>NC_069372.1:54920000-59920000 GCF_021730395.1 Mercenaria mercenaria
GTACACATTTAATATAGTGACGTCATTACTATACGACATTGTGTACAAGGGAGGCAATCATTTGACTAAAAACCTGAAGCAGTTATTTGCCCTTATATGACATTCAAAATATCAGTGTGGTCACATGACCTGACAGTCACTCCGGCTTGGTCACGTGTCAAAAATGTTGAAAATGTTTCTGATAGTCAAAATATCTCTTTTTCTGGTAATGGGATTATACCATTGTAGATAAAATTGAGGTATAATAATATCACTTGCCTCTCGCATCTGTCACGTTCATTAACCTTATGAAAGAAAGTGTTATCCGAGTGTTGTTAGAAGAGATTAAACTCACTCATTGAACGTACACATGCATTAAATGCACACTACAAAGTTAGCTTAAACCGAAGGCTAACCTTATTCACAGTAGAATATATATCAGGATCTTACATTCGTGCCTTTATAAGACGGGGTAATGCTCGGTTTTCCATTCCACACTGTCCCGAAGGTTGGGAAAACAGCTATCGTACGAAAACAGCAGATATGTTAGATGATTTATCTATCTCTTTATACTGCCTCACACCTCTCGCGAGTATTATGGGCAGGGTGCGTGTCGGTGATTAGTACAGAATAAAAGAATAAAAGCTGGAAGACAGTTCTTTCAGCAATAGTAAGAATGTGAAAGTGATAGATGCTGTTAAATTGTTAAAAAGGATAGAGTAAAAGGATAAAAACAATTGCAGTTTACTCAGTAACTGAGCTGGGCCACTGCCTGTTTGAAGGACTTAAGGTCAGGCATGGTTGCAATATTTGGTGGTAACCCGTTCCACAAGACTGCAGTGTGGGGGGAAAAAGAATATTTCAAGTAATCTGAATTGACTTTGGACCTGACGAAGGCTTAAGGGATGCATGTGCCTAGTAAACCTGGCAGGGGTCTGTAAGTAATTGGGAGGGAGATGGCTAAAAGGGCCCATGGTATATTTATAAAACATGAAAAGTTTTAGAGTTAGAGTCTGTTTCAAAGCGGGCCATCAAGGGTTTTTTGATTGTGTTACATGGAAAAGGGGAATAATTTTTTGACCCATTGTGCGTCGTGGCCCTTTTCCAGTTTGTGAATTTTTGACTGTGTATGTGGGCCATGCACGGGAGGCTTTTTAAGCTGCGGTTGCCCAATTTTTTTGTTGCAGAGTTTGTATCGTTTAAGTCAGTGTTTATTAGCGAAGTGTATCTTTAGCGTTCCAACCCCTTTCTTTGTGTCGTTCCTTGTCCAAAAGAATTAACCAAGTCAAAAGATTTCCTGTCAAAATTTATAGACATATCCATGTTCACGTGCACCAAATTTTAAGCCGGTGGACGGGGGGAACATTTAAAAAGCGTGCAGCACTTCAAAATGCACTAGAAATCGCGTTTACTTAACTTTAAAAAGTGTACGCGAAAATTTTATCTACACAGCGTAAAATTTAACGCGCGCATGCAGTTCTATTGCTTGTTTTCTAACGCGTGCGATATACATGTTCCTAATGGGCTTTAATTTTATCATGCACGCTTTTTCTGAGTGCTTGTAATTGAAAAATATGCTTTAATATGAAGTAACGGAAATTTAAATATAAGTATTCCCTACTTTGTAATTACACATAATTTTTATGAGGTTTAACGTCCGTGCATTAAAAAAAAAACAAAATTTCCCAAACAGGTTCGATTTGTTTTCCGTTAAACAAAAAAGAAAATCAAGCTCTTTATATTCGCGTAAACAAGGGTTGCGCGCGGACCGGAAAGGAGCATTATGAGTCAATTTGTGAGTCATTTGCCACAGACGTTCGAACATTACCCTCGGTAAACGAAGTCCAGTAAATATTTTTAAAAAAATAAAAATGGATGTCAAATAAACAATAAAGGCCCTTTTTGTTATTATGTAAAATTACCCGGTTCATCGTTCAATGCTTCAGTTTTAACCATCGGTAAACCCCCCGTTGTCTTTCCCTAGTTTGAATTTGACCGGGAAAATCAGACGATAAACAATCAAAGGCCCTTGATTATTTTTTAAATAAACTTTTTGTAAAGTTTGCGTCAGCGCATTTAATTTGGATTTATTGGTCGCTCGTAGAAAATTTTAGCTAAAAATGGTTAAAAGAGTTTCCCGTGGTTATAAAACATCAAATAATCATTCCGGGTAAAGCGCTAAGGTTTACGGCCCATAAGGAAATTTTTCAATGGAAATAACGTAAACGTAAAAAAAAATAACAGTTCCCCTGCGCTTTTCTTTAAAATTTAAAATTTACGTTGAGTAGATTTTATTAATATTCTGATTGTTTAGCATTTTATGTAAATAGTTTTAATCTGCCCTTTGTGAATAAATCTTTGAATCCCGGGGGATTCTGCTATTTTAACCAAAAAAACAGGGTTTTCCTACAAAGAAAGAAGAAATTTTTAATGTTCGCATAAAAATCTTGCCCTGTGATAAAAATTTTCCCCAAGACCTTTCATTTTATTTTTTTAAAATTGTAAAAATTAAGGGTCTATATTAGTAGATATAATTGTTTGTGCAAAAACAGAAACCTCATTTGATTTTTTGACCCCGGTCAAGATGGCAATGCCCCCCTTTTAAAAACCCACGGGTTTTGACAATCTTTTGTGAAAACCTTGGGTTTTGTGAACGTAATCCCGGGGAGTTTTTAACTTCCTAAAGAGAAAAAAATACATATTAAACTTCAAAATATTTTAAAAAAAAGCCTTAAAAAAAAAATTTTACCCCCGGCCCGAAAAACAATTTACAAATATTTTTGCCCCGTAAACAGAAAGGGGTTTCCCTTTTAAGATTTCGCAAATGCATCAGCCGGTCGAAGTTTTATCAAAAAAACATTTTCTTTTTTAAGTTTTATAAGAAAAAAGGGTTTAAAACAACTGAAATGAAGTTTTTTTTTTTTTTTATTTTTTAAAACAAGTTTTATTGGGGTTTTGGGTTAAAACGTCTTTTTAAAAATTTTTCCGTCATTAAACGACGGCTGCTTGTAGCGGAGCACAATCCCCAACTTTTTTTTGTGCCTAGGAAATCACGCCTAGACACGGCAGTCCCCCAGCCCCTAGCACTTCCCCATAAGGAACGCAAGTGGGAAGTGCTTGTGCCTTTTTAAACGTTTTGGGTTTGACCGGCCGGGGGTTTAAACCCCAGACCTTCCGCACTTGGGGACGCTCACCACTGGGCTACCGAGGGGGTTTTTCTAAAAACAAGAAAAAAAATTATATTTTAACTCTTTCCCGTTTTTATTATTTCTTTTTACTTTTGTAGTAAGTATGTTATAGGTTTTTTTTAATGTTATTTGTTTATTTTATAGGTTTTCAAAATTCTACAAAGTATTATTGCCAACGAATTTAAAAGTAAAAAATCCAAGCTTTATAAAGACACGAAGTTTAACACAAAAAATTATCTCGAAAGCTTCAAAAAAAGATGTTAACCAAAACATGGTTGAATTAAAATTATTTTCAGTTGTTAAAACACTCAACCTTTTGAGAGCCATACTCAAACGGGGTTTTGAATATCAAATATTTCATGTTGAAAAATCAAAAAAAGGTTAAACCCATAATCTACACAAAACTTAATTTATGTTTTGATTTTGTTGAAATCCCCAACCGGGGATGCCATGGGGCATAGCAGATGAATATCGTTTTGGGAGTAGTATGGAATAAAGTTTATGGGTGCTTTTTTGTTAGTAAAAAAATATTATGTTTTTGATACTTTTTAAAACCCTTTTTATTAAAAAAAATTTTATAATTTTTTTGTTCTTTATGTTTTACATTGTTTACTCTCAGTGTTTTATACAAAAATCTTAAATGTTTTACCATTTTGAAATTTTAAAAAATAAACAATATAACCACAAATGTTTTTGTTTGTCTTAAATTGTATGTTAAAAATTTTTAACCCAAAAAGTTTTTTCCATCAAAGCCCGGTTCATCCGATATGTAGAATTAAAAAACTACCCATAAAAGCATAAATGTTACTTTTAGATGTAATCCTCAAAAGGGAATTCAAAATTTTTCCCTTTGTTTTAGATAAATTAATTTTTTTTTATACTAGTATAACTTATCAGTGTCAAAGCCCTCGTGCCTAAGGTTTTAATTTTTAATTTTTCAAAAAAAAAAAAATAAAACATCATCTGAGGTTTTAAAATTCCGCCCCTAAATAAAAAATGTGATATTGGGCTTTTAGTCGGTTTTACCGGTCACTAAAGCTCGTCCCCTTAAAAAAATTTTAATATCTTTATATAATTTGGTTTTTTTCGGATAAAACACCCCACTCAAAAAGAAATTTTAGTAACTATTTTATATTTTTTTCATGAGTATAAAATCTTTATAATTTTCGTAATTCCATCTTTCTTTAAATTTATTTAAATAATTTAAACCCGGCAATTTTTAATGTTTTGGAAAGATCCGGGGACCAGACGGTCAAAATATTTTTTATTTGTATGTAATCAAAAGTATGATTATAATGATCAAAGAGCCCCTTCATGCCCACCTTTTCCCCTTTGCTTTTTTATTTTTTTGTCTTTTTTTTTAATTTTAAGAATTTTTTCAGCTAAATCATCAAGTCGTTTTGTTGTACAACTTCGAAGCAGATAGATTGTCAACAGTTTCTTTTTTCACTAAATTTTTTTTTTGTTTTTTTAAAAAAGATTTTTTTACTTCTATAATTTTTCCCAAATTATTAGAAATTTTTCATCATTAGTAGCAAATTTTTTAAATTTGCGGTTATTGCTTTTTTGTATTAGCAGTAATTTCTTGGGTATGAGCAGTGATTTATTTTCCTTGTTAGTGATATTTTTTAAATGCAGAGTTTAAAATCATTTTATTTTTTTTTTTATTTTTTTAAATTTTTCATTAAATTTTTTAAATCTTTTTGTAAAAAACTTAGTTTACTTAACTCTTTGTCTTGCTATTGTACGGCATACATTATTAATCAGGGGCACAAGTGTTTCTTCAAATTTTTTTTGATTTATTTAAAGTGTTAATTGCTTCAGTATTAGCATAATTGTCAGTATTAGCAGTATTAACTCTCCTTGTTTAAAAGATTTTTAACCAAATCCCTTCTTTTTTTGTTCTTCAATTTAGCTTAAACTGGTCTTTGCTTGTAATTTTTTTTTAATATTACTTTAAACTGCCTACTTTAAATTGGAGGTTGTCAACAATATAATCCCCAAATTTTGAATTGTTTTTTTTAAAATCATCTATTTTTTAATTTAATTTTTTTCTTTTTAAAAACCTCTAAGGTGTCATGATATCACTCTTTGTGAAGCTGCCTTTTCCAATTTAATTTTTATTCTGCAGTTTATTTTAAATATTTTATAAATTTTTATGCTTTTTTTTAGTTTTATATTTTTTATTTTTCTGTTTAAATTTTCCCGAAAATTTTGTAAAATTTTTTCAGTCAATAATTTGTCTTTTTTTCTTCATGTTTTTTCTCTTTTCTTTTAATTTTTGAATTGATTTTATAACTTTTCAAAATAGTTCTAAAACTTTTTTATATTGTCATCTGCAAAAAGATTTTTTTTTAATTTTTAAAGAATAACCCTAGTTTCATTTCTTTTTCAATTTTACCTTGTAATTCAATATCAAAAAGAATTCTTTTTAAAATCTTTTTTTAAATTTTTCAATATTCTTTTTTCTGCTTTTAGGTTTGTTTTTTATTTTGCCAAATTTTAGTTATCTATTACACTTTTAACTTTTTTAAAAATAAATCGTCTTTAACTACACGGTGGATTTTTCTGGATTTCTAAGTTGATATTTTTACCTCCCTATTATTCTATTCATTGTGTTATCAGTTCCTTATTTGTGAAAATATGATTCCGTCCCTTTTTAAAAATTTTTGTATGTTTTTTTTGTGCATAATCCTAGATAATATCAAATTTAACTTTACTTTCCTTTCGGTTTACTTTTTGTTCATATTATTAAAAACACCCATTTAATTACAGTAAAGTTTTTCTTTTAAAAATTTCCTTTTTTGTCAATTAAAAAAAATCATATTTTGATTTTTTTGCTTAGCAAAAGTATCCATCTATTTTTGTTCATCACAAAATATATTATTTTTCGTTCCCCGGACTTTTAAAAAAAAATTTTAACAGTTAATTTGAATATCTTTTTGGTGTTTTATGTAAACTGATTAAAAAAAATAACACAAAAAAATTTTTGGTGTCCGAATTAAAAATTTTTGTTATTTCCCCCCTTTTGAACTTTTTACTTACCATACAAAAACCCAAAAATATTATATTTTTTGTTTTTTTATTCAAAAAATTCTCACAAAGGGGTTTAATTTTTGGTTGGGGTCGCTGAATATTAAAATATTTTATTTGGATTACTTTTAAATTTTTTTTTTCAATTGGGCAAGTTTTTTAATTTAAATTTTATATTTAATTGTTCAATTTTTAGCATACAATATATTTACAAAAAAAAAAGGTTTTTGAAGTTACATTAAAGTATTTGTTTTTCCCGATCCGAAAATCCGCCCCAAATTTAAATTCTAAAACATGAAACTTGGGATAAAAGGGTAAAATTGTTTAAAATTATTTGGTTTTTTTTACTTTTTTTTTTCATAAATTTGGAATTTCCTTTTTTAATTTACATTTTTTAATTATTTTACAAAATTTACATTATCAAAAAATTTTACTTATTTTAAAATTATTTAATTATTAAATTTAAAGAATCAAAAAATTTTTGAAAAAAAATTAAAAAAAAAAATTAGTTTGGGGGAAAAAATGAGAATCTTAGAGAAAAAATAATGACAGGAAAAAAAAAGAAAGCTAAAACGGATATTAACTAAAAATTTTAAACCAATTACTGAAAAAAAAAGTCAAAAAGAACTTTTCAAGTCATTTAAAAGATTTCCCGGAAATTTAAAGGAGCAATTGGTTACTTCCCAGCAGTTTGCTGATAAGATAATGAAAAAAAAATCTAAAAAAGGGCAGAGTTAAAGGAAAAACCCCCACCTCCCGGGGCTACAAAAACCATTATTTCCCCTTAAAAAAAGAAGGGGCAAGCCAAAAGAATTTAAGTTTATTTTTTAAAAAGAAATTGATTTGATCTTTTAGATCCGAAAAATAAAACCCACCCCAAAAAGTGTTTGATTTTTTCACCTAATCTTAAAAAATCTGATGAAAAAAAGACAGGAAAATAGAGGGTATTAAAAAAGGTATGGATAAAAAAAAAAAATTGGGTTATGATTGGGGCAATCTGAAAAAAAAACAAAAAAATTTTTAGTCGAAGCAAAAGGGAAACAAATTTCGCAAGTCGGGTAATTTAGGAAAAACCCCCAAAGTAATCAAATATTTTAAAACAAAAAAAAACAGGAAAGGAAAAAAAATCATAACCCATATAAAGTTTTACCAAAAGGACCAAAAATTTTGGGAATTTAATTATTAATTAAAAACTTTATGGGGAAAACAAATTAATTGCTAAAGGGTAGAAAAAATTTAAAGGGAAATTTATTAAACAAAAGAGATAATGATTTGTTGTTTTGTTAAAAAAGAATAAACAATAAAAAACATTCAATCATTCAATAAAAATATTTAAAAAATTAACAGAAAAGTCGGTTACCTATAATAAAAGATCTATGAAATTTAAAAAAAAGTAATTAGAGGAAAAGGTTATGACGTTTGCCCCATGTAACCCAAAAGAAGGGTTTAAATGATTTGGGAGTTATTTGGGTTAAATTGTGCGGGAAAATAAAAATGAAGAACTAAAAAAAAAAGGGTATTAGAAAAAAGTGAACTTTTAAAAAAATTGAAAACATTGTTCCCAAAACAAATAAAAGCATTAAAAAATTTTTTTTCTTAAATTTTTATAAAGGAACAAAAAAATAGTATTATTTTCGAAACATTTAAAGAAAATAAAAAAAAAACCGATGTTTTTACAATAGATTTAGTCGTTCTTTTTTTTTGAAAAAATAAAATTATGTTGTTGGTTTGGATAGTATTAACCTATGACCTACTTTTGGCATAATATTAGTGTGAATATGACAATAAAAGAATTCTTTATCATAATGGAAAGATGGAAAAGTTTTTATATTTACAAAGGTTTCTTACATTACAAGATATCAAAAATTATATTAGGGAAATTAAAAGAAATGATGTTTTTTAAATTTTAATAAATCAGAAATTGCCCCAATTTTGGAAATTTTGATTTAAGAGTTTAAGATTTTGATTTAAATTACGAAATTTTTAATTTGGATTTGGAAAACAAATTTTTACTTTGCTTGGTTTTGAGAAAAAAAAATAGAAAAAACTGAATGGGGGAACTACAACACCAAATTAAAAACCCTCTGTGGTTACTTTTTACTTTTCATTGTGATCTTATTGAAATTTCCTTGTGATGGTAATTTCAGGATATTATCTTTGTTTTAGTACTGAGATTTAACAAGGCTTATCCATTTCCCAAAAAGAACACAAAGGTGGAATTTCGAAAAAAAAAAAAAAAAATATTTATAAATTCAATTAGAATATATATTACAGATGTATTTGGAGATAATTTTTTTTTAATGGGGTTGAAAAGTTTTAACTAATTTTAAAAAAATTTTAATTAAATTTTATTTTTAAAACTTTATTATAAAATTATAAATTTTATTTTTTAAAATTTGAAAAAAAGTTTATGACAAAAATAAAGGATATTTATTTTGTTGATGCTCAAAAGGAAAAGAAATCTACACGGTACAGGATTTTTGGCCTTTTAAACGAAATTTTTTTTCAGGGAGTTGCACTTAAATTGCACAGTGGAAAAAAAAGTTTGGGGAAACAGCGGGAAAAGCAGCATTTAAAAGTGAACAAAAAAGGTGGCACGGGAAGTTGGGAAAATTAGCTGCTGATAAAATTGTTGAAAATTAAAAAAAAACCCCTGCCCAGCAGTTGGTAATTTTTTGTAAGGAATTACAAAAAAAAGAATAACAGTAAAAAAATAAAAATAAAAATGAAAAAGGGGGTTATTTTATGGGAGAATAAATAAAATTTTGTCAGGTCTGGAACCGAAACGTATTAAGATTAATTTTATAAAAATAAAAAAAAAAAAAATAAAATAATATAAAATATAACATGTTTAGAACAAAACAATATTGTGAAAGATAGAATTAACCCCTTTTCAATTAGTACAGCTTAATATTGTCCTGGGAAAAATAATGTTAAACAAAAAAAAAAACGGATATCACTTTACATTAAAGATAGAAGCTCATATTTTGTTTGGTTTAAGGGTTTTTTTGAAGAAATTTTTAAAGAAATAAGCTTGCTAATGGAATAATTATGATGGTATGATAAAATTGTTTTAAATTTTAAAATGCGCTTCAAATTGATCAGTTGGGGTTAAAAAAAATGGAAAAAATTGTATATGTTGTAAAATTTTTTTAAGGTGTAAATGAAAAGGATTAGTTGAACATCTGAAGTTTATGAAAAATCAACGGGAAAAAATAGTTTTTTATTTGTATAGTGGACTGAACTCAGCCCCTGCCAGTGAATAATAGGGGTTTTCGCTTTGAAGGTTTAAATCCAGGGTAATAAAAAAAAAAGGAAAATTTTTCTAAAATTTTTTTTTTTTTCCAAATTTTTAAATAATTATTTTTTTTTTTTTAGGTTTAGAAACAATTTTTTTTATAAACTCCAAATTTTCAAAAAAAATAAAAACACTACAGCGACAGATGAGATGAATTTTTTTTGAGTAAGCTGCGATCCAGGTAGGGAAAATTGTAAAAAATTAATTTATGGTTCCACATTTAATTTTTAATGTTTTGGGGTTTGTTAAATTTACTACTGAAAGATTTAAAAAGCAAGAGGTCATACTTAGGGAAATGGTGACACAATCAATGTACAAAAAAACAAATATAACCTTTGAATAACAGCGGGTGTAACAAAACAAAAATTATTTGTTTATTTACAAGGGCCCGATAAAGAAATTCAAAATACAAAACCACTTTATTAGATACATTTGAAATTAATGAGAAAATTGATAATTGATTTGAGCCCCTGTCGTCTTAAATTTGGAAATGGAGTTTTTTTTTTCCAAAAAACAGATACAAAAGTTACAAGATATTGAGATGAAATTTAATTATTATTAAAAAAAAAATAACAAAACTACTGGAAGTCTTTTTAAATAGTTTTAATTAAAAAAAAAATTTTTGGGATTTATTATTTTAATTTGGAATATAAAAAGGAAGTAATACAGATGCCCCTAAGCAATTACTTTAACAGCTAAATTAAATATTCCCCCAGCAGAATTTTTGTTTTTACGAAATTGTTTAAAATTGAGGAAAAGTTGAAATAAATATTTGGAAAAAACTTGTTATTGTTTAAAGAACTTGTCATTGTTTAAATAAAAAAAATAAAAAATTAAAATAAATATAAATATAAATTATATATGACATCAAATTATTTTGAAATTAAAGTTAACCTTACAGATGGACAAAAAAAAAATTTCCCCGAGCCCCCCCCCAAAAAAATTCCACAACTTTTAGTTTAAAAATGAAAAATTTACTGGAAATTTTCCTTTATTTTTAACAAAAACCAAATAATAAATTAGAAAAGGTTTTGCAAATAAAAAGGGGATTAGAAATTAAAATTTCAAAAGAAAAAGCCCAGTCAAGGTAAAAAAGGGTGGTTTTTTGGAGCTTTGGTGGTTTGTTGGGAAAAAAACAATTTTTCCAATGCAGCAAAAATAGCTCCAAAATATTCCCCTCTAGGCTTGGGCCCTTTTGGACTGGCCAGTATGGTGTTAGAAAAATATTGGAAATGGTATGATTCAGTAGTAAGATAAAAAAATTGATATACCTATCTTACATAATCAAAAAAAAAACAATTGGGGGATCTGGAGTGTTTAAAATTTAAACACAAAAACAAAAACAAGACGGTGGGTTTTTAGGTATGTTGGTGCTGGGTTAGGAATTCCTTTGATAACACTTTGTTAAGGGGAAAGGTTTCAGATTGTTCCAACGAAAACCTTACAGGAAATTTCCATAGTAAAAAAAAAAAAAAAAATTTAGTAAAAAAAAATAAAATTTTGTAAAAAGAAAATAAAATTTTTAACAAACCCAAAATCTAATTTGAAATTTAAAAGGGTAAAAAATTAAAAAATTAAAACTTTAGGGTGTATTTAGTAAAATTTTTATTAAAATTAAAGTAAAGGGGGAGTGTGGAATTTTAAATTTTGGGGACTCTGTTTGGGCCTGGAAAAAAATTGGGGTTTTTTCTTTTTAATGCTTTGTTTTTTCGATCCCTTTGGATTCCCCCACCAAAAAAAAGTAATAGTTTATACCAAGTAAAATACAACAATTTCAATATCAAGACAAAACGTATGTTTTCGGATATTTTGTTTTTTTTCATTAAAAAAGTTAAGATAAAGTACTTTTTATGATTTATTGTATAAAAAACTAAAAAAAAAAAAAGAAAAAAAAATAACAAACTATTTAAATTATTTTAACCCAAAAAGAACATTAAATTAAACTTATTAAAACGTGTTTTTTTTTTAACTGGAAAAATTAATTAATGGGGAAAATTCAATATATTAAGAAAAAAATAAATAAAAAAGAAAGACAATTAATAGAAAACCCCAATTTTTTTTAACATGTTATACCCAGATCGATGGGGTTATTTCAAGGAAAACGTAAAAAGTGTCCTGGTTTGTTTAAAAAAGGAAAAATGTGCAATTAAATTTTTAATTTCATTTTAATTATTTTGTTTATGCAATTAAAATTTGTAAAGGAGAAACTAAATTTCAAATAAAAATTAAAAAAAATGTAATTCTTTTAAAATTATCATGTTAAAAATAAAAGAAAAAATGAATTATTTTATTAATTTTGAAAAGAATTAAAATAAATGAGGTTATTTAATTAATTCTTTTAAAAGTTTTGAAAATTTTTAATTAACAATTTTTGGTTCTTAATTTAAAAGTTATTTAAAATTAATTAAGTTTTAAATTTAAAAAAATAAGCTAATGTATCAATCCCTTATCAAAAATATATCTTTTTCGTCATAAATGTAAAAAGTTTTATTTAAACATAACTGGAAAGATTGTGTTTTTCAGAACGAAAAAATTTAAAAGGGGTTTTATTGTTTTGGGTTGAATTAAACCCAAAATATCTTTTTTTAAATTTTTTGAATATTGTTTTTTTAAAAAAAGTTTTTTAATTTTACTTTTTTAACATTAACTTCATTTTTAATAAATTGAATACATTTACTTCTTTTCCGACTAATTTAACAATGGGAATGCCCCGCTTCTCTTTAAATTTTCCAATATTTTTTATTTTTATCAAAATAAAATTTGATTTTGGGTTATAATCCTTTATAAAAAATCTTTTTCCTTAAAAAACCTCATATGCTCTTTTGGGTTTTTTTTTATAAATAAAGAATCAGTGTCGTAAACAATAATTTACAATTTCCCTCGTACTTTTCTTTAAAGTAAATTAATGAAAATCAAAATTAAATTTTTTGTAAAAATTTGAATGACATTCCAACTAACAAGGTCTGTTTAATAACAACTTTCTTTTTTTCTTGAAAACCAAAAAATTTGTTAAAAACGTTGAACAAAAAAATGAAGGTTTTGGCTATGTATTTTATAAAAATTTTATCATGAGTTATTTAATATTAACCCTTTTTCGAAATTCTCCATCTCTTCCGAAATTCAGAGTTGTTCATTAACTTAAAAAAAATCCTTTTTTAATGAATTTTTTTCTTTGTCTTTTTTTGGTATAAAATCAATATACTTTTTTTAACCCAAGGACTTTCGTAAAAAATTTTTATGTATTTTTTTTACTTTTAACCCCAATTGTGTTTATGTTTAAAATTTTTTAAAAAGAAACTACATAATTTTTTTTTTTCATTAAAGTTGGGAATAATTTTTTTACATTTTTTTTCCCATTTCAAAAATTTTGTTTTTAAATTTTTTCTAT
Source organism: Mercenaria mercenaria (assembly GCF_021730395.1). Taxonomy (NCBI): domain Eukaryota; kingdom Metazoa; phylum Mollusca; class Bivalvia; order Venerida; family Veneridae; genus Mercenaria; species Mercenaria mercenaria. The sequence continues at coordinate 54,932,887 of NC_069372.1, forward strand.
AATCAGAAAGCCTTTATTGGTATTTTTAATTTTTTAGGAGCTAAAAGGTAAACATTGTGGGTTTTATGTAATTTTTTTGGTATTTAAGATACATTCCTAAAAGTTATTTTTCCTTTGCAATAATTTTTTAAATTGTTTTTTGGATATAAAATTTAAAATTTCCAGAGGGTAAAGGGTTGACACATAGCCCAACCCAAAGGTTTTTGGCGTCGAGGTACTAATGTATTTGCTTTCTTCTTTTGAATTTTAATTTTCATATATTTTTGGTTTTCTTTTCTGATCTGTTTGAAATATAAATTATTCCCCCTCCAGTCCCTTTTCAATAAAAAAATACATATAATATCAGTTATTAAATCAACTTAAATTCCCGTCATTTTTAACATTTCACCCAAGCTAAAAAAGGACTACTAAAATAATGACAAGGATTAAATTTTTTAGTACTCCAAAAAATAGTTTTCTAAATTTTCGAATAATCAGCTAAAAATATACGTCGTTTTTAAATATAAATCTGTTTTTTTCCCATTTTTTAATTTTAAATTTTTCCAGATTTTTTAGCATGTTCGTTTATTATCAGATAGTGTGTTTCATTTAAAATTGGGAAAAAAAATTTCTTTAAGGTAATTCGTTTCTTTTAAAATTTTTTAATGAATCATGTATATATGGATAAAAAACCTTTTGTTTTTTAATAATTCTATGTAATAATTTTTTTGAGTAAATATTTAAATTCTGGAATTTTTTTTAGGTTATCCAAGATTGAGAATAAATTGGAAAAGAAACAAAAAAGACCAAGTCAGAATCATAAAGCCAATATTTTCCTATTGTTTGGAAAAACATTTAATTTCTTTTTTTAATTTCCCTATTTGTTGCATAATAAAAAGCCGTCATAAACCCCTTTTAAAAAATGAAAATTTCAGGAATTTTATGTGTTAGTTTTAAAAATTTAAAATTACATTTTGAGTGAGCACCCCCTGAATTTTCCCTTTTTTTTGACAGTGATCACGTTTTGATTGAATCTTCTAATATTTTTTTTCACAAATAGACAAAATTTTGTTTTTTTAAAAACAATTTATTTTTTTTAGAAAATTCTTGTTCTTTTTTAAAGTTAACACTAAAAATTTTTTCAAAATTCCCTTCCTCAAGCATTTTTTTAATAAAATTATAACGCTTTGGCCTCTATAAATCGGGGGTTGGTTTAGTATATTTTTTCGTCAAAAAAACAAACAACTTTATAGCCGTAAACCCCAATCTTTGGGTTTTTTATATGGTTAAAAAATGAAGATTCATTGATGTTTAAAAGCATTTAAAATTTTAGTTATTGATTCAAAAACAGCATAAAATTTCAAAGGATGCTAAACCTTTATGATTTAATTTTAAATTTTATTTACTTCCTCTTTTGGCATTTTTCACCCTTGGGTCATTAATAGTAAAAAATTGGAAAATGTTATTTAATATTTTTTCTTGAGTAAAAATGTTGAAGCAAATTTTACAAAATGTTTCTTTTTTGTATTTTTTTTTTTGTTATCATTTTCTATTAAGTTTTTATCCAAAAATTGTTGGACTACAGTTCTTGGGGTTTAAGTCATCTCAGTTATTTTTTATTTATTTTACTTAGAATTAGCAAAATTCACAGGTTTGTATTGATATTTTGATATGTACAATGGATAAATTCCCGTAGGTTCTTCATATCAAATATATTAAATGATATTTCATTTAAAACTTTCTATTTTGGTATTTGATTTAATGTAACAGGGAAATTTAATTCCAGTATATAATCTAGGTTCGTTTTATATATTTTGTTTATTTCGAAACTCTATGAGGTTTTCTTTAACAGGGAAATTTATAAGCTAAAATGACACCATCTAAATCATTACATTTTCATACGTTCTTTATATGTATTAATCCTTTCTTTGAATTGTTGTAGTTTATTTGGTAATTCTAAATAACTTGGATGCAGCCAATGGACTATTACTTGTATCTATTTATATAATGAGCATCAACTGACTCTATTCTCCAGCCACTTCCTTCAGAAATCCAAATACCAATTCTATTTATTATTTCATCAAAAGCTGGATGTAAAGTTTTTTTTATTTCGTTTGTGTTAATAATCTTCTAAAGCCTTTGATTGAAAATAGCTTGATTTTATATTATTGTTATCAGTTTTTATCCATTTTGCAAAAGTTATTTTTAAAAACAACGTTTATTTTTATACCTTTTTAAAAGTTTTAAGTTCAGATTTAAGTATTTCATAAGAGTCGTTTATAGTTAAATATAATTGATTTTTTTGGATCTAGTTATATGTAATTTTAATTTCAAATTTTCTTATAATATTGTTTTGTAGATCTCTCAATTTCCATCTATATAATATATTTAGAAATAAAATTCGTTAAGCAAAAAAGGAATTAAAAAAATAATAAAATAAATAAAGTTTTTAAAGTATCTTTTAAGAGAAATAAAATATTTAAATTTTATATCTTTTTCTCATTAACTTTTGAATATTCACATTTTACTGGTTTTCTCTTTGCAGCACATTTTTATTAACCAGAATTAATACCAAGGTTCTTTAGGAAGCTGCTTAATTTGCCTTTTATATGTTTTTTTTCATTAGTATCACAGTCGGTTACATAACTTTTTAGGTTGTTTCGTGAATATTATTTGGTCTGGACAATCACATAATTTTTAAAACTAGAGGTTTTAGTATCGAGGGTACAAGCATTTTCTTCTTCAGTTAATAGACAACCACAGTCCCATTCAAATAAAGTTCTTTTACGAAGATAAGGATCTATAACATTTTGTAATTTATCAATGACATGGTTTTTATATTCATCGCTAACTATTTGATCAATTTTGATTTAATAACATTTCTTCTTTTAAGAACTTTCTATATGAATTTTTTATCTGGATTCATTATTTCTCCTAAAGTGCTAGATAATTTTGACAAAAATCATTCTATCTACCTTTCTATTAACCATCTATATATAATATACTTTTTAGAAAAAAATCTCTAAAAACACCCCGTAAAATTTAATACAGCTCTTCTTCTTTTTTACTTTTATATCCGTTAATTTTAAAATTCCTTCATATGCATTTCAAGAGGTGTTGAATAATTTTTTTCTTTCTGCATTTCTAATAGTATTGTAAAAATACCCTGAATAACTTGTTTCTCTTCTTCTTTTTTTACTTTTCCAATCCGTGCTTTTGTTATTAGTTGTTTTATTTTGTATGATGTGCTTTTAAAATAAATTTCTTGTCGTCAAGTTTTAGTCTGTGTAAATATGGTATTACTGATGGAACAGCGCCAGCAACTGCTACAAATATAGGAATAGTTGAAACAAGTGCTAATGCAGCTGAAAAACCCAAAGACACCTGCTGTAATATATAATCCAGTACTTACTCTCCCACCAAAATTTATAACTTTTCTGTAAGCGCAGCTATTTAGTTAAGTGAATGATTAACGATCTAATGTTTCTATTCCATTATTATTAGAAATTAAATTTTATGACCATTTATATAATATAAATTTAAATTAAATTTCTTTCAATTCACAAATGGTACCCAACTATTAAATTTTTCACTATAACCTTTCCATTTTACTAAAGCTTGTTTTTTCTTATAGTCTCGTCTAATAACTTTTTTTAAATTTTAAAAAAATTCTTGTGTAGTAGTAAAAGTTCTTGTTCATAAAATGAACCTTGAATTATTTCATCATTTAAATCTTTAATAGTGTATGTTTTTGGGATTTGTATTATTAATTTTATAAATTATAAATATTTCCTCTGTCCAGTTTGGTGTATATCCTTTTTTTAAAATGTCTTTTAAGTTTGCTTAAGCGAACTCGATCACCAATTTTAAATTTTGCTTTGCTCTTTGGGATCTTTAAATCACCGTATAAATTAAAGTAAACAGTACCTTTATTTAAGTTTTTACTAGCTTCGGGTTTGGGGTCATTTTTTATACTAGAATGTTTTTGTTTTGTTATATTTATCAACCATATCCTGCAAATTATTTAAATAAGTAAAGTATTATTTGCTGTAAAATATTTTCCCCATTATTCTTTTTAAACTTCTATTTAAAACTTTTCTATTACTACAGCCTTTCCTTCCCTTAAAAGTATGATACATATTAATTTTATTTTTTTTTCAAAAATGATTCAAACTTTTTATTATAAAATTCTTTTCCTTCATCTACCCATAAATTTACTGGTAATCGTCCTTCAGAAATTATTTTTTCAAATGCTCAGTAACAGATTCTCCAGTTTTATTCTTTAATGGAATAACCCAAGCATATTTACTAAATATATCAATAACGGTTAACAAGTACTTTACTCCTTTATTAATTTGAAAAAGCTTGCATGTCAACTAAATCAGCTGACCAAGTATCATCAATATCATTAACTATCACTCTTCGTTTCCTAAATTTTCTTTTAATTGGTTTGTGTAATTCTTCTGCTAATTCATCGCTCCATGTGATTCCGGGGTATACTCTACCCCCTTTTCCCGTTTTTTGATTTTTGTTTTTGTCCCAACCCAAGTGTGTATTTTCGTTTTAATTATAGGTTTCACAACTAAATGTTTTGCAATCTTTTCTCCAAATGTTTTTGATTTAGTTTTATTTAAATTGGAAAGCATTTGCTTATCACATGTACCCTTTTTTACACCACTGTCATAGCAAAAATCATGGTCCATACATACTGCATCCAGTTCATTGACAGGGGGTCCATTATCTAGGGGATTTCCTGGCCCACAATAATTATATCCTGGAAGTGTTAAACCTTTCTTAGGTAATAAAGGTAACATTGCTTTGTGAATATCTAAATTACCCCCTGTACTTTTAACAAACTTTGATTTCATTTTTCCACAAGATGAACAAGTAGCCTTTATCATTTTTCTCCCGTTTTTTGTTATAACATAATGAGGATTTATATTATCAGTTAATCTTCTTTCTTTCAAACAATATATTTTATTCTGTAAACTCATCTATATCATATGTATTTAAATTTAACTTTAAAACTTTTTAGTTGGTTTTAACTGGGTTTAAAACCTATGGGTTTTTAATTGTCCAGCATTGGTCAGTCTGGACCGAGGGTCAAAAGGTCAAATGAGGTTATACTGTTTTCGCACAAACAATTACTATACTACTATAGTTATCTGAATACATGTTTTATACTTAAAATAACATTAACCAATCTAATGTACTAAACTTGTTGCAGTGATTTAGACTGAACGCCGAACACCATGTCTTTGTTGTAGGTATGGGTTCGAATATAGTATTCAAAACAATATAATATGATACGTATGAATTGAATTATAATTGCTAATACTCTAAAAAATCATCATGGATTCGAACCTACACGTTATGCACTGTGCATTCTTTGTTAGATTTTCTAAAGTGAATCATCAACCGAGATGTTCCGACTACCAGATCAATCTTAGTATATGAACTCGCCCAAAAAGGTCATTTTTGAAAGTGAAAGTGTATTTTACCCCAATAGAAAATTTATATCTTTAAGCGTCAACGATTTGTTTTATTTAGCAAGCCTAAAAAGGATTAAATTTATAACACTTCCGCTTTTAGACACAATGTCTATAATCAAATCGTCATGGAGAAGATAGTGCGGATGGCGCCTCGCCCTGGACCGATCTCACGACCACGCGATCTGTAGATTTGCGCTGTCACTTTCGAACTAAGCGGGCTGGCTACATTTTTTGCATAACTCTTCACTGGGGAAAAAATTCATACAGAAAATATTTCCTATTGGAACGCATTCCCATGGGAAACGCTTCCCTTGGGAACAGTTTCCTACAGGAAAGCATTCCATGGGAAACTTTTCCCAAGGGAACAATTTCCTATGGGTTTCCCCAAAAGGAATTCTTTCCCTGGGAAACTAAATTATCTTTTTATCAAACAAATAAACTAGCCAGTGCTATAAAAGTATTTTTATAAAACAGCTATGATGTTTATCTGATTGTTTATATGAAAATAAAAAAAAAAAGGGTTTTCCCATGGGAATTCCGATGGAAAGATTTCCCAAATGTTTCCCATGGGAAAACAACCGTCCCATGGGAAAGCCATTTTCCCATGGGAAATGACCGTTTCCCATAGGAAATCGGCCATTTCCCATGGGAAACAGAATATTATAATAGCAATATTTATTGAAATAATAAGACTAGAATGATGAAAGTTGTTGGCTGCTATATGGATGATATGGGCTATCATTCAGTACCATTTAAAAGTTCAAAGCTTTTGTAGAAGTACTTGACGTTTTTGCCAATTATTGTCCGTGGCAAATTAAAATTGGCGGCCATTCAAACACTTCTGTACAGTCCGGCGGGGGAAGGAGATTTTTGACAGTTTTTGACAATATCACCTCAAATATAGTGTTTAGCGGCAGCAAGTAACTGTTTAAACTCTTTTTATGTAAAGGGTTACCTCTTAAAACAAAGCGTGTGTATTTTCATAGAATTATTCAGAGTTGTTTCTGAAAAATCGGCCGAAAACCTGATGCAACGCCGTTTCGAGTGGGTCGCTATGCAACGCAATCAAGTGGATACCGTTCTGTGTCTTACTTGCGAAGTATTATCCGTCTTAAAAAACAGTCATTAAAGGCTAACAATGAATAAATTTAGAGAGTTTTATATCATTATAATGATCCGCCTTTCTAATATATTGTACTTTTACATTTTTATGCTCGCTTAACATTTTACATATTTTTTGCGGACACTGTCAAAAACATCTACACAAAAACATAAAGCAAGGATGAACATCGAACAAGATCATTTAGTAAATAATAGTTACAGTTTGTTTAAACAAGAACCAGTGCAAGGATATCTATCTCACCCACGAATGGTACTGAACAGCATGCCAAAAGCGGGTTGACTTTTTAAATCAGTATAGAAACAGTTGGTTACTTTTTAGTCCCTTAAACCAATACAATGCGATTTCATTACTGATTTGCTGTGCATTTAAGCCGTTCATACAAAATAAATAATGTTTAGTCCATGATAAAAGTATTGATCAGTTGTTTGTACACATTTTCATTCATATTCCTGGTGTACCCTTCATTTATTTTCAGAGAGATAAATCACAGAAAACGTTAAATTGCCGGGGAAAAAAGACAAAATTTTATTTGTCCTCTATAAAACAGAAACGACGTAATAAACCTCTATGGTCGCCTTTCAAAATGAAAATAAAATGAAATACAGACCCCATGAAAGAAATAAACGGACTAGCAATAATACTAAGAGAGACGTGTCCCAGTTGTACTATTTAACTGTCTGTAACTAAAGAAGAAAATCGATGTTTGCCAAGGGGTACTTATTCGATTTGATAAGAGTCAGAAATATTGTAAAATAATGTATCTTTTGCTCAGAAAGTTGTCTCAGGACAGCCTTGTCGCTTGCAATGTCTATATCTAAAAAATCTGTCTCTTCCTTTGTTAATTTCTTCAAACATTTCATCAGATAAACTCTTTCTTCTAATTCCTTATTGTGAACAGGGTTTTTTTCTTGATATTTTGGTGCTTGAAGTTGGAATTAGCAAATTTTCGGGGTTTTTTGTGTGTGCTTTTTATTCACTTTGAGCACATAGAGAAAACGCTTTTAATCGTTTGCTTGGTGACACGTCTCTCTTAGAATTGCTGGTCCGTTTTTTTTATTGGTGTCTGTATTTCATTTGTATTTTCATTTTTGAACGGCGACCATAGAGTTTTATTATGTCGTTTCTGTTTTATGGAGGACAAAAAGAAAATCTTGTCTTTTCCCCTGCCCAAATTTTAACGGTCTCTGTGATTTATCTCTCTGAAATAAATGAACGTTTCACCAGGAATATGAATGAAAATATATACAAACAACTGATCAATACTTTTATCATGGACCAAATTTATTTATTTTGTATGAACAGCTTAAATGCACAACAGTAATGAAATTGCAAATGTATTGGTTTTAAAGGACTAAAATTTACCAACTGTATCTATACTGATTTTAAAGAGTCAATCCGCCTTTGGTATGCTGTTCAGTACCATTCGCGGAGGAGATAAATATCAGTGAAAGGGTTCTTGTTTTAACGAACTAATACTATTATTTACTTTACGATATTGTTCGGTGTTCATCCTTGCTTATGTTTTTTGTGTTGATGTTCTTGACAATGTCCACAAAAATATGTTAAATGTTAAGCGAGCATAAAAATGTAAAAGTACAATGTATTAGAAATGGCGGGATTATTATAATGATATAAAACTCTCTAATTTATTCATTGTTAGGCCTTAATGACTGTTTTTAAGACGGATAAGACTTCGCAAGTAAGACACAGAACGGTATCCACTTGATTGCGTTGCATAGCGACCACTCGAAACGGCGTTGCATTAGGTTTTTCTGCCGATTTTTCAGAAACAACTCTGAATAAATCTACGAAAATACACACGCTTTGTTTTAAGATGTAGCCCTTTACATAAAAAAGTGTTTTAACAGTTACTTTTTCCCCGATAAACACAACATTTGAGGCGATATTGTCAAAAACTGTCAAAAATCTCCTTCCCCCGCCGGACTGTACAGAAGTGTTTGAATAAACGGCACAAATCTCAGCTAAATGGACACATGTGCTAAAACATAGACACATTTGCGCTCCAGGTGCACCCATCGTTTTCATTTGATCCGTTATTTTACGGGTAGAAATTCCTTTAAATCATACTTTTAATACCGGAAATTTGTAGTATCGGCCATATTTCTCCACCTGATTGGCGTAAAATTCACCATTCAAACAACGTTGGAACCACTTGATCTGATAAAGCTATGGCCAGTGTGACACTGTCATTCCATCAAATTAAAGGAAAACTATTTTCTTAATATAAGTAAATCGTTCACAGTATTAAATAAAAAGTACCTATATTCAACGTGTCTAACAGACGAACCTAGGGTTCAATAACTTAAAATATAGAAGCGTTTTGTAATAACTCATCAGTTTGAACATTCTGTATTGTACATGATTTGCAGTTTTTCAACTGAAATAAGATGTTTTAATAAAGAACGCAAACAAATTAATATTTTCAAAAATATATGCGATCCTTCAATACATATGCCCATATAGAAAATGTTTCTTACTTTATATTACACTAATAGATCTATAAAAAGTCTCTCAGTCGAATATAATAATGGCGTAATGGAGACTGATAACTGCTGAACCACCTTTTATTCACTCTCACTGTTATATACATGTACACTTTCTATGTATATAATAGTGAGAAATCAAACGCATATATCCTGTTTAAACCGCCTATGTTTGCATTACACATATGTAATGGTATACTTAATTTTACTATGTATAAACAGAAAAAGATAACTTACCTTGTGTGTATCTTAAACCTTCATAAAATTATAATCTTTGTACAACGTGTACAAAAATAAATAAACTGTTCTATTTATAACTCGGCGATATATATCTACTGTTGGGTTGTAGCTGTTATCGCGTAAAGGTAGTTCTCACACCCTATAAACGACTGTATCCCCCGCTTCCTCTTGCGAGTGATCAAAACAATAAAATGACACGGAAAAGGTAAGAATCGTCATTAAATTCATTATTTGACTTTACACTGTATGTGTATTTAAGTTAAACGATAAGTCTAACATAAATATGTGAAAATTATGATATAATAAATGCAACTGACAGATAATGTTTAAAAAATGTTGACTGATCACACTCATTGCATGAAAATTCTCTCGACCAAGTCACGAAATTGATGAATATCACGCCAGATTGATTTGTAACCCAAATTTATCCATCATGTTTTCTGTAATAAGTATGCATACTCCATAAATGTATGTAAATAAAATGTTTTGTTTCTGTTGCGTTTTTGAATGAAATTAATTTTCTCTAGTCGGTGAAAAACATTTACTGTATGCCGGCTTGCCAATTTTGATATTTGATCTGAATTCGTATTTGCGAGTGATACTGTATTCCATCTTGCGATTACAAAAGGCGATTTATGTCCTTAAAATGCGTAAATGAAATAAAAAGTATGCATACAAAATTGTTTCTTCTGATCAGTCGTCATGTTTATAATGTCATTTAAAAGTCGAACCAATACCCCACCCCCATGCGATACTTATACTAATCCATTGGGGGTGTTGGATTCGAGTGTCTGTGACTCGCTATCCTACTTAATTAAATAATTAATTGAATGTTTCAGCATCGTTTACATGCAAGTGTTCAGAGTTGGCTTTACACACATATACTATCATGAAATACGAATTAGAAACTGAATGTATACACAAGGTCCCTACCATGTCTTGCAAAAAATTAATCGTCGATTCCTATGGAAATCACACAAAGTAATGTTACCTTACGATTTCAAAATATCAGTGAGATAAGACAGGAGAGGACTATAGGTTGACCCCCTCTGTCTGTCCGTCTGCAGGAAAATGATCCTCTGATTTAAAAACAACAAACAAAACTATTTCACCCGCAAGTATCCTGCGGATGAACGTATAAATAGAAAAGGATAACGAATATATTATCGAAAAGTCGATTAAGTCCTTATTAGTAATTCAGAGTTAACTTCATGGTGAATCAGTCAACAAGATTCAAAAGCAGCACAAAATAGCTGAATGGCCTAATGGTTTAACCCCGTTTCTCAATAATAAAATAAACATGTTATCGTTACAAATACAGCCGTCATGTTTACTGACTGTCAAGATTTACCCCTATTTCTCATGTTAGAAATAGTTTTTCATTTGATAGTGATAACGCACACACGCCAGGAATATGTCCTTGCGGATTTGGTCGTTTTCATTGCTTTTTACAGTTTACAATTTATTAATCAAGTCAATGCTCATAAGGGCCTCTGACAAACATTGTAAACAATAACAAGTCATAGTAACAAAATCAGATTGACATGTAAAACCTCGTTGCAGAAGTAACTGATGATGTGGAGGACGAAAACTAACTATTTATCTAAAAGCAGACATAATTTTCTTACAGGAAACAGCCAGTTTTAACAAAGTATTCTTATTGTAATTGTTCGTAAGGTCAGAAAATTTGAGAGTATCTGGATATTTAAAATAATATTCATCTATATATTAAATAAAATTTGATGAATATTATATTGACAGAAAAAATATATTACATTTGTTATCAACATTGACATATATCTTTGTAATAAAAAGGAAATTCATCTCCTAAATATGTTACTGTTACACAAATGACAAATACTTTGTTCTCCTGTATTGTTTTCAAATCTACCTTTTTCAATTGGCAACATGATTCATGCATCTGAATTTACAAAGTGAAATGCTAAGGTCAAAAGGTAAAAGCTTGAATATTTTACAAATACAAATTCGTGTTTATACATCTATAATTTAAACATTTGCTAGGTTATTAACTGAATAGTTCCAGTTTTGTATAAACTGATTTTTAATTCAAGTGTTAACAACATTTTGAAGGAGTTACAAGAGCGAATCTTCTGATCTAACGACTAATTAGATATACCAAGAGAATCAAGAATGTCTTTAAAATAACATAACCAGTTAAATTTCTTGTTTCGTCTGTGAGACAATGAGAGAAGTTCTGTACAAAATATTACAAATTTTATTTTCCTTTGAGTTTATTAACTTACTCAAAAAGTTAACACTCTACATTTAATACGACTCGAAAGCGGTAAAATACTAAGATCACCATACAACATGTTATTAGGGGTACTCTGCTTCAAATTTAAAATAAGTTTTATATATTTCAACTGAAATATATTCAACAATATCTAAATTTTCAACCCCTCCCCCCTACCTCTGAGCCGTACAAGACAATAGGAGTAACCATGGTATCGGAAAGGTGCAACTGCAAAAAAATAGTTAAAAACAACTTCCTGAATTTACTAAAAACTGCAAACATAGCTTTGCGTGCTTGATCAACTAATGAGCCTCAGTTCTACCGAACTTGCCATTGAATGAAAATTGAATACCTAGGTATGAGAAGTAGTCAACAATTTCTAAAATATTACCACTCTCAAATTGAAATACTTAAGCATTACGTATACCTCTCTTATTTTTCCAAAATATGACAACTTTAGCCCCTATGAGGTGCAATACTCTGACATAGCATTAAGAGCTGACTGGAGTCATTAGGGGGCTCTGCTAAGGTGACTGTGTCATCAGCATATAATAGCTAATATAACTTGAAGAAGAAAACTTCAAAATCGTTATCACTTAATATATGACTAGCATTATCAGAAAAATAACTGAAGACCATGAAATTTACTAGACAAAAAGCTATTAATCATTCCAGAATAAAGAAAATAGAATAGGAAAGAGATTTTCACCTTGTCTAACTCCTGTATCACAAAAAAAAATCAGACAGAGTATTGTTTGATTTTACACATGACTTCGCTTTATCATACATTTGAGAATAATTTTAAAACATTTACCATCAATATTTTAACTTAGAATCTTCGCCACAGAGCAATACGGTTGACTGAGTTGAGGGGAAATTTGGTTAATCCACAAAGCACAGTTCGTTTTTTATATTTACAAATACATATCTATTAACAATTTTAAAGAAAATATATGATCAATAGGGCTATATGTTTTTTAAAACCAGCCTGTCTTCACACAATATGTTATTGACCTCAAAAGTGTTTAACCTAGTGTTTTTATAAAGATGTGAACAACTTTCCAAAACAGCTTAATATAGGTATGCCCCTGTAATTGTCAGGGTTATTAATGCTACCCTTATTTCTTGTACAAAGGTAAGTAACACCATTACTCCAGATATCGGGGAAAAATACCCGACAACGACAGACGACGGACACAGGGTAGTCACAAAAGCTCTTCTAGAGCACTCTTGCTCAGGTGAGGTAATAGACCTCATTTTTTCCTCTAATGGCACTTGCTTGTAAAATGGGGACTTATTTCATTCGCAGAATGTATTTTCAGTAAATAAGACAAGGTTCATGTTAAAGTTCATGTGTTTATGGCAAATACAAAGACAAAACTAAAATAAAGCTGATTACTGTGCGACGCTGTCAAGAAAGCGATCCACAAAGGATTAGTAGATTTAATCTCGCGCCCCTTCACCCATTTACTGTTCATATTCTCGCATGTTATTAATTGCAGTTTCGATTATATATTAGTTGGTTTGAAATTCTAGAAAATATAGTCTTGTATGAGAACATTGTCGCATTACGGTCTCATGATGGTGAACATTTGTGTCAAGTTATTTCAAAATCCCTTAATGCATTAAGACGTTATGGCACTGATACGAAACACAGACCATGTTTCACCCTTTAAGTGTAACTTTAAAAAGAAAAAGGAAAGTAATAAGTGGACATTAACTACATATGGCCGATGTTTGTATGAAAACTTTGAGAAAGTAGGTGCAATAGCAATTTAAGAAATTGCACGACTAAATATATGAGGACACATATACAAACAGATCGACAAACAGACCGCATGGTGACTGCTTTATACCACCCTCCTTCAAACATTGTTTGCGGGTTCTAATATGAGAAATACTACAGGCGCATAGGAAACGCCGATTTTTTTTAAAGAAGTCACTCACAAACAGCATACAGTCTTTATACCAAACTCACAAGCACTTGTACAGAAATTAAGCAAGCATGCATACAGTCAGGAAATAGCATTGAATTTTCTTTCCTTTACGGTTATAAACAAAATTCGAGTATTATCAATGGTTTTATTTCATTTTACCAAACTAGTTTTGTTTCTTTATCCATGAAACAGTGGAATTTACATATAGGTCATTCTTCAAGCAAGAAAATAAGTACTTTTGACGCTGACAGTGTATAATTTCTCGACAAAATCAGTGTTCAATCGAGTTTTTTGCTATAATTCTACCTGTCATCAGACTAGCACATTATATACAGAAACAAGTCATGTTCAGGTTCTAATAAAATGTAAATATATATACCTTTAAAGCAAATCAGTCACTTTAAAATGCTGTTTTTCAACGTTTAGATGTCAGTTTATTGTTTTGATCACTCGCAAGAGGAAGAGGGGAAATACAGTCGTTTATAGGGTGTGGTTCTGCACGTTCGGTTATTCTTTTTTCCTGATTAAACCTTGATTTAAACGCGCAATCCATTCCCGCTGGGAAATACGCTTAAAATGGGTTGCGCAACGTCCGGTGCTAGTGTTGCGCGTAAAAAAAAGACGAAATTGAGGTATGGGAAGTTATGATTTTGCTTAGTATGAGACAGGAATAAATTTTCTCGAAAAAAGCAAAATGCTTTTCGACACAAATATGATAATACATCATATGTGTAGAATATCTGGTTTGTAAGTTATGATTCGGCTCTATTATCACAAAAACTCAGGCGACAAGAAGCGTGAAAAAAGTATGTAATCAACAAAAATGGACGTTTCTGACCTCATATGCCTATTCTGAGGACATTTGATGCTTTTTATGATAACTGAAACAGTTAAAAAAGTAACGAATATCAAAATTATTTGCTTCAAATCCTGCTTACGGGGAACCTATTGACAAAAATAATCGAGTTGCTCATATACACAAATGTATTATAAGTATACGCGCAACTCCGTTCCCGGGCGCAACCCCATTCCCCGGGGCGCAACCCCATTCCCGATTATTTTTTTGCCAATCTTTCCCCCAAAAGCAACATTCATTCAAGTGTAGAAATATTCATGACTGTTTTACACGTTTTGATCATTATAAGCGTCACATTTCCAGAAAGAAGGCACGAGAGTTAAAAATTGGCTTTTTTCATGATTTCATCTTTTGACAGTTCGAGCCAGCAGCGTTTTTCGTGATAACAGAGCTGATTCTTAAATTAATAAGTTGGTATTTCACACAATGATCTTTATTCATTTTGTGTCGAAAGCGTTTTGCTTTTTCGAAAACAATCGTAAATGTGTTATTATTACAAAAACAAAAACCCACTTACCTCGATTTGTATATATTGACGCGCAACTCCAGCACCGGAAGTCGCGCAACCCATTTTTAGCGTATTCCCAGTGGGAATTGGACTGCGCGTTTACCACCCGTAAATATACTCAGAAAATCTGATAAATAAAAACGAGGGTCGTGTGTTTGATTTTTGCTACACTGGTTTGAAAAATTTAGACCTCACAAGCTTTCATATAAATAAGCGTTAATGGGAAAATCCCAATTTTGATAGCATTTTCGCGGCCAGATTTTTTTCTACAATGTAGATTTTAATGAAACTTCTTACAGTTCTAAATAAACATATGATATACAATATGGTGAAATGAAAGGTATAAGTCAGTGCGTTTAAATTGTTTTTTTGATTTATTATTGAGATCTGCTAAACACACGCTATTTTTACGATATTTATTGGTATGATTAAATCGGGAATCGATCCGACTTTAACTCATTCCGTGAGATTCGAAAAGAACTGTCTAATGACAGTACGGAAGGACACATTTTTTAATTCGATAGTAAATATCTCACGCGAGGAAAAATCCTTCAAGGTTAGAGGCTACCAGTGCTTCCGTTGTAACAGGTTGGGGAATCCTAACACTAGTGAAAAACAACATAGCAGCAACGCAGATCACCGTGCACATGGATGACTCCGAGTATCAGGTGTTACGTCTAAAACTTAGAGATGTGGAGTTAAATGTTGTCAACCTCTACACCCCAAATGACAAACCTCTATCCCTTGACACGATCCCAGTGCAGGACTCAAACTTCCTAGTCATTGGCGACTTCAAAGCCACTCACAGAGCTGAGGATATGACCACATAGACAGGCGTGGAGAAGAGGTAGAGTCCTGGCAAGATGATCACAACTTGTTGCTGATCAACAAGCCCGACGACCAGGACACTTTCTATTCCAGACGTTGGCATCTGCACTGAAGACATCCACAAGAATATTGCAAGAGAAGTAGGACAGCAACTAGGCGGTAGCGATCACCATCCTGTTTACCTCACCTTGCAATATAGGACCATACAGGAACAAAGCTTACCTCGTTGGAACTACACAAATGCTGATTGGAAAAAATACAGAGAGCGTACAGATGAAACATGCAGACAGAATCGCACTGAAGGCAGCGACATCAACAAAGCCACAAAGGACTTCAATGCAGCCCTCTCCAGGGAGCCAAAATGTATTCATAGAGGTTCCAGGAGAGATTACAAGCAATACTGGAACAAGGATCAAGAGGGCCTTCAGGAGGAGTTATCAGAAGCCAGGCGAGAGGCTAAAAACACATTCGTCCCAAACCAACAACAAAAAAACTCTAAAAGGTAAGGCCAATTTCGAGAACAAAGATCCAGGCCAGAAGAGAGAGCTGGAAAGAAAAAACTGCCTCACTTAAATTTGGAAAGAGACAGTCCCAAAGCTTTGGAAACTAGGGCGGCAATTAAATCATGAAGGCGGATGGCGAAAGAGGCACTAAAATCTGTAGAAGAAATGGTTCTCTGCTGACGGGAAAAACGGGCTGAAAATAAGTTTGCTGAAAACTACAAAAAAAGTAAGCAACATAACAGTCAACAGAGGACTGCAAAGAGAAGTTAGAAGGGAGGAAAGAGAGAGAAGATCCAAAAAGTCCAAGGAAGAAGTGATGGAAGCAAGCCTTACACTAAATGAGCTTCTTACAGCACTGAAGAAGCTCAAGGCTAAGAAATCACCAGGACCAGACCACTTCACCAATGAGATGCTGACCCATATGGGAAGTTTTGCTACGAAAAACACTTCTAGATGTCTTCAGTCTGAGCTGGAAGGAGGGAAAACTTCCACATGTCTGGAGGGAGGCGATCATGGCACCTATCCTAAAACGTGGAAAGGTCAAAAAGAAAGTAGCCAGCTTTCGCCTATTAGTCCACCAGCACAGTGGGGAAGACCATGGAAAGCACATAAACCAACGCATGAAGTGGTACTTGGAAGCTAACAATATCTTGGGCCCCCCAACAGGCTGGCTTCGGGCATTCCGGTCAACAGAGGATCGAACAACATACCCTTTCGCAAGAAATCAAAATGCCTTTCAGGCAAAAAAAAGGTTTCTTTAGTGACATGGGTTGAAACCCAAATTCAGAGAGCATTTGACAAGTATGGGTTTGGGGGGGTCTTTTAGTAAACTACGGAGGGAAAGGTGTTGGAGGCACCATGTACAGATGGATTAAAGTCCTATCTCTTCAACCGAAGGGCTACAGTGAACCTGAGGAACCTCTAGTCATAAGTTTTTTTAGAGACATGGAGTTTCCCAAGGAGGAATCTCTCTCCTACTCTCTTTCTTCTCTTCATCAGTGATCTGGCGGCTGAACTTCCAAGAGGAGTCAAAGCTGCTCTTTAACCCGGATGATTTGGTGCTTTGGGGGCTCAGAGGAATATGCAACAACTGCTAACTACAGGATGCAAGAAGCCACAGACAGGCTTTCACCTGGGGAGAAGAATGGTTTGTTCAGGCAACACTGAGAAGTCCTGCACAACCCTGTTTTCACCCGTCCATCAAAGCAGACAGATGCTGGCTATATTAGGATTTGTGACACCCCACTTGCAGAAGTGGAGGAGGAACAAAATCTAGCAGTAAAAGTTCGACAGGCGCCTTACATGGAAGGCACATCTAACCAATGCAGAAGGGAAGGCACGAAAAACTTTCCCCTTCTACGGAAACTTGCTGGTACAAACATGGGGGGCACACGAAAACATACTCAAGACGTATACCTTGGGACCCTCAACCCACTAGAGTAAAGGGTCTCAGCTTGGATAGCACGACTAAGACAAATCAGCAGAGGGTTAGACAAGGTGTAAAATCAGGCTCTCAGAATCATCACCGCATTGAAATCAACACCCATTAAGGCCATGGAAGACGCTACTGCCATCCCTCCACTTGCCGAGAGAAGAGAGTCCAAAACTCTGGCACAAACCAGAAAATTCCAATACCTGCCAGATCATCCCATGAAAGGGCTTGAAGGGCTTACAAAAAATCGTTTAAAAAGAGGCAGCTTTGCATTTGAAGCCAAGAAGCTCAACAAAACCTTTGCAGAGCATCTTGGACAACCCACTACTCCCTTCACTGTTCAAGATCTACCAGAACCATGGAAATATGACCAATCCAACCTGACTATATACAGCAATGTTCCTGGTCTTCCCCCCTGGTACTTCAGATGAAATGACCAAGCTATCCTTTACACAGGCCATGATCCAAGACCAAAATCCGTCAGAGACATGGACACGTTACAACCGACGGGTCAAGCCCACTGCAATAAAAAACGGAGAAGCCTGGCATCTTCATACTGTTTAAACCCCGGGAAGATCAGAGACAATAGTATCGCAAACCGAAGGCACTGTACCAACTACAGACAGAGGTTGAGGCCATCAAACAAGCAAATTTAAAATCACTGAGGAGTCTCCAGAGAGCTGCCCCAACGTGGTTATCTTCACGGATGCACTGTCAGTACTCCAAGCACTGAAAAATTCCAAACAAACATCCATCTCCAGGGCACTGTTCAGTCTATGCAAAACAAGAGTTGTGTCCTTACAATGGATACCTGCACACTGTGGTGTACCTGGAAATGAGAATGCAGACAGATTAGCCAAGCTTGGAGCTAAAGATAACCAGCCACAAAATGTCATTACTCACGAGGAGAAGGTGACAATGATCAAAGCACTGACAAAGGATGACTACCACCTACTAGACAGATGGGAACAAGTCATCATCTTTAGGCTTAGCCAGGACATAAAAGGTTAAATGTCCACATGTGCACAAAGCTTAAATTTTCTCCTTCTCCGATGTGCCACTTTGGCCTAGAACAGCAAACTGCTAAGCACATTCTGCAGAGATGTCCACGTCTGGAAAACCAAAGAAAAAGTGTGTGTCCAAACAGCACCCAAACGAAGACCAAAGTGCACGGCAAGAAGGAGGACCTGAAGAAGACGGCATCCTTCAATGCTGGATCAGGGGTGACAGTGAAGGCGGTGAACGCCAAGAAGAAGAAAAAGAAGAAAAGTGTACATGTACAGCCAAGAAAATAAGCAAATGGTTCGGGCTACAAGTTCTTACATCAGTAACGGCCCTTCCCATATTTGGCACAAGGAAAAAGCATATTCTTCCAAACAATCCGAAGTCAGACGCTCTGTGCACGTGCCGGGACACAATTGTTAAATCGATAATATATATCTCATTCGGTATATCGCGAAAATCGGTAGGATCGATTCCGTTTAGAAAGATATCATATTCGTTTTGATAAATAAAAGTATTTCCATCTCCACGTACCGACTCCGGTCTCTGGATCAAAATAACACCTGTCTGTAAGACCGGAGACAGCGCGTTTATAGTTAGAGAAAATATCAACATTTATGTAGGAGGAGGGGTGGTACATTAGATAAGAACAGGGCGTTTGGAATGTACATGCATGTTGGAGCAGTAATTGGGCAAATTAACATTATTATATCTCTGAATGAGAACAAGGATATCGAACCCAAACTGATATTAACAAAGCTTTTGAAAATTGGTGTAATATTGTTCACCATGAGATGTATGAAAAGATTCCTCTCAGACCAGTAATTTTCGATTCTGGTAGGAAAAAGACGGACGAGTCAGCCTTGGTGGAGTAATACATTAAACAACTTAGGTCAAATATTTGTATGGAAGAAAGGCAATGGTTAAAATGTAATGGTAAAACTGCTTATGTTAATTCTAGAAATATATTTGATAGAGAGCTTCAGAGAGCCAAGAGATTCATTGGTTTTCTGCCCATATCAGAGCTTACAAATTCAGCTAACGAAAATGATGTAGGATTTTGGAAAACAATCGGTATTGTGGGTGTGGGGCGGGGCGGGGTCAAGAACATAAGGGAATTCCTGTGGCGGTGGTGCTGGACGATAGCAGGGTTTCTTCCAAATTACAAGATGTGTTAGAATGATGGAAAGGTGACCTCAAATCAAATCTGAATTAGACGAGTAAAGGGTCCTACTTTTACCAGTCATTATCTGAAAAATAAAGTCCTATATCAGACCGCGAGTTGGATAGTCACATTTCAGTCTTCGAGGTGAAAGCGGCTATTGGAAAAGCAAAGTAAAATATGGCCGCTGATATTGACCGCATTCCTAACGAAATCCTGAAAAATGACATGTCCGTGAAATTTTTGCACTCTTTACTAGCTATTCCGTGTATGTTTTGAAACCGGAATGGTACCGTCTCATTGGGGAAAGAATATTATCTACCCGATCCCAAAGCCGAGCACCAATGATACAAAGGGCCCTCTCCAATATCGAAGCATTAGCCTGGCCTCTAATATGTGCAAACTGTATGCAAGTGTTCTTAATATTAGGCTTTCAGGTTGCTCAGAATTGAATGTTTGTTTGTTTGTTTTGGGTTTAACACCGTTTTTCAACAGTATTTCAGTCATGTAACGGCGGGCAATTAACCTAACCAGTGTTCCTGGATTCTATACCAGTACATACCTCTTCTCCGCAAGTAATTGCCAACTTCCCCACATGAATTATCAGAGGTGGAGGACGAATGATTTCAGACACAATGTCTTTTATCAAATCATCACGGAGAACATACGCCCCGCCCGGGGATCGATCTCGCGACTCCGCGATCCATAGACCAACGCTCTCCCTACGGAGCTAAGCGGGCGGGCTTCCAGAATTGAATGTTAAAATTGTGGATGAATTGAATGTTAAAATTGGGGATGAACAGCTTGAAAACAACGTACTACACTAGATTATATTTCTACACTCACAAATATTAAGGTTCGTAAAAAGTTGCGTTAATCAACATTCTGTTCCTCCATCGATTTTAGGCGAGCCTTTGATGGTATTGATAGATTGTTACTACGGAAAAGGTTTAAAGTGTATATTCTAAAATGTTGTCAGCAGTAAAGTCTTTATACAGCTCAGTATCTGCAGGCATGTGATTAATGGCTTTTATATAGACTGGTTCTCCGTAAGCTCTGACTTACGTCAGGGATGCTCGAAGTTGTTGTTACTTTTCAAACCATTCCTTAATTACTTAGCATTGCAGATTAAGGCTGTCGGTAAAAGTATTATTATTGATAATGAGTCAGTTTGCATCATGTTATGCTGATGATGTAATTTTGATTGCTGAGAATGAGGAGGACCTACAGTCCATGTTAAATGTTCGAACAATTAGTGTACATTGAATAGTATGGTCGTCAATTGTAATAAGAGTAACATTGTACATTTCAGACCACAATTCTTGTCAAGGTCAGATTTTGTTTTTAAATGTAGATATAATGTAGTAGAATATACTACCAAACATACATAATTTGGAATGCTACTCACTGTGCATTTTGACTATATTCTGACTGTCAAATCTGTGGTTCAAAGCGTCAGTTGAGCTCTTGGTCTACTTATAGCCAGATATAAGAGTCTTGGCGGTATGTCTTTTTCAGTTTTTAGTAAAATGTATAACTCAACTGTATGGTCTGTCATCTCCTATGCATATGCTATTTGCGGTACCCGGTCATATGTCTGTATTAAGGTGATTTCACTTTTTGAATTTCCGGTGAATAACAAAAAACCAAAGAATATTCAGTTCTTTCCAAAAACCGTTATATTATGATTCAACCAAATAGTTTCCTTTGTCTACCAGAAAGGAACAATTCTTTTATCTTAGTATTGAGATTTGGTACCTTTATAACAGAAAATAAACTAAAACATCAGACATTCATATGTGACGTCGGTGAGCTCAACAAAGCAATTTCAAGCACAAATATTAAAGGTCCATTAAAGGTCCATTACTAAAACCCGATCGAGTATTATATGAAAACCAGAGTTTGTAGCTGAGACTTCCTATTTACTGAAAATATGGCTCACTGCATCAGATCTGACCAATTAGTCATGAATATGTTCATGCATAACTAACAAATAAACAAAAATTGTTGCCTATGTCAAACCGAAAGTATGTTTTCCGACTGCTTACGAACCCGTCGAGCATCTTCGGATTTTTTCGGAAGAATCCTCCGAAACGAGGCTATGATTTATAAATAGATGCAAAATATATTATATGCCCAAACGATAACGTGATTTTTACAAACTTAGCACAAGGAATTCAACAATTTTGTAACTCACAAAACCTTCATGAAAATCATTCTTATAATACAGCTAATAAACAGCTATACTACAAGTTTGCGGGAGGACAATTCAGGCCCTTCCCGAATAAAAGTGTTTTTACAACTTCGTCTGCAAACTTTTTCAGTTAATCTATTTTCAGTATAGTTTTAAGAATATAAATGAATAACTGTCATACACTGTTGAAACAAAATGTGATTGAAATTTACCTAAATACACTGATTTATGTACATATGGCTACATTAATTTAAAAAGATTTTAGACATTAAACACATTGTCTTGGCCTAATATATGTCACTGTCAATTTTAAACATGAATTTTGTACATTTCATATTTTTCGTGCAAGTCGTGTATAATTACCATCATGGAAATACAGTTATTTGGTCGCGCGTCTTTAAACGGATATTCGTTTGAAACAATTTTTAAATCACGTGATCCCGAAGAATTTCCGACCGATTACGGAAAAACGATAAACATGAAAGAAGGACAAAATGACCCCCCATGTCAGCCTAAGAAAATACAGAAACAATCATTTGTTTCTCTGTTCTTGTGTTGATTTCAAGGGAATATTGCACGGCTATCATAATGTTTAGTACTATATTACAAAATGTGTAGTCTTTTTTTAAGATTTATGTCTATTCATTTGTCTTTATTTTGCACCTTACACACTACAATATCCGCCCAAGATACTTATAAAAACAATGCATTTGCAGAATAGAGAGATGAAAATAATTTTGACAGCTCGTGAAAACTAATGACAAATTTTGACAGGTATATGACGACTCATGACCTCATTTTTTTTCTGTTATTTCTAACTTCCAGTTTGATTTTCATAAAATGGGTATTCTTTATTGTAGCTTACAACTCATACATTAAAACAATAAAAGAATATTTTGTTACCTCACTGTCGTTTTGTCTATCCATCTCTCGTACGAATACCTATTGTTTCAGTCATTTGTCAGTAATTAGAGCAACTCACAGTGTTGCAATTATACAAAACACATCCCTTATTTTCACATAGATATTGAGGATTTATCTCATGAGCACATGTATTGGAAACACAATTTCAATACCGACTGTGTATTGTAATAATGCTAAACTATCTCAGCCGTGACGTGTCCTTAATGTAGTATCAGAGAACAGAGCATTACGTTAAAAATACAACCCGACTAAAACAATATAGAACCGGATGTTTGTGGTATAGACTAAATAAAATTGACAACAGTGTTATCAATAGAAGGATGAAATTTTGTCTTTGGACTATAGATAATGCAAAGCTTAGTTGTAAACTTGGGTGTTTGGTCTAAAACAAACTTTTATTGAGTTAAATTTGAATTTATTTTGTAATGGTCAGTTGACTGTATCAAAAGAAAGCTTTGTGATCAGGTTTCTAGTACAATGTTTGAAAAATGCAAAAATGACTGGAAAATACTGTAACCAGATCTAATGGAGTAAGAGGCAATGGTAGAAACAAAATAAGAACTTATCGTCTTTTTAAAATTGAGTATTGTACTGAAAAATACTGTAATACGGTTTTACCTCGTTCTCATAGAGCAACATTCGCCAAGTTTAGATGTGGGGTAGCCCCAAAAATGTTAGAAACTGGGAGATAGACATGAAATTGTCAGTTGAAAACCGTGTTTGCCCTTTTTGTATTGGGTGTTTAGAAGATGAGAGCCATGCTGTCTTACAATGCTTTATGTATTCAAACATTATGTTCGCTAAGTGCCAAAATGTCACAGATTTTAACTTTCAGTCTGATTCCGAAAAAATGGTTACTTTGTTCTCCAACAATATATTAATCAGATGCTGTGTGATAAATTGCAATCAAGAAATTCACATTGTTATCACATCACTAATTGTGAAAAAAATGGAGATAGAATTTATACGAATTAATCACCACCACAACATACCAGACCATTTACGGAAAAGCGCCAATCAGTACAAACGTGCGTGCACATTTCACAAGTCCACTAACTTAATAAGATTAGTTTCGATGCTGCTTTATATTCACACTCGAATTGTAGTACACATTCGCACTGGTTCAACATTTGCATATACATTTGTATACTCATATCTCTGTTATCATGTCTCACAAATTAGCAGTGACATTTTATCATTTATGATTGGGATGAGAGAAGATATATTTTCTCTGTTTGAAAGTTAACCGAATCGCAATGATACACTGAATTTTATAGAGAGAGATAGTTTGCATTAAGTGATATGAGTTGACCTTTCCATACGTGGTATCCGCAAGGAAACAGGCTAGCATTATAAATTATTATATAAGTAGGGAGAATTTATACGAACTTATCACCATCACAAAATACCAGACCAATTACGGCAGTAACAGCGCCTAGGTGAAGTCCATTAACCCAATAAGATTAGTTTCGATGCTGCTTTAAATACACACCCTATATATGTATAAGGGCCCTTGTAATGATATGTATATTAATTAGGAGAACCAGGATTTAGATATTACATTTTCTTTTTATACTCAGACCTAAGTTTTATTCATGGTTCACTAAATTTTTTAGCATGTTTATTAATACAGGAGTGACGAAATGAGGTTTTTTTTTAAAGGATTTGAAAATGAGGTCGGCTTAAATTGCTTAAATTAAGGGGATGATTAGTATAAAACTATTTAATGGTAGTTGAGTTAGATATTCTATTTAAATAATTTCAATAGTTGAACGAGGGACTCAACTCTATGATTTGGTTTTTTACTTTTTCTGCCATAAGTAAAACATATAAATTTATTAAATCCTTTCAAGCAATATAATTGTATAACATGTAGAGCATTGTGTGTAATATTTATACATGCTAAATCATTCTTGTTATTCATATACTTTCAAATTCTATAAGACGTTTTGGTTATTAATTCAATTTTTTTCCCTGTTTTTTCCTCTTTCTTTAAAGTACACTGTACCTTTAAATACTTTTTTTTAATAAGAGTGAATTTGTTTTTGAATGTGGTGTAATTATTGAAAACTGTGATAGTGTTATATTATGAATATAATTGCCTCTTATAAATCTACCAAAGAGTGGCAAATTACATGTATATAGAATTGTTTGATGAGACTTTAATAAACAATAAACCTGTATCGGTTAAAAATCTTTAATTGACTTTCATATTGAATTGAAGATTTAATTTACTAGAAGATCAAGAAGTGATCTAGTCTTAAAGTTAAACAAGTATAAATGAAGAAAACAGTTTCTGCTAGCGGAATAAACCAATAAGTGGGTGGAAATATGTGAAAATACTAGAACAGTATTACATATTAAAGGGAACAAATAACAACATATGTGATTTCAAAAAATTCTCACAAAGCCTTATGTGCATGAATCACAATTTTGTCAATAATACATTATAGATTTTAAGGCTGATCCCATCATATAAATCCTTGCCATTTATGCCAAAAATACACCTTTTATAACAAAAGGGATATTAGAGGATTTATTATTTGTCGAAAGTAAAAAAAAAACTGTTTTCGTTTTGCAGAAATACATGCGCGATCCTATAAATTGTTGATGTCTTTAGAGTTGAATATATTTTACACAATTGGTAGTTAGTTACTGGCGTTATTTCTTGGCAAGGAACACACACAAAATAATTATTACAGTTTTCAGAATTTAAGACATGAACGAAATATGCAGATATGAATTGTGACACTCAGTAGTGCCAAAAGATGTAAGATATTTTCCTAACATCATTTCATTTAACAGTTTGCATTTCATATATTAAACCATGAATGTTCAGACTGATAAATTGCATTTTGAGATAAAGTTTACAAAATTGAGTCATCTTGTGAATATATATATCTTGAATATTACATATTACATAAGTCACACTCACAAATATTTCTATATGTTACTTTTGACTTTAGTTTGGCATTTACGTATGCTTCGTGTGGCAGGAATGAACTGTCAATACGCTATAAACCTTTGCTGTTTTTGTTGCTACATTTCTTGAAATTGGCAAAATACATTTAAGTCACCACAGTTATTCATTCTTTTGTCTTCATGTAATTGTTTCTGTCTCACAGATTTATAGACAATTGATTTCCATTGTCTTTTATTAGAAACATTTCAGTTTGAGCATATATTTTACTAGACATGCATGCAGGTCGTATTTTATCATACATTCTAAACTATCTGGTATCATACCGGTCTGATTTGAAGAAATTCGTGTACGAAAGTGGCATAACAAAAAGTCAAATACATTTTTGTCTGTCATTTTGTAGGCATACACACAGTATTTGTCCATTTCAGACACTATTTTTAACCATCAGTCACTGTTAAGGTTATCCACTCCTTGTATTTCTTTTGCAAATAGATTTTACTGTGACCTTGACAACAGACAAGTCTTCACCATAATTCGCTGCTGTATAGAAATGTTGGGTATACAACTTTTTTGACACAACTTGCAGATATCTTATGGTTCGCTGATGTAGGATTTTTTTCGGATACTTAAAAGCGAAAAGAATGCAGATTTTATGTATTGTTGTCTACGGGTACGCCACTGATAAATATGGTAACATGTGACGGTTAAAACAGAAAGAAGAAGTTTGACAACGAGTCACAGCGGAAACGTACGTAAGGGTAAGAATTTTGTTTACGACTGACATAAGAAACTTCATGCAAAACAAATATTCTTCATGTCAGGAAGCCATCCAGCTGGCTTACGGAACGTTGGTGGTTCTTCCCAGCTGACCGCCCGTGATGAAATCACGCCTGAAGGGGCACCTAGGGTCTTCCTCCACCACAAAAAGCTAGAAAATTGTCCTATGACTTATATAATTGTGTCGGTGTGAAGTTAAATTAAACAAAATCACGCAAGGCGACAATTGGTGAATCGGAAAGAGAAAGAAGAATATGGAAAATAGAACACTTAGACACCATTCATCGATATTTAAGGATGGGCTTATTTATACTCTTTATTTCCCTATTTACTGAGCTTTGAATACATGTACAATGCAGTTACGATACACAAGTATGACATGTAACGATATTATACATAGAATATATACATTAAAAAACACACATAATATGTTTTAGGATTGAAACGAACGGTATGGAAAGTTGCAAATACATAACATATTTTACAGGTATTATACGTCGTATTATACGTTGGCGATTTACGACAACATACGTCAGTGAATAAAGCTTAAAAAATATATTGAACGTAAACCATATACAGCTTGCATGTGACAAATACTTTTGACCATTAGGAGGCAGAACATAGTTTCAGCCCTTAGTGTTGAATTTGCCGGGGTCAAATTTACTAATAAGAGACAATTTATAGATTAAAGTGCATTTTTGTACTTTGAAATAATAATATATGCTAGAATTAAGTTTCACTGGAAAATATTGAGTTTCAGTTATTGAGTAAAAACCGTTGATGTATCTTGACCTTGAATTTCAGATGCGAATACATGCCTTTGTTGAGCTGCTGAAAGTTTGATAGGACCCTCAAGGAGCATGAAATCGTGAAAAATCAGTACTGATGGCACATTCGTGTGAGCAATTTAGATTGTACAGTGTTATTGAAGTAAGAACTGTGTAGCAGTTGGTGCTATTATTTGCTGGGAATTGGAAATTGGCATTTAGCATTTTTCGTCATCAGATTTCGCAACCGGGAGGACATATAATTCAGTGCTTGCAAATTGAAAATTAGATGATATACATGTTTTCAGATGTTTTATAATAGGACACGTATAGTAATGTTAACGTTGCAAAGTTTTTGTTTTAGGTGTTTGGTTAAGAGTTGTGTGAGGTTCTGACGTCAAGTACGCGACTTTGTACGAGAAGCTCTGAAAACTGTTTGTTGCTTCCTTAGTTTCAAAACGTAAAGTGGCCGCCTTATCACACTCACTAGTTCTTCTTACGCGGCTGAAAATATCTCAAAATAAAACTGTATTTGGTCTTTTGTTGTCATGGAAACGTATTGTAGATAATTGTTCAGTAGTCGCAATTTCTTATTGTAAAATGTACGCTTCTTTTACGTTAACGAACTGACGACATTTGCTTTGAAGGGGCGGGGAATATCGGATATGTCAGGGGACAGTAATAGGTGTTGACTCTAGTTAATATCTTAGCACGACTGTTTGGTCTCTATGCTAAGTCTAATTCATAGTTCGAGTATACGAAGTATATTGAAAGCTATCTTCTGGCCTTTGCGTCCAGCTGCTTTTGGTTAAAGTATTGCTGCGCTTTCAATCTATGTCTGTTTTTGCTTAATTGATTCTACTTAAGCTTTAAGAAGTTGTTCTGTATCACATCACACAAGTAAATCCACTGAAAACTTGGCTGTTAAACTATGACGTTGAACACATGTTGTCAAATACAATTCATCTGAGCTGATTTTAAACGTATGTAACTGAAATTTTCTGACCGTATAATAGATGTATAATAATTATTAATAAACATTTTGAAGAATTGACTTAAATTGTATTTAAATAAATTATGTAATGGGAGTATGTTTTCATTCATGAGGAGATAAGTGAAATGGCTGAGGGAGGCGAATTTACATCAGTCAAGGACGGGACTGATGCGGACTATGAGACTGTCTGTACGCCGTGTGGATATGACAGTATCAGGGAGGAAGCTGTCAAGTATTGTCCAGAATGTGAGGAGTACCTGTGTACTAAATGTACAAAGCAACATGGAAGGAGAAAGGCTTTAACTTGTCATAAGCTTCTGGACAGAGATACTGCCAAACAAGGTTCTTCGATCGTCTTGACAATGAAATGTCACTGCCACCCAGATCGCGACATTGAGATGTATTGTGGAGCACACGATATGGTTTATTGTACAAAGTGTATAGCAACAGAGAATAAGTTTGTTTTAATTTCCAGTACTTCTCTGTTTTCACTGCACGAATATTTTGCATTGTCGCGAATTATTAGAATTGATGATTCAATGACTGTCAATTATGATTGAAGATTGAAATAAGGAAAAGCTTGGAAATCATTATTTGTAAGTTTTAAATATAGTTGGACATCCTAAGCACATTTCGTGTATATTAGAGGTCTAGGTGTTTCTTGCTCTGTCTTTGTAATTAGCGCTAAATATATAATAAGTCAGCTTGTCCAAGGTACTAGGTACAACATATAAAAATACCTACTTGGGGAATTTTCTAAGCCCTTCTCATATTTCAAATATCTCATATCTAAATATATTTTTGTAACTTTGTTACAAACAACCACATCCTTAGTATTAACACGATAAACATACTTGAAATTGAAAAATAACGGTGGGATCTATGTTCATATAAATTTATATGTCAGTAAGTTAGAAATTTGCACACAAAATTTGAGGATGGCCAAAAAGTTCCAGGAAAAAACAATGTAGGCTATGATGTTAAAACAAATTTGATGATTTTTACGTATGTTATAAAGCAATATATATATATTAGTTTTAAAGAAATGCATAAATCGGAACTGAAAAGAAGGAATGATATTGATGTTTAGTAAAGAAAGAGCATAAACATGCACAAATGAGCGCGATATTAATGGGAAAAAATGTTATCCATTAAAAAGGTAACATCAGCCATGACCAGCGCTATATACATACAAGTACTAGCATAGTCTTATGTGCGGCTTTGATAAATACGTATTCAATGAATTCATAGCTATCGTATATGTAATTTTGCTGGTAAAATTTTGACGTTGCGCTGGGTTTACTTAATATTACTAAAGATTCTATAGTTTTTTTTTCAATCTGTCAACAGTTTTGTAAATATGCTTATCGAGATCTGTTCTGTGCATATGTCATAATTTTGATAAAATAATAAAGAATCCAGAGGACATTTTCAGGAACTTTTCGACGGTCCCTCGCACAGAGTACTGGGAAACATTAGAAGAAACACAGAACGGCACCGCATTGGGAAGGCCAGTATAAAATTACATTGGTCAGTACACAGTTTTGTCTTTTCAAATGCCGACAATATGAAATATTATATCCCCTCACCCGATTCTTTTCTCAGCATTTGCTACATTGCCAACATATGCTATATTTTTAACAGAAATATTTTCTGATTTGTTAAATTGGTTTATAACATAGAACATCTTATTTGTTATTTAGGTAACGTGTGGAGGCATAATAGGTATAGAATACATACAGTCATCAGGAGAGTCTCCTGTTCAGGAGAGTGAAGTACAGCGTTTAAAGGATAACACGAGTAATATACAACAACGTCTTAAAGCTATTGATAAAAAGACAAAGAAGAAGATCGATTCCATCGATGAGCAACGAGATTACATTCTCTTGCCAAAATCGAAGACGTTGAAAGAAGCTAGATAGAACATATTGGATAAACGAAACTTGAACCGATCAGTTCATTAAACAAGAGTGTTTCAGAGGCCAAAGACGAACTGGAGTCTAATCTTGCTGTTATCGCTAGTATGGAAAGGGCAACCGAGCAGTCAAGAAATCAGTTGCTGACAGTTACCATTGCGGATGTAGGACAGCAGTTTGTTCTGATGAAACTGATACAAAAGACTGCGAATGATGCCACAAGATAGCGAGGCAAAAGGAAGTAAGGCCTTATGATTTACAGAAAATACAGAATTGAAAACGTCAATTATGACAGCAACATCTATTGGAAAAGGAACACTTCCGGGCGAAAATAAGGCTAATTCTGCTGAGAGAGAATATAAAGTGAAATAAAAAAGACAATTAATGTTAGAATGCCAAACGTTGCAGCTTGTTTCATTTGCGATGTGTGTCAGCTTTTTAACGTTACAAGGGCTGTTTAAAGATGCATTATAACTACATTTTTCTCAAAATCATTCTATATTTTTATTAGAAAATCTCTTTTTGGGGGAAAGGCGGTACGCGGCCTTTTAGTACGTGGTCTATCATACACGTGGTTCTGTAATACATGGTTGAATGAGTTCAACCTAAACTCCTTTCAAAAATATATTTAGTTCATCTATTTAGGTCAAAACTAGCAGAGGTATAAAATGTATTGACTTTCTAATTTTAATATGTACAACATGATTATCATAAAAATAGTTAGCAATGTCTGTTGATACTGTGTGAGCATGATATATACTACTTACTGTGTGAATAAAGCTTATTTTATACGATTGTATATATAAATGAATACTGCATAAAGCCTACTGAATCACCTTGATTTTACTTTTCATCTATATTTCCTTAAACATCCAATGACAGTATTTAAAATCACATAACTGTACAAGCATCCTTTTTTTTAAAATTCATAATTTCAGTATGAAGCACCAACTCATATTTCAGTAATGCGTCAATGCCGCTGTCGTACAAGTTGTTATCAAGATAAGGACGATTCTATACAATATTGCCAAATTTGCAACTTTCCGACAATGTTGGCAATTAATGTGCTATCTAGTCAGAACGCCTCCAGCCTTAGTTTGCAGTAGAATTCCATGTTAATCCTATAGAATGGAATGAATGAATGGTGAGTGAATATGCAGTGCCACTTTTACTTAGAACAATTAAGAAGAAGAAGAAGAAGAAGAAGATTTTATTCAAGACTTGAGCTGAAAGCTCCTCATCTAAACATACAATATATCAAATATATAAGGTCAAACTATACAACAAATAAGTATCTACACATTCAAAAGATAAACATTCAAAACGAGAGTAACAGTTCATAAATTACAAAGCTTCAAAGCATTAATAACTATTTCATGTTCTATCATTTAAGAAATTGTCTCTAATTTTCAAGGCACAATGTATATAACATGCGAGTTTATTTAGCACTTTTGCGTTAGTTGATGAGATCAGATGTATAAATTTTTGCATACTATGGTGCTGAAAATAATATTTAGCAATATAACGCTTTCTGATTGTTTTATATTTCGGACACACAATTATAAAATGATATTCGTCTTCTATGTCATTACTTCCACATATTTCACAAGTTCTTTCAGATCTGTCAATTCTATACCGACCATATCTACCTGTCTCAATACGAAGTCTATGAGCACAAAGCCTAAACTTTGTTAATAATTGTCTATATAGTCGATTTTGCACAACACTTAAGTATTCCTCATAACCAAAATTTCTTTTAACATATTTATACACAAATAGAACACTATTTTCATTCACCCCATGTTTCCAGTTCTGTATAAAACTATCAACAAGACGCTGTTTAAAGTCAGAAATAAATACATTTACGGTAACATTATATGGATAATCCCATACATAACCAAAACCGTTGTAGTAAGCATATCTTTAACATTAGATAACCAGTTTATCTTGCCACTAAGCAGATCATTTTTTAACATAAAATACACATTTTGTAAAACAATGTTGTCAGTATTGATAAGTTTAAACCAGTATTTAACTATACGAACAAATCTATTTATATACAATGGAAAGCGACCTAGTTCCCCATAAATTCCAACATTACTTGTAGAGATTTTTACATTCAACAACTTTTTGCAAAATTTTAAATGTATTCTTTCGATGTCTTTACATTTAGTATATCCCCACACTTCTGAGGAATAATTTAAAATAGATGTTACAAAAGAATCAAATAGGCTACACATCGTCTTAGGTGTAAAATTAAATTCTCTAGTATTACAGAATAAAGTGTTCATAGCTTTCAACGATTTCCCAAACAAGCATCTGCATATTTGAGTTAAAATTACCATAAGAATCAAATACCACACCTAAATAATTAAAACTGTCAACTATTTCGAGTCTTTTACCATCATATGACCACACTTCATTATTACGAACTCTTCCACGACGTCTGAAAACCATCACTTTTGTTTTGTCCGTATTCACTTGTAAACCCCAACGGTTACAATATATACACAAGTCATTAAGGCTTTGTTGTAAATCATCAACATCATTTGAGAAAAGAACCATATCATCTGCGTAAAGAAACATTATAAGAGTAACATCATCAAAATTTAAACCACTTCCGGGTCTAGACCCAATATATAGTTCCAAGTCTTCTATAAACATAGACCATAGTAACGGTGAACAAATCTCGCCCTGCTTTAAGCCTACAATTGTTTCCATAAAATCTGAGTATTTATTACAATGTCTTACTCGACAACGGACATGTTCATACATAGATCTAACTATTTGTAACATTTTCCCACTAATTCCTAGTTTGTACATTTTAAACCATAATGCATTTCGGTAGACACTGTCAAAACACTTTTTCATATCTATAAAGGTTGCGTACAAACGTTTGCCATTACTTAAGGAATTTTGAATTAAACCGAACAGGCTAAAGATGGCATCAGTTGTTGAATATCCCTTTTTAAAACCAAATTGCGAATCAGATATTATGTTATATTTAGAGCACCATTTTGACATTCTAGTATTTAATATGGATGTGAACACTTTTGTGATCACGCTCACTAACGTTATCCCTCTATAGTTATTCTTATCAGATTCGTCACCTTTCTTAAACACTGGGACTATTATTCCCTCCATCCATGATTTTGGAAAGTGGCCGCTTGAAAATATAATGTTAAATAGATCGACAAGATGTGAAGCTAGAATATCTCCAGCCTCTAAAAAGTATTCATTTATAAGTTCATCCGCAGAGCCAGCCTTTCTACGCTTCAACGATTTAATTGCTTGTCGCACCTCATCCACAGTGATAACAACATTTAATTCATCGAATATTGGATCATCAGACAGCAACTGTTCTAGACAAAAGTCTTC
Source organism: Mercenaria mercenaria (assembly GCF_021730395.1). Classification (NCBI taxonomy): domain Eukaryota; kingdom Metazoa; phylum Mollusca; class Bivalvia; order Venerida; family Veneridae; genus Mercenaria; species Mercenaria mercenaria. Next base: position 54,966,580 of record NC_069372.1, read on the forward strand.
ACTTTCATTGTCATATGTAATATTTATTTCTTCCGATAAATTCTTGAAATAATCGTAAAAATCATTTAAAGACACAGCGTCTCCTTTACGTTGTTTTCTTTTTGAAAAATATTTCCAAAAGTCACAAGGCTTTTTTGATTTTAAACTTTCTATCTCTTTCATTTTTCTAATTTTGTACTTTTTACGTTTACTGTTTATTAGTTTCTTATAGTCTCGCTTTTTTGTAAATAAATTTATCCTGTTTACGTCACTTTTATTTACATTGAAAATTCGCAAAGCTTCAATATATAAGCGTTTAGCTTCATGGCATGACGCATCAAACCATTCCGAACTTTTCCAGGGGCTCCTTGCAGTAAATTGTGGCATACGATTTCCTACATTCAGTTCTTTTCGGAAAATTGGCTTGGTAACATCATTAATTATTTGCACAAAATTCGAAACTAAGTCATTCACTGCCACATTATCAAGAATAGCATGACTTACAAATAAACCATTGAAATCTGGCAATTTTGAAATTAAACCCCTTCTATATTCTAACACTTTCTCAGGATCCCACCTGATAGTTTCTATAGTACATTCTTGCACCTGAAGACACTTACAATATATTGAGCATTTTATTTGATGCGAGACTCATCGCCAAGTTGTACACAAGAAATTGAAAAATGCCTCATTTAATCATTGAAATGATTTATTTTTAGGAAATTGTCCTAATGTGTAATTTTATCATATCAGAAGAATTAATACGGGTACTAAATTTTTTTCTGGGCTGCTAATAGCGCGACTTCCGTTATTGAAACGCTTTTTCATAAAAGTTTTATTCGGATATTCAAATATCCGATCGCCAGTTAGGAATTTTGAAAATAAATAGAAGTCGTGACACTCATAAAAGATGGATAAAATTGAACATAATTTCTAGTTGAAAACGGCTTACAGGGGTTATGTTGATGTAATATAAACCGTTTACTTATAGAAGTCACACGAGGAACGCTTTATCGCAGTATCCCTTGTAAAAATTCGATGGCTTCCCTTGTTCCAAAATAACTGAATGATGCCTACATTTGACAACGATTTTTGATAATGGGAGTCATTATGTTTCTTATGTTTGAAATCTATTACAAGCTGTTATAACATGCTGTAGTTGTATATGTGAGCCGTGCCATGGGAAAACCAACATAGTGGGTGTGCGACCAGCATGGATCCAGACCAGCCTGCGCATCTGCGCAGTCTGTTCAGGATCCATGCTGTTCGCTAACAGTTTCTCCAATTCCAATAGATTATAAAAGCGAACAGCATGGAGCCTGACCAGACTGCGCGGATGCGCAGGCTGGTCTGGATCCATGCTGGTCGCATACCCACTATGTTGGTTTTCCCATGGCACGGCTCATGTATGTAATAATTTCAGATAAGTAATTATCTATAGTATCCTGTAACTCTTACATGGTGAACATTTACATTTGTTATGTGTTTTTACCGTTTATATGTTTTTATTGCATGTAAATGGATTAGACTGAAATAAAATATAAGACATAAAATATAAAACAATATTACATAATTATGATTTTTGTAAATGTTCACCGTGGTTGTTGTATGACATAAATTACAACATACACAGGTGACAGTGATCACGCTTTAAGTGTCATAAGAGAAACCACGATCATAATGATTAGGTCGGTTTTAATGAATGATAATCAGCACATATTTCAACTATTCGTAGAACCTGACAATGGCAAAGCCTTGGCAAAACAAAATATATGATAGTTATGTCAAACATTAAAGTTAAAGACATCTCCAGTTGATAAAAGAAATATCCTTCCCTAGAACAGGGCCCAGAGTTGATATGAGCCGTGCCATGGGAAAACCAACATTGTGGCTTTGCGACCAGCATGGATCCTGACCAGCCTGCGCATCCGCGCAGTCTGGTCAGGATTCATGCTGTTCGCTAACAGTTTCTCTAATTGCAATAGGCTTTGAAAGCGAACAGCATGGATCCTGACCAGACTGCGCGGATGCGCAGGCTGGTCTGGATCCATGCTGGTCGCAATCCCACTATGTTGGTTTTCTCATGGCGCGGCTCATATATTTTCAGTTTCTTTTGAGATCATGGAGTCCATTCAATATTTTTCATAATAGAATTCCGCTTAAGCCAGTGTTTGGGGCGTGAGGGGTGTTGCATACGTCTTTACTTTTCACGAACAATCTCGGTCAAATCGAGTCTGCATTCATTTCTGTTTGGTTGCGTTCAATATGCTGCTAAAGGATTGTTTTATTAGTTTCATTATCTTTTGATTTTTTTGTTAGAATGAACCATAGGAATTTTTGTGAAACAGACCCTAAGTTCAAATATAAAACATCCAAGAAAATCAAGTTCCAAAACAAGGTCCAAAATCATTAACGTCTAGAATGTATATTATATATGTTACGTTGCCAGAGTTATCTTGGTTGTACATTTTTATTGTACGGGCAATATATGTCACAGGGTGAGAAAAACGTGCAGTCACTCGAGACCCCTCATTTTCAGAGCGAGTGTTTTACCGAATGAGCCAACCTTGCCTAAAACATAACCTCCCTTAATGTGATAAGTCTGTACTATGACGTACAGGACCAAAAAACGTAAATATTGCAAGCGTCGTTTAAACGACCAAGCAAGCATGCCTCGCATCACGTTTTGCGCAAAATGTCACAGGTGATCCAGACCGGGACTCAAACCCGGGATCCCGTTAATAATCTTGCAAACGTCGTAAGACTGACTAACCAAGCAAACATGTCCCACGTTGGTGAGAAAAATGTGCAGCCAGACGGGACTCGAACCCCGATCCTCGGATGGTGATATTAGTAGGAGATTTGTAGTACCCAAATGTCTAAGGAAAACTGTTTTAAAGGTAGATCATGATTCGTTATTGGCAGAACATCTATGAGTAAGGAAAACCAGTGATAGTGTGTTAGGAGAAATATACTGATGTAAGACGATATTGTCAGTCATATGATAGATGCCAATTTGAATTTGATACTCCATTTTAAAGAGCTGCTGTTGATATTCTTGGGTCGAAGGAACATGGATTTCCTCGAAGAACAAAGAGGTGTCATACTTACCAGAATGGAATGCATTGAAAGGAGCTTTGTTGAGCATATTAAAAAACGTATGTTTGAAGCGATCGGTACATTGAACATTTATCTATTTTGTTGGGTTTAACGTCGTACCGACACATAGGTCATATGCCGACTTTCCAGCTTTGATAGTGGAGAAAGACCCCAGGTGTCCTTTCGTGCATTATTTCATCACGAGCGGGCACTTGGGTAGAACCACCGACCTTCCGTAAGCCAGCTGGATGGCTTCCACATATGGAGAATTCAACGTCCCGAGTGAGGTTCGAACCAATATCGATGAGGTGCAAGTGATTTGAAGTCAGCGACTTTAACTACTCGGTCACAGAGACCCCTGGTACAGTTAACAAGATTTATTCAGCAGGCAAAGTCTGTATTATCGTCATGCTCGCTAACCTAATATGAATGGCAGTCCGCTCAGTAGTTCATCAGTTGGAAGATTACCTGCTCATTCATTCAACCGGTAACTGGATAATAACAGTGCTTTAACCTTTAGCATGCTAGGTAAATTGTCGTCTGCTGCAAATGTCGTCTGCTAAAATTGTTAAGTTCATTCAATTTGCTCCAAAATTGGAAGAAATATTGTCAGAGTAGCAAACAGCTTGGAACCTGATCAGACGCCGATTTAATCGGCGTCTGATCTGGTTCCAAGCTGTTTGCAAAGGCTGTTAAATTCGCCTGCAGCAGGCTAAGGGTTAAAGACAGTAATATTTTCCACCTGAGGCATTTCACGTGTCGCTTACTATCTTGAAATGTGGGTTTTACGGCGTACCAACACAAAGTTTAGCTTCACATCGCATTTGTACATCGAAATCAAAGGCCTGAAGGGCCTGAGAGTCGGCTAATGATTGATATTCTGGTAGTATAGTCTAAATGACAAGGTTATTATATCAAGCAACAGGAATAATGAATACAGGATGCACTTGAATGACTAGTTTTGTGTGTAAAAATAATATGTTTCCATGCAACTTACTAGTATTTCAAATATTTCTTTTCCTCAGATTATATATGGTAATAAATCAATGAAATCGATTAAAGTGGTGTATGTAAGTTGAGACTTCAAATCTAATAATTTTTAAGATTCATACAATTTCCATCAATAGTATCAAAGTTCTGTCAAACCCACCTAGGATTGATCTGAGAAGGATCAAATATAAAGCAAACCGAAATGGATCTCATGTAAAAGTTACAACTTGGTATTTTCGATATCCTTTGGACAGAAAGTGTGATGGACAAGGTGGCTATAAGTTATAACTATGCTCCCCCAATTTTAGGGACCATAACAAGCATATCAGAAAAGTGGAAAAAACAAGCATTATATTCAATGAATGTAAAACCGCTGCTTAATAAATGGTTTTAGTATATTTTGAAAGATATTTTATTTCTAGATATACCTTAGTTGTATACAAAAAAGACAAAGAGTATTGAGTATACATGTGCTATCTGAAATACTCTTTATAGTTTCCCGTTGGCCGATTTTCGCCAAGAGTCACAGGTTTTAATCTTTAAAGATTTGCAATTATTTTGATTGAAATAGCCATCTGCCTGCTTACTGAAGATGGAACAGACAATATTAAATGTTCAGCCAGTTCTACCAGTTTCAATTTGTTTTTAGTTGTTTTTTTTCCAACTGAACAGAGATTTTGTTACAATAAATATCAATGAAATGGACATTCAGTCGATGCCTAGTAAAACTCTGCTTGACATTATACAAGTATTTAAATCCAATATATTTCTCGAAAAATTGAAGAGTGGTTCGCAAAAATAAAAATGTTGAAAGTACAAACTACAATTTGACAGCTGACACTAAGATGACTATATATTTTTTTCGAGTAAACATTTGCCTCCGGCATTTCAAAACGGGTTTTTATCGGCTGGTATATATTCGCACATAATAAAATTTGAATATGACAATTTATATATTGAAATTTTATAGCGCGGATTGCCACATACAATTTGTAACGGATGGACGAAAGAACTGTTCAGATATTTTACAGATAAAGGGCCTGGCGATAACCATACATTAGATATTGTTCAATCATATCATAAGTGATGTGAATTTAAAGTATTCTTACTTTTGCATTTAAAGATATGTAAATGTTGCTGAGTGTCAATATATAGTGTCATCAATGTTTACACTGACAGGAAAATTGCGCATTCGAAACTAAGGGAAGTTACTTGGACTAGCTACCAATTTCTGAAAAGATAACCGATAATAATAAATCAGTTTTTTTAAAGTTAAAACCATCATTTGTTCTATTTCAGACCTGTTAACCCCTTCAAAACCATGTCAGTAGTCCCCAAGTACGTGCACTACACTTTCAGTTATCCATTTTGATTCATGTAGATTCATGTAAGGGCAAATGTATCAAGCTGTAAAGTGGCTATATGAGGGGGAGAGTGTGGAAGGATACCCACTCCTGCAAGTAGGGTTTAGGGTATCACCACAATAAAATTTTGAAAATGTAGACCCTTTGGTGCGTTTTCTAACTGAAAATTATATGTTTCAATTTCTAAATATTACCCAGATTCTTTTTAGTATTACAATATCCAAAGTATGAATGATTGTCACTTCATATTTTTACTTTCAGGGCATGCCTCAGGACTCTAGAATATAAGTCTGATATAGATTCTATGTATGTGTTATAAAAATAAATTCTAGAGAATCATTTCTGTTACAATGATATCTATCAGGTCTGTTACTGGAATGTTAAAATTTCATAAAACAACTCGAAATTTATCCAAAATATTATATCGACCGTAAACAGGAAAGACGTCATGACGTTTGAAAGACAAATAACAATGATTAGTTCCGGTTTTGTTTTCCAGCGTAACGTTATGAATTTTTGATAGAATAACGTGTTTTGAATCGAGAAATATACTATCAGGAACAAAGAGGATCTGTCAAGGTATTGGATTTTTATTCCGTTTTTCGAAATAAAATATAAATAACTACATAAATCTTCTACATATATGTAGTTCGTAATACGTCATTTAAAGCACGAGAGTCATCTTACACCCCGGGGTGTAAGATGGATTTTTCCAGCACCGGTAAAAATACCGGAAATCCCCGTCTGGTATGCAAGAATTTCGATCTTCTCCCGACAATTTATCCGTTTACTGAATGCAAAATTCAACCCATGTGTCATAATGAAACGAAGAATGGGTGTCGGTACCTTTTTTTGCGACCTGAATGTAAGCAAATTACCGAACCAGTCAAAATTCAAGAAAGGTTACGATTTAGAACGAAGTAATATGTAGACGTTTCCATTTTCGCCACTCGCGATTTTGCATCATTTTAATCTGCCCGATCTTCGTAGTATTTTTTTGGTTAACCGAATTTTCAAACGCAAAGTCGTAGAGAAACTACGGACAATGCGTTGTTATAAAAAGGTCACGTGTGTTCACCGACAAGTGCCCAGAATTTAATAAGGATTCATCCGCGAAGTCTCGCGGAGGAATTAACGTACTCCTCATATCTTATTCGGGTCATTTAAAATGAAGCTGTCATAATTTGATTTCTTCGATGTGGTAAACTTTTTTTGATAAGAGACATTCCAATGCTTTCAGAGGTACCCGACTCAATAAAATAATAGCAGTATGTTCTGGAACTATATTTTGTCTTACGCTGGATGTTACGCGAGCTTGGTAAGTCTGCGCAATTTATGAAATGCACAGCACAATAAATTTGTTATTTGCGCAATGATTTTAAAGATTATTTTTTTTGAGACGGGCAGGGCAACAAATGGATAATTTAGCTAATAAGTCAATATGCAGTTTTTTTATTTGAACTTGTGAACACTATATTTGTTGTTATGTGACAAAAGGGCAAAAAATTAGTCACCATAATCATATGCGTAAATGTATTACCAAATCTCGCAGAATCTTTATTCGTGTTTATGCTTAATGAGTTACCGCGGAAGAAAATACGTGGCTTTCTTCGAGTATTGCACAATTACACTTCATAAATTTGACAGAGTACATCGTATATTGGTGATATCAAATGGGATTGACATAACTGAACTTCATCCGATCAATGAACTCTTTGAAATTAGAGAAATCTAATGGAACTACTTCTATTCACTGTGTTGTGAGGCCGTTTAATGAGAATGAGAAATCGGACGATAGCAAGGACTCGTCAAACGCTTTCAGCGTTGAGCCGACTAAATAAAAATCAAAACTTTATACCTGCTGCAATCATAGAGATACAGTAAAATTATGTGCAAGGGTAAGGCAGTGGTTCCAGTTCGTTTAATACACAATTGAGTTTCCCACAACCACATGGGATGAATTGTGTCCCTTTTCCCTGATTGTAATTTCAGTTAATGCATTATTTCAAAAGTATTTCGACGTCTTGATATCTAATTATAAGCAAGGTGGTGCATCGGTCATAGCGATATAAATGAAAATGCAAACTGACTTTGCTTCTTTTATAGATAAAACTAATTTAAAGTCTTTTTATCATTTTGGTTTTTTATTAATACAGTAAAAGTGCCGAATATGATGTTCTCTTACAGCTCCCAAGGTCAAAAGGTTTGGGATTAAATTCTTACGTACATGGGTTGTACTTTATGAAACGAATTATCACTTTTCATAAGTAAATTACCAAAACTCCACAACTTAAATGTTGCCTTAAAAACCACTAGCAAAATCAAATATAATTTTCAACAATTTAAGAAATACATTATTATGTGAATTCTACAAGTGCATTCTAATGTTTATGGCTTTCAGTGTTATTTTCACTTGTCAGACAAGAAGCATATTGTCTCTACAACTCATGCAAACAGTATTTCCTTCTTATCCAGTTCATTGTCAGTATTATTTTAAATATTGGCTCGAATAAACACCCTTTTTGTGTTTTCATATATTTCAAGGGATAAAAATTATTAAGACAATAAAATCAAATCTGGAAAGTAGATCCCTCAGAAGCACCGAGAACAAGGCAAACAGTGAAAATTGCAGACTCGGTTTGATTGAGTCTGTTCATGAACTGTAATGGAAAATGCAACACTGCCCACGTACCCCTGGCTTCAGCAGAATTCAATCTTCAAATCTAACACATTCTTATTAGTTTTGACTTATATGTCTTCGTCAGAAATAACAACGTACAATACAAACGACGTCACGTCCGTTTGGACGCCAAAGTAACGTGACAAAAAGCGCAAATAAAGAAAATATAGATTTGTATTACTGTACATATAGATAGGGATCATAATGATTCGGCGGGTATTTATCGAAAAAATGCATTTCTTCTATATAAAGTAGAGGAAAAGTAAAACCCGACATATATACATGACAAACTTGAAAATATACACGTGAAGCACGAGAGATAGTAATAATATCAATAATAGTAATTTAAAACAAAACCACACATACATAATTACATAAACAAACAAATACCCACATCACTAGCATATGCAGGATTGCTGAAATTGTTAATGTCAAATTTATGATTGTTCGTACGTGTAGAAATCTGTTGTCGTGTTTGGCCTACATACTGCATGCTACATGTTTTACAAGTTTTAAGATAAATGGCATTTGATGATGTGCAGTCTGCATTAAATTTGTACATTGACGAATGTGAAGAACTAACGAAATTGTCAGTTTCTACTATCCTGGTCCAGTGTGTACGCCTAGTTCGGGAGAATTTGCCAGAACGGGGACTGACGGGGTAGTATCTAGGCCTGACAAGAAAGTCTGTAAGAATTTTACCACGCTTATATGTTAATATGTGTCTGAAGGGATGCAACTGTTGGACTGAGACTTTTGGCGATAGCTTGAATAAATCCCTATACGGACAAACATGCCACAATTATATACGACATATCGACGCCTCATCAGAATTATAAGGGCGTAAGTGGAAAATCATAGTTTTTGGCAAAACGAAAAAAAAAAACTGTCTGTGACAGATACGCCCTTTTAACTCTATAGAAATAACAAGGGCGTAAGTGGACCCTTCTGGTATAACCTGTAAGTGCAGCTACGCCCTTCTATTACTATGGTTTTTGAAAAACTTTTTACTTACGCCCTTTTCTTATTTGTGAATTAGGTCAATACAGCAGTTTGTAACAAACAATTTTTAATAGGATTATGCCCCTTGGTATGTAGTTTCAAAAAATATATAATTCATAAAAGGGCGTACCTAACACTTACGCCCTTCATATTTTGGGGCGTCAATATATTTCAAGCAAACTTCCGACCTTCCAGTATAGTTATTTATAATACTTTCCTAAATGTTTACAGCAAATGCCTATAAAATAAATGTATACCCTCATTAGAAATGTTTTAGAAATTTTAAAATTGGGTATGTGTATACGTTTCATATGCTGTAATTCATATTTCATGTCTCTTTATGTCAAGGCATCAGTAACAAGGACCGCTATGGAAATAAGGATTTCAGTCTTTTTGGCTTATCCTTGTTACTGATGTGCATGATATGGCTCATAACTCATGTTTGTGTTTTTCATTTAAATAACGCAACATGTTTATTATTGTAACCATTAATAAACATGGTACCAAATAAATCATCTATCTATCTATTGTGTCCATTGTTTTCTCAGATAGATTGTAGCGTAGAATACAGTTAGTAACGTGTTTCAACTGTAAATAACTCAGATGTGAAACAGGATGTTCACGGCCCGCATAGAGGAAAATGTTTCTCATCGTAATTAATCAGATGTTAAAGAACTTTTTTATCATCACTGAGCCTCTTTATTACAATGAACAGCAAAAATGGTTGCTCAGAGTGCTGGTTGTGTCCTGGGGCTTCTCATTGCTCGATTCTAAAATAGCAGTTGCTTGCCCTATAGCGTTTATACAAAGTTATATTATTCATGTGTAATCCCAGTTATAACCTATGGGTCCTCTATCTGGGTTGTGTGCACATTTTCATGTATCAAAGCTTTACATCACAGAGCATTGAGATTACTCATAGTCACGCGAAATGCTGCAGTGCAAGGTGGCATGGGTTGGAAGCATATTACAGTTGATCAACTGAAATCAGTTTGTTATCATTGGAATAGGTGTTTAAGGTATAATTCTGCTATAATAAATTACAAAGTATTTAATTGTTCATTGAGTAAAGGGAATACTAGGTGTAGCAACTGGACATTAACAGTGCAAGAGAAGTTAAAATCACTTTGATTATACATGACTTAGATTTAGCAATCATAGATGAAGTAGAGAAGGCGTTAGTTCATGGACATATTGTTAAATGGAATATTGATATGAATCAAACCATAAATAAGGTCTTATGGAACAGAACATTATTGTAAAATACTGTGCCATTTGCCCACAGATCATCTTGAGCTAAATTAAGGTGTATCGTAGCATCGCTGAGGATAGAAACAGGGCGTGCTACTAACGTAATACACCAGAGTATGAGCGGGTCTGTCCATCCTGTCCATTCTGTGTTGGTACAGTTGAAAATGAAAAACATGTATTACTTGACTGTCCTGTATACAGGTTGGAAAGACAACAGCTAATTGCCAAGATGAATGAGTTATATCCAGGAGATTTTAGTAGCTTAAGTGGGCCTGATAAACTTAAATACATGTTTAACCACCCATAATTGACAAAGACGTTAGCCAGAACCTGTTTTGAAATATTAAAAGTTAGAAATAATTTGTTGTCTTTAAAAAATATGTAACAGGAATCATATCTGAGACCTAACTTTATGTATCACAACAAGTTTAAAAAAAAAACAAAGAAAAATATCAAACAGGGAATGCCACGCACCAAAGACGTAGCCTCCTCAAAACGAAACCCCCAGCACGCAGACGCGTGCACCACACACACACACACACACACACACACACACACACACACTCAAAGCCAACGCATAAGGACAAAACGAACAACACACACGCACACAAAGCCAACACATAAGGACAAAAGCCTTTTATAGATTCATTTATAGAGCTCAACTGGGATATTTTAAAAAGTAAACATTTTCCCAATTTTTAAATACCTATTTCAGCAAATTGTCCTCGGATTGTTCTTTTTTGTTCCATGATGTGGATACTTTAAATCTATGATACACATTTACGGAATCGTTTGTGTTTCTCTAATAGTATATCAGTAGATGGATGTACTATTTAATCTGTTGTATACCTAAATATATGTAGGAGTGGTTAGGCAGTCTATCATTAATTTAATTTGCACTGTAGTATACGTTTTAGTCTACACGGGTCTTACCTCGGAAAGTACCCAGTTTATAGTATAAGTCATATGTCTTTGTAGTTATGTTATGCTTATATAGTCTCTTGTAACTCTATATAGAGTGGTGATGTGCATATTTATATTGAACATTTATTTTAAATGTACATACCTGGCTAGTTTTAAGTGATGTACACTCATGAGACTTAAAGGCACTCACTACAGTTTTCCGGACGGGTCGACATTTACCCCAACACCGTGCCAATTTGGTTGTGTTTCTAATCGATGTAGCTCACTGCAGACTTGGTGCGGTCTTCTGCGTATGCCCGGAAGTGATTATCTAGTGTCGCGTACGGTAAAAATTCGCAAATTATTGTATGTTCGCATGCATTTAATGTACAAAATGTATAATATACTGACTAAAGGTTAGAGTAAGTATCACCATGGTTACAAAATATATACATTAAGTCACAGCTGTTTCTAATCCCGTACCGTACCCGTACCGTACATTCGTAAACTATAGGTTTTGTTAAAAAAAAGGGCGGAAACTTTCATCGTTCTATACCATCAAAATGCTTCAAAAACACCTTAAAATCCGCTTATTAAGAAATCTGCCGTTTAATAATTTTATATATATATTTTTAAGTCATTTGCTAAAACAATGAAAGAGTATTTCGTATCAACCTGCGTTGTATAAATGCCCGACACACCCCACCTCGTTGTAATTTGATTTAAGCGAAATCTAATATGGTGACCTATCAATTTTCTTTTTGTTTTAGATTAGGTAGACATAACCAAAGGTATGTGCAGAGTTTGAATAAATTATATTATGTGAAACTCGATAAAATAGTAGAAGTACCAACTTAAAACTGACAAAATATGCAAAAATAGCCCTTGGGTCTGCTGAACAAGTATTCCTTTCTTTACAAAATCATGTTCTTTTGATTTCTCTGAGCATGTTTCAGATAGATATATTGTTTTCCGTTATAAAAATGCTTTGATAATCAAATTTATGCTGATTATTGTACTTTACTGAATCGGATATTTTAGGATTACAGAAATTTTGAAAAATGTTTAAAATAGCACCATATCTAGGGGCAAATTAAATTGAAACAAAGCTGGTGACCTAGTATTTTTATTTCATTTTTCAATACATCATAACATGATCTTTTATTACAAAATATTTCATCAAAATCTACTATTGAGAAAAAAATTACGAAACTGTAGCGAGCGTCCTTAAATAAACAAATAAATAAGTAAATATAAATCTATGTAAAATTTGAAACCTAAGTGATACCTATTTATCTTGTTTCAGTAACAGATATTTAGTCCCCAGTGCATTATAGTTCATCATGCTTCTCATAGGCTGGAGGGAGTACAGACGGACACACATACACACTAGCCTACAGGAGCAATATCAATAAGTCTGTACAATATCTATAATATTAATTTCCAAATAAAAACGAAAACTGAATATAATACAATTAGTAAATGAAAAGAAAATTATGAAATTACAGAAATATAATACTGTCCTTAGTGGCGTATGCTAAACAGGTAAGCGAACACGTATGTTGCACATTTAAACTGTATAATACCACAGTAGTTAAATCCGGGCAGCCATGTTTCCATTTTAGTTCGTTGTAGTGTCGGTTTCTTTAAACTTATTCGATTCCAACGAAAACTTGGTCACACACAAGTTGAATGATCGCACGATAGATAGCCGAAAATCTGTAAATCGGTAAATGAGTTCCAGGACAGAAAGGTAGATTCCTCCCAGGTATATGCCTTCCGGGGTAAAAAGCTAAATAACGAATAACACATGGTAAATAACAAGACACAAGAATATGACAATGGAGTACAGAATAGCATTAGCAGGCTCCAAAAATGGCTGTGCTATAAACAGAAATAATTAGTTCACTTTAGAACACCATACACTATTTAGGTGTAATAACTTTCTTTTTTTTGAACCAAATTTGATAGAATTTTCATCAAAAGGAAAGCATTTACACATGAAAAAAAATACACTAAGTCTCAAAAGCGAAACATATCAATTTGCCATTTTACTCAAGAATCAAAATTATGATTTGTTACTATAGAAGAATTCAGACGCGACATATGGTTCACTTTATGACACTTTTTCTTTTCGAAAAAGATACAGTCCATAAAATATCCTTTAGAAGCATAGAACGGAAGTAAGCAAAATGATAGCAGGCTCAGTTTGACCGGGTCTGTTCATAGAGGTGAACAAATTTGTAATGTTACGTCAAAGGGTAACAATTTCTTGTTACTGTAAATAGAAGTAACAGGAAAACAAACCAGCAACTATTAACAACAACAAAATTTTATCAATAAAAGTAATAATTCAAATACCTTAAAAAATGTCAAATAACCGTAAAATCCAATCTTATATGTAAAAATTGTCCAAAATCCTGTCCAGATCGTTTTAAATTCAATCAGTATAAATTCCACAATATTTCACAACAGTTCAAAATTGAATTTATATATTCAAAGATTTAAATCCACAATTTTAATGTAAATTCTTCTAATGTTAAATATCAAAGATGGTAATATTTTGTTATTAGGAAATACAGGAAAGTTTTCAGTACATTGTAATACTATAACTTTAGGTTCTACTCTGACAACACACAGCTCCCTATATAAAGTATCAGGGAAGTTTCCAGAACTTTCAAGTATCTACAACAATAAAAAGAAGATTCTGGATAAACAAGAACAATCCAGACTTTAAAAACAATTATCACACCCTGTTATCAGTATTGTGGTAGAAAAGTCTGGAATACATTAGAAATATTAAGAATATTTAGGATGTCTCGAAACTAGACTAGTAAACAAAAGTTGCCTCAGGGAAAATGACATATACATAACAGTAACATCCCTCACGTCAACTAGGACAGATATCAAATGGATTCCATGATCGATACCAAAGGACCAGAAACGTTAACAGCACTGATACCAAGTTCGGGGATACTTTTACAGCCACCACAAGACACTAAAAGGAGATTCTTGTGATGGTTAAAAAAAGTCTATAAGAACATTTTCTGGAAAAAAAAACCCCAAAAAACATTGCAAAAAAGCAACAGTAATAGCAGACTTGGTTTAATTGAGCAAACAGATAGAAAAAGAATGTGCAATATTCGCAGTTATACAATACAACTCGAAATAATAATTGAGCCGCACCATAAGAAAACCAACATAGTGCATTTGCGACCAGCATGGATCCAGACAAGCCTGCGCATCCGTGCAGTCTGGTCAGGATCCATGCTGTTCGCTAACGGTTTCTCTAATTGCAATAGGCTTTGAAAGCGAACAGCATGGATCCTGACCGGACTGCGCGGATGCGCAGGCTGGTCTGTATCCATGCTGGTCGCAAATGCAGTATGTTGGTTTTCTCATGGTGCGGCTCATATGAAAGTCGTCTTATAAGTGATTCTGAATGTGAAGTCATACAGTGGTACACATTAGTTTTATTTCTTTTATCTAAAATTCACATTGCACATTTTTGTTGCATACTTTAGCGTACACTTGTAGTTGAAATGACGCATCCATATATTTTAACATCAGCAAATCAGAATATCTGTTGTCGTATTCACCGGAAATTTATTGGTGGACTTTGTACAATGTTGGCGAAAACTGCGAAAATACGTAACCAACTATACACAGATACGAAGTCTTCTGTAAAGCGAGTATCATATACATTTGATTACAGTCTTAACAAGAGGGCCAAGATGGCCCTAGGTTGCTCACCTGAGAAACACATCATAACAGAGTAAACATGTTTCCCCAGATGACCCATATTTGAACTTGGCCTAGATTTCATCAAGGCAATCATTTTAACTAAATTTTATGAATATCCAGTGTAAAATTAAGCCCCTATTGCGTACACAGGTTTTTCTTTAATTTGACCGGGTGACCTAGTTTTTGCCCCTAGATGACCCATATTCAAACTCGGCCTTGATTTTATCCAAACAAACATTTTGTTCAAATTTCACGAAGATCCGGTGTAAAATGCTGCCTCTATTGCATACACAAGGTTTTTCTTTGATTTGATCTAGTGACCTAGTATTTGACTCAAGTTGACCCATATTCAAATTTGACCATGATTTCATCAAGGCAATTATTCTGACCAAAATTTATGAAGACCAATTGAAAAATACAGCCTCTAATGCATACACAAGGTTTTTCTTTGATTTGATCTAGTGACCTAGTTTTTGACCCCAGATGACCCATTTTCGAATTTAGCCCATATTTTATCAAGGCAATCATTCTGACAAAATTTCATGAAGATCAGATGAAAAATACAGCCAATATCGCATACATAATCTTTTCCTTTGATTTGACCTAGTGACCTAGGTTTTGATCCAACATGACCCATGTTCAAATTCCTTCTAGACTTCATCAAGGCAATCATTCTGACTAAATTTTATGAATATCCAATGTAAAATGCAGCCCCTATTGCATACACAAGCTTTTTCTTTGATATGATCTAGTGACCTAGGTTTTGACCCCAGATGATCCACATAAAAACTACACCTAGATTTTATCCAGACAAACATTCTGATCAAATTTCATGAAGAATTGGTTTAAAATACAGCTTCTATCGCATACGCAAGGTTTTTTCTTTGATTTGACCTAATGACCTAGGTTTTGACCTCAGATAACCCATTTTCAAAACTGGCCTAGATTTTATCAAGATAATCATTTTGACAAAATTTCATGAAGGTCAGTTGAAAAATACAGCCTCTATCGCATACACAATGTTTTTCTTTGATTTGACCTAGTGACCTAGTTTTTGACCCCAGGTAACCCATTTTCAAATTTTTCCTAGAATTTATCAGGGTAATCATTCTGACCATAATTCATGAAGATCAATTGAAAAATACAGCCTCTATCGCATACACAAGGTTTTCTTTGATTTGACCTAGTGACCTAGTTTTTGACCTCAGATGACCCATTTTCCAACTTGGCTTAGATTTTATCAAGGTCATCATTTTAACCAAATTTCATGAAGATCAGTTGACAAATACAGCCTCTATCGCATACACAAGCTAAATGTTGACAGACGACGGACGACGGACGACGGACGACGGAGGCCGGACATCGAGCGTAATCACAATTGGCACATTCGGAATACAAACCCGTGTAACTCTGACTAGAAACCCGAGTTCACCTGAGTTACACGAGTAACAATTGTAGTCTGAACGCTTGATCGAGTAACTGAAAATGATGGAGAACGTTACCTTTATGCTAACAGTTCAAAAGCTTCTGAGCTGTAACAATAATAAAGAATGTTGCTACTTTTGACATATAATGACTTCATTTTCCAAAATAAACATCTGATCAGAGAAGACAGTATCCCTTTGTATCAGACGTTGTGTTGAATTAGAGGTCAACATGTATATGTTTTATGTATGCGGTATAGTGCTGTTAGTTGATTTTATTGTCGCTGCGTGTATCTTAACCCTTAGCCTGCTGCAGGCGAATTTAACAGCCTTTGCAAACAGCTTGAAACCAGATCAGACGCCGATTAAATCGGCGTCTGATCAGGTTCCAAGCTGTCTGCTACTCTGACAATATTTCTTCCAATTTTGGAGCAAACTGAAGGAACTTTACAATTTTAGCAGACGACATTTCCAGCAGACGACAATTTATCTAGCATGCTAAAGGTTAAATAATGTTTGCATTTTCAATGACAGTGAAATAAATGATATTTTGAAGAACCTGATATAGATATGTTTGTTGACCATAATGAGGACAGACAGTCTTGTATCGTTGTTAGAGATGAACTGGTACGACTTCTGTCAGAGTGAAAAATCAGACTGGATTATTATCAATCGACTTTTCAGATTCTGGAATCAAGTAACACTTGGAAAATATGTTCAGCCCATAATGTTTAATAGACCAGAAATTTCTATTTTATGTTAATTTATACTTTAATTCATTTCCGAAGCAAGAGCTACAACTTATATTATTCCTCTTATGTCTAAACATGACTCTACTACCCCGAACCATTTCAAATAAAAAGGGTGTTTTGTATAATTATTTCTTATTTTTTTATTGTTGTGACTGAAATTCATTTAAGGAAATAGTCAAGCCCTGTTCACATGATTTGTTTTGCGGTGTTCAACTTAGTCTGCACTGTTGCCAAGACCCATGTATAGGACACAGGGCATAATAATCACTCTGGACGGTAACCATTGCCACGCAGGTCACGATGAGAGAATCCACTTTCCACATTTTAGCTAAATGCCAGTGACATTTGCTGATACATTTACCATTTTCAACTACTTTTATAAATCTTGACAGGTGATAAAATCCGCAACCTTTAGCCAGGGACGTTGATCTATCACTTAGCCATGTCCATTGAAGAAATATGTTACGAAAATGAATATGCTCAACTCTGCTGTCTCTATTCCCCATGCTGATGAATTTCGTTTTGAATGAAAATGTCATTGTTTAAAATGACATAACTGATTTCACTATGCTCACAAATAGCACATAAGAAACAGCATGCTTTTACAAGCTTTGTACGTAGTACAGCCATGAAATGTGCTAAATGCTAGTTTGACTTTTAAAAGACCAAGCACCAGTTCTTGAAGTTGTTTAATTGAGTCCAACACCATTTCCTACAATCTTACTGCCATATATGACAGACAGTCACTAATGGTAACAAAGGTAACAAATGTTCACTCTCTCTGGCAAGCTTAGCAACCTAAAAGCACTTTCATAAGGAATTGACAACTCTACATCCGCATGAACTGAAGTAGACTGCAAAAGGCCATGGAAGGAATTTCTTAGCTAACCGGATGAAACCCGAGACCTTTGGACTGGCAGTACAGTGCAGCAACTACTGAGATAACTAGACAACAGTACCATATGTGTCTGTGGGAAGAAGGTTTGTCGACAAGTATGGGGGTTGATTTTTTACTTATAACTTCAACATCAATGGATGGCTTCTTTTGTGGATTATTTGTCCTTATCACCCATAATGTGTTCTTAAGTCTAGATTTGTTTCGCAAAGTTGTCCCTTGTGAACCTAGAAAGAAAACTTACAAACTTTAAGAATCAGATCGGGAACCCTCGAAATATGCTTGACATGGATGTTGCTGTAAGGAGCAGATTTCTCAACCTCTGCCCTATTCAGCAGTATTTACAGAAAGGGGGAGGGGGGGGGGGGGGGGGGCATGAATGACAAAAGAGCATTTCAAAGTTACTCTGCATTTAGAAGAAAGTGAAAAGTCTTAAAAAAACAATGACAGCGCGCTCCAGTTTTCGAAGGCAATTGTCAATATAAATGATTTTCGGTTCTATAATTGAAATAATGATTCAAGGAATATTTGAGTTGATTCTAGGATCTGGCTTTAAAACTCTGAATAGTTTTCAACCCAGTACCGCCCTTAGTTTTGGCAAGAGCAACTTGACTAAAAAAAGGGGACACAACTTTGCCAAAATTAAAGCAAATGTTATGGGACTTGATGTTTTTTACCTGACTTTACAATCTTGAAGACATGTGAGAAATTTCAACCAAATGCCCCCATTAGTTTTGGAGATAGCAACTTGCATGCAAACCCAACAATATCTATGCACAAGAAAGAGAGCATAACTTGTCCGAAATGAAGGTAATGGGAACTGATGCTTTGACCTTCCTTTACAACACTGGAGACATGTATGGAAGTTTCAATCCAATATCTGCATTAGTTTCCGAGCTAGTAACTTGCATGCAAAACTTTAACCAGCTTTTTCTAAGTTTAAACAGTGGGGCATAACCTGGCCAAAGTTCAAGTAAGAGTTATGGAAGTTGATGCTATGTTCTTTATATTACAACATGGAAGACATGTGTGAAGTTTCAACCCAGTTTCTGCATTAGTTTAAAAGAAAATAACTTGCATGCAAACCTTTAACCCCAAAAGGGGTCTGACTCAAATAAGAGTTATGAGGCTTGTGATATGTTGATATGACCTTAATTTACAGACCCGAAGAAATGTGTGAAGTCTTAACCAAACATCTGCATTAGTTTGGATATACTAACTTGCATGTAAAACTTAAAACTGCATTTTCTAAGTCCAAAAGGAGCATAATTTTGTCAAAATTCATATTAGAGTAATGGGACTTGATCATCTGCGGTTAGTTAATGACCTTAAAAGGTAAAATTAGGTTTCAAAGCAATATGTCTATAAATGAGACCCATAATTTACATTAGATTTGATCAAGAGATATCTAACTTGGTTATTTTGGTAGATCTGATGAGTTGAAAGACTTGTTTGAAGTTTCAATTCAATATCATCTGCGGTTATTGAGATAAAGCCTTGACGGTAATTGCACCAAAACTTTACCAGTTACCAACGACGCCATGTTTTAAGTGTTAATGCATTCGGATACGATCACCCGCCTTTCCCAGCTTCAGGAGGTGGGTAGAATTCGGGTGACACAACTACCATCGCCCGGGTTACAAGAGTTATACTGGAGTAATACCCAGGGTGACTCGGGTTAGCTCGAGTATGTATGCCGAACGCGCCCAATAACTCACCTGAGCAGACGACAGACGATGGAGGCCGGACATCGAGCGATCACAATAACTCACTGAGCTAAAAATTGATTTATGTTTTTGTTTTCTCCACAGTGATTACACTAACAATACTAATATATGCAATCTGTTTCTTGTTGATATTATCGGAGTCAATTCTAGTGTGCATACCATATGTATTACAGAACTTTAAATTCGTACGGACTTAAACTACAAACATTTGAAATCCTCTAATTCAAATCTATAGTAGTGATAGAGAAGTGCTGCAAAGCAAGCGACCCTATCCGCTAGACCGTCCGACCAAACGATGTAGAGAGTAAAACAAGAAAATCATGTTATGTAAATCAGTTTAGTTTCCAATTTAGTGGTTTCATGTGGAGAATAACAATGAAACATATTCTAAAGTTCTAGTTAGTATTGACATAAATGTTTGGGATTTCCTTTACTTTACCATTGTTTATATTGATCTTTTAGTCTGTTCGTTTTGGTAACATGTTGAAAATCTCATTTTAGAAAAAGTCTGTAATAATCAAAATCAAGAATGGACAGTTTACTGGTAACATAATAGTGAGGTGAGGCGTATGTTCTTCGTGACAATTCGATAAAAGACATTGTGTCTGAAATCACCCCCACCTCTGATTGTTTTACTTGCGGAGAACAGGTACAGAATCCAGGAACAATGGTTAGGTTAACTGCCCGCCGTTACATAACTCAAATACTGTTGAAAAACGGCATTAAGCCTGAAACAACCAACCATTACTATGTTCATTTTAGATATACATCATATTTAGAAATAATTAATGTACCGTGCAGTGTAAACGTTTAACAAAGGCTGGTGTGCATACAAATGTATAAGATTACAACCATACTTCATAACTGAGATATTGTATTACATAAAAAAAGTCAATGACATAGTTAAGGTATTTATTACCCTTCATACCTGCAAAGCTATTCGGTTATTGTGTATTTATATTATTTTGTATTAACATTTACTTTAAGAGGATAATGTTAGGTACTAAGGTATGTAGGTTTATTATAACAGCAATAATAATAAAAACTATCAGATCTTTTAACTACTCAGTGAAAACTTCAACTATTATCATTTACACAAAGGTACGAGCAAAATGTCCGTTAGACAAAATCAGGGCCGGTATCCAGCAACGTTTGAAATCTGAGACTTAATTTAGTTTAAGAAACTTTTTTTTTTGCAATTTACACTGCTGAATTTGCTCAGAATGTAACAAAACGTTGTCAGAGTGTACTTTCCCCATTTGGAGACACTCTGGGCAAAATTTCAACGGTACACATTAATAGTTAATAACGTTAATTCAAACTGATTATTCCTAATTCAGGCGTTGGTGCATTCTTGCCCGTCAAATATCCAATGGGATCTGTATTTCTCAAATGATAAGATTTGCTAGAGCATGTGGTCATGTTAAAGACATTAATGAACATAATCAATATACTACAAAGGTCTCCTTCTACAGAGTTACCGCTATCATTTACTGCATATATACTGTAATCAGACTTGGCTTTAAAATGTAGAGATAGTACCTAAGTTTTTCAAATCATAGGTTTGAAGTTAAAAAGCTTTGAAATGAAGACAAATGTCCATGTATTTCTCAAAAACAGAAATATAGACAATATTTTAACCAGAAGTGCGGAGTTATGAGCATTTAATATTTTCATGTTAACGAAAATTCTGTGATCAAGGAAATGTAACTCTTCTTGAACATGGGGAGCATAAACATCAAAGGGACATAATATAGTCAATATTTTCTAATTGGGTGCTTTTGATTTAACATTCAGCTTTGATCTGGATTGCTAAATACTGATCCATCATACTGTGTGCTAAAAATTTAGAACATCGGGAACAGTCTATTAACAGCAAAACTATGCTTTAGCAGAATCTAAATAGTTAAGCTCTAACTGGGACTCGAACCCAGGACCTCTCACACCTAAGGCAGACACTTTACCACTTCCCTATAACAGCAGTAGCTAATAGCTATGCAGTTTAATTGCTGGATTACATTGCGTGAACTGGAACAATAATCAGTGAACTCCGGATTATCGGCGTATTCGCTTTGTTACCTAACGGCAATTTTTGTGTAAAGAAAAAATATAATCTAATGCTGCCAACGTCATAATCGGTCAAATCTGCCCAAATTTCTCTGACGTGTTGTTCAGAGTATGAACTTACTAACTGGTAGTACCAGTGAAATATTACTTACACTGAATCTTTTATAATTGCCCTTTTTGCAGCTGTCTAACGGCAAAGACGGTGAGTTTTGGCCAAATATAAGTAATTATTTTACCAGTTCTGAGAGGATTTCAATTGATGGGAAATTACAGTTACAAACTAAATACCTTTCTGCAACACATGGAGTCATTAGCATTCACTGTCAATCAGTATTATGACTAAGATCGACTGTCATTCATTCATTTCAAAGTTTCATAGACAGAGCCCGTTGTTTACATTTTTATCGTAACCGGTGCACCTGTAAAAATCACTTTAGTTTGAAAAATCAAAGTATGCGAAGAGCTATGGTACGGTCTCTATAAAATGTTATAGTATTTTGTCAGGTAGATATGTTGGTTTCTACATCATATTGTAGAAAGACATTATTGCTATAAATACCCGCCGTGTCAAACTGATTCTTATCTAAATGTTCATCGATAGCATATCTGCACATTATTTGTGTCTTGACACGTTGACGCTGCTTTTCATAGTTATATTTGATCTTTATAGTAAAGACACTTCTTTGAGAATGATTATGAGGATGCTATTTATAGACATCGTAAGATATTTAGTCATGGGAAAATTCCAAATGTGTTTGGGTTTTATTGAAAAAGGTTATGACCCGACTACAGACCGCATGCGTTGTTAAAACCTCGTTTACAACTGAATTCTAAGATGTTCTATCTTATTGTATCTGACAGTATACAGCTGAACAATTCCATTATAGGCAGCACTGTTTCGTTGGTCCCATAACTGTGTTCTTTTTTAGACTACTTTCTGCGAATAAATTGAAGTCGTCCGTATGTGGTTCTCAGGTTTTTTTAATATGTTTTTATCAAAACGAATGAAAGGGATTTATAAAGTGGGAATAACTTTAATTTCCACAGTCAAGTAAATGTGTGCCATTGACCATTGCATTGCGGTGTCCCACTGTGTTCTTTCATGTGTTTGTTTGTTCCTGTTTCCTACTACTTTTACTTGAACTATGTATCTCTCGTTTACACAACCATACATGCAATGCTAGAGAGTTTTGTATTGGGGAAATTGTGTTCAGTCCTATTCACTTGTTGTTATATAAATCACCATATTCTACATATGTTTGCTGAGCTATAGTTAAAACACGAAACCAATCTTACTCCGTCAGATAGTATTGACAATTGTTGGGTAAACCATTCAATAAGTGAATGATAAATTTGTATATCTTTTGACCAGTATTTATTATTTTATTTCTCGCAAGCAGCATGTGGTATGACAGTTCAGGTCATTCATTTAACAAAGGTCAAGACGTTTGTCATTGGTCCCGGTCCTTTCTTCAACTTTATGGCCGCTTTAATTTTGTCTACTTTATTTTTTCCTTCGTTTTTGTCTTTTCGCAAGTTATTTATAGAACAGAACAGAAAGTTTATGTAGCGAGTACACTACAAGTACATTGTTAAACATACATATAATTTTACATAATATGTTCTAGAGGTCACGCATACAAAGGAAATTGACTATATTATGACTATATTATGACAACACAATCATGTGGAAAAAACTATTGCATTACAAAAGGGCAGACATATTTCCATCAAAAAATACACATGTGCTAAGCTGAAAAAGAAGAAGAAGTAGTTGAAGTTTATTAACTTAATCCTGTTATTCTGTCCATTTATGGTTTAATCCTGGAATCAATGTTGGAAATTCAAGTGTTTGTATAAGTAGATGGATCTCAGGTGGAATTCTGTTTTTAGGTGATCTTTTAAATCAAGATGGAGAATTCTATAAATACAATGAATTTCTGGCCACTTACAACATTAAAAGTAACTTTCTAGAATATAGAGGTATGTTGACAGCAGTAAATTAATTTCTTGAAGTAAACAATATTCAACATTGGCCAAAGAAGATCAACTATCATATACATATTCCGCAAAGTCTTGCAGTAATAATTAAGGATAATAATTAAGGATAAAAAAGGATGTAGATCAATTTACAAAGTAACGCAGAATGTAGGACATTATCCAAATTCTTTACAAAAATGGCAGGATGAACAAAGAAATACCACAGAAGCAGAGTTTTTTCAAAAGAATTCAATATAAAATATGGCTTATAAATTCACAAAAGATCCAAAAATAATATGGTTCCAATTCAGGATTAACCATAGAATCCTGGCCACAAATTATTTGCTGAAAAAAAAGAAGAGTATTAACGAAGACTCTTGCACTTTTTGTCAGAATGAGCCAGAAACTTTGATTCATTTGTTTTATGACTGTGAAGTAACTAAACAATTTTGGCTACAGCTTCAGTCCTACATAAAAAATAAATGTTATCTGAATTTTGAAGATTGGACTATTTCAGATATTTTATTTGGTAATACAAATGGAAAATGTATTAAACAAACTAATATTATATGCGAAACATTATATATATATTATAGTAGGCTGAAAAGATTAAGGCCTAGTCTAGAACATTTTAAGACCCAAATTGTTGCCATATATAACATTGAAAAATATATTGCTAAACAAACTCTCAAACATGAAAAGTTTAAAAAGTCATGGGAAAAGTTTAGAAACTTAGTTCTATAGAAATATCTCAATAAGAGAATAGCATACATACTATATGAAAAGTCTGATATAATTTTATTTAAAGTTGTATACCTATATACATGTACATGTGTATTTAAATAAATATACTTTTAATAACCACTCCTGTTTGAGAAAGAATTAGCAAGAAAGTGAAGTTTTTAACGCCTACCCATCATCATTACAATGAGGTCCTCCACCAGCATCTTCTCTGCCCCCCCCCCCACCCCCCAACTTTTTTTCTTCTCTTGAATGTCTTACAGTAAGAAGGAAACCTTAGTAGTTTGCAGTTTGCACCGAAGACCTTTTATAAGTTTTTTTGTAGACTGATAGATACAAAAGCATACTGTATTAGCTGTATCACTGGTTTTTGAAATTTGATACTGTATGTGTTTTTTCCCCCCAAATTTAATGAATTTTAACACAGACTGAAGAAATACATTTGTATACATATATGTTTTTTTTTCAGGATGCTCATTATGTTAGAAATGGAACTTATATAAATTATTATAATTACAAAAGCTCCAAATATTCAGGTACATCTTTATTAGATAAGGATCCTATTGGCTGTAATGTAGTTTTACACAGTAGTAAAAGAAAATCAAAACAGACACTACATCCATATCAAATTTGGTTTCTATACAAAAACTTGTTACAATATTCCTTTCTTAAGTATAAAATAGGCTAATCTGTGTTTTGAAACTAAGCTATGTAGATAATATTGAGTTTATATCTTTGGTACATAGTGTTATTTAGCCACAAAATTTACCAATCCATTTTGAACATGCATGCATTAAGTGATCATATCAAACATTTTGAAACGAAGAGTTAAAACGCTATACAATATAGGGCAGTTGGCTTTGGCTAGAATAGCACAAACACATTGTAAATGAAAAAAAAAAAAAAAAAAATACGAAAACCCAATTTTTAAACGAAGTTGTATAATTGTATCTTTATTATTAGTTAAGAAAACTTATATGTGTAGTTGCCATATATACATGATTCTGTAAGGGGAAGTGGTGGATGGCTCTCCGGTCCCACTCTCCACAATGACGGGGATAATAAATGAGCAACATTTGTTTGTTGAAATTAAAAAAAAAAGTTCTGTTAAGATACATTTTCTCAGTCTGCTAACTGCTTATCTACAAATGTGTAGATCACTGGCACCAGAACAGAAAGAAAATGCCTCCGTACGTGTTATACCCTACCCCTAGGTATTCCATAAGAACCATGGTCATGAACGGGAAAGTGCACTAACCCGTTTCAATCGTACATTTCTCAACTTAAACGCGCAGTTCGTTGAATGGGTACCTAGTATATTGAACAAGCGATAATTTATCTTCCATCGTGCAACAGTCACATTGTCTCAATATTCCATATTGCTGAGATTATCAACATATTTTATGCTTTCGTCAACGTTACAGAAAAACCATGCTTGACCTTCCCTAATGAACATCCGGTCTTGAGGTCACGGCAGTGTGCACATGTTTGGCGAAACGTAATAAAAACAAAAACAGAATTTAAAAAAATCACAATTTTACACTAAATCTCGAAATGATGAACGAAATTCATCTTGTATATGATCTTTAATTTGAAATCGTACATTGGTCTGCATCTGTTCTGTTTATTTTATTCATTTTGCACATTAATGCTGCATTTTCATATTTTAGCGAACACATGTAGTAAAATGACGATTTACATACATTTTCACAATAGCCAATCAGAATGGTTTTGTAATCTAGAATGGAACTTCACCAGGGAAGTTCAAGGAAGTTTTTTGTGTAATGTTGAAATTAGGCGTAAAAAAATGTTTGTTTCCGGTATCCCGACCTTCCCTAAATTTTTGGCCCAATCCTAAACGTTTTTATGGCCTTGGAGAACATTTTTTTTCAACTTTTTGACAAAAAGTTGCAAAACTGCACTTTTTATGCTTTAAACATGGTCAGTGATGTTATAAATCAACTTCCTTGCTCTAGAGGCATAACCCCCATATTTGTATTCATTTTTTGACACAAAAATAATTTCTGAAAACTCTCCCTTAATAAAAAAAAATCAAAGAAAAACTTTTTCCGATCTACCTACCCTAATTTTTTTTGAGCATGTTACCGGAAACAAAGAATTTTTTAGGCCTTACTATAAACTACGCGTTGTTTTTCTAAGATAAGATGTATTGAAAAAATGTCCGGTACACAATGAAAGATAAATTACCACTTGTTAGATATCCATAGTACACATTTACCGCACTGCGTGTTTTAGGTATGAAATGCGCGATTGAAACGGGTTGGTATACTTTCCCGTTTATGACCATGGTTCTTATAGAATACCTAGGGGTAGGGTATAACAAGTACGGAGGCATTTTCTTTCTGATCTGGTGCCAGTGGTGTAGATAGTTCATTTTGACTATTCTTTGCTTTTATAATATTTATTTTAATACTTTTATAACACAGACTTACAAAGCTGTTAATTAATATATTGCCATAATACAGTTTTATTTATCCGTTTATCTATATTCATTCCGTTGATATATCATGCATTATCTTATTTGCAACTAAACATTACTTACAAATACGTCAGGGAAACTGCAGATTTTTTTTCATTTTTTTCTAGAATTTTCTCCCTCAGAAGAGTTTCTTGTGTCTTAATATTCCATTACCACCGCTGCAACCCTATCAACCGCCACATTAAACTCCTATTCCGACACACACACACACACACACATGCGCGCACGCAAGCACACACAGAAATGTTTTTTCTTTTAATTTTACTTCCTCCTCCTATCATAGAGAACATCGGATGTATATTGTTTCGCTTTGCGGAGCCTTTTTACGTTTGCATTTTATTAGACTTTCAAAAGATTTAACATTAAATTTATGTTACCACCGGTCTGCAGATCGACGATGTATTGCAGAATTTAGTCGTGCCTGTGTGACCACGTTTGCATTTATTGTATATAGAAATTTTAAGGAGTCCACGGTAAGCCTACATCTCGAAGTAATGTGTTCGTAGTTGTAGCTGAATTGCCTTCTGTTTTCCTTTTGCAGTAACAAAAATAGTTTTGTATGGTGGTATCCTGGAAACTGGTGACATACTAAACGTGCTTGTTCTTGGAAGATAAGACACATTTACTAGAGGTTAGAGAGGAGTGCAACGTCAAAGGAAGGAATACTTAGTAATATTTAAAGGTATACTAGACCAAAATTTCAAAAGTATGAACAATCACAAGATATAGTTTATGTAAACATAAAGTTAATAACTTTTTGTGTACTAGTATATACAGTACCATGCAGTAGGATTTAAATAGTACACACTGTATATATGTATAGCTAAACACACTATAAATTCATACTATCACTAAAAATAACAATCAACTGTGTAACAGCACGGCATTTGATTATATGATTAAAGCTCAACCTACACATTTAATTGATATATTTAGTAAAGTACCTTTGATGAGATTTTTTTTTACGTTTGAAGTAAATGTCTATAAAGATTAAATATCTAAGAGAAAGATGTAGTTTGGATATTTTTAACCCTTAGCCTGCTGACGGCAAGTGATTCTGTCTTTGCGTCCGTGCAGGCTGATCATGGTCTGCACTGTTCGCTATTCAGTCAGTAAATTTTCAGTGAACACGCCTTTGAAAACTCAAAATGGTACTGTCCAGATTGAATAATGGACCAATCCATTTTAGAAATTTAGCAGGCTTAAGGTTAAAAAGAAGTTAACAATACTTATTTTGCAATCCATGATGATAGCAGCATTCGTGAAGTAGACTGCAAATACGTTTTACATTTAGTAAACAACAGCAATCCGTTCTAGAAAATTTGAGCCGCACCATGAGAAAACCAACAGTATGCATTTGCGACCAGCATGGATCCAGACCAGCCTGCACATCCGCATAGTCTGATCAGGATCTATGTTGTTCGCTAACAACTTCTCTAATTGCAATAGGCTTTGAAAGTGAACAGCATGAATCCTGACCAGACTGCGCGGATTCGCAGGTTGGTCTGGATCCATGCTGGTCGCAAATGCACTATGTTGGTTTTCTCATGGTGCGGCTCATTTAGTAATTCTTCAGCCGATATTTGTTTCACTGCATTTCAATGCACAAAATTCTGGTACAGGTAACCACAATGAATCATCCTCCAAGGTCATATGGTATGTTATTTAACCGCACACTCGCGTTTGTATGTTCATATAAATTAAAGTGCGCTTATGGAGGAAGAAGTAAATCTTATCGAATTACTTTTGATAATAATGCCTAATTTACTCTACCTGGTTAAAATGCATTGTACTGTGAGGTATGATGCCTCACGACCTTGTTTTGATGCAATTGTTTTGCATTGTTTTTACGGCCTATTGGTTTTTTATTTTTGACGTTTAAAAGTTGTCAGGCTATCTTTCAGCTACTTTTTAATCACAGTTCATTGTTCAGTAACATTCTTGGTATTGACAGATAACCAGTCGCATTGTTAAATTGTTGTTTACTGAATTACATTTCAAAATGTCAGAATTCTACTTATGTCATGCGTTGTGTCAGTTAGTGAAACTGTAATTCTAGCTTTCACAGGGATTCTATATAAAAGTACGCAATGTCAGCCTGAGTTATTCAACAGTTCAATCAACAATCACCTGCTGTATTAAATTAAATCGATGTTTTCATGTAATTTCCATTATTGACTTTGTAAAACCTAATAAAACTTTATGTCAGTTGAAATTTTGACAGTTGTCAACCATATTGGATTTTTGTACGTATGCACCGGGTGACTAAATCTCTGTTTAGACGGACCGAAATCGTTTCATTTTCTGCAGAAATAGTTAACTTTTATTGTCAAGTATTTGATATTTAATACTTGGCATGTAGTGTTGATTCGTAGCGTTCTATATTGTTTTATTATTTATTTCTGTCCGACTTTGTTTGTTTACACTAGCTTAGAGGTTAAGCTCCGCCTTATTTGCATATAAGGAAATGTTCGTATCCCGAATGACGTCATGGTCGGCCGAAGTAAGTTCGTAGCATCAACTCGGTTACGGATCTGTCCGGGTATTTCCGACTTTGGCCTTATTTAGATCTGGTATTACATCCTCATTTGCATACCATGCATACCGCAAAGGTTAATTATTAGAACGCTAGAATCATCACTTTGCCTCCGTCTCTCGTATAGTCAGGCTGTTTATCAGTTTGTTCTTAGACATTTTTTTTTATTTACACTTCTAAAACCTATACGAATTATTCAAACTTTGAAACTGCACGGTACTTATTATCATTCAATTATACAGTTATATTTATTAGCAGTATTTGGCAGTTTTTCTCTTAGAAAACTCTGTAATTTTAGAGTTGGTTCTCGGTCCGCCTGCTACATGACTTTTGCCAGATATTTCATTACTGATTATTTTATTTAGTTTTAATTAATATTTATTGTTAAGGCTTCCCATAAATAAAAGTTGGTTGAAGCCGAAAGGAACGTTGTCAGTACTTTATTAAACGTTGAACTAAATTTGAACTCGGGCGCTACCAGCCTTTTAACTTGGGCGCTACCAGCCTTTTAACTTGGGCGCTACCAGCCTAAAGGGTCGCGACCAGACTCTAGTTTAGTCAGCATATCGTTTATTCCCCAAATGAATAACCTTACAGTATTGTAATTGGTGGACTCAGTCCCCAGACTGTAGTCCCCTTGCCCCTTTGGTCTGTTTAATTTAACATTATTTTTATCCCTAACCCAAGTAAAGTACAGTACCGGAGCGGGGGCACTACAGAATTTGGTAAGCAGCGGTGGGATCCATTTTTCAAGTCGGATCCAGTGATACGAACTCTACACTCGATATACTTGTTGAAAAACGCTATCAGGAACAAATGATTACCTAGAAGTTGTTTACAGCGAGCACAAGATATTTTCTCAATCAGAAAGATACAGATTAGCAGGATAAAGAACCACACATCATTATAACCAGTAACCTTATTTAATGCCAGTATCGATTGATAAACGAGTGTGACATTTGTAAACATCTGTGAACTTGACCTAGATATTTACTACAGTGATGGTGTATCAATTGTTAAACCACCCAAGTACACCGAGGAGTCGAGGACTTGATTTAACCGAAGTCAGAGCGTTGATTTATTTTTGGAGACTGCAGCCTTATTTTTTTTATATAAAAATATTGTACATGTTTAATCTAATATAAAATTTAGATTTCAGTCCAGGTTAATGTAAAAGATAGCAACTTAAGGCTGTTTCCAAGCCATGGTGAGTTAAAAAAAAAAAAAAAAAAAAAAAAAAAAACAAAAAAAAAACAGTAGATAAGGAGTAGTTTAGACATTGTAAAAAAATTTAGTACAAAGGTAGTATAACCACCAGTGACTTGTTTTGTTGTGAAAGTCGCCTCCAGACTTTGTAATGGTCATTACCAGACCTTGCCTTTGGTAAAGTCGTTACCAGACTTTGGTAAGAATTTTGTGTTGTTTTGTTGGCGCGTTGAGCTTGGTGTACCTTGTTCTTGGTACATTTCATAGAGCCGTGCCCTGCCGCTTATTAAATATCTAGACAACCATTCTGTTGAATATTGTAGCCCTCTCCAGGCTTGTATTGTGACCGATACCAGGTCAGTGTATAGCACTAAAGCCGTTTCCAGGCTTAGATAACAAATATATTTCATTGAATACTAGTAACTGTACCATTCCTGACCTAGATGTGTAACAGCTGTTTCCAGGCTGTGGAAAAACAGTTCCGTAGAGCCAGTTAAATTGCTGACTGTTACCAAGTTAGCTTTAAAGAACATTGTTAAACTTGATTAATTCATTCAAAACATTTTGTACCTATTAATTTTTGATGTAATTAAGTGCCAAAACCTTGAATATTTAAATTCTGTAAATATTCTAATTTACTGGACTAGTAAAAGTAAGATTAAACATAATTTTTATTTATTGTTTTTAAACAATAAAACTTAGTTACAGTCCATGATGGAGACCACTAGGGATGTTACCATGGACCCAGCTGATATAACATTCACTGAAGCACACCATGACATAGACCATGATTACCAACCCAGTACCTAGCAAAACCTAACTAGATATAGCAAATCTACTCAGACTTCTACCACCGCCAGTACACTGTCGATCGCCCGGGAGACGGAGGCAACGTCAAGGTCGAGGTTACAGTCAATGGACGTGGTGAAATTTGTATGAAAACAACTTGGGTACCAGCTGGCAGTCAGGCCGGTGGTATTTGGCACGCCTTCCGGTGAGGTGACCTGCGCAGGCGCTCTGGGGAGGACCGAGTTCAGAAGACCAGGGTTTTATCCATCCTGGCAAGTACCTGCATCTTATCCAGCGAGAAGCCATGGCTCCGGGGTCGGAAAGCCTTGCAAGGTGGTTTTTTTATATGAAGATATTTTTTTAGTACAAAGTTTTTGTACGTCAAATTATAGGCGCATGTGCACCCCGTGCACATGTATCCGGTACGATTCCGGGTGAGATGTTACTACATCTGGTCCAGAACCAAGTGTGGTTCTGGTGTGGCCCACTGGATGAACCTTTGACGGGAATCAGGGTGTGAGGATCGAGTTGCTGTAGGGGCCAGTACAGAACGGCTCCATGGTCCCCCGTGATACTCGTGTTGATTTCAGACTTCAATGTTTTTTTACCTAGGAAGAGAGATGTGGAAGGGAATTGTCAGCATACATAGCAAACCTAAACCTAGACCACAGAACTTAGGGCCCAAATTTATAGACCAAGGGGGATAATTCCATCGATCTTAAACCCTACAAATTTTATGAATGACAAAGGGAGGCAAATCCATCAAACTTAACATTTTAATTCCAAGTCAAAGATGATAGTGATAGAGACAGAGCAAGAATCAAATCAATGCATGGGATTGCCAGTCAACCATACCTTGAATGTATTCAGAGTTTGCATGAGAGAGAACGGAATGGTTATACAGGAAAGAATAAAAGTGAAGTTACAGATGACCAACCAAGAGCTCTGGAAGGTGTCTTTGATAATTGTTACCCAGATGCTTTTTTCTAAGTTCCAATAAGAATTCTGACCCCCTGAGGAATACTGTATGGACCGCTTAGGATACACCAGAGGTGGGTTGGGCGACAACCCCGCAGGAAATCCCAACATAGGCCCCCTTTTAGTGAGGAAATTTCACATTTTACAATTATTTAATAATACTGTCTGTTAGAAAAATTTAAGTGTAATATTTTTGTCTGGGCTACTTTTTGTGACATTTGTGTAGGGTTTTAAGCTTTAAATAGTAAACTAGTCGTTTTGTGAAATGCTATTATTATCACATAAATTTTGTTTTTGTAATATTTTTGGTATCAGTACAATAATAGTTGATTTAAAGGTAAAAAAAAAAATTTTTTTTGGGAATGTTTACCTCTGATATAATAATCGTAGGCATATCTTTGGGATTTTAACTCTTAAAAGCGAAAGTAGATTTTTGGGCTTTGTCACGCCTTTTAGCACTGTTTTTCAGTCAGTGGTTAAAAGTAATCATTTGATAGATTTTCAACATTTTGTTTAAAGTATTTGGTACATTTCAAGTTTAGCTGTTAAATATAACTGAGCCCTGGAATAAACTACTGTTACAATGTTATTTATTGTTAAGTACTCTGTTATTCTTGTTATACATTGTATTACTTAAAGGACACAATGCTTAATTATTGCTCAGACAAACTCTCATGTACTTGTCCAAAATGTTGTTTATTAAGTATGGTACTGCCTAAGATATGTAATGCAGTGTTGTTTATAGGTCCGAATTCAGGAGTCTGTATAAATTATTTCAGTATTTATAAATGTTGTTAATGGTACATAATTATGAACATTTTTTTTATGCATAGCATAAATTAATGTTGCATCTATGAAATTTATTAAATTGATTACATATTTGAGAATTAATTATTTGGAAATCTGTAAATGCAATCTGTGCATGTGTGTTCTACCTTCTGTCTAAAAGCAATTATAGTGCAAATGTATTAAAGTTATTGAAACGAGTACTTTGTAATGGCAGTACAAAGATTTCGAACCATATTCTTTGATAACATAATTATATCGCTTTGTCTGTAGATTACCGGGTGCATACACATGTTAACAGTATTTAATACATGTTGTTAATTATTATAATTCTCATTATTGTTGGTGTAAGGTAATTATTATTGTTGTATTTTGTGTAACAGGCTGTATGTTTTCCAATTCCGAGGACGAAATTTTGTCAGTAGGGAGGGTAATTTGAGGCATGATGCTTCACGACCTTATTTTGATGCAATTGTTTTGCATTGTTTTTACGGCCTGTTGGTAGTTTCTTACTTTTGACGTTTAAAAGTTGTCAGGCTATCTTTTAGCTACTTTTTAATCACAGTTCATTTTTCAGTAACATTCTTGGTATACAGATAACCATCGCATTGTTAAATTGTTGTTACTAAATACATTCAAAATGTTAAACCTACTTATGACATGCGTTGGGTCAGTTATGTGAACTGTAATTCAGCTTTCACAGGGATTCTATATAAAAGTACGCAATTGTCAGCTGAGTTATTCATACAGTTCAATAAACAATCACCTGCTGTATTAAATTAAATCGATGTTTTCATTTTAATGTCCATTGTTTAGGACTTTTAAAACCTGATAAAACTTTATGTCAGTTGAAATTTTGACAGTTGTCAACCATATTGTTTTTTACGTATGCACCGGTGACTAAATCCTGTTAGACGGACCGAAATCGTTCATTTTCGCAGAAATAGTTAACTTTTATTTTCAAGTATTGATATTTTTTAAAACTTGCATGTAGGGTTTTATTCGTGCGTTCTATATTGTTTTATTATTTATTTTTGTCCGACTTGTTTGTTTACACTAGTTTAGAGGTTAAGCCCGCCTTATTTGCATATAAGGAAATGTTCGTACCCGAATGACGTCATGGTCGGCCGAAGTAAGTTCGTAGTATCAACTCGGTTACGGATCTGTCCGGGGATTTTCCGACTTTGGCCTTATTTAGATCTGGTATTACATCCTCATTTGCATACCATGCATACCGCAAAGGTTAATTATTAGAACGCTAGAATCATCACTTTGCCTCCGTCTCTCGTATAGTCAGGCTGTTTGTCAGTTTGTTCTTAGACATATTTTTTTTATTTACACTTCTAAAACCTATACGAATTATTCAAACTTTGAAACTGCACGGTACTTATTATCATTCAATTATACAGTTATATTTATTAGCAGTATTTGGCAGTTTTTCTCTTAGAAAACTCTGTAATTTTACAGTTGGTTCTCGGTCCGCCTGCTACATGACTTTTGCCAGATATTAATTAATATTTATTGTTAAGGCTTCCCATAAATAAAAGTTGTTTGAAGCCGAAAGGAACCTTGTCAGTACTTTATTAAACTTTGAACTAAATTTGAACTCGGGCGCTACCAGCCTTTTAACTTGGGCGCTACCAGCCTAAAGGGTTGCGACCAGACCCTAGTTTAGTCAACATATCGTTTATTCCCCAAATGAATAACCTTACAGTATTGTAATTGGTGGACTCAGTCCCCAGACTGTAGTCCCCTTGCCCCTTTGGTCTGTTTAATTTAACATTATTTTTATCCCTAACCCAAGTAAAGTACAGTACCGGGGCGGGGGCACTACAGTATATTCATTCTGCATGAGAGCTTTATTATTTTTGTGCCTTTAAATATTATTCATTTTAATGTACATGTTTGTCACAAACGCCTCAGTATGGTTTTGTTTTAGAGAGACTGACGCTCTTTTGGAGGTTCGTCCATATTTTAAGCAGTATTCCTTTTACTTTTATTCGTTTTCTAGGTTATGTCTGTTTGTTTATTTATCACTGTCATATCATGCTTTGTCGTATGTTCATCCGCTTTTTACATTCTGTAATATGTCGTCTAGTAGTTTTGGCTAGTGTTCTTTCTTTTTTAATATATCACTTTGGTTTTGGTTTAAATTTATGTCTCTCAAAGCAAATTAATGGTTTTGTTTGCTTACAACCTTTAACATATTAAGAAAAATATAAAACAGAAGTATTCTTTAAACAATATTCAGTATAACATTTGTTATATACACGTCTAACCTCGACTCCACCTTGCTTGATAGCATTCTCCATGAATGTAAAACGTATACATGAATGCATATTTCAGACACCTACGATATGACGGCTATACAGGTCAAGGATATTGGCGGTGCCACTATTGATTTTACTGACGTTGGAGGATTCATAGCTTCAAAATTTCTGAAACCACCAAATGAGACGAAACAACTTTTTGATAACGCCCCCAACTTCACATTTCGGGACAATGATTTGATGCTCTGTACATATCCCAAAACAGGTATATAATACGTGCTTCATGATATCTTTATATGAGCCGTGCCATGAGAAAACCAACATAGTGGCTTTGCGACCAGCATGGATCCAGACCAGCCTGCGCATCCGCGCAGTCTGGTCAGGATCCATGCTGTTCGCTAACAGTTTCTCTAATTGCAATAGGCTTTGAAAGCGAACAGCATGGATCCTGACCAGACTGCGCGGATGCGCAGGCTGGTCTGGATCCATGCTGGTCGCAAACCCACTATGTTGGTTTTCTCATGACGCGGCTCTTATATCAGTTACATGTAAGTTTTCAACTCTGTTTTCTAGCATGTTTTTAGTTACAAACGTCATTACTTATTAATCAATGTTTCTGGACTCGGTGCTGTTACATTTTCTGGTCTTTGGGAATTATGGAGCCTATTCACCGTTGTGTAGGGGCCCATGTAGCCAAGCTGTTGAGGTCGCTGGCTTTGAATTGCTCCCGAACTGCTATTGGTTTGAAGCTGGCTTGCGATTGTGGGCTTCCTGGTGACTCTTGCTGATCTTTCTCTGCCACCAAAAGCTGGAAAGTCGTCGTATGACCCATAATTGTGTTGGTGTGACTTAAAACTTTAAAACCAAACAATGTCCTGTATTAAGCCAATGATATATAAAAACATGGATAATTTCGAGCGTAGTTAGTGAAAACATTACAAGTTATAGACAAAATGTAGTTGATAAATTCGACCATAAAAGGGGAAGCAAAGACACACTGTACACCGCTTTTATCTTCATCCTAGTGTGACGTAGAAGCTATCTGTTTGTTTCAGTGTAAGTTAGAAATATCCTGTAAAGAATGAATCCCAGTTGCAATATTTTCACAACATTCACAATAATTTTCTCAGCCACGAGTAAAAATTATAAAATGGTGTTCACAAGTGAATGAAAATTTAGATCTTACATCTAAAACAAATATTTTCTAATAGTTCAGTAATGTTCAGTGGTGTAAACAAACTTATAGAGGGTCGATAACTTATTCGTCAAATATGGCATTCCTTCCGATTTTGATGAAACTTGGTCCAACTGTAGATACATGTATTTACATACTATATTTTGGAATGAATTTCCGGTTAGTTATAATGAAAATTACTTCGCACTGAAGCGAAATTCCGTAACAGTGAAAAATAAAAAAAAACCTGATATGAACAATGCAAATGTCAATTTCATTGCTGCATTTTGAGGAAGAAAAGGTTTTTCCAGATTCCTAATTTAAAGGGATTTAGAACAAATCTCGCCAACGTCACGTGGGAACTGAATGATATCTCGTTTTACCGGTGTATGAAACAAACAGCAGAAGGATGAAAATTTGTGCCGTGAAAAACTTTCTATCAAATCGTTTGTTTATAATGATAAAAGTGTTTATTTTTTAATGTTGTTAGTATTTTCTACACGGGGAAGGAATGAATTTATGACTGGAAGTCTGGGAAATCAAAAGTGGTCGTTTAAAAATTGGACCCGATACGGTGGCCGTTACCTGTGTATGAAACAGAAAGCAGAAGGATAAACATTTGTGTCGTGTAAAACATTCTATCAGATCGTTTGTTTATAATGTTAATGGTGTTTTTTAATGTTGTTAGTATTTTCTACACGGGGAAGAAATGAATTTATTATTGGAAGTCTGAGAAATCAACAGTGGCCGTTTGAAAATTGGACCCGATTCGGTTTACTACGTGACGGCCGTACCGCCAGTGTAATACTTTAATAAGCGTCTTTTGATTTGATCACGAGTAATTAAGTCAGCAAATGCTTTAAGAGGACAACGCCGGTTAACGCGGTGATACGTGCCTACGTGAGATTACTCCAGTTGCGATTCTGTGTATTTATACTTCTTTGGTCGAACCCACTTCCACCTGCTTGCAAGTCAAGTGTTCTACCGACTGAGCTCACCCAATTTCTGGTTACTCAAAAACCACGAATCAATCATAACATAAATGATATATTCCAATAGTTCACTGAAAATCATGAACTAAGTTAGTAGGCTGGGAGAACCTAAGGTTAAGTAGAAAGCATTCAAATAAATTGATAGACAAGACTGAATTTAACAACAAGACAGGATTCGTATTATGAATTCTTTGTTAAGAATGTTATACGAAGTGTATGTAGATCAAATGCAAATATGGCCTCCTCTGTCGGGTCTATTCCATGTATATGACCTATCGTATTTACATGAAAAGCATCAAAATATTATTTCCATAATCAAGTGTTGTTAATATTTCTACTGATCAATTTTTGTTAATATTCGTTCAAAGACAGCCATGGGTTTCTCCATGGTAATAAGAATTGTAGACAATATTTCATTTAAAAAAACCTTGACATTTCACGTTCTGTTCAGATACTGTTGTTAAAATTAAACTTTACATTTTAAAATTTTACTTGTTTCTTTTAAACATATTCAGCCAATCAAATTTTACTGTTCTAAATATTAGTATCTGTTTTGAGAAATGAATAAAGCACTTTTTAGATGCACCAGACCACGTTATGCCTTTTAACTGTAGTTTTACTTTATGGTTTATTGGGTTTTAAGGGGCCTAATTGAGGTCAAAATTGCGATTTTCAAAATTCTATATGGTGGGAAATGACTACCGGAACCCTTCTAAAAATGCAAGGGCGATAGGTAGAACAATTATGAATAACATTTAAAAACCACTGAACACAGCAGACTTAGCCAGAATCGCATATTGCAGAGCCGGGTTAATGGGAAAACCAAATGCCGACTTATTGATTTAAGGCCACAAACACATATTCCCAATAATTCCACCGATTAAGTAAATATAATACAACACAACCCTGTTTTCAATATTTTGGAAGAAAACACGAACATATTTTTTTCTTGCGAAATACGCATATTTAAACTGTAACTGAATATTTTCCAGGTACAAATTGGATGTTTGATATTCTGATGATGACTTTGAATAAATCGGCAGAACCGATTAGGCAAAATAAGCTGATGACAATGTTGGAAAACGAATCTCCCGAGGATATCGATAAACAGCCGTCACCTAGAGTTATAAACACTCACTATGCATACCGGTGAGTTTCTTACATAAACATATAATAGTGTAGTAATTGTGACGTCATTAACTTGTGATACAAATATTCAAATTGCAATTATCAAATTGAATATAAAATACAAAGCGTTTTCTTGGCCCGCTTCATACATTTAAGGCAACATTTTACAAGTTAAAGCATAGCAAAAGTTCCTTCTAGGGCACATCTATATAAATATATAATGATCATCTTGTAAAATTTTGGTTGCAATGTCTGTTTTCAATATTTGTCATAAGTGTGTGAAACCCCAGGATTGGATATAAGGATACCATTCTACCTTATTGACATTCAGTGCTCCATCCCCCATCCCCACCCCACCCCACGATTAAGCGCCCCTGAGGGTGTTACATTTTGCAACAAGGGTGCGTTTATTTCTGTACCAAAATACAAAAAAAAATTTGAAAAAGAACTATGTTGTTTTCTACTGCCTAAAAATGTCAAGACTTAGTCCGCTATTTCCAAAGTATTTAAATCCAACAACAAAGTAAATCCGTTACCACTTTCAGTTAAGTAAATACGGCAATTAAGAAACACTGGCTATACACATTGACCCGGTCAGTCTAAGTCCACATGTAGTGTACCATCGATGCGTGAATTTGTTGCGCACAATTAGAGGCTCGCAATGGGGTTTGTTTTCGCACATTGACCATGCATTCGAATGTAACGACGTATGTTAATCTTTGTGACAAATAAGATGTTTGGCATGATTCAACAAAGCCACATTTCCATCCGTGGGTTTAATAATATGTAATCCGCTGAGCGTTTTCAGTCAGAGTATCGCATCAATTAGGAAAGAATAATTTTAACGTCAGAGGTTATTTCTAAGGTCACGGAGTTTGGTTGACCAGCTTGTAATGACAACAGCTTTCGAGATCAGTTGCTCAGACAAGTGTGACTTGCCAAATCTAAGTGTTCCTTCTCTAGAGAAGGAACAATGACACGTTTCACATTTCTTGTATTCTTTTAGAAATGTATTCAAACAAAAGCTCCATAGCATAGAGTTAGATTCTTATTAGAAATGTAAATATTTCGCATTTTATATAATGTGTAATTATCCTCCTTTAGCAGGAAATAATTTTAAAAGCAGAGCATTCCTTGAATTCAATATAATTTCTCGTTCTGAGGTTTCTTGTCAGATTGCCTTGTGTGTGTTTTGGTAGAGGATGAATTTTGCGTCCTGAGTGGCTGCGTTTGTATGTAAAGCTCCTTTGACCGTGTTTGTCCTGAAACAAAGGCGCTATTTAAATCTGATATTACATATATTGGGATAATTGAAAAATATGAACACAAATTGTATAGCTTGATTGCGTAACCAGTATATGAAGAGTGAGACAAGACTTGTGTATGTTGTGAAATTCAGCTTAAAGAAACACCCAATAGTGAGCTGGCATTAAATCACCATACCGTCCTCCATCACATGCCCTAAAAATAAAATGCTATTGAACGTTCAAATTAACCGTTGTTTGATAAATTTTCAGGATAAACAGTAAACGTTTTACATGTAGTTTCAGCTTAGTTTAATTGCAATAAAGTCTCCGCCCATACACATAACATATATACATATTGTATATATCATCATGACACAATATATACATAACAATAGCATATTTTAACTCTAGTCATGTTACATGTACAATAACAATTATAATATAATTACACATACATTTTAAATTAATCAACATAAAAGTATCAAAAGTTAACAAAGCAAACGTTTTGTCAAAAGGTAACTTAATTATAAATTCTTTACTTAGTTCAAAGGCATGATAGATAAATGCAGCCAAATCCTTCATTGTGTTTTCATTCCTACTTGACATCAACCGAAAAAAAAATATTTAGGCTTGGGTTATCATAATATTTTTGCGGAATATATCTTTTATGAATATC
This sequence comes from Mercenaria mercenaria, assembly GCF_021730395.1. Taxonomy (NCBI): domain Eukaryota; kingdom Metazoa; phylum Mollusca; class Bivalvia; order Venerida; family Veneridae; genus Mercenaria; species Mercenaria mercenaria. The sequence goes on from NC_069372.1 coordinate 55,007,460, forward strand.
ATCGTACGGTGGACACTTCATTGTAAAGTGATATTCATCCTCTACAACTTCATTACAATGTACAAATGTATACAAAAAACGTAATTCTTCAGCTAAACCAACATGTCTACCGTTTTCAATCATTAATATGCGAGAAGATGCTCGTAAGGATACAATACCTTTTCGGAATTTTAAGACATTTATACAATCTGAATAAGGTTCGAATTTAAAATCAGGTTTGAAACTCATGTATAGAGCCGGCTTTCTATTTTCAAAACACTCTGTTTGCCATATTTGTAGGATCTGTTCCCACATTGCATCATAAATAACTTTGGATTGTCCACAATTTGGCTTTACCATATATAACCATATCTATTTGTATAGAGGTTTAATCTGACACATGTAACCCAATTTTTGTAATATAGATTATCAAAACATTTAAGCATAATATAACATTTTTATATACCTATCACTTGGCATATTCAAAATTCTAATCCAAAACTTTATACAACGTCTGTAAGTGGTAATGTATCTTGGCATTTAACCATTTTTGAACGTTCCAAATTTCAAGACTAGCTCTAGGTAAAAAAATCAAGGTCAAATTTCATATCAGTACAACACTGTGCATGTAGTCTAAATTTGAAAGCTGTGACTTGAGAAATGTGAAAGTAGGTCACTAGATCAATTTCAAGGTCAAAGTTCATTTCGGTAGACACAACTATGCATGTGCTGCTTCAAATTTGGAGGCTATAGCTTGAGATATGTGAAAGTAGGTAATAGGTAAAAATAAATGTCAAATTTCAATTTAGAACACAAAAATATGCATGCGGTTCAAATTTGAAGCCTGTAGCTTCAGAAATGTGAAAGTAGGTCACTAGGTCAATCTCAAGATCAAAGTTCATTTCGGTACACAAAACTATACTTGTCGTTCAAATTCGAAGGCTGTAGCTTTACAAATGTGAAAAAACAGGTCACTAGGTCAAAATTAATGTCATATTTTTTTATTTCGGAACACAAAACTATGCATGTTGTCCAAATTTGAAGTCTGTAGCTTCAAAAAATGTGAAAGTAGGTCACTAGGTCAATAACAAGGTCAAAGTTTGTTTCGGTACACAAACCTATGCATGTGGTCCAAATTTGAAGGCTGTATCTTGAGAAATGTGAAAGTAGGTCACTAGGTCAAGATCAAGGTCAACGCATGTCAAGGTTCATCTTGCCACTCAAAACTATACATGTGGTCCAAATTTGAATGATGTAGCTTATGGACATGAAGATTCTAAGTTTTTCCCTATATAAGTCTTTATGAACCATGTGACCCCCGGGGCGGGGCCATATTTGACCCTAGAGGGATAATTTGAATAAACTTGGTAGAGAACCACTAGATGATGCTACATTATAAATATCAAAGCACTAGTCTTTGTGGTTTGGACAAGAAGATTTTCAAAGTTTTTCCCTTTATAAGTCTATGTAAACCATGTGACCCCCTGGGTGGGGGCCATATTTGACCCTAGGGGAATAATTTGAACAATCTTAGAGGACCACTAGATGATGTCATATACAAAATATCGAAGCCCTAGGCCTTGTGGTTTTGGACAAGACGTTTTTCAAGGTTTTTTCATACATAAGTCTATATAAACCATGTGACCCTCGGGGTGGGGCCACATTTGACCCCAGGGAAATAATCTGAACAATCTTGGTAGATTACCACTAGATTTTGCTACATACCAAATATCATTTGTTCCTGACCAATGTGACCTTGACCTTTGATCTAATGACCTTAAAATCAATAGGTGTCTTCTTCTGGTCATGACCAACCTCACTATCAATTTTCCTGACACTAGGCCTAAGCGTTCTTGAGTTATTGCCCGAATAACATTTTACTGTTCCTGGTCAGTGTGACCTTGACCTTTGACATACTGACCTCAAAATCAATAGGGGTCATCTAGAGGTGTACTGGTCAGGAACCCAGGCAATCCTTGCGTGTATCAGTGCTATCTGTATCTGATTTCTGATCTCTCTGTCGTGGGGGCTTTGTCTCACTCTGTCCCTCTGGTCAGATCGCTCTGTGTCTGTACTAGTAGAGGATGAATTATGCGCCCTGTGTGGCTGCATTTGAACTATGTAAAGCGCCTTTGAATGTGAAATTGATCATGAAAAGGGCGCTATATAAATCTGGTATAATAATCTGGTATAATAATAATAATAATCTGCTGGTCATGACCAACCTCCCTATCAACTTTCATGACCCTAGGCCTAAGCGTTCTTGAGTTATCATCCGGAAACCGTTTAACTATTCAGGGTCGTTGTGACGTTGACCTTTGACATACAGACCTCAAAATCAATAGGGGTCATCTGCTGGTGATGACCAACCTCCCTATCAACTTTCATGATCCTAGTTCCAAGCGTTTTTGAGTTATCATCCGGAAACGGATTGGTCTACATTTCGACCGACCGACCTCTGCAAAACAATATACGCCTCCTTCTTCGAAGGGGGGCATTATAATGTATAAACTGTCAACCAGCTAATACATGGATTTGTAGAATGAAGTAATCTAGTTTATTGACCATAAATAAAAGGCTTTTATGACAGAGAGGGCTAAGAGTTTAGTTAATATAATATATTTTCTTCTTTTCCTCAGATTAAAAACTTACAACTTGAATTATATTACTTTCAGTTCACTGAGGAAGGAAACGGTTACCCAGAAAATATGTATATGAAAAACTGTGTGTAACTCTTGATCCTGATAACTTAGGGAAACTTTTGATATCCTTTGTTAGTCTATGGGACTCTAACACTGCTCACAAAATGTGGCTCATTTGAAATACAGAGAGTTAGATCTATTTGAAGATTACAATGGTGTTTCACATCTTTTGTTACCTCAACAGAATCTTGATGCGTAGAAACTTATCAAAATAGTAACATGGTATAGTTTAATCTTTCCTGTTATGTATAGTATATTCTATCTATGCCAGGCACACTACCAATGCTTATCATATAATTATCAATACAATTGTTCTTATAATCGTATCATTCCTAAGGCAAATAAAGTTATCACCTTTAAAAGCAAATATGTGTAATGTGTTCATGTGAGGGATTCTCCTGCCGGGGATTACTTTTATGTATGTTGTACTGTAACTTTGGAACATGGTGGTGATCTACGAAGGGCGGTCGGAAAATATCATACATTTTATCGCCTATACATCGGTCAGTTTATTTTCAATGAGTGTGAACACACAAAGCTTTGACCGTTTAAGTAAGGTAGGTGTTAGGGCTACCATGGACTCCAAGCTGGAGGAACAGAAATCTGTAATGAAATTCCTGCTAAAAGAAGGTGAAAAATCTTGCCACATTTTTCAAAGGTTGAAAAAAGTTTGCATAAAGCCTGCATAAGCTGTTAAACCTTTAATAGCTGGGTTTTACAGTTTAGGGGGCGTGAGGGACAAGCCTACGCCAGGGAGGCCCACTGGTGCAATGACCCCTACAATGGTGGCAAATGTTGAGGTTTTTGTCAGTGACATTATAGGAAGTTTAGAGTCGGTTAAGCGTCGGTATATCAGATTTTACACGCTAAATTAGGAATGATCTACGTAATTGCTAGGTGGGTCCCGAAACAGCTGACAGAAGATCAAAAGGCATCCAGGGTAGCCATAGCAAAAAACACGACAAGGCAAAACATAATAAATAAAAAAAAATAGATAGACTGAATGATGCAGGTGGTAATGAAAGTACAACAAGACAAGACAAAACATAATACATAGAAAAAAGTAGATAGACTGAAGACTGAATGATGTTGGTGGTAATGAGAGAACAACAAGACATGACAAAACATAATACATAGAAGAAAATAGATAGACTGAATGGTGTTGGTGGTAATGAAAGTACAACAAGACATGACAAAACATAATACATAGAGGAAAATAGATAGACTGAATGATGTTGGTGGTAATGAAAGTACAACAAGACAAGACAAAACATAATACATAGAAGAAAATAGATAGACTAAATGATGTTGGTGGTAATGAAAGTACAACAAGATAAGACAAAACTTAATACATAGAAGAAAACAGATAGACTGAATGATGTTGGTGGTAATGAAAGTACAACAAGACAAGACAAAACAGAAACGAATCAACAACAGCAATATAGAAATTATGGCAATATACACATATGGAATAGGTGCCAAATGATTACATTGGGGTATTTGATATTGACTACATGCTTCCGAAAGTCATGCTAAGTTTATTTCTGATGTATATCGCAATGACGATATAAACAGAATATTACAGTTAACTAGCTAATATAAACCAGCTTAGATTGTATGTATTTTTATTACATAATCACATACATTTAGGAACGAGAATGAGCGCTCATACATACATAGTATTAGTTAGAACGTGGCACTTACTGTCGCATCTTCATCATTTTTGTTACTTATGGGGTTTTGGCTGCTTTATTTACCATAGTGCAATCTTTTTTATTTTGTCTGGAATGATTAAAAAAAAATATGTATTTTTTTTTTATTTCAGATATCTGCCTCTAAAGGATATGAGAGCTAAGCAGATAAAGACAGTCTTGTGTTGCCGAAATCCCAAAGACACCGCAGTATCCTACTACAATCATATGAATGGTGTTAAATACTATAACTACGATGGAAAATGGGCGGACTGGTTGCCAGTTTATCTAGAAGGGAAAAGTAGGCATTTCTATAATTATTTAAAACCACGATAACATTTTATCAATGACACTACCCTGATAATTTGTAGTAAAAATAGTTAATAAAAAAGTGCATAAACTGAAACTGCTTTTATTTCGTGTATCTTATTTTCTCGAGACATATAAATTAATGCATGAATGTAATGGATTTTAATTGTTTACACAAATGTTAGGGATCACAGAATGGGAAAGTCTCTTAACTTAGAAAATTCTACAAATAAACTGACCATAACTTCAATTCAAAATGTGTCTATAGACAATTGTGAGACTTGCGTCTAAGGCCAAAGAAAGGATAAACAGAATCTTATTTTAGGGGTTTTTTTATGGATTGTTATTGTAAAATAGATTAACTATTTGAGCCGTGCCATGAGAAAACCAACATAGTGGGTGTGCGACCAGCATGGATCCAGACCAGCCTGCGCATCCGCGCAGTCTGGTCAGGATCCATGCTGTTCGCTAACAGTTTCTCCAATTCCAATAGGCTTTAAAAGCGAACAGCATGGAGCCTGACCAGACTGCGCGAATGCGCAGGCTGGTCTGGATCCATGCTGGTCGCAAACCCTCTATGTTGGTTTTCTCATGGCACGGCTCATTTATGTTTATATAGATGAGTCTACGTATATCAGTTAATCACTTGTCTAGGGCAGCAATGTGTTCTTGTTTGTGATATACTATGTAAAGAAAAGTCCTATTTATGTCTGCCGATTACTGTTTGGGAGTATAATATTTTATGTCTGCCGATTACTGTTTGGGAGTATAATATTTTATGTCTGCCGATTACTGTGTATAATATTTTATGTCTGCCGATTTACTGTTTGGGAGTATAATATTTTATGTCTGCCGATTACTGTTTGGGAGTTTTTCTTTGTTTGATTTCAAGAGACAAAACACAATTCAATAGAAGTGAAATATGTCATTTAATAACAAATGACTAGATTATATGAAAATGCATAATAGTATAACAAGACATACAACATATCAACTATAATCATGATCAACATCATATGCAAAGAAAAGTCCTATTTGGTGAGTGTACATGTGTCTATTTGATTAGTTTCAAATCTCCTGGTCGTAATTTACGTTATCATTGTACATGGTAATTGTATATCGTGTCTTAGTTACAATCAGTTAATATATTGTTTGTTGCAGTGGAATATGGGAAATATACAGATTATCTTCTGGAATGGGAAAAGGCCATAAAGGCAGGCGTTGGATGCCCTCTCCATGTTGTGTATTACGAAAACTTAAAACTTGTAAGATTAAGTAATACTTGTTTCTCATCATTAATAATATCATATATGGCAAGGACTTGAACGTTTGTATTTAGAAGTATACATTTTTCTTCTTAGAATTACATATTTTTTATGTCATCAACTCTTGCACCCATGTATCAATTTTACGTTAACAAAGACTTTAAGAGGTAAGCTATAACGGCATTTATTCTTTGGATAGGGATATGCGTGACTTAAAATTAAATCAACATATATATTTAAATGAATAAATTTTCAGCTAAATGTTTTCCTTTCCCAAAAATTGATTTGAGAAATGGTTATATTTTCCTTAAATAGTAGCTGCGCTATTCGTACAATGTACAAAAAGCTTGTTTGTCATACGCAAAATCGATCTGTTGTATTGTCAGTTTGGTCCAGTGCCGGTCAATCTTCTCTAAATTCGAATAATAGTGTGTTAAATTATCCATCTAAAAGTTGAATAAACATGTTTAATTAATTATTTTCATAAACAACGTATGCAAACATAGAATTGTGACAAAGAGATGGACAGGCTGCTAAAGTTTCTTGGTGTAGAAATGGAAGATGGACTGAAGCAGCAAATCATGAAAATGTGTGGCTTTGAGAGCATGGCCGCAAAAGAAATACCCAAGGAAATTACTGATATCTTTTTCAAAAAGAACTTCCGAATTTTTAGGAAAGGTAGGAACATTTTCAGTGATTGTCAGCTGTGTTGTTCTGTTTTATAAAGGGTATTATTTGTCTATTGCATAAAGGGCTTGGTTCACTTATAGGTTAAAATGGCACAACATCAAATGTTGTTGAAATATTATTAAAATGAATGATCAACAACTCAGAATGCAAAATCTCATATTTTAATTCATTTGAAATTGTGCTGTTGCCATGGCAACCGATTGATTATCTTTATGGAAACACGAAAATCTCTTATAACAATTACATCAGAACGTATAACTAACATTCAGATATGCTAAGATATAACCCTAAGCAACGCCTATAATTTGAGGCAAAAAAATATATGGTTGCCATGGAAACGGAGATAAAAAAGAGAATATTTGCTATGTCCGTTTTTTATGGAATAAAACCAATTTACGTCATTCTTTAAGAAAAATAACATATGTAATATGTTTGTGAAGATCATTATTCATAAATAATACAATATATTTCTGTTGCTATGGTTACAATGGAGTTGCAGTATATGCTTCAATGAGACAACAATGACGTTTTTGCTAAGTTATTGTAGAACACTTTCAGCATTTACCATTACATGTAAAAATTAAAAAAAATGCACCACTGAAAAGTGTTCTTCAAACAATGTTTTTTTTCAAGACATAATATAGAACAACAGAAAAATGTTTCCATGGTTACGCAGTTAATTCCGTAAACATAATACTACATAATCTCATTTAACATACAGTAATAGTTTAAGAAAAATGCCTTATTAAATGTCTTGATCATATTAAAAGAGTTAGATAATACTAACGGCAATAATATATAATTAGGCATACAAAATCTAAATTGTTTCCACAATAGCCCAATGTATGTTTTACAAATTATACATATATTGTGCTTTCAAGACAGGTTAAATTAATTGTTCATGAAAAGGGAAAATAAACATGATACTGCGGACAGAAATGATTACATGCAGTTTGAATACAGCAGAAAATATTCGTAGATCTATATAATCCAACTGTCGTAATGAAAAAAAAAATTAATGTACATTACTACCATATATGTTACAATTACTGTTGAAAAATCTTCCAGTGTTTTAGAGGAATTTCACATTTATACTGTGTTCAGCCTTACATGTATAAAGTGAGTCAATATTTAACAAATGCATAGTACTGTTGACACCATAAAGTTGTTAATTCAATGTTTACATAAACTATATGTATCATTTGTACTTTATCAAATATATGGAATTTGGCTCTAGTACATCTTCAAAAAATCAAAAACACTTTCAAATTAATCAAAATTTCAGAGCTCTTTCTCTGTATTACTTTAAATGTTAAACACTTTTTTCCATTCATTCTTCGTTTTAAATAACTTGAATTATCAATTTTAATGGCTTTGACACTGCTGGTTTTGAGCATACATTGCTGTTGCTGCAAAGGGGCGCTATTTCATTATACAGGTACCACTGTCGACTGGCATCCAGCTCAGGAATGGTAATACGGTTGGTGAATTTGCCTGTCATGCCAACCCCCTGCCTAAAAATATTAATCTCCGTCTTTGTGTTGAAGTTATAATCCTTCAAGAATACTATCTATACCAGGTCATGCAGAAGACATTCTGTAATTATAAATGTATCAAATGTTTAAGACAAAGAACCTTCGCATCAATCCTGAACAACAGCATTCCAAAAGACATCCCACACATAATTACATTAAATAACATATTAGAATTTTATTACAGTAATAACTTCTTTTCATGAAAAGATTGAACAATCGCACATATTCTACATCAAGTACGGGCCATGATTTTGATCTCATTTTAACAAATAGTTCTTTAACCTGGTTAAGAAAAAACAGTTACTTTATTAGAATTATGTTATTTCTGATTAACTTGCTTGCAGTGAGCTAGACACTCTTTAACAACACAAACATAAACAGAAACTGTGGTATTTTAATGTAAGTGGTCTCTTTACAGACATGATCTTTGCAGCAAGTTTTATCAATACTTGATTATTAATAAAAACATAATTGATTAAAGAGGCTCAAGCCAAATATACCTAAACATGTTCAGGACTGAATTCTGTATGCCGGGCCTCAATCAGGTTGTACTCCAAGTCATCATGTAGACCCATCATAACAAGCTACATTCCATAGCTAAAATAACGGGTATATTTAAACAATGAATTCTTAAACAAAAACTTCTAAGTAGCAATAGTGAGTCCTTAGAATATAACATAGCATCACTTTATTAAAACAAATAAATGCCAGCTACACAGTTTATTTTCTTACATACACACCTAAGTCTTAATACAGTATGTTGTGTAAGTATGCAATATTCAAATTGTAATTCAATGTTTATCAGTGGAGATATTATTTTTCATTTAGATAAAATTATGCACATTATATATATAAACTGGAAACTAGTGACTTTCCAAACTGAAGTGTATGAACACACTGTAAAATTAGATATTTCAACATCAAATTCTGTGTGCTTAATAAATATTTCTTTATTTATTGGGAATTCTTACCTTATTACAACACTTTTCTTATTTTGTCCACTATAATTGTCCATATGTAATGAAACATTCTTTTCTCCATTGCCATGATGCTTGAAGTGATGGTGGACCATAGATACCACACTGTTTGCTCCTCTTCCAACAGCAGTACTGTACTTTTCATACAAAAACAAGAACAGTTTATAAGAAATGTATTAAATTCTCATCAAAAATGGAGTGAATCAACACTGACCAAACAGTTCATCCTTTCTTATAGATATTGCTTAACATTAACTTGTATTTATAAAAATTTAATTGAATTCCAATTCACAGTGCTTATGATATAGCATCTTTATTATAAAGCAATGCAGTATTTTCAACCCAATTTCAGGGATTTACAGAAAGTTCAGTAAAAAAAAAAAAAAACACATAGGAATTAGTAATATCAAGTCTAAGTAACAAAACATAACTTCCTTTAGATAATTTTACTTGACAAAATTTCTGCAAAGGTGTCACTATAATTCCAATGTAAAATGTGCACTGCAGGCATGAAGCTTTTATTCATAGAGTCATGATTTGTTTGAAGACTATGGAATTGAATTTAGTGATATATGGAATTTCATAGTTAAAACTGATATTGAAAACGTGCATTTGAGGATACTGACACTGATATGAATGTAAACACTAACTTCAAAATCTTATACCTGCATGAGGATTCGCAGAAATACAAGGGCCCTACTTGCTGAGCATAGTATGGGGTCAATACTTGTTGAGCACTCAAAACTGCAGTGAGCCTTTATATTTCTTACTGCTGGAGGTTATCCTGAAAAATAAAAAAAAAAAGAATTTCTCATTTATTTAGTAGCCTACCAGCATGCTGTCTACCAGTAATGGCAGAAGTAAGAATGAAAAAAGTAGTTTTTATTGTAATTTGCGTGTAGATTTTTTAAGAAATTTTCAGGAGGTCTATTTTAGTTGCTATAATTACAACAAAAAGTGACAATTTAAAACACCATTTTTCCTGTGTTATTGTACTATAATTTTCAATTTTCATAGATTCCACTGTGCATAATGACCATGTAATTATTAAAGATGTTTTTCACAATTATTTCTAGCGGACAGAATTTTTTGTAACTTTGCATATTTATAGATTGATGTATGACAAGTTAAAATAAAAAATAAAAATGATAGGTACCCGTGCTTCTTTTTTCAATATTCAAAGTTTATTAAGAACACCAAATCGGTATTTTTGTCTGAAGAAACAATACATACATGTCATAATAAAACTACTGCAAACAACTATTTATTCAAAGTTTCATTCTGATGTTACTGTTTTTGCATCACAATTAATGAAACCACTATAACTATGCATAAAATGTCAACATATAGATATATTAACTCGGAAAAATTACTCTTGACAGATGTCGACAGTATCTGAAACTGAGAAAAACACGAAGTATTTCTTAATGATATGAAAAATCTAGCGGACAGAATTTTACCAAATTTTATTTAATGTAAGCTAGAACTAAGACAAACAAATCTAAATAAAAAAAAATAATATCAACCCGTGCTTGTTTTCAAGCAAAAATAAAAAAAATTCACTCCACCCACAAAAGTATTATTTCATTACCCCACCCACCTAAAAATTATGAACATTTTTTTCTTACAAAACAAATTTCACAATGTTATTATCAGTTTTTTAACCAATTTTCTTATTCACATGCAGAATAATGCTCCTTTAAGGTTGCATGCCTCTATGTCAAATACTTTTTGAGATACGTGCTACACAAACTTTCACGTGCCATTTACGTACATATTTGACCACGTCAAGGGACAAAAATCTGTTTTTACTGAGTGAAACCTCAAATAAAAGCACTGGTGCACAACTTCGCATGCTGAATTTAATTCTTGTATGGTTTCATGACTTTTGGCGCATATACTTTTGAGGTAGATGCGACACAAATGTTTAGACCCTTTATGTACAATTTGACTGTCAAGCGCCATAACTCTGGTCTTACTACGTGACATGCGGGATGGGGCACAAAAAGTATAACCACATTTTTAGGAAGTCACATTTGAACATTTGAGATAGATCTACGTTCAGATTTTCTGGAATTTTATTTGACTTGGAGTCGGCTGCATAATTACTGGACGAAATAGTTTACTTTCAAATTGACTGTCCACAATGTATTCGATTCGAGCACTTCTTGCGACTACTCCTCCAATAAAACACCATCACTTTTAAAGGTAAAATATGGATGCACGACCTATATTGTTAGTACATACGATATTTTTGCGCGAGTGCGCTGCATATCCGACAATTATGCACTTTCGGCGGCGAATCCTGAACTTTATAGTGGTTATCGCTTGCTGCGCAATTGAGATGCGCACAAAATATTGTGATTAACTTCTTTAAATTGTTCACATCTGTGACAGTTTAAACTGTTCACATCTGTGACAGTTTAAACAATGTACAATATATTGTAATATTGGGCTATTCCAGAAAATATCCACCCCCCTCCCTGTGGAAGCAGTTCTTTTGGTACAACCTGAGAGGAGGGGAGGTGGGGCGGGGGTATTTGGAGGGATCCTATTGGGAGGAAGGGGAGGGGGTATTTGAGGTAACTGGGGTGTGGAAGGGGGAGGGGGGATATTTTCTGAAATAACCCGAGAGGAGGGGAGTGGGGGTGGGGGTATTTGGAGGGATCCTATTGGGAGGAAGGGGAGGGGGGTATTTTCAGGTAACCTGGGTGTGGAAGGGGGAGAGGGGGGTAAAATGTCTCCAGGAGGGGAGGGGGGGGGGGGTAATTTTCTCCGAAAAAACTGCTACCACAGTGGGGTTGGATATTTTCTGGAATAGCCCATTCCTGTTCATCAGTTCATTTACCTCTTTACAAATTCTAGATAGAAAGTTTCATACAGAATGTAGGCCTACTTAACATAGTAGATGCCCGACTGTCTTGGCTACAAGTATATTCTGCCATCATGAAAACATACAAATACACAGGAATGATATTAAAAGTAGATCTATTTGACAGCAGACAGTCGAATCGAAATGTCAACACTGCTATTTTTCGCTGCAAAGTTGTATCTTCGATAAGTCAACAGGTCAACAAACGAAGCGGTCTGTCCATTTTGTTTTGCCTCCAATTACGAATAAATTTATAATGAAAATTAACACTTACCATAACAATTATTAATCCGCCACGCACTTTAAATATCCGCGTATATTCAGAGCAATAACTGCATGTATTCTCTGACCCAGTTTTAGACATGTATCCACCGATAATGGCGTGTTGATTTCAAAGGGAAACAATTCGCTAATTCACTCATTAGGTTTGTGATATTTGACTAAATGTTGAAACGTTTAAACTTAAAAATCTTCGTCCGATATTATTGATTTTAACACTAGCTCTAATGGCTGTTGCTTGAAAAACAAATTAATGAAAACAAATATCTAATTAAGTGACGTCAACTTCAACGTCATTTTACCGAAATCGAGGCTTGTGTAATTTCGGATAAAAATGTGTCTCTGAGACGGACGTTTTTTTCGTTTTTGGATATGGCTGCATTGCTCACCAGCGATGATTTTTGCACTTTTTGTTGGTTTTTCATGTACGAAGTAGTGGTTAAAATATTAAGACTGGTAAAGGATGCCGCCAAGGCGAAAATCATAAATAAAGTCTCAAATTTCATGGAAAATTCACATTTTTTTGGAAAGTGGGGCATGTTTGGAGTAATATATAAACACAACAACACATTATTTTTCAAAGTTTATTACTTATATAGGAAGCATTGTGTTTACTTGTTACGAACAGCATATGTATCAATGTAGAATAAGTAATGTATAATATGGCTAAATTCGGTGCCATTTACGTACATTAGTGAACCAAGCCCTTTGTATATTGTATTTTACTCAAATATTTCATTAAGTATAATAATAACTTAAGGTAGCTGCAAATTTTCGATGAAATTTAAGAACAGAACAAAACAGAACAGAACAAGAGTTTGTAGAGTATGTATCTTTTGTCACAATGGCGTGTAAGCGTATGTATAACTGGAATGGTCTTTCAAAACTCTAAACAAATAAATCAAAACTAAACACATTGCTTGCGACTACATAAAGACTTACTAGGTAAATAATAAAATAATAAAATGTCTTGCTCATCATAAAATCAAAATTTATGACCTTCTTAAAAAGTATTGACTTAAACAAAAGTAATTTGTTGCAGTTTTATGACATTTTTATATTTGATATCAATTAGTTAGACTGTTCTGGAATAGGGTGATACCTTTGGACTTTGCTGGATAAGACAGATCAGCTACATTTCTTGTATATCTTTATTATTGTTTGTTGGAGCTACGATGTGTTTTATTTGAGACATTAAAGATCAAAATATGTACATACCAACTCGATTTCATTGAACGTCAATTATAAAAACTGCTCAATGTACTATAATATATTCTTTGATACGATTTTTCCAAATATTTTCGGAGATTTATGTAAATGTTTATATACACTAATGTGCATGAAAGTGTCCAAACATTATCTTTGTAAAAGAAAAGTTCCAACGTCGTATTTTATCTTTTTATCTAAAGGAAGATCATTCAATATAAATGTATACAAGTAAATATTACATCCAAGCAAAATAAAAGCAAACACCCTCAACTACAAGCGTATTTTGAATGAGCGAAATTCTTTCACACAATAAAATGATCCAAATGAACGAGAAATTGAAGAAATACAGGACCACCTTTAACGCTCATAAACAATATTATTTAAATCTTTGAAATAAAGAAAATAAAATAAAAAAGAATAAAGCGTGAAATAGTTAATACCAAAACAAATATATTTGTGAAGCATATAACAACTGTTTACATTGATGTCATCAGTTGTTTTCGCAGCATGAGTTTAAACCATGAATAAATACTAACCAGAAACAATAATGTAATTATAATTACAGGCCAAGTTGGAGACTGGAAGAATTGGTTTAGCGACGAACAGAATGCAATGTTTGATGAAATGTGGGAAAAGGAAATGAAGGATTCGACTATGTTTGATTTCATATATACTGACCCACGGCCAAGCCAATGACGTTCATTCTGTTCATTAATTTGACTTGCATATCGGTGGTTTAAAGTGGATGGTGACAATGACAAAAGAGAATATTGACGGATTTGTGTGTGTTTGCGTTTATTTACCCTCGCCACCGGGTATTCCCATATAGGCGAGCATAACTCACATAATTATATACTAATATATTTTATTTTTCTCTCTATTTGTTTCCATCATACTGTCATGTGCCTAAGATGTGTGCCATAATTCTCAATCTAAATGCCAGTCAGTAGGCTGGAAGTAGATTGAGAATAAGGTGGGAAAATGTCCCACACGAAAATTAAAACTAAGAATTTTGTGTGCTCATGTTTTGATACGCTATATTATTATATACTTAAGCTTTATACGGCAAAAATCTGTGAATTCCCCATTTCACTTCATATTTGTTAAAAAACTTCATATTTAAAACTAGAATATTATAATCGTGAACTTCTTAAACTAGTATCTGAATAAATAATTTGTACTACAGATCAAGTGAACATATAAGATAGTGGCTGTACTCAGATAACTACAGAGCACTTTCTATTTTCTCACATTTGGAGAAACTATACAAAATATTTTTAACCCATTAGTCCTCAGAAATATCTGGGTTTCCTACTATGTGGCAAGACAAACTTTGAGAATAAATATCAGTATGTCTGAAGTATGTCTGACACTTGTAGGGACACGACTTAACGTATGCTCCATATTTTATGTCAGGTCCCTAAATCGGCAGTAAACTGTTAAAACCTTAAATATCTAGGTAATTTCTTATTTGTATTGTATGTACAGGAATAGTAATATGTACAAATATGGAGACTTATTAACACAGTAGAAAACCAGTGACTTTAACCCCTTTCCCCAAAAATAAATTTTGTTCACAGGATTTATAAAACAAAACCTCACATGTGGTCTATAAATATTAAAATTTACATTTAAAATATAAACACTTCCGTTTCACGGCTACCTAATAAGGCCGCTATTAAAATATCAAAACTTTAAAATATATCTTTATACAGTATTTACAGTAAAATTTAGACCACATGATATTGGCTATATTAAAACAATACTTGGCTTTCGCTTTTGCGTCAGACAGAATCAGTGTATCGTTGCTGACTAAATAATTTTCTCAAAGATAGTAATTATTTGTATTCTAACGTATAATATATGTTTTACTTATTTTTATTATCAAATCTAACTTTCACAACGATTCTATTGTATAATTATTAACTATAGATATAATATCCTACGTAACATGAGTTACATGTATATACTAAGAAAAAAATTGACGTAAATTTGAGTCATTACATTAAAACAAATTACGGTAATATACTTTTTGAGGTGTATGTGTGTGTATTCATATATTGTCGTCTTTAATATTTCATCTTGATGTAATAATCCTCATATTAAATTGAATATACATATTCAGACGGTATACAAAATGTACTTACTCTTTCTCGTTTATTTGGGATTCGTTTTTAAGTTTGCCCGTATCTACTGTTTGGATAATGTCAGTTTTAGCTGTGGCAAAATCACTGACGGAATATTGTTTTATTTAAGTTTATGTTATCGTTGTCCGTAAATTTGTTTTGTCTTTGGTTTTGAAACATTTGGCTATAAATATACATGTTGTAGTTATGTGGCAAGGCTTGTTCATAGAATGAATGTCAAGATAAAGCTACCAACTGTAGCGTTATACGTACATCAAGAGGCAGATTTTCAAGAACAATCTCTGCAATCCTTGAAATGCACATGTAACCTTTAACCTGCTAGCCGCAAGTGGTTTTGCCTTTGCGACGTGCAGGCTGATCATGGTCTACACTGTTCGCTATTCAGTGAAATTTCAACGAATTTTCAGTGAACACCCCTTCGAATAATAACTGGTATTGTCCAAATTGAATGTTAGACCAGTCCGTTTTAGAAATTTAGCAGGGTAATGATTAATTAACATCTAGACGCAACTATTACTGAAACAGTGTTTCGTGCGTACATTTACTGGAAAAAGGAGCAAAGTAATATGCTTGTTTTATTATACAAATAAGTTGAATAATTTATTTCAATATTGTAAATTAACCTTTCAACAGATCGAGGAGCTCACGACAAATTTACCTTCGCATAGTCTATTAATTCTATAAAATGCGACAACTGTGAATTTTACATTGACAAATAACTTTGGAGAATTTCGTTTGAAAGGCAATGCCATATTTACAGTGGCACTTTATAATTGTCGAACTGTGGTTCCAAAATAGATATACCCATATTTTACTTTAGTATTTCACTCAGTTTCACGTTACAGACCCTTCACTATGGCATGTTTTGGAATAGAAAATGTTATTCCATCGTTGAATTGTTAACTTAGTATATTCAGTTGATTACACGCAACGCATTCTTTGTTCATATGTATACAGTTTCTGATGGTGAAACATCTGTAATCATAGAATTTCCTACCTGTGAAAGGTGGCTTGTTACTTTGAGAGTCTAAGATTAAACTCTCCGCCTTCCTTTGCTGTATTTGAAATCGATCACATGCATATTTGTCTATTTTGTGTTTATTTCGAACTGGAATGTCAATGCACGGAATCTTTTTTTTTCTTCAAATCCATAATTATCAAGCTGATCAAGTAATTCAAAACGATGTCTACAATTCCCATCATAGGTACACGACGAACAGGCTGAATAAAAGGAAACATAAAGGCAAATATTAAGTTAACGTTACATGTGCACTAGGTGTGGCAATACTATTCATCGTCACTTTCAACTTCCTTAAATTCATTTTGTGAAAGCACTATCTATTCACCCTTAGAATCTCTAACTAGAGATGACACCCCAGCTATGAACGTGAACAGTCATATACCTGATCAGATAAGATTCACGCCCAGTCCCAAATCTAAACCATACTAAGCAAAAGGTCAAGTCTCCCAGACCAATTTAATTTTCAAATATTTAGAGATGATAGGACAGAGGGCTAAGTTGGTGGTACCCTCTTAGCAATCTCTTGTCTCTTGCTAGCTCAGAACAGCCTCAGCTCATGTCAAACTGCAATTCTGTCTAGCCCAAACTGTCCCTCAAAGGTACTAGAGATGTATACATCTCTTCCTATTATAAACATAAGGAAGATGGTGAAACATATTTAAGTGCACTTTGGTCAGCCATCCAGAATATCCATAAAAACAGTTCAATACGGGTCCTTGGTGATTTTAATATGCCTGGTGTTGACTGGACATCAGAATCCATCTCTGAAAACTGTAGGTACCGTAACTTGTACACTTCCTGTCTTGAAAATATAGAAAATCTCAATCTTCAGCAAATGGTCACCCTCCTCACTGGAGGAAATAATATCTTGGACCTCTTTCTCACAAACATGCCCTCTCAAGTCCATAAAACCACAACTTTACCCCCATTAGGGTCTTCAGATCACGACATTATCTTTCATGAGATGGTCGAAGGTTAATAGAGGCGGCCCTATACAACAGGTCAGAGAAATGAAATATTACAAGAAAGCAAACTGTCCAGAATGGCCTCTAAAAAGACTTTGAAACGTTTTCAGAGCAGTTTCTTGCAGCAAATCATACAGATCCCAATACTGCCTGGTTATCATTTAAGGATGAGCTAAACCGTCTTAGCTCTATCCACGTTCCAACTAGATGCACTAAAGTCCGTCGTGATCTCCCATAGGTTACTCCTGCCATCATTAGGCAAATTAGGAAACGGGACCGTCTATTCTCCAAAATAAAATGGTCAAATTCCCACTCCCACTCCGAATACCTGGTCAAAGAATATAGACACTTAAAGGGGAAAATACAAAAATATATTAGGAATAGCTCCTGGCAGTATTTAGACACCATATTTTTTACTGCCAACCCCAAACCAGGCCAAAACAAAAAAGAATCACTCGTTTGTCAAATCAAATACGACAGAAAATTGTGGTGTTGCTCCTCTCAAAAGTGAAGGTCAAACATTTATAGATCCGATAGCAAAAGCCAATATACTCAATCGGCAATATGAGTCAGTTGTCTCTCGGCCTCAGCCCCTTAGCCTCGCCCAGTCATGCAAACAGCTGCTGACTCCTGCAAATCAGCCAGTCATGCCCAAGGGCAACATATCCCAAGACGGAGTGGAAAAACTCCTTAAAAGCCTAGGTCCAAGTAAAGCCTCTGGCCCAGATAAACCTAGGTAATTATAAAAAAGAATTGTACTTAGAAATAGCCTCTGTCCTTACCTACATATTCCAAATCTCCTTCAATACTGGTATTGTCCCCAATGACTGGAAGCATGCAGTCATTGCCCCTGCATATAAAAAGGTCCAAAGTGTAAACCCTCTAGTTATCGCCCCATACCCCTCACATGTATCGCCTCAAAGTTAATGGAACATATCCTGGTCTCCAACATCATGTCCTTCTATGATCAGTTTAACATTCTTAGCCCTTACCAACATGGTTTCAGGTCAAAGCACAGCTGTGAAACCCATCTAATAAGTTTCTCCCAAAAGGTCAGTGACAATTTAGAACTAGGTCAACAAACAGATATCATAGTCATGGATTTCAGCAAAGCTTTTGATAAGGTAGTCTAGATCATCACAAACTAGTCCATAAGTTACATGTCAACCCACAGGTCTCTTTTTGGGTCAACCCTTAGGAAAAACAACTGCTAAATTTAGCAGTGAAATAGTTTTTTTTCCAAATAAATGCCTTTTTTGCAAGTTTTTTTTTTCAAGAGTGAACATTTCATTAGCAGTTTTTTTAAAAAATGGTAAAAACTTGTTACAAAAAACTTTTGTCCACGCGGCAGTTTTTTTTTGTAGCAGTTTTTCTCCATTTAAAATAAATGGTCAACTTCAAAGCATTTTTGAGCAGTTCATAGCAGTTAATTTCTTGGACCAGTTTTTCTGGCTGTAGTTGTGATGAATAAAAAGCAGTTTTTTTTTACCAGTTTTTAGTTAAATGCTTACATAATAAAAGAACACACTTGAATTTCATGATTTGTGAATAAAATAGCTGCACCAGTTTTGGCGGCAAAATGATTGTATAGTTTGAAATTCTGGACCATGTGGAGCACAGATCTATGTGAATAGCATGGTATCAGCTGCAGTAAGTGCCTTTATATATTGCTTATAATGTATACACAAGGCATGTCAAAAGCAAAATGCGATATATATTTTTTTCAATTGATTTGATTCATGTAATTCTAAACAGATACTCTACTTATTTTTGTCATCAGTTTTCATGACTTTGAATTCTTGTACATGTAATTAGAGGTGCCCAGCTAATTCACTAGCTTGTTGAATCATCTGGCACTAAGTGCCAGGATGAGCTATTGTGATTGTTCATTGTCTGTCCACCTTTTCATCCATCAACTATATATTTTCTTAAAATAACATCTTCTGAAACTACAAGTTGATGAAAACTATCTGCAGACAGCTTGCAGCTCATTCACCGCAGACTGTTCGGCCTCGGGCCAATACGACTGCCCTCTGACACTATTAAATTAATTATTTATTAACATATATATTTGTGAATGATTGTAATAGTATTTTCAAAACAAGAGGGTCATTGACCCTAAAGCGCTCACCTGTGTACAAGGCTTCAAGTAGGTTTGTATAAGTTAGGTTTCTTCTATGTTAGCCTATATTATATACATGTCACACACACTTTTGAACGTAGGGTAATAATTTGAACAATTATGGTAGACATTACAAATCTGATATCACACGCCAAATATCAAGGCTCTAGCTATTACAGATTCAGAGAAGAAAAAAGACCACGCCCCCTAGCAGCCATGTTTTCTGACGAATCGGAATGATTTGAACAATCTTGGTAGAGGGTCACACAAGAACCATTTGTGTATAATTATTTTAAAATCGGGCTTGCAGTTTTAAACAAGAAGATTTCTAAAGTTTCCACTATATACATATAGTTAAAAGTGACCCATGCCTCTGGCGGCCATGTTTTTTGACAAATCCAAATAATTTGAATAATCTTGGAAGAGGGTCACACAAGGACCATTTGTGTAAAATTATTCTAAAATCGGGAAAGCGGTTTCACACAAGAAGATTTTTAAAGTTTCCACTATAAACATATAGGGAAAAGTGACCACACCCTCTGGTGGCCATGTTTTTTGATGAATCAAAATAATTTGAACTATCTTGGCAGACGGTCACACAAGAACCATTTGTGTAAAATTATTCTAAAATTGGGCTAGCAGTTTCATACAAGATTTTTAAAGTTCCCACTATTATACATACAGGGAAAAGTGACCATGCCCTCTGACGGCCATGTTTTTTGACGAATCAGTATAATGTATAATTTGAACAATCTTGGTAGAAGGTGACATAAGGACCATTTGTGTGAAATTATTTACAATAGCTAGTGTCTGTGTCAAAAATATTAAGTAATAAGAGAGGTAAAGATAAAGTGTATCAAAACACTAAAGAAGTATAATTCTAAGCAAAAAGGGGGCATAGTTCATTAAATATTAGTGCAAGAGTTATGCACCTTGTGTCATATGATGTGGGTCATGATGTGAAACTACTACTTAAAGTTTGAATCAATTGGTATCCCCCGCCAAAAGGGTCTGTGGTGAGGAACGGCAAATAAATATATCCAGCAAAAAGTTAAGAATGTTACAAAGAAGCAAATATTGAGGCTGATCACTACCAAATAGAATGTAAGCCTCCGCAGGTCTAGTCACAAGTAGTCCAAATATAAATAGTACTAATCTTTTTTCCTTTCCTAGTGCATTTTCTCGGCAGCAACGTGCTTACTTTTACCCTACCGCGTTTCAGTATGTATCACTTTGCATTCTAATGAAATTGGCATGTTCCTATCGCATGCTAGATAAAAATGGCGGCGTAAGAATTTAATGTCACGAAAAGAGAAATTGAAAGAAGCGAAAAGTAGTAAATTCAGCGGGTTGTATTTAACGAACTGTAGTTTTCTTATATAAAAGTTAACACCCCATTTTCTTTTTGTTTTTCTAAAGTAGCGATCTAGTTCTTTATGGGAATATAAGTCTCTGAAAATCTGATATGCTAGAAAATGTCGAAACACCGTTATGAAGTGAGTGAATTTTATACGAAATAAAGAACAGCTGGATTTAGTGGTGTTCAGCCTTGATGGAAAATTAAAAATGAAAAAAAAAGAAGGGGAGGGGGTGTGACCAAGGCAAGGTGGTGACCAGGTGTGGGTACACACTTCACATGTTTATAATAAATGTTCATGGAAAAGAATGAAAGAAGTTTAATGAAATTCTTCCAATTGGTTGGTTTGTTATGTACAAATCTGTGGATTTTTAAACAATTAAAGGGCAATAACTGTATGGAAAATTGACCAATAAAAAAAGAAAATGATGGGCATCATCAAAGTATGTTGGTTCATATTTATTTCAAGTTTCATGAAATTCTACAAACTTGTTACTGAGAAATGGCTGCAGACGTGTATTTTTCATTAAATCAAGTGCAATAACTCTAAGTGACATTGACCAATCAAAAAGATAATTTGACGGGCATCATTGCAGTATGTTGGCTCATGTTTATTTCAAGTTTGATGAAATTCTACATGCTAGTTACTGAAACATGGCTGCGGATGGACATTTTTGTGCATTTTTCATTAAATCAAGGGCAATAACTCTAAGGGAAATTGATCAATCGAAAAAAAAACAACTTGAAGGGCATCATCGCCGTATCTTGGTTCATATCTGTTTCAAGTTTGATGAAATTCTACCTACTAGTTACTGAGAAATGGCTGCAGACGGACATTTTTCATTAAATCAAGGGCAATAACTCTAAGGGAAATTGACCAATAAAAAAAAACCTGACGGGCATCATCGCAGTATGTTGGTTCATGTTTATTTCAAGTTTCATGAAATTCTACCAGCAGCCAATTGTATAAAAAATTTAACCACGCAGTAACCACTAAGTGCCAGTAACCAACATGGTAACATCGTGGTAAGCGATTGTATAAATGACGTCATTCGTGGTAACCACAATATAACCACGGTTAATTTTAACCCACCTACGGGAGCTTGGTAACCACAAAATAAACCACTCAAACATGGCCGCCGTACAATTCGACGTATTTACAGACAAAATTTGACGGAATTGACGGATGAAAAATTATTCAGGTGTTCAGCTGACAACATAGACAGACTGGCTGGACTTCTTGGACCGACGGACGCAACGGAACCAAGCTCTGACACTACGGCAACAGATTTTATCCGACGATGAATCATGACTGGATTTTATGCCGTTACAGGGCTCCCCGTCTGTAATTCACTAATCGGTTGTATTGACGAGACCCATGTTAAAATATTTTCGACCGTTTATCCGCATTGAGGCCGCATTTGTTAATAAAAAAACATCAACACAGTATCAATGTCCAGGTGAACTGTAACCACAAAGGCATGCAATTAACAACGGTATTGCACCAGTACACAACATATATATTGATTCAGTATGTGAAATAGAGTTCTAAGCAAACATCTTACTTGATAATCCACATTCAGCAATACAATTACAAAACACATTTGTAGACATTTCAAGAAGCATTTCATTTTACAGTCCTACTGTCACTACAAACACACATTACTCCGAATCCATATTTTAATTAAATGCACAGATTCTCTCTACTTAATGCAATTGTTTATACTGTTTCATAACCTTGAAATTGCTAAAACACAATATGTAAGTGTACACACGTGTATTGATGACATTATTATACTGATGACATCATAAAAGTACCTTGTTCAAGGAACTATATGGAAGGCCGGTTATGCGCGCAGTGCATTATTGGAAAATTTACCGCGATTAAATTGATATTTTACGTGGTTAGGTTACCGCGCTGTTAAACTGGTTTATACAAGAGAAAATAATCAGTGGTTACCTAACCACAATATATACCGTGGCTACAGTTTTACCGTGGTATATTTCAACCATTGTTTATACAACTGGCTGCAGGTAATTACTGAGAAATGTCTGCGGACAGACGGACTGACACCAAAACAATACCCCACTCTTGATTTCATCGGCGAGGGATAATAACTGAGATATAGTGAAAATTAACCTTAAATTCTTTGTAAAAGGGGGCATAATTAAAAAAGAATTGGTGCCAGAGTTATGCACCTTGCGTCATATGATGTGGGAGATAAGGTGGAACAACTATTTTAAGTTTGAATCAAATCCATTTAGTAATAACTGAGAGAGTGAAAGTGTATCAAACTTTAACCTGAAATTCTGAGTAAAAAGGGGGTTAATTCATGAAATATTGGCACAAGAGTTATGGCCCTTTTGTCATATAATGTGAGTGATGATGTTGAACAACTCTTTTAAGTCTGAATCAAATCCATTTAGTA
Organism: Mercenaria mercenaria; assembly: GCF_021730395.1. NCBI lineage: Eukaryota > Metazoa > Mollusca > Bivalvia > Venerida > Veneridae > Mercenaria > Mercenaria mercenaria. Next base: position 55,031,009 of record NC_069372.1, read on the forward strand.
ATGACTGAGATACAGTGAAAGTGCATCAAAACTTTAACCTGAAATTCTAAGTCAAAAAAGGGTGGATAATTCATTAAATATTGGTGTGAGAGTTATGGCCCTTAAGCCATATGATTTGGGTAATGATGAGGAATAACTATTTTAAGTTTAAAGCAAATCCATCAAGTAATTACAGAGATAAGTACCAGAGATTCTAAAAGGTGTTTAATCATAAAAGTGACGTAAAGAAATGAAAATTTGAATGACATCTGTCCCAGTGTAGTAAAGGTTATGAAATTCTCGGTGTAGTATAGGGCAATGATAAAATTCTCAATGTGGTATAATGTAGCAGGGTAGATCATTCTTAACCCTTACCTTGCTAAATTTCTATAATGAACTTGTCCATCTTTCAATTTGGACAATACCACTAACTGTTTAAAGGGGTGCTTACCAAAAATATTCTGACTGAATAGCGAACAGTGCAGATCATGATCAGACTGCATGGGTGTGCAGGCTGATCATGATATACACTGGTCGCAAAGGCAGAATCAATCGTGTCCAGCATGATATGGGCTAGAGGGTAGATTTAAAACACATCAGATATTCAAACACAAGTTACATTTATTTCAATAGTAAGACAAACTTTAGTATTTAATGTTAAAAATCACTTGCATCAACAGTATGAAAATCTTGCAGCACTTTCTTCAAAGTATTAAAAAAAATAAAGCAATATTGGACGGAATGAATGAATGAGTTGGGTTTTACAATATTGGACAGATGTTCATAACTTATTCAATAACATACTAAACATACAGATATTTCCTAACTAGAACATTATAAGTAATTCAAGAAACAATTATGAACAAAAAATGTAAGTTTTCAATTTTCAAAGCTAGGACTTACTACCAAAGCATAAATTAAGGATTAAAAAAATTAAACAATGGTACTGAATAAAACAGAAGTAAAATAAATATCAAACATAAATGTACAGCTATAATTTTACAATATTTGCAAAACATAGTAAACGTTTGCTTAACAAGCTAAAAGCTCAAAGATTAAAGCTCGTTTTGTCTTTACAAAATATCCCTGCATTTAATATCTTTTTAATTACCTCTCAGTTTGAACAATATATCTTTGCTGCTTCACTTTGAGGCAGGAAATGAAATAACCTCAATAAGCTTATAAGTATTGACAAAAGTCTACAGGTGTTGTATTCTGTTTAACCCTTACCCTGCTGTATTTCTATAATGGACTGGTCCATCTTTCAGTTTGGACCATACCATTTATTATTCAAAGGGGTTTGCACTGAAAATTTACTGACTGAATAGCGAACAGTGCAGACCATGATCAGACTGCACGGATGTGCAGGCTGATCTTGGTCTGCACTGGTCGCAAAGGCAGAATCATCTGCCGCCAGCAGGCTAAGGGTTAAAGGAAAATGATAATTCTTATTTTTGACGTGCAATTCCTAGTTTTACCATAGTAATTCAGTTATTTAACAGCAGACATTTAATTCTAACAAGCACTTCCAGTACTGACCCGTTTTCTTCAAGAAACTATGAAACAAAAGTGGAGGACACTTCACTTTACTCATTGTAAAATTGTAATTGAAAACATTTACGTCACCCTACCCCGAGATCGTTACCACAAATCTAGGTTCATAGATTTCCGCTCTGCCTATTGGTCTAACTTTATTAAAAAAACTTATCTTCAACATGTGCCTACCAGTACTGCAAACTGTATGAAGCTGATATCATGTCACTTTTCACATCTTTTAAAAAATATGTTTAAACTCACACTGGTTTCTTATCAATACTTGGATGAAAGGAATAAGGACAAAAGAGAAAATCCACACATTCCATCCTCTCAGTAATTGTTACCTCTTTCACTTACAATCAGCACCAATACTTTTTTGATTTCTTTATAATACTGCATCCATTTTAAGAATCTAAGGGTGCTAATTCCATTCATAAACACAGTAATGTCATTCTTCTTATGCTTGTTTTAACAGACAATTTGTGCTCATGCCTGCATCAAAGGAAGTGTAGTATGTCTGATATGTACTGGATACCAGCTATTAAACAATTAAGGGATGTGAAAACTGAGTTAAAGAATGCAACTGAGGTGACCATTTCATGGCACTGTATTTATATTGCCAAACATGTTATGCAACCCTAACCCAAGTGACCTTGACTGTGACCTTGCAGGTACTAACCTGACTCTTGCAAGTAACACATCTCACTGGAATCTCTTTAACCGTTTCAAAATTGAAGCTGAGACATGAAATGTTTTGGACAAACAATACATCACAGGCAAACTAACTAACACACAGATGGACAATGCAGTTTCTTCAATTCTCCCTTCTGGGACATATAAATGGTATACAATCTAGAGTTATTTTCAGTTGTATGCTTTGAGCAATTAAAACACACATATTATATCACAACAAACATTTACAAGTCTGATAATAATGCTATGATATTAATACATCAGTGTATGTATAATTTCATTTTTCAAACAACAGTTTACAACAATTTAACAGCGAGTGACAAAATGCCCATAAAAATATAAAAATCTGTAATTGTTTTGCCAGATTCTACAAGAGTCTTTGCAATACAGTCTAACCCTTCCGTAAAGACCACCCTTGGGAAATGAAAAAGTGGTCTTTGTTGACAGGTGGTCTTTAAACACAGGTAAATTTACACTACTTATGGTTAAATAGGTAGAAAAAAATAAAGGCTTTTATAGCAGTGGTCTTTATACAGAGACGGTGTTTAGCAAAGGTTTGACTATATTTCAATCAGAGCAAAAAACAATACATGCAATATAATTATCATTAGTAATTACACTACATTCTGAATAACCATCACTGGTCTCCATGGTTATGAATGTATAAATAATTAACTTTTAGCAGAATTTTGAATTTTTTTTCAGATGATGGATTTGGCTTTTCTAATGGATCAGAGATTTATCATTTTCCAAAGACATACTATGAATTCCCATGTTTAATGATGTGAAAAAAAAACAAGAACAAACAAACAACATGGAAACTGTTGTAACTGAAGGTTCAGCATCTTGAATGAGACAGCCATCAATATACTTATCATTTGGTCTAACATCATAAAATCTGCCAATATTTCTATAACAACCTAACATTTACATCATATACTATTTACAGATTTCTTAACAATATCAACCAATATTACATATATATACATATTAATTTCTTGTACTGTAACAGTAATTCTTGAGACCTTAATATGCATCACCCGTCTGCTCTGATCCTAATTAATGCGCTTTGTAATTTGTTACTTTCAAATTGAAAATGTACAAATATATGTTTAAACTAATAATTCTTGAGCCATAAATTTATAGACCAAATAAACAGGAAACATGTCTTTATAATTCAAGTTGTACAAGTACATGTACTGTTAAACCTTTATTTCTGACACCTCTGTAAAACAGATATTTCTCAACAAAGGTACAAATGTATGTACAGTCAAACCTGTGTAAGCAGTCACCTCTATTAAGCAGCCATTTGCCTTGAGCAGTCACATTTGCCATTCCTATTTCTATACTTTCAAAGGAAATTAACCTGTATTGAGCAACAACATGTCTTAAAAGCCAACTTTTGTTCCTTCCCCTGACTGGCTGCTTAAGACAGGTCTGACTGTAGTTTTGGTCCAGTCAAATAAATTTTTCAGTAAATTAAACCTCTTTATCTTCATTGTGGTGTTTGCCCCAGAGCAACAACCTCTGTATATCAATCTTCCCTGCAGTGTTCGCTTTACAGAGGCTGCACTATATACTGCAGAAGCACATATGTTCGCTAGGTCAAAATTTTGTGAATTTAAAGTTTTGAGTATGTTCGCGAGGTTTGATATTCGCGAAATTGTAAAAATAGTATCCTACTTGAATCTGAATCATACTAATGGTGAACATTTATGTGAGGATTAATTTTCGCGAGATGTAGAGCCTCGCAAATATAGCAAAATTAAACCCTCCCGAAAATTTCTGCTTTTACAGTATTCAATCTTTAGAATCATTTACTATATGTATATAGTATTGTCTCGAGTCATTACTTGTTTTTGCGGCCTCTAATGTGCAGCCGTCTCAACCAATCAAATGAGCATGTTTCAGCCAGTAATTTAATATTAATGAAATAAACTTGTGTTTTAATGTCACAATATGCATAAATGAGCACACCTTAGTGTAAACATTACTACTTTAAATTAAACACTACAATGTAGAGTATATGAGTCAATGTCTGTTCTCTGGATGACAGTCCACATCGGGCTTCTGTTCAAGGTACCCTGAAAAGCCTTTAATTCAAAATATCATAATCAGTAAATGAAAAGAATCATAAAATTAACCCTTCTCTTGCTACAAAAACTGTCGTCTGCTGAAACTGTTGTATGCTTCATTTTTAAAATTTGATCAATTCACTTAATTTTTAGAGAAATTATTGACCGAGTGTCAAGCAGCTTGGATCCTGATCAGACACCGAGTTACTCGGTATCTGATCTGGATTCAATGTTGTTTACAAAATAGTGTTTTGCTGTGATTAACAAGGGAAGGGTTAATACATTCAATTCACTCTAAAAATAAAATGAATACAAACTGAAAAACAGAAATTTATTCACTTTTACAGTTTTAGGGACAAATGTAGATATATATGCACCAGTTTACTAAAGACATAGTTTGTAACAAGAGCGAGTTTGAATCAATATAAACACCATGAGGAGGTTATAAAATCATGTACAAGGGAACAATTTCATATAACCTGTTCAGTGTGTTAAAATCAATTAAAACATACTTCTGCTTTATATCATATCTATTACAATATGTTTTTTCATGTAAAATGTTAAATCAAATTAGACAGCAATATTTCTTTGTCAATATAAGGTTGTCATGACCTCATTTATAATGTGTATTACCAAAAATTAACATGATTTGTCACATCAGAGCTATTTAGAACTTCTAAAAATACTGTGTTATCATGGTTGTATGACCACTTTTAAAAGTCAATGCAAATGAAAAGGTTATTTATCATATTTGTTTAAAAAACATAATAAAATAGACTTAAGTTAAATCTTTTGAATAGAACAAGCTTTTAGACAAACTTTAACAGAAACTAACCCCTGAGTGAGATTTTTATCCAATATCCAATCAGCTGGCTTTCTTTTCCTCCTTGACTATATAGATGAAATTCTGACTACCTATGGCAACTTTAGGATGATTGCCTTTATGGTCATTGTCCAGGCAATATACACTTTGTTGAAGGTCCAGTAGCTGACTTGTAGTCTGAAAGAAAACAAGAGCTCTCCATAAGAAAGTATGCTCGTCTCTTCAACAGCTTCTGAGACAAAGAAGGGCTATAACTTAGCAAGACTTGCATATCTTAGTTATCTTATTACAATCTGTTACAAAATGGAAGTTATGACGACTTGCATGTAAAACTTCATTGGAAATAAGGACCATAATTTGAATTATTATATCTCACATAAATGTCCAGTGCAAATTTCCAATTAGTAGGGGTGACTATTGAGGACAATTTTGACTACTACAATACTATTGATATTGCTTAAAAACTATTGCGATACTATTCTATTGCAGGTTACTATTGCGATACTATTGCAATAGTTATCGGCCATCATATTTTATACAGTAAAGCTACCAACTGGCATTGTTACACAGTGTAAGAGACAGCACTGTTTATAATTGCTGTTAACTCACATTGAGATGTTTGTATAACTGAAACAGACAGAAATAATTCTAACATTAAATAATTCTTGCCTTCCTTGGCTTCGGAAAAATAAGTAAAACAATAAACCTATGCAAGGTATACTCAAACGAATCGGCCATTTTGTTGCGAATGTCAACATGTTTAGTAACCCAAAGCATCAAAAAAGACGAAAATTAACGGATCGGATTAAGGTGTACCAGCACTAAATGAAGGGCCCTACCGAACAGTTTGCTGTATAATACAAGTATATAGCCTTCTTTCTCCATGTCCATAGTATATTTTCTCATCTAAAATTAACAGGTTATTTAAATATATTTAATCAAAGTTTCTAAGAAACTAAATTTATTAATTATCTCCCAGACTGACTTCTCAGTCCTTTATGGTAGTTTAATTCCGTGAGGGTAATTATTGTAAGGGAGACGTAAACATTTTCCGAGGCGCAAATGAAAGCTGGCTCTGTTTCTTGGTTTATAAATTATAAATTATTTCTGTATTTACAAAAATTTCAAAACTATCGAAACTATCGATTGTTGAAGGAACTATCAGCGATTGTTATTGGATCGTGACTTTTCTATCGATGCATGCTATCGGGACACTTAGTATCGCAATGCATCGATAGTTCAATGTATCGTTACACCCCTACCCATTAGTTTAACATGAATAATATATCATATTCCCCAGTGATTTTATATCACATGCGCAAAATCGTTATTTTCAATTTCTGCGCAGGTGATATGATCCAAAATTTTATATCACATGCACAACAGCGTTATTTTGTTTTTCTGCACATGTGATATTATTTTTTCATATCATCCATTGAGAGATTGATACTTTTACATTGATTAAAAGAGTGAGTCGATAAATTTTCAGACGAGGTGCTTATATAATTATACTTTAGGATTAAATTACCCTTTTCTGCTGCTCTTGCATGTGCGAACACGGCCGAATTTTGTTTCTTATGCTACGTGCAACATATTTCAAAAACAATTTTTCATCAGATATTGAATCGAAACTACCATAAGTTTGGAAATGATCTAACTAAGAAAATGAGCGCTCACACTTATATGTTTCGTTTAGAAAAAAGAAAGTTATCGCCGTTTTTTTAATGCTACTGACTGACACAATGTTAAAATATTAGAATAAATGTAGTAGGTAAACGTCTCGATTAAATCTATCAAAAAAGTCTTACTACATGGCAAAGTCGCCACAAATTATAAGTGCTAACAAGTAAAGACTTTTTAATTCTGTCTTCTTTATTTGGTTAGTAATTACTCTTTAATATTAAATAAATTACTATGTTGATTTTCCAGTAAATGCTTTGACCCTTATAATCTTTCGGTATAATAAAATAAATATTGCTTTCCTGAGAGGGTGATATGAAAAATGTTCACCCCTCGAAATATGAATACAGACCTCGGCTGGCGCCTCGGTCAATATTCATATATCTCGCGGTGAACATTTTTCATATCACCCTCTCAGGAATGCAATATTTATATAATATCAGTTTCAACCAAGATTTCTCTAACTTGGCTATGCAAGTACACTTGTTGAGAGAAGGATGTCTTGCATGAAGTTTCAATCCCATACATGTAGTTTTTAATGAGATACAGCTCGATAGTTAGTTGAACACAAAATCTAAGCTGACAAATGGCCGTAATTTGTGTTATATTCAACCAAGATTTACCAAACTTGGTAACATCAGTAGGTATGATAACTAGCGAATCTTGTGTGAAGTTTCATTTCAATACATGCAATGGTTATTGATATATGAACTTGCAAAATTTTATCGAAGGTCTGATAATGCTGAATGCCTTGGTGAATAGTTCAGCTCTCACTGTTCTTTGAATACTCATTTTCTGATCCTGAATTTATTTTTTCTCTCTGAAGTTCGCAATAAAAACCATCTTTGCATTGTTAATAGAAGAAACAATCACTGCAGAAAGTTTCATTAAGGGTGGTCAGTCTAATTTTAGCAACATTTTATGTTATTTTCACTTTTCTTCTATTCCACTAGAGATCTTTTTAACAAACAAAAGACCCAGTACAAAAAGTTGGTTATCTATTTGAAATGTATATTTTATTCCATAAATAAATTCTGTAATTAAACATTTTAAATTTAATATTAAAGTATTTAAAAAGACTGACTGTTTCTTTTGATAAATTTCAATTAAGTGTTTAATTTCAATTTAATTTTTTGTTTTACATTTGCATTCAATACATAATTGGCTATTTCAACAATCTGAACCGAAAGGAACATAAAGAACAGTCTGTATCTTTGGAATGCAGATGTTTTCAATCTATCTTAAAGTTTGTTCTCCAATCGTTCACTAGCCCTTACCCTGCTAAATTTCTATAATGAACATGTCCATCTTACAATCTGGACAGTACCATTAATTGTTAAAAGGGGTGCTTGTCAAAAAGATACTGACTGAATGGTGAACAGTGAAGATCTTGATCAGACTGCACAGATGTGCAGGCTGATCATGATCTACACTGGTCGCAAAAGCAGAATCAATCATGTTCAGCATGACAAGGGCTAGGCTACAAATATTTATATGCTAAAATTTATGCTCTCTTAGTTGTGCAACTAGGATAGGACAATGTAATTTTAAACTAGTTCTGCACCTCTGATAAACCAAAAGTAATGCCAAAAAGTTGTTTATCTGGGTAATATACAATAAAGTCTCCACTCCGTATATGGAAACGATAATCATTGTATGAATTAATGGAAATCTGAGACTAAATTTATTGAAATGGCAAAGTTACTGTTCATATTATCATAAAATGAGATATACAAAATTTTGACAAAATCAGCTTGAAAAGTGCAGATTTTTCATTCATTGGAAAAAATTTCAAAAACTGGAAAATGGTCATACATATTTTATTTCACCATAGTTATTATAAGCCATGTGTCTACTTAAGACTGTGAGAAGTTTCATTAAAATCTACACAGTCAGTAAAAAAAAATCTATTTGTGAAAATGTGATCAAAATTGTGATTTTCCCGTATGCTCAATTTATGAAAACTTGTGTGAGGTAGAAATTTTTTAAATCAGTCTTGCTAAAAATCAAGAACACAACCCTTATTTTTTTATCTTTTGGATTCTAAAGTTTGAAATACAACTTTCTAAATGAAATATGTGTTTACAAGTAAATCCTGACTTCAATAAACGTTGAGCCCTGTGCATCCTTGCGTGACAAGCATACCTAAGTTCCTAAAACTGGTCAAGTCAAGGTCAAACTTGAGGTCAGGTGTCGAAAGATAGAGGAATGAACAGATTTGTACATCTTCCCTTAGTAATCATAGTCATTTTCTATATAGGGTTCTGATTTTCACTTTAATGAAAACGGTTAACAATTTGGTTTAAACCTAATGGTGGCTCCTTGTAAAGCAACCTAAGTCCAAAAGGAAGTCAAGGTCAAACTGAGGTCAGGTGATGTCTGAAGATGAGAATGGTCAGAGGTTAATCTGATTAGTATCAAGTCATTCTAGTAAGGGGTATTGATGCTAGACGAAACGGTCCCATTTTGTTAACCAAGAGATGGCCCATAAAAAGCAACCTAAGTCCAAAATGAGGTCAAGATCAAGGTCAAACTGAGGTCAGGTGATGTCTGAAGATGAGGAATGGTCACAGGTTATATCTGTATTAGTATCAAGTCATTCTAGTAAGGGGTATTGATGCTAGACGAAACGGTCCCATTTGGTTAACCAAGAGATGGCCCATAAAAAGCAACCTAAGTCCAAAATGAGGTCAAGATCAAGGTCAAACTGAGGTCAGGTGATGTCTGAAGATGAGGAATGGTCACAGGTTATATCTGCATTAGTATCAAGTCATTCTAGTAAACGGTCCCATTTGGTTAACCAAGAGATGGCCCATGTAAAGCAACCTAAGTCCAAAATGAGGTCAAGGTCAAGGTCAAACTGAGGTCAGGTGATGTCTGAAGATGAGGAATGGTCACAGGTTACATCTGCATTAGTATCAAGTCATTCTAGTAAGGCGTATTGATGCTAGATGAAACGGTCCCATTTGGTTAACCTCATATGAACAAACAAACGAATGGACAGATGGACGGACGGACAGACGAACGGACAGGACGATCACTATATGCCTCCCGCATCGGTAGATGCCGGGGGCATAAAAAATTGATCTAAATGTGCAGAACTACCTTAAAAATACCTCCAGTAAAAACCTAACATGTATTTAGCACTCAGTGAATGTAAGTGTAGATGATCATATTTCAATAGTGTTTTGAACAATTCCAAAACATGATCAAAATCTGAGTAAACATCTTTTAAATATACATTATGGAACTTTTTCTTTGGGCATAAATGTCATTAATAGTACAACTTTCCCATAGAAGCCTATTGTGAAAATTGACTGAAGGACCAATCTGTTTAAATCTGTCCTCCCTTCCTCCCAAAATCAAGAACACAAACTTATCATTTTTATTGGCTTAATGTTCTTCAGATACAATAATGCCTTGAAAAATATAGCTTAGTACAATTTACATTGTACAATGTAGAGCAATATTTGTGTTGATCATGCAGAAATACCTTAAATCTACATGTTTCATGAATCTATTTCTATATAGATACTTACATTTAAAGTTCCTCTATCTATAATTCTGGCCAGGTTGTGATTGTGTCCTCCACATATGATGCTTTCATTGCCTAGCCACTGGCAACAATAGACCATAGAGTTGTTTAATGGGTCTGGTGGCACATCTTTGATCTTCTGAGCCGAGTTAAAATCCCATATCTGAAAGATAAATAAACCTTTGAGGCATAAAACACCACCACAAATCTTGAGATGAAATATAATTATACAGCATTCCCACAGACTTTTTGAAAAGTTTAGTGTTACCTCCGTACCGAACAAGCAAATTCGATGAATTGGTATCCCCCGCCGAAAGGGTCTGTGGTGAGGAACGGCAAAAAATATATCCAGCAGAAAGTTAATAATGCTACAAAGAAGCAAATAATTTCGTTAGTCAAAATCAAATTAACAGAAAATGAATGTTTTTTTTGTGTGTGTTTGTGGGGTGGGGGGGAGGGGGGGGGGCAGAGGGGTGAGGGTACAAAACTTTACATGTTGATTATAAATATTGATGGAAAATTAAACAAGAGCTGTTGGAGGACAGCAACGCTCGACTATTCAACAACCTTGTCAATTGATTGAATACAAAAGTCGATAAAAGGGGCATAATTTTGTAAAAATGGGAAAAAGGGTTATGGAACCTTCACAGAGCTTATCAGCTCATAAAGTGAACAAGTACATGAAGTTTCAATCCTTTCCCATAAGTGGATACTGAAATACCAGTTTACATACAAAAACTTAACCAAAAACTGCTAAGTCGAAAAAGGGGCATAATTTTGAAAAAATTGCAAAGTAGAGTTATGGGACCTACACAGTGCATGTCAGATCATGACAGTGAACAAGTGTGTGAAGTTTCAATCCATTCCCATTAGTGGGTACTGAGATACCAGCTTACATACAAAACCTTACCAAGAATTTCTAAGTCGAAAAAGGGGCATAATTCTGACAAAAATGCAAAGTAGAGTAATGGGACCTACACAGGGCATGTCAAATCATGACAGTGAACAAGTGTGTGAAGTTTCAATCCATTCCCATTAGTGGGTACTGAGATACCAGCTTACATACAAAACCTTAACCAAGAATTTCTAAGTCGAAAAGGGGACATAATTTTGTAAAAACGCAAAATAGAGTTATGGAACCTGTCCAATGTAGGTCGGTTTATCACACAGTGAATAAGTGTGTGAAGTTTCAATCCATTCCCACAAGTGGTTACTGAGATACCAGTTTACATACAAAACCTTAACCAAGAATTTCTAAGTCGAAACGGGGTCATAATTTTGTAAAAATGCAAAATAGAGTTATGGAACCTGAGCAATGTAGGTCAGTTTATCACAGTGAATAAGTGTGTGAAGTTTCAATCCATTCCCACAAGTGGTTACTGAGATACCAGCTTACATACAAAACTTAACCAAATCAGCGAGGCAGCTGAGAGAACCTGTGCATGAGGCCAGTCCTTTAGTTCATCCTCCACAAGTTCTTGAATAACCATACAAGTTAACCAAACGGGGCGCGAGGCAGACGTACGTCGTTGCATGTGAGTCCTATTAGCATTACTATTCTTTGAATACCTATCCAAGTGTTACCCAAGGACTACATTAAGTATGTCTTTGATATAATTGTTCATAACAAGTACTACCTACCTGCAGTGTTACCTCCATGCACCACAAACCTGTAAGAATACAGTTATGTCTTGGATCTATGTTTATAACATGTACATCCTACCTGTAGTGTTACCTCTGTGCACCAAAAACCTGAGAGAATACAGTTGTTTTGAATCTATGTTTATAACATATAATATCTACCTGAAGTTTTACCTCCGTGCACCACAATCCTGTGAGAATACAGTTATTTTGGATCTATGTTTATAACATGTACTACCTACCAGTAGTGTTACCTCTGTGCACCACAAACCTGAGAGAATACAGTTGTTTTGGATCTATGTTTATAACATGTACTACCTACCAGTAGTGTTACCTCTGTGCACCACAAACCTGTGAGAATACAGTTATGTCTTGGATCTATGTTTATAACATGTACTACCTACCTGTAGTGTTACCTCTGTGCACCACAAACCTGTGAGAATACAGTTATGTCTTGGATCTATGTTAATAACATGTACTACCTACCTGTAGTGTTACCTCTGTGTGCCACAAACCTTTGGGAATACAGTTATGTCTTGGATCTATGTTTATAACATGTACTACCTACCTGTAGGGTTACCCCTGTGCACCAAACCTGTGAGAATACTGTTATGTCTTGGATCTATGTTTATATAGGATGGACGAATGTTCCGAATATATATTCGAATGGGGCCACTTATATGTCTGAAAAAAAAAACAACAACAAGTAATTAAGTATTGCATGCAATACAAATCCCTATATTCATTTTTATCAGGTACTAAGTTTCTCTATGCAGTTTAGCATAATGATCCGTCAATATGTACAAACAATATTGTACTATATATATATACAAATGTATGCACAACACTGGATTAAACTTCATTAAGAATCACAGCATGGCTGAGGCGCGAACATTGTACTGTATTATAAAAACAACAGTTTTTCGCTCAGCCTCGTTAACTGTTGTTGATGTTCAAACATCTCAATATAAAAAGATTAATTTCAATTTTGATAACATTCATTTGAATTGGGGAATATGTGGATAAAATCATATTAAGGGAAGTAATCTTGAAGATTTTTTTTTAATTTTTTAATTGGGTACATGATTAATGAGCTATATTAAAATTTTTTACTGATTGGACAGAAAAAATCAATGTTGATCTTGACCTCAGGTTGACCTTCACTGACTAGGTTGTGTAGCACTTGACACACTTCCACTATGGTGTAACCACTTGGTCAAGTAATTTAAATCCTAATTTTGAACAGAGTTATGGACAAAAGAAAAAAAATCTATTGACTTGACGATGACAGTGATCCATGCTTGAGGAGTTAGGACGGTGATAGCAAATATATGTCATAATGGAAAGATTTGTGCTAAGTAATATTAAATTTCTTCATGATGACAGAGGTAATACATACAGGAAAAAATCCTACGACTGTTGCCTCAATGTGACTTGACCTTTATTAAGGGTCTAGTGTGGCATGTAGATCCTCTGCCGATTAGGAATCGATATTTACTTGCCTCATTTAGTAGAAATGCATTTTGAGGACAAATACCTAAAGAAAACCTTCATTTCAAAAGTACAAAACATCGTGACCACAAAACTGAACTAGTTATTGTGTAGATATATGATAACACTCATTAACGCAACAACATGCTTGTTGGTTATAGCACTCATTAGCTATATTGCACTTGCTATTCCTTAACGAAAACATAGTATTTATTGCTTTAACATCTAATATATACATATTAAATTAGTCAAAAAGTGTAAACGCTGGGCACATGTTTGGAAAAAGCAAATAGAGTCTGGAACAATTGTGTGCACAGCAATCAAGTTGATATTCAATCCTTCCCATTAGTGTAACTGAATACAGCTTACATTAAACTAAACCCTATCGGGATCCGATGATGTGACAAGTGGCAATACTCACTCTTTTAATCCTAAATGTGTTAAAACAAACAAACTGATCTACTATGCTTAACAGACACAATGACGGCCATGAAGCCAATTGCAACATGTGGTATGCATTGGATCGTTCCATGCGTTCACTTCAAAGCCATCAATTAGAGGCGGTGCACAATGTCTGGATACAAGCAAGTCGCAAAACCCCTATGTTGTTTCTCATGCGCGGTTAAATTATACACCAAACATTAAGAGAATGCTGATTTTTACTGGACTGCATTTTGTATATTCAGTAAAAAAAATTGCATAAATTGCTGCAACAGAAACATTATGTTTACTATAATATCATACTAAGAGCTTTGAGGCAGACCTAGAAAACTTGTGAATTACTCCCCTAGATTTAACAAACTCAAAGTCTCAGCTATTTGATGATGAGGCGAATGATTGTAAATCGTTGTATTCTATTTTAGAATGATAAGACAAGAACCGGGTGGGCAGACGCAGCCCTCGTTTTTGTTAACATGTGTTTTTCTACGCTTAACTATTCTTAACACAATATATCAATAAGTTTTATTGTCATTGAAAGGATAACAAGCATTTATTGTAACTTAATTTGTTTGAAAATAGATCGATAATTATGAACCTTAACTATAGTGTTTTTCTAAAGTTGGAGCACGCTAGCGCATTAAAATCATATGTATTTAAAGTTTTTCGTTTTCAAAGTTATTCAATATAATATGAAAATTTTAAGCATTTCAAACTTTGAATTTTTAAATCCTAATGAATGAAAAAGTTATAAAATAAATTGATCCATACACAAACGTGTGAAAATATTTGTTGCCACCAGATAACAGGGTGGTTGATGCTGAGCAACGATCTCTCCTATAAAACTGATAAATTTATTGCTTACTAACAGAGTAAAATTTTTTGTCATCATGATTGTGATCCTGTAAACAATTGTTTGGTACATAAAAACCTATGAATTCGAAGTGAATGAAGACCGAGAAGGCAGTGAAAATGTAAAAGATACAGTCTAATGGAAAAAACATATTTGCAAAAGTCTGAAGGACCAATCCCTCCATAGCCAAGTTTCTAGCAAAACTAGCATTGATGCACAAATTCAAGCTAAGAAAACAACAAAGTTTGCACATTTCATGTAGTAACTCTTAGCATGTTAACCTAACTGGTGTCAGTGTGCTACTTGTAGCTAAATTTACATGTGCCTTACGAATTTTGCCAGCAATTCTGGAACGTAAGGATCATGTTTCTATATCCAACCATTTGGTTAGAATTATTTAAACCAATTCATAGCAAAAACGCTGCTTAGTCATTTTCAGGAGATATTTAAATGAGGCAAGTGCATATTAGAGAGATTTTATATGTGTGATGCAAACATGCTTTAACAAATGCGTTCCTTGGCAAAAATAATGTATTTTGATTCCATGACCCAAAGCAATGTATTATATGATCAACTGTGTGACATCCCATCATTCATATATATAATGACATTGAGGAATTATTATTTTTAGCCTTTAACATTATGCTTAATGCGTACACATTTTGTATAGCAAGAATATATAATTTTTAGTAAAACGTTATTAAACATATTGTTAGCAAATCAATGTGCTTTGATGTAAATTTGTAAAGTAATATGTGAGCTAAATATTGTAAACTGCAAAACAAAATTCTGTACATTAAGTCCCATATTGTGCCTTAAAATTGTAACATTTTCACCAACCAGCTGATGATTCTACCTGCCTATAAAACCAGACTTACATATGAGATGTCCTGCGATCATCCCAAACAAAACTATACAAACTCTGTTATGAAAACAGTACACAATTTAAATATGAAAAACAAAAATCTATCCATATCTGCTACAGTTAAGCCAATTTTGGTACAAGTTCATTTCGGGGAGGATATATAATAGTGACCTGCCACAGAGAAACTTTTACATTACAGTCGAAACTCGTATCTCGATTCAAGGACCAGCTTTTATTGCGACGATAACCGAAATTCGAGTTATGAGAAGGGAATATACGACGCAATGAGTACCATACGAACAGATTATGAAACAATGTTCCTAGCGTTATACGTGTCGGCAATTTACGCTACACGATTCCGTACGTTCGGTTTACAAAGTTTAGTTTTGAAGAATAAAAATGATACCAACCTCAAATGTTTTTGATCAAGTTTCTTTTGTAGTATTTCTTCCCAGGATGACAGCATCGATTGACATTTGAACAATGATGCTTGCCCCAAAAAAGTAATTTTATACAGTCTCTCGCGATTACCTCTTAACCTTATTAAATATCCCAACTAGTCAAACATAATCATTAGTTTAAATTAAAGCAATTTCACATGTCTCAAAAATATGTCTGCTGATTAAAGAACTCTAATGTACATCAGACAATTTCATTATGGCATGTCAACAAGGATGAGTCATCTCACTTTGATAATCGCCGCACCTTTGATATGTCGGCATCACGGCTTTCTGGTTAGGCAATAAACATAGACATGTGTTAAAAACCAACCACATTTACAATGACATGTGTGAAATTTTATCGCATATTTTTCTCACTTCGACTTACCGAGTTTACAATGCACTTGAATTTCATTGACGGGACTGAAAATCCCTTTCGACACATCCGGAGTCTCGGTAAGTCAAATTTTGACGTAACCAAAGTTGAATAACATATATAAAGAAGGAAATTTGACGGGACTTGAAAATTTCTTCGACTTAAGCGGAATTTCGAGGTAAGCGAGTTTGAGATACCGAGTTTCGACTATTGAAAAATAGTTAGGTTTCTTAAAAACTGATCTTGTACATTTTGGATATCAAAACTTCACTATTTGTTCATTTTATTTTTAACACAGTCTGTTTGGAAGTTATTCTCCCAAAGTCCAAAGGCAATATGCGAATTTTCACGCAGAAATTGTACCAGAAATGGATGACACTAACAGACAGGTAGGCTTTGACCAAAGAGCGGCCTGGACTTACCTTTGTGCATGTTTCATTCTGTCATCCCAGTACTGAAAATATATCTAACACATGATAATCATTCAATTCTACCAGAACATACAACTGTCCTATGTGAAGATCGGAGAGCCTGGATTGGTCAGTTTAGACAGTCTGTCTTTTATGCTGCATGCTGCTTTCTTAAATTATAGTCATACAGACTCTGATGACAATTTAACCAGTATAATGCAGATGGGGTATCTTTTTAGCCACTTTAAAACTTATCTCACAATTTCATAGATGGCAGCCATATTTGCATTTTTAAAAAATTCTTTATACCTGCATGATTATACTTTTGGCAATAATGCTGCTCCATATCCATGATTTTTTTTTGCTTTCGCAAGCTGCTTGGCTTGTGTATAAGTGGTTGTGAGAACAAAACTACTTGGAAAAATTACCAAGCTACAGTACGTTATTCACCTGCTTCATGAACTTTTATACACTGTGAAATCATTTATTGATTTAAGTTCATGAACATGAAGTTTTGTGCCGTTTTGCTTAAAACTGATATTTGGTAGGGATATGAATTCATGGATTTAAGCTCCTGAATTGACTATGTCAAATAGGAATTTTCTTGTTTGATGGGATTTAATTTCAATGTTTGATGTAACCACTAAATCCACAAAACTTTGTCCCACATGAATATTAATGATTTTAAAGTATTCACTCTCAAACTCATCTGTGCTGAAATTTAAACATAGTTTATCAGAGTCTCATTTTTGGATACACAAATTTACGTTATATATGTATACATTCTAAAATCAAAATTACAAGGGCCTTTTATATGTAAAACAGTACTGAATCCCCTAATCTGTTTTGTTGTGGAAATGCAAAACTGAGCCATCAAAAAACAGTGATCTTTTTTAGTTTATGGTCTATGTTTTGCTAATATTTGGGAGCACCAATGAAAAAAAGTTTCACAGAAAGTGAAATATGAACAAAAAATCAATGAATCTGGGACTCATAATTAAAGGTAGCTAAAGACTTCACCTGAACTGTGTCATCCCATCCACCAGATATAAATACATGTGGTATCGTAGGATGGTACATCAGGGCAAATACCCGACACTGGTGTCCGTCCATGATGTCTCGACCATCACTTTAAAATATAAATTTACTGCATATAAATACATGAATTTTAAAACAATGATAAACTAATAGTTAAGGTAAAAATTGTCTGAACGATATGAAAATTTGTTTGAAACTCTTTAAATTCATCTTAGTTGGCTTAAAAATGTCATCAAATTGTCAGTATTATTTGTTCATTTATTAATACGTATAACAGGATTTTTCTTCCTACTTTGATACAATTAACCTTTACCCTTCAAAATATCTAAAATGGACTGGTCCATCTTTCAATTTGGGCAGCAACACTTTTTACTTAAAAGGGTGTTCACTGAAAATTTACTGACTGAATAGCGAACGGACATACAAGTTGATCTTGGTCTGCACTGGTCGCAAGGGCAAAATCACTTGCCGCCAGCAGGCTAAAGGGTTAAGCAACAACCTAATTTCTAAAATAACAAATCAATCTAAATACATGGCAATGTTAATATTTTGTACTGCTGCTTATAGTGACCAAGAAACAGTGCTAAGGTATTTGAACTCTTTTGTACAAATATATGACATAATATTTGACATAAAGTAACATATAACAGAATGGTGTTCAAATCAAAATAAAACATTCCACATTTACAATGAAGCCCCTAAACATTAATATATTCCTTACTGACATTCTACTTTTTTATCAGGTTTTTGACATCATTTCAATTGATGGGGTCACATTAGAAAGAACATTCAATTTTACTCAGCCCAAAGAACAAAATGAAAAACAATGTGTCCCATTTATAAGTGTAAATGCATAAAAAGAAAATATGAATACTAACACAGAGGTAGTAATAAAACCCAATTTTGTTATGTCTATAAAAATGTATTATAATTTTATGCACCTATGTATAGAAACAGAATGCAAATATAAGAAATTACCAAGACAAAAACAGTGAAGAAGTGCTCAAAGACAATTAATAAAAGAGAAACATTTAACCATGTCAGCTGTGACAAAAAAAAGTTAGTATGACCAGTAAGACGCCTTATAACATGAAAAGTAATAAAAGAAAAATGTGCATTTCATACCACAATATTTGGTACAAACTATAAAAAATTGCCAATGTTAACACGAATCCAAAGACAGAGACAAAGCTGTAGCGAAGATAAGAAACTGTGCAGAAGACTGAAAATTAAGGCTGTCAATTGGTGATGTTCATTTCTAATCTGCATCGTATTAGTGTCCTAAATAATTATACTATTCCATAGATGTATCGTACTGATCGTCTAATTTTTTGTACCAGTTGTAACACACCCAGGAACATGTTTGTTTTGACAGCAGATATCAAAGGGACCTGCATCTATACCTGTCAATACCCATAATGCCACTAGTAATTCTTGACCGTGATCTCATAAATCCTGGAGCTTTATTGGCTATTCACTTATGCTTTACTAAGTCTGATCACCTATGCCTTTATGCTACATTTTTACTGAGGATACGGAAATACCCAATGATTCATAATTGGCGCTTTCCTGGGAAAACCCAAACCCTAAGCCAGAAACTTTTAATTTTCCATCAGAGAGTATGTGCACCCAAAATAGCATTTAAAATACCACTTAATTGGTTATGATTTGGTATTAGTCATGGCAACACTTTGAATAACAACACTATATTTTTTCTACAGTAAATATTACACATTATCATAAGACACTTTTGGTCACCAAGTTAGCGATATGAGGGGTAAATGGACCTTAGACATAGATGCGGCTATAATGTACTTTTAGAATCATGGAACTGGTTTGTTTCTTTAAAAATACAGTGGTGAAAGTATGGATACTGAGCTGATCAGTATGATGAGTAGCGAAATGAGTCAGGTTATCTTCAACATCAACTGCTGGCAACCTGACACTATAAGCGATAATTATATGATTCTACTTGATCATCGTTTCATGACTAGTGGGTGGGGGCAGGGAGTGGGTTTGGCATAGAGTTTGTTGATGTGCAAGCAGTGGGGAAAGATCTGACCCTAAAATAAACAGGGAACTTCCTCTAGTGGTACTAAGTCCATGTGTAAAGTTTAAAGCTGTAGCTTTACATTTTATGACTAAATAAAATACAGTCAAGAAACCATTTTCAGTTTTCCTTTTAATGTGACCTTGACCTTTGGCCTACTCACCCCAAAAACAATAGGGATCATCCTCAAGCGATGCTTAGTCAAGTCCCTGTGACCTCGGACAATAAAGCCACTGACCTCTTAAACAATAAAGGTACCTAGTCATTGTAATATGAAATAAGTCACTGCCTCAATCGGGAATCGGTCTGACTTCAACTTATCCCATAACATTTGAAGTGAACTGGGAAGGACATATTTTTTAATTTGATAGAAAATATCTCTTTCAGTATATTGCATGTTACCATAGAGGAATAGATCCCGATTTTTGTCGCATCGCGTAGGATCGATTCCCTATCAATTTGAAGGTAGATTTTGGAGGAAAAAAAAAAAACACGGCCCACATTTGTACTGATCGATGTGCAAGACGTTCCGGTTCAGACAAGTTATGTGGACGTTTATTAGGCACATGGAAAAAGCATATTCCAAAAAATCCTAAGTCAGACACTCTGTGCCGGAAGGTCACAATTTTTAATTCGATAGGATATATCTCATTCGGTATATCGCATGTTACTGTAGAGGAAAATCGGTAACATCAATTCCCTATTAAATTTGAAAGCCATTTTACACTTTATGACTTAGTATCCAGAAACCACTTTAGTCCTTGGGTCAATTTGACCATTACCTTTGATCTATTGGCCCCCAAAAATATACGGATCCTAAGTAACTCACTGTGTTGTTTAGTCATCCTATGAAGTTTGAACCTACTATACTTTCTGACTTAACAGTCCTGAGACGGAAAATGTTAACAGACCAACCAACGCCATTCCATAAACTTTTAGTTTAACCATTTTTTTCAAGACAGATGTATGAAAACATGATTGATATAGAGATGTCTAGGAATTTATCATCAAAAAAGACTTTGTATTACTCATAAAATTGACATTAATGATAGGCTGATCAAACTAAATGATGCAAACTATGAAAAAGCTTGTGCCAAGTTGATAGAAAATGGTGTATGGATCAAAACAATAAGCTGGCTACTATTTCAACTATTTTGATGCTGGATGTTGAAGGAAGACATATCGGAGGAAATAAAGATATCACTGGAGTGATTAATACCAAGATAATGCTGCTTTGCCATAACCAACAAAACAAGAGGGTCATGATGACCCTGAATCGCTCACCTGAGTAATATGAGCAACACGTTTCAAATGTCAAACTGATGTTAAGAAAGTCAGTAGGTCACATTCATAGTCAATGCAATTCAGTTTTATGATCAGTGTGCAAAACTGTACATGTCATCCAAATTTCAAGGCTTACCTTAAAAAACAAGAAAGTAGGTCAGCAGGTAAAGGCCACAGTCAAGTGACATCATAAGACTTAGGGTCATCAGGTAATTATTATTAAACAGTCTTGGAAATAGGATCAGATATTTTTTAAAGTATTTTTCCTATATAACTCATATGATAATTAAGTGACCCCGGGGCGGGGCCTCTTTTAACCCCAGGGGCATAATTTGAACAATTTTGGTAGAGTACTACTAGGTTATGCATCATACCAAATATCAAAAGCCTAGGTTGTGTGGTTTCAGACAAGAAGATTTTTAAAGTTTTTCCCTATATAAGTCTATATAAAACATGGGACCCCCAAGGTAGGGCCTCTTTTCACCCCAGGGGTACAATTTGAACAATTTTGGTTGAGGACCATAAGACAATGCTACAAACAAAATATCAAAGGCTTATGTCATGTGGTTTCAGACAAGAATATTTTTAAACTTTTTTTCCTATACAAGTCTATGTAAAACTTAGGACCCCCGGGCAGGGCCATATTTGACCCTAGGGGGATAATTTGAATAGTCTTGGTAGAGGACCGCTAGATGATGCTACATACCAAATATCAAAGCCCTAGGCCTTGTGGTTTTGTACAAGAAAATTTTCAAAGTTTTCCCTATATAAGTCTATATAAACTATGTGACCCCCGGGGTGGGGCCACATTTGACCCTAGGGGGATAATTTGAACAATTTTAGTAGTAGCACTAGATGATGCTATACACCAGATATCAAAGCCCTAACCCTGTGGTTTTGGACAAGAAGATTTTTAAAGTTTTTCCTTTCGGTTGCCATGGCAACCAGAGTTCTGCATGGAATTCAATTCTTTTAACAATTTTGAAGGGGGCCACCCAAGGATCATTCCTGTGAAGTTTGGTGTAATTCTGCCCAGTGGTTTTCAGGAAGAAGATTTTTTTAGAAATTGTTGATGAATGACGGACGACGCACTACGCACGACGGACATCAAGCGGTCACAATAGTTCACCTTGTCACTTCGTGACAGGTGAGCTAAAAACCAAAAAAAACCTGAACTTTTTGGGGACAGGGGTATAGGTAACCCATTCTCTGTCTGCCGCAGAAAGAAAATATATCACACACTCCTTCGCACTACTTCACTTTATGGTGATCATATGGAGAAAGTTTCATTGAAATCCCTTTTTGGACTACGGAAGAAGTTAAATTCAGAAAAACTGAAGAGTCCTCCACCCAACCCAGAAAAAATGTCATGTATATCTACATTTCATGGAGGAGGTGGAGCAAATGTTTTAAGTCAATGTTTTAAGACATAGAGAGAAAGTGTATCAAAACTTTAACCCGCAATTCTTAGAAAAAAGGGGGAATAATTAATAAGATATTGGTGTGACAATTATGTCACGTTTGTGTCATAAGATGTAGGTAATGAAGATGAACAAATATTTCAAGTCTGAAGTAAATCCATTGAGTAACAAGAGCTTGTCGAACATGAAATGCCCCCCTTGATGCATTCAGTAATTGCACAAGGAACAGAAATTATAAGCTCACTGTAAACAAAAGTTCTACTGTTCTGGTCTAATCTGACATTGAGGTCAAAGTTTGTTTCAGTACACAAAGCTAAGCATGTGGTCCAAATTTCAAGACTGTAGCTTGAGAAATGTGAAAGTAGGTCACTAGGTTAAAATCAAGGTCAAATTTTATTTCGGAACATGAAACTATGCATGTGGTCCAAATTTGAAGGCTGTGGCTACAGAAATGTGAAAGTAGGTCACTAGGTCAAGATCAAGGTCAACTCACATCAAGGTTCATCTTGCCACTTAAAACAATACATGTGATCCAAATTTAGGAGGTTGTAGACATGAAGATTCTAAGTTTTTCTCTATATAAGTCTATATGAACCATGTGACCCCCGAAGTGGGGCCATATTTGACCCTAGAGGGATAATTTGAACAAACTTGGTAGAGAACCACTAGATGATGCTACATTACAAATATCAAAGCCCTAGTCTTTGTGGTTTGGACAAGAAGATTTTCAAAGTTTTTCCCTATATAAGTCTATGTAAACCATGTGACCCCCAGGGCGGGGTCATATTTAACCCTAGGGGAATAATTTGGACAAACTTAGTAGAGGACCACTAGATAATATCATATACAAAATATCAAAGCCCTAGGATCTGTGGTTTTGGACAAGAAGTTTTTCAAAGTTTTTGCCTATATAAGTCTATATACACAATGTGACCCCCGGGGTGGGGCCATATTTGACCCCAGGGAAATAATCTGAACAATTTTGGTAGAGGACCACTAGATTTTGCTACATACCAAATATTAAAGCACTAGGCCGTGTTGTTTTGGACAAAAAGATCAGAAACCGTTTAACTGTTCCTGGCAAATGTGACCTTGACCTCAAAATCAATAGGGGTCATCTACTGGTCATGACCAACCTCACTATCAATTTTCTTGACAATACAACTAAGCGTTCTTGAGTTATTGCCTGGAAACCATTTTACTGTTCCTGGTCACTGTGACCTTGAACTTTGACACACTCTCAAAATAAATAGGGGTCATCTGCTGGTCATGATCAACCTCCCTATCAACAATCATGATCCTAGGCCCAAGCGTTCTTGAGTTATCATCCGGCAACCGTTTTACTGTTCAGGGTCAATGTGACCTTGACCTTTGACATACTGACCTCAAAATCAATAGGGGTCATCTGCTGGCCATGACCAACGTCCCTATCAACTTTCATGATTCTAGGCCCAAGCGTTCTTAAGTTATCCGGAAACCGTTTTACTAATCAGGGTCACTGTGACCTTGACCTTTGGCATACAGATCTCAAAATCAATAGGGGTCATCTGCTGGTGATGACCAACCTCCCTATCAACTTTCATGATTCTAGGCCCAAGCATTCTTGAGTTATAATCCGGAAACGGATTGGTCTACATACAGACCAACCGACTGACAGACAGACCGACCGACCGACATCTGCAAAACAATATACCCCTCCTTCTTCGAAGGGGGGCATAATAACAGAGACAGTATAAGTACATAAGAAATATTTAGCCAGGAATATGTATGCAGAGGTAGATGCAGGTTCAATACTGAGTAGGAAATCTCTCCATATATACTTTGCACAGGCAAGCTAGAAAAGAATGATGTAAACAAGACAATGCTAACCTTCTCTGACCTGGACTGTAGGACAGATAAATGGCAAAGCATAATATTATTATATAAATGATGTGATAAATAGATGAACCAAGTTTAGACAAAATTCAAAATGGGCAACATAGTAAATACTCTGATGTTTCCAGACAAGGACGGACATTTAAATTAAATGATAACAATAAGGCTTTCTATCAAACACAGGGCTCTAGTTTTCTTTGAAAAGGCTTTCTGTTGAACTGCACTTACATAACATAGTTGAATAATTACCCCAATCTATACTCCTGTATAAAACAGGTTTTCTAACTCTTTAGTCTACATTGTTCTTTGCCTTTCTTAATCAAATTCCCCAATTTACTCCACACAAAAATGTTTTCAAAGTCCCAGAGTTTCGCTACCGTCAGAAGCTCAATTTCTTTAAAGGTCCATTACTAAGGGAAAGTGAGTTGGCAATTTTTTTCATAGCCAGTGCATAGACTTCTGCAAGACACTAAATAATGAAGATTGGCAGGTCAAAATTTACAGAAGGTCTTTGGAACTCAAAGAAATGTATGTGTATTATGTTGAAATTTCAATGAATCGACAGGTCTTTTTAACTTTCTTCATACTTCATAGAAAAATAATTGTACATATACTGCGATTTATTTTGAATTTCTACATACCAACTTTCATTTTCCAATAAAATGAAATAGTTTCTGTGCTTTTTAAAAGCAATTAAAATGTTCACTTTCCTTAGTATTGGACCTTTAAATCCCCTACTTTCAAATACAGAAAACTAGCAGGGTTTATGTAACTACATTCTACCTAGGTTGTAGTGTTGATACTTTTTTCAGCGTCTCCATATCATAAAGGTGTATCCTTGGATCATCCCCTCCCATACAGAACAGCGAGTTCTCCGGGTTTATTGACAGTGTGAAGATCTGTGATTGCTCTGGCTCATTGATTGTATGTAAACATTTTCCTGTGGTATAATGCCAGACTTTGACCATTCCAGAGGCATCTGCAAAAGTTGAAAATATGAAACTATTTTTTTCTATAAATTATCATTATAGAAATAAAACTGAGAGAGAAATCTTCCTGCTCCATCAGACAGCAAAGTGTGTAAGCTAAAAATCTCTTTCAGAACATAGTATGTTTATGTTGTAATGTTTCACAATATACAGACTTAAAATAAAACATATCTTTTAAAATGAAGAATGGATAAAAAGTCTTCTCAATGTTTAGAAAGACTAGCTGTGCAACATCTGGTCCAGTCATGATAAATTTGTAATTTGGGTAAAGCAACTACTGTGGATATTATAAAACATATGCTTTGGTTAACTCCAAAACATTATACTGATATGGTCCAGAATTTGCAATGATTGATTTGCAGAGTAGAGACATTTTTTTTTTTTAATAATCGTTAATGTACTTAGTATGCAATTATACATATCAACTAATGTTAAGATTTGATCCACAGGCTTTAGGAAAGAGATTAAGACCAGTCTAAAAGTTTTTGGAACCTTGACTGGTTGATTTAGTGACCAAAGACAGAGCAGCATTCTCAAAACTCAAACTTTATAACCTTGGCCACAGGAAACATCCATAAGAGCTTTCACTGAAGGTGATTAATTGCACATTCTCTTGATGAGGTTAACAAATATGGTAGTTTTATGAAAACCCTTCCAGCACTTTAAAAGATATTAGAAGACATGAAAATAAAGCTATTTGAGTCTGATGCAAATTTTTATTTAATATGTAGATTAATGCCTATCTAAAGGAGACAGCTGGCCTGAATGAGGGACAGACGCCAGACTGCAATACTGTCAAGCTATATAACTTGTATCTGTCAGTGTAATAATTTAAAGCTACCTTAAATTAGAACCTTGCACTAAATAACTTTATCTCTATGAATCAGTCAGGAAAATGAACACCGCTTTATACTGTATATAACTTACATGAAGCAATAATAACCCTCTTATGTTCTGGCTTGTCCCCTGGCTCAAAGTGTTTAAATCTTATTTGTGTGGCTGGAAGTTTAGCATTTACTGTTTCATCATCTTGTAGACTGTGTATACAATGACAAGTCAGAGGTTCTGTTTCATAGACCTGAAAATATAAACCATGGCAAGTCAGTGATTATGTTATAGTCCTGAACTGAAAATGATGGCAAGGCAGGAGCTCTCACAGATCTGAAAAATTAATGTAAACAATAGCAAGTGTTTCATAGAGCTGAAAATGTAAACAATGACATTGGTCAGCAGTTCTGTTTCATAGCACTCATGAAAATGCAAACAATGGTAAGTTAGCTGGGAGCCCTGTTTCACAGACCTGAACAGGAGTGCCAAACTGTCACAATATCAGCCCATCACAGCAAATTACTTTAAATTTTAAAATACTCTACAAATTAAGCAGAACAGAATGATGACATTTTTTCAAACACCATTAAATTCCATAGCAACAGAAACTATCAACAATTATTCTTAAAAATGTTACAGTTTCAGTTCATGAACTACATTTTAGGAACAATTCTAGGACAATTGTTCCTAAAACAAAGTTCATGAACTGTTCTTGATATGTCCCCAAAAATGTTAAATTGGACAAATTTTCAAGAACAACAGTTCTAAAAAATGTTACAGTTTCCGTTCAAGAACAGTTTAAGAACTATATTTTAGGAACAAGTCTTGGACAATTGTTCCTATTAAAACAATGTTCTTGAACTGAAACTGTAACATTTTTAAGAACAGTTTGTTCTTGAAAATGTCTAATTTAACTTTTCTAAAAATGTACTTGAAATGTTCTTGCACACTTTAAGACTAGTTTTAGTACAGTTCTTGAACACCATTCAAGAAGAATGCTAGAAAATTTCGTAAAGTGTTCTTTTCCTTTTCACATAGGCACTGGTTTCCTATACAATACACATACCTCATATGATTACACGACATGCTATACACCAGGCACATTAAAGAACCAGACTGTCTATTCCCAAAGAGCTAGGCTATTTAGTTAGCTGGACAGGCCTGTATCTAAAAAATATTTCTCTCTATCTGTTCTGGGGGCTTTATCTCACTCAGTCCCTCTGGTCAGATTGCTCTGTGTCTGTACCAGTAGAGGATGAATTTCGCGCCCTGTGTGACTCCGTCTGCTATATGTAAAGCGCCTTTGAACGTGTTTATCATGAAAAGGGCGCTATATTAATCTGGTACAGTCGAACTTTATTAACTCAAACTCGACAGGACCAGCAAAATTTGTTCGAGTGATCGGTTATTTGAGCCACTGAACAAAATTCATTAAACAGGGATTTTTCCAGGACCTGATGACGAGTTCGAGAGAAGGATGGTGTATGAAATATCCAAGTTGGAGTTTGACTGTATAATTTAATAATAATAATGACATAAGTAAACAAGTGCATCAAATCAAGTGTAATGGGACATGAAGAATGCCACACCTTTAACATTGATACATAATTATTGTTCATAGAAACTGGACTGTAATTGCTGTAATACAAGGAGTTTCCTTAAAAGGAAAATTAATGCATTTTGGACTAAATATTTCATTTTAAGTGGGTAATTGTTGATCTCTTTAAACCTATCTCTAATATTAGCAATATTCAAACATTTGTTTACTAGCACCAAGTATACTAATTATATATCTAAACAATGAATTTAAACAATACTTGTCTTAAGTATATTATACTTAATCCTTTGTCTTCAGAGGGGGTATAATCTTATTTTGATAAGGATTAGATATAAGACCCAAATTTTCATATTAATGACAGAAATGATGCCAAATTTGAGAGCACTATTCGGACAGCTGTAATTGTAATAGTTTTAATTAACATGGCAAAGTATCAAAGTTGAATCAGTCTTAAAAAAATTTTGTAACAATATAATCTTTTGTTATTGTATTTTGCCAAGATTAAGATTGTACTTTTTTTATTTTTTATATTCTACGTAGGTAAATGAGTATATTTTGAAGTATTTTTATTATCATCATTATTATTATTATTGTCATTATTATTATAATACTGTTTTAAGAGAACTGGGTCAGTTGATCTTGTGATATCAATATTTCTGTCATCTGTATTATGATTTTTTCAATCTGTTTTTTTTCAAACTAATGTTTTATTTTATTGACATATCACACAGAAAAAAAAAATGTTCATAATTATAGTAACTGTAATATAGTTTGATAGTTTTTAAACCTTCAAAGTTTCATTATAAAAAAGAGCTCGACAATTCTTAACACAGTGTGTTAATTTTTCTACAATGACTTTCAGTTTTTCCTTTTGAAATAGTTTTCAGAAATGAATTTTCATTAATCCAATTGATTTTGTATAAAGAATAAAATGTGGGCAAGACACAGATTGTGGTTTTGGCCAAAATAGCTATTTTGTGAGTATTATGAATATTCATGGATTTTAGATTTTGAGATCTGACAATTTATTCATGAATTTGTAAGAATTTCATGAATTATCAAAAAAAATCATGAACTACAAGGAAAAGTTCACTAACTTAAATTCATGAACTCTCAAGTTCAAGAATATTACTTTCATTTCATGAACTTGTAAATGTAGTTCATGAACATTTCAGAAAATCCATTAAATAATTTAAGAAATTCATGAACTTGAAAATGAAATTCAGATAATGATTGAATTTGTGATTCAGGAACTACAGGATTATGCCCTGTAAAAATGTTCTAGAACTAGTATTAAGTTCTTGAACATTCAAGAACTTCTGAAGAACTTAAAGAACTGTTCTTGAACCAGCATAACAGTTCTTAGAATGTGGTTCTAAAACAACGATGGTTCTTGAACATTGGTTCAAAAACTGCAAAAGTTCAAGAGCTTATAGAACTTTATCAGTTCCTGAACAGTTACTGTTGGTCTAGACTAAGAACCAAAATTGTTCATGAACACAGGTTCATTAAAAGTACTAAAATTCAAAACCTTTTTCTAGTGAAGTACCAGTTCTTGAAGCCAACTGTGAGTTTCTGAACTGTTCATTCATTAAACATAAAACTTAGGTTTACCTTTTACAATATATGAATAAGTTCATGAACATTAAATTCATAATGTCACATGATCAGTTTCCATTATTTTGTTGCATGCTGGGAAATTTTTTGCACATGTGATTCAGCAAGTTTGTGCAGCAAATAAGAAGGAAATATTTATCATACTACAGTAATGGTTTAAAAGGAACATGAGTATACTGAATATCATATAATTATGTAATTATGGTGTTGTCATAAATCGTTCATTTTAAAAAATGTAAAATCCTTTTA
The DNA here is from genome assembly GCF_021730395.1 of Mercenaria mercenaria. Classification (NCBI taxonomy): domain Eukaryota; kingdom Metazoa; phylum Mollusca; class Bivalvia; order Venerida; family Veneridae; genus Mercenaria; species Mercenaria mercenaria. Next base: position 55,060,753 of record NC_069372.1, read on the forward strand.
AAATGTAAAGTTTTCACAACCCTGAAGCAAAGCTAGTATCTGAATTTCAATCTTGAGATTAAAGTAAATTATACATTGTTTAACTTAATGTTTTGTATTTTATACAGCAACTGTTTACTTCTTATTATGCTCCCAATCCCACTCTAGTTTACTGTTTTACTCAACATGTCATTTGCTGAGGATGGAAAATGTCAATGTCACGTACAGTGACTCAGCAGAGACTAAAAAAACAGTCTCTGCCGGCCACTAACTGAACAACACTTTGACCTACAGGAATTTTTCTTGTATCAAGCTCTACCGATATTGTTCAAAGAATTCCATTACATGCAGATCTCTCAGGTTTCATAGTGCTTCACACTCCTACCAGGTTACCTTGACTAGTTCATGAATTTGTTCATGAACCTTTTTCAAAGGGGAGTTCATCAATGTTCATGAACCCCAGTGGCCATTTGCTGTTCATGGGATTATTCATGAACCAAAGTTCATCATTTACAAACTTTGGTTCATGAAAAAATGATAAACTCGGTTCATGAACAGTTCATCAATTGTTCATGAACCAAAATTCATGGTGCGGCCATTTGCTGTTCATGGGATTGTTCATGAACTTTAGTTCTTGATTTATGAACTCCAGTTCAAGAATTATTCCATGAACTGGTCTCTATTTTTCGCAGGGGAGGGCTTGACAATTTCATTGAAAGCAACTCCTCCTACAGGACGAGCGCTGCCTTAGACTTTTCAGTTGTCCTTCTAAAATTTCTACTTCAACTTAGTACTTGTCCTGCAACTCACTAAAGAAAAAAGTTTTTAAAGACATTATCTACGGTACATACTGGAATCTTGTTCTGGAATATTGTTCATCCTGCAGGACCAGTACTGCAGCAAGTCCTAATTGCCCAGAGCCAAATTTCTATCGTATTTATGAGTGGATGAGTCTCAGAGTGGACTTGTCGAGCCACGAGTTAAACATACAGTAACTGTTGCTTATATAGTATCTGTAAATTTGGATATTTGTGTGGTACATATTACAACAACTAAAAAATTAAATCAACTGTGTTGAAAAAAGTATTTTCATCCACTTTCATAAAGTTTAAATTAAGGTAGTTCTGCACGTTTGATAAACCGGAAGTGATGGCGTAATGTCATTACCCGGAAAACGTAGAATAAAGCCTAGATTCGGCGTACGGAAATGAAAATAATTTTATGATTTAATCGAAACCTGTGAGTAAATTTATTACAATGACACTGTTGCTATATTTCTAAAGCCAAAATATGATCTTAAAACATATGACACGTTAAAAAAATCAAATGAATGGCTTAAAATTAGCAAGAAATGTCCTCTTCACTTTAATCATGGTCAAATATCTCAAAAACAGGCACACGGACCTATACATTTTATTTCACCAAATTATAAGCCATGTGTTCATTTACAACTGTGAGAAGTTTCATCAAAATCTACATTGTAGAAAAATTTCTATTCGCGAAAATGTTATGAAAGTTATGATTTTCCCATAGACTCCCATTATGAAATATTGCTCGAGGTCTAAATTTTTCAAATCTGTATAGCAAACAATCAAGCACACGACCCTATCTTTTTTATTTGTTAAATTTTCTAGGTATATTCTGAAATTTTGAAAAATCAGAGTTTAATCAAATTCTACATTGTAGAAAACTTTTCGACCCAAACGTGCAGAACTACCTTAACTAGAAATGTGTCACAGACACAGATACCCCCGCAACATGAGAAAGGTCACAGGCATGGTACTGCTCACAAACTAAAAGAAGGACCCTTGGCTCTATCTATTTACAAAAGAAAATATTGTAGGAAAACCAGAAAATTTAGTAATCTGTATATGTAGTGAAAACTGGCTAAGTTCAACCAAGGACTGTGACCTTGACCTTTGGGCTAGTGAAATGGTTTTGCGCATGACACATCGTCTATCCATGCTTATCATTTGTGTCCAATTATTTTGAAATCGGACCATGCATGTCAAAGTTATGGCCCGGACATGAACACCACCCTTTCCCGAACACACACACACACACAAACACATGGACAGGGTAACACTATGCACCCCCCCCCCCCCATTTTATGGCAGGGGCATAAAAATGATCAAAATTGACGAAGTTAAAAATCAATATAATCAACATGTAAATCTAATGTAATCTTTATTTAACATATCGGTTTGTATAATAATACAATATAATTATAACAATAAAAGTAAATTAATGTATCAAATTTCTGTAAACTGATTGAAAAATCAAATTCACATGTCAGTTTATGTTATAACTATATATTCCTAAAGAAATTCATGTCATCAGATTTTTTTTTTGTAAAAATGAAAACTGTCACAAACTGTTATGAGAAAAGCAATGAAAGTACATATAGCAGAAATAATATTAACTTATTTACATAAAAAAATGAACATTACACAATTATATGAGTAATCTGTTATTCTACACAAAATCAAAATAAAATAGGGTTAAATAATGCTGAAAAGCTCTTTTGAAATGAGGACCTTTTCTATGCATGGAACATCCCAACTGAAACAAGTATCCGACTAGTCCCACCATTGATTATTTTTCTGTATCCAATGTGAGCTGAATGCAGGGTTTTATACTTACTAATGAAACACTGCCGAAAACTAACAGGTATATAAGAACAAGAACAGTGCCATTTACTTGGTCACGCCCTGTACATTATGTATTATGGAATTTAAGTGTTACTTTGTGCTGAACTGTTTGACACCTTATGACAAAGAACTCATGTGTTCAAAAACTTTGTAAACTGGGTGATAATTTAGGTAAGAAAATTGCATATTTCTTGGAATTTTATTTATTAGAACCACCAAATTGACCTTTCTGGAAAATTAGCCCATATATATGTAACTCAGATCTTTTCAAAATAAAATGGGCAAGGCAATAACCAGTGTTTTGTAAGCAATTTAATTTTATAGTAAAACTGTGCTTTTTGTATATAATTTAGCCAGTCTTATATTGTGGTTATAATAGTTCTATCATGTGGCTAGTTCTATTATTTGGCTAGTCCTATATAATTTGGCCAGCCCTACAATGTGGCTAGTTCTTTAATATGGCTAGTTCTTTATTTTGGCTAGTCCTATAACAATTGTCTGGTTCTTCAGTTTGGCCAGTGCTAAATGTCCCAGGCTATAGTCCTATTGCTAGTTCTTTAATTTGGCTAGTTCTAATTAATTTGGCAATGTTATTCTCATGTCAATAATCTTAGGTCTCAAAACTGCAACAGGTTCAATAAAACAACCTTTTTACATCTAATGGGGTATGCCTGTAGAAAGAACATCAATTATATGTTCTGACATCAGCCCTTTAAATTCTAAATGAAAATAAAAATCTGGGGTATGATTAAAATAAATGTGGTTTAACGACTGATTATTAATTGAAAGTTACCAAATTATCTGTGCATCTTTACACAAAATTATAGTGCAACCTCTAGAATGAACACCACTTGGTTTACCGAGGATGCTGGTCTTAATTTATAATGATTCACCTCTAATAGGATAGAACAGTGAGGTAGTAATTCTTGAAGTCTATATATTGTCCAGACTGAAGTCATAATGTCCAGACTGAAGTCATAATGCCCAACCATTAAAACAATTGTTTGCCTTCCATGCCAGTACATGGGACTTATATACATTCAAAATTATATACAACATATCCAGAACCTGAATACATATACTTCCGAGATAAAGAAACACCTCATTGAAATTTGGCGTTATTTTTTTCCTAACGCTTTTAATTGTTGTGAAATGTAGTAAATCTACATGTACTCTGACCGACAAACACAGTGAACAAAAACTCGCGTGATTTCATTCAGCCATTTGTTCACTTCATGTACCTGGTCATGATTTCCTCGTGCAGTCCGTGCATGTAAACCATGTGGTTTGATTGAACGATTTTTGCACATGTACATGTGTAATACGACACACAACCATATTTTCAGCTATTCTCTGAAAACAACATTAGTTTTCGTAATGCCGAGGCTGAATTCTGAAGAGAGGGCTCAGGTTTTGGCTATGCTTGAATGTGGGCGAACGCAGGAACAAGTTGCTAGACGTTTTAACGTCTCTCGTTCGACAATTGTGCGTCTTATTCGACGTGTTAGAGACACGGGAACGTCTATCGATAGACCACATTCAGGTAGACCGCGTGTAACGTCAATACGACAGGATAATTATATACGTCAACGTCATTTACGTGACAGATTTGTGACGGCGCAATCTACGTCACGTATAGTTGTAGGTAACCGTGGACGTCCAATTAGTCGACATACAGTGAGAAATCGACTCAGAGAACGGGGAATTACTTGTCGTAGGCCCTACCGCGGTCTAATTCTAACGTCACGCCACCGTCACCAACGTCTTATTTGGGCCCGCAACCATCGCGGCCAGCGTTGGCAGAACGTAGTGTTCAGTGACGAATCGCGTTTCAACTTGTGGAACGCCGACGGACGTATCCCTGTCTATAGACGACGCCATGAACGCTACGCAAACAATTGCGTTTTGGAGCACAATCGTTACGGTGGAGGTGGAGTAATGGTGTGGGCAGCAATCAACCATAGGTTTAAGTCCCAACTCGTCGTTTGCCAAGGTAATCTCACAGCCAGGCGTTACATCGACCAGATATTACGTCATGTAGTTGTCCCTTTATTCCGTCAACGTCAAGGATTAGTCTATCAGCACGACAACGCGCGACCTCACGTTGCACGCGTCACCAGGAACTTTCTACAGGCTAGAAACATTAATGTTTTACCTTGGCCGGCGTGTTCACCGGACTGCAATCCGATTGAACACGCGTGGGATTATCTCAGACGGCGGTTACGCCAATGTCAACCCCAGCCAGCAAACGTCCAGGAACTGGAAGCAGCGCTGCACCAGGAGTGGGCTAGAATCCCACGGTATCTGTTACGCAACTGGTGCGGCTCTATGAGGCGTCGCCTTGCTGCTGTGGTTGCTAGCAGAGGTGGCCACACGCGCTACTGATTTTTCTAATGCAATTTCTCCGACCGGGCTATTAAAATTCAAGATTTAAGCTTAATGCGACAATGAAATGATTTCTTATTGACCATAAATTCTTGTAAAGCATCTAATTTGCGAATGGAATTGTTCTTTATCTCGTCAGTGTATAATACATGTACATTGATATGCCAATCCAACCTTTTTAATCATAGCCCAGTTCTAAGGCTTGATAAATTTGTTTTCAGAGATAATTTGTTTCAGTCAAAAGCATTAAGCCATGATTTTTTTTTGTCATTTTAACACTTGTTATTAAGAAGAACATTATATACTTAACGGTTAACCTATCAAAGTTATGAAACAGACAAAAAAAAAAACCCAACAAATTTAAAGAAATGACAAATGTAAAATTAATATGCAGAAAGATCTAAGTGATTGTGGTTAAACAAAATAGACAAGTTGAAAAAAAAGTTCAAAGAAGTGACAAATTCAAAATGAAAACAAAACAAAACAAAACAAAAAGAATGCTAACTAAAATGTACCAGGATTTTGATTATTTTCATTTCATTTAGGAAACTGGTAAATGACTGTCCTGGATGAATTTGTTTGCTAACATTATCCTACTTGGTACCAAGCATTATAAATTAGTATGTATAGCAGTTAAAAAGATAATCCTACTCTGAGATCAGTTGCACAGTTGTTTTTTTTTTTGCTCAGAACAATTATCTTATGGGGACATGAATTTGTAAGATAACAATTTTTAAGATAATTGGAATTGGATTCATATTTATTCCAATATTGGGATTTAATATTAAAAATTTATGCAGCTTTGACAGTAAAAAAAATAGTCTGGCCACATGAATGTTATGATTTCTCAAATATTTCTACTAACAAAATGCGGAATCATCATTCTACTAACAAAATGCAGAATCCTTATTCTACTAACAAAATGTGGAATCCAAATTCTACTAACAAAATGCGGAATTATTATTCTACTAACAAAATGCAGAATCCTTATTCTACTAACAAAATGTGGAATTATTATTCTACTAACAAAATGCGAAATCCTTATTCTACTAACAAAATGCAGAATCATTATTCTACTAACAAAATGCGGAATCATTATGTCATATATGTAAAACTAAACATATAAGTCATGGGCCTCAGTCTACCCCTGCAGGTTTTAAAGAAAAATTCCATTGATTACATCTACATTTAAGACTGTCATTGATGACTATAACCAAAGCCGTGGAATGGTTTCATACTAAGATCATAACATAAGCTAATGTTTATACAACTTTAAATATTTCAAGAATCTTAATTATCACATGAAAAGTGTTTTAACCCAAACTCTAAAATAAATTTAATTTGAAATCCCAAAACCAAAGACACATACTATCATTAATTTAAAATCAACAAGGTTAACAAAATGTGTAATCACTTCTGTGAGGTAGTTATGGTTCATGCCATAAGTTAATTTGCATACATTGTGCCAGGTCAATTATACACACAACAATATTATATAACATGCATAATTAATTCATAAAAGAAAGTAAGACAGGGTTTACTATGCTTACATGCCTTCAAAGTCTGCACTTAATTCAATTATTGAACATATTTTTAAAAACACTGTAAGATTAAACAGTACTGTAATGTTCACAGATACTGTTACGTTCCAAACTGAATAGCTTGTAATCTTGATGAGAAGTACCTGTATAAATTAAAGCTTAAACTGTTTTGAGGCACATATGAAACTAATCAGTTACTAATCATCACTATAATTATACATGATGACTTGTAATAAAATTAGTTCACAAAAATTGGAACCAAGTAGGCTACTGAATAAAAAACTTGCCCTCCAAGAAATGCAAGAAAGAGAAAAAGATCCAGGAGGGCAGCTAATTTTTTCCAAGTGATTTTTTCATATTCCTCAGTTCCTGTACTTCTGGTACTTTGTGATACAGTTTCTTGTTTATCTGAAGTGGAATCGTTGTCATCCCAAGTTGTAGACATTGTTACAGTACTAGGTGTGAGTTTATGAACGCGATCTGTAGCCTGGTTTAAGTGTTTACAAGGCCTGCAGGTAAAACATTTATATAATGCAGATACACAGCCTGGTATATGATCACTCTCCAATTTGTTGTGAATTCGGACTGTTATTACTGTCATCAAAGACACGCCAGCGCTAAAAAGCATCATTATGAATGTATAGTAGCTTAGGTATGATAACGGAGATGCTGAAGTTGGCAGGAATCCCATTATTGTGTTTAGAAGTACGACATAAGACAGAAAACAAGTTATTGAGAAGCCTACACGTTCACCAGATTCAACAGGTAACAAAAAGGCAAAAGAATTGACAGCGCCTAAGAGTATAACTGGAGATATCAAATTGATAACGTAGTAGAGTGGACGCCGCTTTAACTCAATTTTGAAATTAATGGTTGAACTGTTCCCAACAACGTTTGTTTCTGTTGAAGTCGATTCAATTTCCCACTCACCATTTTCCTCAAAGTAAAGAAATCCCCATTCGCTACTTTTTGCTGTTAACTTAACCTCTGAGTCATTATATCCCCAAACAGAAAATCTGAAAGTGCAGGACTGTCTATCAAACGGGTAGTACTGGACGTTGGGTGAGCATGCGACACGAGTTATAACCCAGGGTTGCCACTCACAATGTAACGTCATCAAATTCACTCGTACTTTCACGGAAGTGTCGTAACCAATTACTTCATAGCCTTTCAGCGAGTTTACCAAAATAACAGAAGGTGTCCATATTTTGTCATTTCTCAACATTTCAGTAATATCTGAACCGCTTGCTGTATAAGCATCTGGAACCCACTCCAAAGTTACGAATCCGCTAACCTCAATAAATCCATTTGTTTCATCAAAGTCATTGATTGAAACCACATTCCAGTCTACTGTGACATTTAATGACTGCGTTGAATCTGCAACTGGCCTTATAGTATCATGAGTATCGTACGAAAGAGAAAGAACAACATTTTCCACTTCAGTTTTCACAATGTCAAATGTTTCTGAATTAACAATCATTTTGTTAACAATGTTTGAGAAAAAAATCAACAACAAAATATATGCTAACTCCATTTTTCTTTTCATATAACACACTTAGCTTCTAAGCATCAATCTAAAACCATGAGTCTTTCATTTTTCATCCATTTGTTTTAACTGAAATAGTAACAACTAAGGTGAAGCGCTTGCGATGCACATTCCAACACAAATGCTCTAAAAAAAGTTTTTAAACTTCATCTTGAAATGGTCCATAGGGTTATTATTAATTCAACAATTTTAACCCATAATTAGTAAAGTCTACATGACAATGTCTTGATGTGAAAAAAAAAAATCAAACCATTAAAGTGTCAAGAGGTGTCAGTTAAACCTATTATAGACAGGTTAACTGATTAATTTTTTTAATAAGCAGCTTATTCATTATATTGTGATGAAATAAATGATGATATCATGTGATAGCAAGGGTTCTTCAAAGACCATCCTGATGATATTTGATCTGACTTATATGAAATAACGGTAATTTGATTCATCTTCGAATAGGGCATAGATTTTTTAAATGGAACTTTGACAAAAACATATCAAATTGATGGCTTTCTTTGTATAAGAATAAAAATGGTCACGGAATATATATACATTACGTACAGAAGTGTGTACATTGATATAATTTGTTTTGATCTATAGAACGTTAGCAAAGATTATAATTATGATGTTTATATAATGCAATTTTTTACTCCCATCCCCCATCAAGAGTGGCATACAATAACAGCAGTGTCCGTTTCAACATTTTGGATTTCATGTCAGGTTTGTAAGTTTGTCATTCATGGTTAGACTAAAAAAAGACTTCTGATGATCAGCATGGTATATTGTGATGTGTCACGTGCGAGAGCCATAACTCTACCCTCTTTAATGTTTGAGTAACCTTGATTTTTTTTGTACAAGACAGGACTCAATGACATATAAATAAAAACAAGGTATTTATTAGTGAAAATGCAGTGTACAAGGACTGGCATACTCTACCACACTCAGTTTTTCAGTTATCTGCCTTTATCATAAAGTCAGAGTCTCGACTTGAAATCAGTATCATTTTTCCAACAAATAAAGCTAAAAATATGGCAACACAGAAGTTTATCTTTGAAGTCCTCTATTACCAATCAGTAATGAAGTTATAAGATATTTTGATAACAAAACTTAAGATGTAATTTTGTACGCAGTGATCATGACTTTGACCAAATGACTAACATTGGTCATCAGATTGCAGGCAACCATCCTATGAAGACTGATAGCCTAAGTATTCAAATTTATTGAGTAGAATCCATTTTCAACCTAGAAGTTACTGTGACTTTGACTTTTGACCTATTAGATGATAGCAATAGGGGTCACCAACTGAGCACAGGCTATCATCCTATGTAGATAAAGTTTGATGACTCTAAGCCAGAAAGTCCTCAAGTTACAAAGTGAAAACCATTCTCAGACTTGAGCTCACTGTGTCCTATATCTTTGACTTACTAACCCTAAAGTCAACAGGGTCATCTTAGAATGTCTACAGACAATAATCCTATCAATTTTATTGACCATAGGCCAAAACGTTCTAAAGTTATTGAGCAGAAACTAGTCATTGGTATCATCTTTCAATTACTGACCCCCACAAACTATATATGATTTTGTTTACAGCACACTTACACAATACAGCCCAGACGAAATGATGACTATAGTTGACCATCATGTCAAGTTAGTAATTTTCATACTTATCAAGTTTTACAATGCACCAAAAACGCAGGACTGCATTTTGGCTCCAACTTAGGGTTTTTTCTAGTTATAGAATACTTTTCCTACATTTATAGACAGATTCAAAGGTAAACTTTCATAGTCTTACTATAATTTGTCGTCATCTTTGCAATTTTATGACAAATAAATGACACACTTGCAAAAATAGATATAGACTGCAATTGTCATGTATTTTCATGACCTTTTCAAATTCATATTATACAGTTTTTGATAGTCAATAATCATCATGGTCTACCATGGTCATGGAACTTGGTCAACCATGGTTAACTGTGGTCCACAACCATGGTTTTTACCATGGTCTGATACAATGTTTTATGACTGTCACAGTGGTGCCAATTACCACAGCCATGGTCAACCACTGTCCCATGACCTTGAACTACCATAGTAAACCATGAATTACCATGGTAATAAACCGTCAATTTTGACTGGATAGTTATATATACAACACCAAACAGGAATGAAAATTTTCTCATTTACATCGAAATGAAAACATGGGGTATAGAATCAAAACTGTTATACTTGCTGAGATCACAGAGATACAGCAAAACCAAGTGTTCAGACCCTAGGGTAAGGGAATGGTTCCAATTGTTTTCATACATAAGAAAAGTCATCCAAGAACCACATGAAACCTCCAAACTGTTGGGGTCAAACTAGTGGCCACTTAGCAATCATTCTATGAAATGTAACAATGGCAGGACATAAAGTTCTTTCATTATTTTTAAGTCTCAAGGTCTCTGTGTCATTGTCTTTTGATGTCAAAAGAGGGTCATCTACAGAATGTTTATATGGGCATAGAATCTTAGACAATAAATTCAATCAACTAGTTGGCAACATATTTCCCGGGGTGGTATTTCCCGCTGGTATTTCCCGCCCGAGAAATACCCCCCATTACAGCAAAAGTGGGAAATACTGGCTATTAAACTTGTAGAATAACACTATAATAAAATGATATTTATAGACAAATTGCTAATGGAAGCAATCTGGTCAGGATCCATGCTGTTCGCTTTCAAAGCCTATTGCAATTAGAGAAACCGTTAGTGAACAGCATCATGCATGGATCCTGACCAGACTGTGCGGATGCACAGGCTGGTCTGGATCCATGATGGTCGCAAATGCACTATGTTGGTTTTCTCATGGCACAGCTCAATTATTCCCTTTGCCTTTCTTTGGTGGAAGCCCGCCCGCTTAGCTCAGTAGGTAAGAGCGTTGGTCTACGGATCTCGGGGTCGCGAGTTCGATCCTCGGGCGGGGCGTATGTTCTCCGTGACTATTTGATAAACGACATTGTGTCTGAAATCATTAGTCCTCCACCTCTGATTAATCATGTGGGGAAGTTGGCAGTTACTTGCGGAGAACAGGTTTGTACTGGTTCAGAATCCAGGAATACTGGTTAGGTTAACTGCCCGCCGTTACATGACTGAAATACTGTTGAGAAACGGCGTTAAACCCAAAACAAACAAACAAATTTCTTTGGTGGATGGAGGATAAACTATGTCTTCAAGGTTAGCATCAAAATAGGGGTTATCAAGTAATTGGAGAAGAAATTTCTCGGACCTAATTACCAGACAGGATTACCAATTACTCTCATATTTATTATCTAAGCTGATATAAGGTCATTTAAGTTGAGAAATGTTTTTATTCCAAGCTTAATATTTGGCTTCTGGCCCACTTATGATAAACATAGCATAAATGGCTTTCTGTTACCAATGCACTTAACATTCCAATAACAATTTATCTTATTTGGGTTTATAAATTAAGCTATTAACGTAAACAATTCTTACATTATTTTTTTTAAGCAGTACACTGTTTCTTTAATTTGTTCTGATATTCAAGCAATGAAAACCTTTTAAAGTATTACAGAAAGACAGCACCTACACTATCATTACATAGTTTACTATCTAAAAATCTAAAAACCTACTTAATCCAGTCAGTGTCAGATCAATACAAAGGATTCAAAAAGTGTCCATTAATGGAAATTATTTTCATTAAAAAGTTACAACAATTACAAGCTGACAGTTTCAAAATGAAACTGGTGGCACTTTTGTATATTTTTACCAAATAAAGCATATAACCCACAAGACACAAGTTTATCTGTGAAGACATCTAACATCAATCAGCAATGAAATTTTTAGGAGATTTTGATAACGAAACTTAAGACGCCAATTATAATATTTCAATTGAGGCTATTTTTCACATTTCAAAGATTTAGAACATTTTATTGATTCGGATTCGACTTCTCTAAATCATTGATCTGTTCTACTAAAATGACATATTCTACTGTAAGAAATCAAGGAGATCTTTAAGAGAAATTGCTTGTTAAAGAGGTAATAAAATAGAAACTTCAGAAGTTCTGTATTTGTGAAAAGGTAATAAAGTAGAGAAATACTTAACGATTTCAATATAATTCAAATGTGAAAATATACAGCAAAAACTATATTATGAGCAGGTGCATACCCTATTATCAGAAGGGTCAAATTAAGAAGTGCTATTGTAACTTTAATGCAAAAAGTAATATTATTAATTTTAAATGCCATCTGCATTAAGATACTCACTTGTTCTGCATGTTTGGATCGAAAAATTTTCTACAATGTAGAATTTGATTGAACCCCGATTTTTCAAAACTTCAGAATATACTAAGAAAATTCAGCAAGTAAAAATGATAGGGTCGTGTGCTTGATTTTTTGCTAAACTGATTTGAAAAATTTGGACCTCACGCAGTTTTTCATAATGGGAGTCTATGGGAAAATCACAACTTCCATATCATTTTCGCGAATAGAATTTTTTCTACAATGTAGATTTTAATGAAACTTCCCACAGTCGTAAATAGATATATGGTCTATAATATGGTAAAATAAAATGTATAGGTCCGTGTGCTTACTTTTGAGCTATTTGACCAAACTTAAAGTGAACCGCACATTTCAAGATAAATCAAGACATTATTTTAAATTATTTCACTTCACAGATGTTTTAATATCTTATATTAACTTTAGAAAGATAGTAACAGTGCCACTGAAATAAATGTACTCATGGGTTGCCATTAATTCATAAAATGTTTTACGTTTCCGTACGCCGAATCCAGGCTTTATTCTGCGTTTTCCAGAGTAATGATGTTACGCCATCACTTCCGGTTGATCAAACGTGCATAACTACCTTAAAGTAAGGTCCAGAAACTTTTTTTAAAACAAATGCTAACAACCTTATCTTTTTTATCTTTGACATTAAATTTTGTTTTTTATTAGGTCTAAATGCGCAAAGATAAAAACTGACAAGATACCAAAAACATACAAGTATATAATTATATAGTTATTATATTGGAATCTAAACATCAGCTACCAAACTGAAATCTTGATCCAATCTAAAGTTCATCTAAATATGTCCATAAATCATCTCAAGTTAACCAACGGATTTGTTTACCAAACATTAAGAACTGCCACAACATGGATTTGTACTCAGCAGAATGTGTTAGAACCACACTTGACTATATTTTTGAAAGCTGTTGATAAAATTGTATGTCAAATCAAAGCACTTTTGGGTATGAAAAGATATTAAGATATTTACGACTGTCTCTGACCCTTTAATCCTTCTAAGACAAGAAGTAATTTGTTGAGGTCGTAAAATATGTATAAGTAGAAAAAAAACACCCAAAAAATGAACAATTATTTTTAAAGGTCTCATTCAGTTTAAGTAAAACAAGAGCTGTTGGAGGACAGCAACGCTCGACTATTCAACAGCCTTGTCAACTGAATGAATACAAAAGTCGAAAAAGGGGCATAAATTTGTAAAAATGCAAAACAGGGTTATGGAACCTGTACAGTGCTTATCAGCTCATGACAGCGGACAAGAGTGTGAAGTTTCAATCCATTCCCATTAGTGGGTACTGAGATACCAGCTTACAAATGTGTCTCCTTTTACCATAAATCACCATTCCTGTACTTGACAGACACTTTGTAAAATGGTATTTCTTTCAGCTTTTGTTGGGCTTTCACTGTTGGAGGAAGACCCAAGGTGCCTGGGTAGGCACTTGAGTAGAACCACTGACCTTCTGTAAATCAGCTGGACGGTTCTCTCACATGAAAAAGGTCTACATCACAAGCAAAGTTTCGAACCCAAAGTTAGTGATAATGAGGAACAACTAATTTGAAGCCAGTGACTATAACCACTCAGTCACGGAGGCCCTCAAAGTAATGGTAAACCACTGATTTTCAGCCTGTAACTGATATCAACTACACAAACAAGATTATACTATCTGTCAATAACCTTGTGAATAGCTTTTGCAATCTGTTTTTATTTGGCCAGTATAAAACATAATGTCCTTGGTACTCTGTGATACAATCATATCGTGGACAAATAAATGCTCTTGACTTTCAGACACTCAATTAACCTCAAGTCGTTTTCTGGTCATTTTAGATCTTATAAATACTTAAAATGAATCCCCTGTCCACAAAGACCTTGCTTGATTAAACAGTTTAAATTACTCTACTAATTTAACTATTGATTAAACCATTTGCCAACAACATGATAGGTATTTCCCCTAATAAAACACATCAATTTTTTCTAAAATTTAACATAAACTTAACTAAACTGGAGACAAGATGATAATGAAAATTATATGTATGCACGTATACCATAATGTGGAAACAAATGTTGAAAACAAGTCAATGCACTAGTATTCTTAATTCCATTTATAAATAGACATAATAAATTATTTCAAATCACTATCTACAACAAACTATACAGCGTTTTAAAACTTAAAATTTGATTTGGCAAAAAATTGATCTAGCAAAATTAAATGAAATGAATACAAGTAATGCATTTATGTGAAAGTCTTTACAAGACATACAGCTGGCATTTTCAGATTAATAGTGTAGACCTACAATCACATGTAGAGAGCGAGAATTTAATGTACTTGTAATTATACAGACAAAAATGTTTGAAACTACAGCCAACAAAGCATCACTGAATGTTTTCAGCTAGCCTTTCACTCTGAACCTTTACCCTGCTTAATTTCTAAAATGGACTTGTCTGTCATTTAATTTGGGCAGTACCATTCATTATTCAAAGGGGTGTTCACTGAACAGCAGCTATGTAGACCATGATCAGCCTGCATGGATGTGCAGACAGTGGTCCCAATGGCAGAATAACCTGCATTCAACAAAGCTTGATCATTACTAAATCTGTTGAGCTAGCTGTCTATTTATAATACTGGAACTTACCTTAATAGATCCATCTATCAGGCCAACAGCCAACAAAGACCCATCATCACTGAACCTGTTACACATCACAACTGTTGGACATTCCCTGTCAAAATATAACATTCATCATGACTATTTTGTAACCATCTACATTTAAGTTGTATATTTAAAAAAAAATGTAAAATTTAACTTTATAGGCCCAGCCCCTGCACATACTTTGTTTGTATGCTGGACAATGTTTATTTGAAGTTACAGTAAGATATATGCAAAGATATGACAGAAAAACAAAGGTTGCCGAAAAAGTTTAACCAAGAAAGGTCACGCTGACGCCGACGCGAGTAGAATAGCCCCCCATTCTCCGAATAGTGGAGCTAAAAAGCATCAAGTTGAACTGAAATTCTAAATAAATAGTGAATATAATTCATGAAATATTTGTGCAAGAGTTATTGATCTTGGGTCATATGATGAGGATGATTATCTAGATGAACTCATTTAAGTTTTAATCAAATTCACAAACTTGAACAAAAACATAGTGAAAGTGCACCACAATTATCTTGAAATTCTAAGTAAAAAGGGGGCATAATTCATGAAATATTGGTATCAGAGTTATGACCCTTTTATCATATGATTGGGAATGATGTGGATCAACTATTGTAAAACTGAATCAGATCCTTTTGGTAATAACAGAGATAGACAGAAAATGTATTAAAACTTTAACTGAAATTTTAAGTAAAAACGGGGAGAATTAAAAAGATATGGGTGCAAGAGTTATTGTCCTTGTGTCTTATGATGTGGGTGATGATTTGGTACAACTGTTTTAAGTTTGAATCAAATCTGTTTGGTAATAACAGAGATTGAGCGAAAGTGCATCAATTAAGTAAAAAGGGGTGTAACTCATAAAATACAGGTGTAAGGCGTAAACAAATTTTTGTTTGTTTCAGGTATCCCGACCTACCCTAAATTTTTGGCCCAACCCTAAATGTTTTTATGGCCTTGGAGAATTTTTTGTTTTCAACTTTAAAAAAAAAGTTGCACAACTCAATTTTTTATGCTTTAAACATGGTCAGTGATGTTAGAAATCAACTTACTGATGCTCTAAAGGCATATCCCTCTTACTTGTATTCATTTTTTGACACAAAAATAATTTCAGGAAGGTCTCACTTAAAAAAATCCCCCTCCGCAAAAAAAATTTTTCTACCTTAGTACCTACCCTTACATTTTTGAGCATGTTACAGGAAACAAAGATTTTCTTTAGTCCTAAGAGATATGACCATTGTGTCAAAAAATGTAGCTGATGGTGATGAACAATTATTTTAAGTTTGAATCAGATCCTTTCTGTAATAACAAAGATAAAATGAAAATGCATCAAAATTAACATAAAGTTCAAAGTAAAAAGGGGGCATAATACATGAAAAATTGGTGCTAGAGTTATGGACCTTGTGTCATATGATGTAGGTGATGATATATGGAACAACTATTTTAAGTCTGAATCAAATCCGTTTAGTAATAACTGAGACAAAGCGAATGTGCACCAAAACTTAAACCTGAGATTCCAAGTAAAATGAGGCCCAGGGATAATTCATGAAATATTATTGTGAGAGTTATGACCCTTGTGCCATATGATGTGGGTGATGATGAAAAATAACTATTTTAAGTTTGAAGCTAATCCATCAAGTAATAACAGAGATAAAAAGAAAGTGCATCAAAACTTTAATCAAGGTGCGGACATGGAGGGATGCTGACGCAGGGTCGAGTACTGGTAGGATAGCTCTCCATACTTTGTATAGTCAAGTTTAAAAATACAAAAAAAGCAAGAATCTTCGAAACATGGTTCTTTATGATTTTTTGCCATTCCCATAGAGGGAATAAAACAAGATGTCACTCCAAAATATTGCAAAAGGCAGTAGTACCGTAATCCTAGCCTCAGGTTCTAGGATTACGGAAGTTGCGTATTCCTAGACAACCTTATGAGGATAGGCTAGGATTACAGAAGTATTATTTCATGTTATCGATCCGCCATAGTGACTCCAGTTTCAAGGAAATCAACACCAGTATACATATGTTTTCTTTCCAAACCATACTAAATATATGTTTTTTGATTTCATAAGCACACTAAATAATCATATTTACTTGATATATATCTGGTTATCATGTTACAAATAAAATGTCAGGCCTGAACTGATGCAAACATGTCAAGTTGATGTGTGACAAATGTCTGCCATTAATATATTGTTTAAGATTATACTAACCCTAAATGGCGGACCGAAATCACAAAATATTATGACAGGCCTGAAAAATCGATATATGAATGTCCTAACATACATTTGATGCTTCTTAAATACTTCCGTAATCCTAGCCTATCCTCATAGGGTTGTCTAGGAATACGGAACTTCCGTAATCCTAGAGTCGGAGGCTAGGATTACGGTACCGTAATCATAGGCACTCCCATTGCAAAAAGTGCTTTCTTTTTATTCATAAAGATTTAAATCAATACAAATTTAGGAAAAAAAGATGACAATATCGTATTGGTTTTGTTAATTCCAAGATAACAAAAATCGAACTTATACAATGAGACCAGGTAAAATTTATAACAGTACTGTTGTCAATGTAAACTTCTTTTTTCATTTTCAATCTACCTGAAATTGACCAAAACGTTCTTTTCCCAATATTTTCGGCTATATCAGAGGTGCGTATTATACACAGGTGTTGGCTCATTCTAAAAACTCAAGCAACAAGCAAAAATAAACAAAAGCTTACACCGTTGCAAGAAGTTTCATATTGCCTTCAAGGTATGGTCCCTGGCGATGCCTTCCAGACTCAGATTCCTGAGAGAAATCTCCAGAGGAAGCCACTGAAGGCGTCATACTCGCACGATGTCCCATAATATCCATCCCACCCATGTTGGGTAAATTCTTTGTATGCTGTAAAACATACATTTTTTTTTAATTCATTTAAAGTAAATGCAACAGAGTTAAATAGTATTAACAGCAGAAATAACCTTCAACTTCAGAACTAAATGGACCGAACAAAATCAAGTCTCCTATGTAAATAAACCAGGAACGCAATGCTGGGTAGTAGGATTTCCGACTGGTTGAAAAAATAATTACATGTTATCATATATATTTTGAATTAAAAGAATATAAGTTTCATATTTTTGTCATAATTATATTTTCGAATAAAACATTATTCAAGTGAAAAATAATTTAAACAATTAATTTTACCGTTGCCAAATCCATTTACTGCTGAATGTAAATATGTCAGCGTCCATTTGATAAAAAATTGGACAAATTAATTCGCTTTCAATTTACAGCGAAAGCTCAGTTTGACAACATAAAAAGTGTACAGCAAAAGGCATTTACTTAAGGTAGGGTATATTGCTGTGTTATTCATTACTTGTGTAGTACATGTGCAGTTAGTGAAAATATATTGTACTAGATTCGTACTCGTGTTAATTCGTACTTTGTAAATTGATTTTTTTTCAGTTCATTATCTTAAAAGCAATGAATATTTATAAATGTTAGTGAAACATGAATAAAATGATTGCAGTATATTAGTATAATGAGAAAATGGTTGCAGTCTTGTACTGTGATACAGCTCATAATTGTAGATGTTAACCAATCCCTTTGAAAATAAATTCTTCCACCATTGGTGTGAAAGGAGAAAACCACAGCAGGCATTTTTTAAAAAGATAAATGGTAAAGGTAAGCATTATATGATGTGCATATAATCGACATACAATGTCACATTATGCAGGGATATAAATTAACACTCAGACCCTATTAGCCATCTGGGCTCCTTACAGGCAAATTCTAGGGGCCCAGCCTAAAAGTTAGGGGCCCAGCTATTATTAGCGGAAAGATATACTAACAGTGGTTTAGATCGACATACTTAATAAGTCTTGTAATTTGCTTCCTGCCAAAATACATCAATTTCTTAAATATAATTACAGAACACTCATCAAACTCACACTGTAAAGGAAAGTTGTAATCAACCAGTGCATGACGTTCTAAATATAGGGCACAGCCTTTCAAACACAGAGACACACTTAAAGTTTGAATGATTTTTGCAGCACTAGAGGGTTTGGGTTGTTTATGGGCATTTTGATAGAGGCTGCACGCTTATGGACATCTGAATTCTAGTATTTTGTTACATTGTCGAGTTACAGGACTCGCAACCCGTCACGAAATTATTAATTGTACAAAAAGTACAAACCATGTTGAGGTCGGTGTTCTATGCAGCCGCGGTCTGTTACCAGCCTATTTTTCATTAAAAGTCCTCATTGGCCTTCAGGTCTTTTAATAATCCTGATAATATTTCCTTTTGTCGCCGCGACCGGTTGTTCTAAGCTCTTTAACAACCTTCAATAAACCTCTACTTTCTAGTGCTGTATTTCTATGGGCGCAGCCATTATTAGTGACGGAGTAAATGATCCGCGTATTCCGATTGGTCGTAGTATATATCGGTAAATTTAATTGGTCGATTTAAGTGACGTAGTGCATATTAATAAGACAGTCTCGGGAAAACCCAGAATATTGACATTAGGAGAATCCAAAGCCATTCGCCGGCTGGGCGACTATTTTGGAAAATTGACTCGACCAGCTTCAAATCTGGTCGCACTGGGCGACTGGGCGAGTGTTAATTTATATCCCTGTTATGTGACGTACAAAGCCCTTGTGCAACAAACCAAGTATCCGGTAACAGTTTTTTCCTTTAAAAATTCTTATTTTACCTTCTGGTACAACCTGTTAAATATTTGGTGACAAGCAAGGGAGTTACCATTACCATTTTATATGTCTTTGGTATGATCCAACTACCCCTGAGCTCCCAAACTCAAAGTGAACACTATCAGAAAGCTATTGAGGCAGTTACAAGTCCAGCTAATATGATGTTTAAGATGCGCATTGTAATTTTAAGATGGTTATTTCCCCTCGTGTTTTAGAGGGATGGCAACTTTAAAATATCAGAATCATAAATTAAGTCATCCCAAAGGCTGAAGGAGTTAATCTATTTAGGCCGTATCCAAACATTGCATCTGAAGACTGTACTTTTGAAGAGAAAATGATTTTCAAAACACTGTCCAATGTCTCCAAATATTTCTCACAGTGGACAAAACCCAGATTGTGCACTGTCAGACAGTGAGAAGAGCAGATGCAGTGGTCTGGCAGTTACACTGTCTGGCTGCAAAACATTGTTAAAGGATTGTGATCTCCTGCTCCTCCAACTAAAAAATTACAGACATTGGAAGTTCCATGTATGGGTGCATTACACCTGGTACAGCTTCTGGAATTGGAGCATCCTGTATTATAATTAGGGCTGGATCAATATACCAGTATATCGATATGAATTGAATATTCATGTTTACACCAATACGCGTATCGGCTTTCTTAGTGTATTGATTTATTCAGTGATGCCCCTTTTAACACAAAATAAAATCAAACTTCTTCATTTTTTATCACTTTACAATAAAATATTCAGAGAAATTAAAAGAAAAGTACAATTTTGTAACCTCGGGCCGCCAGTATATACCAAAACAGTCATTGCGTAAACCACTTTTTGTTTTGACAAGCATGACGTCTCATGTAAACCAAGCACGTGATTTAAGGAAATCTCGCTTTTCACTGGCTTTTATTTTTATTCTCGCACTGACTGGAAATTACCACAGGTGGCAGTAACGTATGGGTCCATGAGCCATATGCACTTAAATTTATTACAATTATAATGTTTTCTTAGGAAAAAAATGACAAAAAGCCATTTTGAAAAAAAATTTGCACCTCTGACAATGAGCCTTGAGAAAGGTAAGTAAGAACAGTTTGACATGTGCATTGCTTCCAGGTCCGTATTTTTTTTTTTCAAAATAATATTTCCTTATCAATGATTGGCAGTCTTTTGAGCAAAAGAATAATCTTTCAGAAAAACCTTACTTCAAAGCTCAGTTCCAAAACGTGTTAACGCATCTCGAGCGAGCAATGGCGTACGAAACGGTAGTGTTTTCTCTGTCCGAATAAATCCCACACATTTTTCGCACCGAAGTCTCCCCCCTACGGTCATGTTACCCGAAATAAACAATTATTTTGGACCTGTCATGTTGTAGCTTTGAAGTTATAGGTCCCACTAGATGTTGTATTGATCCTTCTTTATTGGAATACATATCGTATCGATTTTTTCCATTCAATACACAGCCCTAATTATAATTATATAATTTTGCACTTTCCTCCCTCTGTAATTGCTAAAACAGTATTCTGGAGGAGTCTCCCATATAAGTTGATGGTGGTTGAACCCAGGTTCACATGGTTACATTTGACTAACTTTTATTGTAGCAAAAGAAGTTCTAAATGTATAGATCGCCAGAGGTCCCTCTACTTTGCAACTTCCACTTTTTACTTCATTAATTAATTAAAAAAAACCTGTGTATATTATTTCTAAACACCTACCTACTAATTTTGGGGACATTAACACTATATAAAGGAATAGTGTCTTTTTAGGTCTGAGAGATATTAACAGAATGTGTTTGCAAGAATAGAGTTATATATTTTCAGTGTAGTATGACTGAAATTTCTTATGAGTATTTACACTGTCACAATGTCTGAATTTGTTGTATTTGAGTTTTCAGTTTTAGGAGTCATGAAGAATGTGTTACGAAAATTTGGGACACATGCTGCTGTAGGAAGACGTGTTGTGGTAACTGGACTTGGTATGGTTACCTGCCTTGGAGTGGGGACAAAACATGTATGGGACAGACTCTTAAATGGTGACTGTGGTATTCAGAAGTTAACAGATAAAGGTGAGGCTTTCTTCTTTTTTTAAAAACTTGATAAAGTCAGTCATGCAGACTGGATCAAGTGTTTTTTTGACTAATCCTTTAGCAAGAGTATAACTCATTTCTAAATGCATGTTAGAATTAGTTTCAAGGATGAATACCCTGAAATCTAAAAAATTTGTCAGTCTTAAAAAATAAGTTATTAATTCACAGAAGTCAGATGGACTTGAAAACACAATGATTTTGAAAAATTAGCATTTATTTCTGAATTGTTAGTGCTGATATGAACTATCATGAGGTAGAAGAAAATCCAGTTGAACAATAGTTGTGGAATGACAATATTTATTTAACATTTAGTTTAAAATATACTGTAAATAAAATGTTAAACATAAAAAATTTGGTGGTGGTGAGGCGTTGGGGTGGGGGGCGAGCGATTTAGAGGACACATACGCCATATATTCTCTTATCAGAGTGTAAAAAAAAAAGAACAGGTTACTGTGTCATGTAACTAAAAACAGTAATATGTAAAAAAGCACAACAGGCAAGATCTGTTATGTAACAGTAGTCAGTTGTACAGGAAAACAAGGCAGTATCTACTTCACTGAATATAAATGGTCTCATTAATGGGTATAGATTTATTCTTTGATGCAAACTGTCATATTTTTAAGTTGTCACCAAAGTTTCAGAGATGAAAAATGCCTGATGAATTAGAAAAACTGAGCCCTAGCTTATTTTTTTAAATATAACTGCACTACACAAAGATATGTTAAGGTTTCCCACCAATGTACAGTCGCTAAGATTATGTTTTTGAAAATAAACTGTTATTCCTTCTTCTGGGAAAGCAGTTCTCAAAAGTTAACAAGGCTCAAAAGTAATCAGGGCGCAAAAAGCCATGCCCGAAATTAAGCCTCTGAAGTCTTTTTAAAAAATTTGAAATAAATGAAGGCTTATTTTCAGAATTTTAAAGTATGAGTTCATTAAATTTTGCAGAAAGTCTTTTAAAAACCAGTTTAAAAGTCAGTCAGATATTCTTGTTGAGTATCAGTCTAAAGCTAACAGACTTGAGATGCACAATATAGATTTTGTGAGTTTTGGTATAATTCTAAAATTACGTGCTTTGATTTATCTCTTTAAAACTTAGATATTTATATTGTCATAATTAGTTAACTACCTGTACACAGGAGAGTTCATTTAATAATTTAACCACCCTTCAGACTGATGTAAAGTGATCTTTTTACTGAATTGCTCTATATCAGTGAGACCTTTTTGCAAGAAACTGATTAATTGGTTCCCAGTTGTTTTGTCTTAATATTGAGGGCAGTCTTTATATTCAGGGTGGTCTAAATATCAGGTGGTCTTAATATTTTGGGTGGTCTTAATATCAGGTGGTCTTAATATTTTGGGTGGTCTTAATAGCAGAACTTGGTAACAGTGGATAGTATTTACCTGCCTACAAAATTGATATTATTGTCTTGCTTGAAAACTTCAGAGGATTTACAATGGCATGTAAATAATTGAGCCGTGCCATGGGAAAACCAACATAGTGGGTATGCGACCAGCATGGATCCAGACCAGCCTGCGCATCCGCGCAGTCTGGTCAGGCTCCATGCTGTTCGCTTTTAAAGCCTATTGGAATTGGAGAAACTGTTAGCGAACAGCATGGAGCCTGACCAGACTGCGCGGATGCGCAGGCTGGTCTGGATCCATGCTGGTCGCACACCCACTATGTTGGTTTTCCCATGGCACGGCTCAATTTATAACATAGGCTGTGGGGAAAATATACCTGTTTGAAAGTGAGAAATATTCTTGGATTTCAGAAGTGGCTTACTTGTTATACAAACACTTAAGGTTTAAATTATTAACAGCTTATAAATTTGTGTAAAGGGGTGTCATATATTTTAATCTTTTGTAAATATCAGATACAAAGGTCTATTTTTTTCTGTTTGTCTGTCTGTCAGCTATAAACAGTTTTAAAAGTTACTGGAATCCTCATAGATAATTTTTATGCCACCCTCTCGGTCAAACGGCAGCATGTACATGCGATCAGCTGTTTAGATGGAAAAGAAGCTATGACTAAGTAACCAGCAGATGATCCTTGTTGATTTTGAGGTCAGTAGGTCAAAGCTCAAGGTCACATTGACCCAGAACAGGTCTACAGTTTCCGGATGATAACTCAAGAATGCTTGGCCCTAGGAACATGAAAGTTGATAGGGAGGTTGGTAATGACCAGCAGATGACCTGTTGATTTTGAGATCAGTAGGTCAAAGGTCAAGGTCGCATTGTTAAACAATATCCGGACGATAACTTGAGAACGCTTGGACCTAGGATCACAAAACTTAGTAGGGAGGTTGATCATGACCATCAGTTGACCCCTATTGATTTTGAGGTCAGTAGGTCAAAGGTTAAGGTCACACTGTTTTTGCCAAATAACTAGAGCATGCTTAGGTATAAAATCACATTTGATACGGAGGTCACTTATGACTGGTAAATGACCCATAATTATCATGATTTGAGGTCAGTACCGTACGTCAAACTTCCAGTGCACAGTCAGTGACCAGATATAATTTCTGTTCCTTGTGCAGTTACTGAATGCATCAAGGGGAGAGGTGGGGGAGGCATTTCGTGTTCTATGAGCTCTTGTTAAAATTGTTTCATTTGTAGTATTGTTCATACATATTTAAGGTTAAGTGATTCATGGCGGTTGAAAACCCTAGGTACCCCTCCATGCATTATTTCAGGCATGAGAGAGCACCCGGGTGGAATCACTGACCTTCAGCAAGACACCTGTATAACTTCCTCCCATACACCAAGTGAGGTTTCAGATGCTCTACAGTGAGGGGCAAGTAACTGGACGTCAGAGACCAGTCTGCCACAGAGGCTTTTCCAGAAAAGCCGTCTGCTGTTTTTGCCACCCAAGAAATTTATCTGTTCTTTATAATCATACTTGTATAACGTCAACAAACACAATTCAGTGCATTTGTTTTAATTTTCTGTCTTTCTTTCTGTTTTAAAATTTTTGTTGTGTTATACAGAAGAAGCATAATTTATTGTCAGTTATTTTTAGTCTAGCTTTAAATATCTTAAAGTATTAAAAATTTAAAAAAAAACAAACTTATCATAAAATTATGTCAAAGGGATTTTTACCTTTTGAAATACTATCCGTTTTTTCATAATCTCACTTTAATTTGGAATCACAAAGCCCTGTAGTTAGTAAAATTGAACATACAGTTACTGTCAGCTTTAGCATTGGGGATTACCAAGAATGAAATACTAGGAAATAGCAGCTCTCTCACTGGTTAGTCAGAATTGATGATTCCGTGTTAGAATTATGATAAATTGTAGATTATGAAGTAAATATTGTCTTACAATAGTTTTGTATGGCAGCAATTTTTAACTTAAGAATTTGGAAGTATTGAGTATATTACTGGATCTTTTTTTTTAAAGGGGCACACTTTCAGATCTGTGTCATTTCTTCTGATTGCAGTTATTTTAAACTGGCCATTGATAAAAGATAAAAAAAAAAAGCAAGGGGAATGCTTATTTTTCTCCATTATTTCAAAGGTGTGTCAATAGATTACTTTCTTTTGCACATTATTTTTGGTAATTTATTAGGATATCTTGCAAATTCGTAAAAAAATGGTACTGGCAGCTTCCTCGCTTGGCGCTCAGCATTAAGGGGATAGTGCTAGGACTGGTCAGCCCGGTGTCAGTATAATGTGACTGGGTGGGGTATCATGCCACGTGTCTACGACGTGATATTCCAGTGAGGCAGCACTATAATGTTGGGCATTGTGCTCACTGCTACAAGTAGACATCGTCGTTTATATGACTGAAAAATTGTTGAAAAAGACGTTAAACCCGAACACACACACACATACATTTTGCAAATTCATATGTCAATAAGTTTGTACCACTGGTCACTTCCCATTCATTACCCACATTATATCAAATTTTGACAACAAAACAATCTTGCCCAAAGTGTGTGAATGAGACTCTTCAAAAGAATTAAATGTTTTTTTCTAATCAAAGTGTTTGGTAGTATAAAACCACCAGTATTAGATAGGTATGTTAACCAGCTGTGATGTACTTGGTACCCTTGAAAGTTGACACGATCTACATTTACTCCTCGGAGCTCTGATTGCTGTTATCGTTTTCTTGTATTACATGTGTACACATACAAACTACATTAAATTTCACCTTACTGCAAAAAGTAGTTAACTGCTTCTGTCTTTTAAAGCAGTTAACCAGTTTTTACGCTGAGTTGACAATTTGATTTAATCATTAGACAAAAAATCTGCATTATGCACCTTGAAGATACAGTGAATCATACTGCCTTGTTAGTGTTAAATTATGCATTAAAAGGTAAAGAAAATTTTTAAATTAGTGTTTGAAGAAGTAAACAGTGAGAAAAAAAGCCAGAGAAATTTGATATCAGAAGTTACAGTGAAAATTTAGTGCATTGTTGTATTGTGGAAAATGTCTAACTTTCCTCAAGAGTCAACATGGACACAAATGTGAGATCAAACTGTAGCAGGATTTCTCATAATATATAGTAACCTAGCTTTAATACATTTGTAAGATTAGCAAAGTCACGGAAGTTACACATACATGTCATCTTTGTACGTTTTATGCCAATCAATAAGGTGAAGAACAATGCTAAAGATAATGATAAGGATTTTAATTGTTTGCCCTTTATATGACCAAAATCATCTGACACCCATGACTGATCTGTTACTGTCCATCATGAGATGTAGGTAGTGGATCAGGAGTGTCAGATGCTGTTCGGCCAAACTTCTGTTATTTGGTCATTCTACAGTCAATATAATCAATGAATATGAATCCCTAAATTAAGCATACTGGTATGTCAAAATTGGTTGACATCGTTGAAAGCCTGCAATTTGTTTAGTTGACAAGGTTTAATGCCAGGCTTAGCAAATCAGTTTTATCACTTTAAAATTTGACCTGGAGAGTTATGGCCCTTAGAAAAGAAAGTGAACATTGCATGTTTATATTAAAAAAGATATTTTGTTACCTCATTAGTTTGAAGCATTATGTTGTATTATATCTACAGCATTTGACCAAATTCCTTGTAAAGTTGCTGGTGTTGTTCCAAGAGGAAATAATCCAGGGCAGCTAAATCTTGATGAGCACGTATCTCCAGCAGATCAAAGAGTGATGTCCCTTGCTAGTACATATGCCCTTGTAGCAGCTGATGAGGCATTTAATGATGCAAATTGGAGACCAAGCACTGTGGAAGAAAAACAACGCACTGGTTAGTACATTTAATTATTATATACCTTTTACACTATAAAAGTAACAGATTTACTTTAATATCACAAATAGCTACCCAAGTTGCTTAAAATTTAATGATACTAGCACAATCAGCTGCACATTTTTCAAAGAACTTTTTTTCGACATACTTCTGATATCTGGCCAAAACTTCCATAATGTTAATGTAATTCAGGAACATAAATAGTAAAAATGTCATTCAAGGCTTGGGTTATGATGTTTGGACATTACGCTACACTTAGATTCCAAATTGCTAAATTGCTCAGCCAATTTTGGTACAAAAACCACATCCTAGTCATATATTAACCTCTTAACTGTATTCATACATTTTTAGCTCAACTATTTGAAACTTTTCGTAAGGTAAAGCTTCTGTTGCCATTCTTTTGTGAAAATTATGCACCCTTTTTCGGGCATTTTTTCCCACCACCAACACCGGTGGAATTGGGAAAATGCTCTCTTAATTGGGAAAAGTTGCAAGTTACCAGAATCTATGTAAAGATGTTAAACTTTCTGGGTATGTTATATTTACAAATGTGGGATGGAGTTTTAATAATTTATCAAAAGTATGTTATAACTGTTGTATAAAGAACAAGGTAGCAAAACTATTTTAAAATAAGAAAACCCGTAAAACTTAAATATTTTTGAATTTTATGTTCAGAGTTGAGAAAAAAACTTACTGTTTTGCTTATGGACTCCCTCCTTATACTGGAGGTAGATTTATAAGGGAAAAAGCCCTGCTTTTTAGCATTGAATTTCAGTGGAAAATTTTTTTCATGTAAGCAAGTCATTGAAGGCAGTGGCTAGGATTTTGTTTCAGTCACTGATAATTCATCAAACTGGTGTAATTTTTTTTTCAAAATGCACAGAAGCTTGTCGAGAATTTGAATGTGTTTGAATAAAGGCTTTAAACTCCTTGAGAATTCAAAAATATTTTGGTAAACATTTGTTTTCTGCGAGTTATTTTGTGCCTCCCCCATTCCCCCCTCCCCACCCACCCCACACAAAAAAAACTGGGAAGGAAGAAGTTAGATACTTAGATTTGACTGTCTGTCTGTCTATTTGGATGTCTGTTTGTCTGTCTGAATTTGTTTCATACATGTCTCAAAAAGTATTTGACCTGTAACAGAAATATTATTCAGCATGTGATGTTTTGTAAGGGATTTCACACAGAAAAAACAGAGTTATGGCCTTTGACTAGTCAAAAATATGCTTAAGAGCCGGGTGCTAATGTCCAGAGGACACACATAAAGCTTTCATTCTTTAAATTATTGAAGATATATGAAATAGTGTATAAAAAGTAGCAATAAATATTTAAACCTGTAGGTCTTTTGGCACATTGAACACACAAATAATCTGATAACTTAAGCAAACATTAAAACATTTAGCATAGAATTGAAAACTCATTTGATTTCTGTCTACATATCAGAATGATTATTATCATGAGTAATTGTAATTTAATTGATGTTTATTTGAAAAGTAATGTTATTGTAATTTAGTAAAGTATAATTTCAATGTAATCACCCCAGGTCTTCTGCATTAGTGTTGTACTAGAATAGTTATGGTACATCAAAATATATAATATAAACTTTAAAAGAAAATTGAAAAGCATTGTTTGCATAAAAAAGTAGAATAACAGAGATATATTACATTCATAATTTCATTTTACAATCGCCTTTGATATTGATGTTAAATTTGAAGAATGATGAAAATTATCTTATCAATTGTAGTAAAATTAAAAAACTATAATGATGATAATTATGAATAATTGTAATGAAAACTATGAATATTCGTGACAGTAATTATGGGTAATAATTATTAATATGAATATTTGTGATAAAAGTTATGAATAATCATGATAATATTTATGAATAATCATGATAATAAGTATGAATAATTGTGATAATAATTATGAATAATGATGAATAATGATAATGATTATGAATATTCATAATATCAGTGATAATTAATAATGACTGCATAATTAAGGTAGAATTTGATGTTTTAATGTTCACTGCTGCAGTATTTATTGGTGATATAAACAACAGTGAAATACCCCTCACTCCAGGAGTGTGGGCTCACTGAAGCAATTCATGTGATCCCAAGATTTCTTTCTATGTTTGGATCACTTGAAACCCTGCATAATTTGAGAAATTTGCCCATCCCAAAGCCACCTGGAGCTTTGCTGTTTTTTCGTATATAGAGAAGTATCATTCTCAGAGACCAGAAATTTCTTGCACATCCCCGCTCTGGTTAAAGATATAGAGACTATGTAAGATCGCTAAATTAAATAAATTGTTTAAATATTTAGATGTTTCTCTGATGCATAAGATGATAAAAAAAAGTTATGATTTACCTTTACTTATAAGTCCCACAATTTTGTTTTATTCCACCAAAAAGTAGCTGGAGACCATATTGTGACCAAAAATTGGCTGGTTCCCAGAAAAATTTTGATAGGTACGACATTCTTAAAGAATTTATGTAAACTAAGATGTTGCCTATTTGAATTCATGGTGACCTTTTTATTGTGCATTTGTTTTATTTGTTTTATTTATTGTACTTTTGTACCATTGATTACACTGCTGTTGTAAATTAAGATGAAGTTCATTGTTTTGAATTAATTGGGACATTGTTTTAATGTAATCAATTAGAGAGCTGCACGCAATTTATCAGATGTTGAAATCTTGTGTCAAGTTGCAATGCATTATAAAGATGTAAATCAAGTGTTGTGGTACCTGACAGTACCATGGGCCATTGTGAAACTAGTGTAAACAATAGATGATCCCCACGGAGGATCTGTTTGTGGTATTATACCCTTAAAATTGTCATCTTAGATCCAGCATGCATACAGTAAGAGAATTATTTTATCTTCTGACTTAGCTATAGATCTTTGAGAATGGTGGTGTAGTGGTTCAGCTACACCACCAAGAATCATAGGGACCCAAACCTCACTGGAGTCACATTTATTTTATTGCAAACTTCTCCTGACACCAATACTGGCGGATTTCCAGTGAAGGGCATTCACTAGTGTTTGAAATTAGCTTAGATTTTTTATTACAGTCTAATAAAATAGTATAAACTAAAATAATATGATATTGTATTATATATAAGAAGTATTATACAAGTCATATACTATTCCAAAACCTAGAAAGTTTTGTGGCTGAGTACTTGTGCACTTGGAGCCTCAATCACCTCTGTGGGTTTGAGCCAAGTCATGCAAGGAAGCCATAAAATTTTGAAGGTTGTTGGTTCTACCCAGATGCCAGTCGTTGCCTGAAATAATGCCTGGATTAGGGCACCAGTGAAGTCTTGATCACCATTAAAGCATGAAAGTCATCATGGCTTTTTAGCTCACCTGTCACAAAGTGACAAGGTGAGCTTTTGTGATCGCGCGGTGTCCGTCGTCCGTCGTCCGTCCGTGCGTGCGTGCGTGCGTGCGTGCGTGCGTGCGTCCGTAAACTTTTGCTTGTGACCACTCTAGAGGTCACATTTTTCATGGGATCTTTATGAAAGTTGGTCAGAATGTTCAACTTGATGATATCTAGGTCAAGTTCGAAACTGGGTCACGTGCCGTCAAAAACTAGGTCAGTAGGTCTAAAAATAGAAAAACCTTGTGACCTCTCTAGAGGCCATATATTTCACAAGATCTTCATGAAAATTGGTCAGAACGTTCACCTTGATGATATCTAGGTCAAGTTCGAAACTGGGTCACGTGCCATCAAAAACTAGGTCAGTAGGTCAAATAATAGAAAAACCTTGTGACCTCTCTAAAGGCCATATTTTTCATGGGATCTGTATGAAAGTTGGTCTGAATGTTCATCTTGATGATATCTAGATCAAGTTCGAAACTGGGTCACGTGCGGTCAAAAACTAGGTCAGTAGGTCTAAAAATAGAAAAACCTTGTGACCTCTCTAGAGGCCATATATTTCATGAGATCTTCATGAAAATTGGTCAGAATGTTCACCTTGATGATATCTAGGTCAAGTTCGAAAGTGGGTCACGTGCCGTCAAAAACTAGGTCAGTAGGTCAAATAATAGAAAAACCTTGTGACCTCTCTAGAGGCCATATTTTTCATGGGATCTGTATGAAAGTTGGTCTGAATGTTCATCTTGATGATATCTAGGTCAAGTTCGAAAGTGGGTCACGTGCCGTCAAAAACTAGGTCAGTAGGTCAAATAATAGAAAAACCTTGTGACCTCTCTAAAGGCCATATTTTTCATGGGATCTGTATGAAAGTTGGTCTGAATGTTCATCTTGATGATATCTAGGTCAAGTTCGAAACTGGGTCACGTGCGGTCAAAAACTAGGTCAGTAGGTCTAAAAATAGAAAAGCCTTGTGACCTCTCTAGAGGCCATATATATCATGAGATCTTCATGAAAATTGGTCAGAATGTTCACCTTGATGATATCTAGGTCAAGTTTGAAAGTGGGTCACGTGCGGTCAAAAACTAGGTCAGTAGGTCAAATAATAGAAAAACCTTGTGACCTCTCTAAAGGCCATATTTTTCATGGGATCTGTATGAAAGTTGGTCTGAATGTTCATCTTGATGACATCTAGGTCAAGTTCGAAAGTGGGTCACGTGCCGTCAAAAACTAGGTCAGTAGGTCAAATAATAGAAAAACCTTGTGACCTCTCTAAAGGCCATATTTTTCATGGGATCTATATGAAAGTTGGTCTGAATGTTCATCTTGATGATATCTAGGCCAAGTTCGAAACAGGGTCATGTGCGGTCAAAAACTAGGTCAGTAGGTCTAAAAATAGAAAAACCTTGTGACCTCTCTAGAGGCCATACTTGTGAATGGATCTCCATAAAAATTGGTCAGAATGTTCATCTTGATGATATCTAAGTCAAGTTCGAAAGTGGGTCACGTGCCGTCAAAAAGTAGGTCAGTAGGTCAATTAATGAAAAAACGTTGTGACCTCTCTAGAGGCCATATTTTTCATGGGATCTGTATGAAAGTTGGTCTGAATGTTTATCTTGATGATATATAGGTCAAGTTTGAAACTGGGTCAACTGCGATCAAAAACTAGGTCAGTAGGTCTTGAAATAGAAAAACCTTGTGACCTCTCTAGAGGCCATACCCTTGAATGGATCTTCATGAAAATTGGTCAGAATGTTCACCTTGATGATATCTAGGTCAAGTTTGAAACTGGGTCAAGTGCCATTAAAAACTAGGTCAGTAGGTCAAATAATAAAAAAACCTTGTGACCTGTCTAGAGGCCATACCTTTCATGGGATCTGTATGAAAGTTGGTCTGAATGTTCATCTTGATGATATCTAGGTCAAGTTTGAAACTGGGTCAACTGCGGTCAAAAGTAGGTCAGTAGGTCTAAAATTAGAAAAATCTTTTGACCTCTCTAGAGGCCATATTTTTCAATGGATCTTCATGAAAATTGATCTGAATGTTCACCTTGATGATATCTAGGTCAGTTTCGAAACTGGGTCACGTGCGGTCAAAAACTAGGCCAGTAGGTATAAAAATAGAAAAACCTTGTGACCTCTCTAGAGGCCATATTTTTCATGAGATCTTCATGAAAATTAGTGATAATGTTCACCTTGATATCTAGGTAAAGTTCAAAACAGGGTCACATACCTTTGAAAACTAGGTCAATAGGTCAAATAATAGAAAAACCTTGTGACCTCTCTAGAGACCATATTTTTCAATGGATCTTCATGAAAATTGGTCAGAATTTTTATCTTGATAATATCTAGGTCAGGTTCAAAACTGGGTCACATGAGCTCAAAAACTAGGTCACTATGTCAAATAATAGAAAAAACGACGTCATACTCAAAACTGGGTCTTGTGGGAAGAGGTGAGCGATTCAGGACCATCATGGTCCTCTTGTTTAGAATTATGTCTGTGAAGATGTAAAACCAGTCACTTGTTATTTTCTCCTCACACTGTTAATAAGATAAAAAATCAGTTGTGTAACTTGATACTGTATAGGGCTTTGAATTCACTTGTTCTTTTTAGCTCATCTGATTTTTTGAAAAAAACATTATGAGTTATTGTCATCACTTGATCAGCGTCGGCGTTGACGTCATTGTCGGCATTGGCGTTGCCTGGTTAAGTTTTATATTTAGGTCACCTTTCTCCTAAACTGTTGAAGCTATTGCTTTAAAACTTGCAACACTTATTCACCATCAATAGCTTATTCTGTACAGCAAGAAACATAACTCCATCCTGCTTTTTGCAAGAATTATGGCCCCTTTTGGACTTAGAAAATATCAGATTTCTGGTTAAGTTTTGCGTTTATGTCAACTTTTCTCCATAACGGTCAGTGCTATTGCTTTAAAACTGGGAACAGTTATTTGCCATTAAAAGCTGACTGTGCACAGGAAGTACCGTAACTCTACATAATAACAATGCTTTTGCAAGAATTTTAGCCCCTTTTGGACTTAGAAAATCAGATTTCTTGGTTAAGTTTTGTGTTTAGGTCAGCTTTTCTCTTAAACTATCAAAGCTATTGCTTTAAACTTGCAACATTTGTTCACCATCAAAAGCTCACTCTGAACAGCAAGAAACGTAAATCCATCCTGCTTTTTGCAAGAATTATGGCCCCTTTTGGACTTAGAAAATATCATAAAAACACATGGGTAGGACAATATTTCTGTTATACAGAGACAAAAAAATTAGATGAGCGTCTGCACCCACAAGGCAGCTCTTGTTTTCACTATTTTTCCAAACTGAGCTGGTTTACGGTTCTTTAAATTCACGCATTTTCATAAAACGCAAAATGATATTTTTTGGGAAGTGTTTTTTTTTTCTATTATAATAGATACTTAATTGTTCATTTTTTAGTACATGTTTTGAAAAGTGCACCACCATAATCAGGTGATCATAAATAATTTGATTCAGCCTTTAGACTTAATAACAAATAAGGCTTTTAAACAGCATTTTTGCACAGAATTCCAAGCTTACTATGCCAGCAAAGTTTCAAAGGCGTTAACCTGGAATACGGACATACTTAGGTGAAATTAATATTGATCTAAGAATGTCAAACATGAAAGATCGCCACGCACAATGGATGACATATTCTTTCAATAAACTATCACAACAAACAGAGCTCCTAAAAAGATCCTTTGTATCGGCAGGTGAAATCGCACCCAACAAAAAACTGTTAATGTAAGGGCTTTTGTTCGGGCAGACGGCTATTCTATGTATCAATAAAAGCAATTATCAAGCATTTAGAGTAAATGCAGATGATCAAATAATGTGGACTTTTTATATTTATTTATAAATTATGTTTATTTACATGTAATTTAAATAAATTATTATAGGTTGAAATCATGATTTGATACAATTATTCAGTGACTGTTAGAATAAATTTATAAAGTGAATTGAGTTGTCATAGATTAAGTTAGGTGTAATGAACCTCCCTTGTTATGAAAGACAACAAACGTGTAAAACATACTGACTAGATTCAATTTAAAATCGCGGTTTTAGAATTTGCTGATATTCAAATCCACAAGAACTTATAGAACTTTACAAGTTCTTGAACATTACTGCTGGTCTAGAACAAAATTGTTCATGACCAGGTTCATTAAAAGTACTAAATTCCAAACCTTTTTCTAGTTCAGTACCATTCTTGAACCCAATTTGAGTTTCTGAAATGTTCATTCTTTACAAAAAAATTTAGGTTTATTACCTTTTACAATAATGAATAAGTTCTTTGAACATTAATTCATAATGTCACAATGATCAGTTTCCATTATTTAGTTGCATGCGGGAAATTTTTTTGCACAGTGATTCAGCAATTTTGAGAAGTTTGTGCAGAAATAAGAGGAAATATTTATCATATACAGTAATAATGGTTTAAAGGCCATTAGTATAATGAATATCAGATAAGTAATAATGTGTTGTCATTAATTGTTCATTATAAAAATATAGAATCTTTTTAAATGTCACAGTTTCATGACCTGAAGCAAAGCTAGTATCTGAATTTCAATCTGAGATTAATTAATTATACATTGTTTAACTTAATGTTTTGTATTTTATGCAGCAATTGTTTTACTTCTTATTATGCTCCCAATCCACTCTAGTTTACTGTTTTAACTCATGTCATTTGTTGAGGTGTAAATGTCATTTCACAGTGACTGAGACTAAAAAACAAACAGTCTCTGGCCACTAACTGAACATCACTTTGACCTATAGTTGACAGATTTCATAGGATGTGCCATTGGCTTAGATGGTCAGTCTGCTAAATAACAGTAATGTAGTTTCAAAAAAAATGTTGTTTGTAGCCCCTGCCAAGATCAGTTCATGAAATTTTCGTCAGGGTTCTTAAATTTGTTCTTGAATTTGTTCTTGAATTTATTCTTGAATAGTCAAAGGAAGGGACTCTATTATATTGAACTTCTGTAATCTTATCTAGAAGTTTTTGAACTGTTCAAGATCATTGCAGAATTAATACTTGAACTAGTTCTTGGACAGTTCAAGAACATTAAATTGCATTTTAGAACTAGGAGTTCAAGAATTTGTTCTAGGTTTAGTTCTAGAAAAAGTTCTAGAATGGCCATTTTATGTTCATGAACTATTCTAGAACTAGATTCAAGAACTGTTCAAGAACTATTTCTTGCATTCCTCGCAGGGGAGGGGAAATGCCCTTTAAAAAGATTTATCTTTAGTTTCTCAGCTTTCAGATATAAAGCATACTTTCTTTTGTTCTGGTTTGAAAAAGTAGAGAGACTGTTTTACAGAAATACAGTTCAAATAAATATGTAAAAAAAATATGTTGCCATGGAAACAAGATGCCTTCCAGTTTGATCTAATACAGCATTCTTTTTTTTGTTCTAGTATGAAAAAGTAGAGAGACTGTTTTACAGAAATACAGTTTAAATAAATACCTAAAAAGTTATGTTGCCGTGGAAACAAGATGCCTTCCAGTTTGACCAAATACAGAAATTGTTATAGTTTTCTCATTTCACAGTTTTAATATTAAATGATTTAGAAGACATAGCAGACAGTTGGTCAAAATAATATGGTATTGTTTATGTAGGGTGATGTTCAGGGTAGGTAGACTTTGTTTTTCTCCACAGAACATCAGAAATACCACGGTAACATACTAGGTGAAACTAACTTAATTTGTCTCTTTAAGTTTTCTATCTATTAAGTATGACATCACCTATGTTACCATGTTTTTTTACATGTAATATTAGATTGCATTCCACTTATGAACAGATTTTTTTTTTACATTTTTACTTCAGTGTGTCGGATAATTTATGATGCTAACTAAATGTAAGATATTTCAGGATCAACGAAATGTACTCTGAAAACTTTGTACTTACATTTCTTATAACTTATATCCGGATCATTTATTGTTTAACAAAGTATTTATAAAATACTGTCACTTTCAGTTTTGCATGATACAGTTTTATATCTTTGTCTGTGACTTTATGACAGTCAGCTCCAGATTTGTAGACAGTTTATAAGAGGACCAAGTGTTTCCCTAAGATCGCAATGCCATAGATAAATCTATAAAACAATACCCTTCATTTTGGTATTGTTTCTTTCACAGCTAATTTGATTGTTTGACAATACCACATAATCAGATAAGCTTTACAAATGCTGCTATTTAATTTATGAATTTTTGGGTCGTGGCATTTGAATAAACAGTGAAATTTGAGGTCACAATTGACAAAGTCAGTTGAGCAAATTGTGATATCTTTTTCCAGTAATGAAATTGTTTGCTTATTTAATCTATTGAAAGTCATTATTCATCCAAAATTGCACGATTTCACTTGATTTATATAGGAACATTAATTTTGTCATATGAAGAATTACCTACCTGATTTATGGACAAGATTTGCTTAAGTTAGATAGCCAATTATCTGTGCATTTGGAAACTTTTAATAGCCTTTGGAAGTAAACGTGACTTTTTATAGGTTTACTGGACCCCCCTTATGAAAATTTTCAGTATAATTGTCATATATAAATAATACCATTGCATTGTCAGTGTATGATCAGTTTGTAACCAGTTTAGTGTCAGTCTGTTGTCACTGGTATGCTATTATCAGTTATGGATAATTTAAACCAGTGCATTACCAGCTTAATACCAGACCTGACAACAGAATGGTAATGATCTGGCAACACAGTAGAAATAAGCTGTCAACAAACTTTTTATTCAAAGAAACAGATGAAACTTAACATTTTCAAGTAAAGCAACTGACATCGATCTGACAACAAATGTCCAGTAAGCTGACAATAGGTGTGTTTTGTTTTTTCCAGCCATTTTTTAGTGTAAAACCAGACTACTGTCAGATCTGGCAACACACTGGCTAGAAAACAACTGGACTGAAAATTTCTGGTACTAAACTCAGTATATGGCAACACACTGACAAGAAAGTATCACTAGCTCATTGAGTTATACTTATTTATTTCCTTTCCTAATAGGAAAATTCTCTTTATTTCCATTGTATTGTCATAGCATTGTCAGTGTATGGTAAGTTTGTTTCAAGTTTAGTGTCAGTATATTGGTTCTTTTACAGCGATTTTTTTCCTTATATAAGTGGTACCGAATATCGGACCTGTTCACAATTGCAAACGGTCATTCACAATTTTCAAATGGTGTGAAAATCTCTAAAAATAGTAAAGAAATGTAAAAGAAGCATTGAAAAACTTTAAAGAAATTTGTTATCGACTTTTGCGAGGAAAAGCGTCTGATTGATCAAGATTTGTTATATTCGTCACCCTACACTATCGACCCTTGCACATTAATTCACAGTGCGTTTTGGTACGAAATGTTAATTCATAGTGCATTTAAGTACAAATCGGTTACGAATCATTTAAATAGTGTTCTCATTTGTTTTGGAATAAATGTATGAATGTAAGTTTTAGATACCCATCTTTTTAAACCCATATATTCATATTCAATCATTAAACATTTTGATTCACAAAGAATAAAAAAAATCACAATTAAGGGGGGAAAATTCACAATTTTGAGAAAAACGATGCAAATTTTCACAATTTTTCTGCTACCAGACCCATTCACAATTTAGAAAAAATCACTGTTTTATAAATTTATCTTTAATATGAATATTAATGTGCAGTACAGCCTGAAACTTGAAACCTTCATTTGCTTGTGAGTCAATTTTGTTACAAATTAAGATTAATTTTGCAATATTTTGATTATGAATAACGTAACATTGAAATCAAAAGAACATCAAAATATTTGACCAAAATTATGGTAAATCAGCATGTTTACTTTGACAGGGTAGCGAAAATACATGACTTTTAAACTTTCTGTATCTGTTTAGCACAATTAAATAGTTGTTGGGGACAGATTTGGTATTACAATGAAAACAAGTAACTGTAAAATAATAAAAAAGTACCTTTAAAATGTGCCCATCAATGCTGGAAAACTTAACTGAAAATAATTTTTGAGGAAACAACAGCAATAATTATTACCTACTCAGTCATTTTTATTAACATGATTAAGTGTCTTGTAATATTCTTTTTGTTGTGAAAATTGCTAAGATGGATATATTGCCAGTGTATTGCCAGTGTGTAACCAGTATATTGTCAGTATCTGCTCTGAGAATATCCAATGTACTAGACAGACAAATTTTTTTACAAGATTCAAGTATAAGTTTTACACCATTCTGAAGGTCTCCAGGAATGGAAGTAGGATCTCATTGAATTTTAAAGATATCTCTTATAATAAGCTAAAAATATGTTTCTCCTTTATAACATTTTGACCTACAAAACATTTATATTTTTGCCCATAAAAGTTAACAATTTTTTTTACAGGTAAATGCTTCATGTAATCCTTATTAAAGGTTTCCTATCTGGAACATAAAATCAGCAAATAAAAAATATTGGCCAAAATATAAATCTTTTTCGTGTTCAAAATGGAAAATACCCTGTCAAAATTGTTTTAAAACAGTTGAAGATACATGTATTTTGAAAGTCTTAGAAGTTCTTATTTTTACTCTTGGAAATTTTCAGATTTTGATAGCTTTTGCTGTTATAGGAATATTGCCAGTGAATTGAAAAGATTTCGTACTTGGTCTGTCTGTAACTGTTTGATATAGTTGTACCTAATGCAAGTAAAGTTACAACCTCCTGTATCAAATATCCTTTATATATTTATTCAAATTGTCATAATGTCAAATTGACACACTGTATTTCCCCATAGAAATACCCCCCCCCCCCCCCCCAATAACAATTCAAACTCTCTTCTCCCCTTTTTTTTAGAAAACAGACTTTTTTACTGACTTTTAGTGTTACATTTGTATCAGTTGTTAAAATTCATTTATATTAGAAATTTGATTTAAAGCTATACTATGACTTGTTTTAGAATTTGCATCTCTTATTAAAAGTCCCAATTTGTAAAATGCAATGCCTCCTAGTGGGTGTGTTTATTTGGGAGTATACGTTAATTAAACTTTTGCCTTGAATGGGGAACAAACTCTTGTCCCATTGCATAACTATAACTCTTTGCCCACAGAGCTGACAGGGATTAACTGTTAGCTTTCTTAAACCAAAGGTTTTGAAAAAAACATAATATTATGATATATAATAGTGAATGTATCGATACAAAATTATTTCAGTAATATAATTGTTTTCTAAAATAACCAAAGTATTATTTTGAAGAAAATAAACGAAAGAAAATTTTAACATTAATATAATTAATATGGCAAAATCTGTAAATTTGATATATACTTACATTTTGTATAACTTCAAAATCTCATATAATATGTTACAATCATTCACTGTCTTTTTAGTGTTAGAGTAATACTGATATGGACCATTTCAAGCAAAGCAATAAGCATTATAATATGACCCTAATGAACCACACAATTTAAATTTCTGTAATATGTAATACAAATATGCAAACAACATGATCGTACTTTTATGTGAACTCTTAAGAATTAGCACAACATTCTTTAAGTTTTAAGGTGTTACATCATGCATTCATCAGAATGTACAGATGATCGTAGCTAGCTCTTAAGTCTGATTCTATAACTCGGGGCACAGGAATTTGTCATCAGGCTATCATCCTGCGATGATGATGATAATAAGTAATTCTGCACAGACAGACAGATTAACCCTTACCCTGCTAAATTTCTATACTGAACTTGTCTATCTTTCAGTTTGGACAGTACCATTAACTGTTAAAAGTGGGTGCTTATCAAAAAGTGCAGACCATGATCAGACTGCATGGATGTGTAGACTGATCTTGGTCTGCACTGGTCGCAAAGGCAGAATCACTTGCCGCCAGCAGGCTAAGGGTTAAACTTGCTTAAAAACTTAGAGCAAATCTCGCTATGTCTCATGATAACCATTTCATGGATTTTGTGGATATGACAAGCCACAGACAACAACTAACGAACAAACAAATTTCCCTCTAACTTATGATGCCCATGAAATATAGATAATTTCACAGTAATTGATTTCACCGGAAAATAGCCAGTAATAATAACCTGTTCTGTTTATAATGCTTTTATTACATCCTCTGATTGGACCTGACATCTTATTAATAACTTTAAATTTACAGAAGTTCTCATTCGGAATCCTTAGTTTCACTAAAAGGACCTGGTTTATTAGCAAAAAATACATTTAAGAGGACCCCATTTGGCAATACTTGCAAATTTAATACGTCAACATCCCAGCTCAGGGAACATACTTTGAGAAAGTCTTCTTTCCAGCTTTTGGAAGGTAAGCAGTTCTACCTAGGTGCCCACTCATTCCTAACATAATGTAAGACATGAATTGCTTAAGTTTAACTTAAAGGAACCCAAGAAAATGTAAAATATGTTACGAGCAGGGTCAGTCATCATGACTCATCATATGAGCCGTGCCATGAGAAAACCAACATAGTGGGTTTGCGACCAGCATGGATCCAGACCAGCCTGCGCATCCGCGCAGTCTGGTCAGGATCCATGCTGTTCGCTTTTAAAGCCTATTGGAATTGGAGAAACTATTAGTGAACAGCATGGATCCTGACCAGACTGCGCGGATGCGCAGGCTGGTCTGGATCCATGCTGGTCGCAAAGCCACTATGTTGGTTTTCTCATGGCACGGCTCAATTATAGACTTAAACCTTACCCTGCTAAATTTCTACAATGAACTTGTCCGTCTTTCAGTTTGGACAGTACCATTAGCTGTTAGAAGGGGTGATTACCAAAAATATATTGACTGAATAGGGAACAGTGCAGATCATGATCAGACTGCATGGATATGCGGGCAGATCATGATCTACACTGGTCGCAAGGCAGAATCAATTATGTCCAGCATGATAAGGGTTAATATACTGAACTGTGAGTGCACCACCTTAAGAAAATATGAAACATATTTAATGCTATTTCAAGTACCTTGTATTTTGTTGTTTGATTAGAAATTTTGTTTTAGTTTACATTATACAAACATGTCAAAAGAAAACTCTGGGGCCGTATCAATAGGTTCATGCTCTATCAATATTACATGTTTACACTACAATATACTTTCAAGTTTGTTTTAAAGTTTTATCTAATAGCCTTTATAAACAGTTCACTTTCTTTGTATAATTATTGTACTGTACATTTTTAAAGACAAAGAATATCTTTATTTCTTAACTTACTTCAATTTGACTTAAACTAATCCAAGATAGAAAATCAGATATTTTGAACCAACACTCATTTTTCTAAAATAAAGACATTGTTATTATTACTATTTTTTGTAATTATCAAATTAAAAATGATAAGAATTGCCATAAAAACCATGGCACTTTCAGAACTTAAGAACTAGATTGCTGTGTTCAATACAAGCTGAAGACTAAGATGCATGAAGCATGAGAAGTTTATAGATGATCTATTTTTATGTCATTCTGATCAGTTGCAGATTTTTCTCTCTTTGTCAGTCTACGCTTCTTTCAGTTTTGAAGTGTATTCGTCCTTACTATAAATAGTATTAAAAATAATATTGAAAATGATCTGTATGGTCACAGCTGATAGACTGATTATGGTACAATATGCTTAACTTGATATAATAATATGAAATTAGTGCAAGGTAACCTGTCAATAGATGAAATAGATTAGTGGTCAGTAGATGAAAGAAGCAATGAGGTTGAAAATTACTAGTTTGTGGAAAATATGAAAATTGAAATTACAGAGATGAGAATGAAGCTACATCCTAAAAATATATTAACCTCTTTTGTGTGCACTGCTTCTTGTAAATGTTCATCTCAATGAAAATCAAAGGAAAATGTTCTAGAGAAGAAGTGGATAACCTGTTCATTTTAAACTAAATAATTTTAAATAATTTTTTTGTGTATTAACTTCATAATTAGAATTTCATGAGTTTATGTCGCATTGGGATTAAGCCATTTTGCCATAAACCTTGAAATCTTTCAGTGCAAACATAGTGAAATGATACACACAAATTATTCCTTGTTGCAGGTGTGGCTATAGGTATGGGAATGGTTGGAATGCAGCATATTGCAAACGTTGGACAGATATTTAGAGAGAAGGGCTACCGGCATGTCAGTCCTTACTTCATTCCCATGGTACTGGTCAACATGGCTGCTGGACATGTCAGTCTGCGATACGGATTACAGGTATTGTTTCACAGGCTTACTTCTCAGCCTTCGGTATGGACTACAGGCATTGTTTCACAGGTTTATTTCTCAGTGTTCAGTATGGACTACAGGTACTGTTTCACAGGCTTACTTCTCAGTCTTCTATATTGACTACAGGCATTGTTTCACAGGTTTATTTCTCAGCATTCAGTATGGACTACAGGTACTGTTTCACAGGCTTACTTCTCAGCCTTCTATATAGACTACAGGCATTGTTTCACAGGTTTATTTCTCAGCATTCAGTATGGACTATAGGTACTGTTTCACAGGCTTACTTCTCAGCCTTCAGTATGGACTACAGGCATTGTTTCACAGGTTTATTTCTCAGCATTCAGTATGGACTACAGGTACTGTTTCACAGGCTTACTTCTCAGCCTTCTGTATGGACTACATGCTTTGTTTCACAGGTTTATTTCTCAGCGTTCAGTATGGACTACAGGTATTGTTTCACAGGCTTACTTCTCAGCCTTTGGTATGGACTACAGGCATTGTTTCACTGGTTTATTTCTCAGCATTCAGTATGGACTACAGGTACTGTTTCACAGGTTTACTTGTCAGCCTTCGGTAAGGACTACAGGTACTGTTTCACAGGTTTACTCGTTAGCCGTCGGTACGGACTACAGGTATTGTTTCACTGGTTTACTCGTTAGC
Organism: Mercenaria mercenaria; assembly: GCF_021730395.1. Lineage (NCBI taxonomy): Eukaryota > Metazoa > Mollusca > Bivalvia > Venerida > Veneridae > Mercenaria > Mercenaria mercenaria. Next base: position 55,103,997 of record NC_069372.1, read on the forward strand.
ATTCGGTACGGACTACAGGTACTGTTTCACAGGCTTACTTCTCAGCCTTCTGTATGGACTACAGGCATTGTTTCACAGGTTTATTCGTCAGCCTTCCGTATGGACTACAGGTATTGTTTCACTGGTTTACTTGGCAGCCTTCCATATGAACTACAGGTATTTATTCACAGGTTTACCTGTCTAAGTCTTTGATATGAACTACAGGCATTGTTTCACAGGTTTACTTGTCAGTCTTCAATATGAACTACAGGTATTGTTTCACAGGGTAACCTGTCAACCTTTAATGTTGTTTCACAGGTGTACTTTTCAGCCTTTGATATGGACTTGAGAATGTATGGTGAAAAAAAAGGGTCCATACCTGCAGGAACAGGTCACAGTTAAGTTTTTTGTTGAGGTAAGAAAAACTTGCGTCTCGACTGAAACTTTTAAACGATTGACTATAAGTTTAAGGGTTTCATATACAAATATTATGCATGCTGAGAAGATAATTTGCACAGAAGAATCAGGTCTGTACCTTTGAGTTTAGTGTCACAGGGAAAGGTAATAAATTAAAGTTAAGTGTGTCTCAGCTCTAACTCTTTTTGATTCAACTCCAGGAAATCAAAGGAAACTTCACATAAATGTTAAGCATGATGCAAAAGTAAAATCTGTATCTCAAAGGCCAAGGTCACAGGTAAAGGGCCTGGTTATGTTTATTAGCGTCTTTGCTATAACTTTTAAATTATTCAGCTCAAGGGGATCCATCAAAATTTTACATAAATGTTAAAAATGGTGAAAAAGAGTCATGTTATATATATGCATGGGTACTAGGACTAATGTTGATGTAACTTGGGCTCAGCAATAACTCTAGAAATAATTCAGAGAATTTCAATGAAACATTTCGTAGCTATAAGCTTGATGAGAAGGTGTGTCACACCTTAGAGTTGGTCAATACCTTCAAGGTCATGATCACAGTTATTGAGCAAGGGTGCTAGAGTAAGGGACAGGGACTTATATAGCTTTGAAGAATGTGTTATATAAAGTAGTTTTTGTTACCCATATTAAACACCTTGGCCTTACTTTGCTTTTATTAGCTCGACTATGTGTGATTTTTTTCAAAAAAGTAGAGCTTTTGTTGTCATCCTTTCATTGACGCTGACCTCCGTATCATAAAAGTTTTGCATGTATGCAGGTTTCTCTAAAATTACTAGACCTAATGCTTACAAACATTACACATTTATTAGGCATTATGAGATGACCTAAAAGTACAAGTTACATAACTCCAGCTTTAATTTTGTCAAATTCTGTGGACTTCCTTTTTAACATAGAATTTCAAGTAAAAAATTTACTTGTATGCAGGTTTCTTAAAAACCACTATGTCAAATGCTTTCAAACCAAACTTCACACATGTATTTTACATCATGAGATGACCTAACAGAACAAGTAAAATAACTTTGGCATTGATTTTGTCAATATTATGCCCCTCTTTAACTTGGAATTTCAGTTTAAAGTTTTGTATGCAAGCAAGTTTCTGTAAAACTATTATGCCAAATACTTTCAAACACTGAAAGTGTTTATTGATCTTAATCCATAGAATGTCCTTCATGTAACCTTGATGACCATCTTGCCAATGTAGATTACCTGTGTGCCACAATATTGTGTATCTTAAAGTTTATGTTGTTTCAGGGACCAAACCATGCAGTTTCTACAGCATGCACCACAGGACTACACGCTATAGGTGATGCAGCAAGATTCATACAGTATGGTGATGCAGACGTAATGGTAGCCGGCGGAACGGAGGCTAGTATCGACCCTCTCAGTATTGCTGGATTTGCTCGTATGAGGGCCTTAAGTACCAAATATAACAGTACACCTGAACTTGCTTCAAGACCTTTTGATAAAGACAGGGATGGTTTTGTTATGTCTGAAGGAGCAGGAGTAATGATTCTTGAGGAACTATATCATGCGAAAAACAGGGGTGCAAACATTTATGCAGAAATTCTGGGTTATGGATTATCGGCTGATGCACACCACATAACTGCACCTAGTGAAGATGGCACTGGGGCATATAATTGTATGAAAAATGCTTTGAAACATGCAGATTTGGAACCGGAAAGTGTTGGGTATGTTAATGCTCATGCAACATCAACGCCTCTTGGAGACAAAGCTGAAAGTGGTGCAATATTTAAACTTTTTGGAAGACATTGTGATAAATTGCTTATTTCTTCAACTAAAGGTGCTACTGGACATTTACTTGGAGCAGCTGGCAGTTTGGAAGCCATGTTAACTGTTCTAGCTTGTCAATCAGGGAAAGTTCCGCCCACAGTGAATCTTAACCAGTCAGATACTGGGTTTGATTTAAACTATGTATTTAAGAAATTTTCTAATTGGCCAGATAAGAAAAGAATAGGATTAAGTAATTCATTTGGATTTGGTGGTACAAACGCTAGTATTTGTTTTAGTAATTCTGTTGGAGATTTGTGATGATACTATGTTTACTTTACTTTAAGTTTGAGTATTTTGTATGAAATATTTATTGCATAATCAACATTACACAACAGTCTTATTAGCCAGTCATGTTTGAATTCAAGCATGGTAATGTAAATTATCTCTTAATGCTTGGGCAGTCTGTGATACCATTTGATTTCAAGGGCATAAACTTTTGTGGTTATGGCAAAGATGACTATTTTATAGGGACTGAACCTGTAGATTTCAAATTCAAACGATACATTAATTAGGATTTTTGTTTGTTCACTGGGATTAAATTTCAGGGATTGACACAACCTAACAACCTAAATTCCATGAAAATTAATCCATTCTGAATATGAACGATTTCACCATGTTCACAGTACATGTTGATGCCAATGCTGTTACATAAGATTAATCAACAGTGATGTTCTGATTAATCATGGTCAACAAAATCATGAATAAAAGGTTCATGACATGATCATTGGCACTTCATTGTTGACAAATTTTGGTGCCGTAATAGTGTATGCCGTGGAAGAAAGCTAAATCTAGTGTCATATAACTGGTTGGTTTGGAAGCTGGTCATTTACTTTGTTCCTGAATTGTTCCTGAACATCATGCTTAAAATTGGCAAATAATTTTTTTTCATTGGTCTAAGCAATAGTTTTGGTCAGAGTTCCGCTCTTTTGATATACAGTCGAATATTGTTACCTCGATATCGGTTAGCTTGATACTCTGGTTAGCACGATGTGTTTTAGTCAGTCCCGATTTTTCTCTATATTTTAATGTTATTATTTATCATTACCTTGATATGATTAGAATGATATTTTGTTTAGCTCGATGAGATTTTTCAGTCCCTTCAACTTACCTGTACTGTTTTTACACCTGGTTTCGTCGATATCACAGCTTGTCAAAAAATATCCATGTTTTTTGTAAGGTGTGGAAATCAACCTATTGTTGTCCGACGATGTATTAATTATAGTTAGGATAGTTTGTGTGTTTATTTTGTTTGTTAATTAATCTTAAATCCAATTTAAATGTCAGCAAGTTTGCATTTAATTCCCAGTTATTAGTCTTTTAAAACTGTGTGCAAGCGGGCAAGCTGTTTTTCCAATGTAACAATTAATTTGGACGAACTGTTTTCTGTCTGACGGGGTAAAAATCTGCCATTTAGGATTGAGTAACAATATAGGTATTTAACTGGAAAATTGTTGTTATCGAAGCACAGTCAAAATAACAACTCAACAAGGAACATTATACCGCTGCATTCAGACTTGTTTAGGGAAGGATCCGGTAACCAACCCGGGGGGATACCTAGCAGCTCTACCCACCATGTTGTCAGTGGGGTAGGACCTGGTAACCAACCGAATTTAGATGTTTTATTTGTCAATAAAATTAAGATCGTATTTTTGTTTTATATTATTTCTTTCCCCTTCAAAACCTACTGAAAGCAGCATGAGATGTAATGACAATATAGACCTCCTACACAGACATAAAATGTAGTCTCAGATAGTCGATATCGTTACGTCGAACTTCGGATACGTCGATGCAATTTTTGCAGTCCCTTGAATATCGAGGTAACGGTATTTGACTGTATTTGAATTTCATCATGATTAATCTGTGATCAGGCAGGTTTTGTATTGATTGATTTACATATGTATGTGGAAATTTGTAATGATTTTAAACATACTATGCAGTTCAGTAGACATAACCTCATTTTAGCATTAATTAGACACCTGTCTCGGTATGCTGCCAGTCTTAGTTGCAATTGTATTTTGAGGTGTGTTCAGTATGTTATGTTATTGAAATTGAATTAAATTTGTTAATATTTATATATTTTCTTTATAAGCTTTAGTTGTCCTCCCACTAAACATACAAAACAAATCTCATTTTAAACAGACTTTTCAAGTGTCGACATCCTCGCCACCTCAGTCAGATTGTAGACTTTGAGCTTGAAATGAAAGGTGATAACAAACATTGCAACACATTATAGTATATAAGTATACATGAAGTATTGGAATGATAATATTCTATTCTACATTTCTGATTATATATCTTATCTGTAATTATTTTTTGAATCTGCATATCAAATTTCAGATAAATAGCTTTATACTGTCTGTACCAAATCTAGTCTAGTTTTACACATCTTCAATATTTTTGATTTGGGAGGTTTGTGTGTCATCTCTCCATAATATTTGGAAGGAACTTAGCTTTGTGTTTGTCCATCTTTCTGTCTGAAATTGTGCTGTGCATTATATCTCAAATAGTATTACCTTGAGTTCTGAATCATTTTCGGATTGATATTCAGCATAAGAATTGCACCTGTTTTTAGCTCACCTGTCACATAGTGACAAGGTGAGCTTTTGTGATCACGCAGCGTACGTCGTCCGTCCGTGCGTGCGTAAACTTTTGCTTGTGACCACTCTAGAGGTCACATTTTTTGTGGGATCTTTATGAAAGTTGGTCAGAATGTTCATCTTGATGATATCTAGGTCAGGTTCGAAACTGGGTCATGTGCCTTCAAAAACTAGGTCAGTAGGTCTAAAAATAGAAAAACCTTGTGACCTCTCTAGAGGCTATATATTTCACAAGATCTTCATGGAAATTAGTCAGAATGTTCACCTTGATGATATCTAGGTCAAGTTCGAAAGTGGGTCAAGTGCCATCAAAAACTAGGTCAGTAGGTCTAAAAATAGAAAAACCTTGTGACCTCTCTAGAGGCCATATTTTTCATGGGATCTGTATGAAAGTTGGTCTAAATGTTCATCTTGATGATATCTAGGTCAAGTTCGAAACTGGGTCACGTGTGGTCAAAAACTAGGTCAGTAGGTCTAAAAATAGAAAAACCTTGTGACCTCTCTAGAGGCCATATATTTCATGAGATCTTCATGAAAACTGGTCAGAATGTTCACTTTGATGATATCTAGGTCAAGTTCGAAAGTGGATCACGTGCCGTCAAAAACTAGGTCAGTAGGTCAAATAATAGAAAAACCTTGTGACCTCTCAAGAGGCCATATTTTTCATGGGATCTGTATGAAAGTTGGTCTGAATGTTCATCTTGATGATATCTAGGTCAAGTTCGAAAGTGGGTCACGTGCCATCAAAAACTAGTCAGTAGGTCAAATAATAGAAAAACTTTGTGACCTCTCTCAAGGCCATATTTTTCATTGGATCTTTATGAAAGTTGGTCTGAATGTTCATCTTGATGATATCTAGATCAAGCTTGAAACAGGGTCATGTGCGGTCAAAAACTAGGTCAGTAGGTCTAAAAATAGAAAAACCTTGTGACCTCTCTAGAGGCCATACTTGTGAATGGATCTCCATAAAAATTGGTCAGAATGTTCATCTTGATGATATCTAGGTCAAGTTCGAAAGTTGGTCACGTGCCTTCAAAAAGTAGGTCAGTAGGTCAAATAATGAAAAAACGTTGTGACCTCTCTAGAGGCCATATTTTTCATGGGATCTGTATGCAAGTTGGTCTGAATGTTTATCTTGATGATATATAGGTCAGGTTTGAAACTGGGTCAACTGCGATCAAAAACTAGGTCAGTAGGTCTTAAAATAGAAAAACCTTGTGACCTCCCTAGAGGCCATACCCTTGAATGGATCTTCATGAAAATTGGTCAGAATGTTCACCTTGATGATATCTAGGTCAAGTTTGAAACTGGGTCATGTGCCTTAAAAAAACTAGGTCAGTAGGTCAGATAATAAAAAAACCTTGTGACCTCTCTAGAGGCCATACTTTTCATGGGATCTGTATGAAAGTTGGTCTGAATGTTCATCTTGATGATATCTAGGTCAAGTTTGAAACTGGGTCAACTGCGGTCAAAAACTAGGTCAGTAGGTCTAAAATTATTAAAATCTTTTGACCTCTCTAGAGGCCATATTTTTCAATGGATCTTCATGAAAATTGATTTGAATGTTCACCTTGATGATATCTAGGTCATTTTCAAAACTGGGTCACGTGCGGTCAAAAACTAGGCCAGTAGGTTTAAAAATAGAAAAACCTTGTAACCTCTCTAGAGGCCATATTTTTCATGAGATCTTCATGAAAATTAGTGAGAATGTTCACCTTGATGATACTTAGGTAAAGTTCAAAACAGGGTCACGTACCTTCGAAAACTAGGTCAATAGGTCAAATAATAGAAAAACCTTGTGACCTCTCTAGTTCAATTAATCGTCATGAATTTTGGACAGGATGATTGCCTTGATGAAATCTAGGTCATGTTCGAATATGGGTCATCTGGGGTCAAAAAGTAGGTCACTAGGTCAGATCAAAGGAAAACCTTGTGTATGCCGTAGAGGCTGTATTTTTCAATTAATCTTCATGAATTTTGGTCAGAATGATTGCCTTGATGGAATCTAGGTCGAGTTTGAATATGGGTCATTTGGGGTCAAAAAGTAGGTCACTAGGTCAGATCAAAGAAAAAGCTTGTATATGTGATAGAAGCTGTATTTTTCAACTAATCTTCATGAATTTTGGTCTGAATGATATCCTTGATCAAATCTAGGCCGATTTGGAAAAAGGGTCATCTAGGGTCAAAAATAAGGTCACTAGGTCAAATGAAAGAAAAACCTTTTGTATGCGATAGAGGCTGTACTTTTCATTTGATCTTATCCCAGATAACCTATATTTGAACTTGACCTATATTTCATCAATGCAATTATTCTGACCAAATTTCATGTGGGGTCAAATACGAGATCACTAGGTCAAATCACAGAAAATACTCACTCATACTCAAGAATTTAGCTCCAATTTTAATGATAATTGGTCAGAATATTTATTTCCATGAAATCACTAGGTCAAACATGTTTACACTATTATTTTGTGTTATAGTGTGTTTCTCAGGTGAGCGACCTAGGGCCATCTTGGCCCTCTTGTTTTTTTAGCTCACCTGTCAAAAAGTGACAAGGTGAGCTTTTGTGATCGCGCAGCGTGCATGCGTGCGTGTGTAAACTTTTGCTTGTGACCACTCTAGAGGTCACATTTTTCATGGGGTCTTTATGAAAATAGGTCAGAATGTTCACCTTGATGATATCTAGGTCAAGTTCGAAACTTGGTCACATATGGTCAAAAACTAGGTCAGTAAGTCTAAAAATAGAAAAACCTTGTGACCTCTCTGGAGGTCATATTTTCAAAACATCTTCATGAAAATTGGTCAGAATGTTCACCTTGATGATATCTAGGTCAAGTTCGAAACTGGGTCACGTGCCTTTAAAAACTAGGTCAGTAGGCCAAATAATAGAAAAACGTTGTGACCTCTCTAGAGGCCATATTTTTCATGGGATCTTTATGAAAGTTGGTCTGAATGTTCATCTTGATAATATCTAGGTCAAGTTCGAAACTGGGTCATGTGCGGTCAAAAACTAGGTCAGTAGGTCTAAAAATAGAAAAACCTTGTGACCTCTCTAGAGGCCATACTTGTGAATGGATCTTCATAAAAATTGGTCAGAATGTTCACCTTGATAATATCTAGGTCAGGTTCGAAAGCGGGTCAAGTGCCGTCAATTACTAGGTCAGTAGGCCAAATGATATAAAAACCTTGTGACCTCTCTACAGGCCATATTTTTCGGCGACGCCGTCTAAATTCGTTTTCGTTACCTATACCACGTGACTTCAGATTGCAAATCAAACTACTTGATAACGCATTATGGATAATTTATCAAAATGGAGTATTTATGCAACACTCTGTCTGATTGGACGAGAGTGTCAATTCCTTTCACTCTGTTGATTGTGCTATGCTGAGTGAAATGTAGACAAAGCGTTTATCCTAAACGACGCTGTTCAGAACAGTTTTAAAGCTAACTTTGGCTCAGTATATTTAGCAAGAATATTGATATATCTCAAAATGATAAGTAAGTTTAATAAATATGATAAAACCTGTTCAAATACCAACATATATCAAATTAAAGAAAGAGCTGAATACGGTCTGCGTATCACATGAATAAGGGTGTGATAAGAGTCTTTCCTGTAGAGAAGTGCTTTTTAAAAGATATTCCTTGTTACAGTTGTCGTCTGTATATGAAAAGGTTTCTTGCTTTTGTGACTTATTCAGATTGCATATTAAAATGAGTACTTGTTTGCTTTGATATATTTGTTATAAATTATTTAACTGATTTATTATATATGAATATTTTTCTTTAGTATGGTATGCAAATATTGAACTCAGTTGAAATCTGTTTTATTATATATATGCTATATAATAACTGAATCTCATTACTCTGAAGTGAAGGTACGCTGCATACAGTTTACCTATGTGATATGACTACGGCCACACTTTGCTTATGAAACAGAAATATTCAAATAATTACAATTGTATGTTTTGCTTGATCTTCACTTTTTTATAGGTGTGACGTCATTGTCCAAAGATTCATAAATAGCGAATATGCATTTGTTAAAGCGAGATCAGTTGACCTATTTTAGAAATAAATAAAAAATAATAAATAAAAAAAAAATCCTTTAATTTATTTTTTCTCATGTATTCTAATCAAACTTGATTTGTAGCATCTTTATTAGGCCCGCAGCCAACTTTGTTCAGCTGAGACATTTAATCCCTTTTAGGGGCTGCTAGAGCTAAAACTAGGAATGCCTTTATACAACGTCTCATGAACAGCTTGGTTGATCTTTGTCATACTTGGTCTGGAGCATCATTATAAGGTCCTCTTCCAAATTTATTTATATAGGAACTTGGGCCCTATTAGGGACCACTATAGCTAAAAGTAGATATGCCTTTCTTCGCATTAACCACTAAAATGTAATGGATTTTTATCAAACTCGATGTGTAACAATATCGTAAGGTCTCCTGCTATTTTGTTACAAATGGGGATAGGGACCAATTTAGCTAAAAATATAAATCTTCTCATGAACCGCTTCATGAATCTTCATCAAACTACTGCTGTAATTATTCATCTAAGGATAAACGAAACAAAATTGCAATCCTACGAAACCTTTGCGAAAAATTAAAAGAGAAACATTTAAATTGTTAAAGTGCGGTGTTTAGTTTTGCAATTTGAAAAATGTTAGATGAAAGATAAATAAATGTTAGATGAATAATTCATAAACTTCTTTTCTTATTACAATTCGCCGACCATCATTTTTAAAGATATTTCTTGTTTATTATTATTATTATGTACCTGGTACCAGATTTATATAGCGCCCTTTTCATGATGAATTTCACATTCAAAGGCGCTTTACTTAGTTCAAATGCAGCCACACAGGGCGCATAATTCATCCTCTACTAGTACAGACACAGAGCGATCTGACCAGAGGGACAGAGTGAGACAAAGCCCCCACGACAGAGAGATCAGAAATCAGATTGTCTGGCTAACTTAGCCTAGCTCTTTGCGAATAGACAGCCTGGTTCTTTAACGTGCCCAGTGTTTATGGGATCTGTATGAAAGTTGGTCTGACTGTTCATCTTGACGATATCTAGGTCAAGTTCGAAACTGGGTCAACTGCGGTCAAAAACTAGGTCAGTAGGTCTAAAAATAGAAAAACCTTGTGACCTCTTTAGAGGCCATACTTATGAATGGATCTTCATGAAAAATGTTCAGAATGTTTACCTTGATGATATCTAGGTCAAGTTGGAAACTGGGTCACGTGCCATCAATAACTAGGTCAGTAGGTCAAATAATAAAAAAACCTTGTGAACTCTCTAGAGGCCATATTTTTCATGGGATCTGTATGAAAGTTTGTCTGAATGTTCATCTTGATGATATCTAGGTCAAGTTCGAAACTGGGTCAACTGTGGTCAAAAACTAGGTCAGTAGGTCTAAAAATAGAAAAACATTGTGACTTCTATAGAGGCCATACTTTCAAATGGATCTTCAGGAAAATTGGTCAGAATGTTCACCTTGATGATATCTAGGTCAAGATCGAAACTGGGTCACGTGCCATCAATAACTAGGTCAGTAGGTCAAATAATAAAAAAAAATTGTGACCTCTCTAGAGGCCATATTTTTCATGGGATCTGTATGAAAGTTGGTCTGAATCTTCATCTTGATGATATCTAGGTCAGTTTTGAAACTGGGTCAACTGTGGTTAAAAACTAGGTCAGTAGGTCTAAAAATAGAAAAACCTTGTGACCTCTCTAGAGGCCATATTTTTCATGGGATCTGTATGAAAGTTGGTCTGAATCTTCATCTTGATGATATCTAGGTCAGTTTTGAAACTGGGTCAACTGTGGTCAAAAACTAGGTCAGTAGGTCTAAAAATAGAAAAACCTTGTGACCTCTCTAGAGACCATACTTTTGAATGGATCTTTATGAAAATTGGTGAGAATGTTCACCTTGATGATATCTAGATCAAATTCGAAACTGGGTCACATGCCTTCAATAACTAGGTCAGTAGGTCAAATAATAAAAAACGTTGTGACCTCTTTAGAGGCCATATTTTTCAATGGATCTTCATGAAAATTGGTCAGAATTTTTATCTTGATGATATCTAGGTCAGGTTCAAAACTGGGTCACATGAGCTGAAAAACTAGGTCACTATGTCAAATAATAGAAAAAACGACCTCATACTTGGTTCAAAACTGGGTCATGTGAGGACAGGTGAGCGATTCAGGACCATCATGGTCCTCTTGTTTATTTTAGCAAGACCATAGTTATGGCCCTTGGTTAAACAAAAGTATGTATAAAAGGCTAAAAGTTTGTGTCACATACACGTCAGAATGTATTCAATTTCTTTTATCTTGTGTTTCTTGAATATGTTTTGAAGTATCAAAATCTGTACATCTAATTTTCTTTTATTTCTTATGGTTGTGTAACTATCCTACTAAGGTTTCCCATTCTGCATTTCTCCAGAATACATTTCCATATCCTTTTGTTAAACATGGCCAGATATTTCACATTTAAAGTACGAGTTTTGGAGAATCATGTTCTTATAGTAAAAACGATCCATAATGTAGGTTGGAATCACAAGAAGGGAGATTAGTGTTGCGTACAGTTAGAATAATAAAACAAAGATTACTTCCCATTATGCCAACTGATTTAATGCAAGGCTCTAGCAACTGACATTGCAAGTGCATAGTTATTAATGAATTATTAAGCAACTTAATACTTGTATATGTTTAGGTTGTTTCAGGATCAAGCATTTTAGTTGTTCAAATTGTCTTGTGCAGCATCCATCTTAGTTCACATTTCACATAAACATGTTTTACTCTAAAGCTACTGGTCAGCATTACACTAAACTTGGTCTGTAGCATCCTGGCATAGTCTCCACAAACTTGTTCAAATGGATCTGCTTGACCAAACCCCTTTTAGGGCCCATTGGGGCTAAAAATAGGATAAGCTTTAAACAACTTCCCATGAACTGCTTGATGGATCTTCATCAAATTTGGCCTGTAAGATCATTGTAAGATGCTCACTAAAATATGTTTCAAATGAGGGGGAGAAGAATTTGCCCCTTTATGGGGCCACTAGAGCTAGAAATAAGATTTTTTAAAACTTCTTCTCATCAACAGTTTGACTGATCTTCATCTTTAGCATGGTTATAAGGTCCTCTTTAAAAGAAATTAAAATGGGGGCACTTGGCCCCTTTTAGGGACTGCTAGAGCTAAAAATAGAAATGCTTTTTAACAACTTTTCATGGGCCTGTATCATTATTATATTTATTATTGGAAATATCTTTAGACCATGCAGAAAGTATGTACTTTGGTATAAGAAAAAGGTTGAAGGCACTATTTAAAGAAAATCAGGCACTGCTATTTTCTAACATCATTACTGGAATTTCACACTGAACATGATATTTATATAGAAACAATTTTGGGGAAATGCTGTTGCATTTTCTAAACTTTTAAAAGTGAAATTTTCAAATGGCTAGAAATAGTTTTAGTTGAGTAAGATTAGAATTCGAAAATCTAATAAATTTAATGTACAAACAGTATTAATATGACCATTTTTCTCTTTACTTGATAATCCAAGTTCTATGGACAAAAAGCTTTGCTATATGTACTATACAAGTATGGTAAAGGCTCATTGGGAATAATGAACTTCCATCTGACAGATGCACTTGGAACAGTAGTGTCTTAATTTTGTCTTTACATAGTGTCTACAAAATTTGTCTTGTAGCAATGTTCCCCTGCCTATCAAATTTTCAATGTCTTATCGAAGAGATCGCATAATGTAAGGATAAAGAAGTTATATGAAGATATAGTATCATAGAATGACATTATCTCCATTTATTTATTTGGAAAGGACTGACCAATACAAACCATTGTATAACATAAAAACACAAATAATAGCGTGAAAGGTATTTTTATTCATTTACTTAACTGAAAAGGAAAACCAATTATCATCATGGACTAGCTAGAAACACATTACCCTTATCATGCTGGACGTGATTGATACTGCCTTTGAGACCAGTGCAGATCATGATCAGACTGCACGGATGTGAAGTCTGATCATGACCTGCACTGTTAGCCATTCACTCAGTATCTTTTTGGTATTCACCCCTATTAACAGTTAATGGTACTTTCCAATTTGAAAGATGGACAAGTTCATTATAGAAATTTAGCAGGGTAAAGGTTAGAGTATACAACAACAGTACTGAATTGCATTTCATATGATAATAAAAATGATATGTAATTACAAGCGCGTTAGCCTATGTTTCAAGAATGCTTGCACCTTTAACTTGACAGACTATAAGATTCTTTCACTGGTTGTAGGTGCAGATGGGAATTTCCGGTCTCGAGGGTAACTGTTTAGGCGGTTACTCGGCTGGAGCCTCGTAACCGCGTAAACAGTTACCCGAGAGCCAGATATTCCCATCTGCACCTGCAACCAGTGATAGAATCTTTTTCTTGCATACCATATTAAACAAAGAAGAGTAAAAAATAAATTCAGACAAATGATTTTCTTACAGCACTTTTTTCTTATAGTAGCATATTAACAAAGCGCGGGAACTTTACGACCGTAAACGTAACGTTTTTTGAATCGAGAAATATGTTATAACTTTAAAGGAACAAGGAGGAACTATCAAAGTATTTAATTTTTATCCCGTTTTACGAAAAACATTATTTTTACTACACACATCTGTACATATGTAGTTCGTTTTACGTCATTTACAGCACAGCACGAGAGTCATTTTACACCCTGGGGTGTTAAAGATGGAATTTTCCAGCACCGGTGAAATCACCAGAAATCCCCGTTTGGTATGCAAGAAAAGATAATATAGAGCTAAAGAATTACCTCTCTGAATATGTGTGTCAAAGCCATCCTCAGTATATTTCAATGCTATGAACTGTGATATAAAGATTGGAGCAGTATAACCTGAATGCAGGATAGATTTGAACATGGCCTTGCTTTACAGTGTCAATAACGTATTTGTATACAACCTCAATGGCTTATCTTGTTATTAGGATGAATTAACATATATTCGCATGAATGCTGATATATAGGCTTAGGCATGTTAGGAGTGCTTATAACCATGTAAGACATGTCATTGCTGTTTAATGAGTTTTTAAATACCTTACTAAACACAGGAGCCTGTGTGGCCAAATGGCTATAGTCATTGACTTTGAATCCTTGCCCCTCAATGGTTTGGGTTTTAAACCCTGCTTGTGTAGGATTTATCATGTGAGGAAGCTGTCCATTTGGCTCGTGGAAGGTGTTTGGTTCTACTCAGTTGCCTGACAATGCCTGTAGAGGCCAAAGGGGTCCGACACGTGTGGATCACCTTAATATGGCATAATAAATAGTCCTAAGGCACTGGGGGCAAAAACATTGGTCAATAGATATATAACTGTGACCAGGGAAATTGCTCTCTATGGGCCCTTCAACTACCTCACTCAACAAAAAAACCCAAATTTTTAACACGCTTCATTGCATCCATTGTTTCTCTCTGTGAATTTCAGGGCTATGCATTGCCACTCATGAAAACACATAACTTTAATCCATGCCTTAAACGATGTTCATTTTGTCAAGCTTTGTATGTCACAATAACGAATAAATTTCGATCCATTTACACGCGTTCGTACACACGGAATGCATCAGTAAAATGACTCTTGAACGCAAATTGTCGGTAAAAAATTGCTACAGTCCGATAAACAAACATATTTACTAATACTCACCACTAATGTTATATTTATTTTTCACTTAACACAGACGAAAATCAGTTCCAAGTAAATTTTAAAAATATTTCCCCCACCATCCTCCATCTTTACTGGTGAGTGCCATTTGACAGAATGGGTGATGTAACAAGTGATTTTAAAGCGCTTAGCCAGTCAAATCATTTGTTACATCACCGGTTCTGTCAATAGCACGCGACATGGAAAATGGAGTATGTTGGCGAAAATGTTTTGAAATTTACTTGGAACTGATTTTTGTCTATGTTAAGTGAAACAGAAACATTTCAACAGTGGTGAGTGTTAGTAAAATATGTTTGTTTATCGATCTGTAGCAATTACTCGCCGATAATTTGAATTTAAGAGTCATTTTATTGATGCATTCCGTGTGTACGAATGCGTGTAAATGGATCGAAATTTATTCGTTATTGTGACATACAAAGCTTGACAAAATGAACATCGTTTAAGGCATGGATTAAAGTTGTGTGTTTTCATGAGAGGCAATGCATAGCGCTGTAATTCACAGAGAGAAACAATGGATGCAACGAAGCCTGTTAAAATTTTTGGGGGCTTTGTAGAGTGAGGTGGTTGAAAGGCCCATAGAGAGCAATTTCCCTGGTCACAGTTATATATCTATTGACCAATGTTTTTGCCCCCAGTGCCTTAGGACTATTTATTATGCCATATTAAGGTGACCCACACGTGTCGGACCCCTTTGGTAGAGCAAGTGACACAGTTATCGACAGTCTACAGTTATCGACAGTTCTGTTGATCTTAATTGATTTTTAAGTAAAAATAACGTCATGGAAACCCAATAAAATCAAAATGTACCAGAAAAATATTTTATGTGTTCGTTTCATCGGTTTTGGAAAGCTGTTCGCCATATTTTTGACAAAGGGGTCCGACACGTGTGGGTCACCTTAATATGGCATAATAAATAGTCCTAAGGCACTGGGGGCAAAAACATTGGTCAATAGATATATAACTGTGACCAGGGAAATTGCTCTCTATGGGCCTTTCAACCACCTCACTCTACAAAGCCCCCAAAAATTTTAACACGCTTCGTTGCATCCATTGTTTCTCTCTGTGAATTACAGCGCTATGCATTGCCTCTCATGAAAACACACAACTTTAATCCATGCCTTAAACGATGTTCATTTTGTCAAGCTTTGTATGTCACAATAACGAATAAATTTCGATCCATTTACACGCGTTCGTACACACGGAATGCATCAGTAAAATGACTCTTAAATTCAAATTATCTGCGAGTAATTGCTACAGATCGATAAACAATCATATTTTACTAACACTCACCACTGTTGAAATGTTTCTGTTTCACTTAACATAGACAAAAATCAGTTCCAAGTAGATTTCAAAACATTTTCGCCAACATACTCCATTTTCCATGTCGCGTGCTATTGACAGAACCGGTGATGTAACAAATGATTTGATTGGCTAAGCGCTTTAAAATCACTTGTTACATCACCCATTCTGTCAAATGGCACGCGCCAGTAAAGATGGAGGATGGTGGGGGAAATATTTTTAAAATTTACTTGGAACTGATTTTCGTCTGTGTTAAGTGAAAAATAAATATAACATTAGTGGTGAGTGTTAGTAAATATGTTTGTTTATCAGATTGTAGCAATTTTTTACCGACAATTTGCGTTCAAGAGTCATTTTACTGATGCATTCCGTGTGTACGAACGCGTGTAAATGGATCGAAATTTATTCGTTACTGTGACATACAAAGCTTGACAAAATGAACATCGTTTAAGGCATGGATTAAAGTTGTGTGTTTTCATGAGTGGCAGTGCATAGCCCTGAAATTCACAGAGAGAAACAATGGATGCAACGAAGCGTGTTAAAAATTTGGGGTTTTTTGTTGAGTGAGGTAGTTGAAGGGCCCATAGAGAGCAATTTCACTGGTCGCAGTTATATATCTATTGACCAATGTTTTTGCCCCCAGTGCCTTAGGACTATTTATTATGCCATATTAAGGTGATCCACACGTGTCGGACCCCTTTGATTTTTGACTGACCAGAGACAATTTCGTCAGGCACTGTTTGTTGTCATTTCTAAAAATAGAAGTGCCTACGTAACGCGGTAAGAGTACCGGTGTCCTAAATCTGGCTTCTGGAAAATTTCGCTGTAGTTTTGGCGGGTTATTTATGTTAATTTGCTCCTATGACGTATTTTTGTAGGTTGCATACCACTAAATATTACATGCATCTATTGTAGGTGTCAAATTGGGGGGTGTCGATAACTATCTCCGAATTTCAGTGATGTCTACAGTTATCGACACGGTCCCTAATAATATTTAAAAATGTTACAAAATGAATATTTGAGTCATCAAACCTCTTTTCTTATTTAAATTTAGTATAGCAAAATGGTTTATATATAGCATTTAGATGATTACAAACCATTTTTCCCTGAGTTTAATTGTTATCTGAACATAACATGAGGTTTAAATATTCTCCCTCAAAACTGAGGTTGCCATCAACATACTGAGGGATGGCTTCGCTGTTTTTGCTTTGGCCAAGATGTATGCTGTGCCCTGCACAACTTTACATGTAAAATGAAAATGGCAGGCCGGGTACCAGAAGAGCCAAAATGACCTGGACTACCATCATTCTTGACACAACGGAGGAAAATCTGCTGTTCCGTTACGCAGACTTAATGGTGAACATTGGTACAAAGACAAATACATCTATATGAATAAAATCTATGTTTCCTTTTACCAGTTTCCAAGGAAATGAATATGTCATAATTGGTAATTTTCAAATCCAAGATGCGCGACCGTATTCACATATGGTAAAACACCATATAGACCTTACACTGATATTATTTCTGTGTAGTACTCTCGGCGATCCAATAAAATTTATTTTAGTGTCATTAATTGAATCAGTTAAACAATTAGTGGCAAATTAATTTGCATATGTTGATGTCGTAACCATGTGATTTGAAGGAGAGGCTAGCTAGCGTGTCGTCTGCACATTTTTAAAAAAAGTAAACAGTTTTACGTGAATAAGTTGAACTTTGCTATATTTATTTATAAAATACTGCATAAAATATCCAGAAAATTAAATGTCATATATAGCTGTCGATAACTGTATCCAGATGTCGATAACTATGTCAGCAAGGGAGATCGATTTTTTGATCGTCATAACGTGGACATATCACAGTAACCGGGAAATACCTTTCCAAAGGGCCAATCAAAAACCGTTTTACATAGTAGGATAGATATTACAACAAGTAAACAAAGAATGTAATTTGTGTATTTATATTTAGATTAAACTGTCGATAACTGTGTCACTTGCTCTAGAGGCACTTTGGGTCTTTCTTATGCCTTAAAAGCAGGAAGTTGCCACAACTTTGTACCATGTTATTGTGTAGGTGCGATGTTAAAAACAAACAAAACAAAAGCTCCCTTAACATAATAACTCGATCGTTTAAATAAACCAAATTTAATGTATAAAATATAGCTGTTAACAGAATAACACTGAGTAAAATGACGTGAGAAATGACGTAACACTTCCACAGGCACCCTCTTCAGGTTATCGGCATGGGTTATTTGATTCTGTCCAAATTTAAAGCAGTTTTGTTACTATGTTGTAGTAAGATATATAATAATAAGAAAACCAAACGTATACTGCACATAATAGAGCAGATCAATATAAATATATATTTACATGTATTTGCTATTGGTAAATATGATAATATCTGACATGATTATTCTGAGTTTTAGTTACTTCCTCTTTGAAGATAAAGTTTAGATATAATTATGCCAGGTAATTGATTGAGCCATATCAAGTGAATGCATATCTGCTCAGGTGATAAGTAAATCTTATACCATGCAGTCATGTTTGAAATAAAATCATACTCGGAGATAATGCTTGCATATCAAAAGTAGATCTAACACCTATGTAAGCAATGAAAGTTAATTCAGCATGTTCAGTAGTACTTTATCAAACATCAAGAACCAAAAGTCAGCTGTTTATAGACTTATCAAAAACAAAAGAAAACAAGTGAAGACTCCCACAGATGCAGCCCCGAGTGCCCATAGGAGTCCTTGACCTTTCGATTGTGAAATATAGGCCATTGCCAGTATGATACCTCTGATAAATAAGATACCGCTAATGAACTCTAGGAACAAATCAGAGATGGCCCATGGATATGTGTATCCCCATACATTTGAGTCAGTCTTACGAACGAAGAGATAAAGGAACAGAAGTGTCCCAACCACTAACAGTGTGGAAACATGCACTAGTATTATTGCATGTGCGGGTGTGAATCCTCTCAGTGTAACTCTCAATGAATCTATCATATGTAGTAGCCCTTGTCTAAGCCCGTTTGTAAATCCCTCGGCATTGACATAGTAGATGAAGGTGTCTTGTAGGTCTGTCACTACATCTTTTGTTAGGTAGTAGGATGCTTTCAGGCCTGCTGACACATGCACCTATATAGCATTGATAAATTGTTTGTAATTTATTATTTTATCAAGTGTAGGTAGATCTAGAATGTATTGAAAGTTGCAAAAATTACAGAATAAAATGCCTCTCAATAAATTTATACATTGCATGATAAATCTTCATTAAAGGAAGAACCTTATTTTTGTGATAATTCATACATACCAGATTTTCTTTCTTAAAGGGAAAGGCAACATTGTTCTCGTGTTAATTCTATCTGCCAGGATTTCTTAAATCATTCGAAGAAGTGAAAAAAATTTCAAAATCGGATTAAAAATGAAAAAGTTACGAGCATTTAAATATTTGATAAAAAAGGCGGCCATTTTGTTTCCATGGCAACAAAAAAAACAAAATGGCGGCTTTATTAAATTTCTAGATGCATATTTGAACTGTATATACTGATTTCTGTAAAACAACTTCTCTACTTTTTCCAGCTACACTGAGAGAAATTACCATGTTTTACATCTTATTCTCAAGAAAGTTAGAAAAAGTAATCTATTAAAACGTTATTTGCTCAATAAATAATTCAGCAGTGTGTAAATGACGTCAAAAACGCATTAAAATGGCTGCCTCCATGATAAGCCATTTTCTTAAATTTCAAACTGCCATATCTTTTTCAATAGTGGTGCGATTTTAAAAATTCAGCGTTATGAAATGCTTGAGGATGGCTTTCATTTAAAATTAACTTATTATCAAGCTTTCCTTGCCCTTTAACATCAGTAATTAAAGGTGTAATTGAAAATGTAATCCTAAATAAAAGTAATATTACCTTGTTGAATTCCCTACAGTACAGAATGATGACGTCATTATAGCACGACCCAAGGGACCATATCAGGCGTAAGTTGTCTGCAAAATTTCTCATAATTTCTTCCTGTTCTGTGTTTGACGGATACCTTAGCTCTAGATCTAAGTATGGCTCTAGCCTACCGCATTCATTGCTACATCTAAAAAGAATGATGTAACTTTAGCAAACTAGAATAAATTGCGCCTGAATGGTATGATGACAGAGCGTTACTCGTCTTTTCATTGATTCTGTTTATAGCGTTTACATTTTTAGCTCGACTATTCGAACTTTTGGACTTATCCATATGCCGGCCTAGGCGTCGGTGTCGGCGTCCCGATTTGAGTAAGTTTTTGTATGTAAGCTGGTATCTCGGTAACCACTTGTGTCAATGGATTGAAACTTCACACACTTATTCACTGTGAAGATCTTAAACTGATTTAGATTGCAAAGGTTCCCTTTTTCGACTTGTATCTTTTGCAGATGACAAAGTTGTTGAATGATCGAGCGTTGCTGTTCTCCGACAGCTCTTGTTTATTGGAGTCACACATGTCTGTCCGTTGGTCCGTCCACCATGTCAGTCAACTGTGGGAAGGTTAACATTAAACTAGAATCAATTATTAATATCATCATGACAACGTGTATGGTGCACCAGCCAGGTTACAAGGTCCAAGGTCAAGGTCATACTTGGAGTCAAAGGTCAAATGGCTTAACTTCGTGTCCGTTCTATATTGTCCAAAGCGCTTGGAAGATTTTCATGAAAAACTAACATCAACTGTTATCCTCACTAAGACTCACCCAGGTCACGAGGTCCAAGGCCAATGCTACACTTCTAGGTCCATGGTTAAATAGCTCATCTTACTGTCTGCCCCATGTCATCTTAAATGCTGGGAAAACCTAGCATCATTTGTTAACCTGACCATGATGACATACATATCGCACAACCTAGGTAACTAGGTCCAAGGTCATTGACATAGATTTAGATCAAAGGTCAAACAGTTTTACTTTTTGACCGCTCCGCTTGGATGATTTTCATTAAACTGTTAGCCTCACCAAGACACATTCAGATGCACAACCTAGATCATTTAGGTCCAAAGCTAAGGTCACACTTTGTGGTCAAAGGTCAAATAGCGTAACTTTTTGTCTGAATCATATCGTCTCGGAAAATTTTAATTAAACTAACATCGATTGTTGACCTCACCAAAACGACGCGAAGAAGGCATAACCAATCTTACTAGACCGACGGCCAAGTTCACTTTGGACATCAGAGATCAAATAACTTAACTCTGTGACCGCTCGATATCGTCTAAGCTGCTTGGAATATATTCATAAAACCAACATCAATTAATTTGTTAACCTTACCAAAACGACATGAATGGAATATAACGTGGTCACAAGGTCCAAGGTCAAGGTCACATTTGGACTTCAAAGATAAAATATTTGACTTTCTGTCCACTCCATATAGTTTAAACCGCTTGGATAATTTTCATGAAACTAGCAACAGCTGTTAACTCAATCAAAACGTCGTGCAGGGTGCACAACCAAGGTCACTAGATTCAGTTCCAAAGTCAAACTTAAAATCCAACGGTCATTATCTCCAACCTATTACTTTTTCTGTATTGAAGCGGCGTCTCCTGGGGATAGACTGGATAGAGATCATAAAAATCGTCTTTATTTGGCACATGGTTCATAAGCTCAGTACCAAGACGAACATAGATCAGGATATATCATTCATATCTGTCGTATAAATGAATTAAAATAAGTATGTCTAGACATGACATAAGGTAAGCTACACAAGAACAAGCAGATTTATAAATGAAAAAAGAAGACGTTAGTTTATTTAAGTATAAGATAATAATTTTTCAATTGCTTTATGAAAATAACAGGATTTACAAATCTGGGCTCTGGAGGTCGGGTATAAGTATCTTGTCAATGACTGCAACCGCCACGATAAAACTCTCCGATTCACCATTGGTATTCACACACAGCGTAGATGTTTTCCTTTGTAGCTCTCTAAGTTGTCCATCTAGGAACATACCTGCTCGTATAAAGTAAGTTCACAATAATCTTTTCTAAAACGGATAGTTGTCATAAGAATAACAGGAAATATACACATTTTATATGGACAAAATCAATGGTTAATACTATGTTGCGTAGATTGAAATTGCCGATAAACAGGTTCTGAAGGAAAAATAAACAAAAGCGTATACTTTAAAGTGGAGCACCATATCGATAATACCGATATGATGCTCTTTTTAAGGTAAACGTAGTTGTAATATATGGCCTATTTGTTTGAAATTTTATACACCTTAAAAAGCGAACCACACAAATGTTAAACAACATCACCGTTGCAGCAAAGTGCTCTTATAATAAATTGTGAAATTATTAAGTACCACATACCTGTGTTATCTGAGTCTATCAGCTTGTCTGGATCACACAAGAAGTGTCTTCCATTAATTTTGGGCCGTCCACATAATTTATGATCAACTAGAGGGTTGGGAAAACTGCACTGTGTCCACAACCGTTCGTGGGTGTACGGCACATGTATGTAACTGTATCCCTCAAAGTGATACGACAATCCCTGGCACAGAGGGTATCCGAATGAGTTGTTGACAGCGGCGTCGCCTTTTACGCTTGAGTATAACGTGCATAGGAGGTACCCGAGCAAAATCATATTCCAGTACCTATGATATTTACAGACAGTTATTCTGAAAGTATAAAGTACGCAATAAAGCTCATGTTCCATTATATTGGCATCTCACAGAAACAAAGTTTATTCATTTTCGGTAGAGTTCTATCATGTATGTCAAACTCTATATGAGCCGCACCGTGAGAAAACCAACATAGTGCATTAGCGTCCAGCATGGATCCAGACCAGCCTCCGCATCCGCGCAGTCTGGTCAGAATCCATGCTGTATGCTAACGTTTCTCTAATTGCAATAGGCTTTGAAAGCGAACAGCATGGATCCTGACCAGACTGCGCGGACGCAAAGACACTATGATGGTTCTCCCATGGTGCGGCTCATATTTCACATGCAGAAAAGAGAACAGAAAAGTTAGGTTTACGTAATACATATCAGAAATTAAATAAAAATATGAATACAGTATTTTAGCAAAGTTATATTTTGTTACTACTTGTAGTATATTTTCATGCAGAAAATATTCTAACGATATCACGTTTCAGTTTCTATAAAACCAACATTCTGAAACCATGATTCAGGTATATATTAATACAGTGTATACTGTATAATAATTTGCAGTTTATCAAAATTCTTACTGTGAACAGTTCCAGTATTTCCACTGAAAAATACGAAACAAATACGTCTTAAATCCTCAACAATGTCATTGTCATATTACAACGATTTCCAAAACAAAATGCTCTTTATGAACATCTTGAGTGGCGCTGAAACTTGAAAACAAAACATCTTTTAACATCACAAAGACGAGATATGAATAATGAAAAGAAAACGAATAATCAAAGAAGCTAATGTTTGAAAAGTGACATGTAAAGATCCTGTGGTCGTGTTTGTCATTAATATTTCAATCAAAGAAATAATCTAATAGGTCGAATCCTAGGCAGACAGTATTTTATGGTATTTTAAACTTTACAATTAGAACTCATATTTTCTAACTGTAACTTTCACCCGCAAAGGATGGACCAACATGATTTATATAAAAAAATATTTCTACTATGAAAACATGTTAGACAAAAAAGACAAAAAAAATTTGAAACAGAACATCGCTGAGCGTAGACAATATTTCTGAAATATTTTATAACTTTCCACATCACATACATGGGTATATGAATATATGTAACATTTTATAATTATGTTCTTACATGTCCATGTACAGATGGTAAATACGCCCCTTAAATAGGTTCCTCAGTGCTTTTATTAAACATTCATCGTTCTTGCAGGTATAATGATTACATTATTGTATCCATTAATAATTCACTTTAAATTTGTTACATGTATGATAAAATAAACGTAATCATAATAAAAACAACAAATGAACATATATCGTCATGAGTGACCTGTAGGAATAAAATATTTCATATTTTTCTGGTATTTTAAACTGTAAAGAAGTAGTATTAACGATCAGTTTAAAATCTTTAAATTATATTATTTTACAATAATAATAATTAATAATGCAATACCATATTAAGAATAAATTGATCGATTTAGATATTTACTAGTAATCTCCCAAGCTCATGCGTCAAAAATACAGGAAAGTCCGTTTAATATATAACTGTATACATGCACAAGTATAAAGGAGAAGAAAATCCAATTAACAGCCACCTCCTGTACGTTTTTTTTATGATTCTGTGTCACAAAATACACAATAAACATAAAATATAATAAAATGATTTGTGATTTTTGAGGAATTAACCTAAATCTCGTTTAATATATATACAAGAACAAACACTTGATGTTAAAGTCCCATTTTAACTTTAAGCTATCGATACATTGCATACCAATAATGTGAAGGCATTTATATCCCTATGTAAACTAATTTTATTGGATGCCATAAATGGGAAGGAGTCTCTAATTATATTAGGTTTACACTCTGTAGAAACATCGACAGCGATAGCATCATTCATATAGAATGTTGACAGCATTATCTGCATGGAGTGGGCACCTTGAACGCTACACAGAATAAAAACCTTGACGTCGTTCTCACCTTATCATCTGGAAATCTCGGAATAGAATTAAGACCTTAACAGCTTTCTTACCATATCATCTGCGACATAGAGTAGAAACATTGAGAGCGTTCTCACCTCATCATTGGAAATCTCATCAAAGAGTTAAGACCTTAATAGCGCTCTCACCTTATCATCTGGAAATCTCGGAATAGAATTAAGACCTTAACAGTTTTCTTACCATATCATCTGCGACATACAGTAGAAACATTGACAGCGCTCTCACCTCATCATTGGAAATCTCGTCATAGAATTAAGACCTTAACAGCGCCCTCACTTTACCATCTGGAAATCTTGGAATTTAACAGCGTTCTTACCATATCATCTGGAAATCGCGATATAGAATAGAAACATTGACGTCGTTCTCACCGAAATATCGGGATAGAATTAAGACCTTAACAGCGTTCTTACCATATCTGGAAATCTCGTCATAGAGTTAAGACCTTAACAGCGCCCTCACCTTATCATCTGGAAATCTTGGAATTTAACAGCGTTCTTACCATATCATCTGGAAATCGCGATATAGAATAGAAACATTGACGTCGTTCTCACCGTACCATCGGGAAATCTCGGGATAGAATTAAGACCTTAACAGCGTTCTTACCATATCTGGAAATCTCGTCATAGAGTTAAGACCTTAACAGCGCCCTCACCTTATCATCTGGAAATCTTGGAATTTAACAGCGTTCTTACCATATCATCTGGAAATCGCGATATAGAATAGAAACATTGACGTCGTTCTCACCGTACCATCGGGAAATCTCGGGATAGAATTAAGACCTTAACAGCGTTCTTACCATATCTGGAAATCTCGGCGTAGAATAAAAACATTGACAGCGAGTGTTCTCACATTATCATCTGGAAATCTCGGCATGGAATAAAAGCATTGATATCGTTTTTATCTTATTATCTGGTAATCTCGGCAAAGAATAAAGACCTTGACATCGTTTTCACATTTTCAACTGGAAATCTACATGATCTATAGAACAGAAAAAGTTACAGTGTTCTCACCGTATCAACTGGAAATCTTGGCGTGGAATAAAACGACTGACAGTGTTCTCACTTTACCATCTGGAAATATCGACACAGAAACAGAACCAAACCGTTCTAGACAAAATCCTATCTTATATAGACTCCTCAAAAATTATCAATTTGACATAAATTTAAATTTGTCATTGATATGGAGAATGGAAAATCTCGACAAGGGATCATTCCCTACATTGACAGCAGAGTTGTCCTTGACATGAGGTTGAAACCCGAGACGGGTAGCTGGCAAACGTGTTTATTGTGTCAAATGTGTAAGCATATTTACTGGACATCGGCGAGTTGTGAAAAATGGAAAATCTCGCTGTCACACTATCTGGCATGGGAAAACGTTTTGTGAATTTTAGATACGTAACATTTCAAAGCATTAAAATCTCTGTACGTTAAACCCAACAAAAAATAAAAATAAAATCTCTGTAAAAGAAATGTATTCTACTTAAGATGCATTTTATAATGCCGACAAACGTATTTTATAATTCCGACAAACGTATTTATAATTCCGACAAACGTATTACCTTTAAGACTTTAAACTGTGTTCACGTTCACAGCAGTACGAAGGACACAAAGAAGTATAAATCGATAGTTAGAGATAAAAGTTAATCAGTTGTAAGGAAGATTAAGATTTGTATATGCCATTTTCTTAAAACGTTACATTAAATAGCTAAAATGAAATCTTTTCTTCTTTTCAAAGGGTTAATTTAAGCATTCGTTGATAGCACTGACAATGTCCAAAACGCATAAACAGTGTTACTTCCCCTTATCGGTACTGTGACAGTATTATCTCTGCCCGATCGTGAGCGTGACCCGACATGTTCTTAAACAAGTTTTTAAAGTCAAAAAGTTAAGTAAATTGACATCTATGCAATATCCAAAGAGTATAATCCAAACAGACTATCACAATCAAGAAACAACTGTGAAAATCTTAACGTGCGGCACCCAGCAGACAATATAGCCAATGGAGCATGGCTGTTTTTGGCAACAGAAGTTGCTGTACTGTAATAGTGAGTATACCATCTTCTGTCTGGTCTTTACAACAGTGTCATTCCGGGTGTCTCGCGCTGATGGTACCACCGAAGTGTTCACTTGTCTTTTTTCTTCTATTTTAAATTAATCTGATAATTGATTCATTCGTAAGTACATTTTTTTTCATGCTGTTACTGATAAATGCTGTCACAAGTTAAATTGATTATTGACATTTCTGAATACTTTATAGCATGAACATATTTGCTTGTGTGTCTTTTTAATGAGGGTTGTCCAAAGCATGCTCCGATTGATCTTACGTTAACTAGCACATAGTTTTTAAGTCACGGGAAAAAATCAACGTTCTCAGCATTAAATACGTGGTATTTGCCAATTACAGAACGCTATACGGACTTTACCGCTGTTATGCTGCTTTATGGAACAAAAACATTATATTGACTGATGAGATATTCGGCTGTTGTTTTTTTCTTACCGGCCGAAAACATTACTGGACTACTTTCCCTTTATCAGTAGAGCAAACTATACGTCAGTTTGAAACTACATGTTCTTCTCATTGTCTCATACGGAAGAAGTGGCAGACTCGATGATAGGCATTTCGTAAAGCACACTGAACTGGTTTGTTCAGCATCCTTGTATGAATATCTCGATGGTTGCGCTTAACCCATTTTAGAGGCCGCCAGAGATAAAAATAGAAAAACTATACACTATAGATAAACTTGGTCTGTGGCATCCTTGGGTGGGCCTTTCTCATTTAAAAAAAAATGTTTCCGCTTGATTGCAGGGAGGGGCATCAATGGCTAAAACACATATAAATGTTTAAACAATTTCTTCTCACAGACCACGTGATGAATCTCCGCCGGATCTGATCTATAGTTCCCTTTGGTTAGACCTCTCTCAAGTTTTCTTTCAAATATTTACGTCTTATTGGACCGGTACAGTAAGAAATAAAAACAACTTTATTGAATTACTTAATAGATGCTCACCAAACTTTGTCAAAAGCAAGACCAAATGGTCATCCATTTTGACCTTTTGTAGCGTTCCTATTGATAAATAGGAAAAAGTCATGTTTCTAACACAAATACCTTTTGAAATATAGAGATGGTACCTACCCAACTAAATCAAAGGGGGACAACTCTGAATTGACCAATAAACTGAAGCCAACATTAAATATTGATCAAAAGTGAAAGAAAAATCAGATAGGTCCTTTTACAAACAACTTATCAGGCAGACAAAATATGACCTACATTTGTTTAAATCCTTTTGTATTCAATTATACAATATGCACGCTTTTCTCATGACTTACACCGACAGTTATTTTGTAAGTTGTAGTGAGGCCCTGATCGAAAGTTTAGTAATGCATGATGATTATATAGAATAATGCATACATTCCTTTGAAGAAAATTAACGACATTAAGAAACGTTATTAAGTTTGGATCTTTTAGCCAAAGTTATTTATTTATTGTTCTCAATAGTGATACATTGGTTTACACAACATTTATTAAAAATTTTAAAATGTATTATATCCAACAATGAGAAATAACAAAAAAAGTTAAATTGGTAACACAAAAATTCATTGTTGTCAAATATAATTACAATGTTTTTAAGGTAGGGGTTTTTGTAATTACTACATTTTAAGGTAGTTTGATAGGTAATGACTCTATGTAATGTATTTTAAGCAATTCTCATTTTAAACATTCTCTGGAGGGAACTAGCACGATCATTTGTTTTCCCTTTGAAACACAAATTAAATGCGGGAAAAAGCATATGGGATTACTCTATTTGATGATTTCCGTTACAGGTCAACTCCCCTAAACAAACTAAAAGGTGTTTTATTTATTGTCGAAAACAAAGTATCGGATAATTTCAGTTTTCAGCATTAATTTAAAACTTATACTGTTTACACAACTTGTAAAAAGGTTTTTGTTGGGGCCTCTCATTTACAAATATATAAAACATTATCACCCAAATTTGGGGTGAATTAAATGAGTGGAAAATATTGATGGTAAAATGTGTAGGGGTTTGTTTACAAATATAAAATCTTTAATAACTTCTTTAAGGTACATTTTTGGTATGGTTTTTGTAAGCTTATAATAAAAAGCATGACAATTTCTCTTTCACTCAGATTTTTTTCAAGCGTTTTAGACTCTTGGCTAGTTTTGGAATTTGACTTTATTAAAAGACAAAAGGAAGTTCAGTATAGGCTCTTTCAAAATGTTTAAGGTAGAGTTAACTTACATTATATTATTGAATTTATTTAGCTGTGGGAGCTTTTGATATAGACTATAATTGGGGAAGTCCTAAATCTTTGTAAAACCGGTCAATACAAGAGTTGTCCATTTTGCTTCAGATTTTTTGAGAAGTCATTTTTAGATATCAAATATTTCTGTTTTTGACATGGAGAAGAGGAAAACCATAAATATATCTAGAAAATTGGTGCACTTAGCTATCATTTCACTCTGAAAAAACCTGTTAAGATGAATTTGAATTTTTAGGTACCATCTCTATGAAATATGACCAAGGAAAGTTTTTGAGTTTCCGCGATTACTAGCTTCAGCAGCAGTTTCCTTGGTTTAACGACACATTGCTAAATTACTACGACCTCATTTAAAACCTCATTTTACTATCGTATAGGTGAAAAATGTATGTTGGTTAAATCAAAATCCTTACAGAGGGCTCGTACATACGATAGCTTCGTCAGTTAATATTTGTAATTGTATAATTGACAGGTTTAATTCCACAGGCCATGCACAAGTGCTCTCGTTTTGGTATAAACAACCACTCTTCAAAATTATCAGGTACGGTAGAAACAATAATATTCAGAGGCAACACAAAAACAATATGTTTCTTAAATAAAAAAAAAGAAGTAAATTGTTACTGTTTGAAGTGCCAGTTTGACTTATAGTTTGATTATATCATCTCTGAGTACATTTCGTCTTATTTGTTTCTCTTCAGTACTAATCAATGCCCAGTGCCTCTTGTTACTTTGTTTGGCATTCTGAAATGAAGGGTGCATTCAGTTTTATATGTATTTACTTCATTATTCCTATCCCATTTTATACTTTTAAATTTATTCCTTTGACTATAATTTACAATGTATAAACATTTTTTAAAAAAATACACAGTAAATAATAGATCTTTCCTAAATTGTACTGGATGGAATTTCGACTTGTTTTATTAGCATCAGTGTCTCAGTTGCACAATGGACCGCGTTAAGAGACAATTCATATATCCTGTTACATATTCCTGCTTTAAAGACGTTACATGTCAGTAAACACGCATACTTAACAGCTTCCATCATCTGAGATAATGATTTGCCGAAATATTGTTCATAAATGAGTATCAAAGTTTTGCAGTTTTTAGGTATTTGTGCGGAATATTAGAAAACGGTTGTTGGCGACTGATTTTATTGGAAATTAAAGATAGGCAGATGCAATGACTATTTTCAAATAAATTGGGCCGTTTTATTTGTAATACGTACATATTTTTTCTTTTTTGTTGATAAGTGGTATTTATATATATGTACTAACAACTGTGATTAAATTATCCATATTTCAATAGAAAATAGTGTAATCGTAAATGAACAAAACTGAGGTTTCTATGGAACTGAAACACGGCCTTTATACCAAACTTTAAAATTCAAAGACTTTGACATATGCCTATTTAAGGGCACAATTTCAGCTTTAAAATGGTCCATCAGAATAATAATTGAAACACACATGAATTTTCCTTATGAAAGTCAGATGAGGATATTTAAGCAGTAAATTAGTATATTTAAATAAATGAGAATAAAACAAATGAATTACTTACTTTAAAAATAAAATGTTTTGAAACAAAAGATTCTGCTATATTTCGAACTAGATTGTCTACAAAATATACAATTCCAATGTGGTAAATATTAATCTGGCCAAACTCCCCTTTATCAAAATCCTTTGCCAATATAAGCTTTATTATGTAAAACTGAGGTACACCCACCCAAAGCGGAGTTTGGATTTACACACAGTCTGGGTTACTCCCCTTTGATATTAATACGCCATTTGTTCATCGATATACATAAAATACTTTGTAAGTACAGTGACTGTCGCGAAAGCATAACATAAAAACTACTTCCTTTAAAGTTTAAGGTTCGTGTAAAAGTGTTTGGAGACCACCCCTCAGGTGAATTTTGATTTTGGAAATTTATTCTTCGAAGACCGTTTCTGTTTATTATAAATGCACTGAATTGTTAAGAGGAAGTATGGAATACATTATACAAAGGTAAGCTTCTTTGACAATAAGTAGGAGTATTTTGTCATTTTGACAGCTCTACTTTCACTTTCGTTTTGCAATTTTGGCAACTTTTTGACATGTAGAGGGATTGTAGCAATTTTAACACTGGGAGTACCTGGAGAAATATGTTAGGCCCCAATAAGTACAGACCTAATGTCAAAATATTTTGAAAAAGAAGTTTGATTTTTTTTTACAAAACAGAATGTGGACACAGAAAAAGTACATGTTTATAAGAGAAATATTATTGTACCGAACAAAAACAACCTCTCTTGAATGACACGTTTTACTCTTTCTAAAACAGTTTGGTTATACAATGTATGAAAACAAACGCCTATGAGGTCTCAAAACATGAAACAAAAATTCACTCGAGGGTCAGTCTCAAACACTTTACATGAACCTTAATAAAGGATGTTTTTGTTTCTATACACTGATATTGGTTATCAAATCGGGTTATTTTTATCTGATAACACAGGAAAATACAGAACATACCTGCATGTAGTATATAGGTTAACTCACTTTGCATATTGATTGTTTAATACGGTAAGACTTCTATATTGTTCAAAGTTTAAAGTAGATCTAGATTCCGTCATATAGATCTATACAGTAGACTGTAGATGAAAGAATTTTAAGAAATCATATTTTGTTTCTTTTTCTTTAAATTATAAACATATTTGTCGTAAGTGAGTAATATCAGGTTTACAGTTAGTAAAACTAATTTGAGTGAGTAATATCAGGTTTAAAGTTAGTAAAACTAATTTGACGCGATCCTATGAAATATTGGGATAATATTTCCATATGGGCAATCGTCCGAAATTGTGTCGTTCATATCTCAGAGTCGTCAAACCTCACCGGATGGTCATTCATCATGCTGAGTTGTGCACTAGATGTTTTAATAGGGATTTTACACGGCCAGACCATTGTCAGTGTTACTGTCAGTTACTTATAATCAAAATATGCATAAACGGCCATTTTAAGTTTGTGTCAACATGACCCAGGGTAATGAAACATATTCGTAGTATCATTCAGCACGTGAAGCTGCATCTTTAGTTTTGTTTGGGATTTCTGTCGTCAGACCAGAATTATGGCCTTTGTTTTAGTAAAACATTTGCATAACGGCATACAAGTTTGTATCACATGTAAGTCATAAAACATTAGAGGATTGTTTACATGCTATACATGTGAAGTTGTGCCCTTGACTCGGTTGAAAATAAACATAAAGTGCTCAAAAGCTCGTGTTGCAAATATTTGACCTGTAGTGATGAAACTATGTCGGGCTATAATTCAACATGTGAATTTGTGTACCTGAGTTTTGTTTTGGATTCAGTCTGTAAAACCAGAGTTATGTCCCATGACTCAGTCAGAAATACGCATTAATAAGGGCATAAAGTGTCCTATGGACACACACTTTGCCAAATCAGCAGCAGGGTGGTATGATAGTCCTATATTTTGGTACAAAATTGCGGTGCTTTCATTTTTTTGGTTTTAAGCAACGACTTTTACGTACAAAAATGTCAACATGCTACGGAGAAAGGAGGGGGGAGTACGTGGAAAAAATACTATTTTAAGACTTTAAGTTGATTTATTTATGTTATCACGGGAGCTTAAGTAACTTCTAACTTCCACTTGCATAAAAACGAAATGAAAAGCTTCAGCAGTTTTCGCTAAAGAAATCGTTACAGTTTGAGTACTGCTGTACAAATGACGCAAAAGTAATCGGTTTATTGCAATTCTTTTACAGATTCGTGATGTTTTGAGCACAATTTCGTACAGATTATTTAATTTTATCCGTAGAAACAGTAAAGAAAAGAACCAAATTTTTTAAAATCAATTTATACTCTTAAAAACACGATTTCATCAAAATATAAAGCACCTATACTTTACGTATAACACTGAACTGAGGCACCTCCGTTATTTTCCAAAATTTTAATGTAATATTGTAGGGATAATACACGTTTTTTTTGTGTATTAACGTCTGCAGAAGCCCGCGGGATTGTTTGTGACCGAGACCGAAGGTCGAGGTCAAAACATATCCAAGGGCCCTTCTGCAGGCGTTAATACAAAAAAACAAAACTGTTTTTGTCGCTATTCTTGCAAAAAAAATATATTTCACGACGATTTATGTATTGTTTTCATATGTGATGACTTGACGATTCCGGTACATTTTTTATTTACCATTCCAGTTGTTCTTGGAAACGGTAAACATGTTTTAAATATCCGTATCCAGGGCCTAGAAAAAACAACACTATCAAGAGCACATCCTGAAGGTTTTTAAGCGATTTTTTTCAACTCTCTTTATTACAAACATAAAATTCCCAAATAATTGTTCATATCATTTCACAATTTGGGGGACTCGATCACATTTCAAGAATAAAACTTTACATTCGAGTTAAATTGAGTACGGACACGCAGTTGGAGTACGGATGAGTACGAAAGTAGTGTCAAGTTTCCAAGGTTTATAAATTCTTCGAGAAATTAGATAAAACATTTCGACTGGTACTTACCAAAATCATAAATATGATACCTAAAAACAAAGAATCGCACAGGTAAACACGCCCTTTCTTTAACATTCCGGTTGCTACAAAATCTGAATTGACGCAGAGTTCTAAAAGGGGGAGTAAACAAGGGGAGAGAAACGAGAAAGAACAATGCTGGGAGCAGGGATTTGGCGTTAGTTACTGATCAGTAAACAATTCTATGGTTTAGATTGCATCTTAAATGCTTCAAGAAGAGGTTTTTTTGAAAGAAAAAAGACGCAGATACAGATGTCAGTCTGCGCAGAAAATTTAAAATACGTCCTGGGAAAGCATTTCGGAAATAAAAATTGGGTATTAACAGCACGTGAATTGCCTTGTTTGCACACGATTTTTCTCCCGTTAATACATGGGCGGATCCAGTGAAAAAGTAGTTTTTATGCAAGAATTAGCAAATATGTTTTGTTTTTTTCAGTGCCAAGACTGGTAAGCGGCGTTCATCGCTACTTTGGTCTATACGCCAAAACGAAGATCATTGACAGACCTTGTAGATGTGGTAACTTAGAAAAACGCAGTTACGCTCTTTCCCCTTTTACCCCTGCTCATCACACTATTTACAGGTTAGATTATGTATGAAACAAAATATAGTCCGTGCCCTTTAGAATGCTAGTAAATGATTTGTTTAATAGACAATTTGTGTTGAAAGAAACTAATTGTGCCGAGGGTACCAGTATTCTTAAACCTTGTGAAAATGGTCGTTTCAAAGTTACGTAAAAAATCTTGACATTAACCTGTTGCAGAGGTGAATGTGGTGTAAGGAAGGACACTGCGTGGCGATTGCGCGATTTACGCTGTGGAAGGCGAAGGGCAACAATTTAATTTTAAATTAAATGTCACGTAACAGGATTACGCAAACTTTTTCTGTAAATTTGATGGGTTTCAGGGCGAGGCAGTCATGGGTTTTTCCGTAAAATGTACCACATACGCTGGGTGTTCAAACGGATATTCGGTCGGGAAATGTATCTTGTATTTCTTGTATTATTATTAGCTTCATACACTTATGAACCCAGTATACATAACAAACAGACTGTGTCACCAAAGGACGGGGTTTGAAAAAATAAAACCTGTTTTTTCTATTTGAGAAGTTTACATTTGTAATGGCAGTGGCTAGGATCACGGTACCGATTTTGCGATAACGAAGTTCCGTATCTCCAGATAAACCATGAGGACAGGCTTTGGATTACGGAAGTATTTATGAGACATGAAATGTATACGTTAAATATATACATTTATGTTGTTAGCTTACTTATTTTTCTTAAAAATAGCGAGTTACATGTCTGCCGTTGAATTCTTCATTATCTGTTCGCCATTTTTGATTAAACCATTGCATGGAGGAAATATCGTTGTCATTTCAAATGATTAAGCTCAAAACATGGTAAATAAAACGCCTTTTTTGTCATTGCCTTTTTCATTTAAAGGAATTTTTTATTAACTTTAAGCATTTTTTTAAACGTAAATTTCATGCTCATAAACACTTCTGACTCTTAGCTACCTCAACATTTTGTATATATAGGTTTACACTGCCTTATGAAACAACTGTGTAATAGCAAAGCTTGTATGTAGATCGGGGAAAACATTTTTTTGCCCAAAAAGGAATATTAAGTTAATCAATGTGTCATGAAATTTGTATAATATATTACTAATACAACTGAAATACAACATTGTATATTTATTCTCGATTGCGGAACAAGATAGTAAATTGAGAGAGTGTGTGTGTGTTCGGGTTTTTTAAAGTCTTTTCAACACTTTTTCAGTTATATAAACGACGGGTCTACTTGTAGCAGTGAGCACAGTGCCCCAAATTATAGTGTTGCCTCACTGGAATATCACGCCGTAGACACGTGGCTAATCCCCATCCAGTCACAATTTTACTGGGTCCGGGGTGACCAGTCTTGAACTATCCCTTAATGCTGGCACAAGGAGGAAGCTGCTTGTACATTTTATGTCTTTGGTATGACGCGGCCGGGAATCGAACCCAAGACCTCCCGCACTCGAAGCGGACGCTCTACCACTTGGCTACCAGGGCGGTTTAAAATTGACAGAGAGGGAGAGAGGGAGAGAGGAAGAGAGAGATCGCTTTTAATCTATATTTTCTCAGATACACCCAATGAACACACATTTCAAAGTTTGCGTCTCCTTTGACCTAGCGTCCGCCCTTTAGAGCGAGAGATCGAAGTTCGAAATCCCGTCAGGTCGCCTGACCTACAAGGATAGGGTTCGGGAGGTAATGCGCACAGAGAAAATGTGTTTTCATAGTCCAAAATTTTACTTGCCCCTTCAAAAGTCGACCCTTAATAAAACAAAGTCTTATTACAAAACATAAAAAAATGGCACGCGCATGTATTGACAAATAGGCCTATATGTCGAAAAGGTAAAGGAAAGGGTTTTTCCAGCCAAAGAAACAGTCGCCCCTCCCCAAATACCTCCCAAAATTAATGGTTCCTAAGCTCTGGGACGAAAATATTTGTGGCAAATATAGGTGCCTTTATACAAAAAATATAGTTGAAATTTCTAAAAACTAATTTTTCAAGATTTTTGCATTTGCGAGAAGCTATTTCCGCTATTTTATGGGATAAACAGCATTCTAATATAAATACCATATAATTAAACATCCGAACAATACCAAAATACCAGTATTTTAAATGCATTTTCAACACACATGTTACCTTCCTTAACTATGACATGAAACTGAAAACCATTTTTTTTCATACACTGGATACAAGTTTTGGGAAAATACTGTGTCGATTATTTTTACATCTTCGATTTGTTCCGTTAAAACCATCCACGATATGAAATAAAAACGAATCTAAGAATAAAGGGATGATAAATTTAAGTCACTACACTTCCCACTTATCTTGTTTATCCGGGGGCTAATAGGAAAAGTTAGGTGCTTGTACGCACCAGTGAGTTGAAGACGCGACTTTCATACCAACAATATAGGATTGATCATACACCGTGAGCAGTGACATATAAACCCACTTAGCTGGCT
The DNA here is from genome assembly GCF_021730395.1 of Mercenaria mercenaria. NCBI lineage: Eukaryota > Metazoa > Mollusca > Bivalvia > Venerida > Veneridae > Mercenaria > Mercenaria mercenaria. Next base: position 55,140,264 of record NC_069372.1, read on the forward strand.
TGGGTATGCCACCATATTTCCATCTTCAATGGACTTATATAAAGCAAACACTTATCATGGTATATTATAGTTTGAAGCCAAAAATCTATTGCAAACACATCACGGAGAGGAAAAAGTAATTTAAAATTGAGAATACTGTGCAGACTTTTTTCAATGCAACATCGCTGTGTAGAATAAAATGCGTAATTTAAGGTTGTTGCTCTTGGTTATTTAGTATGAAATGTTCTTGAGGGAATAAAATGTATCTTAGCCTCATCAAGAAACTGAAGCAGATACAATAATTTTGCTTTGAGGCGAGGAATTGTTTTGTTAATGAGATATTAACTATAAAGGGGTTGCGTTTACAAATGTTGGATTGTTATTAAATAATTTACATTGTATATAAACGACTGATTTGATTGTTAAATAAATAGATTTGTATCAATTATACTTCTAGTGACGATTAAACAGCTTCTTCCTGAAAACAAAATGTCAAGACAAAAATTTACTGATGCCCCAGGTGGGGATACCGTACTTTACGATGTGGTGGATGAGAGCAATGGCTACAGACAAGGCACGTTTTTTACCGAAACAATCGAGAAGCATCTCGAAATATTTAATAACCTTCCCAACATTAAATGCAGAGAGGACGACATCCTTTTAACTTCATATCCGAAAACAGGTATACTTACTTTTTGTGATTGATCGATTGAAAGATTAATTGCTTTAGATGTGTGAAAAGTGTTATTTTTGATGTCAGTCAGTGATCTACCACCGTTTTAGTATTGCTAACCAGTTTATTGTTTGTATGTCGGTGTTTTCTGTCTTTGGTCATTTATAACAGAACATTCTCACCAGTGGAAGCAACTCGCAGCATCGGCCTTTTCATAACTTATAGCGCGGTACTCAGTTTCAGTATTCGTAAACGCTGACCTTGTTATAATTTAAGCACACATGGGGACTTTTCTACTGAACATACTAAGAAGGAAGACTGCTTTTGTTTAAAAAAATGAATGCCACCAATAACATTCTTTTCTGAAGCAACAGATAAAATGTTATCGTCTTACCATTTTCGTACGTTACTGCATATATTCACTTAAGGTATGGCCCACCTAATGGTGAAAATTTCAGATGTTCAAAACAATGTTACAGCAATATAATGTATCTAGTGAGAGACTTGTATGCAAAATTTAAACAACTTTTACCGCGCCGTGTTTTTTTTTATAAATTTTGTATAATTCATGATATTTCCTAAAGCTCGAGTAGAGACAGATTTCAAAGTGATGGCCACTATCCAAAACGTTTGCAGTGAATTCATTATACCATCAATTTTGATAAAAGAAACTATTGGTAAACAATTATAAAACACAAAATAAAACTGTGAAAATCATTTTTTCTAGTATGCCTCAAGTAAAGGATTTAGTGAGACAAAATTCTAACTCCAACATTGACAAATTAAGGTCGAGTCCTATTGGACTGTTTTAAATTTTGCTTACTTCATTCAAAAATAACCTTCGGGCAGAAGTAAAACCTACCTAAATTTCTTCCACAATATGTAATCTAAAGACTAAAGGCAAAATAGAGAACTTTTACCGCATGTAACTCAGTATTTTTAAGGATGTCTAACGCTGCTCCCTTCTGTTTCAGATGTAAATTCACTCTGAACAGCAAGAAGTCACTTATCATATGAAAAGTTTTCACTTTTGTACAATTAATCAATAATAAGTCTTGAAAATAGTAAAAACTTACTAGAAAAAAAGAAAAATAAGGGGAAAAAATTTGGTCCCAATGGAGTTTGAACCTATGCCCCCTGAAAAATTTATGTCAACGTAGGTTTATTGTATAAATTGAATACTCTTCAAAAGGAGATACACTATTACACGGATCATACCTTAAGTATACCGACACATACTCAGCCTTTCTCCCCTACGTCCTAGCCCAGATTACATTTCCTAACCTGATTTCAATTTGATGCGTGTGTGGTTGGGGTTGGTGGTGCTCAGTGGGGGACTCATGGACGTTATGGAGTCGTTATGGTCGCTGACTTTGTGTCACTTGCCTCATAACGATCTCGCTTGTTTGTAGAATTCTTCACATGTGAGGAAGGTGACTGGCTGACGGTACCCACGTGCCCGAACATGTTTGAAACAATGCTAGAAGGGGCACTTATAATCTTCCTCCAGCCTCAGAAATTGGAAAAGTCGCCATATTACCTATGCTATGTCAGTGTGACGCTATATCCAATAACAACAAAAAAAATTCATTCAGTTCGAAAGTTAAAAACGTAATTTCTTAATCTTCCTCTCTTACCACGTGTACATGTGTTCCTTACTGGTTATTAGTGTCTCAAATACGCAATCCTGCCTACTCCTTTTTCTCCTCCCCATTTCACTCCTCTAGAAAATTTTATTTTAGACATCCTTCCCACTCATTCTTCTTGAATTTCTCGAGATAACCCCTTCTGTTGTTACCAATATTTCGTTTTACTCACCATACCATTATTTCCCCTCCTTAAGTTAAAAATATGTTATCATGCTTTCCTCTTTAGCTTTTTATCCCCGTTCTGCATTCCGCACCCTCTCTCTCCGTCACACCGCCCAAGATAAAACTAACTTTAGATTTATCATTCCTACAGCGTCCACTGTTTTCTGTCATTTTCACTTTTCTGTTGTTGGCACATATTTTTCAGTAGTCGAAGACCTGTCTTGTTTTGCTTAAATAATTTTGACTTCGTTTATGTTTGGAAATTATAAAAGGCACAACTGTCGGTAAGTTAAACATTAAGAAATAATTTGTTAATGTGTTCTATTAATTCAGTTTGTGCATCCTTTACTTTGACTGAAAGCTTATTTAGAAATTTCATTTTATTTTTAGGTACAAACTGGCTATGGGAAATGTTGGTAATGGTTATAGCAAAATCGAGCAAAGTAACCGGTGATACCAAACATTTAGGGATGATAGAGGGTGTGCCAGCAGAGTTAACAGAAGGCATGCAATCCCCGAGACTCCTTAACACGCACCTAAAGATAAAATATTTTCCAAAGGTGTGTGATTTAACTTAACACTACATTTCCGAAATAAATAAGAATTATATTTTGAAAAAAAAAACCAACTGAATATAATTATAGTATCATATCTGAAATTCAAATTCGTAAAAAATATTTCCAAGTATACTCGCTAAGTTTGATTAAGTTTTACGTTCATCTTTGCATAGTTACTAGTATATGCAAGGGTCAACATTGTAAATGTTATATTTTAACAACTACGCAGATAATCGAAGGGATATATCTTTCTCGTCTTTATGGAAGATTTATAATTTGTATGAATACCATCTTATCTCACATAGGTTACTTTATCATACTGTCATATTCATCAATTGCCAGCTAAAATTCACTGGATATATCATGCATTTTGGCATAGACGTGGAGGGGTCTCTGTGGCCAAGCGGTTTAGATCACTGGCTTAGAATGACTTGCCCCTTACCGCTGTTGGTCCCCCGTTTAGCTCAGTATGGAAGAGCGCAGATCTACGAATCAGGAGGCTTTGAGTTCGATCCCAAGGCGAGGCATGTGTTCTCCGTAACGATTTTATAAAATACATTGTGTCTGAACTATTTCTGTTCTCCACTTCTGAATCAAGTGGAGAAGTTTGCAGTTACTTGCGGAGAATAGGTTAGTACTTCTACAGAATCCTGGAGCACTGTTTAGGTTAACTACCCGTCTTTACATAACTAAAGTACTGTTGAGAAACGGCGCTAAACCCAAAGGAAACAAACATATGACCGATTTTGATTGGAACCTCGTACTGGGCGCGGAATACTGAATGTAAGGAAGTCATCCAGCTGGCGTATGTCGATGGTTTTACTCGGGTGCCCGCTTACGCCTGAAGCAATGCACAGGGAGTCACCAGGAACTTCCTTCACCATTAGAACCAAAATTATGCAGGTAATAGTAAAAAAAAAACCCTACTGATGACGCCGTTCCCTTGTGGCCATAAATCCGTGGTATGGGTTGGGCGTGAACGTGTGTACGTTTTGATGGTCGATAGATTATAGAATATATATTATGTTATTTTTAACAGGGGGTATTTGAAAAGAAGATTAAAGCAGTACTGTTGGTTCGCAATCCCAAAGATGTCGCCGTATCGTTTTACAATCACACATATGGCTTAAAACCCTATGAGTATGATGGGAAATTTGAAAACTACGTTCAGATGTTCATGAGGGGTGAAAGTAAGTGGTTTTTTTTTACCTTTTGTATAAATATCAGTTTACTGTGCAATCATTTTATTTGATTGGCACAGAATCTCGTGGTTTGAGACAAAACGGTTATTTCGTGGAGATGAGAATTCTTGAATTTCAACTTCTGATCATAGAATGATTGGGAATTTGGCTTGTTCGTTGGGATTTAATTTCTTGTGTTGATTCACTCACGAAAATAAGTCCCCCCACAAATAGTAATCATTTTACAGTAATTATGTCTTCCACATGTGGTGGGGGAGCATATTGATTTAGTGCTGTCTGTCTGTCTGTCTGTCTGTTTGTCAAAAGTGTGTCCACTTAACTCCTCCGACACTGCTGGACGGATTTACAACAAACCTAAGAAGAGTGATCATTACCAAACTTAGTTATACATGACGTCAGCATTTTCCGGTTCAGTGATTTTCAGCGTAGTTATTGACTTTGATTCATCAAATTTTATAATCTCTTATATTATGGGACAGATTTTCACCGATCCTTACAGGAGTGATCATTGACAAGCGTCATTATGCATAATTTCAGCAATTGCTCCATTTAATAATTTTCATTGGAGTTATGGCCCTTGATTTGTTGTATTTTGCCTTGTCCACTGCGATACCACCAGGAGGAATAACATCAAACTTCACAAAAGTGATCATTGCCAAGCCTAGATTTGCATATCTTGGGCAAGTTCCTGTTCGATCTTTTGCAGCGGAGTTATGGCCCTTGATTCTTTAAATTCGTGATGTCTTAGCCACTTATATGATAGGACTGATTTCCACCAAACCTTATAGGAGTGATCAGTGCCAATTGTTATTATGCATATCATCTGCATGTTCCGGTTCAGTGATTTTCAGGGGAGTTATGGCCCTTTATTTGTCAAATTTTATGATATTTAAGCAACTTCTCTTACACCTGTGGACAGATTTCGACCAAACAGGAGTTATAAGTGCCAAACCTATAGTTATACATGTCATCGGTATGTTCGGGTTTAGTGTTTATCAGCAGAGTTATGACTCTTGATTTTTCTTGTTTACAGTTTTTACGCTACTTGCTGTATAAAGTTAAGCAACTGCCATGTCTGTTTGTGTATATCGTTGGATTGTTATGACTCAGTGATTTTCCCTGGTGTTTTGGCCCCTAATTTTGTGGCATTCTACAATTTCTGCGCGGCAAGACGTATACGTTTTTCTTGAAAAAACAATCTCTAGATTTTAATATGCTATAATAATGTTTGCAAAAGTCGTACCGCATCAGAAAAGTTATTTGTTAAGTTTAGGTATTTTAATTCAGCCTGACTAATGTTCTTACCTTGTAATATTCAGGCTTCAGAGAAGACCTGATGTGCTTATCATGGCAGTACGGGCATCTAGTTGAAATCACTGACTTCCCGTAAATCAGTTAGAATGCTTACTCCTGTGACAGATTTTCGACTGTAACATCCTTAACCACTCGGCTACTGTGCTCATCTGCATAACCTATATCAGTGTGTACCCTAACTTTCATATATTTTCTATCTGTAGCTGATTACGGCTCATATCCAGAGTATTTGAGAGAATGGCAGACGTTCATCCGTGAAAATCCAGACTTTCCAGTACTTGTCCTGTATTACGAAGATCTCAAACGGGTAAAACATAAGCCATCGATTAATAAATAATTCCCATTTTAGATATTTTAATCATTTCCCTGTTCATGCATCAAGGGAATAGTTGTGTTGATATGCAGAAATTGTTTGAATAATTCCAGTAAGGTGTGGCGGGTTTTTGAAGCACATGTCGTATACTCAATTTACGTAAGAATTAAATCAGAGAAAGTAGTGGGTAATATGGCAGTAATGTGTTCAAAATGTACGAAAGACCCGTGGTGACATTTCAACTTCATTATTTCACGATTTCTGCTTCATGATTTCACGATTTCCACTTCATGAATTCACGATTTCTGCTTCCTGATTTCACGATTTCCACTTCATGAATTCACGATTTCACGATTTCTTGATTTCACGATTTCTTGATTTCACGATTTCCACTTCATGAATTCACGATTTCTGCTTCCTGATTTCACGATTTCCACTTCATGAATTCACCATTTCACGATTTTCACTTCATGAATTACGAATTCACGATTTCATGAATTCACGATTTCACGAAAAAACTTCACGATTTCTTGATTTCATGATTTCACGATTTCCACTTCAGGAATTCACGATTTCTGCATCCTGAATTCACGATTTCACGATTTCTGCTTCCTGAATTTACGAATTCACGATTTCACGAAAAAAAAACCCCACGATTTCTTGATTTCACGATTTCCACTTCATGAATTCACGATTTCACGATTTCTGCTTCCTTAATTCACGATTTCCACTTCACGAATTCACGATTTTATGAATTCACGATTTCACGAAAAAAAACTTCACGATTTCTAGATTTCATGATTTCACGATTTCTTGATTACACGATTTCTTGATTTCACGATTTCCACTTCTTGAATTCACGATTTCACAATTAAACTTCGCGAATTCATGATTTCTTGATTTCACTCGTTCTATTTGGCCTGTTCATTCCGTTACTCTCCATTCGATGAAGTGTAAACATAATGAATGGTCTGGGTTAAAGAGGATGAGTTTATACTCCTGCATCCGTCTGTGTGGAGGTTGGGGAGGGATATTGGTGCCTGTACCAACACAGTATTGGGTACTTTCAACACTAAAACATGTACGAACAAAATAAGATGCCCAAGTACCTTTACTGTTTTAGGCAATTCCAAAATATATATAAGTATGTTTATCATGCCCACGCCATGTATGGCGACGGAGCATTAAGCCTTGCAGTTGTCCGTCCGTCAGTCCGCTATTTTGGAATCCGTCTTTCCGTCTATAGACACATAGGTCTGTTCATTTAAAAGAGAATGCTTGCATGGATTGAATTTATATTTTGTATGTATATCCTTTCCACGCCTGTAACGTCTAAGCCGCTTTTTTACATTTTAAACGGCCATACTCTTGTTCAATTCAGTTTGCATACCATTTACACAGCAGGTGGCAATAGCTTACATGTGAATAAGATGCATCGCTTTTCATTTAATAGCACAAAGATGAGGAGCTTACTAAAACCGAAAAAAGAGACTGGAACAGTTTCACATTTTAAGCAATAATGCATTCTAAAAGTATTGTTTGTAAGTCTATTTCCTCATCAGTTGAGGCATTTTTCACTTTCAGTACCTAAACCTGGTTGTACAATTATATAACACGCCATCTTACATGTAGCGAATATCACCCGCGGTTTTCTACGTCATACATCAGTCATGTGACTAATAAAATCGCGAAAAGTTGAAATTGTACTATAATTATGAAATCGTGAAATCGAGAAATCGTGAATTCTTGAAGTAGAAATCGTGAAATCAAGAAATCGTGAATTCGTGAAGTTTAATGGTGAAGTTGTGAAATTCATGAAGTGGAAATTGTGAATTCGTGAATTCGTGAAGTGGAAATCACGAATTCGTGAAATCGTGAATTCATGAAGTGGAAATCGTGAATTCAGGAAGCAGAAATCATGAAATCGTGAATTCATGAAGTGGAAATCAAGAAATCGTGAAATCATGAAATCGTGAAATCAAGAAATCGTGAAGTTTTTTCGTGAAATCGTGAATTCATGAAATCGTGAAATCGTGATTTCATGAAGTGGAAATCGTGAAATCAGGAAGCAGAAATCGTGAATTCACGAATTCATGAAGTGGAAATCGTGAAATCAGAAATCGTGAAAAAATGAAATGTCACCACAGGTCTTTCGTAAAAATGACACTAGTAATGTAGACTTTTGTGATCACCTGTATTTAAACCAATCCCCACCTCTTCTTAAAATCATGGATATGGGCAAGTTTTCCTTATGTTAGGCACGTGCCATAGTAGTAGTTTGTAGTATACTTTAATATAATTTGACCATGTTTTCATATAAATTATTCCTTAGGGTGCAACACTCTGCTATGCAAAGTGTCTAACAATGAATGAGTTTTAGGAGAAAAGCAGGTCAGAGAAACAGTAAACCCTCTGTCTCGTTCAAATCTGCCTTCAAATACAATTTTCTAACACGATTTACGGATCAAAGTGTAGCCAACTATTCACAGCTTCTATTTTTAGCTACACGATTGTACATATACATTGATTTCTTTGAGAATTAACTTACAGTAATTAAAACATTAGTATAAATACACTTCGAACAAAGGTATCTCAGATATTAAAAAAGAATGATCGGGACTATAATTTAAAACGCCACCTCATTCCACCCAGTATAATCTCACATGATCACAATTGGTGGGGGTTATAGGAATGGTCTCCGTCCGTCTGTCCGTCCGTAACATTTCGTGTCCGCTCTGTATCTCCTAAACCCCTTGAAGGATTTTCATGAAACTTGGGTCAAATTATCACCTTATCAAAACAATCTGCAGAACCCATGAGTCAGTCATGTCGGCTCAAGGTAAAGGTCACAACCCAAGGTCAAAGGTTTGAGCCTTCCATTTTGTGTCCGCTCTGTATCTCTTAAACCCCTTGGAGAATAATCATGAAACTTGGGTCAAATGATCACCTCATCAAGACGATGTGCAGAACCCATGAATCGGCCATGTGGGCTCAAGGTCAAAGGTTTGAACCTTCCATTTCGTGTCTGCTCTGGATCTCCTAAATCCCTTGAAGGATAATCATGAATCTTGGGTCAAATGATAACCTCATCAACACGATGTGCAGAACTTATGAGTCAGCCATGTTGGCTCAAGGTCAAGGTCACAACTTGAGGTCAAAATTTTGTGTCCGCTCTCTATCTCCTAAACCCATTGAAGGATAAGCATGAAACTTGGGTCAAAAAATCACCTTGTCAAGACGATGTGCAGAACTTATGAGTCAGCCATGTCGGCTCAAGGTCAAGGTCACAACTCTTGGTTAAATGTTTGAGCCTTCCAATTTTTGGTCCACTCTGTACCTCCTAAACCCCTTGAAAGAATTTCAAGAAACTTGGGTCAAATAATCGCCTCATCAAGACGATGAGCAGAACTTACGAGTCAGCCATGCTGGCTTAATGTCAACGTCACAACTCCGGGTCAAATGTTTGAGCCTTCCATTTTGTGTCCGCTCTGTATCTCCTAAACCCCTTTAAGGATTTTCATGAAACTTTGGTCAATTAATCACCTCATCAAGACAATATGCAGAACTCATGAGTCAGCCATATAGGCTCAAGGTCAAGGTCACAACTCAAGGTCAAAGGTTTGAGCCTTCCATTTTATGTCTTCTCTGTATCTCCTAAACCCATTGAAAGATTTTAATATGACTTGGCTGTAATATTTCCCTTATCAAGACAATGTACAAAACTCACCCCTGCCAGCTTAAGGTCAAGGTCACAACTCGATTGTTTAATGGTTTCTACCCTATACCCTTTCACTATCCATAACAATGGCGGGGGATATATCTGTCTTTCAGACTGCCTTGTTTATCATTAGAGCGGTTTAACGAACGTTTGTAAATAAGTGCAGTGCGTTTGATTTTTTAGTTTCTACTTTCTTAATACAGACGGTCCACTGTTAATTTTCGATTGACAAACTTATAAATTATGTTGTAACAGGTGGCAGTTATATCCTTTATTACCAGACTGCGTATATTGATAAAGCGAGTCTTTCACCTTTCATTCATTTGCGTCTCTTCTTATGTACATTGGGATAACAAACTGCACTTCGACTACAACAATAAATTTTCAAATTGCTAATATTTTATTTATTACCGGTTTGCTAAACTTATGATTGTCGCAATGATTGTAAAGTGTAGTTAAGTTGTATGCTTTTTATGACGACGATAAAACATGTTTTTTTCCCAGGATTGTCTCTGTGAAATGAAGAAGGTGTGTACATTTCTTGAGATTGATGCTAACGAGGATCTGCTAAAGCAGATTGTTGACAACTGTAACATAGACAAACTACGACAAAGCAAGACGGACAGTATGCCAGAGGAAATGAAGCAACATTTTCTGACAAACATACTGAAGAAAGATTTTTCTATTTACAGGAAAGGTATTTTGAACCAATAGTGTAACAACTTTCAATGTTAATCGATTCGGGTTTAAGCAGTTAGCTGTATAAAGAAATATTTGTTGTAATATAGATTTAGGATATATATATAGGATTAATGTCAAAGTTTACTACTTTGATTTGTTGTTTGCCTAATACATTTGTTTGTGTATATAGTCCCAGTTAGAATCTGCATTAAAACTTACGTAACATTGAAGAAAACAAAACACGCAGTGTCTGTAAGATAAGAAAGAATTAGAGTTTGTGACAGATGCATGACTGAAGATGAATTATCAATGAACAATAAAATAGTACACATTTTCCGAACTGTGCGATTCAGGTGAACAATGCGGGATTGAAATGGGCCAGTATATTTTCCCTTTCATGATCATAGTTCTCAAAGTGTATAGCGATGGGGTATAACATGTACTATAGCCTTTTCTTTCTGGTCTGGTATCGGTAACAAAACCCGCTGCACAACAAACACGGAACACACAAATTGCGGTAGAACAACACAGAACAATAAATACTAGTATTACATTACAAGGAATTCACAAAAGGAACAAAAAATCACAACACAACACAACACATAAAAACGAACCAAAATATTGGCGACACCACTTTGGAACGGTCTGTAGAAAGAAGCTACAGCTAAGGGGTTTAAATCTATTTAACGGGTGCCCAATATTACTCTTGTCACCCGCACCGGTAATCAATAACTAGCAGCATTTCAAGCTAAATGACAACTTCATAGATATACATGTTTATGAGTAGTGTAAGGGAAGGTCGAAACGTTAAAGGCAAACCTCGAAAAATAAGTACATCTAACATATGAAGATCTGTTGACATAGCTACACATACAGTACATTTATACAGTGGAATTTGTGTTGAGATCATACAGCTAAAAATTAAATAACCACTTTTCAGGTCAAGTTGGTGACTGGAAAAACTGGTTTACCGTGGCCCAGAATGAAATGTTTGAGGACTGGTGGAATAAAGAAACACAGACCCTTGATATGTTCTCATTCAAGTATACATGATCACCTCCGCGTACATCATAGGAACAAGTAGCTCAGCTCAAAGTTATAGACATTTGCTACGAAACGCATATATTTCTGTTACGTATAATCTCTCAGATTGTTGACCAAACTAATAATACATACATTTACATTCAATTATAACCCACCAGATAGACATAACGAGGGTTGAGCGCAATACTGCCATAACTCCTTCTTTATTTAGTAGAACTTACGGCAGTATTGCGCTCAACCTTCGAATTACAATCGACAGGTTTGATGGGACACTGGATGTTTTAGTTTTAATAAACGCATGTCTCCGCAAATTGAAAATTTGCTACTAATGGTAAGCCGTCACTAGTGGGGAAACACTTTCCTCTTTACATATAAAACAGGTAAACAAAAACTGAAAAATATGTGTTCCATATTTGCACTTCGATGGTACTCTTGCAATCTTGGATACTATTTGCGAGACGTTGGTTCCGTCATTGCATAACATTTATTATCAGTCGTGTCCATTGAAACGAAGCATCAAAATATCAACTGTAATGGTAATGTTAGCACAATAAATATATGCAGATAGAAAAGTGTTAAATGCTTTCTGATATTACCTTCAACATATGGTTTTACACACAAAAAGTCTAGTAGTTAATAAACCTATATTAACCCTTATCATGCTGGGCACGATTCATTCTGCCTTGCGACAGGTGTAGATCATGATCAGCATGCACATCAAGATCTGCACTGTTCGCGATTCAGTCAGTATCATTTTGGTAAGCACCCTTTTTAACAGTTAATGGTACTGCCCAAATCGAAAATGGACGAGTTCATTATAGAAATTTAGCATGATAAAGCGTTAAACACTCGCTTTGATATGTACATCTCGTAGATCTCCGTTAGATTCGTTCACACGCCTATATAACAGACGTGAAACGCTAGCTTAATATTTAATTAGAAACGCATTTAACAGTGTTACAGCCAGTGCGTGGACAAATATAACGACTTTTTTATGTAACAACAGTTGCAAGCAATGTTTATAGCCTTCCCAGCTGTTATCAGCTGTCCGTACAACGTAATGAATTATGCATGCCATTTTGCAAACGATCCGGTTTAACGCAACAACTGCCGTTTCAAGCAATCCAGCTAGTCAGCCATTCCGAAGGTCAGGAAAAATGTCTGGGGAAACGCTCTTTCCATTAAAAGCATTGCCATTGACAGCAACGGTACAGCAAATGACTAGCATTGCAAAATCATTCTAAAACAGCATATATCGGGAACAGCTGAATTCTCAAAGAAACGGTAAATATCTACAAAAGCCCCAACTAAGGGACCCTGATTTGAGAAGAACAAAGGCAAAGATAATCAAAGTGAATGTCTGTAATTGAATTTTATATTCTTCTAAAAGTTCTGACTTTTTGTAGCATCATTTTGAACATCAACACTTTTTAGCTCACCTGTCGCGAAGTGACAAGGTGAGCTATTGTGACCGCTTGATGTCCGTCGTCTGTCGTGCGTAGTACGTCGTCCGTCAACAATTTCTAAAAAAATCTTCTTCTTGAAAACCACTGGGCAGAATTATACCAAACTTCACAGGAATGATCCTTAGGTGGCCCCCTTTCAAAATTGTTCAAAGAATTGAATTCCATGCAGAACTCTGGTTGCCATGGCAACCGAAAGGAAAAACTTTAAAAATCTTCTTGTCCAAAACCACAGGGCCTAGGGCTTTGATATCTGGTGTGTAGCATCATCTAGTGGTCCTCTACCAAAATTGTTCAAATTATCCCCCTAGGGTTAAATGTGGCCCCGCCCCGTGGGTCACATGGTTTATATAGACTTATAACGGGAAAACTTTGAAAATCTTCTTGTACAAAATCACATGGCCTAGGGCTTTGATATTTAGTATGTAGCATCATCTAGTGGTCCTCTACCAAGATTGTTCAAATTATCCCCCTAGGGTCAAATATGGCCCCGCCCCGGGGGTCACATGGTTTATATAGACTTATATAGGGAAAACTTTGAAAATCTTCTTGTACAAAACCACATGGCCTAGGGCTTTGATATTTGGTATGTAGCATCATCTAGTGGTCCTCTACCAAGATTGTTCAAATTATCCCCCTAGGGTCAAATATGGCCCCGCCCCGGGGGTCCCAAGTTTTACATAGACTTACATAGGGAAAAAAGTTTAAAAATCTTCTTGTCTGAAACCACAACACTTAGACCTTTGATATTTGGTTTGTAGCGTTGATTATGGTCCTCAACCAAAGTTGTTCAAATTGTATCCCTTGGGTGAAAAGAGGCCCTGCCCTGGGGGTCCCAAGTTTTATATAGAAAAAGCTTTAAAAATCTTCTTGTCTGAAACCATACGACCTAGGCTTTTGATATTTGGAATGATGCATTGTCTAGTAGTCCTCTACCAAAATTATTCAAATTATGCTCCTGGGGTTAAAAGAGGCCCCGCCCTGGGGTCACTTAGTTAATATGTGAGTTATATAGGAAAAATACTTAAAAATCATCTGATCCTATTTCCAGGACTGTTTAATTATAATTACCTGATGACCCCAAGTAATATGATGTCACTTGACTGTGACCTTGACCTACTGACCTACTTTCTTGTTGTTTAAGATACAGCCTTGAAATTTTGATGACATACACAGTTTTGCACACAAATCGTAAAACTGAATCTCATTGACCATGAATGTGACCTACTGACTTTCTTAATATTTTATCATCAGTTTGACATTTGAAACATGTAGCTCATATTACTCAGGTGAGCGATCCAGGGTCATTTTGACCCTCTTGTATATATAAGAACCTACAGAAGTTTTCCATTGTAAGCCTGTACCAACAATTGCAAAAATACACTGCATATTAGCACAAAACTCGTATGACCGATGCATTTCGTTGCATCAACACTGACGTTGCATTTTACTATTCAACATATTCCGTTTGAAGTTATCTAAATTGTAACTTGTCACACCAATTTCCTGATATCTTACCGTCATTGTCCGAGAAGTTGAGAAGTATAATATTTGATTCTCATGATTTAAGCCATTTTTCAAATAAGATCTCGATGTAATAAAGTGACTTGTTTTAATCAAAAGTAGAACATAGGCACTAATTTGGAAATACCTAATTTCTCACAATTCATCCAAAGTTAAACAATATTCATTTTGTGCTTACGAGTTCAAACAGCCAACAGAAATATTTCAATTATGGACTTTAGTTGTGCATGAGTCTCGCTATCGCATATCTTGTGACTAAACATAATGTTATAAGTGGACATTGGGTCTTTATGTTTATCTGTTGCAAACCGGGCGGACAAGTTTATGGGTCGACCTCGGACAGTTAGTCACTTGAAGTCACTTCATATGATAGTATTATGTTATCGTATTATTCAACAATGAAATATTGGTCACGATATAAGGTAAATTATACACGTCATATGAAACAGATTAAACTATCATCAAACTCGGCTAACCAGTATAAGAAAATCAGGGCCAATACGGGATTCAAGCATTTTGATTGGTTGGGCCAACATGGGCAAGTTACTTCCATTTTCTTTTACATAAAAATATACAGTTATAATAGCTTCCATATGTCTGGCAAAATGTAAGATTTAATTTTACAGCTTTTGTAATAACCATGTGTGACTCGGCACACGTACGATCTTTATTGTGTATCCATTTCCTGGCATGTAAATCGCTATTGTAATTGCACACTATCCAAACTATCAAAATGGCTGGTTAAAGTCGGTGTCCTTTCAATAATCCGAATTATGCCAAATGTTCTATATTTTCCGAGAAAAAATGTCAGAAATTCTATCAGCTCTACTACTGAAGCTAAATAATAATATTGATTTCATATTGGCCTAGTTATTTGTAAAGCGGCCATATTGGCGCTCGGCTTTCAGCCTTGTGCTAATAAGACATCCCTCAGGCAAATAACACGGTCAATATGAAATCACTTGGTTATTAACATTATATTTCGTTCAGCGGCGATGGAAATAGGTCCGCAATGTCTGGCGTTTTCAGGGACTACACTGGACAGTATTACACTAGTTTTCTGTAACATTCACAGTAGAGGGAAAAGGTTACATAAAAAGCAATTTCCTCTACATTCACATCATACACGCAATTTCAAAACCTCTGAGACATTTGTATATCTCTCGTTGCAGCCCGATTTTCATGTACCGTCTTTCTTATAGGTACCATGCAGTTCAAGATAGATTCGAACAAAATATGATTTTGGAGCGGGAGGTGCGAGAGTTACAAACGGGACCTTTGCCCCGTGGTTAAAAGATTTCGATGGAAGTCCTACAACTTAAAATAAATACAAGACGAATCTAGAGCTGCTCTTTTCTGGCTTGTTTTCTGAGGCCCTCAGTGGTGTTTTTTTCTTGTTGCCCTACATCAAATACATGCGTATTCGGTCCTTAGGTTTTGTTATGCCTTATATTGCGACTTATGTTACCATTACATGAGGATGACGGAAACCTAGGTTTTTATGAAACTGATGATTAATGACAGAATCAACATTCTGCGAGTAATTAACATTCTACCTATTAAATGTGGCTCATCAGATTTTGATCAAGTAATGTATTTGATCGAAAGTTTAACAAAATTTAATAATCATTTACGCTATTTGTGTATACATGTTCGATTTTCGTTGCAAGTATAAGATTTATTGTATTACATTTGTCAAAGTTAAACATTCACATATATATATAATATATATATATACAAAAATGTATTATGTAGCCAAAATGCTTAAGAAATGCAACTTTGTAAACATAATATTACCTCCCTTTATCTATCATGGTTGCACAACCAGGCTAGGCTGGAAATCTAGCTTCACACTATTTTAAAACACAATTTGAGCCGTGCCATGAGAAAACCAACATAGTGGGTTTTCGGCCAGCATGGATCCAGACCAGCCTGCGCATCCGCGCAGTCTGGTCAGGATCCATGCTGTTCGCTAACAGTTTCTCTAATTCCAATAGGCTTTGAAAGCGAACAGCATGGATCCTGACCAGATTGCACGGATGCGCAGGCTGGTCTGGATCCATGCTGGTCGCAAACCAACTGTGTTGGTTTTCTCATGGCACGGCTCATTTGGCCAAGATTTTTGAAATATCTCAATATCCATCAAATTCAAATGTAAAACTAGAAATTATATTGAAATCAAATGAAATAGTCCACGTTTTGAATACTTCCATATTAAAACTTTAGGGAGAAATAAAAATAATACATAAAAAATAATAAACCATACATTTCATATAGGAATCTAACTCGACGTAAATGGTCTTTCTGTTTGTTGAATAAATTTCAAACAGAATACACTAAAAATGAAAATTGCAATAAAAGTTGCTTTTAAAAAATGTGATTCACCACCTTTAAAGGGTTTGTTTTTCCTACGTTACACTAACATTTTCAAACTGTGTGTATGTGAAGATATTTCAATAGCTGTGATCTTCAAAATATCTACAGAAATACAATCTATACATACAGTTGTGGCAACTACATATGACAATGGCATAATGAATAACAGCTAAGAAGCACCTGTCGCTACATGTAATAGTCTCAAGAAAGATTTTATTTGCGATAATCACATAATAGTATTGTAGCGCATTCAATAGTTTACGTACATAAATATTATATAAAAAGGTTTTAAAAGAGATACATATTTGTATTAATATTATCTGATTGGAATGTGATACAAATTCTACCTGTTACATTCGATATTCAACTAATGTTTTGTTTGTACGTTTATAAGATTTAAAACTGGTTCTATTCGAAATATAAAGCAGAAATATTTTGACTGATAGAACAGAAATACCATATTTGTTACTAAAATGTGATAAACTAATAGTAAATGGACTGACTGATTACGGTGTTGCGAAAATCTTGGACATACTTGTCATTATTTATTGCAAATGGAAAAAAGTGATTCAATATAACAATTTTAAAATGTCCCGAGATTGTACGGAAGTATTACGGCACTATGGGTAATAGCGATTCTAGTCCTAGAAGAACGGAGGATACGGCACAGTTGTTTGACGCTGATGCTGCCTCTGAGGAAGTTTCGCAATGTGAAAACTGCAAATGTGATTCAGAGCAAGTGTTTTCCTGTAAACAATGTCAAAAAACTTTATGCTCAGCATGTTGCAAACTACATTCAGACATCCAACATGCTGAAGCAAAACAACAACCTACTAAAGAAAAGGAGAAACACATAGAAGTGGAAAAAGAGAATCGATTTTATCATTCCATCCTATACGTAAAAGAAGTGGATTTACTACCGATGAATTCGAGCAAAGCGTTTAAGAAGAAGGTTCGTTGTGGAACTATTTCACAAAACGGAGATATTGCATTTTTCTCTCAGTTATTTTATGAAGACAAATTCTGCAGTAACTGTTGCTGCAAAAATACGTTTAAGTGGAAATTATGCTATATGCATGGTAAGCCATTATATATCACAAAGAGGCAACACATTGCTGAAGAATCCCACATCTTTCCTGGAGATATGTGTTACGTAGTTACGTAGAAACCAAACGGGAGCTTTATCTGACATTACCATGTAAACAAATGGTTTACACACGACCGGTTGGAAAATACTTCTATGAAGCATTTCGTACTCCTCTTGGTAGATGCTTTGGAATAACAGAATTTAATGGTGGACTTGCATTGTCCATCGAAATTCCGACAAACTTCATGATTGCAAAGTGGCAGATTCAATTTGTTGATTTCAATGGAAAAGTCACACGTCGGATACAACATGATTCCGAAGGAGGAGCATTGTTTAAAGAGCCGCTGTTTTTAACGTCAAACAAAGACAGAACTATTTTGTTTGTTTCCGATCATGGGAAACATACAGTGTTGGCGTTTGAAACTAGCGGACGTTTAATATTTGAATACCATGGTATCGCCTTGGTTGCTCCGCTAGGTATTGCAGCAGACATGTACAATAACATTTACGTCGCTTGTCGCAAGACAGTACTCCAGATAGAAGCCGGCGGCCTTGGGTTTAAAAAGTTGCTTGATGGCAAAGACAAGATTGTAAGTGTGTGCATGGACCAAGATACTAACACTTTGTTTGCGATATCAGAATTGGGACAAGTGTCTTCTTTTGAGTTTGAGTACACAGGCCAAAAGAGATAAGAATTAAAAGTATTGGATAAACGATGACTGTCTAATATCTTTCAAAATCGAAATCTTAAGAAGTTCGTATAAGCAATTAAATCAAATGTAGTCTGTCAATATCTGAAGAAAATGGGATCTCTGATGGCATTCTTTGTTAATGTTCGGTTATTAGTATGAAAGTGGCCCTTCGGACCAAACATTAAATTTGAAAAGGGTAGTTGCCTTCAAGGGTATTCATAACAGTATAATGAAGTCAAAAGTCAAATGAGTGCATTCACAAATGATCTCATTCTCGCATACCAGAGGTTTACCATGGTTTCTGATGGATAAGAATAGAAATAAACTTTTGCATTCCTTTTGTTTTCATTTAACCCTCTTAATTGGTTCACCTTTAAGTATTTTATAAGTAGAATTGATAAAAATATCAAGAAAAATATATCTATGTTTATTGACTAGACTTACAAAAAACCTGTTGTGATCAAGTTATCTGTAATAATGTTAATTTCTTTCTTCTTACTGACATTGATAATTCCACAGAAAATCGTTTTCTTTTGTGGTACAGATATTTGTTTTGAAGGACTCTAACGATTGATGTCAGTCTCCTTATTGACGTATTTATTACAGTCTGCCTATTTATCTGGAAAAAAGTGACCTCCGATGACAATATGTTAATGCTTTACATCTATGCTAATCTTTATGCAGTCAAACTTTCTCGAGAGACCACGTTTATTAAGAAACCACCTGCATTAAGAGATCACCTTTTCAGTTCCCATTTGTGTTAGTAAATAACAAATTGACCGGTTATGTTAAGAGACCACTTTTGTCCTTCCCTTGGTTGTCTGTTAATGCAATTTGTACTATATCTCTGTATCTGGGTCAACTGCAGAAAATTATTTGGTACTGTCGTATCTAAGGGTAATTTCAAGGTCATCTCAGGGTCACAGAAAGATCAAAAGTTTAAACTAAAATTACTTATTACGTATTAATGATAGCAAAAAAGATGCGTGTATTTATATGAAAATTATAAATGACACTGCAAATGCATTTATTATATTTCAGGCAGCAATAAAATTTGAATGATGATTTATTATACATTTACTGTACAAGCAAGCAAGCAAGCAAACAAACAACGTATTTGAATAAAAGAAAGATAACAATAAATATCTTATCTATTCGTTACTACATCATATGTTTTTTTTTCATGTTCCTTATTATAGAAATGACGATATTATGTTCTAACATTTGTTATGTAAACATCAATGGAACGCCTCAATATACCATGCGAAAGAAACCAATATATCGCTTTTCATGAAAATCGACCCAATTTTTATAACGAAAATTGTTACAGGACCCATACTTTTTACAAACATTTTATAATGAAAGAAATAAACACTTTGTACGAAAATACATCTTCCTATATAAGTAACATTTACTTATACATTATGCATCTCCAGTATCCAAAATGATTTCAATACTTGAGACAAAGTATTCTATAATATTATATAATTTTGTCCACGCGGTTATGGTTTAACAGGATCATTTTAGAGGAAAACTGAAAGGCTGGTCACATGATATGTGTACACAGTATGTGTACTAAATGAAACAGAACAGACCTGTAGGGTTTCAACTAGTGAAAATATACACCTTTTCTTTGATTTGCTTCGAATCTCCTTTATGATGTTTATATTTACATGTATTGGTGTGAAAATAGGTGTAAATCTACAATATTAAGGTGAGATGCTTAAAGGTCAACCGGTCATTTCGTTATTTGATACCATCTGATTAAAATACAAAAACACACTAGCAGGCATGTTGGAATTGCTCGTTACCATCATTTTGCATGAAAGTAGCACATAAACTTTAAAGACATCCTAGTTTATTGGAACTATCAGCAATATCTGTGAATATGACAGAACGTGCGTAAAACAACATCATTTAGTGCATATAAGCGCGTGCAATCATTTCTGTATTACCACAAAACCTGTCCCATCATGATCAACTTGTACAGCTTTCATTTCCTCCAGGAATATATTTGTAACAAATGCGTGCGCTGCTATACATTATAGCATTGTAAAATGTCATATTTTGTCAGTAGATATTGATGGAATGGAGTATAGTTAAACGATAATATATAAAATTCGTTTCAGCTTACTAATGATATCTCAGAGAGAAAAAGAAATTTGTTCTGTTAGCAGAATGGTAATACATCTTTTTCAGTTATGTAACTTAGTGGTGCACGAAGGCTATTGTGACGGTTATGAAACTAGCTACATGACTTTGACTTTGTTATATAACTGTTCGAAATGATGTGAAAGACACGTGTTTTGATGCTATAAGATGATATACAAATACGTATCTCTATAAACTTATAGAGGAACAAACCTGCTATAACTGAATGCGCTACGAATGTCAAAAATATCATTTACAAGGTTTTTTGGAGGTTACCCAATTTATTCGCATGCTCGATATGTTTTACTGTAAATTTATAAAATATAAGTTTTGGATCACTTAAAGGTGGCCAATCGGATTCTGATTATTAACTTTTTATTCGAAAAGTTTAGCAATAAATTTATTCGTGCACATGGATCTACAAATAGCACTAATATGTACTTTAGTTTCGATGCAAGGATATTGTCGAAATAAGTTAGACAGGATTGAGAAGGATTTACAACAATATTAGCGCTTGGATATAATAGTTATCTTGAACTGAGCGCCAACTATTGTCTCCATGACACTACATAGAATAGGAAAAGCAGAAATGTCTGATTGTTTCATAAACATTTACAGGTCTAAACAATCCCCTCTGGTAATGCATAACTTTGGAGTTAAGATTAGGAAACATTAAAAATATGAAAAGGCGATGCACCACAAAACTAAATGTTTTATTCCTTTTGCAAAACTATTGACGTAAAATTGCATTGAAAAATTAAAATCCATCAGGAAGTTCTTACTTTTTTCTGTAAGTCTTTTATACTAAAGGTATAATTTTTCTGACAACAACATCAAGTTGTAAAAATGTATAGAAAATAGTTTCATCTGGTTTTGATAAGATATCCTCAGGAGTACTACCTTATAAACAAAGTATGCCAGTTTCTGAATATTATGAATATAGAAATTGCATACAATTCCCCGTAGACAACATCAAGTATAGACTTACAAGGTCTGTTGAGATCAAGTAATCTGTAATAATGTTAATTTCTTTCTTCATTCTGACAGATATTTTCTCAGAAAGCCGTTTTTTCTCTAGTCTGAGATAAGAGGAATTTATGGTAAAATTATTTGTTTTGAAGACTCTAATGACGTATGCCAGTCTACATCAAGTATCTAACATGATAAACTTGATGATTTACGGCATTTCTGAAATTTATAAATTGCAGTGAAACATTTCATAGGCTTATTTTTATCAATCACTTGCAGCTTCCTTAAACATATGTCTTCTAGATGTATGAGGTAGCTATGAAATAATTTCGAATCTGTTAAATATTTGATTAAGTGACAATTATATAAATTTAATGGCATACAGGCGTTTGAGAGTACAAGTTCTGTGTTTACAACGGTAGCCAAACGCATCGGACGAAAAAAGATTAGACGTATTCTTTGGTTTCAGTGTTGTTATATTTTCTGGTTCTTTGGGAACATGGAGTCCATCCAACATGTGTGTAATAGAGTTAGCTTAAATGCCGGTGCTAGGAGGCGTGAGAGGTGTTGCACATTTCATTACCTCTCATGAACAGACTCAGTCAAACTGAGTCTACTATTAAATTATTCTTCTTGGTTGCATTCTTTGCTTCCAAAGGATCTTTTTATAGATTTTATTTCATATTTGATAATTCTCAACGCAAAGGAAAATTTAAGATATTTACTCCAGCTGTGGACGAGCAGATTTTATTTTATGGTACTAAACAATTAAATATATAATTGTGAGGGGTTCAGTAAAACCTGCAGTGTATATAATTTTCTATACGCTAAAATATAATTGAAAAGGTTTTGTTTTATGTCAGTATTCGCTGTTAGTAACAAAAATAATTACAAAAGCGGAATAAAACAGGAAAAATAATATTACATCCTTCGTGTATTTATCAAACATGCCTTTTGTTAGATTCTGTTGAAATCATATGCAGCACAAACCTTTCACTGTTGTGCGTGTGAAAGAAAGGTTTATAATTTTTTAAACAGTCTGCAAAATGGAACAAGATACATTATAACAATTAACTGATCTACTAAAACAAAACAAAATGTCAATACGATATTAAAAAACTTCAGTATAGTAACTTTCCCTCATGTTCCTGTTTAAATTGAATGCAGTTTGTTTATAGCCCCATTTCGTGACAATTTACAACGAAAGTTGAACTTAATAGAATAGCTAAACGTCATTAAAAACACATTGTTTATGAAAGACCTAGTAAATAATTCGCTGAGATTACAAAGATACTGTGAAATAAAGTAGTCCGCGACAGATGTGAGCCATTCGATTGAGAGATGGTATTTTATTTGTAATACTTCTGTCTCTAAGATGAGAAAAAAAGCGCATCAACACATTGTTACTGTACAATGTATGCATTATTCACGAAAATGTTATACTCAGTTATGAACAAGTATTATTTTACTTTCAAATTCAAAAACAGTCTGGTTAATTGAACCGATTTGAAAGACATTAATTCCTACGCCTCAAATATATTTTACATCTTATGTGTCAGCGTATTCAATCGAGACCCAACGTAATTTCCACATTTTTAGACAGGCCTATCTACGACAAACGTATACAAGTATTGTGCACTTCCCAAACTAGACCAGAATTTAATAAAACTTACAGCGCAAGGACTTCTGACAATTCTGTTGAAAAAGAGTTTAAAAGTTGACTCACATTATGCAAAAAAACGTATATCATTTCTATAAACAGATTTAAACAATAATTGTAGTCAACGATCCGAAACAAGAACTCTAAGTCGATCTTTATCCAATATTTTTTTTTGTAACGCCTGAGGCATATTAGATCAATATTTGTCCATTCCAAGGACATCGGCTTAAGAAATAACTGTGACGTGTTGCCAAGATGTTCGTGCCAAAAGAACTGTTTTGAATTATTGTTCTCGAAAGAACTAATTCTAAAAGCTCAAAAAACAAAACATAGCCTTTTTTATGAACTTATAATTTCAAACTATTAGTTACGTAACCTACCCGTCTGTGTGGTATTTCGACTTAAGTGAAACTAATTGGTTGCGTTGTTTCGTAAGCACATTGTGGTACTTAAATCTGAAGTTTTTTTTACTTACAAAAAAAAAAAAAAAAAAAAAAACTGGATGAAAATTATTATTATTTTAAATACGCAGTAAGTATTCCTAAAATTTCAAATAACAGACTTAATACTTTGGAAGCGTTAGTATAATATTTGCATACTTGTTTCTAATGTATAATATTGGAACGCACATACCGCTCTTTGAAACTTGCTCAATTTGAAATGAATTTATCTTTGAATAAAATGCTGTGTCAGCTTATCTTCAAATTTCGTATAGCCGACTGCGATTGGACATATTGTGTAAAGAAATATAGCCCATGCATAACATTTTTACCATTATGTCAGAACAAAGTAGTCAGGAGGAATATTTCTGTTAAAAACTAGTTAGATTTATACACACTGGATTTTCTTTCGAAGTCCTTTAACACTAGGGGAAATGTAGTTACGGGTCTTACACAATACACCTGCACTAAATTTCCTTTATCGCATAGTGCGGCAGTTTTCCTTTGATCTTTGCAGTATGTTAAACATGGTAACGCACATTAATACTACAAAATCTGTGCTGATATTTTACAAAACTGTTACGATATATATCAACACAGAAATCTCTATAGAATTTCATTAGAAAAAAAACTGTTGCGATATATATCAGCACAGTAAAACACTTTTTCTCTACTGAGGTCCTATCGAGGGAGTATAATTTTTTCCTTTCAAAGAAAAGATGATTTTAGCTCCAATTTACAGTTCACAGAGAAAGAATTATCACAAACACCTACATTTATAAAGTAAAAGAATAAATAAACTAGAATATTTCAAAAACTCGATAGTTATTGCCAAATTCAGAAATACATGAGATATATGAAATTCTGAGATTTCTCAAATGTTTCTTTTTCTTTGATTTTTTTTTACAAACAAAACAACAAGTTTTACAATATGTTTGGCCAATGAAATGCAAAGATTTAAAATCAATGCAGAAATCTGTTGGATACTTTTATCTGGGGAACACATTTTCTAAAACAGAAGTTTTAGTGTTTCAGTCAGCGAGGCGCAGAAAGGGAATCAAAAGAGTAAAAATAATAATAAACAAATTTAAATGAAAATAATATATAAATTTTCATGATAAAACTATGCGATAAACCAGTTATAATATGTAATGCTCGTATGTTACGAGGATACATCAGAGCTAGGGGTACATCTCGGTATTTTTCTCTGCACATATCTGTCTCGGCCTACCGGGCTCGACGATATGTGCAGAGAAATATACCCTCGATGTACCCCTAGCTCTAATATATCATGGTAACACACTCTCACACATACTATAACTATTACTTACTCATTATTTACAAATAAGAAAAATCAACAACAACACGTGTAGCGTTTGTTCATAGATAATTATCAACTTCCAACGTTTCGGCGTTAAGCCTTCTTCATTTTTTTTTTTTTTACTCATTGTTTGAAATACGAACAAAGTCCCTTGAATATACTCAATGACTTTTCTAACTCCACACCTGCTTTTTTTATTCTTATCTCTGCTAAATTTAACGGCTGGAAACATTGTTTAATGATAAGTTCAGTTAAACAAAACATAAACAGTGATATCAATTGTACGCATATTCGTTGAGCCATGACAGTTTCAGTTAGGCAACTCAAAAATAAAAAGTCACAAAATGAATGCAACTTGGTGCTGGTGTCTATGCGGCAAGCGGTGCCATCTGCGGGATTTAACAATTTTGCGGCCGATATTACAATCTTCAAGTGATAGAATATGATCTTAACCTGAAATAGGATACTATTCTGCTAATGTGCATTAATAGATTTCTCGATGCAAAGCTTGTCATCATTTTGTTGCAGATTCATTTTTACTAATAAAACGTCATCCATTAATGCGGTGTCATTAGTGACGTCACAAACCTGAAATGAAATTAACATGTTGATATTAAAAATATATACAGATTTTCCATTTCAACTCAATAGAGTTGAACATTCAGTATATAATAATTTGAATTTCATTAAATTCATAGGTTTAAAGTTTACTGTTGTTATTTGGAATTTACTAGTCCCATGACTTCTGATTAAAGGGTTACCTTATTGTTAACCTTACAGTTAAATGAGTTTACTTCAGACTTATTATCGTTGTTATGTTTTATTATAATAAAATAATCATTAAACATTATGTACAAATTGCATTCAATTCTGTCAAAATTGAGATAAAACAAAGAACGAGGTGCGAGGTGTGGAGTTAGAAAAGTTGTTGAATATATTTTTTCAGTATTCTGAGGGAAATGGAGTGTGAGAAACTTGAAATTATGGTTCTCACCTTTAATGTTCTTTATCATTGTAAGCATTTAAAATAAATTTCAGGGACCTCTACGGCCGATTACGGTCGTTGATATCAAATAACTTGCCCCTCATCGCTGTAGGTAAGAAACCGCGCTTGTGGTGTAGTCTTCTTTCTGGTGAGTAAGTAATCCTGCTGGCTTACCGAATGTCGATGGTTCTGCCTAGTTGCCCGCTCGTGTCTAAAATAATGCTGGGTGTTAAACTAGTATTCGTCATTTGACCTATGATTGTGTCGGTGTGACAAAACCTAACAAAAAACTAAAACAATATCCCTCAGCACTTCTGTAGCTATTCCCACACAACTTCATTCAGTGTGTGTGACTGTGGGTGGGGTGAAGAACGGTGAAGGGTGAATGATTCGATGTCAGCAACCTTAACCAGACAGAAGCCCTTTTTGTTTATATAAATATATACAAACAGTTATGAGCCTAGTCAATTTTATATTGTTGCAAACATGCTGTCATGATTTATTGCGATCTGCACTACGAATAAACTACCATTTTGAAATATTCTTCCCTAGTACTCCTGACAGTAAAACTTCTTGTAACCACCCTCTGTTTTGTAAATAGTTTTTGCAATTCAAAACGGAACCTTTTACCAGACAAAACGTAGATAAAGAAGTTTGCAGCATAATTAAGTAATGAGACAGATACAGATATATCTATGTAAGGCCTTAATGCAATATATGTGTTCCTAGCCGTTTCCAGAGAGCCAACTTTAATTGTTACATCTACTATCAAACTGAGGGTGAATAACGGTAACAATGTTATTATGTACATAAATGTTACTATTAATAGCATCCACGTGCTTCTATTTCTCCGCTCACGCGCTCTCCCATTTCTGTAAGTAAGATAGTTATCTTCCTTGTGTAGGTCCTTTCTCACTCTGAATATATGATACAAGACAAAGCTGTTACATACTATAATGAAAGCTACCGGGAGCACGAACACGAGTGTCCAAAGAAAGAAATATACATCCAAACTTGTGTAGATTTCTATATATTCCGTTGTTGCTAGACAGTCCCGAATATTGTTATCCTCATCATAAATAGTATGTTCGATCATAAAAAACCGAAAAGATTGCGTCGAACAAACTATGATAAAAAGTACAGCAATAGCTATTGCTGCACCGGTTTCTTTCCGTAAGTTAAACTTCTTAAATGGAAAACATACAGCTATTAATCGTTCCACGGCCATAAACACAACCAACCAAGAGCACATTAATGTTATAACATGTGCAGTAAAGTTGTACAGTTTGCAGCTGCTGTCACTGAAGTTATGGAAGATACCACTGGTCTTCCGGTACGACACGAGGTACTCATCCACACTTTCCGCTTGCCGAATAATAAGTGTCAAAGTATCAAACACAGCGAGGGCACAGAGGTAGTGCGAATACGATTTATGACGTAATGGTTTGGTCTTCATGACAATGAAGGAGAGCACGTTTCCAATTATGCCCACGAGAACAATTATTGGAGTTGACAGAAGTTTTGCCCAGAATCCCCATTTTGGTACGACGGGTAAAGGATGGTCTGGAATGGAAAAAGAAAATGCTTCAGAGTGAATCACATGCGTTTTGTAAATCTAGCGTATGTATTGCCTTATGAAATCTTATTTGAATTTCTATTTCAAAGGTTTGTTTCTATTATTATATTCAATAAATATATTTAGAAGGTATATAACATTTACATGTTTTGAAAGGTCTTTTTAGTCTACAAAACCAAATGTAGTTATTGTATAATAATTATATTTGTAAAAAGATAAAAGTCTCTAAAAGGAATAAAAACATTTGGTAGAACAAGGAAGTTACAAACGTTTAAATATTTAATCAAAGAATTACTCTCTACCTTAAGATTTTAGATATAACGAAATTTTGATTAAAAGAAGATAAAACTAAAATTAATGGCAATTGTTATATTTGACAAATTACAATATATTAACTTGAATACACCTTTTAATCGAAGTATTGGCGGGAATCACCGGATATCACCTTGAATTTCAGGTCAGTTCAGAAATGTATTGTAAAGGCTTATACACATATACACGTAACAAAATTAATGATATCATTTAACACTTTGCTTATATCTGTAACGGTACTCGGAGTACTAGAAGTACCTTTTTTATAGAATATATCAAATGTTTTAGCAAAATATGTTGTTGACGACTACAGCTGCCATCTACTTTAGGGAAAATGTCTATGGCATGCCACGATGATAAATCTCAGCAGGTCAACAGATAATCTGGAATTTGTTTTATTATAAAAAGAGACACGAAAAGAAATTCAATATTTAGAACATGTTTTTTATTACAGGAAAAATGATTTTTATTCATTTAAACCGTACTTATGTAGTCTAGGAAATAACGATTTTCTACATTTTTATCAAATTGTTACCAGCATTAAGCCAAACATAAAAGAGTCACTTACAAAAGAAAACAATATCTACACTCCTACAGACAACTTGCTAAATAAAGTTCAGAAAGCTAAAACACCAAAACAAACTATACAATAAGCAATTAAAGGTAAAACTGAAACCAGAAATATCAAATTATCCTAATTTGAAATTTAAGAAATATTTAATGCTTGCTCACAGTGATTATTACAATACTTGCTAATCGACTACAGCTTCTGTAGGCTATCATAGCAAGATTAGAAATAATACATGAGGTCTAAGTTACATTAAACTGGTACTCCGCAATTATTCATATGACCGCTACGCACTCCTAAATTATTCGCAGGACGTGTAAACCCTTGCCATATAAAAAGACATATTAGATTCGAAACAATATATAGCAGAACCGTGTTTTGATATATTTATGTGTGTGTGTGTGTGTGTGTTCGGGTTTAACGTCTTTTTCAACAATTTTTCAGTCATATAAACGACGGTGTCTACTTGTAGCAGTGAGCACAACGTCCAACTTTATAGTGTTGCCTCACTGGAATATCACGCCGTAGACACGTGGCATGATACCCCACCCAGTCACATTATTTTAATATATTTAAGCACTAAATCTGTTATAATGCGGCACAGACTAATTTACTTGGGATATCAGTTTTTTTCACCTTTCTCACCAGGCCAAATATCAGCCACATCCCCAATGCAAAAAAAAAAAATGCTCCATTTTTTTCCAATTTGAAGCAAAAAATCCCAAATTCAAAGGAAAGTAATCCCACCTGAAACATTTTTTGATTATTCAAAGAAAATCTTGCTTAGTAAGTTTTGTTGCTAGAGAAATGACACAAACCGGCTCGTTTCTATTTTAGTAACATGACCGTCCGCACCTCGGTAAAAATTAAGTACATGATTCGAGATCTGTATATATTTTGTAAGTAAAAACCCCTAAAACACATAAATTTATCATCATTTATTCATATATACTATTGGATAAGGTACCAAAAATTTGTTGACAGATAGGGTCTGGACCATTAAAATCAAAAGTCACATAGTTTCGCGACCCGATGATTTTGATTCGAACACACGCACACGCACACACACACGCGCGCGCACACACGCACGCACGCACACATGCACACTATACTTATTAGAAAATGCAGGTTTTATTGTGGTATAAACTTACTATACAAACAAAAACAAAAGTTTAAACGTGACAAATGAGGAGTATTTCTTTTTTTTTTGCAAGGTCTGAATAGAATCAGCAACTTCGAAAATAATCCCGAAAAATGAATTGTCTAAATTTCACTAGGGGATACTTTAAATTTGTAATTCATTTGAATGCCTATCCTAAAACTTGAAAATAAAGTTTTAAACAAATGTTAAAGTAATAATAGTTAAATGTTAGAAACTCATCATTTACATGATTTGTCGATACTTTTTCCCAATTTTGACAATTTAACGCGAATTTTACCATGGACCTTTTCCCCAAAATCCTAGAAAAAGCCCCGGATATGCATTCGCGAATTATTCCAGGAAAGTGTTAAAGATTAGGTATTTTCTTATTTCATAAACAAAAATAATACTGAATTGTGTCTTGGACACTCTGAGGAAGGTGAAAAGCAAATGTGCAATAGTTATACCTTATTCTTTTACTTTGTGACTGAAATAACTTGTACAATTTGAATTATATACAGTGTATTTCTTTGTTTCATTGTAAGATTGAAATGAAAAAAGTGTATGTTCTGTTCTGTTCAACCGGGTGCAATATTTTTAAACTATAACTAGTGAATGCTTTTTTGATCATACATGTAAAACAAATTTTCTTTAATTTTCATGTTTTAACTAAATTTTACACACGCTATATCTATAGTTTCTTATTAAAGTGTAAAATTTACCCTACAAGTACCTGAACATATAACGTAACATAAATGTGATAGTTAATGAAGAACAGTCTGGTAAACAGTATCAGAACTTTCCACAGTCTACCCAGTGGGAGATCATTGATCTACAAGAGTTTTATTGCCTCTTAATTATTAATCGCCTATTATCAGTTATTTTGCACATTAGATGCACTTGCTATTTTTGAGCAAGGCAGTGTACGTTGTGCAAAGGGGTATTTTTGGAAATTCTTTTTCTTTTTGTCTTTGTTTCCAGCCTGTCGACGGCGAATCCTGTTTATTAAAGTGAAGGCAATATTCCGTAAGTGACTGGTAACGAAAGGTCTTGCTACAACACTTAATAAATTGCGGTAGTAAAGGATCCTTTAATGTTTCACCATGTGACAAAATGTGTTATGTATCACTTCTATACGAGCATGGTAGTTCTAGACCATGCCATGTAATATTCTCTTAACCGTTTTATTTTCTTTTCATTGACATTGACTTTTTACATTGTACATCGTAGAATTACAGTGCTAGTAAATTTCAGTAAAACATGTTTAATAAACATGCATAATAAAAAGGCGAGGATATAATACATATGAAGAAATATTATGTTCAAAATATTTTCTGCACATGAATGAGGAACATTAACTTGATATTGAGGTTATAACACACTAAATAGTTGTTGTTCTTTATTCTATATAAAACTGACCTATTTCCAATGGCCGCAGCACACATCTGGACCCATTTTAAATGTCTGTAACGTACATTTTCTTGAAGGGTATTGTCAATGCTAAATAAAAATCAAAAGAAAAGTGGGGGTCATGTTTGATGCAAGAAAAATAATTTCAGTCAAACACACAAACTGCAAAATCAGCTAAAAAAAAAAAGAGACCCCAAATTACACTGATGGTGTATGATCTAAGTTTCCATGAAAAATTTTGTCATGTTATTATGAGAATGCTACCTACATGTCAAGCATAGATCTGTCATGTGATTTTACCAAAAAAAAAATGCAAAGAAAATAAGGAAAATAGCTCTACAGAGCAAAATAATTGAGAACTATTTGTATCCGCCATTATGCGACTACCATTTTTTTTTTCGCGCCATTTTTCTATTTAGTGTCTGTATGCCTTGAAAAGCTGTATGATAAAGCACAAAGTTAACCAGATGTAACTTTGGTCTCTTTCAGTTGGATTCCTCTGACTTTGTCGTTATTACCTTTGTCCAAGATGTTGCTGTTGGTCAAAATAGATATGCTATTTATGTGTAGGTTTCTAAATAAAAAAGATTAACAGCGTAAATTTTGCACAGAGTCACTAAAAGAAAACCTGTCCTTAAACATTTTCCAATCCATTGAAATCTAGTGCAGATATTGCTTATGAAAATTACAAAGTCAACGATAAAAAAACAGAGGAAGAACCAAATTACTGCTTGGACATAATCAGGGGAAGTAACTGACAAATGTTCCCCATTAACTTTTTTGTCAATTTCTGTTTCCGTAACCTCTTCGTTGCGTGTATCGTATAGTATTCAGTGACAGTTTGTTACTGTACATAACGGAAAAATTAAGTTTGAAACATTATATAAAGAATGAAAGACAAATTTAAATTATTCTGTTAACTAAACAAAATATTATCAGACGGGTAAAAAATTCACGAAGAGGTACATATAAAATAATACTAGACGACAAAATATTTTGTGAACACTTTTAAGAAAAGAATACATTTAAGAGACGAGCTAAATAAATGGCTATTTTGTGTTGTGTTAATAAAATCTTTGAAAAGATCCTTTGGAAGCATAGAATGCAACAAAGCAACATAATAGCCGACTCGGTTTGACTGGGTCTGTGCATGAGAGGTAATGAAATGTGCAACACCATTCACGCCCCCTAGCTCCGGCTTAAGCGGAATTCCATTATTGCAAGATGAACGTTCTCCATGATCCAGAAGAACCAGAAAATATAACAACACTGAGTCCATGTAAACAAACAGCTTTGTTGACTATACACATTCTTGCATAAAAACTACTTTTTTCACTGGATCCGCCCATGTATAAACGGGAGAAAAATCGTGTGCAAACAAGGCAATTCACGTGCTGTTAATACATGATTTTTATTTTTAAAATGCTTTGCCAGGGACGTATGTATGTATTTCTGCGCAGACTGATATTTGGCATCTGCATCTTGTTTCTTCCATAATAACCTCTTCTTGTAGCATTATAGATACAATGTAATCCATAGTATGTTTAGCTGTATCAGTTTCCAACCCCAAACGTACTGCCCCCATCAATGTACGCACTAGCTTCTCTTAGAGTTTACTCCCTTTACAAAGCGTCTGTTCAGTTATTGTAAATAACTGTGAATAAATAAGTATCGCGTGTAACTTGTGCTATCGCCCGTTTTTAGGTATTATATTAATGATTTTTGTTAGTATCAGTCGGTTTGTTTTTACCTGATTGTTCGCAGAATTCATATAATAAACCTCGAAAGCTAGTCACTAGCTTCGTACTCATCCGTACTCTGTTTGTTCGTACTCAAAATAATTCGAATGTAAAGTTGTTATTCTTAAAATAATTGTGTTCCTGTTTATCAAATTTTTTAGTTATATGCAAAATTATGTGTAATATAACGTTTGTAATAACTAAAAATAAAAATAAAATGCTCAAAAATCTTCAAATCACGCTTTTAGTAGTGTTATTGTTATGTGTGCCCCTGTTATGGATATTTAAAACATGTTTACCGTTTCCAAGAACAACAAGAATGGTAAATAAAAAATGTACCGGGAATCGTCAAGTCATCACATATGAAAGTCGTCGTGTAATGTTTTTTATGCAAGAATAGCGACAATACACGTTTGTTTTGTGTATTAACGCCTGCAGAAGCCCTTGGGATATGTTTGTGACCTCTAGCTTCGGTCTCGGTCACAAACAATCCCGCGGGCTTCTGCAGACGTTAATACACAAAAAACGTGTATTATCCCTACAATAAGGCAGAGTGCATAAAGAATTTGTATAGATATATCACACAGTGCACCTGAGAACTTAATTGTATAGATATATCACATATTGCTACCAAAGAACTGTAAAAATAAATGTCACACAGTGCGCCTTTAGAATTTAACTAAACAGTTTTACATTAAAAAAAAAAATATGCATGGTAAGGACGCAGTCAACCCGTCGAATGGTTCAGATGTATGAAGTTTAAATTACTCTCTACGCAATACATTCAAATAACGATTTCAGTTATCATCAAATTTCAATATTTCATGAAAAACAACTGTCATGACACCACTAGTCAGTTTAATAACACATTTTAACAGATAAGGATGAGAGTTAAATGAAAAATGATAACTATTTAGGAACATAAAATAACTCTTTTGCGTGCGAAGGAAATAAACGGATATCAAATGATTATTCTTTAAATGTCTCTGAATATGTTGTGGTTTCTACTACTTATTTCCGTTAAGTTTCTCTTTAATAAGTATTGTGGCTGTTTAGGTACTACAGTATATTTTAAAAGTAAAACCCATTTCAATTTATTTACTAACACGTGAATATTGTGATTGAAGACTCTGAAGTAAATACCAGAATCATTGATAACGGCGCCAAGTGTAAGAAAATGAAGATCCCTGAAATAAATAACATCTACCTGTCTCTGGGGACTGTCAAAAAGTCATTGATAATTTGCGATATCTTAATAAATAATATCATTAATTATATACCGGTATTATTCTATTCTACACCAAATCACGCGTCATTTCTCTTAGTCTTAAAAGTTCAAAGGCTTGCAACGGGAGTTCACAGACAATATCCGTGCTACTGTTTTGTTTTGTAAAGTCTGATGAATATTGTTCTAAATCATTTATTACGGCGTAAGCATATGAAAATTCTCTTATGTCGAATACTTTGTTAGATGTTTCCGAATACAATCTGAATTTTCAAAAGTTCGAATTCACGTATGGTTCAAATCTAGCTGTTGCTGACAATGTTCTGATCCAATTAGTAAAATAAAGCTTTAAAACCATATGATCAAACAAATTAATGTTATCAGTTAATTGATAGAACGGATGTTTTTTCTTTGAAACAACTTATTTTGTGCTTTGGATTACGGACAGTTTATCTGTTGCTTTTAACATAATGCTTCACGCTGGATAAACATAGTATTAAATGTCTGACAGTACACTGAAGAAGTGCTTCAGAAACGAAGCAATTATTCTAGCGTTCAGTTGTGATAGATTAGACGATTAGTTTCTAAATCAATCATAAAATGTCAATTTAAGATTGTATGAATTACCCTTTTTAGTCTTCTAA
This sequence comes from Mercenaria mercenaria, assembly GCF_021730395.1. Taxonomy (NCBI): domain Eukaryota; kingdom Metazoa; phylum Mollusca; class Bivalvia; order Venerida; family Veneridae; genus Mercenaria; species Mercenaria mercenaria. The sequence continues at coordinate 55,174,839 of NC_069372.1, forward strand.
TTTAGCACTAGATCCAGACAGAAATTTTCTCTCAATGACACTCAACAACTGAATGTTGCATCGTAAGTGATACATAAAGATCACGACTTTAAATAGCTTAAGCAATCGATGATAGTTAACATTTATACGTATTCTTAGTAGACCTGGAGTGCGACTTAAGCGGTTTACGCCTTCATGATTAAGTATGTCTGTGAAAGGTAAAAGGCTTTGTACGGTAAAAATACATATATTCAAGTTTTACATACATAGGATAATGACACTGGTGATCAGTGAAATATAGTTAACGAAAATTTTAATAATTTTACTACTTTAAGAAAATGCATCTCTGTGAACTAAAAACTCTAAAAACGTAACCAGTGAAAGTCAGTAACTTTGTACACATCTGTTAATCAGTCAGGTATCAACCAGTTTAATAAAAGTGGTCGTGTTGCGTATTACATTTTTAATAAGACCCATGCTTCTTTGGTATTGTTTGTATTTTCTTTGAATACAAAATAGCTGCAAATGGTGTTTAACGTCAATTATTTTGTACTGATTATTTAAAAGCATCTTTTAACTGACAAAGTGTAATTATCATTACATAAAATTATATTCATAATAATTATGTTCACAAGTGTGGTATAATGGTCTAAAGAATCCATTATACCAAATAGTTTCAAGCTTTTTCTTAAATCAAGTTGTCGGTCATTGATAAGTCATGTTGTTATAGAATATCGCAATTCCTTTTACAATTAGCTTCAGAATTGAGTCACATGCAAAACTGACAGGTTACATGTACTCGCCCAGCTTATTCATCCTTTGGCTACTTAATGGTCGTTTTGTTGACAAGTTACTAATATATTGTATTGACAAGCAGACTAAATAGAAATCATGACGACTCACAAATGTGGTCAAGGGTGTTTCATGTTTACTCATCTAATGGACAGATTTCCTTAAATACCACTAACGTAGAACTTTAGTATCACTTTTGTACTAAGTTAGATTGCAGATACGTATGCCCGATACTCGCATACATCATCAAAGTTAGTTTAGGCCATGGGCAATTAACCCTTAGCCTGCTGCAGGCGAATTTAACAGCCTTTGCAAACAGCTTGGAACCAGACCAGACGCCGATTAAATCGGCGTCTGATCAGGTTCCAAGCTGTTTGCTACTCTGACAATATTTCTTCCAATTTTGGAGCAAACTGAATGAACTTTACTATTTTAGCAGATGACATTTCCAGCAGACGACAATTTATCTAGCATGCTAAGGGTTAACGTTGAAGTATAGTTCTGTTAATAACTGAGATTATGTTAGAGAATTACGTTAGTGAATTATAAAGAAAGACATTGATGTTAATATTTAGTACAATAATAGATAGTAGTTATTGAAGGGAACAGTAGTTGTCGTTGCTGTGGTTCAGTAAGTGTGAACGCTTGACCCTGTTACACCACATAATAACGAATGCTACTAATACCTGAGCTAAAATATGTGTTATTATGCCCATTATCCCATGTTCCATTTACAGTGTATATAGTTTCCATTTTCTGCCGAACTTTTCTAGTATTACAGTCTTACAACGTCGCTCTGAAAAAAATAAAAATATATTACAAATGGTTCGTCAAACAATTATTGAACCAATAACTTTGGAGTAACGTAGATCGTATTAAAATGAATACTGTAAAAATCTAACAAAAGGTGCCGATTTGTTTTTACATCTTAGATGTAATTTTTTTTAACAATTTAGAATTGACAGAAGTTGTAATGACGGGCCTCTATATATTGATGATGTTATATCAATGTAATTATATAATGAAATACGGACAGGCGTTTCGCCAGTGCATTTTTTTAAAAAAGGAAACATGATCTATACTAAAAGGCTATATCTGGAAAGGAAAACATGAAAACAGCAGGAGTTGTCACGTTCTGAGTTTGTTAAATATCACATTCATCATGTGTATATTCGATATATTCCCAGACATGAGGGAAAGCAAGTTAATTACCTGTCGTGAACAATGTCAGTCAAACAGAGTCTGGTATTGTTTTACTTGCGTTATCTTCGTTTGAAGGATTCTTCCAAAGATTTTATATAACTGTTCCCAATACTAACGGAAATGTTAAAGACTAATATTTGTCTCCATGAGAACTGCTGATATATCAACATTGTGTATGTATACATTCTGCATATTTGTTTCAAGTCTTCATCCACTTTTATACCTATATTTATGTTTTGGCTTTTGTTCAATATATTGAAGTAAAATAAAACGCAGTGATTTCGATAGCGAGTCAATTTAAAAACGATACGTGATTATCCGTAAAGTCTGGAAAGACACATGAAACAATTTTGAAATAATACAAAGTAGTTTATACATTTTCTTTTTCACAAATTCATTAGTTAGAAATAAAGTGACAAAAATAAATCTCTTAGCGAAAAGTTACGAGGGAAATATTATTACAGTTAATAGTCTCGGACAAAAAGATCGGTCTCAAGTCCATCCGGTTTGGAGGGGTCTGCTGTAACGAATATTCTCAGTCATTTACCACTCCTCAGCTGAAAAAATAAGATAATGAAACATTTGGAGGTACTCCAAATGCCTTTCAGTGATTCAGTATGACGACGAGGTAATCTAAATTAAGTGTTTAAATGAATAATAACTATCTTACACTGCAGAAACAAAGTGTGGTCTAAACTTACCTTAATACATTAAGTCTTGTGCATACTACTACATTAATTCAACAATATATTTAGACATTAAACACATTGTCTTGGACTTATATATGTCACTGTCACTTTGTAACTAGATACTTATTATTTCATTTTCTGCATGGAAAGCATGTATTATTATCATCATAGAAAATACAAAAGAATACAGTTATTTGTGGTGCGTCTTTAAATGAAACTATAAAATCCGTTGTACGTTAAAATTATCCGTCAATAAATGCTTGACGTACGGCTCCTCATTATCCGTCGTTCCGGTCACATGGACTTTAGATAGACTCGTGCGTATCTATATTGTTGTTACAGAGAAACAAAATGATAATCTAAATTAACATTTTCCTGTATATTACGGAATTCAACTGCAATCGTACAGATCTTTTTCGAATGGGTACTCGTCCAAATATATTACCGTATTATACAGAAAAAAGTTAAATAATCGAAAAGTCTTGTCTAGAAATATCATGATAACTTACATGTAAAACATGTATGCTCAAGCAGGCATGCCATTAAAAGAGATATCGCAAAACTTAGTAATATGCAAACAAAGCCAAATAGTTGTGCCAATAACATGAAGAAATTGACACTACGTTAAGGAATTTATTTGCTGCTAGAAGCCTAAATCAGTGGGACGGTTATTTGATGTTTGTAGTTAAAATCTGGTGCAGAAACAGGTAACTGATACAAAATTCCCGCATTTAAAATTTACTGTAATAACCACTGGCGGTCAGAAGAATACGTTAAAATGTCATTTCATTTCAAGTTTAAAATAAACATAACATTTACACATTTTAAACAAAATCCACAAACGTTAAAACTAATCTCACATGTTTTAAATTACATTTTGTTACCTGTTGTTAATTTTCTGAATATCCGGTCTAAACGAAAATAATTTTTAAACTATTTGTCTGCAACCAAAAACACCTACAATAAGTTTCAGTATGTTAAACATCTCTTTCACTTTTAGAACAACCAACAGGCTATCATTTTTTAAATTCAATATGTACTCGATTCCTAAGAAAAATGTAAAAAGGAACCAATATTTTTCCACCTTAAATTTGAATTATATTGATTGTGAATGTTGCACTTTGAAAGAAACGACACTTTTAATATATCAGTTAGATTTCCTTTGCTTTTCATCAATTTCTGTAATTAGGCTCAAATTCTTAAAAGATACTCACTGCAAATGGTAGTTAATTCATTAACTCCAAAACGTTATCAAAAGCAAATATATCATATATCGACATTTTGAACCGCAACGTCCAATTTCGAAGACTACTAACATGTAAATGAACGGAAAAGTGTCGCATTTATTATTGGCCGATTTTATACTCTACAGAAGAAATATACTTTTCCGATATTCTTTTCAAACGGGGGGTAATGGGAATATTCCACCGTCGCTGATAATATTTTAGATATTTTTCCTTTCCTAATTGCAAGATCATCCTCTGTACTGATGAAAATAGTATACATTTTTTGAATGACTTGTTGGTCAGTAGTCAAAACTAGTGCCCGGGGTCCAAACAACTACAAGCTAATAGTTTTGACCATTGACCTTCAAGCCATTCAATACACGTTTCATTACATGACACTTAAAACTTATTTCGCAGTTCTTATTTTACTATCTCGACTTATTAGCCCAGTTAACATGTGTTAAATATAGACTCGTAATATGATATTTCACACACTACGGACTGTCAATTTATATTAGTCATGTAATAATTTTGACTGTTACCAGAACAAAGTACATGGTTTAGAGTTTTTACTAGTATTTTCTTCGCATTGCACTCAACATTAAGAGGTTAGTTCTAGGACTGGCCAGCCTGGTGTCAGAATAATGTTACTGGGTGAGGTATCATGTCACGTTTCTACGGTGTTATATTCCAGTGAAGCAGCACTATAAAATTGGACAGTGTGCTCACTTCTTAAGGTAGCATGGCCGGAAAAATGTTGAGAAAGACGCTAAACCGAACACATTAGCACGCACGCTAGCACATACTTACACAGGCACTGTATTGAACAGTTTATTTCAAAGATGTATTGTTTATCGTCAATTATATATGTAGAATTTTTATGTGGCGTGATATGTTGAAGAATTTTACTTGCCATCAGAACGTGCAAATTTAAGGATCCTGCAGTGTTGTGAGAGATTGTGAAATTGCAGTTTATTAAATTTGACGAACGCAACATAGTTACTGGACAAGAAAAAAAAATGATTAAGAGGATGCGGGGGAGCGTTTTGTAACCGATATGTTCAAAGAATGCACTTGTAACTATCATATACGCAAATGAAAACATGGCGGGACTTATTCTTGTCAAACTTGATATTTTTGCAGGTTAACAGTGAGTCATTAAATTAAGCCTACTTGATAAAACACAATAATCATATCTTTCAATCATGCATACACTTGTAAGTCACGAAACTGGCATAAAAGAGAAAGTTGACTTTTTATCCAAAAAAGATTTACATGTTGATTTTATAAAGAAAACTACATTTATCTTGAATAAGCTGGGCGGCTAATTTTTAAAGCTATGAGCTTTATAGACATTTAATTATGTGGGCATATTTCCATAAGAAATATGCCTTTTTGCAGTTTAAAAAGCATATTTCTTGTGAACACTTCCCGTGTTATACCAGATTTATTTAAGTTTCAGCAGGGCATATAAAGGTAGAGGATGATTTTCGCGCCCTGTGTGGCTTAGTTTGCTAGATGTAAAGCGCCTTTGAACGTGGGCGCTATATAAATCTTTGTTTGTTTGTTTGTTTTGGGTTTAACGCCGTTTTTCAACAGTATTTCAGTCATGTAATGACGGGCAGTTAACATAACCAGTGTTCCTGGATTCTGTACCAGTACAAACCTGTTCTCCACAAGTAACTGCCAACTTCCCCACATGAATCAGAGGTGGAGGATTCATGATTTTAGACACAATGTCGTTTATCAAAAAGCCATGGAGAACATACGCCCCGCCCGAGGATCGAACTCACGACCCCGCGATCCGTCATAATAATAATAATAATACAAAACGTAATAATATTATAATTATTATTATTATTAATCTTTTGGGGGCCACCAAAGCTAGTAACAGAAAGAAAACGTTCAAACAACTTCTTGTGGATCAAATTAATGGATCATCGTGGTTCTCTCTAAAGATTGTTCAAATGGTTTTACTTGCTTTTTGTTAGGACAGCCAGAGTTAAAAATAGAAAAGAGGCGTAGAAGCAACTTATTTTCAAGAACCTCTTGATGGATTTTCTAAAGCTTGTTCCGTAGCATTCTTACATACTAGTAGTCCTGTAACATTTTTATTGAACCTCGTTTGTTCGAATCGCCCCGCTTGGCAACTTTTAGCGGCTACCAGATTAAAAAAGAAGTTTTACTTAATGGATGTTCACCAATCTTGGTGTTAAGCAAGGTCCAAACGTTACGATCCTGCTCCGGAGTTCAACTTAGTCTCAAACACTGACGCCCCTTTGGGCCTTTTTGTTTAAACCATTTCATACATTCATCACGCAATATTACTATGCTTAAGGGAATATATTATTGTAATACTAAGACTATTAGTCCATTCACAAGGGAATCATCAACAACATAATAACAATAAATGTAGATCACAAAAATGACAGATACATCATGGCTTCTCTCTAAATGTTTCTGACTTAACACGCTCTTTTCTGTTTTCAAATTGATAATGTACACGAAAAGACATCCAGGTCTATGTCCGTAAAATATTTTGTTGTTTACGGCTTGTAAGTCACGCAGCCACAAATAGACCATTAAGCGACATTCAAGATTGTGGCGGAAAGTGTCATTTTAAGGACGATACCTTTAAACGTTCTGCATAAATTTAGTATGAAATTGATAAGAAGTAATTTTGCATAAACTGTATTACGTTTAGCCACCTTCCTAACCAGCGACATTGGCGTTTTAAAACTATAATATATTTTGTCCAATGGACGGGTAGTCTGCGATGTTGTAGTATAGTTCCCATATTTTGTGATAATTATCTATCTTAAACATGATATACATAGATGCACATGATGCTTATGTATGTGAAAATTCTGTACGTTGACAAATAAATTATTAATTAACACTAATTTTAGTCACGATCCTTCATAAATTACTTAACTTTTCACCGTTTTGTTCACATAAACTAAAACAACAAGGCAATCGGTAACGCCGATGGATGCTCCCTGAAATTATTGTAGCATAAGGGGCTTTTCCCAAAGAACGTTGTGTTAAGGAGAAATGTGGTCAGCAAGAGTTGTGGTTCTTTAACACTGCACTCCGTGTCACTGATCTCTATGAATATGTAAAGTATCAAGTCAAGGTTTTCAAAGTCAAGGATTCCGAAATGGGACCACCTAGAATTATGGTTCCTTGTTATTGCACGTTCTGTCACAGACCACTATCAGATTGATTCTAAAGTATCAAGTCAATACCTTACACAGTATTCAACTAATGCCCTGGACAAGGTTTTCCAAGAAGGGAGGTAATTAAAAAATTGTCCCACATAGAGTTATGTTTCTCAATGAGCTCTATCATTCACGGTATAAAGTTGCAACTTGGTAACTTCAATACATTTTGAGTTATCCTACGGAAAAGAATTGTGACGGACGGATGGACGGACAAGCTGGCGACTATATACTCCCCCCTCGTGGAACATATTTATTCTTTTCATAAAGGACAAATAACAGACAAAAATGTAACGGCATGAATGAATTTAGTAACAAAGAAAACCCTAAGAAACGTAAAAGTAGCCAACATCAAAGTACGGTAAAAACCCTTTTAGCACTGGCTATTTTCGACAAATTGAGTTGTCGTAAACCTAGGGTTGGTTGCACATCACATGACTCACTGGATCTGATAGATTGACTGAATGAAATTTGATACGCTTAAAATGACTTTAATGGGCATGCCAATCCTCTTTAAATTTGAGAATTTGTTTATTTCGGGTTAAGCGCCGTTTTTAAGAGTATTCAATGTCTGCAACGGCGGGCAGTGAACATAATCAGTGTTCCTTTATTCTCTACTGGTACTTACCTGCCCTCCGAGGGTAACTTCCAACATTCCCACATAATTCAGAAGTGGAGGACGAATGGCTTCAGACACAATGTCTTTTATCATTTTTCACAGAAAATACACCCCTCACGGGGATTAAACTAACGACCTTGCGCTACGTAGATCTGTACTCTCACTTTTGCGTTAAGTTGCTAGTCCCGTTGCGAATTAGTTTTTATAAACTGCATACCCGTCAACTCTCAGTTCCTAGCAAAAATTACCAAAAACACGATTACACTTTTGAATAACGGTACTAAATACTAAAATGTTTACCTTAAAATAGCCAAAATAGCTATTTTTATTCCATTTTGCCCACTGCCAGTGTAAAAAAGGACACAGTCAACACGTTGTATGATCTGCAATGTTTTACGAAATGTACAGGTCAGCCTCAATATTTAACTACACAACGATTTGACCTAGACAAATGATCATATATGAGTAATCTTACACTGATTGCATACTGAGCAACTTTTACCACTTCTCATTTTCAGTATTCTTTAAAACGATATTAATTGTCAGTTATCCGTATATCACTCGTTCGAGCATCTTCGTACATTTACTATTATCAGTGTCGAATCGCGCTTACATGTGGTACCTGTGTGTTAACTACAACAGCAATTCGCATTTTTCAGTAATTCAAGGGCCATAATCCAAGAGCGCCTCGGACGATTTAGCTGGTTATCGAACTTGGCTGAGATATTATGCCCACAAACATTCTCAGCAAGTTTGGTAAAGATCCGATGAAAACTGTTCGACTTAGAGAGCGGACATGCTTTGGACGCCAGCCGGCCGCCGCTGCCGCTACGGATGTTCACATAATACGCCCCTCTCTTTCAGAGACGGGCTTATAAAAACGAGCTGATTATGTGTATCAAAGATGCATTTTGGTTTAATTTTCCATGAAGCGCCATACGAGATATAAGGAGACATATTTTTCGACGGACTTGTTATATATTAAATATTTAATGAAACTTGTTTCAATACTTAAAATCCTGTAGACGCAATAATCTGGTTAAAATCATCGTCAGCTCATTCTACAGCTCTGGTGCTTACAATCTTTTTTTCGACTTCTAGGAATTTTGAAGCAACCCTTCTACAATAATTTTCCGTTACAGCTCCTTTTTGTTGTTGGCCTACTTTGCGATGCATGGCTCTATGGCTGTGTTTTTGCTGATCTGTGCTTCTGGAAAATCTACTCTTACCTTTTTTATTTTTCGGCGACGCCGTTTAAATTCGTTTTCGTTACCTATGCCACGTGACTTCAGTTTGCAAATCAAACTACTTGATAACGCATTATAGATAATTTATCAAAATGGAAGATTTATGCAACACTCTTCCTGATTGGACGAGAGTGTCAATTTCTTTCACTGAGTACTTGTTTGCTTTGATATATTTGTTATAAATTATTTAACTGATTTATTATATATGAATATTTTTCTTTAGTATGGTATGCAACTATTGAACTCAGTTGAAATCTGTTTCATTATATATATGCTATATAATGACTGAATCTCATTACACTGAAATGAAGGTACGCTGCATACAGTTTATCTATGTGATACACGTATATGACTACGGTCAAACTTTGTTTATGAAACAGAAATATTGAAATAATTACAATTGTATGTTTTGCTTGACCTTCATATTTTTTATAGGTGTGACGTCATTGTCCAAAGATTCATGAATAGCGAATATGCATTTGTTAAAGCGGGATCAGTTGGCCTATTTTAGAAATAAATAATAATAATAAATAAAAAAATCCTTTAATTGATTTTTTCTCATGTATTCTAATCAAACTTGATTTGTAGCATCTTTATTTGGCCCACAACCAAGTTTGTTCAGCTGGGACATTTGACCCCTTTTAGAGGCTGCTAGAGCTAAAACTAGAAATGCCTTTATACGGCGTCTCATGAACAGCTTGGTGGATCTTTGTCATACTTGGTCTGGAGCATCATTATAAAGTCCTCTTCCAAATTTTATTTAGGAACTTGGGCCCTATTAGGGACCACTATAGCTAAAAGTAGATATGCCTTTCTTCGCATTAACCACTAAAATGTAATGGACTTTTATCAAACTCGATGTGTAACAATATCGTAAGGTCTCCTGCTATTTTGTTACAAATGGGGATAGGGACCAATTTAGCTAAAAATATAAACACGTTTAATGACCTCTTCTCATGAACCGCTTCATGAATTTTCATCAAACTACTGCTGTTATTATTTGTCTAAGGATAAACGAAACAAAATTGCAACCCTACGAAACCTTTAAAAGAGAACTATTTAAATTGTTAAAGTGCGGTGTTTAGTTTTGCAATTTGAAAAATGTTAGATGAAAGATGAATGTTAGATGAAAAATTCATAAACTTCCTTCCTTATTACAATTCGCCGACCATCATTTTTAAAGATATTTCTTGTTTTCTAGTGATACGGCTCAATTTTTCATGATATCAGCTTTAGATTGGCATCAGTCCTTATAGTTCTTTAAAATAAACATCTCTGCCGTAAAATCCTCTTAAGTTGTACTTCTGGAAAAGAATTACAATAATTCTTATCTCCGTCAGATGAGCCTAGAAAGAAAATAGTTTTCTTAGAAAATATCAGTGTCAGTACGAAGAAAGAAATACAAACATCATTACAGATTACTAGATCTCCACAGACCTTGTAAGTCTATATCGGTAATTACGACCTTTATTATGTCCAGACATTTGCTAAAGTCTATGGAATAGAACTGATAAAAGCCTTTTATTGGATTTAGGAAGCTCATGTTTGTTCTCTTTCCAAAGTGCAACTTTTAGTATGTGTTTGTGGGGTGTGGTGTGTGTGGGGGGGGGGGGGGGGGGGGGGGGGGGTATGAGGGAGGTAAAGGATGAACATTCACTAGGGAAAGCCACGTTGCAAAGGCGCAGCCTTCTTACACCTTTATCTAGTCAGATAATATGTATGTCTGAAGCATTATCTTATCGTCAATTTCAACAAGTCAATGATACACCATACACCAGCAGGAGGTGTAAACAGACTTTTCCTTTATAAAGATAACTTGAGTCATGAATTATTCATACACGATTGTCTGAGTGGTAAATATTATATTTGCTTAGGCAGTGACACCAATTGAGGACGGAAGGGGCCGTTAAGCAGTTTCCTAGTATTGCAGTGACCATTATAAGGTAACAAGCAAATACAAATGTCATACACACTATAACAAATTTGCACGAAAGCTATACGGAAACATACATTCATAAATAAATTTATGGTACGTTACAGTAAGTCTTATACAATTCAGGAGAGACTAAAGTCAACCAGAAAGTCATATCTATTATATATGAATGTTAATTAATTTTCACTAATAATTTCAACCTTAAATTGCCACAAAATTTTAAACAGGAACACAGTAGATGCAATCGCCAGGGGAAGTCACTAAACAAATAAATGATTATTTCCTGGTATCACCTAGCTGTGTTTTTATCTGCTGCAAATGTCTTGAAATGTCTAAATGTTGGATTAGAAACATTGAATGCTGGATTAGAAGCATTGCGTACTTGATTCAAGTTTAGTAGATTCTTTCATCAGACAAAAAATTTAAACAGTTTTCAGTTGTTGGTTTAAATCTGCATGAAAGGTAGTATATACATGACCTGTATTTAAATCTTGAATGATTTCAGACATCATTGATGTAACTCACCTCCACAAGCTGTTTAAAAGATTTTTCCAAGTCCATGATCGACGTATCGATCGGAATTTTGTAAATTGTTGCAATTTGTTTAATGAAATCTGTAAAAAGATCCTTTGGAAGCAAAGAATGCAACCAAGCAGAATAATAGCAGACTCGGTTTGATTGAGCCTGTTCATGAGAGGTTATGAATAACGCAACACCTCCCATGCCCTCTAGCACCGGCTTAACCGGAACTCTATTACACATCAGTTGGATAGACTCCATGATTCCGAAGGACCAGAAAATCTAACAATACTGAAAGCGATTGTCATGTTTTATTTACGTCATTCAGTTAAGAGAAGTTTTTTCGTTTTAATTAAATGACCTTTAGAACTAAACTCAGCAACTGTAAATGAGCTTATATCATAAAGTCAAACTGATATTACTAAATGTCTTAGGTTTTACTTCATGACATTTTGACAGACACAATCGAATGTTTTCTTTCTCACATCTGATCAATACATATTTACACAACATTAATCTAAGATATTTTCACTTAAACATTTTCATTTTGGACGCAAATATTATTAACTGCATCGCTGTGCAGCCTAGATTCCCTATCTGTTGGACATTGCAATTTTACGTGCACTAAACACGAACATACATCCCATTACAAAATTGTTCAGTTTCATCCCCTGTTCAGTAAATATTGCAGAAAGTCAGGTATATACTTAAGCTATGTCACGCTCAGTCATGCAAAGCGGTGTTGTAGAGACCTAAGTAACCTGGAAATGAATATTCCATACATTTAGGTAGATATATTGTGTCCGCGGCCATTTGCACCTGGCTGTAATTTGTTCACACTGCCGGGACACAAAATCCTCATTTTCATTTTTACACTTTCCAGAATACAGGCTAATAATAGCGTTAGTACAACATCTAAATCACAATAAAATGTGTCATTATCTATCAGTATTACAAGTTCTTTAGCTGCAAGTATCTGAGCGATAGCTTTGCGATATGATATCAACCAACTGCAGTTCGTTTAAATTGAAATTTCATTGCACATTTAATATGATTTAAAGGAAGACATGTAGGTTTTAGATTATTCATGTCTGTATTTCAGCTACAAGTTCTTAAATGATTGTAAATTATTTATCTTGTTTATTGTATATCGAGACGAAAGTGTATGTTAGGTGAGAATTTTATTATAGAGTATTTTGCAGTTCGTTATAAGATACTTTGCCAGAAATACGCTTTAATAAATTAATAGGCATAACATCTGAGTTGAAGTTTATTAAGATAGAAATTTCTGAATTGAAGTTTATTAAGATAGAAATTTCTATCATAAATCTCAGATCAAGGTTATGTATATTCAAAAAGCAAGAAATATCTTTAAAAGGATGGTCGGCGAATTGTAATATTTATGAGGTTTTCATATCATTTCTGTTATTCTATCATCTATCTAACCTTATTCATGTGATACGCAGATGATTATTCAGCTCTCTCTCTGTAAATTGATATTTGTTGGTATTTGAACAGGTTTTCATTATATTTATTTAACAAACTTATCACAATCAGTTGATAAATGCATGTATGTCATATTCATTTATCCCTAGTACTGGAAAGTTTAAACATGGACACCTGAATTTAACTAACTTAAAATGTATGGAACTTCCGTCACTGGCATTTCGTATATTAGCTTAGATTTGTGACGATGACATTTCTTTTCATCTTGACTAAAAATAAGCAAGCTTACAGAACATCCGCGCTGATGAATGGCAACATCAATGGGATTAAGCTCTGCTACTAAAAGCTAACTTGCTTAATTTGCTATTTCTTGCAATAGAAGCGATTGTGAAATGCTTTTATCTTGGACAGGAACATACTGCCAAGCTGAAGTCGTTTATGTCATCTGGGTAGTCATCAAAGACAACAATTAAGAAAATATTGTATTATCGAAATGTTTAATTTTCAATTTTTTCTTCCTGCGTCGAATGTAGTAATTAATGTACAACACACTCTTTGTCACAGTAATTCCAGTATTCGAAATATGTTCGCCTGAATGTGACAGTTGTATCCCGCAAATTATTGTATATGTGTTACAATGCTCATGTAAAGATACTTTTCCTCCTGTGTAATTTACAACTGTACATGAGCATTAATGTTTTGAACTATATTTTTATATATTTATACAAACGGTAAGGATACGGCTTATCTTGCACAGTGCGTATCTTACATATTTCTTTTAATCTATGCAAACAGGTTTTTTCCCTGAGTTTTAAAGAAGTATTTTCTTCTGTTATAGGCGTTGTTTACCTGACTCTTCATTCCAGAAAAACGAAATTACATGTTTAACCGAATACCATTTTCATTGATAGTGAGCATCAACTTCAAGTAAATGCACAAGTCTGTGTCAGCTCATGTCTGTGTCAGTTCAAGTCTGTGTCAGCTCATGTCTGTGTCAGCTCAAGTCTGTGTCAGCTCAAGTCTGTGTCAGCTCATGTCTGTGTCAGCTCAAGTCTGTGTCAGCTCATGTCTGTGTCAGCTCATGAATTTACTTTTGACAAGTACGAGTCACTTTTACGTATAAAGGCTATTATGAAACTATTATTAGGCGATAGAATTGTATTTCTATTAGGTAAAGACCAGTTTTAAAGCTTTTTTGATGGATATGCATGTGGAGAGCAAAGCATTCTATTCCACTGTGAGCACTTACTCATTACTATAGTAAGAGTAGATTTGGGAATGGAGACATATTTTTCGACGGACTTGTTATATATTAAATATTTAATGAAACTTGTTTCAATACTTAAATTCCTGTAGACGCAATAATCTGGTTAAAATCATCGTCAGCTCATTCTACAGCTCTGGTGCTTACAATCTTTTTTTCGACTTCTAGGAATTTGAATAGATATTTACTCATTATTATAGTAAGAGTAGATTTGGGAATGGAGGGTTCACTCTTTGCACATCTGATTGACAACCCAACTTTGAGATTACGCAAATGTCTTCTGCGTGTTACGGCTTATTTCTTCTCTCATACGCCAGAAAAGTATTTCACCTAGACAACAGGGAGATTTTCTCATTGTTTTGACTTTGTTTTGAATTCGTCTATAGACCATTGTATTTCACTATCAGCAGGAATCATCTGCAGAAGCTTAAATGTCAGGAAGAAAAACTGTTGTACCAATACTATGGACATCGTGAGGTGTTTTGAATTTCTTTAGTTTATTTTCTGATTATTTTTGATCAGTTGTATTATTGATCTTTTATCATTTATTTTTTATGATGTATTATTCCGCGTAAGATGTTCCTGTGAATCATGACGGTTGTTGCTACCGAGTCTGCTATAGTTGTATTTGGTTGCATCGTATGCTCCAAAAGGATCTTGTTACAGGTATTATTCCTTGAAAATGACAAAAAGTCATCTGAATTACGTTCATCATAATCATGGAAAATTTAAAGTAAAATACTTACATGGTATTTTTTAAGAATCGACTGCTCTTGTATAACATTTAATTATGAATGAAGCGCTACACATACAATTAGATTTTATTTTAGCTCACCTGAGCACGAAGTGCTCAAGGTGAGCTTTTGTGATCCCCCTGTGTCCGTCGTCCGTCGTCGTCCGTCGTCAATCGTCAGTCCGTCGTCGTCAACAATTTGACTGTTAACACTCTAGAGGTCACAATTTTGGCCCAATCTTAATGAACCTTGGTCAGAATGTTACCCTTAATAAAATCTTGGATAAGTTTGATATTGGATTATCTGAGATCGAAAACTAGGTCACCAGGTCAAAGCAAAAGGAAAAGCTTGTTAACACTCTAGAGGTCACAATTTTGGCCCAATCTTAATGAATCTTGGTCAAAATGTTACCCTTAATAAAATCTTGGATAAGTTTGATATTGGGTCATCTGGGGTCAAAAACTAGGTCAACAGGTCAAATCAAAGGAAAGCTTTTTAACACACTAGAGGTCACAATTATGGCCCAATCTTAATAAAACTTGGTCAGAATGTTACCCATAAAATCTTGGACAAATTTGATATTGGGTCATCTGGGTTTAAAAACTAGGTCACCAGGTCAAATCAAATGTAAAGCCTGTTAACACTGTAGAGGCCACTTTTATGATTGTATCTTCATAAAGCTTGGTCAGAATGTTAATCTTGGGTCATGGTCAAGATCATGTTTGAATCTGAGTCATGTAGGGTCAAAAACTAGGTCACCATGTCAAATAAAAGGAAAAGCTAGTTAAACAATCTAGAGGCAACATTTATGACCATATCTTAATGAAACTCGGTCAGAATGTTAATCTTGATGATTTATAGGTCAAGTTTAAATCTGGGTTAGGTGGGGTCAAAAAGTAGGTCACTAGGTCAAATCAAAGGAAATGCTTGTTAACACTATAGAGGCCACATTTATGACTGTATCTTCATGAAACTTAGTCAAAATGTTAATCTTAATAATCTTTAGGTCAAGTTCGAATCTGGGTCATGTGGAATCAAAAACAAGGTCACCAGGTCAAATCAAAGGGAAAGCTAGTTAACACTTTAGAGGCCACATTTATGACCATATCTTAGTGAAATTTGGTCATAATGTTAATCTTGATGATCTTTAGGTCAGTAGGTTAGGTGAGCGATACAGGGCATTCATGGCCCTCTTGTTAGTAAAGTTAGATACAGTTGATGAGGATTTGCTACATTTAAAGTAAATACCTAGGTATCAGATACATTGTACTTTAATGAACGAGGGCCATTGAATATCTTTAAACAAATGGATGTGATAGCAACATAAATATTGACCGTGTATTGCCGAGAAAACTTCTTCTGTTACGGCATTAACAAGTTCCAGAAACCATATTTATTTACAATACTAAGTAGGAATATATGCCTGTTACAAGTTCGTAAAGGTTTTTCTTGTTGGTATTTACGTCATTATAATCTTATTGTCTCCGATCCGTCTGAAACGCTTATCATGACGCACGTAAGTTGTATTTCGATGTCCTCGAAAGTATATAATTATCTCTATTTATACTGTTGTAGTTTTTTTTCTAGAACGTCTCACATTAGTTTTTATGGCTCTGTAATAGATCCAGAAGTAATGTTACTGCGTCCAATGCGCAATTATTCGTCAGTATTTTATTGTAGAAATCATATAAAGATGTACTCTATTGCATGGATAAATACTATTTTCTAGGGTTGTTTCAACTTCATATTTTACAAATTTAGTGCTAAATCTTGGTGTTGCATAGTGACAAACATATACATTTATTTCGTCAATAACGTCAGTGACGTGTGACGATAGTCTTTAGATTGCTATCTGTGTAAGTCGATATCTCGATAAGTGAGCAATACATATTTATGATATTTTCAAAACCTAATAAAATAAATCAAGGTACTTGGGTAGGAATTTTTGCTGTTGTCTTTTCCTTATACACATTTCTGTGTCTTGAAATAGATGAGCGCAATTTGCAACAGTAATTTAAAGCTACATGGCAGTATGATTCAGTTTTAGGGAATCTGATACTAATCTTATTACAATTTTCAGAAGATTACAGAGTTCTTTTTAGACATATAATGCATCAATTGTTAATTAAGAAATTGATTTCAAATTTATTTTATCTATATAATAACGCATTTTATTGAAAGATTCACAGTATATACCTGTAATCTTTGTTTCTATATATTTTATAAACATATCAATATATTGACACCATAAGTTTATAACGACAAAACAAGCCAAAGCACGCAATAAAGAGATACGTCTACTTTAATTAAACTAGTGTTCTGCTCTAGTACAAATAGGCACTACTTATCTGGAGATTAACAGACGGGCCATTGCTCTTATTCTCAGACAATCGATCAACTCGAATCACATTAACAATAAGAAAAACAAAACTAAATAGATAACGTCACGTTCGTGCGTGAACGATATTCAAAACAACATCCATGACCCGTATACTTTAAATGATAGCACCAGAATACGACATCTGCTGTAAATAAAAATATTTATTTTTGTTGTTGAGTATAAATAAAATAATTTTAAGGTTATATTATCCTTAAATGTTTCCAAGAATTATTTTCTATTGATTGCAGAAATGTTTTTAAATATAACATATATGTATTAAATTATATTATCAATTTCAACGATCGTAAGGGTATATCACCATGAACGCTTTAATTAACGGTATAGGACAGGCTATGTGCATGACTAATTTTGAATTGAGAATTGAAGCAAATTATGAAATAAGTTTCGTAACAAATTGATTCAACTTTCTTAATTTTAATTTCAATGCATAGAATAGCTGATAACTGGAAATAGGCAAGTGCGTACGTGTTTGTTATTATAGTTCCTATAAACTCAAAGTGATTTCTAACGTCAATCTATAGACCTTTATTCGTTTATGGTGAGACGAAAGCAAATTGCGAATACGAATATAGACTGCACAGTTTCATTTTTTTTTACATTTGCGGTTATTATTCCCACTTTTTACAAACAAAGACCCACTAATAGATATATGTGTTGTTGTTGAGTAATCTAACACTTTTTATTGTAAATATAATACTTATTACCGCCTTTGTAATGGAACAATAACAGCAGGTGGTCAAATTCATGCGTAATCAGGAAACATATTTACGTTGCGTGGTGAAGGTTTACAATTTAGTCGTATTGGAATGGCTTTGATCAATAACTGGAGCACAACAAGGATAAAGATTCAGTTAAAAAATACACGTTTTATGGTTTGCAGTAAGTGCATTTAGATCTTTTATTGATTTAAAATATAAGCGACAAAATATTTCTTAACTACTGAACATGTACTATGTTGAACGAGACACTGGGTAATATGTAACATCTACGGAAAGAGAAACGTCGTCAGACCTCTCTCATGATTTTCCGAAACTTAGACAAAATTAAAAAGTAGTTTCAGTAGCTGATAATTTTTGCAAAATGGCGTTATTAATTAACAAGGTAAAACACACGCGGGTAGTCTTTATGTAAGCTTATGTAATCACGCTTTAGTCGGCATCGGCGTCGGAGTCGGAGCTCGCGTCACAAAAGGTTAAAGTTTTGCATGTTTACAGAAATTACTGAGCTTTCAAACTTCATATTTGTCTTTGGCTTTATGAAATGACATTCCAGAACAAGTTTCATAACCTAAGCTTTGAATTTGTCAAAATTATGCCCTATTTTAAGATTTTGCTCGAAAGCAAGTTTACTCAGAAACCAGCCAAATGCTTCCAAACTTCACACATGTCTGTGGTATCATGTGTTGACATGGCAAGACATGTTGCATAACTCTACTTTTTATCTTTTAAATATTATGCCTTTTTCTAACATAGAAACTTTGTTACAGTTTTGCATGTAAACATGTTTCTCCGGAATTAGTTGACAAAATGTTTTCAAATCCTCCACACGTCTTTGGCATCATGAGTTGACCTCACGGGAAAAGCTACAGAACGCTAGCTTTATACTGAGTTGAAGCGAAACACATCTTCAAAACAAATCAATGTGACATTTTTTGTGTGTGTAAAATTACTCAGACGTATGACACTTATTGCTTCAAATGTGTGAAGAATGTCAGTCTTTACATATTTTTTGCCAAATATTTCTAACGGAAATACAGGGCATTTAAATGACTATGTGGTATTTTTGAATATTATGATATTTTTTTCTGTATCAGCATATTGTATTAGGCTTTACAGCACAAGAAATACAGTTCAACTGTGACGTCAACTGAATAACTAACCAACAGAAATATGAATACAACGTAATCCCTTGTTCATTTCTTTAGAATTTGGCATGATTTATTACACACATGTATTTCCAGATTTTAATAAAAGCTTGAACAAATGTTAGGTTTGAATTTACGGAGGATTACCTTTTGCAGTAATAGATCTCTTTGGATATATCAGTAAGAATCGGTTACAGATGAAAAATATGGTTCTGGTTTAGAAAAAATACATGCACAAAAAACAATCAAGTGAAATTAAAAGTCGCAACAGTAAACAGTTGTGATCAGTAACCCAATCGTCGAAATATCTTAATAGTTCCAGCATTACACCAGGGAAAGTGTGTATTTACTGAAATGCAAGTAAAATTATACATTTTTTTTTAATTTATATTCTACAAATTTTCGCTGTTGGATTGATCGACAGGAAACAATGGTAAAGATGACAAACCTACAATGTACTATTCATTGAATATTTTCAAATATAAGATATACTTATAAGTCCATATGCTTATTTTGAGAGATTTGTTGATGACTAAAGAGACCCAGAAATATCAAATTGATTTTATGACAATTATGGGTTGTTTTCACGTTACAACCTAATCAGCCGTTAAGGAAACAAACACTGAACAACAAGATGTTTGTTTAATTCTTACTATCTGCAACTTAAAAGTTGAAACAAGCTACGAAAACGTTCGGTTATTCAGTCTAAAATAGTCCGTGTCTGAAATATTTCCGGTGAAATGAAATAAGAATTTGTGCGAAGGCAGCTGTCTTGGATATAATAACTAATAGATTTTAGGTCTTCTGTTGATCTGATGATGACCGAATATTGAAGACTTGCCCGAATATTGAAGATTATCTTTTGCCATCCCTACATTTTATAAATTATTGGATTGAATCATAGCGCTGTATTGAGACTAGCGTTAACCTCCAATAGCAATGCCAGACTGGTAAAGGAGTTAAGAAAACATGTAAAATATGCATTGTTCGACATCAAATTACAACTATAGTAAGCTTGTCCATCTTGGTGGTGTTGTAAACAAATAAAGGTAAAGTCTGTCTGTGTATGTTTTTATCTTATAACTGGAAGTTTTTATTACATTTGTAAATTACAGAAAAGGTTCTCAACTTTGAAAATTAAATCGTTGAGGGGCATGGACGAGAATTTCGAAATTTGCGCATTGCACTATTTTTTTAATTATAATATTTTATAGGTACAATGAACTTTGATTTAAACATTTGAAGAAATTGTGCAATAAAAGGGGATATTGCTTAGGCTTTAAAGATTGACCATTTACATAGTAGTAAATTAGCTTTTATATAACATTTCTTTAACATTAGTGATAAAATCGGGTTGAAAGGCAACAAAAAGTACAATACTGGTGGATACGTTCTAAAACCAGTGTATGTATATCGCTATAGTTTCCGAAGTCAGTCTACCGATATTTAGACAAATGTCAACCAGGTTAAAATGTTCCTGTGTTATTTTTCGAAATTTCGGTAGCAATGTACGGATTAATGCAAGGTGCATAAGCTCAACTATCTAAAAGTCACCAAACGCAGGGTTTGTCCATGAAGACTGTTTTAAGAAATTGTGAAATAGGATTTAGAAATTTTTTGTACTTTGATAATGAATGTATGCTCTGCTAATGTTGCATCTGTTGGCAGAGGCAGACTTGCTACGTAAAAAGGAATAATCGGGAGAAACTGAAGTTTAATAAGAACGGTTTTTGTGCTGTAAGATTAATTACCTAGGCAGACTGGAATGACGCTTAAAGGTACTACCGTAATTCGAATTGTATACAAATGATTAAGGAAACGTTAATTTTTTTTATTTAGAAAAGGTATTAGGCCTATTAGAGTGTAGAGTCTGATTCAAGTATTTATCGCTTTAGCTTTGATTTTTTATACAAATTTCTTCTGCGGAGTGTTGAAACGGCCGATAATAAATGCGACTATTTTCCTAGAATCATTTATTGTCCGTCATTTTCGAGATTGAACGCTGAGGTCATTATGCTATTATATTGTTCGGTTGCGTTCTAGGTTTCCAAAGGATCTTTCCGCAGATTCTATAGAGAAAGATGCTGTAAAAAATTGCATTTGCATGTAAGTATAGTTTGAATAAAAAAGTTTAGATAAAGAAAGGTTACATCTGAGGAAGTTAAACTTTTACGAGATTATTTTAAACACGATTGATAAACATATTTTTTTCGGTGATACTTGAAGAAACAGAACTATTTTTAAGACAGACAAATTATGTTTACCTTTCAAAAATATTATATATGCGTAAAATGGTTATTTTACATGTCATTCCCCGTTATGCTTCAATCTCGAAAATTTTGAATATTGATGATTTATTGTTTACTTTGAAGTCTGTGTATGTCAGCAAGTTATCTGTATTTCGAGAAGGTTCCATCATAAATGCTGATAAACAGGATGTTAACATTATTTTAAAGTCAAGATTTTTGAGTTTTTTAAGATTCTTTTTTGTCCTCGGAATTTTCCATGATACTTTATATAGGAAGCTGTCTGAGAAAAAGTGAGAACCTAAGCAAGATCTTCTTGTAAAACTCTCTTGTACATGTATTTCTTAATAACAAAATATAACCAAGTTGGACATGTCACAGTTGGTGGATTAACATCGACATGTTAGGTTTTAAATAAATACCTTTAAAAAGGATTTAAATTGAATTTGGATTCTGTGTAAGAGTTGGAATGAATAGTTATTGAAATTAGATGTGACCGACACATTTTGACTATTCTAGAATATTAGAATTGGATATAAGGGCTAGTTAACACTTTTAAGTTATCTGCATTATTTCATTTCAAAATCAACTTTGTTATTGTTTATAGTTACTGGTTTGCTTTTCTGTTACCTTTTTAGTATTTTAAGCAACAAGCAATTGTTTAGACGTAACAATTGGTAAAACTCATTTTTCCCTGCAACATTTTTTTTCTAATTCTGTTTCAGCATTAAGAATCGATCATCCACCAATATCAACAGGCTTTACAAGGGAAATAGTCTTAACTTGTTATTCTGTTGTTTACATGTGATGTAGCGATCAGTCCATGCACTAAATTTCATACGTTTCGCTCCAAAGTATTGACTTTTAAACACATTTCTTCCATTTCTTCCAGGATATTTACTAAAATCATTTTTAGAATGTATCATTATTTCAACGTTATGACAAGACTACCATATCGCTGATCTACATGAATTCTATGAATAGCCGGATGATCAAGAATGATGTGAGAATATTACACTTGAGTATTAACTTTGTCCTACATAATGTTCGTCAAACGGTTACCAGACCTATTGGGATATTTAGGTTGTTTCATGAATTTTCATAATGAAAAGTTGAAAAGTAGAACAATATTTTCATCGACAAGAATCAGAAATAAGACAAACAATAGAGATATTGTGGTTAAATTTTCTCGAGAACTGTTCGAGGGGCTAGACCGAAACACATGTGACATATTTTTAAAAATTACTTTTTTTAATAAAATGATGAATATTTAATGTGGGCTTGCACTGTAAAACTCACATGTTTATATATGGTCATTTAACGCATAGTTGTTGCATATTTGTCCTTTTGTTGCATGATAAACCTGATTAAAATTTATGATTCAGAACAAATTCGTCCGAAACAGTCTCCTTAGAGTTATTTTTTTTTAAAATAAGTCATGTATAAGTTATATAGTGTTCCAAGTAATGCTAGTTGTCAGACAGGTGTTTTTATTTATTGAAGTCCAAGATGACAAAAGCTATATTCAGATTATGACTGCTTAATGAAACAATGCAGTTTACAGGTATTTCTTTAGCAATGACTATTTTAAAACGGGTTGCACTGACTATTTAAAGCATATCGTTTGTTGTCTTTTAAAATACACAATCCGGTTAAAAACACTCCAGGTTATTTTCAAGACTTCCATCTTGTAAAAAGATAATCATTTATTTAAATAGACTTTAAGATTGCCCAAAAGGAACAAAATCTTATAAGGACTTATATCGTATACATGTGTCACTTGAAACAATTTCTGAGAATAGGATTTGCAAATTACACATGAATTGCTAGCGCGATTTGCGGGATTCATGGATTTGCCGATCCTATTCTGTCGTTCATTTCGCACGAACACCGAAAAAGAATCATTTCTTAAATGAATCGAGAAATAAACTACAAATTCTAGTTATATAATATTACATGTGTCAGGAAATAAATTACAAATTATAATCTTCATCCATTTAAACACGAAAAACTAGAAATTAATACACATATTCAGAATCTTCAGATCTATTTTCACATTAAAAACTAGAATTTAACACACGATGTGCAGTAATTCTCACTGATAAGTCACAGCATTTCACGGAGAAGTATAAAAAAATAGATAAAATTATATAAGTTATAAATGCATATATTTACATTGCCCTATTTTTTTACATTGAAAATTATGACGTTCATTTCGTATGAACAGCAAAACGAATGACGCGAAAGTTACGTCAACGCTGCATAGAGATAATGGGCTGCTGTTTTGACGACGTCCGCGTATAGTCAGGGAGAACGTTCCTTAGATGACGTCGCAGCTGTTCCGTCTGGTGAACAGAATGGCCGGGAATGTTAAATGCAACAAAATGTGTGAAATTTATGATATGATCTTGTTTACAAATGGGTAGGAAATATAATGTAAATATAAGAAATGAAACTTTTTTTTCGGTGTTCATGCGAACACCAAAAAAATTTTCATTTCTTAAGGGAATTGATTAGAAATATTTTTTTGCCCAGCAACTTTGGAACAGGGTTGGTTGGGAATACATACTTTATTTCAATCATTAGCTGTTCCTTGATCAAAGCTAATTAGATATATCTTTAAATCTAGTCTGCATACTTGGTGAAAGTTTCAAACTAGAACAGAAAATGTATTAATTTATTGTATTTTTCTTAACTTTATTTGATATACTTTAAATTTTCCTTTGTGTGTTTTTTTTGTTAAGAGTATAAAGATGGACATCCTCTGTTCTACACAGTTATTTTCCTGTTGCGAATAAGAGTTCGTGTTTACTTATTAAAATTTGAACGTAACTTACATTTGCTTCTATGTAAATGCATGACATCGGACTTTGGGAGATGGGCCTTTAAACATGTCATGCGTGTTTAAATGATATACAAAACGAGTAAGCACAGAACACTCGCTAAAAGAAGAAACATCAGCATTTCATTTATTCTTTTTACTTTAATTCTGTTTATTAAGATATTACAAAAACCAAGAAGATAACTTCAAAACTTTTATTTAATTCATTCCCTTCACCTTTGAGAAAATTTTCAACTGTTTCTACAGAAAACAAAACTAAGAATATTATTTATTACAGTGTTGTTTATAACCGTGAAACATGTTTCTTCGAGAGAAATACGAGCCGCACCATGAGAAAACCAACATAGTGCATTTGCGACCAGCACGGATCCAGACTAGCCTGCGCATCCGCGCAGTCTGGTCAGGATCCATGCTGTTCGCTTTCAAAGAATATTGCAATTAGAGAAACCGTTAGCGAACAGCATGGATCCTGACCAGACTGCGCGGATGCACAGACTGGTCTGGATCCATGCTGGTCGCAAATGCACTATGTTGGTTTTCTCATGACACGGCTCATATATGTAACATGATCCTGTCTTTGCAGAGCTAGATTCTATCATTACTATGGAGGAAGTTCGGCAAGCTATTAAGTCTTTAAAGCGAGATAAAACAGGCGGAAATGACGGCATGATTAACGAATACTTTATTGAGGCGGGCGATATCATCGGTTCACATTTGAGAGATCTGTTTAATATTGTTTTGTCCTCTGGCCATTTCCCTTCAGCATGGATGGAAGGATTAATTATACCGTTTTCTAAAAAAGGCGACGACAGCAGTGTACAGAATTATCGAGGAATAACGTTAGTTAGTTCTATCTCAAAAATATTCACCTCAATTTTAAATAAGAGGATGTCAGACTGGAGTAGGGAAAATAATATAATATCAGATTCTCAGTTTTGTTTTAAGAAAGGAGTATCGACTACAGATGCAATATTTTGCTTACATAGTGTAATAAGTCACATGTTAAACAATGGTAAACGCTTTTACTCTACCTTTATTGACATGCGTAAATGCTTTGACAGTGTGTACAGAAACGCACTATGGTTTAAGATGTCCAGATTGGGTGTTGGTGGTAAAATGCTGGCAATAATTAGATCAATGTATGAACACGTGAAATGTAGAATACGCCAAGGTAACGAATTTATACAAATCGCAGTAGGTTTAAAACAGGGTGAAATATGTTCCCCTCTGTTGTGGCCAATGTTCATTGAGGACTTAGAATTATACCTGGGAACAAGGCCTGGCAGTGGCTTAAATTTTGATGATTTAACGTTAATATTATTCTTATATGCCGATGACATGGTGTTGTTCTCAGATACAGTACAGGGATTACAGCAAAATCTAGAAGATTTACACGTGTACTGCGACCGTTGGGGGTCTTTCTGTTAATATAGACAAAACTAAAGTTATGGTCTTCAGGAAACGTGGTCCGATGAGAGAAAATGAAAAGTGGACATACAATGGTTCACAGCTGGAAGTAGTCAATCATTTTAATTATCTGGGAGTAGTATTTGACTCTCATGGCAAGTGCTAGTTGGTAAAGCGCTGAAAGCTATGAACTGCTTATTAATAAATACGAAAGATTTTGTTTTTACACCAAGAATAATGTGTCAC
Source organism: Mercenaria mercenaria (assembly GCF_021730395.1). Taxonomy (NCBI): domain Eukaryota; kingdom Metazoa; phylum Mollusca; class Bivalvia; order Venerida; family Veneridae; genus Mercenaria; species Mercenaria mercenaria. The sequence continues at coordinate 55,200,717 of NC_069372.1, forward strand.
TTATTTGACTCATTTGTATCATCAATATTAAGTTATTCAGCTGAGGTTTGGGGATATACCAGAAATAAGGACATTGAAAGAGTTCATTTAAAATTTTGCAAGGGACTGTTAAATGTCAAGGCAACATCGTGCAATGCAGCCATATATGGAAAACTAGGTCGCTATCCATTGTATGTAAACCGATTTGTAAGAATAATCAAATACTGGTTTAAAACTATTTACTCGGACAATTGTGTTTTAAGTAAAGCGTATTCCTTGTTATTGAGCGATTTGAGTAATAACAAATTTAACTGGTGTACCAATATTAAGAAGTTGTTATATGAAAACGGATTTGGTTATGTATGGGAAACGCCTTCAGCTGTAAATCCAAATCAGTTCATATCACTATTTAAGCAAAGACTTATTGATACTTTCAAACAAAATTGGAGAAGTGAATTACGAGACAATCAAGTGTTGTATGTATACAATCACTTAAAGTGTGACTTTAAATACGCTGACTATCTCAGTATTATAAGTAATAAACTGTATTGAGCGATAATCACTAATTTTAGAATTTCCGCACACTGTTTGAGAATTGAGACAGGTCGATATGGTCAGAATAGAATAGACAGGAGAGAAAGAACTTGTGAAGTGTGTCAACCAAGAGACATTGAAGATGAATTTCATATGATCTGTTTATGCCCAGGCTACCGAATAATAAGGAAACGATACATTGATAAATACTTTTACGAAAGACCAAATATGTTTAAACTAACTCAGTTGCTGTCAAGTTCAAATGAAAAAACTCTAAATAAACTAGCATGTTTCATAAACTGTGCATTGAAAATAAGACGAAATGTATTGGGATAATGCTGACAATTATATACACATGTTTATAAACGTATATGTCAAAATTTAATATCTAGCTAGAAATCCAACTGTGTACATTTCACCATAGTCCGCACTTTTTCTTACGAATTTTTACTTCGTAATGCAATTTATATACGTCTATAACTTTCGTTTAATTTATATAGATCTTAGTAATGTGCGCGTCAAATATGATAGCTATAGTACATATTTTGATTAAGACTTTATATGCTTATTGCCACATATATTTGAGCTATTCCGTCTTTACTATTTTATGTATTGTGTACATGTTTTTTCTTTACAGAATACTAGTTTATATCAACATTTAACTTATACCTTCTTTACCTTATTTCATATGATTAAGTGTTACTTAATATGACATATGTATTGTTGACCATGTATTTGATTGTATCATATTTAATGGACGAGGAGCATACTATTTGTATTATTGTATTATTTCTTTATTTGCCGTGTCCGTGGTATTTCCGGACGCGTGCGGAAACGCACGAACTCGCCCGAAGTTTAGCTGCCGATGATACAGAAAATATGATTGTTACAACATAGTATTGATAATAACAGTGCGGGAATAATTTCAGTTATATTAAGGCGAACCATAGTTTTTGGGAATTACAAGCTTTCCGCAAAATAAATGTTACAGAGAAAGATGCTGACGTATCATGTTAATAAATAAAAAAAATTAAGACATGATGCACGTCGCAACTATATATATTTCTTTCTAAACCACTGTCTCGTATTTTAAAGATTCGTTTAATTATACTTATACCCCTTAGTTTAAGTTTTAACCATAAATATGTTATAAAGAATTTATATAATGCAACATTTGAGTAAATTGTTTTCGGAGCCTCTGAAACAGCCATATTAAAGCGCTTTTCGATGGTTGTTTATTACCAATTAACAGCTTTTTGCAAGTTTATTGCTTATCAACACCTTTTTATTAGGGGATTAGGGACGATCAGGTCTTTTTATTACACAGACAATAATCTTCTCGGTGACTGTGTAAGAGCATTTTGGAAATTGTAACATGTTTAATGAACGAGACTTAAATACACAATAAATATTTTTTTTTTTTCATTTTCAAGTACAAATGTTGTTAGATACATAAGATAATGGGACAGTGATTGAGTATTTAATTGTATTTGATTAACAGAATTTTTTCTGAATACAGGTTAATTGTTCGATATTAAAGTATAGCTATATAGAACACGTGCTAAAGTTCGCCTAAGAGTGAAAATATTATACTATAGAAGTTTTGTGGCAACATTGTGAAACATTGTCTTTTATTGATTTATTAGTTTATTCAAAGAAGTATAAAATACATTTTTAATTTTTTATAGCTTTTTGGTTTATTGTCTCTTTTGAAAATTATTATGTACTTTCTCTGCTCCATATTATATAATGCTTTCACTTGCTGTAGGCATTGTATTTATGCAATAAATCGAAATTGAATTGAACTGAATGTACGCACAGCTAATCTCAAGAAGGTATAGCACGCGCTAAAAGATGAAAAATCTGTAATCCCCTGTTCATATAGTAAACATATTCGTGATAGTTATTATGAATAACCTTTACACTACATTAGCGTCACTTTATCCAAAATCTTTTCTAAAAGACTTTTTTCTATGGTGTGCTTGTTTATTTCTTAGGTTTTCCACTTTTTATTTTAAAAATCTGACATTTATTAAATTAGTCAGTCAGTCCCTTTTGAGAAACCTTGAGAAGTCATAATTCGCAATTTACTTTATTACACAATGACTAGCTCGGGGGCAAATAGGTCACACTTCCAATTTACAGGCTCTGGTATTGATCATATTCTCATATACTATGCCAAAGAAGTATAAACACTTTTTTTTTATAGCTCCTTGACTATGCAAAATAAAAGAATAAATAACGTAGTGTCTTCTTTTTTTTTCCGTTCCGTATTTTACATTATTGAAAAACAGAATTAAACCAAGTTGGTGACTATATTTGCTGTTGTTGTTTTACCGGTACTTAAAATTGGTGTAAAATAAATCACCCGTCTCACTACGTTTTTACAGGAGATCTCTAATCTATAATCCTTGTTTTTTTTATGATCGGCACCTCCCGTGATACGATAAGCGGAGATAGCCGAACCATAACGATCTGAATACTCGCTAAACAAGAAATATCTTTAAAAATGATGGTCGGCGAATTGCAATAAGGAAAAAAGTTTATGAAGTTTTCATCTAACATTCATCTTTCATCTAACATTTTTCAAATTGCAAAACTAAACACCGCACTTTAACAATTTAAATGGTTCTCTTTTAATTTTTCGCAAAGGTTTCGTAGGGTTGCAATTTTGTTTCGTTTATCCTAGACGAATAATTACAGCAGTAGTTTGATGAAGATTCATGAAGCGGTTCATGAGAAGAGGTCATTAAACATGTTTATATTTTTAGCTAAATTGGTCCCTATCCCCATTTGTAACAAAATAGCAGGAGACCTTACGATATTGTTACACATCGAGTTTGATAAAAATCCATTACATTTTAGTGGTTAATGCGAAGAAAGGCATATCTACTTTTAGCTATAGTGGTCCCTAATAGGGCCCAAGTTTCTATATAAATGAATTTGGAAGAGGACCTTATAATGATGCTCCAGACCAAGTATGACAAAGATCCACCAAGCTGTTCATGAGACGCTGTATAAAGGCATTTCTAGTTTTAGCTCTAGCAGCCCCTAAAAGGGGTCAAATGTCCCAGCTGAACAAAGTTGGCTGTGGGCCTAATAAAGATGCTACAAATCAAGTTTGATTAGAATACATGAGAAAAAATCAAAGGATTTTTTTATTTATTAATTTTATTTATTTCTAAAATAGGCCAACTGATCCCGCTTTAACAAATGCATATTCGCTATTCGTGAATCTTTGGACAATGACGTCACACCTATAAAAAGTGAAGGTCAAGCAAAACATACAATTGAATTTTTTTCAATATTTCTGTTTGCGCAAAGTTTGACCGTAGTTATATCGTATAGATAAACTGTATGCAACGTACCTTCCTTTCGGTGTAATGAGATTCAGTCATTATATAGCATATATATAATGAAACAGATTTCAACTGAGTTCAATATTTGCATACCATACTAAAGAAAAATATTCATATATAACAAATCAGTTAAATAATTCATAACAAATATATCAAAGCAAACAAGTACTCATTTTAATATGCAAACTGAATAAGTCACAAAAGCAAGAAACCTATTCATATACAGACGACAGTTGTAACAAGGAAAATCTTTTAAAAAGCACTTCTCTACATAAAACACTCTTATCACACCCTTATTCATGTGATACGCAGACCGTATTCAGCTCTTTCTTTAATTTGATATATGTTGGTATTTGAACAGGTTTTTATCATATTTATTAAACTTACTTATTATTTTGAGATATATCAATATTCTTGCTAAATATGCTGAGCCAAAGTTAGCTTTAAGACTGTGAGCAGCGTCGTTTAGGATAAACGCTTTGTCTACATTTCACTCAGCGTAGCACAATCAACAGAGTGAAAGAAATTGACACTCTCGTCCAATCAGGCAGAGTGTTGCATAAATCTTCCATTTTGATAAATTATCTATAATGCGTTATCAAGTAGTTTGATTGGCAAACTGAAGTCACGTGGCATAGGTAAACGAAAGCGAATTTAGACGGCGTCGCCGGAAAATATCCGATAGTGATCGATATTTAGCTAGACGGTCGAAGGGAGACAACAAGGTATAACGTTGATCTCAATAAACAAGGAAAGATAATAGAATCGATTTTTGCCCAATTCTTCAGTATGATGCTCAAGTCTAAAATAAAATTTCTGTTCTGTTCTGTAAAAAATTCTTGCTGAATTTGCGTTTGAGCCAAAAAAGCTACCTTGAAAAATAATTATGTCTTCAGCCGGAGAGAAGTAACAGGAATTTGATTAATAGAATGAATTATCATTTTTAAGCAATTTGCTCTTTCGATTCCTGAATTTCCAGGAAATGATTACTTTTAGCACGCAATCAAAATTACATTTGCATTAAATTTTATCTTGGTTTTGCCAGTCGAATTTAAAAGCTATAGTTTAAATGTGGAGTCTTCTACAGCATGTTTAGTGTAAGTTTTCTAAGTTCTCAATAAAAGTCACTCAAACACGAAATCAACAGCAAAATTATTGTTCTAATCTCGCTTTAAAAACTTCAAACTGAAGTTGTATCATTGGGGCCTAGAAGGTACGTTCAATAACTTGATTCTTTAACACATCAATCAAACATATTCATATGGCGATTCCACTAACGTGTCAATATTGATGTATTTAAAAAAGAATGTAAAACGTCAACGTGAGATGTCATATTCTATTGTTAAGAACAATTTTGGCTTATGTTTGCAGACACCGAGTTTTTGAAGTTTGTATATTTTAAGCACAACTTTGTATAAAAACAGTTTGATGTTGTTTTAAGGTAGTTGTGCACGTTTGATAAACCGGAAGTAATTGCGTAACGTCATTTATCCGGATAATGTAGAGTAAAGTCAGTACACGGAAATGATAATCGTTTTAAATTAAGTTTTGAATTAATGGCAACCCGTTAGATAATTTATCAAAACGGCAACGTACTAATTTTCTTAAAATAAGACACAATGTCAACACGTTTGACAGGTTAGATGATTCTTAAAGTCAGCGTGTAATTTGCGAATATCTTTAACTGTGGGCAAATATCTCAAAAGCAAGTACATGGACCTATACATTTTATTTCACAATGTATAGACACTATGTTTATTTGCGACTGTGAGAAGTTTCATTAAAATCTACATTGTAGAAACATCTCTATTCTATTCATTAAAATTATGATTTTCCCCAGATAAGACGCCAAAGATGGGCTTTCAATTACAATCCATTGTCACTCATAAGTTGCACGAAGCATACGTTTTGTTTCTTGCACACTGTAAGAAATAAAACTGATGTCTGTTGTATTTCTATTGGTAAATAAACGTTACGTGCAGACCGGATATTATTCTAAATCCAGTTAGTAATTTTTCGATATGGCCAGAGGTTGGAATTGAAACGCGGCTTTGGACTGGTTAAAAACAGCGTAGGGAAATCCGTTATAAACAATGAGACGTTAGCTGATTGGATAAAAATGTAATGTTTACAATCATAATTTGTGCCAAAGTCAAGCAATACAATATTTTCTGTAAAATTTGGAATATTTTACAAGTTTCTACTTAAATGCATACCTGTTTAATTATCTTTTAGAACTTTAGGTGTATGTGGGTATTTTGCCTCTAAATGGCATTCAGCAAAGGGGGTAGGTTTATCTAAAGAAAAATTGTAAGAAAGTGGATTACATAAACTTATATAAAATTGCTATTTTTGTGTCTGAAATGCTGTCTTACTGGAAGAATCGCATTTTAATGATCATCTCTCAATTTTGGAGTATGATATAGGATCCTTTCTTATAACTGAAGTGACCATTTAAATTGATAAACTATAATGAGATAAGATATAAATCCACTGACTGATTTGCAACTAAGTATAGTGCTGGTAAGTTTGTATAATATCCACAGAAATCGCAGATATCTAGATACTTTTGTTGCATACATTTTCAATATTTACGTCTACTTCAGTAACTTTCCTGACATTTTTATTAGTCGTTGTTTATTCACTACCTATCTCTTGTAAGTAAATTGAAACAAAACACATTCCACTGTGAGGCTACATTTTGTATCTTTCTCGATGAAATTTTGAAACATACTATAATAACAATTCGCCTGCGTGTATTATGTCTTTTGGTTTTAAATATGTTACAGAGTTTAGAGTTTATTAGTTTATTAGAGTCTCTATCACATACATACAATAACAATATACATTTACAAACATACATATAATAGTACATAACTGTTCTATATAGAACTATTAGAGACTATACATTATACATTTATTCATCGTTAAAACAATTCTTCTGTTAAAACCACTTCTATATACACTAAGATATATTGTACTGTCTAAAAGCTTACTGTTATGTACACATGTTCATTATGAAATATGTGCTACATGTGAGGACAATATCATGGGGGAACCAAGACTCCGACTCATTCTGCCCCGAAGCATTCATAAGAAGACAACAAACAATCTTGATTCTCCCACAACATTCTCCCACATTACTTGCACAAAAATGTCTGACGCCGTTGTAAAATTAAAAAGCAGGTTTTTGCACAATCTCTTATAATATCATCATTTGTAAACAGAAGTATGAATTTTTCTTCCTCTGTCATATTTCCAAAATCTACATTTAGATGTACAGCTTTTTCAAATAGTAAATTACGTAGATCATTATACATTGGACAAAAGAACAGAGTATGTATTTCATCTTCAACTAAAGACACACAAAATGGACAAGTTCGAGCAGCAACAGGCAAGTTTTCATACCGCCCAGTTTCAATTCTCAACGGGGCAACACCGGCTCTAAATTTTGCAAAGGCAGCCCTGTGAGATCTAGACATAATGAGTTTACAATAAGTTTCCACACCATAATCCTGTTTAATTAACTTATACTTTCTTAACTTATTACCTCCTCTTCCATTAATTCCATTAATTCTATTGACATTTTGTAACCAATTATTTTTAAAATCATTCATTATGTAATCTGTAACTTTGGTATTGAGTTCTCTTTTATTAATAGTTGTCTCATTATTTACAATAAATTCTGAACAATTCATCTTACGTAACAATGTTTTAACTCTAAAATTCCAATTCCTACATCTGTAGTTACCAATCTTGTCTAGATATACAAAAATTCTTTTATTCAACCTGTTATTATCCATTTTACTCATACGAACAATGAAGTTATCAATGCTAATCCACTGTCTAGCGAGTGGCGGTGTCCAGCCCATATCGCCTGATACTGCACCGGTCGGCGTATATCGCCCTACACCGAGGAAAAACCTCATAGCCCTATGCTGAATAGCATCAACACAGGAATACGACCTTTCCCCCCAAATAGAGGCACCGTAAGCAATAACAGGCCATACAAGACTATCATATAACTTAGAAAATACATCGAAAGGCATACCGCCTAATTTATTACATCTAGCAATAAGCAAGCCTAGAGCTCTACCAGCAGACTGTGCAACAAATTTTGCAGTTATTCCATAGTCCAAATGTTCAGTTAGAGTAAGGCCTAAATAGACATATTTATCAACAACAGCTAGTGTATGTGGGCCACAGCAAAAAGCAATATTACTTCGAGGTTCACTCTTTGTCCTGAAATGGATAACTTGGCTTTTTGTTGCATTGACAGACATATTATTTGTCTCGGACCAGACACTAAGGACATCAAGCAACAACTGCAAATCTGTCTCACTCTCCGCTACTAGAACAATGTCGTCGGCATACAAAAGTATACATAGCTTTTCGTCTTCACCAATGTCTATACCAACATTCAGCAGTTTAACATTATTTACTAGGTCATTTATGAACAGATTAAACAAAATTGGGGATAAACTACATCCCTGACGTAAACCTGTCTTCACATTGAACCAATCACTATTGACCCCATTTAGTCTAATACAAGACTTAACTGAGCTATACAAAGATCTCAAAGCATTTAACATTTTTCCTTTCACTCCATAGTTATACAATTTTTCCCATAACTGATTTCTATCAATCAAGTCGTATGCTTTTCGAAAATCTATGAAAGCGCAGAAGGTTGACAATTTTTTCTTAATACGACTATCAACTAAGTTGGTTAATGACGAAAGGTGATCAACAGTGCTCCTATTTTTCCGGAACCCATTCTGTTCATCAGCCAGGATATTGTTATCCTCAACCCATTTTGACAACCTATTGTTTAACACTGCACAGCACAATTTATACATACAAGGTGCTAAGCATATCCCCCTATAATTCATAGGGTCTCTTGGGTCTGCAGTATTAGACTTAGGTATTGGGTTGATGATACCCCTACCCCAGTCTGATGGAACATATCCAGTACTAAAACAAGAATTGAATAATATATGTAAGGCAGATGTAGCATTATCATTTTTCAAAACTTCCATAGGTATATTGTCAAACCCACAGGCCTTGTTTCTCTTTGCATCAAGTACAGCTTTTCTTACTTCAAAAATAGAAAACGCATCCTCAAATAGAGTTTCATCTGTTAACAGTGTGTCATTTCTATAAAAATCAGGTGTAAAATACTCTGTATTATACAAGTTACTAAAACTAGTTTTCCATTTATCAAGAACAACATTTACATCTGTTGAGATAACATTATCATCTGTAATAACTTCAAAAGGAATAGATGTTTTTGAAGAAATACTTATTTTACCTATTCTCTTCCAAAATTCAGAACCATTACTATTAGCTTCATTTAAAATATCATTTTGTACCTTAAACCAGTAAAACCTCTTAGCCTTTTGTACCAATTTATCAAACTCTTTCCTTTTTTTTACATAACATGCCTTTAAAATTGTTTTATCATGAGCATTTTTACACTGCAACCATCGCTTTTCATGTACACACATAGTATTCCATGCCAAAGTCAAATCATTATTCCACCAGGGTTTCCCCAACTTTCTCTTCTTATGACATGTACCTGACAAGATTTGGATAGATTTATGAGGCAAATGTTTCAACATATTTTCCTTTATAATTACACAGAGACTACTATATGCCGAATTTAAGTCAGACAGATTTTGGTGGCTGCTTTCAAGCTTAAAAATAACATCATGGACCTCACGTATACTATTTTCATCCATCAAAAACTGATTATCTACATTTCCAACATTAAACTTTATATAAGAAGAATCTGGATATGATACATGTACTGTCCTCTTATCATGTTTAAAAGTACAATCAATATTGACATTCCATGTTAAAATCGAATGATCCGGATAGGATGTACATACATTTTTTATTAAACAATTATCACTTAAAATATCTGAGACTTTATGCACACAAAAATCTGTAAATATGTCTAACTGATTATATGGAACCAAACAGAAGTCAACAACTGAGCTTCCGAGGGTGTTTATACAGGTAAAATTATTGACTTTAGTATTTCTGCCATTTAAAATGCAAAAATTAGAATTCAGTAAAAAGTCAATTAATAAGTGGCCATTTTTATTGACACTATAATCTATAACTTGCCTTTCAATTACATTATCTATACCCTCAATATAGTCTGATAGATCCCCACACCTACTATTAAGGTCACCACAAATGAACACCTTGCCAAGAGACTGAAATTCATAAATATCAGCTAGCAGCGTATCATAAAAATGTTGAGCATCCACTCGTCTTGATGAGTTTACAGGTGGCAAATAGCATGTACAGAAAATAAGTCGTGTATCACAAAATTTGTGTTCTAATGACAGCCATAAAATACCCTCATGACAATTTCTTAAAACGTTGACATTAAAATCTTCTAAAATACTATTTCTAATTAAAACTCCGACTCCTCCAGAACCTGCTTTAGCATTTTTATGTAGTTTTGAACGATTATGACCATACCATGTATAATTATTAACATATAAAACTTGATCATCAACCAGATGAGTCTCTGCAATACCAATGATATCTAAATTTAATTTTTCAATACAGGATGTTCGTAAAATACAATTATCAGATGATATGTCACTTGACCACTTCCTAACGTTCCAAAAACCCGCTGCTACCTAACAAGGCCCATACAGATGTCTGAATGATAAAGACTTCGTTGTTATGGACGTTTTGGTTCTTTAAATTAATAACTACGTCAGTTTTCACAGTTCATACATTGAACATATAGCGAATTATTTTTCTGTATATGCAATATTTATTCCGCCCGCTTTATTCCACAAATAACAGAAGCTCGAGAAACAGGGCTGATGTCTTTGCACAAAAACAATCTTGAGATTGCAACGTCCTTCCATGCTTCAAATTATGCCAACCATCTCTTCAAATATATTACATTTTCTTGTCTTATGTTATACAAATGACAAGAGTTTTGACATTATATTTAAAATTGAATTTAAATTTGAATAAATAATGTTTCTGGTGTTCGAAAATGAACTACATGCTAAGCGATTAACTCTGAAGGCTTCATATTTTTATGTAAGTTATTTGCGACGTTTTATGTTTACTTTAGGCAGCGTAAAGCAGTTTGTTTGTTATACATAAATTGAAAAAATATTATGGATATAACTCGTGTTCATAGCTTGCATTACTGTAACCACACTATTCTCGTGATGATGCGCAATAAAGTTTTCATAAGGACTTTGACCAGATAAGATATACGTACAAGTAATCAAATCAGATGAACTGAGAACATTCTATTTATCAACCCAGACATGCACGCATGTTTTAAGCATATGTGCAGATATGTACCTTTCACTCAACAAATCACAGTATTTTTATACAAAGGATCAGCAAATTGTGTGTCATGGTTATATCTTATCTACCGAATCCGACTAACATCAACAAACCAACAACGGTCAGGGCAAACAGCGTGACAAAAATCTAGCCTCGATAGAGTGCGAGGTCTTACATCTAACATGATGAAGTTGAACAGCGTAACTGTAAATAAGGACATTTAGTAAGTAATTCTTAATAAAGTGCTATAATGCAAATTCTCCGACTGGGCAAATAGACTTATGCAGCTTGAAACAAATTATTCACGGAAAGTACAAAACTTGTGGCGAATGACAAACGTGAATTAAAATAAATCAAATTTTAATATTTTCTGATAGTTTTATAAGATTTTGCAAAACAACAAATGGTATATTGTAGGTCACTTGTATTGATCAGTATGTAGAACATATATGTCTTCTTTTTACAGATTTTATCTATATGATAAAAATATACATAATGTAGCACTAGATCAGTCTATTACATTTCTGTAAACCGTTTTAGTATTTTACGATCGTCACAGTATTTATATAATCGGTGACGTTTCAAATTAATGCACAACATGCATGTATATTAGTCCTGCGGCCAAATTCTGTAGGTGCCCTTAAACAAGCTACAAATGTGATATACTGAATATTTCAACGGTATTTTAATACGTTTACGCAGCTATAAATTTATTTTCGATTGAATTATTATGAAACTATTAAACAAAACGTAAATAACTAACAATACATGTAGAGTCCAGTACGTAACATATAATGACTATTAACAAAATCCTTCAATATTAACCCTCATCATGCTGGACACGATTAAATATGCCTTTGCGACCAGTGTAGATATTAATCAGCCTGCACATCCGTGCAGTCTGACCAAGATCTGCACTGTTCGCCATTCGGTTAGTATATTTTTGGTAAGCACCCCTTTTAACATGTTTAACAGTCAATGGTACTGTCCAGATTGAAAGATGGATCAGTTCATTATAGAAATAAGGCAGGGAAAGTGTTAAAGTGTATTTAAAATGACATTACCCATTTCTTTTTAGCCTCTCTATAATAAGCTTATCTGCAGGAAATATTATTTGATGTGCCACTCAATATTTCTATGTTTACATTTGATTTCATATCCAAGAGGAAACATTACCATTATTAAATAACGATATCTTTAATATACGAGAAAGAAATGTCAATTTAAAATGAATTATATGAGCTAATTGTCAAAGTTGAAACACAATTAAAACATATAGCCATACTGGTATTCGATGTGTCATTTAGTTTCTGCGCTGGAATTCTGTATTTAACCCAGCAATTGACGTTATACACTTATCTAAAAGTAAATGAATGTTAAATGAACATTAGTTCTAATTGGCCTGTCTGCGGTAAGACTTTATTATATAGGTTTAATGTTTGTATGTTTAGCTGAGCCGGAAGTAAAAGACTTAAATATGTCTGTTGTTTTAACATTTATTTTTTTCAGTGCTCTTTGATGTTACACCAGAAAGAAGAATAAGATTATGCTGTACTTCAGGTTTTAGTTAAATGTATAAACCCAAATGTCATCATTAAGTGAAGTAACTATAAATTGCACACCGCAATTATCCATTGTTCCTGTTGACCGCACAAAATAAGAGATTGTAGTTTCAACAGTCAGGTAACCTTCCATCACAGTCCGTATAGTCCGAGAGCTCACGGACTTTTATTGCAACAATTGAGGCCAAAAGAAGTTTATACATTTTTGGAAACAATATTTCATATCCTCCATGAAAACCCATTTCTTAAGTGTCAAAGCCGTGCCTATCTATGTTTTGTTCACTTATGTTTGTGATAGGGGAGGTAAAACTCACTTGTAAAAATTTAGGGGGTAGGGTAAAGTTTACGTCTACCAGTTTTTTCACTGTTTAATTACAGTAGCTATATGATTGTCAGTAAATGTATATATGTCAACCAATGTCAGCAAAAAGAAATTCATCAAAAAGGAATGAAGGGCAAACTTGATATTTAAGGTCAAAGGTCAAATTTATGTACAAATCACAAAAATTGGTATATTTGAAATTTATTTTTATTCTTAAAAATTAGTTTATTACCATAAGTCACTCAGTTTTACTTATGTAATGTGTATTTAACAGCCAAAGTAAGAAATGCAAATCTTATTGCAAAACGTCAAAGTCAACCCTGATAATTGAAGGTCAAAGTTCATTTTCATGCAAAAATGTGAAAAATGTTACATTTACTTTTTTAATCTGTTTAATATGTATTCACATTATTAGTCACTGAAGTTAATTTGTTTTAATGTCTGTATGCCAGGCAAAGTCAGCAGTGCAGATGTAACCCCAAAACTGCCAAGGTTAAGGCTTATATCAAAGATCAAAGGTCAAATTTGTGTAAAAAAATTGCATGAATAGCTTCCTGTTTGACATATAAATGCTATTTCTAATCATTATTAGTAATTGCTCGTGATTTATTTTAATGTATATATGTCCCACAATGTCAGTAATAAAGATATCGTCTGAAATCAGACAAGTTTAAATGTGATATTAAGGCTCAAAGGTCATTTTCATGTAAAAGAATGAAAAAATGGCTCTTTAACTTTTCTTCTTGTTGATAATATTTCGTCGATATTAGTCAACGATATCAGTTCATTTAATGTATAAATGTTAGGCGATGTCTGGTATGCACATATAATTTCAAAACATTCAAGGGCAACCATAATTTCAAAGGTCAAAGGTCAAAAAAGTGAGTAAAATGTTGCAATAATATCACCTGTTTGTAATAATTTTTATTGTTTAAAAGTATTTGATTTGTCATTTTATATATATATATGTCAGACGATGTCATGGAAGAGAAAATAAGTCAAAGTCGAAATAATATGTGCATACCAGACATCGCCTACTTTTTATACATTAAAATGAACTGATGTTGTTGATTAATATGGACAAAATATCATTAACAAGAAGAAACGTTAAAGAGCTATTTTTTTATTCTTTTACTTGAAAATGACCTTTGACCCTTAATATCACGTTTGAACTTGTCTGATTTTAGACGATATCTTTATTACTGACATTGTGGGAGATATATACATTAAAATAAATCACGAGCAATTACAAATAATGATTAGAAATGGCTGTTATATTTCAAACAGGAAACTATTCATGCAATTTTTCACACAGATTTGACCTTTGACCTTTCATATAAGCTTTACCCTTGGCAGTTTTTGGGTTACCTTTGCACTGCTGACTTTGCCTGACATACAGACATTAAAACGAATTAACTTCAATGACTAACAATGTGAATACATATTAAAAACGTTAGAAAAAGTAAATGTAACATTTTTTCATATTTCTGCATGAAAATGAACTTTGACCTTCAATTATCAGGGTTGACTTTGACGTTTTGCAATAAGATTTGCATTTCTGACTTTGACTGATATATACACATGACATATATAAAGTTGAGTGACTTATGATAACAAACTAATTTTTAAGAATAAAAATAAATTTCAAATATACCAATTTTTGTGATTTGTACATAAATTTGACCTTTGACCTTAAATATCAAGTTTGTCCTTCATTCCTTTTTGATGAATTTCTTTTTGCTGACATTAGTTGACATATATACATTTACTGACAATCATATAACTACTGTAATTAAACAGTGAAAAAACTGGTAGACGTAAACTTTACCCTACCCCCTAATTTTTTACAAGTGAGTTTTACCTCCCCTATCGCAAACATAAGTGAACAAAATATAGATAGGCACGGTTTTGACACTTAAGAAATGGGTTTTCATGGAGGATATGAAATATTGTTTCCAAAAATGTATAAACTTCTTTTAGCCTCAATTGTTGCAATAAAAGTCCATGAGCTCTCGGACCAGTACTTGTGATAGACAATGCTGCCTATCATAATGTGCAAAAGGATCGATGCCGGGTTTTGTGTACAAAATGGCGGAAATGCAAGCTTGGCTTAAAAGCCATGGCGTGCCATTTAACACTTAAATAGCTGAGACAAAATTTCTACATCTTTGAATAAAACACAACCCAGACCAAGTTTACATTGTTGATCAGCAACCACTGATGACATATTTGAAACAGAATACAATCTTATCGTAAAATAAATCAACTGTCTTCGCAATGAACAGTATATAAAGCTAACACAGATACTATGTGCAGAATCACACATTCATATCGGCAACTAATCCACTATATACATAGGCAAGTACAAAATATAGTTATGTAGATTCATTTTCCAGAAAGGAAAGCCTAATTTGCTTTTCCTTTAGACAAGTATTTGATAAACAACAGGTTCTTTTTCAAGTACTTTAACGCTGAGGTTTATTACTTCAATTATTTCTCCGTTATCGGAGTATTTTATGGCTCTTCCAAAGGCTTCACCTGCCACGATCAGTTAATATTGAAAGGTTTCACATCTCAACGTAAGTAAGGCACCGGGAAGTAAAAGATAATTGAGCTGCACCATGAGAAAACCAACATAGTGCATTTGCGGCCAGCATGGATCCAGACCAGCCTGCGCATCCGGGCAGTCTGTCAGGATCCGTGCTGTTCACTTTCAAAGCCTATTGCAATTAGAGAAATCGTTAGCGAACAGCATGGATCCTGACCAGACTGCGTGGAGGCGCAGGCTTGTCTGGATCCATGCAGGTCGCAAATGCACTATGTTGGTTTTCTTGTGGTGCGGCTCAATTATTTCGTCAGTTCATTTTTTATTGACCGCAACATTTCTCAAATGAAACTTATTTACTATTTTTGACGATAAAAACAACACGTGGTAACGGTTTAAAGTAACAAACATATATGTGATCAACATGTGAGGACAATACTAAGCATTTAACGCTGATATGGCGGCGGTTGGATGAATATTTACAAACAATGCAATAACAGGATAGCCGCCTACCTTAACTTGTGCTATGCAGTCGTAAGAAAGAAATAATAATTCTGAAGACTTGGCTATCACAAATTCGGTCGAACTTGCACTGTTCTTTTTTTTTGTAAAAATCGTTGAAAAAGTGGCCTTGAGCAGGATTTGAACAATGTATCTCCGTATAACGCGTTCAATAACTTTTTTACGGCGCCAGGTACAGACTCAGAGTAAATTTGGCGGGAGGAGATAAATAGACTGCACGCATGTAATGATTCCAAAGTAAAAGAAAAACTCACATACTTGTCATAATATCCGCCTTAGGGTGAAGATTAGTCAACAAATTCCGCCATATTTACCCGATAGACATAATTTTCTCAAACCACCGAAAGACACCATTTACGTCCTACCCCCTGGGACACAGTGAGAACAGAATCTCACTAAGAAGTTCTTTAAATGACAACCGCTGCAAAGTTAAAAGATATGCGCTTTATTTGAGACGTCACTATTTCTACGTCGGTATTACTTCACTGAACATGCTGAATGTTCTTTCACTAACTTAAATATTTAACAATCGTTCTTCTTATCCTTAAGTAAAATAAAATGTGACAAAATGATGCAAATATATACATAAAACCCAAAATTAACTGAAATAACGGTCTAGCACAACGAATAACAAGAAACTGTACACTAGTTTATAACTGCACTAACAATAAACAATGATACATATCTTCATGTAAAGAACCTCATTACAATAAAAAAAAATATTGTAACAAAATTTATAATACAACAATATTTCCCTTATCTTGAAAGGTCATACAAAATATGCTTCAAAATCAAAGTAAAAAATGCACGTCAATACATCTCTATTCTTACGTGTACAATTGTGTGTGTGTCCGAAACAGTACACTGTATCTAAGCTAATTAAGGCGGAGGAAAATTAAGCGGGAAAAGATAAAAACTTTTCACTGGCAACTGAATCAAACTATCTATAAAAACCCGCGAAAACAAAATTGACAAAATTAGGCTCATCCCAAAAGTTTTATATATAAATACAAAGAAAATGGGACGTTAGAAACAAATAACATTCTCAATACTGCACTGATGATTTTGATCAAATTTACGTCAAAATGGAGTTATTAAATGCGAAACATAACACACTGAGCCTCAAAAGCTAAACCTATCACTTTTGTCAATAGATAAAAACAATGCCAGAATAATGATGCAATAAATTAAATCTGTACAAAATCTGGGGCACGTCAGTGTTACTTTGTGACATCATATGTCAATTGACACGCTAATCTTAAAATACCATCGTAACAATTTGGTTATACTTTAGGAGAATGAACTCAGTCTGTATTTTTAACGTTTGTTTTTTGGACAATTAATAAAAACAATCAGAAATTTCGTGCCGTGTGTATGCTGTTTTCATGTTATATGTATATATAAGACATATTATGCTCACTTCTGGTCAGAACTGTTAAATATGACATTTAATCTAATAGTCAAGTGATATAAATGCAGAAAAGACGTATTGGTAAAACGGGTACTGCTTGGACACTTACTATAATTTTGATCAACATTTCCATAAGAATTACAAGCCTTTCATATTAGGGAGAATGTTGCAATAGGTTATTTTAGTTTTGGTTATCGAATTGTTTTGATATTTTGTATAAGAATAATATTTTTTTCTTCAGTTTTCAATATTTCTGTACAATACCAAACATTTGAAAATCTTAATTCAGTAGTAACTTACGAAAAAAATAAAAAAGTGGAAAACCACAGGTCGCCAAGCACGACATAAACGAAATTGTTGCAGGCTCGAATTGACTGAGCCTGCTCATTGACGGTAGTGGAAATGCAAGCTACCGTCCACGCCGTCTAGCCCTGGGTTGAGCAGAACTCAACATTGACACATGTTATAAGTACAAGAATATAATTTCGAGATATCCGCAGATGTATTCATACGGCGGTGCACATTGAACCTTTAATGATGTGTCATGGTATAGGAGTTGAATATTTAAACGGGGAGAAAATGTGTAGATGGTCGGGCAGCTCAGTCGGTAGAACATCGGAACGGTATTCTGAGGCCCTGGGTTCGAGTCCCGGTCTGGCTGCACATTTTTCTCACCCTGTGACATTTGACGGCCAACATGGAACCGTGACGGCATTACACTGGTTAGTTTCCTACGCCTGTGATTGCTTATATATAAAGTACCCGCTAAAATTCGAGGACGAATTTGAAACATGTCACAGTATAGGAAAACGGGGAGAAAATGTGTAGGCGGCCAGGTAGCTCAGTCGGTAGAGCATCGGAACGGTATTCAAAGGCACCGGGTTCGTGTCCCGGTCTTGCTGCACATTTTTCTCGAAATATTTAAGCTCAAAAATTAAACAGTACACTAAAAAAACATAAATTGTCTGAACGATCTAAAGAGATCGAAATATAACAGCTCTGATTGAAGATTTACGGGCGCCACACGGCACAAACAACGCTCCTGTAATAATAAAATACAAATGTGGAAAGCCACAGATCGCACAAGACGACATAAACAAAAAATATTGCTGGCTCGGTTTGACTGAGCCTGTCCATAATGCCCCGGGTTGAGCAGAACTCAACATTTACACATGTGATAAGTACAATAATATAATTTCGAGACATCCGCAGATGTATTCATTCCGCGGCGCACATCTATAATTAAAGAAAACTTATATCATAAATAAAACATGCATTTATAAGTTTGAGCTTTATTTGGTTAATATGAACTAGCTTAGGAGGACATTTCGCCATATGAAGTGCCAAGATCAAGTCTGCGCAAGTTTAACACGATTGAGCCGTACGTCAAAAGAAACCACTGTATTTAGACCACAAACTGAGATTATAAGACGATTTGCGTGTTGCTAGTGTTTAAATTGTCATACAATTTTAAGCAGATTATTATTTGATAAGGGATATTTGTAGACAAGAATGAACACATGTACGTAAAATATTACGCCCTCTGTTGTTCATCCGTTACTTGTACATGAATTTCAATTACGGCTATAGAAATATAAGAACACATATTACAGGAAATCTTGCTGTCAGTATGCTTGAGGAATCTACCTTACTAATAGTTCTTCTTGATGCGGAAACAGCCCTTTTCTCCGTATGATAAATATCAATTACATTACATAGCTCGTACAAGTTGTGCATTTGTGCTTTCAAAAGGTCAAAAACAACGAAGGATTTCTAGGACTTCTAATTCTTCCAATTACTTTGTCTCTAGGAACTTACTCTAGTATTTACGAACTTTTTTGTCTCTGCAGATAAAGACGATCGCCTGTGGGGCTTTATTCGCCCAAATAAAATGTTGCAAGTAGACGGTAACCTTTAAGGTGTTAGACAGTGCAGTTGTTACAATCAAAGACTCATTAATGGTCAAAATAGAAGAAATAAAATAGTCAAAAACCATTAATGTTTCAACTGTCTAAGAACAGCAGTTCAATAACCGCATCTAGACAGACAAACAGGAGGGTCACTGACCCTAAAGCGCTCACCTGTGTACACGGCTTCAAAAGTGTTTGAATAACGTAATGGTACAAGTACAGAGTTAGGTTTCTTCTATGTTAGCCTATATCATATGAATGTCACACGCATTTGTGAACCTAGGGCAATAATTTTAACAGTTACGGTAGACAGTTCAACTTTGATATCACATGCCAAATATCAAGGCTGTAGCTATTATTGATTCCGATTTTCAAAGTTTCTTATATATAAGCCTATAGTACCGTAAAGTACATGTCACACACAGGGGTGTGGCTATTTTTGACCTGAGGGCAATAATTTGGACAATAATAGTAGAGAGTCAAACCCTTATATCACATGCCAAATATCACAGCTGTAGAGAAAAAGATTTTTTAAAGTCTAATGGCTGAAAACCAATTTAAACCAAAAAACCCATATGTTCAATGAACCGGAACCATTTTGAATAACTTTGAAAGAGGGCTACCCAGAGATCATTTGTGTAAAGTTTCATCAAAACCTATTCAGTGGTTTCGGAGGAGATGTTGTATAAAGAAATTGTTGATGAAAAGTGACCGAGCTTTCTGGCGGTCATGTTTTTTTGACGAATCAGAAAAATTTGAACAATATTTGTAGAAGGTCACACAAGGACAATTTATGTGAAATTATTTTTAAATCGGGCTAACAGTTTTATACAAGAAGATTTTTCTAAGTTTCTACTATATACATATAGGGAAAAGTGACCACGCCCCGTGGCAGCCATGTTTTTGACGAATCGGAATAATTTGAACAATCTTGGTAGTGGGTCACACATTATTAGGACCATTTCTATAAAATTATTTTAAAATCGGGCCAGAAGTTTCACCCAAGTAGGTTTATTTAAATTTCTACTATGTACATATAGGGAAAAGTGACCACGTCACCTGACGGCCATGTTTTTTTGACGAATCGGTATAATTTGAACAATATTGGTAGAGGGTGACACAAGGACCAATCGTGTGAAATTATTTCAAAATCGGACCATCGGTGTAAGAGAAGATGTCTTTTAAATGTTTTTCTACTTTTAGCTCTGGCGGCCCCTGTGTGCAACCAAGCGGAACCGTTTGAACAACTATGGTAGAGGACCATCAAAGGAACATTCATGCCAAGTTTCATCAGTGGTTTTGGAGGAGATGTCGTTTAAACACAAATGTTAACGGCGGACGGACGCACGCACGCACGTACAACGGACGACAGAAGACGGACACAGCATGATCACAATAGCTTATTAAATACAATATATTATGACGCGATTGTCAAGAACAAATACGTATCCGTCTCTTTAAGGTTTTGCATTAGTTTAGACAGCCTATTACAGGTTGACAAACTTCAACGTATGAACCTATTACAAAAAATGTCTACTTATGTAAATATTATTTGCAAAACGCTTGTAACTAATAGTCACGCGCGTTTACTTTCTGTCAATGCTACGTATAGACTAAGTCCACATAAGCTCCTGAATTAAGACAGTTCATTCGCCGTGGTATTTTTGTGAAAGCTGTATCAAAGTTAATGGTGAACACCCTTAACAGAAAACATTTAGATGCAGAACGTTTCGTAGTTTCCTTAATGAAACATAGCTGCTCATATTCAGAAGAAACTCTGAAATTCCACTGGTAATGACTTAAAGTGGATTCACACAGACAGTCATGTTTATGCTATTGTCCTCAATTATAAACGTACTGTTAAATTTACATGGCTACATAAAATGTTCTTAATTTTATCGAATACCTCCTACAATCCAACTTCAGCAGAACTGATTAAAACATTAATTATGTTCAATGCCACAACATTAATAATTCATATTCGGTTGTAAATAACAATATACCTTTATTATATTAATGCATGCACTGTCTATATGTTTCTTAACAGTTCGTTATGTTCTGATCATTTATGGGCGTGACCAATGTTACCGCACATATCACAACATTAATTTTTAGCTATAAAATTATATCGAACTTCTGTGAAGTATATTTTATCTAAAATGCATTATAACTCTATAAGCCTTGTTGAATTAATTATTGTTGGTAAGACATTCCGATTAGTGGCCTACATAATTTTGTAGTCATAAGCACTGTGATATGTGTTAACTATAAGTGTATATATTTTCTATATATTTTTATTAAATACATTAAAGTATACAGTGTTAAAAATTGTATTTTAGCGAAAAATCTCATATTGGCACGAGAACGCCGCTGTAGCGTTAATTTAGGTTTGGGAGTCCAGTGACTATATAGAGTGCTGTTTCTGTTTAAAGATTTGTCTTTTCTACAAATCTAAACGTAACTCCGTGTTATTGCAATGACACAAGGCGTGCTAATTAACGGCTATATTGTGCGTTTCCGGTTATTTTCATGTATTACAGAATTCTCTCATGTACAGTTTTATTACTAAA
Organism: Mercenaria mercenaria; assembly: GCF_021730395.1. NCBI lineage: Eukaryota > Metazoa > Mollusca > Bivalvia > Venerida > Veneridae > Mercenaria > Mercenaria mercenaria. The sequence goes on from NC_069372.1 coordinate 55,222,763, forward strand.
CCATAATACTTATGGATATTTAAAAGGAAATAGGAAATTTATGGTATGGACGCATAGACTTTTCTAGTCACCGTGACAGACAGAAATTCCCTATGGCAATACTCCAAGAGTATAAGAATAAGGAGACATTTTATGGCAATAGAAGCATTTTATGTCGCATTTCAGTAATAGGCAAAAGTAAATAAGACCTTTATTAACAAGTTATCGGCATTATGTGTCGGATGTTATGTGGTTTATGATTCATTCCTAGGATTTGATTCAAGATTAAACATTTGACCTACAGATTGTGTCTTTATATAATCGCTATCTAGCGTTAACACTTTTGCATAGAGAAACGCTAACAGAGATGCAGCCAAGAGGAGTCATATGTAATCTGTATAAATGTCATTAATTAGGTGATTTCATGTTGACCGAGGACTGTCCAGAAAAAAGTACAAAGCCGAATAACTAAGCCAGTATGAATTCACCTAGATATAGTGTCTATTTCGTTGATTTAGAGAGGAATATCAATTTTCTATTCTAATTAATGGACATTTCACAGTCATGATAGCTCTAAAAGGACATAGATATGCAAACACTGAAAACAAATACCTCATCTATCCTTTTATTACCAGTCTATGCGATTGTACTTGACACGAAAGATAAACATAGGAACTTAGTACCAACAATAGACAGAAATATATATAAACAAGATTTAGATATATAAATATTGACAGGTTAATGTGACATTTTATCCAGCTTTGTTGGACGACAAACGTTTTTTGTGCAGTCCTTATTAAATGAAATCTTACAATAAAGGAATGTTTTAGAAATTGTAGAACCCTTCATACATCTAGTAGCATGCATACATGCAGTAAAGCAAACATATATGCATAATCCCTTCCATTAAATTCAATATATATCCTCAAGTTTGCACGTCACGATGGTTTCAATTGGATGATTTCTTCTTGTAATAATCAGATGTTTATTATAACGTGATATATAAGCACGAAAAGTGCTTGTTTCCCTGTTTTGCATTCTATCTTTGCTATAATTATAGTTAAATTGCTATAATTTATGTTTGATTTGGGTGAATTACAGCCGTTTCACAAAATTTAACTTTAGACATTTTTAAAGGGAACCAATCAATTAATAGAGCAGTGTAGGACCACATTCGTAACAGATCGCATTTGTAACAGATTTCGTACGTATGCGATCGCATTCGTAACAGGTAAAATGTGTTACGAATGTGTTTGTCCAACATGGGGGTTGACATAAGAAGCACATATGTATCATGTTGAGTTTTATACTGCAAATGTTCAATCAGCTGGTTGTCATCGCAACTTCAATAAATGACTGCCATAAGCACCATCACAAGTTAGCGTCGTCGTCGTCGACGTCAAAAACGTAATAAAATTATTTGAGCTGCATCACGAGAAAATGGGCCTTCAAGAATCTTCGAGGCTTTGCAACCAGTGTGGGCCCAGATCAGCCTGTGCATCCGCGCAGTCTGATCATAGCCCACACCGTTCACTGTTATTTCTACCTGAATATAAAGTTTTCTGACCCTAATTCAGATGCATAAATGCCAGATCAGCCTTAATATACAGTTTCCGGTTTGGCTCAATTTTTATTATCATTTCTGCATCCACTGCTACTACCACTATAATATGATTACAACTTCAGCTTCTTTACTGTTACAGCGACTAGCTGAAATGTAGACCCACATGTTCAGGTCACTGGTTCGAACCCGGTGGCGAGATACATTTGTAACTATCTTTCGTTATCCAGAGCTGTCTCAAGTTGTGTGACAAACAGGAAGTTGCTATGTCCTGGGACAAATTATGTACAATTTGTCAAGGACGGAGTCGTTAGCCTTAAGTCTAGGAGGGCCCGACCTTGTGCATGCTGCGAACTAATGTCTATGAGATTTTAAGAAAATACAGTTTTTAATTACCCTCACCACCACTGAGCTCGCTTGTAAGGAAATAGGCCTTTGTTTATTATAATTACGCTGTGAAATAGCGGAGTTTGTGCGTTCGTGCAGTTATTATATAGGTCCTTGTCCTTGGTATAACTTGCCCATGCATTGTCAGATTTTCAAGTTATTTGGTACAAATGATCAGCACGGATAGAAGGTTTGTTGCGATCATGATCCATGTTGCTACATCCAAGATCATGGTCACAGATTTGAATTTAGATTTGTTTTGTTATTTTGCTGTAATATATACGTTTGTGTCCGGATCATAACTCGCTTTAGTCAGATTTTCAAATACCTTGGTACAAATAACCACCATTTATTGACAATCTGTAGTGATCATATTACACCTATTACTGCAAACGACTCAAATTTTAGCACCCTGTAGAATGGTTTTGATGAATATTATGTTTGTTTGTTGAATTCAGAGCGCCTGTTTTCAACAGTATTTAGGTAATACAGTTTAGGGCAGTTAAGATAATGATGATGATGATTATGATGATGATGATTATGATGATGATGATGATGATGATAATGATGATGATAAAAATGTCAAAAATATCAAAATCAGTACAGCAGTATGGTTATGTTAGTAACAGACAAATTCCCAGCTTGAAACATCACCGATAGGCGAAAATCGCAACAGATACGTGTAGTTATCACCCGGTCTCGAACGTGTATCCCTCGACACTCTAGTCGATGGTTAGTTCCTCCCATTAATATTAATTTAAATTATATCCTGGCTCATATACGAGTTTACACTCATACAAACGTTTACAGGTCTGGTAAAACGCACCGATACACGTAAAGTCTTAACTGGGTGGATGAGAGACACAATATCTCTGGAAATTCCGGCCCTGACTGGGAATTCAACAGGCTCCGCCGGTTTCGTAATCTGCAAAACTATCCACTGCACCACCCTCACCGGTGGAGTTACTTGTGCCGCTCCTATAGAGATAACAAATAAGAGTGTTTCCATACGAATGCAGACACCAGGCCAGACAAGAAAACTCTCTTAGTAAATATAATCCAATAAAGTTCACGTCGGGCTTTTGAATAGGACATATTTCATTTGATGTATCCATTGTCGTCAGTATAAGTTTTTTTATATTTGATGTTCAAAGCAATGCAAATTGACAAAGATAAACAAAACGAAAACAAAAAACTTATCTTGCAGCGAACCCGCGCACGCCTACGACATCAGGATCAGAACAATAGCCATGAGCAGTCTTCGAATAGTCAAGCTAGTCTCTATTTAAAAGTATACGCAAATGTATATATACCCGGTGTTCTACGAAAACAAGCTTTTACAAGACTTTCTATGTTGAGACTGCCTTGATCTTGTGTTGTGCATTTTATTTGTTCTTGAAGCGATACAAGATATGAAAGTTGAACAGGGATTGCATGTGGTGTGCATCTTCCCCTTTAATCATACATATTCATATATTCATGCCTTCAGTAAAAATGAAATCTTACAAACCAAAACCGATATGGGAAATTTATAAGTGACATGTGCATGTAGTACCATGCTACTATGAACAGACCAGTCATGATAACGGTATTCTTTCCAAGTTTAATTGCCAAATAACAAACCAGTACCAAGATATTAACCTGACCGGAAATATCCCTCCTATCAACAAGAGGTCGTCATGGCCCACTATCGCTAACATGAGTAATACTACACTATACTTGTTATTAAATCTGCGATTTTTGCCATTTCAGGGGCCATTACTCAAAGACAAATAGCGTGATGTGGCTTCTCTTCGAGGAAAAAAGCAATATCTTAATGATATATAATTTCAATGCAAGTTTGGTCAAAATCAAATAATAAATGTGATCTATGTCATATTTACAATGTTAAAGTCAGCAAATTTTGTCATTTTAGGGGGCATGACTCCAGGACAAACGGTGCTATATAGCTGGTTTCGCAAGGAACCGTGATGTTATAGATATATAACTTCTATACAAGTTTGGTCAAAATGAAATAATAAATATGGTCTCCATTGTGTTCACAAGACCAAAATAAGCAAATGTTGCCATTTCAGCCATTACTTCGAGACAAATAGCGCGATATGACTATTTTTATAGGAAGTGGGATCCTTTATAAGTTTAATAAAAATCAAATAATAAATGTAATCTCCATTGTGTTGACAAGGATAAAATCAGCATTTTTCTTTGCCAATTCAGGGGCCGTAACTCCAAGTAAAATGGTGCAATACGGTTGTTTTTGAAAGGAATCTAGATCTTATAGATATATAAGTTGTGTGCAAGTTTAGTAAAAATAAACAAAAAAATTGTGGTCTCTATCGCGTTCTCAAGGCTAAAGTCAGTAATTATTGATCTCTGGGGCAATAACTCCAAGACGAATAAGGTGATATGGCTCTTTTTTGAAAGGCACCGAAATATCATAGATATATACATGTTCTGTGCAAGTTTTGTCAAAATCAAATAAATAATAAATGTTGTCTCTATCGTATTCACAAGAAAAATGTGAACGGACGGACGGACGGTCGGACGACAGACGACGTACAAAGGATGACCACAATAGCTTACTTTGTCACTTCGTACAAGTGAGCTAAAACATGTTACAAATGTGTTTCAGATGTAAAAATGCACTTTTCTGTTCATTTTTCCGATTGAAAATGACATGTGACAAATGTGATCAGATGTCACATCAAAAATTGGCATCGATCACATTTGTCTCAAAAATTGTTACAAATGTGCTTGATTTCTGTTACATATGCGATCTCATTTGTAACACCTGTTACATATGCGATCGCATTTGTAACACCTGTTACAAATGCGATCTGTTACGAATGTGGTCCTACAGAGCAGGAACCCGTTGTATGATACTTCATACGAATTTAAACAACACGTTCCATAAATGGCACTAATTAGGACGCCCTTCTGTTAGAGACACATGAGTGCTAAGGTATAAACATGACGGCATCTGGTAGAGAATGAAATGCTATAGACACATCAATAATTCAACAAATAATCCATCCAGTTATATTACTGTTGTATCCATTCTAGGGATATGCCCAATCTCAAGATTGAGCCATGCCCAGTTACCGCACGCAATCTAGAGATTGCTCAACTGTTGGTAGATTATGCTGGTATCTCCATCAATAAATGACTTAATTAAGTTGAGGTAATTGGTTCTGTATCATATCGCTATTGATATCCTAACGTATGTTCTGTTCGTATTAAATGCAAAATGTTTACAAGGATATTGAAGTATTCATAATTTTAACATGACATTAGCAAAACGAGTGCTGCATTGCAAGTACAAGCCGAACTAACTTCAAAAGCAAGTTTCACTCTCATTCGCAAATAAAAATCAGTTGGTTTTAAACAAAAATGTCGTAGATACTATAAAATTAAAAAACTTTAAAAGTTTCATTTAAATATGAATACTTTAAATATAATTTAAAGCCTGGGATTTTAAACAGTGCGTAAGTAGAATCTTATATGATGCCCCAACTGAAATTATAAAAGTAAAATACGTATATCTGAAAGCTATGAAATATTTGTTCTTAAAAATAATTATTAATTTACAGATATGAAATTTTAAAATCATCTTTGCTGGCATTTTTATCAACATCGCAGTAATTTACTTGGAAATCTATTGCTCATCAATATTATTGGCCCTAGTGATTAAAATTAATCGGTACGACTGCATCATAATTATTACTGGTAATTATAACCCCGTGTTACACACTAAATCATGAATGGTAAGAACTGTGTTAGTATAAACTAGTTACCTCTGAGAGGATACAAGTGCTACCATTTGAACAAATTTGGGACAGGATCGTGCATTGATGGTATACATACCAAGTTTCATGAAGATTCACCGAGCAGTTCATGAGAAGAAGTAATTTTATTTTCTGTTTTTTAGCTCTAGCGACACCTTAAAGTGGCCAAACGCCACTATTTGAACAAAGTTACAAATTGTGTTGAATCATACTGATACGTAAGCATCAGCCTAAATAACATACCGTTCCATAATTAAAAACATTGCCTGGCCTCGAAACTGAACTAAAGCATTAAAACTCATTTTTTTGTTTATGTTTTTACAAAAATTAATAAGACATCATTTATGTCATATGATTTGACTGATTACTATGGAATATAGTTTTGTTCATATCCTACCATCGCCAATCGCCTAATTATCAAAGTGCGATGGTAGGATAGTAGGACGGTAAGATAGGCGATGGTATGATAGTAGGATAGCGGTAGTAGGATGGTAGGATGGCGATGATAGGATAGAGGATAGCGGAGTAGGATGGTAGGATGATGATAGGATAATATATTGCTATCTCACTATCTTACTAGCGCTTTTCTACCGTCTGACCATCAGTATGAATATACTACAATTATACTATCCTATCATCGCTAATCTACCATCCTTCTATCCTACCATCACAATCCTACCATCCTACCATATCTACTATTCTGCCATCCTACCATCGCGCTTTGATAATTAGGCGATGGTCGACGGTTGGATATTGAGATATGTCGTAGATTACCACGATTTATACACTAACAGTTTGTGATTAAATGCTTGCTCGGTGCTGTGTTATGGGTTCTAAAAATCCCGATCAATTATATTCAAATAATTGTAGAATGCAATAAAAATAATATACCGGGCTGAAATTTCTTGTAAATATTTAATGTAGTTGACTTTATTGTCTCAATCATAAAAACACTATATCTTGTCTAGAGAATATGAAAATAAATTTTCCGTCATTAAGATTATATAAGATCTATCAATGATAAGGTATTCCAGCCCATCACCAGTTAGGTCAGGCAGAGTTCATCTTAGATATGAGAAATTGTAGTTTGAAAATGTGTAAACACGTATGACCTATTAATCGAACTGTATGTATACTTACATTTGATCAGTTAAAAATGATGTTCATGTGCTATACAAAAGAGTCCCATTCATGAACAATGCGGATGAATTATCAATGAACAAGCAGTTCTTAACTCAACCTGTATCCACTCACACTGAACATTTAGATTATATAAGAACTATCAATGATATTCCAGTCCATCACAAGCTAGGTCAGGCAGAGTTCATCTTAGATATGAGAAATTTTAGTTTGAAAACGTGTAAACACGTATGACCTATTAATCGAACTGTATGTATACTTACATTTGATCAGTTAAAAACTTTCCAATACAATAATTTATATTTCCATTTTCTCGTGCAGCTCGTGTATTTTTCAATAAAATTTCCTTGACATGTACAATACAGTGTATATAAATAGTGTTACCGTACATTACTGCCATTTGAAAATGACCTTTTCCTTAGACGCCCGAAAAATCATTTCAGATGTTACTAAATACTTTGAAAAAGATACTTCAAATCGAGCCTTTACTAAAATGGCAGCAGAGGTCAGGGGCGTTGAAATAACAACCATTAGAAAAATACGAAAAAAAAAAAAAACAAAGAAAGAAAGAGATAAGATGAATTTAAAAAAAAATCCCCCACATGGCTCGAACCTATTACTTTATATATTTTAAACTTAACAAAAAGAAGTACTTATACCACTGCAGTAAATCTATATCACGATAAATCTATGTCAGTTTTAAATTTATGAATGCAAAGAGATAAAGCGTTTTACGTACACTCCTTTTCTATAATAGGTTGTGCCTCATTATGTATTATAATACAAAGGTCAACCTTCGGGGTCAAGTTGCGGTCCACTGTATATGTAATAGTTATTGTTCGAGGAATAGGTCTGCATTGTGTTTATAGACCTGTGAGGATTTTCAAATCACCTCACAGGTCTATAACACTATGCAGACCTATTCCGAGAATGATAACTGACTTACCTACATGCTTCTTTGTTTTACATAGTCCAGACTGGTTTCGGATTTGAAGAACGTTTGTAACGTGTATGTATGATCAAAAACAAATAGTTAGAAGAAGGAACAAGACAATATGTGCTACAATTTATCGGATACTATTAATATAACAAAAGACCCAACTTGCTACGCACCTGTAAATATATTTGTCAGCAACTAGGACATGACATTCAGTCAGCCAGAATTTGACGCGAATGGTAGTTTATAAGTTTTTTATGCCTCCAAGATGTACATGTAAAAATCACACTGTCCGGAATGTAAGTCTTCCATCCATAAAGGGATTTTGAAATAACTTGGCATAAATGTTTACCGTAATGAGAAGACGTGTCATGCGCAAGACCCAGAACCCTAGCTTCAATGTCAAGGTCACACTTAGAGGTCAAAGGTTAACATGGTCTGTATCGTGTCCGGTCCATAACTCTGCCATCCATGAAGAGATTTTAAAACAGCTTGGCATAAATGTTTATCATAATGAGACGATTTGTCATGTTAAGACCCAGATCCCTAGCTCCAAAGGTCAAGGTCACACTTATAAGTCAAAGGTAAACAGGGTATGTTCGTGTCCGGTTCATAACTCTTCCATTATTAAGGGATTTTGAAATTACTTGGCATAAATGTTCCTCATATTATGACAACGTGTCATGAGCAAGACCGAGACCCCTGGCTCCAAAGTCAAGGTCACAATTATAGGTCAACGGTTAACATGGTTTGTTTCTTGTCCCGTCCATAACTCTGCTATTGATGAAGGGATTTTGAAATTACATGGCATCATGGCATAAATATTCCATATAATGAGATGAGGTGTCATGCGCGGGACCCAGACCCCCAGCTCCAAGGTCAAGGTCACACTTAGAAGTCAAAGGTGTTTCTTGTCTGCTCCATAACATTTATGAAAGGATTTGAAAATAATTTGACACAACTGTTAACCATATTGAGGAGATATGTCACGTTTACGACTGAGGCCTCTTAGGGCAAGGTCAAGGTCACAAAATGATATGTGATTTTTTGCGCATACAACTGTGGCATTCTTGGGCCTACTTCGGGGGCATTTGTCACCAATAGTGACAGCTCTTGTTTTTCATAATTATTATAAGAAACTTTAAGTTTATTTAGTTCTTTAATTTGCTACCTAAATATACATTGCCGTATAAAAAGGTATGGATATAGATTTATTATTACATTATCACAAGAAATGCTATCATAATATACCGTGATCAGGCACACGCCAAGAAGACACAACGAAATGTGCTAAAAAACTGCGCGCACACCATCGAGAAGATATTATAACCTTCAGTCCTCTTGACAATGAAAGTAACGAGTACAACTAATTAAGAGGCTGCGGTACACAACAGGACTCTTTTGATACGTCTGTAATTAACATTTTCTTGAAAAACACAGCATAAAAAGCAAACGAAAAACTGAGGTCACGTTTATTCCAGACAAATATTTTCAGTCAGACAAACACACTGTAACATCAGCTAAAAAAAACCCCAAATTGTAGTAGTGGTGCATAAGGACACATTCTGTAATGCAATTATTTCATGCAGAAAACGTGTAAAAACAATACTTAACGAATATGACGTTAGTCGTCCACTCTGACCCTTTTTAATTATGCGTTAAAGGGTTGTAATACGTTTACGTTTTGACACAGAATTAGGTTTTAACAGCGCGCGATGTCCTTGTTATCATGTTTACTTCTCCACTCTATAATAAAAGTATGCCATCTGCGTACGACTGTACTGTTTATATTTTAATTCATAAAGATGAACAAAACCGACAACAAGAGATGAGTGTCAGAAATATGCCACCTACGCTGATAAAACTCTCCTTGGATTTACATCGATCTTAAAGATTAGAGTCAATGCTAAATTTCTTATCCCTGTGGAACATTTTGTCATAATTTTGGCGCCAATTTTTTAAGATTTTGATCATTTTTTTGACCTAGATATAGTTGATCGTTGGGAAATATTATGCGTTAATGTTCCGAAAGAAAAAAAACCCACAGTTACCACTGTATATTCGGTCGCAACGAGAAAGGAAGATAACACATCCTGAACGGTGTCCGTTAAGTTCCGGATTCAAAACTTCCAGTCCAGTCGTGTACTTAGTATTATTGATCCCCTTCTTCTACCCCACTCCCCAAAACGAGAACAAAACGGATTTACATAGATCTCAAAACTTAACCTTAAAGTCACCCGCTTCGAGAGCGAGAGGTCATGGGTTCGATCCCCGGCCGCATCATACCAAAGACGTAAAAATGGTACTAGTAGCTTCATCGCTTGGCGCTTAGCTTTAAGAGGAAAGTGCTAGGACTGACGGTGTCAGTATAATGTGACTGGGTGAGGTATCATGTCACGTGGCTACGGCGTGATATTCCAGTGAGGCAGCATTGTGGTCACTGCTACCGATAGACACCGTCGTTTATATGACTGAAAAATTGTTGAAACAGACGTTAAACCCGACCACACACTCATATCCGAATTTCCGGATTAACAAACGCCGATTATCACCGGTAATGGTTGTAGCTTAACCTCTTTAAGCGGCTCAGTTAGCATATGATATATAGATCATTATCATTAATATCGGGGATTCAGATTTTGTATTCTTTAACGCAGTAATTCTATAAAAGATGCCATATGGTAAGTCAAAATAAGAAAAACATGTATGAGATATCCAACGAACAGATATAATTTAGAGTATTTCTGTGTATGATTTATAATTCTGCGTCAGTGTTTCATCTTATTAATAAGTGTTCAATTTCGTTGTAGACAGATGTGCAGAATGTCTTGGGGAACTAAATATCCACAAGACTTTATATTCAAAATTTTGTGAGTATAGTGCTTTTCATTACACTTATTCAAGTGGCATAGATCTGTTCGTAGTATTTCTGCTAATTATTGAAAATAGGAACGACAAAAATAAATGCTGTTCTTTAGGAATTAAAATCAAAATTTATAATGATAACACAACGAATACTTGGATGTGAATTATGTAATCATGTCAAACGTATATGTAATGCAGTTAGAAAGGATTGACAGATTCCGTCTTATATTTCTTGGTCAACTTCTGTCGCTTGTCGTGCAGCTACTTAGCTTTCATACCGCCTCGGTAGCCTAGTGGTAGAGCGTCCGCTTCGAGTGCGGGAGGTCGTGGGTTCTATCCCCGGCCGCGTCATACCAAAGACGTAAATGATACTAGCCGCTTCCTCGCTTGGCGCTCAACATTAAGAGTGTAGTGCTAGGACTGGTCAGCCCGGTGTCAGTATAATGTGACTGGGTGGGGTATCATGTCACGTGTCTACGGCGTGATATTCCAGTGAGGCAGCACTATAAAGTTGGGCATTGTGCTCACTGCTACAAGTAGACACCGTCGTTTATATGACTGAAAAATTGTTGAAAAAGACGTTAAACCCGAACACACACACACACACACACACGCGCGCGCGCGCGCACACACACACACACACACACACACACACACACAACCAGTGCCCGTAGGTGCCCGATGTAATGTGATAATATTGACACATTTCCATGAATGCTGACAAACTTTTAATTACTAGTAAGAGAAAATTCATGCATCATTCGAGATTGTTTTTCTCTGTTTATTGTTCATGCAACTTTGTAAGAACTTTAGGTCCGCACCAGCAAATAAATCCTAAGCAGAATCGTATTCCTTTAAAGTAATTCCTTTTCCCAAGAAATACATAATAAAAAATGTTTCCTGTCGTTTGTATGTTAACGCATTTTTTTTATCTAAGAAATTGTTAAACAGCTACAAAGTCACATTTGACAGCTCTCTAAAGAAGGTATGCCTTGCTGTAATGTAAAGTCAAGTGTAAGATAAAAACCAAAAATAGAAACATGTAACATATAGTCAAGCTTAGGCCGAGTTTGATTACCTACTTTTGTAACTATAATTTGACTATTGTGGCATCGAACTGACTCTAGTTAACGGATATGACGTACTTTTCTGAACAATAGTTTAACTTGTCGGTCTACTTTCAAAATGGTGGAGATAGGTTAGAACATATAGAGGGGCTGTGGAGTTACTGCATTTTCAGTGTATTATTTGAATTCAGTGTTCTTAATTGCTGTTAAAATGTAGCTGGAACTCACGGACCGTTGAGGAAAGTATCTGGATGGTGATGTGACCGGTTTTATTGTCAAATGTATTTAAAAGAAAATGTGTTTCAGAAGTTCAACGGGCGCCGTCATATTTGTATAACTACTTCATCACCTCCGCCAATAGGGAGGAGAACTCTATACTGGAGTAGCAACTAAAATACGTTTGGTCACGAGTATGGGCAGAAACACTTCCAGCTTCTTACATAGTAAACTATGCTACGCTACGCTACGCTACCCTACCCTACTCTACCCTTCACTACACTACACTACTACCCTACCCTACCCTACCCTACACTACACTACACTACAGTAGCTGATCAAATGGCCATAAGAATTTTATTACTTTTACATAGGAGTATGATATCACTTACTAGAATATGTACAGAAATGCAGCACTGAAGCGGAATGACGCATTGAATGCCAGAGTATGGCTGTATTAAGTTAAGAAAAAATAGCTCTAGACTTTGTTTAAATTAGCATACGGTTTTATCATTCTAAAGCTATTATCATTTAATGAGTATAATATGGAATAGAAATCTCAAGATAGAAATACCGAGTGACACATCAATTAGATCGTACTGTAGAAATAATTTAATTGTCCTGGGAACAAGCTGTTATAGAGCGGGAAAAGATGTATCTGTGTTAACTTAGATAGTCGATGTCTTGTAAAGTACATTTCTATACTGCAGGCTTTCCTTTTACTATTTTCTTTAAAACTCATATGTTTTGATACTTTGAGTAAAGTACATTTAGAACACTTTTATTAGTACATACATTTAATGCAACAAAAATGAAATCGACATTAATTTATATGTTTTACTTTTACTTTGTGGAAAGTAATGCGAATTTAAAATGTCTGCATGATACCATTCATCACCGCCAAAAAACAACAACAACAACAACAACAAAAAAAAAACCAAAAAAAAAAAAACAAAAAAACGCTGGATTGAACGTGGAATGGTTCAATGAAATCATTTTTTTTAACGTAAAACATTTAAGTACATTTACTTAAAAGCACAACTTTAATGAAATTGAAACCGTTATGTTACTTAGTCTTTATGTACCCAGGCTACGATGAAGAGGTTTTATGCAAAAACACTTTGGGTCAAGAAGACCCACCCAACCCACTGTTCTCCGCCCCTGATAAAGGTAAGGGAACATTTTATAGCATTTTAACACATCTTGTACATAGGTGAAAATCATAAAACGCATTTTTTAAAAAAATTCAGCGTGTTTTTTAAAAGACAATAAGATGACTTGCAATTGTGACTGACACTGGAAACACTTTGCTTGCAGTGGAGCCCCGTTCTTTTATCGCGCGTGTCATTAACCGGATACCAGAATGAATGCGCTTACGACTATATTTATACTGGATCATCTCTTCCTATGATAAAAGTCCGATTTTGGTACACGATTTCAATATGCGTCGTACAAAGCAGGGAACAAGTCGCAGGGAAGTGTTCCATAAAATTGAAATTGATCGATTTATAACAGTTATTGATTTCTCGTTGGAATCCGAATGTCAGTTATCAAGACTGGTGTCATTTGACAGAATGTGCAATACGTGTTAAAATGCTACAAAATATTCGCTAACCTTTGGCAGGGGCGGGGGACAGTGGGGTGGGTGAGGGTCCTGACCCCAAGTGTCTGTGGTTTTATGCTTTTTTCGTTCAATTTTGTCAGTAATGATTTTAAGGCATTGGACCCGTAATAGTGTACCTCCTTTTGAAGAGTATTCAATTCCTTTACCATAAACCTACTTTGACTATTTTTTTTCAGGAGGGCGTAGGTTCAAGCCCCACTGGCACTAAACGTTTTCTCTTTATTTTCCTTTTTCTAGTAAGTTGAACAGTTTTTCAAAGATATTGATTTATTGTACAGAAGCGGATTTATTTTTCATTTGATAAGCCATTTCTTGCTGTTTGATACAGAAGGGTGCATGGTTAGACATCTTTGAAAATACTTAGTTCTTTATTTCACCTTTACTTTTTAGTTTACATATTGTGGAAGAAATGTTGATAGGTTTTACTTCTGCCCCAGGGGTTATTTTTTAATGCAGAGAGCAAAATTGAAAACAGTCTCACAGGACTCGGCCATAATTTTTCAGTGCTGGAGCTAAATTTCTGTCTGATTAATCCTTTTACTTGAGGCTCTCTTTACTTGAGGCTCTCTTGAAAAAATGTTCTTGACAGTTTTATTTTGTGTTTTATAATAATTTGTTTACCAATACTTTGAGGTTTCTTTTATCAAAATTATTGGTAAAATGAATTCTCTGCGAACGTTTTGTACAGTGGTTATGACTTTGAAATTTGTTTCTGTTTGAGCTTGAGGAAATATCATACTTTATACAACATTTAACAAAAACGACACGGTAAAAGTTGTTTAAAAATTGCACCACAGTACGAAACAATGTTAACTGTATTTTTTAAACATTACTTTTACGGGTCCACTACCTTAATCATGTTCTTTTGCATTAATAATATAGACGATCCGTATTGATTACTGCTGTCACCTTGTGACCTATCATGAAAGACATTGATACGTTGTAAAGACATTTTAAAAAGATATTAGGTACTACTGTCACCTGTAATGGAAGACATTTATACATTTTAAAGACATTCTAAGAGATAGTAGGTCACAGCCGTTGTGGAAAACAAATGTGGACGGATAATCAGAATGAAGCTAGCGTAACAAATTATGTTTCATTATGGAAGAAATGTATTCTTTATCAGTTAATGAAAGAACATTTTGTCAGAAAATAAACCACTCAGTGGCTGACAGTTTTGATTCCCCTTACATACACAAAACCTGCGACCCACCGCATTGCAATTTAGCTACTAGTAATTATTTTAATATATCTGGATTTTCATTCAATCTAAGAGATTTTCAGTTAAGTAAATTATGTTTTCCTAAACAAAATGTTTAGTTCTGACAGTAATTATTTCCTTTTTGTCTTTATCTTGCAAATAAATTTAGTTGCTGCTATTATTTATGTTTGAAGCATGTTGCTATTATTTTTAAGCAGTGAGTCAAACAATCGTAAATTCACAAAAAATACACATAGGTATCGCTTTATGTATTTGCAGAACTAGAGAAATGGAAGTCTACATCTATTTTTTTTTTTATTTTGCCAATTGTCATACCTTTATCATCTTTAAGTTAATTATTAAAAACATAATATATTAAATTTAAAAACGTATGGATGACATTACGTTTTCATAGCTTGTTATTTTATAGTTCTGCGAGCATTTGCACTCAAAATTTGAACATATTGCAGATTTTCATCAATCGCCTGATATTGAATAGTTTGATTGCCACTCTACTTTTTTGAACAATGGTTTTACAGTTATCATTATGAAATAGTTTATGTTTAGGTTTACTATTCCTTGAGGATTTATTGTTATGAACTTGCTAGCTTTGTAAAATAGAATGAGCAGAAAATCGATCAACAGTATTATATGGAATTGGGTGAAATTCTCCAATGTCAAATCAGTTTACATTATCAAGACTGCTTTAAAATATGAAAGGTGAACCGAAGTTTCTTGAAAAGGTGTTTGTTACAATAACGGCAAGATGAAGATACAGTTTGGATATCTTCAAGATTAAGTTTGAATGTAGGAGGTATATATATTTTACAATTTGACAGAATGTGAATGGGAGGTACATAGTAACATGTAATGCAACCGTCTGATTTCTAGTTTTCAAATACATTTCACTTTGCAGACATGCATTATTTATTAAAGTTGATGTTCTAGGAGAAGCTTTTTATGCAGAATCTCTTCATTAGTCTTGTCCGTTGAAGTGATCTAAGTGATACTTTTCGAAGGTTTAGGGGGATGTGTGGAGGTTAAGAAGAATGTCCAGCCTGCTCTTCTTCCATATCTGAACCTGTTGATAAAAGTTCAAACCGATTACAGCTGTTAATGGGATCATTAGATATCTTCCCCACAGCACCGGTATCCAGTCCACTTGTCTGTCTTTGTGGTTTGTAATTAGGGATCGTTTGTATTACAGGATAAGATTTGAATAGAATACTTTGTGACACATTTGTTGAAACTGGCGTATGCACGCTTGATACAATCATTGGATCAGTTAAAGAAGACGTAACAATACACCGTGGTTTGTTCGTTTTAGATTTTAAAACTGATTAATTAGTTGATGAGTGTTGGATGTATAAGTTTGACATTTGCAATTTGTTGGTCTTCTGGCAGCATCCAGGACCATGGCAAAGCCGGCATGGGGCGGCACTGACCTTTAACTTGGATGATGGGAGGCAGCATCTCTGAAATTTCCTGTGTCTATATCGAGATTCGACCTGAGATCTCCAGATTGACAGTTACCACTAGTCCACATTTGAAAAAATATGCAAATTGTAAAATCAAAAGGTTTTAAGTTCGTTTTTTAATTTCTTACTTTGAGCGCGTGTTCTATTGAATTCTTCGTGTAATGCATGCATTTTATTTCATACATTTTCAACGATAGTACATTAAAGAATAATGAATTTATACATAAAACTTTGCTTTAATTACAATCTCTGTTTTGCAGGTGATTCTAACTTCCTCTACACCGGCATGGATATTACGATATTAGTACCATGCAGCACGCACCATTTACGTAAATCGAGATAAATTTGATACTAATTAATGAAACAGGTAGAATGCATGGAGTATTAAATTGGAACTTTATTTTAATATATAAATCGTGTGCTTACATATACAGTGCATTGATCAACAAAATCATTCTGATACTCAGTATGGTTAATGTCCTCACTGACTGTCTAGTTGCTATTTATGGAGATCAAACTAAACACAAATCGTGTTGTGTGAACGTGCTGATCAAGCGTGAGAGTCTGTTTTGTTGATTGTCAGGAATGGCTCGATTTTTCGTGGATTCAATATAAAATGGTCAAGAATTAAATACCTTTTATGTCCATGTATCTAAATGTGAAAGAAAACTGTAGCCAGAATATACACAGTAAAATAGTTTAGTTTGTACCAGATTTGTGTTCTTACAAATTTCGAGTAAAAACATAAAAATCTAAAAGGTACGTTATGATTAAGAACACCTTTCCTGAACCTTCAAATATCTGAGAAATACTCATATGATTAAGTGTGCTTTTATTTTAAAATAGGCAGACATTTCATTTTGGTGGTTAGCACTGTGTTTTCGGATGTTTGACATTGGATTTTGACTCTATAGCGAAGCGTTTTTAGTTGTAAAAACATTGTCATTTCTTTACGGTAATATTGTCGAATAGCGTCAATGGTTGATACAGTCTCGCTCCCATTGATTTTGCCATGTGCACTAACTTTAATGATAGAACAATGCCTTTATTATTTTATTAGAACACTATTTAAGATTAACACAATTCTAAAAGAATTTATCACTTAAATTATCATTTAAGTTCTTATCTCATCATTTACAAGCAATACAAGTTACATTACAACTGTTATTTACTTAGTTATGTGTTTTGAGATAAGAATTAAATATCGAAAAATCACGTTAAATATTTGTCATTTAAAAATGATTTGTCAATTTAACTCGACATTTAAAGGAATACTTAGAGAAAACAAATTTATTATATATATATATAATAATAATTATTACCTATTTATAATATAATATAATATATTACCTATTTAAATTCTGTCAAAAATACATATTACATTTCACAAGGAAATACGAACAGGCTGAAAAAAAATCCCGTATTGTACCCTCCAAAAATCCCGTATTTGTACTTCCGTATTGTATGTTGCCGGATTGCTTTCATTGAATATGCATGAGCTGACACAGTTTTGTAAATAGCGCACACAAAAACATAACTCATTCCATTTCAACATCAACAAACATTTAAAATTTCGTTCGATTACAAATAAACAAACAAAAAGGTGGAGATATATTAAAAAAGGGTAATTACAACAGTAGCTTGATCTGGGACTTTGTATTCGGCTCTCATGGATTTTGCAAGGACGGATCACACTCGGCGCATGCTCGCCTCGTGAGATCCGATCTAGCAACATCCACTCGAGCCGAATACAGCATCCCAGATCGAGCTACTGTTATAATAACCCTATTATACCTTTTGCAATATTAATATTTGCCCATTCATGTTAGCATGGTTTAAACGACAGAGAACAATTACGAAAAATTTAGTTATAAAGAAAATATTTGAAACGAACCTGTATACTCTGTAATAAATTTTGTCCGTCCATCATTCTCTGAACTTTTCTCTGCATTATAACAAAGCTTCATTGTCTCACGCCATTTAGGCACGCATTGTGAAATTCAAATGTCATTAAGCTCCAATTTCGCAAAACTAAACTATTTTTTATAGAAAACTTGCTGGCGGTAACAAACAAGATGAATAATACTTTGTTTCACGGGGTTCACACTATCTCTTTAAAAGCATTTCATCCATGACGTAAATTCTGTATTATAGTCTGTCATTAGTGATGAGATTGTGCAACCGAACTTCTTCTGGTATTTAGTTTATCAGAGAGCTCATTCGTCAGCAGGGAGAAAACAGTAATTAAACAGTCGAAGCGATTATGATCAGGAGAATAAGATTGATTACAATCTATAATATTTACATTCGCCATATTCTTTTCCATTGAAACTTTTGACGTTCATTGCGTATGAACAGCAAAAGGAAAGGCGCGAAAGTTACGTCATCGCAGTGCTTAGTGATAACCGCCCGCTGTTTTGACGACGTCCGCGTATAGTCAGGGAGAACGTTCCTTAGATGACGCCGCAGTTGTTCCGTCTAGCAAACAGAATGGCCGGGAAGCTGATTTTAATGTTAAATTCTACAAATTAAATGCAATCCATGATATTATATAGTTTACAAATGGAAAGCTAGGAAATATAATGTAAATATAAGAAATGAAACTATTTTATTTCGGTGTTCATGCGAAATGAACGACAGAATAGGATCGGCAAATTAAACATGAATCGCTATCGCTTTTCATGGATTTGCTGATCCTATTCTGTCGTTCATTTCGCATGAACACCGAAAAAAGTCATTTCATTTCTTAATTAAAAGACTGCAACTTTTGACTTGTTTGGACTGAGACACTATACCTGATAAGCTGGATGTCATTAAGAACACATATGCTCGAAACAAAACGCTACAGCATTGTATGTAATACTATGTAAAATATAGACATTTACATGTAAAACATATACAAAGCGCAAAACAAATGGACAACAAGAACAAAATAAACGCATTAAGGAACATCGTGGAACGGTCAGTCTTAGAAATGCCACTTTAGAGCTTAAACCGGCAAATTGCGGATTGAGCAGAACTCAACTTTTGTACGATTTAATAGTACCAAAATACAACTTGGACACATCTACAGGTATGTTCATTCCGCAGTGTTCATGGAACATTGTGATACACCAGAGTGCAATTTTATGGAAAGTGGCTTATGGTCCCCGAGGACAAAACGAGAAAACAATGGGCAGAACTAAACAAACAATAATTTAGACAAGGGACCCGAGGCTATGGAACCTGAATACAACATAAACTGTAAAACGCAGACACCATATCGAAAGGGTAATTATACAATACACAAAGATGTGAAAGCGTGAGTGTTGGAACCACAGCCAAAATGTTCAAACTGAAAAACGTAACAATACCACTAACAATATGAATGTTACGCTGAACGATCTAATCAAAATATTAAAGTTCTGATTTTATGGCCGCCGCATGGCACTCACAACGCTGATGTTAAAATAAAATAGAAAAGTACAAACTTCACAGGTCGCCCAATGCGACAAAAATGTAAACGTGCAGTCTGATCATGATCATGCACTGTTCGCTATTCAGCCAGTACCATTTTTTTGAGCATCCCTTTTAACAGTAAGGGTACTGTTCAAATTGGAAGATGGACAAGTTGATTATAGAAATTTCGCGGGTAAGAGTTAATGTTCGGTCTATATAAAGATTTATCAACCTTGGAAAATGATATCAAACTCGGGCTACGCCGTCTGTCACTATCACACTTCCCAAATATTGTAAAATAGCAGATGTTTGAACTTTTAAGTGATCTATAAATAAATAAATACATTTAATTTTAACCCTACAAGAAGACATTGAACACGCCATTTTACCTTCTGGACCTATGCTGGACCTATCACAATAAAATTACTTTGCATTTACATTCAACCGAAACGCATGTTCTTAAAATTCTGTATACTAAAGTACTTATACATACATATGCAGTTATCTTATCTTATGAAGTAGAAAATAACATGTGCTTATGCGTGTCTACCCCAGACACACGTTAGCGTGTCTACCCTAGACACACGTTAGATACAATTGAAATAGACTGCATACAGATGGACAAGACTAAACGATGACTTTTAATTGCTAGATAAAGCTTCGAGCAGGAAGTTGATGACGAGGTACGGTATATACGAAAACGTTCGATAAATAAACCTCTTTTTTACAAGATGATTATACTATCTAAATGTGGCTAATGTGTAATACATTCTGATAAATACATATGTTATTAGTGCTCTTTTCTAGCTCATTTCGTATTGTCATCACAATTTTCTCAGAAATGTTAAAGGAGTGTATTATGACTATGTAATTGTTCGTGTTTGTTAATGTAACAGGAGTGTGCAATGTAGTCTAAATGTTTCTCTGGAGAACAATAAATTAGTCCCGGTTCCGAGTTTGACCTACAGCCTTTCTTCCGTTAAACGTATTGTGTCAAAATAAATTGCGGATACTCGTTGACCAGTATATTCGGTATATACAAAAACACCCTATTGACATATTCATGACATTCGAGTCTCAGTCGGCATGGCAGTACTCAAATAAAGCCTTGTCACAGTATTTTAAACAATATAAAGGGAGGGAGATGTTTGCAGGAGATTTATAATAATGTTATGAATAAGTGACTAAATCATTTTTAATTAAAGAGTTTAGGCACAGGTCTTTAATAATTGTCATAATAATTCCTTCGAGCTACGACATCACTAATTTTGTTGAAAATGTTGAATAAACATATGGGATGATACCTTGGAAACACAGATTACAACCTAGCCAAATAATAGCCGACTGAGTTTCACTGAATCTATTTATGAGAGGTAACGGAAAATGCAACACGTCGCCTCCCAGCACCGCCTTATGCGGAATTCTGTAAGATATTGAATATACTCCATGGTTCACACGCCATGCCTTTTTGTTTCAGTTACGTGTCTTAGAGATTTACCTGGCGGGGATTAATTTTATTTACACTGTCCCGTGTCTTTGGAACATGCTGGGGGTAAGAGTGAGGTTGGTTGCGCACCATAAACCGGATTAAGCTCCCCAGTGGTGTGTTTGCCACTGACCGTTCCAATGCGGTGCCTCACTGTGTTCCTTTATTTGTTCGTTTTGTCCTCGTGTGTTTGCTTGGTATGCGAGTGTGTGTGTGTGTGTGTATGTGTTTGTAGTGTGCACGTCTGCGTGCTGTGGGTTTCGTTTTGGGTGGCTGCGATTTTGGAACATGGCATTCCCTGTTTGATATTTTCTTTGTTTTTTTCCCAAAGGACCAGAAAATAAAACACTGAATCCAAGTACAAAGAGACTTATTATGGCCGCCACATTGCACTTAAAGACCACTGTTATGATAGTTAATAAAATATATAAGATGATCCAATGGCAGCACAGAATGCAACTAGGCCAAATATATAGGTTTTATTGAGTCTACTTTTACGAGGTAATGGGAAGTGCAACACCCCAAACGTGGACCTGGACTGGTTGAGTCTGAAGTCACTTTCAGAAACATTTATTAAACAAACTGAAACGTGTCTTGAAATCTGAAGAATTTTTCTAAGCAATCATTTTCCTGTTCTCATTAGAATATTGAATAAAACAGAATAAACTTTGTATCAGTTTTCCTCGTTTGATAGAATTTATATCCCTGCAAGTCATGCTATTTGTGACGTCATAATTACTACATGTTGGTTTCAGATTTACTACCATGTCTGATTAGAAATTTATCACTGGTATTTCCTGCAGTAAAAATTCTGTTAATTGAACGTTTCTTTAAAAATAGATTTTACAGATGAAAACGGAAACGTGTATCAGATAAAAATGTAAATAAAGAAGTTCGTGGCGTGATTCAGTAATGAGTCTAACACAGATAAATCTATGTAATGGCTTAATGTAAAATATGTGTTCCGGGGCATTTCTTGAAATCCAAACTTCTGTTAAAATGAGAATAAGTAATGGTAACACTGTTATTATGTACATAAATGTTACTATTAATAACATGCACGTGCCTTTGTGTCTCAGCTCACGTGCTCTGCCATTTCTGTATGTAAGATAGTTTTCTTCTTTGCATAAGTCCTTTCTCACTCCGGATATATGACACAAGACAAAACTATTACACAAGATAATGAAAACTACCGGCGGCACGAACACGAGTGTCTACATCTAAACTTGCGTTGATTTCTATATACTTATGAGCAGCTAAACAGTCTGGGATAATATTCTTATTGTACTGGATTATATGCTCAATCATGATGAACTGAAATGTTTGCGTGAAACAAACTTTAACAAAGAGTATACTGCATATAGTCTCTTTAAAAATAACCCTTCTTAAATGGAAAACAAACGGTCATATGTCTTTCCACAGCCAAAAACACAAGATATATACTTCCATTATTCAGCGTTTCATTTTTTGCATCATATAATTCTATTTTAAGTAATTTATTGAAGACCAAATGTGTAGCTTTAGACATCTTGTCTTTAATTTATAAAAAAAATGCAAATCAACCCCTTACTGCGTCAAGGAGCAGTTTTGGTTGAGTATCACTTTTTGTATATTCTTTAAAAAAATAAAACTGTACTCCTACTCTTGCTTGATTCATCAAAGTGGTGTTGGCATATATTTCACAACCTTTATGCATACAAATGTTATGCGCATTACGTTCATGCACTAAAGAGCTATTTGGCAAAATGAACCTTGATGTATGTTTAAATTTGATACTAGAAGACATAATTCACCTGTACCAATGAACTTAGTGTTTTGATTTGATACTGAATGACATAATGCAGCCGCAAAAAGGTGCTATTTGACAAAAGAGGCCATGACTCATGTTTGTGTGAGTATTCTTATTAAAACATTTACATATATGTAAACATAATTAAAAGATATATAATAACATATTGAAGTAAGTGAATAGGATACAGCTATAATAACCTATAGTGAAATGTCTGTGTGGTTTCAAACAGCCTTTTCTCGAAATCATGAAAACTGCACACAGCATAGCACCTTATTTTTAAATTACTAGTTGGTCAAAATATTACTTTAATGCAACAGCAACAGTTGTCATAGTGATCAGGAATCATATTATACCTTAAACTGAGGAATATATAACTTTATTTACAAACCAAAATATCGTGGTAATTGATGTTCAGTTTTTATCTTAGCTTCAAGTTTTGAATTTAAATCTTGCCGTTTCAATGGGATCAGGAAAAATGTCCCCAGGGTATATGTTGCGAATATAAACTTAAATTTCTTTGAAATATTTGACGGGAACAACGTCATGGTCAAAATATTGATACAAAAATTAAAAGAATTTCGCAGGGTTTAGAAGACAGTTTCTGTTCTTTAAATTGCCACGAAGACGTTATGCCTTAGGAAGAGAGATTAAATGTATGTCTATTTGATAAAAGATCTTTTAATGCGTTCAGTGTCCTCGAAATATATGTCATACATTGTGTATCACAGAAATATGTGTCATACATTGTGTATACATTGTGTATCGCAGGATGAGGTGTCATACATTGTGTATCACAGGATAAGGTATCATACATTGTGTATGACATGCATATGTGTAATACATTGTGTATCACAGGAATATCCATCATACATTGTATAATACTTTGTGTGTAACAGGAACAGAAATATGTGTAGTACATTGTCTGCTACCTATATATATGTGTTAAAGTACAGGAATATGTGTAATACGGTGTGTATCACAGGAATATGTGTTATATATTGTGTACCACAGGAATAAGTATCACAGGAATATGTGTAATACATCGTGTATCAAAAGAAAATGTGTAATACATTGTGTTAAAGGAAGTGATTATCTCTAATGTATCTCTAATCTTTGCAAATTTTCAAATGGACTTTAAGTGGCAGGGGCCAGTTTCGCATTTGGCCCGGGTACGTTTTTTAAATAAAATAGACATATGTACTTTACAGGCATATATATTCAACTGGTTATTTATGATGTTTATAGAACTAAGGATTCCTGCGTACGAGTGGTTATTGTGTAAAATAAATATGTGCATGTATCGATTTTCCTAGCTCCATGTAGACGGCCGGGTCTAAAACTTTACCGGACGTAACGGAAGTCAGACGAATTGGAAACTGTCGTCCATCCATCGAGCTTCGGCTCAAATATGCGGAAAAAGTAAACGGTTATGCGGTACTTTTCTTCCCACCATTATTTTCGTCTGGCCACATGCTTTAAAAATATGCATGTGTTTTAGGTCAGTCATTTGCAGATAATACGGTACAGGTCGCGCAAGGTGTGCATTTTGGGCCATTTTTGTCTCAAAATTTAGTGTCCTGAAACCTGCGTTTTACTCGTTTTTATCATAGAAGCAACAGAATCGGCAGACTGAAAATGTCACATAATAAAGTGCTATGTCTATGCAAACATTCGCTTAACAATTGCCTTGAATTTGTCGAAATTGGATTTTTTATGATTTTTTTCGCATTGGTATCAGCGCAGAGTTGTGGAGTTTTCAAATTTACTGTCCCTTGCCCCCATTATCGCCAAGGAAATTTATTCACGTTAATTAAGGCATTGCATTAACCTTGACGTATTCAATTATGAAAATCTAAAGTTTTAGTATCCACATTCAAACCGTTCAGTATCAAATGCGTTTATATCATTCAACAGTTTAATCAAGAACATTTTTAATGTTAGGCTGCCAACATTAAAGACCGATGGATAAAATCTAGCTAGCATTTAACATAAATGTGATTGTGACTGAATGATCCTTTTCAATATTTCAATATTTTTATTTGTCGAATTTTAAACAAATTTGTGAACGTCACCATTTTGTTTGTACATCGATTTATCAGTGTATAATGACGTTACATCGCACGCACACTTAAGCAGAGGTTAAATGACAAAAAGGGGTAAAACTGTCATTATTTTGATAATTTTTGATAATGTTTTAAATAATTTACCAGAAAAAAAGTGATAAGAATAAACTGGTTTGTACACGTTTGTTTCTTGCAACAACCGATCCATCGGTGTCGCTGATGTTGCTACAAGAATGCATTAACCCTACAATTAAATATGATATTAAAATGATATCGTTAAGATTTATTAATGTGCATTCTCAAATTTCTGTTTCCTCATTTAAATTCTTCTGTTTATGTAACCTTAATTTAACAAGCAGACTGAAGTCCGATGAACTTAATTGGCAATAGTTTGACATGAACAGTAATGATCTTAATCACATAGCTAAACTTGATTAATGGAAATTGCGTCGTAGTTAAGATTAGATTTCCAATTTGATTTAGACTGACAAGCATTACGAATATTAAGGGTTGCAGGGATGCATTTGATAAATTAGCTATTTAGGATAATATTCTGCTGCACACTTGAGACGATTTGAAGCAACTTCAGATACAGTTGGCGGTGATAAATGACATCAACACAACATATTAAGAAAGGTCGTCAATGACTGAGAATAAAACATACTTAAAGCGAAATAATTTCTTACCTCTTCTGTTTACGTTTATGAGCAATTGAGTAAGCCGTATGGTCTTTTCGAACGGTGAATGTGTCTTTCTTTTTAAAGCGGTTAAATTCATAGCTTAAGAGTACAGGAAGAAGAATCCGTTCAAAATAGTGGATATGTACCAAAACTAATTTTAACGTGATTAAATTCATAAGCATAACCCGTTCAAAATGGCGGATATGTACATCAGAAGATTGTATTGACACTGGATGAATGAAAATATGACCGGTACATTTAATTGTCTAAATATTAAATACTATAATTATTATACAAGGGGTGATCCAGAA
Organism: Mercenaria mercenaria; assembly: GCF_021730395.1. NCBI lineage: Eukaryota > Metazoa > Mollusca > Bivalvia > Venerida > Veneridae > Mercenaria > Mercenaria mercenaria. Next base: position 55,248,776 of record NC_069372.1, read on the forward strand.
TTCAATTCACTTTATCATAACTCTAAAACGAGAGGACATTTGCCCCCCAGTGCTTATTTCTAAAACGGTCATTTGCCGTCCGTTTTAGAAATAAGCACTGGGGGTGGGGGTGGGTGGGGGCAATTTCATCTGGGGCGCAAATGTCCTGGGGGACAAATGTCCTACAACCGTAATATTACGATGGTTAAAACCCTCAACAGGAGTCAGACTGTGAAATCTAATCCCCATAAAGTATTGCATGGGATACCTGATGAAATGATCTTTCTAGTTATGTATTATTCTACGATTTATTGAATCAACTTATTGAATCAACGATGGAGAGATGTATATCTAAAAATGAAGCAATGGTGTCCGCATTGTAAGCCTTAGTGAACTGAAGTTCTTTAGGCTATCTATGAGTATTGTTGATTATTACTGATGCAAACGAAAAATATGAAAATAAGACATATGACATTACTTCGAAAAGTTTTCGACATTTGGCGTTAAATATTTTACCAAACATTATTTTGACAGAAATACTATTACTTGTCTTGGAGCTATATAAATGAGTCGATTGATTAAGCTATTGACGCATGTGCATACATGTTTTATGTTCTTCACAGTTATTACACACCACATTAAGCTAAATTTGATATATCATCTATAACATGTTAATATATCATTTATAATTGAAGATACTCAATAGTTTCAGAAATTGTGGTTTCATAAAAAATGCTCCAAAACACATCATTCTTCATTTATTGCGGCGTTCACTTTTCTGACTGGTGTCCACTACAGACTTCTTTCTTTAAGGACATCTAGAAATCTATAGCTTAGACATAAAATACCCTACACAACCATGACAACAGTTGGTTGAAAAATAGCTAAAAATGCAGGGTGTAGGATTTTAGCCAAGGCAACCAGAACAGCCGGAGTAGCCAGAAACCAACCCTAACCCTAACCTTAACGCTGGCTACTCTGGCTGCTCTGGCTAAGTTCATGCACATAAAAATACAAAGCATTACCACACTAAAAGGTAGATCTTTCGTTTGAAATATGTAAAGGAGCTGATTTTAATTCGTGAAACGTGGCGTCAGTTTAAGATTATTTTGTACAACACACTTTCAAAATTATGTTGAATATCTTTAATATTGAAAGTTTGATATATCCTTGCTATATATAAAATGAAACTTAAAGAAAATGTCAATAATAACCCAGTCGCATTACACACTCTATTTACAACTGTATACAGGCAGCATAGACTCGACATGAACACGAGATATCAAACTGTTTATGTCTTGAATACGTTATGATTTGGAAAGAAGGCCCTTAAACTTTATTTATGTTGGTGAAATTAAAAGACGAGCATTGTTAACTTTTATTTTGCTAAATACAAAAGTGTACCTCTAACTATTTTGCAGTGTTTTTGCTTAAAAAATAATTACAAATCGAGAAACAATTTTATATGTGAATACGTCGCGTTTTTAACGATCGTTTTCTATTTATGCAGACAATACTAAACCCCAGCCAGTGCGTGATACATTCAAATGGGTCATTATTTTATGGTCGTTGTATAAATCTCCAATTTGATTTGAGAATATATGCGTGACAAAATAGTGTTTCCTAGCAGCAATCTGAATTTTAAAAAGAAGAATGATATATATTCAGACTACTGAATCATTATTGCCAGACCTAAAGGTTCAACGCTCTTTGGTTGAATACACCCAAGTGTCCTCATTTTACCAAGAAACGATGCATTTTGGAATTACAGTAAATAGCGTATGTAAGAGAATTCTAAATCAATGAAGTAATCTTTTCTAGAAAGAAAGCATTCGGGGTAACTGGCACACAGTTACACAATGTAGAACACATTTATCAAAATAAATATCACGAATAGTCACAATCATGAATATAATCATTCAAAATATATTCAACGATTAATTATGTCTACCACATGTAGTGTTGGAGATATATTAATTTAGTGCCGGACTGGGTGTCAGTATAATGTGAATTGGTGAGGTATCATGTTGTGTCTACGGCGTCATATTCCGGAGAGGCAGCATAATAAAGTTGGGCATTGTGCTCACTGCTACAAGTAGACATCATCGATATAACTGACAATTAGTTGATAAAGACTTAACCCAAACATACTCACACGCACACACGCACGCACGCAATTTGTCACACTTATCTGTTTACATGTAAAAAAAGTAAACATGTAACTCGCAACTCAGTGGTTGATCAGAGGATTATTTCTTCCGTTTCATCGACGACCGTAACCACCCGGTAAAATCAGGTATGATATCGTCTGTTGCTCGATACACATATATTCATAGACAAATGGAACTAGAAAATAGGAGCTGAAAATATTATAAAACTGAATCAACTTGTTGTTAGTACCGTTTTCACATGATGATAATATTCAGAGTTGGGGAAATGTGGTGATGCTCGTACGCTAAATACACATATCTTTCAAGAAGAGATGTTGCTGCTTTTGCTTATTGGTCACGTCTCTTTGTCTGCAATATTATTCAATTGATTTTAACAGGACTCATATTCTTGTTTTCAGCCTGTGGGTAATGGAAGTAAATTATATTTGAGTAAATTTTCGACTTAAAAGAACTGTAAAAGATTTTGCTATGTATAGACGCGACTGGTATATGCCAACGAGCCACTCTTGCTGCTAACCGTCAAAAGCTGATATTATTATTGCAATAGTAAACTTGGATGTTCATGGCAAAAGAAAAAACACATAACTGTAACAGGTTCAAAAGCTCTTTTAGCTATGCATTAACAATACCGTTCGTTTAAAAATTGAAACATACAGATTATTCAAGCTAACACAACGATTTTGCCATGATAACCAGGGGTCTGAGAAGTCATGGGAATAAAGTACATATATTATTCATTTATAACGAAATATTTCTAAAATGTCAAGTTTTTTTACCATTAAATGTTCAAATATGTCTTACACGGATTTTACATCGTGCAATAAGAAAACTTTTCTGAGGTGAATCAGGATGAAAGCTCTCAGTACTGTACTACTCCTAGATGTTCCTTTCTGATGCTAAAGCATGCTAAAGAAACGCAAAAGTCTTTAATTCGCTTTGATAATGAACACATTTTTTTGTCAGATGACTACTTATTTGACATTTTTGAGGCGTTTTCCAACAAGTTTTTTTTAAGTTTTTTTGAAAACCGATTTTTGTACGCAAAACATTCTTATGGTGTTGGGTCTCTCTCAAACTGTGTTCTTTTTTTTGTCAGCAGTTTAAACGTAACGTATTGATAGCCATTTAGTGCCGTTAGTTAAAGGGCGCTGAAAAGCTAATGTGCGTGACAATGTTGTATTTGTGTTGACGCAACACATCAAACAGAGAAATTCGACAATCTGAGTCTGACAAAGATTTGATTCTTTGTAAAAGAAAATAGGTAAGGGTAGATTTCTCGGAAGCACAGAGCACCACAAACACAGCCTCAGAGTCACGCATTTGCAAAGTAGGCCCACAACAAAAAGAAGCTGTAACGGAAAAATATTACACGGGTTGCTTAAAAATTCCAACAAGTACATTTTAATTTTAAGTAAAATGTAGACAGAGGGGGAGGAAGGGCTAAGGGCTAGAAAGGGGAATGGGGAGGGGGTAAAAGGGGAAAGTAGAACAAAGATTAATATACTAAGAGAATGCTACGTTCCTTAATAACAGTTACACTACAACGTAAACCACAGTAGCGCTGACATTCATGTACCAAAGACAAACACACACACCAACACACAACTAACTTAGATAAACAAACAAATAAGATATAACAAAACTGTAGGGCACCGCCCAAGACACACGGACGCACAAGCACACAAACGCACACATATGAGCAGGACAAAACAACAATCGGGCACCGCCTTAGGATTCCGGCAGTCAAAATTAAGATGGGCACGAAAACTTACTCATAGTACAGGGGGAGGGATGCCAAAACAAGGGAGCGCAATTGCAAGGGGAAAGGATTGGGCGATAGGGGGAGTGAGGAGAAAGAGAAAAGAAATGCTAACAACAAACAAGACAACATACGTAACACAAAATACAAGACAGACGTAGTTGTAACGGTCAGTAACCCATGAAAAAGAAACTGGGGGTTTAAACGCATTCAGGGCATGCCAACATCGCACTTACCCTATTTTCAACAAGTTAGACAACACAATGTAAATAAAATCCCCGCTGAGAAAGGCTCTAACATTAGCGAAAAACATACCAGATTACATTAAGTAAAACATAAAAAGTAAATCTAAGGTATAATTTTATATAGGATTTAGGAGAAAAGCATCATGGAGTCTTACACTTTATTAGTCATCGCAGCATCAAATAAGAAAGCGTAGCGATTAATTGTGGAGGTGCCAATCACCAAACATGCACTGTGCTTCACGGTTTTCGCATCGTATCCTCTTTTGATAAACTTGTAACACATTATGAAAATATCTGATAAAAATTAGGACTATGTTTAACTTTCCGAATTTTATAAAGTACATCTCCATAGTATTCCGGGTGTGTCAGTCCAAGTTTTAAAAAGTGTTTTTATGTTAGTATTATATTTCTCTAACAGTTCGGACGATCTGTAATAAAAATTCACTCAAAGCTTTCCGTAGCTTATGATAACGGTTGTAATAATTTTTTTGGTGATATGAAGATTTCTATCATTAAAATCCTCTATCTTGGAGCAAGCTCTTGCAAAACGAATAAGTTGTGAAATATAGACACCGTATGATGTTGCTCGAGGGACATCTCCATCAAGGTGGGGGAAGTTGACAATTTCAAAATTAAAATCGTTTCTTTTATCATATATTTTCGTTTCTAGATTATTATTCACAATTGTTAAATTTAAGTCCAGAAATGACGCTTCTAAATCTGAAGTATTAGCCCTACCGAGGCATGGGATTTCTTACTTACAATTACGATTAGAAACGATAGGTTAAACAAGTTGTTCCTGGTATATTTCCTGATCCTTTGTGATTCTGGCGTGGAGGTCAACAGAACCGAGTCTCCTGTTACTCCACTGAGTTGAGTTCTATGCTTTTAAGGGTTTTTATATACTGTATTTATTAGATTTTCTCAAAGAAGCTAGAACTTTCTCACTGTGTTAAATGGGATTATTAAAGCGAATATAAACCTGTAACGTAGAACGAACAGTGACAAAATTTGACATATATTTGCTAGAAAATTCTCATTGTTATCAATGTATGTTTACACTCAGCTAATTTATCCAGCTTGATGTTTTCTGTATCTTTTCTCCCAAAGTCTCTTGCGTCATGGTGGCGGAAGTAATCATAATTGTATTATAACTTCATTACTTAAAACCTAGAGGTTCTCGTTTAAAGAGTTCATTTTTATTCTCTTTCTTATTATCTTCTCTCGTTGCGAATGTCTGAGTCGCAAATTAGTTGGCTGCAAATTGAAGAACAGAAAATATTTAAATGCAGAGCAGCTTGTTGATTTCTGTAGAAACCAGTTACAAATTCCAAGGACTCTATTTGTAATCAACATGTGATGAATGCATAAAACGTCATTAGGAAAACGATGGTGACAAATTTAACGCAATACTGCAGTCATGGACTTATCATTATAAGTCGCTATTAGACTCTAGATCGTAATAAATCAAATGACTTTAGCAGTGAAACTTGTACACGTTATTGCTTTAGCGTACTTGTATCAGCCTCTGTAGGGAGAAACGATCGTGCAACTGATGGTATTCTAGATGTCATGATAAATATCTAATTGACAAGATAGTTAATTAAATTAAAGTTATAGATAAATATTGCAATTCATAACGTGAAAATTGTTTTAACAGTTAATTGTACAATGTGTAAGAAAACAAGAAAAACGTTTTTATCTTAACACCTTTGTGTGGAATATGCGTGGAACATTTCTTTGATATAATGAAATTTCTCTATTTTCTCGTTTCAAATATCAAGATATCAATTTGAAAATATTAGCAGTAACCAAACAGAAGTAATGTTAACATAAAATAACCCTGTGTATTTTTATATAGGGTACTGTATATTAGGACTTAAATTTACAGCATACTAATAAAATGTATAAGTAAATGCTGTGTAGATATGAAATGCCACTGAAGAATGTGATTTTATATAGGTAGTCATCGTTAATATATTTTCAGTCAACTAAACCGTACATAAAGAGAAATTACGTAATTCAAATCAACTTGTAATGATAACATGGCTTTTGCCCTGTGCATTTTAACTAGGCAATATAACTCAATGACCTCTGTCTTAGCAGCTGAAACAACAACACGCAACACTGTTCCTCACTGATTCAAGACGATCCAGACCGAAATGAATAATTCATATGATGCTGATACAAGACACAGACATTTCGCGTGACGTCATGACTTTTAAAATAATAGGTCATTGACCTGTGTCACCGAAAATGAACCTCTGTCGGAAAAACTGTTGATAATGTCAATACTTTCATTTTTGATGTTATTCTCATCAGACTTAAAACAAGGATAAATATCAAACAGGGAATGCCACGTCCCAAACACGCAACCTCTCCAAAACGAATCTCAGCACGCAGATGTGTACACTACCAACACACTTACACAAACACATACGAAGCAAACACACGAGGATAAAATGAAAAATTGAAGGAACACATTGGGGCACCGCCTTGGAAAGGTCAGTGGCAAAAACACCACTGGGGAGCTTAAACCTATGGTGGCCGGTAGCGTCCATTTTAAAGCCGCGAGAAATTGTACCGTCTTTTTATAAAATGTCGCAGGCAAATTCTCGAGTTTTTCTGTCACACTCCTGTCGTAAAATGTCGCGGATTAAAGACGAAACCGCGACATTTTCTGTCTACATAGTAGAATAAGCACGCAAACATATTCTTAATTTAGGTAGTCGATTGCGGCCATTTTAATCCGCGATATTTTTTTTATGCGTACCTTATAAAACGTCGAGTTTAAACATTTAAACCTCGAGTTTTTATGCCTAAAATGTCTCATAAAAAGTCGCGGCTTCTTTAAAAAAAGTCGCGAATTTCCTACCCGCGACTTTTTATGAAAATGCGAATGCACAGCGTGATTCACCCGTAACTAAAACGGGTTTTAAAAGATGTATAGGAAGTTAACATAGCAGTGAGCAGTAGCAATAGCAGTATCAAAGGTAGAAAATGTGAAACTTGCAGTAACAGTAGCAACAGAAGCAGTAGCAAAAAAAGTGTAACCGGCAGTAGCAGCAAGAGCAGTAGCAAAAACGTAAAATTGGCAGTAGTAGCAGTAGCAGTAACAAAAAACTTGAAATCGGCAGAAACAGCAGTCGCAGTAGCAGCAGTGACAGTAGTATCAGTAGCAGAAGCAACAGTAAAGTAGCATCAGTAGCAGTTGCAGTAGCAGCAGCGGTAGCAGTAATGGTAATTGCAGTAGTAGCAGAAGCAATAGCATACGTTTTATTACTACTGCTACTGCTGATTTCATGTATTTGCTATTGCTGCTAATTCTACTGCTACTGCTGCTACTGCTACTGCTGCTTCTGATACTGCTGTTACTACTACTGCTACACTGCTACTGCTGCTTCTGATACTGCCGGTACTGCTACTGTTACACTGCTACTACGGCTACTGCTGCTGCTACTCCTGCTACTGCTACTACTGCTGCTACTACTCCAGCTACTGCTGCTATTGCTACCCTGCTACTGCTTTTCTGCTATTGCTACTGCTGCTACTGATAATACAGCTACTTCTACTACTGCATTTACTACTACTGCTTTTACTGCTACTGTTGTTACTGCTACTGCTGCTACTACTGCTAATCTACTGCTGCTACTGCTACTGCTTATCCTACTGCTGCTTCTGCTACTACTGCTTATCCTACTGCTGCTTCTTCTACTATTGTTACTGCTGCTATTGGTACTACTGCCACTGTTCCTGTTATTTCTGCTACTGCTGCTACTGCTGCTACTACTGCAGCTGCTACTACATCTACTTTTGCTTCTGCTGCTACTGCTGCTACTGCTGCTGTCACTGCTACTGTCTTTTTCACGTTTTTGCTACTGCTGCCACTGCTACAGCCAACTTCATATCAATTTTTAATGTAAAAAAGGACAGGCGTATTCAAATTACTCCGTCTGCATAAAATGTCGCGGCTATAAAACTCGCTATTACTCGCCGCGACATTTAATGAGACCGTTGTTGAGGAACAAAAATCCGGCTTTTAATTTTTACCCTCGATTTTTTTTTGTAGAATTTCTACAACAATTGCAAGAAATGTTGCGGATTTTTTTCTGTTCCTCAACATTTTATAGACAAACGAGGGATAAAATGTAGAGTCAAACCATGGACGCTACCGGCCACCGGAGTCAAAATGTTCCTTGCTGTTTCCAACAACTATTATAAAATATCGCGGTTTATACGTTCCTCGCGACATTTTATACGATCTCGACAGAAAATCTCGCGGATTTGTAAGTTGCCCGCGACATTTTATGCACAAACGATAAAATTTCTCGCGGGTTTAAAATGGCCGCAACCAGCCACCATATAAACCGGTTTGTGGTGCGCACCCAACCTCACTCTTACCCCCACCATGTTCAAAAGTCACGGGACTGAGTAAATCCCCTCCGGGTGAATATCTAACACACGTATTGGAAACAATTGGCATGGTACTTAAAACACAAAAATGCTCCTGTATAATTTTATAAAAAGCAAACCTTAAGAACCGAAAACGTATATACCCAATTAACTTCACATTCAAACATGTACGCGTACAAACATGTACGTGTCTATACTATGAAGAAAAACCCTTAGAAATATGTAATGCTGAGACTCGACTTCTTCTTTTGTCATGGACAATCAAGTGTGCGTAGACAAGACACATTTTAACTTGACAACGAAGGTGGAATCGCTTCAACCAATGTCAACACTGATAGAGACATTACATTCCAACGTATGCCGTTAAAGTTATAAAGATTTGAAATAAAGCAAACCCGGTACGACCTTTGGACCTCCTGTACATAAAATATTGCATTTTATGCCTGTCTCAGAGACATAAGTACCACAATAACGAAAACATAATTTTGAACAAGAGAAAGAATTACGGCTATGAATCAGACATCAAATGCGTTATCTCGGTTTCTATACTTCCTTGCAGACATCATTTATTATAAATAACATGTTTTACTTTTTTTCAAAGAAAATTTTAAGTCGTTATTGAGAAAAGGAAGATGAATTTTATTTCCTTCTTTTCTTATAAACCATTAAAACTTTCCAATGATGCTGAATAGACACCAAATATAAAGGAAATATTCAAGGCTGACCCAATTTGTAATACATGTACTCGGTACATGAGCGTCTTTATTACATTTCTATTTTACATAATAATGCAACATTTACTTTGAAAAAATGTATGCACGTTCAAATATACTTTAGGATACTTTAGAGACTACAATAAAATTCAAACAATTCGCAAGTAAAATGCCAAACATAGTCAATTTCCTATATAACTTAACATACACATCAAAACACATATCTAAAACAGATAGAATATAATTTATATAGTACAATATTGTAAAAATATCATTGACAGATATCAGATAATTAGTTTATACTGCAGTTGAACTAATTAGTAATCTTCCAGTAGGGGATTGTGTATTGCATGGAAATACTTCATTCAGTTGTTATATCTGTGCTGTATCTATTTTGTTTTGTAATGGAAGCAAATCTGCACTGTTAAGAATATGGTTCAAATTTTCCTAATACGTAATGTAATTATCTAGTGAATGTATGCTCATATGACTGATCGTGTACTCAGTCCATCATGACTCCATTATCGACTTTGTAAGAAAGAGGATGGTAAATTGAAGTCTTTTAGCAACAAAATTTATCGTTAAACACTCCCAGTAGTTGAATCTGTAGTAATCTGTTCCGGTAAGTCGAAATATGAATCTAACGAGCATAACAAGTTTTTAATAATGACGGAAATAGAAACTTGTCGGTCATAATTTGTCATCATTTCAGGAAGTGAAAAGCAAATGAAAGATGTTTTAAATGTGATGTCACATTTGCTTGAAAAAAAGTACAGTAAAAGTGGAAGAATTCTAATTACAATTATTGCAAAACAAAAGATAGGAAAGCTGCTTTAAATGTTTTGCAATTATTGCTGTACAAGCGTTTGGTCTCCCGCATTGAAGTCAGTAGCTCCTCAGTTTATTGATGACAACAAGGAGTGTTATTCAATCATGGCTGTTATATTTCGATCTTCCCAGATCGTTCAGCACGTCTTCTATGTCGTGTTATAGGTACTGTTTAGTTTATCAGCTTGAATATTTCGGCAGGGGTGGTTCCAATACTTCCGCTTTCATAGCTTTGGGTATTGTATAATCAACCCTTGGATATGATGCCTGCTTTTTAATTTTGTCTTTTGGCTGTTCCTATGATATGCAGGCTCCATAACCTCAGATCCCCTTTCTAAATTCCAGTTTGTTTAGTTCTGCCCATTGTTTTCTCGTTTAGGGCAAACCCATTATTTTAACTATGGACCATACGCCGCTTTTCAAGGAAATACACGCTAGTTTCAAGTGCACCGCCGTATGAACACATTTGCGGATGTTTCTAAATTGATTTTTGTACTTGTAGCATGTGTAAATGTTGAGTTCTGCTCAACCTGGTGCTAGAGGGCGCGGATGACAGCACGCATTCCACAACCGTCCATGAACAGGCTCAATCAAACCGAGCCTGCCTGCAACGTTTTTATCGTGTTGAGCGACCAGTGGAGTTTCCACTTCTTTCATGTTTATTGTTGTGCTAACATTATTAATTACCGGGTTTGTTAGTGACACTCTACAGTAGGGAAATATATGGGGTCAGAATGATAAATAACGCCTCGCCCCCTGTCTATCACACCGATCCTACATATAACGCCGAGCCCCCACCAACACACACACATTTATCATACTGACCCCATATAATTTTGTGGAGGGTTACCAACAAAACCCTATAATTGATATGTTTTGCTGACCACTTATTTTAGTCTAGAACGACATGAAAATCTATTAACCCTCAACAGAAATAAAGGGGGTCACCATTCGATCAACTGAAAATGCTAGAATCTTGTGAGAGGTAAATAAATATCATAATTATGTATTCAACTGTGGAATGAAAGTTAAGCGTAAATTGATGTATAAAATGCACAAATGGTATCTAAATTGTTGGTGATAACTTGTCCTGAATTTCGTAAAAGGAAAAAAACGTAGGTTCTTAAAATAATAATGGACGGTTTCTAAGTTAGTACAAATATAAAAGAGTTTAGATCTTCCCGCAACCAGTCCTCGTTTCCAAATGTGTGTTTGTTTGAAAAAATGGCAGCAATCATTTTACCTTTACTTCTTTTTCGAACAGTGTCAATGTTTAGTTGAATTATAACATGAAAAATTGACTCAGATTTATCAGTGTAAAGACTTACAATAGGGGCAGAATAATCAAAATTACTCGATATTTTAGAAAGTTCCATTAACCACCCATTCAGAGCTCTATATACTTTGCATATATGCTCAGTTATGAAAAACTTTCATATTTATGTATGAAATCATAACACGAAATCAACGTCTATCACAAAGTTATAGTGCTAAATCATTTTTTGTCCTGCTTGTTGCTCAAAGGATAGTTTAAGTCAATAATATCTGGATGTTACGACAGTGTGATAATTTCAGTATGCCATACATCAATCAACTTTTGTATGTTTCTCATGCCGTGGCATAGGACACAATTTTGTTCTTTTCCAAAATGAACCAAAACTCGAATTTTAAATACAGAATTAAATCCTGCCTGTGATAGATTCAAATCCCTCTATACTTGCAACCTTTGTTATTTATTTAAACATGATAAAGCGGCTGTACTGCCACACGGGTATAACCTCTTTGTCGTAGTTAAATATGTTTAAAGATAGTTCTGTTAATATCATTTTAAAACAACTAATAATATCATTCCGCCTGTGCTGAGATATGCCTTGATTATTCTTCATATTTCTGTCACGTTGATTCAAAAAGCTATGCTAAGATATCTTATCGTTATTATATTACATTAGATTATTGTCATTTTCCTAGACCAAAGGAAAAATTAATTACATTTGGTAGTAATAACATAGACATTAGGAGAAATGAAATACCTATTTATTGTATCCTGTTGGACTTTATGTCAGACTGACGCAATTGTTGGACATATGAGCCGCACCATGAGAAAGCAACCATAGTGCATTTGCGACCAGCATGGATCCAGACCAGCCTGCGCATCCGCGTATAAAAGTATAAATACGCGCAGATAAAATGAAATGATGGATATTTTGTAATAGAAAGCAATTTAGGCATCGTTCAGTAGCCAGTCGGTATCTATCCAGCTTGAGGGTGGCAGAAACGCTTAATTGTATTGAAGCTATCTTTTGAGAAATAACTTGCACTTCGATATAACCAATAATAAAATTTTTGACACTATTACATTCTTATTATCTATGACAGTCAATTTAATATTTAAATTTGATTCTTAGGCATGTAAGCATTTGCATATTCACTGAATAATGCCCGACCTTTAACAAGTTAACAAGTTTACAAGAATAGCTTACATAAAAAAGAAGACAGACAGTGTTTTAGCACGAAATCTAATAATAAATTGACTAAAAACAATATTTTCGATGTACCCGAAAATCATTGTCGATGGCGCGCACTCGAAAGTTTTTGGCAATATCAGTACAACAAAATGATATTGCAGTTGTCCTTTCAAACATGCTTTTTACATTTTGGTATCAGTTTGGTAGTTCCCAAACAAATAAACAAAAAACGACAACAACAAAACATCTTTGAAAAACAATCTATCAACACGAATGAGATCTTTAAACTGATTTTCATAAAAGTCGTTCTTAAAGGGAACGAAAACAAGAGAGGTAATCAAGCTTATTTACAACAACATCTTTTGTAACGGTTCCATTATTTTTGTAGGGTGCAATCCTTTGTGCCTTATTACTATTTTCGGTATACTTGGCGTTATCTAACGACTGACCATATTGCTAAATAATTGGAACACGCGAGTAAACGGCTCATTTATACAGGGAGGGTGAGCACGTGACTTTTGTTTATGATCACATTGTGTCCACTTTAATGGCTGCCCCCATGTAAGAGAAGGGCTTTTGTATTTTTCTGCAATTTGTCATCATATTTGAACATATTTTACCGATAATGTTCCAGCCAACAACTTCCCGGTTCCAGCGATGTATTATTTTGCTATGTGAGGGTTGCCGTTTTTAGCTCACCAGAGCACAAAGTGCTCAGGGTGAGCTATTGTGATCGCTCACCGTCCGGCGTCCGTCCGTCGTCCGTCCGTCCGTCCGTCCACACTTTCCTTTTTGATGAAACTTCACAGGGGGTGTTCCTTGGATGGTCTTCTCTAAAAATTGTTCAAAGAATTGAATTCCATGCAGAACTCTGGTTGCCATGGCAACCGAAAGGAAAAACTTTAAAAACCTTCTTCTCAAAAACCAGAAGCCCTAGAGCTTAGATATTTGGTGTGAAGGATTGCCTAATGGACCTCTACCAAATTTGTTCAAATCATGACCCTGGGGTCAAAATTGACCCTGCCCCAGGGGTCACTTCATTTTACATAGAAAAATCTTAAAAAATCTTCTTCTCGAAAACCAGAAGCCCTAGACCTTAGATATTTGACATGTAGCATTGCCTAATGGACCTCTACTAAAGTTGTTCAAATCATGACCCCGGGGTCAAAATTGACCCCGCCCCAGGGGTCACTTGATTTTACATAGGAAAATCTTCAAAAAATTTCTAAAAATAAAGCAGAAGGCCTAGGTCTTAGGTATTTCACGTGTAGCATTGCCTAGAAGACCTCTACAAAATTTGTTCAAATCTTGACCCCCGGGGTCACTTGATTTTACATGGGAAAACCTTAAAAATTCTTCTCCTCAAAAAGCAGAAGCCCTAGAGCTTAGATATTTCACGTGTAGCATTGCCTAGTGGACCTCTACAAAATTTATTTAAATCAGACCCCCGGGATCAAAATTGACCCCGCCCTAGGGGTCACTTGATTTTACATAGGAAAATCTTCAAAAATTTTCTTAAAATAAACCAGAAGGCCTAGAGTTTAGATATTTCACTTGTAGCATTGCCTAGTGGACCTCTACAACATTTATTCAGATCATGACCCCAGGGTCAAAATTGTTCCCGCCCCAGGGGTCACTTGATTTTACATAGGAAAATCTTAAAAAAAATTCTAAAAATAAACCAGAAGGCCTAGGTCTTAGATATTGGACTTGTAGCATTACCTAGTAGACCTCTACAAAATTTCTTCAAATCATGACCCCGGGGTCAAATTGGCCCCGCCCCATGGGGTTACTTGATTGTACATAGAAAAATCTTCAATATTTTCTAAAGATAAACCAGAAGGCCTAGAGCTTAGATATTCGACATGTAGCATTGCCTAGTGGACCTCTACAAAATTTGTTTAAATCTTGACCCCCCCAGGGTCAAAATGACCCAGCCCCAGGGGTTACTTTATTGTACATAGGGAAATCTTCATAAATTTGCTTAAAATAAATCAAAAGGCCTAGATCTTAGATATTCGATATGTAACATTGCCTAGTTGACTTCTACATAATTTGTTCAAATCATGACCCCTGGGGTAAAATTGGCCCCGCCCCAGGGGTTACTTGATTGTACATCGGAAAATTTTCCAAAAAATTTCTAAAAATCATCAGTTTGACATTTGAAACATATTACTCTGGTGAGCGATCCAGGGTCATCATGACCCTCTTGTTCCATTTACCCTGCAGAGATTTTCGAAGCGGTGATTTTTCTCTTGAAATAGTTTAGTCACATTGAGTCCCAAATTCCATAAAACACTTTTATGCATCTTTACAGGTTCGTTGTTGGTAGAAATCAACTGAAAATGCACCTCAATCATGTATTTTGCTTCACATGCGACTTCTGAATGTTTATGCGTGTTTTCTACAGCGTTCCAGGGATTCATGTCTGAATGGTTACATTACGTAATGGTCACATTGTGTCCAATAAATTTAGTAAATGGTGTACTTAGCAATTAATTCCAACCTTCTTTATGATAATGAGCATTTTTAAGTGTTTTAGTGTTACAATTCAATAAAGGTATACATAAAAATACTAAACAGGTGTCACATATTGGCTAAAAGAAAAAGTAATCATTTTTTTTATAGACAAAGTGTCATTTTTTTTTTCTGTAAGCTAGTTCCTGTTCTTACATCATTTTGGACCTTTCATTAATATTTTGTACCAGAAAAGACTTTTTGTATTGATGGAAAGTGAATAAACCTTTTTTACACTTATTCCTCTAAGAGTTAACATTGCCCAATTTTGTGTCGCTCAACAGTCTTGACTAAATTTATTCTGCATTGTATTTAGAATCTTTTGGCATCAATTTTAAACTGTTTTCATGCAAGTCTACCAAAATTTATCATCATTGGCACACATTTTTAATTGTCTGTGCATTCAAATATATATTGTCGCCAAAGCATTGATCAGATACGTTACCTTCTTCTGTTAAATTACTGTGAAGTGAAAAAACTGTGAAAAACCTTATCTTTATTAATAATGTGCGCCCATTACATACAACATTTATAATATGAAATTTTGATAAACAGTATGTTACTAGAAATCAATCACAAAATCCACATACATTATTGAATGATTGATGCATGATTTCACAATCAGCAATCGACCTTGTTATTTTCCCTTACAGAAAATAAGAATTGCTGATAAACATTTCACCTACATGAAGAAATATAAAAGGAAGTAGAATTTAGATGCTGAAACGAGATACGTGAGGAACTGATACTTTAACGATATTTTAAATTCGGAATGTGTTCTGTGCTTTAGGGATGCAAAAGTGGTGGAATTAACATCAGATATTCACTGAATAGACGCAGTAAATGCCAGAATTGCGGAGTGTACATGAAAACGACAACTCTTAGTTGTACATGCAATTTTAGAATTTGATACATATAATTGTATTATTGGTCAAAATCTTACAACACACATCACTTTTATAATCATTCACTTTGGTGAAAAATCAAATTTTATATGTGTAGTATTGAAAATAGAAAGCCTGTATGAGGTAAAAATCTACATGGCCGCACTATGCTAGTTGAAAATACATTTTAAAGAGTATTTATTTAATGAGTATCATCTATAAATGAAATACAACATTTTATTTGACATATTCAGATCTCTTTGACAAAACCGTGTATGCATGTCTTACGTTTTCATTTCTACAAGCTAAGCTTATGTTAACTAAGTTCTCAGAATTCTGAATAACGTATCTGTTCATCACGTACTAGTTAGTATCTGGTTTCACCACCTAAATTGTTCTTCCTTTTCAATTCCATATAAATAAAGATAAAATATTTCATGTTAGTTAAATGCTTATCAGCAATTCTTCTGTTCTGTAAGGGAAAATAAAAAAGTCGATTGCTGATTGTGAAATCATGCATAAATCATTCAACAATGTATGTGGATTTTGTTATGTAATATACTGTTTATCAAAATTTAAAATAGTATTATAAATGTTGTATTTAATGGGCGCACATTATTAATGAAGATAAGATTTTCAAATTTGTTTCACTTCATAGTAATGGATCAGATGAAGGATAACGTATTTGATTAATGCTATGGCGACAATATATATTTGAATACACAGACAATGAAAATGGTGTGCCAATAATGACGAATTTTGGTAGACTTGCATGAAAACAGTTTGAAAATGATGCCAAAAGATTCTAAATACAATGCAGAATAAGTTTAGTCAAGATTGTTGAGCGACACAAAACTAGGCAATTTTAACTCTTACGAGATGTGTAAAAAGGTTCATTTACTTTTCTATCAATACAAAAAGTTTTCCTGAAAATGGTACAAAATGTCAATTAAAGGTCCAAAATGATGTGAAAACAGGAACTAGCTTACAGAAAAACGAAAATGACACTTTATCTCGGAAAAACTGATTATTTTTTCTTTTAGCCATCATGTGACAAGCCCGAAAGTATATATACTGCTTGCTGGACTACATATTTAGTACTTTTATAATACCTTTATTGAATTGCAACACTAAAGCACTTAAAAAGACTCATTATCATATAGAAGATTGGAATTAATTGCTATTATACACAATTTACTAAATTTATTGGACACAATGTGACCATTACGTAATGTAGCCATTCAGACATGAATCCCTGGAACGTTGTAAAAACACGCATAAACATTCAAAAGTCGCATGCGAAGCAAAATACATGACTGAAGTGCATTTTCAGTCGATTATCACCAACAAAGAACCTGTTAAGATGCATGAAATGTGTTTTATGGAATTTGGGACTCAATGTGAACCACACTATTTCAAGAGAAAAATCACCGCTTCGAAAATCTCTGCAGGGTAAATGGAAAAACGGCAACACTCACATAGCAAAATAAGACATCGTTGGAACGGGAAGTTGTTGACTGGAACATGATAGGTAAAATCAAATCAAATATGATGTAAAATTGAAGAAAAATGCAAAAAACTTTCAAGTACATGGGGGGGGGGGCAGCCATTACGGTGGACACAATGATCATAAACAAAAGTCACGTGTCCACCCGCCCTGTTATATAGTATTACGTTTCAGTACGTTTTCATATTTGGTAAAACAATCAAATAATAAAGAAAAACATTATAAATTAATGGTAACGTGTGTATAGACTGTTTTGCGTGAACAGGTAGAATGTGGTGTATCAGAAACCAAAAACCACAATATGTCTACATAGAAACACTTATATGCTCACAAAAATAAACTTTCTTCACATCAACAGCAAACAGTATTAATGTCTAAATCCCGGTTGATTTTCGTTTAATTTCAGAATGTTGGGATTAACGTGATTTGCAGTTTAATATTTCAGGAAAAGTGTAAGATGTCTGGATTAGTATGACGTTTGTTTAGGGCTGAAAGTTCAGAACAATTTACAATTAATTCTTTAAAGAATTTTGCATTTTTGCAAAAATGTTAACGATAACGTATTCGTAATTAGCAGTAACAGTTACAGACGTATGCCGGCAGAAAAATTGTAAATTAATTATCCTCTGCTAAATGCCCTTTTGAGGAGCAAACGCATTTCTAGTTCATATTCTTACAAAATGATTCTACGCATTCAACAAATTGACTTATGTTAGGCAAAACTATTTATATTTCACTTTTCCCTTCTAAAATATAGGAGCGCGACATACTTTATCACAGTCTGTGAAACCTTAAAGATTTTATTATTAAATTGTCTGGGTTTGACAGATCGTAATCACATTAAAACTCTTATAATTGCATTAGATCAATGTTTAGGTTTAATAAAAGTTTGAGGAAATTTGCTATAGGGTTCCTTAAAATTGAAACCTTTGATATCACGTTTGAGGAATTGATTTCAAGCTGCATTAAGATATACAGATGTAGGAAGAAACAGAACTGATTATTTTGGCTAATATGTTTCCGGTATGGGTATGCAAATTCTTATAGTGTCCGTAAGAAAAGACGTAAACTTATTACATGTTTGATCGAGGGCTTTTCAAATTACAGGTTAGGTATATGGTCACTCTAAATTAAAGCAGATCCACTGATAAATGCAAATAACCTTTTTTGGCAAATTGCATTCAAGCAATAACAAGAATGTTAACGTTGTCTTTCTAAATAAGGAGGATATCTAACTTGAACGTTGTATTAACATGGTTGAAGAAAACAGAATAACAACATACTAGGTAAAATGACCGACACAAACACAAGAAATTATCCGGAATCAACTTATAATTTCAGAAGTTTCCATTAGCAGCCATTAATGAAGACTAGCAGCTATTAATGCAGACTAAGTCTTTCAAATTGTATCAGTTCTGACATCAATAGGTGAAAAGAATGCACAGGGCATCACGACAAACACAATTAAGGACCCAACGAAATAGGCCAGAACAGTTCAGTACACTCAATTTAACATTAGCCTGTTCTGTTAGACTTCAAATGGATGTGGATAAGTACGTATTATTTACATAATTATTATCAACAGATGCAATGCTTAACAAGGTTAATTGTAATAACGATTACCTTCATTAAAATCATAAATACGACTGTACACTTTGACAAGGCAAATAACTTGAGAAATATATATCCCATAAGATGTTGGCAAGACTAAGTACCTTTTTTTGTATACCTTGTTACCATGGTAAACTCAAAGTAGTTGAACCGTAACAACTTCTTATATTTTATATTCTGACTGCTATAATATCAAGTTCGTTTATCTCTGTCCATTCCAAAGGTATTTTACATTGAAAGAAGGGAAAATTCGGATATTTAACACTTCAATTTATTTCGGTTTCACTGTGTTGCTTAGTTGATATTTTAACTAGTATGCTCATAAACCTTTAAATATAAGCTTAAAATGTATATGTCGCGAGGCTTGTGTTTTGCAATCCTTTTGCATGAATACTTTGAAATTCTTATAGTGTTGTAAAGATACCCGTCGCGTGCCTTCATTTTGAAGAATGCTGCCAATCAGAATACCTATATCTGTCAAAAGAAACCTGTTTTCAAGTTCGGTGGTCGAAATAAAAGAGACTGGTATTATCGTAACCTTGTATCACATAAAATTCATTGCAAATCGATAAACATGATATTTCCTTTTATCTGTTTAATTCAATTTACGCATGCATGACTTCAAAATTGAACATATCGAATTGTACATAATTATATTGCGCGCTAGAAGGGCAGGGGGGCAGGGTGGGGGGTGTCGTTGCCTCGCGGTGTGAGGGATAGGTGAAGTAAACGCGGGGGGGGGGGTGCACTGGTTGCCTCAATAATGCTCGGATTCTGTCTCCTGTATCCTATTGAAGGGACCCGTTATGCCCTAAGAGTCCTCCTTTTACATACAAAATATTTACTAAATGTCCGGGGCTAGACTGGTACGGTCCACTACGGTGAGATTCCAGGTTCAAGGCTGAAATCGGTATCCGCTGTAATCAGCCCTTAGTTTCTATGCCATAGCCCAAGTGTTCCTGCTCATCAGCCGTTTGGGCGAAGTGTTTTGAAATGGACTTCAATTATATACCAAGGCCAAATATTTTACTTTGTGGGTACAGGGGAGTTAACCTATGACTAATTACTACTAAGATGAGACAACACCTTTCCACTCTTAACAATTTTAATTATTTTATTAACAATCTTAACAAGAGCATATATCTGTATCAGTGGCACATACACTATCTTAAATCTATATCAATAACACATACACTACCTTAAATGTATTAAAATACCCCTGAGGTTCTTGAAAGCCTACCCAATAAAGTTTACCTTATAAAATACCCGACATTATGCAAATCTTTGACTTGTACACACATAAAATTCTGGTATTAAATTAAAGCATCACTTTGCAAAAGTTTAAAACACTTCAAAATGATGATAATTTACTTGTAACCTGTCTTTAAAATATCGTTATAAGGAATTATGCAAATAACACAGAATTTACTTAATAGCCTTGGATGAAAATGTAAACCTTGTGTCTAAACGTCACAGAGTTCAAGATTGACCTATTTATAAACCTAGAGGTAAAAGAACATACCTAAATCAAAATTTTCGTGACCCAACCCAAACAATTTTTCAACTGAAGTCCCTGAGCACAGCGACGACCGAGTATTTATACCCAAGACCTGTGCAACAGACACCGTGTGCAGCAAACGATGCACTAGTGCAGCACCGCAGCGGCATTTGCACCAAAAAGTTTGCAAATGCACGCGAAGTGCAACACCAGCGCAGCGCTGCTGCACTGCAACCAAAACAACGCAGCAAAAGTGCAGCCCGACTGCACCGCACACAAAAACTCATAAAAATACAAGCACTGTGACGATTATACACGGGAAATAGTATTGCAAAACATAAATATAGAATAAACGCCTTATGATTACGCTTTCTGCAGTTCAGTAGATGAACCATTACACGTTAAACACAACTTTCTCGGAGATTCTTACACAACGCACATAGAATCCAAACAGTGTTACCGGTAGCAACGAACCGGAAGTAGTTAATCCAAAATGGCCGCTCCTAGCAAAACATTAACTGTAGACTACATATTATCGGAAGATTTGAGTATTACACAAGGAATAACTTGAAATTACCTGGCAGGAATACAAACAATGATTAATATAATCAACTCTGACAGGAGTCGTCTATTTTGCTCATAAGTATGGCGGTCAAAAAGTGCAGCTCGATCGTTTGGGTAGAACGAGCACCAATCGTCTTACTTTTGCAGACGATTTGAAAATCGTACAATTGCACTATATAGTGTTTTGTAACTTTTGAAACTTTATTTTCTGGTTGGGTTTAACGTCGCACCGACACAATTATAGGTCATATGGCGACTTTCTAGCTTTGATGGTGGAGGAAGACCCCAGGTGCCCCTCCGTGCATTATTTCAGCACGAGCGGGCACCTTGGTAGAACCCCCGACCTTTCGTAAGCCAGCTGGATGGCTTCCTCACATGTAGAATTCAACGCCCTGAGTGAGGCTCGAACCCACATCGATGAGGGGTAAGTGATTTAAAGTCAGTGACCTTAATCACTCGGCCACGGAGGCCCCCGGACTGTAAATAGTTGCTTTCACTCAAATAGGTCAATATTCCAGTCAACCATATTTTAAGAGAAATATGTAACGAATGTACCTATAGTATTATTTAAGCAGGCAATCACAACGTGATATTGTAGAACAAGATATGAACTAACGTGTCAGACGACTCTGTTTATATCTAGAAATCAATAACTCCGACAAAAAGTTTTACTGAAATCTGGCCGAAAGTAAGGTTTGACTTACAAAAATGATTGACGGACAGAAAACAAACTACAAAATGTAAAATAGTTCAAGGAAAGGAACACGTATTAATACTATTGGCCCGAGAACTCACATACTTTTATTGCAACAATTTAGGCCAAAAGAAGTTTATACTTTTTTTGAAACAATATTTCATATCTTCCATGAAAACCCATTTCTTAAGTGTCAAAGCCGTGCCTATCTATATTTTGTTCACTTATGTTTGTCATAGGGGAGTTAAAATCCACTTGAAAAAATATTAGGGGTATGTAAAGTTAACGTCTACCAGCGTTTTCACTGTGTAATTATAGTAACTATCTGATTGTATAAAATATTAATCAAATATGCTAATTTTCGTGATTTTTTTTTACATAAATATGACCTTTGACCTTGAATATCAAGTTTGCCCTTCATTCCTTTTCTATTGAATTTCTTATGGCTGTCATTGTTTGACGTATATACATTTACTGACAATCAGATAGTTACTGTAATTAAACAGTGAAAAAAAACTGGTAGACGTTAACTTACCCTACCCATTAATATTTTTTTACAAGTGAATTTTACCTCCCCTATCACAAACATAAATGAACAAAATATAGACAGGCACGGCTTTGACACTTAAGAAATGGGTTTTCATGGAGGATATAAAATATTGTTTCCAAAAATATATAAACTTCTTTTGGCCTAAATTGTAGCAATAAAAGTCCTTGAGCTCTGGGACCATATCATATTACCAAAGCCATCGACTAAGTTAGTGTCTATGCAAATTTTGCCTGATGCTCAATCACTTATTTTACATCTCCATTTTTCGACAAATTTTCTAGTACACATATTTTTAACTGTTGCCTTTAACTGGTTTCTGTCAAATTCGAATTTAATGGATTACAATCATTACCTTTTTTTTCACATTTGGTAATGAAAAATTTGTGAGTAATTGGGCCAACTTCGAGCCAAAATGAAATTCTGTAATACGTCAAAAATGATATTAAATAGTAACGGATAAGAGTTTCGCTATTTCTGAAACACGGTTCATTATAATAAAGAAAAAAAATGTAATTATTTTATTTAATACACTTTTGTAACCAAACGTTCAGCTGTGATCTGTTACTGTCAGTTGCAAAGTGCCGCTATGAGAAATAGAGTTTAAACAAAATTTAAAGGTATTAAGTGTATGGGCAATTCTAATCGTGATGGGGTGAGTCTCCCAGTGATTCAGATAAACTTCATCTCCAAAGTGGCTGCATTTTCTGCATTTTGTTTGCCAATGACACATAGCCGTTCTTGAAGCAGGAGTGACAGGCGTGGTATTGGTATTAGGATATCCAAGAGAAACATAATGAAACAAACAATGTCCTGTGATCCTAACATTTTCCGAAAAGCTATGCCTTTGCTTTAGAGTCTACAGAAACTCTTTTAGCTTGTTCAAAAAGCTAGAAAAAATATCGAAGAAAGTTATAATAAAAATATACGTATTAAGACACAGGTCTGTAACTGTATTAAGCTGCCTTATATATCAGATTGTCTTGTAAATTATGTATAAAAAGCCATTCATACTTCCTTGCTTTTGAGCTGGTTTTAATGTCAATCAAGAAGAATGCTTGTCTCAGGTGCTACGGAACCTAGTTCGATTCCCCTGTCCCGACGTTATGTTCAATTGTGAATCGTTCCAACAGTGTTACATTTGGGACTTGTCAAAGATAAATAGATCTCAATAATAAATTCTTTAATCAACGTATAGAGAAAACTCCATAATAAAAGTTGCTTCCAAGGAATTGGAATTATATTTTCATCATTTTTTTAGTGTGTGATAAAGTTTTATGTATACGTTCACATTTTCCTTATACTTACGCATTACTCGGTCTTTTACCAGTACTAATTTGATCATTCTTAGCAGTCCCTGATGTTGTAAGATGTATCTTTATGAACTGTTAATATATCCCAAGGCATGAATGGTGTATTGGATCCATCTTGTGCCCCCAACTCTTGTCGGTACAAGTAATGTATCTGCTATGTCAGATTGTAAAGCAATAAAGTTCCTCTCTATCATCATGCGGTGAAATGTGCTGTTATGATAGAAATTTAAAGGCCTATCACCATAACATTGGTAACTTTTTGTTATAATTTGATATTATCTAAGTATTCTCTAGTATGCTAATTCAAGTCTGTGAGCCATGTGATGAATAGCAATCGAACAAGACTGTTCCTGTTTCAACATGGCTGCCACTTGAGCCTTTGACTTAAACACCACACGTACTTGCAGAGTTGCATGAAGTGGACATACTTTTTTAAGAAAGTTCACTACATTTAATACTGAAAATATATTTTAATAAATAGATATATCTAGACTGACATGCATTTGCGTTATTAATGATATAAGAGCGCCGGTTGTGTCCAATAATTGCTTTGCCAAACACATGCAGCTGTTTGATCTTATTATAAATTTCTTTGAAATAGAAAAAGAACAGACGTAATTTCAAACAACATTTTATATGATGTAGTTATTCAGATGCATCGTATTTCAGTGATATTAGCATCAGCATTTTTTGATCGAAATATCATATGAGAGTCAACAGATGAAGAGCGGAACCAACGTTTTGGGAGAAAGAAAAAAATAAGCCATTAACAGTGTAATTCCTCTGATTAGAGGAGACTTCAGTAGAACAGAACCAAACTACAATACTCCAAGAAATATCAATATTCTTCCACTTGTCCCATTTCATGCGATGAGTTGTATAGTTTTGATTTCCATGACTTTAATTTTGAAAATTATGGTATTGTCATGTGTTATAAAATGCATGGATGGTGACTACAGTATATTGAAATGTCGCAGACTTGTTTCTAGTTAAGTACACTTTAAATCCAATTTTATGCGACGAAATAGTTGTCCTACGTAGTAAAACAATCTACATTTTGTTTTTCTCATTTTGATTAATATGTTTTTGACGTCTGGTGCAGCGTGTTGGTTTAATCTGTTGCTGTAATACAAGAGGTGTTCAACATATATTTAGATATTTAAAATTTATTTTTTCATAGACTTAAATGAAAGTTTTTATTTTTTAATTACATAGTAATAAGCATAACAATATATTTTACATGTACATTATTTCGAAAAATTCGTAGCTGTTCCCGCGAAAAAAAACAGACAAATAAGAGAGCGCTGTATGTCGCCTTTGAAGACTAACCATTTGTTATAAATTTTATATACAAGAGGGCCAAGATGGCCCTAGGTCGCTCACCTGAGAAACACACCATAACAGAGTAAACATGTTTGACCTAGTGATTTCATGGAAACAAATATTCTGGCTAATTTTCGAATCCACATTGGTGAGGGGTAAGTGATTTGAAGTTAGCCACCTTAACCACTCGGCCATGGAGGCCCACTGAAGATTGTGAAGCTAGTTCCTTTCGCTGCAGAAGTTATTGCTGAGAATCGTTTAAAAGCCATTCGATTATTGTCAACAAAATAACTAAAGTGAACTCTTAACACAATATGTGAAAGGTTTTGATAAATATGTAACATTTTCTTCACAATTTCTGCTAAATGAAATCCTAATCGGTTTCCTTAAGAGTTTGCTTAATACATTGTATCTGATATTTCATTAATAAACCGCATTACCTCACACATGTAAATAGAAAAATGACTTAAAACAATGATCAATTTCGTATTTCCTGAGGAATGGATGCAAAAATTTCTATACATATCGCAAATGATCAAAGATATATGGGGAATCTTTAAGAGCACCACTGTAAAGATCATTGATGATACTGGACCAATAAACTAATATGAACTTAGGTGCTACCTAGAAGGCAGAGCTCCCTTGAAAAAGTCACCAGTGCCCCTTGAAAATTAAAGGAGTGCTGCTGGATTATCTGGAATCCGTTTTAGGAAGTTTATATTCATTAAGATTCTATTAAAATTTTAAGAATTGATGATAATTCATGATTTCTGAATGAATGTCTTAGAATGCATTAAGATTAAATCTTGATATGCGAAAAATCTACAAATATGCTATATACGAACTAAAGTTACGGTTCTTTTTAGAAGGAAGAATGTGTCCAACTTTAATTAAGGCAAAAATACTGCTATGATAGACGTCTGGTATGGGAGAATGAAAATCATTTACATGTACAAAGCTTGTTTAAAATCCAAAAGACTAGCCATCTTTAAAAGTTAGTGAAGAGAATTTTACCCAGTGAAAATCACTGTTTGCCGAAATTCTCGAAAACTTCTGTTTTATTTACTGAACTGCTAGGTTAGCAGTCTATGACATTTTTATGGTTAATCTTTTAGCACTACTGGTATAGAATAGGAATGGTAGTAGGAGCCTTTTTGATGTTTGATAATTCATAGGCAATAGGATTTTTTTCCTAGTAATA
Source organism: Mercenaria mercenaria (assembly GCF_021730395.1). Lineage (NCBI taxonomy): Eukaryota > Metazoa > Mollusca > Bivalvia > Venerida > Veneridae > Mercenaria > Mercenaria mercenaria. The sequence continues at coordinate 55,275,008 of NC_069372.1, forward strand.
AACTCTGGTCAGTGATTTTTAAGCTTGTGGATGAAATATATGTGAACGGGGAGAAGAGCATTATGCGCTTTTCATAGTTCAATGCCTGTATATTTTGATCCCAAAACTTTTTTAAAAGTAAGTTTTATCTACGGACGGTACTTTGGAACCTGACATCACAAACAAAACACTTGTTAAATTTCCCATGAATGACTTTATTTTTTAATATGCTTTTAAAACTCATAATAAATATAAAAAAACTGAAATAAACAAAAAAAAACCAATAAAAAAAATGCATCAGCTGAGGATCGAACTCCCGACCTTTGGTTTTCAAAGCGAACTCGCTAACCACTGCATCAATGAGGAAGTATGACGTCATCAACTCAAATATAAGTATATATAATAAATTTCAGTTATGGAAGCGTGATGAAAATCGTTTCGCATTGAAAATATTGTATTTTATCTGTTTTTTCTTCGTAGAAGATGTATTTAGCACTAAATTCTTATTATCAGACGCTCATTTACATTTTCATTCAACGTTCAAAGCAATAAGCGAAACGCTTTTGTCAACCGTAAACAGCAAGCGTCTACTGATGTTTTACTGATTAATTACTATGAGCATTGTGTGCTGGAAAAAAGCCGAATAACACCGATTCCGAAAAAGTACCACGAATTTTCAACTCGATAGTAATTCTTTACACAGTTTTATTTATTTTGTTTTTCACACGTTTAACCGTAATGCGAAAGTAGGTGCTACCTAAAAGGCAGAGCTCCCATGAAAAATCACCAGTGCCCGTTAAAAATTAAAGGAGTAGTGCTGGAATTATCTGGAATTATGAATTCGTTTAGGAAGTTTATGTTCTTTAGATCTATTAAAATTATTAATGATAATTCATGATTTCTGAATGCATGTTTTAGACTGCATCAAGATTAATTCTCGACATGTGAAAACTCTACAAATATTCTATATATAATCTAAAGAAAGTTTGGTATAGATTAACATCTGCACCAAGATAAAGAAAAAAAAGCGTATTTGAATAATTTCTGTTATTCTTATTTAAGCGCACTGCATCAACAATTTTACATAACTTATTATCATACTGGAAACCAGTCACAAAATGATAACTGCTTCAAATTGAAAAGCTTGAACTTTGAAAATTTCAAACCTAACAGAATCTCATTAGGCCAATAGCCAAAGGAATTCTGTGTCTTTGCGTGTGAATGTTGGGCAATGAGGACTTATTGTAAAAAGTTAATGTTCCAATTCCAAATTAAATTACAATAGACTTTAGTTATACAATATTTTCAAAACTCATAATAATACAAAAAAATAAATGAAATAAAAAATAAAAATGAAAAAAAAATCTTGTCCAGGTGAGGTTCGAACTCACGACCTCTGGATTACAACGCGAACTCGCTAACCACTACACCATTGTGGAGTTATGACGTCATGAGACAAACATAAGTATATATAATAAAGTTCAGTAATGGCAGCGTGACAAAAGTCGTTTCAAACTGAAAATATTGTGTTTTATTTCTTTTTTTCTTCGTAGAAAATTAGAAGCCCATTCAATAGATGCGTAATAGACTTCCGCTTAAGCCGGTGATAGGGGGTGAGAGGTGTTGCACATTTTATAACATCTCTTAAACAAACTGGCTGTAAAACGTCTCCCCGTACCTGGATTCAGTGATTGATGCTCAATAAAGTTCCACTTAAGCCGGTGCTAGGAGACGTGAGAGGCGTTGCATATTTCATAACCTCTCATGAACAGACTTAGTCAAACCGAATCACATATAATTCTTCTTGGATGCATTCTTTGTTTTCAAAGGATATTTCTACAGATTTTATCAACTATCACAGCAGCAATCTTTAAGTGCCTTGTTGCGGCCTAAAAAGTCTCAACGTACTTTGATTCAGTGTTGATATATTGTGTTGATATATTTTTGGGATCTAGTCCATTCAATAGATTCATATACTTTTTGCTACATGTATCAGTTTTAGGTTACAAGAACATGTCAGACGTGCACAACAGACTACGAATTTCACAGAGATCTGATGATGTTTTTATGTACATGTAATTTATGTTCTGTTGAGCAATATTGTTTTTTTTATTTTTGACGGATGTTTGCCCTTATTTGGCAAGTTTTAATCTCACTGTTTTTCTTGTTTTTTCAAAGGCATATATAATATAGTGTCAAGAATATTCTTCATATGATAGTTGTAGAGAATAAATCACCTTTTCACCCAATCCCTGATCCATACACTTTAAAATAATATGGTTTCAACAGATTTCTGCCGTCAAGTTCTCACAATATCGCACCATTCCTTTGAATCCTTTTAGTTCGCTTGTGCTACTGGCATAGCTAATGTTGCAACAATATGTCACGCCGCTTGAAATTCCACGATATTATTATTATTATTATTATTATTATTATTATTATACCACATTTATATAGCACTCTTTTCATGCACTTGTACACGTTCAAAAGTGCTTTACAGAATAAATTGCAAAAATACAAACAAATACGTATACAAAGATAATGCATTCCACATTAACAAAAATCATGAATGAAAACAAGTATAATTAAAAAAAAAAAACTTAAATGTATCGGTCAGTTAACAAAATATTGTACAAAGAAGTGGGTTTTGAGCAGGCTTTTGAAAGCAGTTAGCGTGTCAGCTTCCCTGATCTTGACAGGACGGGAATTCCAAAGCTTTGGAGCAGTGCACGAAAAGCTGCGATATATTGTTTGTGGATTATAAATATTAGAAATAAACTCTATAGTACAGAATATTAGCTATGTTCTTCTCTATATCTTAAATCCATATACGTTTTCATTTGTGTGTCGTATTTCATTTTCGTAATTCAAAGATAAAATAGTTTGGTTTCTTTTTATGTTATATGGTAAATTGTTTGTGTGTTGGGAAGTGACGACTTACCTTTTTTTCTTTTTAATTAAGGAACTTCCACTTCTAAAACATGAGTTAAACATTCGATATCAACAGAGCATCTGTTGCTCCTTATCATATGTGTATTATTATAAATATACCAGCACCAACCGGTAAATTAATTACCACACGAGTCATCTATGTATATGTTACACACCCCGTAATATTATAGCATAGATTTTGGGATGATACGATTTGTGCATTCTGTAAGCAGATGTTTATAGGAAGTTTTATTTTATGATTTGTGATGATAATGTTCAAAGTTATGCTACCAAATGGTATAGATTGTGTGATAATGGAATATCAGTAATATAACTGCGTGTATTGTTGCGACAGCTGTGCCTTTATAACATATCGTTTACGTATATACCATTTTATTTTTGCCCAACATAAAACAATTAGTTACTTGTACTTTGTCATTCTCCTATAGAGGTATTACAAAAAATAAAAAAAAAGATATATTTAAATAATTATACCTACTGCAAAATGTTTAAAACCTATTAAGCCTTCTTAAAATTTGAGATAAAAAAGTATAAACTGTTTCACCAATGCCAATCAGAGCACAGATTGAAGACGGATTTTTGAACAAGAGCAATTCGGCTTCTGGTAAGTATGAAATACAAAGCACTTATCTATACAATGTAAGTACCACAATAAGGAAAACATAATTTTGAACAAGAGACAGAATTACGACCGTGAATCAGACATCAATCGCTCTTTCACACGATAAATTATGAACGGTTACATATCTAATGCGTTATGTTGGTTTCTATACTTCCTTGCAGACGTCATTTGTTACAAATAACGTGAAGTACTTTTTACAACGAATAATTTAAGTCGTTACTGAGAAAACGAAGGTGATTGTATTTCCTTGTTTTTGTATAAACCATTAAAACTTTCCAATGACAATGAATAGACAGCAGATATGAAGAAAATGTTCAAGGCAGGCCGAATTATTTTGTAATACTCGATACAGTTGCGTCTTTATAACATATTTATTTTACAGAATAATGCAACATTTTCATTGGAAACAAAATATATGTACATTAAAAGGTACTGTAGAGACTTTAGAGACTACAATAAAATTCAAACAACTTGTAAGTAAAAATGTCAAACATAATCGATTTCCTACAGAAATTAACATATATATCAAAACACATAGACTATAATTCATGAAGTGCAATATTTAATATACATCATTGACAGATATCAGATAATTAGTTTATACTGTATTTGAATTAGATATCCTCCGGTAGGGGATTGTGCGTTGCATGGAAATACATCATTCAGTTGTTATATTTGTGCTGTATCTATTTTGTTTTGTAAAGGAAGCAAATCTGCACTTTTAAGTATATGGTTCAAAGTTTCCTAATACGTTATGTAATTAATAATTACTAATTATCTAGTGAACGTATGCTCATATGATCATGTAATCATGTCCATTATCGACTTTGTTAACCCCTTTTTAGGAAAGAGGATGGTAAATTGAATTCTTTTCACTAAAGAAATTATCGGTATACAGTCCCAGTAGTTGAATCTGAAGTAATCTGTTCCGGTGAGTCGAGCCGAAGTATGAATCTAACGAGCATAACAATGTTTTATTTATAATGACAGAAATAGAAAAGCAAATGACAGATATTTTAAATGTGATGTCACATTTGCTTGAAAAAGTACATTAAGGGTGGATTAATTCTAAAACAAAAGATAGAAGAAAACCTGCTTTAAGATTGAGCCGCAGCATTAGAAAACCAACAAAGTGCATTTGCAATCAGCATAGATCCAGACCAGCCTGCGTATTCACGCAGTCTGGTCAGGATCCGTACTGTTCGCCAAAGGTTTCTCTAATTGCAAAAGGGTTTAAAAGATAATAGCATGGGTCCTGATCAGACTGCGCGGATCGGCACGCTGGTCTGGATCCATGCTGGTCACAAATGCACTACGTTGGTTTTCTCATGTTACGACTCAAATGTTTTGCAACTATTACAGTAAATGAGTTTGGTCTCCTGCACTGAAGTCAGTTGCTACTCAGCTTATTGATGACAGCATGGTTGCTCCTCAGCTTATTGATGACAGCACAGTTGCTCCTCTCCTTAGCTTATTATTGACAACACTGTTGCTCCTCAGCTTATTGATGACAACACAGTTGCTCTTCGGCTTATTAAAGACATCAAAGAGTGTTGTGTGTATAAATTGTGTGTGCTAACATTACTAATTATTGGGTTTGTTGGTTACTCTCTACGGAAATATGTGGGGACAAACTAATAAATAATGCCTCGTCCCCTGTCTATCACACTTATCCTACATATAACGCCGATTTCTCCTATTTATCATACTGACCCAATATAATTTCGTGCAGGGTTACGAACAAACCGTATAATTGATATGTTTTGCTGACCACTTTTTTTAGCCTAGAACGACATGAAAGTCTATTGACCCACCACAAAAAAAGATCAACTTTTATCCAAATAAAATGCCAGAATCTTGTGAGAGGTAAAATAATATCATATGTATTCAACTGTGAAATGAAATTTAATGAATATATGCACGGGTTCTACAGGGGTGATATAGTTCGACTTTAGGTACGCAATATTATCTGCGAAAGAACGAGTACATAGATTCACATACAAAGTTGATAACCTTTTTTTTACAAACCCGCTATCAAAAAATTAACTTATGTCAAAGTTACCGTTCTCTAGCAAAAAACAGGAAAATTACGAAACGAATTTCTTTGAAAATATAATAAACAGATCAAACTGAAGCGCATTAAAATTTTCCGCGAAAAGGACGTTAACTTGTTGTCGCAACATGCGCGTGGACGTCATGGACGTCACGCGATTTTCCATTACAACGTTAAGAAAGCGTTCCACGTCAATATGGAAAAATATTAGACGATCGCGGTCCATTGAACCTCATTGGAAAATAATTTTAGGTATGTAATAATATACAAACATAGTATCGTAATTGTTGGTCATAACTTGTCCTGAATTTTATGAAAGGACAAAACGTACGATTATAAAATGATAATGGGCGGTTTCTATGTTAGTAAACAAATGGCAACAATAATTTTACCTTTTCTTCTATTTCGAATAGTGCCAATGTTTAGTTGAAATATTACATGAAAAAATGCCACAAATTAATCAGTATGAAGATCTACAATAAAAGCAGAATAATCAAAATTACTCGGTATTTTAGAAAGTCCCATTAACAGCCATTTAGAACGTTATGTACATATACTATGGATAAGTGCTCAGTTATGAAAAAAAACAACATATTTATGTATGAAATTATTACCCGAAGTTAAAAATCTATCGCAAAGTTACAGTGCTGAATCATTTTTGTCCAGCTTGTTGTTCAGATGATAGTTTAAGTCAATAATATTTGGATTTTGCGATAGTGTGGTAATTTCAGTATGCCATACATCAATCAACTTATGTGTATTTCTCATGCCGTGGCATAGGACACAATTTTATTCTTTTCCGAAACAAACCGAAAACTCGAATTTTAAATACAGAATTAAATCCTGCCTGTGATTGATTCAAATCTCTTTACTTACAGCCATTGTTTTTTTAATTAAATATGATAAAGATGCTGTAATTCCACACGGGTATAACCTCTTTGTCTTAGTTAAATATACCGTATTTAAAGATAGGTCTGTTGATGTAATTTTTAAAACAACTAATAATATTATTCGATCTGTGCTGAGATATGTCTTGATTATTCTTCATATTTCTGTCACGTTGATTCATACAGCTATGCTAAGATATCTTATCGTTATTATATTACATTAGATTACTTTACTTTTTTAGTCCAACGGAACAATTAGTTATATTTGGGAAATAAAATACCTATTCATTTATCCTGTTGGGTTTTACGTTAGACAGAGGCAGTTGTTGAACATTATGGTTGTTACTAATTGTAATGGTGAATAGAGACTGCTCCACCTTGTAGATGCACGGGCAAGCACCCGATCAGAGACACCAACCTTTCTTTTGTTAGCTACCTTGATGTCTACCCTCTACATAGAACCCTCATTGACAACGGTGACTACATCTACCTCGCAAAGAGAAATATATCTGAAACATATATACGTTTTAACCTTTACTTCTTTTATTCCAAAATAAAAATACAGTCTTCTTTGTTTCTAATAAATATCGGATATTTGTTTAAATACATAAAATACAAGACGCGCAAATAAAATTAAATGATGGATATTTTGTAATAGAAAGCTAGTAAGGCAGCGTTCTTGTCCTGCTTGAGAGTGGCAGGAATGCTTAATTGTATTGAAGCTATCTTTTGAGGAATAACTTGCACTTCAATGTAACCAGTAATAAAAGTGTTTTTTTTTTCTTTGAATTTACTTTTTGACACTGCTCTGCTCTTATTTTCTATGACGGTATTTGCATATTCACTGAATATTGCCCGACCTTTTACAATTTTACAAGGTAACAGAATAACTAGTAAGACACATATTTAGGATGAAAATCTTATAATATTTCTATAGACTTAGCCGAAAATCATTGACGATGGAGCGCACTTGAAAGTGTTAAGCAACATCAGTACAACAAAATGGTATTGCAGTTTTCTTTGAAAAATCTTTGAACCCTAGCAACGTGGCTGAACATGAATATAAGCCGCGCCATGGGAAAACCAACATAGTGGCATTGCGACCAGCATGGATCCAGGCCAGACTGCGCTTCAGGATCCATGCTGTTCGCTAACGGTTTCTTCGATAACAATATGTATTGATAGCGAACAGCATGGACTCTGACCAGACTGCGCGGATGCGCAGGCTGGTCTGGATCCATGCTGGTCGCAAAGCCACTATGTTGGTTTTCTCATGGCGCGGCTCATATGATGTGTTTAAACTAATTTTATAAAAGTGGTTCGAAGGGAACGAAAACAAAAGAGGTGAGAGGTAATTAAGTTTATGTACAACATCTTTTTAACGGTTCCATTATTCTATATTGTAGGTAGCAATCCTTTGTATCTTGTTACTATTTTCGGTACCTTGGCGTTATCTAACGACTGACCACATTGTTATTTAATTAGAAAACGTGAGTAACCGCCTCAGTTATAAAGTATTAAGTTTCCATATTTGGTAAAACAATCAAATAATAATAATAATAAACATTATAAATAAATGGCAACGTGTGTATAGATTGTTTTGAGTGAACAGGTAGAATGTGGTGTATCGGAAACCAAAAAACCACAATATGTCTACATAGAAACACTTATATGCTCATAAAAATAAACTTTCCTTTTGTTTTATACCATACCATGTAACTTATATACTGAAATTATTCAATCCATTCTTCACATCAACAGTAAACAATATCAATTTCTAAATCCAGGTTGATTTTCATTTAATTTCAGAATGTTGTGATTAACGTGATTTGAAGTTTAATATTGCAGGAAAAATGAAAGATGTCTTGATTAGTATGACGCTTGTTTAGGGCCGAAAGTTCAGAAAAATATACAATAAATCTTATCAATTAATTCTTTAAAGACTTTTGCAATTTTGCAAAAATTTTAACGGTAACATTTACAGACGTATACCAGCAGAAAAAATGTAAATCAATTATCGTCTCTAAATGCCCTCTGAGGAGCAAACGCATTTATAGTTCATGTTCTTACAGAATGATTCGACGCTATCAATAAATTGACTTATGTTATGCAAAACTAATTATTATTCATTTTCCCTTCTAAAATATATGAGCGCGACATGCTTTATCACAGTCTGTGAAATCGTTTTATCAAATTGTCTAGGTTTGTTACGAAGTAATTAAAATTAGACGGAGACAAATCGTAATTAATCAACTACTAATCACATCAAAGCCCTTATTAGAGAATTAGATCAATGTCTAGATTTAATAAAGGTCCAAGGAATTTTGTTACAGGATTGTCTTAAAATTAAAACCTTTGATATCACGGTTGAGGAAGTGACTTCCAGCTGCATTTAGATAAACAGGAAGAAACAAAACGGATGCTTTTGGCCGATATGTTTTCAGGATAGGTATGCAAGTTCTTATAGTGTTCGTCAGAAATGACGTAAACTTATAACATGTTTGACTGAGTTTTTTTTTTAAATAAATGTTAGGTCTATATCCATTCTAAATTAAAGTAATGTACTAACAACTGCACATAATTGCATTCAAGTATTAACAAGCATGTTAACGCTGACTTTTTCAATAAGAAGGATATCTAACTTGAACGTTGTGTTAACATGGTTGAGGAAAACAGAACAGCAACATATGTTAAATGACTGACACACACACAAGAAATTACCAGGAAAGAACTTCAATTCAGAAGTTTCCATTAGCAGCCATTACTGAGGCTAGTAGCCATTAATGCAGATTAGTAACCAATAATGCAGACTAAGTCTTACAGACTGTTTTAGTACTGACATCAATACTTGCTTAGAATGCAACAAAACTGCCAACAAAACAACCATTTCCGGGCGTTCCTTCTAATGCTAAATGAAAAATGTATTTTCAAACAAATCAACTATAAAAGTATAGTTTTCATATGGTTACATTTTTGAAATATTTGCCATCTTTATGGGCAGTGTGTGTGTGGCTGTGTGTGTGTGTGTGTGTTCGGGTTTAACGTCTTTTTCAACAATTTTTCAATCATATAAACGACGGTGTCTACTTGTAGCAGTGAGCACAATGACCAACTTTATAGTGCCGCCTCACTAGGAATATCACGCCGTAGACACGTGGCATGATACCCCACCCAGTAACATTATACTGACACCGAGCTAACCAGTCCTATCACTATCCTCTTTGTGATGAGCGCCAAGCGAGGAAGCTACTAGTACCATGTTTTTTACATCTTTGGTATGACGCGGACAGTATATCGAATGTTGTTTGCAAGGACAAATTTGAATACCATTTTTTGTCTGCACATTCATACGCTACACTTTACACCGTTTCTTTAACCAATTATATCAAAAGTCGATAACCATTTGATGCAAATAGTTTGTGGGGGCCTCATTATCTAGCAAACCTGCTTAAATCACAATTATGTTCGTGCCGACGAAGAACACAACAAAAACACAGTCAAAAAGACCTTATCATAGTCGACAAAGCTACCTACGTTCAAAAGGTTTTAGTACAAACGAGGATTTAATGTCTTGTTATCATCGATCCCTTACAAGGTTTCGTTGCTTTATTCATCACATATAGAATTCCTGCAGTAACTTTGAACTTGTAATTGGCAAATTCCTGAAATTTTAAGCATCATTTAAAATCACAAAACATGGTATGTAAGACATTTTACAAAATGGTCTTGTAACTGTATTTAAAGGCAAACCTATAGGATCAAAACCAAATGTACTCAATGCCTTTATATTATAAGACAACCGCTGGGGTGTTTACACTCACTAAGATTGCCCTCTATATTTTGCAGTGCTAATTGCTCTGACAAAACAATTCAAGTAGATATGAGTAATTTCATATAATGCTGAAGAAAGACACTCGTATCACGTAGAAGGATCACTTTCAAAAAAATAGGTCATGGACTTGTGTGAACAAACCTGAAAATTTCTGTAGAGCTGTACTAAGTTTACACCTATAAGAGAAATACATGTATGTATACTTATTCACATACAGAATATTTGATTTCACTAATATGAATACTGCATATGAATGTCAAAATAATTTGTTTGATACATTGATAACGTAACACATAAGCACAGATAGTGCTTGACCCCGCTTTTCATGCTATAATTGCCATAATGATTGTTGAATTGCTGTTTATAGGATTTGGATCACTTGTGACAAATATGGGTTCATTGTGTTGACAGCTGGATCCAAGCATCACATATTATGTCATGTTCAATAGTTAAAGGGAACCAATTATTTGTTAAAGCAAGTACCCGTTGTGAAATACTATGTACAGATTAGGACCAATTATAAACAAATTCTATAAATAACACCAATCAAGCTCACATCTGCTAAGGTAAAAATAGGTAGATGGATGACAGAGATCATTCTGTATCCAGCGATAGAAGACGACACATCGAGGATTAAACTAATAATTTATCCAAGTACCTTGATAAGGCAGTTATTGCAACTACCCTTCAGGACGGATAAATTATCAAAAAGAAGACTTTTGAAGTTTATAGACTAAAGAAAAAATGCATAATTTCAACAAGGTTTCGAGCTATAGGGCCAGCACATAGGAGTTGAATGCTATAGACGATAGCAAATATAGGCTGAGCATCGGAAAGCTGAGACAGAGGCCCAGAGTTTGGTCGTCTACTGAGATAGTAGGAGAGTTCAAGCTTATAGACGGCTCAGTGTTATTGGCGAATTACAGCCAAGGCATCGGGGTACTACCTATATGGTTGTTAAATGCTACATGTGACAGCATATAGGCAATGAGCATCCAGGATTCAGAGCAATCATACAGGGTTGCAACTTCAATTATTATACTAAGAGGACAGAGGCTGAGCATCTATGCGATAATAGGAGTTTGAGCTAATTACTGTCAAATGAAGATTTTAGGTTTGAAACATTTAGTGATTTGCCTGATCCCTGAAATTATTTAGCTCACAATTAAGAATCATTGGTACACGAATAATTTAGGCAAGGTAGCGAGAGGAAAGGTTATGTATGAGATATGTTGTCTCACCAGCTATACGTTTTTTAGAAAGGACATCCTATTTCGTTTGTCAGCTAGTCTTAGACATAGTCACCTTAGCGATTGGACCCATTTCATTGTTCAAGATACTAAAGGCGTATGCACTTCCCTGTGTCATATAACTCGTATCCCAACAATCTGGGGGCTCGTCAGGGATTTATATCCAAGGAGGTACAAAGACCAACGGACTTAACATTCAGTTGGAGTCTCAAAAGGTGCTGTAACTGAGAGTAGCTTGAGCTATATATATTTTAGTTTTAGAGAAAGTTCCGGCTTAAGGAAGTTCTACACGTTCGGATCCATGTTTTTTTTACTACAATGTAGAATTTGATTAAACTCTGATTTTTCAAAAGTTTAGGATATCTCTAGAAAATCCAGCAAATAAAAAAGATAGGGTCGTGTGCTTGATCTTTTGCTAGACTTATTTAAAAAAAAATTGGATCTCTCGCTATTTTTCATAATGGAAGTCTATGGGGAAATCATAACTTTCATAACATTTTTGCGAACAGAAATTTTTCTACAATGTAAAATTTAATGAAACTTCTCACAGCAGTAAATTAACATATGGCCTATAATGTGATGCATTTAACGTGATTAAATAAAATGTAAAGTTCCGTGTGCTGAGTTTTTAGATATCTGGCCACGATTGAAGTGAACAGCACTTTTCATGCCAATTTTAAAACATGATTTTGAATATTTTAACAGTGTCAGATGTTTTAATATCATATTTTATCTTTAAAACGACAGTAACAGTGCCATTGTAATACAATTACCCACAGCAACTAAGTCATAAAGTAATATTTATTTCCGTACGCCGAATTCAGGCTTTATTCTACGTTTTTTCGGATAAATGACTTTACGCCATCACCTTTGGTTTATCAAACGTGCAGAACTTAAAGCTTAAAGATGAAATACGATAAATGGGTTGAGATGGGCGAACGTATGGATCTGTCAGAGACAGAGCTCATAGATGTTAGGGTCATAGATGAATCTGTTGAAAAAAAATCGAATGCAGAATTTGTTTTCCACTAAAAGCTAAAGCAAAAGAGGTAAAAGGGTTTTCTTTCCTGACTCTACGAGGTCAATAGCCTATTCAACATGTGACTTAAACGAAGTTTGTAATCTGAAATGGCAATTCACTGATCTTAGCAATTAGGCAAGTACTGTGTAGTGGTCCTTTACCATGTTTGCTCAAATCATGACTGGGGACACAAATAGCCTAAGTCTTTGGTTCACAGATTTAAACAGATATACCCTGAAATCTCGGAAATAAGCCGCGGCTTATTTTAAATCTTCGTAAGGATTTGATGGCTTTTTGTCAAGACCGGCTTAATTTTGAGCCCTGCGAATTACGATTACAATTACGATTACGATTCAAAAACCGGCGTATTTTCGAGTACCGAAATACTAAAGATACGGATGTCATATTTTTGCTTTTTAGTAAAAACATAGAAGTCAGTAAATACTTGTACTTCTAACGTATCTGACGTGTTTTGTTACAATTTGTTGCAATTTCTTATTGAAAATAATCTGATGCTAACAGATAATTACTCATTAAAAAGTTGTGTCTGGCCTAACAAACAAAATACATCTATGATTTAACCGCCCGACAAGTATGAATAATTTACACAATACTGCATTCTGTTATAAAGACGGGACATTTTAATGAATAGAAATGACGTGACAAGAAATGTTTGAGACAGGAATATTATTGCTTTTAAAGTTTCAATTTGTTTAGGGTTGTACGAATCAGCATAACTTGGTGTTGGTTGCCTACTGATATACTTAAATATTCGTAAATGAAAGCCATTAATACTTGATTACACTAAGGTTTGCTTTTATGCACTTGTTGGATAATTGTTCTGTTATCACGCCGGGCAGTCAAGTATATTAACTTCTAAACCATCATTTTGTAATACTTAACAGTATTCTGATTTGGCATTGAATCCAGTCAACTCAACTGAGCACGTACATGGTAAGTGTTTGTGATCGCCAAGTGTCCTCGTCCGTCGTCGTCAACAATTTAACTGTTAACACTGAGGTCATAATTTTGGCCAAATCGTAATGAAACTTAAGCAGAATTTTACTCTCAGTAAAATCTTGGACGAGTTCAATATTGTGTAATCTTGGGTCAAAACCAAGTTCACCAGGTCAAATCAAAGGAAAATCTTGTAAACACTCTATAGGCCACACTTTTGACTGTATCTTCATGAAACATGACCAGAATATAAAACTTGAAATATATAACTTGATGCGTTTAAGATCAGGTTTAAATCTGGGTCATGTAGGTTAATAAACTAGGTTACCAGGTCAAATCAAAGGAAAAGCTTGTTATCACTCTAGAGGCCACATTTATATATTTTTTAATGAAACTTAGTCAGAATATTGATCTTTAGGTCAAGTTTAAATCTTGGTTAGGTGGGGTGAAAAAACTAGGCCTCCATGTCATATCAAAGAAAAAGCTATTTAACACCCTAGAAGCCAGATTCATGACCATAACTTGATGACACTTGATCAGAATGTTAATCTTGATGATCTTTAGGTCAAGTTTAAATCTAGGTTAAGTGGGGCCAAACTACTAACTAGATTACCAGGTCAAACCAAATATAAAGCTTGTTTACTCTCATTTATGATAATATCTCTATACATCTTGGCCAGAATGTTAATCCTGATGATCTTTTGGTCAAGTTTAAATCTAGGTCAAGTGGAGTCAGAAATTTATAACACCAATTCATGTCAAAGGAAAAGTTAATTAACACCCTAGAGGCCACATTCATGACCATATGTTAATGACACTTGGTCAGAATGTTATTCTTGATTATCTTAGTCCATTCATTAAATGTTTAATAGAGTTCCTCTTAAGCCGGTGCTAGGGGGCGTGCGAGGTGTTGCACATTTCATTACCTCTCATTAACAGACTCAATCAAACCGAGTCAGCTATTATTCTTCTTGGTTGCATTCTTTGCTTCCAAAGAATCTTTATACAGATTTCATTTTCTGTCAAGTTTAAATCTAGGTCAAGTGGAGTCAGAAACTAGGTCATCTGCTTAAATCAAAGGTAAAGCTTGTTATTACTCTAGAGGCAACATTCATGGCCATATCTTAATGACACTTGGTCAGAATATTAATCTTGATGATCTTTAGGTCTTGTTTGAATCTAGGTCAAGTGGAGTCAGAAACTAGGTATCCAGGGTAAATCAAATGTAATGCTTATTATTTATCTAGAGGCCACATTTATGACTATATCTTACTGAAACTTTGTCAGATGTTAACCTTGAATCTGGGTCAGTTGGGCTCAAAAACTAGGTTCAGGTCATATCAGAGGAAAAACTAATTAACACTCCAGAAGTTGCACACATTCATGGCAATATCTTAATGACACTAGGTCAGAACGTTATTCTTGATGATCTTTAAGTCAAGTTTAAATCTGGGTCAGGTGGGGTAAAAAACTAGATTACAAGGTCAAATCACATATAAAGCTTGTTAACACTCTAGAGGCAACATTTATGTTAATATCTCTATGAAACATGGTTAGAATCTAATCCTGATGATCTTGAGGTCAAGTTTAAATGTAGGTCAAGCTGAGTCAGAAACTTTATCACCAGTGAATATCACAGGAAACGTTAATTAACACCCTAGAGGCCACATTCATGACCATATCTTAATTGCACTTGGTCAGAATGTTAGTCTTGATACTTTTTGGGTCATGTTTAAATCTAGGTCAAATGGAGTCAGAAACTATGTAACAAGTTTAATTAATCTTTTATAAATATAACAAAAATGTTTCATTCTGTAAAATGCTTGTCCTTAAACATATACCATACCACATTCATGGTCAATGAAATTCAGTTTTACGCTTGGTGTGCTCAAGGCTGCATCTTAAAAACAAGAAAGTAAGTCAATAGGCCAAGGTCACAGTCAAGTGACAACATATTACTTGGGGCTATCAGATAATTATAACTAAAATGTCTTGGAAATAGGATCAGATGATTTTAAGTATGTTTTCCTATATAACTCAGATAATAACTAAGTGACCCCAGGGCGGGGCCTATTTTAACTCCAAGGGCATAATTTGAACAATTTTGGTAGAGGACTACTAGACAACGCATCATACTATATATCAAAAGCCTAGGTCGATTGGTTCAGGCAAGAATTTTTTTTTTTATGTTTTTCCTGTATAAAACTATATAAAACTTGGGACCCACAGGGCAGAGCCTTTTTTCACCCCAGGGGTACAATTTGAACAATTTTGTTGAGGACCATAAGACAATGCTATAAACCAAATATCAAAGGTCTAAGTGTTGTGAGTTCAGAGAAGAAGATTTTTAAACTTTTTCCTATATATGTCTACGTTAAACTTGGGACACTGAGGGCGGAGCCATATTTGACCCTAGGGGGATAATTTGAACAATCATTGTAGAGGACCACTAGATGATGCTACATACTAAATATCAAAGCCCTAGGCCTTGTGATATTGTACAAAAAGATTTTCGAAGTTATCAATATATAAGTCCATATAAACCATGGGACCCCCGGGGCGGGGCCATATTTGACCCTAGGGGTATAATTTGAACAATTTTGATAGAGGACTACTAGATGATGCTACACTCCAGATAACAAAGCCCTAGGCTTTGTGGTTTTGGACTAGAACATTTTTTTAAGTTTTTCCTTTCGGTTGCCATGGCAACCAGAGTTCTGCATGGAATTCAATGCTTTGAACAATTTTGAAAGGGGGCTATCCAAGGATCATTCCTGTGAAGTTTGGTGTAATTCTGCCCAGTGGTTTTTAAAAAGAAGATTTTTTTAGAAATTGTTGACGGACGACGCATGACGGACGACGGAAGACGGACATCAAGCGGTCACAATAGCTCATCTTGTCACAGGTGAGCTAAAAACAGATCATCGATAGTCCTTTAATCAATTAAAATGCGCAAAAGAATGCGCAGTAGAATCTGCTAGAAACATCCTTGTTAATTGATAAACATATCATAATAAATAAATGTGGGCCCATTTGACGAAACATAAATTTATATAATGAAAAATGTACTGTTGATACAAACTGTCATTTCATGTGTACTCGTAATGCTAGTATGAAAACGAGTTGTACAATAAATTTTATTTCTTTTATTATGTTGGGTTTAAGATAGTTCGGTACATTTTGTGCGCATGCGCGAATGATTTCGGTTTACGTAAAGTCGAAAAATTTATGTGTGTTGAATTTTACTTATTTCTTGCTTGCTTTCCAAGAGAATCTTCAATAATCGGCGTCTTAATGGAAAAGCTGGAAGGAAACTATTCGCTGAGGCTTTAAATCTAAGTTTATCGCGAGATTTTTAACGACATTTACCGGTTTCGTAAAGCGGTCTTTGTTTTGGCGCAATGCGGAAGTGTCGTTTTGATGCAGTTTTTTGGCTGAAAAGTTGACGAATTCTTCGTCTCACGACGTCTGTCATTTGTTTTACGTTTGCCATCAGTAACTGTTAGCTGTCGAGAGTACCGGAACAGACTGAAGTATTTCTATAGATCTTAATATGGTTCGTAAAAAAGGACAGTTTGTCTGGCATTCGGAACATTCCTACACTAGTGATCCATGAGGACTTTCTCCAGTTTCCAGTATGGCAGGAAGGAAGGACTTATTGAATTGGACCATTTGTCAAGGCAGCATGCAATTATTACAACTCTATCTTAGCAAAATTAAAGAGACAGAATTTGATCGAATTTGTTTATAAGAAAAAAAGTGAAATGTGCAGCATCCCAAGAATGGGCGTACGCAACTATATGGTTTATGGCCGCTTTGGCTAACATAAGAGGCAGAGCGATTTTGACTAAAGAGGGTCGTTTTTTCAGTAAAGCACACATATATCTTTAGGAACCATGCTGCACATTTTAATGGATTTAAAATGTATGTACAGAAATATTATACTTAAGCTGAAAGCGCAGTGCAATATTGCATATATACTACGTAAGAATGTCAGCATTAAAATTTCGGATAGGCGTATCTGAATACCAATGTATTGAAAGAAAACAAAATAACATTTTATTTAATCCAAAAGACATATACCTAATGAGCGTGAAATACTGATGTCGTGTACGATATCGAAAATGCAATTATTTAGCGGATAGTGGTTTTAAACAAACTCGTTTACAGCTTGCAGTTATGTTTATATGACAGATCAAAAAACTGTTTATGATCAATCACATTTTGTAAAACTTTACCTGTCAACATTTTAGAAATGCATTTTTCTCCTTTATTTTGACAGATAAATGCGACATTTATACATTAAACACATTTACATTATTTTCAATAAAAATATTTGGAATTTTAGGTATCGGTTTGTGAAAAATATTCTTAAAATCTTGATTCAATGCAAACACCCACAATCCCAATGCAAAACATCAACCAGGATAGAAATGTATCGCCGCCATATTGAACGCCATCTTGCAAAATATCGATTTCGCAAATCGTAACTGTATAATAATCAATAGTTTCTCAAAATACAGGGTTTTAGCTATTTGACAAATCAATATCTTTTGTATTACCTACTGGGCAAAACATTTCGTTAACGAAGCGACTTTTTGTTACTCAGGGTCCTGGCTATTCGGTGTTGTACATCAAAGAGTAATTGATATATTATTGGTACAGGTTATTGTATGTAATCGAGTAACATGTCGTTCACTATAATGTTGACTGGTGCCGCTTGACTATAAAATATATATATTTATATTAAAATTGACTACGTTTATATAATATGAAAAGAATGAAGAAATGGTGAAATTTACAAATAAAATGATAACAATCATAAGGGAAACTGCATGTCTTTCCGCACAAAGGTGACACTGCATTAAAAATATGACATGCATGTATGTATACGCATATTAGGGAGACAGCCATACCTATTTTATAGAATAAAGTTTCCAAACTTTGCAGAACAGATGTTTTGCTGCTAATACAATGTGACACACACATGATAACTGACTACGGTGATAGATGAGATCAGCAACTGATATTATGAAAACTGTAATTCATAATCTCTACAAATGATCAACACTTCAAAACAGAGAATTGACACCATACAGTAACACAAATTATCTAGCATAGACCAACACAAATAGATATAGAATGGCATAAAATTACGGAAGCCTATTAGGGACATTTTGTCTTAGTTTTTATGCATCCTCTTACGAGTGATGTATTATGTGTTACGTATTATTTATTACCTCTTAGAATATACACGTAACGTAGAGGTTAAGCGGGAAACATGAACTAAATCCTTTAGTGATATGTGGAAAGTATAAAGTTTTCTTTCACAAAGCTCGACCGAATAGCTCTGTTAACTCGAATCTACATTCCGCATGGAAAGCTTGATCTAATATACTTTGTTACCAAAGTATTTGATCTGTATGATTTTGGCAAGAATGTACGCTAAGTAGATGCCAATATATACTGTGAAATTTGTGGTTCCCATAGGAAGATATATAGCCGAGGCTCAGAATGTCTAGTAAGACTGCTCAAACCTATAAGTGTTCAAATTCCCATACATGTACTATAGACGCTATATAGAGAGCTATGAACACTTGCTGAAGAAAAGTTTGGTTTAATCACTTATTAACATAATGAAAATATATTTCATTTCATCATATCAGTTTTCATTGCATCTGTGAGAATAAAGGTACTATTGGATATGATACCGTTTTGGTTAGGGGACACTTCTATAATGTTTGAACCAATTCCTTTTCCTCAGGGAAGTTTTATATAAATTTAACTTTGGTTTACGCAGAACATTGATTTTTGATTTGCAAAAGTCGCACGTACGCTTTAAGAAATTTTCATCGAAATTCTTAGCTGAAAAAGGGACACTTAACTGCCGAAGTAATATATGTTTTGTGTAAGGTGTTAAATAGCTTTGATACTGGTGAAGTTATAAAAACGCTGCAAGAATACTTCAGTCTTAGTTGTAACGTAGCACTGAGTCTGTGTACCTGAAGGTTGTCTTGAACACAACACATTACAACAGTTCTAACATTTATTTTCTACGAAGAGCAATGCACAGTTACTTATGAATGTTCAGTCTAATTTCATGAATATAATCAATGTTCAATAAGTCTTTTAAAACAGTTCTATTTACTGATCTATTTAACAACATTTTTTAATCATAAATATATTTCAGCCTAGCTCTTAACATTGCTTACTAAGTTTCAGCTCATGAGAGCGGGACGACATGTCCCTTGCCCGTACCTGGGCACCTCCCCTGATCACAGAGTGTATTGAGTTTATAAAGGATTATACAGGAAAACACAGCAGACACATTATCTAATTTCCCGATCACTTAAGGATACCTACAAGTTCAACAAGCCTTAAGCTACTGAAGATTGTCAAATCTTGTCTGACTTGTCAATTTATGAAATGTACAGTTTTCATCTTCTATAATTTTTAAAATCTTAAACTTCTGAAGAAATACCCGAAATAAAATACAAAACACCTGAGCATTACACTACAAATTCCTTCCTTTCTTCACGAAAAAAAAAAACAATTAAAAAAAAGTTGAAATGTCTGAATTGAAATGTCTGAATGATCAAAATAAACAGTAAAATTATAGAAGTCTAAGAAATCCAACTAATATGGACTATCAAGTTATATATTGGGGAATTGAATAATGTGTCAATATAACAGGGCACGCCAATCAAGGAGACAGGAGATGTTCCTTTAATTGTTCGTTCCCTTGCATACATCAATGAAATCAAATAAACAGGAATCCCTACTCGTTTAGGTTTCAGAAATTAAATCATATGATAGATTAACATAGCTTAAACATACAAATAACTTGAACACAGAATTCATCATAAAAGTTACACAGTAAACATCATTTTATATGTGCATGTAGCATTCATTATTCGATATAGTCCTATTCACAGTCACACATTTGTAGTAATGAAAGTCATTTCCATTCTTCATATTTAGAATGTGCCACTTTGCGTAGGGATTCCATTCAATGTCTGTGTTTTCACGGATATTCTGAATCAATAGGTAGAAATACATCAAATTCTGAAATTAGAAAGCACAATTAAAATTCTGTTTAACATTGCATGAAACTCAGATATATGAAAGTTCATTAGTTTGTATGTTAACACATTTTTCTGCACGATAACATATTTTTAGTTTCCTTACTATTAAAGTAAACATTCTTGAATATTATATTAAGAATATGTGATTTCTTAATCATAAGCAATGTACTAGTCTAGGATGAAAAAAGTCAATTGATAAAGTATAACAACTTGTTTAAAAAAATAAGTGATAAAAGAAATAAACAAATGCAATGAGAAATTTTCCATTGGTGTTCCCAGTTGGCTGGTGGAATTGACATCTACTGCACATAACCATTGATCTAACCGTAGTATAACGTTACACGACCATGGTATCAGCAGTCGGTAGTTCTCGATCCGTCAGCTTCTTAAGAATGTCCATTGCCATCGTTCGTTGTTTTGTCAAAAGGTATCCTTCAAGGAGATGTTATCATGATCGTTGTTGAATCGCCAAACCTTCATCGTACCATATCCAACTCGAATGTCGTGGTTTCATTCCTCTGTGTACTAAAATTTTCTAAAGATTTGCGATTTAATATCATGTTAACTTTCTGTTGTTTCAGCTTGCCATTCGATAATATGCATTTAATTTAATACTAATGATACTGTGCATGCCAAGTCCATTCATTGCGTTTTAATTTGAATAAAATAACTTCATAGTAAGAAATTCGGTGAAATGTATCTCATATTCTGCCATATTTTAATGTGAATGTTACATTTATCTATCACTGTTTAATCTGAATTGCCAAGTTCTTATTATTTCGTAGAAAGTTACTGTTAACGAACGTTGTGTTAGAACTGTCTTTATTTCTAAATCCTTTACCGGAATATTCATATGAACATGTGAGCATAAGCTATCACGCCTTTTTAATCTTCATAGTTCTTAATATTAAGTACAAGCTTGTATAAATTTCTGTAAAGTCTATAGTCTAACAAACGGACAAAATCAGTATTTCACACAAGAGAAGAAACGCTAGCAAAACGTCATATATTATACCGTATGAAACCTTACATAGACATAAACAAATTTGAAAGCAAACAAAACACATAGTAAAAATCAATATTAACACAAATAAATGATTAATCAGTTATGATTCTACATGATAAAATGATGGAGTACAACATCTCTTTTACTTAACGAACAGCTGAATATTTATACCCATGAATGACCACAAACTGTTATTTTCAATAAAACAGTCTACATACTGAACCTAGTACAGTGGCGATTTTTAACATTCACAACAAACCCCTGAGCCTATTTGTATTAATATTACAAATTAATATGTACTACATGTACAACAGAGAGCAAATCAACTCTACACCTAAAGGGATTTTTATATTATATCACAACACAACGTCTTCTCTAGACGAGGTTGACAAGCCTGCCTTGAGGCTACGAAACAAATATATCAATTCAGCTTTATAATTAATTTTAAATACTCAAATCAATATTACTGTACTCCGATAAATTTATATACTAGCAATAAATAGTCAATAAAATTGCTACCAAAAGTGCGTTAAATAAACGTGTACTTAAACGTTCAACTTGTGCGAAAGCACAACCTCTCTATAATTTTAATTATTAGTATCCATATCGAAAATGGACACATTATAGAGGATACACCATTTAATACTATTAAAATGGTTTCAAGGAATTTAAGCTTCCATAGCTTTTCTTTTACAATTACAATATAATAATGCACCATTGGGTATCAATAAAATGACTATTTACAGAATGACATATGCATAAACAACAACAAAAAAATAGGATCTTTTTATATACACAGATAAATATTTGAGGTTTCCTTGCATTTCTTTAATCCTTTACTTTTTCAGCATTTTTTCATATCCTAAAAAAAATTCTCCACGATTCCTTACGAATCTCAGCTGAAAATAAAAGTTTGTCATGTACATTTTTGTTTAATTTCATCTCAAACTCTAAATGATGAATAAGTTAAATTTCTTGTTTTTAAAACCGAAAAAGCTTGTATTTTGTAAGAACTATGTATGAAAATAAAGGTCTTACTGTTAGCGGCATCACATCATTCTTGGCGTGTCATGGTATAGTTATAGTGGTGGTACTTGCACAATGATCTCGCGACAACCCATCGTAGAAGTCCGACATCCTGGTCACGGCGCCATAAAAGTGCTTGTAACGTAGCACTGAGTCTGTGTACCTGAAGGTTGTCTTGAACACAACACATTACAACAGTTCTAACATTTATTTTCTACGAAGAGCAATGCACAGTTACTTATGAATGTTCAGTCTAATTTCATGAATATAATCAATGTTCAATAAGTCTTTTAAAACAGTTCAATTTACTAATCTATTTAACAACATTTCTTAATCATAAATATATTTCAGCCTAGCTCTTAACATTGCTTACTAAGTTTCAGCTCATGAGAGCGGGACGACATGTCCCTTGCCCGTACCTGGGCACCTCCCCTGATCACAGAGTGTATTGAGTTTATAAAGGATTATACAGGAAAACACAGCAGACACATTATCTAATTTCCCGATCACTTAAGGATACCTACAAGTTCAACAAGCCTTAAGCTACTGAAGATTGTCAAATCTTGTCTGACTTGTCAATTTATGAAATGTACAGTTTTCATCTTCTATAATTTTTAAAATCTTAAACTTCTGAAGAAATACCCGAAATAAAATACAAAACACCTGAGCATTATACTACATAGTGCGGCGCGAAATGCGAATTCCTACTAAAGTCTTATTAATAGTTCTTGCATATATAAAGTGTACATAATTTTGCATTAGGTATTTCATCTTACATCTTATGCCTTAGTTTTTAGGCATTAGGTATTTCATCTTATGTCAAAGGTATTAGGAATTAGGCATTTCATCTTATGGCTAAGGACTTATATACTCTCTAACGTGGCTATCGTACTTTATAATAAATAAAGTATACAGTTTGTATAAATATAGTGTTCAGACATAAGTTAGTTCAGAGATTTATAACTGCGCAGTTAACAAAAGACAACGCACAAGATCTGTGCAGCAAGACAACAAACCGAGAAAAAAAGAAGAAAACAGAAAATAAGAAATGAATTTATTTGGTCTGTTTATGGGCAGTAATGAAATATATAGTCCTGCAAGACAACATATTGAAATAAATCACTAGGTAATAAGAAATGGGTTTTTTCGAGTCTGTTTATGGGCAGTAATGAAATACATAATACTGCATATGCCCATTTGCGCCAGTTTAAGCCATTTTCTATTTTTAGGAACCCAAACTTCCTTCTACAATAAGTGTATTTTAACTAAGTCATGGCCATGGTCTGGTTGTGTAAACTCAAACCACAACACCAGAAGTACTACGTACTACGTAACATGTTTAAAACCAATCCTAGGTCTGGTGACTCAAGGTTAAACGCTTTATGAGATATACATGACATATATATATATATCAGGACAGACGTACTGACAAGAACAATTTTAGGTCTCCCATAAAACAACAAGAAACAAAAGCTGTCGGTTGACAGCGCACTCGACTATTCGAAGAATTGATGGAAGTATGGGTTCAAAATATTAACAGAGAATTTCTGACAAAAGATAAAAAATAGATAAGACAAACAATCTACCTGTATTTGTGGATCTAGATATATCTTGCACGATATGGCAGTGTGTGGCCATGATGGTAAGCAAGTGTTCAAAGTTTCTAAGTTTTATATCAAACATTTTAAACAAAATATGGAATTGTATGCGAAACGTAACTAATGTCTGTGCGAAAAGAAAGCGCCATAACTGAGCTAAAGACCTTGTCCCAGTTATGTAGTCTTGCCTATATATGTATACTATAATGGTAAACAAGTGGTCATCAGAAAAGTTGTTTAAATAAAGGTACTTCTATTTCTGTCTCTAATGGCTTCAGAAAGGGATCAAATGCCCTGTTTAAGTTACAAAGTTTAATGGAAATTCAGCAAAAAAATTTATGAAAAAAAAAATGGTTAAAGGTATTTCGGTGTTTAGCTCTAGAGGATCCTACAAGGGCATCATTGCGCGTTTTGAAACAAATTTGGAAATGACCTTATAATGGTGGTACAGACCAGGTTTGATCAAGATTCATCATGCTGTTCATAGCATAAGTCGTTTAAAGCTTTTTTTCTAGTTTTAGCTCTAGTGGTCACCAAAAGGGGTAAAGTGCCACAAGCAGTAATCGTTAACGTTCGCCAATTTGGTTTTCCTATTGAGAACTAGGCAAATCCAACTTTTGATAAGTAACACACAAGATATAACACCTAAGAGGTAATACATGTACGTAACATGTAAGAGGTAACTGATAACACGTAACACATAATATGTCATACATAAGAGGTTATGCATAAAAATTAAGACAGAATGTCCCTAATAGGCTTCCGTATAAAATGGAAATTGACTGGTTAACATTAACGCTTGAACTGTTTTGCATTTCCTCTCAGCAACAACAAAACTTCTATCATATCCAAAAGGTAAGTATTAAGTACATGGAAAGAAATTCTTGCATAAAACCTTTGTTTTTTGCCGATTTCGGGCATGCACAAACAGGGGAAAAAACGTGTACAAACAAGGAGATTCTCGTGAGCACGCGCTGTTGGTGGACGTTTTGAATATGCTGTTGCGGGTACAACGTAAGCAAATTATGGATCCCGCATCAATTTTGTCCGAAGTCGAAAGGGCCGAAATTTATGAAATCTTTTCATCTGCATTTTTATTAAAAATATCATTTTTCAACCCTACTTTACTTTACTTGTAATAAGTGCTACCTCTCTTGATACGCGACTTCGTTTTCCAAATTAATTTGAGTCGAGAAAGTTGACATGCTAACTTTAAATCTTACACTAAAACTTTTAAAAAATGTTTGTGTCTACTTTACACATCTATGCAGTCTACTGATGTAGTGATGGTGTGTAATGTAAAGCATAAACATGACGAAGCGCTAAGTTTGAAGGAATTTTCCATAGTTAATGAACATTTGATGAACAGAAGGTATTTATTATATATTTTTCAATTTATTTGTAGATCTCACCAACCATGTTTGAGTTTATAAATCCAATCTAAGTTGATTATATCGATGTTGGAAAAATTCAAATTTTTGTGTTTATCAAACTTTGATCGCGATGGGGTGGGGTGCAAAGCAAAATTTTCTAGTTATAGGCCTAGAGATTTCATTTTTAACGATATGAAGAATATAGGTATTGATACCAATTTCTATTAAATGATAATGTTTACATTTAAAAAGCGTAAGAGACAGACTATTGATTTAAACTAAGCAGAATTGTGTTCTGTCGGCACCTCACCTGCAAAGGTCTGGAGATATTGATGTATGGTATATACATGAGCTTTTTGGACGACTTTACCAATTATGATAACACTGAAAAGAGGTAAACGTGGAACAGACTTTAGTGTCTAGAATGTTACCTAGCCCTATAGTTATCAAATTCTTTTCTTCAGACTTTTATTAAGTCCTGATCCTGATAATAACGGCAATCTTACCGGACGATCACCCGTTTTGCTCCCAATTGGTATCATAAATAGATCGGTGTTTTGGATCCTAATCCTGATATCGACGACCGTCTTTATGATTGTGAAGTTATAAATACTTTTGTCAGTAAATATTGTTTCGTTCATGAAATTATCTTTCACCATATGTGAGTACTGGGGCTTCCACTGGTAAATCCTGCTGTGCCATAAAGTCTTTGTGCCTTAGTAAGCAAAAATTACGCTCATTCATCTTTCAGTCCCATATGAAGTTTATTTTGACTGATCTGAAATGAGCGACTTTTTTACTAACGTTGTACTGTAGGGTTAGACCCATTTGGTTGAAGATATCCAAATTGATACTTGCGTATCAAATAATGTACTTGTGGTCGTTACAATATATTTTAATTTGCACCTAAAGAGCGCAACTTCTAGTTGCTTTAGCGCCTTTGTTATATCAATCCACAATTTCTATTTAAAATTTGATTTCATAAGCTACTTTGCCAATGTTCAGTCATATGTATTATAGCATATATGCAATTGTACATTTTATATTGATCACATAAAGGATTTACACACATATTAAAGTTTGGAAATAAAATACTTATATCTGTAAAAATACAGTTACATGTAACTTGTTATGCATCTGAGTCATTATGAAACAGATAGGTGTCAAGAGTTAAGTATGTGTGTCATATTTGACTATAATAAAATATTAATGCAAAGTGACATTTAAACAAGCGTAAAACTTGTCTTGTTTTGGTTCTTCTTCTTAGGTACTCCAAAATGACATAGTTTGTGGAAACTTCTAGTAAATAAATAACATACACCTGGCACTTATGCTCTTCCGTATGAAGCATACGTAAAATAGGAACACTTTTGATAGATACCATTAGTTACAGGAGTGAAATTATTACTTATAAAGATTATATCTGAAATTCATCCGAAATCATATTATTTGTAACAGAAAAACTAGTTAAAGCAAGTATGCATCTTAAAGAAGTAGACAGTATTTATGTATTTAACCCGCAAAATTTACCGGGGTTTCGCGGTGGTGGCCGGTGGTTCACAGTGACCCATCACTGTTTACCGCGACCCCTGAGCTTTTGAGATTTTTTTCGTGACTCTCCGTGGGCATTTATTAATTCATTTTTTTTGCGATATTTTCGCTCTCTTCAACAGTCGTTCAGTGAGAAAATATTTGTGCCGACGGTAACACGGAAAAAAGCAAACTTCGATTGCCAGAGACTTTATAACCAAATTAAGCTTTTCCCAACTCTACATTTCGATCTTCGAGCAGGTCCTTACTTCCAATCTAGTACGAAATTCAGCTTTTTAAATCGTAAATTTCAAGCTAGTTTAGTTTCAACGCCAGCTTTAAATCGGATTTTCTTTTGAAAATTTAATTTCGATCTAATAAATGAATTCAGTAGCAAGTCGATATTCAACTTCTTGAAATTTAAATTTTGGTAATCGAACCGGTTCGAAATGCAATACTAGATTTTTCATTCTTACTCAGCCGTTTCTGTATATTTCAATTTTCAAGCTAGTTCGAAAAACGTCGTAATGAAATTCAAATGTTTCTGAAATTCGAGTAGGCACGAAATATAGTATCAGGAGCATTATGATCATTTAGCATCTTTGAGATATATCTGATCTTACACGACAAGAAACATAGATTTTCTAAGTCTTTGATGATCTTGAGCAAGTCAAAATTTCTGTACTACATTCAAGTTAAACTTTTCAAAATTTTAGGCTGTTGTGGCATTCAATACTGACAATTCAATACTAGGTGAAAAATCGACGTTTCGAATGTGTAACTTTCGATCATTTAGTAACTCACCCCGGAATGAAAATTCGGCATGGTATGAAGTTAAATTTAGACCTTTGAGATGACATTATAATCATAGCGAGTTTTTCTCCGATGACAGTATCTAAAACGTACTATTAAGATTATCAAATAAACTTTGAACTTAAATTTGAGCCAGTAATAGTACAGCCAATTGCATAGTCATGTTATGATTGATGAAAGCGTTATAAAGGTATTTTGGTTAGTCCACTTAATAACGTTTTCCTTCTGATTGGCTGACCAATTTATAATGTAAATTTACGGGAGGAAAGGGGGATTAAGGGGGATTGGTACTTTGTCAATAATTTAAGGTTCCGACCTATTGTAAGACTGATTGCTTTCAACATCTTTTTCAACATCATTTTAGATATATACAATTTGAGGTCAGTTATAGGATTCCACAACTGTTCATAGTCGTTCTTCGCATGTAATTGACAAATAATCTGAATAACACATAGATGGAGGACGAATATAGTACTGACATCTGTAAAACCACAACGTGTCCGAGCATCAAACACATGTCCATGAGCTGTCACAGAAGTGATGAATTATACCCACACAAAACAGCCTTGTCACAGAAGTAAACCAATGTCAGATTAGCACCTCAAAATCAATAGAGGTCGTCTGTTGGATTTGATCAACCTCCCTATTAAGTTTTGTGATCCTAGGTCCAAGCGTTCTCACGTTATCGCCTGGAAACGATTGAACTATTCCGTGTCACTGTGACTTTGACCTACTGACCTCAAAATCAGTAAATGTCATCTACTGGTCATGACTTACCCTCCTATGAACTTTCATGATCCCAGGCTCAAGCGTTCTCAATTTATCATCCGAAATGTTTAATCTGTTCAAGGTCATTGTGACCTTGACCTTTGACCTAAAATCAATTGGGGTCATCTGTATGTCATGACCAACCTTCCTATCAACTTTCATGATCCTAAGCCTAAACGCTCTCAACTTATAGCCCAGAAACCGTAAAACTGTTCCGGGTTATTGTGATCTTGACCCTTCATTTCCTGACTTCAAAATCAATAGAGGTCGTTTGCAAAGCATGATGCCTCACGACTTTGTTTTGATGCAACTGTTTTGCATTGTTTTTACGGCCTATCATTGTTGATTTTGTAAAGCTTGATAAAAGTTTTTGTCAGTGTATATTTTGACAGTTGTCAACCATATTGGATTTTTGTACGTATGCACCGAGTGACTAAATCTCGTACAAGCGGACCGAAATCGCTTCATATTCTGCAGAAATAGTTAACCTTTATTGTCAAGTATTTGATATTTAATACTTGGCATGTAGTGTTGATTCGTAGCGTTCTATATTGTTTTATTATTTATTTCTGTCCGACTTTGTTTGTATACACTAGTTTAGAGGTTAAGCTCCTCCGTATTTGCATATAAGGAAACGTTCGTATCCCGAATGACGTCATGGTCGGCCGAAGTAAATTTGTAGGATCAACTCGGTTACGGACCTGTCCGGGTATTTCCGACAATGGCCTTATTTAGATTTGGTATTACATCCTCATTTGCATACCATGCATACCGAAAAGGTTAATTATTAGAACGATAGAATCATCACTTTGCCTCCGTCTCTCGTATAGTAAGACTGTTTGTCAGTTTGTTCTTAGACATTTTTTTATTTACACTTCTAAAACCTATACGAAGTATTCAAACTTTGAAACTGCAGGGTACTTATTATCATTAAATCATACAGTTATATTTATTATCGGTATTTGGCTGTTTTTCTCATAGAAAACTGTACTTTTAGCGTTGGTTCTCGGTCCGCCTGCTACACGACTTTGCCAGATATTTCATTACTGATTATTTTATTCAGTTTTAATTAATATTTATTGTTAAGGCTTCCCATAAATAAAAAGTTGTTTGTAGCCGAAAGGAACTTTGTCAGCAGTTTATTTTAAACTTTGAAATAAATTTGAACTTGGGCGCTACCAGCCTTTTAACTTAGGCGCTACCAGCCTATAGGGTCGCGACCAGACCCTAGTTTAGTCAACATTTTGCTTATCCCCAAAATGAATAACCTTACAGTATTGTAAATGGTGGACTCTGTCCCCAGACTGTAGTCCCCTTGCCCTTGGTCTGTTTAATTTAACATTTCTTTTTACCCCTAACCCAAGTAAAGTACAGTGACCGGGGCGGGGGCACTACAATATCATGACCAACCTTCTTATAAACTTCCATGATCCTAGGCCCAAGAGTTCTCGAGGTATCATCCGAAAACTGATTAACTGTTCCGGTCAATTTGACATAGACTCTTGACTTCAACATCGAATTTGACCGTATTTTATGATGTCACACCTGTGTACCAAAATTTATTATCCTAGGCCAAAGCAACCCTTACACATGTTTATGGATTCTGCACCAGAATTGACTTGTTATATATACGCATGCAAATTACAATTTTTCTACATGTTAAACAGTAGCAGAACGAATAATTTCAAGCATAATTGTTTTATATTGAATAAGCAATCACAACACACATATAACACCAAAGATAACGAACTTGTCACATTTTTTTCAAAAAAATCTTGTGGTCGGCTTACTGAGCTAAGTAGGTTTGCACTGCATCGTATTGTTTTGACTTCACGCTGCGTAGATTTGCTTTGTGAAATTGTACATTGTCAAGATAATATTAACTAGTAGCAATTACATTTGGTAAAGGTTCATGCACATCATTATTATGTCGTTATTTTTCAAACTGATTATTATGAATAAAGATATTCTTACCTGATTTGGTTCAGCATGCCACAACATCCGACCGCTCTTCTATAATATATAGAAGACGATCATGCGATAAATCAGATACCGAGCTTCAGTTTCAGAATTCTTTGCCATACTAACCCGAGCCAGTTCAAAGCGCAAATACCACCTCGTGGCTCGGAATACACGCATTGCACGGGCTCAGGTTAAATTAAGGATGCTAAGTAATAGAAACAGCTTTGAAACTCGAGGGTAAACGATTTGTACGAGGGGTCGTAGCCTCCGAGTATAAATTGTTTACCCGAGAGTTTAATGTTCTTTTTGTTTTGTATAATAGCCATCCATATATGGTAGTTCAGTAGTCGTTCCACATTGCCATATACTGCAGTTCAGTGAGTACTTAAAATCCTTCCTTAGCCCAGGTTACATAAACCAATGGGAGAGCAGATAATCAACAAAATCCACTGCTGTTCCAGACATGCTTGTATACTTTCCTATCCAACAGAGCGGTAACTAGCGTGCGGGTATTTAATAGCTGCACACTTTTAGTAACCACACCCTGTACTCAGCGTATTCAATTTACCTGCACCAAATATGTTAAGGAAAACACCAAGCTATGATACAAGAATGCTTATCTCCACTTGGGTCGGACTCAATTACTTTCAATATTTTTACCTATGTCAATAACATTTCAGACACCCTAGTTAGTGTTACACGTATTATACTATTCATAAAACAGCTTGATGAAATTGATTAGGTATCACTGTCGTTTATTCCATCAGTTTCTTCTTTATGGAACGATTTAGAATCCGCTATAAGAGATTCGATTTACGAGCTAATAATGCACGCACAAGACAATACATGCATATTTCAATAAAATCCATATTGACATTTCATAGATATAGTCAATACATCGTTACCTGTATACCTATATAGAATTAAATTTCTCGGATATTATCAGATTATGAGCTAATTATAAATATACTATTGAAATTAGGGTTAAGTTTGTGAATGAATGAAAAGATGTCAAAGCCTTTCAATTTCGTGTAAAATGCCGAACTAGCTCGACAACCGATTTATCTGACGAGTTAATACGTACGACACTTGTGGTGGCTATATTTCTCATATACTAGCAGCCTGTCAGTTTACAGGCCTGTCGCACCCTGTGTAATAATCTCTCTCTCTCTCTCTTACAGATACCTACGTTAACTGCAAATAGTTTTCACAAGAGTAAAGCGTGTCGCTCTTCTCTCGTTAATACTAGTATCTATCCCTATCGTTATGCCTAAGTGACACACTGAAGTACGTGTTTAATTTCCGTTGAAGAGCTATCAATATGTTTAATCACAGAAGGATATTCTTGAATGCATCAATGACTATACGATTAAAGATTTAATATGTTTTTGCACACATCTAGAGACGATTTATACAGATTATATAATATTGAACACAGTTTGTGCCCTAGCCCTTTTAATAACAAAGTACTCTTTGTACGAAATGCGTTTTTTTATAAAACTGGAAATCATTTGGAATTAAAAGTCAGTGTGATAAAACGCAGATTTTGAAGATGAAATAGGGACGCTGAGAATATTAGTTTGAGGAAAAGATCCGGTATTTGATCTTTACGACAGTTGCTCTAAGGTAAATTTGTCACAAAATCTTTATTTTAAATATGTTGGTGAAAATATTGTACATGCAAGCAATTTAACTCTTAAGTTATGTCGTTGGATTCAGTTTCCTTGATATAAGCATTTTCTAAATTTTGTCTTTTTTTCTTTAAATTTAATTTACAACACGTTAATCGTTGTGGAGGGGGATTAGTTTAAAAAAATGGACTTCCTCCCTTTCCACTAATGTATTCGTAGTTTATCACACCGCTCATGCATAGTGGCAGGCATTGTGACAGTGTTTACAATTGCAACTTGAGCAGCCCCGGATATTTTAAGGAGTATAACAATTTTCCGTATAGAGTCTTATGTAACCCTGTAGAGTGTGTGCTTTAATAGCTCGATGGCTCTGGCACGGTACTTTGTCCGTATTAGTATTCATTATTTATTTTATGTAATATTACAAATTGTATAATTTCTATTTCGCAGAGTTTTCCTTTAATTACTTCGATACAACGATAAATAACGAAATGAGATATCTCAAGACTTAGAATGTTGTAAAATCAGTGTTCTGTGAATTGCTCTTTACACTTCAGTCCAGGACACAACATCTTTAAATTAACAGTATAGTAGATATATATTTTTGTTTCAAAATATTTGCATCTGAAACACTCAGCCATTCAGTTATATTTTACTGTGCAAATGTCGAGGCGCTTGCAGGCATATTGTGGATCATCAAAGTGACATAACAATTTGCCTGTAAAGGTAGCTTCATCTAAACTTTTACTGCGCATGTGAACGAATCGCATATTCGAATCGTGTGCTAACTGTTATTATCATTATTTATTCATGTATGTTTTTCTTTGTTAATCTGTTTCTTAAACATCCTAATATCCTCTCGTTGCATAGGCAATACTCACACATTAAATATATACTAATTTTTCGGTATCGGTTTTGAAATCTTCGTCAATGTTTAATTTCATGCTTGACCTGCATCCGCACTTTCACAGGTTTTTGATAAATGTAAATGCAAATATATGAAGTTTTATCACGCGAAACGTACGCTTTGTAGTAAACATCTAATATTGGCAAACGCAAATTGAAACTGCATAAATTGCTAAACGGGATTCACCATTCAGATTTTTGGAATAGATTGATAGATTAACTTGAATTGCAACCAACATTAAATGATACAAAATCGAGATAAACTAATGGCAAATATTTAGTTAAAACTTGATGTTGGAAGATTTAGATTTTTATAGGGTTATATAAAGAATTTCTACAGTTTTAGACTATTTCTAGTATTAATATCTCATTTAATGCACGAATTGTCACACGAAAATTCAAATATCGTTTTGTATGCTTCTTTTTAACTAAATAAACTTTCCAGAAGGGTTCGCCTTTACAACTGTACACTCACAGTTTTAATGAAACGAGTTAAACAAACTTGTGAAAATCTAAAGGAGGTGGATGACCAGTACTACATATTATATAAATCACATGAAAAGACAAGCTAAATAGGTTAACAAAGTCACTATATATATCTGTGGTGTATCGTTAGGGTCTGCTTTTTCATTTCAAAATGTACGTGCACCTATAAAAATATACGTGCACGTGTAATATGTAGTTGCATAATTATATGGTTGTGTGCGTGTGTATATACATGCACTTATAATTGCACGTGCACGTATAAATTTACCCGTGCACGTCTATATATGAGTGCACACGTATATATACATGTGCATTTAATTACAAATGCATGTTTCGATCTACGCATGTACACATATTTGTACTTTTTCAAGCATCCAGAATGAGGCGTGCACGCGTAATATTACACGCGAACAATGGTAAATATATAGCTGCACGAATATTTATACGAGCACTCAGCATTACGCATGCCTGCGTTAAATATATTTGTATACGTACACTTGTAAAGATATAGGTACATTTTTTGTTGGGTTTAACGTCGAACCGACACAGTTTAAGGTCATATGGCGACTTTCCAGCTTTGATGGTGGAGGAAGACCCCAGGTACCCCTGCGTGCATTATTTCATCACGAGCGGGCACCTGAGTAGAACCACCGACCTTCCGTAAGCCAGCTGGATGGCTTCCTCACATGAAGAATTCAACGTCCCGAGTGAGGCTCGAACCCACATCGATGAGGGGCAAGTGATTTGAAGTCAGCGACCTTAACCACTCGGCCACGGAGGCCCCATATAGGTACATGCGTGTGTTTAAGTGCACGTAGAATGTGCGTGCACGCGTTGATTTATACCTAATTTTTATTCTTGATTGTATAATATGTAGGAACATGTAACTATGGATGTGCACGTATAAATTTTTTACGTGCATGCATTATGACAAGTGCATGTATATATATACGCGCAAGTGCATTTAAGCTTACATTTACATTTTTACGCGTGTATGTATAACACATGTGGTAGTATACATTTACATGTACACGCACATTTTTGATATTCCAGCACGCAAAGCAAACCTTCGACACAAATGTTATAGAATCTAACATACAAAGTCAAAAGATAATAGGAACGGGTAGATTTCTCGGAAACACAGAGCACCAAAAACAAAGCCCCAGAGCCACGCATTTACATAGTAGGCCCACAAATAAAAGAAGCTGTAATGGAAAAATATTTCAGACGGGTTGCTTCAAACATCCAGCAAGTACATATTAATTTTAGCTAAAGCACTGTTGGAAAAAAAAAGAATAAATTATTTTTCTACAATTTGTTATTGACAATAGTTGGACGTTAATTGAGAAATAATATATCTCACTTAGTGATTTGTCGTTGAATAAAAATCAATTTTGGAGTTAAGATGCAAAGGAATTAATCACGAGGGCGTATACAATGACTTTATTGAAGAGCAAGATATATTCTTTCGAGTTTAAAACGTTATTAAAGATTTATGTCTACGTCTCTGGAGATATTCACTAAAAATTTGCCTGTTTCAAGTGATTTTCTTTAACAGCGCACCGCTATGACGTTTTACGCTTGGCGTTATAATTTCGACGTACGAACTGGTTGTGTTTTGTATAATACTATATAGTTTAAGTCTTCTAAGTTTAATATGAAAATAAATCGAGACGTGTTTGAATGTGCTATATCGAATGTGAAGGCCATATACTGACCATATTTATTTCTTACTAGAATCAAAACATGTGTATTCACGTACATTTTATAGGTCCTGGAAAGAAATATGTATTCTCCACAAAACAGTATTCATTAAAATAAATGACAAATAATATAAATATTAAATGTGGGGCCTCCTTTTTGACCACTCACATATTATTCATTTTAATGAATACTGCCAATAGACTATAAATACGAGTACGTTATTTTGCAAAACTCGTAGCTGTACCCGCTAAAAATATGTGACAAATAAGAAAGCATAGTGCTGTCGCCTTTGAAGACTAACCATTTCTATATGTTTATAGATGAGCTTGGATATAACATTGCCACAAATTCGTCATACAAATGGGATATCATACAGTAAAAATGTTTGTGGAATTCAGGAAACATTTCATAAATGATCTACAACGGCAGCACGTACTCTTATTTTGCCAATTCCTAGTGCATTTATGATCTCAAAAGTCAGTTTACCGACTTAAAATCAGATGTCAGTCAAGTGACAAGCTTCTCTTGGAGGATCAAAACGTATTTTGTTGTACGAAAAGGGCGCAAGTTACGAACAAAATACAAGCTTCATTGACTAACACTGAACAAGGGCAAGTTTCTCGAAGCTGTATCAGAAATTGTGCAGTCTGATTTAGGGAAATCTTGTTATTTCTGATCTTACGAACAGTAATCCGCAACAGAATGCAGTGTAACCCTGAGAATAAGGCATCTTTGCCTAAGCCATCCATGCTGGTAACCTACACAATACGATGCATCCACATCCTCAATGAATTAGGTTTCAACACCGCATAATTATATAGAAGACCTGAACTGTGGCTTTCAATGTTGAGAACCTTTGTCTCAATTACTTGTTTCATTTTCTTCCTGTAATAGCCTCAGACAACCGCCGAACAGAAGGTATTTTGCAACCTTTTTCTAAATAATCCCTTAGAGGGAGGTAATTCATATGGAGTATAGTAGACGGCCGTAACACAACCCCACTTGAAATAAGGCATCATATACTATATGACGACGTAAAGGTCATAATGAACTGATAATTCCCAAATCGTATGGGGTACTTCAAATCCCACACTCGTTTGTTGTACAAATCTGGACGAGCCCCCATCTTACGAAAATTTGTCCGCAACAGAGTGCAGTGTATGCACATTCCATAACCCTGAGAATAAGGTACCTTCGCCTATGCCAGCCATGCTGGTACCTACAAAATACGATGCATCCACAGCCTCAATTAAGGAGGTTGTAACACCGCATATATAGGAGACCTGAACATGGCAAACATTTCAGCGGATTCGAAATCCGCATACACTGCACTATTAAGTGGCTGTCAATGGTAAGAACCTTTGTCTCAATTACTTGTTTTTCATGTTCTTCCTGTAATAGCCACAGACGACCGCCGAACAGAAGTTTTTTTCTAAAATAATCCCTTAAAGGCAGGCAATTCATATGAAGTACAGAAGACGGCATTATCACTGATGCGATAATGTTCTATAAAATTGGAACATACCAGCATATGCGTTGTGTTGTATCAGAAAAGGTGACAGCAGTTGTGAGAATCAAAAGGTCGTTACTTCTTGTGCTGGTTTTAACATCGAACTGACACAATTAAAGGTCATATGGCACATTTCAGGCTTTGATGGTGGAAGAAGACCTCATATACCCTTTCGTGCATTATTTCATCACATACGCGCATCTTTTGAGAACCATCGACCTTCCGTAAAAACCAATTTGATGGCTTCCTTCAACCAAAAATTCAACGCACCAGGTGAGGCTCGATCCCAAATCGGTCGGGGGCAGGTGATATGAAGTCAGCGACCGTAAAATTTTTACCGCGGAGGTCACCTTAAGTTTGTTAAGCTTGATCCTTTTTGCTGCAGAGGTAACTGCTGAGTATCGTTTTGAAAAAAATTACTCAGATTCAAATATTATAAACAAACTGTAAACTCTATATGTGAAAGAATTTCATAAGAAAGGTCTTCTTTTCCAGACATTTTCTGTGCCTAATTAGTTTGCATATGAGTGTGCTTAATACATCTTTTACATATCGCATCTTGCCACACATCTAAGCAGACAAGTGACTACTTAAAAGTACAATTTTCAATTTCGTAATTCATGCCGAATGTGTGCAAACATTTTATACACATCCCAAATGATCAATTGTTTTCAAAGATCTTTGATGATTTAAAGTTAATCGTACGCATGCATGGGAGAAACTGGAAAAAAATAAACTATTAATACAATTCCGTCGTGTTATTATTCTGTTATTATTCTCTTCTCCTTTTTTTGGGCATTAGGGCGTTTATAGTAGCTTTTGGACTTCACCCTCATTTGAAGACAATCAGATCTAGTATATGCAACAAACATGACATTGTAATGAAAATCTTATGAAAACAGTAAAGTCTGACAATTACTGGTATGAAAAGAAGCCATAATATTTAAAATTACATCATACGTAATTAATTCTTATGCATATGCTAACTTGGCACGTTTAAAAATATATCTTTCGAACATTAGTTACCTAGATCTGTGTCTATCTAATTATCGATAGCTCTTGCAATAGGATGTTATGCTTAAGGTAGTTCTGCATGTTTAGCTCGATTTCCTTCTACAATGTAGAATATGATCAAATGAAAAAGAATACGGTCATGTGCTTGATTTTTTTCTTGACTTATTTGAAAACTTTTGACCTCACTCATTTTTGTATAATCATGTGAGTCTATGGAAAAATCAGCTATAACTTTCAAAACTTTTTTGTGAATAGATTTTTTTCTACAATGCAGATTTGAATGTAACTTCTCAAAGTTGTGAATAAAGATTTGGGTTATAATTTGGTGATATTAAATGTATAGGTCCATGTGCCCTGTTTTGATCGAATTGACCAGGACTCAAGTGAAGGAATATTTCACGCTAATTTTAAGGTTGAATATGATATTTTGATTATGGAGGTTCTGCACGAATGAATCGATTTTTTTCTAAAGTACAGTGTTTGGTAATGATTAAACTATGATTTTTTTTTTTTCAAAATTTTAGATAATACCTAGCAAACTCAGCACATATTAAAAGGAATAGGGATTTGATTTTTGGCTTGCTTTTTGCTAAACTCAGCTTTTCATAATGTGAAAATCATAACTTTGGAAAGATTTTCTCGACCACCAATTTTTCTACAATGTAGATTTGAATATAACTTCTCACAGTTGTAAATAAACATTGGCTTATATTGTGGTGAAATAAAATCTATAAGTCTGTGTGCTTATTTTATACCTATTTGATCAATATTAAAGTGAACCGAATATTTCACTCTAATTCTAAGACATCATTTTGAATTGTTTGACGGGACATTTGTTAAAATATTAGATTTTGACTTTAGAAATAAAATACAGTGTCATTTTAATAAATTCACTAAAAGGATGTTATTAATTTATAGAATGATTTTCATTTCCGTACGCCGAATCCGGATAAATGACGTTACGCCATTAATTCAGGGTCCTCAATTGTACAGAACTACTTTAATATTTGCTAAATTTGCAGTTGATGTTAATTATTGACACAAGAATTATCAAATGACGTGTGTATTAAAAAATTAATCAAATATAACACAGACACCCTCAGAAAATGCAGTGCATTGGACATTCATATTTGAACGGTGATAAGTGATTTGGTAGTTCCATTCAAAGATGAAAAATGTATACAAAATGCAAATGCATTTTTTAAAGAAAGTCTTTTAGGCCTAGTCCGGTTTAGTCCGAAATCATCCTTGTAGAATATGAAAACAATTTTGTACTTATACTTCAGACTGTCCCTATTCATTATGTTTTATTTTATACAATCTGGTCTTTTCTTACGGATGATATAGCCTTTATCAGCAGTTAGGTTGATCAATTTAAATTTTGGGGTTGAACTAATTCAAACATTTGGCAAGGAATAAGTAGTATAAAAGTAACGTCTACATATCTCATATTGTGTCCGTTGCCATGGAAAATATGCTGTATTGGTATTCTACCGGAATACTACAACACTAGTGTTTTGCTTGAATTTGAACACCAGTAAAAAAGATATCTTAAGATCTCTAGCACTTTCCGGTAATCTTCCTTTAGAATTTTACTATCTTTGTAACATAGCGTTTGGGTGTCAACATTCAGAACATATTTGTCAAATTTCAGAACAGAATTTCTAACCAAACTTATAAATATATATTTCTCAAAAAGAATCGTCAAGGTTTAAGTACCAAACATGAGTATCTCAAATTCAGAAATAAGACAAAACCATCCACAAAAGGTATTTGTGAAATATTTATGCTTCTTGAACTGCTTTATTATGTAATGCCTGCGTGTGACTCAATAGATGATACTAATATTTTTGTTTAACTGATTTCATTGTAGATACGTTTGCACTACTTTGTGACATTAAAATCTGGAGAAGCTGCCCTTAATTATCGATCGCCCATTTTTATGGTTTGGCTAGGATTTCATTCGAGGGTCTTATTATCAATCAACAATAAAACTTCATTTTGGAATTAGTTTGAGGTTCGGACATTTTGTCTAGTAGTGTGACCGGCATAAGTTATTTTATATATACTGTATTTTCTTGTCGCAGATAAGGTAAGTGCGAAATACACATGTCCCAAATACGTTTAAACTCCCAGTTTCATTTATACAGGTTACTGACCGTTTAAAGACGGCGCACTTATTCTTAACTTGCTTCGAATCGGTTTTGAATCATATGCTATGTATATTGTCTTGTATGTTGGTAGTGATACTTTATTTCCCTGTCCTCCCACTTTTAGTTGCCACTTTCCTATTTACTATGTAAGATCATGTACCCACCAAATATTAGCTATAGCTCCAAGCTGGTAATTTTGCCACCGGTCGTCCCCAAGCTCTGCACCATTGCGTTCCTTTGTTTGTACGTTTTGTTCTACTTGCCTTCTTGGTTCGCTTTGTTTTAAGACACTTGCGCGTTTAATTCGAGCTTGAATTTTGCAAAGGCTTT
Source organism: Mercenaria mercenaria (assembly GCF_021730395.1). Lineage (NCBI taxonomy): Eukaryota > Metazoa > Mollusca > Bivalvia > Venerida > Veneridae > Mercenaria > Mercenaria mercenaria. The sequence goes on from NC_069372.1 coordinate 55,315,456, forward strand.
ACGTCATATCAACTGCAAAGGGGTATAAGCGATCTGGAAAATCTAAACTGTAATGATATTGTCGTGCTTAAGGAAAGTGTATATAGCTCAGAACGATAAGGTGGTCTCGACAAGTTTGGCTGTCAATTCAGAGATCCGGGCTTTGAATCCTGGTCAAGGCTCTGTAAATTTCAAAGATGCTTTTTTGTGCCTCCCATCTAATTTGCGGGGCATTATTGGTTCATTCTTGGAATAAATGATTTCGTGTGTACCGGTGCTGCACACAAGACAAGACAGTTAGTAAAGTTCAGGACAGACTGTATCTTATGATTCTCTCTCTTTATGTACTTTCTCTAACTCTGTCCCTCTGGTCATTGTTCTAGTAGTGTATGAAAACGCGTTTTTGAACGAGTATAGGCACTGTATAAATCTGTACAGAATAATATGCCCCTTAGGCGAAAATGAAACAACAAATGATAGAGAACCTTATTTGTGTCAGACAAAGCCAGCAATTTAGAAAACGACCGTCACTGAAAATGTGTGCTTTGAAGAAATTCAGACTGTCCTGGTTCAGAATATACATTTGGCTACACGATTTAATTATTTCGTCTTATGTTTTCTTCTAACATTTAATTATCTTGTACAAACAATCACTTAATAAAATGGAAAATAGATCCGATTTTCCTTGAGAATTTTGCAGAAACAATTACCATAGTGATAGACTGGAGTCAGTCCTTATTTCAATGTTCCTGCCCGTATCACATTTAATTTGCTTAACGATTGTCACTGATGTTTGTATGTTTTGTTCATTTGACAGAAAAGTCAAGATGTCTCAGACCCTATTAAATGGTATTCCTTTTACATCCGAAGAAGGTCGTTTTAAGCATGCAGCCGTTGCCGCCGACTCTCCAGAAAGTTCGGAAATTGGAACGTTTGTATCATTTAATTTAAAGAACGATATCATGGCAGTAGTATTTTACTAGTTTAGAATGACGTCACGTTAACGTGCGGTGACGTCAATGTTTTATTGCGACCAAGAAAGTGCGCTACCATATTTTAGCTACTATATTAGATAAAGGGCATATTAGAATCGAAATAATTTATAGTGTACTATTCTATATGAATAGAATATTTATCATTTATTATAAATAAAGTATTAGTGTATCACACATCTACTAACAAAACAAAATCGAAAACCTGTCGCGTGACTTGCTCCATGTCCCACACAAGAAAATGTTTTAACATACCAATAAACCCACCGCCTCCTGGCGGCGGGTAATGACTTACATTTGCTTCCGGCGGAGAAAGCAAGATACTCCCTTTCATCTATATATTAAACATCACTGATTCAGAGATCCTAGTACACAAACTTTGAGATCGTCAGAAAATTTTAAGACTAAATGTTGTTATTTTGTCCCATACAACAAGTGCAAAACATTTAATGACAGAGTTTCTGTATTATTGGCCAAAAACTGTGGAATCAACTGCAGTTAGAAGTACGACAAAGTAAATCACTTGATACATTCAAAAGATCTTACAACAATGCATTTTAGAGACAAAGACATTGTGTTAAATATTTTGATAATAGTTTTATATGCGATAACACCAGGTATAAGTTTTTAATTTGGTGAGTTTTACATTTCGTCATTAATATTTTAAGGTTTGTTAAATTAAAAGAACAAACACCATCAAATGTGTCATTGTATAGAAATAGGCGTTAAATCAAATTAGTCAGTTTCAGTTTGATTTGTAAAGTTAAGTTTTATAGGTAGAAGTCAAGTCTGAAATAAGACAATATGTCCGATGTAAATGTTTCTATTGTAAAGAATACCATTAGCCACAGTCCTTCCTTTACATAGCACAGACATCTGTGTCCCATGCACACTTTCATCACGATGCCTACACAGTCAAACCTGTCTATAAAGACCGCACTTGGGAAAGCCAAAATGCGTTCTTTATTGGGAGGTGGTCTTTATTCACAGGTTAAAATACAACGTAAATGTAAATTGGGAAACAAAACATGTGGTCTTTAGAGCCAGGTGGTCTCTGTTCAGAGGTGGTCTTTAACACAGGTTTCACTGTAGTTAGAAAAGTATAGAAGGAAGGATGCAGTAATGAAGTACAAGTAATTTGTTTAAACGTAATTCTAATATGCCTTTCTCTTTAAAACCACTCCGTTACTACTCAAAGCAAGAGTCCTACCTTTTAGATATATTGTAAAGGCTTTAAATCAAATAACGCAAAACCTGCCATTAACATTCGGGGGATGGGCAAATAATTACTCGCTCCGCTAGTAAAATTATGACCTTTTTCGTAAATCAATTTCAAATAATCCTTATTGTATATGCGGTGAACCAGAAACAACAAATCACTACCTTTTATCATGCCCGATTTATATACCACAAAGACAATGCTCCTAAATGAATTACCTTGTGCACCCACTATTGATAACTTACTGTTTGGTAACGAACACTTAACAACGACCCAAAATATATCGGTCTTTACTAAAGTGCAACAATACATCGTTGCCTCGAAGCGGTTCTCCACGTGACCGGCATACCGGTGCGTGCGGGTGGCCATTGGCGCGGACTGGCCGCATGCAGCACATTCTTAGTACCAAGCAGCATTTCTCAACTATTTTCACAATGTTCATACTTTACTAACTAAAAAGATATAAAAAGAGTTTAAACTAACAAATAAATAGACAAACACCATATTCTTTTACACTATATTCTTGCGACATGTTTTACTGTCGAGGAAATGAATTAATATAAGTTTTCGCTGAAAACTTGTTTTCAGATCCTTTACATCACTTTGATTGTAAATGTTACTGTATATATTTATGTACATGATATATCTAATAAATACTGTTTAAACTAAACACTCTTACGCTAGAATGACGTCACGTTAACGTGCGGTGACGTCAATGTTTTGTTGCGACCAAGAAAGTGTGCTACCATATTTTAGCTACGATATTAGATAAAGGGCATATTAAATCGAAATAATTTATAGCAAAACCATGTTTTAACACTATTTATACACTCGGGCGGTAATACGTCGTGCAAATAATTTCACTCGGGCTGCGCCCTAGTAAAATTATTACGCCCGACGTATAACCACCCATCGTGCATAAATAGTGTTAAAGCACCCTTTTGCTATAAATTATTTCTTAAATGATAAAACATTTCCACCAGAATTACTCTTGTATTTTAATTTGAGTTTGTCTAAATATATATCTGCAAATTTGTAGAGTGTATGTGTACATACGCGTAATTGTACATTCGTTTTGCTTGATTAAGCTAAACACATGGCAGAATTCATCCATGATTACAACTGATTCAGATCCATCATGAGGGACAAAGGCGGAAGCGCTGTAGATGCAGCAATTGCAGCTGTGTTGTGTTCAGGAGTAGTCAATGCACACAGTTGTGGTATTGGAGGAGGAGCAATTATTACATACTACAAAAGGTTGTATGTATAATGTTTGATATTCCATACTATAAATATTTTGCCCAGATGCGATTTAAGACGCTGTAGTGAAATTATTATGTATTGATGCAACTTGATAATACAATTTGTTATGTTACAGTTATGATACATTTGTACGGAATGATACAAATGAATATTGTAACTAAAATATATAACTGATGTTTTCTCCTTTAGAGTTATGTGATTGGTGACATATTCTGAATTTCAAATTTACAAAAGGCGTGTAGCGATGTCTTTGTTTTATTGTAATAACTAGAAAACCTCTTCAGCAGGGCTACCGTAAAAATTAACTTCGTAATCCATTTGCCAGTTTGTTTGTTTATGTTTGTTTTTGGGTTAAACGCCATTTTTAAACAGTATCTCAGTCATGTGATGGCGGACAGTTAACCTAACCAGTGCTCCTGGATATTGTACCAGTACAAACCTGTCCTCCGCAAGTAACTGCCAACTTTCCTACATGAATTGGAGGTGGAAGACGAATTATTTCAGACACAATGTCTTTTATCAAATTGTCTCGGAGAGCATACACTCTGCCCGGGGATCGCACTCGCGACTCCGCTATTTGTAAACCAACGCTCCCCCAAGTGAGCTAAGCGGACGGGCTCCGTTTGCCAATTTGGTCACCATAAATCGCAATTAGTGATGAAATCAAAAAGTTATATAATGATTCTCCTGCGATAAGGTATTCCACAGCCAGACTTTTATGCAGATCTGATTTACAACATCATAAAATTCTTGAGTATTGCTATTGCCGATCATTATCTAATAGTACTGAATTATCAAATGTTTTATTGCTAAAGGCTTTGATTGCTTTGTTATTAACACAATATTTTGATGCTCAATTCTTTAACAACTGGTCTTTACGCTTTCTTTGATTGTGCGATAACGAAAAATATATAGGAGCTTGGGGTAGCTAGCACTTAGACTCCCCTCTTTGAACGGACTGGTTTGATATTTGACCCTCGTCCTCCTCCGATGCGCTTGACTACTATTCCTTTGGTGCTCAGGATTCTTCAAACTTTTTAAATATATATCTTTACGTTTCCATTATTTTCTGTCTATATCTCTTTATATGAGGATATAATATTGTCTATTTTGTAATGTTTCTGTGGTAAATGTTACATTTGTAAGAGATTCGCCCGTTTTGTAATGTAGATACACGGTAGGGCTTAAAGATTGCAGTGTATGCCTGTTTGTTACGTCTGTATTAAAGGTTTATGCTTTCGTATGTGTAAGTGAACATGTGCTCATTCACCATGTACGTGTATATTTTGGGCGATTGCGTTCTTTAATAAATTTATTGTCGCTTTTCTATTGGACTCTTGTCATTTGTTTGTAATTAAGTCTATGCATTGATAGAAATAAAAAGATCCTTTATTGTAGATATTATGCATTTAATAATACAATTTTACGCATGTTTTAAAAATCTAACTAAAATTAGAAACAAAAGAGAAAATAAAAATGTATTAAAAGATTATGTTCAGTTCAACGAATGTTTCAGTTGTTTTGTTTAAATACTTTATTCAATTTCATTGACATTCTAACGACAGTAATCCGTAAAAGAAATTAAAGAGCATATCATTTCATTACCAAACTCCCAACTGCCTGTGGTGGGATTCGAACTCAGCTCGCTCGGGTGCTAGTTCTATGCTCGAACTTCTGAGCCAAAAAACCGACTCTCTTAGGCTATGCGTAAGCGACCGTAACAATTCCCCTCTTCCAAACGTCATCATTTATGATGACATATATAGAAAGTGCCATTTTTGGCACGAGATGAAGTCCTTCTCAAACCTGAGCCACCATCTTACGACTTTAAGACAAAATTGTTTCAAGTTTTCATTTCGTTTTGTCAATTAAATTATAAATAACTGTTACCAATTCAAAAATGTTTAAAACATTACTTATGAGGGAATTCATTTATTTAGTAGGCATTTGCTGTAAATGAAGAATAAAAATTATAAGGGCTTTGATTGAAATATGTCAAAGTACAGCGTGTTTATTTGAGACATATTTTTGTTTTCAAATCTCAAATATTACGCAATACAGGTAAAAATTTGCCACATAAAAAGTGTTTCTTTTACAGATCAACAGGAAACGTATATACAGTTATTGGAAGAGAGCAGTCGCCGGCAGGACTTCAACCTGATATGTTTATAGATGATCATTTATCGAAACGAGTTGGTCCGTTTTATAACATATATATCTCACTGCAAAAATAAATGTACTATTTTAATATTCGAATATTCCTGAGCATGTTTAACTTATTAATGTAAAAATAAGGGCCGTGAAAAGCATATGAATCTAAACAATTACTCAAAATATACGTGGATAGTTATTTCAATAATTATTTTTAATTTATCATTGGGATTGCTATGATAAGAAGTGACCAGTAACGTTTTGTTATACATGGTAACGTTGATAATCAGACCTTTAATTCCTTTTATGTTATTGTTTTTACCGATTATTGTTTTGTTTCCCTCAAAGACGTTATGCAAGAAGTTAAATCACGATATTTTTATACATGAATATCTATAAATAGCTATCACAAAAGTTTAAATGAAATGCCTGTCTAGTTTGCAACTATGAACTATATCAAAAACTGCGAGTACAGCAGCTTATGATCTAAACAAAAGCAAAAACGGAAAATATTGTGCAAATGCATCCGTTGCATCCAGTTGTTCTATTTGTAGTCAAAATGAGGTTTTCCCTTTGTTACTGTTAAACCCTACGAAACCGGAAGTAGTCAACTTCTCTATCTTTTTTCGCAAACATGACTTAAGTAGCGGTGATAACATGTTTAGAAGCAGTTTAAAGCCAAATATCCCTTCAAAACAATAATGGATTCGCTCAAAACGTAAGTGCAGTAATTCCTCTGTGATACTCATTTGGCAGATTGCATCATTATGTGCGTACTATGACAGGTATAAATGTCCACAAAGTCTTTACAATAGTAACTAAAATAACTTGAATATGTAAAGTCAGAAATGAAACGAGTAATTTTCAATTAAACAAAGTCTTAATATATGTAATTTATGTACATTTTGTTGCCATATTATTGTTCGAGAAACATTCTCTCTCGAAGTTATAATAGATTGTCACACCTGTTTGACCGAAACATGTAGGTGTGACCAATCGGTAGACATCTTACATCCTGCTGCTTGATAATATTCTGCTTGTCGGCTTATCTTTTGTTGGCACTACTGCCATTGTGGAGGCAAAATAACCGAAAACAAGAAAAAAATATATAGGCTTAGAGTCGTAGTTCCAAGCCATATAAAAGACAGTTGCTTCAAAATATTGGCGATATCAACTAAAATATTGTACTTCCGATAGTCGTCGTCATTTTTTTCATTTTATTTATATTGTATTTCTTCTGTCGATAATGTATGCCGCCAACATGTTTTTGTTTTCAAAAGGTGGATTGTCGATTGGTACACCCGGAGAAATTTTGTGTTTATATGAGGCATGGAAATTAGGCGGCCGGTTACCGTGGAAACAATTATTTCAGCCAGCAATTGATCTATGTAAGAACGGAGTGACAGTAAGGACAGCTCTTGCAAATGCTATAGACGATATTGTCAAGGATGATCAACTTTGTTTGAAAGAGAAATATCCAGATTTCATGTAAGTACACATTTTCTTTCTATGTTACAAGATATTGAAACGGTGCTTTTCGTTATCATTACAATATTGAAAGTAAAAATGGCAATCAGCTTTATTTTCAAGTTCAATCTGATCATGTATTTTTAAGTCTGTTGTAAAGATAAAATATTTCTAATGTGAATATCGGGTGAGTGTTGCAAAATCTAAAGCCTCAAACCTAATATCCTCACATAAAAGTACGAAACATTTATATGGACTCCACAGAATGTCTATGATAATTCCCAAGTTCCTGAATCTACCAGATCGACGAGCTATGTCCAATTTACTTGAGATGATGTTGTTGAGAGTAAAATATATGGATTGCTTTAAAAAATCTTTTTATTCGTGTAAAGAGCCTGAAAGTATTTACTAGTATATTATATATAGAGGATCTAGTTTCTTCCGGTATTAGATACAGATATCGAGATACAATACAATTATTGCCTTTTGGTGAGGTAGAAACGTGGATATATTGACCTAATAAAAGCGATATCGACCTCGGCCTGATAAAAGCAATATCGATCGAGGGCGTAACCGATAAATCCACATATCGAACAAACTTAAAAAGTAACATAAGCATAAAATATAAATAGAAATATCTGCCGCCTTTGGTCGTTTATCGTGGTGAATTGTATACGACGTCGCATTGTTCTGATTGCAAACCATGATGACGTGAAAACTGGAGGTCAATACGTGTTATTGGCTCCGCCTTCGAGTTAATACGACAATTTATCATTGATCATGTGACTTCATCTAGACCAATGAAAAGGACTATAATTATAGATTTGATAATGAAATTATTTCTCGATCAGCATATACTTGATATTAAATTTAAAACAAACAATTTTCCCCTCGTTTTATCTTTTAATAGTGTTCATGAATTGAGTAAATTTACTTTTTTTACTTTCTGTTTTGATAAAGTTTTCTCTCAGTCAAAAAAATCATAACATTAATCTTGTGTCTTCTTTTTTTACCATATTGAACAGGAAGGGTTAAGTATTTTGTATAATTCTAATTAATGCAACATTAAACTTCAGACATTTCTTGACCAACCCTGAAACTGGAGAAGTATACAAAAAAGGTGACATGATGTACAGGCCGGTTTTTGCTAAAACATTGGAGACAATTGCAAACGAAGGACCCGATTGCTTTTACAAAGGCAGTCTAACGGATGACATAATTGCTGATATTAGTGAAAAAAGTAATAAGTGTGCTTGTGCTCAAGACAAATAAAATTTGACAGATAAAACATCTGTTATTTAGTAAATAAAAGATCATTGCCATTTTTCTGAGCAGTTGCTTTCACAGATATTTACATTATTACATAGATAATTTTATTTACAATCTTAAATGCTGAAATAGACATATAAATAGGGAACTAGATTTACAGTGTATCTATATAGGATCTAAATTGTTTTAAACTTATAAAGAAATAGAAAGTTGCATTTAATACCAATCAGCATGGTACAGTGACGATTCATTGATAAAGTAAAGTCCATTTTTGCAAAAAAAGAATAAAGAGGGTACGACATTGTTGCATTAATCATGGACTTTTAATTATGAGGCTATTAAAATTAATAGAGGTATTTCACTTCTGCAAGTTTTATGACGGCCACGCGTCTCTTGCTTTAAGATATTAGAGATATTACATATGTCTGGTATTTTATTTCAGATGGGATAATCTCCAAGGAAGATCTGGCTAACTACACAGCCCCGACGAAACCACCTATTTCTTTAAAGCTTAAAGACGATCTGATCATTTATTCTCCGCCTCTTCCCACAAGTGGTATTTTGTATCAGTATATACTCGATTTGTTGAAAGGTAAGAAAACCTGCTTCGATTTGAGTCATTTAACACTAAAATATTTATCTTACAAGGTATGCATGTAATGAGAAAAATGGAACGATATATTTTCTATCAAGCTTAACAAGATCTTTAATAAGTACATTTGCTATTTCATATCAGAGATAAAACTGATATTTCAAAACATTCTCAAATGCCAACCTTAAAATTATAAGACGCACCCATAAACGTGAACAACGCAATATTACAATATGTTATTTGAAATAATCTCATTCCCATTACTTTTCTTGCGATACGTTATTAGAAGTTTTGAGTCAGTTTAAATACATTGATATCTATATTTTGTAAGATTTCAAATTCGATGGTTCGAGCGTCTCGACAGCTGGAAAGTCTATAACCACCTGGCATAGAATTACTGAAGCATTTAAACATTCTGCGGCCATTAAACATCAGCTTGGAGACAATGATATTTGTACAGAAGAAATTAAGAGGTCTATTGACGAGGTAATGGTGCTAATTTACCATTACTAAAGATTTCTTTTCAAATTATGTAAAATTACCTTTGAAAACTTCGTTGAATAGGGAGTGTTTTCATAAGAACATTAATTTGAAAGATAGATGAAACAAAGTGTTATTGCAATTTCTATATACACTCTTTTGTGTTCTACATTTTCACTTTACACAAACAGTATGAGCAAGAAGAACAAAGCAGCAATAACACACTAAAATCCCTCTCAGTGACGTTGTGCACTGTGCTTCCGAGAAACTAACTTTACCTTTTATCTTTGGTATTTATTACCATTTTGAATATAAATTCTAAATATTGAGTTTATAAATCAGATTTTGAAAAAAGCGAGAAATGAAGATTATGTAAAAACTACACGTGCTCGAATAATCGATACAAAAACATTTGATGCGGCTTACTATGTTTCGCTGAACACTGTGAAGCAGCCCGAAGATAATGGTACTTCACACCTTTCAGTACTAGGACCTGATGGTGATGCTGTGTCAGTAACGAGCACTGTCAGTAAATTGTAAGTATTCCCTTTTTGCATTATATACATTTAGTTTTATCCTTTAAAGGAAATTCTGAGAACAAAGCCTTTTGAAACAGAAAATGTATCAGAGTATGTAGGAAGATGTATTATTGTGCATAAAAGTACAGAATAGGATATAAAACATCTAACAAATGAAAAAAATAAAAATATGGAAAGGAGTTGTACACCGTCTTGAAACGTTCAGCGGTATATCATGGTTGGGGAGAACTTTAATGTTATTGTTGCTGACTAGGTCCCACTGTGTTCGAAACAAGTAATCCATGAAGTCGACTTCATCTCAAACGTATTCGTCACGATAGGTACGACTAAACACTAAAAGAAGCAAATATGTAATGAAAACACAAAAAATAATATAAACATGTACCAAAAGTTATTAAGGAAAAGTGAAATCAAAAGGCAACTCGTCCAAAGAAAAGCCATCAATAACCCGATGAAAAAGGTCAGAAGATATGTATCAAAGCTGCTCGGTATCAGTGAGCGCAGTCATTGAAGGATATCTGAGCTTCTGGCTGTTAAAGAAGTGAGGAATAAGCATGCGGTGCCCCTTATAGCTGTTGTGTCATAAAAGTTCTTAATAAATGCTGTTTTACTTGAAAATATGCCATAGCCGCGATGTCTGTAAGTAGCGTATGGTATAAATCGGGTTTTTAATTTTGTGTTCGAAAAAAGAATGTAAATATGAATCAATTACTGAATAACATTGTCATAACATTTTGTAACATATTTGGCATTTATAATAACGCAATCTCTGTTGAACAATTTTCTAGTATATTGATTACGTTCATTGAAGTACGAGTATTCACGAGCGTATCTTATTAGTAGAGAAATCACTTACGTTTTAGCACCAGCCACATTCCATCCAAATGAGAAAAAAAAATTGATATTAAAATCAGATTTCATTTCATTGTGTTTGAAATAGTTTTGGATACATTATTAAAATGTAAATTCTAAAACGATGCAGTAGTCTATGATTAAGTTTGATTTTAACTTGGAGCTCCGTTGTCCATTAAATAATATCGAGCACAGGAGCTAAAATACAAATATAATCATGTGAAAAATATCATTCTGATAGCGTTCACTATTGTGCTTCTACCAAAAGGCTTTACATACCATCACTTGTGATAAATACAAAAATAGTATAGATAAACTAATGTGAAATTAGTTCCCATTGGTATACAAATAGCAAGTCTTACCCTGAAGATTAGAGATGCTGGTGTGCCTACTATTTTTAAAAGTCTAGTAAAGTTCAAATTCCGTTTTCATGTATTTGTAGGAAATACTTAATAAATTAAGTTGAAATGCAACAAAAGAAGATACCTATCGCATTAATATTTGCACGTATTCTGTAATGCAAATACTTATAGATACCAGAGAGGTTAAACATGCTCCGATACAGAGATCATCTTGGTTTGACTATCATATGAGATATGTACTAATATAATATGCCAAAATTCATGTCTGTATATAAATGAATTAATAAGTATGCCCTCCCTATCGATACTTCTTGAACTGACACTAAAATTGTTGTATCAAACAACAATAAAAAGTTATGAGTTCTACAGAATTTCAAGCATTTAAATGAATAAAAAGGTACTATCTAAGCTTTCTCGCTAATTGTTTCTTTTTTTTCATTTCAGTTTTGGCTCAAGGGTTGTTGGGACTAGAACTGGAATTGTCTTCAATGATGTTCTGAGAAATTTTTCATTACCAAATGTGAAAGGTAGATTTGACCACTCTCCATTAAATTCAAATTTTGCAGAACCACTTAGGCGTCCTTTGACAGCAATGAGTCCCAGCATAATTGTTGATAAAAATGGTGATGTAAAACTAGTGATTGGTGCTTCGGGCGCAACTCGTATACCTACATCGATGGCACTGGTAATATGAATTAAATTTTGTATCTGAATTTTAAAAAGAAATGTTTTTGTTGGGTTTAAAATTATATGTTACATGGTTGCTTAACAGTTTGTTGGTGGAGGAAGACCCCAAGTGTCCCTCAGTGCATTCTGTTATCAAGAGCGGGAACATCGGTAGCACCACTGGCCTCCAGTAAGCCAGCTGGAAGGCTTCCTCACATGAAGGCCTCAACGCCTCGAGTTTGGCTCGAACCAACATACATGAGGGGAAAGTAATTTAAGGTCAGCGACTTTAACCAGTCTGCCACGGTGGCCACTGATTTTAAAATATCAGCTAGTAATAGTTGTAGTAATTTTATATTACAGATTCTTATCACTGCGTACAACTGGTGGAAATTAGTTCAAACAGAGCGAAATCACTGCTCATTTGAAAAATATGATAACAGAGAATAGGGTATATTTATAGGTTATTAGCTTTGTATTTGGAAATATGCACGAGTTCTTCAGCGGAAATATTGCGCGACTTTAGGAGGGCAATATTCTTCCGCTGAAGAACGAGTGCATATTTCCCGATGCAAAGATAATAACCTTTTTATTACATTATGCATCTACACGTATATATATTTCTTAAATATCATAAATATGTTCAATAGCCTGAATAGGATTGACAATACTGGACTAAAAAGAAAATAATAGTACAACAACACACACTGAATTACGTCACGCACCCGATATGAAATTTAGGCGACAGTGTATGAAAAATATTGACGTTTCCGGTACCAGTGTAACTTAACGGAACGAATATGTAATAAATGAAGATGTTGAACCAGTACAAATGTAAAATACAATTCGGGTGTGTATCAAGCAGCATCTAAACGTAGTCTAATCCGTTTGGGTGAGCGGATTCGCTCTTATTTATACTGCTAGGTGATTTGTAATTATTGGTCAGATATATTGTGATTAGTTACTATCATATTTATGATGCGACTTTGTAAACCCACACATTCTCACGTATGGGAAGTCACCTGTTCTGCATTTAATTGTAATAATGCTTAATATCTCTTTAAATTTAAATTCATTTAACCCTTGAGATCAAGTTGACTTTCAGAGAGAATAAATACAGCTTCTCTGGTCAAACTCAGTTCAAAAGACTAAAATTGTCACTGCTGAATTGTGAGACATGATGCCAGAGATATAAGTATATATGCAAATGCTGAACCAGTACGAATGTGCAGTACAATTCGAATTGTATATAAAGCAGCATCGAAACTAATCTTATTTGGTAAGTGGACTAACTTCGGAATGTTTACGCTCGTTTATACTGCTGGGCGTTTTGCCGTTATGGTCTAGTATATTGTGTCGGTGAGTTTGTTTGAATTCTCTCTCTCTCTATATATATATGTGAAAGTCTGGACTCTAATGCAGGTTACTATGGAAACGTTGTGGTTTAACTGGGGTATCAAAGAAGCAATAGACTATCCACGTATTCACCACCAATTGTACCCGCCAAAAATATGTTGTCAGCCAGGATTGCCAAAGGTTTATAACTTAAAATCATAACATCTAAAATACAAGTCATATAATTATGTTAACTTTACGGAATATGCTGGTAAAATTAAGTTGCAATGGTTTTATGCAAATTTTTACTATACCATATCAAAGAATAGTTTGCTTTATTATTATTAAAAAATGTACATTAACCAAGACGATTTCATCATGTGCCATAAATCATGGACTTGATAGATTAAAATAAAAAGAAAAAACCTAGATCCGCTTACTTCCTCGATCCCTGAAATATTTAATGAATATTTTTTTTTAACTCATAGAATTTCTTAAGTGAAAGTTCCAAAGTTTACTGGAATTAGCGATTGAAGCCGGAAAACATATATCCTTTCCTTAGGTGACGAAAACACTAAACGGTAACCAGCATTCATGTCAAACGGTCATATATACTTGATATTTTGAACTACTCTGAGAATTATTCTGTACAAGTTCTTGCAGTTAATGAAAAGTTTATTTACAGTAGTTACGTTTTAGTCTACTTAAGAATGTCGCTTTTCTGAACTTAAACATGAAAAATCTAAGGCTCATGAACAATTTTCATTTGTAAAGAAAATCCCATTTAATTGGATAGGTTTGAAAATACTGCTTACAATTTATGCAAATTAACGCTTAGAAAAAAGGTATTGCTTCGATGAGAATATATACTGGTTAATGTATAACGCTTTATGCAAAAGGCAGGAAACCCGTATGTCGATGAATCGATACGAAAATCATAAACAAAAACAACATAAAAATGAATAGAAATATGAAATTTGATATTTTAATGCAAAATCGGTGAATCATAGAATCAGTCATTAAACTATTACTTGAATGTAAAATTGGATCCTTAAACTGGAGAAGTTTACTGCCAAGGCCAGTCTTAGCTATTTGTTAAAGGTTGTCTGTTGACTTTGATTGTGAAATGAATAAAATTATATTTATGTTCGTTAAGTGTTAACGTGAAAATAGATAACTATGTTTATTCACTCTAATATTACAATGATTCTTTGAAGAAAACATGCAATAAAGTTTTCTTTTATATATTTCTGAAGCAGCTGATTAATGGTCTACAAGAAAAAGGTCATGCTGTGACGAACATAAACTCAAACTCCGTTGTACAGGGCATCCTCAGAACAGGTGACGAAATAACTGCCTACAGTGATTATCGAAAAGAAGGAAAAGCAAGCGGCTTTTAAAGTATATAATTATCACGCTAATAATTAACGCATCTTGTTAGAATAAGTGAAGCTTAGTAAGGTTTTCTATCGGAACAGAAGACGAATCTACATTTAGCAGTACGCAAGAACAGAAAGTTTTCTTGTAAGGTATCTAGTGTTTATATGATATTCAAACGCATCAATAGAAATGTATCATATAAGTTCAGTTTTGGTGTTATGTTCATGCCATGTTTTAATGCATAATAAATATGACATGTACACATGTTATAGTTTCTTCTTTTCAATATGTTATACACTAAATGACTCATCATTTTCCCCTTATAAGTCTTGCAAACATGTATATAGTTTATCTTTGTCCGGGAATATAACCCCACTCTTTAAAATGAACCATGGAGACAACTAGCCACAAGAAATGATATACGATACTGACCATTTTCAAAACATATGATTGTTTCAAACAATTACTGCGTAACTCATTTGTTTCGATAGGGTTAATAATGAGCGTATCATCCTGAAAAGCGCACGAGCGCCGGTTGGTAAAACTCCAATTGCATCCAGACATAATCCTGACTGAATATGATAGTTACTTTATGGTCGTGCTGAACTTTATAGGGACACATTTATAGGTCATTTGGGGACTTTTCAGCTTTAATGATGAAGGATGTCCCCAGTTTCCCCGCGATGAATTATCTCATAACGAGTGGTCACGGGAGTAGTACCACCGACCTTCAATAACCAAGCTGGACGGCTTCTATGAAGAAATAATTCTTATCTCTTTGTATGGTTTCAAACCCTCAGAGGATAGGGGCAACTGACTTTATCTACACGGCTACTGTAAATTTGTGGAGTCCAAATAACTTCTGCTGTGGAAACGAAAAAATCTTGTAAGGTTTACAGACCACCGATTTTTATTACTGTTATAACGTAGTAAAACAACGTATTATTAAACAACACAGCAATTAAACACGTATTTAATTTAGTTCTGTTCACTGTATGTAAATTTAAATAATATTATTACTATATTTTTTTGTTCAATTTACAAATGTCTGCAAAAAGGAATAAAGCTCTCTAATGCAGTGGAAACGCAGCAAAAAATTAATATAAACAGAAAAAATAAGTTTTAATTTATCTCGCACTTTAAATACGTCCAATGGCTATCTTTCTCTGAAGTAATTTTATATTTAGATATTTCGATATTTACTTCCAATGTAGAACATCCTCATTGAACACGTTCATTAAATAAATATTAAAAGCTTCTTTCATGATTAAATGTCATGCCGGTTGATTCTTGTAAAATACTTTGACATGTTGTTAAACACGTTGGTTCTGACGTGTAGATCCAAATTTCTGAATGCATATGCCCTAATCGAACAACATGAAAGACCAGCATCAACTCGAAAGAATATTTTTCTTTCAAGACGGAAGATTGTATTGAAATAAACAAATATTTTTTCATAAAATAAAAAAGCAATAATGTACCATGATGGGCACATCTCGAAGCTGCTGATCAGAGAAAGTAAGCGCGAACACAATTTGGGAAGGAAAAATATAATTGTTTCTTCCTTTTAAAATACATGTTTAAGGCATGTCTTGATACAAAATTTCTCCAAAACGAATATACAGGCAAAACATATTACAGGGTAATGTCACAGACAATGAATTTGACCGTTCTAGGTTACAGATACAATTTGAGATCGAGCAAAATATGCCCACTTTGGGAATGTGCCGAGCCTCCATATTTCATAACACTCCGTCCAATTGGACAACCCTTTAAAATTGTTTGTTTGCCAGTTCTGATTTATACCATCTGGGAGGAAGTTGGTAGGCAGGTATTTTTGTGTGGACAAAATGGTGATTCTAAAAAATGTGAATATATATTGAGCAATCTTGAAGATATCAATAAGGAAGAACTAAAACATTTAGTGGTTCTTGTTTTATTTAATTTATGGGCTTGTCAGAATACCAACTTTTCATGTAAAGGTCTCAAATAATGTCTTAAATGTCTTACATTCAATCAGGGCTGTTATATTGCGATCTTCTCAGATCGTTCAGCACGACTTTTATGCCGTGTTTTTGGTACTGTAGTTTCTCAGCATGACCATTTCTGCCTGGTAGGTTACAATATTCCCGCTGTCATAGCCTTGGGTATTATACTATCACCCCTTAGATATGGTGCCTGCTTTTTAATTTGTCTTTGGACAGTTCCTGTGATATGTAGGCTCCATTACCTCAGATCCCCTTTCTAAATTCAAGTTTGTTTAGTTCTGCCCATTGTTTTCTCGTTTGGGGCAAACCCATTATTTTATCTGTTGACCAAACGCCGCTTTTCATGGAATTACATGCCCCAACACGTGTATCATTGAAGGTTTCATGTGCAACGCCGTTTGAATACATCTGCGGATGTCTCTAAATTGCTTTTTTTTGTAATTTTAGCATGTTTAAATGTTGTTTGCTCAATCCGGGGCTAGAGGGCGTGGACGGTAACATGCATTTCCACAACCGTCCATGAACATGCTCTCAAACCGAGCCTTCAACATTTTCGTTTTTATCGTGTTGAGCGGCCTGTGAAGTTTCCATTTCTTTCTATTTTAAAAACTGTTTAAGTGCAAACATCAATAAATAATTTTGTTAAACGTTTTTAATACTTACTAAAACGATTCATTAACAAATGTGGTGCTCTTAAGTTACTACTTGTTAAAGATTCATTGTCTATTTGATGTCAATAATATATGATCACTATCTTAAAACCGATGTCACTGGGAGCCTAGTGTTAAATGTGATGTTGCATCAGGACTTTTTTGTCAGGTTTCCTCTTCCAGCAGTCATGCAAGCCTGGCGAAAACCACGCTGTATTTCATCACGAATGCTTGATCCTTTTGTGCATATTCTGTATAACAAAATCAACAGACGTCTTTCCTCACGTTCGTGGCTGAAGCAGTCTGCAAGTTCTTAAACTACAGCTTAACTGAAGACATACAAATACTATACCATTCAATACGTCACCTGAAAGTTAGACATTTAACCCAATGCAGCATCGAATTGAATAAAGTGTTTCAAGATGGAAAAAATCTGAAAGAATATTTAATCAGAACTTCTGTTTTGAAGCATACATACATATATGAGCATTTATTTGTTGCCAAAGAAGTATTCATGGAATAATTATTTAAAGTCATGGTAAGAAAACATTGAAAATGTGTTTTGTCTGACTTGTATGTATGTATATGCATGTGAAGAATATTAGTATTAAAATGAATGATATTCTTGGCAAAGATACAGCGGTGCTTAGCGAATTCATCACAAGTGCCATTCTTTTTAAAATTATGACCAGTGAGGACACTGTTCTTCACTGCCTGTTACAAACGTAAGATACATGTGTAGAAACTAATTTGACTGGAGGTAAAACACATCAAAACATTGTATGATGTTAAAAAAGGTGGTTTTACATCCCATTACTGTTCCAGTATTATCATAAGGTAAAAGTAAGAGTCCAGCATCCAGCCTTTATAAAACTGAAGTTAGGAGACAATGGCAATGTGATAGAACAAAATATCAATTTATACTAAGTACTTGGAAATATTTGATTGACATTTGAAGGCAGACAGCTTAATTAACATTAAATAAATATGAAACAAATCTAATATAACATTTGGCAAAAACCTAAAATTTTTAGATCAAGTTAATTTCCATTTTATTCATAATGTCAAAATCTAAAGAATAGAAACACCCTGACATTCAATTTTTCATAAATTCATTAAATAATATCAACCTTTTCTTTATAAAAGTAAGTACCAGTATTCGTTCCACCACAAATGTAAAAGTTGCGTTCTTTTCAGTTTGCCTACCACAGCCCATTGTATCTTGTCCAAGAACCTCGTCAAACTGTTTTGAAGTGTTTGCTATCATTTGACAGTACTGGTTCTGGCAGCTTTGGAGCATCAGGTCCTCGTTTAGGTCTACAGCACACGGGTTTGTCACACTTTTGGATTTGAAAACATAGTGTACTTCAATGCAGTTTTCCTTGAACCTCTGCTTCTCTGAAAAATAGAATCAAGAGAATTTCAGAGGTATAGAACTTTTTGTCATTCCTGCATAATGATAACTGTCACTTCAGATGTATAATACCGAAGGTTGCATTCAATATCAGTTAATTGGTATTGACATTGAATGTTTATATATGTCTTTAAAACACATAAATTTGCTTATGAAAAAAAGCATATTATTTTACAACACAATTAATAACATTAAGTATACTTAAGATTGGACATCTGCTTTTATTTCATGCTGATCTAACGTCACTGATTGCAGTACCTGCCTTTGAACTGAGATCTTTCTGAAAGTAATGCCCACAGGTTATATTTTGATCTAGGTCCGTCTGTACTTGTCTTTCTAAAGTTTGAACCAATTCCTCAGGATGTGCGTAGGGAACGTCCTTGTGAGTCATGCTTTCTGTGCGGTATCAAAGGAGTTGTGTATATGGATCAACTGAGGTGCAGCTAAGGAACCTTCTCTGTCTTTGTCTTATTTCTGGCATTGAGTTTGCACTCCCAGTTACTCAATGTCCGAGTTGCACTCAGTTCTGGCCAGAGCAGCATTTTGCATGGCTATGTTAAGTATTGAGATGATACTTTCCATTGGGTTTAACTATTTTAAAATGTCCTGGAGCTATTCTAGATTTTTTAACAACAAGATTAGAGCAAGTTTAACAGAGTGGTATGTGACTCTGTGGTCAGGTTCTATATCAGAAAGTATTAGAAGCATAAAGTAAACAACCTTATTTTCGCCCATCTCATGGAGAAGACCTTAAAGTTCTGTCGTATGCCTTTATGGACTACTCGGCTGAAAGGCCGAATTTTTATAAATGACATTTACTTCACAATGGTAACATGATTTATATTTTTCATTGGGAATATTGATGCTTAAACAAACTGATGGTATCAGAGTACCTTTACTTCAAACATCATGATCAAGCTGTCTTATCCCGTACACCTGATGCAGCATACTGCCAGACTTACCAAAGTCCACTTTTGACTTTTCACCACTGCTAAAAAGGTGACACTTTCTCGAAACTTTAGTGCATATCGGCGTATATATTTATATTGCGCAGTGCAGAATGATCATCTTGGTGGGAGACCACCAACTGTCTTTTTAGCGTTTTCAATTTTAAGGATACTTTAAATTTGTAAAGCCTTTGTGTATTTAAGTGTGCATTCTTAGGAGCAAAGGAAATTAGAGCTGTTGACTCACTGGAAATTTTAGCATAATCGAGCAAATAATTGCGGACAACAGTTCTGATGTCTCTTACGGAGACATACTTGGAAAGGTGTTCAGTACTTTGGCGCAGAAAGCTCCACTAACTTGGCTGGGAGTAGATCAAAGAAAGGAAGACTGAAATGTATTTATGTATTATCATGTCTAAAATCTGAGACCAAATCAATACATTCTGCTAAAATAACTTGTCTAATTCTAGCATCCATAGTAGGGCTTTGATCATAACTTACATCGATAGAAAACTCGTCATATATGGTGAAAAGAATAAGTTTTGGTACATTATCACAGTGAAGCGCAGTGCATTATTTTTATAAAATCATGCTTCATTCTTCTTTTGTGTAATTCTGGCAAACCTGATCTTAGCTTCTCAATAACATGTAATGTGTCATTCATCACTTCATATATTCCGCGTTTTTCAGGTAGCCCCCAAATAAACATAGGGAATCCTAAAGAACACCCAGCGTCATAACGAAGAATAGCTACTGGTACTGAAAGAGAAATGTTTTAAAGAAAGCCAGATCTCTCAGATGTATTTATAAACCCTCCATTGACATGAAGCCCTTCATAAGAAATCTCATAGAAGTCAAGTTAACGTATAGCTTTGTCTGATAGAAGTATTTACTGTTAGCTATTACAGATGACCTATGCTGTAAGTATGCATTTTTGAAAACTTAACGAAAAGAGCCGTCCATTTTTCGTCTCGTCGTTTGTGGATCATAAGACTTGTCTAGGACTGTAGCATAAGGCAAGATTTTTAAAATCAATTGTAAAATCACGCCATGTAGATGTATAAGGTATACAAAAATAGGGTCCTTAATTATTTAATGAAAGTTAGTGTGTATAAAGTGACTTTGCGCTTACACGAAATGTTGTTCAAAAGTGTTATTAAAGCTTATACTTATCTGAAAATAAGCAAAACATGCATATTGTTCGGTATTTCTATCACTCTGCCCTTCCTTTCAGCGTAAAATAAGTAATCAATAAAGTAACCGTGTGCCCCAAATACTAAGCAAACAATTTCCCTATTAACTTCTTAAAAGACTGGGAAGGAGATCCTATCAAATATATCTGGATGATTTTCATAATATTGTGCAATATGAAAGAGGTATTGACATTTGTATTGCATTTGTACCATAAGTAAAACAAGTACTCAACCCACTCGTAGAAAACTGGAACGGGTATATACTGTTTAAAAGTATGTTTACGCATTTTAATTAAAGCGATGCATTACCCAACCCACATCAAGAGAAATTGGGCATGGGTACCCCTTAAATTTCCACTTTTTGCAATATTTTTCAGGTCAACAAATTGGGTAAATTAAGGAAATGAAAGAGGTCAAACCTTGGGGCCTTGGTATTACATTTATCCTAATGGAATACAATCCCCACTCAGTGAAATAAATTTCGTTTTGAAAGTTAAAAGTGCTACCTGTAAATGGTGAACCTTCAGGTGATTTCAACTTCGGCTTTTTGTCAAAAGCTTCACTTTTTCCATAAATACACTTAATGCATCTAATTTTGCAGCTTCAGGTTGGACTGTACAGTCTGGAGGACCATCTGGCCTTGAGATGTATTAATACTTTGACGATGGAACAAACTAAATGCATTCTTCTCTGTCGGGGTGATATTTTTCGAACCCATGAAGTTTACCAGATCAGATATTTCAACAGTATCACACTTTTCAATGGAAGTAGAATCGTCCAACTCATCGGACAAAACACCTGTTCACGTACATTCTACACCAAACCCGTATACTCTATTGGCAATGACATTTTGTCAATCAATGTTAATTTTACAACACAGAACAGTGTCGATTTTCCGTTGGCACTTCTTCCTTTGCGGATAAATATTAAAGTTTTCGGCTGTTGAAACAGCGTTTAATCTGGAAATCAGCAAGTATCGATCTAACAGAAGCTTGTTTTATCATCTACTTAACCCATACAACGAAAGTACATCAAAGATGCGAAATGACAAAAGATGAAAATTATTATAAAACACAGAAAAATAGCATATTTTGGCAAAAAAAAAAAATAAACAGGCGGAATGAGTGGTTCTAGAGGGGCAAACTGAATAAATTCTATATAAGCCTCGATTGTTAGACTGATTGCATTCAACATATTTTTCAACATCATTTCGGATATACAGTTTGGGGTCATTTTTACTATTTCACAAACGCACATAGTCGTTCTACACGTCGTATAATGGACAAAATATTTATATAACACAGGTGGAGGACGAAGGACGTACCGATTTTTGTAAAACCACAACGCGCCCGGGCATCGAACACGCTTCCTTTCCATTCACAGTCTTGCTCTGAACCTAAGGAACCAACTTTACAGACTTGCTTAAGTCTGAGTTTTAATTTGCTCTCCATTTTACAGAAGGTTGCACTGCCCGCGACAAAACGGTACAACATAGCTTTACAAAAAATATTTCCCGGTAATGTTACACACAATGAATTCGATCTTTCAAAGTTATTGATACGAATGAGACAAAGCAAAATACCCTTCCTAGGAAATATGCCGTGCCTCATTATTTTATAACACTGTCCGACCGATTAATAGACTGATTGCCTTTTACACTTTTTTCAACATCATTTTAGATATATGAGCCGTGCCATGAGAAAACCAACATAGTGGCTTTGCGACCAGCATGGATCCAGACCAGCCTGCGCATCCGCGCAGTCTGGTCAGGCTCCATGCTGTTCGCTTTTAAAGCCTATTAGAATTGGAGAAACTGTTAGCGAACAGCATGGATCCTGACCAGACTGCGCGGATGCGCAGGCTGGTCTGGATCCATGCTGGTCGCAAACCCACTATGTTGATTTTCTCATGGCACGGCTCATATACACTTTGAGGTCAATTTTAAGATTCAACAACAGTTCATCGTCGTTCTCCGCATATAACACTGGTGGAGGACGAAGGACGTACTGGCTTCTGTAAAATCACAGCGCACCTTGGCATCGAACACGCTTCCTTTCCATTCACGGTCTTGCGTTGTACCTACGGAACTAACTTAACATGCTTGTTGTATGTCTGAGTTTTAATTTACTCTCCATAGTTTGAATTCAATATTAATCAAGGAACGTTCATTTGGAACTTAGTAACTTAGTATTTAATGTTAAAAATCAGCATAATAGGATAATAGGAGGCTTTATTTTGAAAATTTTGAAATAATCCAACTGAGCAACTAAATTCATTCTACATTCCCAGTCTTTTTTTTTTTTGAGAAAACAGTAACTTTTAGCAGCGATGATTGTTCGGCTGATTGATTTTACATTAGATACAATTTTGTTTAATCTGTAACGGTTATGCTTTGTTTGCGTTTAGCGCCGCTTTTCAACAATATGTCAGTTTTTAAACAATTAACATTACCTGCGTTCAAGGATTCTTTATCAATATTGAACAATTCTTTGAAAGTAACTGCCAACTTCCTCATATGTGGAGAAGGAAAGGTTTAAGATACAATGTCTTATTTCTATCGTTACCCTGAAATTACGACCGAGGATCGAAATCACGACCCTGCGATCGGCGCTCCCCTATTAAGCTAAGCGGACGGGCTTTGTAAAGTGCATTCAACGACGGTCAGTTGCATTTACACCTGCACCTATATTGACTCACAGTTACTGACATTTTATCCACATGAAAAACAGTAGGGGAACGAATAATTTCATGAACAACTCTATTATGTTAACTGATAATTAGCACACACGTGACAAACGCCCGGGGTAACGAACTGGTGATTTTTTTTTATCAAAGTCTTGTGGTTAGCTTACTGATGCTAAGTAGGCTTACAGATTACTTTCATATATAGGTTTGATTACATGTTTGTGTAAATTGGAATTGTTAAAGAAGTGCACATTGTCAAGAAAATTTGAAACAGAAGGAATTACATTTGGTTTAGATTCATCATGCACACCATAATTATGTCGCAATTTATCACATTGATTAGTGTGAATGGTAATATTCTTTCGTGGTTTAGTTCTGCAGGCTACAATATGCGACTGCTCTTCTGTATTTTATATATGTATTGTTCACGATCATACGGTAAATCAGATACCTAGCCTCAATTTTAGTATATTTGCCATACTAACTTGAGCCAGTTCGTGGCTCGGTGTTCACGCATTGCACGGGCTCAGGTCAGTATAGGGATGCATATCTCCACTTCGGTCGGTATCTATTACAAACAGGATAGTTATGGTATCGTGGGGCATATATTTAAGCAAGTACTGCATTTCATATGTAGAACAGGTGCATGACTTTTGTGACTTAATTGGAGTTAATAGAAAATACTTTTGACTCTGGATTTCAAAGCAACTTTTGCAAACACGGTTCCTGCATAAACAAGTGTCGACGCACCATTTTAACACTATGGGAAAAGCATTCTGCAAAAGCCACAAACAAATAACACATTGCGTTCTAATACAATTTTAATATTTTATATACCAAATACAAACTGTAAAATATTTTAAGGGAGTCTTTTATACCCAGGGCCAATTGTATAGAATTGTTTGTCAATAGAAATCAAAACCTCATCTTCATTGTCGTGTTTTAAATTTAACTACAGTTGAACTTCAATGGCTCGAACTCGGATCTTTCGAACACCCGGGATCGCTCGAACTCTTCGTCCGGTCCCGAATTTATTCCTTCTTTATTATATATAGTTCTACCTCGGATCGCTCGAATTTCGAAAATTCGAACTCTCGAACTCATTTGGTGGTCCCCTTGGCTTAATTACAGTGATAATTACACCTATTCAGTCGAACAGACAATTTATCGCCGGAATGGCTTGCGTTTACAAAATTTTTCACACCTCTGCCTGACATTCGCCAAGCTTCCCCTTTAACCGGCGCGTGCGTAATTTTCACACGCTTATGAAATTAGCGTCGGTATACGACAAACAAATTAAACAAAGTGACTTTCGTTCACTGCAATGCTTTAATGGGCTTTGATTTATACAAATAAAATTATTCAAAATAATTGAACAATGTCTGTCTTTATTTTTTCTGCATAAAAACGGGAGATCCGATGTCAACTTTCATACTGCTTTAGCATGGCTGAACAATTTAGTAAAGGACACGGAAACGGGTGGATAGCTAAGTCGGCTACTGGAAAGCAATATATTTGATAATATTTGTACTGGACTATGATTCATAAAGGTTTGCTATTCATGTCTTTCTATTTGATGCTGTCTTCACCAAATTCTTATAACTATGTTAGAGTTTTACCTGTGTTTTTTTTTTCATATCTATGTCATGTTTGAAAATAAATAATAAAGCATATTTCAGAGTTCGTCTTTTATTTATCATCGTACCATACACACATTTAGGTACAATATGACAATATATTACAATGTAAGGTTTGTAACACATCATGCCCTCGAAAATGGATCGACGAATGAATGAATTTTAATGCTAACTACATTTCATGTATTTTTATTAATCCCCCGGCACAAGTGGCGGGGTGGAGGGGGTGGAGGGGAGGAGTTATAGGAATGGTATCCGTCCGTCCTTTCTTCTGTCCGTAACTCTTTCGTGTCCGCTCCATATCTCCTAAACCCCTCAAAGGATTTTCATGAAACTTGGGTCAAATGATCACCTCATCAAGACGATGTGCAGAAGCTATGAGTCAGCCAGGCCGGCTCAAGGTCAAGATAACATCTTAAGGTCAAATTTTGAGCCTTCCATTTTGTGTCCGCTCTATATCTCCTAAACCCCTTGAAGGAATTTTATAAAACTTGGAACAAATGATCACCTCATCAAGACAATGTGCAGAACCCAAGAGTCAGCCATGCTGGCTCAAGTTCAAGGTCACAACAGAGGGTCAAATGTTTGAGTCTTCCATTTTGTGTCCGCTCTATATCTCATAAACTTCTTGAAGGATTTTCATCAAACTTGGATCAAATGATCACCTTATCAAAACGATGCGCAGAACTCATGAGTCAGCCGTCAAGGTCACAACTCAAGGTCAAACGTTTTAACCTTTCATTTCGTGTCCGCTCTATATCTCCTAAACCCCTTCAATGAATTTTATAAAACTTGGGTCAAATGATCACCTTATCAAAACGATGTGCAGAACTTACGAGTCAGCCATGTTGGCTCAAGGTAAAGGTCACAGCTTAGGGTCAAAGGTTTGAGCCTTCCATTTCGTGTCCACTCTGTATCTCCTAAACCCCTCGAAGGATTTTCATCAAACTTGGGTCAAAGATCACCTCATCAAGAGCTCATGAGTCAGCCATGTCAACTCAAGGTCAAGGTCACAACTCAAGGTCAAAGGTTTGAGCTCTATATCTCCTAAACCCCTTGAAGGATTTTCATGAAACATGGGTCACATGATCACCTCATCAAGACGTTGCGCAGAATTCATGAGTCAGCCATATCAGTTTAAGGTCAAGGTCACAGCTAAAGTTCAAAGGTTTACCCTTTCACTATCCATAACAGTCGGATTTAGCTGTCTTTCAGACTGCCTTGTTTTATTTTAATATGCATATAAAATGTCTTCTTTGATTCCTGTGAAATATGTTTTACTATGATCACAATACTGTACATTCTAGTCGTTCATTCTAGTCGTAAGATAGCCCCAAGCTTACATATATACTTACTTACTTTATAGATTTGTGGAAATTTGATATAATGAATGTATCTATTTATTTTCAAAAGCTAGTAGCGCAAAGTGTAGAGGGTATAATGTTTCAATATGGTACGTTTTTAATGCCAGTTTTTAATTTACTGACGAAAGCAAGGGCATTTCCGTAAACCAATCAGCGTATTTCTTCTACACATACAAATCAAAGATATAATTATGAGACTGACTAAATAAATGTAAAGCTTGTAGCAACACCTGTTCGTGTAAAACATCACTGTTGTAAACCAATGGCACTGTAAATGGCACTATAGGCACTATAAAGTCTTCATAAAAACAAAGACAGATATCAAACAGGGAATGCCACGTACCAAAATCGCAGCCTCTTACTCATAAGTACGTCTTGCCACATAGCCATAGTAAATTTAAAGGGAAATAAGTACGTCACACCTTGCTTCTCGCGGCTGAGTAGCACATACATCAAGTGTATACTCTTATATAGTGAGGCGATTACTGAAGATGATTTTGATGATAAACAAAGTTAGTGTGTCAGATTCACTCACGAAATCACAGTGTTTATTTTGTTTCATAATCAAGCACATAGAAAAAGTGGAAACTTCACAGGTCGCTCAACAAGGCAAAAACGAAAATGTTAATTTGATATAGTAATTCTATGAAATCTATAAAATGATATAAATATACAAAAAATGTTTTTACAGTCTGTATAATTTAACAATTAAAGTATTGCACTAAGCCATGGAACGCACAGAGCTGTCTTATGTTAGATAAATACAAGGTGTCTTCTTTCTTCAGAGTAGTACTTGTAATGTCTTGATAAGTACTGTGTGATCATGTTGAATTGCAATGTTATCATGTCTAATGTATGAACCATTTTTATCAGAGTGACGTACTATCTTGTTAAACGATCATCCTTTATTCTCAAAGCAACATGCTATCATACATACTTAACATACTATCTTGTTTGAGAGACATAAGTTACATGCTTTCTTGTTCAGAGTGTATACTATCTTGTCATAGTGAGTACTTTTTGTTAAACGACCATCATATCTTCTCAAAGCAACACTCTATCATGTCAAGTGTGTATACTATCATGTCAGAGTGACATACTATTTTGTTTAACGACAATCCTACTTTCTCAAATTAACATGCTTTATCTCAAAGTAGTTTTAAGTCAAACGACCATGACAAAATAGTATGTTCATTGGACATAATAATAATGTGCTATTTTTGGCTTTTGCAGCCATATAGAGACTTCATATATGGTTTGATTTGATACAATCTTTTAAAACATATTCACCAAAAATAAATCTTGGATTCCATAATGAATCTTTCAAAACCAATCAAAGGTTCCGGAGTTACAGCCCCTGATTGATCCATAAAAGAGCCTAAATTTGGTAATTTATACCTTGTGAAAACGATAGAAATGACATTTTTATATTCGATTTCAACCACACTTACATAACACTTAAGTCACAATAAGATCTGTGTTCCATTCAAAATCTGACTAGATTCCATCATGGGTCCTAGAGTTACTGCCCCTGAAAGTGCCATAATTTTCTATTTTGACCTTTTTAGCCATACAGAGGTTTCATTTATGCTTTGATTTGATAAAAACTTGCACAGAATGATTATCTTTATGATCTCTAGATATGGATCGAAACTAGATCATGTCGGGTCAAAAACTATGTCATAAGGTCAAATAATAGGAAAAACTTGTAAACAACCTAGAGACACCATTTATGACCCTAAAATAATGTTTGTCTTTATGATTTCTATACCAAGATGGACCTGTGTCATAAGGGGTCAGAAACGAGGTCACCCAGTCAAATAAAAGGAAATGCTTGTTAACACTCTTGTTAACTAGATGTGCATGAAATTTGGTCAGAATGTTTGTCTGCATAAAATATCATAAGAATTTTATCTGGGTCATGTGGGGTCAAAAACAAGGTCACCAGGTCAGATCAAACAATAAGCTTGTTTACACCCTATGTGACACATTTTATATTCTATCTTCATAAATTCTGGTCAGAATGTTTGTTATAATAAAGTCTTGGACAAGTGTGTATCTGCGCCATGTGGAATAAAAAAACTAAGTCACAAGGTCAAATCAAAGTAAATGCTTGTTTACACTCAAGATGCAACGAGTTTTGGTCCAGTCTTACTGAAAATTAGTCAAAATATTTCTTTCCATGTAATCACTAGGTCAAAAATGTTTACACTGTTATGGCGGGCACCTGGGTCGAACCACCGACCTCCCGTAAGTCAGCTGGGTGGCGTCCTCAGATGAAGAATTTTTAACGAACACCTACTCCTAAAACATGATTTAAACTCGGATATCAATTGAGCATCTGTTGCTCCTTATCATATATGTATAATTATAAATATCCCAGCACCATCCAGTAAATCAATTACCACACGACTTATCTATGTATATGTTACACACCCCTTAATATTATTACATAGATTTAGGATGATACGAAGTTTCATGTTATGATTTGTAATGATAATGTATAAACTTACATTATCAAATAGTATAGATTGTATGATAATGGAATATCAGTTATGTAATTGCGTGCGATGTTGCGGCATCTGTGGCTTTATCACATATTATTTACGTAACATAGCATTTTATTTTTGCCACACATAAAACAATTAGTTACTTGTGCTTTGTACTTGGAACTTAGATGTTGAATATAGCTGTATTAATTTTAAAGGTCCAATACTAAGGAAAGTGAACATTTTAATTTCTTTTAAAAAGCACAGAAACTATTTCATTTTATTGGAAAAAGAAAGTTGGTATGTAGAAATTCGAAATAAATCGCAGTATATGTAGAATTATTTTTCTATGAAGTATGAAGAAAGTTAAAAAGACCTGGGAGGTCATTCTGTCGATTCATTGAAATTTCAACATAATACACATACATTTCTTTGAGTTCCAAAGACCTTCTGTAAATTTTGACCTGCCAATCTTCATTATTTAGTGTCTTGCAGAAGTCTATGCACTGGCTATGAAACAAATTGCCAACTCACTTTCCCTTAGTAATGGACCTTTAAAGTAGTGAACAAATAAATGAACAAAGCTTTAGATAAATACGTACAAACCGACGCTAATCAGAGCACAATTTGAGCACGGAATTTGATTCAAGAGCGATTTGGTTTCTGGTAAGTAAGACATAAAAAGCACTTCACTATTTAAGCAGTGGAACCAAAAGTTACAAAATTCAGGAACTTAACTTGCATCTTAGTATTACCGTGCTAACTCCATTTTAATCACAAAATCTTCCAACAACATGCAAAATTCTCAAAATTAAAAGAAAAATGCAAAATTGCCGTTAGTTTACAATCTGTTTGTATCTATACCATGAAGAATATTTAATTAGAAATTAGAATATAAATGTTTATCAAATCATTATTTAGACTAATTTCGAAATTATACAGGTAATAATAGCATGGGAATAGGTATTACAAAATGTGAAATGTAACTTTAAAAGAAAATATGAAAATGTGCAGAGCGACAGGACGTACATTTTTTAAAATATTTTTTTTCATGTAAATCATTCATCCATTTTTCATTTTCATCATTGATATCGATGGAACATTAGAAACGGAAATATCATATGTTTTTTTCTTTTGCAGATAAATTGCTAAGAACGTTTATTGCAAAATAGTCATTTTTCTTTATTTATGATTTTAAGAAATGCTGGTTAAAACCAAAGCATGCAGTTGCCTAGTGTTTAAGAAAAAATGAGAAGCACATTGATTTCGTATTTGACATTCCACCCTTCAAATTAATGTTGAAATTGGTATAAAAACCTTACACTTTATTACAATTTCACCCTAGGGGCATAATTTGAACAAACTTTATAGAGGACCATTAGATTTAGTTTAATCATATTTTATTGTAATTATCACACAAGACATTATGGTAAATGTACATCAAGACAATAATATACAGATACACATGTAAATATATATACAACATCAAACTATCATTATATCAAGACATATAATACTACTGTACATTAAGAAATATTCAGTTACTTTGCATATGTGCGATAATACAAAAGGGTTGGACCACAAGTTTTGCCAACATTAGAAATCGGTCCATCCCTCTGGCTGTCAAATTAATGTTATATTAAACTAAATGGCGGATTTTTGTTTGGACTAAAATGGAAAAAAAATATATATGCTTAACAAAAATATAATTTTCAGATATAAACTTACTATATAGTAGAAGAGTTAAGATAGTAAATTAAATAGAAGAAAAACTGGAAAAAAAGCAATAAAGAAAAACAACGATAAAACAAACACCATTAGATGATGTTACATGTCAAATATTGAGGCTCTACGCTTTGTGGTTTTGGACAAGAAGATTTTCAAAGTGTTTCCTATATAAGTCAATGTAAACCATGTGACCCCAAGGGCGGGGCCATATTTAACCCTAGGAGAATAATTTGAACAATCTTGATAGAGGACAACTAGATGATGCTACCTGCCAAATATTAAAGCCCTATGACCTGTGGTTTTGGACAAGAAGATTTTTAAATTTTTTCATTTCGGTTGCCATGGCAACCAGAGTTCTGTATGGAATTCTATCCTTTGAATAATTTTTAAAGAGGACCATCTAACAAACATCCCTGTGAAGTTTCATCAAAATTAGCTTGGTGGTTTAGGAGGAGATGTTGTTTAAAGAAAAATGTGGACGGACGCCCTGAGCCTTTGGCTAAGGTGAGCTAAAAATATCAACTCACATTTTCGAGATATTGCATCTGGAATTTTGAAGTAACGTTTACATCTAATACTTATTGTGCCCTTTCTATGGAGCATATGCTGTATTCTTCTTCTACTGGTATACTACAGCACAAATGTGTTCTTTGAATACCTGTTAAAAGATATTTTAAGATCTCTAGCACTTACTGGTAGACTAACTTTAGCATTTTGCCATCTTTATCGCAAAGGGTTGGGTGCATAGGTGTCAAGATACAGAAAATAAGTTCTTTATTTCTAAAGCAGACTCGTCAAGCTTTAAGCACCAAATACGTGAATCTCAGTCAGAAACAAGAAAAAAAAACCAACATTCATAGGGGATTCCTGAAAGAAAAAAGAATTCTCAATGATACTGCAAATGGGTTGGGTACTTGATACTATCAATATTTGCTCATAACCAGAAACAGTTACGATTATTATTTATGCTTCTTGAACTGCTTATATATGTAATTCATGCATGTGAATAGATAAATTATACTTATATTTTTGTTTAATTAATTTTATCATAGATACTTTTGCAATACATGGTGAAATTAAAATCTGGAGAAGCTGCCGTTAAATATCGCCTAATTTTATGGTTTGGCTTGGATTTCTTTTGAGGGCTTTTTACCTGTATTATATACTTAACTAAATATTGTAAATCAGCAATAAAATTTGATGTTGGAATTAATTTGAAGTTCGGAAATATTTTTCTAGTTGTATGGCCGGCATAAGTTTATATATACTGTATCGTCTTGTCGCAGACAGGGTAAGTCCGAGGTGCACATGTCCCAAATACGTGTGAATTCTCAATTTCTTTTATATAGGTTACTGACCGTTCAAAGGCGGTGCACCTATTCTCAACTTGCTTCAGATCGGTTTCGAATCATATGCTTTGTATATTGTCTGGTATGTTGCACCTAGTAATACTTTCTTTATCCCTCACCCCTGTGCCACTCTCTGACTTACTAGGTAAGTACCCACCAAATATTGACCGGAGCTCAGAACTGTCTGTAAGCACTAGCGCGTGTTATTCGAACTTGCATTTTGCAGGATTTACGTCATATCTACTGAAAAGAGGTTAAAGCGATCTGGAAAAAAAAAATAAACTGTGATGTTATTGTCATGTTTAAGAAAAGTGTTTATGGCAAAGAACGACCATGTTGTCTAGTGGTTACAAGCTTGACTGTCAATTCAGAGGTCCGGGGTTCGAATCCGGTCACAACTGTAAATTTCTGATATGCTCTTGAGTGTCTCTCATCTAACTTGTGGGACATTTTTGGTATAATGGTTTAAAGAATCCATTATACCAAATACTTTTTAGGCATTTTTTCAGATCATAGCTTTTCGGTAAATAGTAAGTCATGTACTTGAAGAATATGTTTCGCATTCCTTTCAACACAGCTTTCCGGTCTAGAAATTAGTCATGTGCTATAAATGACAGGTTACATTATATCGCCAAGTTAATGCATTGTCCAATGTTTCAAAATTACTAATCGTTTTGACAGCTGACTAACTGAATAAATGACAGAGTAATTATAAACATCCGGTCTTTTGATCACGCCGCATGACTCGAGTCACGAATCATTTCTTTCATAAGCAGAAGTTTTGAGACTTTAGTATCATTCTGGTCCCCTTTCAGGTTAGATACTCATGTCCGATACAAGCAAAATGAATATGTTTGGTTAGGACCGAGGCAATTAACGATGAAGTATTAATGTTAAGGTTTAGAGATTATTTGAAATAACAGAGTTTATGTTAGAGAATCATGAAGGAAGACATTGATGTTTATATTATCACCGTAGAATATAGTCAATATTAAATAGTAGTTATAAAAGAGTAGTTGTTCTTATTGCTGTTGTAGTAAGTAGAGTGAACTTTAGACCCTGTTACACCACACATTATAAGTTTTTCCTTGGAAAAATTACTTCGTGTGTACCGGTGCTGCACACCAGACACGTAAGAAAACCACTGTCTATTCGCAAACGGGTAGGTAAAGTTAGCCGGACAGATTGTATCCAATGATTTCTCTCTCTTTCTGTTTTTCCTCTTGCACTGTCCCTCTGGTCATCGTTCTAGTATTTCTGGATGATGATGAAGCGTTTTTGAACGTGTATAGGCGCTATATGAATCTGGTATTAAATGATATACACCTTGGTCGAAAATGAAACAATAAACGATAGAGAACCTTCATTTGTGTGTGTGATTTCAAAAAACTCTTGGTTCAGAATTAAATTTGACTACACATTGCACCTTTTTCTTCTAATGTTTCCTTCTATGAATTGAAGAAAACACTTGTTTATCTTGTGCAAACAATCACCTAATAAAGTAGAAAATAGACCCACCTTTTTGAGAATACGGCAGAAACAATTACCATAGTAACAGTGTGCAGGAATGTTCCTGTCCGTATCACATTTAAGGTGGAATGCGCCTAATTTGAAGTAAAATTCAGCATATTCCTCATATAATCCGTATTTTACATTTTTGATATTTCTGTAACTTTGTTCTCTACAAAACTTCAAACACGACCATTTACGTCCATTTTTGATGAACCATTATTTCACGTCCGTCAGACTGTTTTCTTAAATCGTTCTGTTAGGTCAACAAGATCGATTTGCTTGTTTCTCATAATAATTTCATTTATAAATGTCTTTGAAATGGTGTAAAATTTGTGGAGATCATTTTAACGTTGAAGTCAATATTTACGTTAA
This sequence comes from Mercenaria mercenaria, assembly GCF_021730395.1. Taxonomy (NCBI): domain Eukaryota; kingdom Metazoa; phylum Mollusca; class Bivalvia; order Venerida; family Veneridae; genus Mercenaria; species Mercenaria mercenaria. Next base: position 55,349,330 of record NC_069372.1, read on the forward strand.
AGTGACGTCAGATCGACAAATATGACATTTAGTTTTGAATAAAAAGTTTGCGTTAATCTTGTCTTATGTAAAACCCAAACGATAGAATTTGAAAAAAAACTAACATGATCATGAAAACTTTATTTACTGTCGATTGAACGAATAAAATTATGGGTTCACCGAATTCGTTTTCGCGTAAAATTACGTTACGCTACCCCTACACCCCCCACCTCCCCCCAAATCACAAGATAGCGCAATTGAGTATTTTTTCATGTATCTCCTCCTTTTAGGATAAACTCTACTATTTTATTTTTTCTAGTAAAATTAAATCGAAATAGCCTTTAAAACTCTGTTACATTAGCGAAATAATTTCTGTGTAGAACTCAGACTTTAATGTTTAGATTATATTTGATATATATGAGAATGCGACAAAATCAACACCCCGTTACCTTTTGCGCTGGATTACATTACTCTACTCCTACCCCAGACAAAAATGCGCAATTCAATGGATTTTCTGATTCTCGTGATCAAGACAAACTCATCTTTAACCTATTTAAGTAGAATTTAATTAAAAGAGGCCTTGACAACTATTAATGATTTCATTCAACGTTACAAGTGAAATTATTTATCTCGCAAGTTAGTAATAATACATGAAAACTCATGTATCGATGCACATTACATTGTTAACATTTACAAAAATAAATTTAAAAAAAAACCCGACAGAATATAGTGAAAATCCTTTATTTGAATTATCTCAGCCTTTTAATTTTAACAAGTACCAGTATATAATTCCATTACATGCAGCTAATAGAACTGAGGCAAACAAATATAGGCCTTCATTATAAATATATGCCATAAATATCTTATTAGTTAATGAAGCAGACTCGAACAACAACCAGTCTTCAGAAAATAAAACTGGGGTAAACAGAACCTGGCCAACCTCGGATAGGTACGAAAAAAGTAAAACGTAGGTGAAAATGAGAAATATTCTTTTTAACATAACTCGGAAAAAAGTGCAAATACAACTTTTTAAAATTTAGAAAACCTTTATGTAATTATAACATCATGTTCGAGTAAATATTATTTTATCTAACTTTATTACAAATTTTACGTTTTGGAAATATTTCGATTGTTCGAATAAAGTGAATCCTCCAGACTAACTGCGGGAAAACAGCTACGGAAGCTGTTGCTCTGAAAAGGTTAATTTATTTGGCAACTTGGCTGGATAGAAACACCATCCTTTGCAAAGAGGTTTTAGTTCTCCGGAGATGTGTGTACAAACGTTATCCTTGTATTCATAGACACATAATAGAAACATATTCCATACATAATACTGTTTCCTAATATTAGAAACATAAGAAATACGAGTAAAGAAAACATTCCAATCATAAAAAAAGAAAGATTGTTTTTGTTTTTTTAGCTCACCTGAGCAATGCTTAGGTGAGTTTTTCTGATCGCTCGATGTCCGGCGTCAGTGGTCTGTCGTATGTCAACATTTAGCTTGTGTATGCGATAGAGGCTGTATTTTTCAGTTGATCTTCATGAAATTTGGTCAGAATGATAACCTTGAAGAAATCTAGGCCGAGTTTGAAAATGGGTCATCTTGGATAAAAAAAATAGGTCACTAGGTCAAATCAAAGATAAACCTTGTGTATGCGATAGAGGCTGTATTTCTAAGTTAATCTTCATAAATGTGGTCAAAATGATTGCCTTGATGAAATCTAGGTCAAGTTTGAATATGGGTTATCTGGGGCAAAAAGTAGGTCACTAGGTCAAATCAAAGGAAAAGCTTGTATATGCGATAGAGGCTGTATTTTTCAATTGATCTTCCTGAAATTAAGTCAAAATAATAACATTAATAAAGTCTAGATCAAGTTTGAAAATGGGTCATCTTGGATCAAAAAGTAGGTCACTAAGTCAAATCAAAGAAAAACCTTGCGTATGCGATAGAGGCTATATTTTTCAATTGATCTTCCTGAAATTAAGTCAGAATGATTGCCTTGATCAAATCTATGCCAAGTGTGAATGTGGGTCATCTAGGATCAAAGAGTAGGTCACTAGGTCAAATCAATGAAAACCTTGTGTATGCTATAGAGGCTGTATTTTTCAATTGATCTTTATATAATTTAGTCAAAATGATTGCCTTGATGAAATCTATGTCAAGTTCGAATATGGGTTATCTGGATTTAAAAACTAGGTCACTAGGTCAAATCAAAGAAAAGCCTTCTGTATGCAGTAGGGGCTGCATTTTACACTGGATTTTCATAAAATTTGGTCAGAATGGTTGCCTTGATGTAATCTAGATCAAATTCGAATATAGGTAGTCTGGGGTCAAAAACTAGGTCACTAGGTCAAATCAAAGAAAATACTTATTTATACTCAAGATTGCTCCAATTTTAATGATAATTGGTCAGAATACATTTTTTTCCATGAAATCACTAGGTCAAATATGTTTACACTGTTATGGTGTGTTTCTCAGGTGAGCGACCTAGGGCCATCTTGGCCCTCTTGTTTTTTTTTTTGTTTTTTTTGTGTGTGTGTTTTTTTTTTTGGATTTAGCTCTGTTTTTCTACGTTACTGCGGGCAGTTAACCTAACCAGTGTTCCTGGATTTTGTATTCTCAACAAATAATTTCTATCTTCACCACATAAATCAGAGGTGGAGGACGAATGATTTCGGACACGTGCCTTCTATCAAACCGGCATGCCCTACCCGGGGACCGAACTCGCGATCCATAGATCTGCGCTCCTACTGAGCTAAGCGGATGCGGTAAAAGAAAGAAAGAAAGAAAGCAGCGGTTGTAACTGACACTCGCTGTAACTCAACGAAACCTCTCTTATATCTTGAATACTGAACTTGCAGAAGTTATGATTTATTTCAAATAGCGTCTGTGGTATAAAATTTCAAAAATTAACTCTGACCCGTTAAACCAAATTCCGCCATCAAATTATGAGAACGTATGCGTGGAGCGGGTAATTGACAGTGCAAGCTCATGGCAACCTCTCTTATGGTCAGATGTTACTAGGGTGGAGAAGTAAGAAACGAAATAGTAAAAATGTAAGACCTTGGGATGTGCGTGCGCGCGTGTGTGCGTACTTAGGGAGGGTTAGGGACAATATTAAGAAAAAAACAAGATACGAACAACCTTTACTCCCTTGGAGGGGCGGTTGAGTCAAGGGTCATACGTCTGATCACAACCTTTAGAATATTTGAATCTGTTGTATAATATTGACCAATGATATTGTACTATAATGACTCCGAACAATATACACAATTGCATATGCAAATATTCTTCATGTAAGCAGTGTTTTACAACGGAAAACGTGTTTATTGGTACTTTGAATAAGAAAAATCTGAAAAAATAAGCTATATCATATAGAAAGTATATTTAAAGCGACTTTCAAAAATAACATGATCAGTATTTTAAGCAAAGTTGTCGTATTGGCGTATGTTATACATTCTGCATTCAAACCATTTCTCAATGAAGTCGCCAATTTTACAGTTATAAGGATCTCTTTTGAAAGAAAAGCTCTCTTTCTCACGTTCACGCCTGTAGTGAACAACTGATGAATGAGAATGTAAAATACTAAGATTTGAAAAGATATATATCAGAAAAACAGCCAAACTAAGCTATGTTTTTATTTGGGGATAGGGGTAGCGTAACGTAATTTTAAACTGAACTCGGTGACCCCATATTTTTTTCCATCAATCGACAGAAAATAAAGTTTTCATGATCATGTTAGTTCTTTGTCACTTTAACGTAAATATCGGCTTCAACGTTGAATTGATCTCCACAAATTATACACCATTTCAAAGACATTTTTAACTGAAAATATGATGAGAAACAAGCAAATCGATACTTGTTGACTGAACAGAACGATTTAAGAAAACAGTCTGACGGACGTGAAATAATGGTTCATCAAAAATGGACGTTAATGGTCGTGTTTGAAGGTTTGTAGAGAAAAAAGTTATAGAAATATCAAAAGTAAAATACGCATTCTATGAGGAATATGCTGAATTTTATATTAAACAAAATTTCGAAACGGAACCCAAGAACTTCAAATTAGGCGCATTTCACCTTAATTTGCGTCACGGCATAATACTTATCATTGATCTTTCAAGTTTTGGTTTAATTTGCAGACAAGTCAAGATGTCTCAGATCCCGCTAAATGGTGTTCCTTCTACCCACGAAGAAGGTCGTTTTAAACATGCAGCCGTTGCCGCCGACTCTCCAGAAAGTTCGGAAGTTGGAACGTTTGTACCATTTAAATTGAAGAACGATATCATAGCAGTAGTATTTTACTAGTTATGCTTCTAATCACATGCAAGTTTATACGTGTTTAATTGGTATATTACCAGTGCGATTCTTTTGCTTTTTAGCATATAATTTCTTGCAGTCTTAAATCGCCATTATAATTTGGGGGAACATATTACCAATATAAAAAGACAATATGTCGCTTGAAATCCAGACACAAGTTCAAATGTAAGGGTTAAACTGAATATTTTTCTCCCGTCTACAACTAGTATATATATATATGCATAAATATTCAATTAACGCGGCACACGCCTTAACATGAATAAGATAAATTAAAGAACCAGGTCCACAGCTCAAGAGTCAAAGTCTGGTCTGAAAAGTTTTATACATGCAATGATATTTGAAATGACTATGTTAGAACCTTCACCGTATCAAGACCTTTGGTCGCATATAAAAATTAGAACCATCCCTCGGAAGATCATGGACACGAACAGTTGTAAACTACTTTACGGAAGTTAGGTACATAACTCTTGTATATATAAGTGGATATTCTTACAGCTTGGCATAAAGATTAATCCTTACAAGACTATATGTCAAGTGCAAGATAGCTTTCTACCCCCATTTCTAGATGAAACCTTGAACTTTAAAGGTTATTTATATCGCAAATGTCGTACAGCCATGTTGATTTACATACGAATTAAGATCATCCGGAAATAATCAACCAAAGCAGCGAATGCAATTTTAATTTTGTCTCCAGCTATTTCACATCTGGACTTCTGCAATGTCATACTGTTTGGTGTAGCTAATGGTGAGATGCATAAGATGCTCCGTATTCAAAACATGTGCTAGAAAATTGTCTTTAACAGGGGTGATTTGACAGTTCCGAACAAGTATTGTATTACATATATTGTTTGCGGTGAAAGCAAGGATTGAGTTTAAGATACTTTTTTTAATGTATAGCTGTTCCATTGGCAGAACAGCTAATTATAAGTGTTTAACAGAAATGATTACAGAGTATGTTCCTAGAAGACAACGTTTGAGAGCGCCAGAAAATTCTGAATGTCGTTATGTTGTTCCATACAACAAGTGCAAAACATCTTATGACAGAAGTTTTTATACTATTGATCCAAAAGTGGAATGAACTGCCGTTAGACCTATGGAAAAGTTAATCACTTGACACATTAAAAAATTAAAACACTACATTTAAGAGACATCGTGGCATTTTTTGATTTTTTATAATTGTTTTATATGAGATAACAGCAGGTGTTGTCAAAGTACCATACATATGTGTCCCATTTACACTCTCATTTTCATAACAATCATGTAGTTAGAAATGGTGAATTATAGAAGCAAGCATACAGTAATTTAGTACAAGTAATGTGTTTTACATGTAAATGATAATTCAATACCCCCAGAAGAACTGATATTGTTAATTCGAGTTTGCCTTATATTTACTTCTGCAATTTTACAGGATTTATTTGAGGTTATGCATGTATTCTGCATTCATTTTGCTTTGATAAATTAAACACGTGCCGAAATTCATAAATGACTGCAATTGATTTCAGATCCATCATGAAGGACGAAGGCGGCAGCGCTGTAGATGCAGCAATTGCAGCTGTGTTGTGTTCAGGAGTTGTTAATGCACACAGTTGTGGTATTGGAGGAGGAGCCATTATAACATATTACAAAAGGTTGAATTGTAATTAGATTTTTATGGTGCTGTTATTGTGAATTTCTACGCAATGATACAAAAATATTGTAGATCAAGACATAACTGATGTTTTCACTTTTTGAGTTATGGTTGATGACAAGCTGAATAAAGTACCTACAAATTTCTGGATTTAAAATTACATAAGCCTTGTAATCATGTCTTCGTTTTATTGTAATTAATATAGAAAACTTCTTCAGCAGGGCTACTGTAAGCATAAACTTCGTAAATCATTTGCCAATTTTATCATATATATTCGAAATTAGTATTTAAATAAAAAAATAATATAAAGATACTCCTGTAACAAGGTATTCAACAACCAGATTTGATTTTATAGTGATTTACTACAAAATCTGAGTGTTGCCATTGCCACCCATTATCTTATTTACGACAAAAGTTTTATCGCAAGAGGCTATGACTGCATTGTTCGGCACATTGCATTTTTGGTGTTCAATTAACATTTGGAGTTTACGCTTTCCTCTTTAATTGTGCGATGGCGAGGCAAGTAGACGAGATCGGGGGGGGGGGGGGGGGGGGGGGGGAGGTGTAGCCAGCTCACTTTCCGTTTTTCCTCGAAGGAAAGGTCTTGCATAGCGTAGAATTTCTCCAAGTACTGCCTTATTCTGACTCGGAGTACCGATTGTTATAGTTTTATCACTTTAGCGGAATTTCGTCGACTCACCTCGAGATATTACTTGAAAGAACTCAAAGTCGAAATTTTACAGGTAACACTACAATGAGTCTGTAATAAACAACTAATCGGTAATTTCGAGTGACGCGAGATTATTTCAACAAACTCCGAGGCAGTATTCCCTTACCTTGATTGAATTTGTATATAATGAGCTTGTTCTTTTTACTGTTTAAAATTTGTGAATTCTAATATTAAAATAGCAGCATATTTATGTAAAATGGATTAAATTTGTAATAATATGAAATAAAATAAACTTTCAAATGACCACCGTTAAAGAAAAGTGATTTGTGAAATTTTGATATTGAAATTATTTCTGACTTTGTGAATTAAATTTAGAAAGAAAATAAAGTTATGTGAAATACACTAAATTAAGCATAATTTGTACTAGATAAACCAATACAGGTGTGTATTGCGCTAATTGGATTTCATCTCGAGTCACTCCAAGGATTTCCATCGAGTGACTTTGCATAAATCCTCGGAGCCAGACAGCGAAATTCCTTGACGGAAACTGGCTGGCTCGAAACTTCGAGTCGGAGTCTTGGTACTCGTTTTGGCTATCATCCGAGGATCGAGTAGAATGAGTTTACCGCATGATCTTATCTGTATATATGAGCATCTTTATATGATCATATATATTTTGTGTTCTGCAATATTGCTACAATTGTCAGAGATTCGCCTTTTATCTAAAATGTTTTGTAAAAAAGATACATGGTAGGGCTTAAACACTGAAGATTATGCTTGTTTGTTACTTCTGCGGTAAAGATATTTTGTTCGCTTGTGTAAGTGAACATATGCTCATTCACTGCGTGCGTGTATACAGTTACACATTCACATATTTCTATGTGGAGTAGTTTGGGCGATTGCGTTCTTTGAATGTCGGTTTTCTTATTTGACTTATGTTCATCGTTTGTAACAAATTCTCTGCAGTGATACAATTAAATGTATTCTTTATTTCTAGATATTATGCATGTAAAACTTGTATTGAAAGATTATGTTCAGTTCAACGAATGTTTTAGTTCTTTTGTTTATATACTTTATTCAATTTCGTAGTTATTCTTATGACAGTACCCCGTAACAGAAATTAAAGCATTTTATAACTACGACTCACCACTGCCTGTGGTGGGTTCGAACTCAGGTCGCTCGTGCGGTAGTTCTATGCTCTAACCACTGAGCAAAAGAATCGGCTTTCTATGCGTAAGCGACCGTAACACCCCCCCCCCCCCCACCAACTCTTCAAAACGTCATCGAAGTATAGGCCAGTTTGGCATAAAAAATGCTAAGTTCGGCACAAGATAAAAAAATCCTTATAACACTTGAGCCACCATCTTACGACTTTAAGCCGTGACTGTTTCAAGTTAGTCCATTAAAGTATGATACCCAATTAAAAACATTACTTATGAAGGAATTCATTTATTTAATAGGCATTTGCTGTAAACATGTAGGAAAGAATTGAAAATGTTTATAAGGACTGGTGTTTGATTGAACTATGCAAAAGTAGAGCAAGTTTATTCGAGACTTATTTTGTGTTTGCAAATCTCAAAATATTAGGTCTACGCCATACAGTTTAAATTTTCTGCATAAAGAACACATTTTTCTTTTACAGATCAACAGGAAAAGTGTATACAATCATTGGAAGAGAGCAGGCGCCAGCGGCACTTCAACCTGACGTGTTTATAGATGATCCTATCTCTAAACGACTTGGTCCGTTTCATAACATATATATATCTCACTGTAAAAATAAATGAATAAATTTACTATTTTAATATTCGTATATTCCTGGGCGTGTTTGACTTATAAATGTAAAAATACGGGCCGTAAAAGTATATGAATCAGAACAATTAATCAAAATATACGTAAATAGTTATTTCATTTATTTTACGACGGGGTTTGTTATGATAAGTAGTTAGCAATAGACTCATGTGAATGTGACCAGTAACGTTACCTTTTGATATTCCATCCTTAGAATCCTTTTATGTTATTGTTTTATACCAATAATTGTTTTTTCTCAAAGACGTTATGCAAGAAGCTATATATGAATATCTATAAATAGCGAGCACAAACTCTTGCCTGGTTTTGCAACTATGAACTTATAATATTAAGAACGCGAGTATAGCAGCTGATGATCAAAACAAAAATAGTTCGCTTGAAACGGAAAATATTGTAAAAAGGCATCCATAGAATCCACTTGTTCTATTTATAAAATCTGTAAAAAGATCCTTTGGAAGCAAAGAATGCAACCAATAAGAATAATAGCAGACTCGGTTTGATTGAGTCTGTTCATGAGAGGTAATGAAATGTGCAACACCTCTCACGCCCACTAGCGGAACACATATGTTGAATGGATTCCATGATCCCAAAGGACCAGAAAACAACACAAAATATAGTCCAAATAAGGTTTTTCCCTTGTTACTGTTTAAATTATACGAAACCGGAAATAATCAACTTCTCTATCTTTTTCGCAAACATTACTAAGTGGTGAAAACATGCACAGAAGCAGTCTAAAACCAGATACCCCTTTAAACACTAATGGATTTGGCCAAAACGTACGTGCAGAAATTCCTCTGAGATACACATTTGGCAGATTACATTATTTCAGGGCTGTGCTTACTATGACATACATAAATGTTCACAAAGACTTTAAAACAGTACCTAAAACATACATATGTAAAGTGGGAAATGAAATGATAGACATTTTCAATAAAATCTATATGTAATTTATTTACATTTTGTTATCATATCATTGTTCGAGAAACACACTCGAAGTAATAATAGCATGTCATTAAACGCAAACACCCGTTTGACCGAAACATGTAGGTTTGACCAATCGGTAGACACCTTACATGCTGCTGCTTGATTATATTCTGCTTCCCGGGAAGCAAAATAACCGAAAAACAATATATAGGCTTAAAGCCGTAGCTTCAAGCCAAATAAAAAAAGACAGGTGCAATAAATTTTTAGCGATAGTAACTAAAATATTATCTAGCTTTGTACTTCCTGTAGTTGTCGTCAGCTTTTTTTCATTTTATCTCTATTGTTTTTCTTTTGTTGATGATATATGCCGCCAACATGTTTTTGTTTTCAAAAGGTGGACTGTCGATTTGTACACCCGGAGAAATTTTGTGTTTATATGAGGCATGGAAATTAGGCGGCCGGTTACCATGGAAACAATTATTTCAGCCAGCAATTGATCTATGTAAGAAGGGAGTTACAGTTAGGACAGCTCTTGCAAATGCTATAGACGAGATTGTAAAGAATGACAAACTTTGTTTGAAAGAGAAAGTACCAGATTTCATGCAAGTACACATTTTCTTTCTATGTTACAAGATATTGAAATGGTGCTTTTCGTTATTATTACAATTTTTAAACTAAAAATGACAATCAGCTTTATTTGTAAGTTCGGATAATGTATCTTTCTTTAAGTTTGTCGATAAGATAAAATATTTCTAAAGAGAATATTGGGCGAGTGTTGCCAAACCTAAAGCCTCAATCCCAAAGCTCCCGAACCTACAGGTTCTAGTACATCGACGGGCTTCATTAAAAGCAATAGACAAATATTTACATGAGATAATGTTGGTGGCAGCAAAATATGAGGATTGTTTTAGAAAATTCTTTTTATTCGTGTAAAGAGAAGTATTTATAAGTATGTTATATATAAGAGATATTGTTTCTTACGGGATTTGATAGAGATTTTGAATTACTATAATTTGACGATCAGCATATATTTGATCTCACATGTAAAACGAACAACTTTCTGTCTCTTCATCTTTTATCATTTTTTATGTATTGAGTAAATTTACCTTTTTCACTTTCTGTTTTGATATATTGTTCTCTCAATCAAATATTTCAAAATTTGAAAAAAGAAACATAACAGTAATCTAATGTCTTCTATTTGTACTTTACTGAACAGGGAGAGTTGAAGATTTTGTATGATTTTATTCTGTGCAACATTAAATTTCAGACATTTCTTGACCAACCCTGAAACTGGGGAAATATACAAAAAAGGTGACATGATGTACAGACCGGCTTTGGCTAAAACATTGGAGACAATTGCAAACGATGGACCAGATTGCTTTTACAAAGGAAATCTAACGGATGACATTATTGCAGATATAAGAGAAAAAAGTAATAAATATGCTCAAGAAAAATAAAATTTGACACATGAAACATCTGTTATTTAGTAAATAAAAGGTCATAGCCGCAATTCTAAGTGATTTTGAGTAACAGAAAGTTTAATTTACAATTTTATATGTTTAAATAGACATAGACTTTGGAAAGTAGATCTACAGTTTTACCTATATAATATCTAAATGGTTTCAAACCTATAAGAAAATGCAAAGTTTCAATTCAAACCTTGACGATTCATTGATAAAGTAAACTCCAATTATGCAAAAATCATAGAATAAAAGCGAGGAAATTATTTTATTAATGAACGACTTTAGATTATAAGGCTATCGAAGTCAATAGAGGTGTTTGTCTTAATCAAATCTGGAAAGTAGATCCCTCGGAAGCACCGTTTTATGACTGCCACGTGTCTCATGTTTTAAGATATTACAGATGCAAGATGTCTGGTATTGTATTTCAGATGGGATAATTTCAAAGGAAGATCTGGCTAACTACACAGCCCCGATAAAACCACCTATTTCTTTAAAGCTGAATGACGATCTGACCATCTATTCTCCTCCTCTTCCAACAAGTGGAGTTTTGTATCAATATATGCTGGATTTGTTGAAAGGTAAGAAGATCAGCTTCGATTGGGGACATTAACACTAAACTATTTAATTAAAAATGTATGCATGTAATGCGAAAAGTGGAACAATATATTTCTATTGGTTTTATGTAATATCTTGAGCCTGAATAAACAAGCATAACAAGATCATTTACAAGCATATTTGTCATTACATATCAGACATTAAACTGATTCTTCAAAGAAATTTCAAATTTCTGATAGCGGTTCAAAAACTCTCCAATGCCAAACTTTAAAATTCTAAGACCGATCCGTAAACTTGGACAACACAAGATTACTAAATGTTATTTGCAACAATCTAATTCCCATTACTTTTTGTGATACTATATCGGACGTTTTGGGTTAGTTTATATACATTGATAGTTATATTTTGTAAGATTTCAAATTCGATGGCTTGAGTGTCTCGACAGTAGAAAAGTCTATAACCACGTGGCATAGAGTTACTGAAGCGTTCAAACATTCTGCGGCTATTAAACAACAGCTTGGAGACAATGATATTTGTACAGAAGTAATAAAAATGTCTATTGACGAGGTAATGGTATTAATTAACCATTTCTATTGTCGATGATTTCTTTTCAAATTAAGTAACGTTACCAAAATTACCCAAGTCTATGACAACTTTTTTGAAAAGGAATTGTTTACATTATAAGCAAAATAAGTTTAAGATTAAACAAATTGTTTTTACAATTTCTGTATACACCCTGATGTGTTCCATATTTTCACTTTTCACAAATGAGCCGCGTCATAAGAAAACCAACATAGTGGCTTTGCGACCAGCATGGATCCAGACCAGCCTGCGCATCCGCGCAGTCTGGTCAGGATCCATGCTGTTCGCTTTCAAATCCTATTGCAATAAGAGAAACCGTTCGCGAACAGCATGGATCCTGACCAGACTGCGCTGGTCTGGATCCATGCTGGTCGCAAAGCCACTATGTTGGTTTTCTCATGGCGCGGCTCAAATAGTCTTAGCCAAAGGAATATATCATCTAAAAAAAAAAGCAGCAATAACACACTAAAAACAATAAATTTTGCTCTGTGACGTTTTATTTCTTAATATTTTAAATATAAATTATGAATATTATATTTATAAACTAGATTTTGAAAAAGACGAGAAACGAAGATTATGTAAAAGATACACGTGCTCGAATTATCGATACAAAAACATTTGATGCGGCTTACTATGCTTCTCTGAACACTGTGAAGCAGCCCGAAGACCACGGTACTTCACACCTTTCAGTACTAGGACCTGATGGTGATGCTGTGTCAGTAACACACACTGTCAGTCTTTAGTATGTATTCTATTTTTGCAATATATATATATGTAGTTTTATCTTATTAAGGAAATTAAGAGAACACAGCCTTCTCAAACAAAACACGTAACCAATTATGTATGAACATGTATAATTATGCGCCAAAGTAAAAATACCGAACACAGTGTAAAACTAAAATGAAGTTAGAACAACAAAGGAAAAGAGTTGTACGCTGCCTTGAAACATCCAGTGGTAAATCACGGTTCGGGAATTTAATGTTCATGGTGTTGATAGATCCCACTATGTTCGAAACTTACAAAGCAGAGTAAAACAAGTCATCCATGTCAGTCTATGTCATCTCACAGAAGTTGGTCAAAATAGGTACGATATGTAATATTAAAAGAGCATTTGTAAACAAATATGGAAAAACAATCATACAATAAACACATTGTATAAAGGTTTCGAAGAAGGCAAATGTACATAGGCAAATCGTCCAGGGAAATGCTATCAATGATTCAACGGAGTAGGTCAAAAAACATGTCATAGCAGCTCGGTCTCAGTGAGCTTAGATCATGACAGACGCAGTCAAAGATGGACATTTAAGCTTCGAACTAAAGAAGTGAGTAATAAGCATGTGGTGCGTCTCAAAGATTTAGCTTACCAAAAGATTCCTTCTAGCGCACATTAAATATTCTTTTTAAGGAATCTGTTTTAGCATCCTGTTACAGATGTATAATAAATCAAGTATTAAAAATATGTTTTGTTAGTTAATGTGCATTTTTATCTTTATGAAAACATCTAAAGTTATTTAAAATAAACATATATCTAACTTACATGTAATAATAATTAAGCACCTTCTACATAAATGTTATATCAGCGGACAATAAATAATAAAGACCATCATTCTAATCAAAACATCGGGAATCCTCTGTCGAACCCTTCCCTTGTTGCAAAGATCTGAAATTGGCCGTATGTTAGCCTCTTTGAATATTTAAGGTTTAACATAGCAATACATGAACAGAAAAGTGCTGCCAAACACCCGTAATTGCATCGCATGATTCATACAGAACGAAATGATACCCTCCGGGACCGTTAAATTTAACTGGACAAAAATGATCTGATATACAAGACGGTACTTACAATTTAATGTGTTTGAAAAAAAAATGTTTTTCAAAAATGTTACGGCTTGATTCTCATAAAACAACTCATCAAAAGGCAAGAAATGATAAAGTTCGAAAGATTTTATAGCTAAATAAAGTGAAAAAAATGCATTATACAGTTCTGGATAAAATAAAGGGAAGTAATCGAAATGTTGCAAAAACCATGACGGTTTGTAGAGTGTAATCAAGCGGAAAATATTGATCTACTATTTAGGTACAGTATGTTTCGAGTCTAGGATGGTGACGCCCTACTTGAATTCGGATGCCTTTTTGATGATACCCTTGTATCTATTACCTGCTCAGTCAAGTGTGATATGTTACCATAAGTGTTATTTCAATAAACGTTGTTTTACTTTACCAATTACAAGTGAAAGTATACTATAGACCCGATGGTTGTAAAAAGCGTTCCAGATAATTCGATTTTTGAAATACTTTGTTCGCAGAAAAGTCTATAAATTGTAATCAATTACAGAATTACGCAATCATAACATTAAGTAACATAAATGGCATTTATATTAACGATAACCCTGTTAGAGAAGTTGATTGCTAATATATAGATTACGTTCATTAAAGTGAGCGATCATGGGTACACGTTCAAGCATATCTTATTGGTTGAGAAATATATGATAAATCACTTACGATATAGCACGAGGTACATTCTATCCAAATAAGAAATAAAAATACATAATTGAAATTAAAATCAGTTCTCGTATTTTAATATGTGTGTTCATGATAGCACAGAGTATATTATGAAAATTTAATGTAAATTCCAAAAATATGCTTTAATGTCTGTGTGTAAGCTTGATTTTAAACTGAAACTCCCTGGAATAAAGCATTGGAGCTAAAAATACAAATGTACTAGTAACCATACGAATGATATCATTCAGACAACATTCAAATATTGTTAAATACAGCGATAGTACTGATTAATTGTGTTCCCATAGGAATACCAATAGCAAGCCTTACCATAAAGATTGGAGAGTATATTAGAGTCCAATTTCCGTTTAAAATCATTTGTAGGCTGGCCGGGAATTCTGACCGAAAAGTGTTTTAGCTGAAATGCAACAAAAGATGATGTCTATTCCTTAGACATTTGCACATATTCTGAAATGCGCATACTTACGTATACGAGGGAAGTTAAACACGTTCCGATACAGACAACATCACGTTTTGACTATAATGAATATATGTACTAAATATAATATACCGAAATTCATATGTCTGTATATAAATAAATTAACAAGTTAGGTCATTCGTATCGAAGCGTTTTGAACTGCCCTGATAATAGTTTCACTTTTACAGAATTTCAAGGGTTTAAGGAAATGCCAAAACCATTGCAGTACTCTTTTAGCTTTTTAGTTTTTTTTTCTTTTTCAGTTTTGGCTCAAAGGTTGTTGGGACTAGAACTGGAATTGTCTTCAATGATGTTCTGAGAAATTTTTCATTACCAAATGTGGAAGGTAGATATGACTGCCCTCCATTAAATTCAAATTTGGCAGAACCACTTAGGCGTCCTTTGACAGCAATGAGTCCCAGCATTGTTGTGGATAAAAATGGTGATGTAAAACTAGTGATTGGTGCTTCGGGCGCAACTCGTATACCTACATCGATGGCACTGGTAATAATAAATAAATTTTGTATATTAATTTCGAAAATTTTGTTTTTGTTGAGTTTAATGTCGCACCGAGACAGTTATATGTCACATGGCGATTTTTCAGCCTTGGTGATTGGGGAAAAGCACAAGTTCCTCTTCGTGCATTATTTAATCAAGGGCGGGCACATTGGTAGAACCACCGACCTTTAGTAATCCAGCGGGATGGCTTCCTAACCGAAAGAATTCAACGCTTCGAGTTAGGCGTGAACCAACATCGGTAAGGGGCAAGTAATTTAAAGTCATCGACCTTAACCAGTCGGCCGAGGTGGACACTGAAACGTTAAAGTTGTGGTACTTTTACGTTACAAATTCTCATCACTTTACACATCTGGTGGAAATCAGTTTAAACCAAAAACTTCATTGCTGATTTGTGAGATAATAACATATTATAATAACAGCGATTTGAGTATACAGTCAAACCTGTCTATAAAGACCACCACTGGGAGTGCCAAAATGTGGACTTTATTTATAGGTGGTCTTTATTCACAGGTTAAAATACACTGTAAAATAATGTTAAAATAGGAAACAAAACATGCGGTCTTTCGAGCCAGGAGGGCTCTGTTCAGAGGTGTCTATAACACAGGTTTGACTGTATTTGCAAATCTTTAACCAGTACGAATGTATAGCAGCATCTAAACTAACCGTTTTGGGTTGGAATGTGCCCGCTCATTTTTACTGTTGGGCGACGTGCCGTAATTGGTCTGTTATATTACAGAGCTTTAAAAATGGGCTACCAATATTTTTGCCTGGTAGCCCGAACATTTTAGTTTATTCGGCAATGACCGTTTTGGATTATTTGTTGAGTGCTTGTATACAAGTCTACAGTTGGGAATGCTTAAATTAATATAGGGTTTCAGAATTCTAGGCATACACATATATTTTTTTAGAATTTGTTCTCTACAATAGCGGTTATCATCACTCATACTTTCTTAATTTTCTGACTTTCTTTTTCATTTCAGAAGATAAAACTGTTAAACAGGGATTTTTTCTTCCTTTTAATTACTGCAACATGACAATCATAAAAGAAAGTAAAATCATTTTTATAAATTTAAGCCGGTAAATAATTCTGTCTATTTTTTAACACCTTTTCATAAGCAGTTCAATAAAAGGACTAAAGCGATAAGGCTACTCGATATAGGGTTTCAAGGTAGCCAGGCGGGACGTATGTTCTCCATGACGATTTGATAAACGACATCGTGTCTAAAATCATTCGTCCTTCACCTCTGATTCATGTGGGAAAGTTGGCAGTCACTTGCGGAGAACAGGTTTGTACTTGTACAGAATCCAGGAACACATATTATATTAACTGCCCGCCGTTACATGACGGAAGTACTGGAAAAACGGCGTTAAACAAAACACACACAACAAAATAAATTCATTCTATCCTTCAGATCCAGTGAGAAAATATAGCTTCCCCTGAAGCCTAAATTAGTCACTGCTGATTTTTGAGACATGGTAACGGAGATCCGAATATATATGTAACGAATGTGTAGTACAATTCGAATTAGTATATAAAGCAGCACCGAAACTGATCTTATTTAATGAGTGGTCTTACTGTGGAATGTACACGCTCATTTGTACTGCTGGGCGTTTGCCGAAATATTCTGGTATATTGTGTTGGTGATTATTTCGTTTTAAAATCTCTCTCTCACTCTCCCTCTCTCTCCCGCTCTCTCTCTCTCTCTCTCTCTCTCTCTCTATATATATATATCTGTGAAAGTCTAGACTCTAATGCAGGTTACTATGGAAACGTTGTGGTTTAACTGGGGTATCAAAGAAGCAATAGACTATCCTCGTATTCACCATCAGCTGTACCCACCAAAAATATGTTGTCAGCCAGGATTGCCAAAGGTATATGATTTAAAAACATATAATCCTAGACATAAAATTATGTTTCCGGAATACGCTGGTAAAATTTAGTTGCAGTGGTTTTAAGCAAATACTTTACTACAACATATAAAAGTATATTTAATTTATTATTCTTATAAAATGTACATTGACCTAGACGATTTAGTCATGTGCCAGTATAATTCATGAACCCGATAGACTGAACTACAAAAACTAACCTAGATTCGCTTACTTCCTCGGTCCCTGAAACATGCGATGAATAATTTTATTTTACTCATAGAAAATCTTATCTGGAACTCTGCTGGTGTTCCTGAAAGTTTACTGGAATTAGTGATTGCAGCCTGTAAACATAATTCTTTCCTTAGGTGACACAAAAAAGACAACAACAACTAAACTGTGACTCGCAGTCGTGGCAAATTACCATACATATTTGATACTTTGAACTACTCAGAGAATAATTCTGTACACGTTCGTGCAGTTAAGGACAAGTTCATTATTTATATTACGTTTTAATTTACTTAAGAATGTACATTTTCTGAACTTAAACATGAAAATCCTAGAACTCATGAAAAATTTTCATTTGTCAAGAAAATCCCATTCTATTTGATAGGTTTGAACATACTGCTTACAAATTGTGTAAATATATGCTGCTAAAATGATCTTGCATCGATGAGAATATATATTGGTTAATGTGTAACGTTTTATGCGAAAGGCTCGAAATCCGTCGGTATGTCGAGAAATCGGTTAGAAAATCCTTTATTAAACATGAAAATTAAATAATAACATTAAATTTGATATTTTAATGCAAAATCCATGAGGCTCGGAATCAATACATTATAATGTTACTTGAATGAGAACAATAGTAACAGTTAACCTGTATCCTTGAACTGGAGAAGCTAACTGCTAAGGCTACTCTTAGTTACTTGGTAGAAATCAGGTGATATTTTGTCTGTTACACCTATATCAAATTACGCTATTGTATAAATTCGCTTACTTTACGACTTCAACTCTGAAGTTCTGAAAAAAATACACTAAAACGTCTGGAATTTACAAACTAGTGAAAAACGTTGTGATGGTAGAAAACGACAACCAAAACAAAATAAAGACATGGTCGTGCCCTAGCATAAAAAAGCATTTTACAAATGTTCAAAATTTAAACACTTCCCAGTAAAAAAAAAACAAAATCTAAATTTCCTTTATTTCTATAAATTGTATATATTCATTTCCTAATAACGCATCTTTCATGTGTATCTTTGTGACTTTTTTTAAAACGGGCTTTGATTGTAAACGAATAAAAACTATAATTTTGCGTAATTCAGTACTATTGAAATTTTGATATGTTAACATTGATGGATTGATCTAACTGTCTCCTTAATTTAAAAATGCATTTTCAGTAATTTTAAACAATTTGCAAAATTGAAAATGGTGGGTGAGCTCTTTTGTTCAGTATAGAAAAAGTTTATAGTGCATACAGATTTGATAAAGTCTTACAAAAATGTGTACAGAAAACAATATATTTATGTTTGTTAAGTTTGAACCTGAAAATAAATTACAATGTTTATTAACTCGAATATTTCAATAATTATTTGAAGAAAACACTCAATAAAGTTTACTTTTGTATATTTCTGAAGGAGCTGATTAATGGTCTACAAGAAATAGGTCATGCTGTGACGAACATAAACTCAATCTCCGTTGTACAGGGCATCCTTAGAACAGGTGACGAAATTACTGCCTACAGTGACTACAGAAAAGAAGGAAAAGCAAGCGGCTTTTAAAGTATATAACACGTTAATAACACACATTGTTAGAATGAGTGAAGCTTGGTGAGGTTCTCAATCGGAACCGAAGACAGATCCATATTTAGTGGTATACAAGAACAGACAGTTTTCTTGTAAGGTCTCTGATGTTTATATGATAATTTAAACGCATCAATAGAAATGTACCATTAAAGTCCAATTCTGGTGATATGTTTATACCATATTTTAACGCAAAATATATAAGAATCGTACACATGTAAAAACTTCTTTTTTTCAATATGTAGAACACTAAATGACTCATCAGTTTTGCCTTTTTAGTTTTGCAACCATGCATATAGTCTAACTTTGCCGGGTGATATAACTCAACTGTTAATGATGAATGTTAACATCCGCTGCCTGGAGCCCCAAAACCGCAAAATATAAAAGCACAAGTTATACCATTTCCAAAACATGTGATTGTTTCAAACAATTACCGCATGACTTATTTGTTTTGATATGATTAGTATTGAGAGTATCAACCTGAAAAGCGCACGATAGCAGCGCTCGTGCGTTGCAAGCGCAGTACACATAACACGTGTATACAAAATCAAATGAATGAATGAGTTGGGTTTTACGGCGAATCGACACAAAAAGGTCATATATCGCCGAGAAAAAGTTAAATGGATTACGTTAATTGCAAAGCATATATAAAACTATTAAAGTAAAAGCGTATATACATATATAGTGTAAAACATCAAATGCATACATTAAAAAGTATAAAAAGGTTTTTGAAAAAAAAATCAAAAAAGGGGTTCAATTTTAATAAATTATATCCCTTTATTTGTTTCAATAATTGTAAAATTTTTCGGCTAAAATTTTGCTCGAACAACCTTTTAATGTTTCCCAACCCTTATATTAAAATTTCCCCGTTGGGGGATCGAAGTCTATACAGTTGTTTAAAATATTTTTTAAAAAAAGCTTTTTGACATGTCCACACAGTTAAACTCATTGTTCACAGATCAATTTAGTAAACCGAGTATACAAAACGACAACGAAAAGAACAACTTCCTCCCTGGGAACAGATCTTTTTCCTTGGGGCCATTAAACCCTAAAGTGGGTTTTTAATTTCACAATTTTTTATTGAACAATATTTTCCTTGGGGCCCGGCCATTTATTTAAAAAAGGTATTTGTTAAATTTAAACCTTTAAAACCAGAAAAGGGTATTTAAATTTGGGAATTGTTTAATGAAAGTGATTTTTTTTTTGGCTGCAGTATCACATCTTCATTTCCAAAAAATCCCAAACAACTAGGAACCCAAACAGAATATGATGGTTTTTTTTAAAAAATTTTTCATGAACCCGATAGAATTTTTTGGAAAGAAGGTTTGTTTTTGTTTTTAGGGTTGTGATTGATTGAAACAAAAAGTAGTGGGAAAAAGATAATTAACTTTTCTTCATTATATTTTTAAATAAATTGGGGGCCAAATCAATGTTTTTGCTTCTGCGGAAAAATTTAGAGTTTTTTGAAAACCCAATTTTTGATTGGGGGGCAGAGGGCTAAGGGCGGCACATCCAACCTTTGAATAATCTTTTGAACCATCTTAAAATTAAAACCCTGATCTTGTAATCCCCTCGATTTCGTTATATTTGGACTTGAATATTTCAGAGTTTTTTTCCCCCCCTTTTTTCAATGGGGTTTTTTCCATATCAAAAAGAACTTTTTGCAATTAAAGCCATGGTGGTGGTTTTCCCGAACTAAGTTTTTTTTTTAAAAATAAAAATTAAAAATCATTTCCTGCATAAAATTTTCTGATGCAAAATTCCAAAAGGTTTAATTTTTTTTTGGTTTTTTCGGTCATACAAAATGGGTTTTAACTTGGGTTTAAATATATTTAAATAGCACTTGGAGGGGTTTGGCAGTTTCCCCAAGCATATTCCCAATAAAATTTTTTCACGTCTCGTGAAAAGGGGAGGTTCGTTTGCTTCAACATACAATTTTTCAAAGGCAAATTTTCAAATCCCACGACAATACAAAAAACCTTGTTTAGGGATAAACCCAAACCCATTTGAAAAACAATTTTTTTTGGGCTGAACCTTAAACAACAAAAACCTAATCGAGTTTGGGTTTCAATCAAAGCCTATACATTTTAACAAAACCTTCAATCCGCCCCCAATCATTTTTTGGGAAATTTCCCTTTTAAAAAAGTTCAATGATTTCAAACATTTGGCTTTCGGGTATTTTATGTTGGTAAAAAAGAAATTTTTTTTATCAAAAAAACACAAAAATTTTTTGCTTGGGTCAACAACGGGAAATTTTTGTACCTTTTAGAAAAAAGCCCCGGGGTTCCAATTTTTTTTCCCCGCAATTGACAAAAGTGGCCCCCACTGATTTTTTGTTTGGGGAAAATTTTAAAACCTTTTTCCCCATCCCAATTTTTAAAACTTTATTAAAACCCCGCGGGTTAAATTTGGCTTTTCCAATGGGAGGGATTTTTTTTGAACGATAACAAAAATAGAAAATCACCCAAAATATAATGAAAAATCTGCCCTTTTTTGGACAAACTTTCCAATTTTATAAATTTTTTTCCTAAAAAGTGTGACAATAAAATAAACCTTGGGGGAACTCCCTGTTCCTGCCAAAAAAGTCAAAAAGGGATGGGAACCACACGAAATTTAAAAAGGCGACGGAAAAAATTTGGATATAAAGTTGGAAAACCCTTTTAAATCAAAGTCTTTTAAAAACCTTCATAATACCTTTTTCCCATGTGGGTTAAATGGGGTTTTTTTTCTAAATCGAAAAAGACAAACTAATGCTTTTTTTTAAACAAACATCACGAATAAAATTTTCCATCAAAAAAGAAAACAATTGTCGGCGCTGTTTGGGGCGAAAACCGCTTTTAAAGTTTGTAATTGGGCCTTGAATTCAAGATCCCAAAAACAGTCTAAATTGATCATACGTTCAAAGATTTTTTCCCATAAAAACTAAAAGGGAAAATCGTCCAAATTACTGGTTAGTGCTATTTTTTCCCGGGGTTTGGAATAACTAACTTCTCCCGGGAATCGGGAAAAATTCCATTTTTTTCCCATGTAAATTAAAAATTTCAAGTAGGAGTCTAAAAATTCTTGGGGTAAATTTTTTAAAAAGTTAAATAATAAAATTTGGTCTGGGCCCGGGTCCCAAAACGTGACATTAAAGAGTTCGTGTCCTAAAGAGCCCCAAGAAATTTCTGTGATTTAAAAAAGGTTTAAATAATCTTCACCCATTATTTGAAAAAAATTTAAAAAAGGGTTTTAATTTTCTTTGGTTGATTTATTTTTTGGGAAAATCTTTTACCAATTTTTTAAAGAAGAGTTTTTTGAAACGTTTAAACCAAATGTTTTGGGCAATGCCCCTCCTTGCTAAGCAATGGGACTGGCCCCGTTTTTTGGGTTAAAAGGGGAAACATTGAATTTTTTCCTTTCCACTTTTTTTAACGAACCCTTTCCCAACCTTTTTAACCAAAGACCTAGAATTAAGTTTTATAAAAGGAATGAATGCCATGATCTTTTTTTTGCTTGTTTTTTTTGTTCTTCGGGGCTTTTGCTCCGAATCTTAACTGCTTTTAGATTTTTTTTTTGTCGGGCCCTATATTGAATTTTTTTAAAGGCCCCCTCTACTTTTTTCCGGGAAAAACGGTCTTTCAAATCATCTTTACCAAGGCTTAATTTTTTTTTTTAAAACCCTTTTTTTAAGTTTTAGGAATGGACTTTTCAGCAATATCGACAGAAGAACCGAAAACCCCCCCCCAAAAGGACCCTAAAAATTTGTAAAATTTTCCCCAAATCCCAAAACATTTTTAAAAATTTTTAAAGTTGGGAAAATGTTCCCAAACGCTTTATTTAAAAATTTAAATATAAGGGTGGTCTGAAGGGAGATTAAAAGAAATTTTAAATAATAATTGGAAAAAGGCACTGCCATGAATCTTTCCCGTACTTTCCCTTCAAAACAAGAAAAATTTCGGTTGACAAAAAATTGTCAAATCAAAACAAAAAGGTTTTTACCCTTTTTTGCAGGAAGAAGATAAATTTTTGGAAATTTTTTTATTTAGTAAAACCCGAGGGCTTTCTTTCAATAAAATTTTTAATAATTTGACCTCAGTGTTTCTGGCAAACAGCCCCAAAAATTTATAAAGACCTTTTAAAACCCCATAAACAAAATTTTTTGGGAATTTTTTTAAAAAAGGCTTTAAAAATTTTTAAAATTTAGTTTTTAAATTTGGGGGGGTATAAAAAAAAGAACGACAGGTAATTTGGTCGATGCAAAGTAAAATTAATTCAAAAATCTGAATACTTGTATTTAAAAATTTTTTTTGGGGCGACAGGGATTATTAATAAAAATAATGTACCACCAGAACTCTATCAGTTGGGATTTAGAAAATTAACACTGAATAATTTTTGAAAGCTATTTTTGGGCCGTTTTTTTCCCTTAAAAAAAATTTTTCCCCGGACATAAGTGAAGGATTATTTTGAAAAGAGAAGGAGAATTTCCCTTTTTATTTTCTTTAAGGTCCACGGCAATTCCACTGGATAATTTTACTTTCCATTTACAATGGCAAACAAAAATTGAACGACTGGAAATTTAAAGTAAGTGTTGCAATTGGGCCCCAAGGGGGAACCTCCACCTTTGATCTTTCCCCCCCCCTTTTGGGTAGTTTTTCACTGGGCGGGGCAATAATGGGGGATCGCACACCTCCCCCCCCCCCCCCTCCCCCAAAAAACCGGGGTTTATATCCCAAAAAGGAACCGTTAAAGGTTTTTTAGGGATCATTTTAAACCCTTTCCAAACCCTTTATTTTCAAGGCAATTTTTTGTCGGGGGTTTTACTCATCCCAAAGTTGAAAAAAAAATTTGATGTAAACCTTTTGCTTTGGGCGAAAAGGGGAATTTGCGTAGTTGGGGAAAATTTTGTACAGCGGTGGAAACCTTTTGGGTTTAACGCTGCATTTTTAAAATACTGGGGCGAACAGGTTTTTCCCAACTTTTGGCTTTTTCGTTTTGAGGGTTTGGAACCCGGGACGAATCGTTTTCGTAGGGCGCATCAATACATTGGGGTTGAAATTTTTTTTGGGGTTAGATTTTTTTTATGGGAAAAATAAGTCGATTCATGAGGGAGAAACGAATTTTGCAATTTGGGAATTTGTCCCAGCTTCAGGAAATCCAATGCCCCGTGTGGAAATTTGACAAAAAAAAACTTCCTTTTTTATCTTTCCCCCTCTTGCAGTCCGAACTTGGGTGAAAGGGGGTCCCGCAATTCACCAAAAAAACGGGAATGGGAAAATGCAGGGGACATGTTCATGGGAAAGACCATTTTGGCCCGCACTTTGGGGGAAATTTTGATCAGCTTTAAAAGTTGTTTTCATTGTAGCCCAAAATTAAACAATTATAACAAAATTTAAAGAAAATTTTGGGAAATTTTACAAAATTTTTTTGACGAAGATAGCCAAAAGTTTATAACAGAAGGAAAAATGGGAAAGCCAAATGTTAAAAATGAAGTGTTCATTGGAAACTTTGCCTAGTTTTTATTATTTGGGTGGCCGGGCTAGCCAGCGGGGCTTTTTGGCGGGAATTCCGCCCCAATTTCCGTCTCCCAAATCCTCAAGAACAAAAACGAAACCCCCCCTTAGAGTTCAAGACCCGGGGGGGTACACTTACAAGTGTTAAAAAAAAAACGTCATCCCATAAATTATGTCAAAGCGCCCCCTTGTCAACCTCCACGAGCAGGGCCCCCGTAAAAAGTTTCTTAACTGATTTTTTGGGCACCAGCGACACCTCGAAATGTTTTCTCAAACACCAAAAAGGGGAGATACTTGACATTTTTAAAAGTTTCGTCGTGGGCTGAATTTAGAAAAAATCAGGGGAAATAGGTTTGAGCCAAATGGTCGGGGAGAAGAATTCCACCCCCTTGCCGTCAAAGGGCTGTTTCCGAAAGGGGGTCTTTAAATTTTTTTTTGTATTTTCCATGTTTTTAAAAAGTTTTTAATTCATCACCGCAACCCCCACCCCCGCGGGGTCCAACCCAAGGGGAAAAAGTAAAAAAAAGGGGGATATCCCCGCTTATAATTTAGGGGTACCCTTTTTGTATACTCCCAGATATTTTCAAACTTTTTTTATCACCACGGATTGCAAAAAAAACAATAAGGGAATTTAAAGGATTTTTCTACACCCAAACCCAAAATTTACCCTAAACCACCGCCTTCAGGGAAAAAAATGGGAAAAACATATTTAAAAGTGAATGTTCAATAACTGTGGAACGAAAATAAAATTTCCCGACGCAGTAAGAAAATGACAATAGGAGAGACATTAAATTTTTTTGGGGAAAAGCCAAAAATTGTACAATCTAGAAAAGAAAACACATAGATGTAATTTAAAGTGAAGAACAAGAAGATGCAAACGTAATTAAAGAGATTTCCTAGGGTCTTGGCATGACTAGCCGATTGATCGTATCGGGCCAATACGACCGCCTAAAACGTCCTACAAAAAAAACCGAATCAAGGCCAAAGATGTGTATTGGCATCCACATCCCGGAAAGAGGATGTACACATGTAAACAAGTACACATCATCTCCCCGAGATGCTATGGGGCACCTCAACATCCAGGATCCTCTTCTCCGGCTTACGGGCCGCCACCCACGGCAAACAGGTGGCTCCATTTTTGGGGGAGTCGTACCCCTCTGCATGGAGATACAGCCGGCATTTTCTATCCCCCGCCGGCAAGGGGCCGTATACAAAATCAAGATCACATTTCCTTTTTGATTTCCCTGTTTAATATTATTCTTTTGAAAAGTGTATGAATACAAAGGCGCTGTGACGAATAAATTTAATGGTGGAACTTAGAGAATAACTTTTCTAGTTAAGCATATGCAACATTTGCTTTAAACTTTCGTTTTGCCATGAAAACTCACTTACTTAGTTCAAAAAATAATAAACCACAGTGATTTGCATCCAGATATCGCGACTTCGATCCCAAGCTGAACGATTTAAATTTGACCGTGTGTAATTGTTCTCCAAATTCGAGTTCTATAAATATGTTAGTTACTTTATTCTTTGCAAGTAACTGTCAATATCCTCACATGAATCACAGGTGGAGGAGGAAATATTTCAGATACAAATGTCTTATATCAATCGTCACCGTAAACATAAGTCCGAGGGTCGAACGCACGATCCCGCGATCCGTGCATCTGCGCTCTCCCTACTGAACTAAGCGGACGGGCAACGCCGGTCAGTTACCCTTTCACATATTCATGGATTCTGCACCAGTAATTGATTTGTTATACACATGTACCTGACATTTTCTCCACGTGTTAAATAGTAGGGGAACGATTAATTACAAGTACGACTGTTTTATATTAAATAATCAATTATAACACACGTAACGCCCGGGGTAACAAACTTGTGACATTTGTTTTCAAAGTCTTGTGGTCAGCTTACTGATCTAAGTAGGTTTGCACTGCATTCATTTAGCTTTGATTGTATGTTTGTGTTTTGCATTGTTAAAGGATTATACATTATCAAGATAATATCAAATAGTAGCAATCACATTTGGTAAAGATTCAGGATGCAAATTATAATCATGTCGTAATCTACTAAACTGATTAGTATGAATGAAATGAAAAAGTTCTTACCTGTTTTAGTTGCCACAATATCCGACTGCTCTTCTATATTATTTCTATTTACTGTACAATAACATCCCATTTGTTAAAACAAGATGGCGCAGACTTTTCAGTCAACAAAGAAAATGTGATATTTTAGTCACTTTTACTAATTCCCGAATGTGAGATACCAAAGAGATACCAAAAGAGGTTTGAATGTTTTCGTGACAAGCATTTTTAAAATACGTTTTAGAAGAAAAGAAACTTATTATTAACCATATAATGACATTAATTGGGCTAGTGACCTTGTGAGAGAAACCGCCATAAATGGGAAGGCGCAAACGCCAACGTCAAAAAAGCTCACCCACACAGAAGCAAATAACAAAAAAGTACAGATTTTCTACGCAAACAGACACAGTGTTAAATACAGATTATACTGCTGATAGTGAGGGCGAGGGCACAGATTATTTCGAAACAACTGACTCTGATATTGAAACTATACACCTCTCTACCCCACCCACCACAACACCTTCAGTTATGAAGTTTAGCCAGGAAGATATAATAGAACTTAGTGGCAAGCTTGCTCCAATAATAGTCAGAGATCTAAAAACAGCACTAAAAAAAGAGAGCATCAAGGATCTCAAACAAGATATAAAGGAGATAGTGCAAAATGAGACTCAGGAACTGATGAGATTAAACTTTTAAAAAGTGAAATGATAAAACTCAAATCTGATTTAAAATCAGCTCATGATGAACACGATGAACTGGCACAATACGGGCGCCGAATGTGTCTAGACATTTCAGGGATCCCCGGTGATAACGGTAAATCGGATTCTGCAACACGCTAATGCTGTTGGATTGACCTTGACCTCTTCGGATATAGATAAGTGTCATAGAAAAGGGAAGCCAGTAGACAATTACAATAGAAAAGTTATTGTAAAATTTACAAACTCAAAACCCAAAGACACGATTGTATAACGCTAGAAAAGAAATGAGAGACGGAGTATTCCCCAGGAAAACTTGACCCCATATCGTGAGTACCTCAGCTTTGAAGCAGGCAATTAAAACGAGCAAATCTCGGACAAAAACAGGGGTTGCAGGCTGCAAACTCTACGTTCAAGTGCTGGGGAGAAGAGGGGCGTCTCTAAAAATAGGGACGATATTAACGCTATTAGAGGACTACACCCACTCTCAACTGCCTGTTTTGGACAGCTGTCAAATTATTAAACAAACCTTCATGTACTAATAGCGACCTTGTTGCACACATTCCTTTGTTTAGTACTTTTCATAGTTTGATTTTTCACTTCCTTTATTTCACCTGTGCGACGATATTTTCTTATTTCTGATTTGTATGCATGTTTTACACAAAATAATTGTTGCACATTTCCGAATTTCCCGGACAGTTATTGCAATCTAACAAATGCTATGTGTAAAAATTGTTTTAAAAATAAAATCCAAAATTTCTAGGTCATAAATATTTTCTCCATCAAAAAATACAACACGAAATAAACGTGCTTAAACTTCAAAGGGAACTAACTGTACCTATTGTTGTATTTTAAGAACATGAGTTCTTTACCTTTGTTTATACAATCTTTTTTGGAAATTGATAAAATGAGTTTTTTTTAAAATATTTGACATAGAATGTTTTGTTTGTTATCTGCCCCTTTTTTGCATACCTTTTTGAACCTACATTTTATGAAGGGCTCGTTTTTTTATTTCTGTTTATAGAATGTTATAACAGGCAAGAAAACTCTACTTTAGCATTGCTATATTCAATTTATTATTATTATTATTATCATTTTATTATTTTTAAACAATTGTAAGATTTCTTTTATAGAATATTGATGTTCAATTATTGTAAATATACTGATGGATTGTACTAAATTTATGTATATTCAATTAATGCAAGTACTTTTCTATGTATAAATGAAAGCAGCAAGTTTATTTGCGTCACTATTTTAACTTCACGTATGAATAAGAAGGTTTCGAGTATTCAGTATTGGTTTTAAAAATCCAAAAGATGGTTCAAAATTCTGAGACATGTATATTTTTCTTCAACTAGCCCAAATTTTTCTCACATTGTTGGAATTAAATGTCTCATCCGGGGAATTAGTTATTTTTTAGTTTTTTATTTAGATATGATCTTTCAAAATTTTATTTTAATTTTTTTTTTTCTACGTATCATTCTTGTTGAAGTAGTCCAAAATTGTTGTTCCCTGGTCTACCTTGTGCCCGCACGTACATAGCATTGTTTATTACATACACTTCCAGTGGTTGATAGAAATGAAACCAGTTGTACTTTACCCCAATGGGTGAAGATTTTAACTTCTTATTGATCTACCATTGGACTGTTTAAATATTAGAAAACAGCGAGTTGTGAGGCGAGTTGTATTTCATCAAGTCTATTATTTTTGATTATTTGGTTGCTAAAAGAAATATATACCCACCTTTTTTTATCTTCTTAGACTCCATTTTGCGTATTTTCAACATAGTACACTAAATCTTCATTCACTAGTATTAAAGTGCTTCATGTATGTAAAAATGCAAAATGTATTACTGTCTAGGGGAGATACGCCCTTTTGATTCTCCTATATTAAATAATTATATTATGTTGTAGTACAGAAAATCTTATTGTTGTTATTGGAGATGTTGAAGTGAATCCAGTACCTTTTAAATGCATCTTTTTCTAATCTTTCATCAAATATACGCAGCATTAGAAAAAAATTTGAATACATAAAAACTAATTTCTTAGCTTATGACATACTATGTTTTACTGAACAAAGCTATCTCTTGATATTACGAGGATATTTGAAATTAGAAGGTTTTGATACTATTTACAGGAAAGATAAATCTTCTTACTCGGGGGGGGCCTTCTTACCTATGTTCAGCTAAACTTTGGTCGAAAAGAAATCTACATTAAAAACATATTGCCGGAGTCTATTTGGATGGAAATTAAATGTGAAACAAGGAAATATTTTGTATGCAACTTATATCGGCCACCGAATTCGGCCGTTGAACTCTGGGACAGAATCAATATTTGGGATTGACAAAGCGCTCGAACTATCTATAATATAATTCTGCTAGAGGATTCAACGAGGATCAGTTAAATTTGAAAAAATAATAAACTTAGAGATATATTACTGTTGAATAATATGACCAATGTTTTTAAATGTACCCACTCGTATAGTGCTTATTCTCGAACATTATTTGACCCTGTTGCCTTAACTAACAATATTCATTTTTACATTCTGGAATTTTTTGAAACTGACAGAAGTATAAGTGATCATTGGGACATATGCATTTGTTAAATTACCCTTCCATCTACGACTTCTTTTAAAAGGACAGAATTACATCGTGCAGATTTTTTCAAACTAATAACGATATTCGTTTAACAATTGGTCTTTTCTGAATTGTAACGATATAAGTCTGCAACTGAAACTTTTAAAAAAAACCAATTTTTTTGATTTAGCAAAGTCATGTATTCCTACGAGTTTCGCAAAAAAACGACAAAATACAGGCCTTGGTATAACTCGGAAATTAGAAAAACTTCTCGACAACGCGACAGACAAAAAGGAAAAGCTGAAAATTCGGGAAAAAACTTCTGATTGGAATTCTTATAAAAAAATTAGAAATAAAGTCAACAGTATGAAAAAACATGCCAAAGAAATATTTTTCATTAATTTAGAATTTACCTTAAGCGATTTAAGTTCTTCTTATCAACGACAATATTGGAAAATTCAGACAGTTTGGGAAAAGATAACTCTTCGAGCTGTGAAACAATACCACCGCTTTCCCAAATCAGAGATTATCTAGCCTTTTCAGATACTGACAAAGCTAACACACTGAACGACTTCTTGTTTTTAATTTTAACAGTTGATGATTCTATCTCTAATTTGTCCCAAAATTTTTTGCTGAAAACTAACAAAATTTTAGAGCATAATCACTATTACAGAGCAAGATCACGGATGTTATTAAATCTTGTAGTAAATAAGCCAGTGGACCTGACGAAATTAGTCACGAATGTTAAAGGAAACTTGTTTATACAATTTTTTAAACCCTTTAGCTGTTCTTTTTTAATATGGGCTTTTCAACTTTATGAATATCCAAGCATTTGGAAAGATTCAAAAGTGATGCCATTATTTAAAAAGGAAGAAAAATCAATCCCATCGAACTACAAGACCTGTATCACTAATAAGTTGTCTCGGAAAAGTAATGGAAAGGATAAGGTTTTTAAATATTCATACAACTTTTTACATGAAATAAACTTATATAAATATCAAGCCGGATTTTCTCCCAGGCCACTCTACTGTTACCACCTTATCGATTCTATGATAGATTTGTAAGGCTTTTGACAAAAAAAATCGCATGTATAGTCTTCTGCGACATAAGCAAAGCATTCGACAGGGTGTGGCATAAAGGTCTTATCTTTAAACTGAAACAAACGGCTTTTCTGAAAAGTATTTACACTGGTTCTCAAACTATTTGCTTAATAGGAAAAAAAGAGTAAATTTTTAGGCACTTCATTTTCAGATGAACAATACTTAAAAGCCGGCGTGCCACAGGGCTCAGTGTTAGGGCCTTTGCTATTTTTAATTTACCCTCAATGATAAAGCCGATTCACTAATAGTATAACACGTTTATTTGCCGATTACGTTCCCTAGCGATTAGTTCAAAAGATAAAACTAATATAAAACACTATTAATACTGATTTAGAAATGTATCTATCTGGGCTAAACAATGGTTAGTGCAATATTAATCCGACTAAGACAGAAGTAATGTATTGTTCTCTGTCAAAAAAAAATAGAAATCGTCCTGCTATTTATTTTCAGACGACGCTTCATTTTTGTACTTACCATAAACACTTAGGTGTTACATTCAGTGACGACGGTACTTGGCATAAACATATACAAGATATAGCTTTGTCTGCATCAAAAATTTTAGGAACAATGCGTATGCTTTAATTTAAGTTAAAAAGGAACACTCTAAACCAGATTTATATATCATATCTGAGACCAATTACAGAATACGCATCATTGGTATGGGACAGCTGCACTCAATATGAAAAGGAAACGCTCGAAAAAATACAATATGATGCTGGACAAGGACTCAGGTTAGTATAAAGATGTTTCTCCACTTCGGTCGGTACGTATTACGTAAAGGATAGTAATAGTCTGGTTGGGCTTACATATAAACAAGTACTGCATTTCATATGTACTTGTCAAAGAAATGTATAAAGATAACGTTTATTGATAAAGAGCGATTACCGGTTTTGCAAAACTGAAACCGGTTTCGCCTAGTAATCGAATCGGATCTGATTAACCGAGTAATCGTCCCAGTCCTACATTATATTTATGGGAGAAAGTAGAAAATACTTCTGATTCTGGAATTCGAAGCACCTTTTGCAGATAAACAAGTATCGGAGCACCGTTTGATTAAGGAAATGTTTTCAGGGGTTTTTTTGAAATTACATTTTTAAAATTGCGTTTTCAAAGGAATGACGAAAGCTAGGAGTTCCGTGTTTTAATTCGCTTTTGGTCTTCCATATCTTTTCATGTTATAATTATGAATGCTAAAAAAATATAAAGGTTTAGCAACTTCTCTCGAAAAATATTTGTATAACAAGTTCATGTGAAAACAGGTTGTAAAACCCGGGGAATTGTAAATTCAGTAGGCACTCCTATATCAAATCACGTTTGTCTTCCCTTTAAAAACAACTGTTAAATTACGTAAAATAGAACATAATCGTACTTTTTCCCCCCTGGCACGTACATCGCGGATACCCTTCAGGGGAAGCGTTTACTTAAGAAGATGATAGTAAAAACAAAGTTTTTTTTTCGATTGCTCCTTTTTAAATTTTGATACAAGTAAGCGTGAGGGGTAATGTATTTAAAATTCTTAACCTGAAAAAGGGGCTAAGCCAAAATTCCGTATTTTTTAACAGTAAATCTGATAAAACCCAGGTTGTATACACCTTTCTTTTTGTACCCCTGACCCGTTTTGCTCAGAGGGGGGCGTTGGCTGGGACGGGGGGTCGGGGTTTCGTCCCGGCGGGGGTATGTTCCCCGTGACGTTTTGTTTAAAAAGACATTGTGTCTGAATTCTTTCTTCTCCACCTGTTTCCATGGGGGGAATTTGGATTTTCTTGGGGGAAAAAGGGTTTTACGGTGGTCCAGGAGCACTGGTTAGGTTAATGGCCCCGTTACATGACTAAAATACTATTGAAAACCTTTAAAACCCCCAAACAAACAAACTCGTCATGTTCAAAAGTTACAAGGTTACCCCAGTAAAGGGTGGATCCATACCTTAAAAATTACAAATAATTCGATGTACATAAACCACGAAAATACCTGCTTGAATATTTTTGTACTTGCCTTCGGCCTTAACCTGTACGTTGACTTCCCCCAAAACCCAAAATTCGCTTGGATTCATTGAGATGTTTGAAGTAGTGTATGTAAGTTATCTCTGAGAAGCTTTAATAACAAATTACTACAGGAGATAATATTATTTTCGGTTTTTTGAATAGTAGTTTTACGAAATACCTTTTTAAACTCATCTGACGAGTTTGAAATAGGGAAAAAAGATCGCGAAAATGTTTAAAAAATTTCCCTTTAAGCGAAATTCTTTATTAATTTTTTTAAAAAATGAAGCTGTAGTTTCATAATGAGAATCCCTCGAAACAGTAAAATATCCCCCCACCGAGTAAAATTCCCCATCCCCCTATCACCGTTTCGGATCAGCACCTCGTGCCTGGGCCCTGGTTTAAAATTATAAAAACCCCTCCCAGCCCTTTGCACGGGCTTCAGGTGTCAATACCCCTTATGCCACAACCCGGTTTTCGGGGGGTGCAAAAACCCAGCCCCTAGCATCGTCTTGGGGTGCAACCCCTTTAATGCACCTTACCCTTAGGTAAAAGTCCATTAAAAAAAAGTTTAATGGACTCATTTTTTTCAACGGACAAAGATAATTCTTTACTTTAAAGCCCGGGACCTAGCAATATCTAAGGGTTTTAAGCTACAAATAGTATATCTTCAGTGGGAGAGTGCTTCGGTTGTATGCTTAAAGTTGTCATACAATCACGGACCTCGTCCTATATGGAAATAAGTCATTTTGAAAAACTTTTTCAGTTTTTCTTTTCCCCTTTTTAGCCGTGCATTTTAAAGTATGCAATTCAACGAATACTCCCCGGTGCATTTGGTTAATAATTTAAAGGAAAACCCGATTAAAAAATGTCGGGAAAAATAAAATCGGATACTTTGGGCCTGAACCATTGAATGATTTTTTAATATTGTTTTTTGGAAAATAGGGTTTCACCCCTTAAAAAGGAAAGTTAAAAAACGAAGAGCAAAAGTAAAACAATACAATATAAAGCAAAAAAGCTTTTTATATGTTATTATTTTTTATTTTTTTTTTTCAAAAGATATAGAATGTACAAATGTATGATTTTTTATAAAAATATTTAAAAGTCAACAATTCAAAGAAGAATGAACAAACAATAACGTCCTATTTCATTTCCCATTAAATATTCACTTTCTGTTTTATGTTTATGTTTTTTTTATTGATACATTGATAAATTTTAAAGTGTGTTGATAACGAGCCATAAAGCTGCTGTCTCGGAGATTAATGAAATTGAAATAGCTAAAAAAAAAGGTTTGGGATAAAGATTTATGATAAAGGTCAAAATTTGAGGGAGGGTCAAGGGTTCATGAAAAAGGTTATTGCGTAAAAAATTTTTAGGCTATTTCGTATATATATGTAACTTAAAATTTGATTAATATATTTAAATTTGTTTTGTCCATTTCCCTGCTACGTCGTGCCTTTGTGGCGTTTTAGGTGCCTTGGTTTTGAGTCATTGAGTAAATTTTTAAGGGTTTTCAAGGATTTGTTTTTGGTTTTACACGAGCTAATTATTTTATTCATACAAAGTTTTCCCTGTTTTAACTTTTCCGTGGAAAGGTTTACCTGCGTAACGATTTGCATATCATATAAAATTGGTATCCCCCCCCAAATGGGTTTTGTTGGGGATGCAAAAATTAAAAGGTTTTAATATAGAAGCAATAATTTTATTACTTTAATTAAAAACAGAAGTCTAAAAACCACAATCAAGTAAAATTTTGAAAAAGGGTAGTGCGGATGGTGGGGATTAAACTTCCCCTTTGATAAATATTCCGGAAGGTTTACAAAAAAAAAAGACAACCGGGAAGAAAATTTCTGAATCTGAAAAAATTTAATGATATGTTGAAAATGGTTTGTTAAGCCCGGATATTGCTTTGATAAATTTTTGGGCTATTGGTATAGCTTGTTTTGTTTTATCTCCCTTTTGTAAGGGTTTTTAAAAATTGGGCCATTATCTTCAAATTGACAATGGATAGTGAAAACCGGATATTGCTTGATGAATTTTTGGCTAGGGTATAGCAAATATTTTAGTTTATCTGCCTTTGTATGTTTAAATTTGGGCCATTATATTTAAAAAAAATTACTGAAATGTTTTTTGTGAACTATGGGAAAAGGGTGGAAGGTGGGTGGGGGCGGTGACCTGGTGAGGATACAACACTTCACATGTTGATAGTAAATACTGATGGAAAATGAAAATGAAAGTAAAACGTTGGCGGGGATGACTGAATGAAGAAGCAAGGTGTGTGTGTGTGTGAGTGTGTGTCGGGGTGGGGGGCTGTGGGGGGGGGGGGGGGGTGGGGGGGTATATTTGCATGTTGGAAAACCAGGAAAGATTTAGTCGAAAACAAAAAATGGGGGGGGGGGCCTGCCGGCGGTGGGGGTGCCCGTAGGGACACAAACTTCACATTGGCAAAAAATTTATTCAGGGAGGAACATGAAAAAAGTTCATAAAATTCTCCCAGTTGGTTTGTTTGTTATTAAAATTACTTGGTTTTTAAATATTAAAAGGCCCAATAACTTGAATTTATGAAGAGCTCCTGAGAAAATTGTGTGTGCACTATCGCATTTAGGTGGTCAATTTAATTTTCATAGTTCTAGGTCAAATATGTTTTAAGTTATGAGGCAGAAATTGCCATATTTATACTACCATACGAAGTAAACACTAGTAACTACTAGGAGCTATAACTCTGGTGTGGTGTTCCTTGAGCAATCTGATTAAATAAAGGGGTCGCATTTCCCTATGGTGGGAACATGATAGAAGTTTCTAAAATTTTCCCAAAAACCATTTCCCTAATAGGGCCCCGGATAGACGGGGGAAGTTTAACAAAGGGTATTTATGTGATACCCCCATTGTTCTCTCTTTGTTCTAACAGTCACTAAAAGAAAAGGTCACAAAAACGAAATTGAATGACATCAAAGAGAAAGAACCGTTATGCGTC
The DNA here is from genome assembly GCF_021730395.1 of Mercenaria mercenaria. NCBI lineage: Eukaryota > Metazoa > Mollusca > Bivalvia > Venerida > Veneridae > Mercenaria > Mercenaria mercenaria. The sequence goes on from NC_069372.1 coordinate 55,385,314, forward strand.
CTTAACCTCTTTCCGGGGGCACGGAGGGGACCGACGGAAAGGAGGACGGACCACCAATCTTATCCTCCCCCCCGACGGGGGATAAAAGGAAAGGGAGGTTTGGGTGAGTGGGAGGTTTAAAGAAAAAAATGGAGTAGAAAAGTGTATTAACCCTTTATATACTGATTAAAATGTTGTTTTTTGGAGTTTTGCTAAATAAATCTTCTATCTTTGAGCCTTTCTGGGTGGAAAGCTTTTTTTTTTTATACTGTTTCGTCTAAATTTTTGAAAAAGGTAAGTGCGAAGTTGGCATCCCCTTAAGCGTTTTAAAAACCGCATATCCTTTGAAAGGTTCTGGTGGGTCCAAAGCGGTGTTTTGCCCCTCCCCCAAAATCCTTTTACAACCCCTCTCTTTTACTATGAGAAGGTCGGGTGCTTCCCATATTATTTGCCGGCCCGGGGAGGTGCCCTTTGTGTTTTTTTCCTTTGGGTGCGTGCGTGCGTGTGTATGTGTGTGTGTGTGTATGTGTGTGCGTGCGTGCGTAAGTTTACTGTGATTTGCAGTGTAGGGAGACCACCTTTTTGGGTCGGTTTTTCCTTTTTTACCTTCCTTTGCCTTGTTCACTTTCCCCAAATCCCCTTTTTTATTCCCTCTTTTCCCCGCTTTTGTTTTTTTGCAAAAATTTTAAAAAATATATTTGTTAAAATTTTTTAAAGTACCGCTTTAATGTCTACGTTAATTTCTTTTTTTTTGCTGTTTTTGTTACGGCCTATTTTTGCGAAGGACTCTTATCCATGGTTTGATCCTTGCTTTGGGGAAAGTTTACATTTCCCTTTTTTCCCTCTGTAAGGAAAATGGAAAATTTTCCCTTTTTTCATTTTGATTATTGGAAAATTACATGATAAGTGTTAACTTTGAAAATATTTTTTTATATAGCACAGACACTTTATCTAAATTTTTTTTAAAAGTATTTAAATTAAAAAAAAAAGGGTTTTGCAAAGGAATAAACCGGAAAAGGCCAAACTGTCTCGAACCCAAATTTTCCCTGACGGTTGCTGAATTTTTTTCATTTATTAAAGCCGCGATTTTACGGGTCGCCGAACCCCTGTTTTTTACTTACAATCCTTTAAAGTCTCTGCAAAAGTTTGAAAAAATTTAAAAGGTCATCTTATCTCGTTAATATTAGCATTACATAATGTTTTAATGAACACTGCAGTGACAACGCAGTACTGTTTAATTTAAAATGAAGAGTTATTAATTTTAAATCAGAAGGAATTATAGATATCGATTAAAAATTCATATATTTAGTACACAACCCAGGGGCGACTTTAAAAACTAATTAAGCCTCGGCGTTTGTGAAAAAACCCCTTTTCGGGTATTAACAAGTATATATGTACGAAATGCGGTTGTGCGAATTAGGATCTCTTTTGGGAAATTAAAGGTTAATTATGTAAAAAAAAATAGAATAGAGGGCTTTGGTTAGAGCAGTGGTAACAAAGAAAAAGGCGCAGATTTTGAAGTTATAAAGTGACGCTGGAAATATTTGTTTGAGAAAAAGACCCAGTATTTCGGGGGTTACTTAAAAAGGAAAATTTTTAAATAATTCCTTTTTTTTTCCTTTTTTTTAAAATTTTTTGGCAAACATTTTGCAATAGGCGATTTAGATTATGTCTTTTGGTTTTAGACGTTTATATTTTTCTAAATTTTTTTGTTTTGTTTTTTTTTTCCTGTCCTGAAAAAATTTAAAACGCGAGTATATGGGTTAACGGAGGATTTTTAGTTTAAAATGGGACCCCTCCTTTCCCCCCCTTTTCCTTGGTAGTCCATTAAATACAATCCTTGCATGGAGAGGGGACCACGAACGGGGGGAGACAAAATGGGGTCCCTGAACACACTATCCCCAATAAACATAACTGTTTAAAAACAACTGGGGTTAAAACGGGAAAGTGAAAGGGTCTTTTAAGAAAATGGTCGCTAAATAGACGTCGTTTTTCCCAAGCAAGCTTGACTGTTATTGCTTTTATTATAATGTGGCTTATACAATTGTTTTAAAACACATGTATGAAATGCTCTGAATCCTGTGCATACTCTATTTAGTTTCAAGAAACCCATTCACCGGTGGGGACAAGTATCCGAGTAGGTTCTAGTTGTGCTACTACCTACAATAAAGGGATGGGAAGAGGGGGAAGGCGTTTCTTTTTTCTTTACATCCCCCAATTTCAATATGCTACAAATCTAAAAGGAGGGAAAGGGCGTTTCTTTTTCTCTTAATCACGCCAATATCAATTGCTACAAAAAAAAAAGGGGGGAAAGGCGTTTTTTTTCTCTACACACCCCAAATGCTTTTTTAATTGCTTCATACTCTTAACTCCAAGAGCTAAATATGAATAAGTATGAAAGCCTAGAAACCCCTGTCAGTGGGATTTTCTCCAACAAAAAATTAACAAAGTTATGCAACATTCATGATGAAGTTGAAGAAAAACTGCTGTACGTATATTCAACAGAAATTTCGTTTGAATCTTCATCAAAATGACGACTGTTGCTACGACTATTATTGTTATATTACAATGAAATTGGCTTCAATGAAATATAAGTTTTTCTATAAGATATTGCTGAATTCTTTTTTCTGGTGGTAAAATTTCGCGCGATTTTTGATAAAATTGAAGTTTTGTTCCCGTGTATACATGATTAAATTTGGAAATTAACATTTCAAAACGCAGCTGGGGGGTTTCGAAATACTCTAACCTGTTTACGGTCATCGAAAGATGATAAAAGTGCACTATGGGACGGTGGCCATCATGTCCAGGTTTTCGAGAAGGACCAACATGGTTTAAAAATTTAAATTTAGCTTAGTATGTAATAATATTGTGTTAAATTTACAAATTCTTTATTGTTAAACAACAAGGTTTGTTAAAAGCTGTTTCGGGTTTCATAAACTAAAAATTTAAAAAGTATCTTTTTCAACAAAAATAATGTAGTATTTACCTTTTCTAAAATTTAAAAATTGCTTATTTTTCTTTTCTTAAGAGGATACATCGTATAAAACGATGAAACTGTTTTAAATTTTCCACACCCTTTTTTTAAAGGGCGTTGTCTTTTCGCGAACAAAAATTTACTCAAAACAACACAACAAAAAAGCATAATCGTGTCTCTAAACCTTTTTCGTGTTAAGATAAAAAATTATTTTGGATTTTTTTTCAGCTTTACAGTAAAGCAGTATCAACAGTTTTTCCACTACGTATTTAGTGATGACTTTTGGTCTGTGCCCGCGTTAGACAGAATACTTTATAAAGGGTCTTATAACGGTCGCACCTGAAGTGCCCGTTCTAAGCGGGTCACATATTAAGGTGACCGCTAACAGGTTAGACTGTTGTATTTTACTCTTTTATGCTGTTCCGTATTTAAATTATGCATAATATCAAAAAATTATATTAATGTTTTAAGTTCCTTCAATCCTTTTTGAATGCATTTTTTTAGTGACGATGATTTAAACCGAAAAAAACCGTTGTTACCGCATGAATTAAAATTTATATTATAACACGATCCTGCGATTTTTCGGAACAATTTTCTGTAAATTTTCAGACTTGTTCTTGCAAACGCTTTTACAATTCAAGCAAGTTAGAAATCTATCTTTTCTACTTCCCCATAGGAAAACGTCGGAAACGCATTACAATTTCCAATTGGAATGAGCTCTTTATACCCTTTTTGTTGTGTAAAAAGATTTTTTCGGTAAAAAACATATTACCCGGGAAAATGGGGGGGTACAGCCTAGACGTACCCACCTTTTTTGGCGTACCTACCTTAACTTCATTTTTTGGGTAAAAAAAAGATACATAATATTTTTAAATGGGTTTTTTTTCTCCCGGAAAAACATATAGCAGGCAACTACCGTATTTTCGTTGATAGCCTTGCGAAAAAAGGGAATATCTAATCCTTTGGCGGCCGCCAATTATGCAATTCGCCAGGCTTGAAGTTTTTGAAAAACCCCAAAAAAGACGTCACTCGACCCTTTAGTATTTCCCGGAAATAAATACAAAAAAAATAGAAATGCAAAACTTTAAAACGAAAACCGCATTTTTTATTTGTAATAGAGGGGCAGCGCAGGGGTCCCCGTCAAATGTATGTGGTGGACTTTTTTTTTTTTTTTTTTTTTCTTTTTGGGGGGCCCAATTTTAGCCCTTTAACGAATTGAAATTACCGGGGTTTATAAGATGCAACTTTTAATTTGAAAAAAATTTGAGCCCGGTAAACACAAGTCCCCCCGGGGTCCGTAACGGACCCGGGTACATTTATAATTTTTGGAAATCATCAAATCGCTCAAAATTCATTTTTGATGTGTTGAAGTGTCGCATATGCCCCAGATGAAGTACAACAATTTTTTAGAGCTGCAACCCAGACATTTTTAAAATATTTTCAAAAAAAAATTTGTATAAAAAATGTTTTTTTACGGAAACGGTGAAAGGCTTTTAACGTAATACGTTTTAGTACGTTAATGCTGCGGAAAGGATATTAACTGACAGAGGTTATTACATGGGTGTCTTTTCATATTTAATTTATTAAACCAGTTGAATGAAATAAAATGTGAGGCTTTGCCAGGTATTTTGTCAATTTTATTCAACGAGTTTACTAAATTCTATATGGAAAGGCACAAATGCAATATTCCTTTTATCACGTGTTAGCTTTTCCTGCTGAAAATACTTATTAGCTGATATATTAAGTGATATTAATGCAATATTGTGAAATATATACAATATCTTATAACTCAAGATGTTGTGATTTAAATTTGCCTATCTGAAAATCTGCACTGAAGTTAATTACTTTCAACATCTATTAACATACAATTTTTTTTTTTTAAATTACATTTCATTTTTTAATTTTTAGAAAATAGGAAAAAAAATTTTTAATGAAAAACCCTCATATTAAAGGGAATACACATTCATAGAGAACGGCTAATTTATAAAACATTTAAAAGACACTTTTTTTAAAAAAATTATTTTAAGGGCCCACCCAAAAATTAAGTCATATGGCATCATTCCAGCTTTTTATGGTGGAGGAAGACTACAGTTGTCCCTTCATGCATTATTTCAGGCTCAACAGGAGCCTTGGTAAAACCACCGACCTACCGTAACCAAGTTGAATGGCTTCCTCACTTTAAAAGGGTTCTTACAAAAAAGGGGGTTTTAAACCCAGGGGATGGGGGTTTGAGTCGGTCAGCGACCAAAAACATTTTGGGAAAGGAGAAATTGTTTTTTTTAAGCGTTACAGCTTTTATCTGTCTCCATAACATAATAAAAAAGTGGAGCGAAGAAAAAGAAAGTAAGCCATATGGATATGCATGAGAGTGAACATATTATATTGGTACTACGTTATTATACAGGGGGTTGTAGTTGAAAGCCTCACCAATTTTAAATTTTTAGTTGTTGTTTAAGTGCTTTCGAGGGGGTTTTAATAGTAATGTTTTTCCGTATGTAGTTCTGTAACCCCTGGTTATTTTTAGATGATTTTTCGGGACTTTAGGCTATTTATTGGGAAAAACCGACGATCAAAATTTTTAAAATCGGGAGTTCAAAGTAAAAATAAATCACTTTAGGAGGTGATTTAGGTATAGGACCCAAAATTTTATTTTAGGTTTGTCCTGGGCATCTGAGTCACAAAAATAGAATAACTTGTTTAAAAACACAAAAATTTATCATTTTTCTAGAGGTAAGCAATTGGTAATGGTTTGCATTTGCTTTTTAAAATATTTATTGCATTTTTAAATTTTTCAACACAACAAAAAATCTAAAATCTGGTTTTATTCCATCTGGAAAGGGTTTGAGAGCGATTAATCAAAGTTGTGGGAACTAGTTTCGCGATCGATTTTAGATAATGTAACAACTTAAGACACAAGAATCTTTTTTTGAGGTTATCGGCCTGACAAAATTGCAGGGCTTTTTGTACTTCTTTATTTTTCGAGTAAATTTTCACGTCAATTTTATACTGTTTTAAATATTTTATTTTTTTTTTTTTTTTCAAATTTTTTGTGAAGGGGTCATGATTTGTTTTATTGTTTAAAAAGAAATTTAACATGTCTAGTTTTTGAAAGAAGAATCAAGGAAATTTCATATTACAAACTTAATATTTTGGGGCATAAAAATGTCCTATACCCCGGGACACCTCATCCAAATGATTATATTTTAGCTGAATCTACTGAATCCGCATCTAGAAATAACAAGCGGTTACGGAACTACATACCGAGTACCATTACATATTGAACGCCCCTCGTATTCTCACTATTTATCAAGTTAATTCACTTAACATTCTTTGACGTCTCGTTTTTAAACTGACAGAAAAGCCCCGTAAAAAATCAATCAAAAAAAGATAGTATTTACCATCAAAGATTCTTTGACACATATGGGATGTTGGACCGGCTTTTAAAATGTTCCGATGTCTCCCCTGTTCTATATGTGGTTTATGCAAAGAGAGCTGTGCTTGTTCCTGTCTATGTTTCACATTGTCTAACAAAATGAAGAAAGCAGATACTTTAAAATTGAATTTGATTTCTTTGAACAATGGCAACGCGTTCGTGTTACGTACCCCTACACACCATTGTGATATATACATGCCTGTCGAGCAAACGTAAACATGGATATAGAATATGTTACATTTATAACAGAATCTAGAAAGAATGACATTTCTTCAATTTGACTTAAGTACGTGATCTAAACGAAGATCTGAGAATGACCCATTCACATTAGTCGTCTGTTTAAATTTTTGGGTTTCCCTTTTTTCTATTTTTATTTTCCCCAAATTTTTTTATTTGAACCAATCAGGGGATTTTTTCAACAGCTTTGGCTGAACCTTTAAAATTGGTGAATGTCAAGGGGGGAGAAAAAAGTGCAGTCGCCCGGGGGTCGAACCGGGACCCCCTCGCTTACAGGGTGGTGCCCCGACTGACTAACCCGGGTGTCTAACACCCTTTTGACCAGTCCTACCATACATGATTTTTTCTCAAAAAACGAAGGGTAGTTGCGATGTGGCCGCCAAATTGTAAAATTGAAAACCCCCGGGTAAATATAGATTTTTTAAATTCTACTTTTGCTTACAAAATGTTGTAAGTAGGGGCGATTGGGACCGTAAAAGGGCATAGAACGGGTTCAATAGCAGTTTGGACCTTGTCGTAGCGTTAATTGGGGCTGTACTTTAGTCAGGCTGGACACATCTTAAACATCACTACTGTGACATATATACTTAGTAGTGTATAAAACATGATTACTGTTAAAACTATTCAGTACTTTAAATCTATTGCTTTTTTGTTGATAATAAATTTCCTTACAGGTTTGGTATCATACACATTTTTTCATTAAGTGCCCTTTTTTTGAAATTTTCGGGGCACTCTCAAAATTATACGTTTGGGGAAAACCCAAATTCTGAAAAGAAATTTAACATTGATGTGACATAGGAGTCAAATAAGTCTAATTGTTGATATATCAATAGAAAAGTATATTTCTTTTGTTAGAAAACACAGTGCAGCTATAGACTTTTATTCTTTTTCCGGCTAAAGTGTCTATTCGCTTTCGAAATGTACCACCCAACAGTAATACAGATTCTACATAAAAACTATTAAATCTACGATTTCAATTCAATTCCCACTGAAATTCATGCAAATTTTCTGCTTCAATTTATAACACAGAGAAGATTCATTTAAAAAGAATTGGACAAGATTAGTGACATACATAATCTCCCCAGTCCGAAGTCAATTACTTTATATGTTAATAGTTTGAAAATTTTTTGTCAAATGCGATGTCTAAAGGACGCACTTGGCAGTTACCAAGTCACAGTTGCTTTAAAGTGCAAGGCCTTGGACTTGGTCTGGGCTCGGGAGGAAACAGATGAGACTCCCAAAACTGAAAAAAGAAAATGAACTACACCAACAACGCCGCGACGACACGGTCACCCCTATACAACCCCCGTGGCATCAAGAAGGGCAAAAAATTCGCAGCCTTTTCCGTGACTCGGAAGAATTTTTCTAAAATAGGGGAAATAAATAATTTTTGAAAAAATAATTTAACAATTTTGCCCATTTTATATACCAGTTCTAAAAATGAGCAAAAAATTCACCGGGGATACCCCTTTTGTTTCTTTGTAAAAATAGTCACTTTGATAATTTAAAATAATTTATGATCTTGGACAAAAATTTACTTTGCAAAATTTTATATTTTTTTTGAAACAACATCCTGGCGACAGAAAAAGGAAAAAAAAACAGACAATTTTTAATCAACGTTAAATGTTTGTATTATTTTGAAACTGATAAAGTCCCCCCAAAGAGTACGGGTCACTTGCTTTTATATACATGAGCATACAAACACCGCACAAAATTAAAATTTTCATTTCGGGGTACAATTTCTTTTTTAAAAAAAATTGCCCCTTGTTTAGATTTTTTTGGGTATTTATCTGCCGGGGATAAGAATAGATTGATAACGCAGGTATGAAAAAACGGGTAAGATTAAATTAAGTTTGCTTTTCTTAATATGAAAGAAATGTGCAAAAAAATCACTATGTCCGGGTGAAGGGGACCGAACCAAGGCAAATGCTGAAACTTGAAAGTTTCTCTAAACAACCAAAGTAAATAAGAAGAACGAGTTACATTAAATTTTGAAAATTTTAACTATTTAGGTTTTGTAGTCATGTAAAGGTGTTCAAGGGGGGGGGGCCCGGGACCTGCGATGCCGCCATCTTTTTGTGTTGGAGTCTATGCTATGTTGTGGGATAGGGGGAGGACCCTTTCTCCCCCCCCACTACAAGGGTAGGGGGAAAGAAACTTGGACTCACAAAATGTTAAAGTATAAATAAAAATTGAATGAATTTTTTTTCATTTTAAACTTGTTCTTTTTATATGTAAGACTATAAGCCGAATTTATGTACTGTCGAAGGGGGCAGCACCGAGGACCTAAAGGACTTTGAGGTTACTTACAAAAAAATTCCCTTTTAAATCAAACCCGAAAATTTTTCCGAGACTTAAAAAAGTCGTAAATTAGTTAGTTTTTTTTTTTTCATTGATTTGATAAAACTCTTAAAAAACTATGAAGTATCTAGATACTCATAACCCCTTTTCACACCTTTTTTTCCTACTGCCCGATGTGATTTCTCGTGGTCTCGCCTTTTTTGTAATATTGGACCCAGTTTTGTCCGTGAAAGTTTTTGCTAAAAGTTGTTGTCAGTCTGGGGAAATCCTGTCGGTCGTTTAAAGACCCCCCTAATCTAAAGACCCACGTTTTATTCACTGAACTTCGCAAAAACATTGGTTTTGTTCGTTTTTTAAATTCCGAATTAAAAGTGTTTTTACAAAGTTACTGTTCTTCAAATTATTCAGGTATCTTTTTGTGTAGTTTTAGAACATAGATAAAAAACCCCGTGAAACAAAATATGGCTTTAATCAGCTTAAACATCAAATATTTGCTAGTGTACATTTATTCAATACAATGTTAAACATTAAACATTTTTTCGGGGTAATATGTCACTGCGATGGATCTAGATACTACTTTTTCTAATTTTTTTTTTATGCAAAACTGAAATTACCCCTCAAGCAAAAAATTAATTTTTTGTGGGACCCCTTTAACTTGTAAATAGAAAAAAAAAAAATACACACAAATTCCAAAAAAATTGTACAAAAATTTAGATTCTTCAAGAAAAAAATTTAGCAGATTTGAATGAAAGCATTTATTTCATTTGGGTTTAAATTTTCGTTTCTCACGTGGGAAAACCCATTTTTTTGAAGTTGGGGTTTCATTAATGCATAAAAATGGTTTTTGTTTTTGACTCAAAAATGTTAATATTTGTAAATTTTAAAGCTCTGTGGGATGCATACCCATATCACGTAGACTTAAAAAAATAAATTAAAGTTTTTTTATGGAAACGTCGCCAAAATTTCGACGGAAAATGGGATTCGAAAAACTTGTACATGTAAAATTGGTTGGAGGGGAATAGAAGTCATTAATTTTTATAACGTATTTTATTTTTAAAGGTACGTTAAAAATTTTGAGATATTAAAAAGAAAACCACCTATTGTTCCCCCCATTTCCCCGTATTTTTCGTTGTGTTTAATTAAACATTAAATGTTCATTAAAAAACAGCGGTATATAAATTTTTCTTTGCTAAAATTCCCTTTTGCTCCAAAAAAAAGTACAATATGCAGGGATTTTAGGCATTTAGAAAAATGTTTGAATGCCAGAAAATAACATTATTCATTTGAAAATGTAACTCTCCTGTCTTCGTAGGGCATCACTGGTCATATTTTTTTGAAACTTTTTAAAAAAGTTTTTAGGGTGTTAAACAAAAATTCATTTTTGGGTTTATTTTATTGTCAGTATCGGGGGGGTGTCACGATTTCTTAAAAAAATAATGATTCAGTATAAGATAACAGGTCTTTCAATTTTGGGGGGTTTTGATGTATGGCAAGAGGTGCCTCGTCACGAAATCACACACTTTTGGGCTATCTAAAGTGATGTCCCTCAAACTCGTTGATATATGTTTGATGCAGAGTTTGGTCAAATTCTTACACAATTCATTAAATTGGAATATAAAAGATATTTTTTAGGAAGGTTGTTACACAAAATGGTGTAAGATGTTTCGTGCTGTAATTTTTGAAAAAACGGGTAAAGTTACGATTAAATTTAAAATTTAATGCTTCAAGAAAAGTTATTTTTCCTTTTTCTTTTTTTCGGTTTTGGAAAGGTCGATATGCAAGAAAAAGAGTTTATATCTATTGACGGGGGGAAATGTGTGGTCTCTGGGAATTTTCCTGGGTAAAATTGCAAGCTCGAGCCAGTATTTCCCTTTAAACCCTTTAAGTTTTGAAATGATTCTTTTATGGAAAAGGCATGCTGATTTTGTTTCCCCTTTAAAGGGCACTTTCCTGTTTTCCCCTTTTATTAGTACTGATAGTCATATATTGATTCGTCTTTTTTAACCCAAATTATTGAGTTTTACTATAATCCCTCTTTTTTTGTTTTGCGTGTTAAAAAATTTGTAAAATTTAAGGGAAATACGGCTTTTTTTTTCGAATGTTGAAAAAATGTTTCTTAATAATTTTCCCCCCAAAGATGCCGAAAAAATGTTAAAACTCAAATTGACTATTAAGTCCATTTAACCGCGTTTTCTTTTTTTGGGAAATTTTTTTTTTGCCCGAATATTTTGTATTTGGTGTAAGTACACGTGAGGGGGCGTAATTTAAAATGTTTTAAAGCTTCATAAGCCTTTGTTTAAAATGTGGCTGCCACTTTTCCGTTTTTGAAACATAAAAAAACATTTGTTTCTGTTAAATCTTTTTCTGATATTTACATTCTTTACATTTTTTAAAGGGGTTTTATATTGTGAAATACTAGAATTTTCATTTATCTATTGTTTTTTTCTTCCTTTAGGTTGTAACTTTAAATTTTATGTGCTATTAAAAATGTTTTTTTTAACAAAAAAAGATAAAATCTATTTTGGGAAAACTGTTTCATCTGTTTTAAAATAAAAATGTAAAATATTTTGGGCCTTTAAGTACAACAGGTTTGGTTCTGATATTTTTCTGACAGATCTGATATATATAACGATTTTAACACAGCACATTATATGATCTAGGAAATATAAATTTAATACGTTTGTTTTCATTGAAAAAGTTGGTAGGATAATCATAACAATATGTAAAAAGGGAAGAGATTTGTAAGTGACAATTATGCATACATAATACTGATATCACCAAGTATTCATAGTAACGTATAAGACAGTTTCAGTATGTTAAATTCCAGTGATTTTAACATATTAAAACATATGAATGTTTTATTCAGTATATGTCTGAAATAAACTTTTTCTGCATTCGAGCTTAAGAATCAAGAGAATGATTCAAGCAATATAGATAATTAATACTAAATGAAGAATTAAAAAAAACTATGCACACTGTTGAGATGCGTGTTTTAATGATTTCAGACAAACTGGAGAGGTGCATACAATTATCGCTCGTGAACAAGCGCCCTCTGCAGCCACAGAGGATATGTTTACAGAGGGCAAAAATGCCTCGTCTGAAAGCGGTTTGTACCTTTTCACAAAACTAATTCTGAAATTCATGTTTTAATCTTTTCACACAGGTAACCTATATTTGTCCTTCTTGCTATACACTGTATTTGCCTAGATATTGGTGTCAAATACCAAATTTGAATGCTCGTATGTCTTTACATATCCAACATTTAGTGAAAATGATCAAACTTCCAGTCATTATTACATTGCCATTGGTACAGTTTCTGAAGTTAACCTGCCGAACCGTACCATTACTTGTCCAAGACATTTTTGCAGCACCAATCAACACAAAGACATATTTCTGCATTAACTTGCTAAGACTATTTACTTCTGATTACACTTTTGATTTGTTCATCATTCAAACAATTTGGCTAAAGTTAGGGAACCCAGGGCGCTGTACTTTTACCTGCATATGCTAAGATTTATGGGTCGAAAGTTATGGAACTCATTCTCAAAGTAGGTTGTCCTTTACACCGCCCCTCATCCCATCTCCCCTATTACCCAAGCGTCAATCATTGTAGGAAGTCAGCTTGGGACCCTGATCAGACAAAGACGATTTAATCAGTGTACATTGTGTAATATTATAAAGCGATGTCAAAAGTCATTAAATCGCCCCTATTAGATGTAAGCACGTATTGAATTAGTCTGTGTTCAGACCCAGTGTTTTGTTAACTCCTGAGGCTATTCAAATTTTGTATAATTATGTTCCTTGTCTTCTCAGAAGACACGGTAATCAGAGCCAAGACTGAAGAAGTCTGAATATATCACAGAATTACTTTTTCTTAAACAATAAAGATCATCTAGCCGGTAGCCAGACTAGTATTGAGTGTACAATATCCTTGCTAAAGGTTAGGTTCAGTTTAACATAGGTTTAATAGTGTACATTCAATACGTGTGAACAGTCAATGCGGGAGAATTAATGCCGACCGCTGTCACATCTATTGTACAGAAATTATCAGTTTTAATAGAGAAACTTATGGCTAGATTGTAGTTATGGTTGTGACTTCTAGACGTTTCAGACATAAACTAGTATATGTTGCATCGAGGATTCAAATTCATTATCGTTTATGATATTCACTTTTGCTTACAGAAAATTTGTAATAATTATTATGGAATTTTATTAACCTTTTCTAACTGTATAATGCAAGTTCGTGCTGTAATTTTAAACAAGCAACGACAGAGCAAAGAGAAAATTAAGATTAAAGTCTAAGTTTCAGACTTAAAATGTTGCTGAATACGGGCTCCAGTAATCAAAATAAATACACCAGAGCATGTTTCCTTGGATTTGAAACGTATGAAGGGAAAAATGCAAGAAATCAGTTTTAAACTAAGATCTCATCTTTTTAGGTGGCAAAGCTATCGGCATTCCAGGTGAGATCCGGGGTCTACATGAAGCCTGGACAATTGGTGGCCGGTTGCCATGGAAACAGTTATTTCAACCGACGATCGATTTGTGCAAAAACGGAATAACCGTTGGACCAGCTCTTATTGAAGGAGTTACAGGCAAAGAAAAGTTCTACGATGAATTTCCGTCTTTCGAGTAAGATTGCTTTTAATATTTTTATATATGTACCTGCGTAGTAAAACCGTTTCATTTTTTGGCTTTAGTGTTCAGAGGTCAGTAAGAAAGGAGTGTTTCAATTATACAAGTTCTGTCGACAAAGCATAGCCCTTTGCCGTAACATAGGCGATACATTGGTAAGGAGTCTATTTTATATTTGATAATACGAGCTACACTGAGTAAAAGTAAATGATAAGACTGATAAAGGTTAAGTATATGTTGATAAAGTTAAGCAAACTTCCTTGTTATGATATCATTTTATTAACAAATGAAACTGTTTCGCAGAAAATTTATAACCAATCCTAGCACTGGTGATCTATACAAGGAAGGTGACGTCATGTATCGCCCACGTCTGGCAAGGACCTTAGAGATAATTGCTGATGATCCTCATTCTTTTTACAATGGTAGTCTGGCAGAAAACATCACACAAGATATCAGGGACGCCGGTATGAAAATGTTCTTTTTGAAAAAGCAGGAACTAAATATGTAAATTGAGAGAGGGTGAGTATAACCTAATATTATTAATTAATTGGTTTGTTAGTGGCCCTCAAAGGAAATATGCGGGGTCAGTATGATAAATAGGGGAGAGGTGTTTTCGTTTAGGGTCATTAACAATCCCTATAATTGATTTGATTTATCAACTACGTACTTTTAGCCTAGAACGACATGAAAATGTACTGACCATCAACAGAAGTATAGGGGGTCTTCATATGACCACCTTTTATCCAGTGAAAATGCTAGATCCCGTGGGAGGTAAAACAACACTAAATATTCACGTAAAGTTGATCTCTAAGAAGATGAGCCTATTTAATTCACTGAATTGATCGATACCTTAATGACTTCATATTCAGCGAAAAGGTAGAGCTACTGCACTCGCCCATCCGTCGGCGTCCCGGTTTGGTTAAGTTTTTTGTATGTAAGCAGATATCGCTGTATCCGCTTAATGGGAATGGATTGAAACTTTATAAACTTTTTCATTGTAATGAGCGGACATATAATGTGCAAGTTTCATCAATTTATTTTGCAGTTTTACAAGGATATGCTCCTTTTTCGACTTGACATTTTTGATAAGTTTTGTATGTAAGGCAGTATCTTCATACCCACTAACGGGAATGGATTGAAACTTCACATACTTGTTCATTCAGAAAATCGAACATGCAGTGCACAGGAGCTATTACTCTGTTTCGCTTTTTCACAAATTCCTATCCCTTTTTCAGCTTAGCACTTTTTTAAATGTAATCTGTTATTTCTTTAAGCATCATCAGAACAGATAGTTCTCCGATTAAAAATTGTTGCCCCTTTAGTACTTGTTTATGTCTATGTTTTTATTATCTTAGCTTTTTTACTGACGAGCCTTTTGAATTGTCGGATTTTGCTGTCCTCCGACGACTCTTGTTATTCTTCTAAAACAATACAGTATTTATCATACGCCATGCAAAGCAACAGTACTCAGGTGATTATTCACGACATAAAAAGCTATTTTTGTTAATATTTCAGGAGGTATTATAACACAGGAAGATCTTGCCAACTATACAGCTCCTGTCAAACCTTCGCTTGTATTTAAGATGCATGATAATATGACCGTGTATTCTCCACCACCACCATCTAGCGGCGCTGTTTATCAATTCATACTTAACATACTGAAAGGTTGGCACCTTTATTTATTGTAACATATGTTATTCATATCTCTTCCATTCATCAAAACAACTTGTAACAGAAAAACACGTTACCGACAATTAAGATCAAATATTTGTTTAAAGCCAGATCAGTCAGCACAAACATATACATAATATGGCCACTTTCAAAAACATGTTGTAATATTCTGTTTCGTCGATTGCTATTAAAATTTAGACAACTACTGCAATGCTTATTTCGGCGAGAAACATATTCATGCGTAATAAACCGGAAAAGGCTGTTGAAAGCTTTCCTTCTAATACATGCATATTTGGTTCAGATTTTTTTATTTTCGTTCGAAATTACAGCACACTCTTTTCTATTGAAGGTTTTCGATTTGACAATACCAGTGTATCAACTGTAGATAAAGCTGTCGAAACCTGGCATAGGATAGTTGAATCGTTTAAGCATGCGTACTCTCTGAGAACTGAACTTGGGGATAGTGACATAGGTTCAGACGCTTTTAAAACATTTATTACACAGGTAAGATATCCCATCATTACTGTTGTTAATAAGTATGCATTAATTGAATGGTTTGTCGGTCAATAGTCGGCTCTACTGCTGAAGCACAGAAGGATCAAAGGCAGATGATTCTGACTATTGACGGCGAGCATTTTGTCATCAAGGTCTTAAATTATGTGTTGAGTAATATACACAAACTATAGAGCGATAACTTTATAAGAGATATTTGTTCATGTCAGGGGCTTGCCTCGACGAACTCTTATACGCTTGTGCGAATGATACAAGTTCTGAACCATGAAAATGAAACGGCTTAATATGTAAGTGACTGAACGGTCCTACATGTAAAGCCTGAATTTGGTTATTAAGCAGATGAAATGTTTTATATGAACAGTATATTTATCATTTATATACATTTTCTATCTGTTTGTCTTTCTTTTGCATAGAGAGTCGTCCTTCCTCACTTATCGGACAGAAAAATCTCTATTTTTTGAAATGCTGGAACATCTTATCTCACATGGGTTATCCCACACTCCGCCAGAGACACTTGGGGTTCGGACCCCACCCATCCCATTCTCCTTCGTCCCTGGTTAAGTTTAGCCAATATTTTTTAGCATTTTACCATGTATTGAGCATAGGTGACGATCATAAAACGCATTTTGTAATATTTCAGCGTGTTTTAAAAAAATGTATTTTTTACCATCAATTCTCTCAATATTACAAGATTTGAAACATCGCACGAACAATGGGAACACTTGCTTGCGCTGGGCCCTCGCTTTGTGTGCCGCATGTCATAAACCGGGTACCAAAATTAATACTCTTACAACTACGTAAACCATATCATCACTTCTTTATGTAAACAAACACGTGCTGAAGCGATAATCCGGTATAATGCAGTCGAAACGGTATTAATTTTGGTACCCGGCAACGATATGCGCAGTTCAAAGCAGGGATCAATTCGCAAGAAAGTGTTCCATAAAATTTAGATTGATTGATTTATAATATTCATTGATTTCTCGGTGGAATACAAATGAAAGTTGTCGGGACCGGTGACATTTGACAAAATGGCAACAAACCCGTCGATTGATACCAGTGATTCATTGGTAGGGGTTCATTCAAAAGTTTAATTGGCTATTGTTTCCCAAGTGTTCGTGCGATGTTTCAAATCTTGTATTATTTAGAGCATTGATGGTAAAAATACATTTTTTTAAAACACGCTGAAATGTTACAAAATGCGTTTTATGATCGTCACCTATGCTCAATACATGGTAAAATGCTAAAAAATATTGGCTAAACTTTACCAGGGACGGAGGAGAATAGGGTGTGTGGGGTCCGAACCCCAAGTGTCTGTGCACTCCGCGTGCGGACTACTTTCTTATTCTTACGCCTTAAGTCAAGGGAGGTAGATATATGTAAAATCACGAGATCGCTTATATAGAGTTGCTTCCCTTGGCGAATATAAAATAACGCTAATGTCAAATATTGTAAACAATGCATGATTTTTCGGTGAGGGACACTGTTCAAGTGGGATTAAATGGCGAGAAAGGTAAAATAACGGACATCGTTCACCCACTAGGAACTTACTGCATGTACAAAGTGCAATTATTCAATGATGGACAAATTATCACAGTGACAAAACTTGAACTGGTGAAGGGTTTACCAGACTATTTATTTAACTTTGATAAACAAACAAACAAGAGTACTGCTACAGATACAGTGTCAATAAATGAAGTCTACACAAAATCTTCTAGTTCCACAGTTCCGAGAAATGAAACAGATGTATTTGAAGATTCGATCTTGGATGATATTGACTCTACAGAGCTGAACAACCCGTTCTCCTTTGTTGACAACTCAGCCCTGCAGTCCTTTGATCAGTCTCCTTAATATGTTGCAGAAAAGTTGTGTGAAATGCCTGCATTGAGCAATGAGTCTCCCACTGAATCTAAGCCTATTTTGCCATTACCAGCACAGGTTAGTTTGAATGATAAACCAAGTGAATTATTAGTACTTGGCCTTGTACCAGTCTTGATCTGAGCAAGCTCCCTTTCTAAACAACTAGTATCATTGGTCCACTGCCACATCTTAACACACTTGGTTTTGAAGTCCATTTAAACAAATGCTTCACAGCAATAGAGCCTAAAAATGACAAAAATATGTTTAGATGAATCAGCAAAAATGTATTAAAGACCCTGTTTCAAGTATAAAAGTTAAAAATTTGCTACTAACTCTGTTCCTAGTACAATTAACAAAATTGATAATACTTGTTATATTATGTTAATATAAGTTAAATTTAATTCTTGCCTAAAAAGTATTTTTTTATATATATAATTGTCACAGGGTAAGAAAAATGTGCAACCAGACCGGGACTCGAACCAGGGGCCTCGGAATACCGTTCCGATGCTCTACCGATTGAGCTTCCCGGCCGCCTAAGTTTTTGTCCCCGTTTTAATATTCAAGTCCTATACCGTGACATATTGTTGGCCAGTCGGACTCGGTTCTTGTTAAAATGTACAATTTTCCAGTCGGCCCGTAACATAGCATGTCAGAAAAAAACAATGCTATATTTCAAGACTATCTTGTTTCCACTTGCTAAATGGTCATGTCAAAACAGCGACTGGTAGATATTGTGTTTAAAATCTGTAATTTATCATATTTTTAATGTTTTATGCCAATCGCTTTGTCAGACCTGTTGAAATTGACCAGTACCTCTTAGAAAATGAAAACTCATCAACTAGAAGAAAAACATTAAGTCATCAAAAACTTCTTGAAAATTACCTCGCACTCCAGAATGAGCTTCGTCCAATTCACCAGATACCTGCATCAGAATTGGATGTACACAGGTTTTTAACGGTGTTTGCCAAAAGAACGGACAGTAGTATGAACCTGTAACATTAAGAAGTATGTTGAGTAGCTTTGAACGATATTTAAAGAGACACAACTATGGCATAAGTCTTATCACAGGCTATGAGTTTTCGAAGACCCGTGAAGTCCTAAAATGTAAACAAAAAGACTTAAAAGAGCAAGGTCGTGGTAATAAACCACGTGCTGATGATGAAATAACTGACGAAGAAATTGATCTTTTGTATGACGCCCATCAATTAGGGCCTGCATCACCGTCATCATTGATAAACACCTTATGGTTTAACAATACCCTGCATTTTGGAATGAGGGCTGGTGCTGCTGAGCACAGAAACTTATGCTGGGGAGATTTGAAGCTGCATTATGACGATGACTTGAAATGTGAATATATTGAGTCTCATGAACGCCAAACCAAGACGCGCACTGGCGAAGATATTGGCAATGTCAGGGCATCAAACCAAAGAATGTATGCTACCGGAGATGAAAACAGGTTCCCTGTAATGATTTACAAGAAATATGCCAATAAACGACCTTACAGAATGCAAAATGATGACAGCCCCTTTTATCTAGCCACAGTAACAAACAGTGAGCTACCAGCTGAGCATGAAAGGTGGTTCATTTCACAGCCCGTTGGAGGTAACAATATAAACAATCGTATGACAAAAATGACTGAAAAAGCTAACTTACCTAGTCGAAACAACAAACGTCTGACAAACACCAGTTTCAGAAAGCATTTGTGCCAGAAACTTTTGAACAATGATATTCCAGATGGTCAAGCAGCCCATGGTACTGGTTACAAGAATCCACATTCTCTAAACAACTACAGGAAGAGCACTAACAGGCACCAGCAAAATATGTCCAAAATCTTGTCTTCAACTGTCCAAAATAGAAAAATATGGAAACTTCACAGATCGCTCAACACGACAAAAACGAAAATGTTGGAGGCTCGGTTTGATTGAGCCTGTTCATAGACTGTAGTGGAAATGCATGCTACCTTTCACGCCCTCTAGCCCCGGGTTGAGCAGATATCAACATTTACACATGCTAAAAGTACAAAAAGCAATTTAGAGGCATCCAGATAAAGTAATGGGTTTGCCCCAAACGAGAAACAATGGGCAGAACTAAACAAACTGGAATTTAGAAAAGGGATCTGAAGTTATGGAGCCTGCATACCACAGGAACTGTCAAAAGACAAAAATAAAAAGCAGGCACCATATCCAAGAGTTGATTATACAATACCCAAGGCTATGAAAGCGGGAGTATTGGAACCACTCAGGCAGAAATGGTCATGCTGAGAAATTAAACAGTACCAATAACACGACATAGACTTGAAAGAGAATGTCCAGCCACAGCATAATAACAGTTTAAATAAGCCACAGAATCTCCACCATTCAACACCAACAAGAAGCTCCCAAGTACACATATCCCAAGCACAACTTCAAGAAACATCCTCCCTCAACATTGACACCAACCGTGCACCGAGTTCCATTTCTGGAAATTCGAACATTTACGGAGGCACATTCAATATTACTCTGCATATTGACCAACCAAAGAGGCCACTCATTGACCAGCGACGTTCAGGGTCGTTTATGTTGTTTTTACTGAATTCAGCTGTCTGGAACTGCAAGTATAATATGCCGTGTAGTCTAAAAATAGTTCAGAACTAATCAATTCCATATTTGACTCCCAAGAGCATAATTCACTGTTGACAGTTGTTGTTATATTTTTTAACGCGTTTTTTCTCCATTGTTATATGTTAAACGTTAAACACTGTTTAATTCATTAACTTTCTTGAAATTGTTAATTTACTGTTGACCTCGCTGTACACTCAAATCGGTGATGTGTGATTAGGCTTCATTACGTTATTATTTTATGCGCGACATAAAATAGTTCCATATTTTCATGCTTGTTTTATTGTTTCTGTTGTCGTAACACTGCGAAAAAAGAGTTAATATACGGGAGTGTACGGGATCCCGTATATTACCCATATACGGGAAGAAATACGGGAAAACTAAAATACGGGCGTGTACGGGGCTTGTATATTTAAAAGTCCGTATACTAATAAAATACGGATTTCCGTATACTATGAAATACGGAATTCTTAGTATACGATACCCCGTATATTATTGAAATACGGGAAATTCTAAAAAGGGTTATTCTGATCGTATACAACACCGTATATTTCCGTATATGTCTGGTGTACGGGAATACATAAATCCGTATATTACGAAAATACGGGACGTATATTTCCCGTATATGTTTCATATACAACCCCGTGTATTTCCCGTATATTCTGGATATACGGGATATGTATAGTTTGTATATTTCGAAAATACAGGGATTAAATTTCCTGTATATTCTTCGTATACAACTCCGTATATTTCCCATATATGCCGGAAATACGGGATTTAAATATTTGTATATTCGAAAATACGGCACGTATATGTCCCGTATATGCTTGGTGTACAACTCCGTATATTTCCCGTATATGCCAGAAATACGGGATTTAAATAATTTGTATATTTAAAAATACTGGACTTATATTTCCCGATATCTTTGTATACAACACCGTATATTTCCCGTATATTCTGGATATACGGGGTATGTATAGTTTGTATATTTTGAAAATACAGGGATTAAATTTCCCGTATATTCTTCGTATACAACTCCGTATATTTCCCGTATATGCCGGAAATACGGGATTTAAATAATTTGTATATTTCGAAAATACGGGACGTATATGTCCGTATATGCTTGGTATACAACTCCGTATATTTCCCGTATATGCCGGAAATACGGGGTTTAAATAACTTATATATTTCAAAAATACGGGATGCAATCAATGTGTGTAGTGAAAATTATATTTTCCGGCCATTTCAAAGGTCAAACGTTTTGCATGTTTTCGAACTTGTACGTGTATGTAGAATGAATGCCAAAATTGAAAGAAAGAAATGTTTAATACTAATATGACATGAACTGAAAAAAGCATTCACGGACCAAAACAGGTATAAATTTAAAATCAAACATGAATGAATCCATCATTTCATCTAGCGCGTTCCCGATTTATTGTAAACATTTAATCTTATAGCCGATTGAGAAAAGAAAAGGATTAAATCAATTCATCCCTATTTATTTGTAGTGATAAATACATCCGTTGATCATCGCCATTGTAAAAATCTAATGCAAGCATAAATTAACTGTTTTTCTGCACATTTCCAACCTTGTGCATACAGTAAAAAAAGAGGAACTAATCCATTTATATTTTTATACTGAAAAAGTATGTAAGACATGTATTGATACTTTACTTATGAAATCAATTCTAATATTTTACAGACGAAAAATAATCGATATAATGTGTCTGCGTCCAAAGATTCGAACAAACGCCTTACTACCACGTGCGTATGTGGTAATTCACACGTGTGCGGGTGATAACTATCACGTGCGCAAGTGACAGCACGTTATACTACCATGTGCCCATGTGATAACTAACACGTGCGCACGTGTTAGCTGATCAATGAAAAAGCGTGAAAGATCTGCAATTTTTCTAAATGGATGTCTTTCATAAGAAGTGTTATTTATAGTTAGCTGTAATTTACGAAGTAAGTGTTTCTTGTTTATGAAAAAAGGCTGATATCTCGATAGTTTCGTTGGTAATATTTCACGTTCGAACGTGTCAGCTAACAACTGCGAACGTGATAGCTATCACATGCGAACGTGTTGCTAAGATAGTTATTACGTGCGCACGTGTAAATC
Source organism: Mercenaria mercenaria (assembly GCF_021730395.1). Taxonomy (NCBI): domain Eukaryota; kingdom Metazoa; phylum Mollusca; class Bivalvia; order Venerida; family Veneridae; genus Mercenaria; species Mercenaria mercenaria. The sequence continues at coordinate 55,407,636 of NC_069372.1, forward strand.
AACACATTCGCACGTGGTATCTAACATGTGCGAATGTGGTGCTAACACGTGTGCACGTGATAAATAAAATGTTTCCTATGTCCCCTCTCTTCCACTGTAGTATACACTGTGGCAGACTATTTTATTTCTCGTGGATGTAGGTTCTTTAGTATTGACCTAGCACATGTGAATATTTCGTATATTTCCATAAATTCATTTTCAATGTCCAAACATGAATTGCGATACAAATATTACATATATAATTCTTAGTTGATATATATACTATCGCATGTGCAGGTAGCTGGGCGCAAAGCGTTTAGCTGCCAATATCAGGGTAGTGGGTTTGAGTTTTGGCCATACATTTTCCCCTAAATTTATTTGCAAACTTTCCACTTATTTGTCAACGCACCGTGATATTTATGGTCCATTTATTAAAATTTATCATATTCACCCGTTGTAAAAAGTCAATTATTTAAAATATTCTAGACAAAAAGAAAGACACATTACCATCAACAAGCGTACTAAAAAATAAATACTTTAAGAGAAAAAATAAAATTTATAAAGATAAAACAGGTAGCGATAACATCACATACTTTACTTTAAAGCAATGATAACCGTGGTAACGTGGATGGCGTGACTGACTGATTAACGAAAACGCTCGAAAAATATTGGCAAAGGTTAATGAGTGTCTTCATTAAATCAAATGATATAGCATTTACACTGATTTACCCATCTCCCAGAAAATAAACTGTACATATAATTTCTGCCGAACAGTTTTACTGCAACATTAATTGATATAATTGTATGCATATTAACTAAATCAGATAGATAGCCCATGTACCCTAAGCCTGGTAACCCAGTCTGACAATTTCTAACATTTTTCTACCTGCAAATTGAAAAAATCAGAAACTCGATGAATGCCAATTAACACAAATTAGCGCAAATTAATTGGGATCTTTAATGCATAGATATTAGGTATTCCAATCAGTTTGAGAACACGCTTCGTCACGCTTCGCGCGTTCCATATATCCCGAAGCGATAACATCTGGCTCAAGTGACCGCACGCGATAATCTGTATTGCATATTTCAGAGGGAAAGGAAGTCACGAGTAAGTACTTATTTGATTTATATGTTTTAATTTTTAATAAACTGATTTTTTTTTGTGACAAACCAGACCATGAATTATATTTCAATTAATCGGAAACCGGTTGCTTTTTATTGCTTTAACACAATTCAGAAGCGTCAAAAAGGTCAGTTTATATTTTGTAATCTTAATATAAAAAAGGAAATTCAGAATAGCCGTTAAGTAGTTCATTCATTCATTCATTCATTCGATTGATAATTTTCTTCACAACTAATCATTTAACTATTATTCATTCATTCTTTCATCCGATAGTCTACAAGGATGTCAGTCACCAAATGTTGCTGTTACAAGTGTTTGAAATAAAAAATATACGTGCAAAAATCATTTGATGAATACCATTGGGGTTAAACGAGATTAAAGTTGAAAGGACAAAAACAACTCCGGATAGAAGTTTTATTTCGTAGAAGCTAGGTAGCCGAGGCTAGCTTTAAGAATGAATAAGGCGGCACACACGTTCATTCATTCGATATAAACTGGAATCTCGGAAAGCATTAATAAAGTTAATAATTACAATCTTTTATTTTTAGAAAATGGGTACCGGTAATCTGACAAAATAACGCTTTTTTTCTAGATGGCACTTTTGCAAAAATTACAACTCTCTTGCCTCTGTCTAGAGAAAATGTTTTTCTCTGCGAAAATATCAGTGTCAGTATGAAGAAATTAATACTATTACAGATTATTTTATCTCTACAGACTTTGTAAGTCTATGTAGCGGTTGTCATGCGTATTTTTTTTCAAGTATTATATAAAAAAGGTTGATAATAATAACAATTATATATATGTAAATTGATTATTAACCTAAAGTTTTAAGAATTTTATAGTGACCTAAAATACATACATACTATAGATCTTTTGCATTACCAATTTTTAGTAACATCTTTAAAACCGATAAGCGGGAGAACAAATAATCCAATTTGCCGATTCCCGTACAAAGTGTTGTTGTTGTAACACGGGGGTGGGGGTGGGGTGAATCGATAACTAATCGCTTTGGTCATTATATTTTTTTATCTGATGCATTACGGGCAAACGGTTTACTAACGATGTACTTGAATGAAGTTTAAATTAATATAAAGTGAAATGCGGAACAAGTCGAATATGTATAAATACTTTATTTACTGTCAAAATAAAAGTAATATTTAGTAATATGAATATGGTATCTAACATATTTAAAATCGTTACATATTATACATCTAAAACAAACACTTACTTTAGGACCATACATGTACAAACAATAAGTAATTGCTGAGCTTAGTCTGTTATTTTAAAATCGATTTCAACGGACCATTTGACATTTTAACAAATTAAAGTTGACCGCTATTTCCGATTGACTGGTATTTTTTTCAGTTCTCTGTTTTATGCCATTTTACAGCTGTAAATCTTCAAATATGACCACAAACGTCTTTTTTTTTTCAGCAGGGCGCAAAATGATGTATTTGACAGGTTAACCATAAAACCATAAAATTTAAAGTACCTATCACTTGTAGTAAGTGGGTTATCATATTTTTATGACCCAGCTTGAAACAACACTGACCGGATATTTCTTATCCCAGGCAATATTGTAATACACAATGAAATTTAAAGGGTGATTAAACATTTGACGCAATTAAAGTATCTTATTTTTAGTGTAACTGTATGCAATCTTGGGGTTAAAATAAATTTAAGAAATAACGCAATGTTTAAACGAATACTAAAAAAGGCACTGGCCCCAGATCGTCCGACAAGAACAGAAAAAAAATATATAATTGAGCCGTGCCATGAGAAAACCAACGTAGTTTTTAGTTTTCGACCAGCATGGATCGAGACCAACCTGCGCATCCGCGCAGTCCTGCTCAGGATCCATGCTGTTCGCTAACAGTTTTTCTCAATTCCAATAGGCTTTGAAGCGAACAGCATGGCTCCTGACCAGACTGCACGGATGCGCAGGCTGGTCTCGATCCATGCTGGTCGCAAACCACTATGTTGGTTTTCTCATGGCACGGCATTATATTTTTTTAGATATATGGATATTAATGGTGTATAGTTATGCTACGTATACTGACAGACTATAATGTTGCGGAAACACATGAGAATAAGATGTTTTAACTATTTTTTACGATAAAAATTGTATATTTAACGCGCATTAAACACTAAACCCTGCCTTGCGTTATAATTGGTAACGACAGTGGAAAACTTCTTTATTGCCCGCTGCGGTCAGGTTTGTTTCCCGGCGCGACCACATGTCATTTTATTCGTTCATATTTTCACATCATTTAATATATATAATTATCAGTATCCATGAATTGCAAGAGTCCATTTTTTATAACTTTTAATGCGTGCATTTTTTTTATTCCAGGTTGACACAAGAGTTGTTTTTACTGGAATCAGAAAACGGACGACTATTTATTATCACGATAGAGAATATACTTATGTGTGAAGTTTCTACTAGTTTGATCAACAGATGCAGACAGACAGCCCGGATGAGCCATTCGTTCTCAGTGACATTCGTAACAACAGATAAAGCTTATACTTATTGAGATCAGGAAACTGAATATTTCCATGTGGTTCATAATTTGTAACCTGCTTACATATCGTGTTCCAGTACAGAACCAACATGCGTCTTTTTAAAGTACATCTTCGGACATTAGGAGGGGTGTACTGCTCTTTTTAGAAGACGGCAAATCGAAAAGCTATAGCGGTAATCAGCATTCATGGGAATAACGAAAACATGTACAGACAATAGTAAAAGAAGTGATACTCAAACTGATTTGTTGAGTCCACCGCGCAGAATTAAGTGTTCGAATTGCTAGTTTTTCAATCAGAAATGAACATATAATAATATAAAGAAATGCTTGATGTGATTACTCACATTTTAATTCTGCTTATTTCATTTGGACAAGAAATGAAATGATTCATAACCGTTTGAAAACTGATTTAAAAAGTTTTAAGTTGAATAAAATGTTAGTTTAATCTGACATGTCTCCAATTAATAACAATATGATTTTTTTCTCATACCCTGTCTTTGTCTTGCTTTTTTCTAACATACCGTATTCTGTTGTAGGTATCACCGACATTCATTTGTCATCTTTCAGTGTGTGCCCATATACAAAATCATTTTCATAAAAGAAAAATACGGGATTTGTATACTATACATGCATATACGGAAAGTCTGTAAATGTATCTTTTAGAAATACTAGTCCGTGAATTCATCGAATACGAAAACCAAATTCAGTCTAAATGTGACACAAATAGGAATCTGTATACTCTGCATATCTTGCATAAACGGGGAAAAACCTGGCCCGTATATCAAAAACTACAGGTTCGTATATCCCCGTATATCAGATGCAAATTACATTCCGTATATGACACAAGTACGGGATCCGTATATTCCGTATACCATGCATATACGGGACTATTCCGTAGCCCGTATATAAAAAATACAGTTTCGTATTTTCCCCGTATATGACACAAGTACGGGATCCGTATATTGCGTATACCATGCATATACGGGACTATTCCGTAGCACTATATCAAAAAGTACAGTTCGTATATGCCCCGTATATGACAAAAGTACGGGATACGTATACTTAGTATATCATGCGTATACGGAAAAAATCCGAAGCCCGTATATTAGAAAATACAAGTCCGTATATGCTCCGTATATTAGATGCAATCACAGTCCGTATATGACAAAAATACGGGATCCGTATACTACGTATATCATGCGTATACGGAAAAAAAACCGAAGCCCGTATATTAGAAAAATACAAGTCCGTATATGCCCCGTATATTAGATGCAATCACAGTCCGTATATGACAAAAATACGGGATCCGTATACTACGTATATTCGGAATATACAGGCTCGTATACGTGTTCCGTATATTCTAAAATACGGAAAGTATACGGGAAAAAAAGTCTCAAGACCCTTCGAATACATGAAAATGAAACTTATGTTAAAGCAGGACACGAATAAACACCATTTCTAGGGATTTTTTAGGAAAGTTCGTATATTGCATATATACGGGAAATATACATTTATGTATATTCGGCGTATACGGGATCCCGTATATGCATGACAAATATACGGACTTCCCGTATACTAGATGTTCCGAATACGGGATCGTATATTAGGTCCGTATATTTGTAATATACATCCCGTATACGCCCGTATTTTCGAAATATACGGGACCGTACACTCCAGTATATTGTCCCTTTTTTCGCAGTGTAAGTGAGAAATAGAATCCATCATTGGTGTTCGGTGAAGATCCGAAATCCCAACCCTCGTTTAAGACTTGAGCGGTGCGCCCTCGGGTTGGGATTTTCAGATCTTCACCGAACACTAATGAGAGCTTCTTTATATTTTAGATTATTTTACCCTGTTATTGTATGTAAGTGTGCTATCGCATTCTCTGTAGTTTGGCAATATTTTTAATTATAGAATGAATAGATATATGACATTTATCCGACATTTAGGTAAATACTTTGTTAAGAGTATATGAAATGTTGGCAAAAGATACTGAATCTTTTATGATATATACAAATAAATAGCAATTCTAATTTGTTTCCAAGATATTTAAATTTGTTATTGTCACCTTTTGCCTGTGTTATATAACACATCCGCTCTTTTGTTAATTCCAAATGTATACAAAAATGTGTACAAAAAATGTATTTGTTTAGCTCACCTGAGAAAAGGCTCAATGTGAGCTTTTGTGACCACTTGATGTCCGTCGTCCGCCGGGCGTCTATCAACAATTTCTTGTCTGCATGATGGTGGTTTTATTTCTGATTTGATATTAAACAAACTTGCACACAACGAAAAATATATCTCTTTCATTTAGATCATCGCATTTAGATCTCTGAAGCGTTTAAAGTTCAATCATATCAAAACTATTTTAGTTTTTACAGATTACAATATTTCGATCACTGTAAATTGTAGGGAGAAGAAAAGAAACAAATGAATATAAAAATGAAATTTACGTTTTATTGCAATTTCCTTCCTAAATAAAAATAAGATAATATTCACACACTGGTCCATTGTCTTCTGGGTTCTACGTACACAGCTGTATGCCGACCTTTGTCCATCTAGATGAACGTACGACAAATCGTTTAACAACGTAAATCAACTACCCACGAGCGTCCCCCCCTGACCCAAAGAGTAAACAATTTTAAGATTTTCTAATGGGTATTTCTTCGTGTACGCGTGCGACAAAACTTAACACCCCGGTTATCTGAATAGTATTAAGGCTTATCCGTTTCACGGGTCAAGAATATGAGGGACCCAAATTTTGGAGTCAAAAGGGGGCTCGATTAACGACACAACTACTTTCGGTCTCCCACTAATCCAATTTTTACGTCCCGGGGCCCACGGAAAACACATCTTTCAGTTCGGGCCCGAAGGGGGATGCCGTGTCTTTTCCCAGTACCCTTTACAGTAAAAAATAAAAAAAATTTAAAAAAAGAAAGAGAAAACACCGGATTTAATGCAGACAAACTCAACATTTTTTCAAACCCCACCTGTTTTCTTTTGTTTTTTTTTTTTTAATCTCAAAAAAAAACGACAGATTTGAATGAATTTGGGACAATTTTTTTAAGACAGTTCATTTAAATAAAACATAACATTGATATCAAGTGTACGTATATTCGTTGCATCGGGACGGGGAAAAAGGGGGAAACCAAGCCAAAAAAAAAGCAACTGGTGCTGCCTCTATGCGGCATGTATGCCATCCGGGGATTTATCATTTTACGACCAGTATTAAAATCTCACAGGAGAAAATGACTTATCCTGACAAGAATAAAATTGAAAATGTGCTTTAAAGAATCTGTTTTTGTTTTGGAAAATATGCATAATTCTCCGTTGAGTTTTTTCGCTACACCCAGTGCATTTTAAAACCGCAAAAACACGAGTGCAATTTCCTATAAAGCTTTACACATTGGGGTAAATTTTCATTACTTATGAAATCATGCATATTTGGCTTTTTGGCCCGGGAAAAATTTTAAAATATGATTAAATAACTTCTTTATTCCCGCCATCCTTAATAGCGCGCAAAACCGAATGAAATTAAAATTTTATAATGAAAATGTTTGAACATTTCCCATTTGAAAGAATTCAAGGTTCAAAGTACTGCTGCGATTTGGAAATTTAAAAAGTGACTGTCATATAAGGTTACCTAATTTTTTTATACATACGTTAAATGAGTTTTTCGTTAGACTCTATCGTTTTTGTTTTTTTTATAATAAAAAAATCATTTAAAAATTTTGGACAAAATTTTCCCCAAAACCAGATGTGGGGTTTGAAAAGTGTTGAATTAAAATTTTAAAACATTTTATTTAGAAAAACAAAAAGCATTCGATACAAAAAAATGTTAAACGAATAAGCCCCCAAAAACCTTTAAAAAGCCCCCGAAGGAGGCATTTAGTTTCGACTTTCCCTTTTTTCGTTAGTTAGTTGTTCGTTCGTTCGTTGTCACAACTTAACTTTTTTTCGGAAAGGGACTTTTTACTCCCAACCACTGCAACCCCCAAAACCCTTTAAACTTCCGTGCTGATAGACTTATTAGTACACCAACCCTACGACTTTGGGATCCCAGGTCAAAGGTCAAGTCACAAGGGCCAACGTTAACTTTTTGCATGAAAGGACTTACCGCGAAACCCCTCAAACCCCGAACCTTTAAAATTTACAGCTGAAATTTCTTTTTAGACACCACTCCTACTGACTTAGGGTCACCAATCAAAATCAAGGCCAGGGGGCCAACTTTAAATTTTTGCATGGGGACTTTAATCGCGAACCACGCACCCCGGACCCCAAATTTACATGCTGATATACTTTTTTGGACCCAGTTCTACTGCATTGGGGTCACCCGACAAGGTCAAGGGCCAGAGCCAACATTTTCTTATTACTGAAGACTTTTCTAGCGACCACTTCACCCCGGACCTTCGAACTGACGCTATAGTACTTTACGAGAACACCAAACCCCCTGACTTTGGGGGGCACCAGGTCAAAGGTCAAGGTCACAGGGGGCCAAAGTTTTAAATTATTGCATGAAAGGCACTTACTGCAAAAAAATTCACCCAGAACCTTCCAACTTTACTGCTCATAGTACTTTTAGAAAAACCATCCCCATGCTTTGGGTCACCAGTCAAAAGGTCAAGGGGCCAAAGTTTAACTTTTTTTTATGAAGGCACTTACAAACGAACCACTGCACCCAGGACCTTCAAACTTCACACGCTGATAGTACTTATTGAGTACACCACTCCTACTGACTTTGGGGTCACCAGGGCAAAGGTCAAGGTCACAGGACCTTCGAACTGTACATGCTGATAGTACTTTACGAGAACACCAACCCTACTGACTTTGGGGTCACCAGGTCAAAGGTCAAGGTCACAGGGGCCAACGTTAACTTATTGCATGAAGGCACTTTACATGCGAACGAATTCACCCAGAACCTTCAAACTTCACATGCTCATAGTACTTATTGAGTACACCATCCCTAGTGACTTTGGGGTCACCAGGTCAAAGGTCAGAGGGGCCAACGTTAACTTTTTGCATGAAGGCACTTTACATGCGAACCACTGCACCCAGGACCTTCAAACTTCACACGCTGATAGTACTTATTGAGTACACCACTCCTACTGACTTTGGGGTCACCAGGGCAAAGGTCAAGGTCACAGGGGTCAACATTAACTTTTTGCATGAAGGCACTTTACTCGCGAACCACTTCACCCAGGACATTCAAACTTTACATGCTGATAGTACTTTATGAGTACACCACCCCTACTGACTTTGGGGTCACAAGGTCAAAGGTCAAGGTGCTGCGGGGGCATTTGTCACCATAAGTGACAGCTCTTGTTAAAGCTTAAAAGGCCACTTGGCTTAAGCAGTTATGTAAGTAGTTTGGGGTCCAAGTAAATGAGTCAATCGGCTGACTATTTAACTTAAACAGGTGTTTGTTATATTTTGATACTGGTAAAACAAATTAATTACAGAATTGTTACTTCTTTTCAACTACAGTTCATAATACATATTTTAAGTAACGTCTTTTAGTTTTTGGATCAAAGATTATTGGTAGACGTACAGGAATTGTTTTCAATGACGAAATGGACGACTTTTCAACACCAGGAAAAAATAATTATTTCGGCGTTCCGCCGTCTGCTGCCAATTTTATATCACCGTGGAAACGTCCTCTTTCATCAATGAGTCCTAGCATAGTTGTGGATGGAAACGGAGATGTCAAATTAATAGTAGGCGCTTCTGGTGGGACAAGAATAACAACTTCAACAGCACAGGTATTTCTAAGAATAAATAGATCAGCAAACCCAATATTTTTAAAACATTTTCATTTTATCTTGAACTATATTGCACTGCCATGTAAAGCTATCCATTACAAAAATACTATCTTATATACCTAGAAATATGGAAGAAATACTAATAAGAATAACCTAATGTATTATTTTGACTTCAGTAATGTTACCTTAGTTTAAGGTATCCAATTCTAGTTACAGTTATTTTAACATCCTGTAGAAGGAATTTAATGACGTCAGTGATATATGCATACATTACATAAAAATGCATGTAATATCCGGTGAATGTTTTAAAGGTTACCATGGAAACGTTATGGTTCAACTGGGTATAAAAAGAAGCAATAGACTATCCGCGCATACATCATCAGCTATTTCCTCAAGAAGTCAGGGTGCAATCAGGATTCCCGTCGGTAAAATAACCTATATCTTGCGGTTCTAGATCGATTTTGGACACATTATTGAGTCCTGTTGTTATTATCAAACGATTGTTTAAGTGAAAATAAAGCTACTAGATATTTAAAATGAAATCCAAAAAGCTGAGTAGAGCCGAAAGGTCCTTAAAACTGAAAGGACCGTTTTTCAATTCGGATGGTTTCTAATAAGACGAGCGTGATACATATATATTTATAGAAGAGCTAAATTGTGTTTATAAAAATAGACGTCGCATCTGTGAATTTATATTGTAATGCGAAATAGGTGAACCATAAAGATCATATACAATTTTGACTCTCCTTCCGTTTTGAGAATGTTTGATCAATTTGAGTGATGTACTAAATACAGAAGACTTCGTCATCCTCATTCATTTGCTGTCCTGCTGCGATTCAAATTCCAGCTTGGGAAAATTTCCTGTTAACTTCTTTAATGAAAACGTACATATAAATAGATTTTGCGTTGGAAAAGTAAAATGATACTGTTTTTTTCCGCAGTATCTGTGAGAGTCATCTTCTTCTAAAATAATAAAACTAGATTGCATAAAAATTTAAGTGCTGTTTTTTACTACAAAGATTGTAGGAACTATAACGTTCCTTTTCGCCAGAAACATTTCTTCCCGGATTGTATAATTAAAGTACAAAGAGTACGACAGCACAATGATTTGCTTTATTTTAAAAACATATAAAAATACAAAGATAATTTGTTGAAAAAATATTTTGGCAACGGAAAACTGAGTAGGTGTCATTTTTAGAGTAATACCAAACATAATTTCTTGCAGTACTATTTTTTGGGTTTGTTTCCGGTTTAACAACAATACTTTAGTTATGTAACGGCAGGCAGTTAACGTAACTAGTGTTTCTGGATTCTATACCGCAAACCGCAAGTAACTTTCAACTTTCTCCACATATATGAATCAGAGATGGATGACGAATGATTTCAGACACAATGTCTTTTATCAAATCGTCACGGAGAACATAATGCCTAGCCCGAGGATCGAACTCACGGCCCCATGAAGTAGCTAAATGGGTGGGCTTTTCTGTACTTGTTCCTTTATAGGCAATAACAGTGCTAATGCGAAAATGCTTGAGCTGGTGGCACTGCAAATAAATCACCCTTTACAACTGACTATCTTCAGAAAGTCTGACGTCTCCGGAAAGTCTGAAAATCTACTTCATCTCTCCAAAAGGTTCTCACGTATGCATTCTACTGAAGCATATTTACAAATTACAGGTTCTGATAGACGGATTGCGGACATGGGTCACAATGTGACAATATATGAGAGCGCTTCAGCTGTGTACAGGGAATACTCAGAGTCGAGGACCAAATAACAGCTAATTGTGATTATAGAAAACATGGGAACCAGATGGATATTAACCACAAATACCAATTCCAAAAGCCATACATCAATCCATAAAATTTCCTGGCAGCTACAGTGCTGTGCCAAAACGTTACAATCAAATTACTAAGAAAAATACATTTGCAATTATCTTTGTATTCTGAAGTGCATTACAGAAAAAAAACGTAAACGTGCACCGCAATATGGACCTAATACCCTTTTAATAGTCTTTCCTCTGTACAAAGGGACCTGTTTGATAAATAAACACGTTTTTGCTTTGAAAGTATTACGTTTGTTTCTTTCATTGGATTAATAATATCATGATCGCATTTTGTGGTTTAGACAACGGCAAATAGGATACCCATTCCAGTGAGAGTGTTATTGAAACTTGAAAGCAAATTAAGCAGTAAAAAAGATATTCAGACTGCTATGACTTTATATCATTTTACGGTTCGGTGCGTATGACATAATGCTCATACCCCCGTAGCACAGTCATCCATTCATGGTGCTTAATTTAATGTCGGATTAATAGTAAGGAATTTACGTCGTCAAATGATCATAGCATTGTATAATGCTGCCACTTACAGAAATGTACAATATAGGAACAGTCCGCGCTTCCTCTAATGATGTAACTATAAACAGCTCACACGATCCTGACCTTTTGACCTGGAATATATTACGGACATACAATTTAAGGCAAGGCAGCAATTTTTCATAGCTTGAAAAATTTAATCCCAAACGCAGTCAAGCAAACACTTCTGAACAAACTTGAAAAAGGTCCATATTATGTTGTTACCGATCAAGTCTGGAGAACATCCATCAAGTCGACTACACTATCAACAAATTCAACTTTTAAATTTGAAGTGCCAGACACATCGATTATCAGCTAATGATTTGTTGCAGCAGTACGGTAAAATATATCTAGAATCTGTTTTCATTTTTCTATTTGTTAGTTCACAAAATGGCTAGTTTACAATTAATGATGTCATAAATAAGACCTTTAATTGTGTCGGTGTTTCGAACAAATTCAATGTTTTTTGCCTTGAAACAGTGAAACGACAAAACTTCATTCAGCCTTCTAGCTTAGCGTGCATTATATTTAAGATGAGGGAGTAAAATTGTTTACGTAATATTTCAACTTATCTTATCAAACACGTCACGTACCAACATTGAGCACTTGCTGAAACACTTAATTTTCAAGTGTCTGTTACTTGTAATGATAAAGCACTTATACTTCATTGATTAAAATAATCAATCGAAATCCTTAAGCAATGTGGTTTCAAGTCTATACAATGTACATACGCAAAATTCTCATTGATGCGCTTTAAGTGTAGACTCTATGCCTTTCTCGATCCATGTAATGATTTTTTTCCCTATCATTCTACTGCATAAGCTTTTACTGAGCCCTATAAACTATAGAAATTGAAAATATCGCCATTTATAGCTATGGTACAGGAGGAATGCCCTAAAATGATTATGTTACCACTGCCAATACTTACATACTACTAACGTCTTTGCAACGTAATTTTTCAGAATTTACTCATTTTTCATGGAAAGTAATGATCGTGATAGTTCCATCCAGAGAATGTTGAATTGCTTATAATACATTGCAGAGAGTCATTACCTATCAGCTACCTTAAAATGTTGTAATTCAACCACTACCTTAAAATGTTGTAATTTCGTTTGATGACAATGACTTTTTGTGTTACATTATTTGCAGCAAAGTACTCTTAAACAGTAAGAGAAATGCTTCAAAATGACTAAAGCATAAGAAACACTTTCAAAATGATGAATGTAACCAGTCTAGCTACGTTGTTACAAAAACGAGATACCAATTTAACTTTTTTTATAAATTTCTCATTGTTGGATATAAACATTTTACATTTTAACATATAAATTTTGCGTTAACCACTGTATCATCATTGGGAACAATAAATAACTTTGGCTAAAACATCAAAACTTAATAACGTTTAATTCCGTAAAATTTCTTTAATGGAATTTAAGCATTATTGTACTTTATTTTCATGCACTACTAAACTTTCTACCAGGGCCTCACTACAACTTATAAAATAACTGTCAGTGTAAGCTATGAGAAAAGTGTGCATGTTCTATATTGAATACAAAGAGATTTAAACAAATGTAGGTCATATTTAGCCTGCCTGATCAGTTGTTGGTAAAAGGACCTATTTGATTTTTTTTTCACTTTTGACCAATGTTTTATGTTGGCTTTAGTTTATTGGTCAATTCAGAGTTGTTCCAATTAAATTTTCTTGGGTAGGTACCATCTCTACAATATCTGATTAGAGCTTTATTTTCATCAATTTCTATATATGCTTTTTTGTCTATTATGTACTCTCAAGTTTCAACGGAAGTCACGGGATATTGCTGTATCACTTTGATTATTATCACATTCTTTTTTTGTAAGTTGTTATATTTTGATAAGCATGATATTCCTCGGCATAACTATACAAACGTGTTTCGACAAATGGCTAAAATTTGAACTAAATAGGCATATGTGATAACAAACCCTCCTATCAATAACTTTTGTCATTTTGTGTATAACTGATGTATGATTGGAGAACTCGTACCGTCAAAACTAGACATGTCACGTTCCCACTACTCTTCTGTCCCCAAAACAAACACTCCAACTATTACCTAAGATCCTCTTGTTTTGATAAAGCTGTGTGAAGTGTGATAAGTCTCATACAAATTCGCTACTGTTATGAATAACTGAAAACGTGATACAATGATTTAACAGAAATTACAAGTCTTGTTTAAGAAAATAAGGAAACATTAAATATATTGCAGGGAGCTTTTGTCATGATTTTTATTAATTGCAAATGCCGAAAAGTGATTTATTTAGAAAGTAAATGATAACTGAATACTCATAATTGCTACGGAAGTATGGGATGTTCTGCCTCGGCTGGGCGTGGGCAAACGAGCAATACAGCTGCATGTGAATTTCAAAACGGGTCTGATAGTGTACTGCAATGTGAAAAATGTAAATGTGATGCAGAAAATGTGTTTTACTGCAAACAGTGTCAACAGACCATATGCTCAGCCTGTTGCGTACATTTAGACACAAAGCATGCTAAAGTAACACAGCAACCTGTTACGGGAAAGGAACAATATAAAAATGGTCAAGTAGAGAATCGGTTTTATGAATGTATCATACACACACAAGAAACACATGCACTGCCGATAAATTCGAGCAAAGCGTTTCAAAAGAAAGTTCGATGTGGAACTGTTGTACAAAATGGAGATGTCGCATTTCTCTGTCAAATAAGCTATCAAGGCAACAAATTCTGCAATTGTTGCACAGAAACTTTTAAATGGAAACTATGTTATCTACACGACAAGGCATCATATATGATCACGAAGAGGAAACACAATATCGATAAATCCCGCATATTTCCTGGAGATATATGTTATGTAGAAAAAAGGCGGAAAATCTATCTAACATTGCCGTGTAAACGAATGGTTTACAATCGACCCGTTGGAAAAAACTTTCACGAAGCATTTAGCACTCCTCTAGGTGAATGCTTTGGAATCACAGCATTTACTGGTGGATTAGCGTTGTCAATAAAAATCCCGACAAACCTAAATATTGCAAAGTGGCAAATTCAGTTTGTTGATTTCAAAGGAAAAGTTTCACAGCGGATTCAAACTGATTCCAAAGGAAGGGCGATATTTACAGAACCCTTGGTTTTAACCTCTAACAAGGAGAGAAATATTCTATTTGTATCCAATTATGGGAAGAGTTCGGTGTTTGCTTTTGCAGCAAATGGAGATTTACTGTTTGATTACCACGGAATCAATGTTGTCGACCCGCTAGGAATCGCAGCAGACATGTACAATAACATTTATGTTGCTTGTAGGAAGACTGTTATCCAGATAGACGCCGGCGGTGCTAAGTCTACAAAACTGCTAGACGGCGAAGATAAGATTGCTAGTGTGTGCATGGACTTTCAAACAAATACTCTGTTTTTGATATCAGAGTTTGGAAATGTGTCTTCTTTTGAGTTTGAGTAGGTGAAGAGGACTTTGGTCAATGCAGCCTGTTAAAAATCCTTTTGAATCTATATTCCATATTCTAGACTGATTAGTTAATAAATAAAAGTTGCCATGTCTCTTTATAATGTAATGTTCTGCTAAAGATGGAAAACATAATAATTTGTTGTATGACATAGAATATGTTCACCGATTGAAATGAGCTATTCTATTCAAATTTGGCCTGCACATTACATATGATAACTAACCCTTTACGGTTACGTTTCTGCAAATTATCTATGGTTTTATAAACAGGAAACATTTTGATCTCAGCTTTAGTAAAGTGTACATATTTTAGATAAACGGATTGATACTTGAAGTTGGTACGTTGACATTTCCCTCTGTTGGAAATAAGAATTTAAAAACAATGGGAACATTTCGAACTGCCCAGCTACTTCAATGCCCCAAAAAACATATTTAAGGGGGAATGGTACTTTGTCAAAATTTAAGACTTGCTAATAGTCGTATATACCAAAATAAACTTGAAGATATTTCAAATTTGTATCATCATCTTTTAGAGCGATAAACATGCGTATGACGTTACCATGACGTCGCAAACATGACCCGTTTTCGCGCTTTTTACGTCCGTTAATGGTAGCACTAAAATGGTATAAAACTCGATACTACAAACGTATTGTTGGCGTCAATGCATTAGATTATATATCAAACGACAGAATAAAGCCATTTCTTAGTGATCATTAACATGAAAAGGTATTTTCTATCCGAATTTTCGAAGGAGGTGCGAAAACAGACTTTTGGTTGTTTAAGAAAATTCAGGAAAAAAATCGATTCTGATCCATTTTGCAAAAAAATGGCCCGTGGAATTTTTGCCAAATTTTTGTATGTAAAAATTCATTATGTTGTTAATGGCTGTGCCAAAATAGAAAAAAGTTCACCGAAGTGTTTTTCTAGTACAACCGTTTAAATTAGAGCATTGTGACGCAATAAACAGCGTCGCTTAAGACATGACGTAAGCACGTGAATATTTACATTATTAGCCTTATTTTTAAACCAGTGGCTGCAAGATGGTGCTCTCCATACATATGTGGAACTATGCTTTCTAGCGCCTGTATTAATTCAGCTTCTCCTTTTTGCTTGTTTTGATTGACAGCGTATGTGAATTTTTTATGATGATTTCACTTTTTCGGTTAATGATGGACAGGCTCGACTAATCTTTTCAAGTTTATTTTCTACGATCCGTTTTGTATGTGCTGGATCTGAAAATTTTACAATGTCAGAATTGACTTTCTCCCTTGTTTATTTCGTTGCTGCAGAGTCATCGTCCTCTATAATATGTTTGTACATCAGTCCAGAATTGCTTGCCTCTTTATGCAATTGAGCACGAATATCGGGCTCCATAGCTTTTACAGAATTGCTCCAATTTTTTGGAATCTATGAAGTTGACCATATTTAATTGTTTTCGTGTAAACTTTGATAAGTTTTCACACAGTTATTGTTACTTTCAAACATTACATATGTTGCAACAATATTTGTTACTTATTTATAAACTTACTGAAAACTGAAACTGAAACTGGAAACTGAAACTGGTTTATTTGCTTAAACGCCTATTTCTACATTTAAAACATATTCAATGGCGTTTTACAATACAAGTTGAAATAAAATATTAAATATAAAATATTTTAAATAAGATTAATTAAAACGAATCAAAATAGCAATTATTAATTTAAAGTCAATGATAATACTATATTTTAAAATATTACTAACATACAATTATCACAGACAAACATTAAATTTCTATCACTGTCACCAGCATCACTGTTTAAAACTCAGTCAAAACTTAGAATAATGCAAAGTAGTCTCTGAAGAAAAACGTTTTCAACTTTTTCCTAAAGCAGTCAATTGAAGAACTTTGTCTGATGTTTGAACCCATATAATAAAACAGTTATTGACTGTTAAGCCATCGGATATGATGTGATATTCAACGGAGGAGGACAATATTGACCTTTTCCAGTGAATACCATAGCATATCCAATGGCTCAAGGGTCAATAATAATATAATTTTCAAAACGAAATTAACATAAATAATTGACAGAAAACTCAATAAAATTATTGCTCTTTTTCACTCAAACATTTAGAAAATTCCTATTTTTATATAGCAGTCATAGAAAATTATCACTCACACGGGTGTGTTAAATTTGCATATATATCATTTTTGTATGTGTATTTATTTTATGTAATAAGGTGCTTTGAAACAAACATATTATTTTGATGGCAAATTTATATTTATAGATAGATTTATTGATAATATTTCTTTAGTACTAATATTTACGAGATTATCTCATTTTTGTTTTCATGCAAAAATATAGCCAAGGGAGACAAACAGATACTGTTATTTACATTTTTATTACAGAAACACAACCTAAAGTATAGATTTGTACCAGCATCGTGTTGACTTGTAAGGAAATTATCAGTAGCGCGGTACGGTGACCTCGGAAAAGGGCGCATAACATGCGAGATTGTCGGCTTATATGGAAATTCCAAATGAATTCATATTATTGTTTGTTTTGATTGATAGAATCCTGTTTTACGGCCCTTTCAGTATTTCAGTTATGTCAGGCAGGTAGACAAGCTTACTGCCGCTCATTGGCTGTTTTTTTTTTATTAAAAATATAAGCATTCTTAATTTATTAAGACTTATTATACAGCCATTCTATTCAAACTTATTCTTTCTAAAATACGTGTAAAATAAAAGCTCAGTACATAATCCAGGATCGGGAACGGATTTAGCATCTTTTTGAGTGATCGTTCTCTAGTGTATACTGCTAGTTTCTATTTGGACCAACATTGCAAACTTTAATATATTTTTTATTGAATTTTAGGAAAGACAATATTGTGAAACAAGCCGCGAAACAAACGGCATCTGGACGAACATTCATCTTTTCTATATCGTTATGTCGTCATGTAAACGGAAGGGGCACCTGTCCGTGATGGCATGTTTAAAACTCATAATTTAGCCGTTTCTGTTCAGGCTTTTTTCCCCGCCCTGTGCAACAAATAACAAATAACATAAATATTTAAATGAAATGAGCCGCGCCTTGTGAAAATCAACATACGGTGGCTTTGCAGTCTGGTCAGGATCCATGCTGTTCGCTAACGGTTTCTTATATTGCAATAGGCTTTAAAAGCGAACAAAATAGATCCTGACAAGACTGCGCAAGCTGGTCTGGATCAAAGCTAGTCGCAAAGCCACTATGTTGGTTTTTTCATGGCGCGGCTCAAATAACATATGTTAAAACAGTAGAACGGTAACTATTGACGTGTAATATTTGCAAACAGTACGCGGCGGAATCTTAAAATTCATACGTAACATTCGAATTTTAAAATTCCGTTGTACTGCTTGCAAACAAAAATAGCGTATATATATAAACTGTCAACTTTTAGGACTGCCTACGTGGTCTGATTCACTGAGATATCTCACTGATGGAGGACTGTAAGTTCGAGCCCCGCTACCGAACATGGCTCTTTATGTGAGAACACTTGGTAGTTTGTGTCGGAAGTTAGGGGTTTAGTACTGGTCGTTCCCAGGAACAATGTTTAAGGAAACTACCCGCCATACTGTTGAAACGAGCGTAAAAACTTGATTCAGAAAATTAATCAACTTTTTTAACAGTCTTATTACTGTAGTACTTACTTAAATTCTATAAATCTGCCTTTAATTGTATCATTAATACAATTTAAACGAAATTAACATTCGGATAGAACTGTGCGGAAATGTTTGTATTTTAATTATCCCATGCTTACCTAGTGCAGCTGCAACGTTAATTAAATAGGGGTTCCGTAAAATGCCATAGCATTTTAGATTTTACATTTTAAAATGTAGTACACTATATAGACCATACTTAGTTTCGGAAAATAGGTTCTTTTCCAGTAAAGTCTTTGTTTTGAGTTTAACGCCATTTTTTCAACAGTTTTTCAGTCATATAACGGCGGGCTGTTAACCTAACCAGTTTTCCTGGATTCTGTACCAGTACAAACCTGTTCTCCGCAAGTAACTGCCAACTTCCCCACATGAATCAGAGGTGGAAGACTAATGATATCAGACACAGTGTCGTTCATCAAATAGTCACGGAGAACCAATCTGACTAAAGTACTTGATCTTCTAAACGAAGATCTGAGAACGACCCATTCGTCTTCTGTATATTTTGGATTTCCATTATTGCTATTTTTATTTTATCCAATCAGACGACGATTGTCAAAGGATAAGAAAAATATGCGGTTATTCCAGGACTCGAACCCGGGACCCCTCGCTTACAAAGCAAGTGGCCTACCGACTGAGCTAGCCGGCTATCTGATACATAACGACATAAGAATTGTAAATATCAAAAGTCAATGCTACATGTAGATTTGCAAGATGTTGTAAGCTAGGCTCTGATTGGCTAGCGAAAGAGCCGTCAGAACGAGGCAATGAATAGGTCGTTTTCAGATCCTATGCGTAGCGTAATATAGGAGATGTACTTTAGTCAGATTGACGGAGAACATACGCCCCGTCCGAGGATCGAACTAGCGACCCCGAGATCCGTAGACCAACGCTCTTACCTATTGAGCTAAGCGGGCGGGCTTCAGTAAAGTCTTTTTCCGCATATTTTGCAACCATTGTCAAATACATTACCAAAATATGCATAATTGACGATTCTTCTATTTTGCTTTTCTCCGTTTTATTATTACTCCCGACACTCCGTTTCTTCAAAAACTTAACTTTTTTAGCCTGTCCGTATTTATCGCGACTTATTTTAGAGAGCAGCTGAGTTTGAAAAAGGTGCATGAAGTGGCTATTGAAATGAACATCAAGAACTTCTAGTAATTTAAAAGATACGCACTTTTCAACGAAAATATTTTGGAATACTGCATGTTATGAAATGTGTAATATTTTTACGATTAGATTGAAATATTTAATTCATGTCTCATAACTGCTTGTTTATAGGTTTCCAGGTAGAATTATGACAAGCCATTTAAAATAAACACATGCAACGTTACATAACGATTACATGTCTTTTAACGACGCTGCAGTAGTCAAGTTCAAACGGTTTTACTACAAAAACGCTTCGGTGAACTTTTTTCTATTTTGGCATAGATATTAACAACATAATGAATTTTCACATATAAAAATTTGGCAAAAATTCCACGGGCCAATTTTTTGCAAAATGGATCAGAATCGATTTTCTTCCTGAATTTTCTTAAACAACCAAATGTCTGTTTTCGAACCTCCTTCGAAAATTCAGATAGAAAATACCTGTTCATGTTAATAATCACTAAGAAATTGCTTTATTCTGTCGTTTGATATATAATCTAATGCATTGACGCCAACAATACGCTTGTAGTATCGAGTTTTATACTATTTTAGTGCTACCATTAACGGACGTAAAAAGCGCGAAAACGGGTCATGTTTGCGACGTCATGGTAACGTCACACGCATGTTTATTGCTCTAAAAGATGATGATATCAATTGGAAATATCTTCAAGTTTATTTTGGTATATAAGACAATCAGCAAATCTTAAATTTTGACAAAGTACCATTCCCCCTTAAATTATTATGATTATTATTATTATTATTATTATACCAGATTTATATAGCGCCCTTTTCATGATCAATTTCACGTTCAAAGGCGCCTTACATAGTTCAAATGCAGCCACACAGGGCGCATAATTCATCCTCTACTAGTACAGACACAGAGCGACCTGACCAGAGGGACAGAGTGAGACAAAGCCCCCATGACAGAGAGATCAGAAATCAGATACAGGCTTGTCCGGCTAACTTAGCCTAGCTTGTTGCGAATAGACAGCCTGGTTCTTTAACGTGCCCAGTGTATAGCACTAATACACACAAGGATTGCCTGGGTTCCTGACCAGTACGCCTCTGGTTGGGTGGGAAACACTGAAAAGCGTTTCTGAAAATTCCCGAGTAGCTGCCGGGGATCGAACCCCCGACCTCAGGATTGGAAGGCCAGTGTGCAAACCACTGAGCTATTTCAGTTTAGGGAAATTTTGATGAAGTTGTTATAGAGAGTGTTTGCCTTATGAGAGGGCTGCCTGGAGAGGTTGTACTGTAGTTGCAAGTTATAGGTATAAGTAAACAGTTCTTTAACATTATACAAACTACAACTGTTCCTAATAATTTTGCAAAATATAAATGCATATAGCGGCATGTTAAATAAATTAATCCCTGTGATCAAATTTAGTGCCAATAATCATTCAAATGAATTATGATTTGTGTTTTAAACGACTGTACCAAAATTGCCAATCAACGAAACAACGGTGCTGCACAGGAACTCACTCCCGTAGAAGAAACATGTACCGTGGCAAATGCAAAGCTGTTCTCCGAACATAGGATGTCAGATTATTCATATTTCTACGTTAAATATTTCGAACTAAATTTGATAATTGTAAAAGTTTACTATAAACCTCTCTAAAACATGGTATTTTAAACCGATACTTTGTAACTTTTACGAAACAAAGAGTGTTGTCTACCCGAAGCCTAGCGTATAACTGATTTTCAACACACCAAAATCGAGACAACAGTTCTTCTCTAAGCTAAGTAACGCGGAGAACTTTAAAGTCCTGATCCTATTGTCTCACACCAGGTACAGACATCATGCTTATGCTACAGTTACACTGGCGGGGGTAGATTCCAAGCTTTCGCCTGAAGATATCGATGTAGCGATACAGAGATAAATGTCAGCCGAACTAAGGAGTCTGTTCTTGAACTTTTAACTGTTATTTTTCTAGAATTAGGAAACAAAGTTATGCACAAATGTTAGGCTCGTCAGCTTAATAATACACACATCTTCACACGAATGACAGGTTCCTTGAGGTTTTAAAGGAGGTAGTGCAATCAGAACTGGAAGAATTTCTGTTTGTTCTGATGAGGCCGTATTCTACTTAAGGCATATATGTATGTTGCAGGAATTATTACTTGACCTCGTGTCACGTTTTAAGACAATGTTGAGATAAGAATTGTAAACAAGCTTTTAATGCTATATAAAATGCCTTTCTAAACTATTTGTAGACCAAAGACAATAATTGTGTAGTCTGTTTCCAGTGGATATCCCTTACAGTATTAGATACCTGATAGAAATGGTTGAAAACGGACATTTGCTTGGCATATTCTTCAAGATGACATTGTTTCACACTGTGTTGCAATTTTTAAATAATGTTTACCGTCACTCTGTGTCGTTATATATTTTTATAAGTTTTGTGTAATTTATGATATTTTCTTAAGCTAAAGTAGAGACAAATTTCAAAGTGATGACCATTGTCCAAAATGTTTTCATTATACCATTAATTTTGATGAAAGAAACAACAGTTATTAGTAAATCTGTCACTATCATTATTTTCCAAGTTGTCTCAAGTAAACAGATTTAATGTGACAGAATTTTAACTACAACATTGAAAAGTTAAGACCGAGTCCTGTGGGACTGTATAATATTTTGTCACTTCATTCAAAAATAAGATGGGACAAAAGTAAAACCTACCTATATTTCTTTCACAGTATTTAATCTAAAGAAGTATGGCAAAATTTTACCACAAGTAACTCAGTATTTTTAAAGATGTCTGACTTTGTCCCCTTCTGTTTCAGGGGTTAATTAAATTTGAACAGCAAGAAATATCTATTCAAATAAAAAAAAATCAATTTTGTACAAAAAAATCAATAATAAGTCTTGACAAAAAAGTAAAATCTTACTAGGAAAAAAAGGAATTAAGAAAAAAATTCCAGTGGGGCTTGAACCTATGCCCCATTGAAAAGCCAAAAGCAGTTTTAGCAGGAATTGAATACTCTTCAAAAGGAGGTGCACTATTAGGTATGTTATCCATCAAGTATTGTCTAGTCTTAAAACCAGGAAACTCAATTTCTTTTATTCAGAATAATTATACAATTCATTGAACATACAAATGTATATGTATGTTTGTGAAGTGTGGTTAAATGTAAATTGAAGTTCTCTGTATTTTCTGATTGTCAATATAATCCTTAGCAACATAAGAAATTTGTCAATATCCAATTATATCAATTCACTAGTTCTTGCTGACCTGACTGTTACGTCATAAAATTTAATCTAGCTGGCTTTTGCTGTCTTTGGAATTTACTATCTACCTGGTCGCCACTTCTAAGATGCTGGTCGTTTCATATAAAGCTGATGCTATAACATTGACGGTTGCTACAAGAACTAAGAGTTTTGAGATGAATTTAGCTGATTCCTTGCAAATTTCTCAGGTTCTCAAATTCTCAGATTATCCATGTTTCCAAGGAATCACTTGCAGATTTATTTTATAAGCGTACCACTACATGTAAAATGTGTTATTGTTGTTTTATGTGTTTTACTTTATAATGGTTTGGGCGATAGAATAATATCACGCAAAAAAGCAGAAATTTATTATAAAATCACCTCCATTTAATATTCAATAATCTATATTGTATTATGGTTGGTCATTCATACCTTTAAGAAACAGTATTTAAGAACATAACTTGAAAACAAAATACTGAAAGGTTTTGCATGAAGATGTGCGGAAAACAAGGGCAATAACTCTTTAAAACAGGAGTTATAACAGTTTTTTTATACGAATCTATTTTCGTTTTTATACTAATTTATTGTCACGTTTAATTGCAACGATAGAACGAGAGAATGGACGCCAGTTTCCCGTTTTATGCTGAAATGAAAGCAAAACCGGTATAGTATCATTTTTCACACCACTGAAGATCGAACCCACAGCATCCCGCACTCGAAGTAGACGCTTTACCATTAGGCTATCAATGCGGATTTCGCGGTTGCAAATAATAATAACGGGTATCAAAACGTCAAATACATTAATTATATATTAATAAGAAAATACAAACTGTAATATTTGAAATGTTTCCTAATAGAAGTATTATAGAAAAAAATCTAACTTTCCATTACTTTAAAGTAACTAAATAATCTGAATCAACACATATCGAATAAATCTATTAAACAATGTCTGATAACTGTATAACAATTATATGATAAGTTTTAAAAAAGTAAATTTATTATATCTGTGGACTCTATTGGTCAGGATGAGGGTTAAAGTTTCAGAAGGCTGTGAATTTTATGTTGAAACTGATACAACAGCCGTAATTACATAACGGAAAATGTGGCAGCAACATTTAAACAAAGGCATTATGGGCCTTTTATATCTAACCAAAGTATATACATGATAAAAGTATTTAAGTTAAACTGTTCCCTTCTTCCTGCAGAATGTTGTCATTTATAAATGGTTTTATTCTAAATGCATTATACCAAATAGACATAACCAAAGTCCGTTGTTTAATATGACACAAATGTCGATATATTTCACTTGCTTGACATAAAACATTTGAAATTATTGTCAACATGGTCAGTGATGTTTGTGATGTTTATTCATTTTCATCATAATTGTCAAAAATGATTTTTTTTAAATGTTTCGAAACAATTGTCACTTGTCGCACTTTACTTTCTTTATATATCTTTCACGTGTATCACCTGTCGGGCCTAAATCATAACAGAATCACTGGTTGGATCTTTTTATTTGATTTAAGAAATAATGTATAGAAAACTGTGTTTTGGAGTTATCAGTACACTAAAACGTGAAAAATGCTGGTGACATAAAACCGATTTTGAGTGAATAAATTTAAGCAAAACACGATTTTGCTATACAGTATTTATAATATAGTAGCACACTTTCCTCGGCGCAACAAAAGCAGTGATTTCACAAGGATATATGAATAAGAATTATGCATATTGAAAATATGGAAATTTTCAAGAACAGGGGTTAATTGTCCTCTGAACTGAGTTGAACAGTCTAGACAGTTTTTCATCAAGCTGTAAAGCTTGTCATCAGAAATAAGACTGACGAAATATGACTTGCATGTTTATACCTAGGAATTAAAAATGTTTCACTAGTCAACTGATGATAAGCAACTACTATTTATAATTATGTTATATTTACACTTAGTAAAAATCCATTGCAATGCTAGGTAGATGTGAAGCTTTGAGAACGTGAAATATAGGTGGATTAAATCAACATGTTACACAAAAGTACAACTGCTTTTCATGCTGGAACTTCGCAGATAAACGGATACGCTGTTGTGCATGGATGATTGAACCAAAGGAATTGTTGGTTAGTT
Organism: Mercenaria mercenaria; assembly: GCF_021730395.1. Taxonomy (NCBI): domain Eukaryota; kingdom Metazoa; phylum Mollusca; class Bivalvia; order Venerida; family Veneridae; genus Mercenaria; species Mercenaria mercenaria. Next base: position 55,432,984 of record NC_069372.1, read on the forward strand.
ACTGTCCTATACCCAGTCAACATCAAACATAAGCTACTGGCACCAGTGTTGGGATAGCCGCTGTACCAGTGTACGTAGCCGATCTTAGATCCGTAAGTATACTCCCATTGAGAAGTCAAATTCTTACGCCAGCCATCGATATGTAAATTTTCTTTCTCGTCGTCTGCAATCAGTATAGTTTTAACGGCTTCGTACTTAGAATCCGAGTCAATGTTGACTAGAAACGCTCCGTCATCCTTGCACACTCGAACCGCGTCATCACGAGATTTCTTTGTGGTGTAATGTTTCATGCAGAACCCATCTGCCGTCATGTTGTAATCCGTGGGACAAATACCTTCACAAACGCCAGTTTGTGCCTCCGGTACGCCATAATTTCTTGACCTATCCAACGCACATTTTCTGGTTCGGTTTCTAGTCGAAAAGAAATCAATACTCGTGGCGCTGCAAGTTGTCCATTCGGACCAAGCTGTACACAAATGATGATTTTCAATCACCTTTCCTATAATCGTAAGTAATGGTTTGTTCATTTTTCTTCCAAGTGCAATCAGCATTTGCGCATCGAGATCTTTCCCGGCAGTTCCATGATTGCTTTTCATAACATTGCTACACTTCAGTCCCACAAATGACTGTAAGATAACAATAAATGTAATCGTGTTTAAACATGTCATTTTTCCCAATATTCCAACTTTCATCGTAATGTTTTTAAATCTTATGTGTGAAAATAAATACTTTTAAAGTCGATATATTCACATGAAAACCAAAATTCATTTGGCGCAACTGAAGTGCTTTCAAACTATATATATACACATCTGATTGAATGGATGTGAGAATACTGTTAAACACCGACAACTTGATCGTCAGTAAATTCTTCTGATTGTCTAGCTATTTATTCAGTGCCAAGTTAACGGTGTTAACGGTATATGAAGCGTAAGTTCAATGTCTAAGTACATATGTAAATAATCAGGATCTTAGAACGTTTATCATGAAAAAAGGAATCTCTGACGTATATACAGGTATATAGGTGAAAAAGTGAATATCTGTTTTATCTTTAAATATTTTCTATATCTTCTGTATACAAAAATAAGGGATTTTTATTTTATAGTTATGTAAGAGAAATATGTAAGTTGTGGTTCACTGTTTGATTTACATATTTAGTAACACTTATTCAATTGTTCATCAAGACCCTCCGCAGCCGAGTGGTTTAGGTCACAAACATGGAATCGCTTTCCCCTCACCGCCGTGGAATTTTATTTATTTTGTGTAGAATTCTTTTCTTAATGAAGCTATGTAGTTGGTATGCGAATGACCATTTGTTGTATCCTCGTGCTCGCCCGTGTAAGATATAATTTATGATACACCAGGATCTTCTTCTACGACAAAACTCTGGAAAGTCGCCATATGGCCACCTGTGTCTGTGTAACTTGAAACCATTGTTGGCATCCTTGAGTCGATGTCGACTATGGTCTTGAATTCAGACAAAGTTAAAATAAATCAATACATAAGACTAGTGTATGTTATTATACGGGCCTTTGTGACAAGATATTTCTACAAGAACCAGGGAAGACATGTGGCTACACCTTTTATATTCTGAGCAATGGAATGTGTAAATATGCTAAGGTGGATATGTCTTTGACTAGCTTATATACATATAAGTACAGTAGCATTCCAAAAACTTTAATGCTTAATTTGTTAAATAAAATCGGATACATAATAAAAAAAAATTCTATATATATTTCAATGAATCGTTATTAAAAATCACAACACATACATTTTTCGTGTGTTTAAAGTGTCTTCTTGGTAAAACTGTTAAAACAGCTGATTCGGTATAACAAACTTTTATTATAGAACATTTTTATGTGCAGGATGTGTTTAATTGTTGGCGTAAATATGGAAATTAAACCTATATCGGTGCATTACAATCCTCTAAGAAAGATGAATAGCAGTATCTTTTAAGCTTGGGCCAGATTCCCTTAAACTGTCACCGAACGTTTCCGGACATTTTAACGGTATTGCACATTTTATAACATTTCATAGGACCAATACTAATAAAACATACATCAATTATATCGCATTTACAGTGGCTTGACAAGATGTGCTTGTTTACTTGATATTGATACATTTCTGTTAAGTAGTATCAGATCCCTTAAGACTATGAATACTTTCATTGGTATTCCGCAATACACAGCATTTGTTAGGGTTTTATGGGGTCATTTTCCTTAACCGTGCATTGTCCAAACAACTGGCCATGCAAACAAATCGATTTATCTAGATTTTGACCTAATTTGTTGAAATCGTTTAGAGAAGTTATCCAGAATATGATATTTGGACAAAAGGACGGGCAATGCGGTTTTTGTCAGGGTTAGCATTATAAAATTAGCAAGAATGGTTAGGTCTAAAGAAATCAATGTTGGAAGAATAATGATTGAACATTAACCTTCCAAGAAATCATTGTTTAATACTGATTTCATTCAGATAAAAAATAAAGCTTAAAACACCAACACAAATGCCAGTAAATTGAACTACCTATTCGTAAATAATCATTTAAGTAAATAAGCTTATTTCAATTTATTATCTTTTCTGTAAACCAATACATGTAATAAATATCCAGAATTTTGCATGTTGTATCTGAAATAACTTATGGTCTGTGCTAATTTCTGGGTTACGAAATCGAAAAACTAGAGGACTTACAGAAACAGGCCCACAGACCACCATTCCAGAAAGACAATTTTGCACAATACAAGAGGCATATACGTTCAATGATCTGTATTTCATTTTATCAAATGACAGGATTGTATTTACATTTTATAGGTAAAGTTTCTACCATTTGTACTTCAGATCTAGTTAAAGTCATTTTAAAGGCCTTCATACATAGTACGTTTCTGCAGGCATTTGTAGGACTCCCCTTATGCCATAGGTTATTTGGGCTTAGTACAGATATTTTGGAGTCCATTTGTCGGGTTGTTTGAAAGTGAGTTCTATGATTTTAAATAATTTCAATGTCTGTTAGGATGTATGGCTAGATTCATTTTCATTATAGCACAAGAAACATTGGGACAGCTCTTCTACAAACTGACTCAGTACATTTTTGTTCAGCCCGCCCGCTTAGCTCAGTAGGGAGAGCGTTGGTCTACGGATCGCGGGGTCGCGAGTTCGATCCTCGGGCGGGGCGTATGTTCTCCGTGACGATTTGATAAAAGACATTGTGTCTGAAATCATTCGTCCTCCACCTCTGATAATTCATGTGGGGAAGTTGGCAGTTACTTGCGGAGAACAGGCTTGTACTGGTACAGAATCCAGGAACACTGGTTAGGTTAACTACCCGCCGTTACATGACTGAAATACCGTTGAAAAACGCCGTTAAACCCAAAACAAACAAACAAAACATTTTTGTTCACAAAGTGTCTAATAGGGATAATCTATTTTCTATAACAATGTGGAATGAAGTCTTATGGTTAAACAAATCAAATCTTAGTATTGTTGAAACGAAATTCCAGTTTAAGCAATAAAAGTCACGTTTCACGACCGTCCGTTTCATTTTCGTAATTTAAATGACTGAGACACCATCAAAATGTCATAAAACAGAACTAATCGCGAGTCTGAACAACTTGCTCCAGATCATAAAGAACGACTTATGGTATGCAGTTAATTGTTCTTGGCCAAATTACTCCGTTATTCAATATGTCAGAAACTTCCAAAAGGCCGGACTTTTCTTTTGGTCCCAAGATTGTGCGTATTATTGTGCGTTCATTTGTCTTTTCAAAGTAAACTACTTGATATTGTTCTTTCCGAAACTTTGGCATTCAGACATGTACAGTCTACGAAGTTTAGGTTCCACTTCATATATAAAATAGGTAATGTATTTAGTTATATCTCTAGTAACAACCACTTCCATTCCTGACTCGGAGAGGGGTTATTTTAAGTCTACATCAAGTAAAATACGTTCCTTAAGTGTAATATGTAACGTAATGTCAATGTGTTATTGAAATAACGAGGCGTTTGCTAGCACATCTTTGCTTGATTTTGTTTTCCTTCTTGTCCATTTGTGGTGTTCGTACTATTATTATTATTATTATTATTATTATTTTGTTTTGACTAGCGTTGAGGAAAGATTGCTTTTTCATTTATCACAAGAATAGAATAAACTTAGTCATCGTAATGTTGGGTAGACCCAAAGTAATTCGCGCTACGGCGCCGCCATATTGGAAAGTTGACGTAAAGTCATTTTGCGTTACGGTATATGCGAAAAAATTACTTATAATAATTGAATGAAGAAAAAGGTTTTGAGATATTGATGTACGGTTTATAAAAACATTTTGTTGAACAAACGTCACCTATACAGATAAATCAGAAACTAGGTAAATACAATAGGTTGGCCAGACTTTATTTGTTATTCGTCTTATTTCGCGAGTACATCCCAGAACGCTTCGAAACAAAGTGCTTGTAACTATAAGACATTGTAATGACAAAAACAGTCCATTTCACAAATTTTGAAGCTCTTATGAACATCTCTTAACGCTTAAAATTTCATAGTTTTCAATTATTATATTGAAAACCTGGCGTATATACAATCAATTGCAATCTGGTACAATACCATCTGCTTTTAATGGCCACTATTTTGTCTTCCCGATTAACGATAAATAGTGTATCATACCTAATTTGAGAGACTCCCTGTGAAATTAAACCGATTTTTTCGTTCCCCAATGCTGTTATTTATAGACAGGTTTCACTTCAAAATGAATTGCTTTGAATTGTATGTAAACTTCTTCTTTGTTATTCTTTGTTAATTTAATTCATTCACACAGATCTTGGATTTGTGCAAAAATGTCCTACACATACGAACATTTTTAGTGAATGAATTTCAAAATCGGCTAGAAAATAAGGAAGCTGTTGGAATTTTTCAATATTCAATCAAAATGAAAGCCGGAAATAATTCCATGGCAACATAAGGTATTAATTTATTTTGCGATATCTATTTGAGCTGCATTTCCTTATCTTTCTATGCATAAACTAAATTCTTTCATTGCCATGAATTGTCGGATAACGGCTTTTATACATAATCAGCTTTGGGTTAAACGTCCCTTATGCTTCAACACACACACAGTAATATTTGATTAAACTTAAAAAACACAAATCAATTCAACCGTCACCAGGATATTTAAAAAAACTTACTCAATATGTTTTCAGACTCACGTAGGCCTGGTAGACTGAACAGCGCGTTTTTGTTTCATGAAATATTGCGAAAAATAGAACTAGAATAGTAATTTTATATTTAATATGAAGAGAATAATCTAATACAACTTCATACATCAGAACTGGTTGATTCTGTCTTTTGTTACCTTAGAAAAGGGCCAGAACTGTTAATAAGAATTGCATTTTTCTGTTGTTTTAATGTAAAAATGTCATTTTGCATTTCCAATGTTATCATTTTATCAGTTTTATGTTAATTATTTTAAAAACGTTGAAATTGATGTAATATATAGATTTCAGATTAAGTATCCCCAAAATAGGTTGAAATTTGGTCAATGGTCCAGTTGCATCCCATACAATGTGAGCGTGTCAAAACCTTTTAAGTCAATCGATCATATTTCAAGTAAATTACATAATCATAATTCCAAAACTTATCCAAGATTTGTTAAACAAACATCAATCTCCAAATAACATAGCATTTTGACCCTACTTACATATTGGCTATTTTTTTTACATATTTTCTTGCCTTTTTGGTATTCTTTTCAAATTATGTCATTAACTTAATTTGTGATTTTCGATTTATTACCAAGGCTAAATTTGTTGTCTATTGTTATATGTAAACAAAATTACGGAAAGTTTATTGGCATGTTCGGAATTTTCGTGCCCGAAATTAAGTAAATCAAAAGAGACACTAATCAATGTACAAAGTTTTCAAATCGTATGTCTATGCTTGTGAACACTGTAAGCATATTTAAAGCTGAGAATTTCCACATAAAACTAGAATGATATGCCAAATTTGCAATTGTTGTGTTATCAGTCGGTGAGCTTTCTTTTCCGTTACAGCTTTTGTGAAACAATAACTCAGCAAAACTCAACAGCTTGTTTTCAGATTTTTGTACTAATTCATTTCCGGTCTTTCAACTTATATCTCTCTTGACCCCTCATTCCAGATGGAATCCATCGCCACGAGAGTACGAGTTAATACTGATGGCCAAGCAAGGGAGCTAAGTGTGCTTTAGTATGATGCAGCCGGGGACCGAACCCACGACCTCGAAGAGGACCCTCTACCACAAGGCCAGTAAAGCGAACTTTGCAGTTGCCAATAATATTTATAAAATAAAAAAAAATAATTATATATGATTTTATATTCAAATAAAATTCCAAACTGTACGTAATGTATTTGAAATATTTATGAATAGGTGCACAGATTATGTGTTACTTTTCACTCTTCTAAAGTAACAAAAATACTTTGAATTTATACACATTATGTATACTTAATAAACGAATGTCTGAAAACGTTTTATAATTGTACAAAAATGAAAACAATATATGTAAACTAAATATATCTGTATTATCCATTTGGAGGTCAATACATGGTTGAAGGGCCTGGCAGCCAGATCGCATGAAAACAATAAAAATTTAAAGAGTTCAGGAAATAACGCTGTTTTTCTTAAGAAAGCTTTCGTACTTAGTTTAAGGACATCTATTTGTTTTCGTTCAAATTGAAAATTGTTTATCACTGGAGGTATACTGCCTGAATAATAAAGCTTTCAGTAATCGGTCATTTGGTATGAATTCCTTCGCGGTGTATTGATCATGATTGCAGGAAATGTTTTACTGACGAGTCAACCTGGTTTCGATTTCAGACTCGGACATGTTTGTTTGTTAGTTTTCTATTAAATGAAATACAAAATCATGTTCTAATGCTCATAATATGACCAAACTTCAATTTTAAAGAAAGATAATTTTAGCCAAAATCTAAAGTCCAGTCAGTAAAATTTCTGACCACCCTATATGCATAATTAAATGATTGAAAATAAAATTTATACTGTACAGTTCCCTGCGTTTTACAGAATGTTGTTATTTATAATGTTTTCATTTGCATTACAAATAACGGAAATACCTAATCTGGCGTTTGATCTTTTGAAATATCGGACAGGCATATTTTAATATAAATTCAACTTGAATATGTATCGCTTGCCAAACATTTTTTTAACATTTTGAATAATTTGTCACTTGTCCCAAATTTATTTTGTAACATAAAACATTATCACTTCCCGGGCATAACTCTTAACATTTATCTCTGGCTGGACATAAAACAATCCTTTCATTTGGTTAAGAATAGTATAATACAAAGTACGAAACTTTTCAAGATCTTCCAAATTACACAGTCTAAACAGTTTCGAATATGATAAGCTTTTAAAGCGAAATTTGGAATTGAAAAGCAATATCTTAGTCTCACTATTATCAATCCGCTGAAATACTATATAAATACTATATAAATATAACTTTGAGAAATTTCACTACTAGTATATGCATTAAAACACTATTGTTATTCACGCAGGAACTTCACAGATATACGCATACGCACTATTGCATGGGTTATTGAACCAAAGAAATTGTTGGTTAGTTACTGTCCTATACCCAGTCAACATCAAACATAAGTTATTGGCACCAGTGTTGGGATAGCCACTGTACCAATGGAAAACGCCGCTTCTAGATCCGTAAGTATACTCCCATTGGGAAGTCGAATTCTTGCGCCGGCCATCGATATGTAAATTTTGTTTCTCGTCGTTAGCAGCCAGTATAGTTTTAACGACTTCGTACTTAGAATCCGAGTCAATGTTGACTAGAAAAGCTCCGTCATCCTTGCACACGCGAACGGCGTCATCACGAGATTTCTTTGTGGTGTAATGTTTCAGGCAGAACCCACCTGCAGTCATGTTGTAATCCGTGGGACAAATACCTTCGCAAACGCCAGTTTGTGCCTCCGGTATGCCAAAATTTCTTAACCTATCCAACGCACAGGTTCTGGTTCGATTTCTAGTTGAAAAGAAATCAATATTCGTGGCGCCACAAGTTGTCCATTCCGACCAAGCAGTGCACAAATGATGATTTTCAATCACCTTTCCTATAATCGTAAGTAATGGTTTGTTCAATTTTCTTCCAAGTGCGATCAGCATTTGCACATCGAGATCTTTCCCGGCTGTTCCATTGTTTTTCATAACATTGCTGCACTTTAGTCCCACAAATAAGTGGAGGAAAACAATAAATGTTATCGTGTTTAAACTTGGCATATCTCAATATTCCAATTTTTCCAAGTCTCTAATTCTTAAGTCTCAAAACAAATATTTGTTAAGTCAATATTTTCAAATGAAAACCAAAATTCATTTGGCACATCTAAGGTGCTTTCAAATTTTATATCTATAGGTAGATCTGAGATAACAGTCAAGCTCCTGAATGGCTAATGTAATTTATCCAATTCCAAGTTAGCGGTATTTACGGTATATGAGGTGTAGGTTCAATGCCTTAGTATATATGTAAATATACAAGATCTTAGCACGTTTACCATGAAAAAAGAATCTCTGACGCTTATACAGATACAAAAGTGAAAAAGTGAACAACTTCGTTATCTTTGAATATGTTCTTAAACTTCTGGACTACAGTTTTATTCACATATCCATTAACATACATGATAGTGCTCACCAGGAGGCCCTGTTTCCGAGTGGTTTAGGCCGCCGACGTAAAATCGCTTGCCCCACACCGCCGTTGGCTCTTAATCTCACTGGTTTCATATTTCTTTCACGTCAGGAGACTATCCCTTTGGTTTGCAAATGGCTGCTGGTTCTACCAAGGTGCTCGTTCGTGTGTGACATATTTCCAGATGCACGTACGACCTTCCTGTACTGAGGAAAACCGGAAAGTCCTTAATATATGGTCATATACGTCAGGACGACTTGAAACCCAACATAATTAAAATAAATAATAGGGATATTATTCTACAGATATCTGTGTTATGATCATGTTATATGATCAAGGGCTGACAAACTATGTGTAATGCCCTTTGTTATACCTGTAACGTAGTGCTAATTTCTTAAAATTAATGATGTATTAGCTAGTACTAGAAATCTTTTTTTAAAAATATCAGAAATATACATGCATTTATTTAAACTGAATTTTATGTTTTATGAAAATACCTATCCTATGCAATAACTATTGTGAATCATATAACATATATTAATGAAATAATATCCATCATTTTTCTTCATTAAATCCATCCTGCCCATGCTTTATTCTTATTAGCTACACAATAATTTATTCTTAAGGTGAGATTTAAAAACACAACAAAGTCAAAGTAGGTTTATGGTATGAATTGAATACTCTTCAAAAAGGAGGTACTCTATTACGGGTCCAATACCTTAACTGTTGAAAAGATCTATCCAAAAAATAATCCATTAAGTTGCTAAAGAAGGTTGATCATAGAATTCGTTCAATGATTTGTGTAACAAGGTTCTACTTCTGCCGTTGTAATAAAGATGTTGCACATTTTATTTTCTCTCAAGAACAGTCTCCAACAAACCGCAATTTTTACTTTTGTGTAGTTGTGTTCTCTGTGTCCAAAAGATCTTTTTGCTATATTTTACAAAGAAATATTGATGTTTCAGACATTACAGACGTTCCTCTACGGCGATGAGCAGCAAGTATGAAGCAACACTTGACTCATAAAAACAAAAGGCAAGGTAGATGTCCCTGAAGCATAGAACATCCCAAACACAGCAATAGACCCATACCTCGTAAAGTAGGCTGACACCAAAAAGACATTGTAGTGGAGAGATACACCAAACATGGTACACGAATTTGCAATGACTTAATAATATGCGCTTATAAACAAAATATTGATACATTTCCTTAATAATGGGCTCATGAACATTCTTCATCTATATGCTGATGAGCGTGTCTGGCTCTCAATGGACGAAATTTCAAAGAGTTCAGTAATAGGTCGAACACATCTTTTACATACTTTTACATACACTTTTTTCAAAAAAGTTAGAGAAATTAAATAATTAAGAGAAATTTAATTGTCTTAATTCTCTATGTAGATTTACTGCATATTTATGATATTCAACATCAATGACTTATATATTTCATCTATTTTTATCGACCTAATCCGTAACAATACCGGTATATAAACAATACATCATTCAAAATCCCACCAAGGTTGTCATTTTGGTATTTTTGAAATATCTTTAGTAATGTTAGGTTTATGATAAAGATATATTCTTTCCATTGTAAAATTCAAGAAAAATCACCATTTTGTAGACATTTTATATTTGTTTTTGCATTTTGTAAGGCTTTAGCGCTTACAAAGGTATCCTGAAAGTTTTATGATGATCCGTCATCAAATAAGGTCGAAATTGATACTTTAAATTTTGCTCGTGTCCAAAATGCTTGATTTTTTAATGTTTGTTGACGATAGTTTTAAAAGTAATGAAATAGAAAAAAGTGTAAACTCCACAGGTCGCTCAACACGACAAAAACGAAAATGTTGCAGTTTCGGTTTGACTGAGCCTGTTCATGGACGTTAGTGGTATTGCATGCTACCGTCCACACACCCTCTAGACATATTACCAACTGAAACAGTTCCGATAACTACCCTCAGAGATCTCTCGAATGATAAACAACATCAATGACATGGTCTTATACTAGTACATTTGTATTTACAAAGAAATCAGCAACAATACTCTTGTTATAGAAAATGTGACTGGAATAGTAAGAACTGTACTTCATAAGCATATTTCTTGTAAAAATTCGTTTACTGCTATCTCTTTAATTGTATTTTATCTATGTTCGTTTTTTTTTTCGTATCAAATGAAGGAACGAATCTCACATAAACATCCTGTTTGGATACACGCCTTGATTAGTTATCTATTTGGAAATGTCTCTGTTTTGTATCTTTTGCCAGCTGTTTCCAAAGGTAATGAATCTAGAATACTGTTATCAAATCATGTTCAATTCATATAATCTAAAACGTAATGATGATAAAAAGAAACATGCGTAAGTAAAAACATCTTCAGAATTTGAATCAAGTAAACAGCTTTTCGAACGAACTAAAACGCTGAACATATAGAATGGTCCTATAGTTATAATCGACTGGATGTTTGTTGGTGTCAAATAGAATAGTATAATAATCGAGCAAACGCTCATTCATATATTATTTGGATACCCGAAATCGTGTAGAATCCGAATACCACAACACTACGAACAACCGAGATCTCTACTGAAGCCTATATACCTTATACACATGATTTAATTACTGATAAAAACGTCTAAACATAAATGAAATACTATGAGTTTCTCTATTATGATATACAAAAGTGTTCGGAGTGCATAGTTTCACACCTAGACACCTAGAGTGCGTTTACAGAAAAGCATTAGTACTTGTTCCATTTTCAAACCAGACTTCTGAGGAGTAGTTTAGGATTGGGCCTATTATGTTATCAAATAGTTTTAACAAAAGTTTTGTTGCGAAAGGAGTAAAATATTAATATATATATATGTATTTATTAAGCTGAAATATAGCCTTTAGAGCCTGTCTAAAGCATAACTCTATGTAAATTCAAGGGACCATGGGGCGGGCACAATACTGACCCTGGTATCGTATCTTGGACCAAAAAAATCCACTAGAAAATGCCTCATACCAAATATCTAAGCTATAGGTCTTCAGGTTTCAGAAAAGAAGATTTTTGAAATTGGCATTATAGCCTTTTCTTAGTCATGCCCTTTAAAGTCAGGCTCTTGTTGCTCTGACTTCAGACAAGTTGTTGTGTACTTTGGTGTAAATATACCTGAGATTTGCTTTAATTTTATGTTTTGCTTTATTTATCTGTTATTTTTTGACTAATGTTAGAGCCTTTCTCAGCGGGGATTTTATTTACATTGTGTTGTCTAACTTGTTGAAGATAGGGTAAGTGCGAGGTTGGCATGCCCTAAACGCGTTTAAACACCCCAGTTTCCTTTATTTAGGTTACTGGCCGTTCCAAGGCGGTGCCCCTATTTTTAACTGGTTGTTTTGTCTGTCTTGTATTGTCTGTTGCGTATATTTTCTTGTTTGTTGTAAGCGTTTTTTCCTCCTTCTCATTACCCCTATTGCCTCTCATTTCCCTTGCATTTACGCTACTTTTGCATCCCCTCCATCTTTACTTTGAGTAAGTTTTCGTGGCTTCCCTTTGTTTAGGCAGCTGGAATCCTAAGACGATACACGATTGTTTTTTTTACTTGTGTAGGTGCGTTTGTATGCTTGTGAGTCTATAACGGTGCCCTACTGTTTCCTTATGTGGTGATTGTTTGTTTTTCTATGTTATTCAGTTAGTCGTGATTGTATGTTTATCTTTGGTACACGAGTGTCTGCGCTATCGTGGTGTACGTTGAAGTGTGACTGTTATTAAGGAACGTGGCATTCCCTTTGTATATTTGTCCTTGTTCAACTTTCCCCTTCGGGTTACTTCCCGCCCCCACCCCCACCCTTTTCCCCGCGGCCCAATTTTGCCCCTTACTATGTCCTTCTCCTCCATCTATATTTAGCATAAATCAATATGTACTTGCTGGATGTTTGAAGCAACCCGTCTGAAATATTTTTCCATTACAGCTTCTTTTGTAGTGGGCCTGCTGTGCAAATGTTTGGCTCTGTGGCTGTGTTTTTGGTGCCCTGTGCTTCCGAGAAATCTACCCTTACCTCTTATCTTTTATAGGGAAAATAAGCCCGCCCCGAGCAGCAGGTTTTTATCAAAATAAAATAACTTAAGCAATTTTAGTAGAAGGTCACCTAGAGATCATTTCTACAAAATGTTTTTGAATTCCGGTCATATATAAACAGTTCAAATATCATTCTTTGAAAAAATATTGTTTTAGATGAAAAAATGATCCTGGTAAGATATCAGGGAAAAAACGGAGACAACTCCGCTTAAATTTATTGTAAGCTAAGGTGGCTATGTACATAGTATCTCATGCAAAGTATATACTTCTCTAAATCTCAAGACAGTCCTTAAATTTAGCATTCATCGCACTGTGTATGCTGCTGATCGTTTATTTACGTGTTTTTCCCCTAATAAAACCTAGTTTCATGACTTAAAATGAACCACACAATGGAATTATTCACTAGATTTTAACCATTACAGATAATACAATTTCATTTTAACGTAATGCAATTATAAGAATCATTTTCCGATTTTTCTTTGCATTTGTTAAAGATATGAGCAAACACTAAATGTGAAACTTTAAAAGTAATTTCATATTCTTATGTTCTCTGCTTTACTTGATTCTATTATGAAGTTATGCAGGTCTTCTTGTTGATCTCCTCCAATGCATCGTGTAAAGCATCTGTATTAGCTTTATTTTGAGCAATCATTTTTTCCAGAAGTTGTCGTTTCTCATTTTCTAAATATTGCTCTTTTTGTCTGTCTAATTCTTCATATGTTTCGAGAAATCGCTTTTCTAACTGTGCTTCCATATGTTCTGTAAAAGACAATAAAAACGCCAGTGAAGAGAACGAAACTGAAAAGTTACATTATTAATGATTCGTAGTAATCACGGTTTCAAATATAGTGAGCGGTGCTTTAGTCATTAAGGTGTCGGTCGCTCAACCTAGGAGTCGTGGGTTCGACCCCATTGGGGTCACGGCCATGATATCTCATATGACACCAGGACTGGTTTTTCCAGGAAGTGGACTCGAGAGTGGTTCTAATGCGATTTAAGCTTTTTTCACGAGCTAAAATAAATTGATATAAACTTAACATTGTACGCACTTGAAGGACGACGAGCTGAAAATTTCTATGCAACCCTCAGACACAGACATCAACACTTTGGAACTATTTATAAATTGTAATATTTACAGTGATAAGGCATAATATTAAATTAAACAGAAGATCCATAACCTATATAAATCTAGTATGATATAAGACAATATGTCTATTGTTATGATATGATATGATATGATTTATATGTTGTTGTTTTTTTGACACAACTGTATATCACACTTTCCATGTTTTTGCGACCGTATTTGTTTTACTGACATGTAGCTGCTTCAGATTATAAGGTCGAAATTAAATCGCAGGGTAATTATTATTCTGCATATATTTACATTATCATAATATAGAAGGATCAAAATATCTGAACGTTAAATTTGATTAAACTTAGTAAATGATAAACATACCAATGCAATCATAAGTGATACATAAAATACTGAACAAAATAAGTAACTTCCGCTGTGTTTAAAAGCAGATATGCGTAGATATGAAAATAATGGCTAAATTATTTTTATATGTATTGCAAGAGTATTTCAGGGAGAATTAGTGTGAAAACCTGTATTGCTCCACGATTACAGAAATGATTAAATAAATGACTGAATGTTGCAGGGTCGTACACCAAAATTACACATTAATACAGGATATTGCCGCCTTAAGCATCGAGGACTGACTGTCATCGTTAGCGCATAGAACCGACAAGTGTGTTAATTTCTGTCTGTGGAATGTTGTTCCACTCCTGAATTAAGGCTTGTGTTAGTTAATTCACGTTCGACGGTGGAATAGGGCGACGTCTAACACGCTGTTCCAAATTATCCCACAGGGGTTCGATAGCATTCAGGTCTGGGCTTTGGCAGGCCAGGCATTAATATATGCAATGTTATTCGTATTAAGGAAATGGAGTAGCTATCTCAAGCTGTATGGCTTGTGGGATGACCTGCCGCACAATAATCTCGTCACGGTAGCGTTGGACATTCAAATCCCCATCGATCACAACGGGAGGTGTGTGATAACCATGCATGCTTTCCCAGACTAAGACGGAACCTCTATCCCTCTATACTCGAACTCTGCCGTCACTTCGATGAATGGAAAATCTTAATTATAGGAGAAAGGACGCTATTCCATTGTTGCCTTAACCATTGATGGTGTGTACGTGGCCGATTAATATGATTTACGCGGTGACGTCGCGTCATAACACAACCATCGTAAGGACGACGTCCACGTAGACCACCTTCGTGCAGACGATTGCGTACAGTTTGGTCAGATATTCGGCTGTTATGTGTACCATGGGTGTTACCAGCAGTGACAGCGGCAATTTGAAAATGATTGCGTAAGTAGGTATTCATGACATATCGGTCTTGCCCTGGCGACATAATTGACCATTTAACAATTTTGACGGACAAGGCTAAGTTTGGTGTAATTCTAACCAATAGTTTCAGAGGAAATGTTTGATAAGTAAAAATGTTAACCATGACTGACGACCGCGGACGTTCACAGTAACTAACCTGACAAGAGCGCAGGGGGGAATTACAAGCAACAAATGTTACACAAATTAAATATGTGACTGTACTGTTTTAGAAACCTATTTCGTTACAAGTTGTTTGTTTGATTCTCAGCTTAAACGGAGGAAAATAATTAAAAGTTTTAAATATGTCTCGAGCAAATTTTTAATGTTATCATTCCTAACGCTTTGAACATTTTTTTGTTTTAAATTTCACATAGTTTGGGGAATTAATTGCAAATAATGACAATACTTGAAGCATTGATACTGGATATATATTACATTTTTATCTAAATATTTTAACTCGCCAATCCCTTTTGTAAAATATTTAGGTCGTGGGAAAAGTACTGGTAAAGCTCATTTAAGGGATTTATTTTTTATGAGAAACATCACTTTTATAAATATCTGTCCATATCTATGTGCTCTTGTATCATCCTGTATCAAAATAACACCGTCCGCTGACAAATAGTTTTGGCTAAATTAATGAATCAATGAACTATGATTAATTCGGATTTATGGCAGTTTGTTCAGAAATATGTTATTTTATGTTGTCAGATTTCGGTGTTCCAATTACTAATAACAGTTTAGAATTTAAACAAATAAAAAAGAAAATACACTGTTAATTGAGATAATATTTAAATTGGTAATTCAGGAGAAATATAAACTTTGTAAAATTTATAACGATAGTGCTATAAGGAAATTTGAGAAGATGTTAACATTTTTGATTCCATCGTATTTATATTTATAGTCTCATAACTTTACCTACATCAGTAAATTTAACGATGCACGTACCCCCATTTCAGACCATAACGATTTTTGTGCACCCACCTTTCTCTTTCTTGTCTTTTATGATTTCTTCCTTTCGATATATCTCCATTTTTGTCTCCCTCATGCTGTTTTTATATACACGCATTGCCTTCTCCAGCTATAAATAATCACAACAATAGTTATCGTAACATGACAATGATGAAAGTTTTAAGCTTATTTGAATCTGTCTCGAGTCTGCTACCTTGAACCAGAAACTGCTAACTAGTAGCAGGATTGTTTTACGTTTAAGGAAAGCTTGAACCTACGAGTTGCTTGTTCAGCGGTCAATACATTGACTACTAGAACATTAATTTACTAATATCTAGATACGTAGACAATAATTCGCTTGAATATAATAAGGATACAGAAATCCTTTGATTGTGGGTAAATAGTATGATGTAAAAAACAAACAAACAAGAATTACTATCCTACAGGTAAAACCACGTTCAAAGGACGCAGACTCCCCAAAGTGCAGCCCACAGGACGCCGACTTTCAGACACACACGCGTGTGCGCACACACATGCACGCACGCACGCGCACAAATACTTACAGAAAAAGCAAACACGAGATGACAAAAATAACAAAATGGGAAACAGTGGGGCCTCCCCTTGGAACGGTCAGTGGCAAAAACACCACTAGCAGAGCTAAAATCATTTTAGGGTGCGCACCTTACCTGATACTTCCCCCAACGCCACAACTAAAAAGGTAAAGTAATCCCCGCCAGCTGAATCCCTAACACACGCAATAGCAACAGAAGGCGTTTCATGTTAAACAGAAAAATTCCATGGCATATTTATTTTTAAAAAAAGAACCTTAACAACAAAGCTCTCATATATTCAATGCCTAAACAGAAGACAGAGTATCAAGAGAAACACCCTTAAGGGCCAGGCAAAAAGACAGAAGACAGATATCAAATAAGCTTAGTCCTGTTTGGATTCAAAAACTGCCCATCATAAAATTGTCGTCCTGTTGCGTGAAAGACATTCAAAGAGGGAAGAGCAGCATTTATTAACTGAAATAATGTTGAAAATAAAACATGCGGTGTGTCTCAAAACAGCTGGGTTATAACATCTTTTTGTGAAACGTTCAATAACAGTGGGAATACAAATTACTTAACGGATAACTCCAATTCCAAACCTTACATAAAGCTTGTTCAATAAAAAGGTATGGACTTTACAAGCTTCGTCGTTTGTCCACACAGTTTACGTTTTAACTAACTATGCATTTTGTAAAACAACAAAACGTCATTCGTTATTTTTATATCTTTGATACTTGTATTGCTACCTGTTAACATTATTAACTTGTACCTCATCTTTATCGTAATCCTCCATCTGGCTGTAAAAGTTGCCCTCCAGAAAGCGTAAATCTTTTTTTAATATGTTGAAACCACCCTCAATGCTATACGCGTCTTCTTTCCGTATTATTTCTTCATGAAGCGTTTTCAGTTTTTCCTTGCATCTAGCTTGAATGCTGTTTGTATTTTCAGAGCGTAATTCCTGCCAACTTGTCTTAAGTTGAGCCTATGAAATAAAACCTCAACTTCAAAACGTGTTCAAGAAAATGTAACAGTTGTTGTGATACGTTTGTAACTGCTCGTCGATGTATTTCTAAAAGCAACGTACCAGTTTCAACACAATTTAAAAAACAAATCTTCAATCTATTTTCCTGTCAGACCTAAACGACTTTGTTAGTTATTGTGCATAACATTGAGAACAAGAAAGCATTGAGTTTATGTATCTGCCTAACTGAAATGTAAGTTTTCGTATGAAAACTTTATATATCATTTCAGAACAGACGGAGACCTATACCACATTATGGAAAATTGCCCAAATTATCGCCCGTATATCATAAAACAAGGACAAAAGCCATGTTCCAAAAACACAGCCTTCTAAACTCCACCCCACAGCAGTGAACAAGGATCATACAATATATAATTCAACCAGCATTGTAGGTTCTTGACAGTCTCACATAAATGCATCGCTAAATGTATGTCAAGTATTTGTCCTTGTATTTTTCTGGTTGAATGAGATTGTAAATTTCGTCAACGGTTTTGTGTTGCCTAGTAAAGGAGGAATACAGTCGACATCGTACTTTCGACCACCTCTATTAAGCGATTTTTTGTATTAAACGACCGGTCAAAATCCCTTCCGAAAGTTTTCAGTATATAAATTCATTCCATTAAACGACCTTTTTATTAAACGACTAGCGACCACATTAATGTAGTCCCGACAGGTAAAATATTGGACAAAGTATCTATTAAGCGACCGGGTACCAAAATTCTACCGGGCATTTCTTCATCTGTGTAATTAGCGAGTACGTTTTGCACGTGAATGCAATTAACCTTTGTATCAGTCGAACTGACAATCTAGCCATAATTTCCACGGTTTGTGGATTTGGAAAAGTGTTCACGATGTTTAAACAGATTTTTAAACCATACATGTATGTTCATAATAAATACAGTTACATTAACAGTTAAACGACTTTTCTTTTCATCTGACTGAAATTCATTAAGAGACCACTCCATTAACAGACCACTTCTTAGCAGTCCCTTGAGTGGTCTCTTAATACAATGTCGACTGTACATGCAAATCCTGCCTGGTCCTTTGACTTCATTTTCGTAAATTATTTCTTTTCAAATTCAAAAAGAGCACATTGTTACAAACTAAGATTTTATAATTTTTTAATAATACGATTTTATATGTAGTGTGAATGTTAATATCTCATCGATTGTACAAATAACCTCATTTATAGCCCGCCGTTGCATAATATTCATGTACAAAATAAAAAATGTTGATTTTGCTAGATCTATATTTCAGTTGTAAAGGTATTTTTCAGAAAGTTTATAGCGAACGTCTTCTTTTACATAGCAATTTATCAAAGAAGAAAATCGAAAACACTACTATTTGTACAGTTTTGCATGTTATGATACCTGATTTCTTGTAAACTAATATTATGATATCAGACAAATATTGACATGATATTTGTATTATAATAGCTAATTATGCAACTTGGGTTATTCTAGATGTAAGAATATCGTGACCGCGGACCTAGTGTACTGTATGTGTTTCGACAAAAAATATCCACGAAAAATACCAATGGAATTATTGAAACTTTCAAGAAATAGTCACCACTGTAATGCATCAGAATGAGATTTGTTCAATATACTTTAAAAAAAAACTGGCAGTTGCATTACATCTTGAAAGACCCTCGTATGTACGAAATCGAACATGATTAATAAACACTCTAAACCGTATACACCATGACAAACATAAAGACACGGAGGAAAAAATCGTAAAATAATAATAACAGGAGTACAGTGCAATTCTAAATTTTTTCTTGAATTAAATACTTGGTTTCTATTCAGATGACTAGTACATAAGAATGTTATGTCTTAGAAAATGAAAGGGCATTTTTAAACAGACAATAGAGTCACTAGAGCCACTACTATAAGGACAAAACGCTTCGACTAAAACAAAAAGGCATAATCTAATGGATATTTATCTGTAGTCATGCATAAAAGAAAGGATGACTCAAATTGCCAATGGCTGTATAACTACAAACTGATGTTTAGTCAGAACAAACTTTATGTTATAACTTAGAAATTGACAAAATGTTTTAGTTTCTGGGATACACTTACCCCATTTATTATGTATGTATGGTACACAGAGACCGTGCCTAATACTGGGCGCCCTGTGCCAACATTTAATTTAGTTATGATAATTTCCATGTTTTATGCACACCCCGGTAATAAAAGATAAACACCAATATGTATGAAATCCTATCGAGACATTGTACCAGTATGTTTCTTTGATACTATATCGCTAATAAAGCTGTTGATATTTATTTTATCAGTGAAATGTATATTGCGTCGTCATTTTTGATTTGTTCATATAACAAGGTTTTCATGTTTTTCATCATTATCAATAATATTTATATGAAGATCCTTTGGAATCAAAGAACGCAACCAAGCTTAACAACAACAGACCAGGTCTGATTGAGTCCGCACGTGAGTGGCAAAGAAATGGCAATGCTGATTACTATTGTAGTACATTGCTGTCCCTCACCCAAATGGACCAGACAATACAACACAGCAGACAATTTTCAGCCTCGCACGACATACAAAGATTGCTTACAGTTAATAAAGTCTAGAGAAAGATTCTTTGGAAGCATTGAAACCATCTACGCAAAACAACAGCAGATCATGCCTATTGAGTCCTCTCAGGAGGAATGAGAGGCAATAAATAAGCTCCCTAGCCCTGGCTTAAGCGGAATTCTAGTATAGTAAAGCTAGATGTACCCCATACTCCAAAGGGATCATACAATATGAAAAGTCCGTGCAAGTTCGGTGAGACCTTTTACAGCCACCAAATCGAACTATCAAGTTATTCTAGTAGACAAAAAATGAAGCAGCGTCGCCTTTCTACACGAATACCAGTGTGGTGTTCAGTACTATATTTTGCTTATTAATCAACAAAACAAATCTTACTTTAAGTAAGTCTTCAAACTTCTGTTCGCATAACCAAGAATCCTGCCTGTATATTCTTATCATTTTATTATGTATTTCAAAGAACTTTCTTTGCAATTCTTCCTTCTTTTGAATTGGTAGCTTGATTTGCTTTATTTCGTTTTGCAACCACTTTGTTGCCTTCTTGACTGCTACAGTGTTGTGTTTTACAGACGCATTGCAATAAGCTTCCTCTACGTTTAGTTTTAAACCACGTCTAATTGCATTGACATAGGTCTTCAGTACCTCTACAAAAACTGAAAAATGACAAAAGCGAATTGTTAGCTAAATTTGTTTCTGTTACTCAATAGAGATAGACCCTAAAATTTTCAATGATAGAAACACATTAAATTATGTCTAGATATTGATTTCCAAGTCCTTGACATAACCAAAAATGGTTTCACAAATGTGAAATTTATGATAGTTTTGTTAATATCAATTACAGAAGTTTAAATATTTAATTTAAAGTTGTGATCCACAAAGAATGACAACTCTTGCCTTGGGCAAGTACTTATAAGCAGATATCTGTTAGTTTACTTCCCTTGCAATTACACAAATGAGTGGAAAATGAAAACGGTTTAAGACACAATATGATACTATTTTGTACAACAAAAACATTTAGGATTTATTTACATGTATTTGATTTACCCGTCAAAACCTGGTTCCTATGATTTTGTCAACTTAATTATGGGGAAAAAATAACTTTTAACAAGCCGATAATAAAATGAAATACTTTTAAGTATTTTATAGTGCAGATAATACAGTTTTGCTTGTATCAAAATGTCACATGAGAATCACTTTTGTAATACAGAACACCTGGTAGGATTAGTAAGGTGCAATTACATTGATCTCTATTTCCTATACTCAACAAAATCAAACATTAATAGTAATGCAACATTATGTCATCTTTACACAAATATGTACATAAATTTGAAATTTCTGTACGATTATTCATTATTTAGTCCACCTCACTTAAAATCTACTGATGCACTTATTGAAGAATAACAACATTGATTTATTTGAATGATGTTCCTTTTTTCGACAAGAATTTGAAAATATTGTCTGGTTGCTATACAATATATAATTTCAAACTTTATGAAACCTTTTTACATTACTCTTCAAAGTAAAATAATTCTGTGTGCGCTTGTTGTTTCACTTCAATGATAATATTTGTCAATTCTGAATTGCACATGTTGACATTGAAGGTCTTCCTTAGATACATCAAATTTTGTTTTGACATTTTTAAGACAATTTTAATGCAATCATTCGATCATCTAAATTAATTATCTTTCATGAAACATAACTTTTTTTATTCCTTAATGTATATTTTTAACTAGCAACGAGACCGATAATAAAGACTATGACACAAAATTTCGGATGATCGGAGTTTTGTCTGATATTTAATGTATTAATGAGAGATGCTAGTATAGAAGTGTTCACAGACAACTGACCGTAATATCACCTAGCGTCATCCGGAATACTCTGAAAGCGTTTATTAGCGTTTACTGCCATTAAATCAAACCTCTGGATACTTTAGTTCATCATGCCAGTAGCTGACTTGTCATATGATTAGTTAACATATTTTTCATATTTTCAAAGTTATGGGTTTTCAATACAAGTGATAGGAAAGATGGTTTTTCTTGAAACAGATCTACTTTAAGAAGTAAAAGATGATTAGTTTGTTATACAAGTTATTATCGTAAAGGATCTTGCCATGAAAGCCGAAATCAGGTAATCAGACACATTTTAGAACAAGGAAATACAACAACAAACAATTGGGTTTTTCATTTAGTAGATGGTATAAATCAAGAAAGTTGAAAAGATGCATTTATTTTTTTAAGTCACTCCGACATATTGGCGTGATTTTTTTTCAGATAAGCGAATCCCGAAACCCAGATAGGTGAGGGTTATTTAAATAAAGAGACACAATTCATTTTATTCCAATTAAAGATAATATACTATCTGTCATGTCATAGATATTGTATATATCAAACAAATTTAATTATCTATCTGATACTTTTCCAGTATACACTTACAACATTCTTAGACATTTCAGCCCTTCTGTCTCCTTATACTAGACTAGTATAAAACTTTGCGAGTTGGCTCCAGTAAGAACTATTGGGCAGTGACATTTTATTCTGTATTTAGGGTTTCTTTTAAAATGATACAGAACTGCGAATTATTTTACATTTAAGAAGATATATTATATTCATATCTACAATATATACATAATACAGAAGTTGTTTTTGAAAAAAAAAAAGAAATGAATACCTTATAATAACGCACTATTTTAACAGAAATGTTAAAGGAGTTCTACTCTGCATATTGACTCATTATAGAAAAAAATAGTACATAATGGTTCCTTACAAAAGGAGGCATATTTATTTCAACCATAACGTTGTATACTGGAAACTTTACACTACGAGTAATATTTTTGCATACTGAATATTTTAACGGCTCAAATTATTCCAAGCTATTGAAATTTAATTTTTGTTCGGCAATTGTGTTCTTATCATTAATCAAAAGAATCGTAAATAGAGCGATATGTACTGCAACGTTTAATGTAGCTAACTACTACTACAACAATCATTTCCTCAAGCCCTCGATTGCTTTTCAGTAGTGTTGAAAAGAACGTGTATGATTCAAACTAAATCAATTAATCAAAAACATAAAATGAAACAAAGCATGTCGTTGACATACAATTACAGCGCTCTGCCTTTAAAAAGTTTTAACTGATCCGCTTAAGACGGTACTATGCGTCACATTTTCCTACAGTAACAAATAATATAGAGAAATAATACAGGTAAAGTTATTTCTTACAGATTACATCTGTGCTGATCACTGAATTATCCGCTTGCTTCCAGATGATCACAACGAGTTACATACAGGTGAGACAGTAAACTAGTGATAATTATCAGATGGACTGCGGTCAAGATTTCACATTGGTTTTGAATTAAAAAAGCACAAAATACAGGGGAAAATATATAGATATCACAGTCCGGAGGCTTATCAGCTGTGAATCAAGATTTCGTAAGTATGTCATCCGAGCGAGGAGATTGTTTCCGTTACCTTTATTTGTCAACTTTGGTTGGCAAAATATTAGCGCATTTATAAATATGGTGAATGTTATAAAACTAAAAATATTTCCACGTAGATGATTTTTGATGTATTCATCAGGATAATTTTAAAGAATGACATTAAAATGAAATATCTTTCATCATACCATGACTTGGCGGAAGGCACAAATCTGAAAAGTGATTAACGCCATCCGATTTTTAAAATCTCACCTAATCCATCAAATTTTGTTTGTGAAAGTAGACTTTTGGGCTTGCATGTGTAAACATACTTCTTCAATTCATTCATCTCCTCTACGAAAACGTGATCAAGCTCTTCGTCTTCTAATCTTCCCAGTCTTTTAAGTTTTGTCTGCATAACCGGCATGGAAATCCTGAAACATTTTCTATGTGGAAAAAATTTCTGAATACTATCAGTAGTTTCAGTTGGATTGTCGTCATTATTCAGACAGGATTCCAAGTATTCGTCTGCTGTCATCTCTTCGTTATCTTCTTCGTCCAAATCAAGGTAAAAATCCCGAAGACATAGAATTAATGTCGGAGAAATAAATCTAATCATTTCTGTTGTTTCTTGTTGACCGAGTGTTACATTTTTAAAAGCCTGAATGTTTGCTGACAGCTTAGTTATAAAACTGTTGAATTTCATGTTAAGGGTACACAATATAAGTTCAAAATGAAAGAGTTTGACCGTTAAATAGACATACTGACATAATAGATATATCTAAATGTCATTGTCTCCAAATTGATATTTTTCCTTATATTGCGTCTATCAAAATTTTAAATCAACATACCACGAAGTGATGCTTGCTTGTGTTGAAACATGACAAAAGTTGTAGATTTAAACATGACATAACTAAAAGTTAGGACAATAAGGTCGATTTAAATATTTAAAAATGACTTCAGTAAAAGTTATGACAATTCCGTTGAGTTGATGGTTTAAACATAAGTTTAAACTTAATTTAATGTAAGGACAATAACGTTGCCTGAAATATTTAAACATGACAAAAGTTAGGACAATAAAGTTGACTTAAATATCTCAACATTTATGAAACTTGCGAAAACGATAACCTTAGATGAAACGTGTCAGTACACTTATCATTTTAAATTTACTGTAATGTCAAAGGATACGACAACTTGTCTAAAGCATCAGAATCGAAGACTCCTTTCAAATTATAAATCAACACGCTGCTCATTAGAACAGTAAGGGTAAATATCTTTTGGTCATACTCCTTGTCAGGCTGTAATAAAAACAAAAATGTCATGATAAATACAGATAAATTGCAATTAACTTATCTTGTATCAAATAATAATAATCTACTATTAACAAACATTTAATTGGTCACGTTTACGTTTCAAATATTTATATCATATTATGCCATTTCAAACATTTATATAACAGTAGCTTTTGCAGTTGATATTCCTATCGTTTTATGTCAAAATTATATGTTTTGTTTGTTTGGTTGATTGGTCTGGTTTAACGTCACACCGACACAATTGTAAGTTATATGGTGACTTTCAAGCTTGACTGGTGGAGGAAGACCACAAATGCCCCTCAGTAAATTATTGCATCATGAACGGGCACATGTGTAGAACCACCGGCCTTTCATTAGGCAGCTGCATGACTTTCTCATAAAAAAAATTTAACGTCTCCAGTTAGGCTCGTACCCACATCGGCAAGAGGCAAGTGATTTAAGTCAGCGACTTAAACCAGTAGTACTTTCTTTTAAAATGGCAACATTGACGTCTTCACGTCTGGAGCACTGAGAAAGAGCTTTTCTATTTCATAAAATGTTTTGTAAACTAAAAGATATAATAGAAAACGGTTACACTTGCTTCATGCATTGTCCTTATCAATCATAAAACAAGTAGAATTACTAATTTGGTGGCTATGCACTCCGTGATTATTCGACGGGACGTGTAACATCTTCGCTGTACTTAATATATTTATAACAGTCACATTGACGTAACGTTTAGACTACTATTTGTCGCCATGCATGCGCAAAGAAAAAGTGATTGCCCATTTCATCCACCCTTTTACATAAAATACATAACGTATAATGAACGTTAGTTTATCAATAGTAGAGTCGGCTAAAAGTTTCTCGATACACGTTTAGGATTTCCATAAACATCTTAATTGTTTACTATTCTAACTGGTCAGATATTGCGAAGTTCTCAACATATATTGATTAGGCTAACCTTGATTATTTTGTTATTGTTTTCCAGGGAACTTTCATGAATGGTTCAGAAATGTTAACTACTTTGTCTACATGGTCTGCATATTGTTGTTGTTTACAACTTTACTGAATGTTTTATCTATTAGATTTGAACTTTTTGTTTTAGTACCAGTCATTGGAGATTGATTCTACATCTGTTGTTTACAGTTATACGAGTACATAATGATCTCTTTGATTTGCATGTTTTTGAAAATACTATGAATATTTTTAAATACTTGTAAACATGTTATTGCTATGCAGTACGTGAAAAATGTATAAACGCTAAAACAATGTTTAGAAAACAGAGGACTGAATTAAGAAGAGAGGGTTGCATCAGTAGAATAAAATTAGAGAACTAGAAATGTTTTACAAAAGCGGAAAAGGATAATCGAACGGAACTTTTCCGTATACCTTAACCCTCATCACATCAGGAGTGAAATAAAACCATAACATAATTCTGATATTTCCATAGTGTACCGTATCTTCGATGTTGATTTCGTTTTAAACTTGGGAGACGTTGGTTGGTCTAATGTTGTCAGTAAAAGGTTAGTTATAGCACACTTAGCTTTCTATTACACATCAGCCACCGTTATAGAAATATGTGTAGAAATAGGCAATCGTTGCGGAATCGGTCAAAGTTATGAAAATCGGCCTCCATTGTGGGACCGGCCAGTTATATGGATCTCAAATCAAATTGGAAAGGTAAGAGAGAATTATGTTCACAAATGGCTTAAGATAGAACGCGATACTTTGCGAACTTTCGAGTATCGTCTCGAAATGTTAACCATATTTCAAACAGGATGCAGTTTAAATGATTGTAACAGCTGTACGAAAGTGATTTCTAAACAATATATTACACTATCTGGATGACTCTCTTATTTGAATAGTAATCCTTATTTTCCCCTTTCCACAACAACCCCACCTCTCCCTCTATCCCATTCTCATTTTTGCATCTCGTGATATAACTAGAACGTAACTGATGTTGGATTTTTTGAAGCAACTCATCCGTTAAAATTTCCGCAACAGATCTGTGACCAACCTACTGATTGTTCTGACAATGTTTTGCTGTGCTTTGAGCCTTTGGGAAATCAACCCATACCTTTTAATTCTAATATATAGTGTTTTAAGCCGCTCCAACATCCTAGGAGCTACTATTGAATAAAAACGTCAGTAGGACATTTTACATTTTATCAACATCGATTGATCACAATATCATTTATACAACTGTACGAGGGGCGTTCAATATGTAATGTTACTCTGCTGGTTACTTTTAGATGCGGTTTTCGGCACATTATAGAACAATTTATTGGGAACACAATGCTATATAAATTATAAAAATCGGCAGGTTCAAAGTAAAATTATAATCATTTGAGTGGGGTGTACTCAGGTATACTGGATCATAATTATAATTTGGGTTTGTCCTGGGCATCCGGAGTCTCAGAAAAATAGAATTACTTGTAAAATCGCAAAATTCTATCATTTTTCTACGTGGTACAGCAATTTGTGATGAGTCTGAGTTTGTTTTAAACTAATTATTGCATTTTTAATTTTACAACACGACTAAAAAATCTAAACTCGAGGTTGATTCCATCTGGAATGGGTGTTGACAGCGATTAACCAACGTTGTAAGAACCAGTTTCGCAATCGAGGTTTGAGATACTAGTATCAACTTAAGACACAAGAATTTTTTAAATGATGATTATCGCGCCTGACAAAATTGTAGAGGCTTATTGTACTCAACATCATTTTTTGAGTAAAAATATACACACTCAATTTAATACTGTAATAAACTTTTTTATTTTAGTTTTCAAAGGTTTTTGTGAAGATCATGATTTGTTTTATCTGTTTAAACTGAAAATTGAAATATAGTTCTAGTTGTTGCATAGTAGAATCAAGGAATTGCATATTAAAATCTCAATATTTTGGACATAAAATTGTCCAGTATACCCGAGTAAACCTCACTCAAATGATTATATTTTCACTTTGAATCTACCAATTTTTATAATTTCATTGTGTTTCCAATAAATTGCTCTATAATGTGCCGAAAACCGTATCTAAAATAACATGCGGTTACGGAACTACATACGTCATACGGAGTCACATTACATATTGAACGCCCCTTGTATTATGAGAGAGATCGTATTAACTTTAATATTGTGTATTTCCCTTGCTTACATGGTCGTGCACCCAGCGCAGTATCTATTGCACAGGCATAAGACGAAGAGGCCAATTGTATTCTCTTTCGACTAACGGCTTTGTTGTCTGTAAGTTTACATGGGCATTGATATTTTTATTTGTATGATCATTTTAAAATTCACACGCTTGGCCATTCACATGTTGTCTTAGTTTTTATTTTGTTTTAAAGGGAAATGGTTATTTATAATATAGTAATGCTCGTGCCATGCAATGATAATATCCAACGGTATTTATTTTGTTTATTAGATCAGTAGTAAACAAGTTGATATATAAGTTAAATTCAAACAACAAGTAACTGACTTGTCATATTTCCAACTTTTCATTTAGGACTTCTATACTTCTATATTCTAAACCGGTATTCCACCACCCAGTTGAGAAAGAAAGAAAATAATTCAATATGAAAGACTCTCTTTGGGTATGGTTCTCAGTGCTTATTCTTGTACAGAAACCGAAGAAGAAATAGCCCCTGTGGGACTCGAAACTGTGGGACCTTTACTTTGTTTTTGAACAAAAATCAATTTGTAATATCGGCCGGAATAATGGAAAGCGTTACATTCTTTAAGCCTCAAGCTTTTTAATGTTGCCTGTTCCATTTAATATATTAGCTAATTTGATACAAATGAGAGGCATATGCCATTTTAAACAATTATGTTGATCAATTTACTTTTTTCAATGACACAGATGTTTTGTGTTAAAAACTATAATGTTTGAAAAGCTCTGCAAAATGTATGTAAAATCTTAGAAACAATACGCATTAACAAACAAGGAAACAAAACAGACTGAAAGTAGAAACACATCCTTGAAGGAGAAAATTTCGAAAGGTGAAATTGGTTGCAATTTTGTTCTTGAAAGACGAACTTTATCTTTCATGTTTATTCAAATGTAATTGTAGATAATTCTAGGAAATAATATAAGAACTTTTATTTATACATCGTTCCTATGCGATAATGCTTGTAAAGCATTTCGATATATCAATTTCCGAAAATAAAATATATTACTGTCTAATGTAATTTATTCTGAAAATAAAAAAAATCAGCAACTATTTGAATAAAAGCAAAAGAAGTATTTTATCTAAACTGAAATACGTTTAGCACATGGCCGTAAGCATTGATATCTGCACAAAGCAAATATGGTTTTTAAAAAGGGAACGATCTAGCGTTTAGGAAATTGTAAGATAACTTCTTTTCACATGCATATTGTTGCATGAGCTTTACAAATTATATAAAGTATATAAACCAATTAATTAAAAAATATGATGCCAATCTTTTTACAACTTAATCAAAAATTAAATATAATATTTGTACAATACATCTATCAATTTTATATTATATGTAAATAGTTCGTCATTTGACAATTCATTTATGATTGTTAATGCAAAGACATCAGCCGCCGTAAAGATGGATTGCCGCCATATTGGACACCAACCTGATTTCGAAATTCGATAAATTATAATATATAATAATAATAATATATTGATAGAGGAAATGAACTGTAACCCCAAAAAGAGGATCCATAGCTTATTATAAATACATCAACAGATCGTACAAGGTTGAGCATCATGAAGAGAAGCAACTTGTCATATCATTCACGTCTTTGGTATGACGCTACCGGAACAGAACCCATGACATTCCTCTCCCGATGCAGAGACTACTGTTTACTACCCAAGCTTAAAGCAAAAATTTCGTTCATATATTTTTGCAAAAGTCTATAATTTACGAAAACAGTATCCCAATATATTCTATATTTCTGTTTCAGTGTAAAAATCAAAACGATATGCATAACCTTTCTAGGATTTGCTAGTCCTTCTGTATCTAAGAGAACCAACACGTGATTGCTTTCATTGGGATGTATAACACACCATACCCATATTCCTTTCGTGTGCGATTTGACACTGTGTCCCAATGAAAAACCTTTTTATGGAGAAATGAATACAAAACTGAGACATTGTGATAAAACTGCAGAAAGGTTAAACAGTAGAACTTCAATGATTTTTTCTGATAAATAAAATTGTTATATTATTCTAAAAACCCAGGAACCGACCAGTCTTTAATAAAAGAATAATTGTTCAATGATATGTATTAATAATGATAATAATACTTGTTTTGTGAAAACTGTTTTCCACCTTTTCCTCTAAAAGAGGTTACACAAAACTTTAAACAAATCACCTAATTATATCTTAGCAAAAACAGCCTTTTAGAACAAACTAGACTGAGAATTAGAACAAAATGTTATTTACCTTTCGATGATCCAGCTAATCGGTTCATCAGATACGATTTACCAGTTCTGTATGAACCGGCTATTGCTACAACACTTAGGGAAACATCAATGGATTGGATCTCATTCATAACTTTCTCACGAAGATCGAAATGACCTGTTTCATTTAGAAATACTAACCACTGCGGCTGTTCAAACACAGACAGTTTTGCAAATCTGAAATATTTATAGTGTGGTTTTTTAGAACACTTAATAAGCCAGTCAAACTGAATCTTTTATCGTTTACACAATATAACACTTTTGTAAAAGCTAATGTCTGGTTAAGATGGTTCATAGTAACTTGGCTGATTTTTAGTGAACATCACAAATTGAACCATTAAAAGTGTGCTTCGAACCATCTACATTAGCCTGGCTCCCTGGCTGCATGGTAATTTTTTTTATATAAATACGGAAACATTTTATTAAACAATTTTAAACCTCTAAAATAGCACCGTGTTATGTAATAGTTATAGTATGTGTGAGAGTGTGTTACCAGGATATATCAGAGCTAGGGGTACATCGAGGGTATTTTTCTCTGCACATATCGTCGAGGCCGGTAGGCCGAGACAGATATGTGAAGTGAATAATATCGCATAGTTTATCATTAAAATTTATATATTATTTTCATTTAAATTTGTTTATTATTATTTTTACTATTTTGATTCCCTTTCTGCGCCTCGCTGACTGAAACACTAAAACTTCTGTTTTAGAAAATGTGTTCCCCAGATAAAAGTACCCAACAAATTTCTGCATTGGTTTTAAATCTTTGCATTTCATTGGCCAGACATATTGTAAAACTTGTTGTTTTGTTTGTAAAAAAAATCAAAGAAAAAGAAACATTTGAGAAATCTCAGAATTTCATATATTTCATGTATTTCTGAATTTGGCAATAACTATCAAGTTTTTGAAATATTCTAGTTTATTTATTCGTTTACTTTATAAATGTAGGTGTTTGTGACAATTCTTTCACAGTGAACTGTAAATTGGAGCTAAAATCATCTTTTCTTTGAAAGGAAAAAATTACACTCCCTTGATAGGACCTCAATAGAGAAAAAGTGTTCCGATATATATCGGAACAGTTTTACTGTGCTGATATATATCGGAACACTTTTTTTCTTATGAAACTCCATAGAGATTTCCGTGTTGATATATATCGCAACAGTTTTGTAAGATATCAGCACAGTTTTGTAGTAATAATGTGTGTTACTATGTATAACATGCTGCAAAGATCAAAGGAAAATTGCCGCACTATGCGATAACTGATGGCTGAACCATACCTATGTTCGGAGCCAGGGACAATAAAAAAGTCAATGTCAATACAACCTTCTGGAGTTACTTCCCTCTTAATGAAGAAATATGTAAATAAGAACAAACATAAGGACGTGAGCCAGTCTACATCTGCATGTTCATTATATTTTGTACTTGTTAAATAATTTATTTTATATTTGTAATATAAAAAACTTTTATCAGGTTTCAAAAATAAAGAGAAATACTCAATGACATGTGATTAATGTAATAAGTTTTTATTTTAACAAATATGATGGGAATAATATTTGAAATTTAGCAATCATAAATATTTCAATGTTGCTTTCATTGTGATATGTTTGATATGACTGGAATCTGTAAAATGTTTGTTTCCAAAGCCCTGCAAACTGAAATCGTTATTTTACAAGTTCCTTCTCTTGACATGTAGCATATCCACTTACTGTTTTCTTCTGGTATTGGTCATAAGGTATAAGTTTTGCATTGCTATGCTTTTTAAAAGGAAACAAACTCTATGTTAACAAATCAAATTACAGTTCGGTTTTAGCTTTAACGAATATTATTTATTGTACTTTCAAAAATAAACATTGTTCAATTGCGAACACTATTTCTAAGTCTTTTAGAAATAAGAAAGTATAAGAGACGTATTTTCATATATTGTTTTAAATTCAAATTTAATATCCATTTACAATTGCAATAAGACCGAAATCGTAATTTAAAATTCCATATCGGTTGTATGACATTATCTGCATAACTTTAAATATGATGTTACAAAGTACATGCAATTCAGTAACTCAGTATACACGTATGTGCGTAATTAATAAAAACCGATCTTTTCCCGTTTTTCCACGCTACAGAATTAAAAAAATCGAACGGCGTGTTCATTTTGATTGATATGTAATAGTTATAGTATGTGTGAGAGTGTGTTACCAGGATATATCAGAGCTAGGGGTACATCGAGGGTATTTTTCTCTGCACATATCGTCGAGGCCGGTAGGCCGAGACAGATATGTGAAGAGAAAAATAACGAGATATACCCCTAGCTCTGATATATCCTGGTAACACACGAGCATTACATATTATGACTGTTTTATCGCATAGTTTATCATTAAAATTTATATATTATTTTCATTTAAATTTGTTTATTATTATTTTTACTATTTTGATTCCCTTTCTGCGCCTCGCTGACTGAAACACTAAAACTTCTGTTTTAGAAAATGTGTTCCCCAGATAAAAGTACCCAACAAATTTCTGCATTGGTTTTAAATCTTTGCATTTCATTGGCCAGACATATTGTAAAACTTGTTTTGTTTGTAAAAAAAATCAAAGAAAAAGAAACATTTGAGAAATCTCAGAATTTCATATATTTCATGTGTTTTTGAAATATTCTAGTTTATTTATTCTTTTACTTTATAAATGTAGGTGTTTGTGACAATTCTTTCTCTGTGAACTGTAAATTGGACTGAGCTAAAATCATCTTTTCTTTGAAAGGAAAAAATTATACTCCCTTGATAAGACCTCAATAGAGAAAAAGTGTTCCGATATATATCGGAACAGTTTTACTGTGCTGATATATATCGGAACACTTTTTTTCTTATGAAACTCCATAGAGATTTCCGTGTTGATATATATCGCAACAGTTTTGTAAGATATCAGCACAGTTTTGTAGTAATAATGTGTGTTACTATGTATAACATGCTGCAAAGATCAAAGGAAAATTGCCGCACTATGCGATAAGTAATAGTTATAGTATGTGTGAGAGTGTGTTACCAGGATATATCAGAGCTAGGGGTACATCGAGGGTATTTTTCTCTGCACATATCGTCGAGGCCGTTAGGCCGAGACAGATATGTGAAGAGAAATATACCGAGATGTACCCCTAGCTCTGATATATCCTCGTAACACACGAGCATCACATATTATAACTGTTTTATCGCATAGTTCTATCATTTCAATTTATTTATTATTTTCGTTTATAGATCTATCATTTAAATTAATTTTTATAATTATTTTTACACTTATGATTCCCTTTCTGCACCTCACTGACTGAAACCCAGAAACGTTCTGTTTTAGAAAATGTGTTCCCCAGGTAAAAGTATCCAACAGATTTCTACATTTGTATTTACTCTTTGCATTTCATTGGCCAAACGCTTATCTCGGAGTCTAATTTGCTTCAGCGCCCAAGTAATATTTTTCATTTCAGTGCGCTATCTCATGCTGTATAGCTACGTAAACGCGAATAAGCTATCAGAAATAAAACAACGAAAAAAACAACAAAAACGGAGTATAAAAAATCAAAATATGTCGGATTCCGATTTAAAATTAGATGATGGACAGGACATATTTTTATCTCAGGTTCTTGACGAGATTGAAAGTATGCAAGAAGACGATATAGTGTTGTCGCAAGCTCTGGATTTATTTGAAAACAAGGAATCGTTTGACTTGTCAGATTCTCAGTTTAAAAATCTTGTAGAGGATTGTACCAGTGCAGACTTTTTCGGTAGTTTTACGTTGAAACTACCGACTGGAGAAAATTGTGAACTGTTAGGTGTGGATACACATTGTGAAAATCGCTTTGGAAAAACTACCAAAACTGAAGATTTTGACGCACTGATCAAGGACCAGAAATCGGGTAACACCGAGAGGAGTACAAAGTGGGCCACCTCTGTATTTGAGGCTTGGAGATCCGTTCGGAAACTGGACGGAGAGGAAATTCCACCACTCGAGGAATGCGATATCAACACCCACCTTTCACGGTAAGTCAAAAAGCACATGTACCTTTGTTTCAATTAAAATGCAATCAAGATGTAGCATTGTGAATTATACAGGTTTGTTGAAGTGACGAGATCAGTTGCAAACGCTTTGAGATTTGGCTGCGACTGCATTCTATATAAATTGGAGCCTATTCACTGTAGACTGGATATTTCGAACTAGCCCAACAGTTTCTAGTTTTTGCTGAATGAACTCCAAATGTTGTTGAAAAATATATTTGTGGTCACTAAAAATGGCATTCTTAGGATATATATTTCTAAATACAGTTTTATCTAACTCATCCTTAATAGAGCTTTGCTTGGCAAGATAGTTTTAAACTAGACATTCCTGAATAAAGGTATCCGATGGTGATTAAAATAGCTTTTAAGAATCACTTTTCATGTTTAATGGCGTAAAAATGTAGCTTTCCAATTATAAAAATAGGCAAAATTACGATTTCGAAAACTGGTACTTTTCAGAAAGTTTTCAACTTTTTTGCATGGAAATGTACGTTGTTAGTCAAAATAAGTCGACGGCCATGTCGATTTAGATTTGTAACTGGTAAAATCTTAGTGTGTGTGTGTGTGTGTGTGTTCGGATTTAACGTCTTTTTCAACAAGTTTTCAGTCATATAATTTATAAACAGTGGTGTCTCCTTGTAGCAGTGAGCACAATGCCACATTGATGTATTGTGCAATTCTTTTTAGATTTTTGAATTCATGGAAAGTACAACATTAACTAGTATGTTTTTATACTTGCAGTTTTGTGGTAGAAGCAAGAAAGCAGGATGGTTCCCCCTACCCACCTGGATCGCTATATAATATTGCCTGTGGACTCTTGAGAAATCTCCGATCTTCTGGCATCTATGATAAAAACTTCTTGGATGAGACGAATGCACGATACGCGAGGTTCCGCGAGGTACTAGATGCTCAGATGAAAAAGCTGACAAAGGATGGGTTAGGTATTGGTCAGAGGGAGGCAAAACCAGTCAATGAAGAAGATGAAAAGATTTTGTGGTCTAAAGGTGTATTTGGGAACAGTTCATCTGTTGCTCTTCAGCATACCATGTATTTCTATAACTGTAAATTTTTCGGATTAAGGGCTTTGGATGAACACCGAACATTAAACTGTAACCAATTTGCAATCGGGAGTGACGAAAATGGTCGTTACATAGAATTTAAAGGTACAAACAGTAAAACGTACAATGGAGGATTAAAACACAGGCGTATTGAACCAAAAATTATAAGACATTATGATGAAAATAGTGGAATTGTTGACTTTTATGAGCAGTATCTGAATGCATTGGGGCTTTCGGGTCCATTTTATCGGCGGCCTTTAAACAAATCCGAGGGACACTTGCGTTACGGGGAACAAGTTGTTGGAATTAATAAGTTAAAAACTTTCATGAAAGACATTTGTTCGTCTGCAGGTTTAGAAGGTAGATACACAAACCATAGTGGTAAGAAAACGTGTGCCACAACACTCTACCAAGGAGGAATTCCCGAGGAAGAGATTATGAAACGAACTGGCCACAGATCCACTACCGGGGTTAGGAAATACCAAAAACCGTCTCCCGCAATGTTGAAAGAAATTTCAAACACACTAAATCCACCGCAGACGACAATCAAGGCACAGTGTGAAACGGTCAATGAGAAAAATGCTGAAAGTGTTCTAAAGGATAATGACGAGTCAGTGGATAATAAACGCAGTGATCCAAGTTTTAAGGGTTTATTTTCTGGAAACCACTCATTCTCTGGATGCACTTTTCAGTTTTAATATCGTACGAGAACTGTTGTAACAGTGTGTTGGAATTGTTGTTCATAATGATTATATAATTGACCTACCCGTAGCACATACATTATAGTGCCATAGCAGATACATTTTAGCAAAATAGCACATAGCGGATACTTTTTTAGCGCTTTTCAGTTTTAAGAAACATTTAAGAAAACTTTGAATTTCATATTTCATGACAATCCTGTATTTCTGATGTTCATTTAGAGATAATGATAAATATCGAATCTTCGAAATATTCTAGTTTATTTAATCTTTTACTTTATAGATGCAGGTGTTTGTGATCACTCTATCTCCGTGAACAATAAATTTGAAATAAAATCATGTTTTCATTGGCAGGAAAAAATAATACTCCCTCCATAGGACCTTGCCATTGTAAGAAAAAAAGTGTTGCGATATATATATTCTTTCTCTGTGAACTGTAAATTGGAGCTAAAATCATCTTTTCTTTGAAAGGAAAAAATTATACTCCCTTGATAGGACCTCAATAGAGAAAAAGTGTTCCGATATATATCAGAACAGTTTTACTGTGCTGATATATATCGGAACACTTTTTTTCTTATGAAACTCCATAGAGAAAAAGTGTTCCGATATATATCGGAACAGTTTTGTAAGATATCAGCACAGTTTTGTAGTAATAATGTGTGTTACCATGTATAACATGCTGCAAAGATCAAAGGAAAATTGCCGCACTATGCGATAAAAATAAAAAGCTACCTCTCTTTCCGCTGAAGCCAAGGAAAGTCTATTGTCCCTTCTTCATCGCAGATAAGATCCTGAAAGAAACATTTTCATCTCATAAAACTTTAACACGACAGCAAAGGTATTGGAAATATCTCTGAAGATACATAAAAAGTGCAGCCTGAACAACTTAAACTGGGCACAAAGGCTCAAAACAGTTCAAATATTAATGAAAGAGATATGTATATTCTACTTATAAGTCTTATACTGACAATTGAAGGCCCCGATGATCGCCCAAGCGTCCTACCACTAACTTCAGCCATTTAATAACGAAGAAGTCCACCAATTAACTGCAAAATAAAATGATAATGTACATGAATTGGTAAACACTCGTCATTTCAAATTTCGAAGATTTAAAACATTACTTAAGAGGTTGTTCGTCTTCCACAATTAGGTCAATGTTACGAAATTTGTCCTTTTCAATATGATCGCAATCTGAAATTTCCTCTTAGCACACAAGCAGGTCACAGACCACATTTAAATATCATCGGCATTTAATTTAAAACACTAAATCTGTATGAAAAAACACTAGCATGATATAAAAAGCGTTATTACTTTGTTCCGTTGTACACGTTGTCAACTTACCACAAAATTTATTTAATATTCATGAATAATTGTGTTGTAGAAAGATATTGTATGTTTTCATGTTGTTATAATGATATTAGAAATGCGATATCAATACTTAAGACACATATAACTACTGTACGCGAAACAACTCCTTCGAAGAACATGTGTTTTTCTTTTCTTTTCTGTTTTTTTTTTTGTTTGTTCGTTTTTTTGTTTTTTTTTTGCTTTTTGGTGTTTTTTTTTTAAATTTATTTTAATATTTAAATGTTTCAGTATATGGTCGAAATATCGTTCATCATGTGATCACCAAATGTAATATATTTTCAAGTTGTGAGTTGAATTAGTTGATGTATGATAAAAAATATGAAGCCCCTATATATAAGATAAACAAGTATTCGTTTCATTTCAAACATTTCCAGTAATGATAAACAACGATAACATATATCTTTCGCGGAGGGTTGCCAAAAATTGTTAAAGAGAGTTTTATGATTGATATATTACTGCTATTACTTGTCATTGAGATGTTAACGTTTTGTTAAATCTTGGCGGAAGCTTTGTATTGAAATGTATTTGATTAAAATTCAAAATATTGTTCATCCGCCTCAACGTGTAGCTACATAATATTAAAATATATAAACCGATTTTATAATTTGACGATGATAAAATGTTATTGCACACTGCGGGGAATCACATGATCAAAATAACATCTTAATCAAAATCAAAATATGAATAATATGGGATACTATTGAAACATCTTTTGCTGTAAATTTGAAATATAGCCTATCATATGCCAGCCTACATGTATCCTAAAACTACATAGATTTCAAACACAATAACATTTTGATTATCTGGAACACTTCAAGAAACTGATACTTATTATTTTCCTTAGTGTTTGTAATGACATGATATCTATCATTATTGTCAACTACATGATAATTTAACAATTTTCATTAGTCACATGATAGGCTATGTTTAAATTTCATATCTTATCATGACAGGAAATTTATTCATGTTCTTCAAAATATAACTTTGGTTTAGAGATTATTTTGATCAAGTGATTCCCCACAGTGTTGCAGATAAGTCGGAATCCGATGTGACTTTGCATGAGATGCATTAAAATGCAGTACGTTACCATTCTGCACTTTGCACGAATCAGTAGCAGATTTTTATGAAGTTGTCACCATATCCTATTCATCAGTCGAAAGTTATTCATTGCATGCCGGTGTTTAGTTTAGTAAATACAAATTTATCTTCGGCCGATTGTGAAGCAAGTTCTACAACTTCTATTAATCACTCTCGACACCTCATTCCTGATTGAATCCATCGCCATGAGATTTCCTTTATACTGAGCGCCAAGCAAGGGAACAACTGGTAACATTTTTCATACTATGTAATGACGATCGAACCCACGACCTCCTGCACACGAAGCGGACGCTCTACTACTTGGCTGCCGATGCGGTTATACAGGTTTACGACAGTGTATATCCATTTAATTTATAGGTATCAGCTATCGAAAAAGAAATCTTAAGGCCACTTTAGATATTGATAAAATTATATTCTTATGTTCTACATATTAGGTTTATCTGGTAAACAAAAGTCTATTGGGTACACCTGTTATCCAGATGGATCTTTTGGCATTTTGTATGAAATGGAACTGGATATGTTGCTTGTCCGTAAGTCTGTTAACATGTCGTAATGTTTCGTGTCCATTTGTGGTTTGGACCCTTTGTTGATATTTAGACACTTCGAACAACTTCTCCTCCCACTGACACAACGTGACAATACAGAAGGATGTTCAAGTCACGTATATGTCACCTAAAACACGCAGTTTGGCAAATGCATTTTCCAATTTTTGAAGTTCAGAGAAAGACTAGTAAGATATATACTTTCGTTAAATGACAATCCCCAGGGGCGTTTCTGCCTTTTTATAAGTTGCAGGCCCGATAGATCGAGCGCCGAAAGGGTGAGTTTGGTAGGGGGGTATGGGGGTATACTCCCCCATAAAAGTTTGAAAAATTAGAGTGTCTGTGGTGCAGTCTGAGACATTCTGGCGGATTAAAATCAATGCTAAGCGGAGCAGTTCAGGTCAATAAAAACACACAAGAACCTATCAAAATTCAGTTTGTGACTAAGGCAACATACATGTAACTTAGTGATTAACCCAACATAATTCATTTACAAAGATGTCATTTAAAATGTGACATCTCTAGCTTTAATCCATTGACCAGACTAACGCCTTTTCGCCTTTTCGTCGTTATTGCCTCACATAGTACGAGTTTCAAACATTTTATTATTATTCTAACATGACCCGTCACATAAAATTATATCTAAATACATAGAGGAACCACGAAAAGTCATTTACAAGTCATGCATTAAATGCAAGACTAGTGATAGACTACACTGAATGACTAAACAGTCATTTACTGATACAGTAATGGTATTTTTCTTGTCATTCACTCCATTCCTTTTTTTGTTTTGGTTTGGGTAGGCGTGTTAAATAACGTGCAATTTATCTTCAAAAGTCGTGCCTTAGTAACATTCTCTCTACGATTCTCATCGCAGAGAAACACGCGTATTTTATGTTTTCTTTTATGTTTTCATCAACGTTATACAGAAACTTGCATAGCCCTGAGGTAATCTGATAAATTATAGAAACTCTAGATAGAAGACAATGAAACAAAGTCGATGACTGATAAATCAACCCTTATTTCTTGAGCGGCACTTGAGTGAAAATGAGCTACATGAGGGACTGCAGTCTGCTTACAGAAAGTTTCATTCAACTGAGTCGGCTTTGATAAAGGTACAGAATGACATCCTCACATCTCTCGATCAAAATTCTGTAACAGTCCTCGTGCTACTCGATCTTTCTGCGGCTTTCGACACGATTGATCACCAAACACTGTTACACAGGCTCGAACATCATTTTGGAGTCACAGACAAAGCACTTGCATGGATGTCATCATATCTTAGTGACCGCTATCAAACTGTATGCGTTGATGGTGAGTTGTCGACGCCTACGTTGATGAAATACAGTGTGCCCCAGGGATCAGTGCTTGGTCCAAAGAACTATATCATGTACACTAAACCCGTGGGTGCCATATGTAGACGTCATGGACTTCTTCATCATTTCTACGCTGATGACTCTCAATTATACCTATCTTTTAAGCCGATAGAGGCTGTGGCCAGAAGTGAAGCTTTGCGCCGCATTGAGAGCTGTCTGACTGAAATTGTCTCGTGGATGAATTCCAACATGCTGAAGCTCAATGCTGACAAAACTGAGGTAATGCTATTGACATCAAAGCGTAACTCCAAGTACATTGATGACGTTTCTGTGAAGGTCGGTGATTCTATGATAAAATCCACGAAATGTGTTAGGAATCTTGGAGCAGTATTTGACAGCGGTATGGATATGGAACAACAAGTCAACTCGGTGTGCCGGGCTGGATATGCACAACTTCGCAGAATAGGTCACATCAGACGGTATCTTACCAGTGATGCTAAAAAAACCCTTATAAACAGCCTGGTTACTTCACGGTTAGACTACTGTAATGCCTTGTTAAGTGGTATACCAAACAGCACACTTAACAAGTTGCAACATGTCCAGAACACTGCAGCTCGCGTAATCACTAAGACGCCCCGTCGCAGTCATATAACACCGGTTCTGAAGGAGCTTCACTGGTTGCCAGTGAAATACAGGGTGCAGTACAAGGTTCTGACCCACACCTTTAAGGCGTTACACAATCAGTCCCCTGCCTATATTAGGGATATGCTAGAAGTGTATAAACCGGTCAGGACCCTAAGATCGCAAGACACGCTGTCACTGGTTATGCCAAAATCTAATACCATGATGTATGGCAATCGCAGCTTTTCGTGCACTGCTCCAAAGCTTTGGAACTCTCTTCCTGTCAAGATCAGGGAAGCTGACACGCTAGCTGCTTTCAAAAGCCTGCTCAAAACCCACTTCTTTGTACAATATTTTGTTAACTGACCGATACATTTATTTATTTATTTTTTTTTTTTTATCTTGTTTTTTTTTTTTTTTTTAAATTATACTTGTTTTTATTCATGATTTTTGTTAATGTGGAATGCATTGTCTTTGTATACGTATTTGTTTGTACTTTTGCAATTTATTCTGTAAAGCACTTTTGAACGTGTACAAGTGCATGAAAAGAGTGCTATATAAATGTGGTATAATAATAATATATAATTTCCAATAAACAACGCAAAGGCGGCCAATAAGCTTGTCTTTAACACTATACTCGTTTAAATTCGAATGATCACTAATTTATAAGTGATTATCA
Organism: Mercenaria mercenaria; assembly: GCF_021730395.1. Taxonomy (NCBI): domain Eukaryota; kingdom Metazoa; phylum Mollusca; class Bivalvia; order Venerida; family Veneridae; genus Mercenaria; species Mercenaria mercenaria. Next base: position 55,474,713 of record NC_069372.1, read on the forward strand.
CGACGAATGATCAAAAATATGCTTTATAATCTTCTTGTTTACTGACATAATATACTTCAAAAGCTTAAACATTAGTTGTACTATTTTCAAACATTTTTATAGCTTTGCAAGAAGTATGTTTTAAAATTTCTTTGTTGTAAAGCTTTTAAAAGAACAGTATTATATATAAATCATGGGATTCGCTATCTTCCATACAATAAAAGTACTGAACACATTATTTATTTAGAGTGCATTCATATATGATAAAGGGCTTGTAAAGAAACTTTGAAATTACAATATCTATGTTAAATTGCATTTTTATATTGATTAAAAACATTTGTTTCTACATACCTCCCTTTAATGAATCATACCTGCAGTTCTGGAACTGCACCAATATAAAGTAACCACTTGGTATGGCAAGGTCTTTATACGTTATATATAATTATTCCTATTTCTTTCAAACGTGTATTTAGTATAATTATACATTGTAGTAACTAGTAACTGTTACTCGTAAAATAATTACGCTCATCCCATGTATGACCTATCAACTAGTCAAAATTCGTTCTTTGATATAACCACTATCAGTAGGTATATTAATAGGGAGATATGACAATTTATCTGCAGTCAAACAGATACCGTAACCATGTGTCGAATCGTGTAATATGAAAGATCATCGCCAAAGTAAATTTTAAACTGAGTTACGGATCTTTTAATTTGAAACTGTCGCTCATAACATTTATATGAGAGGATACTGATGCCAGGAAAATATTGTAGTAAGTCCTACGTACGACTTACATACTCCTTCGTATGTCTTAAGTACTACCTCCTACGCACGAATTAATAACTCCTATGTAGGATATTGTAACTCCTACATACGACTTGGTAGCTCAACGTAGAACTTTGCCAACTCGTCCTTTGTAGGACATATTCATTCCTTCGTCAGACTGACCAACTCCTGCAAACTTCAACGTGTCGCCCATACAAGATAAGATGTCGTGCGCACGAGAGAATATGTCGAGCGCTCGAGATAAGTTGTCGTACGCCCGAGATGAGATGTCGATCTCTTAAAATAAAATGTCGTGCGCACAAGATTAGATGTCGAGCGCTCGAGATAACATGTCGTACGCCCGAGATAAGGTGTCAGGCGCACGAGATAGGATATCGTGCGCACGAAATCAGTTGTTGATCGCTCAAGATAAGATGTCGTGCGCACAAAATATTATGCTCAGCGCTCGAGATAAGATGTCGTGCGCACGAGATGAGATGTTTATCGCTCAAGATAAGATGTCGTGCACACGTGATAATATGCAGAGCGCTCGAGATAAGATGTTATGCGCACGAGATAAGATGTCGATCGCACGAGATAAGATGTAGTACTCACGAGATGATTTAATCGTAAAAAAATAAATGGAAGTCCTAAACATACCACCGTAGTTTTCAAACCCGATCTTGAAAAGATGATAATCAAGGGCGGTTTAATGTAAATCTTATTGGATCCAGTATTGTTAATGACACTGTCACAGAAACAAGTGATTCTTAATAGATTGACAGTTACAGGTACAGGTTATGGAGGTTTGCATCCGCGCAGTCTGGTCAGGATCCTTGCCGATCATTTCAATGCCTATTGTAATTAGAGAAACCGTAAGCGAACAGCATGCGCAGTCTGGTTTGGATCCATGCTGGTCGCAAATGCACTATGTTGGTTTCCTCATGGCGCGGCTCAATCATAATAAACTCTAAACTCTATTAAGAGCTGTTTTAATGCTGAAACAAATAAAAAACTACTCGCACAAAAGCATTTATATTAGAATCAAAATATAAGATCTGAGACTTAATAGTTAAGTAATACAAATGAAACAGGTAAAAAGTAAAGATCGGAACGAAAGAATGCACCTAAATGTAACAGCAACTGGAATATCATCATATAAGCAATATTTCAAGAATGCATCCAGCAGTTGTACTTGCCAGTGTTAGTAATTTTGTTCAACGTATTTAAGGAGAACATTGTACAGTTTTCGTGTTAAACTATTATAGCAGGTTTAATTTTGCTATGTCAATAAGATTTGTGTCCCCTTCATTAAGAGTTCTAAATATTTAGAAAATTGTTTACATCAGAATGCATGCATTTTACAAGATTAGATTACACTGGCACGCCAGGGATATTTAGCGTACATCAGCTACTGCATGATCTAGGATTATTTTACTAAAATAAAAGTAAGTACACAGTTTTTGTATCAGTTGATTATTTTCTACACTGTAAAGATCATTTTGATAAAGTTACAAAATGTTAAAGTAGGTTTACACGGGAGGACCAATAAGATAATTTATTAGTGGTGTATAATTTGATTAAATTAAAGAGCAGGAGAGGAACTGTCGTGGATTTCAAATTCTGAAGGGAGAATATGAACTGAGCCGCGCCACGAGAAAACCAACATGCGACCAGCATGGATCCAGACCAGCCTGCGCATCCGCGCAGTCTGATCAGGATCCATGCTGTTTGCTAACGGTTTCTCTAATTGCAATAGGCTTTGAAAGTGAACAGCATGGATCCTGACCAGACTGCGCGGATGCGCAGGCTGGTCTGGATCTATGCTGGTCGCAAAGCCACTATGTTGGTCTTTTCATAGCGCGGCTCAACTACTTTTGCTTTGTTTAATTCAACATCTAACTACATGTACAAACAAAGTTTTATTTCCTTTTTATTACTGCACGAAATAAGAACGGTTTATGGTTGTTTCGGAGTGTAATTTGCTTCCGGGATATCTACCCTTACCTCTTATTTTTCAACCTATATTGTTTCTTTTAAAAACCTGGTAAAAATGTTCAGTTAACAACTGGGTCATAACTTAAAAATGGATACTTCCGTTTGTGATTTTAATGTCGTATACAATCCAATAAATAAGATTACAAATGCAAATTATAAACTTAAGTCGTATGAAAGTGGGATTTTGTTGATTTTTAAAAATTGTTTCATGTTTTAGCTTTACTTGTTGCAACGTACAAGTTAACTTTGAAAATAAAATCAATCACAACTCTCTAGATCATAATGCACATGTAGTGTTTAAAGTTCGAAAGTGGCACAAAATAAGATTACACGATGTGCTCAAAACATATGATTTTCTGAGACCAAAATGTTTTATTTTTGATACAGTCACTTAAAGTGATAAAGCAACAATTAGGGTATAACCTCCTGCATACATAAAAAAGACGAGACTATAATTTATACGTATAGTTTTACACTTTTCTGTATGGTGACTACAGTGGATCGCAGCTGGCGTATCTTTTTGAATTTGTAATATTTTTGACATATATCCGATAAAGTTTCAACATGAATGTCAATGTGAAATATTTATGCACAGGTAGCCTTTTCTGTGTTTTACTGCATTAAATACAATACTTTAATACAGGACATGTTTTGCAATGAATTGTTGCAGTTAAACACTGTAACTTCCCTGTTGAAATATACAATATAAATTGCTTTCACTGGTTGCGCTAACCAAATGGGAATGTGTAGTTGAAAACATTTTAAAGACATAAAATAAAAGAAAATTTGTTTGTCTTACATAATTATGTCATCAAAACATACTTCACTTTTAAACAGTAGACCTTAACTTTTCAATTTTGACTTTGCCATCAAGGACAATTGTATTTACTCTGCTGTTCTCTTTTTGAAAGATATTTCGACTTACACTGAGACGATTGTATGCTATTTAACATTGTACATGAATAGTATTAATACCGTTTGAAGTGCTCAAGGTGAGCTATTGTGACTGGTCATTGTCCGTCGTCCGTCGTCTGGCATTCGTCAACATTTGCTTTGTGAGCACTCTAGAGGCCTCAGTCATGACCCAATCTTTATGAAACATGGTCAGAATGTTTGTCTTTGTGATCTCTAGGTTAAATTTTAAACTTGGTTATTCGGGGTCGAAAAGTAGGGCAGTAGGTCAGATCAAAGGAAAAGCTTGTAAACACTCTATAGGCCACAGGTTATAATTCAAGCTTAATGGAACTTGGTAAGAATGTTTGTCGTGATGATCTGTACGTCAAGTTTGAATCTAGGACATGTGGGGTGAAAAACTACGTCACCCTGTCAAATCAAAGGAAAAACATGTGAAGACCCTAGAGGCCATAGTTATTACTCAATCTTAACGAAACTTGCCTAAGTTGATAATCTCTAGATCAAATTTGAAACTGGGTCATAGGGGGTAAAAAGCTAGGTCACAAGAACAGATCATAGGAAAATTATGCTTACCTTCTAGAGTCCACAGTTTAGGTTTGAAAGTCATGAGAATTATTCAGAATGTTTATCTTGATGACCTCTAGGTAGGGTTTGAATCTGGGTCATGTGGAGTCAAAACCTAGGTCATCCAGTAAAATCAAACGAAAAGCTTGACAACACTCTAGAGGTCACATTTGTGATCCTAACTTCATCAAAACTGGTCAAAATGTTTACCTTGACGATCTGAAGACCAAAGTTGAATCAGGGTTATCTGGGGTCAAAAACTTCGTCTACTGTTAAAATAAAAGAGAAACCTTGTATATTCAATAGGGGCTGCATTTTTCATTAAATGTGAAAGAAACTTTTTCAGAATGTTTTACGGCATTAAATCTTTAATAATTTTTATCAGGGTCACGTGCTGTCAAAAGCTTGGTCACCAGATCAAATATCAAAAGAATAAGCTTGTTTACACTCTAGGGCGACATTTTTATTCTATCTTCAAAAACTTGCTCAGAATGTTTGTTGTCATAAATTGTTGGATGATTTCGAATCCGGGTCACGTGAGGTCAAAAACTAGGTCACTAGGTCAAATCAAAAGAAAATATTGTATACACCCTAGGGACCATTTGCTCTTTCCGAAACGTTGTGAGAATGTTTGCTTTTTTTAAATCTTTGACAAATACGAATCTGGGTCATGTTGGTTCAAACATTATGTCACTAGGACAAATCAAAAGAAATGCTTGTTTACACTCAAGAGGCCACATTTGTGATCCAATCTTAATAACAATTTGTCAGAATATCTGTCTCCATTAAATCACAAGGTCAAACATGTTTACACTGTTACTCAGGTGAGCGACCTATGGACATCTTGGCCCTCTTGTATATTGTTTGGTGTCAAAATGGTTACAGTTGAAATATTATTTAAGGTTTCTAATTTACTATATCACAACATTTTTAAAGACATGCATTTGTTTCTATGAAATTTTGAAGGTAGGTTGATATGATGTATATCTAACTATATTATATTTGTCTTTTCATAATAGGAATGGTATCATTTTCAAAAAACAGGTAATAGTTTGTTCATGTTTATAATATTATTAAATTTGTATGAATATACGTGATAAAGAATACGTTCATATCATTTTCTCACCTACTTACACTAAATTAAAGGATAATAATAACCATCTGATAAGGTAAACGATCAAACTAAAACTGTAAAAAAATCAAACTTTTAATTAAATTCTGATTGGTATGAAAACTTGAAACACAATTTGTATCCTACTTGTCTAAATATTTGATTCCTGGTCCTCCTTGTCAGGTGGTAAAAGTCTTCTCCGACTCCGAATCGACCCGTCCGAATCACTTGACCCTCACCGATGGGTTCTAAACCATACTTGGGTTGTGGGGTTCTTTATATGTAGAAGCTATTCAGATGTCTGAAACAATACACAGAAACCCGCCCGCTTAACTCAGTAGGTAGAGCGTCGGTCTACGGATCGCGGGGTCGTGAGTTCGATCCTCGGTCGGGCGTATGTTCTCCGTGACTATTTGATGAACGACATTGTGTTTGCAACCATAAATCCTCCACCTCTTGCCAGGACATGTCATCATTCATCCAGGACTACAATGGAAATAAGGGGTTTAACATTCCCCTTTTTTGTGTTATCCTGGGTATATGAATACATGTCCTGGTACATTTGTTTTTCTGCAGTTTTTGGTATTTTAAATTAGTAATGTTTCTTAATTGTCTTTCAATATGTTTTAATTCCTAGTCATTGTATATGTGATATTTGAAATGTGTTTTAATTTTGTGTTGTACTATTCCATATGTTTTATATACTGAAATAAATCAATTAACCTCTGATAATTCATGTGGGGAAGTTGGCAGTTACTTGCGGAGAACAGGTTTGTACATTTACAGAATCCAGGAACACTGGTTAGATTAACTGCCCGCCGTTACATGACTGAAATACTGTTGAAAAACGGCGTTAAACCCAACACAAACAAACAAACAATACCCACTTTGGCAAAAGCTTGGAAAGTCGTCATATGGCATAAATTCTGTCGGCGTGACTATAAACCCAATACAAAAGAGAAATAGTGTCTATACTGGTATCATTTATATTCGAAGGCATATATTTACAGATTATACATAACAATCAGAATAACAAGACATAAATAAATTAAATAACTGTTGTGTTGATTAATAAAACACATCAGACTGAAATTATCCATACTATATAATCATACATGTGATAGAGATTTAGATCAACCAAGAGTGGTTTATGCTGTTTAAATTACATATACAGTATTGAATGTGACATTGTCTCGGTATCTTAAGCCAATATTAAAATGTTAAATGTCTTTTTATCTGGTTCCCAGGCACAAACTGGTTGTATGAGATACTAAGTATGATCAACAATAGATCTGCAGAGCGGGTGAAAACAACTAAAATGATGACAATGATCGAAGTGATTCCACAAGAAGAAATGGAGAAACTACCATCGCCGAGAGTCCTGAACTGCCATTTACCTTTTAGGTTGTATTCAATATTTCTATTCAACTATACGCATATGTTTTACTTAATACCATACGTTTTATGTCCTATTTTGCAAAAAACATTAGTGAAGGTATTCAGTCTACATTCCGAATCTGCATGTGCATGTAGAGCCTCAAAATTGTGACAAATTGTACTTCTGTCAAAATTGCACAGTCCGACGATTTAAAAAAAAAACATTTACATAGACACATAACAAAACAGGTTAAAACAATTGCCATACAAAACGTAGTTCATTTCAGTCCCACTTCAAAACGTTGCAGCACTTCTGAGCTTTTCTAATCAATCTAAAATTTTTGAGTGCTTCAATTAAGTCTTTATTTGTCTCAGAAAATATTTAAAGACACTTGCGTCAGGGAATATCACAACCTTATTTGTACTGGAATGTTGTTTACAAACGTCTTAAGATATTGGTAATGGCAACTTTCCTTATGTATTTGTTAAGGTATCGAAAAGGTTATATGATCCAGCTCTTTTGAGACACACCGCATGTATAGAGTTCAACCCATTAATTTACAGTTGCATGCTAGGCTTTTCTTTGTGATTGTGTCTGACAGAACTGGTTGGGAACTCAAAGACGGGAAGTTCTTATAGCCTATCAGGGCTGTGCTGTTTTTGATACTTGTCTGCTGGCGTGTTTTGCAGGGCCCTTAACGGTGTTTCGTTGGATGTTCTGTCTTCTTTAGGCCTGTTTTTTTTTTGTATCGATTAACAATAGTAGTTTTCGGTTTTACATACCATGCTACATTTTATCTGGTACCATTGCATAAGTGACCCACTTGGATGGGATTTCGTGTATATACATTGGTGTGGTATTTGTCTCAAGGCGGTAGCCACTATATTTGACCGTTCATTCCTCGTCGTTACGTTTCAGTTTGTGTAAGTTTTGTTGATATATATGTTGCTAATGTGCACATTCAAAGATGCAGTGGAATGTGACTTTTCTGACTGGATATTTATCTTTGTTTTGTCCGGATATTTTAAAAAGTTATATTTTAGTCAATTTAAGTAAACACAATTCTATACATGAGATCCCTCGGAAGCATGGAACGCACACCACATTCCCCCATGGTAGTCTCCGTTTGATTGAGTCATTGAGTCAATAGCACAAGCAAGACTATAACTTTGTTATCACGAAAGATGACTGGACTCCATTATCCCAAATGACCAGGCGCAATAATACTGTGTGGCCTTCTGCAACCGCCATACTACATTTAAAGACTGATGTTGTGATAGTTAATAAAATCAAAGCCAATCTTAATACTCCTAGATTACATTTTTCAGACAGCTTTGAGCCTTATATCGGCACAGGGTGTCATTATAAAGAATACAGGCATTACTTGAGCTATCTTGGCTGTTGATAAACAGCAGTCGCTCCAGGTAGGAATTAGTACTGCGAGAAAATATCTGTATGCAAAGCTTGCTATTCCAAAGCTAATTATTCTATTACTTCAGATATCTACCAAAAGACATGAAAGATTGCAAGACAGTTCTGTTGTTGCGGAATCCTAAAGATACCACCGTATCATCCTATCACTTTATGAAAGGAATGAAGAGTATGGAGTACGACGGCAAATTCATAGACTGGCTCCCTGTTTACCTACAGGGGAAATGTAACTATAGCAAATTTGATATGATTTCATAGTATTATAATTTCAGAAGAGACTTGTCGTAATTTTGAATTTAGCTTGTCTCCTCCTCTCTGTAGATAATTATTGTATAACCGGCAAACAAAATACAATTACCGCAACTGTTTCCTTTTCCTTTTCGTTCACATATTGATACAGGAATAGTACGTAAATTGTTCAATTTCATGAGCAACAAAACATATTTCAGGAGTTGAGAGTCATACTTCAATTTACACATACGTGCAACCTTTAGCCATGATGATCCATATACGACATGAACTTAGGCATGTCCTAGAGCAAATGCCAATTTAATTTACCATTTGTATAAGCATAAAATAACATAGGTATAGGTTAAAATCAGTTTTGTCCTACATGCACTAACATCTTATAGAAATATGTAATTTATTTATTATACGTTTGGCATTTCTTTTACGTTTTAGTAACATATGGCAAATACGCAGATTATCTGAAAGAATGGGAAAAGGCACTTACCGATGGTGTGGAATTTCCCCTGCATGTGATGTTCTATGAGGACCTGAAACTGGTTGGTTAATATACTCGAATGTTGAACTAACCCCATTTAACAAAAAAAAAAATCCCCATTTCGTTCGTCTTTGTTTGGGCCTACTTTGCGATGCACGGCTCTATGGATGTGTTTGAGGTGCTCTGTGCTTCCGGGAAACCTAACCTTACCTTAGTGAAAATATGCTACAGATAACATATATCTGTAGTGGCAGGAGATAATCACAATTTACGTTATGTTTACATATACATAATTACACTTTTGTTTAATTTAGATTCAAATCCCAATGTGATACCTGGATAATCTTCAGACTTGATAATTAAATGCATTATAATTCTCGTTTCTGAGTCAGTGAATTACTGTAAAAATCACTTTGGGTCATTTTAACCTTTTATCTGTTCTCCTCAGAATGGAATGAACGAAATGAATAGACTTCTAAAGTTTTTGGACGTGGATATTGACGAGCAGCTGAAAAAAGACATTCTAGAAGCATGTGGCTTTGAGAAGATGGCAGTTGAGAAGACTTTGGTCGCAAAAGATACTATTAAGGCAATTTTCCATCCTGGTTTCCAGTTCTTCCGGAAAGGTAAGCGTTTGTCAAAAATACTTTATTTTCTCGCTAAAGAATGTTTCAGGATAAACAGTGAAATCTGTAAGAAGATCAAGTGGAAGAGCAGAACGCAATCAAGCGATTGAGTCTGTTTATGAGATACAATGAAATGTGCAACACCTCTCATCAATTATCACATCAACTTTGCTCATGTCTAGTGTTATCCCACTTGATTTTCCCCTTGATTTATTTGAGAAAGAAAATGAAAATGCTTATAAAAAGTATTTCAACTAAAATCATCAAATCTCAGATAGTTATTAATAAGCAAGTGATTTTTGTTCACATATTGTATTATCCTCCTGACCAAGTAAAATCAGTTTTCCCTTTGATTTGATAAAAAATAGAAAATGCTTATAATTCATAGTTTGAATCATCAAACTTTACATGATGACTGATTAGCACATGACCTAGTATTATCCCATTGACATAGTAAAACCAAAGTTTTCACCATTGTTTTAGTAAAATGGCATGTTTGACTGCCTCTGAGTAACCTGTTGATGGATCTTCATGAAACTTTTAACAAATAAAAAACTGTAGGGCACTGGCGTGTACGTAGTTTCGTCAGGGTCCCTTCATTGACCAGAGTTTTTGCCCTTGCATTATTTTAAAATCCATAAATTCCTACATAACAAAGTCATTCATTAAAGGATGGAGCATGCGTACCTTTCATCAGTATCCTTTCAGTAATTGCAGTTATTGCCCTTTAATATTTCTAAAACACAAAAATTCCCACAAAACTGACATAAACTTAATACAAATCACTGTACGACCGAGCTTTTCCCTTTGATTTTGTAAAAATTAGGAACCAACAAGCAATGGCATGATCCTTTTATACATAGCTTGACTGTGTATATCTGGAAATTAAATCGCTTTTAAATTGTAGAATTAAATCACCGGGGGATATGAATTCAATGAACTTGCTTGTTGATATTCGAGCAGATATCTTTACGGGTCAATTTATTTTGTCGTTTATGTAACAAGTTTTGTTGTAGCATCCAAAACTGAATACATGAATCCAATACGGAAACTATTGGACAGGTGGTTCAATTTAAACAGAAATCTATATGTAGAATACCATATATCTTATGCTGGAAATTGTAAACACGTATACTAAAATGAAAGGCTACTGGAGCATATATAAAGATGAACCATACAAACAGGAACACAGTAGTGCACAGCTTTGGAACGAGCGGTGGCAAAATATTACAGGCAGGAGAAAATTTACTTCATTTCTGACCACATCATTCTGTCTAAGTATTAATTCTAATATGTAAATATTTCTTGTTCCTAAAACAATGGGTAGTCAGATGTATATGTTACGTTTATATGAATTACCCCAAAACATCTTAAAAGTAGCACCGTTAAATATTGATATGATTTCGTAATTGCTGGTAAAATACTTAATACGTTTGATTTTTTATTCGGAAGGTGAGATAGGCGATTGGAAGAATTGGTTTACGGTAGCGCAAAATGAAATGTTTGATGAAGTTTGGAACAGAGAAATGAAGGACTCAAAGATGTTCAAATTTATCTACAGTAATCCTCATGTCAAAGGCCAGATCGACGATCAGTAAAGAACTTTGATACGTAAAAGTGCCCGAGGTGTAGAGCTTTACTAACCAAAAACTGTACAGTATCAGATGCAGAGGACAAAACAGCATAACATTGAACTTTGAAATGTATGTTATAAAGCAACATTTTGAAAAATGTGCAGAGACAATGTTAATACATTACAGCTTACATTAAGAGATCACTTAAGGGAAAGCGGAAAAGCGGTCTCTTCACACAAATGGTCTGTAAATACTAATTCAACAAATGCTGTTCTATCAGATGTATGATAAAATGTTTTCTGCAGTTTAGAATATGTTATGTCCAAAAAGGTTGACATTCTAAAACCACAACCACTGCATTCATATTGAACACAGCAATTCTTTATCAAACTTTTTTCTCTAACTTATATGCATACAATTGATTCAGAACATTTTCTTCTTCATGGCCACTTTTATATGAAACTGTTTGCTTTTGGGGGTTTGGGGACGGGGTAGCCATTTCCAAAATGGCTCTAGTTTTCATACAAACAGTTGAATCATTCAAATTTAAAACTGTTTTTGGTGTGTGTGTGTGGGGGGGGGGGGGGGAAGGGGTGCGGCCTGGGGATTTAACGTCGCACCGACACATGATAGGTTTTATGGCGACTTTCCAGCTTTAATGGTGGAGAAAGACCCCAGGTGCCCCTCCGTGCATTATTTCACCACGAGCGGGCACCTGGGTAGAACCACCGACCTTCCGTTAGCCAGCTGGATGGCTTCCTCACATAAAGAATTCAACGCCCCGATTGAGGCTCGAACCCACATCGATGAGGGGCAAGTGATTTGAAGTCGTCAGCTGTATTAGTTTTTTTCAAATACGATATAATCATGTTCTATTTTTAGTATCCCTAAAATTCCTTCGTCTGATTTACTCATAAGCCTTAACTATATTTCTTTTAAGTACAATAAAAGGGGCCTCCGTGGCCGAGTGGTTAAGGTCGCTGACTTCAAATCACTTGCCCCTCATTGATGTGGGTTCGAGCCTCACTCGGGGCGTTGAATTCTTCATTTGAGGAAGCCATCCAGCTGGCTTACGGAGGGTCAGTGGTTCTACCCAGGTGCCCGCTCATGATGAAATAATGCACGGAGGGGCACCTGGGGTCTTCCTCCACTATTAAAGCTTGAAAGTCGCCATATGACCTATCATGTGTCGGTGCAACGTTAAATCCAACAAAAATAGCTCTAAGTACATTTAAACTAACCTTGATCATATAAACAACTAAATAAATATGAATGTTTGCTTTTTCCTAACGCGTTACACGTTCACAATTTGATTGACTGCCTTCTATAATCATAAATGTTAAGAACAAGCAAACAAAATAAAGTATGTGCAGTTTATTCCATCATGACGTGTGATGTGTTGTAATATTGTATCATTTTAATCTGTATCTCATAATTTGTAGTTATATGCTATAAAATTTACAATGGGCCTCCGTGGCCGAGTGGTTAAGGTCGCTGACTTCAAATCACTTGCCCCTCATCGATGTGGGTTCGAGCCTCACTCGAGGCGTTGAATTCTTCATGTGAGGAAGCCATCCAGCTGGCTTACGGAAGGTCGCTGGTTCTACCCAGGTGCCCGCTCATGATGAAAAAATGCACGGAGGGGCACCTGGGGTCTTCCTCCACCATTAAAGCTGGAAAGTCGCCATATGACCTATCATGTTTCGGTGCGACTTCAAATATAAAAAACTAGATGCCCGCGGGCAACATGCCGAGCCCGTCAGCTGTCAAAAGGAGTGGGAGTTGAACACGACACTCTGTCTCATTGAGGCATAAATTTATGCCAATAAAAAAAGATTGCAAAAGTTACAATATAAATTTATTTGTAGTAACAACAAGGAAAGTAAATCTTAAAAAAATTCTAAGTCACACAAAAATCCTTCCAGTGAGATAGGTCAATACACCTCAAAATGATGTAACATGCATTGATGTACTACAGAAGTGATCTTAATTTTTCCTACGACAGTAATAAAAAGTTCAATAAAGCTATTATAGTAAACAACAAGGAAGAAATTCTAGTTCTTGTGCATGACACTCCGTCTCATGTGTTGAACAATTGTGCAATTACATCAAAATCCTCTGTGCATGAAAAAAAATGCTCGGACAAAGTTATTCTTGTATCTGACTTTGACCTCTAAGTGTGAACCTGACCTTAGACCTAAGGACCTGGTTCTTACCATGACATTCGTCTCATATGGTGAACATTTGTGCCAAGCTACATAAAATCCCTGCATGCATGAAGAAGAATGCTCGGACAAGTTGTCATTTTTGTATCATTTGACCTTAAGTGTGACTTGACCTTAGACCTAGGGACCTGATTCTTGCGCATGACACTCCGTCTTATGATGGTGAACAATTGTGCCAAGTTACATCAAAATCCCTCCATACATGAAGACGAAATGCTCCGGGTAAAGTTATTATTGAATTTGACCTATGACCTCTAAGTGTGACCTTGGCTTTTGAGATAGGAACCTGGGGTTGGCGCATGACACTCCGTCTCATTAAGGTTAAGATTCATGCCAAATATAAACAAGATTGCTTTATGCATGTCAAAGTTATGGTCCGGACAAACAAATCCGGACGGACGCGAGCACGTTCGGACGCATGCACACACGCACGTACATACACCGAACAGCCATTTGGACAACTATGTCTTCGCTTCCGCAAGCGGACTCGACAAAAAAACATTTATATTCAATAAAGATATATATGTATATGCTAAAATTTTCTATTCATATTCAAAGATTTGTTATTGATTTGCCATTATTCTTAATTACATTCAGCCAAAATGTTTTATATTTGATAACTTTTATTCAGCTCTGTGCCCTTTTATATCTATATTTTGTGTTTGCATTCAATACTTTTTCCTTTTTTTTCAATAAAGTTTTTGTTTATAATATATAAAAAACTATGCAAATATTGCTTTGTGGATAAAACTCTGATTTGATAATTGTTTTATCGAATGGCGGCGCCATTGATAATGCTCTTGGCAACTTCTCTAGAGTAGTTTAATCTACCAGCTTCAGCCAGACAAAGCAAGCCACCTTTACTTTCCGGCGTTGAAGGCCCGAAATGCATATAGTGTTTAAACTGTCGTCAGACCGTCCGTCGGTCACACTACTACAGTTTTCATCAAACTGAAAATGAAAATTTGTATACATCATCAACATGCGAAGATAGGTATACTCATATTTGCATATGGAAAACCATCATAAAACATAGTTGTTATATACCAGGTAGGGTTTCGTAAAATATTGCATGCATCTCAAAACTGAATACTGTTGGAAAACGGCGTTAAACCCAAAACAAACAAACAAAAGCATCTCAAAACTTCAGAAACAGACGTAGCAAAAGGCAATTGTACAAATGCTTAAATAAACAAATATGCAATTGTAAGTTTACCGCCTCATTAGCTCAATGGTAGAGTATCCGTCTTGAGTGCGAGATATCTGGGGTTCGATCCCCGACAGCGTCATACCAAAGACATAAACTATGGTACTGGTAGCTTCATTGCTTGGTACTTCGTATTTAAAGGGTTATACCAGGAGGTAACTTAAGCAAAGGTAAGCATCTCTTACTTAATATTTAGATTGCACAAGATGTTTGTACCTTGTGTTATATGTTGATTATATGCGACGTTAAATAAAGCAACAAAGGGGCATAACGCATAATTATTTGTGTTAGTTATGGACCTTGTGTCACATGATGGGCATACCGATGTGTAACAATATTTTATGTTTAAACCAAATTGTTTATTAAGTAATAAAAAATCTATAGAGAATGTGCACCAAAATCGACCTGAAGTTCTAAGTACAAAGGGGACATAATTATAGAAATACTGGTGCAACAGTTAGGCCCTTGTGTCATATGACGTTAAAGATGATTTGATGTTGAATAACTGTTTTAAGTTTGAATCAAATCTGTTTCATAATGATAGAGACAGAGTGATAGTGCATCAAAATATTAACCTGAAATTTTAAGTTAATGTAATAATTAATAACATATTGATGAAAGAGTTACGAGCCTTGTGTCAGATGCTGTGGGTCGGAAATGTATCCATTCTGTTATAACACAGACATAGTGATAATGAATTAAAATTAAACTAAAATGTTAGTTCTTTGTGGGCATGATTATGACAAACAGGTACCAGAGTGATGGACCTTAAATCATGTGGAACAACTATTTCAAGCTTGAAACAAAGAAACTCAGTGATGAAGACATTATCAAAAATGAGTCCCGGCGATGTTTTATGTCAAAGTTCATATTCTTGAAAAAGTTCAAAATATAGCTTATTCAGTCATTTCTGTTCATAGTCATCTTGTCGAATTAGTCATTGCTATTAAATTTGTTTTCGACTGTTTAAAGATAAGGCCTGATTTGCTGACATTGCTTCACAATGTATACATTAAAATGAATTGTTAACAGTGACTAATAACGGCAAAATATTCTAACAAAAATGAGAGATTATGGTACCTTTTGGAATTTTAAACAAAAATGATTTTGAGGTTTAACCTTGACTTATTTCTAATGACCTCTTCCTCAATGATTTTGCCTGGCATATATACAACACAATGAACAATGATCAGCTAATGAAAGTACTTTAAACAATAGAAAATCGTTTCAAAAAAATATTTTTTTTGCAGTCTTTCGCACAGGAATCATTTAGACATTAAATGATGATATATATTAAACTCCTTCCCGATTTATTAAAACAAATACATTTGTGCAAAATTGCAATTTTCAGGTATTCATGTAAACTGATTACCATGGTAATCATCTTTCAGGTATTGAATTAAATGTTTTGTTTTATGGCAAAGCATGTCTTGATCAATTCGGGTTAATTTATTGAAGTTTCGAAATGGACCAAAAACAGCCATTAAAGTCCCCTCATATTTGACCTTTTACCTTGGATATTAGGGTTGGTCTCAACAATTTTGGAATTAGATCTACATTGCAGACATCATCTTACATTTATACATTAAAAGGAAATGATATCAGTCACATATACTGACATATAAGAGACTAATTTTCTTGTTGAAAGTATGACATCACAGTCCTGAAGAAGACTCCGAGATTGACAAGAAGTTAAATTTAAGCCTCAGATAGGTAATTATCTACTTACGAGACAGCATGGCTAAGGCAGGAATCAACCTCTATTCTAAATAATGTCGACAAATATTTTAACAAAGAAATATAGATAACGATCTAGGTCTTTTTCTTTACATGAAATGGCATTTGACCTTTAATATCACATTTGACCTTTAATCATTTTTGTCGATCTCTTCGTCATTGACATTGGGGTACATGTATAAATTCAAATGAATACCGAGCAAGCATTTGCTTATAATGACAAAAACATGTTTTAACAATAAAATGTTACTGTGAAGAAGAAGTTATTTATGCGATTTTCATCCAAATTTGACATTTGACCTTTAATAGTAGCATTGCCCTTGACTGATTTAAGAATGGGTAGTCATTTTTAACAAAAAAAGAAAAAGTAAATACAACATTTTTTGAGAGTTTTTGGACCAAATGTTCCTGACATAGTTTGGCATATACATATTACATGAATAGAGATCAGTGAGTTATGATAACAAACTGTTTTCAAACAATAAGAATAGATTTAGAATATGCCAATTTTGTGATTTGTACGAAAATTTGTCCTTTGATCTTAAATATAAGGTTTGACCTTCACTTCTTCAGTAACACCGTATTTCTGACATTGTTTGAGATATTTGCATTTACTGACAAACAGACAGCTACTGATGTATTATACAGTAAAAAGCTGGTAGAAGCACATTTTACATTTTTAAAAACGAGTATAACCACCTATATATACCCTGTTACAAACATGTGAACAAACTTCAGATACACAAAGCTTTGGGACATAAAAATGGATTTTCATGCAAGATATGAAATGTTCTCTTCAAAAACATAAGCTTCTTTTGGCCTCAGTTGTTGCGATAAAAGTATGTAGGCTTTCAGATCATTCCTGCTGGAATGCCAGCCACTTATCCTGAAAGTGATGCATACTGGCATTTATTCGCATTAAACATCTACTAATTTGCAGTAATTGAAATATGAATACGAAAGAAAGCGCGCTTCATACAGATTGCACTCTAACATATATTGCAATGCACAAGACATTATAAATTTGAGACTTCTTTCACATATTTTGACAGAGTCATCATATATTAGTTATTGGTTACATGACCTAAAATGTAGACGAAAATGACGTTAAACTCATATATTATGAACACTCCTTTTTATTACCTTACTACGAAATACTGTTTACCTCATATCATGTGGCGTCCGTCGTATTGTAGGTCGATGCACGATTCGACGCAGGGCAATATGAATCGACACACGAAGCGACCCAAGACAGCGCGGCACGACAATGCGGCAAGACGAGATTCGCGTATCGAGAGACGTGTCGCATTGTCGTGTTTTGTGTTTGTGACGATAATCTACTCGTCTAGGTCGACGCATGACATATGATACGACGCGCGACAGTAACGTCTTTTGGTGTTCTTGCCCGTCGTATCGTGTGTCGAGCACTGTGACGCACACACGGGCATCGTGTTGTGTGTCGAACATCTACACTTTTAGGTCGACACACGACGCACGATACGACGTTAGAAAATACAAAACAATAATGTCGCGCGTCGTAATACCGTATCGCATGTCGTGCATTGACCTAAAGGATTTTTCAATACGATAATGTGCCACAACGCACGACAATACGGCACGACCAACGACAGTGCGACACGATGCAAAGCATTAATATCGCATTGTTGTGTCTTCTTGTAGTCCAACGTCCTAGGGGTAGAGCGTGTGTCGCATCGTCACGCGTCATGTCGCATGTCAATTTGTATTGTCGCCTAATGCTATGTATTGTCGCTCGTGGTATCGCATGTCGTGCATAGACTAGGGGATTACACAGTCGACAAGCAACACGACGGCAGACAATCTGACACGATGCAATTTAGGTTTATACTGTCGTCTGTTGTATCCTGTGCCGAGAGTAGTGTCGTACTATAGTTCGCCATGCCGCACGTCGTTTCATATTATACGACGGGCGACAATACGACTCGGCATCGCGACATTGTATTGTATACGTCCATGTACTTTGTTCTTATCTCTGTATTGTCGCCGTGCCATAATTCCAAAAAACCAGTCATTGACCTTTGTCATAGTGATTTTAAAAGTAAGCAAACAATATATATAGTAAACCCACACCATCTGGCTGAAATACAGTAGATTTCGAAATAGTTCATTTAATATCAAGCATCCAGTAAAGAAGGTATACTATTATCTATTTCAAATAGCCGAGTAAGTTTTTCTTTTGAGTTACTGTATCCTTATTATTGAAGTGCATTTATAAATAAAGTGTTACTATACATATGTTTAGAAAAGTAATTATCTTTTTCCCACATTCACCGTGTATGATCTTTATATGATCCTGTTTTAATCTGGCAAGAGCCTCAATTATCTCCAACGTTTGCATACAGACTTTGGAATGTGTATATTTTTTAATTAACTAAATGAAAAGTTCATACCATCTGATGTGCTTTAGTTTCAAATTGATAAAATGATTTTGATAAAAATTTCAATAAATTTATATTAGTTATGTTTAAAGCTGTATAGTTGCATATTAGAGAAATTTGATTTAAACAGTTTCGCTAAAGGCGATCATAGGAACGTTTAGTTTTGCAATATTAAAATCTCCTATCTGTAAATGTTCAAATATCTTCCTTTTCAAATTCGAAAAGAAAGGAAAATTCTTTCTTAATACCTGTTCAGAATGGAACACCCGGGATAAGCGACACTCTTGCTGTGTCTTCTGGTATTTCCTGTTGCGCGTGCGTATACTGATGCTGAACTAACAGAGATGTTGAAGGCTGGATTACGTAACGTAGTTAGGGAAACAATTAATGCGCCCGTTACCGTAGAGAATGGAAGCATTCCATAATGGTTGTCAGGTTCGTATGGAGTTTTATAACATTTCATTGCTATTTCATATACATGTACTAGTATAAAGAGAGCTAGTTTAAAAGTATAAAGTACGGTGTTCCGTTTGGACAATCGTGACTTTTATTGAATCCTTAACCATGATGCACGATGGTACGATGCCGAAAACGCGATGGTGCGATGGTACGATGGTGAAATGTCGATGTAATATCGCGATTTCATCATCGTGCCATCGCGTTTTCACCATCCTACCATCGTTGTGTCATCATCGTGCCATCGCACCATCGCGTTATCGTCATCCTACTATCGTGCATCGTGGTTTAGTTTTCAATAAATGTCACGATTGTCCAAACGGAACACCGTAATAAAAAAAAATAATTGGACTGGTCGCTTTGTTTGAACTTGATCAAAATGTTCTTAAAAGTTTTATCATTTCAGCCGGAAGCATACACACAAAAATGCTAAACATTCACTCATTACACTGAATCAGTGTTATGTACGATATTCTGATTGTAGATCTTTGTTTTGCAGTTTTATGTATCTTAAACAAAACACATCATAAGTTTGCTAAATAAATGTGTAATATCTCATACAAAAATGGTTCGTTAGTACGGATCTTTTTAATTCACTTCTTTGGTGAATTTTTGTTGCTCGTACATTAGTTTAAATATGTATCACTTGTCGGACAACTATATTTACATAAATCAGAGTTCTGTTGGAAATCAATCTTTTGAAATATCGGACAGACGTATTTTAATATAAATTCAACTTGGATATGTATCGCTTGTCCCAAGCATTGTGTGTTTAATTGTGTAAATTTATTTTGTACATAAAACATTATCACTTGTCGGGCATAACTCTTATGTACCTTTGGCTAAACATAAAACAATCCTTTCATTCGGATAAGAATAGTATTTATACAAAGTATGAAGCTTTTCAAGATCTTCCAAATTACATAGTCTAAACAGTTTCAAATATGATAAGCTTTAAAAGCAGACATTTTGAATTGAAAAGCAAAATCTTAGTCAATTGATGTTAGGCAATTATGAATGAAATGGAGTAATCTCATCTCATTATTATCAATCTATTGTTCAAATACTATATAGATATAAATTTGAGAAATTTCACTTCTAGTATATGCATTAAAGCACTATTGTTATTTACGCAGGAACTTCACAGATAAACGCATACGCACTACTGCATGGGTTATTGAACCAAAGAAATTGTTGGTTAGTTACTGTCCTATACCCAGTCAACATCAAACATAGGTTATTGGCTCCAGTGTTGGGATAGCCACTGTACCAATGGAAAAAGTCGCTTCTTGCTCCGTAAGAATATTCCCATTGGGAAGTCGAATTCTTGCGCCGGCCATCGATATGTAAATTTTGTTTCTCGTCGTTAGCAGCCAGTATAGTTTTAACGACGTCGTACTTGGAATCCGAATCAATGTTAACTAGCAACGCTCCGTCATCCTTGCACACGCGAACGGCGTCATCACGAGATTTCTTTGTGGTGTAATGTTTCATGCAGAAACCATCTGCAGTCATGTTGTAGTCAGTGGGACAAATACCTTCACAAACGCTAGTTTGTGCCTCCGGTACGCCATAATTTCGTGACCTATTCAACGCACACGTTCTGGTTCGGTTTCTAGTTGAAAAGAAGTCAATACTCGTGGCGCCACATGGTGTCCATTCTGACCAATCAGTACACAAATGATTATTTTCAATCACCTTTCCTATAATAGTAAGTAATGGTTTGTTCAGTTTTCTCCCAAGTGCGATCAGCATTTGAGCATCGAGATCTTTCCCAGCTGTTCCATTGGTTTCCATATCATTGCTGCAATTCAGTCCTATAAATAAGTGGAGAAAAACAATGAATGTAATCGTATTTAAACTTGGCATTGTCTCCTTATTCCAACTTTCAACGTTATGGTTTTTTTTTTAAATCTTAAGTCTCCAAACAAATATCTGTTAAGTCAATATATTTACATGAAAATTCATTTGTCACTTTTAATATTCTTACAAACTTTAAATTTATTAGGTGGATCTGAGATTACAATTAAGCGCCGTCACTAGAGACTTCTGAATGCCTTAAACTATTTATTCAGTGCCAAGTTAAGGAGGTAGGTTACCTTGTTACCAGGGTAAATTCAAATTAGTTGAACCGCATCATTTTTTTTGTATTTCGTGTAATATAATGTTTTAACTGCTACAATCTCTATTTCGTTTATCTCTGTCCCTTCAAGTTCAGTTTTTATCAAGGTTTGAAGAATATGACCCTCAAAAGGTATTTTATATTGAAAGAAGAAGGAAAATACGGATATTTAACACTTTTCAGTGTATTTTAGTTTCATTGATATTTGTAGAAGTCTGCATAATTAATAATTGTACTAGTATGCACATTATCTTTCTATTATAAGCTTAAAATGTATATGTCGCGGGGCTCGTGTTTCCATGGTAACGCATTTTCTCTCATTTTTAAACAACTATGTATAAAAATGGGGTTTTCTATGGCTTCAGTGTCGTTCTGTTAATGACCAGCATGGAATATTTTGGTAATATTATTAGTAAAATACCAAGCACTTTACATGGTACCCTATTTTTCTTGAAGTTTAATGTAACCATGGCAACAGAGATGTTTAAAATAGGTTATATCTTTCTTTTTGTCGTTATTTCTTATATCAAATATTGAATAAAATTATCTTTCTTGTTAATGTAGCTTTAAAACATATTATTTCTAACGTAATTTATATTTTCGTGTTATTTTCATTTACAATGTATTTGAATAAATTTCATAGCTTAAAATACTTACAGCAGTACCCTTCATCTTGCATTTTTCATGGAAAAATCGTTTGGCATGCTGCAATTATTCTTATGGATATTGTTGAAATGAAAATAAAAAGCCGAAGCTGTGTTCCTTAAATAAACCAATGTCAACGCTTTTGAATTTTACATTTAGATATATAGGTCACGGGCTTCGTTTCCATGGTAACATCAATTCAATTCAAGAAACCACAATTTTCTACTGAAATTTGAACAATTTTAGAGCTTAGTTGTATAAGTAACAAACTATCAACGGAAACTGAAAAATAGGTATTACAAATCAAACTGCCAGTTTTTTTTATTTTTAAAATTGCCGTAACAAATAACCTTTCATCCAACTATATTCCAAATAACATTGGTTACCATCATCCATTTTCTTACATTCCGCATAACTTTTCAATATAAATACATAAAAGAAGCAAAATATTGATTATTATTCAGAAAAAAAGACTCATAAACAACATTTCAGCAAATAATGGCTGTTTGAAAATAGTTCAAATAAAGAAAATGCATAGAATTACGTACTTTTAAAATATAAATTTTGCGCGGTAATTGACACGTAACGTCATGGCGTCAATTTTAAGGCATCATTGTTTTGAAGCGTTTCTGTGGCAATTTATTCATTATTTCTGCATTATTAAACCATAAAGCATCAGACCGGAGACAGGTTCATGATTTGTTTTCAGAAGAATGGATATACAAACACATTTAGTTTGTCGTAAACGTCGTCATAAATCGTCACGTTAGCTTCCGGTTGGACATGCGCACATACAAATATTAAGGTAACCTACCTCCTTAACGGTGTTTACGTAAATATACAGGATCTTAGAACGTTTATCATGAAAAAAGAATCTCTGAATTTATACTGATACGTAGGTGAAAAGTTGAACATCTGCTTTATCTTTAAATATTTTCTATATCTTCTGTATGCAAATAATTTCAGACTTTCATTACATATTTATCAAAGTTATGGACTACAGTTTTATTCACATATTCAGTAACTCACATTATAGTGTTCACCAGGAGGCCCTGTAGCCGAGTGGTTTAGGCCGCCGGCGTAAAATCACTTGCCCCACACCGCCGTTGGCTCAGAATCTCACTAGTAGCATATTTCTTTCACGTCAGGAGGTTATCCATTTGGTTTGCTCTACGCAGGTGCTCGCCCGTGTGTGACATATTCCCAGGTGCACATAGGGTCTTCCTCTACTAAGAAAAACTTGAAAGTCCTCATATGGCCATATATGTCGGTGTGACTTGAAACCCAACATAATTAAAATAAATAAGTGGATATCATTCTACAGATCTCTGTATCTCTGTGTTATGATCATGTTATAAATATGACCAAGGGCTGGCAAACTATGTTAAATGTCCTTTGTTATAACGTAGATCTAATTTCTTAAATGACGTATAAGCTAGTACAGTAGCTTTACAAAAACTAGAACGGTGTATTAAATGAAATCTTGGAATAATCCTAGTGAATTCATTTATTTTCCGAAAAAAATTCAGAACCATACAAGCATTTATTTAAACTGAATTTTATATGTTAAGGTGATAGAAACGATATTGCGTATAGTTTTTTATAGAGATTAAAACCATAGTTTTACTTTTGAACAATTCTCTGTATAATTATAACTCGCTTTATGAAACGCTATCCATTAACGAAACACATTGCCTTAGCGTTCCGTTGCAAGAATTTATCTAATGGAACGTTATTGGAACGCATCACCAAACACAGAAAAAACATTTTAACTGTGGTTTGTTAGAAAGAGTTTGTTTGGGAGAGTTTAGAACAAATGTCTGTTTGGGAGAGACAAAACAAATTTTGTTCAGCCTGAAGTGTATAAAGTTCATTGAAGTTGCTTTGCGCATATACATATAGTCAAGTCAAACGTGCACTATGCCTGGTTTTGGAATTACGACCCGTTTAAATCTTACAAATTCGGTCATTTGCTTTCCTGATAATCACTTAGCTGTTTGACCGAAAAAAATGCCCTAAATTACTACTGACAGCAAATCATGGATCCGAAACTGTTCAATGTTTCTGTGTAACAAATTTCTTTTGCCGGTGCAAGAAAATGTTTGCACAATTCATTTTCTGTCATGATCAGACTCAACCAAACTGTGTCTGCAATTTTCACTTTTGTGTGGTTGTGTTCTATGTGCTTTAAGGATGTTCTTGGTAAAACGTACAAATGTAGTGCAATATTTTAGAAACAGTACAGCAAATATTTATCATAGAACATTTCATGTGCAGTATGTGCTTACTTTTTAGCCTTAATGTGGAAATAAAACCTAAATTGGTGCGTAACGTAACTCTATGGAACCCGAAGTATTAAGCAACACTTTCAGAGGAGGTGTCCGGACACGCCTTCATTAGTATTTCACATTTTGTAACATTCCATAGAACCATTTCTCATGAAAAAGTTTGTATTAGATTTCCCGAAAGCAAAGAGCACCCCAAATACAGCTAAGGGGCCATGTATCGCAAAGTAGGCCCACAACAAAAAAAAGTGAAGCGGAAAGATAATCCAACCATGGTATTTGCATTTGCAATGACCTGACAATAATATGCGCTAGTTAAGTTCATATAAATACAGTTCTGTAAATTACAGTCAGATACGTTAAAAACTATCAAGACTTTCATTTAATTTAGTATTTAGCAATACGCAGCATTTTGTAACTGTTTTTAATCATGCAACAAAAGAATCCGGCTTAACGATCTTCAGTTTTCTTACGACCAATCTGACTAAAGTACATCTCCTATTACGCTACGCATAGGATCTGAAAACGACCTATTCATTGCCTCGTTCTGACGGCCCTTTCACTAGCCAATCAGAGCCTAGCTTACAACATCTTGCAAATCTACCTCTAGCATTGACTTTTGATATTTACAATTCTTATGTCGTAATGTATCAGATAGCCGGTTAGCTCAGTCGGTAAGCCACTTGCTTTGTAAGCGAGGGGTCCCGGGTTCGAGTCCTGGAATAACTGCATATTTTTCTTACTCTTTGACAATCGAACAAGTCGCCTGATTGGATAACATAAAAATAGCAATAATGGAAATCCAAAATATACAGAAGACGAATGTGAATGGGTCGTTCTCAGATCTTCGTTTAGAAGATCAAGTACTTTAGTCAGATTGTCTTACGACCATCCTCACTTTTTCTTATGTAGCACAACCGCATATGGTCATAAATTCCACCTAAATAGAATATTGCCTCATCAGAAGTATTAACGAATTCCAAATCATACAACCTCAATAAACTTACTTTGTAGTTATAGTTGGAGATGAAAATAGAAGATGTTAAATGAGTGTCTTTTCATACTGAATGTATAAAACGAGTTTAATAAAATGCGAGGCCTGAGTTTAATAAATTCCATATGGAAAAAAAACAAATATAATATTCTTTTTATCACATGTAAGCTTTCCATCCTGAATCATCAAAAGGTCGTCTTTCTTAACCTTTTATTGTAGACCAAGTCAATTTGACCAATGCCTTCTATACTAAAAACAACGTAAATGTCAAAATTTTATAACACTAGTGTAACAACAAATTTATGAAATTGTTTTATTTCATTCCATCGACGTCAAAATGTGATAAACGGTTATATGTTACGATTGAAACTCCATACTTTGTTCAAATATGTGAGTAGATTCTTATACGAATTTAACAGCCCTAGTTGTTGTGGCTGTAAATTCAACCACATAAATATTTGTGTTCCACTGTAACCTATTTTGAATGTCGATTTATTTATAATTACCTTAATGAAATATTAAATCAGAGCTTATTTTTCATTTTTTCATACTCCTGTGTAAATGGTTGGTCTCAAAAGCTCTCGTGGTTGTCACCTATTTCCGCGAGTACATCCTAGAACTTTTGGAAACAATGTACAAGCATTCATAAAACATTGTAATGAACAGTTTGAAGTTCTTTTGAATGCTTCTCTAAGATTAAACCTTAACAGTGTTCAGTTTTAAGTTGAACACCTCCATTATATACAAGTTACTAATAGATTTGGAGCAATAAGACATTTAGAGTCTGATTATACTGCCTTATTTCTGATATTTAACATCCAGTACTTATGTGTCATCTATTTGTGATCCACCTAATCCGTAACAAGACCCAGACATAAACTATAAATCATTCAAAAGGCCGGTGGCATTACGATTTTTGTTTAAATTCTTTTGTAGTGTTAATTTTATGTTCAAAACTGTATTGTAAAATCGTGCAAAGTCACAGTTTTGAAAAATTGCTTTGTTGAAATTTTACAGTTTTTAACGTATTGTACGGAAATCTTGGTTTTATGCTTACGCAGGTATTCTGAGTTTTATTAAATCCATCGACAAATAAGGTCACAACTGAAATTTTAAGCTTTCTGGAGTTTAAAATCTCTTAAATTTACAACATAAAACATCCGGTGACGATTATCCAAAAGAAATGAAGACATTTTATGAATTTACCAACCACGGAATGGTAGGTAATATTACTGATATTGTCTTGTATATAAACAGAAATCAGTGAAAACACTTGATACGGAAAATGTGAATCAAATAGTAAGAGCAATACTTCGTTATTATATTTCTTGCATTGATTCGTTTGAAGACATTTTTGCAAACAAATATTTTATCTATTTTCGTGATTGACCAATCATCATGTTTTGTATCAAATGTTAAGCATGCACGAAACTTCATTACATCTGATATCCCCAAAACAAACATCCTGTTTGGATACTCTTCTAATTGATAAGGTATCTATATCTGTATTTTATATCCTTTGCCAACTATTTCGATATCATGATCAGTTCATATCATCGAAAAGATGATAAAAAGAAGCATGCGTTTGTAACATATCTTCAGAATTTGAATCAAGTATTCTTATTTTCTATTAATGATTATACACACTGATTTTTTATCTAGTATATAGGTATATGTATTTGTATTTACTCCTACATAAATCTCTACAAATATTTTGAATATTTTCCAATACTAGTATACGTGAGAAAGATCAACGTCTGTTAATGTGTGTTTGTATATGTGTTGGTTTCTAGCAAAATGTTTGCTTGTGCATCAACGAAGAAATAATTTAATGTATGGGTTTTTCCGTACTTCTGCCAAATCAATTCTATTAAGAAGTACACATTTCTAAAACAATAATTGTTCCCCATGTTTAAGAGTGCTACTGAAAATTGTAAAATGTAGGGAAAATAAAAACTGCAAATATAGTTTAGTTTATTCTAACTTAATTTAGTTCGGTTGTGATGCATGCTTGAAGCTTATTTGAATCACTCTCGAGTCCTCTCCCTTGAAAAGCTAGTACTTGTGACATGAATCCCGTGACCTCCGGAAGGAGCGGCCGAAGCCCTAACCCCTAGTATACCGCTGCCGTTAAAAACGTTACAGTGTCCGTCTTAGGTACAAGATGTCCATGACCCGGGTTTCAGTCAGGGTTTTTTTAATTATGTTACAATGGCACACAACATATTAAATAACTCACGAGAAAATATAAATCTATACCAGACCTTCAAATATCCCATTTAAGTTCGATGATGATTTCTAAAAATGGAGGGATTGTACGTATGAGTGAAGAGCATGACAGTTATTGAGATATCCTTACTATTGTGTTCGGGGGCCTCCGTGACCGAGTGGTTAAGGCCACTGACTTCAAATCACTTGCCCCTCATCGATGTGGGTTCGAGCCTCACTCGGGGCTTTGAATTCTTTATGTGAGGAGGCCATCCAGCTGGTTTACGGAAGGTCGGTGGTTCTACCCAGGTGCCCGCTCGTGAAGAAATAATGCACACAGGGGCGTCTGGGGTCTTCCTCCACCATCAAAGCTGGAAAGTCGCCATATGACATATAATTGTGCCGGTGCGACTTTAAACCCAACAAAATAAATGAATTACTACTGCGCTCGCTTTAATGGCGACGTCATAGATTGTTCGACTTAAGTGTGAGAGATCTCTTGTTCGATGTTCATTTAAGGCTAAAGTATTTTCAGCCCCTTTCATTGCGACGAAGCAAGGTAAACGTAGATGCTTTCCATAAATCCGTATTCCATTACTAAGGATCTTTAATGGAATTACACTATTATTCTGCAAGTCTAATCATTAGCGTGATATAGCTACCAAAGAAAAATAATTGCAGATTTTAACAAAATAAAAACAATAACTATCATCATACTTATTTGATAATTAAATCCTCAGAGAAGTAGATATGACCAAACAAAAACACTCGCATTCAGTATCAGTTCAATGCGACTAACCATTACCAAGAAACGACTGTAGAATGTCAAATATTCCAATTTTAAAATATTAATATTGTAAAATTAATAAGTCTTGTCATATGCATTTGAAAAATACTTAACAAATTCCAGGATGGCTGATATGACTGAAAACAAACACACACACCATATACGGACATACGGACATGTATGTTTCAAAGGGCGATTACTTCAATATAAAGTTTTTATCATCTTAAGATACAATTAATATTTTTATTTGAAATTTCGGAATTTCGATTGTTTAGCTTTTACTCTATCACCATTTTTTTCGTAACTCTGCAGAAAAAAGAGGGAATAATAATAACCTCAGGAGTTATCTCCTGTGAAGAAAACATAGGGCCTGAATACAAACTAGAAGATAAGGAAACTCAATTGTTTTGTCCGAAATAACTCGCAACATGTTTCACGTGACTGACATTAAACCTTTCTAAAAATTGTCCATTTTCAGGTAAAATCTTGACATTTATGGCCAAACTAGCGATAACAACGCATTGTTGTTTTTGTTAGTCGTACATTAGTTTAAACGGACATCAATATTTACATAAATCACAGTGCTGTTGGAAATCTAACTTTTGAAATATCGGACAGATATATTTTTTTGATATCAATTCAACTTAAATATGTATCGCTTGTCAAACTTTTATTTAAATATTTCGAATCCTTTATCACTTGTCCGAAATTTATTTTGTAACATAAAAAATTCACTTGTCGGGCATAAATCTTAACATGTACATGTATCACTGGTTGGACATGAAACAATCATTTCTTTTGGTTAAGAATAATACATAAATACAAAATATGAAACTTTTCAAGATCTTATAAATTACACAATATAAACAGTTTCCAATATGATAAGCATTTAAAGCGGAAATTCGGAATTGAAAAGCAATATCTTAGTCAATTGATATTAGGCAATTACGAATGAAATTTAGTAGACTCACTATTATCAATCCATTGAAATGTAACTTTGAGAAAGTGAACTACTACTATATTATGCATTAAAACAATAATAAAAAAGTATTGTTATTTACGCAGGAACTTCACAGATAAACGAATATGCATTATTACATAGGCTATTGAACGAAAGGAATTGCTGGTTTGTTGCTGTTCTATACCCAGTCAACATCAAACATAAGTTATTGGCACCGGTGTTAGGATAGCCGCTATACCAGTGGAAATATCCGCTTCTAGATCCGTAAGTATACTCCCATTGCGAAGACGAATTCTTACGCCGACCATCGATATGTAAATTTTCTTTCTCGTCGTCTGCAAACAGGATAGCTTTAACAAATTCGTACTTGGAATCAGAATCAATATTGACTAGAAATGCTCCGTCATCCTTGCACACGCGAACGGCGTCATCACGAGATTTAAACTCCAGAAAGCTTTAACATTTCAATTGTGACCTTATTTGTCGATGGATTTAATAAAACTCAGGATGCCTGCGTAAGCGTAAAACCAAGATTTCCGTACAAAACGTTAAAAACTGTAAAATTTCAACAAAGCATTTTTTCAAAACTGTGACTTTGCACGATTTTACAATACAGTTTTGAACATAAAATTAACACTACAAAAGATTTTTTAAAAAATCGTAAAGCCACCGGCCTTTTGAATGATTTATAGTTTATGTCTGTGTCTTCTTACGGATTAGGTGGATCAAAAATAGATGACACATAAGTACTGGATGTTAAATATCAGAAATAAGGCAGTATAATCAGACTCTAAATGTCTTATTGCTCCAAATCTATTAGTAACTTGTATATAATGGAGGTGTTCAACTTAAAACTGAACACTGTTAAGGTTTAATCTTAGAGAAGCATTCAAAAGAACTTCAAACTGTTCATTACAATGTTTTATGAATGCTTGTACATTGTTTCCAAAAGTTCTAGGATGTACTCGCGGAAATAGGTGACAACCACGAGAGCTTTTGAGACCAACCATTTACACAGGAGTATGAAAAAATGAAATATAAGCTCTGATTTAATATTTCATTAAGGTAATTATAAATAAATCGACATTCAAAATAGGTTACAGTGGAACACAAATATTTATGTGGTTGAATTTACAGCCACAACAATTAGGGCTGTTAAATTCGTATAAGAATCTACTCACATTTTGAACAAAGTATGGAGTTTCAATCGTAACTTATAACCGTTTATTACATTTTGACGCAGATGGAATGAAATAAAACAATTTCATAAATTTGTTGTTATACTAGTGTTATAAAATTTTGACATTTACGTTGTTTTTAGTATAGAAGGCATTGGTCAAATTGACTTAGTCTACAATAAAAAGTTAAGAAAGACGAACGTTTGATGATTCAGCATGGAAAGCTTACATGTGATAAAAAGAATATTACATTTGTTTTTTTCCATATGGAATTTATTAAACTCAGACCTCGCATTTTATTAAACTCGTTTTATACATTCAGTAAGAAAAGACACTCATTTAACATCCTCTATTTTCATCTCACTAAAACTAGGGAGAAAAGTTGCAGATAAATACAAACACAAATCAATTACTACAAAGTAAGTTTATTGAGGTTGTATGATTTGGAATTCGTTAATACTTCTGATGAGGCAATATTCTATTTAGGTGGAATTTATGACCATATGCGGTTGTGCTACATAAGAAAAAGTGAGGATGGTCGTAAGAAAACTGAAGATCGTTAAGCCGGATTCTTTTGTTGCATGATTAAAAACAGTTACAAAATGCTGCGTATTGCTAAATACTAAATTAAATGAAAGTCTTGATAGTTTTTAACGTATCTGACTGTAATTTACAGAACTGTATTTATGTGAAATTAACTAGCGCATATTATTGTCAGGTCATTGCTAATGCAAATACCATGTTTGGTATATCTTTCCGCTTCAGTTTCTTTTTGTTGTGGGCCTACTTTGCGATACATGGCCCCTTAGCTGTATTTGGGTTGCTCTTTGCTTTCGGGAAATCAAATACAACCTCTTATTTTCATGAGAAATGGTCCTATGGAATGTTACAAAATGTGAAATACTAATGAAGGCGTGTCCGGACACCTCCTCTGAAAGTGTTGCTTAATACTTCGGGTTCCATAGAGTTACGTTACGCAGCAGTTTAGGTTTTATTTCCACATTAAGGCTAATAAGTAAGCACATACTGCACATGAAATGTTCTATGATCGGGCCTTCTTCATTAGTCTAGGATTTATCTTGCTTTCAGCCATGCTGCAATGCGAGATGCTACATTCGGTGCATTGCCTTGTGATAAACTTACATCGTTTCTTCGCCATGTGTCTTTGTTGTATATTTACTAATGATATGAATAAAAGTGGTCCCTTGACGTAGGCATTGTATCTAATTTGAAGAATATTTAAAGAATGGAACAAAGAAGTATATATTGTTATATATGATCTAACAGCATGATAAAACAACTTTTGTTTTCAATGTTCTGTAGTCATAACAGGAATAATGTTGAAAAGATGATCAACAACAAATAATCCTACTTGTCTAAAGGGAAGGTAACTGTGTAACTAAATATTGGTTACTTAAGACGGTACTAGTTATCTCCCTTATAAGTTTGCATATAAAGAGTCTGAATTGACCCCAACATGACCTATGGTCTGTTTCATTTAGCAATCAGAAAACACTGATGTTCTTAAATATTTATTCAATTCTGTTTATATGACATGTAATTATATATATAATGTTTTATGAAAAATGTATATGAAAGTAATAAATATGTGGTATTGCACTTTGTTGACAGTAAAAAACATAAAATGGTTTGACATGAGATATCTGCATACATACTTTTGTTTACACGATAGACATTAAATCATGAGATAAAGAACATAACTACAATTCATAAACAAGAGGGTCATAATGCCCCTGGATCGCTCACCTGAGAAATATGTATCAAATGTCAAACTGATGCTAAGGCAGGCCAATATTTGACCCTAGGGGGATAATTTGAACTAACTTGGTAGAGGACCATTAGATGATGGCACATACATGTACCAAATATCAAACCCTTAGCTACTGTGGTTTTGGACAAGGAGATTTTAAAGTTTTTCCTTTTGGTTGCCATGAGTTCTGCATGGATTTAAATTCTTTGGGCAATTTTGATAGGGGGCACCCAAGGATCATTTCGGTGAAGTTTAGTGTAAATCAGTGGTTTTGAAGAATAAGATTTTTGAAATTTACAATATTGCCATATAGGGAAAGTCAGCCCCGCCCCCTGGTGGAAACAGAAAGGCTTAGACAATTTTGGAAGAGGGTCACCTAGAGATCATTTCTACAAAATATTTTTGAAATCACAGTTTCTGACAAAAAGATTTTCAAACTTTTACCTTTTGGTTGCCATAGCAAGCAGAGTTCTGCATGGAATTAAATTCTTCTGGCAATTTTGAAAGATCATCCTGTGAAGTTTGGTGTAAATCTGCACAGTGGTTCTAAAAAGAAGATTTCTTTTACAAAGTGTTGACACACGACGCACTACAGACCTCGAGCGATCACAAAAGCTCACTTTGAGCATTTGGCTCAGGTGAGCTAAAACAGTACATATAAATGGGACAGCAATATAAATAGAAACAGTCACCATATATATGGCTATTTCAAATATTATATATGTCAATTAATTCCTTATAATACGTCTACTTCTTAATGTTTGAATAATGCGTATTTGAATCCAAACACAAAAATTTTGAAAAAATAATGAAAGTTTTATGAAGGCTGCTAGACCTGTAGTAGAGATTTACCCTAAGCCTTTTTTACGCAAGGGAAACAATCTAATTATATAGTGAAATTTTTGAGTGAACACCGTTTTTTTTTTATCCTAATCCTGCCCATGTTATATCAGTGCAAAGGAAAAGTAACCTATCTATGATAAATGCCATATATAATTACACAGTTATGCATCTAACAGTCTTGAAATTGATTTCTTCGATTTTCTCATATTTCTAGATATTTTTCCCATACTTTGACGCATATGTATGGGTAGTTGAGATTGTTCTCTTTTCAGCAGTAGCCTTTTCAACATATTTCACCTTGTGAAATTCTGTGGGTTTTGACTTTTTTCAAAAAATCGTCTGTTTGTTGACAAATTTCACCACAAAAATGTTCTACTTTTCCCCCAGGGCAATCAATTATTTGATCTTTACATAGTTTTGTATTGAGGTTGCTAATCCATGTGGCAAATGTGCATGCTTTTTTCATGGTTAGACGTAAACAGTGGGTAGTTTGGATGAGGTACTAGGTCAATTGTCACCTAAGCCTATCATAAAGTCTTTGCGGAGTTGTCCCCATTTTTTCCAAATATTTCATCCGGGATCATTTTTTTTTCAGCTCAAATAACTCTTTTTCAGGAAATGATATTTTAATAATTTTTTCAGTCCTTGTATTCTGATGCAGTTAACTTCACATACATATAATATGGATAGCTCCTACTTGAAGTTTGTATTTTCAGTTACAATGCCTACCTGTAGCTTGTAATGACTTGATAAAATTCTGACATATGAAACTTTTGACTAGTACAATGGTGACATACTGTAGTGTTGCTAAAGTAATCATGCAACTTTCAAAGTTGACAAGGAACTTAAGGGAATTAACCTGCAAAGTTTTGTTAAGACTAATCAATAATATAGTCCAGGCAAACAAATCTGGACAGACGCACGCATACAATTTGGACAACTATGTCTTCACTTCCGCAAACGGGCACAACGAAAAGTAAAGCCAATGGAAGGCTCCTCTATAGTGAGCTGTGCAAGTTGCAGACACTGATCTTGAAGCATAGCTGAAGGGTGACAATGAAGATTTCACAGGCATATCTGAAGATACAAATGTATATGTAATAACTCTGTATTCGACATGTCTGTAGCTCTTTAATTGTCAAATATATGTATACTTCTAAATATAAAGTAGAATAAAAATCAAACTTTTACCGAATTAATAAAACTTTAACATATTTTATTTCAGGAGAAGAATGTAAGATATGGAAAGTTACATTCATAAGTCTGTAATTGTTTGATACTATATCATTTCTTACTGTAAGTGTAAAATTTATATCATACTTGACCATTGGTCTCATGTGAAACAAACTTTACACATGCCTCTTGAAGTGATATATAACTGAATTACATTGTAACACTTTGCATATAATTGTAAACAATTACCTGAAGATATCAATATCTGTGTTTAATTAAATCATACACATCAACACTGGCATCATACGAATTCACACAACATTCTACACTGAAATAAAGAAACAAATTCCTACAAATGGGTTTAGTACTACCATTACTGAAAATAAAATACAGAATTTACATCACATTGGGACTGTAATCCACTGAAATCATCAAGTGACAAACATAAAAAAGATTGCATTATCAAGATATTAAAACAAAATGGTTATTGCTAAAGTGTGTTTAAAAATCTTGAAACATGGTTGAGTGGCTGACAATAGTAAATCTTTTACCCCTGTATCATTAGAAGGGCTAAAATTTTAGAAGTCTGAATAGATATCTTTACCCAAGTCAAAAGTTCTTCATTCAAAATGGTTGGCTGTACCATTCTGCATATAACTTACATAAAATCATTTTAATCATATTCACACTGTCTGTCTGTAAAATGTTTAGGGGAACATTATTTTAATAACTGACATTAAATTACCTTCACCTGGTAAACTTAAAATCATCATATGTACATCACTGTATCATTAGAACATCTTCCCCTTCTTTTATTTGTGTTAGACATGTAGGGCTCTCTGAAATATATAAATAATAAAATCTGTGAAAATACTCATTTGACATGCAAAAACCAAAACACCATCTTTATCAAAGCATCTTAATATTGATCTTAAAAAAGTATTATTATTTCAAATAATTATTGTCCATAAAAGTATAATGTATCCCATCCATAATCATTACATGACTCTATATAATTCACCAGTTCATAGTTTGGAATGACTTCCAGCCTCAAACCAGAAGTTGTAGAAAAATAAATTATGAAAGTTGAATTATGATATATTTTAATAAGGATGGCCTATCTGTTAATTGTCAAAATTGTTTCCTCTTTAGAATACTGATAGCCAAGCCATTCAATAATTTCATCTTATCAAATGCAGCCTTTAAATATAGATCATCAGTCAATAGTTTGTATTAATTATAATAATTATGCACTGACTTGTTTATATTCAACACCATAAAGAGAGATAATACTACTTGTCAATTGAAAACATTGTATGTGATACTCTTCCATCCTGTATAAATTGCATTTAATAAGAATTTACATTTTGCTTTGACTGGCCCTGCTTCTGCAGCAACTTTAAATGTGTCATTGTTGGCTTGTACTTCTGTCTGAAATGGAGTAATTAATATATTTCAATACTCTTATAATAAATATATAATGTTGTTCTATTCCTACAATTTGCAATAGTTTATTATGAAAATTCGTTTTAACTCGATTACTTCCTGTTTTGAATACAGCTAAAATACATAGAACAGACTATAAGCTATAATAAGGTTAAGGGTCACTCTGAAAGGAAAGTCGTTCAACATAAGCCCAGTTAATCGCAGATACTTTAAATAAGCTGTAATTTCACACAATAATTTGCTATAGGAATATGTATCTATAAACAAAAATCAAGAAATAACAAATAAATGGAAAGAATATATCTGAGCAACTTTAAAAGCGACAATGAAAATGAATGTAGAAAGGCAATATTTTCTTATCGACTTTTCTTTCATAGTTTCCATTTATAGCGTAACAGTTTACTTCCATACTGTATTCAATAATCCATAAATATTATACTAAACGTTTAAATGCATGTAATATCCTTATGTTACTCGCAAATTGACATTTTGTTGATAACCTCTCAGTTTTCGGCAGTTTTCACGTGAATAACAAAACCGGTGTTGACATAAATGTTCTACTTCCGGCAATATTCGATAGCGTAAAAGGCTCTTGTACGATGTCTACTTGACGGGATAAATGTGATCAATCTTACGCATGAACAGTTGACAGAAATATTTTCCCAAGTTCAACACATTAGAGCACACACACTCTCCAATGTCACTAAGCAGAACGCGATGGCACGATGGTGTGATGGTGAAAACGCGATGGTACGGTGATGAAAATGCGATATTACATCTATATTTCACCATCATACCATCGCGATTTTATCATCGTGCCATCGCGTTTTTACCATCGTACCATCGTTGGTTCATCATCGTGCCATCGCGCCATCGCGTTTTCGTCATCGTACCATCGTGCATCGTGGTTTAGTATCAAATAAAAAGTCACGATTGTCCAAACACACGTCTGCATAAATAAAAAGGACCTCTCTCTCTCTCTCTCTCTCTCTCTCTCTCTCTCTCTCTCTCTATATATATATATATATATATATATATATATATATACAACGTTACTGTTGTATATGAAATATAGACGGGTATAACACTGCTTTGCGATCGGCTATTTACTGATTATCGTGGTCTAATAACACCAAACTACTTTCGCGTCCCATTCTATATTTATATCAATGTTTACAAAATAAAGTCAATGTTTACAAAATAAAGCGATGTAACGGTTTTTAAAATGCATTTGAAAAACTGCGAAAACTCGAATGTTCCCTGGAAACTAGAAGTTTATCACCCATTTAGTTTCATGTATATATAGTGAAATAATGGCGTCATTTTGACTTTCAGTGATACTGTTTTTAAAAAATCACATGCACAATGTGTGGATTAGTCGCTTTAATACATAGATACTCATCATGTATTCACCATTTACTTTTTAAATGTCAGCCAAATTAGTCAGTTCTTGAACTTTTAAATGTTATTTTTCTAGACTTAGGAAACAAAGTTACGCACAAATGCAAGGCTCGTCAGCTAAATACTACACAAAAAAGAATTCTGTTTGTTCTCTCGAGGCCATATTCTACTTAAGGCATGATATGTATGTTGCAGGAATTATTACTTGAACATATGTCACGTTTTAAGATAAGAATTGAAACAAACTTTAAAGGCTATATAAAAGGCCTTTCTCAACTATTTGTAGACAAACGACAATAATTGTGCAGTCTATATCCAGTGGATATCCCTTAAGGGATAGATACATAATAGAAGTTTAACAAATTGCATTTGCTTGGCATATTCTAAAAGTTGACCTTGTTGTGCACTGTGTTGCAATTGTTTAATTTATAAATATCCAATTATATCAATTCACTGGTTCTTGCTGACCTGATTGTTGCGTCGTAAAATTTAATCTTGTAGGCTTTTACTGTCTTTGGAATTTACTATCTACCTGGCGGCCACTTCTAAGATGTTGGTCGTCCCATATAAAGCTGTTACGTTTCACCTTACATGCTCTGTAACAATAGCCAGGATGCTATAACATAGACAGTTGCTGCAGGAATTAAAAGTTTTGAGATGTATTTAGATAATTTCTTGCAAATTTCTCAGATTCTCAAATTCTCAGATTATCTATGTTTCCAACAGATCGCATACAGATTTATTTTATAAGCATACCTCTACATATAAAATGTGTTATTGGTTGTTTTATGTGTTTACTTTATAATGTTTTGGGCGATAGAACAATATCACGCAAAAACAGAATTTTATTTTAAAATCACCACCATTAAATATTCAATAATATTATAAACCCTATTTGATTGGTCGAAAGGGTTGCAAGCGCGGGTCGTCAAAAAGCGATATTGACCCCCCAAAAAGCGATCATGACTCTTGCGATATCACTTCTTCTTATATAACTGAAGAAGCGTTCGTGTGTACGGGTCCTCCGTAAGGATTTGAATTTACCCAACATACAAAACTTTTTCACCTATATAAAAATACAGTACGGCAAGAAATGGAGGTTTTAAATTAGGTCGTAGAAATTTAGTGATGTGCCGTTACCATACAAATGGCTACTGAAGCTGGTAATCGCGGAAACTAAACATTTTTCTTTTGTTATATTTCAAAAACTAATGGTATCAGAAACTTGATATTTTCATATTTTCAGTAAGTTATGAATACCTATTGTTTGCTGTGAATATATTCTAGATATCTTATTAAATTTCTTAATTGTCGTCAGCATGTGCAATTTTAGTATTTAGCACGTGCATTCAGTTGTGAACCAATAAGGTGCTTTTTAATAAAAAAAAAATGTTTTTTGGACTTAATTACAACTATGGCTTATTTTTAGCTTGAACATTTTGTATAATACGCATGCAATTAAAATTCTAAAAATTTAAGTTTAACACCATTTCATATATTTATGCAGCGGGTTACATGTCATGTACATTATTCATTCGCTTCCTTTCTCAATACACATGGACAATGAAGTCTAGGAATAACTCGTTGAATCTCGGCTTGGAATATTTAACATATATAATATGAAAAAAAATGTTTATCAAATTAATTGTTGGAAAACATGTGAATACACTATTTTTTTTTGTGATATTATTACCTGTCAGTGTTGTATATATTCAGATAAAGAGCTGAATATATCAGTATATAAATGCATCCTGTAAATAGTCATTGGTCTTGTAACAGAACTTTGTCTCTAATAAAAATATTTCTTAACTTTTTTTAATGAAAAGTTTCGACCATGTCATCTCATAACCTTTAGAACCTGTTATTGCTTCAAATCAGGCTGATATAACTTCATATGTTTCCACCTGATTAAATTAACAGTCATTAGTGTAAGCGATACAGATCATTAACTCACAAAGTTAAAGAATTTGACGAGTAGCATTTGTCACTTGGCAATAATTATAGGCATTTTGCACAAAGTATATGGCATATGGCATTTGATATTTATTGAAGGCCGGTGCGCCAGAAATATAGCCTAATGTTAAATAACAAATATTTAATGCTAAATGCCAATAACTTAATGCTAAAAGCCAAGTACTTAATGCTAAATGTCAATTACTTTATGCAAAATGCCAAATACTAGTACTTTACATAAAAAGCAACATACCAAATGCTATATGCCTATGGAAGGCTAACGCGCAATTGTAACTGCAAAAATGTAATGAAAAATGAAAAATGCTATTTACGAACTGCTTAATTTCAAATATTGGCTCTCGAACGGCAATTGTAAATGATAAATGTTTTTTGTTTTTGTTAAAGAACTGAATATATCAGTTATATAATCATTGCCCTTCGTTACATACCTTTGTCTCTGTAACATATCTTAGTCTATTATATAATAAACATTTTACAGCAAAATGTTTCATTTCCATGTCCCCGTAACAGCTGCAACGTTATTGCTATAAACACATTACATTCATTAGTTGAAGAGATAAAGATCATAAAGATTGATAATTTGAGAATTACCATTTATCATTTGACAAAAAGAATTTCTTTTTATCTTCTTCTTCTCGTTTGCAACTACACTGTCAGACCAGTAGCCTCGATGAAACCTGTGGTTTGCCGCAGATCCTCAAAACCTCCATAGAGATTCTGGTGCATTGAGGTATCTATCGTCCAAGTCGCAGCTCGCTTATGGTCATGCCTTTTATATCTGTGAAGTATATGCTCCGCAGTAGGGCAGGGACGATTTCAAAATTTTGAAACAGGGTAATTATTTGTATGAAATTGAATCAAATCAGTTAATTGGCCGCCATATTGAAACTGTTCATTCATTTCCTGATGACCGTATCAAGGTACTTCCAGCAGCTTACTTCATTAGAAACTTACGGACTCAGTGTGATAATTAATAAGTCATATTTTGGTGTATTTCATTTTAAATATATCAAGACAAGTGAATCCGAGACTACTGATTATGTTGATTGATGTGTTTTTGCAGAAATATACTGCGGGTCTATGTGCTGGTCAAAGAAATATATAAAGTACGATTCGTGATGTTTATTGTTTGAGAGCGACTAGCGGTTTTGCAAAATTGAAACCGTTCTACCTAGTAATCGAATCGGATCCGATTAACCGAGTAATCGTCCAAGTCCTACACTGCAGTCTTTTCTTCCTCACCACTTGAACAAGTTGGCGATGGTGCCAGTCTGTATTTTTTGTACATGTGGGCATTGAGCTTGTTGTGCCCTTAGCGACGCCTGACCAGCAACACTTGTTCAGACCGATCAAGAAGATGGAAAGCATCTTCCTCTATCCTTGGTCTCGTTAGTGTCTTGATGATGGTGACTTTCTCCTTGTACCACACAGGTTTTGTTGGTTGTTTTGACTGAGCTTCTAGCTTAACCAGTTTGTCTGCCTCTTCATTGCCTGCAAGTCCACAAGAGGATGGAATCCACTGAAGGCTCTGCATTCTCCTGGCTAGCTGCGGAGCTTTATTGTTGATCAGAACTTCCTTAACAGACAGTGCGTCTGTGAGAAAGACGACTGAGAAGCTTTCTTCTGCCGAGTCTTCAACCATTGAGACGGCCTTCATGAGTGCTTCAGTCTCTGCCTTGTAATTGCTGCAGTGTTTTCCTGTGGCTGCATGTAGAGTTTTTATGACATTTAGCATTTTGTATACGGCACATAGTATTTTGTATGTAGCATTTAGCATTAAGTATGTGACATTAGCATTAAGCTATTGACATTTAGCACAAACAACTTCTTATTTAGCATTTGGCAGTTAGCATAGCGCATCGGTCCCCACTAAAAGGGCAGGGACAATGAGCTCCAGTGTTACGAAAAGAGAAGTTCGCCAAGCATTTTAGATGATGTTAGATGATCTGTCTGTGCAATTCAAAATGTAGTTCCATGTTGTTGATAAGATCTTGTATATAATTCAGATATTGATGTGACAGTTATAGCTTTGGCTTAGCTGTATTGCTTATTGTAATTAGAAAATATCTAGATACTTTCACTGGGAATTTCCATTTCTACATATTGATAAGTACCGGAACAGTCGACAAAGTTGCAATTAAGAATTCATCCTAGCACTGAGACTTCTAGGATTTGTTCAAGTTGCTTAAATTGAGTAAGGGGTAGTGCGTGGGGGTGGAGGATCCGAGGTTTGGCCATCCAGAGTTATTCATTAACACTTGAAATTCGTCTTTACACATAGTCCTATACTGACGTTCTGTTTGCTTATTAAAACGAGATTATGGTATATGTATGTTTTTCAATGTTTAAAATGTAAGTCATCATAGTAAAACGATCATTTGGATTTCATTTCGTTTTTCATTTTGTCAATAAACTGTAAAGTGCTTTTGTATATAAAATAACTAGAAATATGCGACTTATTGAAGTAACGGAGCCGGAATGAAAACGTACAAAGATAACATTTACTGACCATCCTTTTGCAAGTTGTCACTTTAACATATGTATTTTCTTCGTAACCGCATGCAGAGGATGTATATTGCTACTACAAATGTGCATGAAAGAAATACAGACATACCGTACTCTTTCAAAAACATCGTATTTTCTTTGATTTTTCCATCGGGGCTATATACAAAATATGAAGTGTACTAAGTTTTGATAACATACCAATAGTGATGATATCTTTGGAAAGTGTATTGCATAATACGAGATTTCAACAGAGTAACAATAAGTGACCCACCCACAAAATAAGAAATACGCAAAGCATTACTCTTATTTCGCAAATGTTATCGTACATTCTTTCCACATGAACATTAGTATCACTTTGGTAGAACCGCTCTACACACGCCGGAAACCTTACTCTAGGCCTAGTTTACTCCCATTATGGTTCCGCTGAATTATGGAGAGAAGTCCGGTAATATGATTAATTATTAAAGTGATAGAAGTATCAAATCTAAAATATTTGATTTCGTAACAGTAATAGTAACTAGAGCTGTAAGTGGACATCGCGTTCGATTATTCAGTGCTTGATAGTATAATATAAGCTATGAGTAAACCTTTAACATTACAATAAGCATATTCTAAGTCGAAAAGGGGCCATAATTCAGTCAAAATGCTTGATAGAGTTGCCTCCTCCGTTTTACAGACTGGGGTCATGATGGTAAACAAGTATGCAAAATATAAAAGCAATATCTCAGTGGACTTTGAAAATGTTTGGGGTGGTACGCAAACTTTAACATTACAATAAGCATATTCTAAGTCGAAAAGGGGCTATAATTCAGTCAAAATGCTTGATAGTCTTAGAGCTTGCTCCTGTTTACAGATTGGGGTCATTATGGTAAACAAGTACGCAAAATATGAAGGCAATATCTCAATGGACTTTTAAAATATTTGGGGTGGTACGCAAACTGTAACATTTGTGTGTCGCTAACGATAACGCTAACACTAACGCCGACGCCGGGGCGAGTAGGATAGCTCCCCTATTCTTCGAAAAGTCGAGCTAAAAATCAACGAAATATTCCAAGCTGATATCTAACGCGTTATTACCCACCCTATTACCTGATGTCCACCACACCAAGGGATGCGGCTGCCACAGAGGTAGGAAATCAATAACGATTGCGAAATAAAAGAGATTCAGCTGTTTAAATTGGAAGTTTATTAAAATTGATGCGAAAATCATATTCAACGACCCTATTTAAAGTGTTTACAAAATAATTTGATCGGATTTACCTCACACGTCAAACGATCAATCATCTGGGGATAATCCTGGCAAGTTTCAAGTCTGTCCGTACGTCTACACCAACGTTCTGACCCTCAAAATTGGACCCGGGTATAGTCACGTATGATAAACTTTACTACAGAGGGCATTTTTTAATGATGCCCATCTCGCCGATGAGTCAAAATATAGGATATCGTTTACGACAGAGGGAAATTTGGTGTAAAAACGTCTGTTTTGGCAGATAATTGATCGTTTGACGTGTTGGGTAAACCCGATCAAATTATTTTGTAAACACCCTATTACCTGATGTCGACCACGCCGAGGGATGCGGCTGCCACAGAGGTAGCAAATCAATAACGGTGAGTAGCGGTGTAAGTTTTTTTAGCTGTATTTTTTTCATTTCGACTTCCCATGAAAACATTCTGGTGCAGGCAGAAATAGCCTATATGGCATGCAATCCGCTGCATTAATATATAAAATGATGTTAAACTGACGTATCAAAATATTTAGATTTTTGATTACATGCGTATTATACAACATTTAGCAACAATCAGCCATAGTTGTAATAAAGTCCAAAAAACATTTTCTGATTAAAAAAGGCACCTTGTTGGTTCCCAATTAAATTCATGTGCGA
Organism: Mercenaria mercenaria; assembly: GCF_021730395.1. NCBI lineage: Eukaryota > Metazoa > Mollusca > Bivalvia > Venerida > Veneridae > Mercenaria > Mercenaria mercenaria. The sequence continues at coordinate 55,517,997 of NC_069372.1, forward strand.
ATTACTAAAATTGCACGTGCTGATGACAATTAAGAAATTTTATAAGATATTTAGAATATAATCACTGCAAACTATTAGACTATCATTGCGGATTTCACAAATAATAATGATAAATATCAAAACTTCCAATACATTATTATATATTCAAAAGAAAATACAAACTGATAGGAGTATAGATTTTTTTTTCCATTACTTTGAAGTAGCTAAATAATCTGAATCAACACATATTGAACAAATTTATTGAACAATGTCTGATAACTGTATAACAATTTTATAATAAATTTAAAAAAAAAAAGTAAATTTATTTTATTTTATGCTAAGTAATGAAATACTGTATTCTATTAGTTAAATATTTTTATATCTCATCGGTCACACTGTGAAAATATGAAATCTATATTTTCACACTGTGAGAGATATAGCTCCGCCCCCACATGCATTGTGTATGAATTTTAAATCATTTGCTTAAAACAGGATGGGAATTGTAGTCGCACTTTGTTCTTTATAGTATATTTCTCGATTCAAATTATTTTACTTAATGAGAATTTCAAAACGTTATGCAGCAAAAAACAAAATAAAATGGAACTTTATGCTGTGTGCCTCTTTAAAACGTCACAACACGTCTGACGTCAGGTCTGTTTACGCGCGTCTGGTTTTCGCGCTGAGATTACAATTTGTTGCAAAATGCACATCTCAACGTAATTAGGCATAAAATAAAAAGAAAATTTGTTTGCTTTTAGTGAATATGGAATATATCTCACTGAGAAATGAAAAAATTTCCCACTCTATATATCTGTGGGATTAAATGGACTATAATGGTCCGGCTGAGGGTTAAAGTTCCAGAAGGCTGTGAATTTTATGTTGAAAAAGATGAAACAGCTGTCCAAATAGATGCTATGCATAATTACATGATTAGACAAGCGCTACTTAGCCATAAAGGGAGGAAATAAAAACAAGTGTCTACTGTACTATATTTTCCAATATTGAAATCTTTGCCAAGTACATCGAGTGTCAACTAATATGCGGTTATGCACGGACTGTTTCATTTTGCAACATTACCCAAGGACGGTTTACGACATGCGGCAGAGACGTGTGAAAAACAAAATAAGTGACCGAGTAAAGGCAATTTGATTGTTTGTTGTTTGTTTATATCATGTGGCATTACCGACTGTTCATTTAGTTAAAACTATGTAACGAAACTGAAGTGTATTGATTCGGCACTTGTATAAATTAATTTTATAACAGGAATTGCAGCAAGTGGTAATTGTATCCGATTTTCGGATGAGCAAGCAATTCAACTAATTATGTTTTGAGCGATATTTTACTTTAATAGGATACGAATATTTCAAAATCATTGCATTATTGCATCTTACAAAATTCAATCTTTAATAAAATTTAATTGTGAATGATAACAATTGAAAAACGCAGTCAAAACTTGATTAGAGTAAATGTCTGTGCTGTGTTAGGAGGGGAGGGGAGGGTGTGGGATGGGTGAGGGAGGGAGGGGGTTGCGTAAGAGCGGGTAATTAGACATTTTATTTTAGTGCAATGTATTAGAGATTAGCTGACAAAAATAGGTTTATTCTATAACATGGAGTATATTGTTGAGGTTTTAAATTAGTATTTTCTGTAATTCTAGCCAATATTGGTTTATTGTCTTTGCTAGTCTGTTAAACAGTTGCAACAATCAAATACAATGTATACTGTATTTGCAATAGTAAGAATGGAATTACATATATAAAACTACATCATGTACCATAACTTGTTATTTATTATACACTTTGTCATTTGCTTAACGCTTACACTTCAGAGCTTTAATGCATTATCGTCTTATCTGAGTATCATTTAGTAGGGTATCCATAATAAGACCGACTCGATAATAAGACCACTTTTAATCAGTCCCTCGGGTGGTCTTAATAGCGGAACTTTACTGTATTAGAGAAAATAAGTATCAGAAATAGGCTAATATATATTATGTCTATAACGGAAAATGTGACACCTACATTTAAACAAAGGCATTTTGAGCCTTAAATATCTAACCAAAGTACATACATGATAAAACTATTTAAGAGAAACTGTTCCCTTCTTCCTACAGAACGTTGTCATTTATAAATGGTTTTACTCTAAATGCAATATACCAAATAGAGATAACCAAAGTATGTTGTTTAGTATGACACAAATCTCGACATGTTTCACTTTCTTGACATAAATTATCTGATCAAAAATTATTGTCAACATGTATCACATTTTTAGATAGAAATCTTGCAATTAATCGCCATACGAACAAATTGACTAACAACTCATTAAGACATAACTCTTAACATGAATATCTTGTCGGACATCAATACTTTCACATATTTGTCGGCGAAAAATCGTTTTCATTTTTTTAGCATGTATTTCCTTTCGAATATTGATATTTTGAAATACATGTAAATCTCAACATGTGTCAAATGTTTAAAAATAAACATTTTCACATATTTCTGACAAGTTATGACACCTCAACATTTATATTTATGATGTTTATTCATCTTGACCATAATTGTCAAAAATGAATCTTTTGAAATGTTTCGAAACAATTATCACTTGTTGCACTTTACTTTCTTTATATATCTTAAACGTATATGACATGTCGTGTCAAAATCGTAATAGTATCACTGTTTAGATCTTTTAATTTGATTTAAGAAATAATGTATAGAAAACTGTGTTTTGGAGTTATCAGTACACTAAAACGTGAATAATGCTGGTGACATATAACCGATTTTGAGTGAATAAATCTAAGCAAAACACGATTTTGCAATACAGTATTCCGATTCCAATATGCCTTTAACCTAAAACAGTAGATATAATATAGTAGCACTCTTTCTTGGGCGCAACAAAAGCAGTGATTTCACAAGGATATATGAATAAGAATTATGTATATTGAAAATATGGAAATTTTCAAGAACAGGGGTTAATTGTCCTCTGAACTGAATTGAACAGTCTAGACAGTTTTCCATCAAGTTGTAAAGCTTGTCATCAAAAATAAGACTGACGAAATTAAAATTCGGAATTAAAAATGTTTCACTAGTCAACTGATGATAAGCAACTACTATTTATAATTATATTATATTTACACTTAGTAAAAATCCATTGCAATGCTAGGTAGATGTGTAGCTTTGAGAACGTGAAATATAGGTGGATTAAATCAACATTTTACACAAAAGTACAACTGCTTTTCATGCTGGAACTTCGCAGATAAACGGATACGCTGTTGTGCATGGATAATTGAACCAAAGGAATTGTTGGTTAGTTACTGTCCTATACCCAGTCAACATCAAACATAAGTTATTGGCACCAGTGCTGGGATAGCCGCTGTACCAGTGTACGTAGCCGATCTTTGACCCGTAAGTATACTCCCATTGAGAAGTCAAATTCTTACGCCAGCCATCGATATGTAAATTTTCTTTCTCGTCGTCTGAAATCAGTATAGTTTTAACGGCTTCGTACTTAGAATCCGAGTCAATGTTGACTAGAAACGCTCCGTCATCCTTGCACACACGAACCGCGTCATCACGAGATTTCTTTGTGGTGTAATGTTTCATGCAGAACCCATCTGCAGTCATGTTGTAGTCAGTGGGACAAATACCTTCACAAACGCCAGTTTGTGTCTCAGGTATGCCAAAATTTCTTGACCTATCCAACGCACACTTTCTGGTTCGGTTTCTAGTCGAAAAGAAATCAATACTCGTAGAGATGCAAGGTGTCCATTCCGACCAAGCTGTGCACAAATGATAATTTTCAATCACCTTTCCTATAATAGTAAGTAATGGTTTGTTCATTTTCCTCCCAAATGCGATCAGCATTTGCGCATCGAGATCTTTCCCGGCCGTTCCATTGCTTTTCATAACATTGCTGCACTTCAGTCCTAATAATGACTGGAGGATAAATATGAATGCAATCGTGTTTAAACGTGTCATTGTCTTAAAATTCCAACTTTCAACGTATTTTTTTAAAATCTTAAGTCTGAAAAATAATTCCTCTTAAGTTAATATATTCCCATGAAAACCGAAATTCAGTTGTCACAGTTAAGGTTCTTCCAAATTTTATATTATTAGGCGGATCTGAGATTACAGGTAAGCGCCAAAGTAGAGACAAGCTATTTATTCATTGCCAAGTTAACGGTGTTTATTTCAGTGTCTTATATATATGTAAATATACCGGATCTTAGAACGTTTATCATGAAAAAAAGAATCTCTGAGTTTATACAGACACATAGGTGAAAAGTTGAACACCTGCTTTATCTTTAAATATTTTCTATATCTTCTGTATACAAATAATTTCAAACTTTCATTACATATTTATCTAATTCGTGGACTACTGTTTTATTCACGTATTTAGTAATACACATAATAGTGGTCACCTGGAGACCCTGTAGCCGAGTGGTTTAGGCCGCCGGCGTAAAACCACTTGCCTCACACCGCAATTGGCTCTAAATCTTACCGAGTTCATATGTCTTTCACGTCAGGAGGCTTTCCATTTGGTTTGCGGATGGCCGCGGGTTCTACCCAGGTGACATATTCCCAGGTGCAGGTAGGGCCTCTACCAAGGAAAACTGGAAAGTCCTCATATGGTCATATACGTCGGTGTGACTTGAAACCCAACATGATTAAAATAAAAACAAAATAGTGAATTTTATTCTAAAGATATCTGTGTTATGATCATGTTATATGACCAAGGGCTGACAAACTTTGTGGAATGCCCTTTGTTCTACCTGTAAGGTAGTGCTAATATCTTAAATGACGTTATATGAAATAAGGCACTGCCTCAATCGGGAATCGATCAGACTTCAACTCATCCCATAAGATTTGAAAAGACAGCATCTATTCCGTTTAAAGGTAGATTTTGGAATAAAAAGAACACTGACCATATTTGTACTGATGTGCAAGACGTTGCGGTTCGAACAATGGACGTGTGGACTCTTATAAAGAACTAGGAAAAGGCGTATTCTTCAGAAAATCCGAAGTCAGACGCTCTGTGCATGTGCCGGAAGGACACATGTTTTAATTCAATATACATCTCATTCGGTATATTGCATGTTACAGTAGAGGGATCTATCCCGACGAAAATCGGTAGGATCGATTCCCTATTAGCTAGTAAAGAGGATTTCCAAAACCTATAACGGTGGGTTAAATAAAATCTTAGAATAAGTCTTGTACACTCATTTTTTTAGAAATTTTTAAAAAATATCAGAACCATACATACACTTATTTAAACTGAATTTTATGTTTTAAGAAAATACCCGTCCTATGCAATAACTACTGTGAATCATATAGTATTTTAATTAAATGATATTCAACATTTTCTTCATTAAATACATCCTGTCCTCAAGCTCAAGTAGAGACAAATTTCAATGTGATGGCCACTATCTAAAACATTTGCAGAGAAATCATTACAGCATTAATTTTGATAAAAGAAACATCAAACTATTGTTAAACAATTATAGAACACAAAATAAAACCGTAGATATCATTTTTTGTAGGGTGCCTCAAGTAAACAGATTTAATAAGACAGAATTCTGACTCCAAAATTGAAAAATTAAGGTCGAATCATGTGGGTCTGTTTTGAATTTTGCTCACCTCATTCAAATTATCTTAATCTTGGGGCAGAAGTAAAACCTACCTGCATTTCTTCCACAATATGTAATCTAAAGAATAAAGGCAAAATAGAGAACTTTTACCGCATGTAACTAAGTATTTTTAAAGATGTCTAACTCTACCCTTCCTGATTCAGAGGTAAATTCACTTTGAACAGCAAGATAATGATAATTTTCTACTTTTGTACAATACAATCATAATAAGTCTTGAAAGAAGTAAAACATTACTAGAAAAAAAGGAAAATATGGAAAGAAAAATGTTGGTCCCAGTGGGGCTTGAACCTACGCCCCCCTGAAAAAAATTGCAGTCAAGGTAGGTTTATGGTAGGAATTGAATACTCTTCAAAAAGGAGGTACTCTATTACGGGTCCAATACCTTAAAATATTTTAATATATTTGTTGACGATTTGTTTTAAAAGTTATGAAGACATTTTACAAATTGAAACAGTTCCGATTACCACACTCCGAGATCTCTCGAAAGAAACATAACATAAATGACATGGTCTTATATTTAAAGACAAATCAGCAGAAAACTCTTGTTAAGGAAAATGTGAATGGAAAAGTATATTTCTTGCAAAAAATCGTTTAATGATATCTCTTTAATTGTATTTTATCTACGTTCGGTTTCTTGGTATCAAATGTTAAGCATGCAAGAAACATATCTCACATAAACATCCTGTTTTGGATACACGCCTAATTGATTAGATATCTATTTGGAAACGTCTCTGTTTTGTATCATTTGCCGGCTGTTTTCGACGGTAATGAATCCAGAATACTGTTATCATTTCATATTCAGTTCATATAATCTAAAATGTAATGATGATAAAAAGAAGCATGCGTTGGTAAACACATCTTCAGAATTTGAATCAAGTAAACTGCTTTTCAAACGAACTAAAACGCTAAACATATAAAATTGTCCTAAAGTTATAATTGGCTGGATGTTTGTTGGTGTCAAATAGAATATGAATATAACAATGACTCAGGTCCTTGAGATAAAGATGCCTTAAATTGTGATTATTCTTCAAATTCTGATGATTTCGAATAGATAAAGAATACACTGAAATTAATGAGAATTGTATACATTTTGTCATGTTCACTCCAACATCGTGAAAAGCGTTTACGTGCCGCTTATTTTGTGTGCCTTAACGGTAAAAGGACAACATTTAAAACCTGATTATTTTCTTATTCGCTATGCTTAAACAAAAATGAATTGTTTTCTCACTTAATAAGTAATTAAGAAACAAACAAAAAAACAAAAAAACACAAGAAAAAATACTAACAAAAAAAAAAAAACGATATGAATCTAGCAACTGCATTGGTATTTCACATTTTTTGTACATTTCATTTCATCTTTCTTTGAAAAGACACATTTTATATAACACATTTGGTTAACATAAATTGTGTCATTTCAGTGAAATCTTAACTTTCTGTCAATATGGAGAGGGTTGGCGGGCAATCGATAGTACACTGAAGTCTTATTATTCATAGCAATGACGTTCTTCGAGTGATGAACATACACCAAACTTCTCTATATGCTATTGTGCGTTTTAATCGAGCTGTCGGGGCAGGTTTTCGCGACAGTCCACTGCATTATTGTGCAGGATATGTAGTGTATTCGGCAACCTGATTTCTTATTCAGTGGCCATCTACCTTAAATTGTAACTAATGTAGCGTTGAATTTTAGTCGTTGGTTACCGAACGATTACGGAATTAAACAATTAGATTGCTCTACCTATTTTGCTCGTTCTTTTTAAAATTACCGATATTTGCATAAGTCAGATATTAACTCCTCCCCGTCATGTCGAATAAAACTCACAATATAGTTCGGTTTCTAGGTCAGCGATGTTTTTGTACTTTTAATGATGGAAAAGTCCGTAATTAAGGTAATGTTATTCAGTTCGATAGTTGTTTTCACCTCAGTTAGGCAAGGTAAATCATGCTGATTTCTGTTATCGGCAGATGAGTTTATAAATTGAACTTTAAAATGTCAAAAATCAAACTATATCCAATGCACGAATATTTCATGCTGGTAAGTTAAACCCGTATCATAACTGAACTATGGAACGCCTGAATTACCATTACCTAAATCTAGCATAAATATATTGTTCAAATTACAACAAAAACACAACACCGGTAAGGGTTTGTGACGTGCATAGTATTGGTTAAGCAACAATTGTACGAACTCAATTATCCTACATTTTGCAAATAGCTACTACATTTAGTTACACGATTTCTTGATTTCACGATTTCATTTCTCGATTTCAAATTCACGACTTCAAGGATGCACAGTTTGAAGATGAGACATCTCTATTTCTATATTTCAACTTCGGAAATCACGAAAAAGAGAAACCGCGAAACCAATATTATGAAATTGTTGTGTAGTTCAAATGGTGAATTCCTGAAGTTTAAATTGTGAACTCTAGAAATTTTGAATTTTGAAGTTAAAACCAGTCTTTCGTAAATAGTCCATAATGGTAATCATTTGTCATGCTTAAAATACTACTGTAAACTTTCTACTAAAGACTTTTTACAACGCTAGTTGTTATATTTTAAATAAATGATTTATTTACTCGTAAATTTGTGCTAGTAAACCGAAATTCGTTTTGTTTTAAAGAATTATAGGACTCCCGAAATTCTACAGAAACTAAGAAGTCAGAATATTATCTTTATGTGTAATGCATACATACAGTTATAGTGTTTGTTTATTATAATCTTGCGCTGGTCATTTAGAGGAGACAAGTTGTTAGGTATATACATTTACCTCCCACATATGGTCCATTAATGTCAGGTATCAGGCGAGAAGGCAATCGGTAACCATTTTCATTACTTGGCGGTATACGATCCGGTCAGATCGTGACGGCTTTCAATGGGATTTGCACCTCCGACCGCACGTTCTCGGGCCTGATGCTTTAATTACTAGGCAATGGTTAGGCACACACACAAACATATATATAGACCATATTGTGGGCACTTAAGAAAAGAAGTATCTCTTACGAATATCTCGCACATATTAATATTTGCTTTGACTGTGCAGAAGAGAAAGCATATCTCGTTTCATATAACATAAACATAATACTGTTGCGCTTGCCCTCAAATAAATGACTGGTGTCGCTGGCAAGGCTACTCGCAGTCCAAGCTGTAAGTCTGAACCTAGAGTCGCAACATGAAAACCTATTATGGGCACATGGGTTCGAATAGGACACCTTTAAGATTTCTGAATGTATAAGCTGACAAATTCAACCAGTTCATATATTTATTATATTTTGTATGGTTGTATTTATATTTCAATGATACAAATACAGATATGCATGAATCTCATGTAAACATAAGTTGAGACCGGATTGCGTCAAGTATCAGATTGGGTCACTCTGACCAGATTGGGTAAAATCACTATCTTCTATAATTATAGTAAAATAAATGTCAGGATAAGTAAAAACTGAGCTCCCGTATAATAAGAATACTTGAGAACAATATTCAGGTTCGTTTTATAACCTTACAAGAACTTGACCAGATTGGGTCAAGTCTAGCCTACTGCACCGGGTCTAAAGGATCTCTATAAAAATACTGTTTAAACGTTGAAATGGGTTAGTGACCAGTACAAATACGTTAAATAGATAGAATAATCAAAAATGGGTAAGCACCTCCACGTTGGAGTACATTTCAAGAGGCAACTGCCCGGTTCAGTGATAGAAACACAAGTGACAACTATCTGTCAAAAAATGTAAACAAAGATCCGCAGTATAGCGTTTGGCCGCACGTGAATGCCAATATGACGTCACGTCCGGATAAACAAATGTGCAGAGGAATCGCGCGTATATTTAGGAGCTTGATTTCTACGATAAATATGATGAATGGAATGGTAACATCGATTGAAATGAATAAAGTACAGTCCATAATTACTAACAAAACCAACAATCCAGGTTGACGAAGAGAATTAAGCGTAAAAATAGCGATATAAGTGGAGTCAATCTGAGTCGCCAGACGCACATAAAAGGTATAGGAAGAAAGCGTCTTAAAACTGTCAGTTAAATGTCAAGCTCGGTAGGCTGTTCATAGCATTGCCTCCTCCTCTAAGAATTGGTCCCCAATTTAGAATGACATGAAAGATTATCAAAGCAATAAAGGTACCAAACTGTAATAAAGGCAAAACAGTTGAAGAGCTTGCATCTGACTAAAAGTTTTGACTACAGAAAAATTACAGATGTATAGATTTATACATTCAATATGAATGAAATTCAGATATCAACTGGTAAAGACAAATCATGTTAAAACTGCAGTTGATTACTTTAACAATTTAACTATTTTCAGATTATGCTAATAACGGTCCATTTAAGCCTGGTTCATTTACACAGTGAATAACCTAACTTATAATCTGTACATATTTAATTAACAGTCGTATTAGAATTAAACTTCAGCTGCACAATGTCTTGCATGACTTAATTCGTTATATTTGCATAATACACATACGAATTTATTATTTCAGGGTATTAAAGTACAAGAGAATCATTTGCAGACGTACTGTGCACACTTATACCGATAAACAGACATACTGGAATTTTAACTCGGCATAACAGGAGTATACAAAATTTTTATAATATATCTACTTTAAGGCTTCAACTATATTTAACAATAATAATGCTATCAGATACGGTGTAGCCTGAATGCTACCAAAACATGTAGCCATTATGCTACCAGATACGGTGTAGACTGAATGCTACCAAAACATGTAGCCATTATGCTACCAGATACGATGTAGCCTGAATGCTACCAACATTCTCGAAGCCTTGTTTAACTTACTAGTGTATCATTCTTAAACTGAATGACAAATTATGTATCATAACAGTAATACATGGCACACTTACATATGAATATTGAGCATAAAGAACAACAGTAGCTGATAAGAAAACAACAAAGTGGGAATATCAGCTGTAGCTTAGTCTTCAACATTAATATCTAAGCAGAATAATGAACAACAATACATGTACAGAAGACTTAAAACATTAATGAACAGAAATATGAATACATATGAATATTATGCGGCATAAATTATGAAACATACTCAATATAAAGAGAGACATTTCTTGCTAAGATGTCTTGTCAGTCCAATAATTACATTATTTACATAATTATGACGTCTTATCTCCTTAATGTACATTATAACTTTGCATTTTTCAGACAGAAGTCCTAATACAACACTTACAGCAACCATAATGATGAATGCAGAGAAAAATTGTGGAGACTCTTAAGTATATACAATCCTATAATACTGAACTTTACAACTTGTAACATGTACCCCTCTTTTACCATGTCTGTAAATATTACACAGAATAATGTGAAGTGCAAAGTATGCAAAAATGAGGTGTGGCTCACAGTCTAACAATGCAATAGTACATACCTACAGCCACCATTACAAAGTTAAGATCTTGGATTCAAACCAGTACCTAATATATAATATACCCAGAATTTTAATAACAATAATATATTTAGTTACAAACATGTAAATAATACAGTGCCTGATTCTGAAATTATGTAGGAAAAAGGTAGCAAAAATTGTCTACCTGAAATACTTTGATTATTTCTACCTACATGTAAGTACTACACTAACAGTTTGAGTCTTGAAATTTAAATGATTGTATTTAAATTTAATTATTTTTTTTTTTTTACAATATGCAGAAACAACAATATGTAAAAATTTAATTACAATTCTTACTTAACATTTTACTTGAAACTTGAAACTTATAATTTTACAGGAGCAGTACCAGTCCTACTATTATGTGAAAATGCAGAGAAGTGATGACTAGAGAGTAAACTTTAAAAAGTAAGTTAAGGGTGATGGTAAAGTTAACAAATTTGAAAATACATATTTTCCTAAGTTTTATCTAATCTAATACAGTCCTCTTAGTTAATACAATATACATCTGTTTGACTTCTGATAGTGGTTTCTGGAATCCTTTTCATTATATTTCTTCTTCATTTTCATTATATTTAAAATGTGATATTTCTTCTTCATTTTCATTAAATTTCAAATGTTGAATTTCTTCTTCATTTTCATTATATTTCAAATATTATATTTCTTCTTCATTTTCATTACATTTCAAATGTTGAATTTCTTCTTCATTTTCATTATATTTCAAATGTTATATTTCTTCTTCATTTCTATTATATTTCAAATTCTGTAATTCTTTTTCATTAACTAATACAGTAATCTTTATCTTTCTTTTCTCTTACTAGCTTTTCTAAAATAGGGAGGGCATAAAATTTTGTTTCAAACAACAACTCTCTGAATTCACTTCTACTGCTGGGAAGAATCTTTAACGGGAAACTGTCCTTGTTGGCTTCACTCCTTAAATAATTTAGAATAATGGGAAAAAATTTGAAATCTCTGTCCAAAAATATTTCTTCAGTGTCAAGATCTGCTAGGTCACTTAAAACTCCTGCAGATGCCTTCAGTGTAGTGGTTGTTGTTTCGTAGATCTTTCCAGATACATTCAGTCTAATTCTTTTTTGTTGGTAATTTCTTATCATTTCAACTTTATTTAGTTTCTTTTTGTTCTCTCTTTGTCTGTCATCCAATCGTTTCTTTTCTGTTTTATTAATTTCTTCTTCATTTTTCTTCTCTTGTTCTTTCTTTTTTTCATTCCTTCTTTGTTCATCCTTTTTCTCCTCTTCTTTCTTCTTCATTTCCTCCTCTTTCTTTCTTTCTTTCTCCTCTTCTCGTATCTTCCTCTCCTCCTCATTCTTTCTTTGTTTCTCTGCTTCTATCTTCTTCATTTCCTCCTCTTTCTTTCTTGTTTTCTCTTTCTCCTCTTCTATCTTCTTCATTTCCTCCTCTTTTTTCCGTTGTTCTTCTATCTTACTATTTCTCAATTCTTCTTCATTCTGTGCTTCCTTTTTCTCTTGCTGTCTTTTTTCCTCAATTTTTCTCATTTCTTCTTTCTTTCTCTGTGCCTCCATCTCTCCTTTTTTTTTCATTTCATCTTTCTTTTTCTGTTCATTTTTTTTCTTTTCTTCCATCTCTAATTCCATTTCTTCTTTCCTAATTTCTTCCTCAATCCGTTTCCTTTCTTTCTCTTCCTCTGCCCTTCTCCTATCTTCCTCTTCCCTTCTCTTCCTGTCTTCTTCCCTTTGTTTTTTCAATTTCTCCCTTTCAACGTGTATGTCTTCATTACTTGTTTCACTCAACTGCAAATCAATTACAGTGCTTTCAAGGTCTTCCATTTCACTTGTTGATGATGAAGTGTTAGTACTTGATGAAGTTGATGATGAATTTGACGTTGATGATGAATTTGATGATGTTGACGAAGAACGTGATGAAGAGGACAAATTCGGTGAAGATTTTGCTGATGGTGATCTATCTCTGTTACAAGGACGTTTATTTCCTTGATCATTGGTTGAAGTTAAGTTCATCTTTCTCTTGTTACCATAGGAAGCTTTTGGTCTAGTTGGGATTCTTATCATTGGGGCATGTTGGTCAATGATAAGACTGTCTACATTTCTAATGTATTCTTGCAGAATCTTCTCCGCCTCCACCCCTCTTGCACCAGAAACTGTGTGATACCTTACAAAGTCCTGTCTTGATGTGTGGCAATAATTTCCAGGGGTATTTCGTAAAAAGATCTTCCCACAGTTTATACATTTGTAGCTAATTTGGCTGTGCTGCTCAATCAGATGCGATCGACATTTGCCCCTTGTTGTAAAGTGAATGTCCCCACAGATTTTGCAAGTATATCTTTTCTGGAATAAAAAAAAATCGATTAAGTACAATTTCTCAATATTCTAACCCATATTGCATTACAGTGTATAATCATAATGTATTTTACTTCTAGCAATGTCGTTTTCTTTTAATAGGTGCGAACACAGAAAAGATTGGAGAACTTCGAACTGGTAGATAACACAGGATGGTTGTAAATTGAATGGTAATTTTTGCACATAATTTTTTTTTTTTTTGCATAATGCTGCAGCTTTAAATAGATTAATGAAAATAAAAAGGACAAGCTGTAATTGTACATTATCAGTTTGTTACATTAACTGTACAACACAATCTTGCTATGCTCTGCAGACATATGGTTTTAATTTGTCATGATGTACTACGCGAGGTTTCTGACGTAACCCTTGAATACGGTACAAAATGCTACTGATTTTTGTTAAAACTGTATAGGGACCCTTCCACGGTCTCGTGAATTTACTACTTCGCCCGACTTTCCTTTGTGGGTTATAATACCACACCTGATCACCTACATCATACTGTTGAAAGTTAGTATCGAGGTCATATTTCTTTTTCATGACCTCACTAGAGACTTTAAGTTTGTTCCTAGCATATTCATGTATTTCTACTATTCTACTTTCCAAAGCATTTACATAATCAGAACCATATTTTAGTCTCGTTTCAGCATTTTCTAATTCAGGCTGTCCAAAGACAAGATCAATTGGGAGCCTTATTTCAGAGCCATAGACCATAGATGCGGGTGTGACATCAATGGCTTCATGTACAGAACTACGATGGGCCATTAAACATAAAGGTACATACTTGTCCCAGTCATTTCTGTGCTCGGACACAAATACTGTTAGCATGTCGAGAATACTTCTGTTTACACGCTCAATAAAACCTAAACTCTGCGGTCGAAATGGGGTATTTCTAGTCTTTTGAATACCTAGTAGTTTACATAACTCTTGAAACAACTTTGACTCAAATTGCGCTCCTTGATCAGTATGAATAGAAAGCGGTATGCCAAACCTTGAAAATATATTTTCAATTAATGCGTTAGCGACTGTAACTGTTTCTAAATTCGGTAATGGCACTGCTTCTGTCCATTTCGTAAAATAATCTGATACTACCATTAAATACCGATTATTGTTCGCAGTTTTACCAAGTGGGCCGACAAAATCTATAGCTACTCTTTCCCATTTAGCACCAGAGGTGAACTGTTTCATAGGGGCCTTAAATTTAGTTTTTGGCATTTTTCGAGATGCACATACACTACATTTTCTACACCACTTCTCCACTGCATCACGCACACCGTAAAAGAAAAAATTCTGTCTTATTCTTTTCAAGGTTTTCTTCACACCTAGATGTGAACTGGTCAAAGAGTCGTGAGATTCCGACAATATAAACTCGGTCAAACATCTCGGTACTACTAGTTGGAACTCGGTTAAACTTCCAACATCATTTTCCCATTTTCGATAAAGCAAACCGTTTCTTATTACGAATGATTCCCACCTGTACCAGTAATACTTCAGCTCTACCCCAAATGGAGAAACCTGATTCCAGTCTGGTTTTTCATTAGTCATTACCCACTGCAAGACATGTTTGAGAATTACGTCAGCCCTTTGTAACTCGCCTAAATGTTCTAAATCTAAGTTCTCGATATTCAACTTAGGAACATTTTCGCTACTTTGATTGGCATCATTTGCTTGCCTGTTCACTTGCGAATTTGAATTGTCAACAATTTCTTGCGATTCTGCAATAGACTGGTTACTGTCTCTACTTGACGGACCGGGTAAACACTCGTCATTCGCAGGACTCTTGTCAGATACAGACCTGACCTCGGTAGACTCCTTTGAAATTTGTTTACATGACCTTATACTACAGTCGCTCTTCCTGTCAGATACTTTAGATCTAACCTCGTTAGAAGAGTGCATGGTTTGATCTTGGTTAACATCAGCTAATGGATTGTCAGAATTTGACATTCTGACCTCGACACCATTAGTTAAGGACACAGTTGACCTTACCATAACGTCGTCATTTGTATTGCAATTTCGTGGTTTCAGCAAGCTGAGACTCTTGACCTTATTTTTCGTACTATCGGAAGTATTGCTAGCTGAGTCATAGTCAGTTAACAATTTCTTGACCTTAACTGAACTTAGTTTGTGATCTTTCACATTATTCTCAGTAGGTATTTGACTTCCATTTCTACAAATATTTGGTGATTCGGCTTTGCCAGTCAAATGTTCAGATTTCTCAGGTGGTTTGATATTATAGTAAATCTCTGCAGTCACTCGTGACTTTTCTACATTACCTGAACTTAGAATAAAGTGTACGCCATAGAAAATTTGTAGCACGATTTGTTGCAAAAGCAACAGTAAGACCACGGATGTCTTACCTACAACTAAACATAGAATGGACAGTATCAGCAGTATGATATCATTGACACTAAAGATCACCGAGATCCCCTTTTCTCTCAAAGTATTCTTAGCTATCGGCTGTTTGTCTTCATTATCTTGTTTTTTCGTGACCTGATCATTTTCAACTTTCTGTTTTCTAGTGATACCGACTCTAGACACATTGACTATTTCAAATCTACTATCTACCCTATCACAGTATATGCAATTTTCATCATAACACGGTCTTCTCGATAATGCGTCGACGTTTGAATGTACTCGGCCTGGTCTATACAAAATCTCATAGTCATAATTCTCAAGTATATTGACCCAACGACATAACTGGCCTTCAAGATTTCTGAAATTTGTCAACCATTTCAGACTGGCATGATCACTTCGAATGGTAAACTTCCTACCATAGAGATAATGGTGGAATTGTTTTACAGACCTTACAACAGCAGCTAACTCTTTCCTAGTCACACAATATGAACGCTCTGACCTACTAAAACACTTAGAAAAATATGCTATGACCTTTTCTTGACCGTTTTGAACTTGACTTAAGATTCCGCCATATGCTACTTGGCTCGCATCAGTGTCTATAATGAAATAATCGTTTTCAGTGGGGTAAGCTAAAATTGGACTGTTTATGAGTGCCAGTTTCAACTTTTGAAAAGATTCTTCGCACTCAGAGGTCCATAGGAACTTATGGTCTTGCTCGGTCAGCTTGTGTAGAGGTTTTGCAATATTTGCAAAATCCTTTATAAACTTTCGGTAAAAAGATACCAAAGAAACAAAACTCTTGGTCTCTTTCGCATTTCTTGGCCGAGGCCAGTCTTTCACACATTTTACTTTCTCGGGACATGTAGAAATTCCCTTTTCACTGATAACATGGCCAAGGAAAGTCACTTCTTTTTGAAAAAAAATACACTTTTTCGGGTGTAACTTAAGATTGGCTTGCTTTAACCTGTCCATAACTTCTTGCAAATATACCAAACCTTGATCAAAAGTTTGTGCAAACACAATTATATCATCAAGATATAAGACTAAAGTATTCCAAGTAAGACCTTTAAATACCATTTGCATGAGTCTTGTGAATACACTAGGACTATTACAAAGACCAAAAGCTAATTTACAAAATTGCCATTGTTGACCACCTTGCAAGCTAAATGCTGTTTTAGGCCGACTCTCTTTCTCTATATCAATTTGCCAAAATCCAGCCTTAAGATCACAGACTGAGAACCATTTTGCAGACGATAAGGCATCTAAATTGTCATCTATTCTAGGGAGAGGCTGATATTCTTTCTTTGTGGCAAGATTCAATTTTCTGAAGTCACAGCAAAATCTGATAGAGTTATCGGGCTTTGTTACCATTAGAATCGGTGACAGCCATGGGGAACATGCAGGTTCAATTATACCATCTTCAGACATTTTCTTGATTTCGGCCTCTGCCGCTTTACGTTTTGCTAGTGGTACACGATAAGGATATGTCTTAACCGGTTCCGAATCACCAGTGTCTATCTTATGTGTAACCAAATCAGTATGACCAATGTCCCTATCATTTCGTGAAAACACGTCTTGATTCTTTATAAGGAATTGCTTTAATTTTTCCTTTTGTTCATTATCCAAATGTACAGATGACTTTTCAAATACACTAGTTAGGTGCTCGGGCACAGTTTTACTATTATCTGCTAACGTTTGTACATTATGGTGTACATTTCTGACTGCTACAGGCTCATTGACAGTGACTGGTTCTAATACAGCAGTAACTGTATTTTCATAAATTGTGCAAGGTTCATTGGTAAAATTTGCAATTCTCATGGGAAATGTACCACATTCTGGATCCACTAAGGTTTTGGCTATTATCAGGCCAGATTTTTCTACAAAATTCAAATTTGGTTCTATTAAACCCATTTCCTGTTTGTTCAGGCTGTCTAAAGGTTTACCCTTAAAAATCATTTCAGACTCAGGGGGAACAACCACTGTTTCAGAAACAGCAATTCGGCAACAACTAGCAGAGGCATCTGTCTCATTTACAAAACAATGGATTCTCTCCCCTCCCAAAGTTATATAGCCTTTGCTTAGCAAAATATCACAACGATTTTTAACAGAAAATCCAAACCAATCAGTGCAGTCTGAGCTATATCAGCTACATGAAATTCATGGACTAATTTCTGTCTGCCAATACACAGTTCAATTTCAGTTTTACCATAAAAAGGAGACTTTTCACCAGTCACAGTACTCATTGCATGCTGTACTGATTGTACACTGGATTTTGCTGCATATGGCAATTTGTCAAATGTCTCTTTATTTATTATAGAAATATTTGCTCCAGTGTCCACTAACATTGTTAAAGAGTAATTAGAAATTTTGGCAGACACAAAATATCCATGATCTGATCCCAAATTATTTATTGATTTCTGGGGTACCTTTGTGATGTCGAGCCGTGACCCCTCCAGCTTGACATTTGCCCGTTTCCCTGGAAATTATGGTTTCCAGTCTGGGGTACATTTCCACGAAAATTAGCATTTCGGCCGCGTTGAGAAAGCATTGCGTTGTAATTTGGCCCCCAATTAACATTGTGTGGTCTATCGTGCATTCTGTCATTACGCCTATGGAATCGAACCACGGAATCGAAAACCACCTCGAGACTGCGATTGGTTCTGGTATGGACCTTGTTTGTTATCATGTTGCGGTCAGTACTGGTAAGAGCCCTGATTGTGGCCATTTTTGCGTTCTGTTTCAAAATTACTGTTCTGTGGTTTCAATACTGTTTCATTATCCGATTTACTTTCTACTGTACATACAAACTTGTTTCGTTGCCTGTCGGCTAACCTATGTGCCTCCATTCGCACAGCAATCTTTTCGTCCTCAGTAATACTTTTTGGAGTCACTTCGCGTAAACGCAATCGGATATCAGAATTATTTAGTGCATCTATGAAATTATCTAAAGCTAAAGCCTCTACCACATCTTGGCTTGCCGTTGGATAAGCTTGCCGTGTCATTTTTCTGACTGAATGCGCCAATTCAGGGATTGTCTCCCCTTTTCCACGGGTACGGGATTTTAGTTGGGTACGGAAAACTTCAGCCTTATTTTCTTATCCGAAGCGAGCTTTAAGCTTTTCTAGTAATGAGTCATAGTCACGTCTCTCGCGTTCGTTCATTTCGCTTAATAAAGATCGCGCCCCACCAGTCAAACTACTGGCCAAATACAAAGACTTTTGAGCATAACTCCAGCTATTAATTTCTGAAGTAATTTCAAACTGAGTCAGGAAATCTTCCAAGTCTTCATCACCACTGTATGCCTTTGGTTTCATTTTAAGATTACCTGTATTGGACTGATATTACGGAGCAGAATTCTGATAAGTTTTCGCTAATTCATAAGCCGACTGATTCTGGTTTTGACTTAAAGAGGTTTGACTATTAGTTTCGCAGTCATGTCTGTTATAAGACAAGGTATCGGGCCGGGTTGTGTTTGGTCGATCATTTCTTTGAACATTGTAATTGAATTGTATCTCATGTTCAGGATTCTCAATTTGAGTTAATTTTGATTTCACAATGTGAACTTCATTTTCAACCGTATTCATTTGCTTTTGTAATTG
Organism: Mercenaria mercenaria; assembly: GCF_021730395.1. NCBI lineage: Eukaryota > Metazoa > Mollusca > Bivalvia > Venerida > Veneridae > Mercenaria > Mercenaria mercenaria. The sequence goes on from NC_069372.1 coordinate 55,537,323, forward strand.
TGTGTTTACACCTTGAATAGTTTGTCCCAAACCAGAAATTTTATCAAGAACTTGCGACATTTGATTGCCAATGTAACTTTCTAAGTCACGGATTCTAGAATCACTGTGATCGACGTTTCGGTTTCGTGTATTTTCCCAGTTCAAATTAACAGAAGTATTCTCTGTGCTAGAACCTAGCTGTGCATTTTCTGAGTTCGAGAAATTCTCGCCAATTTCATTCTCATTAGATGAGTCATTTTCTGTGGATGAACCACCAAACACATAAATATGTCTACAATCATCCATTTTATTTCAATTTTCTATCAACACAGTTTTATAATATAAAACTTCTATTGTAAAATTTTACTTATTATATGTTTGCAATGACAAATATATTTTAAATAAGCTAATGTTTTTCTTTTTCAGATTCAAACACCAGTCACTAACCCAGTTGAAGGACAAGACAAGTCAATTTTTGCAATTTATGTACACTTATTCAATAAACAACACTGTTCTATTTTGTCATTATCAGTTTAACTATCTTATAACATGTAAGACAGACTTTTCAAATTTATGTCAAAAGACACCAAAGCAATTTCAGACGTTCAGAATATTCCCATTATACTGCAAAGTACACAACAATGTAGAGTTGACCTGGACAGAAAACAATTTCAAATTGTGATGATGGGTGTCAGTGGCAATTCAGAAATTTAACATCCCACTTCTGACACCAAATGTTGCGCTTGCCCTCAAATAAATGACTGGTGTCGCTGGCAAGGCTACTCGCAGTCCAAGCTGTAAGTCTGAACCTAGAGTCGCAACATGAAAACCTAATGTGGGCACATGGGTTCGAATAGGACACCTTTAAGATTTCTGAATGTATAAGCTGACAAATTCAACCAGTTCATCAATTTATTATATTTTGTATGGTTGTATTTATATTTCAATGATACAAATACAGATATGCATGAATCTCATGTAAACATAAGTTGAGACCGGATTGGGTCAAGTATCAGATTGGGTCACTCTGACCAGATTGGGTAAAATCACTATCTTCTATAATTATAGTAAAATAAATGTCAGGATAAGTAAAAACTGAGCTCCCGTATAATAAGAATACATGAGAACAATATTCAGGTTCGTTTTATAACCTTACAAGAACTTGACCAGATTGGGTCAAGTCTAGCCTACTGCACCGGGTCTAAAGGATCTCTATAAAAATACTGTTTAAACGTTGAATCTGGGTTAGTGACCAGTACAAATACGCTAAATAGATAGAATAATCAAAAATGGGTTAGCACCTCCACGTTGGAGTACATTTCAAGAGGCAGCTGCCCGGTTCAGTGATAGAAACACAAGTGACAACTATCTGTCAAAAAATGTAAACAAAGATCCGCAGTATAGCGTTTGGCCGCACGTGAATGCCAATATGACGTCACGTCCGGATAAACAAATGTGCAGAGGAATCGCGCGTATATTTAGGAGCTTGATTTCTACGATAAATATGATGAATGGAATGGTAACATTGATTGAAATGAATAAAGTACAGTCCATAATTACTAACAAAACCAACAATCCAGCTTGACAAAGAGAATTAAGCGTAAAAATAGCGATATAAGTGGAGTCAATCTGAGTCGCCAGACGCACATAAAAGGTATAGTAAGAAAGCGTCTCAAAACTGTCAGTTAAATGTCAAGCTCGGTAGGCTTTCACAAGAATTTCAATAATATGAGATACAGAACAATTGTGCATACTTGCTTAAATCTTAAATAAATGTGACTCTTACAAAGACCTCAGTAAAAGGCTAAACATTCAAACGATGAAAGAGTATTGCATGTTTCGTCTAATGCAATGTTGTAATTTTATCTATAGCCTTGAATGTTACTTTCAAAGATTTAATGTCATCTTTTAAGTAAAGTACATTTAAGTTTCAGGAATATCAATGTCAGAGTGAATTAAATGTTGTTGTGTCGCTTCCAGGCAGCCAGCAGAACATTCGATCTCTAACTCGTAAATTGCTGATTCACATTCCGTCGTTGAGGGGGTTGGGACAGAGACTGATAGCAATCTGTATAATATTTCTTGTATGCGCTAGAACTAATTACAATTCAAACCGGGATCAAACGTACTTTTAAATGTGTTATATGAAAAATGTCAAATTAAATTAAAGCCCTTGAAAAAGGTCAAACTAGTCTATTTTGTACAATGCATTCTAGTCTATTCTGTACCTACATTCAAGAATTTACGATAGGTCAGATGCGTATACTATACATCATCTGGATAACTGGAAAGTATCAGAAAGTAAAACCCGATATCTGTAATATTGAACAACAATCCCACGGTTGCCACCAACATATGCCCACGTCTGGATTTAATTGTGAGCTCAGAAATCCCTAACCCAATTTGTCATTTGAATACGTAAGATAATTTTCATTCTACTTGTTTAAGTGTAATCTTAGAATCTGAACACAGTTTTATAGAAGTCATCTTCGTTTATCTTGCTACTCCGCTTGTAAATATAACACCTAGATATTTAAACTTGGTTACTTTTTGTAAATTTGTAATTGTTCATCATTGTAATAAAATTGTAAGTATTGTGGAAGCCTACCTCCTCTTCTAAACACCATTCTTTTGTTTTCTGAGTTTTCACAGACAGTTCCCAATTGAAGCAATAATATATATATGCTGAATAAAAAATGTATTTGGTTTCTCATTAATAGACGTATTGATCTTTCACATATATACTAGTATTGGAAAATATTAAAAATATTTGCAGATATATGCATGAGTAAATACAAAAAACACCTATACTAAATATTAAACAATGTCTGTTATATGCATTTCAAAAACAAACAAATTACAGGATAGCTGATATGACTGAAAACAAACATACACACCAAAACAATATCAATTCAAAGTGACTAACCATTACCAAGATATGACAGTAGAAGACAAACATTATTCTTGTTTCATTACTTAAAGGCATAATATAAAGTGGTTGGGACGTCACACTGAAAAATTGAAAAAATGATTACTTCTAGACAAATGATACAATATAAAGTGTTTATCATCTTTTTGTAATAAGATACTGAATTTTGATATAACATTGAGGCCAGTAAAAAATCGGATTTGGTTATCTAAAATAAATATTTAGGTTTATGTCCTTAGTATGAAGTTAGAGCTAATTGCTAAATGTAAGACAAAATATATGTCTTTAGGTGTTTGATTATGGGGCCTCCGTAGTCGAGTGGTTAAGGTCGCTATCTTCAAACAGAAGTAGGTTTGAGCCTCACTCGGGGCTTTAAATTATTCATGTGAGGACGCCATCCAGCTGGCTTACGCAAGGTGGTTGGATCTACCAAGGTGCACGCTCGTGATGAACGTTAAAGCTTGAAAGTCGCCATATGACCTATATTTGTGTCTGTGCGACGTTAAACAAAAGGGGAAAAAAACGAAGAAAGAAAAGACAGAAAACAATTAGGTGTTTGATTGTATCGCCCACACAAGAATCATAGATTTTGTATTTCATGATTTTGTTTGATTTTTCATTGTTTCGCAAGTTTAAAGCAATGGAATTTTATAAGAAAAAATGATTGTTCAGCTTCACTGTTGTTTTTTTTTTTTTTTTTTTTTTTTCAAATAGTCACACTTTCCTCGGAGTCAGAGTCCGTGTTTCAAAAGTTTTGCATGTAAGCATGGTTTCGAAAATCTACTTAGCCAAATGCTTTTAAACTTCTTAAGTTTTGGCATTATGAGAGGACTTCTAATATTTTTCTTTTATTATTGAAATGTTTGTGAAAGTTCTGCTTGCAAGTAAGTTGCTCATGAATATCTTGGCCAAAATCGCTGAAGGCTTTCAAACTCAAGTTTTAATATGATGTGATGATTTCGCAGAATATTCTTCATAACACTAAGACTACTAGACCAAATGTTTGCAACCTCTAGAAACATCTTAAAGTTTAACAGCATGAGACGTGAAAAATAAATTTGCTGTTTTGAACTTTAAAATTTTTGTGAAACATTTGCATGTGATCAGGTTTCATAAAGTTGTCCCCCTCCTGAAATGACAGCTCTGAACCTGGTTCAATATCTCTAACTTACAGTTTACGAGTTAACTTTGGTATGTAGGCAAGTATTGTGTAGAAGGATTCGGAAAGTCAAGCGCGCTGTCATTAAATCTTCGTGCAGTATTAGCTCCTACGAAACATTTTCTCATTACAAATTGTTAGGATTTCGAATAAATCAAAGTGATCGGGATTCGAAATCCACCCACTGATCATAGTCATGGCTATATGATTGAAGCAATTTTACGATGAAAAAGAAATTCGCTGTCAGAGACTGTATAGGTGGATATGTTGCTTACATGATCGTTTGAACTCCATGACGTATCACTACGCCTGTATATATTAAGCAAACGTAACCACTTTATACGATTAAAGAGTGCCATGAAATACATATAAAATACCATCTCCTGGTGTGAAATTAGTTTGGGATATGAGTTTTTAAATCGAGTATTATTATATGCCGATACGAAGTTGTATCAAACACCGTTGATGTTTCATTTATAGATTTAAGAATATGATCATATATTTGCAATATAATAAAACTTGTCTTATCCCCACCATGAGAGTAGAACGGAATATTCGCTTGAATAAGGTTATAAAAACAAAAATGTTCAACCGGCCTCAATGCCATATCAAAGTTATCATAAATCCTTTGTACAATATCACTTTAAAAAAAAAATTGTAGAAAAAATATATTCATTTTGAAAATTTGCTGATTAACGTTCTTAGTAAAGGTTATAGTGTGCAATATATAGTCGTCCGCGGTATTCTCGCGTCATTGGTAATTTCGCGTTATTTCCGTTTAGAACTGCAGCGCCATCTGGACATTGTTTACAAACAACCTACTTTCATTTTCAGTTCAAATTTTAATCAGTTTATCCAGAATGCATATAATTTTGGCGAATATACTTTCAAAATAGTTGAAATACTTAAATTTCTATCATGTTAAACCAAAATCCTGTATTTTTCACTTGTTAACATCGTTTTTGCCAGTGTTTTGTTTATGCTGTCTGTTATAAAAAGGACCAATTCGGATGAACGACGAGCCCACAATGCCCCGCTTTCCTTTAATTCCCGCCTTGGTACCATAATTTTCAAAACGGAAATCCAGACTGGATTTAGTGGTCACGTTCAAAGGTCAGGGTTCTGAGAAGGGACAGCTCTTTCAGGTGTACGCACTGTCAAAATGAGTAAATTGTCAAGTAGTGGGTGTAGAACATTTCACATAATTTTACCAATATAGTTATAATTAAACTGTTATTTTTACAAACAAACACAGTATTCTTTAGTGTACCGGAAATTACCAAATACAGTGGTATGTAGCCTATCAATAATTCTACAACTACAACAACAACATCTTTAACGCGAAAATACCAATGCAATGACATACAAATTCAAAATAATAGAAAGTGTACATGTTGACACGTGATTGTCGGGAATATTTTAATTATATTTTGTGTCAAAACTTGTATGTTTTGATAGATAATGAATTATTTGAAATTATTTATTATACGAAATAACTGTTATATTTTTATTTGCTTGCTTATTGTATTTATTGTCACTAGTACCGCGAGAATATAAGGGAACAGGCTATTTTGAATAATAACGGATGTATGTTAAACAGATAAGCATTAGTATAAAGCAAACTATGTTGTAACTTTTTGATTCCTGATAGAATAAAATTGTGAAAAAATATTCACGATAAAACTGCCACGGTGGATGATTACAAGGAGAGATACACATACATTTTGGCTAGAAGCTTCCTAAATACTGGTGAAATAGGAAAAGAAAAAACATTTAAACTGTGATTAAGAGTAACGTCACGCCATGTCCTGTGAAAATAGGAAGCATATACTTCTGGAGCACGAAACAGTGGATCATAAAAACATTAACATTGCAAACTTGCAGCCAACGTTTCTAACAATCATAAACATTATATAGAAACAAACTTACATTGTATCAAAAGCGCCTTTCACTATATATATATATACATGGGAAATGAGAAAATTCATGTAATTATAAACAGTGATTAAAAAAAGCTTATAATCAAACCGCATCACGCATTTCAAACAAAATGAAAATGATTTTGTTTTTTAATTTAAAAATTATATCATCTGTGTCGTAAATGTATACTTTTATATAAAACAAGAGGGTCATGATGACCCTGGATCGCTCACCTGAGTAATATGAGCTACATGGACAAGTGTAAGAGATCAGGTAAGAAAGTCAAATATAAGTTAGCATTGAAATCTTTTCCCAGTTGTGTGAACATGTTTCAAATGTCAAACTGATGCTAAAATATTAAGAAAGTAGGTCAGTAGGTCATATTCTCGATCAATGAAAGTCAGTGTTAAGATCGGTGTGCAAAACTGTATATGTCATCCAAATTTCCAGGCTGTATCTTAAAAAACAAGAAAGTAGATCAGTAGGTCAAGGTCACAGTCAAGTGACCCCTAATTACTTCGGGCAGCAGGTAACTATGATTAAACAGTCTAGGAAATATGATCAAATAACTTTTAAAGTATCTTTTCCTGTACAACACATATAAAAACTAAGTGACCCCGGTGCGGAGCTTTAAATGAACTCTGTGTCATGATTTGAAAAATCTTTGTGAAGAACCACTAGACAATGCCACATGTAAAATATCTAAGCTATGTGCCTCTCAGTTTCATACGAACATTTTTTAAAATGTTTTTCCTATAGAACTCAATGTAAATTCAAGGGACCATGGGGCGCGGCCAGTATTTACCCTGGTATCATATCTAGAAAAATCTTGGTAAAAGTTCTCTAGACAATGCCTCATACCAAATATCTAAGTTCTAGGTCTTCGAGTTTCAGAGAGATTTTTGAAATTTACAATATAGCCATATAGGGAAAATACGCCCCGCCCCCAGACAGCCATGTTTTTTTTTTATCAAAATAGAACGACTTAAGCAATTTTAGTAGAGGGTCAGCTAGAGATCATTTCTACAAAATGTTTCTGAATTCCGGTCATAAGTTTCTGAGAAAAAGATTTTTTTTTAATATTTTCCTTTCGGTTGCCATGGCAACCACAGTTCTGAATTGATTTTAATTCTTTGGACAATTTTGAGAGGGTGCCACCCAAGTATCATTTCTATGAAGTTAAGTGTAAATCTGCCCAGTGGTTTTGAAGAAGATTTTTTTAATTTACAGTATAGCCATATAGGCATTGTAACTAAAAACAAAACTTCAAGTAGGTGCTATCTATTTTAGATTGTATGCAACTATCTGCATCAAAGTATGCAGTCTGAAAACATATTTCAGGTATCATTTTTTGAAAGAGTTTTTTGAGCTGAAAAAAAAAATGATCCTGGATAAAACATCTAGAAAAAAACGGAGGCGACTCCGCTAAAACTTTATTGTAGGCTAAGTTAGCTTTGTACATAGTATCTCATGCAAAACATGCATTTTTTACCTCTAGGCACGAAAACATCATACATAATTAGTAGCAATTACTGTAAAGAACAGCACATTGAAAAGAAAGATATGTAAAGATCAAATCATTTAATGCCCTCGGGGCAAGTGTGACATTTGTGTGGTGAAATTTGTCAACAAACAGACTACTAGACTAAATAACAACCACTTTATCATGTTTATATGAAATATTATGAAAATCTTGATTTTATAGTAACGTGTTTTACTGTATAAAAGTACCATCTGGTATTATTCAGCATAAAAATGTTTACTGTTTAAGCATAAGAACATTGATACGGACATAGGCATGAGTATGTACCTTTTAGACAGATCAGATAGTAAAACATCAGGTTTAAACAACATATTTTGTGTTTTTCGTCTACACGTGTATTGTCACGTAAATTACAATAAAAACAAGGTAACTTTGATATTAAAACTAATGGCCTGCGAATAACTATCTAATTGTAGATTTAACTTATCAAAACTAATTCAGAAATTGCTTTGATTTAACGATATTCATACTTTTCTGTTCCATATCATTTATAGAAGTATTAATTGATTTCAAACAAGTAGGTAACGCACATTAATAGGCCGTAAATTACAAGCGCCCCAACAGCCAATGGCAGACAACCTGACTTTGTGATCTGTAGAATTCTACTACCTTATACTCAATGTATTTAAACAAGTCATATTAGTTCAAGAATGAGCAAAATACCTTTCTAACTGCATATTATGAAACAATATTTATGTTCTTTAATTATGTTTAAGCACAGGTTTATGTGAGTCTGTAATTACAATCACTAAACGGTAAAGAGGCAATATTTCAACAATAGTTCTATAAAATATATAAAATACATAAACTGAGCTGTTTGTTTATCAGTTTCCAAGCAAATGCGGTCAAAAAAAATGAGAGAACATTAGTTTGAAATAGAAAGTCTTCTTACGTATAACAGAAGTTTGATGAAAGTCTATTTGGGGTGGGGTAACTGCAATGCTAATAATGCACAAAAAGCTACCACCACTGCAATGCTATCACATAGTTTCTGAATTGTGAGATGTTTACCTATCCAAAAATAGCATTGAGCATTAATCCCCTCGGATGGTACCGCTATCCAAAATTACTGGGTCTGGCTCATCGACTGTAAGCTATATGATGTGGAACAACTATTTTAAGTTTGAATCTAATCGATTCAGTAATATTTTAAGTTTGAATCTAATCGATTCAGTAACAACTGAGATATAACAAAAAAACTCAGTGATGAAGACATAATTAAAATTAGTCACGGCGAAACCTGATGTTTCATGTCAAATTTCATTTTCTTGAAAAAGATTCAAAATATAGCTTATTCCGTCATTTCTTTGTTCAAAATCATCTCGTCGAATTAGTTTTTGCTATTAAATTTATCTTCGATTGTTTTAAGATAAGGCCCGATTTGCTGACATTCCTTATCAATGTATACATTCAAATGAATTGTTAACAGTGACTAATAACGACAAGATGTTTCTAACAAAAAATGAGTAAATATGGTACCTTTTGGATTTTTAAACAAAAGACTACTTTTGACGTTTAACCTTGACTTATTTTTAATGACCTCTTCCTCAATGATTTTGCCTGACAAATATAAATAATAAAATGAACACTTTTAAACAACAGAAAATCATTTCAAAAAAGATTTTTGCAACCTTTCACACACGAATCATTTAGATATTCAAATAATGATATGTATTAAACTCTTTCCAGATTTGTTTTGTAAAACAAATGAATTTGTGCAAAATTGCAATTTTCAGGTGATAATATTAACTGTTTGCCATGGTAACCATCTTTCAGGTATTGAATTAAATGTTTCATTTTATGGCAAAACATGTTAAGGGTGTTTCTCTTGTTGCTCAGTCTTCTGAAAAGGCATTGAGTACATACGTTTTTGGTTCTTAAGGTTCGCGTTTTTATATATTTATACACGAGCATTTTTTTGTTTTACAATTTTTTGTTTCCATTACGTGTTTTAGAGATTCACCTGGAGGGGATTACTTTTATTTACACTGCCCCGTGGAACATGGTGGGGGTAAGAGTGAGGTTGGGTGCGCACCATAAACCGGTTTAAGCTCCCCAGTGGTGTTTTTGCCACTGACCGTTTCAAGGCGGTGCCCCACTGTGTTCCTTTGTTTGTTCGTTTTGTCCTGATGTGTTGGCTTTGTGTGTGTGCGCGCGTATGTTTGTGCACGTCTGCGTGCTGTGGGTTTCGTTTTGGGGAGGCTCCGTTTTTGGTACGTGGCATTTCCTGTTTGATATTTGTTTTTGTTCATTTTCATCCAGATTTGGCATTTGACCTTTGATATCAGCTATGCCATTCACAGTTTTAAGAATGGGAAGACATTTTTAACAAAAAAGAAAAAGTAAACCTTTCATGTTTTTTCGAATTTTTGCAAGAAAATTAACTGCGTTGCTGACATAGTTTGGTATATAAACAGTACATGAACAAAGATCAGTGAGTTATGATAACAAACTATTTTTGAACATGCCAATTTTGTGATTTTTACGCAAATTTGTCCTTTGACCTTAAATATAAGGTTTGAACTTCACTCCTTCTTTAGGAACACATTTTTTCTGACATTGTTTGAGATATATGCAATTACTGACAGGCAGACAGCTACTGTTATTATACAGTGAAAAATAAAATGATAGATGTAAACTTTACGTTACCCCTAATATCTTTAGAAACGAGTATAACCACCTAATATATCCCCTGTTACAAACATGTGAACAAAATTTAGAAACATAAAGCTTTGAGACTTAAACAATGGACTTCCATGCAGGATATGAATTTTTTTCTCCAAAAAACTTTCGGATCATTCCTGAATACTGGTCACTTAACCTAAAAGAGACGCATATTAGCATTTGTTCGCACATTAACATAAACTAATTTGCAGTAATTGAAATATGAATATGAAAGAAAGCGCGCTTCCTGACTAACATTGAAATAATATAAAATAAATTTGGGATCTATTTACTTGACAGAGACCTTATATTCTGGTTACAGGTTGCATGCCCTAAATGTGGACGAAAATGACGTTAAACTCACATATGAACACTCCTCTTCATTACTTTACTACGGAATACTGTTTACCTCATGTCATGTGGCGTCCGTCGTATTGTAGGTCGATGCACGATTCGACGCAATATGAATCGTCGACGCACGACAGCACGGCCCGACAATGCGATAAAACGAGATTCGTGTATCGAGAGACGTGTCGCAGTGTCGTGTTTTGTGTCAGCCGTCTACTCGCCTAGGTCGACGCATGACATATGATACGTCGCGCGACAATGCGCCACGACTCACGACATGACAATACCACACGACACGATGCAAATCATTATGGTCGCATTGTTGTATCATCTTGTAGCCCAGCGTATTGGGGGCAGAGAGTCGTGTCGCACTGTCACGCGTCATGTCGCGCGTCGTTTCGTATTGTCGCTCAACGTTATGTATTGCCGCTCGTGGTTTCGCATGTCGTACATCAACTTAGGGGATTACACAATCGATAAGCAACACGACGGGGATCAATCTTACACGATGCAATTTAGGATTTTACTGTTGTATCCTGTGTCGAGCGTAGTGTCGCATTGTAGTTCGTCATGCCGGACGTCGTTTCATATTACACGATGGGTGACAATACGAATCGGCATCACGACATTGTATTATATACGTCCATGTACTTTGTTCTTATCTCTGTATTGTCGCCGTGCCATAACTCCAAAATACTAGTCAATGACCTTTATCACAGTGACATTAAAAGTGAACAAACAATATATACACTTATATATACTTAACCCACACCATCTGGCTAAAATACAGTAGATTTCGAAATAGTTCATTCAATATAGAACATCCAACAAAGAAGGTATATTATTATGCTATTTCAGAGTGTCGAGTAAGTAATTGTTTTCCGTTATTGTATCCTTATTATTGATGTGTGTTCATAAATTTAATGTTAGTATACAAATGTATTTTTAGTTTTTCCACGTTTAGCAATCACTCTGTGATCTTTATATGACCCTGTTTTAATCTGGTAAGCACCTTGATTATCTCCAACGCTTACATATAGACTTTGGAATGTGCATTATTGTTTAAAATTTAACGAAATTAAAAGTTCATATGACCCGATGTATAAAAGTTCTTTAGTTTTGAATTGATAAAATGATTTTAATAAGAATTTTAACAAATTTGTTTTAGACATGTTTCAAACTGTGTAGTTACATATTGGAGAAATTTGATTTAAACAGTTTCGCTAAAGGCGTACATATGAACGTACGTTTAGTTTTGCAATATTTAAATCTTCTATCTATAAATGTCCAAATATCTTCCTTTTCAAATTCGAAAATAAAGGAAATCTCTTTCTTAATACCTGTTCAGAATGGAACACCGGGGAAAAGCGACACTCTTACTGTTACTTCTGGTATTTCCTGTTACGCATGCGTATACTGATGCTGAACTAACAGAGATGCTGAAGGCTGGATTACGTAACGTAGTTAGAGAAACAATTAATGCGCCTGTTACCGTAGAGAATGGAAGCATTCCACAATGGTTGTCAGGTTCGTTTTTAGTTTTATAACATTTTCATTGCTAGTTTATGCATGTACTAGTATAAAGAGAGCTAGTTTAAAAGTAAAAATGTATAAAGAAAATAATTGGATGGGTCGTTTTGCTTGAATTTGATCTTCTTTTTTTTTTAAAGAAGCTTTATCATTTCAGTCTGGAAGTCATATATTCTTCAGGAAACACATAAAAATGCCAAACATTCGCTCATTACACTGATTCAGAGTTATAAATGTTATTTCTGATTGTAGACATTCGTTTTGCAGTTTAATGCGACTTAAATAAAAACATAAGTTTGCCAAATAAATGTATAATATCTCAAACAAAAATGGTTCGTTAATACGGATCTTTTTAATTCACATCTTTGACCTCAAACGATGTTTGGAAATTTAAAGTAGTTCTGCACGTCTGAACAAATTTTCACACGTTAAATTATAATCATTTTTCAATGCATATGTATTGATGGCTTAATTAACAATAAAACAGATATGCTTTATAATTTGTAGACAAGTTTAAAACATGTGTCCGTTTCGCTCAATGATCAAGCTCTTGATAATGTATAAGATTTTTAAACTTTAGAAACATGTTAATAAAATATTCTGTTCAAATTGCCAAATATCAATAGTAGTCATCTAATGACATATTTGTTAGTTATATTTGGATTATATTACATCAAAATATATTTACTGTCAAACTACATTTAAGTAAGACAGTAGCTCTGACTGTTTAACACTTAATACACTTAACACGAAATATAATAGCGTCACGGGGTACATGTATTTATGCTACACCTGTAAGGCGCGCCAGTCATTATTCTAGGTTATTCTAGATAAATGACCTTAAACACTTCCGGTTAATTAAACGTGTATCTTAAGAGCAGTCATACTTTATTTTCAGGTAATTTTATGCGACATTCATGTGGTGTGTTTGGTGAAACTGATAACATGAACAAAGTTCTTCCAAATTATGTTGGCCATTTGTTTGACTGCTTCGAGATTGGAAATAAATTCCGAATCGAAAATGGCCAAGTAACTTTTACAAATAGGTGGGTAAAAATAATCAAGTTTGTTTAAAGAGTTTGTTTTGTTTTGCTTACTTTATAATTTTTAAGTCTTTAAGTAAATATTCATCGTAGTAGAATGGCTTGATAATTTTTGAAATGTTCATATGTTCTTAACACATATGGATCTATTTGTACATGTATGTTTCAGTTAAAAACACTTTCAGTATTGTCAATATAGCAAATGGCGAGTTAGCTGTTTTGTATTATACATGTAGAACCTTCGATATGTCGCAAAACAGGTTATTAATTTGCTCAAATGATAAAATCGACCTCTGAAAGAGCTCAAACCCACAAAGACGAGGGGAGAGAGAGTAAATAGAAATCAGTAAACGTAACCACTCGACCACGAAAATCAGTATGTAATAATCATAGGTTATTAAATTTGTATCGAGAAATATGCATGAATTCTGCAGCGGAAATATTGCGCGACTTTAGGAGCGAATATTACTCCGCGAAAGAACGAGTGCATATTTTTGAAACAAATCTAGTAATCTTTTTATTACATACGCATTTACACTTAAGATTATTATATAAATGATACAAATTTATTACTAAGCCTGGATGAAGTTGAAAATATCTTCGTTAGAGACCTTTTAAGCGCGACGACATACATGAAATTGACGTCACAAATGACGTCACACACCCAACATGAAATTTGAACGTCAAAATGGGAAAAATATTGACGTTTCAGGTTCCATTTAAACTTAACGGAGTTATTAAATGAGTATGTAATAATGTCACAAATATACCAGAAATATCCAACTTTAGCATTTATCAAGTTTCATCTCTAATCTTGCAGTGAAAGAGTTGGTAAAGGGAGGTATTGAGATAATGGTTATATTTTAAAGTAGTGCGGTTTTTCTCTCTTTAAGATGGTATGACACCACGGTCAATGATATATACAACTTTTACGGACGCGAGATGAACGATTCCTCTTACTTCATGTCTGGTACTTTTTCTAAAGTGGTAAGTTTACAAAATTTAGCAAACTTAAGGGAAAAGTTCAGGTCAGACAAACAGGATTTAATAGGACATTTCTTAAGGCAGTGAATCTGAAATTTTCTTGCGATTACGAAACCTCCGTACGCGGTTTCGTAATATGAATAAAAAGAACGAATATTGCCGAATGTCATTACCAATTCACTACCGATATACACCGCGGTAATAGATGTTTGAAAACCGTGAGTAAACGTTTTAAAATATAAAAAAAGACTATAGTTTCATTACAGTAAAATGTAGCTGAATCTGTAATACTTACGACACAGTTTTACTGTGTGAGAAGCGCTTTTGACAGTTTTAATTTTTCATAAACACATATTGCACAAATCCTTTATACTAACTGTTTATACTATTTCGCCTGTTTCTATTACTAACATATAAAAGTCAATTTTGAAACGATGAACTTAATCTGCATGCATGCCGCTTAAACAATACGTTTGAACATTTGTACATGTAATAACATCTATAAGTTCCTTTAGAAGCATAGAATGCAACAAACCAGACTCGGTTTTACTGATATTATTCATCAGATGTTTTGAAATGTGCAACACTGCTCACGCCCCACTATCAACGTCTTAAGCAGACCTCTGTTTTACAAATACATTGAATACATTCCATGATCCCAAAGGACAGGAAGATATAAAACCCTGAGTCCAAGTACGGGCCTCCACACACCAATTAAAGACTGCAGTTGTGATAGTAAATAAAATCATATACTTTCATCATAGACTTCAATCGTAGAGTCATGTTTATTTAAAATTTGTTTAATACTTCTGTGAATGTTGACGACACGGTAGTGTTTTATAAAGAAATGTGTAGACTAAAGTAGTGACGCTACGTTCTATGTATATAATGTATAATATGTTACCATGCTTATTATTATTATCATTATCATCGTACCAGATTTATATAGCGCCCTTTTCATGATCAATTTCACGTTCAAAGGCGCTTTACATGGTTAAAATGCAGCCAACAGGGCGCATAATTCATCCTCTACTAGTACAGACACAGAGCGATCTGACCAGAGGGACAGAGTGAGACAAAGCCCCCACGACAGAGAGATCAGAAATTAGATACAGACTTGTCCGGCTAACTTAGCCTAGCTCGTTGCGAAATAGACAACCTGGTTCTTTAACGTACCCAGTGTATAGCACTGATACACGCAAGGATTGCCTGGGTTCCTGACCAGTACACCTCTAGCTGGGTGGGAAACACTGAAAAGCGTTTCTGAAAATTCCCGAGTAGCTGCCGGGATCGAACCCCCGACCTCAGGATTGGAAGGCCAGTGTGCAAACCACTGAGCTATCCGTTATGCCTGGTTTGGTATATCTTGCGAATTTCAGCACTTAATACGCAAGGATAAGTAACTTTTAAGTAAGTTTAAAGACACCCGACAATATATTGTGACTAACTGAAAGATAAATTTGATGTTTGATTGGGAGTATTCTCTTTTATTTATTTTAGAACCACAAGATGTTGGACCTGTGGAGCGCAAACATATCAGATAGCTCAAAAGTGCAAGATGTGCCGCATGTGAGCTGGTGGCAAATTGGAAACGAGGCTATAGCTATGTCGGAGACTCCCATTGGTAAATCATGGATTATAGACCCGACTAACGAGTAACAGTCCTGGTGGCATGAAACCCAAGTTCGACTGTAAAAATTGTCCGATTTCTACTTTCATTGAATGTTCATTACATGAACATTTTAAAATTAGTCTAAAAAGAGCAATTAGAATAGAATAATTATCAAAACGGACGCAAGATAAAAAGGAAACTGGGAGAAAATCTCAAAACTATCACCATCGGTCAATAAGTGTATAAGTAATATGTCCTCAACATTAGGAGTTCCTGGTCGTAACTGTACATTTCGTCATCATATATTGTTTTTGTTTTCTGTTTGAAATTGGATAATGAACGATTAAGTTTGGAACAAATAGACTCTTACTTATTTTTGAGTAAAACAGCTAAATATGTATTGCACTATTTACAAAAATTAAAGCAGCTGCTGAGACTTTTTGTAACTGATATTATCTATACTATGTGATGAGTTTGGACACCAGTCTGAAACAGATTATTCGGTTCGCTCAGTAGGTAATCTGAATTACCTGCCCTTAACTGCTGTACAATGACACTATTAAATATAGAATCTATTCCGGAAACCAGAATATTCTGTAGTCTGCAATTTGAGATTGGTCTCCGAATTCAGCTTTTCAATTTTGGAAACTAGGAGTTGTTGTTGACCCTAATGAGGTGGCACAGAAAGGCTATATACACTATAATGATGACAGTTTTGGAACTTCCGGTGACCAACGGTATTCTGTAACCAACAATCCTGCGCATGAGCAAACAGAACCGGATGGGACGTTGTGGAGTGCAGCCAGTGTTTTGGAATTCACTTCTCACACAAACATGAAAGTCAAGTTAGTTATGATACATTTATTTATTTGTTTACGTTTAAGCCATTGTTATTAGGATTTATACAAGGAAAATACAGGCTTTGTGTATTAACGACTGCAGAAGCCCGAGTGATTGTTGAAGACAGGAACAGAACGTTAACAGACAATATCCAGTAACATCCACGTTGGTCTAATTGCTTATTTGTATAAATGTTTTCACCGATGAACGTTAGACACAAATCATGTCTACTGTTTTAAATGCAAACCATTTATCAAAAAAGTACTATATAGGTATAGGGAGACAACGCTTAAGTTAATTTATAAAAAGCTTCATTGCTTAACTTACTGCTACATAAAGTGATCACTATAAGCTTTTTACACATTTACATTATTTACATTTTAATTAATTACAAATCAGACGTGTTGTGTATAAAGTCGGAGCGGACAGGGTACGTCACGTGGTTGGCACGTATCACCATGACGACGCTGACCTGACGAAATGCATGCCGGGAAAACCGTATCCGGAATTCGGAGCACGATTTGGATACCTTCATTCTTTTGCAATGACAGAAAACTATATAATTTTACCGGAAGTGGCATACATGTTCGATCCATGTTTTTATAGTAAGTTCAATTGAGTATGGCATTAAGGGAAAATTTTATATAAAAATCAGTTTATTTTCAGTTCAAGTTTTATTCACATAACTTTCAGGTTTGTCATTTAAACACAATTTCTTTAAAAGGCGGAATGTATGTCTGGATGCATGAAGTCTTCTGGACTAACGGGAAAAAACTCGAAAACAGGTTAAACTGCAAAATGGTACAAATATATTAAGGATTCACACACTTCATAAAAATTTCCTTTTAAATACTTTTCAATCGCGTTCATAGCTCAATGGTAAAAGCAGAATGGTGGACCTCAGGTGTCTCTCCGTTCATTATATCAGCATTGAGCGGCCATCAGGGTCGAACCATCTTCCATTAGCAAGCAGGTTGACTTTTAGAATTTTATACGGCTTGTTGTGTTTTGAACCTACACAGCTGAACGAGAATTTGAAACCAGTGACCTTATCCACTCGGCCGCGGATGTCGCCGAACTTCACTGTTAACATAATGTATCACTGTTGTTTCTTTTCAGCGCATTACGACAAGTACGAACCTTTCTTCCCGCAGGGCTTTAAGTTCGAAAGTACTGGATTCACTAGAGTACTGGTCATGAGAAAATCGGACGGCATATTTATAGCAAACATTACAATGCCTCCAGTTTTCGTCACGCATCAGGTTCTTATAGTTTCTGCTTGATTTGACTGACTTACTCCACAGCCGGCCCCAATTGCACGCCTTTCTCCACTTACTCACCCCACTACTCTTTTAAAAACAACCAAAAAAAAACCTCACCCCACTACTCTTTTTTTTTTTGAAGAGATGTACACTGATGTGTCATTTGTCAAGACAGAACTTCTCCATATTGACATACTTGTTCATTCCTACCCGATCCACAACATTTCCTATGCAAACATACCCTTATAAAACATACTAGTTTGTTACATTTTACACCCTCCGACCTTTATATAGAGAATCCGCCTCATTGTCCGTAATATACAGTTTATATTTATAATTAAGTAATAAAAACAAAATATAAAACATAGGCATATGATGAATAATAAAATGTCACACAGGTTATTTGGTTAAGTTATAAGTTTACACGTTTTGACCTGTTATAAAATCGTCAAAGGCGATTTAGTAGTGACTTAATTATAATGAGACTTCATTCACACACTGGGTCAAATTAAAGGACATTTTTTTGTGAATTCTTTATTTGAAAATACTTTACAAAAACACGTTGATACATTAGGGCAAGAAAAATCATAAAACAAATCTTGGTTTTGTGATTTTAGGAAGAGTATGGCAAATGTCTTTCATACATGTAAAATCTTCATAAATTGTCATAAACAACCAACGGAATGTATATCCGTCTAAATACTTCAAATCAACCCTGCCAAAATA
This sequence comes from Mercenaria mercenaria, assembly GCF_021730395.1. Classification (NCBI taxonomy): domain Eukaryota; kingdom Metazoa; phylum Mollusca; class Bivalvia; order Venerida; family Veneridae; genus Mercenaria; species Mercenaria mercenaria. Next base: position 55,555,862 of record NC_069372.1, read on the forward strand.
CAAAACTGTCCACTTAATATGGCCGTTTGCCATTTTAACCCCGTCATTACGTTATATCAAATATACTCTTTATGGTCCACTTATTTTGATATGGCTCATCAGTGTAAAAGAATTGCCTTATGAATGTGTATTTTCAGCTTGGGGCCTACGAAGACGGAAATTATATACATATGGACATGTTAACGTATAATGATTCGAGTATATACGACAGGCATACGTATGTTGACAATCTACTTGGAGAGGTAATTGTTTACAATCACCTACTATTGATCCACATTTCCAGTAACAATTTAATTTAATTTACTGAAATTTATTTCACATGAAGGAGGCTTACAGCTTTTTGTTGTCTTATTAAAAAGCGTGTACCCTGCAAGCGTCGACATTAGTTAAAATTATCTATTTTAAAATAAGAATTGGTTACAGCACTATATATATTTAAAAATAACAATATACAACATTTTTATCAGCATTTCTAGCCTTTTGGTTCTTGCGAGACTATACCCTTTTCTTGAATGTCTGTTTTTGAGTAATCAAACAATACCAAAATTGTGGGGTTGACCATAATGCAATGAAACCATGGTTACATGGATGAGACACGTGGTGAAAATGCTAACATAGCGTAGGGCAGACATCAGAAAATACCTATTTTCACTTTCATTTGACCCAGCAGCTTAGACACAAACTTGGAAGCATATACCATGGCTTGCAACCATCTGCAGACTTTTCTTTTTATAATCCAGCATTAATAAATCTGATATCTAGCATGAAAATGGCCTTTACCAGGCAGGAAAATGGCACTATATACTAATATGAACAACATTAAAGTGGAGCATGGATGTATTTCTGGCGAATTACACCCATCGTATCTTACAGAGACATTCGGTGCCGAAAGCTCCGCAAAAACAGTCTTGGCGTTTGTTGAATCATGTCCAACACCATTCGTATTTCTCTGTGGGAAGAGCTCTCACCCAATCGCAATTGTTTAAATACTTTATCGAATTACAGTTAAACTTGTACATAAAGACCATAATTTGGAGGTCCAAAAGTGGTAATAGTTGCAGGTGGTCTTAATTCAGTGGTTAAAATACACCGCATATGTTTGAGCAGAAATCAAAATCGGTTGTCTTTAGACCAAAGAATACACGTTTCAATGGTAACGTTCGCACTGGCTTAAAAGAGTTTGACCAACTGGTCTGTACATTTTTAAATTGTCATTTAATATCGAAAGATAGACTCTAGTTTTCTTCAATACCAAGCGTTTTCTGACTCAGTAGCAAACAGAAAGCTTCCTAGTGATGGGGGAATACCAGTACTAAGAAACCGTAAGGAGTATTATAAGCACATGGTAAGTGTCCAGTTTTCAAGTTGAACAGGATGAAGTGATATAGGGTGTGTTATGATGGAAAAGGATGGAAGGCGGTTATGTATAGACTTTCAAATATGATTTGATTTTTTCCCTATTTTTAATTTGTAGATCCTATATCTATATTGTAATTTTCAGAATCATTACACAACGAATGTCACTCGATTCACAATCAATATGGCTGACTTCTCTGCGCGCATGCGTAATCTACGTGGAGACAAGACGGTGCCAGCAGCTTTCGAAATGTCCAATATAAATTATGCATACTATGGAAAGAAGTATACATACGCTTATATGGTCAGGAACTTTGACCGAAGAGAACAAAATGCACTGACGAAGGTAAATTCTGATATAAAAGTTTGCAAATTATACGTTCCACAGACAGATATTTGCTCGAAATATCAGACTTAAATTAGAATCGTCATTGTAGAAAAACCTTTGATCCTAACATAGATGACTACCTTAATTTTCCATCAGGTCATCGACCTCTTACTAGTCTGGTGTTACTTATTACAAATGTAGCTTGAGAGGATGAAGGACTTGAAGTGGTATATACATTGTTCAGACCCGTCTCAGAAAACAACGAAAAGGACCGAAGCTATCCGTTATCATAGAGTTCATTTACATTGTTTCTGGGCAATATGCTATCGGCAAGCTGAAATACATTATATTATATATATGTTTGCCTGAAGACGTATTTCAATACGAAACGCGTTGCAAACTTGAGTTGTCTTCTTTTTTTAACGAGAAACAGCTAACTTATTAGATAAGTCCAAAGAGACACTTTCTAAAAGAAAGTTGTTTGCTCTAAATAGTATGCCGTATATGTAGTATATTATGCATTTTAACATGGATTACACAAAGTGACAGGTCATTGAAAGCTAAATTTAGATCTTTGAAAAATATAGGAAGACGTGTGCTGAAGAAAATTATCTTAATCGAAACAAAGGGTATAATTGTTATTGCTGTTAATTTGGCCAAGGAGTTTATTTACACCATGGCTGTCTACATATGTCATTCATTTTTCAGTGAATGCTGATGCTGTTCAAAATTAAGACTCTTTCAGTCTTGATTATGTTGAACAATCGCATAATTATAAATGGACAGCTGGCTAGCTTTAACGAAAAACAAACCTTTTGCATACTTTTGGTTAATCTTGGATATAACGTTAATAAACATCTACCTAACTATAACATGTTTTATAATGATGATATAGGTCGCGATTTCGTACTTGTACGGGTACGCGTACTTGTAACATTTTATTTTATTGTTTTGTACACTGATTTACTACGAGTCTATGAGCTTCATATGAACGGTGTCAATTGTGCATTTTTACCAGAGTAATGATTCATTTGCCTGATGTCTACAAATACTTTGCGTAATATAGTTTATAAACTATAAAGTTATCTTATTTAACAGTTGAACGTAGACACCGGTGTCGAGGTAGAGTTTTTACTTCCGGAGGGCATGTTCGTACAAGAACCTCAGTTCATACCTAAGCCTAACGCCAAAGCGGAAGACGACGGCGTCCTCTTGGCCCAGGGTGTGGATGGCAGAAAGAATAAAGGTAATGCAGCACTTAAAATTATATTCAATTCATGACTAAATCGATTTTTAATAATTTTTTTTCGCATTCGGTTCTGCACTTCGATCGTATTTTTAACATGTTTTTCATTGTCCGCACTTTGTAGTTCTTAACTTGTTCCCCTTCATGTGAAACTGTCTGAGAGGAATAGGTACAATATTTCAAAGTTAATAGTGATAAACATGAAACGGGAATTTCGAAACATCAGTCCCTGTGTTGTGGAACGTTGTTAATCAGTTCTTAAATCGTTTCGGATCCTTTTCTGTGCCTTTATTTATGTCGTTTCGCTCTTTCATCCAGCTACGCTATATAATTCTTTGCTCTGCGTTCTGTCCTTCTTACTTGGGTTTTTTTTCCTTTAAGATATTGGTCTCGTAAATTATGTATTGTCCATATGCAATTTCGGCTTTTTCCGGTTTCTAAGGAAGCACATATGCTACCTTTACGTCCGAAGAATGCCGAATAGCATAACGAGAGTACATAATCATGCGGACATTGCCAAGTGCCATTACTGGTTCGCTCTATCGTTTCACTATGTTATGACTGCACCATTTTACCACCCAAAAAGTTAAAGAGACAAAACCTGTTATACGAGGGGTGATCAAGAATTGATGAGATTATTCTTGTAATAATTTCATGTAGCAATAAAGCCCATTGAAAAGTGTACATAATATACATTTTCTATCCCCTGCCTGCATGGAAATGTTAGTATTGTATCCTGACTACCCTTTTCCGGTCTTCATAGTAACATGTAAACGCAGAAGCGGGGGAGGTCAATATCAACAAAGTTACTAAATATTTCCAATGCAAATTATATCAAACATGTTGGCAAATTGTTGCAATGAACTCGCTATTTCCACGGGAGGGGATCCAACATATGTATTCCCAAATGGGCACCGCTTAAATTCATGTTGTGCTTCCGGTTGTACGTATGTGGTAAAAATTTCGCAGAAAAACAGGTGAGGTTTTTATTTGTGATTGAATTTTGCGGAATTGACATTGTTTTGCCAAAAAATTGCGATGCAGTGCAACAGAGTATACATTAACCAGCACGTAAGTGCATGTACCTTACCTGTATTTGTAGAAATGACAGAGAAAAACTTATCCTCCGTGAAGCGGTATGTCTGGAAATTAGCAACATTTTTATCAACAGATGGAAATATGTTGTAATTGCCCTGGGCTTGCTTAAATTTTGCCCTCGAAACCTTCCATATGCAAAACCCCATCCAGAAAAAGAAAATTATGGTGATCACTTTGCTAGAAAAATGTTTTTGGGCGAAAAACCGAATGGGATACATATGTTGTGCATGGGCTACATATGTGGTGCATTAGACTTTTTAGAACTCCACAGATCTTGAGCTTAAATGGTACCTGGATAAAAAAAAACGAACTGGAAATACGTGCCAAGTATATGTCACATTATTCCAAAAATTATATACTAGTACATATATCGTTAAAGGGATAACATATTAGAAACGAGCACAGCTTTAAGCTTACATATGATGCTGTAGAACATTTCCACTAAGGAGTCAACGCATCTCTCCTAAATCCGAAGGGGATTTATGTGTTGCTTATGTGTGTTAACCTGTGAATGTCGGAAATATGCATGTATAGTTTGGTGTATAGCATATTAGCTGCCGATACGGTCTGCGTAATTATATGTTATTGAACCTAGTGTTCTTTTCGTGTTTGTTTTACTCGTTCATGTGCGCCTCTATATATATCTTCGGCGGTATTTTGCATCGTTAACTGTGGAAATTGTCTGTTTTTGAATCATGTACGTAAACTGAGTTATAGAGTCAAATATCTGTGTCTCGGGCAACGGACTCGAAAATAAAATGTAATAAATACTTTAGGGTCTGGGATTTCAATTCAGGAGGTAATTTTGGTTTGCCCGATACAGAGCTATTGGCCCGGCCGCTCCAATACATAAGATATTGTGGACCTGGCTCTTACTTGTGTTGAACTACGCAGTAACTTCGCAAGCTAGGCCTATATAGTTTGTGGCAATATAGGAGGGAGGATATACTGCATGGTACTGGGTCAAAAATTGTGTGAATATAACTGAGCATGGTCATTAAATTATGAAATATGTCCTGGGTTCTTAATTTGATGAAGTTACCTACCAGACCCAGCTATGTTCTGATTATATGACCGAGTACCTTGCAGTATACCCTCCCTCCTATATTTCCAAACACTATGATAGGCCTAGGATGTGGAGTTGCGGTATACATGTAACAAGGTAGTTTTACACAAGTAAGTGCCAGGTCCACAATATCATATGTACAGGTAGTGGAGAGGCTGGGCCAGTAGTTCTTTATCGGCCAAACCAAAATACCTCCTGAAACACCCTGACCGTAAAGTATTTATTACATTTTATTTTTGAGTCCGTTGCCCGAGACAGATATTTTGCTCTGTAACTCAGTTCACGGACAGACAATTTCCACGGTTAACGATGCAAAATACCGCCGAATATATGTATATATAGAGGCGCACATGAACGGGTAAAGCAAACATGAAAAGAACGCTAGGTTCAAGAACATATAATTACGCAGACAGTCTCGGCAGCTAATATGCTATACACCAAACTATACATGCATATTTCCGACATTCACAGGTCAACACACATAAGCAACACATTAACGCCTTCGAATTTAGGAAAGATGCGTTGACTCCCAAGTGTAAATGTTCTACAACATCTCATATATAAGCTTAAAGCTGTGCTCGTTTATAAGTTATCCCTTTCATACAAATGTATATAATTTTTGGACTGATTTGACATATACTTGGCACGTATTTCCTGTTCGTTTCTTTTTTCAGGTACCATTTAAGCTCAAGATCTGTGGAGTTCTTAAAATTCTAATGCAACACATATGTAGCCCATGCACAACATATGTATCCCATTCGGTTTTTCGCCCAAAAATATTTTTCTAGCAAAGTGATCGCCAAATATTTTTTCTTCTGGATGGGGTTTAGTACACGGAAGGTTGCGAGGGCAAAATTAAGCAGGTGCTGGGCAACTGAACAACATATTTTCACCAGTTGATAAAAATGTTACTATTTTTCAGTTATACCGCTTCACGGAGGATACGTTTTTCTCCGTCATTTCTACAAATACAGGTAAGGTAAATGCACTTACATGCCAGGTAATGTATACTCGGTTGCACTACATCGCGATTTTTTGGGCAAAACAATGTCATTTTCACAATATTCAATCACAAATAAAAATCTCACGTATTTTTCTGCGAAATGTTTACCACATATGTACTACCGGAAGCACAACATATGATTTTAAGCGGTGCCCATTTGGGAATACATATGTTGGATCCCCTCCCGTGATTTCAATAAATAGTAAATACGGAATTTCTACAGGCGGGAGATAATTAAACAATAGTTACATTATGGTGAATTCAAATAGTATGACCCTCTGTAGAGCAGCTTTCTTGCTCAACTTTATTTGCAATATCTAACTTAAGGTAGTGGATCGTAATGAAAGTTGGATATTTCCGTTCGATAACGTATTCCTCGTATGCGATTTCGGCCTTCTCCGAACGAAAAATCAGGTGCTCGTATAGGCTACATTTTCGTTTGAAGAATGACGAAAAGTCATGCAAGAATACGTAGGTAACGGAAATTACCGATTTTCATTGCGGGGTCTTTACTTCACATTTCCATAACATTTATATTACGGATAAGTACACGTTGCTGATTTTACAATGTGATTTTTGACTGAAAATGCAGTTGTTGCATAATTTGCATGATTCGTCAAGAAAAGATAGGTGAAAGACATTTATGTAAGGCCTAGAGTGTACTAAAGAATTTTCATAGTTTTACATATATTAAAGTAGGCCAGCTTATTGGCCTGTGAAACCTACATCAGATAGTTTGTTAACATCGTCAAATAAGAAAATGCAATAGAAAGTAAATGTTCCAATGAAGCAAAATTTATCCCTGATGTGTATTCAGTACATTCATAAGCATTTATAAGACAGGCACTCCCATAAGACAGACATATGTTCAGCCGAGTATACATTGGATCAATCATGTTGTATTACTTTTTAAAAACCCATCGCAACGTAATGACCTACTTTTCCCAAAAAACACTTAATGAAATGAAAATCATTCTGATAATACAGGTATAATACTGCTATACTACAAGATTGTAGGCCGACAATTTAATCAGACCCTTCCTTCGCAACTTTATAGATCTATGGTGACTTATTCAGTAAATCCCTTTTCAGTAGAGTTTTAAAAACATAGATGAAAAACCAGCTTACAATGTAAACACAAAGTGTGGTCTAACCTTAGATTAATATATCAGGTACTGTGCATACAACTACAAGTTATAGTTCAATAGAAATTTTAGACATGTAGACATTAAACACATTGTCTTGGCCTAACATACGCCACTTATTTTGTTTCATGAAAAACATGTATCATTATCATCATGGAAATACAAAAGATTAGTTTTTCTATAATGAGTTTTTTTTTTAAAAAAAAGTAATTTTTAAGAACAGTAATATAGACTATACTAGTAGTAATAATATCTGTTTTCAGCATTTATGGTTGTCGTTGATGCGAAAACAATGTCTCTAATCGGGCACGTGACTGCACCAGACATTGCGCTGCTTGGTATACATAACAGGTAGGTCTGTAATAAGGAAGTTCAACATTTTATTTAACCATATGATTGAAAATAGGTAAATCTACATTTCTATCTGCATAAAGATAGAAGTCCATCGTGAAAGGTGACCGGAGGACCAATATTAAAAAATCGGTCTAACAAAAAGTCAATCGCACGATCCAATCTTTCTATTGGTTGAGTTTCCATTTTATATAATGGTGTTTTGAAAAAAGAAATATGGTTGAATAAAATTATACCTTGCAGAACACTATTTGTTTCAAACGTGCAGAACTACATTAACAAGTTCTCCCTAAAAATGATATACCACAGAATCGAACCTGGCATTTTCTCGTGACATCGTACCACTGTGATCGATCAATATATGAAACGTGTAGATGCAGGGGAAACGTCTTAATTGATAAACATGATTCATCTGTTTGGCACGATATTTAGGGAATTTTCATTCTATGTTCTTAAGAGAATATCAGATCTGTTTCATTTCATACTTCTCTGGATCAACATAGTAAGAAATAAGATCCTGTTAGCATTTCAAATCACTAGAATCTGTCTTTTGATGCTGGTGGTTCGAGCATTGCTTGGTATAGAAATTATAGGTTATTAGATTTGTATCGAAAAACTTTTGCAGCGAAAATATTGCGCGACTCTAACATACTATTAAGCTTCTGTTTTGTGAATTTAGGTTTTTCCCACTTCATGTTGGAACTATGCAGACTGCACCAGGAGGACCCAACACAGTGATTGGCTAAAAGGTGTATGAACATGGCTGCATGTACCAAATAAATTAGGCAGTGGAAGCTTTATACTTTACCGAAACGTCATTATACGTTTCTAGAATTAAAAATTAATTAATAGAATTTATTGAGATTCATTCCTACCAATCATTTCTTATTCATATCCATTTAAATTCTAATCCCGTCTGTAAGTGCATTATACCTGGCAAAAGAACAAAGGGGCTTCTGAATTTTAAAATCTTCGTACTATTAACTGGTTCTATCCTCCAAGACACTATAGCATGATTAGTAGCAATACTACATGTCTGGCGACTATAAATACACCCAGACACTCCAGCATTTCAAATTATAGAATTTTGCATAAAGTGAGCGTATAATATTAATAAAAGCTCTTTATGAGCATACTAATAAGGAATTATTACTCATTACAACAACATTATTACCTATTTTAACTACATACTGTAGTATATTGTAACCAGCATAAAACCCCGACTAAGTTTTCACCCTACTTGTAAAACAATGTTCATATGAAAAATGGTATGATTCGAATAAATGAACAGTATAATTTGCTGTATTCTATGTTGAAATATACAGCGCACGCCCAAAGCTATAGTGACTTGCTTTATTTGTCCGTTCAGGCTTTATTTTATATTTCTTTACACATTTGTTCGAATGCATTTGCAAAGAAAATGTTCCATGACTTCAGACTTCTTCAGTCCCGCTGCGTTTGGTACGGTTTCATAAATGTTTATACATCAAATTATCCATACCAACTTTGACGAAAGTGAGTAGTAAACATCAAAGTCGATGATAGTACAAATAGTTTTGCATAAAATACGAACCTCAAGGCACAAAAGTACATTTACCAGCGACAGTAAACAATATCGCTGAGTCATGTCATTTGGCCGCATTGTGCAAACTGAAGTTTTAAAAACAAACTACTTTGTAGACTGTTATGTCATATCCCAAAAGTTACACTCTGCAGTCTACAATGCTGTTTTAACATACTGTATATGTACATTCATGTATTGTTGAAAATTAAGGCTTCAGTATGGATGTATATATAAATGAACGTGTGTTTCATACAGTAAGAGATAGTCGCATTATTTTAGCTACATGTACACGTATAAAGATTCAGAAATTCTAACATAAAAAACATGCGTTTTCATTAAAACACGGGAATATGGAAGTCACAGCGACATATTATTTGACCCCATACAGGCGCCGAGAAAGAGTGCTACCATGTTTAATCTGCTATTTTACACAATCTGACTAAAGTACTTGATCTTCTAAACAAAGATCCGAGGATGACCTATTCACATTCATCTTTCTGTATATTTGTATTTCCGATATTGCTATTTTTATTTTCGCAAATCTATATTTATTTCAACCAATCAGACGACTCGTTTCAACAAGCATTTGGCTGAACCATCAAAATAGCGTGGAATGTCACAGGGTGAGTAAAATGTGCAGTCAGTACGGGGCTCGAACCCAGGATCCCTCGCTTACAGGGCGAGTGCTCTACCGACTGAGCTAACCAGCTGCCTGACACAAATTCTTCCGTTACGTGACCAAGTCCGTACCGTGACTTATGATCCCGGCGCAATCATGATGTGGTCGTCATAATAAACATAAAAAACCCAGGCTAAATATAGATTTTTTAAACTTCTACTTTCACTTTCAAAATGTTGAAAGCAAGGCTCTGATTGGCTAGCGAAAGGGTCGTCGGAACGAGTCTATCAACAGCACGTCTTCAGATTGGAGATGTACTTTACTCAGATTGCTATTTTACATAAAATACCCTGAATTGAAATAATATAATACTGTGTTATATTTACTTCACACAATCGGCTATTGGGCACGTAGAAAAACAAACTAGACGTCTACGCAGTCCCAAGTTATTCCGCTGGACGTGTTACTTCCCGTATTTTAGTACTGTTTAAATGAGGCTATGCTAAAATATGTGTCTGCTATAATATATAATTTCTTAAATATATGTTTATGATTTTTTTATTGCACACTATATACGGGGGAACGTGGAAATCGGCGACTTTATGAAACAATAACAGTCTGCTTAAAGATTTTGACCTAATGCGCAGAAACTGCATTTCTTGGTCGAATTATTTGATATTAAAGAAATAAATGAGACAAAATGTGAGCATCAGCTTGTTGGTTTTTTTTTTCTGAAAATATTTTTGTAAGCAGTTTTGGTTGTTTAACAAACGAAATGCACCGTCTTTATATATACAATTTTTCTAGCCCCTTCCCGCGGATATTCCTGTTTTTTTACCAAAACTCATTCTCATTCGTGGTTCCAGTCATTATTTTTTATTCAGCAATTAACAATAATTACAATTATAACCGAATTAAAATAGAAGTAACGAATATTTAGATATATTTTTATGTGTAGAATTTCAGGCAAAAATAGCCTAGGACATCTTTAAATCGAATGTAGAATGTATTGAATAACTTAAAATGCGTCTCTGCTTAGGGGCTTTGTTCCTTAGGTCCCTACAGTGGTTCTGTCCTTTGAAACATCTAGGGACATCCGGGCCCACCAAAGCCGCTTTGACCCTGTTATTATCCCTGATATACAGAGTTGTGAAAACTTGAAGATATAATGCACTGCAACCAAATATATATGTACATTAGTACTGCACTAACTCTTAAAACCGTATCCATATGAAGCAACTGAACATGGAAACATAAGAAAAAGGTGCGAATTATTGTTATAAACCAATGTGGTAACCATATGTGTATTGTCTGACTTACTGACTCGACAGCTTTCTGTTTCAAGCCCGAACACCATACGTCATAGTAGGGAGGGCGTTGGTCTACGGATTGCGGGGTCGCGAGTCCGATCCCCGGGCGGAGCGTATGTTCTCCGTTAATAAAAAGACATTGTGTCTGAAATCATTCGTCCTCCACCTCTGATAATTCATGTAGGGAAGTTGGCAGCTACTTGCGGAGAACAGGTTTGTACTGGTACAGAATCCAAGAACACTGGTTAGGTTAACTGCCCGCCATTACATGACTGAAATACTGTTGAAAAACGGCGTTAAACCCAAAACAAACAAACATATACACCATACGTCATGTAACCCACCGTTATCACACCATCTCCGGTCTCGCGACCTGCGTCATGTGACCTACCGTCGTCCCCACGAGCTTCGATCTCGTGACCTGCGTCATGTCTCCCACAGTCGTCCGAACCAACTTATATTAGTGATTATACAGAGTTCTCATCCTTCAGAGATGTACAACACCACAACCTGCACACCAAAGAGTGGCCAACTCCTACATAATGTCCACCTACAATGTTTGGTTCGCGAAAAAGAAGCTTCCAAGCTAACTAGACACCGTCCTACCCTGGACTAGTGTTTAGCGATAAAACTGATGGTGTATTGTTTGGCGTTTGCCAAGGATAATATTAACGCATTAGGAAGAAATTCCGGAACTGGAAAGATGTGAAGGAAAAGTTCAATGCTCATTTTGGTGATGTTGTGCCGGCCATGCAAACTAATAAGAACGGTGGGAAAGGGTATGAGGGTATACATTGCTTTTGCACGAAGTGTAGAGTTCGTAAAGAATGGCTTTCACAAAAAGGCATACATAGAGTCGAACGGGAAAGTGATGAACTCAAATGTCAAAAATGCATTGCTATGTGGGAGACATAATTTGGCCGTCAGAGGTGACCATGATAATGCGAAACACTTAACAACTAACATTATATACGTAATCGAACGGAAAATGACGATTGTCGTCACGGCTTCACTATCTCAGTATGCACTTTCAAATTATAATCTAACAAGAGTTCCGTCTAGAAATGTAAAACATAAGATAGTTCTTCACGTTCGGCTCAACATTTTTTCTACAATGTAGAATTTGATGTAAATCCTGTTGTTTTTTTCCAAAACTTCAGAATATAGTCCTGATGAGGAAAACTGGTTTCTTGCTGGACCTTGTTTTGGGGTAGATAGAAAATGTTTAACGGTTTTCAGTTGTCGTGGTGTTGTAAAAGTTGAATCCGTTTGATGACACGCATCACTGGGAAATTTTGTTTATGGAGGATTAAATATTGCGACCAAAATGGCGTCTTAAGCAAATGATACTAGTAAGCTTTATAACAGAAATCTACGTTACCATATTGTATTGTTAGATACAAAAGCAAAGACTAAATATCCATAGAATTATTTGTGAAAATATAGTTGTATAAGTTTTTATGAAGTCTAAATGTATGAAATCATCGGGGTTTTTATTACACAAATCACTGTGCAGTGTTGCATGTTTAATTTACACATGAGATTGATACCAAACCATAACATCAAAGAATTGCCCTCCGTCATGGAAAATATGATTTAACGCGTTCATGTGTGCAGACGTTATTTTCAGCTACAAATGGCTGCGTATTTACAGATGCTTGATAAAACCATACACATAAAGTCATCTAAACCCTTTTAACATGATTGTTTTAAATATGTACGTATTGCCAAATCGTCCCATGTGGTGATCTAAGACGGTTCATTCAGGTCGCCGAAATTATGAAAAAAAATATTTAAAGGCAGTAACAAATGTTGACTGGAATTGATTAACTCGATTATGCATGAGCTCTTTTCTTTCAGATTTAAAATCGAATCTGTAAAATTGATGCATTATATCATATATAAACGGTATAATGTCACTGATAGCAGTCAGTTACTTCCCCTTTTCAGTTTACATTTAGCTACAAATGGCGTGCTATAAATAAGGGAGTTAACTACTGGGTAGTTTGTAAATGTAGCATGCAAAAGGGATGCAAATGATTTACAAGATATAACCATAGTTTCATTTCAAGCATGGTATTAAAGAAAAGCCTACTGACGTATGAACTGGCTCCTATTCCAACATCTTTTTTTTTAAAGAAGACGGTCAAATGAGAATCGCCAATGGAAAGTCAACCTTAAAAACTATTTCGAAGAAAGAAGTTTCAAGTCGAATCCTTGCCAAACAGGTTTCAAGTCAACATTGATGGTTCCGCCATATTGTATATAATACGTTGGCCTGCTATTGGGACAATAGGTGACTATGTGAAAAGTTTCCGAAAGTACATTGAACGAAAACTAGAAACGCAAGACGTTTATCTAGTATTTGATCGATACGAGGATTACAGCACAAAAGGAGCCACACGTGCGGATAGGGGAGGACTACTGCAGTGCCACATACACCAAATGTCGCTTACAATGCAGTTACCACCACATGTCAGTTCATAGCAACAAGAAACAACTAATACAGCTGATAGTAGATGACTTGTAATCGTACATACTTGCTTGTGCAACTATTAGGCGAAAGCTAGTTATCACTGGACAAGACAAAACACCAACAGAGATTAATTTGAACGTTAAAATACGACGTGAAGATTTAAATACAACGCACGAAGAGGCTGATAATATTTTGGTACAACAAATAGTTTCTGTAGTCAAAGAGAGCGTACAAGATGTGTCCGTAATATCCGATGATACTGATGTATTTGCACTACTCCTGTACCACTATGTACAACAAGGGCTCCCACAGAACGTCATAATGGAGTCACCTGTAAGAGATCGTGTGTCAGTTGACATTAAGGTAACAGCGCCCGAGCAATCATTTATTATACTTGATCTTCTGGCAGCGCATGTTTTGTCCGGTTGTGCTAGCACTGCCAGTCATTTCGGCATTGGAAATGGAACTGTTGTGAAGATATTGCGGTCAGGTTCTGCACCTTTTGCTTGTGTCGGCAATCTGACGTCGGATTTCGAAACTGTTATGAAAGTCTGTACGAAGTTTATTGCAAAGTGCTATGGTTATCATACGGACCCTGAAAGCATGTCAGATGTACGTCAACGTGTGTGGGCTTCAAAAGTATGAAAATCACCTTCTGCGGCACCGAAAATCTCTTCATTGTCTCCCACAACCGAATCGTTTGAACACAATGTAAAACGGGCTCATCTGCAAACATGCATATGGAAAAGCGCTCTTAAACCAAACCCTCCTAATCTCGACCCAACAATATTTGGATGGGAAAAAGCTGAAGCGACAAAATCGCTTAGTCCCGTTATGATTGATTCCGTTAGGATTGGCGCTCGCGCCACCCGAAATACTTCAAATGATCAAATGTGGTTGCGAAAGTCAGCAGGTTTGCTCATCTGCAAGATGTGGATGTAACAGTGCGCGTCTGTCATGTACGATATTTTGTGCATGCAAACAAAACAAATGTAGGTAGCTGGAGTATAGCAAAGCAAAGCTTTCGGCATTCCCAATCTAGTCACAGTACAGTATTGTGATCACTATCTAGTCAGTACTTTGTTGATATTTCGAATGAAAGCATTTTGCTATAATTGAATTTTGTGTTATAGACAATGTGACCCGCGTTTATGCCAAAGCATTTAGTCATACCATTGCAGTCATTAACCTAGTCAAGACAAACATTTTATATATTTTATTATACCTCTTCCGTATAATATGTAATAATCATATGGTACTTAAAACCTTATAAATGTTACAGTTTTACTGAATTTATGTTAATTGTGTATATGTGCAATTGAAACTATGCTGATTCCAATATACAAGTTCTAGTTCAAATATAATTATGACTACTCTCTAGTCAAACTTTTTGCTGTATATGTTTTAATGCAAATGCTATTCACGCTTTTAATGGTAACGTAATGTAATGTAAACTAAAACTGAGTTATTATAAAACAGAAGTAATTAATCTGTAACTATAAATACGCTGTATTTGTTAACTTGTAAATAGTATCTTCAAATAACCAATTTTGGCAAACAATTTTATGAATACTAGGTCTTTGCTTTTGTATCTAACAATACATGATGGTAACGCAACTTCCTGTTGTAAATGGCGAACTCTTATGATATATATTTTCTTTCCAAGTTGTTGTTCAGTATAATATCATTGTCGCAAGCATTGAAAATGCACATAATATCTAAATGAAGATTTACTGTTAGACTTTATTAACTTTAATGGTAACGTATTGTAACGTAGACTTAATTTTATGAAAATATGTGTTGCATCTGTTGTCCACATCATTCTGGAGAATATCTTCGTATAAATGGAACTATCTGATGGCAATATTGTTTGATTAAATATATGTTATCTGAATGTGGAATAAACTTATCATTTGCTTAAGACGCCATTTTGGTCGCCATTTTTAATCCTCCATAAAAACATTTTCCCAGTGATGACAGGGTGTCATCAAACGGATTCTACTTCAGGGCAACTGAAAATAGTAAAAACATTTTCTATCTCCCCAAAACAAGGTCCCACTTGGTCTCGTGATATACTTAGAAAATTCGGTTAATAAAAAAGATAGAGTCTTGTGCTAAATTTTTTATCAGTAGATTTGAAAAAGTTTGACCTCACAAGTGGAAATCTACAGAAAATCACAGTTTTAGTAACATTTTCGCGAATAGATTATTTCTACTACTGAGATTCTAATGAAACTTCTCACTGTCGTAAATTATCATATAGCCATATGACCTATAATATTGTAACGGGGATAACACTAATCGATCCATTCGCCTACGATGGTAGACTACAATTTCCGTATATTTACTGAGGGCCAAGTGGAATTTAATAAAGGGAGAAGTAAATAAGCTACGCATTTAACGGATAATTGTATTTACATATTATAGCTAAAATTAGCAAGATTAATATTAATCCGATTTAAATGTTCTCCTAAAGTCTGTGATATCTTGATTTTATCTAAAGTTATATTTACATTGCTGGCGGTCAGGTCCGTATGGTCCTGATCCTCCATGACTATTTTCAACCAATCAGAATTTCTCTTTCTGTGTAGAATAAAAACTGGGAATTTCACGTTCCAAAAACGCAGCCTCCCCAAAACGAAACTCACAGTAAGCAGATGTGCACATTACCAACACACACTCCCATACAAAGCAAACATACGAGGACAAAACGAACAAATAAAGGAACTCAGTGGGGCACCGCCTTGGATCGGTCAGTGGCAAAAACGCCACTGGGGAGCTAAAACCGGTTTATGGTGCGCTCCCAACCTCACTCTTACACCCACCATGTTCCAAAGTCACGGGGCAGTAAATAAAAGTAATCTCCGCCAGTTGAATCTCTAACACACGAAATGGAAACAGAAGGCATGGCATGTAAAACACAAAAATGTTCCTGTATAATTACTTAAAAGCAGACCTTCTCAAGCAAACCGAGGCTGCAACAGTTTCGTTTTTGTCGTGTTGAGCGACCTGTGGAGTTCCACGTTTTCTATTTTATGAACCCAAAACGCATGTGCTCAGTGCCTTTGCAGAAGACAGAGCATCAAGAGAAACGCCCAACGAAACAGGCCAGAAGGCAGAAATCAAAACAGTTCAGTCCTGGTGGGATTTAAAAATTGCTTATCATAGAGTCCCCCCCAACCCTCTTCCGTCAGACACAATCAAAGAGGGAAGCGTAGCGTCCCAACTGTAAACGGGTTGAACACTAAACATGCGGTGTGTCTCAAAACAGTTGGGTCGTAACCTTTTAATAAAACCTTTTATAACTTTACCAAATACAATTGGAAAATCATCATGACCCAAACTCTTATGAAGTTTGTAAGGTTTAAGCTCCCCAGTGGTGTTTTTGCCACTGACCGTTCCAAGGAGGTGCCCCACTGTGTTTCTTTGTTTGTTCGTTTTGTCCTATTGTGTTGGCTTTGTGTGTGTGCGCGTGTATGTGTATGTGTGTGTGTGTTTGTGGTGTACGCGTCTGCGTGCTGTGGGTTTCGTTTTGGGGAGGCTGCGTTTATGGTACGTGGCATTCCCTGTTTGATATTTGTCTTTGTTTTTTTGTAAACCACGTTCCAAAAAAAAAAATCGGTTTTTGAAATAACTTCTCGCAGAAGTGTCTTTAAATTACTACAAAATCTTAAAACCAAATCAGAGTTATGATAGTGAAATTTAACAACCTAGTTACAAAATTTGTGAAAACGGTAGCCTTGCTGAAGGGCTTACTTGTAATATAGTGATTACGTTCATTGAAATCCCCTATATAACTACATGCTCTGGCAAACCGAATTAATTGAGAAATGTATATCCCATAAGATGTAGCCTGAGTACATCCCCATCCAAATGGGGGAAATTTACAATTATACTAAAATCAAAAGCATCCCTCTTGTCATAAATTTTGGTATGTACACTATTGTCATAAATAGAAAAATGTAAATGTTAGTTTTATTTAACTGGAGCTCCCGTGGATAAATAGTATCCACCAATTGACCAAATAAAACGGATTATCAATATCAAGAATATCATACAGATAGTGTGATGTACTATTAAATGTCTGCCTGCGTATCTGGAGAAAGGTTCAACATAAAGGCTCTTTCATGACAATATAAAAACAAATCTGCGACAATGGATGCACAATTTGTTTGTTTTGGGTTTAACTCCGTTTTTCAACAGTATTTTAGTTATGTAACGACGGGCAGTTACCCTAACCAGTGTTCCTGGATTCTGTACCAGTACAAACCTGTTCTCCGCAAGTAACTGTCAACTTCCCCACATGAATCAAAGGTGGAGGACGAATGATTTCAGACACAATGTCTTTTATCAAATATATGCCCCGCCTGTGGATCGAACTCACAATCCTGCGATCCGTAGATCTGCGCTCTCCCTATTGAACTAAGTGGGCGGGCTTGATGCACAATTTTTTCCCATGGCACTACCAATTACTTGTCTCAAACCTGACGTAAATGTTCAATAAATAAAAAAGGACAAACTTCGTCACAGGTCCACATTGTAAAATGTTTAATAATGCAGCTAGAAAAAAATCTTTATAGAAATCGCAAGCGAGGAATGTGACATTCTCCCTGGCAAGTCTTTTGAATTAGGGCAGTTAATTTGTCTTTTTATTAAATTGTGTGGTAAATTGGTAAACAAGGTAGAAAAATAGTATGTACAGACTGAAGATACCTTGTCATTATTAATTCTAAACTATCATAGATTTCGCTTGAATTTTTAATCGACCAAAGTAAGTGTTTATCAGAGTTTTCGTATACTTCATCGCAATATCTTTCCACGTGGGCTTGCATTCCCACTACCGTCCATGAACAACCTCAATCAAACCGAGCCTGCAACATTTTCGGTTATGTCGTGTTGGGCGACCTGTGGTTTTCCACTTTTTATTTTACAGCAGTTAGACATGATGTTAGTAACTATTTGTAGTGGTACAAAAGCTTGAATTTAAGCAATTTAGGAATCCAGTGGTTTGAAGTTTAATTTGTTGATCATCTAATATACGAACTTCCAAATTAGAAACTTCAGTGATATGATCACTGACCATATTTTGTTTAACAAAAAGGACTCAATGTATAAGCTTAAGTGCTACTGAGTTCGTTTTATAAAACATTAATATAGGCGTCAAATGATAATAGTTTTTGCCGCCTTGTCTGCTGGTACTAAGACATACTTAGAATAAAATTCTTGGATTTCTTTTTTTCAGCTGTCTTAAAGTAAACTTGGGTTTAGGTGAAAGTAGGTGTTCATTTGTTTTATAAAATTTTACCATACGCCTCAACAGAAAAGTAAGAGATAAATAGTCCTCCGTTGGGTTTATTATAATGTTCTCTGTGTGTGTGTGTGTGTGTGTGTGTGTGTGTGTGTGTGTGTGTGTGTGTTTGTAAACGCTGCCAACTGGGTAATTTCGTATGAATACACACCAACGTACTGGGGATACGCCTCGAACCGGGGAATTCCCCAGTTCATTTTAACAATACCACGTTATTCCTGACCTTCAATTTAGTCATATCTCGAAATTTGAGCTGATTCTGAGCGATAGAAATTTATTCCCCGGTACGCCGGTTCTGGTCATACACATATCTCACACACAATCAGAATTTTACAACGGTGTGTATCTTTCGCCATTTACTGCAGTTCCCCAGTTTACCTGTATACAACTCGTAGTACATACACACAAAGGTTTAAATTATTTTCACTAATTTAACATACTGCTTTCGTCATTATAAGCTTATGAGTGAAAAGATTATGTTGATTAATTCATCAATTACCAATTAAATATTTTTTACGTTCACAAGACAGTATTATATATTAAAATTTTATGTTACCGCATATCTTTTCCGGCTTATTGTGTTATGCGCTTTTATTGCTAAGTTAATGACTTGATTTGACAATACAAATGTTAAACTGAGAATATTATAATACACAGGAACACTACTCAAAATATACATTCTATATATATTCATCGCATTTAACAAACTTTCAACTTTAGGCGCGGTGCTGAAATATACAAATGTACTAATTCCTTTTGAATCACCGTGCTGCATTTGAAAAAATAAATGTAGTATTACCTCCAAAGATGTTCATATATTCAGCTCATAATGCAATTACCTATGTAAATTCAACAGTAATTAATACAGCAAAGCCAGAGAATTTTAATACAGTTTCGTTATTTGTAAAAAAAAGAAGAACAACATTTGTACATAACTTATTGATATTATTTACTACATATCAAAGAAATGCATATGAGGATCTGACTCCAGTACGTTTAAAATACTTATTAAGAACACGTGAAAATAATAAAACTTATATCATACAGTAGCTAACTTATGCAATTATCTTAACACAGGATTTTCATGCTATTTTCCCGCTGATTTTGTTCAGCAATCGCAATGTGTTGAAATCTATGATGTAAAAATGTCCCAAAAGTAAAAAAGATACTAATACCTCTCAAAAACCTGTGCTGCATTTGAAACAGCATTTGTTATGTCATTACCTCCTACGATGTTTATACATGTATAAGCAGCTGTCAACTTGTTACGCAATTATCTACGTGTGTTGAAGAGTAGTAAATACTACATAGCCGAAATAGTTTAATACAGTTTTATTTTATTAAGTATTTGTCAAATTTAGAGAGCAAATTAATCATAACATTAGTACATTATCTGATTTATTTTATCTACTACACATCAAAGAAAATGACATATGTATCTGACTCCAATACATTCTTAAAACTGTTTAAACACTTGGAAATTCTAAAGCCTAGATCATAGCTAACTCGTGCATTTACCTTAACAAGGGAATTTCATGCTATTTTTGCGCGATTTTTGTTTAGCGATCGCCAAGTCTAGAAATTCATGATAGAAAAATGTTTCAACAAAAATTGGCTATAAAGTGTGTTGTACATGTCCGAAATAATTGTAGTTTACGACGGTTCAAATAAAATGATAATGCTGCGGCTGCACGGGTTTAGGATCATTTGGCAAAAAATATAGAAACCGTGAGACATCAATTAAACACATGGGAATCACAGGAAAACAATTCTCATGCAAAAAAATAAAAAATAAAATAAAAACCTGAAGCACACTATTTTAAAACTTATAACATGAATTTGCTATATTTTAATAAGCGTCTTATCTTTATAAACTGTCGCTTTTAGCATTATAAAAGTTATTAAGTTTACACACAAATAAAAAACCATTGATGTGTAAAGTTTGAAAGCTCAAAGTCTCAGTGCGTTACTGACATACCAAGGGTAGTTTTTACAATGCATATGCTCATTAACCAAAAGGAGTTTTTTTCTTCTGTCACTGACATTCCTATCATTCTACAATAAGTATGAGTATGACATACAATTACATCTGCACATGATATCTTCTTCAACTTCAGATCCGTAGAAGTTCAATTTGATCAAAACGTTTTAAGAAATTTTGTTTGTTGGACGTGGTGGGAACGACCTCACTCCCCTGCTTATCGGTTTTTTTCATTCAGTGATATATCACACCGTGCGTTTATTGCGGTAGTTTATTGCGGTAGCATTTTATGTGGTATTTTGGGGAAATAAAGAACAAAAATTATTGATGATTGAACTGACAGTGCGATGAAATAGAAACAATCACAGTATTCTACAGATGAGTTTCCGAGGTATTAGAAAATACAATATGTAACACATCGCATGAATTCACAACTTATTATACATGTACTAATCGTTTGATTGAAACTTGAAAACAGAGAAATTTTATTGCGATTGAAGGATTTTATTGAATATAAAGCCTTTAAATATATAACGATATTATTCGTTGTTACATATATGGTTATTTCATACTTTACCCATGTAACTGACCGACACAAAATAAGACATTTCCCTTTTCGGTGACACATTAACGCAGTATTTATTATGGGTGCAAGTATATTTATCTTTAGTTTTGACAGTAGCATACGTGTGATTTACTGGTATTAATAGCATTAAGGGAAACACAAATATATAATAATCATAAAAATACTTACGATATAAATGTTTTGATTAAAACAACAATATCATGAATGTAAAATACCTATGACTGATTTCATTTTAATCTTCCTTGATCAGAACGATTTTTACGCGAGCATTCCGTTTCTGCATGTACTTTGTTTTGAAAGAGTACTGATAAACTTTGTGGTAAATTCAGCTGTTGCTTCAGTTTTCATTCTCCTACCTTTGTAATGTTTTACTTTATATACATTTTCGTGATCGAAACTCCAGAAAGTTTTGTTTGCAATTAAATCAAGTTCAGTTTCTAAAGGAAAAATCCTCACAAAATTGGGAAAAGACTTTCCGAGTGTGGGATTCGAACACACGACCTTCACAAATTTTGAAAGATTAACTATGTAAAGTCAACGTTTTACTGAAGCCTGGTTTTCTAAAGAAAAAGGTAAAAACAAAACCTTTATATGGGAAAATAGTTTGGAAACAAAATAACTATGACTGGAAATGCTGTAAACTTTGTTTTAAGTCTTTTTTTTTAATATGATTGCTATATTCCCGGGCAAGAAATACGATTTTCATGCAAAAGTCAGGGACTGCGAGTCATTGCGGAGTTTGAATTAAGATTCCCCGATTTTTATTTCCTGTTTCGCATATCGAACCTAAATTTTACTTTGCATTTAAATAATGCAAAATTCTTTTTTTTTAAGAAAATCAAGTTTTCGTTGAACCTGTTATCGGAGAGAAAAGAGCAAATAAAAATAAATTCTTTGTTTCTGTCATTCTTCCTGATTTAGAGTCGTGACTGTGTTTGCCCCAGTTCTATCTTATTCAAATTAATTACCTACTACTATTGTTTTCGTCTCAGGCCTGAGTCATGAGTTGATATCCTACTCTGGGAACGTCATTTTTGTAATACCTTATCTTTTTGAAACTTATCATTATTAAATAGCAAACGGTACTATAGTTTAAATCATGATAATGTATACAATATATATAACAATAATACACAGTTTAAATGTAGGAACACAACAACTGAAAAATATATTGAATATTACGCCGATTAGGAGATTATCCAAATAAATTGTCTGTTTTTTTGCTGTATGCATGATTTCGTTAATCCGAATGGTTTTTAAAGGAACCACACTTATATGTTTGACTGTTAATTCTGTCTTTTGAACGAGTAGAATTGAAGGAAAAATAAATTGTCTGCTTAGCACAGATTCAAGGGCGGATCCAGGGATTGGGGCAATTTTTCTCGCTCGCTACGCTTGCATAGGTAATTCATCATTTGTTCTGGGTGAAAATATAAATATGCATTTTTTCTCGCTCGCTATGCTCGCATAGGCCATTTGTCTTTTGTTTGGGTAAAACAATGCATTTTGTTTTTCTTGCTCGCTACGCTCGCACAATAAAAGTCCGACAAGTTTGCATGAGCTCCTATAAAGCTTTTTATTTTACGTTAATAAACTTTAGTAACCCCTCCCCATAAAAATCCTCAGAAATCGGGCTTAGAAATTCCATTCCGAGATACTTTAGCAAGAATAAGTCTGACGAATCATTAAAACATGGACTATACGTAGCATGTTATTTGGGTTGATTTTATCATAAAACCTGTCCTTTTTCAATACCTAAAAAAGCACCTCAGAACGCCAAGAATGCATCAGATGGATCTATTGTTTTCAAAATGTTCCGGTGGGGGTGGGGTGGGGTGGGGAGGGGGAGATGGGGACATGCTCACGGACAATGCCTAATTAATTTTTTTAGTTAAAACATAAAGAAGGAACATTAACATACAATATTACTTATTCTTGCAAACCAGACGGGGATTTCTGGTATCTTTACCAGTGCTGAAAAGTCCATCTTACACCCTGGGGTGGTGTAAGATGACTCTCGTGCTGCTGTAAATGACGTATAAGAACTACATATATGTTAAAGATTTGTGTAGTAATTTATATTTTATTTAAAAAACGAAATGAAAACTCAATACCTTGACAGTTCCTATTGGTTCCTGATAGTATATTTCTCGATTCAAATCACGTTATTTTATCAAAAATTTATAACGTTACACTACAACTGGTAAAACAAAACCGGAACTAAACATTGTTGTTTGTTTTGACGTCTTTCCTGTTTACGGACGTTGGTTTCCCGCGCTTTGTTTAAATACACTGCCATAAGAAATAGTTCTAAAAAAGAAAGCTGTTCAATTGATTTTATTTTTATTATTATTTCTTGAAATCGGCTTGCAAGAAAAAGATTCTACTACTGGTTATAGGTGCAGATGGAAATATCCGGCTCTCGGGTAACTGTTTAGGCGGTAACTCGGCAGAGAACCTCGTTACTGCCTACTTGAGGCCGGATAGTCCTATCTGCACCTACAACCAGTGAAAGAATCTTATAATATCGAAGTTCAAAAGTTTGTGTAGGCAATGGAAAATGATTTTTAAGCACACAACTGATAAAACCAGATACTGTTTTGTGCTTTATTATGTCTTTGCATAATGAGTCTGGTTTGTTCTTCGATTGTTCTATGTCTTGTCATAAACAGTTATTTTAATGTTAACATTTGACATAGACAATTTTTGGTTGAATGTCGAATGATTGACGTGCTACATTTACCTACATACAGAATATAGAACTTTTTCTATTGTCTGACCGCCTCTGTTTTCGGGTGGTTAGAATCGCTGACTTAAAATCACTCGTAAGTACTCACTGATTAAGGGGCATGAGTTCAAACCTTGCTACCGACCATGTCTCTTTATGTAAGAAAGATGACAGCTTGAGTACTAGTTCTTGATCTTTCCAGGAACGATTGTTGGGTAAATTGCCCACCTGACATAACTAAAATAGTGTTTAAATGGCGTAAAAACCCATCAATCAATTAAGTCCCGCGTTGTCTTTTCTCATATATATGATATGTAACAGGAGCTTCCGCATTACCATTTTAATAGCTAGTTCCTCGTTTCAACTTTACACACGTACCCGGTTAGTTATCACTTGTACCTCATTAGTCTTTACACTAACTCCCCGTTTTGTTGAAACACACAATTCCACATTTCGTCTATACACAAACACCGGTTGTTACACACTCACCTCAGTTGGTTTAAACACAAAATTCCCGCTCTGAATGTGAAAAAATCTCATTGCTTAACAATTGAAGATAGCTTTAATCTAAGCCTCGGATAATTTTAAGATCATAAGAATAAGAGTTAATAGAAATATGATAACTGTAGCTACAGTAATAAAGAAGTTCCCAGTTGGTAGGTTTATAGCTTACATCCCCGATTGGTTGCGTTTACATGTATGTGTGTGTGTGTGTGTGTGTGTGTGTGCTCCTACCATCTACAAGTCCCAATGCAAACTATAAATTATCGGTGATACAGTAGGGTAGATCTTTCACCAAGAACAAGAAATATAACGACAATATTTACAAGTACATGTTGCGCGGACAGTTAAGCAAAAGTGTAAGTTTGTCAAAGTATATACTTGCGAGATTTCTGAATAACTGAACATGCTGGATCTTATTTAGGTAAGCAATCGATGTATTCATCTGTTCATCATTGACATACAGTTTAAAAAGTTCAGTTATACCTAAAATAGCTTTCGTTTTGGTCAAACGTCATACATCTTCGCGACCTGAAAGAAGCGACATTAGTGATGTTTCCTCACGAAACAGTGAACAGCTATACGTTTTCAATGATATAGTGTTGAATAATATACATTTAGAATGATCAGCTTCAACCTTGACACATCAGTTTTCACAACTGCCTCATGTTACACTTCCTTCTTTATTATTTAGTTCTCCTGGATTAACCACCTAGGCATAAAATAGAAAATAAAGCTTTTATATGTATATGAACATGTAATAAGATTTTTCATGGCAAATAAGGCAAGACAAATATGTACTTTACTGTAAAACAGATAAACATTTTGAGAAAACAATTTTTAAAGCCTTTAATTTAAGAGCAATTGACCGACCAAGGCATAGCCCCTGATGCGTCCAACTTTTCTGTAATATGCTCTGTGTCGGCCCACCTACTGGCCCTCTCAATGCTATTAACTAAACTGCTGGACATTCTTGTGTCCTGGACCTCACCCCTGGCGACACATTTAATATAACTGTAGTTATAATATCTGATTTTAGCATCAGTCTTATCACCAGAATCTGCTTCCTCTTTGGGTCTTCCCTCTCCTTCTAATGCCATAAAGTTATACCTGTCTAGCAGTGCTCTCTTGGAGAGCAGCGGAAATCATTTCTCAATGTCCTTTCTAAGAATATTGCTATAAACTTATGCGACCTTTCTGATCAGGGGTCATTTTGGTCCAATTTTCTGGAGGCTAATTCACTGTGACCCATATAGACTCCAAGCTGAATTCCTAAACTGGTCCAATCCCTCCTAGCAGGGGAGCAAACGTAGATGTTGAGTTTGGAGCTTGATGACTCGGATTCAGTATTATCGCAGTGATTTTCAACCCCGCCATCTGGCTTATGGTCAGTCTTTCTCTGCTTCGCTTCTCTTTGTTCATCAGCATAATTCCTATCTCTCTTCCTACTGGTCTACCCCTCCTGATCACCCTGTCTCCGTCTCTATGGGTATTTGTCCCTCTGTCTCTATCTCTATGGGTGTTTGTCTTTCGGTCTCTCTCTGTATGTATATTTGTCTCTCTGTCTCTATAGGTATTTGTAACTTTTACATCTGTTAAATTTTGTAACATACCAAAGATAATAGGTAAGGGTAGATATCTCGGAAGCACAGAGTATCAAAAAAAAAAAAAACACAGCCCCAGAGCCACACATTTACATAGTAGGCCCACAACAAAAAGAAGCTGTAATGAAAAAATATTTCAGACGGGTTGCTTCAAACATCCAACAAGTACATATTAATTTAAGCTTATGACAAGAGGGATGATTTTAATTGTAGTATTGTAAATTTCCCCCATTTGAATGGGGATGTACCTCAGGCTACATCTTATGGGATATATTTCTCAAATAAATCGGTTTGCAAGAGCGTATATTCAATGAACGTATACGTAATCACTATATTACAAATAAGCTTCTTAAACAAGGCTACCGTTATTATAAATTATGTAAATACTTTGCTAAATTTTACTATCGTAATTCAGATTTGGTTTTAAGATATAATAGTAATTTAAAAACACTTCTGCGAGAAGGTATATCAAAACCCGATTTTTATGAGGATGTGGTTGAAGCTCCCCAGTGGTGGTTTTGCCACTGATCGTTCCAAGGCGGTGCCCCACTGTGTTCCTTTATTTGTTTGTTTTGTCCTTGTGTGTTTACTTTGTGTGTTGTGTGTGTGTGTGTGTGTTGGTCGTGTGCGTTTGGGGATGCTGCGTGTTTAGAACGTGGCTTTCCCTGTTGGATATTCATCCTTGTTTTTTACAAACTTCGTAAGATTTCGGGTCATGGCAATTTTCCAGTTGTATTTAGTAAAATTATTAAACGTTTTATTAAAAAGAGGTAATGACCCAACTGTTTTTAGACACACTGCATGTTTGGTGTTCAGCCCATTTACAGTTGGACGCTACGCTTTGCTCTTTGATTGTGTTTGACGGAACAGATGGAGGACTCTGACAGACAGTTCTTAAATCCGACAGGGTCTGAGCTATTTTGATTTCTGTCTTCTGGCCTGTTTCGTCGGACCATTAAAGGTGTTTCCCTTGTTGCAAAGGCATTGAGGACATGCGTTTTAGGTTCATAAGGATTACTTTTTGAATAAATATACAAGAGTATTTTTGTGTTTTACATAACATGCCTTCTGTTGCCATTGCGTATGTTAGGGTTTCCCCTGGCGGGAATTTACACTGTCCAGTGACTTTGGAACATGATGGGAGTAAGAGTGAGGTTAGATGCACCATAAACCGGTTTAAGCTCCCCCAGTGGTGGTTTTGCCACTGACCGTTCCAAGGCGGTGCCCCACTGTGTTCCTTTATTTGTTCGTTTTGTCCTAGTGTGTTTGCTTTGTGTGAGAATGTGTGTTGCCCCTGTCAAATGTTAATTCATACTTCATGAGGAGACGTCTTCATGACAAAAACAAAAAGTGCAAATGGGACAAATGCATCAGCAGCTCATGAAAACAGATTCATGAATTATTCATGAAGTTGTAAATGCATTACAAATGCATGAAATTAAGCATAGCCTGTGTTCATGAAGAATTCATGAAGTTTGTATTTATTAATCTGCATGACGAATTCATGAAAGTACTCCTGAAAAAAATACTTCATGAAGAATTCATGCATTATTTTATTCTTTATTTCAATGTCTCATTTGCACTTCATGTTTTTTCCATGAACACTTCAAGAATAAATATTTTTATAACTTCATGAAGACATTTATGCTTAAATTCTTGAATATTTCATGAACAATACAAAACATTATAAAAGGACTTCTTTGCCATAGACGATACAGTAATCCATCATATTTTCAGTTACTAAATAATACCTGTACTAATTAAGTAGTATCCATGCACTTGTTATTAAGAGCTGAGATAATGTATTGAAATTCATTAAACATAAATTTTGATTTTCATGAATATTTATTCATGAACTATTTTTGTAAAAAAAAAAAGTTTCATGAACTAGTCAAGGTAACCAGTGGTAGGAGTGAAACCTGAGAGATCTGCATGTAATGGGATTCTTTGAACAATATCGTTATAGCTTGATACAAGAAAATCCTGTAGGTCAAAGTGTTGTTCAGTTAGTGGCTAGAGATTGTTTTAGTTCATGACTTCTTCTTAAGAACACATAAAGAATGTTTTAAGAATTTAATATTCTTAAACTGCTCATAAAATGTTCATCATTATTTTCAAGAATTTTTCTTGAATTCTATAGGTATATTGATATTCATGAAAAAATCTTGATAGATCAAACGACACTTCATGCATAAAACTTCATGAAGTTAGAATAAGAAGTAATCCAGAACAGTTCATGAATAATTCATAATGGTGATGAAAAATTCATGATTTCATGAATTCCATTTCGCCGGGGTGGTGTGTTTCCTTTTTGTGAGTGTGTACGTGTTGGTTGTGCGCGCGTCCGCGTGCTGGCTTAACGTTTGGGGAGGCTGCGTTTTTGGAACGTGGCTTTCAGTGTTGCTATATTTTCTGGTCTTTTGGGATGATGGAGTCCATTCAACATATGTGTAATAGAGTTCCGATTAAGTCGATGCTAGGGGGCGTGAGAGGTGTTTCACATTTCATTATTTCTTATAACAGACTCAGTCAAACCGAGTCTGCTATTATTCTTCTTGGTTGCATTCTTTGCTTCCAAAGGATCTTTTTACAAATTTTATTTACTATCACAACAGCAATCTTTAAGTGCCATGTGGCGGCTGTAAAAAGTCTCCCCGTACTCGGATTCAGTGTTGTTATATTTTCTGGTCATTTGGGATCATGGAGTCCATTCAATATATGTGTAATAGAGTTCCACTTAAGCCGGTGCTAAGGGGCGTGAGAGGTGTTGCACGTTTCATTACCTCTTATGAACAGACTCAATCAAACCGAGTCTACTATTATTCTTCTTGGTTGCAGGATCTTTATACAGATTTTATTTCCCTGTTGTTTTTTTTTGTCTTTATCTGTATGGATATTTGTCTCTCTGGGTGCTCGTCTCTCTTTCTCTATCTACGGGTATTTGTCTGTTTCTATCTCTATCTGTATTTGTCACTCTATCTCTGTGGATATTTGCCTCTCTGTCTTTACTGGTATCTATCTCTCTATCTCTTTCTCTATGCGTATTTGTCACTCTATGTCTATCTCTGTGGTTATTTGCCTCTAATTCTATCTCTGTGGGTATTTGCTTCTCTGTCTCTAGTGGTATCCGTCTCTTTATCTCTATCTCTGTGGGTATTTGTCTCTCTGTCTCTATTTGTGTCTCCGTCTCTATGGGTATTTGCCCCTCTACCCTCACTTTCATGCCAAATATCTTCATCTCTCCCCTTTCGACTATCATTTCTACAAACTCTTTTCCGCATTATCCAAGTCTGCTTCTATCCCTATCATTGTTATGTATATCAACAACTCTCCTGCTATCTGCGCCCGAAGATTTCTCTTTTGACGTACTCTTTTCCTTACAAGCCTTACTTCTCCCTATTTCTGCTCCAGCCTTCCAATCCATTTTCCACTTGTCAATTCTAACCTCGATATCACTAAAGCTCATATCTAATCGCGTTTCTGGCCTCACGCGCATGATTGGAATTATAATATCCTATTTTGCCCATGATCTGCCCCGGGTTGAGCAGAACTCAACATTTACACATGTTATTAGTACCAGAATGTAATTTAGACATCCGCAGATGTATTCATACGGCGGTGCACATGGAAGTCTAACAAAAAGTGCAGTACTTGTTAAAACGTTCATTGTTTATTTATTCGACTGTTTTACTCATATTTATTACGTACATTTGCATGCATTTCGTGTTTTTACACAGGTTACCTATATACATTATTTATATATCTATTTTAATATCTATTTAAGATACTTCTGCAATGATATAAATGTACATATATGTGCTTCGTAAGTAAAGACAATTGCATTTTGTTGCTTGGATCTGGTTTCTTTTACCACCAAGCTCGGTATTTTATTCCAGGTATAAGGATATAGTCGATCTACATGGTAAAATAGAAAAGTTGGAAAACCACAGGTCGCCTAACACGACAAGTGAAAATGTTGCAGACTCGGTTTGATTGGGTCTGTTCAACGACGGCAGTGGAAATGCAAGCTATCGGTCACGCCCTGTAGCCCCGGGTTGAGCAAAACTCAACTTTTATTCGTGTTATACGGTACCAGAATATCATCTAGAGACATTCGCAGATGTATTCATAAAATAATGTCTTTGCCCTAAACGAGAAAACAATGAGCAGAACTAAACATGCAGAATGTAGAGAGAGGATCTGAGGTTATAGAGCCTGCATATCACAGAAACTGCCAAAAGTCAAAATTGAAAAGCAGGCACCATATCCAAGTGGTGTTAAACAATACCCAAAGCTATTAAAGCGGAAGTACTGGAACCACCCAGGCCGAAATGTACAAGCTGAAAAATTAAACAGTACATTAACACAACATAAATGTCGTGCTGAACGATCTGAAGTACGATATTACTGGCATAGTTAGCAAATTAAATACTTAATTATTATCAAAACATCTGCATATGAATTCTTATGACTGAATTATAAATATCATTTTAATTTTCATTCGTTACAACATTAAAAGTAGTCTTAATATTAAAAAATCGCAATTTACATACACATAGGGAAAATGCACTTATAAAAAGCAAGATGGGAAATTAATTTGCATATTGAAATATCAACTACTATAATGTGTTAAGTGGCGGATATCCCCTTCTATAGGTGGAACACTGGAGGGGACTATAGGAATGCCCTCAGTCCGTCCGCAAATTTGCATCCTACAATTACTCGGAAAATATAAAAGCTAGTTTTATAAAACTCCGTATGTTTATAGAAGGTAATATGTCGATAATGCACGTACATGACTTATGCTTGTATGTCAAAGGTCAAGATCACTATTGAAAGTCAAGTAAAACTTGTTTCCGCTCCATAACTTTTTTATGCATTGATGGATTATCTTACACACAAACCTTCCCCGTGATGAGACAATGTGTCAACACTTGATCTGTGCTTGTCGGTTAAAGGTCACTGTCACTGTCTGTTTAAGGTCAAGTGAAAGTTTGTTTCTGCCCTATAACATTTAATTGCATTGAAGGACTTTTATTACTATACAGAAATATTTCCCATGATTAGACTATTCGTCGCGCACATGACCCATGGTTGTCGGTCAAAGATCAAGGTGATTATTGAAAGGTCAAGTTAAAATTTGATTCCGCTCCAATTCCGCTCCATAACTTTTATGTCCATCGACTGATTATCTTAATACTGCAAACAAATGTTCCCCATGATGAGACAATGTGTCGTGACCATGTTTCGCACTGTGTTGCACATTTTAAACAACTTTTACCGTGCCGTTTTTTTTTTGTAAAT
The DNA here is from genome assembly GCF_021730395.1 of Mercenaria mercenaria. NCBI lineage: Eukaryota > Metazoa > Mollusca > Bivalvia > Venerida > Veneridae > Mercenaria > Mercenaria mercenaria. Next base: position 55,587,436 of record NC_069372.1, read on the forward strand.
TTTGTATAACTTATGGTATTTCCTCAAGCTCAAGTAGAGACAAATTTCAATGTGATGGCCACTATCTAAAACGTTTGCAGAAACTTCATTACAGCATTAATTTTGATAAAAGAAACATCAAACTATTGTTAAACAATTATAAAACACAAAATAAAACTGTAAATATCATTTTTTTCTAGGGTGCCTCAAGTAAACAGATTTAATGAGACAGACTTCTAACTCCAACATTGAAAAATTAAGGTCGAATCCTGTGGGTCTGTTTTGAATTTTGCTCACTTCATTCAAAAATAACCTTGGGGCAGAAATAAAACCTACCTGCATTTCTTCCACAATATGTAATCTAAAGAATGAAGGCAAAATAGAGAACTTTTACCGAAGGTAACTCAGTATTTTTAAAGATGTCTAACTCTACCCCTCCTGATTCAGAAGTAAATTCATTTTGGACAGCAGGAAATCGTTAATAAAATGAAAATTTTCCACTTTTGTACAATACAATCATAATAAGTCTTGAAAGAAGTAAAAACTTACTAGAAAAAAAGGAAAATATGGAAAAATCTTTAGTCCCAGTGGGGCTTGAGCCTACGCCCCCCTGAAAGTTGCAGTGAAAGTAGGTTTATGGTAGGAATTGAATACTCTTCAAAAAGGAGGTTCTCTATTACGGGTCCAATACCTGAAGTAAAAATAGTTTTTAATTCTCTGCTTCTAAATGCTTTGAAGCATTTTTAGTCTTAACATTGTTACCAAGAACCACAATGGACGAACACTAACAAAGTTTTTTACACCGGCAGGGGACTTCTTTATTACCGCTGCAATACTCGGTCACTTGTTTATATATGTTTAATAGTTTTACATAAGTTGAAAATATTCGCTTCTAAGTCAGTTGCTATAAAATATTATGGTAAGGCGCATGTCTTACAGATATCATACCATTAAGTTATCACATCATAATTATTATCATAAAGATTATATTTTTACCTATAGGTATGACACCTTATTTCTATTTGTATAAATTTTATATTGTTAACACTGTTAACAAAGTGCAATACCATATATTTATAACTTACATAAACATCTTTGTACTATATTCATAAAACATTGCATTATTCAATATATATAATATAAAAAGTGAATTGAACATAAATGCATGAAACAGACCATAGGTCAAGTTGGGGTCAATTCTGACACGGTATATGCAAATTGATAAGGAAGATAACTAGTACTGTCTTAAATAACCTGTATTTAGTTACAAAGTTATCTTCCCTTTACACAAGTAGGACAAGTAGATGACACAACATTGAAAACAAAAATCATGCAACTAGATCATATAAAATTATATCCTTTCGACTACCGCTATCGTACACCGACGCACTACCTGAGACGCCAAATGCAGACTATATTTTTAGGGTTCTCCATTACCGCTACTGTTTTGCAGACGGGCTACCACAGACGACTAATACGTACCAGAAAAATGGGGGTGCTCATTTCCATAGCGTATAATGCAGTATTTGGGTAAAAATTGTATATTTTCGCAATTGAAAATAGAAGGAATTAACACAAATATACTACATTTTTATGCTGCGGTAATTTTTATGTAAAACGGTTGCTACACTATGGTAGTCATGTCCATTGTGTGGTTATTGGTATAACTACACTGTGGCACAACTTATAGTTTCTTGTTTCCTGCAATAGTCTACTATGGTATTTATATGCAGATAAAACAAACAGTTAATGTTATTTATTAAAAGTCACATATTTAAACGGCCACTGCATCACTGCGGCAATACATGCTATTTTGTGTGAATGTGTATTAATACGCTGCGGCACTCTCTTTGGTTTCGCATGCCCTGCATTAAACTACTGTGGTAATCGGGGGAATAAATAATGCCTACAGGATAAGTTTTGATTACTAGTATAATCCTTTCGCAGGGCAACTTTCTCAGCACTGTGGAAGTGCACTTAATTCCATTTAATATGTATAACTACACTATAGCACTGCCTTAAAATTCAAGTTTCTCACAAAAGTCTACTATAGTTCTTACTAACAGGACGAGTAAAACTACACTGCGGTGCTACATTGAAATTCATTCTTCCTGCAAACGTCTACTGTGGTAATTATTTGCAGAGTGGTTTGGTTGCTGTACCACTTCTCCCTATGTCAGCCCCTCCCCCTCCCCAATCCCGTCTAACAAGACATATGCATCCCCACACCTATACTAAGATCCTCACTCCCTGTAATTACTATAAGTACTCTTTTTTTCAGGCACCGTAGTGCTTTGGAATTCCCTTCCAGTACAACTTGTGCAAGCCCCAACCCTGAACCAGTTTAGGCAGGGAGTAACCAAACTTGCACACAGTGCTTAACATGATAGACCTGTTTCTTTAAACTGCTTTTATCTGTAAGTCATTCTTGTTTTTAACACTATCAACTGTATTCATGCTTGCAATACACATCGTGTATTACTTTTATTCTCCTGTCCATTCTACTTTTAAAATTCTTGTACGGGCGCGCAGCTGCACGTAATACTCGTAAAGAGGAGTGATGCAGTATAAAATGATAAATAGATAAACGTTTAGTTAAAAGTATGTATTAAAGAGAGGCTTTAAAATATTCGTTTTAGCAGATGCAGTTTCTGCATATCTTTGGAAGTTTAAAGTTTATATTAGAGGGAAAAAAAGAAGTAGAACTAACGAGGAAGGTTGTTGAACATCTGTTTGAACCGTATAGTGCTTCTAGACACATCCCTTTGGCACAGGCGTTCCTTGCCAGCTCAACCCATCTTTGTCGGTCTTTTAATAAGGGCGAAAATTCTTGCCATATGATTTTAAACCACAGAAATTAGTCCGATGGAAGGATGTTTCGGCAGGAATAATGTAATACATGTAATACATTATAATTCCTGGTTTCGGTTAGTACAATGAACAAATGAGCATATGACACGTCAAATCAAAGATGGAAACATAGTAGCTAGAGTATGGAAGGTTACCGTTCAGGAATTAGGAAACCCAAACAAACGCAGGTAGTTAATACCATTGACCGAGAGTTTGCAGACTCAAATGAAATTATCTCAATGTCAGGGCGCCGAACAAATGCTTGTCAGTTTTGCAGTATGAAGAAACTAAAGACCGCCGGTGTCTCCGAACACCAACGTCATCATTTGGTTCTAAGCAGTGTCAAGACAATTTACACAGGTATAACAATACTTTTATTAAAAAGTTATATTGATTAAATGAGTAGTTTTAAAGATTTCATGGTATTATTGAGTCATTGCTATGTTACGTGAACGTACTTTTTTTTACTCCATGTATATAAATTGGGTCTGAGTCAACAAGTCGCTAATATCCAAAAATGTACTCAAATTATCGGTCTGGGTCAAATTTCTCGAAATATTTAAGTATGTCAGAAGAGGAAAAGTCTGTAATTGCATTATATATTCGACTGCTCTTAACAGGTTAATCTTCTTAGTACAGGATAAAATGTTTCGAGAAATCTAGCCCTTAAGTACAAAAGCCAGTTCCAGAGAAGCTGTGCAATAATTGTAGTTGAAAATCAAAATGTCTTGCTTACATAAAAATATTTGTTATCTATTTTCAGGGTTAATCCCCGTGATCTTTTAAATAATACTTTCAGGGAATGCTTTCTTTCGTATCATGCATCCAGAACTGGGATTGGCTAACTAAAGAACAAGTCCATACAGACCTCCAATCCGAAAACGTCCGTAAAACTTATGGCAACAAGAGCAAAACTGAAAACTCCAGAAAATCGATTTTAGTATATATAATCATTGCAAATCACTAAATGTTATAATTTGATACGTTTTATTATTGTTCATTATTACTACATTTTAATAAGAAATCCCTTCCTTCAATTTAGCTACATAACGGTTGCAAAAATGATCCTCATCTGTTATAGCTTTTACAACTTGCTTTCGTTTAAATATATTTTTTTTTTTATTTTCTGTCAAATGTTTTTGTTTGCTTTTAATGTTTTACTTTTAGTCTCCTACCCGTTTCTCCGGATCAGACTATAAGTAGACTGTCTATCATGACATTTAGTCCAAAATACGTTGTTCAGGTTGTGTAGCATCTGATATATGATTCTTCTTACCCATACCCGTTCATAGGAGATTGCCTGTACTGTAGTGTTTTCATTCAGTTGTTATTTTTATTGTTTTATCTTATTATTTTCTGTTATAAAAATGTTGTTTTGTTTTGCATTTTACTTTTAGTACCAGTTATGTCAGCGGACCATGAAAACGCGTCAACTATACGTAATTAAGGTTCATTTAAATTGTTTTATATTCATAATCTGTTTTTGTGGTGTATACGATGCAAGTGCCAAAACAAAACTCAAAAATGTCGAATGACACTTCGTGGTAAAACTTATAATAGTAGCTAAAAGTGTCTTTTTCTTAGTTTGTTATGCCTTACTGACTTTCAAACAGATTTTAAAATAACTGAATTTATTTATAGCATTATATCTAAATTAGAGCGTATCCCAGTTGCGAGCTGTATTCCTTTGATACTTTTCTTTAAAGTGCCAATTAAGGTATCAGTTGTTTAATCATATAATGAAGAATTGTAAGATCTCATTTCACCGAAAGCACATTCATGTACGGTTTTGGAAACCAGGCAGCCAGTTCAACTAGCCATCGTTCCTAGGAAAGACCAGTACTAGACGCCAAAGTCCGTAAGCAACTACCTACTTTCTCACATAAAAAATCCTAGTCGGTAGCACAGCTCGAACCTGCGATCCTCCGTCAGTGAGAGGATTCAGAGATTACAAGTGCACGAATGTATCTCCTACATTACGGACCCGGACTATAAATTAATATAATGAGTATACAAAGGCACATGTGAAATACTGAATACTGTACCATTTATAAAGCATTCAACGATGAAGCGTTCTGTAGAGAATTACCACAGTGTATACATGTATGTTTCAAGTGGAATAACAATTTCAAATATTACTGCCGTAGTGTATAAATGTACACTATTTCTGATTACCACAGTGAAATTTTGTATTTCATGGAAAAAAGTTCAGAACTACCGTAGTGCCATAGTGAAAGTAACTGGTGAAAAGTCTACAAAACGCATCAGTGGCAGACCCGTGGTTTTCAGACTTCTAGAATGCCGGAGCCGCATAATGCAGACGTAGTAAAATAGCTTTAAATACCGTAGCGTAGAAATGAGTAATTAATTAAGTTTTAAAAACTGAGTTCGGTAATTACCGCGACGAGCAACCATCAAAACTAGTGGGTATTTTTGGAGAGTAATGATCCCTTAATTGTCTGAAAAGGATTTTCTTATCAACAAATTGCGATAAAAATGAATTTAGAACATTATTGCGCACGAGACGTTTGGTTTTGTTTTTAAATTTTATGGAGACCTGTAATTTGTTGCGTAATATTATTTAGTATGTCATATGAATGATTTAACTTATTAGTTTAACTGATTCTATACCGTTTTTTTAATAACATAAATGAAATTTTACACTTCAGATCAAATTCTGCAATAAATAAAAAGTATTCAAATTCCCCACAGATACAAAGAAAAATTAAAACATTCCGGTAGTCCTACGCTTTACGATGTCGGTAATCTGGACCCTCGTTTTGATGGTACGTTTTAGGCGTCTGCGGTAGTCAGCCGGTGTATGATAGCGGTAATAGCGACCCCCGTTTTTATGGTACGTATTAGTCTGCTATGGTAGCCGAAAGGATATAGTCTTTTTAATTTCATTTTTTCTAACAGTCTTTAAAGTAGGTACAATGCCTACATCACGGAAACATAAAAAATATTGTTATTCTAGGACGCAAATTTAAGCTTCAAGCTTTCGTTACAATTGAGCTCAAAATAGTATCAACCGACTATATGAAGGATTTTAATGTTTTGAAGTTATGTTAATCAACAAACGACGACATGTTGTCTCGTCCATTTCGCATTCATTTTAATAATCAAATTACAATTTTTTGGAAACGATTTACGGCGATTTTAAAGCGACTATAATCTGTGTTATATACGCATACATTTGTTGACAACATACATGTATTAATTAGCCAATAGTTTGTACCTAATCAAGCTTTGTTTTATCGACATTATTTTAGATTGGAATGAGCTGCCCGTTACAATAACCATTTACATTGCTGTTACAATGTACACATGGTTTTTAGACTAGTTTTGTATTAGAAGATACCATGTTTCAAGAACATTCGAAATGTCTATATATAATTCAAAATCATGAAAATATTATTTGAATTACAGCGTAAGCTGTAAAAATATGTAGAAAAGCCCAGTTATGATAACTATATTGTCATCTACAAAGACAATAACTTAAAAGCCCACCCGCTTGGCTCAATAGGAAGACAGGGGGAGGACGTATGGTGGCATGCTGTAAGGATTAATTGAGCGAAATGTATCGCTGTAACAAAAATGGCGAAATTTTAAACAGAACATAAACGTGGCTGTCGCACAAAGCCTATTCTTTAGCTATACTGTCTTTACAGTCGGATTAATATAAAGACAAAGAAAGGTTTATGCAAGAATTTGCGCTCGGGTGCAATGTTTACAAATAAATGTCTTGATTTTTGACGTAATTTTGCCCTTTTCCCCTGTAAATATGACACTTTTCTGCATGTTGTACGTGTCCGTTCATGTTTTTGTGTCAATTTGCCAAAACTGATGGTTCTAAATCAACTTCCCACATTTTCTGGCCATTTACAATAAAACAGAATATGCCAATAATCAATAAAAAATATATAAATTATATGGAAAATGGTCAATAATAATCGTTGGAAGTGACAGGAACATCCGAAAAACAAAGCCGCTTTGACAAACATGTTTACAGTCAGACTAAACGTGCTTAATGTGTTTTCACTGTACCAGAACAGGGTTTTCAGTAAAAGAAAATGGCCAGAAAATGTGGGTAGTTGAATTAGAACCATCAAGTTTGGTAAATAGGCACAACTACATGAACGGATACGTATAACACGCAGACAAAGTGTCATATTTACAGGGGAAAAGGGCAAAACTACGTCAAAAATCAAGAGTTTATTTGTAAACATTGCACCCGAGCGCAAAACCTTGTATAAATCGTGTTTGTCTTTATTCCTATCCTACTGTAAAGACAATATAGCTAAAGGATAGGCCGTGCGCCACAGCACTGGCGTAACTATTTTGTGAAATGTAAAGCAAAAAGCCACTTACCAATCAAAAATATCTCTGCCACGTGTATTTTCTGTTTATATTTCCGCCATTTTTGTTACAGCAATACATTTCGCTCACTTAATCCTTACAGCACACCACCATACGTCCTCCCCACGCCCCCTGAGGAGAGCACAGATCTACAGATCGTGGGGTCGGGAGTTCGAGTCCTGGGCGAGGCGTATATTTGATAAAAGACATTGTGTCTGAAACCATTCGTTCTCCACCTCTGATTCATGTGGGGAAGTAGGCAGTTACTTACGGAGAACAGGTTTGAACAGGTACAGAATCCAGAAACTCTTGTTAGGTTAACTGCCATACTGTTGAAAAACGGCGTTAAACCCAAAACAGACAAACAATAACTTAAAAATGAACAAATAGCCATAAAAAGAAAGTAAAAGGAAGAGGACATACTTGTGAACACGAATACCTGTAACATTAAAATATCCCATTGGTTCTAAGAAAAAGCATCCCGCTTACGAAAATTGCAGACTTCATGTCCAGTAGAAATACACATAGGTATAACGGAAACAAATAGTTCATTTTGCAAAATTTTGATATATGTAAGCCTTTTAAATACTTTAATTAGATAAAAACTGGCTTTAAGCGTTACTATTTCCTATCAGTTAAAGTAGGTGCTGTGTACAGAAATTTGAACATTTTCGAATTCTTCATTTCATTGTTCCATCTGTCATCAAAAAGTTTGTTTTGTGCAACTGTGAACAAATTCTTCCAATCACCTATTTCCCCTGAAATTAAACGACACTCGTAACTTATTTTATTAAAACTTACAATCTTGCTTTATTATTACCTAAACAAAGGTTTAATCACTTTAAAATAAGTAGGTATGTGTTGCAAAATCTTTTCTATATTTTTTAACAGAACATATCTTTTGTTTAGAATATAAGACGTATATAAATTTTTCTCCGTATGCATTACAAAGACACCAATTTGTATTAAGTGAACAAAGGTTCACTTACTATGGAGACACAGCTGAAACACGTAGAACATCAATACGAAATTTTGTAACTATAATCTAATTTTCAGTAAAATAAATTAAAGTGGCAATGTATGAAAAGGGTATGAAATTTGAACTTTGATAAGCGCTTAAATGTAAATCTTGTTTAAAGAAAGCCCTATTTGATAGAGACTATCACCCTTAAGCTGAATAATTTAAGGATCACAAACCTTTTCGGAAGAAACGGAATCCCTCTTTGAATAGCCGCTGAATAAGCTCTTTCGACATTATTTCTTTTTCTTTGGCCATATTCTGAAAACTGCAAGCTTCTATAATGCCATTTTTCAGTGTTATGTCTAAGTCTGCATCTAGAAATTGCAGCAACTTGTTCAATTCTGTTTTCGTATCCTTTAGCAAAAGAATTTAAATAACATTATTAAGTATATGCTAAATGGAGTCTATTGATATTTTGAAGCGAGACTGAAGCAGAACTTGGTAAACTGTTTTAAGGCTTTACGGCTTAAGTTGCAAACAGTGAACTTTTTATGGCAACAAAGAGAAGCAAATTGTATTAATTTTAGATTCTTTTTCTTAAGTAATTTATTGAAAAAAAAAATGAGATTTTTTTAAACAATTTGAACGACAAACTTCCTTCATTGTGTTATGATTTTCATTATGTAATTTTAAAAATTTGATTTATAAAGGAACTGCTTAATATATATGTCAGCGAGTAACAAGCAAGAAGAAACTTTTAAGCTGTACTCGTAAAAGGTAAAGTCAAATAACTGATAAAAAGGAGATGTTTTGATAAATTTAATACGTTCTATAAATTCACTCATTTAGATGGTGATGTATCAAGCGCAATATTTTCTGTCAGTTAATTTGAGTTCCTAAAATACCATGTTGAGAAGTAGATATATATTTCCGATAAAATTGCTGTCGTTATCAGAAGCTTCGTATGTTTTTGTCCTTACTCATATTATCATCATTCAGATTAGGTTTTAAAATTTAATAGTATTCGCAAGACACTTCCGCGACAATTTGCATCAAAAACTGACTTTCGTGATGATAATAATTACCAAGTTCTGGGCATGGCAATTTTCTACTTTTATTCGGTAATGTTATCGGTTTATGATCGACTGTTTTGAGACAAACAGCATGTTTCATGTTAAGCCAATTTTTCAATTGGATAAAAAACTGTCCAATGATTGTTACAATTGGGACAATTGTAATACTCATTTTAGACAGTTCTCAAAGTAAATTGGGACTGAACTGCTTTCAAATTGATAAATAGCGTATTCTAACACGCCTCAATGAAACTATTGTGTGTAAAGCCCCTTTTGATAAATATTTAAAATGAGCATTTCTGTGGATTACCAATGTTATTTTTTGTTTAGCGAGCTACATTAATTTTGTATTCTCAGTTAAGTTGTCATGTAACTTTAAATCACAGCAGAGATAAAGAGCGAGCCTTGTTTTGCATAGTTAAGCGGTTCATTCTTCCTAATGCAGTTTTTGCTCCTGACAGTTCTAAGGCGAAACCCTACATGTTTGTCTACTTGATGTAACTGGTCTATGTATGTTTGCACATATCCCTTGTATTGACATCCATACAGACAACGATGCAGGTCATTTAAGTTTGAGAATTTTGAAAAGAACTATCACTTGTGCGAAACTTTTCTAGATTGAAAATCGATAAAATACAAAGACAAACAACAGGCAATAGCCCCTTCCTTCTAAACTAATATTAATGCATAGTTTCACGGAAGTGCCCATGTATATGACTGATAAACAAAAGCCTTATAATTTCATATATAATCAGATAAGATATCTTTCTTATCTGGTACTCACCAGTTTTAGATCTTCATAAAACATCAGATGCAATGGAAAGTCCAAACCATCAGTAATTGCTCTCTCCCATTCCAGCAAATAGTCAGTATACTTGCCATCTTCCACTACAGTAAAATATTTCAATGAAACACTTTGATATCAGTGTGATATAAACATGTATTAAAACAAATATATCTTTTATAAAATTTAAGTTAGCATAAGACCTTAAGACCTTTTTGCTATATCTTAAAATATTTTAATTAAATACATACTACATGTCATATACGCGTATATTACAACAAATATCTCTATTACAAATTTTAGATAAGCATAAGATCATTCGAAAGTAAATCATTGTTTACATTCAGCATTAGACATCGTGACAGACCTTTAGCTTAGACGCTATGCAAGCTCACGTACTTCTGTAATACGACACACTGACAAACTGAAGCATATTTAATAAATTTGCTTAGGATATAATATTATCCGTAAGAATAGATTTTAAAAATATATGAAAAGATCCTATGGAGCATACAGCGCTACCAAGCAAAATAATAGCAGGTTTGCTTTTATTGAGTCTGTTTGTGAGAGGTAATAAAAGGAGCAAGACCCCCCTTCACGCCCTCTAGCTCCTGCTTAAGCGGGATTCTGTATTAATACAGTAGAAATCAATGTACTTTATGATCACAAAGGACCAGAAAATATAACAACACTGAGTCCAAGTAAAGGAGGACCTTTTACAGCCGCCACACGGCACTTAAAGACTGCTGTTGTGATAGTTTATAAAATAGGTGAAAAAATCCTTTGGAAGCATACAACGCAACCAAACAACATTAACCCTAACCCTGCTAAATTTCTATAATGTACTTGTCCATCTTTCAGTTTGGACAGTAACATTAACTGTTAAAAGGGGTGCTTGCCAAAAAGATAATAGCGAACAGTGCAGATCATGATCAGACTGCACGGATGTGCAGGCTGATCATGATCTACACTGATCGCAAAGGCAAAGGCAGTTGTGTCCAGCATTGTAAGGGTTAAATCACATTTGCTTTGACACAGTCTGTACATGAGATAAAATGAAACGTGCAACACCCCTTAAATCTTTAAGTCTTTTATATAGTTTCGTCTGTATAAAACTACTGGCATTGACCGGAATGTTTGTAGTAAGTATAAACAAGCAATGCATATAACAACACTCCTATACTCTGGTGAATTCTCTGTAAATAGTAAGTCAATCCGTTATTTTCAATACTTTTAGCATCTAAACGATTACTGTTTTAGTATTCATACTGGTTTAGTATGTGAAACAAAACACTATTTTTACAATAAATAAATATTAACATATAATTTTATCTTACAGTATCCTTCCAAGTACAGAGGTAACCAGGCCTCAAATGTCCCTGTATATCCATAATGAGACAGTCCAACTATATGATGATAGAAAGAAGCTGCAACATCCTTCGGGTTACGAAGACAAAGAATGGTTTTAATTTTTCTTTGGCTGAGATCCTTGGGAAGTAAGCTGAAATGATGTTAAAGAACAATGTGTTTATATTTCAAAACAAAAGCAATGTCTATTTGAAATATATCTAAAAAAAATGCACCATTTCGCTTCTATCGTTGGAATTATAGTTATTTCTATTTGAATGTATAAGCAACTAACTATAACATATTTTATCACGTTTTTTTTTTTTGTTGTTGTTTTTGTTTTTGGGTTTAACGTCGCGCCGACACATTTTAGGTCATATGGCGACTTTCCAGCTTTGATGGTGGAGGAAGACCCCAGGTGCCTCTCCGTGCATTATTTCATCACGAGCGGGCACCTGGGTAGAACCACCGACCTTCCGTAAGCCAGCTGGATGGCTTCCTCACATGAAGAATTCGATGCCCCGACTGAGGCTCGAACCCACATCGATGAGGGGCAAGTGATTTGAAGTCAGCGACCTTAACCACTCGGCCACGGAGGCCCTTTTTATCACATGTGTGTAATAAAGCCATTACATAAAAATGATAATACACTAGTGTAATAAAGTGTTGACGTCAACGTCGTTTACAATATAGGAGACGTTGGTCAAATTGACTTGTTTGTAATAGTTAAAGAAAGCAGAATTTTTCATGTTCCGACAGGCTAACATCTGATAAAAAGAATATTACATTTGTGATTTTCCAGAGCCTCACATTTTATTATTTTATTCAACTCGTTTAATAAATTCAATATGAAAATACACTCATGTAATAGCCTCTCTATATATTTTTTTTTTGTCAAATGCTTCATCAATAAACTTAATTACTAAAAGCCAGTGTATAAAAGTTTATGAGTAAACAGAGGAATTTAACAGTGATTTGCCCTGCATTCCTGGTATATTTGAAACGTTGCACAAAAAATCTGAAAAAAGTAATGTTGAAAGGCAAATGAAATTACCTTGGTCTCAAGTGTGAATTGATAACACGTGGCGATTCTAACGCATTAATATACACTTGGGCCTTGCACTCAAGCATAGACATCAACTTGTAACTTGCAACTCTCTCCGATGACTTGTTATTTATCATGGTCAGTATTTCATACATCCAGTTTGTGCCTGCAAATTCGATATCATCACTCTGAAAAGACAGCTAGTGAGCTGACTTCTAAAATTTCCAGTTGTTTGAAGTTCTAATTAAAGATTCTGTTCGGAAAAGGTAGAAGATGGTAGACATTACGTACAACTGTACATATATCGTAAACTCTGTGTGATATTCAAGTTGAACTAATATACTTACGTAAAACTATTTATGATTTCAAACAAACTTTCATAGATGTAACTGTAATGTTTTGAATATTTGCTAATGTGACATAAACTTCGGAGCATAAGGAGAAATGTCACTTTTAAACGAAAAATGTCCGTAAGTACTGAATGAAAATCGTTACTTACCACATTTCGGAAATGTACATAGCATAATATCGTCATCTCGAAACTTAAAAGTTTGTAATTCGTCAAAAATGCGTTTATTTCTCATTGGATCCATTGACGCATCAGGTGTGACAATACCACCAACATCTATACCAGACCTTAAAGTGTTCCCGTCAGCGTCCGTGAGAATCACTTCTGTCATGGTAGTTCTTTTATCTTAATCTGAAATTAATATCAGCTATCAAAAACCTATTTCTGTCAGCTCCCTGGAAACTAACTTAACGAGAGTTTTGATGATAACAAAATAAAATATATACATAAAATTTAAATTGAAACTTGTCATTTTATATCTTACTGACGAATATGACGTCATAAATCACTTAATATCAAAATATAGCAGGAAACTTTTTTTGTCAATAATATATGTATCGCCAAATATGGATTGTTAGCTTTAATTCCACCTACTGCACGTAACGCTCTCTCTCTCTCTATATATATATGATATATTTATTTGATTATAGTCTCATTAATGTACACATACAGCATAATATTATTATAACAAAGGTAAAAAAACATAAAATACAGTACATTGCCATTCAGTTATTGAATTATAAAAGACTAGTAACAATTCATACACATATATAAAACTATCTTAATTTTACCTTTACCATGCAAATGATGTTAATCATGTTACTAAATACAGTTTGGTTAAAACCTACATTAAATAAAACAATAGTCTTTAAAGACAATAAAATATGACGTAATTGACCAATACATGCCATTTCTTACTTACTTGTACATGTATCACTTCGAAATGGATTTGAAATGAAACGCTTATGTCCATTTGCATGTTTAACATCTAAAATAGTTTTAAGTTTTAAAAGAATTTCACACGAGCTTTTTGCAGTTACTCCATTCAAAATCAGATATTTGAACACGTTTCTAATAAACAAATGGCTCGAAACAGATATTGATATATTCACAAGTATTCTTTATAATAACTACTCAATTGTAAATGATATAAATAAAATATGTTTCCTATGAAAACTAATCGTAAAATGTACAAAAATGTTAGAAAATTCCAACATGTATATTAAAGACATGTTCGTATTCATAACACAATATTATGGCGTTTTGAAATGTAAACGAACAAGAACATATTAGTAAAACCATTTGATGTTCCTCGAAATATAATTATTTCGTATTAAAAGCACAAAAGTGGAATTCATTGAATGAGACTAGGCATTTCCCCCGTCGAATTACGGGAACGACTGACACACGGACGAAGCGCGACTATATACTTCCCCTTTCGGCGAGCATAATATCATAAGATTAAGTCCATACACATCGTTTGTGATGAAAACACTAATTCCTCGTTGGCCGAGCGGTGTCGCTCTCCGTTTCCGAGATTTCATCATAAGCTCGCTGACGGTATATTTTTCGGCGACGCCGTCTAAATTCGTTTTCGTTACCTATGCCACGTGACTTCAGTTTGCAAATCAAACTACTTGATAACGCATTATAGATAATTCATCAAAATGGAAGATTTATGCAACAATCTGCCTGATTGGACTAGAGTGTCAATTTCTTTCACTCTGTTGATTGTGCTACGCTGAGTGAAATGTAGACAAAGCGTTTATCCTAAACGACGCTGTTTACAGTTTTAAAGCTAACTTTGTCTCAGTATATTTAGCAAGAATATTTATATATCTCAAAATGATAAGTAAATTTAATAAATATGATAAAAACCTGTTCAAATACCAACATATATCAAATTAAAGAAAGTGCTGAATACGATCTGCGTATCACATGAATAAGGGTGTGATAAGAGTCTTGTATGTAGAGAAGTGATTTTTAAAAGATTTTCCTTGTTACAATTGTCGTCTGTATATGAAAAAGTTTCTTGCTTTTTGACTTATTCAGATTGCTTATTAAAATGAGTACTTGTTTGCTTTGATATATTTGTTATATATTATTTAACTGATTTATTATATATGAATATTTTTCTTTAGTATGGTGTGCAAATATTGAACTCAGTTGAAATCTGTTTTATTATATATATGCTATATAATGACTGAATCTCATTACACTGAAATGAAGGTACGCTGCATACAGTTTATCTATGTGATATGACTACGGTCAAACTTTGCTTATGAAACAGAAATAGTGAAATAATTACAATTGTATGTTTTGCTTGACCTTCACTATTTTATAGGTGTGACGTCATTGTCCAAAGATTCATGAATAGCGAATATGCTATTTGTTAAAGCGGGATCAGTTGGCCTGTTTTAGAAATAAATAAAAATAATAAATAAAAATCCTTTAATTGAGTTTTTTTCTCATGTATTCTAATCAAACTTTATTTGTAGCATCTTTATTAGGCCCGCAGCCAACTTTGTTCAGCTGGGACATTTGACCCCTTTTAGGGGCTGCTAGAGCTAAAACTAGAAATGCCTTTATACAGCGTCTCATGAACAGCTTGGTGGATCTTTGTCATACTTGGTCTGGAGCATCATTATAAGATCCTCTTCCAAATTTATCTATATAGGAACTTGGGCCCTATTAGGGACCACTATAGCTAAAAGTAGATATGCCTTCCTTCGCATTAACCACTAAAATGTAACGGATTTTTATCAAACTCGATGTGTAACAATATCGTAAGGTCTCCTGCTATTTTGTTACAAATGGGGATAGGGACCAATTTAGCTAAAAATATAAACACGTTTAATGACCTCTTCTCATGAACCGCTTCATGAATCTTCATCAAACTACTGCTGTAATTATTCGTCTATGAATAAACGAAACAAAATTGCAACCCTACGAAACCTTTGCGAAAAATTAAAAGAGAACCATTTAGATTGTTAAAGTGCGGTGTTTAGTTTTGCAATTTGAAAAATATTAGATGAAAGATGAATGTTAGATGAAAAAATCATAAACTTCTTTCCTTATTACAATTCGCCGACCATCACTTTTAAAGATATTTCTTGTTTATTTCTAAACTGTATTTAATTCTTATTTTTCAAGCAGGAACTCAAATTAGTTAATTTAGTTCCAAATCTTTCACTTACTAAAATAATAATTATGTCATTGTTAAATAACAGAAATCAAGCGCACGTATTTGTGTTTAAATACACTTCGCTTTAAATATGACGTAATCTTTTTTGAAACTCTCCAGTGAAGTTTTGTAAGCACATGGGGTTTGCTTTATGATAATTTTATACTTCATCTTAAATAGCATTGCCTGGCTGTAATAATTTGATAATACTACCTGTAATATACGAAAATAAGATAAAAACAATGACTTGAATAGCAGAAAAAAAATACGCAAAGTATGTCACGCAAAATTTAGGAAATGAAGAATTTGGACGGATGCAAGTTTAGAACCGTCAAAAGTATCACTACACAATGATTACACATCCTCCCGCTAACCCCTTGCGCCAACTAGCCAACAGTTGATTAAACTTCGCATATATATTGTTTTACAGAATGCTACTGATTGTTTATGTACATAATTCTAAAATAAAAAGACCATAATGCTGTGAGGTTCTTACAGTGGTAATGTCGGTTTTAATTATGTAGAATTATGTTTTGATGTTTTTATTGATGACAATGATGATCTACTCTCACTTTATTCTCTAAGCGGCATTCGAAGAAACGACATCAATACTCCCCTCAACAGAATTAAGTAAGTGAATTTTTCCATATTTTCAGTGCATAATAATTTACCAAATTGATAGTCCTGGTTATATATTGGAAGTAAATAGTCATACTTGTATATAATAGCTATTGTTATTGTTTAAAATATCACGAGAAATGCTGTTTGTAAAAACACAAATGCTAAATGGTGGGCCGGTGGTCTAATGGTAACACGCTTGACTGTCAATCTAGACGTCCGGAGTTCGAATCCCGGTCCAGGCACTGGGAATTTCTGAGATGCTCTTGAGTGTCTTCAACCTAACTAAAAGGTCTGTACTGGTTCTTCCCATGAAAGACGGCTTCGCGTGTATCGGTGCTACACACCGGGCACGTTAAAGAACCAGACTGTCTATTCACAAAGAGCTAGGCTAAGTTAGCCGGACAGGCCTGTATCTAAAAAGGCTTTCTCTCTATCTGTTCTGGGGGCTTTATCTCACTCTGTCCCTCTGGTCAGATCGCTCTGTGTCTGTACTGGTAGAGGATGAATTTCGCGCCATGTGTGGCTGCGTTTGCTTTATCGTGTTTATCATGAAAAGGGCGCTATATAAATCTGGTATAATAATAATAATAATAAATGATGACCAGTCACATTTACAGTCCCGGGATGACTATGACCTTTATCTTTGACATACTGACCAGAAACAATAGGGATCATCATATGACCACAGGCAGTTATCCTATCATGTTTGTCATTTGTTGACCGTCCTTTACTTATTTAGCGGATTCGTTTCTGTCTCGAGGTCACTGGCCTTGACCTTGTACATACTGACCCCAAACACAACGGTGGAGAGAGTGAGTCATATGATGTCGACAGGTAGTCATCGTAGTTGGACTGAAGGCAAATATGTTCCTTAGTTGTTGAGCGAAACTGCTTTCAATCCCAAGGATATTTTGACATTGACTAATTGGATCTGCTGACTCTACAACAATAACAAACTGACCATATAAAATACCAGTTTTATACCAAGCTATTATTTCCTTATTTAGTCTTAACAGTTTTCATTCTAGAGATCAAGGTGACATTTACCTTTAACTGACAGACTTCTCAAACAATATGAATCATCTACTGTTCACAAGCAATCATCTTAATGAATTTTGACAACCCCGTGTTAAAACAATTTTTATTTATTGAGCGTATTGGTTTTTAGTCTCGAGGCCAATGTGACCTTATCTACTTACCCTAGAACTACAGTGTTCAATTACTGATCACAGACAAATAATCGTCCTAGACTGTATGCAAACACGTTCTTTACTTACTGAGCGGAAACTCTTTTTAGTTTCGAGATCACTGTGACCTTAACCTGTGATGTATTGACCCCCGGAACAATAGGGTTATTTACTAACCACAGGCAATCGCCATTCATTCTGTAATTATTGGTAGGAAACTGAATGATCTACCGACTGCCAAAAAGACCGATCGACAATGAGCAAAACAATACGCTTATTCTTGTACGAAAGCATTCTCGCATACGAGAGGTCTGTTGAATCTCTAGCACAATTCGCCGATATTTTGAGTTTGGTTACATAGCCAGTCAGCAACGTATGTTTCGCGACAAATCTTCGCGAAACTATCAAAATCGGCAATGAAAAGCGTGACTACATCCTTTTCAATATCGATGCCGAATTACGGGAATTATTATAATTCCTTGAGGTAAAATTTCTAAACAACCGATTAGAGAGATACATCTTTATAAATCGCGGTCATGCAATATCGTCTTTGTTTTTTTTTTTTTCTTGTTTTTTTTTTTTTTTTGTTTGTGTTTTCCATCTTTTGTTTTTGCTTAGATGTTGCTTGATATTTTCATTTCGACATTCCGAATAATGGAGAACATTGATTGGCTGAAACCACTCCAAGTAGTAATTACGAGTGCGCACGCTCACCGAGAAAAAAACGAAAGAAATAAATCGATTCGTCTTGGGATTTTAACGAACCTCTAATGGATGAGAATGGTTCGACAAGACAAAACAAGAAAATACCAATAGCGAGAGCCGTATCAATGTTAATGCACACATTGCGTAATTATACATATTAACACAGTCATACTAAAAGTATACAGTGTTTATATTTTTATTTTTCCTTCTAAAACATTTATTTTCTGTTTGTTTCCTTTCTGTTATTTTGGAGTTGCACCATTTTTCCACAATATTTCAGCTATTATAACGACTGGCAGTTTACTTAACCAGTGCTCCAGAATTATGAGCCACAACCAAGCTGTTCTCAAATAGTACAAAATGACTGATACAATGTCTTTAATAATACGTCTCGCCCGGGTGTTGAAATCACGACCCTGTGATATCTATATATAACTTAGATTACCTGACAAGAGCCAAGGTGATATCACGTTTATACTTTCAGTGAATGACCAAAAAAAAACCCCCAAAGAATATTCAGTTCTTTCTTAATATTATAACTTTATGATTAAACCTAATGTTTCTCTTTTTCCGTCAGAAAGGAACAATTTTTATATCGTAATACAGAGTTTTGGTACTCTTCTTACTGACAATAAACTAAAACAATAGAAATCCTTACGTGACTTCAGTTAGCTAAACAAAACAATTTCAAGCACAAATATTGACATTGCATATATATTATGTTACACACTACAATATCCTACCAGGACACTTACAAAAAACAATGCATATGCAGAATGGAGATTTAAAAAAACAGACAGATCGTGAAAACTAATGACAGAATTTGACAGGTTTCAGATGGCTCATTACCTAATTAAAAGCTTGTCTAATAAGAACATGTATTGGAAACAAAATTTTAATACCAATAATTATTGTGTATTACAAAAATGCTAAAATATCTCAGCTGTGACGTGTCCTTAAGAAAGTAAGTCGTTAATGAAAAAGCAAAAAGTCACGATCAAGTTCAGTACAGTGGTTATTTAGCTATGTAAATTTACATAATTACACTAACTACACTTTCTTTCATTTTATGTTAGAGTGTATGAACGCTCGTTCTCTACCTGAATTAAGCGTTAACCCTTCAAACAGTGTTAAAGTATTACTAAACAAAAGCGTCTAAATATCTATAAATGAACAGGATGACGGTTAAAGCTACTGTATGAGATAACTGTAATTACTGAAGAACATTGTTACTAACAGAATGAACACAGATATGAGCCTTAGTCCTAGAGATGATAAGAAAAAGAAAATGTACTTAACAAGGTTAACAAAATTATCCGCGTCATCCACTGCCTTGTATCTGCAATTCGCAATTTTGTTTGAACCAGGCTCTGTGCGACCAATTTCCGTTCAAGTACGTTATCGTGTATTCAAATCGGTGACTTACTGCTTTCGGAATATTTGAAGTTTGTCCCGTCTAGACTCGGTCTGAAAGAATTTCTAATGACACTGCACATGCCATGATAAGGGCGTAGCCACAGGGTGTAAGTGGCTGTGATGTTACACATATTGATTTGCTACTCGGAAGTCTCTTATGTTGATAAGATGAATTATATAATTAGGTCGTTTCAAGTCGCACAACACAACCAAACAGACTCGTCTGACTGAGTCTGCTAATGGAAGGTAATGACACATTCAGCATCCCTCAAACACCTGGTAACGACATAAGGACATTTTCGGCAGTTAGTACTGCGTAACCTATTGCTCAGCGACAGTTCTGTTACTGAAATCTTCCATTGTTCGTTAAATAGAAAGTTAAATTGTTTTCAGACTCTGTCACTCACTTCGCGTAAATGGAAGCAAAATTTAAGTCTGGTTGTTAACATGTTTTAGGCGGTAAACAAGCAAGCTGGTCGGTTTTCTCTAAGGGAAAAGCAAAGCAATGAACAAGAGGTGCCTGTAAACTCGTAAGACTACGGAAAGTAAAGAAAATGCAGCATTAACTCAGTCACGAATGAATACAGTTATAGTTAACTTCTTACTCATATTTAAGGGTTCCATAAGAAAAATGTGTGAAGATGAATTTTCTAAACCGAACACCCAAGGAATGAAATAATGCAGGCGGAAAATAGTGTAAAGGCCCCTGGCTAAAGAAATATCAAAATTTCGAGATATAACTTAATATCGCAGAAAAGCATTAATACCAGTGATTTTATGGTTTCTGTCTCATTTACATGACATATGCTACATTGTTTTAAAAACAAAAACAAAGTACCTGTAGAAAAACATATGATAAAATGTGTGAAGTTATTGTTACATTTTAGTATATCGGTGAAACTTGAAAAAAAAATATAAAAAAATGTACATAATAAAATAAAGAAAACAGTTTTTATGTAAAATTTGGAATTTGTAGCAATTTATAATTATCTATATCAATAACGTAACAAAAAAACAAGGATAAACATCAAACAGGGCATGTCACGTTCCAAAAACGCAGCCTGCCCAAAACGAAACCCACAGCACGCAGATGTGCACGCACGCACACACTCACACACACTCATACAAAGCAAACACACGAGGACAAAACAAACAAATAAAGGAACACAGTGGGCACCGTCTTGGAACGGTCAGTGGCAAAAACACCACTTGGAAGCTTAAACCGGTTTATGGTGCGCACCCAACCTCACTCTTACCCCCACCTTGTTCAAGAGTCACGGGACAGTGTAAATAAAAGTAATTCCCGCCAGGTGAACCACTAACACACGTCATGGAAACAAAAGGCATGGCATGTAAAACACAACAATGCTGCTGTATAATTATATAAAAAAGCAAACCTTAAGAAGCAAAAACTATGTACTCAATGCCTTTGCAGAAGGCAGAGCATCAAGAGAAACACCCTTAAGGGCCCGACGAAACAGGCCAAAAGACAGAAATCAAAACAGATCAGCCCGGCTGGGGTTTAAGAACTGCTTATCACAGAGTCCTCTCCCTCTTCCGTCAAACGAAATCAAAGAGAGACTGTAAACGGGTTTTACACTAAACATGCGGCTTGTCTCAAAACAGTTGGGTCGTAACTTCTTTGACAAAATCTTACGAAGTTTGTAAACCACATCCCCATAAAAATCGGGTTTAAAATACCTTCTTGCAGAAGTGTCTATAAATTACTACTGAATTTTAAAACCAAATCAGAATTACGATATTTACGACATATGTAATAACGGTAGCCTTGGTGAAGAAGCTTTTTTTGTAATATATTGATTACGTTCATTGCAATCCTTATCATGACTACACGCTCTGGCAAACCGTATTAATTGAGACATATATACTTCGTAAGATGTAGCTCGAGGTACATCGATCCCCATCCGAATGAGGGAAATTTACAATACTTAAATTAAAATCACCCCTCTTGTCAAAATAACGTCTGCCTGCGTATCTGGGGAAAGGCTCAACATAAAGTGTTTCATAACAATATAAAAACAAATGTGCGACAAGGGGTGCACAGTTTGTGCCTATGGGAATACAAATTACTTGTCCGAAAACTGCTTTCCCAAATCGGACGTAAATTTTGTTCAATGAAAAGCAAAGGGCTTTACAACCTTCGTCACATGTCCACATTGTATAATGTTTAATAATGCAGTTAGTGAAGACAACTTTATCGAAATTGCAAGCGAGAAATGTGGCATTCTCCCTGGTAAAAGTCTTTTGAATTAAGGCAGTTAGTTTGACTGTCATTTATTAAATTATGTGATTGTGTTATACAAAGTAGAAAAATCGTATGTACTGACTGAAGATACCTTGTGCTTATTAATTTTAAACTTATCCAGTATTTCGCCAAAATTTTTATCGACCAAAATAAGTGTTGACCAGTTTTCGAATACTTTATCGCAGTATGTTTTCACTTAGGATTTTACAGCAGAAATACATGATAATACTAGCTTGGAAATATTTATAGTGGTACAAGAGCTTAAAGTAGCGATGAAATGAGTTTTATATGGTTGTTTATGCAATTTAGGAATCCAGAACATGGCTGAACGTTTAATTTGTTGATCATCTATACGAATAATACTCTGTACTGATGTAGAAATTGTAAGAAAATAAAACCAATATGTATCTTTTTTTGCTCATGTTATTATGTCATTATGACAATGATAATTCGGTACCACTATGTAGTGTACATCAATTACGGTCAGTCATTTTAATCTGTATAGTTGCATCACTCCTTCATGGCTCATTCACCTGTATCATGGTAAGGACTTATAATTTATTAGTTAGTTGACCTGTAGGAGGAGTTGATTCTGACCTTTTTAGACACACTGAAAGCAAGCACTGCTCAAGGAAAACTAGAAAATAATCAAAGGCAGTCGGTAAAATGAATGAAAGACAGTGTATTCATACTTACCAGTAAACAGAACCCTCATTGGGTGTTTCATCCAGGACTCTGTAGGTAACTCCTGCTTCTGGACGGCTTTTAGCACCCGTTATCCGTTCTTGTACGGGGGCTAGAATGCTTGGTTTCCATCCACTTAAGTGCT
This sequence comes from Mercenaria mercenaria, assembly GCF_021730395.1. Taxonomy (NCBI): domain Eukaryota; kingdom Metazoa; phylum Mollusca; class Bivalvia; order Venerida; family Veneridae; genus Mercenaria; species Mercenaria mercenaria. The sequence goes on from NC_069372.1 coordinate 55,610,391, forward strand.
CGGAATAATCACTGTCTCATTCTCATTCGTACCAGGTAGGTCATGACTGGAAGCGTTTGGCAAATTAAATAGCACATGTACATTCAAATGTGTTTAATAATAAACACGACACAGAATTTCTTTGAAGTTCAGAACCATTTTCTTCAGCCACAATTCCATTGGCATTTCAGGTAAGATTTGAAAGCAAGTACATTTTCTATAATTCGCAGTTTTAAACCAGTTTTTTTTTTGTCAACCATAAACTGATGTTGATTGAAATAAGTTTCCTTTGCAAAGTGATTTACCACAAATAAATTTGACCTACACTTGTACAGAATAAGTATCAACTTTAACCAGCCAACTGATAAGACCAAATACACTATTTGGTGTTTGGTTTTGCATGCTACCATGAACCAAATATTTTCAAATACACTATTTGGTGTTTGGTTTTGCATGCTACCATGAACCAAATATTTTCAACAATTGAACGCTTGGAAGAAACACTTTCTAGTAAAAATGCCTTGCAAGTGGTAAGTAAGGTGTAACCGATAACCCCATAATGTTTCTTGACAAATGTTGATCCTGAAATAATGACCCTGTACGTAATGCATCAAGAACAAAATATCTACCGGTTACCACTTAGTTCTCTACATAGGCATTAGCAAACTAATGTAGCGGCTAAGCTTTGTCTGGTTTACAACTTAACAAACTACACAACAGGTTTGTTTAAGGAGGTAGGTTACCTTAATATTTGTTTGTGCGCATGCCCAACAGGAAGCTAATGTGACGATTTACGACGACGTTTACGACAAACTAAATGTGTTTGTATATGCATTCTTCAGAAAAATATCATGAACCTGTGTCCGATCTAATGCTTAATGGTTTAATAATGCAGAAATAATGAATAAATTGCCGCAGAAACGCTTCAAAACATTGTTGCCTTAAATGACGTCATGACGTTACGTGTCAGTTACCGCGCAAAATTAAAAGCTTTTATTTTGAAAGTACGTAATTCTGTGCATTTTCTTTATTTGAACTGTTTTTAAACAGTCATTATTTGCTGAAATACTTTTTATGAGTCTTTCGCTCTGAATAACGATCAATATTTTGCTTCTAAAATGTAGTTACATTGAAATGTCATGCGGAATGTAAGAAAATGGAAGATGATAGCTGATGTTATTGGGAATATAGCTGGGCGAAAGGATACTTATTACGGCCATTTTCAAATAAAAATTGGGCAGTTTGATTTGTAATAACTATTTTTCAGTTTCCGTTGATAATTTGTTACTTATTTACTAAAACCCAAGCTCTAAAATTGTTCAACTTTAGTAGAAAAGTGTGGTTTCTTGAATTAAATTGATGTCACCATGGAAACGAAGCCCATGACCTATATATCTAAATGTGAAATTCAAAAGCGTTGACTCTGGTCTATTTAAGGAACACAGCTTCGGCTTTTTATTTGCATTTCAACCTATCTATGAGAAAGTAGCAGAATGCAGAACGATTTTTCATAAAAAGTGTCCGACGAGGGGTACTGCTATAAGTATTTTTAGCTGTGAAAATTGTTAAAATAAATGCAAATAACTCGAAAATATTACTTGTTAGAAATAAGACGTTTTAAAGCTACATTAAGAAGAAAGATTATATTATTTAATATTTTCTATAAGAAATTAAGATAAAAAGCAAGATGTAAGCTATTTTAAATATCTCTGTTGCCATGGTTACTTTTAACTTTAAGAAAAATAGGATACCATGTAAAGTGCTTGGTATTTTGCAGATATTATTACGCAAATATTCCATGTTGGTCATTAAGAGAATGGCACCGAAGCCGTCGAAAAACCCGTTTTCATACATAGTTTTTTAAAGATGAGAGAAAATGCGTTACCACTGAAAAACGAGCCCGCGACAGTTACATTGTAAGCTTATATTAAAAAGCTAACGCGCATACTAGTAAAAATATCGATTTTGCAGAGTTCTACGGATAACAATGAAACCAAGATCGAATTATAGATAGATAGATAGATAGATAGATAGATGGATAGATAGATAGATAGATAAGATGGATAGATAGATAGGATAGATAGATTGGATAGATAAGATAGATAGGGGGTAGGGGGTAGGGGTAGGTAGATAAGATAGATAGATAGATAGATAGATAGATAGACAGACAGATAGACAGACAGACAGATAGATAGATAGATAGATAGGAAATGATTACAAACATTACAAATGTCACATTCAGAACAATTCCAATACAAGCAACATTCAATTGTATCACAGAAATAGCTACATGTTATATCTCTAATTGATTAAAAAATAAATTAACCCTTTTTACGTATATAAATTTAGAGACATATATATATCACAGGATATCCAATAAAGTATTTCTACTTATTTCCAATGGGGTCCTTGTGAAAATTATCAAGGTACAAAATATTGGCTGTATTAAATGCGAAAGACTAATGGAAGTTTGGCCCAAGAAAGACAACTGTTACTGGCATAAATGATAATCTATACAAGAGTTACATATAATTGTCTATCGAAAAAACCCTGACTAAAAACTAAAATATGTTCGTTTCATGTATCACAAATATCACAATTACGTTCAATTATGACATACATGTCACAGAATAAATCAGGAATATTGCATACCAATGAAAGAAAATGATATCAAACAACTATTAAAAAATAAAATCTGATTGTTCAGCACTTTTCATACTTTCAATGACCTCCATTTTGACTGCCTTTTTAAAAGTATGCTTATTTTTAAATTTTTTATGTTATAAGGAAGGCAATTCCAGTCATTGAAAAAGTAGTAAACGTGAAACTGTCAACCTGAGGTATATGAAAGCTGTTAACACTATGCCTACAACTATAAGAATGTATTTTAGAGACAAGAGAGAAATTATTATGCAAATAAGCTAGACAACTATTACTAAAAAGTTTGTGAATATGATTGAATCTTCATTGTTTAACTCTGTTTCCAATATTTAGCCAGCCAATATTACAAAAATCTGACACTTTCAAAGATCTTCTATAATTATAACCACAAATACACCAGACAAATTTGTTTTGAGTCTTTTGTAATCTATTTTTCAACTGTTTTGAAATACCACTGTACCAAGATGAAGGACATTGTATTAAAGAATTACATAAATTCTTTCTCATATTCATATTTAAACAATTACTTTGCCTATACAAAAATTTCAATTTTGAATTGACTTTTTTAACAATGTTACTACTTATAGATGTGGTAGAATGATCGTTATCTAATACACTTCTAAGATATGTAACAGACGTTCGAGATTCTATGGTATGACCATTACAACATACATTGAATTTGTCAACCTTTGCTAATTTTCTTTTAGAACTAAACAAAATGCATTCATTTTTACCAAAATGCAGAGATAATTTGTTGTCAACTAACCATTTGCTACAGTTTTCAAGTTCTCTTCTTAAAACATTTTTAATAACATCGGGATCTTTGTGTGAGAATAGAACATTACTATCATCTGCATATAAAATGAATTTACAATTATTACTAATACTAATACTCATATCATTGACATAGCACAGAAAAAGTAAAGAACCCAATATACTTCCATACGGAACACCGCATGAAATACTCATAAAATCTGACATAGAATGCTTGTTTACGACCAGTCAAGTAAGAGTGAAACCACTCAACTGACACCACACCCATTTCTTTTAATTTGTTACAAAGGATTCTATGATCAACTGTGTCAAAAGCTTTCTGGAGATCCAGCATGATCATTCCTGTGTACAGACCTTTGGAAATTTGATTTTTGATGTGGTCAGACAGGTGAATAAGGCAAGAGTCAGTGGAGTATTTACATCTAAAACCACTTTGGAGTTTATATAAAAGACCTTGTTTAACGAAAAAAGACTCACAAAATACACTGAAAAATGTTAAATATCCGTATTTTCCTTCTTCTTTCAATAAAAGATACCTTTGGAGGGTCATGTACTTTAAACCTGGATAAAAACTGTACTTGAAGGGACAGAGATAAACGAAATTGAGATTGTAGCAGTTAAATAAAAATTGCTGCGGTTCAACTAATTTGAATTTACCCTAGTAAGAATGTAACCTTTTTAAGCAGTGATATTTTCATCTTATTTAAAAAAAAAACTGTATGTTTTGGAACAGATTTACATTAAAAAATCAATGTACCTGTAATGAGTATCATGGAAAAAGTAAGTCAGCTAGTTCAGTCTCAGACTTGACTAAGCATACTTATCAACACAAAATTTTACGGATGCAGCATGCCGACATTAACAAAAGTATGTTATTTTCAAATTTTTTACATTATCTTACAAAACAGTATTATTTAGTAAGTATTAACATCTTAATATTAATCACGGAGTATTAATCACATATTTAGTAAGACATTCATCAGCATATTAGGTCATGCTGTTTTGTATTTGTGTTAGCGTCAGCAAATAGGAACGTTTTATTGAAATTTTATATAAAAGCAATGAACAACTGGAACAGTAGGTTTTGGCCATATTTCTTGTACAAAAAACAAAACTCCACGAGTAGGTTACGTTAAGTTTTGAAAACCTGATCTGAAGCTTAATGGAAGTAAAAAATGGGTGGCGTAATAAATATAAAAAAGAAACTGGTTTGTAGTTTTGTTATGTTTATAAACATTATGTTTCTGTATTTCTGTGCAGTGTGCATCAAATTCAACTTTGAGCAACCACATGACCTGTGTACAGCAACAACTGTCTAAATTCGAATGTTTTTTATCTCTCCACTTCACGAAGGGTCCTCCCTTTCTTCAAAAAACTCTCGGGGTAAAAATGCCTTCAAATTATTTAAGCGTTCAGATATACATGATGAACGTTTCTTTTCCAGAGCCAGAGAAGCCTATTCATAACACCAAGACACATCAGGTGCATATAATCTAGGGGGAACTGAGTGAACATTCCCAATGAAAGACCTCTTAATGGCGAAGGTCCATAATGGTGTCCGGCATCTTCCATCTCGTTGAAAGCCAAGTCACTGCATAATCGTACATTTTCCGGAGCCACCGACCTCTGTGTATGCACTTGTCCGAACCAGAATAGGCATTTTGCGGTTTTACTTGCTTTACAAAGGACCTTGCTGGTGCATCACAAATTACAGCAGATATTTTCACTGACAAAGAGTTGGGTACGCCAATGCCAGCTCATGGAATCTTGTCATCTCACCTGTGAAACTCTGCAAAAATTCGTTTACACATCCTTGTTTGCTTTCACCCATGTAAAGAGCAAAAATAAAAAGGACCAGACCTATAAAGGCTCTTCTAGTCTACCTAAAATAGGGCAAAATTGTGGACCAAGTCAATATCTAAAACTGCAACTGGTGAATTGAACTGAATTTCCTTCAAGATGGTGCCCTTTATGCCAAAATGGTAGTACCAACCACCATTAATAGCATGAACACAGTATTTCGTATTGGTTTTCATAAACGTTCTCGGGTCTTTTGGTAAACCTTCATGGTAAGGCCTTAATATTGCCAAAAGTGACTGAAGGGCGTTGTGTGGGATACTGAAATTGGCTGCCCAAGAACGCAATGCCTCCACAAATTCTTCAATTATCTTCAGAGGGTTCTGAGTCGGTGCTGCTAAAGGAACACATAGAAAATGTATATATCTGAACACAATGAAGCTGCATCATCATTATCAAACTGATATCCATGTTCATTAACAAAAGCTGCGGGATTATTTTCTGGTTCAGCACCTACATCATTTTCTGCCTGATAGGAAGAAGCTGATGCATTTTCATTATGGAACATTCATTTTGAATGTCACATTCATGACCATCATGTTCATCAATCCTTCATTATCATCACGACATTGTTCCGAGTAAATGTAAGATATGTGCTCACGAACATTAGACTGAATTTGCCTATACCTTTTCCAGTACGACCTCTGGGCCATTGATAACCAACAATTCTGATAAACATTAATCCGCTCAGTGGTTTGCACACTGGCCTTCCAATCCTGAGGTCGGGGTTTCGATCCCCGGCAGCTACTCGGGAATTTTCAGAAACGCTTTTCAGTGTTTCCCACCCAACTAGAGGTGTGCTGGTCAGGAACCCAGGCAGTCCTTGCGTGTATCAGTGCTATACACTGGGCACGTTAAAGAACCAGGTTGTCTATTCGAAACGAGCTAGGCTAAGTTAGCCGGACAAGCCTGTATCTGATTTCTGATCTCTCTGTTGTGAGGGCTTTGTCTCACACTGTCCCTCTGTTCAGATCGCTCTGTATCTGTACTAGTAGAGGATGAATTATGCGCCCTGTTTGGCTGCATTTGAACTATGTAAAGCGCCTTTGAACGTGAAATTGATCATGAAAAGGGCGCTATATAAATCTGGTATAATAATAATAATAATAATCGGACAAAATACTTGAAATATAAATCCAAGACTCAAGTATACACCTACGTGGTATACAGTTATTTATCTGAAATACAAAATAATCCATGGTACATTAACGTAGAATGTTGGTAGCATTAGGTGTATCACTTTATTAGTAAATGAGAAGGCCCTGGCACTTTGTCATTTTGTTTGTATTTCAGTTTGGCTGTCGGGAAAAAATATTTGCAGAGAACTATCAAACTGAAGCATTACAAAATGAAAAAACACTATCAGTACGTACCGAAAACGCTCACTCAAGGAACATCGCGAGTATGACATAAAAATAAGAACAAAAAACTTCCAGTAAAACGAAATATACCTGAAAAAAAATGTATTCAAAATCTTTAAACAATAATTCATTGGTGTACTTGCCTAAGAAATTCTGTTACGTATGGTAAATAACGACAAAATTTGTAATGATTTTCGTTTAGCTTGTTAAATTTGCCAGTTTTCGAGAGAGCGCGCGCAAATTTTGTACTCTCGTGAGATTTGGCGTTACTATTTAATAATTATTATATTGATTTTAAATTAAAAAAATAAGACAGATGTACCTTTTCTTTTTTTAAATAAAACGTTATGACTGAAAATATTTTTTAATTTTTTAAAAGAAATGAAAAGAACTGTAAAAACAGAATTGTACGGAAAGTTACGATTTGTCACGATTTCTCTTGGTATGGGACCCATCTTGGTCCAATATAGATGCAAAAAAACTTGACCAATTACCAAAATTGGTATTAAAAGGATGATAACTGATGAAATTTTACACTGCTGAACCGAGCAGAAAATAAACATATGACAAACATATTGCATTTGCTTCTAAGGCTATAGACATGGGCCCCATATGGGCCCGATGTGGGCAAATAATTACATATGGCACACATATGGGACCAAAATCAATTTGCCCACATGGGCCTGCCCGTATACAACCCATAAGGGCCAATATGGGTTTGCTAGCTGGGATGTAACTTGAAATTTTTTGATACTTTGCTTCAATTCTTGGTTCTCATATTTGAATACCAATTTAAAGTTGCACTTATCCTGTCCAGAACATAAGAACGGGCATGGTGACATACCATAATGATCGCTGAAAATGATGTGAGTACATATTGAAGTAGATGTATGCAAAATAAAAACAATTATGTCCATAAAAAATCTAGGAAATGTCCTTCCGAGTAAGTGGAATTATATCATAAATTGAATGAACTTCGGGATCCAAAAGGACCAGAATATAAAACAACACGAAGTCTTCGTTTTATCGCTTTAAAAAACGCAGAAAATCATATATGAAGTTTTAACTTAAAACATACCTAGTACAACTGACCGATCAATTTGAAGCCCTGACCATTAAATCATAATCCAGAACATGTCAAAGACTGTTAGTTCCATTTAAAAGTCACATGAATCTTGCCTTCTTCATGTGTTTTACTGGTAACACGTTTAATTAGGTTTTGTAATAACATCTATATGAAAAGTTAAATAAACTAGCGCTAGTGTTTTCGTTAACAAACAATATTGTCAATTTGTAAATACAACTTTGCTGGGCCAAGAAGAGTCGCTCATTGAGAATCGATTTCTTATATTTCGTCACCTTCGACTGCGAAATGCAGTTGAAAATTGTGTAACGATGACAACAAAATTAATGCAGTGCATCGGCTCCAACATGCGCATTCCAATTTTCAAATAATATGTGGAACATATTAAGAAAGCAATAATTTAAAACTGAATTAAGGTATGCATTTCAGACTCCTATACATGTAACTTTCAATGTCGTGTGTGTGTGTGTGTGTGTTCGGGTTTAACGTCTTTTTCAACAATTTTTCAGTCATATAAACGACGGTGTCTACTTGTAGCAGTGAGCACAATGCCCAACTTTATAGTGCTGCCTCACTGTAATATCACGCCGTAGACACGTGGCATGATACCCCACCCAGTCACATTTTACTGACACCGGGCTGACCAGTCCTAGCACTATCCTCTTAATGCTGAGCGCCAAGCGAGGAAGCTACTAGTACCATTTTTAACGTCTTTGGTATGACGCGGCCGGGGATCGAACCAACGACCTCCCGCTCTCGAAGCGGACCTCTACCACTAGGCTACCGAGGCGGTTTTCAATGTCGTAGGCCAATCTAACATATGAATGTGTGAGCGAAACAGAAGATCTTTCTTTTGCAAGGATGGCATTTTGCATTGAAAATATTGTTCGAAATGGTTTGACCTGTCTTAGTAAACTCGTTTTGCTAAAGGTTGCTTGTCAAACAAATCTGTTGGATGGTTTGATATTAAGTCGTAACATCTCCCGATATTATGCTATAAAATGCTATTGTGTTAAAACATTCGTTTGGGAGCAGGAATGATTTATTGAACAAACAAAAATCAAACTGATTATTTTGTGAGCCACAAAATGGATATATCGTATGTATTATTGCGTTTCATTCTTTCACACCACCCAAGTAAATTGCAAACCACGGTCATCCATTTTCCACAAACAATGTCATCACAACGAGAAATAGGTAACAGTAATATTCGATTATATTGTTATTAAAGTATATATAAACTGTTTTAATTATCAATGCATGCTAAATTTTGAATTATTGTTTAAGCTTGTCATACTGTTTGTTTTCAGTTACCTCATTTAAAACAAACAGTCAAAGGATTTACGCTTAAATAGGTAGGCAAAACAGCAAACGCATTCTAACCAAATGACCACTACCTGCCATGTACATTTGACAGTTTATTCACACGAATAATCCAATTATTAAGTTTTTGCTACTTTTGTTACCTTTCTCATCATTGAGCTACATTTAGGCAGTGTGAAACTAGAAAACAAACATTATTCTTAGTCAGTCGCACACAACACATAGCTTGCCTATATTATATTATATATATATATGATATCAGATTTATATAGCGCACTTTTCATGATAAACACGTTCAAAAGCGCTTTACATAGAGCAAATTTATTAAGGCAGACACTCGGGGCCCCAAATGCAGACAGAGAGAAAGAGATGGAGAGAGAGAGATCCTTTTAGGTACAGGCCTGTACCGCTAACTTAGCCTAGCGGTACCAATAGGCAGTCTGGTTTTTTAACGTGTCCGGTGTATAACACCGATTTTTCCTGAAGAACCAGTACTGACCTTTTAGTTAGGTGGGAGACACTTTCCAGTGCCTGGACCGGAAAAGTAATATTTGCTGCACTATGTTATTTTATACAACACAGTATACATGTAAAGATCCGTTCGACCGACCAGTGTCAATATTCATAGTATTTTCTTCAGAAATATAGTAATTCTGTTCTAAGTGCACTGCCTAGAAAGATACGACGCTTCAAGCATTTAGTTTAGTAGCTATGGGTTCAAGATGTTACAGGTCACACAACTGACTTGTTCATGCATCTGATTACTCCAAGATAAGAAGTTAAACTCTCGAAACTATAGAGAATTTGAAGAATTGTTGGCTCTGGAAATTTCGCTATCCTGTTTTTGAGTACTAAACCCAAATCGGATAAACTATGAACAATGTTATATTTTCAGATTTCCAAACAGGAAACATGTACAATTTTTACAACTACACATATTGTAAGAACGTTGAGTCAAATTTCATTAGTTCCATGCTATTTCGTTCAAACAGTGAACAATATTCGAACAATTGACAACTGCTTATCAATAACGGTAATTATTACAGAAGAGTTTGTTGTTGGTATCAGTGCTCCATATAAGCTGCTTATCTGCGTATCTTACGCCTGAGAAATTTTAGATTACGCACACAATTTATTGTCTTTGCATACAATTTACACCCGTACTTCATAATAAAGGCAAACCACAAAAAGAAATGCAAGCGTACTGTCAGTATCTGAAGACCTGATTTTCATTTTCGAAAGGTTTTTGAATGGCTAACCAAACTATTAAAATGCAATTATATTCGTAAACAGCGGAAAACCCCCAATCTCAGAAACACGCTGAGCATTTTCAGTGCAACTGGAAAATTTTACGTGCTTTTTACTTCATACAAGATTTAGGCATGTTATGTTTATGGCTTCAAAATGGAAAATTTACTGAAAAGAATATTCCAGCAATTTTTAGCCGTCGTCCGTAATATTGTGCAGGATCTTCCTCAGTAAGATTTACTGGCATTTTTAAGGAATAAAACGAGGTTTCATTTCTTGTAAAAACATCAAGTTGACACAATTTGAAAGATGAATGTCTTTGTTTCTTTGGCTACAATAGCAAATTTGTCTTAACTTTACAATAAGGCAAACCAAAGTTGGAAAACGTATTGGCCAAAAGTTTTGATGTTATGATCAATAACTGCCATTGACCGGCACATAGTTTAAAACATCTCAGTAACCAACGGTCTTTTTGATATTTTCCAAATTATCGCCATGCTTTCATTACCCTAGGTAATGAGAACAAGCGCCATTTCTCGGATGATGTTATTTTAAGCAGCGCTAAGGAGTGAAATGATTAAAACCGGAGTGCGTCCCTTTCCAACACAGAACGACTCATGGCATGGACAAGAAAAGTATACGGACATAGCCCTGGAAACACAGGGAAATCTAAAATAGATGTTATAATCAGCAAGATTAACGATTAGGCTAAAAGGTTCAGAAACGGGTATCGTAATGTGATTGAGGTTATTGACCCTTTCTAAATAAAATTGGGAAAGAAACTGTCCGACACCCTGTCTGATAATCTCTGTATGTTTAACATCGAATGAGCAGATTCACACACGTGCAGATATCAACAATGAACTTGAGTCATTAAAATGAGATCTGAACACACCCATTTATCAAACCGGAAACAGTGATACATCCTTAAATGCAGTTTGAATTTGTGACTGAAAAGTCTGCCAAGAAGTTAAATTGTATCATCAAAGATCATAATGGTAATAGAATGCTGGATGAAAACAGTGAATCCATTTTACTTTGTGTGCAACGCTAAAGAGAGGGGACAATTGAAACATTGTCTTTAAGCCTTAGTTCCAACTATCTTAACTCAGTTTACACGGAAGTTGAAGTGCAATCGTACAACACTATGTAAACAGTTTTCTATTTCTGCTGATGTAATATTCAAACATTTATAAACACGTTATGATGGGTATAAAATCATAGTCGTATAACAAATACACGTATGGTTTAAAAGAGAAATTATTTTGTCTATTGATTATAATAAATTTTATTTACAAAACGTATAACCATTAAAATATCAGAACATAATTCGAAGAAATGAGGAATGAAGTGAAATATTTGTGTCTAATCTGGTTAATTCTAAATTTTTTATATCAATATCAAATCATATTTAAAACATTCATTCTGTTAGATATTCACATGGTATTGTTCACTGTGACGTCTTTAACGAAAAAGTAATTTAAACCGTTTAAAAAACGACATCCCCTTCACAGTTTCCAATCCCTTCCTTTCTGTCAGGTTTCGTTGGAATTCCTTCATTTCCTTTTTCATTTCTTTTAAACGTTCGGCTTCTATATCCTCTAACTTGGACTCAAAGTGAGACTTTAGAGTTTCTTGAACTTCTTTGCGCAACTGCTCTGTAACAGAATATTCATGAAACGATACAACTTAGGGAGAACTTGGTAAAAATTCAAATAAATGTTCATCTGAATATAGACTGTGAATTGTCAGCTCATTGGACAACAGCACTGTAGTATGATGTCGTTGTTAAAATTATATAACTTTGGTAAATTGACAAATCCGTTTATAATAAAAATGACATATAAGAAATGTTTAAAAAAGAGTAAGACTTAGTATGTCTTTTATTTTCAAATGACTGTTAAATTTGTAAAAGCATTGTTTAGTGCTCAGATATAGAGCAATATTCATTATGTTTTGGCAAAAAACCATCACTCCCGTTGTTACGTCAGCCCGTGCTATGCGACATGAAGTGTGTTGCACTTACTGAAGACTTTCATTCGGCATGAGTTTTATCTACTCATACATATATTTAATGGCATTAAGTATAACGGTTAAGGTGAAAAGTAAGCTATGCCTACATAAATACAATAGACTACAAGGAATAAATCATTAAAGTTTTAAAGAAAATTTGATAACAGTCATTATATTTGTATCATCTTCACATTCCTAATGTTATTGACATTCCAGAATCAATAATATTACTATTCATAAATAGCAAAATTATTGTCTGGGGGGACGTATACATTTTCTTAAAATGTTATTTGGATTGTTCGGTTTTATCTCAATTTTATCATGTTTGTAACGTCATGGGTTCAAAAATGTCTATACAGGCGCGTGTCTAGACATGCTGTTACGAACAAGAGTGAATGGGCCAGGCATATATTCTGATGTAAATCTTAAATTGATAACAACCGAACTGCTAACAGATCATAATATGAATTAAGGAACAACTAGCATGGGTATTTTTCTTTTAAATATCCACTTAAAAAGAAATATTCTACACTCGAAAGAACGTGAAACTTCGCTCTAAGCAGTTTAGATTTAGTGTCATCATACCTCCTATAGCGAATATCAAACTTTGCAAAACTTACGGGAAGCCGTGACGATGACGTCATTCACCGCGTTCTCGCACTGACTTTAGGATTTCTTTTGTTTGGAATTGTAAGAATTGTTACACTTATGAATAATGGATTATTACACTTAACCATCATTTACACAGAAAATGTTTAGCAAACATTTTGTTTTTTTCCCTTAAATAAAGTTGTTTTCCTTATTTTGAAACGAAAATATATGTCCCTTTTAAAATAATCATATCAAACTTTACTTGCTTTCAGACTGTGGTGTCCTGAGTGTATGACATTCTGTAATCTTTGGAATAATGCATTATATTTCTACAGTTTTGGTATTAAATTGTGCCAGAACCAGTTATTCTAATCAATTTTCCATTGAGTTTCACATTTTATTTCTGCATCTCAATATATTTATAACGCAGCACTCTCAACATTAAATAAACTCGTGTACATTGCACCTGTGTTGTAACGATTAATGTGTAGATATGTTTTAAGAGCTAGCTTACAACTTTTACAACTTACCACTTCTTTCTCGTTCCTCGTGCATTCTAGCCTGGAAACCAATTCTCATCTTTTCATCCTTAATACGCAATTTGAAATTGACGATGGCTGTGATAAGCTGAAAATAGTAATGCTTTCTTCTATAAAACATTCAGATAGGTTGATTACTATCGAAATATCAAATTAACTTTTTATAATTGCGCACATGACGGTAGTAGCAACTGAGTAAATTGATATCAAGAAATACATAAGTACCATACACGAATATCAAAGTAGGACTGGATAACGAGGACATCATCAAAGCATTTAAAAGAGTAAAGTCTAACAATGTGGTACTAGAACTCACATTAGGCTTCTAATTATAATGAAAATGCATTCATACCTTTCATTCATTTAAGAAAACGCTTGAATAGATTTTGGTATTACTTAAGAAGATTGTTCTATGATGCTTTATCAAAAAAAAAATAATAGAAACAATGCCTTGCAATGTTTAGTTTCTTGTATTACGTTGTCAACTATTTACTGTCTTGTACAAATGTAACTAACAGAATGTTTGAACTGAAGCCTAGGCATAATATAATATATCAGTGAAAACATATATTCATATTTTCAAAGTTGTGAAATTCTTTTTTTTTCACCAGTACATATCTGCCCTTAAATGCAAAAGAATTTTGTTAGAAAGAATAGGAACATTTTTCTCCAAAGTATTCTTCAATGAAAATACAAATGTATATAAAAAGTTGCATGAACACGAAAATATACACTTCATTGTATTTAAGTTAAAAAAATAGAAATGTCACAATGCTATTTATAAACTTATAAAAAAATATAAATGTAAATATGTATCATATATGCATAAAGATAGGTGATGTACATAACTACCTCTTCTGAAGCTGTTATAAAGGCTAGAATATTAGATATAAATAATCAGAAAGTAATATAAAACATCAGTAAAAACCGTGACACACATAAAAGATACGTAAATAGACATTTTCGATCATACCAGATTTAGATAATCTGCAAGTTGCAAACCGCTTCCTATAAGCGTGCGTAGATTACTGTGATTAATTAGTCACAGCTGTGCTGCCGTCTCATGCATATGTTTGAATTATTTTCAATTTGTATATACGCTTGTATACAAAAGTAGAAATATATAGTTATCCTAAGAAACATTTCACAATTTTAAAAGTACAAAAATCAAATTCATAGCCTTGCCGAAACTATAAAACCGGAGCCTCTATGGCACATGCAGCACTTATGGTGTAAGTACCAAATATGCGTAGCATTTAGATGATCCATCGTTTCAAGAAAACTCTGTTTCACAAATAACTTGGTAGAACTTGATTTTGATACAAAGGGTAGTTGCTTATTAGGCGGATTGACTAAAGTGTTATTTGTTGACAACCGAGAACGATACATCGACAGGTGTGATCACGTGATTTAGGACTTGTGTCCGATAAAAGGTATATATTTGGAGAGTTAGTACGAAACACGCCTCGGGAAAGACATGATGTAAGTTGAACCATCTATTTCAGATGGGCAGTTTCATAAATTATTTACTTTAATAATATATTGAAGTGTGTCAAGGTACTGATGTATGACAGTCTAGCAAGGAACTTGGTCCCATTGTTGAGGTGAATTTGGCTTAAACTTGCTAATAAATTAAGTTGTCCTATGCACGGCTGCGCCTGTATATCTGATATATACATATGTAACCT
Source organism: Mercenaria mercenaria (assembly GCF_021730395.1). Lineage (NCBI taxonomy): Eukaryota > Metazoa > Mollusca > Bivalvia > Venerida > Veneridae > Mercenaria > Mercenaria mercenaria. Next base: position 55,625,509 of record NC_069372.1, read on the forward strand.
ACCTTTGGTTACCTGAACTTTATAATTCGTGTACTAAGGTTTTTTTTTCAAATTTGTTAAGATTATGAACTCAATATTTTAAGAGAACAGGCATGTTACTCAATGTTTTACAGTAATAGCATACAATTTATGATGTTCAGCTTAACGGCCATAGACACTCTTAACTATACAGTGACAAACTGTAGCACAACAGAGTAATCAAATCTTTTTCCGACAATAACTGTCGACTCATCTTCCATAATATTATCAAATGCCACTTTCGAAAATAATGCAAATACTATGGCATATTCATGGAAGGATCTCAAAAATGTCAAAAAATCAAATGTTGATATTTAGACATTTTTTTTACCTAACACATGAATGCACTCTTCCAAGACATTTATTTCGAACCCACATACCTCTGTTAAAATTAAGCAATTTCGAAAATATATTTTAAACCTGTTATCATCTTCTTTACATTTTCCATCTTTAACAATAGCATGAACGGTTAGTCAAGTACTAACAAAAGAAACGCTTATGCAAACTTGTAACACTATTGCAAGCCAACAGTTCTTCCTGAAAATATATGGCAGTCATGTTTAGCCAATGTAAGCTTTGCGAAGCATATTGCAAAATGGTAAAGGCATTCATTTTGGTTTGGGTAATAACACAATTCACCGACTAAATATTGAACATTTTGCAAGTGAATGTTACAAGGAAGTATTAATCTTTGATTATTTGTACGAAATTCGTGGAGTTATCTCTACAATGGTATTTACATATTTTAACTTATCACCATACTATATACTGATAACATATTTTAAACTTAAATACATAAGATAATCATAAGTTTAGCGCTCTGCGGAAATAATGGACATTAACCGATTTTGTTCACTTTCTGTTAATTGTCTCATATTTAAGATTCAATATTTCTAATATTCTAACTGCAGATTCAAAAAGAGTAACACTCTGCTATCCAAAAATCAAATATAAACGAGTTGATTATCAATTTTGACCAGTTTAACAAACATGTTAACAAAGTAGTTTCTGTCGGGAACTACCCAAATGGTAATACAATATTTCTTCGCTAGTTACAGTTGCCTATTGTTCAAGTTGTTAAAATAAGGAATGTCTTCATCTATTACTCGACTCGATTTTCGTGACGATTGTTCACCGCTATAATACGTTAATACGTAAATTACCGACACGTTTCATTCCATGCGGGTTTGTCATAATATTTTAAGTAAATAGTATCAAATTATTTATCACTTGATTATCACGGAGATTAAAGAGAAAATATATTAACATCTTTTGAATGATAAATGACTTTACAATATACATATATAAAGTTTATCAAAAATAAAGCTTGCATTTTGCAACGAAATACGAACAGGCTGTAAAAAATCCCGTATAGTACCTTCCAAAATCCCGTATTTTACATTCCGTATTGTATGTTGCCGGACTACTTTCATTAATATGCATGAGCCGACACAATTGTATAAATAGCGGACACTAAAACATTACTCATTTCATTTAACATCAGCAAACATTTAAGATTTCGTTCGATTACAAATAAACAAATAAAAAATGGAGATAAATAATAAAAGGGTCATTACAACAGTAGCTAGATCTCGGATTTTGTATTCGGTTCTCGTGGATTTTGCAAGGACGGATCACACTCGGCGTACGCGCACCTCGTAATATCTGATCTGGCAAAACTCACACGAGCCAATTACAGCATCCCAGATCGAGCTTCAGTTATAATAACCCTATTATAGTATGTTACTGTCTACTGTATCAATTCATATAAGTCTGAATATATCTTCAACGATTTTGATATTACGGTTCTTGTGTACTCATTGATGCGGAATTTAAAAGAATAACTGCCCTGATGACAGTTAGATGATAAAATTAGACTCCCGCTGATATATATACGTTTACATATATTAACCTGTTTTATCATTACTACTTACAGTTTGATTCTTTGTTTTAAATTATTGTTAGAGTAAGTCGACAACTTGAACCAGATGTAAGAAGACAGTTTTATTAGTATATTATCATAAAGTACAATTTCGTTCCACAAATAGCGTGTTGTCAAATTAGATAAATACAAGCTAGTTTACCAATAATTTTCATATATGTGGCTGGATAATACCTACGTAGGCATTTCGTGAAGATGCAACTTTTATGTGTTATATGTAAAGTATATGATATAAGTAGTTCATTGGTGCCGGTAGTCACAATCATAAGGTCAAATAAAGGTCAAGAAATTAGGTCAAAGGTCATTAAGTGCAGTTTTTACAAATTTCACTTCTATGGCATCATATCTTTGCCATTTGATAAAATAAGTGAGCAAAAAGTATTTAATTGAAGCCAAAGTATTTAACTATGAAATAAAACCAATATATGCAAATTAGCTCATTTGTATATTAATTAATATTAATGAAAACGGCAAAAACGTACAAAATTACGATAAAAATTGGCAATTGTACAATATTTATTGTTTTATATATAATTTTCATGATTTGAAAAACAGAAATGAAACAAATGATATGTGGGATACTTATCTATTTATAAACGCAACTGTTTATATCGCCATCATATGTGTTTTATATGTAGATACTGCCTGAAGTGGGTGGGGTAAGTTGACTTCTGACCAACAGTTATCTTTAGCACAACTGTGTATTTGTTTTCACAAAAGCAAGGCATTTCTTTTGTATTTTGTACATATCTGCCGGCTATTTCAAAATGTGAACCTATCTCACACAGCCAATATGGCTGCCATTTTTTCAAAATGGCGACCAAGATGACCACCAAAGGTAAGTGTGTTCAAAAGTATGCATATATATGAGCGTTTACATATGTTTGAATGTAATTTATTGCAGTATTAAGATTGATAAATACAATTGATAATAAGACCATACGCCATGTAGGCAACCTCAGATAACCAATATGGCGCTCATTTTTCAAAATGGCTGCCAAAAGTCAATATATTAAGGTTTCTTTGCATACACTATAGAGTTTACATAGTTGTTTTATGTAGTTTAGTAAAGTATTGTAAACTTAACATGTTTCATATCAAATAAGGTTAAGAAATTCAACAGTTTTAGTTGTTTATTTCAGCAGAACACCAGGGAGAATTAAAAGTCAATAATAGTCTAAAATCATTTACCAGAGATTTGGCACAAGTTTTCACGACCTTGTTTGTCAACCAAGTTGAAAAGTGTCCCAAATGACCAGCTTGGCCACTTATATAAGCTCTGAAAGTGCCAGGACTGTCAAAATTGACCAATCATATGGTTCCATTTGTCCTGTAAGTCTGGCAGGATGACACGATTTTTATTGGAATGGCGGCCATATTGCCAGGAATATTTTTAGAAAAAGTGAATTTACATAAATAATATGAATGATAATATGCTAAAAACACTTAAAATACAAGCCTTACTAGTCATTTCAAATATTTAACCAAAAGCTTTAATAAAAACTCATAAAAGGAAAGAATTATTAAGGAATATAAATTCCTAGCTGCAAGGATTTTGAATATTCCCGCCTACCAAACTTAGAGGTCATAGCTGGACAAATCATTATTACAAAATACTGCAAGAATAGCTGAAAGATAGAAAAGTTACATAGTTTCTAGATGAGAAATTATTAAAAGGTTTCATGTGACACATAATATGTTAAGAAATAGCAACTAATTATTTATAAAGAGGCCTTGGAAATTTGACCCAAGGTAGACAACTCTTGTCGGCCATTTTGAAACCATTTTAAAAAAGGTAAGAAAATCAATGATTTCTTCAAATATAACCCCTTGATAAATGTCCTATAAAGTCCTATATGTTCAAGATGTCCTATAACATTGTATTAGAATCTTAATTTGTGAGATATTCTCTTAGAATACATAAAATAGTGGAAAAATGTCACAGTCTCGAGAAGTTCAGAAATCCTGGCAGGTAAGTGCCTTAAATATCTCCAAATATAAGCTTCATTATCAATTTATTCTGTTAGTAAAGTATCCTACATTGTCATCCAAAGTTTATATATTATGCTTCATTTAAGATATACTGTCTAGATTGTTTATTTATAAAAATAGCCATATGTAAGCTTGAGGTTAAATTTGGTATTGAAATTCTGAGTCTATTACAGTATTGTGATTGAAAAAAGCATTACTATTTTAAATCAGGTTGACACCATCTCAGACAACCAATAAGACACTTTTCACAATGACCGTCAAGAAGTCAGTATGTTCAGTTTTTCTAATATACTGGAGAATGTACAAAAGGTTTTATGTAAGGTTTTGCAGTATTTTGACGGATAATTAAACAATATACTATTTAAAATATATATTGGGTTTACAAACAGGATAGCCTAAATTGGTATCAATAGTATACTTGGTATAACGACTGGGCATCCAATGTATCTAGAGGTATAGAGAAGGCAACTATGGATATCTTCGATATATCGGCAGGCAAACTTGGCTTTTCATACAGGCCACTATGGATATTCTTAGGATACAGACAGGCAAACTGTGTATCAGTGATATATAGTCAGGCCATTTTGGTATCATTTGTATACAGACACACGCCATCCGGGATAAATATTGATGCCACTTTCGGTATTGAGGGTATACAGACATGCCACTCTGGGTATCCTGTGTATACAGACTGGTCCTTCTTGCTATACATACAGCCATCTAGGGAAAGCCTGGCTTTACATATAGGCAACAATAGGTAACCTGGATATACAGACAGATAAAATGTGTATCCTAGTTATACAGGAAAAATATCCGGGGTATACATACATATACATTCCACTATGGGTATCTTAGTTATACAATCATTCACTCTGCGTGTTTTGTGCATATATGTATAGCCACCCTGGCAAACATACAGTCCACTAACGGTACCTTGGCTATACATACAGGTCATTATGGGTATCATGGGTATACAGAAATGCCTATCTGGGTATTCTGTGCATACAGACAGGTCATATTGGCTACACATGTATACATACTGGCAAATACTGGTATACTGAATATACATACAGGCAATTCTGGGTATTCTGGACATAAAGAAGGATCAACCGATTTTCCTTGCAACTCTGGATATATTTGGTATTAAGGCATGTCATCCTTGCTATACATTTTTTATATATAGGCTACAAAGGGTATCTTCGATTTACATACACACCATTCTGGGTATCTTGGGTATATAGACATGCCATCATGGCTATACATTCAGGTCATTTTGGATGGCATTGGTATACAGACAGGTTACCTATGTATCCAAGGTATAAAGCCATGCCACTCTGTGTAGGCTGGATATACAAATATGTCATCGTGGCCATATATACTGGCCATTATGGATATCCCGGATTTACATATAAGCCTTTATGGGTAAAAAAAACAACCTGGGTATACAGACAGACCATCGTTGCTATACACTAGGCCAGTATATGCGTTGAGTATGCTTGGTATATAGACAGATCACCTGAGTCCATCCTAGGTAGGCCACTTTGAGTACCCTGGATATACAAACAGGCCATACTGACCGTTTACTTAATGTCACCACTATGAATATCCTGGGTATAAATACATGCCACCTGTGTACTCTAGGTATAGAGGCAGGTCTATCTTGGTATCCTTGGTATACTGTCAGGTCATTTTGACTATAAATACAGGCCACTATTGGATCCTGGGTACCGCTATTTGTAAACTTGCTATACATAAAGACCACTATGGATATACTGTGTACATAGGTCTTCCTGGTTATATATACAGAAAACTATTAGATGTAAAAAACAGGTATCCATTGTATACATACAGGCTGTCAGGGATATATATGTATGCCAATACGGATATCCTTGGTATACAGAAAGATCGCCAATGTATCCAAGGTATACAGGTCACTCTGGGTATCATGGATATACATACAGATACACTATGAGTGTCCGTGGCATACAAAGAGGCAATTATCGGTACCTTAGGTATAGATGCAGGCCATTTTGGGTATCAGGGTTATACAGACAGGCCGTCATAGCTATACATACATGTATATGCCAGTTTGGACATTTACTAATTACGCTTCACAACCTTGCATCGATAGAGTAACATAAGTTTGCATGCATACAAAGGATACCACGGGTGACATGTATGACTGTATTCCTATAATACCCAAAGTAACATATCATATACTAATGTGAATTGCAAGACGAAATATGGCAGTTCAATGTGCAAATGCTACCGATCAAACCAGGTTTGCATGTTTGAATGTTATGTGAGGCTATTTATATACCAACTGTAGAAATGTACATGGCAACGAAGACAATAAAGTTGTGACATTTTTAGAACAATGTCCTCTGGTATTGTGTTAGAGAAAAGACTATGAGCAAGACAGAACTGTGTGAAATACGATGTGCAGTATTTCAGTAAGTGTTAAATACTGATTATATTCTTAATGCATGGAATATTTACAAGCTTTTCTTGGACATTTATAAAACTGATAAAATTCTTATCAATGGTTAAGAACAGATATATGTGTACTAAATGAACGTTTTAAATGCATATTTGATACATTTTAATTAATATTCATGAGTATGCAAATGAGCTGAAAAACACTTAATTAATATTTGTGAAGAACATTATTCCAAAATCAAAACATCTTACTATCTCAAAATATGGTTTACATGTGAGATATGTAAATATTGTCAGTTTTTTAATATTTGTCTTTTTAATGATTATTATGTCCCACCCACTTTTGACAGTATTTACTCTTGCAAACAATAAATAATGCTAAAAACAGATATATATATTTATATAAAGTAATGTTTCAAATGTAATATTGCTTATTTTTGTCCATTTATAAACACAAAAAGTGAAGATTTGATCTTTGTATTATTTGAAAATATCATTTTTAACGAATTATCTGCCAATTGTTTTAAGTTTTCATGAATATTCATAAGTATGTAATAGAGAAATTTTTTGATTAAGTGTTTATAAATAAATGTACAAAGCCCTGACTTCATTTTGATACCACTGTTGTTTTTCTACACCGATAAATGACTAAGATAAAAAGTATTTATGTAACACACATGAAAATATGCACCGAATGACCTTTGACCTCGTTTATTCCACTATAAAGGGCCTCTCAAGGGTGACTACCGGGCAAGTCTTTCTTGTGGCACCTAGTAGACAACGTTAAACATGGTAGTCATCCATCTTCAGAGAATGCCTACGTAAGTCACAATTTTGAAAACTCTAGGCATACTAAGTCAAAGTATGAACATGAAACTTTATTAAAATAAACATGTATTCAACGTTTACCTCATCTTGGTCATATTCTTTCATGTCGTTCTGGAACTCCAGCTTCAGATGATCTATACATTGTCTATACAATTCAGAACCCTCTTTCCGGTCAAATTGATCCTGGTTTGCTATGATGATTTTGTTGTGTTGTTTTTCAAGGGCATCCAATAAAACTTTTTGTACTACTGTTCTGTTTTCCTCAAGTTTGTGTTCGGAGATTTTTTTCATCTTCGACTGTTACATGAAAAATATTTCGTAGTAATATACTGATAGTTTTATTACTTTTCAAATATCAATATGCTTTCAGGAGATACATATACCTACCATATCATTCAGAACCATGCAAGTTCATGCCATGAACACATTTTGTCGCCAAAAATACATTATACTACTTATTTTGTAAATAATGGAAATTTTCAACCGTTTATCTGTCCATTTAAGTACATAAATTTGTTCGTATATTGAAAAACAATATTAGCAGACAACATAAACTAGTAGTTATTCTTCTCAATATCGTAATTTACTTGCAGCTATAAGAGATTGTATAATTAAATAAAGTAAACATACTTAAGGTTTTGCATTAACTATAAGTAAAATTGACAGCATACCACGGCTTTTGATTCAAAGAACTCGCTTTTGTATGGGTAGGCTTGGTTTCTATATACTTTAAGTACTCTGTTCATGTAGCCGAAACATTCTTCATTAAGGGCTTGCTTGCTTTTCACTGGAAGACTAATTTTCTGTAGTTCAAACTCAAACTCGTGCACCAACTTTACAACTAACTTGCTGTTGTGAAATTTAGATGCCTGTTCAAATGCTTTTTCGAATGTAAGTGAGGAATTTTTCTGCAAGGCGTCAACATAAGTTCTCGTAAAGCATTCGAAATCTAAAAGACATAGGAAATGTTTGATCAGTAGAAGTATTGTAATACATTTGTAAATCATACGGATCTGATAAAAAAGAGTGCTTAATAAGAAATTCATCCTATTTGGAACATCGTATCTTATTAAATGTGCATATCTGTTTTTGTGCTACTTACATATATTTGAACGGTATCTACTTAATTGTCCTAAATTTAATTACATGTACATGCATTAATGAAAAATATAAGAAGGAACATATTGTCTAAAACAAATGCTCATACACCAATAAAATATACCGGGGCCATCAACAAGCTTCTGTGTCATTCCATCTACAAATTTAGGCTCACAGTCATAGACAAATTCCTGTAGTCGGGTTACATCTTTTACAAAGTCCTCGTCTAAAGCATTGTCATCTAACTGTTCAATCCTCGCAAGCTTTTTACTTCCAACTGGTTGCGCAAGAGTGAAACACTTTCTCCTTGGAAAGTATCTTTTGATACAGCTTCTTGTTTTGTTGTAGCTATCTTTCCCTTTCTCATCGGCTGAATTAGCTAGACATTCTTCAAAGTACTCGTCTTCAGTGATGACCTTTCCATTTGTACTTTTTAACTCGAGATAAAAATCTCGTAAACACATGATAAACATTGGAGTAACAATTCCCATCAAATCTTCATTTTCATCCCGACGGGAGCTACTTGTAACTTTTATGCTTTCAGTAAGTTCTGTAATAAATCTTTTTACAGATAACGAAATGTAATGAAACCTTTACGTGTTGGAATATATGCAAAGTGTAAAAGAACATTGCTCATTTGTTTTAATATACCTTTCTTATTGAGAATAAAGTGGGTTTTTTCCATTTACATATTGAAACAAAAAGCCTTTACCTAACCTATGGGTAGTAAAAAATTAAAAGTATCACACCAAACATGACTTGGTATACAATGACGTTTTTATTTATCATAACGATATAGATAATATTTCTTTATTGTGCAAACTCAGTTTTCGTGTTCGATTATTATCTTATTGTTCCGTCCATTTCATCAAACTGCCTGGTTGCCAAAATATTATCAAGCGATTAGTAACAGTATCGTCTTCTAACAATCGTTTTTTAAATATCTCAAGCGCATACCTTATGATTTTCTGCGCCTGTTATGATATCAGTAATTTATGTCATCAACTAAAACACTTCTTTGGATTTCTGCGCTTGAATAATTAAATGTATTATCCTATTGGGTAAAATAATACTTTCTGGTTCAGTTAAATACTGTGACGTCCAGTTTTGACTGGGTGCCTATTGACGTAAATATTAAATCAAAAGTAGCAAGAGATCGACAAATTTCAATAATATATGCCCTAATAAAACCTGTAAAAAGATCCTTTGGAATGCAACCAAGAAGAGTAATAGCGGACTCGGTTTGACTGATTCTGCTCATGAGATGTAATAAAATATGCAACACCTCTACCGCCCCTTGCACCGGCTTAAACGGAATTCTATTAAACATATGTGGAATGGACTCTATGATCCAAAATGACCAGAAAATATAACAACGCTAAATCAAGTTTTAGATCAGAGGAGGAGGAAGTAAATATTCAAGAAAATTACTTTAGTAGGTTGGTGTCCGTGTGCAGGGATGGGGATAATATGGGGTTTTTTAGGGCAGGCGGTCAGTGTTTTTGTGGCGGCAATGGTGGGTAAATAAGACACGAAACCTAAAACTGATATTCGATGAAGATTAATGTTGCGGTGAGTAATGATAAAGCTGGATGGGAATAATTCTGCTCCAGATACTCTGCATCTTAAAGTATTCTGTTTCAAGTAAATAGTTTTTACCCTATGCCCGGACACAAACATGACAGATTAATTTAACTTTTTTGAAATTACTCAATTTTTGACCGTAATCTTTGACCTACCGACCTAGTTCATGCCACCTACCTATATGCCAGTTTAGAAGCAAATGCCTTGAATCATAAATGGTCCGCATACAAAATATCATGTATAATCAAGTGTAATTTGAGCTCAATTTAGGTAGAGGTTAATAAGGAGATGAGCAGTACGCAAAATCTTGGTCAATAGGTCAAACTTTAAGGTCAAAAATAGATCAAAAGTATAATAGCGTATATGTTGTTTCTGGACCATATATGAAATTGACTTTGACCTTCTGAATCCCAGAACAAAGAGAGGCCATATTATGAATACAGGCAATTATCTGATGAAATATAACGACTCTAGGCCAAAAACGTCTTCAGTTACTATGACGAAGCTGTCCGAATGGCACAGTGACCTTCTGAACCTTAAAACTAAAAGAGTCATTTTCAGAAACGGGTACTCATCCTATGAAGTTAATAAACTGGACTAGTTTTCAGTCTTGAGGTCGATGATTCCACGATCTTTGACATACTGGTCCTGCAAACAATAAAGGTCATCGACTTGTAATTTTCAGCGGAGAGCATTTTCATTCCCAAGGATATTGTGGCATTGACCTTACACCTACTGAATCCCAAAACAACTGAACTTTTAAGTTTGACGCTGTGGGTCAAAAGCGTTCTTAGGTTATTTCTCAGTCTAATGGTCAATTTGACAATAACTTTATGTCTAAAAGCAATAGGAATCATCTACTGCTCATGCACAATAATCAAATCAAATTTGAACGTTGTCAGAAGTTATTGATCGGAAACCAAATAATCTACCGACGGACCGACCGACTGACAGACAGACGATGAGCAAAACAATATACCTCCTATTTTTCACAGGGAAACATAAAATATGTCTAAATAGACTGAACAAAATTATTTAGGATACGCCAACTTGTCAAGAGCCTCTTGGTTGAAAACACCTGTGTTGTTGTAAATCAGTGTGCTGCACAGAAGCAGAGTAAGGCTGAACATCTTGTTGTCGTGGTTTGTATCACCCTTGATAAAAGAAAGATGGAAAAACTCAGTCATAAAATGATAAAACTAATTTATTTAACAGTCTGTTGACAAGCTTAAACGCGCTTATAATTCCTCGATTATCTGTTTATAGCCTTAATTTAAATTTTTGGTTTAGAGCTACTGTGACAAATGCGAAGTAATGTGTGCCACCGCCAATACTGAATGACATATCTCTTTTATGAAATACCATGCCAATTTATCAATACTCAAAGATTTTTTTAAAATTTATATCATTAGCCCTGTTTGTATTTTAAAGTGAGCAAGTAAATCAGGTATAAAAGAAGGCATCTGTTTTACTCACATAATACGTAACAAAAGTTTTTGTAAACTGCGATTTTACGGTGAAATATCCTGATATAAACAACACATAATTCAAAATGTTTCCTTCTATAAGCTGTTGTAGGCATTCATTTTATTGTTTTTATTTTAAGGTATCTGACAAAAGTAATGTCAATTTTATGGCCAGAAATGTATCCGTGCAAAATCACTATTTTAAAATCATTATGTTTAACAACATTCTTGCATTGAATTATGCTTTCATTAAGAAAATAAGGTATTCACTGTTAAAGTCAAAAATGACTTTTTGGAAGATTTTATTAACCATTGAAAATCGTTGTTCATAATCAATTCATTTTTACTTTTAAAGATCCTTTTATTACTCTCTATAGTATTGTCTCATTTGTTAAGACAGATCAATGAACAAATTTGGATCAACAGTAATGAAAGTTCTTATACAGAGAGTACATGCATGGCATCATAATAGTTTATCGAGCAACATGGTCTTATGCCGTTATTGTTAAATGCAATAGGACCAAACCTTTGCAACATCTCCCAAACCCTCTGTATCAAGCAAAAGTAAAACTTGGTCTTTCTGTTTCGGATGAGGTTTACACCAAGCCCAAATTCCTTTTGTCTCCGACTGGACTGTGCTCCCGAGTGCAAACCCTTTGAGAATAAATTCGATTTTAATATAAATCCGACTGAAAGTCGTATAGTTACTTAAAAGAATATTACGTTGGTAGTATATATATTTCATTGGCACACCGTGCATATTTGCAACTTTAATCCAAACATCATTCTGTGTTTTCAAATAAACAAGTCATATTATAATGCGAGGTATTAGTAATATTTAAATGTTGTTCAATTAATTTTACCCTTCGGATATCACGTGCTATGGTATGCCAATACATGATTAAAGAAAATACGCATTATAATCGAAGTCTCAAATGGTTATTACTGTATTACATAGAGGATATTTGTTTGTTTCAGTGAAATATCAATTTTATTTCACAAGTGAGCATCAAAAACTGATATTTTCACGAGTGGCGTAGCCACGAGTGAAAATGACTTTTTTGGTGCTCACGGGTGAAATAAAATTGATATTTCACTGACACAAACAAATTTTCTTTTTATTTCATGTGCAAAACTCTACTTTTGTTGCGTAACTTATAAAACATCGAAAATCGCGGGAAAGGTCAGCAGAAAGCATAAAACAAATGACGTCATTTTAACAACGTCATCGTCATTATGGTCCCCGGTATTCATAACGCTCGGTATACAATTTGACTTCAATCGCGACGGAGAACCGGAACTAGTTCGGCAAAAACAGTGAAAAATGAAAATGATAATCTACTGTTTCAAAACTATGGATTATCACTTTTATTTCACTGAAAAAAAATATTTCACTGGAAAGCATAAAATAAATGTATTTAATTGATAAAAGAAAATATGAATAAAGGTTCATGACATTAATATTTTAGCTGTTGTTTTAATAGTGAAACAAGCACACGAATTATAGTAGAATTTCATTTTTATGGACGATTTGGCCTGTCTGCAGACAAATACCTCTTTACATGTAACAATGTGAAATGGAATGAAATAAATATTACCTGTGTAATTGTGTAATGAAGCAAACATACCTCATTAATTATTTATTACCTTCTCTCTCGTTAGCCAATCTATTCATAAGGTATGACTTTCCAGTTCTGTAAAGCCCACATACTGCAACAACATTTAGCGGAACATCGATGTTAGAGATTTGTTCAATGACAGTTTCTGAAATTTTCAGATTGTTGCTGGCATCATCCGTATAAATGAAAAGTACAGGTCTCTTGAAAATATCCAGTCTTCCAAATCTGTCATAACAAGTAACTTATTAGAATAATTGCATCTTATATAAAGCTTTAAATATACCTACCATGTAGCTTATAGAGATATGAGTTCGGAGGGACGTGATTTGCCGAGCCTCTTCTGATGTCAAAAAGCATTATCCTGTAATCTATTAATCAAGCAAGCCATGTAACATACCTAGGGCAACATATATTTGTAACTCATTTAAACGACTGGTATAAAAATGAAACTTAAACATTTTACTCACCTTAAGCCACTTCTAAGTGCATAGTTACACGTGCTTTCTTTGATGATTCTTTTAAATACATTTGACTTCTTTGTTATGTAAATCAATGGTGCAAATTGGGCATCGTGTACAAACGAGGCGCCAAGGGTAAATACTAACCGTAATCGACTCTACTCAGAAGCAAACACCCGGTCTCTCTCTCTCTCTCTCTCTCTCTCTCTCTCTCTCTCTCTCTCTCTCTCTCTCTCTCTCTCTCTTCTATGCTGAACATTAAATGTTTGTCATGACAGTTGAGAGAAAATCCTTCTGTAACGAATACTTTAGATCCACAAACCACCTTAAATGAACATGCAATGAAGTTAAATTGCAAACTATAAACGTAAAAACACTAACAATTTATACAAAATAATAACGACAAGGCCATCTCACATTAAAAGCTGCTAGCATGCCGTTCCGTATTTGAATACATTAGAACCTTTATTGAGGCAAACATTTTTTTTTCTATTTGAGTTACAGACGCTGAAACAGAATTTGGAATGGAATGAATATGAACATTTGTCCGTCAATAGTTACGGGGCAATTGTGATATCTGGCCACTCGCGTGATAACAAAAACAACACCTCCACAAAGTGAGGCAATATGCGCCCTAAGTTCTCGATCAAAGAGAGACGAAGTTAAATTTAAAAAACAAATTTTAAGTAAAATCTTCAACTTAAGTCAAACTTATAAGATGCTTTATGAATACGGCCCCTGGTTCATGCGCTCGAATATAAAGAGTACAAGAATATAAAAGGTTTTATTGGTGGAGGGTTTTTGGGTGTAGGGTTATGTAGGGGTTGGCATAGAAATGGGGATTGTGTTTCACTCTAAGGAAATAAGATATATTATTTTGGGGAGGGATAATGTGGGGGAGGCGAATGGAGGTGGGAAGTAATGTGGATTGTTGCATTCCAGAAATCCAATCATTAATACCCACATATATTTCAAGTGCAGTGAAGAGTTTTGAAGTTGTTCTCCAAACACGAAATAGATAGAAAGAAAGTTTTGAACTCAATTTATGACCTCGACATACTAACCAAGTTTGTGCTCTCTGCACATTGTCACATCACCACTTACCTATATACCAAGTTTGAAGTCAATACCTTGAATGATATTAATCTACTTATTGCTCTTGACACATCGTATGACCAACAAATTTGACCTATTTGTTACCTTGACCTATGACCTAAACGGCTGGCTTAAAAAACGCACATTGTCTCATCGCCACCTTTTTCATTTTGTTTGGTTAAAAGTCACATTGACACAATTCAATTTGGTATGACAACTTTTCCAGCTTTTTGGTGGTAGAAGAATGTGCCCCTCTAGGTATTGTTTCAGGGGCGGATGGTCAAATAGGTGGCCTACCATAAACCCGCTGGCTCCTTCGCAAAAATCACTATACAACACTTGCGATGTTTCGAATCTACATCAGTGAATGGCAAATAGTTCAAAGTTAGCGACTTTCGTCATTCGACAATAGCGACCTCTTTCACATTTAATTGTTTATTTGTATGGTTTTAAAAGCTGAAGACAATCGGATATTTCTTCAATATTTTCTATTTAGTGCTGCATAATATGCTGTAGTTTACTCCTGTACCTTTAAAAATACAAATAAAAAACGTACCTTTCTTCCAAAGTACACCCCTGAAAAATAGTAGCCATAGTACATGTACCTTTTCCAATTTCGCGATAAATCAATACAGTATGAAGGAACACAATTCTGATATTCGTTATCAAACTTAAAACAAACTTGCTTGAATGTTTTTTTTTTTATAACTTGTATGTGGACATTTTGTCGGAATTAAACTACATTCTCTAATCAATTTAAAATAAAACATACATACTTCAAGGTCGCTTGGTGTAGGTGTTACAACCACTTCTTCGAACACTTCGTCTGAAGCTTGGTCAATTAAGTCATGTATTTCTGCATACAAAGTCTCCCTGTCTGGCAACGTTGAATTCATGACTTTCCCACTGGAATGTATTTTAATATTATAAGAACAACAGTCCGGTGGTATACATATTCAGTGTCTCAAGCTCGACGAATATGATCACTTTACTTTATGCTATACCAAACTAATGGTAAATTATCACTCAAAATCGGAAGTTTAATTTAAAAACTTCATTATGTGCATGTAAGATACACCTATGCTAAAGAAAAATATTTCTTTTCACAGTTGCTGATTTTCATTTAAAGTTAAAGGCCCAAATCGCATCACATCTACGTGGGTGTTGTAATTTGCACAGTGATACTTACAAAAGGTGTTGTCCAACTTTGCAAAATGTGATTTTGTTTTGCAAACATCAAATGCGCAAAAGGAAATGTTCAAAATTTCAAGACATATTGAAATGTTAAAATGAGTCTTAACATTCAGAACGGGATTTTTTTATATACAATATTTTGTGTAGACTAATCTAATCTGTAAAATGTAAACAAAATGTTGTTTTTTTTTTTTGTGGGAGACAATTAATGAAAAACATAAAAAGGTGTAATGCAAAAAATAAAAAAGTGTCATTTAGTGTAGTTGAAGTACCACCATTGTGTTACGGAATTGGCCTTTATGAATTACACAAGATGGCACTTCTTTTACAGATTTGTAAAAGTCGTCTCGTCTGATTGATATATACGAGGTATTACCGTATTTGATATTAGAATGGTCAAAGAATAAACGCAGAGCTCCTTTAGATACAGCTATAAGCTATAAGTCAAAATATAGTGCTTTAGCGTTTGATATTACGTATCAATTAAACCTGATTAATGTTGTAACGGCAACTCATTTAAGATTTACCATTAGTTACCAGTCAAATAATTAAATAATAATGTTTGATATTACAGGTTTCGTGTCAAGTTCTGACTACTTATAATAGTAAACGTTGAAACACACTACATAATCGTTATATCGCGTTTCGTTATTCTCCAACTGTCCGTTTAAAGACAAAGTTGAAACCTCAAGGTAAAATGTGTCTCATGAAAATGCTTTTACATAGTTTAATGTTAGTTTTAATATAAGTCCCAGCAGTTATTTCATTTAAAAACGTGTTAGTCATCTATAGAAAAAGTTTTATAAATATGATAAGATTGCACGTGGGTTTTAGAAATTCGAAAAAGTCACACTTAACAACCTCCAGTACGTAGATCCCAGATATGAATGTGAAAAATACACCAAGTAATAAAAAGAATAGTTCCTAATAAACACCATAGAACTCTATAAAGTCCCCATTATTGTCTTAAAGGAACAAAAGTATAGATATAGAATGTTTATATTGGGCCTAAAAGGACTAAACAAATTCCATGTTCGTTTATCAACATTTTCATAAGCATTTAAAAAATAAATCTTAAAAAAGTAACATAACTCCATGTCGACCTCCATCGAGGAGTTCTTGCAACTGAAAGAACTCCAACCCTGCATTCCGTATTACTATGTAGATACAATGACGTTTACAGTACATATATTTCTTTCATATTAAGTTAAGTGTCTTTGTTGAGTCAAGACTGCATTGTGACATACATGTGGCAACTGACTAATCAAATGATGGAAACATTGAAGGCATACTTTGTCTTGATGTTATTGCCAATATTACATACTTTAAAATATCATATTATATTATGTTTATCTACATATACCTGAACAATGATACCAAGACTCTTTATCATAAATAGAACTAACTTTAAGTCACGTATAACGGGGTACTAAAAGATTACAATGAGATAATGATTATACATAAAATGTGTTGCTGACCTACTTAAACGACAGTCATAATAGGACATTTACTTATTTTTATTTAGTTTTCATTGATTTTATAGCATAGTGTTTCAAGAAATGTTCATTATTTTTGGTATAATAATAATTTTAATCATTATAGTATTTTGATAAGTGTTTACACAGTACTACACTTTGTTTTAGTGTTACAAATGATACTAAATGTGCGCTAAAATTATTAGAACAGAGATCGTAAAGGCCGTACGTTCGGCCCACGGCTGATGTGAGAGAAGACAATACGTTTGATAAAATTGTCTATTTTATACTGGTAGGGAACCAATGAAATAAAATTATAAACTCCCTTGGAAGCAAAATATTAGCAGTCTTGCTTTCCTTTTGGATCATAGAGTACATTCATTATCTATGTAATAGAATTCCGCTTAGGCCGATGCGAGGCGACGCGTGCGATGGTGCACTTTACATTACCTCTCATGAAAAGACAAGATCAAACCGAGTCTGGTATTATTTTGCTTTGCTACATTCTATGCTTTCAAAGGATCTTCCCACATATTTTATTGTATCTGTTTATGAGAGAAAAAAAGGATCAGAAAGTTTAACAACACAGATGGTGCATGTGCTGGCCGCTATACGGCTGTTGTGAAAATATTGAAGCAGATCCTATGGGACACATGTTAGCTTGTCAGAATTAAATTACATTTGAACAATAGCTTTGATATTTGCAGCGCTGAGCTGACGAACCGGGCATATTTTCGTAGCTGTGCTTCCTAATGTCAGAAAAAATATCACAGTTATCACAGTTAAAAGCTTAAAAACTTGAATATATTAGTATCATGTCGTTTGATTTACGTTGAAGATTGTACTAATTAACCGCGGGTGTTGCCGCAGTTGGGTTGGTCAATTTGAAAACGTTTCCTAAATACCATTAATTATATGTTTACTTTTATTGCGAACATCAGGTAATAAGGTAAATGAAATGTTACATTTTGTCATATTTTGATACGAAGAGTTAGCATCCATTTGTTACCTAGTTTCATAAGTACAACTTATTTTTGTTTCGAATAAAAGTTCACGTGTTTAAAGTGCGGATAGTGTAATGAGTATCAATGCTCAAATTTCGAAATTTTTGTGCAAAGATATTTGAATTTAAAACATTTAAGTTGGTCATGTCTCGTACATATCTACATAAATGATCATTATAATTTCCGATATGTTTTCGAAAATGTTGATAGCCTGACGACAATAGATTCTTTAACTCCTGAGAAAATTTGGCAAATAGCTATATATTTATGCTACTTGAATGAATTACATTTTCTGAGAGGAGAAAGAAATATATTAAAACTTATTGCAGACTTTCTGTTCACTACAGAGTGACATTTATGTAAGTATTTCATCTACATACATACATTTATACATTAGATACTGGAAGTAAAACACCTAATTAGCTTTAAGCAGCTACCGGATCACAAACCTAAAGTGATACATTGTAATATGAATTGTAAAAACTTACCTTACGTAATTTTCGCTATTCAAATGTTGTATTTAAACTTAAACTCATCATTTGTAACGACAATGTTTATAACTGCATGTATTTCATTTCAATTATATCCATTCTCTTAACAAAATAAGGTTAACGATAAGATAAAAATATACAAGTTATCTCTTGTCTTCAGTTATAATGTACCTTTAACAAATATAGGTGATTAAAACAAATATCACGTTCGCTATTTGAACACCTGTAGGAAGAGCGAGCGTTTGCTTTATTTTAGTTTTAATACATTTGCTTACCATGGCAATGCAGTCGCTTTAGTTTAAGGATAATTTTCAACTGCTCAAATATGTTGTTTATCATTAAGGAGCTAGATTTCTAGATTATTACAGGAATACAAAATCTTACAATATTAAGATATCAAATGATTTTACAGGAATGTAAAGCTATTGCTAAGCCTTTAACGACGCTATATATGTTATTTTATATATGTTCGCAACAATAATACATATTGTCTATCAAAATGAAAATAAAGTAGAAGTCCTAGATGAAAATGCGCACATAGATTTATCTATTCAACTTCAGTCATTTATTTTATTGGATGTCAATTTTCTTCCCCGTAAGAGAATATGCTTACTTTCTTGTGAGGGGACTCCGTGGCCGAGTGGTTAAGGTCGCTGACTTCAAATCACTTGCCCCTCATCGATGTGGGTTCGAGCCTCACTCGGGGCGTTGAATTCATCACGTGAGGAAACCATCCAGCTGGCTTACGGAAGGTCGGTGGTTCTACCCAGGTGCCCGCTCGTGATGCAATAATGTATGGAGGGGCACCTTGGGTCGGTACAACGTTAAACCAGACAAAATACAATAAAATGTACGGCACATGAAAGATACTGTTTTAAGATTACATTGCTTGAAGTTAATTACCTGACGCTTTCGGTGGATGGCGTCTCAATGTATTGCACAGCCACTAGTCCTGTATTATTCCGGATAGAAAAAACATAAACGACGTTTTAGTCAGTGTATAAAAAAGTATAAATGTAATAAAAACGAGCAAAATTAAACAGTTTTGACTCTGTTTAGAAGTACTATAATGGGAAGTGATGATTTTGAAATATGTCAATAAGTTCTTTTAAACTTGTAACATATGTAAATCGAAAGTAATACGGAGTTACTATATTAATCAATAATTTTATCTTTTTGGGTAAAGCCGTATAAAGCTCACTTTTGCCTGGAGGTCGACAAACTCTCAAGTTGACAGGCAATAAAAATGTTGCTTTAAATGAAAAGTTTTTTTTTATTTCGGAAAATAACGTTTTAAGGAATCTTTTGATGAATGATATCGCATAAAAAGGTAAATGAAATACAGTTGTGTTTTCAGGCTGCCATTTGTATTACGAAAACAGCCCATCAGCATCGTTCTTGCATATCAGAGGTCTACCATGGTTCCCTAGTTGAAGCTTTGACACTTTTCACATATATATTTTCATGGCTTACATTACAGGTTAAACATTTCATCCAATCAGCGAAGTTTTCCGACAAATCTTCGCGAACCAATAAAAAATCGGCCGTAAAATCGTGACCACGTCCGTTTTGATATTAACGCTGAATTACGAAGTATCATTTTTTCTTGAAGTAATTTTCTAAACCCTCCGTGGCCGAGTGGTTAAGGTCGCTGACTTCAAATCACTTGCCCCTCATCGATGTGGGTTCGAGCCTCACTCGGGGCGTTGAATACTTCATGTGAGGAAGCCATCCAGCTGGCTTACGGAAGGTCGGTGGTTCTACCCGGGTGCCCGCTCGTGATGAAATAATGCACGGAGGGGCACCTGGGGCCTTCCTCCACCATTAAAGCTGGAAAGTCGCCATATGACCTATCATGTGTCGGTGCGACGTTAAATCCAACAAAATAAAAAAAAAATTCTAAACATCTGTTAACAGGAATAAATCTCTATAAATCGCCAAGCAATGTCGTCTTTATTCATTGTATCAAGTACATTGCTTAGAGTTTGTTTGAGGTCTCAATTCAGCGTGCCGAATAATGGCGAACATTGAATGGCTGAAACTACTCCCGGCAGTAATTACGAGTGCACAGGCTCACCAATTAAACGAAATAAATAAATCTGAGGTTCGTCTCGGGATTCGGACAAACCTCTGATAGACGAGAATGATCAACACTGTTTTTCTGTTACCTTTAATATTTTAAATAACAAGCCATTGCTACCTTTATATGTAACAGAAATTGTGGGCTCGTCCGGTATTTGAACATTGACCGATATACTTTATACTTTCTAACTTTTCAGCTAAGTTTTTCAAATTATTGTGTACCAATAACTTTGATTTCGATTTCGGGTACAGTACTCTTATCACCAGCTATCAAGATGTCGTTTGATATTGATAAGTTTGTGGCTGAGCCATCCCAGGAGATGTTTCAATTAGCGAGAAAATCGGATTTATTTACTTGTACTAGCCAAGCATTATAACATTTCTGAAGAAAAGCCATCCATGCTCAAACAAGAAATTAAGAATATTATTGTTCAATACGTCAAGGATGATGACATTTTTATTCAACTGCTGATTTAAAATCAAAGGACATGCTTTAAAAGAGGAAATAAGATATTTGTTTCACAATGATTTCTTCGATCGAAGCATCTCCATGTACTGTTGTTCCAAAACCTGACAAATCCTACCGGTTGTGTACTGGTTACAGGAAAGCCAACAGCATCATAAAACTGATTCATTTCCTATGCCTAGAGTTGACGACTGTATTGATACATTTGGATATGCAAAAGTTTGGTCAAATGTCGACAGAATTCCAAGAGTGCACATATATTGAGATGTATTGGAGAAAATGTTAATTAAACCATAATTATTACTGGGACTTTGGTGTAAAGGAAACATCTCGAAAATCAGGGTTTTATCCATTCAGCAGGTAGAATGATAAAATGTCCTAGCCCCCTTCACTGTAGTTTGTAAACGCTGCTAACAGAAAAAAAGGTTGAACAAGTGACTAAATCAGTAAAAAATCGCTTGAAATTACTCAAAACAAAAACAGTAATTACTACTAATTGTAATTTTCAAAATGTTAAAAACCCTAGGTTTAACCCCTAAATAAAGGGAAAGCTTAAATGTTTCAACTATGATTCTTAGAAATCACCTCTAAAGAAACTGCCCTAAATTATACCATAAACCTGGACACAATAGACAGTGAAACAATGTCCCATAGGTTCGGGACCCATTAAAGTTCAACGGATTACAATCTGCGTGGTGCAACTATTTCTATCAAAGTATCGACTTCTAAAACATTCAAGTTATAACTCTATGTGACCATACAATAGTAAGATTCATACTGCTTCAAACACTACACTTGATGTGAAGAGTGAAATCATCAGTCTGCTGTTGAGACATAATTCAGAAGGTTAACAAAACAGTAATTTGTCTGAGTATTGTTACATGTTGAGACAAATCTTTTTAAATGCTTTATGAAATCATAATAAAGGAATGAATGTAAAACGAAGTGAAGCGGGACGACCGATGTTGCGAAATTTGTCCTTTTCGTGTATTACATGTCATTCGTTTAATTAAAATGGAAATGTTCGTCTGATTTGTATGCCTAAAAAGTTCAAATGTAAGTTGTTTCTGATTTAAATCAGATATTGGTAATCTTACCTCGGTGTTCACGGCAAAGTCTATGTGTAAGTATTTACCGGTAAAATAGTATCTAAAATATTGGAGTAAAGTAGCCTTTGTAAAAGTCTAAGGTAACTCCGTACACAGGTAACTACATAGAGCCATAAAAATATACACTGCGTATCTTGTTTGGTCAGATCGTCGGCAAAATATCAAGAGAGCACACCGACGATATATTGAAAAAATATATTAATTGATTAAGACATAATTATTACTGGAACTTTGGTGTAGATAATTAGCGGCTTCGGCTCTTTTAACTTTTTGTATAAGCTGAGTATAAGCTGATGGTTTAAGGTTATAGTTCTGAACTTTGATAGTGTTTGAGACAAGGTTTGAAACGGAGATAAAAAGACGAAAAATTGTAAGGTCTGTGACAGCAGTTTAAGGTTAAATAGACGTTTGGTTTGAAACAGGGTTATGGTTTTGACCTAGGATGGTTGTTAAAAGGCTAATCCATCATACGTGCGGCATATGCTTATATTTTAGGGGTCTCCAACAATCCATATACTCATACTAAATCAAGTGGTTCGTCATGGTTTACTGAAATTTGATTTAAGGTCAAAGACACAGGTTTGATACCAGCTAAAAAATTGTATATTAGAACCACATACTCACTTGATTGTTTGCCGGATATTAGTTGAATGATGTTTTTATTAATCTTTAACAAATCATTGGTCAAACTAATCAGATGCAATGCAGCTTAAGAAACATTTATTTTACAAGTTCAATACCAATCAACAAAGCAGATATCTAAAAGCAAATTGTATATACAGTCTAACAATAAGTAACGCTCGATACACTTGACACAATACTAAACACAAACTTAACTGTAGTTGGGTGATATTGTCTGTTTAGCTCGACTATTTGAAGAATAGGTTAAGCTGTTGACGTCGGCGTCCCGATTTGGCTAAGTTTTTGTATGTAAGCTTGTATCTCAGTAACCACTTGTGGAAATGAATTGAAACTTCACATACTCATTCACTGTGATAAAACTGACTTACACTGAAAAGGTTCCAGAACTATATTTTGCTTTTTTACTAAAGTAAAAAACTTTTTCGATTTCTTGTTAAGAGTTTGCATGCAAGCTAGTATCTCAGTACCTACAAATTGAATGGATTGAAACTTCACACACCTGTTAATTATGATGATCAGACATTCAGATAGGTTCCACAACTCTACTTTGCATCTATACAAAATTATTCCCCTTTTACAACTTAGCAATTCTTGGTTTAGTTTTGTATGTAAGGTAGTAGCTCAGTACCCAATGGAAATTGATTGAAAGTTCACATAGATATACTTGTCCGCTGTGATGAGCTGACTTTTACTGCACAGGGTTCAATCTATTGACAACGCTGTTGAATAGTCGAGCGTTGCTGTCCTCAGTCAGCTCTTGTTGAAATATACGATGTCTTCATCTGCTTTTTCATGAACAGATACTACCCCGTAAACGCTAATAATAAATTTCAATCCTTTAATATTGTTCATTTGTTTATGCTATTACATTGTTAGTGTTTTCAATATGGTTCTAACATGTAGTCTGCAATTATTGTGTCCCGGTCTCAGCAAATTAAGCCTATATCAAGAAAATCCCTAATTTACACACTTTTCGGTGTTTTTAAAATCTGAACATGTCATCACAACGGTATAGCATGGGAAAAATTATGCTACGATTTTACATGATAGGGTTTTCAGTGACCGTTATAGCGTACTTTAATCTTATATCACTAATAAATGGTTTGAGAAAGTCCTTAGAAAACACCTTAGTAGGTTTCGGATTCAATATCTGCTTAAATTGCAAATTTACATTTATATTCCGCATAATGACGTGAACAAATATAGTCAAACTTGTTTTAGTTAACCATTTCCTAAAAAACACAACGAAACTTGAACAATATTAAATGCAACACCTAGCATTGGCATACTTGCTACATAAATTTGCGAAACTTTCCATAATTCTATAAGGAATCAATATGTACATGTTTGTACCCGTTAAAGTAAGTATTGACGAATATATACATACACCGAAGATAGAAACTAAACAAACAAACATGTCAAAATAAAATCTGCAGCATTTCTCTTTATGGCGTGTTGGGCGACCTGTGGTTTTCCACCTTTTTTCTTTTGTTCTTCTCAAAGCTGCATTGTAATCGTAAATATCTTCACGTGCTTTCAGTTACAGCTGCTACATCTCGATCTCTTGAGATCGTTCGGCACAACATTTATGTTGTGTTAGTGTACTGTTAAATATTTCAGCCTCATGAAAACATGATATAAAAGAATAAAAAGCTTGTCTATCAGTCGGTATATCCGAGACACATTTTATATTTAGTACATACATTATATACTTGGGATTTAAATTGCTGTATATGCATTACAGATTTCTTACGCTAATGTAAGAAGCAATAAGGAATCCATTTAACACAATTAAAACAATGACAGCAGCAACGAAAACAGTCCTTATGAAACCATAACAGCAGTCACATTCATTATCTTCAAGTTCCTGTGCATCTGGTCTCTGCCTGTTCCAGCAAGCAAGTGCACATATTTTTCCAGCATTGTATATTCTCACTCCATTCTGTTTACCGATCCGACTTATCACAATACCAACGATTCCAAACAAGCCAGCTAAAAAGTCGTTCCGAAGGTCAGGGCTGATGTCTTGGAATACATTCTTTCCTTTGATCTGTAAACAGTCCCTCGACGCTATTAAAAGCGTTATTAGTACGACACATTCAAAAAGAGCTACAATAAGTTTGATGACTAGCATTGCAAAATCATTCATTTGGAGTCTTAAGCAGCAAATTTCAGGGTCCGTGTTAGTGCAGAAACGATAAATATCTACGATTATTTCAATGACTGATGCTATTAATTTAAGAATGACAAAGGCAAGGATAATCCAAGCGCATGTCTGTAACTGAATTTTACATTCATCTATCGGTTTAACCGTTTGAGCATCATTTTGAAGATCTACGTTTTTATGGATCTCTGCGAAATTTTTCCAGTCAAAACCTATGCCAACAATGGTAAATATTGTACCAACAATAAGCAAAGTAAGTTTACAACTCCTACTTTCACAACACTCGCACATTGTTACCTGTTGTGTTTAAATATTTCGCCTTCCTCTTTATCAGGACCTAGAAATACGAAGAAGAAAAACAATACAATTACGTAATTGCGCAAATATAATGATATGTAGCTGTACCAAAGCAAGAAGTATATTCCACGTAAATAAAATGGAAAGTAGAAACGACATGCAAATGTATTTTCAAAGCTATTGTATATATTTCCAGTTCGTTTCCAAATGACGATATGGATCTCATGACATAAATCTTTTTAACCTTAAAGTCGTCAAAATAGTATCAGTATTTGCTCTGTCGGATCAAGGTAGCTAAAATATTGGCTGCATTCTTTTTATAGATAGTATCCAAATACGGGAGAGGTTTTTTAATTCCAACTGATTCAATATTTTAGCAACACACTGGTCTTTTATCACACACGCACATGCAGTACAGATATTCAATAGCGGAAAAAGATAATTAAAATGCCTTCAATTTGTTTTACATATTTAACAATTCTAACCCAATTAATGATGTAAAATAATGTAACTCAACCGGCTTCACCCGTTTACGGCATCTTTTGGAGTGATACTGATATATATTTATATGTGCGTGTTTGTGTGTGCGTGTCCGCGTGCGCGGGCGTGTGCGTCCGGGTGTGTGTGTGTGGGTTGGTGTGTGGAAATGATAAAAGACCACGATGTTGCTAAGATTCTTTCAAGATGCTTCTAAAATTCATTATATTTCTATGTTAACTATTTTGACAGTTTCTACATTGTTTTCTTTATCTTATTAATTAAATTTCTTTCCAAAACAATAATTTGAGAGCTGTATGAAAGTGCTTGTTTTATTTTCGTTCATGATGTTTTAAAACCTCTCTGAATTTTAAATATGATTAAATCTACTTTCATTGGGGACTCTGTGGTGGAGTGTTAATTTCTTTACGGACACCGCTTAGGCGGCCGACGCTCAAAATTTAGGGGGCAAGCGACGGTAAATTTGAAAAATTCCACAAATTGTTGTTGATACAAATGCGAAAAAAAAAATACTAAAACTCCAGGAAGTTGTAGAGTGGATATATTGCATGTACTAAGTACTTCATCATGTGCCATTTACAGCCAACGAGTAAAACTCCGCTTCCAGCACACTAAATTTTAAGGCAAAAATGGCCCTAAATGCCTTGGGCGACCTGTACCGTATTATCTGCAAATGACTGACCAAAAACATATGTATATTTTTAGAGCATGTGACTAAACAAAAATAATGGTGGTATGAAAAGTGTCTCATAACCGTTTACTTTTTCCGCAAATTTCAGCTGAATGACCATTTCCATTTCGTCTGACTTCCGTTACCTTAGAGAATGTTTTAGACACGGCCGTCTTTACAGCGCTAGGAAAATCGATAAAAGCATTTATAATTACATGTACTTGCCCGCAGGAATCCTTAGTTCTCTAAACATCCTAGATTACCAGTTGAATATAAATGCCTTTAAAACAGATATATCTTTTTAAAAAAAAAAACGTATCAGGGCCACAATACGAAACAGACTCGATATCAGTAGGAATTCACCTTTGTTACGGTTCTGCTCAACATGGACAGTAGGGGCCGTATTCATAAAGCATCTTAAGTATAAGTATAAGAAATTGATTATTTACTTAAGTATTACTTAGGTTAGAAATTTATTTTACTTAAGTATATTTGTTATTCATAAAACAACATAATAAGTAAGTAATTTTTGTTTTTTATTGTGGACGAAAACAACACTTTAATCGTACTCACCACGCTATTTTATTTTCTGACTTAAGTCATTTCTTACGTATCTTAAGTTTTAGCTATTTTATGACTAGGACTTAAGTTTTTACTTAGACTTAAGCTGAAATATCCACAAACTTAAGTAAAATCTTAAACTTTAGTCAAAACTTATACTTAAGATGCTTTATGAATACGGCCCCTGGTTTATTACTCCACCACTGCATCTTGATAGTCATCATAAAACATGCAGTAAAATATGTCTGCATGTCTTAAAACCATACAGAGTATACACATCTATTGAGCATTAGATATATAGAAATCCGCCTCTTATACACCCAACTCATATGACTAGTATTTATAATTTAACCTAGTCGAAATATGCAGTTTGGATATTTTTATCTTTGACATTGTACAGTCGTGCAATGAGAAATGGAAGTATACATCTTACGTCAATACAGGAGTCTAAATTTATGATTTATAACTGACAAGATTGTTTAAAATTCAAAAATTGTCATTTTCCCATTAAAAGCAGATAAATTCAAATACAGATGATTGTTATAATTTTATTATATACTGGGTAAAGAGAAAGCTGGCCTAAACCAGGTTTAGACCAATCTAGTTACTGCTTGTAAAATAAGAAAATAACTGTAAAACACACCTGCACTCACCTTGGTGATAAAATCCGTCATTTATGCAAAATACTCGGGTAATATTTCATACATGCATCTGTGTTTGCGATCAATAAACTGTTTTACAATATGCATCATGCGTAACTATCATATCGCGTGTCAGAAAATAGGAACAACATCAGTAGTGACTTCCGACGTCTGACTTCTGACTTCCGTGTGCTTATAGTATGAACAGTCTGAAGTGTGAAGTCGGAAGTCAGAAGTCGGAACTCGGAAGTCAGAAGTCAGAAGTCGAAAGTCGGAAGTCAGAAGTCAGAAGTCGGAAGTATGCTTTCCATGATTGTGTACAGTGGAAATACTATTTCCAAAACTAATGCAGATATTGAATTAAAACTTCACATGTGTTTTCGGGGTTATAAAACTAAATGATAGCATCAAGTCCCGTAACTCCGACTTGCATTTTGGCCAAATTATTCCCCTTTTGGACTTAGAAAATCCTGGTTGAAGTTTTGCGTCCACGTATTGATAGCTATTACTTAAAGGCATATAGATTTGAAACTTATATTTTCTTTTTCCAAATCAAATACCAACGTCACTGGTTCAAGTCCCATAACTCTGACATGTATTTTTGCCCCTTTTATAAAACTAGTTGATTGCATCAAGTCCCATAACTCTGACATGTATTTTAATAAATTATGCCCCCTTTTAGTCTTGCAAGTTACTATCTCCAAAATTAATGCAGATATTGAATGCAGGTGCTGGATTGAAACTCTGTAGATATTTTAACATTAGGATAATATTCCTGCTTCTGGGGCGATTCGAATAGTTGAGCACTGGCTGTCTTACGGACAGCTCTTGTTCTTTTTCTAGGCCAATTTCCAACCTCACTGGGTCAAGTTCCATAACTCTGAGATGTATATTTGGCAAATTATGCCCCCTTTTGGACTTAGAAAATCCTGGTTAAAGTTATGCGTTCAAGTACATATAGCTATTACTTTTGGACTAAGAAAATCCTGGTTAAAGTTTTACATGCAAGTTACTCTCTCCAAAATTAATGCAGAAATTGAATTGAAACTTCACGTATGTCTTCGGGGTTATAAAACTAGGTGATAGAATTAAGTCCCATGATTCTGACCTGCATTTTAGCCAAATTATATCCCCTTTTGGACTTACAAAATCCTGGTTAAAGTTTTGCATAGCTTTGAAAATTATGTTTTCTTTTTCTAGGTCAATTACTAACCTTACTGGGTCAGGTCCCATAACTCTGACTTATATTTTGGTATAATCATGCCTCCCTTTTGTCTTAGAAAATCCTTGCTAAAGTTTTACATGCAAGTTACTATCTCCAAAACTAACGCAGATATTGAATTGAAACTTCACATGTGTCTTTAGGGTAATATTCCAGCTTCTGGGACAACAATTCGATTAGTCGAGCATTGGCTGTCTATCGGACATCTCTTCTTGTAACTCAAAGGCATTTTCCAAAGGTTTATTACTTCCGTATGCTTATAGTATGAATAGTCTGAAGTGCAAAGTCGGAAGTCAAAAGTCGAAACTCGGAAGTCGAAAGTCAGAAGTCGGAACTCGGAAGTCGAAAATCAGAAGTCGGAAGTTAGAAGTCGGAACTCGGAAGTCAGAAGTCGGAAGTCAGAAGTCAGAAATCAGAAGTCACCACCTGTCTTTCGTGGTATCCAGCTTCGATTAAATTTCTAAAACATTAAGATAGCAGTAATATTTTATAAAAAAGCGACGTACCAACAACGCGAATTATTTCAAATAATATAATTATACTGAAAGGGGTAATTATATTTATATTAAAAGGCGTTATTCACATTTGCTGGCACTATGTTTATATATAGAAATAGGTTAATATACCACAAACTGACTTCAGAGATACACGTGTTTCTTTTTACTCAGATATCAGAGCATGAAATGACACTAAGAGGGCTGTTTGGGGTTTTCCCCATTAATACATTTGGAATGTCATCATAGGGTATAAATAAAAACCGCACATGTATGACTTAAAACAAAAGAAACATAATGGGTCAAATAATTATAAATGTAGTCATTCGGTCACATAAGTAGTATTAATAGTTATGCGGACGTACACATGCAAAGTTATCTTGACTGAAATTTGTTATAGTTTATATTTCCAAACCCTAGCCGATATTGTTACCTTATCAAACATCGTTAAACTGACAAATATAAAGTGTACATTTTAATAATATTATCTGACGAATTAAGGTATGGCCCATGTAATAATGTACCTCCTTTTTAAGAGTATTCAATTCTTACAATAAACTACTTTGACTTAAATTTTTCAGTAGGTATAGGTTCAAGCCCCATTGGAACCGAATTTTTGTCCTTATATTTCTTTTTTTCTAGTAAGTTTTTTTTCAAGACTTATTATTATTGATTTATTGTAAAAAAAGTGATTTTTTTTTCATTCGATAAGTGTGTTTTTCAAAGTGAATTTACCTCTGAAACAGAAGGGGGCAGAGTTAGACATCTTTAAAAATACTAAGTTACATCCAGTATAAAAGTTCTCTATTTTGCCTTTACTCTTTCGATTACATATTGTGGAAGAAATGTAGGTAGGTTTTGCTTCTGCCCCAAGGTTATGTTTGAATGAAGTGAGCAAAACTGAAAACAGTCCCACAGGACTCGACCTTAATTTTTCAATGTTGGAGTTAGAATTCTGTCTTATTAAATCCTTTTACTTGAGGCATCCTAGAAAAAAATGATATTCACAGTTTTAGTTTGTGTTTTATAATTGTTTACCAATAGCTTGACGTTTCTTTTATCAACATTACTGGTATAATTAATTCTCTGCAAACGTTTTGGATAGTGGCCATCACTTTGAAATTTGTCTTTACTTGAACTTGAGGAAATATCATGAATTATACAAAAACATTTAAAACACGGCACGGTAGAAATTGTTTACATTTTGCATACAAGTCTCTCACTGGATACAGCATGTTTTGAAACAATTGAAATATTCACCATTAAGTGGGTCATACCTTAAGAAGGTTGAATACCTTAACATCTGTATGTGCGGATTTACGACAACGTTTTACCAAGCTGTCTCCGATTTAATGCTTAATGATTTAATAATGTTGAAAATAATGAATACATTACCGCAGAAACGGTAAAAGACATACGTTGTTGCGTTAAAATGACATCATCGGCTCGTGCCTTTACGTGTCAGATACTTCGCAAACTTATTAGCTTTTATTTTAACAGTAAGTACGTAATTCTGAGTATTTATTTTCATTTGAGCTATTTTCAATCAGTCATATTTGCCGAAATATTTTACGAGTCTTTCGCTTTGAATGATGATCAATATTTTGCGGTTTTTATATTTTATGCGGAATGTAAGAAAATGGGTGAAAGGTCACTTATTACGGCCGTTTTAAAAAGAAAGTTTGAGTGATTTGATTTGTAATACATATTTGTTTCATTTCCTTTGATAATTTGGTACTTATAGACCAAACTATGCTCTAAAATTATTCAGAAGAAAATAGTGATTTCTTTAATTAAATTTACCATGGATACGAACCCCATTACCTATATGTATCTAAATGTTAAATTCAAAGGCGTTGTCACTGCTTTATTTAAAGAACACAGGTTCAGCTCACTATCCATCAGAATAATAATTGCAAGCATAATGAATTTTCCAAATAAATGTCAGGCGAGGAGTACTGCTGCAAGTATTTTTAGCTTTGGAATTTGTTTACATTGTATATAAATGTTAATAAAATATAGAAATAAAATGTTCTGTAGCTACAGTAAAGGAGACAGATTAATTTATGTAATATTTCTCTCTAAGAAATTACGATAAAAAGCAAAGATAAATAGGGAAAAGTGTTTGGTATTCTGCTAATGATACAACTAAAATATTCCACTTTGGTCATAAACAGAATGGCACTAAACCGTCGAAGAAAAAACATTATCAGACATAGCCTTGCTCCTACTTCTTAGCGGGGATGTATCTCAAAACCCAGGGCCCGCCAATACCAGCTGTGGTGTTGTAAACATTAACGACATGGTACTTTGGTGTACTGACTGTGAGATGTGGTACCACAAAAAGTGCTCAGATTTGACAGACAACATGTATAAACAGTATAAGCTGTCATAGCCTTCTATGTTTACATGCCCTGTATGTATATCCTCACATGCTTCATCTCCTGCTAGTCAGCTTCCAGCATCAGCAAATGTCCCACAGAATACATCTAGTGACACATCTGAAACTTTTGATTTAACCAATGTGAGTCAAATGACACTGATATTTTTGACCAGCTTACAAAAGCAAGAAGATCCAACCCTAAGAAATTTATTTGTGCTTACCTAAATATTAACAGTTTAAAACACAAATTCCGTTTTATTGAAGACCTGTTACTTAAATCAACTGTTGACTTGCTTTTTCTAGCAGAGACTAAACTGGATGACACTTTTGTTGATGCACAGTTCTCAGTAGACAATTACTACTTCTGGAGAGCTGGCAGGACAATCCAAAGGTGGTGGCCTAGCTGCATGTCTCAGAAGTGACCTTGTTGTTGACGGAAAATCCAATCTAGAATTTCAGGTGATTGAATCAGTTGGTGTTGAAATAAAATTTGACAATATGAAATGGTTTATCTGCGGAATTTATAGGCCTCCAGCTTTACCAAATGATGAATCTTTTGATGATATATATAACACAATTGACAAAATTTCAGTGAAATATGACCACATAATAATTCTTGGAGATGCAAATTATGACTGTCTGAACAGAGGTAAGTGCAAAGTTTTGTGTCAGATATGTGACATTTTTGACTTCAACAATTTAAGTAAAGAACCCACATGTTTTCCAAAATTGTATGTGCCTAGCCTTCTTGATGTTATACTGACAAATACTCCTGCCAAAATTGATCAAACTTTTAACTTTTCATGTGGAGTCAGTAATGTTCACAATATTATTGGTTTTCAAATGAATTGTTGTGTGCCAAAGAGCAAAGTATAGAAGTTTTAGAAATTTTAACCATGAACATATTTTGTCAGATTTATCTTCCATTGATTTTCCTGATATTGTTAGGAGCCATGATGTTAATATGGCATCAGAGGTTTTTAGCAAATCAATTTTAGACTGTTTTGACAAGTATGCTTCTATTAAATCAAGAAAACAGCCTGCAAAACCAGTTCACTTTATGAACTCTGATCTCAGGAAAGCCATTTATAAGAAAGGGCAACTGTTTCACTCTTTTCAAAGTAACAAAACAGACGCTAATTGGCATAAGTACAGAAAAGCAAGCAAGGAATCTTGTATATAAACTTAAAAAAGGCCATGAGAAATTATTTTATTGATAGATGCAGTGGTGGATGCAAAAGCAAAGATTTTTGGAACACCATCAAACCTTTTATAACAAATGAGGGTAATTTTACTCAGAAAAATAGTGTACTTGAAGAAAATAATGAGCTAGTGTCTGACCTGTTACAGCTCCTTCAGGGATGTGGTCAAGGGTGTTCCTCAGGGATCCATACTGGGTCCTATCCTGTTTAACATTTTCATGAATGACATTTTCAGTTTCATCTCCCAGTCTGACCTGTATAACTATGCAGATGACAATACTATTTCATTTGCTAGTACTTCTCCAGCAAACTTAGTTAGTGTTCTTGAATCAGAGAGTCTGAAACTTATCAAATGGTTTGCAGACAATTTGATGCAAGCTAACCCTGAGAAATTCCAGGCCATATCCCTGGGGGCTAGGACACATGACCTTAACCTTACTTTTAATTTAAATGATACAAGCATCAAGTGTGAAGACGAAGTAGACCTACTCGGTGTTACGTTTGATTTTTTGTTGAACTTAAAGTCCCATGTTGACAAAATATGTAAAAAAAAGCATCTAAGCAATTAAATATTATGAAGAGAATTGTTTGTAATTTGACGAGACTTGGTAGGCTGACTATGTATCACTCGTTTATATTGTCAAACTTTAATTACTGCCCTTTGACCTGGCATTTTAGTGGCAAAACAAAAGCATCTAAAATAAAGAAAATACAGAATAGGGCTCTTAGATTCGTATACAATGACTATGTTAGTTCATATGAAACTCTGCTTGATAAATCTGGTCTTCCTATGTTCATGACTAGAAGAATGAGAACGACAGCTTTGGTGGTTTTTAAAATTTTAAACAAGAATGGTCCGAAGTATCTACATGATCTTTTTAATATAAAAAACTTCCATTACAATTTTAGGTATACAAATACAGTTGAACTGCAAAAGGTTAGAACAACCAGGTATGGATTAAATTCATTCAGATACTCTGCTGCCAAACTATGGAATTTCCTCCCAAATCATGTTAGAGAAATAACTTTATTTTCTCAGTTTAAATCAAATATTGCTCTGTGTGATGGCTAGTCTTGCTCGTGCCCTGCATGCCTTGTTACATAATATGGCTTACCACTTGTATTTCTTAACTCTTGTGATCTTGTGAATGAACTGATTTGTGCATGTCTCATGCTTTGTGCCATTTGTTTTGTGTTTTGCATAATAGCAGCATATATCATACTTAACTATTTTGCATGTGTTTTTGCCATTAGCAACAAAATCATGTACTGTTTACGTATCATGTCATTTGGAATTCTGTTTATTGCTTAAAGGTGATTAAGATATGTGATTAGTTTTACCTGTGTCAACTGTTTTACTCTAGTAGTATGCTAGTCTGTTTTTAGCTGTGAAGGTCTTAACACTGCTAGTCTTTAATACTTACATTTACCATTTGCTATCTTATGCTTGTAGTCTTAACTCTGTTGTCATCATGATATATAATATACTTTTTATAGTTTTAATATTGCTTATCTTTATATGCTTAATGTGCTATGCTTTGCTTTTGTTATCACGTCATGCGTGTTATTTACTAGTGGGTTTAAAAGCTCTGCAGAGCTTGTGTTATATTGTTGTGATATCCGACTTTAAATAAATTTTACTTGACTTGAATTGTTTGAAAATGAGAGAAAATGCCTGACCTTGGAAACACGATCCCTACAATATATACATTCTAAGCTTATATTAGAAAAGTAACGAGCATACTAATTATACAAGAGCTGTCGGAGGACAGCAACGCTCGACTATTCAACAGCCATGCCAATGGGTAAATGAATATTTAAAGTCGAAAAAGGGCATAATTTTGTACAATTGCAAAATAGGGTTATGGAATATGTACAACGCATAATTATCAGCTCATGACAGTGGACAATTTTGTAAAGTTTCAATCCATTCCCATTGTTGGGTAGTGAAATATCAGCTTACATATAAAACCTTACCCGAAGTTTCTATGTCTAACAAGGGGAATAGTTTTGTAAAAAAGCAAAATAGAGTTATTGAATCTGTGCAGTGTAAGTCAGTCTATTACAGTGAATGGGTGTGTGCAGTTTCAATCCATTCCAACAAGTGGTTACTGAGATAACAGCTTAACCAAAGACGGACGCCGACGACGACGCATGGGTGGGTCCAGTAGCTCTACATATTCTTTGAACAGAATAACTAATTATTAACCACACATACTTTAGCGGATAACAGTGAAACCGAAATACATTGAAAGTGTTAAATATTAGCATCTTCCTTCTACTTTGGAGGTCGTGTACTTCAAACTTGGATTTGTACTTCAAGGCACAGAGATAAACGAACTGGAGGTTGTAGTAGCTTAACATTAAATTACACGAAATACAATAAATTTCTACGGTTCAATTAATTTGAATCTATACTGGTGAAAAGGTATACAACCTCCTTAATTGGAATTCGAAAATCTGTCATTTACCCATGAATGTAGATTCATGTTCATAAAAGACAGCTTCGCGCATCCCCTTATAAACCTAATTTAAACCAGGTTTAGATCAGACTAGTTCCTGATTGTTTAGATAACTGGAAAAACAGCTGCACTCACCTTGAAGTAAATACCGATATCCGTAATTTATGTAAAATATCATACACGTGTTGATGCATCTGTGACCGTAAAATCGTAAAAACATGCATCATGTACGACAACCATGATATATCATGTGTCAGCAAACTGGTACAACATATTGATACGCCAGGTGGTACAAGCTTCGAATATTTTATTTTTAAAAATGACAATGAAATAAATTCAGTATGGCATAAACATTCATGAACCAGCAATATGTTTAAGTACTACATCCAGCCTATTCAAATTGAATTAACTGACTGACATAGGGTAAATACAGTCTACAATGTTTTGGCCGTCTATGTGTAATTTGTTTGTTTGCTATTAATTTTGTTAATAACATTCCTTTTTGAGAAAAATGGTACGTCACGAAAATGCACTGACTAATACACATATTATGTCTTACATGTTTTTAACGATGAGGGTAAAACTGTTCTTTTAGCTTAAACTTTTATGAAAGTAGAGACATTTTTCTCTATGCGGGTCTAAAAACTGGTTTGCCATCCGTGACAGTTACAATTGCAATCCATAACGTAGACAGCCATGTGTAAAACTGTACCTGTTACTGAACGGTTTGAACGTACGTATTTTAATATGACTATTTAACGACAGCTTAAAAACGTTTGCCTAATGTATAAACCATTAACAAAATCAAATCATCTTCATGTATTTATTTATTTTTTATGTCGTTAACATTTTTTATCATAATATAAGTGTTGCAAAATGTATATGAATATGCAAAGTGTTCATTTTATCAGTCTATGTGAAGCTTAAAACTGAAAAAGTACATGAAGTAGACTGAAAATATGTACACTGTATAAACATTCTTTATATATTATATTTTTGATAATTATCGTGCAGCTATTTACCTCTCATGTCACTCTTTTTTAAACTATTGAGTTAGACAATCGTCAGCAAGCGTTTGCAAAGCGAGTGATATATGAATACCATATTCACGCAAATGTGAAAAGGTTTGATTATACGATATTTGATAACACAAATCTCAGGTTAAAGGCTCATTTTGTAGTTTTATGTTTATCAGTCCCTGAAATTATATTGTAAACTTGTACATTACTATATTTACATTGCTGTAATTTTGACTAATTATACTTAACAAAGAAATATTTGCGCTGAAAGACATGGGCATGAACTCTCGTTCAAGAAACACATCAGAATGACCATAAAAATGGAAAACAGATATCTTGTTACAAATCGAGTGTGACATGTATTAGGTCAAGACTGTGTTTAATTTCTAAACAGTTTACTGAATTAATGTAGCAGTATGTGCAGAAGCTTATTTAGTTACATTTCGGTCACATTTTGTTTCTATAGAGCAAGATACGTGTAGCTATTTTTCTATGTTTTTAAACTAAACTGAAAAGAGATTGACTGAGTATGTTAGCAAAAACACATAAACTAAGGAAGGGCCTTAATTGTCCAACTGCCATCTTGTAGTACAGCCGTTATATACCTGTTTTGTCAGAATGATTTTCATGAAGTTTATATGGGTGGAAAAGGTATGTCAGTAGATTGCGATGGGCCTTTAAGATGAGCTAAACTTGTAACCATATGAGAACAATTTTATTTTGCGGTTTGA
Source organism: Mercenaria mercenaria (assembly GCF_021730395.1). Taxonomy (NCBI): domain Eukaryota; kingdom Metazoa; phylum Mollusca; class Bivalvia; order Venerida; family Veneridae; genus Mercenaria; species Mercenaria mercenaria. The sequence continues at coordinate 55,662,855 of NC_069372.1, forward strand.
ATTTACACCTCATGTCCAGTGGTTATAAGCATTACGCATTAAGTAATGTACAAAGAGACACCAATGATACCTTGTTTTTCAAAGTCGAAGGAAGCAATGCTGTTATACAGATAAAAGAGTTGAATTCATTCCCCATCCACCTTTTTTTCATGCATACGCTTAACTTACTTCCGGTAATTTCAGACATAAAACTTATCTCACGGGTATATTATCATCATCTTATCATAATAATCATTTGATACTAAAAGTTGGATCTACACAACATACGATCATCGAAATATGCTTACTGTAACGGAAGAAGTTAAAGCCGCCATTTTGGATAATCTCTTAGCCTAATGCTCTCCATTCTCTGAGTGCACGTGTTATGGCGTAATCATTCTGCGAAAGTTTAAAAGATAGAAAGCATTCGCGGCTCACTTTGTCTTGGATTTTCGAGCAGTAAACTACTGTAACAACGATAGACCCCTCAATACAGGTACTAACAGAAACCGTTTCCGTCTAAAATCACTGCCTTTCGGATATACCGTCGTTCAAAGTTACCGTCTACCGTCATCCGACTCCCTCCGTCACCTGCTAAATACAAATAACACCGCATCCATAGATGGTACGAAATCGTAAGGCCCTACGGTTTTTGTTTCCTTTCCTTTTTGCCGGTGGGCTTTCACTACCATCAGTTGGTACCGTCAATGTGAAAAGATTGTGCAATTTCTAAAGTACCATCAGTGCTATATAACCATCAAGAGACTTACCATCAGTTATGTCAACAGGTGGTTCTGTTCATCTACAATATCGCCAGTGACCTTAAATCATTAAATCTGTATATCAAAAGGGCTGTGATAATTAGTACATCACTAGTTTTCTATTCTACCGTCAGTGCTAAATACCGTCAGTGCATATACTACTTTTCAAAGGGCTGTGTACATGCGTCTACAGTACCGGCAGTGATATCATAAGTTCTCATATGTGACAATCTACTATACCGCCAGTAATAAAACAAGTTTTTCACATGTGTCAGTAACGTGTGCTTGTGTTTTTCTCTTTATCGGTCAATGTTAAATACCGTCAGTGAAAACAGTAGTTTTCAACGGGCTGTGTCATTCTCGAGTGCCGTCAGTGCTTTATTACCGTAAGTAGTTACACTTACTTCCAAAGAGTTGTGATATTCTATAGTACCGTCAGGATACCAAACTATCAATATATTAAGTCTTTGTGGGGTTTTTTGTACTAAACCGTCTGTGCTTCAATATCGACAGGATATTGAATCCAAATCACCCATATCCACCCGCAAATAATCTTATTATATACAAATGATTTAAATTGTCAGACCTATCCTGATATAACAGGACACTCCCGGGTCTATAACTTACCCTACGGGGTCGAAACATACTACTGAACAAAGCCTTTCTGTACATAAATCTGTTGAAAATGTCAGTAAAACCGGTTGAAATATCCGTTGAATCCGTGAACATCTCCCGTTAAATCCGTGTCGAATGTATTCCATTCAATTCGTTTGAAGATTTACAGTTCGTTTCTTACGAACATACATGAAATAACCGAAAGTTCAATAAGTCCTAGCTATTAGTCAGAATAATATCCGCAACTCCTGACTTCAAATAGTTAGGCAAATCACAGAAAATATTTTTGGTGGTTAGATAAAGGAATCAACTATACTTTTAAGTTTACGATTGCTTTATTTCTATAACAAAAACAAAAAGCGGAATTTAGGCAAGGCATTAAGGAACCTCACAAGAAATACTTTATTTTATACAATATAATATCTGGACTAACAATGACATATTACCTAATTCTAACAACCAGGTTAAAAACTTTCAAGAATAAGCTATTTATAGTAGCAACAAATGGAAGTAAATCCACAAGAAATCTGTATTTTTTTTCTTAGTCCACAAAAAACTCCTTACCAGGTGGAGGTACTTTGAAATACACCAAAAATTGTTTTTAAAGTAACATCTTTGTTGTACCACAGAAAAGTGGTCTTGTTTTTCCCTACGGTCAGTTTTAAAAAAAATACAACACAAGTTATTTATAGTAACAACAAAGGGAAGTTAATCTCAAGGAAAGGGTAAAAAATTCTTAGTCCACACAAAAATCCTTACCAGGTAGCGATAGGTCAAATTATCCCTAAATATTGGACATAACATGTATGTTGTACTACAGAAAAGAGGTCTCGATTTTTTCCTATGGTCAGTATTCAGTAATAAAAAGTTACAATGTAGCTATTTATAGTAACAATAAAGGGAAGTAATTCTAAACTGGGGAACTGGTTCTTGTGCAAGACACTCCGTCTCATGATGGTGAACAATAGATTTACACCGGAACTCGGTTTATGTCAAACAATTCTATAAATAGATTGCGCTATGTGGCATTGAAATATGTCAAAATATTAAACCCACACACGAACACAAATTCAAACTTATTTTTATAAATCTAATACATAATGACGTTAACATATCTGTCTTTAGTAAATAGTATCAGTTTGGCTTGTCAATTCAAGGAAACATTTTATGTATTAAAGGTTAAATTTAATAGTTTATAATATTATAACAAATTGGCGATGTTTGTACCTACACTGATTTGGGAAAACTCAATTCCGGACTACGACTATTGTGTCAAGTTACATCAAAATCCCTCTATGCATGAATTAGAAATACTTCGTACAAAGTCATTCTTGGATCTGACATTTGGCCTCTCAGTGTGACTTTGACCTTAGGACCTAGGGACCTGGCTTTTGCCTATGACACTCCGTCTCATGATGGTGAAAACTTTTGCCAAGTTTCATCAAATTTCCTCCATGCATGAAGACGAAATGATCCGGAAAAAAGTTCATACTTGTATTTGACTTTTGACCTCTAAGTGTGACCTTGGCCTTAGTCCTAGGGGCCTGGTTCTTGCACGTGACACTCCGTCTTATGATAGTGAACATGTTAACCCGGTAACATCAAACTCTATTCACGCATGAAGAAGAAATGCTCCGAACAAAGTTTGTGGACGCCGCCAGGGGCGTCCCTATAACACTTCCCGTCTTTTAGACGGGCGTATAAAAAGTACTGAATCAGATATTAAATATCTTTATATCTGTAAAATGAAAAAAGTTCGACATTTGTTAGGGAAGAGAATTACACCACCATTAACCTCTTTTCGCAGATTAAATTACCCGATTAATTATTCAATACATTTTGCTCACAGAAATTCAATTTAATAGAACTTTTACGATGAAGCGATATATATAAGTCTTTATATCATCTTTATACAAACATTTTGCTTGAAGTACTAGCAAAACAAAAACAAAAATTGGTAGAATCTCAAAAGTTTTGCGTTATTAAAGCGTGTCGATGTACATCTAGATACCATTTACTTACGTTCCTGAATAATCATGACTGCCATTAATTCAAACATGAATAATTCTAAACATGAAGTGAAGAGGTAATTTTCCAGATTTTTGATGAATGCCCTAAGACTTTGAACATAATTTCATTAAATTATCAACAAACATTCAAAGACACTTCAAAACATAGCTCGGCGTTATAAAATATTGTCGATCTCGCTGATAATATCAAAAGTATTTCATATTACAATGCGAATACGTAAAGCATGGATTGTGAAAGCGTTCCAGTTACTAAATATCAAGTTTTCGCCCCGCGACCCCGTTAATTATCGAGTTATCGTGCTGCGCTGCGCTGCCACCCCCACCCCACTCCCCACTCCTCCCCCGCCATTTTAACTTGTTTATTCTCGTGTTTTCACTCGGCGGGGTCGCGGGCGAAAACGCAATATGGCAGAAATCAGCCACCAGAGTCAAACGTTTCTTTTATTAAAAAACGATAGTGTCAGAAGACAATATATAAATCAATTCTAATAATTAAACAGTACATAACAAATTATATACTTGTCAAAAGTTCAAAGCAAAAGAAAAAAGAATGCATTCGAAACTCAAACATTTATTATGATACGTTATTGTTTGAAACGAAATATGTTTGTCTTCTCAACGTCTATAAAGTCCCGGTAGTAAGAACCATTTAGTTTGTACCTCAAACCATAATCAGAGACGTTTTTATGAGATATTTTCTCTCCGCATTTTATGATATAAAGAGAATCACTCGAATGCAAGCAGATTGGCTGTACAGTATATTTTATGAACAAAGTAAAATAAAAATAAAAATAACTCTTTATAAAGTTACACATCTTAAATAACTGTTGCATAGAAATGTAATTCACTTTATAATGCAGCTGCATTTTGATTGAAATTATTATAATATTGAACACCACCAGTCATCCATCTTCTTTTCAAGTGCCTCATTTTCAGGCACCTGCTCTTTACATTCACGTAAAATATTTTTATAGTAATAATGTGCGTCTTTTCGGGCGTCTTTTAGAAACTGTTTCCTTTCGGTTGCTATTGCTTCAGTACCTGAAAATTTGAACATTTGAATTTTAATACTGAACAGATACAATGTCACATGCAAACAGATATGTAAGGGCATGCATATCAGTTAGGGACTTTGTGTTCAATCCGCATAGAAGCGAACATAAATTTTTTTAAGAAAATATGTTATTGCTTTAAAGTACATGTTTAATGAAGCTAAACAAAATAAAGGAAGTAGTTCATCACGAATTAGCAAATGTTAAACAATAGAAAATAGAAAGTAGGTCTAATTAGCAAAGATATGTGTACATATTAACTTATCTAATCGTTATCAATTACTCAATGGTATCAAAATATTATTATTTAAGATATCCTAGCATCTATACACAGCCACCTTATTACGACCTTGCTCCATTTCTACAAGATTGTTTTTATCTAGTGATACATTTAACATTGTTAATTTGTTTTATAACCTGATTGCGTATAAAGAAGAATGCATAATTGACAGACTATGGCACATTTTAACATAGGCTGTAAGTTTGATTTTATCAAGTTCGAAAATACTTTAGTAAGCCTACGTTCCATATGAAATGAACTCATATTATATTGACAATATGAAAAACAACTTTAATATATGGTATATGGGCTTTCACAACAGCACCCAGTTGTGCAGGTGACCATACAGTAACAAGGGAGATAAGCACTAAATGTAAATCTCCAGTGTGTAATTTTTAGTATTTTAATCCAGAATGACGTTTGAATGTTGCTTTATGTATCATGGTAATGACACTCTTTATCAAATCATGTTTCTCATGATAAGGTAGTTCTGCACTTTCGGATCGAGATTTTTTCTATACTGTAGAATTTGATTAAACTCTGATTTTTCAAAATTTCAGAATATACTATAAAATTCAGCAAATAAAACAGATAAGGTCGTATGCTTGATTTTAAGCTAGTCTAAGATTGATTTGAAAAATTTAGACCTCACGCAATTTTTCATAATGGGAGTCAATGGGGAAATCATAACTTTCATAACATTTTCGCGAACAGAAAATTGTCTACAACGTAGAGTTTAATGAAACTTTTCACAGTTGTAAATAAACATTTGACCTATAATGTTGTGAAATAAAAAGTCCGGGTGTTTATTTTTAAGATAATTGACCTAGATTAAAGTGAACCGCACATTTTATGCTGATGTTAAGACATTAGTTTGAATTAATTAACGTGCCAGATGTTTTAATATCGTCATTGAACTTTGTAAAGACAGCAACAATGCCATTGTAATACCTCTACTCACAGGTTGCCATTCTTTCATAAAATGATTTTCATTTCAGTCGAACCAAGGCGTTATTCTATGTTTTCCGGATAAATAGCGTTACGCCATCACTTCCGGTTTATCAAACGTGCAGAACTACCTTAATACCCCAGTCACACATACGGCGCGGATAGCTACGTTTAGCAACGGATATAAACGTAGTTATCCGTATCGATCCGTACCTGCACCGTACCTTAAAGTAGTAATCCGTATCAATTCGTACCAATCCGTACGGCTCAGGTACGGATCGATACGGATTACTACGTTTCTATCCGTGGCTACACGTAGCTATCCGCGCCGTATGTGTGACTGGGGTATTATATGGATCTAGATAAGTTACTAAATTGACCAGGTTGCATGGTACTTACATATGACATATATAGGAAGAGATTATTTCAAAAATATTCTCTCTACCTTTAATAATTTATCACTTGAACATTGTTTCCCTGCGACCTGAGGTATGGAAAGTACTGTTGTCAATTTAAATGTTTCTTTTAATGCACTCTATGAATTCGTTTTGTCCTCGTGATCAATTTATCTTTCAGGCAAAAAGAATATACATTTTTGTATGTAGTTTCTCTGTTCCAAACCAGTTAAAAATATTAAATAATCACAGCTGACTTTTGTTGACAGACATGATAGCAGAGAGTTATGATATGTATGCAAATGTGGAACCAGTTCCATTGGTTAATGCATTGTTGAATGTATTTATAATAATAATGCATTTAATAATAATGCATTTAACTAACATTGGGGAAGTCAAACCTATATTAAGCAGCCAGTCAATCTAATTGTATGACACTTCAGCATTGATTAATTGACTGCTTATGTCAGGTAGAAATAAGACCAAAATGTCAATAAAGGAAGCAAGCTTACTGGCCGTTCAAGACAATGGCTTACTTAATGCAATTAAACCGGTAAGGGAAGATCAGCTGATACATTTAGATTCTCGTGTTTCCCTGTTAATTTAGTCTAAGAAATTTGATTCTCAATGATGTAATGGTACAACTGCATGCAAAAAATTCACTTCGCCAATGAACGACAATATTCCAGTATCAACCTCCTACGGTGTTCCGTTAGGGCCAGCGCTTGGTCCCTGTGAACGCGAAGCGCGAAGGTACGATGGTAAAGCGTGACAGTTCGATGGTGACAACACGACAAAGCGACGGCGAAGCGCGACAGTACGATAGTGACAGTCCGCCGTAATGTCGCGCTTCGCCATCGTACTGTCGCGCTTCACCATCGTTGTGTCGCGCTTTGCCATCGCATTGTCGCGCCTCACCATCGTAGTTTTAACAACGTACTGTTGCGCTTCACCATCGCACTGTCGCGCTTCACCGGCGTAGTGTCACCATCGTACTGTCGCGCTTCGACATCGTACTGTCGCGCTTCATAATCGTTATGTCACGCTTCACCATCGCACTGTCGCGCTTCACCGGCGTAGTGTCACCATCGTACTGTGTCGCGCTTCGACATCGTACTGTCGCGCTTCATTGTCGTTATGTCGCGCTTCGCCATCGCACTGTCGCGCTTCACCATCGTAGTGTCACCATCCTACTGTCACGCTTCGCCATCGTATTATTGCGTTTCACTATTTTTTCCTGTTTACTTAATGGTCGACTTTAATTAAATTTGTATTGTATAGTATTGTCAGCTCTGTCCAATGATCAAATAATTGAAACGCTTTTCGGCACGTGTACTATTGAAAAGAATATCATCAGACCTGATGTTATTCAAATAAAAAATCCCCGGCAGAGTGTCTGTCAAATGAATATCATCTGTCATGATGATATTAAAAAATATCTTACCTTAATATTGTTTGAAATGTACTATTCCAAAATAGGCTCCGTTGGTCTATGGCTATTTTAGATTGTTTACTTGAGGGATAATAAAAACGAATATCATCCAACCGAGCGTTATTTATGAACAAAATAACATTGTCTTCAAAATAAATGATAATGTACTCACATGTAATTAATTGTTTTGTGAGAAAATGTTGTTACATCAGCTCGTTTATTTCAAGCTATGAAACGTTAAAAGTATGTATTGTCAGCTAAAGCTTATAAAAATACACATTTGGATAAATTTTGCTTATCAAGTTTTGGACAAATTTTATGTTAAAGTAAAGTAAACAGAAAAAAGTTGGTGAGGCGCGACAGTACGATGGCGAAGCACGACAGTACGATTGTGACACTACGACAGTGCAATGGCGAAGCGCGAAAGGACGAGTGTTAAGCTTGGCTGAAACCTTCATCGCGGCGACAGCATACCCAAAACGTTCTATACATGTTAGAAGGATCTTTTGTCAGTTTCTCAACACTTGCCATTATAAAGATTTAGTAAAATTCAAGAAGTTTTTACTACAAAAACAAGCGTGCCTAGATACCTTTACAATGATGTACAACATATTCAGGAGCTTGTCAAATAAAGCTTATATTTACGAAAACACACGTATTGCTTGATCACACATTAGATCTACAGAGTGTCGTGTATCAGAATGTACTGTATACAGTGTGGATTTGTAATATTTCAAATAATATGTAAAACAATGACAATTCAAGCAGTAATTTGTGAAGAAAGACGAATATAGACCAGCTAATAACCTATATAAATGTAGAGAAAATCTATCTTGGGTTATTCTGCAATAAACCGATTTAAACTATGCTGCGCGCGCACCGTGTGTCGTAGCACGAAGTTGTAATTTACGTTTGATGAAAATACTTCTCTGATTCTCGTCTAACGTTATTTGAAGTAGCTCGTGTTAGAATCGAAATGATAAGTATCTAAATAAGGTTTATCGTACAATAACCCTTGTTTGTCATTGTTATGCGTAGAAATATATCATTAAGGCCTTCATATTCATAAGAACTCCAAGCTCGGGTTATTCTATTTTGATACTTATTATTTTTTAAATAAACATATTTTAATGAAATGATTCTTTTTAAGTTAAAGAAAACCACTTACTTGTCTGCTTCTCTATAAATGTGTCATTTTCATAAGAATTGTCCGGCACCTGTGGTGCTGTACTACTCTGTGCTTTCTTTTCAAAATTTGACAGTATTGATTTTAAGACACATTTTCTAAAATATGAGAGGACAATATTCGCCCTTTATCATTCACACGAGTATCCGTGCTCTTAAAACAAATTCAAGGTTGAGGTCAAAGGGACAAAAAGAAAATGCACAAAAAATCAAACATCCAGATTTAAAGTCAGATACTAGTTCCATATTTGGGTTCTTATACCAATGTAGAAGTAACGACCGAAAAAATTACATTTTTGTTATTTCTAAATCAAGAGAGCACTACTGCTAAAATAAGTTTGACCTTACCACAGTTTAAGAAGACATATAACACAAATGCACATACCTTCAAAATTGACCAATACTGTTATGCCGTGGATTTTTGATGGAATATTTGATAACGCATGCACATATTGTGACAAACCCAGTGTATACACTCTTAGTTATACACTTCGAGACCTCAAGTAAGTCAATGAAATAATAATCTACATTCAAACATATGCTTGGTACAATCATATTCTAAAGCTTATCTAAATACTGTGACATTGATACCGAAAACAGATATGCATAAGGAGAAGGACGGATAACACGATTTTCTCGTGCACTTACCAATGTGTAAAAGAGTTGTTCAAATTGTTTTATACACGCATGAGAAAATTGATACGAGGGCTGTTTAAAATAACGTAGACTTTTGCAATTAAAAGCCTACTATTGTGAATAGGAAACAACGAAGGCAATTTATGTGGCAAAATATTGCGCGGATGCCTTTGTACATGTGCGCAAGTGTAAAAGTATCTAGCCAACGCCGTAATTGAATTCAGTGTTGTTTAATTTGCTGGTCCTTTGTGATCATGTAGTCCATTCAATATCACTGTAAGAGTTCCGCTTAAGCCGGTGCAAGGGGACGTGAGAAGTGTTGCACATTCCATTACCTTTCCTGAACAGACTCAGTCAAACTGAGTATGCTATTGTTTTAATTGGTTGCATTCTATGCTTCCAAAGGATCTTCATATAGATTTTATGTCAGTTGTAACAGTTACTTATTGTCGGTTAATGATTAAACAATATATACGCAAGTTGTCAAGAGATTTGAGATTTAAATACTTTCTTTAGTTACGACATGAATAAGACAATATCCTGTACAATGTGTTTTCCTTAATTTGAAACAACAAATTAAGTGAACGTTAAATGTCAAATGGTTTTGAAAGTTGAGTAATGACATTATACTTAATAGAAAATTCAGTCAGAGTGCAAATGCAGAAAAGCAATGATGTTATCTATACCTGAAAGGCTAATTGCCTTATTCTTCTCCTTCCTTGCCCCGAGATCTGCATTTAAATTCTGTTTGAATTGTGTAAGTGCTTCTTCTCGTTCCTGTAATATTTTTTATATTATTTAGACAACAATAAGCGATTTTGTTACAATAATTAAGATTTTTTATAGCAAAACTGTGTTTTAACACAATTTATACATGATGTGTGGCTATATGCCCGAGTGAAACTATTTTTACGACGTTTAACTGACAAAGTGTATAAATAGCGTTCAAACACGGGTTTGCTATAAATTATTTCGATTTAAATATGCCTTTTATTGTAACAATTAGAAATAATATTTTAAGAATGTTTATTCGCGCATGTTTGGCGCCAAAATGACTGTCCTCTTTCGGAAGAGTTCCATTAGGGCGTAAATGATGGCGAATTATTCGGCAAAGTAAATAAACAAAAAAACGACCTGACGTCAATATAACAGTGTCATTATGATTTAAGAATTGCTAGTTATATTAGAATGCTTCTCAAACTTCACTCTTTATTGACTTTTCGGCCACTTGGCCTATATCAAAATATGGAAAGTCATTAATTCAGCTATATAATATCTATTTTACAACAATTGCTTTATCTTAAGGACGTAAGGTCATGTCCTTAAAACACGACGTCAAACGACATTACGTCATTTTCCGTTTTATTTCGAATGTAATTACGGTCAATTTATTCGTTATATCTAACATTGCAGCCGAGTTGAAATTTTGTTGCAAGTTTTTTTATCAATTTCTCATCTACTATCTGTCTATATACGGCGTTCAACAAAATTTACATGCGGCTGCAATGTTTGTCACAAGCAAAACTATTAATAATGTAGTTCTAGGTGTTAACTTTATTATCTTTTTGAAATAAGAAATCAGAATTGACAGTGTCAGCTAAAGGGAATCTTTAAATCAAAACATGTTTCTTTTGCAAAACTAACGTATACTTTTAATGTGAAAACAGTGTAGCCGACATAAGGGTATGTGAAATATTATGAACAATTTACCATTATTTTGAACCGGGCATGTATTTATGTTATAGAGACAAGGGCAGGGATAACCACAACGCGTGTTTCTTGCAAAGTCCCCAAAAAGATGTAATATCGATTTGATATATATTTATCAGCAATGTGTTAGTTATCAACATGTCATGCTAGTGATGTCTGAATAAAATTATAGTATCAGCAGCAATTATTTGACTGAAAACCCTAATAAACTTTTTGTTTGCCACAATGAATTAGGGATAGTAACCTGGAAATTGAGTTGTTGATACTCGAGTTATAGGCTAAAAAAATAAATACATGCGCGGGTGTGTTTTCAATTTTGTTTTACTGGAATATATTTTTGACATTGCATAGAACATAAACTAAATCAATTGCCGTTAAAGTTTGCAAAAGATAACGTATCGCACTTAAAACTAATGTAAAACAAAAAAAAAGTGGACGACACATTTAAGGTCCAAAATAAAAAAGTCAATTCGTTTCCTGCCTTTATCTCTAGTTGAAATAACGTTTCTCAGCAAACTGTCAAGAATAAGAAGTGAAGTGGCATCTAGATATTCGCGACTCGTTTGAGTACAAACTGCTCTCTATATACAAAGGGAAATTAATGAAAAACATGGGATGCAGTCACGTATATATTACTAGATTCTTTCTCGAAATAAATGCAAATAAACTTATTTTGGATGGTGCGTCATCATCCAAAACAAAATCTTCATGTGCTTCCTGCTTCATCTACTTAAAATCAAAATATACACATGATTATCAATTGTTTGGCGTCTTAGAAGTGCATTAAAGCCATCTCATACTTTTGGTATTACCCTAGTAAAATGTCATTTTGATTGTTTTATGTATAGAGGATGGTTGATTTGACTTGTTCCATGATAGGTTAAGAAAAAAGTGACTTCGTTTTTCAGCAAAAAACTTCCATTTGATAAAATGATCATTTATATTTGTTTCTTTCTAAATTGAATTTGTAAAACTGATAAAAATGGTCGGCAGTGCCTGTCTCGCATTTTATCATTTTCCCTTTCGTTTAAAACATTTATTTGAAAAGACACATAAAATATCTAATCTGATATTCTTTACTGTTCAAATTCGTACGCTGCTTTGTAAATAAAAGACAAGGATTATGACGGAGATCGTATTCAGTATTTGTCCACTATATCATCTACATGTATAATTAGATTTAACTAAATATTAAAAAAATATCCAATGCCTATACCGTAGTATTTCATTAAAATATTTTATCTACAGATACTTACTTCAAATGTTAAAAGTACGCATCAAATGAAGTTAACTTTACTAAACTTATAAATTAATTGTGTAACTATGTAGAGCTGTGTCCTGCAGTAACAGTGGATTGTTACCAAACAGCCAGTTTTTAGTTAAAGTAAACATTTATACTCTGTTTAGTTATACTTGTTTTAAGTGTTTACTATTTTTTTTATCTAAATGCATAGTACTGTTTTTAAACAAAAACTTGTTTATTTTATGTTTACATAAACTGCACGAAGCAACTGACCTTTATTTTGCAGACACGATATTTAGATGTAGTATTCCCATGCGACCGAAAACAATTCATTTATGTATTGTAAAAGAATGCAAATATAAATGTACACATCAATTACCTCAAAACATAAAACAGATAACGTTCGTTTCCTGTATGTCTGCTCAATTTGCTCTATGTCACGTTGAGCGGGAATCGGATCAGGATCATCTGTATCCTTATTCTTCTTTTCCAGCATCAGTTCTTCGTGTATTTTTGTAAGACCTTTCGTGCAAGTCAGAAAAATCTGACGGCGATTTTCCATATAAAGTTCCTCATACTTTTTTGTAATTTCATCCTATAAATTAAAGTGTTAAAATAAATAAGGAATTCTCTTATATCATTCTTGAGCTCTGTTTTTAATGTACGTATATATTTTGGCGTAGTAGCGTAGGAGTCTTTCATCACATTGAGTACCCTAGTTATGTATGCGTGTGTACTTGTGTCGGAAGACGTGATGGGAGGCACTTCATGAATGTACAAGCCGATGCATCCATTGTTCGTGGTCAGGGTGCTACGAAAATAAGGGACACCTCTGTAGTCATTGCATATCGGATTAATTTAATAACCCAATTAAAAATAAACATTATTTATTTCATTATGTATCACAGTAAGCTATATACTTAAACTACCTTCAAATTTTAAGCTTTTACGATACACATTTAATGCAATTACCACTAATGTTCTCTCAAATATGTCTGGGTGGTATGGATATGACAAGCGTCTGTACTGATATAAAGACGAACGTTTTATCTCATTAGCTTCTTTCAGAAGTTCCTTTTCATCTATTTTTGGCAGACTTTTTTCAATTTCATCCACTTGTTCCTTGATTTTACATAAAACTCTCTCCACCACTCTAGAGTTATGCTTCTCTGCAGCATTCGCAAACGCTCTGTCAAAACAGATCTGTCTGTGTGTCTGAAGTTCTTGTGCAAAGGTTATTACTAGACTGCCAAATACTGTAGTTATAACACAATATCAAATTATAAACGAGTTACAGAATTTTATTAATTGGCAACAATAAGAATTTCTACTTTAAGTAAGAGTGAGACAGTTCGGTTTTGCAGTGTAGCAATGAACGTTTGGATATTCATGATGGTGTATACAATTAGATTAAATGTTTTAGGCATTTTAAAAGTTTCTTGGACATTAGCTCAAATTGTAATAATGATACTAAATTAAAAGAATTTCTACATTTATTCCGACAACTTTTGCCGTTAAAAATGTTATCAGTGTTTATATAAAATGATTAAGAACAGACCAACTCTTTAAGGTGAGCAATTACATTTCAGCAATAGTTTATGACATTGTTCTGTTTTTGTACTGAGATTTGTTTAAGAAACAAAAACACATTACATAATTATAGTGACCTCCCTATTAAAATGTATTATCTATTATTTTTATGAAACTGGTAAATTTCCTATTTTTAATATATGAAGTATTTAAAAGAAGATTTCGAAGTCATCTATTTCCAAGGACGCTAAGGTATATTGCATCCTGGTATATTGCATCCTGTTTCGTTACATCCGTTTTAGAAATATAGGTTATTTGCTTTGTATAGAGAAAAAAATATAAGCACGTACAATATTTTTCCGAGTGCATATTAATTTCTTCGATTCAAAACTAATTACCTTTTTATAACATACGTATCTGTCCAAAAGCCTGAATATAACTTACAATAATCGACATTCAACGACACACATTTAATGAAAGCAATAAAATGGGAAATACTGACGTTCCAGGTTCTAATTTTTACTCAACGGAGAATAGAAATGAAAATGCATTGAAAACAAAATATTCACCTAGACCATCGATTGGTTTTTGTTCGAATTTTATCATCTTTGCGAGACATTTGAACGGCCTCCTGAGGACATACTCCTTTAGCTCTGTCATATTTTCTTTAAACTTGTGTTCATATTCATGCTCGTCAAGTGTATTCAATTTATTAAGTTTCTCATCCGCAGCTGGCCGGCCGACAACAAAGCAACGTCTGACTGGAAAGTACGTTCGTATGCATTGCCTTGCTTTATTGTAGTCTCCATTACCTGGATCTAAATGATCTTTTAGGAAAGATTCAAAGTAGTCGTCCGGGTTTTGGCAGTCTTTCGGTAACTGAAGGTAAAAATCCCTCAAACATAAAACAAATGTTGGCGAGACGAAAGGAAGGAGTTCTTCGCTATCCGCTTTGTCAGCATTTTCGATCATCTGGCAATGGTTAGGTAGTTTTGTAATGATTCTGGTCTTTGGTTGAGGAAATTTCATATAATCAAGAACTTATTTTTATGACAAAACTATCAATAGAGATGAGTCAGAAATAACAGTGTCATTATCAAGGGAATTACATATAAACTGCCTTTTTATCGGAAAGATAATCAAATAACAGTGTAAGCTTGTATGATCACCAAAAATATGTTTTATATAACATCTACATGTATTAACACTGAAACATCACCGAGGTCATTTTGATTAAACCTTGGACAAGGTTACGTTTAACTGCTGACATTGACCTAAAACGGCACACATATAATGTATATTAGTTCCCCGAGAGATTCAAATTTGCACTATCTCTGCATGTTCATGGTATCAAAGGGAACTTCAGTAAATATGGCACCGCTGATTACACAAACAATTGAGGCCAAATTTGATCCTCAACATATCATTTTGTCTCTCCTGTCAATCGAGAAACAAGCGAAACGGTGTAATGTTTGAGAGTAAAATATTGTTATTTGTTTTGTTTTGCATTTTGTTTGGTGTCACGTTTAATTTTCATGAAGAAATTAATGCCTCATATTCGGTTTCCGCATAATGCCGTTCAAAACGAAAATGCAAATACAGTCTAACCAGTCTTAAGCAGCCAGCCTGAGGAAACAGACAATTTTGCTGCTTAAGCCAGGTGACCGCTGATCAGAGGGGTAGCCAGTATACATATATTTCAGACTTTTCAGCCCGGTTCTTTTACGTTTTACTCTTATCATTTTATAGACACATTCAGGTGATGAAAGAAATATAAAAATAATATCACAAATATTTTGATACTAATTAAAGATCGAGTATTATCTTTAACCGAGATCAAACTGTGAACAAAAAAATTGACACGAGGTGACACGTTAATTGCCTTTTAATCATCTATACGACTTCATTAAAAACTATATTATTTCTTGGGCGCTATGTCAATTTTTCAAAGTTAAGACATTTGCTTTTATTAGTAGACCGTCCTTTTCTAAATCGACCCTAGGGATTATATCATAACCACAAAACAACAGAAATAAAGACATGCAAGATTAAGAGTACTGTCAAGTAAAACAAAATTGTCAGAAGGATTAGAAATTACAAATAAACGAGAGCTATCAGTGCAATTAATCATCCACATTTTTAAGAAGTGCAAACAATCACAACCAGTAGTTATTTTAAATAATTAATAAATAAAAGGATACTTAAGTCTGTCAAGTAAGTCCATATTGACGACGCCAAATGTGTTGTAGATTAGTGTACTACTCAACAAAAATGTAATGGTAAACAAGCAGTTGTCGTTTACGTGGGTCTGAAATTAATTGAAACACATTTAACATAATGATTCAATACAATTACAAATAAAGTTCCATATAATGTAACGCAATTATTCCTGATGTTTCTATAAGAAAGGAAATTAAACGAAATTGAGACTTTAAAATTCAGTGCGTTACAGTGTTTTTGTTAATTACTTAGAATGCACTCGGCTATAATTTAGTAAAGCAAATGCAAATTGTATCACAACTGTATAGATCATTGATCGTTACCTTCTTTATTTAAACTTTCATTCAACAAAATTTCGTGATTACAATACCATTCCTATATAAAAATTGACAAGCACAACAATTTTTCATTCAAATGTGTGATGAAAGGCGATAGCCTTATTACTCGGAAATACTGAATACAAATATAATGAGCTAACCACGCAAAAAAAACCCGGAAAAGCCCGAAACCAATATGTTATTAATTTGTTTATATATATTTTACATTTGAATGAAACGTAGCAAACTATGTCAAATTCAGTGTTCGAAATACCAAAACTGATTCCGAAAAGACAGAATGCTTCTGGGGTTTCTGTCAGTAGTTGCCAGACAATTTATGTGCTAAAGAAGTTCATAACCACTTAACATTTCAAAAGAAATAATGATTGTAATAAAGTCTAAATAATCATTTCATACAAATGTAACTTACTAATAAGTTTTTAGCAAAAATAGAACTATAGACAGCTTTTGCTGTACATTAACTGAAGTGAAAATGAAAAAAAAAAAGTCATATCCTCATGGGAACATACCTTGCGACGTTAAGAAATAAACTTTAAAACCACGAATTAAAACTTGAGGATACATAATGACATTTTTAATTAATTGATAAATCTATTTATTCTCCAACAAGACATACAGCTATGTAAATCTGCAAAATCATTCATTCAATAAATCACAGAAAGGTCAAAATGTAGAGCTGTCACATCAACCATCATTATTAATATTGAACATTGGTTGACGGATGTGACGCAATAAGCATAAAGTACTGTCTGGACCAAGCAAACGCTAATTATTGATTTGTCAGTTACACAGTAAAATTTTCCTAACACAAGCCACAACAGAATTGACAGTTTTCAAACTCTTAAAGTTATCATTTTCAACCTAACATGTCTAATACTAGTATTCCAAATGTTCACAACATGGGCACAGGAATTTGTAATTTGTCCTAATAACTCTTCTATCACAACAATAGATACCATGTGCCTATTAATTACAGGGAAACCTATCAAGCGTTCCGTCACACCGAGTCCACTTTGCAAAGGTGATGGGAACATTTTTCGACAGCCTTGCTGGTGTTCACAAACCACGTATTATACAGCATGTATAATCATCATTAACAGTATCATCTTCAGAATCATTGGAACTTCCTGGCTATAAATTAATAAGGGATTGACCTGGTTGAGACTCTAAGACTTGAATTCTCGGGCTTTCCGATATTTTCTTTTTCTTTGATTTGTCTGACTCAGACATTTGCCTAACCTTACTTTTACTCTTTGACTTCCACCCTTTAGTTCCTGTTGTGCCAACTGCATATAAATTGCATTATCTGTATTTTCTTTACCACAAACTGTGGCTCTAACTGTCTAGACTTTGACACAACTTTACCTCTTTCAGATTCTGTTCTCTTTTTTTAAAACATATCACTGTCTGATACATATTCCTTACCTGCAATCAACACCCCTTTCATAGTTGCAACACTCTGAACCTTCAGGCAACAATTTGATATGGGATTGGTTTAGGCTCTGAAAATTTAAATTTCAGATTCAGAGAACGATGCTATATAGAATCAATTGGATCTTTTCATCACTGCGACAAGGTACTACTTACAGAAATACCTCGCAATTTCACCAGTCGGTCTCATTGACTGTTCCTGATGTACAAGGGGTAGGACTTTTCATATGATCCAGATTCATTTCTACCCCGGAAATATTAAAACTGGTGGCATAACGACAGCAATAGCACTGCCGTATCTTTGTATAGTTACAGTTTTACCTTTACCTAAGTTCATAGTTTTTGGGCAAATGTCAAAACCACCTACAATACCAAGTGGTTTGTGCTTCACATAAACTACCTTCTCATCCGGATCAAATATCAGATGTGGCTTAACAGGCAAGTCATGCGTGTTAATATAAGCATGTTAAGTTTTTAAAGTACTCTGATATTACACTTTCTTTTGCAATATCTGTTCTAACATGCTCCAATGCTCTTTCTGTGATTTTATCCTTATATCATACCACAGTTCTCTAAGACCCTTCATCCATTTAGTAAAGATTACTTTTTGTTTCGGACGTTTACCAAACTGCAGAGCGTAAACAGATGCAAGGTCAACGCACTTTTTGACAGTATAATCGTACCCATAACTTGTCATTTTTTCAATATGTTCTACAATTTTTGCCTCTTCATACTCGGTGAGAAATGGAGGTGAAGCTTTCGCATAAACCCATTTTCGGAATCAATCTTTTTAAGCACACAATCTCTCGAAGTATTTCCTGGCAAAAACTTGTAGTACCTAACACACTCATTCCCTTTTCTTTCACTGACTTGTAGACATTAGTGAGAGCAGTTGGAGAATACAATCTGCATTTCTTTCTTACTGGCTGAGAACGAGCCTAAAATTAGAAAAGAATAGAAACTTTAAATACAAAAGTTTTTCTTCTGCCTCGAACATAAATCCAACAATGAAAATATGCTTGGACTTTTAAAACATACGGAAATCTTGAAACCGCCTTTCAAAAATGTTAACAAAGCGGACGGGTATAAGGTTTAGATAGAAAATGGGATTTTAGCAAGGGAATGATTAGGAGTAATGGAAAAGGCAATATTTAGGAAAAAATGAAACAGTTTGTTGGTACTTACTTGTTTGAGTCTCATTTTGTTCACTTTGACAGCTGATTACACTACACTGCGACACAGTAGAATTTTTGCTACGGTCGCGCATGCGCAATGGCAAGGCACGTGCTCTGCGTCATTAATTAAGATGGCCACGAAACGATGGTCTCTATCCTAGATCCGACGACGATAAATGCAATGTAATATTTTTTCCAGCGTAAAAACAATTAATTTCCTTACTCTTTCAACAGACATGTAACATTTTACAATTGTAATACGGTGTGCAAAAACGCGAACGAATAATATAATGTAAATCCACAAGTGCTACCATATGTAAAGTATATACTTTTGAACACATCTGCAGGTAAAAAGTGGCGAAATAAAAGTTTTATGTGTATTGTGTATTTTAAACTACAGAGAAAATTTAAAACAGCTGCAGAGCTCACTTTTTTCGCATCTCCGAAACCTTCTGTATCAAGAACCATCAATATCTGATCTCTCTGTGTCGGATGGCGAATGCATTTAACCCATATACCTTTAGTTTGAGAGTCTGTGGAATGTCCTATTTCGAAAACTAAACAGAAAAAAGAAACAGTCATAGAAGAATGAACAATTAATAAGAAAGAACATTTTTCCCTAACATACGCTGTTCAATGATATAAAAACGGATGATGAATTTGTCGTTTAAGTAACTTCTTTAACAATATCATTTTCCTAAACATTGTTGAATTTTGTAGTAAGACGGACCGTGTGGGTCATATTAGCAACACTCGCCATGCGTTTAAAGTCAAGATATAGAACATTATTCCATTAAGTAATTGAGAAATAAATAACATACGAGAGTATAAATAAAGTTGCCTTATCTTATTCTCACCGCATTTTTCACCCATTATGTAATTGGCAAGAAACGACTTTCCACTTCTATATGGCCCGCAAATACCAACAATGCTGAGAGGAGCGTTTATTTGACGTATTTCCTCAAGTGTATCATCTACTACCGTCAGTTTACCCATTTTATCGGCGGAAAGAA
Source organism: Mercenaria mercenaria (assembly GCF_021730395.1). Taxonomy (NCBI): domain Eukaryota; kingdom Metazoa; phylum Mollusca; class Bivalvia; order Venerida; family Veneridae; genus Mercenaria; species Mercenaria mercenaria. The sequence continues at coordinate 55,682,828 of NC_069372.1, forward strand.
GAAGCTGTGCTGATGTAAAAATATTTAGTTTATTGAATCTGTAATAGAAAATAAGAAAAACAGTTTGCCCGTGGTAATGTATTATTATTACCCTTAAGTAATAGTTAGACAGCAGTACTCAATATAAAACAAAAGGCTACTTCATTAGGACAAAAGCACAGGGTATCAAAGGTGTGGACAAAAATACCAAATATATTTCTAACTTAGAGAAAAACAAAAGAAAACAAAATGATTTCAAGATTAAACGTACACGGAGATCACAAACGAAAAAGAAATATTGCAAGAAACGAAACTTTTTTATGAGAAACTATTTTAAAAAGACCCGTTGTCAATTATTTTACACTACAATTTCCAGAAAATAACAATAAACTCAACGATGCACAAAAACAGTCATGTGAAGGGCTCTTAACAGAAAACGATATAAGCATAACTGATATCTTACTTGGTGCTTATATCTACATCATGTTATAGGGTGACTGCATTGACACGACCACAAAACAGCGCTTCCCAGGGTTTGATACGTGCCATTTGGGGACAGAACCGATCCAGAAAATCTTGTAATTAGGGCTTTCCTTATACCTTTGGTCGAATGCACATTCCTTATTGTATTCAATGTGGTATCCCTAATTTTGTAAAGCTTCAAATCATGCAAAGGTAGCTAGACGCAATATAGCAATGATCCTTTTTTGGGTGGGATTAAAAAAGCAAGTAAAAACTTCGGCCATGGAATAATCAACTCTAAACAACATTTTCCTAGGTTCAGGTAACGTGTCGCAGTGATCGCACGGTTCCGATATGTCTTTACGGTCACATTCATTGCAAAACTGTTTACAGCAACAAAAATTTGGTATGTTCTCTCTTATATCGAACCGACAGTCACAATCGAAATAAAATGTACTCTCAAGGAGCTTTACATTAAGATTAAACGTATTTTGGTATTGCAATACAGATTTACTTTCTGGGTAGTATTAGAATCTAGGGAGATGCCTGACTTTGTACACTGTGTGGCGTTCCCCAATAGCCGTAGTTTTGATATTTACTACTTTCGTGTTGTGTCCTCTGATTGGCTTATGCTCTTGATAACTTTGAAATTTTTTAATTGTAATCCTACTGACTATTCATGTCACTTTACAAATGAGTTCATATAAGAGCTGAAATAAGACTTTTCTCGAAACACATCACAATTAGTCTTAATAGTCATAAATCGATTGTATATGTTATAAAATGATGTTTTCAATGCAAAATAATCATTAAAATTGAAAATTTTTGAATTTTGACCATATTTTGAGTCGATGCGCCTATTTCAGCAGCAATTTCTGCTATAGAAAGGTCAATATTTTGTCTCCAGAATGTTTGAAAATGCACAAAATGCATCCATTGAGTCATATTCATGACAGAATGAATGATATTTCGGAATCAAAGTGAAAAATAATGCATACAGGTGAAACTTTTACCAAAATTTACAATGAAACGACCATAGAGCCTAAATCTAGCCCAGAAAATGGGTAGGGGGTGGCCTCACTTAAAGGGAATTCCTATAGATTTTTATGCGCATCTTTCTGCGCAGCCAACACTTTCTATGGAAAACTGAACTGAAGTCAATATTTGTTGAAACATGTTACAGACAATCTTAAATATGAGGAATTTTGAATGAAATAACATTTTTGATAAGTTATATCAGTAATCAAATGTTGATACTGGTTTATGTTGTATTGACAAGTATCATGCCTGACAGGTATCTTGCTATTGTTGTGGTTGTGTTTTCACATCGCGTTTTAGTACAAAGACAGTGTTGTTCATATAATATAAGATAATTGACTTAGTACTGATAAGACAATATCACCTTTCAGATTATTTAGTATTCAATTATAGAAAGAATTAAGAATTTTTAAAACTTTTTTTTTAACTTTTAGCAGACATACATGTAATCAATTTGGCCAGGTTCGCGCCATTTCCGTCCGAACAGGTGTTGTATTCTAACGGTCTTAACATAAAATTTAGCCTGGTGACCCATACATTTTTAGCCATTTTACTGCTCACAATACAATTATCTATACACAAGAAGAAAAAGAAAAAATTCTATGAAAGAGTTTTTTCAAAATTTAAAAAAAATATTCTTCACTATGGGTATTTTTCATTGAAAAAAGTTCACAAAAGTAAATATGAAACAATATTTTTTTTTCATTTGTACCCATTATTGTAAGGACAGAGTATTACAAATATGACTATGATATCAATATAAGTATATAATAAAATCTGTAAAAAGAAAAAACCGTATTGTGCTGCCTGGGTGTATATTTTGGTTGGTATTTATAAAAAAAGCAGAAAATTATGAAAATGTTGAAAATTCGCTGGCAGTTTCAGCAACAGTGGGTGTGTTCAAAACATTTTTTCACAAAAACAAGCCTGGTGACCTATTGTTTTTATTTGTTCATTGTTTTCAGCACAAATTTTCCTATCATATATGTGAATTTAAAAGAATTCTATGAAAGGAAAAAAACTATAGGAATTCTCTTTAAATGTCTATATTTCTCTAAAATCTCGAATTTTCACAATGAAACTTGTTAACAAGTTCGGTATTACATCTTTCTTGAAAATAGAGATGAAAATGTTATGAAATTTGATAAAAAGTTATTTCTTATAGGTTATAATGCAGCAATTCGGTCCAAAATGTGCTTCCGTGGTGTAGTCGAAAGAAGTCCCTAAAAAATATAAACTATTTTTTCCATTTTTCGCGCATTTGCGCGTAAATCGGGGGCCAAATGGGCATTATTTCACTCGTGGAATGAATTTTACATAAAATAGGACACGTTAGTAGTATAAGAAATGATGGTTCTGGGACACTTTTTCCAATTTTAATTAGCCGCCCTCTTTTTAAAAATCCAAAGCCGGCCAATTAAAAAAACTAAAGATTTTAACAAATTATTGTTAAAACCTTTAGTAAAATATTATTAAACGTTTATAAATTATTTTTATTGATAAAATGTAAAGGTGCAAAGCCTCTGGTCTTTAAATTTATTTTGAAAAGTAATTTATAATTATTTGTTCATTTTGTTTTACATTATTAATTTTTAGCATTTTATACAGTAAATCATACAACGGTACTTTATCTTGTAACATTTTAATGAAAAATAAACAATAGTAACCACAGAGTGTACTTGTTTTGTCTTGATATTGAACACTGTTATACTTTACATTTGGTATATATTTAATTACTTCTTTTGGTGGAGGAAGTCCGAACGGGTCAAAATATATTTTATTTACATAACATACCCAATGTGTTCCAGACCCAACAGAGTCGTCCAAATTTATAATTCCACATTCTTTATTTAATTTTGTTTTTGGTAAATTATTTCTACTAAATACACCCCTAAAGTTTTTAATTTTCAATTGTTTAACCCATTGTTCAATTTCAAAGTTAGAAATAGGTTTGTTTATAATTTTTTTTTTTTTTACTATAGGAATTCGTCTGTAAGGCCTCCGTTGAGAATCAATCTGTATACCCTGACCATGTCCCTTACCAATTAACAAAGATGTAATCAAAGGTATTCCTAGACTAGCATCCAGCATACCCAGGAACCCACTGTTTTGTTTTTGTTTTTGTGTTAATTTATTATAATCACTCCAGATCCCAATAGTTGTTTTCTTTGATTAGTTGTAAGATATGGTGATATCATGTTTCTCTTATTATTAGCTACTGAAATCATACCATTCCCAAGTAACTTACTGACACCGGTACTAGCAAGCCCAGAAAGGGCACCGATGCCTAGAGGAGCTAATATTTTTGGAGCTATTTTTGCTGCCATTGGAAGAATTGTTTTTCCTATTAAACCAGCCAAAGCTCCTAAAATTCACCATTTCGACCTTGACTGGACATTTGTTTTTTTGAAATTGTAATTTCTAATCCCTTATTATTTCTAATAGACTTTTCAATTTGATTAATTTGTGTTTTTGTTAAAAGTAAAGGGAAGTTTCCACGTAATTGTTCATGTTTTAATCTAAAAGTATGTGGAAATTTATTATTATAAGCTTGTGCTAAATTTTTTTTCTGTCCATCTGTAAGATTAACTTTATATTCAATATAATTTGATGTCATTATATATTTAAAATTTATTTTATTTAAACAATAACAAGTTCATTTCCAATAGTATTTATTTCAACTGTTTCTTCATACAATACAATTGCGTAAACACGAATATTAGCTGCTGGTGCAATATTTAACTTAGCTGTTAATGTAATATGCTTAGGATCTTCTGTTATTACTTCCTTTTTATATTCCAAGTTAAAATGAACAAATCCAAACAAACTTTGAAAATTAAATCTATTTAAGAGACTTCCAGTAGTTTTGTTATTTTGTTTATAGTAATAATTAATTACATCGTCATATATTCTTGATATACTTGTGTATTCTGTTTCTGGATAAAAAACACCATTACCAACTTCAAGACGACAGGAGCTCAAAGTGCAATTATTATTTGCTGCATTAATTTTAAATGTATCTAATAAATGTGGGTTATGTTCTTGTGAATTACTTTTGTCAGGTCGTTGTAAATAAACAAATACATGTTGTGGTTTTGTTATACCAGCTGTTATTCTAAAGGTTATATTATTGTGTTGTGTATCAGTTGATTGTGTCACCATTTCCCGAAGATTTGACCATCTTGCTTTTGTAAATCTTTCAGCAATTAGATTAAGTCCAAATTCATTGAAAATTAAACGCGGAACCCATAGAATTAGTTTTGTTACAATTACTCTACCAGTATCAGTAACTTTATCTCTAAAAATTAATCATCCGTCAGCTGCAGTGTTATTTGAATTTGACTTGGAGGTAAAATATTAGTTTCTAAACCCTGAAAAAAAATGAATAATTATTTAACGGAATCTTAGCATTTACATTTTTACCACCTTGGATTGATAACTTCCTAGCAGCAAAACGACTATTATATGTAGCTTGGTCTTTTCTGCTTTTGGCGTTAACGTCTAAATAAATAAATTCATTTGTTCCAGTTGATTCTGCATAATCCTTAGATAGTTCAACTAAATTTTTTACATTTATTACCTTGTATAAATTATTACAATCATATACAATTTTTCCATTTTGTTTAACCACTAACTGATCAATTATTGAAGCTGCATTATTAATTAAAGCAATTTGAGCTCCATCAGCATAATTAGCACCATCAGCGAGTTTATTAACTTCAAAACTTACTTCAAAATAGTCAATAAACCAATCAAAAGAGCTTCTATCATTAATTGTAAAGTGATATCCGTTTTTTTTGTTGCTTAACATTATTTCCAAAGACAGATATTAAAGCTGTATCTAATTGAATAGGAGTTAGTTTCGTATCTTTCACAATATTGTTTTGTTCTAAACATGTATATATTATATATTATTTTATTTTTTATAAATTAATCTGTTAATACGTTTACGCGTCCCCGATCCTGACAATATTCTATTTATTCTCATATTAATATCCTCCTCCTCATTATTTGAATTTGTTTTTTGTAATTCCTTAGCAATTAAATTACCAACTGCCGGAGCAGGTTTCTTTTTAAATTTTTCAACAATTTTATTAGCAGCTAAATTTCCGACTTCAGTTCCAACCTTTTTTCTTCCACTTTCTAGTGCAGCTTTTCCTGCTGTTTCCAGAGCTTTTCTTCCAGCTGTGCTAATTGAAGATGCAACTCCACTTGAAAACAATTTTGTTAAAGTGTCAAAGATACCTGTACCAGAGATGGAATCTCCGGAGACCACAGGTCTACCATGTATATTTTCTTCTCCCGTGTGCGCATCAACATAAATACATATTCCTTTATTTTTGTCATAAACTTTCTTGTACATTATATAAAACTAAAATTTATTAATTATTTAATTAATTTCTTTTAATATTAATGTAAAACTTGTTTCAACCCCATTAAACTTAATTATTCTACCAAATACATCTGTAATATATATTCTTATTGAATTTATAATATATTTATTAATTTCAGAATATCCAACTCTGTTTGGTTCTTTTGTAAAAGAATAAGCTCTTGTTAAATCTGCAGTACTTAAAGCATAGATAATATCACTAAAATTACCATCAACAAGTGAATTATCAATAAGATCACAATAAATATAAATTGTATCCACAGAGTTAGTTATATTTGGTGTTGTAGTTCCCCATTTAGTATTTCTCAATGCTTTTTTCTCAAATCCAAGCAATGTATGAAAATTTGACATTCTTAAATCCAACATAAAATTATTATGAATTGAAATCAAAATCTTAAAACTACTTAAATCAAATTCTAAACTTATTGGAGCAATGTCTGATTTATCAAATTCAAAATCATCATTGGTTATTAATGTTTCTCTGATATAATTATTAATGTCTGTATAACTGTAAGAACCATTTGTAAATATAATATCTTTCCAATCCTTACCATTATTATAACGAATTTTTTTATTATCATATTCATCACTAATATTATGCCAAGAGTAAGTCATAGTGTTAATACTATCCAAACCAACAGCATAAGTTTTATTTTTATCTAAAATTAAAGGGCGACTAAATCTAATTGTAAAATCACTCGGAGTATTTTTATTATCATCTTTAACTGTTTCAGAACTTAATACTATTTTTTGTTCCATTTATATATTCAAGAAAAATATTTTTTATATAACATTTCATGTTGTTCTGGTAACAATTTGTTCATTTTTAATAATTGGTCTACTACCCTAATACCTTCATTTTTTAGTTCTTCATTATTATTTCCAGCATCAATTGAACCACAAATTAACTCCAAGTCATTAACCAATTCTTCTGGATTACACGGACAAACGTCATAACCTTGTCCCCTAATTACTTTTTTAAATTTCATAGATCTTTTTTTGATAAGTAATCCTGATTTTTCTGTTAATTCTTTAAATATTTTTCTTGAATGAATTGAATGTTTTTTTATTATTGTTATATCTTTTATTAATTAGATCAATCAAATCATTATCTACTTTAGTGTTAATTAATTCTTTTCCAGTTATTCTATCTTTAGCAATTAATTTGTTTTGGCCATAAAGTTTATTTAAGTTAATAATTAAATTACCATATTGTCCATTTGATGAAACATTATATGGATTCAGAACCTTTGGTTCTTTAAGAAAACTTTGTTTTTGATTATGATATCTTATTCCCTTTCCAAATACTTCTGAGTCATTAATCATTTTTGATAAGCGTTCACCGTATCTTTTAAGATTTTCTCTATGTAATTCTAACTCCGAAACATACTCACCCGCAGTCATAGATTCTGCATTTGTAAATTCAATTATTTTATCTGGATTTTTACTGTGTTTATTTATTTTATGAGTACACATCTTTAAATTCTTGGTAACCTCTTTTCTTGTTTTTATCCAATCACCTTTATCTTTGCTTATTATTAACTCTGATAATACAGGTAAGTGCCAATCTGATAATACATCTTTATCGATATTTACATCTAAATCTGCCATAAATTCTTCTTCTTCTGATTCATCAGTTGTTTCACCTATTTCTTCTGCTAATTCATCCTGAAATTTTTTATACATTGCCGATTCTCCAGGAAATTCTTTTGGTCTTGCCCCTAATTCTTCTGATCTTTCAGTTGTATCATCAGTTGTTTCAGTTATTCCTATCTTTTCTCTTCCGTAATCTTCTAATCTTTTAAATTCATCTTGAGGAACCCATCCAACAGGTTCATCTCCCCAATCTACTGAATGAAAATAAGGAGTCGGTTCTAAAGCTTGTTGTTTTCTGAATTCTTCTGATATACTTTTTGGAAGTAACGCTAATTGCTCCTTAATTCCAGGATATGCTTTTAATTGACTTGATAATTGTTCTTTTTGGCTTTCTATTCCTTCAGTAATTGGCTTATAAATTTCATTATACATATCCGATTTGTAGCTTTTTTAATTTTTTCTCTCATTATTTCTTTTTTCAAATCTCTCATCTTTTGCCCGACTAAGTTTTTTCTTATTCTCATTTCATTAAGTTTTGATTGCATTTATATAATAATGTAAGATAATGTAAGATATTGTAAGATAATGTAAGATAATGTAATATTATTATATAATGGAAATTCCAAATTATGATACAAAAAGTAATGCCAAGCACAATAACTTTAAACAACATTATCCTTTTATGCCAGATTCATGTTTTAGAATGTTAATATGTCGATCTTCTGGATCTGGAAAAACAAATACATTAATGCATATGCTACGCAAACCTCTTATATATTATGATAAATTATACCTATATGCTAAAAACCTAGAACAATCTAAATATCAGGATTTAATTAATTTCTTAAATGGAATTGCAAAAAGAATTAAAGTAGATCCAAATGAAATACTTGAATGTTCTAATAATGAAATAATTGATGTTAATGATCTTGAATCAGAAAAACAAAAAGTAGTAATATTTGATGATTTTGTATGTGAAGATAAATAGGTTCAGAATGAAATAACAAAGTACTTTATTCAAGGACGTCATAAAAACTGTTGTGTTATTTATTTAAGTCAGTCTTACTATAAAACACCAAAAGATATCCGTATTAACTGTTCACATTATATTTTATTTGAAAGTCCAAGTAAACGAGAAAATGATATGATTTGTAATGAACAAAATATTAACCCTAACTCTTTTGCTAATGCAACAAAACAAAAATATGATTTCTTATATATTGACAAACCAAGGAAGTTTTTAAGAAAAAACTTTACAGGAATTATATAATAATAATATAATGGGAGTTTTTAATGATGTAAAACAAATAAGTGAACCTGACAGTATAAGTAAAGTTAAATTTGATATTGATTTAAGTGATTATGCTACTAAGAAACAATTCAAAAAACTTAAAAAAGAATCGGAATCGTATCTTCACAGAAATAAGGAACTTGATAACACAATGAACAGAGCATTGGATATGGGAGGTAATGAAATAATCAGCCTAGGAAATCCAGATAAACCCAACGATGCAGTTTCAAGACGGTTTATGTATAAAAAAGTTCAAAGTGTAATAGATGACTATAATCTTGAAGATATTAAAAGTATAAAACAAACACTAGAAGCAGAAGTAAAGAATATTGAAGATTTAACAAAAGATTTTAAAAAGAATTCATTATTAATTAATCAATTACAAGGTAAAATTGAAGAAGAAATGAAAGCTATGGTTGATTCTATTAAAGAACTTAAAGAAAAATCTGATTTGACAGATGACAACATAAAAGAAGTATTTGGAACCAATTTTGAAAAGTTATATAATCAAGTTCAAGAATTAAAAGATAGTATGATTAAACATGAAGAACTAAAAGACAAGATTAATGAAGCTGAGAAAAAGTTACAAAATATGTACCAGTTAGAAATCAGAACAGAAATAAATAAACTAAATACTGAAATGGTAAAAGGGAATCAAGATTTACTCGATACATTTTCAAATAAATTTGCAGAATATAAATCTGAACTGGAAAAGGCAGCTTCACAAAGAGGTGATGACCATGACATAGCATTAGATAATCTTAAAAAAGAGTTTAATTCTAACATAGAAAATTTTAAGAAACCACTTCGGATCTTGATTAGTACTGTTGACACTCGTCACAATTTAAAGTATGCAGATTTAAGTAATCTTACAGAAATATTACAAAAAGATATCAACGAATTTAATGATAAAATTAAAACAATAATAAATGATCTGGACTTTGTAGTTGAAATGTCAGCTAAATAAGGAGAATCAACCACTGCTAATACCCAAGCAATTTCCACTAATGCAGAAAAAATTACAGAAGTAAAAAATGTTTTCTTATAAGAAGAAACACAATTAGCTAGAACAAAGGGTGTTGTTGACAATTTATCTGCTTCTGAAGTTGCTACAACAAAACGACTTGATGATTTAGCTAAAGTAATTCTTGAACTAAATGAAAATAATAAAGCAATAGAAGATGAACTAGAAACAGTAAGACGTGAAGTGTTTCTTTTTTAACATTACAATAACAAACAACTACATGTAAATCTTTATTATACTCGTATTCAAATTCAGACATATGACATTGAAGATAAACAGTTACAACAAAAGGCATTAAATACCACAGATTTATTTGATTATTTGGATTACGAGGTAATAAGATTACAGATTATAAAAGTTTTATTAAAACAAATCATATATATACAGAAACTAATCGTAAAGATAGGGAAAGAGATGTTTTTCAAATCCAAGAAGGTGGGGATTACATAATCGAAATAAATATTATCATTAGCAACTCTGATAGAACATTTGATATGATTTTTTTTTATTGGTGGGGCGATCACACAAATGGAAGTGAGTATATAAAACCTGAGGTTAAAAATACAACATTGGTTTTCAAGAAAAAAAATTAAAATTAATTTTAAAAAAAAGATGTTTACAATTCAACCAAATGTTGTTTCACCAATACCATTTGAAGGTTCTGGTAAATTTATCATAGAACCAGGAAGTTATGTCAGATTCTATTTAGTTAATTAAAGTTTTAAAACTTTAGTTTTAATTAATAACTATGTTTTTATATAATGGGAATATTCAATAATATAAACGAAAAAGTAAGTAAAATAGAGAGACAAATAATAAGAAAACCTCCAGTGTTCTTAACATGTTATACCGAAGATACCGATAGTGGATTATTTCAATGAAAAGTTGTAAATGCTAGTCCTGGTTTAGTTCAAAATGGTAATAATGTAAAATATAATTCTTCAAAGTTACAATGCCAAAACTAACTAAAAAAATGAATCTATTTCTATTAATTATGCTAATGAATTGTAAATGAATGATGTTATTTATATTGATTTTTTAAACGTTAAAAATATTGAGTTAACAATTTATGGTTCTATAATTTAAGAATTAATTTAAGAATAAGCTAATGTATCAATACCATTATCAAGAATATATCTTTTATCGTCATAACATGATAAAGATGTTTTATTTATAACATAACTGGAAAGATTTTGCTTATCAGAACGAATAACTTTAAAGGTGTGATTACTTCGGGTTGAATTAAACAAAGTATCTTTGTAATTTTTATGAACTATTGTTTTCTTAACAACATGTTTTTTAATTCCTTTACATTTTTTAACACTAATTTCATTTTCTAATAAATATGAATACATTTTACTACGTAATCCAACAAATTCAACGATTGGAATACCGGCAGCTTCATCTTTAAATTTTCCAATTACTTTTTTATTATTGTCGAAATAAAATTTTGAATTACTATCGTAATCACTATTATCAAATAAATCTTTGTCCTTATAAAACTCCTCATATGCATCTTTGGTTTTTATTTCATAACATAATGAATCAGTGTCAGTGAATAGTAATTTACAATTACCTTTATACTTTTCTTTAATGTAATTATAATGAAAATGATACATTAAATATTTTGATAAATCTAGAATGCACATTCCAACATAACAAGGTCTGTTTAATAACAAACTTTCTTTTATTCTATGAATACCAAATAAATTCTTGTTAAACATCGTTGAACTAACAAATGAAGGTTTTGCTATATATTTTAACAAAAGGTTTTCATCATAAGTTAATTTAATATTAACCCTCTTGCGTAAATTCTCCATCGTCTTACCGAATACAGACTTGTTCATTAACTTAAAAAAGTCCTTTTCAAATGATTTTTTTGCTTTAGATCTTTTTTGAGTATTAAAATCAATATATTTTTTAAACCAAGGACTTTCGTCAAAAGTTAATATTTTGTGTATGTTTGTTACTTTTAACCCTAATTGTGCATATAGTTCAAGATTTTTATAATGAACTACATAATTTTGTTTTTTCATTAAAGTTGGAACTCATTTTTTTACATTACTTTTTCCTATTTCAAATTCTTTTTTAATATTTTTACTATAATTTGAAAGCCTTTCGTCTGGTATTTTGATTTTTTCAGGAGCCAAAGGATAATCATTATGTACAGTATGTAATTCTTTTGGATATTCAAGATCACATTCAATTATAAATTAGTTTTACCTTTTGCAATTAATTTCTTGAATTGTTTTTCGGATATAAATTTAAAGTTTCCAGAGGGCAAAGGTCGACACATGGCCCAACCGTAAAGATTATTGGCGTCGAGGTACATAATGTATTTAGATTCTAATTCAGGATCATAATCTTTCATATATTTATTGTTTGCTTTACTGTATCTGTTTGAAATATAACTTATTCCTCCCCTCAGTCCCTTTTCAATAAAAAGATACATATCAATATCAGTTATTAAATCCAGATTTATTCCAGTCATTTTTAACATTGCATCCCAAGCTAAACCAGGACGACTAAAATAATGGCAAGGATCTAATTTGTAGTACTCTAAACATAATTTTCTAAAATTTTCAAATACATCAGCTAAAAGAAATACGTCAGTTTTTAAATATAGATCATGATATTCTCCCATTGTTTTAATTTTAAATTTATTCCAAACATTTTTACACGTTATTATTCGTTGTCAGATATGTGTTTCATTTAACATTGAATAAAACTCTTTTTTAGAAGGTAATTCTGTTTCTTTGAATTTTTTAAATGAATCCATGTAATCATATAGATAAATACCTTTTGTTTTTAATAAATTAAAAAACAAAGAAAAATATCAAACAGGGAATGCCACGCACCAAAAACGTAGCCTCCTCAAAACGAAACCCCCAGCACGCAGACGCGTGCATCACACACACATACACACACCCAAAGCCAACACATAAGGACAAAACGAACAACACACACGCACACAAAGCCACCACATAAGACGAAACGAACAAACAAAGGAACACAGTGGGGCACCGCCTTGGAACGGTCAGTGGCAAAAACACCACTGGGGAGCTTAAACCGGTTTATGGTGCACCTAACCTCACTCTTACCCCCACCATGTTCCAAAGACATGGGACAGTGTAAATAAAAGTAATCCCCTCCAGGTGAATCTCTTACACACGTAACGGAAACAAAAAGGCATGACATGTAAAACACAAAAATGCTCGTGTATAAATATATAAAAAACAAACCTTAAGAACCAAAAACGTATTTACTCAATGCCTTTTCAGAAGACAGAGCAACAAGAGAAACACCCTTAAGGGCCCGACGAAACAGGCCAGAAGACAAATATCAAAACAGTTCAGTCCTGGTAGGATTTAAAAACTGCTTATCATAGAGTCCTCCCCCTCTTCCGTCAGACGCAATCAAAGAGGGAAGCGTAGTGTCCAACTGTAAACGGGTTGAACACTAAACATGCGGTATGTCTCAAAACAGTTGGGTCGTAACCTCTTTTAATAAAACGTTTGATAATCTTTCCAAATACATTTGGAAAATTACCGTGACCCAAGATCTTACGAAGTTTGTAAACCACATCCCCATAAAAAACGGGTTTAGAAATACCTTCTCGCAGAAGTGTCTTTAAATTACTATTGAATTTTAAAACTAAATCAGAATTACGATAATAAAATTTAGCAAAATATTTACGCAATTTGTAGTAACGGTAGCCTTGCTGAAGAAGTTTACCTGTAATATATTGATTACGTTCATTGAAATGCTTGACATGACTACACGCTCTGGCAAACCGAATTAATTGAGAAATATACTTTTGTCAAATTCTTGAGATAAATATTTAAATTCTGGAATATTTTTTACTAAGTTATCCAATGATTGAGACATAAATTGGAATGAATCAATAAAGACCAAGTCGGAAATCATAAATGCCATATATCTTTCCATATTGTTAGAAATAACATTAATTTCTATTTTAAATTTTCCTACTTGTTGCATAATAAAATGACCGTCATAACCTCTTAAATTATAAAAAATAACAGGAATTTTGTGTGTTAGTCTAAAATTAATATTACATTCTGAGTGAGCACTTCCTCTGAATTTTCCTGATATATGACAGTGGTAACGTACAGGATTTTCATTTTCCTTATATTCTTTTTCACAGATATGACAAAATTTTTGTTTTTTAAATTCAATTTCGTCTTTTTTAGACATTCTTAATTCTTTGTTAAAGTGTTCTTTAAATATTTCTTTACAATATTCCTCTTCCTCAAGCATTTGTTTTCAATAAACTTATAAACTGCATTAGGACCTCTGTAAATCTGGGTTGGTTTAGTATATTTATCGTCATAACAACAAACAACTTTATAGCCGTAACCACAATCTATATGATTTTGATATGGTTCAGTAAATGAAGATTCAGGTGACGGTAAAGCAGTTAAAACTTTCTTAGTTATTGATTCAAAATCAGCATAAATTACAAAAGGTACTGCTAAACCTTTATGATAATTTTAAAATTGTACTTTACTTCCCTCTTTTGGCATTTTTATAGCTTGAATACCATTAATAGCTAAACAGTTTGGTATGTGTTCATTTAATATTCTTTCTTGAGTAAAATGCTGCAGGCAGCTTTTACAAAAATGTTTTTTATTTGCATGTTTTGTTTTGTTAAACATTAATCTATTAAAGTCTTTAATCCAAACATAATGTGTTATTTTGTCATTATTATTTAACAACATGTCACACCTTTCGGAATATTGATATTTTGATATGTACAATGGATAAATTCCCGTAGGTTCTTCATAACCAAATATATTAAATGAAATATCATTTAAAGCTTCTATTTTAGGTATTTGATTTAATGTAACAGGAAACTTTATTCCTTTATAATCAAGATCGTTTATATGCTTTTTGTAATTTGAAACTCTTTCGGAATGTTTTGTTAAGGGAATTTGTAAGCTAAATGACACCATCTAAAACATTCATTATCATCGTTCTTTATATTTATTAATCCTTTCTTTGGATTCTGTAATGGTTTTGATAATTCTAAATAACTTGAAGCAGCCATTGGTGTATATTTATATCTATTTATATAATGAGCATCAACTGACTCTATTCTCCAACCACTTCCTTCTGAAATCCAATTACCAATTATATTTATTATTTCATCAAAAGCTTGACGTAAAGTGTTTTTTATTTCGTTTGTGTTAATAATTTCTAAAGCCTTTGATTGAAAATAAGCTGATTTATATATTGTATCTGTTGCACTCATTTTTACAAAAGTTATTTTTAGTACAATATTTTTATACCTTTTAAAGTTTTAAGTTCAGATTTAAGTATTTCATAAGAGTCGTTTATAGTTAAATATAATTGATTTTTTGGAGCTTGTCTATATGTAATCTTAATTTCAAATTTTTTATAATATTGCTTTGTAGATCTCTCAATTTCCATCTATATATTATTTTTAGAAAATAAAATTCGTTAAGCAAAAAAGGATTAAAAAAATAATAAAATAAATAAAGTTTAAGAAGAAATAAAATATTTAAATTTATATATTTTTCCATTAGTTTTTGATATTCTACTTTTTACTCTGTTTTTTCCTTCACAGCACATTTTTATTAACCCTGAATTAATACCGAGGTCTTTAAATGCTGCGTAAGTGCTTTATATATTTTTTCTTCATTAGTATCACAATCGGTTGCAATAACTCTTTTAGGGTTGTTTCGATGATTATTTGGTCTGGGACAATCACATAACCTTTCGACATTTTCTTCTTCAGTTAATAGACAACCACAGTCCCATTCAAATAAATTCCTTTCTAATAGATAAGGATCTATAACATTTTGTAATTTATCAATGACATGATTTTTATATTCATCGCTAACTATTTGATCAAGTTTTGATTTAATAACATTTCTTCTTTTAAGAACTTTTTTATATGAATTATTGTCTGGATTCATTATTTCTCCTAAAGTACTAGATAATTTTGGCATAATCATTCTGTCTACTTTTCTATTAACCATTATATAATATACTTAAAGAAAAAAATATCTTTAACAACGCACCTAAAGAACATTTAAAAAATAGGTAATATTATCTATATTTTTTGAATAAGATTTTAAAGTTATTTTTTTCTAAATTGTTATCAACTGTTAAAATTTTAATTCCTTCTTGAGACATTCTGTTTAACAATTCTTCGTGTAATTTGTGTAGTTTTTCTAAATAATCTAAACCAACTCTGTTTTCTTCAGTTCTGTTTCTTTTTTGAAGTCTTTAGAAACATATTTTAGGACCGGTTTTAACATAAATAAAAGCATCAATTGGGGTTTTTCCATGTATTTTAATATTAACATGATCAATTAAGAAAAGATTGTATGCTGCCCATTCGGGATCATTTATAACTCCGGTGATGTGATATTGTTTTGTAAAAACATTGCTGTTAGTTAAAAACATCGTTCAAGAAAAGAAACACCATCAAAGTTTTTAGCAGAATTTAACATTTTTATATGGCTGTTTAAAGTTGCTAATTGAAAAGGAAAATAATATTTTAGAGGTTCTTGAGCAGCAAGTTCAAAAAGGTTATATGAATTTCCGCTTGGGTTCATAACATTCATGAATTGGTTCTGGAATTATATTAAAATTAGGATTATACTCTTTAATAATATCTAAAAACGTACTTTTTCCTGATGCAATATTACCTTCAACTGATATAATTTTTCTCATTTATATAAAATACTTATAGAAAAAATCTTTAATATAACTCTTCTTCTTTTTTACTTTTATATCCGTTAAGTTTAAATTCCTTCATATATGTTTCAAAAGGCATTGAATATTTTTTTTCTTTCTGCGTTTCTAACAGTACTGTAAAAATATCCTGAGTAACTTTTTTCTCTTCTTCTTTATTTACTTTTCCAATGTGTGCTTTTGTTATAAGTTGATTTAATTTGTGGTGATGTAATTTTAAAAGAGCTTTTTTGTCTTCAACTTTTAGTCTATTAATCAGTATAGTAATTATTGATGGAACAGCACCAGCAACTGCTACAAATATAGGAATAGCTGGAACAAGTGCTAATGCAGCTGCGCAACCAAAGATACCTGTTGTAATCTGTAATCCTGTATTTACTCTTCCACAAAATTTATAACTTTTTCTGTAAGCAGCAGCTAGTTTAGTTAAGTGAATAATTAATTGATCTATTGTTTCTATTCCATTATTAGAAATTAGATTTTTATTACTCATTTATATAATATATTTTAAATTTAAATTTCTTCCAATTCACTAAACGGAATTAAACCATAGGTTTCTTAACGAATCGAAGATTCGGAAATCCAACTATTAAATTTTTCATTGTAACCTTTCCATTTTACTAAAGCTTGTTTTTTTTTTATAGTCTCGTCTAATAACTTTTTCTATTCTAAAAACTTCTTTGTAGTAGGTAAAAGTTCTTGTTCATAAAATGAACCTTGAATTATTTCATTATTTAAGTCTTTAATAGTGTATGTTCTGGGGTTTGTATTATTAATTCCATGAATTATAAATATCTCCTCTGTCCAGTTTGGTGTATATCCTTTTTCAAAATGTCTTTTAAGTTTGCTTAAGCGAACTCGATCACCAATTTTAAATTTTGCTTTACTCTTTGGTACCTTTAAATTACCATATAAGTTAAAGTAAACAGTACCTTTATTTAAGTTTTTACTGGCTTCGGTTGGTATCATTTTTATACTAGAATGTTTTGTTTTGTTATATTTATCAACCATATCCTGCAAATTATCTAAATAAGTATAAGTATTATTTGCTGTAAAATATTTCCACATTATTCTTTTTAAACTTCTATTAAATCTTTCAATAACTACAGCTTTTCCTTCATTAAATGTATGATACATGTTAATCTTACTTTTATTCAAAAATGAGTCAAATTTTTTATTTTAAAATTCTTTTCCTTCATCTACCCATAAATTTGTTGGTGTTCTACCTTTTAAAATTATTTTATTAAATGCTTTAGTAACAGATTCTCCAGTTTTATTCTTTAATGGAATAACCCAAGCATATTTACTGAATATATCAATAACGGTTAACAAGTACTTTACTCCTTTATTATATTTTGAAAAGGCTTGCATATCAACTAAATCAGCAGACCAAGTATCATCAATATCATTAATTATCACTCTTCGTTTCCTAAATTTTCTTTTAATTGGTTTGTGTAATTATTCTGCTAATTCATCACTCCAGTGGTAGCTTGGTACAGTTATTTCGGGGGTGTACTCTACCCTCTTTTCCCGTTTTTTGACTTTCGTTTTTGTCCGAGACCAAGTTTATATTTCGTTTTAATTGCAGGTTTTACAACTAAATGTCTTGCAATCTTTTCTCCAAATGTTTTTGATTTAGTGTTATTTAAGTTGGAAAGCATTTGTTTGTCACATGTACTATTTTTTACACCGCTGTCGTAGCAAAAGTCATGGTCTATGCATACTGCGTCTAGTTCGTTAACAGGGGGTCCGTTATCTAAAGGATTTCCTGGTCCACAATAGTTATATCCTTGAAGTGTTAAACCTTTTTTAGGTAATAAAGGTAACATTGCTTTATGAATATCTAAATTACCTGCTGTGATAGTACTTTTAACAAACTTTCGATTTCATTTTTCCACAAGACGAACAGGTAGCCATTATCATTCTTTTCCCGTTTTTTGCTGTAACATAGTGAGGATTTATATTATCAGTAAATTTTCTTTCTTTCAAACAATATATTTTATTCTGTAAACTCATCTATATCAAATGTATTTAAAATTATTTAAAGACTAATAATGTAGTTACTAATTCAGAATAAATTTAAAGACCAGAGACTTTGCACCTTTACATTTTATCAATAAAAATAATCTGCTAAAGTTTGCAAACTTGGCAAAAACGTTTAATCATATTTTACTAAAGGTTTTAACAATGATTTGTTAAAATCTTTTGTTTTTTTTTTTAATTGGCCGGCTTTGGATTTTTAAAAAGAGGGCGGCTAATTAAAATTGAAAAAAGTGTCCCAGTACCATCATTTCTTATACTACTCACGTTTCATGCTAATACTCGCATGTTTTCGAGTTGTTTACTTGAAAACGAAAGTAGGGTGTTTATTCTGCGGACCGCTTTCTGAAATGCGGCAATATGAGGATACCTGACTTCAGTTGACTTGCATTTCACTGCATACTATTCAACACCCCTTTTTCTTTTCGTTTTCTTGAAGCAAATGTTTGGATATCTTGTGGAAAATAGGTCTACGACGGAGTGAAAATCTAGAAACTGTAACAAAATGTTTCTGAAGTAGCTGAATTTTATACGAAACAAAGAACAATTTCTTCTATTGGTATATAGCCTGATTCACAGACAAATGTTCTTAAACATGCGCTGTTCAGGATTTACTTAACCCAATATCACAGTACATACAGAAATATTTATATCTACAGAATCCTTTGATTGAAGTCATGGTGTCATAATGTCCTCTGTGGTAGTAAAATATACATCAATTTACTCCCTTTCCACGTGGTGGGTGGAGTAAACAAAGGAGGTTCATGTTAACCGTGTTGTGTGGGAACCTTGATAATGTAGTCTCAGTACAGTTTGGTCCGGATTTTCTGGTTTACTGTCTCCCGCATGGCTGATCGTATCCGATCCTAACACTGTCTGATAATGTCTAGGCTTCCTTTTAGCAAGGAATTCATTTGATTGTAGCATCTTATTTCATCGTTTCTGCCATTCCATTCTTCAGTATGTGTTTTTATGCATTACATATACCTTCAACGATGGACTGTGCCAAGCACATATCATCATTAGGATTGTCTATTTGTACAACACTTTGTTTGGATTTTATCATGTTTTCTATACTAACATGCAATCCATTATGCACATTTCATCTGGCTTTGAGAAACGTTAGGATGCAGTTGACCATCATGAGTTTTAAAATCTTCATAGCTTTGCATAATATTTTTAGTTCCGTGAAGCACAATTCCCCCTGTCACTGCTTAAGCATTATCAAATGAATCAAATTTTCAAACTCGGATGATCAATAGAGACTCGGACTTTATCTCTTAGCTTGGTCTGACTTGTCTACAGTAACATTGAATACATCGTAGGTGAAGTCATACGGCTGGTAATAGGGCTTAAAAGTGACACCCTAAGCTTTACTATGTTAATTATATTGTCTTGATTTTTGCTCCATTCTACGTTTGATATTCAAGTAATTGCATACCAGGCCGTGTAATTTCTCATTGAATAGCTCTTGCATTTTTTGTTTATTTTTTTTCTTCTAAACGATCACGCGGTTCTTTTCTAATAGGTTATGTTTTTTTCGTTATTATGATAGTAAATTTCTCTAGTTCTTTTTCTTCTTCTTTGTTGCTACTCAAAGTATCTGAATAAAGTACTAATTTACGTGATGCTCCATATTTGCCCAGACAGAAATGATACAAGTCCCTTGATGACTGTCCTGTCAAAGCGACAGAAAATGCTGGAACCTCCTCCGCTTCGGGTTTTACCTCGGTATCTACCTCCGTCTTAGTTGCTTTGTCTACATGTACTTCCATTACCGGTTGGCCTCAGCCTCCCGGATGTCTTGTCGGAATAAGGAAATGTTCATCTACAACCTGTCGTAGGTACAGATACTTAGGGTGCGGAAAACATGTCCTCCCCTCTACCCCAACTTCTATGTGCCCGTGTCATGACTGTATATTTCGACGCAGACGCTTATCATAGGACAGAAGTAAACTTCTCTAAGCTAGTTTTTGAAATAAGTCATCTCTCAATGGCTTAAATACACACGAGATATAAATGTTTACCAGCAAGTTCTCGTACACGCACTTTGAAATTCATCTTATGTTGAACTATCTTTGCAACTTTTTTTGAAGTTCTTCGATGCAGTTCATATTTTTCTTTACAAAGATGTTCTTGGCATTACTTGACCGTCACTGCTGGCAACAAAATAAGCGATGCCTTTTTTTCAATTGTCAAAACTTTTGCTCAATTTACAAAAATCATTCGACTGCATTAGCTGTGGATTCTAGCTTCATACGATAAATAAACATTGCGCAGTGAACGGGGAAACATATTGGTACCAGCGTTCACTTTTTATCGTACGAAGCCGACAGCAACAGCTGGCGTAGTCAAAAGATTTTGTAAATGGAGTGATTTTTTGACATTTGCAGAATTCCTCGCGTATTCTGTTGAAAGCACTGAAAATCCGGTACTTTCGTGAAGAAAACAATATGTACTCTATTGAAGAACACAAAATTCTATGGGAAAGTTACAAAACATATTACAACATGAGATGATTTTCAAGGTGGGTGAGAAGTTTCGTCAGCATTTTTGGCTTGTTTGTTTGTTTTGGGTTTAACGCCGTTTTTCAACAGTATTTCAGTCATGTAACGGCGGGCAGTTAACCTAACCAGTATTCCTGGATTCTGTACCAGTACAAACCTGTTCTCCGCAAGTAACTGCCAACTTCCCCACATGAATCAGAGGTGGAGGACTAATGATTTCAGACACATTGTCGTTTATCAAATAGTCACGGAGAACATACGCCCCGCCCGAGGATCAAACTCGCGACCCCGAGATCCGTAGACCAACGCTCTTACCTACTGAGCTAAGCGGGCGGGCTATTTTTGGTTTGTAAAGATGTCAATACTTTACTTCAGTGCCAGGATTTACGTCGTAAAGTCCATGGCTTCCATTCCCCTTTTAGAAACACTAAAAAAGTGATATTTGATTTTTTTTCTAGTTTCAACCCATACCGAAGACAGATATCACTACAGGCCCGGAGATAAAATTACCGATACAGAGAGATAAAAACAATTATACATGTATTTACAATATAGCCGCTATGCTTAATGTACTGTAGTGACAACTATGTTATCATTTTGCGATAGTGGTAGTAGCACAGTAGAAAAAAACAAAGACAAATATCAAACAGGGAATGCAACGTACCAAAAACGCAGCCTCCCCAAAACGAAACCTACAGCACGCAGACGTGCACTCCACACACACACACACACACACACACTCGCACACAAAGCCAACACACGAGGACAAAACGAACAAACAAAGGAACACAGTGGGTCACCGCCTTGGAACGGTCAGTGGCAAAACACCACTGGGGAGCTTAAACCGGTTTATGGTGCGCACCAAACCTCACTCTTACCCCACCGTGTTCTAAAGACACGGGACAGTGTAAATAAAAGTAATCCCCTCTAGGTGAATCTCTATCAACGTAATGGAAACAACAAGGCATGGCATGTAAAACACAAAAATGCTCTTGTATAAATATATAAAAAACAAACCTTAAGAACCAAAACCATATGTACTTAATGCCTTTTCGGAAGACGGAGCAACAAGAGGAACACCCTTAAGGGCCCGACGAAACAAGCCAGAAGACAGATATCAAAACAGTTCAGTCCTGGTGGGATTTAAAAACTGCTTATCATAAAGTCCTCCCCCTCTTCCGTCAGACACAATCAAAGAGGGAAGCGTAGTGTCCAGCTGTAAACGGGTTGAACACTAAACATGCTGTATGTCTCAAAACAGTTGGGTCATAACCTATTTTAATAAAACGTTTTATAAATGCATAGTAACTGTAGCGATATGCACATCAGTACGGGACCAGAAGCAAAGGTATGTGTCACTTATTGTCCGGAGGCAAAATAGTAGAGAGGGAGCAAACAGGAATTAAACATTGTATTTAATAAAACAACAGGGTAATGATGACACTGGTTCGCTCACCTGAGTAATTGATTACAAATTCTTATTTTTCCCTAGAACCGTTGTCCATTGGAATGCATTGCCGCCGGACGTTGTCATCTTGTTTGGCCCTGAGTTCAGTCGGGTCATAAGCCAGATTGAACATATCTCTCCATAATATACCTGCTCTGTTTTAACCTGTTTTTAACCAGCCTTCCTTCAATCTTTAATTTACTTTTTATTTCTTATCTTACTAATTTCTTGTCGGTTGTCTAAGTCCCCAGCAGTGGTTTGACTAATTGGAAGATAGATAGAGATAGCTACATTGTTAGGGATCAGGTAAGAAAGTCAAATGTAAGTAAGCACTGAAATCTTTTCCCAGTTAGGTGAACATGTTTCAAAAGTTAAACTGATGCTAAAATATTAAGGACTTATGTCAGTAGGTCACATTTACGGTCACTGAAATTCAGTTCAAAGATTGGTGTGCAAAACTGAACATGACATCCAAATTTCAAGGCTGTGTCTTAAAAACAAGAAAGTAGGTCAGTAGGTCAAGGTCACATTTAGGTGACCCCTAATCACTAAACTAAACAGTCTAGAAAAAATGATCTGATAATTTTTAAATTATTTTTCCTATATTATTCATATAACAAGTGACCACTGGAGCGGGGCCTCTTTTCATCCAAGGAGCATAATTTGAATAATCTTGTTAGTGGTCCATTACGCAATGCTACATACAAAATATCAAAGGCCTAGGCCTTGAACTTTCAGACAAGAAGATTTTTTAATTTTTTCCTATATATGTCTATGTTAAAGTTGGGCCCCCCAGGACGGGGCCTCTTTTTACTCAAGGAGCATAATTGAAACAATTTCGGCAGAGGACCACGAGGCAATGCTTAAAATCCAAATATCAAAAGCCTAGACCTTGAAGTTTCAGGCAAGAATATTTTAAAAGTTTTTTATAAGTCTATGTAACATTTGGGGACTGCCTGGCGGGGCCTCTTTACACCCCAGGGTAATAATTTAAACTATCTTGGTAGAAGACCAGTAGGCAATGCTACATACCAAATATCAAAGGCCTAGGTGTTTTGGTTTCAAACAAGAAATTTTAAAGTTATTTTCTATATAAGTCTACGTAAAACATGGGACCCCCTAGCCGGGTCTCTTTTCACCCCAGGGGCATAATTTGAAAATATTCATAGAGGAATAGAGGACCATTAAATGATGTCACATGCCAAATATCAAGGCTCCACGCTTTGCGGTTTTGGACAAGATTTTTAAAGATTTTTCCTTTCGGTTGCCATGGCAACCAGAGTTCTGGATGGATTCAAATTCTTAGGCAATTACTAGGGGGGCACCCAATGATCATTTCTGTGAAGTGTGTTGTAAATCTGTCCAGTGCTTTTGAAGAAAATATTTTTTCAGAAATTGTTGACACACGACGGACGACAAACATCGAGCGGTCACAAAAGCTCACCTGGAAAACTGAGCATTTACACTGTTGCAGGTAAATTTATCATCCGACTAAAAGTTAAACACTTCTTAAAGAAACTAGAGATTGCAGGTGTAATACTATTTTAAAGCGCGTGACTGTAGCCGATAGTTCATATTTCTATTCTTCTGCAGTGACTTAATTCAGCTCGAAAGATTAAAATGTAGATTTCTTACATGTTTGTTTGAACAAGACGGATGTCAAAGTTTTTTTCCAACCCAACTGTCGTAATCAAACATGTACTTCTCACATTAAGAGATACACATGATTATCTGCATCAGAGATTCTTTCACATCGTGTATTGTTTAAATATGTAAGGTTTTTATTTTGGCCTGAATCATTTTACTGTCTGCCTAGATATAAAAACTAAACCGTTAGAAAACTGTTTCCCGTACGCATTTCTGTACATGACAAATTTAAATAATGATGACTGCAATGTCCATTGCTTAACTTGTTCAATATTTTTTCTTGCCTAGTAGATCTAATACAGCGAAAGTTGAATGTATTGTACGATATGATTTATTTTAGGGATGGCAACGATGGTATTCGAATTTTCGGTCAACCTTCTGAACGAATATTCGAATACTCGGTCATCAAGTGATCAACAAATCAGCTCAGAATCCTGCGTGTTTTTCATTCCCTAATCAGAGACATGCATTAATTCTACTTTCGTTTACACCGGAAGTAATTCAGTCATTGACGAATCAAAACTGACAAATCGTTCTCATCACTTGTTCATCTTTTGGAGTATAAAATATTCGTTATTTGCCTTTATATACAAATAAAAATTATATAGAATTTATTTATTTCTTACATTGGTGTAGCCCTCGCGTAAGTGAAGTCTGTCCACACTTATTACACGTAACCGACTTTTTATCAGATGACCGCGTGAAATACTTCTAAACGACAGGTGTGCTTTCATTGACAGTAGATTCACTGCGGGGTGGCATAAGGGTAATAGAAAGAAAAAATATTGGTCTTACATTACGTCTCTTTGTCTGAAAATTGACCATTCAGACAAAGAGCTATAAAAATAAAGTATTTTATACTTCTTTCGTTCAGATAATCCGATTTACGTCAAAAAAGTTATATGCGTCCTATTTGACTTGTTTTCTACACTTTTTGGCATTTTTCTTTACTCAAACACGTCTTTTGTCGACTTCGATTGAAATCCGAGTAATAGTAATGTCTGATCATTTTTAATTATACATGGTTCGCACCTAACCTACCGAAAACAAGGCAACTTCGAACGGATTTACATCAATTTGTGACCATTAGAATTATCTAAAAGTATTAACTACAAGGTACACTGTCATCGCCATAGCGATGTACAATCTCGGTACGCTAATATACAAAATGACACGTCTGACAAAGACAGAAGCCACTTTCGCGCGAATCTATAATGAAAGACGGATTTGGCAAATCAGATAAACGAACATTTTTGGTTCTTTCATTTGGCTTTTATTTATTTTTCATGAATTTATATTTTTCCAAATATAGTGAAACAGTATTCGAATATTTTCGGTGTAAGTAAGTCTACGTTCAAAGTAATAGTGACGTTTGGACTTACACTACTGTCTAAATGGTCTGGACATCTAGCTCCAAAGCATGATTGTATATTGTCAGAAAATACCCAAATACATTCTGAGGCTGATTTTCAAGGTTACAGTGAACTTGAGACTAAACAGAGGTGCAGATATATTATTGAAGAACGCTTGGGGCCTGTAGACATAATGTTTCTGAATGGTTTGGATATCCTGCTCAAACGCATGTCTTTATATTGTCAGAAAATACCCCTATAGGTTCTGAGGCTGATTTTCAGGGTTACAATGAACTTCAGACTACACAGAGTTGCAGATATATTGTTTGAGAGGGCTTGGGGCCTATAATTACCAAACTTCATAGCATGAGCATATGACCCTTACTATTTAGGGGGTTAGGTGCCCCACATACTTGAAATTAAAAAAAAATGTACATCCATTTGCATACGACACGTCTTCAAAGAGAATATAGATTTTACAAACAACGCCGGCTTGTTATATTCAGTTTGTTTTTTTCAGGGGGTTTTATAGATAGAAACTACCTACCCGTTTTCTGCAAGATTGTACAAATGAAAGTTAAGACTCAGACAAAAGAAGTACTTATTCGCGTAAATTGCAAAGGTAATTATGACGGAATGAATAAATATGTTAGGCTAGAGATTGCAATCCAACTTTTTTAAGCTTTAGAAAAATAAACACAGAACCGTGAATGATAAAATGATATCAGATGTAATATTCGAAAGCCAAAAAAAAAAGTGTCCATGCTGTACAATTCAATGGGGAATCTTTAAAGGGAAAAATGGTGAATTTTTTTCGTAAATAATGGCGTTATATAGAAGCAAATCATCGATTAGTATAATATTTAAAAAGATAAAAAGTAACATTTACTTTTTCATTTTCCCCGACAGAATTTTCTGCAGTTTCGTTTCTGATGTATCTTCCTCGCTTCCAGTAACTTCCTCCATGTCTTTAACTTTTATAAAGTTTATATTAACACTATCGCTTCAAGTTTTCCAACTTGAAAATTTTATTAGTGTTCAGTTTCATATAGAGGACAGATAGTATTAAATAGATATGCAACACAAACTTGTATACCAAAGATAACTGGTAGAATGTGACACTATTTAAATACTAAATAGCAAATGAAGTATGGTTGCAATCTCGAAAGGTAACTGATGTATATGATATCTAGCGCATCCTTCAAATGATAATGATAACAACAACCCTGTCGAGTTTTAGCTTGAATATACAACTTCAGGCATGAAATTAAGTTAAAGGGTAAAACGGATTATATAAGTTCCAAGCACTCAGCCTCAAAACACGAAGCACCTCAGAAGTTTCTATATAGATGTGTAAGGTATTGAAATTTAAACATAAACACATAAAGTCAAACACAAGGCCAAATCAAACAAATGAAGGATTATGGATGTCTGCTGTTAAAATATCTTATATAGGTGATGTAGCCGATCAGAATATATCTTTGTTCGCACAAAGAGCAGAGGTTATAGATCATTCATATCTACTGTATACTGCAAACTAGAGGGTACTTAATGCTCTGTATCGCTCCTCTGACCTTATTCTTATCCCAGATAACCTAGTATCTAATTTTTCCTAGACTTCATTAACAAATATTTTCACAATGTTTTATATAAATCAGGTAAATCATTCACCAAGTGGGCATGGATTTTGACTTCAGGTACTCCAGTTTTTAACATTACCTAGATGTCAGACAGACAAACATTCTGACGAAGATTTATGATGATCTACTTGAAAAATGTGGCTTCAAAATGTCTATCATTTGACCTAATGATATAGTTATAAATTTATACTAGATTTAAGAATTATGTAGATAAAAAAAGTTTTGACAGTTTTATGAAGATCACGTAGAACATGTGGCCCCTGGTGTGTTAACACGGTTTGTCCATGATTCGATATTGATACTTAAGACCCCAGGTAACCAGTTTCAAATTTCAGATTTGAATATTTGTGATTATACTTATAAGTTTTAGTACTTTAGTCTTACTGTTGCTTACATGTATGTTCTAAAATTTTGGTCAGACATTTCTAATAGGTTAGAACGTAGGACCGTAAATGTGACTTCGTCTTCGAGTAATGCAGCTATGGCTCAAAATAGATGTGTATAAATGTTTTGTGAAAGTCAATTGTTGTTAAAATATGAAACAAATCTATTTCCTAGAATTACAAGATAATGCAGAATCTATCTTTTGTGTTCAATAGATGAACCGACAGAAAGACGAATGGACCAACCAAAGGAAGGTAATCAATGGGGTTGGAAGTTGCAGGAGTTTCAGCGAGGACCAGATGCATGACATTAAGATATTATTAAAATGCTTACTCTATTCAACATATATCCCAATGCTGGCAGTTAAGTAAGCGTCCGACCTAAAACGTATGTCATACCCGTCACAACGTATCAATACAAGTGAAAACTAAAACACAATTCAGAGGGAGAGGGTCACGACCTTATTTAAAGATTTCACAAGGCAAATCGCTAGGTGAGATAATGTTTAAAACTGCGTACACTACACATACATTTGTACAACTTCATGTATATTTAAACTAGCCTGATTTCTTTTGCCTCTACTAAAAACGTTTCATAAATAAATAAAACAAGACCTATCACTAATGGTGAAGAATACCCTCAGACAGCAGCTTATTGTCAAAAGGACAGCGATATTGAAAATATGATACATTGCATTTGTACATTGTACAGGGAGAAAATGTACAAAGATGCACAAAATATATTGTGCAAAACTGTATCTCCAAATTTCATTTCTGTGTCTTAGATTGAAGAAAGTATGTCAGTAGGTCAAAATTAAGGTCACTGAAGTCAGTAGGTCAAAATCAAGGTCACGGAAAGTCAGTTATGAGATGTTTGTTCAAAACTGTACAAGTCGTCCAAATTGTATGGCAATATCTTATAAAAAGAAGAAAGTAGGTCAAGGTCCTGGTCAAGGGACCATGTAGTCACTAAGGATTATCAACTAGTTATACTTAACAGCATATGAAATATGTTAGAAAATTATTAAAGTTATTTTCCAATGTTCTTGTTGAAGACACCCTCCGCATGCAGATTGGTTCTTCTCCTTGGCATGTTCCTCCTTCTTCTCTTTGCCTCTTTGCCAGCGGTGGAGGCTGAAAGCGGAAGGTGACAAGCACACAACACATAGCACACTACACCTGACGCATCAGCAGACCAATGCCACACTTTTTTTCCAATGTAACAATATACATATTTAAAACAAATAAAGGGCCATAACTTCATTCAAACGGACATGCACAACTACACTTGGTACCGGTGATAATAATAGCAATATTTGATAAAAGTCTAAATCATCTAAATGAAACCCGCTTCGCACATGCACAACCAGGCTTGGTACAGATAAGAATTACAAGGTTTGATAGAATCTGGCAAATAATTGCTGAAAAAAAAGCGCGGACTATTTTTTTCCATATACACATAAAGAAAAAATAATAAAGGGCCATAACTAAGTGAAAAATATTCCAAATAGAACCCACTTCGTACATACACAACTAGGCTTAGTACTGATAATTATTACGAGGTTTGATTGAAATCTGGCAAATAATTGCTGAGAAATAGCCCGGACAAATTCCGTCTACATATAGCCGGAAGGACCAACGGACGTACGGACCGGAATCCAGGTTAGCCACCTGATACTAATATATTGGGTATAATAAGTAAACTTAATGAACTTTTGTATCCAAGTGAATGGTCAAATATCCCCTGTGATGACTGCCCAACGAATTGCTAAGGATACACACACGTAATTTAGGAGTAAAAAAGTAAGTAAATGATACGTGTAACATGAAACAGTAATTAATAAATCACATTTTTTGCTTATAGAAAAGTCAGCATATCAGGCAATACGATGAAAATGTGATTTTTGTTCATATATGAATAAATATCATACGAGTGCCGTTATATCTATTAAAACGCATTTCACAGTCGAATATTCGTATTACCCAAACAGTTCATCATATACATTTAGTTACAAGTAGCAAATTCGATTGTATATTTCTCAAACGGAATACAAGCCATCCACGAAAAACACCCTCCCACTTGTTTTAACTCAAGACAGGAGGAAATGTGTTCCATAGCCAATGTACTGTAATGCTCAGACTATTCCTCAAAATACTTAACATCTGAATAAAATCTGGCACGAGACATACACATGTTTCAGTACTATATTTGAGACTAACCGTAATATTTATTTTATGCTAACTAATGAAATACTGTATTATATCAGTTAAATATTTTCATATCTCATCACTCACACTGTGAAAATATGAAATCTATATTTTCACACTGTGAGAGATATAGCCCCGCCCCCTCATTACATTGTGTATGAATTTTAAATTATTTGCTTAAAACAGGATGAAAACTGTAGTCGCACTTTGTTCTTTATAGTATATTTCTCGATTCAAAATATTTTACTTAAAGAGAATTTCATACCGTTATGCAGCAAAAAATAAAACAAAATGGAACTTTATGTTGCATGCGTCTTTATAACGTCACAGCACGTCTGACGTCATGTCTGTTTACGCGCGTCTGTTTCCCGCGCTGAGATTAAAACAGTTGCAAAACGCACATCTCAACGTAATTGAGCATAAAATAAAAAGAAAATTTGTTTCTTTTTCGTGAATATTGAATATATCTCACCTCGAAGTGAGAAAATGTTCACATTTTCACTCGCGCTACGCGCTCGTGAAAATATTTGAAATTTTCTCACTTCTCAGTGAGATATATTCCATATTCACTCAAAACAAACAAATATCCTCTATGTATTTACGAAATTTACACGGAGTTGAATACTTTAATACTAACTTTTATCTTATTTATACGCTCATCTGAAAGACAGTACGTATTATGGGAATGCCCTTGGCGGGCGGGCGGCGTCCACAAACTTTGTCCGTAGCATTTCTTCTTCATGCATGGAGAACGTTTGATGTAACTTGGCACAAATATCAGCCATTTTGAAAAGATGTTCTCCCAGAATTACAACACAGTCACAGAATAAAAATTCCATTTGCAAATACAGGTGCTAGTGTGCTAGTGTAAAGAAATTTGCTGTGACGAGAGTATATTGTGACATAACCTCCTAAGCTGACTTGCCAATGGAAAATTGTTCCTTGGATCGTTACGAAAATGATCTTATTAAAAACTGCTCAGCAAGAGTAAGGAAAAATCATTCTACAACAGATAATCTTTTTGTTCGACAATGTTTGATATATGTATTGAGTTCCATTTTAAGAGAAACTGTGCGTGCATGTATTTTAAACAGGCTTTCGACATCTAAGCTACAAATGGGACATGTTTTAACCTAATCAGAAATATATGTAGTAGTAGTAAGTCTATAGTAAAAACAAATGATGAGACCACAGCTTCCCTCCCCCTCCCCACCCTACCTGATGGGTGTACGAAAAGGGGAGAGAACTTATCTCCTTTGCTATTTTCTATCTTTCTAAATGATTTGAAGATTCATTACACATAATGATGTTTATATACAAATTACATTGTTTTGGTTAATAATTTATAGTACTGATTTTAGAGAAAACCTAAAGCTTGTTGAGGAATATTGAGACACATGGACGTTAACGGTTAATATCAATAAAACTAGAATAATTGTATTAGGGTATAAATGTAAAGACTGCAACGAGATTTTCACTTTCAAAGGAATTAAACTAAATATTGTGAATGAGTATAAGCATATTGGGATATAACTCTCCAAATCGAAAGGTTACTTTAAATTCAATAAAAACATACAGCTGAACAGGCAAACAAAGCAATGTTCTAACTACTAAAAGAGAGCAGGGTCTTACAGCTCACTTACGATATACAGATTTGAGTATTTAATAAAACTATAAAACCAATATTGCTATACAATGTGAACTATTGGGCTTCGGAAACACTGACATTTAGAAAGAGTGTTGTTGTAGTATTTTAAACTTATATTTAAGTTAAATAGATCTACATAAACTTAAATGATATGTGGAGAATTGGGCAACTACAATTTGATATTAAGGAAAGAATGATAAACTTTTGGGTAAAACTAACAGAGTTATGAAAATATAATATTATATAATTATGTATTTCAACAGCAAGGGTGTGAATAAATTAAGACTTTATTGTATACACATGGTTTTGGAAATTATTGGGGACACCAACAAACGCTAAATAGAACGTTGTTGTCATTTGCTTTAAAGCAAATTATAACTGACCTGTACTTACAAATTTGGAATGACATATTTAATTAACACAAAAGTCTTACAGTAGTATGAACAACAGACTATTTACAACATAATTAAAAATAAGGTTATTATTCAAAACTTTATCAAATAAACCAAGTTAATTCTCATTTCATTCAGAACAAGAAATCACGAATACCGATTGAAATAGGTAGATGGGACCAGTACTAGTAATCCCATGGCTGAAAGACTTTATTTCCTTCATGTGGTAGAAATGAAACAGAAGATGGATACCGTTATATATTACAGTGGAAGAAAGACTGAAAAAGTTATAAAGTATTCTTCAGGTCATCTATATGTTCTTAACCTCAAGGCATTACATAACACTGAAAATAAGACTATGTAAGTTTATAGACATAATCATGAAAACTGTCAGGTAAACTAGCCAAATCTAATTGTGTCTGTATCTTTCAATAATAATGACAGGGAAAGGAAACTTTTATGTTTTGTGTAACTGTTCTATATTTTAAAATAAGTAATTTTGATATTCTCTTTTGATAAGTACAGTCATTTAAAAGATACTTACATAATATTTTGACTGAAACTAATGCCAGAGAAATTAAAATCTGCTTCAGTTAAGAAATGGCAATCCTTCTTATGTTTTGAAACTTACATAATTTGCAAAATTTAATAATCTTTTTTTTTTCAAATGAGTTTATGCATACTGAACTTTTGTACCGTCTTCAGATAATCAAATTTGAACGCATTGCAATATTTTAGAAATTCATTTCTATGTACATTATTGTACACTTATATGTTTTACATTTATAATATGTATATTTACTCATTAGAATTTAAAGGTTTGTACAATAGAAATGTTTACAATTTAGTTAGTATATTTTCATCAGTCAGAGCTTAAAGGTGGTTAATCAGATTTTGGTCAACTAATCGATCTGTTCAAAACTTAATCAACTGATTATTTACTCATATGTTTTCAACGAGTTCATAATGCCCGTCCGACTTTCACTGGAAATATTTTAAAACGTTGATGTTTCTATCCTGGTTGCCCAACAAAGAAAGCGTTTTTTGGCATAAGTATAAATTAAGCAGAAATACTTGCAAATTTTGCCTAAGGAATGATATGAATATGAGCACTTTGTATTAAAATTGTCGAAGGTTTGCATCGACAAGTACATATTTTGCCAAAATTAATAAGACATGCATGTCTATAAAATTAATATTACATCCCTTTGCCTATATGTGCTGCGCAACCAATACAGTAAGAAAATAGATGAATTCCGAAGCCAAAGCTCTATATTTATCAAATACAAATGTATAACAATCAATTATATTAAAATCAAAAGAAAATTATCACTTTTTAAATACGTTTACATTAAAAGTAAGTTGTTTTTTTTAAAGTAATAAAATATACATTTCCAATAGGGAAAACTGTTTAGTAATCAGTCCATTTGTTCCTTAACGGATCTCTAACAGAATAAATGAAAACTGATAAAATTAATGTCATTAAATGTTGTTCAAATGTGACTGTCTTCCTTTCAAAGCTCTATTGATTAAAACCTTTTGAAGACAGAGCATAGTATATAATATGGCTATCGGTGAACTATTTTATTGTGACATTTTGAATTTTCATCTGGAATTAAATACCACAGTTCAAATATCTTAATGTAAATATCTTTAAGACAAATATTCATTATATCGACACGGAAACGATACATACAATACAATGACTATTCATATATATTTGTGCTTATGTTCCTTTCACTTTTCGTTTAGCAAAAAGAACACTATTGCAAACTACAAAACCATATCATTATATTTGTACTTTATCACAGAATTGGTCTGTCTGAGACATTTTTAAACAACTGTTATACGTAGTTTGCGTGACGCAGTCATATTTAATGTACATTTCAAATATTACAATATTGTTACTACATAAAATATTTATTCAATCTCGCTACTTTTTACAGGATTTCTTCTATTTCATTCCGCTTCTCTGTACAAGTAATGCATTCTAACTGACTAGGATGATGAAATTCACAAAAATGATGGACGCTTTTTTCTTCAAAGTTCCCCAAAACAATTATTTCGGTTTTTAGATACACACAACTATTTGGGTCAAAAGTTACATTTTCTTTAAATTAAGCTATGACAATGCGTAAACGAAAGAAAAATGATAAGAAATACTTACTAGAGAATGGTCAACTCGGTGTGAGCCGAAAAACCTGGTCCACGAATAAAAATAAATTTCGTTATCACTATGTACTTATATCTAATGAATGCTGCACACGTTGTAATATCCCCTGAAATATGCAACTGTTGGTTATTTGGATGATACAAATCGCTGTAAATACAGAATGATGGAAATTAGCATATTTTCAAACAATTGTAACTTGAGAGCACACGGCAGAAAATACTACCAATCAGCGGCCTTTATGAACAGATCAATCGCAATAAACTAAAAACAAAAATGGCTCTGGCGCTGTCAATCAAATCAGCACGTAACCGATAAATATCACATACGTTTGCTTTTTCATAAGAAATTTTATGTCAAGTTCGCAATTGCCGATTAGAATATTAATCAGAAAGAATTCATTCCAATGCTTTAATATTTATGATGTCATTTTCATAGCTGTGCTTTTAATAAGTTTATTCATATCAAATATACGTTTAGGAATTTTAGTCACATTTGTACATTACTGCAAATATTTCATATATTTATGATTTTCATTACTATATCAAGGCTTTCTTAAATTAAGAAAGTACGATATTATGTAAGTACAATAAGTGTGTTGACAATCACATTTCCTTCGTTTGTTGATATCTAAACATTTATTTTTCTTACGTTTCAAATATTAACATGTGTACAGTTAAGACGTTTAAAAACGTGTAAGAGCGTATCAATTTAGGTTATCTACATACTTTTATATCAAGTACCTGCGCCTTTATTATCATGGGAGCTGCAAGGTGACAAAAGTGCACTTCTTTATCCATGAGCATACTCGAGATATTAACTCGTGACTACGAGATAAAATAAAGCACACACTTTTGTCATCTTGGAGCTTCAGTTTTACACCATAACACTTGCTATCGAGTCACAAATACAACAAATACAGTCAAACTCGCTTTATACGAACTCATCCGGACCTAAGAAATATGTTCGTATCAAACGGAATTCGTATTAATGAATGTATGACCAGATAATTTGTCCGAGCAAGTTGGGCAGTATCACCGGTATCATCAGTGAATAGATCCGATATATGAAAGTAGTTATAGTTTTAAACTGATTAAGTTAATTTACTCAGATAACATTGAAATTACACAACAAACGTCATACTTAAACACGTAAAATTTATTAATTTAAATTTTAATGTGCGGTCGAGGTCCAGAGCGCCAAATTATATCCACCGCCAACATTGAAGCTTGTACTACATAACAATCATTCTAAGAGGGATAAAAGTTTGTATATTTTGTAAGACACAGCCTACCTGTATCGACACTAGAACGTCAATAATGTGTTTAGAATTATTTACACCTCTTTAAATCTTGACCTGTCAATTGATTCAATTGTTTTATATTGAAATGATACACAAAGAACCGAGTGTTTGTTTGTAAATAAGTGTGAACTACTCCTTTGTCCAATTACCACGCGGCACAAGGTTGACCATATTATTATTTTCAACACATTTTATAACGGCCCCGACTTCTAAAATTAATTCGTATCAAAAGATGGAAAAGTATAATATTTAAGCTTATTGGGACTTCCAAAATGTGTTCGTATCTACCGATTATTCGTATGAAGCGAGTTCGCTATTACCGAAATAATTTAACAAAGAAAATAGAAGGACTCGGCCGGGGAATTCGGACTTCGTTCGTTTAATCCGAAAATTCGTATCAAGCGAGTTCGTATTAAGTGGACTCGACTGTACGTACATACGCTACGATCACTATTGTTCCTTTTATTTATCCGTTATTGATTGCACATGTAATGAATTTTTAATGCTAGGTTTATTGCCTATTTTAGCAATCTCGCAATGTGTTGTTTAATGTCTTCTTCAGCTGTGTGAAGTTGGCTTAACAAACGACATACGAAATTCAAAACCATTTGAATGTCGTTCTGTGCGCGACAAACGACATTTGAAAACAAATGCATGTCGCGCAACAAACGACATACGATATTAAAAAAATGAATGTCGTTCAGTACGCGATATAAAACATTTGACTTTGACAGAAAAATCTGAATGTCGTTCAACACGTGACATACGACATTCGAAAAAACAAGAGGATCATGCTGACCCTGGATCGCTCACCTGAGTAATATGAGCTAAATGTTCCAAATGTCAAACTGATGCTACAAATTAAGAAAATAGGGCAGTAGGTCACATTCATGGACACTGAAAGTCAATGTTAAGATCGGTGTGTGCAAAACTGTATATGTCATCCAAATTTCAAGGCTTATCTTAAAAATCAAGAAAGTAGGTCAGTAAGTCAAGGTCACAATCAGATGATCCCTAATTACTTGGGGTCATCAGGTTATTATAATGGAACAGTTTAGGAAATATGATCAGATCATTTTAGATGTATTTTTCCTATATAACTCATATACAAGTGATATCCGGGCCGGGGCCTATTTTCACCCCAGGGGCATCATTTTAAAAATCATGTTAGAGTTCCACAAGGCAATGCTACATACCAAATATCAAAGGCCTAGGCCTTGAACTTTCAGACAAGAAGCTTTTAAAGGTATTTTATATGTAAGTCTATGTACGAGGATTGTTCAAATATGAATGCATCTAGAAAGTTATCTCGCTCAGTAATGCAAAACACACGAGGAAATTAATATTATTGTGTAGATAAACATGTTAGCTTTACATTGATACCTCACCCATTAAAATCCGTTCACTTTAGCTGTGTCTATTGCTCGCTAAACATTGCCTACTCGTGTATACTAATACAAAAATGGTTGGAAGAAGGTAGGCGTACACCGTTGAAATACGGTCCTATATCAAGAATCGTTGTATTCTTGGCATAGAGTATAAAGACATTTTTGATGAA
Organism: Mercenaria mercenaria; assembly: GCF_021730395.1. Classification (NCBI taxonomy): domain Eukaryota; kingdom Metazoa; phylum Mollusca; class Bivalvia; order Venerida; family Veneridae; genus Mercenaria; species Mercenaria mercenaria. The sequence goes on from NC_069372.1 coordinate 55,719,650, forward strand.
ATATGTTCTGTTTTTGGGCATAATGAAATGTCTTTTTCGACAGTTATTCGTTGGTTTAAGAAACTCAAATGTGGGTTAGTTTCAACAGAAGATGCACCACATGGCCGTCGGCCGAAAACAGCAACGTCTGCCAAGATGGTTGCTAGAGTGAAAGAAATAGTTGCTACTGATGCAAGATACACCGCTAGGCAAATAGCTAGTATGGTTGACATCTCATTAGGAGCAGCTCATACAATTCTGAAACGTAATTTGAAAATGAGAAAAATCTGTGCTAGATGGATTCCCCATTTGTTGACAGTTGAGCAGAAAAAGGCACGCGTGCAATGCGCAAAATTGTTGCTTAAACAGTTTCCAAATTAGAATGCACGGTCTTTCGCAAATGTCGTCACTGGTGACGAGACATGGGTTCACTTTTTTTAGCCCAAACGAAAGATTCAGAACAAAATATGGGCAACAAAGTCTGGCAAAAGACCATGCAAAGCGGACCATGAGTGTCAAGAAGGTAATGTATGCCATATTCTTCACAACTCACAACAAAGCCATGAAGATCTAGGGGGAATAACTCTGAACTGACCAATAAACTGAAGCCAACACATTGGTCAAAAGTAAAAGAAAAACTAAATATGTCTCATTTTCCCAACAACTGATCAGGCAGACAAAATATGACCTACATTTGTTTAAAACTCTTTGTATTCCTCATGCAAACATTCCTCATGGCTTACACTGACAATGTTTTTTATAAATTATGCTAAGACCCTACTAGAAAGTTTAGTACTGCATCAAAATAAAAAAAATGCTTAAATTCCTTTCAAGAAATTTAATCACATTAAGAAATGTTTCCTCAGATATTTAAGTTTTGGCTTTTCAGCTATTAAAAGATAGTGTTTTTTTTATATTTTCTGGTCATTTGGGACCATGGAGTTCATTCAGTTGATGTGTTATAGAGTTCCGTTTAAGCCGGTGCTAGGGTGCGTGAGAGGTGTTGCATATTTCATTGCCTTTCATGAACAGACTCAATCAGTCCGAGTCTGCTATTATTCTGCATGGTTGCATTCTTATCTTCCACGGGATCTTTTTACAGATTTTATTGTACTTCTCAGATCGTTCAGCACGACTTTTATGTCGTGTTATTGGTACTCTTTAGTTTCTCAGCTTGACCATTTCGGCCTGGGTGTTCCAATACTCCCGCTTTCATGGAGTTGTGTATTGGGTACTGGATAATCACCCCTTGGATATGATGCCTGCTTTTTAATTTTGTCTTTTGGCAGTTCCTGTGATATGCAGGCTCCATAACCTCAGATCCCCTTTCTAAATTCCAGTTTGTTTAGTTCTGCTCATTGTTTTCTCGTTTAGGGAAAACCCATTATTTTAACTGGGGACCATACGCCGCTTTTCATGAAATTACATGCAAGTGTATCATTGAAGGTTCTATGTGCACCGCCGTATGAACACACATGCAGATGTCTCTAAATTACTTTTGAACTTGTAGCATATGTAAATGTTGAGTTCTGCTCAACCCGGGGCTAGAGGGCGTGGACGGTAGCATGCATTTCCACTTCCGTCCATGAACAGGCTCAATTAAACTGAGCCAGCAACAGTTTCGTGTTTGTCGTGTTTAGCGACCTGTGGAGTTTCCACTTTTTCTATTTAAATGATGATAACTTGGTTTACAAAACATTTTAACTATACTCTGTTGAAACTTCTTAGCAGCTGCTGTTAAGACATTTGATATAGGCTATAAATGGGGAATTCCCAAAGTCAATGAGAGGTGTTCGTTTTTCTTCAGATATCTTTAGGAGGTCATTTTCTCAAATATTAAATATTTCTATTTTTACATAAAGAGGAGGAAAAATACAAATTTATTTAGAACATTAGTGCACCTAGCTATCACTTCACACGGAAAAAGTCTGTACAGAGGAATTTTAATTCTAAAGTACCATCACTACACTATCCTAATATTCTTTATGAAACGCACACCCAGATGCTTAAGACAGTGATGATTTATTATGTATGTATGGGCACGATTGACCAAAGTGAAATCATAAAACGTTTGTCAGTCTAGTTACTTCGGGTTTATTTATGAATCTGAATAATATGTACCTGTAAATTGCTCTATCATTATTGTCAGCCCGCCCGCTTAGCTCAAAAGGGATAAGGCAGATATACAGATCGCGGGCTCATGAACTCGATCCTTGGGCGAGGCGTATGTTCTCCATGACGATTTTGTAAAAGACGTTCTGTCTGAAATCATTCGTCCTCCACTTCTGATTCATGTGGGGAAGTTGGCAGTTACTTGCGGAGAACAGGTTTTGAACACTGGTTAGATTAACTACTAGTATCCGCCGTTACATAACTAAAGTGCTGTTGGAAAACGGCATTTAACCCCAAACAAACAAACCACTACTGTCATTCCTTTTCAGATTAGTCATAAGGCATCTTTCGGTGGTGAAAACGGGGTACTTTTATCCGTGTGCGCCTGGATGTTACTTATCTGAATTTCAAATTTGAAGATTTAACATCTAGCATCTCGCTCTCAATCTTTCCACCGTCTTCCTGTGTCAAATATAGTTAAGTGTCGCTTTTCGAGGCCATTCCATTATTCTATTAAAACCAAACATCTTGTTAAAGACATAACATAGCAGACATAAAATGATAGATCAGTCAAACCGAATACATTTATTTCGGAAAACACGCTCGTACTTTTTCAATTTGTGAGTGCTCCTTTATGCAGCTGTTTTAAAATATGAACATTTAGCTAAAATGCATGTATATGTATGAAAAAATATGTCCATTTAATATTAGGTTATTTAACATTGTTCAGTACAATACGGAGCTATATTTGGACGAGTACCCAGCTGAGAAAACCATACTGGACGAGCCGCTAGGCGAGTTCAGTATGGTTTTCTCAGCTGGGTACGAGTCCAAATATATCTCGTATTGTACAGTACAATGTTAAATAACCTTTTTATTCTATATCTATTTTATCTTACTATAATAATAGTTTAAATTCAAAATGTTTCACTGAATATTGTATTCCTGCCTTTTCTAGTTTTTCCCAGCTTGGTACGAGTGCAAATATATATTATACAGAACAATGTTAGACCTTAAATAACCTTTTTATTCTATATTTATTTCACTTCATACGTAATATACGTAATTCATTGAATGTTGTTTTTTCTGCGTATCATCATTAAAAAGTATTGGTGCAACCTCCCTACAACAGCCATTTGGCGATTTGGGTGGTAATAATACCTGGCCGAGATATTATATGCCAACAAACATGTCAGTAAGTTTGGTGAAGATCGGATGAAAACTATTCGACTTAAAAGAGCGGACAAGGCTAAATTCCCCGTTTTTCGAGTTATTCAAGGACTATAATCAAAGAGTGCCTGGTACAATTTGGCTGGTTATCGAAATTGGCCGAGATGTAATGCCCACAAACATTGTCAGCAAGTTTGGTGAAGATCCGACCAAAACTGAATTATAGAGCAGACATGCTTTTGATGCTGACCGCCCGTCCGTTGCCATTCATAATCTTCTCCATTTTGTTTCTTAACCGTTAAATAAAAACTGCTGAGGTAGCTATTCAGACAGTCAGAGCTGATACCAATTTCTAGGTTTCGTCCGGAACGGCTTCTTTAAGCGGCTTTTCAAATATTCCAACATCTGATGATCCTTTTTACTGTATTTTTAAGTTTTTGATTATTAACGAACGTTTTATTATCTAAATCAGATAGCATTGTTATCCCTTGAATCGCTTTTGTGTGTTGTAAACAAAAAAAATCTCACATTAAATCCAGATTTCAAGACGCATAATCAAACTTCATCCGATTTACATTCGGAACATTTTCACGCGTTTCGGGCTTTATCGTATGTTTAACATGGGACTGTTGAACCGTCCAAATACAGAAAATACAGGATTTTTGTACGCACGTGCATCCAAATACCGTAATATATTGTACGGTCACGTGTTGCAAATGAACGTTCGCGATTGGATAGATAAAATAGGTATAGAATAAAGACAGATATTTAAAGGGTGTAAGAAAAGTATGTTCCAAATGGAAAGTAAATCATCAAGATTATCTTAAGAACGCCTTACCACACACGAAAATATTGTGGTCACAAATACCACCACGCCGAACTTGGAGATATATAGCTGACAATGGAATTGCTAAAAGACTGCATACTAGGATTAACAGTTGTTTAGGAACATACTTCATAAAGAGTGGGGGTGCATATATTGATTACTGATTGTGTTTCATGATAGTTCACATTTTGGCGTTTAACTATCATAAAACACTTTCTGCCGTAGACGGGGAAGTTAATTTGCAAAATAATTATTATCTAATATTATAGTAATCCAGTCATGACAAATATATGCCAAACCATTAATAAATTAATTAGATATTTAAAACTTGTTGTAGTCATTTTTTTGCAGGATAATATTCCGCTTCACCGTCTGGAGGTTAAACATTATGGTCACGTGACCTGCTAAATATAAACGGGTGACTCTCACCGCATTGTTATTTTCTATATTGATTTTCAGAGAGAGAGAGAGAGAGAGAGAGAGAGAGAGAGAGAGAGAGAGAGGGGTGGGGGGGATGATACAGTGCAGTTCTTACTTTAATTTAAAAAAATCAGTATCCAACAAATATAATGAACCTAAGTCTGACTATCATTTTTAAACATTTTTTCATTCAACAGATTTCTATTTGCATATTTTTAGAAACTAAATCTGTATACTAGAGAGTTAGGGGATTTCATAATTCTGTACCAGTATCTAATGATTCTGACTTTTCGTATTACTAATAATGGAAATCTTCCAGATTCGCCCAGAACTGCACAGGATGTAGTCTCTTGACGTACACTAAGAACTTGTTTCAATAATCTTAAATGAGCTTTTTCAGTTTCAATTGCTTTATGGAAACTCCATACCTCTGATCCATATGTCAGAGTCGGTAAAATCATACTATCAAATAATTTTATCTTTTCCGTGACATTCAAAGCAATGACATCAAATAAAGAATTCATAGAGTAAAGTGTTTTAATGCTTGATTGGACAATGCTTTTTGAGCTTGGAAAAATTCCCATTCGATGTCTTAACAACTTTAAATAATATATTGTTATAATGTTTTTCAAAATTCTCATTTCTATGTCCGGATTTAAAAACCACAGCAACCGTTTTTTCCACATTCACAACAATACTCCATTTTGTTCAATAATTATTTAGTTTGTAAAGGGGGGTTTGTAATTCTTCCTTGGAACAGGAAATAATACTGTAATATCAGCAAACAACAAGTAAAAATATCTGTATATCTTCCAATGTAAATGTATCTTTATATCTGTCTGCAAGTTCTCGTGCATATCATATACGAAAAACATAAAAAAATAAAGGTGGTTCAACTTGGATTAAGCACATAAAGCTGTCGAAGTAGTCCGACAGGGAGCTATTTGCCCTGACACAAGATTTCACACAACTATAGATACTACGCAATATTCTAATTACTTTTAGTCATGCCTGACTATTAATTTCAGCCATATTCCATTTCTATACAATAAATCAAAGCACTTTCTGAAATCTATTAAGGATGCATTCACCTTTTTCTTTTTTATCATTTAACTGATAATTAAACTTAAAACAAAAATGCAATCAATGGTACTTTTGTCTTTTCTGAAACCAAACTGAAAATCGTTCAACATTTCATTCAGCCCATTTGCGCAATCACGTGTCTAACAATATTGAAAACAGTTGTGACAAAAATACAAACGGGAGTGATGCACCTATAATTATTCACATCATTTGGATCACCCTTTTTGGGCACAGGTACAATGACACCCCTGCACCAAGGGATACTCTCCTGTATTAAAAATATGATTAAACATTTTACATAACACTGGTGCTAAAATTGTTTTACATTCAATAAATATTTCCGGAATAGGTTGACCTTTTCCAGTACCATTTTTAAGGGACGAAATACCTGTAATGATATCTTCGATCGTGAAATTAATGTCAAGTTGATCAACATTACTAAAAACAACATGACTGCTATTCAGCTGTTCCTCAATAAAATCATTCATAAATGTTTCTTCATTTGAAAACAAGTTCTTAAAATGTTCATAAAATTTATCAGATGACAATGCATTTTTAGTAGATTTCTTTCTTAGATTTTTAATTTCTTTCCAAAACGTATGCAGATGTTTACCAGCTAAAGATGACAATTTCTTTTTCTGATTCAAATGAAATTTAGTACGTGCTTGCCTCTTAGCTATTCTGTAAAGACGCCTTTTAGTAATAAGTATTTCTATGTTTTGATTCGATCTGTTCTTAGAATAATGTTTGTTTGCACATTTAAAGTCTCTTCTGGCGTCCTCACACTCCTTGTTAAACCAAGAGCTTTTAAGTTTTCTCTTCCGGTTATTTCTCTTACTTCTTATTTTTATTTCTCCAAAAATACTGAACGATTTGTCGTACAATACTTCAGTTATTCTCCGTATATCTATATCAAGCTCAACATCATTTGTAATTACACTATTTACAATTATATCAATATTCAAAATTTCATTTTCAATTATTTCTCTATAATTATTTATCTTTTCGTTATCTTCATTGTCCAATTTCAAGACAACAATATTAATGCATTTACTATCGTTGATTAATGGTATTCATCTAAAACTAAAGTCAAACTGTACAGGTTTATGGTGCGAACAAGTTTACAGATTATATATAGTAAAATTACGTACTCATATTGCAATAGTACATAATCTATCAAAGCTTTACCTCTATTGGACATGAAACTACATTTTTTGATACCTGCGTCACTACCTAATCTGCCATTGGAATTATTGAGATCGGTACTAAGAAACAAATCCAGTAGCTTATTTCCTGATGAACTGACAATACTATCCATTGACTTTCTTTCAGGCAAAATATTACAAATTTTACTCCAATCTCTATCTTCTATTGAATGAATATAACGATGAAAATGATCTGTTTCTTCTAAAATATCGGATTTGTTACCGCATCTTGCATTCAGGTCACCAAAAACGGATATTTTACCAAATTGAGAATATTTCCGAACACCACTTTCAAGTGTTTAAAAAAAAACACTTACATGCATATCAAAATAAGCAGAATTACTAGGCGGTATATATATATAACAAAGAAATACATCGTAATCATATTAAAAAAAGTCCTCGCTCAATTTTACCCAGGAAATACCGTTACTGTCAGTTTCAACGATTTCGATACCATTTTTAGAAAATCTCTTTAAAACACGCACACTCCACCGTGACCCCTATTATTTCGATTTGAAAACGATTCTGTTCTAAGTATTTAGAAGCATTCATGCCCACCCAACAGAAAATATTATTGCTACGTTCCAAAGTTTAACTGAATAAAATTATGTCTTAATTGTAAACAAAATCTTTAACGTCTTCGTGGATAGTCCTTCAATGTTCCAGGATAAAACACTTGTCACACTTTTCTGAACATTCCTATCTGGTGTCGGTTCTTGTGTGGACAGGTTTATACCATACATTATTAATGTTCCTGACTAGTACGGCCTTTTTCTTGCTTTACGTTCTTCCAACATTTTGGGAATCAATTCACGCCTGCGTTGCTGAATTTCGAGAGGAAACTGCTCGCTCGCATTGTACGGTGTAGGATATAAATTGATATTTAAATGCGTAATTCGCCGTCAATTTTGATTCTGTACTAAATTTTGCAACTTTAGGGCGGATTTTATTTGAATTTTGTGCACCTACCCTATGTGCCCTGTCAATGTCGAGAAGTTTTTGCCAATGGGTTCTTGATATTTAACACTTGTTTACAAAACAAATTGACTTTTGCAACGCAGTCACCAGTCACAATAGTTATATCAGTACTTTCTGCAACTATTGGGGTATCTTTATGGGACACTTATGAGGTTGGGGAAGTGTCTGAAGCACTACTTCTGTCAGATACTGATATGTATATCTCTTCTGAGTTAGTCCTAGGTGTAATCTTGTACCCCGACACAGGTCCCTCTGTCCCTCATCGACCTACAGTTAAGTTTAACAATGGACTCGGCCATCATGGATCCACTCCCTGGTCTCAAACTGTAACATTTTTACCTCTCTTATTACTATTTATACACTCTTTTGATTACTGTTAGTGCATTGTGAAAGTGTTTCGTACTGGTCACAAGTAAATTTCTGGCTACGCTCGATTTCACACACTTTTTTTGTCCATTTTATCGATTCTTACCATAAGATCGCTCACTATTAATTGAATTTTATCAAGTTGTCCAAATATCATGTCAAATGTTTGCATAATTGCCTGCAAAGGGTCGATAATTGTGTTGTTTTGCTAGGTCGATAATGGTGTTTCTGAGCTAACCATATTATTTATGCCTTGCACAAATATAGTATATTGTAATACCGGAGGGATTAGATGACTGAGGAGTCTGTACATTGTTTTGATTACACGTAGAACCAGGCGAAATAATGAGCCTTTTTGCGTTTTTCTTTGATTTTTAATTATCCGAGTCTATTGTTGTGGTTCAGTCGGCGATACAGTTGGGAAACAGTCTCATTTTTACGTTTTCTTCCTATCTAAACTTGTACGAAAATAGTCACAATCATCTGTGGTTCACATTTAAAGTCCATTTTGATAATCTTACTATCCAAAATTACCAGATATATGCATTTTATTGTTAAAAAATCGCAGCATTAAACAAATGATAAATTAAATGATGAAGAGTTCTTTTCAGTTATGTTTGCCGTATATGCCGGTGATATAACAAACTTTAAAATGATTTTTTTACGCCTGTTTAGGAATAAGAATCAATCAAACAATTGTTTAATCTGCAATGTTAAACAGAATTTAAGCCAACAATGGTCTTTATGATATAAGCAGGTATTTGGCGTTTAATAAATCACGAAAGTAAAGTTATACTTTGTGTAATTTAATATTTAACATCATTAATTTTATATGCACTATTTGTCAGGGCAATATGCATTATTAATAGGCCAGAGCACTCGGACATTTGTTGTGGAATTTATGTTCTGTCGAACGTTCATTTTTTCTGTACTACACAATTGATTGGACAACTCTAGTACAAATATTATTCCAGATACAGTGTTATTACCAAGCACACTATTGACAAAAATGCAACGTCAACGTCAGATTGACGTTACTTAAGAATCCAACAAACGTCAACTGGAGTCCAGTGATAAACAAATTAAGCGTCATGAAACTTATACTTTTAATTTCCATCTAAATATTATAATAGTGTAACTACAAATGAATTTTACAGATATATATATAACACAGAAAAAATATTGCTTACCTGGGCTATAACTTTAGCATGACTTATGTGACAATTGTCTTGGTGAAGCTAATTATATATAAAAAGTCAAAACATTTTAAACTTTGAACATTTTTCACACTATCAGACATAAATCAATATTCAGGCACAAAAAGCATTTTGGGAACTACATGTAACAGTGTTCTGTAGGAAATGAATCCCTCTATACAGAAACGAAAACACAAAGTTAACCAAAATCGGAAACGATAATATATGTCTTTGACAAAAATCAGGCACACACAATTGTATCTTAGGAATTAACAATACTCTTAGAAATGAATCAAAAAGACAAACACAGAGTAACCACAAATCAGAAATGTTATTATAAGTATTAACAAATCCTGAAAATGATACTCTTTTACAAGAATTAAATACTCAAAAATGACACCTTATATACTTTAGACGACTGATAAATGATTAAAGGTATCTTGTAAAGAAGAAAATCATGATAGACTAAACAAAGTGAGGCCAACACTAAAAAATTTCAGGCTGTGAACAAAAAAAATCGAAAGTAAAACTAATATAAGTGTAATACATGCTTATTTGTGTATAAGTGTCGGCAAGGATTGACCGTATCATTGGTCAAATCACCAAACAATACCAAGGACTTTTGCAATTTGTCAGCGAAAATCAAAATGCGTTCTTTTTCTGTCGCGACGCGAGGTAAAACATAACGGGAGCGGAACTATCTTTTGGCTGGTAGCTTATGCAGCGGAATTTAGTTCGGATAATATTGCAAAATTTATAGTACAAAAATAAGAGACTGTAATTAAGAAAAAAAACACAACTAAACAAGACGTAGAAACCCGACATTCATCTAATTTCGTCTTGGTACAACGTTCGATACATGGGTTTCGCCGTAAATACAAGTCCGGATTCAGTGAAAATGTAGTTTTTATACAAGAATAACAAAAGCATGAAGACTAAATTTCAGTAAAATGAAAATAATTGCAATGTTATCAAAATGTCTCGATACCTTATTTGAAAATAAAGCACTACAAAGACAAAATATTATATCATTTTTTTTATAACAGATATACATTTTTATAGCTAATATCAAAAGGTGATGAAAATATCTCTTTTAACGGCTAGCTCCGTATTTTGAAAAAAAAAAACAACATTCAAACAACAATAAACCATAGAAAGAAAGAATTGTTTTACATGAAAATTGAGCAGCATATAAAACGTGTATATTACTCTACAGAACTAAACTACTATGAATTAACATATACATGACTGAATTCCAGAAAAAGTCTGCATAAATGGGCCAAACTATCAACGCCTTTAAAATCACCATTTTAAAATAACTATAACATACCTTTGTTTTGATGCAGCTGCATATTTCTGTCACGAGAAATCTAGGCAGCTATCACGATAATATTGTAAAGTTTCCAAGAAATTTGTGCATGTTTCTGAAAACATTTTAGCAAAACTTAATATTTTTTAGACATTTTATTTGTTTCCTGATAATATTTTAGCGCAAAATTTTGCGAAACTGCCATGGGATACTTGGTAGCTATCACGATAATATTCTAAACTTTCAAGAAAAGTTGTCCATTTTTCTGAAAACATTATCGTAATAAATTAATGTTTTCAAGGTATGCTGTTTGTTTCCAGGAAACTTTAGGCTATTGAGGTAAAGTTTTCACAAAAGTTTGAAATATCAAGATAATTTCCGGTAGTATTAGGAAAGCTATCTCGCTAATTATTGGCAACTGCGGGCACTTTTACAACAATACATAAATACTAATGTAAATTATCGCAATAATATTTCATGAAAACTTTCGACTATTGAGATAATCTTTTCAGAAAACTTGGCTTTTTCAAGTTTACATTTTAAGCATCACAATAGCTGTCTAGCTATCTCGTGGCAAAAATATGCCACCATGGTTGACGGAATAGTAAAACTTGTTGATCAATCTAATTAGACCTTACAGCTGCACGCTTCGAGATTAAAGTAAATCTTTAAATATTTAGAAAATGTTTCTTTTGTTTGTAATTGAACAAAACGAAATTCTAAAATGGTTCCAGGTGATTTTGGAACCTTTTATTTACAATAACACTGTCGTTAAGTCAATAAAATATGTACAAAATATTAAATGTTATTCATCCTATTTATATTTGACATAAAATAGGGGAAATTTAGTTGTACCTTGTATCATACAGCACCAAATATATATCTAAATAAATACTGATTTATTATGTTCGAAATGAAATATCATTTGCTACCTGTTCCACAAAGAAATTTTAATGTTTATCTAGTGCGCCTTTCGATCGAAGATATTTATAATAAGCTTTTTGGCATTTTTCCTAAATATGATACATCTTATGTAATAAAAATACTTGCATAGACAAATGGGGTTAAATACGTGTATTTTAAAATTTCCTTTTACATATTAAATACATGTGATCTGATCTCTACGAATATGTAAATTATGAAGTCATAATCTTACAAAGTATTCAATTTATGCCGAGGACAAGATATTAAAAATGGGAGATAATTGAAATATGGGAACATCTAGAGAAATGGTTCCTTGTCACTACATTTTTTCTCAATGAGGTCTATCATTGTATAAAGTAACATAGAGATGGTACCTAAGGCTACGTTTTCAACGACAACAACCAGTCAGGGGTGTAACTTATAGCAGTTATCATTTTTATAACCTGCTGAAGTTACGATATATTGTCTGGTCACTGACAGAATCGATGTTGTAACTGCTCGTTTTATTCGTATACGTTCTCCGTTTATATCGAAAAATGACTGGTACAAAATGTATTTCATAGGGAACTCCTAAACCAACTCGAAATTGACCTACTTTTCCAATTTTTAGAACGCAAATACGAGAATCTTAAATTTTTCCTTTTGTTCCTATATTTTTTTTCAGAAAGTAGAAAAAATATGCTTTCACATTTTTGTCTTGCTCTTGGTGCGCAGCGCCGATAAAGTAGTGCGCAAAGCGTTTGAAAAATGTAGTATGAAAATCATTTATAACTTTACCACGCTATCTCTCGGAAGAGGGGGGAACAAGAAAAATAACTCGTGTTTGCCTATCAACCCTTTTTGAATACATTCTTGATTGTCTACCTTTCTTCAGTATGGTTTTGTACTACCGAACAGTTTGTATTCGTAATTATTTTTTTTTCTGCAAAACAATACATCCGAAATATATAAATCGGTGAGCTTAGACTGAAACAAACGATTTAGTAGTCATTTAATAGTCATTGTGAATATTTTACGAGCAGCTTTTTTAATAAATATTTTCAAATACATTTTTTTCATTTTACGTTTATGAAGATGTATACGTTTTTCAAAATTCGATATTGAAGCAAAGTAACGTGACAAGATTAACATCATAAAAGCTAATTTTATTGTATTATTATCTCATACATATCTAATCTGGTTGTTTCTAATTATTTCTGAAAGGCGGTTAAATGAAAATCATATCCGTTTCACTATTAACGGCAACAGGTTATCATGGCCATCATAGTTATATCTCCAATAAGTATAAGTTACTTGCCACTTTACATGGTATAATTGTTGTTTTTTATTTATTTTTTTATTTTTTGCCGAGCTCAACGTTACACCGACACAACTATACGTCATATGGCGGATTTCCAGCTTTTCATGGTGGAAGAAGACATCAGGTGTCGCTCCAGGCATTATTTCATCTCAGGTGGGCACCTGGGTAGAACCGCCAACCTTCCGTGAGCCAGCTTGATGGCTTCCTCACATGGGGTATTCTACGCTTTAAGCGAAATTCGAACCCAACGAACCCGTATCGGTGAGGGGTAAGTGATTTGAATTTAGTGACCTTAACTACTCGACTACGGAGGTCCTTATTGCTACTTTAAAATCTGATCTTTTTTTTAAAAGAGCAATATAGTTCATAGTACTTAATATTTTAAAATAAACATGTACACATGTACAAATATAATATAAATATTTGAGCCTAGACAAAAGTTTTGGTAGTTATGGTACTATTTACAATTCATTATTATCCGAAAATAATGATACTATATTATATTCCAAGCAATCGATTTCTTCGATTTTTATCTACTGCATATTGTAATGGAATTGTTGGAATCATATAAAAGGAAATCAGACTTGTCTGGAATAAAGAAAATAAAAAAATCTCATCCGTTCCATTAATAACGGCAACAGGTTATTTGGAGCCTTGAATAATAACCCCTATAAGTTATGTGCAAATGTAAAATCTATTGTTTCTTTAAGCGAAAAATACGTCATAGAGAGCAGTATTTACTCCATGTTTCAAAATGATATTACGTACCAATATACAAATATTTTATCAAATTGAATATTTGATGAAAGCAATTGAGTTGTTAAAGTGTCGTTAGTGTTTTTCGCTGTTCAGTATTTACCAAATATAACGCGACCAGGTTATTTTCCGAACACTAGATTTTCTTCCATTATTATCTCGTACATGTTTGAAATGGTATTGTTTGAAGCCTTTCCTACATGAAATAATGCTTGACAATTACATTCATGTTTCTGGCGACAAAGGAACACTTTAGTAAACGCAACAAGTCATCTTTGCGAACAAAGTTATAACACCAGTTACTTGCATATAGTTACGTTTGCACCATTGCTACATATAATAGAAAAAATCGCTCATCAGCAAAAAGTGTTTGCTCAATCATTTGAATATATCATCGGTTATCTCTTCATCAATGTATTTATAAAACCTTTACGCTCTTAGAATTTATTAAAGTGTTAAAAAATACTTTCCATTTTTAAAACCTATCAAAATTACCTATAAAATTTCCTCTATTATTATATCATTAGTTTGGAAAGGATATTGTTGTAGGCAGATTATTCATATTAAAGAAAGCAAATGAAGTGTCACGCCCTTTTCATAAGTAACGGCAACAGGTTATCTTGAATCAAGACAGAAAACAGCCACAGCTATTTCATTAATAACGGCAAAAAGTTATCTTGGTCCACGAAGTTATGACGTCTGTAAGTCATTTGAAACTGTAAAAGCTATTGTTCTTATAAGAAAAGTACTTCATAAGAAAAGTTATTTACTATTTAAAATTTTAACATGATATATTATACCGATCTATAAATATTTTATGTGAATTGTTTCAGTGTCATAAATGCATTTCACAATTCCATATTCAACCAAAATAACGTGACAAAGTTATTTTCCCGACTTTTCTTAATTATTATCTCACATACTTTTTTGAAATAGTAATGTTTTAAAGACATATCTTCGATTATTTTCTTATTCATTTTTGATGGGATATTATTAGACTATTTTTATAACTGTTTTTGTTATAATGTATATATTTTCTCATATTAAAGACAACAAATGAAGAGTCACTTCCATTTCATAAGTAACGGCAACAGGTTATTTAACACTCGAGTTTATAACTTCTGTATGTTACTTGCCACTGTGAAGTATTTTATTTTTAAAACCAAGAAGAATATAGTTCTTTAAAATGGCCTTCTCCATATATTAAGAATATATCGTATACTAATATTCAATTAATTTATAAATATTTGAAAGAACCTTTCGAGCTACAAAATTATCACATAGCTTTTTGTACAAAAGATACCAAAAACTTACAAGAAACGCGATGTACAAGCACACAAAAAATGCGTCAAAATGGCTGATTCGACATAGCCGAGGTACGTCTTCGTTATAAGTTTGCATGTTTGTTATAATGTATGTAAACAATGGTAAACAATTCATTTATATCAAAGGCCAAAAATGAACAGTCAAAGCCATTTCATTAATAACGACAACAGGTTATCTTAGCCCATGAAGTCATAACGTCTATAAGTTACTTATCTCTGTCAAATCAGTTGTTTATTTACGAGAAAAATACTTCATAGAAGGACATATTTTCTCAATATTTTTTCATGATATTTTGTGTATCAGTATGCTATTTACTAATCAATATTTCATAAAATCTTTAGAGCTTGAAAATTATTATAACTCCGACATAGTTTACGCACAAAATGCACCAAAAACTGTCTAGAGCACAAAACCACGTCAAAATTGCTGGATTGACGCAGTTGAGGTACGTCCCCATTAAATGGGTATAATGTTTATTAATTATAATGTATATAAGTAATGTATAGTCAAGACAGCAAATGAACAGTCACAGCCATTTCATTAATAACGACAACAGGTTATCTTGCCCCACCAAGTTATAACGCCTATAAGTTACTTAGAAAATGTTACAGCGTGCTTAATGCTTTTCACTCTTCCATAATCACCAAAAAATAACGTGACCAAGTTATTTTCCTAAAACTCTACTTTCTTCATTTATTATCTCACATCTATATTTGAAATGGTATTGTTTTAGAAACATATCTTCAATTATTATCAGATTCATATCTGATGGGGACTTGTTGAAATATTTGTATGATTTTCTTTGCAATAATGTTTCATATTAACGACAGCAAATGAGGAGTCGCTTCCATTTCATAAGTAACGACAAGAGGTTATTTTGACCCTCGAATTTATAATTTCTATACGTTACTTGCCACTGTGAAGTAATTTATTGTTTAAAAACAAGACGAAAATAGTTCGTAAAAAGTGTTTACTCAAGTTTCTAATATGATATTGTATACCAATACGTTTTTGATAAAAACCTTTAAATTTCAAAATTATCATCACATTAGACATAGTTTCTTTTGCACAAAAGGCACCAAAAACTAACAAGAAACGTGAGGTACAAGCACAAATAAAAACGCGTCAAAATTGCTGACGCGCCCTATGTACGTCTTTGTTCAATGCTTGTATATTTGTTATAATGTATGTAAACAATTGATATCAGAAGCCAAAAAACGTTGGTCTACAGGTGGCGGGGTCGCGGGTTCGTTCCAGGCAGGGCGTATGTTCTTCGTGACGATTTGATAGAAGACATTGTGTCTGAAATCATTCGTCCTCCACCTCAGATAATTCCTGTGGAGAAGTTGGCAGTTACTTGCGGATAACAGGTTTGTACTGGTACAGAATCCAGGAACACTTGTTAGGTTAACTGCCCGCCGTTACATGACTGAAATACTGTGGAAAAGCGTTGAACCCAAAACAAACAAACAAAAAATATAAGAACAGTCAAAGCCATTTCTTTAATAACGGCAACAGTATCTTAGCCCATGTAGTCATAACGTCTATAAGTTACTCGCCACTGTAAAATCTGTTGTTTTTTATGACCAAAAAAAAACTTCATTGAAAAAGTATCTACTCACTAACATAATGTTTCTAACCAATCTACAAATAATTTATTTTTAATAAACCTGTTCTTGCATTTAAAAGTTGTTACATTTTCACCAAAACTAACGTGACTTCACTGAATTTCTTCAAGGATGATCTCATACACATTTGAACTGTTATGGTTTTAAAAACATATCTTCGATTATTATCTCATTCATTTCAAAGGCAAAAAATGAACTGCCACATACAAAGCTATTATTTCATACATATTTGAAATGGTACTGTTTAAAAACATCCTTCAATTATTATCTCATTCATTTTCGGAAGAAGTATTGTTATATTATGTATTGATATGTTATAATGAATGCAAATTATTCATATTAAAGACAGCAAATGAAGAGCCACATCCATGTCATAAGTAACGGCAACAGGTTATCAGGACCGTCGATTTTATAACTTCTACATGTTCTATACGTTACTTGTTCTGTCAAGTTTGTTATTGCTAAAAACAAGAACAAAATGGTACACAAAAATTTTATATTCAATATTTTTTACATGATATCGTAGCTTCGAGTGTGGGAGGTAATGGGTTAGATCCCCGGGCGCGTCATACCAAAAGACGAAAAACTGGTACTAGTAGCTTCCTGGCTTGGCGCTCAACATTAAGGAGATAGTGCTAGGACTTGTCAGCCCGGTATGAGTATAATGTGACTGGGGTACGACGTGATATTCCAGTGAGGCAGCACTATAAAGCTGGGCATTGTACCCACTGATACAAGTAGACGCCATCGTTAATATTATTGAAAAAATGTTGGACACACACATTAAAATTTATTATCACACTATACATAATCTTAGCGCGATAATATATGCATGATAAATGCGTCAAGATGACGGAATCCGTATAGCCGAGGTACGTCTACGTTCCGTGCTTGTATGTTTGTTCTAACGTATGTAAATTATTTATACAGCAAATGAACAGCCACAGTCATTTCAATAATAACGGCAACAGGTTATCTTGGCCCACGAAGTTATAACGCCTATAAGTTACTTGCGCTGTAAAATTTGTTGTTTTTTAGAGGAAGTTACTTTATAAGAAAAAACGTATTTACTCAGTATTTCAACATTACATATTATGTCAATATTCAAGTAATTTTAGTTGATAAAGCTTATTGAACTTAGAAATTGTTACAGTATCCTTAATGGTTTTTACTCTTCCATATCAAAAATAACGTCATCAAGTTATTCCCCCAACACTCGACATTTCTTCATGTATAAACTCACATAAATATATTAAAAGGTATTGTTTTAAGAACATTTTCGGTTATTATCTCATTCATTTCTAAAAGGGTATTGTTAAATTATCCATATGATTGTTTTTTGTTATAATATATTGAAATTATTCTTATAAAAGAAAGCAAATGAAAAGTCTCATCCATTTCATAAGTAACAACAACAGGTTATTTTGAACGCCGAATTTATAACTTCAATACGTTACATGCACCTTAACAACAAGAGGAAAATAGTTCAGGAAAACTGTGTTTACCCAATACTTTAACATGATACCGTGTGGAGTATTTTAACTTAGAACTCATTGAAACATCCAGCCTCATTTAGAGCATACTGCAGAAAAAAGTTCCTAGATAAATGCGTTGGATCAATAATTGAAAATGTCATCATGTACCTATCTATGATTATTATTATTTTATTGGTTGGATTTAACGTCGCACCGACAAATAATAGGTCATATGGCGACTTTCCAGCTTTAATGGTGGAGGAAGACCCCAGGTGCCCCTCCGAGCATTATTTCATCACGAGCGGGCACCTGGGTAGAACCACCGACCTTCCGTAAGCCAGCTGTATGGCTTCCTCACATGAAGAATTCAAAGCCCCGAGTGAGGCTCGAACCCACATCGATGAGGGGCAAGTGATTTGAAGTCCGCGACCTTAACCACCCGGCAACGGAGGCCCCCAATTTTTTATTTATATTTGATAATAATTTTATTTATATTTGATAAGACCTCTATGAGCTTAGGTGTTATTCAAGTGTCATAAAATGTTTTCTAAACTCAACCGCTGACCAGGTTACTTTTCTTACAATCGATCTTTTTCGATTAATATCTCGTTTATTTCTGAAATGAAATTGTTCAAATACTATCGAAATTATAACCCGCATACGTTACTTGCCGCTGTAAACTCTTTTTTTTAAAAAAGCGTATCTGAAAATTGCACGTTTGCTTGAGGCCGTCAGTATATAAACTGCTTTCATAGTTCCGCTCGATTTTAATGAAATTTTCCTATGTTATCATTGCCTATATATGTTTTTCTGAATATGTGAGAAATGTCAACAATGTTCTACCACGTTGTCCGAAAGCTATTGAGTGTAAAATGAGCGTTAGATAAATATATCTATGTGGTCCTGCGTGGCATATTTGCTTCCAGATATTGGTAGTGGAGGAGACCCCGTGTGCACCCCCGTGCATCATTTTTTGCACGAGCTGGCACCTGGATAGAAACACCGACCTTCTACAAGCCAGCTGGATAGCTTCCTCACATTGAAGAGTTCCGTACCAAGCGAGGTTTCAATCCAACTGCGACAATTGGCAAGTGAATTGAAGTCAGAGACTTAAACCATCAGCCATAGACCCCTCAAACGCTTCGCTAAAGTTGGATCATTTTATGTCGCGACTACAATATATCGCTTAACTGCAAATTAAAAGTTAACGTTAAACAGTTTTGTCACCGACGGTACTGCAATTTTATTCCAAGAGATAGTGATTTGAAACACCTATAAACGGATGTCATGTTTAAATAACGGCATTCTACTTATACATCTTACATATTTTTACTTTCCTCTTTTATAGAATTACAACAGCTAACTTTTCTCTGTATAATAATAATAATAATGAATATTCTGCTTCCGTGTCGGGATATATCAAATGCTACATTTATCAAACCTATTACGATGAGATGTTTAGTTCCCGCATCCTAATTATCAACAGCAAATCAAGTGCAAAACGCTTATCTCACACTAGCAATATTTTAACATAGCACCGTGCAGTAAATACGGGAACTTTGGACAGCGACATCTGCTTCGTTGTTTTCTTGGATTACCTAACGAAAGGTGACTGATATTTCTTTTTAACTAACACAACCATTTTATTCATACTAAGGAACGTCTGCATTATATCAACAGACGTTTCTGTAACGGCAGATTCCGCAAGGTAAATGCGATTCCGCACGCCTCGGTCAATATGCAAATTAGGTACATTTGTATACACGTGTCATAAAAAAGTGAAATAACTTCTTCGGCACAGTTTTTGGTATGGATTTGGTGTGACCATCACATAGAATATACATTTTTATATCGCTCTGCTTTTAACTCATACATTTTGCGGCCTTGATTACTCTTGGCAAACGAATTTTGTAAAATGTTTTCTCACGAATAATGTTTTTTTCCTATAAACATACCATACCTGTAAATTATCGGTAGTAATAAATAAATAAATTGTCCTTGAATTAGTTTGTTTGAAAATGAAAGATAACGCTCAACTTTTTTGCTTGAATGATTATTCATAGATCTTCAAGTAAACTATATTTTTATGTCCCCGAAGGTAGGCATATTAGTTTTCAATTGTCGTCACAACGTTAACTTTTTGCATGAAGGCAACGTTAACTTTTTGCATGAAGGCACTTTACTCGCGAACCACTGCACCCAGGACCTTCAGACTTCACATGCTGATGGGGTCACCAGGTCAAAGGTCAAGGCGCTGCGTGGGCATTTTTCACCATTAGTCACTGTGACAGCTCTTGTTGGGAAAGACATCCGAATCTATGCATACTTTGTTCAGAGAACTAAATAGTCCTAGAAGAGTTATCTGTCACTGGCTTCACTTTTCCAAGTAGGACCAAAATTTTCGGATTAAAATTGCCTTTCAGCAGGAAATATGAAGTATGAAAGTTAATTATTTATTTATTTGGGTTTTACGGCGCACCAACAGTATAGGTTATATGGCGCCAAACAGGACTCCATATAACCTATACTGAGTTGGTGCGCCGTAAAACCTAAATAAATAAATAAATTAACTTTCATACTTCATTTTTCCTGCTGAAAGTTAAACCATTATAAAATTGAGGTACTCCGGTATAAAGTTTTCAACAGAAAGGAATATCAGATGCAATTTGAATTTAATACTTTAATATTACGGACAAGAAGTGTGACGGGCGGACAGACGGACAAGATGGCGACTATATGCTCCCCCCACCCCCACTTCTGGGAGCATAAAAATTGGTGATACACATTGACGAAATGGGTACTCGAACGGTTTTTCAAAATTGACAGTTGTTAGCATCTTACATTTTGTGCATGTATAATAATTCTTAAATTAAATAATCATGTATTTTACAGTGAGTTTAGGATATGCTGCATCTGTTCCTTTTCATGGCTTTTCTCATCGTTTCTGTTTGATCAGCATAGAACTTCTCCATTTTGTCTCGTTCTTCTTTCAAACGTTTTTCCTGTTCCTGTTTATGCCTTCGATGCTCTTTCTCATATCTTTTTTGGAGTCGATCTTCTATATCTTGTTCAATAGCATCTAAGTAAGAAAATAGATGGATACATTTGTCTTACAATGGTTTTAGAAGCTTACCTTAAATCTGCTGTTTCATTTTTTTTAGCAAGAACAGACAACAAGCACAAATTATGATATCATACTGAAAGTAACAAACACACATCTCTCTCTCTCTCTCTCTCACACACACGCACGCACGCACGCACGCACGCACGCACGCACGCACGCGCACACACACACACACTGACACTTGGCTGACCAGTTAATGCTGAGTGCAAAGCGAGGAAACTACCAGTACAATTTTTTACGTCTTTGGAATGACGCGGCCAGGGAACGAACCCTCGACATCCAGCACTCGAAGCGGGCGCTCTACTTCTAGGCTACCGAGGGGGTTCCTCTTTTCTTTACTTCTATACCTTTCAGCAAAAGAAAACAAGAAAAAAACAGAAACACCACTAGTGGATTTACGTGTGGACATAGATAAGAATTACAGTGATAGAGTAACCTCTCTTTTGGTCAGATATTTTCTATACTTGTGTCCAGATTTAATTCTTTGGAAAAGAAAAGTATTCAAGCGAACCAAAGCTCTATCCAAGTTACTTACGCAAGTCTTGGTATTGATTGTATTCAAATGTCTGCATGAAGTTTTTCTTTTCTTTCTCAAATTCCAAGTATTTCTGTCGTAATGTTCGTTCCATTTCGGCTGGAAATAAACAAGCGCCGATTTACGAAACAAGCAGTTGTTACATGTATTAAAACAATTAAGAGAGGATAATAAAAAAAATCGTATCCTTTAAAATTGAATATGTTTTGTTTAATTTACAACTACTGAACCACAGTTTCGGTGAACTTGTTAAAAATGTTCATTTCCAGCAATATTTTCACAGATTGTATATACCACTGGTCATTTACGTAGTACTATTTGTACATGTATTTTGAGAGAAAAATTTTGCCTAAAATATGTGAGCCGCTTTTAAATTAAATATATGTTTTGAAATTCTTTCAGTGTTATACATATACATATATCAACTTATATTAACTTATATCGTGTTAGGCAATTTCATCAGTTTAACGAATATTTGCTTTGTTTGATTTATAGTCCGGCAGAAGTTAGAATCTTATTATGTATTGTACCAACTATCACAACAGTCTTACAAGTATCTCCGTAGTTGGACTTGGTGTAGTGATAGTTTTGGTCCTGTGGTATCCTGAGGTTTATACAGTTTTCATTCATGCCAGAGTTCTATTTAAGCCGATGCTAGGGGTCTAAGTGTTGATGAACATTCCATTATCTTTCATAAACAGACTCAATAAAGCCGACTTTGCTATACGTTTGCTAGGTTGCATTTTATGCTTCCAAAGACTCTTCGTGTAGATTTTATTATCTATCACAACACCAGGCAATAAGTGCCGCGTAGCAGCCGTAAAACGTCTCATTGTATTTATGTGGACTTGGGTGTTATATATTTCTATTCAATTTTATGTATATTTGAGTTTCGATTGAGACGGTGCTCGGGTGTGATGGGTGTTACTCATTTTATTACCTCTCACGCATTCTATCCATATAAAGGATTCCTTTATTATCCGCGCTGTAGGCGCGGATTTTTTGTGATGGCATTTTGTGAGTGCAATGTATGTCGTAAATCACGCCTTTATCCTTTCGATTTGCAAAATTTCAAATTTTTATTTTTCAATGTCTGAATTGGCCTATAATAAAGGCATTGGATTAAAAAACACAAACGAGAAAAATAAGTTTCATAAGAAGAAAAGAAGCAGGAAAGAAATCAAAGAGCAGAAGAAAATTTGTCGGACATCACGTGGAAAATCTCTTTCCTTTTTAGTTTGATGAATGTGCCAGAAATGAATAGTTTTGATGAGCGTGTTTTTCCATGAAGTCTAAAACATTTGAATGTGCATCTCTCAAGCTCATACTGATGGTTTACCAGTATTATTTGAAATGTAAGCTTATCCGAATATTTTGTTCAGTGTGTTGTATTAATTACCGTTTGCGTAATAATATTGACAGAAGCTTCGCAAATGTTATGTGCTAATAACCAATCTGCGCGTTTTGTAAATCGCACAGCGCAAATAGCCTATTTGCAACTAGCTCAACGATTGGTAAATAATGGTATTGATAACATCTTAGCTAAGTTTGAAACTCAGTCATTTCGGATGAACAACTACGTCACAAGACTGAATTTAAGAACAACCTTGTGTGTACACACAATACATTTCAGTCAATATACCGAAACTTAGAATAATTTATCAAGGTCAATTTCGCATATGGGTTATGATCAGTCATAAAGTAGCCACTAAATACAAATATCCTGCTCACACTACAAAAACAAGGATGAATATCCAACAGGGAAAGCCACGTTCTAAAAAGGCAGCCTCCCCAAAGGTAATCCAAGCACTCGAACGCCCACACGACCAACACACAAACATAAAGCAAATACACAAGGACAAAACAAACAAATAAAGGAACACAAAGGCAACATTCTCCAACATTCATGAAACCACATCAGACTGTCTGTTTCCTAGGGTATACAACAAAGACACCAAAAATCGTTATTTTAGCTCCTGTTCTACACTGCTTCGTTTGGCGCCGAGTTTCCTTTTGCAGCATCTTGCAGCAACTTTCGTACTTGTATATCTTGTTAGGCCTCGAAACTGTATGAAACATGTCTTTTAAATAGTATTAAAAAGATTCTGTCTGCACAGGACAGCATGATCATGCGTATAGTATTTGTAAAGCAGCTTGCCTAAATTCGCGTATTCAATTTACCTCTACGTCTACTTTCTTCTTCGATCAAGTATCTGTGATTCTCTTTCTCCACACGCAGTTGATCGAGTTGAATTGTAAGCTTTTTATCCATTTCCTTGCGCATTTGATCTTAAAAAAGGGTTTATGACATATATTACTCCTTTAGAGAATGTCGTTTGATTTTGTTTTTAGATTGTGAGAGTTTATGCAGTAATAATAAATGAAACAAACTTTATTTTTTATCAAACTATTATAATTATACAATATGTGCCTCAAGACAATCTATCATTATTTTGAGCTCTCAATTTATACATTTGCAGTGTTTTAATCTGCAAGTAAAAACGACAAGTATGCTCTCATTTAACCTGGTTTGACTGTTCGGTTATAGATAATGTCTTACCTATTTTTCTTCTCTGTGTCAATTCCGTGTCAGTCTGATAAATTTCCATCATGACGTGTTTTTTCTTCTCTTTGAAGCGTTTAACTGCTTCCATCAGCTGCAACAGTTTTGAAAATGTTATAGAATGTCATATAAATTTCGTATTATGAAACGTAAACAAAACCATAGATAAATTTCTACCATAGCCGAACTATTTTTGACTATATTCATAGACATAATTCAGACAACTTGGGGTTCTAATAATACCCTTCTCTCCATGAAATGAATAATATTACATAATGTAAATGAGAAAGAGTCTTTTGCGGTTATCCGAAATTAAGAACAAGATGCCCACGGACAACATGTCGGGCCCGCCAGCTGTCATAAGGACTATGAGTTGCACACGACATTCTAAGTCCACACAAAAATCCTTACCAGTATAGATAGGTCATAATACACTTCACAATTGGATGTAACATGCATGTAGTACTACAGAAAAGTGGTCTTTGGTTTTTCCTACGTCCAGTAATAAAAAAGTTACAATATAAGCTATTTATAGTAACAACAAAGGGAAGTAATTCTAGGTTCTTGCGCATGACACTCCGTCTCATGATGGTGAACAATTGTGCCAAGTTACATCAAAATCCCTCTATGCATGAAAAAAGAAATGCTCCGGACAAAGTCATTCTTGTATCTGACCTTTGACCTCTAAGTGTGACCTTGGCCTTAGACCTAGGGGCCTGGTTCTTGCGAATCCGTCTTATAATGGTAAATTTGCATGCAAAATTACATCTAAATCCCACCATGCATTAAGAAAAATGCTCCGGACAAACTTCAATTTGACCTTTGACCTCCGACTGTAACCTTGACCTTTAAGATAGGGACATGGGGTTTGCACTTGACACTCCTTCTCATTAAGGTTAACATTCTTGCCAAAAATAAACAAGATTGGTTCATGCATGTTAAAGTTATGATCCAGACAAAATCGGACGGACGGACGCACGCACGCACGCACATACACCGAAACGCCAAAAGTGGCGACTTAGTCGAGCTCACCGCAAGCGGGCTCAACAAAAATGTTCTGTGAAAAGTCAAAGACTTGCATAACTTTGATCTGCTGAATTTCATAAGTTAAAGAAATATATCTTCTGACATGTAATCTTACCGAAACTAACAAGTATATATATTCAACTTCATACATCATATATCATATATTCAGCAAATCATATGAAACTGACATCGCAAATGGCGTCAAAATGTCAGACTCATTTTGAGCCCTACCGCACCGTTGTATCATGCTACAAAATCTCGTGCAAATAATTTTCCTAAACTTAATGCATTACTTGCTTTTTAAACACGCCCGTTTAGCTCAACGGGGAGAGCGAGATTTGAATATCACGGGGTCGTAAGTCCGAACCCCGGGTGAGGCGTGTATTCTCAGTTACGATTTGATTAAATGACATTCTGTTTGAATTCATTTAATGCGCTATCTCTTATTCATGCGGAAGTTTTCTGTAAATTGCAGAAAACAGATAAGTACCGGTGAAAAATACAGAAACATCGGTTTGGTTAACTGCCCATCGTTACGCAACTGAAATGACGTTGAAAAACGGCGCTAAACCAAAACACGTACTTCTGAACTATTTCTTTATACTTAATACAGACAGGGCTATTACCATAGTATGTATTCAAGAAAGCCTATTTCCGGAATAAACAATGCAGTATAAATAGAGAATATTAGGTTACTGTCTTATAAATTTAAATTTATTAAGTGAGTCGGAGAAAATATAAAAGTCGAGGCTCTGCCGAGACTTATATTTTTTCGTAGACGAACTTAATAAATTTAAATTTATAAGACAGTAACCTAATGTTCTATTTATCCTACCTTCTGATCTAAAATCATTCTTTAATTAAAATTCAAAATTTACCACCAACTAGATCTGAGTCTGTCTTGCACAGAAATTAATACGCCCCACCATTACACAAACAGGTATTTAAAATAAAAATATTATAAAATTAGAGCCGAAAAACAAAGGCTAACCTTGTTCTGCTTTGTGTCTGACTTCTCTGTTCTGCTGAACATTATTAAAGAATAATTTTAATTTGCTGCCAAGTGAAGTTTTGTCCGAAGTTCAGTTGAATGTCGGATTGCCCATCCTCACCAAGCAAACGATTGACGTGACTTATATATACGCCATATCGCCGCTTGACAAAACGAATAGGCAAACCGTTTCCTCGATGATTTTATTTAATAACACTCCATTACAGATGCAATATATTCCTAGATTGACGAGTAGAAAGCTAAAATTCTGAACAAACGCTATACATGAGTCACTTTCCCTTTCTCCGAGCGTTTCCGTTATAAAAACTTTTTGTAGTAATTGCAAGTACGGTATGCATACACTATACATTTGTGATGGTCTCACATACCTAATAAAAGCGCGTTTAGGAAAATCATTGCATAAATATGTCTTTTAGCAGTTATTCTCAAAAACAAGATGGCGTCGTTTTAAAAAAAAATCCAAAAAGTAGTCCGCCAAGCTTTATTTAGTCACTGACCAGATAAAGCAAAATTTATCTGACCCCTTGATTTTTGCCTTTATTTTGCATGAAGGTAGGATAAAGTATCATATCACGTCACATTCAACACGTTGTCTCATGCCCGCCCGCTTAGCTCAATAGGGTGAGCACAGATCTACGGATCGCTGGGTCGTGAGTTCATTTCTTGGGCGAGGAACATGTTCTCCTTGGCGATTTGATAAAAGACAGTGTGTCTGAAATCATTCGTCCTCCATCTCTGAAACATGTGGGGAAGTTTGCAATCACTTGAGGAGAACAAACTTGTACTGGTGCAGACTCAAGGAACTCTGGTTAGATTAACTGCCTGCTGTTACACAATTCAGAAACGGCGTGAAACCGAAAACAAGCAAGCAAGCATAATCTGTTTCCTGTTAATATCTCTTTAATTGTACTTGGGTAAAAAGTGTACTTTGGTGATAAAAACAAGTCTTTTGATTCGTATAGAAATTCACTTCTCGAGAGCAGAATGCATCACTGCAGATCGAGGTACTGCTTTAACGACCCTTTTATTAATACATATGTATACTTGTTTCTAGTGTTATATCAGCAAAACTTTACTATAATTTTGGACACATAAGACTAAAAACTCGTTTGAAACGGTGAACGTTTTAACGCATGAAACTTCAAGACTCAATCATTATGTCATTCTGATGTCATATTTGACGCCACAGTTAAAGCAAGTAGTCCCATAATTACATATTTTAGTTGAATACGTTAATTGCATTATTGAAATACCAGGCTGTACTGCAGACAACAAATTTGTAGGTATATAATAAATAGCATTTTATCATCCAAACCCTCCGCAGAAAGCTTACAGCAAGACTTCTACTGTTAAGAAAAATGGGAAAAGAATGGTCAATGGAATTTAATCCCGATAAATGCGAAGTTCTAAGCGTGCACCGTAAAAGAAATTCTATCATATACGAGGGATGTTCGAAATGAATTGCTTATTTCTATCTGGAGACTACAAATTTCAAGTTAGCCCAAAAGGGCTCATTTCATGCCCTCGAAGTACTCCCCGTGGCTAGAAATGCAAAGTTTCAGCCGATGTATCCACTTCTTGAAGGTTTCACGGTACGCTGATTTGGGCACAGTAATAAGGTACTGATGAATGGCAGATCCAAGTGCCTGTCGGGACTGGTATTTCCGCCCAGCAAGGAATGATTTCAATTTCGGAAACAAAAAGAAATCACATGGGGCAAGGTCTAGGGAATACGGCGGTGAGGCAAAACAGTTACTTTTTCTTTCTTCAAAACGCCGTAACTATTGCGGAGGTATGAGCGGGGGCATTGTCATGTAGAAGACGGACATGTTTAAAACCAGTGGCAGGGCGTCGTTTCTGATAATACTTTTTCAGTTTCTTCAGCACTACGTCTTTGTAGTACTTTCCGGTGATGCTTTTGCCCTTTTTCACCGGCACTTTTATTGCGACTCCTTCGCCAGAGAAGAAGATTGCATACAAAACCTTCTTTGCACTCAAAGAACGTTTGGCAATTATTGGGCGTTTGCTGTGTTTAGTGGCCCAGGTCTTATTGCTAACCTTTCTGACGGGCTCAAAATAATGGACCCAGGTTTCATCACCTGTGACGACATTGGCAAACTGCTTTTTGTCATATTTTGGAAACATTCGAAGCAGCTTTTTGGCCACTTTAACCCGTTGCCTCTTTTGCTCATCAGACAACAGATGTGGCACCCATCTAGCAGAAATCTTTCTGACTTTCAAATGATTCTTCAAAATAAGGTGAACCGTTGATAGTGATATGCCTACCTTTCGTGCAATATCATGAACTGTAAATCTGGCATCTCCTTCAATGATTTCCTTTATTTTGGAAACGATTTCTTTACTAGATGCAGATTTTGGCCTACCTGATTTCGGTGCATTTTTGATGGACTCTACACCAGACTCAAACTTCTTTTTCCACCACCGAACTGTGTCATAAGACACACAAGAAGGTCCATAAGCAGTAGAAAGTTCAGTCATCAGCTGCTTCAAATAACAACCAAGTTTTGAGCGAGCGTTGATGTAAGCCCGTATTTCATCTTTCTTGTCGACGCTTCTACCAACCATTTTTACTACAGTGGTCAATGATTGCGTGTATTCAAATGGCAAATTTTATGTCTTACACTTAGTCTAACATGTACATTTATACACCGTTGTGTAGGTATTGAATAACCCTATACAGGTAGGTATTGGTTTTTATCGTGCCCAACGTGGATATCGAGCTAGATGACAATAAGCAATTCATATCGAACACTCCTCGTATCCTTACACTCTACATAATGTCCAACTTCAGTACAATCATCATGCAAAATATTTTGGTGTTACCTTAAGTAATGGTCAAATCATATAAATAACATAATATCCAAGGCCAGTAATACTCTCCGCTTCATCAAAAGGAATGTAAAAACTACTAACAGAGAGGTTAAAGAAACGGTCTATAGAAACTATGTCCGCCCCAGATCGAGTATTGTTTCACAGTCCGGCACCCCTGTCAAATCTCACTTATAAAGTAGAAAGGGTACAAAGCCCGCTATGTTTTTAATGATTACCAGTATACCAGTAGCGTTTCAGATATGTTAACAGAATTTAATTTGAAGATCATAGAACAAAGAAGAAATTATTCCTTACTGATTATGTTCTATTAGATAAGAAATGAATTAGTGGCTGTGGACCATCATCATCTCACACAGGCACGAAATTTAAACTACTTAATTCCCCAGTCCAAAACATTGTACCATGCGAATTCCTTTTTCCCCAGGACTATCAGGCTGTGTAACAGTTTACCAACAAATATCCAGTCCAGCCCCAGTTTGCAGACATTTGTCAGCGGGCTGGACTCGCACCCTCTCTAATACTATAATCTACTGTAACAGTTTTTAATTATTGCATACTTTAGGTCTTGTATCTTTTTAACTTTGCACGTAACATTTTTGAAAAAAAACACTGTTTCCTGAAAGCGCCTGCCAGTCATAATCGTTAGGCGATTGTTCGGAGTAGACAGTTGAAGTTGAAGGCGTTTCCTTTCATTCAGACACATCAAACACTGTTTTTGTCGTAAGGATTAGAAACCACTTAATCGAAGTGTTGTGTGTATTAATATACGAACTGACAACAGTTTCAATGTATGAAATAATTTGGACAACGGTGACATTGAAAAAACATCATCTAAATTTAATCGATATTAAAATGTTTTGTAGACGAATTCAAAAGTAATAGGAACTAATATGTTTTGAATATGCAAGTTTTAATGCTTATAAATCTCGTAGTTATTATTAACAGTTATTTTTACTAGCTTAGATTATCATTAACTAGGTTAATTTAATACTTATGCATTAATTTTCATCAAGTATCGGTTAGTTGCTCTGTACCACTGTTGGTACTAATCAGCCGTTCTCCCAATTGAAGATTGATCATATTTTAATTTATAATTTGCCATATTCCTGTTTCGGACCCACAGACAATTTCTTAAAATGGTACGTTATATAAATCGTTCCGCACGTTTGAAACAAAGTAGAATTTCATTAAACCGTATCTTTACAAAGCATTACTACATCCTAAGAGAAGTTATCTAATAAAAATATAGAGTCGTGTACTTGATACTTTGTTAGACCGGTTTAGAAATATTGGTCTTCCGAACAAATATCACAATGGCTTCTATAGGACAGTCGTACATCTGATGGCATTTTGGCATCATGAGAAAGTTGCACAATATATACTTTAAGGAAACTTTTCATAGTTATAGATTGTCCATTTCTCATTCATATGGCTAAATCAAATGTATAAATCCTTGTGTCTAATTCTTCAAAATTTTCTAAATATCAATTTAGCCCTTACTTTGCTGCTTATTATAGTCACTATTTTGACATATTGTTCATCAGTTCTATCAGTTGTCAAACGTAACTTCCATTTAATAAAAGTGAAGAACTACCTTAAAGATTTAGTGACTATTTGATAAATTAATGTAGTGCACTAGTAAAGTTACAGACATATGATCGCCAAGCGTAATACTTTTTCATTTGCTCAAATGCCTAGGTCATGAAAATGCACAAACAATTGCAGAGTCATTTTGCTGTAGCATAGCTGCTATTACGTTTCATAGGTAGTTTTATTAAAATGTACTAACCTCGTCATAATCATATTCTTTCATTATGCGAAAGAAAACATCTTCTATTACATGAAGGCCCGACTTGAAATTCTTGTATCCGCCTTCTGTTTTGTACATGTTTTCACTGTCCATATATATGCTGTACAGGGAGGACAGTTTGTCAAAACATATGTCCTGTATACATCTTTTATTATCTGACCTGACTTCAGTCCATATAGCTAGGACCTCCTCCTTAAATCAGAATGAAAACTTACATTGTACAAACTATTGTAAAACGCAAGTCTAATATAACTAGGAACTTCTAACGCTCTGTTGCTGTTTTGAAAATACCTTTAATACTATTAACAGCACATCTGATACGTTTGAACTGCCTGCCATAAGGCTAGAACCATGTGCAGTTAGTCCAGGGCCCGAAGCCTTGACCCCTCCATTAAAGGGCGAGTGCTCTGCCTACTGAGTTAACCAGCCGCCTGCCTGACACATATTCTTCCTTAACGCGACCACGTCCGTACCACGACATACACCTCAAAGAATTGGAAATTCGTTCTCAAATTCCGGCGATAAATAATATTTGAAGCGTCGTAAGTAAAATGTACAAAAAGATCCTTTGAAAGCATAGAACGCTTTGAACGCTTTCTAATAACATAACAGCAGACTCGGTTTGATTACGTCTGTTCCTGAGGGATAATGAAATGTGCAACATCCCTTGCACAAGCTTAGGAAAATCCTTTTATAACAAATCTGAATGTTCACAATGATCACAAAGGGCCAGAAAATATAACAAGACTATCTAAGCAAGTATGTCATGGTCCCATGTTGGGTGCCAAATATCACAGGATGAGCAAAACATTTACAGTCGCTTTCACGCCGAGCGGTCAAGTGACTGAGCAAAACGGCTGCCTGCACAAAGTTCTCCCATAACGTGACCAAGTTCGTTTATTGCAAAATTATCATTGTATTCATTTCAAAACATCTACCCATTTCTAAAAGTTTACAAGAATACACAGGAATGCTTTGTTCGCATTATACGAGCAAATATGTTTTACAAGGCTGCATAGGTGTATCTATCTAATTTACCAGACTACATTAATATCAATTTGTTTCTAATATAAGGCAGAATAATGAGTCTGTTTTGTTTTGTCATGCTTTTCCTGCCTGAATCTCAGGCCTGTGCTTGCAATATCAATACCTTTATATGTGTTTAAATAAGGTAACGATCGTAAAATGAATGAATGAAAATGGGCTATTACATTTTAATTTGTGTTATAACCAACACATTTTCTAAACTTGTGAGAATGTTCATAAATAATATTTACAGTTAACAATATGGCGTGTATTGTCAAATTATAGAAAAGATCTGTTTAGTATATATAAAAAATAACCAGTCGCTGCAAATGTTCGTATTTTTTCCAAATATCCTATGAGTTGTTTGACTTAATGATAAAGCAATTGCTGCTTTTTATGTTCGGTGAATATGAGGATTTATCAACCTGGAAAGAGTGAAACCAGCTTCTAGCTACACCATCTGTCAATATGACATTTTTCAGGTCGATAAATCTTCATATCGACCATTCTAGAAGGCAGTACTTGTAAAATATAGTATATACCATTTGAATGCAACATAAACATAACGTGAAATGTTTTCAATGTTATTTTTTATAATACTAGTTTTTTTTTGTAGCATTTTAGCACTAATGAGTGTGTAGAACTTCTCCTAGATTCTTCATTTCTTCATTAATCAATTTTGCTTGAAAAAAAGAGTTGTAATAATAACCATAAATACAAGAGCATCATTATAAAATACCAATAACAAAAATAAGTTTTATACACAAGAATGCAGATTTTATTTTTAAGGATGCCTTCAGTATTTTTTTAATTTAAAAAAGTTCGGCATATAATGTGACTAACATCCCACTACCATCCCGTAGAGCGGCGTTTTATATAAAAGTATGCATGGGTAGATAGAAGTATTCAGGCATGAGATCATATGCACAATAAAAATACAAATATCACATTTAGTTATATACGGGTTGAAAAAAATATGTGCAAACATTTCCTAAAACTTACACGTGACTTACATTAAAACATATAACAAAGATATAAAAACATTAAGCAACAGTATCTAATAAATTGGAATGATAAAAAAGATAATTATTTGAAAGTTTGTCTATGTATTTAAAATATTTTCTGCTGTTCTTATACAAGGAAAAGCCAACAAGTCATCTCAAAATGCACTTATTTTAAACGGTGTCCACGACTTGTAAAAACACAATGTACTGATTAAAATATCAGTGTTGGTATCCCCTGCCAAAAGGCACACAGGTTTATCCTTGAAGAAGCATTCTGTTCCTGCAAAAACACTTAAATGCAATCGGATTATAGTCTTTTTGAAAGCTGTCTACTCAAAGGTATTGATCGAAAATTGTTTTTTATATTTAGTAACAATGACACTGACTCAAGCCACCAAAAATGAAGACAAACAAAAATTGGTCTCAATGAAAGCTACCTGTTTACCACGTATGGTCTGCTTACCTCATTCCTAACTGAAATTAACATGAGAAAAACCAGTTTCTATTTTTCGTAATTTGATTCTTGACCTTGACCTTAGCAACTAAATATACATCTCCATGCACGCTTCCTAAATCCAAGTATGGACACAATACCCAATTTATTACTGAAGTTATTGAACAGAAACGGTTTTTTTCTTTTTTTAGCAATAGTGACATTGACCTTAACCCCAGTGGCCAAAACTCATACCATGCAACAGTTTCCAAGAAGGCTATATTTATACTAAGCTTGGTCACAATATCCCATCTGAAAATGACATTCAATTTGCAAAGAAATGGCCTATATTGTAATAACTCATATGTTCCTGAAACAACTTCACTGAATCTTGCAGGGCCACATTTCCCTCTTACAATTAATATTATAACGATATTTTATTAAAATCCTTCAATCCATGTCTGAATTTATGACTTCGGACGGACAGAAAATGGAATAAAAGCAAAATTGATGTAATATATATGTAGGTACAAAAGGCCATAAATTTTGTTTTTCTCCAAATTTCTGTTTGTCTGAAACTTGCAGGGCCTTATTTCCCTACTGCATTTAACATTACTGAAATCCATTGAACCATGTCTGAGATAGGACTCAAGACGGACAGGAAAGGGACTATCTATGTACTTTATATAACGCAAAAAAGAATCACATTTTAACCTTGTTTTAATCAAATCCTTTCATCCATGTCTGAAATATGTCTAAAGACGGGCAAAAAATGAATAATACAAAATATAATGTATGTACAAAGGGCCATAACTCTTGTCTTACTTTTACAATCTGACGAAAACTTTCTGGTGGCATTTAAAATTTCCCTACAGCAGTTAACATTTGTAACATGTTTTATTCAAATATATTAAACCAGATCTATATAGCTCCAAATAATTTCATAGATCTGGTCTTGAACGGAAGGACAACGCAGTACGTAAATGAAGAGTTAAAAAGAAGCAAAGAAAGTATAAAAAGGGTACCTCTCAGTAATAACAACAAGTGAATTTGAAAGCTACATGGTAATATCGTATCGTTTCGCTTTTCTCTAGGGATTTTGCATGTTTATTGAACGATAACGCACATTTGTAAGTGCAAACTTGAATAAGAATTTGTAACTGTGTCAAGAACTTTTTCTGAACTTTCTACAACAACAAAAGAAAATGAGCGATCATAAATGTTATTGTTTCTTTCTGGGATTTTTACGTTAGTTCTGCACGTTTGTAATACCGAAAGTCTCGTCTTAATGGCTTAATAAAACCTTTGTCCCTAATACGAATAAGAAATAATAATAAATCAAAGTTTGTGTAATCTGGTACAAGAGGCTTTTGTTTAATGTTATAAGTGGAACGTCTGCATCTGAAATAATTCCTTTTAGCATAAAAAAGACCCTAGCTTATCTTATAGTCTACATGTTTTACATTGTATTCTGTAAGCAAACATGTTTTGAAAACCGGGGTCTCCAATAGAATCTCTTCAGGAAATGTTGCTCGAACCCCAATTGTTTCTTTATGTTTCTTAGCAATACAGCAATCACATGAATATTTCTGTCTTGTTTGAATTTCTTTTTTAGTACATAATAATGTTTCGAAGTTATTGTATCAATGTTTAACTCGAATTCTAAATTGCAGAAAATATATTACTAATACGTACAGAACTGCCATATGTCACGATTTGGTTTTTGACGAAAGCATTTATTCGTTTCAAGATTTCAAATAGAGTAATATGGTAAGGCATTTATAAGTTGTTTACAACTTTGTTAACAATATTAACAAAAGTATGTTAAATACTGAAATAAACTATTTCATTCACCACGAGAGAGAAATAATTAATGTTTTCGATGGTCATGTATGGATATCTAAATCAAATATAAATAAGATATTTAATTAAATGATTGTATGTATATCTTTAAGAACATACAGATGTTATGCTAACGGGGGGGGGGGAGGTTATGGTAGCATAGCTTTGGCTTTGTACATCAGGATTGTTTAAAAAGATATAATGTAACTTTTGCTTAGGTATACGCTTATTGCGACATGTTTTACTCTTAATTCAACCGATATAAAACACGGCTATATGTAGGTATTACCTCGATGTTTTCCTCGCCTATGCTTGCTTCATAAGGAAAAGCCCCATTTCGAAACATTCGTAATGCTTTCTTCTGCACTTTGAATAGCATGCGCTGAAGATCTTCTTTCTTTGGTACAGGCAAATGTATATCAATAATATCAGACTGAATGCTTTCTTTCACTTTATTCAGTACCATTTGGTTGTGTTGTGATGCCGCTTGTGTGTAGGCATCTTCGACATTTAATACATGTCCTTTTCTCAACGCCTGCACGTACGATCGCAAAATCGCTGCAAACACTAGATGATAATACAATAAATTTGAAATACACAATGATAACTGCCAGTTTTGTCTCAGTATATCTAGAAGTATATATTTGAGTATGTAATAAACAGTATATTATTTCCATTAAACAGCAAACAGAAGGCAAATGCAGTAAATATTCTGAAGAGTTTTATACATAGCTGGTGGTACTAAACAATCCACATATTCTCCTAAAAGTATTGTAATGACTGCAGTGCTTACATCTGACATACTTCCTCCGTGATAAAAATGTGGAGTGCTATTTGCATCAAAGATCATATGTGTATTAACCAATAGCTTTTAGCCCACTTTAAATGTTTCATTTCTGGACAAAGTCAAATTAGCAGAATTTAATAAAATCTTATTTGATATAAGTTAAGATTGTTTCTTAAAATTAATATTTACTTGAACCGTCTACTGTCCTATTCATTAGAAGACGCTTGGGAGCACTTGAATATACACATTTCTTCAGCTTTTCAACATCCTGCAAGAAATTTTCAGGAAGTTTGTGGTCTTTGAAATGTTCTAGTTGTACAAGTTGTTCTCCCATAGCCGGTTGACAAATAGTAAAACATTTTCGATTGGAGAAGAACTTGTTGATGCACATGGTGCTTTTATTGCTCTCACCAGTACTTGACAGGCACTTTTCGAAGTACTCATCAGGTGTGTCATTGTTATCAAATGGAAGAAAGAAGTCTCTTACGCACAAAATTAATTTTGGTGTAACAAGTCGCACCGTATCGATCTTCTTACCACTGCCTATGCCGATGTCATTAAATGTTTCTATATTGTCTGCCAGTGCTGATATAAAACTTCATCAGGTTAAGGGTTCAACAATTTCGACAAATGTAAAGTAATTATAAATTGATCGGCATCTTTCTATAACACTGCAAATATACAGATTGTTGCGAGAATGGGCAGCGAAAAACCACGACAGAATAAGGTTATTATGGTGGCCTTTATTCAAATGTCGTCTTTTCGTTCTGCATAAACAAAAGAAATGAAATGTCAGAGCAACACAACGAAATGACGATAGATACGACACGCCGATAACGGCGCCTTAACTTCAACGAAAAGACGACAGATGACTAAACGCCTTTTGTTGTTTTCCTTCCGGTACATATGCGCATAACTTCGATAGTAATAATGACACGGCCATCAGTCAACACTTTTCTTCAAACGACATTTCTGAAACCAAACTGCTGAAGTTGATGAAACTTGGATTGGATATTCCTTACATAATCGTCTACCAAAGCTGTTCGAAGAACTCCATTCATTCACAAAGGAAATATTTAAAATTATTCTTCTCCAAAAGTGCAAGCCCCTTAGATGTATACAAAACAGACTGAAAAACTCTTAAGGCATTGTGCTTATGCATTCGACATGTAGCTTTCTTTAATGGTCATTTGTTCAAAGCGTTCTTCTTGGGTCCAATCGGCCCTGTCAATTGCTTTACCCATGTAAGGTTTTTTTTTTTAAATCTTCTTGTCTAAAACCTGAAGAATTAGAGCTCAGATTTTTGGCATGTAGTACTCCAAGTTCATTGAAATCATATACCCATCTGAGTCAGGTCAACGCTATAACGTCATCATGACCCTCTATTTTTTCTAAAGTTTCGTAGATCAATGGCATTTTCCTTATAATCTCATTCAAGTAAAAGTATACCAACATTCCGGTAAGACTTTTAGAAAACGTGCTACTGATGAGATCTTTTCTAAAAGTGGTCAATCTGTACATGCTGCTGAAGATATTAACATATTAAATCAAAATCTAATAAAGATTATTAAATAAAGAAGTAATTCATGTGTGTTTTGTGGTACAAAGCATTTTCATTTGCAGAGTTATGCTCCTATCATTTTGTTTAATTCGTTAATTAATTTGTTTAATGTTAAAATTTTGAATGAAATGAAGTATTAAAAAGAAACAGCTTGATCTCGGTCTGATTGTTGTAGATCACTACAGATAATTCTCAATTCCTTGATCCTCTGTTTTGGATTTTGAAATAGTTAAGGCATTCTTGCACTACATGAAAATGGTCAACGCATTTCTGATACATAAACTTATCACTCAGATTAACGGTATTACATATAATACTCGTAATACTTACTGCAGAGGTTATTATTCCAAAACCAGATGGAGATGGCACTTTTCAAACCGTCTGTAACTTCAAAGAGCTCACAGTTCAACATCCTACAGTGAAAAATACATGTTTGCACTGCGCATACATACTGAAAGACGAAACAGCGAAAATAAGACGTGTTTTTTTTTTTAATTTAACGTAATTCCGTTGTTTCGTGGGCAAAATGACGAAAGGACCTAATGTGTCGTAATCGTTGGGTAACAGTTGTCGTCATATTGTTTTTTAGCGTTTCCTGCGACAATAAAGGTGATTTTTCGTATTTTCCGGGCTAAACAACGACGAAAAGAAAGGACAAAATCAAAGGACTGAAGGGCCTGAGAGTCGGCTAATGATTGATGTACTGGTAGTATAGTCCAGTTTCAGTTTGTTTTTAGTTTTTTTCCCCAACTAAACAGATTTTGTTACAATAAATGAAATGAACATTAAGTCGATGCCTAGTAAAACTTTGATTGACATTATACAAGTATTTAAACCCAATATATTTCTCTAAAATTGAAGAGTGGTTCGCAGAAATAAAAAATGTTGAAAGTACAAACTACAATTTGACAGCTGACACTAAGATACTGCCCATGACTATGTATATTTTTCCAGTGAACATTTGCCTCCGGCATTGCCAAAATTGGCAATTATCGGCTGGTATATATTCGCACATGATAAAATTTGAATATGACAATTTATATATTAAAATTTTACAGCGCGGATTGCCACATACAATTTGTAACGGATGAATGAAAGAACTATTCAGGTATTTTACAGATAACGGGCATGGCGATAACCGTATCATATTTTAGGTATTGTTCAATCATATTATAAGTGATGTGAATTTAAAGTATACTTACTTTTGCGTTTAGAGATATGTAAATGTTGCTGAGTGTCAACATGTAGTGTCATGAATGTTTACACTGACAGGAAAATTGCGCATTCGAAACTAAGGGAAGTTACTCGGACTAGCTACCAATTTCGATTTCAAAAACTACAAGAAAATACAATTTAATGTTTCGCCGATTTGTTTATTTCTCGAAAAATAAGTAATAAAATCATTTTTTAATATCAGTAGTAATTAAACAAACCAGTAAGAGCTTCTTCTCCCGATAATTATCCGCTTACTGACTGCAAAATTCAACCCAAGCAAAGTCGTAGAAGCGTTGTTATAAACAGGTTCGCCGACAAGTGTCCAGAATGTAGTTATCCGCGAAGTCTCGCGGAAGAATTAACGTACTGCACATATCTTATTCGGGTCATTTAAAATAAACCTGTCATAATTTAATTTCATCGATCCGGTAAACTCTTTGATAAGAGACATTCCAATGCTTTCAGAGGTACCCGACTCAATAAAATACTAGCAGTATATTCTGGAACTATATTTTGTCTTTCGCTGGATGTTACGCAAGCTTGGTAAGCCTGCGCAATTCATAAAATGCACAGCGCAATAAATTTGTTATTTGCGCAATGATTTTAAAGATTATTTTTTTGAAACGGACAAGGTAACAAATGGATAATTTGGCTAATAAGTTAATATGCAGTTTTTATTTGAATTTGTGAACATCGTCACCATATTCATATGCGCAAATGTATTACCAAATCCCGCATAATCGTTACGCGTGTTTATGCTTAATGAGTTACCGCGGAAGAAAATACGTGGCTTTATCCGAGTATTGCACAATTACAAGTCATAAATTTGACAGATTACATCGTATATTGGTCATAACAAATAGGATTGACATAACTGAACTTCATTCGATCAATGAACTCTTTGAAATTAGAGACAATCTACTGGAACTACATCACTTCGCTGTGTTGTGAGGCCATTTAATAAGAATGAGAAATCGGGCGATAGCAAGGACTCGTCAAACGCTTGAAAGCGTTTAGCCGACTCAAAAACGAAAAGAGGGCGTTCAATGAAATCAACCAACATCCGTGTTTAATTTCGGAAATAAAAAGACACCTTATTAGAGCAGCCATTGGCTTCTCTCAAGAATGGATTCTATTCTAAAGAGAGGTTTCGATCATACGGAGATAAGGGATTGATTGGATGTCGGTTACATTAACCACTAAGCCAACGGAGTTTTCCAAGCTTCAAACCAATGTTACATAACAAATTTGATTAGTCGCATGAAATGAAGCAAAAATATGTAATTTCATTCTTAATTTTTTAAATGTAACATAGATAAACAGTCGGTTTATATAAAGCCAAAAAAAAAAAAAAAAAAAAAAAAATACAGTACAACCTCCGTAGAGCAACATCCTTTGGGAGATACAAATATTGACTGCTATGTAGAGGTTGTTGTTCTGGAGCGGTAAATTTAATAGTATATTTCAGTTTAGGGAAATTTTGATGATGTTGTCATAGAGAGGTTTTTGCTTAAGAGAGGGCCGCTCTGGAGAGGATGTACTGTACAAATAAAGTTTTTTTAAAGCCTTAACCACCTCAGTGGACAATTCCCTGCGCTTGATTTGTCGATCACTATTTTTCAATTAGAAAAGACTGCTTGATACAACGTATGAACATCACCCTCATAATTTTTTCTGAAAACATTTTCCATTCATTTACAATCAACAACGATTAACATCATAACACTGCCTGGGATCAGAGCATTTAAAAAAAATATATCATGTTCATATTTGAAATGTTATAATTTTATTTTACCAGTAAAGTATAAAATATGACCTAAGACTTAGTCCGTTCATTTGTTATAGACCGGGAAAGGTTCTTCCATAAGCGTCCTGATCTTTTCTCTTGGACCAACTACTTATTCATGTTGTTGGGATAT
This sequence comes from Mercenaria mercenaria, assembly GCF_021730395.1. NCBI lineage: Eukaryota > Metazoa > Mollusca > Bivalvia > Venerida > Veneridae > Mercenaria > Mercenaria mercenaria. Next base: position 55,760,413 of record NC_069372.1, read on the forward strand.
ATGGCAGTGTAGTGAACAAATGCAGCGGTTGAAAAACCCTCCTATTGAAAGATTGACGAACTTTGGGGCAGTTAGAAAATGGATTCATTTTATCTATAACCGATAGAAAACGATAACAAAATTGTGTTACAATGCCTCCTCTGTTCTGCGACCTTTTGACTTACTGAAGAATTCTGTGCTGCACGCAGTAATAATTTTGAAATCGGAAAGTAGTCTCACTGAGTATGTTTAGAAAAATATTGATGGCCATCATTACAATTTGCGTTGTAGTGAAATGCTTCATCAAGCCAAACTGTTTTCTCTGGACCATTCTGTCGTAAGATATCTTCAGTATAACAACTTGCGCCATTTTATGGCCTTTCTAAATTGAAAACTTTCAGGAGACCGATAATCATCACACATATCACGTTCAGAAAACTGATTAAAAGGAATATGAAAGAAGATGTAAACACTAAATAGCTACAGAGAAACGAGGACAGAAATACTAAAGAACAGGACGTTCATGGAAGAGGACAGATGCGAAAGAAAACTGATACCCAGGACATTTCATACAATATTTTACAATCATAGAGATCGCAAAAAATATTTTAGAAAAGTACAAGTTTGATGATTATATAGCTGCAATAAAATTGGCAGTTTCTAGCCTGTTAGTTATATTTTTGTTCGTTTATGTTAATCACAAAAAGGGGAACTATATAACACATCAATGAAAAAGCAAAAATGTTAAAACAGGAACTTTAACCACTCTAAGGGACCCCATTTCTTCTCCCCTAATATTGTATTTGCGACAAAATTCTAATTTTGGAAGACTCGCGAAATGACGAAATGGATGTGACTGATTTCACGGATTGTATCACAATATCCTATTGTTAACAATATTTTGACAGTTCTCTTATTTGTATCGTCGTTTTATGGAACTGACTGAGTTTTTTTTTAAATGTATCAATGGTTATTCTATAGAAAGGATACGTTATCTTCTCTAAAGTATCTTTGTTCAAAACTCCAACCATGTTGTAGATTAATGTACTGCACAGCAAAACGGTCAGGCAAAATATCTGGATATCATTGCCACTTCTCGTCTAGTAATATTGCAAAATGAATATTATCTTTGATAACATTTAGATATTCATGCAATGCAATATTTGAATTCAAATTTAAATTTTCTGAATACTAAAGTTTATATGATATTGAAATGTATACCATAGAATCACATTTCTATTACAAAATAGGTAAGAAATTTCCTGATATGATTAAATATTGTAGCGATCTGCATTGAAGCATTAACATGAAACATTTTTCACTTCGACTGACATATCTGCTTTTAATTACACGTCTGCTGTAACTGCAATACTTGTTATCGTTGTTTTTAACCTTCTAATAGGAAGTGGGCACATCTTAAAAGTAGGGATGGCAACGAATAGCATTTTTGGTATTCGAATATTCGGTCATTCTTCCGAACGAATATTCGAATATTCGGTCATCAACTGATCAACAAATCAACTCAAAATCTTATTATCTGTTTATCATACCCTACGACCTACATTAATTCTACTTTCGTTTCCACCGGAAGTTGTCTAGATATTGACGAATTAAGACTGACAAATCGTTCTCATCGCTTGTTTATCTTTTGGAATATAAGATGTTCGATATCTTCATTTAATTAAGTATAATTTATATAGGTTTTGTATAGTTTTCTTACAGGGATATAGCCCTCACGTAAGTAAGGTTCTCCCCAAAAATATTACACGTAGCCGACTTCTTATCGGATGATCGCGTGACGTTCTTCAAAACGGCTGGAGGCATTGCTTGAATTTTCACATTAGATTCGCGTAATATTTTCAATCAAATTAGATGTTTTATCAGTTGGAAAATCCGATCTACGTAACAAAATAATATGCATTAAATTTGCCTTTGTTTCTACACTTGTCGGCATTTTTCTTTACTCTCAAATACATCTTTTATCGACTTTGATTGAAATCTGAATTATTTTTAATTACACACGGTTCGCACCTATCGAAAACAACACGAGTAGTAACAAATTTACACCAATTTGTGACCAATTAAAATTTTCTAAAGGTAAACAAAGGGTACACGGTCGTCTACATAGCGATGTACAATCTCGGCACGCTAATATACAAAATGACACGTCTGCCAAACACAGAAGCCATTTTTGTGCGGCAGGTTTTGACAAATTAGATGAACGAACATTTCGGTACTTTCATTTGGATTTTTTTATGATCTTATATTTTTTTCCGAATATTCGAATAGTGAAACAGTATTCGAATATTCGTGTAATGAACGAATATTCGAATGTTCGAATATTCGTTGCCATCCCTACTTAAAAGTAAAGATATTTGCTAACCTACATGAAAGACAATGTCTGGGAATAAAGACACCCATTTACCATTTCACCAAATTAAAGTGTTTTCTAATTTATGGCAGAAACGTCAGCTCGAAGAGACTGACCACGTTGTTAGCAAACAATAATATGTCATGGGCCCTTGTGCATTGTGATTCTGCTTCAACCACGGAACGACGTTCTGTTTACCTATGGCGTATTTCAATTGACCGTATTATAATGATAATAATAGTTAAACTTTACACTTTCAGCATCAGAGAGACCAGCTGTATCGAGAAGTGCAAGCACTTGGCCAGTTTGCGTTGGATGTTTCATACACAAAACCCATATGCCTTTGGTATGAGATTTGACAGTGTTACCCACAGAAAAGCCTGCAAAATGACAAAACACCTATCCTAATAATTAAGCACAATGTGCCAGCTGCGAAGATCTTTTCACCATTTTCTAAGGGCTAATCAATTATTTACCAAAGGTATATATAATTATACATCTCTGAAATGTTTGCATTTAGTATTTTTAGTTGAAATATTTAGATCAATTATCTTTTGGTTTCAAATTGATAAAATTTAAATTGTGTTCCTGGGGAGATGATATGAAAAATGTTTAACCCCTCGGAATACAAATATAGTCGTCATATTTCTCGAGGTGGACATATTTCATATCACCCTCTCAGGTATGTCATATTTATATACTTTTGTAGTTTCTTTATTAGTTGTTTTGTTAATCAAAATCGTCCAGGAATACAATATGCGAAGTTGCAAAAATATTAGGCAAAGCATCAAAACATATCATTATGTTTAAGCTGACTGTACAGTAATATTAAGTCATATAACATAGAAATCAATGTTAGGCCCTAGATAACCTTTTTATTCTATATTTATTTTAAATCATTTAAAAATATACGTGATTCATCGCAAAATGTATTTCTGAAATCAAACTCTGTACATAGAGCGCTTACTTCACCCGATTTACATTCTGAACATTTCACGCAGTTCGGGTTTTATCATTTGTTAAACATCATGGGACTAGTGACCGTCCATTTACGGAAAAAAGAGGTGTATTTGAAATACTTTACACCATCTTAGGATAACATCGTGGAGTACCCACAGGTTTTTTATAACGCTATCCTACACGTCATTTAATGTAGATTAGCCTAATAAGGCACCCGTCGGTATCCGCGATGTCTTGAAGATAAACCAATCTTAACCAATGTTAAATATAAGGAAAGAGCGAAATTGAGAACACTATAATAATGGCATTTTGGATCAGGAGTATGTCATAATCTATAATTATAATATTTTATGATACTGTGGTAAAAAATATTGAAATAATAAGAACGCTCCATATACTTTGGAAAGTACATGAGTTTTGCCGTTTAAGTTTGCTTACGATATTCATTCATTCTAAAGGACATTGGCTTCCATGCTGACTGATATACAAGTTAAAGTTTGGTATCAAACAAAAATTCAACAAGATGTCAGATATATTACAAACATTTAAACGAAGAAAAAGTATCGTACCTTTTTTCCTTCCGGCTATTCTATTCATTAGATAAGATTTTCCTGTTCTGCAGACACCAGCTATTGCAACTATATTTAATGCTTCTTTTATTGCTTCAATCTGTGTCAGAACATCCTCCTTAATTGTGAGCTTTCCTTCGGTATCTATAGCAATTAAGCATTTCGGCTCCTCAAATATGGACGTAGACCTGTAATAGATTGTTTTGTCCTAGTTTTAATTTAATTCAACGGTTAATCTTATCTAGTTGCACTTATATGTTGCATGTACTTTATTTAATTGGGAACATTATTTATATACAAGTCAAATAACCTTTACACATTTTGAAACAAAGAACTTTGCTTCTCAGGTACATCCGTTTTTTAGCAGAAACGCATTTGGTGACGACAGCGATATTTCAATTTCTGGGAATGACATATACCTTTAAACGTAGGCTAGATTTGTTATCCATTTTAGTTCTACAGCGTTTGATGGTAAGCTACTTTTACAATTACCTTTAATTCAATACATAATATTATTTCACTACACTAAGCTCAGTATAAATGTACTTACGTATGGTTATTATTCAAAACTTAAATAAAAGTCGGTGCAAATATGCTTACCTTTGTTAAAGAGTAAACGGGAATGTTTATGATCACATTACTTTATATCACTTAAAGGCATACGAAGTAAGACGAGTGCATGACTCAATCTACATTCTATTTTTGCTATAGTTGAAAGCTGATTTGTTGTAAATAAAAGAATTTGATGATTTTAGTTAATTACAGTGATAGCTGGAACACATTATGTTATATATAATAATATAAAAGAACCAACTATTTAACAGAGCAAGTACTCGTTGCAAAATTCTAAGTTGGAATCTGAAATAAATTCTATAAATAGCACCAATCATAACCTACTTCCGTTAACGTATAAATAGACAGATGGACGACAGAGAAATCATTCTGTGTCCAGCGATTGATGTAGATACATCGAGAATTCAACTAGAAATTTAATTATCCCAGTACCTTGATAAGAAGGTTATTGCAAGTACGCTCTCAGGGCTGAAATTTATTAAAAGACTAAAGGAGAGTTGCAGAATTTCAACAAGGTTTTGAGCTATAGGGCCAGTGCATAGAGTTTTACCTTTTATGTCAGTTTAAAACATTTATTGGTTTGTCTGATCCCCGAAATTATCTAGCTCAAAATGAAAAATAATTTACGAGGCATTGGTAAACGAAACATTTAGGCGAGGTAGACAGTGGGAAAAAAATGCCAGCTAGCCTAGGACATGGTCACTTTAGCGATTGGACCCATTTCATTGTTCATGATTCATCAGTTATAATGCGCAGCAGCCGCAAATAACTATTTCGAATCAGGGAAATCAAATGCTTGCTATTATCTACAGTCACGTTGACATCAATCTGACTAAAGTACATCTCCTATTACGCTACGCATAGGATCTGAGAACGACCTATTCATAGCCTCGTTCTGACGACCCTTTCGCTAGCCAGTCAGAGCTTAACTTACAACATTTTGCAAATCTACCTGTAGCCTTGACTTTTGATATTTACAATTCATATGTCATAATGTGTCAGATAGCCGGTTAGCTCAGTTGATAGCCCGCTTGCTTTGTAAGCGAGGGGTCCCGGGTTCGAATCCTGAAATGAATATACATTTTCTTACTCTGACTTTTAGAACAAGTTGTCTGATTGGTTAAAATAAAAATAGCAATACTGGAAATCCAAAATATACAGAAGACGTATGTGAATGGGTCGTTCTCAGATCTTCGTTGAGAAGATCAAGTACTTTAGTCAGATTGCGTTGACATTTATGTCAGGACCTTTAAGAACATAAAGTATTAAACGTGTGTGTATATATATATATATATACATATATATACATAGAGAGAGAGAGAGAGAGAGAGAGAGTTTATATGAATATACGAATTCTGCTTTATATACGAGCCCGAATTGTACTACACATTCGTACTTGTTCAGCATTTACATAATATATACTAAAATCTCTGTTTTCATCTTTCACACATCAGTAGTGACATTTTAGTCTTTTTAACTGCTCGGGACCAGAGAAGCTATATTTTCTCTCTCCGAAAGTTAACTTGATCTCGAAGATACATTGAATATATAGAGATAGTGTCCATTAAGAGATATAATTAAATTCAGAACAGTTGACTTTCCAAAACGTAAGATCCGCTAGGATGCAAGTTCGCATTATAGATTATTATATAGTTTATAGAATGTATACGAACTAAATCACCACCACAATATACTAGACCTATTACGGCAAAGCGCCTAGCAATACAAATAAACACGTATATGTCACAGTAAGTCCGTTAACCCAATAAGATTTTGCGTAATTGGTCTGGTATATTGTTGAAGTGATTTACGAATTTTCCATACGTGAGATCACCGAGGATACAAATAAAATCTGGAAAGCAGATCCCTCGAAAGCAACGACAACAAGGCAAACAGTGATAATTGCAGACTCGGTTTGATTGTGTCTGTTCATGAGCAGTGATGGAAAATGCAACACTGCTCACGCCGTCCGCACCCCCCCCCCCCCCGTCCACACCCCCTCGACCCAACCCCCGCCCCCTATCACTAGCTTAAGCAGTATTCAATCTTCAAATATAAATGAGTTGAAATGATCCCGAAGTTTATGTAAATGTTATCATGACATATCCAGAAAAGTAAATACCTGGTTGACAGTTTCGGTCGATTTCACCGACCTTCTTCAGAACTTTGACGTCTTCCGGTACGGACTGGTTCACTGCTGGACAGGTCAGAGTGAACTAATTGTCCGTAAATGGTGCTGAGGGAGTAGGCCCAGCAAGAACCAACCATGTAATTAACTGGGAGGGGGCGGAAGTAATCGATAGGGAGGACAACCAGAGAGTTAGGCAAGTAGAGGAAGCCATCTGGATCGCGAGCAGCAAACCAGTGACGAACAGGGACCAGGGGGCCTACTCCCTCAGCACCATTTACGGACAATTAGTTCACTCTGACCTGTCCAGCAGTGAACCAGTCTGTAACCGGAAGTCGTCACAGTTCTGATGAAGGTCGGTGAAATCGACCGAAACTGTCAACCACGTATATAATTTTCTGGATATGTCATGATAAACGTTTACATAAACTACATCTACTATCCTGATGAACCTCATTGACGAATGATCCCGAAGGACCAGAAAATATAACAACACAAAGTTGCATTATAAAAATAATTTATACGAACCAGTCACAATGGGTTTCGTCCCATTCACTGCTAGCGGTATCCTGAGTGTCTTTCGTACTGCTTAAAAACGATGTTCTTGTCTGTCAAAGGAGAAAAGGTTTAATGTATTTATATGGTTGACTTTTTTCTTATCGTCAAAATAAACCTTTACGTCTTGAATGTTTGGTTAGTACATTCAATATTTTCAGTAAAGATACACACAAGCATATTTAAAGTCAGTGTTGACATATATTGGGGTTGATTAATGTCAATTGAACAACTGAAATTATCTTATGAGTCGGATAGGGAAAATGAATGAATGTTTAAGTATTGTTTTTGTTTGTTGTGTTTACTGACTACAATTTGAATGTTCAACCTCGTTCAAAGCATTAAAATATATCAAAAGATTTGTTTTCATTTATGGTGCATTATATTGTCAAAAATGTTGCAAAGTATAGACGACCCGGGTGTTTGTATCATTTCCGTTTTCAATGGTTTCAGAAATAAGTCTTATGATTTCACCAATAAATCAACATTTTATAAAAACAGTTTGTTAATTATGACGTCGCGACATTAATATCGCGTGTTGTGTCGAATTGCTATGCGCCATGTCCCATTGTCGTGCATCGTGTCGCGTGTCGTGTCGAATTTTCGTGTTTCACATCGCATATCGTGCGTCAACATAAGGGAAATTACATCCCGACGATGCGACACAACGCACGACAAAGCAACACGATACATTACAATGCGAAGCAACTTCCGACATTAATGTTTCGACGTTTCACATACATGACCACAACTCCACAACAAATATTTGTGAAAAAGACTCTCAGAAGCAATTGCTCTAGTTCCAGTATATGCCAAACAAATAACGTGAAATAATACTGTCGGGAGCTTTAGCTATTTTAATTTCGTAGTTTTGCTACTACAAGTATGAACAGTTGTTAAACAACAGTAATTAAACACGGTATATGAATCAGTAATACTTCTGTTACAGACGTCAGTGGTAGCGCTGGTACCTGTCATTTTGGAAACAATCGTAACAGTATTACTGTCGTTTAGTGCAAGCACGTGTAACAGTACTACTGTACTGCAAATATTGTTGTTATTTGATAACTGCTGATTTATACTGTCAATGAGCAGTCTGTTTCACTAATTTAACTTAAAAATAAGACAGCTTTTTATAGGTATCAATTGCTGTTACATATGACGTGGATTGCTTTGATATCTTCCCCGTGATGATTTTTCAAGTCATTAATGCTATTAAGATAATATTCTGACTGATGCGTGCACACCCTATCAAACGATAAATAGAGAAAAAAAAGGAAAAAGAAGACATAATGTATTTTCATTATTTAAATAACAATATTAACATGTTTCCTCGATACACAGCTTGAGAATTGATGAAAAATAATTGCTTTGGTTTCTTCATATCATTATTGTTAAAGTATTTTTATGATAATTAAGTAAACTTACGAATTCGGTGGATGGCCGAAATCTGTCAACGTCAGAATACCTTGAAGTTCCTAACATGTGTCGAGTACTCATAAAGCTGCAAAAAAAGTAGCATAGCCTAATACTGACTGATAAAATACTTGAAACTGCATGAACTTCATTCTCCAAAAATAACGTTTTCTACAGACGAAAATTCTGTTCATACCATGCGGTATCTAGTTACAAAGCTGCCTTGGAATCGTGTCTCTGGATTCTATTAGATATCCACGTCCCGTCTCCGACTACACAAACCCTTCTGGAGGTAGTAAATGTTGCAATCTGTCATATTGCTATTCATATCGAAGAAAAGCTAATCAAAACAAAATATTATAAACAGTCAATCTTAAATGATGTTGTTACCTTTCGGACTTTTCTTTGCCGTATGCTGTTTTACTTTCTGACTTGTATTTACCAACAACACCTTCTGGAAATTGATAGCGTAGGAATTCGTTCTGCAAAATTACTGATGTATATTTATTCAGTTAACATTATTCGGAAAATACTACCAACGTCTAGCTGTTAACGCACATGTATCGTTCAATATATACGTAGACTGATGCCACCCCTTCCAAACTAACCATAAAGACCTCTTAAACATATGTCATTTCGCAATACTGTATCTCGGCTACGTATGTACTAAATCTGAAATTGTTACCATGTAATATGTTTGTGCTATCATTATTTCTTTAAGCAAGGATTTCATTATGTCAGCTTTGTTTACTACATTGTTTGTAATTACTTTGATAATATTCTTAAAACTGTTATACGCCATGTCCCATTGTCGTACATCGTGTCGCGTGTCGTGTCGAATTTTCGAATGTCTCATCGCATATCGTGCGTCGACAAAATGGAAGTAACATCCCGACGATTCGACACAACGCACGACAAAGCAACACGATGCATAACAACTTCCGACATTAATGTTTCGACGCTTCGGATACATGGTAACAACTCCACAACGCATATTTGTGAAATAGACTCTCAGAAGCAATTACTCTAGTTCTAGTATATGCCAAACAAATAACGTGAAATAATACTGTCGGGAGCTTTAGTTATTTTAATTTCGTAGTTTTGCTACTACAAGTATGAACAGTTGTTAAACAACAGTAATTAAACACGGTATATGAATCAGTAATACTTCTGTTACTGACGTCAGTGGTAGCGCTTGTACCTGTCATTCTGGAAGCAATCGTGACAGTATTACTGTCGTTTAGTGCAAGCACGTGTGACAGTACTACTGCAAATACTGTTGTTATTTAATAACTGCTGATTTATACTGTCAATGAGCAGTCTGTTTCACTAAACAGCCTATTTCCGTAAATAAAAAAATATAAACGTATCAATTGCTGTTACATGTTACGTGGATTGATTATATATCTTCCTCGTAAAGATTATGCAAGTCATCATTGCTATTAAGATATTATTCTGACCGATGAACAGACCCTGTCAGACGATAAATAGAGACAAACTGGAGAAAGAAAACATGTATTTTCATTTTTTAAATAGCAATGTTAATATACTTCCTCAAGCATAGTTTGAGAATTGATGAAAAATATATTTGCTTTAGTTTCTTCGTATCCTTATCGTTCAAGTGTTTTATGATTATTAAGTAAACTTACCATTTCGGTGGATGGCGGAAATGTGTCAACGTCAGAATACCTTGGAGTTCCTAACATGCGTTGAGTACTCATAATGCTGCAAAAAAGTAGCACAGCCTATTACTGACGGATAGAATACATGAAATTTCAGGAATTATATTTTTCAGAAACAATGTCTTCATAAATATTTTGGTAAATATTGTCAGAAAATGAGATGAACATGCAAGTCGGATTATATTAATTTGACGTTTGTAATCCTACACTTAAGAAAAACTGTAAGTGCAATGGCAGATACAAGGGATACATGTAAAAGACTTAGAGAAGATTACAATTTAGGTGTTGGTTTGATAAGTTACTATATATAGAACAATATTTAATTAGGACACGCATAAAGACGAATTCCCCATTTCAACTTAATTTTAGTCTCTTTACTTTGACTGTAGGGACAATACAATGTTTTGTTTTGTGTATTAACGTCTGCAGAGCTGCGGGATTGTTTGTGACCGCGACCGAAGGTTTCTTGCATAAAAAACATTACCCGACGACTAAATGTATTGTTTTCATATGTGGTGATTTTACGATTCCGGTACATTTTTAATTCTCATTCTGTTGTTCTTGGAAACGGTAAACATGTTTTAAATATCCGTATCCAGGGCCCAGAAATAAACAACACAATCAAAAGCACATCCTGAACGATTTTCTTACCTCTAGTTATTACAAACATGAAATTACCAATAACTGTTCATATAACTTCACAATTTGGTGAACTTGAGCACAATTTCAAGAATAATAACTTTACATTCCAGTTATATTGAGTACGGACACAGCTGGAGTACGGATGAGTACGAACGTAGTGTCAAGCTTTTAAGCCGTATATATAAATTCTTCCAGAAATTAGGTAAAAACATACCGACTGGTACTTACCAAAATCATAAATACGATTCCTAAAAACAAACAGTCGCACAAGGTACAGGCGATTCTTAAGCATTCACAGTTATCTACAAAAACTGAAACGACGCCGAGTTCTAAAAGGGGAGTAAACAAAGGCAAAAGAAGCGAGTACGAACATTGTTGGGGGCAGTGAATTTTGCGTTGTAACTGATACAACAAAACATTCTATGGTTAAGATTGCATCTTTTATGCTACAAAAAGGTTATTATGGAAGGAAAGAAACAAGACGCAGATACCAGATGTCAATCTGCGGAAAAATACATGACGTCCCTGGGAAAGCATTTTAATAACTAGATGCCGACGGGCAACATGTCGAGCCCGCCAGCTGTCGAAAGGACTGACAGTTATGATACTATCAAAAGAAAGCTTTCGAGTGGAATCCTATAAAAGTTGTCAGATGTCAACACTAATGCCGACGAGAGTACAATAGCCCTTCTTATAATTCAAACAGTTAAGGTATAAATGGCATTTCTGAAATTGTCCAACTGTATTAGAATTCTCAATTACAAGTCATATTACGCCATGATGGTTCAATAAAATGACAGAACATAATCAATGTGTGAATGAGACATTTATTATAAGACCTATTACCACTCTAGTATGACGGTGATATCTCCAAACTCTATTGTGACAGCACAGAAAGCCATATCGGCTTATGGTATGAATAGTATGACTCCAGCACTCCAGACTGTATTTTGTCATGATGCAGGTCACTGTAGATATGATCAATTATTGTATTCCCACTAGTTGGTGGTTCACATACAAGTTGTCTCAAACCCAAATCGGCCATTGTTGTGTGGAGAGTAATGTCATGTTGAGCATTAACGTTGAAATCTCCCATAATAATGTTGCCTTGATTCTTATCCAGAGAACATTTGAGGCTCTTCATATGAGTAATTATGGTGGAGATATTTTCTCTAGGTCTGCAGTAAATGCAGAATATTGAGAACTGGAACGGCTGATGCAGTGACAACTTGGTTGTTTCAATGTGTCTTGAATTTAAATTCTGACATTCACAAGCACACGAGTTTCGATAGTAAACTGCACTTCCATATGGAGTTCTGTTTGATCTGAAATCATTACGAAACAGACAAAAGTTTTTCAACTGGATGTTGTCATCTGTATCAGTACTGCTTAGCTTTGTTTCTACAAACATGAAAATGGATGATGCCGAGAAGTTTGGATCAGCTCTAATGTCATCAATGTGTAGTCTCAAACTCTGACAGTTTTGAAAAGAAACTGTGAAATATGTTGGGGGCAGATGACATGGTTGAATTTCCGACTCAACCTGGTTAGATGTTCTGAGCCGTGCCATTTCCTCTTGGACCTCTTTTGACACTGTGATCTTCTCAGGTGAAAATTCTCCCAATATATGCAGTTTTTCAAGGGAGGTCACTTTACTGAAGGCAACATAATGCAAGTTTGCACTTTTCTGTGATGGTAAGGCAAGCACTGCTTCAGATAGAGTGTCTCCTTGTGAGCGGTGAACTGTCTTTGCAGAGGCCATTTGAATTGGAAATTGTTTCCTTAACACTTTAGTTTAAACATATTTATTTCGAAAATACATCAATTTAAATTTTTATAGGTATACATATTTAACACAAATACGAAAGGGATAAGAACGAAAGAGAACTTATATAGTTCCTCTCCCTAGATAACAACAAAAACATTTACATCAATGGCGGATTATCATTTCATTCAGTTTAAAAGTTGATAATTTTTAATGATATCTTATTTGAATAAACAGTAAAGTAGAAACAAATAAGGTAAAGGATATTTCATTATGGAATTAGGATAATGAAAAGTAAGACAAGCTTTACATTGATAAGTGTCATTGATATATAACAGAAGTAAAACAGGTGTGATAAAGAGTTTAAGAAATTTAAGCAGCAAAAAAGAATAATAAGAATAAAAAAAATATTGAGATAGTTTAGGATTCCAGACTTATCGAAGAGAGTTCAATAGGAAACAATGTACCTTTTTAGAAGCCAAAACAATGAAGTTTAGTACTAGTCCAGCTGAGGAAGAATGTACCTAACGAAAACGATTGCTACGATCAATAAACCTGAATACTGCATTGAGTATCATTACATTAGTTTGAAAGTCTTTCGAGACGTCTCCATTAAGTAAAGTGTGAAGATCAATAGTAGAAATTGGAGACAAAGTGTCGAAGAGTTCTGCTCTTTGTTGAATATAACGTGGACAAACAAATAAGAAATGATGATTGTCCTCGATTAGGCCACAACTACAAAGTGGAGAAATAACAATGTTCTTATGAAACAGATGCTGATTTAATAAACTACATTTCGTTCGAAGTCGTGTGAGAAGAATCTGAGAGCGTCGATCTCCATAATATAAGTGTTGAGGCGTTTTAGTTTTGTCAGCATTTAAAAAGTGTTTAAAGGAATTTAGAGACTGTAAATGACGAGCTTCTATTGGCAAAGAGTTCCATTCTCGAAGGGCCAAGGGAAGAAAGGAGTTGAACTACAGGGTTGTTATATTTTATTAATATTGTTAGAATTACGGAGGTGGTAGAGGTCTGGCCAACAAGATCAGGAACAAGAGATGAAGGTAGGTTGGTGTGAGACCATTTTTCATTTTATACAACTGAATGAGTTTGTGTTTATTCCTCCGCTCAGAAAGTGTTTCCCGTTAACCTCACGGTAAAGTTCGTTTAAAGATAAAATCTTGGTTGCACCCGTCACTATTCGTGCTGCCTCGTTCTGGATTTTATCGAGTTCTTGCTTTTCGTAGGTTGTACAATTATCCCATACTATATCAGCATATTCAATGATAGGCCGAATAAATGATATATAAATAATTTCTAGAGCTCGGCGGTCTAATCTGAATTTAAGTTTCCGCATGATATTTATTCTAGTCCATGCCTTTTCTTTTACGTAGCTAATATGGGAATGCCAGGATCCGTCAGCAGCAAGGAAGATTCCAAGATGTTTATGTTCAGAGACTTGTGGAATTTGTTGATCTGACATGAAAAAGGGTGAAAAAGGGAAGATGGTTGGGCTGATTTACTTTTCTGGAGATGATTATTGATTCTGATTTAGCTGGATTAAAATTAACAAGCCATTTATATGCCCAACGTGATATTTTTTGTATATCAGCCTGCATAATACTCTTTGTTTCAACTGGATTATTAACTATCAGATGTAAACTAGTATCATCAGCAAAAAGATTAATATTGGAACCTATATCTTGAACAATATCGTTTATATAAACGAGAAATAAAAGAGTTCCGAGTATTGATCTTGTGGAACTCCAGAGGCTATTGTTACAGAATCCGACATTGTACCAGGTAGAACAACACGCTGTTTACGATTTGTTAAATAATCAGAAAACCATTGGAGTAAATTTCCACGAACACCAGAGTCGTAAAGTTTAACTATAAGACCTTGTTGCCAAACTTTATCGAATGCTTTGCTAATATCAAAGAATACAACTCTAACTTCTAATCCGTCATCCAGAGCTTTACAGAATTTGTTATATAAGTATGTTAGTTGATTCACAGTTGAATCCCCTGGCATAAATCCAGACTGGGAGGGAGTGAAGAAGGAGGTATCTCTGTAAAAGTTAAAAATATGTTTAAAAACTACATCGTTCAAATACTTTTTCAATAGTGTTTAGTAGAGAAATAGGTCTGTTGTTGTTTATAACTGAAGGGTCACCTTTTTTAAAGACTGCGCAGACATAAGACAGTTTCCAGGAGTTTGGAAGTTTCTGTGTTCTTAGTGAAAAGTTGAAAAACTGATGAAGGGGAAATGAAAGTTGGCGATAAGCCTCACGAAGAACACGATAACTTATTGTGTCAGGTCCAGATGCTTTGTCAGTCCTGAGCAATTTTAATACATCTTCAACTTCTATAGATGAGATGATGAATATATCAAGAGTCTCTTGGTTGTCAGTGCCAGAAAATCTTGGAGGATCTCTATTAGAATCATCAATAACTGTCTGGTCTCTAAAGAAATTGTTTAATAAGTCAGCTTTATCTTGATCTGCCGTAACAATGGAATTAGAAACCGGGTCTACAAGAGGAGGGACACTTTTCTTAGAAAAAGTTACTATATAAGACTTCAGGATTTTCCACCAATCTTTTGACGATACTGTATTAGATTTAAGATTGTTCGAAAGTGACAGGAGGTAGTTACTTTTACTTTCTTTAACTCGTTCTTTAGATTTCGAAACTTTGACCAGTGATTTATACTTTGTGTAGATTTTGCCTTTCTATAGGCACGTTTACGTTGTCTTATTTTCATTTTTATTCGATTATTCATCCAAGGAGGGTCATTTGGGCGTATTTTGACATTTTTATTAAGAATACATTGCTTAGACATATCAAGAATGTTTTTAGTAATGTTATCTACATAGATGTCAATATTTTCATCGTGAAGGTCGTCCCAGTTTACTTGATCCATCATACTTCGTAGCAAATCATAGTCGCTTTTCTCATACAGCCACACAGTTCTATCAAACGTCTTTATTTTAGGTTTAGTGTAACTAAGAACAGCAAAAATCGGACAGTGATACCTAACCTCCTGCTGGAGAAATAGATCACCAACACCAGCCTTAATTACATGTTCGATATTGCTGGTAAAAATGAGATCAATGGTTGAAGAAGAGGTTTCTGTGTAGTGAGTGAAGTCTTCAATAACTTGGGTGAGTCCAAACTGTTGACAAAGTGGGTGTACTTTACGGAAGGAAGAAGGAAAGTTAATATTCAAATTGAAATCTCCAGTAACTATAACATCTGAAATACCTGTATCCACTGCTAATCCAAGAGAGTTTTCGATAAGTGAAGTATAAATAATGTCGGAACTTAGAGAACGATAGAATACACCTAACAAAACTTTTTTAACACCAGTCAATCTCAATTCAAGCCAAATACATTCTAAACGGTTAAGTTCTGGGTCAATTCTTCGAATAAAGGAAATAGATTCCTTAACATAGATAATAACAGGAAACAGGATGTCAGATGTAGCCACTGAGTCCCTTAACCATGTTTCAATAAAAGCAAGGATATCGATGTTACACAATTCGGCATACAGGATATCCAGCTTAGGAGAGATACTTTGAACGTTATAGTGTACAACAGTTAAGTAGTTTGAGACTTTCAAGAGATCTTGCAGAGAGTCATCTAATATCGAATCTGATGACGTTGAACTCACGGAAGAAATGTTAGGATCAGGTCCAGGATTAGGATGAATGTCCCCGCACACACTCATTAGGATATGTAACCATAAGATAAAAGTAACTGAAATAACAGAGGAAATGAAATGTTTGGTAAATTCCAAGTTGTGTATGAGCTCACTGTTAGGAGAAAATTTGACTTTAAGAAAACGTATACTTTAAATATATTTGAGGACATCAGCATGTATTTAAGTATCGAGTATGTACATTGTGATAAATGGATACTAGCACTATGAAGTGAAGCCAGACAAAATGTCTTCTATTACAACTGCAGGCTAACATGACGACGTTAAGTTTGGAGACTGATACTAAAAATATATGACTTGCCAGTAGGAAAAGCCTCCAAATATGAACTTTTAGAATTTAGTCTGGAATAACTATGTAAATTATGAACATAGAACATAAAACACTTTGGCATTCTTATAATGACCAACAGAGAAACTTTTCTCAATGGGGTCCAATTTGGATCAATATCAGGAAGGTACAAGTGGCGACTTTGACATCTAAGTGACTGCCCTATCTCAGGAGTGTCAAATCTTACCCATATGGTATTTGCACTGCGCATATTTCTTCCACTTATAAAGGCTTTTGTGAAACACCCTGCTCCATTTAACCAATCCATCACTGGTGTCAATATTGACAGTTAGTTCATTTCTTAATCCAACAGCGGTTCTTACATACTTTCCTAGACCCATAGCCTGTTTAGCATCATGTGGAGCTTTCTGCAAAATATCTTGTTTGACAGCTGGTGAAATATCTCCAACTACAGTTTCTTTTGCTTCAGCTGTGGTTTTATCAGAACTTGTTAAAACATAGATGTTATTATTGTGTTCATTAACTGAATGATTATGGTACATAATTTGCACAGCATTGGCTGGATAGGTTGGACTGGTTTCAGAAATCATCCTTGTTTTCTGTAGACTGATATCATCATCATTTTGGTGACCTTCTCTCACTCTGTTCAAAGTTTCAGCAAACTGTTTGTCACCCCTCTGACGCATGATTTCTGTCAACTCATAGAGTCTGAAGTTATCTGTCCAGATGTTTGGTGCAAGAGGTGAATAATCTGTGGAAGAGAGTTTGAATATCCAATTGTCTTGCACTGGGCGCAACTGGAACAACTGGTCTCCAACTGCAATCACACTAACCTCTCCAAACGGTAAATTATTCTGGAACAGGTCTTGTAGTCTTTAGTTTATGAAGTTGAACATTCGTGATCCACACATTGATATTTCATCAATGATCAAAAATTTTAGTTTGTCATATCGGACATGCAACGTGCTGCACATTTCACGTGACAGTTTCTTGTAGCTAAATCCCTGGTTTGCAGGAATGTTGAAAGCCGAATGAATGGTGTGTCCTTTAATTAGATATGCTGCCTTTCCTGTAGGTGCAACAAGGAGAACACTGATTGCTACTGGATTGTCACCAGCTGCGGTATTGAATTGTCTAATCAATGCCTGTAAGACTGCTTTTACAACCTGTGTTTTGCCTACTCCGGCTCCTCCACTTAAAAATGTAAACTGTTGTTTTTCACCACGTTTAGCTGCTTTCAGAACATGATAAAATATCTCCCTCTGTTTGGCATTCAGTTTCTGCACTGTTTCTCTAAACTCTTCATCAGACATTCTATTTCTGATATTTTCTTCCTGCATATCTGAGCCTGGTAGTCCCATCTCAGCCCCAATGTCATAATGGGTAAACAGGTTCTCATTACCAATATCTGTTCTGTCATCAGCTTGTCTATCTCTCAAATTCTGATGTTCTGTTACCGGGGCTACAGTATCCCACATGTCATCAGATGTTTCATTTTGAAGTTGTTCCTCTACTTCATCTATTTCATTTGCCTTGATCTCAAAGTCATCTCTGTTCTGGTCTACAACATTCTTTACTGTCTGGTACATTTTTTCATACGTTTCACTGTTACCAATGATGGTACATTCTGATCGCCAAGGATAAAACAACATCAGTGACTTCCTGTAGTAGTTTTCAGGATCTTTTTTGACTGAGTACTTAACATATCTTATGATTTTCTTTTGTTTTCTTTTTTTCATTTTTGTCCATCTTTTAGCTTGATCTGCTTATCATACTCATGTTCTTCAGGATTTATATCATCGTCATGATTGTCTTCAGCTTCACATTCAGGTAATTCATCCATTATCTTTGGACGTTTCTGTAGCTGATATCATATAATGCTGCGAAGTCAGCGAGTACCATGTTATCCAGTATTTTTGGTCGGTCTGTGTATCGTTATATGATATTACTACATTTGATGTCTTCAGAGTCGTCTGGTAGTGTGTCCAATATTTCTTGGCTTTTTAGCAGGAAAGGTCGATCATCTGGAGGTGAGGTGTTTATGAACACAAATCCTCTTGACGATTTCTTAAGGGGCATTTGTAAGGTGAGGTAAACAGCCTCCTGCGCGCTGATTTCGACATGTCTGAGGAACTTATCTGATATGCTTCGTACTTGTTCCCTGATATCTGTGGAGTTCTTTTTTGCATCAGAACAGGCCCCTTTTCATTAGGTCACTCATTCCTCGCTGACTTTCTCATGTAACTGATGATATACATGGCACACGCATAAGCACCAGTTATATACTGTAAGTCCATATTTGCCTGGGACTGTCCTATGTTTTAAGAATATCAGCATTATAAGCATTAATTCTGGTAGAATTTGGCTTTCGATGCAGGAACACCCGATCATCTTTCAGTGTTGTTCTGAGACCTGAAACATACTGCTGATTTGACAAACCAATCGAAACAAGGAATTCTTCAAAGTTCATTTCAGTGTCAGGTTTTAATTTCTTTATAGCTTCAGCAGCATGTGACCAGTTTTCTTTGTGGTGCAACAGTTCGTGAGGGAGTACATCAGTGAGAGGTGGGAGTATCTGAGTACACTGCATTGGAGGCAGAGGACTTCTAAATGTGCATGTGTTTCCCTTTCGTTTACAGGTATGACTATGGTGGTTTGACTGACGACGAATGAGATCTGGAATTTCAGTAGAGTTGTCTACCGAAATGTAGTTGTCAATGAAGGCATGTACAAGTTCAGGGTGATCACTTTTGTGTACTGGTGCATTTTCAACCCATATCACACAGTGTACATGGGGTGATCCTCGGTGTTGAAACTCGACACGCAGAAAGTAGTCAACTACTTTACCGAGAGGGTTTGCTGCACTGAGTAGGAAGTGTATGAAACAAAGCCTGCACTCTGTGGTTAAAGTATCGGGCAGTTGTCACTGGATCAGACCGAATAAGTCTAGCTTGCGTGTTGTATGACATGGATAGCACTTCTTCTTCCCCTAGAGTTTTCCTGTCTACCAAGAGAGATAAATTCTGCAGCAAATTGGTCCACCTTGTTTCTGCAGCAGACAGGGTGAGAAACCATGTTGGTTTCCCCAGCTGTCTAAGCATGGCAAAAAGATCTGTCTTTGCCGCTTCCCAATATGATGGGGACCCTCTCAGAGTCCTGAAAATTCTAAAACCTTCGTCAAGTCTTACAAGCTGTTCTACATTTTGTGTTTCTTTCAAAACTCCTGCAGTAAGTTTTTTCCTTTTAGATTGGAGTCTCTTCAAAGAAAGCCAAACCTTGTCTTGAAGGAGTTTGTACTGAAGTTTTTTAGTTTTGAAGAACATGTTAGAAGTGGACATAGCAGCTCGGCGATCTTCCCTCCTAAGCTCAGATTTACATATTTCACTGTATTTTACAGTCCTCTTTCTTTGCTTATTGTTCACTCTTCTTTCTCCACAGAATATTGTAGGATATGCTAGTTCTTCTAGAGCAGGGTTTATGCCTGTTAAAGGTCGACTGCCTTCACTTGGGGCAAGTGAAATGCATTTACTAATATCTGACTCAATTATTTCATCGAACATCATAGTATCAAAGGCACCAGCTGGCCCTTCTTCAGAATCATCATATTCAGTATTCTTTGCACTTGTACTCCCGGTACTTTGATGATTATCTGCTATTATTTGCTGAGTGTAACTATTCTCTTCATTCTCAGTGTCTTTTTCACTGTGTGCTGGCGTACCCTGCTCATTGTGAGCATTTAGACCAGTCACCACATACTGCTTGCTAATATTATCTTGTGTATTTGTAGTGTCTAATGTGTGTTGCCTACCTTTGGAAGAACTTGCAATGGTTGAAGTAACATCTGTTGAAAACTCTGTATTCAAGCAAATGCCAGTGTCACCATTTTTAGAGATTGATTTGAAGAAATCACACCACTGGCTATTATGTTCCTGAGCTGTACACGCAGAAAGCCATTGTGGATCTAAACCATTTACAACATATTGTTGAAACAGAGGTTTTTATAGCAAGTACTGAACAGCTTCTAAACACTGTTTTGGTCGCACATTTTCATACACATACTTGTATCGCAATCTTCTCTTTAGTTTAACTGGTTCCAATTTCATCTAACCTTCTTGGTAGAGTGGTGCCAGTCTGAATATTATCTGAAGGGACATTCACTACATTTCCTCTGATGCTTACTTGTCCACTACTTGGGAACTCTCTTAACTGCATGAATGGATTTACTGGAGCGACAAGTCTTTCCTCCAGAGAGTTCAGTTCCAATTCTGGTGGTTTGGCGGGGAAGAACATACTATTGTTATATGGCAAGACAGGTAGTTTCTTTTTTTCTGATGGAAGATGCGCAAGTGACACACATCCACTCATTATTATCACAATCTTTTTTCCCTGTAAAACAGTAATTGCGTAACTGTTCATCATTACATTTAACAGCTGAAGCCAACACTACAGAATTTGCAAACCACATTTGATGACAGCAAGTACATACATATTTACACCCTTTAGCAATAGCAGCTCGAAATATAGATGCAGCATATTCTACTGTATTTCTTCTTTGCTTGAGTACTTGTCTTCTTTCTTTTCTCAACCTGTTTTCATGATTTTTTTTCGAAATAGTTTTTTGTGTAATTTGTTTACCCCTATTTTTCTCGCTGACAGACTGAGGAATATGTTTATTCTGGGACAATGTGTAAGCTTGTTTTCTTCTTTCTCTATGTCGAGTAACTGGATCCTTTCTTTTCTCACTCATATAATTCCTCATCTTCAGTCTTTCTATGTCTTGAACACCCTGATTTAATCTTCTTTTCTGCATGACTGATCTGGTTCTTTGTCTGTCTCTTTCCATATGTCTTGGATCTGCCCTTATCTTGGTCATACACTCTTTAGTCCTTGCTCTGACTCTCTCCTGAGCTATGGGGTTTTGTCTAAGCGTAGCCATACACTCTTTAGTCGTTGCTCTGTCTCTCTCCTGAGGTATGAAGTTTTGTCTAAGCGTAGTCATACACTCTTTAGTCCTTGCTCTGTCTCTCTCCTGAGCTATGGGGTTTTGTCTAAGCTTAGTCATACATCCTTTAGTCCTTGCTCTGTCTGTCTCCTTAGCTATGGGGTTTTGTCTAAGCTTAGTCTTATACTCTTTAGTCCTTGCTCTGTCTCTATCCTTAGCTATGGCGTTTTGTCAAAGCTTAGTCATACAGTCTTTAGTCCTTGCTTTGTCTCTCTCCTTAGCTATGGGGTTTTGTCTAAGCATAGTCTTACACTATTTAGTCCTTGCTCTGTCTCTCTCCTTAGCTATGGAGTTTTGTCTAAGCTTAGTCATACAATCTTTAGTCCTTGCTCTGTCTCTCTCCTTTCGGATCTTTCCTTAGGTCTGTCCTTAATTTAGACATACAACCTTTTGTCCTCTGCCTTTCTGTCTGCTGTTTAAATGGATCTTGTCTGGCTTTCTGCTTTGAAACCTTTGATCTATTTCTTTCTATCACTTTTATATCCCGGTTAAGCCCCTTCAGCTGTTTTCTTTTTCCGTCGTTTTCTCTTACTTTTGCAGACTGCACAAACATGTTAGCGTTTAGAGAGTTTTCTCTGGTACAGACTTGTTGACTACTGTTTCTTCCTTCATTCAGCACATGTTTTGATTTTTGTGTTTTACTATCTTGCTTGCGAAACTGAAAAGAATATTGAGGAAATTGGTCTATGTGCGCTCTCTGTAAGCAGGTATGAAAATGACTTCTCATAAGTGAGGTATTGAGGAACCTTGATCCTGGCATGGCATTTCTCAGCAGTGTTTCTGCATTTGCAATTGAAAAAAAATCCAAACAGGTTTGTTGTCCCTTGTGACTGTGCTGCTATGTATTTCACATTGTTCATTAATAGTATAGGAGACGTCGGTCAAATTTAATTCAATATGAAGACAGTTATATAATATCCTCTATATAACAAATGCTGTGTGCACATTACAATCATAGAGAATTATGTATGACATAATACCTCTGTAATCAGCATATTTCTTTGGTCAGGCTGTTGACATGACACCTGCTATCTTATATGAAGCAATGGAGGTTGTGACGAGAGGTTCACTGTAGACAATATACCAGGCTGTGGTTGTGGAAATCCTGACTGGTCTGCATTGGATGCTGATCTGGAGGAGGAGGTTGTCCCTTCTCATTACACTGCACTGTCTGTCAATAACAATAAATCTGTGGGTAACAGAGTTGTATGTGACAAAACAATAAAAATAAGTTTCATTAGTGTTGAAAACAAGAACTTTCCCAAGACAGCATGCTCAACTATTTTCAGTGCTGGATAGTGTAATGAAAGCCATTCATTGTTTTAAGTGAATATCTGAATTAGTTACAGAAATGTAAATTTTATGCAGGTATTAGCTAAGTAAAAAAGGGGCATAATTTTGCTAAAATGAAGATAAAGTTATAGGCCATGGCCTGTGACCCAGATCCATACTGGTACCCAGACGCATTATGATGGTTTTGTGGTGCATGTCATTTAAACAAGAGGATATAAATGAAAATTAAAGGCATCATAGTATGGGACTATACTATACCTGAGACTGTCTTGAAACTTTCTTTCTTTCTCTCTCTCTTTCTCTTTTCCTTCTGTCCATGTTTAAGTCTGTATTACTAAGTATTTGATTCACAATGGCTTACGATGTTTCATCAGCTTTGGACCTAAAATTTAATTTTCATTAATAACACAAAAAATCAAATGCCAAAGTCAAAACAGAATCTTTTTTGACTTTGGTATAAACAATACAAATAAAATATACCACAGTACACTATTTGTTCGGAAAGCAATATACTGTTGATCTTTAACAATATATATTAGCAATGAGATAATGAGAAATTGTTTAAAGCATGACTGACATACATATTGTCCATAGATGCAAAATAATTTGATCAACTTAGAAAAAAGGAGCCAAGTTTGACTTTGGCATAAACAATACAAATACGATATACCACTGTACACTATTTGTTCAGAAAGCAATATACTGTTGATTTTTAACAATATGTATTAGCAATGTGATAATGAGAAATTGTTTAAAGCATGATTGACATATATATGGTCCATAGATGCAAAAATAAGAAATTATTAGATGAGTTATATATACAATAATACATACTTGTAAGTCATGCATATAAACCCATGAAAAACATTTTAAAGTACACATGCATAACCAGTAAATGTTATGTTAAATGTCCATGATGGAGAAAGCAAAGGTCTAAGATGCAGACAAGTAAAACTTTAACACTGTCGTATACATAACACTGTCCTGTACATTGATTCCACTGAAGATTTATTGTTTGCTGTTTACATTTATTCATCCTCTTGTTTGTTGTCATCACTGACTTCTTTTTCATCCCCTGCTGGACTTGCAGAAGCACACTCCTCATCTTGTATACCTTGACTTTTGCCAATATCCTCTGCATCAAGATCTACGTCAAACATACTGTTGTCCAAATCTTTCATTGCCATATCCATCTTCATACTTTTGATATTTTCCCTTAAGTCATTATTTTCCTTGTGAAGGTGCAGGCTATGTTGTTCTGTAGTGGTTAGCTTCTGGTTAAGTGCTGCAGTGCTAGTCTGCAAATCCTTAAGCACAAATCCACTCTGACTTAAAAAGGCATTAGATGTTCGCCTCACTTTAATATCAAGGTCATCCTTTGCAGTCTGAACTTCACCGACCATTATAGAGTACAGTACAGCCTTAAGCTTCGTATCTAGATCCTCCTGGAAAGCGTTTATACTTTTACCAAAATCCTCTAGACTGGTTCTAGATGGCTTTGCCATTTTAGCAGGTGATGGACCTTGCTGCATAGAGGATGAACATGGATTCTTGGTAGGAGTTGCACAAATACCCTCAGCAAGTGATGTACCAAGAACTTTTCCAGCGGTTGGTAATGATTTGTGTATATAGGATGGGTCCTTGTCCAAACATGCAGCTGGGCTCTTGAAGGACAGTTTTGGTTGGCCGTCTGTGCTACAATATCTGCGTCTTGCCAGGAGATGGAGTTGGGCTCTTGAAAGTTGACTGGGATTTGTGTGGAGTAGAACTTATTGTTGACTTAAATACCTGGAAATAGAGTTGCTTGCCCTTGGTGCTTGTGTTTTAAGAGGTGGAAACAAAATTTCTATGATCTATGATTACAATGATGCAGCATTAGTAAGGTCATACAAATAAACCATGGCCATTTGGCCACCCCAGAATATACTCAACAATGGACACACTTCATAAGTAATGAAGCCACTACAAGCAAAATTCTACACTATATATATGAGGATACACTGAGAGGTTACATGAAGCACTACACCAAAAGTAAAGGCTAGGTATCACTTGCTATATTGTATGATTTTGTAAGGGTGAGTATATTAAAAGGTGTTTCCAGGCACAACCACACATGCCTTAACATGTCACATTATTATAAGTTAAACAAGTAGTTGAATTTTGTATCTTTTATAGTTTAAAAAGGGGGTGAAAATTAAATATTTGTTAGTGTGAAAAAGGACATCTTAATTGAATTATATGCCATTTTCTACTACATGGGGTCATATTGATACTGATATAAGTATCTGAAATTATAAGTCAAAATCTGTAATAGTTTTCAAGAAAGTGACAAAATGCTAATGTTCCAAGTTTGAAAAGGTGCATCATTCTGCCAAAATGTATGATAGAGTTACCTGTCCTTGCATTAAACAGTTAAGGCATGCTCGCGGAGGTAGACCATGAAACATTGCATCTAGCTCACACAGGCCCAAATATTGTTCATCAAGTTAAAAATGATAATTAAAATGTACTTAATATATCAAGACTTGAAATCTGTCTTTTTCATATTGATTTTTTTTTGTTAATTTATGAGTGCAACATACATATAACAGCTAGAAGCAATGCTGATAGGCAAAACCAAAGAGAATGATGCATAAACTCTAGAATTTAAAATTAAAAAAAAGCTTCACACAAAATTTAATACAATGCACTTCATTACATCTGGTTTTATCCCTATTGTGCCCATATCAGCACAGATAAACAAACCTACAAGAACACAGAAAAGAGTAAATATTACCAAATATTACCTTGAGTTTTATGGCATTTATCCACATCTTGATCTTCCTTAGATGATCTTTAAGCTACCGATCTGTTTCTTGGCGGCTGGCCCGAAAACGAAAACATACCCTATTTTTGACTTTTGACTTCTAAGTGTGACCTTGACCTTTGAGACATTAATGCGGTCGACACACAGTCTCATGGTGGTGAACAATTGTTCCAGGGACATATATGCAAATGACTATTGCACATGACACCCTGTCTCATTGAAGCAAATATTTATTCCACATAAAAAATGATTGCAAATAGTTACAATGTAAGTTATTTATAGTAACAAAAACGGGAAGTAAATCTTTAAAAAAATCTAAGTCCATACAAAAATCCTTACCAGTAGAGATAGGTCAAATAAACAACTCAAAATTGGATGTAACGAGATTATTGTACTACAGAAAAGTGGTCTTGATTTTTCCCTACGACCAGTAATAAAAAGGTTACAATAAAACCTATTTATAGTAACAACAAAGGGAAGTAATTCTAGGTTCTTGCAAACGACACTCCGTCTCATGATGGTGAACGACACTCTGTCTCATGATGGTGAACAATTGTGCCAAGTAACATCAAAATCCCTCCACGCATGAAGAAGAAATGCTCCGACAAAGTCATTCGTGTATTTGACCTTTGACCTCTAAGTGTGACCTTGACCTTAGACCTAGGGTCCTGGTTGTTGCCCATGACACTCCGTCACATGGTTGTGAACATTTGTGCCAGGTTACATCAAAATCCCTCCATGCATGAAGAAGAAATGCTCCGGACAAAGTCATAATTGAATGTAACCTTTGACCTCCAAGTGTGACCTTGACCTTTGAGATAGGAACCTGCGGTTTGCGCATGACACTCCGTCTCATTGAGGTTAACATTCGTGCCAAATATAAACGAGATTGCTCCATACATGTCCAAGTTATGGTCCGGACGAACTCACGCACGCACTCACGTACGCACATACACCGAACAGCCATTTGGACAACTATGTCTTCGCTTCCGCAAGCGGGCTCGGCAATAAAAATCATGTATTAACAACACGTGAATTATCCTGTTTGAACACGATTTTTTCTCCCGTTAATACATGGGCGGATCCAGCGAAAAAAAGTAGTTTTTATGCAAGAATGGTTATAAAAGCTCTTTTGTAGCAAGAATCCCCAACTACATAAACCCTTTATAAGGCTGAAAATGTTGCAACCTATAACATGGCTAGTCATATTGAAGAAAAGCTAATTAATAATTAAACATTCAAAACTGTCAAGCTAAAGTCATGTTGTTACCTTTCGGGCGTTTCTTTTCTCTTTGCTTTGTCACTTTCTGATTTGTATTTACCAACATCACTTTCTAGAAAATCAGAGCCTCGGAACACATTCTGCAAGATTATTTTCGTCTATTTATTCAGTTTACAATATTCGCAATACCAACAACGTGACTAGCTTTAAACATATAAGTGTCGTTCAATAAATACGTAGACTGATGCCATAACTTCAAAAGTAGCCATTAAGACACTTAAGGTCATATCATTTCGCGACAAATCTGAAATTGTTATCGTGCAGTATGTTTGTATCAATAGAAAACGATAACGAAAACGTTACATGAAAAGTCGAGTCATATGAAAATAATAGTATTCATTTTAGAAAGATCTAACTCTTGGATAATGTAAAATTACGTTTGGCTGAAGCATGTAGATACTTTTATCATTCATTTCACTAAAAATAATACGACAATTTATTTAAATGTGTTATATGCCCTCTAAAAATTTATGGATGACTGGGCTACAAGTTAAGGCGGGTCAACTAAACATTCGCAAAAGTTTCTTTTGAAATATTCTTAGTTCTTGAACTTTTGCTATTTAGTGTTTCACTCAGATTTCTAGAATTTTGTGAGGTCATTTTCATGTAAGATCACGTATGACTGTCATTGACTAGGAGATGTTTATTTTAAACGTAAATGACCAGCTGACCTGAAATGAGACATGATTAAACTATATAAAGAGCATTATCACAATGATGTGTACTTTTCTTTTGAAAACATTATGTTTTATTGATGATATTACATTTAAGACGTCAAAACTTCGACTTGGCAGCTAGCATGCTGCCATGATAATTAAATAACCTTAGTTCTTTAAGGACTTCGGACACTATCATATGCTTCTAGCCTACATTTTGACGGCACAATTCTCATTAAGTATTTAAACAATACAAAATTGTTTCGAGTCAATGATAAATCAATGTGTTTGTTAACTTATTACAGCAGAAACTAATTTGTATCTGTTCCTTTCAAGATGTTTTTCTTATTTTATCTAGGCCAGGGTATTCTTAAAAAAAATTAAAATGTTTAATATCCGTAAACATATAATGTCATCCCTTTACGGAAGTTTTAATTATATGAATTCCAGTCGAATAAAGTGATAAAATCTGTTTATTTAAGAAAAAAATAACATTTTAAGATTAAAATCCTATAGATAAATAAAAAATAGAACGATATTTTTGCAAACAACATGTACTTGATTTATCTATACACTGTTCTAATGTAAAGTTATTACATGTGTGAAAAGGTATACATGTATAAGTGACCGGTCAGTTTTATAACAGTGGTTCAGGTAGTTATTTAAGTACATGTACATGTCTGTACAGTTCTGTTATAAGTGATAGCAGATTATTTGTGTGCTGTATAACATTAATACTAAGAAAAAGGCAGTCAGCTTATCAAGGCCGTAGGGTTGGTTCTTGCTTGGAATAAGTACAAGCGGCACAGATAACATTTGAGCCGCGCCATGAGAAAACCAACATAGTGCAATAGTGACCAGACTAGTAAGGATCCATGCTGTTCGCTAACGGTTGGTCTAATTCCAATAGGCTTTGAAAGCGAACAGCTGTGATCCTGACCAGACTGAGCCGATGCACAGGCTGGTCTGGATCCATGCTGTTCGCAAAGCCACCATGTTGGTTTTCTCATGGCACAGCTCATTTGGCTTAAACATGTAATAAAAATATATTCGAAATGACAGTTATTTGTGGGGCTTGCCTAAGGAAGCGGTATCGGAAAAAAGTTAAATCGGGATAAGCCAGACTACAACGAATCTAAAGATAATGTCTAATCAGGGCTGAAATACATTCAAAATGTGTCATTTGTAGGGCTAAAGTAGAAGCAGGTCGCTGCATAAAAAATCCACCTGAAACTCGGCTGGACCTTTTAGTTCCTTTTCGCGTCTAGCCGTATTTATGTATGCCATCTGCTTTGATAGCGACTTGACACATCACTTTCGTGGCATCACACTGAATGTGAAACCGTCACTGATATGACTTGCCATGAAGCTACTGTTCTTGACCTATGCATCACAGGCATATCAATGCCAAGCGTTATTTCTGTTGGGATAGACTATAGTCAGGATCGGATTAACTGCTGTGCACAGTGCAAATATCACCTCTATTCTGGTGTTTAGGCCTAGTCCGCCGCTAAGAACAGTCTTCAATTCAGTTTTCACAGAAGGAAGAACATGAAGTGATGAATGCGTGTGACATTTAGTATGTGTCTAAAAGAAATAAATATAAACGCACAGAAGAAGATGAAAAAATAAAGAAATGAAAAATGTATAAGAAATACAAAAGAATAATAAAAACAAAATGGAAAACAAATTATACCCTCATCGCTAGTGGTGTGCGCGTCGCGAGGGGGCTGGGGGGTGGGGGGTGCAGAAGATTACCTGGTGCGTTACAAGTATGTTAAAGCACATATTTGCCAATCTACTGCAACAAACAACCAGGATAAGCCGATGAAAATTTAACCCAACGAATAATAATGAATTCACAGTATTTGCTTCTCTCACTACCACAAATGTATAACATGCCTATGTGTACCCTTTCAAACATTTGTATAGTATCTGAGTTACAAACAGATGTAAAAATATGTGACTATCAATTTATTATAAAAAGTATTGGTTACTTTACATTTGGGAACACCCTGTAGTTATATTTTTTGTTTAAAAGTACTGTTCCACCCCTTGCATCAACACAATAGTCACAGAAAATGTGTATAATTAATATCTACATATGCTGGCCAAATATGATTTTGATGCACGGGTGGGAACAATGTTGTATAAAGCAAAACACTTTTTATATCTATATAACAGGGTACGTAATTCTATTTAGAACAAAAATCACCGTTTTATAAAACAAATATTGAAAATTTGACTTTAAGAAATGATCCCAAATATGTATTTTGATGGCACATATAATTAAATACTTATTTCTTAGTGGTTTATTTTTCACTCTTGGAGTAGGCAAATTCAAATAGAAAGTGTCCGAAGTCCTTTTTTATGTCATAATACTTCAATAGTTTTCAATCACATGTTGTCGCGTATGTGTTTAAATAAACTCTGTCATTTAAATGCCCTATTGTCGGGAGTCTTTTAAAGTTTGATCAGTTAAGGGAATGTCCAATTTACGTAAATGATAGTCATGTCGAGTTTGAGCGGATACCATAAACTCACAACTGTCTGCGCTATATAATATCTTCATCATTCAAATGTTAATATAGGCATACTGTATTTCAAATGTATTTTGAAAATGTGGACAATAGCTATGTCTTACTACATGTTATATATATATTTTTTTGTCTTTTCAAGCCAAACATTTTACCTTAGAAATTATATTTCAATATCATACTGAAATATGCAATAGCACAGCATTACCTCTGATAGTCTTTTATGATTTGTTTCGCACTTGTCATGGAATTCCTAAAAGTCGTAAATAGTAGAATAAAAGAAAAACACTTCCTAGACAAATGTTAATGCTATTCTTATATCGAAACTAACAGAAAGTGATCAAATAAATACCCTGAAATCCCACAAAATAAGCCGGTCTCGAAAATAAGCCATCATTTCACTACAGGCAAAAAGCGCTCATAGATTAGCCGCACTCAAAAATTGGCCGTCCACTTCAGTGTATTAGAAATACAAAATGTAGTATCAATGACCTTGTTTTGTAATGTGACACAACTTTTAAGATTAAATTTGCTCGTATAGCTCCAACGGTTTTCTTTTGGCGTTTCCATTTCTTAAATCAGCAGACAGTCACCTTGTTAACCTTTAGCCTACTTTTTTTTTAGCTCACCTGAGCCAAAGGCTCATGGTGAGCTATTGTGACCTCTCAATGTCCGTCGTGCGTCGTGTGTCCGTCAACATTTTCTAAAAAAAATCTTCTTCTTAAAAGCCACTGGGCAGAATTACACCAAACTTTACAAGAATGATCCTTGGGTGACCCCATTTCACAATTGTTCAAAGAATTGAATTCCATGCAGAACTCTGGTTGCCATGGCAACCGAAAGGAAAAATTTTAAAAATCATCTTCTCAAAAACCAGAAGCTCTAGAGCTTAGCTATTTGATATGAAGCATTGCCTAGTGGACCTCTAGCAAATTTGTTCAAATCATGACCCCAGGGTCAAAATTGACCCCACCCCAGGGGTCACATGATTTTACATAGGAAAATCTTAAAAAATCTTCTTCTCAAAAACCAGAAGATCTAGAGCTTAGATATTTGACATGTAGCATTGCCTAGTGGACCTCTACTAAAAATTTTCAAATCATGACCCTGGGGTCAAAATTGACCCCGCCCAAGTGGCTTAGATATTTCACACGTAGCATTGCCTAGTAGACCTCTACAAAATTTGTTCAAATTGTGACCCCCGGGGTCAAAATTGACCCCGCCCCAGGGGTCACTTTATTTTACATGGGAAAATCTTCAAAAACTTTCTAAAAATAAACCAGAAGGCCTAGAGCTTAGATATTTCACATGTAGCATTGCCTAGTAGACCTCTACAAAATTTGTCCAAATCATGACCCTCGGAGTCAAAATTGACCCCGCCTCAGGGGTCACTTGATTTTACATAGGAAGATCTTCAAAGAATTTCTAAAAATAAACCAGAAGGCTTAGATCTTAGATATTTGACAGGTAGCATTGCCTAGTAGACTTCTACAAAATTTGTTCAAATCATGACCCCTGGAGTCAAATTGACCCCACCCCATGGGGTTACTTGATTATACATAGAAAAATCTTCAAAATTTTCTTAAAATAAACCAGAAGGTCTAGAGCTTATATATTTGACATGTAGCATTGCCTAGTGGACCTCTACAAAATTTGTTCAAATCTTAACCCCCCAGGGTCAAATTGACCCAGCCCCAGGGGTTGCTTGATTGTACATCGGAAAATTTTCCAAAAAAAATTCTAAAAATCGTCAGTTTGAAACATGTAGCTCATATTACTCAGGTGAGCGATCCAGGGTCATCATGACCCTCTTGTTTAAATAGACTGATCTATTATTCAATTTTGGCAGGACCATTTATTATTCGAAGGGGTATTCACTGAAAATTTACTGACTGAATAGCGAACAGTGCAGACCAAGATCTTGGTCCGCACTGAATCACTTGCAACAGATCATTCAATTTTGGCAGTACCATTTATTACTCTAAGTGGTGTTCATTGAAAATTTACTGACTAAATAGCCAACTGTGCAGACCATGATCTTGGTCTCCACTGGTCGCCAGACAGGACTTCTTAATTGGTAACTATCTGTAAGCATCGAATAATTTTCTTTAAGAATTTGTTACAAAACCAGTGTGGGGGAACACGTAACTTAAAAAGGCAGCTTACACGGAAAAATGGCCGATAATTTCTCCGATTCGTCAGGAATATCAAGGTATTTCTATTGATAAACGTTTGTTTTAGATGTTCTTATATGTCCTATCATATACCCCTTACCTTTCGATTTCCTCCGGTACCTATACTCTGTCCCATTCACCTATATTTTCAGAGAGCACTTGGGAAGTTTGAAACCATTCGCAGTTTTTGGGATGACGGTATCCACGGACCGACACAACTTAGACCATAAAATACTATTTACTTAAGTAAATGACAGTACAATCACACGAAAAGTTAACAAAGTATCCAGTCCATCATAAACATGTAACGAAGTGGCAAAAACAAACTGCAAAATAGAGAATGTCAAAATCTACGAAATGGCGCTGAACACGTACACAGTCTTCACGGGCGCTGTGCACGTAGAGGGTCAATGATTCAATTTTATACTAAAGAAATACTCAGTTGCCACGAGGCTTCTGTATTTAAGAGTGTTTTACATCGGAAAAACAGGATCTACCAAAGTTCATGTACGGCACTGAAGCAGATATGCTCCATATTTGTCCGCATAATTTAATTCAGAACGTGCTTGAAAAAACACACAAGAAAATAAAAAGAAAGCTTTTTTTACAACCGTTACGTCTTTATAGATGGACTGCATTTTTACCCAATTTATTACATAAACGCAGTATTTAGAGTCATATCAACGTCAATACTTGCTTACAAAGTGTTATATAACGTCTAGGAGACACGTAGGCACTTTAGACACAGGCCTACATATTTTCTTCAAATATGAGAAATGCCAAAAATGCAATAAAAATACGATGGTGTAAAGGATGATGGGTGTTACATATATTTCCTAGTTTCTGTAAATTCATATGAAAGTCATGTTTTTATTAACATATTTTCAGAATGTTTGGTGCTAAACAGCGAATATCTAATGCAAAATGGTTGTCCGGTCACCATTGGCGCAAAAGACGATGTATATTGTGCTAACTGCATTTTGTTTTGGAGAATTGGCAGTAGGAAGAAAACCTTCATATTAGAGCTACCGGTAAAAGATCTGAAGAATTTTTTCATCTGGCTCAAAAGACGTTATAAAGAATCCTGTCATCACGTTGCGTCGGTCCTAGAGGGAAATAATGCGACTATCAAGACAGGAAAAAAAATTCGATAAGCAAAAAATATCTGAATCAACAAAGAATTCAGTACAAAGAAATAGACACATACTAGGGGAAATAATAAAGGTTACAGCTGCTTGTATCGAGCAGAATATAGCAAAATACGACCATACGTAACAGGGTAGCAACTTCATGACAATGTTAAACACATTTGCGCAGGATGGTGATATTTAAAGAGAGCACTAGGGCGATGCACAGTATAATTTAAAAAAAAAACACATCTTCTGACAATGCACATATAGAGATCAAATTCAAAATACGCATCTCCTGACATTCAAAATGAGATATTCGCTCTAATCAAATACGAGAAAAATTGTAGGCGGACTGTATAGATACTCCTTTCTTTGCCATCGTTGTTGACGAAGCAACTGACAAATCAACCAAGAAACAAATCTCGCTATGCATTAGGAATAGGCCTACTGATTATAAATGTGCCTCTGTAAAGAGTTCCTATATGATATATTGAGTTCAAATCTATCAAAGGTGTTAAAAGTAATCGCAATATCTTGGATTTCTTGCAAGAAGCTGATCCAGGTATTTTAAAGTTAAGAGCGCAATGCTATGATGGGGCATCAAACATAAAAATATCATGGTGTGCAAACGCTTATAAAAGAACGATCCCCAAATGCAAACGATATACATTGCAAAGCTCATTGTTTTAATTAAGCCTTAGTACACAGCTCTGAAATCCCATGTGTCAAAACCATGATGGCAACTCTGCAAGATATAAGCTTTCTGTTCGATTACTCAGCTAAACGATCAGTAGCGTTTACCGAGGAACTGGCAAGGGAGACAGGTCCAAGGGAGAAAATGGAGCAACGCATTAAAAAGCGAACCATTTTTGTGTCTCTGTGGTCAAGTTGGGCCTTCTACATATTCAAGAGCACGTTTCCAGTGGTAATCCATGCTCAGGAAACACTGTATGAAGATGAAGATGAGAAGGCGGGCCAGTATCTTGCTCCAGTTCTTGGATTTGACCTTATCATTTCTCTTGTATCTGAAAATGTGTTGAGTATCATCGTAGCGCTGACGACCCTTTTGCAGAAGGAAGATATGGACTTGCTAAATGCCGTTATAGAGACAAAGATACAAATTCTTCCAACGCGGAATACGCTGTGTGACATGCCCGATACGAAAAGGCAACGCGTATGATCAGAGACTTCGGCACTAAATTATCTAAACCAAAGCATGTTGGAAGACAAATGCATAGAGACAACCATGATGCAGAATCTGTCTTGGATTTCTGGCAGTTTATGGTATACAATGTATTTCTCGACCATTTTGTCTAGAAATGGCAACTCACGTTCTACAAAATGAAGCCCGTTTTGCCGCCGAAAATCTACTTAAAACCAGTCAGAAGTGCCAGTGCCTATTTACACCGCATATTCACCAGATCTTCATGGCACATTTCAGATATTTAAAAATGAGGTAACAAAGAAGAAACTAAACTAGAATATTGCCAGACAGAAACCACAGACTTCAGAGCACTCTTTAACAAGGTCTTGTAACCGTGTGTAAACACTATTCTGTTGATGCTTCTGACTATGCCTCCCAAATCTGCATTTTTCAAACGCTCATTCAGTGCAATGAACGCATTGAAAAACTATTTTCGTTCAACAATGACGAGTGATAGAATGTTTTACTAGCTATATACACATTCACAAGGATGTTTGCATTGCTGTAGACCACGTCTTCAATGCTTTCTCTCCACGGAAATGCGGAATATGGACTTTTTCTGACCCAAAGACCTTTTCCCTTTATATACGACTCAGTTACCGATTATTGTTAAATGCGAATAACATATTGTAGCGGTTGTTAGAAATGATTAATAAATAAGTATAACTACTCAAAACTGAACCCCATGGTAAAATTCGAATAGCTAAAAGTCAAGATAATTACTGGTACGATTTTGTGCATGGTGTAGTATTTTTAAGTGTGGGAAATTAAATGTAAAACTCTTGTTTCTCAAAAGTGTAGTCCAAGATGTATTTTCAAATATAACAGAACTGTGGAAATGGCCGCTGAGTTAAAAAGAGACAAATATAAGCTAGGTCAGTTCTGCCTATTTAGAATTGTTATTTCTTAGTGTCTCTAAGTCGTTCTACGGGAAACTGTCAGTGAAATAGGTCAGTACCGGCATCTGACCACAATTTCAAATTCTGGAAAAAAAGTCAAAATAAATGTATAAAATATATTGACAATAATATGTTGCTGTAGAGGTGCTAAGATATGTCCAGAATGTAGCACAGGGCGTTTGAATACCAAACAATTTTCCGGAGGAGCATGTCACCGAACTCCTAGATTATGTGCAAACACATCTATGTCGGGAAAGGAATGCCCCTGCAAAAGAAAATAAATCTTACAAATCAGTTTCCTTATTCCCAACTTGAAGGCATAGTAGATTCACTTAATATGATGAATAGTGTTGTGTGTTCAAATGTTTTCCAGCAAATTCTTTTAAACAGCTACGGCCGAGTGAGTTAATCAGGTTTCTCTGCCAATACTCGCTGTTGTGTTTAAACAATACAATCATGTTTTGTCCTATAATCTACCCAAAAACTTTTGAATCTTTGTGATTTCCGAAAAACATTATTTGGCATCGGTGCGTGAAACAACGGTGACGTATTAAAGCTGAGACGTCACAATATTATTAATAGCAAAGAACAATCATATAGTGTGTGAAAATACAGAAACCTCCTGGCAACTTTAGTATTTCTATAATATAAACTAGAATAGTTGTCCCTGTACGTGCACAGCGCCCGTGAAGACTGTGTACGTGTTCAGCGCCATTTCGTAGATTTCGACATTCTCTTTTTGGCAGCTTGCTCTTTGCTAGTTCGTTACATGTTTAGGTTGAACAGGGTATTAGGTTAACTTTTCATGTAACTATACAGTCATTTACTTCAGTAATTTGTATTCTTTGGACAAAACTGTATCCTTCCGTGGATACCGTCATTCCAAAAACTGCGAATGTATTCAAACTTCCCAAGTGTTCTTGGAAAATATAGGTGAATGGAACAAAGTATTGGTACCGGAGGAAATCGGAAGGTATGGGGGCATATGATAGGACATATTAGAACATCTTAAACAAAAGTTAATCAATTGAAATACCTGGATTTTCCTGACGAATCGGAGAAATTATCGGCCATTTTTCCGTGTAAGCTGCCTTTTTAAGTCACGTGTTCCCACACACTGAAAACAGGTATGTCAGAAGTATAAGAATTTACCGACGTCGATGTTTTTAGCAAAAGATACAGCCGTATCTGCAGTATTTTTGATACTCGAAAATACGCCGGTTTTTCAAACCGTTACCGAATATATATATATGGATGTATACTTATGACAATCTTACCTTTCTTGCTGTTGGTATTTCTTCAACTCTAAATTCCCTACGTGTATACAAAGCCGCTCTCCAGTGCTCTAAAGAGCTTGTAAATGGTGTATCACTCTGCAAACGAAAGCACTATGAGAATTTTTATTTTAAAAATGAGTCTGAAATTGATAAGTCTTAGACTTGCTAGATCATTAAAACTGATAAACATGTAATGTAACTTGCTACGTTTAAAGTGTCAGTTTTTATTGTTTATGCACTACTTGAGCTGAACGTCTTGGTGCGAACAGAGAAATTTGTAATGACTCCTGAATAAAACTTACGATCTACTACGTTTTACTTACTAACTCCAGCGTAGAAAATACAAAGCTAACCTTTAAAGCCTCCTCACACATAGGCGAATCCATAAAACGCAGTCTGGCGAATTGGGTAAATTTGTAAATTCTGACGAATTTCAAATTCTGACGAATTTCGACCGAAACTGTTTGAAAATATGTTAGATTGTTTAAAATATAACGAAAGGTAAACGTAGGGGAACTATTTGTTGCGAATGATTTACGAAGTGTGACATATGGTTACAGTTATTCGCTAGAATGCGTTCGGTCGCTCAACCAATCTTTGTTCTTTCCGTTAGCGATTAGGAGCGCAAACATGCGAACCTAAGCGCAACTTTGCGCATGTTTGCGCATGCTTCCGAAGCCGTCCTAAGCTTTCCGAAAGGGTATTTCCGCATCCGACCGTTACCAGACGCTATACAAAGTACGATTATGCTGAAGAAATGCTTATTATCTTAATATAAGGAACCAGACCTGGCAGGCTTGCTGATGGCAAGAACACAATTAGGAAAGTTCCACTTCTTGAGGAAACTATCAGCCAGTTGTTTCCATTCTTCATGTGTGGAGGGGCTCATCAACATATTCCTCACATATTGGATGACAAACTTCTCTGACCACTACACAGAAGGTATTCTCAGCGACCCGCCAGCTGAGTATATGGCACCAGAAACCAGGTGGCGTAGAGTGGCAGCTAACTTGAGGCCTGGATACAAGGGTTTCGTGTACCAGGTGTGCTGTTTCCAGAGGCGATGACGGACCTTCTCGAATATTCCACCATACAGTTCAGTTGGCATGCAGAGGAATTTCTTGAAGGTTCTAGGATCTTCTCTTCTAAGCTCATCCATGAGCTGATCAGATCAGATGCGACGTGCTCTGGCTCCTCTTCTCCACCTAAATCTCTGATAAACTGGTGAATGTTAAATTGTTGCTGGAAGACTTCTTGGTGGGCCATAGCAACCACATACAGTAGCATCAGGCGTTGTATATCTTCCATTTTGACAAAGGAATAACTAATAATCTTGAAATTAGCCTCCTCATTTTATATATTAAATTCAAGAAATCAAGACAGACATATGTCCACACAAAACTGTTGAGGTACTCAAAACCAATCAGGAAATTTAGATGCGTTGTGTTTCTCGTGGATTCGCATGTCGTAGTTACCCTTCATAATGATTCGTATGCAGTCGTATGCCGTTCGTTTTCTGAACGTCTATAAATCGTTACAATTCGCTTTCATTCGTCATGAAATTCGGATTCAAATAGCTTAAATACGTAACTATTCGCTATTATTTCGTACAAGTTCGCAAACTATCGTAAAGATGACCGCTTGATATGCAAATTAGCTGGTCACGGCATGATAACTTGCGACCTCTAACGCAAGTTAACGAACGCTATGCGAATACTTTCCGATTGGTTAACGTATTGAAACGAATCTTAACGAATGACAGACGAAACTTTTAATCGCCACAAAATTTTCAACATGCTCAAAATTATCCGACGAATAAAACTAATCGCAACGGACGCAAAAGCTCACAAACGCATCCATACGAACACCACCAACGTTGTACAACGTACATATACCAATGGGAACGAATTTTGCTCAAGTCCTATTCGCCAGTACACGCAAGTTGACGTCGGGGGTTTTTCGCCTATGTGTGAGGAGGCCTTTAGTATTTTGGATTTGGATGAAATTCGTGAAATTAATACAAAGACACCAACCTGAAGACTATGTTGAAATTTCATTTTGTTATTGATGCAAATTGTTCTAGATGTATGAGAATTACGCGAAGTATGGAAAACGGTGCAGAATGTATCGAGTGGGTGAGGGCATTAGAATATTCGATTAGTATATTATAAATGTATGAAAATTACAATGAATAAACTCCATTCAGTCACGAGTTGTGGAAATAAAGCCCGTTTTAGGTTTGTGTATAATTTATGGAGGAAGTTATGTATATGCGCATGCCTAACCGGAAGCCTACAAGAAGATTCACTAAAACGTTTACGACAACTAAATTTGTTTGTTTATTTATTCTTCTGGAAAATATCATTAAATTGTCTCTGAAGTGATGCATAATGATTTAATAATAATGAAATAATAAATAAATTATCGAAGGAACGCTATTAAACACTGTTGCCTTATAATGACGCCATCGTCGTCATGACGTTAAGTGGGAGTTACCACGCAAAAATTACAGATTTTATCTTGAATGAACATACTTTTCAGCATTGTTTACATTTGAATTTTTTAAACAGCCAATTATTGCCGAATCTTTCGTTCTGAATAATTATGAATATAATTGCTATATATTTTTAATGTTATGTGGAATGTAAGAATATGTATGATGGGAACTGATGGTATTGGGATACAGTATAGCTGGGTAAAAGGTTATTTATTTCAGTCATTAAGCAGTAATAGTTGCAAACATTTTTCCGTTTCCATTGAAAATTTGATACTGAGGTACTATAATTATACCTTAAAAGGACATCGGACATTATGCTAGGGATTTTGCCCTAAGTTCAATGCTATTTCTTGACTTCAATAGCTGATAGTTTTATATAATGGCTTCAAGTATTGATAAATAAGTTATATTCCTATCAAACTGTCACAAACAAGAATATTTTATTTCATATTCGTTTTCTTGAAATTCGGACAGTTTGTAACAAAGGGTCACATTTTTGAAAAATTTAAAATGTGTATTTTTAGTTAAAATAAGCATTGGCATTTAAGGTATGTCTACTATGAAATATTTTAACACAATAAATAAACTTATTCCATGCAGAATATCAGTTTTATTGGCATTTTTAAAAATAAACGAAAAGGAAAATATTAAAGTGGAACAAAACTTTTGGTACCATAACTATACATACAGTTATTTCCACCCGAGTGCACATGATAACTGATGCATTGATCATAGCCTATTGTTTATTTTCTATACATCTATTGCTATACTGTATTTACACATGTACAATACTGACCGGGCATTATGTGGAGGATTATTATTGAATACATGCAATGGTGTAGCTGGCCATACCGCTGCCTATTCCACTTTGGGTTCAGGGCTTTCTTACTTTTAGCATCTTATATCAGTGGAACAGAACTTCACTAGCTAGTATCAACATTTATGTAGATATTCTTGGGGTGTCTGTGTTAGTTCTTTGAGGTCCTTACTAGTATTTCGGTTGGCTTCGAAATAAGTTTCAGACGTGTGAGCGAATTGATGTTAAGTCTGGGGGTGTCAGTGTTAGTTCTGGGCGAGTCAGTATTAGTTCTATGGGTGTCAGTGTTAGTTCTGATAGCAACTGGGTCAGTTAAGTAGTTGGTGTCTGGTGTAGTTCTGTTAGAGTATAGGATGCTTGATCGAATAAAAGCAAATGTTGTTCTAGGTTCGCTTCAATTGTGTCCTACAAAAGGTAAAATATTTTCACCAAAGTGGCACTATTCCCATAGAAGTTCATATATATCTCTTTGTCATGTTTACGTTGAAGACACATATATGGAATATGTCTAAGCCACTTGCTTGGTTCTTGACTTACGACAGATGCAGTTGTCTCAATCCTGATGACACTCAATCGATGAACTTAGACTGTCAAGAGGTTACAGATCTGATTGAAAAAAATCATACGATATACTGAAAAGGATCAGTCTGCATTTTAGCTTGACTTTCTATGTCCGCTATTTATTTAGCTTAGTCTTTTCTATGCCTGAAATATTTACAAAAATAAATAAAGCTGTAGATATGTAAGGTTTAGGAAACACATGCAATAAGTGTCAAATATTTATGTAAAATTTGCTAACAACCTGTACGTAGTTTTTATGCCCGCGAAGGGAGGCGTATAGTTTTTGAACCGTCTGTCGGTCTGTCGGTCTGTCAGTCTGTCCGCAATTTTCGTGTCCGGTCCATATCTTTGTCATCGATGGATGGATTTTCAAATAACTTGGCATGAATGTGTACCACAGTAAGACGATGTGTCATGCGCAAGACCCAGGTCCGTAGCTCAAAGGTCAAGGTCACACTTAGACGTTAAAGGATAGTGCATTGATGGGCGTGTCCGGTCCATATCTTTGTCATCTGTGGATGGATTTTCAAATAACTTGGCATGAATGTGTACCACAGTAAGACGACGTGTCATGCACAAGACCCAGGTCCGTAGCTCAAAGGTCAAGGTCACACTTAGACGTTAAAGGATAGTGCATTGATGGGCGTGTCCGGTCCATATCTTTGTCATCGATGAATGGATTTTCAAATAACTTGGCATGAATGTGTACCACAGTAAGACGTCGTGTCGCGTGCAAGACCCAGGTCCGTAGCTCAAAGGTCAAGGTCACACTTAGACGTTAAAGGATAGTGCATTGATGGGCGTGTCCGGTCCATATCTTTGTCATCGATGGATGGATTTTCAAATAACTTGGCATGAATGTGTACCACAGTAAGACGACGTGTCGCACGCAAGACCAAGGTCCGTAGCTCAAAGGTCAAGGTCACACTTAGACGTTAAAGGTCATTTTTCATGATAGTGCATTGATGGGCGTGTCCGGTCCATATCTTTGTCATTCATGCATGGATTTTAAAATAACTACGCATGAATGTGTGGCACAGTAAGACGACATGTTGCGCGCAAGACCCAGCTCCGTAGGTCAAAGGTCCTAAACTCTAACATCGGCCATAACTATTCATTCAAAGTGCCATCGGGGGCATGTGTCATCCTATGGAGACAGCTCTTGTTTTTTCAATTTTAAACACTTTCCCCCTTGAGACCAAGTACCATTTTTGCAGCACACATATATAATAATTATTTACAACGGCATGTGAAATATGTTCTTGCGTCACTGGGTGAATGATGTTTAAAACGTAGAAATGATTTATGTTCATATTTTAACAGAAAAGAGAATGAGAAATGTCTACAAAGTCTTCTTTTTTGTTCATTAACTTGTAAAATGAAGTCGCATTTATCTAGAAATGGTCGTCAGCTGTCGTTACTATGCAATTTCAGAAGTCTAGCCCTATGTCACTTTTTCCTTAATTGGATAGGCAATCTGAATAGGAAAATGTCCGAGGTCCTTAGTAGTGTACCATGTCTCTTTATATCTAGGTCATTCTTCTTTATCTATATAAACCGCCATTTTGTTTCTTGTCGGTCGGGCGTGAATTTATTGGGTGTATTTACATATCTATCCTGTAGCAGACGACGGACACTTGGTGAGGTGGCTCATCCACAATCAATAGGGGGTGGGGGGGCTAAACTTGTTCCCACACGCTCATGGAGAACAACAGAGCCCCTTTATTATAAAGAATAGGACGGATTTTATTTCAACGATCCGCGCCCAGTTTCACTTTATATTACTACCATCTATTCAATTTAACCCGAAAATAAAAGCCCTTGGGCAATAATGAGTCAGATGGACAGGTCTTGACATGTAAGAAAAGTGAATTAGGGTCAATTTTGACGTTCTGGTATTTTACATATTTGCTAAGTCCGAGTGGTGTACATTTCGAAAATCTGATTCCCAACCGGAAACGACCTCATCAAAATTTGAAGTCATCGTAGGGGCTAGGGACCTGCATCATTAGAAAGGTCTTATCGAGTAGGTTCAGAAAATTATATTTTCATGAGTCTATCACGTATATGTATAATTTTCGAGATATCGCGGTTTAAAACGAAATTATTCATGCGTTTCAACCCGGTTTTTCTCCTTCGTGATTGGACTTAATCGTTTAATAATATTCTATTGCTTATTACTATTTACATTTATAATAGCAAACATCAAAAATGTACATGTACAGCCAAGAAAATAAGCAAATGGGTCGGGCCACAAGTTCTAAGAACATCAGTAAACGGCCCTACCCAATTGAAATAACATAAAGTAACTAGGCGGGGAAAACAAATTAAATATGAGAAGTTGTGTTATTAATATTGGAATAATTTGTAATTAATTGATGGAGAGAGAGAGAGAGAGAGAGAGAGAGAGAGAGAGAGTTGGGGCTTGTCAAGCCTTTTAATGTGTCGTCTATTAGTTAAGATATTTTCATATTTAAGAAAGTGTCATTAGAATCTGCCTGTCTGTTTTATATATTTTTGAACTTGTAGAAAAATGAACGTGTTTTCATCTTCCGTATATGGATCATTCCCAAACAGAATTGTTTGTAGGTTTAGCGGATGAAATTTACGTGAAACAAAACGATTGTCTGAGTATGATAATTCCTACAGTTAAAGAAAAAAATGATTGGCGTCTTCGTTTTGATGGCCACATTCACATGAAGAATTGTTGCGTAAATGATTGTTAAAAAAAAGATCAGCATTCAGGTTACTACAACAGTTGTGTATGCGTGCGTGATATACAGAAAATTTTCGGTTACCAATACAAAAATATCTAGGAATTATATCTGCTTTGTATTTTGCTTTCAATCTGGTTTTGAAAATATTCAATGAATCTGAGTTTTTAATATCCATTTCAAGATTATTCCATAGAGAAGTAGCAGATGTAATAAATGATGAATTATATATCCGGGCTAATGTCACGTAGTCATTGCTATTACTAAGTCGGTATGAGTTTGATTCGGATACAACTGTTCTAGGAAATAAATCAGCAAGATAATCTGGAAGTTTCCCTTGTCTTGCTTTGTATATAGTAGTTAGTTTTTGAATAATACGTCTGTCTTTTTTTGAAACCCAGCCTATTTCTGTTATTAATTTTTCAATGGAGACATATCGGGTTAGTTACGTGACAACTCTCGCAGCCTCATACTGCAGTTTTTCTAGAGAGCATACTCTAATATGGGTCTAAAGTACGAAATATATATCAGGTTTAGTGAATTACGATTTATTTTAAACTTTAAATCTCGCAAGATCCAAGAACTTTCGATGCTGATGAGATGATGTTATTAATATG
This sequence comes from Mercenaria mercenaria, assembly GCF_021730395.1. Classification (NCBI taxonomy): domain Eukaryota; kingdom Metazoa; phylum Mollusca; class Bivalvia; order Venerida; family Veneridae; genus Mercenaria; species Mercenaria mercenaria. Next base: position 55,804,523 of record NC_069372.1, read on the forward strand.
ATCATGTCATTTTCCATCTGATCTAAATGTTAGTCCTAAATGTTTATGACTTTCGACAAAATCAAGTTTAAACATTGTTAAATATCAACGAAGGTTTACGTTCTGACCCTAAGGTAAAAAATACTACTTCAGTTTTGTTTGGATTAAATTCAACGAGCCATTGCTGGAACCAGTCACTAATCTTCTGAAGATCAGAATTTAAAGTATTTTGCATAAAGTTTATATCTGAGGATGAAACAGCTAACGAGCTATAATCAGTAAATAAACTGGTAGCACTCAATAAATTTTCAGTAATGTCGTTAACATAAATTTAAAAGAAGAGAGGTCCAAGCAGTGAGCCCTGTGGAACACCAGCTGTAACATATTTTGTATCAGAAAAAGATGATCCAACAAACACTTTTTGATTACGTTCTTTAAGATAGTTTTTAACCCATAGCAATATATTATCATTAATGCCATTTTGTTTAAGTCTGAAAATCAGACCCTCGTGCCATACTCGATCAAACGCATTTGATATGTCACAGAACACCGTACATGTCGGTATTTTAGAATCGAATGAATGACAAATTTGATTGTAAATATCTATTAACTGATACACTGTCGAATGGCCTGGTATGAAACCTGACTGCTTTGAGTATAATAAATTACATAAATGTAAATGGTTATAAAAAATTTTAAACATGATTCTTTCTATAATTTTCCCAATGCAACTGATAAGCGAAATTGGCCTGTAGTTGGAGGGTGTATTTTTGTTACCTTTTTTAAAAAGCGGCATAACTGTAGCAGATTTCCATATGTTCGGGTATTCGCAACCGCGTAGTGACCTGTTATACAACATACTTAATGGCTTATTAATAGTATTCATACATTCTTTTAACATCCTATGGCTAATTTCATCCGGGCCTGACGCTTTATTAACTAACAGAACTGATAAAATATCAATAACTTCTTCTTCAGTTATCACGAATTCTTCTAGTATATTCCTAGTTTTGAATGTAAATTGAGGAAGTTTAGATTAAGAAGAGTCTACTGCAGAGATTGAAACAAAATAATCATTTAAACAATTTGCTTTTTCTTTATCAGAAGTAAAATATAAAGTGTTGTTGTTTACGCAAAATTCAAGTGGAGGGATAACTTCACTACCTTTGTTTTGTTTTATTAGCATTTTCACCATTTTCAAATAAAACCTTGGGTTGCTTGAACTAGTTTCATTAAGGGTAAGTTAATGAAAATGTTCTTTTGCGTGCTTAATTAAGTTACTCGCTTTATTGCGTAATCTAGTATACTGTTTCCAATCAGATATATTATTTGTAGTAAGAGCTTTTCGTTTCATTCGGTCTTTTTGTCGGGTCACACGACGAATTTCAGAGTCGAACCATGGCTTATCATTAGGTCTTATTGTGATATAACTGGTTGGAATGCAGTTCTTTGCAAGTTCAATAATTTTAAATTTTGTTAGTAAATTGGCATGACGCCTCATCAATAGTGTTTAAATTTATAAATAACCAGTCAGTATTTCTAATCAAATCGTTTAATTTACAGAAATATGCACGTTTATAATTCCAGACACGCCGTTTGTACGGGACTGAGGAGGGTCGGTCAAATTTAATGTAAATAAAAGAACCTGAGCGATCACTGATGTTTGGCGGAGTATCAAATGTACCATGGTGCAAAACTGAAATATCATTTGAAATAACAATCGGATCAAGAAGAGTTGTAGACTGAGGAGTTATTCCCGTTGGTTCTGTTATAACATTAACCATGTCTTTTAACCTAAGTATATCTCTTAATTTATGATTGTTCAAATTTAGTTGGTCCTCGTTGATGTCACCTACAATCAAGATTTTATTGCTTAAATCAAAAGCTTTTTCAATAGAAATATTAAGTCTCTCCCAAAAATCGACAGTAGCGTTAGGCGGTCTGTAAACTGTAGCAATTAAATATATTTCATTTCGACATTTTACTTTAACCCACAATGATTCAGGTAGATTTATTTCGAGATCAAAAATTCTACTAGATATAAGATGTTCTGTGACATATATTAAAAGGCCTCCTGAATGACTGGTATTATCTTTTTGATAAGGCTCACTATAGTTGTCTAACTTCAAAATTTCTATGTCAACTAAAATATCTAAATGAGTTTCGGTAAAGCAGAGTAAATCAAACTCTAACCAGTTGTCCCTTACAAAATCAAGTTTGTTTCTGATACTTCTAATATTTTGATGAAAGACTGACAAACAGTTCTCATCATTGTTTATCAGACCAGGATTTACTTCAACATCCCCTGAAAATATCAATATTTTTATAAAGATAAAAACATATTTAACATTCAAAAACAAATAATCGTCTGCTGGAATAAATAATCTGATAGCTGCATGGATAGTTCCAAAGGATACTAAAATTCCTTTTGCAGATTAACAAAATTAAGAAAAATTATTGACATTATTTGTCTTATTAGAAAACAAGAGGGCCATAATGGCCCTATATCGCTAACCAGAGTTGATCTGGCCTACTGACCTAGTTTCTGACCCCACATGACCCAGTTTCGAATTTGACTTGGAGATCATCAAGGCAAACATACTGACTAAGTTTTATAAAGATTGGGTCACAATTGTGGCCTGTAGAGTGTTCACAAGCTTTTCCTTTGATTTGACCAGGTGACCTAGTTTTTTATCCCACATGACACAGATTCAAACTTGAACTAAAGATCATCAAGACAAACGTTCTGACTAATTTGCAGGAGTTTGTATTATTAATTCCATAAATTATAAATATCTCCTTTGTCCAGTTTGGTGTATATCCTTTTTCAAAATGTCATTTAAGTTTGCTTAAGCGAACTCGATCACCAATTTTAAATCTTGGTTTACTCTTTGGTATCTTTAAATTAAAGTAAACAGTACCTTTATTTAAGTTTTTACTGGCTTCAGTTGATGCCATTTTTATACTAGAATGTTTTCTTTTGTTATATTTATCAACCATATCCTGTAAATTATTTAAATAAGTGTAAGTTTTATTTGCTGTAAAATATTTCCACATTATTCGTTTAAGTGTTCTATTAAATCTTTCGCTTATTACAGCTTTTCCTTCATCAAATGTATGATACATGTTAATCTTATTTTTATTCAAAAATGATTAAAACTTTTTATTATAAAATTCTTTTCCTTCATCTACCCATAAATTTGTTGGTGTTCTACCTTTAGAAATTATTTTATCAAATGCTTCAGTAACAGATTCTCCAGTTTTATTCTTTAATGGAACAACCCAGGTATATTTGCTAAACACGTCAATAACGGTTAACAAATACTTTACACCCTTATTATATTTTGAAAAAGCTTGCATATCAACTAGATCAGCAGACCAAGTATCATCAATATCATTTACTATCACTCTTCTTTTCATAAATTTTCGTTTAATAGGTTTATGTAATTCTTCTGCTAATTCATCACTCCATGTTATTTCGGGGGCCTTTTTGAGTAAGCTTTTAGCTCCCAAGGACTTACGTCCAAGTAAATGCTCTACCCCCTTTTCCCGTTTTTTGATTTTTGTTTTTGTCCAAGTCCAAGTTTCTATTTCATATTAATTGCTGGTTTTACAACTAAATGTTTTGCAATCTTTTCTCCAAATGTTTTTGATTTAGTGTTATTTAAGTTGGAAAGCATTTGCTTGTCACATAAACCTTTTTCTACACCACTGCCGTAGCAAAAATCATGGGACTTGCATACTACGTCCAGTTCATTGACAGGAGGCCCGTTATCTAAAGGGTTTTCTGCCCCGCAATAGTTGTATCCTTGGAGTGTTAAACCTTTCTTATGTAATAAAGGTAACATTGCTTTGTGAATATCAAATGCTCCTCCGACAAGTGGATCTTGATCCCCGGTGGCTTGCCGCCGCTTCGCTGCACCTCCAGAATGTTTAACAAACTGTGTTTTTATATTACAGCAGGATGCACACTGAGCTCTTACCATAGGTCTACCATTTTTTGTTGAAACATATTCAGGGTTTATACTGTCAGTAAATTTCCTTTCTTTTACGCAATATATTTGTTTTTGATTCATTTATATTATATGGTGTATTTAAAATTATTAAAAGAACACTTTTATCAACAACAAAAAACTGGCTCCAGGAGGACACGAACCTAAAATTGTAATTAACACAGGATAATGTTAGAATTTGAATACTCTTTATTATGGGCCTAATACCTTAACACGGTTTTACAAACTCTTTTTTCCAATAATTATAATTATAATTTCGTCTGCTAAACAGTCTAAAGTGTGTACATGCTTACGACAAAATGGAGTTATAGGTTATAAAGTCAGTATATGAACGGGTAAATATCTTTTGTCATGTTGTTTTCCTTTTTTATAATATATTAAGAATTTAAGACGTTGGTTTGTTTTAATTGTTTCTGACTGATAATGATACACGTTGAAACGCTTTCGAACAATATATTTCATTCAGTAAAATCAATGTATTTTAAAGGTAAAAATTATTAAAAAGTGCAAAAGCCCCGTCTGCTACACATTATTTTTAACCCCGACATCGGGCAATATCTATCACCTGTTGGCTCACAGCAGGATCACCTTCAACTCCATTGTTCGTTGCCTCGAAACAGAGACAAGAACGAAGTAAGGCAAGCCGGGTGGCTATTACAAATTATAGGAAGAAATCTATTATGCGCGCAACCTTTAATTTGTAATAGTCACAGCTGCTGGCATCAAGCGGTTGGAACAGACTTAATACCGGACTTCTGAATCAAACAGGCTACCATTAAACAGGCAAAGATAAGACGTCATACTAGGCCTTCCTGAACGAAGCATGTAACAGTCGCGACCTACTTAAGAGTATTAAAAAGTCCTTAAATATTTAATACTACACTATTGTTCAATCCGCTTATCGATAAGGTAGTAAAAGCTATATATAAATACCGTGCGCAATCAATCAATAAGGACAAAACTATTGTAAATTGTTTTCTCAGTGTGGAGTTTAAAGTTTTCTTCCTGGTTTTTTAATGAAATATATTTTATATAAAATATATGTTTTCTTTACTTTGTTAAAACCTGTGGTTTTTTTTTATTTGGTTAAACCACAGGTTTTTATTTGGTTAAACAAGAGGTTTTCACAGTACCAAGGGTACTGGGTCGGCAGTGGTCAGTTTTAGTTCAGGATAAGGTCAAAATGAGGTCAAACTGCGCTTATAGAACCAGGGCAAGGGTCAAATGAGGTCAAATTAGCGTTAATAACCTTAATTATATAACTACTCTGCAGTTACGCCTTTTCCTGAACATTTTGATAAATACGCAAAATATCAAAGACCAACATCCATAATAAAGCGCAAGGTCATTGATGTGAATTAGCATTGGGTTCTGAATATGTATGCCTTCATCTATGACTGCCATTACCATAGGTTACCTAACAGCTTTCAAAAGAAATATAGATGTAACAGCAAAACAACCTTTTGTCTCACACACGACAATACACGTAAGAAAACTGTTCATTCAATTGTCGCAAAAAGTCATTTTAGAAAACACTGGATTTATTTAAAACAAAAAGAAAGAAAGAAAGAAAACAGACGACTGTTTTCGAGGCTCTGTCAGACAGTGCTTGATTCCACTCTATCATTGTTATAAAAAGAACTGATTTGTTGTAAATAAGAGTACTTGGGTCATTAATGGCTGAATTGGGTTCATTATGATATATTATAGATGTATAATTTCGTTATAGTTGTGTTCTAAACAGGTCACAGCAGAAATGTCAAAAATTAGTTATATAGCTAAATCTAGCTATACATAGCTAATAACAATTGTTCTAAAATACGATGTATGTAGATATCAATTATAAAATAAAATAAAATATTTAATATCCCATTCAAATGGTTTATGTTTTTATTTATTTATTTTTTTGTTGGGTTTAACGTCGCACCGACACAATTACTGGTATCGGACCAGTAACTGATAAAAAATGAGGGGTTTCATTATATTTATTTTAAAATACAAATTATTTACCAAAATTATCTACAAAGCATTAAACCCAAGTCTTTACTCTTTGCAAGGATGTAAACAATACCAGCATTATCTGCGCATGTGTCCAAAAACAGGGGCTCCGAAAGAGCAGTCTAATTAACGTTAATTGGTTTATCTACAGTACCAGTTTCCGACAAATGGTTTTGTACGCAGCTTTAAAATTATTATGACTGAAAATCTTTTATAATTTTGATATTAACTATGTAATTTACCTTTACTACTTTTTCCCATAAATCGTACAGGGTGTGGCTATTTTCCATTCCGTTACGTACGGTACCGCACAGCACCTGTATAATCAAATTATGCAACACTTCAGGCAAGCACCTTTCACATTGTGTATTTGTCTAGCTTGTAGACAGTAGTTTACTTGATTATAAAGGGAGAGTAATTCTAAAACGGAGTGCAAATCATATGCTCAGGATTTACCTCCATGGAATTGGATAAACATTGGGTTGTCTTCCGCGCATGCGTGTCATGTGAAATCCCTCAGACATAAACAAAACAGACAGTTGATTGCTTAATAAAGAAGGTAGAATTTCTCTGAAAAAAAACTTGTCATTGACGAACGAAATTTCGCTCGATGCTTGCTTGTGAAAAAGGATTCAAAAACATATAGTACTTCCTTTATGAAGGGTTACACGAAAGGAGAAATTACGAGTATTCGGATGCTAGAACTGTTCGGATACTGTTCCGATACAGTATAGGTCATATGGCGACTTTTCAGCTTTGATGGTGGAGTAAGATCCCAGGTGCCCCTCCGTACATAGTTTCATCATGAGCGGTCACCTGGATGGCTTCCTTACATGAAGAGTTCAACGTCCCGAGTGAGCATACAAATACATGTAGTTTATGAGACAAAAGGCAATCTAAAAGATCTATGCAGTTTCAATGTCAGTACATGTTGCGAATTTCTGCAATAAATATTTTTTATAAATTTGTCTTATGCTACGATGATTATTACAAGTGAAACATTCACCAATGATTTATCGCAAAATACTGCTGCATTTTTTGAAAATATGACCGCAAATATCTTTCTTTTGTGTTATTGTCTTTCATCTTAACAACCATTTGAATGCAATTATGACCATTTTGCATCTTACTTTTACATATTTTTCTATATAGCTAATTTGTGATTTTTCTGGAACTCGGTAAATTTCTATGTATACATATGCAAGTAAAAAGAGGGGCAATTCACTGCCTGTAGTATGCCTTTATTGGATATTTTTCTCTGGCCAAAAATGACAAAATTTTGCAATTTTACGCGCAGTCATCCTAAATATATATTCAATACATGTAAAGATAGTCACAACCAAATGTAAAGCAGCCCGTGAAGAATAAAGTCTGACAAAATTATTTTGAACTTTTACCAGGTAACTGAATTATGCACAGAAGTCCAAACACCAGTTTGTTTTATCATTGTTCATGTATATAAACAGGTGATATTATAGGTCGCCTGTGCAATGAAAACATATGTTATCTTCCTACGTAAATCTATATAGTTAGCGTAGTGCTGCGTTGAACCATCGATGTGTACAGGTTTACACAGCTGGCTATGGTCAGTAATGCATGTACAAACAATATTTTGAATTAAATTTACATGTCACATGGGGTTGTCTTTTCGTATTTAATGCAATGAACAGGAACAATTTCAATTATGTAATATGTATTTTAATGAAGTTTGACTGCGCGTAAGATTTCAATATTTTGGGGTAATTTTTCGATCTAAACGAGACTCAAACATTTCACCGGCAAGCAGCATATGTTTTTATTCTGATGATAGTTTGACCAATTGTTAAGCCTTTATTGCAATTTTCAAGAGGAAAATACTCGGTCTGAAAACATGAACTGATATCGAGTTGTGACTGTGTTTGAAAAGCGAATGCGAGCATTTCAATTTTTTTGTGTGGACACATTTCTTGGAAAATCCTGACCTAAGGATTTGCTAGAGTTTTCTTTCCTATGGTTATTGATAATATAAGTGAACAAGAGGGCCATGAAGGCCCTGTATCGCTCACCTGACCTATTGACCTAAAGATCATCAAGATTAACTTTCTAACCAAGTTTCATTAAGATATGGTCCTAAATGTGGCATCTAGAGTGTTAACTAGCTATTCTTTTGATTTGACCCCGTGACCTAGATTTTCACCTGACATGACCCAGATTTGAACTTGACCTAAAGATCATCAAGTTTAAAATTCTGACTAAGTTTCATGAAGATACAATTATAAATGTAGCCTCTAGAGTGTAAACAAGTTTTTCCTTTGATTTGACCTAGTGACCTAGTTTTTGACCCGACCTGAGCCAGATTTAAAAGTGATCTAAAGATCATCAAGATTAACATTCTGACTGAGGTTCATTAAGATCTGGTCATAAATGTAGCCTATAAAGTGTTAACTAGCTTTTCCTTTGATTTGACCCGGTGACCTAGTGTTTGACCTCAGATGACCCAATATCAAGCTCGTCTAAGATTTTATTGAGGGTAACATTCTGATCAAGTTTCATTAAGATATGATCATACATGTGGCCTCTAAAGTGTAAACTAGCTATTCTTTTGATTTGACTCCGTGACCTAGTTTTTGACCCGACAGAACCCAGATTTGAACTTGACCTAAAGATCATCATGTTTAACATTCTGAAGTTTCATGAAGATACAGTCATAAATGTGGCCTCTGGACTGTTAAAAGGCTTTTCCTTTGATTTAACCTAGTGACTAAGATTAATATTTTGATAATATTATGGTCATACATGTGGTCTCTAAAGTGTTAACTAGCTATTCTTTTGATTTGACTCCGGGACCTAGGTTTTCACCCGACATAACCCAGATTTGTACTTGACCTAAAGATCATCATGTTTAACATTCTGAAGTTTCATGAAGATACAGTCATAAATGTGGCCTCTGGACTGTTAAAAGGCTTTTCCTTTGATTTAACCTAGTGACTAAGATTAATATTTTGATAATATTATGGTCATACATGTGGTCTCTAAAGTGTTAACTAGCTATTCTTTTGATTTGACTCCGGGACCTAGTTTTTCACCCGACATAACCCAGATTTGAACTTGACCTAAAGATCATCATGTTTAACATTCTGAAGTTTCATGAAGATACAGTCATAAATGTGGCCTCTGGACTGTTAAAAGGCTTTTCTTTTATTTAACCTAGTGACCAAGATTAATATTTTGACCACGTTTCATTAAGTTATGGTCATAAATGTGGCCTATACAGTGTAAACTAGCTTTTCCTTTGATTTGACCAGGTGACTCTACATGATCCAGATTCAAACTGGATCTTAAAATTATCAATATTAGCATTCTGACCAAGTTTCATGAAGATATAGTCATAAATGTGGCCTCTACAGTGTTAAAAAGCTTTTTCTTTGATTTGACCTGGTGACCTAGTTTTTAACCCCAGATAACCCAATACCAAACTCGTCCAAGATTTTATTAAGGGTAACATTGTGACCAAGTTTCATTAAGATTGGGCCCAAAGTGTGACCTCTAGAGTGGCAACAAGCTTTTCCTTTGATTTGACCTGGTGACCTAGTTTTTAACCCCAGATGACCCAATATCGAACTCGTCCAAGATTTTATTGAGGGTATTGTTCTGACCAAGTTTTATTAAGATTGGGCCAAAAATGTGACCTCTAGTGTGTTAACAGTCAAATTGTTGACGACGGATAACGGACGGACGGACGACGACAGACGACGGGCACAGGGTGATCACAAAAGCTCACAGATGAGCTAAAATACATTTAATAAATTCAAAGTGAATGATATAAAATATATTTTACAGTACTTAGGGTGCCTCAGGCACTGACAGCATTGCGATAATATATTAAATAATGTAGTTTCAGGCGCATAAATAGCATTTATATTGAAACCAAGTTTTCCTTAGTTTTTAGCTTCCGCCTCGCTATGCACCGTGTATTAACCAGTTAACAGAAAAGAAAATATTATCATTTATTATGGTTTGGACCAGTAGCTGTATCCGATGATATATTGTAAGCGTCTGTTCTGTAAGTCTTCTCGCACATTGAATTTGAAATTTTCGGGCATATTCATATACAACCCAACAAAAACTGTCATTGAACTAATAAGTCACAACCACCGTATACTTCCAGGCAGGTAAACAAATAACCAATTTCTCAATTAGTGCACATGTCTGAAGCAGTCAATTTTCTCAAGCTATCCGATTCCAACGACACTTTTAACAAGCGCTGTACCCTTTCCATGAATTAAAACAAATGCAGTATTTGTAAAATGTCAACAAATATCTTGCCTCTTTCCCACGCCTTGCTAATTTATTCTTAATCTGCGGTCGTGATGTCAACCAACAAGTTGATTTAGCAGTGAATTTGGCCGTTTCGTCATGAAAGCACTTCCATTGTCAAATATTTGCATTTTAACTAATAATAAGAAGCAAACCGAGTAGGCGTGACATAGCTGTAAAGAATACAATGTATTTGGAAATAAAATATGTACCGAAAATGGGTTGGGAGTAAAAATATTCACTTTTTATTGTGAGAGACAGCTCTGTGGTGAAGGAGATAGTCAAGCCGCCAAGGAGATAGCTCTATTGCATTAACAGTTTTGAGCGGTGTTGAATGTATCAGGATAGTAGTAATGTCCCGTTACGAAATACAATTCAGTTATTACATGTTTATATTTATACAGCATTTGTATAATACATATTGCATACATTTTCATATATTTATTTTGCTTTTTTTGCATTTAGTGCCGTCTTAACCAGAATTTCTGGATTCAGCACCAGTACTTATTTGTTCTCAGTAAATAACTATCAAGTCCTCCTTCAGACACACTGTGAAATATTCAGGGTTTCAAACTCAAAGCCCAGGATCAATAGATATGCGCTTTTACTATTGACCTAAGCGAGCTGGCTATTATTTCGGCATGTGCTAATTTTTCTATAAATTAATAAATTCAGTTAGAGAAAATGTAATACGTAAAATTATCATGTGAGTTGCTTGTATTTTTAAGACGCCAACTTTAGTGGAAGCGGCTCTGAAACTTGTTTATACCACGTATTACACTTGTAAAATCATATCTGAATGAAATGATACCGTAATTATTATCCGTTGAGGACAAGACCAGTTTGTTTGTTTGTACGTACCGTTAAATAAAATGTACTTTAATATCAGAGTCTCTGTGACTTCATAATATACGAGCACGTTCAAATGCACTCTTACGAATCTAAAATCCGAAAGTTGTAAAATGTCATGCTGATTTACCAGCAAATTAAATTTATAGGACAACGTTAGCAAATCATCATGCATTTAGTGTTTTAACAAAGTACGCATTAAATTAGCAACAACAATTAAACATACGATAACTGACAAAATTACTACAGTGATCGAATTTTAAATTTAAGAACTTTCTTTATAATTGAAATTATTATTTTCTCGGCTGTTTTCATTTCCATCAATCTATCTTTTAGCTGAACCAATCAGACGCGTTTGTCGAAAGGGACTGAACTTCAGATTTTGTGATATCCATATTGGATCCTATTCGTCTTATATCCTATACAGAATGTATAAAGACATCTTTTGCCATACATTAGTTCAGCCTTCAAAAAGCGTTACACAAAGAACATCGGGACTTTATTGGATTCATGTGTGTTTAACTGCTATAAAAAAAAAGTTACTTTCATTTTCACAAAATAAATTGTTTCCGCTAGCAAGACAACTCATAGAGCGCACATCTTAGGTCACTAGATTCAAGATCGAAACCACACTTGAGGTCGAACGTAAAGTATCTTAATGGCATGTTCGCTAGATACTGTCTAAAGCATTTGAAAGTTTTTGATCAAACTAAGATCTGTGATGCAAAATTCACAGTGCACACTTTGAAGTCACACTTGTAGATTAATGGCAAACGGCTTAAAGTCAAAGATCAAAATAACACTTAGAGGTCAAAATCAAATAGTTTCCATTGTGTCCGCTCCTTCTTTCCTTTACCATTGAAAAGATTTATATAACCTAGGTCACTAGGTACATAGTCAAGGTCATGATCTGAACATTTTATCGTCGCCATGGGATATTCACCGCCTTTAATGAATACTCTCAGGTAATGAATATCAAATATGTATAAAAGTGTGATAGTAACAATGAAATTCCAGAGACTATTACACAGCCTATTCACAGTACATGTAGCGGGATAAGAAATCTTGAAAACACTCCTCGTCGTAATACAGACTGCACTGAGCAACTTAAAACCCAGTTATATACTTTTGAAACAGTCAATCTTCCTTTACAAATGTATATGCTAATGACACTCTGAGTTAGTTTAAAACCTTTTCTATCATTAAGTATCTTTCAAAGGGCTATCTGAAGTCGTGTTTGTCAGAACAACATTGGCAGCGATCTACGCATCATTTTGAACAATTATGTTATGTAAACAAATTTAAGGGTCTAAAGAAAGTCCATTCTTGTGGAGCAAATGGCCATATTATTTTACTAAGATGTAAAAGGAAACAGGAAAGGTTCACACATTTCAATAAAAAACTGCAAATGATCAAATTTTGGGTTTTACTATTGGATGAGTTGAGATTAATGTATAGAATTCGGTCAAAATTTTCCCTCTTTGGTAGGAAATGGCTTTTTTTGCACTAAAAGTTACAAGGGTATGTTGTAGTACATTATAGTAGTTGAAATTTTATTGTACAGATAATAATCAAGATCTGACATAAAATGTTTGTGTTAGAATCATTGAAAGAAGAAACACTTTTCTTTATATTATTCGAATCCATATTTTAGATAGGGTATGGTATGAATGTATTAAGTATTTATAAGATATCTTAAATATATGTCAACGGCGGCTGGTTAGAAAATTTACACATATAGCATATTTCCATTAATTTACGGGTTTATTTTCTTTCCAGTATAACGCTGGGTCATAACTAGTACTTTATTTTTTGTCTTTCTGTTGTATGCGAAATATTTGTAAAGAATAAAACAGATAAAGATGATCAGCGTTGAAATACACTGAATTATTAGGTAACTAAGCAAATGAGTAGGTTAACATTTTCGGGATTTTTTTGAGTGACATGTAAGACGTAATTGTTTACTCTTGTTGATAAGAGACAAAACCTGTCCCCAGTTTTCAAATAAATCTAATATGTACAGTTCATTTATCTCCTCGTTGCAGTAGGCGTTATACATTTAAAAACTTCAAAGATCTTTAAAGTTTGACAATATGCCAAGACATGTTATTGTGATAACATAGTGCTGCGTTAAATTATTAATATAATCCCATTATATTTCGAAATAAGTTGCACAGCACGGCCCTTTTCTAAAAGTGATAAATTCACAAAATCACAGCAAGACAAGTTTAACGATTTCATTAATTATTTCTATAAAAGTTAACAAATAAATGCATTTGTCTTTTTGCTGTTTTCTTTTTACATGAAAATGATTAATGTTTTTTTTTTTTGGCGGGTGGGGGAGCGGCTAACGCCGTTTTTCAATAGTATTTCAGTCATGTAACGGCGGGCAGTTAACCTAACCAGTGTTCCTGGATTCTGGATTCTGTACCAGAACAAACCTGTTCTCAGCAAGTAACTGCCAACTTCCCCACATGAATCAGAGGTGGAGGACTAATGATTTCAGACACAAAGTCGTTTATCAAATAGTCACGAAGAACATACGACCGGCCCGAGGATCGAACTTACGACCCCGCGATCCGTAGAAAAACGCTCTTACCTACTGAGCTAAGCGGGCGGGTAATCAATGTCCTTAGATTATTAAAACGGTGTATTGTACTGTCGGTACATTTTTCCCTTGTTTAACTTACAGCTGGCACAAAATCACAGTTATTCGCCCTTGGTTGACCACAATAAGGAAGTGGTTACACAGAAAATAGTTTCTTTGTTTGATGGTGAATATTGGTGATTTTTTGAGTGAAAGACCTGCAACAAATGGAATAATTTAATAGAGGAGATATGAAATAGTAGGTACATGTACAACTTGACAGAATGAGAATATCAGAATATGCATAACATGATTTTTTGATAGGGCCTGTTTTGCCTGTTTGCGGCCATCTAGAGAGTATTCTTCAAACGCATGTGATTTCGTTCAAAATGGTGGAAAAAAGAGCCGGTCAACCCCATGTTTATTGTGGCTGAAATGCTTTCTCTTAAATAGTTCTGTTGCGTTCATGTATTTTAGGGGGTTGGAATGCATGCAGTATTGCAATAGTGTCCAGTACTATATAGAAAATATAGTAAAAATAACTGTGGTCAAAGCAATCGATTATTCACCTACAGACAAGTATCTGATCAGCAGGAGTTCGTACAAAAAGTACTTAACTGCAGCCTGATTATTTAAATGTAGGACGTCCCAACATATTTTAATATAGAACGGTGTCAAGAGAGCGAATTCTTTATAAACAAAAACAGTATGAATAAATCCATACCACACCTGGTCCATTAAAAGTATGAATGAAAACATGAAAGTAGACATGTTATAAAATCTACGATTCTTGCATGATCAGTGACATATACAATCAAACATCTTTGGTGTTTCAAAAGGAAATAAAAAATAACATCTTTTTGCATACATTTACAACTTGGATCATTCTACCAACAATGTAACATTTTGATATGCCTCATTGTCATATTATAATACATTAAATTATTACAAACAGTACTTTGATATTGTATCATTTTGGAGCTAATAACAAATATTTAGCATTTATTTTTTCTTGATGTAAAGCTATTTCTTTTAGATAATTGTGGTGGTAGGAAACTTATTTTGAAATATTACACGAGTATATCAGTTACATGTAATGCAGCAATATAGTGGATTGCAAGTTAGAATGTACCCGGCGGATGTATGAAAAAGGGTTAAGCAGTTTTTGATAAACTACATTTCATACTAAATACACCAAATTTCCGCGTATAACATTCATTACATGTATACGAATGATTTCTTACATTCAACATAATTATATAATTGTAAGTCTATATGTAATACAGGCAAGTTCTTCTAGTGGAAACAATCAGTATTGATAATCTGCCTGGTATTTATAGATAAGTTTTGGGGAAATCAAACAGAAGGCTTCAAGCAGCAAATGCACTTTTGTTAAAATTTCTAGTTTGCTATCATTATAATATGTGCTGTATCTCGGAAATCGGTGTACAATATCTACATACTGTACTATTAAAATAACAAGAACTTAAACAATTTCTAAAACATAACGGTCTTAGATAGTAAGTAGTGATATGAGTTTCCTTGACAATAACACAGTAGTACAATTTTTATATGTTGTTGTGTAGTTTATAACATTACAGGACTTTCTTTTTAAATTTAATTTCAAATTTAAGAACATGTAGTAAATATTGCAAAAACTGAAATTATATAATTCTGCTGAAGTTCATTGCGTTTCTTGCATTTGAGCATTATACTGAAGGTGGAATTATTTTTGTTTTATATACATATAGACAAATGTTTAAAAAATGAACATTTACTGTTTACGTTGTCGCAAAGAGAAAGTAAATTCCCAAATTGAAATTATGTCTGTTAACATGAAACATATCGGTTGTTATTATTTCAAGAATATTTAGTATTATATGAATATTTACATTGCAAGTGAATAAAATTGTTCTTACCTGTTTTATGCGAACTATTCGACTTGTTTAGAAAAAATATGCTCTTATCTATGAATTGGCCGTACATTGAACATTGGAAAATGACGTGATAGAACTAGAGATCGATATTTATAAGTGACGATAAGATAACATTTGTCAACATAATTACAGATACAGTACTACCGCTGTGACAGGACATATAGAAGAATAAAAGATAATAGGTAAGAGTAGATAAATAGTGTCACCAATATCGCATAATATTTCGATAAGTTTTCATCGTTTTCAGCCATTATGACACTTTGTTTGAAAAACGAGTCAACAAGAGTTCTTTCACGCATTTACTTTTGATTTTGTTAATGATGAAAAATACAGAAATATATTATATAATGAGTACACCTCCTTACATAACTTTGCGTGTTTTTGCAATTCATTTGCTCTTACATGTTTTGATCCTTAAAACTTTAATGTTCTCCAAGTTCCCTTGAAAAATTGCATCATTTTATTTTTCATTTCATTAAACAGTTAGTTACACGAAGTCTCGTTACTACATAATTTCTCGGTAATTATTATACTCGCCAAGAGCTAGGTGACATTCTTCGTCGGACATAGGATATTGTTTTGCAAGTATATATTTGTATGTCATCTGATTGTACCGAAAATATGTGAAAGATACCGTGTGCTCTCTGGGGCACAACTCATGCGATCCCTGGGGCGCAACACTAGACCGCAAAGGAATGAGTATAAAAAGGTAAAGGTAAAGGTCTTATTTATTAAAGTGTCACCCCTATTGAAAGGGCCAGCCAATTTGGCTTATGAGACACCTTTATTGTGTGTCATACCACTATTCCAGGGCCAGGCGGATAGAAGTCGGTAACCATTCAATGATTCATTTAACTAGCTCGCGGCTCACGAACCGGCTTTTTCAGAACGAGTCCCATGACAAACATCCCCCGGACGAATGCTGCCCACGGGGCTCGAACCTCCGGCCTCCCGATCCCGAGGCGGACGCCTTAACCACTAGGCCACGACGACCGGTATATATTTCTCGATCAATATTTGTATATTAATATAATATCTTATAAAACAATACATATTTTGTAAGCTTTGCTTAGAACAATTTAAAGTTATCGACGTGAATGTATTTTCAACATTGCGCAGCCAAATAATGTGTCATTAAAGACGCCACGCAACTAACCCTTAAATGGGAAATATAATAGGTGGTCAATTGCAATTTAAAGGGTTTTGTTTTGATAAATGAGTATATAACAATTCGATATATATTAAACGCATCATAATCTAAGTGTACTGTGGTCGACACGTATTCAAAGAATATGTGATTTATTTTTCGGCGTGCTGTATTAAGCACGATTTTATGACCTCATATGACCTTAAGCCGCCTGAATAATGTACCAATCGGATTGCTTGGTAAGGTATTCTCGGTATTTTCAGCCATAATGAGAGATTTTTTAAGAGTGGCGCTGATTGGAGGAAAGGCTGAAAATGCTTCACTCTGAGTCATGTGTGACACTAAGTGAAATGACAACGCGTTCGTCATTTATAACCTCTATAAGTACAACACCATCGAGTTGTATGCGTACCACTTGAACAGGTGTGCGTAACCAAATATTCATCTGCTCATCCGGACATATTTCTGTTTTGTTAAGTTTTCTTGTTAAGTTATTTCTGTTTTGTTATGTTTCCTTTCCTTAAGTTCTGTTTTTACAAAAAGGTTATTTGTTTTATACAGTCATTAACTCTTACCCTGCATTACAGCAACAATTTCTTATCAGTGCAAATCATTACTAAACTGCAACAACATGTCCGATACTGTTAAATTTTAGACTCTAAATTTTAAATTAATCTTTCCGGTGAAAACAGTACTGTACATATTCTGAACGATAGACAAATTTGATAATAAGTTGAAGTAGGGTAAGGGTTCATGTTGCTTCCCACAATTCCAGAAATAAAGTATAGAACGTATTTCAATATTGTTTGCTTACTGTTACCATCTTTTAAGCACCAAAGGCTCAAAATGAGCTTTTGTGATTGTTTGGTGTCCGTCGTGTGTCCCTCCATAATTTCTAAACACAGTCTTCTCCAGAACTACTGTCCTCATTTATACAAAACTTCACAGAGGCCCCTTTCAACATTGCCAAAAGATTTAAAATACAGGTTTCTGCCCATATATAACTTGTGCTTCAGTTACATCACGCCGACCATCCTTTTTAAAGATATGTCTTGTTTATTTTAGCGTTACCTTATTGTTTCTGTTACGGCTCAATGAATTCACGTCCGACTGTTCTCGTTATGTTTTCCAAAAGACAATAACCCTATCTGACTTTATGTACGGACGAACCAAGCGTGCTATAAGTAAAGCTATGTCGTGGTAACGACTTACTATGTCGTGGGAAGGAGATAGTAAGTCGTTCCCACGACATAGCTTACTCGCTCCCACGTGTTACTAAGTCGTTCCCTCAACATAACTAGCATGCCATTCTCTTTTTATTGCACTATTCTTCTTTTATTACACTAGTTTTTTTATTGCGCTACTCCTTTTTTTTTAATGCAATACTTTTTTTTCTAAACTTGCACTTCTGTTTTATTTATGTCGTTCCCACGACTTAGTAACCAGTTACAACGACATACATAGTCGTTCCCTCGAGTTAGTATCTCGTGGGAACGACATAAAAAAAGAGAAGTGCAATTAAAAAAAAACGAGTAGTGCATGTCACCTCTGTGCTACCGTAGTGTTAACATTTACCTAATTATTTTAAAGTATATCCTGTAGATCTTTAAAATATTCAAGGTCTCCAGTCGCGCGAAGCATGTGGCGACACACCATATATAAAATACGCAGTCTGACATGACTTATTTTACTTGCCAGTCTACGCATAGAATAAAAAGTGGTCGCAATTTATCTACTAGCATCTGTAGTTTATCTGTCCGTCTATACCTAATTTTCCATACTAGCTTGAAGTCGCGAGTTCTGATTACACTTATTCAATTAAATCTGTTAAAGTTATTGATGCCGTCGTAAATTGTGACTTTGGAGCTATGTTTTAGCCATGTCCTTGATTTAATATAATATATGTTGCTCCAACACTCAGTGTTGTGAGAGGGTTACATAAAACACTTTGACCCCTACACCTATGGACTGTTCTCATAATCATCAACAAAATCTTCAACTGCACATACTGGATAGTAGCCAAAACAGTACAATTTATCATTTTGTAATTTTTTGTGCTAACCTTGAATTTATTGCGATTTTATCTTTAAAGACTTTTATTTTAAACTTCATTCTTAAGGACACGGCACGGTTAAGATATTTGATTGTAATACACTGCATTTGCATATTAAAAAAATCCTCAATGTACATGTGAAGATTATCTATTATGTCTACGTGTCAGGTGATTGAAACAATAGATGTTTTGTATGTCATAGTATGTCATGAAACATTTTCCACCTGTCAAATTTTGACATTAATTTTCACGATCGGCCAAATTCTTCATATGCATTGTTTTTGTAAGTATCTTGGTAAGGCATTGTAGTATGTATTGTTACAATAAATTCCATAACAATAGTTATGAGGAAACTTGTTTTTTCAGCTCATTTAAGAAAACAGACTAAACAGGTGTTACAAAACAGAACAAATGAGGAAAGATCTTTTATTGTTATATAAAGATTACAAAACATAACTTGTGAAAAAATGTGTATGTTTTCGATATCCTAAGGCGTCCACAGAAAATAATTAGTTTCTTAAAATATTTCTTTATTCAGTAAATTATTAAGATGTAATTTTAGAGGACAATTCGATTCATTGTACCATCATTATATACGAAAAACAGAAATGGTAAATTTTTATAAAGTTCTATTCAGATGTAATACAATTTGTAAAAACAAATTCATTTTGTTCATAAATTTTGTAAAATAACATTCATTTTGTTCATACATTTTGTAAAATAGCATTTATTTTGTTTTCACTGAGCTTCGAGAGAAGTACCAAATCAAGTTGGCTTTTTTTTATTAGTTAGTCAGTTAGTAAAGTAACATATTTCAAAAAAGTATTTTCTAGCTCAGGATTAATCGTTGAGGATGTGGATGGCTTGTGTATACACGAAGGTAAAGCAAATCAAATATCGGTTTGAATCAAACATTTTATTTTCTGTTTCAAATGTACACTTGGCATGCGTATGATTAATAACACTGTTCACTGTTGTTTGTATTGTGTACGATAAAATGAAACTTTACTATTTTAAAAAAGATTCAAACTTCACAAAAAAGTATTTTAAAATACTCATTTCAAGTTCGTTGTCAATTCTACAATAAAATGAACAATTAACATTACCAAAGAACAGAAGATTTTAAAGTGGAAAAGTATAGTTTCTGTCACATTTTCTCAATAATGCCCGTTATTTCTCTTTCGTAAGTTTTATATCAAATTGTTTTGTTTTTTTTTTTTTGTTGGTTTTTTTTTTTTTTTTTTTTTTTTTTTTTTTGTTTCTTTTTTTCACATTTTCACATGATAAAGTTAAAAGCCATAGTGGATCTTTTCAGTGATAAAAAAATAAACATTTTAGGCTTCCAATTGGAAGCACCTTTGATTTAGAACAAAGAAAAATCATTCTAATGCCTCTCAATACCAATGGCTTACATTACATTTTATGTATTGAATTTACTGGATTTTCAATTACTGAGTTTACGTGATTTGTCGAAAGTCAAACATGCAAGTATGTTGACTTTTATTGAAATGTGTTTCTTTTCTTTCATTTTTACTCATAACAAATTAAAGATCTTCATAAATGATATAAATATTTCCTCAAAAATAGATAAGCAAATGTTCTTCCGCGTTCTCTGCATAGGATTTGTGAATTTATCTGCGTAAGGAGCGCTTAGAAAGAAATTGATCAATTCTTATAGTCGCTTTAATAAACACTTTAATAATGAACAGGCTTTTCTTTATATTATTACTAGAGTGTTCTATCGTACATTATTTCTGATTTCGATATTCGCAATAACGAAAATGGATAATAAGTTATCCTAGTCATTTTTCTAGGATTCCAGGAATACATGATCATCTTTCAAAGAATTTCAGTATCATATCTTTATTATTAGACCAGTCGTAGTACGTTTCCGTAATTTCACAAATCGTCAAAGTGTAGAGTTTTCGTGGTAACAAGATTTACATCTACCGCCTTCAGTTAGCGTAACATTAACCCAGTAAATAATTTCAAAGAATAGTCGGATCTCTTGTCATAACATATACCATTCTCTTTTCCGGTTTTCATTGTTTTTAGCTCACCTGTCACATAATGACAAGGTGAACTTTTGTGATCACCCTTCGTCCGTCGTCAGTCCGTCCGTGCGTCAACAATTTCTTGTCTGCACGATAGTGGTTTCATTTATTTATTTGTTTTAATCAAACTTGCATACAACTTGTATCACCATAAGATCAGTCTCCTTTCTTGAACCGGCCGGATCCCATTATGGCCCCTGATAGAGCCAGAATTAGCTATTTTGACCTTGTCTGCACAATAGCAGTTTCATTTATAATTTGAATTTAATCAAACTTGCACAAAACTTGTGTCACTATAAGATCTTGGTTCCTTTGTTGAACTGCCAGATTCCATAATGGATTTTAGCTTACGGCCCCTGAAAGGGCCAAAATTAGCTATCTTGACCTTGTCTGCACAATAGCAGCTTCATTTATGATTTTATTTCAACCAAACTTGCACACAACTTGTATCACCACAAGGTCTTTGAACCTGTCTTGAACTGGCCAGAATTTATCATGGGTTCCAGAGTTATGTCCCCTCAAATGTCCAAAATTGCTATTTTGGCTTTTGCAGCCATATAGAGACTTCATTTATGGTTTGATTTGATACAAACTTCCAAAATATCTTCAACAACAATACATCTTGGATTCCATGACGAATTACTTCCCTTTTATGTTAATATAAATAGATTATTTAGTAACCTTTTTATTATTGGCCGTAGGGAAAAATCGAGGCCACTTTTCTGCGGTACAACATGGTCCAATCTGTAGGTGAATTTTGACATATCTGTACCTTTAAGAAAATTTCAGTTATATCTTCTCATGATTCTTTTGATTGATCTTGATTATGATATTTTGACCTTCTTGTCTTTAAGTGCAATGATAACAGATGAGCGATATAGGGCCATTATGGCCCTCTTGTCTTAATTTTGTTGCAGCATATGAAATACAATGTGGACTAGGTATACATATTTCACAAGTAGGTATAAGGAAGTTTCCAGAATCCAGACATTATTATATATGAATCGCAATGCATCTCACATTATAAATATGTCACTTTCAATTGATATAATACTTCAGTTCGGTTTCTTTTCTAAATTCAGTGTGCTTTTGGATATTACTGCAGACCTTCCAGACCAGGTACTTATACCGGAGAATGTTTCCTATGTAAGTAATTTATTACTAACAATGATGCCTACCACTAATTTAAGCTGTTTACGGGGAAATTGAGTCCTATAAAACACCCATAGGCAAACAGACTTTCCTAAGATTACTTAATACATCATTTACATTAAAACAATAATTACACCATGACGTATAATAAATGGGTCTCTATCAGTATATTTTCTCAATTAAAAAGTAATTATAACAGCCTAGAAAAATATTTAGGCGATATGGTTTTTTATAATAGCATTACTTGTCTTTGTGTAAGATCGAACTTTCGTTCACCGAATGAGCAATATGCAATATTTACAAAATGTTAATGCTGGTATTCACGAACAATTTTCTTTTCTTAAAAAGCATCTGTTTTACTTTTTTTTAGTGACGTTAACTAAATTGTATCCGCTTTAACAATGGTTACCAGTGAATGATACATTCTGTACCTTTGTTATGAAGTTAACAGATATATTCTGTACTTTTATGTTTCAATATTTGACCTAAAAAGGTGTTAAAAATGTAATTATTACAAAAATTTATAACTGTTCCGATTTATTGCAGTACATGGTTCTGATTGTCGGGATCTCCTGAATGCAGGAATTAAAATAAGTGGTGTCTACAAAGTGGGAAATTGGTCGCATGGTACATGTATTAATGTAGTAGATGTTTATTGCGACATGGACACTGATGGCGGCGGTGGCTGGACAGTTAGTATTCCTTTATTAAGCGGGTTTACAGAATTATAAAATTCATAAAATTTAGTCTGGTTAAATTGTAGCTTACAAGTTAAATTCAAATAAATTTTTTGTTTTTTACGACTCGTCTCAAAGCCGAATTTCATACCTATTTTAGCTCAATTAAGGGCAGTAAAAAAGACAAGAAAACAGATCGTCGACAGCAAAATACTACCAAAACATTTTTTAAACAGTAGGGATACTGAAATTATTACATTTATTACGAGCAAAATTTGTATAAACAAATGAATTCTGATTGGCCAGAATGCCCCAGCTAAAATAAAATACCTCATGATTTTTAACAGTTACTAAAATATGCGTACATAATTGATATATTTATGCTTTTATCGCCCCATTCTATCACTTTTCCTTGCATTTACGCTTTCCTGCATATGCTGCCTTTTTCCTTTTACCATGAGAAAGTTATCGTGTCCACCATAACTTTGTCCGCCTTTGTCCGACTGTTTTTTTTTCTACTTGTGTATGTGTGTGTGTGTGTGTCTGTGCGTGTTTGTCATGGGCGGTGCCCCACAGTGTTGATTTTCTTACTTGTCTATTTATGTGTATGTTAGTTGTGTGTGTATGTGCGTGTGTGCTTGCGTGGACTTGGGGTGGAATAGCGCTACATTTGACCGCATGCACACCAACAACCTCATTACAATTTGGACACTCGCTACGTTTTTTCTGTAGCGACTTTTAGAAATCTGGCAAAATATTTCTTTTCATCAACACTTTCATTAAAAGTCAAATTCAGCTCTTGTGTGAATTGCTGGTGTGTGTCGATAATTTTTGCGCACAGATTTTGGGTCATTTTTAAACCAAACACACTTTTCCATTTCCGGTATGACGCATGCGCAGTAGACCCGTAATAAAAAAGCATGGCGGCGATTGTTGTTAGAGCCCAAGGTCAGGTCAGTACACATTGTAACAATTACTACAACATATTATAACAGAGAAAAATCACTGTGAAAATATCAAAAAAAATATGTTTATAAGGGCAGATCTACATGCACAGTGTTTGAATCCGCAGTACACTACAACATGTTTTACATGTTGTTTTTTTTTCAAGGAACACAACGACTTAAAACATTAATGATTAAGTATATTTAATACAAAAAAAAAAACGCACGGTATACCGGATTGATAACATTTTCATTAGAAAGCTCTGATGATAACGAAAAAGAAACATGTTAAACGATTCTGTTACTGCTTTAGAAACAACATCACACTGAGCAAAGAATATTTTATTACAAGTAAGTTGAAGCAACAGTGAAGGAGTATAGTGTTCAGCAACCTGTGATGACAACGACATAGTACAAAAGTCGGTGCAATCAAATGCAAAATGATACATCTTGGCAGACATGTTTAACCTAATGGACGCGACCATCAGAAAATAAAAATAGTGTCAGTTAAGTTATGGTAGCCAGAACTAATAGTAGCCAGCTCCAGCTACCAAGACTAACGGTCTAGTTTACGCCGGCTCTATATCGCAACATATTCAACCAGCGCCTATATCGACATGGTAGCCAAACTACGTCACAGGAAATAGCTGCAACTGGGGCAAAACGTGTACTTCCATGAAGTAACGAATTGCTCGGTTTTGCACAAAATGTTTGAATCCCCATACACTGGAGCAGTAATCTAAAATCGGAACAACACAACTGTAATAGAGTTTATCATAAGAGTTAAATGCAAAATCTTTATATCCATGTATCTTATTGATAATTCCACCGAGAGCTCTACTTCCGCCTTTACTTTACTTTACTTTACCGATTCAACATGGAATCTGAATTCTGTTTTAGACGCGCGACCTTTGCGGAAGTGCATGCACTTTGATTTGTTAGTATCTATTAACACGCGCCATTTTTTGCACCACTGATGGGGGGTATCTAACATTCGTTGTAACTTTGTCTCGCTGTCAGCAACCAGAACGATATCATCCGCGTAGAGCAGAAGAGATACTTGTGTGTTTTCTACAGTAATTCTAAGATGTGTTAGTATTTATTAACACGCGCCATTTTTTGCACCACTGATGGAGGGTATCTAACATTCGTTGTAACTTTTTCTCGCTGTCAGCAACCAGAACGATATCATCCGCGTAAAGAAGAAGAGAGACATGTGTGTTTCCTACAGTAATTCTAAGGTCAAGGTCATTAATTTCTTGAACGAGGTCATTAATAAATGTTGCAAAAATAGTTGGAGACAAATTATTTCCTTGAGCAACACCAGTTGGTTAACTTTCCGTTGACTTTTACGGCTGCCACAGTGAACTCATACATTGCTTTAATATTTTGATATATTTTACCGTCTATTCCAATGGATAACAATTTATATAGCATCATATCTCTGTCCACAAAGTCAAATGCCTTTCTTAGATCGATGTATGCCGTAAACACATTATCATTGTTTCGAACAATACTATTTGAAGCATAAACATGATATTCACATGTCCGATCCAGTGGCGACTAATAGAGTCTTAACACTTAGTTTTGCAGTAACTCTGTGATTCCAGCAGGTATGCAAATTTTGATTCCATACCTCATGTTTTTATTCCGATGTAAATGAGATGTGGAACCAAAATTTGTAGTCCTGTTCGGTGCCATATATCCTATACTGTGTTGGTGCGCCGTAAAACCCAAATAAATAAATAAATAAGATCCTTGCGAAAGCCGTTCTGCTCGTCAGCAAGTATGTCGTTTTCATTAAGGAATGATGTGAGTCTTTTGTTAATAAAAGTACTCTAGACTTTACTAATACATGATAAAAGACTTATTCCGCGGTAATTTAGTGGCATTCGGCGGTCTGAGTTACTGTCCTTTAATATTGGATATATTACAGCCTTTCTCCATTCAGAAGGGATAACGTTAGTATCACATATAAGCTGAAACAGGTTGTGCAGTACAACGATTACGGGAGCATTTTTCAGCACCACATATGGTATGTTGTCAATACCGCATTCTGATTTCGATTTTGTTGCCATGACAACACTTGCAATTTCCTCGATAGTTATATTTCTATTAAGTGTGTTATCAGATTCATATAGGGGGTCCGATATAGTCATTTCTAGTATGTGCTTGCGTATCTTAGCTTGACAATAATATTCGCTGATTAATTCTTCGCTACTTTCCCCATTGTACAAGTTTTCAAAATCGCGTCGCCATGTTTCATAAACAAGTATCTATATAATTCACGACACCTCAGACACCTAAGAAAGTTGACATTCTCTGGACGTAACTGTAGTTTAACACGATCATTGCGTTACATAAAATATGAAAAATGCTGGAATATCATAAGAGAGATGCATAATTTGACCATTTGCGCTACAGGTCCGCTACGTTTAACAAACTAAAAATGTTTTATTTATTGTTGTAAACAAGATAAGCGAGTAACTTCAGGCATTTACATAAATTTACAACCTAAACTGTTTACCCAACTTGAAAAAAAAGATAACCTTTGTCGGCACAAACGTGATAAATTCATAAGTTAGTCAACTAATAAGTCAAAGAAAGACAATCTTAGGTGTTAACAAATAATTGATCCTCAGGGTCCAATTGTTCGAAACTTTAACAGGCTGTTAAACTAATCGCCTGTTAAAATTTGATTCAAAATACTAGTCTTGGTGGGAAAGACTTGTGCGATGTTATAGTGTTCATAATCATTAACTCATACATTTGTTTTTCTAAGTTTTCTAAAATGTTGAATTATAACACTAAAAGTTTATCGACAGTTAGATAAATCGCCTGTAAAAGTGACAGTTCCTGTGATACGCAGGCTCCATAACCTCAGATCCCCTTCCTAAATTCCAGTTTGTTTAGTTCTGCCCATTGTTTTCTCGTTTGGGGCAAACTCTTTATTTTATCTGGGGACCAAACGCCGCTCTTCATGGAATTACACGCCTCAACACGTGTATCATTTAAGGTTCCATGTTCACCGCCGTTTGAATACATCTGCGGATGTCTCTAAATTGCTTTTTGTACTTTTAGCATGTGTAAATGTTGAGTTCTGCTAAACCCGGGGCTAGAGGGCGTGGACGGTAGCATGCATTTCCACTACCGTCCATGAACAGGCTCAATCAAACAGAGCCTGCAACATTTTCGTTTTTGTCGTGTTGAGCGACCTGTGAAGTTTCCACTTTTCTCTATTTTAGTATCACAGCAGCGTTGTTTGTGCCGTGTGGCGGCCGTAAAAAGTCTCCTCGTACATTCAATCAGGGCTGTTATATTTCGATCTTCTAAGATCGTTCAGCACGACTTTTATGCCGTGTTATTAGTACTGTTTAGTTTCTCAACATGACCATTTCGGCCTGGGTGGTTCCAATACTCTCGCTTTCATAGCCTTGAGCATGGTTTAATCACCCCTTGGATATGGTGCCTGCTTTTTAATTTTGTCTTTTGACAGTTCCTGTGATACGCAGGCCCCATAACCTCAGATCCCCTTCCTAAATTCCAGTTTGTTTAGTTCTGCCCATTGTTTTCTCGTTTGGGGCAAACCCTTTACTTTATTTGGGGACCAAACGCCGCTCTTCATGGAATTACACGCCTCAACACGTGTATCATTTAAGGTTCCATGTTCACCGCCGTTTGAATACATCTGCGGGTGTCTCTAAATTGCTTTTTGTACTTTTAGCGTGTGTAAATGTTGAGTTCTGCTCAACCCGGGGCTAGAGGGCGTGGACGGTAGCATGCATTTCCACTACCGTCTATGAACAGGCTCAATGAAACCGAGCCTGCAACATTTTCGTTTTTGTCGTGTTGAGCGACCTGTGAAGTTTCCACCTTTCTCTATTTTGAACAACTGGGCCCAAGTTTTCGATATAGTTATCCTATATCGTAACGTTATTATTGTATGTCCACAATGCTGAGTCCCCACGTTCTGCCAGGGAAACAGTCCTATGCATGTAAATATCATTTGTAGACGTGTTGTCAGTCAAACTAGTTATTCTAAGCAAAATCCGCCGGATTTCAAATGTCGCTTCTCGGAGGAAAAAGCCTTGTTTGAGTGGTGCATTTTACAATGCTGTATTTTTATGAAAGATATCATTTTAAAATATGTATCATTTTTTATATGAAAAAAAAAATTAAAACTTAAATACCAGCCTAGGCAAAATCAGAACGACATTTGTATGAGGGATATGGAAACAGAAGGTATCCACTTGAATGCAGTAACTGTTTAGATGATAACGATGTTCTGTAGACTTAACGCGAAACAATTACCTGAGTGCCGGATATTCAACCCATACCTACAACCAGTGATTAGTTCCTCTTTGTATGCCGTACTCTTCAGATAACCTAAAGGAATAAAAAAATAAACGAATGTGTTTAAGTGACTGGTACTAATTTACAAAGTAGCATATTTTCATTCATGAGTCATCTTGCACGTCGGGTGCACGTAAACGCAACCAGGCAAAATGGTACCATACCCTGTTTTATTAACTGAATCTGTTCCTGAGATGGAAGGAAATTGCAGCTCCGCTTACGTTCTCTATCAATGGCGTATGCATAAATATCTAAAGGTCTAGAAAATATAAAAGCACTGAGGCCAAGTAAAAAAGACTTTTACAGACTGTGTCTGTTTATTTTTATGTATAATATGACGTTTTACTAAATATACATTGAGACAGGGTCGGGCGTTTAGGACAACAGATTGATGTTCAAACTCAATTCAGATGTATGGGAGCCGAATAGACTCCCCTATAAATAATATCAAAATAAATGTCCCAGTAAAGTGTTCATATAATAGTATGTTATGTTTTTCAAGTTGGAAAACTTACTTTCTTTATATCATAATGGAAATGTTAATAATTATATTCCAGCCATTTGGTTCAAAGTTATATGCGATACTTCTATTTTAGCCTGCAAAAAGGATGTCAAAAACTACAATTAGTAATGTTGTTATAATGATATAATTTTCTCCTTGTAAACTATTTCTCCCATCATCATTACGAGAAGTGTTTCGAGTGGTGGAAATGTTCTTCAATATTACAAGATGATATTGTGTTATGGTTACAACAAATTATGTTAACTAGATCGTTGCACGTAATAACGAGAAGGTAATTGAGACAAAATTGCATCGATTTCAAATTATGACATTTGTAAATACGCATTCCATATATAAAAATAAATTATATTGAAATTCATTATAACAACATACAAACCTGTGTTAAAGACCAACTCTAAACAGAGACCACCTGGCTCTAAAGACAACATGTTTTGTTTCCCATTTTAACATTTGCAGTGTATTTTAACCTTTGCATAAAGACCACCTCTCAATAAAGACCACATTTTGGCTCTGCCAAGGACGGTCTTTATAGACAGGTTTGACTGTATTACAAACTTAATGCCTCTATTTTACAAGAACAGAAGCGATTCCTAGGACACAAGCAACTTGCGTTCTCTCGCGTAATTATACCAACGTTTATCAATGCAATGTTATTCAATATACTGAAATATAATAAATGTTGGAAGGTTGATAATATGGTATTTGGAGATTATATTTTTCATATTAATAGAATAATATAAAGTTTTGCAATTCAAATGTCAACAAGAGTGCCAGAATATCACAATATAGGTCCGTCATTGCAAATTTCTTTACACTAGCTCCTGTATTTGCATATTGATGTTTTTTGGCCAATTAAAAAAAGACCTAGGGACCTGGTTCTTGCGCATGTCACTCCGTTTCATGATGGTGAAAATTTGTTTTGTGTCAAGTTTCATTCAGATCCCTCTACGCATGAGGAAGAAATGCTCCGGACAAAGTCTGTGGACGCCGGGAGGTGGGAGTGGGGGCGTTCTTAAATTACATCGCGTCTTTCAGACGTGCGTATGAAAAACATAGGTTTTCTTTACGTTTTTCTCATCTACACTTATTCATTGAATTGGAGCTTGCTTATCAGGTGCTGGATTAAATTTATTTGTCTAAGGAAGTAAATGTTGTTTTCTTGAAATTTATACTATTTCAATTATGTCATTATGATATTTCTAACGTCACTTCTGCAAGATCTGGTTCTTGAGACACCGCGTGTCTAAAGGTATACCGGATGGATCTGTCAGTTAAATGG
This sequence comes from Mercenaria mercenaria, assembly GCF_021730395.1. Taxonomy (NCBI): domain Eukaryota; kingdom Metazoa; phylum Mollusca; class Bivalvia; order Venerida; family Veneridae; genus Mercenaria; species Mercenaria mercenaria. The sequence goes on from NC_069372.1 coordinate 55,834,364, forward strand.
ATACTTAAACTTCAGATCATCTGTCAATGTTATCTTGTTTTCGACCGCACAAAAGCAACTGCTTATATGACACCTCCAAGGGTTGAAACTTTGCAATATTGCTCGAGTATTTACTTTGCAAGGTATTTTACGACCATGGTATCCAATGAATCACTTCATACCTATTTTGATGTATTTATTCAGGTTATATTATTGATTTGCTGATAACAGATAGGATCTTACCAGACAGGTACAGATCTTTTCGGTTTTTTTTTAAATAAAGTTAATAAATAGTCTTAATTTGCTTATTTTCTTTTACCATGCTTCAAACATACAAATATCATCACAGTTAATGATAACTATGATAAATGTGACATATTTAGGACGCTCGCTACAGTTTCGTAATTTTTTTCTCAATAATAGAATTTAGACATTTTTCAAAATTTCTGTAATCTTAAAATATATTTCAGTAAAGTACAATAATCAGCATAAATTTGATTATCTAAGCATTTTTATAACGGAAAACAATATATTTATTTGAAACATGCTCAGAGAAATCAAAAGAACATGATTTTGTACAGAAAGGAATACTTGTTCAGCAGACCCAATGGCTATTTGTGCATATTTTTGTCAGTTTTAAGTTGGTACTTCTGCTATTTTATCGAGTTTCACATAATAGAATTTAATCAAACTCTGCACATACCTTTGGTTATGTCTACCTAATCTAAAACAAAAAGGAAATTGATAGGTCACCATATTAGATTTCGTTTAAATCAAATTACGACGAGGTGGGGTATGGCGGGCATTTATACAACGCAGGTTGGTACGAAATACTCTTTCAGTGTTTGATCAAATGACTTAGAAATATATATATAAAATTATCAAACGGCAGATGTCTTAATAAGCGGATTTTAAGGTGTTTCTGAAGCTTTTTGATGGCATAGAACGATGAAAGTTTCCGCCTTTTTTAACAAAACCTATAGTTTACTAATGTACGGTAAGGGATTAGAAACAGCTGGGACTCAATGCGGAGTTTGAGCGCTGGTATAAATAACAGACTCCACTATATGTCGGATTGAAGCAATTTGAACTACAAGTACTTTAAATGTATATATTTTGTAACCATGGTGATACTTACCCTAACCTTTAGTCAGTATATTATACATTTTGTACATTAAATGCATGCGAACATACAATAATTTGCGACTTTTTGCCGTACGCGACATTAGATAATCACTTCCGGGCATGCGCAGAAGACCGCACCAACTCTGCAGTGAGCTACATCGATTAGAAACACAACCAAATTGGCACGGTGTTGGGGTAAATATCGACCCGTACGGAAAAACTGTAGCGAGTGCCTTTAAGCAAAATTTTTCAAACAAATGTATTTTGCATTACATTTTCCTATACAAACATATTAATAAAGGAACGCTGCTTATAACTACAGGATAACATTAAATGAGTAAAAGCTGGCAATATTAGCTTTTGAATTAGCTGACTATTTGATTTGTGTTTTTGCAGTTTTCGTAGCATAATACCAATATTTGTAAATACTTATTAGAAAAATAAGATACAGAAGATATTACAGGAATCTCTCTTTTCATATTGAGTTATTAAACGAGTTGAATGAAATAATGACATGCGAGGCTCTGTCATATTCTTTTTATCACATGTTAGCTTTTCCTACTTAAACATAAGTATTTCTTCTTTCATTATCTATTAAGACCAAGTCAATTCGACCAACGTTTTCTATACTGCAGACGAAGTCAAAGTTGTAGCTTTGTTAAAGTGTGATACCAAATTTATGTAATGGCTTTATTTCACTACCACGACACGATATCAAACATGCGGTAAATTATTAGATGCGTCTTATTTGAATTATAAAGCATCAGTTAATTTTTAAAGCATGTTACTTTTACAGTTGACTCTAAAAATGTCAGTACAGTAAATCCGAAGGGAAATGCGTTCAAATCAATACTCAATAGTGTGAACTTTCTTTATCATACTTTTCTGAGAATACTAGGTGGTGGATATTATTTTTGAATAAGCGTTTAACAAAACTGAAAATTCATAAATGAGGTATTTATAGCATGTATTTTGTCCTATCATAAATATTTGTCAAAACGTATGATAACAGGATTAAGTTAGAAGTCCGTTGTAACCTGACAAATTCAGATTTCACTTTTATACCGTTAATCGGGTTAACTTATTGCAGCAGTTATGTGCGTAAAAAACTAAGGTATTTTCTCATCAAATATGTCGGTATTTGCTCAAACCAATTCCGTTTGATTATATATTTTGTAAAACATTCGCATGTCATCTATCGACATGTTTTATTGCAAAATATCTTGTTATCAGTTCTTTGGGTACCCGGAAGTTTCACGTTATTTTACTTTTAAGATTATAAAATATTTTAAACTAATATCCTAAAAACAACTTGTAACATAAGTATGCATATCTGATAGTCCGTTATGTAGTAAATGTAGTAAGGTTGTAAATCAAAGTTTGCTCAAGTTATGGATTTGTACGAAACATTAACATCTGATCATCATTTACATGTACAATTATGTGCTAAATAAATGTTAGATTTAAACTTGAGCTATGCTAGTGATAGGACAGTAGTAAATAGATTTGCTATATGTTCTATAAAAATACTGAGCAATCTTCTGAGAGATATCACACATAATTAGGCCAATTAAAAGAATAACCAACCTTATGCTCATAACTGATCTTTCAAGCACAAAAACATCAAGAAAAGTAGGGGTCAGAGATTTTTTTGTATAACAGGAAAAATATGGGTATTACCACAATATAAATGCTACTAGAATTACAAGTATAGATCCAAAATGAAATGAAAACAGCATGGAAATATGAGGAATGTTTCTCTTTACGCCATAATCTAACTAGCCCAGAAGTGCTCTCTGATTTAGCTGTAAAGTGCTTTGAAGCCTGCTTGTAGGCATTGCAATTAAAATACAAACTTCAAGTAGGAACTATCTCTTTTAGATGTATATATGTAGCTAACTGCATCAAAGTACATAGGCTGAAAACAAAAATATCATTTTTTGAAATAAAAAAAAAATATTTTAGCTGAAAAAAAATGATCCGGGTAAAATATTTGGAAAAAATGGAGACAATTCCGCTAAGAATTGAAAAGAAAACTATGTAAAGATCAAATAAGTTAATGCCCTGGGGAAAGTGTGACTTTTCTGTGGTGAAATTTGTCAACAAACAGACGATTTTTTTTAAAAGTTAAAACCCACAGAATTTCACAAGGTAAAATATGTTGAAAATTAGAAAATTAGATATGCTATATTTGAAAAGAATATTTACAGCACTATGGATAAATCCTGCTGGATTGTCGTCCCTCGTACATATTTACATTCAGAGTCTCGCATCTAAAATTTGTTTAACTAATTTATTTAGTACATGTATATTGTAAAGATTAAAAACTGTCTAGAAAAAACGTTTTCTTCTATCTATTTCGGAACGAGTGAATGTTAATCAAGCATACGGAAGCATATGTCAGTTCGATTTCGGATTTCAAAGTTTTGAACCTTTTCAGCTACAAACCTGTGTAAGTTTTCATGAATATATCATTTTGATCTCGCAGATCAATCAAAAGTTCAGCAACAAACAGTAGTCTCGGTAAGCATAGTTTATATAAGTGAAGCTGACCTGTTAATGTCATCAGGATCTAGGTTGGTCGGCAAAAGGGAGAGCATATCTGTATCAATATGTAAGTTAACTTGACCTATAGTTCGTGAATTTCTACCTAATTCGATAGCGAAGCTTTTGCTAGCATTCATTTAGATCTAAAGCTGTATGTATATCGGCAATTTATATCTAACATTTTCTGCAGATTACCGGAATGTGGTGTATCAAAGATAAGGATGTTGTAACCTGTTTTGTGACCAAGAACGGTTGTGCAAAGACCACTTTTGTTCTAAAGTGTTCACGACCTCCTCCCTAAATACGCTATACGTCAAGTCGAGATAAATCGTCCTTTACGAACTCTTTGTTAAAAAAATAGAAATTAGCGCTATCTTTAACAAAATACATCTTGCCATATCAGAATGGTGACCACATTTTACCTTGAATGCCTAAACGATTTAACTTGAACAAAATAGCATCTACCTAAACAGTGTCAAATGTCTGTCATGTATCGAGCATTGCGACATAGCCTCTGCATTTAAGTCATAGATTATAATACATACTTCTTGCAAGTTAAAGGAAGCTGTTATGTATGTTTGGGTAAGCACTTTGCTGTTTATTTTGAAGTAGACTTTTGGAACTCGTAACTCTGCAGTTGCTTGGGTCGGTTCTCATAAATGGGAAATGTCATGCGCCTTTTCGACACTAAAAGTACCATTTTTCGACTGGTACTGGACATTGAAGCATATGTTGTGAGAGTGTTCCATGTAACACCTCCTACCCGTATGGAATGTTCTCGTACAACATAAAATATAAAGTGCTTACCACCTTTTGCAACTGCATATACTGGATAGTAGCCAAAACTGATAATACTTTGTCAATATTTGCTTTTCTTTCGAAAATTTATCTTTTTGTATTTTTTATGCTTACGCTTGTACATACTGAGATGTTATCTCTCAAGTGTTTTCTTGTACACTTCAATGTTAGATAGATTTACTGCGTTTAAAAAGAAATCCGTAACTCGTAAATATATTGGATGGCTTGCCAATCAATAGACAAAATTATAGCGGTGAGTAAGTAAAAATCTAATAAAAACCTCGATCTATAATTTCTTGCATCTATTTCATGGTACATGTTATATCTAATCTGCATACTGTAAACTTTTCTATATATTTCAGTGTTACAGAAAACGTTATCAAGTGAACACATGACAGACAACAGTCAGCAAGACCAGGTCGGCGGTAGACTTGCAGTGCCGATATGGAGACCCCTCTCTGTAAGTTATATGACTGAATGTAATATCAATATTAACAGAGATGGTGAAAAGGATAAGCAGTTTACTATTCATTCCTTCAGCTGACATTTTTAGAAATCTTGACCGAGTCCGGTAAATTGATACAGTTTAAATCAGAATTCGTTCAAATTATTGAGTAGAAAAAAAGAAGGAAAAAACAGTTTGACTCGGTTTAAAGTTAATTCTTTAACAAATAATCAAGGCATTTGTGTGGTTTGTCGTCTAATTTATCATGGTGTAGAATTCAGATACGCATGAAATGAACCCCGAGGGCGTTAACCCGAGAAGTTAAATATCTAAGCATCTGAACAATGAACCGTGGTAAATTAGACGACAAACCACAGAAAGGCCTTGATTACTTTAATTTTTACATGGTCATTGAAATGTTTTAGTAAATATATGCTGGGCTTTATTGATTTGAGTAGTAAATAACCGGACGTCATACGGCAATTTGACGTCAAAATTGACGTCATAATGCTCTTCTCTTGACGGTCCGTGCGTCAACCGTTCGTTGTTTTTTCGCAGAATATACAAAGCTTTACTTTCTTCTTGTTTAATTGGCAATCAAATCGAGCCATGTTAGAATATAAACTCTAATCTATTTTTGCAAATTGATTAAAACTTATTCAGCTTTCGGACTTTGTCTCGATCAAACGTTATTTGATAATGTCATTCATTTATTTCTCTTTCCTCTGTTTTAAACAGTTTCATGTCTCATATCTGTGGCGTGATATTCCAATGAGGCAGACGTCATGAAGAGTCCTCTTTAGGGAACAAAGAAGTAGCATTGTAACATGATTAGTTCTTAATAAAACATAATAGACTATTCAATAGAAAGAAATAAAAGAACTCGAAGTATCTTAAAGTAATTGTCCACTTAAAGTGAGTGGTCTCTAAATAGTCACTCGTGCATGCTTGACTGTATTAGATTTCATTTGGCGTCGTGGCAACACAAATTTGCGTTTATATTTGTTTATATTTACAAGATAACAAATAAATATTACATTTTGTGCTAGCATTTTTAAATTAATTCTTTTTCCTTCATTTCTGTAGTCGTATTGGAAGTTTTCTATATCAATCTTGACAGTGTTCTACAGTTCTAGTTTTAGCGCTGTCGTTTATCATAGTTTACGTTTTGCATTTTCAAAGTCAGTATTTCTTGTCATTTTTGTAGGCTATCTCAAGATATAACTCGATATGTTAATGTATTCACCGTAACCGCGTTAGTTATAATTCATATACCAGTATCGACATAAGTAAGTACAACCGAAGCAAACCTATAAGCTATTGTCAGCTAATCGATTTCAAAAGCATCGTTGTCTCAAAATTAAAATGGCCGCCGTGTTAAATTAACGTCATTATAGCGACAAATACGTTGTTGTGATGGGCGCATATACAACTTTTGATGACATGCGTAATATAACCAGGTCTTCTAATAATGTATCGCTGTGTTGTATGGCGAATGCCTCGACAGATGAATTTTGTAACTGTATATCGGCCGTTTAATGCTATTGATTTTAATTTAAATATTGTGCGATTTATACACAAAGTTTTTATATACATGCACAAACCTAATGATTTCAAGTGATCTGTGATTGAAGATAGTGCTTATCGATTCAATGTGGAGTCTCTGTGACCGGGTGATCAGGGTCGCAGGCTTCGAATCGCTAGTCCTTCACCGCTATTGGTTTGAAACTTAATTACGGATGTAAAGTTTTTTCATGTGAGAAAGCCAGTTGCCCGCTAGTGGCTGCAATTATACCCGGAGGGGTACCTAGATCTTCCTCCGCCATCAAACCATCAAGTGATAGAAAGTCGCAATGTGACTTTAAATTGTGTCGACATGACTTAAACCCCAACATTTGTGGCAAGAGACCACCCAATGCTATCTTTTTCTATAGAGCAGACGATGAAACACATCGGTCGAGTTCAGGTGCTAACAGCTAACAGCACTTTCTTCTCCCATGCAGCCAACGACAGAATACATCTGAGGTCAGGTGCTAACTATGGTTCTAGCCACTAAAAAAGTGGAAAAACTACAGGTCGCCGCCCAACATGACATAAACGAAACTGTTACAGGCTCGGTTTGATTGAGCCTGTTCATGGACGGTAGTGGAAATGCATGCTTTCGCCCACGCTCTCTAGCCCCGGGTTGAGCAGAACTTAACATTTACACATGTTTTAAGTACTAGAATATGATTTAGAGACATCCACAGATGTATTCATACGACGGTGTTCATGGAACATTCAATGATGCAGAGTGCAATTCCGTGAAAAGCGGCGTACGGTCCCCAGATAAAATAATGGCTTTGCCCTACACGAGAAAACAATGGGCAGAACTAAACAAACTGGAATTAAGAGGGGGATCTGTGGTACTGAAGCCTGCATATCACCGAAACTACAAAAATTCAAAAGTAAGCACCATATCCAAGGGATAATTAAACAATACCAATAGCTTTAAAAGCCGAAGTGTTCAAGCTGAAAAATTAAACAGTACACTAATAAAACATAAATGTCGTGCTGAACGAACAGCTCTGGTTGAAGGCACGGGAAGCCTTTTTACGGCCGCCACACGGCACAAACAACGCTGCTATGAGCATAAAATAAAAAGTGGAAAACCACAGGTCGCCCAACACCCATAAATGGAAATGTTGCAATCTTGGTCTGACTGAACCTGTTCATGGACGGTAGTTGAAATGCATGCTACTGTCCTCGTCCTCTAGTCCCGGGTTGGGCAGTACTCAACATTTACACATCTTATTTTACTAGAATATAATTTAGAGACATCCGCAGATGTATTCGATTCATACAGCGGTGCACAATGAACATTTAATGATGCACAGAGTGCGATTCCATGAAAAGCGCGCATGGTCCCCAGATAAAAATGGCTTTGTCCTAAACGAGAAAACAATGGCAAAAGTAAACAAACTAGATTTTAGAGAGGGAATATGTGGCTTTGGAGCCTGTATATCACAGAAACTACCAAAAGGAATGCGCACGTGCAGTTCTTTTGATAGTTCAAACTATTTATGTCGATAAAAGTATTCACAATGGCAATCAGTCATCCGTAAAAGTAATTCTTTGTTTACATTTTCAAATACATATCCCTGCTAGTCAATGCTGACTGATTGGCAGGCCGATCTGACTGGGTTAACGTGTGTTAACTTGCCTGCATGACTCAACACATCTCTGACTGACCGACCTGACACGGAACTGTCATCCTTGTCACGCTGACTGCAGACGTACCTTCTGTGTCCTCGTTAGAAATGTCGAGAGGTTCTATTCCAAATATCAATAACAGTAAATACCAGTTGGGAAATACTTCAAGATGTTTCCGCATTGTGTTTTGCTAATGGTTCTATTGGATATGGAACGATAAAATTCCTTACAGTATGCACTGTACCCTGTGATGAACCGTGGGACTGACTTGTTTAGTATTATCGTGTTTTGTAATTCACATATGTGTTGTGTCACTTGTCGGTTCAATGTGTTGCCTCACTATGTTCTTTTCTGTGTTTGATGTTGTCCTGTTTATATACTTATTCGCATCTAAGTTTTTATATAAACGTCTATCAATACATATAGCATGTAATATTTTGTTTCTGAAAAGCTTTTTTCTATGAACGTGTCTATGCCAATCGACACTCTGGCCTTGTTTTTAACAAGAAACGTTCTATATTGCAGCATGAAATGTCCATGATGGAAATAAATGAGGGAACTACTACTAACGCAAGGACCGAGAATGATCAACACGTCATTTACAGAAGAACTGACATGACTCCAAACGACTCAGATATCTCTCGTGTTTTCCCATGGTTTGAGCGGAAACAAATGTAAACAAACAAACATTATAGACTAAATACAAGCAGATGAAGTTACAAGATTGAATTAAATCCATCTAAAAAGACCCTTTGAATGCAATACTTCAAATCATTATACATGTAATATGAGAATAGTGTCATTATGTTTAATATTTTAGTAGCATTACAATTCCAGGAACGCGCTGAACAAAATATACTTTCTAATATCTTTCTGTTACTTATGTACATCGGGATATTAACGTTTCTGTCATCTGTGATATGTATACTAACAACGTCAAAGGGTAACAATTGATCGGTACTTATAATACTTAAGGTAACAGAAAAGCTAACCAGAAGCTATTAACAATAACAAAATTTTATTTATAAAAGAAACAGTTCAAATACCTCAAACAAAGTCCAATTTCGTATTTCTGTCCTGGTTAAATTTAAATCCAAACATTAATAACTCCAAATTATTCACAAATCAAAAGTGAATTCTGTTTGTCCAAAAATATAAATTCTCTCTTCACCAAATATTTTTTAAACCACAATGTTAATGCAAACCTTCAACTAGGCCAGTATTGTGGTAAAACATTCTGGACGTAACAAGTTGACATGATAATTCAAATCTACGTCAGTAAACATTGAGTTAAATCCTAAAGGAGAATATACATACCAATACCACTGAATAATATCTATTCCTTTATATTATCTTTAAAAACATTTTTCACATTATTAGTCCCCTACTGGTTGAAAACCAGTTTCGGGGACTATAGGAATGCGCTTTTCCGTCATTCCGTCTTTCCGTCATTCCGTCCGTCCGCAATTTCGTGTCCGGTCCATAACTCTTTTATCCATGAAGGGATTTTATTATTACTTGGCACAAATGTTCCCCATGAGGAGACGACGTGTCATGTGCAAAACCCGGACCCCTAGCTTAAAGGTCAAGGTCACAATTGGAGGTCAAAGGTCAACAGCTTTTTTCGTGTCCGGTCCATAACTCTTTCATCCATGAAGGGATTTTAATATTACTTGACACAAATGTTCCCCATGATGTGATGACGTGTCGTGCGCAAAACCTGCACCCCTAACTCAAAGGTTAAGGTCACAATTGGAGGTCAAAGGTCAACAGGGCTTTTTTCCTGTCCGGTCCATAACTCTCTCATCCATGAAGGGATTTTAATATCAATTGACAAAATTGTATGTCATAATAAGACGATTTGTCATGCACAACTTTCAGACCCCTAGCTCATAGGTCAAGGTCACACTTAGTAGTCAAATGTTAACATGGCATGAACAGGGTCTGTTTCATCTCCGGTCCATAACTCTGTCATTCATTAAGGGATTTCAATATTACTTGGCACAGATCTTCTCCATGATGAGACAACGTGTCATGCGCAAATCCCGGAGCCCTTGCTCAAAGGTCAAGGTCATACTTAGAGGTCAAAGGTCTAATTCAAGAAGGACTTCGTCTGGAGCATTTCTTCTTTATGCATGGAGGGATTTTATTGTAACTTAGCACAAATGTTCACCACCATAAGACAAATTGTCTTGCGCCAGAACCAGGTCGCTAGGTCTAAGGTCAAGGTCATACTTAGAGGTCAAAGGTCAAATTCAAGAATGACTTTGTCCTGAGCATTTCTTCTTCATGCATGGAGAGATTTTGATGTAACTTGGCACAAATGTTCACCACCATGAGGCATACTTTTTTTTAGAATTACGTCCCTTTGTTTTACTATAAATAGATTACATTGTAACTTTTTTATTACTGGCCGTAGGGAAAAATCGAGACCACTTTTCTGTGGTACAACATGCATGTTACATCCAATATTTAGGTGTATTTTGATCTATCTCTACCTGGTAAAGATTTTCTTGCGGACTTACATTTTATAGCTTTTTTTTTTTAGGATTAATTTCACTTTGTTTTTACTATAAATAACTTTTATGATAACTTTTTGTATAATCGGCCAAAAAAAATCCAAATGAAAACAACTGTACGTTTTTATATATGCAAATTTTAATCCAAGTGCTTTGTTATATTATATTTTATATATAGTACAATATTGTTTATACATCATTGACAAATATCAGTTCATTATGTTATACTGCAGTAGAGAAAATTAGGTGCCTTCCAGTAGGGGACTTTGTATTGCATGGCAATACTTCATTCACTTGTTTGTTACAAATTGTATGTCTTTAAAGTATGTTTAAAGATCTTGCAATACATTGCTTATTTTTACAAAATACATGTTCAAAACATATAAAAATCATGCATGACGACGTTAACAAAAGAAGTATCAGATTCTGTGTCATATGTCACTTGTTTGTACTTGTTGCCGATCAAAATGTTTACTAGTACCTAAACATTAAACTGCAGATTCAATAGACAATCTGTGTTTGAAGAACCACAATGCCTGATAAGTGTTGATGAGGCGGGATCATTAAATGTAGATGAAAAAATAGCCAAAGAAATCGAAATAATTGACGTTCCTGTTAGTATCGTGGCAATCACAGGGCTATACAGGACCGGAAAGTCATACCTTTTGAACAGAATTGCCGGTTGCCCGAAGGGTAATGTATACAGTAATCTGTTTATATTATTTAGAAAGCATCATAGTACTTTTGACCATATACTTTCCTTGAAATCTTAAATTAGTATGTATCTCGCTAATAATTAGAAACAGTTCTGTGCTATTGTGGATTATCTCAAAGCGTTCAACTCAGTTATTCGTACACACTTACTGCGTAAGATATTAAACTATAATATCGATGGAAAAAGTTTCAAACTTATTTTAAATATGTATGTAAAAGCTAAAAACAAGGATAAATATCAAACAGGGAATGCCACGTTCAGAAAAGGCAGCCTCCCGAAAACGAAACTCACAGCACGCAGCCAACACATACACTCACATACAAAACTAAGTCATGTGTGAAATCAAATAATACTTCATCAGATTTTCTGTGCTAGTCAGACCCTGTGTTAGATAAGATGAAAATATGTGACCTGTTCTTTTTTCAATAGTTTTAAATGATTTGAATGGCTTTATGTCTTATAAATATGCAGGTATGCAGCTGTTGTCTGAAATTGTTAACCAGATGTTAAATGATATATAATGACGTAGAGATCTTCTTTACACTATTCTAGCTATTATAATAATTATTATGTTGATGATACAGTCATCTTAGGAGAAAGTGCACTTAGTCTTCAGATAGATTTGAATGCTATGTAAGAATTTTGTAATTTATGGGGCCTTAAAGTAAATGCTTCGAAACTTAAAGTAGTTATGTTTTGGAAAAATAGGAGGTGTCTACGTAACCTTACGGTTTTTCGGTTTTAAGAAAACGTTTTAGGTATTGTCGACAACTTTCCTAATTTACGTGTTATTTTTTCTTTTAATGGGAAATTTCGTTAAACTAAAACTTATTTGACTGACCAAGCTGGTAAAGCCATGTTCTCTGTTATTAAAATGTCTAGAAAATTGCGCTTGCCTATTGATATGCAACTACACTTATTTGATAACATGGTCGCGCCTTTTATTTTATATAGTTGGGATGTATAGGGAATCAAAAACGTTGATATTATTGACATATTTCTAGAAGCAGAGCACGACAAACTATGTTATATGGCGAACTTGGTATTATACCACTTCCTAATAGTAATTAATGTAGATTTATAAATAATTGGTGTAAACTTCTGAATTCCAAAGAGGATAAAATTTGCAATATTATATATAAAACATTTTTTTTTTCTGTATGAAAGACTAAAAATCAAATTTTAGTTGATACTCCTTTGTTTGAGACAATTTGAATAATCTGGGTATGTCTAATTATTGGTTTGAACATAAAACTCGTTTTGCTCATTTAAAAGGATTGTTAATTCTAGGCATAACGACCAGTTTATACAAAACCAGGAAAATGTTGTTAATATTTCTAGTAAATGGTTCAATTACAGAATGTGTAAGCAGGAATTAGTATTTGAGAATATTTCAAAAGTCTGCCAATTTAGCTTGCTGTCGCACTACGTAAATTCAGGTGTATGTATCATAAATTACCTGTAGTAAAATGAAGATTTTATAATATTTCTAGAGAACAAAGAATCTGCCAATTATGTAACAATAATTTGTTAGGTGGCAGATTTCATTATCTCTTCAATTGAACTTATTTTAAAATGTTAGAAAAAATATTTAGATGACTATTACTTTAAACATCTAAATGCTATTAAATTTTCCAAACTTAAAATTTGTTAAAATTAGTTTTAAATAACTTTGTAAGTTTTGGAATTATTGACCAGTAATAACACTTGGCAATGTCCGAGTGATTGCATGTTCTCCTTGGGCGACTTGGCATTCGTTGGAGTGGCTTAATGCTCACATGCCTTTCAATTAAAACCGGAGGGTGCTGAAATCGTGTGTGGAGAGTGTGTAGTTCGCCGATTGTCATTGCGGATCCACTACCTTAATAACATTTCTCATCCTCCTCGCACGTTGTTAACCATAAATATATCTTGTTTAATATGTCATGTTGTTTGATATGTTTGTTTATGTAAGATGCCCCTAAGGGTCATGACTTTCAATGAAACTTCGTAAACATTACATGCCAAATCAAATTAAATCAATTATAAACAGAAACACTTTGAGCGAACTGTGGAGTTTCCACTGTTCTGTTTGATTTGTTTCAAGTAACATTGTTTGAAAGTATCCTGTTAAAATTAATTGCCTCAGATGTAAAAGAACTTGTTAAATATATTTAAGGGTTTTCGCTTGGAAATTCGGTCAAATCGCATACGAAGGGAATATGGGTATGGTGTTGCTTACATCCTACTATAGATCAACACATTCTCATGTTTCTAGATACGGAAGGTCTGGCAGATGTTGAAAAGGTAAATAAATGATTGTTGTAAGCACTGTAAGAGTTATATAATGTGCTTTATTGAACTTTGAAAACAGTTCAAGTTTTGTTTTCAGAAAAATAAAACAACATTGCAGTTTTATGCTATAAGTAATCATGATGTTTTATTCTGAATGCGCCATTATGAAAGTTTTTAAATAAGTTAACATTTGCGCTGAGTATGTGGTTAAAAGAATGGACCATTAAGCTAGTTCTGTTAAACAAAGTTTAAAATTTCAGGTTAAATACGGTGAACATGGTTGAATTTTGATAAATAAGTTACCCTTTTTCAGGCAGACAGTGATTACGACAACAGAATATTTAGCTTGGCTGTTTTGTTGAGTAGTACATTAATCTACAATTCAAAGGGTGTTTTCAATACCGATGATATACAGAAACTTACGTATCCTTTGAAACTAAACTAAATCGCAGTTACCCAAGTATATCCATAATCTTACCAACATATTAAAGAACAGTATGCATATTTTAAAATATTAAATCAAAAGAAGAAAAATCAAAATTTGCTTAAAACTGTTGGGTAGTAAATATACTCAATTTTCTACTCATTTAGAATTACGTTTTTCAGAAATAACAACGTAACAATTGCATAAAAAACACATACACATTTGATGAACAGTGTCATGATTGTTGTTACAACACATCAATTTATAACAATAAGTTTTCAGCTTAGTGTAATGCTGACTACTGACACCTAATTCGAACTATTTTAGGGAGTTTCTCATAAAGTGTACGAGCGGGTTTCATAATGTATAAAATGGTAAAATGGTAATGTCTCCAAAATATAGTTGTTCATTACTTTTTTAGCATTTTTCCTAGTTCCATGTTTGAGACCGTGCATGGAGGATAAAATAACGTATGCAAGAAACCCGAGACACGATTACGAGTATGCAATACTGCGACAGAGGTGAAGTAATACTAAGACAGCATCACGGTATTGATATGACAGCACGATAGTGATGACTGAAAGCACGATAGTGATGACGACGTGATATTGGACAGTAGTGGCAACACTGCAACATAATCGTATCATTTGACTGTCTTGGAACCGTTCGCTCCATCACCACTGTCTTATCACTTAAGCGTACTGTCGTGTCATTGACTTTGTGTCATCGTACTGTTGTGGTAATGCGTGTTCCTGATATAACAGTGATAGCACATTGGTCCTGACGGAAGTCCGGTTTGTTTAGCCTCTTTGCAGCATCAGCAACTAGACCCCCTACCGTACATACACACACCATTAGCCAATGCTTCTGTAAAAATACTTCTGTGGAGTAATCTTCTCTACAATTTTGTTGATATATCTTATGTTTTATGGTAGATCCCTAACGGATAGCTTCAAAAAGTCTGACATGCATCTATTTTGTTTAACATCATGACTGACTTTTAGCAGGCTAAAGTTGTGTTTTGCAATCAAGGAGCACAAAGGTACATGTAAATGATATCGATTTCAATAAGACAAAAGATGACGTAATATTGGGAATAAGACCATACGTTCTTAGTTGTAGTTTTTCCTCTTTTTTTTTTTTTTTTTTTTTTTTTTTAAGTAGAGGTATTGTTTTTTGAAAATGTCTAATGTACTATTTATACCTGTTAATATGAGAATGGCATTATATACCAGATATAGCAATTGAACTGATCACATATTATACCGGATTTCTGTAGGACCCTTTTCATGAAAAAAACGTTTAAATGCGCACCACATTTGGCGCCATTTCTCCATCTTTTAGTACAGACACAAAGTTATCGTACCTGACTAACAGCAACGGAAGCCCACTGAAAGAGAGAAATCCGATAGTTTACGCTTGTCCGGTTAACTAACCTGTTCTTTGTGAATAGACAGTCTTGTTCTTAGTGTGTGTGGTGTGTAGGACCGATTTACGCGGAGCGTCTTTCCTGGAAAGAACCCGTACTGGACTCTATCATAGAGTTTCTATGCTTTGATCGGGATTCGAACCTTGGACCTTCGGATTTGCAGTCAAGTTTGTTACTACTAGACCACAGGGTCACCTACAAGCTAAAACTTTAATAAAATTAGTATTGATCTTTCTTTCTCAACAGACACAGGTAAGAATTGTTTATCAGTGTATTTCCTTTCAGTGGGTTTCCATAGTTCTTCAGATTGTTGTATTTAAACATTTCTTCGGAGCATTGTTACAAGTCTTCAAACAACTTCATAGGAAAGACTGTGTCTAAGGCATCAGCTTTGTAACAGTCAACCCAAGTTTATTCCAACAAGTGATACATATAGTTTCGTTTGAAATTCAATTTTGATATACGTACAATCTTTATAAACAATACTCTCTGAATCCTTCACAGCACTAACTTATCTGTTGGCACAAATGGCTTTTAAACGTGTGTTCAGTATGATCCTCATGATGAACATTGTCATCTTGAGACCCCCTAAATTTACCTTCGTAAGTAAATGAAACGATCAGTAGAATGTCTCGAGATACATAGTTATGCATCGATTTCAAACAAAATTGGAGATTTCTGCATTTTGCTGATATTTCACTGTTCTGAACTTTGACACCTAAAATGCTTATAAATATTTCGAAATATTCACCGAATAAGTTATTTGTTTGCGTCAAAGTAAGCATGGACTCATCAATATGTGACACGGATGACATTCTACCACAGGTTGTCTTTTTTGACATTCTTGGAGAAGGTTGCATAATTTTGTATTTTGCAAGTTTAAAATACATTAATTGCAGAATGTTTTAGGTTGCAATATATTATATTAGCAAAATATAATGACATCTACCTGTCTCTACTTACAACCGTGAATCTTTTTTATCATGTTATGATTAACTACAGGTTTTGAACGAATAATAAAAAGAAAACATTCTTTTATTAAACATCAACTCTACTGGCAACATTTACGGGGTCCTAGATTTTGACACATAACAACAGTTTCATGATATTTGTAATATTCGTTTGCTTTAATTATAGTATATATAATAAAACATACACATTTAATAACATAAAGTTTGGAAAGAGATTATAAAGTCGTTTGATGACTGAGTAAAAATAAAATGATCCTTTTTGAATACGCGTTGTATAATTACTTATCAGCAACCTTTTATACAAAATAGTTTCTTTATTGATATATACAAACTGTCACATAATAAACTACGTTTAAAGAGTGATTAAAAAGCAGTTGTGTTTTTAGGACACATGTTATCAAATCTGAACCAGGAGCTGTGCATGAGTTAACTTTTCTGTGATGATTGCTAATTGCTAGTGTCTTGAATAGATTGTGCATCCTGTTCCCGTGACATATAAATCGTTCTATTGTATGTTTTTTTGTTGTTTTTTTTTTTTTGCAAAATAATTTAAATAGACTGGGAGCATTTCCCTATCGGGACAGAGTACCTCGATCGGGATAATATTAGAACAAAGGGTCAACATGATCAATCAGTTTATTCCGAACTTTGGTTGTTAAAACTAAAGATTTTGTAAACGAAAGCGAACAGATAAAACTTTTCGTGTGCATGATACTATGATATATAGCTGTTTTGAAATATTTAATGAATTAAATGTAGGTAATATATGCTTTTTGTTAAAGAGAAAGTAACACTCTAACGTAAGTTTTTCCTTTGTACTCGTATAAGCCCAATCGGATTAAGATTCCCTGATCAAGGTAATACACTCCGATCGAAAAATATGTCCAGCTTATTTTTTAACCTAGTATATTTAAATAATCACACCTCTGGACTTGGTCGGTATTTTAACATTTAGACGGATGGCGGCAAGTGATTTATCCGTGCAGGTACATCTTGGTCTGCACTGTTCGCTATTCAGTCAGTAAAATTTTCGTGAACGGCCTTTCAAATAATAAATAGTGCTGCCAAATTGAATGATGGACTAGTATATTTTATTAGAAATTTAGCAGTGTAAACGTTTACTATGGTATAAAATAATAAAAGACAAAAAGTTTCAATACTTTTCATATATTTTAAATAAATATGCATTATGACGAATATATCAAATTGTTCAAATACCAGAATAGATTATATTTTATAGCCACCTTTAAAATATGCGCAACATATTAGATCTAATAATTTGACAATCATTTTTTGAAAATTTATATATATAATTATATATCTCCCTATCAGAATACTTCAACTTGATCAGGGGTAGACAAAAATCGCTGTCTTCTTGTAACCAAAGTCTTAGCAGAACACAATGCAATGACTTAAAGTTAAGACTTGTTACATATATGAAAAAGTACTTGTGAAAAAAGGTTGGCATTCAAAAAGAACGTTTTATTTACAGATTTACTGCGCATTTTACGTTTAATATATTTAACACTTCCCGGAACTCACCATAACCTTTCTGTTTTTTGTTTTTATATTTACATTTACTGGCAGTTAAAAAACATATTAAATCTGGAGAAGTGTCTCTTTAAAGGCATATGAAAGTATGAATCTTCCATTTTATTGACATTATTTGATCCTTTACTGTAACTACAGCTATTATAAAAAAGCTTGTTTTTTTACAGAATACAAAATGTTTATTATTTGTCAAAAGGTAACTTTAATTTTATGTAAATGATAAAAAACTGTGACCCAAACAGTGATAGTACATGACTGCTAATCAATAGGTTTGTAATTCGATACCTCAATTCTCTGTAAAATGTTTTCTTTGACAGACACAGATTTATTGCTCAGCTGTCTGAAAATATCCAAGTATTTTCTGAGACCAGTCTAGATAAACAAGTAAACGAAACGCTAATGAGTTTCGTTTCTCCGGAATTCATTTTATGTCTCAGAGATTTCTTCCTTGAAATGGAGAAATCAGAGGATGAGTATTTTGAAGAGTGCTTAGCCAACAGTAAAAGTGAAGAAATTTCGGGATGCATTCAGCGATATTTTCCAAGAAGAAAATGCTTCACTATCGAACAACCTGCAATGGGCAAAACACATCTCCGTCAGTTAAATTCTTTAGAAGATTCACAGCTGAACGAAGATTTCACAGCTGATGTCCAAAAATTAAAAGAATACATTTACACATGTGAACCAAAATATATAATGGCAGACAGACCTGTTGATGGGTTAGGTAAAAATAATATACAATTAATATAATATTCTATTAAATGACTCCTTCTATGAATCGCCAGTCAATTTTTGTACACATGGCCGGGATAAGTCAACATATGTTTTCTGCACCAGCTCAAAAATTAAAACAAATCTGTTAGAATTAATTTCTAATGTCATGTAATAAATTACTTATATAATGACTTGTCGGTAAATAGACAAATAATATCGGTTTTTGGACCTCAGACAATAGTTTTAACTACTGACCAGCACGCTATTTAATAATTGTATACTATAATATTATTTTGTGAAGTTATATCTAAGTTACGAAAATTATTTGAGCGTATTTTAGAAAACGAATTTTCAGCTGATCTATTCAAGAATGCATGGAAGACTCTCTATGTACAGTACTAAAGGTCCAAGACAAAAGCTGTGATAAAACTGGTCCTTTTCGTGTAACTTTTGAGAATATTTATTCAAATACTGTCTGTTGTCCATTCGTTTAATCTTGCTATCTGTTTATTTGTTAGAATGATCAGGTTATATTTTTGCTTAAGGTAATACCAGCGAAGTCAACAGTTTTAATTTGTTTATCTATTTCGTTTATACAGTGTTTGTGACATTGATGAAAACATATGTGAACGCATTAAAGAAAGGAATTTCACTAAACATAGAAGAGGCAATCGAAAATGCATCACGTGAGCACAATGAAAAGGTGGCAAGCTATGTTTTACGGTGGTTAGATAATGAGTTAAGACTTATTACATTACCAATCCCTCGGAAAGAACACCTACAAAACACATTCTTTCAACTTCAAGACAAATTAATTCGAAAGTACAGAGAAAATGCCTATCCATGTGATCCTACTAGCTTTGAAGCACACCTTAAGGTAAGTAAACATAATTCATATCAATATTAAGGTTCTTACGCTATGCGAAAGTCTTATAAATTAAATAAACACTCACTCTATTAACTATTGTGCTAATACAGTGTAATTCTTTAAACCGTTTCAATGACAAGATTGTATTAGAAATAGCCATGTACGTTCTATGAATTCATACCTTATAAAATGAAACAATTTAAAAATGTTTTTAAAAGTGTACATTTTAGATAAATTAACACAAATGAAGAGACAAATCAAACGTACAAACAAAGAAACCTGTGTGGAACTGTCAACCAACAAAATGTAGACAATTTATAAGAAGGCAATAAACTTTAGTTCAGTCATAGTATATTTGCTCCGCTATATTTACATATCAATATATTTTAACAGAACATAACATAGCACAAAAAAAAATAGAAACGAAAAAACAAAAACGATAGGGCAACGATTTCTCTCAACATTATTTATTGTCTTTCAATATAGAACAAGAGCTAACAATAATCATGGACTCATTACATCTTAAAGGAATACGCAAACGCAGTCCAATAAGAAACTATGTCGAAACTTGTTAATTCCTGTTTTAGCTTATATTAATTCATATGCCGTATTATTTTCCCATAAGGATCCCCACATTATTTTCGCAAATTTAGCGGAGTTATGGAAAATTGTTAACATGGCTTATTGATAATATATTTCCCTACATCTTAGTAAAACGGAATGTATGTTGTTTGATTATGTAAGGAAGCAGGAGAAAAGTTCTTACTTTAAAGTCGTTTGTAAGGGTCATGAAATACCTTCTCAAAGTAATGTTAAGTATTTTGGTCTACGTATCTACAGGTTTTTAAATGGTGACCATATAGTAGACACAATAGTTAGTAAGGTCAATGCGCGGTTAAAATTTCTACACAGACACTATAGTAATTTCAGTTTTCAAACCAAGTGATTTTAGTGAAAATGAAATCAGAACTGCGATAAAATTTAGGACAATCATGAGGTTTTTAGCGCAGCTTAGCACAAAGTGCTCGGGTGGTCTATTGTGATCGC
The DNA here is from genome assembly GCF_021730395.1 of Mercenaria mercenaria. Classification (NCBI taxonomy): domain Eukaryota; kingdom Metazoa; phylum Mollusca; class Bivalvia; order Venerida; family Veneridae; genus Mercenaria; species Mercenaria mercenaria. The sequence continues at coordinate 55,854,962 of NC_069372.1, forward strand.
TCAACGTCCAGCGTCCATCCGTCCTCCTTCGTCTGTCCGTCTACACTTTCCTTTAAACAACATCTACTCCTAAACCACCAGACCAATTTTGACGAAACTTCAATTGGGTGTTCCTTTGATGGTCTTCTTTAAAAAATATTCAAAAAATTGAACTGAATACAGAATTTTATACATCTTCTTGTCGAAAGCCACAGTTTCAAGGGTTTTGATGTTTGATATGTAGCATTATATACAATGTAGCAAAATTGTTTAAATACCCGCTAGGGTCAGAGACGGCCCCGCCCTAAGTTCAAATGGTTTATATAGACTTATATAAGGAAACATTTTGCAAATCCCCTTGTATTCAGCCACACGGTCAAAGGCTTTGATATAAGGTATTTAGCATTGGAGAAGTAGTCATTTACCAAGATTGTTCAAATTATCCCCCTGGGATTAAAACTGGTTACGCCCCGGGGCACATGGTTTGAAAAGACTTGTATAGAGAAACAGTTTTAAAAAAACATACTTTACTTAACCCATATGGTCCAGAGCTTAGATATTTAGTATGTGGCTTTCTATAGTGGTTCTCTACCAAGAATGTTCAAATCATGACCCTAGGGCCAATATATGCCACTCCCGTAGGTCCTTTATTTTACATTGACTAATGTCGGATAAATCTTTCAGAATGTTCTCGTCCATAACCATAAGGTCCAGACCTTTGATATTTTGTATTTGGTTTGTCTAGTGGTCAACTAACGAGTTTGTTCAAATCATGACCCTGGGATAAAAATTCACCGCGCTCTGGGGTCAACATTTTTTACATTGGCTTATATAGGGGGAAGTTTAAAAAAATTTAAAAAAACTTTTCTGAAACGATAAGGCCAAGAGCTTAGACATTTAGTTTGTAGCAAGCTCTAGTTGTTATGTACCAAGATTGTTCAAATCATGACACTGGGGACAGTATAGGCTACGCCCGGGTGGTCCGTTGTTTAACGTTGACCTTTTTGTTTTTGAAGCAATGGGAAAGAGATTGAGACGTCAAGTATAATGTTTAATACAGATTTAATATTTATCTTGAATAGTCTTAATCGTGACCTACTGATCTTCCTTTTCTTTGTTAAAGTTAAGGTATTAGATCACTAATAGAGAACCTCCTTTTTGAAGAGTATTCAATTCATACCATAAACCTACTTTTACTGCAATTCTTAGGGGGCGTAGGTTCAAGCCCTACTGGGACCAAATTTTTTCCCCTTATTTTCCTTTTTTTCTAGTAAGTTTTTACTTCTTTCAAGACTTGTTATTGATTTCTTGTACAAAAATGGAAAAAGATGAAACTTATAAGCGATTTCTTGGTGTTCAAAGTGAAGTTACTACTTAAACAGAAGGGGTAGAGTTACACATCTTTAAAAATATTGAGTTACACGCGGTGAAAGTTCTCTATTTTGCTTTCACTCTAAGACTATATATTGTGGAAGAAATTTAATTAGTTTTACGTCTGCCCTAAGGTTATTTTTAAATGGAGTAAGCGAAATTCAAAACAGAAACACAACATTCGACCTTATTTTTTCAATGTTGAGGTGTGTTTTCTGTCTCAGTAAATCCGTTTACTTGAGGCACCATAGAAAAAAATTATACTGACATTTTTATTTTGTTTTTTATAATTGTTTGTCAATAGTCTGATGTTTCTTTTATTAAAATTAATGGTAAAATGAGTTCTCTGCAAACGTTTTGGATTGTGGCTATCACTTTAAAATTTGTCTCTACTTGAGCTTGAGGAGATACCATAAGTTATACAAAAGTATAAAAAACGGCACGGTAAAAGTTGTTTAAAAATTTCAGAATATACTAAGCAAAGGCCATTTTGTAAACATTACTATTAGTGATCTAATACCTTAAGTACTTAATTTGAACCACTTGACACTGTATAATTTTAACAGATTTCAGAAGAAGTTATCTTGAGTAATCTTTACCATGATCCGCTCACCTATTTTTGTTTTGTATTTAAAGCTTTAGGAAAGAAATTTGCTCAAGCAAGCAAGTTACTTATGTAAGCGATATAGGGCCACCGTGGCCCTCTTGTTTTAGATAACATTATGTTTATCACTTATACACGAAACTTTTACACGAAACCTTAACCTGTAAGTTAGTCATGCTTACAAATTTTAATTGTAAATACACAATTATAAATTCAATCTTCTTATCGGGACTCAATTGGAAATAAGTTATTTTACTTTAATGGGTCATCCCGGTCGTTAAGATCATATTTTTTTCTATGTCATAAACTATGAAATATACTTGACTAAATCAATTTTCATGTATTAATCAGCAAATCTTAATCAAAGCATTTTAAACATATTGATTATTGTTTACATGTATTCTTACTGTATAAGTAATATATGTGACGTCGTCTTTGAAAAACGGTCCAGATGCGGCATGACGTAATATCGAGAAACGACGTTTAAAGTTGCGCCAAGTTTACGCGCGTAGCTTTCTTACACATGTTTTAATTAGCAAACGTTTGACCGTTAAAGTACGACTGCTTGTTACATGATTGATAACAGCCTACTAGAGAAAGAATATTTAGACATCAGACCTGTAAAAAAATAGTGGTATTACGCCTGAGGCAAAATATTTCGTTCAAAATCAGTTGTTTCCCCTTCAATATGTTTCCGGTTTCGGATTTTATCAGGGAAGCGTGTGAAGTTTACTTTCGTTTATCTACCTTTTGTTCAACGATGAAGGGATCTGAGACTTGTAATACTGTTTAGTGATTTGGTAAGTACCGTTTATAAACAGTTGTTAATGTAGATTCTCTAACATATTTGAAACTTTCACTGAAATAAGTCTGTCTTTTACCCGGAAGTGAATCCAAAACATAAACATAAAGAGGGAAATTTATGAAATTTATCTTGTGGCCACTAAACACAGATGATTTCACTAAGCCTGTGTATTTAATATAAAATGGCCAGTTGGGTTATCACAAAGATAATTGAAGGCAGGCAGCTTCTTACTCAAGGTGACCAGGATTCATCAAATTATTTCTTTGTTCATAGACTAGTAAGCATTATTTATGGAGAAAAAAAAACAACAATAAAAAGTCAATATACATGTAGCTATGATAATTAATAAATTTGATGCAGACTTATAGATGCCTGCCTATGTCACATGATTTCTCGAAAAGTCCCCTCTCACAGAAGTAGCCAAGTTATTTTAAAAGGAAATATGTAGATGTCCGGTAACCGGAAGCCTACCCTGCATTCTAGCTGTCCGGCAACAAGACAACTAGCCTCTCCGCTAATATTTTTCTAGCTGTTCGGCGATCTTTTTACATATGAATACTGTAATGAATAAATTTATTGTATCATATTTTTTGGCAAAAGTTTGAATATTCACCTGTAAGGCTTATACAATATTTTAAAATTGATTACCGGACGCCTAGAAATCCCCTATAGGTTAGGATAGGCTAGGCGTCCTGCTACCGGTCGGCTAGAACACTGGCTAGGTTTCTGGTTACCGGATGTCTAGACACTTCCGTTTATAAAATGGTAACTGTTTTTGCTGTGGGTCTCATAAGTCATGTTATTTCTGTCTGGTGACTACTCTCTTTCCATTATTGTTGATTCAGAATGTTTTGTAACAGGATGATTGTATATGAATAGTGGGAATTTATGCCATATAATGAAAATCTTTTTATTTTTGAAATTTTTTAGCCTTGCTGTGTGTAAAACAATTTATGATCCTTTAAGAAATAGATTCATAGTATAATAACTTTTAAAGTATTTTGTGGTAAGTTAATGAAACCTTTAAAATCACATTATTAATTTAGTAGTCAGTTTTGATTTTTAGTGATGTTTACGGTACATGTAATGTATCTTCTTTCAGATAATATTCCTTGTTCCTTTGATGGTTGAATCATTCCACTACAGCTGGTTCATATACCCTACAACAGCCAGGAAATTGGTCTGTTTACTTTAAGATCTCAAGAAAATGTAACATATTTTAGATGTGCTTTGAGGAATCAGGTAAGTAACATGCAGCTAAAGGCTCTTATTATAATTTTAATGCAATATATTATTTATTTATACCTCTGTCTAGGTTTTGTTGGAGTCAATACAAAATAAGTCTACTTCTACACTAATGATTTGTACAATGTATGTACATGTACTATGACTTAGTATTGAATGGCTTAAACTGACAAAACTGGCATTATTGAAATTTAATTTCAACAATCTGGTTTTGAGGAGGATCAGTTGGTGTAAAGTCTTCATTACATTGGCTATTAGCCTGGGATAAGTTTGTGGCACTCAATAAGTACATGGATAATTTGAATGCTTAACACTACATGTACATGTGTATAAGTTGATTTCTCATTAAGTTGTAGAATAGTTCTAAATAATAGGAATTTTAATTAATTATTTGAAGTAAATCAATTAATTGTAATTTAGTTTAATTGTAATATGATTATTTTCAGATTTAATTAACCCATTCTTGACATAGACATTGTTATGTGATTGAATTTTTTTACCAGTTTTATTGCACCAAGAATATGGATTAGAATGAAGACTGTAAAGGTTCCTGAGATACATGAAGATAACAGATATTTTTACCAAAGACTTTTAAATCTTTTTTCAGGAAGGCAAGTGTTTCCTCTTGTTTATGAAAGCAACTCAGTTGCTTAAGGGGCAGACAACTTGTGAGCATGGTACATCACTACTGTATTGGTATTCCATTTTGACAGTGCTGCTAGCTAGAATAGAAATAACATCTTGCTGTGGTATGGTCTGTGGAGAGTTTTACTAGGTAACAACCATTTTTGATAGCTGTTAAAACAGTGTATACTTTTAACCCTTAGGCTGCATGAGGCAGATATGTCTGCCTTTGCAACCAGTGCAGATCAAGATCAACCTGCACATCTGTGCAGTCTGATCATGATCTGCAGTGTTTGATACTTAGTCAGCAAATTTTCTATTAGAACCCCCTATAAGCTATAAATGGTACTGTCTTTATTTAAAGATGGAGTAGTCCATTTTACAAATTTAGCAGGTTAAGGGTTAACACAATAAATGCAAAAAATGTGTTTTAGAACATCCTATTTGCAGTAACCAAAATCTACAAACAAAGTACATTTTATATACTGACAGCACACTGTTATCAGTCTGTTTGTCAATAATTTAGAGCATTGGTTGTAAAAGTCATCTATTATCAAATAGTGACAACCCTGCTTTTATTAAATAAAGCAACTCCCAGGTTAATTGTTTAAAATAAAATGTTTTACTTATTTGTTACAGGATATCACAGATCGATTGAATATTCAACAATGATCACAGACCATGCAAAGTTTGAATCTGACTTGCACTTTTGAATTTAGAAGAATCTGTGGAGGAGGGTGAATTCTGAGACCTTTAATAATACATGATATTGATGACACAGTGTGTCAGTCATCAAAGAAATGTCATAACAACACAGTTGGTCAACAATGATTTAAATCCTGTCACATTCTTCCAGTGGAGAAATATCTTATCACAATATTTTAAACTTTTGAAGAAGATAACCAAGTATCACCACTTTATCATGTCTGCAGAAACACCTGGGTGTTAGTCTTAAAAGTGACAGTCCAGTTAACTTACTAAAATCTACTCCCCCTTGCCAAACGAATATTATTGACATGGAATGACACAAGCCTGACAATGGTACCTGTATGAATACATAAGAGAATAGTATTTGTCTGAAAAGTCAAAGGATTCTGTTTGTCCCAAACCACTTGAACTGAAATTGGATTGACGAGGATTTTTCTGAGAACTGAATAAAAGGAAGTGAATATAAAAGATAGAAATTGTTGTTGAATTCAAACGTTTTAATATACAACACTTTAGCCTGTTTTGCTGTTCAAATAGATGTGTTTAGCTGTTAAGGTTAAACATCAAGTAAAGGTTGTAGTTTCAGTTACCTACAAAGTATTGGCTGGAAATAAATATTTGCTTTTCACCAGAGCTTGTGTAGCAGTGTAAACTTCATCAAAAGTTAAGCTGTTGTGTTAATTATTAAAGTATTTTTAGAAAAAGGAATTTAGTTTGTATGTTGCCATGGTAACATAATTCAAATTATATTTTATTGAAATTATGGATTTGTATTTCAATAAGGGATCTACAGTATATAATATAATGATAAAAGAATGTTCACTTTCTTCAGTATTGTCAGTTATAACTAGCCAGTGAAAAAAACAGATTATGAGGAAAGGGATGACTGAAATGTTTATTCTTACGATAACTACTTTTGTTACAGAACATGACTGTTTTAAAGTTTTATGTGAAATTTTCAGATTTCTTTCCTGAATATTTGTACTTTCAAATATTTAACTTATTAGAAATACTTTTTAAAATAAGCTCTTGTTTTTAAGTATTATTGTAGGAATAGGGAATTTAAAACGTATGTTGCCATGGTAACACAATTTTCTTAGAAAATATGAAAAAATTTTAATTAGCTGTACTTTCTAGTATTCAAGATAAGCATAAACAATAAAAAAAATCAATATTAATATATGTTTCATTTATTTCAAAATAGCCATTTATTACCAGCAGGTAAAAGGCAAGTTATGAAGAAACAATGACAGAAATGTCTTATTCTTATAGTTATTACTCATGTTACAAACACTGTCATAAAACAAAATATTTTAAATTTTTAACATGGAATTTTGAGATAATATTTTTGAATACATACCACTTTATAATATTCAAGTTATCTGAAACACTTTTTCAAATTTAGCTCGTTTTTAAAGTATTATTGTAGAAAACAGAATCAAATGCATATGTTGCCATGGTAGCATAATTTAATAATGTTTTTATAGAAAATGTGAAGGACTTTAGCCGGCTAGATGTTTGAACTTTAAGTGAATATCTAAATATTCTTTGTAAAAGAAGATTCATTTATTTAAAAATAGCCAGTGATTACCAATAAGTGAAAACACAAACTGAAGAAACAAGGACTGAAATAGTTTATTCTTGTGGTTATTTCCCGTGTTACGAAATCTGTCATAAAACCAAACATTTTATATCTTTTCACATAAAATTTTCAAATTTTACTTTTGAATACATAAACCTCTAAATATTCAACTTATTAGAAACATTATTTTAAATTAAGCTTTTATTTTTCAGTACTATTGTCGAAAAAGCAATTTATTGCATATGTTGCCATGGTAACGCAATTTGAATAATGTTTTCATAGAAAATATGAAAGATTTAAATTAGCTGTATTTTTCTGTTTTAAGTAAGCATCACAAAAATAAAATTTCATAGTAATAGAAGGTTCTTTTTTTCCAAGGTAGTCATTTACTACCAGCATGTAAAAGACAAGTTATGAAGAAGCAATGACAAATCTATCTTATTCTTGTGGTTATTACCCATGTTACAAAAACTGTCATAAAACCAAACATTCTTAATATTTTCATGGGAAATTTTCAGTTTATTTTTGTAAATGCATATGCCTTAAAATAGTTTGCTTTTTAAAATCCTTATTTCAAGCGAACATGTTTTTTTTTTAAGTTTTATCATAGAAAAGGGATTTTAATATATTTGTTGCCATGGTAACACAATTTTAGAAATATTTTTATAGAAATTGTTGTAGATTTTAATTGATTATCATTTTGTGTATTAAGAAGGGATCTTACTTATATCATGCAATTGTAACAAAAGATATATTTATTTCAGAATTGTTAGCCATTACCAGTATGTGAGAAATAAACTAGAAAGAAAGGATAACTGAAATGTACTGTTTTCATTTTTAATATCTATGTTACAAAATCTGTCATAAAATTGACAATTTTGAAGATTTTCGTCTGAAATTTTCAGGATTTATTTCTGAATGAATATACTTTCTAAATATGCAAAAACCTGAAAATGTCAAAATTCCTCATCTGGACCCATTTTCTCAGTCATGGTCACATATAATGTTTTATGATCTTATGCCTGAATAAATTTTAATTGAATTGAATAGCATTGATATTGGCACACTCTCATTTATGAGACACAGCTTCCTCAATGATGGTATATTTCATTTTGTTTAAATATACGAAAATGTAGAAGAATGTACTTTTATGTCAGAATGTTACTGCCTTTGATGTGTCTCTATCAAATGCCTCTTTGTTCGCAAGTTACTTTTGTCCGTACCCGAGTGTGTGTCGTAAAATGTAATTTTGTAGAAATGAAACAAAAAAACAGGTTTTTGGACTTAAGACCAAAACATGACGTTGGGCCGTATGAAATTTGCATGCATACGTGTTTACGTTTGAAATTATAGGAACAAATGGAAGAAAAATGGGAAAATCTACGGGTAGAAAACTCAGCTTGTATCGCGAAACAATGTCATGACTGTTTGGCTAAATTAGACAAAGACATAATGGGAGACGAAACTACTTACAGTGGAGAGGGCATGTATGAGCGTTATAAAGAAAATTTCCACTACTTGGAAAAGAACTACTACGAGCAGATGAAAAAGTTTGACAGGGATGAGGTACGCGTTGAGTCATAATTATCGATTACACAGGCAATAATCCTGTGTCTATGAACATGCAGTTCGGTATATTGGTAATTGAAAAATTAGAAAAGAATGACGGTTTATTTCATTTCTTAAATAAAATAAATAGAATATATACAGGCTGATTATTTATTGTGAATGAAAAGTTTCGCTGCAAGTGTACTCTTTCACGACTATTTGTACAAAATAATTTATGTGGTTCTTAAGTCTTAACTTAAAATATAACAAAATGAAAAAAAGAACAGACTTACTTGTACTAACCGTTCTTTGATAAAGTCGTGCATTCTTTCTGGTATTTAATAATTAGAAAGTAAAGTCAGTTTTGGTATTGTTTAGAATATGATTAAAAGTGTCTTTGTCTTTGCACCTCTAACAAACAAACGGATGCAACCAAGTCTTGGATTTGCGTTAAACACTTATGACATATCTTAACATTTTACGGAACAAACGAATGCGCAATTATGAGGAATAAAACATCTAACTAAAAGTATAACAGCTGGATTATTTACTTGTGGTGTCATGTTTATTTAATTTAAATCAAGCTGATAGATCCACTGGAAGAATTCAAAGAATTCAAGACGACGTTAAAAGCAGAATTATACCGGAAAGACTTAGAACGTGCAAAGATGCAGCAGAAAGGTATCGTATGTGAATATCATATCAATATCAACTATTGTATTAATAACTATTTTTAGCCTAATTACTTTGATACTGCTCGTTATTGGCTTGTTCTGGGTGAGGTTATGTAGAGACCGTACCATAGCTTTTCGCATTCATCGATTTTTCAAAAAAGTGGTTTTTAAAAGAGCACCGGGTACGATTAAAATGTAAACAACGGACTCTGTCTATAAATTATTTGAATGAATGAATGATCGTCGATCTTAGTCATAATACTGATTGACAGTGCATGCTAATGACTCTATGTGTTGCAGAAAGGTATTTAGTTTGTAACTGTAATTTCCTATCAATTGATATCCTCTCGAAACTGGTAAAGTAATTGTTTATATTTGGACAAAGCCCACTGTCTTTGCCATTCGCCAGCTGCTAAAAAGGCAAATATATAAAATTCAGCGTTAGTTATATTTTACTGGTACTACCAGTTAGTAAGTTCATACTCTAAAAAACACCTCAGAGAAATTTGGGCAGTTTTGACCGATTAAAACGTTTGCAGCATTAGATTATATTTTTTCTTTACACGAAAATTGCCGTAAGGTAACAAAGCGAATACGCCGATAATCCGGAGTACGCCGATAATGATGTTATTGTCCCAAAATTGTTCCAGTTCACGTCATGTAATCGGTGCAGTTAAACTTCCTAGCTATAGCTACTGCTGTTATAGGGAAGTGGTAGAGTGTCTGCCTTAGGTGTGAGAGGTCGTGGGTTCGAGTCCCGGTTAGATCTTAACAATTTTCATTCTGCTACAGCATCTTTTTGCTGTTAAAGGACTGTTACAGTTGTTCTATATTTTTAGCACACAGTATCATGGACCATTATTTAGAAATCCAGATCACAGTTGAATGTTAAATCAAATGCACCCAAGTAGAAATTTTAGCTATATTATGCCCCTTTGATGTTTCTGCTCTCCAGGTTCAAGAAGAGTTAAATTTCCCTGATCACAAAATTGTCTTTTACATGAAAATATTAAATGCTCGTAACTCGACGTTTCTGGTTAAAATATTGTCAGTATATCTATTTTTGAGAAACATATGGACATTTGTCTTCATTTCAAAGCTTTTTAACTTCATACCTATGATTTGAAAAACTTAGGTACTGTCTCTAGGTTATGTACCGTAATCTTAATTGGAAACTTGCGTACGACTACGTATTATGTATGCAAACTGTCGGCATTCTCTCCCGGCTTGTACGAAAATTTGTGTGCTTGTGAAAGCTACATTCAAATTTCAAGGGATAGTATACATTCGCAATATTTCTGTCTGTGTATCTGCATAATAATATTTGGCAATATATCCTAGTGAAAATCGTTTACACCATTTTTTGCTTATCTTTTCAACAAAATATCAAAAGCAATAAACTCTTATCTGAATATATGAAATCCCTCCCTTTGATAACATTATATCAGTATTTCTTTATACAGAAATGGACGAGCAGTGAACTTGCAAATCTTACTCTGACTTTTTCACTCTAATGTTAACTATGTTTAACATCAGTAATCAATAACTTTACATTCTGCAATAAACATTGTCATGTCTAATGTCTCTCCAAGTCAGAAGACCATTAGCAACAAAAACAAAACGAAGTAGGATTGATAAACAATGTTGATTTGTCATTATAAAGGACATAATATGCGGCGACGATTAGTCAAATACTTATTATAAATATAATTGACGGAGCCTATTCGAACATTATTGATTGCAGGCCTTTTGTCTCTTGATAATAATTGGAGGAGTAACGTTCCAATACGTTTTTGTCCGTCGATATAGGGCGGGCCATTTTTTCTGGATACTCTTATATTTTCCAGAACTTTTAAGAAAATAAAATAGAACAGACTACAAGCTGGAGAATAGGCCGTTTAAATAATTTGTTTGTGACAACTAAATACATCATATACCGCCTGAAATTTCAAAATTACAATATACGTTATCCAATTCTAACTAGCTGCTTTAAATGCATCTACAGCATCTGAATTGCTTGTTGTATATATATATATATATATGAACGTCTTACCTTTAATAAAATACCAACATTATAGTTGGATAATTTTGCAGGTACTCGTTGTTTGGTTTCGTAGTTTGTGTTTACATATGAGGAGGAAGTTCATGACTTTCATCAAGAAGCTAGATTATTTCTGTTTATGTTTACAGAACAGATGGAAACAATGTTGGCACAAAGACTGCAGGAAAAATATAAAGAAATGGAGCAGGAAAAGAATTTATTTGTGGAGCAAGAGAGAAAAAGATTGTTAGACAGCTTAATGAAGCAGCAGGAAGTTAACACAGCACTCATGGCGAAAACGCTTCAAGTCATTGGTGAAAAATCAAGCAAGAATAAGTGTAATATATCTTAGGAGATAAGACGGAATGAAACACTCGAGTAGCTCTAATAGAAGATTGTAATATAGTTCTGTGTTTCCGGAAAATCTACCTTTACTTTTTATCGTTTATTTAAGTCGACATTATTAGAAATTTTATTGATTTCTCCATATCTTATCGAAGTCATTGGTTTTGAGTCCTATAGTAATTTTTTTTCTTAAGTTTAGAACAACGTTGTTATTAAAGAAACAACAATTAAAGAGCAATGCTCGGTTCATCTTTTTTTCAAAAGTCCCTTACATGCTATTATTTTCTGTAAAATAAGCACATGTTAAGGTAAATTGCTATATATGTATATGTTATGCATAAGGTAAAACTACAAACTGGATGTCTTACGAACAGGCAAATTCTTCACTAGCTTAAAGGTGTTTCAACTTTATAAATTCTTCCTTGGTAATCAGTAATCCAGTACTGATAACATACTTGTAGTACTGATAAACATGTAGATTAACTTGATTATAGTCGGTGTTATATTGTGAAACGGAAGTTCATTATTTATGACAAATATCTAGTTCATTGCATTTCACAATTTATATTTTATTCTATACTGATACATTGTTATCAACAATAACTATGATAGAAATAAATGCTTTTATCAATGTCGAGCACATAATTATATTGATTATCAGTTATTTTGCATTTTTACTAATGTTCGATCATCTACACCATATATATATCACTTTAGTGTTAGTTAGTATTGAATCAAATTCGTACATTAAATAATTTGATATCACTAAAAAGCCTTTTTCCAACAAGTTTTAAAAGTCAAAATAAATTTTTGATTTGATGAGCCTTGACAAACATCTAGTGTATACATGAAAGGTTCCTTCATATAAACGAGGCTCTAATAATTGCTGTAAACTTTCACCTCATTTTCTGCTAAAATATTATGTATGATAAGCATGGAATTGAATACTTTTCTTAGAATCTTTAAAATACCAGATAATAGCACTAACAAAGGACTTAAATACTGGTACTCATTGTCGCAGTTGTATTATTCTATTGATAACTAAAGATGTATCAAATGATAATAATATTTTGATTGTGATAAGGATTTTATACAATATTTTTATGTAACTGTACTGATAGTTACTGTAGCGTTTTTATATCTGCACGAAAATAATACGACCAGAATTTCAGTTGCTTATTGTCTGTAAAAGACCAGCTTTGTAAAAGTGAATGTGTAAGAGACCACAAACTGGCATAATGCAAAATATGCACATGTGTCTTACAACTGTAAATTGACGTCCAAGACTTTAAAATCTATGTTGTTATAAAATTACATAGTATTAATAGTATACACTTGCAAGTTAGAAATAAACAAAAACTGAAGTTTTGTACGAACGCCTCTTAACTTAGATTTAAAAAGCTATAATAGCAACTATAGAAGATTCAGCGAAAATACATCAGTACAATATGAGCCGCACCATGCGAAAACAACATAGTGCGTTTGCTATCAACATTGATCCGGACCAACTCATCCGTGCAGTCTGCTCAGGATCCATGCTGTTCGCTAACGGTTTCTCTAATTGCAGTAGGCTTTGAAAAAAAAACAGCATGACCAGACTGCGCGGATGCACTATGACTCAATGATCCTCCGCACTATGTTGGTTTTCTCATGGCGCGTATCAAATATGCTATAAACAAAGTTAACTAAAGAGACTAAATGTTTGCCACTCTTATCTTAAGTTTCAGACTTCAAACGTTTTTTGAACAAATTTGTAAATACGCATTTTATTACACTTTTGTCATAGTTATTTTGATGTATTCCGTCTGCAAAAACTAGCAAGAGTTAACCATTCTTCCTTGTATCATTATAAAACTTAAAAACTGACATACAGATGGACAGTTATTTTCAATCATTTCTGTATCTTATAGTTCAGAAATGTATAGTACATTTTTGATTGAGTATAATCTTTAACTTTGCTGAGGATTTTTATTGTAAACAGTAAAGTCAGCCGTAGTTATGTGTACTCTTTTTCTGCAGGAAAGACGGAGGTGATATCTCTGCCGATTGAATACGCTGTATGCAACTCTAATCTTCAGATTTTTTAAAAAGGCTGTCTTCAACTTTAATGGTTTTATAAACAGTATGTGATTGTACATCTGTTTGTTAATATCAGTCTTTTTATTATCACTTTTGTAAATAGGAAGCGTCACAAAATAAATGGATATTCCGGACTTATTTGATGTTATGATTTATTTCTATTTACAATAGTTCCCTTATGATTGATGTCAGCCACGAACCGCTCACTGAGAACTACTTTATATCAGAATGTAATCCGAAAGGGGACTATGGAAATAAAACAAAAAGGTGCCTAAACATCAGTAGTTCCAGAGTTGATTGTAACTGTCCGTTCTAAATGGGATTAATATTTTGTAACATTAAAACTGTCGTAAAATGACAGAACTTACTACATGTTCAGTAATATTAATATTTGGATAAATGCTTATTGTTAAATTTCAACAGATTGCACAAGTTAGTACTGCTTCGATCGTTACTACTGTTACACTCAATAATCTTCATATCTTCATTAATCCTCACCCAAATTAAGAATCTGTAGGATCTTGTTCAAGTTCGATTTTGTGCTATAGTTATCCGTGCTTTCTAAAACCCAAAATCATTTGTATACACTAGCGCCTTCTTTTTTCTTAATAATATTTAGAAAATATCTCAGTAAACTTTGATTGTGTGCCAAATCGAACAAGATGGCACAGAGAGCTATTTGTCCCTACTAAAGCAAGTGAGATTTTAACATAATATCAGTTTCCTTTCCCCACTAATCATTATCATACTTATTCTAAGATAGAAACATTACCATTGAACCTTTGATTTAGGTCTTGTTATATTTTCAGGTTTAAGTTATTAGGAATTATCAAGTCCATTAATTTGTATTTGTAGTATCGCATTCTGCTTAAGCCAGTGCTAAGGGTGCGTGATAAGTGTTGGTCTATTTCGTTTTAGCTCATGGAAAGATTTGCGCAGATACGTTTTGGATGGTTACTCTATATACTTTTATGGGTTTACTCATATATTTTATCACATCAGGAGTCTTTAGGACCCATGAAACAGCTAAAACGTTTTCCCGTATATGTTCTTGTCCTTTGTGATCATTGAGTCAATTCAATTGTATTTGCATAATAATAGAACTCCTTTTAAGCCGACGTTAGGGGCTTGGTGGGTGTTGCTGATATCATTATCTCTCTGGCACAGACTCGTTTAAACCGCGTTAGAGGTTGCGTTCTATGCTTATTATCTATGAGATACATTCTATATTAGACTTTGTTGCATGAAGATTTTCACTAAAATAACCGAGAGCATAAGTAAGTAACTTTAACTGAGAGCTCTCTTGTTATATGGATATCCATGGCGTAGGGATATCTATAGGGAAGACACGTTATATTTAAAAACATTGACATAAAATTTTCATATTTTCTAGTTGTAACACAACAATGGTGTTATTGTACTTTTGATGATTTGTGTTTGTTAAAATCAAACTAGCATTATTCAATAGTCAAATGCGTTCACTTGTCCCCAACTTTTTAATAGCATGTATTTCGTTTAAGGTCAAAACAATGATATAGTGTCAATCAAACCTATCTTGCAATATCTTCATTTTTATCGTATTTTGCGACGTTTGTGTTTCCGCTTTTCTATTAAGTTACATGTATCACAGTTACTGTAGCGGCGTTTGAAAGTGTCTCCCTATACATTTAATGTCGTTCTGATCAGGTCGTTTAGCCTGACATTTATGTTCCGTTATAGGTACTGTTTAGTTTTTCATCTTTTACCTTTTCGACCGATTTCAGTACTCCCTCTTTTATTTAAATTGATTTGGGCATTGTTCAGCCGCACTTTGAATATAGTACTTGTTGCTTTTTCTACTTTTTTTTTTTGACAGTTCCGCGATATGCAGGGTTTGCAACCTTGGATCCCTTCGCTAAATTGAGATTGTTAAATTCGCTCGTTGTTTTCTTGTTTAGATTTAGTCCATTCTATCATTTGAGTATCATGGAAAGACTCTTTCTGTGGATGCCTCTAAATTATATTTTGGGACGTGTAAGGTAAGCAAATGTTTAGTTCTGCTCAGCCCGAGACAGAGGCTGTGGACGGTATCATGCTTTTTCATTACCGTCCACGGAAGACTGAATCATACTGAGCCAGCAATATGTGCGATTTGTTTCGTACTGGGCGTCCTATGGGTTTCATTTTGTTCTATTTTAGACATTATTGCAATTCCTAGTATGACATTAGCAATATTATTGTGTATGCTTTATTTCAAAAATATACTTAAAGCAACATCTTAATGTTTGTACTAACAAAACTAAATCGTAGTAACCTTCGCTAGTGGATAGTACGTCTACGCGTCACACGACGTCAAAAGTGTGAAAATAATGCATAATACTGAAATACTGTAAATTTATTCTATGACTTTTTTCAGGAGTTAAGTCACCAAAGGTGGCATATGAAAATTCGTTTTCTCATAATGTGAAATATATTGTAGAATTTCACTTTGTATTTATTTAAAAACATTCACTATTGAACATGCGACAACCTTTATTAATTAGAACGCAACATTTCAATGAATCCCACTTGAACGTTTTACAATTATAAGAAAACCACATATCCATTAAAACAACATAATACCGGTCAAAGCGGATAAAATTATTTGTATCAAACGAATATGTTAACATTCATGCAACCATGTAATTGTAATTGTATTTAATTAAGAAAACCTTTCTATTGTGCGTTTTAATCGACCTGGCGGGGCGGGGTTTCGCGACGGTCCATTGCATTACTGTACAGGATATGTACAACCTGATATCGGCAACCTGTTTCTTATTCAGTGGCCATCTACCTTACATTGTAATCAATACATTGTTGACTTTTGGTCATTGGTTACGATATTACACAATTTTATTGCTCTACTTATTTTGCATGTTTTATGAGATTATCATTACTTGCATACGTCAGAGATTAACTCCGCCCCGCCAGGTCGAATGAAACGCACAATTACTGTTTGGCAATGGTCGTAATACCTTCTCGTCCGTTAAGATCATGGAGTATATGCAGATCAATTATGAACGAATTCTGCTAAAGACGGAATTAGGGGGTATAAAGGGTGCTATACAGTCATAACTTCTCGCGAAAAGCCTCTTATAAACTGAAGCTGCTTTTAATTTAGTTGGTTACATTCTATGCATCCAACGTATCATGTATTAGGTTATGTTCAGGTTGAGCAAGTGAAGGATTCCACAGATTTCTGATGCTGGTAGAAAGTATGCTTGACTTGTCAAAACGTTTTTCGGAAAATGTTCTCGCATTCTTGACGACACACCTCTTAACCTTTAAGTTTGCAATAAAGACCTAAGTAACAATTTCCGTTCCGCAGAAGACATGCTACGAATAGTCGAATATGTTCCTTGTGGTCTGTTGTCATAAAATGCTGTCAAGTTGTTATGTAATTGTTTTGGTATTTTACATAACAGACGAATAGATTACTTATTTGATTAATAGGCTAACACACTGACTAAAATGACCACATGTACCACAAATGAAATATAAATGTCACAGCAGCCGGTGCGACGCTCTTATGCGGGACCACTAAAACGCGGCCCTATTTCTAGAGTTATGGCCCCTGAAATAGTCAAAAATGCACATTTTCACCTTGTGACACGCCTAGCTCAAAATGTATTTGATATAAATTGATGAGTGTTTATCATGATATGAACTTGTGCACCTACTATTTTTTATCTGGGTCTGCCCCCTATTTCCAGAGTTATGGCCCCTGAAATAGTAAAAAAATTCACACCCTGTGTCCTACAGACACATTCTAGTTTTATTAAATACAGACTTTGTTGATAAATTTTAACAAAACTTTTTTTCTCTTTAATAAGACTTTATACATGTGTGCCATGGAAAAATCAATGCAGAAAATTTAATGTTAATTTGAACAATAGGTTTCCTCAAAATATACTGCCTCAGGCAAAACCTTTTGTTAAATACTTTGAGCTTTCAGGGTTAATTTGGTTTGTCTACATGTCATGTTCAAGGTCCATGCTTTTTCCATGACACACATGTATAAAGTGGGAATTTTTTTGTTAAAATTTATCAATCAATGCTGTATTTAATAAAATTAAGACAGTAATAGACAATCTGAGGTCATTGCTTAACAACTCCACAATTTTTGTAGTGTTGCTTCGAATATTTATTTACCCCACCCACTTTTTCCCAGTTTGAGGGTGTACCACTCTTCCAATATTAATCAGAGTATACTGATATACTGTCATTTTAATGTTTATTTAGTTTATAATATCTGCTGAAAATAACACCTTAATATCTCAACTAATGAAAAATGTTTTAGCTTTTTGGTAAAGTTCGTCCATTGAAAATCAGTAAATTTGATTAGACCACTTTGTGGCTCTGTGATGAAAAAAGTATTCAGTACAATTTAAAATGAAACATATTGTATGAATGCCCATTGCATAGTTATTTTATCATGAAAGTTTCAGGTAAAAGGTTTGAACCATTTTAAAAAAAATGTCAGATTACCCCACCCACTTTAAATGTGAATATATATAAAAGTAGGTCAAAACTGGTAACAGTAACACTTGTTAATGAAACTTAATACATGTAGGTATATTACCACAAAGTATAAATAAAATCAAAAAACATTTTGCGCAGACACCTAACTGGGACCCCCCCCACCCCCCCCCCCCCCCCCCCCCCCTTTGTCCGAAAATCTTCAAATTTAGTGAAAGAAGACTTACAGAACACACACTTTTGATATATTGTCGTATACAGCTACTGGTTAGTCAAAACCATTCTTAACTTGTGATATTATTTTCGTTCTTGTTAACTGGTTAATACACGGTGAATAACGGCGAGGCAGAAGCTGAAAACTAAGTAACTGCTTTCAATATGAATTTTATCCGTGCACCCAAAACTACTCTTATTTAAGTTATTATCACAATGGATGACAGTGCATGAGGCATTTTAGGGGAAAATATATTTAATAAAGTCCCAACTGGAGTACTGAAAAATATATTTGATATCATTCACCTTGAACTTATAAGATTTTTTTCACTTAAATCTCAGTATTTCATCCGAAATCATAAAATGAAATCGTATATAGTATTACGAGTACAAAATTTATAAATATTGAGACAAAATTAAGGTTCATGTAAGTTCATGATCCCTTATTTGAAATTGGTTTTCTTTTCCAATAGGCAGTCTAGCAGACTGAACAAATGTGAGCAAATGCTTCACACTGGCTTCAAACACTAGAATTGGAGGCAATTTGTTATACGTAGGGTACTATAAAAGTTTATATTTTAAAAGGAACACTCTTTTTTGCAGATTTTTTTCAATACGGGTAACGCCAAGGTTTTCAACGGAAAATTTAGGGTATTGGATAAAATGTGTTAGTAGGATCTAGAATAGTCACTTAAATTGATAAGCATTTATTGTTCTGAATGGTATATTTAGAAATTAGCCTGACATTCCCTAGAAAAACCACATTGTGTTTCAGTATTTTGCTTGAAGCTACACTGGAAGTAATGCTCAAATAAACATGAACTGTAAATTCCTATCGTTAATGCTAAAAATTACTGTCAAAACCCACAACAAAAATATCATTTGCAGGCGCTGAAATGAAAATTCAGAAACATGTAAGCATTCGTTTATTTTTTTTCTATGCACAGATGCACGGATGAATTCGGAAAAAGTGGATTGTGACATAACAAAATATGGGCTATGTAACTATAAGGATGCAATTATTCATTTAACTTTCGTAAATCGTAAATTATTACTATTATTTTTATGCTCCTCGAAGGGCGCGCATAGTTGCTACTTTAACTGCATTTTACTGAAATGTCACGTAGATATAGAGGCCATTGAGAGTCAAAGAACCATAACTCTACCTTACCTAGCTTTTGAGTTATCTCCATTTATTATACAAAATAAGGCTTATCCGGAGCATTGCTTGAAAAGTATTAATGACATTTCATCGAAACTTCACAAAACGATAGAGACCATTGACGGAATTTTAGTGTTACAAGTAACCGTAAATCTGCATAGTTTTTTAATCCTCTCCCTTTTTATACAAATAAGGTTTGTTCTGAGCATTACTTTCACAAGGTTGTAACGGCATTTCATTGACACTTGTCAAAAATGATAGAGGCCATTGTTGGGAATTGTAGTGTCAATGAAACATAACTCTACCTTACCTAGTTTTTGAATTATCTCCCTCAAGCACATGCATCGGGGAGCATCGTTCGATTTTAACGATTCCTTGTTGCGAGTAAAAAAAAAGCCATTCAGAAAATATGAACATGCCCACTTAATGTCGATGACGTAAACCAAGTTTCGAAGTACTGATATAGTCGTTACATTTCAAGGTCCACAATATCGTTGTCGTAGATGAGGTATTTTAATATCCATAAAATGGCTGATACTCCAGAAAAACAGTTAACGGACAATATACGCATTTTTACTTTATGATATTTATGCATATCAAGTTTATTTTGAATGGAAACTGTACAAGCGTTGAATACATAACGTTTTGATATAGTGTCCACAAGTTTAATGAACAAGTAATTGTGACCGACAGTTCAAATACTAAATAACTCCAAGTCGTCAACAGCCGTTAAAAATAATAATCGGTGGTTTTACGGGGATTTGGGCACGTATTTGTGCCAATGAATCAGCTGGTATATATGTATAGTTTTATAATTGTGTGAACAACATATAAGTCTTTAAGGCTTCGTAGATCTTCCGCTAGAAAGTTTTGATATTTTAAGCCCTCATCGTATATTTTGGTGTGTTTTGATAGAAATCAGAAAAAGAAATCTTTGAAAATGAAATTTCAACAGTGTTTGGACCGTTTGAACCATTTCTTCTTACATCCAAAAACCTAAAAATTATTTTAAGGAAGTACTATTGACTCAAATCTTAAAAGTTCCAAGTTGTTCATGTGTTTGAAAGCATTTATAAAACGGTACTGTTATTGTTAAATTGTATTGCAATATTCTTGGATAAGAGTATAGGTGTATGTGAAGGCCAAATCCTGAATTGTAATAGAATTTTTACATTGCAAATATTCTCGTCAATTACTCTTGGTTAGGAAATGAAGAAAGAGCGTTACAAAACTGTTTCATTTAGAATTCATGTTGCAATAATGAACATATTGTGTTGTTAAGTACAAAGATAATAATGCTTAAATATGAAATGAAAGTGTAAAGGGAAAGATGTACAATTTCCGGAGACAATTCTGCTTTTAACTTAATAAACTTTTCATCTTAATGGCAGTTTTTAGTTATTTGCTTAAGTACTGCTCTAATGGTGATATTAATTTTCCTGTGCTTGGCTGAATTATTGAACACAATGATTCTCGAAACAAAACTTATTTTACTCCATGTTTGGTAAGCAATTGTCGTTTCTAGTAAAAGGATGATTTAGTCGATTTATTTAGTCGATAGAACTGCAGTAACTGTTCCATTTAAATTGTAACTTTTAAATCAGTTTGAATCTGGTAGTTTGCGAGAATAAAATGTTAAAGTTTACAGATGCTGTCAGCAACAGGTCGAAACGGATTAATGTAATGCCAGTAATATCACTATTTGTTTAACCTTAAATACAGTGGTAATGCATGTGGACAGTGTGCATATTATACTTGCAATTCTAAACGATTTTTGAATTAATAGCGAATATTTAAACATTCGTTTAAGCTGTAGTGCCATAATGAAAATATTACCTACCTGTAGCGTTCCAGATGCTTTTGCTGTACGGCTTAACTTTCAGAGAACAAGGACGTTTGATGGAAAGATTTGTCAAGGTGTAGATATTACGTTTTCTGAAGAGAATGTCAAAGACAGAAATGTTTGCCTAAGAAGATATGTGGATAACTTTAGGTGTATGAGCATATTTTACGTACAGCAAAATGGAAGATGCACGGGGTGCACTGTAAGCTACGACACTGCGAGTTACCTAGCAGGGCAAAGTTCTGGTTCTGTTTACTATGGACTTAATAGTAATTGACTTTAATCGAGGATTAATTTCATACTTCTGCCTTTTAAGTTATTTGTAAACAAAGTGTCATTGTAGCATATTCTTTATAGAAGGAATATGAAGACACGTGCAAAACATTTTACCTTTGTTAATTGTTTTTCTGTCTTTTCAGACTGTGAGGAAGGTTGATTTCAAATCGGAAAGTCATGTTATATCATCACTGCGGCCACATACCAAACAGAGGGAATAGTATGTTCAAATTTTAACCTTTTATAAACGAATCATTTCTTATTGTCAAAAGCATTTTCGATAAACTGTAAATAATTACCATTTCAATCAAATGCAGTAATGAATATACTCCTACCAACATTAAGATTATTATATAAACTAAAGTCAACGACTTTCCAGTAACGGACCTTTTGTCCTTCTGTTGCACATAGACTTTCCAACCCACTAAAACTGGCGAATGCGACCTTAATACACTTTTGATTGTGATACATGTATGAATTGAATCCGATGTTGAAACGAACAATCTCATCAATATTATAACATTTCGTCCAATAATTTCAGTCAATGTATGCTCATCCAGTTATAACAGACAACGTAGAAGAAAACACAAATCTGAAGTCAAAGTTGTCATCGATAGCGTTTTCAAGTATGTAGAGAATAATCCATGTTAACAACACCTTTCACGCGATTATTCTGTTTTAAAGATATCTCTCCATTTTATCTTTCCTAGCTGTTTTGCTCTAGAAAGGTTCACTGTAATGCTGACTCAAGTAGAAATCAAGCTGTATTGATATCAAAAGTAGACTCACTGGAAGTATTAGGCACAGTAAACACAGTAAGCGCCACATAGCGAAAAACAAGCCATGAATAAAATAGAAATAGAAACGATGGTGGAAATATTTAGCAGAATACCCATCAACAAGATACATTTAATTGTATTAAATAACATACAAAGTGTGTGTGTGCTTGGAAGTGGGGGGTTAAAGAAATGAGTGGGATCGGGAAGCGTAAAAAGAATAAAGAGGGGAAGTAATATAACCAGCATACAAAACAAAGTACAAAACATATAAAACGGTACCAATAAAAACACGCTTAGTTTTGGGACACAGTCAAAGAATTCAGTTAGCTATGCAAAAGATTAATTTTAACTAGTTACACTAGAATTTCAGTCTAGACTCGCGGTTGCCTCCAAATGCTTTATCTGATTATATAGGCAACTGTAAGTGGTAATTCAAGTGGAAAAAGATATGAGTCAATGTACATATCACTTCTACTTCTATTCATTTTATACGGATGTGCTCCAGTGTGTTCGGCGGCAATGGATATTGCATGTCCGTAATCTAAATCAACTTTGAATTCTTGAAAGGGGTCTGGTGCATTATTTTTCACTAACGTGCAGTTAAGTATTGGTTTCTCTAACTTAATGGACGGATCCAAAACTGTCAATCATTAATGTTTACATAAAACAGACCGTCCAATCGGGACTGTCAACTACGATTGACATGCGTTTTGTTTGTGATTCTGCTTGTGAGCACTTGACCTTGGTATGATTAGAATGAAAGTAGAGGGAGGAGTAAGATGAAAATTATCTACTAAAACTGGAACTTTCCATTTTTATATGTTGCAGAACACTAAGTTTTCTCATTTCACAAAATACTTAATATTATAATTCCTAAGTTTTTATTGCAAATGCTTACATCTAAGTATTATTAACTAGAGTGTGTTCCGTTCATTTTAAACATTTTATATTTAAAAAAATCATTAATTTCAAAAGGCTTGAAGGGCATTTACATCCTGGCTGACAAACATTGAAAATGAATCCCCGTCGTACCATAAGAACATTTACATCCTAACGGCAATGAAAATATCTTGGTTGTATTAGACATGTTGACGGAGATCGGAGAGCGGACATCGGAAAGCGGAGTAAACATAGGGTTTTTCTCAAAGATATTTATTTTAATATTATAAATAAAGCTATTGTAGGAACATTACAATAGCCATTTTTAAGTTTACATACTCGACATATCGGACCCTTCAATCTGTCTGGTGCTACTACTGAGGTGTGTATGTGTGTGTGTGCGTGGTGGGGGGGAGGTTATGGCGTGTCTGTGTGTTTCGGGATTGTTCGAACACACAGGTGAATTATACTCCGGTAAGGATCCATGTGGGTAACTGTTCTTCAGGGATCTCATAACGAGTTCAGGATAGTTTTAAATAATATGTTTATAATTCTATTGAATAATATATCGGAGGTTGATTGCGAAAGGGTAATAACCTCCAAATAAAATTAAAAAATGAGATACAAAAACTTTTCGCACTCAAGGCTCTGTGTATTTTAAGACTGTTAAATCAAATTTCAAAATTATTACATTTTTCACATTTTAAACCGAGCCTGCAACATTTTCGTTTTTGTGGAGTTTCCACTTTTTCTATTTCAAACTGCTTATTTTAATTGAACATAATTAAGACATGTCATTGTTTACGACTTTATTCATTTATTGAAGTTTATTTGTCTACACATAAAGCAAAGATAATTTTATATTTCTTTATACACGAGTGGCTGTCTGAATCTTATTTTATTGAAGAATGTAGCAGTTAAGCCGGTTTGTATGTCAACGAGTGGCTAAATATGGTGTCATTACTGGGTTTCGATTACGATAAGTCTTATCACCCTTCACGGAAACCACGGTCGACATATTTCATGACTTGTCCCATCAGTTGCGCATACATACATTTAAATTTTGAAAGTTACCATAAGTTTACCATTCATGATGAGAATGCCACTGCAAATAATGTGTTGGTGTTGGTGTTAGCTTCTGTATTTGTATTTGTATTTGTTCTTTAACACTACAACTACTAACATTTAATCACACAGAAAGAAAGTTGTAAGAAGGATATGGTGTGAGCCACCACACAAATAGAAAAAGAAAGTGTAAATGTACAGGTTTTGCTTTCAGCATTGTGCAGAATATTCACAATTTTAAAATAGTTCTTTAGATTCATAACTTACTTAAAAAAACTGAAAACAATGCTTTGAAAATACACCACCAAACATGGTTCGGCTAATATATTCCGAGTCATATCTGAAAACAGATGAGTCTTCAGTCTCCAATAGCAGACGAAAAAAAAAACCCAGTAGAATCGCATTTATATAACTTACATAGTGACACGTACGCGGACGCCGACGCATGACAGCAAGACATATTTTTCAAATCGTCTAGACGTGATATGACATATTCAGTATGAATGATTTTAGAATGAATTGGTGATATCCCCCTCTAAACTTCCGATGTCAAATGTTCGAATAGATAATAGACAAATTACGTTATTCTTTCAGAAAAGCTGCTATCAAAGTGTCTTTTATTCAGCCTAACGACTGCGTCCGTATGTCAGAAAGATATTTTGATGCATATAAAACCACACTTAGCATCTTTCGTATGATCAGAAAGATATTTTGATGCATGCAAAACCACACTTAGCATCTTCCAATCGACTTCTTGACATTAAGAGCCTTTCTGTACATCGGCCTTTTCAGGTATGTAGCCGTTCTGCAGATTGGCTTTACAAGAGATGTAGCTGTTCTGCAGATCGGTCTTGTGAGGGATGTAGTTGTTCTGCAGATCGGCCTTGTGAGGGATCGAGTTGTTCTGCAGATCGGCCTTGTGAGGGATACAGTTGCTCTGCAGATCGGCCTTGTGAGGGATCGAGTTGTTCTACAGATCGGCCTTGTGAGGGATGTAGCCGTTCTGCAGATCGGCCTTGCGAGGGATATAATTGTTCTGCAGATCGGCCTTGTGTGAGATTTAGCCGTTCTGCAGATCGGCCTTGTGAGGGATGTAGTTGTTCTGCAGATCGGCCTTGTGAGGGATTTAGCCGTTCTGCAGATCGGCCTTGTGAGGGATGTAGTCGTTCTGCAGATCGGCCTTGTGAGAGATGTAATTTTTCTGCAGATCGGCCTTGTAACTTATATAGCATTTTTGTAGATCAACCTTGTGAGGGATGTTGTCCTGCAGATCGGTCTCGTGACGGATATAGCCGCCCTGTAGATCGACCACATGCTGCAGCCACAAATTCGAATTTGCCATTTGCGGGTACAAACTGCAATGATTTGCAACCAAAAATGATGATGAACTTGCACAACCAGAGCAGACTCACAACGAGCAGAAGCGAAGACAGAATTAAAAAGTCACTCTCTAAACCCATTAGGGAAAATCATACTATATATCACTTTATTGTATAAATGAAATTAACCTGAGAACCTGAAATTTACTCCATGTTTGGTAAGCAATTGTCGTTTCTAGTAAAAGGATGATTTAGTCGATAGAACTGCAGTAACTGTTCCATTTAAATTGTAACTTTTAAATCAGTTTGAATTTGGTAGTTTGCGAGAATAAAATGTTAAAGTTTACAGATGCTGTCAGCAACAGGTCGAAACGGATTAATGTAATGCCAGTAATATCACTATTTGTTTAACCTTAAATACAGTGGTAATGCATGTGGACAGTGTGCATATTATACTTGCAATTCTAAACGATTTTTGAATTAATAGCGAATATTTAAACATTCGTTTAAGCTGTAGTGCCATAATGAAAATATTACCTACCTGTAGCGTTCCAGATGCTTTTGCTGTACGGCTTAACTTTCAGAGAACAAGGACGTTTGATGGAAAGATTTGTCAAGGTGTAGATATTACGTTTTCTGAAGAGAATGTCAAAGACAGAAATGTTTGCCTAAGAAGATATGTGGATAACTTTAGGTGTATGAGCATATTTTACGTACAGCAAAATGGAAGATGCACGGGGTGCACTGTAAGCTACGACACTGCGAGTTACCTAGCAGGGCAAAGTTCTGGTTCTGTTTACTATGGACTTAATAGTAATTGACTTTAATCGAGGATTAATTTCATACTTCTGCCTTTTAAGTTATTTGTAAACAAAGTGTCATTGTAGCATATTCTTTATAGAAGGAATATGAAGACACGTGCAAAACATTTTACCTTTGTTAATTGTTTTTCTGTCTTTTCAGACTGTGAGGAAGGTTGATTTCAAATCGGAAAGTCATGTTATATCATCACTGCGGCCACATACCAAACAGAGGGAATAGTATGTTCAAATTTTAACCTTTTATAAACGAATCATTTCTTATTGTCAAAAGCATTTTCGATAAACTGTAAATAATTACCATTTCAATCAAATGCAGTAATGAATATACTCCTACCAACATTAAGATTATTATATAAACTAAAGTCAACGACTTTCCAGTAACGGACCTTTTGTCCTTCTGTTGCACATAGACTTTCCAACCCACTAAAACTGGCGAATGCGACCTTAATACACTTTTGATTGTGATACATGTATGAATTGAATCCGATGTTGAAACGAACAATCTCATCAATATTATAACATTTCGTCCAATAATTTCAGTCAATGTATGCTCATCCAGTTATAACAGACAACGTAGAAGAAAACACAAATCTGAAGTCAAAGTTGTCATCGATAGCGTTTTCAAGTATGTAGAGAATAATCCATGTTAACAACACCTTTCACGCGATTATTCTGTTTTAAAGATATCTCTCCATTTTATCTTTCCTAGCTGTTTTGCTCTAGAAAGGTTCACTGTAATGCTGACTCAAGTAGAAATCAAGCTGTATTGATATCAAAAGTAGACTCACTGGAAGTATTAGGCACAGTAAACACAGTAAGCGCCACATAGCGAAAAACAAGCCATGAATAAAATAGAAATAGAAACGATGGTGGAAATATTTAGCAGAATACCCATCAACAAGATACATTTAATTGTATTAAATAACATACAAAGTGTGTGTGTGCTTGGAAGTGGGCGGGGTTAAAGAAATGAGTGGGATCGGGAAGCGTAAAAAGAATAAAGAGGGGAAGTAATATAACCAGCATACAAAACAAAGTACAAAACATATAAAACGGTACCAATAAAAACACGCTTAGTTTTGGGACACAGTCAAAGAATTCAGTTAGCTATGCAAAAGATTAATTTTAACTAGTTACACTAGAATTTCAGTCTAGACTCGCGGTTGCCTCCAAATGCTTTATCTGATTATATAGGCAACTGTAAGTGGTAATTCAAGTGGAAAAAGATATGAGTCAATGTACATATCACTTCTACTTCTATTCATTTTATACGGATGTGCTCCAGTGTGTTCGGCGGCAATGGATATTGCATGTCCGTAATCTAAATCAACTTTGAATTCTTGAAAGGGGTCTGGTGCATTATTTTTCACTAACGTGCAGTTAAGTATTGGTTTCTCTAACTTAATGGACGGATCCAAAACTGTCAATCATTAATGTTTACATAAAACAGACCGTCCAATCGGGACTGTCAACTACGATTGACATGCGTTTTGTTTGTGATTCTGCTTGTGAGCACTTGACCTTGGTATGATTA
This sequence comes from Mercenaria mercenaria, assembly GCF_021730395.1. Taxonomy (NCBI): domain Eukaryota; kingdom Metazoa; phylum Mollusca; class Bivalvia; order Venerida; family Veneridae; genus Mercenaria; species Mercenaria mercenaria. Next base: position 55,882,955 of record NC_069372.1, read on the forward strand.
GAATGAAAGTAGAGGGAGGAGTAAGATGAAAATTATCTACTAAAACTGGAACTTTCCATTTTTATATGTTGCAGAACACTAAGTTTTCTCATTTCACAAAATACTTAATATTATAATTCCTAAGTTTTTATTGCAAATGCTTACATCTAAGTATTATTAACTAGAGTGTGTTCCGTTCATTTTAAACATTTTATATTTAAAAAAATCATTAATTTCAAAAGGCTTGAAGGGCATTTACATCCTGGCTGACAAACATTGAAAATGAATCCCCGTCGTACCATAAGAACATTTACATCCTAACGGCAATGAAAATATCTTGGTTGTATTAGACATGTTGACGGAGATCGGAGAGCGGACATCGGAAAGCGGAGTAAACATAGGGTTTTTCTCAAAGATATTTATTTTAATATTATAAATAAAGCTATTGTAGGAACATTACAATAGCCATTTTTAAGTTTACATACTCGACATATCGGACCCTTCAATCTGTCTGGTGCTACTACTGAGGTGTGTATGTGTGTGTGTGCGTGGTGGGGGGGAGGTTATGGCGTGTCTGTGTGTTTCGGGATTGTTCGAACACACAGGTGAATTATACTCCGGGTAAGGATCCATGTGGGTAACTGTTCTTCAGGGATCTCATAACGAGTTCAGGATAGTTTTAAATAATATGTTTATAATTCTATTGAATAATATATCGGAGGTTGATTGCGAAAGGGTAATAACCTCCAAATAAAATTAAAAAATGAGATACAAAAACTTTTCGCACTCAAGGCTCTGTGTATTTTAAGACTGTTAAATCAAATTTCAAAATTATTACATTTTTCACATTTTAAACCGAGCCTGCAACATTTTCGTTTTTGAGGAGTTTCCACTTTTTCTATTTCAAACTGCTTATTTTAATTGAACATAATTAAGACATGTCATTGTTTACGACTTTATTCATTTATTGAAGTTTATTTGTCTACACATAAAGCAAAGATAATTTTATATTTCTTTATACACGAGTGGCTGTCTGAATCTTATTTTATTGAAGAATGTAGCAGTTAAGCCGGTTTGTATGTCAACGAGTGGCTAAATATGGTGTCATTACTGGGTTTCGATTACGATAAGTCTTATCACCCTTCACGGAAACCACGGTCGACATATTTCATGACTTGTCCCATCAGTTGCGCATACATACATTTAAATTTTGAAAGTTACCATAAGTTTACCATTCATGATGAGAATGCCACTGCAAATAATGTGTTGGTGTTGGTGTTAGCTTCTGTATTTGTATTGTATTTGTTCTTTAACACTACAACTACTAACATTTAATCACACAGAAAGAAAGTTGTAAGAAGGATATGGTGTGAGCCACCACACAAATAGAAAAAGAAAGTGTAAATGTACAGGTTTTGCTTTCAGCATTGTGCAGAATATTCACAATTTTAAAATAGTTCTTTAGATTCATAACTTACTTAAAAAACTGAAAACAATGCTTTGAAAATACACCACCAAACATGGTTCGGCTAATATATTCCGAGTCATATCTGAAAACAGATGAGTCTTCAGTCTCCAATAGCAGACGAAAAAAAAAAACCCAGTAGAATCGCATTTATATAACTTACATAGTGACACGTACGCGGACGCCGACGCATGACAGCAAGACATATTTTTCAAATCGTCTAGACGTGATATGACATATTCAGTATGAATGATTTTAGAATGAATTGGTGATATCCCCCTCTAAACTTCCGATGTCAAATGTTCGAATAGATAATAGACAAATTACGTTATTCTTTCAGAAAAGCTGCTATCAAAGTGTCTTTTATTCAGCCTAACGACTGCGTCCGTATGTCAGAAAGATATTTTGATGCATATAAAACCACACTTAGCATCTTTCGTATGATCAGAAAGATATTTTGATGCATGCAAAACCACACTTAGCATCTTCCAATCGACTTCTTGACATTAAGAGCCTTTCTGTACATCGGCCTTTTCAGGTATGTAGCCGTTCTGCAGATTGGCTTTACAAGAGATGTAGCTGTTCTGCAGATCGGTCTTGTGAGGGATGTAGTTGTTCTGCAGATCGGCCTTGTGAGGGATCGAGTTGTTCTGCAGATCGGCCTTGTGAGGGATACAGTTGCTCTGCAGATCGGCCTTGTGAGGGATCGAGTTGTTCTACAGATCGGCCTTGTGAGGGATGTAGCCGTTCTGCAGATCGGCCTTGCGAGGGATATAATTGTTCTGCAGATCGGCCTTGTGTGAGATTTAGCCGTTCTGCAGATCGGCCTTGTGAGGGATGTAGTTGTTCTGCAGATCGGCCTTGTGAGGGATTTAGCCGTTCTGCAGATCGGCCTTGTGAGGGATGTAGTCGTTCTGCAGATCGGCCTTGTGAGAGATGTAATTTTTCTGCAGATCGGCCTTGTAACTTATATAGCATTTTTGTAGATCAACCTTGTGAGGGATGTTGTCCTGCAGATCGGTCTCGTGACGGATATAGCCGCCCTGTAGATCGACCACATGCTGCAGCCACAAATTCGAATTTGCCATTTGCGGGTACAAACTGCAATGATTTGCAACCAAAAATGATGATGAACTTGCACAACCAGAGCAGACTCACAACGAGCAGAAGCGAAGACAGAATTAAAAAGTCACTCTCTAAACCCATTAGGGAAAATCATACTATATATCACTTTATTGTATAAATGAAATTAACCTGAGATCAAATCCTTTTTATACTTTATAGTGGTATGTCAATATTACTTTGAGACAACCCCTATATTTACTTCATACTTCGATGTCCGCTTTCCCTCCTCCGACCTCCATCACATGTCTATTATAATGCATTATACAAAACCAAAGTCACCTGTTCACTTAAAACATCAGTCGCTGGAAAAGTGTATACCCTGTATATTGTGGCGTTATGTAGGAAAGCACTTATTAAGAACAATAAAAGCTTTTGTTTTTAGCGTTTTGCGGCTTATTATATGAATCCTACTTTTAACAAAAGTTTGAACCTCGGTTTCCTCTTCTGTAAAAAAAGTTTAATGTGCAGGTCCAATTATGACTAAAAATGAAATACATCTTTCGTGAAACGAGTCACTAGGCCAAGTATGTTAAACAAGTCGGTATCTGCATAGGTCCGTGAAATGGTATATATTTAAGACAACAAATACTGCGCGTATGCATGAGCTCGGGAAGAATTAAATCAGATTTCTGAAGAATATATGCACCGTCACTTCTACCTGTTTTAGTGTCATACTAATTTCTATTGTATTGATAAACTTTACGCTACATGTTGTAGTTTATCTGTCCCATGTATTTATTAGATCTGTTACTTGACAAAATAAATTTGACACTGAGTTCACTACTATTGCTGCTGATTTGCGTTAGAGAGTCATTTACATTCATTATTTATCATCAGAGTGATATATGAATGTGCGCACGCAAAAAAATCACTTTCATATTTCATCTCAAAATTACCCCCGAACAATTGGCCTGGTCATTTTGTATAACACTTTAAGCATTTCTGAAACCTATATTGCACTGTAATTCTGAAAAGTGATTGGCATAGTTTTATTGACAGGAAAAACTTTAAGAAAACCGTTTGATGTAATGAAATATTGAATTTTGTCTTGTGACTAATACTGCGCCAGAACCGATTAGTTATAGAAAATAGTTTATTTCGGATTTTTAGCCATACTGTGACTTAGTTTCAAAACGCTTGCTGGAAGAGAAATACTAAAAGTTTCGATAAGTGTTTTCAGGCACATCACTCCTCTGAGTAGAATTACCGATTCGCTGTAAGCTATTCTCCTAAAATTGAATACATAAATAACTCGGTTTTAGATGCACAGTGATTAAGCGTTTCAAAAGATATATCCCGACAAACGGGTGCTTTTTTTGTATGTCATGTTAGTCTACACATGCCAAAGGCTCATGGTGAGCTTTTGTGACCGCTCAATGTCCGTCGTCCATCGTCAGTCGTGCGACCTGCGTCGTCCGTCCGTCAACATTTTTTAAAAAATTCTTCTTCTTGAAAACCACTGAGCAGAATTATACCAAACTTCACAGGGATGATCCTTGGGTGGTCCCCTTTCAAAATTGTTCAAAGAATTGAATTCCATGCAGAACTCTGGTTACCCAGGCAACCAAAAGGAAAAACTTTAAAAATCTTCTTGTCCAAAACCGCAATGCGTAGAGCCTTGATATTTGGTATGTGACATTATCTAATTGTCCTCTATGATGATTGTTCAAAATGTGCCCCTGGGGTGAAAAGAGGCCCTGGCCCGGGGGTCACAAGTTTTACATAGACATATAGGAAAGAACTTTAAAATTCTTCTTGTCTAAAACCACAAGACCTAAGCCTTTGATATTTGGTTTGTAGCATTGCCTTGTGGTCCTCTACCAAACTTGTTCAAATTATAATCCTGGGGTAAAAAGAGGCCCTACCCCGTGGGGTCTCAAGTTTTACAGGAAAAATCTTTAAAAATCTTCTTGTCTGAAACTGCAAGGCCTAGGCTTTTGATATTTGGTATGTTGCATTGCCTTGTGGTCCTCTACCACCAAAATCGTTCAAATTTTGAACCTTAGGTGAAAAGAGGCCCTGCCCTGGGGTCCCAAATTTAACATAGACTTATATAGGAAAAAAAATAAAAATCTTCTTGTCTGAAAGCTCAAGGCCTAGGCCTTTGATATTTGGTATGTAGCATTGCCTAGTGGATCTCTTAACAAGATTGTTCAAATTATGCCTCTGGGACGAAAGAGGCCCCGTCCTTGGGTCACTTGTTATATGAGTTATATCAGAATAAATACTTCAAAAATTATCAGATCATATTTCCTAGACTGTATAATTATAATTACCTGATGACCCCAAGTGATTAGAGGTCACTTGACTGTGACCTTGACATACTGACCTACTTTCTTGTTATTTAAGATACCGCCTTGAAATTTAGACGACATGTACAGTTTTGCACACCGATTTTAAAACTGACTTTCATTGACCATGAATGTGACCTACTGACCTACTTTGTAATACATTTTTGTATTTTAGCATCAGTTTGCCATTTTAAAAACATGTGGCTCATATAACTCAGGTGAGCGATTCAGGGTCATCATGACCATCTTGTTTAAAGATAGAGGTTCTTTTATCTTTTTTCATCACAATCATTATATATAATTAATCTGTGTTCTATCGCTATTGATTGCTAATATAGGGGTAAACACAATATATTAACAGTTTTCTTCACAATATATTGACAGTTTTCTTCATGAAATATTTGCTAATAATACTACATTGCACCTTAACACTTACCGTGCTGGACACGGTTGGTTCTGCCTTTGCGACCAGTGTAGAACCTGATCAGCCTGCACATCCGTGTAGTGTAATCATGATCTGCACTGTTCGCTATTCAGCCAATATCTTTTTGGTAAGCACCCCTTTTAATTGTCAAAACTGGAAGATGAACAAGTTTGTTATAGAAGCATTGTAGGGTAAGTGTTACAAATAATTATTATTGCAGGTACTTCTTCATACATTATCTTAGTCTTCCTGTCAGTCACTCAGTATGATAAAATGTAATTTATTTACCTAAATTAAATTAAATTAAGTATTTAAAACTTGGAACATGAAATAAGTTTGTTTGTTTTGTTGGATTTAACGTCGCACCGACACATGATAGGTCATATGGCGACTTTCCAGCTTTAATGGTGGAGGAAGACACCAGGTGCCCCTCCGTGCATTATTTCAACACGAGCAGGCACCTGGGTAGAACCACCGACCTTCCGTACGCCAGCTGGATGGCTTCCTCACATGAAGAATTCAACGCCCCGAGTGAGGCTCGAACCCACATCGATGAGGGGCAAGTGATTTGAAGTCAGCGACCTTAACCACTCGGCCACGGAGGCCCCCATGAAATAAGTGGAACTATTATTATCCGAGTATAGGTTCCGTCGTCATACAATTAAAAAAGTGTCATTGTCCGTATCAGTGACACTCTTTTCCACGGAAAAGATTAATTATTTAATACGCATTTATCTGATACTATGACAGTCGGTTGATTTGACAAAATTGTCAACATTCGTTTAGACATAATCTTATTTGTGACAGATTTCGTATCACACATGAAACACAAAAATAAAACATTCTAGAAAATTTCCTTTTTAAAGTAAAAGATCTATCATCCAGATTCTGAATACAGTATGTCATAACTTTTTACCTAAAATCGAAAACGAAGATATTTATTTGGCGAAATTGGTTTTAACTGCAGCGTTTTGTAATACATCTACGACTGACTTGTATTTCATTCCATGAAATAAAACACCATTTCATTTTTAAAAGGTTGTATACATATCTTACGAAATAAACGAAGAAATAAATACACACTTCAACCTTAAAATAACAGCATGTTTAATAAAATAAAGCAATGTTTATTACCCTCGTCTTCCTCCTCTCTCCCTGTCGACAGGCAAAGGGAGTATGGTAATAATTTCCGTCCCTACTTCCGTCCGTAATTCTTTCTTCTTCTTTTTTTGAGCGTAACTTCTAAGCTATTGAAGTAATTTTGTTAATCTACACCGTTTGATTGAAGTACTTTAGAGTAAGTGATGTGTACAAGACACATAACTGTACACATAACCCTTTTGTCCAGACCGTTATTGAAGGGATAGAGGCCGTTGAGAGGAAGTGAACATAATTATATGATATGTAAAACTTTTACCTGTACTTTGCACAAGTTTTTTAACTATCTCCTTTCTTTTGATTTTGTTATAATACATTTGTCCAGTGCATAACTCCAGATCTCGTGAAGGGATTTTGTTGAAACCTAATAGAATAAAAAAGGCTATTGAGAGTAAGTGTATTGTACAAAAACCATTACTCAGGCTTGCATTCATTTTGAATTATCGCCCGTTTCTAGTTACTCATAACAGTTGTCCAGAGCAAAATTATAGTACTACTGTAGAAATATTTTCAAAACCTCATACAGTTACAGAAACCATATAGAAATTGCAGTGTATAAGAATCATTACTTTACGTTGCTTACTTTAAGATTTATCTCCCTTTTTAATTACTCAATACATATCTGTGAGGAACATAACTAAAAGTATATAAATTGGATATTGTTAGAACTTCACACTATGACATACGATATCATGAGGAATTGCGGAAAACTATAGCTCTGCCTTGCTTATGTTTTAGTTATGATCTCACTTTATTTGATTTACTAAGATAATTATTGTCCGGTGTATAACTAAAAATAATTACAGATGTTTTGTTAAACCGTGACACGGACATAGGTCATTGACAAGAAGTGCACTAACCTTAACTCAACTTTGTTTGCTTTATGTCGGGCGTTGCAGTGACATAACTGTTCCGTTTTATAGTTCTTAGTAAAGACAGCAATTGATAGAAATGAACAAATATCATAAAATGGGTTATTTCGAAGCTCAAACTGCTGTCATATTCTGTAAATCTCATTCTCTGCTCAGGACTACTTCCTCCTTCCTGATTTTCCCACCTTACACCCTATATTTCTTATTACATAATATATTTGAATGAGTCGTTGTGTGCTATACAAAATATTATGCACAAACATGCATTATCTAAACGGGTGAGTCATACAATCACACATACACAGTACAGATACAAAATCAGGTCAAACTTACACGCATTAGGGTGATAACCTTTCAAACGATATCTGGAGCTTATTAAAACGCTGTTAATTTTTTACTCTACTTAGAATCCTCCATAGATAAAGGTACATATTTGTTTTCATTTAATTCGTAAACAACACGTTTTCTGCTATTTTTAGTGTTTGATTATTGTCACTTAAACCTTATAGTTATATAGATACTCACGTCGCATTATCAGTATACAATACAACACATTAACTTTACAAATTTTGTATGCCTGATAACACACGGTGACAGGTGCATCATGACATGTTTTGGATGTACTATTAAATAAACACCGGCGTAAATAAAAACAAATTATTATGACTGAATTTATAAAAGGTCTGTGTTTGAAGAACTACTAATACAGAGCAGATAAACATACAAAACGTACATAGTGACAATCATTTGGCGCGTCGAAAATAAAGATTTTCTCTTAAATCAGTAACAAAACTGTAAAGGTTTCTTACATTCGTATAAACTAACGTTCGGTCTTTGCCTAAGATGAGTAAGGGCGAAATAGAAACGTTTCTATATCTGCCCGAGATCTATTTCAGCTTTCAGGACTACAATGGCGGAAGTTATTCTTACAGACGCTGACGGGAACACGTTAAGGTCTGGTATAGATGTTGGGGGAATTATTACACCTGATCCATATTTGGATCCTGTGAGAAATAAACTCATTTACGACGATCTTCAAAATTTCAAGTTTAGGGACGACGATATCATGTTGTGTACATTCCTGAAATCCGGTAAGTAATGAGTATGTCAGTACTTTTCCCACTTAGCTGGACATACCTCTAGACGAACCAAACACTATCATGATAATGTTTAAATCGTATACTAGTAGTTTTGTCGATAAAAATAATAAAAAAAACTAGAAAATGCTTTTGTAAAAAAGCGCATGTCTCCCCCAATGCAAAGTCCTATAGGCAAGAAGTCAATAGGGGTCAGGAGCGGAAGTCAAAGAGATACTGATGGTTGGCTGCAATAGGGATCATCTACTTGGCATGTCCAGTCATCCCGCTAAATTTCAACACTCTTGGCCTAGTGGTTCTCAAGTCACTGTTCAGGCTCTTGTGACCTTGACCTTTGAGCAAGTGACCTCAAAATCAATAGGGGTCATCTACTCTGCATGTCCAATCATCTTATTAAGTTTCAACATTGTAGGTCAAGTGGTTCTCAAGTTATTTCCAAAAAATGATTTTACATTAACAGGCCACTGTGACCTTGACCTTTAATTGACTGACCCCAAATTCAATAGGGGTCATCTACTCTGCATGTTCAATCATCCTATGAAGTTTCAACATTCTGGGTCAAGTGGTTCTCAAGTTATTGATCGGAACTGGTTATCAATGTTCAGGCCCCTGTGACCTTGACCTTTAACGGAGTGATCCCAAAAACAATAGGGGTCATTTACTCTGCATGAGCAATCATCCTATGAAGTTTCAACATTCTGGGTCGAGAGGTTCTCAAGTTATTGATTGGAAATGGTTTTCCATGTTCAGTCCCCTGTGGCATTGACCTTTAACAGAGTGACCCCACAATCGTTAGGAGTCATCTACTCTGCATGACCAATCATCCTATGAAGTTTCATCATTCTGGGTCAAGTGGTTCTCAAGTTACTGACCGGAAATGGTTTTCAATGTTCAGGCCCCTGTGACCTTGACCTTCAATGGAGTGACCCCAAAATCGATAGAGGTCATCTATTTTGCATGTACAATCATCCTATGAAGTTTCAACATTCTGGGTCAGGTGGTTCTCTAGTTATTGATCGGAAATGGTTTTCCATGTTCAGGCCCCTGTGACCTTGACCTTTGATAAAGTGACCCCAAAATCAATAGGGGTCATCTGCTCTTTATGACCAATCATCCTATGAAGTTTCAACATTCTGGGTCAAGTGGTTCTCTAGTTATTGATCGGAAATGGTTTTTTCAATGTTCAGGCCCCTGTGACTTGACCTTTGTCGGAGTGACCCCAAAATCAATAGGGGTCATCTACTCTTCATGATCAATCATCCTATGAAGTTTCCACATTCTGGGTCAAGTGGTTCTCTAGTTATTGATCGGAAATGGTTTTCAATGTTCAGGCCCCTGTGACCTTGACCTTTAATGGAGTGACCCCAAAATCAATAGGGGTCATCTGCTCTTTATGACCAATCATCCTATGAAGTTTCAACATTCTGGGTCAAGTGGTTCTCTAGTTATTGATCGGAAATGGTTTTCAATGTTCAGGCCCCTGTGACCTTGACCTTTGAGGAGTGACCCCAAAATCAGTAGGGGTCATCTACTCTTCACGACCAATCATCGTTTGAAGTTTCAACATTCTGGGTCAAGTGGTTCTCTAGTTATTGATCGGAAATGGTTTTCAATGTTCAGGCCCCTGTGACCTTGACCTTTGACAGAGTGACCCCAAAAACAATAGGGGTCGTCTACTCCAGCAGCCCTACAACCCTATAAAGTTTGAAGGTTCTAGGTCAAATGGTTCTCAGGTTATTGCTCGGAAATGAAGTGTGACGTACGTACGGACGGACGGACGGAAGGACGGACGGACAGGGCAAAAACAATATGTTTCCTGGGGGAGACATAATAAATCATATACGGGTGGTATACATGTTGATATTTTATTAATGAAAGATACAAACAACCTTAAGGTACTTCCGCCATCTTGAATTTAGAGTGACCTTCATTTGAAGTGTGAAAATATAGTGAACAAAAACTTTCAAATGCAGCTGTTCCAGAATATAAAAACAGCTCAGTTTGCAAGACCTGAACTAAAAGTAGCTGTATAAAAAGTAACACTAAAATTTGGAAATAAACAAAGAACATATTTTACCTGTATTTCTCCAAATTTTTGGTTAGATTTATAAATCCTTTCAAAATACTTTATTAAAAATTCATGAATGGCAAAAGTTAGTTCAAAGTTTCAATTAGTGCATAGGAGAATTGTCTTGCTGAATAGAACTAAACTTATTACAAAATCTGTTTTCAAACCTGACCACCTCATGTATTAAAAATAAATCTGTACATATTGCTATTTTCAGCATACATAAAAGTAGTGCAATGTGCGGACAATGATTTTTGTACGTATGGTGTACCAAACTGCCTAAAATTGTAAGACAAGTCTCAGACTTAATGTGAACAAGATTTGGCAACGATCCAAAATTCTTTTCAAGGATTGTGCAAGTATAAGAAAGGTTTAATTTATTATAGTGGAATTTATGTACTTACGCGCTACTTATCTCACGGAAAATTGGGTGGAAATGGAATTTTCGGCACTTCCTGCGGTAACTACCGAAATTACTTGACGTAGCTTTCTCACTCATACGTGATTGTATATTTATAAATCATAAAAACAATCGAAATATTTGCTTTATCACGATATATGCAAATATTTTTATATCTTGAAACATTAGGCCAGTAGACTAGTAATATTCGTACACAGCATAATCTCATAAACACTTCTTTAATGTATGTTCTCTGAAATGAACAAATAACTGGCTCAACTGAGACACCATACTTTAAAGTAAATTCAGTTTATTCACCACGAGGTTCAAAATGCACGGGAGTCTCGTGATAATACATGCCTTTAATTTCACATGGTTGAAGTGTAAACAAATAGTTAAACTTGCTTCGTTTTATTTCTCACGGAAAAGATCGGACGGTTTTTTATATTGGAATAATTATAGAACATTTATGCATTTAAAGTTGAAAGTTGATTGTTTTCTACAGGACGTAAAACTGAAACAAGTAAGCACTTTTACTTTTTCAGCAATGTTCCTCAGGTGAACTTTGACATTGTTTACGAAGAGAAATCAGTTTTGTGTCATCTTGAAATGCGTTGTTCGGCTGAAACGTATAGTTCCCGGAAAAGATCTAAAATGGTTTATTTTGGGGATTTTTGTTTTATTTATAAATTCAACACAATGTGTAATATTTCCAGTTTTTGAAAATGACTGAAATTCAACTTTATTTTAGAAAAAGTTTCGATCTTTCAGTAAAATTTTGTCAGCGGATGCTTACAAATTTTAAGTGAAACGGCTTTCTTGTCCGATGGAGGTGTGTAAAGCGAAAAACTCTCATTACACATTGCGTTTATTCTTTAAATGTGAAGGATCGGTAACAGATTAAGGAGATCGGACAGTGAAAAACTATACTAAATGGATATCTCTAACCATGAATAAGGAGACATACATATTTCAGTAAGGAAATCTCAGGTAAAAGAACAGTCATATATTTTATTCCTTGAAATAAACATGGCGGCGAAATATTTTAGAAAAACTGTGCACGTGTTTTGCGCATTAGAATGTTTAACGACATTTTCTTGAAAAAGTAACGCTCGTGTGCACTATTTTGGCATTTCTTTGATTTGAAAATAAATGTTTTATAGCAATTTAGGTTGCATACGATACCGAAATTTTGCACCAAAAATGTTCAATCATCTTCTTCCAAAGCACTGTGGAGATAGGGTTCAGCGTAGCTTTCATGCTCGCAAGTTTACCTACAGATATATCTTTTCAATTTTTATCATATATTTTTTGTGTCCTTTTATTTCGAAAGCTGTTTCGAGGGTTCTGATTTTTCACATGGATTTCTAATTTCAATTTGCGGAAATACCTTAATCGCTACTGTGTTCTGTAATTTCTACTGCCTGACAGTTGCAATAATTAGCTTTTCTATATGTACATTGCACACAGTAAACTATTCACTTATTTAAGCTAGGTCAACAAAAGACGGGGAAGTTTTAAAAATAACAGAACAAGTAAAAATGTGTACGTCCTAAACGTTGGGTCTTCAGTAAGAAATGCACATGCATACTTCATTACCCTTATACTTTTTATATTATCTTTTTGTACGAATCTGTTATAATGGTACAAAAATGAGATTTAGAACATTATCTGCAAATATTATGAAACCAGCAGAGTTTTACTAATATTACGTCACTGGAATTACATTACGAAAGTGCATCTTAGAAAAACTTTTATTTTTAACTTGACTGAAAATAGAACCATTCCTGAAATCTCGTAACAATATCAAAACAATGAAGGCGAGCCCAATCATATATTGCTCAATGCAGATAGTTTGTAGATTCTACGTTCTTTCTATGGTTACCGAAGAGTTAAGAACGTACAGTCATCTTTTACCTCCAAACAAAACGACAATACAAAGGACACTGATCGTACGTGCATTATAGATCAACGTACTTGCTCAGGAAGGTAGAAAAATGTCAGGAAGTAAGAGAATAATCAAAATTATATAAAGTATTATTATAAAAAAAAAATACACTTTACGCGTAATTTCTACCATGCCTACACCAAGTTCTTCAAAAGGCAACACTTCTAATTAAACCACTGCTGAATATTTATTTTGAATTTACAGGCACACACTGGATGTATGAAATACTTAGCATGATTAATAACAGATCATCTGAGAGGATAAAAAGTTTCAAGTTCATGTCTATGATTGAGTGCCAGACTCAGGAGTATATTGATACATTACAGTCACCTCGTGTTCTTAATTCTCACGTAAGACCAAGGTATTTTAGCCAGCTACTTTTTAATTATTTATAGCAATACTTAATGTGAAGAACCTTTTTCGGCTTAATGCCAAGGGTGATATCGTTTATCACCATGAATTTGAACGTCTGTTTAGTTTTTTTAGCACCGACCTTTGTGGCGAATTGTAAAATCTCTTCCCTCTGATCGCTGTGTTCAAAACATTTCTTCGGGTTTCAACAATTGCCATTTAGTAACTTACAAAAGAACTTCTCATAGATATAGGTAAAAAGCATACTAGCATTCCGTGATTGATTTTAAGTCATGACACAGAAAAGAGCAAACCGTAAAGTTGTTTCCAATATATATATATATAATTGCTTTAAGGACGCTCGCTACAGTTTCGTATTTTTTTTCTCAGTAATAGATTTTGATGAAATGTTTTGTATTAAAAGATCATGTTAAGGTGTATTTAAAAATGAAATAAAAATACTAGGTCACCAGCTTTGTTTCAATTTAATTTACCCCTAGATATGGTGCTATTTTTAAACATTTTTCAAAATTTCTGTAATCCTAAAATATCTTTCAGTAAAGTACAATAAACAGCATAAATTTGATTATCTAAGCATTTTTATAACGGAAAACAATACATCTATTTGAAACATGCTCAGAGAAATCAAAAGAACATGATTTTGTAAAGAAAGGAATATTTGTTCAGCAGACCCAAGGGCTATTTTTGCCTATTTTTGTCAGTTTTAAGTAGGTACTTCTGCTTTTTTATCGAGTTTCACATAATAGAATTTAATCAAACTCTGCACATACCTTTGGTTATGTCTACCTAATCTAAAACAAAAAGAAAATTGATAGGTCACCATATTAGATTTCGCTTAAATCAAATTACAACGAGGTAGGATGTTGCGGGCATTTATACAACGCAGGTTGGTACGAAATACTCTTTCAGTACTTGAGCAAATGACTTAGAAATATATATATATATAATTATCAAACGGCAGATTTCTTAATAAGCGGATTTTAAGGTATTTCTGAAGCATTTTGATGGCATAGAACGATGAAAGTCTCCGCCCTTTTTTTTTTACAAAACCTGTAGTTTACGAATGTACGGTACGGGTACGGTACATGATTAGAAACAGCTGTGACTCAATGCAGAGTTTGAGCGCTGGTATAAATAAAAGACTCCAGTATATGTCGGATTGAAGCAGTTTGAACTAAAAGTACTTTAAATGTGTATATTTTGTAACCATGGTGATACTTACCTTAACCTTTAGTCAGTATATTATACATTTTGTACATTAAATGCATGCGAACATACAATAATTTGCCGTACGCGACATTAGATAATCACTTCCGGGCATGCGCAGAAGACCGCACCAAGTCTGCAGTGAGCTACACCGAAACCAAATTGGCACGGTGTTGGGGTAAATATCGACCCGTCCGGAAAAAGTGTAGCGAGTGCCTTTAAGAAATAACGAGCACGTTAGGTCATTATCTGTCCAGGAAGATGCACGTGGGATAACAACCTTGCTTAATCTCTGAAACAAATATCATCATCTTTTCAGTTTACTTCCCAAGGGCCTCGGCCAAAGGAAAATAAAAACGATTCTGTGTCTTCGTAACCCAAAGGATATCGCAGTTTCATTATATCATCATATAGTTGGATTGCGACATTATGGATATACAGGGACATTTGACGCCTGGTTACCACTGTATTTGGAAGGCAAATGTAAGATAGAATTTTATTTTCCGATTTATCTCTTTCTTGAGGAAACTAACGCAATTATATGACATTCATATAACTTACACAGTTATTTTACAGGGGTGCCAAAGCTTCTGAGAAGTAACATTTACTTTGTCTAATTCTTCTTACGAATTTTAAAACGTTGTTTGTGCACCACCTCTGCTGTAAACGGCATAGATACCATTTGTTTAGGCATTGTTTTGTGTGCGATAATTAAAACAAAATCTGACGTGTTATATAGTTGCAAACCAAAATGTCAAAACATCTGTTTATGTAGTGTAAGCTAAAACAGGCGTACTAAGGTAGCAGATGCCAGTTTTTGGACTTTTCGCAAGCCGGCTGGAGACCGTCTTCCTTCCATTCAGCACTAAACCAAGAGATTTGAAAGAAATAAAGCATATAGTTATCATGTATTTGTATGCTTTCTTAAAATCCATTAGAAATATTTGCCATTTATAAGACTCTGTAGTCCATACGTAGGTAATAGGGAAACATAGGTTCGCGAAAATATGGACCAATTTTCTAACATATTACCATATTTGGCCTGGTGGCAAAAAGTTAGGGGAAAAACAGGAGTCCAACAATGCACAGTGCCTTGCACACAAACCTCTTCCGTACCTATTCTGCATAAAAAAATCTGTCAACCGATTACTATTTTTTAGGACTCCATACTGAATTAGGCCTCTGTTGTTTTGACATTTGCACATACAACCAGCAATCAACATTCGCAGTTTCGCATCTACCCAACTTCAGGACACTAATTCCGTTAAGGTCAGCTGAATGCTGGTCAAAAGTGTTTTTTAAAATGTCCATTCCACAGCACCAAAGCACAAAATCCGCATTGAATATCATTTTGAATGTAAACAGGACCTTCAGTTTTGACACTTACCTTTATTTTAAGATTTTGACCCCGGCCAATTCGCATCTAAGGCTGGAAACTACCAACTGCTACCTTAATAGAATGCTAAATTTAAAGAAACGCTTGAAAGCTCTTTGAAAGGTTATATGCTCATACAAAAGCTTTTGAACAATGTCGGTTTTTCTGTTATATTCACAATTGTTTTAAAGGTTTAATTAGTGCAGTTACATATCCAAAGCAAATGTATTAGATAACTTGCAGGTGGCCAAACTATTGTAATGTCTATCTGTGTTTGATGTTAACTTTAAAGTGTTAAAGGGAACTAATTTAAAGCCGATAACAACATTTCAACATTATGTCGACTGAAAAGCATTGCGTAACGAAATGTTTAGGTGAATGTATTAGATTAACTACTGATAAAAAATATAAGCAGTACATTAAGTAATAGAAAGAGCATTGAAACTCGAGGGTAAACGATTTGTACGAGGGGGCGTAGCCCCCGAGTATAAATCGTTTACCCGAGAGTTTTGATGTTCTTTCTGTTTTGTATCATAGCCAATAGCGTAGTTCAGTAGGCGTTTTCCTTGCCATATACAGTAGTTCAATGAGTGTTTATAATCCTTGCTTTACAAATGTGTAAACCCCAGGTAAATTAAACCAATACAAGAGCAGAAAATTAATACGATACAGTTTGCTGTCTGATGGGTCAGACACACCGGCATTTAGAGTTAATATGCACTTGATCAGTAAAGGTGAATATTTACTTATGACAAAATGGACCACGGGCTCGATGCAATTTTGAGTCAGGTGGCAGAAACCGCGGAAAAAACCCACTATGAGTTACTAAATGAAAGTAGTGACAATTTATTTTTATCTCAAGTACCTCTGGATTGTTACGATATTAAACAGGATAATAACATTGCTGAAGCTTCCTTTGATCTTGGATTAGACTTTCTGTTCGAGACTGAACAAAATGCAGTATCTGACGACAGCGCGTTGCTAAAAAATCACAGAGTTTGGAAATGAAATGCGAAAGTGATTATGATCTACACTAGTCGCAAAGTTTTCGAAACCTGGCGACAACACCGTGATTCGAATAACATACCAGAACTTCATTCTATGGACAAATCAGTGTTGTCATATTGGTTAATACGTTTCGTAATGGAAATAAAAAACCAAAAAGGAGAGGACTACCCCCCGAAATCTTTGTATCTTGTCATGTGTGGACTTTTAAGGCATTTACGCGAGCATGGAGTGCACGACATGAACTTTCTTGATAAAAACAATACCGCATTTGCTGAATTTTATTCTGTACTGGATAGTAAAATGAAAAATCTGCTAGATCAAGGCCTTTGCACTGACACAAAACAAGCCGATCCAATTTCTGGTGATGACGAAAACAAATTATGGGAGTCCGGTGTTTTTGGCCTGAAAGACTCTAAAACTTTGCAGCTGACTGTGTTTTTTTATGCATGCAAGTTGTTTGGCTTATAAGGTCGTGATGAACACCGTGGTCTTCAATGTGACCAGTTTGAAATTGGTGAAGATAGTGAAGGACGATTCGTACGATTCATTGGCAGAGGATCTAAAACCTACTATGGTGGACTAGGCCAGATGTCTATAAATAACAAAGATATAAAACACTACTGTACACCAGGTATGCAAATTTTTATTGAGCCTTCTACAATATTTAAACAATTTTACGCATTGCTTAAACACTCGGCTGAATTATTTTATGTTGATTTATTAAGTCAGCCTACTTCTTGCATTACCGTTCAATTCCTTGTCATTTATGCACATTTAAAAGCATATTTGAGCCGCGCCATGAGAAAAACAACATAGTGGTTTTGCGACCATGATGGATCCAGACCAGCCTGCGCATACGCGGATCCATGCTGTTCGCTAACGGTTTTTTTATTAATTGCAATAGGCTTTGAAAGTGAACAGTGTGGATCCTGGCCAGACTGCGCGGATGCGCAGGCTAGTCTGGATCCACGCTGGTCGCAAAACCACTATGTTGGTTTTCACATGGCGCGGCTCATTTTACCATTTTAAGACCTAGGGATGTAAAAACACTTCGACTTGGTGGGCAGGGGTGGATCCAGGAAAGTTCTCCTTGGGAAGGGGATTCCTACCAAATTCTACCTGCGTGGATCCCTCTGAACCCCGCTGGAACCGCCAGAGTCTGGAAACTGGTTGGACCAGACTAGTGATAGGAATTTAATTATTGCAACCCCAGTAATTCATTGACCATAAACTATAAAATGTCACTCTCTAGGCTAATTTTGTTTTTAATTCACAGGTCCACGCTGCATGGCCACGCATTTTGAAACGTATATAAATGCCGTAGGTAACGACGGTGATTTCTACAAAAGGCCTCTTCCTGCTATGCCTGGAAACTCGAACCGGTATGGACATCAGCCAGTCGGTGTGAACACTCTCACTAAATTCATGAAAGAAATAAGTCAGAGGGGATCTTTGAAAGGTGTATATTCCAATCATAGTGGGAAACGAACATGTGCAACCAGCATGTACGAAGCTGGTATAGACGAGCAGGATATTATGGACAGGACAGGTCATAGATCTGTTACTGCTGTCAGAAAGTATAAACGATTGAACGATAAAATCCGTAAAAAGGTGTCCAATGTACTGGACCCAAATTCTGACGTCAGCTTATCCATGTCGAAAAGGAACGAGCAAAGTGACGATGACAAAGAAATTAATCTTAAAAACTCGCCGTGCCATAAGAAACAAAAAGTTCGAAATGCTCTGTCGGAAATTACAACGAAATCTGGAGTAGTTAATTTTAGTGGATGCACTTTCAATTTTTAACATGCTTGATGTGTTGAAATACATTTTTAATCTTGAAAACTCGCCGTGCCATAAGAGTCGGAATGTTCAAATTGTACTGTTTGAAATTACAACGAAATCTGGAGTAGTTAATTTTAGTGGATGCACTTTCAGTTTTTAACATGCTTGATGTGTTGAAATAAATTTTTAATCTTAAAAACTCACCGTGGCAGAAGAGACGAAAAGTTCGAAATGTACTGTCTGAAATTACAATCAAATGTGGAGTAGTTAACTTTTAATAGTGTATGCACTTTTTTAACATGTTAAAATTTGATGTGTTGAAATAAAAGTATTTCATTATTTTCAGCCTTTTCAGTCTTTGCCAGTGAAGCTGTGCAATAACTAGAGTGCAGGTATCTGATACCCGCACTGTTAGTTACCTCACTCTATTCAATTGAAAACTGAAACCACGCCTCTTTGATAGTTTGGTATACGATTTAACCTCTGAAAGTTTTATACTGAAAAGTCCCTAGGCTATGATACAATATAACTAACGGATTTGTTTTATTTTGTGTATCACATTGTTATAACGTCACATGCTTATAACGTCACTGCTGAATCATACCTACGTACATTCGCTCGTTCTGAATTTCAAAGAAGTTAAATATGTTTAGAACTCCGCACACAAGCTTATAATTATGTTTCTAAGATTTTATGTTGTTTTCGTAAAGCTGAAATATTGAATATATAAACGGCATATCATGGATTAGAAGTACACTCTATTTTACAATCGAAGAAAGTGAAATGCAACTGCCAAGTATATTTGGTTGACCTATATGTTTAAATAAAACATGTTTCGGGACGAGTTAGAATGAAATCTTGATTCTAAAAATGTAAAAGGTTTGATACGAAAATAATCTTTTTGAAATGTTTACGATAGTGGAGGACGGAAGATATACGGACTACTTGCTGGAGTGGGAGAAAGCAATAACTGAAGGTATGGACTTTCCACTGCACCTGATGTTTTATGAGGACCTTAAACTGGTGAGAATAAGATTATAACTTTGTTCGTACCTTACAGAGCCGTGTTATCAAACGCTGTATTGTTCGTTACAGTGGGACATTCAGCTTTAGGTTTAACACCCAAAAGAAATTACACATACAGCAGATATTACGTATTCGTGGCTTTAATGAGACAATATGTTCATTTATGTATTTCCACGGGCCAATGTACCATTTTCTGATTAATCTGAAATGTACTTTGAACAAATACAAGTTTTTTTTTGCTTTGTTATTGTTACTTTACTAACCCGTTCAAGTAAATATTGAACTGTAGGCTCCTAATCGTATAAGACAATGCACTTAAATGCAGATGTTACTCTTTCATAATATTTATGCATACTTATAGAGAAAAACTTAAAATTCTCTTTCAAAGACCCTGTTGTTGTAACATCAATTGTAATTGTATTGTAAAATCAAACATGATCGCTTGAATAAAATGTTCACAGTGTTTACGTATCTATTTTCTCGCGACAATTTATACAAGCTCAACATGATATTTATCAAAGGAAGCTTTACAATACCTTGCAATTAATTGTAGATACAGGGCGTCAGCTCGAGTGGTTAAATATAAAACATCTAATCAAGTCACTGGAATATACTGATGAAAATAATTTTGAACTTGTATTAAATAAAACATAAACTTAACATAATAACAAATAGCAAACTCAATATCTATATAACAAAATTAATTTATTTATCATTCTTTTCCAATTGTTCTTTGTGGGTACGAAATAAAGTATAGCCAAATTCTTTGTATTTTACATTTTTTTTATTCTATGTGCTTTAATCATTTGTAGCATTTGTACAGACTTATCATCTACAGTTAACTAGAGCGCATGAGAATAGATATTTTCATTACATATTACATACAATCATACAATCAGTTAGTTAGATCGTGTTCAATTGATTCATAAAAAAACAATTAAAACTTCGGGAACCTGTTACTTTCTGTTTGGTAGCTGAACCCATTACCTTGATAAGTTCTAACAAATTTCGCGTACTCTTTTAATTACTTTTTTAAATATATCATGTATAAACTTACTGTCAATGAAGACTTTTATCACATATATTTTTGTTACAGGACACTGAAAATGAACTTAACAAGTTGCTGAAATTTCTAGATATTGAGTTAGATATGACCCTGAAAAACAGCATTATAGATGCCTGCAGCTTTGAGAAAATGACTAAAGAGAAAGAACTTGTGTCAAAGGAATTAAGTGAAAAGATAATAAGAGGAGGATTTAACTTTTTTCGAAAAGGTATTCTATCCTATAGGGTCTGATTTGAATTGTTGTCATGATATCTGGTACATTTCAATTAATACATTTTACTTTATCATAAAACTTATCTTGAAAAATGAACTATTAACTAATGAATAACATTATGCGTCGAACCTAAAGTCAGTTTTCATTCTCGAGAAAAATTCCGTATACTAATGAACATTGCCGTAAGAAATTAAGTGTCTGTCAGGTACTAAGTTTCAAAATTTGTGGTGCTTTATTTTTTCAGGTAAAATAGGCGATTGGAAGAATTTGTTCACAGTTGCACAAAACAAAATGTTTGATGAAATTTGGAATAAGCAAATGAACAATTCCACAATGTTCAATTTTCTGTATACGCCACCAAGCCCAAGTGTGAAGAACTGTTAATTCTAATATTTGCTCCACTATTACACAGCAACATTTTGAGAAATTAAAAACCTACCTTTAGGTGTATTTCTATTAAATATGTCATCTGATTTAGTTCTGGAATTATCTTTTGTTGTTCTTAATCCTAAGACTTGTGCAAATAGCAAAGAGGTTATCAGAAATGTTCTTATCTACCTTTTGCATGTTCAAAGACTGTCAGAAGTAGAAATCAATAGAGAAAACTGTGCAATCCAACTCATAAACGTTTAAAAATGTGCTTAAACCAGATTCCAATGTTTATCAAATATTGTGAAACTGTATTTGTTAAATTTAAGTGTAATACAAATGTATGAGGGCCAGGCCCCAATTTTACGAAAAAACTTAAGTAATTGCTTAGCTAAGTCTGTAATTTTAAATGCTTGTTTTTGCCCTTTATGCACCTTCAATGTTCATTTTTTCATCTATATCACACCCGTATATGACTATTTCATAGATCGAAACACAATAATTCTGAATTTTACAGAAAATGAAGTATAAAAATAAGAAATATACCTAAATAAATACTTAAGTTCGTTATATCGTGCTTAAATAGAAATATCATATTTGCGTGACTGAAATAAGTATTGCAAACAAATACTACTAACCATAGTTTAATTAAGCTATATATACATTGGTATAGAAAAAATCAACATTAAATAACAATAGCTAAAGCAATAGCATGATTTTAAAATAACAGACTTAACTAAGTAATTACTTAAGTTTTTTCGTGAAATTGGGGCCAGCTAAATGTGCTCGTTTTTCAAGTTCAAGACTAACGCAACAGGTAAAGTTATATTTTACAAGTTGCATGAGAGTTTATGTTAATAATAAATTTTGAGTACATCACTCATTTCATGTATTGCTACTGCCTCTGTGAAATTACTGACAAAATACTTTCTGCATTATGAAACAACAGCTGCATGCGTGAATTTATTCATTCTATTTCTTAATCGATGTACAAGTCATTCATTCTTCCTTGCAAAAGAAATCGGGACTGTTCTGTGTGTCTTACAGAAATAAATCAATTATAAGAGTATATATGTTTGTTTAATTCAACAGACATTTGTATTGTTTTGAAAATATGACATATTGTAATACATAATACATAATGTATCCACCTGCAAAACCAGTGTTACAGTAATAGCTGTTTGAAAGTTCACAAAAAGAGTAGCTCATCCAAGATTTTTTAGTAAAGACATTTTAAACCCACAAGCGAATGATATGTCCTCAGTGACTGTGAGACTTGCTGTTCCTCGTCCTGACCGCGGGAAGCAAGAGGTTGAACGTATTCGGAAGAGCCTCACACTTGCTTTGATAAATGAAGACTATCCTCCGGAAACATGGACTCATGTCTATATAGATGGATCAGTCACATGCGCCATCAAAGATGGAGGAGCAGGAGTTTTTATTCAATACTCATCTTTCAAAAGATAAACACTACATGCAGCAACAGGAAAGCACTGCAGCAATTACAAGGCAGCGACTGAAGCACTCATGAAGGCCGTCTGAATGGTTGAAGACTCGGCAGAAGAAAGCTCCTCAGTCGTCTTTCTCACAGATGTACTGTCTAGAATCTATGATCAACAAAAAAGCTCTGCAGCTAGCCATATTATGGACTTACAGGCAATTAAGAGACAGACCAACTAGCGTAGCTAGGAGCTCAATCAGAACAACCAACAACACTTGTGAGCTACAAAGAGAAAGTCACTATCATCAAGGCACTAACGAGTCCAAGGATTGGGGAAGATGCTTTTCATCTCCTTAATCGGTCTGAACAAGTGATGCTGGTCAGGCTTCGCACAGGGCACACCAATCTCAATGCTCACATGTATACGAAATACAGACTGGCACCATCACCAACTTGTCCATGTGGTGAGGAAGATCAGACTATGGAGCATATTCTTCAGAGATGTAAAAGGCATGATAAGAAGCGAGCTGCGACTTGGCCGATAGATGGCTCAGTCCACCAGAAACTGTATGGAGGCTTGGTGATATGCGGAAAACCACAAGTTTCATCGAGGCTACTGGTCTGATGGTGTAGAAGAAGAAGAATCCAAAATTTAAATTCATACTTATCAATTTAAATTATCTTTTTTTTAAACTGAGATATATCATGAATAGTGTACTTTAGGTTCAATTGATTCATTAATGAATGTTATAAAAGGCTTTATTGCTTGTACATGTATATTGCATATAAACATTAGTACTAATGAATGCCAGATATCATGTGCATAAATCATCTAAGATAATTTCCTATGTAACTCATTTGCCCATAATTGAGAGATGAAAGGCATTTAATAGATATACTGTTCTGAGTTTCAGTTTAACAAATTAATTACAATAAACACTAAATAATATTTTACTTTGTCGATTAACACTATCATTAGTTTCTGATAATAGAGGCAAATTGCATACAAAAAGGATAGAAAGTTGGATTATATTTTAGAATACAGTTCGTTTTAATGCGTCTAACATACCATTAATTTGCACATCTATATACAGTATAACCTGGATAATTTGCACATCTATATACAGTCTAACCTGGATCCATACTACTCCCTTACTTACAACAGTGAGGCCATATCGCATATTAATATTAGAATTGTCGTGACATTTCTTTTTACTTTGCTTAGGAAAATACTTTTATAGAATTATTTTATGTTACCCTACAGTTTTCTACTTTTAATTAAACGAATGAAAACGAATTTAGTTAGAGTAATTCAGTTGAATAGTTTACGTTCTTTTCTATGAAATGAAAATCTTTCTACTTGTTACATTACCGTAAGAAAAGACAAAATACAAACCGCTGAAAAAGTACAATGTTGTCTGCCGTATTCTCCCAACAGTCTGTCAATTCACGGCAGTGACGTCTTAGATTCAGTATTTTACAGCAGCTTTCCGTATCACTCAGTCCAACTGATGCATTCAATGTATTACATATGCCTATATCAAAAGCCGTGTGTAACTTCCGGCGGTAAAACAATTTGCCATAATCTTGTCTGGACACGAATAGACAAATGCATTTAAATAAATATTCCATCAAGTTCCAGCAACATCTTCCATTAGCAAAATTTTAACTGATGTGATTATTAAAATTAAACATTTCTTTTGAATATTAAATTTTCTTTAACGCTGACCACAGTTCTCAACGTAAATTGTTTTCAATCAGTATATCGAATGCTGAGTCTTTATAAATTTCTGCTTTTTTTTGTTGTGAATTTCATTTATGTACGAGATTTATACGATTATCTGAAAAACAATCTTAATTGTTCAAGTATCTAATAAGGCTTGCAGACGTAAAACCGAATGAAGGTATATGAAACGGCCTTTGTATTTTATAAAGTGTGCACGTTTAGCCAATTGTCCAATTTAACATAGTAACTATATTGTCAATACCGTGAATGTGCTTGTAGTAGGAAATTGTGGTGTCTTTGAATTTTCGGCAAAATAACAAGTCTAAATATTCTATTTTTGCTCTAATATCCTCAAGTATACCTGATAAAAGAGTACAAACGAATACTAATATGTTTTGAAACAGAAAGAACCTAACATATGTTACTTGAAATGAACATAATACAATAAGACAATGACTCAATCGGGAATCGTTACGGTCTATTAGCTTGCCCAGAAATTATCGTTTGTATCAATTCAAATGTAGATTTTGGAATAAAAACAATACTGCCCGCACTTCTACTGATGTGCAGGACGTTGCTGTTTGGTCATGTTATGTGGACGCTTATTACGCACAACGAAAATGTGTATTCTTCCAGAAAATCCGGATTCAGGCGTTCTGCCGGAAGACCACATGTTTTAATTCGATAGTATATCTCATTCGGTATACAGAGTGATCGATCCTGATTTTTGTATCTTCGCGACGATAATTGGTAAGATCGATTCCCTATTATTGCTATACGCTGCGAGAGCTTAATGTTTCGAGAAACACATAAATTTCTACCTCTACCCAGCAACTTCCTAAGTGAAATTATCTTTGAGGAGAAAACAAAAATGTTTGTTGAAAGTCATAGACAGAAGCTCTTGCAAATTTAATTAACATTTCCTTAGAATTTCATTTAAGGTGAAATAGCGCTTTGTAAATTTTTACAACCCGCATATGATTTTGATACCATATTAAAGTAGAAGTTACCCTAGGCATGAATGTGTATCTGTTTTCTTGGTCATTAGTGAAACTTTTTAGCTATGACGTCGCAAACATTAACATGCACGTCTGTTTTGACGCCGTGTTAAAAAGTGATAAAAAAATCGGTTTACTTTCTCTCATTTCTTTATTTTTCAATTTACGGTAATGAAACTTACATCTTTATGTGTGTTTTACAAAGGTATACGGCGCTGGACAGTATTTGTCACTTTTGTTTTCAAAACAATGGAGAAAAATGATGAAAAACGACATTCTCAAAATTTTAGTTTTATTAAAGAAAATCGCACACGCGTTTAATTAACGGGAAAACGGCTCGAAATGATTTTTCCAAAATTTTATATATTCAAGATAAAATTATGTTCGATAAAATCTAAAGAAATTTAGAACTTTTACCATCTAGTATACTTTTTAATTACGGAATTTGTCCCCTATCCGACGAACAAAAGGTGACGTCAAAGTGCTCTCTTAGATACAACGCGGGTATGGTATAATATAATATTCTATATAAAAAGGCATGCATACTCTGAATATTGCCGTATAAATGTACTTCATTTTTTCTCAAGTCTTAATTATTTTATGATAAAAATATTTCACGAATTAATTTAATAACAATTCTGTTTCCAGATCTTGTTAAATCTGACATAAATGTGCCGTCATATAGACAATCGATGTGTCATTTATAAATATACTAATTTTTCATTTTTTATGAAAGGAAGTTTTTGAAAATTTTAATAGCTGAAGAACGTAAAAGCTGAAAAACATTAAAGAAGGATCTCGAGCCCGTCCGTTCGCTCAATAGGGAGAGCGCAGATCTACGGATCGTGGGTTTATGAGTTCGAGCCCTGAGCGAGGCATACGTTCTCCGTGACGATATGATAAAAGACAGTGCCTGAAATAATTCGTCCTCCACCTCTGATTCAGGAAAGGAAGTTGGCAGTTACTTAGCGGAGAACATGTTTGTACTGGTACAGAATCCAGGAAGACTGGTTTGGTCAACTGCCCGCAGTTATATAACTGAAATACTGTTGAAAAAACCAAGACAAACCAATAAAAGAAGAATCTCATGACTACAGTGAGGTCACACGAACATGTGACATAACAGATTCACTCAAGTGTAGTGATAAAGACAATGTCTCCTACAGGAAGACTTTTCCGCGGGTATTTTTTTCTAAAATGTAGTAGTGTTTGACAATTACTTGTTTTCCTTTAAAATTATAATACCTTTGCTAGTAACTAAAGTAAGAGTTCGTGCTTTATTTTTTTGTTTATCAGAGATGTCGCAGTTTTGATCATTTCAGTTTCAATTCACGCATATTATTACATTGATAAATAAAATTAAGACGTAGGCGTACATGTGTGATTAAAAAAACATTACCTAGCGGATGTTAATACTACGGTGGTATGTTATGGACATGCATCTTTTTTTTATAGATTAAATTATTTTGCGCGTACGACATCTTATCTCGTGGTCACGACATCTTATCTTATGCTCTCAACAACTTATCTCGTGTGCAAGAAATATTATCTGGAGCGCACGACATTTTGGCATTTTAAAACTAGCTTGGCGCATCGGCCTAAACTAGTCTCATTACTATACTGCTAAAACCGGAAACCGCTTCCAAAATGATAAAAATGAAATTGCTACATAATAAATTATAATATATATAAGAAATTAGCCGCTGTGCCATTCAGTTATTTCGCCTATCTGATTATCACCACCCCTCCAACCACACGCCTCCCTCCACCCCTAACAAAAAAAAATATTTAAAAAGAAAAAAGGAAACGTCGTATCAAGTTTTGTCCCCAACGAAATATTACTACTCTATCCCCACTTACCTGAACCCCACCCCACACCCTTCAATCTATCGGTGAGTTCAACAGTGAGACGATGTGTAACTTTAAAATAACAAATTTTTTTCAGGTCATATAAATACAGGGAAATATTCATGCGTGCATGCGTGCGTGCGTACGTCCGTCCGTCTGTATATCCGGCTATTTTTTGTCCAGATCATAACTTCATCGTATTTTTTTTTAAATACCTTATGCTTTACTCAGTGAGATCGATTCTCGCTAGCAAACATAGGACCTCTATCTGTAAGGTAAATGTCACACTTGACTGATAGGTTAGACAAAGGTTGTGCTCACAAAAGTCATCACACTGAGGCAAGCATGTAACATTTTCACGATGTGGAGCAACAAAATTAAACTGACGTCACACTGACATAATTTTAGTCATATAGCGGCTTTCCAGCTTTTGATGATGGAGGAGACCCCATGTTGCCGTTTGTGCATTATTCAAGGGAAGAGATAAGATGCCATGCTCAGGAGACTATATGCCCGCACGAGATAAAATCTCGAACACACAAGATCAGATGTCACGCGCTCGATATAAGACGTTGTGGGCTCGAGATAAAATGATTTAATCTAAAATATATGTCTTTTTCCTAAATATAACATCGCATAATACAGTACTGGATCCTTAAAATATTAACATTGTAAAGTTCGATCTTGTTTGTAGACAGAGATTTTCTATAAAAAAGAATAAAGACATTAAAAGTGTCAACATTCGAATTATTTGCAACTCTTTCCAATAGCATGTAATGCTTAAATTGGCACATTGACGTGACCGTGAGCAGTATATACACGCAATATTAACTGAGAAAGTCGGAAAAAGTGCTAGTGTAACAAACAGGTCAAAAATAATGAACTCATTGTCATCATATGTTGATAGGAAATGAAAATGTACTTTAGCAAATACAATTTTGGTTTCTGCGCTATTGAATGTGCACATATACGAGTAGCATTTCATTTCTAAATTTCGTATTTCTTTAAACTCCCGAGTTGTTGAAATTCAGAATACGACAGCTTATGAAATTTAATTGTACACGCTAAAAATGTACTTTTTAAACATAAATCTGATAAGTTATACTTGTAAGATGGAATTCATTTGTAGAAATTATACAAATTATTTTTATCATTCATAGAAGTTCACTGTGCGTACGTGTAACAGTTTAGGATCGCAACGATATTGCGCAGAAACAACCTATATCAAATGTTTAATCAAAATGCAATAAAACATTTTTCCCAGCTGCTATTAAAATGAGTTAATGCAGATACTGTTTGTGTACTTTTCATTCAATCGTCATTTTTGATTTATTCTAAAGACAAGATAATTTTGTGTTCAATAAAAATGTTCTGAATAGAAAATAGAATAGAGTTCTTTTATTAACTCCACACAGGAAGAGTACATAATATGTTAAACACGCATATAAACATTTACAATAAAGTAATTATATAAAGAACAATACATAATGCAAAAATATCTAAAGCTTGACTGATACATTCATATTTCTGTCATATGCACATACAGACGAATCGTGAGTGAAAACGTATTGTGTCCGTTCATCCATATTAATCTATTGACGCAACATTAATTAGATAGAGTTTCATGCCTTATATTTTGACGTCATATTTTACTGACGGATGTTTAATAAACCATGAATTAAAAAATAACTGGATGGTAAAAGTACTTAATTTTTCAATATTATATCAAACATAAGTTTATCTTAAAAATATAAAAACTTGGCAAAAAAATGTTGAGCCGCTTTTCCGTTGATTAGATAAGTGTGCCATCTTTACAAAAAATCTAAACAACTGAGAATGTCGCTTTTCTCCGTTTTGTTTTCCATAATTTTGAAAATTAAAGTGACAAATACTGTCTAGCGTCGTATACCTTTGTATAATACACATAAAGATGTATGTTTCATTGCCGTAAATTGAAATATAAAGAAATGATAGAAAATAAACCGGTTTTTATAGCTTTTTATCATGGCGCCAAAACAGACGTGCATGGTAATGTTTGCGACGTCATAGCTAAAAAGTTTCATTAATGACCAAGAAAACAGTTACACCTTCATGCCGGGGATGACTTCTACTTTAGTATGATATCAAAATCATATGCAGGTTGTAAAAATATTACAAAGTGCTATTCCACCTTAATGGCAAATAATTTGTCTTTGAAGGGAGGTGTTCAAGCCAAACTGTACATATAATTATGCTGTCTGTTGTTTTATACAAAGCTATTACTAATAATTCACATTAAACTTTTAAATTATTAATACTTTCGAAGTTAACTGAAAGAAAACCAGTAGTGTTTCGCCGTAATTAATGCCTGATAAATCATTCATTATAATACACAGCTATAGAAATCAAATTGCAATACAATGATAAGGCTTTTAAAGAACAGTGAAAATATGTTTACGGTCAACCGACTTTTGCTATCTACATTTCTAGATTTGATTTGTGTTGTGTTCAGTTACATTAAAGCTTACTAGACCAAGCATTAATGCATAACATATACTGTATTCTGCTTTCTGCAAAGCCATGTTTAAAAATTGAGCAGCTGTTTACCGTGAGCATGACAAGAAACAGGCTTGTTTACAGTATAAATACAGTCCTAAATATCGAATAAAATTACAAATGTATGTAAGTAAACGCCATGTTTGTTCTTTGTCAATGTAAAATCAGATGTAGTCAAACGTTTGGACGATTATGACTGTTTATCATGTCATATATATTGCTTCAATATCAAACGATGTACAAGTATTTATGCAACATATACACTAATATGAAAAACAAATGTTGTATTTAAGTTCATTTATAGTCCGTTTTATTTGACCTGGCGGGGCGGAATCTATGACATATGCAAATAATGGTTATCTCAAAAAACGAGCGAAATAGGTAGAGCAATATAATTGTTTCATTCCGTAATCTTTGGTAACCAACGACTAAAATTCAACGCTACATTGTTTACATGTACTACATACCCTGCACAAAAATGTAGTGGACCGTCGCGAAACCACGCCCCGCCAGGTCAAATAAAATGCACTATATGAAGGTATATCTTCATGCTCTGCCCATTCGTCTATGCGTTGACGAGTACCCATCGCCTGTACTAAGACTTTTAATAGTTTCGACAAAATTTCTTTCCTTTTTCTTTTCTCCTAACTTCACGAATTTTCACTGTATGTGCATAAGAACTTTGCATCAGAAGTATGTCTATAACATATTTCATACAACCTTAAAAGTGGGATTTTGTTTCAAAAGGACTTATGGAACGGGTGTAATGTTTATTAAAAGAACAAGCGGAAAATGCAATGCAATTTCGAATTGTGCGTCGCATAATTAAGTACACTGTCCTCGGGCAGGGCGTATGTTCTCCGTGACTATTTGATAAACGACATTTTATATGAAATCGTTAGTCCTCCACCTCGGTTTCATGCGGGGAATTTGGCAGTTACTTACAGAGAACAGATATTTACTGGTACAGAATCCAGGAACACTTGTTAGGTTATCTGCCCGCCGTTACATGACTGAAATTCTGTTGGAAAACGGCGTTAAACCCGAAACAAACAAACTGAGTTTAAACTTAGTTGTTTTAAACTATTCAGTAGTATTTCTACTGTAACAGTACATTTCCCTAACTTCATGTCTCACAATAGTATTGTCCATCACAATTTAAAGTTAACTGATTCCGGGCTCCTTATATTATGCCATATTTTAAAGTAGTCTTTTATATCACTTCACTCAAGTTGTTTTATTTTGTATCTAGCAATAGCCTGTATCATCTTTGTAGTAAAATTCTTTGGTTCAATGTTATTATAGTGAAGTTCTTAGTTAGTTCATCATAGTAGAGATGTACCAGTGATAAAAAAGTAGTTTCTCTAAGTCGTTTTTTAATATTTAACAGATATTTTCTTACATTTGTCAAATTGTTCATATTTTTCTTTGCTCATTAGCTCACTGAGGTATTTTGATGGTCCTGTATCCGCGTACGTCGACCATCGTCAACAACTTAATTCTTTACACTCGAGACAGTTTGGCCCCATTATCAGAATGTTTGAAGCATACTGGAGCTTCATGGGTAACGATTTGGCCATAATGTCAAATATTTGATAAACATTCTACATTTCTAACATTTAATTTTGAATCAAATTCTTTTAGTAATAACGGAGATACGGTAAAAATGTATCAAAATTAACCAACAACTTTGAATAAAAAAGTCAGTGTAATTTATCAGATACTGGAGTCACAGCTGTGTCATATATTATGGTTGATGATGTGGAACAACATTATTATGTCTGAATCAAATACTTTCGTTATAACAGAGACTAAGTACAGAGTAAACAAGCTAAAAAAATTTAAACCTGAAAATTTCAAGCAAAAAGGGGAATGAATCATGAAATGTTTGTGCGAGAATTCTTGTCCTTGTGCCTTAAAATGTAGCCTATGACGAAAAACAATTATTTTGAAATTGAAGCAAACCCATCACATACTTACAGAGATTAAGAGAAAGTCCAACAAAACTTTAACCATAGGAATAGGAACGGAAGTCGACGCGGACCCCGATGCCAAAACAGGGTTGAGTAGAATAGATATACATATACTTCGAATAGAATAGCTAATGATCTATCAAAAGTCTTCATCTTGCAACACATATCAACAAGATGAACATATCAGATGCATATTCTATTTAAATGTTTAACTCTTTAAACTACGAAATAAAGTCTTTAAATGAAAGAGCCAGATGGTAGAGAAACAAAAGAAGGAAAACCATAAAAGTTGAAAGGATAGATAAAATATAAAAAGTGGAAAACAAAGGCAAGAAAACAAACCATACATGCTATAGATATAAATAAAGTCGAAAAGGAAGATTAGCAATTCAATGATATATTAAATTGGTTTGTGTGGTTGAGTTAACACCACAAACACAGTTATAAGTCATATGGCGACTTAACAATTTTTGATATTGTAAAAAGATCCCACGTGCCTTTTTGGTATTACTTCAGGCACAAACTATCACCTGGGTAGAAACATCAACTTTCCGTTAGGCAGCTCATGAAAGAATTCCACATCTTAAGCGATATTTCGATCCAACAGCATTGAATGACCAGTGAAGCCAGTGACCTTATAGCAATAAGGTTAATTATAAAGAACAAAAGAATGCAAAAGCTCAGAAACCATTCAGAGAAAATAGAAAACAAACTCAAATAACAACCCTGTCGAACAAAACAGAGTGAAAGATCTAACAAGAAACTTAGACCTTTATTTCATTGACAAGCAAACGTTAAAGAGAAGATCGACTACACGTAGCTAAATGGTTGGGAAGGGATTTTTTTCGTAGAAAAAGAAACACCGATTAGATGTTGCTGTTTGCTATAGGTGACCATGATGAAATTAGAAGTGCAGAGTTTTTGCCCAAAATCACCTTACCTCCAAAAAAGGTGGCATTCCGAAAGTATAAAACGTGTTTTTTTGTGTTGTTTTTTTTTCCAATTTTTAACTTAAATTTTCTAAGGCTTGTTAACCATGTTAACTTTTTGAGTTTTTGCTGTTTTACAAAATATTTGCTACTTTTACTGATTAATTTATTAAACTTTAAGGTAAACAACAGTTATAATATATACAGCTGAATAAATAGTAAAATGCCATACCATATTTTCAAAAATACAAACAAGCATATACATGTATCTTCATAAACAGTATGGTAACTTCATTTTTTTCCTGACAATTTCCGAGACTTTTCGCCCAATTAAATTTCCTATGGTGTTAGTGGCATTCACAACGTGACGTAAACAGTCTGGAATTGGTAGGAATAGGAAAAGGTTGTAAACGTACAAAATGTAATGATATGGGATGCTTTAGATTACAAAAGTTCTGTTAAAGTTAGCAGTTGAGTAACAAATACATATGCTGTGCAGAGGCCCTTTTACAAACTCCTTATATTCTTCGAAAAATCTGCCGGAAATCCTGTATTTGATTTAGTTACATTCCTGTATGTTTCGATTTTTAAAGTTCATTTCTTGTTCGTATAATTCAGTTGTTCTAAGCAATTTCAAAAGGTCCATATAATAATTTACATGGTCAAGTTAGACGTACTTCAGTGAAATTCGAAATATCGTTGCAAGTGAAACGCCTTGCATTTGTCACAAATAACATCATAGCTTTATCACGTGTCTAATAAATATTAAATATATTATTGCTCATTTTAAACAAATATTACACATATCACGTGTAGACATATTTTTCCTATATTTTGTTTGAAAAAGTAGATCTATTTGACAAGTTTCAAATGTTATACACTATAATATCTATATCTATTCAAATGTTTTAGGTAAAACTTTTGTTAACAAAATAAGTACGTGCATTTTGAAAGACACAGAATTTGTTCAAGAACTAATTCTTGATCACCGCTTATATTTTAGTAAACCAGAATGTCATAACATTTTGTTACAATGAATATAAAGGACCTGGATTGTACTTGAATTTCACCTTTCTGTTACTTTTTTCATTTGTTTTTAATCACCCATAAGGCATAAATTAATAAAAGCAATTTGAAAAAAACTGAAAACTGAATAGGAAGTTGTAAGCGAAGCGTTCGGTCTTGCACATGCAATGTACAAAATCACTACGTCAAACAAGTTTGCTATTTCAAAATCACTTGATAAAAACAAACACACGCCTGAAAGTAGTACCTTCCAATAAGTATTGTTAGTATAAATGAGCAGAAGGTCTTTCACACAGACATGGTCTAATGAGGTCGACGTTTCGCTCAGGATACAACACTACCACGTGAAAATGTACTTTAATGTAAGTCAAACCCGTGGGTCAGTATATATAAATTCAAATATGGTTGAGTGCTTCATTTCCTGTTTCCACACTTCCTCAAACAATGTATTCTGTTCGTCTGTAAACCAATTCTTCCAATCTCCTATCTCACCTAAAATCAAATTCAAATTACGTCAATGTCAGATGTGTCTTTTTAAGAAGAACAGAAATAGAGAAAACGCGATCAGAATATCAATTTCAAATATTGAAGCATAATTTGTTTAAACTTTTACTTTCTCGGAGGGAAAAAATCCCGTCTTGCTGATCAAATTTATACTCATCAACAACTTACAGTAACTGTAAGTTCATTATATACATGTAAATTAAACGATACTTATATTATTAAATATAATCGGAAACACTTCACATTCCGATATTTTATATAAAAGCAAAAATAATTACTCGTTGCATATGTAAATAAAACAACATACACTTAAAGAGCATCGATTGCGCTTGATGAGTAAATATCTCTTACCCTTTCTAAATATTCTGAAGTGAGTTTTGAAAAAGTTGCTGGCTATATCTTCAGGTATCTCTTTTGAGGCCATGCTTTCAAAACTGCACGCTTTCATAATATCCTGTTTTAAAGCACCATCTAATTCCACACCGAGAAACTTTGCCAGCTTATCTATTTCGTCATGACCATTCTTTAATAGAATATTAAATTTGCTTTTATCTAAAGCTTCTAAAATGTATCATTTTCAACAAAATCTCATGTAAGTGGTATGAAAATTTAACTGCAATTATCAACCTCCGCACTTTCGTTTATCATACAAATGAAGTGGTTTGTGCTTATATAACACAGTTATATGGTACATGCTGCGGAATGATAGTATTTATCCGGCATTTTGAATAAAACACAACGGATCGGACATTGATGAGCACTATTGCTAAAGTAAAGTCTTTGTCTGCTTTTCGGGTGGGCATAAAATGTATATAACCTATATTGGACAAATCTGATATTTGTTAAGTTACTTTTAAATTAGAATCACAAAGCAATACCGTAGGTGACTGTACAAATCTGCCTGAGGAGACAAATAAAATTTCATAATTTGAAGTAGGCTCTACAAAAGTGTTATCTGAAATAATCTAAATTTAATCTTACGAGTTTTATATTTTCGTAATACACAACATGGAGAGGAAATCCTATGCCTTCCTTTATTGCATTTTCCCATTCCGTTAAGTAGTCTGTGTACTTTCCGTACTCCACTGCAACGAACATGACAGCAACTTTATATTCACCTTATGATTTGTAATGTGTTAGTCTAATTTGTTTACCGGTGGCTTTCAAACGAATACTAATGTTTTAAACATGGTAATCTATAAACCTGGTATAATATTTTCTACACTTGATGGTTTCGCTACTGCAAAAATAAGCGAGGTGCGTGCGAACATATGTGAGTTACATGACTTAAAAAAATTTCATGTTAGGCAAGCTTCTTACATTAATTATTTTCCATTGAAAAAATACAGTAAATGTGGAAAAATATAGTAGTATTCTTTCACAACAAATTTTTGGAAACATATTAAATTTTTAATATATTCATATAAAATGTATGCGCGTGAATTTTACAACACATGGTCAATCGTGTCAACTTAATCTGTCCAAATAAAATAAGAATACAACATAATTTATGGCAGAACGTACAAAGTTTGGCAACCATCGTACGATATCATGACCTTTGTACAGTTGTTACATAATATAAAAATTAAAGATAGTTTAGACGATTTAAAATCTTTCTGTACGATAAGTAAATTTAGTTTGGCATAGATTTACACAATGAATTTTATTTATTATTTAAAAATACGTAAATTTTGATAGACTTACAGACATCTCACCTGGTAGGATCCTTTTTTTATTTGGTTTATTAACCTGATCTCAAGTAAAGGACATACATTTTATACAATGGCAGAACTTGTAACAAAACATCATTAGTCTTAAAACATATATACTTTTCCCTTGTATGTAGACCGGCAGCCAGTCCTCCCATTTGCCATCGTAGCTGTAGTGTTTAATACCGTGCATGTGATTGTAGTAGGATACTGCGGTGTCTTTGGGATTTCGACAACATAAGACTGTCTTAATCTGCTCAGCTCTCATATCCTTTACTGGTAGATATCTGAGATTATAATTCATCGGATATAAGATATTTAGAAGGAGATTTATCCATAGTTCAGTAAGCATATAATATAAAAACAAAATGTGTTTAGGAAAACTGTTTTATACTTTGGACAAAAAATTTACATACTTATGATACTCGAAAAAGACAAATATTCTGCAAAATTTTGTTTGAGAAATATGTAAGTGTCATGGATACCTGCACGTAGAATCTTTGATCGAAATCAAACTGTATATTAAAGAAAACAATGCATTTGCTCTACATAACAGCGGTACACTCTGAATATTAAGTAATTTGACATATAAAGATTATTCTACTGAAAATTTAGTAAGTTTGTAGAGTATAATTCATCAAATGTCCTTACTTGTGTTAGAAGTTAAACTGTACTTTATACCTCCTGCATGCTGCTAATTATAAAACTGTTATTTCACTCTTAATTCTCATTTCGAATTTACGGCGTGTCTTCAAAATTATATCTTTAAGTTTATTTAGTCAATAGTTAATACATGTACATGGAATACAGACATAAAAAATAAACATAAACGTTAAATCTTTTTCAGATACAAATAAATCTTGTATATTACTTAGAAAACGTGTATATTGCATTTTTGTAACAAGACTAACCGAAAATAACAAGCGAATAAAACAAAAACGTCTGAATATTGAAATAGGTTTGGACAGTATACCAAAATCAGTAATTCGTAAAGGAATGATCCAAATTAAAGAAAGGTAACGTATAAACTGCAATTAGTAGAATCTCACCGATATGGAAAGTGGCTGTTTATTACTCTTGGTGACGGTAGTTTATCAATGTCCTCGGGAGATTCGCACTCCAACATTGTCATCAGCTTATGAGGCGCGTCAGGTTTTGCTGATTTAGTCAATACACTCATTAAAATATCAAATATAAGATGAGTACCTGAAAATATTTGAATATAGTAAAAATATTTGTGGGTAAAGACTGACAGTTACAATAAAAATACATGAACAATGTAAGAGAAATAGTAAACATGGAAAAACGAAGATTCCCCTATGATGATTCGACAACGCCGTTTTACGGTCGACCGCTACATGTAAGGACGACATTACGAAAACACGATGCGACAGCACAACAAGCGACAACATGATTCAACACCACGACATCAATATCGAGTTGTTGCATTTTAAAATCGTTTTGTGCCATTACATCGTGTAATCGTGTTGTCATGGTCAACAGTGCGACATTACTTTCGTGCAATAGAACGGTGGTATCATTGTCCACATTTCGACGGTAAGACATCAATATCGCGTTATTATGTTATGCTTAGATATGAAAACTAATTCTGGTGTTGCTTTCTCTGTGTATTTACAGCCTGAACGATATCACATATACTGTTGTCGTACTGTCAAAACCGATATCACGACAATAAGTCTATGCAATTTGTATGTCGTGTTGTCCATCGCTACACAAAAACAACACGATGCGATAGCACGAAAACATGAATAGGACGTGACGACATTTTAAACGATATACTGTTCGGATTGCAGTCACATGAGGCTGTTATCTTGAAACGCAGTTTTCCTGTTTAGTATATATTCTCGCTTTAAATACATATGCTATCACCTAGTTTAAATCCTCTATTTGTAGCAATTTCATTGCAATGAAATGCACCATTGATTATACACATACTACGTTACCGATTTTACGCCGAAAATAAGTATTAGATCACACATAATAGAAAATAAGAAGATATCTTTTTGTTTGGTTTTAACATCACTAAGACATCATTATGTGTCCAACCCACTGACGGTGACGCAACATCCCGAGTTACCCCGCCCCCGCCCCACGCATATTTCATACACGATCATCATAACCAGAGAACAGCGGTGTAGGGTAAGTAATTCGAAGTCATCGACCTTAACCACTCTAGCCTGGAGACCCCAAGACAATATTCAATTAAGAATACTCATTCTATGTTTACAAAACACTTGGTCAGTGGTGGTTTTAGAATAGTTTGAAAGCATATTGTTTTTTATAGAATTCGAAAGGGTGATTCCAGAAGCTTTGTACATGTATATTAGATAAGCTAATACATTATATAGGAAAACAACAAACAATACGTTTGGACATATTTTTATCAGATAGTCAGTTATCTATTGCTTTACACGAACATCATGTATTAATAAATTGACAAGATATGATACTTTTACAATTCTATACAAAATAATTCGTCAGTGTATATATATTTTGAAAATATAAACATTAAATAAATCGAAACAAAAGCCGTTGGTCAAAATGTATAATCTTACCTGTTTTCGGGTATGCACAAAGCATAATATCATCGTCTCGAAATTTGAAATCAGACGCATTGTCAAAAAGTTGTTTGGTTTCAGCCGGAGACTTCAAAAATTTTGCGGATATAAATCCCCCAACGTCAATTCCATCAATTGTGGCCCCACCAAGATCTGGTATTTTTACGACAGCCATTCTTTTAGTGTCTGGAATATGAATTATATATGACGTTAAAGGGAATTTGAAAATGAAAGATGCTTTGAGATATTCAACAACACCCATTCAGCCACCCAATTTGCCAGTTCTACCCTAGTTAACGTAAACAAACCATTAAGTAAGATACATTTGTAAGTTTCAGTCCATGGATACGAACAAGGAGATGAAAACCGAAATCTTACAACATCACTGCTTGTATGTATGCATGAATAAAAAAACCTTTCAACAATCAGGTTCTATGAAATTAATTTCTATTTTGCAAGACGACATTTAAGGTGACGCATTTGTGTTGTATTTCTGAGTTATATTATCTTCACACTAATAATATCTGTCATGTGTTTACGAATCGGATAGAAATATCCGTCCCGAGGGCACCTGCTCATTGGGCGGTAATGAGGCTTGCCGAATTACCGCCCATGCGCAGGTGGCCGAGGGACGGATATTTCTATCCGGTTCGTAAACACATGACTGATATTTTTTCTTGCATATCGTATACAGGTTAGCATTTTATTCTGGCAGATTATTTTTCTTGCATACCGTATTTTACAAATAATACTTTCTTTGTAGCACTCTTTCTTGTAGTAGAGCGCGGGAAATTAACGTCCGTAAGCAGAAGTGATGTCATGATGTTTTGCGTTACGCATCATAACAAAGTTCCACTTTAGTTTTATCGTTTGTAACGTAACGTTATGTCCTTACGGTAAACTAACGCATTTTGAATCGAGAAATATACTATAAGGAACGGAGAGAACTATCAAGGTACCTGCTTTTTTCGTATTTTTACATAAACAATATATTATCAGTGCATGAACCACTAGTTGTCATTAACAGCACGAGAGTCATCTGGCATGGGGGGTGCCAGATGGGTTTTGCCGGCATGGGTAAAATCACCGGAAACGCCAGTCCGGTGTGCAAGAATAGCTAATTCCCACCAGCCTGGACAGCGCCTATAATTACTAGAAATGCGATTACATTTCTTGTTTAAGTTAAATAGACACAAACTGACACAAGTTATCACTCTCACTCCTGTGTTAAAGAGAAAACCTGTGCGAGGTAGTCTTAATCCAAAGTGAGTTCTTAAATTTTCTGCATAACTCCGACTATAGTGATGTTTTAGCAATATTCTTACGACTACTGTAACACTGAACGCAGTTTCTGTAGTATTCTTCATCACTTTAAAGAGATGATGGAGTATACTGTTATGTTCTTATACCCAACGCCTCTCAGTGCCTACAGAGTTGATAGGAACTTGACTTTTCATTGTCGCAAATGTTTATTCGTGACTACTCTGAATGAGAATAGCGAAACTTAGAACATTCCAGAAATCTACTCGTCTCCACTCTGGGTTTAATGTATGTGCAGAATATTCAGAAGTTAAAGAAGTTTGACCTTGTAATTATCGGTTTGTATCACTGCGGGCGTTTGACACGTCAGGTTGGAGTGTTTAACTGAATAAATCATTACATTAACATATTCCTTACATATCAAATATTTCATTTGTTCAAAATTGCTGAAAATAGTCTAAATATTTTCATTAACAGTGTGCACGTGCACAAAGTGCTATCATCAAAGTCATTTAATAAGTCTAGATTTCTAACCTGTTTAGCGTTTCTCATCAAGATGTGTGTTTAACTTCCTAGAAAAGTAAAATAACGGATACCTTTTGTTTCACCCATTGTTTTCTATCAGTGGCAAGGCAAAGGGACGGGTGCTACAATAGAAGCTGTGTGATGTCGTTACGATAAAAAATCACTAAAACATTGAATCATCACATCTTTACAGGGCACCTACAAGAAATTTGTCAGAAACTGTTTTTTTATTACAGTACAACCTCTCCAAAACGGCCCTCTCTTAGGCAAAATGCGTATAAGTACATTGACACGACGCACTTTTTTGTATAGAGGTGACACGGATTATCTCGTTCAGTGTAAAGTTCACAGATACCGATTATAAGGATATTCGTACACAGAGATAAAGAAATATTACTGCGTAATACAGTTTGAAGATAGTGGTCGATAGTGTTTTTCCAGTTTTGAGGGAATGGAAATAGGCCAGTTAGGAGGAGAAAATCATACTGTAAAGGCACACATTTTTGCGAGCCAAAATTTTGTAAATTAGAAATATTGAGTATGTTTGCGAGATTGTAGCAAAATGTTGTTCTGCTTGTTTTGAATTTTTGAGAAATCGGGTGTTCGTACAAGTTACACATTATAAGCGTTAGATAAGTACGTTTTGAATAATCCCGCAAAGATCGATCGGTTTTAATTGTATGGATGTTTTAGCACCTCTGTTTAACTGTTAACCTTGTCTACCCTATAGGTCAAGGTCAGATAGTGAGATGTTTACATGCTTTTAGGGAGAGACTTAAAATTGGATTTTAAAAGCTTTAAAAAACAGTAACAGTGGAAATATGTGTATAAGCTAATGGGATAACATGAGGATGTTAATATGGTGTGCTATGTCGAAAAATAACCAGAAAAAGAGAAAAAAAAACAGTAGTAAAGGAAGTGAATCGAAAACTGAAAAAGGTAACAAAGAAGCAAAAACGGCGGGAAGCCCTACCTGGGATAATACGTGCTCTGGATCATTTGTGCAATTACTGGCCGCAGGGGCTAATACAGGTGATAGTAGCGTTTTTATTGATCAAGCTAACTGTTTATCACTGAGCCATTTACAACAACAAACAATTATGAATCCTAACGGTCAAAATGTTGGATTAGCATATAATTGCCTTCACCAGTCGGGCATGTATACAATAATGTACCAAACATGACGTATAATGGCTATTCCCCAGTGTCAGTACCAATGAACATGCAAAATATTAACAATAAATCCCAGCAATCACCTCAAAGTAATATTACCAACGCAGACATTATGAACTTCTTATCATCAAAATTTTCAGAAATAACGTATAAATTCTCAGAAGTGACGAAAAGACTAGATAAATTAGAGGGTTTAGAAGAAAATGTGAGGAATGTTGATGACAAAATGACAAAATTATGGAGCGACATAGACTCGCGTGTCACTCGGCAAACACATAAAATCAAGTCAATGGAAACCCGAGTAGAAAGCAATGAGTTTGACATAGATAAAACCAGGGATGATGTCCGTAAACTGAAGGAACAAAGTGATAGACTTAAGGATACGATGACAGACTTAGAATCTAAAGCAATGCTGAACAATTTAATTATCGGTGGAATACACGAAGATGAAACCGAAACGCAAACCAAAACCCTTGAATTAGTTAACAGCTTTCTTAAGGACACACTTAAGATGCCGGAGACGGATTTTAATTCAATATCGATAAATCGTGTGCATCGTATCGGTAGAAAAATCGAGGGCAAACCAAGAAATATCTTGGCAGTGTTCAATGAGAATGAAAATAAGAAGTCAGTAAAGGCATTTAGAGGCAATATTGAGAAGAATTCGGGTTACTACATGCATGATCAGTTTCCGCAGAAGTGGCCGCTCAACGTAGAAAACTCGTACCAATTATGATGAAAGCGAGGGCGGATGGACAAGAGGCATACATTAGATACAAGTT
This sequence comes from Mercenaria mercenaria, assembly GCF_021730395.1. NCBI lineage: Eukaryota > Metazoa > Mollusca > Bivalvia > Venerida > Veneridae > Mercenaria > Mercenaria mercenaria. Next base: position 55,925,211 of record NC_069372.1, read on the forward strand.
AATAGTAAATGGTCATGTATACTCAAATGGAAAATACGGCCAGGTGCAATAGGTCGCACAGGAGGGTGATATCAAAGTGTTTGCTTGGAACTGTCATGGATTAACATATGATAAAATTCAAAATGAAGACTTTGCAAAACTTATATCGGGTTACGACATTGTTTTTCTTTTAGAATCATGGACCAATCAAAAAAGCAATGTGGAGTTAAACGGTTATGTTAGTCACAATTTATATAGAAAATTTCAAAATAAAAGAGCCAGAAGAAGTTCTGGTGGTATTGTTATATATTATAAAGAAAACTTTCAAGAAGGTATTTCTATAGTTAGGAATCATTTTGATACTATTGTGTGGCTTAAGCTAGACAAAGCATATTTTTCCTTTGAAACTGATTTGTATTTATGCGGTGTATACTGATGGGGTGAGAGCTCTCCAGCGTATAATTGTGTTAATTGTAATCTGTTTGAAATATTACAATCTGATATATGTGATTTTCATCTGTTAGGCACTACTATAGTTGCTGGAGATTTAAACTCTAGGGTAGGACTCAAACCAGACTATATAGATTATGACACGAATATCCCTTTTCTTAATGACGATTCATATGTGCCAGACGTCCCGTTAAAGCATGTGTCGATGGACTCAGTCAGTAATTCGCACGGATTACAATTACTTGATCTCTGCAAAAGCACGGGAATACGGATATGTAATGCTATATTAGAACCCAGTGGTACATACACTTTTTGTTGTGAGCACGGTAGTAGCGTGATTGATTACCTGTTATGTAAGCAAGAAGACTTTTTTCACAGCAACGATTTTACAGTTGCTGATTTCAATGAATTCTCGGACCATACACCGTTATCATTCACTTTATCATGCGAAAGGTTAAGGGAGCAGACAGATTTACCTAAAGATGAACGCACTTATATTAAATGGGATAGTGCTAGAAGGGATGAATTTAGAAGGTTAATAATATCAAAATTACCAGAGTTTAACCATGTTTTGAATAACAGTGAATCAATTAATACATGTGCTGACGATTTTGTAAGTCTAATGAATGATGCTGCGTTACCTCTATTTGCAAAAACAATTAAAAACAGAGACAAAGTAGCCTTTAAGCAAAACGTGTCCCCGGTTAAAATGTCTGAATGGTTTGACAAGGAATGTAATGAGAAGAAAACGGAATATATTGACGCATTGCGTGCTTTTAATATCGTGAAAACTTCCGTAAACAGGCAGTTGTTACATTCGAAAAAGTGTGAATATAAAACATTTTTAAAAAGGAAGAAAATGATGTATAAAAAAACGAAAAATGATTGAAATAGAGAATTTAAGAACAAAGAAACCGCAGGAGTTTTGGAAGTATTTCTTGAAGAAAAATAGTAGAAAGGGAGAAAATATTGATAGTGGAGACTTTTTCAAACATTTCAAAGCACTGTCCGAAGAAATTAATACATGTATTTCAAATAATGAGAATGCAGACGAGTTTTGTGGTAGGAATTTAGATCCCAACGACGTTATCTATGAACAGTTAGATGTTAGAATTAGCCCGGAGGAAATAGAGAAAGCAATTAAATCATTGAAAAAAGGAAAAGCGGGTTCCATAGATAATCTAATAAATGAATATTTCATAGAAGCAGTTGACATACTACTCGGACATATAACGGACTTATTTAACAAAATTTTCGAGAGCGGCGAATTTCCAAACAAATGGATGGAAGGTTTGATAGTACCCTTGTATAAAAAGGGCGATGAACGGGAACCTAGTAACTATCGTGGAATTACGTTGATTAGTTGTATAGCAAAATTGTTTACATCAGTGATGAATAATCGACTCAGTGATTGGTGCAAAAACTATCACATTAATACAGATGCACCGTTCGGTTTCAGGTCAAGGTTGTCAACGGTAGATGCGATTTTTAGTCTAAACACACTTGTTGAAAATATGCTGAATAATGGTAAAAGGCTGTACGTTGCAATGGTTGATATGAAGAAAATTTTTGACTCAGTTAACAGAAATGCATTGTGGTATAAGTTATATAAACTTGGAATATCGGGAAAAATGCTAAGAATGTTGAGGGCTATGTATACAGAAGTGAGAAGTAAAATTAAACATTGTGACAAGTACTCGGGTTTTATCAATATATTCATTGGCTTGAAACAAGGGGACATAACTTCGTCACTTTTCTATGCTTTATCTATAGAAGATTTAGAAATGTATCTACAAGCCAATACCGACGGAATAACTCTACAAGAGGTCACGCTGATGTTACTGATGTATGCAGACGATATGGCAATTGTAAGGGGCCTCCGTGGCCGAGTGGTTAAGGTCGCTGACTTCAAATCACTTGCCCCTCATCGATGTGGGTTCGAGCCTCACTCGGGGCGTTGAATTCTTCATGTGAGGAAGCCATCCAGCTGGCTTACGGAAGGTCGGTGGTTCTACCCAGGTGCCCGCTCGTGATGAACGGAGGGGCACCTGGGGTCTTCCTCCACCATTAAAGCTTGAAAGTCGCCATATGACCTATCATGTGTCGGTGCGACGTTAAATCAAACAAAACAAACAATCAAATATGGCAATTGTAGCTGAGACACCACAGGATTTGCAAACTAACTTAAACTTGCTGAAAGATTATTGTGACTGTTGGGGTATTGAAGTCAATATCGAAAAGACTAAAGTAATGATATTTAAAAAAGGTGGAAGAATACGGGTAAATGAGCATTGGATGTATGACGGCCAACCTCTAGAAACTGTGACAAATTTCAATTATCTTGGTGTAGTGTTTAACTTGTCTGGTTCCTTTAATATGAATCAAACTATGCTTTCAGGAAAAGGTCTTAAGGCGATGAACTTTTTGTTACACAATATAAAACAGTTTGACATGAAACCAAAAATATATTGTCAGCTATTTGACTCCTTTGTGAGCTCTGTTCTCAACTACTCGTGTGAAGTATGGGGAATTATTAAGTCTAAAGAGATAGAACGCATACACTTAAAGTTTTGTAAGAGAATATTGAACGTAAAGTTAAGTACCAGCAACGCTAGTATTTATGGAGAGTTAGGTAGATATCCTTTGTATATCAATAGATATGTTCGTGCTTTAAAGTATTGGTTCAAAATTGTTAATACTGATAACTGCACATTGAAGGCATTATATAATTGTGCACTTGCTGATTAAAAAGTTAATTGGACAAGTAATGTTAAACATTTATTGTGCTCGAATGGTTTCGGATACGTTTGGGAGAATCCATTTGAAGTGCATAAAAATTTTAGTATCACTATTTTTAAGCAAAGACTAATTGATTGTTTTATGCAAGACTGGTTAGAAAATATTAGTACAAACAGAACATTGTCATTATATAAATATATCAAAACAGACTTTAGTTATGCTGGATATTTATACCAGTTATAAAAATGCAAACGATTTGCTTTGACTAAATTGCGTGTGTCTGCACATAGCTTTAGGATAGAAACGGGCCGTTATGGTCGTAATAGACACGATAGGGAAGATAGACTGTGTTTAAATTGTGGTGCTGAAAATGGAGATATAGAGGACGAATATCATTTTGTGTTGAAGTGCCCAAAATATAATAATACTATGCCCCAACGATAACTTGATATTTACAAACATGACTATAAATAGATTAAAATGGAACATAGGGAATTCAGCATTTTTCTAGCATGTTACAATCTAAATAGTTCTAGATTTTGTTCCAATTACAAATTAGCTCAGTGGTAAAGCATACTCTCCATGGCCAACAGATCTTTTGCCGTGTGGGTTCGAAACTCAGCATTGAGAATTAATTTTTATTTCACTTTTGCATAAAAATTTAGTTTCCTTCATGAGCTCTGTGACAATATTTAATTATGCAATTGTTATCTGATCTTGATGTATATTATTATTATTTGTGTGGTTGGAAAAGGAACTTCGGTTCAATTCCTAGAAAAAATAAACTTATGTTCTGTTCTGTTCTGTTCCTATACCTGTTGCAAAGACGTTTTAACATGTAATCAGTATCCAAGGACAAAGATGTCAATGTTTGATTAATTAAATGCACTGCAAACACAAAAGTTGTTATCTGTTCTAAATTCAAGTTTTATGAGCGTTGTTCTACCCGTCTTAAAATTATACTATTCTATAGTCGTAACAGAAACACAGAAAATATACATCTTTTGCAAATTTGATATAGAATACTGATGAAGTTTTGTATGAGGACGACATCTTCTTGATTTACATTATGGTATATGTTAATATTTATGCGAAGACTAATATTTGCGAGTTGACGGATCTCGCAAATATAGAGAAAATTAAACCTCCGCGAAAATGTTAGTAATATACTTGTAAGTTTGTTCCGATTAAAAAATTGATTTCTTTCATAAATATATATGCCTTTTAGAGTTTAGATGAAAAGTACTTGAAAGCACACTAATTACCTTGTATTGTAAAACATGCTTACACTAAGAACTAAGACATTTGGTCAAAATATGTAACAAAGTAATGTTTAGAAAAAATCAACAATCCGTAAACGAACTAGTAAAATGTCATGACCTTTTTTGACAAGCATGAATGTGCATTGTTGTAATCTCAGCTGATGGAGAGCTTTCATTGCCTCTACACTTCATTTAGGGTGTTATTAAGAGTAATAAAAAAGTAATGAATAAAAGAAGTTCAAAATTTGGTACATTTAATTGTATTCACATGTTTATAAAATTATCATGATAGGTCAAATTGCAGTTGATAATAATAACTCAAATTGTATCCTAATAGAAACTGAAAAGACTGATGGTTCGCACCTTCAGTTGTAGTTTGTCAAAAGTCAGTTTTGTTTGCAAAACCTTATGATGACGAAATCACAATTCTTGAAGTTAAAAGGGCTATTGGCAGTAAAAAAGCTGTAGGTTTTGATGGAATACAGACTGAGGTTCTTAAGAACGATGCATTTATTGTTACTTCTTCGTGCTATGTTTATTGTTTGTTTAAACAAATGGATACGATTAAGCAATTATTTGGTGAAACATATTAAACCCATACCAACATCATCAAGCAACGATCAAATACCTCTTACTTTACAGAGGCATCGCACTTGCGTCCGCTATGTAAAAGAAATGTACTGCTTTGTAATTAATCATAGACTGTCCTAAAGGAACGAGGATAATGAAAAGACTGTGGAAGAGCAGAACTGTTTTAGAAAAAAGCGGAATTGATTAAATCGCTTAATTAACAAATATAATTGAAACCAGAAAGAAACAAAACTATTCTGTGCACTTATTGACTTCAGAAAAACACACGACAGTGTTAATATGGCAAACATATAGATCAAATTAATATCAAGAAGTATAGATGTAAATGGTAGACTACGACTTGCCTTGTACCTGAAGTACTTTGGAATTTGAACTGACTGCAATGATAAAAAAAATGTGTATACTAATGAATGTTGATGAAATTGTTCTTATCACAGATATGATCTTCAAACCTTATTACAAGCTGTATATGACTAGTATTAAACATCAGATATAATAAAAGCTCGTATATCACGAAATGACCCTAAATCAATAATTAGAGGTCATTTACCAGTCATAAGTGACCTCCGTATCAAATGTGAATTTAGACCAAATCATTCTCTACTTATTTGGCAAAAAAATTTTCTACTGGGTCAATGTGACCTTGAACTTTGACCTACTAGTAGTTATAGACTTGTTTGTGCGAAAACAGTATAACCCCATTTGACCTTTAATCCTTGGTCCGAACCAACTAATGCCGGACAATTTAAAATCCACAGGTTTTACTAAACTTTGTAAAAACCTCTGATTTAACTTGCAAAGGTATTAACAAACCAAAAAAAAAACATATATTTTATACAAATTTTATATAAAATACATTTCATTAAAAAGTCATAAGAAACTTTAAAACCCATACTGAAAAAACAAGTAGCCTTTTTCATAACCTCTTAATACAATGTAAACACATCAGTTACTACGTTTAAATCAGGAAGTAAAGACAAATATTTATCCACTCGAGAGAACTTCCGCATTGCTAGAACGTTCTATCATAATCGTGACTGTGTTATTGCATCAGATTTATGAACTTAGGTACGCCATTTTGAACAGTTATAACAAAGGATATGTCTTATAAAATTAAATAATTAAAGAAAGGACTTATACAGATATATGATTATTTGAGACTTTTACAAAGATAACTGTAAATATATTATATATCAGAGGATGGATACAACAGCACGATGTAAGGATAGAATTTGCTATACTGTGACAAATATTCTGGAATTTGGATAAGAACGGACTCATTGAAAAAAACAATTGATCAATTAATAAAATCGAATAAAAAGGATACGATTTTAGACTCTAATAACAAGGAATATGTGAATATTATTGCGAAACGAAAAGAAACGATTTAGTACCGTACACAGCTAGGACATTCACCGGCGGTGTAATATTGTATCAGACGACACACTAGGACTTTCTTTGCTGGTATAAAAACCATACAACGACAGAATTGAAGGAATGAAACTTTAAAAACGTTAAACAAATTATTAGGTAGTTGCAAACACAGAACTTTATTTTACAGCTGCCAAATTGATAATGTACTTTCACACACAATGGTGAAAACACACAAACAACTGAAATCACTCAACCGTTTGAGTATGCCATAGGTATACGCATGATTGAATATCATAATGCTTTCACGTTGTGAGAATCACTCAACCGTACACTTATACCATAATCCTACGGTTGACTGAATATTATAATACTTTTATGTTGTAAGAATCACTCAACCATTTGAGTATGGCATAGGCATACGCATGGCTGAATATTATTAAACTTTAGTGTTACTGAAATTACTCAACCGTTTGAGTATGCCATAGGCATATGCATGATTGAATATACGCTTTTGAGAGTAGTATGGAATATAACGTTTATGGTACATTTTTATTAGTAGTAAAGAATATTACGTTCTTGATACATTTTAATACATTTTAATACATTTTAACTCATTTTATTAAAATAATTTATAATTGTTTGTTCATTTTGTTTTACATTGTTAACTTTTAGTATTTTATACAATAAATCATACAATGGTATTTTATCTTGTAACATTTTTATGAAAAATAAACAATAATATCCGCAAAACATACTTGTTTTGTCTTGATATTGTATGTTGTTATACTTAACCCCAGGTATATAATTAATTACTTCCTTTGGTGGAGGAAGTCCAAATGGATCGAAGTATATTTTACCAATATAACAAACCCAATGTGTTCCAGACCCAACAGACTCATCTAAATTGATTATTCCACACTCGTCCTTTACTTTTAATTTTAGTAAATTATTTCTACTAAATACACCCCTAAAGTTTATTATACCGAGTTGTTTTACCCATTGTTCAATTTCAAAGTTAGAAATAGGTTTGTTTATAAATTTTATTTTTTTTTACTATAGGAATTCGTCTGTAAGGTCTTTTCTGAGAATCAATCTGTAGACCAAAACCTTTGGTTCCCGGGGAATTTATAATTCCACCCTGACCATGTCCCTTACCACTTAACAAAGATGTAATCAAAGGTATCCCTAGACTAGCAGCTAGCATACCCAGGAACCCGCCATTTTGTTTTTGTTTTTGTGTTAATTTAATCACTCCAGATCCTACTAGTTGCTTTCTTTGATTGGGTGTAAGATATGGCGATATTATATTTCTCTTATCATTAGCTACTGAAATCATACCATTTCCAAGTATTTTACTAACACCAGTACTGGCCAGTCCGGAAAGGGCTCCAATGCCTAGAGGGGCTAATATTTTTGGAGCTATTTTTTCTGCCATTGGAAGTATTGTTTTTCCTAACAAACCAGCCAAAGCTCCTAAAAATCCACCATTTTGACCTTGACTGGACATTTGTTTTTTTTGAAATTTTAATTTCTAATCCCTTCTTATTTGCAACAGCTTTTTTAATTTGATTAATTTGTGTTTTTGTTAATAGTAAAGGGAAGTTTCCATGTAATTGTTCATGTTTTAATCTAAAAGTATGTGGAATTTTATTATTATAAGCTTGTGCTAAATTTTTCTTTTGTCCATCTGTAAGGTTAACTTTATATTCAATATAATTTGATACCATTATATATAATTTATATTTATTTTATTTAAACAATAACAAGTTCATTTCCAATAGTATTTATTTCAACTGTTTCCTCATATAATACAATTGCGTAAATACGATATCTTGCAGCGGGAAGTGTATTTAACTTAATTGTTAATGTAATCTGCTTAGGATCTTCTGTAGTTACTTCCTTTTTATATTCCAAGTTAAAATGAACAAATCCATACAAACTTTGAAAATTAAATCTATTTAAGAGACTTCCAGTAGTCTTATTATTTTGTTTATAATAATAATTAATTACATCATCATATATTCTTGATATACTTGTGTATTCTGTTTCTGGATAAAAAATACCATTACCAACTTCAAGACGACAAGAACTCAAAGTACAATCATCACCTGCTGCATTAACTTCAAATGTATCTAATAAATGTGGATTTTGTATTTGTGCATTACTTTTATCAGGTCGTTGTAAATAAACAAATACATGTTGTGGTTTTGTTACACCAGCCGTTATTCTAAAAGTTGTATTAATCTGTTGTGTATCAGTTGATTGCGTCATCATTTCCCGAAGGTATGACCATCTTGCTTTTGTAAATCTTTCAGAAATTAAATTAAGTCCAAATTCATTAAAAACCAAACGTGGAACCCATAGAATTAATTTTGTTACAATTACCCTACCTGGATCAGCAGCATTAGCTCTAAAAATTAATTCATCATCATCTGTCAGCTGCAGTGTTATTTGAATTTGACTTGGAGGTAAAATATTAGTTTCTAAACCCTGAAAAAATGAATAATTATTTAATGGAATCTTAGCATTTACCTCTTTACCACCTTCGATTAATTCCTTTCTAAATTTGAAACCTTTATTATCATCAGCAGCAGCAGTAGCAGCAGCATCTAAATAAATAAACTCATTTGTTCCAGTTGTTCTTACATAATCTTCAGACAATTCAACCAAACTCTTTACATTTACTACCTTATATAAATTATTACAATCATAAACAATTTTTCCATTTTGTTTAACCACTAACTGATCAATTAATGAAGCTGCATTATTAATTAGAGCAATTTGATCTCCATCAGCATAATTATTACCATTAGCAAGATTATTTACTTTAAAACTTACTTCAAAATAACCATTAAACCAATCAAAATATGAGCTTCTATCATTAATTGTAAAGTGATATCCGTTTGTTTTTGTTGCTTAGCATTATTTCCCAAGACAGATATTAAAGCTGTATCTAACTGAATAGGAGTTCATTATAATTCATATCTTTCACAATATTGTTTTGTTCTAAACATGTATATATTATATATTATTTTATTTTTTATTAAAGTTAAAACTTTAGTTTTTATTAAAGTTAAAACTTTAGTTTTTATTAAAGTTAAAACTTTAGTTTTTATAAATTAATCTGTTAATACGTTTACGCTGAGTTGAAGTTCCAGATCCTGACAATATTCTATTTAATCTTATATTAATATCCTCCTCCTCTTTATCATTATTATTTTTATTATTTTTACTGTTATTCTTTTCTTGTAATTCCTTGGCAATTAAATTACCAACTGCCGGAGCAGGTTCTTTTTAAATTTTTCAACAAGCTTTCCTGCAGCCAAATTTCCAACTTCTGTTCCAACCTTTTTTGTTCCACTTTCTAGTGCTGCTTTTCCTGCTGTTTCCAAAGCTTTTTTTCCAGCTGTGCTAATTGAAGATGCAACTCCGCTTGAAAACAATTTAGTTAAAGTGTCAAAGATACCTGTTCCGTGTATGATTTCTTCTTCAGTCTGAGCATCAACATAAATAAATATTCCTTTATTTTTATCATAAACTTTCTTGTACATTATATAAAACTAAAATTTATAATTTCATATTTCTTTTAAAATTAGTGTAAAACTTGTTTCAACCCCATTAAAATTAATTATTCTACCAAATACATCTGTAATATATATTCTAATTGAATTTATAATATATTTATTAATTTCAGAATATCCAACTCTTTGTGGTTCTTTTGTAAATGGATAAGCTCTTGTTAAATCTGCAGTACTTAAAGCATAGATAATATCACTGAAATTACCATCAACAAGTGAATTATCAATAAGATCACAATGAATGTAAATTGTATCCACAGAGTTGGTTATATTTGGTGTTGTAGTTCCCCATTCAGTTTTGTTTACAATTTTTTTTCTCAAATCCAAGCAATGTGTGAAAATTTGATATCCCCAAATGCAACTCGAAATTATCTGTAATTGAAATCAAAATCTTAAAACTACTTAAATCAAATTCCAAACTTATTGGAGCAATTTCTGATTTATCAAATTCATAATCACCATTACTTATTAATGTTTCCCTAATATAATTATTTATATCTGTGTAACTGTAAGAACCATTTGTAAATATAATATCTTTCCATTCTTTACCATTATTGTAACGAATTATTTTATTGTCGTATTCATCACTAATATTATGCCAAGAGTAGGTCATAGTGTTAATACTATCCAAACCAACAACATAAGTTTTATTTTTATCTAAAATTAAAGAACGACTAAATCTGATTGTAAAATCACTCGGTTTATTTTATCATCTTTAACTGTTTCAGAACTTAATACTATTTTTTGTTCCATTTATATATATAATTAAAAACTAAAGTTTTAAAACTTTAATTAAAATCTAAATTCAAGAAAAATATTTTTTATATAACATTTCATGTTGTTCTGGTAAGAGTGAATTCATTTTTAATAATTGATCTACTACCCTAATACCTTCATTTTTCAGTTCTTCATTATTATTTCCAGCATCAATTGAACCACAAATTAACTCCAAGGCATTAACCAATTCTTTTGGATTACATGGACAAACGTTATAACCTTGTCCTCTAATTACTTTTTTAAATTTCATAGATCTTTTATTGATAGGTAATCCTGATTTTTCTGTTAATTCTTTGAATATTTTTCTTGAATGAATTGAATGCTTTTTGTTATTGTTATATCTTTTATTAATTAGATCAATTAAATCATCATCTACTTTAGTGTTAATGACTTCTTTTCCAGTTATTTTATCCTTAGCAACCAATTTGTTTTGACCATATAGTTTATTTAAGTTAATAATTAAATTACCATATTGTCCATTTGGTGAAACTTTATATGAATTATGATATCTTATTCCTTTTCCCGTATATTTTTTTGTTTACGAATATCCCTAATTACATCTAAGTAATTACTATAGTTGTCTCTTTTATTTATTAGGAATTGTATTTTATTTTCTTTTTCATCTTCTGTTAATGTTTTTCTTTTTTTATATTCTGTATTTTTGATGTTATTTTCTTTTTATCCTCCAATACATTTTCTATGATATTATCTAATTCTTCCCTAGTCATTTTTTTATCAGGATTTTCAGATTTGCTGTGAAAAAATTCAAACACTTCTTGTGGTGTGTTATATTTTTCGCCTAAAAGTTCTAAATCAATGTCTTTATTAAAATCAACTGTAAATTCTTTTGGTCTTGCCCCCAATTCTTCTGATTCTTCAGTTGTTTCAGTTATTCCCATCTTTTCTTTTCCATAATCTTCTAATCTTTTAAGTTCATCTTGAGAAACCCATCCAACAGGTTCATCTCCCCAATCTATTGATGTGGAAGTTGGTTTTAAAGCTTGTTGTTTTCTTATTTCTCTTTCATAATCTTCCAGTGTTTTTTCAACTTCTTCTCCAGTAGGTTCTTTGTTTATTTCCCTGTATTTTTTATATTCCCTCGCCAGTTCTTCAGGAGACCATGTAATTGATGGTTCTTGGAATATCTGTGGTAAACCTTGATATGTTTGTATATCTTTTATTTCATCACCTAATAACGCTAATTGTTGTTTTATTGCAGGTAATGCTTTTAACTGACTTGATAATTTTTCTTTTTGACTTTCTATTCCTTCAGTAATTGGTTTATAAATTTCAGTGTACATATCCCGATTTGTAGCTTTCTTAATTTTTTCTCTCATTATTTCTTCTCTAAGAGCTCTCATCTTTTGCCCGACCAAGTTTTTTCTTATTCTTATTTCATTAAGTTTTGATTGCATTTATATAATAACATAAGATAATGTAAAATAATGTAAGATAATGTAAGATAATGTAAGAAAATGTAAATAATGTATTATTATATATAAATGGAAATTCCAAATTATGATAAAAAAGTGATAAATCTAATAACTTTAAACAACGTTATCCTTTTATGCCGGATTCATGTTTTAGAATGTTAATATGTGGATCTTCTGGATCTGGAAAAACAAATACATTAATGCATATTCTTCGAAAACTTCTTATATATTATGATAAATTATACCTATATGCTAAAAACCTAGAACAATCTAAATATCAAGATTTAATTAACCAATTAAATCAAATTGCAAAAAAAAATTAAAGTAGATCCAAATGAAATACTTGAATATTCAGCTGATTCCAACCAAATTGAACCTTGTGAGAATCTTGAATCAGAAAAACAAAAAGCAGTAATATTTGATGATTTTGTATGTGAAGATAAAAAAGTTCAAAATGAAATAACAAAATACTTTATTCAAGGACGTCACAAAAACTGTTGTGTTATTTATTTAAGCCAGTCTTACTATAAAACACCAAAAGATATCCGAATTAACTGTTCACATTATATTTTATTTGAAAGTCCAGGTAAACGAGAAAATGATATGATTTGTAATGAACAAAATATTAACCCTAAATCTTTTGCTAATGCAACAAATCAAAAATATGATTTCTTATATATTGACAAACCAAGGAAGTTTTTTAGAAAAAACTTTACTGGTAATATATAATAATTATATAATGGGAGTTTTTAATAATATAGAACAAATAAGTGAACCTGAAAGTATAAGTAAAGTTAAATTTGATATTGATTTAAGTGATTATGCTACTAAAAAACAATTAAAAAAAACTTAAAAAGGAAACAGAATCGTATCTTCACAAAAATAAGGAACTTGATAACACAATGAACAGAGCATTAGATATGGGAGGTAATAACCTTATAAACCTAGGAGACCCAGATAAACCCAACGATGCAGTTTCAAGACGATTTATGTTTAAAAAAGTTCAAAGTGTAATAGATAACTATAATCTTGAAGACATCAAATCTATAAAACAGACATTAGAAGAAGAAGTAAAGAATATTGAAGAATTAACAAAAGATTTTAAAAAGAATTCATTATTAATAGTTGAATTACAAGATAAAATTGAAAAAGAAATGAAAGCTATGGTTGATTCTATTAAAGAACTTGAAGAGAAATCTGATTTGACAGATGAAAACATAAAAAAAGTATTTAGAATCAATTTTGAAAAGTTATACAATCAAGTTCAAGAATTAAAAGATAGTATGATTAAACATGAAGAACTAAAAGACAAGATTATTGAAGCTGAGAAAAAGTTACAAAATATATATCAGTTAGAAATCAGAACAGAAATAGATAAACTAAATACTGAAACTGAAAATAAGCATAAAGATTTATTAGAATTAATTTCAAATTAACTTGCAGAATATAAATCTGAACTGGAAAAAGCAGCTTCACAAAGAGGTGATGATTATGACACAGCATTAGATAACCTTAAAAAAGAAATTAATTCTAAAATAGATGACTTTAAAAAACAAATTCGAGTTTGGATTAGTACTGTTGACAACCGTCATAATTTAAAGTATGCAGACTTAAGTAATATTACAAAAAAATTACAAGAAAATATTAATGAATTTAATGCTAAAGTTGAAGAACATAAAAATGAACTGGACTTTGTAGTTGAAAAATCAGTTAAACAAGGGGTGTTAATTACTGCTAATACTGAAGCAATTAACATAATTAATGATCAGCTAGAAAATTTTAAGAAACAACTTCGGAACTTGATTAGTACTGTTGACACACGTCATAATTTAAAGTACGCGGAATTAAGTAAACTTACAGGTTTATTACAAGAAGATATCAACGAATTTAATGCTAAAGTTGAAAAAAATAAAAATGAACTGAACTTTGTAGTTGAAAAATCAGTTAAACAAGGGGTGTTAATTACTGCTAATACTAAAGCAATAACCACTAATACTCAATCAATTTCTACCAATACTGAAGCAATTAATATAATTAATGATCAGCTGGATGTATATGATAAACAAGGCGTTGTTTTTGAAAAAAGAATAGACAATATATATCATGAAAATAAAAGTTCTGGTGAAGCTACAACAAAACGACTTGATGATTTAGCTGAAATAATTCTTAAACTTAAAAAGAAAGATAAAAAAATAAAAGAAGAATTGGAAAAAGAAATAGAAAAAGTAAAACATGAAGTGTTTCTCTTTGAATACTTTAATAAAAGTTTTTATGATTACGTAAAAATGAAAAAGTATTTTGACCATCAGGGTGCTTGGATATATTCAACATATGAAGATATGACCGGTCTGAACTATTTAAATGCATTTGAATTAAAACCGGGAATTATTGTAGATTATAAAGATTTTATACACATAGACCAAAAATATAAACTAGCTGTACCAGATGTGCTTTTGAAGGGTGTGTTTTTAGTCGAAAAAACTGGAATTTATATAATAGATATTAATATTTTATTAACGGGGGGCCAGGCCTATAGGTGAACCGGATAAACCGATTAAAAGTCCAATATCACATTTTATATTTAGATGGCGGAATGATTTGGAGCGGATTAATAATCCATTTCTTAGTTTATTTGGTGGTATATTTTATAATGTAAATATAGCAGCTGAGGACTTTGACACTGATCAGTTAATATCTATGTATAAGAAAAAAATTAAAATTTATTTAACACAAGGGACAATATTTGACATTCATCCTTATAACGATTCAACATCTACAGAAGTAATATTTTCGCTTTTGGTGAATAGTTACATCAGATTCTACATATCGGATGAATATGCATTTTATGATAGAAACAAACTTTTGGGTTAATCTTTAGTTTTTATTAAAGTTAAAACTTTAGTTTTTATTAAAACTTATTATAAATGTGTTTTTATTTAACTGGAATAATTAATATAATGGGAATATTTAATAATATAAATGACAAGTAAATAAAATAGAAAAACAAATTGAAAGACAATTAATAAGAAAACCTCAATTGTTTCTAACATGTTATACCCAAGATACTGATAGTGGATTATTTCAATGGAAAACTGTAAATGCTAGTCCTGGTTTAGTTCAAAATGGCAATAATGTAAGAATTAATTTTAATTGCATTTTAATTATTCTTGTTGATGCAATTAAAATAGCTAAAGGAGAAGTTAAATTACAACTAAAAAATAAAGAAAATGTAATTCTTCAAAGTTACAATGCAAAAAATAATAGAAAAAATGAATCTATTTCTATTAATTATGCTAATAAATTTAAAGTAAATGATGTTATTTCTATTAATTCTTTAAATGTTAAGAATATTCAGTTAACAATTTATGGTTCTATAATTTAAGAGTTAATTTAAGAATTAATTTAAGAGTTAATTTAAGAGTTAATTTAAGAATTAATTTAAGAATAAGCTAATGTATCAATACCATTATCAAGAATATATCTTTTATCGTCATAACATGATAAAGATGTTTTATTTATAACATAGCTGGAAAGATTGTGTTTATCAGAACGAATAATTTTAAAGGTGTGATTAGTTTGGGTTGAATTAAACAAAGTATCTTTGTAATTTTTATGAACTATTGTTTTCTTAACAAGTTTTTTCATTCCTTTACATTTTTTAATATTAACTTCGTTTTCTAATAAATATGAATACATTTTACTTCTTAATCCGACAAATTCAACAATGGGAATGCCGGCAGCTTCATCTTTAAATTTTCCAATTACTTTTTTATTATTGTCGAAATAAAATTTTGAGTTGTTATCGTAATCACTATTATCAAATAAATCTTTGTCCTTATAAAAATCCTCATATGCATCTTTGGTTTTTATTTCATAACATAATGAATCAGTGTCAGTGAATAGTAATTTACAATTACCCTCGTACTTTTCCTTAATATAATTATAATGAAAATCATACATTAAATATTTTGATAAATCTAGAATGCACATTCCGACATAACAAGGTCTGTTTAATAACAAACTTTCTTTTATTCTATGAATACCAAAAAGGTTAGAGTTAAACATCGTTGAACTAACAAATGAAGGTTTGGCTATATACTTTAATAAAAGGTTTTCATCATAAGTTAATTTAATATTAATCCTCTTGCGTAAATTCTCCATCGTCTTACCGAATACAGAGTTGTTCATTAACTTAAAAAAGTCCTTTTCAAATGAATTTTTTGCTTTAGATCTTTTTTGAGTATTAAAATCAATATATTTTTTTAACCAAGGACTTTCGTCAAAAGTTAATATTTTGTGTATTTTTGTTACTTTTAACCCTAATTGTGTATATTGTGCAAGATTTTTATAATGAACTACATAATTTTGTTTTTTCATTAAAGTTGGAACTAATTTTTTTACATTACTTTTTCCTATTTCAAATTCTTCTTTAATATTTTTACTATAATTGGAAAGCCATTCGTCTGGTATTTTAATTTTTTCAGGAGCTAAAGGATAATCGTTGTGGGTTTTATGTAATTCTTTTGGATATTCAAGATCACATTCAACTATAAAGTTAGTTTTACCTTTTGCAATTAATTTCTTGAATTGTTTTTCAGATATAAATTTAAAGTTTCCAGAGGGTAAAGGTTGACACATGGCCCAACCGTAAAGGTTATTGGCGTCGAGGTACATAATGTATTTGCTGTCAAGTTTAGGATCATAATCTTTCATATATTTATTGTTTGCTTTACTGTATCTGTTTGAAATATAACTTATTCCTCCTCTCAGTCCCTTTTCAATAAAAAGATACATATCAATATCAGTTATTAAATCTAATTTAATTCCTGTCATTTTTAACATTGCATCCCAAGCTAACCCAGGACTACTAAAATAATGACAAGGATCTAATTTGTAGTACTCCAAACATAGTTTTCTAAAATTTTCGAATACATCAGCTAAAAGTAATACGTCAGTTTTTAAATATAGATCATGATATTCTCCCATTGTTTTAATTTTAAATTTATTCCAAACGTTTTAGCATGTTCGTATTCATTATCAGAAATATTAGTTTCATTCAAAATTGAATAAAAATCTTCTTTAGAAGGTAATTTTGTTTCTTTGAATTTTTCAAATGTATCCATGTAATCATATGGATAAACACCTTTTGTTTTTAATAATTCAACACTTTCACAATTAAATTCAGTTGATGTGTATTTAAATTCTGGGATATTTTTTACTAAGTTATCCAATGATTGAGACATAAACTGGAATGAATCAATAAAGACCAAGTCAGAAATCATAAATGCCATATATCTTTCCATATTGTTAGGAATAACATTAATTTCTTTTTTGAATTTTCCTATTTGTTGCATAATAAAATGGCCGTCATAACCTCTTAAATTGTGAAAAATAACAGGAATTTTGTGTGTTAGTCTAAAATTAATATTACATTCTGAGTGAGCACTTCCTCTGAATTTTCCTGTTATATGACAATGATCACGTACTGGCACTTCACCTTCTATATATTCTTTTTCACAGATATGACAAAACTTTTGTTTTTTAAATTCACTTTCATCTTTTTTAGACATTCTTAGTTCTTTGTTAAAATTATCTTTAAATATTTCTTTACAATATTCCTCTTCCTCAAGCATTTTTTCAATAAACTTATAAACTGCATTAGGACCTCTATAAATCTGGGTTGGTTTAGTATAACTGTTATCATAACAACAAACAACTTTATAGCCGTAACCACAATCTATATGATTTTGATATGGTTCAGTAAATGAAGATTCAGTTGATGGTAAAGCAGTTAAAACTTTTTTAGTTATTGATTCAAAATCAGCATAAATTACAAAAGGTACTGCTAAACCTTTATGATAATTTTTAAATTGTACTTTACTTTCCTCTTTTGGCATTTTTATGCCTTGGGTACCATTAATAGCTAAACAATTTGGAATATGTTCATTTAATATTATTTCTTGAGTAAAATGTTGTAAGCAACTTTTACAAAAATGTTTCTTGTTTGTATTTTTTGTTTTGTTATTCATTAATCTATTAAAGTCTTTTATCCAAATATAATGTTGTTGTTTTTCGTTGGTAATTAGCAACATGTCACAGTGTTCTTCGTATTGATATTTTGATATGTACAATGGATAAATTCCTGTAGGTTTTTCATAACCAAATATATTAAATGATATTTCATTTAAAACTTCTATTTTAGGTATCTGATTTAATGTAACAGGAAACTTTATTCCAGTATAATCAAGATCGTTTATATGATTTTTATATTTTGAAACTCTATGAGGGTTTTCTTTAACAGGAAATTTATAAGCTAAATGGCACCATCTAAAACATTCATTATCATCGTTCTTTATATTTATTAATCCTTTCATTGAATTTTGTAATGGTTTTGGTAATTCTAAATAACTTGAAGCAGCCAATGGACTATACTTATATCTATTTATATAATGAGCATCAACTGACTCTATTCTCCAGCCGCTTCCTTCAGAAATCCAATTACCAATTCTATTTATTATTTCATCAAAAGCTTGTCGTAAAGTTTTTTTTATTTCATTTGTGTTAATAATTTCTAAAGCCTTTGATTGAAAATAAGCTGATTTATATATTGTATCTGTTGCACTCATTTTTACAAAAGTTAATTTTAAAACAATATTTATTTTTATACCTTTTAAAGTTTTAAGTTCAGATTTAAGTATTTCATAAGAGTCGTTTATAGTTAAATATAATTGATTCTTTGGATCTTGTCTATATTCAATCTTAATTTCAAATTTCTTAATATATTGATTTTTTGATCTCTCAATTTCCATCTATATATTATATTTAGAAAAAAAATCTCTAAGGAAAAAAGGATTAAAAAAATAATAAAATAAATAAAGTTTAAGAAGAACTAAAATATTTAAATTTATATCTTTTTCCGCTGGTTTTTGATATTCCACTTTTAACTTGGTTTTTTCCTTTGCAGCACATTGTTATTAACCCTGAATTAATATTAAGGTCTTTGGATGCTGCATAAGTGCTTTTATATGTTTTTTCTTCATTAGTGTCACAATCGGTTGCAATAACTTTTTTAGGATTGTTCCGAATATTATTTGGTCTGGGACAATCACATAATCTTTCAGCATTTTCTTCTTCAGTTAATAGACAATCACAGTCCCATTCAAATAAATTATTTTTTAAAGATAAGGATCTATAACATTTTGTAATTTATTAATGACGTGGTTTTTATATTCATCGCTAACTATTTGATCAAGTTTTGATTTAATAACATTTCTTCTTTTAAGAACTTTCTTATATGAATTTTTGTCTGGATTCATTATTTCTCCTAAAGTGCTAGATAATTTTGGTATAATCATTCTATCTACCTTTCTATTAACCATCTATATATAATATACTTATAGAAAAAAAATCTTTAAAAACGCACCTAAAGAAATTATATTGATTTGAGAAATTTGTTTATATTATCTATGTCTTTTGAATAAGATTTTAAAGTCATTTTTTCTAAATTGTTATCAACTGTTAAAATTTTAATACCTTCTTGAGACATTCTGCTTAACCATTCTTCGTGTAATTTGTGTAGTTTTTCTAAATAATCTAAACCAACTTTGTTTTCTTCCGTTCTGTGTCTTTTTTGAAGTCTTTTAAAACATATTTCTGGATCGGTTTTAACATAAATAAATCCATCAATTGGGTTTTTTCCGTATGGTTTTATAATATGATCAGTTAAGAAAAGATTGTATACTGCCCACTCGGGGTCATTTATAACACCGTTGTCGTGATGTTGTTTTGTAAAAACGTTACTGTTAGTTAAATAACAACGTTCAAGGACAGAAACACCATCAAACTGTTTAGCAGAAGATAAAATTTTTATATGACTGTTTAAAGTTGTTAGCTGAAAAGGAAATAAATATTTGGAAGGTTCTTGAGCAGCAAGTTCAAAAAGATTATATGAATTATAACTTGCGAAGCTGGAACCTTCGGTTGCACGTGGATCCATAACATTTTGCCATTCGTGAATTGGTTCTGGAATTATATTAAAATTAGGATTATATTCTTTAATAATATCTAAAAACGTACTTTTTCCTGATGCAATATTACCTTCAACTGATATAATTTATATATAAAATACTTACAGAAAAAATCTTTGATAAATCTTTAATAAATCTTTAATAATCTTTAATAATCTGCAATACAACTCTTCTTCTTTTTTGCTTTTATATCCGTTAAGTTTAAATTCCTTCATATGCATTTCAAGAGGTGTTGAATAATTTTTTTCTTTCTGCATTTCTAAAAGTATTGTAAAAATATCCTGAATAACCTTATTTGGATCTTCTTTATTTACTTTTCCAATCCGTGCTTTTGTTATAAGTTGTTTTATTTTGTGATGATGTGTTTTTAAAATAAATTTCTTGTCGTCAAGTTTTAGTCTGTTAGTAAATATGGTAATTACTGATGGAACAGCACCAGCAACTGCTACAAATACAGGAATAGCTGGAACAAGTGCTAATGCAGCTGAGCAACCAAAAATACCTGCTGTAATATATAATCCGGTACTTACTCTCCCACAAAATTTATAACTTTTTCTGTAAGCAGCAGCTAGTTTAGTTAAGTGAATAATTAATTGATCTATTGTTTCTATTCCATTATTAGAAATCAGATTTTTATTACTCATTTATATAATTAAACTTTTTATTTTCTAAATTAAATTTGTTCAAGATCGCTAAACGGAACCCAACTATTAAATTTTTCGCTATAACCCTTCCATTTTACTAAAGCTTGTTTTTTCTTATAGTCTCGTCTAATAACTTTTTCAATTCTAAAAACTTCTTGTGTAGTAGGTAAAAGTTCTTGTCCGTAAAATGAACCTTGAACTATTTCATTATTTAAATCTTTAATAGAGTATGTTCTGGGATTTGTATTATTAATTTTATAAATTATAAATATTTCCTCTGTCCAGTTTGGTGTATATCCTTTTTCGAAATGTCTTTAAAGTTTGCTTAAGCGAACTCGATCACCAATTTTAAATTTTGCTTTGCTCTTTGGTGTCTTTAAATTACCATATAAGTTAAAGTAAACAATACCTTTATTTAAGTTTTTACTAGCTTCGGTTGGTGACATTTTTATACTAGAATGTTTTGTTTTGTTATATTTATCAACCATATCCTGCAAATTATCTAAATAAGTATAAGTATTATTTGCTGTAAAATGTTTCCACATTATTCTTTTTAAAGTTCTATTGAATCTTTCAATTACTACAGCTTTGCCTTCATTAAATGTATGATACATATTAATCTTATTTTTATTCAAAAATGATTCAAACTTTTTATCATAAAATTCTTTTCCTTCATCCACCTATAAATTTGTTGTAATCCTTGCAGTCTTCGGGGACTTTCGTCCCTGAATTCTATCTTCAGAAATTATTTTTTCAAATGCTTCAGTAACAGATTCTCCAGTTTTATTCTTTAATGAAATAACCCAAGCATATTTACTAAATATATTAATAACGGTTAACAAGTACTTTGCTCCTTTATTATATTTTGAAAAGGTTTGCATATCAACTAAATCAGCAGACCATGTGTCGTCAATATCATTAACTATCACTCTTCGTTTCCTAAATTTTCTTTTAATTGGTTTGTGTAATTCTTCTGCTAATTCATCGCTCCAATTTATTTCGGGGGTAGTAAAAGTTTGCTCTACCCCCTTTTCCCGTTTTTTGACTTTTGTCCGAGACCAGGTTTGTATTTCGTTTTGATAGCTGGTTTTACAACTAAATGTTTTGCAATCTTTTCTCCAAATGTTTTTGATTTAGTTTTGTTTAAGTTGGAAAGCATTTTTTTGTCGCATGTACCCTTTTTTACACCGCTGTCATAGCAAAAGTCATGGTCCATACATACTGCGTCTAGTTCGTTAATAGGGGGTCCGTTATCTAAAGGATTTCCTGGTCCACAATAGTTATATCCTGGAAGTGTTAAACCTTTTTTAGGTAATAAAGGTAACATTGCTTTGTGAATATCTAAATTACCTCCTGTACTTTTAACAAATTTTGATTTCATTTTTCCACAAGATGCACAGGTAGTCATTATCATTTTTCTCCCGTTTTTTGCTGTAACATAATGGGGATTTATATTATCAGTAAATTTTCTTTCTTTCAAACAATATATTTTATTTTGTAAACTCATCTATATCATATGTATTTAAAACTTCTTAGTTGGTTTAAAACTTGTGGATTTTAAATTGTCCGGTATTGACCAGTCCTGACCAATGATCATAGGTCAAGTGAGGTTATACTGTTTTCGCACAAACAAGTCTATAACTACTCCTACTGTCCTCAAAATCAATAGGGCTCATATCTATTGGTCATGACAAAAATGCCTATTAAATTAGATAATCCTAGGCCGAATGAGTTACTATTTAGAATTTGTTTTATTGTTTTGGGTCACTGTGACCTTGTCCTTTCCATGAAAAAAGGTTTTTGCTAAACACATTAATCAGACGACATATTCATCATGTAGCAATTTTAAAGAAATTGCATGACAGCAACCATGAATTGGCTTCAAATATAGTATTTCACATTTTTAGATTGTATAAAGAATAGCAAAACCTATTAGTGCAACTGGTCATACCCAAACTCAATTTCAAGTTTGAAGATCCTGCGCCAAAGCAATCTTAAGTCATTTCATGGAATCTGTTTTATTTTTCAAGTTATAGCCGAAAAAAGGTTTGTGTAAACTTGACATTAGATCTGCTTATTTCAAAATCAATAGGGGTCTCCTGCTGGTCATGACAAACCTCCCTATTAAGTTTCGTGATCAAACACATTCTGCCAAATAACTTTGTTAACTGCTTGTATGATATAAGAATAATGACAAACAATGATTTTTCTTTGTATGCTCTTAATGGTATTTTGGTATGTTAAAAAGCATTCCGCCATGACATGTGGCTTTTTTTTCTATTTGCGTTTTGTCAAAACAATTGATCGCAAATAATCATAATGGAATCATTTTACTTAGACTGTTCACATTATATAATCTGTGAGAAACTGGCTGCTGTTGACTGTGGCTTACTTTAACATGTGTGTGTGTGTGTGTGTGTGTGCGTGTGCGTGTGCGTGCGCGTGCGTGTGCGTGCGCGTTTGCGTGTTCGTTTGTGTGTGCGTGTTATATCAGGGCGATCAAACTAAAACCATCATAACCATTTTCTTTAAAACAAACACAAGCAGTCGAAAGTTTATCTCGATCGCGGGAAATCTTGTTTAGAGCGCTCGGCATATTATCACGAGCACACGACATCTTATCTCGAGCGCACGACATATTATATCTAGCGCTCTAGATAATTCATTCTAGAAAAATGTAGTGTGTGTCCTAACACGCCACCATATAGAAATCCATGTAACGTATTTTAACTTGAAAAGGCTTCGCTGATTTTTGAGGACCCATGTTAATCTAACGCTTTAAAACTTAAGAATTGACTAAGTATTACTTAAATTATATTTGTTATCTCCCGCTGAAGGCGGCGGGATATAGTTTTGGCGTTGTCCGTCCTGAGCCATATCGAAGAAGTGGTTAAGAATATTTTAATAAAACTTTATATACATGTTCACCACTATACGGAAATGCTGTCCGTCGGAGTTTCAGTCGGAGTGCCCAAATAACAACAGAGTTACGGCACTTAAAAGTTTCTAGTATTAACTATATAGGTTACTATTTTTATTAAATATGGCAATTTCTGCTTCATAACTTGTGACATATTTGATCTAGAAACTATGAACCTTAAATTGATTTAAGATCACCATAATATGGTAGTGCACACAAAATTTCGTCAGGATCTCTTAAATTAGTAACTTCAGAGTTATTCCCCTTTAATATTGTTTACAACTCCACTTATTTGTTCATAACAATCTAACCAACTGGTAGAATTTAATTAAAGTTCTTTCATTTTCTTCCATGAACATTTATTATCACTATGTGAAGTTGAGTACCCACATCCTGTCATCCAACCTCCCTTGGCACCCCATCAACCGCCCCACCCCCAACCCGACATTTTTTTTTTTTGGTTTTTCCTTTTCCTTTTTTTAAACATTAAACCTTCCATAAACATTTTATCAACATGGAAAGTTGTAAACAACTAGCTTCTCAACCCAGTCATCCCCACCCCAATCAACAGGTTTTGTTTATATTTTTCCACCAATACTTATTTTTAACATGTAATGTTTTAACCCTTACCCGGTCACTCCATCCCTCTCCCTCCCCTCCCCCTCCCTTCATAAAAAATAAGTTTCAAAACTTCCATAAATATTAATCAACATATGAAGTTGTAAACCCCATCCTCATCACGCCCGTCATCACCCAAGTTCCAGGTTTCTTACTTGATTGTGCTCTCTGAAGGACATCTGTTCTTTTCACTTCAAATAAAATGAAACTATTTAACGTCAGCCGTGCGACATTTAATATTGGTTGCGACATTTAGAGTTGTTGCGACATTTGACAGTGCCACATAGTTTTTGAAAGAGCGATAAGTGTCAGAAAATTAAAAGTAGCAAACACACTGAAACGTGACGTAATTATCGAGTAAATTGTAGCGCCATGTGTGGTATAAATCATGTGTAGCACAGCAATTTAGCTTAATTAAAAAGTCAAAACGCCGCTCTTTCGCGGTCATGTATTAATCAATCCAAACTATTAAAAAGAAATTGCGGTCTGCGGTTCAAATGTACGGTCAAAACACAACTGTTATTTTAGGCCTCAGGGGTCCCTACACGTGGAAGGTACACTCCTGCGAAGTTTAGTTACACTCTTTGCAAATAAGCGTCACTTGAACAAAGAAGAAACAACAAAAGCCTAAGTAATGAATCAGGAGTAAAAGAATACGTGCCCTGATTTTGTGTAACGGACATTTTCTTTCTAACTATGTGTAAATGATAATTGGTATTTAAGTTTCAAACGAGTAGTTATAAAATGTGGTAATTTGGTTTTTTAAAAGTATTATATATTTTACTACATACCAATGTGCTTGAAATAATTCCGTTAAAGCAAAATTCAATATAAATACAACTGGAAATTAGAATGAATACACTATGAACGACTGTTTAAAAACACACCGAATGTTTATACGCAGATACTACATTCAAAACATATCACATTACAACAAGGTCGGTTAAAATGGGCACGACTTAATGCATAGTTTGTGTATTATATAATATCTAAACTTAAAGTGAGGTTAAGATCTTTTCTTTGTAATTTTACACAAACCGTTCCGCTCTGTATCAATTTATTACATGTTCAAAGATTAGATTTCTAAAGATGATATACATTCAACACTTGACATATTGGCAGTGGGCATATATTACAAAAAAATGATTCTTTCACTAAGTTTGCTATTCTGTAACCAGTAAGCTATCACTTTGTGATCTTGATTATAACAGATATGTTTAAATATGAGATTGCAGCTTGTTATCGGATTAATCCGTGCAGTCTGGTCAGGATCCATGCTGTTCAATTTCAAAACCTATTGCAATTAGAGAAACCGTTAGCGGACAACATGCATCCTGAACAGACTGCGCAGGCTGGTCTGGATCCATGCTGGTCGCAAACGCACTATGGTGGTTTTCTCATGGTGCGGCTCATTTCCTCATTGCATCTTTTTTACGAAAATACTACTTCTCTGTCACTAATGTAGAGGACTTCAGATGAGTATAGTTTAAGTACTATAATTGAAAAAGAAAATACACGAATTCAAATACTATATTATCACATTTACAACCAAATTACAATAAACCCTAAACTTTTGTCTTTTATAGTATGGTTTTTAAATAAAACTGCAAACTCGGCACGAACAAAGCATGGACAACTATAAATACGTACATCATAAGGCCAAGTTAAATTTTACTTTTTGTAACGGTACTTCAAATCATTCATAAATATGACAAAGCGAGATGTGTTCGAAACATTCCTAAGACTCGCACCGACTCATTTTTTTAACTTTAAATTGCAATAAATATTTACATGCAATCTAATTTAAACTCCATTTGACTTGGTATTTTTATTTTTCACAGAGACACAAATCACTGAATTGTCTTTGCCTCAAAGTGGAAAATATTAAAGACATTGTATTATATCACCACAATCTTGATTTTTTCGTGTGGACCGTGTTTTGAGTCAGAGAAAAGCCGCAAACTATCTATGATGTAGAGACCGTACGATAGCTCTTCGCATTCTTCGATTTTTTTTTTAAAAAAAGGTGGTTTTTACAAGAGCACCGGTTACGATTAAAAATGTAAACAACGGACTCTGTCTATAAATTATTTGAATGAATGAATGATCGTCTATCTTAGTCATAATACTGATTGACAGTGAATGCTAATGACTCCATATGTTGCAGAAAGGTACTTAGTTTGTAACTGTAATTTCCTATCAATTGATATACTCTCGAAACTGGTAAAGTAATTGCTAATATTTGGACAAAGCCCACTGTCTTTGCCATTCGCCAGCTGCTAAAAAGGCAAATATATAAGATTCAGTGTAAGTTATATTTCACTGGTACAACCAGTTAGTAAGTTCATACTCAAAAAACACGGCAGAGAAATTTGAGCAGTTTTTACCGATTAAAACGTTTGCAGCATTAGATTATAATTTTTCTTTACACGAAAATTGCTGTTAGGTAACAAAGCGAATACGCCGATAATCCGGAGTAGGCCGATTATGTGTTATTCTCACAAAACTGTTCCAGTTCACGTAATGTAATCGGTGCACTTAAACTGACTAGCTATAGCTACTGCTGTTATAGGGAAGTGGTAGAGTGTCTGCCTTATGTGTGAGAGGTCCTGGGTTCGAGTCCCAGTTAGAGCCAAACAATTTTCATTCTGCTACAGCATCTTTTTGCTGTTAAAGGACTGTTCCAGTTGTTTTATATTTTTTAGCACACAGTATCCTGGATCATTATTTTGAAATCCAGATCACAGTTGAATGTTAAATCAAATGCACCCAAGTAGAAAATATTCGCTATATTATGTCCCTTTGATGTTTCTGCTCTTCAGGTCCAAGAAGAGTTACATTTCCTTGATCACAAAATTGTCTTTTACATGAAAATATTAAATGCTCGTAACTCTACGCTTCTGGTTAAAATATTGTTAATATATCTATTTTTGAGAAACATATGTACATTTGTCTTCATTTCAAAGCTTTTTAACTTCATACCTATGATTTGAAAAACTTAGGTACATGTACCTTTAGCCTGCTGGTGGCAACTGATCTTGGTCTGCACTGGTCGCAAATGCAGTTTGCGACCAGTGTAGACCAAGATCAGTCTGCACCGTTAGCTATTCAGTCAGTAAATGTTCATTGAACACCCCTTCGAATAATAAATGGTATTGCCCAAAATTTAGCAGGGTAAAGGTTAGTGAACGATTTATTTTAATTTAACAGTTTATTTTACTCACTTTAGGGTCAGCGCCACCTTGGCATACACCTGAATCATACAATTATTTCAACTTATGTTTTTTTCGTACATTTAGCCACATACTTAATTTGCTTATTTTGACAGCAAGCTCGTCCCATTTTTTGAAATTTCGAAAGAAGTCACTTTGTTTGTACAAGGCTAACTAAGAGTGTCCGTGTTTTTACAATGACCAAGTAAGGATACAAACAATATATATACAGAGTATTGTATAATGATTAAGTCTGATTATGTTAGACCGCAAGTTGTTTAAACAAGTGTGTGTTGTTACAAGGATCCAGTAAGTATCCAGAGATATAGACGTATTTACACAGGGACCATTTCAGTGCATCCATTTTATATATTTCTCATATTGGTTTACAGCCAATTATCATTCCCGCAGAGGGCTTATAACACTTATTTTCTCTTGAATTATGGTCCTTAAATTTGTAAATAATCATTTTATTATGATTGGTTTAAGATATGGTGTCTACATTCATTAATAAAAAAAAACTTACTGATGGATAAAAAATCACAATATATATATATTTCAACTGTATCGAGTGTTGTAACATTCGTACCTTTTCTGTAACGTCCGTCCCTCAGTTTTCCAGAAGAAGCTCATACAAAACAAAGCATCAAAGTTTGCACGGTTTTATTGCTATAAGTGGTAAAATTGACCTGATACCAACTTAATTTCATTATGAAGTGTTCATGGCCTGTAATTATGTCACACTTCCTTGAGAAGCTTTCATATATGATAGTCTGGTGTAATGTAAATTAAAAAACGTAATGACATATACCTTAGAGACGATACATTCCAAAAGAGAATCCTTTCTAAGTCAAATTTACACGAAACAACTTATTACCTGCCAAATGTGTACTCCACAAACGCTTGTCAAAATTAAATAAGATAGTTTGAAAGAGTACAAAACATGCATTGATATTTAAGATGTTTACGTTATGCGTGAGCTCATTTTCATAATACAATAATGGTAGACAATTCATAATCTGGGGAGAACTGGGCCAATTCGTTTCACACAACACGGGATACGCCGGTCACGTGAGCGGCAAGACTTTTTTTCCCGGTTTTAGAATAAACGAACACTCCAACGAACGCCGGCCACGTGAGCTGCAAAGTAAAAAGTAACACTTTTTAATTTGTTAAGATTTTCTGTTGTGACCTGTTCAAAATAAGTCAGTAAATTTTTCTTGTATATATTTGTCTGTATAGGTGTTAGCCACAAACTTCCAAATGTTTATCCGAATTTATATCACGAAAATATATAATTTGCCTCTTAGCCTATCTCGCAAGACCGTCGCACAGCGGTGTACGCCGGGTAGACGAGGAAATAACGTTTGCAATCGGCGGAACGGCATACGCCGCAAATCTGAAATGAATCGGCCCATAAACAGTTCACAACACCCTTCAATGAATAAAAGCCGAACTCAGTGTGCCCATACCATGTGACTTTGAAGTCATTTTTTCCGTACCACAGCAAGCTAAATTGGCAACAATTTCGTCGATTCAAATCAAATTAAAGTACGTTCTTTATTTTTTTATCAAATATGAACAAACAAAGCACAGGCAAAGGCAAAAATTGAGAAGTACACACATAAAAAATTAATTTACGAACAGATAAACAGTTTTGGCCTGAAAATGGGAAAACTGTTAAAAATAAAATAGCATAGTAAAACGGCAAGCAAATGCCCTTCTTGACATAGAAACCACAGACACTTGGGGGTCAGCACCCCTCCCCATCCCAATCCGCCCCTGCCAACCTTAAGCCAATATATTTTCGCCTTTTAAAACAAACTGAGCACATGTCTTGATCTTACAACAACTTCTGTTACCATTTCAACATGTTTAAAAAAACTCCCATATACTATCAATGCTCAGAAAACTAAAGATAACTTACTTCGCAATGTAAACACGATTTCCTTGTCCAAGAAATCCGATATGGTTCCATATCTTGCATTGCGCAGCCTATTACCCTGGTTGAGCCGGCACACAGACGACATAATATTTAAACGACTGCTTATCGGAATCATCGTTTCCGTGAGCCAAATTCAAATTCTTATATCTATTGTAATCGGGGAGAAATGTGGAAAACAGCGCAGTGTGCATCTTGGTAATAATTCTTTACACAGTTTATTAAGTATTTACCAATAATATTATATTTCACACTTGTGCATCTCATCATATTTTAAATAAACAATGAATTATTATTGTGCTTTTTTTCTATTTCGTACCCAATTTATTCGACCCACGCTATTTACGTTACAATTGAAAATATTTGCAAAAGTATTCTAGATACAAGATTTTATCCATATAAATTTCTGTTTATTATCCCAGTACTTGTATCATTATAGAATAATCTTGGAAAACATCACTATAGTCACTCTAGTTAAATGTGTCCCTTTGAATCATTTTTGCCAGCATTGCAAAATAAAATGTACATATTCATTTGAAGGTTACAAGAGCGGTATGAAAACGCAGACTCTTCTGAAATCCATATCTGATATCTTTAAAAGATACCAAGAGGAAGGAGGTTCTCTCAAAAGCCTTTCAGTTGGAAAATTTGTGAATCGTGTTTTTCTGCAGGCAAAGTCCACCCGACGATTCAACTCTGCTACATCAAAAGAGGAAACTGTATATTTAGGTCTTTCAGAAAAAAATCTGCATCTCTTCACAATTAGCCGAAAATTTCAGTGATATAAAGAAATGGATCCCGTCGCCTTTTTTCGTAAATTTTGAAAATGAGCAAGAAGTCCATATTTCAATGATTACTGATACTTTAATTAATGATAATCCAATCATTAAAAATGTAGTTTTCAAAGTCAGTAATACATGGGAGTTATTAATTGGTCAAACGGTGATAGATCTTGATGAATGCAATATTGATAAATCATTCATTCTTACAAGAGAATGCATTCAAAATATTTGTAGTTTAACATACAAGATAAGGTTGTGTAACGGCAAACAGAAAGAAAATATTGACAATTTAAATTTGAAAAGCTATATCACAGAGTATCTAGGTACAGAAAAAAACAGCAATATGCAGAAGTTTTAAGTGTAATCGGGCTTTGTTATTCCTCTATATTGGAGATTCTTGTCTCTTTTGCTCTAAATTCAGAAAATGCTACCCACCCTTAACTTCAAATACGTCCAAAATGGTAAAATACCAAAGTGATACACCTCTTCAATCTGTTTCAAGTAATTTTATATCAAATACTGATAACGAAAGTACAGATACCTCTGACAATCTTGTCCTGAAAAAGAGTTATGATGAAGATATGAAAAAAAAAATACTCGAAGAGGTCCTTCCACAAGGAAGTGGGGAAATGTTAGATTTACTAGTTGATCAAAAGAAAAACTTGACAAGAAACTCTTATGGTAGACACTGGGACAAGAAGACTATTAGTCTTTGTTTATCTCTTTGGTGTAGAAGCAAAGAAAACTATGCTATCCTTAAGGATAGAAAAGTAATAATTCTTCCATCAATTGATAACCTGCGTCTTTATAAAGGTTCTGTAGACCAGAAAGCAGGTTTTGATAAAGATGTTTTGAAGTGGATGGCTGATTCTGCTAAGGAGTATAAGTCTGAAGATGGTATGTGTGGTAGCATAGCAATTGATGGAATGAGCATACAAGAAGACCTTTGTATGATACATAGCAATGGGAAGGTAAGGTTATAGGTTTTGTTGATATTGGAGAGGAGGCCGACTCTTTTGAAAAGATTTGCTTCGGTAAATCTGAGAAAAAAAAATAACAACTCACGTTTTGCAGTTTTTATATATTAGGCAGAATGGTTTCTGTTTCCCATTTGCCTGTTTTCCCGTTACACAAACCAAAGCAGGAAATCTCCACTTTCTTTTTTGGAAAGCTGTACAATATCTAAAAAAACTATGGTTTTAAAGTTTGCTTTGTCCCTATGGATGGTGCACAAACAAACAGAGACTTCATGAGAATGTTATTCAACGAATTTTCTCCTGAAGCTTAAAATTTTTCTGTAAAAAATATCTGGGAACACTGGATCAATGCTTTCAAGTGGGGTAGAGACACTTACAGTTTTCCAATATATCATATGCTTACTAATGAGCACATTTTTTAACTCGAGTCAAACATGCGAAACAAATTGGCAGAAGATGTAATGGACAAAGAAGAAATCATTTGAAACCTTCCTTGGCGATACTGGAGACATTCTTGATGACACTACAGATTTATTACGGGCTACTAGCACTATAGTTTCCGTTTTTAGGGATAAAAGACGAATTGGGGATATCAAGGACATTCGCCTTGAGCAACTGCAAGGTGCATTAACATGGTTTGGGGATTAGAAAAAATTTGTCATGCACAGGGATGATATTCCATCCGCGAAAAAAAGACAAGCTGTTGATTTCTTATCAAACTAGAGAAGACATTCGCTTGTGCCTACCTGGATTTATAACACTTTGCAAGTTTACGTTAACACGAAATAGGAGCTCACTAGTGCCTGCTCGGATAAAAAGCGATGTAATTGAAAATATATTTTGTCAGCAAAGAGGAATTATAAATGGGAACAACACCAGTCCTACTTTTTATCATTACGTAAAAAATATCAATTCTGTTATAATCGGTCAAAATGCTATATCAAAATCGTAGTGGTTCAGGCCAATTTAAACCCGTGGATATTTTAAGTTCTAAAACGTATGGAAAAAACAAATCCGCAGCGTCAACAAGGAATCCTCTGAAAACTCTTACTATCTAAATGAAAGATTCTCTCTTTTTTTGGCAGACTGAACAATGCGCGTGTAGACTGGCCGTACCGCATGTTCTTTCTGTAAATTTATATATAACATAATTTACGGGAGATAATCAATTGTCTTGCTTTGCAATACTTTTAATGTTTTATCATTATTAAAGGAAGTTTGTAAATAAAACTGATTCGATTATTTTTTTCTATGCCACACATGCATACCGTCTTCTGAAGTTACAAGTACTTAATGCATTAAAAATAAATTAAGGTGGTTTTGCATGTTTAGACTATTTATTCCATGAATGAAGCTTTTGATTTAGCCCTCAATTTTAAAATGTTAAGGATGTACTTTTAAGGAAATTCGGGTAATGGAAGTCTGGACTTTAAACAGGTTTTCGCAGTAGCAGTCCCACTGTTGTAAACATGAAGGTCTTGTACCACATGATTCATTCAGAGTGACTTGGCCTATCTGTGTTTTTCTCCGATATAACTATTGCTAATACAAATGATTTCACGCATTAACATTTTCAAAAGATCTAATCGTTAGTTTTAAGCGTACATGTTGTCATACATTTGTGGCACAATTTACGTTTCCATATCGAGGCTGTATTATCCTGTTCCGTTTAATTACGTATTAACGCAATGTATTCATCACAACTGTTACTCCATATACAATTTTTCTTCTTATGTTGACCTTTAAATAAGGTTTAAAGATATCCAATGACTATATTTCATATTTAGACATTTACTACAAATAAAGAAAATGCACATGAAGTATAATTTTACTGTGCTAAATATATGTTTTTAGTGGTAGTAAACATTTATACTGTGTTCAGCCATACACATACAGTGTGTACTACTTTTGACCGAATGCGTAACTGTTAATACACATAAACATGTTCATTTCAGATTTATATAAACTATACTATAAGTATTTGTTCATGTTTTCAAATATGAAATTTGGGTCTAGTATACCTGCCGAGGTTTTTTCTTACATATAGATATGGTAGTGGAAACATTTCTCATCAGATTGGATCACTCGAGTTGCATTAGTTATATTATCAGTGCAGTACGACAATGTGTTGCAGCAATACCTGCACTGCACGTAACAGAAACGAATTGCTAATTGCTAATTTCTAAAAGAAGGGGGTCATTAGAAAGCATTCAGATAAAAAAAATATTGAAAACACAGATTCTGACAAATATCTTGCGAACATATAATCAAAATTGTGATTTTTCAGATAGACTCTCATTATGAAGTTTTGTGTTAGGTCCAAATTCATCAAATCAAACTAGAAAAATAAAATCACGACCCTATCTTTTTTGTTTCCCAATTTTTCTAAGTATATTCTGAAGTTTTCAAAACCCATACTTTAATGAAAATCTACATTGAACAAAAATTGATCTGAACGAGCAGAATTACCTAAATATGTCTATAGATTTTGCTACCTTAAAATGTCTATAGATTTTGTTTGATGTAAGTCGATACAGCTAAAGTAACTGCACTACACCTCTCCAAAACCTGTTTTACTATTTAATGGAAAACTACTATAAAGGTAGACTGTACGTGTGTTTAATTTGTTTCAGTACGATTCAGCACCAAAAGAACCAATGCATTTAAGTTATCAATGTGGGCACGCATTTCCAAATAGAACTTGACCTCCCGTGGAAAAGTACACGGAGGGATACTTCCGTTCACGTGTTGTGTCAAAGACTATTCAACTAGGTGACTCCTACATAAGCAAGTGCAGCTTTCTGTAGTTGTCAGCCAATTCAAAAAATACTGTGAATATGCACCTTTTTCTCACAACACTTTCGCTATCTGTTTGCTTACAATTTCATGTGTCATGGGTTTCATACCTTATTAGATGGAAATGAGTAATATCTTTAGATTACTAATATAATTACATGCCTATTAAACTTTTGTAACAATTTTTTTGTTTAGTCATATTTGGTTGCTACCAGGATATAGATGGGAATTCCTATAAGCTCCAGTTTTATTCTAGCTTGCCCGACCGAGCCGAACGAGTAACTACGGAAACTGAACCTGAAAAGATCGAAATCACTTCTTCTATTTCAATACGTCTAAATGTACTTTAAAGGTTACAAATAAAGTCTGAATGATAAAATGAAAAGTGTTCTTTGCGCGTCAATAGTTAGATATCCTCTTATAAGTAAATGGTGCTTTTGCGTGTTTTTAAAAGACAAAAGAATATCTCTGTGCGGAAATTAAAATCTATGATCTTTTGTATGCAGTCACGCTCGCACACACTCCTTTCCACACACACATATTTTGATATTTAAGTATTTAATCCATAAGTGTAGCGTACATGGAAACATAACAAACCACGTCTGCTTTACTTGTGGAAAGGAGTTTATAACAAGAGACATGCAGCATGAGAAAAGGGAACCTGGAAAGCAATTATTATCAGTGTATGTGACATTTGTGGCCCCGGCTGATTAGAGCGTTACTCAGAGAAGAGGAAGCATGTGTGCAGACAGTTTGGCGAAAAAATACGGTTTTCAGTCAAAGAAGAAACACTAATACATAAAAACCTGACAACAAAGATGCTTGCAATACATAAATTATTGGCATATTTAAGCTGTATCTTTTAAAAATAATTTTGAAAGAAACTAATGGTAAAAGTCGGGATGACAGAATAGATTAACAAGAATGAAGAATACAAAAAATGTAAAATTGAAAAAAAATATATTTACACATAATTATATTACCAATTAACGTAAACATGGTAAAAGGGACTATTTTAGTATTGACCTGCACATTTTAAGAATTCCAGCATTGCGACCAAGTTCTTTAAATGAGCAGGACAATTTTGTTACGGTCCATTTCTCATACTAAGCGTTATCAAGTATTTGCAGAATGATACAAAGTATTAAAGCCCAGCAAGCAAGACATGTCGCACCCAAGCCGAGAAACACGACGACTCAACAAAATTGTAGCATGAAATAAATGAAAAATTGTTATTTTGACAGAATCTTTGAAAACAGGTTACTGTTAATGTGAAAGACAATCGCAGTTTAATCGGGTTCCTTTATGTCTCTGCCAATCCTGTATGCTGGCAACATATTGCTTTCGATACTCAAGGCGTTCTTCTATCTCACACACAACGCGCCTCTGGCTAATAGTATATCGTTTATGTCAGTCTTTGACATATGCCTTCACACGAAGACGTCTTGGGTTGTAAAATTCGTGATCCCTAAACCACATTAGTAGATGTTGTTACAAGACGACCATGTGTACTATTAAGCGCCGCTGTGGAATTTCCTTTTCTACAAGTGATGTCATTTCAGAAAAACGTCACATATGACGTTATTTGTGCACTCCACACCGCCACTATATTGAAATACTGGAAAGGAGCAAAGTTTGCTTGTCATCTGTGTAAAGTGATTTCAACTGTGACATTTTCTTTGAATTACGTCAATTACAAAAATAGGTGAAAATCGCATAGCAGCGCTCTATTTATTCTACCATCTTACAAGAAATAGGACATATTTGACATGTCGCACCCAATTTTGCTAATTCAGTCAGTAGCTTCGGAAAGCCTCGGTCAGAAATGATACATTTTTCTCTGAAATTTGCATTGAAACATATCCATTATATGTGATATGATTTCACTAAGAAATTGAGTAGTCATATTAATGGCCTTTATCCCGAAATAAGGAAGTTACGGAGTTTTTTCGAATCGGTCAATGTCTTCCACTGCACAACTCAACACGACACACTGGCAGCAACTAGGAACTTTTTCTTCAGTTTTTTGTTTTCTTTGTATTGATATGGTAAGAGAATACAATATTAGATTACTTTCATATCCATTTAGATTTGTTTGGGTTGTCTCTGAAAAAATTTTAGGAGGAGCCTCACACTATATATTTTCTCCGACTCGCCTTATAAACTTAAATCTATGAGACTAACCTAGTTATCATTTAGAGCCTATTTCGATATCATTTATCACATGGAAAATTTTAAGTTAAATGGGTATTGCACACACTTGTAGTTTCGGTATACCGCTGGCAATATGCATGCATATCATTGGGTTAGAGCCACAAGTGAATATCTGACTTTTTTTTCAATTTTCACTTTTTTGCTTATTTTACTTTGTCTTGTATCAAATTGTATTATGTCTAAATATTAGAGCCATATTCTAAATATTTTTTTAGATATTTACCAGAACTCAAACTATTTAACGCGTATCTCACAGGATCCTGCGAGCAAGATAGGTTAAATCCAGATAAACAAGTATAGCAGAATTAAGTGTGCAGTTAGTTTATTTTCTTAGTGTGCTAAACTGACGTATTCTACCATGTTTAGTTTTGGCGAGGGAAGATATATGATTTGTTTGCCAATATGCTTAGCCAAACGTGTTTTGCTGCCGTTGATAACCTGTGTCACTGAAATATGTAAGTGTTCTTGCCATACCTGAATATCAGCATTTAAGCTACAAGTTAAACATAATACGGTTGAAAGAAATTAGGACCATACATCTACATCTTCAGTTAATCTACATTGTTGACAGATTTATATCAAAAAAGCGTGAGCCAAACATAGATAAATATATATTTCTCCTGTTTGTTGTAGTTAAACATGAAACACCTTTGTAAACAAGGAACTTTATGGCTATTGTATACTATAGATATCTATGGATATACTATATAATTTAAAGAAAATTGTTCTGATTAAGTTTAAAGTAAATATAACTATATGTAGGTTTCAGAATTTTTCATTTTTACATATTTTTTAGTTTGTTCATAAGATTCATGTGGTTTTCAGTATAATTGCTGTTACCAAGTCAGCTGAATCAAAATGCTAGCAGAAACAACTGATGGAAATCCCATTCGCTTTTTAAACTTAACAAAGTTTACTTTTCTAAAATTCTCATATTTCGTACAACGTATAGCTGCCCGAGTGTATAAACAGTGTTCAGTCAAGGTTTTGCGATAAATTATTTCGGTTCTTATATATCTTTAATTGTAAAATTTATATAAAATATGACAGAACTGTTTATTGGCGCATGTATGGCGCCAAATGGTAGGTCGTCACGCTCCTTTGTTTATACACGCCAGGACAGGAAATGGTAATAGTTACGTCTTGCGGAATAGTTCCATTTAGGACGCAAATGACAGCAAATTATTCTGCACAGCTAGTAACCAACTCCACGTGTGTGTAAATTACTTAAGACAGTTATGCTATGTGGCATTTCGTTTTAAACATGTTTTCAAGTAAAATATTAGTGCTATTTCTCGATGCGTACATGACGCCAAATATTACGTCGACCTGAGGCATAATATCGCCGTTATGATTAAAGCACTGTTAGTATTGTGATAATTTATAGGCATTACTTTCACATTTTTCAAGTCTGTCTACAAAATATAGCCAAAAAATGAAGGAAAATCTGTTTATAAAATGCTCCTGACATCATAACATTACATTCAAAAGTATTCAGGACAAACTTCCGGTCAAAATGGCGACAATGGTTGCGTAAAATGTTTATGAGAGGGAAAATTGGATAATATATTCATTCCAGTGCAAATAATACCATAATTAATATAAAACATTATATAACCATTTGTGGTAATAGGATTTAACATTTTGTAGTGATACGTTTTTGATAAACATTGTCCTATGTGACATTTTCATTGTTATTATTTGATATGTTTTTCTTTACTGTGATATTTTGTTCTTCATTAGTATTGAAATGACATTTTCATTGTTTTGCAAACGCACCAACGGCACAAACAGCAAATAAAGGAACACTGAAATATTTTGTTGTGATGATCGACTGATGAACTGTTCTTATTTTTGAGCTTGAAAATTGTGAATATGACATTTGAACTGGTGAATAATTCGCTCAAATTAAATCACTATCAGAATAGCTGAAAGATCCTGTGCTGGTGGCATTCTTAACGCCTGACCAAGGCCTTGTTCGCAAATAACTTAGTATACGCAGATATCGTAAACCCTGTAGGTCACCGTTGCGATCATGTAAACGTGCATCATACACACAGCACGCCATAGGACAAAACTCATGAAACGTCAGTAAGTTCTGAACAAACTTTTAACCTAACAGAATTAGTCCATGCTGTTGTTTCTAGTTACTGGACGATTGCAGTTTACCAGGTCTTTTAATTACATGAAATACTTGCTACAACCGGTGCAGGATGAAACGATGACGTTTGTTCGTTCGTTCATTCATCCAGCTCGATATGTTATATCCGCTCCGTGAGAAATGTTTGCGATTTTGTGTAACAGATAAACTTCAATCGAGTGTGTGTGTGGTGCACGCGTTTGCGTGCTGGGGGTCGTTTTGAGGAGGCTGTGCTTTTGGTGCGTGGCACTCCCTGTTTGATATTTTTCTTTGTTTTTACCGCCGCATTGGTTTTCACTTAGAACTTACACAATGTACGACGACAGAAATATATAGAAGCTTGTACTGGTAAACAGAAATGTTGTTCCATGTCCCAGAACTGTCGACAACGGAACTAAAATTTGCAAAGACATTTTCACCATACCTAACAAATATGCAGACACTTTCAACGATTCGGGTAACATTCCAAATGCCTCATATTGCTAAAACATTAGAATTAGATAAAATATAAATAAAAATCTAGTATGTATAAGATCTGTATGTTTGGTTTGTTATAATCTATAACTTGCTTACTTAATAATCTAGACGGCTAGTTTTGTTATCATTCGCCAAAATGAATCATTTATAAACTATAGTTAGATTTTGGTACGATTCTTATGCTTTTCACGCGCCTAAAGTTACACAAAATCGAACAATAAATAGTATTCGTATGATCTTGGTTACAGTTTCCGGAACGCTAGGCCTAGGATCTTCACCTGACAGGTGGCAGACAATGTTAAGGTATTTCGCAATTAAAAACATGATAAATGTTCGATATCTTATAAACGTCTTCGTTGATTTACAAATATACTCCAACTTTTGCACATTTCCATCAATGGTATGTACCAATTTTGATGTAATTTTCAGAATTTTTGATAGAGTAGTTAAAAAATCTATTTTTTGTTCTTTTTCTCTTCATAAAACATATTCGGGTTTGACAGATTACGGGAATAGTTAAATCGCAAATAACTTACTACAGAACTGCTAGAATTGCTATAAAAGGCAGAATGACTGCTACAAAATCCCTTGTAATTGTTGATGATAGCTGTGTTGACTAAGGTCAAGTGAGGCCTGCGCTTTCATGTTTACTAGAGAAAATGGATTATGAATGATTGTCTTTTATAACTGAACTCAATACATAAGTAAGTACGGCAGCTTGAATGGGTCTCATGTCTGCACTTATGACAAACCTCATGCAGCTAACAGTAAGCTGCTATTTTTTGCTGGACACAATTTGCATATTTCTGATCTATATCTATTTTCAATGGAAAA
Organism: Mercenaria mercenaria; assembly: GCF_021730395.1. Classification (NCBI taxonomy): domain Eukaryota; kingdom Metazoa; phylum Mollusca; class Bivalvia; order Venerida; family Veneridae; genus Mercenaria; species Mercenaria mercenaria. The sequence continues at coordinate 55,964,977 of NC_069372.1, forward strand.
AAGCAGCTTTTTTTATTACACACATCAATTTTAGGTTGGTTTGATAAAAGCATATAAGAGATACTCAAAATTAATAGTGTTTTTTAAACGAAAATCACTTATACGCAAATGTAATAGAAAAAGTGGAAACTCCACAGGTCGCTCAACACGACAAAAACGAAACTGTTGCAGGCTCGGTTTGATTGAGCCTGTTCGTGGACGGTAGTGGAAATGCATGCTACCGTCCGCGCCCTCTAGCCCCGGGTTGAGCAGAACTCAACATTTACACATGCTACAAGTACAAAAAACAATTCAGAGGCATCCGCAGATGTGTTCATACGGCGATGCACATGGGACCTTCAATGATACACTAGCGTGTAATTCCATGATAAGCGGCGTATGGTCCCCAGATTAAATAATGGGTTTGCCCTAAACAATGGGCAGAACTAAACAAACTGGAATTTAGAAAGGGGATCTGAGGTTATGGAGCCTGCATATCACAGGAACTGCCAAAAGACAAAATTAAAAAGCAAGGGGTGATTATACAATACCCAAAGCTATGAAAGCGGGAGTACTGGAACAACCCAGGCCGAAATGTTCAAGCTGAGAAACTATACAGTACGTACCAGTAATACGACATAAAAGTCGTGCTGAACGATCTGAGAAGATTGAAATATATCAGACCTGATTGAATGTACGGGGAGACATTTTACGGCCGCCACACGGCACAAACAACGCTGCTGTGATAAGGAAATAGAACAAGAGCTGTCTCCATAGGATGACACATGCCCCCGATGGCACTTTGAATGAATAGTTATGGCCGATGTTAGAGTTTAGGACCTTTGCCCTACGGACCTGGGTCTTGCGCGCGACACGTCGTCTTACTGTGCCACACATTCATGCGTAGTTATTTTAAAATCCATGCATGAATGACTAAGATATGGACCGGACATGCCCATCATTGCACTATCATGAAATATGACTTTTAACGTCCAAGTGTGACATTGACTTTTGAGCTACGGACCTGGGTCTTGCGCGCGACACGTCGTCTTACTGTGGTACACATTCATGCCCAATAATTTTAAAATCCATGCATGAATGACAAAGATATGGACCGGACACGCCCATCAATGCACTATCATGAAATATGACCTTTAACGTCCAAGTGTGACCTTGACCTTTGAGCTACAGACCTGGGTCTTGCATGCGACATGTCGTCTTACTGTGGTACACATTCATGCCCAATAATTTTAAAATCCATGCATGAATGACAAAGATATGGACCGGACACGCCCATCAATGCACTATCATGAAATATGACATTTAACGTCTAAGTGTGGCCTTGACCTTTGAGCTACAGACCTGGGTCTTGGGCGCGACACGTTGTCTTACTGTGCCACACATTTATGCATAGTTATTGAAAATCCATCCATGGATGACAAAGATATGGACCGGACACTCCCATAAATGCGCTATCATGAAAAATGACCTTTAACGTCTAAGTGTGACCTTGACCTTTGAGCTACGGACCTGGGTCTTGCGCGCGACACGTCGTCTTACTGTGGTACACACTCATGCCAAGTTATTTGAAAATCCATCCATGGATGACAAAGATATGGACCGAACACGAAAATTGCGGACAGACCGACAGACGGACAGACGGTTCAAAAACTATATGCCTCCCTTCGGGGGCATAAAAAGTGGAAACTCCACAGGTCGTTCAATACGACAAAAAAGAAAATGTTGCAGGCTCTAAGTTGTCTTAGAGAACATGCTTCCTAAACATGCACATTTTATAGAAACTTAGCCTAAGCCTTGTTTGCGCGAGGGAAACAATCTGCTTATCGTGAGAAATTGTTGAGTGAACACTGTTTGTCAATCATAATCCAGCCCATGTTATATCAATGCAGAAAAGTAAGTTGTCTGTGTTACCTGCTATACAAGATAACACAGTCATGCATCTAACAGTCCTAAAATTGTTTTCTTTGATTTTCTAGATTTCTAGATATTTTTCCCATACTTTGACGCAAATATATGAATAGCAGAGATTGGTCTCTTTCCAGCAATAGCTTCCTCAATTTATTTTACCATTATGCATGATATTTTAATCTCTAGAGGTAAAAAGTGCATGGTTTAAATGAGATACTATGTACATAGTCACCTAAGCTTAAAATAAGGTTTTTGCGGAGCTGTATCCATTTTTTCCAAAAAGTTTAGTAGTAATACCCTTTTTTTTAGACTGTGTACTTTGATGCAATCAGTCACACATATATCTATAACAGATAGTGCATACTTGAAATTTGTATTTTTAGTTCCAATGCCTACATTTTAATACTACTGAAGGTCACATCAAACGTGTTTGGTTACATTTTAACCATTTTCAGTGCTGAAATAATTTTGTTCAGACGTACGTCTTTTTGACGATATTTGGTCAACTGGAAATAGAACAAACGTTCTTAGTTTTAGGTGAAATCGTATTTTGAACTGAGCATGCTCCATTTAACCCCTTAAATTAATAAGGACCAGTTTATGGTTACGACGAACCACTTCAATCATCTGAAGGCTCTGGGATTAATTGTTCGGGGCCTCCGTGGCCGAGTGGTTAAGGTCGCTGACTTCAAATCACTTGCCCCTCATCGATGTGGGTTCGAGCTTCACTCGGGGCGTTGATTTCTTCATGTGAGGAAGCCATCCAGCTGGCTTACGGAAGGTCGGTGGTTCTACCCGGGTGCCCGCTCGTGATGAAATAATGCACGGAGGGGCACCTGGGGTCTTCCTCCACCATTAAAGCTGGAATGTCGCCGTATGACCTATCATGTGTCGGTGCGACGTTAAATCCAACAAAAAAACAAAAACAAAACAAAAATTAATTGTTCTCTAGGGATTGCTGGATTAGGTTTTGCTGTTCAAGGTCAACTTGATGTTGACCTATGATCTTTCAACCCAGAAACTTTTAGGGGTTATAAGCTTATCATGAACTCATGAAGAGCATGTCCACCAAGTTTAATGATTCTAAGCTAACCGTTCTCAGGTAAGTTGTCGGACAAGCTCTCCAGTGACATTGACTATACCCCCAACACCGACACAAAAAGGGGATCATCTTATGTTCATGACGAACGTCTCTAAAATTTTGAGGGTTCTAGTCTTAATCCTACTCTGGTATTTAATGTTCCCAGTCACCTTGCCCTACCAAAATAAATACTGGTCTTGTATAAATACTCACCGACCTCCGTACCAAGTTCGAGGACTCTAGGTCTGGCCATTTGTCTGGTAATTGGATGGACAACGTTTTTTCTGATATGCAAATTTATAATGATCATTTTCTCCTAACCCAAAAACAGATATGGGTCATCTACTAGTCATGAAGAACATTCATACAAAATTTGAGGACTTACGTGGGCCTAAGGCTTAACATTTTTTTGGCAAATGTTCGGACAAGAAAATGTTGTTCAAGGTCTATGTGACTTTTGACCTTCTAAACCCAAAATTAGTACGACGTGACCATGTACGACCAACCACCTACTAAGTCTGAGGATTCTAAACTGAGTCATGATCGTCTAACTAGTAACTTTTACTTAATATCTGTGACAAAGAGAAATCTCTGCTTTGCAATTTGGCCCTTACTGTCCTTTTTACCCGTCACACCACATACTTATATAAATGCAATATAAATTGTACTAAGCACAAACACAAGTATATCAGCTATTGTATTTATAAGAAAAAATATATCATAAGTCATGTTTTGGTAAGAAATAAACGTGTGGGTCAAAATGGCCTTTTTCGCTCACCTGTGTAGATCTAATGTAATTTTAAGATACGGTCATTTGAAATATAATGTTGTAGCAGTATTCAACATACAAATTGTAACATTCACATTCACATTAATTAAGAACCAATCTAAAGTGAAATAATCAGCTTGAGCATTATGAAAGATGAGCATTTACTCAAACCCTCGTCATTGCATTCACACACTGAAATCAACTTAGCTTATGGTTTTTCATAGCCTACGTGAACCCATTTGTTTGTTTTGGGTTTAACGCCGTTTTTCAACAGTATTTCAGTCATGTAACGGCGGACAGTTAACCTAACCAGTGTTCCTGGATTCTGTACCAGTATAAACCTGTTCTCCGCAGGTAACTGCCAACTTCCCCACTTGAATTATCAGAGGTGGAGGACAAATGATTTCAGACACAATGTCTTTTATCAAATCGTCACGGAGAACATACGCCCTGCCCGGGGATCGAACTCACGACCCCGCGATCTGTAGACCAACGCTCTCCTTACTGAGCTAAGCGGGCTGGCATCTAAGGCTTTCAGGAGTATGAATTTAACTAATAATTTGTGATCGAGAGTGCATGCATGTTCAACAAACTTGAATATTCGACCAACAGGCAGCTCAAAATACATATGTACATGCATGACTAAGTCATACTTCATGTATATAATAACTTAAAGGAACATGGATATAGGTAGTAATTTTCAAACATTATCGCAGCATACCAAACCAAGTCTTATTTGCATTTCTTCCTGTTGAATGGCACAGGACCGGAAAGATAATAATAATTAAAACATTTCGACAATTTTTCTATATTTGAATTTGAATATGTAGTTCTTGCTGTTGTATTTTTCTGCAGTTCCGAATGACAACGTTTTATCTTTTTTGGAAACAAAATGTAGCTGACTTATTTACTTGGAACTTACTATCATATTAATAAGATTAATCAATGATTTAAATATATAGATATCAAAACGTTTCAATTCAGTATTGTAGATTTAATCAAAACAAAGACAAATATCAAACAGGGAATGCCACGTACCAAAATCGCAGCCTCCCCGAAACGAAACCTACAGCACGCAGACGTGAACACCACAAACACACACAAATACACGTGCACACACACAAAGCCAACACACGAGGACAAAACGAACAAACAAAGGAACACACACACATACACGTGCACACACACAAAGCCTACACAAGAGGACAATACGAACAAACAAAGGAACACAGTGGGGTACCGCCTTGGAACGGTCAGTGGCAAAAACACCACTGGGGAACTTAAACCGGTTTATGGTGCGCACCCAACCTCACCCTTACCCCCAGCATGTTCCAAAGACACGGGACAGTGTAAATAAAAAGTAATCCCCTCCAGGTGAATCTCTAACATACGTAATGGAAACAAAAAGGCATGGCATGTAAAACACAAAAATGCTCGTGCATAAAAATATAAAAAGCAAACCTTTAGAACCAAAAACGCATGTACTCAATGCCTTTTCATAAGACAGAACAATAAGAGAAACACACTTAAAGTCTAAATTGGAACTGTCATCTGAAGATTATCCCAGAGTACGCAATATCCCGTTCGACAACTTAATTGCGCGGTATAGAAGCTCCGATTCGATTCATAATTGTTATATAATGTACAAGCCATGCTGACTGGAGGAATTCTAAATATCTGAACAAGTTTGGTAAATACACTGACAGCAAATATATAACCCATATCAATTTAGTAGGCCAGGCTGAATCAAAGTTTAATGTAGCAGTACCGTTTTTATCTCTTCCGTTAATAAAAATGTACTTCCGATCCTGTCTGTGTGAATTAAATACCAGGACATTTTAAGGTGAAATAATTTAACACATATTTCAGTTATGATATCAATTTATATGTTTTTCGGCGCCGCCGTTTAAATTCGTTTTGGTCTCTTTGGAAACGCGTCTTATGTAACCAATCAAATTTCTGTTTAAAATGTAATAGGTATTTTTTAGTCAGCCTAACTTAACTTGTAACGCTGATTGCCATTGGTCTATACGACCTCGTAAGGCCACAAGAACTAAGTGTAATAATATGTGTTTATGAGCATCCGGAGAAATTTCGAGGTGATATATTGAAAGTGCAATATTAATTTTCTGAATGAGTATTAGTCAGAATAAAAAATATTTCGTTTTAAGTTAGAGAATAGCAATGCAGCTGTATTGGCAAAGTATGCTATAAAATAATTTTACAGATTTACAGATTCATGGAAACTAATAGTAAAAATTTCCGGCCTAAAATAATGACATACAAAAATAATTACGCAGGACAAAAACCAAATATATTAATTATAAGATATATTGTGTTCAGTTTACTTTGAATCTATTAATTAAATATGTTAATTAAAGTTAAAGAATAAGATAATTACGTTGGTTGTTTCATATTGTCTGAACAACAAAAGAATTAACGAACTATTTTGTGTATACAAATGTAGTTCCGAGATTTGCGGTAATTTCTAATCGCGTGTGAGATAAGTGCATCATCTTTTTCAACTATAATTACACATATTAAGTAGTATCTTAGAAAAGCAGGTATGTAAAGATACGAATTAAGTAATATTTGTACAAAATACGTAGCTGCTCATGGTAGTTAGAATGTATTTGTACACTAAAATCTGACGAAACCACGGAGCTTTCGTACCAAACGGGTTCGTACCATATCTCGAGGTAGCAATAACACCGGAAAATCAGCAAATAAACTATGAAAGTAATATTTATTTGAAATCTACTAATGATTGGTATTGTTTTCGAAATTTTTCAATTATCATGTATGAAGTCTCGACTTATTTCCAGCAAAAAAATATAATTTTTGGTTTTGAAGTAAAAAAAGTTGAACCAAACTTTATTCTTGATTCCATTTATCTCCTTTGCTGAAATAGGTTTTGGTGGAAAAGAGAGGATTTGTTTCCCTTGATCTTACCGTTAACACAGATGCATGGAAGATTCGGAAACCTGCAATTTTAAATTTTAGATTGGTCTGCATCTCTGCATTGACCTGGATCATGTTGACCCTGACGAAATAGCATTCTGTTTAGTTTGCTAATGATATTGATACAGTAAATGAATTATGCTGATGGTACCGTCTAGTTTATTTTGGTTCACAGCTGGAAGTGTTTTAGTTTATATACTCCTGGCCATTAATCTCGCGGTACAACTAAGCTCGCAGTATTTATAATAGCGCCCGTCCTCACCCCATAGCCTATGTAAACAAAAAAAAAATGAACCAGTTTTTTTAACACCGAGAGAAGAAACATTTTCCATCAGCATGCCACCAGTTTGGGTGAGATGTACTTAAACAATATAATTTGGACATATTCATCTAAAAATATCAGAATTTTCATTAATTTTTCTCCTGTTATCTTTAAATAAGTTTTTAATGCGCATGCGTCGATTGTATAATGAAAATGTCTTAAACAACATACAGATTAAACGTTTCGCTGCAATAACCTGCTCGGTAATCTCCATTTACATATACTGTATACAAAAAACGCTCCATGTACCAGTCTACCGCGACTTTAATGATCTCCCCTGATTGCAAATGGTTGCCTTGGTATGATATTTTGTGACCGAATTAAATTGTTATGGAGTGATATATTTATTATATGATTGTGTCATTTTGAAGAAACTAGATAAAAGTTACAGTTTATGAAGGCAATAGATTTGGTCAGTTTGTTTTTATGCCCCCGGAGGGAGGCATATAGTTTTTGAACCGTCTGTCGGTCTGTCAGTCTGTTGGTCTGTCCACAATTTTTGTGTCCGGTCCATATCTTTGTCATCCATGGATGGATTTTCAAATAACTTGGCTTGAATGTGTACCACAGTAAGACGACGTGTCGCGCACAAAACCCAGGTCCGTAGCTCAAAGGTCAAGGTCACACTTAGACGTTAAAGGTCATTTTTCATGATAGTGCATTCGTGTCCGGTCCATATCTTTGTCATCCATGGATGGATTTTCAAATAACTTTGCATGAATGTGTACCACAGTAAGATGACGTGTCACGCGCAAGGTCCAGGTCCGTAGCTCAAAGGTCAAGGTCACACTTAGACGTTAAAAGTCATATTTCATGACAGTGCATTCGTGTCCGGTCCATATCTTTGTCATCCATGGATGGATTTTCAAATAACTTGGCATGAATGTGTGGCACAGTAAGACGACGTGTCACGCGCAAGAGCCAGGTCCGTAGCTCAAAGGTCAAGGTCACACTTAGACGTTAAGGTCATATTTCATGATAGTGCATTGATGGGGATGTCCGGTCCATATCTTTGTCATTCATGCATGGATTTTAAAATCATTCAGGATGAATGTGTACCACAGTAAGACGACGTGTCGTGCGCAAGACCCAGCTCCGTAGGTCAAAGGTCCTAAACTCTAAGATCGGCCATAACTATTCATTCAAAGTGCCATCGGGGGCATGTGTCATCCTATGGAGACAGCTCTTGTTCATAATTTATTTGCTGTTAAAACGTTAGTACCGCAAGATTCATGGCCTACGGTATACTAATTTATTTGAGGTCGATTGTGAAACAAGTTCTTACAACTGATTTTAATCACTCTTGACACCTCATTCCTGATGTTATCCATCGCCACGAGGGTATGAGAAAAGAAAAGCCAGTATTCCATGTATTTTTTTCTACCGGTGCATTTAGTTTTTGAATGTCAATATCTGAATATCAACTAATCAGATCAATCAAATTAACTTTTGTTTGTTTAAGTAATTTATTTTTGGGTATATTCTTCTATTTCTGATCTCAAGTCAAGCTAGTTTTCAAACTGAAAGTAGACCAAAATTAACCTTATGTGGCTACCATCTTGTTTGTTGACACAGTACTGTCTAGGGCCGGTGCAAACTCATTTACCTCCCTTGGAGATTTTTGTAATATTTGCATAAATTTGTGGTGCCACCTATACAATCACTGACCAGTGACGTAATAGTTAATTGTGACTGATTGAAGTTTATTGCAAGAAGTTTGCAGACGAATTCGAAATAAACATAGAAAAGATACTGAATGCTGTTTAAGCCTATAGCACTGTCTCGTATGTAAGGATCTGTGACGTCACTGACAATGTCTGCTATCTAAAAATAGCACAGGTCTCAATGTGCGGACAAACAATCAGTGCTTTCCCTGTATATTAGCATCAGTAATTCACAGATTTTGCATTTATCTCCTCGTATATTTTAAAATTGATGCATATCAAACGAATGTGTTTCAATTTCTATATACTACGCCTAAATACTGAACATTTCTTCCAATGCAAAGAAATTCTTAAAAATGTTGACAGCACAGTTTTGAATCCACGTCAGTAATAACACATCGAACTGTCATCAGTATATGAAAGGATGATGTTGTTCTACTATTTTGTTTACACATTTCCAGTTACGGTCATATATCAGTATAATTATATCTATTTGCTATTTACCTCATTCGCAAGTGTTCAAACATTTATCACTATTCTGCGTATTTTGCAAAATGTAAATATATGATATCACATGATCACACTCTAGTAATCCGACTGAAATTTCGAAATGTCATGAACAATATGTATAACTGAAAGTCAGCAATATTTCACAACTTAGATCTATAGTTCTTCATTGAAACAATTAACATCTCTGTGAAATGCATCAGTATAATGATATGTTACAAATGACACCTTAGTGTGACATGTAGATATTTGACTTTTAGCAATGATATTTAGATGTGATCTGATAAAACATGGTGCTAACTTAATGCAACACCTTCATTTCTACCTACGTCCTGTCATATATTTTTTTCAATTATGAAGTATCTAATGGACCACGCTTTCAAGTACCTCATATTGAGGCTCAGCGCGGTGTTGTGTGAACCAAATGTATGAAAAGAAGTACATGTGTTAATGATTGTGCTGATATATGCTTTGAAAATCATGAATCAAAATTATAATCTTGCACTTACTTTTTCGACCGCCGGTCTTTCTAATCTGAAAATATTGTATATTTGTGATAAAGACTTTAAGTTAGCCCTTCTGATGTTATACTTTATTGATGTTATTTGCAGAATATTGAGTAATATGTATGCAATGTACTGTACTTTTTAATTTTTTTTATTTGAACACACCTTTTTAATGGCCCCGGTCTAACGAAACGCTCAAATATTATATCTATATATTTCCTACGTTTATTTCCATATATATGCTTATGATTCCTTTATTAAGCAGGTTTTTCAAGGAATTTTTTTGCAGGCACAGTGAATTTTCCGTAGTTTACTTTTTAAATTCTCTTCGAAGTTTACTGAAAGGTTAATATAAAAGTTTAGTATATATACGTTATATATAAACAACGGTCCCTTGTCCGCAATTCGCGCGTTGCATAAGGGTATCTCTGCGGTGTGTTCTATTTATAGAATACGAGAGAGCGCTATTTAATTCACTGACATACTTAGAAACGATAAACTATGGGTGATATGACTCATAAAAATGCTACACTACCCGTAGGCATGCATATCAGACGTGTAAGGTAAAATAATGTAGGAACAAATTTGTAAATAAGTGCGCCTGAGTGAAGTATCACATGGTCAATTTTTTCCGCTGCTTTCGATTTGCACCGGTAGACAGTACCAGAAGGATAAATTCTTCTTTATTACCATCCTTGGCCCTTTTCGTTGCCTGAAGAGTTACAGACAGAAATATCTTTGATTTATTGATTCTGATGTTAATCTGTTTCTTGTGTGTGACAAAAAATTATAAAAGAAAACTTTTTAAGTATATTATGTTTTGATCGACAAAAAGTTTTACCAAGCCTAGTTAGAAGGAAAGTTTTCTTCAGGTGAAACACTTTGGACCATTTCCGTTTGAGCCTCTTATCAGTCCACTACCAATTTCACCGGAGGGGACTTTAGGTTTACCGTCCGTCTGTCTGTGTGTCTGTCTGTCCGAGCCAAAAAGCTGGATTCTGTGATAACTCATAAGTATTGAAGCAACTAGCCTAGGATCACGAAACTTGGCATCTGGATAAAGGGCAATATAAATAACGAGATTATGCAGGATATATTAATTTTGTGGTCAAACCAAAATAGTGGTTACCATGGCAACGGAAATAGTGAAAACAGAACCTAACTGTGTTGTTTGCAATACTCGGTCACTTGTTTTATTTGGTATTTACTGTTTGCTTACATGTTATTTCAGTGGATTCCCAAGTCAAAGACAAACTGACTTGCAACAAGAGCATTCTTGGCATTTTGGAACGCTATATAGATGGTAAGTTCTTTTCAGTTAAAATGCTTCGAAGAGTGATTTCTGGGACCTTTCACAAAGGACACATTATGTCAAGTGTTGCAGGTTACCAGTGCACTGCTATTGCACTGTTTGCGTTATTTATTACTTATACATACAATCCAAGCCCACATAATTGGATTGCAATTCTGTTGGATAGAATAGTGTAGGAAGGGTCGCATTTATATACTCAGATTATATTCCTGATAGAAGTAATCCTGTACCACGTTATTTAGGCCACTGGGAATTACCAGAACAGTTAACTTTGGAGGGTCAGGATGTTTCTGTTCATAGGTATTGTGATATGTTGTATGGTATTTTCTTACAGACAGATAATAGTAATAATTATGTTGCTGGAAATATTGATATTAGAAATGCATTGTCTGAAGGTATAGGAATTTCCAGATGTTTGCTTGCAACATTTGGGCAGTCTACAGTGGCAATTTTTCGATTGAATGATTCTAATGATTGGTTCATTTTTGATTCCCACTCGCGAGATGACAGAGGAGATATGGCGTTTGAAGGTTCATCTTCATTGATAATTTTAAGTTCTTTAAGTGATATAGTTGATTATATAATAGAAAATTACAATGGTTTATCGTACAATTTGACCCCAGTAGTATTTGAGGTATTTCCTCAAGGTGGAGCCGAAAGAAACCATCAATATTCAAGTTATACATGTAACCTCAGTGGAGATTCTTCCAACTTAAATGTAGACAGTGATTGTGCCCAACATGGAGCTCAAAGAAACCATCAATATTCAGGTTATACATGTAACCTCAGTGGAGATTCTTCCAACTTAAATGTAGGCAGTGATTGTGCCCAACATGGAGCTCAAAGAAACCATCAATATTCAGCATATAACCTGAGTGGGGATTCTTCCAATTTAAATCCGGAAAGTAATAGTGACTGTGCCTTTGTCTTCTGTAATGCTTCGATTCATCCACAACAGTTGCAAGGAACATGTTCACAAGACTGTTCAACTGTAGTATCAACAGTTGATATAAACAGTTTGTCAGGTGATAATTAAACATATGAACTTGCTATACGTGAAACAGTTGCAGACTTTTGTCGCCAATGTGAAAAAATATTGTTTGCAAAACAAAGGTTGTATTTGAGTACTGATACTACTTTGCAGACAGAAACAGGTGCTGTATTCATTAATGCAAGTAGTGCATTATGTTCAAGATGTTTGCAGTTTATTTTGAAAGAAAAAGTTCCACAGAAGTCTGTGTATAACTCTATGGACACTGTTGATGTTCCTGAATGTTTATCAGAGTTGTCAGTTATTGAAAGACGACTTATTAGCCAGATTCAGATTTATATGGCATAAATTGTACTTCCATGCGGTCAGTATGCAGAGAAAGGGTTGGCCATTCATTTCCCTCTTGACGTGGAAAGTTTCCTGCAAGAGATGGAAAATTTTAGAAGTGATAGATTTGTTATTGTACATGAACCTCAACATGGGTCATCTAATGTCATAGACATTAAGCACATGACCGACTGGAGAAAAGTAAAAACTGCATTAGGTTGGTTAAAAAAGCACAACAAGCTATATCACAAATACCCTGTGATTAACAGTTCATTCAGTAGTTCTGAAAATGTTTTTAATGGAACATGTGACTCATCAATTAGCTATAATCTTTCAGAGTTTCTTTCTCACTGTGCAGAATCTGTAACTACACAAACCAATATGTCCATACCCAGTATTGATGTCGAGTCTGTAATATGTAATAGAAAAAAACTAGTAATTCCAACAAAATTTGATAGCCCTGTTTGGATAGCGAATATTCCTCATGGCGAGGAGCTAGCGTTTCCTTGGTTGTTTCCACTTGGAAAAGGTGGCATTTCTGAAGAAAGACCTTACCGCATAACTACCATGGATTACTTGCAACAACGTCTTTACAATAAGGATAACAACTGGCGAAAAAATATCACATACCTTATGTTTGCTGTCAACCACATGGAACAAACAAAATTAACTGACCTGATCAACATTCAGATGAGACTGAAGAAGAAAAATGTTTCAGGTAATCCTGTTAATATTACACCAACGGTTGCAGATTTATCTTCAGCAAATTCCATCAGTTCATCTGTTAAAAAGTGCTCTTTTATGTTTATGAAAAATATTCGAGGCACAGTAGCTTATTGGGCAGACATCCTGAATAATCTTTTAGCAACAGTCAAAACTTTAGGTCCACCAACACTCTTTGTTACATTATCTGCTGATGATTGTCATTGGCCAGAATTAAAAATGTTGTTAGAGAATAAACTATATGAAGATGTCATACACGATAAAGTCATTAATAATGACATACGCATTGATCCACTTCTTACTTCCTTACATTTTGAAAGCAGATGGAAAGAATTTTTTAAGTATATCATAAATGGTAAGAAAATAGGCAAGAACTGTAGATTTGACTTTCCAAGAGAGCCTTCAAATGTGACAAAATTAATTTCAAATGTGGACCTCAGTAACAATTTTTTCAAAGGAAAATTTTATGACACCAAAAGAAGTAACATTGATAGATTTGTTAATGCTTATAATCCGTATTTGCTAAAAAGATGGCGAGCAAATATGGACATTCAGATGGTGAGTGGTGTCCATGGTTTAGCATATTATGTGTGCAGTTACATCGCCAAAGCTGAACCAGAGGACTTAAAGCAGCATTTAGCTGCAGTCTTCCAGAATATTGATTCACAAATTAATTCAGTTTCATTGAGGAAACAACTTCATCTTATTGGAAATTGTGTATTGAAGTCACGACGTTTAAGTGCTCAGGAAGCAGCTGCCAGAATTGGTCATTTGCAGTTAGTTTGGTCATCTCGTACTGTTTGCTTTGTGAACACTAGGCCAGAATCTGAACGATACAAGGTTCTTCTACCTGCCATTGAAAGGGAAAAATTGCCAGAAAACAGCACAGATGTCTTGTATTTAAACATAATTGACTATTATATTAATCGTCCAGACGAACTGGAACATTTGTCATTGTTCAAGTTTGCCTCTTACTATAAATCTTCATCATCTGAAACTGTAAATGTTTCGAGTAGGTCCCAGAAAAGAATAAAATTAAAAAACTTAAACAAAATTCTTCAACTTAGAAGAAAACCAGTTATAATACGCACTCCCAAGTTTCTTCCAAATACAAATCAGTATTATTTTTTTCATGCTACAATTGCCATTTAGAGATGAAAAGGAATTATTACATCCTTATGAAAATGCTAAAGAAGCATTTATGCATAAATATGACAATTTTTGTTTAAAGGACATTGAGTTTGAGTCTTACTTACAAGATATAGAACGTATTGTTAGTATTACGTGTTACATCAAGTGAAGTTTATGATGTACTAGCTCCAAATACTCAAGAATTTATTCCTGAAGATTATAATTAACAAGTGTCCAGAGAACATGCATCTTTATCAGCAGAAAACTTGGACAATCTCAGTTCTGAAACTGTGATGTCGGTTGATTCTGATACAACAGAAAACTTCCATAGACTACAAGTAAGTTCTATGCCAGAAAGGAAATTAAACGATAATATTCAAACATTAACAGATGACCAGAAGACTGTTTTTAATGTGATACGCAAGCATTTTGAATCAAGTTGTTCTTCCCCATGAGACTATTCATATCAGGAGGTGGAGGTACAGGGAAGTCACATCTGATAAAAATTGCTGTTGAGTGGTTGAGATGTTTCACTGCATCATTTCCGGGAGCAGATCCTGTTATGGTCTGTGGTCCAACTGGTATGTGTGCGAAAAACATTCAAGGAAGAACTATTCATACTTCTCTACGACTACCTGTGCAGCATGGCTGTGAACCTTCATACAAAAAACTGTGTGATAAAACATTGCAGTATTTAGAAGATACTACAGACAAGTACACACAATAATTATAGATGAAATCTCGATGGTTTCCAGAAGAATGTTAACCTTTATTCACAGACGTCTGTGTGATATAAAAGACTGTGATGATTATTTTGGTGGAATAAATATAATTTTAATTGGAGACTTTTTTCAACTTCGACCAGTAAAAGGCCAGTTTGCCTTTACAAATGACATATTGTGGAATTTGTTTGATACTTACATTTTACAAACAAATATGCGTCAAGTATCTCATACTAATTACTGTGAATTACTCAATCGGATTCGCAAAGGGGTCTTGGCAGGAAGTGATATTAATACTTTAATGTCTCGAATTATAGACAAGGACAGTGTTGATTTTGAAGGTGTATTAAGGGTGTATCCAACATTAAGGAGGTAAAGCATTTAATGGAGAACAGCTGCAAAACTTAAATAATGTAAGTTGTCTAAGAATCATGGCTGAGCATCAGTTCACTTCTGTTGATGTATCTGAAAGTGAGAACATTAATCAGTTATCCCAAGGATGATCGAGATGCTGGAGGTCTTCCAAACATCCTTTACATTTCTAGGGCACAAGGGTAATGTTAATTCGGATATTGCAACTGATCAAGGGCTTGTGAACGGTGCACTAGGATTTGTTGAGAAAATTCTGTATAATGATGAAAATTGTGTGTCAAGCGTTCTTGTATCATTTGATGATAGGAGCATTGGAAAATTGTTCCTAAATTCAGATTACAATGCAGTTGAAATTACAAGAATTAGCCAGGAATTCTATTATCATGGACATTCATAGGTGCGGACACAATTTCCACTATGCAGCTTGGGCCTGTACCATCCATAAAGTTCAAGGCATCACATGTGAGAGAATAGTGGGTCTGTTGGTAACACCTTGTTTGGCAGGGACAAGCATATGTTGCGCTGTCAAGAGTCAAGTCCTTACAGGGCCGTGGAATACTGTCATTAGATATTTCCAAATTTAAGGCAGATGATCAAGTCATCACTTTCTATAATTCTATTACACATAACAATCGTCACTTGCATTAATAATTAGTGCTATGTTCAGTTTTTTAGCCAGACTTCCGATTAACTCCCGTCTGTTTGTCAGTCCATCTATAAGTCCATGAAATTTTGGTTTATACACATTATTGTCACTATTTTTAGTGTATCTAAATGAAACATGTCAAAATCTTTATTACTTCAATATCTCAAAGGTCATGCATTGAAGAAGTGGAACATATTCTTTTCTCCAGAGGTCCAATTTTTTATTGAATCTTTACGACATTTGGTAGCAATACAAAATCTGGATTACCTAAGGTGAAAAATAGCGAGTTGTGAACACACTCCCCAAGATTTTAGTTGGAGATTTTATAGAATTTTTTCAGAATGTTTGTCTTAAGTCTACATAGAATTTCAGACATTGTGATTTGGTTTGAAACACTAGACCAAATATAAATATATCAGTTAATAGATGAACCTATTTTTCACTCTAGATACAGCATTTTGGTTGAATGCCTACATGTATGAAATTACTTTGAAAAGATGTCATGTCATATGAAAAAATTGATTGTAGCCGCTAAACATTACTTATTCATTGAAACTTTAGGACGCATAATCAAAAAACAAAACAGTTATTCTTACTTGAGAAACAAAATATTTTATCCTGTATCTTAAACGTTAAATGTTTGTTGAATGAATATTTATTAAAAATGTTGTACAGGAGTAGAAAGCTTAAGTAACCTTTAATGAAAATGGTGTCACATGGTATATGTGAAAAAAGTTGGCTATTTACAGAAGCAGGGCTGGCATGTTTCAATAAAATCAAACACTTTTTAACACAAGTCCTCAATTGAGTCACTTTGGGTCATAATACCCTTCTATATAAATACTGAATACATACAGCATAATATCCAAACATTCACTAACTGTCTGATTTGAATCTGACATATACACATGTTCTTGCCTGTGTTTTACATATTTTGAGTATATTTCTGACCTCCTTTGTTAAACCCAGAAGATATTCTGATTGAGAAGTTTTGCTGATTTCAATATGATGGATACACCCATACACTGTACAACCATTTGACTGTCTTTATCAGATAGAAAGTTAACTTGTAAAAGTTTGAAATCGCCTAATGTTAAAGTAACACCATTTACAAACAAACAAAAACAATTTTGAGATGATCTGATTTTATTTGAGGCTGTTTTTTATTCATGTTTCATGAAATACTTCATAGTCATATCTTTTTGTGTATGTCAGATATTGTTTATAACCTACCTATTTTGATTTCTTCTGATTTCTATGCAGGCTGATTTGCTTCACATTGATTCATCCAGGGATGGTACTAGATGCCTTAACCCACTCAGAGTCTATGTTGTGCATGCTGAGGAACCAAGACAGTACAGAAATGCTAGTAACAGAGAGATGAATGTTATCGAAGCGGTGGTTGCTGATACTGCTTCCTGCCGTAAAATGTCAGTATACAATAAAGCATCTTTTCCTTTCATCAAAACTGGACATTCACTTATGCTGGTGAATTTTATTTCAAAACCCACTGAACTGGTGATAACCAATGACTGTAAAGTGTTAATGATCCCTAAGATTGAAGTCTCAGAGTCTGTCAAGCAACAGGGTATGGACATGGCAAAACAGCTGTCAGGAAGCTACAATGCACCAACGATGACTATTGCTGAGGTGGAAGGAAAACCTGAGGGGGCAGTATTCACCTTAACGGCTGAAGTCACAGAGGTATTAAATTGTAATATTTTGTCATATTATAGAAGTAAATGATATAATTCAGAAAATGAAATAAATTTCTCAAATAAGTTGATCATTCAGATATCAATATTCTTTAAATAAAGAACATGTTGAAAAATATTTATGTTTATTAGGTAAAAAATGGTGTTGCACGGATCAAGTCTTACCAAATTCCTATAATAATTATTCCCTTTCTAGGCAAAGTTTTATGTCCAGTCATCATACAGCTTGGCCTTCATGTTAGTTATCGTAATATCTAGAACGAGTCTGAAAGTTTGACATACGAGTCAAAAAGTAGGTCACACAATGAGTAACAGACACCAACTTTGAGGAATTTGGCAGAGACAGAGCTAAAAGTTGGAGATACTGTTCACATTGCCAATTCAGTACGTTCAGTTACATCTGATGGTCAGCCTAAATTAACAGGAGGAAAGTACACAACTGTTACGGTATGCTTTATTCCTTCATTAAGTTCTACTTTACATTCAACTAGCTGAATCAAAGTTAAGCCCAGCCAACCCTTATGAACACATTTAGTGGCATTTATCGCCAGGAAAGGTCAAATCATTCAAGTGGCGCAGTGGTTCAGGAATAGAGTGTGACACTCTTAACCCGGAGGTCACAGCACAAAATCCTAAAACCGCCGGTCCCTTCTTTCAGTATGAGTACTGATAGTTTCCAGGAAGCAGTCATCAATAGAACTTATATAAGTTGAAATTTCCAGGAAGCAGTCATCAAAAGAACTTATATCAAGTTGAAAGAACTTGCTGTACAATCAGTCTAAAAAAATGAAAACTAAAGATGTGACTAAAATATTGCTGAAACTGGTGTAAAACACCAAACCAACAAACATACAAAATTGTGAAACAAAAAACTGTGTTAATAATTCTGTTCATATATTAACTGATTATGTGATCTTTACCCAAGTATTTCTTTTCATCTTTCTTTTACAGAAGCTTGATGTCTCACCATTCACATCTGTCATTAGACCAAAACAAACAGGATCAAAAACAGCAAGTGTCATAGGATTATCATCCTTCAAGAAATATGAAAGCTGTCCAAACAAAACTTGTTTTGGAAAAAAGCTACTTAACAACACATGCCCAAACTGCAAAAAAACATACACTGAAAAAGAATCCACGATGCCGGTAGTTTGCAGTGTTATGCTAGAGGATGATGAACGTAACTTTGATCAATTCAGTGTGTTCACCAAACAGGTCACAGAGATTTCTTCCCTTGACTTAACCAAAAGTGAACAATCATTGCAAGAAGACTTTGTGAAGTGCCTGCCTTGCAAAATAAACTACACAAAGAGCCCCAAAAAAGACAGCACTATTGTGCAGTTGAGAAAATGTTGACTTCCTGAACCACATATAACTGTTCCTGTTGACAATTACAGTTTAATAACAACATTATACTTTATAACTTCTACTGGAAATTCCTTCAACTGATTCATAAAAAAGCTTACAGCCTTAGTTACCTACTGATTGCGAATATATCATTTTGTTATAAATATTCCTGAGAAAATCTCTATACATGTTTGTGACTTTGCGTTAGCTTTTTGCTTGTTCATTTTTATGTATAATATGTATATATATATATATTCTTTGTTGGTTTCTCATGAAAATGCAAAATGTTAATTTGTTTTCTTTGATTTGTGTTTTATTTTTATCATTATTTTCAATTATATTACTTTGGACATAGAGCAAAAGTCTTAAAAAAATTTATTTCTTGATAGAACTGATCAAGGGCTATTCCAATTAAAAAGAGACTGTATTGTTAATCTTAAAAACTTTTGTCAACAGAAAAAACCTTTATACTTTAATTATACAGCTCAGATGCTTCTGTCCCTCGGAATGTGTGGGTCTTCTGATGTAAACAACAATTTTTCTGTTTTATAAAGTAGCTAGTGGTTTTACAAATACAAAATTTCATGGAGACCCACCAATAGTCAAAGTTGCCAAGTACTTTCACAAAACCATTTCCAGATTTACAGTACCTTGCCCTAGGAAATTATTTTAAAGACGACAGTTCTACCATTTACATGTTTTATTCAACACTTTAGACACAATGAAAGTTATCTTCTCATACAGAAATTCTTCATTTTCTCTTTCTTGGGTGGGATAAAATGGAATAGCCCTAACTCTATTGGTAGATAAAGCAGTGAGATAGATAACATTATTTAAAATAGAGCAAAGTATTTGTCAAACTGGAGACACATTTACCTGTTGAATGTATGCTAACTGTAGTTATAAAAAAAGTTGTATCACATTGATTGTTTTTTCCTACTGCTTTACAGTTAATACAGTACAATATTGTTTATATTTCTTTGACACATAACAAATTATTATGTTATGTGGCAATACTGAAAATCAGCTGCATATCAGTAGGAAACCTTTTGCTTTTTATTCCATAGCATTACTTCACTTGTTATTTGTTGGTATCTACAACAAGTTGAAATGTGATAATTTAATATTAATTAATTCAATACTGCTTAAATGAAACAAGTATGTAATTTTCAGTTGATAGGTTCATTGTGAGCTTATTGTTTATCATTTCGTTTTATTATTGAACCATTTGAGATAAATTTTCCTTATATTATTATTTTCATCTTATTATCTCCTCTGAGCACTTAGTGCTCAAGGGTGAACTATTGTGGTCAGTGGCAGTGCATCATTGTGCATCTGTCAACAAATCACTTACAGTTCATTACATCTTACAGTAGTACAATTCCTTTCACAGTATCACTAAAGAATATGTATAATAAGTCTAACAAAAGGTACCTACTAAGCAGTGCACACAGGAATACAGCCTTGCCCATGCCTTATTCATACAACTAATCTGATAAATAAGATTTTTTGTTTGTTTGTTTGTTTCAATTTATCTTTTTTGTTTGCTCCTTGTTAGTAGTTTTTATTAGCTTCTCATGTAATTTGATATTACACAATCAATCTGTTTCCATTCAGTTGTTAATCAACAGTTAACAGAATTCACAATTTAAAAAAAACATATCACCCCAAACTTTTATGTCAGTTAATCAGTTTCTTTATTTTTTCTTTATAATATGTATAGACATATGCTTCAGTATGTTAGTCATTGTCAACACTCCTTAGAAGCTTCGTGAATTTTCTATTTATTTTGGTATATTTCATAACATCATGCAATGTCACAGTAAGTATTCAAAATGAAATCATAGCGTTACATATTCTGAGAAAATGTGTTTCATAAGTTACATTACATAGCACATTAAACCAAAATAAGTTAGTAATTTACAATGTTAATGGATGGATGGATGACCTTAAGTCTTTTCGGGTATTGTTGAAAATGGTTGCACTCCAGGATGTTATTACAAAACCTTTAAATGGCTTCTCATGAACCAATCTACTGTATGAGTAATTATTTCTGTTGAAGTCACTTACCTGATATTAACTGTAGGTGTGTAATGCTATTTATTTTTCCATCTTAAAACAAATGCAGAAACTATAGTGTTCTAGCAAAAATTATTCATTTTATTGATTAAGAAGTAGAAATTGACAGGTCTGCTAGCAATAAAGCTCACTTGAATACGCCAAATAATGGTAATAATGACCTGGAGAAATATTTAGTCTACCTCAGCATGAAGTAATCCTGTTGGTGTACAAACATATATATTTAGAGGTTATCTGTTCAGAAGTTTGATAACTTCTAGTATCTACTAATATGTTAACATTTAAGCATTAAGCATAAACTGTTAAATGCGAATTAGCAGGTAGAAATAACTTTTTTCAATCCTTTATGTCATTGCACACAGTAGTTCATAAAATAGGTGGAAACAAATTTTTATTCCGCAATTTTATTTACCATACATTTCCTACAATTAATATCTAGGTGGAAACAAATTTTTATTCCGCAGTTTTATTTACCATACATTTCCAACAATTAATATCGGGAGAAATAACCTTGTACAGTACACAATATTTCCAAACTAGGTTTATACTTCCTTTTATTATTCAACTTTTCATTATGCATGTTCTTGTTTTTTCCATTAAATCTGTTTCTTGCACACTGCTTTTGTCTTTTCTCAGCTAAGGTATTTAGAGAGCACAAATATGGAAACTTGATAGTGAAAATGGTGGGTTGTTACATCAATTGATGTATGTCATTATACTACACATAGTTTTAAACTTTACAAAAGACTCTTACCGTACAATACATAACCACAATACTATGCCTCGGATAAATATATTACGTTAGAACATCATTAACACCCTTTGTAAATAATAAAATTAGCTAAAAGGTATCTTAACATAGCTCAAGAAGAAACACCCTGGCAGTAATAAAAGTTATCATAAGAACTCTGTGACATCTCCAGAGTTATCACCTGAATTCCGTAACATTTGAAAAATTGAGAACTTAATGTAATACTGCTTATTGTTATGTACAGAATACACATTCTACTTTACATGTTTAAAACATTCAAAACATTACTTTTCTGTTCAAAAAATGAATTTATGTACTTGAGCCTAAAATTCATCATATCAGGATCAAATTCCTGAAATTGGATTAACTTTATACATCACATTATTATTTAAAATCAGCATGAATAATTATTTACAGTCATTAAGATCTCTAACATGTATTTTCAGCAAATTATGCCCCTTTTGGACTTAGAAAATTCTGGTTAAAGGTGGTCAATCACATTTAAACAAACATTTAATGACATTTTTTTACTTTTTGTATATTCTGGTAGAGAATTATTTAAGGAACAAAAAGACCGATTACATAGAGTTAGATTCCTATCTGAAATGTATATATTTTATTATTTTTATAAAATTTTGTAATTACTCACCTTTAATATGAAAGTATATAAAAAGCTGAGTATTTCTTTTTATTTCGATACAATGTCTAGTTTTACATTTGCATTTGATAGACATATCAACTATTGAACAATCTGATCCAAAATGCAAGTTTAAAAGCTGTGTGTAGCTTCTGAATTCATTTATTTCCAATCTATCTTGGTTGCGCAACCAAGATAGGCAAAGAGAGGTAATAATAATTTTTCAAACTTGCGTTTCTAATGAATTCCATCTAAATACATAATTTTTAATGCAAATATTTTACAAATATATTACATTATGTCTAATATTTACTCATTTCCTTAGGCAAAGTATGTTTATCAAATTTATACTTCTATCTTGGACTTAGAAAATCCTGGTTAAAGTTTTACATGCAAGTTAATATCTCCAAAACTACTACAGATATTGAATTGAAACTTCACATGTGTCTTCGTGGTTATAAAACTAGTTGATAGAATCAAGTCCCATAAGACTGAAATGTATTTTGGGCAAATTATGCCCCCTTTTTGATTTAGAAAATCCTGGTTAAAGTTTTGCGTGCAAGTGCATACAGCTATTACCAAAAGGCATATAGCTTTGAAACATATTTATTCTTTTTCTAGGTCAATTACAAACCTCACTGGATCAAGTTCCATAACTCTTAACATGTATTTTGAGCAAATTATACCCTCTTTTGGACTTAAAAAATTCTGGTTAAAGTTTTACATGCAAGTTACTATCCCAAGACTAATGCAGATATTGAATTGAAACTTACATGTGTCTTTCGGTTATAAAAGTAGTTGATAGCATCAAGTCCCATAACTCTGATATGCATTTGGGTCAGATTATGTCCCCTTTCGAACTTAAAACTCTTTTGATATTTAACATTTTGGGTAATAATTTCCTGCTTCTGTGACAATATTTCGAATAGACGAGCTTGGCTGTCTTACGGACAGCTCTTGTTTTCAGTACAACTTTCATGAAACATATTTCATCCAACTATCTTCCTTCAAAATGCGCCGTTCATCTTTTTTAAAGATATTTCTTGTTTTAGAATGTGTCAAGTTACAAAAATTGTGATTTCGTAATCAATTATGACAGAGCAATAGTCTAACGAAAGTGCCTTCAAACTGAATAACTGCATACATTTTAAAGAAACAAATACACGAGATGGAAATCACGAGAAAATGTGTTACTGTTCACAGTTATTTGATAAAAACAGCCGACATCCTGTATAAACTGAGCAGGTTAAAATAATTTGTCTGTATATTGATAAAAATTGATGCTTTCACTAAAACTGACAATACCTAATTAATAAGGATGAGATGTGTGTGCTTACTGTTATGATTATCAAGTGCTTTACATAAAAAGATACACTTTCTATTTTCTATTGGTGTGATAGTGAGCTCTTTAGTGAGCATATATTTGTTCATGCTGTAACTAATAAATGGTGTTTATTGAAATTTCTGAAAATTTTATAGCAAGAATATCTTTGCTCATGTGTCTTTTAAAAATTCATTTTCAAGTTTCGCTTTAATGAGGGTTATTTTAAAAATGCCTACATTGCTCTCCCCTTAAACAGAAAAGTAGGAT
Source organism: Mercenaria mercenaria (assembly GCF_021730395.1). NCBI lineage: Eukaryota > Metazoa > Mollusca > Bivalvia > Venerida > Veneridae > Mercenaria > Mercenaria mercenaria. Next base: position 55,989,039 of record NC_069372.1, read on the forward strand.
TCTAAACAAAAACAAGTATATGTTCACATACAATACGGATGCTCACATTCTTTACTGCCTTGATAAGTTTGTATATATGATATTCGTTTGAACTTAATAAAGCTGCAAAATTGTTAATATATTTACAATAATGTCAATATTAAATGACAAACTATATATAATAACACGTTTTGGCATTCCTTGCTAAAGAAAAAATATCATTCTGAAGCATAATAATCAAATCAATTTAGTCATCTATATAGGATATACACACTTAGCTCCTTACAAGTATTTTATTAAAACTGACCAGAGTGTGTACATGTATATAATGGGTAATGTAGTTTTACGTGCTGATATATTCTTTGACATCTACTCAATAATCCAAACTCTTTAAATACGAATCAACCTCTTGGGTCAGGATGTTTAAACTAAGAAATTGGACCGATCATTTAATTTTTCTAGAATTCACCAAAATTTCATTCTGTGCTACTATTGAAACAATTATTCCAGTCTCCGACTCAGCCTGTAATAATAATAACATCACATGTACCTGTGACCAAGATTATTCATATAGTAGTTAATATTTTCCTTATTGAAATCGAAAGAGGCCAACTGATAATGATTAGTAATAGAAAGAGCATTGAAACTCGAGGGTAAACGATTTGTACGAGGGGGCCTCGTACAAATCGTTTACCCAAGAGTTTTAATGTTCTTTCTGTTTCGTATCATAGCCATCCATATATGGTAGTTGTAGGCGTTCCACACTGCCATATACAGCAGTTCAAGTGAGTACTTAAAATACTTGCTTTACAAATGTGTAAAACCAATGCGAGAGCAGAAAATCAATAAAATACACTTCGCTGTCTACTGTTCCAGACACGCTGGCATACTTTCCTATCCAACAGTGATGTAACTAGCGTGCGGGTATTAAATACCTGCACACTTTTAGTTACCGCACCCTGTAATCAGTGTATACGATTTTCATGCACCAAATTTGTTAAGAAAAAACACCGAGTTATGATACAACTTGCGGAAATTTGTCCATTGTACTTGAGTGCCGCAACTGTCCATATTAGTGACAATGCAAGACCTGTTGTAGTTGGATTTTCTGGTCCTTTGGGATCAATATTTCCTAGAATAGAGTTCCACTTGAGTCGGTGCTGGAGCTGGGGTCGTGAGAATTGTTGCACCTTTCAGTACCTCTCACGAACAGACTCAATCAAACCTGGTATTCTATTATTTTACTTGACTGTGTTTTATGCTTTCAAAATTAAACATTCATAGATTTTATTCACAAAATTTTACTTAATATTTTGTGCTGACTTTACTGACGCAAATAAAATCTAAATGAATCTTTTCTTATTAAACATTATGCCTTAGTGAATCGAACCGTCGGCTTTTAAATTTTTGTTTGAACAGGGTTTCACAGAATAACACAATACACTACTTTTAAATAGCTAGGGGAATATGAAGACAATACACAATGTAATACTTTATGTAGTACTTTAACATTTCAGTTATTACGTATTTGTTTTCTTTACGTGCCGTGTGGTTGCTGTTTTAAGGCTCCCCATACTTGGACTCCGTGTTGTTATATTTTACATGTATGTCCTATTTGATCATGGAGAACATTCATTTTTACTTTAACAGACTTCCGCTTAAGCCGGTGCTAGGGACCGGAAGGTGTTGCACATTTCATTACGTCTCGTGAAGAGACTCAATCGAACCGAACCTGCTATTATTCTTCTTCGTTGCGTTCTATGCTTCCAAGAGATCTTTTCAATGACTATATTATTTAATTGTCTAATGGTGTGTGTGTGTGTGTTCGGGTTTAACGTCTTTTTCAACAATTTTTCAGTCATATAAACGACAGTGTCTAATGGTCACATGACGTATGACGTTCAATATTGACCGCTTAAAGAAGAGGAGTAGGCAACCGTCGGCATGAAAATATCAAATAGATGTAAAAATTATAATATGTTGTGAACTGCTAACAAGCCAGCCTTACATTTTTATGGTTGTTTTCTAAGGTTCCCAAATTGCAACGTCACAACACAAGCGAATTACCATAAAAGTCGGTTATGTGGTGGAAGTAACACACTGTTACAATATTCTTCAAAGTTTGGAAAATGTATCCACAAAAATTCCATGTTATCTATTTGCTAAAAGAAAAGTAAGATAAATAAATATATTTATTCAATTTAATTATTGAAAGAGTTTTTAATAAAAATACCTTTCCTTATACTTTTAAAAACTTGGTTGAGAAACATCGTTTCCGTCTCTTGGGTCACTATACTTGAACTGCGAAAAAGTTGAACCATTCATTTCATTTTCCCAGATTTCATCGAAATTTTCATTCTGTGCTACTGTAAACCAATTCTTCCAATCACCCACACGACCTGTAATGATATTGAAATTTACCGCATTTACATGTGACTAAAGATTGTTGATAAAATAATTTACGGTGACTAACATTATTGATAAAATTTTATTTTTTTTCCTATATGAACATAAGCTTTGGTAAAAAATATGTTACGAATTGCATCTCAGATTTCAACGCTTCAAAACAGAAACCGTCGTGGCATTTTTGCAAGTTTCAAATAAAACATGAATAAAACGCTCTTTCTTTGCATAGCCGAACAGTTCTTATATTTTTTGTTTCAAATTCAAACTGCAATTAGCCCTTACCGACAAATGACTATTACTTACTACAATTCTGTCCACCGGACACAGCTACTGCATCTTATTGTCACTGTATGGCCATATTGTTGACATATTTTCTGGTCCATTGAAATCATGGTAATAATTGCAATATGAGTCTGTGTTAGTGCTTTGGCCGAAAGATACGTTTCGTATTTGGTTACCTCTAAGAATAGACTCAGTTAAAGTGAGTCTGCTATTGCTTTTCTTCTTTGTATGTTAAACGTTTGAAAATCAATGTTTTTCAAAGATTATATTGATAAAATTTCAATCTATTTTCAGTTTTTTACTGACTAAAATGGAATCTCTGTCTATTAGCCAACGGCTTTTATAATTCTTATTTCAAAGAGGCAAGCCTGAAACTACTTTCAAATAGATAGGTAGAAATACAAAGATTGTTATGGTGAACGTGGTCATACTATTGCGTACTGTGTAATATCAACTTTACGTCCGACGTTCAATTCCGACCGCGTAAAGAACAAAGGTAGGACCAAAACGTCGGCATGAAAAAGGCTGTATGTTATTATTCGGTGTGAACTGCTGACAAGCCTTTAGGTTAAAGTTCGGATCGATTTTTTTCTAAAATGTAGACTTTGATTATAGCCTGATTTTTTAAAATTTCTCACATTCGTAAATAAAGATATGGTCTATAATGTGGTGAAATAAAATGTATATGTCCGTGTGCTTATTTCTGAGATATTTGACCATGGTTAAAGTAAACCGCAAATTTCAAGCTGATTTTAAGACATTATTTTGAATTTTTTTATCGTGTCAGATGTTTTAATAACATATTTTAACTTTAGAAAGATAGTAACAGTGCCATTGTAATAAATTTACTCACGGGTTGCCATTAATTCATAAAATGATTTTCATTTCCGTACGCCTAATCCAGGCTTTATTCTACGTTTTCCGGATAAATGACGTTACGCCATCACTTCTGGTTTATCAAACGTGCAGAACTACCTTAACACATGCTTACTTGCTGAAACACCTTAAAATCGACTTCACAGAACAAAAGAATTACAAGAGATATCGGATATATGGTGAAAGAAGCACACTGAAACAATACTCTTCAGAGCTCGGAAAATTTATCCACACAAAAGCTATTATAAATGTACTAAAACAAAAGTGTTATAAACTATAGGATCATCCTTTAGAAGCAAACAACACAAACCAAGCAAAACAATATAAACTGAATCTGTTCATAAGAGGTAATGAAATGATCAAACCCCCTCAGACTCCATAGCACCGGCTTCACACTCCATAGCACCGGCTTAAGCGGAATCCATTCAGTTATAATAAAATTGAATGTACTCCACGATCCCACAACGTGGGACATTTACCGGGGGACATTTTACAACCGTCACACGGCACTTTAAAACTGCAGTGAGTCTTTCATGGGGAGTAATGAAATGTGGTAAGCCCCCCATGTCTCCTTACACCAGCTTAAGCGGGATTCTATTTTAAAAGCAAAATTGAATGTACTCCATGATCCATATTTAGTCCAAGTACGGAGAGATTTTGATCAAATAAATTTAACTTGATTATTGAAATAGTTAACATAAGCTTTACCTTTCCTGAAAAACTTGAAGTCTTGCTTGAAAAACACCTTTTCCATATCACTGGGCATCGTTTTGTTGGCCATATTCTCAAAACCACACATGTGTATAATATCTTTCTTTAATTCTTCTGATAAGTCAACATCAAGAAACTTCAATAGCCTGTCTATTTCTTCAAGACCGTTTTGGTTTTCAAAACAAAGAGTAAAACCTGCTTACTTTACCATAGAATAATAATAAAATCAATTTGATGATATTTTAAAACACCTGTCAAAGCAGAAAGATAGTTCACAATATAGGTATGTCGTGTTTAACATAAAAAATAGCCTACCTGTTTCACTTGAAGTGTTAGTTAATTAAAAGTATTGTTTTACTTAAAAGTGTTATAATTAACCTGTTAAGTGCACATGCCTCTTGGACTAGAGTATTGTGACGAATTTTGTGTTTGAAGTACACAATTTACAAATAAAAACTGAAGAGAAAAGATATTAAGTTGAAACCAAGACAAAATACCAAGAACTAAGTAAATCTTATATATGACATTGGAACAAAATATCCAATTCCTGTTCTGAATCAAAGATCAATTGATTATTTTCTTGTGTTATCGGCAATGCTGTACCGATTTAGAATCTTCTTATATTTTATGGAAAATAACAAATAGACACGTTAACAGAAGAGAACAAAGATTTTTTGGTTCCATTTTGGTGCAAAAACTGTTCATGCGCTACGATATTTAGACAGAAGAAAGTAATAGGAAGTCATCACTTTATCATAGACTGGCTGAACCATCCATATTCCTCAAACACCACTAAAATATTATTAGAAAGGTTTAAAAATGTGTGAGAAATGCTCTGCAATCAACGTAGGTAATGATGTATGTATTCCAATTTTCACTAAAATGAGACTTATTTATTCGTATGATTGATTATTAAATTTCGTTTATAGATAAACTTAAAATGACTTATAAGTTTCATGTCCTCATAATACATAACATGCAGGGGATATCCAACGCCTTCTTTCATTGCCTTTTCCCATTCAAGAAGATAGTCTGTGTATTTCCCATATTCTACTGAAATATAAACGCTCTTTCATCTTCTCTTATGTTGTGTTAATATGTTAACGACCATGTTCAAAACATAAAAAATGGGTACTGGGATAATCATCATTAATTTATTAATTAAATTGCAATTTAAATATTTAAATATTTTAATTGCATTGCAATTTCCTTTCAAAAGTAATTGATTAAAATAATACCCAACATAAGATGTTGCAACAACAGCACGATTCTTTTTATGGAAGCCTCATTAAAGATTCATGGCCCTCCTAAACCGAGTGGATAAGGTAGCTGGCTTCGGATCACTTGCCGCTCACAAATATAGGATCGAAACCTCACATTTCATGTAGAATTGCCATGCAGCTGTCTCACGGAAGCCAACAAGTCACCTGGGATCTTTCTACACCATCAAAAGCTGGAAATGTCACCACATATCCTACATAGTATTGGCGCGATTCTAAACCTTTCAAAACCAAACAAAGAAACCCATTACAGATTCGTATTGACAAGAAAACAATCAAACCGACATGTGCATGATAATACGTACAAGAAAGTAACTTCACTTGTAATAAAACTTGCCAACTGCCCCTTTATAACGACTGTTAAAACAACACAAGCATATACAACACAGATAAGACTATAAATGCGTATCAATAACGATAGTTATAGGTAATTGCAAGATATAACATTGATACCATTCTTATTTTTCGCAACATTTTATTACTACAATGCCTAGGAGAAAGGAAAAGATGTATGAGTTAATGAAACAATCTATGTCTATGGTATAGTAAAGAAATACATAAAATATGCATGTAATTACAAACACTGATACATGTATTATCATGTCACGCTCAATATTCTTCAAAATTAATAACTGCTCTCGAGTTTTTGATAAATATTTAATGGCATTTTTAAACATACTATATTCGTTTTAAACAATGTAAATATCTTAGAAATATAACCGATTGCAGTAAATTTTATTATAAAGAATACTACCTTTTAGGTAAAAATAAGCTGTTTAGCGAAAACTTTATTATCTTTCAAATTTCATACAATTCGTTTAATAAACTAAATAAGAAATATGTAGAGTTTTGGGTATGCAATGAAATAGGTTTTTATTGCTAATATTATTTTTGTTACTTTTGACTATAAAAAGTATATTTTATGATAACATGTTTATGTTATTATGATTCAAGTGATTACATATTAAATGTTGTCTACGTAAACATTACCGGCAACTTGTTTTCTTTCTAATGGCAAGTTAGACTGGCATCAGTCGTTAGAGTCCTTCAAAACAAATACCTCTACCATAAAATCCTCTTTAATAGCACTTTCTTGAAAAATTTACAATATCTCTTATCTCTGACTCTAACGTTGAGATGAGCCTAGAGAGAAAATGGTTTTCTGAGAAAATATCAGTGTCAGTATGAAGAAAGAAATTAACATTATTACAGATTATTTGATCTCAAAAGACTTTGTAAGTCTAATGGCAAGTCTCTTCTTTAATATAGTTTGTAACTAATGTGACACGTCAATCAATTAGGCTTGTTAAATTTCTTATGAAAAACCTATTGTCACATAGGTAACAATACCCGGAGGCAATAACATTGGCATCGCAATAGCAATCGGTCACCGTCACCATATAGCTGTTGTCTTTCCTGATATCGATTTTCTGTAATATCGGTCCGGAGGTCACTTCTTCCTCATGTACGCGAAAATGTATTATGCATAAAGATTGATTGAACTCCATGATCCCAAAAGATCAGAATATAATATGATATAACTATACGGAGACCACTACATTTCAATATGCAGAACTATTGCAAAGCATTTGAATTTGTTACTTACATTTGCCCTGTAGATATACGGGCAGCCAATCGCTCCACTTGCCATCATACCCATAGACTTCTATACCCTTCATATGATTATAGTATGACACCGCAGTGTCTTTCTGATTGCGGCAACATAATACAGTTTTTATCTGTTTGACTTTCATATCATTCAACGGGAGGTATCTGAAAAAATGAAAATAAGAATTTATATTTTAGACATGCTGTAGCTGATTATGAATTATCGAGAATACTTTTATTCATATTAAAATAATATATACTAAAAATGAACGAATGAACATTTACAAACGGTATATTTGATTGTATAAAGCCTGAGGCTAATATTAGAAATATTTGAATAAAACGCACGATAACAGCACAAATCCTTGGTCCAGACTGGAAGCTTACCTACAAGGAAAATGGCAGTTCATAACTCTAGGTGACGGTTGTTTTTCGATGATATCTCTTGACTGAAACTCGAGCATTGTAATTCCCTTATTGGACTGCACTGGCTTCGCAGATTTGTTTACGATCATCGTTATAATTTCATACATCCAGTTTGTACATAAAGTAGAAATGTCTAATAGAACAAAGAGCTCTAGGAATCAAATTAAATTGCAAAAATATCATAAGGAAATTACGGTGCCCCTAAAGTGACATGTTACACACTTTTTTCCAATTATGTAATGTGACACTTTTTTTATTTCGTTTAAACGAAATAACTTATTTCGTTTAAACGAAATGATTTCGTTTAAACGAAATAAGTTATTTCGTTTAAACGAAATAAAAAAAGTGTCACATTACCTAATTGGAAAAAAAGTGTGTAACATGTCACTTTAAGGGCACCGTAGGAAATAGATAAGAACACGTTTCTGAATCCATTGAAAATTTCGATTCTATAATGATGTTAAAAGTAAACAGACAACTTATTGGGACACAGTTAAAAAACTAAATTGCTAAGTGTAGCACATTTCCAAGAATACCTGTTTTGGGATATGTACATAACATCAAATCATCGTCGCGGAATTCGAAATGCGGGATACTATCAAAGAGTTGTTTTGCCTCTGCAGGTGGTTTCTTGAAGTCTGGTATGAGAAATCCTCCTACATCAATTTCATCGATAGTAGCACCACTCAAATCTTTGATCTTTACTGACGTCATTCTGTTTACATATATAGACAATAGTCAGTATTCGTCAAAGGAAATGAAACTGCAACCTAATTACTGTCTAAATATAATGTATCAATATTATTCTGATACCCTGCTTCGAGACGATAACAATATGCATGTGACAAATGTTGTAGCATTTACCTATTACAAACGACAATCAGGATCAATTCGTGGGAGGTGTTCATGTCACATCGATACAAGTACAGGGCATATAGCCACTTTTCATCTTTGATTGGTTGGCTTCGTCCCATGAAATAATTCTTTTTCATGTTGTTGTTAGATTTTACGTCACACCAAAATAACGATAGGTCATATGGTGACTTTCCAGATTTTCATGGCTGTTGAAGACCGCATATGTGCCCTTACAACCCTTATTTCAAGCATAGGTAAATACCAAGGTAGGACCACCGACCTTCTGTAAGCAAGCTGTATCGCTTTTTCACGCACAAAGTGAGGTTTCAATCGACAGCTGTGAAGAGCAAGAGATTTGAATTTAGTGAATTAACCATTCGGCCACGGAGCCCTTCTTATGGCATTTACATGTCTTTAGCAATTAATCGATATAATACAATCTGGATCAGTTCATATTGCTACATTGCATTTATCTGCTTTTTCCAGTTAATCGACGTACGGCCTTCAAGGCAATCATTAACAATTGTACCTTCAGTTCCATTCATTTTGATTTGCATCCTACTTTTTTCTGATTAGTAGGTTAACTTTGATAAAGTGACTGAAATACTTTTTTTATTTTTACACAATTGTATGTTTTCGTTCTCATATTTTTGTTGGGCTAAACGTCACACCTACACAATTATAGGTCATATTGCTGCTTTCCAGCTTTTGATGGTGGAGGAAGACGCCATGTGCCCCTTCGTGGATTATTTCATAACGGCGTGGGGGCACCTGGGTAGAACCACCGACCTTCCGTAAGCAAGCTGGATGGCTTCTAAATAAAGAATTCAATAACCAAAGCGAGGCTCGAACCCACATCGATGAAGAGCACGCCCCCCGTTATCATAATCATCTATATATCTGCTGCGCTACGTACGAGAAAGTAATTGAAGTTGGCGATTAACGGTTATGTCAGACTCCGCGGCCATGACTTTCAAGCTTCAGGACAAAATGTGAAATATTTATTTAAATGAAAATATATAAACATAGTGTTTCATGAAATCCACCATATTTTTAAAGGAATTTATCACTATAAACTCTCCAATTAGTATCGGAGTTGAGCTTTTTCATTTGACTACGTAAGGATACAGTAAGCTTTCTTGAAGCGTCCAATATCCATTAATGCAAAAATATAACGTCTGACAAAATCAATCTAAATAAATCTAAAGTATGTATACACATGCTTCTGGCTCTAGACTGTAGTATTGTCATTTCGAAACAAACAGATAAAACCTAAAAGTTGGTGCTCAAGTAGTGTATATAATGAATATGTCACGGTGAAGTGATTTTCTTTGATAATAGCTATCATTTTATTCACACTGAAGTCACACCAAACGATACAAATATTAACCTTTCGAAGGAGTTCCCATGACACACATTAGTGGGAGGCAAACAGATTTCTCGACCAGATGTTGATTGTGGTGATAAATATGGATAAACATGATCGATACGTACTCAAATAATCGTAATTGCTGTGTGCCGTAATGTATATCTCCAGGTACTAATATTCAGAAAATAGGTCAGTGCACAAGTGCCCTAAATATAAAAAGAACAGCAATATAATTTACAAAAACATTTCTTAAAGATAAATTCTTTCTTTTAAATTAAAAGTAAGACATTGTATGTGATTTATTTTGCTAAATATTCCAGATACATTAGGGCATAATAAGACACTATTTTAAAGATACTTAGGGGGATATCATAAACAATTGACGACTTCAAAAGCAGCGATAATTAAAGAAATCACTTCGAATTCTTCGAAATGGTATTATATCAGACACAAACATATTGAAATCGAAACAACATAGGTATGGACTATTACAAACGGGGCATGTTTTGTGCTTATATTTTAACTGTTAGTTTAACATTAATAATTACTGGTCATACAGTATTGCAGGTACAACTCTTTCTGTTACACGAAGAGAGTATCAAGCAAAGACGGATATATTCCAGTCTATTCGTATTAACCGCTTTCTTTCCTTTAATAACTACCATGATTGTAAAACACAATTCGTACTGCCTTTATTTTGTCATTCCGTTCTTTCTGTGTTAAGTATCATTAACATTGTACATTTTACAAGAAATATGTAACAGTTAAATAATACATTGTTTCACTTTTCAAAGTTTAAATTTGAAAACTGAATTGCAATGTCGCTTTACACTGGCTGATTAGAGGTTGTAAGATTATGGTCTACAGATAACATTAATCTGGTGACCCAGATATGATAAATAAGGCACGCGACATTTGCAACACATACATCTTTATCATGATACCCTACATCACTTTCTTCATATACATCTATCTACACGTTTCAAATTATGACATGTCCAAATAGTATATTTGTAAACTATTATACTGCTCAAACCACGTTGATTACCTTTGTCATCATCAATATTAAATGTATACCTAAACATAATTGTATAAATGGTAAAACATTTGCGTGCATACTTTAATTTAAGGTATTGGACCCCTAATAGTAATGTTTAAAAAATGGCATTTGCTTGGTATATTCTTAAAGTTGACCATGTTTCACACTGTGTTGCAAATTTTAAACAACTTTAACCGTGCCGTTTTTTGTAAATTTTGTATAATTTATGGTATTTCCACACGCTCAAGAAAAGACAAAATTAAGTGTGATGGGCACTATCTAAAACGTTTGCAGAGAATTCATTACAGCATTCATTTTGATAAAAGAAACATCAAACTATTGTTAAACAATTATAAAACACAAAATAAAACTGTAAATATCATTTTTTCTAAGGTGCCTCAAGTAAACAGATTTTATGAGACAGAATTCTAACTGCAACATTGAAAAATTAAGGTCGAATCCTGTGAGTCTGTTTTGAATTTTGCTCACTTCATTCAAAAATAACCTTGGGGCAGAAGTAAAACCTACCTACATTTTTTCCACAATATGTTATCTAAAGAATGAAGGCAAAATAGAGAACTTTTACCGCACGTAACTCAGTATTTTTAAAGATGTCTTAGTCTACCCCACCTGATTCAGAGGTTAATTCACATTGAACAGCAACAAATCGCTTATAAAATGAAAATTTACCACTTTTGTACAATACATCCATAATTAGTCTTGAAAGAAGTAAAAACTTTCTAGAAAAAAGGGAAAACATGGGGAAAAAAATTTGGCTACAGTGGGGTTTGAACCTACGCCCCCCTGAAAATTGCAGACAAAGTAGGTTTATGGTAGGAATTGAATACTCTTCAAAAAGGAGATACTCTATTACGGGTCCAATACCTTAACCTGCAATGTGCATATTTTGAATAGTAAAGCATCGGTATTTTGAACACACGTAGCAGTGATGTAGTTTTGATAATGTTTCTAGTTTGATTTGTTGATATTTTATAATAACAAATAGTTTTTTTTAATATATTCCAGTTGTCAGTTTTTAAAATGTTAAAAATTGAGAACAAATAGATCTCACATTCCACTTACATTAATTTCAATTTTATTCTTCCGACCAAAGTAAAATGCCTTAAAATTATAAGAATTACATTATGAATTATTTTCTAATATTTCTGCGTATTCATTTTATTTTAATGTTACAATAGCACGATGATAAACTATGCATTTGGAAATATTCTTCAACAGTTACTACTAATGTGTTTCCAATCAATGTTTAATTGTGCTGTAATTCACGAAAATGTCATTACACTGTCTTTAGGACTGCTTAGCACACATAGATATTTAAAACACTTTACAGCTCTGTATTTCTATTATGAGTACAGTCAAACGTCCGCTAAAGACCATTTCTCAACACAGTCCACCTGATTCCGTTTCCCTTTTTTAACATTTACAGTGTATTTTTACAAGTGAATATAGATCACCTGCCAATAAAGACCAATTTCTGTCTCTCTCAATGGAGGTCTTTAAAGACAGGTTTGACTGTACATTAAATGCCTTTTTAAAACTAAACGCACATACGGTCATGTTAGGTAGTAAACCAAATTAGAATCCTTTTGTATCTTTAAAGACAAGTTTTATTTTAACCAAAACGCGAAAACTGTGCTATTTGTAGAGGTTTAAATATGCTTTGGTAATTGACGCTGACAGTTTTTCTGAGTTAATTGAAAAGAAAAGATTGTTAGACAGAATACAAACAACAAACAAAAAGTTATCCAATATTCACGAAGATATAAAGTTGTTACATACAGCTGAAGTATTCTGAAATTCTGGAATGAAACATCAGCTGACTTATAGCAATGGATACGTGTGAACATTGCTGACACTTTCATTCATATACTGAACAAAACATTTAACCATTTTGTCAATATCTCAAAAATTACTGAAAATATTTTGTTTTTCAAATTAAGCATACCTTAAGAACAAATTGTTGATGAAGTGTAGAAATATATTAAGAATTTAAAAGTATCAAAGCACGTAAATATTTGACCGCATCACCAATTTTGTAAAATGTCACAAAATATTTAATGCCCTTTCTTGATAGTACACGGCAGTGAAGGAAGTTGTTTTGATTTTGTTATCATTTTCTTCCATGAAAACGTTTTTCGTAAGCATAAGCATGTTGATTTAAAACATTTAGTAGGTATTTGTTACTTTTAAAGTAGTTTAAAGTCGTAAAATAAATAAATTTATACCATGGCGTTATTTGATTTATTTGAAATTTTGAATTATCATCAACAAACTTTTGTTTTTGGTAGTACGCTCAATTTTAAGCATATTTCTGAAGCATTTTTGAGATTTTACCAAAATAACAAATGGCAGCAAAGCTGGTTTTTGTTCAGTATATCAAGGACTACGATTCAATAGGAATCACATTCTGTGAACCCCTTCAATACTCTTCAACAGTGTATGTATTTGTATTACATAAAAAAATAATCAAGAGTAATAGAATAGACGAAATAACACAGACATAAAAGGACACAAAACAAAGTAATAAAGCAACTTAATGAAGCATCATCTTGGAACTGTTTTTTTATGTAAACATTTCACTGTTTGCTATGAAAGGATTATGTTTCAAAATTACAGGACAGTGTATATAGAATTTAAGAACGTACAATGAAATGCTAAAAGTTATTAAAACGATTTTACTTGAAGTTCATTAGATAACGGCCATTCAGGATGAGTGTCAAGAGATTTCATTTATTAAAGTTTTAGTTGTTTTTTTTTTCTTGTGTTTGCTACTTTTATCGAAATTACTTGTAAAAGTAATGTGTTTTCCCAGCAATTCAAATATTAACCTATTTTTAGATTTCCGCACATCATTAAGGTAGTTACGTATTCTATTTTAGGCAATTAACGGCTCAAAATAAATGCCGTATCACACCTACGTTGTATTAAATATCTAAAATGGACTGGTCTTTCACTCAATTTGGACAGTACCATTTATTACTCGAAGGGGTGTTCATTAAAACTTTTCTGACTGAACAGCGAACAGTGCAGGCTGATCTTGGTCTGCACTGGTCGCAAAGACAGAACCACTTGCCGCCGGCAGGCTAAAGATTAAAAACTATTGAATAGAAAAAGTGGAAACTCCACAGGTCGCTCAACACGACAAAAATGAAAATGTTGCAGGCTCGGTTTGATTGAGCCTGTTCATGGACGGTAGTGAAAGTGCATGCAACCCTCCACACACTCTAGCCCTGGGTTGAGCAGAACTCAACATTTACACATGAACCTTTTTTTTCTTTCGTTTTTCTCTATTTTTATTAATTTTGCTTTCAATTTACTATCATTTATCAAGAGCAATTCTTTTCCCATCTGTTTAATGTTTGTTACTTTTACGATATTGTCTCTGATATTATGTTTTTAAAATTGTATTGTTGAAAGTAAACCATCATTATAAGTCATGAGTGAAATAAATGATATCCCTTGTATATCTTAAATTTGATTTAATTCACCAATGAAAGGATATTACTTTCTTAATCGGAACTTTCTTTTTAACATTGATATTTACTATGAAAAGAGCATAATCTAGAATATTCAATATCATCATCGCAATTCAATAGTGAAAAGGTCTAATTTATCTATAAACCGATGTTTAATTTGGCAACGTAGGGCAAAGCGTATATTTCGCCTTTCTTGTGTTTGTTGTTGTTGTTGTTGTTGATATTTTATCTCCTTTTTATCTGAGAAGACGACTTAAGCTTTGTAGTGTTGTGCAATATTTCCTTCCCTTGTTTGAGTTTTGTACCCGTTACAATGTCCACAGTGTAAGAAATTTTATTTTATTTTAATATTCTTAAAATGTAATTACTTATTCATGGTTTCTTTATTTATTTGTTTTGTCAGGATTATCAATATAATACGAGTATTTTGTCTATGTTTTCGTGTATGTTGTTATCTAGTACACATCCTTGCATAGCTGTTGGGTTGTTGCTGTGTTGTTTAATGTGGCTGCATTCCTTGAACATGCCTTTTCCCGCAGGATAGTATTCTTTGGTTTCTTTCAGGAACTTAATTGAGAACTACCAGCTGTTTATTTCACTAATTATATAAACCCAAATGAAGCAAACACAATGCATTTTTATTTTACATACTAGCAATTTTAAACTTTCTCTGTCAGTTGCAACGTGTGGTTTGGAAACCCCGTAATATTTCATATATTGCATACGTATCTTTACCGCAAAGTTTTCATGTCAGTGTTTTGTGCCAACCAGCCACTCTGTACTGTCAGAACCTTGACTATTGTTGACTTGTTAAACCACGGAAGGTTCGGAGTCATTAGATAAACACAGTGTTGATTTTAACTGTATTACACGCATATGAATGGTATCAAAGTAAAATATAATCATTTGATATGTTTAGTTCACATGACAACTGATATTTAAAATAAAACAGTGAAGCCCCTTCTTTCATACATGTATTTGTAACACAAAGTTACTAAGAAAAATAGTTTAAATAGCCACATTATATTTGACCATTTTTCACATACTTTTGCGATAATAAAACACTTTTTATTTTGACAAGATACTACTTCTGTTTTATGTTTTTATTCAGTACGTAAAATATCTGCTTCATGAAAAATGAATTATTAACTTTGGGCATACTAGTAATTTAATGTCCTCGGAAAGTATATATAAACTTTGACATTTTGGAATCCTTCATTTCACTTTTCCAAATTTCATCAAACATTTCGTCCTGTGCTACAGTAAACCAATTTTTCCAATCTCCTATTTGGCCTAAAACAAAAAGTAACTGATGTTACACTTTCTTATAAACCCATGAAATTAAATAAATCTAAAGGTAATCATACATAAATGTGAAATGTTCCCTTTAAGGATTTGAAAATGACATTATTACAGGTTTATTCATATATGTTAATTTTTACAATGGGTATATTTAAATTTGAATGGGAAGCATTTTCGTAAATTTGATATAACTTGAGCCGAACGTTAACATTTTGTTTTGTTTATGGATTGTTTAACATGTTGTTTTCTGAAACGTTATACTCACCTTTCCTGAAGAAATTAAAGCCTTCCTTGGTAAAAGAGCCAGGCACTGTCTTTGTAGCCATTCTCGCAAAACCACACATTTTTACAATATCTTCTTTCAGTACATCATCTAATTCCACGTCAAGGAACTTGCGGAGTTTGTCCATTTCTCCAGTTCCGTTCTAAACCGGGTGAACAAAATTTGTGTAAAACGGAGTAAAATTTTAAATCATATTATCGCACACAAAAGTCAATTTATAACTCGTAAACTGTCTTACCTATAATATACAAAAATGTGTGAAAAGTATATTGAACAGACATTAAATGAGATTATGTATATAAAATCAATACGTTGTACAAAACTGGGTCATGTATTGCTGATTGTCCCCTACACCACCATCCAAACTGAAACAGACTACATCACATAAGATCTATAGTGAAGTTTGACAAATTCCTGGTTCAGCAAAGATATACTGACCACGGTTACTGATAAATATCTGTACATGACCATATGAGCAATAACATTTATTTCGTGACTATATCTTTCGTTGTTAATCTTTGGAGTAGCTTAACTTCTAAATGTACTATTTACTAACAATTTTAAGGTCTTCATAATACATAACATGTAAGGGAAATCCAACACCTTCCTCCATTGCCTTTTCCCATTCCAGTAGATAATCTGTATACTTCCCGTATTCCACTGAAACCAAAGAATAAGAAATGCTCAACTTCAAAACCTTAACATCGAAAACCTTGCATAACAGTATGTTTGGGAGCTTGACAAACGTGTGAATACGTAGTTGTATTGAACATACTATACCTAAAATCAGACATTCTTATAAAATGTTCATTTGGGTAAGCTTAAATATAAAAGGGAACAACATCAACTCATCAAACTGAAGTACCTGTATCAATGTTTCGATTATCTGCAAGGCTACTTGACAAAGGAAAAAAACTGTGTCTTAACAGGCACTTCCTGTAATCTAAACTATTAAAATGTACAAGTAAATTCACATCCCCTTTTGTGAATGAGGGGACTATATTTCAAAAGATATTTCCACATAATTTCCAGATATGCACAAGACCTTGCAACGGTTTGTTGTTTCCTATCTTTTACAAAATCAATGGGAAAAACTCTGCTTTTACTCGATCAAGGGGAATAATACAAAATGAGCAGAGGTCATGTGCTAATCAATAAAAATGTGAGGTTTGGTGATTCTAGCTGAAAAACATTTTCATTTTTTGTGCAAAACAATCAAGGTAAAAACCTCTACTTCTTTTACTAAGTCAAGGGGAGTAAAACTATATCTGAGCAAAGGTCATGTGCTAATTAATGACTATGTGAGTTTTGGAAATTCTAGCTGAAATACTTTTTGAATTTCAAGCAATTCCAGTTTCGGACGGACGGACGCTTGGAGGGCAACGCCAAAACAATATCATAAGTCTTGCTTCAGTCTTACATTTGCCTTGTAGATATACTGGCAGCCAGTCGTCCCACTTTCCATTATAATCATACGGTCTTAAGCCTTTCATATGATTGTAATATGATACTGCTGTATCTTTGGGATTTCTGCAACACAGCACAGTCTTTATTTGTTTAGCTGTCATGTCCTTAAACGGTAGAATCCTGAAAAAAACTTAGGTATTCAGATTAATTGCATCCACAGATTAGTCTATGCATTACTGACTACTGTCAATGTTTAGGTATTTTGCGTTTTTGTTTTGACGTTATACATATTCAAAAATACTGAATAGAAAATCTATAAGATTATCATTTGGAAGCATGGGATATAAGTTTAGCCAAATTCGGCTTGACTGAGTCTGTTCATAAAAGCTTATGAAACAAGCAATTATGCAATCTAATGCTCTAAGCACTGGCTTGAGAGTATAACTCACACAGAAAAATCAAATAGACTCCTACACCTAAAAACGGCCAGAAAATTTAACTATAATGTGCAATTATGTAGACTAGCCACTTGACTGATAATAACGAATTATTTTATATGATAGTACAAATGCAAGACTATTTTAGAGATTTTCGCAGAGAACTGGTTGTAATATTATCAGTCTAGTATCATCCGAAATGCTCTTGCAGAGCTGATCGGCATCTAATGCTATTTAGTTACCCCTACATAATTTGGTACATCATGACAGTGGTCAAGAGTTACAAGCTGGCCATTGATATGTTTAGTTACCAGATTTGTAATGGTTATGACTTTTCTATTCAAGAGTTTGACCAGAAACTTGTTCTCAGAAATAATATTACAAAGAGAGATAGTTGTTTCTCATAAAAAAAAGATTGAGTTTGTTAAAAAAAAAGATTGAGTTTGTGAAATAATGACATTTTTGTATGGGTAACTTTTTTTAGAGTTTAAGACCATACTTGGAATATAAAGGACTTATCTTATAATATTTCTAAGAAACATTGTAGTAATTTAAACATGTTTTCCTAAATCTTAATAATGAATCTGCTTCTGAGTAACCATGGAATTAATCTGATTATGCACCTTCCTTTTTAAAAAAAATCTTCTTAATTAACAGAAACAGGTACATCATTTTTATCGAAAAAAGGACCTTGCCACGACATCCAAATATAATTTGAGATCACATTAAAATTTTGCAGCTACAACAATCAGCTTTCTTACTTAGTGGATGATACAAATGATGAAAATTGAAAAAGATGATTATATATTTCTTTCTGTTTCATTTTTCAAATGATATACTAACTCAAATGCTAAGTAAGATAACTCAAGCATCATACATCATTATATGTTGTACCTTTTTTATCTTGATTTTTTCCTGTATAACCCTTTATATACCCATTGTATCCTAATACTGGTCTTGGTCTTGTTAATAGAACTGAAACGATTTTATAATGGACAGACGACCGGTAAAAATACAGTATGTCTCCCCATAAAAAGAAGATATAATCATTATACACACTTGAAACTTGATGTCTCTAAGACTGCAATGTTGAATCTTTTTGACTTCCATATATTTTAGATACAATAAACCTGCTATTCAGAATTTTTGACAGCTGAAATTAGTCTTGGTAAATGAAATGTAATTGTATGAAGTGTGATATTTTACTAGGTAATTGTTTGCTAATCTAATAAGTGAAGAAGACTTTTAATTAATTCAATAATACATATATAATATGTACTTGCAACGTTTGATGTAGCTAAAAACTACTACAGCCATTATTTCTATCCCCCGCTCCACAGATGGCTTTATAATAGAGTTTAAATAACTTGAAAGATTCATGCAATAGTGGCAAACAAAAAAAATAAGTTTCTGCCATTGCACAAGTACAACACCATGCCTTTATTGAATTTAACTCATTTTTCCATATTTGAGAACATTACATAATCCAAATTTCCTTGTTTTTTTCCTGTTACAATACAGAAAATGAATTTCTTACATATTTCATCTATTCTGACCACTGCAGTAGAAAGCTTCCTGCTTCCAGATGGTTTCAATGAGCTACATAAACATGGGGCAGTAAACCTAAACCACTGATCTGTATTGATTGATAACTCCCCTAAAATCTGCGATGTAAAATTTCGGATAGCACTAGACTATGCTATTGGACATAGGATAAAGACTGGCTATATTCACATTTTTAAAAAAAATATTTTTTTTTAAATATCATAGTCTAGGAGCTAGTTTAGCAATTATGCAGCGTTTAAAGTATATTTTGTGACAGTTAATAAATATGTCAGAAGATCCTTTGGAAGCAAACAATGTTCAGTATTTATACTCAGTATAAAGCGCACTTGTTTAACAGTATTTCAAATATATTACGGTAGGTGGTATTTACCTTTTCACTGCAATTAACTGCAAAGTTCTCTACATGAATTCAGATGTCTTTTATCGAATCGCCTCGTAGAACATAGGCCTTTCCACGGAATCAAACGCATGACCCCGCGATCCATAAATCTCTGTTCTCCCTACTGAGCTAAGCGGGGAGACTTAGGTTGTCGTTTGATAAATTAGAAGGCTGCCTAGATCCTAAACTCAATTATGTTTCATGTCTGGAGTAGGACTTTTGTAAAATGTACAATTTAAACATACCTGCAAGGAAAGTGGCAATTGACAACTCTAGGAGACGGTTGTTGATCAATATCCTCTGGTGCCTGAAACTCCAGCATTGTCATCCCTTTATTTGTCTCTATTGGTTCAGCAGATTTGTTCAGAATCATCATTATTATCTCAAACAACCAGTTGGTGCCTTAAGATATTAATTAGAATGAATAATGATATGACATTGGTTTATTGACGGCTTCTCATGTTTGTTCAAACACTGGATGTTTCATGATCTTTAAATAATCATGGAGTATTTAAACACTCCCATTATCTTTATCATGCTATACGTGACATGTGTATGATTAACCTGCAAACTGACTTGTCCCAAACTTTTCGATGTATTTATTTTATGGATGTTCTGTGAGCCTGCATGTCTAAACAGCAACAATGTTCTTAGTGATACTGGTGAAGATACGGTAAAAATAAACACATTTCACATAGTCAATGGCTTGAAGTATTAATGTAATAATTATTTTAAACACGCAGATTAGGATATATTGTAGAATGTTATCTTTTATTTTACCTGTCTTTGGGTATGTACATAGCATAACGTCGTCCTTCCGGAACATGAAGTTCGGGACATTCTCGAAAATTCGTTTTGTCTCAGTCGCTGGCTTCATGACGTATGGTGTTATAAATGCTCCTGCGTCAACTGCATTTATCGTGGCACCGCCAAGATCTGCGATCTGTATTAATGACATTCTTATTGTGTCTGAAACATAATGTGTACTTTGTTTAAAGAATTAATCCAATGCAATGTTTGATTTTTTTTTCCATTTTATTTTACAAGTAAAGGTTGACATATTCTTAACTTTATTTGAAGTTGTGTTACAGTGAACATATTGAAAAGACTTATTGTTCCAAGTTTGCAAATTAAAAGGATAAAAAACATACTTAACTTTTAGCGTTTCAATACATACAATCCTTGTTTATCTTTGTTCACGTTATCCACATTGTAAAAGTAGGTTAAGTAACCGTTTTAAGTACGGAATTCATCACCAGCATACCTAAACGTCGTTATCTTACTCTACATGAGCAGACAGGTTGACAATTTAAAGATACACAGTTTCAATGTAACGTCCATTGCTGCTCATTTTAGAAAGGTATTGTAATTTCCCGGTCGATCACAATACTCATGAAAATAAGGACACGGATTCAACAGGAATAGTGGCATTTTATGAATGCAGCTTCTTACAACGGGGTATGTTTTAATGTGTACATAATGGATCCGACAAACCAAGACTTTGATACACCATGAACTACAAAAAACAAATTATGAGATATAGGATGAAACCACTATTGAAAGTCAGTGCCCAAAACTATCTCTTAATTGGACATGAATCCTCACTTCTAATCCGTACGACCGTCCTATCCTGTATACAGGCCTACAGATTATATTCGTGGCCGAGTGGTTAAGGTCGCTGACTTCAAATCACTTGCCCCTCATCGATGTGGGTTCGAGCCTCACTCGGGGCGTTGAATTCTTCATGTGAGGAAGCCATCCAGCTGGCTTACGGAAGGTCGGTGGTTCTACCCAGGTGCCCGCTCGTGACGAAATAATGCACGGAGGGGCACCTGGGATCTTCCTCCACCATCAAAGCTGGAACGGCGCCATATGACCTATAATTGTGTCGGTGCGACGTTAAACCCAACAAAATAAATAAATAAATACAGATTATATTGTACAACACTTTCACAATTTTATGTCAACCAACTCTCAGACGTCTTGATAACATAGTATAGCTAATACACGAACCACGAACACTTAAGCCTCATAATGAAATATGCAATAATATTACGTAATACTGAAAGATGTAGTATAGAATTCTTAGCATCTTTCGAAACATATTGTCTCGGCAAATTTGTCTTCGATGTTTTATACACAAGCCTGTTCTTTCTTGTACAATAATTTTAACATTGTCAGTTATAAGTAGACTTATGGGTATTTTTTTCTGATCTTGCCGATACTTTAAAGATATTTTGAATAACACCATTGCCACCAGAGAGAGTAGAAACTGTTACCTAATATTGCAAATTATTGTGAAAATGACGCTAAAATGCAGTAGCTGTTTATACATACATTTGTTGTATATTTTTTATCATTTTTAAAAACAAGATCTATGTTTATAAAAGTCCGCCTATATTGAAGGACTATATGTTATGAAACCTTTGTTCCTGCAATTATAATAAAGACGCAGCAGATCATCTGCAGTTGTTTCGCAACAAGCCGGTCTATTAACAAGTTTTTTATGTGTCACCCTCATACAAAATATCAAACAAAGCCGATATTTAATCTATATTGTTTACAAATTCTTGTAGTTTTATATGTGTAATGGTAATCTTGGTAATGGTAAATTTATTAATTACTAAAGTCAGGCGTTTTAGAATTACCACACGACTGCATGGAGATAATTAATTATGATTTAGAATTCAGTGCATTAAATGGAATAAGGTTATTCATGTGAAATATTTCAGTTTTTCGAAAAGTAAGTGTTTGACACTTTTTATTTTCTAATGCGAATATCAGCAAAACTTTATATTACATGACTTAAGCCAACATTGCCACGGTTGCCATGTTGTTTTTGTCAAGATATACCAG
The DNA here is from genome assembly GCF_021730395.1 of Mercenaria mercenaria. Classification (NCBI taxonomy): domain Eukaryota; kingdom Metazoa; phylum Mollusca; class Bivalvia; order Venerida; family Veneridae; genus Mercenaria; species Mercenaria mercenaria. The sequence goes on from NC_069372.1 coordinate 56,011,597, forward strand.
GTTAGTAGCAATGCAACAGCAGAAATCTTGCAACTGTATGCAGTGAATTACACAGTCCCGTATATTTAATAAATCTCGTTCATTTTTGTTTTTTGTTTTTTGTTGTTCTTTTTTTCAAATTTGAAAATAGAAGCAAAGCATTTTTGTATACGACGAACTTATTAAACAGTCTTTAAGTTATTAGACTATGTCTATTTCTTATTTTATTTCAGAATGAAAATGTTATAATCTCATGTATATAATTTACCGAATTTATAAAGAAATATGGTTGCACAGACGATTTGTAAAATAAAAATGATATTCAATGAAAACACAAGTTTTGACAAATAGATTATAAAACAAGTCTCGTTTCATAGGGTTATGTATATAAGATTCAATTTGGCATTTAGAAATTTTAAACTTTAAACTTCATCTACTTGACAAATTATTTTATGTAAATTATGTTTATCACGCATATTCATACGTGACTAAACATAAACAATCTGTTTTCAGTAGAACAGAATTAAATATCAAAGGGAAAATACACAAAGATCCAGATACAAGACCCTATGTAAAAAGGCGCACGTTTTTCATATATGTTGAACAGAATTGACAAAACCAAGCTTTATCTCAAGGAATGTATTTAAAATTCAAACAAAATGCATCACTTTGTTGATTCTTTGGGCTTGGCTGACAGAACAACAACAAAAAACATTTCGAATGGTTTGGAAAATACTTTAAACTGCTCAGTCAGCTGACTGTCTACTTACATATCGCAACATCGTCTTTTCTGAACTTTTATTTAGTAGTTTAAGTATTTAGTAGTTTGAGAAAAATTGTGTAAGTTTTCTCTGGCGTAAAAAGTATATTAGTAGTTAAAACCCATAGACATCCTCACCGACTTTCATATTTGCTCTTATAGTGTCTTACTTCGAATGAAAACAATTATTGGTTTTAAAATGATAAATTCGATATAATATTTTCATTGTGTATCCGTTATGTGATACAAGCAGAACTTAGTTATCGTTTCTCCTGTGCTGAGTATCAATTATAGCATCATTTTATACTGAAAATCACTAATTTCAATAAGAGAACAATATGCTGCAATAGATAAAAGTTTTACAGTCAGTATAATTTTGCTCTTCCGTCTTTTAGACTGCTGCACTATTTGAATTGTACGAAGTATGAAGTCAAACAAGAGGTATCTTTTACACAATAAGCACATAAACATCCACCTCAGCCCCATCCCCACTTTCCTTCCTGAATTGCATACTATATTTCAGATATTAAACAATGTGTCAAATGGTCTATACGACGACACAAAATGGTACGCCAGGATGCATATTAGCAGCATTCCGACTTTTGTACACCTCACACTTACGAAAACATGTTTAATATATCAAAGAAAATTGTGTACGTTTTAATCTACAGTAATGATGTCATCTCTGCAAAAGTTCATTGCATAATATTCAACGGTTAGAGAAGTACATTAAAGTGAGTTATCCTTCAGACAGGAATATGTAAAATCCTACGCTAAATTTATTCCGCAAGCATACATTAGTTGTAACAGAGCATTGAGGAGTAAGCGCTGTTGGATAGAACTATGTAAAACTTTACCTTAATTACAAAACCAGTTTTAATTGCGTTTTCAATAATTTTCAGATGGTGATTAGTGTTCTGTTTGAAATATGAAAAACTGTAACGATCTTAATAAAATATTAACTAAAGTCTGTCCCACCTAATTTTGGACCTCCGATAATTCATTTATACTGTATATAAAATTGTCAAAAAATGACGTCGTTAATACCAGACGGTTAATATCTCTAGGCACCTTTTTCATTTTTTTTTAAAAAATGTAAAATGAAGTTAAAAATCACGATGTTATGTTTTTCCCCATAGACTTGCATTGTAAAATGACGCGACGTCCATTTCAAGATGGCGGCGTCCATACAAACGTCATTTGGGTGTTTGCTCACAGTTAGCGACGTCAGATATTTTTATTGTTGAATAATAGACATGGAAAATTAAAACAAACTCTGTCCAAAACTTGTAGTATTTTCTTGTACGGAAGACCCTGAACTTCAAATTAAAGTTATTTCCGTTTCAGGTTTTCAGCTTTTTTTTTCTGAAAATGTGTTTGTACTTACTCGTTAGCATTGACGTAAAATAAATTTGTCTCAAGTCAGGTGCGTATCATTGTTTCAGCTGTTCTATGTAATGGAGGTGGGGACAGCGGAGATGGGCGCAACCCATTTAACTCATTTTCATTATTGGTTATTGTTGTTTATAATCGTATCAAAGGTTCGGGTGATAACCGTCTGTTAAAATGTTGTTTTTAAATAGCATGAATACATGTTTGTGTACTGACTTGTGCTCACTGTTTTTGTGACCGTTCGATCAAGGTAAAACATTATTCCTCAATGCAATTAATGATTTAAAATATACATATTTCAATTTGAGACAACCGCCTATATAAGGGACTACGTTAAACAAATTAATAATGGCCTTTATTCTTTATAATAACATAATACCAGTTTTTCAATTCCATCCTCGCGTCTTTATTTCTCATGCTCGGCCGTTCAGTGAAATCCAAAGTGGCAGGTTAAAACATTTTTGTGCTATTGATGGGCATGGTAGACCTATAGACAAAATAAAAATATGAGCCGCGCCATGGAAAATCCAACATAGTGCATTTGCGACCAGCATCCGCGCAATCTGGTCAACTGCCTACTGCAGTTAGAGAAACCGTTAGCGAACAGCGTGGATTCTGACTAGACTGCGCGGATGCTGGTTGCAAATGCACCATGTTGGTTTTCTCATGGCGCGGCTCATATGACCTTTTGAAGGGGTATTTTGTTCTTCAGCTAGATAAAAGAAGCATGTTCAAGCGCGTCAGTTACTTTCATTTTCGATGATATAAAACACGTGTTTTTGTGTTTTATTTTCACCAAGAAGTACGTATACGTAACATTTACTTCTATTACAAACGGGGCAGTACGTAGCTATATTGAAAATTCAACCAAAACACGTTGAACGCAAAACAACAACAACAACAACAAAAAGAAAACAGCAAAAAACAACAACAGTTATTCCTTTAAAAATGATTTGTAGCAATTCAAACTTTATATAGATATTCAGTCGAAAAATTCGTACTTGCATGAACTTTACCGTACTGTGTATAACTAGCTTATTAAATACATCTACGCATCAACATGACCACACTGGATAACCGGCTATCCTGACGCCCGCTGGCAATGTAACCCAGCTGGAAATGTAACCCAGCTGTAAATCGGTAGGTAAAGTTTTTCATTTATTTCTATTAAAACGAAGTCAGTTCTTGCAAATCAACTTGACAGTTTTGTCAAGGAATGACCAAGGCTTACATTTACAATTTCTGGGCCAAAAACGATCGTTATGTTTTGAGATATTCGCTAACAATTTCTTCAGTTTGAAAAATCGAGCAAAAATCCAAAGTTTTGCGCAAATTGTTTTGTTTATGAACAACCTGTGAAAACTTTTATCATCTGGTTTAACAGATGTGTCCTTGCAGAACACTTGTGTAAAGTTTCCGGGTTCTACGTTATTCCTGAAAAAGTATATTAGCCGTTAAATAGGCATGGTAGAGAAAAAAAGACGGCCGCTAGTGCTTTCGTTGAACTCGGATGTTAACATTTATAGACTATCCATTAACTCCGATGATTTTCAATACTTTTGTATGTAAAAAGTATTACTGGCAGTCATTTGACGGAAAATAATTATTTTTTAAAATGGCACTTTCATTTCAAGAGGCTTTAGGACTATATTCCTTCACATGCGGGCTGAAATTTAACCGTGTTCACGCGTTCTTGCCATTTTTCCGCCATGCGAAAGCCAACCATATACTTTTTGCAGTTAAACCGAAGCATTATAGTACATTTTGCCATTTTGCCAGCTTTTGATGGTTGAGGAAAACCACTACAGGTGCCTCCGGGCTACTACATTAAGTAATTTCACCTCGGGTTTTGCAAGTGCAAATGATTGTTTCTGGCCATCAGTCCTTTGAATTTCGTTTGAATAATTCAGTATCTTTAATGAATCTCAAATGCCCGTTCTTGTTTTGAAAAGTATTCTCAGTGCGGTGCTTGATAGGTGTATAATCTTATTTGCTCATACATAATTATTTAATTGCTCCTAATGTAAATCTGCCATTTTGTTTTTTTCCTAAATACCTTTACAACAAATACCAGTTTATTCATGTCTAAAACTGCAAGTTGTTGATGTATAGGCAAACGATTGAAAACGATTGTTTCAAATCTAAATAAGCAGAACTTTGGAAAATGTCACATGACTGTTAATCAGTTATTTATTAACATGACAGCCACGTGTAGCTTTAATTAACATATAACAAGGTAGATCGGAACTCTTCTTTGCTTGTTTACGATCTTACACAGTCAGCTATCAAATAAAAGCGCATGAAAATAAAAGCTACTATACGACACAATATATTTGAAATTTTTTCTATGCATGTAGGAATTGCCAGCCTGATACAAAATACTTATTTATAGCTCTGTGTTAGAGTTTTTTTTGTTATGCTGACATTGGAGGTGGTCATTAATGCATGGTCCTCATTAATACTTGTATCATCGGTAACACATGTTTGAAGTTTAAAAATAAATACTTAAAAATCTGTCCATGCATGTAGAATCAGAACCCGGACAAGACACTGCGGGCGGACGGACGGACGGACGAAAGGAACAAAGCAACTTCTAGACTCTAAACCAAAAGGACAATGATAAAGAAATCAACCAGAATTACTCGACATGGCAAGGACCATACATAAGTATATACAAACTGTTTACTGACTGCAAGTGTACACATTTTACACGAATGAAAGATGAAAGAAATCGCAAAAGCACAGACAGACTAAACAGATACAAAACATACATAAAGAAGAGACACAACGGGGCATATAACTTGTCTACAAGACAGCTTTTATACTTTTATACAGCTGTATTCTCGATAGCCGACTGCCCATTTCAAATACAGCGGCCGTTTTCGACAGTCTTTTTTTCTCTACCATGCCTATTTAACGGCTAATATACTTTTTCAAGAATAACGTAGAACCCGGAAACTTCACACAAGTGTTCCGAAAGGGCACATCTGTTAAACCAGATGATAAAAGTTTCCACAGGTTGTTCATAAACAAAACAATTTGCGCAAAACTTTGGATTTTTGCTCAATTTTTCAAACTGAAGAAATTGTTATCGGATATCTCAAAACATAACGATCGTTTTTGGCCCAGAAATTGCAAATGTAAGCCTTGGTCATTCCTTGACAAAACTGTCAAGTTGATTTGCAAGAACTGACTTCGTTTTAATAGAAATAAATGAAAAAATTTACCTACCGATTTACAGCTGGGTTATATTTCCAGCTGGGTTACATTTCCAGCGGGCGTCAGGATAGCCGGTTATCCAGTGTGATGACCAAGTTCATTACAAAAATATACTCTGGCAAAAATGACGGTATCAATTGCCACAACTTGTAACTAATGCAACATATAGTCTACACGGAATATCACTGCGGTCATGTATAAGTAATAGTTATTGTTCGAGGAATAGGTCTGCATTGTATTTTTAGACCTGTGAGGGATTTGTGAACCGAGCGAGCGTAGCGAGCGAGGTTTTCAAATCTCCTCACAGGTCTATAAATACAATGCAAACCTATTCCGAGAATGATAACTGACTTACCTACATGCTTCTTTGTTTTACATAGTCCAGTCTGGTTTCGGATTTGAAGAACGTTTGTAACGTGTATTTATGATAAAAACAAATAGTTAGAAGAAGGAACAAGACAATATGTGTCACAGTTTATCGGATACTATTAGTATGACAAAACGCCCAACTTCCTACGAACCTGTAAATATATTTGTCAGCAATTAGGACATGACATTTTGTATTGCATGAAAAATCCGTGCACATTTGGGAGATAGTCTCTCTCTCTAAGATAACCAATGTGTGTCTAGTCAATTAGTCGGAAATTGACGCGAATGGTGTTTTATAAGTTTTGTTTTCATAATTATTCTAAGAAACTGTAAGCTTATTTAGCTCTTTAATTTGACATTTAAATATACATTGCCGTATATAAGGTATTGATATAGATTTATCATTACATTATCACAAGAAATGTGCATCATAATATACCCTGATTTTGAACACGCGAGAAGATTATAAAAACCTTCAGTTTTCATGACAATGATAGTAATGAGTACAATTAATTAAGAGGTTTGTAGTTCAAGGCCTCTGTTTTGACTGACACGGTAACGATTTGAAAAAAACAAACAAACAACATTTTATAGTTTAATGTTGTTTTGGTTCTCCGCACCTAATTCATGTGGAGAAGTTCCATGTACTTGTGGATGTTAGTACAAGTAGGCCTATAGAATCAATGAAACCTTGTACGGTGCAAAATATCAAATATATTTAAAGCGGCATGCCTCCAGATCGTTGACAACAAAAAACATATATTTTTTTAGGTATCTTTAAATGAATGCTATATTTCTTTAGAAGGCTTTAAAACTTAATTACTGACAAACTTTATGTTACGGAAATACATGAGAATTTGCTGTTTTTAAATTCATATTTTAATGTTCATAATATGACCAAAACTTCAATTTGAAAGAAATTAACGACATTCAGCAAAAATAGAACATTTTTCAGAAAACAAGAATTGTACTTCAACTAGTTTCGCACCAATTACCACTACCTAATCAAAGCACTGAAAGTACTGATGGGGCGGTGCATTTCAGCTGTTTTTTGTAACATTCTTAGATGAAAGTCAAATATTGAGATAGGAACCTGTGGTTTGCGCAAGACACTTCGTCTGACTGACGATGACACTCATGCCAAATATAAGATAGATTGCATGATAAAATGTGAAACACCACATTTTATCAATTATATTCAAAGAGTTTAATAAATTCAACGTGAATAGTCACAAATGTAAGATGAATTCTTTTTATCACATGTTAGCCTTTCTTGTCGAAACACCAAATATTCGACTTTCTTCTGCTATATAAACAAGTCAATTTGACCGACATTGCCTATACTATAAATGATGTCAATGTCAAAGCTTTATTACAATAGTGTAGTATCGTTTTTATTTAATGGCTGTATTGCACTCCTGCAACGTCAAATATGTAATAAATAGAGAATATTAGGTTAGTGTCACATAAATTTAAATTTATTAAGCGAGTCAGAGAAAATATAAACAAGAGGGCCATGAAGGCCCTGTATCGCTCACCTGAGCTATTGACCTAAAGATTATCAAAATTAACATTCTGACCAAGTTTCATTAAGATATGGTCATAAATGTGGTCTCTAAAGTGTAAACTAGCTTTTCCTTTGATTTGACCCGGTGACCCAGTTTTTGACCCGACATGACCCAAGTTCGAGCTTGACCTAAAGATCACCAAGATTAACATTCCGACAAAGTTTCATGAAGATACAGTCACAAATGTGGCCTCAACAAGCTTTTCCTTTGATTTGACCTAGTGACCGAGTTTTTTACCCCACTTGACCCAAATTTGCACTTGACATAAAGATCATCAAAATTAATATTCTGACTAAGTTTCATTAAGATATGTTCATAAATGTGGCCTCTTTAGTGTAAATTAGCTTTTCCTTTGATTTGACTTGGTGATCTTGTTTTTTTATTCTAGATGACCTAGATACAAAATGAACCTTACGATCTTTAAGATCAACATTCTGACCAAGTTTCACTAAGATAGAGTCATAGATGTGGCCTCTTCAGTGTTAACAAGCTTTCCCTTTAATTTGAATTGGTGACCTAGTTTTGACCCAAGATAACCTGATATCAAACTCGTCAAAGACTTTACTGAGGGTAACATACTGGCCAAGTTTCATTAAGATTGGGCCCAAATTGTGACCTCTGGAGTGTAAACAAGCTTTTCCTTTAATTTGAACTGGTGACCTAGATTTTGACCCCAGATGACCCAATGTCAAACTCTTCCAAGATTTTATTGAGGGTTCCATTCTGACCAAGTTTCATTAAGATTGGGCCAAGTATTTGACCTCTAGAGTGTTTACAAGCTTTCCCTTTGATTTGACCTGGTGACCTAGTTTTAGAGCTAAGATTACCAATCAAGAACTCATCAAAAGTTTTATTAAGGGTAACATTCTGACTAAGTTTCATTGAGACTTGCTCAAAAGTGTGAAAATTTCTGCGTGATAACTGTTCAGATTAGGAAAAAATGCCATTTATGGAAAGATGTTGTTACTGTAAAATAACTTATGGTGTTTTCCTAAAAGTTGAGGGCATCTACAGCGTTATTTAAATCATATGACATTTAAAACGGTTATTCATTTTCAAAAGATATTTGAATAACGAAAGATGAATATTGTTAGCATTTCGAAACTTTTTTGATTTTTTAATATCTCAAAATGAACGAAATTATTAAGAATTAAAAATTCTAATCCCATACACAAACAATGTAAAATTATTTTTTTGCCCACCATCAGATAAACAGGTGTTGATGCGTGACGTCAGGGTGATCTATCCTATTTGATAAGGAAAAACCGTGGCTACAAACAACAGTTGATTTCTATCTTAATTAAGATTTAATTCGACATGGAAAAGGTTGTGAAACCAAAATTCGGTCATGTGGTTTACGGAATACCTAAGTTATTATCGATTCCGAAAATGGCAAATCGACAGGATTCAGTTAATTGGAGTGGTATTTGTTGCACTAACAATTTGTTTTTCAGTGTACAGTAATAGAATGAGGTCCAATTGATTGGATACCAATCTGTAACAAGAGTGCCGCCAAGCGGGGCAATATACGCCTGAAGGCTTACATCATAGGATGGGAGCAAAATTTTAAGAACTTGACTGTTGTAGCCCCAAAAGACTGGAACAACAAAAGGAAAACTTAAAAAAAACAATCTAAGTCAACCAAAAAAATATTCAAAGTCTACAAAAAAATCCTTATCAGGTATAGGTATGTAAAAATACATCTTAAAATTGGAGGTACCATCCATGTTGTACCACAGAATAGTGGTCTCGGTTTTTCCCTACGGCCAATAATAAAAAAAATTCAAAATAAGCTATTTATAGTAACATAAAAGGGAAGTAATTAAAAAAAATTATTGTAAGTAAAAAAAAAGAGATCTGCCAAATAAAAACAAGAGCACTGCAATGCAGAGCAATATTCACAAAGCAAAGTCATATATGAGTCATCCAGAACATGCGCTCTGCACATCGTTACAATGTGGTGAACATTTCTGCCAAGTTTCCTTGAAATCCTTCCAGCAGTTCAAGAGTTACAGAGCGGACACAAAACAAACTGATATGACACTTGACCCCTAAGTGTGACCTTGACCTTGAAGCAAGTCATCCGGAACATGCGCTCTGCAAGTCGTCTTGGTGTGGTGAACATTTGTGTCAAGTTTCTTTGAAATCCTTTAAGGGGTTCAAGAGTTACAGAGCGGACACGAAACAAACTGATATGACCTTTGACTCCTAAGTGTGACCCTGACCTTTAAGTGAGACATCCAGAACATGCGCTCTGCACATCGTCTCGGTGTGGTGAATATTTGTGTAAAGTTTCCTTGAAATCCTTCAAGAGGTTCAAGAGTTACAGAGCGGACACGAAATCGCTAACGGACAGACGGACACCAGCGTCATAACATAATACGTCCCTTTGGGCGCATAAAAATGTGCGTTTTGTAATATTATCAAACCGAATGCAACTGGAGCCGTACACCTGTTGACTTTCATAGAATAACTACCTTTGACGATGTAATTTAATGCTCGTTCATGATCATCATCAGATACATTCGACTACCCAGTGGTGGCAAATTCAATTGTCCGTATTGCCCAAGCTGTCCCAAAGCTTGTACGGACGAGTCTAATTTAAATAGAATTTACTATATAACTACTATACAGACAAGTACAAAATAGCAACTGACAAAAAGGACAAACAAGTCAAAATCAGATTTTGCCACCCCTGCTACCTTGCATAGAAATCTGAAGATTAATACGTCAAACCGTTGGCATTATCTATCTATTTATACTGCATTACCCCTCTTTACGAGTATTATGTGCAGCTGCGCGCCTGTACAAGAAATTTAAAAGTAGAATTGACAGTAGAATACTAGAATACACAAACAGCTAAATTATTGAATAGAGCCTTTGAAATAAATCAAAAATATTATAAAATAAGAGTAGTCCAAAATATTAGATGTGTACATGCTCATTTTACCTTCAACATTCTTTATTTTATATTTCATTTTTAATCTGCATTGTAACGTCTAAAAGGGCCCTAATATGTAGAATGTAGCATTTTCTCAAACGCAAAATATACCATGTACGCAGATTTAAACAGTTTAGCCTACCATTATTTATCATATTCTAGTAATATATTGTTTAAATTTACCTTTAAAAACCCTTATATCCAATATATGCCAATTGTGTACAGTTTTCAATACACATTCCGCCATTTTTCAAGCATATGCAGCAGGTTATAATATATTTAGATGCAACTTAGACTAAAAACAACGTGAACTATTTGCCAAGTGATTTAGGGCGAAAATATTTCGTCTAAAATTGATTCTCAAAATAAATTGTATTTACGCAACATTCGGAATAGACCGGCAATGTTGCACACCATAACACAGATACACAGCGATACATACAGTGGAAAGAAACAACTCGATATTTATGCATGAAAAGTATATATATATATTATAACTTTTATTTTGTAATTATTCACATAATGCAGTTGAAAAAAGGATTATTTTCGGTGTAAGTAGTGTTCTTTCACTTCGGATTAGGTTATGTTGTTCGTAATTTGAAGAATAAAGGTGACATGATGTGTGTTCACTTCTGACTACATGTTATAAATGGCGATCCGATAAGACCTGACATAACCGACAGACATCAAAATGTTAAAATATGTTATGTCAGGTCTTATTGATAGGACTAAAAATATGAGCTGATAAACAAACGCTAACCTTGTTTAGCTTTTTGCCCGACCTCTCTGTTCTGCTTAACATTCTTGAACAATTTTGATTTGCTGCCATGCAAAATTTTGTCCGAAGTTCAGTTGTTTACCGAGTTACCCATCTTTACCAAGCAAACAAATGACGTGACTTATACACACGCCATAACGCCGCTTGACAGAACAAATAGGCAACCCGTATCCTCGATGATCAATAACACTCCATTCCAGATGCAATATCTTCCTAGATTGAACTTCAGAAAGCTAAAATCCTGAACAAATGCTAACATGAGTTACTTTCCGTTTCCTCAAGCGTTTCCGTTATAAAAACCTTTATGTAGTAATTGCAAATACGGTATGCATACACTATACATTTGTACCATGGTCTTACGAACCTAATAAAAGTCCAGTTTATAATAATAATCGCGTAGATATGTTTATTTGCAGTTATTCGAAAGAACAAGATGGCGTCGTTTTTAGAAAAAAAATTAAAAAAGTAGTCCGCCAGTGTATATTTTTAGACAATTCAGATTGAAACCAAGTGGGGGTTTCCCTCATGACGTCAGAGTGTAAAAATAGTCTGGTTTACCTGCCCCTCCTTCACTGTCGTACTAAAATACACAGTACGACGGGAACCAGAGAAGTCTAAAATAGCCGCAATATAGGTCATATTCATCCGCTTTGTTTTAGGTGCTCTTCTTTATGAGAGGATGTAGAAAGTGAATGCGCTTTGCCGTTTTGCACTAAGAAGTGACAGTCTTTCATTTTCCCGTCTTAATTCCATTGGAGGCGGAGCTGACGCACCGCCCCAAAAACTGCCTTTTAATATGTTGAAACAGTCATTCTTATTTCAGATACGCCCAGAATGTATCACGAGAATCTACATTATCTAGGATGGTTTTTAATCTGAATACATTATAGGCCTGTTCGCACACATACCCCCTTAACATATTTATTTCTGTTTTCTTTGTGGGTATGAAATGGTGTCCTCTGGTGCATTTATTATTGGATGTACTTCCCTCATTTTAGTGGGGTCAGGGGACTCTTCCCTGGAAATCTTTGAAATACAGGCATAAAATGGTTGCTTCCGGTGCAGTTTTTGGTCTTATATAGATCTAATAATGTAGGGGTTACTCCTTACTCTTCTCTTGATGTTGGGTGGGGGTCAGGGGGCTCTCCCCCTTGAAAATTTTAAAATACAGGTATGAAATGGTGAACTCTGATGCGTCTCTGGGTCTAAATTTTGAGAAATAATTACTCCTTTGCCAAAATACTAGTAGTAGGGTCACTAGGGTGAATCTTTGATGAGTATAGGTCACTTCTTAGCCAACTGGGGGGCACGGGCCCCTCGGCAAGGCCCTGGATCCGGGCCTGCGCACCTTCCGTAACCGGTAACGTCAATATTGTTTGTTACACGTTTTCTTTTAAAGTAGATGTATCGATATGTAATAAAGGAAACAAATTAACTATTTTTCTAAGATTTAGGTGTGGGCTCAAACTTAAATCAAACTGAATCATTCCCGCCTTTGATTTAAATTTTTTCCACGTAGTCAGACTTGCACAGTCGACAGCTAATTTGCTTTATCCTCTTTTAATTCGGGACTCAGTTAGCTTCAATATTTACTTAATTAATTATTGTTGGGGTAGCTATGCGTAAGAGAGCCGACATGTGCCGCCTATGCACTTGATCGCTCGAGATATTTAGTGACGTCATATATTATATGACATAATTGGAATTTAGCGTTTGAAAAGTTATTGTGTCATGGCGAGCTTGTTAAATGTGTAGAAGGCTATATTCTAAGGAGGCTGAAGCAGTTGACGTCTTTGTATCGTACAGGTTCTTCCTGGATTATGCATTTGGAAAATACTGTGATTAAATGCATAGTTCAGTTATTTGCCTGAAATTCTTCGAAAGACTGCCGCAGATTGACTGGATCAATTTTCGGATGATGGATTTTCAGTGTAAAACTTCTGACTTTGAAAATTGTGCATTGAACTGGACATCGTTTGGAAGGATTTAAGGATAAATGGAATAATGATTAAAGGAATTTATAACTGAATACATTGTTTAATGGACAGATTCTTTCGTGCAAAGTAAGTTCTTTTTCTATTTTTCATTTTTACATTTTTCAAAATTTCGTTTGTATAGATCTACTAGATCTAAATTGTAAATTCTATTTCAAACCCATTCTGTTTCTTACGGGAGGAAAAATAGCTAAGTTTACAAAATAAGTGTGAAGCGTCCCCACGGAATAACACGTGAAATTTGCCGAAAATCTCCAAAATAGAGAATATTTGGCAATGGCGACCAGAAATAAACAACAGCGAATTTCCATAGAGAAACTGAAATTTAGTCGCACGGGAAAACCAAACGATTGTTTCAAAAATCCTTGAAATTCTCGAGGGCGACTTTTTTTTTATTCATAAAAACATGTTTTATGTTCTTTGATCCCGTTTCATTTCTTCATATCGGCCAAAAATTGAGGTCCAAAATTAGGCGGGACAGACAATACTGTTATGGCACAACTGAGTTAGACCACTCAAGGAAGAACTGATCTTGCTTATCGCAGGGTTGGTTTGTGCGCCAGACTATTTCTCACGTACGTTCCTGTTTTGACTTTGAATGTTAACTTGCTGAGTTATTCGTTAAAATCATTGCTATTCAAAATCAGTTCTGTTCAGTGTTTTGAGAATGAAATCTGTAAAAAGAAACTGATAGAATACGTATATGTTTACTTAGTCGTGTACAGTTCCATTTACGCCGAAAAGGTCTAATAATAACTTTTTATCCTGGACTTTCTTATCGTATTACTAAAGTGTTTAAACTATGCCATAGGCAGTGTATAAAATGTTTCGATTATTTGCCGTTTTCGCAAATTTAGCTTGTCGCTAGCAAAAGATCTCAAAGATATTTTGATGTTTTAGACTCCTTTATCACCTGGGAATTTATTTACATTGGTACAGTAGTGTAAAATAATCAGTTAGGTTAGACAGTACACCAGGTACACACCTGTCAAGTTGATATATGATGCATGTTTCTAATTGTTTATTATATCAAACCCACACGTTTTATACGTCAAATTGTCAGACAGTACATATTTATGATGGTTAGAAAATTACTATATATTGATGTTTTAGATATCTCGAGTCAGAAGGGCTTAGGAGTCCGGCTGAACTGAGACCTAGGAAATGGGTCTCGTAGATATTAAGATTAAGTTAGGCTTTAGATATGACATTTGTTAAGACTTAAGAAGTTACAAAATGAATTATGAAGGTTATGTACGAAATATTCTACTGTGTAAATAAACATCAAAAACGTTCAGTACTTCGTGTTGTGTTACGTTACACAACTCTATTCAATTTTTGGAGCCGCAGACGATGTCGAATTTCAAGATGGGTTGTTGCGACATTACCAAGCGAAGTACTACTGCCAACGACGACACGCTGCCAAGCCGAAAGAAGAGAAACTGTGAGTTGCCATTTTACCTATCTTCTAGTACAATTTTGCAAGCTAGTCTTTTCTTTTATTAAATTTTTATTTCTATTTTTGAACAAAATTTCAAGGAAAATTTATTTTTGATTAATTGTTAGACATGAAAAGAAAATACAAAATTATAAAGGATAAAACCTAACTCATTATAAACAAAATTCTAAAAAAAGAGTAAAATATAGTTAGAAAAAAAACGTAAAAAGTAAGAAACAATGCATTGAGGAAAATACTCAAGACACTGAATTAGGAAATGCAAATGTGAAAATATTTATTTTTCGAAAATGTTACTTGTCATATTATGTTTATTTTACTTGTTCCATATGATATTTGTTTCCCTTATGGCCACATTTAAACACTTTTGAGCATTCCCGCATTGACAAATTGTTTAAATGAAGGAAGATGGATTGTCCTATGAAACTTGTGTATAGTCATAGACATGCGCAAAATGAATTGTAAATAGTTTCTGTTGAGGTTATGGGTAATATTTCATCACGAATATATGTGAAAATACAAGGAACGGCTGAAAACTAGTTAGATATGTGAAATACGTGTTTAAGATGTTTTATGCATGATAATGCATTCGTGTTTAAGATGTATTATGCATGATAATGCATTGTTGGGTTAAATTGTCACTGCTGAATAAATGTGTACTGGGTGCCTACCAGTCGCCGGACAGATTTCGCGGTTTTTTCTTTGCCGTTTTATGAAAAATGAACATAAAAACATCAAATTTGCCCTGATAAAACTTCAGCTCATTTGTCATCTGAAAATGTAAAAAACTCAAACAATTGGACGTAAAACACTGGATATTTTGAGGCTCCAATGGGGTAATGAAATGCGCTACTTTAATCAACATGGTGGAATAGTCACCGGACACATATTTGGAAGGCTGATAATTACAATTTTACGACGCCAATTGTACCAAAAAAACGGTGATTATGCCCTTCTGTCCTCTTACGCCTTCTAAAACATGTTTTCATACATGTTCAAAGCGTTAAACTATACTCGGAGTTGCACTACATAACAGCAGTGTTTTACCCGTGTTATCATTTTAAACTAAACTCTATCTGCAGAAAACATCTCGGAGCTAATACCAGCATACTAGGCCAACAAATCAAATCTAATTTCAGTTCGAGCTGTTTTCGGAAAATCCAGGAATCTATAAATATCTTTTGATAAAACTGAGGCTCGAAATGGGGTATATTATATATAAATGAGCCGTTCCACGGAAAAGCCTGTAATAGTGACATGATATAATTATTGCATAGTAAGTAGATTAAAATACTAGAAAATCATTGTTTTTTCCGATGTTCATGCAGAGACTAGAATCAAGTATACTATATTACAGTTATCTAAAGGCAATCAATTCTACCATATTTTACACATTAAAATGTCATTTGTGTTGTCATGGCAACGGAAATTCAAAAACACCCGTGCATCATTCGTGTGTAGGTAAAAGGCCAGTCATGAAACTAAAAATATACGATTGAATTATTTTTTCAGTAAAAAAAAACTGTTCCCAAATATTCAGTTGTATGATGTTTATACACATTTATGTGTTGCTTCAATGACTTGAAAACGGCACGCCATGCACGGCGACGTCATAGATCTACTGCTCTTTTACGTCACGTCTTAAATTGCCTTCGACGACTTACTTTAAGTCATTGTTACTCTTGAAATAGAACAGATAATTAATTCTAATTTTCACTAATACAGGTTTTCTCATGGAACGGCCCATTTAATATGTCTATTCCGCGGTTTCTGCATAAACTGACATTTCTTGTGGCATCGGTTACTTCTGAAAAAAAAGAAAGACAAATTGTATCTTTATCATGTTTATATTTAATTCATGAAGTTTTAAGCTATGTTTTTTCTTCTAACAAATAGTTAATCACATCTTCATTTAATGTTTCTAGCTTGCACTTACAAATATTTTAAATCAAATATATCCGCCAATGGGCAATCAAGTTTACATTATTCAAACGAAATAGCCTAGTATTCCTAGTCATAAACCAAGCATTATTCCTCCTCGTACAACCAAGGTTTGCACTGAGTACAATACCAGACCCCGCCATCCTCTTCCAGACTCTCGTGAACAAGCTGTCTCTCTGCATCACTCAGACACGCCTCATGATACCACTTACCACACATTTCCTCATCACACCCAAACCACATAATCCCATTTGATTCATCGTCTATCATTCCATGCACACCACATACCCCACACACATACAAGCTGGCTGCCAATATGGCTGCCTTAATGCCATTCTCATTCACTTTAATGATCTTTTGTCTTTTCTTGCTTTTCTCAATTTTGTTCTTCTTCTCTTCATCTTTCTTCTTCTTTTCATCGTTTTTCTTGTCTCGGGCAGTCTGCCTCATAATTCTCTTTGAAAGTTTCTCTTCTTCTTCCAACTTTTTCTTCTCTCTCCTCATCTCTTTCTCTTTCCTTTTCATCTCTGCCTCCTCTTTCTTTTTCAGTTCAAATTCCTCTTTTTCCTGGAAAATATTAGTTTTGTGATGTTCATATCAAAGTCCCGAATGCAAAATCATTTAACCTGATTAACGAACTTGGTAAATTTGTAGCGATAACGCATGTTTTTTTTTCGTGTTATAATTTCTGCATAATCCCGAGGGATTGGTTGGTGTCCGGGCCTGTAGGGAGAGGGTACCAACGGTTGCAAAGGGATTCTGAAGATGTTATAACACGACATGAACATGCGCTGATACTATTCTAGCATAAACTGCGAAAAAATAATCAATACATTCTCCCTTAACATTATTAAATATCCATGAAATGAGCGGGAATATCTGAGTTTTTTTCAAGTTGACGTCATTTCCATTTCCGCTTCAGGAGCGGATAAATAAGCATGACGACCTACACTTTTGGGAACAGTTCTATCATATTTTCATATTTGATCTAAAATTATAATGAAAGAATTACTAGAATAAGAATAATTTGTAGCTAAATTTTGTTTGAACCGGCGGTTAATTAATAATTTCACAAGCCCTCGTGAAATAAATACGCTCGGCGTACAGCCGTCCGTCGTGTATAAATAGTTTTGCTATAAATTATTTCTGAATTAAAACACTGAAAACTTCTGAAATTAAAACAAACAGCCAACCTTCATCTGCCTAAGCATGTCTTCTCCGCTAATCAGGCGGCCCTCCGAAACAACTCTCTTTTTCTTTGATACTACATCACCAACGGGTTTTACAGGCGCTGGAATCAAAATGTCCGCCAGTGTCTGTGGAATGAGTCCACGCTTGACTAGGGGATTGACAATAAAATGTCCACATTTATCACAAGTCCTCACTTCGTTTTCTGCTTGTTCTGAAATAATATAATCAAACTGATTTTTTAAAATATTTTTCATTCGAGGAAAGACAACAGCGTGTGAGCTTTTAAATTTCGTGCAGATGTTTAACATTCAAGTTTCCTGAATATTTTAAAATTACACGAACGTGCTTACGGTATGAGTTTTATCTTGAGTACAATATAAATAATACATAAAAGTGTCATGAAAACATTACCTTCAGAACAAGGCTCGAAGGACGGAGTCACAAGCTGTGAAGTATCGATGGCTGCTGGTTTGAATGGGCATATTCCAGTAGCGGCAAATGCTTCCTGCACAGAAGCCGGTGTTGTTTTGTCCAGGACATATTTCAAGACTACGGGAAATTTTGCTTTACCGATCGTCATTTGCCCACTTGTGAATCCGAGATTCGTAGCTGTCTCGCTGAAGCGGCTCTTAAGTGGACCTATCACCTGTAATATATTTTTAAATGACATACCTTCTTTCATCTATATAGAGTTTTCTATTTTTATTCAAGAAAAGAAGAATATATAAGGAACAGAGCTAAGACTTAGTGTCGGCTAGCGAAACGGAGGTCACAGGTTCGAACCATTTTATAATGACAACTTGTCAGGTGATCACCAGACATCTTGATAATTTGCATAATTAAATAAGTAAGCATCAGAATGTCATATTACAAGTGGTTGCAAAGTATATTTATCTTCTCATACAGGGGAATTGATGTGATTACATTTCAGATTATAAAGCAAAATAAACAATGTCTCATACCTTTACATCAAGGGGCTGCAAGATATGTGTGGTGTGTCCAGGGAATCCAACCAAACTTATGTTGTTTTCGATGGCCTTTCCAACAACATTTAGACTTGTATGGCTGTCGTGGTTGTCCATTAATAGCACGACAGGTCGTACCCGGCCACAGTTAGGGATGAATAGTTCTGTAAACCATCTATAGAACAACTCTGTATCCATGTAGCCGCTTTCACTCTTGCCAAAAAAACACGAATCTGGGATTCCATCCCTGTAGCTGCGATGTGGAAACGACCCCTGTCATAAATAGATTTCGTGTTTAGGTCTTCGTTTAACTGCTATTTTATCACAATTGCGAGAAATGTTCCTTCTTTATAACACACTGACTTAAGGTTTAAAGGACATTTTTTTAATGGATAAACATCTTGGTACAAAAGAGGCATATAACTGTATTTATCATACCTGAAATATTACCATCGTTGGAAGGAATCTACCGTCTGCACAAACACAGAGATGGGCTGTTATATGGTCAGTGGTCGTAGTGCGCCTGCGAAACACGTGCCCTAACTTCGACCCGATCACCTTAGCCTTTGCAATTTCCTTTCCTGACCACCCCGTTTCGTCACAGTTAAAAATCTAAAATTAAGAAACTTCAATAACATTACGGCATTACGAGAAAAAGATACAAAGAATTGATGTGATATAATTCAATAACGATGACGGAGATTATAAATATTATGACTATTGTTATAGTATTTTCCTTACCTGTGACGGTTTGTTCATGACGTCGTACTTCACAAATACATCCTTCAGAAATGAAAAAAAGCGTTCCATAACGCCCTTGTTCGATATGGCTGTACTGGCTTTGTCCTGATTCTCAGGCTTTCTCTCGGATAGCTCCGGGTGTCTCTGGATAAGCTTTTTGAACCATTTGTCCGATGGCCCCTTTTCTACATTGAAAAGCGTTTTTCGTCCTGAAATTAAATTTACATTGTAAAAAAACCCACATGATTTTACCTTATTGCTATTAAAGTGAATCTTACACCAAGTACAGTTTTAATATCAAAGTCCGTGTAAATGTATAATGTTGCTATAATGGTAGATAATATATCAACTTTTCTACTCGTGAACATACAATTTGTATTTTTTAATTACCTGACTGTTTAACTATATCTTGGATATAGCACCTTGCCATATTCCTTGTTAAAGGAAATCCCTGGTTTGCCATATATAGCATATAGCGCACCAGGGCATTTTCTTCTTCATCTGTCAGTTGCTTGTTTGGGCCAAATGCGGACTTCTTATATTTTCCCCGGATATGATCACTGAGCGTCGACTTTGGCACGTGAAATTCAGCTGCGGCTTTAAGCAGCCCCATTCTGTTCTGGCGGAGAACTGAAACTGCAGTATCCAAGTTTTCTTCGGTGTACTTCCGTTTTGACATTCTATAACGAGTAGCAGTTCCAGATTATTATACTAAGTACCATTATATTCAATATCTACAGTTTAACATATCTAATTGATTCGAATATGTTTTGATCTGATAATCTAGCAAATACTGAAATTTCATATTAAACGGCAAAAAAAAAAAAGAAAAAAAAGAAATTCAACAACAAACAAATGTAAGGACTCCGAAGAGACAGACTTGATTTCAGGACGAAGTTTAGAATTTTCTTGTATTCTGACAAGGGCATTAACTCATGCAGTAATATATAAGCGGTATTGTACGTTTTGCCTCCCTTGGATTAAAAAAAAATCGAGCAGCGGTTCCCCTCCCCTAACTTTTTAAATGTTTTTTTTTTGTTTTGCTTTTATTTTTATTATTATTATTATCTTTATTATTAGCTCTATTATTATTACTAGTGTGTTCACAGGACATGTTGATTTAAACGTGTTTTCTGGCCACTATTCACCATATAACAGTAGATCTGGCCAAGCAGATGATGCAGACGTTGATTTATTTTGTAAAAACAGTATTTTACCAATATATGAACTAACTTTTGTTTTGCCTGCAAGCAAAGAATTAAAAAGAAAACTGTCGTCTGCAGTTCTCGGAGTCTAAACTATAATTATTGGAGACCCACTTGATGCCCCCCAAAAATATAAAAAATTGCGCATGCGCACTGTCATTCCAATGCCCCAAGGTCAGAGGACAGCTGTTTTGTAAACACGGGTGAGAATTGGAACAATATTCCTTGTTGATACTTACTTGTCCGTCAATGCTGATACTGGACGGTCAAAACAAAATACCGAATGTTTCCGATTAGCCGATAACTCCGATAAAAACCAAAATAAAGCCGTAATTACGTTAGTCCGGTATGTATTCCTCTCCGGCGACTGGTAGGCACCCAGTACATGGTTATCTTTCTAACCATATGGCTACTTCAGGTCTCAGTAAATTAAAAGGTTGGTCTTGTCTGTTGTGCTGGAAATATTTTGAAGCCTGATATGGCACAAGAATATGTTTATTATGCAAAAATGACTTGATATTTTCGCTGGAACATGTGTATTCCAATAAGGTTGAATTTATATATATTGTGAGATACTTAGAGTTACTTGATATTGTCTTTGTGAGACTGGAAGTTGTGATCCCAGTTGTTTTGTAAGATGTATATTATTATACAGACACAGATACTGTCTTCCGAAATCTTTAGTTGGAGTCTTACTATCATAGCGTGAAATCGATGCATATATTGCATTATGAGATACGGGTGTGTACCGGATATTTTAAGTACAACAGCTTTTTTGTTTTATGAGACCTGATGTAGTATTTTTGTCAAAGAGTTGCAAAATCAGTCGAACGTGCTGTTACATTTTAATGTTACCCTTTCAAGTTTTTGCAGGGTATTTTGTCAAAAAAATTATATTTTCTCGCGGACGACATAATATTTCTGTAGGATCATCGAGAAACGTCACATTTTTTTGTAAATAGAAGGGAAGAAATCATTTACAGTTATTCTGTTATATATTGGTGTTGGTTTTGTATGTATGTCTGTTTGTATTTGGAAATGACTAAATGCTTAATTTTGTAGAGAGATTTTTTGTAGTTTCATATGCATTCTTAAATACAATATATTAGTATGTTTCATATTAGAACATATTTTGCTTTTTGATAGGAACATATTTTGGCTGATATCTTTATTTTTCGAATAATGTAAAACGTAGGACATAGCTTGCTAAAACGTACACAGAAGTAAGGTTCTCGGTAACACAACGGTTTATTCGAAGTACAGATACCACTTATGAAAAGAAAGTACGAACTGTCTGGAATAAAATACGAACTGTCTGAAATAAAATACCGACAAACTGTCAAATTAACCTGGGAAAAAGTGTATTCCAAGTCAACATTATAAGTCTTGTCATATTGTGGACTGTCATTATATAATAGCCAAAGGGAGACTCATTACATGTAACGGTTACATATTGGGTAGTACCTGTCAAAGCAAAAAGATGACATTTGCATTGTGTATTATGACAATTTGTAAACATGCAGTCTTGATTTTATTTGACATTTATGACAAAGGGAAAACAACATTTCGGCTAACGACATAATAACATGAAATATTTTCGGTGGTCATCTGAAATATTGGAAATTACGTTAATGAAACAGTAATATTATAACTTGGAGAACTCTAGAAAATGCATCTGAAATATTGGAAATTACGTTAATGAAACAGTAATATTATAACTTGGAGAACTCTAGAAAATTTTAGTGGATGTGCACCATTAACTGGGAGAGTGCGGTACAACGTTATAATAAAAACATGGCCGATGACAGGAGATCCTTAGCTACAGAGATGGTGATGCGTTATACTGTAGAAGAATGTCGAAACCAAAGGACAAAAAGAAAATGTTATTGGTTTTGTGAAATATGGATGTAACACGGGTAAAAAAAAGTCTTGGAGGAAGAAAGGAGAAGTGCTATACAAAGGACGATATAAAATTAAAAAGGACTTTCTATGAAATGTGAAAATTGTTTAGTTTTAAATACTATTCTCCTTTGTTCTTGTTTACCATTAATTGTATAAATGACTTAAGATTTTTTCTTTAACACTGTTCTTTAATATCATTCTTCAGATTGTATTCTAATGTTCTTGATCATATTAAATATCATTTCTACATGTCATATTGTAAGACGAGAGATAGTACTTCAAGTCTGAAAAATTTGAATTATAGTACTTCAAGTCTGACAAATTTAAATTTGCAATTCAAATTTTTTCTTTCGGTGGGTAACGAGTGTAAAATAATCAGTTAGGTTAGACAGTACACCAGCTACACACCTGTCAAGTTGATATATGATGCATGTTTCTAATTGTTTATTATATCAAACCCACACGTTTTATACGTCAAATTGTCAGACAGTACATATGTATGATGGTTAGATAATTACTATATATTGATGTTTTAGATATCTCGAGTCAGAAGGGCTTAGGAGTCCGGCTGAACTGAGACCTAGGAAATGGGTCTCGTAGATATTAAGATTAAGTTAGGCTTTAGATATGACATTTGTTAAGACTTAAGAAGTTACAAAATGAATTATGAAAGTAATGTACGAAATATTCTACTGTGTAAATAAACATCAAAAACGTTCAGTACTTCGTGTTGTGTTACGTTACAGTAGGGAAAAACGTTCCTTACGTCATATATCGTTACACGGCATAGTGGCGCTTGGAAAGGAATCAACAAAAACCAGGCACATATTTGATGGATATCACCAAGGGCGTAAATAATAATCCTTGATAACGTGTTAGAATCGAAATGATATATCTCAAGCAGTGATTTGCTTATGAATAAAATCATTGTCGTTTAGATGCGTATTATTATGTCATTATATATTTCCTTCGCATCTAAATTGTTAGCTCACCTGTCACAAAGTGACAAGGTGAGCTTTTGTGATCACGCAGCGTCCGTCGTCCATCCGTCCGTCCGTCCGTCCGTGCGTAAACTTTTGCCTGTGACCACTGTAGAGGTCTCATTTTTCAAGGGGTCTTTATGAAAATTGGTCAGAATGTTTACCTTGATGATATCTAGGTCTAGCTCGAAACTGGGTCATGTGCCATCAAAAACTATGTCAGTAGGTCTAAAAATAGAAAAACCTTGTGACCTCTCTAGAGGCCATATTTTTCATAAGATCTTCATAAAAATTGGTTAAAATGTTCACCTTGATGATATCTAGGTCAAGTTTAAAACTGGGTCACGTGCCTTCAAAAACTTGGTCAGTAGGTCTAAAAATAGAAAAACCTTGTGACCTCTCTAGAGGCCATATTTTTCACAAGAGCTTCATGAAAATTAGTCAGAATGTTTACCTTGATGATATCTGGATAAAATTTGAAACTGGGTCACGTGCCTTTAAAAACTAGGTCAGTACGTCAAATAATAGAAAAACCTTGTGACCTCTCTAGAGGCCATATTTTTCATGGGATCTGTATGAAATTTGATCTAAATGTTCACCTTGATAATATCTAGGTCAGGTTTGAAACTGGATCACGTGCCGTTAAAAACTAGGTCAGTAGAAAAACCCTGTGACCTCTTTAGAGCCGTATTTTTTAAAAGATCTTCATGAAAATTGGTCAGACTGTTCATCTTGATGATATCTAGGTCAAGTTCGAAACTGGGTCACGTGCCATCAAAAACTAGGTCAGTCGGTCAAATAATAGAAAAACCTTGTGACCTCTCTAGAGGCCATATTTTTCATGGGATCTGTATGAAAGTTGGTCTGAATGTTTATCTTGATAATATCTAGGTCTGTTTTGAAACTGGGTCATGTGCCTTCAAAAACTAGGTCAGTAGGTCTTAAAATAGAAAAACCTTGTGACCTCTTTAGAGGCCATATTTTTCATAAGCTCTTCATGAAAATTGGTCAGACTGTTCACTTTGATAATATCTAGGTCAAATTCGAAACTGGGTCACGTGCCATCAAAAACTAGGTCAGTAGGTCAAATAATAGAAAAACCTTGTGACCTCTCTAGAGGCCATATTTTTCATGGAATCTGTATGAAAGTTTGTCTGAATGTTTATCTTGATAATACCTAGGTCATGTTCGAAACTGGGTCACGTGCGGTCAAAAAACTAGGTCAGTAGGTCTATAAATAGAAAAACATTGTGACCTCTCTAGAGGCCATACTTGTGAATGGATCTTTATGAAAATTGGTCAGAATGTTCTCCTTGATGATATCTAGGCCATGTTCGAAAGTGGGTCAAGTGCTATCAAAATCTATGTCAGTAGGTCAAATAATAAAAAACCTTGTGACCTCTCTAGAGGCCACATTTTTCTTGGGATCTGAATGAAAGTTGGTTTGAATGTTCATCTTGATGATATCTAGGTCAAGTTTGAAACTGGGTCAACTGCTTTAAAAACTAGGTCAGTAGGTCTAAAAATAGAAAAACCTTGTGACCTGTCTATAGGCCATACATTTGAATGGATCTTCATGAAAATTAGTCAGAATTTTCAACTTGATGATATCTAGGTCAAGTTCGAAACTGGGTCACATGCCATTAATAACTAGGTCAGTAGGTCAAATAATATAAAAAACCTTGTGACCTCTCTAGAGGCCATATTTTTCATAAGATCTTCATGAAAATTGGTCAGGATTTTCAACTTGATGATATCTAGGTCAAGTTTGAAACTGGGTCACGTGCCGTCAAAAACTAGGTCAGTCGGTCAAATAATAGAAAAACCTTGTGACCTCTCTAGAGGCCATATTTTTCATGGGATCTGTATGAAAGTTGGTCTGAATGTTTATCTTGATAATATCTAGGTCTGTTTTGAAACTGGGTCATGTGCCTTCAAAAACTAGGTCAGTAGGTCTTAAAATAGAAAAACCTTGTGACCTCTCTAGAGGCCATATTTTTCATAAGATCTTCATGAAAATTGGTCAGACTGTTCACTTTGATAATATCTAGGTCAAATTTGAAACTGGGTCACGTGCCATCAAAAACTAGGTCAGTAGGTCAAATAATAGAAAAACCTTGTGACCTCTCTAGAGGCCATATTTTTCATGGGATCTGTATGAAAGTTTGTCTGAATGTTTATCTTGATAATACTTAGGTCAAGTCCGAAACTGGGTCACGTGCGGTCTAAAAACTAGGTCAGTAGGTCTAAAAATAGAAAAACATTGTGACCTCTCTAGAGGCCATACTTGTGAATGGATCTTTATGAAAATTGGTCAGAATGTTCTCCTTGATGATATCTAGGTCAAGTTCGAAAGTGGGTCAAGTGCTATCAAAATCTAGGTCAGTAGGTCAAATAATAAAAAACCTTGTGACCTCTCTAGAGGCCATATTTTTCTTGGAATCTGAATGAAAGTTGGTTTGAATGTTCATCTTGATGATATCTAGGTCAAGTCTGAAACTGGGTCAACTGCTTCAAAAACTAGGTCAGTAGGTCTAAAAATAGAAAAACCTTGTGACCTGTCTATAGGCCATACATTTGAATGGATCTTCATGAAAATTGGTCAGAATTTTCACCTTGATGATATCTAGGTCAAGTTTAAAACTGGGTCACATGCCATCAATAACTAGGTCAGTAGGTCAAATAATAAAAAAAAACCTTGTGACCTCTCTAGCGGCCATATTTTTCATGGGATCTGTATGAAAGTTGGTCTGATTGTTCATCTTGATGATATCAAGGTCAGGTTCAAAACTGGGTCACATGAGCTCAAAAACTAGGTCACTATGTCAAATAATAGAAAAAAACGATGTCATACTCAGTTCAAAACTGGGTCATGTGGGGACAGGTGAGCGATTCAGGACCATCATGGTCCTCTTGTTTTATTTACTGACAAGTCACTGTTTGGGCATATTATTTCTTAAACAATTTACATAGCGGATATTACACGAGTGTCTATTCATATTGAATTTATTAAACGTGTTGAATAAAATAATAAAATGCGAGGCTCTGCCGAGCATTTTATCAATTTTATTCCACTCGTTTAATAGATTCAATGTGGAAAGTCACAAATGTAGTATTCTTTTTATCACATGTTAACTTTTATTGTCGAAAAATCAAAAATTCTACTTTCTTTTACTATATAAACAAGTCAATTTGACCAACGTCTGCTACAATATAAACGGCGTCGACGTCAAAGCTTTATTACACTAGTGTATTATCATTTTTATGCAATGGCTTTATTACACTCCCACGACGTCAAACATGTGATAAATATATTTTATTTACGGGTATGTTGTGTAACTTAAGAAAGTTGTGTTCAAGGGAAGTCACCAATGACACTATGTTTTTGAAGTATTGTTTGCGTTTTCTCCCTTAAACTACATTGTTAGAGATGGTACCTATCCAAGAAAATCTAAGCGTAACAACTCTGAACTGACCAATAAACTGAAGCCAACATAATATTATATCAGTGGTCAGAACTGAAAGAAAAATTAAATAGATCCTTTTCCCAACAACCGATCATGCAGACAAAATATGACCTATATTTGTTAAACCTCTGTCGTATCTCTTGAGATTGGCCGAACCAAATGTAACGGATTATGCCATACTAAATTTTGGTTTATAAAGGATTACGTAGGAAAGTAACTCCGTAATATATTATCAATGGTTTAGTCGTGCGGGTATTGCAGTTACATTGATCTTGGAGTATTTCAACCACAAAAACATCTTACTGTCGCCATCTAGTTAAAAGTTTTTCGTCCACAGTGCCAAGCCTATGGTTGTCTGTTTTGTGAATTTGTGAACGGAGTCATCAAAAACTGAATGATTGTACAGTATTTCTTCTCTTTTTAGATATTTTATTGTTCGACGTTAAATCCAACAGAATAAATAAATAAATTTGATATTTGATTTTCTTTATTTAGATGTTCGAGTATGCAGCTTCTACATCCTTTTGTCTTGGCAATTGTACTGTTATATACTGGAGATAAGGGAGAAGCACTGTAGATTCAAAAAGTACGCCAGGAGTAGCGGAGTGGCATGAGAAGCACTGTCGAATCAAACAGTACACTATGAGTGCATGAGCGGCATGAGAAGCACTGTCAAATCAAACAGTAAACTATGAGTGCATGAGCGGCATGAGAAGCACTGTCGAATCAAACAGTAAACTATGAGTGCATGAGCGGCATGAGAAGCACTGTCGAATCAAACAGTAAACTTTGAGTGCATGAGCGGCATGAGAAGCACTGTCGAATCAAACAGTAAACTATGAGTGCATGAGCGGCATGAGAAGCACTGTCGAATCAAACAGTTAATTATGAGTCGATGAGTGGCATGAGAAGCACTGTCGAATCAAACAGTAAACTATGAGTGCATGAGTGGCATGAGAAGCACTGTCGAATCAAACAGTACATTGGGAGTGGCGGAGTGGCATGTCCTAGACTTCGGTTGTTTCGTTTTAGACTGGTAATATCAAGGGGAAGCTTTCCTAGAATGGTAAGTAAAACCTATTCAGTAAAATTATGCGTTGATCTATTCACTCACACTTTATGACTGGATTGTTAACTACGCTATTCATCAAGATAACTTTCTGCCATGTCTCGGGTTAGACCCAACAAATTCAATGAGGAAAAAATAACTGTTGCATATTATTGTAAACGTTGGCTTCCAGTAGATTATGTAAAAGAAAAGAGGAGTAACTCTTATTGTCATCTTTGAAAGTAAATAAACATAAATATCTGATATTATTAAATAAATGATTGTTTGGATGCGGTTATCATATAAATAGACATGATGTTCAATGTACAGATTTAATGGGAACATTGATTTGATAAAATATTTGGTGCTCCCCCTCCCCTCAACACACTTTCTGCATTTCGGTATGGCATACTGTGTACGTAATTACTAGCATAGACTGCACGGATGTGCAGGCTGATCTTGGTCTGTACTGGTCGCAAAGGAAGAAGCACTTGCTGCCAGCAGACTAAGGGTTAAATGTTTTTTGATGCAATGGTTGTACCGCAAAAATCCAAGCTCACTTTCTCGGTTGGTCACTAAATAAGCATAATTTTAGAACAGGGTTTACCAGCCCTTCGGACAAATGGTCAGTGATCCGTCAAAAGTTGAAAAATACAATGTGCTTGTAGGTCAGTACATAGGCTATTTTTAATTTGCACATGCTTTTTATATGTCCCGTTTTCTTGTAAATGTAACATATTTTGTTTTTATAAAACACTTACTTGCCTGGTGATCAGTCATACAACAGTGCTTACAGTTGTCAAGCATTGGTGCATTTATATTTGTGGATCACTTGCTACAAAAAAAAATAAGGAAGAATATCCAACAGGGAAAACCACGTTCTAAAAACGCAGCCTCCGCAAACGCACACAAAATCAACACACGCACACCACACACACGCACACACACACACACACACACACACACCTCTAACATCTGGGTCTGTTGAAACAGACATGATCCCCGACAACCCACTGGTTTTTTATTGAGTAAGTGCAGTTATTTTCTTGGATGCATTACCATTGCGTTGCACAAGTTACCCAATCCAAACCGTGTCAAGATCAAGTCAACAATTATATTTTGTAATTAAAGGTCAGTTACATAACTATTCAAAAAAGGATGAAACTTTACATTAACGCAGTACAAGTGTTATGTTTTTGCAGACAGAACTTCAGTGTTATAATAATGTATTCTCCTGCACGTGCATTGGATTTTTATAAATCATCATCATCATTACGTCGAAAATTCCTTGTGCATTTAGCCTCGGATTTTCGGTAGCTGGACTTGCCTAGCACTTTGCATTCTTCTTGCATTATCTAGTTCTTATACATGTGCCTATCATGATATCTTCAGCATCATAGGTTTTTTTATTTTATTTCTATGCATTTAGCTAGAATTTTTATGCTTCATTTCATGATATTTTATTAATTTTCTGTAATGATACAATAAGAATAAAGTATCAGTATTGGTTATTTATGGTTAATAGGTCACTTTTACTAACATATGGTTTAAATCTAGGCCACTTCTTATCACGGTTAAAACAACATGCATTAAAGAATTAGGGCGAGTCTGTCGCTTCTTATATTCGTGTCCTACTGAGAAATGATGTATAGTTTTTAGATTTAGAAATCGTTTCACTTAATAAACCGGAGAAAATAAAATTAAAATGAACTATACTGTAAACATATTGATTTATTTATTATTTATGTTTTAGAATAAAGAAATATGTATTCCTAAATCAGCTTTAGTGAGTCAATGACTCTCTTCTCCTTATTCCTAAATCACGCTTAGTGCATCAATGACTCTCTTCTTATTATTCCTAAATCACGCTTAGTGCGTCAATGACTCTCTTCTCCTCAGGACGACGAAGGGTGAAGGAGAACGGTCAACAAATCGATTAAAAATCATAATTATTTTAAATCAAACAAAACAAATTAAGACATCGTTCAATGCACTCAAATTTAATCTCACCCGATTGTACAGTATTGTAATCAATCAAATACGGCAATAAGAACAGCAAAACATTATTTTGAAAATTGTTATGTCAATTTATTTTTCCAGAACAGTTAAATTGAATTCAACAAGTGGCAACTTGTTTAAAGACATTCAACTGTAATGACTGATTTTTTATCACATCTTTCTTTAGTTAGAAAATGACAGGACTGTAAGGAATCTTCTGTCCCATTACATTTACGTACAACCATGACGAACGCTCCCTCATCATCAACGGCAACATAGTGTGGACTCGATCTAAAACTATTGTATAGGGTTTTTGCTGATTTACATGTAATAACAATGAAATCGTTTAAATTTGTTGTCATGGACCTTCGTCGTTTCAACTCTAACATCTTTTTCATGGGGATATGAATTTGTGGATTCCGAAGTGGATTAAATTGGAAATTCGTGGATTAATTCGATTACAACGAAATCCAACGAAATAAGTCTTCCACGAATGTTTTTGATTGAACAGTCAGTAGGTATTATTTCAGGATTTCAGCATTTTACTGTGTTTATTTTATGAAAGTAATTATTTTTGCTATTCCTACTCTTTAAAATCTCAGTTATCTTTTTAATTAAAACAAAATCTTTCTAAAATACGACTGACGAGTCAAAAAGTGTATTTTTCTATATTTGTTTGGACAGTTTAGTACATTCTGATGCTAGAATCAAGTGAACATTAGATCGCTTGCTTTTAAGGTTTAGCAGTATATCACAAAACTACAGAAATTTTTAGCAAACGAACAACAACTTTACAAACAACTTTTGTGTCAAATACATTTTTTTACCGTTCCGTCCCGTAGAATTGGATACATAAAATATTTAGAAGAGTTATACCCCTTTAATAAAGAACGCCATTTGAAAAAAAAAAGCAAATATTTGTCAAAGACGATGTTTAACCTTGTTATGTAAAGTTTAAGCACTAAGACATTGTTGAAAATGCATCAAAACGAGGGCATGTAACAGCTTTGAAAGATAGTAAGTTTAATTGATTTTAAAGGCGTTGAACGGTCCGGCAATGTGGCCCCTTCATGCAGTCCCTTTCCGGAATTAAATATAGATATGAGTAAATTGACAATTGTTTTAGAGGAATAATATAATGTTTTAAATGCTGTTTAATCTTTAGTAGTTACGTGATATGTATAAAGAATAAAATCTGTAACAAGATCCTTAGGAAGCATAGAATACAACCAAGAATAATAATAGAAGTCTAGGTTTGATTGGGTCTATTCATGAGAGGTAATGGAAAGTACAACACCCCTCAAGCCCCCTAGCACCGGCTTAAGCGGATCTCTATTATAAATGTATTGAATGGACTCCATGATCCAAAGGACCAGAAAATATAACAACACTGAATCGAACTTGAGCGACCAAATGTATTTTTACCGGTGTAGTTTGTTAAAAGTATTTACAGTTTGTTTGTGGATTTAGAGACTGGATTTTAAAAACAAGGAAGAACGCAATTCCATTTTTACACTTAGAATTTTTAAATGCACGAAGTTTGGCAGTTCTGGATTTAAACTATGCCAACAGAATGAAATGAATTAACAATACAATGTACCAATACAAAATCCATGACTACGACTCTGAAGCGGCTGACAACAATTATAGCAGTAATTAATAAAGGAGAAATATGGGTACACTCCTGGATTAAAATATCAAAAGCTGACAAAAGTAATGCAAAGGCTTTAGTCAAACGCCGTTTACCAGAAAAAATAGAAACGTTTATTTTATAATAACAACATTAAAATGACAATGCAACCTACTTTTAATTCAAGTGCATATCCTTCCTGCTCGAAAGATTTGTCAAAACGTCATAACGGAAAGGTAAAAGAGCAACTAAAGTAACTAATACCAAATTGTTCATGACAGGTTATGAAAATATGGAACTTTCCTCACGCCTTTTTCCGCAGGCCAAAGCGGAATTCTGTTATAGTAAAAACAAGCTTAGCTTTATAAAAAAAAAAAGCTAGTATGCAACCCGCTATCGATTTAATTTCGTGACAATAGCAACTTCAACATGTTTTAAACTTTTAGAAACTTCATTCAAATGTAGTTTCATAATATGAGGATTTTGTTTGATTTGATTAGAAAACTTATCGGCGCTCATCGATTACAACAGGTCAGACGGTTGCTCCCATTTACATGTATAATCAGCACGAAAATAATATATATCCTACATCTGATACAAAATTACTATTTTTAAAACTAATTCATTTAAGGTAAATCCCGAAACAAATTCTACCAATTTAGACATCAGTCGTCTCCATATCTCATTCATGCAAGATTACGAGACCGGGAATCGAATCCGCGATCATCCGCACAATAGGCTGATGATCTACTAGTAGACAAAATTATTTCACTGAAAGTGGAATCGTGTGTCAAGATAGCTCAGTGGCAGAGCGTTCGCCTCCGGATCGAGAGCTCCGGGGTTTGAGCCCAACGGAGAGAGACGCAGAGACAAGGAGACAGATACAGAGAGATCACAGTTAGGCAGAGTATTGGTCCTGCGAAGAGACTTAATTCCTGAAAGATAGATCTTCAGATGACGATAAAGCATTGCAGCTGATCCGACAAAGAGAATTTATTCTTAAGAGAATGTCTTCATATTACAATTAAGCACAGCTTCTGGTCCGATGCAAAGAATTTATTCCTCGGCGAGAACCGCTTTTAATCAAGTTTTTTTTTCTCCACAACCGCGATTTTTGGACTTTATCGTAGATTTTCATGTGAAATTCCTATCGTTATATCGTCTCGCCGAGGCGGACCGAAATGATGTTCAACATGACCCATAAGGACGAAAACGTATAACAACAATGAGTCCAAAACACAATTCTACAAAAATGTGTGCTTTTTGTACATTTATGTTCACCAACATGTCCGGCATTGACCAAATTTAAAAGTCATCCAATAATGTTAACACAGTTACAATGGCTGAATGCATTCATTAGAAAAAATATATGTGGGCAATAATATTAACACAATAAGTATGTAGTAACTGTTGTATTTCTTTTGTTTTTGCTTACTTTATTCCTTTCATTTTAATAACGAGTTTATAAGTATCAATTTTGAGTATAGATTCCTATATTTTCATACATAAAGCTGTGTGCGCGACAACATGTATTTCGTAAGAGGTGTTAACTTCAAAATAAATGCTAAACTTCATCTTTACAATATTTGTGGTATCAATATGTTTGAGTGACATGATAAGGACATTGCTTTATATTTATTTATTTTTTCTTGGTGAAATCCGCATTTTCAGCAGCGTTGACATTCACTGAGAGATTTGAATAAAAACAATCCATATTTTGAAACATTTCAAGTAAAAATGGCAAAGGAAAACACACGTGTACTGAAAAGGATCGAATAAACTGGTGTTTACGGCTTCTGTAATGTCCAAATATAGCATACGTGAATTTCAGGGACTTAAGTTTTGTTCCAAGAAATGAGCGATATTTCACTAAAGACACGCAATGGGACACGACTCTACTTCATCGGTAGGTTAACAGGCTATTGGTCAGTATTTCACTGCAGCGATACAGGACTTTGTAAATAAATGTGTACGTAAAGTCTTTAAATACTGCGACTTTAACTTTTTAACACAAAACGCCATTTGTTTCAGCAAATGATTCAGTGGCGTAATTGTATTAAACTGTCAAACAATTTCATAATAGTAGCATCGTTTATGACAAAGGAAAAATACACAATGACTAAAGTAGAGTAATATTTATATTTATACATGCATAAGCCTCAAACAAGAAGGAACTATCCGCATTATGGATATTGTAGTAGACGCCTTTGCAAGAACTGTGGTTTTGGGACTTTCTGTATAGCTTGGATCGTAGTCTTCAATACAAATGGAGAACGTTGTTTTGTTCCAATCCCTTTGATCCGTGTCTCCCTTCAGAAATGGGGAATTTACCAGATATTCGTTTGTTCCGACCGAAATATTCCTTGAAATAATACGAATCTCACCAAAATGAATCTCGACATCGTATTGTGGTATACGAACCTGAAATGCAATGGTACGTCTTCAAATAATCATTTAACGAATAAGTTTTCAATATTTCAATATCCAACATCTATTCATCAATTGTAGTTTTTACAAGTGTTAATTTAAAGTCCTAATTGCCGTGTGCAAAGGTAGTTTTCAAAACATCAGGTACTAGTGTGATAAAATACAGAAAAAACCATTGTCGATCACCAGGTATTTACACTCACATTATTACCAAAATCGTTATACTTCTTGCTTTTGGCGATCATTAAACTTAAAAGTATTTATTAACATTTACATGGCCTTTCGTCAACGGTTGTACACATATTGATTGGACATTGATTATACCTAACAATAGAAAGACCGCAGGTGATTACAGGATTAGCGATAAAATAGACACAAATAAAGAAACATCAAGCACCCCTCAGTCTCCTTACTTACAGTTAAGTGACCTTTGAGGAAAACGTAGTTTTTGATGTAAACAGCAGGTTGAATAATTTGACATGATAATATTAGCAATTAAAATAAATTAATTCATTACACTAACGCGCAGTGATCATTATAACTATCGAGATATGTATTTGAATGTGTTTTGTAGGAAAAATAAATCTTATTCCGGACCTTTATAGTGGCTTTAAATTGATGATTACACGGGTATTTTGAAGAGTACGGCTCTTTAATAAAGACTGAAATTTAATGGATTCAATGACTAGAAAGTATTCCATATTACATCGACACTAAATCAAAGTATGGTTAGACAATTTACAGCTGCCACATGGCATTTGTGAGACAGTGCCGTTCGGAAAATTTGTTAAATCCGTATTCACATTCCTTGAATTAATAGAACACAAGCAAACAAGCAATCTGCGGATGTCTCTAATCAATTTTCTGGTACTTATAACATGTGTAAATGCGGAGTTCTGCTAAACACGGGGCTAGAGGGCGTGGACGGTCGATTGCATTTCCACTACCGTGCATGGACAGGCTCAATCAAACCGAGCCCGCAACATTGTCGTTAATGTCGTGTTGGGCGGCCTGCGGTTTTCCACATTTATATTTTATTATCACATCAGCGTTGTTTATGCCGTGTGGCGGCCGTAAAAAGTATATTTCGATCTCTTCAGATCGTTCAGCACAACATTTATCTTGTGTTAGTGTACTGTTTATTTCTTTAACATTAAACATTTCGGCTTGAGTGGTTCCAATACTCCCGCTTCTAAAGCTTTGGGTATTGTTTAATCACTCTTTGGATATATTGCCTGCTTTTTAATTTTGTCTTTTAGCAGTTTCTGTGATATGCAGGCTCCATAACCACAGATCCCCTCTTAATTCAAATTTGTTTTGTTTTGTCCAGTGTTTTCTCGTTTAGGACAAAGCCATTATTTTATTTTGGGGCCATAAGCCGCTTTTCATGGAATTGCGGAAAAAACTACAAATCTTTTGGTGGCATCGAAAGTAGCAAAGCAATATTACGGACTAAGCAGAATTTAATTCTATTGCTCATTTTACAATCAGCAAAACATATGATGGCAATTAGTAAATACTTAAATTATTCTCATGACGGCATTTTACAATAAGATGTAATCTTCCGTGCATATTGTTGATGATTTTGATGGAGTATGTTCCAGAGTAATAGGTTATTTTGTAAAATTATTTCTCATTTCGTGGCTGTCTTTTAAACATTCTATTCAATCGCCTAGACGTTTTATTCCATCTGAATTACGAGTAATTAGTTACGGAAATTTGATAATAGTGAAGAATAAGAAGATATGAATAACTCAATTATCTCTATACGACGGTTCTTTGGAAGCACCTGCTTAAGCGGAAATCTATTCATCATTTAATTACATGGATATGAAAACTTATCTATTTCGTAGGGATAAACAATTGTGGATTACAATTTCTAAAAAGCAAATGATGGTTACAAAAAAAACTACCTTTCTAAATTATATAGCAGAATCAATTTTACTGAATTTCGTAAAGGATTTCATGGATTTATAGCACACTGTTTTCATGTTACGTTTTTATCTGTTTTTTAACTATAATTGCCGTTGTGGGTAATAAATAAAGTTTTCAGCCTTTCAAATATTCATCATAGTAACTTAAAAATTGAATATAAATGACATGTAACAAATCTTCGCAGTTTTGTTGTAAAATTCTAAAGAAAAAAAATGTTAAATAACGTCCTCGATTTATATGTATTTTAAGACATACATTCAAAAAGCAGTTTCCCAAATTGATAAATAACGCCACAATCAACGTAAAATATCTTTATCAATTTGAAAGATGTTTTTTGTGTTTTATTTTGTATACAATCAAAATCTTGACTGTTATATATTCTGGTATTGAAATGACTACTTGAATTGACAATAAAATATGTAAAACGATCCTTTAGAAGCAAAGAATGCATAGCAGACTCGGTTTAATTGAGTGTGTTCCTGAGAGGTAACGGAATGTTCAACACCTATCACGCTCCTTGCAATGTATCTTTATACACTTGGTTAAGGAAAGTATCCTATCCTAGGGAAATCAACAGAAAGAAAATGCATTACTTCGTCTATTATGACCATTCCTCATTTATTATCGTATATAATCTATGCTTACCTTATTCCCTAGTTACAATTATTATTACTAGTTATAACAAATCCAACCTAATTGAAAGAAAACAATGCTTAAATTTAACGATTAAAATACAATCTAATCTCGCCGTGACATTTTTTCCCCAATTCTGAATCATCAAGTATTTGCTATACCTTTGCTCTTTAACGCAATATTTTGTCTCTTTTAGACCCTATCTTATATTTGTCCTCCGTCCGTCAGTCCTATCGTCAGTGCGTACGTCAGTGGAATCTTGCGATAACTTTTTTAATATCACATTGTAAGCTACAGTAAGATGATTTCTCAGTTAAATTGCATGAAATTTAAGAAATAAATTTGACATTAGCCTAGGAAGCAAATGAGAGAATAAACCTTCTTTCGCACGATACATGTTAAAATTGAAAAAAGCGAAATCTCTACAAACTGCCAAATAACACAAACGAAAATATTGCACGCTTACATTGACTAAGCTTGATCAAGGAAGGTAGTCGAAATGCCAACTACAGTCCACTGCCTCTACAACTAAATTTTGTATCCGAACTAGTAAAGAAATAGTGTTTGTTCATTTAAATGTGCTAATTTGCTGTCTTATTTCGAGGCAATGAAGGAATGATCTGCATGTAGAAAAATACGGATTTTCACTACGTTTCAAAACGAATGGTCGAAAAAATCTTCAAGGCAGAATTATAACAATGGTGTTTTTAGGAACGTTTACTGACAAAAATAGTTAATCGCCATTCCTGATTTGCACGTTCACTTGTTGCAGGATTACTTTTCAGAGACACGTTTTTATGCATGTAGGTATTTCAGAAGAGGCGAGCATTATATGCTTAAAAACGTAGTTATGCACCAGTAAATATTCTTACCTGTTTACAAAAGTAAGGCTTCTTCAGAATAATTAAGCGATTCAAAGAAAACAACTTCTTGTTAATCGGACCTTCAGCTAGAAACGTGTATAGTATAGGTCTTGCAATATCGTCGTAGGTGGGTGGATGTTCTGGCCATTTCCTTAACTTCAGTTTCCCGTTTTCAATTAACCAAACGTATTTGTCGAAATGAGTGCATAATATATGTGTTTCATTTTTAAATGTGACCTTCCGATTATCAAGGACACACTTATAAAACATAAGTATTATTAAAGAAGGATTTATTCAACCTTTCGTGTCAACGGGTTTCCAGAGACGTAAAATAAAAACGGTTACATATGACCTATAATTGTGTATGTTACATTGATAATTTGTAAAGCGTAAATTAAAGTATTTGTTATCCACTCAGTTTTACTTTGCCATATACTTTTGGAAATTTTGCTTGTTTTTGTTGTGTATAGTGGTGGTATTTTTAAAGTTTACTTATGAAACTGGCTTTACTATATGAGAAAAACTAATAATTTACTTATAACTGAAGCTTCAGAAACAGGAAATAAAGGAATGGACTGATCTATAAATTTCTTTCGGATTTAAAATCCACTTTTAAGCCGATGAAAACATACCTTTTGTTGATCTTTTGTTGATAATTATGTAAAATTTTGGTATCGTATGGAGATTTATTAGCTTCTATAAT
Source organism: Mercenaria mercenaria (assembly GCF_021730395.1). Classification (NCBI taxonomy): domain Eukaryota; kingdom Metazoa; phylum Mollusca; class Bivalvia; order Venerida; family Veneridae; genus Mercenaria; species Mercenaria mercenaria. The sequence goes on from NC_069372.1 coordinate 56,049,682, forward strand.
ACAGCTGGATGGGTTCATCCAAATTCTCCATCCCGAATGAGGTTTACAAGCCCCGACCCCTTCAACACACACAAACACACACACACACACACACACACACACACACACACATACCGCCCTCACTTCTCACTCCAAAGCACTGGCTTATGGTAAAGTAGGTGTATTTCAGCACCACCTAGCGGAAGGTCAGAACTAACGCTTAACGGCGTGCCGATTTAACGTTTTAAACCGCGCTCATTCAGGAAGAATTAATCTATTGTCTTGTTTCATAAAAAGCAATTCTAAAAGCAACATATTACAATTCTTCTGTTCAGGTCTTTTCTTCTCAATAATTTTCTTTAACTTTTTTTAAATTTTTAGGTAAGGGGTCATTTTGATTTATATATAAATGTACAAGACATTGCTGTGGTCTCGGTACTATTTTCTTTTTATCAATTTTTTCAAATTCTTTTTGTGTAATATGTGAGAGACCATTACAGCAATATTTGCAATGTATGTTTGTATTCGCAAAGTAAAGTTCTAAGGAGAAAAATATAATACAAAGTAAAACTATTCAGGTAAATTCAAGGTTTTTATTATGACTTGAATATGTTAATATGTAAGCAGCAAAAGTAACTAAAATAGAAAAAGTGGAAACTCCACAGGTCGTTCAACACAACAAAAAATGTTCTTGTTTTAATTGTTTTAAACTTCATTTTCTGTATTGTTCTAAACCGGCTGTTATACAAACCAGTTATCAGTTTTGGTCACATTTAAATCTATACATGTATTTCCTGCTACTTTTGCATATATTATTTGTAAAATTTTAGTTTTATCTTCCTTTTATTCATATTTATTTGATAACGAAGCGCTGAAGGGCTTTTACTAATCAAAAATGGTAGTTCCAGTTAATTTGATTTTACGGCAAACAAATCGAATTATATTCTACTCTTCTCTTCAATTTTAACACCGCCTGTAAGATAATTTGAACAAAACACCGCATTTATTCACACAAACGTGATTACAGAAAACAAATTTCATATATACGAGCTGTGTGAAATGTGTACATTTTCTTCACCAATACATTTAAATACGAAATGGTTAACGTATGGTAAATTTGCTCAAGGTACTCCTGTGAATATAAGGTATAACAAGCCCTTTTGACAATGCTTAGAAGGTTAGGAATAAAGTGTTACCATACACGGTTTTCGTGCAAGCGGACAATGTTCTTTCAAAGAACAGAACAGAACAGAACAGAGCAGAACATATTTTATTTCACACAATTACTCTATACTGTTTCACGTGACAAGCAATAACATTTAAATATTAATTTTATATTGTGACATTAAGAATACAAATATGTCTAAATGAACGGATGGAAAATATTATCGAATGGACATGCATATGACAGTTTGATATGTGCCTCGTGATTTGTACAATTATATGTATATAAAGTCCAAAGCTAACATTTCTACAATCATCACCTTCATTATACGGTATGTTTTATTAAAGTATTTATTTCTTTTTCTGTAACGCGCCTTTTGCGCAAACCTAATCCGTATATTTAACAAAAACGAATATTATACAAGTGCTATAGATCTAGGCTAGTATTAGATCTACCCAATATATCTTATACTCTGGCATATCACATCTTCAGTATACTGTTTATAAACAGTAGCAACAATATACTTCATTATAACCAAACCTGCTGCTCACTGATCGCAGACTACTTTGACATATAAATGCTGGAATAGAGTTAACATGTACAATGTTGCTTTAGAACAAACGTAATACTTACAAATATTTAATTATGAATAAGATATTATGTAACAGTCTAAGCGTGCGTATTTCAAGTGCTTTCTGGATAAATGTAGCTAACATATATAGTTCTGATTTATTTCTGATGCCTGAAAATTAGGTGCTTTTAAACATACTTGGTCTAGTTCTATGAAAACGTTTGATATAGTTACGCCTAAATGACTTGCAATGGGAAATATTTAAAAAAAAAGTATGATTCGTCTTCTATATCATTGCTATAGTATTACATATCTGACAAAACCTTAAATTCCTACCAATATCAGCCAATGTGTATTCTCAGACTATGAGCAGACACATGAAGTTTTGTAAGTGCAATACGTAGATTGCGAGACATACCAAGACATACTTTAATTTAAATATGGTTCTATTTCTAATGGTTTTAAACACTTTAGATTTATAAAGATTCAATACTTCCATCCTATTATTACAAGTTTGGTATTCTTTCATAAATTCGTCTATCAGATGTTGTTTAAACGTAGAAATGAATGCTGATTCTCCACTACTCATCAGATAGTTATTGCTGACAATGTCATTCTATTTGTCCAAAAATCTAGACCTACCACCTTCGTGATATATTCTTACGCATAAGAACTCAAAACACGGGTTATTCTACGATAAACCACGCTTGGGAACTTATTATTTCTAAATACAAAAGAATTACCAGAATTAGATAAATCTCTTGTCACTTGAAACTTTTCTTCTTGGTGAATAATGATATAATAAACAGTTCGTAGTTATTCATTATATGATAGAATTACTTTATTGCATTTTGACTGCAATTTATATCAAACGTATTCCTAACACCTTTCCGGTACAAATGGTGACAATGGTTACGTTAAATTTTCGAGAGAAGGAAAATTGGAAAATATAATTATTTCAGTGTAAAATGATTCCATAATTCATATACAAACACTGTACTACTTTATGTGGTAATTGGATTTAACATTTTGTAGTGAATTTGAAAGTGACCTTTTCATTGTCCAACGATACAAACAGCAAACAAACAAAAGAACACAGAAATCTTTGGTTGTGATGATCGGCTGATATTGATATAAATTCGCTTGGACTATATCACGAACAGAAAAACTGAAAAAATCCTGTGCTGGTAACTTCCTTAACATGCCTCATGTAGGCCTTGTTCGCAAACACTTTGTATACGCATATACCGTAAGCCCTGTCGAAGATCACCGGTGCGACTGTGTAAACGTGTCTTCTCCGACCAGGCGAATCGTAGTGTACATCATACACACAGCACGCCAATCTGACTAAAGTAAACCATCGTCTTAAATGTTAGATCTGATGGACACCCATTCAAATTCATCATTCTGATTTTAAGTATTGCTATTTTTATTTCTACTAATCTTTTTTAAGCCCGCCCGCTTAGCTCAGTGGGTAGAGCGTTGGTCTACAGATCGTGGGGTCGTGAGTTCGATCCTCGGGCAGGGCGTATGTTCTCCGTGACTATTTGATAAACAACATTGTGTCTGAAATTATTAGTCCTCCACCTCTGATTCATGTGGGGAAGTTGGCAGTTACTTGCGGAGAACAGGTTTGTACTGGTACAGAATCCAGGAACACTGGTTAGGTTATCTGCCCGACGTTACATGACTGAAATACTGTTGAACCCACAGCAAACAAACAAACAAACGAAAACTAATCTATTTTCATTTAAACTAGTCAGACGACTGTTTTCAAAATTCGTTTGGCTTGAGAAGTTTTGCAAACATCATCTTTAGAATTTAACTTCGTCATATTATGAACATAAGCCTTTGTTTCTAAACTATCTTAAAATAAAGAAACAATCACGCCCGAGTCGGGGTTCCGGGCCGCTGCGGCAATAGAAACCTTCCCGTGTTCCTGACCAGTATAACACAGAGGAACTTGTACTTAATGATAGTTAAATATGAAGCTTTTTAATTAAGGCAGTATACTTCCGATACTCCGTTGCAAACGCTTTTTTTACTTGGAATGGAAAAAATATGAAAAACAACTAAATGTGTTTCTATAAGTTTAATTATCTTATTTCTTTGCAAAGATAAACCATATGGGTGCAGCCATAAGAACTATTAACCCGTCACAATCACATATCAAAACTGGAAATCCCATGTTAGATATATATATAGATATTTTCTAACTTCTACTTTCACTTTCAAAATGTTGAAAGCAAAGCTCTCAGGTCGTCTGAACGTGACTCTTTATAGAATGGTTTCAGATTCAATGTGTATCGTTAATTGGAGATCTGACTGACGCCAGAGGACAAAACTCACCAAACACCTCTAGTAAGTTCTGAACATAATTTTGATCTAACGGAATTAGTCAAGTCATCTGCTTCTAGTGATGTAGCTATAAATGCTCTAACTTCAACTATATATTCATATTTTGAAATCGTTAGTGGGAACGAAAAGCAGTCCAACCTCTTACAGACAAGATCATTTACCAATCTGTCGAAATAAAGACATTAGGGGCCAGGACTGAATGTCAATATTCCCTAACTAAAAGTCTTGAGAGAATGTCTTCATATTACAATTAAGCACAGCTGCTGGTCCGATAAAAAGAATTCAGTCCTTGGCGGGAACCCCTTTTAATCAAGTTTCTTTTCTCCATTACCGAGATTTTTGGACTTTATCCTAGATTTTCATATGAAATACTTATCGTAATATCGTCCCGCTGAGGTAGGCCAAAATCATGTTCAACATGACCCATAATGACTAAAACATATAACAACACTGAGTCCAAAGCAAACTTTTACTGAACTTTGTGCCTTTTTTACATTTATGATCACCATCATGTCAGGCATTGACAAAAGTTGAAAGTCTTTTAATGTTAACACATTTACAATGGCTGAAGGCATTCTTTAGAAAAGTATATGTAGGCAATAATATTAACACGATAAGTTGTGTTTCTTTAGTTTTGTTTCATTATTCCTTTCATTTAAATAACGAGTTTATGACTGAATATCAATTTTTATATTTTAATACATAAGCTGTATGCGCGGGAACATGTATATCCTAAGAGATGTTAAAATCAAAATAAATACTAAAGTTCATAAGAATCCATCTTTAGAATATTTTTGGCATCAGTATGTTTGAGCGAAATGATAAGGACATTCCTTGATATTTATTCCATTTTTCTTAGTGAAGTCCGCATTTTCAGCATCGTTGACATTCAATGAGAGATTGAATAAAAAACAATCCATATTTTGAAACATTTCAAGTACAAAGGCAAAAGAAAACACACATGTACTGAAAATGTTCGAATAAACTGGTGTTTACGGCCTCTGTAATGTCCAAATTTAGCATAGTATTACGTGAATTTCAGGGACTTAAGTTTTGTTCCAAGAAATGAGCAATATTTCACTAAAGACACGCAATGGGGCAAGACTCTACCTCATCGATAGCTTAACAGGCTATCGGTCGGTATTTCACTGCACCGATACAGGATTTTGTAAATCAATGTGTAAGAAAAGTTTTTAAATATTGCGACACAAAATACTATTTGTTTCAGCAAATGGTTCAGTGGCGTAATTGTATTAAACTGACAAACAATTTCATAATGATTATAGTAGAATCGTTTATAAAGGGAAAAACAAAATGACTAAAGTTGAGTAATATTTATATTTATACATGCATAAGCCTCAAACAAAAAGAAACTATCCCCATTATGAATATTAATGTAGACGCCTTTGCATGAATTGTGGTTTGGGGATTTTCTGTATAGCTTGGATCGTAGTCTTCAATACAAATGGAGAACGTTGTTTTGTTCCAATCTCTTTGATCCGTGTTTCCCTTCAGAAGTGGGGAATTTACCAGATATTCGTTTGTTCCGACTGAAATATTCCTTGAAATAATACGAATCTCACCAAAATGAATCTCGACATCGTATTGTGGTATGCGAACCTGAAATGCAGTGGTACGTCTAACGAATAGGTTTCCAATACTTTATAAACACAATCATCTATTCATCGATTGTAGTTTTTACAAGTGTTAATCTAAACTCCCAATTGCAAAGGTAGTTTTCAGAACATCAGGTACAAGTTTTATAATTTAAACCAAAAATCATTGTCGATCACCAGGTACTTAAACGCACATTATTCGTTTTACTGAAGCAAAAATGTTTTCAATTTTTGCTTTTATCGGCTAGTCAAGTTAAAAGTATTTATTAATATTTTCATGACATTTCGTCAATGGTTGTACACATATTGGTTGGACATTGATTATACCTAACAATAAAAAGACTTTCATGACAGAATTAGCGATAAAATTGACACAAATAAAGAAACATCACGCACACCTCAGTCTGTTTACTTACAGTTAAATGACCTTTGAGGGAAACGTAATTTTTTATGTAAAAAGCATGTTGATTACTTAGACATGATAATATCAGCAATTAAAATTAATTAATTCATTACACTAACGCGCAGTGAACATTGTAACTATCGAGATATGTATTTGGATGTGCTTTGTAGGGAAAAGAATCTTATTTCGCACCTTTATAGTGGCTTTAAATTGATGATAACATGGGTATTTTAAAGAATACGACTCTTTAATAAAGACTGAAATATAATTGATTCAATGACCAGAAAGTATTCCATATAACATAGACACTTAATCAAAGTACGGGTAGACCATTTACAGCTGCCACATGGAATGTGTGAGGTAGTGCCGTTCGGCACATTTGTTAAAATCTGTATTTACATTCTTTGAATTCATAGAACACAAGCAAATAAGCAATCTGCGGATGTGTCTAATCAATTTTCTGGTACTTAAAACATGTGTAAATGTGTGGTGTTTTGCTCAACACGAGGTTAGAGGGTGTGGACTGTAGCTTGCATATCCACTACCGTGCATGGACAGGCTCAATCAAACCGATCTTGAAACAGTGTCGTTAATGTCTTGTTGGGCGGCCTGTGGTTTTCCACATTTTTATTTCATTATCACAGAAGCGTTGTTTATGCCGTGTGGCGGCCGTAAAAAGTCTACTGTACCTTCTATCAGAGCTGTTATATTTCGATCTCTTCAGATCGTTCAGCACAACATTTATCTTGTGTTACTGTACTGTTTATTGTTTTAACCTTAAACATTTCGGCTTGACTAGTTCCAATATTCCCGCTTCTTAAGCTTTGGATATTGTATAATCACCCATTGGATATGTTGCGTGCTTTTTAATTTTGTCTTTTAGCGGTTTCTGTGATATGCAGGCTCCAAAAACACATATCCCCTCTCTAAATTCAAATTTGTTTTGTTTTGCCCGGTGTCTTCTCATTTAGAGCAAAGCCATTATTTTATTTTTGGAATATACGCCGCTTTTCATGGAATTGTACTTTGTGCATCATTAAAGGCTCCATGTGTGTTGCCGTATGAATACATCAGCGGATGTCTCTGAATTATTTTCTGTAATTATAACACGTGTAAATGCGAAGGTCTGCTCAACCCGGGGCTATAGGGCATGGACGCGTACAGTAGCTTGCATTTCCACTACCGTGCATGGACAGTGCCTATAACATTTTCGTTTTTCGTGTTGGGCGACCTGTGTTTTCTACTTTTTTATTTTAGAAGATCTTCTTCATTTATACACCAATATAATTATTGAACGTGTCGCGATTCCAACTGAAGCCTACGTTCTTGATTTCTTCGTGGAAATGAAATATATCCCGCTATTAAGGTTTTCCGAAAAGGCTAAAAGTATTTTGTTAGGCGGAAAAGAAAAAAAAAACAATATTTCGGTTGCATCGAAAGTAGCAAAGCAATATTACGGACTGACTGGAAATTAATTTAATTCTATTACCTCATTTTACAATCAGCAAAACTTAAATGATGGTAATCAGTGAATACTTAAAATATTGTAATGACTTTTACAATAAATGTAATTTTTCGGGCATATTGTTGATGAATGTTCCAGAATAATAAATTTTCGTAAAATTATTTCTCATTTCGTGACTGTCTTTTAAACATTCCATTTAATCGCCTAGACGTTTCATTCCATCTGAATTACGAGTAATTAGTTACGTAATGACCTATCATGTGTCGGTGCGACGTTAAATCAAAAAAAAAATATAATAATGAAGAATAAGAAGATATGAATTACTCAATTATCTCTATACGACGGTTCTTTAGAAGCACCTGTATAAGCGAAAACCTATTCAACATTTAATTCCATGGAAATGAAATTTGTCTATTTCGTAGGGATAAACAATAAAATTATTGTGGATAACAATTTTTGAAAAGCAATTATTGTTGGTTACAGAAACTACCTTTCTAACAGAATCTGTTTTACTTAGTTTCTTTAAGGATAGCATGGAATTATTGCACACTGTTTTCATGTTATCATTTGTCAAACTTTTAACAATATAATTGCCATTGTGAGTAATAAATTCAGCCTTTCAATTCATCATATAACTTAAAATTGAATATAAATGACACGTAACAATCTTCGCAGTTTTGTTGTAAATTTCTTAAGCACAAAAATGTTTAATAACGTCCTCGATTTATATGTATTTTTAGACATACATTCAAAAAGCAGTTTCCGAAATTGATAAATAACGTCACAATCAACGTAAAATAGCTTTATCAATTTGAAAAATGTTTTTGTTTTATTTTGTATACAGTTAAAATCTTGACTGTGATATCTTCTGGTATTGAAATGACTCAGTTTTGACAATAAAATCTGTAAAACGATCCCTTGGAAAAAAGAAAATGGAACCAAGTAGAATACTAGCAGACTCGGTTGAGCATGTGAGGTGACGGAAAGTCAATATCTCTCACGCCCTCTAGCAAAGTATCCTATCCTACAGAAATCAAAAGAAAGAAAATGTATTACTTCGTCTATTCGTCAATTCCTCATTTATTATCGTACATAACATATGCTTATCATATTCCCTAGTTACAATTATCATTAGTAGTTATAACAAAACCAAATTGAGTGATAGAAAACTATGCTCAAATTTAACAATTAAGATACAATCTACGATAATGATACAATCTTATCTGGCCGTGACATTTTTTCCAAATCCTTTCTCATCAATTATTTGCTAAACCTTTGGGTTTTTTTAACATAATATTTTGTCTCTTTCAGACTCTATCATTATATTGGTCCTTCGTCCATCAGTGAAATCTTTCAATGACTTTTTGAATATCATATTGTAAGAGATCTCAAATAAACTGCATGAAATTTACGAAATACATTTGATATAAGCATAGGAAGCAAATGAAAGCATAAAACGGAGAAAAGTGGAAACTTCACAGGTCGCTCAACACGACAAAAACGAAAATGTTGCAGGCTCGGTTTGATTGAGCCTGTTCATGTACGGTAGTGGAAATGCATGCTACCGTCCACGCTTTCTACTCCCGGGTTGAGCAGAACTCAACATTTACACATGCTAAAAGTACAAAAAGCAATTTAGAGACATCCGCAGATGTAATCAAACGGCGGTGAACATGGAACCTTCAATGATACACGTGTTGAGGCATGTAATTCCATAAAGAGCGGCGTTTGGTCCCCAGATAAAGTAAAGGGTTTGCCCCAAACGAGAATACAATGGGCAGGGCTAAACCAACTGGAATTTAGGAAGGGGATCTGAGATTATAGAGCAACCTTCGTTCGCACGATGCATGTTTAAATTGAAAAAAGCGAAAACTCTACAATCTGCCAAATAAAAGAACAAGAGGGCCAGGATGGCCCTAGGTTGCTCACCTGAGAAACACACCATAATACACCATAACAGTGTAAACATAGACCTAGTGATTGCATGGAAAAAAATATTCTGACTAAGTATCATTAAAATTGGAGCAAACACAAGTATTTTTTTATTTGACCTAGTGACCTAGTTTTTAACCCAAGACGACCCATATTCTAACCTGACCTAGACTTTATCAAGGCAATCATTCTGACCGAATTTCATGAAGATCAATTGAAAAATACAGCCTCTATCACATACTCAAGGTTTTCCTTTGATTTGACTTAGTGACCTAGTTTTTGACCCCAGATGACCCATATTCAAACCTGACCTAGATTTCATCAAGGCAATCATTCTGACCAAATTTCATGAAGATCAATTGAAAAATACAGCCTCTATTGCATACACAAGGTTTTTCTTTGATTTGACCTAGTGACCTAGTTTTTGACCACAGATGACCAATAACCAAACGCAACCTAGATTTTATCAAGGCAATAATTCTGACCAAATTTCATAAAGATCAATTGAAAAATACAGCCTCTATCGCATACACAAGGTTTTTCTTTGATTTGACCTAGTGACCTAATTTTTCACCCAAGATGACCCATATTCAAACTTTACCAAGATTTTATCAAGGCAATCATTCTGACTGAATTTCATGAAGATCAATTGAAAAATATAGCCTCTATCGCATACACAAGGTTTTTCTTTGATTTGAACTAGTGACCTAGTTTTTGACCTCAGATGACCCATTTTCGAACTCGGCCTAGATTTTATCAAGGTTATCATTCTGACCAAAATTCATGAAGATTAATTAAAAAATACAGCCTCTATCGCATACACAAGGTTTTTCTTTGATTTGACCTAGTGACCTAGTTTTTGACCCCAGATAACCCATTTTTCAACTCGGCCTAGATTTCATCAAGTAAATTATTCTGACCAAAATTCATGAAGATTAATTGAAAAATACAGCCTCTATCGCATACAGAAGGTATTTCTTTGATTTGACCTAGTGACCTAGTTTTTGACCCCAGATAACCCATTTTCAAACTCGGCCTACATTTCATCAAGGTAATCATTCTGACCAAATTTCATGAAGATCAGTTGAAAAATACAGCCTCTATCGCATACACAAGCTAAATGTTGACGGACAGACAACAGGCAGACGACAGACAGACGCCGGACATCGAGCGATCAGAAAAACTCACCTGAGCGAGCTAAAAACCAAAGAATGCACGCTTAATTTGACTAAGCTTGATCAAGGAAGGTATTCGAAATGCCAACTACAGTCCATTCCCTCTACTACTGAATTTTGTATCCGAACTGGTAAAGAAATATCGTTTGTCCATTTAAATGTGCTAATTAGTCGTCTTATTTCGAGGCAGTGAAGGAATGATCTGCGTGTAGTAAAATACGGATTTTCAAAACGTTTCAAAACGAATGGTCTAAAAAATCTACATAGCAAAATTAAGTTTTTCGGAACACTTACTGACTAAAATAGCTAATAGTCATTCCTGATTGGCACGTTAACTTGGTGCCGGATTAATTTTCAGAGACACATGTTTATGAATCTAGGTGAGCATTATATGATCAAAAAGTTGGCCACGAAACAATAGGTATTCTTACCTGTTTACAAAAAAATGGCTTCTTCAGAATAATAAAGCGTTTCAAAGAAAACAATTTCATGTTGATCGGACCTTCAGCTAGAAACATATATAGCATAGGTCTTTCAATATCGTCGTGCGTGCGTAGATGATCTGGCCATTTCCTTAACTTCAGTTTCCCGTATTCATCTACCCAAGTGTATTTGTCAAAATGAGCGCCAAATGTATGTGTTTCTTTTTTAAATGTGACCTTCCAATTATCACGGACACACTTAAAAAACATAGGTATTATTAAAGAAGGATTTAATCCACCTTTCGTGTCAACGGTTTTCCAGAGACGTAAAATAAAAGCGGTCACATAATTTGATGTACAATTCCCAGATTTAGGCCAACCACTATCGGGACATGCAGCCGAAAAATAGACTTCTATTGATGTTGATTTAATCCTTCGACAAGGACTTTTCAACCAGGTAAAAGGGTTGTTGCGTTCTATCTCTCCAAGAGATTGTAGTCGCGAAATCAAAAGTCTTGTTCCTTGTTTAGGTACCAGTTTAAGATGCATGGCTATCAAAGGAACATACCACCTCAAAGCAAAATAAGAGCAACTGTCTGCAATCTTCAGCATTCCTTCAGGGCAGTATATTTGCAAACACATTTCCTACAAAAATATAGAATAGAATCACTCATCTTACAGAATTCCACTGAGTGTGCAATATGATATGACTCTTTTTATATTTGTAATCATCTCATCTAGAATAATTGCGAAGTGATTATATGACATTAAGTTATACAATCTTTTACAAATACAATATCACACACTCAAGACAACGAAGACATTACATTCAATATTATTAAACTGTCTACCTTTTTTTTGTAACACACCATTCCTTTGTAAAATCGGATAGAAAGGATAAACCTAGTTTGTTGGGTTTAACGTCACACCGACATAGTTTAATGTCATATGGCGACTTTCTAGCTTTGATGGTGGAGGAAGACCCTAGATGCGCCTCCGGACATTATTATATCAAGAGCGGGAACCTGGGTATAACCATCGACCTTCCATAAGCGAGCTGGATGGCTTCCTCACATGCCCGAGTGAGGCTTGAACCAACGTTGGCTCAAAGTGATAAAATCTATTGGAAAAATTACAGCTAACTAATGCTTTACTCAATTACACTAACATTAATATTTTTCAGTAAAAATCATTATGTACACTACTCATAAAACTAGTAAAACCGCTGCAAATGTAAATGGAAAAAATGAACTAGATAGAAAAAGTAAATTTGCATAAAAAATAAGAAGCGTAAAAATGGTACCGACACAATGTCCGCTGACACACCGTAATTAGATAAGCTGGTAGAAAGAAAACGTTTTAGACACAAATCACGAAGTTCCAACGTAGCAGAAGTTGCGCGATAAATTAAGGAGGTAGGTTACCTTGTTACCAGGGTAGAATCAAATTAGTTGAACCGCAGCAGTCTTTTTTATTTCGTGTACAGTCAAACCTGTCAATAAATACCACACTTGGGAGAGCCGAAATGTGGTCTTTATCGGGAGGTGGTCTTTATTCACAGGTTAAAATACACTGTAAATGTTAAAATGGTAAACAAAACATGCGGTCTATAGAGCCAGATGGTCCCTGTTCAGAGGTGGTCTTTAACACAGGTTTGACTGTAATTTAATGTTAAACTGCTACAATCTCGATTTCGTTTGTCTCTGTCTCTTCAAGAACATTTTTTATCCAGGTTTGAAGAATATGACCCTAAAAAGGTTTTTTATATTGAAAAAAGAATGAAAATACGGATATTTAACACTTTTCGGTGTACTTTGGTTTCATCTTTGTCCGCAGAAGTCTGCATATTTGATAATTTTATTGGTATGCGCGTTAGCTTTCTATAGTATAAGCTTAAAATGTATTTGCCTCGAGGCTCGTGTTTCCATGGTAGCGCATTTTCCCTCATTTTCAAACAACTATGTATGAAAACGGGGTTTTCGACGGCTTCAGTGCCATTCTGTTAATGGCCAACATGGAATATTTGGGTAATATCATTAGTAAAATACTAAGTGTCCATCAGCACTTTACATTGTACCCTCATTTTCTTAAAGTTTGAAGTAACCACTGTAACAGAGGTGTTTAAAATAGCTTATATCTTGTTTTTATTGTAATTTTATCGTAAATATTGAATAAAATAATTATAGGTTATTAGCTTTGTATCGGGAAATATGCACGAGTTCTTCAGTGGAAATATTGCGCGACTTTAGGAGTGCAATATTCTTCCGCTGAAGAACGAGTGCATATTTCCTGATGCAAAGATAATAACCTTTTTATTACATACGCATCTACACGTATAAATATTATGAAAATATCATAAATATGTTCAATAGCCTGAATAGGATTGACAATACTGAACTGAACAGAAAAAATAGTGCAACAACACAAACTGAATTACGTCACGCACCCGATATGAAATTCAGGCGTCAGTGTATGGAAAAATATTGACGTTTCCGGTACCAGCGTAACTTAACGGGGAATAGAAATGAGTATGTAATAATCTGTCTTATTGACGTAGCTTTAAAGCATTTTATTTCTAACATAAACATTATTTTCGTGTTATTTGCGTTTTTAAGCAGATTTCACAGCTTAAAATACTTACAGCAATACCCCGCGTCTGACATTTTTTATGGAAAATCGTTCTGCGTGTTGCTTTTATTCTCATTGACATTGTTGAAATGCAAATAAAAAGCCGAAGCTGTGTACCTTAAATAGACAAGTGTCAACGCTTTTGAATTTTACGTCTAGTTTTAGGTCACGGGCTTCGTTTTCATAGTAACATCAATTTAATTTAAGAAACCACAATATTCTACTAAAATTTGAACAATTTTAGAGCTTAGTTTTAGTATGTTACTAATAGATTATCAACAGAAACTGAAAAATAGGTATTACAAACCAAACTGACCAGGTTTTATTTAAAAATGGTCATAGTAAGTAACCTTTCATCTGACTATATTCCCGATTACATCAGTTACCATAATCCGTTTTCGTACATTTCGCATAATTATATATAATTATATAAAAAAAAGCAAAATAGTGATCATTATTGAGAGCGAAAGACTCATAAAAATATTTCAGTAAATATTGGCTGTTTAGAAATAGTTCAAATAAAGAAATGCACATAATTATCTACTTTCAAAATAAAAGCTATTAATTGTGCGCGGTAACTGACACGTTACGTCCTGACGTCATTTTAAAGCAACAATGAGGCGTTTCCGCGGCAATTGATTCATCATTTCTGCGTTATCAAACCATGAAGTATCAGATCGGAGAGAGATTCGTGATAATTTTTTCAAGAGAAAGGATATACAAACACATTTAGTTTGTCGTAAACGTCGTCGTAAATTGTCACGTTAGCTTCTGTTTGGGCATGCGCACATACAAATACAAATTTAACCTACCCCCTAAACTGAAATGGTAGCATCAGTCGATTTTCAACTTTTGTTCAGCTAAAATAACATGATGATAAATTTGTGCAAATCGATTCGATTATTTACTGATTCAGAAATAATAACATGAAATAATGTACACCAGAACATTCATTTTACTTCCCTATAATTACAATACCCTTCGATAAATGCCTAAATATGCTCAGTACATCTAAAAACGCAATGTTTTTACCCTCGATTTTTTCATACTTTCCTTATACATGTATATTTGAGTTTTGTATAGTACTATTGTAATCGTGTATAAACCTGACCATCATCCAAAACCAAAACGAACGAAAAAATCAAGTAAGTGCAGTTTTCTTGTCAATTATCAGGTTAAAAAGTAATGACTGTTGACAAAGTGTTGCGTTCCTAGATGTACTCAGTATATTATTATCAATTCTGTAGTGAACAAGGGTTATAAGGTGAATGAATGGTACAGTACTCAAAACGTAATTATGAAACCTACGAGAAATCAATTTGTTCTGAATATAACCCCGAAAATAGTTTAATCATCATTGTATTGTTTATATAAATATAAATACATGTATAGACATGTGCATGGGTTAATACATTATTAAAGTTATTTATGCATGAAAATTAAAACCATATATATCGAAGTAATTATCATACAACAAATATTGATTATATGTTTATTTAAAAAATATCAAGGCGTTCGATTGGTTTATCGTCTGATTTACCACGGTTCAGAGTTCAGATGCGTAGGAATTGAACCACGAGGGCGTTAGCCCGAGTGGTTAAATATTGAAGAATCTGAACGATAAACCGTGGTAAATTAGACGATAAATCACAAGAAAGCCTTGATTGTTTTCATTTTGACATGCTCATTGATATATTTTAATAAATATTATGCTGGACTTCATTTATGCGAGGAGTAATGTATCGGACGTCAAGCGGCAATTTAACGTCATAAATGACGTCATAATAATCACGCGCGTCAACCGTTGTTTATCGCAGAATATACAGACCTTGATTTTTGTTTAACTGGATATCAAATCGAGCCATGTTAGAATAATAATTAAATAGAGAAGGGTCCTTACAGTGTGAATGGAAAAGTATTTTGATAAGTAAAACAGTTACTTTACCTTCATATGTTCTATGTATCCAGTAGGACAGACGTTTTCTGATTTTTCCATGTGTGTGACTGTAACAATGTCTGATAACTTCGAAGCATCTATGACAGCACTGTTTAACAGAGTAGTAAATGTTTTAAATATGCTTCTGTGTGCATCAAGTTTTTTGCACTCTTTCTTGATTGAATTGATTTGTCTTCCGTCACAAAGTGCACAAAATACATTTTTATACACTGATTTAGCTGATTTAGACTGTAACTGAAATGGTGCATGGAACTGATCACACATGTCATACCATACATCACTTTTATTACAAATTTCAATGCCAAGTTGTTTATTAAAACAACGTTTAGATGCCCAGTTTTCATCTCTAGGGGGAACGTAAGCTATTACTCCAAGTTTGTTTTCAACAAGCTGCTCAATATCAAACGTGACCGTTATTTCCAGGTGTTTTATTTCATGAAGATATAAATAGTTCCATTTCTTTAAACCGGTTATATTCAATTTGTTGCAAGCGGCGCATTTTTCATTGATATAAATTGAATTATTTTCAATTGAAGAAACTGGAGATACCAGCGAATTCCCAAATTCATCGAATAGGCGACAGTCATTCGCTAACTCGCGTTGCTCCGTTGTGTCTGCAGTGTCTTGATCACATACCTGTATCATATAATAGCCATTACTTTCATATATTTCCAGCTTGTCATTTCCATTTGTTTTTCGGGCATCAACGCATGCCACATTTCCCTTTTCTATATGTTTGTATTTATCTAAATGATCAAAACAACAGTCAAGCCGCAGACCACAGTCTTCATCACAACCACATGAAAAGCAACAGGGGACTATACCGTCGACATCTAAAGTGCGTTGGGCCGTCCTGTTGCAGATATATGAATATGGACACATTTCATAAATTTCTTCCGAAATTTTGATGTTGTATATCGGAATAAAAAGTGTATACTGTATACTGATAACAAGTCTCCAAAAGTTTAATTTCCACATTTTATAACACTTCAACTACAAATTAGTTTTTTTTAATGTTTTTCCCTTTTATCTTTAAAGATAGGATTTCTGTTGAAATACAATTATGATTTTATAACGGTCCGTATCGTAAAACTTGCCACAGCTACTTGATACGATCCAGCCAATATGACTATGAGACATCTCAAAATCTGATGTGTTGTTCACGCTGACAATTAATCTGAATATCGGACATAATTCAACCGCCAACCACGCCTTTTTATTTATTGGAAATATGCCATTCAAGTTAAATCCAACCATTTATCAGTTGACGAACATAAATCAATCTTTCCATTGGGTTAAGTATTATGCATACTCCAAACAGGGGGAGGGTCGGCGTACGACATTCAGCTATTGTTAACACTTTTACAAGTTATTGTTACTTTAATGATATGGTCAACTATTTAGTTAAAGACTGTTACTGTTACTGGTTTGACATGGGTATGGTTAAAGACTGTTTAGGCGCGCCTTACAACCATTTCTGAACTGGTGCTTTTGTTCGTTTACGTGTACAACATATATAAGGTTTGTATTTATAGTATAGTTTGTAACATGTTTCAAAAGTACAATAACTTAATTGTATTACATAAATAGTTTGCAAAGCGTAAATTATAGCATTTGTTACCCACTCAGTCTTATCAATAATTTGCAAATCGTAAATTATAGCATCTGTTACCCACTCAGTCTTGTTTTGCCACATTCGTACTTTTGGAAATGTTTCTTCTTTTTGTTGTGTGTGGCGGTGGTATTTTTTTTTTTTTTACTTATAAAACTGGCTTTACTATATGAGATAAAGTAATAATATGCTTATAACTGAAGCTTCAAAAACAGGAACTAGTGGAATGGACTGATCTATAAATTTCTTTCGGATATAAAATCCACTTAAAAGCCAATGGAAACATACCTTTTGTTGATAATTTTGTCAAAATTTGGTATCATATGGAGGTTTTCTAGCTTCTATCATACAGTTAGATGGTTTTGTCAAAGTTCTCCACCCCGAATGAGGTTTACAAGCACCCCCCCCCCCCCCCCACTTCAACATACACACATGCACACAAATACACATCACTCCCTCACTTCTCACTTTCCTAATACTGGCTTATGGTGAAGGTGTATTTCAGAACCACCTAATGGAAGGCCATAATTAACGCTTAACGCCGTGCCGATTTAACGTTTAAAACAGCGCTCATTTAGGAAGAAGTAATTTATTGCTTTGGAAATTAAAATCGTTCTGTTGAGGTGTTTTATTCTCAATATTTTTTCTATAGCTTTTAAATTTTAAGGTAAGAGGACATTTTGATTTATATATAAATGTACAAGACATTGTTGTGGTCTCGGTACTATTTTGTTTCTATCATTTTTTTTTCAAATTATTTTTGTGTTACATGTGAGAAAACATTACAACAATATTTGCAACGTATGTTTGTATTCGCAAAGTAAAGTTCAAGATAAAGATAAAAATATAATACAAAATAAAAGTATTCAGATAAATTCAATGTTTTTATTTTGACTTGAATATGTTAATCTTTAAGCGAGAAAAGTAACTAAGTTTTCTTTTTAGACTGTTTTTGATTTTCAAAACTTTTCATTATCTGTATTGTTCTAAACCGGCCGTGATACAAACCAGTTATCCGTTTCGGTCACATTTAAATCTATAAATGCATGTCTTGCTACTTTTGCATAAATTATTTGTAAAATTTTAGTTTTGTCTTCCTTTAAATCATATTTATTTGATAACGGAGCTCTGAATTTATTTTCTTTTTGTTGGATTTAACGTCGCACCGACACAAGTTTAGGTCATACGGCGACTTTCCAGCTTTGATGTTGGAGGAAGACCCCTATGCATTATTTCATTACGAGCGGGCACCTGGGTAGAATCATTGACCTTCCGGATGCAAGTTGGATTGCTTCTTCACATGAACCCACATTGATGAGGAGCAAGTAATTTGAAGTCAGCGATCTTAACCACTCCGCCACGGAGGCCCTTACAAAGCGCTGAAGGGCTTTTCCTAATCAAAAATGGTACTTCAAGTCAATTTAATTTTTAAGGCAAACAAAACAAATTATATTCTACTCTATACAATTTTAACACCATGTGTAAGATAATATTAACAAAACACCAGTACACAGCAACCGCATTTATTCACACAAAATTGATTACAGAATATAAATTTCATATATACGAGCTGTGTGAGATGGGTATATTTTCTTCGCCAATACAATAAAATACGGCAATGGTTAACGTATAGTAAATTTGCTCAAGGCAATACTTTAATATAAGGAGTAACAAACACATCTGACAAAGCTTACAAGATAAAGAATAAAGCCTCACAAAACACATTTCATTTCTCACAAATTCTATATACAGTTTTACGTGACAAGCAATAACATTTTAACATTAATTTGATAACAAGATTGTGACATTAAGAATACAAATATATATCGCCGGATAGTCAAAATCTCGTATCTCAACTTTTGCAAATTTTACAGGAGAAAGAAAAAAACTTTTTTTTTTTTTTTTTTTTTTTTTTGTTTGTTTGTTTGTTGGAAATTGCAGACACATATGTTAATTTGAATGAAAATTAGAAACTGAGCTTTGTAATACTAGTGAAAAACCTGAATTCATTGATCTCTACCATTTTCTTTCATTTGCCGATATACGACCTTTTGACCAAACATTTTGCTTTAGATACGATTTTTTACTCCGTACAGGACCACATTAGACACATATTAATTGAACGCTTTTTGAGTTTCTTATTGTTTCTGTTGCTGTTTATACGATTAGCTTAACACCAGAGCTACTTGTAAATGTATGCTTATGGAAGAAAAAGTCATAAATGCGTGTGTATTTGTCACTTTCATTTCTTAAAACGTACATTTCAAGAAAATGGTTTAAATGACCGTCTTCCAAGCAGACTAGTGTTTATTCACTACTTTGCATCATCTTAGTACAATTGGAAATACAATTTACAAAATAATTTTAACAAGAATGAACTTGTAAAAAAACAGACTAAATAGTCCATGGTTCTATCCTTACTAAACTACATGGATTTAAAGACTGCATTATAAAAGTATTCTTAGACAACGTCTTATGTTAACTTTCTTAACAGATTGCCTTCTTAAAAGATCTAAGTTTTGAACAACTTAATGAAACATACATCAAATTTCAATGATTTGAACAATCACAAGATTAAAGTACACTTTGCTTCGAGTCAAACCACCTGGCACAAGACCAGAAAGAAAATGCTCCTGTACACATTATACCCTACCCCTAGGTATTCTATAAGAACCATGGTCATGAACGGGAAAATATACTTACCCATTTTAATCGCGCATTTCATACATAAAACGTGCAGTTCGATAAATATGTACTACGGATATCAAACAAGTGGTAATTTATGTACCATCGTGTACCGGTCACATTTCTTCAATACTTTTTATCTTAGAAAAACAACACGTAGTTTCTAGTTTTTTCAACGTTACACAAAAAACTTGCTTGAACTTCCCTGGTGAAGTTTCGGTCTAGATTATCAAATCATTCTGATTGGCTGATGTGAAAATGTATGTCAGTCGTCATTTTAGAACACGTGTACGATAAAATGTGTATATGCAGCATAAATGTGCAAAATGAATTAAATAAACAGAACAGATGTTTACCAATGTATGATTTCAAATTCAGAATCATATCCAAGATGAATTTCATTCATTATTTCGAATTGTATCTTAAAACTTTGAATATTTTGCATTCTGTTTTTGTTTGTTTACATTTCGCCTAACATGTGCACACTGCCGTGACCTCAAGACCGGATGTTCATTAGGGGAGTTCACGCAAGTTTTTTTCTGTAGCGTTGACGAAAGCATAAATATGTTGAGTATCTCTGTGATATGGAATGTTGAGATAATGTGACTGGTGCACAATGGAGGATAAATTATCACTTGTTCAATATACCAGGTACCCATTCACCGAACTGCCCGTTTTAGATGAGAAATTTACGATTGAATTGGATTACAATGTAGTGCACTTTCCCGTTCATAACCATGGTTCTTATAGAATACCTAGGGTACATGTACAGAGGCATTTTCTTTCTGTTCTGGTGCCAGTGAGTCAAACATACACTGAAACATTCATAGCCCTTAATAACAGTATAAGTTTAAGGTTACACGTGGTTTAAATTGTCATAAAATGAATGGTAGTCTTGTGGTATTACTGGCTTGAGTTCCATAAGATTTACGAATTTTGACTGTTTTATTGAAAGACTTCCACGGTGTAGCTGAGAAGTATCATTTTCTATGACATCTGACTTTCGGGCTCGTCTTGGCAAGTCAATGAATTCGTCGCCGAACATAAGCTTCACCTTAACTTCACCAGAAGGACTACAGCTGATGGCACGTATTTCAGTCACAACTGGCTCGCCAACTTTTGTTCCTGATCTTATAGGGGTGTAAAATGAAAGATCTGAGTACTTCTTAAAAATGTATGATCTACGTATCGGAAAGAATATGGATGTGTTGAGCAAGCGTCTTCAATTACCTCGACGTAATTTTGCGGCTCATGAATATTTTTTACGCTTTAGTTTTCGCTCAATTACATTGTGCACAGAATGTATTTCCATCTAAGTGTGCCCCTTTTCCAAATATTTCTGGGTTATGTGGATATTTCATTGCAATGTGACACAAGACATTGGTGAGAACAATATTTCGGTTTTGATAATTGCGCCTATCACTGAAGATTATAATGTGTTTCATAGAATTGTTATTCCTTTCCTGCAATACTGATTCTATATAATCAGTAATGCATGTTGCAAACGAATTTGCGTAAAGGTCAACTTAACCTTCATGCCAAAAGTAACACTTGACTTTTTTACTATTTGTATCCATTACGATAAAGTTATGACATGCTAATTTTGTCCTAAAATAGAGAGCGCTAGCTAGGACACAGTAGAACAGACTGCAAATCCATGGTTATGATTTTAAGACTGGAATCTGTGCCGGCGCTTTCGTTATCATTTTCCTTTTCTGCCCGTGCAGCATTTATATCATAACAGTTTTTATACGCCCGAAGGGACGTATTATGTTATGGTCCCGGTGTCCGTCTGTCCGTCCGTGCGTCCGTCCGTCCCTCCGTTAGCAATTTCGTGTCCGCTCTGTACCTTTTGAACCCCTTGGAGGATTCCAAAGAAACTTGACACAAATTCACTTAGGAGTGAAAGGTCATATATGACTTTGCTGTGTCCGCTCTGTAACTCTTGAACCCCTTGAAGGATTTCAAAGAAATTTGGCACAAATGTTCACCACACCAAGACGACATACAGAGCGCATGTTTTGAATGTCTCATTTCAAGATCAAGGTCACACTTAGGGGTGATGTCATATATTACTTTGCTGTGTCCACTCTGTAACTCTTGAACTGCTTGAAGGATTTCAAAGAAACTTGGCACAAATGTTCACCACACTGAGGCAACGTGCAGAGCGCATGTTTTGGATGATCCGCTTCAAGGTCAAGGTAACACTTAGGGGTCAAAGGTCATATATGACTTTGCTTTGTGTATATTGCTCTGCATTGCAGTGCTCTTGTTTTTATTTGGCAGATCCTTTTTTGTTCTCTTACAATATTTTTTTTAATTACTTCTCTTTTCTGTTACTATAAATGGCTTATTTTGAAACTTTTTTATTATTAGCCGTAGGGAACAACTGAGACCGCTTTTCTGTGGTACAACATGGATGGTACATCCAATTTTTAGATGTATTTTGACATAATTTTACCTGGTAAGATTTTTTTGTGGACTTAGATATTTTATTTTTTTTTGGAATTTCTTTTTTTTTTGTTGTTGTTCCTCTCCTTTGGGCTTTAACAGTCAAGTTCTTTAAAGTTTGCCCCCATCCTTTGATGTAACCCTTCGGGCGTATATTGCCCCGCTTGGCGGCGCTCTTGTCATATTTGTCACGAGATGTGTACAATCAAATGTATATAAAGGCTACCGCTACCATATCTACAAGCATCATCTTCGATATACAATATGTTTTATTAAAATATTTATTTCTGTTTCTGTAACACACCTTTTGCGCAAACCTAATACGCATATTAAGCAAAAAGGAATATTATGCAAGTGCTATAATAGATCTACACAAAACTCACGATATATCTTATGCTCTGGCATATTACACCTTGACTCTACTGTTTTATAAATAGTAGCTAAAATATACTTCATTATAATCAAACCTGCTGCTCACTGATCGCTGGCTACTTTGACACATTCAAATGCTGGAACAGTCTTAACATGTACAATGTTGCTTTAGAACAAACGTTACATTAACAAATGACAAAAACATAATTATGAATAAGATATAATGTAATGTTACGTATTTCAATGGCTTTCTAACATATATAGTTCTGATTTATTTCTGATGCATAAACATTTGGTAAATGTAAACATACTTAGTCTAGTTTTATAATAACATTTGATATATTTACGCCTAAATGACTCGCAAAGGAAACATTTAAATACAAAAAGAAATTCATCTTCTATATCATCGCTGTTACATATCTGACAAAATCTTAAATTTCTACCTACATCAGCCAATCCTTATTCTCAGACTATGGGCAGACAGACGAAGTTTTGTTTGTGCAATGCGCAGGTTGCGAGACATCCTATTATATATTAAATAACGTTCAATTTCTTATGGTTTTAATTTTTCAAGTTTATAAAGTCATTGATAAAAGTTTGCTTTTCCTGGATAAATTCGTCTATCAGACGTTGTTTAAACATAGAAATAAATGCTGATTCTCCACTCATTAGATGGTTATTGTTCATTTTACAATGTCATTCCATTTACACCAAATAAATGTATGTTGATCATGGTGGTTTTGCCACTGACCGTTCCTTGGCGGTGCCCCACTGTATTTGTTTGTTTTGTCCTTTTGTGTGTGTGTGTGTGTGTGTGTGTGTGTGTGTGTGTGTGTGTGTGCGCGCGCGTGTGTGTGTGTGTGTGTGTGTGGTGCGAGTGCTGTTTGTGTGTGCCTTTGGGGAGGCTGCGTTTTTGGAACGTGGCTTTCCCTGTTGGATATTCTTCCTTGTTTCTAACATGGGTAAACCAGTTTATTTTACCCTCGGTGGATTCATTAAGGTCGGAGTTTACAACACCTTTGTTTTTGTAATACCATTGCTCTGACATAGTTGTACATTATTTTACAATACGCACATACACATTAATGTATAAAAGGGTACCGTCCCAACTCCCAATATACAGAGCAATGCATGTGGATTGCCTTACACCCAAAACATGTCTTGAAAAATTAAATATGTAAAGTTTCAACTGTTTAGACTTATCAAATCTTCATATTTCTCAGCCGTATCTAGTTGTGGAACCAACAAAGGAATCAAATAGTTGCAATGCTAATTTTGGTAATGTTTCATTATTTTTTTTGGCAAACATCATATTCATAGCGTTCGGGCCTTGGTGTTTAATGTAAAATTACTGTATAATTCAGAGTAAACCCTAAATAATAAAATTCATTTACAGTTGGTTCCATAATATAAAGATTCTTCTCTAAGCCAACCTTCATGTTTTCTAAACACAACACATTCGCTTTTGGCAATATTTACATCGAGGTCCCAAGTGTTAAAATAATCATAAAGTGTGTCAATAAGTAACTGCAAATCAGCAAGTGTTTCAGATAAAATTACCATATCGTCAGCTTATAACAAGAAAATAAGACATATTTAGCAGTTTTATTAGGATTATATTGGTCTAAAAATCATCTAGATATAAACAAAAGCGTAGAAAAAGTAGAAAAGAAAAATTAAGTTTCGAGTTTTTGATTGCCTGCATTAAAACAAAAAATGATAAGTGTAATAAATTACCTATGATTCTAACATGACTCGGTTTAATTTCCAGTTAAACAAAAAAGAAATTCAAGCTCTGTATAATCTGCGATAAACAACGGTTGACGCGCGGACCGGTAAGAGAACGCAATGACGTCAATTATGACGTCAAATTGCCACATGACGTCCAACACATAAGTCCTCGCGTAAATGAAGTCCAGAATAATATTTATTAAAATATATCAATGAACATGTCAGAATGAAAACAATCAAGGCCTTCTTGTGATTTATCGTCTAATTCACCACGGTTCGTCGTTCAGATGCTTCAATATTTAACATATGAACTCTGAACCGTGGTAGATCAGACGATAAACTCCTCGAAGCCCTTGATTATTTGTTAAATATAACATATTTTCAGTCAGTTACTCGATTAAAGACTAATTAAATTCCCTAGATATATTCCAGTTTTCAACTAAGATAAGATAAGATAAGGTATGTTTATAATAGTCTCACTCTGCATGCATTGAATACAAATATTAAACACTATAAAATTTGACAGGTCGCTCGATACTGGGTAACCAAAATATACGGACATTTTATTTTCAATAAACTTCTGGACTTTTATCAAGGTCAAAGTTTAGATTCAAAATACGTAAAATGTCTTCGAAAGTGATTATCTTCAATAATATAAATCTTTGGTAAATTTAATTTGTACGCTATAAATAACACTACAAATAAAAAAGTTACTTACAAAATACATTATTTTCAATACATATACGGTATGTTCAACCGGTTAGCACGCCTTCAGACGTTTGTATATCTAAGTTTTAAGGACATTCGGTGTATTCAAAACATTCATTTTACAACGTACACTTGTGTAAACGTTGAAAGCTATTTCGAAAAGCGCTCTGAAGCGTAAGGCACGAAATTGAGATGCAATATAAGATAAAATATACTACTTAAGGAAAAGCTGTTCTTATGTCACAATGATTTTATGAGTGAGTTGTACATGCATTTTCTAGACATTTGAGAAATCACTTTAGAGCTGCATCGACTTGAAAACGACTAAGAAAACCACTGGCACCAGAACAAAAAGAAAATGCCTTTATACATGTTATACCATACCCCTAGCCTTAGGTATTCTAAAAGAACCATGGTCATGAACGGCACAATATATTTACCCATTTTAATTGCGAATTTCATACCTAAAACGCGTAGTTCGATAAAAGAGTACTATTGATATTGAACAAGAGGTAATTTATCTTTCATTGTGTACCGGTTACATTTTTTCCAATATTTCTAACTTAAGAGAAACAACGCGTAGTTTATACTTTTTCAACGTTACACAACAAAACTTCGATGAACTTTCCTAGCGAAGTTCCGGTCTAGATTACAAAACCATTCTGATTGGCTAATGTGAAAATGTATGTCAGTCGTTGTTTGACTACACGTGTACGTAAATAAATGTATATGCAGCATACATATGCAGTGTGAATTGAGTAAACAGTACAGATGTATGCAAATGTATGACTTCAAATTCAAAAATATACATAAGATGAATTTCATTCAGAAATTCATCATTTCGAGTTTTATTGTAAAACTGTGAATATTTTGCATTCTGTTTTTGTTTGTTTACATGTGCACATTGCTGTGACCTCTAGACCGGATGTTCATTAGGGAAGTTCACGGTTTTTCTGTAACGTGTCCGAAAGCATAAAATATGTGGAATATCTCTGCAATATGAAATATTGAGACAAAGTGACTGGAACGCGATGTAAGATAAATTACCGCTTGTTCAATATGCTGAGTACCTATTTACCGAACTGCCTGTTTTAGGTGAGAAATGTACGATTGAAATGGGTCAGTGCACTTTCCCGTTCATGACCATGGTTCTTATAGACTACTTAGGGTTAGGGTATTACATGTACAAGGGCATTTTCTTTCTGTTCTGTGCCAGTGAAGAAAACTACAAGGCAGGAAATCTGTTGATAAGAGTAAATATATCTGCTCCGGTTTTAGGACAAATTAAAAGCACTGACGTTTTGTATGAATCAAGGCATATAGTCATTTATTGATCAGTTTATCATTTTCAAAGATTTTATTCAACAAAAAAAAGTAGCAACTGATAAACAAAAATTTCAGGCAGTGGGAACCCACAATCAGCCTAATATGAATTAACTGTGGTTATTTGTTTAAATCTATTCCTATGTCGTCTTTATACATTCACTAATATTCAGTATACATGAAATTATTAGTACAGTAACTAGAATCATGCAATGTATCACAAATTTTTGTAATTCATATTTTTTATATTACAGGAGGAAGTGTTCTCTTCCACAAAAACGACGGATGAACACAAATTGCATCAATCGGCCCAGTTGAGGATATCGGGACATTCTATATTTACCTACGACTAAACTTCTATTTATAATATGACTACATATGCAATAGTAGCTAGATTTAAATCTATTTTTGAAGGGAATGAAATGAGAAAAACGCTTGAAACTGGCTCTCTGAGCATTGTAGAAACCTATCATACTAGGAGCTGAAAAATGAATGTTACAAGAGTCCAGAAATTATGATTTTAGATTTTCAATATCGTGTATGTATTGTAATCTGAACTGATAGACTACAGTCTATAAAAGGAGTTGATGATATTATTTCTGGTAATAAGCAGTTAGTCTGGAAGAAATGTGTTGCTCTTCAAGTTTAAGTAAGTCCTGATGACTAACGTGTCTATCTGACATGTTTACTTACAAAAGCTGTACTTACAACGAACCAGTATGTATAAGTTTAGTTGTACATTTGTTTTGTATAGCTATAGTGTCATGTTATTCATTAACCTAGGAAGGTTATGACCTGTGAAACGCATATAATTATATAAATGATATATAAATGAATGACCAAATAGGTCGTTCTCCCACCACTTCTGACGAAGCTTGGATCATAGTCTTCAGCGCATATGAAAAAGGTCGTTTTGTTCCAGTCCTTTTCTACAGGACCTCTATTCATGTTGAAAACAGGCAAATTTAATATGTACTCATTTGTCCCTAATGAAATGTTCTTTGCTAGGATATGTATCTCACCAAACTGAATATCCACGCCAGACAATGGAACACGTACCTGAAATATTGAGACATATTTCATATTTAAAAAACATTACTTATAATCGAAGGACTTTGTAAACAAAGATTCACATATTATATCTTCCATATGTTTAAGTAATATTTTTTCTACATGTTAATGTGTGTTTTAGGCCATAAATTCTAAGACAAACATATTGAATCAATGAAAATGCAATTAAGTAGTTGAGTTTTTTAGTTTCTACTTCGGTATGGAATCGATGGGTGTGTTAAAAGCGTGCTGGTGCAGGTCTTCATACGCACTACAAAACCAAACATGTATTTTAAATCCGTATAGAGATTACTCCGCGATTATTTCATGTACTGTCTATCTGTTCTTCTTTCATTTGCATCATCAAATTGTTAGACTATGTGTTACAAGTTTTCGAACTTACCATTTTTCTGATAAGAAAAAAATAGTGGTTGTGGAAGTAACAAACCTTAAATTTTACTGTCGTAATTCGTCCTCTTGGATTTAAAATATAATAATTTCAAGACACTTCTGCGAGATGGTATTTCAAAACCCGATTTTGTGGGGATATGGTTCACAGTAAGACTTTTGGTCATGACAATTTTCCAGTTGTAATTAGTAAAGTTGCTAAACGTTTTAATAAAAGAGATTATGACCCAACAGTTTTGAGACACATCGCATGTTTGGTGTCCTGTCCTTGTACAGTTTCCTTTTGACGGAGCAGGTAGAGGACTCTCTGACAGGTAGTTCTTACATCCGACGGGGACTGAGCTGTTTTGATTTCTGTCTTCTGGCCTGTTTTGTCAAAAACATCGCTTATTCTTACAGCAGTCAGATTGCATGATGTGGCAATAATTTTTATACTTTTTTTCATAACTGGACGACTTTCTAAGAGCTACGTCCCAATAACGATAAATGATTGGATGTTGTTATAAAATAGTGATACAAAAAATGTATGAATCGATTTTTTTTAATTAAACACTGGAGATCACTTTTCAACTGGTACTAGTAAAACTGTCAGTCTTAATACAGTTGTCATAAAGTAAAACTGTTTATTAAAATGCACCTCAGTTTAATGCATGTCTTGGGACTAAATCAGAGTTTCTTAAGTTAAAATCGTGCTTTATGCGGATATTTTGTTTGTTTTGTTTTGGGTTTAACGCCGTTTTTCAACAGTATTTCAGTCATGTAACGGCGGGCAGTTAACCTAACCAGTGTTCCTGGATTCTGTACCAGTACAAACCTGTTCTCCGCAAGTAACTGCCAACTTCCCCACATGAATCAGAGGTGGAGGACTAATGATTTCAGACACAATGTCGTTTATCAAATAGTCACGGAGAACATACGCCCCGCCCGAGGATCGATGTGGATATTGAAATAAATTGATACATTATTCTATATGCTCTATCAAATCTCTTACCTGCTGACAAAAGAAAGGTTTCTTCGGTGTAATTTCGTACTTCAGACGAAATCTGCTTACTTCATTTGGTCCTGTTGCGATATGCCTGTACAACGCCGGTCTTACAAAGCCTTCGTTCCGACTGTTGTCTCTAGGCCATTGTGGCAAAATCTTTTTCCCGTCCTGAACATAGTAGCTATATTTATCAAAATAGGCGTCGAATTTATATTTTTCATTTTGAATATTTGCAAGCCACTGTTCACAAGCACATCTATAAAACACAGGAATGATGTCATAAGGAGCTATTCCAGTCATTATGTCAACTTGTTTTGAAATACGAACAATAAATGATGTCACATATTCCCTGTATCATTTTCTCCTACACGACGGTGAATATCTACACTTGCAGTTGAATAATATACATCAACAGAAGTAAGTTTTAATTGCCGACATGGAATCTTTAACCATGTTAAGGGGTTGGTGCGCGCTATGGTGCCAAACATCCTCAGTCGTGAAGCTAACAGTTTGGTTTCTTTACTCGGAACTAGTTTTACTTGCATACTTATCAATGGAATATGCCACCTCAAAGCATAATAAGTGCAACCATCTTTTGTCATAAGCATTCCCTCCGGACAGTATATTGGTAAACACGTTCTCTGTAATAAGAGTGTTTTTCATTAAACATGTTTTATAACATTTAGATAGAATATCTCATGAAATCAAATTACTGTAAGGCAAAATCATATTCTACATTTGAATAAATGCCATTGTTAGGAAAAAACAGGATTTGTTTTAAACAAATAACATACCAAGATCATAGTGAAAATTCCATACTGGATT
This sequence comes from Mercenaria mercenaria, assembly GCF_021730395.1. Classification (NCBI taxonomy): domain Eukaryota; kingdom Metazoa; phylum Mollusca; class Bivalvia; order Venerida; family Veneridae; genus Mercenaria; species Mercenaria mercenaria. Next base: position 56,079,503 of record NC_069372.1, read on the forward strand.
TAAGTGGAAATTCGATCATTTATTTTCCTTCTTCCCGGAAGGCATTCATTAATATTTATAGTTCAGTACTTAAATTATCCTTGTTTTTCAGAGGATGGTTATTTTCGACTAGAATTAAAACAGAAAAGCTAGCGCCATTTAAACAGAAATTTGTTGTTGGGGTGTTTTCAGTTCGTGTTGAAATATCCGCCCGCTTGGTCCGAATACAACATCACACAGTAATCTGTTGATAGTGTAAACCCACCTAATGTTTTCAATCTCCTCTAATAAAGTTTGGATCAAAGTCTCGTTACGAAAAGAAATATATTAAGAAAACATTTATTGTCAGAGAAAGTGTCCTTGAATAATACTGATTTTATTCATATTCCGAACACAAACACCCAATCAATTAATGCAAAGATACTTAAACAAAAAGTTTGCCAAAGAGAAAGAATATCAGATTTACTTAAAGTATATAGACGAGTTGATTTCAAGTAATATGAAATGCAGCAATTGTGTCTATAATTAGATATAATTTACTTGAAGCATTACGCTAGTTTACCTTCGACTTACGCTAGAATTCAGGACAGTATGTTTCTGATTTCGCCATGCCCGTGGCCTTAGCAACGTTAAACAATGTTGAGGTATCTATAATTGCTCCGTTTAAGAGAACAGTCAATGTGTTCGAATTCGGCGCCCTAAATATATTTGACTGACACGTTTTTTCTTCAATTCTTGTTTTGTCACAAAGTGCACAAAATATATTTTTATACATCCTGTTAAACGACTGAAATGGTGCACGAAGTTCCTGACATAAGTTTATCCAGTTCATATTGCAGCTGCGATTTTTCACGTCTACATATGTCTCGAAGCATCGCTTATCCGTCCAGTTTTCTCCAACGGGCGGAATGTAAACAAGTGTTCCAAGTTTGTTCTCGGCAAAGGTTTCAATTTCAGTTGTTACTGCTGATGTCCCTGTGCGAGCAATATTGGAAACACATAAGTAATTCCATTGTTTAATGCGATTAATATTCAATTTGTTACATGCAGCACATTTTTTGTTGACGTAAATTAAGTTTGTCTCTAGCGATGAAACAGGTGCTATCTAAGAATTCCCAGCCTCATCCGAAAGACGACATTTATCAGCTACTTCACGTTCTTTGTGCGTATTTGAACTACCATTGTCACAGGTCTGTACCATATACAATGTATTTAACTTTTATTTTCACCCACTCTGTCAACATGAAATGAACAATCATGTTGAAAAAATTCACCAAAACAGTGGGCGAGTAGCAATTCATATACAGCTGGAAGAAATTCATATAAAGTTAAAAAAGATCGCAAATGCAGATGGAAGAGTATACTGTTGCATTCATCTCATATATGGATGAAACGACTGTATACATAGTAAAAATCACCACAGATACAGTGAACGCACCCTATATAGTTTGTTAAGCTCTTTATATACATGTATAACCACTATATGTATTGGTAGAGGTACATAATAAATCTGTATAAGTAATGCATAAAATGCTACATAAACATCAGAAGACAACAGTGGCATTCCATAATTGACATAATAGTTGTTGATGCTATTTCAAGCGAACACAATCTACTCATTAAACTTTTCCTTGTTTGGTAAAATCTAATTAGTAAAGACATTGTAGCACTCCCTTTCATCCGATATCGTTAAAGTGCGGTGTTCCGTTTGGACAATCGTGACTTTTTATTGAATCTTAAACCGCGATGCACGATGGTACGATGACGAAAACGCGATGGTACGATGATGAAACAACGATGGTACGATGGTGAAAACGCGATGGCACGATGATGAAATCGCGATGGTACGATGGTGAAATTCGATGTAATATCGCGTTTTCATCATCGTACCATCGCGTTTTTACCATCGTATCATCGTACCATCGCGTTTTCATCATCGTACCATCGCGTTTTCATCATCGTACCATCGCATTATCACCATCGTACCATCGCGTTTTCACCATCGTGCCATCGCGTTATCACCATCGTACCATTGCGTTTTCACCATCGTACCATCGCGTTATCACCATCGTACCATCGCATTTTCACCATCGTACCATCGCCTTCCGGTGGTCATGCGCAGTGGTACAGTTATGTGTCAGTAATACAGGCTTGATACAATCTCATTTTCACACTGCATTATGTACCTTCTACATCCTAACAAGAATAAGCTCAGTTTGAATAATATCATGTGACTATTACACCCAGCTTTTTATTTACTTTCATGCATACATAAAATACAAAGGACGTGGCCTTGAAGATTTTACACAGTTTTAATGAGTTGAGCACTGAACATTTTGCAAAACAGCAGAATCTAAATGGTAACTTTCTTCTCACAAAATAAATTAGGATACATTCATCTATTGTTGACAAAAATTCAAGTGCACGGAACTACGCATTTCTTACCGGAAGGCGATGGTACGATGGTGAAAACGCGATGGTACGATGGTGATAACGCGATGGCACGATGATGAAAACGCGATGGTACGATGGTAAAAACGCGATGGTACTATGGTGATGACGCGATGGCACGATGGTGAAAACGCGATGTTACGATGGTGATAACGCGATGGCATGAAGGTGAAAACTCGATGGTACGATGATGAAAACGCAATGGCACGATGGTACAATGATGAAAACGCGATGGCACGATGGTGCGTTGGTGAAAACGCGATGGTACGATGATGAAAACGTGATATTACATCGACATTTCACCATCGTACCATCGCACCATCGCGATTTCATCATCGTGCCATCGTTGTTTCATCATCGTGCCATCGCGCCATCGCGTTTTTGTCATCGTACCATCGTACCATCGTGCATCGCGGTTAAGTATTAAACAAAAAGTCACGATTGTCCAATCGGAACACCGTATTAAAGCGATATCTAATGTATACAACAATATTTTCCACTGCTCATATCCCATTAAAACTTTACAAAACACGACATATCTTAACGTATAGAGTTAATCTATTTTTTAATGAGAATACACGTGGTATCAAAGCCTACGTTTTTTTCTGATTTTAATGAGAATGGTCGACTATAAACTACCTATTTGACATGATATCCGCCTCATTTGCCTCATTAGATTAAAATGTATGAAATATCACGGAGACTTCTTTCACAAATAGATATAATGAACAGCTCGCTAGTTTGGTGTTCTGGCATCGTTAGTATAATTACAACAGAAACCACCTGTTATTTATTGATCGCGGCCGATCATTTTGAATAGGACAAGTATATACGTGCTGGGGAAAATATTTCATGATGGACCTGTGAATTCTTTATTTGTGGGTGAAACAGGTCTCATAAGCGTAAATACGACTAGCTTCTACTGATTATAAAACATACCGTACGATTTTTGTCGTGAATTAACTGTTGTTGTACTTTTAGTAGTTCAACCGCCACCCTTGTTTAAGAGCAACATTTAAAAAACACGTTTTTTTTCATCCTCAAGTAATAAGTAAGTAGACTCGCCCAGTTTAATCAATCTAGACGCATACATAGAGCGCTTTACTTCACCCGATTTACATTCGGAACATTTTCACGCGTTTCGGGCTTTATCGTATGTTTAACATGGGATTTTTGAACCGTCCAAAGATGTTGGAAATGTTTGTCTCATTGTTTATTTTTTTTTTCAATAAAAATGTTACTGCTTTCATTTTCTACCATTTTTTTCCACCCTTGCCTGAAAAAACAGTAATGAGTTTGTTGAAATTTAACCAAACACAAGTTTACCTGCATAAACAGAAAGCGTGATATGTCACCATGCGCGGATCCAGGGGGGGGGGGGGGCGGGAATCCGGACTCTCTCTGGAAAATCTTTAAAAAAAATAAAGAAGACAAGAAGGAAAGAACATGTTTTTCGAAAAAGGCAACATTAGGACTGCATGTAAAGTATATGGGGCTGCTGCTACATACGACCCCGATATAATTCATATTATTTATCTAAAAGAAACTAAGAATTTTACCTTCAAGAAAGCTTGATTTTTTATGTCATTTTTCCCAAATTTAACAGGTTAGTCCATAATACTGCCCCAGAATGCAAAAAATGAAGTGCTAAATTTCAAAATTTCCAGGGTTGGGGCGGGGGGTGGGGGGCAGGGGATCGGACCCCTCTGAGAAAATTGGCTGTATCCGTGCATGGTCACTATACCTGTCCAGTACTGGACATTATGGTAAACGCTTCTTTCCTGCACAAATGACAATTTCGCAACTTCTGTCCGGTTTGTACAAATTTCTGGCCGCGATAAACCATTTGACTTGTATTTACCATTGGATTCAGTGTTATTAAATTTTCTGGTCCTGTGGAATCATATCTATGCAGTAGAATTCCGCTTTTGTAATAGATTCCACTTTATCCGGTGCTAGTGAGCGAGACGGATGTTGCACTACCTATTAACTCGATGAAACCGGGTCTGTTTTTATTTTGCTTCATTGTATTATCTTATTAAAGACCCAATTATACATCAAAACCCTATCAAATCTTGTAAGCAATCTCAGGCCTATTGTTACATAGAATATGTATAGCTGTTTCTGTGCACAGTTAAGAATTTGGCCAATGGCACGTTTGATCTCTTTAACTAAGTTTAATTATCTTGACTTTAAAGATGAAAGTTTTTGTATATTTACAAACGAAGGACGATCATTGTGTTTCAGGACTATTAATCTTAAAACAACAGTATAAAAGTTTGGCAGTCTACGTCAGCTTGGTAACTTTCATGCTTCCTTTCTTGACTATAATACTTAGTGACTTTGGTAATGTTGCTGATAGAGCGTCACGTAGCTTTATGGAAATACGTTTGATATTTTTTTTTTTTGCTTTTTTATTTCGATAGGGGTTAGTTTCTTCCTTTGGTATGAAAACGTTAAATATTTCTGATGAAGTAAGGTTAACATACGGTTCATGATGTCTATCCGAAATTTGACGTCATGCACAGACAGTAAGGTTGCAGTTGCTATTTTCAGGCCCTTGATGCGCAAACTCTCAAGGTGTCAAAAGTAAAAGCCAAGTTTTATTCAATGCGGATATTTTCGTTGATGCTCTACCATGAAAAAATTTAAAGCTTATATTTATGATATGCATTTAGCTGACCTTAACTGAATTAGTGTCCTGAAATCGCTCATATGCGAAACTGCAAATGTCGAGGGCTAGCTGAGCATGCAAATGAACTTGAAATAAAACAGGCCTAATTCTGCCTTGAGTACTGTAAGTATAATCTTGAATTGTGTAATGCTGAACAGGTAGGGATGAGGCCTGTGTGCAAGGCATCGTCCATTGCTCTACTCCTGCATATCCCGTAAGTCTTTGTGACTAGGCCAAATGTAGTGATATTTGGAAAATCTATATTTTCGTGGAGTGATGTTTCACTGTTAATTGTGTATGAATTTTGCAGCACAATTTCATCGAGAAGTGTTTATATTCAATAATCATGTATCTTCTATTGTATGACTAATTCAAAAGCTGATTTCTTAGCAAGGAAAATTAATAATCACATATTCAACAAGACTTTTCTGTTTAATTTTTATGTAATCCCGAGCCATAATTGTTTGTCAATTGGAATGAAGTATTTAAGGTGTCATATGCCACTCACATTAATAAACAGCCTTAAGATTAACTATGTTAAAGCCACCAAGAAATTCACTTACTGGCCAGTCAGTTTCCCAGTTGGTGAACCAATGATATGAGCCGTGCCATGAGAAAATCAACATAGTGGCTTTGCGACCAGCATGGATCCAGCCCAGCCTGCATCCCCGCAGTCTGGTCAGGATCCATGCTGTTCGCTGTCAAAGCCTATTGCAATTAGAGAAACCGTTAACGAACAGCATGGAACTTTACCAGACCGCACGGACGCGCAGGTTGGTCTGGATCCATGCTGGTTGCAAAGCCACTATGTTGGTTTTCTCATGGCGCGGCTCATATTATATCTTTTTAGTACTCATTGTAAAGATGCATTTATATTTCAATCTTTTATATATTTCTTAATTTAATTCATTGATATGGCATGTGTTGAAAATTATTCCTTCGCTGTTGTTTTAGAAATAATAAATATATTCCCATATTTTATCAGTTTATTAGAAATAGGTGGGAGTTCTAATACGTAATAATTAAAATTATTAATTTGAGCCGCGCAATGGGAAAACCAACATAGTGTCTTTACGAACAGCATGGATCAAGACCAGCCTGGCCAGGATCCATGCTGTTTACTAACTGTTTCTCTAATTGCAATAGACTTTGAAAGCGAACAGCACGGATCCTGACCAGACTGCGCGCGGATGCGCAGGCTGACCTGGATCCATGCAGGTCGCAAAGCCACTATGTTGGTTTTCTCATGGCGCGGCTCATTGTAATACAAGTATCCATATAGACTCACATGAGAAAAAACAAGGAAGAATATCCAACTGGGAAAGCCACGTTCTAAAAACGCAGCCTCCCATTTCTTACCATTCCGAGGCAATAGATCTGAGTAAATCCTTTAAAGCTAAAATGGCCAACCCCAGTAGCTCATTTCTTATGTTTCTAATACTCAGTTTCAAGAACAAGAAACTGAGAATCGCATTATTCTGTCCTACATCATAAGGGCTGTACTCTTTTGTGTTAGACAATGTATTGGACTACGAGGAAAGCAAGAGGAATATTCCAGACGACAATATCCAGTCCCATTTCCGAAAAGCTTTATCTTTATATTTGTCAAAAAGACCATTTGCTATACAATTCTTGCAGACGAGGTTACCTTCCATAGCAAAGAAATCATTCCTCTGTGTGTCCGATATGTCGATGAAAAGGATGAAGTGAAGGTGGATTTTCTTGAGTTCATACCAATTAAAAGGATAACTGGAAAATACCTTGCTAACGCAATTACAATTAGCCTCGAAATTAAACATTTGCCGTTGGAAAATATGCGTAGGTGCCACAAACATGTTGAGTAAGAGATGCGGCGTTCAAAGGCATGGAATGGAAGTGGCAAAAAAGGCTCCATATAAACGTTGCAATTGTAACGCACTAAATCTTGGGATATTGCATGCTTGCAAAGATACATTAGACAGAGTTAAAGCAATTTATATATTTTTCAAATCAAGTGTAAAACGTGAAGGATTATTAATCCACAACGTGCAACAGAGTGCTCCTTCCGACGAAAGAGGAAACCATTGATCGACCTGTGCAAAACGTGGTGGGCTTATAGGTTAGTTGCCATTTCACATTTTTACGGCAGCTGCCTCTTTCTAGTGGAGTCGCTTGAGTTTATAGTATATGGTATAAACAAGAGCCAGCATGACTTGCAGCTGTATGATGGATCGATCTGAAGCTGCATCTTTCCTTCGCTCAATAACGAACTTGACTTAATTGTGATCTTCATGATTCTGTATCAAGGTTTTTCTGCTTTATCTGGGATCAGCGTACAGGTACAAGAAAAGGCAATCGATGTGTATCATGCTTTTAAAAAGGTATTTCATACTTCGTATTATTTCTGTATTGTTTGTATACATACACATTATAGTCCGTAATGCATGTACATGTATGTTATGAAATACAATAAGAGTAGTGTAAAGTATCTTGTGTTATATCGTCGTTTTTCACCAGTAACGGCAGGCAATTAACTCAACAGTGTTGCTGGATACATTTGTATGGTGGCTGATTTCTGCCATCTCGTTCTGGCGTGTTGGCGCGTTTGCAGGGCGCCAGAACGCCAGGACGCCAGGACGACAATTATACGCGCCAAGACGACAAACAAGGCATTTGTCGTTCTGGCGGGGGCGCCAACACGCTAAATTGGGAAGTTGTCGTCCTGGCGTTCTGGCGTCTTAGCGCGTTTGCAGGGCGCCAAGACGCCAACACGCCAGGACGACAATTATACGCGCCAAGACGATAAAATCCATATTTGTCGTTTTGGCGCGTTCATTTGTCGTCTTGGCGTGTTGGCGCGTCGGCGTTTGCAGGGCGCCAAGACGCCAACACGCCAGGACGACAATAATATGCGCCAAGACGACAAAATCCGTATTTGTCGTTTTGGCGCGTTCATTTGTCGTCTTGGCGTGTTGGCGCGTTGGCGGGGGCGCCAAGACGCCAACACGACAAATGAACGCGCCAAGACGACAAAATCCATATTTGTCGTTTTGGCGCGTTCATTTGTCGTCTTGGCTTGCTGGCGCGTTGGCGGGGGCGGGGGCGCCAAGACGCCAACACGCCAAGACGACAAATGAACGCGCCAAAACGACAAATATGAATTTTGTCGTCTTGGCGCGTATAATTGTCGTCCTAGCGTGTTGGCGACTTGGCGCCCTGCAAACGCCAACGCGCCAACACGCCAAGACGACAAATGAACGCGCCAAAACGACAAATATGGATTTTGTCGTCTTGGCGCGTATAATTGTCGTCCTGGCGCGTTGGCGTCTTGGCGCTCTGCAAACGCGCCAACACGCCAGAACGAGATGGCAGAAATCAGCCACCATACATTTGGTAGTAATTCCCCGGATATGTCTCGGTTGTCAACTCGAATGTAGTCTGCATCAGCATATAGTGCCATTTTTCCGCCTAGTACATTTTGTATTTTATACATGCTTGGTTGTAAAGATTATCTAAGACACTTTACTTGCTTCAAACCGCCTCTGTAGCCTAGTGGTTTATAGAGCGTCCGCTTCGAGTGCGGGAGGTCGAGGATTCGATCCACGGCCGCGTCATACCAAAGACTAAAGAAATGGTACTAGCAACTTCCTCGCTTGGCGCTCAGCACACTATTTGGGAAAGCTAAAACACTCCAGTGGAACCTGTTTTTGAAAATAGAATACTCGGAGGAAGTAAAGAGCGTGTTAGTGTACGGCACATGCGCAGATTCCTTCCAGCCACTAACATTATAAAGCTTTCCGATTCAGAATACAATTTTCAGTAAGATATCTCGTTTCACAATGTTTCTTATCATGTGTATTCTTGTTCTTCAATGGAATTTCATGTCTTTATTACAGGTTTATTGCTTTATATGATGCTTTAATGTATTAGGACATTTAATGCTAATAAAGTTTTGTTATGTTATGTTGAATTAGGTGCTAATACGATAAATGGGTTACTGTATTATATTGTATAAGTGTTTGTTTTCAATATGGATTTTGTACGAGTATTAGATCTAGCCTTGGGAGGAATTAATCTAACATTATGTACTTTTATTTGAGTCGCATATCTATTCATCACTAAGCTTTCAGTTACACGCCAAATCGCACGAAATGACTTCTTGATAATATATTTGTTTTATTTTTTATTTTATTTATGTCTCATTCATTTACAAACTTATCAAATTCTATACAGACAAAAACAATTGTAAATTGCCGTTCTAAAAAGAACTATAATAGACAATATACATACTCAAATTTAAAAAAAATATACCATATATCTTACAAATTCATATTAAGGATTAGAATATAAAATCATGTGTACTATATTCAATATCATTTATAAATAAAATACCTGGTATGACATCTTATAAATGTTGACATTGACCAAATGACTACATGAATACATCAACGGATGTTGAGTGAGTACATGGATGCACGAATTTTGAGAAACTGACCGAGTGCGTACATGAATGTACGGATGTTGAGGTAAAATTTCCGAGTGGGTACATAGATACATGTAAAGATCTTGAGTAGATGACCGAATGAGTACATGAGTGTACGGATGTTGAGAAAGTACATGGATGCAGGAATGTTGAGTACCTGACCGAGTGCGTACATGAATGTTCGGATTTTGAGTAAGTGCCCGATGTTTTGGTAGGTGACCGAGTAAGTACATGTACAGATGTTGAGTAGGTGACCGAGTGATTACATGAGTGTGCGGATAATGAGTGAGTACATAAATGCACGAATGTTGAGTACCTGACCGAGTGATAACATGAACGTACGGATTTTGAGTAAGTGCCCGAGGGGGTACATGAATATATGTACGGATGGTGAGTAAGCGACTGAGACAGTAACACTTAAGAAATATAATAACAATGTTAATCTTATAGAGAGTAATTGTTACATATTCTGAAGAAAACAGCAAAATACTGTCTAAGCAAAGGCCGTTATAATTATTAAATATATAGCTTAAAACACTTTAATATCCAACTCATATCAGATATGAGAAGAACTGATTAACATTGTTTTTATGCATTTACCTAAGATATTTTCTAACCTTTAAAAAATGTTATATTACATAAATAACAAAAGACATTATTTATATATAAATTCGTTCTTGATTTAAAAAAAAAATCTACGCGAAGGGGAAACCCCCTCCCACACCTACCCCAACTCGTCTTTTCATAACTCGTATTCGCACCCGCCCCCTCCAAGAATTACTGGTTACGCCTACGAAAAGACCCATAATTTTGTTCAAAATTATGGTCATAATTATTCATTTGACAGAAGTAAAAGTTCCTCGGAGAATTTTCAATATATTAAGAAGGAGCGTAGTTTTATCAATACTGATAAACAGCAGAAAATGTTTTATTTTGTTTATTTTGAACTATTTAATGCATCATATGATTTATTATGGCCTCAGGTGAATTAAATGAGTTTAATTATCTTCGATGATGACAATACTCTAATCAGTACATTAAACCTACTATATGAGCTGCACTATGCGAAAACCGACATAGTGTGTTTGCGTCCAGCATGGATCCAGACCAGCCTGCGCATTCGCGCACTCTGGTCAGGATCCATGCTGTTCGCTTTCAAACCCTATTGCAATTAAAGAAACCGTTAGCGAACAGTATGAATCCTGACCAGACTGTGCGGATGCGCAGGCTGATCCGGATCCATGCTGGTCGCAAATGCACTATGTTGGTTTTCTCATGGTGCGGCTCATATTTTTTTTATAATTTTCACAATATATTTCTGCTTCGTACATAATGATTTGCTAATATCCACCTATCCCTTGATAAAGAATTACTGTATACTGACATCATATTCTGTGTTACATATGGTTTCATAGTAGACATGACTGACAATAGGGTGTAAAACATCACAGATTTGACCACACTCCAAAATACATGTATTTAAATGTATTTTCATTGTGTACATAATGTTTCTACAAATACCCCAACCCTTATCATAACTAAAACTAATAACCTTTTTATCAATGTTTTTTTTTTCATCCATTCAACTAAATCTTGACCAATGTTTAAATAAGGACTGTCAGTGCATTACGACAGGATTTTTCCATTAATGGCTACAGTATGTATCTGCTTACATTAAGATAGGACTACATGGCGCGATGAAGCGCCGCATTAACCTTTAGCCTGCTAGCAACAAGTGATTCTGCCTTTGCGACCAGTGCAGACCAAGATCAGCATACACCGTGCAGGCTGGTCATTGTCTACACTGTTCGCTATTCAGCCAGTAAATTTTCAGTGAACACCCCTTTGAATAATACGTGGTGCTGCCCAAATTGAATATTGGACCAAACCATTTTAGACATTTAGCAGGGTAAAGGTTAAAACATGACAAGGACAGTGTTCCCCAAACAGAGGCAACATACGTAAACACCAGCCACACGTCAAAGTCTTATAGTTTTGTAAATGCATTCAGCATCCTTGTCAAAAGTAGCAATTAGCAAACTCTGTGCTCTTCCAGCAGACTGTGACATTATCCTCGCAGTAATGTTAAAGTCAGGAAACTCGGTCAAAACAAGTATCTATCCGCTCTATCTAGCCTTCTGGTCCACGTGTGAACTCGGCCATACATACTGTACATACATGTAAGTATGATACGAACCACCTAGTTTTACTTATTCTATGTGTCCATTTTCGTCAATAGGCATGTCAACAATTCTTGTCGGGTTTTTGTAACTTGCAGAACGAAACGAAAAACTGACAGAACACCCCCAATAGCCTTCTCTGGCTCTTCTCATGCTAAAGCGGGCCAAGGGTCAGCACATCAAGGCAATAAATGATGAAGCATGGTAGTAAATAAAACCGTGTTTAGCAAAAGCTGAAATAACTGTCATTTTAACCAAAGATGAAATTATGTTTAAAAACGGAAAATTAAGAAGCCTAATGTATCGTCATCGAGATGGCAAGGGTATACATGTCTCCGATGTGGGAGCGGAAGAAATGTACTACAACTTCCTCGCTTTCTTCCTCGGAGGCGACTTAGACGAACTGACTGACAGTACCCCTAGTACTAGAAAGCGGTATTTTAAATAGATATCTATTTGTAAACGTGTAGTTAATCTCTTTTGTGAATGCGCATTGGCAAAATCAACCTGGAAAAAATGTTGTTTTGACAATCTTGCTAATAACTTAGAAAATGACAAAGTTACTTTCTCAAGCAGTGAAAAACAATAATGTGCAGTACGGTGTCGTGTGAACGCGAAGCGCGAAGGTACTTCGATACTATAGCGAAGCTCGACAGTCAGAGGGCGAAGGGCGAACCGCAACAGTACACTGGCGAAGCGCAACAGTACGATGGACCTAATAGAACACCGTAGAGCAAGTATTTTAAACACACAAATTTTTGGTGCAAATGGCAAATATTGAAATCCAGGAATAACATAGGGCCAGTTTAGTTACTCCGAACTTAATCTTCAAGCAAACAATCTGTAATGTTCATATTAAAATATTTCAATCTACGACTGTTAACTTAATTACTTAATTTTGATTCTTCATACACACACGATATAAACATACAATATCCAACCAGTAATAATTTTATTACAAATTTTTTCACCCATTAACTCGCTCTATAGTCATACACTTATTTAGTACAGACAGGCGAACAATCATATTCGGTTGCAAGCTAAGGAAGATAATTCTATGTAATTGAACACATTTGAATTGTAGGTATTGCTTCCCTTTATATACCGTTGTTTTTTGCTAGTTAAAACGTGTTGACATGATCTTGTAAATAACATAAAAACAATATCAAATTTCAACAAAATCAAATTGTGCAATGACACTATTACATTTATTTATGACCTTATCCTATTAATACATTCTAAAAAGTCGCACAAAATACACATAAAATTAGTGTATTTATAAAACGAGCAAAATATATTTATACAGAGGTATATATATTGACTTTGGTGAAATATCAAAAGAAATTTGAATTTATTCCCAATACATGACTGGATAAAGAAGTCATTTTGTGTTTTATCAAACTGAAACTGTATGTTGAAGATATATATAATTATTTGTGACTTTTTTAATCAGGACAAGACCGAAGTATAAACAAGTTTTATATCATAGCACCAGTCTAATCTGTTTGAATATTCACACGTTTTGGTCAAAATTCAAACACTTTTATTAATAATTAAATACGAAATATATTGATAAAAATATCGCGATAGGTTAGAAGTGTCGTGAAGTGTATAATGCCGGTTTTTTTTTAACCTAACACAATACTGTCAAGACATGTGTGGAAATAAATATCATTCAAAACTAAATAATGCCTTTGGTCATTATGTGTTATACGAGAAACTTATCCACTACAGAATTTATTCATATTCCAAACACCACATACCGTTATACATTTGATTTAAATCTATTTAAAGATATCAGTGATTGTTGATTTATATTCTTACAAATCGTTTCACATTATACGAGTCTATTTTCTAGATAGTCGGTGGATATAAAAAACGCAACTACACGCAAACACACAAAATCGTACATTGTTAAGTGTCACCATTTAATGTTACACCATAAATATATACAGTTCGTTTTGTTGTTACCAATAGGGATAATTATCTGTATTACAAAAATGTACCTACTACTGTTCCATTCACCTCATCCGTAACAGTTTTTTGTGTGTGAATAATGGCATCTTTAACAAGATCTATATATAATCTGTAATTCTGAAGGTTTCCAAGGGTGGTAGTAGGACTTTTTTTTTATTTTTTAGGTATCTTTTCTGTCAATTTTACAGACAACATGTATTTTCCTTTTGTGAAAATCGAGCAAAATCATATTATTATAATTTAAAAAAGAAATGATTTTTTAAATATTAAATGTAACACGGACATCTTTTTTATGCTAACTATGAAATCCTGAAAGTTTTATACAAATCCATATACACGGATTTAAAAAAGTGGCTGAAAATTACCCACCGAAATGGCTTTTAACAATCAATTAGAAAATTTAAAAAGTATCTATTACCATCCTGGAGTATTTTAGAGTGATGTAAGAGATCAATGGTTTTATCTTATATATAAAGATTAGTCAATAAAAAATCTTGTTACGAAAAAGCTGGATTTAACAGTTACTCTATTTGCTATATAAACATTTGTATCTGGGCTAAACAAGATTTAACAGGTTTTATGCTGACTATAGTATTATGACTTAATACCTAAATATAGACAAACTTAAACGGATATTGGTTTCAATGTTTCCCGGTTTTATCAGAGCAGTATTACGTTGTTAATGAAAGCCGAAATCCAGCTTATGTGTAATCAATGAATGCATACGTGTATAAATAGAGATTATTTTTCGCATACATTTCATTATTAGGGAGCATTTCATACAGGTAAAACGTCGTACAGAACGGTGTTTTACGACAGGGTGTTTCCATGTCAACCGCTTACTTCGTTCAACCCAACTCGCATGCATGAAGACGTGGATTAACGAAGATGGGGTCTGATCCTTTTCTTTGGGTCAGACCCTAAGGGTCTGCGGACCCTTCCTGCATTCGGGCAGTGAATTACGCCCACCTGGACCTTTTGTTTGGATTTGAATGTCTGAGTTCAAGTCCTAGGCTAGCTGGACTCGATACTAACTCCCATAGCGGTCGCGCCATCTTTCTCGCCGGAGAAAGCGAAGCAGGGGAGTGGTTGAGGGTTCCGGCGGGCCCCAGAGGAACACTTTCATGTCTTTGGTGATATTTACACAGGCCATGATCGTGGAGTCCCCTGGGGATAACATTTCGACGGTGGATAAAACCAGCATGGATATGGAGGAATCTGGAATTTGTAAACTGCACTTCATTAATTAAGATTGACATAAAGGTAATTCTTTTTCATTAAATAAATGATTCATTCATTCATTCTTTTTTACAACTTGTTAAAACCTTTTTACACAATTAAAGTCTTTTTTTCCTCGCATTGATCAGATATAAATGTGCAGGTATTTGGAGCGCTTATCTGGTAAAGGTGGTAGCGGGCGAGGATGACTGGATGATTCATTCACCTCTTCTTCATGCGGAGGACCTGGCAGTTACTTGCGGAGATCTGATGAGCGTATATACATATCTGAAATACTGTTGGTCACTGCTGTAATATGGCGCTAAAGTCAAACACAAAACAAAACACCCAGCTACAGGTAAGAATTTTATTATTATTTCACAAGAAAGTATAGGATGTTTTGACACCACAGTCGGCCGCAGAATACTGGTCAGGCATCTACCATATTGCAAAACAGGATCAGCCAGTCGCATATGATTATATGATGGCCTGTTCAAATTGTTATCTGACTGGCATAAACATTGGTAAACATTACAGACCTGCATGAATTAAGAGCCGATCAGTACTGTATACTTATTTATTTATTCGGTGGTTTTGAAAACGGATAAAGTATCTTGATACGATTGATCATAATGGGGATCGATGTAAAAAAAGTAAGAGTTAAACAAACAAAAAAATGTCACTAGTCAGTGAATGCGGTAAATACGTACTTAACTACTTATATCTTAAGACAATTATAATATGACTTAATATCAGAGGCACTCTGAATAAGTACTGCTTATTTTAAACGAATATTTAGTATTTCACAAGTTCAATCTATTCATAAAATTATGGCTCACCACTTCTTGTACGTTTTGGAAGTTGTTATCTAAACACCTTCACTGATTTTAACAAGGGCAAGATACGATAATTTCAACAGGTCTTTAAATTCAGCCTAAATAGGATTAAGCAAAGATCTTTGGTAAACAAAGGAACTGTAGTTAACCAGCATAAGGCTGATTTAATTTAAAACAGACATGAATAAATACAAGAAGAAAAAGCAGAGGCAAATATCAGTTAGAAACTGCTTTATATTACAGCGTTGAATGGACTATTTGATCTTCAAGAAACTTGGTCAACACTGTAATATCCTTCCATTTGTCTAAATTGTGCCACTTTGCCCGTTTTAGGGGACGCTAAGTTATACTTTACACAGGTTTTACCGTTCATGATTCGGTGTCAGTTTGATCTTTATTGCTTTTACTTTGTCAAAATCATACCACTTATTTAACTTAGAACTTCGGGTTTAAAGTTGCACGTAAGCAGGTTCCTAAAAAATAACAAGGTCAAATGCTTTCAACTTACACATGTCTTCGGTATCATGAGATGACCTCACAAGGCAAGCAATATAAATTTCGTCAAAATTATGACCCTGCGTCACATAGAAAGTTTCGCGTGTAGGTATGGCATTATGGGTAGACCTAACACAGCAACTCAGGCTTACATTTTGGCAAAATTATTCCCCATTTTCAGCTTAGAACATTTTGCTAAAGTTTTTGTATGTTGGCAGGTTTTACGCGGAATGATTTCGAATAGTCTAGTCTTGTTTAGTTCAGGCTTATTTCTTCAAAACGAAGTATTTCCTGTCAGTTATCTTAATATGTCAACTTCCAAGTAAGAGCAGAAGAGTTGTCAGATGGTAACACTGTCTGAATACGAAACCAGGAGCGTGAGTAAGATCCCCCGCTACTCCTACTAAGATAACTAACATTTTGATAGCACTTCTAGATTTGGGTTTTGTACACCTGACACATTAATGAACCAGGGACTGATACTGTTTTAGCACGGTATGGGTTACCGACTGCGACTATATAAACTTTTAATACAATAAAACACACTCGCCGTATGGTACACAATGATGCTAAATAGTGCAATAATAAATACAACTGAAGGTTTTTTTCATGTTCAAAATGATGATCCATTAACTTGCGCAATTACTATAGCACGGCTTCTGATATCAATGGTATATCCTGGTCATGTCAAGATGCTTATACAGTAATGTTCGTCTTAAACACCTCTGGGAAAACGTCTAACTCAAACATTGACATCCCCCATGTGTTGATGGCGAGAGTAAGACAAAATACTGCTACTATATTTATTGGAAGCCCCGCAAGAACCTGTAAAATACAATTAAAAGTATACTATAGCGTCGAAATACATTTTAGATACATGCAGAGTTGAGAAATAAACATTTATAATTTTATTACATCTCCTATCATTTTTTAGCTCGACTATTCGAAGAATAAGTAGAGCTATCCTACTCACCACGGCGTCGGCGTCGGCGTCACACCTTGGGTTAAGTTTTTCGTACCAGTCCACATTTTGACAAAGTCTTTTTAGATAAAGCTTTGAAACTTTCAACACTTGTTAACCATCATCATGGCCAGTTATAGGCAAGAGCACATAACTCCATCAAGGATTTTGGCTGAATTATGGCCCCTTTTGACTTAGAAATCATGGTTAAGTTTTTCATACCAGTTCATATTTTGACAAAGTCTTTTGAGATAAAGCTTTGAAACTTTCAACACTTGTTTACCATCACCATGTCCAGTTATAGGCAAGAGTACATAACTCCATCAAGAATTTTGGCTGAATTATGGCCCCTTTTGACTTAGAAATCTTGGTTAAGTTTTTCGTACCAGTTCATATTTTTTGTAAAGTGTTTGACATATGGCTTTGAAACTTTTATCACTTGTTTAGTATAATAGTCTCTATCTGTAGGAAAGAGAACATAACTCTGTCATCTATTTTGGCTGAATTATGGCCCTTTTTGGACTTTGAAATTGGTTCTGTTTTCATACAAGTTTATGTTTTGTCAAAACTATTTGACATATGGCTTTTAAACTTTGAACACTTGTTTATCATTATGATTTCCATCTGTAGGCAAGAGTACATAATTATTTTGACTGAATTATGGCCCTTTTTGGACTTTGAAATTGGCTCATATATTGCCATTTAGTGCAAGACTTATCGAAATCAAAGTAATACAGGAACATTGTTTGTCTAATCTATTTATTTCTTTTGTCTGAATATCCGTGGAAATATTTTGACCCCATTCTTCAATCAATTCTTCGAATAGTCGAGCGCGCTGTCATCAGACAGCTCTTGTTCACGTAGCAGTTACTCTGAAAACACTTATGGCCAAGACATCAGACAAGATAATACATTCATATAATAAATTAACCGTTTACAGTGAATCTTTAATTGAAATCAAAGTATGCACGGCCTTTTGCATGTCTACCAAGGTTCATGTAAGTTTAAAAAAAACATCGGAATACGACATCAAACATATTGCTGCACTGTAACATTAAAAAACCTAGCTGATATCACAAGTGCTTACCGCTGCTTTATTTTTGTTAGCCAAAAACTAATGTTTTATGGGCATTTTGGCGATTCAAATCTTAAGACTTTCATCGAGTGTCTTCGAACTTAGCCTAACTAAAGCAAGAGGCTCTGACGAGCTCCTTACTAACAAAGTTTAATAACTTACCATGTCAGGAATAGTGAGATATCCCGTTGAAAACACTATGGCGTTTGGAGGTGTGGCAACCGGAAGCATGAAAGCAAATGAGCACGCAACAGACACTGACATCATGAGGTAGATTGGATGAATTTCAGTTTGTAGAGCCTAGATGATACATGAATATATACAGTACAGATCAATTTCGATAACATAAACAGTACTTACAGTCCATAAAATAAACAAACGTGTTTGTAAACATGGACGGATCCAAACGGAAGGGGAAGAAGCATTTTACAGACATATTTTGATGGCAAAATACAATACATATCGTAGTCCTAACCAACCTATAAACCGGGCCAGTCTATTTTATAAGTGCAACAACACGGTTGACCCATTTAAACGAGCTGTAGTTACCCTGTTACTCGTATTTTCCCCTGTTTCATTACATTTATTCTGGAGGTAAGATAAATGGTTCAGGACTTGTGCTACCTGATTGTGGCAAAACATTTTATCAACAAATCAGATTGTCGCCGTATACTATTAAAACTGTTGCGTTATGTTTACTTTGTAGATAAAGTGTCAATATGCAGTTGGGTTATCACATTTTCAGTTGCCATCATTTGATATGCTAAATACGTGAACGTCATAACATGTATGATAACTGCAAATTGAAATGACAGTTGTCTAATTACGGGTAAGTTGAAATAAATACGCAAAGGAAATATAATACATGTATCTCTGTATAAGGTCATACAGTGCAACCGCGTTTATAGAGGTTCAACTGTACTTACAAGCTGAGCAAGAATTGGCATCAGCAAGGTTGCACTTGCTGTATTACTGGTCACATTGGTGACCCCGGCTACAATCAGACATATTACTAGGTTCATCACCCACATGTCCATATTGGCAAAAACTTTCAGTTCATTACCAACCCAGAGTGAAAGGCCTGAATCCTAAAACGAGAGGAAACATTTCATAACAGTTCTATTCCGATTTGATATTAACGTGCTTGTAACTTAAACATGCCATTACTTAGCACATGGTCTGGTTTTTCATAAACAAAACAGAATACCGTATGAGCCGCGCCATGAGAAAACCAACATAGTGGTTTTGCGACCAGCATGGATCCAGACAAGCCTACGCATCCGCACAGTCTGGTCAGGATCCATGCTATTTGCTAACGGTTTTTCTGATTGCAATAGGCTTTGAAAGCGAACATTATGGATCCCGACTAAACTGCACGGAAGCGCAGGCTGGTCTTGATCCATGCTGGTCGCAAACGCACTATGTTGGTTTTCTCATGGCACGGCTCATATAATGAAAGATATAAAGAACAACTATGTATACGTCAAATTTTACTGTGTGACTCACGATTTCATGTTATCGGTCTTATATAGCATGAAACAAAATTTATAATGATTTATATTTTTTCAGTTTAAAATTGGTTAGTACAAAATTATTTTATTTTGTCCGAGGCAGACTAACTTTCTTAACAAACAGCTACCTCACTTGCTTGAGCTATAGCAAATCCTCCACCGAGCAGCACTATAACACCCCAGGGAAGTTTTTCAGTCACTGACTTCCAGTGTAATATTGGTTTATAAGACGGCTTTTCTGAAGTTAAAAAGACACTAATTGCCATGAAGCCTGATCAGTCTTGATTTTTGTGTGGCATAATAACCCAAATCTGCATAATAAACGGAAAATGTTTTATTTAAAAACAAAAAACGTTCACTTCGGTTATTGAGATAAGAACAAAAAGGGAATGAATTGGGAAGCATCCAGAAAAGAGAAAATTCTCTTTTGATCAAATGAAACATTTGTTTCTTACAAATACGGATTCGAGGCTTTCCATATTAGGAAGATGTTTAGCTGAGTCGCATACGGTCGATGGTTCTTACAAAGGTGTTCTCCAGTCCAGATGTTCACCTAGATCCTTTCTGCAATATCAAAGCCAGAAAATCGCCAAATGACCAAAACTCTGTCAATGTGTTTTAAACTTCAACAAAACAGAAGCTTTGAAGCTACCATTATTTTCTTCCTTCAAGGGATAAGACAATTTTCACATATATCATTTCTTCTTTGATATAGCTTTTTCAGAGAACTATAGAGGCTATTTACCGCCTTTGGCAAGCTTGAAGACCTTCGGAACTTCGGCAGGCAAGAGAAACAATAGAACACTAAGTAATATACATGGTGTGGAGTCAGATACATATCTGAAAAAAAAAGCGTAATAATGAACGGGTCGTAAAATTATGATGGCTGCTTAAGGACATTATGTTGTGTTGCGCTGGCGTGCACGAAGTTTATATAGCATATTTCGTTGTGTCGTAAAGACGCGCAAGCCAAAAGGACATAAAAGATTTGGAAGTTTACGGTGTCATCTAGTAGGTCAGGTATGCTCAACATATCGGATCTGTCAACGCGCCTTAACAAAATATTGTAAGCAACAAATGAAAAACTAAATTTTGCCACGCACCATTAACAAAAATTTGGTCCGAGATGAAATGAAATTCAGTTAATATAGTTCAGTCGTGAAATGAGGCCACAAAGTAAGCCTATGCAGATCACAGTAACCCAAAGATCACAGTAGCCCAAAGATCACAGTAGCCCAAATATAAAGAGTATTCTCATTAGTAGCGTGTATCGTGTTTTCTTTCAGTCTCTTGCGTTTAGTATTTATTTCTATCGCATGCAAGATAATGATGGCAGCTAAAGAATTTTATGTTCCAAGAATGACACTGGAAACAAAAAAAAAATGAGTTCAGTTGTGAGGCAATTTTACCTAATGAAGTGTAATGTTCTTACACAAAAAAAACTTTTTCATTAATTTTACTTTTCCTTAGTGCATTCTGCAAAAATTAAAGAACATCCTGATTTAGTGGTGTTTCACATATAGCGATGATGTAATTTGCGTGTTTGTTTGAAATGTAAAAAATGCATTTCTAACATTAAAATATATGGCCAGGAAAAAGGCTGAGAAAAGCCAAGGGTATATATAGTATGACTGCAAAGAAAAAAATATATTATTTATGGCATAGAAAATTGGTAAGAGTCTCAAGTGATGCCTTTTAACAACCGGAGACACATACCCTTTTTTCAGAGTTGCGGCTGTACCCCATCCATCGATGTTTGGTGGTGCTCGAAAAAGCCATAAAAACACCAGGAAAATAAATACGACTAACACTTGGATTTCACAAAATCTGAAACAATGAAGTTTACAAATACAAAAAAAAATCACATGTAATCTAATGTTGATGACACAACATTCAAGCTGCTTGAGAATCTTATTTCACTTCCTGAAATTTGGACAAGAATAAATAAAATGAATAAGGAAATAGGGGCTGCAATCGCCACCATTGATATGTTTCCTGGTCCAGATAAATACTTCAAAAATCACTTATTTCTAAACTTGCAAGATTGCAGCCAATTGTTTGACCGACTGTTATGCATAGTGATAAAGTATGCCAAGTTATTCATTGATATGAATATTGTTCGCAGAAAAACTACTTTTTTTCGAATTTAAATTTTAAACTTTATGATTGTGCTCTAGAATTTTGATTGAAGTGTTTAGTAAATGAGGCTTTAAATGCATACGTACGATAATTTCCCAAGTTCTTTGAAATGGTGTTGTATGGACGCATTTATCGCCCGTTTATGTTCGGAATCAATTTTTTTGCAGCACCTGTGAAGTAAACACATCAAAATGGTTTACACCATAGTTTCAAATTAAAGAGGTGTTTTTTTTTTGTTTTGTTTTTTGTTGTTGTTGTTTTTTCTAGGCAATAGTTAATGACCAGTCCTTTGACTTTTCAGGGACACATTATGTAGTTCAAACCATGAAATATTTTCTACAGTATGGGTGTGTTATTTTGCACAACACTACACTCAGTTCCAAAAGAAAGTGTGCGCTTAGTTTTCTGTTATTCTTTCTCGATTTTTTTCATGAAAACTTATAATGTTTGGTACCAAAATTTAAATCAGTTCGTAAACAAATTGGTGTGCATTTTAGATTTGGAGTTATACCTGAGAGTTAGTGTATGAAAAATGAAACAAAAACGTCGGGGAATTTTTTGAAATATTTAAACTTAAAAAGTGCACACTTTCTTTTGGAACTGAGTATATGAGCCAAAAATACCGAACGAAGGAAGTAGTCAGGTCAGTGTCGCTCCGTGACCTATCCAGTCCACATTTGTACGCGTACAAATACTTCTCTCACTTTAAAGAATCATCCTAAAACTGACATAAAATGAAGAGGGGATATATATCTTCCAAGACACAATTTGTTTCTGCAAAATTACATTAAAATCTTGTATTACTACCCATACTAAAATTGGATTTTACTTCTAGAAGAGCAACCTTATCTCCCATTTTTCTTCTTCATTTAGAACTCGCGAACCATTTATTTGTATTCAGTAATATGTCCACCGTTACGCGACTTGACCAGTTGGCTTCTGTGCTAGTTTCTTTAGCACTGTTAGGTCTCAGACTGTTTAATAGCCTGCACAAACAGTCTTGTTTGATTAGAATTCTTATTCCGATTCTTAAAATTTTATGTCTAGGAAAAAATAATTCTAGATTACAACACAGAATTTCGTGGACATACACTGCAGCCACTCTCAAGACAATAAAAAGTCACGCTTCAAGACCAAAGTATTTTAAGGTAATGATATCCGGCAGTTTCCGCGTGATTACGTATTCCGTTAGGCAAATGTACGGTAACTAGAGCTCGACGTGCTCGTGGCTTTCCGTATGAACCGGAAAGAAAAGGTATCAACCTGCTTATCAAAGAAAAACGCACAACAATTAAATAAGGTAACATAATACAGAAACATTCCTACCCGCAGCGGATGAATACGAGAACCAACCATAACCATCCGAGTACAGCCGTCAGTAGAGACAGAGGGAAGGCGAACCCCATCCATTTTGCAAACGATATGTCCGACTCTGACCCTGTATAAAATTCATACAGTCTGAAATGGAACATGTGTTCGTGTTATTTTTTATACACGGAGCAAAAATTCCATTTAACTGAACATGCACATGAACAGTGTGACTATGGTTTCTGTGATCTAGACATCTGACTTACATAGACCAAATATATGCCTAGTGCGGCTTGAGTGATTAGCTATTTTAGTGAGTAAATTCTAATGTAATTTGGAAATATTATCTTTTTGACAGAAGTCTCATCTTCTACCGACTGACAACTCTTTTCTTCTTCAAAAACATTGCGTAATGTGGTGACAGACGCCTTAGGTTGCATTTCTTTTCAAGTTTGATATTCATTTGAATTGTATACACATATGCGACAAAACAGTGCCAAAACATTCAGGAATAAACCAGCTGAATACGTATTAGAATAATGATCATAACATACTTATCTGCCTGTTGCTTGAAGACTAAATTTGGTGGGGAACCAGTTAGTGTAGCGGTTCCCCCAATATTTGCACCGTATGCTACACTAAGTGCAAACGCTTTCGCGAGACGTCGAAGTTCTGGAGTCAGAGGATGTGTCCTTACCTGGCCCGCATTATGATGTGCATGGTTTGATATGCCTTAAAGAGAAATCATATACATTTATTGTATGGGTTGCCGTCAATAATCAAAACTATTGCCCGAGGTTCGTAGGATCGGTTATGATCTGACTTTAGCACAGCAAAACTTGGTGTTGAATTACAGGTGAGTCAATAGCCCAAACTATGGACTTGCGATCTAAATAAGGAATCATGTACTAATTGTCTTTGCCGATGCTTTTATATACCATAGGTCTTCACACGTTTGCGGGCCAACATATGTGTAGCTATACAAAGTGTTTAAAAGGAGGAACAAACAGGCAGAATGGCGATCTCATAAAAAGAACTTTAAAATTATTTATAAACCAAAAATTGCATTCCGCCCTGAACACCCTTTTTCATTTTCTTGATGTACAGTATTAGATATGAAGGAAGTTAGGAAGATAGAAACCCGTCAAAACACCATGTTCCTGTAAACTGTGTAGGGAAATATTTGTAGATAAAAGACTCAAATTTACAGTACAATTAATCATGAGTGGAGGGGATAGGTAATTTGAAAATTTCGAAAAAACTGTATTACCGGTTACAGAAAAATCTTAAACATACAATTTTGATAAATGCCGACGGAGAGTGGAGCGAATGTATAATAATTACTTTGCACTTTCCGCCTGCAAATTAGTTGTTTTGTGCCCCCTCCGTTTTTTGTTTGTTTGTTTTTGTTGTTGTTGTTGCTGTTGTTGTTTGAATGGATATTCTCTTGACTGTCCCTCTGTCCGTCCGTACATCTGTCCGTCGGTTTGAATTTGTGTCGTGCATATCTCAAAAGGTATATGACCTTGAATTATCAAAGTCACGGGATTGTTGATCATCATGTGAATGTGAGCACCTGGGGTTTTGTGTGTATATACATTTTTTACATATATGTTTTAGAATGCTTTACAGTTTACGTTTTCAATGCAACTTTTCCCGGCGATATATGGCCTTTTGTGTCGATTCACCGTTAAATCAAACTCCCTCACTGACCTCATTCCACAGGACTAGTTATGGCTATGGACTTAGTCAAAATATGCACTAGGGGCCTAAAAGTTTTTTTTATCGCACGTATCCCAAGTTTGAAGTATTTGGCATGCAGTCATAAAAACTTTAAAGGGAAGTTGTTAAGCAAGTGAAGTTGTGCAGATTTATCCCCTACCCCACCACGCTTTCCCCTCCAATCCTCACCTCCATTAACGCAAGACTCTTTCAACTTTTTTTGTGTTGTATTTCTTGACGATGTTTTGTAGCATCTAAACCCCACCCCGCCACACGTGCGCGCGAGCGCGCGCGCGCACACACACACATCTTGCAATACATGACCGTACACAAATTACCCTATACGTCTTATTAATGACAGGTAACTCAAATCATAAATATATGTTGTCCATGTATGTATTAGTTACATCCCTTTATTTTAAAGTAAACATGAACTTAGTAGTCATTTTTGCAATACGCGTTTTTTATTTGCAGACCAAACTTAGTTACATACAATTTTAAAGTCATCTAAATTTTGATATCGAGTTCATGGGTTTCTGGTAGTTGAATGACAGTGTAATTTTTCTGCGGATTTCTCAGAAACCGACAATTTTTTTTAATATCCATCTTTTCAACAACAAAATATTATAGCCAGAAGGTTTTCAACATGTTTTGTAAATTGTCTGACATTTTATTCATTTTATAACAGTAAATAATTATACCCGCGCTGTCTTTTTTGACCAATCAGAAGATCAATTACGCAAAATAACCTAGACTGGCCATTAGACTGATAATAAAGACTTTTTTCCTTTATTTTACAACATAGTGACAAATGCCAGTCTATTTTAGAGATTTTCTCAGAGAGCTGATTGTTATATTGTCTTGGACATAGGATATAGATTGGCTATATCCACAAAACTGAAAATTAAACAATAATATATCATAGTCTAGGAGTTAGTCTAGAAAGTTCTCCTACCGGAACCTTTGTAGTCAAATACATGTGTATACGTTTGAATTTCGCCTTACCCTCCTCACTGGATTTCTCATGAGATGCCTCTCTCAGTAGACGCTTTTCGCTGTTATCACTACTTTCTAAGCTAGAAACTTTAGAGACACTGCTATCGTCTGCATGTCTGTGTGCTTCGGCATCTTCATACTCCTCTGCAAACAAAAATACACTGGATTTCTTAATGCCGTAAAACAGTAACGGAATAGCGGCTAGCGATAGAGTGAACGGTATGAGACGTGCTAAATTTTCTAGTCTGGCTACCGACTTGAAAATCTTTTTAATTTTCTTAATCATTTCTCAAATGTATTCTGGCTCTGATTATCCAGTGGTTTGAGAAGAAAAGGGACATAATTATACAAAATTTGAATAGCCTCAGGAGTTATCTCCTGTGAACAAAACACAGGGTCTGAACACAAGACTATAAGTTTGCGTAACGGCGCATACGTAATGAAGTCGCGACCTATTTTCAGTTTAAACAGAGATAAATTATTATACATGAAATATTTCATCAGATGAGAAGTAAGTCACGATTAAAATGGCCTGACACGTTAATTGTGATTTTGTATACATAACATCTAACCATATTTTAAGAGAAATAAATATCAGAAGTATACGTTCAGAACCTAGTTAGAAGAATGGCTGCTTGTTAGCATTGTAAATTACAGACATGTTTTTAGCAGTGGGTTTAGTACAATTTCGGAAGGCGGGTGGTTCTAATCTGTTGTCATATTTGTTATTAATTCCAAACTAAAAAGTTATGACGAAGATATATCACACTGATAACAAAATAAAAAAAGCCGTTTTATGAGAATCCGGTTAATACAATTTATTATTTTATGGATGATGTTCAGAAAATTAGACATGCTAATTAGAAACACATATCTTTGTCTTATGGTTAATTTGGTCTTGAATACGTTCCATTTGTATATGCATATACGCAACTCAGAAAGAAACATACAGAGGCAATTGTTACGGAAGACGTAATCTGATTTAATATATATATGCATTTTAGCCGTGCCATGAGAAAACCAACATAGTGGGTATGCGACCAGCATGGATCCAGACCAGCCTGCGCATCCGCGCAGTCTGGTCAGGCTCCATGCTGTTCGCTTTTAAAGCTTATTGGAATTGGAGAAACTATTAGCGAACAGCATGGATCCTGACTAGACTGCGCGGATGCGCAGGCTGGTCTGGATCCGTGCTGGTCGCATACCCACTATGTTGGTTTTCCCATGGCACGGCTCATTTGTGCATTTTTCCGAAATACAGAGAGTTTGAAACGTATAGGTAGACTTTAAAATGCTAAATGTTAAGTTCTCTGTGTCTTACATTGTACGGATATGCATTTTGCAACTACAGCCAGCTGTAAACTATCTTTTTTATGCCCCCGAAGGTGGGCATATTAAAATCGCACTGTCCGTCCGTGTGTGCGTGCGTGAGTGAGTGCGTCCGTGTAAATTCTTGTCCGGGCTGTAACTCTGCCATCCATAAATGGACCATAATGAGACATGTGCAAGACCCAGACCCCTAGCTCTAAAGTCAAGTTCACACTTAGAGGTCAAATGTTAACAGGGTCTGTTTCGTGTCCGGTCCATAACTCCGCCATCCATGAAGAGATTTTGAAATAACTTGGCGTAAATGTTTACCATAACGAGACGACGTGTCATGCGCAAGACCCAGACCCTTAGCTTCAAGGTCAAGGTCACACTTAGAAGTTGAAGGTTAACAGGGTCTGTTTTGTGTCTGGTCAATAACTCTGCCATTGATGAAGGGATTTTAAAATTACTTGGCATAAATGTTCCCCACGATGAGTTGACGTGTCATGCGCAAGATCCAGTCCCCTATCTCTAAGGTGAAGGTCACACTTGAGCGGTTAAAGGTTAACATTGTCTGTTTTTGTCCGGTCCATAACTCTGCTATTAATGAAGGGATTTCAAACTTACTTGGCATAAATGTTCACTATATTGAGACGACATGTCAGGCGCAAGACCCAGACCCCTAGGTCAAGGTCACACTTAGAAGTCAAAGGAGTTTCTTGTCTGGTCAATAACTCTGCCATTTATCAAGGGATTTGAAAATAATTTGACACTAATGTTGACCATATTAAGAAGGTGCGTCAAGCTTATGACCCGGGTCTCTTGGTCAAGGTCACGAAATGATGTGTGATAACTGAAGCATTCTTGGGCATGCTTCGGGAGCATTTGTCACCAATAGTGACAGCTCTTGTTTTTTATTTATTTTTATTGCAATTTGAATTGTTACTGAATCTGAATTTTAGTCTTCAAACACTGATCGATACGGACCAGGTACTTTATGAATGTAAATAAAGAGTATACACTGATTTATCCAGGGATTTCACTTGGTAACAGATAGCGTGTTGCCTTAATTAGAACATTTTATATAAAAAAAAGCTTTGAAGTAAAATATCACTATTATGATGGTATTTTGAAGTTAATCCAAGCTAAAATGCTCTCAATAAATGCTTAAGGCACACATGATGTTGAAAAATTACTGGGCCACAGATTACACGCGCTTAATTAGTTAATTTGCACGTGGTCTCACAGATAGCGGTACTGTTACATCAGCCTACGTTTACCCAATGCTGCTTCTAACGCATGACCCATGCCGGAATGCCATTGCGTAACTAATTGAATCATTTGAATAAGTAGGCCTCAAAGTGATCCACACGTTTTGTTTTAAATTTTGCGCATTTTTTTTTTCAATATATGCATTGCCTCCACGTCACTACTATTTCTTTATAAGATAGTAAGACCGTGTTCATAGAATCGACTTACATTGACCAAAGATTCATCAGGCGTTACATAACTTTCATGGTCATGTTCAGTTAGATGCCTAGTCGTCTCAGTCTTTTAATACACTAGTTATGTGTTTACCTTCGGCTTCCTCTATGTTGTTAATGACAGCTTCTATAATTGGAATCATCATAGACGTCGCTGCTGTGTTACTTATCCACATGGACAGGAACCACGTGGTTGCCAATAATCCCGCCATTAATCTAAAAAGGACGTTTGTTTATTTCGTTATTTACTGATATACTAGTACACTAAAATGAATTGTAAACATATTGGGTAGGTCGTGAACGGTTATTCACGTTCACGTTATCTCACTTATAAAGATTTACAAGCTTTCGAGTTGTTTTAATTTCATCGAGCCCATGCATAGACAAGGTTTCACAAGCATTTGAGTTATTTTGTAATAGCAAAGGACTGTCCAAAAACTCATTCAGAGTCTTGCTCTTGAATATTCAAACTATTAGGGGTGAGGATCCGCGTCCGTGTTCCAACGCTATATTCTTATTATATTTTTATGTATTTCCGTTCGAGTTTTTGAAAGTTAACTCACAAACAAAGTATGCAAGGATAACTGAGAAGAAAGTATATACACAATGTATAATGCTTCCAAATACTGCAAAGAGTCATTTTTCAGTCAGTATAAATATTTTAACATATAACAAACCAGTAACGTACAACATCGGTTGCGCACCAACGATCTTCATAACATACAGTGATATACGTATATGCAGGCCACTCTCCTCGAGGGCCCCGGCGATAATAAGTCCTCCGAGAAATAACATTGTCGCGTCCTGTAAGAGAAAATATCAGTGCATGACTAACAATCAATACCAGAAATAATCATTACTGCGAGAATCGATAATGTCGTATCCTATAAAGAGAAAAAATAAATGCCAGAGATAATTATTACTGCGAGAAACGATATTGCCGTATCCTGTTTGAGAAACGATCAATGCCAGAGATAATCACCACTGCGAGAAACGATATTGTCGTGTCCTGTTAGAGAAACAATCAATACCAGAGATAATCACCACTGCGAGAAACGATATTGTCGTCTCCTGTTAGAGAAACAATCAATGCCAGAGATAATCACCACTGCGAGAAACGATATTGTCGAATCCTGTTAGAGAAAAAGTCAATACCAGAGATAATCATTACTGCGAGAAACGGTATTGTCGTATTCTGTTAGAGAAACAATTAATGCCAGAAATAATCATCACTGCGAGAAAAGATATTGTCGTATCATGTGAGAGAAAATTCAATGCCAGACATAATTATCATTGTGAGAAACGAAAAGCAGTTGTTGTGATGAATCCAGGAATAATTGTTAACCAACTCCCTTCGCATATAATCAATAATTGAAATGCTGTTGAAAAATTTATTTAGAGAAAGCGTGGTTAGTTATGCCGCTTCACTGGCTATAATCTTTTTAAAATATATTTATTTTTGTTTCGATGCGATATTTTGATGAAATCTGTAGGCATGCCCTCTAAAATATGCTTCATTGTGTGACAATGAGAAATGGTTTTTATTTTATTTTTTTAAAGAAAACGACATCAATCAAACGCGCGCTCCTTTGGCGGAAAATGTACACATATGCGCTTAAAGAACAAAATTTTGAAAGGAATATACTCAAAGGGTCCTTTTTAGCATGAAGAGTAGCAATAGTTTACCTTGACGTAGACCCCGCTGATAACCGAGGCTTTAACTACCCCAAGTAGCGGGAAGAGGAAGACTGGCATGAGGGCAGTGACAGGGATTGGAATAGCCTCTGTGAGCCACAGCAGCGCCATTACAACAATGACGTAAGCACATTTTGATTCCTGAAAAAGAAATATTTTTTTTTTCTCAATATGATTGCCAAGATCCTACATGTCTGTCTGTGTAAGACAGGGTTTTCATGGAAGGGACGGATGGATTGAAACATTGGCCCTACGAGTTTTGTTTTACCCTCGTTGTCCCCGAGGGGTTGGAAAAGCACCGGCTTACTCATTCAGACATGTTGGAGTATTTGTTTTGCCTACCGTAATAAATGTTGCATCTCTCATACACAATGTTGACGTAAATATACGCACACGTAAAGCAGTCTACCGCCTTTCCCTAATAAACTTTCTAACACAGTTAAACTTTTAACCCTATTTAACTTACATTATTACATGACTCCTTATATATGACCAGTCCATAGCTTTCGTTATCTGTCGGTCTATATTTTCAACACTTAATTTTGGCGGGCTGCAGTCAACACTCGGAGAAAAAATATTAAAAATTATTTTTGATGTTGAAACAAATATTAATGGCTTGCCGGTAAATAGTTAAAACTATAGACCTCGGTCCAAACCGTATAGGCCTTCCCAAGTTATTCAATGATGCGCGCAACATCATATACGTAAGTCAAACGCTACAGTACATTTCTATATCCTATCTTCATATACATTTATATTTACGCATTATTTTAATAAATTATTATTTAAAGTGGGGGCCTCCGTGGTCGCTGACTTCGAACCACTTGCCCCTCACCGATGTGGGTTCGAGCCTCACTCCGAGCGTTGATTTTTTTCCTATGAGGAAGCCATCTGGCTGGCTAACGAAAGGTCGGTGCATGATTCTATCCAGGTGCCCGCTCGTGATGAAATAATGTATGGAGGGGTACCTGGGATCTTCTGGGATCTTGAAAGTCGCCAAATGACCTGTAACTGTGTCGGTGCAAACAAACGTGATTTAGAGTGTATGAATAATGTTTTTAGTCAAATTTACCATAGTCTTTATATTTACAATTGTATATCATTATTGTGATTAAATTTTTTATATATTTGTTTTATTTGATAATTGGTGTTGTTTAAATTGTCATTTGTGTTCTAAAACACTGAAACTGATCTTAAAATGTCCTTTGTTATCATACATGGTAAAGTACAAATAAAAAATACACATCTCAAATCTTGCATAAATCACAAGAGTATAGAATATAAGATATGTAATACAAAACATTAATTTTGAATGCATAGTATAGATTAGAAAGTTTTCTACATTGTTTTGATCATTCAACAGTGCATATCTTGTTGCAACCTTTCATAACAATATAAATCTAATTGCATGTACACAAAATGCTCAGGAAAAGGGAATCAGGTAAGTTACCTTGTAACTTTTTTCCTTATCATATCTGTATTTGTTACAATGCTGTTTATTTTTATGTTTACTTGATTAAAATAAATACTGCTTAAAATAAACATAATAAATTTCATTAAAGGGAGGTAATACTGGACAATTTCTATTAAACTTACTGTAAGTTAAGTTACTTAGTTACTTGAAGCAGTATCGAAGTCTGATTTTCTTCAATAATCTTGTTCGTAATTTTATCCTCTATTTTTGAGAGTGTCATCTTTTAAACTGGTAGACAGGTCTAAAAATGTAGCTACGTCTTCAGATTCTATTTCAGTTGAAGGTCACTTTAAAAAATTTAACCCGACATATCTACAAAAACTAATTCGAAATGTAAACCAATGTATTAATATCATACTTGTAATGTAAATTTACAGTTTTATGTTGAAATAAATCTATCTATCTGTATGGAAAAAAAAATAGATGTTTAAACCTCATTGATACGTGTTATTTAGCAAACAATATTCGTATAGATACTGCATTACTTTATCGGTGCAATTTAAAAGGGAGGTAATTTAAAAAGCTATTTTATTAGAATTTATTGTATTATGAGATGAAATATTTAAAAATTTAGCAATTTACGTAAAGTTATTTAATATATGCGAAAATTATTAATGAAATTTTATTCAATTATTTCTCAAAAGCTTTCTTGAATATTTTCCGATTTCAGTATATATCTGTTCTTAAGGGGTCGTTCGTTACCAGTACTAACTTGTAAAATGCGTGATTGAGCGTAATTCGCTATTCATACCCAGTCTTTTGAGGCACGGGCGATACGCCTGGCTAACATAACAGATTCGTGCACATTATTGGTTTTAAGGAGACAGTGTGCTAAACTTTTTCTGTATTTTTTAAATAATTTATTTGTAAATTATTACTTCGGTGGCACTTGTAGAAGATACAACCTGTCTTTGAGATAATCACGTGGTAGATAATGAGGCCGTTTTCTTCAGCACTTTACATTTAATTTATTCAATTTGTCATTAATTTGCACATCAGTTTCTTATTGTAACGAAATTTGCTGTATAAAAGATATATTCCGTCGTTTATATGACTGAAAAATTGTTGAAAAAGACGTTAAACCCAAAACACACACACACACAAAAGATATATTCGTGCAAAGTTCTTATTCTTATTTGATGCGTTTTCTTAAACTTTTGTTATCATCGCACTTGTGCAGATGTAACATAAATTACTTAAAAATTGCCTCAGAGAAAAAATTGGTCATAATGCTATCCGTCAATTAGTTTTAGCATATTTTCTACATTCAAACATGTTGCAGCTATTTTTCTTATGAATATTAATGGAATGAAATCATACTTACGCTCTCAAAGTCCGGGGAGTAGTGTATAGCTAGACTAATGGGTATTATGAATGCAAACACTGTCGCGAATAACGGCTTTAACGTCCATAAGTTGTGCAGGAAGTTCAGCGTCATAGTGTAATCGTTGTATTTTGCACAGGTACTTGCAAAATAAAATTATACCTTGCAATTTGCATATAATTGATGTTTTATACTCCAAGAATTTTGTGCGTTCAGCTATAATAGCATACTACTCACAGTCGACTTGATTGATACAATATTTATGTTTTATCAGCTGATGATTGTAGGCGAGAATGACCGATCGACTGTACCAGTTCGCGTGACCTTTCTGAATGCCCTATATCATAAATGACGTTACAGATTATTGTTCTGTTCCAGAGCGTTTTGTCAATTTCTTTAACACCTTGGTGAACATATTAATATTATACATCATTCTAAAGAGTTTGGAGACTGCTTATAGGAATTTATTATTATATTAATTCGTTTTGAATTTTTCATGAACATCAATTTGAATGAAATATTTTACATTTTAGAGGGATAACGCATGTTGTTTTTTTTTCGTGTAATTACATCTGCAAAATTCCGAGGGACTGCCTGATGCCCGAGTCCAGAAGAGCTAAGGTACCAAAGTATCCCGAAGGAATTTGCAGAATCTTAAAAAAAACCTTTTTTGTTCGAGTATTAATTTGAACATTTTCGGAAACGAAGAGTATTCTGAACTACAAAATTAACTAATTCTAACAGAAACGTCTTCCGCATCTTCTTATTGTATACAAGCATCTTAATTTGGTATAATGACAAAAATGATGAAGACAATTTTACACTGGGAGTTCTCGCGCAATGCAATTTTGGCAATTAAGATTTCTACTTCAAAAGTAAAAAAAAAATATCCTATTCACTTCCCTTAGCACATATAAAATGATGCATAGCTTGTTCTTGGTTATTGCAAATGAGGAAGAAACTTTCGGGGGGAAAATACCTGTTACAGAATTTGAGGAACACACAATAATCGGTACAAGAGGAAGTAGGATAAAGACCTCCACATTAAACTTGGTCATAAGATAACAGAACAGAGTGGAATAGAGCAGAACAGAACCGAACAGAACATTTATGTTGACTTAAGCGGCTTTTCATGTATTTATGAACCTATCTTACTATGTCATGTAAATGAATAGGCAAAATATAGCAAACTACATACTAGACATAATACATCAACAATAATCATGTTATTTTTATTTTAAGTGTTTGTAATAAAGGCTGCCGGATAGTCTACATAATATTTTATGATTAATTGCTTTTTAACAGACGTGTAAAACTTAAAACATAATTGTTCGATTTCAGGCAAAGGATTTTGTCTTTATCAAACTTTAATGTTTTAACGGTGAGTTTTTTTCCTGATACATGGCATGTCACGAGATAAACTGAACGCAAATATGTCTTCATAACATTGCCACGAGAAGAAATAAATATTTCACATGTCCCCTCTATGCTTCCATAATATATTGCGACTTCACGTTGTCACAATTTAATATAAATATAAACATAGTACTTAGATAAGCTACCTCTCCTAAGGGCCGCAGCGAAGAAAAGGGAATTGATCTTTATTATGTACGAAAGCTGTCACCTCTTAAAATGATAAGAGCTGACCGGTGTTTGACCTTGTCCTTTTATAGAGAATATACTAAATATATTGTTATATTTTTGATAAGACAATCTGTTTGTTTATTTTCTTGTTTTAACATCAAAATGGCGCGAGGTTAATTATCAGTGACTGACCCGCTGACCTTGGGACATAAATAGTCATAATGTTCTGCAGTTTTTACAGTGCATGTAACTGACCTGCCTTAATTTATTTATTCGTATATTTAGTAGAGAAGATACTATGTAATTATTGAAAGTGCCTTTTTAGGACCCCATAATACTTCCTCCCCACCTCGCCCTCATCCCTCTGTTTTTGATATTTTCTCGGAACGGAAAAAAAGTCCTACTTAATCAGCTGGTTCGAAACCCCGTTTTGGATGTAGAATTATTTTATGCTGTGGAAGGTAGGTGGATCAACCAACATGCTCGTCCGAGCTTGAAGTAATGGTAGACGGAGCACCAGATGTCTACACGCCGTAAATAGTAGTTTTGTTTTATTTGTAGCGTAACATTATGTTTTTTTTTTCAGCATAATAACCTGTTCCTCGCCAGACGCATTCACCTCCGTCCAGCCCCGATTTCATGTTGCAAGCATTTTGAGTGGTGAAATATCTAAGCATCTGAATGATGAACCGTGGTAAATTACACCATATACCATCGGGAGACGCTGATTGTTTTTATTGAATTATTTTGAAAAAAATATTCTGGGCTTCAATTACCCGAGTAGAAATGAAGCGGACGTCATGCGGCAATTTAACGTCCTAATTGACGTCTTAAGGTGATGTCACTTTTTGAATTTCCGGTGAATAACAAAAAACCAAAGAACATTCAGTTCTTTCCAAAAACTGTTATATTATGATTCAACCAAATAGTTTCCATTGTCTACCAGAAAGGAACAATTCTTATATCTTAATATTGAGATTTGATACCTTTATAACAGACAGTAAACTAAAAAATAGACATTCATATGTGACGTCGGTGAGCTCAACAAAGCAATTTCAAGCACAAATATTAATGTGGAATGTAAGGTAAGTTACACACTACAATATCCGTCCAAGATACTTTCAAAAACAATGCATTTGCAGAATAGAGAGATAAAAGTAATTTTGACAGCTCGTGAAAATTAATGACAAATTTTGACAGGTATATGATGACTCATGACCTAATTAATTTTTTTCTGTTATTTCTAACTCCCAGTTTGATTTTCATAAAATGGGTATTCTTTATTGTAGCTTACAACTCGTACATTAACACAATAAAAGAATATATGATTACCTCACTGTCGTTTTGTCTATCCATCTCTCGTACGAATTCCTATTGTTTCAGTCATTTGTCAGTAATTAGAGCAACTCACAGTGTTGCAATCATACAAAACACATCCCTTATTTTCACATAGATATTGAGGATTTATCTAATGAGCACATGTATTGGAAACACAATTTCAACACCAAATGTGTATTGTAATAATGCTAAACTATCTCAGCCGTGACATCTCCTTAATGCTCTATAACCGCTCCACGCATCAATCGTTGTTTATCAAAGAATACACAGTGCTTCATCTTCGTCTTTGTTTAACTTGCAATCAAATCAAGTCAAGTAAAAATAACAATTACCAACTAATACCCTATGGTTCAATCCTGCGCATGGTTGTAGGTGGACATGGGAATATCCGGCTCGCGGTAAACGAGACTTCGTTACCATGTTAACAGTTATTCGAGAATCGACCGGATATTCACGTCTGTTAACATTATAGTGTATTTAATACATCTAGTGATACAACCTTTTTTTCTTGCATGCTTTATTCAACATGTTCCTTTATGTATCACCAGTGCAAATAAACTGGAGCCTGCTGGTGATGTCCTCCTATATCCATTACCGAAAGGTTAGAATCCAATGGCACTGGTCTGCGACGCCTGCAGGAACACTCGCAGACTTATTCAGGAGGTGTTGTCAAACAAGTTCCTCCTCCTGTTGACATCACCAGTTTATTTGTACTGGTCTGTGATACATAAACCTTCAGGAGGTGGTGCCAAACTGTTTCAACGTTAATAGGTTCATATTCATTTGCACTGGTCAGCAACATTTTCAGGAACATTCGCAGACTTTTAGCAGTCAGTGCCAAACGACTTCATCCTCTCATAGACATCCCTTAGAGGTTCATTTTCATTTGCAGTTGTCTGCAACATTTTAGGAATACTCGCAGATCTTCAGGAGGGTTGCCAAACGTGTTCTTCCTCCTTTGAGGTCGGCGCAAAAACATCACAACAATACGACACGACGTCGCGACACTATATTATTAAAATGTTGCATCGCATTGTCGAGTATTGCTTCGCGTCGTCTCGCATTGTCGTGTGTCGCGATTCCGGCACAGTCACGACTCGGGACATTTCAAGACAACAATGCGAAATATTGCTTCGCATTGTCAAGTGTTGCGTCGCGTTGTGGCGTGTCGTGTCGCATTGTCGCGCGTCGCGAGCAGCAGAGGAAAGGCAGACCGCGACGCATTACAATGCGACACAACATCGCAACAATGCGACACGACATCGCGACAATGTGACACGACAATGCGACGCGACAGCTTGACATGACACACGACAATGCGATCGACAATGAAAACTATCGCGCTTTTGAAAGGCGACCATGTGACACTACAATGTTATTGTCATATGTCGTGTCGTGTCACATTGTCGTGCGTCGGCCTCAAAGCGCGACGGACGACATACGACATAGTCCAAACAGGAGTCCGTAACAAATAACAGTAAACAAATAACTTCTTATTATAACACGTTTTTCTTACGCTGGCGTATTTAAACAAAGCACGGGGAAAATTGACGTGTTGCTTCTCTTTTTTTTTTATAAAATGATGCTCTTAATTGGGAAATAACCTATTAGAAACAAATAGTAATATTCAAAGTATTTAATTTTTTTATCCTGTCTGAAGTACAGTTGAAACTGTAGGATAAAACACATTGAACCAAAGATGTATAAAATACATTTTTTATAGCTCTTTGATCGTAGCTGTGGGCGGGGATTAATGAAAGCAATCAAATGACATTGTGGTAACACGCTTTTCTTACACTGACGTATTTAAACGAAGTAGTCCAAATATAAATAGTGCTAATACTGTTTACTTTCCTAGTGCCTTTTCTCAATAGCAACGTGTTTACTTTTACTCTACCGCGTTTCAGTATGTATCACTTTGCATTCTGTTGAAATCGGCATGTCCCTATCGCAGGTAAAATGGCGGCGTAAGAATTTAATGTCTCGAAAAGAGAAGCTGAAAGAAGCGAAAAGGAGTAAATTCAGCGGGTTGTATCTAACGAACTGTAGTTTTCTTATATAAAAGTTAACACCCTCTTTTCTTTTTTTTCTAAAGTAGCGATATAGTTCTTTATGGGAAAATTAGTCTCTGAAAATTGGATATGCTAGAAAATGTCGAAAACCGTTAAAAAGTAGGTAGATTTTATATATGAAATAAGGAATAGCCGGATTTAGTGGTGTTCAGCCTATAAGTGAAGTGCCTTTGAAGATTTTTAGTTGCTTCCATGTGTATCTAGGTCTAGGAAGCTGTAAATACACGACAGTACTAAAAACTGCCATGAATTACTTTGCACTAAGAAAATCTGCCACACATTTTTTCCTCAAATCGATAATTATTTCAAAAGGTTAAAGGTTCAGGAGAAAATCAGCTGGCTAATACCGTAATGGTTTGATTATACAAAAGTTTATACATTATAGAAAAAAACTATTGATATTTCTCTTTGATACCGGCCATGGGGATTTATACAGCGATATTCCAGCATTAAATGGTGGGAAAAGACCACGAGCGTCTTTAAGGGTTTTAGAGGAGGTATGGGTTGGCACATGGGTAGGCCGACCTACATTCCGCAAGCTCAATAGATGGCCTCCTGAATTACGATTCAAACGGAGCTAGAGTCCATAAAGGTGAGGGTTAATAGATTCAAAAAGATGCTCATGGAAGCCCCGCATTATGAAAGTATCACGTAACTAAAGGGATAAACTGCTCTTTTTTACAAATATTTATCAACATGAATCTTCTTTAATGATAAACTATGACTACACACGCTTTAAATCAGACTGTTTTTACTTTTTTATATACCCGGTGCACTTTCCAGAATAGAAATTATGTAAATCTTAAAGCATGCTGATTTTAAGGGTCATGCATATCTCTCCCATCTCAAGGTGTATTTCAGTTATGAGCTGACTTACAGATCTGAAAGTAACTCTCGGGATAATATGAATTCAGAACACATTCAAGTTGGAAATAATTTACTAGATTTCAACACAGCAACACACTTTTCCTCTCTTTCACGACAAAGTCCAAGAAATGATGAAACACAAACGTCCCGGATGTCGAAGTCAAAACATTTCATTTTCACCAAATTGAAGAAAATCTTGCCGATCATTTTCGATGTAGGTGAGTTTACCCTGAGTAGACACTTGTAGAACTGATTGTCGCAACCGCAATGGCTTATGGGTAGAACACTTGGATTGGAGTAGTAATATCGAGTCTCGAATGCTTTTATCATTGGTTTACACAAGTCATGTGATCTACAACAGTCGTCTGTCTCAGAATGTTCTCCTGAAATTATCAGCAGTAATTCAATTGACCCATGCTTCGATTTTGGGGATAACACCACGTTCTTTTCGTGTAAAAACGACCTCTGCAGACTCCTGAGAGATTGTTTAGCGTGATTATTTACCGTGAATACTTGCTTAATAATTTGGCTTACTGCGCCGTTTGGAGAAATACTGTCTTCATGTTTTATGGCTTAGTAACGCCAAACTTATGATTACTTTAATATATGATATGATAATTAACAAACATGATTTTTAAAAAAAACAATTAAACTATTTACATGTACTTTTTTGTAAATAAAGCATTGCATGGAACATGTGTAGCAAAAAACAAAAACAAAGAGATCTTTAAAGGGAGCACTTGCACTTTAGAGGTCCCTAAAATAATAGTAGTTTAAAATGTCTTAAAAATTAAGTTATAAGGGGTAACGTTATTTTTAGATGAATATGTTTTAGTTTAAACATATTTATTGCATGAATTCCACAAATAACAATAGTACAGTAACCACTTCGCATGCAAAGAATATTGACGAAAGCACATTGTACTTATAAGGTCAATCTTCTCTTATAAAATATACACCAAAAACATGGCTTAAATTTACAAAACAAAATAATATTTCTTGTGCAATACATCCAATTTTAGAAGAAAATATATGATAAGAGATGTTTCTGAAAATCGTAGACACTTAACATATAAGGCTGTTTTATTCCTATAATTTCCAAGAACAAAACAAAATATTAACAGCCTGTTCGTACATATTTCAGAAGTCACAAATAAGTTAAGTGCTAGTAAGAAAATCGTAGACACTTAACATCATACGAGGCTCTTTTATTCCTATAGTTTCCAAGAACAAAACAAAATATTATCAGCCTGTTCGTACATATTTCAGAAGTCACAAATAAGTTAAGTGCTAGTAAGAGAAGTAAATAATTTCAAATCGTGATAGTTATAACAAAATAATATGTAGAGAAAGAAAGGATTAAATCAGTAAATGAATATGTTTTGGGCCAGGAAGTAAGTCATAGACTGCTCAGTATGGCCGACCTTATGACCTAGTGATGTAGCATACCATATGACATAATCCAAATGATAATTTAATTATTAACGAATTTAGGGCTTGAACCCTAGCTTTTTCTTACCGACTTGTCCGTACATATCCTCCGCCATATTTCCGAAGCCACACCAAAGAGTTCCCGGGAATATGCCGCTGGCTAGCGTATTGTATGACCACGCCTCTGTGTTGTTTTTGAAGTTCGATAATGTCGCTGGTTCTGGTCTGAAATAAAGAAGGGTCTGTCAGTGTGGATACATGTACATGTATATGTAACAATGTATAACGTCGTGGTTTCGAATCCCTAATACACCTGTTTCAATAACCGTACTCATTTGATGAAAACATTTACTAATCCTACATATATAAAAAATAACGTTTAACTGATCTGTTTGTCTGTCTGTCAGGACTAAATGCACTCTGAAATATTAGTTTAGAGAGTTAGAGTAATGAAGAGAATATAGCTATGAATATAGTCCAGTACATCGAGATTTGAATGAAAGTAATCCAGTTCGTTTGTAAAATGTTACGTAACAGGTGGATCCGATGAAAAAGTAAAGACATCGGGCACCGGAATAATATTGAACCTATACCACAGCCTGCTTGACTGGTCAAAGTTAGGTAGGATTGCGATGTTGCTATAAAAAGTTAGTTCCAAAGGATGATACCATGTATGGAGATAAATGATGGTAGATATATCGTTTGTTCTCTAAAAGATCATTTACGGGCTCTTGTTACATCAGCAAGAAAAATGGAACGTTTATTATTTATGACTGGTGTTTTTTTTTTACAAATATATTTTAGCTTATTTATAAATGCAAGCGTTCAGATGAAAACTTAATCAAATCATAACACAATGAATCAACTTTTTCATAAATGAAATTTCGTGGCACTCCGATGGTTTAGCGAGCATGGCTGTAGGACAAATACCCTAAAATCTATAGCAGATATGTGAAGTTACGATGATAATAGTGGAGGTAATTTAATGTTGACAGAGGCTGATGTCCCAGTCCTCCAACATCCGCTTCCGGATAATCAAAAGTTCTTCTCAAGTAAAATACATTTATAATGATTAGTGTCTCTATTCTTACAATAATCAGAACGACAATAGTTTTTTTTTAAAATAAAGTTTCAAAATTTACCCTTTCACCACTTGCAATAAATAAGTCAGAAATGGATTTGACATCACTGAATTTGGCGTCTCTCCATCCAAAAATGATCCAAGACCATCTGGTTCAGTTTCTGATATATCGCATGTTTCTTTTAAAAGGTAGGATGTATCCGGATTAACATCATTGTAATAGCCAATACTTTTGTCGAATTCGCCCTGACCAAGTTCATAACGCTCATATTGTAAAATTTTTGTTCTTCCTGAATCATCCCCGGATATCGGAAGTTTTTCACATTTTCTGAGTAAACTCGTCTTCTCAAAAATATTGTGAGGCAATTTGTTCTGGACTTGAATCCTGTATAATACACTGCCGGATTTAAGTCGATACAACGTGATTCCAGCTGGACATTCGACTGAAGAA
The DNA here is from genome assembly GCF_021730395.1 of Mercenaria mercenaria. Taxonomy (NCBI): domain Eukaryota; kingdom Metazoa; phylum Mollusca; class Bivalvia; order Venerida; family Veneridae; genus Mercenaria; species Mercenaria mercenaria. Next base: position 56,121,596 of record NC_069372.1, read on the forward strand.
AACGAGCCCAAAGCATCTATTAGTTCCTTTTCAGGTTTCACGGCAAACTTTGTTAAAAATTTAAAAGATACGCAGCAAAATAAAAAGAAAATTAGAAATATTTGTTTCGCCATGTCTCACTGTCCGCCATGTTTGTTTTCATTCCGGAAATGACGTAACGTCGGAATGCGCGTTTTCCCGCTCCACATTCCGTTCATTAAGAAAAAATATTAAAAAGTAACTTATCTGAATCATTTTCTAAAAACATTTTATGTACGTAATGCTATGTTTAGACTTCTAATGTGACGGCAGGTTGCCAAAAAATGCACTGTGTTTTGAAAAACCAAAAATCGAAGAAAGTTAGTTTGAAGTACATCTTAAATCAAAAAAAGGAATTAATAATAAATCTATGAAGTAAGGTAGGCAGATTTCAAAAAACAACAACAACAGAATACAGGACCATAATTGGAAAAGAAAAGAACGTAAAAATATATAATAACGTCAATCATGGTATTGCTGAATTAATTTATACACAACTAACTTCGGGAAATAACGTGAATATTTCAATAGAATTATGACGCTACCCACGGCATTAATTTGAATAATCTCCCGCAAGTAGTACTGTTATGATGTAAATATAATATAATACCAAGTGATGCCCTTATCCAGATTTACTGTGTATCATACAGAAATTGACATAAAGTTGAGACAATATAAATTACTCATGTTACACAAATGCTTAGAATGTATATATAATTAAACACGTGAAAACAGAAGAAAAAGTGTCCCAGATTAAAAAAAAAACAATTGCGTGAAATAACGTGGAATAACATGGAATAAAGGATTACAGCTCAGAAAATTTTGTTCTATAGACAAATACTACCAATGTATTGACAATTTTTTTTTGCTGGATTTAACGTCGCACCGACACATGATAGGTCATATGGCGACTTTCCAGCTTTAATGGTGGAGGAAGACCCCAGGTGCCCCTCCGTGCATTATTTCATCACAAGCGGGCACCTGGGTAGAACTACCGACCTTCCGTAAGCCAGCTGGTTGGCTTCCTCACATGAAAAATTCAACGCCCCGAGTGAGGCTCGAACCTACATCGATGAGGGGCAAGTGATTTGAAGTCAGAGACCTTAGCCACTCGGCCTCGGAGGCCCCTTGATTTTACTGTGAAGTTTTCAGTTTCAAATGGATAGAAATATGTACAGTCAGCAGTATTTGACTTATTGCGTCGTTTGGAGAAATATTGTCCTGTGTGTTATGATTTACTAACGCCACACTTATGAATACTTGAAGTTGAAGATAGGATATTAACAAAATATAATTCTAAATAATCAGTCAGACTATATACATAAATAAAGCATTGTATGAAAATGTGTTATAACCCGTAGAGATGTTTAAAGGCTGTAAGTCATGTCGCCGAAGTAAGTCATAGGCTGCTTAGTATGACCTTTTTGTTTGTTTTGGGTTTAACACCGTTTTTCAACAGTATTTCATTTATGTAACGGCGGGCAGTTAACCTAACCGGTGTTCCTGGATTCTGTAGCAGTACAAACATGTTCTCCGCAAGTAACTGCCAACTTGCCCACATGAATCAGAGGTGGAGAACGAATGACGTCAGACACACTGTCTTTTATCAAATCGTCACGGAGAACATACGCCCCGCCCGGGGATCGAACTCGCGACCCCGAGGTCCGTAGATCTGCTCTCTCCTTATTGAGCTAAGCGGGCGGACGCTCAGTATGACCTACTACAAATCATTTCTGATGACCTAGTGCTGTAGCATAGAATATGGCTTAATAAAAAAAAGAACTGAATAATTGACTGTTGTGAAAATGAATTTAGTTCTTGAAATCTAACTATTTCTTACCGACTTGGCCGTACATATCCTCCGCCATACTTCCGAAGCTTAGCAATCAACATTTTCTAAGTATTTCTCACTTTTGACTTAAAATCAGTCTTAGAAACATTTTTGCCTATGAATTGTTCTAAGAACAAAATTTGGCTTAGAAATTATCTTAATTTTTTTGTTGGATTTAACGTCGCACCGACACATGATAGGTCATATGGCGACTTTCCAGCTTTAATGGTGGAGGAAGACCCCAGGTGCCCCTCCGTGCATTATTTCATCACGAGCGGGCACCTGGGTAGAACCACCGACCTTCCGTAAGCCAGCAGGATGGCTTCCTCACATGAAGAATTCAACGCCCCGAGTGAGGCTCGAACCCGATTGAGGCTCGAACCCCTTCGATGAGGGGCAAGTGATTAGAAGTCAGCGACCTTAACCACTCGGCCACGGAGGCCCCTAGAAATTATCTTAAGTACGTGGATTTTCTCTTAAAATTTAAGACATGTGGCCACTTATCTTAACTCCTAAGAATGATCTTAGAAAAGTACAAACAAAATGGACGCCAATGACCACATTTAAATTTAAGCAGTAAGTATAACTGTATCTTCCTCTCAAACAGTATTTTCGGTAATTTTCGTTTTTTTTTTTCACTTTCCGCATAAAGTGACGATGATTCAAAGGATGTAAAAGTGATATAACTTACGTTTAGAAGGTTGAATACAAGACAATTTTTTCCATCGAAATAATTCGTAATAAAATGTCGTCAGATTTAACAAGAGTGCCTGTGATATACAAAGAATATTGTCTTTTCTCCACAAGGAATCTGCGTTGCTTAACTAGATGGACCCAACACTTCCGGATGCACACGTAATTAGTTTGAAATTACGTTCAGTGATCGAAGTGTTCATGTCAGAATTTTATTATGTGTGCAGTCTGTGTCGTTATTAAAGATAAATAGCTTCACAACTGTTGATAGGCTGGGAAGGCTCAATTTCTTAAGCAGGAGAATTCTGTTGGATCCATGCCCAAAATAGTGAATGGGCAAATGTTCCTTTATTGGCAATGGCTAGAGAACCGGAACTGGTTCCCTAGACAGCGGACTTCTTCGTCCGGAATCGGTTCCCTAGACAGAGAACTTATTCGTCCGGAATCGGTTCTCTAGGTAAAGTACCTGCATAGGCTAGGGAACCGGAATTTTATTTCTATGCATGAAGCTGCTGAAATTCATTGTTTCTTAATTTATTATTATTATACCAAATTTATATAGCGCCCTTTTCATGATAAACCGTTCACATATCGCTTTACATGTAGCAAACGCAGCCACGTAGGGCGCGAAATTCACCATATAGTTTATATCGTTCCAATATGGCGAACAGTAGGCGGCGAGTACACTTTTGGAAACACAGTAAACGCAGGTAAATGCAAGGTTATGGCTTTGTAGGACCACATTCGTAACAGATCGCATTTGTAACAGGTGTTACAAATGCGATCGCATATGTAACAGAAATCAAGCACATATGTAACAATTTTTGAGACGAATGTGATCGATGCCGATTTTTGATGTGACATCTGATCACATTTGTCACATATCATTTTCAATCGGAAAAATGAACAAAAAAAGTGCATTTTTACATCTGAAACACATTTATAACATGTTTTAGCTCACTTGTACGAAGTGACAAATTAAGCTGTTGTGACCATCCTTTGGACGTCGTCCGTCGTCCGACCGTTCACATTTTTCTTGTGAATATGACAGAGACAACATTTGTTATTTGATTTTGACAAAACTTGCACAGAACTTAATATAGATCTATGATATCTCGGTCCTTCAAAAACCAGCCATATCACCTTATTCGTCTTGGAGTTATGGCCTCGGAGATGGCAATAATTTCTGGCTTTAGCCTTGTGAACCCGATTAAGACCACATTTTTTGTTATTTTGACTCAACTTGCATACAACTTATATATCTATAAGATCTCGGTTCCTTTCAAAAAACAACCGTATTGCACCATTTGACTTGGAGTTACGGCCCCTGAATTGGCAAAACAATGATGATTTTATCCTTGTCAACACAATGGAGACTAAATTTATTATTTGATTTTTATTAAACTTATATAGGAGCTCACTTCCTTTTAAAACAGCCATATCGCACCATTTGTCTCGGAGTTATGGCTGAAATGGCAAAATTTGCTTATTTTAGTCTTGTGAATACAATAGAGGCCATATTTATTATTTCATTTTGACCAAACTTGTATAGAAGTGAAATACATGTATCTATAACATTTCGGTTCCTTACGAAAACCAGCTATATCGCAAAAACTCGTACTGGAGTTATGGGCTCTTAAATGACAAAAATTGCTGATTTTAGCATTGTGAACATGACAGAGATCACATTTATTATTTGATTTTGACCAAGCTTGCATAGAAATTGTATACAAAAATGTATCATTAAGGTCTTGCTTCTTTTCCTCGATGAGTAGCCATATCACGCTATTTGTCTTAGAGTTATGACCCCTAAAATGGCAAAAATCGCACATTTAATAATATGTATAGTGCAGTATTACTCAGGTGAGCGATAGTGGGCCATGGCGGCCTTCTTGTTGATTAGAGGGATATTTCCGGTTATCTTAATGGTGTCACCCCGGCATAGAAGTACTTCTGGGTCGTTGTATCCTAGAAAGTAGTTCTTTGAAATTTTGAAGTTCCCAATTTAACGCTATCCCTACTTTGACATGTTATATTCCAAATGTATTTATTGATACTGTGTACATTTTTTGTCATTTCTGATGTCTTTAACAGTTGTTTTATGTGTGTTTTTCAGGATTACATTTCTGTGCGGAAGGATTAAAAAACTACACCAGACTACTGGTGGCCATGACAGATGTCAGTGGGAAATTTAAACATGGACTAGATACTTTGATGTGTAGCAAAAAAGTTCATCGTTGATGTTGGTGTTTTTCTGTGATATATTGACTGGGATAGTATTACTCTTCAGAAATACAGAGCTGTCAATGCTGCAATTTTGTTGTGAAATTCACAATCCATGTCCAAAAGTGCTTGTTTTACTATACAGCAAAGAAGGAGAAATTGTACCGGGCCGACACCTATATGGCAAATTCAGAAAGTGGAATATCTCAGCAACCATAGGGTTTACAGTCATGAAACTTCACACACTAGTAGCTGATAACAATACAAATCAGTGGCTAAAAGGATATTTCCAAGGTTTGTGAAATTTTAATTTTATTCAAATTTTAAAAATTCAGTAGTTGAATTTTCTTTGAAATTTGAGTAATAGTTGTCTCCTCTTGATTTGTCAGTCTTCTACTATAGTGCAAAGACACTGAACAAGCAGGAAGCTTTAAAAAGGCTATATAAAAAGAAGACACATAGCTTTTCACTTTAATTTTAAGAAAAAAAATATAAATTTAAATTTCTTAATTTTTAAAAAAAAAAATTCTATTTCGCATAGCGTCTCTTTTCCGAAGAATTTATAAGTATATATATGTGAACATGTTACAAAGTGCCGCAGTAGACCGTGGATAAACAGTGTCGTATGTGTGGAAGCTGTACATTTTGGACCGGATGGGTTTATAAATGAGGCTATAGTCGGTTTCGTAACAGAAGTCGGAGAGACTGATTGCTTGTCGGGGCTGGATCTCGAACCGGTCACGGTGTTATTACACTGATGTTAAAGCCAGTCAGCAGGCGTCTGATATATGATATAAAGAAATTGCGTGAATGTTCGTTCCCTTGCGCATGAGACGCATAACTAATATTACACGAAATAATTATTTTTCTCATTTCAGTCAAATCCAATGTGCTACCGGCATTTTGGCATTGAAGGACATTGCTTACCGGTGTGCCGAGTGCATTTGTCGGCATTATTAATGTTTATTACATGAGTACCTATAAATAGTAACAAATTTGTGCTGAAAATTCTCACATTATCGCAGTGCGTCATGCATTATCACATTATCATAATAAGCCTTGGGGCCATTATCGATAATGGCCCTGCCGAATTTGACTGGATTAGGTTTTCGTTTTAACAGTACATATGCATGGGACGTAAAGTCTAGAACCAGACTTAAAGCACGAATGCACGTGCTTATGTGACGTGTTTTTGCGGTCAAGATGGCTGCCGAGAGGACTCTGGAGTCATTGGCAAATAGATTGATTGAGTTAGATAGTACAATAGAACGAAAGAAAAAGAATTATACAGCCGAAGAAGCAGACGAATTCATTGAAAGCAAGAAAAACAAGAACACGAAATTAAAAACTACAAGTGACATGAAAAAATTCAAATGTTTCCTGTCAGAGGATGGCGAGGACAGACCAGTAGAAATGAGACCTGCGAAAGAACTTGATGCTTATATTTCCAGGTTTTTATTAAGTATTAGAAGAACGAAGGATGATTCCGACATGGAACCTTCGACTTTAAATAAAATTATTCGCGTTTCGAAATTACTTTTCTTGGTAGTTTATCCCAGTACTAGTTTGGTCTGAAGTTTATGCTAGTATATTTGGGCGCTCTTTGTCACGTGAATTTCGTGAAATATTTCGGCGTATATGTATAGGATAGACAACTCGTGCCGTTGTCTACGGGATATATACAACGAGCAAAGCGAGTTGTATATATCCCGTAGACAACGGCACGAGTTGTCTATCCGACTTAGACCACGTGACATAAAAACTGCAATTATTGAAAACTGTCCCACGCGTTCTATAGAAATTAGGATTAACGTGTTTTTATAAGAGTGATATTATCTTTGTACCGTTAGAGCTTATTTGTCAGTAGGGCATGTGAAAGAATGCAGGTTACTTTGTATAAATTCAGTTTTACTCAAATACCGGATTTACTAAAATTTGACGTTCATTAACACTTTGAGTCATTTGCAATCGCAAATGCTGAACAGTTAAATATGGATTTCTCAAAAATACTCAAAATTGAACTTCTGAACAATTAGTTTTTGTGAGGAGTTTGCATGCTGGCGAAACACGATGACAGATACGTTGATTCAAGAAAATAGCCAGGTTCCGAAACTACAAAAAAGGCTGACAGCAAATCGGAGGTAAACATGTTGGATAAAAAAATACTGTTTTTGAAGTAATCTGGTATTTTAAGTATGGACTAGTGCTTACTGGTAATATACATAATCACGTACAAATTATCAGATTCTATTAGAAATCACTTTTCAACAATCGGTATAAAGTGACAAAATAATTATGGTTATATTCATTTTTGTTCTTATAAAAACAGGAACCAGTGTCGGTGTTTATTTATTTATTTATTTATTTATCAGGATATAGTTAGTTCGTAGGACTACGAACACGACTACGAACACTTTTAACTATATCGTGCCCTTCTTGTAAGAATGATGTAGTTATTCTACTTTCTAACAGGGCCCATTTGTTCGAAACTTTAACGGGCTGTTAGTTTAGTTTATAGTAATTTATTTTAGCTCGATTGTGATGAAAGCTTCAAGCTTATTGTGACCACTCTCGAGTCCGTTACCTGGGAAAACCAGTACTGGTGCCATATGAGAAGTCATGGTCGTGACCCCAATGATGCTTGAACCCACGACTCCTGCATTAAGCTGTTAAACTAACCGCATGTTAAATGTCTATTCAAGATACTAGATACTTCTTGGTGGGTGGGAACACTAGTATGCTGTTTTAATTTTACTGTAAAGATGTTTTAGTGTTTATATTATATAATACTTAAAAAGTACATTTGTTTTTCTAAGTTGTCTAAACTGTCGAAATATACTAATAAAGTTAATCGACCGTTAGCTCAATCGCCTGATAAAGTTTCGGACAACTGGATCCAGTTGTTTGCAATTTATGAAAGGATCGTGCTGACATGTCTTTTTTTATAACAAGTGAATATAAAAAGTTACAACTGTTGGAAACGTTTCAGTGAATATGTAAATTACGTATTTACCCAGTTGGTTCTACACTGCAAGTATCGAGTTTCTTGTAATTCAATTTGATTTTTATATAATTATAACTATTACTCAATTCATAGATTTGCGCGTTTCTGGATATGTTTATATTCGGTCTCTGTCACAAACAATCCCGCGGGCTTCTGTAGACGTTAATACACACACACACACACAAAAGAATACTGCAAGGCGATTTAACTCCGGCATTAGCCTGTATTGTTAGATGGTAAATTAACACGAAATTCACGCTTTTTTTGCCCAAGTTTCCCCCGATATATATACAACGCTACTGTTGTATATGAAATATAGACGGGTACAAGTCTGCTTTCCGATGGGCTATTTACGGATTATCGTGGTCTAAAAGTGTGAACTGATATTGTTCTCACCACTCGAGGTTTATGATTGGCAGCAAACAGTCTGTAATTCATTATGAACGATTCAGAAAATACAAACAAGGATTCATTATGGGGCCTGAATGACTTCTTCGACGAAAATCAACATAATTGAGAAGATGATAAGTATTGCTTTTATTCATATTATGCAGACGTTAAATGCCAAGCGAATTTCTGCAAATCTAACTTTGTGTTTCCGTAGCAGAAAACTCAGTGAAAGGCAGACTGAAAATAGTATTTCACATTTTGGAATTAATGCCGATACAGATATCCTTTCTGTAATTCACTATGGATATGTTACTCTTTTTATCAAAAAAGCCGCCGTCATTTGTTTTTAAAGAATAACAGGTCTGATCTAGAAAATTTAGTGATTTTATTTTTCTGCTGTTAAAGATTTTGTCAAAAAGGCCTTCAAATGCGAGTCCTTTGTCGGTGGAGATTCATCTTAAAAGAAAAGTTTGATTCTAGATTTTAGTGTATTTTAAACAGAGTAGTTTAATTTTATAATGTTAGTGAATTGTATGGACCGCTTTTCTAGTGAGTGCAATAAAAAGTTGCCTCTATACAATTAATGGTTTAGGACCTCAGACACGGAGGCTTTCGACGCTTGTTCCGTTTCCTGGAAAATTGGAAACGATTGGTTAGTTCCGCCGGTATTTCTTATACTCAAGTGTTTAAATTTCTTCTTGTTTTGTAAAGCTAGAGGTACATTGGTTGCTCCTTACCGGCCATCTAACCCCCAACCCTGCGTTTTGCGCACGTTTTGTTTTCAAAAGGTTTTAATCTTTGATTAACCAGAAACATATATATGCATGGGTATTACAAGAATTCTATATTTGGTACAGTAAAGTTTAAAACATTGTGGCAAGGATTTTTGACAGTTTGACAGTTAAAGTCTAGTTTGAGATATCCCCCTTGTTAAGTACCGTGGGAATTTTAGATGATTTCATTTTAGCAGATGTAATATCAATTAAAATTTATGTATCATCCTTGTGTAAACAATGGTTGAAATACTATTGGTGTGTATATAGAGACGTTATTGACATTTATATTAAAAAGGTCTGTTACAAGTTATAAATCTGATTTAAAGAGACAGTTGATCTATGTGTGTTTCTTACATTACATGCAATATTTACCCGCTGTTGATAATAGATTAATCCATTTGTACAGGTGTATCACTAGTGGTATGCAGTTTTTACAGTTACATAAACATCGTTATAAAGAGTGACAATTTAGTTTCACTTGTCTGCGTCTGTGACAGTGTATATCATATTGAAATAATGCCATTTGTTTGCAGATTTGTTTAACACACAGAAGATGAGAAACTGTTAAAAGATGGGCATATATGATTTCACCGTAACTGTTTGCTTGTTGGAGGCAAAGAAACGTTTACATCTCTTGAATTTAAGAAGTTCCGTGACTGGTGTGAGAAAGTGACGTTACCTGGTTCGCCATTCACTGTGGCATTGTACTTGGTGTCTATAAGTGATAGCTGTTGCAGTAAGTCAATGTTAAACATGGTTTTTTACTCTATTAATTGGTAATACGTTCTGTCAAATGTACAAAATCCTTGTAACGATGATTGTTTGAAACTGTTTAAATGACTGTAAAAGAATAACTGCCAGAACGGTGGTAAAGAATTCTAATATTATGAAACAGTTTATTGAACATTTCTGAAAGCAGTTCCCTATCTGATTTAAGATTAGATTTATTGTTTATTTATTTATATATAATTAATTTTTCATTTGCCGGAATTTTAAGAATCAATGAATCACTAAGGATTTCAGAATGTCATTGTTAGATATAGTAACTGAAAGTCAGACACTGTTGTTCTTAGAACGAAAACGTATACCGGACATTCCTCCTGCCTTGTCGCTATCTTAGAAAGATATATACGAAAACCACTTAAATCATTTTCTTCAGAATATTTTTTCGTTCAGACATTTTCAAGAAAAAGCTTAATAAACGTATGTTTTGCGACGTGATTCAGACAGCCGCTTTCTTATTCTTCTGTTCATCTTGGCTTAAAACAAAAACTTCAGTTAGATGTTTGGACTTCATCCTTTTCGGTCGGGGGCTGATACTATGATTGCTAACAGAAGTACTTGTGAGAGGCTGTTGCAGAGACATGGCAGGTGGAAATGTGTCATCAAGAGATGGCTATGTGAAAGACTCTTTGAAAGATCGTCTTTTTGTCTCTCATAATTAAGACTTTTAAACATATCAGGTTTAATTTATTGCGTAAATTATTGTGTATTTTATTTTTCTATATGTTACACTCTTAAAAGGTGCTTGAGACTAATCACTTGAGGTTAAATAAATATGGTAATGTCACACTGGGTTTTATTTACATCGGAATACTGTACTTAGTGTTTTACATGTAACAGAATTATCTATATTGTTTAACTTACAGTTGCTGGTAGCGGAATGCTGCAATGTATGCATTACAAGCAGTTGAATGCTGTGTTATGTGCTCTTCTTACAGTGGTATGCTACGTTAGGTTATTTTCAAAAAGCGGAATGCTGCATTAGGTTATCTGCAAGCCGTGGAAGGCTGCGTTATGTGCTCTTCTTACAGTGAAATGCTGTGTTATGTGCTCTTCTTACAGTGGTATGCTGCCTAAGGTTATTTTCAGGTGCGGAATGCTGTTTGCAGCGGAATGCCCGTTAGGTTATGTGCAATAATGCTGCGTTTCGTGTTTTTCTTGCAGTGGAATACTGTGTTAGGTTATTTTCAGGCAGCGGATGGCTGCGTTATGTGTTTTTCTTGCAGTGGAATGCTGCGTTATGTACTGTTCTTGAAGTGGAATGCTGCGTTATGTTATCTGCAAGCAGCGGATTACTGCGTTATGTGCTGTTTTTGCAGTGGAATGCTGTATTTGTTTATCTGCAAGCAGCGGTATGCTGTGTTATGTGTTCTTCTTGCAGTGGAATACTCCGTTAGGCTATTTTCAAGCAGTGGAATGCTGCGTTATGTGTTCTTCTTGCAGTGGAATGTTGCGTTAGGTTTTTTTCAAGCACTGGAATGTTGCGTTATGTGTTCTTCTTGCAGTCGAATGCTGCGTTATGTTATTTTCAAGCAGTGGAATGCTATGTTATGTTATTTTCAAGCAGCGGAATGCTGCGTGATGTGTTCTTTTTGCAGTGGAATGCTGTGTTAGGTTATTTTCAAGCAGCGGAATGCTGCGTTATGTGTTCTTCTTGCAGTCGAATGCTGCGTTATGTTATTTTCAAGCAGTGGAATGCTATGTTATGTTATTTTCAAGCAGCGGAATGCTGCGTTATGTGTTCTTTTTGCAGTGGAATACTGTGTTAGGTTATTTTCAAGCAGCGGAATGCTGCGTTATGTTATTTTCAAGCAGAGGAATGCTGTGTAATGTGTTCTTCTTGCAGCGGAATGCTGCGTTAGATTATTTGCAAGCAGTCGAATGCTACTTTATTTGCTCCTTCTGCAGTGGATTGCTGCGTTAGGTGCTCTTCTTGCGGTGGAGTTTTAAGAAGTGATATGCTGATTTTTGTGCTCTTCCTGCAGTGGAATGCTGCGTTATGTTATCTGCAAGCAGCGGAATGCTGTGATATGTTATCTTCAAGCAGTGGAATGCTGCGTTATGTGTTATTAATGCTGCTTTAGGTTATTTTCATGCAGCGGAATGCTGCGTTATATGTTTTCTTGCAAAGGAAGGCTGCGTTAGGTTATCTGCAAGCAGTGGAATGTTGCGTTATGTTTTTTTTGTAAGCAGCGGAATGCTGCGTAATGTTGCTTTATGTGCTCTGCAAGCAGCGGAATGCTGCATTAAGTAATCTGCAAGCAGCGGAATGCTGCGTTATGTGCTCTGCAAGCAGCGGAATGCTGCATTAAGTAATCTGCAAGCAGCGGAATGCTGCGTTATGTGCTCTGCAAGCAGCGGAATGCTGCGTTATGTGCTCTGCAAGCAGCGGAATGCTGCATTAAGTAATCTGCAAGCAGCGAAACGCTGTGTTATGTGCTCTGCAAGCAGCGGAATGCTGCATGATGTTTTCTGAAGGCAATGTATTCCTGCTGATGGGTTTGAGACGATTGGGCTTTGGTGATCTGATCGATGGTCTTTCATAGAAGTGGGATATTAATGTACAAGGTAACCACGGTAATTAAGTATCGTTAGTAAGTATTTCTTTGTTTTCCATTTACTGCGTCAATAATTTTGATACAGAAGATTGTTAGCATTTTCTCTCTTTGCTATCTCGATATGCTGCCAATTATATACCTTATTCCTACTTTTATTGTTTCTTTTTTGTCTTGTTGAAGGTAATTGAGATTAGAGAATAATTGATTTACTCACAGCTTTAGCGTGAGTAAATAAAATTAGACCACGATAATCCGTAAATAGCCAATCGCAAAGCAGACTTGTATCCGTCTATATTTCATATACAACAGTAGCGTTGTATATATATCGGGGGAAACTTGGGCAAAAACGCGTGAATTTCGTGTCAATTTACTATCTAACAATACAGGCTAACGCCGGAGTTAAATGACCTTGCAATATATCAATGGGATAAAAAATAAGACTGGCATGGAGGTAAATTCAGTTGACAACGTCTAAATATTAATGTTGTAAAAATGACCCCATGTTATTAGATATCAATAAAAATGAATTACAATAAACTACATATTTGTAGTGTAGAACCAACTGGGTAAAAATGTAATTTACACATTCACTGAAACGTTTCCAACAGTTGTAACTTTTTATGTTCACTTGTTATAAAAAAGACGTGTCAGCACGATCCTTACATTTGCAAACAACTGGATCCAGTTGTTCGAAACTTTAACAGGCGATTGAGTTAAAGGTCGATTAACTTTATTAGTAGATTTCGACAGTTTAGAAAACTTAGAAAATCAAATGTACTTGTTGAGGATTATAAACACTAAACCATCTTTACAGTAAAATTAAAACATCATACTAGTGTTTCCCACCCACCAAGACTAGTATCTTGAATAGAAATTTAACAGACGGTTAGTTTAACAGCTTAATGCAGTGCTCGTGGGTTCCAGCATAATTGGGGTCACGACCATGACTTCTCATATGACCCCAGTAATAGTTTTCATAGGAAACGGACTCGAGAGTGGTTACAATAAGCTTAAACAGTTAAAGCTTTCATCACAATCGAGCTAAAACAAATTAGTATAAACTAAACTAAACTAAATTACAGCCCGTTAAAGTTTCCAACAACTTGGCCCAGTTAGAAAGTAAAACAACTACATCATTCTTACAAGAAGGGCACGACATAGTAAAAGGTATTCGTAGTCCTACGAGCATCTACGCACTAACTATATCCTGATAAACAAAGTAAACAAATAAAAAAAATAACTAACTAACTAAATAGATAAATAAATAACCTGGTTATCTTCTTGAATCAACGTATCCGTCATCGTGTTTCGCCAACATGCAAACTCCTCACAAAAATAATTGTTCAGCATGCAGTCCAATTATGAGTATTTTTGAGAAATCCATATTTAACTGTTTAGCATTAATTGTGTGATTGCAAATGACTCAGTGTTAATGAACGTTAAATCTTAGTAAATCCGGTATTTGAGTAAAACTGAATTTATACAAATAACCTGCATTCTTTCATATGCCCTACTGACAATTAAGCGCTAACGGTACAAAGATAATAATACTCTTATAAAAACACGTTAATCCTAATTTCTATAGAACGCGTAGGAGAGTTTTCAATAATTGCAGTTTTTATGTCACGTGGTCTAAGTCGGATAGACAACTCGTGCCGTTGTCTATCCTATACTTATTCGCGTTTCGAAATTACTTTTCTTGGTAGTTTATCCCAGTACTAGTTTGGTCTGAAGTTTATGCTAGTATATTTGGGCGCTCTTTGTCACGTGAATTTCGTGAAATATTTCGGCGTATATAAGTGTGAACTGATATTGTTCTCACCACTCGAGGTTTATGATTGGCAGCAAACAGTCTGTACCCGCCTTCCCTCCCATGATGTATGTTGGTGCTTGTATTTCAGTTATAGCTTGCTTCAATGAAACAAACTGGCCTGAAAATTTCTTGTCTAGAATATTAAGTTTATTTTATTATAAAATAAATGTTGTTTTTGGTTTATGTTTACTATTCTACACAGGATATGTTAAGTTTTGAATATATATAATGTGTGTTTGTTTTTTAAGTAAATCACTCAGATTGTTAGTGGTAAAGCTACAATTTTGGTTGTATCTGTTTGGTTCTGGTGATGTTTTTTCTAATAAAATCTTAAACACCAGATAAAATTAGAGATTTTATTAATTATTCACACCTGTGTTTTACGCAAACTCGAAACATTTATCTTAACAACATGATTAAATTTACTTTTAGTCTCGTTTCAGTTCAAATTTACCCGGATACTAGATCGCTTGGAACTATACGAAGAACATTAAATCGATTGTTGAAATATGAATTTACTTCGCGAACAATTGTACATTTTTATGCTGCCAATTATATACATTATTCCTACTTTTATTGTTTCTTTTTTGTCTTGTTGATTAGAGAATAATTGATTTACTCACAGCTTTAGCGTGAGTAAGGGGTATTTTTGCCAGCATAGGCCGGTATCTCAGCGATAAAAGCTATGGAACCGACCTGAAGGAAAAGGAGTTTAGAAGAAGCAGAGAAGTTTTGAAGGCTAAATGTAAAGACCTAAAAGAAAAGGGGAAGGGGAACAAGCCAAACCGATCAGAGCCTTTTACTAAATCGGAGATTGAAATTCTTCACAAGAAACAGATTCTTGGAGATCGTAAGTGACATGGATGTCTTTTGTCAAACATTGTTTACATTTCACCTTAGTAACGCTATAAATAGGCAATATCAAGGGAAGTAAATCGTGTACGCTTTAGTAATTCATTGAACGTACCTTTCCGACTGAAGTTTGTTTGTTTATTTCTTGTGAAGTCACACGTATACAGTTTGTGCATATGTTTTAATTTCTAACTGCTAATAAATTGCACCACATATCAAATACACAATGAACTCTCAAATCAATTAAACAATAAAATAAGGGCGCAGCTTTTAAATAATAAGTAGATCTACCAAATTATAACCAGTCGTATACTTAAAAAAGGGAGGTAATATTTAAGCTATTGTTGAAAATTATTTATACAAACAACATTCAAATATTTATGCGCTACGCTGAATGTTGTACTTCATATAACAATAAGGAAATCTGTTAATTTGATTCTTTTAAGTTTGATATTTAAAGCTCACTTTATGCATTTACCTTCCTCATATATAAGCAACAACTTCCAATTCGTGGATCTAAATTTCCTGATGGATATCAGAAATGTTACTCTGTTACAGTTGTATATAGTTGAGGGCCTACCATACAAATGCTTGGGACTGTTGTACTCTGTGCTTCCGAGAATTATACCATTACATATTATCTTTTATTCATTGCAATGCAAAATTTTGTTAATTTTAAAATGTAACATCGGTCCGCTCCCTTTCAGATTCTCCTCAAGCTTTGCTAAACTCGATGTGGTTAAATAACACAATGCATTTCGGTTTGAGAGGTCGCCAGGAACATCTGACAATGCTTTGGGGAGACTTAGATGTAGGTGTTACTGCAGACGGCACTGAATATGTAGCATTCACGGAAAGAGCAGCAAAAACGAGGAATGGGTCAGAGAGAGATCCCAGGCATTTTACTCCGAAAATGTTCGCACAGCCAGGTAAATTGAATCTTATATGCCTTTACTTTTTCTAAGCATGCATTTCCTATTATCATTATTATTATTATTTTCTAAAAATTGGAAAATGCATTGTCAAACAATTTCAGCTAACAATGTTTTAAGCATTATGATTATACTTATTTTAGGTGATGATGCTTGTCCAGTGAGATTGTTTAAACTGTATGGAGAATTGAGACCAGTGAAGATGTGCTCCCCAGACTCCAAGTTTTATCTCTCGTTGAAGCCTAATTTTGGAAAAGAGTGTGCTACAGGTATTTAATATTTCACTTGTTTGATAAATGCAATAAATATGTGTTATCTGATTCTATTATATTTACTATTTATCAAAATAATTTCACCTGAAAACAAAGAAAATGAACATTAGATATTTATGATTTATTTTTTTGACTGTCTAATATTCTTGTATGCTGTGTTATTTCGGTTTAAATACGGGTGAAATAAAAATGTAAAATATATGTTATAGGGCACTTGTGGTATATATCTGCACCGATGGGCAAAAACAAGCTTGGATGCATAGCGAAGACTATGAGCAAGGAGGCTAACTTCCATTCCCGGCACTCAAATCACTCAGGCAGGAAAACAACTATTTCCAATCTGTTAAATGCTGGCTGTCATCCTACCGAGGTGGCCCAGTTGTCAGGACATAAAAATTTGTCACTTAATCAGTATCATACAGTTTCATTGGTTAAACAGCAAGAAATGTCGGCCATAATCCACCAGAATGCACCTTCTACATCAGTTGCGCATGTCCTGCATGAAGGTCAGCAGCAGCCCACTGACATACAGATGGATGTAGATAACACTATGTCAGACGAAGAGTTACTTGCCGCATCACAAGACATTGAAAATGCATTGTCAGCAATTAACAATTACGAAGAAGTTGTAACATCTAAAGCAAATACTGTAATAAATCTCCCCCTTATGCAGAGTCCTGGTGGTAACCTTCACATGACAAATCAAAAATTCAACCCAATGGGTTTTTTTCAGAGGATGCACTTTTAATGGTGCTGTAAACATTGTTTTGATGTAAATACAGATTTGTGATGTCTATATGTAAAACGCTTATGTGAAGTATGTGAATAGAAGTTCATTGTTGATGTTGGATACTGTGACATTCATTGAAAATGTAAAAAATCACTAGTTAAAATGATGTTGAAATGCTACTGGTGCACAAAAATATAATGCTTTAGTTTCATTAAATTTGAACTTTGGACTACAAATAAAAATAAAAATTATAAACTTTATATTCTTGCTTTATTTACTATATAAATAGCCTCGGGCTATTATCACCTTGCCAGGGCCATTATCACTCAAAGGCACCGCTCTCCCATATATTAACCTATACTTATTACATGAGTACCTATAAATAGTAACACATTTGTGCTGAAAATTCTCCCATTATCGCATTGTGTCATGCATTATCACATTATCATAATAAGCCCCGGGGCCATTATCGATAATGGCCCTGGCGTTAGCGCGGGAAATTAACGTCCGTAAACAGAAATGACGTCATGGCGTTTCATGGAGGTAAAACAGCGAATATTTCCGTTTTATTTTATCATCTTGAGCGTAACATCGTGTATTCTTCGTGAAATAACGTATTTTTATCCCTAAATTATGCAATAAGCAAGAAAGTACAACTATCCAGGTATTTGATTTTATACAGTAAATACACTCTTATACAAATAATATAGAAACTGAAAAGCTGAAATTTATTGTGCCAGAAGATGCAAGTACCCATAAAAATGACACAAAAAACATTTCTTACTATATTATAGGTAAACATGCAATAAACAGGTAAATACATGGGAGAGCGGTGCCTTTGAGTGATAATGGCCCTGGAAGAAGATAATAGCCCTCGGGCTATTATCACCTTGCCAGGGCCATTATCACTCAAAGGCACCGCCCTCCCATATATTAACCTATACATAACAAGTTTTCTTTACACTGACAGGACATTGGTTGTATTACACAGGGAATTACATGGAGGTTGCTTCAGTGTGATAAAATAGTTGTTGTTGTTGTTGTTTGTGTATTATTTTATTTATTCATTTGTTTTTTCAGTTTAGAACATATTCCGAGCTTTCAGCTTCAGCCCGCATCAGGCCGTCGTCAGATACATTCTGCCTTGAATGGGATGCTTCTATTCTGATTTGCTTTTCAGGTTTACAACGCAGGTCTGTGTTACTAAGAAAATATTTAACGGGGCTGATTTCCTGGGTCGGCCTCGTGCAGTTTCCTTAATATGTATTTGTCCTGGTACCGACTGGAAACACAACTTGACGGTATTTGTATTTCAGTTTTGCTCGATTCATTCTACTTCATTCGAATTCTTTAGATAGGACCTTTCCTGTTGGGACTTTTATTCATGTTTTTCTGTATGTTGTTTTTTCATAGCATTTATGTGTTTCAATTCTTTTAAATGTGCATTTCAGATACTTTGTTGTCTGTGCTGAAAGAGGTTGTGTCTGGTAATAGTTATTTTAATATTCTTTTCACTGTTTCAGCTAACATATATGTAGAAAATTATTCAGTTGCAGTGTTTTAATGACTGACTTCCTGTAAAGTTCCTGAACCAGTTGATATCAGAATGTTAAAGAAATGATAGATGGTACCAATCTGTGAATATTATGTCACTTTTTTCTATAGGTGTTCCTGATCACACTTAGAACTATACACACACACTCAGCTGTTTCTCAAGAAAGGCCGACACCGGTTCACAATCTTTCTTTTGTCATTTGCAGGCGATGAATTCCATATGTCAGAAGGAAATTTAGAATCGTACCAGTCAGCAGCTACCCATAAACCAGACCAACCTATTAAGTCGAGCGGGCAGAAGCTGTGATTCCCAGTGTTACACCGCAGAATGACGGCTAGTTTTCGGTAAGCGGTTTACATGTTCCACCGGTGCATTGCCCTCTGGTCCTAATGTCTTTAGTCAGAACTGTAGCCTAAAATGTCAATAACTGCTTGACAGTTTCAGGGGTACCCTGAGCTGTGTCTGGCTCCAGTTGGAGTTCTTGACCTTCCGCACTTGCCTGCTTCCAAGATGGCGCGGATCGGCTTTGCATTTGGCGTTTCAGGCATTGTTCGGCTTAGCCGAAGAAATAATTCATTTTAAGATAGGCTGTGATGTATTGATCTGTTTTACTTCCAGTAATTGTCGTAAATATAATCACATATTGGTCTTTGCTTGTGGGTTTTGGTCTTTCAATCATTAAAAGTTTCATTTTTCTGCAATTGTAGTGGGTAAATTATGCATTTTTTACTAAAAATTGCATATTTTTAAAGTAAATACTCATTTTGATACATCATTTTTCAAAATAAATAAGCTTAAAGTTACATAAAACATACTATAAGCATTAACTAGTGATATCACAGTTGATTTCATGAAAATCTGATTGAAATTTTCAGAAGGAAGGCAAATTTTGTAATGTGCCTTTTTTCTTCAAAATTCCGGTTTCCGAGCCAATTTCTCCGCAAAGTAGGTCTAATGTTTGAAATGTTTCTGCGGGACAAAATTTTCTTTGCGATGACAATGTCTTGTGTAACTTTTCTCGCAAAACACTAAGTTACAAGATTTTATGGGAAAAATTTGGCTAAATTAAAAATTTGATAAGATTTAGGTGTCACCCCGGTATAGAAGTACTTCCGGGTCGTTGTATCCTAGAAAGTAGTTCTTTGAAATTTTGAAGTTCCCAATTTAACGTTATCCCTACTTTGACATGTTATGTTCCAAATGTATTTATTGATACTGTGTACATTTTTTTGTTATTTCTGATGTCTTTAACAGTTGTTTATGTGTGTTTTTCAGGATTACATTTCTGTGCGGAAGGATTAAAAAACTACACCAGACTGGTGGCCATGACAGATGTCAGTGGGAAATTTAAACATCGAATAGATACTTTGATGTGTAGCAAAAAAGTTCATCGTTGATGGTGGTGTTTTTCTGTGATATATTGACTGGGATAGTATTACTCTTCAGAAATACAGAGCTGTCAATGCTGCAATTTTGTTGTGAAATTCACAATCCATGTCCAAAAGTGCTTGTTTTACTATACAGCAAAGAAGGAGAAATTGTACCGGGCCGACACCTAATATCTTCGTACTGGTTTGTTATCTGGCAATTAAACTTGGCAAGAATACCGAACGGTTATCATGACTGGTCTGTTCATAGATTTTTGTTTTGTTTGTTTTGGGTTTAACGCCGTTTTTCAACAGTATTTCAGTCATGTAACGGCGGGCAGTTAACCTAACCAGTGTTCCTGGATTCTGTACCAGTACAAACCTGTTCTCCGCAAGTAACTGCCAACTTCCCCACATGAATTATCAGAGGTGGAGGACTAATGATTTCAGACACAATGTCGTTTATCAAATAGTCACGGAGAACATACGCCCCGCCCGAGGATCGAACTCGTGACCCCGCGGTCCGTAGACCAACGCTCTTACCTACTGAGCTAAGCGGGCGGGCTGGTCTGTTCATAGAAGGATGGTACTTCATGTACATGTCACTTATCGGTTTTGGTTTGTAAGATTTCATTTTTACTAAATGCATGAATACATGTATATGAATATGTATGATTAAAGGGGAAGATGCACACCACATGCAATCTCTGTTCAACTTTTATAATCGGAAATTCGCTGGTTGTATCGCTTCAACAACAAATAAAGTGCACTAAAATCAAGACCAAGGCAGTCTCAACTAACATAGAGTCTTGTAAAAGCTGAACACTGGGTATATATACATTAATGTACTTAAAAATAGTAAATAGCTTGACTATTCGAATACTACTCATGGCTATTGTTCTGATCCTGATGTCGTCGGCGTCCGCGGGTTCGCTGCAAGATAAGTTTTTCGTTTTCGTTTTGTTTATCTTTGTCAATTCGCATTGCTTTAAACATAAAAAAATAAATAAATATACTGACGACAATGGATACATTAAATGAAATATGTCCCACTTAAAACCCTGACGTGAACTTTATTGGATTATATTTACTAAGAGAGTTTTCTTGCCAGGCCTGGTGTCTGCATTCGTATGGAAACACTCTTATTTTGTATATCTATAGGAGCGGCACGAGTAACTCCATAGGTGAGGGTGTTGCAGTGGATAGTTTTGCAGATTATGAAACCGGCGGAGCGGGTTGAATTCCTGGTCAAGGCCGGAATTTCCAGAGATATTGTGTCTCTCATCCACCCATTCTCATCCATCAGAGGTTCGTCAAAATCCCGAGACGAACGTTCATCCGGGGAACCATGGTAGACCTCTGGTATGCGAGAATGTCATCCACCCAGTTAAGACCTTACGTGTATCGGTGCGTTTTACCAGACCCGTAAACGAACGTATGAGTGTAGACTCGTATATGAGCCAGGGTATAATTTCAATTGAAATTGATGGGAAGAACTAACCATCGACTAGAGTGTCGAGGGACACACGTTCGAGACCGGCTGAAAATTACTCGTATCTGTTACGATTTTCTCCACTCGGTGCTGTTTCAAGCTGGGAAGTTGTCGGTTACTAACATAAAGATACTGTTGTACTGATTTTAATATTATTTTAATATTATTGACATTTATATCATCATCATCATCATAATAATAATAATAATCATCATCATCTTGGACTGGTCCGTTCTAGGATCAATGGTAAGATTAACTGCCCTAAACTGTATTACCTAAATACTGTTGAAAAAAGGCGTTCTGAATCCAACAAACAAACATAATATTCATCAAAACCATTTGAGACGTTTCAAGTCAAGTCAAGTAAATTTTATTTACAAGGTCGGTGCAAGTATAATAAATAACATAAGCTCTAGTGAGCTTTTAAAACCGACTTAACATAGCACATAATAAATAGCTGGCATTTAAAAGTATTATGCAGGACATACATTATATACATACATCAATACGAACAAACTAAAATATAAGAGATCAGCGAGTATAAAAAATCCATCAGTTAAATAAGTAAAATACTGGTTTTTAAAATAAGATTAAGAAGGACCCAATTATCATAGTATTATCTATTCTATATTCAGTATCACAGAGAGTACTATCTCATTACACATGAGTATCAGTTACATATCACATAATTATCACAGAACATTATTTTTTAAGTACTGATAATCTAGACTCAATTATTACAGTAGTGATAATATTTATATACCGAGAAATCCATGTCCATAAAAGTGCTGTTAAATGTTAAAATAATGACCACAAGCATACAAAGGATGGTACAGTATGCAAATTACAATTTAGCAAAGTAAGCTTAATTAAATACATATAATGTGAACACCTGTACATAAAAGACAACATGACTGCTTATCTACCACAAGAACTGCACGAACAGTCAGGCCCATCCCAGCTGGCGATGAGTAAAACTTGACGTATCTCTGAAATCTTGAGGTAGAGAATTCCATAACTTACTAGCACCAAATCTGAATGATTTTCTACCATAACGTTCTGTTTTAGGTTTTGGAAGTGATGTCATATTTTTATGCCTAAAATCATATGACGAGTGTTTGAACTTTACTGGATCATGCAAATAACTTAGATTTTGGGCATAAAGAATTTTGAATGTTTCCAAAGCAATATTCCTCATTCTTCGAACTTTTAAAGTTGTAAGTCCAGATTTGACTAAAAGCTCCTCATATTGACTATGATAATCTTCAGAAATGAACCGGAGTGCACGCTCCTGAATTTTTTCTACTTTTTTGGTATTACTTTCCCCAGTGAAATGCCAAGTTAATGGACAATAGTTAAAATTTGATAGGATAAATGAGTGGTACATAGTTAATCTACCTAATCTGTTCAAATATTTGTTTGCAGTAATAGGTGTAATATGGTCACTACAGATTGTCAATAAATGGTGGTTATTTGTACCAAAGTATTTGGAAATCTGACTAAAGCGAGTTATGATCCGTGCACAAACATATATACATTACAACAAAATAACAAAACAAATCTAAGTTCAAAGCTGTGACCTTGATCTTGGATATAGCAACACGGATCATGATCGCAACACACCTTCTATCCATGCTGATCATTTGTACCAAATAATTTGAAAAAAATCTGACCATGGGCAAGTTATACCAAGGACAAGAACCTATATATATATCTACACGAACGCACAGCCTCCGCTATTTCACAGCGGGATTATAATAAAAGAAGGCCTATTAGCTCACAGGCGGGCTCAGTGGGGTGAGGGTAATTAGAAAATAAGTATTTTCTTAAAATCTCATAGACATTAGTTCGCAGCAAAAGGTCGGACCCTCCTAGACTTCATGCTAACGATTCCGTCCATGACAAGTTGTATATAATTTGTCCCGTGGCAACTTCCTGTTTGTCAACCAACTTGAAACAGCTCCGGATGACGAAAGATAGCTACAAATGTATGTCGCCACCGGGTTCGAACCAGTGACCTGAGCATGTGGGTCTACATTTAGGCAAGTCGAGGTAACAGTAGAAGTAGCTGAAGTTCTTATCATATTAAAGTGGTAGTGGCAGTGAATGCAGAAATGATTATAAAAATTGAGCCACGTCACGGGAAAACTGGCATTCGGACATTTTCGTGAATTTCCAGAAAATCTATATTTAGGATGCGCAGGCTGATCTGGGCCCACACTGGTTGCAAAGCCTCGAAGATTCCCGAAGGCCCATTTTCTCATGATGCGGCTCAAATATTTTTCTGACGTTATTGACGTCGACGACGACGACGCTAACTTGTGATGGTGCTTATGGCAGTCATTTAATGATGTTGCGATGACAACCAACTCATTGAACATTTGCAGTATAAAACTCAACATGATACATATGTGCTTCTCATGTCAACCCCCATGTTGGACAAACACATTCGTATCACATTTTACCTGTTACGAATGCGATCGCATACGTACGAAATCTGTTACAAATGCGATCTGTTACGAATGTGGTCCCACGTGGCTTTCTAAAAAAGGTAAAATAAACTAAGATAGTAACAATTAACACGCAGGATACTTATCAAAAGAAATAAAATGTGAATTTCGGTAGCTTTATGCATAAGAATAAAATCCAGTTCCCTAGCCTATGTAGGTACTTTGGCTAGAGAACCGTTTCCGGACGAATAAGTTCACTGTCTAGGGAACCGATTCCGGTTCTCTAGCCACTGCCTTCTTTATTTATAACAATTTATTTATTCGCGATTGCGAAACATGTTCGTACAACTTAGATTAATCGCTCTCGAGACTCATTCCAGATGGAACCAACCTCTAAGAGAGAGAGGCAACGTGGCAACAATTGTTGTGTCTTGCCCAAGGCCACTACCACCACAAGATTAGTGAGGATCAAACTCAGGACCTTACTATCCGGAGGCGAACCCGCTTTAGTTCACCCCTAAAAATTAATGTACATTTTGTAAGCTGTTCTTAACAACAGACCCTATTGAGTTGTATGAAAGTAGTTGATACATCGGACGGAAAGTGATGAAGAGCTTCTGGCTTATAATGTAGACGTTGCATGTGCAGCTCTTGTTGGCGGGAATCAGTTATTTCTATATGAATTCCTCTGATTAACTCATTGTTTTCTAGTTTACAGTAAATAATTGATTTAAAGATCTTTTTCTTTCATAATGGAACCACATTTTTAAGCTGAACTCGACTATAAATAATGGTAACTAATTCCTATAGATTTTAAACCGACGCAATATTTTGACACTACTTATTCAATATTTAGTTTTTATTACCCTATTTTGATATATAATGTAGAATATAATCTGAATTTCTAAGTGTTGTTACCAGATATACCTGTAGTAAACTGCAAGTTAAGGGCTACAGCAACTATGTATGAAGTTGCTCCTGGAGACGACTTGCCTCAGTCTCTGCACCCAGGTGTCTTCTCAGCTTCAGTTTTGTAATGAAAAGTACAAGTCATCTGAAAACACTAGCAAAAAGTCTTCTATAGAGGAACACTGGATTTTGTTTCTTTGTTATGTGCAAGATTATTTATATGAAGAATGAAGTTATATTGTTTATACAGAAATTGTGAATTGATTGAGAACAAACATCTCTAGAAAAAAAGGAATTTGGCATATGTATGCATTAATGTATCCTCTATAGTAACTTAGAAAATATTAATGTAAATATTAAATTTATTGTAAGGTGTTTGAAAAGAAGTGGAGTGTCATTCGAAAGTGTTTGTCTACCCAGTATTTCAGCAGTATATTGATGTAAAAACACAAAATACACAGTTTTAATTGGAAACCGTTATTAGGAAGTAGCCACATGTACGAAACATTAATGTTTTTATTTATTTATTTATTTATTTATTTGGGTTTTACGGCGCACCAACACAGTATAGGTTATTAATGTTTTTATGATTTATGAGGGTATAAAGGTAAGTGAAAGAAGTGATCCTGTTTTCATTTGGGATATCATCCGTGCAATGAGCTGTTAAAACAAAACTCAGTTATTGCATGGGATTGTTCATTGCCTTCTTATCAACAGGACTAGCAGTAATATTCATCATTCGGAAATGAACTCTCTGACACAGATACATTCAGTCATTGAAAAATGGTTCTTAGGCTGATGGATATGCCAGTGGATAGTTTTGCCAGCTGGTATGAAAATTGCAGAAAAGTTTCGGAGGAATGAGATTTTGACAGGTCATACAAATTATACATTGCTATTAATGCCACTGCTGCACTGGCCTGAGTACATTGTAACTGTTGAGTTCCAGAATCTATGGATGTTGACACACAGACTGTAGACTTGGGGTATCATCCATGCAATGAGCTGTTAAAACAAACCTCAGTTATTGCATGAGATTGTTCGTTGCCTTCTTATCAACATCATCATCAGGAAATGAACTCCTTGACATGGATAAATTGTGCTGGTGGAAATTACATGAAAGTTTTTGCAAAATTGTAAGTAAATTACAGAAAAAAAATCTGAGAGGAGTGGTTATTTTTCTGAAGTAGAAAGGTAATGTACATTTTGTTAAACATGGCAGTTTTTTTCTTCATTTTACGTTTAGAAACAAATGTGGTGCAAGTACATTTAGGCAGCTTTGTGTTTGTCTACATTCATAAGGCGACACATTCATTTTTATGCCCCTTTTTCGACTTCGCAGTTTTAGTTTTATTTTTTTATGTATGCTAGTAGATAATACTAAATACTGTTTGTTTGTTTTGGGTTTAACGCCGTTTTTCAACAGTATTTCAGTCATGTAACGGCAGGCAGGTAACCTAACCAGTGTTCCTGGATTCTGTATCAGTACAAACCTGTTCTCCGCAAGTAACTGCCAACTTTCCCACATGAATCAGAGGTGGAGGACTAATGATTTCAGACACAATGTCGTTTATCAAATAGTCACGGAGAACAAACGCCCCGCCCGAGGATCGAACTCACGACGCCGCGATCCGTAGACCAACGCTCTTACCTACTGAGCTAAGCGGGCGGGCACTAACGGGAATTGATTGAAACTTGCACACTTGTTCACTGTGATGACAAGCTATTGAAATGCTATTCGTACGATTGGTGGTGCTTATAGACGTCGTATCGATGACGCTAATGGTATTACTGTGTCAGATTTTTATATTCCTTGGAATTTCCTCCATGTCTTCATGCAAAAAGATGATTTCGTTATTAAATGGTGCATTAGAAATGGTCTATTAGGAGATGAGACTCCATGTACTAGTAAATTATCTACGAGTAATGGTTCTACAAAGTGTGGTGGTACCATGAAATCTTCAAAAAGATCGGGAAAAGCTACAGGATATACTTCGAGATGTAAAAAAAAAAAAAATAGAAATCATGAATGCTCCTCAATAAAGTATAGTTTCTTCGAGAACTCCAAACTTGAAATGCAAGACGT
Source organism: Mercenaria mercenaria (assembly GCF_021730395.1). Taxonomy (NCBI): domain Eukaryota; kingdom Metazoa; phylum Mollusca; class Bivalvia; order Venerida; family Veneridae; genus Mercenaria; species Mercenaria mercenaria. The sequence continues at coordinate 56,148,330 of NC_069372.1, forward strand.
CATGATTTTCATTAAAAGTTATCTTGAAGGAAATACGTTGTATCGATGTAGTCGCATGTCTGGAAAAGTATGGCGGTAAATTGGGGTTCTTTCCTCAGGGAAATATTTAAGGAACGCTTTGAAAGAAATGTGAAAATGAGGAAACTTACTGACACCGTTGAGCTTCTGGCGAAGAGTAAAGCATCATAGGGGAAATCCAAAGAAGGGTAGTAAGATATGGGTTTTGGAATAGTCGAGAAAGACAGTAACACTATCATAGATAGTTTAATGTAGGTATATCATTTTTTTTGTCATATCAAATTATTTTCTATTAAAATAATTTCTATTTACATCATTGATAACAGTTTTCATATCAAATATTAAGGGTTTTTGTTAAATACATTTGTAAATATAAGATAAGAAAAAAAAACATTACTCATTACTACAAATACGAAACAATTTTGATAGAGAATATATATTATTTCGTTAACTCCTTGATGTTCATGTTATGGCGCAATTTATATTTCGCAATACGTTATATATGTGGTGTCAAATTAACGCTTCTGTACTGTACCACTATAGTGTTCTCCGTAAATAAGTGTCAACTTCTCCAAATGAGTCCTGATACAACGCCTCGCCAACGATCAAGAATACCTTCGATACGCACATCTGGGGTAGACTATGCGTTTTCTCTTTTTTTTTTTTTTTTTTTTTTTTTTGGGGGGGGGGGGGGGGGGGGGGGGTTGAGAGAGGGCGGTTAACGTCATACCGACATCATCATAGTACATATGGTGACTTTCCAGCTACGTGCATTATTTTAAAATATAAAGATTAAAGCGAAATGCCTCAGTCAATCAATCTGCGGATAGCGAGTTCGATTCCCACGCGAGGGTAAGGCGTATGTTCTCCTTGACGATTTGATAAAAGTGTCTGACATCACTTGCCCTCCACCTCCGAATCATGTGGGGAAGTTAGCAGTTACTTACGGAGAACAGGATTGTACTGGTACAGAATCCAGAAAATCAATCCGTCTGTTTGTCTTTTGTTGATACACGGCCTTAAACCCAAAATAATCAGATTTGTTAAAATACGGTATTATTTTGCATTGATTTTTGAATAAACCCGTCTGCTTTATCTTTGTACCAGTTTCTTTTTCTTGCGTGCTTACTTAGCGATGCATCGCTCTCTACCTGCGTGTGCTGTGCTTCGGGGTATCTACCATTATCTTTTAATTTCTTGTTAGCTTTAAGTAATTATTTGTCGTTCCGAGGCAGTACTCTATACGTGTTCCTTCACCATGTATGTTTTGTGTTTTATTGTTATTATCGACTTCGTTTGTTACCGTGTGCATTGCGTGTTTATAATTTGCATACCCATGTATAGGCGACTGCGTTCTTGATATGTGACATGTGCTTTTTAGTATAAATGTTGTTAGATGTTGAGCTGCTCAAACCGGGACTGGAGGACGTAGCTTGCATTTCCACTACCGTCCATGAACTGGCTCAGTCAAACCGAGCCTGAAGCATTTTCAATTGTGAACCTGTGGTTTTCAACTTTTTCTATTTTGTTAGGTTTAACGTCACATCGACACAATTAAATAATCAGATGGCAACTGGCTAGCTGTTAATAAAACCCCAGGTGAGACTATATATGTACACTCATTTGAATATAATTTATGTGGTTGAACATTAAAGATATATATGAATAAAATACGTGGTCTTAAAGATGTACTATGCTCACCTTTTACATAATATTTCTTTATTTAGATATTGATTTAAATCTAGGAAATCCTCATCAACTGTCTTTAACTTGTCTCAATATATAATCTAACCGAGTATGCTGCAATCACAATCAAATGTCTATATAGTAACAACCATTTGTTCCAAATAAACTTTCAGAGTGATATAACATTCATACTTTTACTTACACATTAAAGTTTATTACATTATTTATTTTCATCATTTTCCTTGAGAAATAATGTCAGTTGTTTCACAATATTAACCGTGTTTGTGTATTGTTCCAATCTAATCATATTTCTAAATTTTTGAGTCAGACTTGATCCGTATCAGTTTCTGTTGTTTGCATCCGAACGTCATACATACATGGATCATTTTCCCGGGGTTAAGCGTAAAACGACAAACATGAGAAAAAACATCTGCAAAACAAGAGGGCCAAGATGACCCTAGGTCGCTCACCTGAGAAACACTATAACAGTGTAAATATGTTTGATCTAGTGATTTCATGGAAAAAATATTCTGACCAATTATCATTAAAATTGGAGCAAGAAGTATAAATAAGTATTTTCTTTGATTTTAACTAGTGGCCTAGTTTTTGATCCCAAATGACCCATGTTCGAACTTGACCTAGATTTTATCAAGGCTATCATTCTGACCAAATTTCATGAAGATCAATTGAAAAATACAGCCTCTATAGCATACACAAGGTTTTTCTTTGATTTGACCTAGTGACCTAGTTTTTGAATACCCATATTCAAACTTGACCTAGATTTCATCAAGGCAACCGTTCTGACCAAATTTTATGAAAATCCAGTGTAAAATGCTGCCCCTATTGCATATACAAGGCTTTTCCTTGATTTGACCTAGTGACCTAATTTTTTAACCGAGATGACCCATATTTCAACTTGACCTAGATTTCATCAAGGCTATCATTCTGACAAAATTTCATGAAGATCAATTGAAAAATACAGCCTCTATCGCATACACAAGGTTTTCCTTCGATTTAATCCAGTGACCTACTTTTTAACCCAGATGACCCATATTCAAACTTTATCTAGATTTCATCAAGGCAATCATTCTGGCCAAATTTTATGAAGATTAGTTGAAAAATACAGCCTCTAGCACAAGGTTTTTCCTTGATTTGACCTAGTGACCTAGTTTTTTTTTAACCTAGATGATCCATATCTGAACTTGACCTAGATTTCATCAAGGCAATCCTTTCTGACCAAATTGCATGAAGATTAGTTGAAAAATACAGCCTCTATCGCATACAGAAGGGTTTTCTTTGATTTGACCTAGTGACCTACTTTTTGACCCCAGATGATCCATTTTCAAACTGAACGTAGATTTTATCAAGGCAATCATACTAACCATATTTCATGAAGATCAACTGAAAAATACAGCCTCTATCGCATACACAAGGTTTTTCTGATTTGAACTAGTCACCTACTTTTTGACCCAATTCAAATATGACCTAGATTACATCAAGGCAATCATTCTGACTAAATTTCAGGAAGATCAATTGAAAAATAAAGCCTCTATCGTATACACAAAGTTTTTCTTTGATTTGACATAGTGACCTAATTTTTGATCCCAGATGACCCATATTCAAACTTTACCTAGATTTCATCAATGCAATCGTTCTGACCAAATTTCATGAAGATCAATTGAACAAGAGCTGTCTCCATAGGATGACATATGCCCCCGATGGCACTTTGAATGAATAGTTATGGCCGATGTTAGAGTTTAGGACCTTTGGCCTACGGAGCTGGGTCTTGCGCGCGACACGTCGTCTTACTGTGTCACACATTCATGCGTAGTTATTTTAAAATCCATGCATGAATGACAAAGATATAGACCGGACACGCCCATCAATGCACTATCATGAAAAATGACCTTTAACGTCTAAGTGTGACCTTGACCTTTCAGCTACGGACCTGGGTCTTGCGCATGACACGTCGTCTTAGTGTGGTACACATTCATGCCAAGTTATTTGAAAATCCATCCATGGATCACAAAGATATGGACTGGACACGCCCAGCAATGCACTATCCTTTAACGTCTAAGTGTGACCTTGACCTTTGAGCTACGGACCTGGGTCTTGCGTGCGACACGTCATCTTACTGTGGTACACATTCATGCCAAGTTATTTGAAAATCCATCCATGGATGACAAAGATATGGACCGGACACGCCCATCAATGCACTATCCTTTAACGTCTAAGTGTGACCTTGACCTTTGAGCTACGGACCTGCATCTTGCGTGCGACACGTCGTCTTACTGTGGTACACATTCATGCCAAGTTATTTGAAAATCCATCCATGGATGACAAAGATATGGACCGGACACGCCCATCAATGCACTATCCTTTAACGTCTGTGACCTTGACCTTTGAGCTACGGACCTGGGGCTTGCGCGCGACATGTCGTCTTACTGTGATACACATTCATGCCAAGTTATTTGAAAATCCATCCATCGATGACAAAGATATGGACCGGACACAAAATTGCGGACAGACCGATAGACTGACAGATGGTTCAAAAACTATATGCCTCCCTTCGGGGGCATAAAAATACAGTCTATCGCATACAAATGGATTTTTTATTTGACCTAATGACCTACTTTTTGAACCCAGATGACCCATTTTCAAATTCGGCCTAGATTTTATCAAGGTTATCATTCTGACCAAATTTCATGAAGATCAGTTGAAAAATACAGCCTCTATCGCATACACAAGCTAAATGTTGACAGACGACAGACGCCGGACATAGAGTGATCAGAAAACTGAGCTGAAAAAATGAATCAATTTTCTATAAATCTAAGTACCTATTTCCGGGAACATCTCAGCAGATCGGCGGCGTTTTCTCGTTTAGGGCACAACTTGGGGACCATACGCTTGCACTCTGTGCATCATTGAAGGTTCCACGTGCACCGCCGTTTGCATACATCTGCGGATGACTCTTAAATTACATTCTGGTACTTGTAACATGTGTAATTGAGTTCAATTCGGGGCTAGAGGGCCTGGACGGTAGCTTCCACTACCGTCGATGAACAGAATCAAACAGAGCCTGCAATTTTTTCGTTTATGTTGTGTTTCATGATCTCGTAAGTTTTTAACAGTTAAAGTTACAGTATTAATTTTTCAAATTCTTATCAAAACTGGTAGGGGCATTTCTCAGGTCTTATCATTATATCGTCCTTTCTGCTGATTTAATTTCTATAATGGTTCTTGACTGGTCAAATTACGGAGGAGAATTTTTCCAGAAGGTGCGGTATGTTTAGGTTGTAGGAGGATGGTCATTAAGTTTTGAATTCGAGTTTATTTTGTTAATAATGTCATTATATTGAAAATTATTGATTTCTTCGCATCGTATTTTTAACAATTATATGAAGAATACTAGTACATTTGATGGAGATATATTAGGCATTTCAAATAAGAAAGGAAGTACTTAATAATGATTTAAGTCTTTGACACTAGCATTATGACAGAAGCAGATCGGGTTAGATTTGGATATGTTTTTCTTTGTGAACTTCAAATTAAAAGGAGAGTTTCCTCTAATCTCCTGCATTTTTTAAATTTTTGGATTAAAAACGTCCCGCGGTGCATATTTGTCAGGTCAAATATATCGTATATGCTTCAGTAAGTTTTATGACCCCGTCTTACTATGTGACATCGTTGGGATCGCAATGCTACGGTTATAATCAGCAAAGCGGCCTGTGTTTAATCGTGTCGGTGGCATTGTAATTATACAATGTATAATATTTTCGCTGAGTAGAAACCGAGATGTTACTTTATGATGGAATATTAGTATTAAAATAAAAAACTGACGTTTTGTTCTGTCAAAATGTCACAATATTTATTTTTTATTTATTTTCTAACCTCCCACGGGATTGTGCTCCCATTTAAAACAATGGGAGGTTTTCACCCGTGGGGTTTACGATTATTTTTTATTTCGCACAGTAATACATCTTTAAGTTAAATTTGAGTTGATACTGATAAAATTATAATTAATTAGCAAAAAGTGAAACATTAAATGCAATTTCAAAAATTCATCGAGTCGCCAGTGGGGGGATTTCCTCCCATAACGAAAATGGGAGTTTTTTTCAAAAGTCGTTTTTCAACGCGAAATCATGTCACAACAGTTTTTTATTGTATAAATTATTAATTTGTGTTAAAATATTTTGGTTTGAAAATTTTAGAAAAAACCCACGGTTTTTTTCTCCCATAATTGGTAAAGTGGGAGAAATCCACCCGTGGGACCTCCCATGGGTTAGCAAAAACCCCATGGGAGGAAAAAATACTCCCATGGGAGGACCCACTTTGAAAAACCTCCCATGAATTCATTCTTTAACATATAAAAAGGAAAACGACCAATTATTACTCTACGGGATTAGAACTATCGTTTAATGTAAAAAAAATCAGAGAAAAGTCAAAGGCAAAAGGTAGCTGAGTTTGCGAAAATTCCGGATTTGCAAACTAAATCCGGAGACTGTTTTTGGCGACCTGTGGTTTTCCACTTTTTTATTTTTGTAAAAAAACAAAGAAGAATATCCAACAGGGAAAGCCACGTTCCAAAAACGCAGCCTCCCCAAGGCACAAACGAACAACACACACACAAGGACAAAACAAACAAATACAGGAACATAGTGGGGCACCGCCTTGGAACGGTCAGTGGCAAAACCACAGCTAGGGAGTTTAAACCGGTTTATGGTGCACCTAACCTCACTCTTACCCCCACCATGTTCCAAAGTCACAAGACAGTGTAAATAAAGTTATCCCCGCCAGGTGAAACCCTAACATACGTAAAGGCAACAGAAGGCATGTAATGTAAAACACAAGAGCTCGTCGAACACGAAATGCTCCCCTTGATGCATTCAGTAATTGCACAAGGAACAGAAATTATTTGCTCACTGTAAACAAAAGTTCTACTGTTCTGATTCAATATGTACGTGTGTGTTCGGGTTTAACGTCTTTTTCAGTCATATAAACGACGGTGTCTACTTCTAGCAGTGAGCACAATGCTCAACTTTATAGTGCTGCCTCACTGGAATATCACGCCGTAGACACGTGGAATGATACCCCACCCAGTCACATTATACTGACACCGGGCTGACCAGTCATAGCACTATCCCCTTAATGCTGAGCGCCAAGCGAGGAAGCTGCTAGTACCATTTTTTACGTCTCTGGTATGACGCGGCCGGGGATCGAACCCACGAACTCCTGCACTCGAAGCGGACGCTCTACCACTAGGCTACCGAGGCAGTTCTGATTCAATGTAACATTGTCCTTTGACATATTGACCTCGAAATCAACAGTGGTCGTCTGCTGGTCATGATCAACCTCCATATTAAGTTAATTGATCCTAGGCCCCAAGCGTTCTCAAGGTATCGTCCGGAAAGGGTTAAATGTTCCGGGTCAATGTGACCTTGACCTTTAACCTACAGACCTCAAAATCTATAGGGGTCATCTAAAGGTCATGACCAACCTCCCTATCAAGTTTCATGATTCTAGGCCCAAGCGTTCTCAAGTTATTGTCTGGAAACAGTTTAAATGTTCCGGGTCACTGTAACCTTGACCTTGGACTACTGACCTTAAAATCAATAGGGGTCATCTGCTGGTCATGATGAACCTCTCTTATCTTTCATGACCCTTGGCCCAAGCGTTCTCAAGTTATCGTCCAGAAACCGTTTAACTGTTCCTGGCAAATCTGACCTTGAACTTTGACCAAAGGACCTCAAAATTAATAGGGGTCATCTACTGGTCATGATCAATCTCCCTATCAATTTTCCTGATCCTAAGCCCAAGCGTTCTTGAGTTACTGCCCGGAAACCGTTTTGCCCCAGTGTTCCTTTGTTTGTTCGTTCTGTCCTCATGTGTTGGCTTTGTTTGTGTGTGTGTGCGTGCGTGCGTGCGTGTGTGTTTGTGGTGTGCACGATTGCGTGTTGTGGGTTTCGTTTTGGGGAAGCTGCGTTTTTGGTGCGTGACATTCCCTGTTTGATACTTGTCTGTTTTTTTACTGTTCCTGGTCACTGTGACCTATCAACTTTCACGATCCTAGGCACAAGCAATCTTGAGTTATTATCCGGAAACCATTTATCTGTTCCGGGTCAGTGACCTTGAACTGACATACTGATCTCAGAATCAATAGGGGTCATCTGCTGGTCATGACCAACCTCCCTATCAACTTGATCCTAGTATCAAGCGTTCTTGAGTTATCATCCGGAAACCGTTTAACTGTTCAGGGTCACTGTGACCTTGACCTTTGTCATAAAATCTCAAAATCAACAGGGGTCATCTGCAGGTGATGATCAACCTTCCTATAAACTGTCATGATCCTAGGCCCAAGCGTTCTTGAGTTATTATCCGGAAACGGATTGGTCTACATACAGACCGACCGACCGACATCTGCAAAACAATATACTCTCCCTTTCTTTCTTCGAAGGGGGCATAACAATGCTCTTATATATATATGTTTGTTTGTTTAATTTGGGTTTAACGCCGTTTTTCAACAGTATTTCAGTTATATAACGGCGGGCAGTTCACAGACACTTGGGGTATGGACCCCCCCCACCCTCAGCCCAAACTACTACACACCTGTATATATTTTTTATCATCATCATTGTATATCGAGACCCAGAAACTAATCACACAAACATTGTTAAACTTATTTGAGCTAATTTAAAAAAATATATTATATCTCATTAGCTTTAATATACACAAGATAGAAATCTTTGACAGAAATATTTCGTACACCCACCTCGAATATCCGCTCGTTTTTTTCTTCTTTTGCAATTTTCCCGTATATTTCTGGTGTCCTTCGTTCAAGTACACATTACTCTTCACGATGATGATAGTGACAATACTCAATCTTTGCTCCTGCCTGCACAATATCCGACAAATTTTGCAATTGTCAACTCATTTCGGTCCATTTACAAAATCTTTCGACGATTAGAACGCTGGCTCCCGGCCTGATACGGTAAGTATGCGTCGCGCAGTGAACGTTAGAACCAGCATACGATTAATAGACATTTGCGAATTAAGTCTACGTGGACTGTGGACACCTAAGACGATAGATTTTTCAACATAATTTATTTATATTATGCGCGGTAGGAAAAAGAGTTTATAACTGCATTAGGGTTTGGGTTATTATATATCACTATGCGGTAGGTGATATAAATTCGGATGTGCCTGTTTTTAGCTCGACTTTTGGAAGAAAAAGTACTATTAAAGCTATTGCACTCGCTCCGGCGTTGGCGTCGGCGTCGCTGTTTGTTAAAGTTTTTGATGAAGTCAAATATCTCTGTTACTATCAAAGCTATTGACTTAAAACTTATACTAATTATTTACTATCAATGTTTACACCAGGAGAAATAATCTCCATAACTCTGATTGAATTTTGATAGAATTATGCCCCTTTTTAATTTAGAATTTCTGGTTAAAATTTGGATAAAGTCAAATATCTCTGTTACTACCAAAGCTATTGACCTGAAACTTAAAATAGTTATTTACTATCGAAGTCTACAAAAACAATCTTCATTACTCTGATTTGAATTTTGACAGAATTATGTCCCCTTTTAATTTAGAAATTTTGGTTAAAGTTTTTGATAAAGTCAAATATCTCTGTTATTATCAAAGCTATTTACTTGAAACTTAAAACAGTTATTTACTATCGCAGTCTACACAAGGAAAAATATTCCCAATAACTCTGATTTGAATTTTGACAAAATTATGTCCCTTTTTAACTTAGAATTATTAGGTTAAAATTTTTGATAGGGTCTTATATCTCTGTTACTATCAAAGCTATTGACTTGAAACTTAAAATACTTATTTACCATCAAAGGCTTCACCAGGAGAAACATTCCCCAGAACTCTGATTTTAATTTTGATAGAATTATGCCCCTTTTTATGCCCCAACTTTACGGGGGGGTGGGGGGGGGGGGGAGGAGGCATATAGATTTGCCCTTGTCTGTCCGTCCGTCCGTCCTTCCGAGAATGTTGTGTCGCGCCTAGCTCCAAAAGTATTTAACGTAGAGTCACAAAACTTTACAGGAATGTTGGTCAGCATGTGTAGTTGTGCACCTAGGGTTTCGCGTCTGGATTTATTTAGTCATGTAGGAGTTATGGCCCCTGACTTAGTAAAAAATTGGTCAATTTAATGTTGTGTCGCGCGTAGCTCCAAAAGTATTTAACCTAGAGCCAACAAAGTATACAGGAATGTTGGTCAGCATGTGCAGTTGTGCACCTGGGGTTTCGCGTCTCAAGAAAGCATATATGTTTATATGTACATTATATATGGTTCTGTTTTTGCATTTTTTTAAATAGCAACATATTATTTTCCCAAAGTTGATCGGTGTCCTTTGTCATGTAGTGGGGACATCTGTGTCCCATGGACACATTTCTAGTTAACTAAGAATTTTTGTTTTAAGTTTTTGATAAAGTCAAATATCTCTGTTGCTATCGAAACTATAGACTTGAAACTTAAAACGGTTATTTACTATCGACGTCTACACCAGGAAAAACAATCCCCATAACTCTGATTTGAGTTTTGACAGAATTGTGCACCCTTTTTACTTAGAATTTTTTATTTTATTTTTTTTATAAAGTCAAATATCTCTATTACTATTAAAGCTTTTGACTTGAAACTTAAAATACTTTTTTACTATCAAAGTCTACACGCGGAGAAATAATCCCAATTTCTCTGATTTAAATTTTGAGAAAGTTATGTCCCGTTTTAACTTGGAATTTTTTACTGGCAAGGCTCTTGTTCAAAGCACTGAGAAAAGTCGAGCGCGCTGTCTTACGGACAGCTCTTGTTCCGTGTTTCTGTCCATCAGAGAGAAGTTATGCTACACATATCGCCAAAAGTATTAAATCAAGTCATGCGCTCTGCACGTCGTCATAATGGTTTGAACGTGCCATGTTTCTTTAAAATCCTTCAAGCAGTTCAAGAGTAACATATCGCACTCAAATCAAAATTATATGACCTTTGACCCCTAAGTGTGATATTAACCTTGTAGCTAGCCATCCAAAACATGCACTCTGTAAGAAACATGTTTCTTTAAAATTCCTCAAACAGATCAAGAGTTACAGAGCGGACACGAAACAAAATCATATGACCTTGACACCTAAGTGTGACCTTGACCTTAAAGCGAGCAACCTGATACAGGCGCTCTACACGTCGTCTTGATGTGGAGAACATTTGTCAAGTTTGTTAAAATCCTATACGGGGTTCACGAGTTACAGAGCAGAGTCGACAAGAAATTGCTAACGGACAGACGAACAAACAGACAGACAGACAGCCATATGAACACCTGTTGTATCCCAAAATACGTCCCCTCGGGTGTATAATAACAACAAAGGAATGGAGACGCACGCTATTACGTTTTCTACTGTTTTCACAATGATTTACCTACTGACCTACATTTTGATTCCAGCTGACCCAGTTTAGATTTTTTCATGTCGGACGACGACGATGATGGAATATGGATACATTGCGATCAGACTAGCTCATCTTTTCAACTTTGATGCAGATGCTCAACTTATTATATCAAAGAACATTTCAGAAGAAAAGTGTTATGACGCTAGATCAAATACTTTTTGCGATATGTATAACAAAACATTTCAGTGGTGAACAGACGGACGGAAAGACAAATCCAAATCTTATCCTGTTCGGTGACATAATAAGCCAGACCTTACCATCATTATAGGAATGTTTGCCTACCAAACATAAATTTAAATTATCATGTTGAGACGGTCCCCTTAAGATTCTAGATCAATAATTAAATTCATAATTAATACACGATTATATTTCGATTTCAAGATGTGGAATGCAAATTTTTTGTATATCTTGGTGAGTATTTATATAGATTATTACATTTCGATTGGCCCTTGACTGGCAAAGGGACGTGACACTATCAAAAAGCTGTTCCTGAGGGAGCACCCCGTGTTTTGATTTTTTTAATCTCTTTATTTTTGATCATTTCACACCAGTTTTGAACTGATATCATATAATTAAGCACGCAGCCACCCCAGAGTCCTTTTTCCAGGGACAATTTAGTACGGATGGTCATCAAGGGACCCAATTATCAATGACCTAACCACGACTGTTCCCATAGTGCAGGCCCTGTATAGACAAAGTGTAAAAAATGTTTAAAAACCGTATTTTCTTAATGCTAGGGCACAGCGCATCTATAATGTTTAGAAATAGTTTGTTTTAAATAAACAGCCAATAACAAGAGTGCAATCAAATGAATTTTTAGTAGACTTTAGATTGACCGAATGTTTTCCAGAAAGGATAAAAATACATTCCTCAGATTTCTAATATTATGTTTGTTTGCGTCATGCCAAGATACTGTGCACTACCCTGCCCTGTTTTACAGAAGTAGTATAGCAGTCGGTTTGATCGCAACATTGCATATATATGCGAACCGGCTATTTTGATTTTATTCTTGCATAAATTATTAAAACACTGAAAAAAATTAGTTACTTAGTTTATGAAATATTTTTTAATTTTTTATATGATATTATCTTGGTGAATATTGAGAAAGCTCTCCTATGAAAGTATTTAATATATTATCGAAAATATAAATATCCATGTATTGTTAAAGTAGGCTAAAATCTACTAGGCAACTTTTCAAAATAAAGTCCTATTCTTGACAGGTTACAAGAAAGGTACGAGGCAAATGACGAATCTGAAGTAAGTTTAAAAGATTTATATTCAAGATATAAGGAAAACGATGGAGACCTCAGTAAAATAGCACTAGGCCGATATACACAAAATTTGTTTCCAACAGCCCTTGCTTATAAAAAATGGTTTGCTGAAGACAAGAAAGAGTCATCTGTATATAAAGGATTGAAAGTAAAAATACACAATCAAGAAACAGAATTAAATGAACTTTCTACAATTCATCAATGGGTCCCATCGCCATTTTTCGTTTGCAAAAATGATCCAGGCCACGTTCAGTATGCAATGTTTTGTGAAGTAGTTAATGGAAATCACTTAGTAAAGAAAATAACATTCTACAACAATGGAAAATGGCAGCTCCACGTCGGAGAAAATCAAATAAACCTGGAAGACTTTACAATAGAAGATACTTATTCAATTACAAGGGAGTCAGTACATAATGTTTGCAGCATTGTTTTCAAATTAGTAACATGTAAGGGTAAGCAAAAAGAAAATTGTGATGTCCAAAAAATAAAGGCCCTTGTAACTAAGTCATAGGGGAAGAAAAAAACAAAAATATACAGGTCACTCAGATGTAACAGGCTAGTACCTTTAACTGCTTCTGCAACAACCTGCAGAAATTGTCAACATTATGTGAAATTTAATGAGAATGAACAATCCAAGTCCAAAGATATGGAACCTGGTATTTCTACAAATGAAGAAAATGTAATACTGAAAACAATGACGCTGATATGAGGGAAATCCTTGAAAGAATTATACCCGATGCAAGCGGGAAAATGTTAGATTTGCTGCTTATACAAAAGCAGAATTTATCACGAAACCCAAAAGGGAGAAGATGGGATAAAAAAACCCTCAGCCTCTGTTTGTCGTTATGGTGCAGGAGTAAGAAAAACTATCAGCAACTTCGAGATAGCAAGATGCTTATTCTGCCCTCCGGAGTAACATTGGGGTTGTATAAACGAGCAGTAGACCAGAACGCAGGTTTCCTAAATGATGTGTTCTGTTGGATGAAAGAAGAGTAAATATAAGGTTGCAGGGGACCAAACGCTCGGGGTTATCTGTATAGATGAAATGAGTATTCAGGAGGATTTATGTATGGTAAAATCAAATGGTGAAGTTAGATTGACAGGTTTTATAGACATGGGCATAGAATCGGATAATTTACAAATGTTATGCACCGGAAAGAAAGAGCAACCCATGTGTTACAATTCTTATTTTTAGGATTGAATGGATTCAGATTCCCATTCGCGTGTTTCCCCGTAACACAAACTAAAGCTGCTAACCTGCATTTTTTATTTTGGCAAGCAGTTAAATATTTAAATATGTACAACTTCAAAGTACTTTTCGTTTCTATGGATGGCGCTCAGGCAAATAGAGATTTCATGCGAATTTTTTTCCTCTGAAACAACCCCGTTACTACAAAACTTTTCAACCAAAAATATCTGGTCTCCAAATGATCCCGACATAATTTTCATAATGGACTATTCACATGTATAAAAAGAGTCAGGAATAATTTACTTAAAAGTGGTGACGGAAAAAGTTACATCAAAAGTCTCTCCTATAACCAAAACATCTACTGGGAGCACTGGGTGAATGCTTTTAAATGGGACAGGGAAACAAATGCGTTTCCAATGCATCGCAAGCTTACAAATGACCACATGTTTCTCACCCAGGAATCTAAAATTGCTAAAGATGTTTTAGACGAGGACATGTTGCACCTAATGGAATGTTTCCAAAAGGCAATGGGTGATACTGGTTACCTGCTAGATGACACTATTGCACTGTTAAAGGCCACAAGCACCATGGTGAAAACGTTCCGAGACAGAAGGCCGATCCATGACATCGAAGATACTCGTCTTGAAGGTCTTTCCGAAGCTCTTGGATGGTTTAACCAGTGGGAAACACTCGTGAAGGACAGAACTGGTTTGACTGCAAGTGAAAAAGAAAAGATGCTTCTTTCAGCACAGACGCGCGAAGACTTAAATTCATACGTGACAGGCTTCACTAAGCTATGTAAAGACATACTGAAATATGACAGAAATTCAATTGTCCCTGCACGGGTAAATAGTGACGTCATTGAGAACATTTTCTGTCAACAAAGGGGAATTATCAACGGTAACAACACAAATCCAACTTTTTACCAGTACTCAAAGAACATAAATACCGTCATCATAGGTCAGAACATGCAATCAAAAAATTCAAATGCTGCAAATAAAGGATGTGAACCCCTTTGCTTTAACGCTGACAGACCTGTTAAAGAAAAACGAAAAAGTTCACATGTGAGAAAACCCCTGTCTGTTTTAAACAGGTAACAAAATGGATAAATGTGCAAGCAGAAGGAGCCAAGCGCGTTTGGACTGGCCAGACAGCTGGTGAACTCTGCTTGCATTTCTAGGTTAGTTACTGTAGACTGACACTGTGTTGAGAAACTTTACAATATTCATGACCATTTGTTAAATATGCAAATTCGATGTTTCAAATTTCATATTTTAGCAAAAAACAATAATTTTTGATTGCAAATTTGTTATTCTAGAATCAATTCCATGTTGAATTAATTACCTTTTCCACGGCACAATTGCATTTGTTTGAACAGCTTTGTTGTAATGCACCATTCTTGGTCACCTGAAATGAAGAATAAAAGCAATGACTATTGAAGCTTGTTTTTAACAAATATGTACAGGAATTGAATTGCATTATTTATATATTTATTTTTATTCAACTGTTTTTATAATATATATTTTCATAACACAAATTTATAAATAGAAAATTTATACTTACAAACAGCTTATATTTATAAGTTTGTTGTCCATAATATCGTTTCCCGGATTCCCAAAGTTACCACGTTTTAACCGACGGTATGTTCATGAATTTATACGAGAAAAAAAAAACACAGATTAGTAATATATGTAATTTTTCTACCTTCCAGAAATCCTTTTAACATATATCATTTACAATAAAAAAACAAACAAACATGAGGACAGCGATTATGTCACACAAGTCCAGTCCACAATATTTATAAAGCTGTATGGCCAGTCCACACGCGCTTTTAAATAAATGACTAGAATTGTAAATCTTTAACACATATCTTAAAAATTACATTTAAGTTATAAAAAACACACATTTCTGATGTCAGTGACTGTTATATGTCAAACAAGTCTAGTCCATAATATTTATAAAGCTGTATGGCCAGTCCACACACGCTTTTAAATAACTGACTAGAATTGAAAATCTTTTACGGTCGAAAAAAAACAAGGAAAAATTTATAATAATAGTGATTGTCATGTCCAGTTCAATATATAAGAGTTGTATGGCCAGTCCACACTAACATTCATGTAACTGACTAGCATTGTAAATATCAAAAAGAAAAGGGCCATGAAGGCCCTGTATCTCTCACCTGACGTATTGACCTAAAGATCATCAAGATCAACATTCTGACCAAGTTTCATTAAGATAAGGTCATAAATATAGCCCCTGAAGTGTTTGTTACCTAGCTTTTCTTTTGATTTGACCCGGTGCCCTAGTTTTTGGACCTCACATGACCCAGATTCAAACTTGACCTAAAGACCATCAAGATTAACATTCTGACTAAGTTTCATGAAGATACATTCATAAATATGGCCTCTAGTTTATTAACAAACATTTCCTTTGATCTGACCTTATGACCTAGTTTTTGACCTTCGATGACCCAATATTGAACTCGTCCAAGATTTTATTGCGGGTAACATTCTGTCCAAGTTTCATTAGGATTATGTCAAAATTGTGACATCTAGTGTGTTAACAGTCAAATTGTTGACGAAGGACGGACGGCGAAAGGACGGACGACGACGGGCACAGGGCGATCACAAAAGCTCACCTTGAGCACTTCGTGCTCAGGTCAGCTAAAAATCATAACAAAATGAATAAGTAGTAATTATCTGAACTTACAGACAACAATGATAGTTTTCATATTTATGAATAGTTTACTTACTAGTAAATGAATTTAGTTACTAGTAAATGAATTTATATTAGACCTAAACTCAAAACATACAAGTTATAAATACCAAGTACATCATACGAACAATATGATGGTAAACATTCCGGTATACAGTTATTTGTTACATGTATACAGATATTTTTTACATGTATGCCCCATGTGGTTCTGGGACGATCTGTGTAAGAAAAGAATTGGAACTACTGCCTTACCCTTGCATAACACTTGGTTTTGCTGTAACTCTGTGATTCCAGCAGGTATGCAAATTTTGATTCCATACCTCATGCTTTTATTTCTATATAAATGAGATGTGAAACCAAAATTTGTAGTCCTGTTTGGCGCCATATAACCTAGACTGTATTGGTGCACCGTAAAACCCAAATAAACTAGAGCTATCACTAAAGGTGATGAATGTACCCCCGCATGCAATGACACAGTGCACTGCAATTTGACGCACACAAGATTGCATAATTATATGGATTGTATGTATATAGACTGTATGTATACAGTATAGTAACAAAAAACAAAGTCCCATAACTATGCAGAATATTTATCTTAAAGAATGTAACATGCACCATGCACAACTAGGGTTGGTACTGATCACTTGTGTGAAGTTTCATTAAATTGTGTGCAAGGGTTTGGTAGATTAGGCACGCACAAGATTGCATATGCAGACTGTATGTACATAGTATTTTAACAAGAAACAAAGTCCCATAACTCTGCAATTTTTTTCTGAAAGAACCTAACATGCCCCATGCACAACTACTGTTGGTACTGATCACTTGTGTGAAGTTTCATTAAATTCTGTCGAGGGGATAAGGAGAGATGGTGCGCACAAGATTGCGTCTACGGACAGACATACAGACGGACGGACAGACAACCTGAAACCAGTATACCCCCCCCCCCCTTTACAACTTTGTTGCCGGGGGGGGGGGGGTACAATAAAATTTTACATGTATACATTAGAAAAGTCATTCTTGATAGGTGCAGACAGACTTGAAAATTTGGTACAGCCACTTCTGGGATACAACACTGACAGGATGGACACCATCGCTGAACAGAACGCTTGTAAGCGATGTTCTGTGTGTGAACGAAGATTTTTTTTTCTAAATTCCATGCAGTCTAGTATGAATTTCGGTGACAATTAATTCAGTTCCTTGGTTTTTTTTCTTATGTTATCATTAACTAGATCTATCTGCTCGTGCATCTTCCCATCTTCAAAACTTTGCCAACCCGGGTGTTGTCTCATTCTGTTCCACTGACTCCAAAATACAGGCGGTGCTTCTAGAATTCCTATGTCAATTCCACTATAAAGTTTGTGCATATCAACAAGTTTATCAATACTTGGCATTAAGTGGTCCAAACATTCACCAGGTGTATTGAATTTTGGCATCAAATAACGTTCAGGACGCTTCAGTTCATTTAAATCACAGGTAATGTGCAAAAATAATATAATACTGCGATACCGTTTAATGTGGCCTGCAGTAATTTCCTGTTCAAGGTATTGTATACCAGCTGCAGTGTTTCGACCACCACGATACAAAAAAGTCACGTTTCGTATATCTACAAAATCCAGGATATGGCACATTTCATTTTTTAGGTACTTGCCCTTACTGTCTGAAACAATGTAAATGTTCCTGTAATTTGGTATCAGTTCTTGTTTTTCTACCCGTCTTGCTTCAACGAAGTTGCTTACTTTTCTAAGCACAAGTGGGTTTGCCAAAGCCATTTTGTAAGGAAATCTGGAAGATACAGTGTACTGTTTGCATGCAAGATTATTTAATTGTCGGTAAAAAAAGTCGAGTGTAAAATGGGGTATTAGAAAGACCTTTGTTTTTCAGTTACACGATGGCTTTACATCTAATGATCATGCATAAAAACAGGTAAAAACATTGTACATCAAGAAGGAAGTCGGATTATAACATGCTGTATGACCAGTCCACACGCGCAGTAACAAATCGACTACACGGTTACATTTATTCTATGTTCCTGAACACTCTAGAGACTTTACAATATATGTCCCAATATTTTACATTATGATTCAAAATGACATATACATAGAAGAAAAATCTTTACATAAAATGAAGTTTAGACAGTAGCATATGATATAAATCATTTAGACAGTCTATAATAACAACGTTTAGAAGCTTTGCTAATCATATGAAATACTGTCTCACAAAAAAGGGTATATTTATTTTGAAAAACCCACAAAAAATTTCTCAAAATTAAACAGCCATTTTGAAAACTTGTTTTCAGATCTTTTTAAAGGTTAAGATCATTAAAGTCTACCGATATCCAAAACGGACAGAAAATTTACAATTCATTCTTATGGCGTGGTCACCTACCTATTTAATCGGTAAGGAATGATCGGTGATCGTATTGATCGTACTAAGCGTAGTTACACGTAATAATGTAGTCAAACAAAAATTGACGTAGTTCGAATTTACTTTTTTCCGTATAAGCAAATAATTTTTCGACATTTCAAAACTACTACGTTTAACTACATTTTTTGCCCCTACGGGGCCCGATTTGAACGTATTTACTTAGTTAAACTACTTGACGTACTTAACTATGTTATCGTTTTGATCGTTAAAAGAAAAACACATCGACAGTACGTTAAACTACGATCAACTGGGGCCCACTACGCTAAACTAAACAGGGTTCCCACACGATAAACGCTTTTCCGACTCAACATATTATCAATTTGCGTAGTTTTCGTACCGATCGTAGATAAACGTATGTAACGTATGACTCGGGGTAAGACGAAGTAAACCCCTTAGTTAACCCCCCTACTCGATTTACTCGTAGTTGAACGTAGTTGTTCGACTTACACGTACTTCACGTACGAAAAACTACTTTAAAAATGAACTACACCAACTACGTGCGTAACGAAAGTACCATTGCTTCAAGCCTTCCCACTGCCCCTGTTAGTATACGACACAATGCCCGGGGACCCACTTATCGCTCTACGCAACAAACCACCGGGAGAGTCATCAAAAGGTTTCAAAAAAAATTGAAAAAACCACGTAAATTTCTGCTTCATTTCATCTGATTTCCTTTTCTTTTGTTTACCTTGTTCAAACGACGTTTTTCCCTTTTACTTTTCCTTTCCCTTTGCCTGAACTCTTTCCACTTGTGCATGCCCCGTCCTCTCGTTCCACAGCAGTGCTTTTATCTTCAGCTGAAGATGGCGAGATTTCTCTCGCTACTTGTCGTGCTTCAGCAGATTCAAATACATGGGGTTTATTATGAAATCTCTGTTTTGTTTTAAACCCAAACTGGTCATTTAAATATTGTTATTGTGACTGAGTAAAACTTGTATTTCATATGCTTCACAAGCTTCTAAAGGTCTTTCTTAGTATAAAACTATCATTGAAATAATTAACTTTGTCCATTACACCTGACTTCAGCTTAAAATGTGAAACAACTTTACCGTTTGATTTATCCGACTGAATTTCGTTCAGAGAGACCATTTTGGTCGTCGATTTTTGTTTTTTTTTCCATCACCTTTTTCCTGTGAGCCTTGCCTTTTTCGCGTTTAACATACAACAGATAATCTTTCCTAAAGTGTGATGCGGAAACATTTACAAATTTGGACACGATCTCATTGAAAAGTTCGGTGATAAGACAAACCAGAATTTCCAGTCCCTCCTCTGATTTATTTATTTTATTTTGTTGGGTTTAACGTCGCACCGACACAATTTTGGGTCATATGGCGACTTTCCAGCTTTAAGGGTGGAGGAAACCCCAGGTGCCCTCCGTGCAAAATTTTCCCATCACGAGCGGGCACCGGGGTAGAACCCCGACCTCCGTAAGCCAGCTGGAGGCTTCCTCACGTGAAGAACCCTACGCCCAAATGAGGTTTCGAACCCACATCGTAAAGGGCAAATGGTTTGAAGTCAACGACTCTAACCACTCGGCCACGGAGGCCCCAGTCCCTCCTCTGATTTTTGTCATCTGCGAGTTCAGTGTCTCTTTCATTAAACAAATTCATCCACTGCTGAAATAATGCCTATCATCAAAAATATTCGACCTTTTCATTTCCACTACAGTTTGGCCATACTCCATGGAGGTTACTAAAGTTTCCAATTTACGAGTTACATTTGTAAGCGCTTGAAAAACAAGTAAGTAGAATCAGTTTTTATTGGTGAGACTTGCCTTATATTCTGTTTTCGAGCTGTACTGGTAAGCGTTTTACTGATTCAGTTGTAATGGACAATTCAGAGAAAGGAATGACAAGTTTAGAAAGCAATTTTTCTTTCTCTCTACACATAGCAAGTTGATTTTCTTTTTTAGGATCAAACAGGGAAGACTGGATTTTTTTTTCTGATATCGATACCTTAACTTGCTTACACAGTACCCACCGATGTAACGGATGTTACCTTTAAACCCTTTTTTAAAATTCTCAGTAGGAATTTGCGTTCACTGCATCAGATGGGTTTTTAAAATCTCAGTTTTTTGTTGCATTACAAAACTTTGGAGACAGAAACTAACAGAGTTGCAGAAAATTGACCTCAGTTTTAATATTTGCCCCGTATTCGCGAACAAAACTTTCACAGGAAGAAAAAAAAATTCATCACTTTTCAAGAAAGCATAATATCTGTAAAAAATTTTTTGTTATATGTCGGGTTCGCTTTTCCCATCCTAAAATTGTCATTAATATCACCATTTTAAATAGGTGAATTGACCAATTGAAAAAAGGGCATAAATTTTTTAAAAATTCTTTCAAAAAAATCTTAATAGGTTTTCCATGGACCCCCTTCATACCGCAAGAATCTTTTTTAATTTTTACGGGGTCAAGGCATCTGGATGGGGCACTTTTTCTGTCAAATCAAAATTTCCTCAAAGTTACTAACTTAAATATATAGGGTAGAAGAAATACCGGCGTCATCACCGACATCATCACACCATCATCTCCGTAACTGATGTCAGCATCAAAAGCTATCAATTTAAAAAAGGAGCGAACGTCAGTTTAAAACTTTTTTGAAAAAACTCATTTTTACAACAGCTACAGCTTTATATGATTTTGGGATTAAAAAGTTAAAACTTTTAAAACGGATCAGGGTTTCTTTAATCAAAGATGCGTAAAATGTTTACTTGCAAATTTTTGAGGATGACACGCCCCAAGGGAAAAACCTTTTTTTTGGCCTGGGATTCTTGCATTAGTGCATCTATAACAACAGATTGTAAGTCGTACCTTGGGACTTTTTTATGGTTTATACCAAAAGATAAAAAACAGTGGAAAATTTTAACCTTTTGAAAGCGTACTCTACATACGGGGCTATTTTTTTAACAAATAACGTGTAACGTTTTTTGTAATTTAGGGTTTTGGAAAGAACGGGGCAAGCGTTTCCCATTGCTTTTTCTGTGCCTGTTCCATTCACTAAGTGCCTAAATTGCAACTAGCATAACGGGGCATTCACTTTAGCCTAAAAGAGCGTGCTTAAATTTATTCAAAAAATATTTTCACCCTCATCTTTAGCAAAATACAGTTTTTTCTTTTCCCCATAATCCTTTTTAGTTTGTCGGTGAAAATTTTTTTTTTAAAATTGGTTTTAAAATAAATAAACATTTTTTTTTTTAAAACTAAATTTTTTTTCTAATTTTTTTTAGAATTCTAGAGACTGTTTTGAAAAATTTCCCTTTCTATTTTGTTCACACAATATTAAGTCGTGTCATTTTCCTAAATATATATCTAAACAATACATCACAACGCACTAAAAAAAATTTTGACTGGGAAAAAAATTTTCCATTTCTCCGTACAACTGATCTGGAACAGAGAAGTTTATAGAAATCTCCCGAAAATTATTTTATCCCCAAAAATTTTCCCCCCCCCCCCCCCCCCCCCCCTCTAACATGTCGACATAGAAATTCAACAGTATCAAACATTTTCTTACTCAACATTGAACACTCGTCAATAATCAACACATCACAATCAATAATACGTTCCCTTGCTTTTCTATAACGCTCGTCATTAATAATCAACCGGCTTAACTCTGATTTCTGTATGCTGCCATCACCAACACCACACCAACTGTGCAATGTCTGACCTTTCTCATACTGAGTCGCGGCGATACCAGTAGTGCAAGTGACAGCAATACTTTTACCACGAGAACATAGTTCTTTCGCCTGTTTCTGCAAAACAAAGGTTTTACCGCTACCACCCTGGCCAGTCAGTGTTATATTATGGCCATTTAAGGCCGTAGTAAAAAACAGACTTTGACTACGACTTAACATACCTTACAGATTGCTAAAATTTGCGATTTGCAATGAAACGTTGTTTGCTGACACGGCGATTTGACAGCTCGCGGGAAAATAACAAAAAAATTTAATCGAGTAATAGACTGGTTTCTATTAATCGTATGCTGGTTCTAACGTTTACTGCGCGACGCATACTTACCGTATCAGGCTGGGAGCCAGCGTTCAAATCGTCGAAAGATTTTATAAATGGACCGAAATGAGTTGACAATTGCAAAGTTTGTCGCATATTGTGCAGGCAGGAGCAAAGATTGAGTACTGTCACTATCATCATCGTGAAGAGTAATGTGTACTTGAACGAAGGACACCAGAAATATACGGGAAAATTGCAAAAGAAAAAACCGAGCGGATATTCGAGTTGGGTGTACGAAATATTTCTGTCAAAGATTTCTATCTTGTGTATATTAAAGCTAATGAGATATAATATATTTTTTTAAATTAGCTCAAATAAGTTTAACAATGTTTGTGTGATTAGTTTCTGGGTCTCGATATACAATTATGATGATAAAAAATATATACAGGTGCGTGGTAGTTTGGGCTTAAGGGGGGGATGGGGGTGGGGTCCATACCCCAAGTGTCTGTGGGGCAGTTAACCTAACCAGTGTTCCTGGCTTCTGTACCAGTACAAACCTATTCTCCGCAAGTAACTGCCGACTTCCCCACATGAATCAGAGGTGGAGGCCTAATGATTTCAGACAAAATGTCGTTAATCAAATAGCCACGGAAAACATACGCCCCGCCCGAGGATCGAACTCGCGACCCCGCGATCCGTAGACCCACGCTCTACCTACTGAGCAATGCGGGCGGGTTTGTATATATATATATATATATATATATATATATATATATATATATATATATATATATATATATATATAAATGCAATCCTTAAGAACCTAAAACGCATGTACTCAATGCCTTTGCAGAAGACAGAGCAACAAGTGAAACACCCTTAAGGGCCCGACGAAAATGGCCAAAAGACGGAAATCATAAAAGCTCAGCCCTGATGGGATTTAAGAACTACTAATTTTGATGTACCGTTATACATTGCGCCGAGTGTAGGCTGCATTTCATTTCGCTGACATTTATTTGATTATTTCTCGAGAATTACTAAACATATATATGTGGAAGTTGTCTTGAGTTTGTATTGGTTGATTGTGGGAAGATTGATGTAAATAGTTTTGTGAAATATTGTGAAATACTTGCATTTTGTTGGTATTTTTTCAAGTTATTTGTGCATTTTTTTCAGAATAACGTTGAAATTTTCAACTGATTTCTCTTCACACACAATGATTGACCAATTATCACTTGTAGCTTTTCATGTCAAACACCAATACAATAGACGTGAACTACTTGATATTGGAAAGTATGCCCGGGGGTAATTTCGGCCAGATATTCCTCTTTTAACAACAATAAAACAGTTAGGTATTTTAAAATACAGAGGTTCAAGAGGAGGTAAACATAAAGTTAAATCAATATGGGATGTCAATAAAGGGGTCCATTTGTATAATTTACAAGTACTGCCTGAAGAAATCACAATTATAGTTCGACCACGAAATGAAATCTGTATAAACAGTTCAAATTGTATGGATAGCCAAAACCTTGAAATTCAGCAGCAAAATACCAAAAATGTTACCAAAATTAGATGTGAATCCATTACAACAGGAAGAAGTGAGAAGAAAATTCGTGTATGCAGTTTCAATCCAAGATCTGTCAAAAATAAGACAGTTTCTCTGTGTGAACACATAGTTTCAAATGATATTGATTTGGTAGCACTCACTGAGACTTGGCTCGGGACTACCATGGATAAAACGTGTATTGGCGAACTTGTACCGAATGGATATTCAATTAAAAGTGTGGCACGGTGCAGCGGCAGCCGTGGAGGGGGTGTGGCTCTCATATATAAGTCTGCATTTACTCTTCGTGTTGTTGCATCTAGTCGTGACAAAGATTTTAAACAATTTGAATACATGGATTGTAATTTGAGCATCAATGGATTTTCTGCACGAGTGGCAGTGATATATAGACCACCACCAACAAAACAAAACGGTTTAAAGACTAGTGTGTTTCTAGAGGAAGAATGGCCTACTTTCCTAGGCAGGTATGCTACAGTTGATAAAGACATCATCATTGTGGGAGACATGAATTTCCATCTTGATATTCCATCAGACCGAGATGCTGTCAGATTTAAAAGTGTACTTCAGTCATGTGGTATGCATCAACATGTGAACGGACCAACCCATGCCCGCGGTCATACATTAGATGTTGTAATAACCAGGAACGACAGCAAAATAATATCATGTGTCGAGGTCATCGATCCAGGTCTTTGTGACAATACTGGTAATATGTCACAGGATCACCATGCAATTCACTTCAACGCCAGTGCCGCAAAACCAGCTCCGATACGGAAGCAAGTTTCTTTTCGGAAACTACGCTCTATTGACGTAAGTTCTTTCAAACAAGACATCTCAGCGTCCCTTGCACTAAATACGCTTCCAGAAGGCGCAGGCGTGGATCAGCTAGTAAATGCATATTCAAATAGATTATCCTTACTGATAGATAAACACGCTCCTTTACGCACAAAAACTATCGTTCTTCGACCTAGCTGTCCGTGGTTTACAGACGAACTTCATGAGGCTAAACACTTAAAACGCAAGCTTGAGCGGAAGTGGCGTAAATCCAAACTAACAATCGACCATCAACTTTATAGGGACCAATGTGCTACCATGAATAAACTCCTAATTCAGGCCCGAACCGACTACTTCTCTGATAAGGTGAAGTCGTGTGGCACTGACCACAAAAGTTTGGCCAAGATAACCAAAAATCTACTAGGAGACAGCCAAGATGCTTCCCGTCCCTCTAACACATCACCAAAGGAACTTGCGCAGAAGTTTAGTGACTTTTTCATCGAGAAAATTGAGAACATTAGGAATGATATTATTTCGCATAGCCAAACTGATCGTGATTCAGTAGACTTGCATTGTCCAGAACACCAAGAAGTAGCAAACTGTCTTATTGATTTGGCTCCTACAACGATAGAAGAGGTAGAACAAATTATACAAAAATCTCCAAACAAGTCCTGCGAACTTGACCTTTACCAACATGGCTTCTGAAGAAATGTCTCGATGAGCTCTTATAACAAACATCATAAATACATCAATGGTATTAGGTTATGTACCAAAAGAGTTTAAAAGTGCTAGGATAAGACCCCTGCTTAAGAAACCAGGTCTTGAACCAAACATTCTGAAAAACTACAGGCCTGTATCTAACCTCCCTTTCATTTCAAAATCTTAGAAAGGTAGTAGATGCGCGTCTTGAGCGGCACTTGAGTGAAAATGAGCTACATGAGGGACTGCAGTCTGCTTACAGAAAGTTTCATTCAACTGAGTCGGCTTTGATAAAGGTACAGAATGACATCCTCACATCTCTCGATCAAAATTCTGTAACAGTCCTCGTGCTACTCGATCTTTCTGCGGCTTTCGACACCATTGATCACCAAACACTGTTACACCGGCTCGAACATCATTTTGGAGTCACAGACAAAGCACTTGCATGGATGTCATCATATCTTAGTGACCGCTATCAAACTGTATGCGTTGATGGTGAGTTGTCGACGCCTACGTTGATGAAATACAGTGTGCCCCAGGGATCAGTGCTTGGTCCAAAGAACTATATCATGTACACTAAACCCGTGGGTGCCATATGCAGACGTCATGGACTTCTTCATCATTTCTACGCTGATGACTCTCAATTATACCTATCTTTTAAGCCGATAGAGGCTGTGGCCAGAAGTGAAGCTTTGCGCCGCATTGAGAGCTGTCTGACTGAAATTGTCTCGTGGATGAATTCCAACATGCTGAAGCTCAATGCTGACAAAACTGAGGTAATGCTATTGACATCAAAGCGTAACTCCAAGTACATTGATGACGTTTCTGTGAAGGTCGGTGATTCTGTGATAAAATCCACGAAATGTGTTAGGAATCTTGGAACAGTATTTGACAGCGGTATGGATATGGAACAACAAGTCAACTCGGTGTGCCGGGCTGGATATGCACAACTTCGCAGAATATGTCACATCAGACGGTATCTTACCAGTGATGCCACAAAAACCCTTATAAACAGCCTGGTTACTTCACGGTTAGACTATTGTAATGCCTTGTTAAGTGGTATACCAAACAGCACACTTAACAAGTTGCAACATGTCCAGAACACTGCAGCTCGCGTAATCACTAAGACGCCCCGTCGCAATCATATAACACCGGTTCTGAAGGAGCTTCACTGGTTGCCAGTGAAATACAGGGTGCAGTACAAGGTTCTGACCCACACCTTTAAGGCGTTACACAGTCAGTCCCCTGCTATATTAGGGATATGCTAGAAGTGTATAAACCGGTCAGGACCCTAAGATCGCAAGACACGCTGTCACTGGTTATGCCAAAATCTAATACCATGATGTATGGCAATCGCAGCTTTTCGTGCACTGCTCCAAAGCTTTGGAACTCTCTCCCTGTCAAGATCAGGGAAGCTGACACGCTAGCTGCTTTCAAAAGCCTGCTCAAAACCCACTTCTTTGTACAATATTTTGTTAACTGACCGATACATTTATTTTTTTTTTATCTTGTTTTTTTTTTTTTAAATTATACTTATTTTCATTCATGATTTTTGTTAATGTGGAATGCATTATCTTTGTCTACGTATTTGTTTGTATTTTTGCAATTTATTCTGTAAAGCACTTTTGAACGTGTACAAGTGCATGAAAAGAGTGCTATATAAATGTGGTATAATAATAATCATAAGAGTCCTCCACCTGTTCCGTCTGACACAATCAAAGAGGAAAGTAAATGTAAAGAAAATAGTGAGTGAGTGAGTTGGGTTTTACGGCGAACCGACACAAAATGGTCATAATTATATCGCCGAGGAGAAGTCATATTGCAAACACCTACTGTAACGCATAAACATTGATGTAAAAATGTAAAGCATACATAAAAACATCCATGTAAAAAATGTAAAGCATATCTAAAAACAGTAATGTAAAAATGTATGTACGTGTGTGTTAAAATATCAGCTGCAAACATAATAATATTGCAGGATGTAAATAAAAATAAGAAGTGTTAGATCTTTTGGTAAATTCCTATCTGCTTTAAAAACGATAAAATAGTTCCGACTGAAACGTTGTCAAATAACTCTTTCAAAGATTGAACGTTATATTATGTACTGCGTTGTGTAGCAAAGTCCATACAGTCGATTAAAATATGTCTAATAGTTAGCGGTGTTTGACATGGTACACATTCGGGTTGATCTTCTTTATTCAAAAGATAAGAGTGAGTCAAACGGGTATGACCTATTCGACAGCGAGAAAGAACAACTTCCTCCCTGCGAACAGATCTGTTCCCTTGGTTCCATTCCCCTAGAGTAAGTTTGATATCATGAAGTTTATTGAATAAAGCACTGTTCCATGACGACTGCCATTTAGATAAAACGTATTTCTTTATATTGGGCCTTAAATCGGTATGTGGTAATTTCAAATTAGATTGTGATAATAAAAGGGATTTCTTTGCTGCAATATCAGCATCCTCGTTTCCATGAATACCAACATGACTAGGAATCCAACAAAATATGATAAACTTTTTTAAAGATAGTTCATGAAGCCTGAAAAGAATATTTTGAATGAATTGATTTTCCATATTTCGGTTATGAATTTACTGTAAAACAGAAAGCGAGTCGGAAAAGATAATAAATTTTTCTGCACTATTTTTTTTTGATATAAAATTTAGAGGTAAATCAATAGCTTTGACCTCGGCTGAAAATACTGTTGCATTATTTGGCAAACGTAATTTTGATTGATGAAGGAGGCTGACAGCAGCACAGCCAACCTTTGATTCATTTTTTGAACCGTCTGTGTAAATTGCAAAATAGTCATTGTAAGTTGATTTGAGTTCATGATATTTGGACTTGAATATTTCAGGGTTTGTTTCAGACTTTCTAAAGGCAGTTTTCAAATCGAAAAGAACTGTAGGGGTATGAAGGGTCAATAGTGGTGTATCAGGAATTGAACTTTCTTTAATACCATCGAATTTGAAGCCAGTTTCATTAATAGAAGACTGTATGCGAAATCCAAACGGTTTGATCTGTTTTGGTTTTTCCTCATATGAATCGGAGTATTTTGGTTTAAAAATAATTTCATGAACAGGATTGGATTTGTTGGCAGCCACTCTTAAAGCATAATTGCAATGAAAGTTTTTCTCGGCGTGTGTAAAGAAATGGTTCGTTTGCTTCAGCATATAAACTTTCAACTGGCTATGTTCGGAATGCACCAAGAGCAATACGAAGACCTTGATTATGGATGGTATCTAGAATTTGTAAATAAGATTTTCTTGCGGAACCATAAACAATACAACCGTAATCTAGCTTAGATCTAATTAAAGCCCTATAAACAAGAGCTCGTCGAACACGAAATGCCCCCCTTGATGCATTTAGTAATTGCACAAGGAACAGAAATTATATGCTCACTGTAAACAAAATTAAACCTTTAACCTAACAAGAGATTACAATGTGATCTTGGTGCCATCCACTGAGCCATTTTTGAATGTTCCAAATTTTAAGACTAGCTCAAGGTCAAAATCAAGGTCAAATTTTATTTCGGTACAAAATAATGTGTATGCGGTCCAAATTTGAAAGCTGTGGCTTAAGAAATGTGAAAGTAGGTCACTAGATCAATATCAAGGTAAAAGTTCATTTCGGTAGACAGAAATATGCATGTGCTTCAAACTGGGAGGCTGTAGCTTGAGAAATGTGAAAGTAGGTAGTAGGTAAAAATCAATGTCAAATTTCAATTCAGAACACAAGAGCTGAGACATAGGATGACACATGCCCCCGATGGCACTTTGAATGAATAGTTATGGCCGATGTTAGAGTTTAGGACCTTTGACCTACGGACCTGGGTCTTGCTTGCAACACGTCGTCTTACTGTGGTACACATTCATGCCCAATAATTTTAAAATCCATGCATGAATGACAAAGATATGGACGGGACACGCCCATCAATGCACTTTAACGTCTAAGTGTGACCTTGACCTTTGAGCTACGGACCTGGGTCTTGCGTGCGACACGTCGTCTTACTGTGGTACACATTCATGCCAAGTTATTTGAAAATCCATCCATGGATGACAAAGATATGGACCGGACACGAATGCACTATCATGGAAAATGACCTTTAACGTCTAAGTGTGACCTTGACCTTTGGGCTACGGACCTGGATCTTGCGCGCGACACGTCGTCTTACTGTGGTACACATTCATGCCAAGTTATTTGAAAATCCATCCATGGATGACAAAGATATGGACCGGACACGAATGCACTATATGAAAAATGACCTTTAACACGCCCATCAATGCACTTTAACGTCTAAGTGTGACCTTGACCTTTGAGCTACGGACCCGAGTCTTGCGTGCGACACGTCGTCTTACTGTGGTACACATTCATGCCAAGTTATTTGAAAATCCATCTATCGATGACAAAGATATGGACCGGACACGAAAATTGCGGACAGACTGACAGACCGACAGACGGTTCAAAAACTATATGCCTCCCTTCGGGGCCATAAAAATATGCATGTGGTCCAAATCTGAAGTCTGTACAATCAGAAATGTGAAAGTAGGTCACTAGGTCAATCTTAAGATCAAAGTTCATTTCGGTACACAAAACTATGCATGTGGTCCACATTTGAAGCCTGTACCTTCAAAAATGTAAAAGTAGGTCACTAAGTCAATTTCAAGGTCAAAATTTTTTTTGGTACATAAAACTATGCATGTCGTCCAAATTTGAAGGCTGTAGCTACAGGAACGTGAAAGTAGGTCACTAGGTCAAGGTCAATTCATGTCAAGGTTCATCTTGCCACTCAAAACCATACATGTGGTCAAAATTTAAATGTTGTAGGTTACTGACAAGAAGATTTTAAAAGCTTTTCCCTATATAAATCTATATGAACCATGTGACCCCCAGGGCGCCATATTTGACCCTAGGGGGATAATTTGAACAAACCTGGTAGAGAATCACTAGATGATGGTACATTACAAAATATCAAAGCCCTAGTCTTTGTGGGTTTTCCCTATATAAGTCTATGTAAACCATGTGACCCCCCGGGGCGGGGCCATATTTGACCCTAGGGGGGTAATTTGAACAATCTTAGTAGAAGCCCACTAGATGATGTCACATACAAAATATCAAAGCCCTAGGCCCTGTGGTTTTGGACAAGAGGTTTTTCAAAGTTTTTCCCTATATAAGTCTATATAAACCATGTGACCCCCGGGGTGGGGCCATATTAGACCCCAGGGCAATAACTTGAATCATCTTGGTAGAGGACCACTAGATGATGCTTCATACTAAATATCAAAGCCCTAGGCTCAGTGGTTTTAGACAAGAAGATCAGAAACCATTTTAACTGTTCCTGGCCAATGTGACCTTGACCTTTGACCTAATGATCTAAAAATCAATAGGGGTCATCTGCTGATCATGACCAACCTAACTATCAATTTTCCTGACACTAGGCCCAAGCATTCTTTAGTTACTTCCCGGAAACCATTTTACTGTTCCTGGTCAATGTGACCTTGACCTTTGACATACTGACCTTAAAATCAATAGGGGTCATCTGCTGGTCATGTCCAACCTCCCTATCAACTTTTGTGACCGTAGGCCTATGCGTTCTTGAGTTATCATCCGGAAACCGTTTAACTGTTCAGGGTCACTGTGACCTTGACCTTTAACATATTGACCTCAAAATCAATAGGGATCATCTGCTGGTCATGAATAACCTCCCTAGCAACTTTCATGATCCTAGACCCAAGCGTTCTTGAGTTATCATCCGGAAACGGATTGGTCTACATTCCGACCGACCGACATCTGCAAAACAATACACCCCACCTTCTTCGAAGGAGGGCATAATAAAATCTGGAAAGTAGATCCCTCGGAAGCACCGAGAACAAGCCAAACAGTGAAAATTGCAGACTCGGTTTGCAGACTCCACTTTTCTCTATTTTATTATCACAGCAGCGTTGTTTGTGCCGTGTGGCGGCCGTAAAAAGTCTCCCCGTACATTCAATCAGGGCTGTTATATTTCGATCTTCTCAGATCGTTCAGCACGACTTTTATGTCGTGTTATTGGTACTGTTTTGTTTCTCAACACAACCATATCGGCCTGAGTGGTTCCAATACTCCCGCTTTCATAGCCTTGGGTATTGTATAATCACCCCTTGGATATGGTGCCTGCTTTTTAATTTTGTCTTTTGACAGTTCCTGTGATACGCAGGCTCCCAATCTGACTAAAGTACATCTCCTATTACGCTACGCATAGGATCTGAGAACGACCTATTCATTGCCTCGTTCTGACGACCCTTTCGCTAGCCAATCAGAGCCTAACTTACAACATCTTACAATTCTTATGTCGTAATGTATCAGATAGCCGATTAGCTCAGTCGGTAGGTCACTTGCTTTGTAAGCGAGGGGTCCAGGGTTCGAGCCCTGGAATGACTACACATTTTTACTTACTCTTTGACATTCGAACAAGTCGTCTGATTGGATAAAATAAAAATAGCAATACTGGAAATCCAAAATATACAGAAGACGAATGTGAATGGGTCGTTCTCAGATCTTCGTTTAGAAGATCAAGTACTTAAGTCAGATTGCGCAGGCTCCATAACCTCAGATCCCCTTTCTAAATTCCAGTTTGTTTAGTTCCACCCATTTTTTCTCGTTTAGGGCAAACCCTTTACTTTATCTGGGGACCAAACGCCGCTCTTCATGGATTTACACGCCTCAACACGTGTATGATTGAAGGTTCCATGTTCACCGCCGTTTGAATACATCTGCGGATGTCTCTAAATTGCTTATTGTACTTTTAGTATGTGTAAATGTTAAGTACTGCTCAACCCGGGGCTAGAGGGCGTGGACGGTAGCATGCATTTCCACTACCGTCCGTGAACAGGCTCAATCAAACCGAGCCTGCAACATTTTCGTTTTTGTCGTATAGGGCGATCTGTGAAGTTTCCACTTTTCTCTATTTGATTGAGTCTGTTCATGAGCAGTAATGGAAAATGTAACACTGCCCACGCCCCCTAGCACCGACTTAAGCAGTATTTAATCTTCAAATCTAAATGAGTTGAAATCAATGATCCCGAAGGACCAGAAAATATAACAACACTGAGATGAAGTCGGGGCGACTTTTCACGGCCGCCACACAGCACTTAACATCCGCTGTTGTGAAGTAAATAAAATCTGAAAGGTAGATCCCTCGGAAGCACCGAGAACAAGACAAACAGTGAAAATTGCAGACTCGGTTTGATGGAGTCTGTTCATGAGCAGTAATGGAAAATGCAACACAGCCCACGCCCCCTATTACCGGCTTAAGCAGTATTCAATCTTCAAATCTAAATGAGTTTAAATCGATGATCCCGAAGGACCAGAAAATATAACAACACTGAGATGAAAGTCCTAAACCCGTTTTTATGGGAATGTGGTTTACAAACTTCGTAAGATCTTGGGTCATGGTAATTTTCCAAATGTATTTGGTAAAATTATAAAACGTTTTATTAAAAGAGGTTACGACCCAACTGTTTTGAGACATACCGCATGTTTAGTGTTCAACCCGTTTACAGTTGGACACTACGCTTCCCTCTTTGATTGTGTCTGACGGAAGAGGGGAAGGACTCTATAAAAAGCAGTTTTTAAATCCTACCAGGACTGAACTGTTTTGATATCTGTCTTCTGGCCTGTTTCGTCGGGCCCTTAAGGGTGTTTCTCTTGTTGCTCTGTCTTCTGAAAAGGCATTGAGAACATACGTTTTTGGTTCTAAAGGTTTGCATTTTATATTTTTATACACGAGCATTTTTGTGTTTTACATGCCATGCCTTTTTGTTTCCATTACGTGTGTTAGAGATTCATCTGGAGGGGATTACTTTTATTTACACTGTCCCGTGTCTTTGGAACATGGTGGGGGTAAGAGTGAGGTTGGGTGTGCACCATAAACCGGTTTAAGCTCCCCAGTGGTGTTTTTGCCCCTGACCGTTCCAAGGCGGTGCCCTACTGTGTTCCTTTGTTTGTTCGTATTGTCCTCGTTTGTTGGCTTGGTGTGTGTGCACGTGTGTGTGTGTGTGTGTGTCTGTGGTGTGCCCGTCTGCGTGCTGTAGGTTTGGTTTTGGGGAGGCTGCGATTTTGGTACGTGGCATTCCCTGTTTGATATTTGTCTTTGTTTTAATAAAACCGTGCGATCGGCTCCCCAATCAGTATTTGAATTTACCTTTAAAAGATTCAATGACTTCAGACATTTGTCCTTCAAGTATGGATGCAGCAGAAATAGCCACGTTCCACAAAACCCTTATCTAAAAGATAAACGCATACAAATATTCACAAAATAACTGGACATTGGCAAAACGCATTAAGAATTACAGCGGGCACCGCCTTGCAACGGCTAACTGGGAAAGTTGATAAAATCTGTAAAAGAGACCCTCTGAAAGCATGAAAAGCAACAAAGCAGAATAATAGCAGACTCGCTTAATTGAAGTAATCAAGTGTGCAACAGAAAAACAAAAATGCATGTGTGACAATATAAATGTATTTGGCAAAAATGATTACTAGTAGACGTGTTCTCGGTGCCTTTGCCAAATGAAATAGAAAGTGGAAACTCCACAGGCCGCTCAACACAACAAAAATGAAAATGTTGCAGACTCGGTTTGATTGAGCCTGTTCATGGACGGTAGTGGAAATGCAGGATACCGTCCACGCCCTCTAGCCCCGGGTTGAGCAGAACTCAACATTTACACATGCTAAAAGTACAAAAAACAATTTAGATACACCCGCAGATGTGTTCATACGACGGTGCACATGGAACCTTCAATGCTACCCTAGTGTGTAATTCCATGAAAAGCGGCATATGGTCCCCAGTTAAAACAAGTTAAAGCATAGCAAAAGTTCATTCTAGGGCACATCTATATAAATACAAAATGATCATCTTGTAAATTTTTGGTTGCAATGTCTGTTTCATACTGCCAAAAAATGTCAGGTAAGTATTTACGCTAGTTATTTAACATAAAATATCTGTTCTGTTCTGTTCTGTTCATAAATTGTAAAATCCAACAACAAATTAAACTAGAAAATGCTTTTGTAAAAAAGCGCATGTCTCCCCCAACGCAAAGTCCTATAGGCAAGAAGTCAATTAGGGTCAGGAGCGAAAGTCAAAGAGACACTGATGGTTGGCTGCAATAGGGATCATCTACTTGGCATGTCCAGTCATCCCGCTAAATTTCAACACTCTTGGCCTAGTGGTTCTCAAGTCACTGTTCAGGCTCCTGTGACTTTGACCTTTGATCGAGTGACCTCAAAATAAATAACGGTCATCTACTCTGCATGTCCAATCATCCTGTTAAGTTTCAACATTGTACACGGCCTGTAAACACTGGCTCGTCCTCTTTGAGGAGATGAATTGAAAAAAGAGCCAACGATACTTCCGAGGCGGCGCTAATGACCGAAACTTTAAGCAGAATGTAAACAAAGAAGAAGGGTGAGTTGATTGTTTCCTTTCTCAGTTAAATGTAAGGCCCTATTTAAAAAAATAGCCAATGTAGTTCCACTCAGAAATGATTATACTTTTTATATATGCAGGCCATATTGCAAGGTAAATGCATTCCTTGACGTGAAAACTTCTGAAAGTTGGAAAATGGGGCAAGTTCGAACCAAAAGTGGAGATTTACCAATATATTTCGCCCTAATTTACACAAATAAGAGTAGACATACATTGTACCAATTTTTCTCATAATGGTATGTTAAATTTGAATTATTTATGTGTTTTAACGGCGGGTTTTACCCCTCTATGCTCAATTTTGGCTAAGAGGAGGAGCCAAAGCCTTGGAGGAGGCGCAAAAGTCCAGAGTGGGAGCCACTGACCAGTTCTTTTCCTGGGTGATTAACACTCGTATAAAGCGTTTTCGTTCTCGCATTGTAATATCTATTCCGTTTTAATGTTTGTAATTTGATGCTTGAAATTGTATTATACTACCCAAATGCACATACTCTACCTAAAATAACAAGAGCTGTCCGTAAGACAGCGCATTCGACTTTTCTCAGTGCTTGACTCTGAATTAGAGCTTTGTCAGTAAAACTTTATAAAACTTTAACCAAAACAATCTAAGTTAGGAAGGGCATAACTCTGTCAAAATTCAAATCAGAGTTATGAGGTTAATTTCTCCTGGGACAGACTTTGATAGTAAATAACTATTTTAAGTTTCAAGTCAATAGCTTTGATAGTAACAGAGCTATCTGACTTAACCAAAAACTTTTACCAAAAAGTCTTAAGTTAAAAAAGGGGCATAACTCTGTCAAAATTCAAATCAGAGTTATAGGGATCGTATCTCCTGGTGTAGACTTTGAAAGTAATAAACTATTTTAAGTTTCAAGTCAATAGTTTTGATAGTAACAAAGATATTTGATGCTATCAAAAGGGTTAACCAAAAATTCTAAGTTAAAAAGGGGCATAACTCCATCAAAATTCAAATCAGTGTTATAGAGATTAATTCTCCTGGTGTAGACTTTGATAGTAAATAACTATCTTAAGTTTCAAGTCAATAGCTTTGATAGTAACAGAGATAATTGACTTTATAAATAAAACCAACGCCGACGTCAACGCCGGTGAGAGTGCAATAGCTCTACTTTTTCGAGCTAAAATATGTGTATGTATCAATGCAACGGCTACACAGCTTAATGATAAATGGTCAATTTTAATGTAAATGTTTGAAAGGAATCGCAAAGAAAGGATTCTCACTTCTGTATGATATTATTACTTTTGCTCGTTCCAGATGGGTCTGTTTAAAGGCAAACGTAGGAAAGGGTTATCATTAACAAAGAAAAAGAACGACGTAACATACAATTGTAAAAGAAGTGAAAATAAAACACAGCAAAGCACATCAAATTTACACGAACACTTTAGAAATGTAACCACGAGCACCCCAAATAAAAAGAAGCGCAAGAGAACGGCTGTCACCAGCATTAAAGTGAATACATTCAGATCTCCTTTGCACAAACAAATGTAAAGTATTATCGCCGATTGTTCGCTTGTACAATACACACATCAGGACCGGAAATAGTAATACTTCTTGCGGAAATGATGGCTATTTATTCTGCAAGGCCATTAATCAGCTTAGTGTATCTGTAAATTAAGCAAAACAGTTGTGCAATTTGACATTTGGTTTTATACTTGCTACTAAGTAAAATGTTTGATTAAACTTTGAAGCGCTATTTCTGGGTGCATACATGGCGCTAAATACAACGTCCACGTGACGTAAACATAATATCGTTTTGACGATTTAAGCATTGCTAGTCATGTTAGAATGTACACTTTATTTATAAAACTCTCTCGATATTTTTGCTAATATGTTTTTTTTTTATCTTTTCAGTATATTTATGTCTTTTCTAATTCATTGAGAAACAAATGTTTTAAGAGTTTATTTGAAAGCATAAATAAAATCGATTAAGGTAGTGATACTATATGATTTAAATATAAGAAATGATATTTTTCGGTATTCCTCAGAATAGGATCGGTAAATCAATGAATCGCGCTAGCTGGAAATTAAGTATCAACATACATGTTTCCTTACAAACGTTTTTTAAGTAAAATTAGAAAACTGTATTATAATTCTGTAACTGTAAGCTCAGTAACGGTCAATACCCATTTTTACTGTGTAGCATTAATTAAAAACAAAGTCTGACAGAAAATATTGCCTCAACAGATGCCATCATATTTACAAACTCCCAGTACTAAATAATAACTCAATATGACTTTGACTGCAGAACGACTGACAAACGGACAAGGATAAGACAAACCCTATATAAAACGTGCGGTTCGACCGGGGAATAAATATCTAACGTTTTCAGTTTCATTGTTATCGTTAGAATATCTGAGAGAAGTATTTTGAGTGTTAGCATTTTCGTATATATGTAATCGAACTAAGTAATTTACAAGTAAACAAAAATATTTATTTAACATTTGTAAGTACCCAGTGAAGCACATATTGCAATTGCATTTCAAGACTACTAAAAAGTTAACACTAACTATTAAAAATTTCAAAATGCGTTGGACACGAAAACCGCTGTGCATTAGGAAATGTCCCTTTCATAAAAAATATCATAATTATACAACTTATAACGCCATGATAGCCCATCATTAGACAAGTGAAAAAGAAAAAAACGAAGAGCAAATATCTCACAATACATTCTAAGAAAATGAATAGGATGTTGTTACAATTTCATCCATCAGATGTTTGTCACAATCAAAGGGAACCATGATAAAGCTCTGGTATGTGAGAATTAATGATACATTAAAAAAATCTCAATTTCATGGTGCTTTGGCTCCCACTCCGGTTCTTAGCGCCTCCTCTGCGTCGATGGCTCCTCCACATGGTGAATAATGGACATGTACGGGATAAACACGCTAGTAAACCACATAAATCATGCAGTACCAATATATGCTTTTCAGCAAGATTGATGCAGTGACTAAAAAATCTTAAATTTGTGTAAATTAGGGCGAAATATATGGGAAAATGTCTACTTTTGGTTTGGTCTTGCTCTATTTTCTAACTTTCAAAAGTTCTCACGTCAAGGAATGCATTTACCTTGCAAAATGGCCTGCATATATAAAAAGTATAATCATTTCTGAGTGGAACTACATTGGCTGTTTTTGAAATAGGGCCTTACATTTATCTGAGAAAGGAAATAATCAACTCACCCTTCATTTTTGTTTACATTCTGCATAAAGTTCCGGTCATTAGCGCCGCCTCGGAAGTATCATTGGCTCTTTTTTCAACTCATCTCCTCAAAGAGGACGAGCCAGTGTTTACTGGCCGTGTTGTAGGTCAAGTGGTTCTCAAGTTATTTCCAAAAAATGATTTTACATGAACAGGCCACTGTGACCTTGACCTTTAATAGACTGACCCCAAAATCAATAGGGGTCATCTACTCTGCATATTCAATCATCCTATGAAGTTTCAACATTCTGGGTCAAGTGGTTCTCAAGTTATTGATCGGAACTGGTTATCAATGTTCAGGCCTCTGTGACCTTGACCTTTAACGGAGTGACCCCAAAAACAATAGGGGTCATTTACTCAGCATGAACAATCATCCTATGAAGTTTCAACATTCTGGGTCAAGTGGTTCTCAAGTTACTGACCGGAAATGGTTTTCAATGTTCAGGCCCATGTGACCTTGACCTTTAATGGAGTGACCCCAAAATCGATAGGGGTCATCTACTTTGCATGTACAATCATCCTAAGAAGTTTCAACATTCTGGGTCAAGTGGTTCTCTAGTTATTGATCGGAAATGGTTTTCCATGTTCAGGCCCCTGTGACCTGACCTTTGATGGAGTGTCCCCAAAATCAATAGGGGTCATCTACTCTTCATGACCAATCATCCTATGAAGTTTCAACATTCTGGGTCAAGTGGTTCTCTAGCTATTGATCGGAAATGGTTTTCAATGTTCAGGCCCCTGTGACCTTGACCTTTGACGGAGTGACCCCAAAATCAATAGGGGTCGTCTACTCCAGCAGCCCTACAACCCTATGAAGTTTGAAGGTTCTAGGTCAAATGGTTCTCCAGTTATTGCTCGGAAATGAAGTGTGACGTACGGACGGACGGACAGGGCAAAAACAATGTCTCCTGGGGGAGACATAATATGTTACCACTTTCAGTAGAGTATATACGGCAATAAAACATTGGGCCAATTCGTTTCACTCAATCCGGGGAACGCCGGTCACGTGGGCGGCAAGAAAAAAATCTCACCGGTTTATTGATAAAACGAACGTTTCGGCGTACGCCAGCCACGAAAAGTGCAAAAAAAAAATAATTTTCCAATTTAATATGATTTTCTCTT
Organism: Mercenaria mercenaria; assembly: GCF_021730395.1. Taxonomy (NCBI): domain Eukaryota; kingdom Metazoa; phylum Mollusca; class Bivalvia; order Venerida; family Veneridae; genus Mercenaria; species Mercenaria mercenaria. The sequence continues at coordinate 56,187,862 of NC_069372.1, forward strand.
GCGGCCTTTTCCAAATAAGTTAGCAACTAGTTCTTGCAGCATGTTTCTACATTTACTGGTACTAACAAAAAATTTCAAATGTTTACTCGATTTTGTATCGCGAAAATATATGACTTGCCGGTAAGCCTATCTCGCAAGACCGGCGCACATCGGCGTACGCCGGATAGACCCGGGCAGCGCCGGCAAGCCAAACGAACGCCTAGCCGGTTGTACGCGGCGAAACGGCGTACGCCGCATAAGTGAAACGAATTGACCCATTGACCCGGTCGATCCATTACAATTCGATGCGTGAATTTGTTGCGCATAATTAGAGGGTCGCAATGGGGTTTGTTTTCACATATTAACCATGCATTTGAATGAAACGATAATATTTAGTTGTTTACATTTAAATTTGCTGATATATGTCTATCTGGTCGACTGAATGAATATGTAATCCATGGAACGCGTTCAGTCCGAGTGTGTGTGTGTGTGTGTGTGTGTGTGTGTGTGTGTGTGTGTGTGTGTGTGTGTGTGTGTTCGGGTTTAACGTCTTTTCCAACAATTTTTCAGTCATATAAACGACGGTGTCTACTTGTAGCAGTGAGCACAATGCCCAACTTTATAGTGCTGCCTCACAGGAATATAACGCCGTAGACACGTGACATGATACCCCACCCAGTCACATTATACCATGGTTCATACACATTCTTTCAGACAAAATTCCCTGACATTTCCCTGACTTTTTGGTTCGGTACGATACAAACCAAGTCACCTAGTATGACTTTTGTGATCTTAAAATGTGCACATTTAGTGGTTCAATTTTAAATGAAAAATAGAATGTTGGCCTCCATCACCCCTACAGCCAAACCTTACCTCCTTTTTTGACAAACATTTACATTGTTTAATATTTTGTTTGTTTATTCCAAATCAACTGGATATGGAGCTGGTGATTATACACATTGGCAAGCAAAATGACATGAATTATCATGCATTAAAAAGTAATCAAATACACTGTTTCAAACAAACAAATGTTTTTATGTTATGACCAATAGACAATAAAGCAATTACTTTTGGAAACCTGAACATATTAGCCAAATCGAACTGTTTTTCTGAAAAAAAGCTTTACTAAATTACATTAAAATGGAATTGTCATTCTGATTACCAATTAAAAAGAATAACATCTATAGGATATATACCATGCAAAACACCTTGGTAGCAAAAGCATGTCTTTAAGGTATTGTAGATAATATTATGTTCAATTTTATATATCGCACATAAAATAAGCCCTGCATAATTAAGTGACAGTATTGCATACTATTATATACAAGCAAGCTGATCAGCCCCATATCCAGCACAACAGCATAAAAATCACTAAATGTTCACAAAATGTTATCTTGTAAGTTAAACTGTGCTTCTGAGTCTTCAGACGTAGCCTGTTCATAATCCTATGTTTCTCTTTTTACAAAAAAAGAAGTTATACTAGAATTATTGTCTCCAGATTGCATCATTTTCACTTTTTTCTCATGCTTTTTCCCATCAGCATGGCTAGCCAAAGCCCTTACTCCCATATTCCCGAGTTCAAACTTCACACCACATAAGACACATCTTGCTTTTGTTTCAGAGTCTGGATCTTTACCAACCCATACTGAATATCTAGGGTCCTTCAACCAATCAACATTAAATCTAGTCTGCCCGTCATTGTTAGTGGTTAGTAGTCACACCTGAAAGGTTAAAAAGCTGAACTGCATGCACCAAGCACTAGCCACATGCACAAGGCACCAGTATCACAAAAACATCCTTCTTCAAATATTAAAACTGTGTAAAATAAAGACCATATGTTTGTGTTATTGGAGCCTTGTATGTATATGTAGTAATGGTTATGTGTAATGGACACTATACAGGAGAGAAGGGGATCGAATCATTAGATATAGCCATCACCAGATTTGCTCAGGAGGTAAGGGGTGCAAATCCCTTTCAGTTTCTTCTATATGGAATTTTAAAAATATGTAGAATATAGATAAATGCATATAATTTAAAATTATGCTTTAATTGTTGTAAAAAATAAAATCTGGAAAGTAGATCCCTCGGAAGCACCGAGAACAAAGCAAACAGTGAAAATTGTGCAGACTCGGTTTGATTGAGTCTGTTCATGAGCAGTAATGGAAAATGCAACACTGCCCACGCCCCCTAGCACCGGCTTAAGCAGTATTCAATCTTCAAATCTAAATTGAGTTGAAATCAATGATGTAAGTGTGATAGCTTTCATGAAAAAGGAAATATTTGAAGAAACTGCCTTAACCTTTACAAATTGTTGCCTAACCAGATCAGAAAATTCCCTGACATTTTCCAAATTTCCCTGACATTTTGTAAAATTCCCTGACTATTCCCTGACCTTGAAAAAAATTTTTTTCCCTGACGCGTATGAACCCTGTATACTGACACCGGGTTGACCAGTCCTAGCACTACCCTCTTAATGCTGAGCGCCAAGCGAGCGTTCAGCCAGAGTCGCCTAAATTAGGAAACTTAAGGATAGTTTAACGTCAGAGGTTATTTCTAAGGTCACGGAGTTTAATTGGCCAGCTTGTAATTACAACAGCTTTCGATGTCAGTAGCTCAGTCAAGTGTGACATACCGAATTAAAATATTCCTTCTCAAGAGAAGGAACAATAATGGGTTTGCCCTTGAAGGGCCCAAGAAAAAGGCCAGAAGACAAGTATCATAGCAGCTGTCCAAGTACGTTTTAAGAAATGCCTACGATTAGAGACTTCCATCCCGTGCCCGTCATGCACATAAAAGGAAATCGTTAAAGCGGATGATTGCGACTTTTTTTAACTGTCGATTATGTATAGGCTTAACGTCTTTTCAACAATTATAAACTACGGTGTCTACTCGTAGCAGTGAGCAAAAGCCCGCCTCACTGGAGACACGATACCCTACCCAGTCGAATTATGCTGAAACCAGACTCACCAATTCTAGTACTATCCTGTTAATGCTTTGAACTTTTGAGGATGCATGCTATTTGACCTACGTTTTTCCCCTACCGAGAAAATATTGTGTGCATTGATCATCATTCTTACAACAGCAAAGCTTAAAATTGAGAAGGCTGTTTGGGCAGAATCAACCCCCACCCCCATGTTAAGACTGAAGTAGAAGAGCTTGCTTTGTTCTGCTCATTGATTTCTTGTTTAGAACAAAAAACAATTCATTTATTTATTTATTTGGGTTTTACGGCGTACCAACACAGTATAGGTTATGTGGCGCCAAAACAGGACTACAAATTTTAGTTCCATATCTCATTTACACTGTGGCCATACCACGTGACCAACTGCTATGTTAGTGAGCAGAATTTATATGAAAAGCCCTTCAGCTCAGGTAACATTTTTACAGATTATTTTCTAATTACTTGACGGAATTTCATGAAACAAAGACGAGGGCCGTTTTTTATAGAGATATTTACGTTGCTCATAATTGTTTTGTTGGGAATCCTTTTATGTCGTCAGAAAGTGCAACCGCGCATTCTGATCGGGTGAAAAACAGCGATATGATGGGGAGCAGAAACCAAAACCATGCGAAAATCTGCTGTTTCCTGCTAATTCTTGTGAATCTTAAGGTGAAATATATTGCAATACATTATATTAAACATCAATAAAGCCAAAGAGAAATTGTTTATTTAAGTATATTCCTATATTTTGGATACATATGAAATAGCTATGTCGGGGAGCAAATTTAGAAAAACTATGATGGGGAGCAAATATTTCTGATTTTGTTCAGTCTCGCAATCCAGCTGAAAATCGGACCATGCATGTAACGCTTCTAACATTTAAAATGCCTGTTTCATACTTATTTCACCAAAAACTTAAGAACTTTCAGAGGTCAGTCTGTTATAAGGTTTATAATTGTCACATACAATATAAATGTGGTGTACCTCTCCGTGCAAATCTAATAAATAATTCTTTGATGTTCTTCTTTAGTGATTTACTTATAACAATTACTTTATTTCAGATATGGGGAGTTACGCGTGCCAAAGAGTTGTCAAATATAATCTGGAAACTGGATCCTTCAAAAGCACCGAAAACAACGCAAACAGTGAAAATAGCAGACTCGGTTTAATTGAGTCTGTTCATGAGCAGTAATGGAAAATGCAACACTGCCCCTAGCACCGGCTTAAGCAGTATTCACTTTTCGAATCTAAATGAGCTGAAATCAATGATCCCGAAGGACCAGAAAATATAACAACACTTAAGATGAAGTCGGTGCGAAAAAAACAAACAAAGACAAATATCAAACAAGGAATGCCACGTACCAAAATCGCAGCCTCCCCAAAAGGAAACCCACAGCATGCAGACGCGCACACCACAAACACGCGCGCGCGCACACACACAAAGCCAACACACGAGGACAAAACGAACAAACAAAGGAACACACACACATAGACGCGCACACACACAAAGCATACACAAGAGGACAAAACGAACAAACAAAGGAACACAGTGGGTCACCGAAGTTCAACAAAAGTTTCAATTTAAATCAACACCTTGTGGCAGTCCATGCTCAGCAGGGACGTTATTTTTACTGCGGCAAGGCGTATCAATCAGGATTCGTACCACTTAAGAATGCATAGAACATCAAACCATAGCAGTCCCAAAAAATAAAATTGTGTGCTCCATATGTGGGAAGGACTTCGCCAGTAGAAGTACTTTAAAGGTCCATTACTAAGGGAAAGTGAGTTGGCAATTTTTTTCATAGCCAGTGCATAAACTTCTGCAAGACACTAAATAATGAAGATTGGCAGGTCAAAATTTACAGAAGGTCTTTGGAACTCAAAGAATATATGTGTATTATACTAAAATTTCAATGAATCGACAGAATGACCCCCAGGTCTTTTTAACTTTCTTCATACTTCTTAGAAAAATAATTGTACATATAATGCGATTTATTTCGAATTTCTACATACCAACTTTCATTTTCCAATAAAATGAATAAGTTTCTGTGCTTTTTAAAAGAAATTAAAATGTTCACTTTCCTTAGTATTGGACCTTTAAAGATTCACATAAGGAACGAATGGAGAAAAGGTTTCAAGGAACGGAATATTGCAAGTATAAGGCCAGGGACAGCGGTACTTTGAGAGAACATAATGGCCACTAATAATATTTGCAACATGTGCATACTCCTGTGACATGTGTGACAAATTTTACAAGCATTAAAGCAGCCTTTGTATAGGCATATGTAAACTCCAAGCACCGTTGAAACATGCAGTCCGTTTGAAAAAAGACGTCGTCTGTTTTGATGTGGGTTTCAGTTATTATTGTGGCGTTACACGATTATATCATTACAGTACTATGTACCTGGAAGTGCCAAATACTAGAAAAATTGGTGGTTTTCGTGAAGTTTTTAGCATGTGTCTAAAGTATTAGATCGATTGTAGAAACTTTACATGTATGAAATCGTCATAATTATGATTTTGCACAAATACGGTTTTGCAAGTGATTTTATTCATTCTGTAAACTTGTAAAAGTGTATGTCATAGAAATCTGGCACCTTTTACAAACCCTTATGATTTAATATTTTGCATTGCCATGCCGTTTAGCGACTTCGATTGTCTCAATCCTAATTCTGATTGGCAACCGTATTATTTTATTTTGTTATTTATTTTCATGTACAATGATATAAAATTATGAACATTTTTGTGCACTCATTTAAGAAGTTTTTCACTTCAACAAAATTGTACTGTGATTTTTATTTGAGATTAAATTGTTTTATATTTCAGCCGCGTCTTTCATTTAATTCTTGGCCCTTTTGTTAAAGCTGAGTTACACATTAAAATAACAATTAAGCTCAACAATGAAATCAGTGATAAAAAAGTAGTTTATGCTATGAAAGCATGACCTTGAACCCACAGTGACCTAGATTGTTTGTTTAGAAGGTAGTGACAGGTGCAATGTCAGGCCTGTTATTTCAAGGACTTCCTCCACAAAGGCCTGTCTGAATATTAATACATTTGTATTTCAAAAGGGAGACCACTGACCTACTTATTACGGGGTCGCATGTTCGATCCCCGGGCAATGCGTAGGTTCTCTGTGACAATTTGATATATAACATTGTGTTTGAAGTCTTTGTCCTCCGCAACTGATTCATGTAGAGAATTTGGCAGTTACCTGCGAGAACACCATACATCTGGTACAAAATCCAGGAACACTAGTTACGTTAAGGCCTTTACATAGCTAAAATACTGCTGAAAAACGGTACCAAATCCCAAAACAAACACACATAACTCCACAATAAAATCTGAAAGCTGACCAACATTCTTCCTTTGTGACTTAAACAAAAAACAAAGAAGTAAAAATCTAGCTTTTTTGTTCATAAAGGTTATTTATTATGACAAGTATCAGTCCATGTAAATGTTAAGTGTAACTAGAAAGTTTCTCATCAATACCCATTCTAATGGTGGGTTATAACTTGCTGTCATTTCTAGGCGATTGTTCTTATCGATAATCAAAGGAACCCCGGAGTATAGCATTACCATTTTTAGACACAGTGTTTCTTCTGTTTTCTTCATTTGACTCGTGCTGTGGCCTGCGTATCGAAGGAATGGTCACTGCTAATGTAAACAGTCCTTTCAGTTGTGGTGAAATACAATATCTAGGGGATCAACTCATTAAAATATTTTTTTTTTTCACAAGTGCACACAATCAATTTCAAATTTTGATTTGAGAAATAATGTACGTTAGACCATGCTTGATCGTCATTAAAACAAAAAGGTTACACATTTGAAAAATCATTACTATGACCTTGAACGGTGAGCGTTTTTGACAGAAATTGAGTGTTTTAATGATAATAAAGATTTTTTTTTCAAAATTATATGCTTACATATGTATAGGTTATTTCTAGATTGCTACACTTCTAGCGAAATACATGTAGTTGGTTGAGCCTGTCATAATAGAATTCAAATAGTTATATTTGGAGCTTCCATGTCAAACAGGACAAGATTTTTGTTCATATATCAAATAGTGTATGGAATAGTAATTCACAGGAGGTATTCTATGATCAAGCTTTTATATACACATTATATTCGATGAACTTACTTCAGAGTGAGGTGTTCTTTAGACGTCTTTTCGCCAATGGCCCATCTATATCAGTCATTAGTTTATACACTGTTTTTCTTTTGGTAAGGTACACAAAACTCCTGAAATGCAACAACCAAGCATATATTTCATACAAACATCGTAAAGGGTTTTGAAATTCATAAACACATACAAGGCCGGGACACAATATTTCTTCCAACTGATAAAGAAAATATGTAAGTAAATCTGAAAAATGTAAACCAATCATAACCTTTTGGACAAGAGTTCCTGATAGGGAAACAAAAACTTTTTTTGACGTTTAATTTTTATTATTTTATTTTATGACAACTGCTCGAGGGAACCATGTTAGTTAAAGAAATTTGACAGATTCCATTGAATTTCATAACATGTGTTATGATGTCTCTGCCACTACAACTGTAAGTTTCATCACTACCATGTAAGACATTAAATTCACAAACCTAACACATTATGTAGGCTGCAGTAGCTTGACATAGGCCAGTTTAACTAGGCCAGGATACTATGAAAAACGTATATCTGAATGAACGAGGCTCGTGTATGAATTCGAAAGTTACAAGCATGGTCCGATATTCAGCTGGACTGCGAGAATGAACAAAATGTGAAATATCTGCTCCCCATCATAGCTTTTCTTAAGTGCTCCCCGACATAGCTATTTCATATGTAGCCAAAATACAGGCATAGACTTAAATAAACAACTGCTCTTCAGCTGTATTAATGTTAAATATAATGTATTGCAATATATTACACCCAAAAATTCACGAGAAAGAGCAGAAAACAGCATATTTTGGCATGGTTTTGGTTTCTGCTCCCCATCATATCGCTGTTTTTCACCCGATCGAAATGCGCGGTTGCACTTTCTGACAAAATGAAAGGATTTCCGACAAAGCAATTAAAAGCAACGTGTACATCTCTTAAAGAAGACGGCCCTCGTCTTTGTTTCATGAAAATCCATCCAGTAATTAGAAAATAATCTGTAAAAATGTTACCCGTGTTGAAGGGTTTTCCATGTAAATTCTGCTCACTAACATAGCATTCGGTCACGTGGTATGGCCACAGTGATTTACATAGAAATAAAAACATGAGGTATGGAATCAAAATTTGCATACCTGCTGGAATCACAGAGTTACTGCAAAACCAAGTGTTAAGACCCTATTAGTCCCCTCTTACGATCATGCAAGAGTAAGGCAGTGGTTCCAATTCTTTTCATACACAGATCGTCCCAGAAACACATGGGGCAAGGATGAATATCCGACACGGAAAGCCACTTCTAAACACGCAGCCTCCCCAAACGTAAACTCAGCACGCGGACACACACACAAAAGGACAAAACAATCAAAGGAAAACAGTGGGGCACCGCCTTGGAACGGTCAGTGGCAAAACCACCACTTGGGAGCTTAAACCGATTTATGGTGCACATAACCTCACTCTTATCCCACATGTTCCAAAGGCACAGGACAGTGTAATTAAAGGTGAAACCCTAATGTACGCAAAGGCAACAGAAGGCATGTAATGTAAAACACAAAAATGCTCCTGTTATATATATATATATATATATATATATATATATATATATAAATGCAATCCTTAAGAACCTTAAACGCATGTACTCGACACCTTTGCAGAATTTATTTATTTATTTTGTTGGGTTTAACGTCGCGCCGACAAAATAACAGGTTATATGGTGACATTCCAGCTTTGATGGAAAAGGAACATCCCAGGTGCTTCTACGCGCATTATTTGATCAAGTGGAACAACCGACCTTCCGTAAGCCATCTGGATGACGTCCTCACATGAAGAATTCAACGCCCCGAGTGAGGCTTAAATTCCATTACTGCTCATGAACAGACTCAATCAAACCGAGTCTGCAACTGTCACGGTTTGCCTTGTTCTCGGTGCTTCCGAGTGACCTACTTTCCAGATTTTATTAAACCCACATCGATGATGGGCGATTTGAAGTAAGCGGCCTTAACCCCTCGGCCACGCCTTTGCAGAAGACAGAGCAACGAGGGAAACACCCTTAAGAGCCCGACGAAAGAGGCCAGAAGACTGAAATCAAAATAGTTCAGTCCTGGTGGAATTTAAGAACTACCTGTCACAGAGTCCTCCACCTGTTCCGTCAGACACAATCATGAAAGCGTAGCGTCCCAAATTGTAAAAGGGCTGAACACCAAACATGCGGTGTCTCAAAACAGTTGGATCATAACCTCTTTAATAAAACGTATAAGGACTACTAAATACAATTAGAAAATTGCCATGACCCCAAATCTGACGTAGTTTGTAAACAACATCCCCATAAACAAGAGGGCCAAGATGGCCCTAGGTCGCTCACCTATGTAACACACCGTAACAGTGTAAACATGTTTACCTAGTGATTACATGGAGACAAATATTCTGACCAATTTTCACCAAAATTGGACCAAAAAACTTGGCATCTTGAAAGTAAACAAGCATTTTCTTTGATCTGACCTAGTGACCTAGTACGATATTTCATGCAGACAAACATTCTGACCAAATTTCATGCACATCAAATGAACAAGAGTGTTAACACGCTTTTCCTTTGATTTGACAGGGTGACCTAGTTTCTGACCCCATATGACCCAGTTTCAAACTTTAAGGGGCCATAACTCTGGAACCCATGAAGGGATCTGGCCAGTTTTCGAAAGGAACCGAGATATTATGCCAATACAAGTTGTGTGCAAGTTTGATTAAAGTTGATTGCAAAATGTGGTCTCTATCGTGTTCACAAGCCAAAAATAGCAAATTTTGGCCCTTTAAGGGACCATAACTTTTGAACCCATGATGGGACCTGGCGAGTTTTCGAAAGGAACCAAGATATTATGCCAATACAAGTTGTGTGCAAGTTTTGTTAAAGTTAATTGCAAAATGTGGTCTCTCGTGTTCACAAGCCAAAATTGGCTTAAAGGGACACAACTCTAGAACCCATGACGGGATCTGGCCAGTTTTCGAAAGGAACCGAGATATTATGCCCATACAAGTTGTTTGCAAGTTTGATTAAAATCAAATACAAAATGTGGTCTCTATCGTGTTCACAAGGAAATTGTGGACGGACGACGGTCTTTTAAATTGCTATAACCAAATTTGAATTAAGATAGTAAAATTTAGCTAAGTATTTACGTAATTCATAATAACAGTAGCCCTGTTGAAGAAGTTTATTAGTAATAAAAATGGTTACGTTCATTGAAATCCTCAACATGACTGCACATGGTTCCATGTAGACCGTCGTATGAACATATCTATGGTATTATTTGTATTTGTAACTTGTGCAGGTATTTAGATCTGCTCATCGTCTACAGGGCGTTGACGGTATCTTTTTTTTTTGGATTTAACGTCGCACCGACACATGATAGGTCATATGGCGACTTTCCAGCTTTAATGGTGGAGGAAGACCCCAGGTGCCCCTCCGTGCATTACTTCATTACGAGCGGGCACCTGGGTAGAACCACCGACCTTCCGTAAGCCAGCTGGATGGCTTCCTCACATGAAGAATTCAACGCCCCGAGTGAGGCTCGAACCCACATCGATGAGGGGTTGACGGTATCTAGCATGCATTTCCACTACCGCTAGAATGGGCTAAATCAAACTTATTTCATTTTGGTCATGTTTGGCGATTTGTGGAGTTTCCACCTTTTTCCATTTTACACCCAGTGTTGGAGGAGGTTTCGTGGCCCCGAATGTTGTGGGGATTTGGGTTATGGTAGTTTTCCGACTGTTTGGCGAGATTATGGCCCAACTTATAAGACACCGCATGTTTGGTGTTCAGCCCTTTAAAGGGGCCTCCGTGGCCGAGTGGTTAGAGTCGTTGACTTCAAACCATTTGCCCCTCATCGATGTGGGTTCGAAACCTCATTTGGGGCGTAGAATTCTTCACGTGAGGAAGCCATCCAGCTGGCTTACGGAAGGTCAGTGGTTCTACCCAGGTGCCCGCTCGTGATGGCATAGTGCACAGAGGGGCACCTGGTGTCTTCCTCCACCATTATAGCTGGAAAGTCGCCATATGACCTAAAATTGTGTCGGTGCGACATTAAACCCAACAAAACTAGAGCTATCACTAAAGGTGATGAATGTACCCTCCCCCCGCATGCACTGACACAGTACATTGCAATTTGACACACACTAGACTGCATAATTATGTGGACTGTATGTATATAGACTGTATGTATACAGTATAGTAACAAAAAACAAAGTCCCATAACTATGCAGAATATTTATCTAAAAGAATGTAACTTGCACCAAGCACAACTAGGGTTGGTACTGATCACTTGTGTGAAGTTTCATTAAATTGTGTGCAAGGGTTTGGTAGATTAGGCACGCACAAGATTGCATATGCAGACTGTATGTACATAGTATGTTAACAAGAAACAAAGTCATATAACTCTGCAATTTTTGTCGCTGAAAGAACCTAACATGCCCCATGCACAACTACTGTTGTTACTGATCACTTGTGTAAAGTTTCATTAAATTGTGTCAAGAGGATGAGGAGAGATGGTGCGCACAAGATTGTGTCTATGTATATAGTATAGTAACAAAAAACAAAGTCCAATAACTCTGCAATTTTTTTTTCTAAAAGAACCTAACATGCCCCATGCACAACTACCGTTGGTACTGATCATTTGTGTGAAGTTTCATTAAATTGTGTCAAGGGGATAAGGAGAGATGGTGCGCACAAGATTGCGTCTACGGACAGACGACCAGACGGACAGACAGACAGACAACCTGAAACCAGTATACCCCCCCCCCCACCCCTTACAACTTTGTTGTCGGGGGGGGGGGGTACAATAAATAAATAAATCAGCCCTTTAAACCTGGTGGCTACGCGTCCATCTGTGTCAAGCAGTTTTTAAATCCCACCGAGACTGAACTGTTTTGACTTCTGTCTTCTGACCTGTTTCGTCGGGCTCTTAAGGATGTTTTTCTTGATGCTCTTGTCTGCTGCAACGGCATTTGACTACGTGCGTTTTTGGTTCTTAAAGTTTGCTTTTTTTATATAAATATACAAGAGCATTGCGTGTGTAAGGAATTCATCTGGCGGGGATAACATTTATTTGCACTGTCCCGTGACTTTGGAACAAGGGTTATTTTATTGATATTTGTCTTTGTTTTTAAGAGTGAGGTTATGTGCGAACCATTAACAGGTTAAGATCCCGTTGTGGTTTTGCCACTAACAGTTCAAGGCGGTGTCCACTTTGTTCCTTTATTTGATAGCTACGCGCCCCATGTGGTTCTGGGACGATCTGTGTATGAAAAGAATTGGAACCACTGCCTTACCCTTGTATGATAGTAAGAGGCGACTAATAGGGTATTAACACTTGGTTTTGCAGTAACTGTGATTCCAGCAGGTATGCAAATTTTGATTCCGTACCTCATGTTTTTATTTCGATGTAAATGAGATGTGGAACCAACATTTGTAGTCCTGTTTGGCGCCATATAACCTATACTGTGTTGGTGCGCCGTAAAACCCAAATAAATAAATTGATAGCTACGCTAGTGTATCATTGAAGGTTCAATGTGCACCGCCGTGTGAATACATCTGTGGATGTTTGTACTTGTAGCATGTGTAAATGTTTGAGTTCTGCTCAACCTGGGGCTAGAGGGCGTGAAAGGTAGCATGCATTTCCACTACCGTCTCAGAACAGGCTCAATCAAACCGAGCCTGCAACATTTTCGTTTTTGTCGTGTTGAGCGACCTGTGAAGTTTCCACTTTTTCTATTTTTTTGATATGCAGGCCCAATAACCTCAGATCCCCTTTCTAAATTCTAGTTTTAGTTCTGCCCATTGTTTTCTCGTTTAGGCCAAGCCTATTAAGGACTTCGGACACTTTCTATATGAATTTGCCTACTCCCAGAGTGAAAAATAAACCACTAAGAAATAAGTATTTAATTACATACAGCATCAAAATACATATTTGAGATAATTTCTTCAAGTCAAATTTTCAATATTTGTTTCATAAAACGGTGATTTTTGCTTTTAAATAGAATTACGTACCCTGTTATTATACATATAAAAGCTATTTTTCTTTATACAACATTGTTCCCACCCTTGCATCAAAACCATATTTGGCCAGCATATGTAGATATTAATTATACACATTTTCCGTGACTATTGTGTTGATGCAAGGGGTGGAACAGTACTTTTAAACAAAAAATATAACTACAGGGTGTTCCTAAATGTAAAGTAACCAATACTTTTTACATTCATGTTTAATAATTTGATTGTCACATATTTTTACATCTGTTTGTAACTCAGATACTATACAAATGTTTGAAAGGGTACATATAGGCATATTATACATGTATTGTAGTGAGAGAAGCAAACACTGTGAATATTATTCGTTGGGTTAAATTTTCATTGGCTTAACCTGGTTGTTTGTTGCAGTAGATGGGCAAACGTGTGCTGTAAAATACTAGCAACACACCAGGTAATCTTCTGCATGCCCTCCCGCGACGCGCACTCCGTTAGCGATGAAGATGTCATTTGTTTTCCATTTGGTTTTATTATGTTTTGTATTTTTTTTATATATTTTTCATTTCTTTATTTTTTTTCATCTTCTGTGCATTTATATTTATTTCTTTTAGACACAAACTAAATGTCACACACATTCATTACTTCATGTTCTTCCTTCTGTGAAAACTGAATTGAATATTGTTCTTTGCGGCGGACTAGGTCTAAACACCAAACAAAGAGTCAATATGTGCACAGCAGATAATCTAATCCTGACTATAGTCCATCCAACAGAAATAACGAATGATATTGATATGCCTGTGATGCATAGGTTCAGAGCAGGTCATGACAGTGACGGTTTCACATTCAGTGTGATGCCACGAAAGTGATATGTCAAGTCGCTTTCCATGCAGATGACATATACAAATACGGCCAGACGCGAAAACAAACTAAAAGGTCCAGTCGAGTTTCAGATGGAATTTTTATGCATCGACCAGCTGTCTACTTTAGCCCTACAAATGACATATTTCGAATGTGTTTTGCTCACAACTTCAACTCTGATTAGGCAACATTATCTTTAAATGGGTTGTTCAGTTGTCAGACTTATCCCGATTTAACTTTTTTTCCGATGCAGCTTCCTTAGGCAAGCCCCACAAAGAACTGTCATTTCGGATACAATTTTATTATATGTTTAAGCCAAATGAGCCGTGCCATGAGAAAACCAACATAGTGTTTTGCGACCAGCATGGATCCAGACCAGCCTGCGCATCTGCACAGTCTGGTCAGGATCCATGCTGTTCGGTTTCAAAGTCTATTGCAATTAGAACAAGAGCTGTCGGAGGACAGCAACGCTCGACTATTCAACAGCCTTGTCAATTGAATGAATACAAAAGTTGAAAAAGGGGCATAATTTTGTAAAATGCAAAGTAGAGGTATTGAACTTCTGTACTGCATGTCATATCATGACAGTGAACAAGTGTGTGAAGTTTCAATCCTTTCCAATTTGTGGATCCTGAGATACCAGCTTACATACAAAAACTTAACAAAAAACTGCTAAGTCAAAGGGGCATAATTTTGTAAAAATGCCAAGTAGAGTTATGAGACCTTCACAGTGCATGTTAGATCATGACAGTGAACAAGTGTGTGAAGTTTCAGTCCATTCCAATTAGTGGATACTGAGATATCAGATTACATACAAAAATTTAACCAAAAACTGCTAAGTCGAAAAAGGGGCATAATTTTGAAAAAAAAAGAGAGTAGAGTTATAGGACTTGCTTAGTGCATGTCAGATCATGATAGTGAACAAGTATGTGAAGTTTCAATCCATTCCCATTAGTAAGTACTGAGATACCAGCTTACATACAAAACCTTAACCAAAAATTTCTAAGTCGAAAAAGGGGCATAATTTTGTAAAAAAGCAAAATAGAGTTATGGAACCTGTGCAAGGTAGATCAGTTCATCACAGTGAATAAGTGTGTGAAGTTTCAATCCATTCCCACAAGTGGTTACTGAGTTACCAGCTTACATACAAAACCTTAACCAAAAATTTCTAAGTCGAAAAAGGGGCATAATTTTGTAAAAAAGCAAAATAGAGTTATGGAACCAGTGCAATGTAAGTCAGTTTGTCACAGTGAATAAGTGTGTGAAGTTTCAATCCATTCACACAAGTGGTTACTGAGATACCAGCTTACATACAAAACCTTAACCAAAATCGGGACGCGGACGCCGACGCCGACGCATGGGGGAGTGCAATAGCTCACTATTCTATGAATAGTCGAGCTAAAAACCGTTAGCGAACAGCATAGATCCGTGACTAGACTGGGCAGATCCATGCTGGTCGCAATTGCACTATGTTGGTTTTCTCATGGCGCGGCTCAACTATTATCTGTGCTACTGGTACTTATCCCAAGCAAGAACCCACCCTACGGCTTGATAAGATGACTGCCTTTTCTTAGTATTAATGTTATACATCACACAAATACCTGCCATCACTTATAACGCAGCTATACAGACATGTACATGTACTTAAATATTTAACTACCTGAACCACTGTAATAAAACTGACCGGACACTTATACATGTATATCTATACATACATGTATAGTAGTCGCAACTTGACCGCGATGGTTGACCTTCAGCTGATTATTCATATCGATTATTTCATTGAGGAAATAAAGGGTGGTTAGGGTAGCCATGTATATTTATATGGAATGAATATTTATGCAGTGCAGTATCAAAGTATGTATACTCAATTTGATCAGTTAAAACTTTCCAATACACTAATTCATAATTACACAATTTCATATTTCCGCTTTCTCGTGCAGCTCGTGTTTTACGTACACTCCTTTTCAATAATAGGTTGTGCCTCATTATGTATTATAATACAAAGGTCAACCATCGGGGTCAAGTTGCGTCCACTACAATGCATCAATAACTTTACATTACGAATAGTGTATAGATAAATCAAGTTCATGTTGTTTGCAAAAATATCGCTCTATTTTTTTTATTTATCTATAGGATTTTAATCTTAAAATGTTATTTTTTCCTTAAATAAACTGATATTGTCAATTGTTTCGACTGGAATTCAAATATTTAAAACTTTCGTAAAGTGATGACATTATATTTTTACGGAAATTAAACATTTTATTTTTTTAAGAAAATAGATCCTGGCCTAGATAAAATAAGAAAAAACATCTTTATAGGAACAGATACAAACCAGTTTCTGCTGTAATAAGTTAACTAACACATTGGTTTATCATTGACTCGTAACGATTTGGGTATTGTTTAAATACTTATGGAGAATTTTGCATTCAAAATGTAGGCTAGAAGCATATGATAGTGTCCAAAGTCCTTTTAACTTTGGGCCGCTTATCATGGACATGACACGCTAGATTTCATTGAAAGTTTCATGTGCACCGCCGTATGAACACACTTGCAAATGTCTAAATTGTTTTTGTGTTGAAAATTCCTTTATGTTGGGTTTAACGCCGTTTTTCAACAGTATTTCAGTTATGTAACGGCGGGCAGTTAACCTAACTAGTGTTTCTGGATTCTGTACCAGTACAAACCTGTTCTCCGCAGGTAACTGCCTACTTCCCCACATGAAATAGAGGTGGAAGACGAATGATTTTAGACGCTAGAGGGCGTGGACGGTAGCATGCATTTCCATTACCGTCCACCTGCAGCAGTTTCGTTTTTGACGTGTTGAGCGACCTGTGTAGTTTGCACTTTTTCTGTTTTGGTATTTGTAGCATGTGTAAATGTTGAGTTTTGCTCAACCAGGGGCGGCTAGTGGGCGTTGATGGTAAATCGCATTTCCACTACCGTCTCTGAACAGGGTCAATCAAACGGATCCTGCAAATCTGTAGTTTTTGTTGTGCTTAGCGACCCTGTTCCTAATTTATATTTATACCATGCGACACTTTGCCACTTTTTCCTATATTTATCTCTAAATGACTCCCCAGTGTAATCAATCGCTATAAATTCTAAATGAATAGATGCACACAAAAGAATTTTATGTTAATACTAAATTTACAAGCGATAGTGTGTTTCGCTCAGAGGGAATAAGTTCCCACTTGAGCCTTTACCAATATATCAAACTACTCAAATAGAGATGTAAACAATACAGTACACGTGTACTAAAACTACAATGTAGAAAAAAAGCTATTTTAATCGTTTATTTCCGGGTTTTCCGAAGCAGGATCCTATGTCTGAAAAGTTCAAGTATCGTTTACAACATTATAAAAAAGCGTAATATCCTTTGATGTTACCTTTATTCGGCGGTTTGAATCGGCACTGAATGACAAATCTGTGTGCTAAGTCTATGTCCCTATGTTGAACATTTATACTCGGATAATCTGACAGTCTTAATTACAGCTTATCTAGTCTCGATTTTTCATTGACGTTGACCCCATACATTCCAATGCTGTTTCCTCTGCTGAAATGGTCCAGATCATTTAATTTCCTTATAAGATATTTTGTTTGACGGCCTTCCGTGGCCGAGTGGTTAGGGTCGCTGACTTAAAATCACTTGCCCCTGACCTAGGTAGGTTCGAGCTTCATTCGGGGTGTTGAACTTCATGTGAGAAAAAAAACAAGAATATGAAACAGGGAAAGCCACGTTCTAAAAACGCATCCTCCCCAAATGCACACGATCAACACACAGCCCGCCCGCTTAGCTCAGTAGGTAAGAGCGTTGGTCTACGGATTGCGGGGTCGCGAGTTCGATCCTCGGGCGGGGCGTATGTTCTCCTTGACTATTTGATAAACGACATTGTGTCTGAAATCATTAGTCCTCAACCTCTGATTCATGTGGGGAAGTTGGCAGTTACTTGCGGAGAACAGGTTTGTACTTTTGTTTGCTTGTTTGTTTTGGGTTTAACGCCGTTTTTTAACAGTATTGCAGTCATGTAACGGCGGGCAGTTAACCTAAGCAGTGTTCCTGGATTCTGTACCAGTACAAACCTGTTCTCCGCAAGTAACTGCCAACTTCCCCACATGAATCAGAGGTGGAGGACTAGCGATTACTGGTACAGAATCCAGGAACACTGGTTAGGTTAACTGCCCGCCGTTATATAACTGAAATACTGTTGAAAAACGGCGTTAAACCCAAAACAAACACACACAAAACAAACACACCAGGACAAAAACAAATAAAGGAACACAGTGGGGCACCGTATTGGAACGGTCAGTGGCGAAACCACCACTGGGGGGGGGAAGCCATCCAGCTGGCTTACGTGGAAATACAAGGATTAAATATCAAACAGGGAATGCCACGTTCCAAAAACGCAGCCTCCCCAAAACAAAACACACAGAAAGCAGATAAAATACTCCTCATCTTGACAAAGACCGAGAGTTTAGAACGAACAACAGTCCCTGAAGGATGAAAATATAACATTGATTGAATGTAAGGGGAAACTTTTGATGACCGCCACACGTCAAAAACAACACCGCTGTGCGCATAAAAAAACGGGGAATGCCACGTTCCAAAGGTCGGTGGTTCTACCCAGGTGTTCAAGACGTAAAAAATGGTACTAGTAGCTTCCTCGCTTGGCGCTCAGCATTAAGAGGATAGTACTAGGACTGGTCAGCCCGGTGTCAGTATAATGTGACTGGGTGGGGTATCATGCCACGGACCCTTCATGCCCCTACTGTTCTTTTCGATTTGAAAACTGCATTTAGAAAGTCTGAAACAAACCCTGAAATATTCAAGTCCAAATATCATGAAATCAAGTCGACTTAAAGGACTATTTTGCAATTTACACAGACGGTTCAAAAGATGAATCAAAGGTTGGTTGTGCTGCTGTCAGTCTCCTTCATCAGTCAAAATTACGTTTGCCAAATAATGCAACAATATTTTCAGCCGAGGCCAAAGCTATTGATTTAGCTCTAAATTTTATATAAAAAAATAGTGAAGAAAAATTTATGATCTTTTCCGACTTGCTTTCTGTTTTACAGTCAATTCATAACCAAAATATGGAAAATCCATTCATTCAAAATATTCTTCTCAGGGTTCATGAACTATCTTTATAAAAGTCTATCATATTTTGTTGGATTCCCAGTCATGATGGTATTCATGGAAACGAGGATGCTGATATTGCAGCAAAGAAATCCCTTTCATTATCACAATCTAATTTGAAATTACCACATACCGATTTTAGGCCTAATATAAACAAATACATTTTATCTAAATCGCAATCGTCATGAAACAATGCTTCATTCAATAAACTTCATGATATCAAACCTACTATATGGGAATGGCACCAAGGGAACAGATCTGTTCGCAGGGAGGAAGTTGTTCTTTCTCGCTGTCGAATAGGTCATACCCGTTTGACTCATTCTTATCTTTTGAATAAAGAAGATCAACCCGAATGTGTACCATGTCAAACAATTCTAACTTAAAATCATATTTTAATCGACTGTGTGGACTTTGCTACACAACGCAGTACATAATATGACGTTCAATCTTTGAAAGAGTTATTTGAAAACGTTTCAGTCGGAAATACTTTATCGTTCTTAAAGCAGATAGAAATTTATCAAAAAATCTAACATTTCATATTTTTATTTACATCTTTTATAATATTATTATGTTTGCAGCTGATATTTTACGTATATACATTTTTATGCTCCCACTTTGCGGGGGGCATATAGATTTGCCCTTGTCCGTCCTTCCGTCCGAGAATGTTGTGTCGTGCCTAACTCCAAAAGTATTTGACGTAGTCACAAAACTTTAAAAGGAATGTTGGTCAGCATGTGTAGTTGTGAACCTGGGGTTTCGCGTTCGGATTCATTCAGTCATGTAGGAGTTATGGCCCCTGACTTTGTAAACATTGGTCATTTTAGTGTTGTGTCGCGCCTAGCTCCAAAAGTATTTGACGTAGAGACACAAAACTTTACAGAAATGTTGGTCAGCATGTGTAGTTGCGCACCTGGGGTTTCGGGTTCGGATTCATTCAGTCGTGTAGGAGTTATGGCCCCTGACTTAGTTAAAAATTGGTCATTGTAATGTTGTGTCGTGCATAGCTCCAAAAGTATTTGACCTAGTCACCAAAGTTTACAGGAATGTTGTGCAGTTGTGCACCTGGGGTTTCGCGTCCGGATTCATTCAGTCATGTAGGAGTTATGGCCCCTGACTTAGTTAAAAATTGGTCATTTTAATGTTGTGTTGCGCGTAGCTCAGTATTTGACCTAGAGTCACCAAAGTTTACAGGAATGTTGGTCAGCATGTGCAGTTGTGCACCTGGGGATTCGCGTCCGGATTCATTCAGTATTTTAGGAATTATGGCCCCTGACCTAGGAAAAAAATTTCATTTTAATGTCATGTAGTGGGGGGATCCATGTCCCATTGACACATTTCTAGTTACATAACTGATTTTAGATATGCTTTACATTTTTACATGGATGATTTTAGATATGTTTTACATTTTTACATAAATGTTTATGCTTTACAGTTGGCGTTTGCAATGTGGCTTCTTCTCGGCGATATATGACCATTTTTGTCGATTCGCCGTAAAACCAAACTCACTCACTCACCATATTTTCTGGTCCTTTGGGATCATTAATTTTAATTAATTCAGATTTGAAGATTGAATACAGCTTAAGCCGGTGCTAGGGGGCGTGGGCAGTGTTGCATTTTCCATTACTGCTCATGAACTGACTCGATCAAACCGAGCCTGCAATTTTCACAGATTCCGAGGGATCTGCTTTCCAGATTTTATTGATTGCGTTCTATGCATCCAAAGGATCCTTTAATTGTTTTGATTACCAGTAATGAGCTCGTCAAAATGGCCAAAACCAGCAGCCCATGTAGGTTCGTTCATAAGTGAAGCAACCCGTCTGTAATATTTTTCCATTACAGCTTCTTTTAGTTGTGGGCCTACTTTGCAAATGTGTCACTCAGAGGCTATGTGAGTGGTACTCTGTGCTTCCTAAAAATCTACCTTTACATGTTATCTTATTACAAACTCATTGTGTACATTGTTCAATGCTTCCAGGAATTCTACTCTTTACTTTTTAACTTCAATGTTAATTTGTAACACTTTGCTATGTTCAGTCTATCCAGGTGTTCTACTTTAACTTTATATATTACAAACTTCATGTAACTGTTACCTAATTAGTACATGTGCATTTTTTGTACAATTAACACAGCACCGAAAGTGAGGAGATACATTTATCTTCACAGTTCCTTTCACAGTCCTGTTTTTCCTTGAAAACTTGTTCAGTGGAAAGTATGTCAACAACTTTCTAACGAATACAGATGTTTTCACTTACTGCTTCCTTCACAAGGCTCTTGATTTCACTCCCAGCATTTATCAATGATGTCTTTGTAACATACATTACAGCTTTAGATGGCAAACCATCACGTCCTGCACGGCCAGCCTCTTGCCAGTAGTCTTCTATTGCCTTACATGCGCCCCAGCAAATATCTTTTATTTTTATTCCAGTTCCAAAAGCAATGGTACATATAAGGAGTCGTGTTTAAGACTCTGGCGATGAAAATTCTGAAAGTATCCCTTCCAGGTCATGCTTTGCCATCCCTGAGAGGTACAGTTTAAATAATTTTTTGAACCTACAGGAGCTGCTTGGCCTAGGTAGCTCATTACATCTAATGCCAGTCTTGACATCTGTGATATTTCACTGAAAAAGTAACATAAAAAAGTGTGTGTCAACATTTGTTCTGAGTGATGCTTTCAGTTTTTACTGGCATCTCCCGAGTATCTATTAGGCTCTTTGCATTTCACTTTGAATCTTTCGAAACTGTAATTTTTTAGCTTCCGTCACTCCAGTTTTAAAAATATTTATATCTGCTTCCGGAATAAAAGAGGATCTTCCGGTCTGTCCCTCTTTTTTGCCGCTATACGGAGTTTTTACTGGTGAAAATCACAGCAAAAATTTAAGAAATCGCAGACCACAGCAACAGAAAATCAAAATTTGTTCGTACGTACGAACAAAATTCCAAATAAAATTTACAAATTCTTGTTCATTTCTCACATTTTTAAACGCAATTTGGAATTTTGTTCGTACGTACGAACAAATCCTGGCTGTTCGTACGTATGAACAATAATCCTTATTCCGTATTATTTTTCAGTTCTGACATGCTGTTCAAACAGCTCAGATTTGTTCGTACGTCCGAACAAAATTCCAAGATAGCTTTAAAATTTCTTTTTCATTTCTCACTATCATTTGTTCATACGTATGAACAGCCTGGATTTGTTCGTACGTACGAACAAATGAGAGAACCAAAAAAGAATTTATTCTTAAAAAAATGCAATTTGGAATTTTGTTCGTACGTACGAACAAATCCTTATCATATTATTTTTCAATTCTGATATTCTGTTCAAACAGCCCAGATTTGTCCGGACGTCCGAACAAAATTCCAAAATAGCTTTAAAATTTCTTTTTCATTTCTCACTATCATTTGTTCATATGTATGAACAGCCTGGATTTGTTCGTACGTACGAACAAATAAGAGAATCGAAAAAGAATTTATCTTAAAAAAATGCAATTTGGAATTTTGTTCGTACGTACGAACAAATCCTGTCCTATTTTTTTTCAATTCTGATATTCTGTTCAAACAGCCCAGATTTGTTCGACGTACGAACAAAATTCCAAACTGCTTTAAAAATTCTTTTCATTTCTCCACTATCATTTGTTCGTACGTACGAACAGTCTGGATTTGTTCGTGCGTACGAACAAATGAGAGAACTGAAAAAGAATTTATTCTTAAAAAATGCAATTTGGAATTTTGTTCGTACGTACGAACAAATCCTGTCCATATTTTTTTTCAATTCTGATATTCTGTTCAAACAGCCA
Source organism: Mercenaria mercenaria (assembly GCF_021730395.1). Taxonomy (NCBI): domain Eukaryota; kingdom Metazoa; phylum Mollusca; class Bivalvia; order Venerida; family Veneridae; genus Mercenaria; species Mercenaria mercenaria. The sequence continues at coordinate 56,210,713 of NC_069372.1, forward strand.
CGATTTGTTCGGACGTACGAACAAAATTCCAAATTGCTTTAAAAATTCTTTTTCATTTCATTTCTCACTATCATTTGTTTGTACGTACGAACAAATGAGAGAACTGAAAAAGAATTTATTCTTAAAAAAATGCAATTTGGAATTTTGTTCGTACGTACGAACAAATCCTGTCCATATTATATTTTCAATTCTGATATCTCGTTCAAACAGCCCAGATTTGTTCGGACGTACGAACAAAATTCCAAACTGCTTTAAAAATTCTTTTTCATTTCATTTCTCACTATCATTTGTTCGTACGTACGAACAAATGAGAGAACTGAAAAAGAACTTATTCTTAAAAAAATGCAATTTGGAATTTTGTTCGTACGTACGAACAAATCCTGTCCATATTTTTTTTCAATTCTGATATTCTGTTCAAACAGCCCAGATTTGTTCGGACGTACGAACAAAATTCCAAACTGCTTTAAAAATTCTTTTTCATTTCTCACTCTCATTTGTTCGTACGTACGAACAGTCTTGATTTGTTCGTACGTACAACAGCCTGGATTTGTTCGTACGTACGAACAAATGAGAGAACTGAAAAAGAATTTATTCTTTAAAAAATGCAATTTGGAATTTTGTTCGTACGTACGAACAAATCCTGTGCACATTATTTTTCAATTCTGATATTCTGTTCAAAACAGCCCAGATTTGTCCGGACGTCCGAACAAAATTCCAAAATAGCTTTAAAATTTCTTTTTCATTTCTCACTATCATTTGTTCATACGTATGAACAGCCTGGATTTGTTTGTACGTACGAACAAATAAGAAAATCGAAAAAGAATTTATTCTTAAAAAAATGCAATTTGGAATTTTGTTCGTACGAACGAACAAATCCTGTCCATATTTTTTTTCAATTCTGATATTCTGTTCAAACAGCCCAGATTTGTTCGGACGTACGAACAAAATTCCAAACTGCTTTAAAAATTCTTTTTTATTTCTCACTATCATTTGTTCGTACGTAAGAACAGTCTGGATTTGTTCGTACGTACGAACAAATGAGAGAACTGAAAAAGAATTTATTCTTTAAAAAATGCAATTTGGAATTTTGTTTGTACGTACGAACAAATCCTGTCCATATTTTTTTTCAATTCTGATATTCTGTTCAAACAGCCCCGATTTGTTCGGACGTACGAACAAAATTCCAAACTGCTTTAAAAATTCTTTTTCATTTCTCACTATCATTTGTTCGTACGTACAAACAGTCTGGATTTGTTCGTACGTACGGACAAATGAGAGAACTGAAAAAGAATTTATTCTTTAAATAATGCAATTTGGAATTTTGTTCGTACGTACAAACAACTCCTGTCCATATTTTTTTTCAATTCTGATATTCTGTTCAAATAGCCCCGGTTTGTTCGGACGTACGAACAAAATTCCAAACTGCTTTAAAAATTCTTTTTCATTTCATTTCTCACTATCATTTGTTTGTACGTACGAACAAATGAGAGAACTGAAAAAGAATTTATTCTTAAAAAAATGCAATTTGGAATTTTGTTCGTACGTACGAACAAATCCTGTCCATATTATTTTTCAATTCTGATATTCTGTTCAAACAGCCCAGATTTGTTCGGACGTACGAACAAAATTCCAAACTGCTTTAAAAATTCTTTTTCATTTCATTTCTCACTATCATTTGTTTTATACGTACGAACAAATGAGAGAACTGAAAAAGAACTTATTCTTAAAAAAATGCAATTTGGAATTTTGTTCGTACGTACGAACATATCCTGTCCATATTTTTTTTCAATTCTGATATTCTGTTCAAACAGCCACGATTTGTTCGGACGTACGAACAAAATTCCAAACTGCTTTAAAAATTCTTTTTCATTTCTCACTATCATTTGTTCGTACGTACGAACAGTCTGGATTTGTTCGTACGTACGAACAGTCTGGATTTGTTCGTACGTACGAACAAATGAGAGAACTGAAAAAGAATTTATTCTTTAAAAAATGCAATTTGGAATTTTGTTCGTACGTACGAACAAATCCTGTGCACATTATTTTTCAATTCTGATATTCTGTTCAAAACAGCCCAGATTTGTCCGGACGTCCGAACAAAATTCCAAAATAGCTTTAAAATTTCTTTTTCATTTCTCACTATCATTTGTTCATACGTATGAACAGCCTGGATTTGTTCGTACGTACGAACAAATAAGAAAATCGAAAAAGAATTTATTCTTAAAAAAATGCAATTTGGAATTTTGTTCGTACGAACGAACAAATCCTGTCCATATTTTTTTTCAATTCTGATATTCTGTTCAAACAGCCCAGATTTGTTCGGACGTACGAACAAAATTCCAAACTGCTTTAAAAATTCTTTTTATTTCTCACTATCATTTGTTCGTACGTAAGAACAGTCTGGATTTGTTCGTACGTACGAACAAATGAGAGAACTGAAAAAGAATTTATTCTTTAAAAAATGCAATTTGGAATTTTGTTTGTACGTACGAACAAATCCTGTCCATATTTTTTTTCAATTCTGATATTCTGTTCAAACAGCCCCGATTTGTTCGGACGTACGAACAAAATTCCAAACTGCTTTAAAAATTCTTTTTCATTTCTCACTATCATTTGTTCGTACGTACAAACAGTCTGGATTTGTTCGTACGTACGGACAAATGAGAGAACTGAAAAAGAATTTATTCTTTAAATAATGCAATTTGGAATTTTGTTCGTACGTACAAACAACTCCTGTCCATATTTTTTTTCAATTCTGATATTCTGTTCAAATAGCCCCGGTTTGTTCGGACGTACGAACAAAATTCCAAACTGCTTTAAAAATTCTTTTTCATTTCATTTCTCACTATCATTTGTTTGTACGTACGAACAAATGAGAGAACTGAAAAAGAATTTATTCTTAAAAAAATGCAATTTGGAATTTTGTTCGTACGTACAAACAATTTCTGTCCATATTATTTTTCAATTCTGATATTCTGTTCCAACAAATCCTGTCCATATTTTTTTTCAATTCTGATATTCTGTTCAAACAGCCCAGATTTGTTCGGACGTACGAACAAAACTCCAAACTGCTTTGAAAATTCTTTTTCATTTCTCACTGTCATTTGTTCATACGTACGAAGAAATGAGAAAACTGAAAAAGAATTTATTCTTAAAAAACTGCAATTTTGAATTTTGTTCGTACGTACGAACAAATCCTGTCCATATTATTTTTCAATTCCGATATTCTGTTCGAACAGCCCAGATTTGTTTGTATGTACGAACAAAATTCCGAACTGCTTTAAAAATTCTTTTTCATTCACAATCATTTGTTCGTAATGAGCAGCCTGCATTTGTTCGTATGTACGAACAAATGAGAGAACTGAAAAAGAATTAACTTTTAAAAAAAAAAAAGCAATTTGGAATTTGTTCGTACATACGAACAAATCCAGGGTCTGTATGCAAAAGATACTTTCAGTTCTGACATTTTGTTTGAACAGTCCAGATTTGTTCGTACGTACGAACAAATTTCCAAATTGCATTTAAAAATTCTTTTTCATTTCTCATAATCATTTGTTCGTACAAATGCCACTTAATACCATTTTGAAAACAATACAACAATCACTGAAAATTTCAACACAGATTTTAATCTATTTATTTAAAAAAATACCAAAACAAATACTTATGAACATAATAAATATAACACAAAAGTCTAACATAAGTAAAACAAGAGCTGTCATTGACAAGAGCTGTTGGTGACAAATGCACACCCTCCCCCCACAAGTATGCTATAGTCATATGCACAAAAAAAGAAAACAAGAGGGCCATGATGGCCCTATATCGCTCACCTGTTATCATTGCACTTGAGGACAAGAAGGTCCTTAGAAAAAATATCTAAGTCCAAAGGACAGAAACAACAAAATTAAGAAATTTAACCAAAAAGAAAAAAAATTCTTACAAGGTACAGATATGTCAAAATATATCTAACAAGAGCACCGCCTTGCGGGTGCTGACGCTCATCTGATTTTTTTTGTGTAATAGAAATATTGTCCTACCCATGATTTTCTAAGTCTAAAAAGGGCCATCATTCTTGCAAAAAGCAGGATAGAGTTATGTTTCTTGATGTACAGTGTCCACTTATGATGGTGAAAAACTGTTGCAAGTTTTAAAGCAATAGCTTTGATAGTTTATGAGAAAAGTTGACTTAAACATAATACTCAACCAAGAAAATGATTTTCTAAGTCCAAAAGGGGCAATAATTATTGCAAAAAGCAGGATGGAGTTATGTTGCTTGCTGTACAGGGTCAGCTTATGATGTTGAACAAGTGTTGCAAGTTTCAAAGCAATAGCTTTGATAGTTTAAGAGAAAAAGTTGACCTAAACATAAAACTTAACCAAGAAATCTGATATTTTCTAAGTCCAAAAGGGGCCATAAATCTTGCAAAAAGCAGGACGGAGTTATGTTTCTTGCTATACAGGGTCAACTTATGATGGTGAACAAGTGTTGCAAGTTTTAAAGCAATAACTTTGATAGTTTAGGATAAAAGCTGACCTAAACATAAAACTTAACCAAGAAAACTGATTTTCTAAGTCCAAAAGGGGCAATAAATCTTGCAAAAAGCAAGATGGAGTTATGTTTCTTGATGTACAGGGTCTGCTTATGATGGTGAACAAGTATTCCAAGTTTCAAAGCAATAGCTTTGATAGTTTAGGAGAAAAGTTGACCTAAACATAAAACTTAACCAAGAAATCTGATATTTTCTAAGTACAAAAAGGGCCATAAATCTTGCAAAAAGCAAGATGGAGTTATGTTTCTTGCTATACAGGGTCAGCTTATGATGGTGAACAAGTATTCCAAGTTTCAAAGCAATAGCTTTGATAGTTTAGGAGAAAAGCTGACCTAAACATAAAACTTAACCAGGCAACGCCGACGCAGACGCCGACGCCGACGCCGACACCGACGCCGACGCCGACAACCGCTCAAGTGATGACAATAACTCATCATTTTTTTTCAAAAAATCAGATGAGCTAAAAATTGGAGGTACCATCCATGTTGTACCACAGAAAAGTGGTCTCGGTTTTTTCCTACGGCCAGTAATAAAACAGTTACTAAAAATAAGCTATTTATAGTAACGTAAAAGGGAAGTAATTACGAAAAAAAATATTGTAAGTGAACAAAAGAAGGATCTGCCAAATAAATCTGTTGACATAAATGAAATCAGTATCTTCATTAGTTACGGAGATACGCCCATTTTAATTTGAAATAAAGGGAGGTAATTTGACATAAAATAAGTCCATAGTTATCTACCCTGATTGGCTCAGTCCAACTAATAACAATAATGAAATTTCAAATAAGTTCTATAAGTACTCACTGATATAAATCATTTTGATTACAATCAGGGGAGGTAATCAGATATACAAGAGGGCCATGATGGCCCTATATCGCTCACCTGTTATCATTGCACTTGAGGACAAGAAGGTCCTCAGAAAAAATATCTAAGTCCAAAGGACAGGAACAACAAAGCGAAGAAATTCAGCCAAAAAGAAAAAAAAAATTCTTACAAGGTATAGATATGTCAAAATACACCTAAAAATTGGAGGTACCATCCATGTTGTACCACAGAAAAGTGGTCTCGGTTTTTTCCCTACGGCCAATAATAAAAAAGTTACTAAAATAAGCTATTTATAGAAACGTAAAAGGGAAGTAATTAAAAAATAAATATTGTAAGTGAACAAAAGAAGGATCTGCCAAATAAATCTGTTGACATAAATGAAATTTCAGATCAGTATCTTCATTAGTTATGGAGATATACCCATTTTAACTTGAAACAAGGCAGTCTGAAAGACAGCTAAATCCCCCGCCACTGCAATGGATAGTGAAAGGGTAAACCTTTGATTTTAGCTGTGACCTTGACCTTGAACTGACATGGCTGACTCATGAATTCTGCACATCATCTTGATGAGGTGATCATTTGACTCAAGTTTCATGAAAATCCTTCAAGGGGTTTAGGAGATACAGAGCTGAAACCTTTGACCTTGAGCTGTGACCTTGACCTTGAGTTGACATGGCTGACTCATGAGTTCTTGATGAGGTGATCAGTTGACCCAAGTTTGATGAAAATCCTTCAAGGGGTTTAGGAGATCTAGAGTGGACACCAAATGGAAGGCTCAAACCTTCGACCCTTAGTTATGACCTTGACCTTGAGCTGGCATGGTTGACTCATAATTTCTGCACATCGTTCTGATGAAGTAATCATTTGACCCAAGTTTTATAAAATTCCTTCAAGGGGTTTAGGAGATATAGAGCGGACACGAAATGGAAGGTTCAAACCTTTGACCTTCAGTTGTGTCCTTGACCTTGAGCCGACATGGCTGACACATAAGTTCTGCACATCGCCTTGATGAGGTGATCGTTTGACCCAAGTTTGATGAAAATCCTTCAAGGGGTTTAGGAGATATAGAGCGGACACAAAATGGAAGACTCAAACCTTTGACCATAAGTTGTGACCTTGACCTTGAGCCAGCATGACTGACTCATGGGTTCTGCACATCGTCTTGATGAGGTAATCATTTTACCTAAGTTTTATAAAATTCCTTCAAGGGGTTTAAGAGATATACAGCATACACAAAATGGAAGGCTCAAACCTTTGACCTTGAGTTGTGACCTTGACCTTGAGCCGGCATGGCTGACTCATGGGTTCTGCACATCGTCTTGATGAGGTAATCATTTGACCCAAGTTTTATAAAATTCCTTCAAGGGGTTTAAGAGATATAGAGCGGACACAAAATGGAAGGCTCAAACCTTTGACCTTGAGTTGTGACCTTGACCTTGAACCGACAAGGCTGACTCATGGGTTCTGCACATCGTCTTGATGAGGTGATCATTTGAGCCAAGTTTCATGAAAATCCTTCTTTCGCAGACATCATACTGTTTAATTCTGTCTGTTCAAAATGTAAGATATCTTCTGTTCTATTCTGCTCTGACCTGTGTCTTTGATAGGTCAGTTAATGTTTTATGAGATTGTGCTTTTGTTTCATGTTTTGATCGGCCTACCTTCCAATTTAAAATGCTTGGTATCTTATTACCGTAATGTAATTTTAATTTCTTCTATAATAGTTCAATTCCCATTTTTTTATTGAACATTATATAAATGTTTTTATGTAAAGCACTTTTGAACGTATTTTTATATGAAAAGAGTGCTATATAAATGTGGTATATAATAATAATAATAATAAGGGGTTTAGGAGATATGGACCGGACACGATTTTGTTACGGACGGAAGGATGGACGCAGACCATTCTTATAATCTCTCCGCCACGGCGGGGGATTATGGGGTATGAAATTTCAAATAAGTCCTATAAGTACTTGCGGGATATAAATCCATTTTGATTACAATCAGGGGAGGTAATCAGATATAAAATAACTCTGGAACCTACGATTGGATCTGATTTGTCATGGAATCCAAGATTTATTGTTGTTGAAGATATTTTGGAAGTTTGTATCAAATAAAACCATAAATGAAGTCTCTATATGGCTGCAAAAGCCAAAATAGCCAATTTAGGACCTTTAAGGGGCCATAACTCTGGAACCCATAATGGAATCTGGCCAGCTGAAGAAAGGAAGCAAGATCTTGTGGTGATACAAGTTGTGTGCAACTTTGGTTAAAATAAAATCATAAATGAAGCTGCTATTGTGCAGACAAGGTCAAAATATCTAATTTTGGTCCTTTCAGGGGCCATAACTCTGGAACCCATTAGGGGATCTGGCCTATTCAAGAAAGGAACCAAGATCTTATAGTGACACAAGTTTTGTGCAAGTTTGATTAAATTCAAATCATAAATGAAGCTGCTATTGTGCAGACAAGGTCAAAATAGCTAATTCTGGCCCTTTCAGGGGCCATCACTCTGGAACCCATAATGGAATCTCGCCAGTTCAAGAAAGGAACCAAGATCTTATGGTGATACAAGTTGTGTGCCAGTTTAGTAAAAATCAAATCAAAAATAAAGCTGCTATTGTGCAGACAAGGTCAAAATAGCGACGTCAGGGGCCATGTTTGTGACACAATAGGAAAATCCTCGAACAAAATGGCATCAAAATAAAATCGGTACTCAATCGCATATATCCTGAATATTTTACAGCATTAATTTCAGGACGAAATTCGGAAAAAAATTGGGGCGCATTCCACCTTAAGTATGTTTATTGAATTCACACGATTTTTTGTTGTTGACAAAAATGACTGTATTTGTTGGGCATCTGGATACTGCCAGTTTACATCTAACATGTATTAACCCTTATACTGCTAAATTTCTAAAATGGACTGGTCCATAATTCAATTTGGCGAACCATTTATTATTCGAAGGGGGTGTTTCCTGAAATTTACTGACTGAATAGCGAACAGTCCAGACCAGCAGGCTGATCTTGGTCTGCACTGTTTGCAGCAAGTAGGCTATTAAGGGTTAAGTGTTCAGTGAACACAATAATTGTAAATAATCATTTGTTAAACATCTGACCTGAATACAATCTGATTAACCACCTTTACATTAAAGGAGGTATTTATTTACATGAATTTCAATTCATACAAGCATATTCAATGAACTGGTATCCCCCGCCGAAAGGGTTTGTGGTTAAGTTAAGGATGTTACTATTAAGAAGCAAAGAATTTCATTAGTCAAAATCAATTTAACAGAAAATGAATGTTATTTTTTGGTTTGGAGGGCGGAGGGGAGGGGGGGGGGGCGGGGGTGACCGGGTGAGGGTACAAAACATCACATGTTGGTTATAAATATTGAAATATTGATGGAAAATTACGTGAAAAAGAAATGGGTGGTGGGGGTGGGATGCATGATCAGGGTGATGGGCATGACTGGGTGGAGGAGTGAGGTGGGGGAACAGTACAACTTTGCATGTTGATAAATATTCATAGAATGTTCGAAAAAAATAAGAATAAAAAGGAAAGATTTTTTTGGGGGGGATGGGAGGGGGAGGGGGTGTGACTAGGGCAAGATGGTGACCAGGTGTGGGTACACAACTTTACATGTTTATAAAAAATGTTCATGGAAAAGAATGAAAGAAGTTTAATGAAATTCTACCAATTGGTTGGTTTGTTATGTACAAATCTGTAGATTTTTAAACAATTAAAGGGCAATAACTCTAAAAAATGACCAATTAAAAAAAAACATGACAGGCATCATTGAAGTATGTTGGTTCATATTTATTTCAAGTTTAATTAAATTCTACCAGCTTGTTACTGAGAAATGGCTGCAGACGTGGAATTTTCATTAAATCAAGGGCAATAACTCTAGAAAAGGGAAATTGACAAGTCAAAAAAAAACTTGACGGCCATCATCGCAGTATGTTGGTTCATGTTTATTTCAAGTTTCATGAAATTCTACCTGCTAGTTACTAAGAAATGGCTGCGGACGGACGCACGCACTGACGTGACGGACGGACAACGCCATTTCAATACCCCCTCCCGATTTCATCGGCAGGGGATATTAAGACATACATTTCTTATAGGGATATAACTCGGCTTTAACCGCATGTAACTCAGAATTTTTAGAAATTTCTAACTCTGCAGCCCTTTCTGTTTCAGAGGTAAATTCGTTATGATCAGTAAGAAATCGTTTATCAAGTTGTAAATTGTAAAGCATCTCTAAAAACAATTATGTAAAAATGTATAAACATATAAAATGTAAAGTAAATTGTACGTCTAAAAACATTTCTGCAAAAACGTATATAAAGAGTTAAAATATTAGTGACAAACAACAATATTACAAAACGTGTAAAGAACAATATATGATTTCAGATTTTGCCCCCCCTCCACCCCAATCCCCCGTCCACCACTCTGGGGGTCACTTTTACCACTGCAATTATATACAATATACCCCATGTTTTGACATTTTCAGATGAATACAGTATAATGAGTATAGTATAAAACCCCTGACCTTTTTCTCGGGCTTGGGTCCGACAAAGAAACGCTTTTCTAAGGCTTTTTTTTATCATTAACTCTACATTTCTGCAAAAACGTATATAAAGAGTTAAAATATTAGTGACAAACAACAATATTGCAAAACGTGTAAAGAACAATATATGATTTCAGATTTTGCCCCCCTCCACCCCAATCCCCCGTCCACCACTCTGGGGGTCACTTTTACCACTGCAATTATATACAATATACCCCATGTTTTGACATTTTCAGATGAATACAGTATAATGAGTATAGTATAAAACCCCTGACCTTTTTCTTGGGCTTGGGTCCGACAAAGAAAAGCTTTTCTAAGGCTTTTTTTTATCATTAACTCTGGAACCCATGATGGAATCTGGCCAGTTCAAGAAAGGACCCAAGATCTTGTGGTGATACAAGTTATGTGCAAGTTTGATTAAATTCAAATCATAAATGAAGCTGCTATTATGCAGACAAGGTCAAAATAGCTAATTCTGGTCCTTTCAGGGGCCATCACTCTGGAACCCATAATTTAATCTGGCCAGTTCAAGAAAGGAACCAAGATCTTATGGTGATACAAGTTGTATACAAGTTCGGTTAAAATAAAATCGTAAATGAAGCTGCTATTGTGCAGACAAGGTCAAAAAAGCTAATTCTGGCCTTTTCAGGGGCCATAACTCTGGAACCTATTACGGGATCTGGCCAGTTCAAGAAAGGAACCAAGATCTTATGGTCATATAAGTTGTGTGCAAGTTTGGTAAACAAGAGGGCCAAGATGGCCCTAGGTCGCTCACCTAAGAACCACTCCATAACAGTGTAAAACATGTTTGACGTAGTGATTTCATGGAAACAAATATTCTGACCAATTTTCATTAAGATTGGACCAAAAAATTGGTCTCTTGCGATAAAACAAGCATTTTCTTAGATATGACCTAGTTTTTGACCCGAGATGACCCATGTTCAAACTCGACCCAGATTTTATCAAGGCAATCATTCTGACCAAAATTCAAAATTCATGAAGATCAGTTGAAAAATACAGCCACTATCACATACACAAGTTTTTTCTTTGATTTGACCAAGTGACCTAGTTTTTGACCTCAGATGACCCATATTCAAATTCGACCTAGATTTCATTAAAGCAATCATCCTGACCAAAATTCATAAAAATCAATTGAAAAAAAAAAAAAACAGTATCGCATACACAAGATTTTTCTTTAATTTGACCTGGTGACCTAGTTTTTGACCTCAGATAATCCATATTCAAAATCGACCTAGATTTCATCAAGGCAATCACTCTGACTAAATTTCATGAAGATCAATTGAAAAATACATCCTCTATTGCATACACAATGTTTTTCTTCGATTTGATCTAGTGACCTAGTTTTTTATTCCAGATGACCCATTTTCGAACTCGGCCTAGATTTTATCAAGGTAATCATTCTGGCTAAGAATAGTTGAAAAAGTACAGCCTCTATTGCATACACAAGGTTTTTCTTTGATTTGACCTAGTGACCTAGTTTTTGACCCCAGATGACCCATTTTCGAACTTGGTCTAAATTTCATCAAGGTTATCATTCTGACCAAAATTCATGAAGATCAGTTGAAAAATACATTCTCTATCGCATACACAACGTTTTTCTATGATTTGACCTAGTGACCTAGTTTTTGACCCGAGATGACCCATTTTCAAACTCGGCCTAGATTTCATCAAGGTAATCATTCTGACCAAAATTCATGAAGATCAATTGAAAAATACCCCCTCTATCGCATACACAAGGTTTTTATTTGATTTGACCTAGTGACCTAGTTTTTGACCCGAGATGACCCATTTTCAAACCCATTTTCAAACTCGGCCTAGATATCATCAAGGCAATTATTCTGACCAACATTCATGAAGATCAATTGAAAAATACAGCCTCTATCACATACACAAGGTTTCTCTTTGATTTGACCTAGTCACCTAGTTTTGACCCGAGATGACCCATTTTCGAACTCGGCCTAGATTTCATCAAGGTTATCGTTCTGACTAATATTCCTGAAGAAGAATTGAAAAATACAGCCTCTATCGCATACACAAGGGTTTTCTTTGATTTGACCTAGTGATCTAGTTTTTGACCAGAGATGACCCATTTTCGAACTCGGCTTAGATTTCATCAAGGTTATCATTCTGACCTATATTCATGAAGATTAACTGAAAAAACTGCCTCTATCGCATACACAATGTTTTTCTTTGATTTGACCTAGTGACCTAGTTTTTGACCCGGGATGACCCATTTTCAAAGTCGGCCTAGATTTCATCAAGGTTATCATTCTGTCCAATATTCATGAAGATTAATTGAAAAATACAGCCTCTATCGCATACACAAGGTTTTTCTTTGATTTGACCTAGTGACCTAGTTTTTGACCCCAGATGACCCATTTTCGAACTCGGCCTAGATTTCATCAAGGTTATCATTCTTACCAATATTCATGAAGATTAATTGAAAAATACAGCCTCTATCGCATACACAAGCTAAATGTTGACAGACAGACAGACGACAGACGACGGACATCGAGCGATCAGAAAAACTCACCTGAGCATAAAAACAAATCATAAATAAAGCTGCTATTATGCAGACAAGGTCAAAATAGCTAATTTTGGCCCTTTCAGGGGCCATAACTCTGGAACCCATAATGGGATCTGGCCAGTTCAAAAAAGGAACCGAGATCTTATGGTGATACAAGTTGTGTGCAAGTGGTTAAAATAAAATCATAAATGAAACCACTATCGTGCAGACAAGAAAGTGTTGACGGACGGACGGAGGCACAGACGACCGGTGATCACAAAAGCTCACCTTGTCACTATGTGACAGGTGAGCTAAAAAATCCGACCAAACTACCCTAATTTTTTAGAGCATGTTACCGCATACAAAGAATTTTTAAGCCCTATACATGCCTCTGTATGTAATGGCAAAACATGGCAGCTGTATCGTGGGAATATTTAATTAAGACAGTTCACACTTTTTGATTTGTACTCGATAATTATTGACATCAGCTGGTTGAACAAATTATATTTCTAGTTTAAACTGTCAATCTCATGTGATCAGTGTATGACCACAATCCTGTTGTTGTAAGAGAAAGTTAATTGAGCTCACAATATCTTACTTCAGTAGATGTCTTATGTCTAGCACACAACAACTGTAGGATTTGTGTTAGTTTATATATATAGTATACACCGTTTAGATATTTTTCAAATTTATTGTACTCCTCAAATAGCAAGAAATATGATATTTTTAAATCATATGAGAACAAAGAGAAAACCAACATAGTGCATTTGCGACCAGCATGGATGAAGACCAGCCTAGGCATCCATGCAGCCTGGTCAGGATCCATGGTGTTTGCTTTCAAAGCCTACTGCAATTAGAGAAGTCATTAGCAAACATCATGGATCCCGGCCAGACTGTGCGGTTGCGCAGGCTGGTCTGGATCCATGCTGGTCGCAAATGCACTATGTAGGTTTTCTCATGGAGCGGCTCATACTGTTTTTTTCCTTATTCAAAATATTTCAGGTCTTGAAGATGGTGCTTACAGTGTGGTATTTTTTCTCACCAGAAGGTTCCGTATATCTTGATAAAGTATCTGTGATAGCACTGGACGAGGCCCATCCTCTGGTGTCCTGGTATTTACTTAATTTTGCTTTAAAATTACCCGAATCTTTTGCATAAAGTATGCCTAATACTTCTGGCTAATATAATATAACAGATGCCATTTTTCATTTCCTGTTGGTAGTGAAGCTGGAATAATTTTAGCTATACAAATGGTGAAGTAATGATGCACCTTCAGTACATGAAAAATGATTTAAGAAAAAAAGAGCTGTCACTAATGGTGACAAATGCCCCCGCAGCACCTTGACCTTTGACCTGGTGACCCCAAAGTCAATAGGGGTCGTGTACTCAATAAGTACTATTAGCATATAAAGTTTAAAGGTCCTGGGTGCAGTGGTTCTCAAGTAAAGTGCCTTCATGCAAGAAGTTACCATTGGGCCCTGTGACCTTGACCTTTGACGTGGTGACCCAAAAGTCAGCAGGGTCGTGTACTCAATAAGTACTATCAGCAAGTTTGAAAGTCCTGGGTGCAGTGGTTTGCGAGTAAAGTGCCTTCATGCAAAAAGTTAACACTGACCCCTGTGACCTTGACCTTTGACGTGGTGACCCCAAAGTCAGTAGGGGTCGTGTACTCAATAATACTATCAGCACGTGAAGTTTGAAGGTCCTGGGTGCAGTGGTTCACGAGTAAAATGCCTTCATGCAAAAAGTTAACATTGGCCCCTGTGACCTTGACCTTTGACGCAGTGACCCCAATGTCAGTAGGGGTCGTGTACTCAATAAGTACTATCAGCATGTGAAGTTTAAAGGTCCTGGGAGCAGTGTAAGGTGCCTTCATGTAAAAAATTAACTTTGTGACGAACGAACGAAGTAACGAACGGACGGAAAGTTGAAAACATATATGCCTCCCTTCAGGGGCATAAAAACACAGAAATGTTAGTATACCAGAAGTTGTTTTAAAGGTGAAAGAAGATATTTGCTAGCAACAAGGTAAAGTAGGGGTGACAATATGTTTTCAAGTAAATGCACTTTAATATGCATTGTATATAAGAAATCCTAAAATGACACACATTTAACAGTTTTTATAATTCACAATAACATATTTCAAGGGTGAGGAGTTCCGACCTGCCTTCAATAGAATTTGTGAGCTTAGATCATTCTTCACCAACACTCCAGTACTGTTGCCGTCAGCAACCGTGACAGCCTCTGCTAGAGATTGTATGCTTACCAAGATGAATCTCAGCAGAGATATACACAAAGAATGGGAGGTCCCATTCAACATGTTTAAATTTTGATGTTAATTCATTATTGCAAATTTTCAGCTATTACTGATTTCTGATAGTGACTTCTTTGCACGGAAAAAAGGCAGGACTAATAAATTAAGAAAGCAGTTACCAAAAGCAAAAATTGTATTACACTCTACTGTTTATTTATTTATTTATTTGGGTTTTACGGCGCACAAACAAAGTATAGGTTATATGGCGCCAAACAGGACTAAAAATTTTGGTTTCACATCTCATTTACATCGAAATAAAAACATGAGGTATGAATCAAAATTTGCATACCTGCTGGAATCACAGAGTTACAGCAAAACTAAGTGTTAAGACCCTTTTAGTCGTCTCTTATGATCATGCAAGGGTAAGGCAGTGGTTCCAATTCTTTTCATACATAGATCGTCCCAGAACCACATGGGGCTACACTCTACTGTAGTGAATAAAATCTGTATAAAGGATAAACGTAATAAATGAATAACAGTGAGTAACAGTGGAGTGAATACAAGTTGCTTTTCTTAATATCTTATTTCTGCATGCATAATCAAGTGGAAATACAGGTACTTGGTTAATAAAGTACTATACTTAATTTTAATTTCAGGCCCGACATCTTCTTGAGTATTGAGAGTTACAGTGGGATGGATGCTACATGTCTGAATTAGATATCCTTGTTGAGAAAAAGGTCAAAGCTGAAAAGGCAGTCATATATGTCAAATGGGGGTAGTGGAGATATATATATACATTTTACATAAGAATTGTGTTCATAAATTGTTTTATCAATAAATAAGATATTTAGAACAGTTAAAGGAATCCTAACATTGCTACCTTTAGTCACTTTGTCAGCATTAAATTTTGTATTTATGAACTCTGAGTTTTTGATAATTTTAATTTTTTTCTCATGGCAAAATGATATTCAGGAAATATTTTAAGAAATAAATTTTGGGATAAATCTTAATCAAGTATAATTATCCTGGAAATAGATAACAAAAGACAAATACCATGAACATGAGCTGTAACTCTGACACACTGGGAGAACACTTTCATAATAATGTGGAATGAATTGATGGTGCAAATTTAAAAATTGCTACCAAAGATAAGTAATTTTAAAAAATTCCTTTGAGTAATGTTGTAACTTCACATGAAAAGTGGTCAGTTGGATACTTAATTGCAAATTTTGGCATTGACGGGACTAACCCACGTGTTGGAATTACCAAATAAATTCCCTAAAAATTCCACGAAAAGTAAGTACTCTGAAAGTGAGAATCGGTACAAACTTACAAACATATATTTCTGCTAGTTATTCATATTAAGAAATAGTTTGTGCAGAAGGTAGTAAACCATTGCAACTATTTTGAAATAGTGTAGAAAATAAACACTCTTCATTTTATCAATATCTACCTTTTGATTTTACCCACTTTATCCTTTCAGTGCAATAATTATATGCATTATATGACAAATTCGATTATAATAAATCTGCTTCCGGAATAAAAGAGGATCTTCCGGTCTGTCCCTCTTTTTTGCCGCTATATGGAGTTTTTACCGGTGAAAATCACAGCAAAAATTGAAGAAATCGCAGACCACAGCAACAGAAAATCAAAATTTGTTCGTACGTACGAACAAAATTCCAAATAAAATTTACAAATTCTTGTTCATTTCTCACATTTTTAAATGCAATTTGGAATTTTGTTCGTACGTACGAACAAATCCTGGCTGTTCGTACGTATGGGCAATAATCCATATTCCGTATTATTTTTCAGTTCTGACATGCTGTTCAAACAGCTCAAATTTGTTCGTACGTCCGAACAAAATTCCAAAATAGCTTTAAAATTTATTTTTCATTTCTCACTATCATTTGTTTGTACGCATGAACAGCCTGGATTTGTTCGTACGTACGAACAAATGAGAGAACTGAAAAAGAATTTATTCTTAAAAAAATGCAATTTGGAATTTTGTTCGTACGTACGAACAAATCCTGTCCATATTATTTTTCAATTCTGATATTCTGTTCAAACAGCCCAGATTTGTTCGGACGTACGAACAAAATCCCAAACTGCTTTAAAAATTCTTTTTCATTTCTCACTATCATTTGTTCGTACGTACGAACAAATGAGAGAACTGAAAAAGAATTTTTTCTTAAAAAAAATGCAATTTGGAATTTTGTTCGTACGTACGAACAAATCCTGTCCATATTATTTTTCAATTCTGATATTCTGTTCGACAAGAATTTTTTCTTTAAAAAATGCAATTTGGAATTTTGTTCGTACGTGCGAACAAATCCTGTCCATATTATTTTTCAATTCTGATATTCTGTTCGAACAGCCCAGATTTGTTCGGACGTACGAACAAAATTCCAAACTGCTTTAAAAATTCTTTTTCATTTCTCAATATCATTTGTTCGTATGTACAACAGTCTGGATTTGTTCGTACGTACGAACAAATAAGAGAACTGAAAAAGAATTTATTCTTAAAATAATGCAACTTGGAATTTTGTTCGTACGTACGAACAAATCTTGTCCATATTTTTTTTCAATTCTGATATTCTGTTCAAACAGCCCAGATTTGTTCGGACGTACGAACAGTACGAACAAAATTCCAAGCTGCTTTAAAAATTCTTTTTCATTTCTTACTATCATTTGTTTGTATGTACGAACAGCCTGGATTTGTTCGTACGTACGAACAAATGAGAGAACTGAAAAAGAATTTATTCTAAAAAAAAAAAAATGCAATTTGGAATTTTGTTCGGACGTACGAACAAATCCTGTCCATATTATTTTTCAATTCAGATATTCTGTTCTACAAATCCTGTCCATATTATTTTTTAATTCTGATATTCTGTTCGAACAGCCCAGATTTGTTCGGACGTACGAACAAAATTCCAAACTGCTTTAAAAATTCTTTTTCATTTCTCACTATCATTTGTTCGTACGTACGAACAAATGAGAGAACTGAAAAAGAATTTATTCTTAAAAAAATGCAATTTGGAATTTTGTTCGTACGTATGAACAAATCCTGTCCATTTTATTTTTCAATTCTGATATTCTGTTCGAACAGCCCAGATTTGTTCGGACGTACGAACGAAATTCCAAACTGCTTTAAAAATTCTTTTTCATTCACAATCATTTGTTCGTAATGAGCAGCCTGCATTTGTTCGTACGTACGAACAAATGCGAGAACTGAAAAAGAATTAACTTTTTAAAAAAAAAATCAATTTGGAATTTTGTTCATACGTACGAACAAATTTCCAAATTGTAATAAATTCTTTTTCATTTCTCATAATCATTTGTCGTACGAACAAATGAGAGAAAAGAAAAAGAAATTTAATTTTAAAAAAAATACAATTTGGAATTTTTCTGTTTGTCTGGATTTGTTTGTACGCATTTGAAAAATATCCAAATATGAACAAATGTGAGAACTGAATAAGAATCTGTATACATTTGGAATATTGTTCGTATTTATGTAGCATAATTAATTGACCTGCGGCGCATAGGTGCGACACTGAATATTATATAATTAACTGTATAATACTTGTATGCTATTTAAATGTTAATCCGTCCATCCAAATCCTGAAATATCTTACAAATAATTTGTAAATATATGTATATGATTAATGTCAAAATCCATTGTAATTGTATGAATGTCATCTGTATTTTCAGGCCATACAAATATGCTTGTAAATGTATTTATCACGAGGAACTTTTAGTTCAAGTGAAATAAAACTCTGTTCTGTTCTGTTCGTATTTATGGACAAATGCCACTTAATATCATTTTGCAAAAAATACAAATATCACTGAAAATTTCAACACATATTTTAATCTATTTATTTAAAAAAAATACCAAAACAAATACTTATGAACATAATAAATATAACACAAAAGTCTAACATGAATAAACAAGAGTGCCAGAATGTCACAATATACGCCCGTCACAGCAAATTTCTTTACACTAGCACCTGTATTTGCAAATGGAATTTTAATTTTGTGGTAGTGATTATTGTAATTCTTTTGTTTTTTTAAATCAACATAAAAACATCTTACCAGGTAGAGATACCTTAAAATACACCTAAAATTTGAAAGTAGCATCTATGTTGTACCACAGAAAAGTGGTCTTGGTTTTTCCCTACGGTCAATTATAAACAAGAGTGCCAGAATGTCACAATATACGCCCCTCACAGCAAATTTCTTTACTCTAGCACCTGTATTTGCAAATGGAATTTTAATTTTGTGGCTGTTTAGTAATCATTGTAAGTCATTTGTTTTTCTAAGTCCAAAAAAAACTCCTTACCAGGTAGAGATACCTTAAAATACACCTAAAATTTGAAAGTAACACCTATGTTGTACCACAGAAAAGTGGTCTTGTTTTTTCCCTACGGTCAATTATAAAAAAGTTACAATATAAGTTATTTATAGTAACAACTAAGGGAAGATAATCTTAAAAAAAAAAAAAAAAAAAAAAAAAAAAATTGTCCACACAAAAATCTTTACCAGGTAGAGATTGGTATAAATACACCTCATAATTGGATGTAGCATGCATGTTGTACTACAGAAAAGTGGTCTCGATTTTTCCCTACGACTAGTAATGAAAAAGTCTCAATATAAGCTATTTATAGTAACAACAAAGGGAAGTAATTCTAAAGAAGGGAACTGCGCATGACACTTCATCTCATGATGGTGTATAATTGTGCCAAGTTACATCAAAATCCCTCCATGCATGAAGAAGAAATGCTTCGGACAAAGTCATTCTTGTATCTGACCTTTGGCCTCTAAGTGTGACCTTGACCTTTGACCTGGTTCTTGCTTATGACACTCCGCCTTGTGGTGGTGAACATTTGTGCCAAGTTATAACAAAATCCTTCCATGCATGAAGAAGATATGCTCCGGACAAAGTTTTCTTTCTTGTATCCTTTGACCTCTAAGTGTGACCTTGACCTTAGACCTAGGGACCTGGTTCTTGCGCATGACACTCTGTCTTATGATGATGAACAATTGTGCCAACTTTCATCAAAATCCCTCCATGCATGAAGAAGATATGCTCCGGACAAAGTAATTCCTGAATTTGACCTTTGACCTCTATGTGTGACCTTGACCTTAGACCTAGGGACCTGGTTTTTGCGCATGACACTCCGTCTCATGATGGTGAACAACTGTGCCAAGTTTCATCAAAATCCCTTCATGCATGTAGAAGATATGCTCCGGTCAAAATGTGGACTGGTACGAAAAACTTAACCAAGGTGTGACGCCGACGCCGTGGTGAGAAGGATAGCTCTACTTATTCTTCGAATATTTGAGCTAATAAAATCATAAATGAAGCTGCTATTGTGCAGACAAGGTCAAAACAGCTAATTCTGGCCCTTTCAGGGGCCATAACTCTGGAACCCATAATGGAATCTCACCAGTTCATGAAAGGAACCAAGATCTTACGGTGATACAAGTTGTGTGCCAGTTTGGTTAAAATCAAATCATAAATAAAGCTGCTATTGTTCAGACAAGGTCAAAATAGCTAATTTTGGCCCTTTCAGGGGCCATAACTCTGAAACCCATAACGGGATCTGGCCAGTTCAAGAAAGGAACCAAGATCTTATGGTGATACAAGTTGTGTGCAAGTTTGGTTAAAATCATAAATGAAACCACTATCGTGCAGACAAGAAATTGTTGACGGACAGACGCACGGACTGATGACGGACGAAGGGTGATCACAAAAGCTCGACTTGTCACTATGTGACAGGTGAGCTAAAAAAAGGATCTGCCAAAGATAAACAAGAGCACCGCAATGCAGGGCAATATACACAAGAAACAAAGTCATATGACCTTTGACCCCTAAGTGTGACCTTGACCTTAAAGCGAGCCATCTGAAGAGAAAAGTCGTTTCAAGGTATTTCTATTTTCAGCCCCTAAAAGGGGCCAAGTGCCCCCATTTGAACAAACTTGAGGAAGGACCATATAGTGATTCTACAGATCAGGTTTGATGAAAATCCATCGAACAGTTGATGAGAAGTTGTTTAAAGGTACTTCTATGTTTAGCTCTCGCAGCCCCTAAAAGGGGCCAAATGCCCCCATTTGAAAAAAAAATTGGCAAGGACCATATAACGATGATGCTACAGATCAAGTTTGATGAAAATCAATCAAGCAGTTTGTGATAAGAAGTCATTTAAACATATTTCTATTTTTAGCTCTAGCAGCCCCTAAAAGGGGCCAAGTGCTCCCACTCGAACAAACTTCATAGAGGACCATATAATGATGCTAAAGACTAAGTTTGATGAAGATCTATCCAGCGGTTCATGTTAAGAAGTCATTTAAATGTATTTTTCTTTTGATGAAGATCCATTTGGCAGTTCATGAGTTGTTTAAAGGTTTTTCTATTTTTAGCTCTAGCGACCTCTAAAAGGTGCCAAATGCCCCCATTTGAACAAACTTGATAGAGGACCTCACCAGGATGCTACAGACCAAATATGGTATTAGTTTGACACGTAGTTTCAGAGATGTTTCAGTAAAAATGTGGATGATGGACGACACATGGCCATCCACCCTATACTAATAGCTCACCCTGAAAAAGCAACCAATGTCCATACTTCCCATATTTATGAAGAAGCTAAAAACACAAACTAGCTCATAAATTAAAGAACAAAATATAAATTTTATATTCAACAAGAGCTGTCTCCATAGGATGACATATGCCCCCGATGGCACTTTGAATGAGTAGTTATGGCCGATGTTAGAGTTTAGGACCTTTGACCTACGGAGCTGGGTCTTGCGTGCGACACGTCGTCTTACTGTGCCACACATTCATGCGTAGTTATTTTAAAATCCATGCATGAATGACAAAGATATGGACCGGACATGCCCATCAATGCACTATCATGAAAAATGACCTTTAACGTCTAAGTGTGACCTTGACCTTTGAGCTACGGACCTGGGTCTTGCGCGCGACACGTCGTCTTACTGTGGTACACATTCATGCCAAGTTATTTGAAAATCCATCCATGGTTGACAAACATATGGACCGGACACGCCCATCAATGCACTATCCTTTAATGTCTAAGTGTGACCTTGACCTTTGAGCTACGGACCTGGGTCTTGCGCGCGACACGTCATCTTACTGTGGTACACATCCATGCCAAGTTATTTGAAAATCCATCCATCGATGACAAAGATATGGACCGGACACGCCCATCAATGCACTATCCTTTAATGTCTAAGTGTGACCTTGACCTTTGAGCTACGAGCCTGGGTCTTGCGCACGACACGTCGTCTTACTGTGGTACACATTCATGCCAAGTTATTTGAAAATCCATCCATCGATGACAAAGATATGGACCGGACACGCCCATCAATGCACTATCCTTTAATGTCTAAGTGTGACCTTGACCTTTGAGCTACGGACCTGGGTCTTGCGCGCGACACGTCGTCTTACTGTGGTACACATTCATGCCAAGTTATTTGAAAATCCATCCATCGATGACAAAGATATGGACCGGACACGAAAATTGCGGACAGACTGACAGACCGACAGACGGTTCAAAAACTATATGCCTCCCTTCGGGGGCATAAAAATGATGTGGAGGGTGACAGAAATTACTAAATACACAACATCAACACACTAGATGTAAAAAATTGTGGGTTAGCATAATTCAGCATGCCCACTCATTTTTAAAGTTAAGGGTACATGTACCCCCTGCTTTTGCAAAATAGGGGTACACTTCAAAATCTGGGGGTACACTACATGGTAGATCTGAATTTTTTCTATTTAACTACTGAAATTTGTATATACATGTTTTTTTTTCATGCAGAACTCTCGTGGGTGGGGTATAACAGATGAGATAATTTTAGAAAATTTAAAATGTTTTTCCAAAGTTAAGATAGGAAATTTTGAATCATAGGACCCCTCCCAATATTTTACTTAATATAAATAAGTTTTCAGCACGGTTCATGTATTCCCGATTTCGTGGACGGAACATGATTTGTCCGAAATAACATACAGTCAACTGAAGACTGATAAAAATCGCCAATCAATAATAAATGCCCAAACTATTACAGATATGCAATGTGTATCAAAATTGCAGTTAAATATCCAAAAATAAAATACTGTTAACCTTTTGTTGAGTTTATAAAAGCTAAAATGCCTTTTTGCATTTTGTATCCATACTTTTTTTGCACACGACCCATGTGACGTCTGACTAAAACACTTACGAAACCCCTCTATGCGGCTGACAATTACGCCGAGAATTCGGTGATGGAAACGAAATTATCACGTCCCTGGACCGGATCTGCGTTTAAGACTGTACCAAATAATTGGCAAGTGCATGATGAAATAAACAGCGATTTGCCAGCTGAACAGGAGTTCCGAATCTCTGCGTGCATGTACCCCCAACAAGTGATTTTTATGCATGCATTTGATATTTTGTGCGTGATTCACGTACTGCAGTGCGTGAATGGGCATGCTGATAATTATGATAAATTCTGTGAAATCATTAATTTTTGTGCAGAACTAATTTTAGTGGATTTGTGGTTGATTAAAAGCACAAAATTAATTCCTATGAACAAATAAAATTCCAGTTGTCAAAACATGAAATTCATTCATTAAATCCCCATGAAATAATCCTTCTGGTTAAAACCACGAAAATTCATGCCCACACAATGAGCTGATTTCGCAGTATTCCAATTTTTTTAATTTTTTTCGGGTTTAACTCCATTTTTCAACAATATTTCAGTTATGTAACGGTGGGCAATAAATTAACCAGTGCTTTTGGATTCTAGCTGTACCAGTACAAACCTGTTCTTCGCAAGTAACCGCCAACTTCCCAACATGATTGGAGGAGGAATGATTACAGACACAATGTCTTTTATTAAATAGTCACGGAGAACATTTGGCCAGCCTGGGGATCGAACTCGCAACCCCGTCATCTGTAGATCTGCCCTTTCACTACTGAGCTAAGCGAGTGGGTTCATAATATATATATATATATATATATATATATATATATATATGAACATTTCTTTAACTTACAAATAAATTTCAAAGATAAACATTTCATCAAACAAACATACATTATATGCAAAAATCACATTAAAATAATATTGTTTTAATATTTTCAAAAGTTAAAGCATTAACTCTAAGAAACAACTAAAATGTCAAAGTTGCAAAACCACAAAAGAAATGAATGTCCAACTAAACAGATTTATCTATAAAGATCAAAGGACAGTCTGAATAAGGGAAAGGAATCCAGTCTCTAATGTCCCTTTATTTATAAAGCAGGTTTGCAGCAGACTCCTGTTCTTGGTGTGTCTGTCTATATGTATATGTATGTTTATGAGGCGAGATCCGCCATAACACATTCTTATCATACAGTACTTGGTTGTACTTGAGTCAGTTTATAGGAAAGTTTTAACACTAGATGCCCACGGGCAACATGTCAAGCCCGCCAGCTGTCAAAAGGACTAGGAGTTGCACAGGACACCCTGTCTCATTGAGGCAAACATTTATGCCAAATAAAAAATGATTGCAAAAAGTTACAAAATAAGTTATTCATAGTAACAACAAAGGGAAGTAAATCTTTAAAAAAAATCTAAGTCCACACAAAAATCCTTACCAGTAGAGATAGGTCTAAATACACCTCAAAATTGGATGTAACATGCATATTGTACTACAGAATAGTGGTCTTGATTTTTCCCTACGACCAGTAATAAAAAAGTTCAATATAAGCTATTTATAGTAACAACAAAGGGAAGTAATTCTAGGTTCTTGCACATGACACTCCATCTCATGATGGTGAACAATTGTGCCAAGTTACATCAAAATTCCTCTATGCATGAAAAAGAAATGCTTCGGACCTTTGACCTCTAAGTTTGACCATGACCTTATAGTTAGACCTAGGGTCCTGGTTCTTGTGCATGACACTCTGTCAAATGGTTGTGAACATTTGTGCCAAGTTACATCAAAATCCCTCCATGCATGAAGAAGAAAATTAATGCTCCGGACAGTCATTATTGAATTTAACCTTTGACCTCCAAGTGTGACCTTGACCTTTGAGATAGGAACCTGCAGTTTGCGCATGACACTCCGTCTCACTGAGGTTAACATTCATGCCAAATATAAACGAGATTGCTCCACGCATGTCAGTTATGGTCCGGACAAACAAATCCTGACAGACGGACGCACGCACACACGCACATACACAGAACAGCCATTTGGACATCTATCTTTGCTTCCGCAAGCGGGCTCGACAAAAAATTGAAGATATAACATGTTTGCCAGTACATCTGACACAGGTACTGTTGATACATATTTGAGAACAGAAGTATCTGCAGCTGAATTAACATCACTGGAGCCAGCATATGAAATGAGTGTTTTGTTGTCTTGTTGATGTGTTTAAGCCAGCATACATCTTTGCTTACAATTTTAACAACTGGAACAGTTGCAATATTTTGGACTTTCCTCAGATTCACCTAAACACCGAGACCTGAAAGAAATAAAGCATAAAGTAAACATAAAAAGCTGAAAACACAAAGATTTTTACTTGGGATTTTTGTTTTCATAGCGATCTTCACGGCGATCCTCAAAAAGAGTGAGTGGGTGAGTGAGTGAGTTGGGTTTTACGGCGAATTGACACAAAATGGTCATATTCGAAGATTCTATTCTAAAATTTCTCGTTTATTTTCAGAATGAAGATTCACATGTGGCCTAGGAATCATCAAGATAAACATTCTGACCAAGTTTCATGAAAATAGGGTCTTAAATGTGGCCTCCAGAGTGTTAACAAGCTTTTCTTTTGACTTGACCGGGTGACCTAGTTTTTGATCCAACATGACCCAGATTTGGGCTTGGCCTAGAGCTCATCCAGATAAACATTCTGACCAAGTTTCACAACGATAGGGTCATAATTGTGGCCTCTAGAGTGTTAACAAGCTTTTCATTTGATTTGACTGGGTGACCTAGTTTTTGACCAAACATGACCTAGATTCGAACTTGGCCTAGAGGTCATCAAGATAAATATTCTGACCAAGTTTCACAAAGATAGGGTCATAAATGTGGCCTCTAGAGACTAGTAGAGTGTTAACAATTTTTTCCTTCCATTTGACCTGGTGACCTAGTTTTTGACCCCAGATGACCCAATATTGAACTCGTCCAAGTTTTTTTTTAGGGTAACATTCTGACCAAGTTTTATTAAGATTGGACCAAAACTGTGACCTCCAGAGTGTCACGGACGACGGATGACAGACACAGGGCGATCACAAAAGCTCACCTTGAGCACTTTGTGCTCTGGTGAGCTAAAAATCTGGAGGTGTTCAGCTACATCTGCCATTTATAAGTCTCTGTGGTCAATTTATTTTCGAGAAGATTACTGCAAAAAGTGAATCAAACAATGCACAGTGCCTTGAACATTTATAGGCCTCTCCTCTACCTCCTTGGCATAACTGAAGTTGAAGACTACCTGTCTGCCAAGTACTTTTTCCTGTACTTTGCTAAATTGAGCCTATTTACTGTTTAAAGATAAATCTGCAATCTTAAGAGTAGCAGTCAACATTCAATTCTGTAGTTAAGGCCAAAGTTAAAAATATGTTTGTTTGCTGTCTCCCTATCTACCCACTTAAAATTTTTTCTTTAAGTTGCGATATGACAAGTGCCGCATATTTTTCAAGTACATGTAAGCAAAACAGTAAGTAAGAAAGTTTAAATTCAGGGGTGGTATAGTACGTCATCAACAGGTGCGCGCAACACTTCCCGATGCGGCTTTTTTGTGTCAAAACATCTCGATTGGTGAGTAAACTTGCGATTATTTCATTGATAACTAATAGATTCGGAAATGACATATAGTCGAAAGTACCCGCACATGCGTCTAGTTTATAATTTACGTTTGTATTTTTCAAGAAAGCTTTCCGTGTAAGAGAACATTCGTGCTCAATGCACTTCATGGAAACACTTCCCTATTCACCACACCATATTATGTCGCATAACAAGAGTTTACATGCATTTCTGATAAATCCAAGCATTGACGGATGTTCTTTTATGGTAAACAGATGTCAGTGATACCTTGATTAGTCATTGGAATCTAAACTTTCCGAAAAATCAGTAAACTAAAAATTTCGCCTTCCCGGTTCACCAACTGAATTGATGTCCTTCCCGGCTCACCAATTTCCAGCATGACTAACATCGGGCTGGTGCTCATGTAAATGTGATCACGCTTGCCTGGAAGTTCTATTAATTCGAATAACTAATTGTTAACTAGATGGTCCGTAAACTTCATTTAAGCATTTGAAGATAATATTGAAAGAACGAGGCATATCTTGAACATATGTTGTATACATGTACTATAAACGTGCATATGTATGATATAATTATGTTCTATCTTGTCCTTATATTTGTTATTTTAGGTACATGAAAGATGAAAAAGGAAACAAAACTTCTAGTCTGCATCAATGGAATTGTCAATATATGTTTAAAAGGATTGCTGAGTGATCGGCATGCAAGACATAATTGACGTATTATATTTTCCAAAAGCTGTACGACATAATATTTGAGAAGTGGAGAACATCCTCTAACGGAATTACCCCAGACAAGGATTTCAACGCTCAACTAGTTCTCCGTACCAAACTTTGTCGGTTGCTGTTTGAAGGTGTGGATATAAATAACTGATTTAATTTCAGTAATGTTACAGTAGATAAACCTTAATAAGGGGTATAGTTAAATAGGCACTTCGACACATGATAATATAAATAGAAAGTATTTTGGAAACCATTAGTTAACTTGTTAATCTAATTATTTTTTCATGATAACTATATATGGCGTGTCACCGAAAATAGTCGAGTATGATGGCTTTGATTCCGAACTTGAGTTCAAGGCAATACTCAATGAGACAAATAAGATTATGCATTGATAATATGCTAAGTAAAGCAAAATTATATAGTTAAATTATTATCATGTGCTGTTTTTTAAAGGAGCAACCTTTTAATATATTTTTAAAGGTATAAAGTTGCACCAATGCAGTTTAGTTTTTAATGATATGCTACTATTTTATTTTGTTTAACGTTTCAGGGCCACGTGATCATCACAACTGCTCGAGAAAAATGAGAAATTACTGTATCGCGCCAACGAAATGTTCTTATTAAGGAGTTTTAGATGTGCGCAGGGAAAGACAAGAGTGACTGCAACCGAATTATAATTACCACGTAGTACAATGGGACATCGATTGCATCTACACTAGAAAGCGTTTCAGGATTTAATATTTGTCTGGTGTTCAGATTTTGCTTACAAATCTTAGTGCACCCAATTACATGTTAAAACTCGAAGTGAGCATGAACACTGGTAGAACAACTTAACTTGCAGTGTAAACTATTTTGCTTTTCTTAAACTGTTTAGTTGTTGAAAATGTTGTTGTATAAAAGATTATTTAAAATAGGAAATTTTACTGATTTTTTATTTAAACCCTTACACAGTGGAAGCCGTTGTGACATAAACATACGCACATACACTTTCAAGACATAGCAACATCTTCCTTTTTATCAGCTAATGTTATATATTTACACAAATCAACAAAAGTAGATTTGTTACTTGATTGTAGCAATTCTAAATTTTATACACACTTATAAATACGAGTATAATGATAACGTTTCATTAACTTTGGACGTAATAACTCAACATTTAAAAAAATGAAATTCACCTTAAAGTTTCATTAAGATCGCATATCTGACAAATTCTTTCCACATTGTATGCTTTAATCTTCTTCGATCAAGAAGTAGTGTACATCTCTATGTCACATATTCTCAACAATTGGAAATATTCAGACACGACAGAAAGACATGAAGTGGAGATGCACTGCCTAAACTTCAAAATCAACAAAAAGCAGAATATAATAACTCTTGAAACCATTAAACTGGAAAATGTTGAGGTTTTGCGCAACTACACCAATTATAACTCAGAAATTTCATTAAAAACACACAAAAATTGATAAAGTGGCAATGTAGTATAATCTGTGAACGTTTATTGACCGAAACATAGAGATAACAAAAATATTTACATTGTTGTGTTTTACCCGTTATGAGCATTAGTGTCAACTACATTTCATACAAAGTTTAATACTGCTGTTGCCTTTCACCAAAATCTGTCAAATGTTATTTAGAAGAAAGGAGAGGCACTGACAAGACTCTGTGACTTCAACACAGACAGACAAAACAAAACATGTTTCAATAAAAAAAAAATCACAATTGTTTGAAGTCACGCAAAATCACATTAAGGGGACGCATACTTTGAAATTAGAAAAAAGTGGGTGGGGTATGACAGAATTTACCTGCAAGAAAGTACAAGGTTTTGGTACATGAAATGGATATTGTTTCAACTGTTATAAGTACATAAAGGATTGCTCACTAAAATAAAAATGAGAAAACTGAAACAAGAAAGTTATTGTTGAATTACATAAGACTTATTGTGTACATTCAAAGTCAACGATTATGACATTTTGGTGCGAAAATAATAGTGCTTCACCTTGTCCAAACATTTATCAATGTCCTACAGATTCTAATTTAAAGAAAGAATGTGAAATATGGTCACTGTCTTGCTTTTCATTTGGCATATGTAAGCTAAAACACATTATTTAGTTTGTTTACAAAGTAGTGCATAAGAAAAGATACGGTGGTCAAGGAATGCCACATTCCAAAACTAAAAGAGTATATTCCCCTTAATACATTAAACGTTTATCGTTACAGAAGTCTAGTGGCTTAAAATAAGGGCCTAGAAATGTTGCCATTATTAATTTTTAACTTGGTATTCATGAACTACAATGCACTTAAATATCAAAACACATTCAACAAACTTTTGAAAATGTATTGTCTTAAAAATCCCTAAAATAAGGTATGAAATTTGGTTGAGAGGTCCAATCAATGTGTATATGTGCAAAAGTAACATTCTAATCTTGTTCACAAAACTTACTAATACACAGCAGGCATGTCAATGATCAAAACTGGACGAATATACAGTTATCCTCACTTTAATGTCATTTATAATTTGTCCTTGAATTCTCCACCATACTTTTCATAACTCTGTTTGCACGAGTTGCACGAGAATGCTATCATTCACGTAAAAATGGGGTCAAATAAGTTGTAAATGCAATATCATCTAAATGTAATTAATGGATTATGCAGTTCAAGATAAACTTTATCTCATAACGTAACGAACACGTATAATGTTGTAACAACAACTTTACTTACACTGATTTAAGTAGCAGTCGGTTTATAAGTGACTTTATTGATTCATTTTGTGTTTTGTTATTGTTGTCAAAAAGTATAACGGAAGTGCCTCACAATGAAGCGGGGAAACCAGTTTGATGCGCAAAGTAGTCCAATGTAAGTAATATTTTTGACAAATGTCCACAGAAATTAATAATTTTCTAATATTAAAAACGAATATCTGAATAGGATTCATTATTTGATAAGAAATTATAATCATCGACATGTTTTTTTTTTAAAAATCGTACATGTGCTGACACCTAAGTTGTCTCCGTTGTTTATTAGAGTTACCTTTCGTCCGGCGCAGTAATACATTTGCAGTGAATGCGCGAGAAGTCGTGGGAAAATTAAAAACCATGTAAATTAAACTAAAATTAACCACCTTTCCAAGATGAATTTCAAGTGATCGCCATTATGCATTTAACCCGCCTGACCTGTGTAGCATCTTAGATATCTGTTCTAAGGTATTCATTGTGTAGAATGTCATGTTATGCCCTTGCAGTGCTAATCCCATCTGATTTTTTTTGTTTACATTTTTATCAATGAGAAATATGGCGTCCATCCGAGCTGAAATGATTTTGGCGTTAAATTTTTACATGTTTAAGCAAACCTGGTGTGTTAGAAAGAAAATCTCATCCCTTCAACATTATTTGGAACACTGTTATTGTAAAAAACCTGTTATTTCCTTATACAAAGCTTAATATTTTGTGTTGAATGTACTTTCACAAAGACCTCTGTTTTCCTATTACATTCATAGTACCACATCCTTATCCACAAAATACTGAATATTACAGGTGTCCATCAGTATTATATCAGTTTAGGAATATGTTTTTTTTTTTCCCACCATCGATTTCTTGAATATGCACCCCTTCCGCATTCTGTATGAACTATGAATGTAGCAATATGCGTCCCCTTAAATTCCGTTACAAAGCTGTCCGGGGCTAAATTTTTACATTTATGGTCCCGAAAACAGGGTGCATTTTTTCCCAGTGGTAAACCTCAAAAAGAATATTTTGTGGTTTTCTTTTTGCCCTTTACACAACTCCCAACAAGGGGTTTTTGTTTTTTCTAAAATTTGTTTTTTTGGCCCGTGTCATTTTATTCCCGAGAAAGCATAAATTTTTATGCGTTTATTTTTCATCTGTCTACGGAATCATACTCTGAACCCAAGTGTTTAGCTGCTTCTTAATTTATTTGTAAAAAAAATATCTCGGTGTTTTGTTGTGATCTGAAAAAAAATAGAAAATCTGTCATAATATACCCCTTGAAAGTAAATTAAACATGTTTTTTTGACAAAACTTTCATTGCAAAATACTAGGTTTGTGGTATGGAAAACCAAAGTACCTGCGTCAAAATAATTAAAAAGGCTACTTAAAATTTAAATTTTAAGTAAAACACGATCCCCACATGGGCGGTGACCCGGGAAGTGCTCATTTTACCTGGTAAACCGGGGAAGGGCGAAATTTTATATTATGATTTTTTTGAAACTATAGTTCCCAATAATTAAATTTAAAGGGTATCACTGCCTTGTTTCCCAAAAAAGAAACCCCCGTCAATGCTTTTTAGTCATTGAAATGCATGAAAACTCTTTTTTGCGTATAATATGGTGGGGGGGGGGAGTGTTTCCAGAAGGCTTTGTGCTAAAAAGTTCTCTTAAATGTAAGACTTTCTTGAAAAATGCAAACGTCAGTGAAAAAACTAGGGGCCAGCGGGATTTTGGACTTATGTCATTTCAAGTCTGTTCTACTAATAAAATAATCGCAAGTTTCTCACCGAATCAGGTTTTTTTGAATAAAAAAGCCGATCGGGAAGTTTTGCGCGCCCCTTTTGAGGGATTTACTTTTACCCCCCTGAAATTTTTAAAAATTTTTGATTTCACCCCTTTTATTTACATAAAAAGATTTGTTTATTTTTTAGAAGAAATATTCGTAAGAAAAGGGGTTTTTATATATACTGGAAAATGTATAATCCCCCCCAAAAAAAAATAAAAAAAAAAATTCCCTACTCCTCCCCAAAATTTTAAAAAAGTAGGGTTTGGGAGACAGAAAAACAATTTTAAAATGGGGCCCTAAGTATTGAGTGACTTCGGCACAATGCGGTTTTTTCGCTGAATGCTTGTCAGAAAATTTCAAAATTTATATTAAAAAAAAAAACTTTCACAAGAAACATTTTTTAATGATTTTGAAGGTGTCAGAGACAAATTTCCTTTATTCTAAGATTTGACTCCATGGCTGGAATACGGCAACTGCTAGGTAATTTAAAATTTGCTAGTGTTGCAGTTCTTTATTTTTAAAATCAAACAAATGTTTGGATGTCAACTGAAATAATAAAACAAAATCGTGGCAATTTAAAAAAACCCGGGTTTTTAAATTAAATCGTGAAAAACAGGTTCTTTAAACAAGAGGGCAGAGACCTGGGTTTGCTCACTGAGAAAACACCCCTAACAGTGAAAACATGTTTGCCCTAGTGATTTCACAGAAAAAATTTTGGCCCAATTTTCATTAGGATGGCCCAAAAAAATGTGCTCCTGACTATAAAAAGTATTTTCTTTGATTGACCTAGGCCCTATTTTTTTGACCAAGAAACCCCTATTCAAATTGATTGTGTATCAGGCTATCATTCGACCTATTTCAAGGAGATAATTGAAATACGCCTTTAATGCTACAAATTTTTTTTTCCTGCTTTGACCTAGTGACCTACTTTCTCCCCCAGATGACCCATTTTCGACTTCATCTAGATTTATCAGGAATCATTCGACCAATTTCTGAGATAAAATAAAATTGAAAAATATTGCCCCCTTTGAACATGAGGTTTTTTTTGATTTATTGTGCCCACTTTTTTTTACCCCGATGACCTATTCAAACTTGATCTAGGTTTATCCAGGCCCCCCCATTTGACCTATTTTATGGAGATCAAATTTAAAAAAAAAAGCCTGTTTGCATTCTAAAGTGTTCATTCTTTTGTGCCCTTTGTTCTGGGTGTTTAGTTATCGCAGTTTATAACCCCTTTGAGTTATTGCTTATTTTCATAATTGTTTCGTTATTTTGAACATTACAAAACTCTCTGTGCCCAATCCCCATTTTGAAAAGGGCTAATTTAAAAATGCAATAATTTCCTGAAAACATTGAAATTTTATCTTTCCCCAAGCAGAAATTTTTTTTTGCAAGGTGAAAAGTTTTACGCAAAAGTTTTTTTTAAACTATAAAAAAATCTTAACCAATCCATTATGTTTCGGTCATATAGACTAAAGGAATTGGAATTAACCCAGGGTCTAATTTCACTTTAAAGGGCCTTTGTGAGAACAGCAAAAAGAATTTTTTTTGAATAAATTTTCCCGAGTTAAATATTATAACTTTTATAATAATACCCGGGTTTTAAAATTGCTTGAATTATGTTTTAAAAGTAATGAAAAGGTTACATAAAATTAAAAAAGGTTATGTTACCCCCCCCGATTGTGTTTCAGTTTTTAGAACTACACTGGAAAACATTTTATCAAAAAAAAAGGCTATAACTCAGTAAAATTCCTTTATAAAAAAAACACCAGTAGTTTACGTTGTCATGATCGCCTGACCCCAAATACTTTTGCGGGGTTTTCGTTTTTGGGTGGGCCCGGTAGCTCAATTAATACTAATTTTAGCGTTGGGCCGGTAAGCCGAAGGTCCGAGGGTTTGAACCCCGCAGGCTGCCTTTTTCCCGAGACTGTTAATCTGGGGGTGTCCCGGGGTTCTTCCTTGGAGCCCATGCGGGGGGCGAAACAGTTCGCTGGGGGTTTCATCTGAATTCGGGTTAACGCGCTGCAGAATGGCCAGGAGTTCAAATCTTGAATAAGGGGAAAGTGTGTGCGGTTTCGTATCGGGGCGCCTCGATGCTCAATTTTTAGAGCGTTGGCACGGTAAGCCGAAGGTCCGTGGTCCCAAAACCCGGTCGAGCTAAAAATTTTTTTCTGGATGTTACCTAGAAACCTTAATTTCCCTTTTTTAAAACCCCGTCCAAAAAACACCCCTTTAACTCTTTTTCCCCATACTTTTATCCCCTAGTATGGAATACTTCCCCCAAATCACTCCAAGTAGTCCCGCCCAAAATTTTTTATCCTGTTTTTCATATTCTTTGGGGCCTAAGGGGTTGTTTTTATTCCCGTAAAAAGATTAAACCCTTTCATAAAAAGCATTTGGGTGTTGTTTTGTAGAAAAAATTTTTTGTCTTTCGTGGAGTCATAAAATGTCACTGAAATTATCACATTTAATTATTTTGTTTCTGTATTTGTATCCTCACCCACAGAAATGGGCCAAGAGTTTCTCGTATTCTCCGTGGACAAATAGTTAAGTTGTAGAAATTAAAACTTTAAAAATTACCATTGTTTAAAAAAAGATATATTCTGTAATAAATACATCAAGAAATATTACAATTACCGGTAATTGCATAATCAATCTAATTTATCAGGCTGGGCACATCTCCCAATCGGGGTAAATTACCTCGTTCTGGATAATATACCCCGATCGGGGTACAACTAGAACAACAGAAAAGCACAAAAAAATTGATATTTCTTTTTTCTTTAAAGTGCTAACATAAATATTTTTACTAAAGCTTTATATCATCATTACAAACATGCCCAAGTTACCTTTTTTATTAATTTTGAATATGTTAAAAAAGGGTGAAAATCTGAATTTTTTACAAACAAAAATCGTTAAAAAATTATCATATTGTCACTGTTTTATATCATATGAAGTTGACCCGAGAACACGAGCATTAGCACTTTCCTGAATAAAAAGTTATCCAAAATTTGAAATTTTTCTATTGTTCTTGTTTGACCCCGATGGGGGTATATTACCCCAAACAAGGTAATTTACCCCGATTGGGAGATGTGCCCAGCCTGTTTATGGCATATTTGCTAACACCACCAGAAAAAAATAAGGAATTTTTTGAAAATTTAGTAAAATGCTGATAGTTTCGTCAATATGCATTCAAATCACTTGAAATTTTCAGTTTGTCGTTTTGTACCATTCCTGTCTAAGAACACAGGCAATTATTTGACAACTTGAAGGCAAAAAACGAGAATATGAGAAACCCTGAGAATACAAGAAACAGGGATACACTGTGATTTAATATATTTTATGATAAATGCTTTTTCTTACCAAGCTGCCTCTAGGAAAAACAATCCTTTCCATCAACATCAGAGACTGTATATTCTGCAGCCGTATTTGGGGTTACACACTACACAAAAACCTCGGCTTTTTTGAATTGGATGCTTTCATTATTTGTACACGGGGTGGGGGTGATCAGTCGCTACATTCTTAAATTTTGAAAGAATCTACCGACTATTAAAATGAATGGATTATAAAACTTTTTAAAAATTGTATAAAGCTTACGGAATGTTTTTTTATTATAAACGCCTACAACCGCTGATTAGAATTTAAAATTAAGAAATGATGCAATAACCAAGCTGACACCCCTAATCTTAGCGTATTATGAAATGGACGCGTCGATTCAATTACACATGACTGGCCCACGACTACTGAGACTTGCGTTTATGATTCAAAGAGTAAAAAACGGATACCAGTCGACTACATACACACGCGTTTGTTTATTCCTTTGTGTGTTGGAAATTATTGATGGTCCTTCGTCACTGTCCGTAATTAGCGGTAAGTTTTTTTATATATAGTAACAATAGTAGCATAACTAAATGCGTTCTTTTATATATAAATAATAAATTCTAATGCTAATTATCATTGTTATTGACTTTAAAGACCTTCGACTAAAGAAAATGTGACATCGGTTTTTTGAAAATCTTCTATCGATCTAAGATTGTGGATAATTTGTCACAACTCCTTGACCATGGCAGTTTTCAGTTCAGTTTGTGGATTTCGCTAAAGGCCTGCTTTATTGCGCTAGATTCATAGTGACTAAATGAGGCATCATTCTAATATTTCTCCACCTCTGGAGACATATACTGGGTATACCAATTACCGGGATATACATATTACCGTGAATGTCCTGTTTTGACACTGAACATGAAACTTTCCAAAGATCACATTGTCATTTCTATCCTATTACCACGAAACTGAGAATGATTAAAAAAGATTGCAAAATGTGAAGACTGTGGCAGTGTGCGGTTAGTACCTAAATTGAGACTGAAAGCTCATAGACTTTTTGCAGTGTGTTGGTTTAAGATCAGCCTTTGACCACTCTGTACTAGGGTACTGTGGCCAAAAACCTTCTAGATATATGCTGACTACAAAACTTGTGTTCATTTACAGAATGTTTTGTGATAAAGAAGAACTAGACTACCATATGTTAAGCAAATTTAAATCTATAGTTGTGACCTAGAGAGATTGTTCAATATGTGATGGGTCGGGCAGTGTGTAGATTAAATACGTCAATTTCAAAGTAATACCGAACTGTGTCCTTTATAAATTCTATATCGTAACTAAAAATGTTGAAGGGTGTTTACTTTCACAGGGAAAAAATATTTTGTTGGGAAAATTACTAAATAAATGATAATTTTGTTAATGAAATGTTGTTGTTTACCTATATATCACTTCACCAATGGTTTCAAAGAAAAGTAAAATTTAAATGTAAAGAATTAGCTCACATTTATAACATAGAAACTCAACTTTTGGAAAAAAAAAAATAGAAAAAACTTTTTATTGCCCAGTATTGCCACTTCATTCATTTTAGGAGTAAATTTGCCCAACCTGGATTTTCCAGGCGGGTTTACCCACCTGGGCTGGTAGTCAACAACCCTGGAAATTAGTATTATTCCCAATCATGGCAATTTTTTTGGAGGTGTTTAAAATTATGAATACAACACAAGCATTCCAGGAAATAAGGAAGCGTACCCTACAGTACTTTGAAATTAAATAGAGAAAAAATTGCACCAGAGGCCGCCATTTCATGTATGACACAGTAAAATTATATCAAAAACTTTCAGGGAGGAGACCCCACTCTTTCCCCAAATATAGACAAGGCCCCCCTCCCTACAGGTATCTCTCTTGATGCTAAGCACCTCGCTGGTGAAAAATAAAAATTTTCTAGATCCGGACCTCACAGGTTAAATGCGAAACACCTATTCTACTGTATTCTTCAGGGGGTTTTTAAGTATTGCACCTTTGGTATATATATTTATTAATAAAGCACATCAAACATTTTTCTATTCATTCTAGATTCTCATTTTTTTACAGATTTGCCAAGCAAGCAGCAAAAGGGAGTAGAACAGCCCCTCTTTTCTCGACTGCAGTGGCTTGGCATTGGATGCCCTAATAAGAAGATTGACTTGACTTTTTAATGCGATTCCGTGTATCACCCAACTTACAAGACAATATGTTTCATTATATATCTATGGTCATATTAGGATACAGTTAATGACCATTGTAAGATTGTGTGTAACATACAAGACTTGGGCCACTTGCATCAAGGTCAAGTTCAGATATAAAAATTCAGCTGCATACAGTCCCACCACATAGCTAATAAACCCTATGAAAGGAGTTGTCGGTATTTCCATGGTGCAGCTAAACACCAATTCAAAATGGAAACAGGTGAGGGAAATTTATATTTTACATTATATTTTCATTGATAAAACCACAGGCCCAGATTTGTGACAATATCTCTATGAAACTTGGTTAGAATGTTGATCTTGATGTTTTTATAGATCAAGTTTAAATCTGGGTCATGTGGGGTCAAAAATTAGGTCATTGGGTAAAACCCCCTCAAAAGGAAAAACTTGTTAACATTCTAGAGACCGCATTTATGACCATATCTTAATGAAACTTTGTAGGAATGTTAAACTTGATGTTCTTTTGGTTAAGTTCAATCTGTGTCAGTGGGGTCAAAAACTAGGTCACCAGGTCCATTCAGAGGAAAGGCTTACTAGTTAACACTCTAGAGGCCACATTTATGACCATATCTTAAAGAAACTTTGTCAGAATGTTAATCTTGATGATCTTAGGCCAAGTTCAAATCTGGGTTCAATGGGTTCCAAAACAAGATCACCAGGTCAAAAATCAAAGGAAACCTTTGTTAACAATTTAGAGGCCACATTTATGACTGTTCTTTTATGAAACTGGTCAGAATATTAACCTTGATGATCTTTAAAGGGCAAATTCAAATCTAGGTCAGGTTGGGGTAAAAAAACTAGGTCAGCAGGTAAAATCAAAAGTAAAATTTTTAAAGTTTGAAACTCATGGAATTAGTCAGAATGTTTGTCTTGATGACCTCTTGGTCAAATTGAATTTGGGTCGCATGGGATCATAAACTAGGTCACCAGGTCAAATCAATGGAAAGCTTGTTTGCACTCTAGAGGTCGCATTTTTGACTGTATCTTCTTGAAACTTGGGCTGAATTTTAAATTTTTGAGATCTTTAAATCAAGTTGGAATCTGGGTCATGTGGGTTCAAAATCTAGGTCACCAGATCAGATCAAAGGAGAAGCTATATAACACTTTAGAGACCACATTAATGACCATATCTTAATAAAACTTGTCCCCGAAAAGTTTTATCTTTAAGCCCCGCTCCGCGGCTGTTCAAGCTCTGTTAACCCCCCGATTACAATAGGTAACAGTTAACGGCCACACATAAACTTTGCATGCAATCCACAGGGTTTATAAAGAATTTATAAAAATAGACCCTATTTTGACGGGAACTGTTCATAGTCAGGACTTTCATGATTTTCAGTGACAGTAAGGTTAAAAGGTTGGACTGGAGAGGGCTTAAGGTCAAGATCATCTGGGTCAGGTGGGGTCAAAAAACAAGGTCGCCAGGTCAAATCAGAGATAAAGCTTGTTAACCAATCTAGAGGCCACATTATGACCAAAATCTGAATTATCTTCATGAACTTGGTCAGAATGTTAATCTTTATGATCTTTAGTTCGAACTGGGGCACTGAATAAAATTAAAGGAAAAGCTAGTTAACACTCTAGAGGCCATATTTATGACCATTTAAAATATCATAATAAAATTGGTCAGTATGTTAATCTTGATAATTTTTAGACCTGTCAATTTTTCAGTCTTGGTCAGGTGTGGTCAAAAATAGGTCATCAGGGCAAATCAAAGATAAATCTTGTTAACATTCTAGAGGCCACATTAATGACTGTATCTTCATGAAACTTGGTCAGAAAGTAAATTTAAAGTTATGATCATTAGGTTAGCTTTGAATCTGGGTCATGTGGGGTCACAAACAAAGGTCCCCGTTCAAATCAAATGAAAAGCTTGTTAACCCCTCTAGAGGTCACATTTAGATTTATATCTTCACGTAATATGGTCGAATGTTATACTTGGGTTTTGGGGTCCCAAGGTCAAAGGTCAAGGTCACATGGATGAACATTGAAAATGGTTTCCACTCAGTCCAAAAAATGGAGAAGGGTTTCACAGGTACATTGGTCTTGATGAGTAGAAAGCCCCCTTTTATTTTGGAGTCACTGGGTAAAAGGTCAAGGCCACAGGACATGAACTTTAAAATGATTTTTCTTCATTAAACAGAGAAGCGTTCCGTCTGTACCCTTGGAACTTCACAGGTTTATTGGTCTTGATGTGTAGATGACTCCTATTGATTTTTGTGGTCACTGGGTCAAAAGTCAAGCTCACAGGGACCTGAACATTAAAAATGGTTTCTGCTCAATAACTGGTGAAGGGTTTAACCTAGGACCTTGAAACTTAATAGGTTTATTGGTCTTAATGTGTACATGACCCTATTTGATTTTGAGGTCACTGGATCAAAGGTCATGATCACAGATCATGAAATTTCCGCCAATGTTTCCTGCATTTTCGTTTGCTTGGCAAAAGTCTGTGGCGTCCGGGATTCTTACAGTATCGATATCTTCCGTTTCGAATGTACACTCTGATGCATATGTTGTGCCTTCCTTAATTTCGGAAGAGGTATTCACAAACAATCTTTTCTTCTTCAATTCGTAACGCCTTTGCTTGACTTTTTTTTCGGTTTTATAAGATTTAAAATAATCCCTCTGTCTGTCTTTTGAACAAGTATATTTACTAGTAATTTTTTGTGGAGAAAGACCTGAATTTTCTATAACTTTGTTCACATATCCAATTTTATCATTAAACTGCGCGACTCCAGCCGAACACCGAATGTCAAAACTTTCGCTTGCATTGTAGTTTCGTATTTTAGGAGCTTTGCTCCAAGCAACATTATTCAGTGATTCATTTGACTGGGTTGTACCAGTTTTCCCGGGTTAGAAATAAAAGGCGCCAACAAATTCTCCATTTCGAGTCTCAATGATTGGTCAGTCAGATCTTTGCCTTAGGTAAATTAGCATGTTTTTCATTTTTGCCAGTCATGATGGAACACCAATGACCAAACATACTGTGATTTCCATACATATGGGGTACTATTGCCATTATAGACTTGCTCATGTCATCCTCTGTCCTTCTGTTTTGTTTGACAGCATATGAGAAGTTTTTTTAGGAAGCTGTCTGTAACTTTCCTGGTGAGACTTTTATTTTCTTTCTGTAGTGTCTCAAGTTTCCGTCTCAAATTTCTTTTTATATGTCCGAAATCTGAAAATTTCTTGATACTTGGATTCACTTTCTCTCGTATGTGTTTTATAGCTGATGAATCTTCGTCACCAATTACACCTACAAATTTCATACCAGAATCCATCGCTTTTTCGTGCAGACGCGTTACGATATCCGGTTCCATACTTTTAGCACTTTCTGTCAAGTTTTTACGACAATCATGCTGCTGTACCCTTTTCCCCGTTTTGCTGTTCAAGTTACACTTTGCGCAGTTCTTGACTAGTGTAGAATAGGTCATACACGTTTTAGTCTTCACTCCTATAACATGTCCCCAACCTGTCGAAGAGTGAATTTCTCAATCAGTTAAATGGTTAAAAGTAGGCGAGAAAAAATGTGTTCTATCTTACAAATCTTACAAGTGACAAATTAAACAATAGAAGATGATGACTAAAAAGAAATATTTCTAATTTCAAGTCATTACCTTTTAAAATACCAAAGATATGTCTTTAAACGAAGCTTTCAAAAAAATCAACATGAAAATAATTCCAAGTATAACAAATTTGTGACCTTGACCTTGGGTATAATGGTTCAGCCCCTACACATACTTTGTTTGTATGCTGGACAATATATATGTAAAGTTACAGTAAGATATAAGTAATATTAACAAAGATATGACAGAAAAAGAAAGGTTGCCGAAAAACTTTAACCTTAGAAATAACCGAAGTGAAACACCTTGGTGACCATGACCTTAGGAATAATGGGCTCAGCCCTACACATACTTTGTTTGTATACTGGACAGTGTTTATGTGAAGTTACAGTAAGATATAAGCAATATCAACAAATATCAAGAAATACAAATGTTGCCGAAAAACTTTAACCTTTAAAATAACCTAAGTATA
Organism: Mercenaria mercenaria; assembly: GCF_021730395.1. Lineage (NCBI taxonomy): Eukaryota > Metazoa > Mollusca > Bivalvia > Venerida > Veneridae > Mercenaria > Mercenaria mercenaria. Next base: position 56,252,065 of record NC_069372.1, read on the forward strand.
ACACCTTGATGACCTTGATCTGGTGTATAATGGACTCAGCCCCTACACATACATTGTTTGTATACTGTACAATGTTTACAGAAGTTACAGTAAGATATAAGCAACATTTACGACGGTTACTGTAAAACTTTAACCAAGAAAGGTCACGCCGACACCGACGCCGACTCCGGGGCGAGTAGAATAGCCCCTCTATTCTCCGAATAGACTAGTGGAGCTAAAAAGGAAAGTACTGCATTGAAAGTTGAAGTTCAAGCGTATCAGCAACCTTGATTTTTCCATCAGTGCATTGACAGGGAATTAAATGATACACAAACTTCAACGATACATTAAAGTGGAATAATTTATCAATTCATTCATCTTGATAATCGTTCTTGTACTAACCTGATAAACTGTTCATTCCGCGGCCAAGTTTTGACCATGCTGCGTCTTGGCTAACAACAACTTCAACTTGGTCTGTAACGAAATTATACAGGATAAAACCAATAAACTAGTAATATAGAATTACGATAATAGGAAAGGGTATATACTAATAGATTTGCTGTTTCTTCTTGGAGACATCAGTCAAGAAGAAATTATAGAAATTATGGGTTTTTTCTGTTTTTCTTCCTTTTGCATGCAGTCTTGTTGATATGCAATATTGTACAAATGTAACCAGAAATTATAGCTAAACTCCCCAATTAAAGTGCTTCTAATAAAATAAAGATCAGCGCAAAACCTTGAATAAACACTGTATGATAATACCTTTCTGCAAGGTCTCCATTTCTACCATATTTTGTGATGTATCTTCGTTTAATGCAGAGATGTGAGAGAGGATGACTGTCCCTCTGCTTGGTCTGTAGTCTGAATCTCATTTGATGCGCTAGCTCTGTCTAAAAGAAAGATAGACGAAAATTTCGTTTTAGCCTGCACATCCTGATTATATCTTAAGGAGGTAGGATACCTTGTTACAAGGGTAAATTCGAATTAGTTGAACCGTAGCATGTTTTTGTATTTCGTGTAATATGAAGTTTTAACTGCTACAATCTCAATTTCGTTTGTCTCTGTCCCTTCAAGTTCAATTTTTATCTAGGTTTGAAGAACATGACCCTCCAAAGGTATTTCATATTGAAAGAAGAAGGAAAATACGGATATTTAACACTTTTCAGTGTATTTTAGTTTTCATTGATATCCGTAGAAGTCTGCATAATTGATCATTTTACTGGTATGCACGTTATCTTTCTAATATAAGCTTAAAATGTGTATGTCGCGGGGCTCGTGTTTCCATGGTAACGCATTTTCTCTCATTTTTAAACAGCTATGTATAAAAATAGGGGTTTTCGACGGCTTCAGTGCCATTCTGTTAATGACCAACATGAACTATTTGGGTAATATTATTAGCAAAATACCAAGCACTTTACATGGTACCCTATTTTCCTTAAATTTTAAAGTAACCATGGCAACAGAGATGTTTAAAATAGCTTATATCTTGCTGTTTGTCGTGATTTCTTAAAAAAATATTGAATAAGATTATCTTTTTAGTTGATGTAGCTTTAAAACATATTATTTCTAACGTAGGTTACATTTTCGTGTTATTTGCATTTATTCAAACAAATTTCACAGCTTAGAATACGTACAGCAGTACCCCTCGTCTGCCATTTTTGATGGAAAAATCGTTCAGCGTGCTGCTATTATTCTCATGGATATTGTTGAAATGAAAATGAAAAGCTGAAGCTGTGTTTCTTAAATAGACCAGTGTCAACGCTTTTGAATTTTACATTTAGATACATAGGTCACGGGCTTCGTTTCCATGGTAACATCAATTCAATTCAAGAAACCACAATTTTCTACTGAAATTTGAACAATTTTAGATCTTAGTTTTAGTATGTAAGTAACAAATTATCAATGGAACCTGAAAAATAGGTATTACAAATCAAACTGCTAGACTTTTTATTTGAAAATGGCCGTAACAAGTAACCTTTCACCCAAACTATATTCCAAATAACATTGGTTGCCATCATCCATTTTCTTACATTCCGCATAACATTTCAATATAACTACATAAAAGAAGCAAAATATTGATTATTATTCAGAGCAAAAGACTCATAAAAAATATTTCAGCAAATAATGGTTATTTGAAAATAGTTAAAATAAAGAAAATGTACAGAATTACGTACTTTCAAGATAAAAGCTATTAATTATGCGCGGTAACTGACACGTAACGTCATGACGTCAATGACGTCATTTTAAGGCAACATTGTTTGGAAGCGTTTCTGCAGCAATTTATTCATTATTTCTACATTATTAAACCATAAAGCATCAGATCGAAGACAAGTTCATGATTTGTTTTCAGAAGAATGAATATACAAACACATTTAGTTTGTCGTAAACGTCGTCGTAAATCGTCACGTTAGCTTCCGGTTTGACATGCGCACATACAAATATGAAGGTAACCTACCTCCTTAAGAAAACATTTTAATCTAATTATTAAATCATTATCCCGTTTGTCGAAACAGATGTTTAACCAAAGCTTGCTGGTGGCAAGTGATTCTGCCTTTGTGACCAGTGCAGTCTGATCATGACCTGCACTGTTCGCTATTTAGTGCGTAATTTTCAATGAACACCCCTTCAAATAATAAATGGTACTGTCCAAATTGAATGAAAGACAGATTCATTTAAGAAATTTAGCAGTGTAAGGGATAAACAGGAGACAGGGAAATTCCCGCACGTACGCGCTATAACTCGCTTAACTAGTGCACGTGATTATAGCACGTGGTCGATAACCATACAGATAATATATTTGATTTCGGTGATGCTTTAAGTTAAAATATTGTTTGCGTGTTTTCAAATGAAAGACAGTTTTAACACATTTTTTTAAGCTTAAGCATTTGCATAGCATCTGGTATATTAGGAATAAGGTCAGTAATTCGGTCAAAAATATGCTTCCTCGATGTAGTCGAAAGAAGTCAATAATAAATAAATCCTAGTTTTCCCAAAGTTTGCGCAAAGTCGTGTAGAACGAGTGCTTTAATCACACTTTTCAGTAAGTACTAGAATACATTCTGCATGAAATGAGACGGTGTAGGCAAAACGTACACTAGCTCCTAGACTATGATGTACCTTTTTACACTTTTTATGATTGAATGAATTGGACAGAGCCAGTCTATATCACATGTCTAATATCATAGTCTGAAATTTCAACATCATTGTGAAAATATCTAACATAGACTGGCTCTTGTCTCTATGAAATGGAATTAGAAAAATAAAAAGGAGAAAATGTAGGAAATATGTTAACTGTCAGTCTAGGGGCTAGTGTAGCAATTCGTAGACATTCGTCTCATATAACAGAGATAATATGATTTCTACCCATATTCTTCTAACATAGCCATTGCTCATCAAAAGTTATTTGATCAGTGTCGGTGTCATCTGCTGCGTAGATCTCTTTGTCGTCTGCTGCAACCCGATCAGTATTTGGTTCATGCAGGAAGTGTCTCTTATGTTCTGTGACAGTCGCTAGTAACATACAAGCTTGTGATGTCGTCTTTTCCTCTTCGCACGCACGGGCACATGAATCTCGTGCATTTTCCTCCATAACTTTTCGAACTTCCCGTCATGTTTTTTCAATGTTTTATGGTGTATTAAAATCATGAATTTAACTAAAACTTCCTACACAAAAATCTGTGACAAACATTTTGGGAGGCGCAGTGGTGTAGAGATACAGCTTCTGACTCCTAAATCGAAGGTTGCGGATTTATATCCTGTCAGCGGAATTGACCGTAAATTTCCACATTTCCTTCTCTCGGTGCGAATCCTGGTCAGTATGTCATTATTGGTTATTCAGGGTTTACTTCATGGTAAGTCAGGGTTTCCTTTATAGCCATACGATTCAAAGTAATACAACTATCAGAGCCTTTGGGTGAGACAGGAAGTACAATTACAAAGATGTACAAAAGATAGGTAAATAAACTATTAATGAAGTCATAAATATTAGAAAAGATGTTATAAAACTCTCACCGATTGCAGCTTTCAGATTAACTGAGTACGGAGACTTTGTCAAAGTCTTATCAGTTTCTCCGGAAGCCCTCGATGTAGAAATTGTAGTTTCCTGTCGACATTTTGAACACTTAAATTTCACTAATGAACAAAGTCCATAAATGTTTTCTGCGATGATATCCTTGAATAAGAAATGTCGTTTACATGATTTACACCCTTTATCAAATATCTCGCCAAAATATTTCATATCTACAATTCTTCTTTCCGGAACACGCCGTAATCACCTGAATGTTTCAGTTTATTACTTGTTTTTAAAACATCTGACTTTTTCTTCAACACTTTCTTAGCAAATCTCCCCTTATGTCTCTCAATTCTTCCATGTGGATCCATTTTATTAATCCGTTAAATGTTTACGTGTGAAGAAAATTTGACGTCAAATGACGTAAGATGGAGAAAATGACGACATATGCAGTTTCGCGGATTTTTTCAGATTAATTTGTCAGATAGAACAAGATTTAGCGTGTCATTTCTTAATGGGGGTAGGGGTAAACATTGTCAAATATTGAAAAATGTAAGTCGGTGACCCCTAATTATCTTTGTGTCGGCTAAAAGTACAAATACCATAAAACAACATACCAAAGTTATACGTTTTTTTATCGAGCCAACATTCACATATTGGATTTTAAGGCAAAATTTGCAGCAAAACTCGATACGAGTTTTTCCGTTTTGACGTGACCATTTCGTCTCTGACGTCTTAAGCGTCAATCTTTTTTCGCTAAATTTTATACCGTCGAGTGGCAATTTCTGCATGCAAAGTGACAACTATTTCGATTTTTCATTTATGTGACATTCAGAGCGCAGGAAAGAAAAATGCCGTGAGCACCTCGGAGCTGGGCGTTGCACGAAAAGCGACGCCAGGGGCCATATTTGTGACACAATAGGGAAAACCTCGAACAAAATGGCATCAAAATAAAATCGGTACTCAATCGCATATATCCTGAATTTTTTACAGTATACATTTCAGGACGAAATTCGGAAAAAAAATTTGGGGCGCAATTCCGCACCTTAATGCATTGTATATAATTTGAATTTCCAGGCAATACACGGTCTTGTAAACTTTTTTCCCTTTTAGTTCTCAACTGATGAAATTATATCCAATAGCATAGGCGGGTCTAGCGGGGGCCCTCTTCCCTTGCCCTAGAATTTTCAGCAGTTTTAATGGTGAATACTATCTTTTAATAACTGCACTCGCTACAGTTCTGAAGAAACAGTTACAAAAATCAATATTATAACGTACTGCGGCTTAGGCGGCACCGAGTGAATCCAAACAATACTTGCTGTATAAATCTACTATTGGAACATAAATTCAAAAATATATTAATTCTGCTTTTTATATTATATTTTTAATAACCCTTTAAGACAAGTCGCGAGTCTCCCATTGGCTAGGGGGTTTTACAATAAACTTAGTCAAGACCAATAACGATTTTTTCCTCAATCCTTGTCTCATCCTGACCCCTCTAGTATCTGCCCGTTTTATCACATACCGTGTGAAAAAATTCCAGGACTATCCCTCTGAAAAAGTTTTATTAAATGCACATGTAAAAATATTTAACTTTTTGACTTCAAAAGCATCATTCTCATTTTTTTAATACTTTCATATTAAAGGAAAATAGATTTTTGTATTCTGGTTTTTATGTAATTTATAAAATTTCTATTACAACAATGGTAGAAACTACAGGGATCTAACCGTATGATAAAAATAGTCTTTTTTCATTCCATAAAATACTCATCTTATGTACAGAATACACAAAATGTGGATAAAATATGTCCATATAATGTTTTTGCGAAAAATATGATTGACCCCTTTGATGAAAGTATTTACAATGTTAATGAGGAAGTTCTATTTCTTTTCATTCCCAGTTTATTTTATATATTTATAGTTGCATTTTATGTATACATATTCATGCCCAATCTGAAACCAAGAGGCAACATCAAAACTGTGTTCAGTTTCTAAATGCAAATAATTCCCCCAACCCTTCATGATTTATAATTAAACTGAAAGTTTTAGATCTTTCCTCATCATATTATGATGAACTTTCTGGCTCACGTTTTGCTCATAATTAAGGGGTATTAGATATAATTTGTGTCAGATTTAATAAGAGAGACAATGCTGTCAACCTTTTCCAATTTGAGTTTTCATACCTTCCAAAAGGAGGTTTTCCCCCAGACCCCACAATTGGCATTTAACATATATTTCTATTGCTGGCATGTCCATGGTGACTGATTATTTTATATCCGTAAGAATCATAGGATTTAAATATGTATGTTAAAAACGAATTGAAAGCATTATTAGCTACATGTTTTGTATTATGGAAATTTAATAGTCATAAAGTTATGATTTATTATTGTAACTGTAACCAAAAACTTTTTTGTACATTTTTTTCTTTCACAAAAATTGACATAGAACAAGCAATATTTAGTATTCTTGAACCTTTAAGAATTATGTTTGCAGTCCAAGATCTTCAAAAGGAAGGATATCAATAAGTTTTTGAACTGATTTTATTTTTTTTTTCTACATTATGACCAAACAAGTAACAAGTCTGAACCAATATTAAGTTTACATCAAGGAATTTTTATCACAATTATGTGTTAAAGCAAGGGCTGCTCGATACACAGTGTAAATATTCATAACAAATTGGCTGTATAGGAAGTCACATTGCTGACTGCTTAAAATTACAAGTGACTGCCTTATTGCAACTTGGCACACTCTAACACCGGATTCAGAAACAATGAAAGTATTTGTCAATTCTAATTGAGTATTAACCTTACCTCCACTTTCTGCAACACTAGCAAATTTTGATCTAGCAATCTGGAATTCAAAGGTGGATTGGCAGTAACTGAATATCCTTTTATTTATGATTTTTAGGATGTTTTATCCTTTAATTGGAATGCTAAGTGGGGCCGTTTTTCTGCACATGACAGTTTTTGTATCCCGGTCTATCGACTTTATTGCCTGCCATCATCTCTCAGACTCAATGTCATGCGGCCTGAAAAATTCTGGATCTCTACTTCTGGAGATAGAGGGTGAGGAAATAAAGGTTTTAGTTCAGGGCTGGAATCAGAATGTGGAATAATCAGAACTTCTAAACATTTTGAGCATCTCTCGTATGATTTTTGTATCCTCATTCAAATAATACTAAGTTATGGTCTGGTTTTAAATTGATTTTCCCCCGCATGTATAATGTAATCTTAATGTTATGCATTTCTTCAAAACCATTGATATTATCAAACAAGAGGGTCTTTGATGAAACCCTGGGAATCGCTCTCACGTAGTCATCTGATCTACATGTTTTTCATAATGTCAAACTGTACAATATAAATTCTTTAAGAAAGTTCAGTATTTTCACATTCATGGTCCAATGATAATTCTGTTTTAAGTTTAACGATTTTGTGAAGCAAAAACTGTTAATGTCCTCAAAATTTCAAGGCTGTTATCTTAAACATAGAAAATAGTATGTTGTGGAGTTAGGTCAAGTCCCAGTCCAATGACATTCCATAAATTACTTGGGGTCATGCAGGTAATTTATAATTAACATTACCTGGAAATTAAAAACTCAGAAGATTTATTTCTAAATATTTCTCCTATATAACTCTCACCAAATCTCTAAAGTCTGGTTCCCCAGGGCGGGGCCTCTTTTTAACCCCAGGGTGCATTGATTTGAACAAGTTTCGGTAGAGGACTATTAAGACAATGCATCTATTATAAATAACAAACGCCTAGGTTCACGTTGGTTTTCAGAAGACAAGAAGATTTTTAAGCTTTTTTCCTATGTAAGAGTCCTATATAACACTGGGAATCCCCTCCCAGGGCATAGGGCCTCTTTTTCACCCCCAAGCTTGGGGTTCACATATTTTGAACAATTTTGGTTGAGACCAATAAATAACAAATCTACAAACAAAATATCAAACAGGTCTAAAGGTTGTGGTTTTCAGAGACAAGCATATTTTTAAACTTGTTTGTTTCCAATATAAGTCGATGTAAATCTTTGAGACCCCCGGGGCGGGGCCAAAATTTTCACCCTATCAGGGGAGATAATTTGAATAACTCTTGGGTAGAGGACCACTTATATGATGCTATTCATAAATCAAATACCAAAGCCCTCGGCTATGTGGTTTTGTACAAGAAGATTTTTCAAAAGTTTTTTCCCTATAATTAATAGTCCCTATTATAACCCATGTTGACCTTTCCCGGGGCGGGGCCATATTTGACCCAAGTGGGATAATTTGAACAAATTTGGTAGAAGCCCACTAATGGAAGCTACATCACCAGATATCAAAAGCACTAGGGCCCAGTGGTTTTTGGACGAGAAGATTTTTTAAATTTCTAATTTCTTTCGGTTTTGCCATGCTCAACCAGGTTCAGTTTCTGCATGGAATTCTAATCAAGTTTGAATAATTTTCTTGAAAATGGGGCCTCTCAAGGATCATTCCTCAAGAAGTCTTTGGTGTAATTCAGCCCAGTGGGTTTTTCTAAGAAGATTTTTTTAGGAAATTGTTTGACGGACGACGCCCACTAAGCCTCTACTGCTCTAACGCACTATTCAAGCTGGTCCACAATAGCTCACTCTTGGTCACTTTCGTGACAGTGAGCTTCAAAAAGAGAAGGGTTTTTTTTGAAATAATACCATTAATAAAAGGGCATTTAATTAATGATTATCTTGAAAACTGAAAGTTCTAGTCTATCACTCTATGTTGTCAAGTTTTGTTTTGAGTTTTATCTATATTAATTTAGGATTTCTTATAAAAATACAGAGTCAACACTTGCACACAGGAGCTGAAATTCTATCTAATAATAATCGCCAAAATGGCTACATTCTTAAAAATGACTTCTCCTCCTTCATATAAATAGAAAAAATCTCAGGATATGAAACAAAATCGTACCACCCCCTCCCATCTTTGGTGTAAACTCAAGAAAATTTCGAAAAACAGTCAAAGCATTCACTATACGATCCGGTCATAATTTTGAAAAGGATGAAACAGAAACAAAATCATACTAAAACCACTGCTACTTGTAATATCAGTCCCTCCTTTACTAACACAAAATCGTCATTTTCAATACGCTTATATCGTTCCATTCGGGCCGAAACACCATATGCGTGACGTCACTACATGTACCTGATTATCCCCCGCCTCGCAGATAAAATTTCGAATCGTACATATACATCTTCGACATAACAAAAAGAAAGGAAAGATAATGTTTTTCTGTTCTATATTTTTAATTCGATACCGTTTTTCCAAGTAAATAAAAAAAATTATATCTTTGAGCATTTGAATTTGTCAATGTATTAAACTTAAAATTTTCTATCTAAAACAAAAACGTATCTACAAAGGGGAAAGTAACGTCCATTATTCACTGGAGGGAAATTTAAAATAAATACTTGGAAAACTTCCATTAGTGACCTATGCTTTCACCGTTCACGATCTATCGGCATTTGTTCTTTCGCGTCCATTATCACAGCAAGGGCTTATAAAATAACATCTTCTCTAGTTTTCTGTGGGTTATACTTTTTCTTAACTTTTTCCCCTCCAGTTTCATTTTTTTTTCCTTCTTTTTTTTTCTACCATCTCTTTATTCAGTCTATTTTTATCCAGTTTCTCTGTTATTTCACTTTCTTATGACCCGCCATATTACTTTACCCCCCCCCAATAGCTTGTGATTTTCGTCCTTTAAGTATCTTGTGCTTATTTTCTTTCTTCTGTGAATAATCGTTTGAACTCTTTCAAACTATCTACTATTGAAAGTCTTATAAATACTCTCGCTCTAATTGGTCCTGATCTTTAACCTCTGCCCAAAAATTCTACCCTAGTAAAAAAAATGCCATCCTTCAACACGGTCTTCCTCTACTGAACCAGAATAAACTTAATCAAAAACTCATTAAAGAAGCTCTCTCATTTTATCAAATTAGTATTGTTCTGCAAATGGTGTTGAATCTCTATCAATATTTAAGTGAAGAGCTTTTATCAGATACGTTGAATTTGAGTTTGTAAAGAGTAAGTGCCCATTTTTTTAGAATGATAATGAATGATTTGGGATTTTTACGGCGAATCGACCTCAAAACTAGGTCATATTCGCCCGAGATAAACAAGTTAAAACAATGATAATTTTAGTTTAATTGTAAAGCTTCTATATAAACCTATTAAAGTATAATACGGTATATACATATATATGCGTAAAAAAGACAATTTGCAAACCATAAAACTTGAGTAAAACTCTTATGTAAAATAAAAATCAAATAAAGTTTTCCGATTTTATGATATATGTCTCTTTTTTCCATCAAATGTGTCAAAATTATGTCTGCAGGAACTTGACTTCAAACAACTTCTTTTTATACGATTTCAACCATTATAGGTATGTAATTGCGATGCTGGTGGAGCGAAGTCCAATCTACAGTTGATTAAAATATATATATAATAGAAAGTCGTGTGTTTTTTGACATGGTACAACACTCAGTGTTTCTGATCCCCATCATTGTTCATAAAGATACGAAATGATTTAACCGAGTATGAACCTATTCTCGACAACCGAGACAGACAACAACTTCCCCCCTCTCCTGCGAACAGATTCTTATTTCCCCTGGTTTGGGTCCATTCACCTCAAAGTAGGTTTAATTTCACGAAGAAGTTTATTGAACGAAGCATTGTTCCATGAAGACGCCATTTAGTTTAAAAATGTATTTGTTTGATATTTGACCCTAAAATCAGTATATGGCAATTACAATTTTAGATTGATTTAATTGAAAAGTGATTACTTTGCTGCGGTATCAACCATCTTCATTTCCATGAATACCAACATGACTAGGAATCCAACAGAGTATGATGGGACTTCTTAAAAGATTAGTTCATGAAACCTGACAAGAGTTTTTTGAATTAGAGGATTTTCTGTAATTCGGTTGTGTTTGATTGTAATACAGAAAGTGAGTCGGAAAAGATGATAAACTTTTCTTCATATATTCTGAAATAAAATAAGGGCCAAATCAATTGCTTTTGCTTCTGCTGAAAAATTGTAGCGTTATTTGGAAACGTAATTTGATTAAATGCAGATGGCTAACGGCGGCACATCCAACCTTTGAATCATCTTTTGAACCATCTGTATAAAATAGGAAAATGATTCTTATAATCAGACAGTTGATTTCATTATATATTGGATCTTGGAATATTTCAGGTTTGGTTTCAGACTTTTTTTTACAAGCATTTTCCATATCAATTAAAGAAACTGTTTGGAGAACTAAGAGTCCATGGTTAGTGTTATTCAGAACTAAGGGGTTTCTTTATATTCTAATCAAATTCAAAAAAAAAGTCTGTTTCCTTCATAGAATTGCCTGATACGAACAATCCAAAAGGGTTTTATTTGTTTTGGGGTTTTTCTCTGGTCATACGAATCCTGGTAAAACTTGGGTTTAAATATGATTTTATGAGCAGTGAATTTGGATTTGTTTGGCAGCTACCCTCAGAGCATATTGTACTGATAGTATTACCCGTCCTCGTGTAAAGGGAGGGTTTCGTTTTACTTCAACATACCTCTCTGCTATCAACAGTGCGATGTTCAAATGCGGCCAAGTAGCAATACGAAGACCATTGCTTATGGATTCGTACCACCTTTTGTAAATACGATATTCTGTTTTCCTGGCTTAACCTATAAACAACACAACCGTAACTCATCTAGCTTGGATCTAATCAATGTTTCTATACAGTCTTAATCCAAAACCTTAGCGACGCTTTCACCTCTCCAATCATACTTTTGAAATCCTCTCTCTTTAAAAGATTCAACGATTTCAAACATTACGTGTGTAGATTGGCTTTCAGGTATTTTTATGTTGTGGTTAAAAAAAAAAGCTTTTATCAAATAAATAACTACCATGAAAATTTTTTGCTTCGTCAACAACGGACGGGTAATTTTTGTACCATATAGAAACAGCATCAGGTCACTGTACTGTTGTTTCACGTAATTGAGAGACAAATAGTGGACACTACTGAGTTTTTTCTGATGGGAAAATTTGAAAATCTCTCTTTTTCCCAGTGGCCCCAAGGTAAAACACAACTGCAGTAAATTGCCCGTTCAAATCGTTTCGCATTGATGTTTTTGAACACGATAACATATTATAGAAAGTCATCAACATATAATTAACACAATTACGATCCCTGGTGACAAACATTTCTACCAATATTATTTAATTTTGATGCTAAAAAGTGTGACAGACTAAAATGGAACCTATGTGGATACTCCTGTTCTTGCTCAAAAGTAGTCTAGAAAGGGTAGAACCCACTCGTAACTTTAAAAATTGCACTATAAAAATTCTGCGCTATTATCATTGTCAGAAGATCGACCTTTTATACCGACATTCAGTTTTAGAGATCCATTCATAAAACCATATTTCCATGTAGTGCCATAAGCTTTTCCAAATCGAAAAAGACCGACACTATATGCTCTTTTTTTTATACATCTATGCATCACGAATAAAATTTTTTCCAAGTCGAACCAAGATGATTCAGTGGTAGCTTGCCCGCTGCCATGCCGAAAACCACCCTTTGAAAAGTCTAGTTTCTTTAGGCCCCTTCGAGATTCAAGATCTACCAAAACTAGCCCTAGAATTTGGTCATACGTTTCTAGAGTTTTACTCATAAACAACTAGTAAGGGCTATCGGTTTCTATAATTCTACTACTGGGGTTGTCGTCTATCTTTCCCCGGTTTTTTGGTATTGAGGAATAATCTTAATAGCTTCTCTCCAGGAATCTGGAAAAAATGCAGTTTTCCATGGTAATATTAATAAATTTCAAGTAGGAGGATGTACTAATGAACCTTGTGTAAATGTTTTTAAAAGTTTGGTAATGAACTTTGGTCTGGGCCAGCTGCAGTTATCGTGACATTTGTCTAATGAAAGCCAAGCAATTCGGTGTGCGACTAAAAAGTTTATTATAATCTTCATCATTATTTGCAATCAAAACATTTAAAGGTTTACTAATTCCTTTAGTTGATCCTTAATGTCTTTTGAAACCTTTATATCATAAATTGTTGATGTCAGAGTTTTTTTTTTTTGATAAAAGTTTCATCCAAGTGTAATTGGCTCATGTCCTTGGATAGATGCAAAAGACTGGTCCCTGATTTTGTATAATGGGTAACATTTTTTGAAGTTTTTTTTTTTCCTTTTCCACTCTATTTACGTCTCTTCACATTGTCCCAGACTTTTTTTTTAATCCGATGACCCTAGTAATTCTAAGTTTGAAACGTATGAATGCCCATGATCTTTTCTTTTGCTTGTTTTTTTATAGTTCATTGTCGAGCTTTTAGCTCTCCCAGGAATCTTAAACTGATCGAAGATTGTCTTCTGTTGGGCCGTATATTGAACATTTATTTTTATATGGGCCGCTCTACGTTTTCGAACTAGCGGGTCTTTCACAATCTATAATCATACCAAGCTAATTTTATGTTTACCCTATTTATCCTTGAAGTTATTAGGAATGGACCCTATGACAGCCAAATCGAACAAAAGCACTCGAAAAACCTAGATCAATAGGATCAAAAAATTGGAAAATGTTTTCTCCCAAAGTAGTTCAACAACTCTTATTATATAACAGTTTTGAAATTGCTTCCAGACCAGCTATTAAATAAATTTGATAAATATGAATGGTGGTCTCTGCTAGGCAGATTTAGACGTATTTTGAAATAATCTAATTAGATAAGGTAGAAATGGTCACTTGCCTGCCAAAGTCATTTCCAGTAACTTTTCACATTCAAAATCAAGAACAATGTTCGGTTGACACACTTGTTTAATCATCAAGCGAAGAAAAGTTACTCCTGTTGCAGGGAATGAAGATACTTTTATTGGAGATAATTATCATTTTAAATAAACAGAGGGCATTGTCTTTCAATAAAAGTTTCACTAATTTTTACCTCTTATGTTGTTGCTGTCATAAGAACAGCCCCAAAATTCATTGGTGATCGCATTGAAATCTCCCATATGCATAAAAGGTTGTGGTTAATTGATATATTATAAAGATTACTAACAAGTCTTTCTTCAAGATTTAGTTTTAAACCCCCCTTCTGGGGAGGTTATACTAAATCGAACAGATAGTAAAGGTGGTCGAATGTAATGTAACGTTTTATTTGCAATCTGTGAACAGAAATATTTGTCTATTTAGAAAATTTGTCCCTGTGCCGGAAATGCCATTTATTAAATAAAAATAGATGTACCACCAAAGCCTCTGTCCGTGTTAGTATTTTAATGAAGTTAAATCCCTTGAAAATAATTTTTTTAGTAAAGCTATTTTTGGTTCCCGATTACTTCCTTTAAAAATGTTTTTTTTCACAAAGGGCACATAAGTGAAAGGATTATATTTTTTCTAATAATGGAGAAGGAGAATTTCATTATAAATTTGCTTTCAATCCATCGGGAATCCACTGGAAAAATTTTACTTTCCATTTACATTCTATCATCATTTATATTAAAGGTTAAACAAAAAATTGAACGGCTGGAAATTTTTAAATCGAAAGAATTTTAAAAGTAGGTAGCAGATTGACCTCAGTGAGTGGGACCATTTTGATCTTCACCATCCTCTTTGGTGTTTAGATACATCTGGACGGAGCAACGACAATGTCGGATTCGTCCCTCAATCCTCCCCGTCAACCGGTTCAGACTTCAAGAGGATCTACGTTATAGTTGGTTTTTAATGATCATTTGAGATCCTATTTTCCAAACCCATTCAGTTTTCAAGTCCAATATTTTGTTGGTCTGGGTGGTTTGAAGACTTCACCCCACGTTTATGAATTAGAATTTTGAACACAACACAATTCAGTTATTTGAATACCTGGGAACAATTTGTCACTGGTGGTGGTAGTGTTTGGTTTAGCGGCGGCCCAATTTGAACTTGTGAAGTCTCTGCTTAGGTTTTTCTGTTATTTTCGGTTTTTTTCCTTGGTATTATTAGGGACAGGGTCTCCAGAATCGTTTTGCGTAGAACGCGTCAAAAAAAACGTTGTTTTTGATACGTTTGTGGTTTTTTGATTTTTTGATGGAAGAAATATGTTTTTTGTTTTGTTGAGTGATTGTGGCATATAAATTTAGCATTTTCGCAATTCGTTCAAGTCTTCAGGAAATTACCAATTGGCCCCTGTATGACTCCTTGACAACTGAGGACCTCTTTTCGCTCCTCCATGTCTTGCAGTGCGAATCCTGGCGCGAATGTTCTCGCCGCAAGTCACACAACTACATGGACCCTCTTTGCACCTGTCAGGCTTCATGAGAGAAACCGTTTTCTCGTTTTTACTCACACACTCTATGACTCATATGAATTCTGCCTTTTGCAGTTTGACTCCGTTGTGTCCAAATTCTTTGAAACAGTTTTTTTTGTATAACTGCACTTTGAAGGGGATTTGGTATGTATTGGGTGACCTTTGTGTGGAGATAACCTCTTTTTACAGAACAGAAGGAATGGACGCCAAATGTAAGTAGATAGTGTTTCTAGGTTAAGATTTCCTTTCCATCTCTTATTTATTTTTGACGCGTCCTGATCCAGCTGTACTCATGCTGTCTAGCAAAAGCCCTTGCAACAATTTTTCCGTCTCTGACACCTCTCGTGGCAAGGTCGGACTAACGACATGACTCCCCCTTTTTCGAGGAATTCAGAGGTGCGGTGGCATGCACTTTCCAATCTTACAACGGACGGTTGAAGAATGAGATTGTTTAAACCTAAAAGTATTTCGACAGCTGCCTGATTTTTTTTCTCTACTTCAACAAAGGCAGACTTCCCCTGTGCCGTAACTTCTTTAAAAACCCGAGATTTCGAGCAACAT
Organism: Mercenaria mercenaria; assembly: GCF_021730395.1. Taxonomy (NCBI): domain Eukaryota; kingdom Metazoa; phylum Mollusca; class Bivalvia; order Venerida; family Veneridae; genus Mercenaria; species Mercenaria mercenaria. The sequence continues at coordinate 56,267,883 of NC_069372.1, forward strand.
TCACTACTATACTCTATAGTGGTCTTTTCTATCACAAATGGGGGAAGATGTCTTTTTTCAATTGTTGAAATTTTCCTATCCAGCAGATTGATAATACTTAGTAAATCTGTGAAAAGGCTGAGGTTAGATGTTGGGTGAACTCGTGTATGTAATATTTCACCTTCCGTGCTATCAGAAGTTCTAGTTTTCCAGTATGCGGCATCGTTTTGTTTTTTATTTATGTTTACCATTATTTTAAACTTGAAATGGGATTCATCACTTCGCCATCCACCCACCTCCGCCGCGGAAGTCCAACTTTTTTAGCATTCAAGATAACCTTATCCAAAGTAACCCGAACACGTATAATGTTGTAACAACAACTTTACTTCACTGATTTAGTAGCAGTCGGTTTATAAGTGACTTTATTGATTTCATTTTGTGTTTGTTATTGTTGCCCAAAAAGTATAACGGAAGTGCCTCACAACTGAAGCGGAAACCAGTTTGATGCGCAAAGTAGTCCAATGTAAGTAATATTTTTGACAAATGTCCACGAAATTAATAATTTCTAATATTAAAGACGAATATCTGAATAGGATTCATTATTTATAAGAAATTATAATCATCGACATGTTTTTTTTTTAAAAATCGTACATGTGCTGACACCTAAGTTGTCTCCCGTTGTTTATTAGATTTACCTTTCGTCCGGGCAGTAATACATTGCAGTGAATCGCCGAGAAGTCGTGGGAAAATTAAAAACCATGTAAATAAACTAAAATTAACCACCTTTCCAAATGAATTTCAAGTGATCGCCATTATGCATTTAACCCGCCTGACCTGTGTAGCATCTTAGATATTTGTTCAAAGGTATTCTTTGTGTAGAAGTATGTTATGCCCTTGCAGTGCTAATCCCACTCTGATTTTTTTTGTTTACATTTTATCAATGAGAAATATGGCGCCCATCCCGAGCTGAAATGATGTGGCGTTAAATTTTTACATGTTTAAGCAAACCGGGTGTGTAGAAAGAAAATCCACCCTTCAACATTATTTGGAACACTGTTATTGTAAAAAACCTGTTATTTCCTTATACAAAAGCTTAATATTTTGTGTTGAATGTACTTTCACAAAGACCTCTGTTTTCCTATTACATTCATAGTACCACATCCTATCCACAAAATACTGAATATTACAGGTGCCCCATCAGTAATTACAGTTAGGAATAGTTTTTTATTTTCCCCCCCATCGATTTCTTGAATATGCACCCCTTCCGCATTTTGTATGAACTATGAATGTAGCAAAAATGCTCCCTTAAATTCCCGTCTAAAAAAGCTGTCCGTGGCTAAATATTTTACAGTAATGGTCACACGTAACAGTGAGCTGCATATATTGCCAGTGAGTGAACCTCAAAAAACGACTACTTTTGTGGTCTTCATTTCTGACCTTTACACAAACATCCACAACAAGCGGGTATTGTTCTTTCTACAATTCTGATTTTTTGGCCGTGTCATTTTATTCCCGAAAATGCATAAATTTTTCTATATGCAGTTTTATTTCATCTTCTAGGGGATATCATACTACTGAACCCCAAGTGTTTAGCTGCTTCAAAATTTTAAATTCTGATAAACAGAATATCTCAGGTGTTTCTGTTGTGATCTGAAAAAGAAATAGCAAATCGTCATAATATAGCCCTTGAAAGAAATTAAACACTGTTTTTACTGACATAAACGTTCATTGCTAAATACTAGGTTTGCGGGAATGGCAACCGAAGTACCATGCGTCAAAAAAAATGAAAGGCTACATATAATTAATTAAGTCAAACACGATCCCACATGGGCGGTGACCCGGGAAGTGCATCATTTTACCTGGTGAACCGGGAAGGCGAAATTTTATATTACTGATTTTTTTGAAACTATAGTTTCCAATAATTAATTAAGGTATCACTGACCTCTGTTTGCCATAAAAGAACACCCGTCAATGCATTTAGTCATTAGAAATGCATAAAAAACTCTTTATGCGATATAAAATGTGTGGTGAAGGGGGAAAGTGTTTCCATAAGTGCATTGTGCCCCGAATGTTCTTTTAAATGTAAGACTTTCTTGAAAAATGCAAACGTCAGGGGATAAACTAGAGACCACATGCGGGTACTTTGGACTATAGTCATTTCCAATCTGTTCGTTATAATGAAATAATCGCAAGTTTACTCACCGAATCGAGGTGTTTTGACATAAAAAAGCCGCATCGGGAAGTGTTGCGCGCACCTGTTGATGACGTACTATACCACCCCTGAAATTGTACTATATTTGATTTCATCCTTTTATACTACATATAAAGATTTGTCTTATTTTTTCAGAAGAAATATTCTGTAAGAAACGGTCATATATATATACGGGTAAATGTATAATCCCAACACCAAAAAAAATATAAAAAAAATTGCCTACCTACCTACCCAACTTAAAAAGTAGGGTTGGGAGACAGAAAAACAATTTTAAATTGGCCTAAGTATCGAGTGACTTCGGGACACTAATGCGGTACTGTCCAGCTAAAATGCTTGTCAGAAGTTTCAAAATGTCTATATTAAAATAAAACTTTCACAAGAAACATTTTAATTTATTTTGAAGGTGTCAGAGACAAATTTACCTTTATTCTAAGATTATGACTCCATGGCTGGAATACGGCAACTGCTAGGTAAGTAAATTTGCTAGTGTCTGCAGTATCTATTATCTGTTAATCAAACAGAAGCTTTGTTGATGTCATACCTGAAATAATAAAACAAAAATCGTGGCAATTCTAGGAAACCATTTTTTCAATTAAATCGTGCAAACAGGTTTTTTTTAAAAACAAGAGGGCCAAGATGACCCTAGTTGCTCACCTGAGAAACACACCATAACAGGTAAACATGTTTGACCTAGTGATTTCACAGAAACAAATATTCTGGCCAATTTCATTAGGACTGGCCCAAAAAATGTGCTCTCCTGACTATAAACAAGTATTTTCTTTGATATGACTAGTGACCTATTTTTTTGACCCAAGATAACCCATATTCAAACTTGACCTTGATGTGATCAAGGCTATCATTCTAACTATATTTCAAGGAGATAAATTGAAACATACAGCCTCTAATGCATACACAAAGTTTTTCCTTGCTTTGACCTAGTGACCTACTTTCTGACCCCAGATGACCCATTTTCGAACTTCATCTAGATTTCATCAAGGCAATCATTCTGACCAAATTTCATGACGATAAAATAAAATTGAAAAATATTGCCTCCTTGCATACATGAGTTTTTCTTTGATTTGATCTAGTGACCTACTTTTTGACCCAGATACCCATATTCAAACTTGATCTGGGTTTCATCCAGGCCATCATTCTGACCAATTTTCAGGGAGATCAATTGAAAAATACAGCCTGTATCGCATTCTAATGTGTTCATTCATTTATTGCTGCCTTAGTTCAGTCAGGGATGTATTCAAGTTATGGGCATTTTTATAACCCATTTGAGTTATTGGCTTATACTTTTCATAACTTGTTTCAGTTAATTTAGAACATTACAAAGCTCCCTGTCCCAATTCCTCATTTTGAATGAACTAATTTAAAAATGCAATAAATTTCCTGAATCTTTGAACTTTTATCTTTCCAACTAAGCAAAATTTTTTTATGCAAGGCTGAATAAGTTTACGCAAAATTTTTAAAGCTATAAACTCTTAACCAACATCCCATTATGTTTATCAGGTCATGACAGACTAAAAGAGAATTGGATTAACCACAGTTTGCTACTAATTTCACTTAAAGGTCACTTTGTGAGAACAGCAAAAAGATTTTTTTTGAATAACTTACCTGGGTTTTAAATATAATATATACATTTTATAACTAATACCGGTTTTTAAATTGCTTGAATTATGTTGAAAAAGTAACTGAATAGGTTTTCATAACTTAAAACGGTTACTGTACACCCCCGATGGTTTTTTCGATATTATGAGAACTACACTGGAAAACATTATATCAAAAAAAGGGTCCCATAACCAGTAAATATTCCTTTATAAAATAACAACACCAGCTAGTTTACGTTGATCATGATCGCCTGACCCATACTACTTTAGCGGTTCTCGTATTGGGTGGCCTCGGTAGCTCAATTAATACTAATAGAGCGTTGGCACGGTAAGCCGAAGGTCCGAGGTTCGAACCCCAGTCGAGGCTGCACATTTTTCCCGAGACTGTTACATCTGGGGGCTCGTCCGGGATTCTTACCCTTGGAGCCCATGCGGGCGAAACAGTTACGCTGGGGTGTGCATCTGAATTCGGTTAACAGTCGCTGCAGACACTGGCCAGAGTGTCCCAAAATCTTGAATAAGAGGGAAAGTGTGTAGCGGTTCTCGTATCGGGGCGCCTCGATAGCTCAATTAATAGAGCGTTTGGCACGGTAAGCCGAAGGTCCGTGGTCCAAATCCCGTCGATGCTAAACATTTTATCTGAGACTGTTACACAGAAACCTTAATTTCCTCATACCCCAGTCTCAAACACAGCACCATCTCAACTCTTTCTTCCCTACTACTTGCTAACCCCTAGTACTGGAATACTCTCCCCAAGTCACATCCCAAACTAGTCCCGCCTAAATACTTTATCCTGTTTTTCTCATAATCTCGGGGGCCTAAGGGGTTGTTTTATTCCCAGTAACAGATTAACCATTTCATAAACAGCATTTGGGTGTTGTTTTGTAGAAAAAATTTTCTTGTCTTTCAGATGGAGTCATAAAATGTCCACTGAAAATTATCACATTTAATTATTTTGTTTTCTGTATTTTATATCCTCACCCACAGAAATGGACCAAGAGTTTCTCGTATTCCCGTGGACAAAGTTAAGTTGTAGAAATTAAAACATTAAAATTACCATTGTGTTATAAAAAGATATATTCTGTAATAAATACATCAAGAAATATTACAATTACCGGTAATTGCATAATCAATCTAATTTATTTAGGCTGGCACATCTCCCAAACGGGGTAAATTACCTCGTTCGGATAATATACCCCGACGGGGTACAACTAGAACAACAGAAAAGCACAAAAAAATTGATATTTCTTTTTTCTTTAAATGCTAACATAAATAATTTTTACTAAAGCTTATATCATCATTACAACTGCCCAAGTACCATTTATTAATTTTGAATATGTTAAAAAAGGGTGAAAATCTGAATTTTTTACAACAAAAATCTGTTAAAAAATTATCATATTGTCAACTGTTTATATCATATGAAGTTGACCCGAGAACACGAGCATTAGCACTTCCTGAATAAAAAAGTTATCCAAAATTTTGTATTTTTCTATTGTTCTTGTTTGACCCCGATCGGGGTATATTACCCCAAACAAGGTAATTTACCCCGATTGGGAGATGTGCCCAGCCTGTTTATGGCATATTTGCTAACACCACCAGAAAAAAATAAGGAATTTTTTGAAAATTTAGTAAAATGTGATAGTTTCGTCAATATGCATTCAAATCACTTGAAATTTTCAGTTTGTCGTTTTTTTACCAAATTTCCCGTCAAGAACACAGGGAATTATTTGACAACTTGAAGGCAAAAAACGAGAAATTTTGAGAAACCCTGAGAATACAAGAAACAGGGATACCCCTGTGATTTAATAAAATTTTTTGATAAATGCTTTTTTTTTACCAAGCTGCCTCTAGGGAAAAAAATCCTTTCCATCAACACAGAGACTGTATATTCTGCAGCCGTAGTTGGTTACACACTACACAAAAACCTCGCGTTTTGAATTGGATGCTTTCATTATTTGTACACGGGGGGGCGGGTGATCAGTCGTACATTCCATAAAATATGTAGTATCTACCGACTATTAAATGAATGGATTATAAAACTTTTTAACATTTGTATAAGCTTACGGAATTTTTTGTTTTTTTATAAAGCCTACAACCGCTGATTTAATTAAATATGAAATGAGGCAATAACCAAGCTGACACCCCTACTTTGCGTATTATGAAATGGACGCGTCGATTCAATTACCCCCAGACGGTTCCACGATAAATGAGACTTGCCCTTTAATGATTCGAAGAGTGAAAACGGATACCAGTCGACTACATAAAACACGCCCTTTGTTTATTCCTTTGTGTGTTGGGGAAAATTTTTGATGGTCCTTCTGTCACTGTCCGTAATTTAGCGGGAAGTTTATTTATATAATATGTAACAATGGCAAAACTAAATTCGTTCTTTTTTTAATAAAATAATAATTCTAATGCTAATTTTCAAATTTTTATTGACATTTTAAAAACCTTCGACTAAAGAAAATGTGACATCGGTTTTTTTAAAATCTTCTATCGATCTAAGATTGTGGATAATTTGTCACAACTCCTTGACCCATGGCAGTTTTCAGTCAGTTGTGGATTTCGCTAAAGGCCCGCTTTTTTGCGGGTAAAATTCATAGTGACTAAATGAGGCATCATTCTAAATTTCTCCACCCCTGGAGACATATACTGGGTATACCAATTACCGGGATATACATATTACCGTGAATGTCCTGTTTTGACACTGAACATGAAACTTTCCAAAGATCACATTGTCATTTCTATCCTATTACCACGAAACTGAGAATGATTAAAAAAGATTGCAAAATGTGAAGACTGTGGCAGTGTGCGGGTTTGTACCTAAATTGAGACTGAAAGCTCATAGACTTTTGCATTTTGTTTTGGGTTTTTTGATCAGCCTTTGACCACTCGTACTAGGGTACTGTGGCCAAAAACCTTCTAGATATATGCTGAATACAAAAAATTTTGTTCATTTACAGAATGTTTTGTGATAAAGAAGAACTAGACAAACCCTATGTTAAGCAAATTTAAATCTATAGTTTGTGACCTAGAGAGATTGTTCAATATGTGATGGGTCGGCAGTGTGTAGATTATAATACGTAATTTCAAAAGTAATACCGAACTGTGTCCTTAATAAATTTCATATATCTTAACAAAATGTTGAAGGGTGTTTACTTTTCCCCATGGAAAATATTTTGTTGGGTAAAATTACTAAATAAATGATAATTTGTTAATGAAACTGTTGTTGTTTACCTATATATCACTTCACCAATGGTTTCAAAGTAAGTAAAACTTAATGTAAAATTTGCTCACATTTTATAACATAGAAACTCAACTTTGGAAAAAAAAAAATAGAAAAAACTTTTTATTGCCCAGTTTGCCAACTTCATTCATTTTTAGGATAAATTTGCCCAACCTGGATTTTTCCCGGCGGGTTTTCCCACCCTGGGCTGGTAGTCAAAAAACCCTGGAAATTAGTATTATTCCGCAATCATGGCAATGTTTTGGAGGTGTTAAAATTATGAATACAACACAAGCATTCCGGGAAATAAGGGAAGCGTCCCCTACAGTACTTTGAAATTAAATAGAGAGAAAAAATTGCACCAGAGGCCGCCATTTCATGTATGACACAGTATAATTATATCAAAAACTTTCAGGGAGGAGACCCCACTCTTTCCCCAAATATAGACAGAGGCCCCCTCCCATACCAGGTATCTCATTTTGATGCTATGCACCTCGTGGTGAAAATATAAAATATTTCTAGATCCGGACCTCACAGGTTAAATGCTGTAACCCTATTCTACTGTATTCTTCAGGGGGTTTTAAGTATTGCACCATTTGGTATATATAAATTAATAATAAAGCACATCAAACATTTTTCATTCATTCTAGATTCTCATTTATTTACAGATTTGCCAAGCAAGCAGCAGAGGGAGTAAACAGACCTTTTTCTCGACTGCAGTGGCTTGGCATTGGATGCCCTAATCAGAAGATTGACTTGACTTTTTAATGCGATTCCGTGTATCACCCAACTTACAAGACAATATGTTTCATTATTACTATGGTCATATTTAGGATACATGTTAATGACCATTGTAAGATTGTGTGTAACATACAAGACTTGGGCCACTTGCATCAAGGTCAAGTTCAGATATAGAATTCAGCTGCATACAGTCTACCACATAGCTACTAAACCCTATGAAAGGAGCTGTCGGTATTTCCATGGTGCAGCTATCACCAGATTCAAAATGGAAACAGGTGAGTAAATTTATATTTTACATTATATTTTCATTGATAAAACCACAGGCCCAGATTTGTGACAATATCTCTATGAAACTTGGTTAGAATGTTGATCTTGATGATCTATAGATCAAGTTTAAATCTGGGTCATGTGGGGTCAAAAATTAGGTCATTGGGTAAAACCACTCAAAGGAAAAACTTGTTAACATTCTAGAGACCGCTTTTATTGACCATATCTTAAGGGAAACTTTGTAGGAATGTTAATCTTGATGTTCTTTTGGTTAAGTTCAAATCTGTGTCAGTAGGGGTCAAAAACTAGGTCACCAGGTCAATTCAGAGGAAAGGCTTACTAGTTAACACTCTAGAGGCCACATTTATGACCATATCTTAAAGAAACTTTGTCAGAATGTTAATCTTGATGATCTTTAGGCCAAGTTCAAATCTGGGTCAAATGGGTTCCAAAACAAGATCACCAGGTCAAAAAATCAAAGGAAACCTTTGTTAACACTTTAGAGGCCACATTTATGACTGTATCTTCATGAAACATGGTCAGAATATTAACCTTGATGATCTTTAGGTCAAATTCAAATCTAGGTCAGGTGGAGTAAAAAAACTAGGTCAGCAGGTAAAATCAAAAGTAAAATTTTTAAAGTTTGAAACTCATGAGAATTAGTCAGAATGTTTGTCTTGATGACCTCTTGGTCAAGTTGAATTTGGGTCGCATGGGATCATAAACTAGGTCACCAGGTCAAATCAATGGAAAAGCTTGTTAGCACTCTAGAGGTCGCATTTTTGACTGTATCTTCTTGAAACTTGGTCTGAATTTTATTATTGATGATCTTTAAATCAAGTTGGAATCTGGGTCATGTGGGTTCAAAATCTAGGTCACCAGATCAGATCAAAGGAGAAGCTATATAACACTGTAGAGACCACATTAATGACCATATCTTAATAAAACTTGTCCAGAATGTTTATCTTTAAGCCCTGCTCCGCGGCTGTTCAAGCTCTGTTAACCCACGATTACAATAGGTAACAGTTAACGGCCACACATTAAACTTTAGCATGCAAATCCACAGGTGTTTTATAAAGAATTTTATATAAAATAGACCCTATTTTGACGGGAACTGTTCATAGTCAGGACTTTCATGATTTTCAGTGACAAGTTAAGGTTAAAAGGTTGGACTGGAGCAGGTCTTTAAGGTCAAGATCATCTGGGTCAGGTGGGGTCAAAAAACAAGGTCGCCAGGTCAAATCAGAGATAAAGCTTGTTAACAATCTAGAGGCCACATTATGACCAAATCTTGAATTATCTTCATGAAACTTGGTCAGAATGTTAATCTTTATGATCTTTAGTTCGAATCTGGGTCACTGAATAAAATTAAAGGAAAAGCTAGTTAACACTCTAGAGGCCATATTTATGACCATAATATATCATAATAAAACTTGGTCAGTATGTTAATCTTGATAATTTTTAGACCTGTCTATTTTCAGTCTTGGTCAGGTGTGGTCAGAAACTAGGTCATCAGGTCAAATCAAAGATAAATCTTGTTAACATTCTAGAGGCCACATTAATGACTGTATCTTCATGAAACTTGGTCAGAATGTAAATTTAAAGTTATGATCATTAGGTTAGCTTTGAATCTGGGTCATGTGGGGTCACAAACTAGGTCCCCCGTTCAAATCAAATGAAATGCTTGTTAACACTCTAGAGGTCACATTTATGATCATATCTTCACGTAATATGGTCAGAATGTTATACTTGGTGTTTTGGGGTCCTAAGGTCAAAGGTCAAGGTCACATGGATCTGAACATTGAAAATGGTTTCCACTCAGTCAATAAATGGAGAAGGGTTTCACAGGTACATTGGTCTTGATGAGTAGATAGCCCCTATTGATTTTGGAGTCACTGGGTAAAAGGTCAAGGCCACAGGGACATGAACTTTAAAAATGATTTTCTCTCATTAAACAGAGAAGCGTTCCGTCTAGTACCTTGGAACTTCACAGGTTTATTGGTCTTGATGTGTAGATGACTCCTATTGATTTTGTGGTCACTGGGTCAAAAGTCAAGCTCACAGGGACCTGAACATTAAAAATGGTTTCTGCTCAATAACTGGTGAAGGGTTTAACCTAGGACCTTGAAACTTAATAGGTTTATTGGTCTTAATGTGTACATGACCCTATTTGATTTTGAGGTCACTGGATCAAAGGTCATGATCACAGATCATGAAATTTCCGCCAATGTTTCCTGCATTTTCGTTTGCTTGGCAAAGTCTGTGGCGTCCGGGATTCTTACAGTATCGATATCTTCCGTTTCGAATGTACACTCTGATGCATATGTTGTGCCTTCCTTAATTTCGGAAGAGGTATTCACAAACAATCTTTTCTTCTTCAATTCGTAACGCCTTTGCTTGACTTTTTTTTCGGTTTTATAAGATTTAAAATAATCCCTCTGTCTGTCTTTTGAACAAGTATATTTACTAGTAATTTTTTGTGGAGAAAGACCTGAATTTTCTATTAACTTTGTTCACATATCCAATTTTATCATTAAACTGCGCGACTCCAGCCGAACACCGAATGTCAAAAACTTTCGCTTGCATTGTAGTTTCGTATTTTAGGAGCTTTGCTCCAAGCAACATTATTCAGTGATTCATTTGACTGGGGTTGTACCAGTTTTCCCGGGTTAGAAATAAAAGGCGCCAACAAATTCTCCATTTCGAGTCTCAATGATTGGTCATCAGATCTTTGCCTTAGGTAAAATTAGCATGTTTTTCATTTTTGCCAGTCATGATGGAACACCAATGACCAAACATACTGTGATTTCCATACATATGGGGTAATTTTGCCATTATAGACTTGCTCATGTCATCCTCTGTCCTTCTGTTTTGTTTGACAGCATATGAGAAGTTTTTTTAGGAAGCTGTCTGTAACTTTCCTGGTGAGACTTTTATTTTCTTTCTGTAGTGTCTCAAGTTTCCGTCTCAAATTTCTTTTATATGTCCAAAAATCTGAAAATTTCTTGATACTTGGATTCACTTTCTCTCGTATGTGTTTTATAGCTGATGAATCTTCGTCACCAATTACACCTACAAATTTCATACCAGAATCCATCGCTTTTTCGTGCAGACGCGTTACGATATCCGGTTCCATACTTTTAGCACTTTCTGTCAAGTTTTTACGACAATCATGCTGCTGTTACCCTTTTCCCCGTTTTGCTGTTCAAGTTACACTTTGCGCAGTTCTTGACTAGTGTAGAATAGGTCATACACGTTTTAGTCTTCACTCTATAACAGGGTCCCCAACCTGTCGAAGATGAATTTCTCAATCATTTAAATGGTTAAAAGTAGGCGAGAAAAAATGTGTTCTATCTTACAAATCTTACAAGTGACAAATTAAACAATAGAAGATGATGACTAAAAAGAAATATTTCTAATTTCAAGTCATTACCTTTTAAAATACCAAAGATATGTCTTTAAACGAAGCTTTCAAAAAAATCAACATGAAAATAATTCCAAGTATAACAAATTTGTGACCTTGACCTTGGGTATAATGGTTCAGCCCCTACACATACTTTGTTTGTATGCTGGACAATATATATGTAAAGTTACAGTAAGATATAAGTAATATTAACAAAGATATGACAGAAAAAGAAAGGTTGCCGAAAAACTTTAACCTTAGAAATAACCGAAGTGAAACACCTTGGTGACCATGACCTTAGGAATAATGGGCTCAGCCCCTACACATACTTTGTTTGTATACTGGACAGTGTTTATGTGAAGTTACAGTAAGATATAAGCAATATCAACAAATATCAAGAAATACAAATGTTGCCGAAAAACTTTAACCTTTAAAATAACCTAAGTATAACACCTTGATGACCTTGATCTGGTGTATAATGGACTCAGCCCCTACACATACATTGTTTGTATACTGTACAATGTTTACAGAAGTTACAGTAAGATATAAGCAACATTTACGACGGTTACTGTAAAACTTTAACCAAGAAAGGTCACGCCGACACCGACGCCGACTCCGGGGCGAGTAGAATAGCCCCTCTATTCTCCGAATAGACTAGTGGAGCTAAAAAGGAAAGTACTGCATTGAAAGTTGAAGTTCAAGCGTATCAGCAACCTTGATTTTTCCATCAGTGCATTGACAGGGAATTAAATGATACACAAACTTCAACGATACATTAAAGTGGAATAATTTATCAATTCATTCATCTTGATAATCGTTCTTGTACTAACCTGATAAACTGTTCATTCCGCGGCCAAGTTTTGACCATGCTGCGTCTTGGCTAACAACAACTTCAACTTGGTCTGTAACGAAATTATACAGGATAAAACCAATAAACTAGTAATATAGAATTACGATAATAGGAAAGGGTATATACTAATAGATTTGCTGTTTCTTCTTGGAGACATCAGTCAAGAAGAAATTATAGAAATTATTGGGTTTTTTTCTGTTTTTCTTCCTTTTGCATGCAGTCTTGTTGATATGCAATATTGTACAAATGTAACCAGAAATTATAGCTAAACTCCCAATTAAAGTGCTTCTAATAAAATAAAGATCAGCGCAAAACCTTGAATAAACACTGTATGATAATACCTTTCTGCAAGGTCTCCATTTCTACCATATTTTGTGATGTATCTTCGTTTAATGCAGAGATGTGAGAGAGGATGACTGTCCCTCTGCTTGGTCTGTAGTCTGAATCTCATTTGATGCGCTAGCTCTGTCTAAAAGAAAGATAGACGAAAATTTCGTTTTAGCCTGCACATCCTGATTATATCTTAAGGAGGTAGGATACCTTGTTACAAGGGTAAATTCGAATTAGTTGAACCGTAGCATGTTTTTGTATTTCGTGTAATATGAAGTTTTAACTGCTACAATCTCAATTTCGTTTGTCTCTGTCCCTTCAAGTTCAATTTTATCTAGGTTTGAAGAACATGACCCTCCAAAGGTATTTCATATTGAAAGAAGAAGGAAAATACGGATATTTAACACTTTTCAGTGTATTTTAGTTTCATTGATATCCGTAGAAGTCTGCATAATTGATCATTTACTGGTATGCACGTTATCTTTCTAATATAAGCTTAAAATGTGTATGTCGCGGGGCTCGTGTTTCCATGGTAACGCATTTTCTCTCATTTTTAAACAGCTATGTATAAAAATAGGGGTTTTCGACGGCTTCAGTGCCATTCTGTTAATGACCAACATGAACTATTTGGGTAATATTATTAGCAAAATACCAAGCACTTTACATGGTACCCTATTTTCCTTAAATTTTAAAGTAACCATGGCAACAGAGATGTTTAAAATAGCTTATAATTTTTGCTGTTTGTCGTGATTTCTTAAAAAAATATGAATAAGATTATCTTTTTAGTTGATGTAGCTTTAAAACATATTATTTCTAACGTAGGTTACATTTTCGTGTTATTTGCATTTATTCAAACAAATTTCACAGCTTAGAATACGTACAGCAGTACCCCTCGTCTGCCATTTTTGATGGAAAAAATCGTTCAGCGTGCTGCTATTATTCTCATGGATATTGTTGAAATGAAAATGAAAAGCTGAAGCTGTGTTCTTAAATAGACCAGTGTCAACGCTTTTGAATTTTACATTTAGATACATAGGTCACGGGCTTCGTTTCCATGGTAACATCAATTCAATTCAAGAAACCACAATTTTCCTACTGAAATTTGAAACAATTTTAGATCTTAGTTTTAGTATGTAAGTAAAAATTATCAATGGAACCTGAAAAATAGGTATTACAAATCAAACTGCTAGACTTTTTATTTGAAAATGGCCGTAACAAGTAACCTTTCACCCAACTATATTCCAAATAACATTGGTTGCCATCATCCATTTTCTTACATTCCGCATAACATTTCAATAAACTACATAAAAGAAGCAAAATATTGATTATTATTCAGAGCAAAAGACTCATAAAAAAATATTTCAGCAAATAATGGTTATTTGAAAATAGTTAAAATAAAGAAAATGTACAGAATTACGTACTTTCAAGATAAAAGCTATTAATTATGCGCGGTAACTGACACGTACGTCATGACGTCAATGACGTCATTTTAAGGCAACATTTTGGAAGCGTTTCTGCAGCAATTTATTCATTATTTTCTACATTATTAAACCATAAAGCATCGATCGAAGACAAGTTCATGATTTGTTTCAGAAGAATGAATATACAAACACATTAGTTTGTCGTAAACGTCGTCGTAAATCGTCACGTTAGCTTCCGGTTTGACATGCGCACATACAAATATGAAGGTAACCTACCTCCTTAAGAAAACATTTTAATCTAATTATTAAATCATTTATCCCGTTTGTCGAAACAGATGTATTAACCAAAGCTTGCTGTGGCAAGTGATTCTGCCTTTGTGACCAGTGCAGTCTGATCATGACCTGCACTGTTCGCTATTTAGTGCGTAATTTTCAATGAACACCCCTTCAAATAATAAATGGTACTGTCCAAATTGAATGAAAGACAGATTCATTTAAGAAATTTAGCAGTGTAAGGGATAAACAGGAGACAGGAAATTCCCGCACGTACGCGCTATAACTCGCTTAACTAGTGCACGTGATTATAGCACGTGGTCGATAACCATACAGATAATATATTTGATTTCGGTGATGCTTTAAGTTAAAATATGTTTGCGTGTTTTTCAAATGAAAGACAGTTTTAACACATTTTTTTAAGCTTAAGCATTTGCATAGCATCTGGTATATTAGGAATAAGGTCAGTAATTCGGTCAAAAATATGCTTCCTCGATGTAGTCGAAAGAAGTCAATAATAAATAAATCCTAGTTTTCCCAAAGTTTGCGCAAAGTCGTGTAGAACGAGTGCTTTAATCACACTTTTCAGTAAGTACTAGAATACATTCTGCATGAAATGAGACGGTGTAGGCAAAACGTACACTAGCTCCTAGACTATGATGTACCTTTTTACACTTTTTATGATTGAATGAATTGGACAGAGCCAGTCTATATCACATGTCTAATATCATAGTCTGAAATTTCAACATCATTGTGAAAATATCTAACATAGACTGGCTCTTGTCTCTATGAAATGGAATTAGAAAAATAAAAAGGAGAAAATGTAGGAAATATGTTAACTGTCAGTCTAGGGGCTAGTGTAGGCAATTCGTAGACATTCGTCTCATATAACAGAGATAATAATGATTTCTACCATATTCTTCTAACATAGCCATTGCCTCATCAAAAGTTATTTGATCAGTGTCGGTGTCATCTGCTGCGTAGATCTCTTTGTCGTCTGCTGCAACCCGATCAGTATTTGGTTCATGCAGGAACGTGTCTCTTATGTTCTGTGACAGTCGCTAGTAACATACAAGCTTGTGATGTCGTCTTTTCCTCTTCGCACGCACGGGCACATGAATCTCGTGCATTTTCCTCCATAACTTTTCGAACTTCCCGTTCATGTTTTTTCAATGTTTTATGGTGTATTAAAAATCATGAATTTAACTAAAACTTCCTACACAAAAATCTGTGACAAACATTTTGGGAGGCGCAGTGGTGTAGAGATACAGCTTCTGACTCCTAAATCGAAGGTTGCGGATTTATATCCTGTCAGCGGAATTTGACCGTAATTTCCACATTTCCTTCTCTCGGTGCGAATCCTGGTCAGTATGTCATTATTGGTTATTCAGGGTTTACTTCATGGTAAGTCAGGGTTTCCTTTATAGCCATACGATTCAAAGTAATACAACTATCAGAGCCTTTGGGTGAGACAGGAAGTACAATTACAAAGATGTACAAAAGATAGGTAAATAAACTATTAATGAAGTCATAAATATTAGAAAAGATGTTATAAAACTCTCACCGATTGCAGCTTTCAGATTAACTGAGTACGGAGACTTTGTCAAAGTCTTATCAGTTTTCTCCGGAAGCCCTCGATGTAAGAAATTGTTTTCCTGTCGACATTTTGAACACTTAAATTTCACTAATGAACAAAGTCCATAAATGTTTTCTGCGATGATATCCTTGAATAAGAAATGTCGTTTACATGATTTACACCCTTTATCAAATATCTCGCCAAAATATTTCATATCTACAATTCTTCTTTCCGGAACACGCCGTAATCACCTGAATGTTTCAGTTTATTACTTGTTTTTAAAACATCTGACTTTTTCTTCAACACTTTCTTAGCAAATCCTCCTTATGTCTCTCAATTCTTCATGTGGATCCATTTTATTAATCCGTTAAATGTTTACGTGTGAAGAAAAATTTGACGTCAAATGACGTAAGATGGAGAAAAATGACGACATATGCATTTCGCGGATTTTTTCAGATTAATTTGTCAGATAGAACAAGATTTAGCGTGTCATTTCTTAATGGGGGTAGGGGTAAACATTGTCAAATATTGAAAAATGTAAGTCGGTGACCCCTAATTATCTTTGTGTCGGCTAAAGTACAAATACCATAAAACAACATACCAAAGTTATATACGTTTTTTTATCGAGCCAACATTCACATATTGGATTTTAAGGCAAAATTTGCAGCAAAACTCGATACGAGTTTTTCCGTTTTGACGTGACCATTTCGTCTCTGACGTCTTAAGCGTCAATCTTTTTTCGCTAAATTTTATACCGTCGAGTGGCAATTTCTGCATGCAAAGTGACAACTATTTCGATTTTTCATTTATGTGACATTCAGAGCGCAGGAAAGGAAAAATGCCGTGAGCACTCGGAGCTGGGCGTTGCACGAAAAGCGACGCCAGGGGCCATATTTGTGACACAATAGGGAAAACCTCGAACAAAATGGCATCAAAATAAAATCGGTACTCAATCGCATATATCCTGAATTTTTTACAGTATACATTTCAGGACGAAATTCGGAAAAAAAATTTGGGGCGCATTCCACCTTAATGCATGTATATATTTGAATTTCAAGGCTATACACGGTCTTGTAACTTTCCTTTAGGTTCCAACTGTTGAAATATTCCAATAGCATAGGCGGGTCTAGCGGGGCCCTCTTCCCTTGCCCTAGAATTTTCACAGTTAATGGTGAAATCTTTTAAAACTGCACTCGCACAGTTGAAGAAACAGTACAAAAATCATATTATAACGTACTGCGGCTGCGGGCACCGTGAATCCAAACAATACTTGCTGTATAAAATACTATTGTAAAATAAATTCAAAAATAAATTAATTCGCTTTTATATTATATTTTTAATAACCCTTTAGAAGTCGGCGAGTCATTGGCAGGGGGGTTTAAACTTAGTCAAGACCAATAACGATTTTTTCATCCTTGTTCATCCTTACCCCTAGTATGCCCGTTTTCATACCGTGGGAAAATCCAGGACCATCCCTGAAAAGTTTATTAAATGCACATGTAAATTTACTTTGAATTCAAAAGCAGCATTCCATTTTTTAATACTTTCATATTAAAGGAAAGTAATTACAAAATTTCATTACAACAATGGTAGAAACTACAGGGATCTAACCGTATGAAAATAGTCTTTTCATTCCATAAATTAATCTATGACAGAATACACAAAATGTGATAAAATATGTCATATAATGTTGCTAAAATATGATTGACCACCTTTGATGAAAGTATTTACAAAGTTATGAGGATTTCTTTTCATTCCAGTTTATTTTATATATTTATATTTGCATTTTATGTATATCAGTATTTCATCAATCTGAACCAAGAGGCAACATCAAAACTGTGTTCAGTTTCTAAATGAAATAATTCCCAACCCATCATGATTTATTAAAGCTGAAAGTTTAGATCTTTCATCAGTTTATGATGAACTTTCTGCTCACGTTGCTCATAATTAAGGTATTAGATATATTTGTTAGATTTAATAAGAGAGACAATGCTGTCAACCTTTTCCAATTTGAGTTTCATACCTTTCCAAAGGAGGTTTTCCCCAGACCCCACAATTGGCAATTAACATATATTTCTTGCTGGCTATGTCCATGGTGACTGATTTATTTTATCCGTAATAATCATATGATTTAAATATGTATGTTAAAAACAGATTTGAAGCATTTAGCTACATGTATGTATATGAAATTTAATAGTCAAAGTTATGATGTATTATGTAACTGTAACAAAAAACTTTTTTGTACATTTTTCAAAAATTGACATAAAAAGCAATATTTAGTATTGCTTGAACTTTAAGAATTATGTTGCAGTCAAGATCTTCAAAAGGAGGTTATCATAAGTTTTGAAACTGATTTTTTACTACATTATGACCAAACAAGTAACAGTCGAACCAATATTAAGTTGACAGTCAAGGAATTATCACAATTATGGTGTTAAAGCAAGTGGCTGCTCGATACAAGTGTAAATTAACATAACAAATTGTCTGTATAGGAAGTCACATTGCTGACTGCTTAAATTACAAGTGACTGCTTATTGCAACTGGCAGCTAACACGGATTCAGAAAATAAAGTATTGCAATAAATTGAGTATTATCTTCCTCCTACTTTCTGCACAGCAAATTGACATCATCTGGAATTCAAAAGGTGATTGGCAGTAAGAATTTCTTTATTTTTGTTTAGGATGTTTTACATTTATGAATGCTAAGTGGCCGGGTTCTGCACATGACAGTTTTGTATTCCGGTCATCGACTTTATTGCCATCATCTACAGAACAATGTCATGCGGCCTGAAAATGGATTACTTCTTGGAGATAGTGGGTGAGGAATAAAGGTTTAGTAGGGCTGGAATCAGAATGTGAATTATCATGAACTTAAACATTTTGAGCATCTCTCGTATTATTTTGTCCTCATTCAAATAAACTAAGTTATGGTCTGTTTAAATGATTTTTCCCCGCATGTAATGTAATTAATGTATGCATTTCTTCAAAACCATTGATATATCAAACAAGAGGGTCATGATGACCCTGGATCGCTCACGTGAGTAATATGAGCTACATGTTTCAAATGTCAAACTGACAATAAAATATTAAGAAAGTCAGTAGGTCACATTCATGGTCAATGAAATTCAGTTTTACGATTTGTGAGCAAAACTGTTAATGTCCTCAAAATTTCAAGGCTGTATCTTAAAAAGAAGAAAGTAGGTCAGTAGGTCAAGGTCACGTCAAGTGAATCAATTTAAATTGGGTCTCAGGTAAATTTTAATAAACAGACCGGAATAAAATCAGATTTTATTTAAGTTTTTCGGTGGTTTATCGAAATATACGGTGAATTAATCTGAACCATGCCATCAGTGAAATTATCAAATCTGATACCCGATTAATGCAAAAAGTTTCCGAGCGTATGAAGCCGAAACAAATGACGATGAGTCGTTAAAATGCGTCTCTTTGCGATGCTTCTGATAAAATTTCCCGCAAATTCGACATTTATTGAAATAAACACAAAGAAGTTTAGACTAAATAAACAGAAAATTGTTGTATCGATGTAATACACGGTAATTTCATCGTGACACAAAGTTGTTATTTTCAAGTAGGCGAGTCAAGTCACAGTAAGTACATCATATTACTTGGGGTCATCAGGTAATTATAATTAAACAGACCTGGAAATAAAATCAGATGATTTATTTAAATATTTCTCCTATATAACTCACATAATCACTAAGTGGTCCCAGGGCGGGGCCTCTTTAACCCCAGGGGCATGATTTGAACAAGTTTGGTAGAGGACTATTAGACAATGCATCATTATAAATATCAAAAGCCTAGGTCGTATGGTTTCAGACAAGAAGATTTTTAAAGCTTTTTCCTATGTAAGTCTATATAAAACTTGGGACCCCCAGGGCAGGGCCTCTTTTCACCCAAGGGGTACAATTTGAACAATTTTGGTTGAGGACCATAAGACAATGCTACAAACAAAATATCAAAGGTCTAAAGGTTGTGGTTTCAGACAAGAAGATTTTTAAACTTGTTTTCCAATATAAGTCTATGTAAATCTTGAGACCCCCGGGGCGGGGCCATATTTCACCCTAGGGGGATAATTTGAATAATCTTGGTAGAGGACCACTAGATGATGCTACATATCAAATACCAAAGCCCTAGGCTATGTGGTTTTGTACAAGAAGATTTTCAAAGTTTTCCCTATATAAGTCTATATAAACCATGTGACCCCCGGGGCGGGGCCATATTTGACCCTAGGGGGATAATTTGAAAAAATTTGGTAGAGGACCACTAGATGATGCTACACACCAGATATCAAAGCACTAGGCCCTGTGGTTTTGGACGAGAAGATTTTTAAATTTTTTCCTTTCGGTTGCCATGGCAACCAGAGTTCTGCATGGAATTCAATCATTTGAATAATTTTGAAAGGGGGCCTCCCAAGGATCATTCCTATGAAGTTTGGTGTAATTCTGCCCAGTGGTTTTCAAGAAGATTTTTTTAGAAATTGTTGACGGACGACGCACTAAGCACTACGCACATCAAGCGGTCACAATAGCTCACCTTGTCACTTCGTGACAGGTGAGCTAAAAAGTGAAGGGTTGTTTTGAATAATACCAATAATAAAGGCATTTGATTAATGATTATTGAAAAATTAAAGTTTGAGAAATGTTCAGTTGTTTGAGTTTATATTAATTTAGGATTTCTTATAAAAATACAGTCAAACTTGCACCACAGGAGCCTGAAATTCTATCTATAATGCTCCAAAATGGCTACATATAAAAATGACCCCTCCTATATATATATAAAAAAAACAGGAATGAAACAAAATCGTACCCCGCCCACTTTGTGTAAACAAGAAATTTCGAAAAACAGCAAAGCATCTCTATACGAGCGGTCTTATTTTGAAGAGGACAAAAAAATCTACTAGAAACACTGCTTACTGTAAACTGTCTTCCTTTTAACTAACACAAAATCATCATTTTCAATACCTTTTCGTTCATCGCCGAAACCATTGCGTGACGTCACATACATGTACCTGTTTCACAGCCTCGCAGTTAATTCGATGTACTTTCACTTCGATAAAAAAAGAAAGGTAAGATATTGTTTATGTTCTATATTTTATTGTTCATTTTTCCATGAATAAAAATTATATATTTGCATTTGTTTGTCAATGTATTAAACTAATATTTTCAAAACAAAAACGTAAACAAAAGGGGAAGTAACTCCATTATTCACTGGAGGGAAATTTAAAAATTGGAAACTTCCATAGTGACCTATGCTTTCACCGTCACGATCTATCGGCTGTTCTTCGCAGACATTATCACAGCAAGGGCATAAAAATACATCTTCTCTAGTTTCTGTGGTTTTTGTTTTCTTACTTTTCCCTCCAGTTTCATTTTTCCTTCTTTTTTTACCATCTTTATCGCGATTTTCAGTTGTATTCAATTTCTTATGACCCGCATTTCTTTCCCCCAAAGCTTGGATTTTCGTCCTTAAGGCTTGCTTTTTTTTCTTGGAATAATGCGTTTGAACTCTTTCAAACTATCTACTATTGAAAGTCTTATAAAATGCTCGCTAATGGACTGATATAACTCTGCCAATAATACCAGAAAAATTCCATCCTCAACACTGTCTTCCTCTACTGAACTGAATAAACTTATCCAAAAACCCATTAAAGAGCTATCATTATCAATTAGATTTCTGCAAATGGTGTGAATTCTATCAATATTTAAGTGAAGATTTTCAGACGTTAATTGAGTTTGTAATGAGAAGTGCATTTTTTTGAATGAATGAATGAGTTGGGTTTTACGGCGAATCGACACAAAAAGGTCATATATCGCCGAGAAAACAAGTTAAATGAATTACGTTAATTGTAAAGCTTCTATAAAACTATTAAAGTAAAAAGGTATATACATATATAGCGTAAAAAGACAATTGCAAACATAAAAATGTAAAACATGTAAATAAAAATCAAATAAAGTTCAGATTTTATGATATATGCCTATTTGTTTCAAAAATTGCAAAATTTTGTCGGCAGGAACTTGATCAAACAACTCTTTTAACGATTCTACATTATAGTATGAATTGCGCTGTGGATCGAAGTCAACACAGTTGATTAAAATATGTTTAATAGAAAGCGGTGTTTGACATGGTACACACTCAGGTTGATCTTCATTGTTCAAAGATACGAATGAGTTAACCGAGTATGACCTATTCGACAACGAGAAAGAAACAACTTCCTCCCTGCGACAGATCTATTTCCCTGGTGCCATTCACCTAAAGTAGGTTTAATTTCACGAAGTTTATTGAACGAAGCATTGTTCCATGAAGACTGCCATTTAGTTAAAATGTATTTGTTGATATTTGACCTAAAATCAGTATATGGAAATTACAATTTAGATTGATTTAATGAAAGTGATTACTTTGCTGCGGTATCAGCATCTTCATTTCCATGAATACCAACATGACTAGGAATCCAACAGAGTATGATGGACTTCTTAAAAGATAGTTCATGAACCTTGACAAGAGTTTTTTGAATTAGAGGATTTTCTGTATGACGGTTGTGTATTGATTGTAATACAGAAAGTGAGTCGGAAAAGATGATAAACTTTTCTTCATTATATTCTGAAATAAAATTAAGGGCCAAATCAATAGCTTTTGCCTCGGCTGAAAAAATTGTAGCGTTATTTGGCAAACGTAATTTTGATTAATGCAGATGGCTAACGGCGGCACATCCAACCTTTGAATCATCTTTAGAACCATCTGTATAAATTGGAAAATGATCTTTATAAGTCGACTTGATTTCATTATATTTGGACTTGAATATTTCAGGGTTTGTTTCAGACTTTTTCAAGGCAGTTTTCATATCAAAAAGAACTGTTGGAGAACTAAGAGTCCATGGTGGTGTATTCAGAACTAAGTTTTCTTTTATATCATCAAATTCAAAATCTGTTTCCTTCATAGAATTGCTGATACGAAATCCAAAAGGTTTATTTGTTTTGGTTTTCTGTCATACGAATCCTGGTACTTGGGTTTAAATATGATTTTATGAGCAGGATTGGATTGTTGGCAGCTACCCTCAGAGCATATTGTAATGATAGTTTTTCACGTCTCGTGTAAAGGGAGGGTTCGTTTGCTTCAACATACAAGCTTTCAACAGGCGATGTTCTAAATGCGCCAAGAGCAATACGAAGACCTTGATTATGGATAGTATCCAACATTTGTAAATACGATTTTCTGGCTGAACCATAAACAACACAACCGTAATCTAGCTTGGATCTAATCAAAGTTCTATACAGTCTTAACAAAACCTTGCGATCTGCTCCCCAATCAGTATTTGAAATTACCTTTAAAAGATTCAACGATTTCAAACATTTGGCTTTCAGGTATTTTATGTGTGGTATAAAAGAAAGCTTTTTATCAAAAATAACACCATGAAATTTTGCTTCGTCAACAACGGGTATTTTTGTACCATTTAGAAACAGCTCAGGGTCACAATGTTGTTTCCGTAATTGACAAAAGTGGACACACTGAGTTTTTGATTGGGAAAATTTAAAACCATTTTCCATGGCCCAAGTTAAAACACTGCAGTAATTGGCGTTCAATCGTTCGCATATGTTTTGAACGATAACATATTAGAAAGTCATCAACATATAATGAACAATCTATCCCTGGTGACAAACATTTCACAATATTATTAATTTTGATGCTAAAAAGTGTGACAGATAAAATGGAACCTTGTGGAACTCCCTGTTCTTGCTCAAAAGAGTCAGAAAGGGTAGAACCAACACGTACTTTAAAATTGCGATCTGATAAAAATTGCGATATAAATGTTGGAAGACGACCTTTTAAACCGAATTCGTTAAGATCATTCATAATACCATATTTCCATGTAGTGTCATAAGCTTTTTCCAAATCGAAAAAGACAGACACTAGATGCTCTTTTTTAACAAATGCATCACGAATAAAATTTTCAAGTCGAACAAGATGATCAGTGGTGCTGCGCTGCTTGCGAAAACCACTTTGAAAGTTAGTTATTAGGCCTTCGAGATTCAAGATACCAAACTAGCCTAGAATTGGTCATACGTTCTAGAGTTTTACATAAACAACTAGTAAGGGCTATCGGTCTATAATTACTGGGGTTCGTGCTATCTTTCCCGGGTTTTGGTATTGGAATAACTATAGCTTCTCTCCAGGAATCTGGAAAAATGCCAGTTTTCCATGTAATATTATAAATTTCAAGTAGGAGGTCTAATGATTCTTGTGGTAAATGTTTTAAAAGTTGGTAATGACTTTGGTCTGGGCCAGCTGCAGTATCGTGACATTTGTCTAATGAGCCAAGCAATTCTGTGAGCGAAAAAGTTTATTATAATCTTCATCATTATTTGAATCAAAATTTAAAGGTTTACTTTCTTTAGTTGATTTAATGTTTTGAAACCTTTTATCATAATTGTTTGATGAAGAGTTTTTTGAAAAAGTTTCACCAAGTGTATTGGCAATGTCCTTGGTAGATGCAAAAGACTGGTCTGATTTTGTAAGATGGGTAACATTTGAAGTTTTTCCTTTTCCACTTATTTTACGAATCATTTCCCAGACTTTTTTAACCGATGACCTAGAATTAAGTTTGGAAACGTATGAATGCCATGATCTTTTCTTTGCTTGTTTTATAGTTCTGCGAGCTTTAGCTCTCAGGATCTTAACTGATCGAAGATTGTCTTCTGTTGGCCGTATATTGAATTTTTTAATGGCCGCTCTACGTTTTCGAACAGCGGTCTTACAATCATCATCATACCAAGGCTAATTTTTATGTTTACCATTTCTTGAAGTTTTAGGAATGGACTTGTCAGCAATATCGAACAAAAGCACCGAAAACCGATCAATAGGATCATAAAAATTGGTAAAGTTCTCCAAAGTCAAATCATTTTTATATAACGTTTGAAATTGCTTCCAGTCAGCTTTATTAAATTTGAAATATGAATGGTGGTCTGAAGGCAGATTAGACGTATTTGAAATAATAATTGGGAAATGGTCACTGCCATGCAAGTCATCCAGTACTTTCCATTCAAAATCAAGAAAAATGTTCGGTTGACAAATTGTTAAATCAAGCGAAGAAAAGTTACCTGTTGCAGGATGAAGATACTTTTTGGATTTATCATTTAATAAACAGAGGGCATTTCTTTCAATAAAAGTTTCAATAATTTGACCTCTAGTGTTGCTGTCAGAACAGCCCCAAAATTCATGGTGACCATTAAAATCTCCCATAAGCATAAATGGTTGTGGTAATTGTTTTATAAGATCATCAAGTTCTTCAAGATTTAGTTTAAACTTGGGAGGTATATAAATCGAACAGATAGTAATTGGTCGATGTAATGTAACGTTTATTGCAACTGACTGAATATTTGTATTTAGAAAAATTTGTCTGTGCGGACATGCATTATTAATAATAATAGATGTACCACCAGAAGCTCTGTCAGTGTTAGTATTAATGAAGTTATACACTGAATAATTTTTGAAAGCTATTTTGTCCGTTTCCTTTAAAAATGTTTCACTAAGGCACATAAGTGAAGGATTATATTTCAATAAGAGAAGGAGAATTTCATTATAATTTGCTTTAAGTCCACGGCAATTCCACTGGATAATTTTACTTTCCATTTACATTCTAATATTTATTTAAAACGGTAAACAAAAATTGAACGGCTGGAAATTTAAACGAAAGATTAGTGTTGCATTGACTCAGGAGGTGGGACCCTTTTGATCTTCACCTCCTTTGTGTTAGATACACTGGACGGAGCAGACAATGGCGGATCGTCATCATCCTCCCCCGTCAACCGGTTCAGATCAAGAGGGAACCGGTTATGGGTTTTAATGGGATCATTTGATCCTTTTCCAAACCCATCAGTTTTCAAGTCAATTTTTTGTCTGGGTGTTTGACTCACCCCACGTTGATTAGAATTTGACACAACATTTGTATTTGAATACCTGGGAACATTTTGTACAGGTGGTGGTAGTGTTGGTTTAGCGGCGGCAGTTTGAACTTGTGATGTCTGCTTAGGTTTTTCTGTTATTTTCGGTTTTTCCTTTGGTATGTTTGGGACAGGGTCAGAATCGGTTTGCGTAGACGCGTCAAAAAACGTTGTTGATTCGTTTGTGTTTGATTTTGTGATGGAAGAATATGTTGTTGTTAGTGATGGTGGCATAAATTTAGCATTCGCAATTCGTCTAGCTTCAGGAAATCCAATGCCCTGTATGAACTTGACACTGAGGACCTCCTTTTCGATCCTCCATGTCTTGCAGTCGCGAGACCTGGCCGAATGTTCCTCGCCGCAAGTCACACAACACAATGGACCCTTGCACCTGTCAGGCTCATGAGAGAAACCGTTTTGTTTACATTTATGACATATGAATTCTCCTTTGCAGTTTGACTCGTTGTGTCCAAATTTGAAACAGTTGTAGCACTGAAGGGGATTTGGTATGTATTGGGTGACCTTTGTGTGGAGATAACCTACTTTTACAGAACTAGGAAGGAATGGGACGCCAAATGTAAGTATGATAGTGTTGGTTATGATTTCCTTTCCATCTCTTTTAATTTTGACGCGTCTGGCAGCTGTAACATGCTGGTCAGCAAGCCCTTGCACAATTTCCGTCTCTGACACCCCGGCAAGGTCGGGACAACGAATGACCCCACTTGAGGAATTCAGAGTGCGGTGCGCAATGCACTTACACGGACGGTTGAAGAATGATGTTAAACCTAAAAGATTTCGAGCAGCTGCTGATTTTTCTATTTCTACCTCAACAAGCAGATCCCCTGTGCGTAACTTCTTTACCGATTTCGGCACTCCAGCTATACTCTATAGTGTCTTTTCTATCACAAATGGGGAGATGCTTGTCATTTTGAAATTTTCATCAGCAGATTGATAGTAGAAATCTTGGAAAGGCTGTGTTAGATGTTGGTGACGGTAAGGATTTCACCTTCCGTGCTATCAGAGTCAGTTTCAGTATGCGGTCGTTTGTTTTTATTTATGTTTTCCATATTTAAATGAAATGGATTCATCACTCGCAGCCCCCACCCGCCGCGGAGTCCAACAAGGGAACATGAAAACAGAGCGGATATCCAGCTCATACATGTTAGGGATACTGTAGTGATATACTCGGCCAGGTATTTTTCAACTTGTTCATATCACCAGCTGTAATGCAGAAAAGCAAACATGGGATTCAAGGGATTGTTACTCTACCCAACCGATTGGCCCTAAGCCACCGCCTTCTAGGAAACATAGATGAAGTACGTATGAAAATATATTGTTAAATACATTTGTGTGAACGTAATATGAAGTTTATTGAGCGCAGTAAAATGTGACAATACAGCAGAGTAAAGACAGGTTTTGTGTTACGTATTTTGTTCCAAAGTTGTGTTTGTGAAAATATAAAAATTATGACATAAAGATGCAGTTTGAAATAAGCAATAGAAAATGTAAACGTAAAGGTGAGATTTCCTAGGGCTTGGCATGACTAGCCGATTGATCGTATCGGGCCAATACGACCGCCAGAACGTCTACACCGAATTAGAGGCCAAAGATGTGTATTGGCACCCATCTCCGGGAAGAGATGCGCAATGCAAACAAGTACGCATCATTTCCCCGGATGCCATGGGGCACCTCAACATCCAGGACCCTCCTCTCCGGCTTACGGGCTGCCACCCACGGTAAACAGGTGGCTCCATTTTCGGGGGAGTCGTACCCCTCTGCATGGAGATACAGCCAGCATTTTCTATCCCCCCGCCGGCAAGGGGCCGCATTTTTTTGAAGAAATTGAACAATGCATCGTTAACAACAGTTAGTCCGCGAGATTTGTTTTGCTTGAATTCTATTTCGGATAAAGAAGAGTCTGTTTGATCCACACTGTCCTCTGAAAGTGATAGAGTTTTCAGCATTTTTTCTTTCTTATAACTCATTTGTCTGGTTAGTTTACCTGTTTTGTTCATTTTGCCAAGATTTTTTTCAACAGAATTCCTTAACCGGTTTCTGATTTTATGAACGCAGAACCAGCAATATACCGTAATTAGGCGGATCCAGCTTATGTTAATGATTGCTCATTGGAGGTTGATGATTCTGACTGGGTTGAAACAACAGTCTGCACTTTCTCTTTTATGATTTTGTCCATTATCCAAAAGGCAAGTTTTGGCGACATTTTATTTGGTCAATTCATTTACGTTGAACAACTTTCTAATGCTATTAAGATGTTCTTGTCCTACAAGGAAGTCGTTTAAATTTTTGTATGAAAGCATCCATTTCGTATTTTTGCTAGTGTCATCTTCTAAACATGCGTCTACTTTAAAGTGAATATACTCCATGTGATCCACAAATTGCTCTGATGAAGTAAAGTCTGATGAAAGAAGAGTCACGAATTCAGAAGATTTATTTGCAGCTATAAATTCATGTATATTAAATGGGCAAGCTGAACGTGGTAGTTCCATTTCTGACCATTGTTCTGTATCTATGTCCGTGTCAGAAAGATATATGTCCGTCTCACTGCATTGTTTATTTGAATGCTCGTCAATGCATTCACCCAAAATCCCTGAACAACACGACAAATCGGCTTCAACTGCATTAAATGGTTTGTCATAAAATTCATAATCTGAACTTTGATGTTTCATGAACGCAGCAGTCATATTTAAATTCTTTATAGAAAGTCCTTTCTTGCACACGGCCCTTCCAATAGCTACCCCCAATTGTCCTGGTGCAAAAAATGAGGAACTGTCAATTTCCAGGTTTTCAATTGTCTGTCCATGAGCTCGGTGAACAGTCATAGCAAATGCTAGAATGATTGGTATTTGCGAACGTGACGCTAATATTTTATTTTGACTCGCATCAAATATTTCAAAGATTTCCGGTTTCATTTCATGTAGTTCACCATTAAAATTTATAACTGGCGGCAATCCATTTGATAGTTTATGAACAATTCCTCGTTGTCCATTAAAAAGTCTTCCAGCTAAATTCTTTATCAAAATAACAGGAGCACCTTCTTTAAGAAGCAGTGTTTTGGGAATCGGAGACCGCAAAAGCAAATTTTTGTTTCCTGAAAAGTAAACATTGGGGCTAATTATATGCTTTAACGATATTAGAATAAACACACACGAACACTTGCTCGCACGCACGCACATAAATACATGATTAAACATTGTGTCTGAAATCATTCGTCCTCCACATCTGATGCATGTGGTAAAGTTGTACTGGCACATAGAACTGGCACATAATACAGGAACACATGCTAGGGTAAATGCACGCTACCGTTGAAAAAATGACTGTAGATCCAAAACATACAAAAATGATACACACGTATAGAAAATACGTCTTTTCTTATCACCGAAAAAAAAAAACACAGGCGCACATTATCCGTGTACTCGTGTTTTTCCGTTTCGACCTTTGATAATACAACTGTAATATTTTTCTAACTGTTAAAACAGTCTTCAGTCATTGCTGTTTTACTGCTACAAACTAATGGCAACAAGGCAGTCTGAAAGACAGCTAAATCCCCCGCCACTGCTATGGATAGTGAAAGGGTAAACCTTTGATTTTAGCTGTGACCTTGGCCTTGAACTGATATGGCTGACTCGTGAATTCTGCACAACGTCTTGATGAGGTGATCATTTGACCCAAGTTTCATGAAAATCCTTCAAGGGTTTTAGGAGATACAGAACTGAAACCTTTGACCTTCAGTTGTGACCTTGACATTGAGTTGACATAGCTGACTCATGAGTTCTTGATGAGGTGATCATTTGACCCAAGTTTCATGAAAATCCTTCAAGGGGTTTAGGAGATACAGAGTGGACACAAAATGGAAGGCTCAAACCTTCGACCCTTAGTTGTGACCTTGACCTTGAGCTGGCATTGTTGATTTCTGCACATCGTTTTGATGAGGTAATCATTTGACCCAAGTTTTATAAAATTCTTTCAAGGGGTTTAGGAGATCTAGAGCGGACACAAAATGGCAGGCTCAAACATTTGACCTTGAGTTGTGACCTTGACCTTGAACCGACAAGGCTGACTAATGGGTTCTGCACATCGTCTTGTTGAGGTGATCATTTGACCCAAGTTTCATGAAAATCCTTCAAGGGGTTTAGGAGATATGGACCGATTTTGTTACGGACGTTTTATTGATGTTTCGAAAGGTAAAGACAATCGACAAAAGTAGTATACGGGTCGGTTTGGGCTTAAGATACGTACAAGAGCCATGGGGATTAATAACAGCAGTAATAATAACCGGCTGTATTTAGCAGTACAGCAGCAGTAGTAGTAATACGACTGTTAGTGCTTCTAAGAACAAGTAGTGTTAACAGTATTACTGCAACTCGTGCTAAAATCTGCCAGCAGTAATAGCAGTTTTATATTTCAATATCAATCGTG
This sequence comes from Mercenaria mercenaria, assembly GCF_021730395.1. Classification (NCBI taxonomy): domain Eukaryota; kingdom Metazoa; phylum Mollusca; class Bivalvia; order Venerida; family Veneridae; genus Mercenaria; species Mercenaria mercenaria. The sequence goes on from NC_069372.1 coordinate 56,298,163, forward strand.
TATATATTTCAATCTTGTATATGTGTACTTTAAATTGAACAAACGTTACAGGCTAAAAACAAATTGATGTTTAGAAAGGTAAAGCCAATCGACAAAAGTAGTATAAGGGTCGGTTAGGACTTAAGATGCGTGCAAGAGCCATGTCAATAATTGATTCCACATTTTATAATCAAATCAATCAAGATAAGAATTTTGATCATTAAAAAGTGTCGTTCGTGGTTTCGTAAATCATTTTCAATTTGTTTATTACGTGTTTATGGTAAACTGCGTTCTGTGAATGTAGTCTTTTCTTTTGAAATTTATGTTTATTCAATAATTTTACCTTCATCTTTAGCTTTAAATACTTGAACCTCTCCCTCTAACTCGTCTAGCATCTCCTCATTTACAAAGCGGACATCAAAATTTGTTCCATACAACCTCGTCAAACCTTCTTGCGGAACATCTGGGTTATCACTTAAACTTCTTAGAAGATCAATGGTGGCATCTGATGGTGACCCGTCACATAATTCTTCTACCGCTTTTGCTAAATCCTGCTCCTTCTGTCTAATTACCTGTAAGATGAAAGAAAAAAAATCAGTCGCTTTGTATAAACGTTTAAGTTTGTTTTCGCCATCTGAAAAATAATACGGCAGTGGTGGTGATTCGATTTCAGTGACTTAAACAACCCAGTCATGGAGGACTTAAATAAATTCTAGCAATAATTCTTTTTCATTTCATTTTTTGTAATGTGATAAAACTGTACTATTGTTTGTAGTGTTGAAACAATAAGCAATAAAAAACGATTAAACTAGAACATTAAAGACATGTGTTTTAAACTACTGTATTTATTTGATAGAAATCCAAACCTTAATAAACCTAAAGATATGTACAATTAAGGACAGAATTGCTAAAACTAAATATGAGCTGTCAAATGACAGCGCACTGGATTAATTGAAGCGGTCCCACATAGAAATTGCATAAAAGTCAGAACGGGTCAAAATTTGTAAAAAATTGCTAGAGTTACGTAACTTGTCCTATGTGGACATGCTATGATAATGTAGATATGCAGGAAATTTGAAAGCATTTGGCCCAGTTCTTACGACTTTATGTCGAAAAAATCAAATCATAGCATTTTTGAATAATGAAAAAAAATCACAATGCCTGTAAAGGGATTTGAACCCAGGTCGCGCGGATGGAAGCTGAGCTAAAGAGTCGACTCCCTGACAAAGTTGAGTGGTACAAGCTATGCGTAATCAACCTTAACACAACAATAGTATAGAAATCTGCTTATGAGCAAAAATTATAACCGGAAATCCTTAGTTGAACAACAGTATATTTTTGAGAAAAAAAATTAAACTACGTTTCCAAAGGATCTTTTCGCTGGTTTTATCATATTGTCAATCTTCCACCTGTACGCGAAATTTTCGTAATAAAAACACCAGCAATTTCTAACCTCTGTCAAATGAACATGATGAGGAAATGCGATGTCGAATAACAGGCTGCTAAAACAATACTCTCCGTCATCATTTAGAAACTTGTTTGGGACTGGCGGTAGTTGCATAAAATCTCCAAAGCCAATTACCTGAAATTATAATATTGCTCAGTTACAATGTTTATCACTAGAAACAGAAATACTAGTATTATAAAATTTGATTTTTTTGTAAATAAAATCTGGAAACTAGATCCCTCGGAAGCACCGAGAACACAGAAATATCAGTTTTTTTAGCATCTGAAAATTGAATACTGCATAAGCAAGTGATGGTTGGTTTTGGGCAGTTTTGCATTTTTAATTATTGCTTATGAACAGACGCGTCTGCAATATTCATTTAAAAAAAAAAATTCTCGGTGCCTCCGTGGTAAATACATTTAAATTGAAAAAAATAACTATGGTTCTGATACAATAGTTTAGATATTGGCGCCATGCATATTGTTATGAACAATTATGTACCTGCATGCCCCCGAAACATAGATCACTTCGCTTAACGTGTCGACAAACATACTCGACCATCTCAAAAACTCTCTTAGACAACATACTAATTTCGTCAATAACTAAACATTCTGCTGATAAGATTCTCTGTCTAGCAGAAGCGTAATTGTCGTCGTTATCGAATAATTCTGATAGTTTCTCGAAGCTGTGACGACCATCTCCTATACCGACCCAATGGTGTAACGTTGAAGCCGAGTTGTAAACTGGCCATTCCCGTCGTAGCTGTGACCGCAACTTGTTTTTTATGGACACTCCTTTGATAATTTCTTTAAAATATGAAAGAATTAGAATTAGAATCCTTTTGGAAATGATTTCTAATTTTTATGAAAAAAGGGTAAAATTCCCTTAAATTAATATAGTGATAAAAAATGGCTTATTTCTCCCCATTGCGATATAATTTCGAACAAATTTTGATTGAATTCATTTTAAAGGTGGTCAATCACATTTAAGCAATATTTAATGACACTTTTTACCTTTTATTCATTCTGTTAGAATTTTATTTGAGGAACTAAAATGCACATGAAATAGAAAGGAACAAAAAGGCACATTACATAGAGTTCGATCACTATCAGAACTGTATATTTTCTTGATTGTTATAAAATTTTGTAATTACTCCCCTTTAATATGAAATTGTTTAAAAAAAAGCCGAGTTAATCTTTTTATCTTAATATAACCTCTAGTTTTACAGTTGCATTGGATAGATATATCAAATATTTAGCAATGTGAACAAAAGGATAGTTTGAAATGTACTTGTAGCTTTATAATTCATTGATTTCCAATCGATCTTGGTTGCACAACCAAGATAGGCAAAGGGAGGTAAAAATATTATTCCCAATTGCATCTCTAAGGACTTCGATCAAAATATATAATTGTTAATACGAACAATTTTAAAAATATAAAACGATAAGTGTTCTAGTTTCATCTTTCCTTCGGCAGATCATGCTTGGTTTGGCAACCAGGAATTTTAAACCAAATTTTAAAATTACCTCTAGTTAAAATTTAATTTGTAATGAGCGCTTAGTAAACATAAATGAGTTTAACTTATTAAATGTTACATTTTCAAATAAATCCATTGCTTGGCAAAAATCTGATTAACCACCTTTAAAAATAGAATATTGGCCGTCGCGCATGCGACGACTTGGCGCTAAAGCAACCCTAATACTACTAACGATATTTCTTCAACATTGGTTGTGATTGTTATACAAGATATGCCATATTAGACATTTTCAAAACCAATACGTTTACACTTTTATAATATGTAGAAATCTAACCGGTCAATTTATATCTATTACAGGTTGGGCGTTCACTTTGAAGAGCGTAAGGGCTCAACCACAAGTATTGACGAGCTTTATAACCAATGCAAGCACCTGACGCCTACTCCTACAAAGGATATAATAGCCAAACTTGTAACACGGATGTTTAAAGTGGAACCAAGGATGTGTTTTCAAAACGGCGAACGTTTTGTTTGTTACACCAACTTAAGTTTCAGAAAAGACAGCAATGAAAACATCTGCTGTCCTCCCTTATGTAAAATTACAGAATTGGCACATTGTAGGCATCAAATTGAATGTCCCTTGACAACTGTGATCAATAGGAAACTGGTGTCCTGTACCGTTACATTGACGACCTCAGATATAGTTCTCCAAATAGAGGATAAAAACATAAAATGTGGCTATCCGTTGCCACTTACTCAAAAGACTTTAAATGGTCTTGTACATACGTTACACTGTATAAGAATATGCAAAGATGTTCCTTTCGGGGATAAATTACCTAAAACATTTGCTAAGGAGAGTATTTCCACTCTAAATGATGAGAATTCAACCCATATTATAGTACGTTCCAAATGCTGTAAGAAACTTATACCCCTGTGCGGAAAGACAGACACCTGCAAAACTTGCACAGACTCTCACAACCAGTATAACAGACGCATAGATAAACTAATAAAAATGATATACTAGTAAATGATGAAAATACATTTGAGGAACCACAAGCAAAACAACTGTATGATAGAAAACCACTTAAGGACAGCAAACATATCACATAAATCACCAATAACGATCAACAACCCCATACCAAATAACAAGATGTTGTCATAAATCCATCTTTAGACCTGAATAAGGAATCCCATTCTGACATGAAAACAATTTTAGGAGACATACTAAAAACCGGCAAAGCCGGCGAATTCAAGTTGTTGCTGGAATCTCAGTTACAGAACTGTAGTAATGAACTGGAAATTCATCATAGAAGATTGGATCCTAAAGTAATAAGTATTTGTTTGGGTATTCTTTTACGTTCCCCTAAGGCATTTCAAAATTTGACAGAATCTGGGCTTCTTGTGTTACCATCTCGGCGATTACTACAATATTATAAAAAATATAGTGAAACAACAACCTGGCTTTATTGCACAAAATTTGGAATGGATGCAGAATGAAGTCACTAGGCAAAATGTGTCTGAATTCGGACTCCATGGTGGAATTGTAATAGACGAAATGACAATTCAAGATGATCTTGTAATAACTAAAACTGGCGATACCTGGAATATTATTGGCATGGTGGACATGGGAGTAACTAATAATTCAATTAAAGTGCTAACAAATAAGAAGAAAAAAGTTGAGCTGGCGGCTCATGCTTTGCAATTCATCTTTCACGGGTTTACAGGTTTCAGGTGCATAATAACGTTTTATTTTTCTAGAAAATATTCAATAGCAGTTAGAAAATTATAGGAGTCGTCTCGCCGTTGATTATACCATTTCAGAAAACTTGACAAATAGAAAGTAAGGAATTACTTGAACATGGGATAATAAAGTATCTGATTTTACGCTAAATTGGTCAAAACAAGACATATTTTACTAATTTTTCGAGAAAAAAAAATCTAATCCCTTACTGTGTCGTTAACTGTTTTGACATAAGGTTTTGTCGAAAGGATATAAACTTCTGGCTGTTTTATATAGATTTCAGTAGCTGGAAGATAATTTGTTTACTGATGACAGGACTTTAGTTTTTGTCTAAATGAAAGGGGAGCGGTGGTGTAGGGGTTAAGGTGTCGGCCGTTCACTCCGGAGGTTGCGGGTTCAAATCCCACTGGGGCACGACCGCAACTTCTCAAAAGAGAGTAGTACTGGTTTATCCGGGAAGCGGACTCGAAAGTGCCTCGATAAGCTTCAGGCTTTCCTCACAATCGAGCTAAAATAAATTAGTATAAACTAACTAAACTTAAGTTTTCAGAGTTTGGGCTATCCTTTTTAACGATACTTTCCTCATCTTAAATTTAATTTATAAGTACATTTTTTATTATACAGGTGGCCCGTGGTGTATTTCGGCTCTAGCACCGCAACTGCCCATGAATTATATACTACCTTTTGGGATTGCGTTGATCAACTAGATGAACGTGGTTTCACCGTGGATAACGTCATGCTAGATGGCGCTTCAACAAATAGATCTTTCACAAACATGCTGATGAGCATGATGTGTTTAATTATAATCATTCACTATGTGCAATTCAAGACATTTATGCACTGTTTAAAAAAAATTAGAAACAATGTTGAATCCAGTACTTCAGAGCAAAGCACAGACAGTGGCAGATATTTGATTTTAAACGGTGTTCCTATTCTCTGGGATCACTGGAGAGAGTGCTTTAATTTCAATTTTCAGAATGGATTCGCAATTCACAAAATACTTACTGAAGAGCACATAAACCTAACACCAGCATCAAAAATGAGAAATCATTTGGCCATACAGGTCTTAGACAGGGACATGCTATATCTTATGAAGGCGTATCAATCTACACTCACGGATCCAGAAAGATTATCTTCTTCCATTTTGTTTTTGGAGAAGACGACACAACTCACATTAATTTTCACTGATAAAAACAGACCAGTTTCTAAACTTACAGACGAAAGGTTAACTATTTTGAAGGACGTTTTGGATTTTTTCAATACCTGGGAATCTGACATCGTTTCTTCAACTATTTATACACTGAAAAAAAATTATTGACCCAGCAAACTAGAGATGATTTAAATTCTTCCATAACAGGGTTTATATCTCTTTGTAATCTTCATGTGAGAAACGGAAACTCTATCAGCCCCGGTTATTTAAATTCAGATTTGGCAGAAAACTTCTTTTGCCAACAAAGGGGACTCAGGAACGGACTAAATACTAACCCAACATTGGCGCAGTATGGTCCTTCTAAGACTGCGATCATTCTTGGACAACACAGTATCAGTAACAAAGCAAATTCTGGAACTGCAGCAGCGTTATATAATGCACATAAGCCATGCCCGCTTAATCCACAGAGGAATAAAATTAACAAACTTAAAAGACGTAGCATACGCATATAAACTAATATACTCCTGTGAATATTATGGTTTCTTTTCCTGTCAAAATAGAAAACTTTATAAGTAATTTATTACTGTGCGTATTTATTTAGAATTAGTCGTCTGGCATGTTGTAAACATATGTCCAAGCTCCAGTGATCTGGTCACTTTTAGGGCGTTAGTCCATTATTCAATAAGGATATCGTTTCAATGACTCTCTAACTAGAAAATGACATTGTGTTTGGATAAAGCAACCAACATAGCTAATGTCCGTTCTTATTTTGGCGTGATACATGTGTAAAAAATATTTACGCAGTTCCGAATTTTTACGTAATTTAAGCATAATCATTACAAAATATTTGGTACAGTTGCAGCATACTTACTTCAACGTGTGTGTTTTCCCCGTTCCACATGACCCTGTCATCACAAAACTATGACCTTTTACAGCCAGGGAAATTGCTTCAGTTTGTGACATTTTTCGATAACTGTTTTGCTCCTTTCTGTGACCGCGCACGGATACGGCATTTGTTCTCGTCTCGATTAACTGCGAGGCTGTGAAACAGGTACATGTATGTGACGTCACGCATTGGTTTCGGCGATGAACGAAAAGGTATTGAAAATGATGATTTTGTGTTAGTTAAAAGGAAGACAGTTTACAGTAAGCAGTGTTTCTAGTAGATTTTTTGTCCTCTTCAAAATAAGACCGCTCGTATAGAGATGCTTTGCTGTTTTTCGAAATTTCTTGTTTACACAAAGTGGGCGGGGTACGGTTTTGTTTCATTCCTGTTCTTTTTATATATATATAGGAGGGGTCATTTTTATATTTAGCCATTTTGGAGCATTATAGATAGAATTTCAGGCTCCTGTGCTTGCACATAAAGACCATTCTTGTGAACCTGTAATATAGTATTATGTGAAGGAGCTCTTTATTTAAAGGTTGCAATGAACTGAAGATGATAAGTTTTCATATAAATGTAACAAATGGTTGCTCACTTCACATGCGGTCTTTGTGTTGGGTCTGACTGTACCAGTTTTGTATAATCTCATATACCAAAATTCTCACTTGTATATCGATTTGTGTAAGGGCTTTGTTGGACAAAGTATAGCTGAGAATGTTTCTTTACTTCTTTTTGTTCTGGTATTGTTGGTGCAACAACAGTAGACAATATTTCATTCACATTTTATTTATCATAAATAGATCTATATCATATATATTAAATGTCAGTAAATAACAACTGATTACTTGAGAATTGCATCTTCATTCAGAAAAGTATGTTATAATTCCAGAAAGTCCATACAGCTGAAATTACTTCATAGCCTGTGGTCCTGAAATAAGCAGATAGGAATATATAAAAAAAATCTAACATTTCATATTTTTATTTACATCTTCCAATATTATTATGTTTGCAGCTGATATTTTAACACACGCGTGTATACATTTTTACATAACTGATTTTAGATATGCTTTACATTTTTACATGGATGTTTTTAGATATGTTTTACATTATTCATAGTGTTCTTTACATTTTAACATGGATGTTTTTAGGTATGCTTTACATTTTTACATCGATGTTTATGCTTTACAGTTGGCGTTTGCAATATGACTCCTTCTCGGCCATATATGACCATTTTGTACCGATTCGCCGTATCACCCAACTCACTTAACCCCCTGAAATACAAAAAAAAGGCATAATTATTTATAGGTATGCATGTTCAAAGTATCTGATGACACCATACAGGAATCCTGATACCCCTGCAAAAGAACGATATAGTAAAGCACACTGCAAGACAAGAGAAGCTGTGGAAATGGTCTTTGGAAGGTGGAAAAGGAGATTTGGTATCCTACATGGAGAGGTATCATTAATTCAATATAATACTTGATTTATCAACTAAAAAACAATCAAAAATGTTTTTATTCAATATTATAAACACATGACAATGTAATGGTCAGTCATTGCATGAATGTATTGGAATAAAATTTAATATAAAGTAAATGTTGTTCTTAGCTTGAACTTTCCGTTATTGTTTACATTTTGTCATAAGCAGAAGAATTGAAACACATGACAATGTAATGGTCAGTCATTGCATGAATGTATTGGAATAAAATTTAATATAAAGTAAATGTTGTTCTTAGCTTGAACTTTCCGTTATTGTTTACATTTTGTCATAAGCAGAAGAATTGATGAAGATGAAGAAGTACAGTCAAACCTTTGTCAGTGATAGACAATTGACATAATGCATCCACAATTACTATTTCCGGTAATATTGTAGCTAATTATCCTGTATTAAGCAACAACTTGTCTTAAAAGGCCACTTTTGCTCATTCAATACATCGGCTGCTTAATACAGGTTTGACAGTATTGAATTAAACGATATGCAATTTTCTGGAAAATTGAGTAAGAATAAGACTTGTTGTACGTCCTTTTACTTTCTGTATGCATTAAAAGTTCGCGCCAAATAGGAAGTGACTACTCAGTGTTATGATGTAGTCCAATAGTGTCAGGAGTCATACAAGGATATCTCTTTAATGTGTTAAAGCCTATTGAAATTAGAAAAGATCTACACCACTTCAATTGCAAATTTCCAGGTTTAAGTTTTATCCACTGAGAGAATGTGTACATAAAATATAATTGCTCAACAGTAAATCCATGGAGCATTTTCAGAGGATGTTTTTTTTTCTTTTGTAAAACATCTTTGTACTTGTATTTTTTGGTAAGAAGACATGTTACAGTCACAGGCATTGTAATATGGTATTCATCATATCGCTGAGTTGCACTGAAGTACTTGAAATGAGGTCTCAAGATTTTATTGTTTATAATATACATGTAGAGAAAATTGAGGGTCACAAATAGTTTAATGTGTCCTTGAAAAGCATATTTATAAAATAGTGATTGTGTGTATGCTATTGTATTTCTGGCAGTTTTATTTATTTATGCATTACAATTAAATCTAATTTAAAAATGTTTTCATCAAGGTAAGACTTACTCCAGAGAAGGCCAGTAGAGTGATAATTGCATGTGCTGTACTGCACAGCAGTGTAATTTTACTTGGAGAGTCGAACTTCCCAGATGATGATCAGCAGATAGACCCACCACAACCAGCAGCACAGTGTGCAGGACCAGAAGATGGACGATTGATAAGGGACTACATAGCAAGACACTATTTCTAATTAGAATATCTATTAGTAGACCTGGATTTTAAGCACAACTATTCGAAGAATATCCTAGCTATTCTACTCACCCTGGCATCGGCGTCGGCATCAAACCTTGGTCAAAGTTTTGTATGCAAGCACATATGGCTATCAGTTACAGGCATGTAGCTTTGAAACATATATTTTGGCCAAATTATGCCACCTTTTGGACTTAGAAAATCCTGGTTGAAGTTTTTTGTGCAAGTATATATAGCTGTCACTGAAAGGCATGTAGCTTTGAGACTTATTTTTTCTTTTTCTAGGTCAATTTACAACCTCACTGGGTCAAGTACTATAACTCTGACTTGTATTTTGGCCATATTATGCCCCCTTTTGGACTTAGAAAATCCTGGTTAAAGTTTTCATGCAAGTTACTGTCTCCACAACTAATGCAGATATTAAATTTAAACTTCACATGTGTTTGTTTGTTTGTTTTAGGTTTAACGCCGTTTTCCAACAGTATTGCGGGCAGTTAACTTTACCAGTGTTCCTGGATTCTGTACCAGTACAAACCTGTTCTCTGCAAGTAACTGCCAACTTCTCCACATGAATTTTTTAGAGGTGGAGGACGAATGATTTCAGACACAGTGTCTTTTATCAAATCGTCACGGAGAACATAAGCCCCACCCGGGGATCGAACTCGCGACCCCGCGATCAATAGACAACGCTGTCCCTACTGAGCTAAGCGGGCGGGCTTACTTCGCATGTGTCTTCGGGGTTATAAATCAAGGTGATGGCATCAAGTCCCATAACTTTGACTTGCATTTAAGCTAAAGTATGCCCCTTTTCAGACTTTCCTGATTAAAGTTTTGCGTGCAAGTTACTATCTCCAAAACTAATTGAAACTTCATATGTATTTTAACATTTAGGGTAATATTACTGCTTCTGGGTACGGAAGGTCGGTGGTTCTACCCAGGTGCCTGCTCGTGATGAAATTATGTACGGAGGGTCACCTGGGGTCTTCCTCCACCATTAAAGCTGGAAAGTCGCCATATGACCTAAAATTGTGTCGGTGCGACGTTAAACCCAACAAAATAAATAAATAAATACAGTAACTGCTTCTTGGACAACAATTCGAATAGTAGAGAATTTTACAAATTAAGGGTCACAATCTGCTAAGAATAATTAAAGCATAATATAACAGTGATATTTATACCTAAGTTTCACATAATAATTCTTAAAATCCAATGGAATTCTGACAAATCATGGGCTATAACTCTGCTGAAAAAAAACAACAAACAAACCATAACATGCTGATGATATGCATAACTGGGATTTGTTTTGATAAATAATATTAGGGTTGGTGTAAATCTGTCTGTGTAACAAGTTGACAAGATTTTATAACAATATTTATTGACTTACAGGTTACTTAGTACAATATATCCACTGTAAATCAGTGAACTGGAACCTACCAATGATATATGCACATTTGAACTCAGAATTGATCACTTCTGTCAGGTCTGGTGGAATTCCACCCAATTATATTAGAGAAGTGGCCAAAACACAATAAAATTTGGCAACTCAAGGACCATAACTGAAATGAAAACCAGCTCACCTTAAATTGCCATTGATATACACAATTATGGTTATTGTTTGGTGTAAATCTACACAGTGGTGTTGGAGGAGTTGCAAGGACAGATACAGACTGAATCAATATTTTACCTTAGTGGGCAAAATTATGGACTTTGAAAATATCTTTTGAAATTTGTTTCAAGTTAATAAATGCTAAGTCATGCAGTTTAAATGTGAATAAATGATAAATCATGCGGTGTGAATGTGAATAAATGGTAAAACATGGATATGAAAGTGAAATTATTTAAATGTGGTCTGAAAAATATTAATTTTATGTTCTGAAGTACATTATCATATAATTATCATAGAATTTTTTTGTTACTGTTTAATCCAACTGTTATGCAACAAATGAAACTGAATAATTGCTATGTCATGTGGTCTGAATATTAGTGAATGCACTAGTGAATGGTGCTGATGAATGGTAAATCTTGTGGAATTATATTCTTACATACACTTTCATGTTTTTATTATCCCCTACTGGTTGAAAACCGCCTCGGTAGCCTAGTGGTAGAGCGTCCTCTTGAGTGCGGGAGGTCGTGGGTTCGATCCCCGGCCGCGTCATACCAAAGACTTAAAAAATGGTACTAGTAGCTTCCTCGCTTGGCGCTCAGCATTAAGAGGGTAGTGCTAGGACTGGTCAGCCCGGTATCAGTATCATGTGACTGGGTGGGGTATCATGTCACGTGTCTACACACCTACTGGTTGAAAACTAGTTTCGGGGACAAATTTTAAACCACCGATAATTATTCTATGGAAGCTCTGAGTGTATGTTAAATTATGAAATAAACTAGAATTGTTTATACTTGTTATATATATATAAAAAAAAAACCATCAGTTATTCCACACATATCCAGTTTGGTGGTTATTTTCTTTCTCTGAAACTAAAACTAAATACAGCTCATTTAATATTTTATCTTGTTATTGCAGTTTCCCTGATTCAAATGTGTATTAAGACCCCATATTCTGTCTGACCAACTACAATTTGCCCAGTTTAATATATGGCACTTTAGTAAATTTCTCGTTGTCGAATAGGTGACTCATTCTTATCTTTTGAATAAATAAGATCAACCCGAATGTGTACCATGTCAAACACAGCTAACTATTAAACATGTTTTAATCTACTGTGTGGACTTTGCTCCACAACGCAGTACATACTATGACGTTCAATCTTTGAAAGAGTTATTTGTAAAAGTGTCAGTCGGAAATATCGTTTTTAAAGCAGATAGGAATTTATAAAAAAAAAAATCTGAACATTTTATATTTTTATTCACATCTTATGCAATATTATTATGTTTGCAGCCGATATTTTAACAAATACGTATATACATTTTTACATATATGATTTTAGATATGCTTTACATTTTTACATAAATGATTTTAGATATGCTTTACATTTTTACATAAATGATTTTAGGTATGCTTTACAATTGGCGTTTTCAATATAACTTCTTCTCGGCGATATATGACCATTTTGTGTCGATTCGCCGTAAAACCCAACTCACTCACTCACTTGTTTAGTTCTATTACATATGCTCCCTTTATTTTACCTTTTAAGACTCTTTCAGACAGGGAAATATATCATGCACCATATTTCCCATACTTCCATCTTGTAAAGCAGCAGTCGCAGCCTTATAAAATTCTTCTTTAACGTACATCAGATGTCTGCGTCTTCTTTCGGTTAAGATTTGTTCATGGAAGAACTGAAGTTGTGCCTCCCAAACAATCTCTTGGGTGATTAGTACGGGGGCCAATGAGGTCTACCATGCATCCCCCCTAGACTTTTTTTTTCATAGGTACCAAATTGTTCGGCAGGGCCAACTCTTTCAAAATAAAAAATGTTCCCATGAAAAAATTCTTTTGAACTATATATGATTTCACTGTTTCCATGGCAACCGTTTATTTTTGAAAAGGACAACCATATAGATGATAAACAGTCATATCTTGGTCAATTTAGGTGATAAAACAATAAAAATGGTGCCAAAACAGAGCTAAGACACCGATCTTTAAATAGCAGCATTTTTATATTAATTAACTAATTTGCATATTCATGAATATTAATGAGAATGTAACAAAATGAGAAAATTTTGTTAAAAAATAACATTTTCTAAGTTTCAAATCAGTTTAAATACAAACAGCTTTGGTCTGGTCTTAAAGTATCTCAGTGTGTTTTAATATATGTTTTTGTTACTCTTATGGTATTTTTTTTACTCAAAACTGGATGTGCTAATTTGCATAAAATGAACCAGTGTCACAAACAACGAATAAAATTCTGGGACCACTAAAACTAAATAAATGATATAATTAGTTGTTATCAATGAAATAACAGTTTTTATGTGGTCTATAATGTTCGCAGACATCGCGTTAACACTTTATTGAAGGAAAAATAAAAATGTAACATACATTACACATGTTACGTTACCAACAACCTTGTATTGCATCATTTATTTAGAAATTATTCCAGAAACATAATTAATATTACTTATTGTGTACTATAATAATACAATATGCTTCTTTATTTGTCAGACAGTGTGTTTTTTTTTTCGTAACACACTTTAAAATTTTAAAAAGATATTTAAGAAGAAATTGAAGCCCAAATTGTCACGTACTGATTTATTTAAACTGTTAGTAATAAGTTTTAAGAAGGTTTTCTTCTTTTATTTCAGAAATGGCTTAAAATATTTATTGCAACATCCATGTAAATATAATTTTAGGTGGAATTTCAATAAAACATACAATAATATCCATCTGTGCGTTCATAATATTATGATCATACAGCTGATATGTGCAGTCGTCCTGTGAGTAACAAGCAAGTTTTATAAAAAAAAAAAAGTATTTTGTTTTGAATTTTAGAAATAGTAGCATTATAAGAACATATACAAAATCAACCCTAGCTCGATAGAACGAATCATAGGGTCTTGAGTCAGATATCTGGATGAGGCCTTTGCTCTCCATGACGATTCAATAAAGATATAGTGTCTGAAGTCAATAGACTTACACCTGTATAATACGGAGAACTTAGCACTTGCCTGTAGAGAACTGACTAGTTCCGGTACAGAATCCAGGGACACTTGTTAGGTTAACTGATCTACAATACATGACTGAATTTCTGTTGCAAAGCGGTGCTAAACCAAAACTAACAACAACAACAAAAAAGAAAATATGCAAGTATGTAAGTAAAAACTTTAGATTTAAAACTTTTACGAGGTTGACAAAACTGTTTTAGTGATACCAAATCAAGATATAAGAAATATATAAAACTTTATAGATATGAAATAAAGAAAACTAATGTTGTCATTTTGAAATATTCATAGGAATGACTGAATGTACCAAATATTTTTTTATATAATTTAAATTGTACAGACAAGGACTAATTAAAATTGTATTATGTGATGGAATATTTCTGGATATACCGGAACATTGAGAGAAACGCTACTAAGAGAAGCTATGCATCAATCATAACTAATAAAGTTTGATTATCAATTAAGTTACGTACCAAAGGTTATGACAAAGGCAAGACCTGTCTTTGTCAAAAGTTCATAAAAATAAAGTGATTTTTGAGAGCCTATGATCTTCTTTTGTCAGTTACTTTCTATTTTATAAATATTAAGTTATAAAGCAACATATTATTCATAACAGCTAACCAACAAGAGAGCAAATATGCTATATTAGGTAACATTAAAGTGAAAATATCGTAATTCACATCTTAATCAAGACGTGCAGAATGTGAATTTCTTCAAAAGACTTTTGCCAGAGAGAATGCTACATTTATCGCTTGCAATTTTGATAAAGCTTTTTTTACTAGCAATATCATTAAACATTATACTATGTGGACCTGTGACGAAGTTTGTAAAGCCCTTTCCTTTTTATTGAACATTATTTACATCAGGTTTGGGAATGCAGTTTTTAGACAAGTTGTTGGTATTCCCATGGGAACAAATTGTGCACCCCTTGTCACACATTTGTTTTTATATTGTTATGAAAGAGACTTTATGTTGAGCCTTTCTCCAGATACGCAAGCAGATATTATAACTGCATTTAATAATACATCACGCTATCTGGATGATATTCTTAATATGGATAATCCGTTTTTTGGTCATTTGGTGGGTACTATTTATCCTAGGGAGCTTCAGTTAATTAAAACTAACAATTCGGATACTGATGCTTCATTTTTAGATTTACATCTCTCTATTTATGACAATATTATACATACCAAAATTTATGACAAGAGGGATGATTTTAATTTTAGTATTGTAAATTTTCCCCCATTTGGATGGGGATGTACCTCAAGCTACATCTTATGGAGTATATATTTCTCAATTAATTCGGTTTGCCAGAGCGTGTAGTCATGTCAAGCATTTCAATGAACGTAATCAATATATTACAAGTAAACTTCTTCAGCAAGGCTACCGTTATTACAAATTGCGTAAATATTTTACTAAATTTTATTATCGTAATTCTGATTTAGTTTTAAAATTCAATAGTTATTTAAAGACACTTCTGCGAGAAGGTATTTCTAAACCCGTTTTTTATGGGGATGTGGTTTACAAACTTCGTAAGATCTTGGGTTATGGTAATTTTCCAAATGTATTTGGAAAGATTATCAAACGTTTTATTAAAAGAGGTTACGACCCAACTGTTTCGAGACATACCGTATGTTTAGTGTTCAACCCGTTTACAGTTGGACACTACGCTTCCCTCTTTGATTGCGTCTGACGGAAGAGGGGGAGGACTCTATGATGAGCAGTTTTTAAATCCTACCAGGACTGAACTGTTTTGATATTTGTCTTCTGGCCTGTTTCGTCGGGCCCTTAAGGGTGTTTCTCTTGTTGCTCTGTCTTCTGAAAAGGCATTGAGTACATACGTTTTTGGTTCTTAAGGTTTGCTTTTTATATATTTATACACGAGCATTTTTTGTGTTTTACATGCCATGCCTTTTTGTTTCCATTACGTGTGTTAGAGATTCACCTGGAGGGGATTACTTTTATTTACACTGTCCCATGTCTTTGGAACATGGTGGGGGTAAGAGTGAGGTTGGGTGCGCACCATAAACCGGTTTAAGCTCCCTAGTGGTGTTTTTGCCACTGACCGTTCCAAGGCGGTGCCCCACTGTGTTCCTTTGTTTGTTCGTTTTGTCCTTGTGTGTTGACTTTGTGTGCGCACGTGTGTGTATGCTTGTTGTTCGTCTTGTCCTTATGTGTTGGCTTTGAGTATGTGTGTGTGTGTGTGTGTGTGTTGTTCGTTTTGTCCTGATGTGTAAGCTTTGAGTGTGTGTGTGTGTGGTGCACGCGTTTGCGTGCTGGGGGGTTCGTTTTGAGGAGGCTGCGCTTTTGGTGCGTGGCATTCCCTGTTTGATATTTTTCTTTGTTTTTCTTGTAACACTTCTGCCTCAAATTGTGTACAGTTCATATTTTTCAGACATTTCATCTTATTTTAAATTCAGATTTTAACTAATCCGTACAATTTTATTATAGCAGAACACTGTTTAAGTTAGTGCTAGGGGTGTGAGGGCAATTTCACATTTCACTACATCTAACGAACATACACATTCAAATCAAATCAGCTGTTATTTTGCTTGTTTGTGTTGTTATGCTTCCAAAGGATCATCCTAAAAAAAATATTTGCTATCACAAAAAAGTCTTAAAGTGCCATGTGATGTTTATAAAAAGTCTCCTCGTACTCGGTTTTAGTGTTGTTAGATTTTCTGGCCCTTTTGGACCATGTTTACTAAAACAGAATTCCTCTTAAGCCGGTGCTAGGTGGGCGTAAGGTGTGTTTCACACTTCATTACCTCTCATTAACAGACTTGATCCAGCTGAGTTTGCTATTTATTTGCTCGGTTGCGTTCTTTGCTTCTTAAGGATCTTCGTAAAGTTAATTGCAACATGTTTTCAGCAGCTCTGAAGTGTCGTTCAGAAGGTACTCAGTATCTTCCTAGAAGTTTTGAATGGCATTATGTAATTGTTTTCTTAGCAATTTTGGTTTTTAAACACTTAATATTGTTCACATTTTTGACAGCTTTTTGCAATTTCATATAAAGTAAAAGAATAAATAAACTAGAATATTTCAAAAACTTGATAGTTATCGCCAAATTCAGAAATGCATGAAATATACGAAATTCTGAGATTTCTCAAATGTTTCTTTTTCTTTGATTTTTTCTACAAACAAAACAACAAGTTTTACAATATGTTTGGCCAATGAAATGCAAAGATTTAAAACCAATGCAGAAATCTGTTGGATACTTTTATCTGGGGAATACATTTTCCTAAAACAGAAGTTTTAGTGTTTCAGTCAGCGAGGCGCAGAAAGGGAGTCGAAAGAGTAAAAATAATAATGCACAAATTTAAATGAAAATAATATATAAATTTTAATAATAAAACTCTATAAATTTTAATAATAAAACTATGCGATAAAACAGTTATAATATGTAATGCTCGTGTGTTACTAGAATATATCAGAGCTAGGGGTACATCGAGGGTATTTTTCTCTGCACATATCTGTCTCGGCCTACCGGCCGAGACAGATATGTGCAGAGAAAAATACCCTCGATGTACCCCTAGCTCTGATATATCATGGTAACAACTCTCACACATACTATAACTATTACATACTAAACAAAGTATTTAAGCTAAACAGCGAGAAAAAAAAAACAAAGACAAATATCAAACAGGAAATGCCACGTACCAAAAACGCAGCCTCCCCAAAACGAAACCCACAGCATGCAGACGTGCACACCACAAACACATACATGCGCACACACACAAAGCCAACACATGAGGACAAGACGAACAAACAAAGGAACACAGTGGGGCACCGCCTTGGAACGGTTAGTGGTAAAAACGCCACTGGGGAGCTTAAACCGGTTTATGGTGCGCACCCAACCTCACTCTTACCCCCACCATGTTCCAAAGACACGGGACAGTGTAAATAAAAGTAATCCCCTCCAGGTGAATCTCTAACACACGTAATGGAAACAAAAAGGCATGGTATGTAAAACACAAAAATGCTCGTGTATAAATATATAAAAAGCAAGAACTATCTGAAAAAGTCCTGAAAACGGGATTTTAATTTTTTAACAAAATCAGCGACTACAATCGATTCTTTTTGGTCAGAATCGATGTCGCCGACTTTGAAACTTTGGCGTTGATTAATCGAACATCGGCGACAATCGGAACATCACTAGACATTAGTGCTCCCCATTAACTATTATCCGGTATCGTTATTGACGGCGAATGAAATGCGCCAACTGACGTAATCAATCTGTGACGTCATCAATGGAGATATTTTTGAGTATTGCATTTTAGAGTGGAAGGATTGGATTGTAATTTTTTTATTTTCAAACAAACAGGTTGAATCATCTCATTCTTCAAATGTCTTTAGATCAAAAAGTCTATGCTTAATTGAAATTAATATGCATAGCAGTAATAAAGTGCTGCGGCCTTTTTTCATTGCAACATCGGATCACGATTTTTTAAATCAGATGCATCTACATACAAATCCTGTAAAATCCGTTCAGAAGGTAGATCTACACAAATGGAGTGTGTATGTGTATGTTTTTCACTTTGACAGTGCCGTCATATCTTTCATTCACTAACATACAAGCAGGGCAAATTATGTTGATTTCACATGAACCCTTCCTATTTTCATACGGTATGTTGACCCAGGTTATTAATGTTGAAGACCGTTACCATCTCTGTTACAAACAGACCTGTGATATTTAGACAACCGTGGCCCAGTGGTTAAGGCGTCCGCCTCGGGATCGGGAGGTCAAAGATTCGAGCCCCATGGGGTGCGTTCGTCCGGGGGATGTTTGTCATGGGACACGTTCGCGAGCTGGTTAAATGAATGGTTACCGACTTCAGTCTGCCGGGCGCATGGCATAGCGGTAGGCGTTGGAAGGTGATTGGTACGCACAATAAAGGTGTCTTATAAAACACAAAGACAAATATCAAACAGGGAATGCCACGTACCAAAAACGCAGCCTCCCCAAAACGAAACCCACAGCAGGCAGACGTGCACACCACAAACACACACACACAAAGCCAACACATGAGGACAAAACGAACAAAAAAAGGAACACAGTGGGGCACCGCCTTGGAACGGTCAGTGGCAAAAACACCATTGGGGAGCTTAAACCGGTTTATAGTGCGCACCCAACCTCACTCTTACCCCCCCCCCCCCCCCCACACACACACAACCAAGTTCCAAAGACACGGGACAATGTAAATAAAATTAATCCCCTCTAGCTGAATCTCTTAACACAGGGAATGGAAACAAAAAAGCATGGCATGTAAAACACAAAAATGCTCATGTATAAATACATAAAAAGCAAACCTTTAGAACCAAAAACGTATGTACTCAATGCCTTTTCAGAAGACAGAGCAACAAGAGAAACACCCTTAAGGGCCCGACGAAACAGGGCAGAAGACAGATATCAAAACAGTTGAGTCCTGGTAGGATTAGGATTTAAAAACTGCTTATCATAGAGTCCTCCCCCTCTTCCACCAGACACAATCAAAGAGGGAAGCGTAGTGTCCAACTGTAAACGGGTTCATAAGCCAAATTGGCCCTTTCAATAGGGGTGACACTATAATAAACAAGACCTTTACATTTTAGACGAGAAATCTCCACGTTTTTTTTTATGAAAGACATTGTTTTCTGTTTCCTCGTTTTCTTTCCATAACTCAAATTCTTTAAAAGTGGTAAATTAATACTTAAACTTTGATGTTGGAATGTGACCTCTGTGGATCCGAACCTATTTAAATAAATAGTTAAACGTTGATATTGGAATATGACCTCTGTGGATCCGAACCTATTTAAATAAATAAGCATTTTTAAAACGGATTCCAACCTTGCAAGAACAATACTTTTAGTGAGGATTTTTGCTTGTTTTGACCTTGACATAACGGGATAGACAAATGTTTCATTTTTATGTATCTGCTGAAGTGGATTTAGAACAACAGGTGGATCCACAAAAATCACATAAGAATTTACCACTGCCCTTTCTTGCTGGCATATTTTCTGCTCTCTCAATGTCGGCTATAATGTCATCAGTGACCTTGCTTGCAGAACTTCACGTTGATCTATCACTGAATCGGGAAATAAAAATGTATAGTCTTCGTTATTTGCATTATTTGTCACAAATCCATCTATCGGTTCACTCTCACCATCCTTAACGTTACTTGCAGCTCTGACATTCGTATTATCAAGACTATTTACATTAACTCTATCACTAACTTATCAACGGGTCCAACGACACTGTCATAGTGACCCGCCACCAAAGCTTGAATAATCAATAATACTACTGTTTGCAGAACAAATGCCCTTTTACCTTTTTTAAAATCGATAGAGTTATGCGTTTACGTCACAAAAGAGGCGAAGCTGAAGTTATTTTTGGAGTAATCCTGACAGTTAACCCCGTCCCTATCCGCTAGCTTTTTTCCGAATATGTTACGCTTGAAAGAGTTGAATGCGTCCTTTTTTTCTTTATCTTGACGTCAACTCGCGTGAAAAATTGATTGATCCGCCCAACACTACGGCACACACAGAGCGCACGCTCTGACTCTAGCGGGGACCCATCATGTCCAAACATAGGCCTAGTATCACGTCCTTGTATATGTTGTCACTTTTATCGAATGGAAAAGTCATTAAAAGGTACAATAAGGTGAATATTATGGAAGTAAAATACTCTATTTCAACTACCTCCAAATGGGAACTGCGTTTTTTGTTTGTTTTGACAATAATTATCGATGAGGGAAAAATGAAAAGATAGTCATTTGCGTCTTTAGTATCTTATTTGCGTCTATAGTAATTTCTGGCCACGCAACGCTGCACAACACTTGTAAATGTCATGGATATATATCCATAAAAATCTATGCATCATAAAATCTTCCGTAATTTATCTATCGCAAATCTAACTCCTAGACTATTGTTATTTTTTTCTTGATCTTCAGTCTGATCCGTTATATATGAATCTATCTACTATTTATTTGAATGGTTTAATGTCCGTCGTTTTTAAAAACACTTTCAAATATTTACAGACAGACAGTTGATAAGGCTTGTCTTCGTTCCTGGGAAGAACCAATTCTAGACTCACATCTGTAAAAAATTACAGACTTTTTCAAGTAAAGAGGCATGGTCGGTTCCAGGAATCGAACTTATGCTCTTCAATCAATTATAGGTTACAGTGATTTAAAATGAGATCAATGATTCGCGATGATGAGCGACTCCAACAACTCAACCACGAGTCAGTCGCGTTTTGTCTGCAGCAAAAGATACTGAAATTTATGCAGGAAAATGCCTGTAATGTGTACGAGGGTGTCGTTTTTTCACATCCGTGCGACCTAAATGTTTTGTGCATGGTGGCAAGATTCATTTAAAATTTAAATGACGATTAGTATATCTTTACTTTTCGGTTAAACACCCTTTTCAGCAGTATTTATATCAACCTCTCTTTCATGCGGCCGATGACAAGTTCATTCAGTGTATTTTACTCATTTCAGAAAAAAATACTTAAAGGGCGGAAGTACCTGTATAGACGAGAATCAAAAATAGCTTCAGCATCGCTGCTTTTGTGACGTAAAGGTAAACGTCTAGATCTTTCATCAATTATTTAAATCTATATTTAATGAACTCTCTAAAAAAACTTCACTAATTTAAAACGGAATTTATATTTATACATCCGAATTTATGAAAAGTTAATGTCTTCTTTACCTACAGATCCTAAAACAGACACCTCAGCTTTTTTGACAGATTGCATGGACACCTCTGTGACCGATGATTTAACGTACATTTTATGGGAAGGTAAAACTTTAAAACACAGTCAATAAACATCACGAACCTTTTGCAAAAAGTCCGCGTGAAGAATCCCGTTAAATTCTGTTAATCAACATGTAAAATACATAGAACTGTGTTAATATACGAAGTTTACATTTTTCAACACAGTGTACAGTAGTGCAGAACGGAAGAAAAAACTATCTGTCCGAAAGAGATGCGTTAAAATGTAGATAGCGGTTGTTCCTTTCGTAATATTTATAGGAAAAACAAGAATTCCATTTAGATATATGCTAAAGAAGTAAAAAATATGAAAAAAAAAGAATTACATACATTTGCTGTAGTGAGTATTAGATTTGTAATTTTCATTTATAGATTTTGTTAAACAGTTGTCTGAACACATTCTCCTTTTCAACATTTTCCAATTAAAAACAGGCCTGTGATGTAGTGGTGTGTAAGATACTTAATTAGTCTGAGAAACCATGTCAAATGTAACAATTTCACGAAGGGCCAGCAAATACAAAAGTCTGTCAAGTTTACCATACATAAAAAAAAAATTCTTGACAAATCAAATGTAAATCCATAAAATAATAAAAGTTAAAGCTGATTAAATTTATTTCATTTTTAAAATGTTCACAGTAACTCACCTGGATTTGTGAAAGGAGTACGAAGGAATGGTCTACAAGGGTAGCCGCTATCCCCTAAAAGCACACCTTTTTCAAAATCTGGAAAGGTAGTATTTTTTTTAATTATTTGATTTGTCATTTTTTCAAACAATGGGGGAACATGGAAGGTAATTTTTTAAAAAAATAAAAGAACAATTAAAGATCTAGTCCAGAGATTTTCTATTAGTCTTTCAATATACCTATTAGAGGAATAATCATAGCTTTTAAGGATGACTACCCGTAATAGCCCTTAATTTCATCAAAAGCGTACATACAACTTGATAATGTAAGCTTTGAAAATGTCAAACGATAGAAATAAGGTGCATATTGACAAGTTATCTAGTGACAGAAGTTCTCAAAAATTTCCTTTAAATTTACTCCCCTGATAATTCTGGTTTTTCATGAGTTATGTCCCCTGAAAACTAGAAAAAAGTAATATTCTCCTTTTCCCTACGGGGAATTTTAGATTTCTCTTTGATATTTGTATCAGAATCATATAATGCAGCTTTCTACCGCAAAATTTTCTCGAAACTCAAGTTCAGATTCTTATAATCAAAGTATATTTCCCATAGGCATCAATGTTAACTTAAATACCGATTATCTCCCCCAAAAATGAAAAAAAAATTGAAAAATCTCTCGGTGAAACGTGTTTAATTTTGAATGTCTTTAAAGTGACCAAGTTTCATTTAGATATTATCATCCAGGTACAAGATATTAAATATGGCTATTACACCATGTTATCCTTAATGTAAGAGTACTACTGTAATGAAAAACAGCATCACCAGGAGACCTCAAAATCATTAACAATATTATTACACAAGATTTGTGTTTATAAATTATAAATGTTGCTGTGGCTGATAAAGTCATGATAACATGATAAATATTTTATTGGGAATTTTCAGGTTAAAATTAGGGGGAAAAATAACACATAGAGCTAATTATAATAAAATTATATATTTTATAATTTGTATACGATTGCTTTAAATTTAGCAAATCCCTTATAAAATCATAATTGCATGATATAGTTGTGATGCTGTCAATTAAGATATTATGTATTGTATTTATTATTAACTGCTTTTTAAAATACGATTGATCAAGTCGGCAAACGCTTCGATAAAATAACACTCTGATACGAGCCAGAGCTATTAAAATAAATAGATCGGCAACTTGAAAAGTATATAGAGCAAATATCGCCAAAATCCCGTGGCAGCTGCATGAGATCTTGTTGTAAGCGTCTGTTGATTTGATCATGATTGATGAAGTCGGCAAACACTTTGAAATAAGATAACTTTCTATCAGATCATTTGCTTATAATGATAATGTTCTTAGTTGTCAGAATTATCAACACGGGGAAGGAATGTATGGTGGATTGGAAGTCTGAGAAATCAACAGTTGTCGTTTGAAAAATGGACTACATTTGGTTTATTATGCCCCGGCCGTACTGCCAGTTTTATACTTTAGTTAACGTCTGTTGATTTGATCACGACTGATCAAGTCCACAAACGCTAAATGAAATAAGATAAAGCCCTAACACGAGATTCTCTCCTGTTGCCATTCTGTGTATATTATACTTCTTTGCAAACAGTCCAAGTCAACAAAAATAGCTTTAAGGTAGGACAACTCTAATGGACAATATTCCAAACTTAATTCAAAATGTGTTTTTTATTATCTATATCATACCACTGAATTGTTTTTAAAATATTAGGACACCTTTCCAGGTGAATAAAAAAAATTTTCTTAAAAATTCCATCCCACCCCATGTTTTCACTTTTACTCAAAATCATCTGACCCCTAGGGTAAATAAAATGGCCATAAATTACTTATATTAAGCAATATAATACTAAATCTGGAGTTTATCGACCAAGAAGTGTTGTATGTTTGCAAATAAGATGATTTAAATGTTTATTTGCAAGACATTTCTTCTAAATTTGCATTTACCCATGACAATATGTGCAAACTCAAAAGCACTTTATTCCGCGGCAAAATGTCGTGACGACACTAAAAGTATGATTTTTCGGCAATAATATGATTATTCCAAAACAAATTAATGCTTATTTTTTATAATCGACCTATTCCTTAGGTAAATAAACCATATTTGAAAACTTTGCCCGTCTATTATTGAAAAAATACCAATGGGAAGTTGGACAGATGGAAATATTTTCATCACTTTATTTCCACTACTACATATCGACAGCTGCCTATAACGATCAGAATCTATGTATTATTGACATTTTTACAACTTGTTTGGAGTCTATAACAATACAACACATGTGAATACATTTACTAGTTGGTTTAACCATTTTAATGTAAAATAATAAGGTATCATTAGGTATTTGATACCACCAAAAAGTAAATTTGCCAAGACAAAATTTGAGTAATAATATATCTTACGCATTGCATAAATATTTTCTGGTAAATACATTGTATGATGTTTTATAGATAAGAACATTGCAATAAATATAGAATACCTATATTGTTATTTCCTTAATTATCACTGTGACAAATAAATGTACATAAAACATTTTTGTCCCTGAACAGTCATTATACCAGTGTATAAAAATCTAGTGATTTTCAAAATATTTAGCAATTTGTGGTACAATCTCTTCCAACACTTTCTTATTGTTAGAGACTCTTGGTAAGCCTTCTGAGTTCTTTGAAATAAACACATCTTTTAAAGCATCTTCCCACCTCTGGTATGCAACAGTTTTAAGTGATTTATATTCAGACCAGACCCAGCAATGTTTTCAGCGGTAGTTTTTCTTTATCACACCTGAATAAATCAACGGATTCAATGATGGCAAATAGAGTGTTTTAGATTTGTTAAAAGGCATGTTAATAGCAACTGCTGACTGAGTAAAACTATGAGCCATTAAATCACTACTTGGTAGGTTCACAAACTTGATTAATTTCCAAGGGCTACCACATCATCCATGGCATTGTGTGCATCGTATGTTTCACCAAGTAAGGATGACACAAGGTCTACTTGTTTCAGTTGATGTGTTCAGATAAAGCTTTCGAAACACTGACATGGAGTCAATGAATGCACATTCTGATAACTTATCCTGAGCTCCAATGTTCTTTAATGTAGGCACAAGAATGGGAAAGTCAAATCTGCGACTATTGTGAGCTACTAAACATACACCTTTGAATTTGGATATATCCAATTAACAAATTCATCCATAGCAGTTTTTATAGACACTGATTGCACTTTTGTTCCATTTACTGTCACTTCCTCATTATATTAAATGATATGCCAGTAACAGTTGTTGCAGCCGTAGAAATGGGAACTGTTGGTTTAACATATGTACTGAACTGCTCTCCTGACTGTTACTCCACTGCAGCAATCTGTGTAATATGCGGAAGCACTCCGTCTTTAACTGCAAAACAATTGAAAAACAAGAGCACCGCCTTGCGGGTGCTGACGCTCATCTGATTTTTTTTTGTGTAATAGAAATATTGTCCTACCCATGATTTTCTAAGTCTAAAAAGGGCCATCATTCTTGCAAAAAGCAGGACAGAGTTATGTTTCTTGATGTTCAGTGTCCACTTATGATGGTGAAAAACTGTTGCAAGTTTTAAAGCAATAGCTTTGATAGTTTATGAGAAAAGTTGACTTAAACATAATACTCAACCAAGAAAATGATTTTCTAAGTCCAAAAGGGGCAATAATTATTGCAAAAAGCAGGATGGAGTTATGTTGCTTGCTGTACAGGGTCAGCTTATGATGGTGAACAAGTGTTGCAAGTTTCAAAGCAATAGCTTTGATAGTTTAAGAGAAAAAGTTGACCTAAACATAAAACTTAACCAAGAAATCTGATATTTTCTAAGTCCAAAAAGGCCATAAATCTTGCAAAAAGCAGGATGGAGTTATGTCTCTTGCTGTACAGGGTCAACTTATGATGGTGAACAAGTGTTGCAAGTTTTAAAGCAATAGCTTTGACAGTTTAGGAGAAAAGCTGACCTAAACATAAAACTTAACCAAGAAAACTGATTTTCTAAGTCCAAAAGGGGCAATAATTCTTGCAAAAAGCAAGATGGAGTTATGTTTCTTGATGTACAGGGTCTGCTTATGATGGTGAACAAGTATTCCAAGTTTCAAAGCAATAGCTTTGATAGTTTAGGAGAAAAGTTGACCTAAACATAAAACTTAACCAAGAAATCTGATATTTTCTAAGTACAAAAGGGGCCATAAATCTTGCAAAAATCAAGATGGAGTTATGTTTCTTGCTATACAGGGTCAGCTTATGATGGTGAACAAGTATGCCAAGTTTCAAAGCAATAGCTTTGATAGTTTAGGAGAAAAGCTGACCTAAACATAAAACTTAACCAGGCAACGCCGACGCAGACGCCGACGCCGACACCGACGCCGACGCCGACAACCGCTCAAGTGATGACAATAACTCATCATTTTTTTTCAAAAAATCAGATGAGCTAAAAATGTATACATATTCACTTTTTTCAGAAGTAAATGTCCATTCCCCTACTTCACTTGCACAGATTGTCAAAATTTTGGAACTGCTAGTGGGGATTGTACTCTTGTCCCCAGCTTCTCAGACTGACACTTTGGTCGGAAGAGCTATCGGTGACCCTCCATAAGAAAAATTCTGATATGCATTCCCATGTTGATTGTATATATAATAATTTTGTTGATCCTAGCATAAAAAAATAGTTCTTCAATGATAACAATGTTATACCAAATTCAAGCTGTCTGGTAGACTATGTTGTACATACAGCAGACACTAGCAACCATGTGTCTGACACCAAAATACAGAAGTTAATGGACATGATTTCTGAAGTTGTAACAAACTAAACAATTACTCACTCAGGCCTGTTGTTTCCAAGTCCAAAGATATAACAGTTGGGGGTCCTGGTAACTGGACAGGTTTAAAATTACCCCTTGGAATGGAATCTGGAATCTGTTCCACATCTACATTGTCGCCGTGACCAATTCCTGTTATATAAAGTATAAATGCAAACAAATGTATTCATCTTTTGGTTTTGGTTTCCCTGACTGCTGTCCTAGTAACAAAAGTAGCTGTAAAATTATAATGAATATGGCAGTTATGTTTTAAAATATCCAAGTGTTAAACAACATATATGAGCCGCACCATGAGAAAACCAACATAGTGGCTTTGCGACCAGCATGAAAACAGACCAGCGCAGATCAGGTTCCATGCTGTTCATTTTTGAAGTCTATTGTAATATGGGGAAACGTTAGCGAACAGCATGTATTCTGACTAGACTGCGGATGCGCAGGCTGGTCTGAATCTATGCTGGTCGCAAAGTCACTATGTTGGTTTTCTCATGGTGTGGCTCATATGTATTTGTAAAGGGGACCATATCATAACATACAAGTTCAATATTACAAGAGCTCAGAACATGAAAATCCCCCTTGGTGGAGACAGTAACTGTAAAAGTAGAGCCTCCACATATGAATAAAATGGCAAAGAGTTTTGATTATTGGTCCGTGTATGCTGGTCTACATGTTGACAAATTAACCCTTACCCTGCTAGATCTCTATAATGAACTTGTCCATCTTTAAATTTGGACAGTATCATTAACTGTTAGATGGGAGGATTACCAAAAAATACTGACTGAATAGCGAACAGTGCAGATCTTGATCAGACTGCATGGATGTACAGTCTGATCATGATCTGCACTGGGCACAAAGGCAGAATAAATCGTGTCCAGCATGATAAGGGTTAATATCTGTACTGTAAATAAAGAGTCTCCAAAAAATCTGAGACTGAAATCTTAACTTTGAGGCATTGTATTTCAAGGTTTTAGAAAATGATTGAAACATGTAAGTACCTGCAACTGTTATCTGGTAAAGAGGCAGTCTCTGGAACATTCTGTTCAACATGTTCAATATAGCTATTCTCATCATCACTCTCAGTATCAGTCCAATCTAGTTCATCATCATGAAGCCTCAACCTATTTTTAAAGAATGCTAGCATTTAAAATTGTATTTAGTACAAATTCATGGCATACTGTGCAATGTAAAATATAATGTATCCTTGCAATAAGAAACACACCGGAAACACTAGCTCTGTTGTTAATTTGAAGATACAGTTAGTCGTAAGTCACCATCTAAGGTTTTGGTTTGAACATTCAGGTAGCCATAAGTCACAGTCTTTGGCTTGAGTGATCTAAAAAATGATATTCTTACTGTGATACAGGAGATGAATCTGGTAGTGGACAAATGCCCAAGTCTTCTATCAAACCACTCATACCAACTTGTGCATCTTGAGACTCTGCATGTGCAATGGTCCTGTAGAATTAATTTGAATTATAAAAACAACTGAGAAATATCAAATATTGTTACTGACTTCTATTTTGGAGTCCATAGACTCAAACTATTGCAAAATTTAATGGACTGGCACTTTCCACACATTTTTGAAAAATTACGTTCAATTAGGTGGAATCTATTTTTGTATTTTTATCAAAATCACAGCTTTGGACTCCTGGTTCTAAAAATGTAGAAAAAAACTTGGTTATCAGAGATTAACTGATTGATTGACTGATAGAATTAAGTGCATTTGATATAGAAATCTTTCAAATATCAAGTATACAACCTAAGGCTATGTATCTAACAATAAATAAACATACTCCATTTCATTCTTAAATGCCTCCTCAGCTATGGCTTGTGATGACTCAGCGGAACTTTTTCCACAACACTTCCTGCCCGAATCTCCATCTTTTTCAAGTTTGCATCTGACACCGTCTTTAGATTTAGTGTAGCTAATATGTTATTTACACGTCTTGGCCCACCCAGTCTATCGATCATTGCTGAAAAGATATTGACAGTTTTTCAAGGAAAGAAATCAAACCATTATAAAATCATATATACAGTATAGTGGACACAACTTGACCCCGACAGCTGACCTTTGTATTATAATACATAATGAGGCAGTCGCCGCCCCTGACTTATCGAACAATACATTGTACCAACTGGTGCACAAACCAGAAACCGGATCTTGTTACAACATTCAGTCATCTGAAACCCACAGGCCATTCGGGCCACTAAGCTTGCAGAATTTACTGGCCCGGATGACTTTCTACTAACCAAAATCTTTGGTTATACATGTGGTGGTACTGTACACATTTACTTACATCTTCATTGCATTCAACATTTTTTTCTCATTTTTTCTTTTCAAAATAAAAGCAAAGAAAATGACAATCCGCAGCTGATTTCATATATTATGACATTTACCCATTTTTTTAGACTCCTTGCATACACAGCCATGTAAGAGCAGGCAATTCTAAACAGCAAACGTTAACGGTCAGATGAATGGAATTCCCTTGACATGCTTGATGCATTTTACCGAGGTATAAGCGATAAATGTACAGACAAGATCCAACCAAAATTTTCACTGGTCAAACAAGCCAGTCGTTTGGAAATTTTCACTGGTCCGACAGAAATTTCACTGGTCACACTCATAGACCATTGGATCTCTGCTTACTTAGAGGACTGCACATTTACATTGATTAATATTTTCTAAATAGTCCACACTGGTACTATGCTGATGTAGCCGAACTAATCCGACGTATACAGTTTGTTTTATATTGTGATGGTCAAACTGTAACGGCTGCAAAAGTCAGAAATTAAAAAGCAGCCGCTCAGAGACAGTAACTACTGAGTAAGCTTGTCTATATGCTGATGTTGATTTATATACTTACAGTTTCACATCTAATGCAAGCATAAAACTTTAAAATGTGACATACCAGTTCCAAGTTTGGTGTTTACTGCAAAGCAAGGCATGCCTGGACCTGCCTGGACGTTCAGCTGTCTGGTGGTATGTCTTTCCGTAGGCAGCACGGTTAATGTATTCACAATCAGGATTTTCACATTTCACATATAAATACCCTCCAAGTCCTTTCTGAAGTTCCCCTTGAATTGTGTTTATTGTCAGTGGCACAGGCCCAAGTTTACACTTTTTACAATATTTAAGATTATCAAGAAGCACTTCCACTCAACCAGTCTTCTTCCCACTTTCCACGATTCATCTAGATCTAATCCATTATTTTCAACGCGAGTGGTTGTTACATCGTTTCCACATTAATAGTGATCATTATTCAACAATTTCTTGTGTCGACTTATTGGTTTTCTCTTCGAAAATTGACCTTTCTTGTTTCGTGCCATTCCGTTTTCAGAAAACGCTCGTCGCGAAATCCAATTACTTTCGGTTTAAAAATATTTATATTTTCGAATATTATTAAACAAAACTAACTGAAATATTAATCAAACACCACTTTATAATAGTTATGACCAATCAAAATAAAAAATATTGCGTAAATACATATTTTGGGATGAAATCAAATTTTTACCGTAGTTTACCGATGACGAACGGAGTGTTGCGATATTTACCGAGTTTAAAACGACATTAGCCGATCTTTTAAAATTTTGGCGGGAGTTATTAGAGTTGTCCTGCCTTAACTCACATATGACTGCGATTTATGCATACTACAGTTTTGAGAATAAATGTAATTTCATCAGTTTTCAAAATATACTTTCCTAGACCTGTTATAATATATATAGAAGCGCATTATACGATACTACTAAAACCATGCTCATTTCCTTCATTTTTCGCATTAATGGGACCACATAAGTGAGGTACATGACGATTTAACATGCACACAATAAAGGAAATATATTGGGTAAACTACTTTCTATAAAAGAATAGTTCTATCACCTTGAATGAATGTATTGCAATCTTCCCGTAAAGTAAAAACAAAGAAAAATATCAAACAGGGAATGCCACGTACCAAAAGCGCAGCCTCCCCAAAACGAACCCCCCGCCAATATGAAGAGTATGTCTTTGTCGGTGGGACGCTCTATACCTATATAGTGGTTATTAGCGTTGTTACTGGATCGCATAATGAGTTCTATATATACCTCAGTGAGGCAGCACTATAAAGCTGGGCATTGTGCTCACTGCTGCAAGTAGACACCGTCGTTTATATGACTGAAACATTGTTGAAAAGACGTTAAACCCGAACACACACAGTAGCGATTCACAAACTAGGAAAAGGATCACACATGGAAAAGCGAACACGATATCAGCTGTCACAATTTCGGAAGAATAAAGCGAGGCACGGGGATGTATAATATGTGCTTGATCGTTTGTATTACTTGATCAACACATATGTGTACATTTTGTGTCTCGTTACCTGCAGCCGTGAAAAATCGGCAGGTTCCATTCTAGTCCAAATAATAGGACGTCGTTTTGGGACCACGTGATAACTTTTGATTGTCGCTCTCCCGTCTCAAAATTATTAGAGAAAATAAATGTGGTAAGTTCGATGTATCACAATATGTGTAAAATCAATCACATTTATCTACACGCAAACCTATCTGTTTTACTAGATTAAATAAGTATGTTTTCAAAACTCAAGATTTAATCGATAATGCTCTAATGATTTGATACGAATGTGCATCACTGGCTTAGTTCTTATCGCGTTTTAACCAGAATTTAAAAGTTGATTAATAAAATCATCTCGGACAAATAACAAGATCAATATGAAATCACTAGATTATTCTAAATATATGCATACTGACTAGAATTCAGTGAAGTGTAATTTTATTACAATTAAAACATTCGAACACTCGTTCTAAATTTCAAAAAACTTATTTGAATATAAAGGAGTGTTTCTAATCAATTGCGCGTGCAGTACTTGCACAAGCAGAATGTGTCGCGAGAGAACGTGCACCTAGAAAGGTTAGACCTATAATAATAGAATACAGAACAATCAGCAATATAAAAAGACTCTTTTCCCCAGCATAAGCTTTTGAATTCAACTTTTTTTGCTCAGTGTAGTAATTTTTGTCCTTCCTCCATCTCGTTATTTCCTGACTAATTATTGGCCTGACACACATCTTTCATTTTTATCTGGTTGTATCTTTACTTCACCACAAAGCTAAAATATAAAATACCATGTATGGTATTTATATAACAAAACTTCTTTTACAAACAAAATAACAAACAAGAAAAAATATGACACACACACATGTTAAAGCCTATGTTTTCCTAACAAACAAGAAATTACAAACAACGTTAATGATATCTGTTTGCATAAGTACAAGATTAAGAAAGCAGCAAATAGTAAACTGCCAGAGCTAATCATGGCGTGCGAGAATGATTACCCTTTATGTCAGTATTGAACACTTTTAAAGACATCGGGCTATATTCATTGCCATAACTCAATCTCAGGTTTTGCCCGCCCGGTTAGCTCAATATGGAGAGCACAGATCTATGGATCACGGGTCTTGAGTTCGATCGCTGGGCGGGGCGTATGCTCTTCGTGACGATTTGATCAATGACATTGTATCGGAAATAATTCGTTCTCTACTCTACTGTTGAAAAAAGACGTTAAACCCAAAACAAAGGCTACGCTTCTTTCTGTGCACAAAACAGGCAAACGGCGTACGCCGGTCACATGATCGGCAGTTCGGCTAAGCCGGCTCAAATTTACAATCGAGTAACGCGGCGAGACAAATTAGAACAACAACAACAATGGCGGAATGGTTGTTTGTACTAGAGCTATTTCTTGAAGACGAATCAAGCATTTGGACGTGGAACATTGGCATTGTGCTTGTTTTCTGTGTAAGGGATTGTATATCTTTAACACAGATGTTAAGATTAGCTTTTGTTGTAGATTCCATCTTTGTAATATGCAGATTTGCGTGTTTTAAATTGTATTTCAACAGTGTAACATGTAAGAATACACAGAATCAACAGAGGCACCAAGGCACATGTGCCATTCACCTAATATACTATATGTATAATCAGTGCATAAAAGATTATGTGTATGGTACCTGTGCCAGACCCAGGGTAGAGAAATTAGTTACACCATGGACCTATACGAACACGCAAACATCCTAGAAAGGTGCCTCCTCTGTTGAGTGGTTATTAAAGGTCTCCGACTTCAAATCACTTGGCCCACACCACTGTGGGTTAGAGCCTGACTTGGGACTTCGAATTTTTCTTGTGAAGAAGCCATCCAGCTGACATTCGTAAGGTCAGTGGTTCTACCCAGGTGCCCTTTTATGATGAAATAATGTATGGAGGGGCACCTGGAGTCTTCCTCCACCATTTAAGCTGGGAAGTCACCAAATGATGTGTGTTGATGTGATGTTAAACCCAAAATGAAAGAAAAAATACATCACAGATTTGTAATTATCAGATATTGGTTTGAAACTTTGGCGTTAGTGAAGGGACCTGTTACTCTTGTTTTAGTATTTGTAACTTTTATTCAATTTTAACATTTTTATGTACAAGTTTAGTTGAAAGGGTCGTTGTAGACTTGACAATGACATCTATTTGCAAATACCACAGAACTGATTGAAAAGGTGTGTGTCAATGCTGTTGTCCAGAAATTAATAATAAATTATATTAATTTGAAAATATTTGCAACTAAGTTCTTAGTTTTTCCTTTCAGATCAAGAAATGTACGGTTCAGATCAATACGTTTTGCCAAGACAGTTGTACCTCAGTACCTACCAGACACTTTTAGAAGATTTTTCAGGGTGTCGCGTGGCACTTTTGAGGTTCTTTGTCAGCTCCTCGGACAGTGTAGAGAAATGCGAAAGAGACAATACCAAGGTGGAAGAGAGGAAGTGCCTGTTCAAAAGAAACTCCTTATGACATTAAGATATTTGGCATCCCAACAAACAGTGTTTGAAATAAGTGATTTGTTTAATGTTAGAGAATCAACATTCCTGAGATGTAAAGAAAATATACTAGATTCTATAAACATCAACTTACTGAATAGATTTATTTGCTGGCCCCAAAACAATGAATTGAATGAAATATCAAATCAGTTCAATGATATGGGAGCATATGAATTTCCAAACATAATTGGTGCAATAGATGGAAGTCATATCCAAATAGAGGCACCACATGAAAATCCAGAAGCATATTTCAACCGAAAACGACGATTTCACTCGGTCATACTGCAAGGTGTTTGCAAAAGTAACTTGTCATTTCTCGGTATTAATGTCGGGTGGCCTGGAAGAGTACATGATGCTAAAGTTTTGCGCAGTTCAAATCTTTGGGAAAATGTATATGAAATGTGTAACTATGGACGATTTCATCTTCTTGGGGATGCTGCCTACCCTTTACGGGCATGGCTGTTGACACAATACAGGGACATGGGAAACCTTACTGCAGGTGAAAGACGTTACAACATCTGTTTATCATCAAAGCGACAGGTTATTGATTGAGCATTTTGTTTATTAAAAGGCAGATTCAGACGCCTGAAGTTTGTTAACTTAAAAAGTGTCGAAAAAGTGTGCAAAGCAGTATCAGTTTGTTGCATTCTTCATAATATTTTTCTGTTAAATGAAGAAGAAATAGAAGGCTTCATTGCAGAAGATGATGACCAAAATCAGAACTTGCATCCTTTACCTTTTAAAGATATAAATACAGAGGGTGCTCAAAAGCGACTTTTAAGCTCCCCAGTGGTGTTTTTGCCACTGACCGTTCCAAGGCGGTGTCCCACTGTGTTCCTTTGTTTGTTCGTTTTGTCCTTGTGTGTTGACTTTGTGTGCGCGCGCGTGTGTGTGCTTATTGTTCGTCTTGTCCTTATTTGTTGGCTTTGGGTGTGTGTGTGTGTGTGTGTTTGTTCGTTTTGTCCTGATGTGTAAGCTTTGAGTGTGTGTGTGGCGTGCTGGGGGTTCGTTTTGAGGAGGCTGCGCTTTTGGTGCGTGGCACTCCCTGTTTGATATTTTTCTTTGTTTTTAGGATAACAAGGCAGATAGCTCACTGACTTGAGAAACTGAATAGCTTGGCATATTTTATCTTGTAACAGGTTTTGTGCAGTATACTGTGAACAAAATTAAAAACATGTCATTGCTTAAAAGGTTAAGCTTAAGGTCATCATTTGGTCAAGATGTTTACCTTTTATTTCTAGACTTCTGTAGTTGGCAGCTTGTGTGAAAAAAAACCAAAGAGAAATATCAAACAGGGAATGCCACGCACCAAAAGCGCAGCCTCCTCAAAACGAACCCCCCAGCACGCAAACGCGTGCACCACACACACACACACTCAAAGCTTACACATCAGGACAAAACGAACAACACACACACACACACACACACACACACTCAAAGCCAACACATAAGGACAACACGAACAATAAGCATACACACACGCGCGCGCACACAAAGTCAACACAAAAGGACAAAACGAACAAACAAAGGAACACAGTGGGGCACCGCCTTGGATCGGTCAGTGGCAAAAACACTGGGGAGCTTAAACCGGTTTATGGTGCGCACCCAACCTCACTCTTACCCCCACCATGTTCCAAAGACATGGGACAGTGTAAATAAAAGTAATCCCCTCCAGGTGAATCTCTAACACACGTAATGGAAACAAAAAGGCATGGCATGTAAAACACAAAAATGCTCGTGTATAAATATATAAAAAGCAAACCTTAAGAACCAAAAACGTATGTACTCAGTGCCTTTTCAGAAGACAGAGCAACAAGAGAAACACCCTTAAGGGCCCGACGAAACAGGTCAGAAGACAAATATAAAAACAGTTCAGTCCTGGTAGGATTTAAAAACTGCTCATCATAGTGTTCTCCCCCTCTTCCATTAGACGCAATCAAAGAGGGAAGCGTAGTGTCCAACTGTAAACGGGTTGAACACTAAACATGCGGTATGTCTCAAAACAGTTGGGTCGTAACCTCTTTTAATAAAACGTTTGATAATCTTTCCAAATACATTTGGAAAATTACCATGACCCAAGATCTTACGAAGTTTGTAAACCACATCCCCATAAAAAACGGGTTTAGAAATACCTTCTCGCAGAAGTGTCTAATTTTAAAACTAAATCAGAATTACGATAATAAAATTTAGTAAAATATTTACGCAATTTGTAATAACGGTAGCCTTGCTGAAGAAGTTTACTTGTAATATATTAATTACGTTCATTGAAATGCTTGACATGACTACACGCTCTGGCAAACCGGATTAATTGAGAAATATATACCCCATAAGATGTAGCTTGAGGTACACCCCCATCCAAATGGGGAAAATTTACAATACTAAAATTAAAATCATCCCTCTTGTCATAAATTTTGGTATGTATAATATTGTCATAAATAGAGAGATGTAAATCTAAAAATGAAGCATCAGTATCCGAATTGTTAGTTTTAATTACCTGAAGCTCCCTAGGATAAATAGTACCCACCAAATGACCAAAAAACGGATTATCCATATTAAGAATATCATCCAGATAGCGTGATGTATTATTAAATGCAGTTATAATATCTGCTTGCGTATCTGGAGAAAGGCTCAACATAAAGTCTCTTTCATAACAATATAAAAACAAATCTGCGACAAGGGGACTCGGATTGTATTGACTTTATGATTGAACATTTCTCTCTATTACTGTCACCAATCACAACCTAATTTTGTTTTTGAATTATCAAGGCTGTGAAGCTGATACTTCAGTTTTAATATGTCAAAGATCTTTGAAAATATTTGTAAAATTCAATAAAATGTATTTCAATTTTCATGTAAAAGTTACTAAGCCCAGGCATGGCGTTGTATCTCATGTAATCCCTAGAAGCAAGAAACCAATATCTCTGAGGACTTCTTTTGTAAGCAAAGGGTCCCATCTTCGAGTCACGGTCACATTTTTTTTACCCTATGACATATATCAAAGAGCAGCTGATGGGGATAATTAATAACAAACCCTTCAAGACAGTCGAAAAGCTGTTTAATTTGTTGACAATCAACTAAAAAGGAACAAACTTCTGAAAGCGACTATAAACATGAAAAGGGTCAACAAGCATTAAACCTCTGACAACATACTTGTATTTCACCTCTAATCTGAGGCGGAGACTTCATTCTGGCTCACCTAATAAGAATGGCCCTATATCGGTAGTAAACAAGAGGATCAAAAACAAAATGGTCCTGGATCGCTCAACTGTCTGACAGGATCAAAATAGTCCTGAATCGCTCACCTCACCAAATGAAGATCCAATGGAAATTGTAGCCTCTAGAGCGGTACCAAGGGGTTTTTCTATTATTTGACCTTGTGTCCTAGCTTTTCACTAAATTTGACCCACATTCAAACCTGAAGTACATATCATCTGTGTTAACATTCTGATCAACTTGCATGAAGATCCTTTAAAAATCATATCCTTTAGAGTGGTCACAAGGTTTTTGAAGTATTTGACCTGGTGACCTAGTTTTTAATCATACTTGACCCAGATTCCAACTTCAACTAGGTATCATCAATATAAACATTCTGACCAAGATACATTCAGTTCCGTTGAAAAACATAAGCCTCTAGAGTGGTCTGAAGGTTTTCTATGATTTCACCTAGTGACCTCTTTTTTAACCCAACTTGATTCGGATTCAAACTTAACCTATATATCAGCAATATAAACATTCTGACCAAGTTAAATGTGGCCTCAAGAAAAAGTTTACGCATGCAATGATGGACGGACGAGTGACACCGCACAATCACAAAAGCTCACCTTGTCACATTTTGACAGGTAAACTCACATTGTCACTTTGTGACAGGTGAGCAAAAACGTTAGTAAGAAACTAAATTAACCATACAACCTCTGCAGGTTACAGTATGTCATTCCATACCAAAGCTACTTAAATAGTATTTCTTCACAAATAATTTTGGAAAAGTTGCACTAAATAAAACAAGAGCTGTCAGTAGGACAGCAGGCTTGAATATTCGTCAGGGTTTGTTGTGTGAACAAAACTTCACTTACATCTTTTAAAATTAGAACAGATATGAAGACTGCAAAGATTAGAAAGTAAATTCAGAGTGCAAAAGGGGCATAACTCTCTTAAATTGAATTTCAGAGTTATGGGTGTTATTTCTACTCCTGTAGACTTTGGTAGTAAATATCTGCTTAAGTTTCAATTCAATAGCTTTGAGAGTAATGGAGATATTTGGACATAAAATAAAACCAAATTTTCTAAGAGCAAAAGGGGCATACCTCTCAAATTGATTTCAGTATTATTTGGATTGCTTTTGCTGGTGTGTAGTTTGATAGTAAAGAACCATTTTAGGTATCAAGCCTGATAGTTACAAAAATATTTGTCATGACATTAACAAAAACTTTAACCCAGTTAATAGCCACCTTATGACTTGTCATTAACGTGTCAAGTTTCAAAGCTATATCTACTCAGGTGCCAAAGGTATCAAAAGAAATGCTTTTTTTATATTTTAAAGTGAAAAAGGGGCGTAAACATGCAAAACAATGTTTCAAGTTTTATAGAATTCTACCCGCTTGTTACTGATAAATGACTGCGGACGGAAGCATACGCAAATAAGGGATCATGATTAAAATGTAGCATATACTTCTTTTAGTTATGAGCATCAAAAACAAAAATTACATTATTTTGGGTATTTCAAAGGCAGTAACTAAGAATAGGGAAAGGAGGCAGACATAAAAAGGAGGTGCACAAGTTGATATCATGTTTGAGACACATGAATGGTATCAGAAATTTATATTTAATACTTTTTAAGTCAGGCACGTCAGAAGGTGAAAATGTGCTTTTTTTAACTTTTATTGACTCTTGAAATAAGGGGCGGACCGAGATAAAAACTTGACGGTCATCATCGCAGTATGTTGGTTCATTTTTATTTTCATTCTACCGACTAGTTACTACGAGATAGCTGTGGACGCACGGACAATGCCATTTCAATACCACCCCCTCCCGATTTCACTGGCGGGGGATGAAAAAACAACAAATGAATATTTATGAAGCCTTGAATGGCCATTGTAAAACCTGGCGCATTAAACATATAGTGCGATGAAAAGGAGACACAACTGAACAGCATGTAAGTAATGTCATGTTAGAATTGAAATAATATCTCCCGAACAGTGATTTTATCTTTGAATAAAATCATTGTCGTTCAGATGCGATGCATTATATCACTCGGGCTTTGCCCTCGTGGTATATTTCATACGCATCTGAACTCCAAAAAGTGATTTTATTCCATGATAAAATCACTGTTTACGATATATTATTTCTTAAACGCAAATATATCCCTTAAAACGCGAAAAAAGCTAAGTACATGTTTTTTAACAAGTGGCTATTGATGTAAAATTCCTTGTAATTTGCTGAGACAGGAAAATACATATTTTTTGTTCTACATGGGAGACAAAGGAAGTTATGTGATAAAATAATTTCTCCCTATAACAATAAATCATTTTGAAATTTAAAGTCTTAAAAAGAAAATGTCAACAACTGCAAATTTTCTTTTTGATAGTAAAGCTTTTCATGAAGCTAAATTTAAAGTTAACTGAGAGAAAAAATGGGCTTAAATGATTTTTTGTTCACCTTGTTAAGTGCAACAAGAATTGATTCAACACAGAATTATCAAAAAAGAGAATAAGTGTTAAATTATATGACTAGTTCTGAAAATTACAGTAGCAAAACTCAAAAAACAATTTTAAGTCATAAAATGTGTATTAAACAAAACATGTTATTCATAAACATGTAACATCATTTGAAACATGTGTAACACTAGGAAACTTGGAAGTGTGTTTTTCCATTAATACTGTATTTCACTTCTCTCCCATTACTAAAATGAAACATGTGTAACACTAGGGAACTTGGAAGTGTGTATCTCGATTAATACTGTATTTCACTTCTTCTCTCTCGTAACTGAAATGAAAGACTCAAACAATTTCATTTTTTCATTGTGCCTCCTCTCATCTGCTTGTTCAGAAAGCTCAATTTGAGCTTTCAGGAAGTCCGTCATCTGTTCAGTGCTTCTCTTCGATTTCTTGGACGAGTAACAATCTGTTAACTGTTCTTTGGTTTGCTTCTATTCTTGCACAATTTACCACTTTCTGAAATAAAATACAATTTTTTGAAAAATGCAGAACACTGAAGCAAAACTTTACTGAAAATACCAAAACCAACATGTTTATCTTATTAGCCATAGATCTCTGTCAACTGAAAAATATACTGCAAGTTACAGTAATGAAATGTAAATGTTCATTTTATGCACCTCACTTAGCAACCAGAGTTGCATCCAGGGTGGAATTTAAACTGCATCATTCTCTGGCCTTTTACTTGGACAAAGTATCTTGGGGTTGTTTTGGGAAATAGGCTAAGGGCGCTTTTGTTTGCAAAAATCCGGTTTGGGTTTTAGGTTTCGGTTTGGATAATAATTAACGATAAACTAAAACCGGTTTCATGTAAAAGAAGTGCTTTAACAAACGGGCGGTTTGTATAAACAAAATGGCGGAGGTAGAAATGATTGGGGCTTTGCTCGAACTTTCAACTGCTTCAACTACTTCTGAAGATCATATTGCTACAATTGACCTAATTCTTTCGAGAGCGAAATCCAAAACATTTTTAATAAACAGTATAGCATCCGCTAGTAGCATGATGCGTGAACAGAAATTTAGAGTTATGGACTACGTAGATGTTGTTTTGCCATGCTACAGTATTGATGATTTCAAGGACAGGTTCCGCATAAGCAGAGAGACATTTGACAAACTAGTAATGTATATGAATCCGCATATGATCAGGATTTGCCCGCATCAGAAAATCAGCACTGAAAAAAAATTGCTCGTATTCATTAAGTATGTTGCGACACAGTTGTACTATCAAGCTATTGCGGATATGTTTGGTATTTGTGAAACTACTGTGCATAACATTGTGCATGACGTGTCGAAACTGATTTCATCTCATTTACTGAATACGTTAGTGAAATGGCCTTCAGGACGATCGCTTAAAAATATTGAAAATGGATTTAAGGAGATGCAAGGTTTTCCAGGTGTCTCGGAGCTATAGACTGCCATTCAGTCAGTATCTTTTTTGGAATGCACCCCTTTTAACAGTTAATGGTATTGTCCAAATTGAAAGATGGACAAGTTTATTATAGAAATTTAGCAGGATAAGGGTTAAAACTCAAATAAAAATATATTATCTCAGAAGTCATTCTGTTGTAAAAAATTACAAAAAAACACACACTGACACAGACACAATTTGTGTGTCACAAAAATTTAAAAAATGAGAGCACCACATTCCTTAATATTAATATTATTGTAATAATTTTCTTGGCCTAGCCGGAGCATCATAGTCCTATTTGAAATAAATCTGTATTTCTTTTCTAAAATTCTATTTGTTTTTCAGAAAAAAAATCACAGAGTTCAATACCAATCCAGACTGGGATAACTGACAGACGTACGAAAGGGTGAACGATGTCATATCTATTATAATATATAATAAACAATACATATTCCAGGCTTACAGTATTAATCTGCATCGAAAATCAGTCGCCAATGTACATTAATCAACCCAAAACATTGAAATCCATGGGGGCTGCCATCTTGTTTTACGATATTTCACGATCGGTAATTTCCGTAATCACTCGGAAATTCCATCAAAGATTAAATGTTTTACGCAAACCATCGGTCATTTTCTTCACAATAGATAAATGATTTGGCAACACTGTTACCTTGTTTTCGAGCTTGAGCACTCCATAGAAACAGTTCTTTCCTTCAAATGAATTTTTCAACTTTCGTTTTCTTTCATAAAAATCATTCGCACAAGGTACGTAAAGAAATGTTCGGGAAGATGAATGTATTGACTAACTTCATTGGATAACTTCACATTGCTTAAACCAATCATAAAAGAGCTATCATGCGTAATTCAGACCCATGTAAAGAAGGATAATTTGGAACCACTTTTTGGTTAGTGCGCAGATATGACGTCACGAGTGACTTCCCTTGTTGGTTCATACTAATCAAGGTAATGGAAAATGTTTTGAAATTTAACAAATCACTAAATTTGGTCACTATCATCGAACATTTTAATAAGACAAATGAAAATTTCTTCACCATACCATATCCACTTTTTGGCTATTTTTTCGTGAAATTTTCAAGGTTTTTTCAATATATATTTCAAGAACTGACAAAAATGGGTTTAAATCAGTGGCAAAATGTGTTCTCTATTGGTTTAGTGCGTCAGGTTAAAAATCTATTCGTATTTCTATAAGATAAGGACCTAAAAGTGAAAATTAGTATATTTCTAAAATTTTGGCGGCCATCTTGGATTTCTAAAAACGTACCATGATGCGGCAAATGCACCCAAGATTTTCTAAAAGTCGAGATATTCCCTTACACTTTGATATATAAATTAGCTCTGGACCTTTTTTGCACACGAAACACCCCTAGGGACTGGAGTAAGAAACTGTCCTTTAAAGAAAACTGAAGATACAAGAACGGATGACAGGGCTAGACAAAGGAAGGATGATAGTCAGTCTTCTAACTTCAACGGACCGACCCTTGCGGCCAAAGGGGGTCCCAGTAGAATTTGATGTTAAGGCCACTGAACTTCACGAAAAACAGGATAACTGACTTGGAACAGTAGAGGAAATATTTGAAAGGAAAAGGGAGACCAACGATGGTGTATATGTTGAGGGCAGTGTTGAAAGGAAGCCGGTAGTCTCCACGGCGGACACTGGTGCCTCTAGAACAATGCTATCATCTAGAGTTTATCACAAGTTAGGTAACACAGAGAGACCACCCCTAAAAGGTTCAGCACGACTGAAGGATGCTGGATGCACTCCTATCAAGATGCTTGGAGAAGCGGTATCCGAAGTTAGGAGAACTACAACTGAACAGAGGTCAGTGTCGCAGATATCGAGGATGATGCTCTGCTGGGATACGATATTCTGAATGCTGCTGATCTACTGCTGTCCAAAAACATGGTCATGTTAAAGGGTAAGGAGATACATTGCCGCCGCAGAGTGAGACATTTAAAGACAAGGAAAGTCAAAGTTGCCAGTGATGTAGAGATTCCGGGAAGAACAGAAACATTGGTACAGTCGACATTGTATTAAGAGACCACCCAAGGGACTGGTAAGAAGTGGTCTTTTAATGGAATGGTCTCTTAATGAATTTCAGTCAGATGAAAATGAAAGTTATTTTCTAACTGTTAATGTGACTGTATTTATTATGAACATGCATGTATGGTTTCAAAATCTGTTTTAACACCGTGAAGTCCAAAAACCGTGAAAATTATGGCTAGATTGTTTGTCAGTTTGACTGATACAAAGAGCCTTCAGTCACGTACCAAACGTACTCGCTAATTACACAGATAAAAAAATGCCCAGTAGAATTTTGGTACCCGGTCGCTTATTAGATACTTTTGTCGAATATTTTACCTGTCGGGACTACATTTATGCGGTCGCTAGTCGTTTAATAAAAAAGTCGTTTAATGGAATGAATTTTCATACTGAAAACGTTCGGGAGGGATTTTGACCGGTCGTTTAATACAAAACTCGCTTAATAGAGGTGGTCGCAAGTACGATGTCGACTGCAGATGTATTTGTAGAAAGAAGTGATGATGATATACAGGCAGATTACCTAGTGGAACCTACAGATGGATTCAAAGAACTACCAGTTAGTGTTAGCATCGACGTTAGTTGATACAAACATGTC
Source organism: Mercenaria mercenaria (assembly GCF_021730395.1). Taxonomy (NCBI): domain Eukaryota; kingdom Metazoa; phylum Mollusca; class Bivalvia; order Venerida; family Veneridae; genus Mercenaria; species Mercenaria mercenaria. The sequence goes on from NC_069372.1 coordinate 56,342,083, forward strand.
GGCGACTTCAAAGGTGCGGATCTTGAACCCATTCCCTACAGATATTAAACTCAAGACAAGATGCTGTGATAGGCAAGGCCCGTGTAAGAGAAAGAACATGAACGTTAGGTAGACAATTTGAACAGGATAAGGCGAGATGTTGTAGAGAAGAAGCAAGTGGAGTCCATGCCCGAGTTGCTGAGGTCAAAAGAAGACCATCTAAAGGAACCTTTCAATAAAGCTGTGAAGGGTCGAACTAGTCAAAAATCTGAACTTATTGCAGGTCCTCTAGAGAAACATTCAGGCACGTTTTCAATAGGTGAGTGGGACCTTGGTATGACAGATCTAGTCGAACACCCAATTAACACAGAGGATGCTGCACCGGTAAGGCAACGTCCAAGAAGGGTACCTCTAGCGTATGCAGACGAGGAGAAGGCTATTGAAGATCTTGTAAGGAAGGGCTCATCCAGAAAAACACCTCGCCATGAGCGAGTCCAATTGGTCTTGTCAAAAAGAAGTCAGGTGCTATCAGGCCCTACGTTGACTACCGCAGTCAATGCTCTCGTCAAACAAGAGGCTTCCCGCTTCCCAGAGTTCAAGATTTCCTCGATGCGGTTGCTGGTGCCAGCCTGTTTAGCAGCTTTGATCTCACCAGTGGGTTTTTTCAGACACCTCTTAAAAAAGGAGGATATCCTTATGAACGCTTTTGTATGTAAGTTTGGTCAGTTTGAGATGACTAGGATGCCATTTGGTCTGAAAAGTAGCAGCATCACGTTTCAGAGAATGACGGAGCTTGCACTGCAAGGTCTTCAGTGGGAAACCTGCTTACTTTAGATTGATGACCTTATCGTAAACGGAGCGACCTTCAATCAGCATATTGAACGTGTTGATGACGTTTTGAATAGAATCCAATCAGCCGGTTTGTAATTGCGTCCAGACAAATGTCATCTGCTGCAGACGGAGGTAATGTTCCTAGGCTATGTGGTTTCGAAAGATGGTGTCCGACCAGAACCAACAAACATATCAAAGATACTCCAGTAGCCAAGGCCAGAGACTCCTAAACAAGTGAAGCAGTTCGTTGCGACAGGCTCATACTACAGAAAATTCGTCAGAGGGTTCGCTACAACCGCCAGGACGTAAGTAGAATTAACGAAGAAGGGCAAGGAATTTATTTGGAGTATCGACTGCGAAAAGGCATTCTTTGCACTTAAAATACACTTACCAGTCCTGATGTCATGGGTTACCCTCTGAACGATGGCGGCATGTTCATTCTTGATGCGGTGCTTCGGAGATCGGAATTTATTCCGTGTTGGCCCAAGAGCAATGTGGGCGAAAAAGAGTGATCACATACGCAAGCAGAGGATTTAACAATAAAATCTGGAATGTAGATCCCTCGGAAGCACCGAGAACAAGGCAAATAGTGAAAATTGCAGACTCGGTTTGATTGAGTCTGTTCATGGGAAGTAATGGAAAAAGCAACACTGCCCACGCCCCCTAGCACCGGCTTAAGCAGTATTCAATGAATGAATGAATGAGTTTGGTTTTACGGCGAATCGACACAAAAAGGTCATATATCGCCGAGAAAAAGTTAAATGAATCACGTTAATTGTAGAGCATCTATAAAACTATTAAAGTAAAAAGGTATATACATATATAGCGTAAAAAGACAATTGCAAACATAAAAATGTAAAACATGTAAATAAAAATCAAATAAGGTTCAGATTCTATGATATATGCCTATTTGTTTCAAAAATTGCAAAATTTTGTCGGCAGGAACTTGTTCAAACAACTCTTTTAACGATTCTACATTATAGTATGAATTGCGCTGTGGATCGAAGTCAACACAGTTGATTAAAATATGTTTAATAGAAAGCGGTGTTTGACATGGTACACATTCAGGTTGATCTTCATTGTTCAAAAGAAACGAATGAGTTAACCGAGTATGACCTATTCGACAACGAGAAAGAACAACTTCCTCCCTGCGAACAGATCTATTTCCCTGGTGCCATTCACCTAAAGTAGGTTTAATTTCACGAAGTTTATTGAACGAAGCATTGTTCCATGAAGACTGCCATTCAGTTAAAATATATTTGTTGATATTTGACCTAAAATCAGTATATGGTAATTTCAATTTAGATTGATTTAATGAAAGTGAGTTCTTTGCTGCGGTATCAGCATCCTCATTTCCATTAATACCAACATGATAGGAATCCAACAGAATATGATGGACTTCTTACAAGAAGTTCATGAACCTTGACAAGAATTTTGAATGAGAGATTTTCTGTATGACGGTTGTGTATTGATTGTAATACAGAAAGTGAGTCGGAAAGATGATAACTTTCTTCATTATATTCTGAAATAAAATAAGGGCCAATCAATAGCGTTTTGCCTCGGCTGAAAAAAATTGTAGCGTTATTGGCAAACGTAATTTGATTGATGCAGATTGCTAACGGCGGCACATCCAACCTTTGATACATCCTTAGGACCATTGTATAAATGGAAAGTGATCTTGTTAGTCGACTTGATTTCATTATATTTGGACTTGATAAATTTCAGGGTTTGTTTCAGACTTTTTCAAGGCGGTTTTCATTCAGAAGACCTGTTGGAGAACTAAGAGTTCCATGGTGGTGTATTCAGAATTAAGTTTTCTTTGATATCATCAAATTCAAAATCAGTTTCCTTCATAGAATTGCTGATGCGAAATCCAAAGGTTTTATTTGTTTGGTTTTCTGTCTACGAATCCTGGTACTAAGGGCTTTAATATGATTTTGATGGTTCAGTGATTGATTTTGTTGCAGACATCCCTCAGCATATTGTAATGACAGTTTTTCACGTCTCGTGTAAGGAGGGTTCGTTTGCTTCAACTACAGCTTTCAACAGGCGATGTTCAAATGCGCCAAGAGCAATACGAAGTACTCGTGATTATGGATAGTATCCAACATTGTAAATACGATTTTCTGGCCGAACCATATACAACACAACCGTAATCTAGCTTGGACCTAATCAAGCTCTATAAAGTCTTAACAAAACCTTGCGATCTGCTCCCAATCAGGATTTTGAAAATACCTTTAAATATGATTCAACGATTTCAAACATTTGGCTTTCGGTATTTTATGTGTGATATGAAAGAAAGCTTTTTAGCAAAAATAACACAAAAATTTTGCTTCTCAACAACGGTATTTTTGTACCATTTAGAAAAAGCTCAGGGTACACAATGTTGTTTCCGTAATTGACAAAAGGACACTTGAGTTTTTGATTTGGGAAAATTTAAAAAACCATTTTCCCACAGGTTGGCAGTAACGTACTATGAATACAGTATGGACCATGAGCCAATATGCACTTAAATTTACTACACTTATAATGTTTCTTAGGAAAAAAATAGCAAAAAGCATTTTGAAAAAAATTGCTCTGTGACAATGAGCCATATGAAAAGGTGATCAGAATGTTTGACATTGCATTGCTTCCAGGTCCGTATCTTGTTTTTCAAACAATAGTTCCTTATCAATTGTTGGCCGCCTTTTCGGCAAAAGATTAATCTTTCAGAAACCTTACTTCAAACCATTCCAATCCGTTTAGCATCACAAGCGTGAGCAACGGCATACGAAACGATAGTGATTTCTCCACCCGAATAAATCCCACACCATTTTTCGCATCGAAGTCTCCCCCTAAAACACATCAAGCTCACAGTGCGAGTTTAAAATAACGATTTAACCGTTCATAACAGACTAAAACAAACTGACATGACGCGAAAACTAGGTTCAACCCTACTTTGTTACTTACCAATTCGCTATTTAACATTTTCACTTTCGGAAATTACTTGCCTGCCATGATTGCCGTTGACAAGACGGTGTTGTAAAGAAGTTTTCTTGGCGGAGACAGTTTACGTATTTCAAAACGTAGCGATAAAATCCAAAGAGTACCCGAATATAAACAGCAGCGATGCTACGAGGATTATTTACCAAATCAATAAATAACAACTGGTAATAATTAAGTAGAATTGAACCTTATTTTCAGTTTGTAAGCCTAATCTTAGCCTATTGACTGCTTGCATGCTGATTAATTAAATGACATGGTGTACTTGATTTGTTTTTACGGGGAGACTTCGGGTTGCAGAAAATGTGTGGGATTATTGGGTGGAGAAATCGCTATCGTTTCGTATGCCGTTGCTTGCGTCGGTTGTGATGCGTAAACGGTTTGGAACTGGGTTTTTGAAGTAAGGTTGTTTCTGAAAGATTAATCTTTTGCCGAAAAGGCGGCCAACCATTGATAAGGAAATATTGTTTTGAAAAAAAAATACGGACCTGGAAGCAGTGCACATGTCAAACTGTTCTTGATCACCTTTCTCATGGCTCATTGTCACAGGAGCAAAATTTTTTTCAAAATGGCTTTTTGTCATTTTTTTCCTAAGAAAACATTATAATTGTAGTAAATTTAAGTGCATATGGCTCATGGATCCATACTGTATCCTAGGTACGTTACTGCCACCTGTGCATTTTCCATGGCCCAAGTTTGAACTTTGTTCAAACACTGCTGTAATTGGCGTTCAATCGTACGCATATTTTTTGAACGATAACATATTAGAAAGTCATCAACATATAATGAACGATCTATCCCTGGTGACAAACATTTCACAATATTATTAATTTTGATGCTAAAAAGTGTGACAGATAAAATAGAACCTTGTGGAACTCCCTGTTCTTGCTCAAAAGAGTCAGAAAGGGTAGAACCAACACGTACTTTAAAATTGCGATCTGATAAAAATTGCGATATAAATGTTGGAAGACGACCTTTTAAACCTAAGTCGTTAAGATCATTCATAATACCATATTTCCATGTAGTGTCATAGGCTTTTTCTAAATCGAAAAAGACAGACACTAAATGCTCTTTTTTAACAAATGCATCACGAATAAAATTTTCCAGTCGAACAAGATGATCAGTTGTGCTGCGCTGCTTGCGAAAACCGCTTTGAAAGTTTGTAATTAGGCCTTGAGATTCAAGATACCAAACTAGTCTAGAATTGATCATACGTTCTAGCGTTTTACATAAACAACTGGTATGTGCAATCGGTCTATAATTACTGGGGTTAGTGCTATCTTTCCCGGGTTTTGGTATTGGAATAACTATTACTTCTCTCCAGGAATCTGGAAAAATGCCAGTTTTCCATGTAATATTATAAATTTCAAGTAGGAGGTCTAATGATTCTTGTGGTAAATGTTTTAAAAGTTGATAATGAATTTGGTCCGGACCAGCTGCGGTATCGTGACATTTATCTAAAGCGTCAAGCAATTCTGTGAGTGAAAAAGGTTTATTATAATCTTCATCATTACTTGAATCAAAATTTAAAGGTTTACTTTCTTTAGTCGATTTTATGTTTTGAAACTTTTTATCATAATTGTTTGATGAAGAATTTTTTGAAAAAGTTTTACCAAGTGTATTGGCAATGTCCTCCTTGGTAGATGCAGTAGACTGGTCTGACTTTGTAAGATGGGAAACATTTGAGGATTTTCCTTTTCCACTTATTTTGCGAATCATTTCCCAGACTTTTTTAACCGATGACCTAGAATTAAGTTTTGAAACGTATGAATGCCATGATTTTTTCTTTGCTTGTTTTATAGTTCTGCGAGCTTTTGCTCTCAGAATCTTAACTGATTGTAGGTTTTCTTTCCTCGGCCGTATATTGAACTTTTTAATGGCCGCTCTACGTTTTCGAACAGCAGTCTTACAATCATCATTATTCCAAGGCTTATTTTTATGTTTACCATTTCTTGATGTTTTAGGAATGGACTTGTCAGCAATATCGGACAGAAGAACTGAAAACCGATCAATAGGATCATAAAAATTAGTAAAATTCTCCAAAGTCAAATCATTTTTACATAGCGTTTCAAATTGCTTCCAGTCAGCTTTATTAAATTTGAAATATGAAGGGTGGTCTGATGGGAGATTAGAAGTATTTGAAATAATAATTGGAAAATGGTCACTACCATGCAAGTCATCCAGTACTTTCCATTCAAAATCCAGAAAGATGTTCGGTTGACAAATTGTCAAATCAAGCGAAGAAAAGTTGCCTGTTGTAGGATGAAGGTAAGTTTTGGATTTATCATTTAATAAACAGAGGGCATTTCTTTCAATAAAAGTTTCAATAATTTGACCTCTAGTGTTGCTGTCAGAACAGCCCCAAAATTCATGATGACCATTAAAATCTCCCATAAGCAAAAATGGTTGTGGTAATTGTTTTATAAGATCATCAAGATCTTCAAGATTTAGTTTAAATGTGGGAGGTATGTAAATCGAACAGATAGTAATTGGTCGATGTAATGTTACGTTTATTGCAACTGATTGAATACTTGTATATAGAACAATTTGTCTGTGCGGACATGCATTATTAATAATAATAGATGTACCACCAGAAGCTCTATCAGTGTTAGTATTTATGAAATTATACACTGAATAATTTTTGAAAGCTATTTTGTCCGTTTCCTTTAAAAATGTTTCACTAAGGCACATAAGTGAAGGATTATATTTTGATAAGAGAAGGAGAATTTCATTATAATTTGCTTTAAGTCCACGGCAATTCCACTGGATAATTTTACTTTCCATTTACACTGGTAAACAAAAATTAAACGACTGGAAATTTAAAGTATTAGTGTTGCATTGATTCAGGAGGTGGGAACCTTTTAATCTTCCCCTCCTTTGTGCTAATTACACTGGACGGAGCAGATAATGGCGGATCGTCATCGTTTGATCCCTTTCCAAACCCATCAGTTTTCAAGTCAATTTTTTGTTTGGGTGTTTGACTCACCCCACGTTGATTAGAATTTTGCTTTGACGACTGCGAATTTGTGTAGTTCGGAACATTTTGTACAGCTGGTGGCAGCCTTGGTTTAGCAGCTGCATTTTGAACTACTGGTGTCTGAACAGGTTTTCCTGGTAGTTTTGGCTTTTCGTTTTGAGCATTTGGTATAGGCACGGAATCAGTTTGCGTAGACGCATCAATACATTGAGTAGATTTGTTTGAGTTAGATTTTGTTATGGAAGAATATGTTGCTGTCAGTGATGGAGATACGAATTAAGCATTGGCAATTTGTCTAGCCTCAGGAAATCCAATACCCTGTGTGAATTTGACATGGAGAACTTCCTTTTCGATCTTCCATGTCTTGCAGTCTCGAGACTTGGCTGAATGGGGCTCGCCGCAATTCACACAACGCAATGGATATCTGCAGGTGTCATGTTCATGAGAATAGCCATCTTGGCAGCACTTTGGGCAAATGTGATCAGCTTTACAGTTCTTTTCATTGTGGCCAAACTTGAAACAATTATAACATTGAAGAGGATTTGGAATGTAAGTTGAAACTTTTGTACGAAGATAGCCAATGTTGATAACAGAAGGAAGAAATGGAACGCCAAATGTTAGGATGATAGTGTTCGTTTGGATTTCTTTACCTAGTTTCTTTATTTTGATGCGTCTAGCAGCAGTGACATGTTGCGCAGCAAGTTCTCGCACAATTTCCGTCTCCGATACTCCTGCAAGATCAGGACAACGAATGATCCCCCTTGAGGAGTTCAGAGAACGGTGTGGGATACACTTGCACGGGTGGTTAAAAAATGACGTCATGCCAAGTAAATTATGTGCATGCGCTGCTTTGTCAACCTCCACGAGCAGGTCCCCTGTACGCAGTTTCTTAACTGATTTTGGAACACCAGCGACACTCTCGAGTGTTTTCTCAATCAGAAATGGAGAAATACTTGACATTTTAAATGTTTCGTCGGTGGACTGAATCAGAAGAAATCTAGGGTAAACAGTGTTTGAGCCAAATGGTCGGTGAGAAGAATTCTCACCTTCCTTGTCGTCAGAGTCTGTTTCCGAATGCGGTCGTTTATTTTTATTTGTATTTTCCATGCTTAAATGTTTCAGATTCATTACTCGCACCCCCCACCCGCCGCGGAGTCCAACAAGGGAACATGTAAACAAAGCGGATATCCAGCTTATACATGTTAGGGATACTGTAGTGATATACTCGGCCAGATATTTTGCAATCTTTTAATATCACCAGCTGTATTGCAGAAAACAATAAGGGGATTGAAGGGATTGCTACTCTACCCAACCAATTGACCCTAAGCCACCGCCTTCTAGGAAATAAGATGGAAATACATAATACAGTGAAGTGTTCTATAACTGTGTGAACGTACAATGAAATTTGCTGAGCGCAGTAAGATATGACAATAGGGAGAGACATAAGATTTTGTATAACATAAATTTGCAAAAGCTCAGAAAATTGTACAATCTAGAAATGAAAACACATAGATGTAATTTAAAGTGAAGAACAAGAAGATGCAAACGTAATAAAAGAGATTTCCTAGGGCTTGGCATGACTAGCCGATTGATCGTATCGGGCCAATACGACCGCCAAAAACGTCTACACCGAATCAGAGGCCAAAGATGTGTATTGGCATCCACATCCCGGAAAGAGAATGTATACTTAAGCAGTATTCAATCTTCAAATCTAAATGAGGAGCAAAACTATTGCGTAACTGAGCAAGAGCTGCTAGCAGTGGTCTTTTTCAGCCAGTATTTTCGCCAGTATCTTTTGGGACGGCGTTTCTTAGTCCAAACAGACCATAAGGCCTTAGTCTGGTTGTTCAGCATCAAAGAGCACAGCGGTAAGATAGCAAGATGAATCGAGATCTTAGCACCATATGAGTTGGCAATGAGTACAGGCCTGGAAAGAAGCAACCACATTGTGGTGCTCTAGCGAAGTAGATATGACTGAGGCCTTAAAATGTGGACCCTGTAAAATGCAGGAAACGCGCAGAAAACATGGGGTATACAACTAATCTCTGCAACCAAGCATCAATATGTTCAAGTACTGATCTGGGAACCAGAGCCGACAAAGTTAGGGGCACTACTGAGCACAGTGATAAGGACACCGATGACTCGGATTCAAGTACCTCAAAAGACATGGAGGGTAAAGCTGTTCGTCCTTGGCTTGAAGAAAATGATAATGGCTGAAAAACAGAGGTCTGATCCAGAAATTGTGCCAATCATCAATGTACTGGCGGAGAACTTAAAACCAAGTAGCACTGCCATGGAAAATCAGACAACAAGGCAATACTACATTGTTTGGGATTCGCTTTAAATGAAGGAAAATGTCCTTTGCAGACGTTTTCGAAAGAAGAATGGGACTGACGAGTATAAACAGGTTATTGTGCCGCGTATCCTGCAAAAGGAAATTCTAAGCGAAAGACGAGACAGCGTACTTTTAGGCCATCTTGGAACCAAGAAGACAAAGCAAAGAGTCCAGACAAACATTTATTGGTATAGTTTGAAGGGTGATGTCAATCTGTATCTCAAGACGTGTGACGTCTGCGAATCTGATAAAGCTCCGCAGAAAACTCCAAAAGGTTCAAGGGGTCACCTGCAATGTAGTGCATCATGGGATACTGTGGCCATAGATTATCTTGTCCTAGTCAATCGAAACAAATACATACTTGTGCTTACCGACCATTTCACAAAGTAGGTTAAAAAAAAGACAAATATCAAACAGGAAATGCCACGTACCAAAAATGCAGCCTCCCCAAAACGAAACCTACAGCACGCAGACGTTCACACCACAAACACATACACGCGCACACACACAAAGCCAAGACATGAGGACAAAACGAACAAACACAGGAACACAGTGGGGCTCCGCCTTGGAACGGTCAGTGGCAAAAACGAATTCATAGCGTAGCCGAAGCAGCAAGCAGAGGACTGTTCCCTGCGAACAGCAAATGAATTTATCTCTAGATGGGGGACACCCTTGAAGATCCATAGTGATCAAGGCCCAGCATTTGACAGCAATGAGTTTAAAGAACTATGTTCCCTGTTTCAGATAAAGAAGAGTAGAACAAAAAAACAAAGACAAATATCCAACAGGGAATGCGACGTACCAAAATCGCAGCCTCCCCAAAACGAAACCTACAGCACGCAGACGTGCACACCACAAACACACACACATACACGTGCACACACACAAAGCCAACACACGAGGACAAAACGAACAAACAAAGGAACACACACACACACACATACACGCGCACACATATGAAGTCAACACATGAGGACAAAACGAACAAAGGAAACACAGTGGGGCACCGCCTTGGAACGGTCAGTGGCAAAAACACCACTGGGGAGCTTAATCCGGTTTATGGTGCGCACCCAACCTCACTCTTACCCCCACCATGTTCCAAAGACACGGGACAGTGTAAATAAAAGTAATCCCCTCAAGGTGAATATCTAACACACGTAATGGAAACACAAAGGCATGGCATGTAAAACACGAGAATGCTCGTGTATAAAATATAAAAAGCAAACCTTTAGAACCAAAGACGTATGTACTCAATGTCTTTTCAGCAGACAGAGCAACAAGAGAAACACCCTTAAGGGCCCGACGAAACAGGTCAGAAGACAGATATCAAAACAGTTTAGTCCTGGTAAGCCCGAGACACCGAAGGGAAATAGCCAGGTTGAGCACTACAATAACAGTTTCTTGAAAATTATAAAAGCTTTCCTCATAGATCAGGATGAAAGGGACATTTTCCCTGGATGCATAGCTGGAGCATACCGCTCCTCTCCCAACGAGTCGACAAAACTTAAACAAAACCTGATGTGTTGGGCGCGAGGTGAGACTTCCAGCTGACCTGTACAATATCTACTCGCCTTATCCTGTGCCAGCGACACTGCCTTAATCTGTGCCTCCAACACTACTGCCATCTGCAACACTACCGCTGTCTGTGCCACCGACACTGTCACCATTTGTTCCACCAACACCTGCCGCCAGCATTGCAATATGATCCTAGTATGCCGGGGTTGACAAGGTCTTCTGATGCTTTATCCACCATCAATACTTAAAGCACTGAATTATTGGCGAAAACCCAACTCGCGGGCGTAAGTCCCATTTTGCACATACCCGAATAACGTTTGCGACGTCGGTGGCAAGGGCAACCAGGCACCTACAGAACTCACTGGATTCGATGAGTGACTCCCTGGTCAACATATCAAGGACAGCCGACCGAATTTCAGAGGAGATGAGGCGCCATGGACGGAGGCCAGAACCAGAGAAGAAGAAACCAAGAAAAATCACCGCACCCTTAAATCTGTAGTAAATAAGAAATCTAATGGGAGATAAACATTTGAACTTTATATATATACTGGGATAACTTTGCTATTGATAATTGTTAAGGCATTTGATGAAAATCTATTATAAATTATAAATCTATATTAATTCCATGTATATATGGTTTAATATATATGGTTTCATCTCAGTGTAGTTATATTTTCTTGTCCTTCGGGATCATTGATTTCAACTCCTTTAGATTTGAAGATTGAATACTGCTTAACCCGGTGCTAGGGGGCGTGGGCAGTGTTGCATTTTCCATTACTGCTCATGAACAGACTCAATCAAACCGAGTCTGCAATTTTCACTGTTTGCATTGTTTTCGGTGCTTCCGAGGGATCTACTTTCCAGATTTTATAAAGGTGATTAGTCATATGCTACCAGTTTTAGTTCAGAAAGCGTAAAAATGTAAATATTTATGGCAACACGAGTTTTGCCATGGAAAACCGGGGGGTAATGAAATGCTCTAGAAATTTTACCTTTATATGGATAATCCGTTTTTTGGTCAGCTGGTTGGTACTATTTATCCTAGGGAGCTTCCGGTAACTAAAACTAACAATTCGGATACTGATGCTTCATTTTTAGATTTAAATCTCTCTATTTATGACAATATTATACATACCAAAATTTATGACAAGAGGGATGATTTTAATTTTAGTATTGTAAATTTTCCCCATTTGGATGGGAACGTAATCAATATATTACAAGTAAACTTCAGCAAGGCTACCGTTATTACAAATTGCGTAAATATTTTGCTAAATTTTACTATCGTAATTCTGATTTAGTTTTAAAATTCAATAGTAATTTAAAGACACTTCTGCGAGAAGGTATTTCTAAACCCGTCTTTTATGGGGATGTAGTTTACAAAATCTTGGGTCATGGTAATTTTCCAAATGTATTTGGTAAAATTATAAAACGTTTTATTAAAAGAGGTTACGACCCAACTGTTCTGAGACATACCGCATGTTTAGTGTTCAACCCGTTTACAGTTGGACACTACGCTTCCTCTTTGATAGTGTCTGACGGAAGAGGCGGAGGACACTATGATAAGCAGTTTTTAAATCCTACCAGGACTGAACTATTTTGATATCTGTTTTCTGGCCTGTTTCGTCGGGCCCTTAAGGGTATTTCTCTTGTTGCTCTGTCTTCTGAAAAGGCATTGAGTACATACGTTTTTGGTTCTAAAGGTTTGCTTTTTATATATTTATACATGAGCATTTTTGTGTTTTACATACCATGCCTTTATTTTTCCATTACGTGTGTTAGAGATTCACCTTGAGGGGATTACTTTTATTTACACTGTCCCGTGTCTTTGGAACATGGTGGGGGTAAGAGTGAGGTTGGGTGCGCACCATAAACCGGTTTAAGCTCCCCAGTGGTGTTTTTGCCACTGACCGTTCCAAGGCGGTGCCCCACTGTGTTCCTTTGTTTGTTCATTTTGTCCTCATGTGTTGACTTTATATGTTTGCGCGTGTGTGTCTGTGTGTTTGTGGTGTGCACGTCTGCGTGCTGTAGGTTTCGTTTTGGGGAGGCTGCGTTTTTGGTACGTGGCATTCCCTGTTTGATATTTGTCTTTGTTGTTTTTTGCGGCTTTTCCTGGCGACAAAGCATGAAACTGGCTGTTGTCTTAGGTCATATTACAAGACAACAACCAGACATTACGTTTTGTACCTGCATTTTGATCTATTCTTCACTTTTGAAGCCGTTTTTCATGACAGAACTGTGTCAAAGTTTGTAAATGTATCTGGTTTTTACGACTCGTGTCAACAATTCTTCATTCCTTCATTTTGATTTCCAGATGTTAAATTCCAATTTCATATGGTGAAGAAACCTTCATAAAGTAAATCTGCCAAGTAAATCAATAAATTATGATGTATAATAATTTATTTTTTAATTTTTATCTAGAGCATTTGTTGCTTACAAGTTCATTCGCCATCTTGTTTTACACGGTTTTACACATAGCTGATAGTTGCTAAGAAGCTTTTTATATCATGACTCCTCAATTGCATGCTAGTAAGCCCAAGTTTGAGGCTCTCCCCGTACATTCAATCAGGGCTGTAATATTTCGATCTTCTCAGGTCGTTCAGCACGACTTTTATGTCGTGTTATTGGTACTGTTTAGTTTCTCAACATGACCATTTCGGCCTGGGTGGTTCCAATACTCCAGCTTTCATAGCCTTAGGTATTGTATAATCAACCCTTGGATATGGTGCCTGCTTTTAAATTTTGTCTTTTGACAGTCCCTGTGATATGCAGGCTCCATAACCTCAGATCCCCTTTCTTAATTCCAGTTTGTTTAGTTCTGCCCATTGTTTTCTCGTTTGGGGCAAACCCTTTACTTTATCTGGGGACCAAACGCCGCTCTTCATGGAATTACACGCCACAACCCGTGTATCATTGAAGGTTCCATGTGCACCGCCGTTTGAATGCATCTTCGGATGTACCGCCGTTTGAATGCATCTTCGGATGTCTCTTAATTGCTTTTTGTACTTTTAGCATGTATAAATGTTGAGTTCTGCTCAACCCGGGGCTAGAGGGCGTGGACGGTAGCATGCATCTCCACTACCGTTCATGAATAGGCTCAATCAAACCGAGCCTGCAACATTTTCGTTTCTGTGTTGGGCGACCTGTGAAGTTTCCACTTTTCTCTATTTTATATTGAGTGAGTGAGTGAGTTGGGTTTTACAGCGAATCGACACAAAATGGTCATATATCGCCGAGAAGAACTGTAAAGCATAAATATTGATGTAAAAATGTAAAGCATACCTAAAAACATCCATGTAAAACTGTAAAGAACACTATGAATAATGTAAAACATATCTAAAAACATCCATGTAAAAATGTAAAGCATATCTAAAATCAGTTATGTAAAAATGTGTATACGTATGTGTTAAAATATAGCTGCAAACACAATAATATTGCAAGATGTAAATAAAAATATGAAATGTAAGATTTTTATATATATTCCTATCTGCTTTCAAAACGATAAAATATTTCCGACTGAGACGTTTTCAAATAACTCCTTCAAAGATTGAACGTCATAATCTGCACTGCGTTGTGTAGCAAAATCAACACAGTCTATTAAAATATGTTTAATAGTTAGCGGTGTTTGACATGGTACAAATTCGGGTTGATCTTCTTTATTCAAAGATAAGAATGAGTCAAACGGGTATGATCTATTTGACAGCGAGAAAAGACAACTTCCTGCCTACGAACAGATCTGTTCCCTTGGTGCCATTTCCCTAGAGTAGGTTTGATATCATGAAATTAATTGAATGAAGCATTATTCCATGACGATTGCCATTCAGATAAAATGTATTTGTTTATATTGGGTCTAAAATCGGTATGTGGTAATTTCAAAATAGATTGTGATAAAAGAAGGGATTTCTTTGCTGCAATATCAGCATCCTTGTTTCCATGAATACCAACATGACTGGGAATCCAACAAAATATGACAGACTTTTTTAAAAATAGTTCATGAAACCTGAGAAGAATATTTTGAATGACTGGATTTTCCATATTTTGGTTATGAATTGACTGTAAAACAGAAAGCGAGTCTGAAAGATAATAAATTTTTCTTCACTATTCTTTTATATAAAATTTAGAGCTAAATCAATAGCTTTGGCCTCGGCTGAAAATATTGTTGCATTATTTGGCAAACGTAATTTTGATTGATGAAGGAGGCTGACAGCAGCATAGCCAACCTTCGATTCATCTTTTGAACCGTCTAAGTATGTAAATTGCAAAATAGTCCTTGTAAGTTGGTTTGATTTCATGATAAATGGACTTGAATATTTCAGGGTTTGTTTCAGACTTTCTAACGGCAGTTTTCAAATCGAAAAGAACTGTAGGGGTATGAAGGGTCCATGGTGGTGTATCTGGAATTGAAGCCTCCTCTAGGTCTCTTAAATATTTTAGATATTTTTGTATTTTTCAGTCTGCTAAAGCCATTTTAAATCTTCACCACAAATTGTCTGTGGTTGCCACAATTTTTCTGTGCACCACATTTTTATGGACACCACAAATTTTCTGTCGTCGCCATAATTTTTCTGTGGAGATTTCGTGAATTCACCATTCTTTTGTGGGATGTTCGGTGACAGTATATAAGGGCTGCTCACCGTAATTTTGGAGCCCAGACACCAAAATTTTGGCTGCACACTGTATTTTGGCACTTACTTAGAACTTTAAAATATTTAACCAGATTCGAAATTAGAAAGGTGTGCATTATTTGTTTTACTTTAGGTTTCTTAGAAAATACTTTTAAAGTATATTATTGTGTAAAAATAGACTTTACAATTTATTATTGATTGTATACTTATCTTGGGAAACTGACAGTGCGTAGAATTCTTATGGTAGCCTCGCGGCTGTAACCGTTCGTAACCGTGTTTTTTGTACGCTTTGAAGATTACATGCATATAGATTTTGTGAACTCTGCATTGAAAATGCTAGGTTTGTTTAGTAAATTTTAGAAACTTTTAAAAGTCTTGCATTTTATTTTACAATTATAATTAATATTTCATTAATTAGGACATATTACAAGACAACAATCAGACATTACGTATTGTACCAGCTAAATATAATTAATATTTCCCAAGAGTACCCAGTGTTAGAGCATCAAGGTTAGAACCACTCGACCCTCCTGACACAAGCAGACTTCTGAGACCGTGTCACGTAGAGTAGCCTACAGATGAACAGTCACGTTGAGCAGTCAACTGATTAGAGAAAAGTGGAAACTTCACAGGTCGCCCAACACGACAAAAACGAACATGTTGCAGGCTCGGTTTGATTGAGCCTGTTCATGGACGGTAGTGGAAATGTATGCTACCGTCCACGCCCTCTAGCCCCGGGTTGAGCAGAACTCAACATTTACACATGTCAAAAGTACAAAAAGCAATTTAGAGACATCCGCAGATGTTATCAAACGGCGGTGAATATGGAACCTTCAATGATACACGTGTTGAGGCGTGTAATTCCATGAAGAGCGGCGTTTGGTCCCCAGATAAAGTAAATGGTTTGCCCCAAACGAGAAAACAATGGGCAGAACTAAACCAACTGGAATTTAGGAAGGGGGTCTGAGGTTATGGAGCCTGCATATCACAGGAACTGTCAAAAGACAAAATTAAAAAGCAGGCACCATATCCAAGGGGTGATTAAACAATACCAAAGGCTATGAAAGCGGGAGTATTGGAACCACCCAGGCCGAAATGGTCATGTTGAGAAACTAAACAGTACCAATAACACGACATAAACGTCGTGCTGAACGATCTGAGAAGATCGAAATATAACAGCCCTGATTGAATGTACAGGGAGACTTTTTACGGCCGCCACACGGCACAAACAACGCTGCTGTGATAATAAAATAGAGAAAAGTGGAAACTTCACAGGTCGCCCAACATGACAAAAACGAAAATTTTGCAGGCTCGGTTTGATTGAGCCTGTTCATGGACGGTAGCGGAAATGCATGCTACCGTCCACGCCTTCTAGCCCCGGGTTGAGCAGAACTCAACATTTACACATGCTAAAAGTACAAAAAGCAATTTAGAAACATCCGCAGATGTAATCAAACGGCGGTGAACATGGAACCTTCAATGATACACGTGTTGAGGCGTGTAATTCCATGAAGAGCGGCGTTTGGTCCCCAGATAAAGTAAAGGGTTTGCCCCAAACGAGAAAACAATGGGCAGAACTAAACCAACTGGAATTTAGGAAGGGGATCTGAGGTTATGGAGCCTGCGTATCACAGGAACTGTCAAAAGACAAAATTTAAAAGCAGGCACCATTTCCAAGGGGTGATTAAACAATACCCAAGGCTATGAAAGCGGGAGTATTGGAACCACCCAGGCCGAAATGGTCATGTTGAGAAACTAAACAGTACCAATAACACGGCATAAAAGTCGTGCTGAACGATCTCAGAAGATCGAAATATAACAGAAGTCCTGTCTCACCTAGCAGCCTACAGAAGTACGGTCATGTTGAACAGCCAACTGAAGTCCTGTCACACCTAGCAGCTTACAGAAGTACGGCCAGTATTGTCCGGTCACGCCAAGCAGCCTACTGTGGAGCGTAACAATATGTCGTATTGGCGCCCTTTATTTGTCGTGCTGTCGTGTTTTCGCCCCGCGACACGAACACACGAAAGTTCGAGAAATTAGGTATTTGCAGAGTTTTCGTGTTTTCGCCCTTATACTGATTAAAACACAGGTATGAATGGATGATAAAGAAATGTTTGGATCTACCCTTCATGTTATCAAAATATTACAGTATTACAGTATTCTTATAAAACAGGTATGGATGGATGTTGACGAAATTTGTGGATCTACCCTTCAAGCAATGGCCGATGCTGTAGAAAATGCAACTGTTGTTTCGCTTTGCTTTTCAATGATATATAAAGAAAGTGACAACTGCAGATTAGGTATAATTTTTTTTTGCATGTATTTTCACCCTCCATTATAACTTGAGGGTGTCTTTAAGTAGTTCGTTTTTGACATGTTCAAAACTTCCAGTAAATAAAAAGTTTTATTATACTAGTTTGTGATTTTGGACATCCATAGATTTTCAAGAAAACCCTTTTCGCGAATAGATTATTTTCTAAATGTAGATTTTAATGACACTTCACACCTATAAATTAACATGTTTACTAAGTAGTCAAATAAAATGTGTGTGTGTGTGTGTGTGTTTTACGTCTTTTTCAACAATTTTTCAGTCATATAAACGACGGTGTCTACTTTTAGCAATGCAAAATGCCCAGCTTTATAGTGCTGCCTCACTGGAATATCACGCCGTAGACACGTGGCATGATACCCCACCAAGTCACATTATACTGATACCGGGCTGACCAGTCCTAGCACTATCCTTTTAATGCTGAGCGCCAAGCGAGGAAGCTACTAGTACCATTTTTTACGTCTTTGGTAAGATACACACATTTATATTTCTAAATGGAAAAGGTTTGTATGTTATAATGTTTATATGAAGTTTTTAGCTAAGTTCCGATTTTTCGTTCAGGAAAATGTAAATGTAGGTTACAGTAGAAATTCTTTCCTTATACATCCATTTCTTAAATGGTTAAACGTGGTTATTCTTTAAAAAAATGCTTTTTTTTCAAACAAGTTATAGCAAATCATTTTAGACATAGTATCAATTATTCAAAGACAGTGTATTATAAAATCAGAAGAGAAAGTTTAAAAGTTCATGCGGAGATTAAATTTGAGATGTTGCGATTGTTCTTTTCGGTTATACATCATCAACTTAACATGTAACAGTACAGCTGTTCTAAAACCTAACAAGAAAGTCTACTACAAATAAAATATGATGGTTATAAACTGAGAAAATGGAAAATTTAGGCTAACATGAATTTGAATATACTTTTAAAACATAATAGTAAGATAATATGAAATAAGGCACTGCTTCAATCGGGAATCGATCCGACTTCAACTCATCCCAAAAGGCAACAACACAACACAAGGTAGCGGCCTCTCTTTTTCATCCTCGTAACTCGAAGATTATGCTATTTTCAGTTTATACAAGAGCATCTTTGTGTTTTACATGCCATGCCTTTTTGTTTCCATTACATGTGTAAGAGATTCACCTGGAGGGGATTACTTTTATTTACACTGTCCCGTGAATTTGGAACATGGTGGGGGCAAGAGTGAGGTTGGATGCGCACCATAAACCGGTTTAAACTCCCCAGTGGTGTTTTTGCCACTGACCGTTCCAAGGCGGTGCCCCACTGTGTTCCTTCGTTTGTTCGTTTTGTCCCGATGTGTTGGCTTTGTGTGTGTGTTCCTTTGTTTGATCGTTTTGTCCTAATGTGTTGGCTGTGTGTGTGGTGCACGCGTCTGCGTGCTGTGGGTTTCGTTTTGAGGAGGCTGCGTTTTTGGTGCATGGCATTCCCTGTTTGATATTTGTCTTTGTTTTTTCTGACGGGAAATAACTCGTGTTTACCGCTTTAGTCGTTCGTTTTATTTTTTGTCATTACAGTCCATCAGCTTGCCCACAAATATGCGTTTGTATTAATTTAAAAGTAGACTTTGGAATTAAAAACAACACTGCTAATTTTGTACTGATGTGCAAGACGTTGTGTTTCGGACAAGTTATGTAAACGCTTATTGGGCATAAGGAAAAAGCGTATTCTTCCAAAAAATCCGAAGTCAGACGCTCAGTGCACGTGCCGGAAGTACACATTTTTTAATTTAATAGTATATCTCATTTGATAAATAGCATGTTACCGTAGAGGGATCGAAAATAAGGTAAGATCGATTCCCTAATAAACTGTCTGCAGCATTACACAAACAGGCATTGTTATTGTCAAATATAACTGAACTAGCGGGTGCATTGGTACATCTAAATTTGGAAATCAATATATTTTCTTGTATGGTATATTGAGAACTCTACACACCACCCCTTCCCATTTTCCCACATGTGCTCACTCACAATATTTTTAAGAACACTTTCATTCAACAGTAATTATTCTAGTCTGAAATATTATATGAATTGAAAATATGATATCAGTTGAACTATGAATAAATGCATGCAGTCTCGTTAAGAAATCTGATACTTTTTACATACGTAACAATTTGATACGTAATTTATTATGATGTGACGTTTTCGGTTACATTTAATCCAGTATCTTTAAAACATTGCTTAGTCTTAACAACTTCAAAAGGATGAACTCGAGTATTTAAATTACGCTTGAACGAGTCTTGAACAAGACCCCTTCTAATAACAGTTTCTTGAGGAAAAGGTAATAAATAAACTATGGTTGAACATAGCCAGCTTAACGGCTTGCCAACCATATACGACAATAAAATAATTAGACCTTTATAAGTTAATGGTTAATCTTCAAATTACTTCCTTCTTAAATGTATGCCTGTTTGGTTTACAATTTCTTAACCTGTCGACATACTAATTGGGAACGAAAGAAAATGCTGCAGAACAAAATTGAAGTGCCATAACTCGCTTTTCTACACGTTGCATTGGTAAAAATTATACTGTGTCGACATGTGACGAAGTTTGTAAAGCGTTTTCCTTTTTATTGAAAAATATTAACGTTAGTTTTCCGACAAGTATTTGATAATGCAACACGCTATCTGGATGATATTATCCGTTTTTTGCACATTACATGTTCCAGTTATATACTAACTATTCGGATACTAAGCCCGCCCGCTTAGCTCAGTAGGTAAGAGCGTTGGTCTACGGATCTCGGTGTCGCGAGTTCGATCCTGTTTCGTGACTATTTGATAAACGACATTGTGTCTGAAATAATTAGTCCTCCACCTCTGATTCATGTGGGGAAGTTGGCAGTTACTTGCGGAGAACAGGTTTGTACTGGTACAGAATCCAGGAATACTGGTTAGGTTAACTGCCCGCCGTTATATGACTGAAATACTGTTGAAAAACGGCGTTAAACCCAAAACAAACAAACAAACAAACAAAACTAATGCTCTATTTTTGGATTTACGTCCCTCTATTTATGACAATATTATACATACCAACATTTATGAAAAGGGGGATGATTTTAATTGTAGCATTGTAAATTCGTCATCCCCTCTCTCTCTCCCACTCTATCTATTTTGATAGGGATGTACCCCAAGCAGGTGCCAACGTTTATATCACCAATCAACATCTTACTGGACATGATGGAGATATATTAAAATTTCTCAATTAACTCGGCCACGCACCAAAAACGCAGCCTCAACAAAACAAAACCCGCAGCACGCAGACGTGCACACCACAAACAAACACACGCACACAGGAGGACAAAACGAACAAACAAAGGAACACGTGGGGCACCGCCTTGGAACGGTCAGGGGCAAAACACCACTGGGGAGCTTAAAACCGGGTTTTGGTGCCACCCCAATCTCACTCTTACCCCCACCATTTTCCCAAAGACACGGGACAGTGTAAATAAAAGTAATCCCCTCCAGGTGAATCTCTAACATACGTAAGGGAAACAAAAAGGCATGGCTGTAAAACACAAAAATGCTCGTGTATAAATATTAAAAAGCAAACCTTAGAACTAAAAACGTATGGGATTGAATGCCTTTTCGAAACAGAGAAACCCTTAAGGGCCGACGAAACAGGCCAGAAGACAGATTCAAAACAGTTCATTCCTGGTAGGATTTAAAAACTGCCTATCATAAGAGTCCTCCCTCACTTCCGTCAAACACAATCAAAGAGGGAAGCGTAGTGTCCAACTGTAAACGGGTTGAACACTAAACATGCGGTATGTCTCAAAACAGTTGGGTCGTAACCTCTTTTAATGAAACGTTTTATAATTTTACCAAATACATTTGGAAAATTACCATGACCCAAGATCTTATGAAATTTGTAAACCACATCCCCAAAAAAACGGGTTTAGAAATACCTTCTCGCAAAAGTGTCTAGGGGCGTGAGCAGTGTTGCATTTTCCATTAAATGCTCATGAACAGACTCAATCAAACCGAGTCTGCAAATTTTTTACTGTTTGCATTGTTGTCGGTGCTTCCGGGGATCTACTTTTCAGATTATATTTACTCCCCAACAGCGGGTGTTAAGTGCTGTGTGGCGGCCGTAAAAGTCGCCCGACTTCATCTCAGTGTTGTTATATTTTTGTCCTTTGGATCATTAATTTCAACTCACTTAGATTTGAAAATTGAATACTGCTTACCGGTTTTTTAGGGGGCGTAGCAGTGTTGCATTTTCCTTTACTGTTTATGAACAGACTCAATCAAACGAGTCTGCAATTTTCACTGTTTGCATTGTTGTCGGTGCTTCCGAGGGGTCTATTTCAGATTATATTTATTCACAACAGGGGTGTTAAGTGCTGTGTGGCGGCCGTAAAAAGTCGCCCCGACTTCATCTCAGTGTTGTTATATTTTCTGGTCCTTCGGGATCATTAATTTCAACTCACTTAGATTTGAAGATTGAATACTGCTTAAGCCGGTGCTAGGGGGCGTGAGCAGTGTTGCATTTTCCATTACTGCTCATGAACAGACTCAATCAAACCGAGTCTGCAATTTTCACTGTTTGCATTGTTGTCGGTGCTTCCGAGGGATCTGCTTTTCAGATTATATTTAAATTACTATTGAATTTTAAAACTAAATCAGAATTACGATAGTAAAATTTATCAATATACTTAGGCAATTTGTAATAACGGTAGCCTTGCTGAAGAAGTTTACTTGTAATATATTGATTACGTTCATTGAAATGCTTGACATGACTACACGCTCTGGCAAACCGAATTAATTGAGAAATATATACCCCATAAGATGTAGCCTGAGGTACATCCCCATCCAAAGGGGGAAAATTTACAATACTAAAATTAAAATCATCCCTCTTGTCATAAATTTTGGTATGTATAATATTGTCATAAATAGAGAGATGTAAGTTCAAGCCGCACTTGGACCAATTTTTTCTCTCCTTATTTTCCTTTTCTTCTAGTAAGTTTTTATTTCTGTCAAAAAAAAAAAAAACAAAGAAAAATATCAAACAGGGAGTGCCACGCACCAAAAGCGCAGCCTCCTCAAAACGAACCCCCCAGACTTATTATTGATTTATTGTACAAAAGCGGAAAAAAATTCATTTGATAAGGATTTCTTGCTGTTCAAAGTAAATTTATCTCTAAAACAGAAGGGGTAGAGATAGACATCTTTAAAAATACTGAGTTACATTCGGTAAAAGTCTCTATTTTGCTTTAATTCTTTAGATTACGTATGGTGGAAGAAATGTAGGTAGGTTTTACTTCTGCCACAAGGTAATTTTTAAATGAAGTGAGCAAAATTCAAAATAGACCCGCAGGATTCGACCTTAATTTTTCAATGTTGGTGTTAGAATTCTGTCTCATTAAATTCGTTTACTTGAGGCACCCTAGAAAAAATGACATTGTCCGTTTTATTTTAAGTTTTATAATTGTTTACCAATAGTTGGATGTTTCTTTTATAAAAAATAATAGTATAATGAATTCTCTGAAAACGGTTTGGATGGTGGTCATCACTGAAATTTGTGTCTGCTTGAGCATGAGGAAATACCATAAATTATACAAAATTTATTCTTGAGCATGAGGAAATACCATAAATTATACAAAATTTATAAAAAAAAAAACGGCACGGTAAACGTTTTTAACAATTTGAAACACAGTGTGGTTCACGGTAAACTGCAAGAATATACCAAGCAAATGCCATTTTTTAAACATTACTATTAGAGGTCTAATACCTTAAAAGACACTTCCGCGAGAAGGTATATCAAAACCCGTTTCTTATGGGGATGTTGTCTACAAACGTCGTAAGATTTTGTGTCGTGGTAGATTTCCAGCAGTATTTGATAAAGTTGTTAAACGTTTTATTAAAAGACGTTTTGACTAAACTGTTTAGAGACACATCACATGTTTAACTTTCAACCCTTTTACAGTTGGAAGCTACGCTTTACTCTTTGATTGTGCTTGACAGAACAGGCAGTTGACTCTATAAGTAGCCCTTAAATCCCGCCGGGACTTAGCTACTTCGATATTTCCCTTCCGGTCTGTTTCATTGGTCCCTTAAGGGTGTTTCCCTTGTAGCTCTGGTTGAGATATGAGCTGTTGGATTGCTTTTTATATACATCTACAAGAACATTTATGTGTTTACATAACTCGCCTTCTGTTGTTATTTAGTGTGTTGGGGATTCACCTGGCGGGGATAAGTCCTGACTGGAGCATGATGGGAGTAAGATTGAGATTAGGTTCATTGTAGATCGATTTGACTCCCCGGTGTTATTGGCACTGACCGTTCAAAGACGATGCCCCATTGTGTTTCTTTACTTGTTCGTTTTGTTATCATATCTTTGCTGTGAGTGTATGTGTGAGTGTGTTTGTTGGTCGTGTGCACGTGTTCGTGCTGTAAGTAGGTTTGTGGAGGCTGTGGTTCTGGAACCTGGCTTATACTGTTGAATATTTATCCTTGTAGTTTTCACTTGACCTCTTATGATTCAAAGAAATGATAAGCACCTGCATCTAAAAATTATCTTCGGTATTGTGTGAAAATCATGAATCACCATCCAGCCGGCTTGCGGACAGTCAGCGGTTCTTCCAGGAGGCTATCCATGCCTGAAATAATGCCCCGACGATAAACTGCCTCGACAGTTATGCATATCCTGAACTGTGTCGATGTGATGTAAACTTTTAAGCTTACTTGTAAAACATAAGATTGTTCTCTCTAACTGGGCCATGTAGTTCTGTTTTTTTTAGTTTTCTTTCAAACCAAAACTATTTAGGAATATGGCAAATTTTCAGCATTGAATCGTAAAGAAAGGCATTCCTATGGTGGCTGATTTTTGCCAGTGTCGTTCTGTCGCCCCCGCCATAACGAAAGAACGACGTTTTCCTCTTAGCGTTGTGTCGTTCTGGCGCCTCCGACAGAACGTTTTCATCTTTTGGCGTTGTTTCGTTCCCTCGTTCTGACGTCCAGGCCAAAACGATATAACGAAGAATGCAACGCGACAGAACGAAAGAACGAGTTATAAACGGCGCCCTAAAAAACGTCGTCTTGGCGTTCTGGCGCCCCCGCCACAACGACGGAACGAAACAACGCCACATTTGAAAATATCGTTCTGGCGCGTTCCGGTAGAGCATCCGCAGTGTTGTCATATTTTTCGTTTTTTTTCTTAATAAAATCTGGAAAGTAGATCCCTCGGAAGCACCAAGAACAAGGCAAACAGTGAAAATTGCAGACTCAGTTTGATTGAGTCTGTTCATGAGCAGTAATGGAAAATGCAACACTCCTACGCCCCCTAGCACCGGCTTAAACAGTATTCAATCTCAAATCTAGGACCAGAAAATATAACAATACTGAGATGAAGTCGGGGCGACTTTTTACAGCCGCCACACAGCACTTAACACCCGCTGTTGTGAAGTAAATAAAATCTGGAAAGTAGATCCATTTTACTGCTTCCTAAATAGATAGATAGATACACTTTTTCACGGAATCCATAAAAGTTTGGAAACGGCACCTATCTTTCATATTTCACACTTCATTTTATTCCTATCACCCGGTTTTGTTTCAAGCTTAAGTTGAAAATAACAGCGACTTAGCAGATTTATCCAGCTATGATACTCGGGTTATATATTCAAATTTGGAAAAAATAAACATATGATAAAAACGGTGGAAGTTTTTATCTAGTGTTAAATGTGTATACAGTCAAATACTTAAAACATCTTAGCCATATTTTTACTCTGAATATAAGTAAATATTTTTAATTAAATGCATTCATTCTAGCTTTGATGGAAAAGAATAATATGAGAAAACATGTGGTTATATGCACTCCCTTTGTTAACTACATGTTAAAATGTGACGAAAAACTGAGTCATCAAGTAGCAGGAAAAATAATGAACCTTAAGATACAGTTTTTAAAATGACATTAAATTATATACTTATCATAAACATGATGAAATCGGCTAAGACCACAACAACAGCCCCTTAAATATGTCTAAAAATAGATTTTTCTTCGTCGTGTGTTTCCGCCACACTCCGTGAAAACCGAAAAATGCCGAATATGAATGTATGTACGGTATGGGGATTAGGAACAACCCAAATTGGGGTCTCCACTAAAGGGAAGTAACTTCGAATTACTCTGCCGAAACATGAAAACACTGCGCATGCTCTACCGGAACGCGCCGGAACGATATTTTCACATTTGGCGTTGTTTCGTTCCGTCGTTGTGGCGGAGGCGACAGAACGCCAAGACGACGTTTAACTTTATTAGGGCGCCGTTTATAACTGTCGTTCTTTCGTTCTGTCGCGTAGCATTCTTCATTATATCGTTTTGGCGGGAGCGCTAGAACGAGGGAACGAAACAACGCCAAAAGAGGAAAACCTCGATCTGGCGGGGGCGACAGAACGAGACAACGCCAAAAGTGTAAAACGTCGTTCTTTCGTTATGGCGGGGGCGCCAGAACGACACTGGCATAAATCAGCCACCATACATTCCCGGCATTATCATAGGCATTGGCAGGTGCCTTGGTAGAACCAATAATCGTCGGTAAGCCAGCTGCTTTGCTACCTCACATGAAAACATTACATTTCACTTGAAGTGTTTCAACTACACAGAGGTGAAGGGAGGGTCAAGATCCATTAAACCACTCAGTCGTGCATTTCTGTCAGATTACTCCCCACTGTGTAAATTTGTTTGTTTGATTGGGTTTAAGGCCGTTTTTCAACAGTATTTCAGTCATGTAACGGCGGGCAGTTAACCTAACCAGTGTTCCTGGATTCTGTACAGTACAAACCTGTTCTCCGCAAGTAACTGCCAACTTCCCCACATGAATTATCAGAGGCGGAGGACGAATGATTTCAGGCACAATGTCTTTTATCAAATCGTCACGGAGAACATACGCCCCGCCCGAGAATCGAACTCGCGACCCCGTGATCTGTAGACCAACGCTCTCCCTACTGAGTTAAGCGGGCGGGCTCCAGTAAAAGTATAACACCACAAAATGCACAATAATTTGATAATGATAACAACTATATATCATGATATTATTTTCCTATACGTTCTATTTATTTCACTTATTTCAAAGTTTTTGGAATAAAACATCGTGTAAAAAGCAACAACAACAAAAAACAAAAACAAGAAAGAATATCCCACTATATTTTACATTACATGACTTCTATTGCCTTTGCGTTTGTTAGGGTTTCACCTGGCGGGGATGACTTTCATTTACACTGTCCTGTGACTTCGGAACATGGTAGGGGTAAGTGTGAGGTGAGGTTAGGTGCACCATAAACCGGTTTAAACTCCCCAATGGTGGTTTTGCCACTGACCTTTCCAAGGCGGTGCCCCACTGTGTTCATTTATTTGTTTATTTTGTCCTCGTATGTTTGCTTTGTGTGCGTGGTGCGTGTGTTGATCGTGTGCGAGTTTGGCTGTGAAGGTGGCTTTCTCTGTTGGATATTCTTGAAAGTTCCTTGTTTTTGTGTTAAATAATGAATTTTATTACGTCATAAAATTTCCAGTTTCAAATGAGATGCGCGCCGCTGATTGCCAATATCAGTACATCGATAGAGTAAGACGTGTCTTACTAAAATAGAAGTTGTCTATTTGTATCGACTTTGCCATTTGTGTTAACTACATGGTAGCTCTTTATTATAAAATAATAACGCTGTAGTATTTGTCACTAATTTTCAAAAGCCAAGAGCAATGGGTTTACACCGACGAGTCTGCTGAAAAACGTTCCTGCACTTCAAAAACCTTATCGGTAAAAGAAAAATCAAGGTGAAAGCAGTTCGTCATCCAACTATTATAGTGATTATTATGACGAAGATTATGAAGACCATAATGTAAGCCCGCCATGTTCTTCACCGCATTGTACGTCTGAAGTAGGTGATGTAGAAAATCCTTTTTTAAAAGATATAACATCCAAGTTTAATATCCAAGAATGTGTGTATGCTGAAGTAGATGATTATTTAGCAACATTGACAAATTCAGTTTTCAGAGAGGGCATTTCGGATGAAAAGTACAAATCCCTTGTCTCGAACATTGGTAGACCCTTAAAATGTGCTGCTCTTACAAAAACCAAGGTGAATAGTGGTAATTGGAACTTATTGTCACCTCAAATGCATTCTGTTGATAGTAAAATGCAAACAGTCCAAGAAGGTATTGTGAAAACTGCCACAGTTATAGTGAAAATAATCGATCAGGCAAGTGACCAATTATCCCGTTCAAAGCTAGAAACTGGCACAGATGCGCTCGGTTTCTTGGGTCATACTAACAAACTTCTGAACATCAGAAGATGTGAAATGTATAAAAAAGAATTAAATACTGAATACCATCTTATGTACTCTTCAACACGAAGTTTTACAGAATATTAACATTGTGATGAGGTTGGTAAAGATGTCAAAGAAATCTGACCCATTTTTGCATATTTTAATGTCTTGCAAGTCATTTCGCTCCACGAGCCCTGTTTTCCCAATCACATATTTAAAATTGTTGATTTATCTAGACAAGAAGTGACTAAATTGAAAATGTAACAACTTTAAAGTTGTTCAGTGAACAATACTGTTTACAAAATACATAAAGAATCTAACTAGATTGGATCCAAAACGATAAATGTCTAAAATATCAAAATGCATATCACTGTAGAATGATAGAGCTTTACTAGCTACTTTATTAAAAATAAAAAGATAAAGCAACAGGAAACTCAATTTCAGCCATTTTTAGCTCACCTGAGCAATGCTCAGGTGAGTTTTTCTGATCGCTCGATGTCCGGCGTCCGTCGTCCGTCGTCTGTCAACATTTAGCTTGTGTATGCGATAGAGGCTGTATTTTTCAATTAATCTTCATGAATATTGGTCAGAATGATAACCTTGATGAAATCTAGGCCGAGTTCGAAAATGGGTCATCTCGGGTCAAAAACTAGGTCACTAGGTCAAATCAAAGAAAAACCTTGTGTATGCGATAGAGGCTGTATTTTTCATTTAATCTTCATGAATATTGGTCAGAATGATAACCTTGATGAAATCTAAGCCGAGTTCGAAAATGGGTCATCTCGGGTCAAAAACTAAGTCACTAGGTCAAATCAAAGAAAAACCTTGTGTATGCGATAGAGGTGGTATTTTTCAATTAATCTTCATGAATATTGGTCAGAATGATAACCTTGATGAAATCTAGGCCGAGTTCGAAAATGGGTCATCTCGGGTCAAAAACTAGGTCACTAGGTCAAATCAAAGAAAAACCTTGTGTATGCGATAGAGGCTGTATTTTTCAATTTTTCTTCATGAATATTGGTCAGAATGATAACCTTGATGAAATCTAGGCCGAGTTCGAAAATGGGTCATCTCGGGTCAAAAACTAGGTCACTAGGTCAAATCAAAGAAAAACCTTGTGTATGCGATAGAGGCTGTTTTTTTCAATTGATCTTCATGAATTTTGGTCAGAATGATTGCCTTGATGAAATCTAGGCCGAGTTCGAAAATGGGTCATCTCGGGTCAAAAACTAGGTCACTAGGTCAAATCAAAGAAAAACCTTGTGTATGCGATAGAGGTGGTATTTTTCAATTGATCTTCATGAATTTTGGTCAGAATGATTATTTTGATGAAATCTAGGCCGAGTTCGAAAATGGGTCATCTGGGTTCAAAAACTAGGTCACTAGGTCATATCACGTAAAAACCTTGTGTATGCGATAGAGGCTGTATTTTTCAATTGATCTTTATGAATTTTGGTCAGAATGATTGCCTTGATGAAATTTAGACCAAGTTCGAAAATGGGTCATCTTGGGTCAAAGACTAGGTCACTAGGTCAGATCAAAGAAAAACCTTGTGTATGCAATAGAGGCTGTATTTTTCAGCTGATCTTCATGAAATTTAGCCAGAATGATTACCTTGATAAAATCTAGGCTGATTTCGAAAATGGGTCATCTGGGATCAAAAACTAGGTCACTAGGTCAAATCGAAGAAAAACATTGTGTATGCAATAGAGGATGTATTTTTCAATTGATCTTCATGAAATTTGGTCAGAGTGATTGCCTTGATGAAAACTAGGTCGGTTTTGAATATGGGTTATCTGAGGTCAAAAACTAGGTCACTAGTTCAAATTAAAGAAAAATCTTGTGTATGTGATAGAGACTGTTTTTTTCAGTTGATATTTATGAAATTTGGTCAGGTTGATTGCCTAAATGAAATCTAGGTCGAATTTGAATATGGGTCATCTGAGGTCAAAAACTAGGTCACTTGGTCAAATCAAAGAAAAAACTTCTGTATGTGATAGAGGCTGTATTTTTCAGTTGATCTTCATGAATTTTGGTCAGAATGATTGCCTTGATAAATTCTAGGTCGAGTTTGAACATGGGTCATCTAGGGTCAAAAACTAGGTCATATATAAGAAAATGCTTGTTTTATCGCAAGAGACCAATTTTTTGGTCCAATCTTAATGAAAATTGGTCAGAATATTTGTTTCCATGAAATCACTAGGTCAAACATGTTTTACACTGTTATGGAGTGTTTCTAAGGTGAGCGACCTAGGGCCATCTTGGCCCTCTTGTTTACTCGTTATATTGATCTTTTTACCATTAATACCCTGTAAGAAAAAAAAGCACTTTGTAGTAACATAAATTTTTATAAGATGTTACATGTTCAACTTTAGTCATGGTAATTGACAAATGCTCTTTTACTTTTAAAATCTGAACGAAATCGGCCATTTCAGAAACAAACTAGAGCTGCTTTTGAGAAAAGCGCATGTCTCCCACAACTGCCTTATCAGACTTTCAGCGCTTTGATTATCAAAAACAGGTTTAAAGGGTCATAATTCCAGAGTGCCTGGGCCGATCTGGCTAGTTATCGAACCTGGCAGAGGTCTTAAGTTCAAACACATTATGTTTAAGTTTGGTGAAGATCGGATAAGAAATGTTTGTGCGGACAAGCTTTGTAACACACGCCCGCGCGCGTGCGGGCGCACACCACACAGACAGACAGGAGTAAATCAATATGTCCCCCACACCACTTTATGGTGGGAGACATAATTACTATGTGCTCAGGTGAGCTAAAACTCATAGCAAAACAGGAACTACACATAGCATCCATATTTGCATTTAAAATGCTAAAAAGCATTACATGTTAATATCTAAAATTGTCACTCTTCATATGCATAAACAATGTGAACAGAATATTGTGAAAACTAAATAAAAGATATTTTCCTAGCAAGGCCATGCCAAAATAGCGGTATTACAGTTTTATGTACTATGCATCGCTTGAAACTAAATCTGCAATAACATAAGCGTCAACGTCAAAACAGCCTTGACTGAAGGTAATAATCTCTTGAAGATCTTTACAATCCAATAGATAGATAATACAGCCAATACCCTTGATATTATATGCCATATCTTTGCAATGCTTGCCAAGCATATCAAATTGTGAAGAAAGTCAAAACAATGATCTGATAGCAATTAACGACGTTCAGAACTCTGGTTGCCATGGCAACCAAAAGGAAAAACATTAAAAATCTTCTTGTCCAAAACCACAAGGCGTAGAACCTTGATATTTGGCATGTGACATCATCTAATGGTCCTCTATGAAGATTGTTCAAATTATGCCCTTTGGTGAAAAGAGGCCCCGCCCCAGGCGTCCCAAGTTTAACTTTTTTTAATTTTTTTTTTTTTTGGTTGGGTTTAACGTCGCACCGACACATTTTAGGTCATATGGCGACTTCCCAAGTTTTACATAGACTTATATAGGAAAACAAATAATCTTCATGTCTATAACCACACGAACTAGACCTTTGATGTTTGGTATGTAGCATTGCCTTGAGGTCCTCTACCAAAATTTCTCAAATTATAACCCTGGGATGAAAATAGGCCCTGCCCTGGCGGGTCTCAAGTTTAACATAGACTTTTCTAGGAAAAAAACTTAAAAATCTTTGTGCCTGAAACTGCAAGGCCTATGTTTTTGATATCTGGTATGTTGCATATATTGCCTTGTGGTCCTCTACCAAAATTGGACTGGTCAGCCCGGTGTTAGTATAATGTGACTGGTTGGGGTATCATGCCACGTGTCTACGGCGTGATATTTCAGTGAGGCAGCACTATAAAAATTGGCATTGTGCTCACTGCTACAAGGAGACACGTCGGTTATATGACTGAAAAATTGTTTAAAAAAACGTTAAACCCGAACACACACACTCTACCAAAATTTTTCAAAATATGACCCGAGCCCAGTGGGGTGAAAAAAGGCCCTTTCATTTGAGTCCAAAATTCAACATAAACTTATATAGGGGAAAAATCTCCTTGTCTGAAGGTTCAATGCCTAGGCCTTTGATATTTGGTATGTAGCGTTGCCTAGTGGATGTCTAACAAGATTGTTCATAATATTATCTCAGGGCTATATTGCAAAGTAATTATTAGTTTCCGATGTCTTGTCTGTATACAACAGGAACGGCATAACATATAAAATTGCAACGAAAGTCCTTCAAATATGTCATAAATTAAATATACTAGAAGAGCGTTATGTGACTGATTTTAATTAGAATTTTCATAATGACAGATGTTTAGTTATCTGCACAAACAGAAACATATTATATCTACATTTAGCCTAATGACACTATGCAACATTAACTCTTCTAAATTAAATATAAATAAAATATTTGTGGGTAGTTATTTATAGGTGGAGTAGTGGGTTAAATGAATGGAAATATCGTTTATCTGACTGACTGGCGTAGGTTCGAATCTTCGATTAACCTATTTTTTCAGACTGATTTTAGGTTATTTTTTTATTTGGATTTAACGTCGCACCGACACATGATACTATTAGGTCATATGGCAACTTTCCAGCTTTAATGGTGGAGGAAGACCCCAGGTGCCCCACCGCGCATTATTTCATCACGAGCG
This sequence comes from Mercenaria mercenaria, assembly GCF_021730395.1. NCBI lineage: Eukaryota > Metazoa > Mollusca > Bivalvia > Venerida > Veneridae > Mercenaria > Mercenaria mercenaria. Next base: position 56,374,538 of record NC_069372.1, read on the forward strand.
GGCACCTGGGTAGAACCACCGACCTTCCGTAAGCCAGCTGGATGGCTTCCTCACATGAAGAATTCAACGCCCCGAGTGAGGCTCGAACCCACATCGATGAGGGGCAAGTGACTTCAAATCACTTATACATTACTAATATTTTGTATCATTTTATATTGTATATTATTTTGTCTTTGTGTTTTTTGTGTATGCTATATCCTTTTTTAATATGCTTTATCAAAAATGCACTTTGCAAATAACTTCAAAATTTCAAATGAACAAAATCATCATCTTCATCAGCAGTATCTGTGTTCGATGAATATCCTTAAGAAGCAGCGTGTGTGTCCTCCTCGCTAGAAAAAAAACCTCAGCAACTATATCATCCATGTCCTCTGCAACAGTAATGTCAGATTTCTATTTTCTGCACATGAGCACAACATGACTGTCAATCCTCATCGGTTATAGTGGAGATGGCGTCGTAAATGTGTTGCCCCAAGTCAGACGTCTTGAAGGTTACATTCTGTCTGTCGATGATTCCTTTCAGCTGTGCCTACACAAGTTCGACAGCATTGAGATCAGCATGGTATGCTGGAAGTCGTAAACAATTCTTACCATGTTCCTTTTAAAACAAGTATTTTTGTGATGGTTTGATCCTTTTGTAAAGGCCAGAGTTCCGCCTTTCATGTCTTTTCCTCAAATTCGATGTTCTATCGTCTCAACCAGCATTGAATGTCGCTCTCCCGTGTGGCAAGTGTTGGGTATTTACTTGCCTGAATATTGTGATAAGGATCATTGTCAACGATCAGCACTGATTTCAGAGACGTCAATGGTTACTTTGTCTGTTCTTGTCTTGCGTTGCTGCGTCGGCTCTGTCTTTTGTATCTTGTAAAATTGAAGCCTCATATACACCAGTGTACTTTTTCGCACGTTCTATAGTATAACCTACTGTAGCTTCAACTCTCTTCAATCTTCCTCCTCCTTACATGTCTGCAAAAATAAAGAACATGAAATATGAAAGGTGATTTTTCAGCTCGGCAATAAACTGTGAAACAATTATTTTATATTTTTTAGTTTCAATTCATAGATAACCTTAAAAGTTTATATTATTCTGTATAATTGACTTTGCTTCATCAGAATAGTGTATGTAATTTCTAATTTCAGAAGCAGAAGCATTTATATTTTAGTCAAAGAACGGACTGTCAACTTACACAATTTTAATATTTGGAATCGATTTTCGTACATTTACTCACAGTAAGTGCACTTTTTTCCCGCAAGATACAACAAGTTACATACCTATGGGCGGCGGTAACCGCCAAAATTAGTAAATATAAAATCCATTCGTTGAACGTCAGCCGGTGCAGTGCATTTCAACGCCGTCTAGTCTAAAATTTCACCCCGTCCGATATATTTGCATTCAACGCATTGCATTTTGATATCATTTAGTACAAAACTTCATTCCATATATTTAAACATGGAACGATGCATTGAAAAACTTGTTGCGATGCACCGTAATATGAAATCATCCAACAAAACATGATACCATGCAGCTCAATGTGCTTGACCTGGTGACCCCAAAGTCAGTAGGGGTAGTGTACTCAATAAGTACTATCAGCATGTGAAGATTGAAGGTCCTGGGTGCAGTGGTTCGCGAGTAAAGTGCCTTCATGCAAAAGCTTAACGTTGGCCCCTGTGACCTTGACCTTTGACCTGGTGACCCCAAAGTCAGTTGGGGTGGTGTACTCAATAAGTACTATCAGCATGTGAAGTTTGAAGGTCCTGGGTGCAGTGGTTCGCGAGTAAAGTGCCTTCATGCAAAAAGTGAACGTTGTGACGAACGAACGGACGAACAGTTGAAAACTAATATGCCTCCCTACGGGGGCATAAAAATGTAAAGCATACCCAAAAACATCTATGTAAAAATGTAAAGAACACTATGAATAATGTAAAACATATCTAAAAACATCCATGTAAAAATGTAAAGCATATCTACAATCAGTTATGTAAAAATGCATATACGTATGTGTTAAAATATCAGCTGAAACATTGTCAAATAATTCTCTCAAAGATTGAACGTCATAATATGTACTGCGTTGTGTAGCAAAGTCCACACAGTCGATTAAAATGTGTTTAATAGTTAGGGGTGTTTGACATGGTACATATTCGGGTTGATCTTCTTTATTCAAAAGGTAAGAGTGAGTCAAACGGGTATGACCTATTCGACAGTGAGAAAGAACAACTTCCTCCCTGCGAACAGATCTGTTCCCTTGGTGCCATTCCCCTAGAGTAGGTTTGATATCATGAAGTTTATTGAATGAAGCACGGTTCCATGACGACTGCCATTTAGATAAAATGTATTTGTTCATATTGGGCTTAAAATCGGTATGTGGTAATTTCAAATTAGATTGTGATAATAAAAGGGATTTCTTTGCTGCAATATCAGCATCCTCGTTTCCATGAACATGACTAGGAATCCAACAAAATATGATAAACTTTTTTAAAGATAGATCATGAAGCCTGAAAAGAATATTTTGAATGAATGGATTTTCCATATTTCGGTTATGAATTGACTGTAAAACAGAAAGCGAGTCGGAAAAGATAATAAATTTTTCTGCACTATTTTTTGATATAAAATTTAGAGCTAAATCAATAGCTTTGGCCTCGGCTGAAAATATTGTTGCATTATTTGGCAAACGTAATTTTGATTGATGAAGGAGGCTGACAGCAGCACAGCCAACCTTTGATTCATCTTTTGAACCGTCTGTGTAAATTGCAAAATAGTCATTGTAAGTTGATTTGATTTCATGATATTTGGACTTGAATATTTCAGGGTTTGTTTCAGACTTTCTAAAGGCAGTTTTCAAATCGAAAAGAACTGTAGGGGTATGAAGGGTCCATGGTGGTGTATCTGGAACTGAATTTTCTTTAATACCATCGAATTTGAAGTCAGTTTCATTCATAGAAGATTGTATGCGAAATCCAAACGGTTTGATTTGTTTTGGTTTTTCCTCATATGAATCGGAGTACTTTGGTTTAAAAATAATTTCATGAGCAGGATTGGATTTGTTGGCAGCCACTCTTAAAGCATATTGCAGTGAAAGTTTTTCTCGGCGTGTGTAAAGAGATGGTTCGTTTGCCTCAGCATATAAACTTTCAACTGGCGATGTTCGGAATGCACCAAGAGCAATACGAAGACCTTGATTATGTACAGTATCTAACATTTGTAAATAAGATTTTCTTGCGGAACCATAAACAATACAGCCGTAATCTAGCTTAGATCTAATTAAAGCCCTATAAAGTCTTAATAAAACCGTGCGGTCGGCTCCCTAATCAGTATTTGAAATTACCTTTAAAAGATTTAATGACTTCAGACATTTGGCTTTCAAGTATATTATATGCGGTACAAACGAAAGCTTTTTATCAAAGATAACACCAAGAAATTTTGCTTCATCAACAACGGGTATTTTTTGTACCATTTAGAAAAAGCTCAGGGTCACAATGATGTTTCCGTAATTGGCAAAAGTGGACACATTGAGTTTTCGATTGGGAAAATTTAAACCCATTTTCCATGGCCCAAGTTTGGACTTTAATGGAGTCCCCAACAACAATCACTTGTCGCACTCCTGCAAATACAAAAAAAAAGGAGTTAAAAAACTTAAACATGACATACCAATATAATAGCAACATAAATTATTAAATAGTGTTTAATTAAAGGCTTACAAGCTAGCAATGTTGAAAATAAATTGTAAATAATAATTGACTCAAAGTACCCAGAATAAATAGAAATAGGTAGATATGTCTGTTACTTAGGGTATTGTTTAATCACCCCTTGGATATGGTGCCTGCGTTTTAATTTTGTCTTTTGGCAGTTCCTGTGATATGCAGGCTCCATAACCTCAGATCCCCTTTCTAAATTCCAGTTTGTTTAGTTCTGCTCATTGTTTTGTCGTTTAGGGCAAACCCATTATTTTAACTGGGGATCATACGCCGCTTTTCATGGAATTACACACTAGTGTAGCATTGAAGGTTCCATGTGCACCGCCGTATGAACACATCTGCGGATGTCTCTAAATTGCTTTTTGTACTTTTAGCATGTGTAAATGTTGAGTTCTGCTCAACCCTGGGCTAGAGGGCGTGGACAGTAGCATGCATTTCCACTACCGTCCATGAACAGGCTCAATCAAACCGAGCCTGCAACATTTTCGTTTTTGTTGTGTTGAGCGACCTGTGGAGTTTAAACTTTTTCAATTTTAGTTTTATAATTTAATGTACTATTATGTGATGCACAACATATTACTATTACACTTGCTGACCCGGTTATGCCGATATCTGTATTGGTATATTATATTCTGTCCGTTCTTCATGTCAAATTCATACAAGGCATTGGATTTCCAGAAGCCTGGCAAATTGTCAATGCTAGATTTACATCTCCATCACTCGCATAAAATTATTCATCAATAACTAAATCTGTCGCTAATAAAACAACACAGTGTATTGATGCTTTTACTCAAACAGACACAGTGACCAGCCCCAATCTTTAAAATAAGTATCCAGTAAACAACCATCAAATGTGCAGAAAAATATTCAAGACTACATATATCTAACAATTCAACAAGTACTTCATCATCGGCAAAGGTGAATAAAACACCTAAACAAAAAATTGAACTAAATTCCAGTGGAGTGGGGAATGGATCTAATGATCCAATTAAGCACTACAACCGGTTTGAACATCTAGCAATAGATGTAGATATGGAGGATGAGGAGGATGGACGTTCGTCTAAACCTCCAACCTTACCCCCTAAACCTTTGACGGAGAAAAGGATTACAAAGATCCCTTCTCCTGAGAAGACTGAATAATGTGAATACCATGTTTCGAGATAAAACATATTTATGTCGAATAAAATAATCCAGTGGAAGTGTCGTGGACTCGAGCAAATTATAATGAAATTCTCCTTCTATCAAAATATAATCCCTCTTTGATATGTCTAAGTGAAACCTTTTTGAAAGAAAGTGACAACATATCCTTTAAAAATTATTCAACGTATAACTTTATAAATAAAAGTTCAGAAAAGGCTTCTGGTGGTGCATCAATTTTAATAAATAATGCATGTCCGAATAGAGAAATTGTTTTGAATACTACTATTTAGTCAGTTGCATTACATGTAACTATGGATCGACCTATTACATTTTGTTCAATATATATACCTCCTAAATTTAAACTTAATCTTGACGACCTTGACCACCTTATCAATCAACTACCGCAACCTTTTATTCTGTTGGTCATCACGAATTTTGGGGCTGTTCTGACAGCAATTCTAGAGGTCAAATTACTGAAACATTTATTGAAAGAAATTCTCTCTGCTTACGCAATGATAAATCCAAAACATATCTACCTGCTGCTACAGGACACTACTTCTCTCTTGATTTGTAAATTTGCCAACCAAGCTTTTTTCTTGCCTTCGAATGGAGGGTGTTAGATGACTTACATGGAAGTGATCATTTCCCAATTATCTTATCAAGTATTGTTCAACAAACGTCAGATCATCCCTCTTATTAATCCCTCGCCACAAGTGGTGGGGGTTATAGGAATGGTCTCCTTCCGTCCGTCTGTCTGTCCGTAACACTTTCGTGTCCGCTCCATATCTCCTAAACCCCATGAAGGATTTTCATGAATCTTGGGTCAAATGATGACCTCATCAAGACGGTATGCAGTGCAGAATCTATGAGTCAGCCATGCCGGCTCGAGGTCAAGGTCACAACTGAGGGTCAAAGGTTTGAGCCTTCCATTTTGTGTCCGCTCTATATCTCCTCAACCCCTTGAAGGACTTTCACCAAATTTTAGTCAAATGATCACCTTATCAAGACGATGTGCAGAACCCACGAGTCAGCCAGGCCGGCTCAAGGGCAATGTCACAACTGAGGGTCAAATGTTTGAGCCTTCCATTTTGTGTCCGCTCTATATCTCCTAAACCCCTTAAAGGATTTTCATCAAACTTGGGTAAAATGATCACCTCATCAAGGCAATATGCAGAACCCATGAGTCAGCTATGCCAGCTCAAGGTCAAGGTCACAACTCAAGGTCAAAGATTTTAGTCTTCCATTTCGTGTCCGCTCCCCTTGAAGGAATTTTATAAACTTGGGTCAAATGATCACCTTATCAAAACAATGTGCAGAACTTATGAGTCAGCCATGCCGGTCAAGGTCAAGGTCACAGCTTAGGGTCAAAGGCTTGAGCCTTCCATTTTGTGTCCATTCTGTATATCCTAAAACCCTTGAAGGATTTTCATCAAACTTGGGTCAAATGATCACATCATCAAGAGCTCATGAGTCAGCCATGCCAACTCAAGGTCAAGGTCACAACTCAAGGTCAAAGATTTGAGCTCTATCCCCTAAACTCCTTGAAGGATTTTCATGAAATATGGGTCAAATGATCACCTCATCAAGACGTTGTGCAGAATTCATGATTCAGCCATATTAGTTCAAGGTCAAGGTCACAGCTAAAGGTCAAAGGTTTACATTTTCACTGTCCATAACAGTGGCAGGGGATTTAGCTGTCTTTCAGACTGCCTTGTTTCAAATTTAATAAAGCTGACTGGCAGCAATATCAGTCTTTATGTAAAAATGATTTGTCTTTGGAGAATTTCTTCAATGTTTTTGACCCTGTTGATCGGTTTTCTGTTTTTTATCAGATATTGCAGACAAGTCCATTCCAAAATCTTCAAGAAATGGTAAATCTAAAAAATTGTTTTGTTGGATTTAACGTCGCACCGACACATGATAGGTCATACGGCGACTTTCCAGCTTTAATGGTGGAGGAAGACCTGAAAAAACATGGTATAATGATGATTGTAAGACCGCTATTCGAAAACCTAGAGCGGCCGTTAAAAAATTTAATATTCGACCGACAAAAGACAATTTACAATCAGTTAAGGTTCTTAGAGCAAAAGCTCGCAGAACTATAAAACAAGCACAGAAAAACTCCTGGCATGTATACGTTTCTAAACTTAGTTCTACGTCATCGGTTAAAAAAGTCTGGGAAATGATTCGTAAAATAAGTGGAAAAGGAAAACCTTCAAATGTTTCGCATGTAAAAAAAATCAGATCAGTCTTTTGCGTCTACCAATGAGGACATTGCCAATACTCTTGGTGAAACTCTTCATCACATAATTATGACCAAAGTTTCCAAAACATTAAATTAACTAAAGAAAGCAAGCCTCTGAATTTTGATTCAAATAATGAGGAAGATTGTAATAACCCTTTTTCGATCACAGAGTTACGTGACTCTCTAGACAAATGTCATGATACTGCAGCTGGTCAAGACCAAAAACATTACCAACTTTTAAAATACTTACCGCAAGAATCATTAGACCTTCTCCTTGAAATCTACAATATTACATGGAAAACTGGTATTTTTCCAGAGAGAGAAGCTATTGTAATTCCCATACAAAAACCCGGGGAAGATAGCACGAACCCAAGTAATTATAGACCGATAGCCCTTACAAGCTGTTTATGTAAAACTCTAGAACGTATGATCAATTATAGACTAGTTTGGTATCTCGAATCGCAAGGACTAATTACGAACATTCATTTCGCAAACAACGCAGCACAATTGATCATCTTGTTCAACAGGAAAATTTTATTCGTGATGCATTTGTTAAAAAAGAGCATCTAGTGTCTGTCTTTTTCGATTTAGAAAAAGCTTATGGCACTTCATGGAAATATGGTATTATGAATGATCTTAACGACTTAGGTTTAAATGGTCGTCTGCCAACATTTATAACACAAGTTTTATCAGATCGCAATTTTAAATTACGTGTTGGTTCTACCCTTTCTGACTCTTTTGACCAAGAACAGGGAATTCCTCAAGGTTCTATTTTATCTGCTACTCTTTGTAGCATCAAAATTAATAATATTGTGACATGTTTGTTACAATCAACAAATGTTTGTTAAACTGATCCAGAATCTATATTTATAACAGGTCATACATATGAACTGATAGTGTGATTAACCTTTTACAATGCACGTACTCGTGTTTCGTTAAACGGCTTCACATTTGGCTTCATGGCATCAAATTTTGATACGCCACTCCAAATCACACAACACGGTTTCAGTATGCATTAGACGGTGCCAATCTTTTGTTTAAGCAATATTTATTAATCAAAAAGCATTTAATTACAATACATATTTACAAAAGCTAGGGATCGAGTAGATAGCTAATAAGCTTTTTCAGAAACTAGTTAAATCTTTGAAAGAGTTGTTTGAAAACATTTCAGTCAGCAATATCTTGTCCTTTTTAAAGCAGATAGGCATTTATCACAAAATCTGAAATCATATATTTTTCTTTACACATTTTGCAATATTGTTGTTTGTCACTAATATTTTAACCCTTTATATACGTTTTTGCATAAATGTTTTTAGACGTGCTTTACAATTTACTTTACATTTTATATGTTTATACATTTTTACATAATTGTTTTTTAGAGATGCTTTACAATTTACGTTTTCAAAGCGCTTGTTTTTTCGGCGATATATGGCCTTTTTGTGTCGATTCGCCGTAAAATCTAACTCAGTCACTTTCCCGAAAACATGTACATATTAAATTGCAGTGACAACAATTCATTGTAAAATTAATGCATACTTGCAGACAATTCTTTTCAAGTTTTAAATATTTTAAGAGTTCTGAATTTGTAATTAACTGTATACTAGTCGATTGTCGACATGAAATAGAAAAAGTGGTACTTCTAAATGCAATGCGTTAGGACTTTTTGGAAATTGCCGATGAATGTTAAAATTATATGAAAAGGGAGAGGGAGCGACTGAGAGAGAGTATGTTTGCTTGCTTTTGGGATGGGGTTACTTGTGGGATTTCTAGGCTTGGTGTTTGCAGGTCTTAAATGAATCTCCTGGTTTGATGTATGTATTCTTGAACGTGAGTGAAGACAGATGTATTGATTTGAGGACTATTTGCATTACCAAATAGGAGGAGTGGTAATGTAATGTTTGTGATAGGACTAATTTTATCTTGTAACTGCCTCTGGTATCGAGGACACTTGAGAAAGTAATGGTGCGTCGTTTCAACCTCCCCGCATAGACAAAGACGACTGTTAATATATTTTTTGAATAGAGGTGCTCATTTAATGAGCTACAGTGTGTCCTTAATCTGGTAAGGAGAATTTGGGACTTTCGATCACCCAAGTAGTAAAGACATGGTACCTTTTTGACATCCGTGTTAAGTTTACCTTTAAAGCTGTTGAGACTGGGAGCTTCTCTATGTTTAGTGGATAGTTGGTTCGAGTGAGATATTGTTGTAGGCAGAAATGAATTAGAATAGTTGTACTTTTCTTTGTATGTAACTAAATGAATCGTACGATTCAGATTTTCCCCACAATGCAAATATGTTATGGTATCGGGACAAATGTGTTTACGCCATGCATTTATCAAATGATAAACTTGTCATTTTATTACAAATTTTAGCATTTCTACTCAAGATTGACTCATTTTACGCTTGTGAGAGCATATACACAGTATCTAGTTATGAAAAGTAATGCTCTTTTCTTCTGTAGTAATATAATATAATAGTAAATCGGGGTTTTACTTACCTTGTTGACGAAAAATAATCAGACACGTTTTCGGAAAATACCTATCACTTAATGGCAATATCCGGTGTACGCATCCTCACCGTGATTATGGACAGTGTTGGGGTATGTGTTTCAATTGGAATATTACAACACGCGGAAGAAGAGGTTAGCTTGTACAATAAACAGCGTTGTGAGTATTATAGATTATGTTCGTCTTTTAGTCATATTTGTCGCATGTATACAGTTATGGAATTTGACTAAAATGTTAGAAAAACAAAACAACCCCAAACAAACAAAAATCAGCCGTCTTCAACCGGCCACCACACCTCATAACAATATTATTATTATATAGGTCATCGAGGTCACTAAGGTAAGTTGGTCCCTGGGGATAACCTGGATAACCCAAGTTATTATGATTTTGTTAGAATTGTTTAGGGAGGTAAATGCGTGTCCCTGACACTATTTGTGATAATATATTTACATACATGTATGTTAAAGCTATAATGAGAGATGCATCGGATAAAGCATAATAATTGTAAGGTCTTTAAAAATATTTTTGGCTAAATTTAAGTCTGTTTCAAATCAAAGTTCTGACATAAGTAAATACATGTAAATTAAAGTTACATAGGATATCTCATATCATGTATAAAACAATATTATATTATTGTATGCATGTATACATGTACCTAATATGCACATCTATACAATTGTTTAGTAAGACTGCTTAGAACACACATATGACATAACTGTTGATGCTATATGTCAACTCTCATGCATGTAGACTGATGATGGAATTATGTAGGGAGATATACACATGTATACTTAGGGATTGTAAAAAGAGGTACATGCATGTAATTTGGATGCATGATGATTACAAGGAATATTTTTATTTTTATTAACTAAAATATTGAGTCTGTTTCAAATCAATGTTCTCAATCTTACACAATTTGTGATAATATTTATATGCTTGTACAATGTATTTATATAGAGAATTACATACATATAAAGCCCGCCCGCTTAGCTCAGTAGGTAAGAGCGTTGGTCTACAGATCTCGGGGTCGCGAGTTCGGTCCTCGGGCGGGGCGTATGTTCTCCGTGACTATTTGATAGACGACATTGTTTCTGAAATCATTAGTCCTCCACCTCTGATTCATGTGGGGAAGTTGGCAGTTACTTGCGGAGAACAGTTTGTACTGGTACAGAATCCAGGAATACTGGTTAGGTTAACTGCTAGCACTGGCACCAGATCAGAAAGGAAATGCCTCCGTACGTGTTATACCCTACCCCTGGGTATTCTATAAGAACCATGGTCATGAACGGGAAAATATACTAACCCATTTCAATCGCGTATTTCAGTGACTGCTAGCCGTTACATGACTGAAATACTGTTGAAAAACGGCGTTAAACCCAAAACAAGCAAACAAATAAATTGTAGTCATATAGGATATTTTATATCATTTGTAAAACAATATTATATTATACAAAACTATATCATATTATAATATGTATGTATACATGTATCTAAGATTTATTTATACAGAGAATTACATACATATAAATTATAGTTACATAGAATATTTTATATCATTTATAAAACATTATTATATCATATAAAACAATATTATAACATAATATGTATGTATGCATGTACCCAAGATGCACATCTATACAATGACTGTTTCAAAACAAAAATATGACACAATTGTGGATGTTATATGTCAAATCGTGCATGTATATTGATGATATAATACTTGAATAAAATTGTGTAGGGAAATATATACATGTATCTGACACAATTTGTAATTGCTATTTGTATACATGTAAACTGAATGCATGATTATTATAAGGAATTATTGTAATACATTATAAGTATTATCAACTCTTAAGTTCTGACACAGTAATAGTGATGTTATTATATATACATGAGCAATGAATTTTTATAAGGAGCTACATACATTTACAAACATGTAGATAGAAAATACAAAAACTAGTTTAAGACATGTATAAAACAATATTATATTATCATTTCAGGTACATAAACATGTATCCTAGATGCACATCTATACATGGTTTAATAGAACTGTTTTAAAACAAAAGTGTGACACAATTGGTGTTGTTTTATGTCAACTCGTGCATGTAGATTGATGATATAATACTTTTATTAGAAATATGTAGGGAGATGTACACATGTATCAGGCACAATTTATGATGATATATTAACATACAATGTACACTGAATATAAAGAAGGGTACATGCATGTAACGTTGATGCATGATCAATATATGAAATAATTTTAAAACTTAATTTAGGGTCTGTTCAAATCTAAGTTCTGAAATATTAGGTGATGATATTATATATATATGTACAAGGAATTTATTTTTATAGGATTACATACATGTAAATTGAAATTACCTAGGATATCTTATACCATTTATAAAACAATATTACCTTATTATATGTATCTATACATGTATCAAGATGCACATCTATGCAATGGGTTAATAAGACTGTTACAAGACAAAAATCTGACACAGTTATTGAAAATATATATCTACTCATGTAGATTGATGTTTTATATTGAACATTATGTTCATGTACATCACCATTTGCATAGTGATATACATGTACATATTTAATGATTATGTAAATTATTTTGAGCATGTTTAAATTTTTACCCTGTAAAAAAACTGTAATTATCTACAGATCAGACATTTTTTATATATTTTATACATTTAAAGATGTTGTTTGAAGCCATTATATAAAATTTATATAAACCTTCAGAATGAGATCTCATTTATGATCATCAACAGCAGGTGTTTATTCATCATCATCATCATCATCATCATCATAACATCGAAATCAACACCACTATCATCATCATCATCATCATCAACAACAAGAACAATTTTACCATCATCACCACCATCATCATCATTATTATCAGAAATTGTCTTATAACCACATGTTTTATACTGTATATAATATCATACTATAGTTTATAGTTTCATTGTTTTGATAATTATTGTACAAACCTTAATGTTTTAATCAACACATAATTCACAGGTCATTATCATTATCATGAACAACAGTTTTACCATCAAAACCACCACCATCATCATCATAATTATTGTCTTATGACCACATATTTTAGACTGTATTTAATATCATTATATAGTTTCATTGTTTTGATAATTATAGTACAAACTTTAATGTGATGTTTTAATCAATACAACACATGATTCACAGGTCATCATCATCATCATCATCATGCACAACAATTTTACCATCAATTCCACCACCATCATCATCATCATCGTATTGTCTTATAACCACATATTTTATACTGGATTCAATATTATATATAGATTTGTTGTTTTGATAATCATAGTACAAAATTTAATGTTTTAATCAATACACCACATGATTCACAGGTCACTTTTATGAAGTGTTTTGGTGTTTACCACTCACTGTCTATCTATGGGCTGGTGGCTAGTGGGTTTGCCTCCATTTTTCAAGGTCAGCTGGTTTATCCTTATACTGTTCTAGATCAGACAAGTATGCAATTTTTACAGTTTCATCTTTCAAGGTTTTTATATATACATTTCCATTAAATGCCCATGAGCCATCAACACTGGTTTCAGGATCATTTCACCTTCATCTGTCTAGCAGCATAGGCTATGTCACTTCTTGTCTTAGTTAGGTCATCATTCAAGTATATTCTTGCTTTTTTGTTTTTCAATGATTTTCTGCACTTTAAAAATTCTCTTTTGGCCCTGAAGGAAGTGAACTTTACTATTATATCTCTTCTTGCAAGATTTTTCTTCTTGCCTAATCTGTGATAGTTATCTATATCACTTTTATTTATTTCTGCACCATGTTGTGCTGCTATATCTATCACAATATTGGCAGTATCTTCATTTCATTTTTCTTCATAATTCCCTATTCTAACATTGTTTTTCCTGGAATATTGTTCAGCATCATCTTGCTTCTGCATTATTTTATTATTGTTATCCTTCAATTCTTGTATTTCTTTTTTGAGGCCAATTATTTCTTGTGTCATTAAATTTGTAACTGCTTCTGTATTTGCTCTTACCAGGCTGTTTATTTCTTCTCTTAAGGCCTTCGGCGATATATGACCATTTTGTGTCGATTCGCCTAAAATCCAACTCACTCACTCTCTCAAGGCCTCTTTTAATACCCTGCAATTCTCAGTATGTCGTGCTCGCTTAGGTTAGTGGTTGATGGCTGTATCATTTGTGGCATTATACCTGGATGCATGTGTGGGATCATCTGGGAAGCCATGCCTAGGCCAGGCATATGGCCTATAATCTGAGGCATGGTTTGGACAGGACTACTCATGGACTTTGGTGTATGAAAGAGCCATCACCTGTTTCATTATTAATCATTTCATTCTCGTCCATAGCAGTGCAAGTGTTGATTTTATCACTATTTTCCCTTTGGTTAGATCTATCAAGTTTGTTATCAGCACTTTGTTTGTATTTTTTCTCTATGTTTTGGTCTAAGACAGGGGACGTAACCTTCCTTTTAATAGAGGTTGATCTGTTTCTATCTCTTGAATTTACTATTACACTCTATCATTGTCTATTCGTATTACTTATTATAACTTTAATGCTTTATCTATCGGCGAAGTGTACATATGGTCGGATAGCGGTTTCAACTGGTACCGATATTTCGAAGTCAATTTTGCTTTTCTACGTATACTTTTGATCATTTGGTTCGGTTCAAACGTTTATATGTACCTCATGTCAATTCATACACCACTGCTGTACACAATGTGTACGGAGAACTTTTTTTATAACTGTTTTAAATCATTTTACTATTTTTTTACAATTTTGAATGTTGTCACCGGAAGTGACGTTCGTAGGAATCGCGCCAATCTTTAATGAATCGTTTCATTTTACACTGCACGAATTCATGTTGCGTTAAACGCCTTCACATTGAACTGCATGGCATCAAGTTTTTATACACCGCCCTTAATTACACAAAGCGGTTTCAATATGCATTAGACGGCGTCAAGTTGTAATAAATCATTTCACTTTATACTGCACGTACTCATGCTGTGTTAAACGGTCTCGCATTGTGCTGCATGGTATCATATTTTGTTGGATGATTTCATATTACGGTACATCGCAGCAAGTTTTTCAATGTATCGTTCCATGTTTAAATACATGGAATGACGTTTTGTATTAAATGGTATCAAAATGCAATGCGTTGAATGTAAATATATTGGACGGGGTGGAATTTTAGACTAGACGGCGCTGAAATGCACTGCACTGACTGACTTGTTTAAGAATAGATTGTATATTCACTAATTTTGGCGGTAACAGCTGCCCATACATACCAATACAGAAACCGGTTATTGAATATTCTTTTCCAAAGAAAAACAATCTGTAATGCACATAAAACGTAGTGTAAGGTCACCAAGTAATTGCACGATATTGTTGCTGAAAAATAGATGCAATAATTTAAGGTTATTAGATTTGTATCGAGAAATATGCATGAGTTCTGCAGCGGAAATATTGCGCGGCTTTAGGAGCGCAATATTATTCCGCGAAAGAACGAGTGCATATTTCTTGATGCAAATCTAATAATCTTTTTATTACATACGCATCTACACCTAAAATTATTATATAAATGGTACAAATTTGTTATTAATCCTGGGTCTGGGTGTAATTGAAAATATCTTGTTATAGAACTTTTAAACGCGACGACATGCATGAAACTGACGTTGCAAATGACGGCACACAACCGAGATGAAATTTGAACGTCTATATGGAAAAATATTGACGTTTCAGGTTCCCTTGAAACTTAACGGAGTTATTAAATAAGTATGTAATAACAATATTTATCAACATGTTTAACAGTGTCTCGAACCTGCGAATTCTAGACTAAAATACTGGAAGACAAGCGAGCTAGCCCTCTGTGCTATCGGGTCTTTTCCTGTTAGATTAATAACTCATTACCTTCTGGCTGATTTACCTGTATTGGAAAATAAACAGTGTCGATCGTATTGAGGTCAACAGCAACATTATTGGTAGGCATGTAAACAGGTGATTGGTTACCTAAGTTAAATGTCCATATTTTTGTAGATACTGACTACTTCTTCAGTTTATAGTGTTTAGTAGTTTGAAAGAACTGGGAAACATTTCTTGATATGTCAGAGACCACAAAAATCCTAAAGGTACATGTAACTTACTGGAAATAAAGAACTGTATACCCGTGAACGACGAGAGACTGTCAGTCCTGATTGGCCAGTTATGAAAGTAAACCAGACTGGTGATTCTTTTTCAAAATTGAGTCGTTTTTCTGCATTTTCAGTATTTGATCGATAATGTTTGCTATGTTTGATGCATGATAAAAAATATTTCGTGACACGTTTTCCCCCGCCGTGCCAATGATGTAAACATGGGATCATATCATTATCGTGAAAAATACTCAAACAAAGTATAGTTATGCATAGGCTTTTACGGTTATTCTGACGGATCTAAGATAGTTCTTGAAAAAGAATATAATTAGATATGCATTTTAGATTCATCAGGCAGCTTACGCCATAATGTTTTAATGGAGATCTATGAGAAAGCAATTGGTTGCTAATACAGATATAGTTATATACTTGAAAAATACGTATTAGTTTTATGCCTATACGATACTGCCTATTTATACAACATCTTACTTTACACTTATGCAATACTGCTTAGTTTCATATCAACATAGTACTGCTTTGTCTTGTACTTATACGGTACAGCTTAATTTCACACTTATACTATACTGCTTAAATGCATACTTACAGAATAAGGCTTTTTTGTACTTACAAGATGTTAGTTACGTATTTTAATAGACTTCCTACCTTTAGTTTTATTCTTTTACAATACTATTTACTTTCATACTTATACAATACAAATAAGTTTTATACCTGTATAATTCTGCTTAGTTTTAAACTTATGCAATATTGCTTAGTTTTATAGTGATGCAAATTTACTTACTTTCACACTTTTAGGGATCGAGCGTTTCAACCGACTGCATTTTATAAACTTTGTGCATATGCAGCTTCGGGCATGCCTCTTAGTTAGGATAATGATGTTTACATTGTGAACACTGCAGCAGTTCAAATTGTAAACGTGTTGAAACACTTTTAACTAGACAGTCGAAGGGAGGAAATAACATTTTAACACTAGCGCTGTTGAAAACTAGCATCAACTCAACAAAGACATAAACATGTATCTTACCATCTGTTACAAAGTGTGTCGTCAGCGATAAGTTCTGATCAGACAATTTTAATAATTCTTTATGTTTTAAAGAAGGATTAAGAAGTTTGTTAGTTTTCGTTCTTTTTTACGAACACATAATACCTAGATTGGTTATTGATTACAGCAATACAGCAATAATATAAGAAATAATAAATATGTACCTATATTTTATCAGTTAATAAAATACGGGCAGGAGTTCGGATGCGTAATAATTAAATCACGAGTGCGTAGCACGAGTGATTTAATATTCGCATCCGAACGACTGCCCATATTTTATTAACTGATAAAATTATTGGAACATATTTATTATTTCGATTCTAACCACGCAAATTCTTCTCATTTTACAGCACTACTTTTAGCTCGATATGTCATTCGGCTGGCTATATGCTATTATAAAATCCTCCCCACGAATGAAAAGCGTTGCATTAAACGGAATTTTCCGAGATATAGTAAATTTTAATTAAAGTTTTAAATAGTTACTGCTGTGAAAATGTTATTTTCAATAACATCTAAGGTTCTATAGAAATCATAAGTAAATACTTTATTCAAAGTTTATCTATGCAGTTTCTAAAAATAGTACACGTCACCTACATGATGGCACTGAAATATACACGCCAGAACATTGCGGCATATAAACACGTAAACACTTTAGTCTGGAAAATTGGAACAAGAATTATAATTTATTTACTGTCGAAATAGAATGTAGCTGACATTTGTGGTGCCTACAACGAAGAAATCGTAAAGTAAGCAAACTGCTAGATATAGATGCATTGAAACGTACCGGTACTGTCAAGACTGGCTGAAACATTTTCTTACGGTAAAAATATAAACAAATAAATCCATAAGTTAGAAATTGTTTGTTTCAGAAAATTTGATGTACTTTTTATTACTACATGTATTTACTTAGCACTGAAAAAGTCGAGTATTTAGTCGGCATATAACGGCAGAGTAGGATTCATGTGGGGAAGTTGGCAGTTACTTGCGGAGAACAGGTTGGTACTTGTACAGAATCCAGAAACACTGGTTGGGTCAACTGCCCGCCGTTACATGACTGAAATACTGTTAAAAAAACGGCGTTAAACCCAAAACAAACAAACAAACAGTCATGTAACAATCATAGGGTGGAATGGAACAGCTATATTTTATCGTAGATTCATGTATAGGCGATTTCGCTATATGTTTATATACCAACTGTTGCGGATCGTGTTAGAATGAAATATATAGTAGTAAAAGTTTTGTCACTCACTTACATGTGACAATCATCTTATGTGTAAATAATATTTACCATGTGAAAGTAAATCTTTTTATTTAAAGCTTTATATAATACTCGTAAAATGAATGAGCCATACCACGGGTGGTAAACGCGCAATCCAATTCCCAGTGGGAATACGCTAAAAATGGGTTGCGCAACTTCCGGTGCTGGTGTTGCGCATCAATATATACAAAATCGAGGTAGGTGGGTTTTTGTTTTTGTAAATAATGACACATTTACGAGTGCTTTCGAAAAAAAGCAAAATGCTATTCGACACAAAAATGAATAACGATCATATGTGTGAAATACCAACTTATTAATTTAAGAATCAACTCTGTTATCACGAAAACTCTGCTGGCTCGAACTGTCAAAAAAGCATGGAATCATGAAAAATGCAATTATTCTAACTCTTGTGCCTTCTTTCTGGAAATGTGACGCTTGTAATGATCAAACACGTGTAAAACAGTCATGAATATTACATACACTTGAATGAAATGTTGCTTTTGGGGGAAAGATTGGCAAAAAATAATCGGGAATGGGGTTGCGCCCCGGGAATGGAGTTGCGCGTATACATTATATACATTATGATGTATACGAGCAACTCCATTCCCGGTGCGCAACCCCATTCCCGATTTTTTTTTTTTGTCAATTATGACCCCGTAAGCAGTATTGAAGCAAATAATTTTGATATTCGTTAGTTTGTAACAGTTGAGTTATCATAAAAAGCATCAGATGTCCTCAGATTAGGCATATGAGGTCAGAAACTTCCATTTTTGTTGATTTCATACTTTTTTCACGCTTCATGTCGCCAGAGTTTTTGTGATAATGGAGCCGAATCATAAAATACCAACCAGATATTTTATATATATGATGTATTATCATATTTGTGTCGAATAGCATTTTGCTTTTTTCGAGAAAATTTATTCTTGTCTCATACTAAGCAAAATCAGAACTTCACATGCCTCAATTTTGTCCCTTTTTACGCGCAGCACCAGCACCGGACGTTGCGCAACCCATTTTAAGCGTATTCCCAGCGGGAATTGGATTGCGCGTTTACCACCCGTGCATACGAAAGAAAAGAAAGGCAGATAATGCAATAATGATATTAATGATAATTACAGTAATAAAATCGAATCGAGCCACAAGCAACAGAATATTACGTTCACTTTACGTTCACTTAGTTCAATTCCTTAAAAATGCATGAAACAATAATTAAAAACAATTGCAACGTACACGAAAACAATACCTTTTGAAATTAGCTTATGGTCGAAAAGACCATGGCGTCGTGCATTGTATTTATAAAAGGTGAAACTTACATTTCTGAATACACAATTCTCGCTAGGAAACCCTATCGATACCTTTTTCTTCATATTTGATGTATATAGACCTACATGAATAATAAAGAATAACTGTAACTGAAGAAGAAAATAAGATACTAAAATTAAAGGTTGGTAACAAAACACCACACATGATACGTATGTGAATTCCATTTCTACTCAAAATGTTTAGTTACAGTTATTTGTTTGCTACATTCGGTGTGAAATGTTGCTTATGAAAGTTGATTCTACCCAGACTTAAATAATGTCCGGAATATGTAATTTAAAACACAACAAAACTAAATAATCATCTTTATTTTAATATTGTTTTCGTACATGTACTTCAAACTTATAAAATAATGTAACACAAATATATACAGCAATCTGATATATCTAATTAAATGGGAATGTAATAACGTTCTGAACAAAATATTGATTAAATACTTTCCAGGAAAGTGTGCTCGGTCCAGGTGATAAATCGTCCGGGCTTAATGTTTCATACAATAGTAATGAAAATGGGGGAATATCACGGATATTAATACAGGTACATATATATATGATGATTGAAAAATTGTTATAACAAGTTGATTTTGCTCTAATGGGATTAATCTAACAGATAACGCAAAATGTATAAAACCGGATTCTTTTTTGTTTGTTTGTTTGTTTAAGTTTAGCCTTTTCATATATTCTTCAACTGTAACAGCAAGTTTATAATTGCTCAATTTATTAATGTCAGTTAAATTATTTTCATGTTATATTAGTGTGCAACATGTACCATATTTAGTGAAATGTGTTAAAGATATAATCGCGGGGACTTTTACCTTTTTCAATACTATTTTACACGTAAATGAATAAATAAATGTATTTAACATCCAAATAATATCAAATGCAAAAGAGGATATTTAATGTCGCACATTATTACAATTTATTCAGAGCATAAACGTAAACTAGACCTGGTCTATACAACTAGCAGACCCCTGATCTCCGTTACAATGATTTTACGGATTGAGGAAGTTTGAATATAAAATACATCTAAAACATTTTCATTGTGAATCGAACTGGAACGAAAGAAAAGCTGAGTATGTCGAACATAATTCAAAATACTGTTGAGTGATGCAGTGGATAAAATAGACAGCTGACTATTAGTTGCATCTGCATTAACGTGAACTGAAACCAACAATGAACTATCTAAAGCACATATGGACATTAAAGCCAATATTTGTACCAGTGCTGGCTTTCCTTTTACCTATAAGTTTGGTTATTAATTATTCTCCGGATTTCGAAAGTGTAAGTACACGCATTTCTTAACCTTTAAAATAGTCATAGTATTACACAAAAAATCAGTGGCAATTGCAAGATAGCATTTTATATCATGTGCAGTTAACTTACTGTGCCGCCTCGAAACGCTATCAACATGGAAACAACTACTGTTTCTACTTCGGTTGGCGGTAAAAAGGGTGCATGCCGGGTGCATATAATCTTTATTATTTCTGCTGTCAACATCATCAACACAACTATCATTATTTGTACCATTCCCATCGTCATTACCATCACTATTATCAATGACAATTTTTATCATCATACCATTTAAATAATTACCAGCGTTATCGCCACTAATATCATCATTGTCCTTATCATCATCATTTTTGCTATCACGATCGTCATTTTCTTCATCATTATCATTATCGCTGCCCCTAATGTATTCATATTCATCATCACCATCACTATGACCACGTGTATAATCATTTTCCAAATCATTTTCATTATCACAGTCATTATCGCCACAACATTCTTTAGTACTCTACGGACTGTATTTGTCCATTGTCTGTGGTCAATACTTAACTTTAAAATGACTTCTTAAGAACCGTTTGATAAATCTTTACCAAACTTAGACAAGATCATTCCTTATTGATGCGTTTATTTCAAATTGTCCGCTTTTATTCCATTTTAAGGACGCAGCATTTTCAATGTCTTAAGGAAACGGTTAGGCGAGCGACTTGGCGCTATCATGCCCTCTTTTTAACTACGTCGGTCACTAATCCTTTCTCATTTGTTCCAAACATGACGAACATTTGTATATGGATAGTATTACAAGTAATATATATGGGTTTCGGTTTGTAAATACAAAATGCATCTTGGTACAGCACTGCCGATCTTAGAGTACTTAACGCAGTCTGTTAGTGAATACGATATTGGGTCAAGTATTTTGATAGTAATTACCAAGACGATTTTGCTACCATGTTAGGCAAAACATAGCTCTTTGCCTTGTTGGATTTGTATTAATGTAATGTGAAATGCCTAGACTTTGACATAAGAATGTTTGATATTTTATTTGCAATCACATTTGCTTATAAAGAACCTGCGTGTGTAGTGAATAACGTGCGAAATTTCATTCGAATACTAAGTTATCTAAATTGAAATAAAGCAAAGGTAGATTTAAGTCACATTTTCAGGCATGATTATGCTCGTAAGGGCCCTGTCGAAAGCAATCATGCCTTTACCGAGCATTGCTTTCAATAACACTAGACATAATTAATTTAAAAGTCGTTTATTTGACTTTAAAATCTATCACTTGCCATCTATCATTTACAGTTTACACATTATTTTGTCGCACGATCAAAGCGAATTAATAAACATAACTCTGTGCATCGCGATTGTTAACTGCATGTTTCTTTCATGAGTAATGTTAATTATTTAAAAATAAATACATTATAGGATGTGTATTTTGACTTCGATCTACAAATTGATAGACTCTGCGCCATATTTACTAATTACAATTTGCATTAATGCTTTATGTGAATTACTGGATACTAATTGAACAACCGATCATTTTGTTCGACTGGAAAATTTTATTCGTGATGCATTTATTAAAAAAGAGCATCTAGTGTCTGTCTTTTTCGATTTAGAAAAAGCTTATGACACTACATGAAAATATGGTATTATGAATGATCTTAACGACATAGTTTTAAAAGGTCGTCTGCCAACATTTATATCAATTTTTATCTGATCGAAGTTTTAAAGTACGTGTTGGTGATACCCTTTCTGACTCTTTTAATCAAGAGCAGGGAGTTCCACAAGGTTCAGTTTTATCTGTCACACTTTTTAGCATCAAAATTAATAATATTGTGAAGTGTTTGTTACCAGGGACAGACGGTTCTTTATATGTTGACGATTTTTTGGTATGTTATCGTTCAAAAAATATGCGTACGATTGAACGCCAATTACAACACTGTTTAAATAAAGTTCAAACATGGGCCATGGAAAATGGGTTTAAATTTTCCCAATCGAAAGCTCAATGTGTCCACTTTTGCCAATTACGGAAACATCATTGTGACCCTGAGCTTTTTCTAAATGGTACAAAAATACCCGTTGTTGGTGAAGCAAAATTTCTTGGTGTTATCTTTGATAAAAAGCTTTCGTTTGTACCGCATATAAAATACTTGAAAGCCAAATGTCTGAAGTCATTGAATCTTTTAAAGGTAATTACAAATACTGATTTGGGAGCCGATCGCACGGTTTTATTAAGACTTTATAGGGCTTTAATTAGATCTAAGCTAGATTACGGTTGTATTGTTTATGGTTCCGCAAGAAAATCTGATTAACAAATGTTAGATACCATCCATAATCAAGGTCTTCGTATTGCTCTTGGTGCATTCCGAACATCACCAGTTGAAAGTTTATATGCTGAGGCAAACGAACCATCTCTTTACACACGCCGAGAAAAACCTTCATTGCAATATGCTTTAAGAGTGGCTACCAACAAATCCAATCCTGCTCATGAAATTATTTTTAAACCAAAGTACTCCGATTCATATGAGGAAAAACCGAAACAAATCAAACCGTTTGGATTTCGCATAAAATCTTCTATGAAGGAAACTGACTTTAAATTCGATAATATTAAAGAAAATTCAATTCCAGATACACCATCATGGACCCTTCATACCCCTAAAGTTCTTTTCGATTTGAAAACTGCCTTTAGAAAATCTGAAACAAACCCTGAAATATTCAAGTCCAAATATCACGAAATCAAATCAAGTTACAAGGACTATTTTGCAATTTACACAGACGGTTCAAAAGATGAATCAAAGGTTGGCTGTGCTGCTGTCAGCCTCCTTCATCAATCAAAATTACGTTTGCCAAATAATGCAACAATATTTTCAACCGAGGCCAAAGCTATTGATTTAGCTCTAAATTTTATATCAAAAAATAGTGAAGTAAATTTATTATCTTTTCCGACTCGCTTTCTGTTTTACAGTCAATTCATAACCGAAATATGGAAAATCCATTCATTCAAAATATTTTTCTCAGGTTTCATGAACTATCTTTTAAAACGTTTATTGTATTTTGTTGGATTCCTAGTCATGTTGGTATTCATGGAAACGAGGATGCTGATATTGCAGCAAAGAAATCCCTTTTATTATCACAATCTAACTTGAAATTACCACATACCGATTTTAGGCCCAATATAAAGAAATGCATTTTATCTAAACGGCAATCGTCATGGAACAGTGCTTCATTCAATAAACTTCATGATTGAAACCTTTATTGAAAGAAAGTCTCTCTGCTTATTGAATGATAAATCCAAAACATACCTACATCCTGCTACAGGACACTACTCTTCTCTTGATTTGTCAACTTGTCAACCAAGCCTTTTTCTTGACTTCGAATGGAGGGTGCTAGATGACTTACATGGGAGTGATCATTTCCCGATTATCTTATCAAGTATTGTTCAGCAAACGTCAGCTGATTCCTCTTATTTTAAAGTTAACAAGAGCCATGTCAGACATGGCTAATCCCCCCACCGGGCATATCATAATTGAAGGATGTGGTCCGCATCAGGGGTTTTAAGATGTGGAAGAAAGAATAAGTCAGTAGTGAGGTGGTTTACTGCTAAATTTTATTAATTTTCATGAAGAGTATAACTATGATGTTTTTCTATATGGCTACTGTAAAAAGAAGGAATGGAAAGCTAACAGGGAACAAGAGTGCCAGAATGTCACAATATATGCCCGTCAAAGCAAATTTCTTTACTCTAGCAGCTGTATTTGCAAATGGAATGTTAATTTTGTGGTTGTTTAGTAATCATTGCAAGTCTTTTGTTTTTTAAAGTCCACAAAAGAACTCCTTACTAGGTAGAGATACCTTATATATAATAAAATTAATAAAATACACCTAAAACTGGAGAGTAACATCTATGCCGTACCACAGAAAAGTGGTCTTGTTTTTTCCCTAGGGTCAATTATAAAAATGTTACAATATAAGTTATTTATAGTAACAACTAAGGGAAGTTAATCTTTAAAAAAAAAAGAAAAAAAAAATTGCAAGTCCACACAAAAATCTTTATCAGGAAGAGACTGGTCAAAATACACCTCAAAATTGGATTTAGCATGTTTGTTGTACTACAGAAAAGTGGTCTCGATTTTTCCCTACGACTAGTAATGAAAAAGTTACAATAAAAGCTATTTAAAGTAACAACAAAGGGAAGTAATTCTAAAGAAGGGAACTGCGCATGACACTTCGTCTCATGATGGTGTATAATTGTGCCAAGTTACATCAAAATCCCTCCATGCATGAAGAAGAAATGCTTCGGACAAAGTCATTCTTGTATATGACCTTTGGCCTCTAAGTGTGACCTTGACCTTAGGCCTAGTGACCTGGATCTTGCGCATGACACTCCGTCTCGTGGTGGTAAACATTTGTGCCAAGTTATATCAAAATCCCTCAATGCATGAAGAAGAAATGCTCCGGACAAGGTTTTTATTCTTGTATCCTTTGACCTCTAAGTGTGACCTTGACCTTAGACCTAGGGACCTAGTTCTTGCGTATGACACTCCGCATCGTGGTGGTAAACATTTGTGCCAAGATATATCAAAATCCCTCCCTGCATGAAGAAGATATGCTCCGGACAAATTTCTTTAAGAAAATATGATAAAGGGGAATAACTCAAAAAATAGGCAAGGTAGAGTTATTGTTCTTGCACACTGCACTTCCTCCCAATGTGTTCTATCAGTGTATGAAGTTTGAAGAAAATCCCTCCAGTACTTTTGGGGTTATGCTCCGGACAAAATGTTTTAAGAAAATATGATAAAGGGGAATAACTCAAAAAATAGGCAAGGTAGAGTTATTGTTCTTGCACACTGCACATCCTCCCAATGTGTTCTATCAGTGTATGAAGTTTGAAGAAAATCCCTCCACTACTTTTGGAGTTATGCTCCGGACAAATTTTTTTAAGAAAATAAGATAAAGGGGAATAACTCAAAAAATAGGCAAGGTAGAGTTATTGTTCTTGCACACTGCACTTCCTCCCAATGTGTTCTATCAGTGTATGAAGTTTGAAGAAAATCCCTCAAGTACTTTTGGAGTTATGCTCCGGACAAATATCGTTGCGGACGCACGGACGGACGGACAGACGGACACACGGACGGAGAGCATTTCTAATATCCCCTTCACCTTTGGTGGGGGGATAAATAAAACTGACTGGCAGCAATATCAGTCTTTATGCAAAAATGATTTGACTTTGGAGAATTTCGCCAATTTTTTTGATCCTATTGATCGGTTTTCTGTTATTTTATCAGATATTGCAGACAAGTCCATTCCAAAAACTTCAAGAAATGGTAAATCAAAAAATAAACCATGGTATAATGATGATTGTAAGACCGCTATTCGAAAACGTAGAGCGGCCGTTAAAAAATTTAATATTCGACCGACAAAAGACAATCTGCAATCAGTTAAGGTTCTTAGAGCAAAAGCTCGAAGAACTATAAAACAAGCAAAGAAAAACTCCTGGCATTCATACGTTTCTAAACTTAATTCTAGGTCATCGGTTAAAAACGTGTGGGAAATGATTCGTAAAATAAATGGAAAAGGAAAAACTTCAAATGTTTCTCATCTTAAACAATCTGACCAGACTACTGCATCTACCAAAGAAGACATTGCTAATACTCTTGGTGAAACTTTTTCAAAGAACTCTTCTTCACATAATTATGACCAAAGATTTCAAAACATTAAATCAACTAAAGAAAGCAAACCTCTGAATTTTGATTCAAATAATGAGGAAGATTATAATAAACCTTTTCCGATCACAGAGTTAATTGACTCTCTAGACAAATGTCATGATACTGCAGCTGGTCAAGACCAAATACATTATCAACTTTTAAAACACTTACCACAAGAATCATTAGACCTTCTCCTTGAAATCTACAATATTACATGGAAAACTGGTATTTTTCCAGACTCCTGGAGAGAAGCTATTGTTATTCCCATACAAAAACCCGGAAAAGATAGCACGAACCCAAGTAATTATAGACCGATAGCTCTTACTAGTTGCTTATGTAAAACTCTGGAACTTATGATTAATTCTAGACTAGTTTGGTACCTCGAATCGCAACGTTTAATTATAAACTTTCAAAGCGGCTTTCGCAAACAACGCAGCACAACCGATCATCTTGTTCGACTGGAAAATTTTATTCGTGATGCATTTATTAAAAAAGAGCATCTAGTGTCTGTCTTTTTCGATTTAGAAAAAGCTTATGACACTACACCGAAATATGGTATTATGAATGATCTTAACGACATAGGTTTAAAAGGTCGTCTGCCAACATTTATATCACAATTTTTATCTGATCGAAGTTTTAAAGTACGTGTTGGTGATACCCTTTCTGACTCCTTTGAGCAAGAACAGGGAGTTCCACAAGGCCATACCAAATTGATTTGTCGTTCGTCGGAACTACCGCATCAATGATTTCATTCCCGAGAAAAAGAAAAAACAATCACCCGCCCGCACGTACATAAAATCTCCAAAGAAATTTTTTTTCTGCTGGTCCGGAATGATAACGGCAAAACAGGTTTTATCGCTGTTTTAATGCGTCAAAGTGATATTGATCGGAATTCATGCGTTCGTAATACATGTAGCTGAAGACTCAGATTCAAAAAGTCAGGAATTATGATGTTGTTCATCATTTGTTTTAAATCTGGAGTGTCTGTGCTAGTGCCACACATGGCCTTCGATGTGGCGGTAGGTGATGAAGTAGGCACGTTCTACGATTTTCAATACAGTGAAAAGAATAAAGCCCGACTTGTAAGACGTGCACGGGGATTCAATTAAAAATATTTGGATTAAACATAGAAATATTGTTCAGATAAAGTTCTCAAACCATTTGTTATCAGTTGTTTAGTTCAGTATTTTAGATCTAGAGCCAAAGCCAGTGCTTTCTTAAAAAAAAATTGTTCACAGATCCTGACTGATCCATCACATTAATTGTCTCGGGCCCAAATCGTTTTGAACGAAACTTCTTTAGTACTGCAGTCAGATATACTATCAAAATGCATATATTCAATTTAAAAAAGAAATGTTTAGCTTTTCAAATAAGTAGTGTAGATATAAAAATAATTTCTGTCGTATTGTAACCACAATTTTCCCTGTTTGTATATTAATTTGCTGTGAATTGATTGAAAGAAAGAATCTGAAAAAAAAACAGACCTTGCCAACTCAAAATTTCTTGGTCAGTCAAGGCACAACAAATAACACTTTTAAGAGTGGCCATATTGGGATCATTTTTTGTCCCGTCTGTTATCATTTTTGACTGAAATGAACTTCTACCACAAAAAACTTAAGCTAGCCTGATCTGTTAAGAAATTATTCCAATGGGATTCGAGCAATGTCGAAGCATTTAATTGTGTGCCCAACTCCGTTTGGTCTCATTGGTCAAGTGATTTATTACTTTCCCCTCACCTCTACCGTTTAGAGTTTCACTAGGGGCACAGAGTTACTCATGTATCGAAGCCATCTAACTGGGTTTCAGAAGATGTTATTCCACTTGGGTGCCCGTTTTGTCTTAAATATTCCTCATCCTCTGCCGTTAAATGGGCACGCCTTCAGATTAATGTAGAAAAATCAAAATAAGACACTCATCCCTAATTATAAATACAAAATAAAAACAAAGTGGTTCAGTGAGTTTTAGCAAGAATTTATTTGCAAAACCATTCATGTAGTCTTTAAAACATATAGAAAAGCTATATACTGTGTTAGTCACACTGTAAATGTTTAAGTTCTGTGTTATTCTTAAAGTTAACTTCATGTATAATCATAACTGCCAAAAAAATACCCACTCGCTCCATGTAAAAGCTACCCGCCTCTGAAAAAATCAAAATTGAGAAAAAAAATTCGCTCCCTCGCTCCCATTTTTTTTTTTAACTTTTCCAAAGAACTATGAATCAATTTGGTATGGCCCAAGGTTCAATTTTATCTGTCACACTTTTTAGCATCAGAATAAATAATATTGTGAAATGTTTGTTACAAGGGACAGACTGTTCATTATATGTTGACGATTCTTTGATATGTTATCGTTCAAAAAATATGCGTACGATTGAACGCCAATTACAACACTGTTTGAATAAAGTCCAAACTTGGGCCATGGAAAATGGGTTTAAATCTTCCCAATCGAAAACTCAATGTGTCCACTTTTGCCAATTACGGAAACATCATTGTGACCCTGAGCTTTTTCTAAATGGTACAAAAATACCCGTTGTTGATGAAGCAAAATTTCTTGGTGTTATCTTTGATAAAAAGCTTTCGTTTGTACCGCATATAAAATACTTGAAAGCCAAATGTCTGAAGTCATTAAATCTTTGAAAGGTAATTTCAAATACTGATTGGGGAGCCGATCGCATGGTTTTATTAAGACTTTATAGGGCTTTAATTAGATCTAAGCTAGATTACGGTTGTATTGTTTATGGTTCCGCAAGAAAATCTTATTTACAAATGTTAGATACCATACATAATCAAGGTCTTCGTATTACTCTTGGTGCATTCCGAACATCGCCAGTTGAAAGTTTATATGCTGAAGCAAACGAACCATCTCTTTACACACGCCGAGAAAAACTTTCATTGCAATATGCTTTAAGAGTGGCTGCCAACAAATCCAATCCTGCTCATGAAATTATTTTTAAACCAAAGTACTCCGATTCATATGAGGAAAAACCGAAACAAATCAAACCGTTTGGATTTCGCATAAAATCTTCTATGAATGAAACTGACTTTGAATTCGATGGTATTAAAGAAAATTCAATTCCAGATACACTACCATGGACCCTTCATACCGCTACAGTTCTTTTCGATTTGAAAACTGCCTTAAGAAAGTCTAAAACAAACCCTGAAATATTCAAGTCCAGATATCATGAAATCAAATCAAGTTACAAGGACTATTTTGCAATTTACACAGACGGTTCAAAAGATGAATCAAAGGTTGGCTGTGCTGCTGTCAGCCTCCTTCATCAATCAAAATTACGTTTGCTAAATAATGCAACAATATTTTCAGCCGAGGCCAAAGCTATTGATTTGGCCCTAAATTTTATAGCAAGAAATAGTGCAGACAAATTTATTATCTTTTCCGACTCGCTTTCTGTTTTACAGTCAATTCATAACCGAAATATGGAAAATCCATTCATTCAAAATATTCTTCTCATGTTTCATGAACTATCTTTAAAAAAGTTTATCATATTTTGTTGGATTCCTAGTCATGTTGGTATTCATGGAAACGAGGATGCTGATATTGCAGCAAAGAAATCCCTTTTATTATCACAATCTAATTTGAAATTACCGCATACCGATTTTAGGCCCAATATAAACAAATACATTTTATCTAAATGGCAATCGTCATGGAACCGTGCTTCATTCAATAAACTTCATGATATCAAACCTACTCTAGGGGAATGGCACCAAGGGAACAGATCTGTTCGCAGGGAGGAAGTTGTTCTTTCTCGCTGTCGAATAGGTCATACCCGTTTGACTCACTCTTACCTTTTGAATAAAGAAGATCAACCCGATTGTGTACCATGTCAAACACCGCTCACTATTAAACACATTTTAATCGACTGTGTGGACTTTGCTACACAACGCAGTACATATTATGACGTTCAATCTTTGAGAGAATTATTTGACAACGTTTCAGTCGGAAATATTTTATCTTTTTTAAAGCAGATAGGAATATATCAAAAGATCTAACACTTCTTATTTTTATTTACATCTTGCAATATTATTATGTTTGCAGCTGATATTTTAACACACACGTATATACATTTTTACATTACTGTTTTTAGATATGCTTTACATTTTTACATGGATGCTTTTAGATATGTTTTACATTATTCATAGTGTTCTTTACATTTTTACATAGATGTTTTTAGGTATGCTTTACATTTTTACATCAATGTTTAGACTTTACAGTTTGCGTTTGCAATATGACTTCTTCTCGGCGATATATGACCATTTTGTGTCGAGTCGCCGTAAAACCCAACTCACTCACTCATTCATGATATCAAACCTACTCTAGGTGAATGGCAACAAGGGAACAGATCTGTTCGCAGGGAGGAGTTGTTCTTTCTCGCTGTCGAATAGGTCATACCTGTTTGACTCATTCTTATCTTTTGAATAAAGAAGATCAACCCGAATGTGTACCATGTCAAACACCGCTAACTATTAAACATATTCTAATCGATTGTGTATTTGTTTTACATTACTCATAGTACACTTTTACATCAATGTTTTTGGGTATGCTTTACATTTTTACATCAATGTTTCTGCTTTACAGTTGGCGTTTTCTCGGCGATATATGACCAACTCACTCACAGTTGCATTCGATACATAATTTGTATTTTGAAAACTAAATTCGATCCTACGACATCATCATTTAAAATAAAATCGTTCATGGATTTGTCAGCTGCATTGTAAGAAAGCCCAAGCTTCTAAAGAAACTCCTCGTAATTGGCTCATTATCGTTCCTTTGACATTCAAATAGTTTAAATACAATATCATATCGGCTCATAAGTTTAAGTGATATACTTCAATTATGGTATTTTTCTATCGATTGTTTTGCAAACTTGTTTGACAATTCCAGCGTCTTTTTTGTTTTGTTTAATGGCATCTTGTGGTTTAATTTCTGTGCAATTGAGGTACATTGTACAAAGTTTATTCAAAAGCATTTTGCTGAGGCACGCCATTCATATTTAAGCCTATTTAGCTGCTAGTATGCCACAGATATGTAACGCTTTATTGAATGCAAAGGTTGCTTTATTTTTGTTGTACTAGAACATATGTAAGAATATCTAAGTGTTCAAAGTACCAACTGCCGGTACAATCATTAAAAGATCCCTTAAATAAGAATATTATCAGATGTTCAGAACCTTATTTTTTCAGCTCCCTCAATTCAGAACGTGTACTCAAGCCCAAAAACTTTCGTTTTTAAAGGCGTAGAGAATAAGCTTTCGAGATCGTTAAGTAGCAATCCCTTAAATCCTCTTAATGCATTTTTTGAAGTACATTTGGTGGTATCAACTCGATTTTAAAATACTTCTATTTTTTGGTTAAAGGTGCACTCGATAGTAAAGCTGGTGTACTGAATTTTATCAAGAAATAACAAACAGGAGATACGCTCGTTGAGAAAGGGCGGCAATTCTTCCTTCTTTAACCATCCATGTAAGAGCATTGTGCACCGTACTCTGAATCCCTCAGTCCTGAACTTGCTGAGGTATATAAAAAAGACATTGTGCAAGGCCTTGCAGAACAACATGTTGCTGCATCAAAATAAGAAATCTTCCTTCATTATTAAATGTTGGCTATCAGCATATGGAAGTAACCATACAATAGTTTGAAGACGGACACAACTAGTTCAAGTTAAAAGGAAAATACATTAACATGTACACAAAATGTAGAAAGAAATGGCGATTCCCAAGAGCATGACACCTACATGCGTCCGATTGCGGCGAGAAACACTCAGCAAAGTCTCAGGGATGCAAGCCAAGAAATATCTAGTTCCTCCATCTCAATTTCACACAGGTCATCGGATTTCCAGAAGCAAGACATATTGCCAATGCCACATTTACACTTCCCTCAGTCACATCACCTTTTTCGTCAATTACAAAATATATTTCATGCAAAACTAAACAGTATGTGTTTACTCAGACAGATTTAAAATCTGTCCCAAGCATGAACCATTTAATTCTTGAAGACCGCGAAAAATTCCAAGCGGATCCTTGAACAAGAAACTTGCAGGCAAAGTTTCAGCAACTTTTCTAACGGATGGTTACAGAGAAAATGTCGTACGAAGAAAAGGTTGACGGACATACAGGGAGTGATCTCACAAGATCACCTACAGAACGTTGTGCTTTTGGGAGCTAAAAACACATCACCTCATCAAGAAAGCCTGTCATGTGGTGGTACATTAGTAATGAACAACAATTACCCCAAAATGTAACAAATCACCTAAATGTTAGTACCAACAGACAACATGTGAACTTTAAAAGGATTTGTATTTTTATACCAATTTATTACTTAAGTTATTTATTACTAACCTGAAAATCTTTATTTTACGAAGTCACTGAGAAGTGTTACGTTCATCGCACATTTAGTTTCAGATCGAAACAGATAATATAATTATATAACAAAACGAAATAAATACAACACTGTGTGTTTAATTTAATGAAAATGTCACATACGTAAATGTACAAAATATTGAGCGAATGAAAATATTCTGTTAGATGACCTGATACATCATCTCGTGCTATAGCGACTGATCTGCTGTGTTAATTGAATCTCCAGATCACCGCGGGAGCATCGCTTCAAGCCATAGCGTCTGTTGTGTATTTTGATCCTTTACAAACATTTACTTAAGGTTGTCAAACTAAAAAAGATTCCTCTATATTTTGAATTTTAACCAGTTAAATATATAATTAGGGGCCTCTGTGGCCGAGTGGCGAAAGTAGATGTGTTCAATGCATTGCCCCCCAACGATGTAGCTTCGAGCCTCGCATGGCGCGTAGAATTCTTCATGTGGGGAAGCCATCCAGCTGGCTTACGGAAGGTCCGTGATTCTACACAGGTGCCCACACGTAATGAAATAATGAGCGGAGCGGCACCTAGGGTCTTTATCCACCAAGAAAAGCTAGAAACTCGCCATATGATCTATTAGTGCGTCGGTGTGGTGTTAAACCCGACAAAAACAATTTCTATAAATTTATTTCAAAACAGGAGTTTTTAGTATGGTCTTGTGTGTCCAAAAACCTGCAAGTTCTAAAAGGTTATCTTTTTCAAGTACAATATTTCAACTTTTGACTCAACTAAATCTACACTATCAAACGTCACTTTTATCTTTAACTTTGTAAATGACTGCATACTTATTCTATTTTAAGTATAAAATGTTTACTTAGATATATTTGTGCGGATTTTTTTGCATTATTTTAAATTGAATTTAAAATGCAAATAATTCAGACACAACAGAATGTTTAATGTCACGTTATTGCAGTTTATTCAGAGTATTAACGTTAACAATACCTCGTCTTTATATATGGAGGACACCTGATCACCGCTACAACAGTTACAATAATTTTACAGATTGAGGATTCTTTTTAATATCAAACACATCTACAATTTATTCAGTGCGAATTGAACCGTAACAGAAAAACATATGACAAATCTAATTCAAAATGCATAGGGTTGTTGAGTGATTGTGCATTAGCTGATGCAGCTGATAAAATAGAAAACGAATTGGTTACAGCTGTATTAACGTGAGTGAAAAGTAACAGCAATGAATTATTTAAAGCACATATGGACATTAAAGCCAATATTTGTACCAGTGCTGGCTTTTCTTTTACCTATACGTTTGGCCATTAATTATTCTCCGGATTTCGAAAGTGTAAGTATAAGCATTTTAATATCGTAGTATTGCACAGATAATTAGTCTTATTTGTAAGGTACCATTGTATTTCAAGAGCAGTTAACTGAGCTTTGTTTCGTCTCAAAGTGGTAGCAACGTGCACGTGACTACCAAACATTGGCCTAACTTTGGTAGCCTTGAATGTAGTGAATAAAGTTCTAATTTTTATCATTTCCGTCATCATAATCATCATTACCAACACATCACTATTTTCATCTTCGTCATTTTCATCATCATCACCACAACTGTCATCATTTTTATCATGACCTTCGTCGTCAATAGTGCAACTATCAACATTTTCATCATCATAATCGCTATTGCCAAACCTATAGACATTTCAATCATCACCATCATTATCGCCACCGGTATAATCCTTTCTATCATCACCATAAGTGTCGCTACTACTGCCTTCAATACTTTGTCATAATTTATGTACTGTATTTGTGTGTCGTCCGTCGTCAATATTTTACTTTTACATAACCTTTTCCCAAGGACCGCTTGAAAATCTTTATCACGCTTGGTCAGAAACTTCCCATGCGGAGGAGTTTATTTTTAGTTGTCCAGTTTGATTGCATTTTAGGGCCGCCATATATGCCATGCCTAAATGTCAAGTTAAGATGAGCAACTTCGGACTATCATGCCCTCTTTTTACCTACATTCATAAATAAATTAAACGAGAAACACAGGCATACTTATTTTATATGCAACAATTTTTAATAAAATTAATAACGTTTGGTGGTTGGTTTGTGCATACCAAACACATCTTGGTACTGCACTTCCTAACTGCGCTGTGCTTAACACAATATGGTAGTAAATACAATAATCTGTCGAGTCTTTCTTGTAGTCTTGCTACCATAATAGGCAACACAAAACATTTGCTTTCTTGGATGTCGTATGTATGTATTTATAAGTGTAATATCGAATGTTACGTAATACTGCTCAACTATTTGTTTATCATGCATATAAGGTACGACTGGTTAGTTTTAAAAAAAATACATAATTTAGTAGATTTAAAATTTTCTGTGCTAAGTAGGTTCATGCTTCATAATTCAAAATATCGAAATTATTAAAGGAAAAAACATCGCCTTTATTATTTAAAAATGATAATAAAAGAAAATAAGTTTAGTAATAAGTATAGTCAAAGACTGAACTGGGTTTTTAATTTGACATATATTTATTTATAGGTAACCTACATGGCTGAAATTTTCTGAGCACATGTATAGTCATGCGATGTTGCTCTTGGATACAAATATATCTAAATTTACCTTTAGAAAATTGAGTTTTCAGTCTAAACTTCAGGCATGAAAATGCCTATGCGAGCCCTAATTAAAGAAAACCGCCATTACATTGAAAGTAGCTTTCATCAACACAATACAATATAAAACTCGTTAATTTGACGTTTACACCTTCAACCTGCAGTCTGTCATTTTTGTTGTGCAAATTATTTCGTGCACGAAATGTTCAAAGTTAATTGATAAACATAGTTATTAGCATTGCAATTTCTACTTACAAGTTTCTTTAACGTCTAGGATGTGTATTTTACTACGACTGAATTTGACAATGTTTCATTTCTTTACAAATTTTCAGTTACACAGTTAAATTATATTATTATATTTGTTTTTATATAATAGTAATTCTATGATAGTAATAATACATTAATATATGGTACTTATTTACTGTAATATTGTTCTTATTAGTATAGGGTCTGTTCCTGTTTTTCTGGACTAATATATATAATTCAAATGGTACGCCAAACGTAACGTCATACTTTGACGTTATAATGTCATGTTAACTGACGTCATTCATACTTGTATACATTGCATGTTTGCCTGAAGAAGTATTTTCATCTCAGTGTTGTTATATTTTCTGGTCCTTCGGGATCATTGATTTCAACTCATTTAGATTTGAAGATTGAATACTGCTTAAGCCGGTGCTAGGGGGCGTGGGCAGTGTTGCATTTTCCATTACTGTTCATGAACAGACTCAATCAAACCGAGTCTGCAATCTTCACTGTTTGCCTTGTTTTCGGTGCTTCCGAGGGATCTACTTTTCAGATTTTATTTACTTCACAACAGCGGGTGTTAAGTGCTGTGTGGCGGCCGTAAAAAGTCGCCCCGGCTTCATCTCAGTGTTGTTATATTTTCTGGTCCTTCGGGATCATTGATTTCAACTCATTTAGATTTGAAGATTGAATACTGCTTAAGCCGATGCTAGGGGGCGTGGGCAGTGTTGCATTTTCCTTTACTGTTCATGAACAGACTCAATCAAACCGAGTCTGCAATCTTCACTGTTTGCCTTGTTTTCGGTGCTTCCGAGGGATCTACTTTTCAGATTCTATTTAATACGAAACGCTTGTCGTCTTTCTTTAACCATACTAATGTTTCCTCCTACGATCCTGCTTCGGCTAATATCCTAAAATCTCCATCCTGCTGTCCTAACATAGCGCACTAATAACTGGGCGATGGGAGATTGTTGAACAAAGCTCATCCGCCACCCACCATACACACATAAACAAACACCACATATTACAAAACTGTTATAAATAAATTGATTTAAAGTTAGTAATACCATCAATATATCAGATATCAAAAGTAATGTGCTACAACTAATGTATTTTTATAGAAAGATTTTGCTATATATTTGATTCGGCGGCATCAAAATTATGGCATAAGTTTCGAAAGACAGCATGTTATTTACAAAGTCCATTAAACGGGAGTACCTGTGCAAAGGTGTTAGAAGCGTATAAATCAGTTTTGCTTAATTTATTGTACGTTAAGTAAGCGACTAATGATACACGTATATTCACATACAAAACTATTTTCTATAGACGGTATTGATGGACAAGCTGTTGCAAGCATATTCTGATTAGTAGTTGATTTTATTCGCACGCGTATTTGGAAATGATACAGATGTATATTGATAAATATCCCGTAAGCTCATAGATAAAGTTGTAATGTCACTTCTGTCACCTTTTATGGCATATTTGATCCAAATCCATTGTCGCTTACCGATATCCTTTATTTTGACGAATGAATAGGTCACTGACAGGATATTATATGTACATTATCATAAAAAATATATCACACTTATAAATCAAAGCCCTGATGGGACTGATAGCAAATGCTTATTGAGTGATATTTCAGGGATAGGGTTTCGGTTAATTTCTACTTTTCTACAATATGGCGCAACTTTGTGCTGTTAACCAATCAAAATACCGTCTCTCAATGCTGTTAACCAATCAGAGCGCACGGAATTTTATTTATGCGTGTTGCATTACGAGTAGAATTTTAGGTATGCGCGAGAGTGGGTTCATGTAGAAAAACTGATACAAAAGACAGAGTGAGCGGAGTGATTCTGAATATTTCGAATATGAATATGAAGTTCATAATTATTCTAGAATCCGTTGCTGCTTGTTTTTGTTGTTTAAAACAAAGTCCTCAGTTGCTTACACACTCACACAATACCAAGATTATAAAATATAAATATGGGACAATTTTTTACACGTCCAGAGTATTTGTGTGATGCGGTCACAAAAAATAGAAGGAAAACTCAAACAACGTGAGGCTGAAACTAGTTAGTTACGTTACAATCATTCACCATTTAAACATAAGTAGTGTTTTCAGGGTGAATAAAGGCCAGCTACACATGGAGGCCACCTTACAGCTCCTCAAAGCGTAGTCTTATTATAATGGTCTAGTTGACTTTCATTTTTAAAGAAATAACAGGTTACACTCATAAAATTGCAACCAATTCATCCCACTTTTATTTCTCAATTGATAGAACTATCGAAATGTGTATACCTATGTTATTAGAAAATGTTATATTTTATAGGACTTCCTTTGAGACCATGGAGTCCATTAAACTTAACTGTGTAAAGATTTTGCTTTTGTTGCTACTGAGAATGCTGAAGAGTTGTTGCCATTTCCATTACCTCTCACGAATAGACTGCGATTTGTTCTTGTTTGCTTTCTATTCTTCTAAGAGATGATCTTACACGTCTAATTATAGTTATATATATATATACTTTATTTCAAAAACCGTGTTATTTTATCATAACCTGATTGAAGCGATAATGTAGTGACAATTTTGCAAGATATTTCTTACTTGATTCTTTACCAGAATAAAGAAACTGACGACTAAGCTGGCACAATTTGCAAATTAATCAGTCTGTCTTGAGTTTTTATTTAAATTAACTATTGCAAATAAAAATGCTTGCTTAAATATACAAGTCATTAATCTAGCAAAAATCGAGCGGTGTCTTTAAAGTTATTTCCCTAATGTTACCATTAAGTTCATATAAATGGTTACCATAAAGCTCGTATAAATGTGAGGTTACATACTATATAAAATAACAAATTCATGCATAGTTTAATGCAACTTTTAAATCAATTCAAATTGCTGAACCAGAACATATTTCGTTCGTAAAACTAATTACGATATTGTTCCTAGATAAGATGGTGTTAAATTAAGTATAGTCATGAAATAAGTCACTTCACAAGTAATAATTGCACTTAAACGTTCAAAGTTAAAATTACTTAATGATGAAAAATGACGATAATTTTCAAAATAAACGAATTTACAGGTGTTTTTTTTATAAATGACAAGGTTTACTTCCGCCTTATATGGCCTACACAGGAAAATTTTCAAACTGATGATGATTGAAAAATACATTGTCTGCTACCAAAATGATTGCTTTCTATAGCGAATATTACATTAATTATTTGTTCAAAACAGATATCAAAGAATTTTGTAAAACATGTACACGGAAGAACCATATATATCGAAAAACATACGATGAGGTTATAAGCGTTCGGAATAATGTCACGAGGGTGTAGCCCGAGTGAATTATACACATGCCGTAAACCGATTAGTATTGTTGAGATATGGTAAAAGTAGTTCTGCTATATATTACTTAGATTTTTATGGTTTTTTTATTTAAACAAATGTCAAGTAGATTAAATACGGAGGTACTATTTCATGGAGCACATATGGCACAAAACACCAGTGCTCAGTTGTTCAAAACTTTAACAGACTGTTAAACTAATCGCCTGTAAAATGTTGATTCAAAACACTAGTCTTGGTGGGAAACACTAGTAAGATGTTTTAATTTTACTGTAAAGACGTTTTAGTGTTCATAATCTTTAAGTCATACATTTGTTTTTTCTAAAGTTTTCTAAAATGTCGAAATATTACATTAAAAATTAATCGACTGTTAGCTTAATCAACTGTTAAAGTTTCGAACAACTGGGCCCTGACGTCAACGTGAAAAACTGTGTTTTATCAGTAGTAACAACTCACGCGGAATAACTTAGTAGTATGTGGACATCTGATGACTTATGTTTCGTGGATATAATATAATAAAAACCTACACAATTGTGTGAATTAAGTGTAACACCATTTTGTTTTATCATTTCGATCCTAAAAAACAAGGAATAATATCCAACAGGGAAAGCCACGTTCAAAAAACGCAGCCTCCCCAAAGACACACACGAACAACTCTTGCACACAATACACAAACATGAACACAAAAGGACAAAACAAACAAATACAGGAACACAGTGGGGCACCGCCTTGGAACGGTCAGTGGCAAAACCACCACTGGGGAGTTTAAACCGGTTTATGGTGCACCTAACCTCACTCTTACCCCCACCATGTTCCAAAGTCACAAGACAGTGTAAATAAAAGTAATCCCCGCAAGGTGAAATCCTAACATACGTAAAGGCAACAGAATGTACGTAATGTAAAACACAAAGATGCCCTTGTAGATACAATATAAAAGTACAATCCTTAAGAACCTAAAACGCATGTACTCAATGCCTTTGCAGAAGACAGAGCAACAAGGGAAACACCCTTAAGGGCCCGACGGAACAGGCCAGAAGACGGAAATCAAAATAGTTCAGTCCTGGTGGGATTTAAGAACTACTAATCATAGAGTCCTCCACCTGATCCGTCAGACACAATCGAAGAGGAAAGCGTAGCGTCCAACTGTAAAAGGGTTGAACACCAAACATGCGGTGTTCAACTTTCACATAAAATGGTAGATGAAATGTATATATATATAGACTACTATGGTTGATTGTGTATATTGTAGTGTATTTAACATAGCTTGATTTGTTTCTTTTACAAGGAATCGAAATGTGCCTACGTAATAGCTGTCATGGCGATTCTCTGGCTTACAGAGGCCATTCCAATCCCAGTGACAGCTCTTATCCCCATCTTTCTGTTTCCGCTGCTTGGAGTTGCGGCCGCCGCTGATGTCAGCGGCTCTTATATAAAGGTAAGACATCAGATATATTGCTTTGATTTAAAAAGTGCAAACTATATGTTTCCGAAATATTATTTGAAACACTACAACTGAATAAAAACAATCCATGAAAAACAGAGTTAGAATCATATCACTGTGACTACAGCTTACTTAAGTACAAGTAAATGGTATGAAATGTATTCGAGGAAGCATATATATACACGTAGGTCCTTGATGTTATATTGTGGCCGAGTGGTTATATTTAAGGTCGCTGACTTCAAATCACTTGCCCCTCATCGATGTTGGTTCGAGCCTCACTAGGGGCGTTGAATTTTTCGTGTGAGGAAGCCATCCAGCATAAGTCGCCATATGACCTATAAATGTCTCGGTGCGACGTAAAACCCAACAAAATAAACAAATATTGATGTTATATCAGATACCAGTGATTAATTACTGAATAACATGTTTCACAATCAGTCAACGGAAACCTGAAGTCTGATGAAGAAGTGCATATTGTTTTTGACAATACGGTTTAAAAGAAAAAAAATGCGGTATTGAGATACCCGTACCTGCTCTGTTTGTTAGAGCTCTCGAGTTCATAATCCACCTCCTCTCTCCATTATTTTTGTAAATGGATTGACTTTTTTGGTAAAAATGGAACTGTAGTAACTGCACAACATCCTTTAAAGAGTACCATGAAATAAAAAAACTGAAACCTTTCAAATTTCAGAATACAAAACAAAACAAGATATTTCCTTTGCAGGATACAACAATGTTGTTCCTTGGAGGACTCATTGTTGCCGTGGCACTAGAAGAAAGTCGGCTTCATATCAGAATATCATTCTGTGTAATGATGATAGTTGGTGCCCAACCAATATTGTACGTATATATATAGTCGAAATCGTTTAAGAACAAACTTACATTTGGATATATTCGTC
This sequence comes from Mercenaria mercenaria, assembly GCF_021730395.1. NCBI lineage: Eukaryota > Metazoa > Mollusca > Bivalvia > Venerida > Veneridae > Mercenaria > Mercenaria mercenaria. The sequence continues at coordinate 56,415,819 of NC_069372.1, forward strand.
ACCATGATGAAGACGTGCGTTTAACATTTATTAACTCTTAGCCTGCTGCAGGCGAATTTAACAGCCTTTGCAAACAGCTTGGAACCAGATCAGACGCCGATTAAATCGGCGTCTGATCAGGTTTCAAGCTGTTTGCTACTCTGACAATATTTCTTCCAATTTTGGAGCAAATTGAATGAACGTTACTATTTTAGCAGACGACATTTCCAGCAGACGACAATTTATCTAGCATGGTAAGGGTTAAGTTTACCATACGTAAACTCAGCCTGTAGCAAAGTTATATAAAGTACGATTCACTTGAAACCAGTTTTTGATACGGTTTGGGATTATTTTGTTCATGTTTTTACTTTATTTTATAAAGCCATCGGGATTTTGTAAAAATTAAATAAAAAACTGTTTTCTTTGCATTAATGACCTTTAGGATGATAAAGATTAGACGCTGAAATATGTCAAGTGAACACAAAAGTGAATCCTTCACTTATATTTTAGTTAAATTGCATCATTAATTCAAAATAATCACTTTTATATTTCAGTCTGATGGCTGGACTTATGGCAACCACGTGGTTCCTGTCCATGTGGATAAGTAACACAGCAGCGACATCTATGATGATTCCAATTATTGAAGCTGTCTTGCAAAATATGGAAGATGTTCGGAAAAGTGCTTTAGGTTATTTGCTAATAATTTAAACCGTAAGATAAACGTCGGAATGATATACGTGTCACGAAAAATATAAGGTAAGTCGCTAATTTCTGATATTTGTCATAAGGCATATGTCTTAACCACTGATTGGCGTGCTAAAAGCTCACGTAAGCCTTTGACATGATCAAACAGGATTTATGCATGTCCCATAATGTTAATAATTTACATGTTGAAGTTGAAAATATAATATATTTCAGGAGAACTTGGTGTAGAAAATGAGGCATACGAGGCAAGCTCGAATGCGACAATGTCTAACGTCATGTCCATATCAGAGGCTGGCAGTGAGGTTGATTGCGTACTGAAGGAGCCTCCAGTAAAGCCTGACCAATTTACCAATGAGGATATAAATAAACCAAAATTTAATGGCGTCACAGAGAGCATTATAGGTTGCGATTTAATGGATCCAAAGAGGTATTTTGTATATCATTGTACAGCTAGAAATATGGTTAAGACAACATCCTGATATACGAAACATGTTTATTTGTAATATTACATGGTTATCGAAACGACAAATTTGTTGCGACCAGGAAAATTTGCAATCGTATTTGATCTATTGAGTTACACATAAGCCGAATATGTCTTAGAATGGAGTTTGTACGAAATTGAATATTCTGAATCGTTTGTAAGCTGCACCAAATAATTCTACTACAAGCATACAAGCAATCAACAGTTGATCAAATGATTGCTATGAAAACGTGATATTTGAAGCTTTACAGAAAAACATACTTGTCTGCCGTCCAGCATACTCAGTCGTATGGGACGTCTTTTTGAGCGTACATCCCAATTTGTGCAAACAGTCATCTTTCTTAAGCGGCCATCTTTCTTTGAATTACAGTATTAAACTACCACCTGCTTTATGCAATGAGCGGTTACTTTTTTATTCACACCTTTTCTTCATCTCTGTTTGCGTTCTCCGTGGCCGAGTGGTTAAGGTAGCTGACTTCAAATTACTTGCCCCTCACCGATGTGGGTTCGAGCCTCACTCGGGGCGTTGAATTCTTCATGTGAGGAAGCCATCCAGCTGGCTTACGGAAGGTCGGTGGTTCTATCCAGGTGCCCGCTCGTGATGAAATAATGCACGGAGGGGCACCTGGGGTCTTCCTCCACCATTAAAAAAGCTGGAAAGTCTCCAGATGACCTATCATGTGTCGGTGCGACGTTAAATCCAAAAACCAAAAAAATACTGTTTGCGACTTGCAATCAGGATTACGAAAGCAATCATGGCTTTATGTTAAAGTGCATTATAGAATCGTCAGTAATACCAGAACTTGATACAAACTTCAACAACTTCTTAAAATAAGAATTATACTTTTCACAGAAAAGGTTCGTACTCTTGAAAACATCAACACCTACGTTCATCGTTCTTAAGCAGCCAGTTTAACGTCTACATTTCAAAGGCTGTTTAACACAGGCTTGATTGTATCTATTAAAGTCATGTTTTTTTTGAAAATGCTGAGTATCTTCAATTTGAAAGTGCAAATGGATAAATGTCAAATAACAAATGGCACTTTAAAGAATAAATGACAATACTTTATGGTTACATGTTATAGGTAAACATGTTTATAGGTAATATAGACATACAAAATGGTTAAAATTATTATGGGACAACCTGCTTCTTAAACGTGCATGCCACGTATAATAATGTTACATACTGAAATATTATTTTCAGCTGGTTCAAATCTGTGACTTAATAGCCTTTTGTCATGCAGTTATTCGTACTTAGAGGCGGTTCTGAATAATGATTAATGCATATTTAGATAAGCTCTGATGAATATACACGCCGTATTTGAAAAGTTATACATACATTTTACAGTCAATCAGCTATATGCAGTGACTGCATTATTGGTAGCTTCAGTAAATACATTGTACCAAGTATTCTTGTTAATGTTACGTAGTTACAATTTCAACATATTCTATATAGTGGTGTTCTCATTCTAGCTTGTTCCCTACAGCGAATGTAGTGTATTTAATTATTTACATGTATACAGGCTGTATCGTTTAATTTTACAGCAAGTTCTATACAGTGAATGAGGAGAATACAGAACCTGAAGAAATCACGTCAAAGCCCGAGATATTGCCTGGAAGCGCTGAACTCCGTCGCTTTGCGAAAGCCTTTGCTCTCAGTGTTGCCTATGGTGCTAACATTGGAGGAATTGCAACACTGACCGGTACCCCACCAAACTTGGTTCTGAAACAGGAAGCCGATAAGTATGCAACTTCATATTAAGTGATTGTAAACATAAATTATATATACGAATTTATACATGAATGTGTGGCTCCCTTGACTGGCTGCTAAATTTGTACAACGTTTTCTTAGGTTTTTGCATGAGGAAAATTTAAATTTTCAAGATATTTCAATTATTATAAATTACTGTTGCAAGCCTATTGTTTTTAAAGATATTTGGACTATATATAGATAGTAGCCCATGATTACCATGGCTACACAACGTACCGTAAACACAAGCTGTTTAAATTATTCAAATATGTTTTAGTTTAATATTTGTGATTAAGTTTTCATTCTGAATCAAAATAGTATATGCAGTGCATCAAAAGATTACATCAAATATGTAGTTAAAGAAGTTATGATGCCAATATATACCGGTATGTCAAGTATTGAAAACAATGGAAGAAGAGAACTGATATTCTTTTATGTTATCAACAGGCATTACATCAGATAAAATTCTAAACTGATGAAATATTCCTTAATTTTTGCAGGTTATATAAATTCTACACAGGGAAGGAATCTGAAATATCATTTGCCAAATGGATGGGTTTCGGATTCCCTCTGTCCTTATTCACTGCCTTCTTTGGATGGATGTGGCTTGTTCTCATTTTTATTCGTTGCGGGTGAGACTTCATCTTTTTATCTTTTTTTATCTTGTCCGTGATCTATGCAATTCTTAATGTTTGCGAAAACTAAATGCACAATTTCAAATTTTTATTTTTAATGTCTGATCTAGCCCATAAAAATGGCATCAGATTTAACAACACAAACGAGAAAAATAAGTTTCACTAGAAAAAAAGAAGCAGGAAAGAAATCAAAGAGCAGAAAAGAAAGCAATTTTTGTCGGATATCACCTGGAAAATTCCTTTCGTTTTCAGTTTGTTGAATGCGCCAGAAAGAAAATAGTTTTGATGAGCTTGTTTTTCCATAAACTCTAAAATATGCATTTCTCAAGCTTATATTGCTTTCCAAAATTTTTTTAAATGTAAGCATATCCAAATATTTTGTTCAGTGTGTTGCAATAATTACAGTTTGTATAATAATATTGACAGTAGCGAAAATAACTTATCTGCGGGTTTAGTAAACCGCTCAACGCAAATAACCAATTTGCGAATAGTGCAAATTTGCATAAGAGAGCCTTTTATACAAAATCGTTTTATGATAAAAATGGCAAAAAAAAAAACAAACAAAAAAACAGACATGCTTTAAGGTGTGAATTGTCCGAGCCGTTCTGTGTTAAATGCCTTTTGTTAATTTTAATATTTAGTAGCTGCTTTTCTATAGCTAGGTTTTATGCAAAACATTTTCTGTTAACGAAATAAATGTATTACATACTGCAAATTTAAATATTCATTTTTTGTTAATCATTGATGATAATGCCTGTTTTTAGTTGTGGCTTAGCAGGACGTATCAGACTGAAATGAAATGAAAGTGACATTTACTCGATCTCTGGCTTAATGTATAGTCATTTTTGAACAACGACACTTAACGCATGGTTCTATTAAACGACAAAATTCTGATTGGCTTAATGAAATGCTTCGTTATTTATTACAGGTGTTGTAAGAAATCCGATCCAGAACAGAGAAAAGCTATTAACAGTACAATACGAACTCACTTTAAACAGCTTGGAAGGCTTTCGTGCGTATAGCTATGTAACAAAGTTCCTATTATTTGAACAATAATTTATTACCGTTGAGGTTTTATTGTCGAACCTAGTTTCACTTAGGTGAAATGTATTCCATTTCAGTTCTTCGACATAATAATTACAGTTAATGTGTTCTTTCACAAAATATTTTATAGAATTTTTTTCTCAAAAGTACAGATAATCACTTTTATTGCAGTCACTTCGTATAGCAAGTCATTTCAATTGTTGCGGGTTCAATGTATCTAACTGTTTCAGAACTTGCATTTTCAGGATGCGGGAAATACAGGTGCTGATTGTTTTTATTTGTCTTGTTTGCCTATGGCTATTTAGAGCCCCTCCTAACATTACTGGATGGGGAAACGCGGGTTCTTTAAAAAGAGGGTGAGTCTTCTTATATATTTTATAACACCGAAAATGCTTTGAAGTAACCACTTAACGAATCAATCAAGTAGGTCTTGTACCAATAAGTTACACATACACATGGGGTCAGAACACATTAGGTCTCTACCAACTTTTTCAAAATTTATATATTTATTAGCTGAGCATATGTAACAATCATAAAATATGTGTGGTTACAATTTAAGAAAAATTGAATAAAATGCAAATTTTACTATAGTACTGATGAGTAAACATGAAATCTGTAAAAAGGAAACAACTTATTATTTCCTATACGGATCTGCATTCCTTCTTGCAAATGACACCGATCTTGGCAACTGGCAGTTTGGTCTCAATGAGAAATCGACAACTTTGATCAGTTATTCTTTAGAACATCATCTTGAGAATGGATACCATTCTGTATAGATATACACCGCCGGACCCGTGTACAAATGAACCGAATCACTACTAGATCTACTTAAGGACTGTTCATTACGAAGCAGTTATGAAACAAAATTACATCTTGCTTTTTTACAAATCCATGTCAGCGTCTGAAAAGTGACATACTAGTAATAAATACATCATTCTTACAATTCCTTACTACTGCATGATATTCATTTCGCACCTCATGCTTTCTTCATTAGTTTATATATTCAACTTGCTTTCGGTCATGCTGCAGTGCAACGTTTTACATTCAGTGTATTCAATAACGGTAAACATACATCGTATCTGCTCCTTGCCTGCGGGGGAATAGGAAATGCCAGCTATATCTCTCTGCAGAAGAGTGCGACTTCCCTTAAAGTTAGCAACTGGGGAGGTGATGCAAGTTTACGTTTGATTTCATATGCACTAATATTTTAGTTTCTGATAGCCATTTACATCTTTGGCATTTAAATCGATGCAGGCGGATTGCACCGATATGATCAATCGGCTAGACAGACCAAGCTCTTGGAAAGTTCACATTTATGCTGACATCTCCTATATCGTATTATGCTGCACCTATGTCTCTTTATATTTACACTGCAGAAGAAATTTTGCTTTTTAAGCAAGTAGAGAAAACACTAAATCCTGTTGACATATACACTGTGTTGAGCACATTGCACATTATGTTCACGTTAATATAATTTTCACCTTTTCGTAATATGTATTTCAATATAGAACTCCTACACGGCGCCGGATCTTGGTCAACTGGGTCCTTTCCATCCTCTTATAGCATCTGTGTTACAGCTGATTGTACGAATTTGATTGTAAAATAGTTGCCAAAGCAGGATATTCGCTCTGTTTACGTATTCGTGTGTGGGACTCTTCGGCGGGAGAGGGTTGCGAGCGACGAAGCTCAAACAAGTTAATATAAATACAAAAATACACGACCGTACACGTAAACACTCTGAAAGCAAAAAGGGTGAGAATTCTTCCCACCGGCCAGTCGCATCCAACATATCATTTCTATCATTACTTCTGATTCAATCTACCGAAGACACTTGAAATGAGAAGCATCTCTCGTATGTGTTTGAAAGAATCTTCGAGACTATAGCTAGGACACTAGTACCAAATTCTGTAAAGAAATTACGTAAGATTATCTACTCTTTGAAATTAAACGCATATATACTTGCACTTGACATAACATCTTTCTCTAATTCTCTATGGAAATACATTGCACATCGTTATCTGAATTTCTAAAGAGGGATCGTCCATTGTCCTGATCTTGTTTGGGGTATTGGTAACGGACATTTTGCAAGGTTTTGCCAACCAAAAGACAACAACACCTATTCTCAGTAAATGATAAATGTGAGAAAATGTATTCGAAACCATTTGGAAGAGATTTCCTGACTCGAAGACACTGTGTTGTGATAATATAGAATGACAATGAATATAGCTCTAGTTGTATGATAAACATATTTTTTGCTCTTACGTGGTATTGATTGCTTACTTTCACCGAAGTAAAGTTCCGTTTGCGTTACCTCACACTACATAACTTTGCGTGTAAATTCCTAAGAATACCTACATTAAGTGTATATGATATTTTCAGATTTGTCTCAGATTCTACACCATGTATATTGCTCAGCGTTCTTTTATTTCTACTTCCGGCAGAAAAGCCAAAGGTTTTCTGGCTAGCAAAGGACGGTAAATATATGTTTGATGTCATAAAAGTATACGTTTGTCTAAAACTATAAGATATGTTTTAGAGGCGTAGAATTCAGCCAAGTAAAATCAAATCATACCTGGCCTTTTGTAGTCTTTTTTTATGAGGTGATGAAAAATGCAACACATCCGCTAGCAAAGGCTTTCAGGCGCATAGTATGTATGAACCCCTTTTTTCTGATTGTCGCCCTAATGACTATAATTATATAAAATAATGTCCAGTGTTGAAAGTAGTGATTTTCAAACTAATGTAGTTATGCATAACATCTGTTTGGATAGCTGCTTTAACGTTACCTGTTTTAAACTTTATTCATAGAATTTAACGCGGAACCTGCTTTGAAAGAACTCACGATTGAAAATAAACCATACTTTAATAAGATTAAATTTGTTACGTTTTTCTTTGCACCGTAGTTACTCCATTTTATTTAATTGATTTACTTAATCTTTATAATCTTATCATTACAGACAAGCCATCATACACGCCTCTGATAGACTGGAAATCTGTCAGTCAGAAGCTTCCATGGGGTGTAATAATTCTGCTTGGTGGTGGGTTTGCCATTGCAGATGCAAGTAAGGTAAACAGTTATTTACATTTTATTAATACATTCAAAACGTGGACAGGTGTCAGCGCGCCATATTCCTTTCCGCATCTGTAACGTGATAAAACGTATTAGCGTCCGATGGCCCTTTCACGCTTCCGTAGAATCAACACGAAATTCATTTTGAAAATATTTCTGAAATGTCTAGGTCTGCAGCTCTCAAATACGGAAATATCTTACACCAGAGGCTTACACTGACACTTTCAGACAACATCAAAAAGGACCTTTTGAGCGATTTGACAAAGTTCCAAAAATCTCTATGTACCCTTGCTCCGTTACGGACCCCTGTGGGATTTGTGTTTATTTCAAGTTTAAATATTTTTTCGTAGACGAAAAAGCTGACATGTCGTGCTAAAGCCCAGATATTTTCAAATCGTTAGAAAATGCTGAAAATTGACTCCCCATTAGAGCAAAAAAAAAAAAACCTGCGCGTGACCCCTGACTATCGACCAATCCAAAGGCGACTTTCGTTTTCACGTTTTGCATGTCTACTTTCATTTTCTTTACTTCCGGAAATAGCTGAAGATCGCGTGACGTCATTTTCTGTGTTATCAAAAACATACATATGCCTGGCGAGCTTGCATAAAAATGTGCCCGATGTCCTAAGGATATCATTGCGGCAAGGGGCTAAAAGGCGTTCAAAGCTGCTTAGTGCACGTACGGAATTTAAAACGTAGCGCATTGTGTAGGTACGAAGAAAGGTAACTTTCCTTATTACACGCAAGTTGGGTATTTCAAGTTCAGCACAAAACTAAGGTATATGATGTAATCTGAGTATATTTAGAAAGCCACAAATGCTGTGTGACTTAACAAGCATGTAACTTCAACTAATTTGTAGAAACAATTTCAAACAGAACTATATGAAACTCATCAGTTTGCAAAGACCGAAGCATAAACAAAATAGCTTAGAAGTTTAAAGAATTCACATGTTTATGTTTGGAATAAAACGGTTGATATTCTCACATTTTTGTTCACCATGGAAAAACTATAGAAACTAGCTTAAGTATGACAAGTCGTCTAGCGCCGTATACATGAAAGAGCATAAATTTATATCGCGGACCACTGGCACCAGATCAGAAAGAAAATGCCTCCGTAACGTGTTACACCCTACCCCTAGGTATTCTATAAGAACCATGGTCATGAACGGGAAAATATACTAACCCATTTCAATCGCGTATTTCATACCTAAAACACGCAGGTCAGTAAATGTGTACTACTGATATTAAACAAGCGATAATTTATCTTCAATTGTGCACCAGTCACCTTGTCTCAATATTCCATATTGCAGAGATGCTCCGTATATTTTATGCTTTAGTCAACGTTACAAAAAAACTTGCGTGAACTTCCCTAATGAACATCCGGTCTAGAGGTCACGACAGTGTGCACATGTTAAGCGAAATGTAAACAAACAAAAACAGAATGCAATATATTCACAGTTTTACGATAAGACTCGAAATGATGAATGAAATTCATCTTGTATATGGTTTTGAATTTGAAATCATACATAGTTATACATCTATTCTGTTTATTTAATTCATTTTGCACATTTATCCTGCATATAAACATTTTAGCGTACACGTGTAGTAAAATGACGACTGACATACATTTTCACATCAGCCAATCAGAGTGTGTCTATAATCTAGAACGGAACTTCACCAGGGAAGTTCAAGCAAGTTTTTTGTGTACCTGTGAAAAAACTGTAAACTACACGTTGTTTTTCTAAGATAAGAACTATTGAAAAAATGTGACCGGTACACAACGGAAGATAAATTACCACTTGTTTAATATCAATAGTACACATTTACTGAACTGCGTGTTTTAGATATGAAATACGCGATTGAAATGGGTTAGTATATTTTCCCGTTCACGACCATGGTTCTTATAGAATACCTAGGGGTAGGGTATAACATGTACAGGGGCATTTCTTTCTGATCTGGCGCCAGTGTCGCGGACGGATTGCTTTATCTAGTACACTTTGACCTAGTAAGGAAACGGTTGACTGAACAACACTGTGTGTGGAACATGTTAAAGACCTATTATTACTTACGGGATAATTACACTAGAGCAAGTATAAAATGTCCCTTAAGCCAGTGCATCGTATGGAAGAATAGGACTTTAAATGGTGCTCAAGGTCAGTTCATTCTGAAAAGTATATATTTTCAAAAACTGTCTTATATTAATGTCACCCTGCAACGTTTTTAGCCGAACTGGTGAGCTTACATATTGGGTTATGTCTAGATTAAAGTACTGTGCTTTATTTACAGATAATATTTACCGTAGGCTTTTGATGTTTTGATTTTAACATAAGTGATCGCATGTATACTAATCAAAAGAGCTTTCCCGCTTGTTTTGATTTCAAAGTGATTGTGTTGATAATAAAATTACACCATGAATAGCTCAGATTTGTCAAAAACATTCTGCCGGTTTTAGCATAAATGTTCCTATTTTCATAAAGGAAGGTCAGATATTTGTGTTTTGTTAGTTCAAATCACCTGCTGAATAGAATCTTTTAACAATAAATAAAACAATTCCTGCGAAATTTAAAGTCAGTGCTTTATGTATTTCTACATACTAGTGAGTTATACTATCTGGAATTTGTTGATTTCATAGTTCATAAATTTGGATACTTGTTTGTTTGTTTTGGGTTTAACGCAGTTTTTCAACAATAATTCAGGTATGTAACGGCGGGTAGTTAACCTAAACGATGTTCCCGAAGTCTGTACAACCACAAACCTGTTCTACGCATGTAACTGCCAATTTTCCCACATGAATCAGAGGACGAGAACGAGAACGAATGATACCTGACACAATGTCTTTTATCAAATCGTGACGGAGGAACGAACTCACGACCCCGCGATCCGTAGATCTGCGCTTTCACTATTGAGCTAGGCGTACGGGCTTGGATACTTCATAATTCACTTTAGATATAAAAACTCGTGATATTTCATTGGTATATGAGCCGTGTCATGAGAAAACCAACATAGTGGCTTTGCGACCAGCATGGATCCAGACCAGCCTGCGCATCCGCGCAGTCTGGTCAGGCTCCATGCTGTTCGCTTTTAAAGCCTATTGGAATTGGAGAAACTATTAGCGAACAGCATGGATCCTGACCAGACTGCGCGGATGCGCAGGCTGGTCTGGATCCATGCTGGTCGCACACCCACTATGTTGGTTTTCTCATGGCACGGCTCATTTAATTCTTACTATTCCTAATATCTTCATGTGAAACAGTTTTTGCAAACCTCCTAAAAATACAGAAAAATGAAAATAATAGAAAATGAAAAAAAAAACAAAAAAACACAATGATAATGAAGGCTTGAGCAAACGCTAAGCAGTACATACATTTATAGAGTTCTGGACTGTCAAGATGGGTCGGCAATGAACTGAAAGTCTTTGCAAGCATGGACAGTTGGGTTATGAACATGGTGATATGTTTTATAGTCGCTGGAGCCACTGAAGTTACCAGTAACACCGCTACAGCAACACTGCTCATGCCAATACTTTCTGAACTGGTAAATGTATTTTTTCTTGAAAGGTACAGGGTTGACTGACACAGGGTGAGCATAACATGCAGTCAGACCTAGATTCGAGCTCTTAGTCACGGAATACCGCCGCTATGTTCTACCAGCTAAGCTACAGAGCAGCTTACACATTTCATATAATGAAAGTCGATAAGATAACACATTCCCTAGCTATATTAATATTCGTTCTTCTGTTTGTAATAAAATGATAAATACGGAAAACATGATCCCGAAAAATATGCAGTGTGATGTTGGTAGCAAACGACACATGTCAAGACAAGTCCGACAGTGACTCGAACCTGGTATATGCTAGGTGTTCTACCTCGATAATGATTTCTGTCAAAATTTGTTTGTTGCTACGATACATTCAAGTGTTACAACACGATGTAGCATGCATTTCAAGACAGGCCCTAATTGTCCCCGCCTTTTTTGAAGAAAAAAAAGGGGGACATAGAAATAGGCTGCGTCCTGCTGTACATCCTTTCTTCCTTCCGTTTTTCCGTCACACTTCATGTCCGGTCCATAACTGTCATCCATGAATGGATTTTAAAATAACTTGGCATAAATGTTCCCATAATGAGCCGACATGTCTTGCTTAAGACCTAAACCCCTAGCTCCAAGGTCAAGGTCACATTAGAGGTCAAATGTTGACAGGGTCTGTTACGTGTCCAGTCCGTAACTCAGCCATTCATCAAGGGATTTTCAAATTACTTTGCATATATGTTCCCCATAATGAGATTACGTGTAATGCGCAATACCCAGAACCCTAGCTCTAAGATCAAGGTCACACTTATAGGGTTGTTACAATTTGTTTAAAGGTTTACAGGGTCTGTTTCGTGTCTGGTCCGTTACTCTGCCATTCATCAAGGGATTTAAAATTACTTGGCACAAATGTTCCCCATAATGAGACGACGTGTCATGTGCAAGACTCAGACCCCGAGCTCCAAGGTTAATGTCATACGTAGAAGCCAAAGGTTAACAGGGTCCGTTTCTTGTCCAGTCCATAACTCTGCCATTCATCAAGGGGTTCTAAAATTACTTGACACAAATGTTCCCCATAATGAGTTGATGTAACTTGTGCAAGACCCAGACCCATAGCTCAAAGGTCGAGGTCACCTTTGGAGATTTTTGGATTTTTTTTGTCTGGTCTTTAAAAGTTTTATGCATTGGTTTATATTCAAATACCTTGACATATATATTAACCATTTCAAGACATTGTGTCATGTACAAAAGTAAGGTCTCATGCACCCAAGTTAACTTTCTTTTTTGTACATGAAATTACCTCTTTTTATACGATAAAGTAACTTCATTCCAACAATCTTTATTATTAGCGCTTTGTCAGTTTGGCATTGATTTGTATGCACTATAGTAGCTGTCCGTGTGGCAATTCAAGGACATACATTCTTTATTTAATTTTTAATTAAACATATTTCCATTATAACATGTACAGTTCCTTTCATTTATGTCAAAGATGTCTTACTTCAGGCAATTCAAACACGCATTCATCCATTGTACTTGATGACGTCAGCCACCGTTGCGTGTTCATTTGCATTCATGTTACCGGTTGCAACACCACCTAACGCCATCGTCTTCTCATCAGGATATCTCACTATACCAGATATGGTATGTACATGTTCGGAAATTATTGTAACTGCTGTTAAACTGATTGGCCAGCTTATTTGCTTTATTATCTTGATCTTTAGACATCGCCATAGTTCTGAGTAATATAAATACCTATCAGCTGTAATGATTCTTGTCCTAAGAGGAATTATTTCAGACACGACTGGGCACCTAGGTAGAATTCATTGCTTTTATCACAGATAAAATAAGTTCTATATACATTTTATCTATTTTCATAAAAAAGCTATCTTTTGAAATAATAAAAATCTTATGCAATTTTCAGCTCCTAATTCCTTTATGTAAGCCTTTCATTAACTGCCATACTTTTCTTTTATTTACAATATCATTTTTTTTCATTGTCATATCTTAATAACTTCTCCTTCCAGCTGCATAATCCTACCGGCGACTAATCATTTGACACTATGTTTCAAGGTTTCCACACCTTAACAATTCTTATAAATAAAGTGTCTTTTTTGGTGTGCAAGAAATTTATAATGTAACAAGCAAACCTTTGAACACATTAATGCGTATTAATTATTCTATTGTTTACTACAGGCACTGGCTGGGCTTCCAATGAACATCATTGCTGTACTGTGTCTCACATTGGGTATTAATACCTGGGGATCCTCGATGTTCCAGCTGGATACATTTCCAGAGACGTTCGACAAAAATATTACTGTGTCTCTCAGTAGTTAGAGAAGAACAGACTGGATTCGTCTATAAATGCAAGACGCAATACTTTCTTAATTCATTTGTTACAACCTTCCATTATTGTCCAAATAAAATCTGTATTTTATTTTTGAATGTCATGATTACAGTTACAAAGTCTTGGTGTTTATATTTCTTACTTTTCTTAAACAATCTCCATATAATTTATTCATGTGCCATGTAAATTTACACTACTCACCAACGTATTCCGAATCTCATGATTCTGATTAGAAGAATGTATTTTCTTAGTTAAGGTAATGGACCCGTTATGACAATGGACAAATAACATATTCTACGAAATAGATTTCGGCATTTTCCGTTTTTAAGGAAAGTTATGTGAGCGTTGAGTGACTATATTTCGAACGAATGCCGTATTGCCGTATTGAGAATAAATAATCTTACGAAATTTACCGAATGTCATAACAGGTCCACTACCTTAAAATTGTTAACTTCTGCATAACAACACGTAAACAATTTAATTAGAAAACTTATGCCAGGTGTAAAACCGACATAAAAATATTTATACCTTCATTTAACAATCACGTGATGATCTGTTTGTAAATATATCATTTTGATCAGTTTGAAAATTTTCCTTTTTTAATAATAAGTTCACAGGAACAACTACAAAGGAGATTCATATCCAGAAGAATATGTCCAATTTGACGAAATTACTTTTATTCGTTTTCTCCATTGTGGTCTACCTGACAGGTAGCATATTATTGACTACTTGAAACAAAAGTTGTCGTCATTTGTCTTTTTTAAACAAAACTCTACAAAAATCCAAATATCAAAATAAACAACTTTACTGAAAAACGTCTTGGCAAAAATATCTCATTTATTTAAAGGACTAAGAAGTCAATTTATCAGAGTGCGCTGTTGCGATTGCTTTGCGCCCATCGTCCATCAGAGTCCGTTATGCAGCGTGACAATTACTCTTGTCACAACTTTGGCTAAATCTTAATGAAACTTGGTCGGAGCGTTACACTCAATTAAATTTCGAAATATTTTGTTACTTGGAGACCAAAAACCAGGTCATAGGGTTAATTGATAGGAATCTCTTTTTAATACTGTAATCTATATACAAAAGTGTCTGCATTATCTCCATAAAAGTTTGAAAGAAAGTATTTCTTTATCTTTGAAACTGGATTATTTGAGTTCAAAGACTAGGACACTAGGCCAAATCGCAGAAAAAAAACGTTGTTAACACTGCAGACGCCATATTTTCTATTTAGTTATAATAAAACTTCAGAATATTTATCTCTATCAAATCTAAATCAAGTTCAAGACTGGGTTACATGAGGTTTGGTTAGGTCACAAGGTCAAATCATATAGACACCGTGTTTACCCAATTGGGGCCACTTTTTCTTCTTTATTTTCCTTAAGAGATGTCAGAATGCTTTTCTCTGTGGCATCTAGGTCAAGATTGAAATTGTACTATCTGGGTAAAAACACTAGGTCACTACGTGAAATCCTAAACAGACCATGTTACAACTCAGTAGGTCTCATTTTCTATCAGATCTTCTAGCGACTTGGGCAGAATCTTTGTCTGTTTAGAATATAGGATACATTAAATTTTACAACTTCGTTAGCTTGGTGACAAATTAGGTCACTTAGTCAAATTATTGAAAATCTTGGTAAATGATCTTTGGTTTTACAAATGTCATGGTCAGAATGTTTTATGAAATTTGTTTTCTTTTTTTCTCAAATGGTTCTTAACCGCTCGATAGCCTGGTGGAAGAGCGACCGAGAGTAATTAATAGAAGTTGTAGAACTTATTTCACAGTCGATCTAATAAAATAAATTCAAATAAACTACGAGTTCTGCATACATACTTTAAAATAATACAATGGTCTTGCAAGTACTTCTTAATAAGATTTTATAGTATCTTTGCAAAGGAATACGACATGCCATTTTATTGTATTTCGTAGTCAAAACAACATTTTTGAATTAAGTCGGTCAGTTTTGTTTCCTATTTCATTAGAAATTTCTCGAATCTGAACGCTGAACTGTTGCCTGTCTTCTAAATCATTCATCATGTATTTCTAATAATTGGTATTAAGTTGAAATTTCACCTCTGTGAAAAGCTGGATAGTCGCAATGTGACATATGATTGTGTCGGTGTGATGTAAACCACCCCTCCCACCTCTACAAAAAAATAAGATTGGGGTTTCACGTCCTTAAGTTCTGGCAATCTGTCCATGAAGCACCAATACGATCTGTCAAACAATCGATGTTCCTGATAAGTGCTTTTTTCGGGTCAATTTGGAGCCGAATTTTACGTTTAAAAATCCCAACTGAAAGTTGGAAAAAATGCCTCAAAATTTCACAACTTGGACACGAAAATGGGGATCCGAAATCCATGACGCTGATAAAGATATTACGGTATGGTATATTTTTCGGCGACGTCGTCTAAATTCGTTTTCGTTACCTATGCCACGTGACTTCAGTTTGCAAATCAAACTACTTGATAACGCATTACAGATAATTTATCAAAATGGAAGATTTATGCAACACTCTGCCTGATTGGACGAGAGTGTCAATTTCTTTCACTCTGTTGATTGTGCTACGCTGAGTGAAATGTAGACAAAGCGTTTATCCTAAACGACGCTGTTCACAGTTTTAAAACTAACTTTGGCTCAGTATATTTAGCAAGAATATTGATATATCTCAAAATGATAAGTAAGTTTAATAAATATTATAAAAACCTGTTCAAATACCAACATATATCAAATTAAAGAAAGAGCTGAATACGGTCTGCATATCACATGAATAAGGGTGTGATAAGAGTCTTTTATGTAGAGAAGTGCTTTTTAAAAGATTTTCCTTGTTACAATTGTCGTCTGTATATGAAAAGGTTTCTTGCTTTTGTGACTTATTCAGATTGCATATTAAAATGAGTACTTGTTTGCTTTGATATATTTGTTATAAATTATTTAACTGATTTATTACAATGAATATTTTTCTTTAGTATGGTATGCAAATATTGAACTCAGTTGAAATCTGTTTTATTATATATATGCTATATAATGACTGAATCTCATTACACTGAAACGAAGGTACGCTGCATACAGTTTATCTATGTGATATGACGGTCAAACTTTGCTTATGAAACAGAAATATTGAAATAATTACAATTGTATGTTTTGCTTGACCTTCACTTTTTTATAGGTGTGACGTCATTGTCCAAAGATTCATGAATAGCGAATATGCTGTTTGTTAAAGCGGGATCTGTTGGCCTATTTTAGAAATAAATAAAAATAATAAATAAAAATATCCTTTAATTGATTTTTTCTCATGTATTCTAATCAAACTTGATTTGTAGCATCTTTATTAGGCCTGCAGCCAACTTTGTTCAGCTGGGACATTTGACCCCTTTTAGGGGCTGCTAGAGGTAAAACTAGAAATGCCTTTATACAGCGTCTCATGAACAGCTTGGCGGATCTTTGTCATACTTGGTCTGGAGCATCATTATAAGGTCCTCTTCCAAATTTATTTATATAGGAACTTGGGCCCTATTAGGAACCACTATAGCTAAAAGTAGATATGCCTTTCTTCGCATTAACCGCTAAAATGTAATGGATTTTTATCAAATTCGATGTGTAACAATATCGTAAGGTTTCCTGCTATTTTGTTACAAATGGGGATAGGGACAAATTTAGCTAAAATATAAACACGTTTAATGACCTCTTCTCATGAACCGCTTCATGAATCTTCATCAAACTACTGCTGTAATTATTCGTCTAAGGATAAACGAAACAAAATTGCAACCCTTTGAAACATTTGCGAAAAATTAAAAGAGAACCATTTAAATTGTTAAAGTGCGGTGTTTAGTTTTGCAATTTGAAAAATGTTAGATGAAAGATGAACTTCTTTCCTTATTACAATTCGCCGACCATCATTTTTAAAGATATTTCTTGTTTATACATAGTTACTTCCTGTTAATTGAAAGGCATAATAATGTAAGCGTCTGTTGATAGTAAACATGCCGTCGAACAACAGTAAGTACTATACAAAGAAAATAAAAAAAATAACGCCAGAAAAACACCGAAAATTGATGTTTTGTCCGCCGGGCAGCGCTTAAAACTACTAATTTGTCGGAAACACAACTACAAAGGCTGCGTCGAGTTAAAGTGACAAAACGTTTATGCCGAGTATGAGTGAATCCAAAACGACATACTAGAACACAATGATACAGATGTAAATGGTAATGAAACCCAAGACACAGTAATGGTCTTTAGATTTAATGTTGTGTTTTTTCTCCAGTGAATACTAGCAGAAATTCCAGTGGCTAAATTACAGTTCCTCAAAAGGAGGTTACTGCTGCAAGTTATGCGAGATGTTTAACCTCATTTCTGCAAGTAATCAAAGCAGTATGTATCTGATGTGCAGTTGGGAACATATTCAACTCGCAAACTGACTAAACATAAACTTTCTGAACAGAATAATCAGACTATTGAAAAAGTGTTGGATTCCGTACTGCCGATAGCTTTTTTTCGATAATCTAAAAAAAATCATTCGTAAAACAGTGTGAACAGGAGATTGCGCGAAATAGGCAATACCCAGGTGCCCTTATTAAAACTGTATTTAAGGTGGGCTTTAGACAATATAGAAGCTTTGATGCTTCACATTCAGACGCTGGGTACTTAAGGTGTAACAGAATATGTGCAATTTAATCCTTAGGTTCAATATACATCTACTTCCATCACTGACATTATGAATGCAATTAATGTATGCCTGGAGACGGAACTATCAGAAAGTTTACGGAAGGCAGGCGGTTATATTCTAACGGCTGATGAATCAGCATCGTGAGCAGTTTGCAGTTCTGGCCCGCTTTAAATATTTTGACAAGATAAATAACTTCCACCTAGGACTGATAGAAGTGAGAAGAACCGACGTTGCCAGTCTAATGGTTGCCCTAGAACAGTTCATTCTCTCGCGAAATGAGTAGATATTCAGAAAACACTTTTTGTCGGGTTTGGTGGATGCAACACGATGATTGATGAAATTCAAGGTACCCAGCTTTGTTTTAAACAATTTCAAAATACATGATTGATGAATTTTAAGCATTTTGTTTATTTAAAACGTATAAAGGTTAAGCATCTACATCAAAATGTTAAGATATTATATAGCAAAATTATTTTAGCTAAACAGTTGCAAAAAACTTTATTCAGTACCCTATTTAAAGATCTTTTTATTATGTTCAGGACTTAAGTGTAGTTCTGGGCACCATGTACCTCACCAGATTTACATTAATTGTAGAAACCATAAACATGCACTATGCATCAAAGTTTTATCCTGCTTTTGGTGTTTTTGGTGGTGTTCTTAGGATATAGAAGCTCTTCTTTTATTCACCGAAGAAGTGTTCCCTGTTTGTAAGCATTCAAGAAACTTACAACCTAAATATTTGCTACTAATATGCGCATCCACAACCCGTTGGCTTTCACATGGCCGAGCCTGTGTTCGTCTTATTGACAGATATGTTCAGGTTTGTAGCTTTGTAGTAAGTACAGAAACAATTAATTTATTCTGACCTGTTGTATAATACTGGGATACTTGAAAGAAATTTCTTGAACATGTATAAGGATTCAATTCTGAATGCAATTCTGTAATAGTAGAAAACATGTAACAAGTTTCCTTGTTTAAATAAGTGCTGTACAGCTATGTAGATGCCTGCTGCAGGGTAGCTAAATATAGACAATTTTTTTTTTGAAGTTTTTAAGAATTTAAATGTAACATTTTTCCTAAATTTATTATAAATGCATGATCTCGTATATGATAACATAACGGAATATTGTGCTTTATTAGAATTTCTTATTCAATGATGAAAAACTTACGTTATAACATAGTTATTTATGTATATAATAATGATCATAGATGGATCTATCATAGATTATTGACACATTGGACGCATCACTCCAAGAGAAGTATTATCCTGAAGTACACGGAACAAGAGAACAGTTACTGAAAAAGAACACCACAGCTACAATTCTAATCCTGTGTGATGTTCTGAAAACTGTTGTCTTCTTAAGCGGATACCTACAAGGAAGCAATGACATGATTAAACAGAAGGTATGCATGGTTTATTTTGCACAGGTAACTGACCTAAGTTGTTCATTAATTGAATAACAATTATGTTCAACTTATTGACCTTTCTTATACTTAGGAACTGGTAGAAAATCTGCATCATATAGTTGAAAGGTTTAGACTATTATTAAACAGACCAGATGACAGCTTGTACTTGCCCAAACTTAAGTCCATCTTTGAGGAAATCGGTGATAGAGATAATCTTGCCAGAAGACTAAGGTATGTTTGTGATGTTTGTACTTCATATTGCGGTGTTGTTTAATGTCTATTATAACAAAAAGATGTAAAATGTGACATCTTTGAATTGATAAATTTTGTATAACTGAAAATAGGTAAAGTAATTAGTAAGGCATATTGATATAATGTGGTTAAATTCTGTCTAAGCTGGTGCCTGGTTGTTTGGGAGGGGCCATGAGAGTGTTGCATGTTTCATCACATCTCAGTCTTAGTTTGTTACTTAGTTTTTACTCTTTTATTTTAGATCGATTGTGAAGCAAGTTCTATATATTATTTAACATGTAAGCGCTCCTGACATCTCACTCTTGACGAAATCCATTGCCGCAAGTGTTTGCTTGATTGAATTTCTATGCTCCCAAAGGCTCTTATGAAAAAATATTTATTTGTATCTACCTTTCTAACTGATGATAGAATGTCTATACAAAACAACAAGTTGTTTAAGAGCTTGCCATCCCTTTGAAACACAGTCTCACTGGAGAGATCGAGGGTGCCTTCCACTTTGTCTCTGTAATGGCATTTCAAATACACCAGACAGTCTTGCTGATGTTGCAGACAACGCACAGTTAACAGTCACTTACAATAACTATTTTAGCATAAATAATTTATTCATTTTATATTAACTTAACACTTGAATATGCCCTATATCCAAGATATTTCAGTTTTTATTATTTTTACTTTTATGTTGTTGTTTTTTTTAATATTGCATTAATGTAAATGTAATGTTTAACAGAAAGTACAGAAGACTTTATATTATATTTTGTTTTCTAGACGTAATACAAGCACTTGCTAATCATTGCGAAAAGCCAAATGTGGACGTTTTCCAGGGACACAGGGCGGAGTCTCAACCAAAGTTTCCTGAGCATCAGTACATTGCAGAATTCTCTTGCTTTAAAAACGATTTATTCTTTGCAAAGTAAGGCGTTATCAATCTGAAAAAAAAACTTTTCAATGATTAGAAACTTCTCTTTAATTCATAGTTGATATTTGCTTAAATAAAACTTGTCTTATATATTTAATTATTCTTTTAGATTGTAAATGAAATTCTTAGAGAGTTTCTATGCCACTGAAATTCTGTTTGATTTGTTTTTTGTTATTTTTGGTTTTGGTTTGTTCTTTTTAGCTCAGTTGTTAACTCTAGTTGTTTGTAGCTCTGTTTAAAAGTTGCCTTCAAGTTATTGTTTAATAGTTGAATTGTTTATTTTTTCTTGCAGTTTTCATGCGGTATAGTTTGCAAGATATTAACAGTTTAGTGTTTATACTGTATCGATAATTATTAAATTCAATGAATTTCATATAGCACGTGTAATAGTGGTACTTTGAATCTCCAAACATGTAGTATTTATGGTTCACTTTCTGTATAACTAAGATATATTTTTTGTCGTGATTTATGATATTGGATATTGTATAAAGGAGCCTTAAAACTATATATCTCTCTCTATTAAAATATATATCTGTTAGTTATTCTTAAGACATTAAGAAACATCAAAGCATAAATTAAACATAAAATGCCTGTGTTTACAGCAATCAAACCCAAAACTTATTGTTAAAAATTGTCACTTTCAATTAAAAAGTTATCTCTTTATTATATACATTAAGATAGAATGCAGAAGATCCAGTCAGTTGTGAGAAGATGATGTCTGATCATAGAGTAAGGAACCAGTTTCCTGCATTGAAACATCTCATAGAACTAAGTCTTCTTATCCCAGCCTCTAAAGCATCTGTAGAACGTATTTCCAGCCTAATGAATTGAATGGACTTTGCCTCAAAGAACAGAATGGGACAGGGCTTATTAGACGCTTTGATGAGAATTTGTCAGATGATCAAGTCAGCAAGATTATTGACCTTTTTAAAGATATGAGGGAAAGGGCTGTAGAGTTTTAACATATGAAGATATAAACATTGAATACAGTTTAAACTATTATGCTGTCACCTGTATAAAAATATGTATATTGATATATATATATATAACTACATGTGGGTAAAATAATGTCTGTTTATAAATAATATTGCAGGTTCAGTCGGAGATACATAGAGTCTGTTTGCTTATAGAATAGCAGTTTATGTTTTCAATGAATAAATGTTGATACCATTACTGTCTTTTACCCTAAACCTTGCTTAAAAAGTATTGATAAGTCATTTATCCTGAAATAAAAAAGAAATCCCAATTTGGACGTTTTTCCAATTGTAAAGGCCCCGGCCCCATTCATAAAATAGTGGAAAAAATACTGCTGATCACGATTATTAAAGAACAGTGCATAATCTGAAACCTGATGAATAAATTCACCTCATGGATAACCGTAACCAAACTGAGCTATAGCCTTTACATTTTCAACAAACATTGCCTCTTTTTGTTAACTTAGTAAAGCCTGGTGTTCTGATAATGTTGTTTCTTGCACATGGGACTGGCGTTTCCGGTGATTTTACCCATGCCGGCAAAACCCATCTGACACCCCCATGCCAGATGACTCTCGTGCCGTAAATGACAACTAGCGATTCATGCATTGATTACATATTGTTTATGTAAAATACGAAAAAGTCAAGTACCTAGGTATCTTGATAGTTTCTCTCCATTCCTTATAGTATATTTCTCTATTCAAAATACGTTATTTTACGGTAAGAACATACGGTTACGCTACAAACGATAAAACTAATGTGGGACTTTGTTTTATGTGCGTCACTGAAACGTTATGACGTCACTTCTGCTTACGGGCGTTAATTTCCAGCGCTTTGTATAGATACTCTACCATAAGAAAGAGTGCTACAAAGAAAGTATTTCTATTTGTTTTATTTATTCTGTTATTTGTAAAGTACGGTATACAAGAAATAATCTGTCAGAATAAAAAAGATATGCAAGAAAAAATATCAGTCATGTGTTTACGAATCGGATAGAAATATCCGTCCCTCGGCCACCTGCGCATGGGCGGTTCGTAAACACATGACAGATATTATTCTGGGTCTATTCTTCGCAGACGTCGTTCACAAAGCTCGTGTGTGGAAAACTATAATACTACAGTGTAACCTTTGTAGAGCAACAACCTTTGGGAGATACAAATATTGACTGTTATGTAGAGGTTGTTGTACTGGAGATGTAAATTTTATAGTATATTTTAGCTTAGGGAAATTTTGATGTTGTTATAGAGGGGCTTTCCCTTGTTTTGGGGCTTTCCCTTGAAAATGATGAACAATTTTCGGCAAGAGATGCGTTCACTTGTTATATTCCAGCGTTAGTATATTTTGTTTGTCACATTTGTACTACATATTACAAAGATATTCATTTAAATTTATAGTTTATCGCACCGCTCATGCTTACTGGCAGGGATCGCGACAGTGCCTAAAACTGCAGCTGGAGCAGCCCCGGATAGTTTGAGGAATATAACCATTTCGTATAGAGTTCTATGTAACTTTACCTTTGAAAGTGTGTGCTTCAATACTCGATCGCTCTGGCACAATACTTGGCCCATACTAGTATTCATTAATTATTTTATCTAAGATTTTAAGATGTATAATATCTATTGCGCAGATTTTTCATTCAATTACTTCGATACAACGATAAATAACAAGATGAATTATGCCAGACTTAGAATGTTTAAAAATCAGAGTTCATGGAATTGCTCTATACAATATACTCCAGGACACAACAACCTTAAATCAACAGTAACTGTAGATATATAGTTATGCGTCGCTGAAACACTGTGTCATTTTATGATATATTTTATTGTGCTACTGCCAAGACTAGCGTAGGCATATTGTGTATCGCCAAAGGGACCTAACAATGTGTCTGTTAGGGTAACTGCATCTAAACTCTTTATCCCCATTGCTACACATGTGGATAAATTGCATATTTGAGCCGTGTGCAAATGGGAATAATGTATCATTTCTAAAGAACACCATTTGATAACAGTTTCTGATAGAGCTATGTCAACATAATTCATGGCTTTATCATTATTTATTTATTTATTTATTTGTTTATTTAACATCCTCTACAATTTGAAGATTGCATAGGTAATACTCAAACATTAAGGATACTATTTTTTTGTTGTTATCGTTTTTGAAATCTTCGTCAATGTTTAATTTAATGCATGACTTCTGCATCCGCATTTTTATAGGTTTTTGATAAATGTATCTACCAACACATTGCAAATATATCAACTTTTTTCTAGTTAACGTAAACAATATTTAATATTGGCAACGCAAATTCAAACTGCGTAAATTGCTAAATCCAGATTTGGATATAGATTGATATATTTAATTGCAACCATTGAAAAGTTTAGCGTATCTTACTCGAGACATTGTCTGATCATTTTGTTCTCCTGCTGCTCTCTTGATTTACCAATAACACACATGCCATTTGAAACTTGAACAGCAGAGTGAGCCGGGTGTACTGTTTTTGTGCAAACAAATTTTCCGACATGCCCAAATTGAGTCTATCGAGGTTCAATGGACTTACAGTGTTATGTTAGTATGTCTGTAGAAAACGAGCGCTCGGCCGTTGCCGTAGAAACTTGCATGCACAATAGATTTGTTAGGTATAGCGACCCACCGGCACAAATTAAGGTCATATGGGAACTTTCTAGCTTTTATTATTATTATTATTATTATTATCAATATTATACCACATTTATATAGCACTCTTTTCATGCACATGCACACGTTCAAAAGTGCTTTACAGAATAAATTGCAAACAATACAAATAAATACGCATACAAAAGAATGTTTTCCACATTAACAAAAATCATGAATGTAAAACATATATATAAAACAATACAAACATACATAAAATTTAAAAGTATTTAAGTGACCCTTGGATAAAATACTGTTCTACACTGTTTTATGAAGAAGAAAAAACATCAATGTATCGGTCAGTTAACAAAATATTGTACAAAGAAGTGGGTTTTTAGCAGGCTTTTGAAAGCAGCTAGCGTGTGAGCTTCCCTGATCCTAACGGGAAGGGAGTTCCAAAGCTTTGGAGCTGCGATTGCCATACATCATAGTTTTAGTTTTTGGCCTAACCAGTGACAGCGTGTATTGTGATCTTAGGTTTCTGACCGGTTTATACACTTCTATCATACCCCTAATATAGGCACGGGACTGATTGTGTAAAGCCTTAAAGGTGTGGGTCAGAACCTTGTACTGCACCCTGTATTTTACCGGCAACCAATGGAGCTCCTTCAGAACCAGTGTTATATGATTGCGACGGGGCGTCTTAGTGATGACGCGAGCTGTCGTGGTCTGGACATGTTGCAACTTATTAAGTGTGCTGTTTGGAGTACCACTTAACAAGGCATTACAGTAGTCTAACCGTAAAGTAACCAGGCTGTTGATAAGGGTCTTTGTGGCATCACTGGTAAGATACCGTCTGATGTGACCTATTCTGCGTAGTTATGCATATCCAGCCCGGCACACAGAGTTGACTTGTTGTTCCATATCCATACTGCACCAAGATTCCTAACACATTTTGTGGATATTTTCACAGACTCACCGACCTTCACAGAGACGTCATCAATGTACTTGGAGTTACGCTATGATGTGAATAGCATTACCTCCGTTTTATCAGCATTGAGCTTCAGCATGTTGCAATGCACCCACGAGACAATTTCAGCCAGACAGCTCTCAATGCGGCGCAAGGCCTCTATCGGCTTAAAGGATAGGTATAATTGAGAGTCATCGGCGAAAAATATGCAATCTGAATAAGTCACAAAAGCAAGAAACCTTTTCATATACAGACGACAACTGTAACAAGGAAAATCGTTTAAAAAAGCACTTCTCTACATAAAAGACTCTTATCACACCCTTATTCATGTGATACGCAGACCGTATTCAGCTCTTTCTTTAATTTGATATATGTTGGTATTTGAACAGGTTTTTATCATATTTATTAAACTTACTTATCATTTTGAGATATATCAATATTCTTGCTAAATATACTGAGCCAAAGTTAGCTTTAAAACTGTGAACAGCGTCCTTCAGGATAAACGCTTTGTCTACATTTCACTCAGCGTAGCACAATCAACAGAGTGAAAGAAATTGACACTCTCGTCCAATCAGGCAGAGTGTTGCATAAATCTTCCATTTTGATAAATTATCTATAATGCGTTTTCAAGTGGTTTGATTTGCAAACTGAAGTCACGTGGCATAGGTAACGAAAACGAATTTAGACGGCGTCGCCGAAAAATCATCTACATATATCGCATGTAACTCAGTATTGTCAAAGATGTCTAGATGTCCTGCACCCTTCTGTATCAGAAGTAAAATTCACTTTAAACAGCAAGAAATGGCTTATCAAATGAAAAAATTTCCGCTTTTATACAATAAATCAATAATAAGTCTTTAAAAACAGTTTAACTTACTGGAAAAAATATATAACGAAACAGTTTGGTCCTAGTGCGGCTTGAACCTATGCCCTCCTGAAAAATTAGTCAATGTAGGCTTATGGCAGAAATTGAATACTCTTCAAAATAAGGTACACTATTACGGGTCCATTACCTTAAATGAATGATTTTTTCCTTTCTTCGGAATAATTTGTAGTCACGAAATTGCATTGATTATATGGAAAACTACAGAGTTAAATAATTACCATTTTTTTGTGCATGTAGGAACTTTATTGATATAAATATATAAAATATATCCAAATAATACCAAATTACAAGATTATGACGTGTAAAACAAATATAAATTCTGCAAATAGCTTAAATTACGGTATTACGTTAGGGCCAGCGCCTGCTCCCTATGAACGCGAAACGCGAAGGTACGACGGTAAGATTGCGAAGCGCGACAGTACGATGGCGAAGTGTGACAATACGATGGTGATAACCATCGTACTGTCGCGCTTCACCATTTTTTCTCTGTTTACGTATGAACCGACTTTAATTAAACCGTTATTGTATATTTTTGTCTACTATCCCCAATGATCAAATAATTGGAACGTTTTTCGGCACGGGTATTATTGAAATGAATATCACCCGGCAGCTGTTATTCAAACAAATATCACCTAGGTTTTAATCAAATGAAAATCGCCCGGCAGAGTGTCTCTCATATGGACATTATCAGGCAGAATGATATTCAAAAACAAAATATAGATCTACCTTTATATTGTTTGAATTTGTAGTATTCAAAAATAATTTCCGTTGGTATAAGGCTATTCCACATTGTTTACTTGAGGTATAATCAAATTGAATATCTACCGGCAGGGTGTTATTAATAAACAAAATATCATTGTATTAAAAATCAAATCTTCTATCATGGAAAAATAAATAATGATATATTTACACGTAGTTAAATGCGTTGTGAGAAAATGGTGTTTAATCAGCTCTTGTATTTCAAGCCACGAAACATTAAAATACTCATTGTCAGCTTTAAATAATAAAACAATACACTCTTGTTTAAATGTTGCTTATATCAAAGTTTTTTGGTAAATTCTCTACAAAAGTGGTAATTAGGTCTGTAATACAGTTGTCTGTTTTCGCTAACCCAACAGACCCTATCTTAATACCACCAACCCTAGTTTTTATTGGAGAAAAAAAAAGAGATTTTTTTTTTAGGTATATCTACGTTAAACAAGATTATTAGTAAGTTAATCCAAAGCAAGAACCTCCGTCTGACGTTATGCCGATAAAGTGAATTATTTTGCGCAAGCTTGACAGGAAGGCGACAGTACGATGGTAAAGCGCGCAGGTGCGATGGTGAAGTGCGACATTACGATGGCGAAGCATGATACTACGATGGTTGAAGCACGGAAGTACGGTGGCGAAGCGCGACAATACAATGGCGAAGCACGACAGTAAAATGGACTGTCGAAAATGTGAAAAATGGTACTAGTAGCTTCCTTGCTTGGAGCTCAGCAATTAGAAGATAGCGCTTGGACTGGTCAGCATTGTGTAAGTATGATATGACCGGGTGGGGTGGTCATACGTGATATTCCAATGAGCCAGCACTGTAAAATTGGGCATTGTACTCACAGCTTCAAGTAGATGCTAAACTCGAACACAAACACGCACGTACGCATGCACGCACATGCGCACGCATGCAGTTTTTCCGAACAGAACTAAACCGCTATAAAACAATAGGAGTTTATTTTTAAAAAATAACAACATTATTAACAGCAACGTTTCATTTGCGCAAGAAGTATGGTTTTTATGTATGACACAGCCATAAAACACAGTTTTACTTTCGAAAAACATTACATATACAGTCCAACCTGTCTTAAGCAGCCAGTCAAGGGAATTGGTAAAAGCAACACCACCATCACCATCATCATCATCATCATTTTACATATATAAATACAAAAAGAAATACCAAACAGTAACTTTTTATTATATTGTTCCTCATTGTTTTCTTTTCAATAATAATTCTAGTCAATATCATCATCACAAGAGTCATCATCATTTTACGTACATATATACAAAAAGAAATACCAAACAGTAACAGTTTTTCAATAATAATTCTAGTCAATATCATACAAACGTCATTACATACATGAGTACTGGTAGTTTAATCTACATGTAATAATTTTGTCGGTGCGCATCACGCCAGGGCCAGTCTACTAGTTAGACTGTCCTATACCGACTAATTTAAGAGTTGCTAGTAAGGAGATCACAATCACAATCGCATGTTTTACACAGGTTTTCACTTAAAAAAGTCACTTATTTTACTTTGAGTAACTTTAGTGTTTACACTTTGTTTCACAAATAAATCCTCAGCTTTCATTAACAAGCCTAACATGTCCTGCTGACATGAGGTAAGAGCGAAGTGTTTAAGTTTTACCAGATAATCACTTGCCTCAGCAGAAGACACAGTCACAGGTGCTGGTGTTTCATCTTCATCATCGCTGATTGACTCCTCTTCTTGTGTCATGTCTCTCATAATTTCCTGAGCTGGGCGGTCCCAGTCAGTCATGTTATTGTCACAAGTGGCAAAGTCCTGATCAATTTTTATTAATTCCGGCATATCACAACCAAACAATTCCTGGGCCATTTTAAGAACAGCCAAAGGAAAGTCATCATCAAGATCACCGTCATCACTAGAATCACTCTCACTGGAAGTACTGTCTACTGGTACAGCACTATCTACACCGAAGCCACATTTCTTGAAACATTTTACGATTGTCTCTTCCTTCGTCTCCCGCCATGCACCTGCAATCCAGTAGATTGCTTCAAGCACAGTTATGTCCCTTAGCACCTGAGGACCAGTTTTGGCAGTGTGTTTGTCCATTTCCATGAGAACATGCTGCATTTGGCGTTTCCTGTATTTCAGCTTCATTGTTTGGATAATTCCGGCATCCATTGGTTGCAGCAGTGATGTTGTGTTTGGAGGAAAGAATTGAAGTTTGACATTACTAAGTGTTATATCTGGATGAACTGGAGCATTATCAAGAAAGAGCAGAATTTTGCGGTTTTGGGCACGCATTTTCCTGTCAACGGACTTAAGCCAGTCTACCATGGTTGTGGTAGCTCCATGCCTTCCTGTTGTTGTAGTAGGTTACAGGTAGACTGAGTCTTAAAAACAATGTTATTTCTCTTAAGAAAAAATTCTAACCATCCATTGCTTGCCTTAAAGTCAACAAACCCTAAATCCTGAGCAAATGTCCTTGCTTTTTCCTGGATCAGAGGTCCTGACACCGGGAATAACCTTGCAGTGGCATCCAAAAACCAACGGTACACTAGATTGTTTATATCACTGTACTCAGTGTCTCTCTTCAGCCGATTCAGAGATAAATTCCCATTTGATTCGTACTCCTCCATGATTTCTCTTTCACGCTTTAAAACATTCTGAACCTGCGTACGTCCAACACCGATCTCAGCAGCCACAACACGTGAACTTTTTCCCGACCTGAGTAATTTTATACATTTAACACGGTCCTCAAGAGTAAGACACTTGCGATCCCGTATAGAAGTCATTTTTGTATTCCAACATGAATTCAAACAATTAAATCCGATGTTATCATTGACAGAAACTTTTGATAAGTGATAGAAAACAGCATGTTGAAATTTCACTTTAGTTACGATCATCTCAAAATCACGTCTATTCATTATTACAACAATACGTGTAAGTTTCCTTTTAATGAAGCGCCTTTGATTTACTTTAATTGCCGACAAACTTCTCATCACCTTTTGGATTACAGAAACAACGATTTACAGTTAATTTGCAAACATATTACATCAAAACACATTTACACATTTGCCGACCTAATTATAGATAATTTATGGCACATGTGTTGCATAGACGTAAAATCTTTTCTGATTGGTTAACGATATACGACGAAAACACTTCGTCAATCTCCGCTGAACATGAGGTCAAAGGTTATCTAATTTTAGTGCATTTTCGACATATTGGATTTTCCAGCTATGTTTATTGAACTTTCACGCCTGACTGAGAGTTTTGCAAATGACCGTTTAAAGGGGTAAATTTTTACACTTTGGATGAAATTACCTGGCCGCTGGCCGCGTTGGCCAGGTGACCGTTCAATCAAGGGCAAATAAAGAATGATTTTCGTCGGGGGGAATTGAACTGGCCGTTAAAGTAAGGTGACCGCTTATTCAAGGTGACCGTAAGGCCAGTTTGGACTGTAGGTTAATAATGTAGGAGTTTATGTTAAATGTGCAAATACCGCGTGTCAAGACAGTGCATATCGTTAATTTACATGCAAATTGATGATCGCAATGAATATAATTGATGTTCAAATTTATAATTATTTAGATTTTCCACTTTACCGTCATAAATCTTTTTCAGAATTTTTGCCTGTGCTATATCTAGTCAAACTGAAAACGGTGTTACCGGGGATCTAGGTCACAAGGTCTAGTTGCATCGTTGAAAAATACAAAAAGCCTTTCCTCTTTATCTAAATCAATAATATTTAGGTTAGGTTTGGTAATATAATTTTCGACAAGAAATAGGTATTCCTGTGGCAACAAATTGTGCACGCTTTGTCAAAGATTTGTTTTTATATTTTTACGACAGAGATTTTTATATTGAGCCTGTATCCAGATACACAGGCTAATATTTTTAATGTTGATAATCCGTTCTTTTTGCTGATTTAGTATATACTATATCTATTTGTTTTATTTAAAAGATCGTTTTGTGTTTTACATTACTTGCCTTCTGTTACCTTTTGTTGCTAGGGACTCACCTTGCATATTAACACTATCCTCTGACTCTGGTGGGGTTAGGAATGACTGTTCCAAGGCGGTGCCCCACTGCGTTCCTTTATTTGTTTGTTTGCTTTATGTGTGTGGGCGCATGTCCGCGTGCTGTGAGTGTCGATTTCGGGACGGTGCGTTTTTGGAACGTGGCTTTCCCATTCGGATATTAATCCTAATTGTTTTTCTTTAATTTTGGTTTAAGAAATGAAGAGGCAAAATGATATTGGCTCTTCGTATATAACATGCTTTGTACTTATCACCGTAACGGAATGATCAATCGATGTGCTTGCTAATTAAGATGGCTGCGATAACGTAACTAAACAAATTATTCCGTAACATGTTCAATTTAGTTTGTTTTCATATTAGAGCTAAATGTCAGAGGACGTAAGATCTAGTGCAAACGATAGCAAATCTATTACCAATTATATACATAACAAAAAGAAATTTTCATACAAAACAGATAAGCGCAAAAAAACTGAAAACTTTTTTTAATTGTGGCCTAATATGTTTTGACAGGCGGGTCTGTATTAGGTACCTGACACGTCTATAGATATAGCGGATACATTTCATCCGGAAATAGCTTTCGTGCGTCTGTACTGACAGGTAAGTTGAGAGAGTAGTAATTTTGAATTAACCTCAGCATATGAGTACAAGTGTGCCTCTTACTCGCTTTTTATTGTGAGTAAATTAATTATTCACTTATTTCGCGGTACTACACCACAAGAACAACAAAAAGTATTAGGCGAGAGACGTTAGTATTTGGTAGCAATTCGATTAACATTAGTTTTCAGTTGATGCAATGCATGGTCATAGCATTACGACGTGCATCATACAGAGCCTAATCATCAGATCACCAAAAAAAGACTAGTTATAGTACTTTCTTAAAGACATCAATGAAAAGACTTGTCTAAACTTGTCGGCAAAACATAACACCTGAAAATAAATGACACTTCTTAGAATAAGAACAACAGAAAGATCTGAAATTCTAACTACAGATGAGATTCGGTAAGAAAGAGATTTGAGTTGGAAAGAAAAGCAAGAAACTATAGACCGTGAAATCAAAGACTTCCTTTATATAATCGTTATTTATAAGACGCACTAGTAACAATGAAAATGTAGAATAATTTCTTATGTTCAATTATGTGTACGTCTTTATCGTCGCTAGCTAATTTGTTTGACTATCATTGCAACATCTTTGACTTCTAGTTCACTTTGCTTACTTTTCTGACCACTGAAAAAAGCATTTGGACACCACAGTCACCACAGTGCCTCCTAATGCAATAATGTCAGTGATGTTCTGGTTTCTTATAACAAAATGACTCTTCTGCGCCGCCTAAGTGCTGAAACACTGGGTATTGATTTAACTCTACATCTGTGAATATAGACTATACTTTTCGAAGAATCTCTGGAGTGGAACTTTTAATTTTATAGGAATCTTAAAACTATGGAATTAGTTTGAAGGAATAATGGCTTGCGGGGGAAGCAAGAAGAACATGTTATGCTATTAATGTTCTCCTGAACACTCAAGTATGTTGAGCATCTGCTAGAGAAACGAGCCGGAAGTTTTCAGTATGTTGCTGAGTGTATCAAAAAAAAAAAAGACATTTATTGAAAGTAACCTTTAAAAAAAAATGTTTCACCTTTACATGGCACATTTTATTTAAACATATGATGAATCCTACTTGTCAAAAGAGACACAACTTACACCACTAGAGTAGGAAATAACAAGTTCTTCATTTTTCAAGGTAAAACATTCAACTTTGGCCTTCCTGGACTTAATAAGTAACACATATTAACTACATAGTGGATGACGTAAGAAGAAATGCTTATATAGGATTTTCCTTAAGCTAGGACTTTAAAGTTTAATCATATTTATTTTCAAAAGTACATGATAGTGTTTGTACAGTTTATACAAGCAAGTTATCATAATATTAATGCAAGAATAAGAATGGTTTGATAATTACTGATGAGTTTTATATTATATATTTTGTACTAATGAAATAGAAGTAGTCGTATACAAATCAAGGTAGATACTGATGATAATAATAACTAAATCGTAACGAGGCCCAGAGTAATTCATTTAGTTTGAGGACAGTTCACTAAGCATGCATGGAATAAAACTGTAAACAATTACAACGTAAACTAAAAATAGAAAATTGAAAATAAGATTGATGTGTTCTTCTTCTTACAAGACCATGGCGTTATATGTTATAAAAGGCATAACTTACATTTCTGAACACATAATTCTATCTTTGAAACCCTCCCCTATTTCTTTAAGTATTTGATGTATAGATCTATAAAAAAGATCTTTACAATCGTTTATGAAGTTATAAATAAAACAAGAACAGAAATTTAGAAACAAGACACCAGACATAATACATAAAATTACTTCCATTTTTATACAAGCTCAAAATTCTAAGTTGATATTATCTTTTGAAATTGTTCAATGTGATTTGTGGCTTATTGAAAGTCGATTTTTCTACCCGGGTACCAGCCCTGTCTTAAATCATGCCCGGTTGTTGTAATTTAAAACCCAACAGCACAAAACAATAATATTCAATTTTTATTTTAATATGTTCATTGTACATGTACTTATAACTGAAAATATTATAATGTTACAAACATACATAAAGCGACCTGATGTCTTTGATTCAATAGAAATGTCAGTTATGTTGTCGTAAACATTCTATATAAAATATTAATTATTCTGTCCATGACTTTCCATGAAAGAAATTGTTCGATCACAGCTCATAATAGTTCGTTCGAGGTTAACGTTTCTGACCATAATAGTGAAAATGTATGGAATCATAGTTGGATGATTGATAATCACATTGATTTCACATTATTGTGATAAATCAATAAATCGCTTTCAACGTCCGTTCTGAAAAAGAAGAATAATGCAGAATGCTTAAAACGGATTCTTTTTTTAAAGTTTAAACTTTTGACCTCAAACTGAATCCAGACTTAGTCTACAAGTGTATAATTATTAAACCTATAAACGTCAGTCTTGTTATTTTCGTGGTTTATGACTGTGCAACGCGTACCATATTTTGAGAAAAGGTGTGCTTTTAGATATAACTGTGCCGATTTTTATCGTTTTTAATTTTATAATTAAAGAATTTAAAAAAACCGGATTATATTAGATATAAAACAGAATGTTTAATGTCGCACATTATTACAGTTAATTCAGAACATAAATGTAAACAAGACCTGGTCTATAACACTAGCGGACATCTGATCTCAGTGGATTGGGGATATTTGAATATCTAATGCATCTAAAACTTCTTCAGTGTGAATTGAACTGTAACGAAAAAATACTACGTTTGAAGACTCTAATTTAAAGTGCATATGACTGTTGAGCGATCGTGCATTAACTGATGCAGCGGATAAAATAAAAGGTGTTTTAGTTGCATCCGTATTAACGGGATTGGAAAGCAACAACAATGAACTATCTAAAGCATATATGGACATTAAAGCCGATATTTGTACCAGTGCTGGCTTTTCTTTTACCTATAAGTTTGGTTATTAATTATTCTCCGGATTTCGAAAGTGTAAGTACACGCATTTCTTCATCTTTTTGATATTCATAGTATTGCGCAGATAGTGTCACCATTGCGTGGTAGCATTTGATACCAAAATACGGTTAACTGAGCTATGTACTGGTATGAAGACGATTCGGAAGTGACTCCCAAATATCGGCCAAACTTCCGTAGCGACAAAAGTGTACATGTAACTTTTATCATTTTCATCATACTATCACCATCATCATTTGGGGGTCTGCTTGGTCGAGTAGTTAAGGTCGCTGATTTCAAATCACTTGTCCTTTACCGATGTCGGTTCGGGCCTCACTCGAGGCATTAAATTCTTCATGTCAGGAAGCCATCGGTCGGTGGTTCTACCAAGGTGCCCGTCTGCGTTGAAATAATGCACGGAGGGGCATCTGTGGTCCTCCTATACCATCATGCTGGAAAGCCTCCAATATGACCTATAATTGTATCGGTGCGACGTTCAACGCAACAAAAAAAGCCCAACACATTTTTATCATCATCGCAAATATTATCATTTTCATCTTCACATCATTTTCGTCATTTTCAGCCTTATAATAACCACCAATATAATCATTTTCATCATCATTATTTTCGCCACAATTTTCATCATTTTAATCATGTTAACCTTTATTATTGCTACCACTTATTTCAGAAATGTACGCACTGTATTTGTTCATCGTCCGTCCTCAACATTTTACTTTTAAATTAAAATAACGTTTTCTCATGAACCCCTTAATTTGTACTGAAAGATCCCTTGCAGAGGAGTATATAACAGGTTGTCCTGCTAGATCACAATTTAAAGCCACCATATTTTCAATGACAGGTGAATGAATTGTTACTATCTCGCCTCTTTTCAACTATATCGTATACTTATATTTTCGTATCTGTCCAAAATGTGACGAGGAACACATATTTTATCACTTTATGCAATATATTATAATTAGTGTAATGAGGTTGGTTTGTGCATGCCAAACGCATTTTGGTACTGCACTACCAAACTGCGCTGTGATTTATAAAATCTGTTAGCGGAGTATTTTGTTAACAGACGAAACAAAGCACTTTTTCTTCCCAGATAATATATGTATTAATGTATGTTTGAAAGTGATGTCAAATATGACATAACACTGCCAAAAGATTTGCTTACCAAGCATATAAGGTATGATTGGTTTGTATTAAAAAAGAGAAAAAATAGCCATAAACATGGTATATATCATTAAAAATATTTAATTATAATAAACTGATTGTTTTAGTATTTTAATACATAACAGACACATATCTTTCATTTTACATGATTTGTCTGACTAACGATATAGCAAGCTATATATTTCCAAGACTAAAGCTAGGATATTTTTTCAGAGCGTATGCATAGTCTTGCAAAGTAAGCTATAATACAGTTATCTAAATTTAGATACAGACAATTGAAAGCTTTAAAGCGGCATGCCTCCAGATAGTTCGACAACAACAACAAATTTTTTTTAGATATCTTGAAATAAATGCTATATTTCTTAAGACGGCTTTTAAACCTTATTACTGACAAACCTTATGTTGCGGAAACACATGAGAATTTGCTGTTTTTACTACTTTTTGCGATGAAAATCGAAAAGCGTTTGTGACGCTTTTACTCCAGGTAAACTGTCTCCATTATAAATATCTATATTTTGAAGTCATTATTCACTACTTCAGCTATAGCGCTATTGGTTACGACGACGGGAAGATGTCTTTATTGCCGCGGCGGTCCGGGGTTCGATTCCCGACGCGGTCATATTTTCTTCTTGATTTGGAACTTTTAAAGTATGTTAGAAACAAAAATTCATATTTTAATGTTCATAATATGACCAAACTTCAATTTGAAAGAAAGATTATTTTTAGTCAAATCTGGAGGCATGCTGCTTTAAGTCTAAACTTGAAAGAAAACAAACATATTGAAATTGATTTCGTTAACACGACAATATCAAAGTCGTTAATTTGACGTTAACATCTTCCACTTGCTATCTATCATTTATGTTTTTCAAATCATTTCGTTGCACGAAATTTTCAAATTGAGTTGATGTATATGATTATGTCCATGATGATAACTTAATGTTAATTATCACAAAATCAATACATTATAGGATGTTTACTTTATGATTGAATTTGATGAAATAAAATGTCCGCCATAGTTACTAGTTGAATATTGTCTTGGTGCTTTCTATATGAATCTATGTATTGTAAACTAACCTTGTTGCCCTGTAGTCATCAGTTAAAATGAAAACGTCTATAAATGTGTCAGTGTCAGCGTCATTGTATTCAAATAAGTTCAACTTCTTCTACAACGCCTGGTTGGCTTAGCACGTTCAGTTCAAAAACAGCATATCCTTTGGCGATTTACAAAGACGCATAGAAACAAAACCACGAGGCAACTGAAGAAATCAGTACTTATGCATATAATGCTTATAATGCTAATAAGAAGAAAAAGTTAACGGAAGGACGGTGATCAGTAGCTCACATCAAGCACGTTGTACACTGATGAGCTAAAAACAGCACCCCAACCATGAGGCATGTCCTATTGTGGTACAGACATGTATATTACGAACAAAAAATGCCTATGCAGTTTAAATCAATATTAATAAGAAAAAACACTTCTTGATAACAAGACACCTACATGAACTTTAAAATGACTTGCATTTTTATACCAACCCATAATAATTGAAATTCTTTAATTTATTAAATTAAGGTGAAATGATATGTTCATCTCACATATACTTTCAAGTGATAATATAATTATATTACAAAATGAATTATGGCAATTTAATTTAATGAACATTTATCAAACGCGAAAGCATTAAGTACTGATTGAATCATATTTTCCAGGACGAAAACGTTTTAAGTGTTAGATCACCGGTGATCTATCATTTCCTGTCATAATGACTGATCTGCCACCCACAAACTGAAGTCCTAGCCAACGTTTACTAATAGTTCCATAAAGTCCTTAATTTTATGTTTAAAAACAGATACATAAGCTGTCCAAATAGGGAGTATGCATAACGACTTGGATAGAAATGCACTACTAACAATATTGCACATTATCTTCAACGATCAGCTCCATAAAGGGAGGTAATTAAAAGATAATGACACATTTCTTTTTATATTGAGCAGAAATGTTTGCCTCATTGAGACGAAGACTCGTGCTCGAACCCCATGCCCTAGCCTAAAAGTCAAAGTCACACTTCGTAGTCAACGGTCGTGTCAGATCTTGTCCGGATCATACCTTTAACATGCATAGAGCAATCTTTTTTTTTTTCATTTGGCAGAAATATTTGCCTAAATGTGACGTAATGTTGCTAACAATAGCTGGATCCCTATCTGAAAAGTCAAGGTCACACTTGGAGGTCCAATGTTATGTCAGAGCTCTGTGACATTCACGAAGATAATAATATGCCGATACAAGATAGTGTTGTCCGAATAAGATTTTGACAGCGCTTTGATTTAAATTTATGTAAATTAACCTATATCGCAAATGGGTTAATATTGCGGAGCCTTTCTTTAATAACGTCTACAGTCATCCTAATAAAAATTATAATATGAATAGTCTAAACATGATTAAAGAGAAAATAGAATACTGATATTATAAACATAACTAGAGAACATAGAATACCAATTCTCTTAACACAATTAGAGAACACGGAATACAATTACTCTAAACTTAAATAAAACATAGAATCAATTTAAAATAGGAAACATAGAATACAAAATACTCTAAACAAAATTGTAGAAAACACAGACTGCAAATACAAGCACTCTTAACGGAATTAGAGAACATAGAAAGAGCAATTTAAGTATAACTGTCTGCATTAAAAACATTGATAAGTACGGGCCTGAAATGAGATGTACGCGAACTATTAACAGAACATGATATAAAAGGCGTTCACGTGACGTTAACATGTTCTACATGTCATCTATCATTTATGTTTTACAATTAATTGTTCAAAGTGAATTGATGAATAATATGTACAGCGTAACTATAAGTTCATGTTTCTTTAATGTGTTATGTTAATTACAAGATTCAGTTTGTATCAAATAAATACATTATTGATATTAAATATCGCATTAAAAATTAGTACAAATATGTGCGCCGTATTTAAATGTTTCCGAAATGCTTTATGCATATTAATGATGCAAATTACTTTCATAAATTTGTTTGTCTATACAATATCGAGTGTTACTGTATGCCATTTAATTATGAATGTAGCTCTACACGCACAATTGATATATTAAAACATTCGAAGGGCATTTTCTTCATTTGTAGTAAATCCAAAATGATTAAATATTTTAGTGAACGATGGCCGTCAAATATCTTTAAATAAAACAATATTAGAGCACATCGTGTCAAAAAATACCTGACAGGTTGCTAAATTCTTCATCTAACAATAAAAAAGTATGCTCGACATATGATTTTTTTTCACCGTCCATTTATATAAAAATAAATTCAGGCGTAAAAAAAGCATTACAGTAACAGTAGCCAAAAGGCTGAAGTGACAACATAAACATATTTTTATAGTCGGACAAGCTGTTGCAAAGATATGTTGATCTGTAGTTGACCTCGTTTGCATACATAATTAGTCTTGAAAAATGTAAACATATATTGTTGAATGGTCATAGAGGTAACTGACAAATAGCTATAAGCTTATTATGATAATAACATGAACTTTTACTAATTTATGACGTACATAGGACAAATGCATTGATATTTACTGAAATGGTCTATATGCGTTATTTTCATGAATAAATGAAGTGAAATTGCTTATTATAAAGTCCCTGTGAGCCGTTTTAGCGACCGTTATTTATTGCAGGTTGTCTTCATTCTTTGCTCAAAGTTTGTGAACCTGCAAACGCAATCGGCAATTTCCGGGCGATTACGGCAATTTCCGTGAGATAATGTATTCTCGTTTCGGCTTTCTTCGGACGTAAATTAGCTCAACGCGCATCTGACTACGTAAAACCTTACGGACCCACTACCTTAATTTGCCAACAAATTAGATCATATTATTCTGTTCACTGACTATTACAGTAACTGTTGAATCGCTTCTTTGTAATTTACTCTTCGTCGTCGTCTTATTTCTGTTATTAAATAACTGTAATACTGGTTCAAATCCAGCATATATCTAGTGAAATTATAATCCAATAAAACCATATTAACAAAACTAACCATCAGAATACACGTCAAAAAAGAATAGTTTCTATTGGGTTGTTATACATCGTATCTTAATTAATGTTAATTGTTCTTGGCCATACCATGACAGCGTCTTTTTTATTTATAGACGTGAACCAGTGCCCTTTTTCTTTTCACGGCGGACAACAAAGGCTTGAATTTGAGTCCAATGTAACGGACTTAAAAGCTTAAAAGTTCATTGTCCAAGATATCAGACACGCATATTTTTTTCTTTCAGCCCAGTAACCTTGAACACTTAAAACATAGTATTAAATTACAACGGTGAAAGATGTTTACATATTTGAACTACGTGTACTATTATTAAAAGGCAGTGGCATGTAGATCTATAACACTTTGTAATAAGTATATTGTAATGTTTTAGGATATTTGAGCTTGTTGTCCTGAAAATTGAAATGTGTGTCAATTTAACATGTTTATTATATTCTGAATTGTAGTCACTGATGTTCGTAGCTCTTTCTTCGTTATGTATTATGATTGTAAATGTAATATATCAAGCGGTATACTGTAAAATGTTCGGATGAGCATGCGATTTGCACATTTCAGATTATTTGAGAGAAGTTTTCGTAGAAAATATTTTCAAAGGGATTAGCATACTATTTAAATGTTACAAAGAACTGAACATTAATATTAGGCGCATACCAAAATAGGTCAGTGTTAAGCTTCCTCATCCAGGTAGGCTTCTAAAAGAAAAATATTTCAAAACGCCAGTAAAAGCGTTTGAAACTTAATCTTTTAATACATATTTTTACATGAGTCCTAGTATAAGTTGGCAGTCCATAGTTTTTACTATATGATCGGTCTAAATACATTAATTTAAATATTAAATATCCGCATATCTACTAGGCGTACAAGTGAAAACTTTGAAAATTAATTTCTGATGTCATTTAATAAAACACTTCATTGAATCGCTTGCCGATCAATAGTCAAAGCTATTGACCCTCGATCCTCCGGACGTCATGCAATAGTTTTGACTATTGACCGGCAATTCATACTGTAAGCATATGTACTAGTATATCGTTAAAACTAGGGTGTGGTTTTCACAAGTAGTCATGTGCCCTTCTTCAGGGAGTGTGACGTCATCATTTTCCCAATATATTCTATATAAAGCCGCCATCTTGGTCTCGGAGGAGGGAATTTTCTTCGATAATTTTTTTTTTAATCAACTGAGCGTAATTAAAACTGTCTGCTATTTTAATTAAACATTTGAATTGTGTATGCATAAGATAACAAAGGTGAAGCACTATTATTTAATGTAGACAATATGGTCACTCTGTGTTTAAAATAAAGAAAAAGATAAAATGCTAATTGACATTCCACAGTGTGAAAAGAACATTTTTTTTTAACTTAACAGCGATAGTTTAACGCTCAATTAGTCAATAATGTAAACATACTACAGCTATAAAACGACTGACACAGAACGAAACGGTTCGTCAATTTAGTTTCTACATTTTAAACTTTCCATTTGCAAGTCAATTTAACCATTAAACTTATTTAAATGATATTATAACAAAGGTAAATCGTTCGATTTTTATACGATTGATAATTAATTTAGTCTTGATTTAGATATAAGTCGTTATTTTGTGTGTTTTATAGAGATTCGCCCGTTGTCCTAGTATAATCGCAACCAAGTAAAATACTAAATATAGCAACGAGTATCGGAAAACCCGAGGTTATAAATGGTACCCATATTAGGCGTGGGTTACCGCAGTTAGTAGATAAAACAGCGCGCCAACTCGTTTGCCATACTATTAAGTCAAAATTAACATTAATCAGGGGTTTTCTTGTATTATAACGAAGTGAAAAGTTCCCTTTTATAAACATTTCATAATCAAACCTCTCTTTATATCGAAATGAGGCATTATTCTATATGATTTATAATATTTAACTTACCACCAGTTGGACGATTTATGTTTACATT
The DNA here is from genome assembly GCF_021730395.1 of Mercenaria mercenaria. Taxonomy (NCBI): domain Eukaryota; kingdom Metazoa; phylum Mollusca; class Bivalvia; order Venerida; family Veneridae; genus Mercenaria; species Mercenaria mercenaria. The sequence continues at coordinate 56,457,484 of NC_069372.1, forward strand.
GAATGTCACTGGCGCACGCTTAAAACATTTTAACAAAATATATATTGAATTTTGCATTTAAATATTTTGAATTGGTGTATTTATCATTTATCTATATTGCTGCAGCAAAAAGTAGTTTACGTAGATAACCAATCAAGAAATGTTTTGATTAAGACCTATCATAATATTTTTATGTATAAACGGTTTGTCATTAGTCAAAGAGACGTCAAGGAGACAACAGCAAGATACAGTAAGATTAAACAGACGATAATCTTTTTTTTTTTCATTTAAATATAGGTTTAATGTTTTGCTACGGATAATTGGCCTTACTCTCTCGGCAATACGATTAACTAAATAGGCGGTAGTTTGTAGGATATTTTGTAAACGGGATAAAGAGGTTTCAAAGTGTTATTCTGTCTTTCATATTTGACAGGTGGCACGCGCCAGTGTCCTTTTATGGTTTAAACATTCAAAATAACTAAGATTGGATAGAGTTTATGTCAATATATTTACAAGATATTTACAAGACAAACAATACAATACACAAGCTATACAAACATGATCAACAATTAGGTAAAATTTGCCGTCTTATCGGTAAAATTATCCCCCTTGAAATCACCTACCTGTGCGATATCGATTTTTATCTGGTTGATATTTTCCAATAGAAACAAAGAAGGAAAAAAAGTTTGAACAAATATTGTTTTAATTAGAATGAACACACAATATTTATTATCCTATTGAAGTGTTCGTCATCCTTTTCTCTTTACAAAGATATAAAAATTATTTATCTTAAATGAAGATTTAATGCTTCCCTTGGCGATTAAAAAACATCACTATCAGTCTCTGTTTACGGCATATAGTTACTGAATAAATAAGCAAAAACCTGTGATACGTATCTTATTCTTTCCCCTGTAGCCACTTTATTCATAATTTGAGAATATTTATTATCCTATTGAAGTATTCTACAGACAATAAATTTTTTATGTATGTTTTTATTTTGAAATTATTTTAATGTCTTCTTGCTTCCCTAGACGTTTAAAAGTTGGTGATTTTTGTATTATTTCTTATTTGCAAGTGTCCGTGGTATTTCCGAACGCGTGCGGAAACGCACGAACTCGCCCGAAGTTTAGCTGCCGATGATACAGAAAGAGCTGATTGTTACAACAGAGTATTATTTTAAATTGGTAATTCTTACTGCATGCAAGAGAGAGAGAGAGAGAGAGAGAGAGAGAGAGAGAGAGAGAGAGAGAGAGAGAGAGAGAGAGAGAGAGGGGAAAGTCATAACAATTTCATGAGTTAAGTTTACACAATTAGAAAAGAAGCTAAAGTATATGTGGTCTATATTTTACTGTTTGCTACACACATTTAGAAAAGTAGAAAAGAAGCTTGAGTATGTAAATTATCTATCATTTCAAATGATTATTTCTTTAATCTGGTTTAACGACAAAGATATTGTGCAAATGGAGAGGTATGTGATCAATTAACCAGGTGTGCAACTTGGAAAATACGTTTTATTATTGCAGATAATTATAGAAGTGATAATAACAGTGCGGGAATAATTTCAGTTATATTAAGGCGAACCATAGTTTTTTAGAATTACAAGCTTTCCGCAAAATAAATGTTACAAAGATGCTGACGTATCATGTTAATAAATAAAAAAAAATCATAGGACATGATGCACGTTGCAACTATATATATATATTTCTTAAAAAGATATAGCCACTGTCTAGTATTTTAAAGATTCGTTTAATTATACTTATACCCCTTAGTTTAAGTTTTAACCATAAATATGTTATAAAGAATTTATATGACGCAACATTTTGAATAAACTGTTTTCGGAGCCTCTGAAACAGCCATATAAAAGCACTTTTCGATAGTTGCTTATTACCAATTAACAGCTTTTTGCAAGTTTATTGCTTATCAACACCTTTTTATAAGGGGATTAGGGACGATCAGGTCTTTTTATTACACAGATAATAATCTTCTCGGTGATTGCGTAAGAGCATGTTTAATGAACGAGACATAAATACACAATAAATTAATTTTTTTTTATTTTCAAGTACAAATGTTGTTAGATACATAAGATAATGTGACAGTGATTGAGTTTTTACTTGTATTTGATTAACAGTATTTTTTCCCGAATACAGGTTAATTGTTCGATATTAAAAACACGTGTGAAAGGTTCGAAGGTTCGCCTTAAGAGTGAAAATATCATACTATAAAAGTATTGTGACAAATTGTGAAAAATTGTCGTTTATTGATTTATTAGTTTAGTCAAAGAAGTATAAAATACATTTTTATAGCTGTTTGGTTTATTGTCTCTCCTGAAAATTATTATGTACTCTCTCTGCTCCATATCATATAATGCTTTCACTTGCTGTAGGCATTGTATTTATGCAATAAATCGAAATTGAATTGAATTTAATGTATGCACAGCTAATCTCAAGAAGGTATAGCACGCGCTAAAGATATGAAAAATCTGTAATCCCTTGTTCATTTAGTAAAAATATTCGTGATAATTATTATGAATAACCTTTACACTACTTTAGTGTCACATTATCCTAAATCTTTCCTAAAATACATTTTGCTATGATGAGCTTGTTTTGTTCTTAGGTTTTCCACTTTTTATTTTAAAAATCTGACATTTATTAAATCAGTCAGTCAGTCCCTTTGAGAAACCTTGAAAAGTCATAATTCGCACATACTTTATTACACAATGACTGGCTCGGAGGAAAATAGGTTACACTTCCAATTAACAGGCTCTGGTGTCATAGCAGAACAGAACAGAACAGAACAGAACAGAAATTTTATTAAGTCTTATGCATATACAGCACATCGACATAAACCAATATTCATATAAATAATAGCATGATCATGACAATAATGGCAACAATAGTAATATGACAGTCATATAATGACAATTAAATTGATGAGAATGTTTAAAAAGTACAAATTTAAAAGGATTACTTGCATAAAGTTAGTACACAAGTTAATTATTTTTATACAGATTTTACACAATCATGTCGCATTCAATATATTTTGTCTTTGCTTGAAAGCTTTGATTAAATATACAGAGATCTTATGCAGCAATGGTTTACTATTAGTTTTTAACATGTCTACTAATTTAGCCATACTTGGTCTAACTCGATAATATCTTGGTATATGAATAATGCGTAACTCTTTAAATGTGTCACATTCCAACACAAAGTGATACTCGTCTTCGACTACTCTTTTATTACAAAGTTCACATATTCTATTTTGTCTTTCTATGCCTCTATGTCGACCATATTCAATATTAAGCCAATGAGATGACGTTCTCAGCTTTGATAAAATGTGCCGATGTTTCTTGTTTTCAATTGTTAACAAATATTGAGACATTTCATAAGTTTCTTTCAGCTCTTTAAATAACATCAAGCTAGGACTATTGTTAACACTAATCCGCCATTCAGAAATATAAGTGTCTATCAGCCTACTTTTAAACACAGGTATAAAATGTTTAACATCTACCGAGGATGGAAATAACCATATTTCACCAAATCCTGAAAGGTTTAACATATTTTTGACTTTATAAAGCCAGTTATTATCCCCATTCTCACAGCACACAAGCATATTACTATACACATTTTGTAAAATACAATTGGACTTATTATTAACAAGTTTAAACCAGTATTTTATTATTCTGATTTTCCAGTTTATATAAAGGGGTGTTCTACCTGTTTCACCATAGATCGCTAGATTACTGGTAGACATTTTCACATTTAATATCCGTTTTATAAATTTCCTATGGACTCTTTCAATTTTATCGGCAGTTGCAAATCCCCATATTTCTGATGAATAACATAGTATTGAAGAAACGTATGAATCAAATAAATTTAAGTGAATATTAATTGGTATATCCATGCCTTTGGTCAATGTGTAGATAGAGTTCATGGCTTTTAAAGCTTTTCCGGCTAAGGTGTCAATGCCACGCCTGAAAGATCCGCCACTGCTAACAACAAATCCTAAATAGTTGAATTGTTCAACCACATCAATTTCTACATCCGAGTACGTCCAGTGTTCATTTTGCGCTAATCTTCCGCCTTTTCTAAATACAACAATTTTTGTCTTATCAATGTTTACAGTCAATTTCCATTTTATACAATATTCTGACAATAAATCCAAATGGGACTGAAGACCCTCGGGCGTATCACTTAATAAAATACAATCGTCAGCAAACAGTATCAGGTATATGGATATCTGGTCTAGATTTATACCTGAAAATACATTAGCCTGTAACGCAATTTCAAGGTCGTTTATGAAAAGAGAAAATAATATGGGAGAAGTTATCTCTCCTTGAAATAGGCCCATTTCACAACTGAAAAAGTCTGACAACGTATTGAAATGTTTAATGCATGATTTAACTTCTGTATACATAGCTCTCATAACATTCAATATTTTCCCATTAATTCCTTCTTTAATAAGCTTGTACCACAAACCATTCCTGTAGATTTTATCGTAGGCCTTTTGGTAGTCTATAAAAGCTGCATACAACTTTTCTCTCTTGTTTATTTTCATATTTACCAGTGACTGAAGGACAAAAATGGCATCTGTCGTGCTATGATCTGCCCTAAACCCGAACTGTGCATCTGTGAGTCTATCGCTTTCTATGCACCATTGTTGAATCCTTTCATTTAAAATTGAAGTGAATATTTTCCCAAAACAACTTGTAAGTGTAATACCGCGGTAATTATTGGTATCATTACATAAAAAGATACCTTTAACATTGTCAAGTATGTTTGCTAGTTTGTTTTTCTGTTCATTTTTCATTAGTGTGTGACAATATGTTTTTCAAATGTTCAGGACATAGCAAAATTAATTTTGACAAGTTAAATATGATTAAATGCAATCAGTTAATTTATTACTTAAATTTTCACTTCGCAATAAATTGATTAATTACTTAACTTTTCACTCCATTGAATGTAATAATAATAATAAAAAAACGCATTTCACATCTATTTATAATAACTGAAAATGAAATTGTCAAGTTTATAAGCACTTTACAAAATTATAACTTTTTCCTGCTTTCTATTTTTTAAGATAATAGTATTTTCATGTACATGTATGTTATGCTCGCCTAACATACATGATTTTGTGTATTTATATTTGTTTTTATGTCTCAGTTTCTTTAATGTAAAATATAAAGAAGATAATATAGTGTTGATCATATTTTCATATACTATGCAAAATAAAAGAATGAATAACGTAGTGTCTTCTTTTTTTCCGTTCCGTATTTTACATTATTGTAAAACAGAATTAAACCAAGTTGATGACTATATTTGCTGTTGTTGTTTTACCGGTACTTAAAATTGGTGTAAAACAAATCACCCTTCCCACTACGTTTTTACAGTAGTTCTCTAATCTATAATCCTTGTTTTTTTATGATCGGCACCTCCCGTGATACGATAAGCGGAGATAGCCGAACCATAACGATCTGCAACACTGGCTAAATAGTGATCGATATTTAGCTAGACGGTCGAAGGGAGACAACAAGGTATAGCGTTGATCTCATTTAACAAGGAAAGATAATAGAATCGATTTTTGCCCAATTCTTCAGTATGAGAGCTTCTGTTTAGTAATCAAAATCTGTATATATAATATGTATGTAAAAATCACTGCAGGTCATTAGCTTTCACACAGCTGTTGAACTTTTTAGGATAATATCTCCATTTCACAAAGTATTGTTTATTCTGTCCTTTGCCTCTAGTTTTGAGAATTTGTTCTATTTTAAATGCCTGGTCTGAATCATAGTCCACTTCACTTTCACTCTAATAAAATGTTCCTTTAATTTCTTCATCTTGCAAATCATTCATCCTGTATACAGTCTACAACGTAAATGAAATAAATGTTTATACATGTACATTAAGTATTTTATTCAGTATCAGACTCATCCTCCTCGCTTTCTTCATCACTTTTCTCGTCCGACAATTCTGTCTCGAATAGTTCTTTAAAGTCAGGCTTGTACTTTCGCAGCACCCGCTTAATTGCCGATTCAGTGCTTACATGCTTCTGTGTTAATGAATGTATGTCTTGTAAAATCTTTTGATGCAGTGTACTTTTTTGAAATGGCAGAATATACGAATCCAACAAATACTCGTATTTTGTGAAGAATGTGCGTTCATTATATAGCTGGATACGATCTTCTGTTATTTCCTGTGCAGACTCCTTGTCTTCTCCGTCCTGTATAAACTGATTATACAATTTGTCGTATTTATCGTCGTCACAGTCTATAGCTTTTTTCCAGAGGGATTGATAAGCCTGATTTTCTTCAACATTATCTCCCATTTTATCATCACTGCTGTCGTCTATTTTTCTTTTCTTTGGTTGCGTAGTATCGTTATTTTCTGCACACCACCCTCGTTTTACATGTCTCTGTACATCGTGCGAAGAGTCAAACAAAAGTCCACAATCGTTGCAAGCATTCGTATTTTCAACCATAATTTCACTATTATTTCCTGGGATGTCTACATTTTGAATTCCGACTGAGAAATGATTTAAATCTGATTGTTGCTCGCCTTTTATAAAATTTTGGCCTGGATCTGTCATCTTATTGGTCAGTTCTGTCACGCTTTCGTTGTTCGTATATTTTCTGTCTATCCACATTAGATCATATTTCAGTCTGGCATGTTCTTCTCTGTGTCGGATCCTTGCTGGCGTATAGGTTTTGATTGATGGAAATCACCGACAAGGATCGGTGATGCGATCCCTCCGTGAATAAATCTGTGATTCTTTTGTCCTTTCCAGCCTCTGACATCATATCGTCCAGAATTAGCCACCTCTTGTACAGCCACACTATTCTTTGTACACCAGGCTTAATTCTGTAGATATGATTTTGCAGCAATTCCTTTACAAATGTTGTTTTTCCACATGCTGAAAAAGAATAAGTTTCTGCATTACAAATGTTCGAGTAAATAGACTAGTATTAGCAAAATTATAGGGCAAAAAAAAGGATATACATTAAGGTTATATTCCCACTGGTAAACTCTTTGGGAACGTAAATAAATGTTTATAAAATTCAGCAAACACTGAAAACAAAATATATACCTGTGGGACCAGAAATCATCATGGTAAAAGGATGCTGTAGAATAGTTGGTTTAATTTCCTGCGGTCCTCCCTGAAGCGCTCCGTGCGGAGCTCCTCCCGGTGCTCTCTGTGACACGTCTTGTGGAGCTATTTTGCGGAGCTCCCTGTAAGGGAGCTCTCAGCGCTCCCAAATGCGCTCCTGGCGCTCCCTGTGACGCTCCTTGAGGCGTTCCCGTTGCCAATTTAGGCGTATGAGTTGAAATTCAGAAGTGCTCGTCTCCTTTTAGATGTTTGTTTCTATTATGCCGCATCATGTTGTATCTACTACAAAATGTTACATCGCACTCAAGACAGTTAATTCTATCCATCTTTACACTGCGACGTTTGTGATGAAACTGACTCAAGTGTATAATAAATACCGTATTTAAAATATATTTGCAATGTTAAAATGAAATCAGTCTTTATTACGTACCAAACAAAATGAAATGAACATTTATTTCTTGATTGTATTGAATAATTCTTCTGATTATGGTTTAAATACTTATGCACTCATAACAAAATTTTCATTTCATTTTGATTGGTACGTAATAAAGATTGATTTCATTTTAACATTGCAAATATATTTGAATACGGTATTTATTATACACTTGAGTCAGTTTCATCACAGACGTCGCAGTGTAAAGATGGATAGAATTAACTGTCTTGAGTGCGATGTAACATTTTGTAGTAGATACAACATGATGCGGCATAATAGAAACAAACATCTAAAAGGAGACGAGCACTTCAGAATTTCAACTCATACGCCTAAATTGGCAACGGGAACGCCTCAAGGAGCGTCACAGGGAGCGCCGGGAGCGCATTTGGGGGCGCCGAGAGCTCCCTTACAATGAGCTCCGCAAGGAGAGCCGGGAGCGCATTTGGGAGCGCTGAGAGCTCCCTTACAGGGAGCTCCGCAAGAAGCTCCACAAGACGTGTCACAGAGAGCGCCGGGAGGAGCTCCGCACGGAGCGCTTCAGGGAGGACCGCAGGAAATTAAACCAACTATTCTACAGCATCCTTTTACCATGATGATTTCTGGTCCCACAGGTATATATTTTGTTTACAGTGTTTGCTGAATTTTATAAACATTTATTTACGTTCCCAAAGAGTTTACCAGTGGGAATATAACCTTAATGTATATCCTTTTTTTTGCTCTATAATTTTGCTAATACTAGGCTATTTACTCGAACATTTGTAATGCAGAAACTTATTCTTTTTCAGCATGTGGAAAAACAACATTTGTAAAGGAATTGCTGCAAAATCATATCTACAGAATTAAGCCTGGTGTACAAAGAATAGTGTGGCTGTACAAGAGGTGGCAACCAATGTATGGGGAAATACAAAGCACAGTTTACTCCGAGGTGAAATTCTACCAAGGCATTCCATCCGACATAAACGAAGACGAATATTTTGACACAAAGTTAAATAACTTGCTAATTCTGGACGATATGATGTCAGAGGCTGGAAAGGACAAAAGAATCACAGATTTATTCACGGAGGGATCGCATCACCGATCCTTGTCGGTGATTTCCATCAATCAAAACCTATATGCCAGCAAGGATCCGACACAGAGAAGAAACTATCATTATCTTGTAATGTTCAATAATCCAGTCGACAAACAGACTATGATCACATTAGCGAGACAGATGTACCCTGGTAAAAACTGAATACTTTTTAAAGAAGTTTGAGAAAGCAACTAAACAGCCCTATGGCTTTCTGTTGGTGGATCTAAAACCATTTACACCGGAACATGCCAGACTGAAATATGATCTAATGTGGACAGACAGAAAATCTACGAACAACGAAAGCGTGACAGAACTGGCCAATCAGATGACAGATCCAGGCCAAAATTGTATATAAGGCGAGCAACAATCAGATTTAAATCATTTGTCAGTCGGAATTCAATCTGTAGACATCCCAGGAAATAATAGTGAAATTATGGTTGAAAATACGAATGCTTGCGACGATTGTGGACTTTTGTTTGACTCTTCGCACGATGTACAGAGACATGTAAAACGAGGGTGGTGTGCAGAAAATAACGATACTACGCAACCAAAGAAAAGAAAAATAGACGACAGCAGTGATGATAAAATGGGAGATAATGTTGAAGAAAATCAGTCTTATCTATCCCTCTGGAAAAAAGCTATAGACTGTAACGACGATAAATACGACAAACTGTATAATCAGTTTATACAGGACGGAAAAGACAAGGAGTCTGCACAAGAAATGACGGAAGATCGTATCCAGCTATATAATGAACGCACATTCTTCACAAAATACGAGTATTTGTTGGATTCGTATATTCTGCCATTTCAAAATAGTACACTGCATCAAAAGATTTTACAAGACATACATTTATTAACACAGAAGCATGTAAGCACTGAATCGGCAATTAAGCGGGTGCTGCGAAAGTACAAGCCTGACTTTAAAGAACTATTCGAGACAGAATTGTCGGACGAGAAAAGTGATGAAGAAAGCGAGGAGGATGAGTCTGATACTGAATAAAATACTTAATGTACATGTATAAACATTTATTTCATTTACGTTGTGGACTGTATACAGGATGAATGATTTGCAAGATGAAGAAATTAAAGGAACATTTTATGAGAGTGAATTATAGAAAGTGGACTATGATCCAGACCAGGCATTTAAAATAGTACAAATTCTCAAAACTAGAGGCAAAGGACAGAATAAACAATACTTTGTGAAAAGGAGATATTATCCTAAAAAGTTCAACAGCTGTGTGAAAGCTAATGACCTGCAGTGATTTTTACATACATATTGTATATACAGATTTTGATTACTAAACAGAAGCTCTTTTGTATAGCTTGTGTATTGTATTGTTTGTCTTGTAAATATCTTGTAAATATATTGACAAACTATATCCAATCTTAGTTATTTTGAATGTTTAAACCATAAAAGGACACTGGCGCGTGTCACCTGTCAAATATGAAAGACAGAATAACACTTTGAAACCTCTTTATCCCGTTTACAAAATATCCTACAAACTACCCGCCTATTAAGTTAATCGTATTGCCGAGAGAGTAAGGCCAATTATCCGTAGCAAAACATTAAACCTATATTTAAATGAAAAAAAAAGATTATCGTTTGTTTATTCTTACTGTATCTTGCTGTTGTCTCCTTGACGTCTCTTTGACTAATGACAAACCGTTTATACATAAAAATATAATGATAGGTCTTAATCAAAACACTTCTTGATTGGTTATTTACGTAAACTACTTTTTGCTGCAGCAATATAAATAAATGATAAATACACCAATTCAAAATATTTAAATGCAAAATTCAATATATATTTTGATAAAATGATTTAAGCGTGCGCCAGTGACATTCAATGTAAACATAAATCGTCCAACTGGTGGTAAATTAAATATTATAAATCATATAGAATAATGCCTCATTTCGATATAAAGAGAGGTTTGATTATGAAATGTTTATAAAAGGGAACTTTTCACTTCGTTATAATACAAAAAAAAAACCCTGATTAATGTTAATTTTGACTTAATAGTATGGCAAACGAGTTGGCGCGCTGTTTTATCTACTAACTGCGGTAACCCACGCCTAATATGGGTACCATTTATAACCTCGGGTTTTCCGATACTCGTTGCTATATTTAGTATTTTACTTGGTTGCGATTATACTAGGACAACGGGCGAATCTCTATAAAACACACAAAATAACGACTTATATCTAAATCAAGACGAAATTAATTATCAACCGTATAAAAATCGAACGATTTACCTTTGTTATAATATCATTTAAATAAGTTTAATGGTTAAATTGACTTGCAAATGGAAAGTTTAAAATGTAGAAACTAAATTGGCGAACCGTTTCGTTCTGTGTCAGTCGTTTTATAGCTGTAGTATGTTTACATTATTGACTAATTGAGCGTTAAACTATCGCTGTTAAGTTAAAAAAAAATGTTCTTTTCACACTGTGGAATGTCAATTAGCATTTTATCTTTTTCTTTATTTTAAACACAGAGTGACCATATTGTCTGCATTAAATAATAGTACTTCACCTTTGTTATCTTATACATACACAATTCAAATGTTTAATTAAAATAGCAGACAGTTTTAATTACGCTCAATTGATTAAAAAAAAAATTATCGAAGAAAATTCCCTCCTCCGAGACCAAGATGGCGGCTTTATATAGAATATATAGGGAAAATGATGACGTCACACTCCCTGAAGAGAGGCACAAGACTACTTTCACATGTGCACATGCTAGAAAGTTACTGTTAGAAAATGTCAAAGAAAAAAACGTTTTAAAGGTTTTTATTATAAATCTAGTCATTTACCTTTTTATTTTTATAAATTACTTGTATCTATTTAATCTGTCTTTGTTTCTATTAACAAAGATGTCGTAGATACATTTTTTCAGCACTTAGTTTTCTTTCTGCCTGGTATACATAGGTTTCAAAAAATTGGTACGGCCTTATGTTAATTTTCCAGGCCGAAGGATAAACTATTACTTTATTACTTTGATCAACTTGATGAAAACCTGGTGAAAACAACCAGTGCATTTAAGTAACGAATCATCGTAAATAACTCGCATAATCCAAGTGCATTCTTGAATCCTAATCAGTGTATGTCTACAGATTATGTCGACAGATAAATCAACCAGAAATCAGTATGATACACAACGTGTCAATAGTTTTTGCTGTATGATCGGGCTATAGCTTGGCTGCTGGTTGATATTCCTAAGATTTCCTTGTGGGTAGGCCAAGAAACATTTCTTTCGGTTTATTATGCCGACGACTTCAAACAATTTAGCCGTGACGGAATTTTTTTTAGAAATTTTGGAGAAAAAAAATACAGATAAATTGAACCCAATGGAAATAATTTTGGCTACATGCTGTCGAGCCATGTATTCAATAAGTGCAATGGTCTTGACTGAGTTTAAGTTTAACGCGTGTCAATCATATCATTAAGCCGCAATATTTATCGAGTGCAGACTGCTAGAGTATCTACTACTCATTCATGATAACATGTTTACTCGAATATCAAGACAGTGCTGTTAGGTAATAATTGATTTTTTCGCACCATTTCCTTATTTAGTGTTTGTATATCTTACAGATTGCTTTTCTATGTCAATGTGTTAGTGTCTAAATTGTCATTTGTTTCTTTTGCAAGGAATCAAAATGTGCCTACGTAATTACTGTCATGGCAATACTCTGGCTTACAGAGGCTATTCCAATCCCAGTAACAGCTCTGATCCCCATCTTTCTGTTTCCGCTGTTGGGAGTGGTGGCCGCCGCAGATGTTAGTAACTCATATATAAAGGTAAGATGTCGAATAATTTGTTTGAATTTGATATTATACAATACTATATTAGAGAGATTTGTAAATAAGAAAAAAAACACGAGCGACTGAATAAATACAGTCCTTCAAAATATGCATAATTTTGAATCATATCATGTTTACACAAACGAGAGCGTAGTTCATTAGGGTTATCAGACACCTTTGTATGGAACGCTGCCGCTGTCGTTTTTCGGGAAATTTTATCCAATTAACAGTGTCTTATTTTACTAAGAGACTATGGTATCATGACAAGGTGTGGTAATGACTTGTCAAAACTGTGTCTTATTATGTTTACTAATCATGTTATCTTTTTATGGTGTGGTTTTTGCAAGTAAGCATCACGCTCTGACATGATGAGAAGAAATGTCCCAATATCACTCAGCTGCGGTGTTCGATACCTGAGTGTTTACATTACTCTGTATGTTTGTATCAAGGAAGACATGGTCTAACATTAAACAAATACTGAGGGAGAAAGAGTCCACCTCGCCCTTTGTTTAACCTTCTAGTTAATAGAAACACTATATATACAACTTATTCATGACAGAATTGTGTTGAACACACATGGAGCTATGATACAACATTATGATACCATGAAATAAAGAACCAAGTCAACACCACTTCAAAATACGAAACAAACATGATATTTCCTTTGATGTAAATGTCTCTAGCAAATAGTTAACGTAATACTGGCATTAATGTTGCAGGATACAACCATGTTGTTCCTAGGAGGACTCATTGTTGCAGTGGCACTAGAAGAAAGTCGGCTGCATATAAGAATATCTCTGTGTGTAATGATGATAGTTGGTGCCCAACCAATGTTGTATGTATATACACTTGTACCATGTCATATATCATGTCAGCAGATAATTGTATCTCATCAGGACCAAGATGTACACTTTGTACTTAGTTCACTTTTCTGTTAAATATATCATTACATTTTGTCAGCATGTCATAGACTCCGTCTCGAACCACAATTAATATTGATGTGTTTAGAATTATTTCTCTTCTGTTAGTTCTCCTTTCTTTACCTTTAATTTTACAGTCTTCGGAATTTCATGAAAACATTTTATGGTAACTAAAGACTTTTTAGTATGTTTCTTTAAATTATTGAACTAAATGAGGGACAGGATTAAACAATTAAGTACTCAAAATGACAATTCTGTGGAGGTTATTGTTCAATTATGATTTCAGTTTAATGGCGGGACTTATGGCAACCACGTGGTTCCTATCCATGTGGATAAGTAACACAGCTGCGACATCTATGATGATTCCAATTATTGAAGCTGTCTTGCAGAACATGGAAGATGTTCGGAAAAGTGCTATAGGTACTCTGAATGTACTAATTATTTTTACTTCAAGGTACACACTAAGGTATCCGATCCATAAATAGCGCAATTCACTTCGGACTTTTCATTCAGGAACTTACCTTTATTTGATATCTTACTTTTACTGTACACCACAAAGAATGCTTAAAGATGTAACAGTATGTATGAGGTCATATCTCTAAACAACTGACGTAAAAGCTTAGATACTTCACACAAGTCTTTGACATCATCAATGCATGTCCAATATCCTTTAAATGTTGAGAGAGTAATGAAGCTAAAAAAATATTTTGAAGTAAAAATATGACATAATGTATTTCAGGGGAGCTTGGTGTAGAAAATGAGGGATACGAGGCCAGTTCGAATGCAGCATCTAACGAAATGCACTCAACATATGGTAGCAGCGAAACTGTTTTCGCAAGTGATATACAATTAAAGGAGACCCCAGTTACACTCGATCCATGCCCCAACAGTGATATAAATAAACACAAATATAATGGCATTGTAGAGAGCGGTATAGGTTGCGATTTAATGGATCCAAAGAGGTATGTATTCTTTATTTTATGGTTTAACTAGAAAAGTAATTCAAACAACAACATAGTTGGAAAAAAAATTATTAAATGCTACTACTTAGCTTTTTGAAATTACCATCACAACTCTGTGAGAACGATTAATTTCGCCATTTTTACTTCATTTTAAAGTGACATATCAAAATATAACATATCCTTTTCCGTGTAGATAAAACCCCCTTAAATATTTCACAAATCATATTTTTTGAATTTGTACAGACTTAATATTTAAAAAAGCTCTACACATTAAATAACTGTTTTAGTCTGTTCATAACATTGACTTTGTCCTCAGTAATTCTGAATAGTTCTGTATGAAAGACGCATTGATTTTAGAAAGTTCAACACAGTGAATGCATTATTGTCAAGAAACATCATACAGTGAGTGCATTGCTTTAAGCCAGTAGACACTAATTTAGAAAATGCATTATGTTTAGAACAGTTTTTAACAGTGAATGCATTGTATTCAATTATTTCTGTACTTGTGTTTATATTTTCCAGCCAGGTCTATATAGTGAATGAAGGAGATAAAAGAACAGATGAAAGCGAATCGGAGCAAGCGCCAGTGTCTGGAAGCGAAGAACTCCGTCGTATTGCGAAGGCATTTGCTCTGAGTGTTGCGTACGGGGCAAACATTGGAGGAATTGCAACACTGACCGGTACCCCACCAAACTTGGTACTTAAACAGGAGGCCGATAAGTATGCAACTTCATAAGTAAACTGTCAGGATAAAAGATGTGCGTGTACATTGTATCTCATTTTACCAGCTAGTTTATATTGGCCATAGATGTTTTGATGAAGCCGTGCATTTGCTTGATTAATCAAATTTGCACAACATTTCCTTCTTAATGGTATTATGTTTTGCATATAATAAGACATTTCCATTGAAACGTTCAAATCATAGTAATTATAATAAACTGCTTTGCAAGCCTGTTGTATTATAGGACAAACGGGTATGAGTAGATGTCATTTAGCCAGTGTTCAAATATTCAGCTGAAACTCATTTGTGCTCAAATACGACATATATTAAGACTAGGTATTACATTAAATCTGTAGTAAAATATGTTCTAGTGCTTTTTGATATATGTCCAGTACTTAAAACAATTCTATAATGAACCTGCCTGTCTTTCAATTTGGACAGTACCATTAACTGTTAAAAAGGGTGCATACCAAAAAGTTACTGACTGAGTGGCAAACAGTGCCGATCATAATCAGATGACACGGATGTGCTGGCTGATCATGATAGGCACTGGTCGCAAAGGCAGAATCACTTGTGTCCAGCATGATAAGGGTTAAAAATACGAAAATTACTATCTGAAAATTTAGCATACCCTTAGAATATTCATACCCTTAAAATATTATGTTTTTGATTATCCCTCAAAGTTTCAACTAATTTAGAAGCAAATTATGACATGATGTATATTTACTCATTTTACGACTTCAGTGACAAAATACACTGAAACGTTTAGAATTTACAAAATACCGATAGACGTTATGAAGGAAAAATGTCAACATAAACACAATAACGTCGTTGTCGTATACTATCGAAAAAAATAAATTGATGTTTATATGAGATCTAACCATTTTCAAAATATATACCTCTGTATTTCTATAAATGATATTTACTCGTTTCCTATAAACCGGACTTTATGTGTGTATTGTGGCTTTTAAAAATGGGATGTGGTATAAAGATGAGTAATGATATATTTTTGAAATTTTGACATGATATAAACATGTTTGTTTACTTCGTTTGAAACAGTACAATAAACAGTTTTTTTTAAGATATTGAGAAAATAGCAAACAGCGGGTATATATGTATTTATATAGGTAATATATCTACATACCTAATATTACCTTGAACCATCCTGGCCGAGTGGTTACGGTCTAACTCCGAATCACTTGCCTCTAACCTCGTACAGGGTGTAGAATTCTTACATGTGAGGAAGACATCAAGCTGTACGAAAGATCGGTGGTTCTACCCTAATGCCCGCTAATGCCTCAGATTATGCTCAAAGGGGCACAATGGGTCTTCCTCCGTCCCGAAAAGCTTATTTTGAGCCATAAAAAAAACTTCAATTAAACTATTATTTCCTATGTGCAACTACGGTCCATTAATGTTTGCAGGTTATATAAATTCTACGATGGGAAGGAATCTGAAATATCATTTGCCAAATGGATGGGTTTCGGATTCCCTCTGTCCTTATTCACTGCGTTCTTTGGGTGGATGTGGCTTGTTCTCGTTTTTATTCGTTGTGGGTGAGATTTAGTCCACTTTTTTGTTTCTTCTTTTATAAATAATGTATGCATTTGTACCTTTTTGTAATTGGCGGGAACGTTGAGCAAACATTGACATTGATAATTTGCTGTATAAAATTATGAAAATCAAATTTGCATCTATTTGAATTAACAAAGCGTTTTGTAATATCTTTACCAGTTATCTCAATTGGAATATGGTTTTATTTCTATGATATAAATACTCATTATAACTTTTATTTCATACAACTTCATACAACTTATTATATTTTTAAAGATGTCAAGCAGTGATTTTGACACAGTACGTATTCTGTTCAGTGAAACTATGTGATAATTCGACACTATCATATTTATCTGATTAATTCAGGATTTGCCCTTGAAAAATGCAAACAACATGTCATTTTTATTATTTTGGTTGCCTAGAGAGAACAAAATGACACTGAGTGTATAAATGTGACATACTTGTTTCAAATAACTGACACAGTTGGTTGCATACATTTGCTTTAGTCATACTGCAGCTTCTCATTCAAACTAAATATAATTCTACCATACAATATACTTGGTAGTTATATTTTACTTCCTACAATTGTGACATATAAATGCTACATTGAAATCCGTTATATGGTGTTTTACACGAATATATTTCAGTGCTAAACAGAAGCTATATAAAAGCATATAAAATATTGTCATGTGATTAAATTATAAAAAAATCCTATATATTGACTCGTGAACGGAGCCAATGTACAGTTGGATGCTACGCTTTTCTGTTGCTCTGCCTTACGAAACGGGTGGATAACTCTGTGATAGGCGGTTCTTAACGTCCACAGCTTCTAGCTGGTTTCGTCGGGTCTCTAATGATGTTTCTCTGGATGCTCTGTCTTCTGCATGAAGTTTTTTGCTATTAATGTTATTTTTATATACATTTACAAGATAATTTTTGTGTTTTACATAAGTTGCCTTCTGTTACCATTGCGTGTAGTAGGGATTCACCCGACGGTGATAACTTTTACACTGTCCTATGACTTTGGGTCATGATGAAGGTAACAGTGAAGTTTGGTGCGCACCATATACTGTCCAGTTGCGTGTTTTGCCACTGACCGACACAAGGCGGCGCCCTGCTTTGTTTCTTTAATTATTTGTTTTATCCTTGTTGATTCAATGTTTTGTTTTGCCTGTGTCTTTGTGCATATGTGTGTGTGTGGAGGAGGGATGTGGGTTGGAGGAGGGGGGGGGGGGGGGGGAGCGGGGCCGCCGAACTCCTGCCTGTATGATATTTACTGATAGATATAGGAATATTTTCTCTCATTCACATTCATACTGTCAAATATAACCAGTTTTATTTAGAGAGTGTTTTTTACTCTTAGGAATCTTATACATAATAAATAAAGAGCTAGTTTTTATTCAAGCAAAGTAGGGAAGAAATGTACTGTATTAATCACACAACAATAAAATCATTGATACAAAAAGATGGAATTTATCAGTTTTAAATGTTTTTCATAGCCAATTCAATAACATATCAACTTAAATAAAACTGGTTTTAAAACTCTATACATGTTTTTTTATTTATAGCCACTGACTTTTGCATATGTTTTAATGTATGATGTGAAGTGCCACTTTAATCGGCAAAATTCTGACTGGCATGCTATGTCTTTTATCACAGGTGTTGTAAGAAAACAGACGCTGAACAAAGGAGAGCTATAAATAGTACAATACGAACACATTTTAAACAGCTTGGCAGGCTAACGTACGTAAATCTAGCAATCAGTTTCAAACGTTAAGCAAATTTTCTTTTTTAAAAGTTAATTCCATTCTTGCTATTATTAGGTGTAATGTTTTCGTCACCCTATTCAGTTTTGCTTTTACCGTGCATTAATGTAACAGTTACAGTGTTCTTGTGTAGAAGCTGACAAAGTGAAGAAACCGATATAATATTGTGAACTGACAAAGTGAAGAACTAGTTTTGTTAGCTGACAAAAATGAAGAAACCAATATTGTGTTTGTTATATAGGCATATGTGCTCAGCAGTGATACAATTTATCTTAAACGATCGCTTGATAGGAAATGTGTTTCCATAGTTACGGATCTGTTTAAGTTTCTGTAACTAGCATTTTTATACTATTTCAGGATGCGGGAAATACAGGTTTTGATTGTTTTTATTTGTCTCGTTTGCCTGTGGTTATTTAGAGCACCCCCTAATATTTCTGGGTGGGGAAATGCAGGTGCTTTTAAAAAAGGGTGAGTCATTTCTTACAATACCCAGACATATCTACTGGAAGTATATATGTATGAATTTATGAATTCAATTATTAAACTGGAGTACCGGAATTAACATAGAACAATTTTGAATACAGCTGTGAATTGGCAGGACCAAAACGTCAGTTTACGCCCCTCTCCTCCGCCCCTGCCAGCTGTTGGCATCTTAAAGCGATCTGTGCACAGGTGGAGAGCACAGAAAATGTTTTGTTACAATTTCAGTATGTTTTAAAAGTGCACTTTTTTCCATCATCATTGCTCTTTATATTACAAGACGGGAATCTCCTGATCCCAAATTACTATGAGTTAAAGTATATATTTCACATTCTAACACGACCCGAATTGTTTTCCTAAATAAAGTAGGCTGAAAGTGTTATAATGATATGCGATGAAATAACAGTGTGTACGTCATAGTAAATACGTCATAGAGTCAAACGACAAAAAAGCAAAACTTTTGATTGGTGTATTAGAATTTAAATAATATATCTAAAACCGTGATCTTATCGTTGAATATAATCTTTGTCGTTCAAATGCATATTATCGTATCAGCAATGATAATTTCTATGTATCTGAATTTCGACGATTTTTCTTGAAAAATCAATATTATTTTACGATGATTACACATGCAGTGTATATAATTTTTACGAAATTAAACACAGACCATCAGTGCAAATGTTTAAATAGTTTTACAGCAGTGCAGAAAAGTCTCTTACACATTTAGCTGAGTATTCACTTGATGTTTTGCTTTGTTGTCTTACCCTAAACAAGTAAAAGTGTGGGTTTGTTTTATCACAAACATGTTAACTCATATTAATATTGGTTCAAATTCTTATTTTTCAGATTTGTCTCAGATTCTACACCATGTATATTGCTCAGCGTTCTTTTATTTCTACTTCCGGCAGAAAAGCCAAAGGTTTTCTGGCTAGCAAAGGACGGTAAATATCTTTTATATCATACTATGTATATAAAGACAAGGTCAAGAGTCCAAAAGGAAAGCTACATTCAAAGAACACGGCTGCCCATAAAGTTTCACCATTTAGTATTGAAATTGAAATATCAGTTACATTGTCTTAATAAATCACCATTATCACTCCATAAGCTGATTTTATTATACAGTTTTGGAGTTACGTTGAATTCAGAGTATGATGTGGTTGACTGGTCTGTCTGAAAGTAATACTGACCATAACAAGAGTCTACAATTTATTATGGTAGTTATTTGAACTGAAAGAATGTGATTTGGGTAATTTTTCTAGCAATGAAATATAGAGAATGCTATGGGGGAAATGCAAAACTAAATGAAAACGATGAAGTTTATTAGTGTTATGGCATGTGTAACTGGTGGTATATGATGTTATTGGCAGTTTGGGGTGGTATACTTATGCATAATGAGTATTTAATTGAATCTTTGCCTGCAAGACGGTGTTACAGTTGCAAGTATAGGATTCAAGTAAAAGTGATGAAGAGACATGTGTATTTAGGTGTTTTGTTGAGGACTCAAACAATTGACAGTGTTTGTTTGTTCTTTTTTTTGTGCTAAGATGCCAAAATACCAAAAATATGAATTTAAGTTATGGATGCAAAGGATAAAATAAACAAATTAAATTCTGCAGTATAGTTTTGTCAGCATGGAAACACGTGATAAAAAGTATCAAAACGAATGAATTTTCAGTAACATATTTTTGTCCAATGACGCAAGTGATGATATACATGATAATTGTTTTTTGAAAATAAAAAAGAAATAAATGCGTTCCAGTTACTGCAATGGTTCTTGTGATCAAATTTCAATAATGCATGTGACGATGTTTTCACGAATGTTTTGTGCAGTTATGCGTGTGGTCACTTTTGGAAAATAATGTTTTTCAGTTACAACCTTCTTGTGCTAGGATGAACGTGATCACATTTCTCGTGCAAGGTGATCTAATTTGACAGAAAAAAGTATCAATGACAAATTCTTGGTGAAATAATGCACATGAGCATGTATTTAAAAATTCCTCCAGATTTTTAGTTATAAAGTTCTTGTGAAATGGTGCACGTAATCTTATTTGCAAACAAAACATTTTTCGCTTAATTATTTCTTGTATAATAATGCAGGTTAAGAAACAACAAACAATTAACAAACGAGTTTCACAGTAACAAATTCATTGGGTAATGGTACACCTGAACTTATTTGTATTTTTTATGCAATGATGCGCGTGGTCATATCCGGGAAAAGAGCAACATCAAACTATTCAAATACAATTTTTTTGCAGTGGTGCACGTGATCTTACTTGCAACCAAACACTTTTCATTTATTGGGCAAAGATGAGCCTGATCATATTTCTTGTGCTATGATGCACGTGTTCATATTAAAAACATATTTCTAGTGCACTGATATTCGTGGTTGTGTTTGGAATAAACATCGCCTAATTATTTCTTGATCCTTTTTGTAAAAAGAGACAACAGAAAACACATGATTTCATTTGCAAACATGTACTTTTTCAGCTAAAAATTTCTTGTGACAGCATTTTTCAAATTTCTAGTGCAGTGATACAAGTGATAAAAGAATCAGTGACACATTTCTAGTGCAGTGGTGCCTGTGGTGATATTTAGGGCAACAACAACAAATCAAGAAACGGGTTTTACAGAAACAAGTGTTTAGGGTTATAGTGCACATGTATATATATTTGTCAATTGCTTGTGCATTTATGCACGTGGTCATATCTGGAAAAAGAAAACATAAAACAAATATTAAAAATTTATATGAACTTATTTACAAACAATTATTTATCAGTTGCATTTCTTGTGCAAAGATGAGCGTGATCATATTTCTTGTGAAATGATGCATGTGTTCATATTTGAAAACAAATTTCTAGTGCAATGATGCTTGTGACCATATTTATACCTTTTTGTGCAGTGATGTACTAGTGCGTGATTTTGTTAAAAGAATGATTAAATATTGATTAAATTGATTAAAATATCTTCCTTTTTTGGTTTACAAGCTAGAAAGTCTGTTATATTAGCTAGTACAGCGTTTATCTACTTTCAAATTTTTCCTGGCAATAGAAGATACGAATACTATTATTTTCATTCACTGACTGTGGTCACCATGTAATATGTACAATTGTTTGTTTGTTATTTAGCATATCATGCTGTTATTTCTTTACTGATTTATTCATGATATATGTGAATCTGTAAAATGAAGTCTCCAGAAATAAAATATAAATTACAAAAAAAATGATTATGATTGAGAGAAAAACACCAAAGAAAACAACAAATTTTCAGATATAAAATTATTATGCAGTTGTACACGTAATCTTATATTGCAATCAAATGTTTTTCAGTAACATATTTCTTGCGCAACGATGAACGTGGTCAGTATCTTTTTCAATGATTGGCGTGATCATATTTGAAAACAATGACACATCTCTATTGCAATAATGCACGTGGTCAATTCGAAAAAGAAAAATAATAGTAAAAGTAAACGAGTTTTCAGCTACAGGTTTCTGTAGCGATAGTTTGCGTGGTCGCATTTACAAAAAAAAAAATGGTTTTCGGTTGCTGGTTTTATTTGTGCAGTGGTGTTGTTGGGGACATCACTTATCATTGATGTACGTGCTCATATTTCTTGTGCAATAGTACACGCGATCATGTTTGTAAAGAAATCACTGACATATTGCTAGTTCAATGATGCGTGTGGTCATGTTGAAAAACAATAACAACAACAAATAAACAAGATTTTTCATAACTAATGTGGTCATATTTTCAATTCTTTTGTGCAGTGATGCACGTGATGATGTTTGAAAACTACAAAACAAATTTTCAGATATTGATTCATTGTGATTTTCAGATAAAGATCCATTGTGCGATGGTGCACGTGATCTTGTTTGCAAATGTTTTTCAGTAAGACATTTCTTGCGCAAGGATAAACATGGTCATATTTTTGTTTGCATGATGCATGTCGTTATATTAAGATGTGGTTATATTAAAAGAAACAACAACAAATAAACAGGTTATTTCAATAATACTTTCTTTTGCAATAGTGCATGTGGACATATTTGGAAACTTCTTGTGCAATGATGCACGTGTTCATACTTAAAAAAGGACGAAACATAACATTTTAATAGGAAAGGTCAAGGGAAGGTTGTGTTATAGGATGAAAGTTACACTGTCATTATAAAAAAAATTCACAGTTTTCTTACATCCAATACTATAATATGAGGGGGAAAAGAGGACACTTGAAATAGATCACTAGTTTAAGTGCCCCCTATGTGGCCCGCTTATGATAAGCCACTGGGTCGGTTGTTTACTGGACAGACATGATGAAGTAGCGTAGCCTAGGTGTAAAGTAGCTATCCAGCCTACGTTGAAGCTTTAGATATATTATTTGTTTCTGCATGTGTTGATTACACATTGTTATGATGTCTTTCTCCTTTCCCTCATTTTAAGAAAGCTCACAGTTTTCTTACATCCAGTACTATAATATGAGGGGAAAGAGAGGACACTTGAAATGGATTACTATCCTTCTAACTAAAATCACAAATAGTCTTCTAGAGGAATATCGCAAATGTGATAAAAATAGGTCTAAATACAAACAAACAATCTTATTATTACAGACAAGCCATCATATACGCCTCTAATAGACTGGAAATCTGTCAGCCAGAAGCTTCCATGGGGTGTAATAGTTCTGCTTGGTGGTGGGTTTGCCATTGCAGATGCAAGTAAGGTAAACAAACGTGTATTCAAAAGTTCACAGACGTCATTGCGACATCTTTGTCCAGTTAAGCATTAGCGGTAGCAAGTGTACTAACAATTTAGGAAATGATTAGGGTTTTTTTTCCAAATCACCTGCTGCAGTACATAGAATTTTTTAACCCTGCATAATACCATGTCAGGGAAATTTCATTTCAGTGCTTTTTTGTATTTTAATATAATTTTCAATAATACTTTCGGAATTTGTTGAGTCCGAAGTACATAAATCTGGATACATCACTGTTAACATCATGATATTTAATGCTTTTGTAATTCACTGGTATTTGATTGATGTATGACTGAATACTAATTTTACTTAAACACTTTATATAAAACACTTTTTTGCACACTTTTCAACTAAAATTCAAACGCAAACATAGATAATTTAATACAAGGTTCTAACACATATATTATTACATGTATTTATAGAGCTCTGGACTGTCAAGATGGGTCGGCAATGAGCTGAAAGTCTTTGCAAGCATGGACAGTTGGGTTATGAACATAGTGATATGTTTTATCGTCGCTGGAGCCACTGAAGTTACAAGTAACACTGCCACAGCCACACTGCTCATGCCAGTACTCTCTGAACTGGTAATTGCTGTTTTCTAGAAATTTATAAAATTGTATTGACACAGGTTGAGAAGAATCTGCATTCAAACTTGGTCTCGAACCCTGGGCCTCGGAATACCGTTTTTATATCCTTCCAGCTGAGCTAAAGGGCCTCTTATATTTAATGAAATTCTGTGACACGACACATAACAATCGTTCTCGAAATTCTAAGGGACTTTAAAAATAAGGTATACGTCATGATCTTGTAACATATGCAGTCACGTTCTTAGGTTCGGTGACAAATGACAAATAAGCAGTCAGACATTGACTCAAATCCGATGCCTCGGAATACCGTCCAGATGGCCTACCAGGCTCTCGCATGCCCACACTTTATGCCGAAGTCCTATGATGTGACATATAATTTTATTATTATCTTAGGTGCTTTCCTTAGAGAGTGACACATTCATGTGCTACAACATGATGTTGTATGCAGTTCAAAACATGTTCTGATTTATGTATTACCTTCGTTGTCATTTCTCCATATCTGCGTTATCCTTAACTAGATTTAACTACCAGACGAAAAAAGCGCAAATAATTTTGCAGGCATATCAGTAGTCGTGGAAAATAAATCAGACAGTTAAGTAACTCAGTCATCGTCCTCTTATTGACTCCTACATCCCCTCGTACCCCATTCAGCTCTAAAGTTGCTTAATGACAATGTTAGCGAAGGTGAATGTCGTTTATGAGACAAAAAATATTTTGAGTGTGCTCCGTTTTGCTGTTACATGACATAAACATTCAAGAGGGCAATTTGGTTTGATCGCTCAGGTATTATTTGACTCATGGCTTGTCACTAAGCATGTATGCTTTCGTAGTAAAAGCACGTGTTTATTCTTGTTGCAATCTTATCATTTAAGCGTATTTGCATTTACATGTACAATTTATTTTTTCATTTATGTCAAAGATTTTTCACTTCAGGCAATTCAAACAAGCATTCATCCACTGTACTTGATGATGTCAGCCACCGTAGCGTGTTCCTTTGCATTCATGTTACCGGTTGCAACACCACCTAACGCCATCGTTTTCTCTTCAGGGTACCTCACTATACCAGATATGGTACGTAAATACCAAGAATATTGTTATTGCTGTAAAAAGATAAACCAGTTTATTTTTGCTTTGTCGGCATATTACTGAGTAATATAGAGACCTGTAATGATACATGTCTTTCGCGGTATTATTTCAGACACGGTTGAGTATCTAGGTAGAATCAACGAACTTCTGTTCAGCACATGTTAGAATTCCGCGTCTAAGGGGCTAGGTGCCGTATTAAAGGGATATTGCAAAATCCATATCCTCTGATGAACAAACTCAATCAAACTGAGGTCGCTATGATGTTGTTTGGATGCGTTTTGTTTCTACCAATGGATCTCTTCACAGATTTTATTAACTATCACAACATCAGTCTTAAAGTGACATCTGGCTGCTGCAAAAAATCTCCCCGTACTTTGACTCGATGTTGTTATGTTTTCTTGTCCTTTCAGATCATGGAGCGCTTCAACATTACTGTAATAGAATTCTGCTTGATCTTGTGCTTTGGGGCACATTTCATTGCCTCTCATGAACTCATGGACTTGACCAAACTAAATCTGCTATTATGTTGCTTGGTTGCGGCCTATGCTTCCAAGGAATCTCTTCACAGGTTTTATGTTAAACCAGAGCGGTGATAGCCCAGTAATACGAAGCTAGCGAACTAAACCACTCGGCAACGGTAGACCTTTATGCCTTAATTCGCATCCGGTGGTCTCAAAATTTTACAAGTGGCATCATGTAAGACAGCGTACAAGTATAAGAGCTACACACAGTCAAGCATATTAAATTACTGCAAATCAGTGGTAATCGAATCAGTTAATTTTAAGTTTTCTAATATGACAGGTTATTTTTAATAATACACACAAACGGTGACGTCATTTCAACTTTCTTATACACTGTAGTTCTAACACTACGATCTACTGGTTCACACAAAGAACTACATAAGAGCCGAAGTGATATATAGCTATTAAAACACTCCGAATTTTTGTACGTCTCGCTGAATAATTATTCCGCAGGACGTAAGTTTGAAATAATCAACCAGAGCACACTGTTTGCTAAATTTAATTCCTTAAATCTAAGATCATTTGTCTTGCTGACTTCTTTAATTACTTTTTAATTAGATTGAATTAAAGCCAAAATGATGAATCAAAATAGAATAACGGTCTTAACCTAGGATATAACATGTTTGGCAGATTCAAAGAGAGCCAAAGAAACTTGTTATAGAACATTGTTCGTTTACAGTAAATTAACCAACCGCTTTCATATTTCAATACTCTATTGCTTATTTTAGTCATTTAGAAAGGTGCTTGTATTTGCACGAGATGTTTAAATGATTATCACTACATGCGAAAACAATCTAAATGCACGTACAGGTAAAAACAATGGCGTGGTGTATATAATGTATACTATTAAAGAGAAAAAGATCTATGGTGATTATTACATACTACATGTTTTATTTTTCAGTGAATTATCGAAATATTAAAGTAAAATATATCTGGTATTTTTTCAGGAATAAATTCAAATGTATTTTTCACTTGTAAAAACTATAAAGTAAAATGATTCAGTGTTCAATAGTGGAAGATATTTCAATCTGACACAGAAACAAACAAATATCCTCTTTGTGCTATTTCTCAAATAGAAGTGTACGTATATATATATATTAGCACATGATTTTCACAGCGTTTATCCCGTTATCTACAGTTATCACTTTGTTTCCGTCATGGTTGTTAAATCGACTATTGAATGCGATCGTTACTAAATCAGATAATGTAAAAAAAACAAGTTTACATAAGTATTGTGTAGACCAGCATCATTTGTGTTAGCTTTAA
The DNA here is from genome assembly GCF_021730395.1 of Mercenaria mercenaria. Taxonomy (NCBI): domain Eukaryota; kingdom Metazoa; phylum Mollusca; class Bivalvia; order Venerida; family Veneridae; genus Mercenaria; species Mercenaria mercenaria. The sequence continues at coordinate 56,484,472 of NC_069372.1, forward strand.
TATTTGTTACTATATGTACATAAGGAAAAGGTGGCGGTGTGAAGACGGGCAGGTTCCTAGCTGTATGTCCATCAACGATAAATTTGCAATACGGCGGCCTGAAACGTATTCAGGCACCTATAATCATTATATGTACGGAAGACGTAAATATATATTGTAGATTTATAGTCATTTTAAAATATTCATTATACAGCGTTTCCTAAAACAGCAACTCCATGAAACAATGAAATAAATCTTTATCGCACACATTACAGACACAATCATTTGTCATTGGGTTTTAACAGCTTGACATTTCTTATAATGACACATAATTGTGTCATTATTGATATCATACAAGTGTTCTATCATGTAACAAGCAACTTTTGGACACTTAGATAGATTTCTTATATTAAATGTTCTATTGTTTACCACAGGCATTGGCTGGGCTTCCAATGAACATCATTGCTGTACTGTGTCTCACATTGGGAATCAATACCTGGGGATCCTCAATGTTCCAGCTGGATACCTTTCCAGAGACGTTCAACACGAATATTACAATGACTACCAGATAAAGTAGAACATGCTCTCTCCTCGAAAACATGCACATGCACCGCAATACTGTGTGAAGCCTCCATTGAGCAAACAAAACCTGTGTCGATAACTGCGGCACATACATAACAGGGTATCTTAATTATGCATAAGCTACAGTTACAATGTTAAAGTGTTTATGTGGACACCTCTCCTTTAAAACACTTACACTTTTCTCATATCTCATGTAAATACTCAACTACCTTCAGAATTCCTTGATCCTCCTTCAAGAATGCATTCTCTGGGTTGAAATAAATACGTAAATTCCATACATTTCTACAGGCTCAGTCCAATCCAAGCCTGCAACGTTTTCGTTTTTGTCGTGTTGGGCGACATTTTCTATCTTATCCACAATTTATTTTTGTATAACAACATTTAGACAAATTTCAGGGAGAAAATTTATGTCGATCGAAATATTGAGATCAAAATAATTACGCCTTTAGATATTGACCTTTTGACGTACTATAACACCTGCTTTTGATCAAACCAGTATGGTGATATCTAAATGGTAAAATATCGAGATGCCACTTTATTATCGAAGTTTCGGTAAATAAGTTCACAGAAAGAACTGCATCAGTGATACAAAGAAATTTAATCATTAGATGATGAGTTCCTATATGTCTCGATTTACACACTGAAGTATCATGTTTATCCAATTGTTTTTTGTTTTTTTTCAGTTGTGGTCTCCCTTCGACCAAAACCTTAAAAATAGTTTCATTGTTTATGTCTGACAGGTATCACATAAATGCCTCTTGCTTGTCATTAATTGCCATCCGATTTTTAGAAAAAATATCGAAATTGAAAAAAAATCCGGTAATTTAAAGGGCACGAAATGTTATATTCAAAGAGATATCTTTCACCAGAAAGGAGATAGCAGAACTTATATTTATTGGAATAAGCTATAATAGATATCACAGTGAAAGGAAACAGTAATAGTCTGGTGGTTTTAGTGACAAAAGTGCTCTAGAAATCATTTTATGAGGGCCGGCATGTTAATGCCCTAATACAACATATTTGTTGAAGCTTGAACCTTACCGGTTACTTTGATAGCTGTCTCCAAAAAATATAACGATGTTTTATGTAAATTAGAGGGGTCAAAAGGTCATGCTATGAAATTCTGATTTTGCAACTTTTTTGTGTAGCTTTTTTTTTCAATGATTATGTATTGGTAATTTTTCTGGAAAATTGTACCCTAAATGCATTATGAAACTATTTTTAGTCACATAGAATTGATGCAAAGCTAAAACAGAACATGACAAATAGAAACAATGTCTGAAATTTGGGTCAAAGGTCATGCACTTTATTTATTTACGTTGAGACAATGTCATCTATAGATACTATTAATATGTTATCCAAAATGTTATCCAAAAGTGATAAATGGAATTAAAAGGACATTAAGGAAAAGTGCTTTGTACAAGTACAATAAATCTATCTAGCTTACTTTTTGAATTATCTCCCTTTATTAAACTTACATATAACATTTCTTTTCCAAAGAATAATTCTAAATTTAACCAATCATTTTTGTTGAAATTTCACACAATGATAAAGACCACTGAAAGAAACTGAAGTGTATTAAATGATGAGTCAATCTCGCTCATTTGTTAAATTATCTCCCTTTATAGAATGTAGTTGTATGAACCATATTGTTAAACACTAAATGACATTACTTTCTATTCAGTGCTCTAAATAGTACTTACGTTACTGGCATCAGTTGATCATTACAAAGCTTTTGTCAAAATGTTTGTGGTACCCTACTTGCGTAAGGGATTGTTCAGTTATATAGAAAACATATCAGCAGATGGTCACAATCAATACTATAGACATAAAGATTAATATTTACCGTATTATGTACTTGATAAATCAGACCTCAGCTCTTTGGCACTTATGTTATCATCAATATATATCATGTACAGCACAACATATGATCTTTGATAGTTGTATATTCCCTTTGTCTGCATATTTAAATGTTTGTATATAATTTAACACAGATATCTTAAGCATTGTTATAGAATATGGGGTTCCTTTTTGGCTCATCTGATTTTTTGCTCGATTATACGGAGTATAAGGAGAGCTATCCTACTCGACCAGGCGTCGGCGTCTTTCCGCGTTCCAACTTTGGTTAAAGTTTTTGTTTTTTTACACTTTCTCTTTTTTCTATTTATCTCTGTAATTACTTAATGGATTTGATTCAAACTCAAAATAGTTATTCTTCATCATCACCTACATCATCTGACCTAAGGGTCATAACTCTGGTACCAATATTTCGTGATTTGTCCCCTTTTCACTTAGATTTTCAGGTTAAGTTATGATGCACTTTCACTCTATCTGTGTTATTACTGAATGGATTTGATTCTAACTTAAAATAGTTGTTCAACATCATCACCCTCATCATATGAAGCAAGGTGCATAACCCTGGCACAATTTTTCATGAAGTATTTCCCCTTTTTACTTAGAATTTCAGGTTAAAGTTTTAAAACTCTTTCACTCTACCTCTGTTATTGCTGAATGGATCTGATTCAAACTTAAAATAATTGTTCAACATCATCACTCACATCATATGACACAAAGTGCATAACTCTAGTACATTTAAGAATTTAAGGTTCATTTTGGTGCATTTTCACTATATCCCAGTTATAATTATGAAATGCATATTTAATTCAAACTTGAAGAAGTTGTTCCACATCATCACCCACATCATATGACACAAGGTGCATAACTTTTGCACCAATCTTTAATGAATTATGCCCCCTTTTTGCTTAGAATATACTTATATAGTGTTTGATACACTTTATCTTTACCTCTCTTATTACTTAATATTTTTGACTCACTCAATATCTTCATCCACCATTGGAATCACTCTTGTGACAGCTCCAGTTTCCTCAGATATGCCAAGTTTTACTATCCAGCATCGAAACAGTCGAGCGCGCTGTCTTCTGTGACAGCTCTTGTTTGAAAATTATTGACATCACTTGATCGTCATCGGCGTTGGCGTCTGCGTCGGCGTTGCCTGGTTAAGTTTTATGTTAAGGTCGGCTTTTCTCCTAAACTATCAAAGCTTTTACTTTAAAACTTGCAACACTTGTTCATCATTAATAGCTGACTCTGCACAGCAAGAAACGTAACTCCATTCTACTTTTTTGCAAGAATTATGGCCCCTTTTGGAGTAAAAAGATCAAATTTCCTATTTAAGTTTTATGGTCAGGTCAATTATCTCCTAAACTATCAAAGCTATTGCTTTAAAACTTGTAGCACTTGTTAACCATTAAAAGCTGACTATGTATAACAAGAAACATAACTCCATCCTGCTTGTTGCAAGAATTATGGCCTCTTTTGAACATAGAAAATGTCAGATTTCTTGTTCAAGTTTTGTGTTTAGGTCAGCTTTTCTCCTAAACTATCAAAGCTATTGCTCTAAAACTTGCAACACTTATTAACGATCAAAGACTGACTCTGTAAAGCAAAAAACATAACTCAGTCCTTCTTTTTGCAAGAATTATGACCCCTTTTGGACTTAGAACATATCAGATTTCTTGCTTAAAGTTTGCGTTTAGGTCAACTTTTCTCATTAACGGTCAAAGTCATTGCTTTAAAACTTCAAGCAGTTATTCGCCGTTTAAAGCTGCAAGTACAGTAACTCTACATTGTTTTTTGCAAGAATTACGACCCCTTTTGAACTTAAATATCATGGGTATGACAATATTTCTATTTTACAGAGACAAAAAAATCAGATGAGCATCTGCACCCGTAAGGCAGTCCTCTTGTTTTGTTTCAGCATGCTTTCATGGTAATATATGTACCGATACTTATATTTACTTTTGAAACAATGTACTGCATAACATATGTATAATTCGATTTTATTTATATTTGTTCTTAATACAAGTCGCTTTTACATAATTTTAATGAATAAAATGCCTTCTCCCAAAATTTACCACACTTTGAGCTATGACTGTCTACCACTGAGTACTAGTATATCATGCTTTGTTTATCGTACCATCTATTTCACCAAAATCTACGTTACATTAACACTTAAGATTGACAAACTTTTCAAAGTTACACAATGTGTATTAGGTTACAGTGCTTAGTTAACAAGCATCTTAAAATGACTTTTGAATAATTCTTTATGTAAATTACTTTAAAGTGCATTCTTTCGCCAGATGCAGCTTATTGGTACATATGTTACTTAATTAGAGTGTGTCATTTGTGCATTTAAACTCTCTATTGATAGAGAGTGAGTGGCGCAGAAGTTAGCAGACTGGGCTACAGCGGTCCGGGTTCGATTCAAGGTTGCGGCTGATATCCCGACCAGTGTTCAGTACTGGTATTTTTTCCAGCACTATCGGTCTAGAATGTATGCTGGGAAGGTAAATATCACACCTGCCGTGGGCTCCGCTGGAAATAAGTTGTTCCATCCATTACAGTTGGGGACTTTCGTCTACTACCCACTTTAAACAAGAAATTTTACATTTTTTAAAAGTTTTATATCAAACCAAGTAAATGTGTTATATACCGATAACCTAGATGAGTTTTCATGTAGGAAAGCAGTTAAATATTTCCGAATGTTTATATGAACTCATTGCTCTATGCTGCTATTCTGCTAATTTCACATAAACGAATTATTTAATAATACTGAATACTGTTCTGTAATCATGAGTTTACAAGTACCGGTACATGCGACTCCCACATACAGCCGACATCATCCTTACATGATACATATATTGGTTTGCAATTTTTGTTGATATATTCCAACGACGCCACTTAAATATTTACCATTATAAACAATATGACATGTGCAAAGGTCAAGGTCACATGCACCCAAATTAAGTTTCCTTTTTGTTTGCAGATGAAATTACTTCCCTTTTATATCATATAGTATAATAAATATGTTTTTCTTCAGTATATCATATTTAGAACTAATTCAAAAATGAAATTACGATTGGTTCTGATAGATATATAAAAAATTCACATAAACGAATTATTTAACAATACTGAATATTGTTCTGTAATCATGAGTTTACAAGTACATGTACATGTTTTAGCGACTCCAACATACAGCCGACATCATCCTTACATAATACATATATTGGCTTGCAATTTTTGTTGGTATATTCCAACGACGCCACTTAAATAATCACCATTATAAACAATATGACATGTGCAAAGGTCAAGGTCACATGCACCCAAATTAAATTTTCTTTTTGTTTGTAGATGAAATTACTTCCCTTTTATATCATATAGTATAATATATTCTTCAGTTTTAGAACTAATTCAAAAATGAAATTACGATTGGTTCTGTTAGATATATAAAAATGCTATTAACAATATTACATTTCCAGAATATGAACACAGACGCAAGTCACAACTTTATTGAAAGAATATTTTTTTGGCAAAGCTTTTCTGTTTTTTTTTTTTTTTTTTTTTTTTTTGTATTTCAAATATTAACGTAATTGAATGGTTTATTATTAAAACATTGATGTAGTTGATAAATAATACCCTTTTATATGCAAGGTTATGCATCTTTTCAGTAGGCAATATGATCATGTTTATTTATACTTCATAGCACTTACTACGACCTTTGGATCTTTAACATATATTTGTGACATTTAAACTGAGAAGCATCTGTATGATAAAACTGACTGCATTAGTTAGATAAAAGAAAATTATCTTAACAAGAAATCAGAAATATTTGGTTAAGTAGTTTCAACCCGAATTAAAACAAGTCAGAGCTGTCCGTAAGACAGTGCACTCGACATTTTCTCATTGCTTGACTCTAAATTAGAGCTTTGCCAGTAAAAACTTTATAAAACTTTAACCAAAAAATCTTAAGTTAACAAGAGGCATAACTCTGTAAAAATTCAAATCAGAGTTAGAGAGTTTGTTTCTCCTGGTGTAGACTTTGATAGTAAAAAACTATTTAATGTTTCAACTCAATAGCTTTGATAGTAACAGAGATATTTGACTCTATCAAAACCAAAATTATTAGTCAAAAGGGGGCATAACTTCATCAAAATTCAAATCAGAGATATAGGAATTGTTTCTCCTGGTGTAGACTTTGATAGTAAATAACCATTTTAAGTTTCAAGTCAATAGCTTTGATAGTAACAAATATATTTGACTTAATCAAAAATTTTAACCAACGGTGATGCTGACTCTGATGCTGGGGCGAGAGCAATAGCTCTACTTTTTCTTCGAAAAGTCGAGCTAATAAAGCAACGAAATGAAACATTTAAAACTTTACAATTTGTCCTGCCGGAAGGTAAACTTCAACAATATTTCATGATAAAATGTATGCAAATATTACATAAAGTTTTATTGGGACGTTTTTAATCTGTAAAATAAAAACTTTCCTAAAATTGTATATAACTAATATATACTGAACATAGTAGCTAAGTGCCCTTCATATTTATTTGCCAATATCTTCAAACAATAACATAAAATACTTTTTGAAATGTAATGTACACTCAGAACAATATGTAATTGATAAAATGCTGAACTTACAACAAAACCAAAACACGTCTTCAGAAATAATATTCATTCATTTTACGATTTAAACCAATTTTTGACAGGTCACAAAAAGTAAAGAAACATGTTAACAATGTGCATGTACATACTATAAACGAAAACGTATTTTGGGAAGATTATGAAATAACTTCGTTAACTTGCTTTTTCTAAAAACAGCATTCACCATTCGTGTCATATTTAACCAATCGCTAGAAAAAAAAATGTTAATATGAACAGTTCTTATTCTTACAAATAGTATTCACTTCTTCGCTAAAACACAACTTTTATGTGTTTTGTGACTTTTTTACAAATGGGATGAGTTAGTAAATTGAATAAAATTTATATGTTGGCGTCATTTAATATTTTTGAAATTTTATTATGTTATTAACAACAGTTTGTTCTAAAAGTATGCTAAATTTCAAGTTTGTATTTACAGAATTTACAAAGATATTGGAAAATTAGCAAATGTGGTTAGCTATTTTGTTCTGTATATATACCCTGTGACCTTTAACCTTTATATATGAGCATACAATACGTTTTCGGGTGCGAGTCATAATTTATTAATTGGATACAAGTGTATGGTTTATTTAATCCTAATATTGTAAATCAAATCCTGTATAATGAGAAATTATTCATGAATCATTGCATCAGTGCCAAATATTATGTAAAAATATCAGTTTTAATGCATGACCTTTTGACCTCTATAATTTGCATATAGTGGTCATATATTTTTTGGAGACAGCACCCAGATGAACCAGGGATGTTTAAACTTTAATAAAGTCTTTATCTCCGAACATTAACATTCCGGCCCTCATAAACTTTTTTCAGGGGCTAAAACCGCCAGACTATAACCTTATGATTTTATTGTTAATGGTTTATATGTCATCATTAATAACCTAAAATCCATGGTAAATATTATTTAAATAGATATATTTTTAACAAACGTACAGAATTATATCTCAATGTTTCGAAAACTAATTATCTGAATTATGGAGGCGGACAGAAATACTTCTTGATGTGATTTTGTAGTACATTTGCAAAGGAGTATTACGTACTATGTTTATTGTGTTTTAATAAAAACATTTTTTAAATATATCGATGTTGTTGAGTTTTATTTTCTGATTTGTGCCTCATCTGTCTTCTACCGTCCATGAACAGGCTCAATCAAACCGAGCTTGCAACATTTTTGTTTTTGTCGTGTTGAGCGACCTGTGAAGTTTCCACTTTTCCCTATTCTAGACCTTTAGTTATATATTTCTAACAATGGTATCAAATTGATAGGAATTTTGTACTACAATACAATGACCATACTTCTACTTTCGGCATCATTCATTCACTAGTATATAAGATAATCAAGTGGGCAGAGATTATTTCTGGAACAATAACACGTCAAGACGAGGCGTTGCAGTTTTAGTAAAGTTAGCGGTTGTCATGGTAGTTTTGTCTGTAATCTTTCCTGAGAGGCAACCATTTCACATATTTTTGGCGTAGGGGTGGGGCACGAAAACTGAATTATATCAAAGCTGTAATTTTTAAAGTGCACTTCGATCTTAACTTACTGGCATTTGTAACACTGATTATATACTAATACCTTAGCTGAGGTACATGTCGGAACTACCATTTATAGTTACTAAGGCTAAAAAAAAGATTCCTCTTCAACTGAAATGTCAGACAACGTAACAATATTTCGCGAAACACGTTTAATTAATGTTCTTGTTGCCAAACTGTATAGAAAGTACTTAGTATTCAAAGTCGAATAATGAACTTTAGACGAATAGAGTGAAAACTGATGCAACATTATACATATTCCATTTTACCTTTCCAAAAATAGTATTTTACACAACATAGAGTCATATTTTTAACTTTATAAGTAGCTTTTAAATTACTTTTTGATACGAGAAAAGTGGCTGCAATTTGCCTTAGAAATCTAGCAGTACCACTAAATAAATATTGAATAAAAATACAAAAATATACTAGATACGACGAGTCAGCCAATACTTGAGGCATCATAATTAGCTCGACTATTCAAAGAATAGTCTAGCTATTCTACTCACCCTGGCGTCGGCGTCGGCGTCGGCGTCGGCGTCACACCTTGGTTAAGTTTTTGCATGCAAGTACATACAGCTATCATTTAAAGGCATATAGCTTTGAAACTTATTTATACTTTTCTAGGACAATTACCAATCTCACTGGGTCAAGTTCCATAACTCTAACATGTATTTTAAGCAAATTATGCCCCCTTTTGGACTTAGAAAATTCTGGTTAAAGTTTTGCATGCAAGTTACTATCTCCAAAACTAATGCAGATATTGAATTGAAACTTCACATGTGTCTTCGGGGTTATAAAACTAGTTGATAGCTCCAAGTCCCATAACTTTGAACTTCATTTTGGCCAAATTATGCCCCCTTTTGGACTTAGAAAATTCTGGGTAAAGTTTTGCGTGCAAGTACATACAGCTATCATTTAAAGGCATATAGATTTGAAACTTATTTTTTCTTTTTCTAGATCAATTACCTACCTCACTGGGTCAAGTCCCATAACTCTGACATATATTTTGGCCAAATTATGCCCCCTTTTGGACTTAGAAAATCCTGGTTAAAGTTTTACATGCAAGTTACTATCTCCAAAACTAATGCAGATATTAAATTGAAACTTAACATGTGTCTTCGGGGTTATAAAACTAGTTGATAGCACCAAGTACCATAACTCTGACCTTCATTTTGGCCAAATTATGCCCCCTTTTGAACTTGGAAAATTCTGGTTAAAGTTTTGCGTGCAAGTACATACAGTTATCATTTAAAGGCATATAGATTTGAAACTTATTTTTTCTTTTTCTATGTCAATTACCAACCTCACTGGGTCAAGTCCCATAACTCTGACATGTATTTTGGGCAAATTATGCCCCCTTTTGGACTTAGAAAATCCTGGTTAAAGTTTTGCGTGCAAGTACATACAGCTATTACCAAAAGGCATATAGCTTTGAAACTTATTTATTCTTTTTCTAGGTCAATTACCAACCTCACTGGGTCAAGTTCCATAACTCTTAACATGTATTTTGAGCAAATTTTGCCCCCTTTTGGACTTAGAAAATTCTGGTTAAAGTTTTACAACTCTCTCCAAAACTAATGCAGATATTGAATTGAAACTTAACATGTTTCTTCGGGGTTATAAAACTAGTTGATAGCATCAAGTCCCATAACTCTGATATGCATTTTGGTCAAATTATGTCCCCTTTCGAACTTAAAACTCTTTTGAGTAATAATTTCCTGCTTCTGTGACAATATTTCGAATAGTCGAGCTTGGCTGTCTTACGGACAGCTCTTGTTTTATTTCATTGTTTCGTTTGAAAATTATACAAATTTTGGTTTAAATTTGAATATCTTTCAATCTTTATAGTTGAAATATTAATCAGTCAGAGTATTTTAGACGCACACTTAATAATACACTCGCACTAAATTTTAGCCGAGACAGCTTTATTATACAGAACAACAGACTGATATAGCGGGACCAGTCACGTTTAAATATTAATTTCCGAAGATCACTAAAGTACGTGGCTTACAGTAAGCGTATATACCATTTTGTTGTGTTTAGTAAATTTGGTAAGGCATTGCAATAATTGATAAATTCTTTCTTTCTTTTCATCAGGTCGACTTGAATGAAGATTCCAAAATTCAAACGGAAAAACAATAACTTTCAACAACATCTTTTTATCAGGACAACTCGTATTCCCATTGTAGCTAAAATGAATAACATTAAATTTCATATTTTGCAATGAAATGTATATACGCATCTTTTAATGAAATGCAGTTTCTTTTTATAATCTACAACACAGCTATCTACAGATCCAAACAAAATATTGTGTACAAAACTTCACTGATACACATAGTATATATAGTAATATTTACAGTACAATATCCGTTCATTTTCACCCATTAGAGGCACAGACAAAGCATGATAGATCTACGATGTGCAAGAATGATACCAGCTTAAATTCGGCCCTTTACATTGTTTATAGTAATTATAGTAGTCAAGTGTTATGTATTAAACTAGGTGATACGAGGGACTGAACTCGGCCATTACGAAAAAGCTTTAACCATTACGATACCTGCCTTTTTGCTAACCGTGCTGTTTGTTTTTCGATACACCCCTTTAAAACATTTTGTGTTTAGTCCGACGGCTTATAGCAGAACTCTAGATAACACTGTGCCAGATTCAGAACGTTGCAATCGGAATAAATTTAACACACTAAAAGAGCGAAAATAAAAGAATAATCAAAATAGTAGAATAAAACGAATTTGAATTCATTTATGCCAAATAAACACTTTTTCTACATAGGCTGTCTAGTTTAACTTTTGGTGTTGACTAATTCCAACATTAACGTTTTGGTGTGGAATAAATAGTACTGTATAAGGAAATGAAACACAGACAAAACAGTTCTCAAAATAGCATGTCACATTTGCATCTGGAATTCTGAAGTAACGTATAATACGTATTGTAGCCATTCCTGTGTACCATATGCTGTATTGTTGTACTGCATAAATGTTTGCTTTTCATATAAGAAAACAAAAATATATTTTAAGATTTAAGATACTGGTAGGCTACGTATAGTATTTAACAATCTTTGTCAAGAAGCGTCGGGGTGAGGTAGGTGCCAAAACTAAGAACATAGAATTTCTAACCAAATTTATACATAAATATTTTTTATCAAATCCCGAGAGTATTTGGCAGGACCGTCAGAAATTGTACTAACATCTATAAGAGGAACACATTAAGGCAAAATAAGTTTATTCTACAAAATATAACAGCTACATGTATTTCTATCTTGTTTTTTCCACCATTTTCGAATGTTTTCAGCTCAAATTTAACTCATTGACGTTTTGCTCATTAAACTTCCGCTGTGAGTCAGTGTCATATAAATATTTATCCCGAAACAGATAATCAAGGATCAGAAATATTCCTTCATTTCCATTAACTTCGCTATGCATTCTTCCCTAGTTGTTGCTCTGTTAATTAGCCATTTTTCAACTTCTTCCTTTTCTTTGATATCGTTTCTTATACGTTTATGGTCATGACTGTGGCGTACTTTGGTTTTCTTGTCTTTTGATTCTGATTCTTTTCTGTAACTCAAATATATTTTTGAATCATACGAAATTGATCTTGTCACGTTTGGGTCTGAAGTGGACGGACTGTCTAACTCTACACTTGAAATAAAGGAAACGGACTTCTTTCTGCCCTGTGTCTTCTGGTTATTCTTCATCCAAACATTACTGACACATGATATTGACCTTTTTTTACCTGCTCTGACCATTGGCTTAGGTACCAAATTTTCATTTAAATTGCTGTCTAAGCTCAAACGTTGTTGTTCTGGGCGTACCTTCTGCATAGATTCAATTGCTATACCATGTCTGCAAGGAATATCTTTATCTGTCACAACTGAAGGTTTCTTTTCTAACATTTCTATCGGTTCTTCCTCTACAACAGAAGGACTTCCACCATTCCTTAACTCTGTAAATCTTTTGGCAGTTCTTGCAGTTGTGTAAAGCCTTTTCCATCGTTTTCGCGATGGACTGTCATTTTCTGGACTCCATGCGTAAGATTTTCTTTCTGTCCAACCAGTAAGACTTCCATCGAAATCTAAAGCATTTGATGTATCGGAACTAGATTTTCTACTTTTTTCGGAAAATTTGGACCCTCTTCTTGCATACAGATCCCTATACGTATGGTAAATTTCATCAGCAGCTGTAAATCGTAGACAGTTGGATAACCTACGTGTTCTATGCCTGTGCAAAGTGTCTTTCTCTATATTGTGTAGTTCATTCCGCAACCTTTCTTCTGAAGTCTTTCTCTGATGATGAAAATCAATGTCATTCACATTTCCTTGGAATTCAAGTCCAATCATTGCCGCATTTCGGATTAAAACCGACGCCCGTGGATGAACGTAACTTTGTCGTTTGACCTTTAAGATCTTTTTGCTACTTGACTGTAAATTCGTGGCTGGGCCTAAGGTCTCATTTGACGTTTTTGCTTGGGATTCGCATTCTTCAATTAGGACCGGCAACTTTCCATTCTCTATATTGTTGTCTGAGTCCTCGATCATACTAGCAGACAAGCCAACTGAACTAATAGGGTAAATCTGTCTTGTAGACCGAGCTTGTGATAACCTACGGATTTTATATGTCGACTTTTTTCCAGAATGATGTAATACACCCTCTCCGGATGGCTGAACTATGAGCACTACAAGTTTCCAATACATGAAGAACATTTCGTTCAGTTCCACGTAAAGTGAGACAATCTTGACTATGGTATATATTCCCCAAATTGTTAGCACAGTGGAAGAAAGAATTGTTACAGATAACGTTATCGGTTTTGACGGGTCATGTTTTCTGTTTGACATCGAGCCTTCCATCGTTCTTGCAGTCTGTGTGACTATATAACAAATTCTATAATATAACACAGTGCTAATGAAAATAGGAAAGACTATAAAAACTGCCAAATGACACATTTCATAAGCTATTTTGGACTCCCCTGTAAGAAGCTCAATATCATCATAGTCTGTCATATTAGCATTATAACCGTCGACGGATGCATCAGAACTTCTAGTGTTGATCATCAGTGAGAGATTAGCTGCGGCAAACATTCCTACTGGAACGACGCAGATCATGAGTGTTTTTATAGCATTCCTTTGCGTCAATATGACAGATGCATGTCCACGATATTCACACGCCTTGTACCGCACATACGCTATCGCAAGGAAGGCCAGACATGTAGAAAAGTAGCAAATATCATCGGATATAGCTGAAACGTTTACAAACAATCAATAGAAAAATCGCAGTATGGTACGCAGGTTAAGGCAAATGCAGTTACAGACAAAAAGCTATTGGGAAAAACGTTTTGTGTACGCTTGTGTAAATAAACGTCCAATAAAAGTTACTAGAAATGATTGTAGTATCAAACTTTCAGATAAATTTCAAATATTTTCTTACGTTGGTCAGGTAAACAGTGATGAAAACTAACGCAACCTGTGTCTTTAAAATAAAGCATTACCTTTTGCTCCTGTGCAAACTTTCGAAGAACATTTCACAAATTCTGTCCAAACGCTCACAAGTAAAGCAACTAGGCATAATAATGTCTTGCATGCTTGAAGAATATCGATCGCATTTAACTGAACTGTTCTTGTCTGAAATTAAACAAATAATTGCATAGAAGTAAAGCGATGAAAAAAGGATAACCAACAGGGAAAGCCACGTTCCCCCCGAACGTTAACCCAGCACGCAGACGTGCACACGACCAACACACACACTCACAAAAAGCAAACACACTAGGACAAAAAGAACAAATAAAAGAACATTTAGGAAATTATTGAAAAGACTGTACAAGATTAAAGTATTGCATAATTTGGGTTTCTAAAACTACTGTAATACTTTGCTTACGTTTTGAATAGGATAAATGTATTGTTTGTCTGAGTTAAACTGAATAGAAGTTAATAGACAACATCAGTTAAATTAAATTATTAACATTTTATTACACATTCTGTACAGAAAAAATCCGTTTATTTTCGTATAAACGACATTGGTGCAACAATATCAAAGGTGACCCTTTCTGCGGGATTGCAAGCACAATTTCATTCACAAAAAAAATGAACAAAATGACGCGGTTCGAAAAAATACTTGTGCGCGATTTAACATTCAAGTAAATGCTGAATCAAGAAACTGATCTGAATATATTGGTGCAAATGATTCAAGTTACCTCGTACAGCAAAATTAAATCAGTTTTTTTGTTGATAAATATTCACTTTAAATGGGATTTTATAGGTTAAATTTTATTCAATAGAACGTACAACTTTTGACTTTTGACAGAAATTTGAATCTGTATATGAAGCAAGCTCAAGTCTTATGTAGAAAGACAATATCAAAGAGCTATGTTCGGTCGATGAGATAAAATAACTGTCAACGTGGTCGACAGACTTTGAAACCAAAGCAAACAAACGAATTAATTAAATCACATGGTTTTCCTTTCCAGATAACAATATTTTTTACCTTCACCGTGTAAAGGAACCAGGCATTTGCGCATATTCCAATTATATCCAAAACAGCAATTGAAATAACATGACTAAGCTGAAAATCCATACTGTTTTCTATCTTCTCGGTGTAATACTGTTTTATTTGGAAAAAATAAAAATGTAACTCTATTAATCCTCAGTAAGAAGCATTTATCCTGAGTGGCTTTGGTAGATCTTTTACAAGAGTATTTAGCCACAAAACACCGGAATAAAATACGTATATTAAAGTGATAACTACCTGCAAACAACTGACATGTTCTTGTTGAATGTCATATATTAGCGTCAGATAAAATTGCTTGCTTTCTTACTTATGATGCGCTTGCAAGGTTCAGCGATGGAATGTTATGTTCACTGTCTTAGATAGTTTGAGAAAAAGCCAAATGTTCAAAATTGGTTCACTTGGGCTATAGTAATACACTGCATCCAATTCAAATACATATACCTTTTTTCTTCAATTTGTGACTAAAGGTATGTTCGTTGTTATATGTACAAAATCGTACTACTGGTTTCTTGAAGGTGCGTTTAAAGATGGTAAAACTTATATCATTTTCAACTTTTGGCATTTTCCATAAGAGGTTCAAGATAAAAAAAAGTCCATTACACAGTTAGGTACCCATTTGAAATGAGATTTATTGTATTTTTTTTCTGTTTTAATAGATATCGTTAAAACTGCTTAATTGACAACAGGGTAGATAACAATAATTTTACAAACTTGCGATCCTAATGAATTTCGGCTTGTTATATAATTTTCAATGCAAATCACTGATAAATGTAATACAAATACCCTTAAATTATTTACATTCAATTTTATACAGATGATAAATACAGCCTATCTTTGTTCGGCAACAAGTACATAAATATTAGAATTAAAAAACTCTAATGACAATCAAAATGTGTTTAGTACTCGGTGAACAAAAAAGATTTGACGCGAAATTTTTAACCATTTCAATTAGACTATTTGAAAGTTATAATGAGATTTCGCGGTACGTGTTACTTCCCATGTTTTAACGCTTTTCAAACAAGGTTACATGACTAGGCTACTTTATTTGGCGCCATACATGCGCCATGAAATAGTGCCTTCCAATTTTATGTACTTGCTTACATAATAGACATATTAGAATCGAAATAATATTTAAAATGAGTCATTTTTAACATATCTCAACAATACGAATCGGTTATTCGCCGGGTGTATAATTTTCCCTGGCTATCCCCTCGTAACATTATTCCACAGGCTTATAACAATTTCGTATTTTTCAATATGTTAAAACGTGATTCTGCTATTATGATTTCTTACATATAGGGACGCATTATAGTAAAGGGACCCAATCTAATCTTATTTCTAGGATCGCATTCAAATCTTATTTGATTGGACGCCTTCAAATCTAATGTAAATGTGCGCATTGGAAGTGCAAAATGGAACAGTCTCCTTACGTCAATAAAGGTTCACATTCAAATGTTATGTAAAGGGACACACTCTTATCTCATTTAGATCTAATGAATGGTGATGCACACTAAATTTATGAAAAATGGTGCAGTCAGATTTGGTGTAACGCAATGCAACGTAATATAACGTACAGCGAACTTTAACGATAAAGGGCGTATCACTTGCCTATATGTATCAAATTATATTTGTTATGTTTTCTACAAATATATGTGACTTTAACCTTATACAACTGTGCTATTTGTTTGATGTAAGTTTATTTATGACAACTGATAAAGGCGTGTACTTTTTAAGAACTGCGCAAGTTAGATGGGAATTTTGCTTGAAAAAATTCAGCCACGGTTGAGAAAGACTATTGAAATTCGAATTTTAACTTGAAATGCAAGCTGGTTTTTAACGTGGCAGAAAGCCACTATAAATGAAAACAAATGTTGATTTTACAGAGGTCCATTAACGACTATCCGGTTTTTAGTTTTACAATAAAGTTTGCTGTAATTTTAAATCTGCCTTTGGAAGAAAAGTGATTTGAAGATATTGAATGCATTGAAATGAATTCCTGCCTGAACATTTAGATTAGCTAAACATTTTGTAAAGACTAATTAACTTGTATGATTAGGGCCTCTGTTCAGCTTAGAATTTGACCTATTAAGACTATGAGAAAATCGATACAAATAGTTTATTGCTTGGTAGTTATCGCGTTAATAAAGAGACATTGCGTAAATTAGCACTAAATCAACGACGAAAAGGTCAACAATATGAAGTTTTCACTAAATTCTCTCTGAGCATTGTTCATAATTTATCTCCAAGGTAATACGTCAATATTAGAGGACGAGACTATACATTTATAATCATACTTTTGTTAAAGTGTCAAGAACTATACTAAGTGCCGAATGCAGCATTTTGAAAGAATTCACATTAAATACTTAAGGACATAAACAATATTATTTTACAAGTAACTTTTACCCTTGAAAGTGTGTATATCGGGAAAATTCCATCCTTGTGAATTTTTTATATAATACAAAAACGAGTTCGTTATTAAAAAAAAATATTATACATAATTAAGCTTTGCAACCGATATTATAATAATCAATATATTGTCTGTCACACCCTATATGGCTCCCTTCGGATATAGGGACATAACTTAAACATTCTCGTATATTTCCGTCTATTCATTATGAGTTTAAGTTTTCTAATTGTAAAGACTGATCCCTTCTAGTCAGTTAAGGTTTAGAAATGAGAAGAAGCTTCACGATCTAATTTTGTAAGTCGGGGATCGAACTCAAATTTTTTATATTGAATTCGAGTCAAAATTGAACTTGAAGATATCTTAAACATGTCAGAAGTTCGAAATTAGCTGAAAATCTAAGCGGCATAGTATTGTAGGCAAGTCAGAAGTCTTAGATCGAAATTCAAATAACACGTATCAAAAAAGGCAGATATCGAGCGGACATTGATCTTCAAATTCAAATTAAAAGAAAAGGCCTAGTTTCGAGCTGGAATCGAAATAAGAGCCAGCTAGACTATAAAATCATCACAAAATGTTTAGCAGAAATAATTAAACCCATGTTATCTAAATTAATAGAATCATTTCTTTTGTGCTACAAAGAATATAACCCGTTTATTCAAAACTTTACACACATATAACATATATACATATATAGATACATACTTGTGAATAAATCAGTGAACAGAGAAAAAAAAATATTCAAATATACATCAGTACGTAATTCAATATAATATGATTATAAACAAAAAACAAAAAAACATTCGAATATACATCAGTACCTAGTTCAATATATTATGATTATATGATGATTCGAATTTGGGCGTGTAAAGTAATATGTTTTGTTATGAGATAAGAGTCTAAAGGCGACAGAGAGTTAGAAGAGTATGAGTTGGAAAGAGATAATTCAAGAAAAAAAGGTAAATAAAATGGTCCGAAGAAAGTAAAAGTATCCTTCACTTAGATCTTCAAAATGTTGGAATGTCGCAATTTATAGCGGCAGCCGATCCCACTTTTTGTTATAGCTGGTTATTTTATTCTTTTTTAATGCTATGTGCTTCTCAATTTCTTTCATTGTTTTGAGATAATTAATAAATAATTCAATCCTTGGATTTTGATTTCCTAATTTGCATTTATATATAAAGTATTTTGCTAAGATTATGATGTAATTTATTATCTTTTGAGTTGGAGATTTGGTTTGAGAACCAAATGAAACATTTGTGAAGTTTAATGTATATTCTATACCTTTGTTATTTAAGAATTGTTTGATACTTGACCAGAAATTTTGTACGATTTGGCACTCCCAAAAAAGATTGTTCAAGGATTCTATCTCCATGTTACAAAAATCGTATAAGCTAGAATCGATTATTTTGCATTTATGCAGAAACTGATTTGTTGCTATAATCCTTTTAAGATATTTATATTGGAAAACCCTTAATTTTGAGCCTATACAACTAGAAAAAGTCGCACTATATATCATTCTCCAATTTAAATTTTCATAGACACTATTCCATTTAGTTTCAGATTTATTTATTGTCATTGTGTTTTGTTTTCTTTGATATTGTTTATATAGTAATTTATTTGGTTTTTTAACTTTCTGAATAGCTGCAAATAATGCCTCATCATATTGATTTTCAGCTTTTAGCTTTTCCTTCCATTCACTTGGAATATTAGAGACGATCGTATGATAATTAAGGAATTCTGAATTGTTTAGATTAAACCTATTTTGAACTGTTACACATGGCAAAAACTGATTTTTTTAAAGTCGTATATATTTCTAATGTATTTAACTCCGGCTGTAAACCATTCATTATAGTACATGGTTTTATTTTCATTTTTGATAAAAGAGTTGTTCCATATGATTTCATTTGACACACTTCCTACATCTGAGTTGAAGTTTATACGGGCCCAACTTATAAGTACGTCTTTTAGAAATGTATTTTTTATTTTTCCTTTTATATCGTTTTCAAAGATGTTTGCTTCAAATAACAAGTTACCGCCAAATTTTTGTATTTCTTTTTTGTATATATCTTTCCAAATGCCTTTATTTTCAATAATTGTTATGCGCTTTACCCAACTTGCTTTTATTAATAGAATCATATTAATAAAAAAAGCATTATAAAAGGACGTCACATTTCAGATGCAAATAGATTTATTCAGGACAAAATAGATTACGGTGATTCTGCAATGCCAAAAGCTTCTCTCAAACTGGAGCAAAAGAAATTTAACATTTTATGGGAAAATTCTTGTATTGAAATCTTTAGCTTTACCAAAGTTCACATATTTATTGCAAAATTTAGAAGTACCTTATTATAAAGATGTCATTAACCAGATTAACGCCATATTTTTTAGGTTTCTCTGGAATGATAAAAATGATAAAATTAGACGTTCAATTACAATTAGCCATAAAAGTGATGGAGGCCTTGATATGGTAGATATTGATTCTTTTTCTAAAACAATGAAAATTAAATGGGTAAAAAATTTAACTTCTGCTGAAAACGCGAATTTGTAGGTTATCCCTTCTTTTTTCCTAAATCAATATGGAAAGAATTTCTTAGTATTTAGGATGAATTTAGATTCTATTAAATCACTACCACAGTCAGAACTTGTATTACCTGCCTTTTATAAAAATGTACTACAAATATGGATAGAGTTCAACAGATCTCTCCACAACAATAGTAAACTAGAAACTTTTGATAAAATAAGACAACAATTAATATGGGGTAATAGCTTCATTAAGCATAAAGGAAAATGCATTATATTCAAAAAGTGGATAGATTCTAATATACTTTTTGTTAATGATTTATTGTCAGAGAAAGGTGAACTTGATATAACTCAAATACTAAATAGTCTCAAGGTAAAAAATAACTGGATATCAGAAATAAATATACTGAAAAACGCAATTCCTAAGGAATGGAAAATAATTTTAAAATCAAAAGACTCTTATTTGACTAAAGTTAGAACAATTTAACCTTCCCTGATGTAAAAAGGAAACCTTTTACTGACGTTACCAATAAGGATATATACATGGTATTTGTTAGCAACAAAATTGAATCACCGTATATTCATAGGTATTGGGAAACACTAATTGGTCATCAAATAAATTGGAATGCATTTTACTATTTTTTAAACAAAAGTATTCCTGACAATAAAATCAAACAGCTAAAATGTAAATTGATTCATCGTATTGTTGCTACAAACTTGAATCTTTTTACTTGGAAAATAATAGATAGTCCGAGCTGCCATCATTGTCATTGCATTGAAGACAGTTGTCATTTCCTCATTAATTGCAGTTATTTATCAGATTTCTGGAAGATCGTTCATGAAGCTCTTAGTAAGTGTGGTTTAAATAAATCGGTGAAAAATATAAATAACATAGTAATTGGTTACAAAATTGATTATAAAAAATACCAGGATATTAATATTTTACTCAGTATAATAACATACTGTATTTACAAGACGTATCTCTTCAGCGAACGAAGAAAGAAATTTATTAATATGATCGAAATATTGCACACTGATATATTAACTGTGGTTAAATATTTGTCAAGAAATAAAGATTACAAGTTACTATTTCTTAATAAATTTCTGAATGCATTAGAATACTATTGCTAAAGGAATTATATGTAATGCTTATCACTTTGTTTGAAACATAAAACATCTTCTATATTACTAATCTTACACATTTGTATGTTATATTGTGAACTTCACTTGTGTAATATTGTGGACTTTGTCAATAAACATGCTGTTTTATGAATAAATTTGAAAAAGAAAAAAGATTACGGTGATCCAGAAGATAAAAATGGAGTTATTATTTTTCTGGATCAAACTAAGGCTTTTGATAGAGTGGAATGGGACTGGTTAGATATTTGCTTGTAAAATATGGTATTGGTGAAAAGTTTAGAAAATGGATTCAAATGTGCCTTATAGGCTCGAAAACAACAATACAAACAAACGTTTTTTTTTTTTTTGCAAACTATTTGTCAATATATTGATCTTTAAATTAAACAAGGATGCCTGATTGCGCCATTTCTGTATATTTTACAAGCTGAACCTATGGCATGTGCTATAAGGCAGGATACTAAATATACACTTATATACAAGGTATCCCTTTACCATCGCAAAACGGCCTAAAACCTGAAATTAAATCAGTTCGTTGACGATACGCATTTTTCCTCTAAAACTGAAGAGTCAATTTCTGAAATATTTCATAATCTGTGCATATATGAAAAAAAAAATCTGGAGCAAAAAAGAACAAAGTCAAAACAACAGGTATTTTTATCTGAAATTCAAAAGGAAAAACGTCAAACTTTAAACAAATTAAGAAAAAAAATACGTGAAAACGTTAGGTTTCTGTCATGGTTATAATATTGGACAAAAATGAAATATAATTGGAAAAAATAAATACAAATGTAAAATAAAAACGTGTCTTCAAATCTGGAAATCTAGAGGATTGACATTTAAGGGTAAGCTTCTTATATTAAAAACATTTCTAATGTCAATTATCAGTTTTGAAAAAGAAACACGCGGGTTTCTAACAAAGTATAACGAAATATAATGCCAGTGGCAACATACTTAACTTCTTGAAGACTTGAATTAAGATATATATAACACATAAATATGTTTATTCAGGTCTAATGTTAGAAGAGCCAAACTTGTGTCACAAGCTGCAGGCAGAACATTAGGATTACTGATTGCTGAATTTAAGTCTAAAGGTGATATGCCTTTTCAAGTTTTTACTAAACTTTTTAAAAGCCTTGGTTGGCCAGTTAGCAGATATTTGGGGAACAAGAAATTTCTCATGCATTGAAGCCTTGCCGAACCGAGATATGCCGTTTTACTTAGGCTCCTAATACTGCTAATGCGGGTCCATAAGGTGGCAGCAAATTTTCATTAAGCTTTTATTATTATTATTATTATATACCACATTTATATAGCACTCTTTTCATATAAAAAATACGTTCAAAATGCTTTTAAAATTACATAAAAACATTTATATAATGTTCAATAAAAAAATGGTAATTGAGCTATAATTATAGAAGAACTTAAAATTACATTAGGGTAATAAGATACCAAGCATTTTAAATTGAAGGTAGGCAGATCAAAACATGAAACAAAAATACAATATCGTAAAACATCAACTGACCCATCAAAGACACATGTTAGAGCAGAATAGAACAGAAGATATCTTACATTTTGAACAGACAGAATTAACCGGTATGATGTCTGCGAAATGCATCACAGCATGCAAACCGTCCCGGATTATTGGGTCAATCCCCACCTAAACGGTCCGGAGAATATTCATGATACATCTCACAGAAAAAACACCGCCAACATTATTCTGTCACACTAGAGTTCTTAATTAAAGTAATTGATTGGCCGGCAAAGTACCTACATTATTAATCAGGTAATCAGTGAGATTAGTTCCCATAGAATTGTATGAAATAATGCGTCTTTAGCGCTTTTTTGAAACTTTGCAAGGTCTTGCACTCTCTTATGCCAAATGGGAGTGCATTCCATAACCTCGCAGCTGCTGTCTGAAAGCTCCTGTCACCAAATCGCATTGTTCGACATTTGGGCACCACTAGTTTTAATGCATTATTCTGCGATCTCAGATTTCTGGATGGTGTATATGTTTCTAACATGTTCACTACATAAGCTGGTGATTGATCTTTGGGTGCCTTATATGTATGTGTTATAATTTTGTATTCTACCCTACATTGCCCAGGAAGCCAATGGAGTTCACGCAGCACAGGCGTTATATGGTTGTATCTGGATGTTCTGGTTACGATTCTAGCTGCCGTGTTTTGGACATATTGCAGTTTGTTCATTGACTGTTTTCGAATTCCATATAGAAGAGAGTTGCAATAGTCCAAACGTGATGTAACAAGAGAGTTGATTAGAGATTTGGTTGAGTTTGCGGTTATATATTGTCTGATGTGACTGATTTGCCGCAGCTGTGCATAGGAATTCCTACACACACTATTCACATGTTGCTCCATCCTCATGTTCGAATCCAGCTTTTAAGAGATGGACACTGCTCGTTTCAATAATATTGTGTTTAATCATGGTTAAGACATACAGGAAGAGATTGCTAAAACTGGCAAATATTTAGATAAGTGGATTGAGTCTTTGCATGTTATTAATAGCAGCAGTGGTAGAGGGTGCAATAAGCTAAGAACATATCGTAATTTTTTATTTAGCTTTGAAACAGATCCGTATGAAAAAATGAACTAATCGTATAAACATAGGTTTGTATTATTGAAATTTAGGTGTTGGTGGTCCCGATAAGAACGTTAACGGAAACTGGCAGATTTGAGAGGTTTGATATTAGCCGGAGAGTATGTCCAGTGTATGGAGTAGGACTTGAAGGTAAAAAACATGTATTTTTAGTTTGTGAGAGCTATGATTCTATAAAGAAGGATTTATTTAATAAAGCACTTTCGAATGATGATCAGGCCGGAACCTATCAGATGATAATAAGTTGAATTTCATTCTTTCTAGCCCAGATATGGTACAATTGACTGTCAAATCCTGCTTCGTTATTGGTGATAATTTAATTACACGTTTTGAGTGAGGTTTGTTTTGTTGTTGTTTGTTTCCTTTTCTCAAGGTAACAAGTCTACAAGGTCTTATATTTAGTCACTGATTTTAACTGGATATACTAGTTTCCTGTTACAAGACTCATCGCGTAGATGGTAACAGTTCCCTCTAGGGTTTACCTTTGCGGAGATTTTAGCTTGATTATTTGAAATATTTTAGGTATTGTTTTATTGAAGGGTTTTAAATAGTCAAATGGCGCTTGCACTGGACAGTCCTTGTTTTTTTTTCCATATATTTCTTCTTTTTACCTCCTTTCTGTAATTCTGTATTGAAGATATTATAACACTTTGGTAACTAATGTGTTCAGTTTGAGTGCTAATCAATTCACATCTGATCTGTGGTGGTGTATCACTTGATTTTTTAGATTCATTTCTAATTCATACACTTTTGTGCCAATATTGCCGATCATCTTTTATCTACATTCTTATGGCAGATTTTAGGCTTATTAATGTTAGAAAGTTAAGTCAGGATTAGCACTAACAGCTCAAGTTTTAACTTTAGTTAGATAGACTTTTCAATGTTATTGTATATATTATTATGATAGTCTCTTATTATTCTATCTTAGAATGGCCTTCCAATTTTGAATGTGTAGATACTGTTGATTGTATGGCTGTATGTATGCAAGAATGAGACTTTAGTAAAGAATAAATATAACATATATTCGATATTGCCCGAAATGCAATAATGGCGTTTTGAACTTAATTGTCTGAAGCAGGTTCAAACTTAGATACCCCACTGAAAGTCAGCTTTTCAAATTAGAAGTTTTATTTCCGACCTGGCTCGATACTCAATGCAGGCTCTATATCGATTTCACACACAGAACTTGTGATACGTTTATTTCATAACTATAACTACTAAATAAAGTGTTAAAATAGTGAGCTTCTGTCTGAGTCATTAACATTAGAAATTACTTTTGCAAAGTGATTATTCCATTGTCATAGAAATGTACTTTACTTTCAATGTTTCTTGAAAATACCATTAAATTGTTTGCCTATCCTGACGAGTCAAATAAACTATAGGATATTGGTGTGTAGGATACATGTTGAATTTTCTGAAGATTCAAGGTGGTTGCCAATTTATTTATATTTCAATAGGATATTACGTTGACAGCACGAAGTACTGACTTAAAATCTATTTATATTTTGCTTTGACGATTGTCGGGACATTTAGTCATGAATCAGTAGGCAAAATGATACTTAACTTTTAAAATACATGTTGAATCCAAATAAAATGGCAATGGCATTGGAGTTCTTACAAATTATTGGACTGCAGTAATTATGTATTTTGCTTACGATACTGCATATATTTCCGGGTTTTCTTTTTTTAGTTTGCATACATACAGCATCTGTTAGAAGAAGTTTGTTTTTCGTATTCTTTGGTTTATGCAGCCATGGTTGAAAACTGCAACTAACGCAATGATTTAGTTAGTTAGAGAATCTAGAGAATTGCACTAGCTACTTCTGTCAAAATCAGTATTGCTTCAGGAATGCGCATGTAAGCACTTCTTCGTTCAAAACATTTCATATTTCAAGTCCATATGATACAAGTATTCGAATTGAAAATAACGAACTTCCATTTTCAGTAAAAAAGTAGAAGTAGAAAAGCTTTGACCTGGTTCTATACATCATTTGTCACAGACTTAAATACCGTCTTTTGTCAGACAATTCCTCTATGTGTTTTACAGTTTAATGGAGTCCAAAGTTATATAGCATAAAACTTTCCGGTGCCACATATTTTGGACAGTTTGCATTTGCCGAAAGGACTACCATGAAAATATAGTTGCCTTCAATGTTACGATTTTACCTTGCTTTATGGAACAATTTTCTGAATGGACATATCAGACTGTGTGTGGAACTGTTTTTCTTAACATTTACACTGTTTAAGGAGCTACCTTTTCTGAATCTTACATACCGTTTTCCAAATATTTGTCACGTTTTACAGTATACGTCGTGATCTTGGCAATTTATTTTCTACACTGAACGTTGCATTGTGCGTCATGGCAAAGAACGAGAAAAAAATGTATCAGAAGTTCCGCTCATACTGACGTCTTTTTACCCTTGTTTACGAGGAGCGTTCAGATATGAATTTAATCCGGCGCATTTTGATTAGTAGTAAACAAACAACGCCAAAATAATTATCTCATTCCTTTAAAGTATTCACTACCATGTGATATACATAATTTCAGTCTTCTTATCCAATTTTATTTTTAAGGCGTTTTCATAATCTTTTCTATGTATACTGTGCAGACACACGAAATTAGTTGAACCGAGATTTTTACGTGTGTGATATTTTCTTCCGGCAAGATATTGTTTGAGTCTTGAAACAGAAAAAAGTCACAAGGGACAAAGTCGGGCAAAAATGGCGGGTTGGGAAGCTCAACAACCTTTTCCTGTTTCAGAAAGTCGCGTACAATGACCGCCTTGGTCATGCAATAGCCTAACACCCCGCAAACCCGTTAGTATTTGTTGCCTCAATTTGTGAAGGACCTGGGCCCGTATTCATAAAGCTCCTTAGGATTTAGCAAGGAATGTTTCCCCTTAAGTAAATTCTCCTTAGGGAAGGAATTCCTCAGAATTCTTATTCATAAAACACCTTAAGATTTTCCTTAGGCAAGAATATCCTTCATGTCAAATTTTCTCCTTAGTTAAAAATTATGCGTTTAAGAAAAACTACGGAACCCCGGACAACTCTATCTAGCCCAAAATAGTAACAGTGACGTCACTCGCGTGACCAAAATGGCGGATTGACTCTGCTTACTGGTGGAGGCAGCGACTAACGATAAGCGGAAAAGTATAGAGAGCGAGGTTTGCGGTTATGGTATGATATGAAGCTGAAATTGATATCCCTCTATCCGTAGCATCCTAGGTACATTCTGGCAGCATTTTCTACGCTTAAAATGACCGCAAAATCTTTGTGGATCTTTGTCTTGTTTTTGTTGAAAATTCACCGGAAGTTTACATATATGTACGCGTCCGATACGATTATAGCTGTTGTGATATTTGTAAAATCAATGTGCTTAAGGTCATAGGCTACAGTTTTCTTTCGAATCTTACCACAAATATCTTGTTTTTATATCGAAAAGAAAAGAGTCGGCTGCTAATCCGCCATTTTTGTTTTCCCTTAACTTTGTCCTCAAAAGTAAAGTTATTGTGTCTATGCAGGTACTTAACTTTTTAAGGGAAAAAATCATCAACTTAAGGAAAAAATGATCGACGTAAGGAGTTTTTTAGACTTAGGTGCTTTATGAAAAACACTTAAGATATTTCCTATCACCTTAGGAGAAAATGAAGAAAACTAAGGCAAATCTCAAAGAAAACGGCATACATAACCTTTCTGACGTTTATGGTACGTTTTGCAATGCGAGGTCTTTTGCTTTCTTTGGTGGCCCATATTTTGTTCTTGATCTTTCGCATGGGCTCATAAAAATGAACCCACGTCTCATCGCCGCTGACGACATTTGCCAAAGGTCGACCGTCATATTTGGGGAACTGTTTCAACAATTTTGGCCATTTTTACACGGGCAAGTTTCTGGTCGTATGTATCCATCTTGCACTTATCTCTCTCATGTTTAGATCCCGCTTAAGAATTGTATGAGCAGCTCCTACTGAGATGCCAGCGAATCGAGCTATTTGCCTGATTGTAAATTTGCACAAGTAGCTACAATTTCTTTGACTTTTGCAATCATTTTTGGAGCGCATAGTCAAATGAAGTTACTCTACTTTTAAATTTCTTACACCATCGAGTAACTGGTGAATAATTTCATTTTATTATTTCCATAAACAGTACATATTTCGTGAATTTTGTCCTTTGCCCCCATACCAATAATTCAACGGTTCTATATATAAGACCGTTTTTAGTCAGCAAAAAGTGATCTTTTCCTCACCATTTTAGCATTAGTGTACACGAATAGACGGTGTTGTCACAGCTAGACTGAATTGATTTAAACATGTGTGGTATCAACGAAAAGCTTACAAAAAATTCTATGCGATACAGTTAATTATCTTTTAACAATTATGGGTACAAGCGAGATACAACACCAGATGCATTCATATTTGAACGTTCCTCGTATAGAAACTTTTATAGTGGACTCCATGATTCCAGTTTGTTTTTAGCTGTGAGGCTCTCGCGTAATATACCCTAAGGTACTGGGCATAGGGAAATAAGCTATGAGGTATATTTTACGGACTGATACAATAAAGAATCAGGCTGTCAATATAGTTAATCGTTTTGGCCAGTATGTTGTCAACATAGCGCAAAGACCATTTACAAATATTTGAAAGCTTTAGCTCTCGTGGAATTTCATATTATAACCAGAAACTTTGTCAAGTCAGCGCAATGGAAATATAACGATATATGTTGTTTATGACGTAATTAATGAAAGATAACATAAATCATAGACTTTTTTCAGTCCATTAAAACAAACAAATCCCCATTTATATGATTATATACAAACTTTCCTGGCGTTTTAAAAGACCGTGCTTTCAGAATCATAAAAGAAAATTTTCAATTACGTTTACAACTACTTGATAAATTAATCAGTCAGCAACTGTTTTATCAGGATGAGATTGAATAAATCTGCTGTCAGTAGGGACACTAATGAAAATCAGATTACAAGCTGCTATTTAAAACTCGTTTGTTTTGATTGATCTGGATGTCTTTCTGAAAATGAAAGTTAGTTGAACCTTTGATGTAAAGACACAGTATCAAAAAGTATATTTAAGAATCTACGACTCTTTTATCAACAGTAATCAAAATGAAGAAAATTGTTCTTGATTGGAATATTCAGACCTACTTTATTTCCATACTAACGCCAGATTTCTTCTGCACGCGCGTGCAGGTCTTTCTGTGCACGTGTGCATGTCTTGCTAACCAAAAGCAGCTCCGTCAGCATACCTCAATAGACATGTATAGGATGGATTTCTTTTCTTTTTGAAATACATAGACCCCTGACAAACAAAATAGTTAATGTGTAACTACTGAAATACTCATTTATTATACCTAAAGTAAATGCTCTATGTAAAAGTTCCATATACCAGTAGGGCTTTAGTTTGAATGCTATAATTTGAACACTTAGAAGTTTGAATAGCATCCGGTCGGCTGTTAGTCGTTTCCAAATCCCCGAACATACAAGTTTTCCTGTGATTTTATCCCGCTCTTTTTAAAAAAACAAGAGCTGTCTCCATAGGATGACATATGCCCCCGATGGCACTTTGAATGAATAGTTGTGGCCGATGTTAGAGTTTAGGACCTTTGACCTACGGAGCTGGGTCTTGCGCGCGACACGTGGTCTTACTGTGTCACACATTCATGCGTAGTTATTTTAAAATCCATGCATGAATGACAAAGATATGGACTGGACACGCCCATCAATGCACTATCATGAAAAATGACCTTTAAAGTCTAAGTGTGACCTTGACCTTTGAGCTACGTACCTGGGTCTTGCGCGCGACACGTCGTCTTACTGTGGTACACATTCATGCCAAGTTATTTGAAAATCCATCCATCGATGACAAAGATATGGACCGGACACGCCCATCAATGCACTATCCTTTAATGTCTATGTGTGACCTTGACCTTTGAGCTACGGACCTGGGTCTTGCGCGCGACACGTCGTCTTACTGTGGTACACATTCATGCCAAGTTATTTGAAAATCCATCCATCGATGACAAAGATATGGACCGGACACGCCCATCAATGCACTATCCTTTAATGTCTAAGTGTGACCTTGACCTTTGAGCTACGGACCTGGGTCTTGCGCGTGACACGTCGTCTTACTGTGGTACACATTCATGCCAAGTTATTTGAAAATCCATCCATCGATGACAAAGATATGGACCGGACACGAAAATTGCGGACAGACTGACAGACTGACAGACCGACAGACTGACAGACCGACAGACGGACAGACGGTTCAAAAACTATATGCCTCCCTTCGGGGGCATAAAAAAAACCCTTACAAGAAGCCTTCCAATGAGACCAATCTAAATCTAATGTGTTCTTCCTAATTGGGTATTAAACCCAGTTTCGAAGAAAACAAACAACGTTTTTCTAATAACATTGGCGTTTGGTAAATATCCCGGGATGAGATCTCCGTATATAATGGAAAAAAAATAAAGCAGGTCTGCTGATGATTTGTGATATTGTCGCCTCGGGTGTTGCTAATTTTCCAAGGCTGGCAATTTCCCATTTGACCCAAATTCGCCTGTGATATTTATATAATATTGAAAGTGATAATAAATTCATTTATCTAATTTAATTCATTTTGCTTGTTTTTATCGTACAACTTACAATTAAGCCTTAGCACAAACGTAGATATCAAATTATCTTAATTATCTATACTTATCTAACCACTTCTCTCGTTAATACGGTTAGGTGGACGTGAGAAAAGGGAAAACAAACAAATATATATAAATATATATAAAACAAGAGCTGTCTCCGTAGGATGACACATGCCCCCGATGGCACTTTGAATGAATAGTTATGGCCGATGTTAGAGTTTAGGACCTTTGACCTACGGAGCTGGGTCTTGCGCGCGACACATCGTCTTACTGTGTCACACATTCATGCATAGTTATTTTAAAATCCATGCATGAATGACAAAGATATGGACCGGACATGCCCATCAATGCACTATCATGAAAAATGATCTTTAACGTCTAAGTGTGACCTTGACCTTTGAGCTACGGACCTGGGTCTTGCGCACTGCACGTCGTCTTACTGTGGTACACATTCATGCCAGGTTATTTGAAAATCCATTCATCGATGACAAAGATATGGACCGGACACGCCCATCAATGCACTATCCTTTAACATCCAAGTGTGACCTTGACCTTTGAGCTACGGACCTGGGTCTTGCGCATGACATGTCGTCTTACTGTGGTACACATTTATGCATAGTTATTTGAAAATCCATCCATCGATGACAAAGATATGGACCGACACGCCCATCAATGCACTATCCTTTAACGTCTAAGTGTGACCTTGACCTTTGAGCTACGGACCTGGGTCTTGTGCACTGCACGTCGTCTTACTATGGTACACATTCATGCCAGGTTATTTGAAAATCCATCCATCGATGACAAAGATATGGACCGGACACGCCCATCAATGCACTATCCTTTAACGTCTAAGTGTGACCTTGACCTTTGAGCTACGGACCTGGGTCTTGCGCACTGCACGTCGTCTTACTGTGGTACACATTCATGCCAAGTTATTTGAAAATCCATCCATCGATGACAAAGATATGGACCGGACACGCCCGTCAATGCACTATCCTTTAACGTCTAAGTGTGACCTTGACCTTTGAGCTACGGACCTGGGTCTTGCGCTCTGCACGTCGTCTTACTGTGGTACACATTCATGCCAAGTTATTTGAAAATCCATCCATCGATGACAAAGATATGGACCGGACACGAACATTGCGGACAGACCGACAGACTGACAGACCGACAGACAGACAGACGGTTCAAAAACTATATGCCTCCCTTCGGGGGCATAAAAAGCTTTATTAAGATAAGAATTCGTTAAAATCTGATGATAAAACAACGGTAATTTCATTATACAATGTACATGATTCTGATTACGAAACACATTCAATAGTAAAACAATAAACAATTTTAAAACACAACATATAAGACACATGTTAATAGGATGTGTCCCTCAAGTAACACTGTTGAAGAAACAACAAAAAAATTTCAATAGGAAAAGCCATATTCAAAGAACACAGCCACCAATATATCAGCTTCAACTAAGACATTATAAATTAATTGCTAGAAAATCATCAATTTTTTTTCTTTAAAACGGATGGGGGTTTATCTTGGATAACTAGTGGCTTGTCGTATAAGAATCATAAAATAAGCAGACAAGATGACAAACTTTAGCTAATTAGTTTTCGGTCCAATTCTCTTACTCACTGTTATTGCAAATTATTCATGTAATGACTTGAACACATAAAACATGTTTAAACCAAATCTAAAAGGAAAAACGCTATATGATTACAATATGGAAAGATGTAGGTCAAATAAATTAACAGATAATAAAACAGCATCTGAAACAATTGCAGAACAAATTTTACTTCCAAAATTCCTTTACTACAAATATTGAACACTGCAAATAAAGAAAAGGTCAAGGAGTCAATAATAATGGGCGGACAGGGGAGCGACAAGGAAGAATGATAACTTAGCAATTTCTGCTAATCAGGCATAGATAATCACGACATTTCAGCAACTATGGACATTTTATTTGAATTAAGATATTTTCGTATGGTAGATAAATTATTTCGCAACTTAATCAACTTTGAAACTACGTATGCGGCGGTATAGATAAGGAACATTTTAAAAACAATTTTCAGTCTAAACGTATGACAACGACTTTTCAGCAGCTCATAGCATTAAGATATTTAGGACAATGTATGACAGTTAGCGAGCTATTTCGCCACTTAGTCCACGTTGAAACTGCATAAGTGGTGGCACATTTTAGATACCAAATATTACAGTTTTCTTTTCTAAACGTTTTACGCAATATCCATGTGCATGTACACGCATTTTTTTTCTTTTTTGATGAACAACTCTACTACAAAATGATATATATACATTTTTCAATTTAAACTTCCCCCCCACTCCTTCGAAGGCCAGCGGGTGTACCGGTTACAATGAACTTATTTTTTCCGTATGAACTGTGAGTTGTCTTGATGAATTAGTCTTTGTGGTAAATGTAATAAATTGTTGTAACTGCTACACCACAGTTTCACGTTTTTACATCCATTTGTACAATTTTGACAGCAAAAATAAGCCCAAAATCTTCACATATGAACCGTTATCCCAACCAAGTATTTTCTTCAAACTCAGAAATGTATAAAATGAGCATTGTCCGTTGTTTCGGAGCTTTCCACAAACCATATTTCAGTATTACCTATATACATGAAGAATTTACAATGATTCAGTGCTTTGTACAACTCATGTCAAAAAGAGATGTCATTTATGAAGATATGTGTGAAGTGGTTCTTGTTAGTGTCGTTTTCTTCCCTCTGCTGCAATCGTCTTTTATTTAGGATGTCAATACTTACTTTTCATCCAAATTGTAATAATTAGTAATTAATCAGTGAAGTTGCTATCCAGTGTTTGAACAATTTAACTGAACATTTTAATCTCATGAATATTCACGTGTTAAATTTAGAATGATGTTGTACCAGTACTATTTATGAAAATAGCCGGTATTTCGCCGAGGTCATACATGGCTTTACCCCAAGTGTTGATTGCGAATGTTAAACACAAAACGGCTATGATGTTCATAGGAAGTCCAGCCAAAGCCTACAAATAATATAATATTAAACATTTATTTTGCAAATAATTTTTGTATGTATCTGTTTTTTTGTTTCTTTCTTTAAATTCAATTCAAAGCATTTTTCCGCTTAAGTCTACTCGACGTTTGCATTTTCACGTTCACATTCACAGGAAGACACCTCAACAATTTTATTTTGAAAATCTAGCCTTTCGCATGTCTTTATTTCAAAGCACCATTACAGAGTAAAACTACTGAAGCTTTTAACAGGATAACCAAAGTAAATACCGTGAAATACTTTTACCTTTGGTCTGATTATTATATCAAACACTGTGTAAATGAAAACAATACACACTTTTCACCCCAAGTTGAGCGCAGGTGATTCTAACATATTTATTTAAAGAAAATGGTATAAACTTAAATTTACCATATCCGGTATTGTGAGATATCCTGTAGAGAACACAATGGCGTTCGGCGGTGTAGCAACAGGTAACATAAAAGCAAATGAACACGCAACTGTAGCCGACATCATAAGGTAGAGTGGATGAATGTGTGTGGCAAGACCCTGTAATAAAGGTTGGTGTGAACATGTGACTTTTTTATTCGAGATAATTCACTTCTTTTTTCTTTGTTCGTTTTGATCGATTAATATCTAGGTCCGAAAGCATGTTTATTTCTTTCATAAATCAACTATTTGAATATTACATTATCTAGTTTTGCATGTGAAAATAAAATATAGCCTAGTTCATAAGTTTATTGTTTATTAATCAAATCTGCATTTACATTCCGACTTTATCTAAATCCACTCGTTAATTTGCTCAGACATTCAGTAACTGCAAGAAACATGTCTAATCAATAAAGTGACATTAAGATAATTGAGCCGTGTCATGAGAAAACCAACATAGTGGGTTTGCGACCAGCATGGATCCAGACCAGCCTGCGCATCCGCGCAGTCTGATCAGGATCCATGCTGTCCGCTTTTAAAGCCTACTGCAGTTACAGAAACCGGTAGCGAACAGCATGGATCCTGACCAGACTGCGCGGATGCGCAGGCTGGTCTGGATCCATGCTGGTCGCAAACCCAATATGTTGGTTTTCCCATGGCACGGCTCATATGTAAGACTGATGTTTCCGTATTTCTAACTGCTTCATTATCACCAACAAATGGACTGGTTATACCACGAAATGAACCATACCAATTTAGTCAGTACCGCTTCTGAGGCTGTACCGCTATCGGCTTGTATTTACTAGCGGCGGTCATTTAAAAACATTTTAGCCATGGTTTAATTAATTAACTTTGCATTATGCTTCTGATAATAGAAAAAAGTCATACCAGTTCAGCCAGTATTGGCATCAGTAATGTCGCTGTTGCTGTATTACTTGTTACTTCAGTTGCACCAGCAACTATCAGGCAAACTATCAAATTAAGAACCCAGTCATCCAAGTGGTCGAAGGCTGTCAGTTCATTACCAACCCATGCAGACAATCCGGAGTCCTGCAAAATTAAACAACTCAGTTTACTTTAGTAAATATGGTTAATTTGTGATTCGTGCTCAATTACAAATGTATCATCGAGTCTGTTTTCTCATAGAACGTTTTTTCTCTCCGATAATACCGCATGTAAGTCATTTGCTTATCGTGTCATTGTGTTCGTGACTTAATAGGCTAATGAGGCCGTAGTATGAGCAAATACGACACCTAAATGGCAGAAAATGGAGTGTCGTTAACGATTACTATTAGTTTCGTTGTACAGATTGATGTAAACGCATTTATTTCATGTCTGATTCTCGGCACTCGTTCTGACAATAATCGTTTAGTTGATAAAATGAAAATGTTTTCTTGATAAGTAATTGATACACTCTTTTCAAATAATGAAGATGTTTATACCGATTTACTCAATGGATATGTTATCCTAGTAAATGATTAGCAATTAAATGTTTAAGTCTTACACCATGGACAACACGAAAATGCACGAAATAAGGAAGATACAACGACACGGAATCATCGACATTTTGGGGTGACCATGCGTTAAAATGTTTGCAAATCTACGACACTCTAATAACAACAATTCAGTAATTGGTATTGTGTTTGTGTTTGTTAAACGGTAATAAAACGTCGCCCAATCATTCTTGAAGCAACACAAACAGGACTGGAGGACTTCAGTACTCAGAGGACTCCGCCTAATCTAAATATTTTCAAATGTATTATTGTTGTCTAATACCGAATTGCAGTTAAATAGATTGGGCAAAAACGGCCTATACAAGAAAATAATATAGAAACTAGAATTGTGTCCACTGGACACGGATACCCCCACATACTACGTTGTCCTCTAAGCAGCAAAGCTTTTTAGTACAGACCATCTTTACATGAAGGATGTTCGACTAAAAGTTTGAAGCAAATTGTGTTCAGATAAAGTTGTGCACCTGAGCAACAACTCTGAATCCATTCCTTCAAAATGTGTATGAGGACTTACACACACCAAATTCCTTCTCTATGGCCTATTTCGTGAAGAAAATAGCCACAGAAAAAGGCCATTATTAATGATTATCTTCACATGAAGGTCCTTTATCTGTGAAACTTTCAAGCATATCTTTTCAATAGTGTTTGAGGAGGTGAACACACAGTTTTTTCTCTGTATTCTATATAACAAAACTATCAAAGGGCCATAACTGCGGTAAAATAGTCAAAGCAAAAGTTCCCTCCTTTATGGTTATCTGCAAATCAAGCTTGTTCATCTCTGAACGTTTGAAGCAAATAAGGCTAAATGTGTGGGGGAGGATATGGACACACAAGATTTCGAGACGTACGAACGGACGTACGGACAGCAGCAACACTACATGCCAACCGCATAAACATGGGGGCATTAAAGAGGATAATTCTGTACATAAATAGTTATGGATCCTGAGTATTGCATTTCCTTTCAATGTCCTCTGCCACTGTGTGAAATGTCAAGAGGCAAAATGAAATATAAAAAAATGCATTGAATTATTTTAAGCAATGACCCGCACAAGAAGGTGTCAGAATACAGTCAGACATACAGAGTGATATCTAAAGGAATTCCGCCTAATTGTGGTCCCCTAAACACATGAAATCGAAGCGTAGTCTTCAACTAGTCGGCTATCAAGAATGAAAACAGCACTGTAACTTATTTCGTATCGTTTTCAGTGTCTTCCGCTAGTTTTGTCTCTATTCGTTTTTCAAAAGGTGAATATATTTAACTAAAATTAATAATATTGTATCTTCCACTCACTTTACTCGCTTTTGCAATAGCAAATCCTCCACCAAGAAGAATGATGACACCCCATGGAAGTTTAGCACTGACTGCCTGCCATGTCAGAATGGGTTTATAAGAAGGGAGACCTGTAAAACAATAATCAATTTTGAAATATCATAGTAAACATTAACCTGTAATTATTAGAATAACTGATTTCTCATCTTCACCTCATCATGTTATCAGAAATTTAGCGTTTATCATATATTGTATACTCTGTGATGAACTACTGTGCAATACTTTAATAACAAGAAATATATATTTTAAACGTATTTTCATTTAAGTATTATAACGATATTTATTTTTCACTGATGTGAAACACATTTCTGTATTTGACTGGTTTTCTGGTCTTGGGCAGTACTGTCGGAATCGTTCAACCTCACTGCAACCGCAAAACATCACGGGCTATACATTTGCAAAATAAGGGAGACTACTCTAGCCATTGCACTACCGAATGAGACAAATAAAACAACACTTCAAAACAGCTGAGGAACCTATAAGGAACTGCGGGATTGAAGCATGGTCTGCATTAATGTTGTTGATATAATAATGTCTTCCATTCATTTTAATACAAATATAACTGATTTACTGATGTCCAAAACCTAAGGACAGGCTTAAATATCGTCTATACGTGTGGCCATACATTCAGATCTGTACACTGTCTTTGGAAATGATGTGTAATAGACACTAGATATGAAGTACATATATTATAGTTAGCCCTAGGCGACACGGTACGTATCAGTAACAACATTATGCACAGACAAGAAAAATACATGGTAAACTGCTGCCATACAAAGATCTTAACCATAACACTTCAGGCCTGGGTATTGCGCGCGACACATTATTTCGCATTTGCGCCAAGTTATAGTTATATCAAAATCCCTTGATGGGTGTCAGAGTTATGGACCGAACATAAAATAGATTCTGTAAATCACTGACCTCCAAATTTAACACTGACATTCAAATCTTGTGCGCGACACTTCGTTTTGGTATGGAGAACATTTGTTACAAGTAATATTAAAATCTTTTGAAGGAAGGCAGAGGTATCGATCGGACAAGAAACAGACCCTGAAAACCTTTGGCCTGGTTTAACCTTGAATTTGGAGTTTTGAACCTGGGTCTTGCTCACAGCAAATCGAATCAGTAACTATGGGAGTCATTTGTGCTAAAATAATATCAAAATCTTTTGATAGACGAGTTGTGGGTCATGCACAAAGCGGAACATTTCTATATAACCACTTTGTCTTCGATAAAGTTGGAGGACAAAAAGGGCAGCATGACTGCTGGCTGCAGGAGAAATATGTTGTTGATATCATCGTTTATCAAACAATGATTTATAAGTTACAAAGGCTGGTTTTGCATTGTGTTTGGATTATGCTGTTATCTCTTACTAGTATAACCAAAAATATATTTCACGTGTACGTTCTCCTTTGTAGAGAAAGAAAAAAATAATAGCAACAGCTTCTTTAAACATTAAAGTCACTCTTTAGTTAGTATATTTTTGAAATATTCAATTTAAGAATTAATAATGCTTTAAGAATCTGCTATTGTGATTTGGCATACATTTGTATATTAATAAAATACGCACGCTTTTACTTAATCAGATTTATCAACACGAACACCAGGTGTTCATGACTTAATCATACGTAAGTTTTCTTTCAAAGTAATCAGATTAGTTAGAATTTTTCTTTTGAAAAAAAATGCTCACATCAAACGCGGGTTTAAAATTTTACTTCATGCCAACGTAAATAGCATTTATGTGTAATCCAACATTCAAACATATCAAACGGGAAAATTTGCATCTTTGGTCAGTAAAAATCACATAGTTAAGTCCAGTTTTACAATTGTGTTCAAGACAACGTCAAAACAAATCAGTTGTCATCAACACTTCCCGCAAAAGACGCGTTTTAAAGTGAGAAATTGTTATTTTTATCGAATTAAATAAAATAACTTTACTTTAAACAAATTTGTGGAAAATTAATAGTTTCACTGTTGATCGGGAAAGGCATAAAAGCTAACACTGGTTTAATAATGTGAAGTTTGATATATTTTCTCAAAATTCTATGTTCTCTTTAAGATTTATGTCATTTGGTTTTGTTGTTTGAAAGTGTATTCTCGTAAAAATGCTAAGTTCAACATGCTCGTGTATTTACATGCTTTTTTTTCTAATGCGTACGGTTTTGATATGACATGTCCTGACGATTTTCATGAATTAAAAATATTTAATATGCAAAATTTGTTATAAGTTACTTTATTTTATCCTAAGAAAAAAACTGTTGTGCGTTTATAAGTGTACTAAATGTATATAACAGAAACTTGTAAATTTTTATCACTGTGAAATATTGAATATTGCAATTTAACACCAGTTGTCGCAGCTTCTTCCGTGATAGTATATTTACCAAACATTTATTGTCAAACAAAAAACTGGTTTTCATTACAAAGACACATTAGAAATTATTACAGATGAAAGAACATATTGGTGAAAGTACCTTCTTTTAACAAACAGAAAATTTTTGGAACTTCTCTAGGTAGCAGGAACAATACAACACTCAGTAGAATACATGGAGTCGAGTCCGAAACATACCTACAAGTAGAGACATATTCATAATGATTTCACAATAAGAACAACAGGTCCATTGCTAATTGTTATTGATAATGATAAACAAATTACACCCGCAAAACTGACACTTATTTTCATTGCAAGTACCGTTTACCAAAATCCTTGACACAATATTTTCAAGATATTTTTATTTTATACTTTATTTCAATGGTTTAGTAAACTATAACGGCAAATACTATTTGAAACTTTCACTGTTTCAAACATTTTTTATAATTTCACTGTTACCAAACTACACTTTAACGCGAAACAATAATCGGAAATTCTTTCAAATATAAACAAGAATAAAGACATAGATGTTCATAAATAACAACAAACATAAAGCTATGCGCTCCACAGTATTAA
The DNA here is from genome assembly GCF_021730395.1 of Mercenaria mercenaria. Lineage (NCBI taxonomy): Eukaryota > Metazoa > Mollusca > Bivalvia > Venerida > Veneridae > Mercenaria > Mercenaria mercenaria. Next base: position 56,524,156 of record NC_069372.1, read on the forward strand.
AATGTAAAAGAATATAAACATCTCAAGAAATTATCTTTTTTCTGTCCGTTGTATAACCAGTACTGAAACGATATGAAATAAAAGAAGATGTATTTGTTTCACATGTAAGCTCGAACTGTTTTTCTCTTGTGAACATCATCTGACAAAGTTACAGGTTATAGTTGTGATTCAGGATCAAATGTTTGTTTATATGAAATAAGAAAATACTACGTTACCCGGGTTTAAAAGCGCTGATACTTCCCCAACCGTCAATGTTTGGAGGTTTACGGAACAACCACAGAATTACAAGAATGATGAAAACGATCAAAACCTGGAATTCTGCTAGACTGAAAAAATGACCAGAAATGTCTGAAAGTGATAATTCAGCTGAAATGCGAACTAAATAGTCAACAAGTTTAAGAACAAATGAATGACGGGGCATTTACTGACATCAAAATGATAGTGACTGGAAAACTACAATTTCAACCTGAGATGAATGGGGAGCCTGTCCCTCCTGTACCGGCTTCGAATTAAGAATAGGAATTGTGTTACAGTTGTGAAAACTTACTAAGCTAAACTTTGAAGGCATCAGAAGTAAAAAACAAACATAACGTTGTTAATATTTGTGTATCTGGAAGAAATGATAATGCTCTTCACATAAAGGTTGGGACAACCAAACGTTTAAACTTTCACTATTTTGCTTTCTTCTAATATATACTCGAAAACTTTCAGGAAAGGACAATTTTTGCTCCTTTGCTTTATTTAGATTAGAAAGAATTCATTGACCGACAGAGGTATACTCACGTCAAGAAACCAAGCTTTTTAAATTGATGTCTAATGGTTGCGTTGACCGCCTTTTTCTGCGCAGGGTCCATCTTTTTACAGCACCTAAATAGGCATGAGATTAAATTTGAATATTTAATTCAACACTAATTCTGTGAAAATGGTATATCACTTATTTTAAAGCAATGAACCCGCAATGACATCGGCAAGTTACATGTTATCCGTATACAATTTCGGCTTTAAACCCATGTACGCGTTGAGCAATATTTACGTCTTAACCCTTACCCCGCTAAATTTCTATGATGAACTTGTCCATCTTTCTTTTCTATACAGTACCATTAACTGTTAAAAGCGGTGCTTACCAAAAATATACTGACTGAATGGCGAACAGTGCAGTACATGATCATACTGCACGCATGTGCAGGCTGATCATGATTTGCACTGGTCGCAAAGACAAAATTAATCGTGTCCAGCATGATAAAGGTTAACTAACAAGAGCACGTAAACTGCCATGTGCTTTTATATGTCCATTGCCGTTAGATAAAATACTTTTCTTGAAAGTTTAGTAGGGATACACATATTTTCAATCAATTTCACTACCTTTCCAGCTGATCACTTCCGCCGCAACCATTTTGAATATGTTATAAACTCTTTCGGTACATACCCACATCGTATGAAGCAAAGAACTAGCCACAACCATCCTATAACTGCTGTTATGAGCGATAAAGGAAAAGCAAAACCCATCCATTTTGCAAAGGATATTTCTGATTCTGCTCCTTTGTAGCCATAATTCTCGTACAGCCTGAGAAGAAAAGACGAATATATTATCTATTTTTTAAGAAATCGTAAATCTCAAACAGCGATGTTGTCGTTGAATGAAAAAAAAAAACAAACATTTTTTGGATTCCTGATACGAAAGCATTATATCGAGACGGTGCACCCCGAGTGATATAACGATACGCATCTGAACGACAAACAATGGTTTTGTTCGAGAGAAAATAACTGTTTAAGATATATATTATCAAACACGAAATCGCTTTCTAAGACATATGAGGGAGTATAAATTTTATCAACGTAGACTTTTGATTTCTTTCCGTTTGGAGTTCGGTATTTATGTAAGATGCAGCACTTTTTCTTGCGTACCGGACTGGAGTTTCCGGTGATTTTACCCATGCCGGCAAAACCCATCTGGCACCCCTTATGCCAGATGACTCTCGTGCTGTTAATGACAACTACTGGTTCATACACTAATAATATATTGTTTATGTAAAATACGAAAAAAGCAGGTACCTTGATAGTTTCTCTCCGTTCCTTATAGTATATTTCTCGATTCAAAATACGTTAGTTTACCATAAAAACATAACGTTACACTACAAACGACAAAACTAAAGTGGAACTTTGTTATCATGAGTAACGCAAAACATCATGACGTCACTTCTGCTTACGCACGTTAATTTCCCGCGCTTTGTGTTCATTCTCCACTGTAAGAAAGAGTGCTAAAAAGAAACTATTTCTACCTTTTGTAAAATACGGTATGCAAGAAAAAAGTCTGCCAGAATAAAATGCTAACATGTATACGATATGCAAGAAAAAATATCAGTCATATGTTTACGAATCGGATGGAAATATCCGTCCCTCGGCCACCTGCGCATGGACGGTAATTCGGCAAGCCTCATTACCGCCCAATGCGCAGGTGCCCTCGGGACGAATATTTCTATCCAATTCGTAAACACATGACAGATATTATTAGTATAAATCTAATAGGCAGGTTCTATGACAGCCTTACTAATATTTGAAGAATAAAAAACACCAACACCAGTACTCTGTCATTATTAATCTTTATAATTCAAATAAATAATTACATTTAACAATATAAATAATAAATATTCAACATACAAACATGTACAGTATGGAACAGTTAAAACACGGCAGTACAACAAAGTTTCATGTCCTTGGGTAGTCAAAAAGTAATTTTCGCTTACAATACATATATAAACGACTTTAACTAGAAAGAGCGTGAAAATAAATTATAAATAATATTTAAATATCAATAAAAACATTCTATACTTGATGTTTCTCTCTTACACAAAAGGAAATTTACATGTGTACGGCCTATTCTGAGAATACACAAAACCTTAAACGATGCTCCGACTGTCAATAGCTGTACAAATCCAGTTTTGAGTACCGAAAATGAGTTTAATTCTTTTAGGTGTGTATATCAGTTTCAGAAACTTTTACCGCAGACTGAGCGAACTATTAAAAAAAACAAGTCTGCAAGCCAATGTTAGCAAAGAAGTGTATTAATTCTTTTCAGTTAATATTGTGCTCAGTCAATGTCATAATTTTCTTCAAATACTAAGTTTTCCCCTCATTATTGTTTTGAATGACATTCCTTAAATTTCAGTGACATTCAGAGAAAAAGAATCTGCAATTTCCAGATATTAAAAAAACAACATTCTATGAGACCTAGTAGAAGTTGCAACTTATTAGAGGTAATTTCCAAAGTTAAGTATCATCCATAATTCTTCTGCAAACCCTTCAACGTAAAAGCCTGATCAGCTGAATCAGTGTCAACTCGCTGTAGTGCTTGTTCGCTACAAACCTTCATTAAATGAGCGCCCATATCACGTCCAAGTCCTCTGTCAACTTACTAATATACAATATCATCAAGAATAAAAGTTTCTCCTTACCTGCATTGTACTGACACCTGTTCCTTGGCCTTTTACATCTATCTGTTCTAAACGTTTTTTATCAAGAAGGAACTACTAATAATAATTTGATAAAGAGACTTTTTCGATTCTTACAAACTAACATTAAAACATTTATAATATTTCAAGTCTGATTTACATGGAGGCTCTAAATTTGCGTCATGAAATCGAAATATAATCTTAAATGATATATTATTCAGCAACTTTAAATTTCGTTCGGTCTATGGTAAAGCTGCGATTGCAAGTACATGATTAGTACACATATATTGTACAATAGAATGTACCTACATATTCACAGATGTTGAGCCATCTTGCATATTCGATATTATGGAAGATTTGCTTTCAAATTGATAATAACCAGTAAAGTGTAAGTTCTTAAACTATAGAATCGTAAATTCTTTAGGAATTCAGAAAATTGGTTAAATCTTCTATGATCAGTTTTTGTAGGTAAAACTGCCCACCTACTTGTTCCAGACCAGAGAGAAAATGCCAGTGTACATGTATAAACATGATAGATATACTACGAGAACCATAGATGCTAACGGGAAAATATACTAGCCACTGTCAATCGCGCATTCCTCATATGAAACGCGTAGTTCGGCAGGTGAGTATTATGCATATTTTACAATTGATAATTTATCTTTCATCGTGCGCTATTGACATTTTTTCAATGTTTGTCTCAATGGGCTAGTGTATTCCCACATTGGGTATCAAGGTTCCCGTAGTAGGGGTACGGTATAGCATCTATAATGACATTTTGTATCTGGTCTGGTATCAGTGTGTCTTCCTAAATGCAAATATTCAAAGTTTATTTGAATAAAAAGTATTTTTATCAGACGGCATAACTTTTATCATCTACTGAATAACGGCAAGTTTAATTTATTTGAAATATTTACGGTATGATATGATATAGCTTTTTTAAATATATTTCCGGTGCACAATTTCACACATTGCTTCTGTACCAGTAATACGATTAACATGCTGGAAATTGAATTAAGTAAATGATATTTCTGTAAGTACAAAACGTATATACATGCAAGGTGATGGGAGAAAACATGCAATATCCTATTTCCAGGGAGAGGAGCTACATTTCGCATATTTTTTCAGCAATCTTAATATTATGTCTCATTCGCTTTTAATATTTATCATTTTTCTTTTCGAGTAAACCAATAAAAACAAGCCATAATATAAAACCTAGTTAAGTCAATTATTCTAAATAATGGAAACATTATTTAAATACTTCTAATTTGAATGCTTCAAAAAGGAAAACAATGTTAAAAAATAATTTTCGTAAACAATATTTTAACAGGGAATACGCGCATAAATTTTTCCATTAAAGTTAGGCATGAACCTTGGATTTTACACCTTTTTTTATTAACTCCGACCAAACGAATAAAAAATTTGATGTATGCTGTATAACTATGAGCAATTGTTTGTTTGTACAAATTCATAATGCAGTTCATGCGTTAAGCAATTTCTTGTAAAGGTTAAATACAAAAACAAGAGAGTCATGATGACGCTATATCGCTCACTGGTTTTAAATTTGGCCTTTGTATCATCAAGATAAACATTCTGACCAAGTTTCATGAAGATACAGTCATAGATGTGGCCTCTACAATGTGAACAAGCATTTCCTTTGATCTGTGTGGTGACCTAGTTTTAGACCCCACATGACCCACCTTCGAACTTGGCATGGGAATCATCGAGAAAAACTTACTAATTTTCATGAAGATATGGTCATAAATATTGCCCATAGAGTGTTTACAAGCTTTTCCTTTGATTTGAGCGAGGGACCTAGTTTTTTACCCCACATGACCCTGTTTTAAACCTGGCCTAGGAATCATCAAGATAAACATTCTGACCAAATTTCATGAAGATAGGGTTATACATGTGGCCTCAAGAGTGTTAACAAGCTTTTCCTTTGATTTGACCGAGTGACCTAGTTTTTGACCCCATATTACCCAGTTTTGAACTTGGCCTAGATCATCAAGATATATATTCTGATTATTAGTTTCATGAAGATAGGGTCATAAATTTGGACTCTAGGTTGTGAACAAGCTTTTCCTTTGATTTAATTTAATGACCTAGTTTTTGACCCAACATGATTCAGTTTCGATCCAGGCTTAGAGATCATCAAGATAAACATTCTGTGCAAGTTTGTATCAAATAAAAGCATAAATGAAACCTCTATCTGGCTGAAAAGGGCCAAAATAGAAAATTTTGCCACTTTCAGGGGCAATAACTCTATAACTCATGATGAAATCTAGCCGGTTTTCGAAAGGAACCGAGATCTTATTGTAACTTAAGTTGTGTGTAAGTTTGGTTAAAATCAAATATTAAATGTCACTTCTTTCGTGTTCACAAGGTAAAGATTAACAAATTCTGGCTCTTTCATGGGTCAGTCAGGGGCGGTAACTCAGGAATCTATGAATGGATCTGACAGATACACCATGGAATCCAAGGGTTATTGTTGTTAAAGATATTTTGCAAGTTTGCATCAAATCAAACCATAAATGAAGTCTCTATATGGCTGCAAAAGCCAAAATAGCAAATTTGGCCCTCTAAGGGGCCATAACTCTGAAACCTATGCTAGGATCTGGTCAGTTTTCGAAAGGAACCAAGATATAATGCCAATACAAGTTGTGTGCAAGTTTAATTAAAATCAATCGCAAAATGTTGTCTCTATCGCGTTCATAAGCCAAAAAACTCTAGAACTCATGATGGGATATGGCTCCGTGTTCACGAAACATTTTCAGTCTCAGCTGAGTTTGATAATGAAACTCTATTCGTCATTTATATCTAAATAGCATGTTTAAAACTAAATTTTAAGTTCATAACTATTTTTAAATGACTTTTCAGTATTGATGGTCAGTTTCAGTTGGAATTAAGTCTTGAAGTTTTAGTAAAATTGATATTAAAATTTCAAGCTCAAACTCAGCTGAGACCGAAAAATGCTTTGTGAACACGGGGCCTGGTCTGTTTTCGAAAAGAACCGAGCTATTATATCAATACAAGTTGTGTTGTGCAAGTTTAATTAAATTCAATTGCAAAATATGGCCTCTATCGTGTTCACAAGCCAAAAACAGCAAATTTTGGCCCTTTAAGGGGCAATAACTCTAGAACCCATGACGGGACCTAGCCAGTTTTCGAAAAGAACAGTGATATTATGCCAATACAATTTGTGTGCAAGTTTGCTTAAAGTTGATTGCAAAATGTGGTCTCTATTGTGTTTACAAGCCAAAATAGCAAATTTTGGCCCTTTAAGGGGCCATAACTCTAAAACCCGTGACAGGATCTGGCCAGTTTATGAAAGGAACCGAGATATTATGCCAATACAAGTTGTGTGCAAGTTTGATTAAAATTGAATGCAAAATGTGGTCTCTATCGTGTTTAAAACAATTGTTGGCGGACGACGGACGAAGGGCGATCACAAAAGCTTACCTTGTCACTACGTGACAAGTGAGCTAAAATCTAACTCTTTCCAAACTGAATTTACTAAAATGTAGTGTTGGAAGGAAAGAGATGGGGGAAGGGGAGGATGGTGGTAGTGTGGGGGATCACTTGTAAAAACTTACCTGCCAAGAAATTTGAAGAACAGAAAATGACAGTATAATTAAAATCCAAGGCAATTCAATTATTGTCAGGCTTGTATTATCAAAAGTTTGTTTTTAATTATTCAAAAGTAATTTTGAGAATGAGTACATATTTCGAAGTATACAAGACTTTGTTATTGCTTTTCTTTAAAATATTATTGGTTTGCTTTCATGTACTGTCATTATTTATTACGCTTAATTTAGTTTATGTTTAATCTTACTTTAGAGTTTAAGATTAACTTACAGATCCGCATATTCTTTTAAAACCAGGTTTGGAGGTGAGCCAGTAACGGTTGCAACTCCCCCAATATTTGCACCATAAGCTACACTAAGAGCAAGGGCTTTACCATAGCGCTGCAATTCCGGTGATTCTTCAAATTCATCCCGCCATGTGCGCCTTTCTCTGCTATGATTAAAATAGATTTTGACATAAATGACGTAACATGTAATACATACACATATATAAATGGAAAAAAATGTTTCTACTGATAACTCACTCATCGGCGTTTTCCTTTAGTACAAGGTTTGGCGGTGTTCCAGTTAGTGTGGCAATCCCTCCCACGTTGGCACCGTATGCTACACTTAGAGCAAAGGCTTTGGCGTATCGTTTCATTTCATCATCCATCACTGTTGTTTTTGTACCAACTTCAACCTCTACTTCCACGTTGTCTTTATCGGCATTTACTTTATATGATTTCTTATCACTACAATTAAATTTTATATCATATATTATTTCTAAAGGATTTTAATAGATTTTCTATATATTTTCAATATATTTTCTATATTTTATACATACAAAATCTACAAGCTAATTTGATTTAAATAATTATTAAAAATGTACTGAAGTCTAAGAGGGAAATCTATGTAATAAACTCTGGGAACATGCAATAAATATTATCTACGTTGCCATTTTCTATAGGACGAGTTAAGCACAGTAAGTTAGGGTATAATCAATATGACTCCTCACACCAAACATACGGTGCCCTGTTTTTCTGAAAACGACCAATAGCATTCCGTATATTTTACGTATGCTCAACCTTGATCTCTAACTTTATCTTTTAAAATGTATGGTTAAAGGATTGGTTTATTTAGTTAACAGCAACAAATGTCCGAAGCGCCAGTAAATGCCGTTTACATATTTATATCAAGCTTTCTTTCACAAAGTACTGCATGCCATAAGACTGTGTTAAGAGTTTGTACAGTTTTGCATAATTAACATTTTATTGTTAACTTCACCTGACTTTAATAGTTTTTTTTGTTGACATTAGTTTAAATGTCTAGCTTATTGCAATACCTTCTTTTGAAAGAAGTTTTATGAAGTGAAGATACAAAACGTTGTAGATGGTGCAAACAAAGATCGTTTCAAGTGAACAATCCTTTTGAAAAGTCGCATTGTATAAAGGATGGGAAATGTGGTGCACCGATATAATTTTACCACTGACTGCAGTTAAAGAAACGAATATAGTCGAGTTTAAATATATAGTTGGTGTTAATTTCTTGTAACATATACTTTGTTGCACTAAAATGCTACATGAGATTTAAAAATAAGATTTGACATATATACTACAAATACTTTATTTAAAACAAAATAAAGTTTAAAAGACAGCTATAATAATAAATTTCTTTAAAAGTTACAAACCTAAAAGCATCTTACTCGTGTGTCTATGCAATACATAGAAGCATCTAATTCAAGTCTGTCAGTGAAATGTTAATTAAATAGAATAGTACAAAGCCCTTAAACTTAAACTGCCAGAATATCAGTTTAATAGGTGTAACAGAAATGCAATAAATAAGTAATTACGCATAATAAAATCTAAAACTATAAAATTATGTAGGGGCTAGTGTAAGAAGGTGGTATATACCTTCTGTATCTATATGTCATTACGACGTAATGGCTCTAATCCCACGAAAAAATTATTATGTAAAAATGTAAGAAAAAAAAACTGTTAATATTTTAAAATATATCCAAATATATTGCGATTAATTAGCTTATCTTTGAGTATGGAATAGACTTTTCTAGGGCAAGAGCGTCCTTGATAACCTTAAACACGACTAGGTTTCGTACCAGCATGGACACTACTGAAAAGCGATTTACACATGTACTTTTGTTTTCTGTTTTGTTTCCGTTTTCTTCTACATTGTTTTAACTGATCTAATGTAGCATACTTTTTAAGTTAGAGAGCTTTGAAAAGCCACAATATGCAAAGACTGGTGGCTTTTGGATTATCAAACGTTCTGATGTTGCATTACATTGCTATCTTCTCATGGACAACGTCCGGTAAAATGCATGCAGCACATACGACGGCACGACGTATTAAAACATTCGTAGCCAACGGAACGTTGTGTCGTCAGGAATTCTCCGCCACAAGGGTAAAACAATACATGGAACTGGAAAGGAACACATGTTTTAGCTTTATTGCAAGAAGCCCTTTTGACCGTATAAAGCCTATATAACCTTACCTTTCAGAATTGGTTGGCATTGAGTCTACTTGTGGATTACCGTCAACTTTGTCTTTTGCTGTTCCGTTTGGAACATCAGAAACACTTTCCATTTCATATCCCTCATTATCTGCAGAGTCTGCAATTATATATGATTACACCAGACTCAGTATTAGTATTGTATACCAGGAAAGTTAGATTACTCGCTGTGAAAGTGAAAACTTCTCGTAATGATAACAAAGTAAATCAAGGCTTTCAGAAAACTAATGGAGTTCGTCATGGCAATGCTGTAGAAAAAGTCGTATTTAACAAAATAAGATACATTTTATTTTCTGGAACACTTGCGAAATTATATGATTTTTTCAACCAATTCTATTTTTCATTGAAAAAAAACCCCAAAACATATTATGAAATACAGCTGTTTTTAGAAAGGTGGCCGTACAATGGTATGATGTTTACGGTTTATCAACACCATTGGAGCTACTTAATTATCTTAATCATGAAATCGGATTTTCCAACTCAGCATTTGCCGACTGCGTTGCAACACTATTGCGATTTTTATGTTGTTGTACCACTAAATCTGTAGCTAATGACTTTATCAACGCTATCTTTCTGTAAATGACAGTCTCTCTTGCATGTCTGTTCTCTGTACCGTATAATATTACACGCATGGCTTCAGTAATGGTTATTTTAGCCCACAAGTTTATTTTTAGTAATCAAAGCTGTATTATTCGCTTTATATAAATGCTAAAATAAAACACATCGAATGTATATGATAAAATGTATACAATCTAATCTTTTAAAAATGTCTATGACTTCGTAAAAATGCAGGAAAAAAGATTGTTTGGTGTAAAGGTAGAACTACATTTTAGGCTTTTTACAATAAGAAATGGCTGATTTTTGAAATTTAGTATATATTTAAAGATATGATTGTAACAAAAAAAAAAAGAGTCCAGGTACAATGATACTAAAATGCTACAAAAATGCGAGGAAATAAAGAATCGAATAGTTTCAAAAGAACATATATAATTGTAACAAAAACTAAGTATCAAGAAATATCAAGGCAGATCAATGCAATTCAATTTCGTCTACATTTACTTAAAATTGGCGAAATAGAGAATGGGTATATTCAAAGTTAGCCTAAGCATTCAACAGATTATGAAGCAAAAATACGTACACAAAGTAGTGGCTCGTACTTCGCTTACAGTTTTTATAACTGCAGTAATAATTGGAATCATCATAGATGTCGCTGCTGTGTTACTTATCCACATGGACAGGAACCACGTGGTTACCATAAGTCCAGCCATTAAACTGAAACAAAACATGACATTTTCTCATTTTTAGATAACATCAAACTTCTTCTTCTCAATATATACTTTTTCACTAGATCTGTAATAATTGCGGGTAATTCGGATAAGTGGAAGACTGACTGAATCAAAGGGATGTGTCAGAGGGGGTGAGGGAAAGAGTTGCTGTTTTTGGTCACAGTTAGTTAACCAGAAGCAAATTTCAAAGTTGCGGAAGACTACCTTTATTATTTATAGGCACAGAATGCAATCAAGCAAAATAAAAGGGACTCGGTTTTACTGAGGCTGTTAACTACAGGTAATGATATTTGCATCGCCCTCTAGCACCGGCTTAAACAGAATTCTGTTATAGTAGAATGAATAAAGTCCATGATTCTATGAGGAGAGCACTGAGTTTAAGTACGAGCCGCAACACAACACTTAAAGGCCGCTGTTGTGGTACATGTAGCTAAAAGAAAAATATTAAGAGAGTCCTTTGGCAGCATAGAACGCAACGAAATAAAGTAAAATCAGATTCATTTTAACTAAATCTGATCCTCAAAAGGTAATGAAATGTGCAACACCGTTCATTCTTTCTGGCATCGACTTTATATAGTAAAAACTGAATGTAAAACTTGTATTTTCTTCATTAGCCTTTGATAAACGTTATTGGCGGGCTGTATTTTCTGTCTGAGACGGTTTTGAAATGATAAATAAAATAATTATTCAACATGTTTTTAACTGCTTTATACTTCTTTTATTACTGCGAAATCATTAATATTCGAGGGGAATAACAAACAAGCAAAGTTCCGATTCAATTTATCGTCAGAAATTGAAATCGACGAAAATTCATATTCCAACGAAAGAAGTTGTTTGGACCCAAACATCAAAATTTCGAGCCCAAAAATTGAATGTTTTACAGTATTTGTCAATACAATATCAAAATGCTGTGTAAATATATATATTCAAATGTTCAGACTAACTGTGATCGAGTATCTTTAGCTCACACCTGTTGTAAAATATTTATTAACCCTTAGCCTGCTGCAGGCGAATTTAACAGCCTTTGCAAACAGCTTGGAACCAGATCAAACGCCGATTTGATCAGGTTCCAAGCTGTTTGCTACTCTGACAATATTTCTTCCAATTTTGGAGCAAACTGAATGAACTTTACAATTTTAGCAGACGACATTTCCAGCAGACGACAATTTATCTAGCATGCTAAAGGTTAACTTATCATTAAGTCGTAAAATCGTTTGTAAGACAAGGGAGGATTTGATTGATATTTTATAATGTATGACAGGTATTTACCAAACCAAACACGCACTTTGTTCCTCAAAATGGCTATATATTTGTTCATATTTGAAGATACTTTAAGTGGAAAACCTCAGTCTATTCTTTAATTGCAGAAGAAAGGTTAAAGCTTTCAAAGAGAAAGTGTATGCATTATTAGGGCATACAGCCAATTTTTGAAATAGTACATTATTTAACGAACGTTCTAATCGCACACTTGTATTCCGAATTTCTGTCATTTAATATATGAGTAATTTGAATGATCAAATGAAAAGGCAAAACCTTGAAAATAAGTGATTCAACAGTCATTATTCAGCATAACTAACATGAATTCATGCATGAGCTATGCAAATCAATACGCTTGAAATGTTTAATCATCTTCGCTCGGGTATACTTTATTCAAATGCACAAACATATGACGATTGATAACCCAGTTAAAAGGGTACTTCTCCTGGACATTTTGTTGAATTTAAGATTACATTGGCGCAGTTAAGGTCATATGGCGACCTTTCCCGCTCGTGATGGTACAGAAAGAAACCTTATTCCCATGAGGGCGTTGTTTCATCAATGACGAGCACCTGGGTAGAAGCATCAAAATTCCGTAGGCCAGCTGGGTGGCTTTTTCACTTGAAGTATTCTACATCTCATAACAGCTAGGTTCCGAACATCGCTGAGGGGCAAAGTATTCGAACTCAGCAATCTTAACCATTCGGTCCCAGGACACAGCCTTCTTATTTATGACATTTTGTCATAAAACTGTCCTAGACTAGAGATAAATACACAGTCGATGAAATACATGAAAAATACTGTTGAACCTGCCTTAGTGACCATCTCTTTTAAGCAGCGACTTGCCTAAATTTAGGTAGTTCTGCACGTTTGATTAACCGGAAGTGACGGCGTAAAGATATTTACCCGGAGACCTAGAAGAATGCCCGGCAGACGTTATATCTGTTGTATCCCGAGAAACTGTCGGCGATTATCTTTCTCAAGGTTTATTTTGGCAACAGAAATGAAATGTCAAGGGCTTCAATTCAATCGGTACCAATTTTGAAAAATTTAGCGAAAATAGGCCATAAGACTGACAAAAGCTAAACCTACAACTACTAGTATGAAAAATGGAACTTTTTCTAACGCGAAAATGTCACCAAAATTAAACTGACCGGAGGACAATTAATTTCCAATCGGTCTAACAAACACATCAAGCGCACGATCCTATAGCTTTTATTGGCTGAATTCTTTTGGATACGACGATGCTTTGGAAAAATATGGTTTAATAAATGTCTATAGTGTACAGTGTACTTAAGCAGTCAGTCAGCCAATGATATTTTGTTCTTTTTTTTCAAGCAGGCACCTGCCTTAAGAAGCCTGGCGGTGTCGCTCCACAGGATGGCTGCTTAAAACAGGTTTGACTGTAAGATGAATTTAGCCATACGTATTAACATGCTTATAACGTTTCAATCTGGTAATATTTATTAAAAAAATTGAACATTTTATAGACGTAACTATCTTTCAAAACTATAGATACTGATAGGTACACCAGAGGAATGTCCTGGTGATGGTAACTGTTTCTTTATTTACTAGAAACTGTAAACAACTAAACAGTTCACATTCGAAATTTTACATATAAACCAATAAGTTAAAATCATGCGCCTACAACCAATCATTTCTAACATCATCTCTTAACATAACATGCTGCCTGTGACTTTCGCTGGAAGTATATCCGGCTCTCTGGTATATGTTTGTGCTGTAAAGAACCAGGTGCCGCCTAAAAATTGCTGACTTTACAATCAGTGAATATTTCCTCAACAACCTTTTGTTCGATCTCTAATTACAACTTAATCATTAGAATAACAGTTTTCAAATATATATCTTGTGAAACTCACAATATAGGCTGTGCGCCGACAAGCATCATGACACACAAAGATATTCGGGTATGCAGACCGGTCTCTTCTAAGGCGACGGCTATTATCAGTCCACCGAAGAACAACATGGTTGTATCCTGAAAACATGATCATTGTCTCACTAAATCCAAAAGCAATCTTTGTAATTATTTTGCTAAGATATATCACTAAATGAAAGAAAAGAAATATTGCGACTCTAAACGTGTTGTTGTGTTTGTTTGTAAAACTTGGGCTTCATCGTTGCGTCTGGTTTGAGGAAACAGGACCCATTGGTATTTCTGTCTTTGAGAACTAAGGACGACGGCTTGTTTGATCTAAGGTCATCAAACCAATTGGTATGTGTAGGTTGGAACAGGCAATGTGTTCGCATTGTTGGGAAAAGTTATTCAGCACAGATTGTTTTCTTTTTTTTTTTAATACATGGCAGTATTATTTTACTTCAGCAAAGCATTATGACAGTTCTTTAGACTGTAAGTTATTGACCTAGTTCAAAGTCATGAAATAAATTACCTTCAAAAATTACTTAAACTTGAATGGAAACTACTTACTGTGACGTAAGCCGAGCTGATTTCCTTTGCTTTGGCGACTCCAAGCAGCGGAAAGAGAAAGATCGGAATCAGGGCTGTCACAGGGATTGGAATCGCCTCGCTCAGCCATAAAATCGCCATAACAACAATGACGTATGCGCATTTTGATTCCTGAAATATAACATTGATAATGTCACTTAGTATTTTTGGAAGAAAACGCATTTCTAACATTTTTAACAGGATTAATGACTACGTAATACAAGTAAAATAACTTGCATTTTAAAAAAAGAAACAAAAACAAAAGTTTTAGAGTGGTTATTTCCAGTGATTTGTTTGTCCCTGTCGTTTTATTAGGACTGTAAATAAATTAAGATGTATCTTTCTGCAGTGTGTTTTAGTTTAGAAAAGTGTGTTATGCCTGCTTAATGTAACACCTAACTCCAAGTAACTAGGTAATTTAAAAGAGAACCTTTTGGTACTACAACCAAACAAATATCTGGAAGAAACTATTTATAGTGTTATGATCACAAAGGGAAAATGTGTCTTTTAAAAAATGTCTTAATCTTTGTAAGAATCTTTTGAAAGAGTGTATTTCATTTGTCTGAATTGTTAACGTTGACAGATAATTTGTTTACTAATAGTCGTGTTTTACAAACTTGATATTGTAAAAAACACATTTTCACAACAATTGCTGAAATTTGATCGTAAATATCAGAAGGTATTACACAACCTAATTGTAGCAAATGTTAAAAATGAAGGCTGTGCTATATCCTAATTTATCTCAGTTTGAATACATGTAAACTAATGCATATATTTGAGTGTCGAGTGCGATTTTTGTGCAAATTCGTTACAGACGCTGGCTCTCTGATTTTATTTCTTAAAAATACTTTATTCCTGCAGATTAATTAGCCTAACTGGTGACATTTTTCGCTTACTTTTATCTTGAGTCGTTTTGGACGCTAAGTTATATGTTTAATAAGGTTATTCAGTAATATTGTTTTATTCTCATTGTAGGTTCATCGCACATTTTTGTGAGTGTAACAACGTTTGCGGAATCCCGAGGCACTGGCACTATCAATTTGTGCTTTGCTCTCCGCCCATGAACGTTTACAAACGTCATGTTTATGATCACTTTATACATTAAGCTTTCTAGAAATATAAAGTAGACAGCTACTACATATTTATAATTATTTACAAGGTTTATATTAAGACTGTTAACATTCTCGGTTAAAATTCATTTTAATTAACGCAATAATATTTTCTTAAATGCCTACACGTACGAAGCACATGACGCATAATAAATAATAACGCATAATTAAAGGTTATTAGCTTTGTATCGGGAAATATGCACGAGTTCTCAGCGGAAATACTGCGCGACATTAGGAGCGCAATATTCTTCCGCTGAAGAACGAGTGCATATTCCCGATGCAAAGATAATAACCTTTTCATTACATACACATCTACACGTATAAATATTATGTAAATATCGCACATTTGTTCAACAGCCTGAATAGGATTGACAATACTGAACTAAATAGAAAAAAAAATACAAGAACAAACACTGATTTACGTCACGCACCCGATATGAAATTCAGGCGTAAGTATATGGAAAAATATTGACGTTTTCGGTACCAGTGTAACTTAACGGGGAATAGAAACGTGTATGTAATAATAGGCGGAATCAGCACAGCTTTGTATCAAGACAGTGTAGCATTCGTAGGTTGGAAAATAATGTTCTAATGACCAAACAGAATAAAAGATTCCCTTAAGCTACAGCCCTTTGGCATTAGTCAGCACTTGTCCGATCCATTTTTAGTTTGAAATGGACTCGTAAGAGCATGTTAAACAAGAGCTATCGGAGGACAGCAACGCTCGACTATTCAACAGCCTTGTCAATTGAATGAATATAAGTCGAAAAAGTGGCACAACTTTGTAAAAGCGCAACACAAAGTTATGGAACCTGAGCACTGCATGTAAGATCGTCACAGTGAACAAGTGTGTGAATTTATAATCAATTCCCATTAGTGGTTACTGAGATACCAGCTTACATAAGAGGCTATGATGGCCCTATACAGCTCAGCTGAGTTTAGTTGCTTGCTTGAACAAATTTCTTTGCTAATGCTTCAGAAACAAAAAAAACTAGTTGAGTAAGTCATGGTAAAGATTATTCAAGATAACTACTGAAATCTGTTAAAAATTATACAGGTGGTCCAAATCTCTTTGCTGTAGCTTTAAAAATAAGAAAGTAGGTCAGTACGTCAGGGTTAACCTAGGAATCATCAAGATAGGGTCATAAATGTGGCCTAAAGGGTGTTAACAAGCTTTTCCTTTGATTTGACCTGATGACCTAGTTTTTGACCCGACATGATCCAATTTCGATCCAGGCCTAGAGATCACCAAGATAATCATTCTGTGCAAGTTTGTATCAAATCAAAGCATAAATAAAATCTCTATATGGCTGAAAGGGCCAAAATAGAAAACTTTGCCCCTCTTAGGTGCAGTATCTCCAGAACCCATGATGGAATCTAGCCGGTTTTCCAAAGGAACCGAGATCTTATTGTGACTTAATTTGTGTGTAAATGTGGTTAAAATCAAATATAAAATGTCACTTCTATCGTGTTCACAAGGTAAAAATTAACAAAATTTGGCTCTTTCAGGGGTCAATCTGGGGCCGTAACTCCGGAACCTATGACTGGATCTGACAGATTCATCATGAAATCGAAGATTTATTGTTGTTAGAGCTATTTTGCAAGTTTGTAGCAAATCAAACCATCAACGAAGTCTCTATATGGCTGCAAAAGCCAAAATAGCAAATGTTGGCCCTTTGAGGGGCCACAACTCTGGAACTCATGATGGGATCTGGCAAGTTTTCGAAAGAAATCAAGATATAATGCCAATACAAGTTGTGTGCAAGTTTGATTAAAGTTGATTGCAAAATGTGGTCTCTATCGTGTTCACAAGCCCAAAGTAGCAAATTTTGGCCCTTTAAGGCGCCATAACACTGGAACCCATGATGGGATCCGGCCAGTTTTCGAAAGGAACCGAGATAATAATATTATTATGCCAATACAAGTTGTTTGCAAGTTTGATTAAAATCAATTGCAAAATGTGGGCTCTATCGTGTTCACAAGCCAAAAGTAGCAAACTATGGCCCTTGAAGGGGCCATAACTCTGAAACCCATGATGGGATCTGGCCCGTTTTCGAAAGGAACCGAGATATTATACAAATACAAGCTGTGTGCAAGTTTGTTTAAAATTGAATTCAAAATGTGGTCTCTATCGTGTTCACAAGAAACTGTGAACGGTCGGACGACGGACGGACGGACGGACGGACGACGTACAAAATGCGATCACAAAAGCTCACCGTAGTCACTTTGTGACAGGTGAGCTAAAAATGCCAAAAGCACTGCCTATCGGATCATCACAGTGAATAAGTGTGTGAAGTTTCAATCCACTCCCATTAGTGAGTTTACATACGAAAACTTAACCAATAATTGCCAAGTCGAAAACGGGGCATAATTTTGAAAAAAAAAAACATAAAAGAGTTATGAAACATGTACTATGTAAATCAGTTTATCACAATGAATAAGTGTTTCAAGTTTTAATTCATACCCTTAAGTGGGTACTGAGACACCAACTTACATACAAAAACATAACCTAAACGGGACGCGGACGCCGACGCATGGGCGAGTCCGATAGATCTACATATTCTTCAAATAGTCGAGCTAAAAACGTTTACCGTCAGCGTGCCCTCACAATATTATTATTATCATTATTAATATACTAAATTTATACAGAACCCCTTTCATGCATATGTAAACGTTCAAAATGATTTGCACATGAAGTACAAACAATTACGAAGTTAAAAGAAACAAAAACCTTTTTACATTAACAGAACATGAATATAAAGAAATAGATATAACTACACAAGACAAACATATAAACATATTAAACATGTGACTGACTTTAGGACAAACTACTGTTCTACGCTTTCATATGAAAAAAAAATGTATCAGTCTGTTTGTGAAATGTTGTACAATGATGTGGGGTTTTAGCAGGCTTTTGAATGTAGGCAGCGTGTCAGCTTCCTAATCTTGACGGGAAGAAAGTTCTAAAGCTTGGGAGATGCAGGAGGATATCATTCTGTACCTTCATCAAATCTGACTCAGTTGAATGAATCTTTCTGAAGTAGTCGGTTTTGGACTAAATGAGAGGTATTTACAGTAGCACATCTATTTCAATCTATAGATTTGATTGTCGATTGTTAGTTTACATGTAAAGCGTGCGTTAGTGTTGTATTGCCTCAAGAAGTTCATCTGCAAACCAGAGACAGCTAGGTCGGAGACCGATAATGCGGAGGGGGACATGTTTATCAGTAAGCTTAGTCCATTTGTATATGCATTATGTACTCGCTAGCTGATCCATGTATGTGCCGTTTGGAAATGCATTTAGTGCATAGGACTCAGAAATGTCCTGTTTGAAAGACCTTACTCAACAGAACGTAATTTCCGAAAAGAAACCGTCTTTCGCATCGGAGCTTGTTTTGGCGGCACATGCGTTGAAATGAACTGCATAATGGGAATTGAAATATAGCCTATATTGCCACAAAGATGAAGCCCGATATATTTTCTGCTGTCGTCCCTAGTTATAACAACATCTCACGTATGGCACGAAAATGGTGGTCCGTTCATATGCTGATGCATACCACATGACAGACAAACTCTGATAAATCTGATAGTATCTTAATCAGAGGGAATATCAAGATGAGAATTCGAGTCTTCTGCCATGTTGATGTCCTTTTCAATTAATGTAGGCCGTCCTTTCTTTAGAAACATACATGTTTTTGTAGGTGGTGGTATGTATGTCCCTGCTACTCGTGCAGAAAATCCGTTAATCCATGTATTTGAATCGTTTAAATCTTTATCACGACTTGAAGCACCAAAATCTCGGTAAAATAAACTTTGCTTGTTGGTGTTGAAGTTTTTAACTGTATCCGTATAAATAGATCAAACAAAACTTAAGAAAAATCCTCAAAATCGAAAAAAATTGCATTATTCAAACGTTCTGTTGGCTATGGTCAGACTGGGTCAATTCGAATAGTGGATGTTATGAACTGCAACAAAGGCAATATATTTCTTCCGTTTCATGACTTAATACAACATATTGACCTTGTAGAGTTATGGCGAATATAGTAAAGCTAGTTGTAGAAGTGCATGCGTTGATTTGTAGGTCAAGTGTTTACTTATTAACAGAGAAAAGCTGGTAATTTTTATCGGTGGTTTCCGTTGGCTAACTCATACACACTGGAGGACCATCAAATTCCTTTACATCTACCTCTCCATTTTTGTGCGAAAAGCCGAAAAGAACCACAACGTTGTTTCGATCCATTCTACTGTCTAACTTGTTACACATTGGAGAGCATAAAATTCCGTTACAGCTACCACTTCACGGAAAAAGCAGAAAAGAACCAATTCGCTGAATCGGTCTATTCTGGATTTAACTCGCTTTTACTAAATCTTCAACATCAGTGTTAACATATTTATCGTCTTAATGCTAAATGCATGGATTCTTGTCAGCACCCATATCCATTCATTACGAAGGAAGTAAACATTGGTTTATCACTGAGAAACAAACGGGTGAATAATGCAGCCTTATCTCAAACAAAATATAAATATTAACGAAACCATGTTCGTAACTCACTATTTTTCACTTTTTATAAACATAATTATCATTTAATGTCGAACTTATGTCATGATTTGTTTTCGTTTAATAACTAAAATTTCCTCTGAGCTTGATATATGATCGTTTAGTTTTTATGGGAAAATGTAGGACTATTTTAGGGTAGATTGAATTTAAGAAAAAAAACAGAAATGTAAATACGCTGTAATAAAACACGTCTGTAAACATTGGCAAAAAAGCTTGATTTTCGTTTCACTTAATAATTTCATTTCAACTAAAGTATAATTTTGATTACTTTTACAGTAATAGTGGGTTTAAACCTTGATATCCAGTACTCGCATGAGTAGTAACGCTACTTAACGCAAAGTACGCGGGACTCCTATATATAGAGACCATTTTGATGAAAATATTTTATTCTAGAAACGAAATCTATCAAAGTCCGTATGTGTTAAAAATTTCAGTTTCAAAACATTTATCGAGAAAAAAATGTTGACAATCTGAAACCATGTGTATTTTTAATTGTTGCATATACGGACGTAAACGTTAACGTGAGATATACGTCAACGTCTTTCTCCTGAACTCAGTCCTCATTATTTAAAACGTTAACTGTGCGCATTGACACTAAAATTAACATTCAGTTATAAGTCTCAGTCAAACGGACGTCTAACGTATAACAAAATTTTCAATCCGTTCGTGTCCGTTCGCATGCGTTTCTTATCCGTTTCTCATGCGGCGCCTGCGCCCCTTGTCCGGCGACGTTCGTTCCATATGGTGGAAGGTTTTGAGCATGTTCAAAATTTAGAACGTACACCACCGGACAAAGTTGTCCGTTAGATGTACGGTAGCAATGCGCTGATATGCGTTGTGTTCGTTACTCGTGCGTTCCCTATTCTGTACTTGTACGGTTCGCATCCGTTCTTGTCCGGTTCGCATCCGTTCTTGTCCGGTGGACCTGATTCACGGCCGGACTACTACCGGACATGCAACGGATGTAACGTATGTTCAACGGACGATAACTGACAAGAACGTTTCGTCAGTTTCTCATGCGTTGCGCTTACGTTTTACGCAGTACAAATCCGTTACTAGTACGGTGATATCCGTTAATTGAACGTTGTTCGTCCTATATATGTGCGTTAATCTTGCGGTCATTGTGCGTTTTATGCGATATACCGATCGCGAGAGCACCGAGCCGCAGCGGGGGATACCTTTCGCCACCGGATAACTTTCTGCCGCATTTTTTCTATACGTTCGGCGTCCGTTAACGCATTACGATGTAGTGTGACTGACACAATAGCAATAAATGCATTTGTAACAAATCGGGAGAAATTGTAACACAAAGAATATGCGATTTTCATATTCACTATTTACATCTATTTTAGATCGACACAAATGTCTACGTGCGCTAAAAATCTTCTTTACACTTCTTGTAAACAACAATAAATACCCAGGTGTGTTAAAATTATTCAACCTGAAACTATGAATGCTTTGTCACGATCATTTTTTGCCCGTCAGTATATATAACAGGTTAATGTTTTAATACCAGATGACGTATCAGTTGCATTGATGTTTACTTTTATACTATTTGACATTTTTTCACTGGTTTTCAATAGTCGTGATGAGTAAATCAATGCACTGTTCCTCGTTCTTTGGTCAGAGATGGCGGTGAAAGAAAAACTTTCACGGAATCACCAGGGAGAACATACGTGTCGTCCTCTAAAATCACTGGACAGTAAACAAGACGGAAAATTTCCTACAACAATTAAGCTAACTTTCTGTATGATACGAGATTCGATCAAATAAATTTTTCGGTTCGGAAAATAAAAAAAAAACTAATGTCCGCGAAAACAATTAATGTAAAAATCAAGTACAACCTATGTATAAACTGGACGGACGGGCAAAATAAATGATAAATGTCCTAAAACTTGATTAAATGTCTTTCGACTGTTGGTAAAAAAAGAGCAAACGCGCACGAAAATGAATAAAGAGATTGATTTGTATATTGTTTATAAATCAGTTAACTATGTTTGATTAAAGAAAAATTAATAGTTTGAGGAAATGTTTTAAATAATTTTGTTACGATACCTTGCTTTAAACGGAAAATTAATTTAAACCATATGAATAGGTTGTTGAACAGTAGGACTGTCAAGGGCAGCTTTATATACGAAACATGCAGATTTTATTTTCATGTAAGACATACCAATACATTAAAGCCATACCACCTATACAGAACGTTTAAACTGTTGTAAACTGACTGACCAGTATCATTTTCAAACCATGTAATGTTTCCATGAAATAAAAATATGTGCTGCAAGTAAGATTTTGAACTTGAAAGCATATCCCCACTGAGCACATGAAATGCAGTGGAATATATACATTTACTGCATTTAACCGGTTATACTCGTGTATTATATGTGCACAATGTATACAAACATACCTTGCTTGAAGGTTGTCGACCATGCATTGAGCATGTGTAAAGTAAGTGTTTCATATCGAGTTACATTTTCCTCTTTATGCTGTCCTATTTCAAGGTAATATATAAGTATCGCATTTTAAAATGTTAAAATAAAATAATATACAACAGTTACAAAAATTGTCTGTAAGTAGTTACTCATCAAGTTTCGTCAATATTTTCAGGCGTGCTTCGTTATTTGACGAGATAATTGTATCCAGAAAATATTTATACTAATTAAAATGACCTGTATAATCAACTAAGGTTAATTGTCGCTGCTTTGAGGTCCCAGTATCTTATACGGCGACTAACATGGGATGATAAAGTTATTTATTCCTTACAGCATTTCGAGTGTGCAAGGTAGAGGAAATCTGTAACGACATTATTAGCACAATGAGCCTTCTGTCAAAACTTAGCAAAGTTGCACTTTTTAAGTAATAACGGAAGTAACTATGGACATAAGTTATACGCAATAAGTGGTGCTTTAGCTATAAAAGATCTTGATACAATTATGTAATACCACAGTGACACATACGGCGCAAATAGCTACGTCGAGCTACGGATAGAAACTTAGTAACCCGTATCGATCCGTACCTGAGCCGTACGAATTGGTACGAATTGATACGGCTTACTACATTAAGGTACGTCTCAGGTACGTTTCAATACGGGTCGATACGGATTACTACGTTTTTATCCGTGGCTAGACGTAGCTTTCCGCGCCGTAAGTGTGACTGGGGTATTAAGGTTCATCGAAAGCAACTTGGAAACTGTTTTGCAAATTTTGAAACATTAAGATGATCTCGGTTTGACTCTAATATCTATAAAGGTTATTTTTAATAATGTACTTAACATCGATAAACAGTATTTCATCATTATTATGCAACCACTATGACAAATGAACCCTAGCCTGATTATAAATGTGTCTTTTACCACGTTAGTTGGCCTGATACCAAAACTGACCTCGCTCATATTGACGGACTAATATTTTACATCAATTTTATTTCTAGTGCAGTCACATTTCAGCAACAATCATATTTCAGTTTATTTTTGACGGACAGTATTTTTTTAATTAAAACAGAAAAAATATTGGCTTCCAGTATCAGGAAACTAATAAGCCTCTATACGGAACTGCGCGCTGACGGCTTTTAAAGTCTGAATGACCTTAAATGTGTATTTAAAACCTTTCTTCTTTTGAGGTTTAATGCCTTTTAAGCATTCCTTCACTGCAATTTATAGAAGGACCTTTTTTTTAAATTCAGATTACCGTGGTGGAAATTTGGCATTAAATGTAAAAGTACAGAGAGCCGTTACAAGCGTTGTTTTCATCTGTTTTATATCCTAGCCATAGCGGTACCAATAATTTATTTTGATACACACAAGTCAAACAAACTGTATGGAAGTCTAATATTTTAATACTTCAGTTTTAAAGGCATCGTGTATAAATGTGAACAGAGTAAGGGTCGAGGAAATTTACATATTAGCCGCCTTACCTCGCTGCATCAAGTAATGTCAGTTCCTAAACAGTTGACAATGTGAAATTCAAGAGTATATAAAACTAGCAATTAATATGCAAATCAATAATATTAACCGCCTTATCTCGCTGCATCAAGTAATGACAGTTCCTAAACAGTGGACAATGTAAAATTCAAGATTATATTCAAGCTGACATTTTGACTGTGTCAGTTACCGATAAAGATATAAATCGGAAGTATCTGTAAAACAGCTTGTGGGTATGTCGGCGGCAAATTAGAGGTGATATTAAGACATATGAATACTTTCGGGTGCTCTCATTAACACAAAATAAAAACTATTCCTAAACCTGTTCAATAGATTTGTCAAAAAGATACGGAAGTAAAGAACGCATAAAGGTAAAAACTAACAGTCTCGGGTTGACTGAGTCTAATGTGAAGTGCACCTCTCCTTATTCAGCCCTACATCTCCGCCCCATCTTTACACCCACCTTAAACAGAACTATTTATATTTATAAAAGAACTTGAATTGATAGGACCAGACATAGTAACATCAGCGAGCCAAACTTAAAGTTTTTTTTACAAGGCATTTGTTTTTCAGAATCGCTAAACATTTACGAATACACTTAACTTGATTACAACTTTTAAAAATTCATGTGCATGTACAATGTATACTAACGTAATTTAAAGCGCAATAAATATTTCATTCTTTCATGGTTTTTACACAACTATAGGTCATACGGCGGCTTCCCAGCTTTTGATGATGGAGTTAGACCCGGGTCTCCCCGGGTATTATTTCAAGCGCTCGTGGGACCTGGATAGAACCACCAGCCTTCGGTAAGTCAGCTGGATGGTTTCCTCATAGGTAACACTTCTACACTCCAAGCGAGATTTTGGACCCAAAGCGGTGAGAAGCAAGTGAAGCGATGTAAGCAACTTTAACCACAAGCTTTTGACCCCACCACATGTTTCCCTACGTGCAATATTTCATGTATGGGCGGGCACCTTGCACATGATAGAATTGTATTGTCGTACTAACAGCGATGAGAGGCCAGCGGCCTTAACCACTTGACTACGGAGGAAGCAGCCAGTCAATAGAGTGACATACTGTGATTGATCAAGGCAGGTGGTCGCTTAGGCAGGTTGAAAAGGAATAAAATGTCAATGTGAGACGTTTGCTGAATGGCTCTTTAACTCAAGTGACTGCTTAACACGTGGCTGTTAAGCCAGGTACAAATTTAATCTGAATAAACTCTATTTAAGCGTTAGCTTTCTTTTTATTTCTCTCTCATTCTTTTCGCTTTTTTTTTTTTTACGTATCTATTCTACTTGCTTTTCTTTATTATGTGTATGCATGTATGTATGTATGTATGCATGTATAGTTTCAGCTATTACATGATCTTCGAAATTTTATTTATAGACATATTTTCCGTAACTTTGTTTACAGTCCTGTATGTATAAGATCATGTGGAACGGGCCGTTCGCTAAATTGAATATGCTCCTATATCTCGCGACCCAGTCAACAGTTAAATGCTACTGTGTCATTTTATGGAATAATATACCTTGTAACATTAGCAATTAAATAGTTTTAAACCGAAGGCAAAGTCTTTTAGGAACAAAATATGTCGAATCAGAAGAGGTTTCGTTTTAATTCAGGACGGCTATGATGTAGTGTAGTCCCAGGTTTTGTTCAGAATCTTGTGTTTCATGTAGAAAATTGTGTGGTTCGACAGAAAACGCGTTGATATTATCTTCTTCAAAAAGCTTCTTCTGTACGCCAAGGAGATCCTCTAAATTTTTCTTGAAAAAAACAACAACAATGGTTTCGTTTTTTTAAACAGTATTTTATTGTGCTGGGATATTAACAATGAGGTTCAACAATTTCAACCATGCCAGATGCTAAACTAGTTGTGCCATGCCAACTATAATTTCGGTCAAAGAAATCCGAGCACTTAAAAGACGTACTTCCTTGAGAGTACTCAAAGGTAATAAACATTACGTTAATGCGTGCTGAGCGTTTTTTATGTACTACCAAACAAACAAACAAATACTTCTAAAGCAGTAAATATTTCAACGGCCCAGTAAGCAGGATGTCGCCGCTTTTCTACTTAATAGTGAAATAGCCTAGGTGTTCGTGTTTACGCTTAAATAGCGTACACTGGATGTATATGCCTAAATGATTTTGTGCATCAGTTTAGTTAAGAAACAAAGATATAGCAGAAATTGAAGCGTAACTCTTTTAACCGAATATTGTTTAAAAAATAATTGGTAACAGAGGGGTATAAACACAACGCAGAGTCTTTACGCCCGCAAGATTTTTGCCCGAACGTAATCATTTCTGGTTGCTTAAATGAATAAAAACAAATTAATTTTCGATTCCAGTATGATGTCTTATTTGCAAAATTCTTGAAAAGGATAACACATACGGAAGTTCCTATAATTAGGTCGACGTGACGTCACTGTGAGCACGTGTTATTAAAAGAAATAGGATTCATGATTCTATTTGCTGCAAAGTACGAATTTGTCTTTATCGCCAGGAAAGTACATTGAAACGAACCGTGACTGTTAGTTGGCGTCTCTTGCAACAACATAATGCAGATCATTTAAGTGCAACTTTAATAGCTCATTATTTATCAGTTTTCAAAATGCAAAATACTTCATTTCAATTTCGGAGTCATAGTCCGAACTATATTTTTTCGTACGATATTAAGCTAACCACAATTGTTCTTATAGTGATGATTAACTCTTATACTTTGAGTAAACAGTCAGGGCAATTTTCATTTTATTCAACAATCTGATAACTGCGTTTAAAAAGGAAAAATGTAGATTGAGCAAAAATGAGTGAACTAAAAGGTACTTACGCTTTCAAAGTCAGGGCTGTAGTCGATCACCAACACGAGGGGCACGATAAAAGCCAGTACCGTCACCCATATCGACTTAAATGTCCATATATGGCTCAGAACACCCATTTTTGTTCCTTCACAAACTCCCTGTAGAACACTAGGTTTTAAAACTTATGAATGATCGTATCTGTCATATCATATACTTTTCACTTTATCCAAATTTAAACTTTCGTTAACCCGATTGCTTTCAAATTGAAACCCAAGTGTTGCCAATTGATAATGTCTGTCGCCTTCTCCTTAACTAAGGTAAAGTATATATATATCTGTTATCTGTACCCAGTCACAAATGATTTCACATGTCATTCATGCACAGTCTAAAAGTTTACTGCCAGTATACAACTGTCGGGTAGTTGCTTTTAAAGCTGTACGTAAGGTTACCAGACCTTGAAATAAAATACAACAATTATATTCAACGAATGTTTGCTGTTGCAATTATGCATGTCACGTCATCTAAAGAAATATGTTTCAAAAGCTGCATATAACCCACAAAACTACATTTTACGTAAATAAATTATAGCTTAACCTTGAACTTAAGTAACTCGAAGAAATAATAACTGAGCCGTGCCATGAGAAAACCAACATAGTGGTTTTGCGACCAGTATGGATCCAGAACAGCCTGCGCATGCGCATCCGCGCAGTCTGGTCAGGATCCATGTTGGTCGCTTTTAAAGCCTATTGGAATTGGAGAAACTGTTAGCGGACAGCATGGATCCTGACCAGACTGCGCGGATGCGCAGGCTGGTCTGGATCCATGCTGGTCGCAAACCCACTATGTTGGTTTTCTCATGGCGCGGCTCATATACAGTTTATTTTATAAGTCTATGAGTAGTTTCAGCATATTTCCAGTCCCATGAAGCCAAATGGCACTGACCACAATAAACAATATGTTATTTTTAATTTTGAGCAAACTATATGTTGTATTACTTTCATGTTTTTCTTTTTTTTAACTAATTGCATTAAATCCATAATTCGCAATTGTTTAAAAATGCATAAATCTGTAAAATTAGCGTCATATGTTATTCATTTAAATCACTGTACATTGATGCATTTGAATTTAAAAACTGTGTCATATTTACAGGTGTAAATCAATACATTAAACAGCGTATCAAAATTATCAAACAATATATGAGCCGCGCCATAAGAAAACCAACGTAGTGGCTTTGCGACCAGCATGGATCCAACCATGCACCCGCAGCGGTAGATCCATGCGTCGCTAACGGTTCCTAATTGCTTAGGCTGAAGCGAACGCTTGTCCTGACCAAAGCTCTATCCATGCTGGTCGCAAAGCCACTATGTTGGTTTTTTCATGGCGGGCTCATATTTGGTCTGTAAATCAATATATTTTTTGTTGTTTTTAAGATGTAAAAACTCTAACTATTTTTTAAATCTCATCATTGTTTATCGAATAACACAAAAATAGATCATATTTCAAATATCCCCTTTTTCGGACGTGGACAATGGATAAGATTTTATATTTTGTAATTTGATACTTTTAAACTATCCAATTTAAATAGAATTTTCAAAAGGTCGTCTAGATAACAATGACATATCTAATTATGCAATGCTTTTTGCGTCTCACGGATTTGCGTCTTCACGAAGATATATTTTAAAGCGTCATTTTCATACCTAGAAGAATGATCTTCGAACTTAAAAGAACATAGCATGAATGTTAAATTTTACTGAATATTAAATTCAGTATTAACCTGCTCAGAACGCTGCGGACATTCATCGGTAAACCGGTAATTGACTGTCTACTTTAACAGTCGCGAGAAAAGGTGTATAACTTCGCTGGTATGTCATGAAATAACTGCGACTTATATACTTTTGTTAACCTAACTAAAGTAACGACAAAAGAACTAATAACTTCGTAATTATACAAGATTATACCATCTGTAATGTTAATTTTGTTCGGAACTCAAAGGACTTGTCTTTCAAACCATATATTTCAAACATGTAGCTTGTCTAGAGTCATGTTGATTTTTAAAGATTAGAAATAAAAAAAAATATGTTTTGAAATTCTTCAGTATTGTCTTGGCATTAAGTTTTGCTTATTGTTATTTCGTATGATTTTCCTCTTAGACGCGCATCTACCTTACATTAAGAATGATTATTACATGATTATATAAAACGCCGGTGTAAAGTTCAACACTGAGTTCAAAATTTGAAGAAAGATATAGGAACATTTATTTCTGAAGTGATATTATAAAACAGTTACTGAATGACTTTCGGACCAAGAGATAATAGTCGTGACTATTGACCGGCAAGCCATTCAATAAGTTTATACTGTAAACAATTTGTCAGAGTTTCTTATACACGAGAAAACGTACTTATTTGTAACGCTTGAGTGGCGCTACATACAATTTAATTCAAAACTTCCTTTTGACTTTGTAGCTAACAAAATGTTTTATGTAAACTTTTAAGTCAGGTCACAGATTTATGTGACAAAATTTGGTTTAAAAAAAAAACTAGTGATATTTAGTCCTCCAAGAATAAAATAAAACACACAAGTAATCCAAAATCCACTGAATTATGTTATACGCTGTAATGTATAAAATAATAATGTAAATAACTCGCAAGTTCAAATTAAGATTTATTGAAACTCGCATTAAGTTTCATGGTTGAAGAGGTCCATGTATTACACATCTTGACGTAAATGTAGATACAACACTATATAATATGTATCCCGTTATGATAAATGTTTCGTTCGCGCGATCAATTTTAGTTTCCTCAATGGCGGTCGCCTATAATTTACTAAAAGGGTGTTATTTAAACGTATCTATGTTTTTAATAGTTTCAGGCATGCCAGTACGATTTTACTTTCAGGTTACAAAAAAAAACTTTTTTTTTTTCGTTAGTTTGTTACATGAAATACTAGTATTTCATGAAATCTAACATAATTATCAACGTATATTTTGTTCGCAAATAGCTTAGAATATGATTACAACTAGCTGGACAGGCTCTGACGTTTTAGTAAATCATGAATACATATATCAAACATTGTTTGTGTTTTACATTTGAAGATTTGAACGAAGACTACAGCACAGTCAAAAAAAATAACGCTTATTTTGCAACCGGATAGAATTTTGCGCCATAAATGCTTCAACGGATAGTATATTGCTACATAAGGTATAAACTGTTCAACCCTTAGCCTGCTAAGTTTCTAAAATGAACTGATCCATCATTCAATTTGGGCTATACCATTTATTATTTTGCCTAGGGGGGTGTTCACTGAGAATTTACTGACAGAATAGCGAACAGTACAGACCATGATGACCTGCACATCCAAAGACAGAATCACTTGCCGCCATGGAGCTGGCTAAAGGTTAAAACTGTTATGAATTGTCAGGGTTATTCCTTGTTTTATGAGTTCATTAGAAGCAATGTGAACTTATCTCGGGATTTTGAAGACATAATCTTGGTACTGATGAGAATTTTCGTATACTGATGTTGTAGTTTTTGTATACGATTTTCTTTGCTTTGTCTTTCACTTCGAGAAGTCTGTTTAAAATCTGCTTTATTATCTGAAATATGTTACAGAACGGCATATGTGTACTCGTGTGATTTTCATATTTTTGTCCATATAAGATATCTACATGTTGAGTAAATAAGTGCAATGTTTCATTCAATGGCAATGTACTTTATTTTGATATTGGTGCGTGTATGTACATGGCGCATAGATATGTTATATTACTGTATATTTTGTGTATAATTGTATGTAACGTATGTTCTATTTTGCCTTGGAACCTTTTTTACACTTATTTACCCATTACCCTTAATTTAAAACCGTTCTCACATCCTGGATAGCTTACATGTACGTACCATAATTTATTAAAACGTTAAAAAATCATTTTCATATTCATATTTAGTATTTTATTCCATTATGTAACCTTTAGCTTGCATGTGGCAAATGAATTCTGCCTTTGCAACCAGTGCATCTTGGTCTGCACTGTTTGCCGTTCAGTCAGTAAAGTTTCAGTGAACACAACTTTGAATAACATGTGGTACTGCCCATAATGAATGATGGACCAATCTGTTTTTGAAATTTAGCAGGGCAAGGGTTAAACTTTAAATATGATTTATAATAATTTGATAAAAATTACCATGTGATCTGAACAATATTTGGCCATGTGTTATCTCACACAGTGTGTTATAGGTTAGTTAAAGTTAAAAACTTGATCCTTGCTTGCAATCTAATTATATAAATACATCTAATCATTAAGACATTTCCTCACACAAAGTAAATTAAGGCAAGTATGCTTATGAATTTATAACATATGTTTTTTGTTGTTGTTTTGTTTTTGTTTTGTTTTTTTATTGATTTGGACAGCTGTTAATATTTAAGGATCAGATATATCGGTATTGAATTTCCCTTTCTGTAGTTTTACACTTGGTATGAACAAATGTTCATAATCGTTTTGTTTTGCAATACTTATTTGAGCGTGCCATGGGAAAACCAACATAGTGGCTTTGCGACCAGCATGGATCCAGACCAGCATGCGCATCCGCGCAGTCTGGTCAGGATCCATGCTGTTCGCTAACGGTTTCTCTAATTGCAATAGGCTTTGAAAGCGAACAGTATGGATCCTGACCAGACTGCGCGGATGCGCAGGCTGGTCTGGAACCATGCTGGTCGCAAAGCCACTATGTTGGTTTTCTCATGGCACAGCTTATTTCATATATTTCTAACCTTGTAAGAAAAATGAGCTCTGTAGTAGAATCTAGTGCCCAGATTTCCAAGATGCATATATATGTACATATATTCTGTTTACGATTGTTGTGTAATAGTTTACCCCCAAATTAATTTATAAGAAGGTGTGTTGACGAGACTTTTAATCAACACAATTAAATAAGTTAATAGGTTACATTTATTCATTCTCATGATTTGAAAAAAAACTGCTTTTAATAATGCAAGATAGTGTTTGCTACAACGAGTTTGTCTTATGCATGACGATTTGCATGTTAAAGTCCAACACTGCCCGAGATTCTTTTCGTACTTCTTTGAATTTATCACTAGAGCCACTGGTCTTCCTCCGTATGTTAGGAGAGTGCATTATGCTGTATGTAATTACATAATGAATACAAAGGAGTTGGACTAAGATGTTTGATGGCCTTTACATTGAAATTGCAGCCCTTAAAACTATTATTGGTGACTATTGATAGTGACTATTACTGACTTACTTGAAAACTGCTGTTTGACAATATGAATAAATAAATATTGCCTCATCTACAAATTGCTGTAATGACAATTGTATATACATGTAGTTCTATGCCAGTGTGGTGGTAATTGTGATAAAGGTTGATTATCTTGATAAAATAGCTACCTGGATAAAGAAACATATTTGTATTTGCAAGGTACATGTTTAAAACAGTATTTAAGTAGAAATCAATTACATTTGACTCGTTTAAGAGCGGTTTAATATTCCTAATGTATTACCGCCTCGATAGCCTATTGGTATATTGCAGGAAGACATGAAAAAATGCACCAGTAGTTCCCTTGCTTGGCACTCAGCATTGAAAGCGGGGAACTGACTTCTCTGATAAACCTCGTTGCGACGGATTCCATCAGGAATGAGGAGTCGAGAGTGATTAATACAAGATGTAGAACTTGTTTCACAATCGACCTAAAATGAATTAAACATAACATCATAACAACAGGTTTGTTATATACATTGTACAATCCATAGGTATTTACAGTGTACTAACGTTTCGATCAAGAAAATAAAACTAAATCATATTCGCATTTTTGATCGCAAAATTATGTTAAATTCAATTAATTGTAGAATATACATTTAAGGTATATTAAAGATTCACTATTACTATGACCTACAAATATGATTATGTTAATTATATACATGTACGGTTAAATCATAAGGTCACTGTGTCCAAACTGCCTGTTAGATATGTCCGACATTGTTTTATGTCCGATTCTCTAGTTTTAATGATTCGTCAAACTATTTGTAATAAGAAATGCTGTCAAATGTTGTATATTCCTCCTAAATTCCGGTTTCGCTCGTCCTCTGAAATATATGATCACGTTTGTCTTGTTTGTAGTACCAGTCCTGAAAAGGCATGCACATTCAATCGTTATTTTGGGTGTTCTAGACGTCAATATAACACTTTAAGTCAAAATGCTCCTTGTCTAACTATGGATTCATTTTGAGATAGTTCGAATTAACAGCAAATTTTATCTAAGATATGTTCTATAATATAATTAATAGTGATTTCATATTGGCTTTGTTATTTGGCAGTTCAAGGCCAAATAATAAAGTCAATATGAAATCACCCTATTAATGATTATTTTATTTGTTAACTTTATGATATTCGTTAAAGCACTTGATCGCCTTTCATTATCACATTGTGATGTGGACCACAGAAGAGAACAAAAAGACATTTCAATTTTGTAATGATT
Source organism: Mercenaria mercenaria (assembly GCF_021730395.1). NCBI lineage: Eukaryota > Metazoa > Mollusca > Bivalvia > Venerida > Veneridae > Mercenaria > Mercenaria mercenaria. Next base: position 56,557,571 of record NC_069372.1, read on the forward strand.
CCTGAATGTACACTTCATCATGATTACTGAAAGAAAAAAAGTTGATTCGGCTAATCTTAATGTAAAACTTGTCTTTTAAGTTTAAGCATGTCAGGTAAATGCCTGGTAAATTTTACAGGGCATGGCGCAAGTCGAATTTGAAATGAACACCCGTTTATTAAATCTGCTGGCTTGGACAAGTAAAGTCATTAGCAAATACTTCATGAAATTAAAGTCCGCTATTTCAACATCATATGATTAAAAAACTTGGATCTGCATCCGAACTTGTGAAATGTTAAATTATATAACTTTTGCATTCACAGGCTATCAATTCTATCTAAAGCTGTAAAATCATTTATCTTTTTTTTCTTATGTCTTTACGAGTAGATTATGAAATAGTGTTTCGTTTTCGTTTGTAACTTGTTTAATTACTACGGTTGATGGATCTATCTTAAATACAAATGTATATGCAATTTACATTATACAGTATTCTTATAATATATATGCTATATATATATCTCTAAATTGAAATGTGCTAAGGGTAATCGTTGCTGTGAAGTAATTGACATCTAAATGTTTCTAAAAGTTCTACCCAGGTCTTGGTAGGTTGACCCCCTAATTCTGGATGCCCAGATGGTGTCAAACCTCCGACCCTTCAGCCAGAACAATTCAAAATTATAAGCAATAAAACAAAAGGAAACAGAATATAAATAAAGTTAAGTATTTATAATAAAATACAGAAGATGAAAATGTGCACTGCAAACAGTATTTTTGGATAAATTTTGTTATGTAGCAAATCTCAGTTATGGTTTTCTAGATAGTGTTGTATTTATATGATCAAAGTAGTAAACGCATAACTTATCAATAAAATTGCAGACAAGTTCTACTTTGAAGTGGATGAATGAGTAGTTATATGTTTTTTTTATATCATTTTTCTTAGTATGAACGTTTAATGTGGTATATCAATTTCTGTATTTAAGTTAAGCCAGTTCTGTATGAAATGTATCAAGCCAAAATAATTCACTTTAACACTACTTTACGATGCGTACGTTAGAAACGTGTCTTTTTATTAATGAAGGGCCATTAATCGAAAACATCAAACACAAGATTAAGGTGCAAGTTATAGTTAAGTGTTTCTTGAAAGTGTAATATAACAACGTGAAATGCTAAACAACAAAATAAATACTTGAAAATGCGGTTAATTGTTTTGAAATAACATTTGTAAAATGTATTGATAATCATACAACATGTAAACATTTTGAATATCACATATTTTACGCCTGAAAGCTTCGGGTGAAAAATGATTGCAGCTGTATTTTGGAGACCTGTGTTTGTGTTATATTTCACTTAAAAGTAATTTACAAACATAGCATGTCAAACAGATCTTTTTTTTTCATATGGAATACCTAGTGTTCTTTCACATAGTAGCGGCAAAATTTTGAAAATATAAAATGTAGAATTATTGTTAAAATTGTGTTAGAGTTAATCATAATAATATCAATGTAGTGTGTAATAAATATTGATACATGTATTTTCCTCCTTTTGTGTAATGTTTTATAACATTGTATTTTTATTTTCTAACTGTGTCAATGATATGGTTATAAAAGGAATCACAGAGTATTTTGAAATATGGAACGCTTTGAGTTAAGATGAATATCATGACATATGTTTTCAAAGTTTTAAAATACCTTTTTGAACAGTAACAAAATTGATTCTGCTTTGGTAGCATTATGACCAAAGTCTAAAACTCGGCTTGTTGCCAGGTTTTATTTATTTAAGGTTTCAAAATTAATTAGAATATCTTTGTCCACAAGAGTATGCGTATTAAGTCACACCAAAAGACCATAGAAATCAACATATAACTTCCATTTGTTAAATAAGTGTGATTAGAAAAACTGATGTTGGCATGTCAAAATGGAATGACATGGTTTGGACAAATTAAAGATATGGAACATATTAGTTCATAACCTATATGTATACAAATGTAGGAAAAACTTATATATTTTTGCGTTACAACATCTGCAGAATCCCAAGGGATTGGTTGGTGTCCGAGCCCAGTACACGAAATGGACATGTGCTGACGCTCTTCTGGCATAAAATGTGTAAATTATTATTATAAATGGATACATAGTCCTTATCTTCATTAAACTTCCTTGAAAAGCGCGGGAATGTCTGAGCTGGCTTTTCACGATGACGTCATTTCCTTTTGAATTAACCGTTGGGCCGTTATACGTTTACGCTTTGCCACTGAACGCGCACATATAAAAGGATGTTTTAACAGCGCTTGAGCGCGAGAATCTCTCTGTTAATATTAGTTTTCTCCTCTGTTAAAACATAAAAAGTGACAAGAACAGCAGTTTTATGCTAGAACAGTAATTCTATCATTGGTTTTAAAAGAAATTTTAAAATGCGGTGTGTATGAAACTGAAACTGATTAATTTGATTAAACGCCTATTTCTATACAATGACATATTCAATAGCATTCTACATTTAATTTAACAAGCCTTAAAATATAAATGAAATGTAAAAACTCACAAAAATTTAAAAACTTTCACCTGCTGTTATCGCATTTAAATCAATTATCAAAAAATTTAAAACAATGCCATAAAGTCTCTAAAATACAGTGTCTTAAGATTTTGTTTGAATGTATCAAGTGATTCACTTTGGCGTAAGGCTAACGGCAGTTTATCCCACAGTTTTAGACCAATAGTACAGAAACTTCTATCATTGAATGTTTTGCACTTGTTGTATGGAACAGCATAACGACATTCAGAATTTTCTGATGATCTCAAACATTGTCTACTAGGAACATACTCTGTAAGCAGTTCTGTTAAATACATAGGTGCTCAGCCAGTGTGACAGCTAAACATGAAAGAAAGGATCTTAAAGTCAATCCTTGCTTTCCCCGGCAACCAATGCAAGTCATACAATGCTTGTTTGGAATTGTCAAATTTCCTCCTATTAAGGACAAGTTTTGCACACATGTTTTGAATACGTTGCATCTTACGCACCTCACCGTTAGCTACACCATACAGTATGACATTGCAGTAATCCAGATGTGAAATAACTAGAGACAAAACTAAAATTTCAGTGGCTGCTTTGGTTAACTTTTTTCGGATGTTTTTAATTCGTAGGTAATTCAACATGGCTGTACGACATTTGCGATTTACATGATCTTTAAAAGTTCAAGGTATGAACAGAACTAGAACCACAGTGTTACTTTTGCACGATCGTGAGAGGTGATCGTGTAGCTCTGTTATTCAAGCAGGTATATAAGTTTTGATTCCATACCTCGTATTTTTTATTTCAAAGTAAATGAGATGTGAAACCAAACATATTTAGCCGTACAAAAAAAAACACAAAGAATTATACAGACGATATATAAAACGAAAAAACGGCATATTATCAAATCATGGTCAGGTTTCCGAAAATAATAAATAAGTGACCTTTTAAGGTTTATATCTCATTACTTGTGTTTAAGACATAACCTTTGTAAAGATGCCTGTGGATGGAAAAAAACAATGTGAAAGCAATGGGTCAGGAATTGAAATTCATAGTTCGAAAGAGACGACCAAGGCAGTAGTACTACACTTATAAGTAGGAGACTACCAGTTATTCTTACGCGCTTATTCGATTCAAAACATACGTCGAGTGATCAGATATCTTAATAATTTCAGAGAAAAATATAATCCTGACCTTTTTCCAATTCCAGGTTGAACTAAATAATATATGTTTACAAATTGTGCGTTTGAAAATGTGCTATATAATGTAGCCAGTGTAAGCAAGGGGTCACGTCATTCTAAGAAAAAGATAAAGCATTATGTATGTGGGCTATAGTCGTGATTTGTAATGAAACTTCTAAGTTCTAAGATATTTGGAATGCTCTTTACATTGTTTTTATTTTGGCCACATTTTTTGTCCAGGAAGAGGTTATCTAATTTTCCAACTTTGAAATACAAACACGATTGAACTGGGTTTTCTGTCGGGTTTAACGTCGCACCGACACAATTATTTGCAATCTGGCGACTTTCAAACTTTGGATGGTGGAGGAAGGTACTAGGTGCGACTACAGAAAGTGCACTATTTAAGGCACGAATGGACACCTGAGTATGACCACCGACCTTTCGTAAGCCAGCTCGATGGCTTCCTAACATGAAAGATTTCTACAACTCAAGCGAGGTTTCGAAGCCAGGGTGGGGAGGCAAGTGAGTCGAATTCAGCTTATTCACCGTTATATGGATTAGCCTGCGAGGCCGTTGATAATTCATGCTTTGTCAATAAACCCATACTTGCATATATGCATTAAAAATCCCACTTAGTTTGCCATGATAATTAATTTGTATTAACTGAGTTTAAATTGCCCATTTGCAGGAAGAAAATTTGTAAAAATAGTCAGACAGGATTCCCAGGCTATATATGGACATAAAAAGTGCTGTAAAACCCTCAAAAAAGTCTTAAACCTGCAATTTTGGCTGAGACTCCGGGGTTAAGTTGCTAAAAATTAACAGTTTTTCCTCGAAATTAAAGAATGAGTTTCGAATGAAACTACGGCGATTGTCCTAACAAAATGTTTTCTGTACATTAAATGTAAGATCAGCTGAAGAAAAAAGAAGTTCATCTGTAGAATACTACTTGAAGATCGGTTCCACTCAAGCAATACATTGATCTTGTTGGGAATAATGTAGGGTATAGATCCATTTTGATTGATAGGGTGTATAATTGATGATCAAACTGGCAAGATCGGATTCGAACGTCAATTCATTCATCAAATTCAGTCTAAATATTGTGCAATAAATTAGCATATTCGTTCAAACCTCAACTATGGTGGATGTAATGAATAATCTCCACTCGAAATACGACATATTTAATTACAGTATAAATACCGGTATGTGATATATGCTTTTATTTCTGTGACTACTATTTGCTTCACAATAATTTAGGTTTGCTTTATAAAACACATTGTATATACTTAGGCACTGAGTACTTATGAATAACGTAGTGTATCAATAACTTGCAACTTTAAAGAACGAATATACTTTTCCAATGGAATAAAGTTTTCTAAAATTGTCAAGATTTACTATGATCCACGATTCTCAAAGTTATACATTTTAAACATAAATCTATTTGGTCTAACTTCTCACACCCTTTGAGAAACAATTATTGCATTCTTTATTGCTAAGGTTATATATCACTATGAGAATGCAAACCGTCAAAGACATTTGCCAGTTCACAAAGGCTATTTTTTGACTTTTGTGGTAACTATCTAAATAATCAGACTAGGAAACAGATATGGTATATAATTCAATTAAACTACGAATTTGCAAGGTCTTGACAAATGTATGCAATTGATCGTCATATCCTGTTGGCCTAAGTTTTTTTTACAGTATCTGTCTGTATTCCTTTAAATCAATCGCACATTTCAAGTATGTAAATACTATCACAACCTGTATGGCGTGTTAGAATTAGGCAATTTCTTTTGTTGTCGTAGTAGAGCGAACTAGGCATTGTAAGCCCAGTTTCTTGATTTAGCAGCTCTCCCTGACATTTTCCATCACCACTAAACATCACAATATTGTGGGAGCTAAGTCCAGACAGAAACACGTTGCCATCACTAGATACACACACACCTTTGGTGTAGTTCAGCCTTCTATCCCGCAGTTCACTTTTCACTGTTCCATCTCTTCCTAAACACACAGCTCCATCACTGTTATCTGTTACAATAACATTCTCTCTACTGACAGCAATATGCTGAGACAAAGATTTAAATACTTTCTGTCCATTCACGTTATTGCTGATAGAGTTCAGAAGTGTACCTGATCTATTGTACACGTTGACACCACTTCCGGTAGATACCCACAAATCTCCAGCAGTATAAGCCATTCCCCAGTAAGCTCCACCTTCTATCGATATATCTCTCAGTATCGATAACGAATTATCAACTGATATAAACTGAACTTTATTTTTGTCCGTTTTCACAGCAACTTCATTATGAGCAGTACAGCAAATGCCTGTAGGACAGGCATTTAGATCACAATGAGATTTTACTTTATACTCCATGTCGAGCCATTTTACTTTTTGGTTATTATAGTCAGTGAGAATGACCGTACCGTCATGAAGCTGGCATGTATCAGATATATGACATCTCTTAACATCATTTTGCATTCTGACATGAATCTCTCTCTTCGATTTCAATTTGTATTGTTTTGGAGTAGGCAACTTCTGATGTTTATTCATTGTCTCCAATCGTCCTAAATCTGTGGCAGTCATTATAACGGTTTTTAAATCTGTATTTTCAGTAAAACGAGCAACCCTAGTACCGTGTGACTCACTTTCTTCGAACAATTTCTTAGCATCTTTTACAGTCCTTTGTATCAGTTTCATTTGAACAAACTGTTGTCTAAAACTCATATTGCTTACAGTTTGCAACATACTTGTTAACTTGTCGACTTCTGTTATTGTATTGGCCGTCAAGGTGATTTCCGATTCCATTTCGCTATTTATTTCAGAATACATTTTGTTCAAACTCTCAGCTGCTTCTCTTTTTAATTTCCCGATATGTTCTATTACATTTCTTTCGATATCTTGAATATTGCGTAATATTTCGTTTCTTTGCTTTTCAAAAGAACCGACATTTTTCTGTTTCTTCTTGTTTGCAGCTATTAGCTGTTCGTGAATAGCTTTAGCTTCATCTTGTAAACCTTGTATTTCATTTTGTTGGAAAAAAGGTGTTGTTACGTCTTCTATGTTTTTAATACTCTCACAAGCCCTGGAAAAAAAGAGGTGTAAGGAAAATAATTACATTTGTACATATAGGCGTTGAAATGGCACTGGTTGCTCTGAAAAGCAATAGTACGACAGTTTAGCAATTGATGTCAATAATTATAAATTGGTCAGCGAATAAGTTTCACATATTTGATATAATAAGCATAATATTTTTATCTCAGTTAATTTGAAAATGCTAAAATGTACAATCTATTAGTATCTTTCATAAAATAGAAAGTGGAAACTCCATAGGTCGCTCAACACGACAGAAAGGAGAATGTTGCAGGCTCGGTTTGGCTGAGCCTGTTCACGGACGGTATTGGAAATGCATGCTACCGTCCACGCTCTCTAGCCCCGGGTTGAGCAGAACTCAACATTTGCACATGTTAAAAGTAGCAAAAACAATTTAGAGACATCCGCAGATTGTTCATACGGCGGTGCACATCGAACCTTCGATGACACTAGTGTACAACTCCATGAAGAGCGGCGAATGGTTGTTAGTTGCGTTCACATATTTGATATAGAATCTAAGCATAATATTTTTATCTCATTTAATTTGAAAACGGAAAAATGTATGGAAAATTTCTCATTCTGTTAAAGGTCAGTAATCTTTGTAAAACTGCCAGCAACAATGGCAGTATTTCAGACTAAGGCATTTTTGGTATTTGACCGCTTGATAGGGCTGCGCCTCCATTTTTATTGCACTTTTTTAACTTCCATAAATTAGATTTTTTGTTTGTAATACCGGAAGTAAAATTGAAGTCAAGGCAATAGCGAAATACCTTAGGAAGTAGAAGAACTTTAGCTGTACCTTATATCATACTTAAATTTTCTTAATTCTTCTTATTTCCAACTTCAAACTTCGATATTTACAGGTGCCATATTTAGTCCAAACACACAGCATAAATTAATAAATCCTTTAGTAGTAGCAGCATCCGTCATGCTTTGTGTTAAACGCGAGTTAAAAACATATTTTACAAAGTACATAGCTGGCCTTCTTTATTCGCTATAAAATTGAGAAACTTCTAACGGCTGCCTGCAACTTACAGTTTCCTAAAAAACGCATTAAATACTGAATAAAACCCCCCAAAAACAAGAGCTCCGGAATGGGAAGCAGGGTGTGTGTGTGTGTATGTGCGCGCGCTATGGTCTCTTCACCACCTACCTTAATTCCAGGTCTGAAGTCAATACCTTGAATAGTTAATAAGTTAGGCTCTGAACACTATATACACAAAATATGATGGACAGTTTTGACATTTTAGCTCAGATTGTGACCTTGAATAGTGACCTACAGAGCCGGTTCAAGCGCTCTGCACATCGTGTTATCGCCATCTACCTATGTGCTAAGTTTAAAGTCAATACCGTTAAAGTGAATACGGGAATATTTCGGTAACCCAGGGCCTTTATGATAATGCGCATGTGGGACACTGCTCCATTACTGATAGTCATTACCGTTTAAAATTTACAGCGTGGAGGAAGACCCTTGGTGCCCTAAGACTTCTGACCATTATTTCAGGCACGGTGGGCACCTGGGTAGAACCAAAGAACTTCAGTAAGTCTGCTGGCGTCCTAAAATGAAAGAATTCTACACCCAAAGCAAGGTTTCGAACCCACAGCGGTGAGGGGCATCCTTAATTCTAATATGAGTAGTAATGCTTAAACCATCATAACGATAATATGTTGACGTCACATCGACGTGATAATTAGCACCATGTAGGCATCTAGAAATAGCACTTTCAATTTTGATCAAATGTTAACTTAATAGCATGTTTGAAACGTAATGTCACATAGCAATACTTTGATTAATTTACACACACACTGTGGCGGTTATTTGCTTTGCAGAACAATTCGCCATATTTTGCGCCCTAATGGAACTCTTCCGCAAGACGTATTACAATTTCCGGTCCTGGCGTGTATGGACAGAGGAGCGTGAAGACATGTCATTTTGTGCACGCAGGCGCGAAGAAACAGTTCTGTCATACTTGGTCTAAATTTTACAATAAAAGACATATTAGGATCCGGCGGTTATATGGCATACGAAATAATTTCAATCGGACTGCGCCTTCGTGAAATGTTCGCGCCCATCGTAGGTTTTGCTATGAAATATTTCTTACGTAAAGAATTCTGCACATAAAGCGAGGTTTCGAACATACAGCGGTGAGGGGCAAAGTGATTCAAACTCTGGGACCTTAACCACTCAGCCGCGTTAAAAATATGTTTATACATGATACATGTATAAGGTAGTGATGTGCCGAGGATCTGCATCATACCTACAACTGTAATAAGGTCCAACATAACGGAACTGAACCGGCTTTCACCAAATCTACTACTACGGAGACAGCATATTCTAAGCTCATTCTCGAGTTTTACAACAAACAGACGACTTTCTGTACATATTGAAATAAAATTACTTCCCTTAGATACATATTACTGTCTAGTCGAGAAGTATCGTCAGTATGGCATTGCATTATAGCTCTATAGCTAGGACTTACCGTAAATTTTAATCGTTATCAATACCTACTCTAAATAAATACACGATTTCTTAAAAAGTTTTCTATCAAAATCAAGTGATAGCATACAAGTAAGTTAAAAGTAAGAACTCCTTCCCAGACTATACCCGATATGTCTTTCTGTTTAAATAAGTTTGGACAATTGACGCTCAATTGGAGGCGTGCTCATTAAAGAGGTAATGTCATCGAGTCTGTGATTGGGGTAATAGTCTCGCAATATTACCATGAATTAAAACGAAGACAGACATTTAAAAATTAAATACAAAATGAGGGGAGTTAAATAAACTAGTATATTTTACTTCTAAGAATATATACATCGCAGATATTTCTAGTCACAAACGGTATTTAGCACATAACGTTACATTTTGTTGTGACACCAAGAAAACGAGTCTCTGTCAATAGTCTCTGAATGCAGTAAAACATACCTATGTTCTGTGGCTATACATTTTGTACAGTAGACCATGTCATGTGTTCCACAGTACATCTCAATGTCTCTATCTGGATGGTATCGACATTTCGTTACCATGGCAGCTACTGGTGCGTTTTTAGCATCATCTGTATCCAGAAGCTTGTGAGATTTCGAAGCTGCTATCCTTCTATGACATCTAGCACACGTTGTACAAAGATATTGATTGCATTCTACGCAAAATTTGACAGCTTCTTCTCTGATATTATCTTCCCCACACGGTGTACAGACAATTTCGAAATCAGCATCTGAGCCGTCTCTGATTGATGTGAAGCCACCTCCTTCAGCCATTTCGTAAATATCCTGAAAATATAATCAGAAACATATTTAGCATGATCGCTGTTGTTATTAAATTTGTTCAAGGTATGTCGTGTTCGTGTCAGCATTAGAATTAACAGAAATAGAATTAGTGTTCTATAAGAAAGGTTAAAGGCGAAGTTTTGTGGGAAATAGTGTGTGGAGACTAGGTCTAAACACGTCTACTAGTTAGTGCGGGATAGCTTACTCCAGAGTGATTCAAGTTATCTTCACTTATTTGAAGTCAAATAATATTATATTGTCAAAACTATGTTAAATAGTGAAGTATAAAATGTGATGTGTGAAGATGTTTGAAATCTGAAGTCCCTACCGGTCCTTCGTAGTAATACAATATTTACCACCGCGTATCAGAAGTTCATAATAAACAGATAACTAGTACCCATTTTATCAAACCATAATCTTTGTCGTAAAGCTTGTTCTATTCTCCGTGTGTAAAGCCCCGTCTACATACTGCAAGAAAATCTTGTAGGGCCCATTAATCACTAAATAACCTATCTCTTGTACAAGCAATAGGTGCTTTGCAATATTTCTTGAACTTGGAACACACATCAATTTCAAATGGAGGAAAATCATGACAGGTAAATAAAAAAGATGGCCGAAATGGTACGAAGTGTTTATAAAGATCAAATATTTGGACATTTGAAAAACTCATTAGTGAAAACGTTAATTGAGAAAAAACTCTAGTTAAAGTGATACATATCCAGCTGAAGAGTAAAGCTACTTAAAAGATATTATTTCAGGAAATATGATAAAACAGTCATATTTTGCCAAAGTTTTGAATAGGGTTGTAGTACAGTTGTGTTATTAAAAAGTAAGAACTCCTTTCTTGTGAGAAACATCATTGATAATGTGAAAATACTTTTTGTAACCGAACTTGCTGATGTTACTTTTCCACTGGAGTACTATATAATTATATATATCATTTATTATTGAATTATATAAACTTGGCTTTTGAGCATATCATTCAAAACATTTTTTCTGCTGTCCACACTGCCATGTTTATTTCCTAAAAAAGCCCAGCATACAATGGTGGTTTTATTAGATCTCAATACACATTTAATGAAAAAATGTAAACAAAATATCATACTGGGTAGGTGATCCTCATCAAAAATCCTTTATCAGAGTATTTGACAGCACAACCTTGCAAGAAAAATATGATGAGTTCTAAATGCTACAAGATCTTGTAGCCGAAAAATATCTGGAAGCTGCCACTCAAAAAGACAGTAATGGGGGACACAATGTACTGTCTACACTATACAAGTTGCCATGATTTATGTCTTGTGCAAGTTTTATTGAATAATGTAGATGAGGCTTAAAGGAATAAACAGTTTGACAAAGTTTAGATAAATCTATAAGAAGATAAATCTGATTTAAATGTCACCAAATATACGCACAGCAGTGTACTATTAATAACAAGTCAAGGAAAAACATGCATAGTTACGATAGTATTTTCTTCCTTTTCCATTAACCATATAATCAATGGTTAAAACAATTAAAAATACCTAAGACCTGTCTAAACTAATACAGGGGGCGGATCTAGATTTTCGAGGTGTGAGCGGGGAGCGGAGTTTCTAGTGGGGTGGGTGGGTACCTGGGCATGCATCCCCACCCCCTCCCCTCCAAGGAAATTATTTGGCTAGTATACAACAGATAGTGCTATCTATCTGATGTACAAGTGACATAGTCTGAGCATGAATATATGACACAATGTAAACTTTAAAATTTGTAAATTTTCCACAAAGAAGCCTTTAGACAAATTTGACAAATTTTAAATTTGACTCTCTATCCGGTTTCACGTTTTCACCACCACGTCGGTGATAATAAAAATTACTGATATAGATCTACATGTAAATGTGTGGGAGCCGAAATTTGGCTAACATGTCTGATCTATCAAAAATGTATGCTCGCCGGATTTGATGGTTGGATGTAATATAATTTATAGTTAAAATAATATTTTGCAGGTATCATTAAAGTATTAAAATGATTAATAAATGCCGAAACAAAAACTTACCTGATTTCTTTACAGTTACACTAAATAACAAATTTAATTTGATTTCTTGTTTCGTTTTCGATTCTAGTACAAGGTTTAACCCAATTAGTGATTGCAACCCGTCTACAACCCGTTTATAACCCGTTTTTATCCGTCCACCGGCTTTCATTTGTAATATGTACTGTTCAAGTATACACATGTTATTATAATCGTAATATCGAAGAAATCGTAATGTTTTTCACAAATTTGCATTGTGTTAAGGTTATCATTGGTGTTAACTTAATTTACTTGTAAATGTTCAAATCTTTCCATGTACAATACAAACACGAAAGCTACGACAGAAGCGTCTAAGGCGTGTTTTCAAAATGCAACTTAAAACATTAGTCACTATGGTTCGAGTGCGTACACACTTTTATTGCAAGAATTCATGCCAAAATAAGTATATTCATTTTTCGAAAGAATACATCATATCTTCCCTGAAAACCCACTTCTTAAGTGTCAAAGCTGCGCGTATCTATATTTTATTCACATATGTTTGTGATTGGGGTGGTTGTACATGCTTCTAAAAATATTAGGGGGTAGGGTTTAGTTCACATCTAACAGTTTTTTCACTGTTTGATTACATTCAATGTTCATTAAACATGAGTGAAGGTCGATTTGTTTTGATAATGCTGATGGCAAAATGACTGCGCTACTTAAACCATAAAGACACTGTTGCAAAAACAACAAAAACAAATGATAAGCTGTAAAATCAATAAACCAATGAACTTGTTAAGTGTGCCTTTTCTCGAAAGATGATAATAAATGCCGTCTGCTCAAAATATTTTGACATAAAAAGTTGCAATTTAACATGTAAGATTTATGTATATGGCATTGAATATATTCTTCAATTGAAAGTTTTGATGTAACATGGAAAATGCATGACATTTTGTCCATAAAAGTCAGTCCAGAGTTGTCTTTTGATTGTATTTGTAAACATTCTTCTGTTTTCTTTTCTCACTGATTTCTCTGAGGAAGCACAGCAGAGATCCTTTGTACATGAGGCGGTCTGACTGACAGGGTCTTCACTTCTGAGGTGGCAAATGAATTATACATTACCTTAATATCATTGCCCTCGTTGTGCAATGGAAAATACAAGAATTGCTGTGCGTAAATTATATACATGTTTAAACACTACAGATACATGATTGATTTCATATTGAGCTTTTGGTATAATATTTCATAATTATATAATTTTAAATATTGTCAATGAAATCATGCCAATCAAAGGAGCATGTTAAAACGTACTACTAACAGTATAATTATCAAATATCAAGCCGAAAATTAGTAGATGAATATAACATACACTATCTTTCTTGATCGACCGTATTCGTTTTCTGTTATGAAAACAATGACGATATGGCTATTTCGATATTATCGATCTGATGAAACAGGAGTCACAGTGATATCACTCGTCTTATATATATTACCAAGTATGGTATTGTTTCAATTAAATATATAGAACTTAGATTTAAGATACACACTTTTACATACAAACAAAGAATCATATTTTACTTTGATACCATGATAAATATGATTATATTACTTATATACATGTATGGTTAAAATATAAGTTTGTTTGTTTTGGGTTTAACGCCGTTTTCAACAGTATTTCAGTCATGTAACGGCGGGCAGTTAACCTAACCAGTGTTCCTGGATTCTGTACCAGTACAAACATGTTCTCCGCAAGTAACTGCCAACTTCCCCACATGAATCAGAGGTGTAGGACTAATGATTTCAGACACATGTCGTTTATCAAATAGTCACGGAGAACATACGCCCCGCCCGAGGATCGAACTCACGACCCCGCGATCCGTAGACCAACGCTCTACCTACTGAGCTAAGCGGGCGGGCATAAGGTCACTGTACCAAAACTGTCTGTCATTTCATGTCATGAATATCATTCAACTGGCCATATCCTTATTTGTTTCTTGTCCTATTCGCCAGTTTTAATGTTTTATCAAAACTATTTGTAATAACAAATTTTGTCAAATGTTGTATATTCCTCCCTAAATTCCGGTTTCCCTCGTCCTCTGAAACCTATGATCACATTTATCTTGTTTGTGTAGTACCAGTCCTGAAAAGGCATGCACATTGAACTGTTATTTTGGGTGTTCTAGATGTCAACACAACACTAGGTCAAACTTCTCCTTTGTCTACCTATGGATTCATTTTGAGATAGTTCAAATGAACAACAAACTTTATCTATCATAATGCTGCAAATACCTAAACATATCGGGCAAGGTACCGGTCTATCTGAGTCAAAAAGGTTTCTATATATCAAAATGTTTGTTTGGATCTCTGGATTACGAAACTGCATGATGCAGTTTCATTATCTGTGCTAGATAATTGATATTTAAGATGGCGTCCATAATGGCCTCCGAAGAAATGGTTACATTTCTGAATATGGAGGTTTATGGATATAATGGGTGCTTAATTGTATACTTCTTATTAAAAAAACCCACTAAAATGTTTCTTACGTTGTCAAATGATGATATAAGGGATCTTGTCATGGAACATAACTAATATCCAAAATGGCATCCAAGATGGATGTCAGCATGAATAAGACTTTTGTTTCAAGACTTCGTAGACAAACTGACAATGTCATAATTTCTTTGGCAAATAATCGATACTGTCCTATGGTAATACATTTACACATTTCACTCTTTGTCAACATGTCAACATAAATAGCATGCATTTTAACAGATAAAGCTAAATTTGAGACAATTTGTTCAAGATCTTAGACTTGATTGATATATTTAACAGTTTACAGTCATAAATTTAGTTTTATCTGTATCCAGTCTTCTCTCATGAACAGACATAATCAAACCGAGTCTGCTATTATTCTGCTTGGTTGCATTCTATGCTTCCAAAGGATCGTTTTACAGAGTTTATTCTGTATCTGTCTATAATGAATCTGTGTTTATAACTGACATCAATTTTTAAGTATAAACATATCGCGTGTTTTAAACATGCAATAATACGTAGTAGGGCATTTTAGAAGCACATACATACATCACTCTATGTGGTTGCAAAATTACACACTTATTATAACGTTATTTAGGGACAGCTGCAGATTATGTCATCATTAGAGACTGCAAACATTTTAGGTCATTATTTAATTGATATCTTCTTCTTTTCAAGTCGCAGAATATAAATAATTGGACAGGTTTCCAAATGACTGGAATGACACATGGATTTATCTCTGTAAACTTTTTTCACAAAAAACACATGTCAAAATTCAATCAAATCAGCAACACAAAGCAATTTTGCTATACATAGAAAAATGTTTATGTCATTTTCTTAAAACTAACAGGTTTTATTATTCAGACTGCCTGCTATTAAATAGGCACAGTGCCGCGTCATGTTCCTTTATTTGCCGTTTTTGGTTAGCTATGTCTGTGTTTTATGTATTTATTAGTAATTGTCACATTTATAAATGCATTACTACAGAGTTACATTTCCGAGAACTGCTTTCTCGGAACATGCTTTTGACCTACTGGATATTTACATGATTTGTTTCTCAACAGCTAGCATTTACATGGCACACAACTGAAGTTGGTATCTATATTTAATCCGGGATCGTTACTATGGCTTCATTGATAGACTCGATGAGCAGATCCTATGGAAGTATAAATTATGTTACGAAATGTGCAACATGCCTGATACCTCCGATTAAAGCAGACCTCTGTAATACAAATGCATTGAATTGACTCATTGACTGAAAAGGAACAGAAAATAGAACAGAGCGGGAGACTTTCTACAGCCGCCACTAAAGCACTTTTAAGATATCCTCTGTGTTCAAAGTTTGTTTTATACTCTAAGGTCAATGATTGACAATCAAAACAATACAGCAGTTATGTTTAATTCCTTCCTTAAAACATATAATGTTGAACATAATTATGATTACAAAGGCTTTACTATTTCAAAACTTTCAAACAGTCGAGCTAAAAATGTTCAAAACCTACTATAAATCCAAAACAATGTAAGTACTAAAGGAACCAAACCCTCCCAGACTGTTGGGAATGTTAACAACAATGTCTCTGTATAAGTTTACTAATTTTTAGAAGTTAGTTTGCAAATGCGTAATATATAGTTTGCATTTGTACTTCGTATCAAGGTTTCTTTGCCTTTAATTATTTAAAACAGGCGAGGTTCTTGTTTTTCTATGAACAGGTTACAACTCTTTTATTCATTTCAAAATCTGCACATTATATTGTATCTTAAAAGAAGATTGTCCTTTGCAAGAAATTATTTATGCGCTTAATACCTTATAGTTATATCCTTTCTCAGACAAATAACTTTTTCATGGTGAAATCTTTAACAAAGGAAAGAACTGTGTAAAGCACAAAGAAAAATAACCAGCTAAAAATGTAAAATGTATAATTTTTATGTGTACTAGAAAATCAAAAACGATAAAGAAGTATTTTTGAAGGGACCCTTTTATATGCAATAGTGAATACATAATATAGAGCAAACACATTTGGAAATAATGAAATGTACTATTTCTGTCTGGTTTTTTTTTGCATGACTTTGCTTAATGAAGTACTGTTTGTTAATTTTTACAATAATACTGTATTTACCTAATTTATATCTTACGATCCAATCAGCATCAGCATATAACACATTAGATGCTATTCATTTACAAAGACAAGTAAATAAATGTACCTACCTATTTTGGCGGCCATCTTGGACGCCATATTGAATATCGGTAATCTACCACAAAAACTGCAACTGCATCAAGCAGTTCTATAATTTTGAGTGCTTTACGAATATTTTGATAATTATGTAAAAACCTGTGTTCACAGGCAAAGACCGGTTACCTTCTAAAGAAGGCATTGTATTGTCTACCATTGTCACTACTTGTGGACAACAGAAGAGAACAAAAAGACATTTTTATTCTTGTAATGATTCTGAATGTTAACGTCGTCATGCTTACTGGAAGAAAAAAAATTGATTCGGCTATCTTTAATGTTAAGCTTGTCCTCAAAGAAGTAAATGTCTGGTTAAACTTTACAGGGCAGGGCGCAAACTGATTTTGAAATGAACACCCGTTTACTAAATCTGCTGGCTTGGACAATATAAATTCATCAGCAATCCTTCATGTATTCAAATGATTCTAAAACCCAACTAAGACCGAAGCCAATCTGATGTCACTTTCGTCTATCGTCCGTAATTGTAACATCTTATGATAAAAAAATCCGACCTTGTGAAATGTTAAATTATATATCTTTTGCATTAACAGACTTTCAGTTCTATCTGAAGTTGTAAATTCATAAATCGAAAATTTGTTTGTTATGTCTTTACGAATAGAATCTATACTAAATGAAATGAAATAATGTTTCATTTTCGTTTGGTTTGTAACCCGTTTACTTACCACGTTATTTGTCTAAAATATATGCAATTTACACCATATAACAGTATTCTTATAATGTTTATGTTATATCTATTGTACACGAAATTGCAATGTGCTAATGTAATTATTGCTGTAAAGTAACTGACATCTGGATGATTCCAATATGAGATATACCTGTAAAATACAGACTTGAAACTGCAGTGAGACACTTTGTAAAATGGTATCAAATTAAAAAGTAGCGTTACCTTATTATATAAATTAATATACCCTCGTAATATTTCAAAATGAATCGCGAAATAAATCTAACATATGAACTATTTATACAAAATAAGGTGCATAACAATTGTACTTATCATGTTTTCATACTATAACCAAAAATAAAGTTAAGAAATAATATATCCCAAACTGTGGTTTATACGTGTGCAGATGTTCGTTCTATTTATATGCGCGCTGATGTTTTTTATACTATTACGTGCGCAGTTATTACATGCAAACGTAACAGTATAAAAACAACTTGATGTCACCTCTGTGCCACCATTGATTTGTCGTTAAATAAAATCATTGTTTGGAGTTTAGATGCGAAGGAATTATATCCCGAGGGCGAATAATAATGATTTTATTCAAGAGCAAATCACTGTTTGAGATATATTATTTTGATTCTAACACGTCGTCAATGATTATTATGTACATTCTTGACGACATTCATCAAATATTTGCCAGTTTCTGTTGGTTTCTTTTCCAGACTTTCTTTGTTTAATAGGAAAATGAATTTAGTCGTGTTAGAATTTTCAATTTACTATTTAGGCTGGTAAAAGTATTTTCTTCATTGCCTTAAATTAAACCGGAATTACTTTACGTTATTAGTGTCTATATTCCGGGATTCCTATAAACTAAAAATTATGCAAGATTTTTAGTATGATAACAATGGTAAATCTTACAACCCGCTTTCTATCTTATTATACAGGGCATTTCGGTGTTTTATTTGTTTGAAGCAGTGTTTATTTGTAACGTAAGTGTCCCTTCGACAAAATTCAACACTATGATTAGTTCGGGTGTCCTGAGACCAGGGAATCCGTTTAACAGCTCTGTCCCAAATCATTCTTTTTGAAATTGTGGACGACGCATCGTCTTCTTATATTAAACTGAAAAGAAAATTTGTATACAAACACAAACAGTTCATACACTTAAGCAATGTACCTACAGCACAATTAAACAACGATTTCTGATAAGAGGGAATGGATAGGAGATCCATAATTATTATTTGTAAATTGACTACAAAAACAATCATTGATGTTGATGTTGGTTTGTTTGTAAAGGTATTGTAAAAAATATACAACAACTGTTTGCAATATACGATTACTTAAAACTTGTCTCACCGCAACAAGGGCATTAATTAGATACCCATTTTATCTTATGAATTGTAGCAGTTGCAGTTACTTCGAACCAAGTTTGGTTGTATTATATGCTTTCGAACGATATTCTTATAGATTTTATTACTTATAGCAACAGTAGTCTTTAAGTACCGTGTGGAGGCTGAGTATCGTTTTCGCGTGTCTAGACTGTTGTTATATTTTCTGGAATCATGGGAGTACATTCAATTTTACTAGAATAGAATTCCGCTTAAGCCGATGCTAGGAGGCTTGAGGGGTGTAACACATTTCATTACCTCTCGCGAACAGACTCAATCAAACAAAGTCTGCTGTTTGTTTGCTTCGTTGCTTTCTATGATTCCATAGGATCTTCTGATAGATTTTATTATCCTTTGTATCACTAATATTTACCAAACGCAATGGCCTGCCTAAAATAGGGCTTTGAGGATGTTTCTTTATATATTTACTGACATTTAGCTCCATAGATTATTACTTCAGATGGTAGATGAATGTTGTAAATTCTGTTTTAGTTTTAAGTTACATTGGTCTGCTATAGCAATTGCCTTCAAAGACTGGATCCTCGTTAGCTATGTTTTAAATAAAATAAATAATGATTTGTAGGATTTTTAAAGGTGGCATGGAATGCGCATTCCGACTGAACGTTGTAATGTTGCAACTTGTTAATCGAACTCATTGAATATATAAAATTTAATCTGTTTACGTAACAATTGTATTACACATGTGTTTCTCAGTTGAAAAGTCATATATATTTTTGGAAGTAGGTTGAAAAGTTTCATCTCTTAATTATTTTTTTTACTTGAGCAGTTTCATCACCGATTAGTTTGTCAGAAGCACTTTCTATCCTCCCCTCACCTAATAAATGATGTTTTTATCGTGATATTTCATAAAAAAATATTTATTTACAGTGAAATATAAACCTATTGTATAAGGGACATAAAGCCATAATTTTACAGGGCCAAAGACAGACTTATCGGATCGTTCAGCACGACTTTTTGTCGTGTTATTGGTACTGATTAGTTTCCCAGCATGATCATTTCGGCCTGGGTGGTTCCAATACTCCCGCTTTCATAACTCTGGGTATTGTATAATCACCCCTTGGATATGGTGCCTGCTTTTTAATTCTGTTTTTTTTTTGGCAGTTCCTGTGATATGCAGGCTCCATAACCTCAGATCCCCTTTCTAAATTCCAGTTTGTTTAGTTCTGCCCATTGTTTTCTCGTTTAGGGCAAACCCATTATTTTATCTGGAGACCATATGCCGCTTTTCATGGAATTACACGCTAGTGTATCATGGAAGGTTCCATGTGTACCGCCGTATAAACACATCTGCGGATGTCTCTAAATTGTTTTTTGTTCTGCTCAACCCGGAGATATAGGGCGTGGACGATAGCATGCATTTCAACTACCGTCCATGAACAGGCTCAATCAAACCGAGTCTGCAACATTTTTGTTTTTGTCGTGTTGAGCGACCTGTGGAGTTTCCACTTTTTCTCTTTTAGTCGAGTGTGTTCTGCATCAGTACTGGTTTTTACAAATAGCGTTGAGTGGATGAAAAGGTCGAGTATTTCAAAAGAAGGCTCTGCTCTGGTTTGTGAAAAAATGGAATAAAGTGTACTGTTTGGCGTTTTCATTACTATTTTTTGAAAATATCTTGGTACAACAGCACGTACAAATTCTATTTAACCTTTAAGTGACCAGGGCAGACCAGGATCAGCCTGCACCTACATGCAGATTGATCATGATCTGCACTTTTCGATATTCATTCAGTAAATTTTTAGTGAACACCCCTTCGAATAATAAATGGCATTGCCAAAATTGAATGATAGGCCAGTCCATTTTAGAAATTTAGGATGGTTACGGTTAATAAATAATGGATCATAAATATGTCATACAGCGAACCTCCTACTCAGGATACAGCATCCGCAACTTAAATACATGCCCGTTTCATACAATATACCTGGGGTCATTGGCAAAACATCGCTGATTGAATTTCTTTAGTAGAACAAGAAATCATTAGAAAAAAATATTGTAATAACAACCCAGAACATACCCGAACAAGTTTGGATATTTCTTTTGTTGTGCAGTATCTGAGTTATAGGTGCATTAAAAAACTGCTCTTAACGATAACGTGAAGTGTAAACAATTTGTATCCTGCCATATTTTGTTTGTGTCTAATTTAACTATTTACCCACAAAGCTTTCTCATCACACTTGATCACCATTTGTTTCAACAAATAAGATGCCGTATAGAAATGGTTTGAGTTACTCGAAGACCAAACCCATTTTGATACTTGTTGCATCACACCAATGAAATGAAATAAAACAATGAGAATTAATGAATATATCCTGTTTACCTTGTTCGTAATCAACTAATTTCGTTATATTACAAGTGTCTTGTTACAGGTGTGTATACATCTAGACAATAATTTACGATACATCGACGTATTTAATGACTAAGCGAACTTCCTCGTTTACAAGCATTATTTATTTTCATACCATGGATTAGTATTTGCCTACGCTATTTTAAATATACATGTATACTCTTTTCTTATTATTTTTTTTGTTATTTTACTTTAGAATATTGTTCATATATTAGTTTTTTATAAATAGCTTAAAGTTTATAAACATGTAGTTACGTAATACAAGTAATACAAAAACAGATCTGTACCCTTCATTATAACGTTTTTGATAAATAACATATGTATACTTGATCACCTTTTAGGCTTCATTGTCGTGTTTGGATAATGGTAGCTGTACCTTTTTTATATGAAAGTATCTAGGTCAAGTTAGTAATTAAAACATTGATGTTCTTCACAACGTTTTGTTATTGTTATGAAGATTATAAATGAATTCTGAACACGAACCGGGTTGCTTTTAGATCGTGATTAAAATAGTTGTATTACATTACCCTCCGTTGGCTGTGTCGGTACAACTATCGTGGTTTGGTATGTTTACTAAACCAAATTTAAGATAATGAATGTTTTATTATAACCACCAATATCGATTTTCATTAATTTGTAGCTTTCGTTTGATCTTCTAAATTAGTAATAGGTTACTTCGTGACTTGCGGCTTTATTAAAGATGTAAGTTATACAAATGTACATAATTCTGAAGATCTCAGCTGGTGGAAGTAAGGTGTTTTAGAAATTTGCAAAATTATATATCTTCAGTTTCATGGACGAAAACGTGTGTTTAATTGTGGTCCTTGAACATTTTTTTAAATACTGTTTTTGAAATTATACAAAAAATATGTTTAAAATATTGCCTTGATGCTAAGATGTCCTATGATTTCAATAATCTATAACTAAAGTCAGAACTGAATCTAACAAGTTTTGTTTGTCCAAAATAACTGAAAATACGTTTCTGAAGATAAATTGAAAACAAATCAAGATATTTTTTCTCATTTTAAAAAGTTCTGTTACCATTTTCGTTTGATTTAGAATGATACCTGATATAAATGGTATTGTGTTTAAAGATAGATCAAGGACAATTCTTTTTACAGAAAGGCATATCAAACGTAAAGCTCCAAATTTATCCCAATAAGCATGTTGCCTGAATCGGGCGAAAACGAATAATTTTCTCACAGTATGTAGATCAAACAACTCGAGGTACCTAGTATTATCAGTGGTTGTTAGCTATCCCATAATTTATCCAACAATATATTCCAATACGGGTAAAGATTCTTTTTTCTAGATATATCTTAAAATTGCCCTGTTGATTTCAACGAGTTGCATCTGAATTTAGCTCTAATGAACAGACTATCAAACTTCGAACAGATCTTTTTAAAGATATTATTTACTTTAACAACAGTCTTTAAATGTGGTATGGCGGCCATAAAGGTATCCGTGTACTTGGACAGTGTTATATCATTCGGTATCATGGATCCCATTCAATATGTCTGTACAATATATATATATATAACGTTTCGCTTAAACTGGTGTTTGGAGACAGGTGTTTCAAATTTCATCAGTCATACTTGAACCAGGTGAGGATTATATTGCTTGTTTGTACTCCACCTTTTCGAAGAATACCTTTATGGTCTTTACTAAAGAAAAAAAACATGTAATTTTCAAATAGTTTTATCAAAAATAGCTTGTTTGCCAAACAAAAAGGCGATATCACTTTACTTGTATTGTACAATTTGTGAGGGTTTAATGATTCTATTCGTATTTTTTATGAGATCTTATTATTATAGTTTTGAAAGCATCCTTCTCAGTAACTTTTTTTTAATTGAAACACTGTTTGTACTGTCATGGTATATAGTCAATCTGAATTGGAGTTAAATCTTAAGCGTTATACAAAAATATGGGCGAGCAACAATGAGACTGTACTTGACGTTTTCGATGATTGCCACCTCGGCATAAATTACGGTATTACGGTACAGAAGTGTGATGCACTGTCGAACATTCGTAATATCGCTTTTCGCTCAAAGTGGTAATGGCAGGATAACACCATGCGAAGTCCCAAATACACGAAAGTGCGATGTTAAAGTCGTACTTAATCATTTCGCCCTTAGGGCGGAGGGGCGATATTGCAATAATACGATGTAAGGAAACGTGAAAACACGATGCATCAGTAAATTTGTAATATTACCTCTTATCGTAGTATTTTTGCCTTTTCGGGTCAGAATATGACACTATCGAGTTTATCAAACTACAGGGATAGATGTCCACAACGGAACACAGAACGAACATACCTGGACTTTACAGGCATTAATTGTAGAACGAATTAATAATCTTGTCGAAACAAAACAAACAACGACTGAACAAGAAATACATGGAGTTAAAATTAAACAAAACAGAAAATCAACGTAAATACTTCGTTTCAGAGTCATAACATATTTCAAGCATGTGACATGTAAGCGCCCACGCATCATATATATCCATAACTACATTATTAATCATTATTTCAGGTATAAACAAAGACGCAGGTAGGTAGATATTTTACAAACGTATGAACCTAAGGTTAAGTTTAAATCATTGAGGTCTGCTCCGAACCAAAAACCTCTTATGAATTATAAATAGGTATCAAAATGCAACTGCATTGTTTTAGATACTAGTAGGTTGATTATTTAAGTTTTGTTGTTTTTCTAAGTAAACCAGGTGCTCAGACGGATGGAATGAACACAACATTCCAGCTAGCTATTGTGAACAAATGTGTTACATTGATAGGTTTTATGATGTAATAAACCTTTTTTTTGCATTATTGTAATAACTAGCTTATCTTATTAATAATCACCAGAAAAAGGGATTTTCTTGTTAAAGCATATAAGCCGCGACATGGGAAAACTAACATAGTGGCTTTGCGACTAGCATGGATCCAGACCAGCCTGCGCATCCGCGCAGTCTGGTCAGGATCCATGCTGTTCGCTTTTAAAGCCTATTGCAAAGAGAGAAACCATTAGCGAACAGCATGGATCCTAACCAGACTGCGCGGATGCGCAGGCTGGTCTGGATCCATGCTGGTCGCAAACCCACTATGTTGGTTTTCTCATGGCACGGCTCATATGTGTTAAGAAGAGCTTTGCTGTATCATAAGCAAATAACTAGTAATACACAGTGATATACTTTAATACATATTATCATTCATTTGTATAATTTATATACAGAGCTGTACATTTGGCTTCATCTACATGTTTTGCATTTCACTGTTGCTCACAGCTTATGTACAATGCATTGATATGGTTACTTAAAGGTCCATTTGGTCTTTTGATGTATTTATGTTATGTATTTGCAATTTATGTAAACTCATGTAACAATAATCAGTGGATATCTTTGTCATCTACACTATGAAAAAAATAACATTCAATATCAATGAAAATTTATCTATTTTAAATAATGTAAAATTATTACTATTATCATTATTATAATACCAGATTTATATAGCGTCATTTTCATGATCAATTTCACGTTCAAAGGCGCTTTACATAGTTCAAATGCAGCCACACAGGGCGCATATTTCATCCTCTACTAGTACAGACACAGAGCGATCTGACCAGAGGGACAGAGTGAGACAAAGCCCCCGCGACAGAGAGATCAGAAATCAGATACAGGCTTGTCCGGCTAACTTAGCCTAACTCGTTGCGAATAGACAGCCTGGTTCTTTAACGTGCCCAGTTTATAGCACTGATACACGCAACGATTGCCTGGGTTCCTGACCAGTACACCTCTAGTTGGGTGGGAAACACTGAAACGCGTTTCTGAAAATTCCCGAGTACCTGCCGGGGATCGAACCCCCGACCTCAGGATTGGAGGGCCAGTGTGCAAACCACTGAGCTATCCGCCCACCCACAATGATGACAAATGGGTGAAACCCTTACATTTCTTTTTTTTTGGAATTAAGACCCAGTTTTTGACCAGGTCCTATTTTGGTTGATTTTAGGATCTAGCAAGGGCTTTTTTCACATTTTTCACTACAAATGTCTCAGTGTTATTGAAATTAACATGTTTTTCATTGAAATAACAAATATTTTAACAATTAAATGGATCTTGAATGAAGATTGCATTAAAAACCTGTAATAAAATGCAAGGTATTGCTTGCACAGGGCTAAATTTCGCTTATTTTCTGAATGGGGATGACCTGTATTAAATGCATATTTCCCTAGATTTTCTCAATAATTTGCAAAGAAATTAAGCAGGTCGTTGTGAAATAGGTGAGTCTTGAGAATGGATGCTAATTCCAGAATAATTCAGACAAAAAAAAAATCTTATAAGCCTATCACTATTGTACTATTTATTTGAACTGTCAAAACATGTTCCCGGCTTTCATTATATTTTGTTCACACCTATATAAGATAAACATGAAAGCCAGAACATGTTTTGACAGGTAGTCCAAATATAAATAGTCCTATTCTTTTACTCTATCGCATTTCAGTAGGTCCAGTTGGTCTTTTTATGTATTTATAATTATGTATTTGCAATTTATGTAAACTACGGTGGCACAGAGGTGACATACACTACTCTTTTTAGCTCACCTGAGCACAAAGTGCTCGGGGTGAGCTATTGTGATCGCTAACCGTCCGGCGTCCGTACGTCCGTCGCCCGTCCGTCCGTCCGTCCGTCCGTCCACACTTTCCTTTAAACAACATCTCCTTCTAAACCATCAGGCCAATTTTGATAAAACTTCACAAGGATGATCCTTGGATGGTCTTCTTTAATTTTTTTTCAAAGAATTGAATTTCGTACAGAGCTCTGGTTGCCATGGCAACCGAAAGGAAAAACTTTAAAAATCTTCTTATCCAAAACCGCAAGGCCTAGGGCTTTGATATTTGTTATGTAGCATCATCTAGTGGGTCTCTACCAAGACTGTTCAAATTATTCCCCTAGGGTCAAATATGGCCCCGCCTCGGGGGTCACATGGTTTATATAGACTTATATAGGGAAAAACTTTGAAAATCTTCTTGTCCAAAACCATAAGGCCTAGGGCTTTGATATTTGTTATGTCGCATCATGTAGTGGGCCTCTACAAAGATTGTTCAAATTATCCCCCTAGGGTCAAATATGGCCCCACCCTGGGGGTCACCTGTTTTATATAGACGTATATAGGGAAAAACTTTGAAAAGCTTCTTGTCCAAAACCATAAGGCCTAGGGCTTTTATATTTATTATGTAGCATCATACAGTGGGTCTGCACCAAGATTGTTCAAATGATACCCCTAAGATGAAATATGGCCCCGCCCCGGGGGTCACATGGTTTATATAGACTTGTACAGGAAAGAAATTTTAAAAATCTTCTTGTCTGAAACCACAAGGCCTAGGCTTTTGATATTTGGTATGTAGCATTGCCTTGTGGTCCTCTACCAAGATTGTTCAAATTATTCTCCTGGGGTGAAAAGAGGCCCTGCCCTGGGGGTCAAAAATTTCACATAGACTTGTATAGGAAAATTTTCTTGTCTGAAAGTTCAAGGCCTATGCCTTTGATATTTTGTATGAATCATTGCCTAGTTGATCTCTAACAAGTTTGTTCGAATTATGCCCCTTGGGTGAAAAGAGGCCCTGTCCCAGGGGTCACTTAATATATGAGTTATATAGGAAAAAATACTTCAAAAATTATCAGATCATATTTCCTAGTCTGTTTAATTATAATTACCTGATTACCAATCAGAACCAAGACTGATAAAGTCAGAACATATAAAAGATTTTTTTTCTAAAAAGAAAAAGATTATCTAGTCGACGGCCAGACTAGGAGAGGTGGAGCGTAAAGGATGTTGCACTTTTTCATTACCTCTCACGAACAGCCTTAATCAAACCGAGTCTTAATGATTTGCTTGTTATTACAGATGCATTTAGTACAATAATTATATACTAAATTGGAAACTTATATAGCGTCTATGCAAACTTCTGTCATTCTATATCACGGACTTACTGTGTATCTTCACTTTTATTTGTCACTTTTTAGCTCACCTGTCACGAAGTGACAAGGTGTGCTTTTGTGATCGCGCAGCGTCCGTCGTCCGTCGTCCGTAAACTTTTCCTTGTGAGTTTTCATGGGATCTTTATGAAAATGGGTCGGAATGCTCAACTTGGTAAATTCTAGGTCAAGTTCGAAACTGGGTCACGTGCCATCAAAAACTAGGTCAGTAGGTCTAAAAATAGAAAAACCTTGTGACCTCTCTAGAGGCCATATATTTCAAAAGATCTTCATGAAAATTGGTCAGAATGTTTATCTTGATGAAATCTGGGTCAAGTTTGAAACTGGGTCACGTGCCATCAAAAACGAGGTCAGTAGGTCAAATAATAAAAAAACATTGTGACCTCTCTAAAGGCCATATTTTCCATGGGATCTGTATGAAAATTAGTCTGAATGTTCATCTTGATGAAATCTAGGTTAAGTTTGAAACTGGGTCACGTGCGGTCAAAAACTAGGTCAATAGGTCTAAAAATAGAAAAACCTTGTGACCTCTCTAGAGGCCATATATTTCAGGAGATCTACATGAACATTGGTCTGAATGTTCATCTTGATGATATCTAGGTCAAGTTCGAAACTGGGTCACGTGCCATCAAAAACTAGGTCAGTAGGTCAAATAATAGAAAAACCTTGTGACCTCTCTAGAGGCCATATTTTTCATGCGATCTGTATGAAACTTGGTCTGAATGTTCCTCTTGATGATATCTAGGTCAAGTTCGAAACAGGGTCATGTGCAGTCAAAAACTAGGTCAGTAGGTCTAAAAATAGAAAAACCTTGTGACCTCTCTAGAGGCCATACTTGTGAATGGATCTCCATAAAATTTGTCAGAATGTTCATCTTGATGATATCTAGGTCAAGTTTGAAAGTGGGTCACGTTCCATTAAAAAGTAGGTCAGTAGGTCAAATAATAAAAAAACGTTAAGACCTCTCTAGAGGCCATATTTTTCATGGGATCTGTATGAAAGTTGGTCTGAATGTTTATCATGATGATATATTAGTCAAGTTCGAAACTGGGTCAACTGCGATCAAAAACTAGGTCAGTAGGTCTAAAATAGAAAAACCTTGTGACCTCTTTAGAGGCCATATATTTCATGAGACCTTCATGAAAATTGGTCAGAATGTTCATCTTGATGATACCTAGGTCAAGTTTGAAACTGGATCACGTCCCATAAAAAACTAGGTCAGTAGGTCAAATAATAAAAAAACCTTGTGACCTCTCTAGAGGCCATACTTTTCATGGGATCTGTATGAAAGTTGTACTGAATGTTCATTTTGATAATATCTAGATCAAGTTTAAAACTGGGTCAACTGCGATAAAAAACTAGGTCAGTAGGTCTAAAATTAGAAAAATCTTTTGACGTCTCTAGAGGCCATATTTTTCAATGGATCTTCTTGAAAATTGATCTGAATGTTCAACTTGATGATATCTAGGTTAGTTTCGAAACTGGGTCACGTGCGGTCAAAAACTAGGCCAGTAGGTATAAAAATAGAAAAACCTTGTGACTTCTCTAGAGGCCATATTTTTCATGAGATCTTCATGAAAGTTAGTGAGAATGTTTACCTTGATGATATCTAGGTAAAGTTCAAAACAGGGTCACGTACCTTTGAAAACTAGGTCAATAGGTCAAATAATAGAAAAACCTTGTGACCTCTCTAGAGACCATATTTTTCAATGGATCTTCATGAAAATTGGTCAGAATTTTTATCTTGATAATATCTAAGTCAAGTTCAAAACTGGGTCACAGGAGCTCAAAAACTAGGTCACTATGTCAAATAATAGAGAAAAACGACGTCATACTCAAAACTGGGTCATGTGAGAAGAGGTGAGCGATTCAGGACCATCATAGTCCTCTTGTTTTATTATTGTTATTCGCAATATTCGCCCACGTCATTTCAAAAAGAACCTAGTTTTCTTTGTTACTGTTGTACCTTAGATTATATTTCATGTGTTAAGTTTACATGGCATTATATTTACAAACAGGTAGTAACGCAACACTAAACAAATATGTTTATATACTCTTTTTTTTCTCTTATGATTTTAGGTTTTAATAATATAACGTTTCAAAGTCAGCGATGTTTTTTGTTGTTTACGTAATAGAACGATCTGTTATGTAGGTGATGTTTACAAATCGGTATGATTCAGTACATTTTATATAGAAATGGTCCGCTAATGTATCGCCTCAAAAGACACGATTGTACGGTGGTATGTTTAGGACATGCAATTATTTTTTTAGGATTAAATTATCTTGAGCGATCAACATCTTATCTCGTGCGCACGACATCTTATCTTGAGCGATCAACATCTTATCTCGAGCGATCAACATCTTATCTTGAGCGATCAAGATAATATCTTGAGCGATCAACATCTTATTTCGTGCGCACGACATTTTATCTTGAGCGATCAACATCTTATCTCGTGCGCACGACATCTTATCTTGAGCGATCATCATCTTATCTCGAGCGATCAACATATTATCTTGAGCGATCAACATATTATCTTGAGCGATCAACATATTATCTTGAGCGATCAACATCTTATCTCGAGCGATCAACATATTATCTTGAGCGATCAACATCCTATCTCGAGCGATCAACATATTATCTCGAGCGATCAACATCTTATCTCAAGCGATCAACATATTATCTTGAGCGATCAACATATTATCTCGAGCGATCAACATCTTTTCTCGGTCATCTTATCAATATCTATTAAGGACCTTTGTGTGAATTCAGATCATTAGTAAAAACATACGGCTGCCACCGTTTTTGTTTTTATTTAGATTATACTTATAACCGTTTCACATGTTTGCAGGGTTAGAAAGTTAAATACGGAAACTGATAAAAAGGCAGCAAAAAATCAGTGATGATGCAAAGAAATAAATTTAAGTCCTTGACAAAAAAAATAGTATGTAGGCTTTACTATGGAAGCCCTGGAGGGACAATTGATTTCCGTACTTCCCACAGACTTCTAACTTTTGCACTACTCACTTTCAATTTCTTGACTTCCTAATTCCTACTTCTAACTTCCTCACTTCTGACTTCTAACTTCCGCACTTCTGACTTCCAACTTCCCGACTTTCGACTTCTGATTTCCAACTTTCACACTTCTTACTTCCGACTTCTTGACTTCTTACTTCCTTCTTCTAACTTTCGCACTTTTGACTTCTAACTTCCGCACTTCTGACTTCCAACTTCCTGACTTCATACTTCCAACTTCCGCACTTCTTACTTCCGACTTCCAAAAAAAGGAAAGTTGGCAGTCAGAAGTGCGGAAGCTGGAAGTCGGAAGTCAGGAAGTTAGAAGTCAGAAGTGTGGAAGTTAGAAGTCAGAAGTGCGATAGTTAGAAGAGGGAGGTAAGAAGTCGGAAGTAAGAAGCGTGGAAGTTGGAAATCAGAAGTCGAAACGCAGGAAGTTAGAAGTCAGAAGTGCGGAAGTTAGAAGTTCGATAGTTAGAAGAGGTAGGTAAGAAGTCAGGAAGTCGAAAGTAAGAAGTGTGGAAGTTGGAAATCAGAAGTCGAAAGGCAGGAAGTTAGAAGTCAGAAGTGCGGAAGTTAGAAGTAGAAATTAGGAAGTCAAGAAGTTGGAAGTGAGAAGTGCAAAAGAACAAGTGGGAAGTACGGAAATCAGTTGTCCCTCCAGGGCTTCCATGCCTCGCCCATATATTTAACGATTTTCCTTGTTTTCCCTTAATTCATACATGCAACTTTTCTGCGCGAATTTATCAGTCAAACTGAAATTTGTTGCTGTTCTAACATGCAGTATGCATCATTGGTTATGTTCATTTGATTTTGAAGATAGGATGACCAATTATATGCATTGCTCTCCCAACTGATGTGATAAACTTGTGGGAAGTTTAAATAACAGCGGAATAGGCGGGACCCTAATTAACAAAGTGTCCGTATGTTTTACTGATGACCTAAATGCACACGTAAATGGCCTTAATATATATAAATAAGATGTCGTGCGCTCGAGAGATCGATGTTGATCGCACAAGATAAGATGTTGATCGCTCGAGATAATATGTTGATCGCTCGAGATAAGATGTTGATCGCTCGAGATAAGATGTTGATCGCTCAAGATAATATGTTGATCGCTCGAGATAATATGTTGATCGCTCAAGATAATATGTTGATCGCTCGAGAAAAGATGTTGACCGCTCAAGATAATATGTTGATCGCTCGAGATAAGATGTTGATCGCTCAAGATAATATGTTGATCGCTCAAGATAATATGCTGATCGCTCGAAATAAGATGTTGATCGCTCAAGATAAGATGTTGATCGCTCAAGATAATATGTTGATCGCTCAAGATGATATGTTGATCGCTCGAGATAAGATGTCGTGCGCACGAGATAAGATGTTGATCGCTCAAGATAATATGTTGATCGCTCGAGATAAGATGTTGATCGCTCAAGATAAGATGTTGTGCGCACGAGATAATATGTTGATCGCTCAAGATCATATGTTGATCGCTCGAGATAAGATGTTGATCGCTCAAGATAAGATGTTGTGCGCACGAGATAATATGTTGATCGCTCGAGATAAGATGTGGTGCGCACGAGATAAGATGTTGATCGCTCAAGATAAGATGTCGTGCGCACGAGATAATTTAATCTTAAAAAAATAACATATGTCCTAAACAAACCACCGTACGATTGTACAGGTATAATAAAATTTGTATTTTGTGTATCTGACGACGCTTTTCAATGGTTCGAGCAGCATTATCATGCTGATTTCCTAGCTATATAAACTGAACATTTAAGCATCAAAATCAAAATATAGTAAAACTTGTTTTTCATTTCTAAATTGATTATGATAGCTTTATCCGAAATATGTTTATCATATAAGGTGATAACCCTTTTCTATATGGTTTGGGCTATTTTTATTATTATGACTGAGGTCTTATGATTTTGACAGGCTTTGAGCATGCTTATAGTTTATAGCCGACCGCTTTGTTTGTACAGTATGTGTAAGTCTATTTCTTGTCACCGCCGGTAACTCATATGGTCAACTCCTGCATACGACGGTTATCAGTTCTAGTGGGAGGGTAGTGCAAGCTACAGAAGACACCCTAATTCCAGAATCTTCCTTGGTTCTTTAGGGTGCCAGGTTTAAAACACCCACACACAGTTTATTACACAATTGTTAGTAATTTCTAGTTAAAGAGGGGCTTCAGTTTAGTGCCCCTGGTTTTGTAGTCAAACTGTGTCACTACTGGACCAACGCACCTGTCATATAGCCTACCCGATACGGACATCAGTCTTTCATTTCACACCTGTTAGAATGCAATCAGTTGATGTCTTTGTCATCTACACCATGACTACAAAATGAAAGTCAATTTTGGACAGCACTTTACAGTTTTTAATATTTTCCGGTTAAATCCGGCACATAGAGTCCATAGGGCTTTCTATATTGGATTTGAGTCCAAAAAATCCATGTTTATTTATTTCAGGAGACAATCTTGGAGTAATTCGGTATTACTGCTTTAGGTTGCAGAGAGCTGTTAACAATAACAGTTATTTGTTTTAGTATTAAGCTCCTTAAATTTTTCATCTTCCAATAATCATTGTTCCGAATCTAAGTTTGATGAAAATGTTTTTTCAAACTCTTTGGTGCTGGAAGTTAAAACAATCAGATGTTGAAAGTTATCGGGTATTGTAAGGGTTATTTTTATTTCTGTTTGGTATTAATGACGTTGGGCCACTTTTGAGGTAGTGACGTTGCCTAGGAGGCGACCAATAAATAGTGTACATGTCCTGAAACCTATGATTGGATGTTTGCATTAAATATGTTCCTATATATCATAGTTTCATTTTTTTTTGGTGCAAAATGGGACCAAAAATAAAGCAATGAGAGCACTTCTCCGAGAATTTATCGTAAGTTTTGTTATATGTCGAAATATAAGTCTAAAAGTTAATCGACCGTTAGTTTAATCGCTTGTTAAAGTTTCAAACAATTGGGTCAAGCACATATTTCTTGTATTTATTTTCATAAATTGAGACGGAAAACCTGTGTACAAGTGAATGTAAGGTCACTGACAGAAGTTATTACATTTTAGAAATGCTGATACAGTTAATGTTTATACCCTGTAATGTCCTCATTCATAGCCCAACTCAGGCATTGGTTTGCATATCATTTCTTCAGCTGTATAATAAACACATTTATTGTACATGCTACTGTGCTACATATAAGTCGTAAAAATAGTTCTACATAAATTATTAAAATTTTATGTTGTATTAGATCTCTACTTTTGTAGAAAATGACAAAATTTTATAATTACTTTTCTCATTGTGAAAATATTGCTCTTACAAAATTGTAGCGATGTGCAATTTATTTCGTAATATTACAGGGGTAATAGGTTTAACCAGCTGTAATCAAAATTGTTGGCCTGAATTTTTTAGCTTCCACAATCTTTCCGACCATATAGTGTCCTTTTCGTCTGCGTAGTAACCCTAAATAAGACCTGCCCACCAGCAAGTGTGAGGACTATATACTGGTTATATAACAAAAACTACTGAAGAACTGGCGCGACTTGTAGGCGAAGCCACGTAATAAAATAAAAAGAAGTCTTATAATTAACACTTGACCTTTGACTGAAGTATGAAAGTGTCATGGAGTTGTGATAACGTGGTTAAAATATGTTTCTAAAATTTTAACAATGTAAAAACTTTCGAAGTCCAGACTTTAAGTCCAGTCATTTTCGTAGCGTAATTTGGAGAAAAGGCTGGATTACTTTGTTTATAAACAAACCCCTTTTGGCCATTCACGACAAACAACGCAATGGCTCTTCGCCAATCACATTACATGTAATAACAAGAAATATCTTTAAAAATGATGGTCGGCGAATTGTAATAAGGAAAGAAGTTTATGAATTTTTCATCTAACATTCATCTTTCATCTAACATTTTTCAAATTGCAAAACTAAACACCGCACTTTAACAATCTAAATGGTTCTCTTTTAATTTTTTGCAAAGGTTTCGTAGGGTTGCAATTTTGTTTCGTTTATCCTTAGACGAATAATTACAGCAGTAGTTTGATGAAGATTCATGAAGCGGTTCATGAGAAGAGGTCATTAAACGTGTTTATATTTTTAGCTAAATTGGTCCCTACCCCCATTTGTAACAAAATAGCAGGAGACCTTACGATATTTTTACATAAAATCCATTACATTTTAGTGGTTAATGTGAAGAAAGGCATATCTACTTTTAGCTATAGTGGTCCCTAATAGGGCCCAAGTTCCTATATAAATAAATTTGGAAGAGGACCTTATAATGATGCTCAAGACCAAGCATGACAAAGATCCACCAAGCTGTTCATGAGACGCTGTATAAAGGCATTTCTAGTTTTAGCTCTAGCAGCCCCTAAAAGGGGTTAAATGTCCCACCTGAACAAAGTTGGCTGCGGGCCTAATAAAGATGCTACAAATCAAGTTTAATTAGAATACATGAGAAAAAATCAATTA
Organism: Mercenaria mercenaria; assembly: GCF_021730395.1. Classification (NCBI taxonomy): domain Eukaryota; kingdom Metazoa; phylum Mollusca; class Bivalvia; order Venerida; family Veneridae; genus Mercenaria; species Mercenaria mercenaria. The sequence goes on from NC_069372.1 coordinate 56,592,248, forward strand.
AAGGATTTTTTTATTTATTATTTTTATTTATTTCTAAAATAGGCCAACTGATCCCGCTTTAACAAATGCATATTCGCTATTCATGAATCTTTGGACAATGACGTCACACCTATAAAAAATTGAAGGTCAAGCAAAACATACAATTGTAATTATTTCAATATTTCTGTTTCATAAGCAAAGTTTGACCGCTCATATCACATAGATAAACTGTATGCAGAGTACCTTCATTTCAGTGTCATGAGATTCAGTCATTATATAGCATATATATAATAAAACAGATTTCAACTGAGTTCAATATTTGCATACCATACTAAAGAAAAATATTCATATATAATAAGTCAGTTAAATAATTTATAACAACTATATCAAAGCAAACAAGTACTCATTTTAATATGCAATCAGAGTAAGTCACAAAAGCAAGAAACCTTTTCATATACAGACGACAATTGTAACAAGGAAAATCTTTTAAAAAGCACTTCTCTACATAAAAGACTCTTATCACACCCTTATTCATGTGATACGCAGACCGTATTCAGCTCTTTCTTTAATTTGATATATGTTGGTATTTGAACAGGTTTTTATCATATTTATTAAACGTACTTATCATTTTGAGATATATCAATATTCTTGCTAAATATGCTGAGCCAAAGTTAGCTTTAAAACTGTGAACAGCGTCGTTTAGGATAAACGCTTTGTCTACATTTCACTCAGCGTAGCACAATCAACAGAGTGAAAGAAATTGACACTCTCGTCCAATCAGGCAGAGTGTTGCATAAATCTTCCATTTTGATAAATAATCTATAATGCGTTATCAAGTAATTTGATTTGCAAACTGAAGTCACGTGGCATAGGTAACGAAAACGAATTTAGACGGCGTCGCCGAAAAAGGTAGTTCGTTTTGATTGTCTGTCAGCCCATAAATGTAGAATTATACACTTGAATGATTTTGTACAATAATGTATTTTTAACAAAGGAATAAACTTAGACGGGCGCTGTAGTATTTCTACTACTCACACGTGGACACAAGTTTCCGCAACGTGAAAGTTAAACAAAAGAACAGCACATGGATGTAGCCCGTTCATTCGAAACAAACTTTCCTTGCATCGCTAACCTCAAATCATTTTTGCCTGTTTACATCTCCAGTGTACATCCTTATTTGCATAAAACCATTGATAATACTAAGTCAACCATATGGACACCCAATACCAACTGTTGAACTATATCTGATGTTTACGTGTCAAATTAACCTGTTTAACAGGACAAGGTTAACGACTGACCTTGAAGCTGAAATACCTTTTTTATTTTGATATGAGTGCAGTCGTCATTGAACCAAATCACTCTGTTCAATATTCTTCCTCTATAGTGCAGTTATATGGTGAAAAATCGTCTTTTCGTAAAAAAAGCATCAGACGTGACAGAAAGGGAGGGTACAGTGTCTTTAATTAAAAAAAAGCTGAAAACAATAAAAATTATCGATGTTATTAAGAATGGCCGCCATTCATAAAGAAATTAGTAAGAAAAAATGGATCAAACTCGACCAGTAAATATTTTTAACAAGTAAAGCTCGAGGGCTGATCTTACATATAAACATATTATTGAGAAGACCACTTCATTTTCCAACTACATGATTTTGAATATTAATTATCCCCCGACGAAAGTCGGAGGGATATAGTTTTGGCCTTGTCCGTCCGTCATTCCGTCCGTCTTTCCGTCCGTCCGTCCGTCCATCCGTCCTTCCGTCCGTCCGTCCGGAGCCATATCTAGGAAATGGTAGGGAATATTTATTTAAAACTTCATATACTTGTTCACCACTATGAGTTCTTGCGGCCCGTCAAGTTTCAGTCATATTGCCCAAGTAACACCAGAGTTATGGCCCTTAGAAGTTTCTAGTAACTATATAGGGTACTATAAATATGGCAATTTCTGCATCATAACTTTTGATATATTTGACCTTGAACTATGAAACTTTAACAGAATTTAGAGCACTATAATGTGGTTGTGCACACACAATTTCGTATGGATTTCTTTTGTAACTGCAGAGTTATTGCCCTTTAATTGTCTAAAAATCCACATGTTTGTACATAACAAACTTGCCATTTGGCAGAATTTCATTAAATTTCTTTCATTCTTTTCTGTGAACATTTATTATAAACACGTGAAGTTGCGCACCCACACCTGGTCGCCCACTTGCCTTGGTCACCCGGGGTGACCCCGGGGTCAAAATTGACCCCGCCCCAGGGGTCACTTGATTTTACATAGGAAAATCTTTAAAAATCTTCTTCTGAAAATCAGAAGCCCTAGAGCTTAGATATTTGACTTGTAGCATTGCCTAGTGGACCTCTACTAAAGTTGTTCAAATCATGACCCCGCGATCAAAATTGACCCCGCCCCATCGGTCACTTGATTTTACATAGGAAAATCTTCAAAATTTTTCTAAAAAGAAACCAGAAGGACTAGAGCTTAGATATTTCACATGTAGCATTGTCTAGTGAACCTCTACAAAATATGTTCAAATCATGACCCCAGGGTCAAAATTGACCCTGCCCCAGGGGTCACTTGATTTTACATAGGAAAATCATTAAAAATTTTTCTAAAAATAAACCAGAAGAACTAGAGCTTAGATATTTCACATGTAGCATTGCCTAGTGGACCTCTACAAAATTTGTTCAAATCATGAACCCCGGGGTCAAAATTGACCCCGCTTCAGGGGTCACTTGATTTTACATAGGAAAATCTTCAAAAAATTTCTAAAAATAAACCAGAAGGCCTAGATCTTAGGTATTTGACATGTAGCATTGCCTAATAGACTTCTACAAAATTTGTTCAAATCATGATCCCCAGGGTCAAAATGACCCCGCCCCATGGGGTTACATCATTGTACATAGAAAAATCTTCAAAATTTTCTAAAAATAAACCAGAAGGCCTAGAGCTTAGATATTTCACATGTAGCATTGCCTAGTGAACCTCTATAAATTTCTTCAAATCATGACCCCTGGGAACAAAATTGACCCCGCCGCAGGGGTCACTTGATTTTACTTAGGAAAATCATTAAAAATTTTCTTAAAATAAACCAGAAGGCCTACAGCTTAGATATTTCACATGTAGCATTGCCTAGGGGACTTCTACAGAATTTGTTCAAATCATGACCCCTGGGTCAAAATTGACCCCGCTCCAGGGGTCACTTGATTTTACATAGGAAAATCTTCAAAAAATTTCTAAAAATTAACTAGAAGGCCTAGATCTTAGATATTTGACATGTAGCATTGCCTAGAAGACTTCTACAAAATTTATTCAAATCATGACCCCCGGGGTCAAATTGGCCTCGCCCCAGGGGATACTTGATTGTACATAGGGAAATCTTTATAAATTTGCTAAAAATAAACCAGAAGGCCTAGATCTTAGATATTTGATATGTAACATTTCCTAGTAGACTTCTACAAATTTTGTTCAAATCATGACCCCCGGGGTAAAATTGGTCCCGCCCCAGGGGTTACTTGATTGTACATCGGAAAATCTTCCAAAAAATTTCAAAAAATCATCAGTTTGACATTAGAAACATGTAGCTCATATTACTCTGGTGAGCGATCCAGGGTCATCATGACCCTCTTGTTTTTCATTTTTAATTTTCCATCAATATTTATAATCAACATGTGAAATTTTGTTTCCTCTCCCTTTCCCCCGCACCCCCACACCCTTAAAAAATAAATATATATACATATATATATATATATATATATATATATATATATATATATATATATATATATATATATATATATATATATATATATATTTCCATTCCTTTTTTTTTTTAAATGTTCAAACCTTCAGCATGTTAAGTTGTGACTGCACAAGCCTTGCCCTCAGTCATGTTCAAGATACCTTACCAGTGTTCTCATAAGGACATCTGTTTTTTTAAGTTCAAATGTACATGTTAAACAACAACACCTGGTGCCAAACCACTCAAAGACAATATTTCGTTCCAGTTAAACTTCAAGCTCATATTTCAATTAAGTGCATTTAATTTTAAAAGCTAAGCTTATTACAGTAAGCATATCCCATTCAAAATAAATTCTTTAGTCAGGATCAAAGTATCATACATTTATTATGTACTCTTTAATTAAACATTTGTTTTCTGTTAAATTAATTTTGACTAATGAAATTATATGCTTCTTATTAACATCCTTAACTTTTTGCCGGATATATTTTTTTGCCATTCCTCACCACAAACCCTTTCGGCGGGGGATACCAATTCATCGAATTTGCTTGTTTAGTTTGTTTTTACCACATAAATTCATATCATCCTTTTTCTTATTATACATTCTATTTCAAATATGCAAATACACTAATTTTCCCGCCATACAGAGCATTACACGTGTATGTAATAAGTTCATTAATTTATAATTTCAGATTTGAAAGGAACCAAAGTATTTTGTATCCCGCATCTTATCAACAAAAATGTTATTCACCTTTGTGGAATCCCTAGCAAAACAGAGTTAATTTAGTTAATAAAATGTACAAACTGTATTAATATACACGTACAGTGTAGATACTAACGCATTACGGGAGTACTAACAACATGTCAAAAACATGTTAAAATTAGTACTCAGATTGAGCCTAGAGACATAAAAGGTTCAACAGGAATCAATGACAAAGTCCAACAGAAAAAAAAAAACATATTTCAAATGGAAGATTGCAATTATCTATCTATATCTATTACTGATTTTGGAAATATGTTATATACAAGGAATTGATATAAGAACCCTGTTAGTGTCCAGGAACTTCAAAGACAACAAAATTCAGATCATTTGAAGATGGCACCATACTAAATATAAAACAATTTCGCTACCAGTTAGGTTTGTACAGTGAAGCAAAGGTGGTTGCTTCGATTGTCTTTTGCAATACATTTTGATCTTAATATGTCCATACTATGTCTAAAAACTTCTATAATGATTGGATACAGGCTGGAAAATGATTGAGTTGAACCTTGTAGGTGCGAGTGAGAATTATATATTGAACTCTCATGTCGCAGGAAACCAAAAGGGTCTCCTATATTTTAGAGTAATCCGACTATGAACGCACGTCCTAGTTAAAATGCGAGACATGTTGCAATTTCTCCAATATGATGCTATAAATACCATTAAACAACGTAGTATAATAGTGTTATAGTCAGTTGCACCACTGATTAGATACTATAATGTGAAGTTGTGCATACAGCCCTGCTGCCCATAACTCTGACTTGTATTTTTGACCAAATTATGCCCCTTTCATACTTAATTTTTTTTCTTCAAAATTTTACTGTCAAACCGCCAAATAGTGTAGCGTGCTGTCTTATTGACAGCTCTCGTTATTGTTGTTGTACAGATTTCTTACTCAAGATGGTATTCAAGTGTAGGGGGTCCTTGCTTTACGATTTATTTTTAGCTCATCTGATTTTTGGAAAAAAAATTAAGAGTTATTTTCATCACTTGATCAGCGTCAGTGTTGCCTGGTTAAGTTTTATGTTTAGGTCAGCTTTTCTCCTAAACTGTCAAAGCTATTGCTTTCAAACTTGCAACTCTTGTTCACACTCATTAGCTGACTCTGTACAGCAAGAAACATAACTCCATCCTGCTTTTTGCAAGAATTATGGCCCCTTTTGGACTTGGAAAATATCAGATTTCTTGGTTAAGTTTTATGTTTAGGTCAGCTTTTCTCCTAAACTATTAAAGCTGTTGCTTTGAAACTTGCAGCACTTGTTCACCATCAAAAGCTGACTCTATACAGTAGGAAACATAACTCCATCCAGCTTTTTACAAGAATTATGGCCCCTTTTGGACTTAGAAAATCTGATTTCTTTGTTAAGTTTTGTGTTTAGGTCATCTTTTCTCCTAAACTATCAAAGCTATTGCTTTAAAACTTGCAGCACTTGTCACTATCAAAAGCTGACTCTGTACAGCAAGAAACATAACTCCATCCTGCTTTTTGCAAGAATTATGGCCCCTTTTGGACTTAGAAAATCATGGGTAGGTCAAAATTTCTATTATACAGAGACAAAAAAGTCAGATGAGTGTCTGCACCTGCAAGGTGGTGCTCTTGTTAATGAAATAGGGCTGGGAAATCAAAACAGGGGTACAATGTTTAATCAATGGTTAGTTTATTCACATGTTTAGTCTTGCATACCTACCTGAACACCATCCACTTCAGTCACTGACATATGCAGAAAAAGTAGTATTTAAATTATACTTCAAAATATATATTTTATATGGAAATCATCTTCAAACCTTTCATAACCCTGAAGGGGCATCCGTGGCCGAGTGGTTAGAGTCGTTGGCTTCAAACCATTTGCCCCTCATCGATGTGGGTTCGAAACCTCATTCGGGGCGTAGAATTCTTCACGTGAGGAAGCCATCCAGCTGGCTTACGGAAGGTCGGTGGTTCTACCCAGGTGCCCGCTCATGATGAAAGTATGCACGGAGGGGCACCTGGGGTCTTCCTCCACCATTAAAGCTGGAAAGTCGCCATATGACCTAAAATTGTGTCGCTGCGACGTTAAACCCAACAAAATAAAGTAAAATAAATTCATAACCCTGAAAGAATTTTTAAAATCAGACTACTACTGGAAAATATATGGCAGTTTGAAATTGAAGAAAATGGCGCATTATGGAGGCAGCCATTTTAGTGTGTTTATGATGTCGTTTACACACTGCTGAATTCTTTATTTAGCTAATAACCTTTTAAATAGATTAATTACAAATGTTTCTTGAGTGTAAGATGTAAGACATGGTAATTACTTTCATTATAGCTGGAAAAAGTAGAGACATTATTTTACAGAAATAAGTAAATATAGTTAAATATGTATCTAGAAATTTTATAAATCCACCATTTTGTTTTTTGTTGCCATGGAAACAAAATGGCTACCATTTTGATCAAATATTTCAATGCTAATTACTTCATTTTTAATCTGATTTTGAAAATTCTTTCACTTCTTTAAATGTTTTAAGAAATCTTAGAAGACGAAATTAACATAACAATATTGCCTTTCCCTTTAATGTGGCATGACATTAGGATTTTATCAGAAACTCCTTACACAATCTCCAGTAGTGTTGGTAGACAGGGTATATGTAAGTGTGTGTGCTTATACTTGTAATTATTTATGACTCTTGTGGAAAATTTTCCAGAAAGTATGTTTAAGTTAGCTTTATCAAGATGGGAAAGATGTGACTGTGTATGTTTAGTTTTAGTAATAAGGAAATTTTAGATTTGAAGTTATGGAATTATTTGTGTGCGAAACTGTTACTGTTGAGGTTACTTCTTCAGGTTTTGCCATGCATGTTGCAATACAGATATTTCAAAGATCTTGAATTGTTTTGCTTTCTATTGCTTCACAGGAAAAGGTAGATATAACGGGCTTATTGTGCTCAACTTTATATTGTCATGCTATAAACTTTATACCAGCCACTGAGACAGACTTTTTTATATGCTGCCAATCAGTTATTATCAAAATACATGCAAGTTGTAGATACTTATGCTTATATATGTTATATATGTATATTGTACATGTATAAAGGGATAAATTGGGGAAAACTTTTTTTTTTGCATTTCATGGAATAACTCATCTAGATGGAAGACATGCTCATGATATTTTTTCAGTATAAACTGTATAATTTGTAAAAATAAAAGGAAACTGAATGAACATTTTTTGTGTTATTTTTTGTTTGTTTGTGGAGTTTTAAATTACATTTCCAACCAAATACAATTGAAACTCGGTATCTCCAACTAGTTTATCTCAAAATTCTGGCTTTCTCGTTGCGCTTGAAAACACATGCACAAAATATCATTTTTAGCTCGACTATTCATAGAATAGTAAAGCTGTTGGACTCGCCCGTGCGTCCCGATTTGGTTAAGGTTTTGTATGTAAGCTGGTATCTCAGTAACCACTAGTGGGAATGGATTGAAGCTTCAGACACTATTCACTGTGATAAACTGACTTACATTACACAGGTTCCATAACTCTGTTTTGCTTTTTTACAAAATTATGCCCCTTTTTTGACTTAGAAATTTTTGGTTAAGGTTTTGTATGTAAGCTGGTATCTCAGTAATCACTTGTGGGAATGGATTGAAACTTCACACACTTATTCACTGTGATAAACGGACTTACACTGCACAGGTCCCATAACTCTTTTTTGCTTTTTTACCAAATTATGCCCCTTTTTCGACTTAGAAATTTTTGGTTAAGGTTTTGTATGTAAACTGGTATCTCAGTACTTACTAATGGGAATGGATTGAAACTTCACATACTTGTTCATTGTCATGATCTGACATGCACTAAGCAAGTCCCATAACTCTACTTTGTTTTTGGTTTTTTTTCAAAATTATGCCTCTTTTTCGACTTGGAAATTTTTGGTTAATTTTTGTATGTAAGCTGGTATCTCAGTATCCACTAATGGGAAAGGATTGAAACTTCACACACTTGTTCACTGTCATGATATGACATGCAGTGCAGAGTTTCAGTAACTCTACTTTGCATTTTACAAAATTATGCCCCTTTTTCAACTTTTGTATACATTCAATTGACAAGGCTGTTGAATAGTCGAGTGTTGCTGTCGTCCAACAGCTCTTGTTATGTCTTGAAGTAAAATGCTTGATTCCTTGGAATTTAAGATACCGAGTTTAAACTAATAATAATTGCAGATGAAAAGTCAACCCCTTGTGATTCAGTGAGTTTCTCACAGCATTCTGTCTGATGTCTGTAAAATATGTAGAAAAATTCCAGGCCGACTGCGTTAGACATTAAATGAAGTTATGATATATATCATAACAGAGCTGTCACATGACGGAACAGTCAAGCATTCTGTCATTAAAATGGACAGTAGGTATACTGTCAAAATGCGTGTAAGAGTTACAGTACTTGATGCTGTGATCTTGTTCAATTGCACCACACAAATGTGAGATGTTTCAAGCAAGTACCTGCATTAGTTTGGAGATAGTAATTTCCATGCTTTAATGTGCATTTTCCAAGTCTTAAAATGGGGCATAACTTTGCCAAAATAGAGTTCCGAGTTACTGAAAATGTACCTTTCACTACATTTAATCCACCTTTTGAATGTATAATATTGCAATTCAATATCTGCATTGACTTTGGAGATAGCAATATGTATACAAAACTTCAATCTAAGAAGAGGAGTAAATTTGTAAGTGTTGTTCTAACAAGATCCCGTTCATTTTCCTATTAAACAAAGAAGGCTGAAAACAGTGGATTATTATACAACAATTCACTGTTCTGACATCACAATTATTATGTCATAGCGTCAAATGGCATAGCAGTGCGCTGGAAAAGAAACCGATTGAAAACGGGCAAATATTTAATGAATGCCATCAAGGATGTACTTTAAAGTCCTTGGTAACGTGTTAGAATCGAAATAAAATATCTCATTTAGTGATTTGCTCTTGAATAAAATCATTATTTGTCGTTAGATGCGTATTATTATATCACGAGGTCACAGCCCTCATGATATAATTCCTTCACATCTGAACTCAAACAATGATTTATTCAGCGACAAATCACTAAATGAGATATAGTATTTCTTAATGGGACTTGATGATGTAACCTGTTATTACAGATGAGTGTAAAGTTTTAATGAAAAGTACCTGGCTGTCAAAATTCCAGAAGTTTCCATGGAATGTCATTGAATTTCCATGGAAGTCTGGACTCTGAGTAATAGGACAAACTTTCCGGAGCTTGATATGGAATACTGCGGAAAAATGTCAGAGATTTCTGGAGAACTTTCCATGGACAATTTTCCGGAGTGATTCCACGGACGTCCGTGAACAATTTTCCGGAGTTATTCCGCAGTCGTCCAGGAAGTTCTGCTGACAGTATTATTCAATAGCAATAAATGTGATTTATAGACTTTTTTGTAGTACATGTATAGTGAACAATAACACTTCAGTACAAGCAAAATGATTTTATTGCATGTGATCACTTTTGCAGTTTCAAACACTATATGATATATATGAACAAAGAAAATGAATCTTTGCCAGTTAAAAGTGACTGATTAGAATATTTTTTAAGCATATACAAAGTTTTGAACAAAGATTAGTTACATTTAAATAATGATGAAATCTTTCAAAGAAAGTACCTAAAGATATCTGTTTTTATATATGCATATTATTTATAAAATCTTTGTGAAGCCTTTGGTTATACTTTAGCATTCCTTGTTTTATGCCCTATAATGACTGATGTACAAATATACATGCATGTGTTAATTAGCATAATTACAAATGTATGTATTGTTTCACTGGTCAATTATGTAAACAAACTTTCTTGAGCAATTTCTGGAATCCTCAATATTAACTTTGAATTACCTCACATAATAAAGTTTCACTAATTTTTACACAACTTGTTAACATCAGACTTCCAGTTACACATTTTGAAAATTCCTCTGTAAGATCAGTTCATCTAATTGGCTGAGCTTGATCACATGGTATTCCCAGTCTGATGCTAATTGTTTTCTGATGTGTTTAAAATCCCTTAGAAAATGACAGAGTTATTTTCCAGAGTTAAATGACCAGAATTTTTTCAAAGTGCTACATTTCCGCAGTGTCGGTGAATATTCCATGAACATTTTGATAGATGTCCAGAGTAATTTCCAGAGATGTCCGTGGAAAACATTTGCAATCACTCTGAACATGTTATATAACAGGTGACTTTTCCGGACTTTTCGATGGAAAGTACTTACTTTCCATGGAAGTTTTGCATTTGTCTGCAATTTTTCCACAGTAACTCTGGAATATGTACAGCCGGGTAATAGCTAAAATGATGATAAACATGGTATTGTACTTTTTGAAAACCTTAAACCAAAACATCCAAATTATAAAGGGGCACAACTCTGGAAATGTTGAGATAGAGCTGAGTGCATTGTCACACTAATGTATATAGTCGCTACGAGGAAGCACAATTTTCAACTCTTAAGTAATGAAAAAGATACTAGACTTTATAAAAATTTAACAAAAATTTAAAAGTTTAAAAGGGGCATATTTTACTCAGGAAATACTGCATGCAGAATTACACATCTTGTAACACAAATATTGCCACTATGAATAAGTACTGCAAGTTTCAATTGAGTATCTTCGATAATGAAGAGGATACTGGACTTCATAAAAATCTTTTACAACACTGACTTAGGAGCAAGTGAAATAGGCCTCCTTATTCTGCTAGTAGTGAAGCAAAAACAGGAGCAATTTAGACGTATTCAACAATGAGGTAGTAATTTCATACTTGAACAATAATTTAGACGTGAAAGACTTCCTTCTTTATTTCAGTAAGTATCTAAGATGTCAAAAATCAGAACATAGCAAGTTTTAGATATTCAGCTATCTGTAAACAGACTGTTAAAGTAAATTTCTAAATATCACTCCAGAGGAATAGACTTTATTACTGTATGTGTAGATTTATTCGTGGGATCGTAATTTTCGCACATTCACACAGGCCGGACGCCCGCGAATTCATGAGTTCAGCGAAATTTGTACCCCAAACTTCTCAAACGGGAAACATTTTAATCCAATTTGTCAATATGATAAGCTTGCTTTTATGTATGTGTATGTTGTTTGTGTAATGTTCTCTAATAGGGTTCTATCATTTTATATTCATATGGAATAGTATGTGTGAGTCCCTGATCCACAGATGTGGTTGAAAGAAACAAATACAAGTGTACTGTTCAACATTTATTCAGAAGACTGATGCTGGCGGGAAATGGTCAAGATCTTGTAGGCATGCACATGTAATGGAATTTTACTGGGTTCTTTGAGAGTTCATGAAACATGATCTCATTACATTTCCTTCTCTTAGAGATATTTAGAATCTTAATTTCTAAATCAAGTAATATTCATTAATTAAGATCTAACAATATTATTAACATAAACATGTTACAGAAATAAAGATATAAATATATAAATGCGTTTATTATTGAAAACTGTTGCTCATGGCTAATTCAAATGTTCTCTCTATGCATTTATTATTTCGGAAGTGTTGCTCATTTATAAATTAATCAAATGTTCTCCGGTGTCAGTTAATCAGCTTCTATTATATCATGTTTAACCATCTAAATCAATGTTCTCCAGTGTCCGTTTTGATCAGATTTTATTTATAACATGTCTAGACATCTTTCCCACGAGTGTTTCATTGATAGAATGCTAACACTTAATTGTTTGTAAAGTTCTCGTTGTAATAACGTCTGTTCTTAATCACTTGTCTACCATAACCAGAGCGTGTTTTAGGACAAGGAGGGTTAGAGCAGGGCATATCAGGTAAATGCGGGGTCAATGTGTGGTCATTCCTGGCATTGGGGCGCGAAACGGGAGAATTCTGGGAATATTCCGCTAAAAGTTTAGGCGTGGTATCCCGTATTTCTGGAAATATTTCCTTGGTTTTGTTTATCATAACTCTGTTTCGGCGGTAAATACCACCTGATTCGGTCTGGACTGTGTACGACCTATCATTGTGTGTCTCTATGACCTTGGCTGGTTCCCACATTTTGTTTATCTGAATTCTGACGTATTCGTTTAACCGTAGGGGAGGCAGCTTTCTAGCTGTCTTGTCATAATTTGACTTTGCTTTTCTTTGATTTTCTGCATTTTTGTTTTGATCAGTTTTGGTTCGATGGTTCTAGGCTGGAGCTGTGCGTTGGTTATGGGTAGAATAGATTTTGTTCTTCTACCCATTAGGAGCTGATTTGGGGAGAAACCACATTCAAGGGGTGTATTCCTGTATTCGAGAATAGCTAAATATGGATCTCTGTTGCTTTCTTTAGCCTTACGAAGTAAGCGCTTCGCAATTGAGACGGTTTTCTCAATTAAGCCGTTTGAGATCGGATGGAGGGGGCTGGATGTGACATGCGTAAAACCCCAATCATTTGCGAAATCTGCAAATAATTTTGATGACCATTCTGGACCATTGTCTGTAACCAATTTCTGGCAAATCCCGTATCTAGCCATATGTACTTTGAGTTTTCTGATGACCGTCAAACTTTGCTTATTGGTTAAAAGATCTATTTCAAAAAAGCGGGAGTAATAATCCGTCGTTATTAAATAGTCTTTGTCATCAAGAGTGAACAAGTCAGCGGCAATGTTTTGCCATGGTCTGTCTGGAATTTCATGTTGTTCAAGGGGTTCTTTCGCATTTGAGTATCTGTGTTTCTGACACACAGAACACTGAGAAACATAGTCAGAAATTTGTTTGGCCATGCCTGGCCAGAACATGAGTTCTCTTGCTCTTAGAGTGGTTTTTTCCACCCCAAAGTGACCTTGGTGAACTGCCTCTATCAGATGTTTCCTAGCAGTGGCGGGAATAACTATCGTCTGACCTCTGAATATTAGGTCGTCTGCAACGGAAAGTTCGTCCTTGTGATTAAAAAATTCCACTATTTCAGCTTTACAGTCTGCGCGGGAAATTGGCCAACCGTCAATTATTGTTTGTTTTAGGAGCTGCATGTTAACATCGTTTTTTGTGTCGAGCCTTAACGACTCTAGACGGCGGTCAGAGATGTGCAGACCTTTAAGAACTGTGTGAACATGAATGTCAAGGTCATTGTTTTCAAATGTCAGCTTCAGAGGCTGTCTAGACAGAAGGTCGCTAGTGGGAATTTCTTTACCCGGTACAAATTGCACGTCTAAGTCGTATTTGCTTAGTGCCAGTCTCATTCTTTGTAGTCTTGGCGGACATGCACATAGATGTTTTTGCATTATCGCACATAGAGGTTTGTTGTCGCTATGAACGGTGACCTTTCTACCATAAATATACTGGTGAAATCGAGAGCATGAAAATACAATCGCGTTCATCTCTCTTTCGATATTGGCGTATCGGGACTCGGTTTCCGTCAGGGTTTTACTTGCAAATGCTACAGGGCGGCCATTTTGGAAGAGGGCGGCGCCACACCCATATAAGGAACTGTCACATTCGAGTATCACCGGCTGTTTAGGGTCAAAATACGCCAGAACAGGACTGTGCGTAATGATGTCTTTCATTTTGTCAAATGACTGAGTCTGTGGTACGTCCCATAAAAACTCAACATCTTTTTTTAACAATGCTCTCATTGGGCTAGTTACCTCTGCCAAGTTTGGTGCAAATTTCTGCATGTAATTTGCCATACCAAGAATATTTTCTAATTCTCGTCGTGTCTTCGGGACTTCGAGGTTTGCAATAGCCTCGATTTTTGAGGGGTCAGGCTTTAATCCGGTTGACGTGATCAAGTGACCAAAGAACGGTACTTCTGTAACCCCTATCACGCACTTGTCAGGATTGAACTTGACACCTTTTGACCTTGCTCTCTCAAGAGCGTTCTTTAAGTTCAAGTCATGTTCCTCTCTTGATCTACCATACACAAGTATGTCATCTACAATTGCCGTCAGTCCGTCAAGTCCTTCAAATACTTCGTCGATTTTCTGCATGAATATGTCACTTGATGCAGATATACCGTAGGGCAGTCTCAGCCATCGGTATCGCCCGAACACTGTACTAAATGTCGTGAGAAAAGACGATTTCTCGTCGAGCTTTACGGACCAGTAGGCATGTGTAACATCAAGTATACTGAAATACTTTGCGCCGGTAAGTCGTGACGTCACATCGTCAATCGTTCTCATGGGGTAATGTGGACGTTTTATTGCGTCATTAAGATTCTTACTGTCAATACATACCCTCAACTGTCCTGATTTTTTCTCAACTATTACCAGGGAGTTCACAAAATCTGTTGGGACAGTGACCTTTTCTACGATTCCCTCTTTTTCCATGCGATTTAGCTCTTGCTTTAATTTCTCTCTCAGGCACTCAGGGGTCCTTGAAAAATTAGCTTCACATGCTCTTCAAATTTTTCCCATTCATTAACAAGATTAGATGAGTTCCAGTCAATAGTTGGCGTTGGTATTCCTTCCATTGTTTATAAACTATGTAATCCAATTTTTTATTAATATTCCATACTGTCACAATAATCCAATAAAACACTTCTGATACCATGTAATGTTCTCTAATAGGGTTCTATCATTTTATATTCATATGGAATAGTATGTGTGAGTCCCTGATCCACAGATGTGGTTGAAAGAAACAAATACAAGTGTACTGTTCAACATTTATTCAGAAGACTGATGCTGGCGGGAAATGGTCAAGATCTTGTAGGCATGCACATGTAATGGAATTTTACTGGGTTCTTTGAGAGTTCATGAAACATGATCTCATTACAGTTTGTACGATATGTTCTGTTCTGTTCAACAAAAAAAATGTGTTTAAACTACCAACACACTTGATAACAGTGACTCGATCATAATTACCAAATATTGTGTTTTTCACACATAATGCGAGTCTGTTAATTTTTGCAACAATGAATTGTTTGGACAATAAAAGGGAACAATTACGTTTATTAAATGCAAATCACAACTGTACAATGAAATATTGTTGATACCACACAAACACATTCAAAGGATTTTCATTTTACGATAAATTACATGTATTGAAAACAACAAATTTAGTTTCAGAACAAAAATGACAATTCACAGTTTTCCGTTGCTTGTCAAGAACAGTGCATGTACTGGTTCAATCCCTAACACTGTCAATAGCAGCCTTTAATCCAGACTGCTTCCAGCCATTCATAACACTGTCCGACCCAATGCTATTACGTGCGTCAACCAGCCACTGAGCATGTACGGACTTCCATGCAGAAAGTCTTAAAACCAGTTTAACTTGCTCAATGCTAGTGCCACTTGCGATTTGTCTCTGAACTTCAGCGCTGTACCATACCATGAGAACTTCTCAGTGTTCAGTCGCTTTTTAGCTTGACTATTCGAAGAATAAGTAGAGCTATCCTACTCGCCACGGTGTCGGCGTCGACATCACACCTAGTTTAAGTTTTTCGTACCAGTCCACTTTTTGACAAAGTCTTTCAAGACAAAGCTTTGAAACTTTCAACACTTGTTTACCATCACCATGTCCAGTTTTCGGCAAGAGTACATAGCTCCATCAAGGATTTTGGCTGAATTATGGCCCCTTTAACATAGAAATCTTGGTTAAGTTTTTCGTACCAGTTCACATTTTGTGTAAAGTGTTTGATATATGGCTTTGAAACTTTTATCACTTGTTTATTATAACAGTCTCTATCAGTAGGCAAGAGTACATAACTCTGTCAACTATTTTGGCTGAATTATGGCCCTTACTGGACTTGGAAATTGGTACAATTTTTGTACAAGTCCATGTTTTGTCAAAACTATTTTGACTTGTGGCTTTGAAAGTTTGAACACTTGTTTATCATCATGATTTATATTTGTAGGCAAGAGTACATAACTGTGTCAACTATTTTGGCTAAATTATGGCCCTTTTTTGACTTGGAAATGGGTTCAGTTTTCGTACAAGTCCATGTTTTGTCAAAACTATTTGACATGTGGCTTTGAAAGTTTGAACACTTGTTTATCATTATAATTTCCATCTGTAGGCAAGAGTACACAACTCTGTCAACTATTTTGGCTGAATTATGGCCCTTTTTGGACTTGGAAATTGGTTCAGTTTTCATACAAGTCAACGTTTTGTCAAAGCTATTTGACATGTGGCTTTGAAACTTTTAACACTTGTTTACCATCATGATTCCCATCTGTAGGCAAGAGTATAACTCTGTCAACTATTTTGGCTAAATTTTGGCCCTTTTTGGACTTGTAAATCAGATTAGTTTTTTGTACCTGTCTGTATTTTGCCTAATCTGTTTGTCATATGGCTTTGAAACTTTGACCACTTGTTTATCTCATAGTCTACTTAACCTAGGACAAGGACTTTAGCTCAGTTATGGCCCTTGTTTGGACACAGAAATTAGTTACTAGGTTTCACATACCATTCGATATATTGTCTATTAACTGTTTGCTATATGACTTTGAAACTTTGAACACTTGCTTACCAACATGGTCACACATTGCCGTATAGTGCAAGACTTATCCAAATCCACAAATGCAGGTACATTGTCTTATCTGTTCCTTTTCTTTTGTCTGAAAATCTCGGGTAATATTTTGACCCTATACTTCTATCAATGCTTCGAATAGTCGAGCCCGCTGTCAACAGACAGCTCTTGTTTAACAATAAAGGGCTATAGGGATTAACATAACAAAAGAGCTTAATGTATTTACTGTAAACTCTTAAATATCATCTTAAATATAATCCCCAAAATCGGTAAACCTCTGCAATTTCCGTTCGAATTCAATAGAAGTGCCCATAGCGCCAGTGTGTGAATTCATGAATACGATGTCTCACGGCACGAATTCTAGTTTGTGCTAATAAATAGTATTTTCTAGACTAGCTGCCGGAGCAGGAACGAGGCATCAGGCATCATCTTAATTCATTGTTAGCAAGTATTTTGCTTAGATGATGCTTGAAATTTCAGTTCAACTGATGGAATAGAAAAGTCTTAATTGACTGAAACCACATGCTCAGAAAATAAACAAAAGAAATACCATATATCAGAGATTCGTTTTTGGATCCTGATGAATGAGAATGTGATTTACCTGCAGTAAGCAGTTTGATTAAAAGTTATCAGACAATTATAGCAGACGCTTATCGTTATACAGATTTTAACTCGTATGACCTAATGAAACATCTAGCAGCTTGTGGACAAAAACCAAAAATAAGAAATGTGTATTTTGTTAGACTTGAAATGATAAACTTTTGCAAATCAAAATATATCTATCTGTAGCATAGAAAAACAAGTTGAGTTAAGTTAAAAATATATAATTATATTTCAGCAAATATGCGCTGCACATTTTATAACGGACCACAATAAAAACATTCTGATATGAAATGAATTTCATATTGTAAAATAGATGTAATGTCTATTCTTGTGATCGTTTGTGTATATCTGTTGTCCCAATATGTGACTCCCAGTTCTGCCCATCAAACTTCTCCACATGTATAGACGTGACAGTTCCAGGGTCCAGACTGTGTGGGGTTACACCTGAAATATAATGAGATGTAAGAAATAAACATTATGACTGCATATGAACTACAGCTTGATTTAGATAAATGTGTTTTTCTCCATAAAACCATCCTGAGATCAGTTTTAGACAACATCAATATTTATTTATAAATATGACAACACTAGACCTTTTATAAAGTATACTTTACAATAAATACATGATACTTCTGTCCATATACAGTTTACTAACCGGGCAGTCATGTAACAAGAGCTACCAATAAGACAGCAAGCTAAACTTTTTGCCAATATTTAAATTGGACAAGGACCATAACTATGCTACTAACTAGGCAAGACTTATATTACAACAAATATATATTACACAACAATTTGTTAAAAAATAAAGATTTTATCAAGGCAATGGTAAAAACTTGCATGCAAAATCACACCAAAATTTTCGAAGTCAATTAAGGGTCATTAATTGAATTAGTTTCAAACAACAGCTTTCTAATTTAGTTATGTAAGTATGTTTGATAAGAGGGATGCCTGATGTAAAGTTTCAGTCCAATATATAAACTGAGTACATCTAGAAATGCAACACTTTGTCTACAAACCAATGATGCCTTGCATTGGTAAATGCAAATAGTGGTTTTACACGTTATTAGCTGTGTGCTTGTTCAAACCTGAATTTGGACCCTTGATATAATTCAAATATACATGTACGATGAAATCATAAAAGAAAGTATGAAAAATCGAGGGTATAAACGTTGCGTTTCTAGATGTACTAAGCATATATACAGAGAGAGACATCTTTATAGTCAGTTACACGCAAAACTTAAACCAAACAAGACCTGTCACTATTAGTGACAAATGCCCCCAAAGCGTGCCCAAGAATGCTACAGTTGTCTGCACAAAATATGCCAGAATAGTTTAAATATGAATCATTTTGTGACCTTGACCTTAGAGCTAGGAGTCTGGGTCTTGCGCATAACATGTCATCTCATTAGAGGGAACATTTATGCCAAGTAATTTTAAAATCCCTTCATCAATGACAGAGTTATAGATCGGACAAGAAACAGACCATGTTAACCTTTAACCTCTAAGTGTGACCTTGACCTTAGAGCCAGGGATCTTGATCTTGTGCATGACACGTCGTCTCATTATGGGGAACATTTACGCCAAGATATTTCAAAATCCCTTCATGAATGGCAAAGTTATGAACTGGACACGAAACAGACCCTGTTAGCCTTTGACTTCTAGTGTGACCTTGACCTTGGAGCTAGGGGTCTGGGTCTTGCACATGACACATTGTCTCATTAATGTTGATATATATGCCAAGTTTTTTCAAAATCCCTTCATGAATGGCAGAGTTATGGAACAGACAATAAACAGACCCTGATAACTTTTGACCTCTAAGTTTGACCTTGACCTTGGAACTAGGGATCTGGGTCTTGCGCCTGACATGTTGTCTCATTATAGTGTACATTTATGCCAAGTTATTTCAAAATCCCTTTATGAATGGCAGAGTTACAGCCCAGACAAGAATTAACATGGATGCCAAACAGACGGACAGTGCGATTTTAATATGCCCACCTCCGGGGGCAAAACAAAAGTCCAAAAATGGTCATTACTTATGGTAAATTCAACCAAATGTTATCTAACTTGTTTATATGAGTACATTTGATAACAGGAAAGCATTGTGTGAAGCTTTGATCCAATAAAATGCAGTTGTCACTGTGATACAGCTTGATAGCTAGTTGCATGCACAACTTAAACAGAATTTTCTTAGTGTAAAAAGGACCACAATTATATACCAGTAATACAAACAATATGGGGGTTATACTGGAGTCACACAAGCCCATTGTTCTGTTCGTCCATTGTGTCTGTTCCAGTATCATTGTAACTGCTGGGAACATTTTCATAAAATTAACATCAACTGTTAACCTCATCAAGACAGCATGTGAGGACATGACCCAGGTCACTAGGTCCTAGGTCCAAGGTCAAGGTCACACTTTGGTCAAATAGCTTAAATTTTAGTCCACTCCATAACATCTAAGCTGCTGGGAAGATTTCTGTAAAACTAGCAATAATTCTTCACATCATCAAGACAAATGCAGATTGCACAAACCAGGTCACTATGTCAAGGTCACACCTGATGGTCAAAGATCATGATCACAACATTTTACTTACCCAGTATCCAAGTGGTGTCTAGTGGCATTCAATGCCTTTAGTGTTAGCTCTAGTTTACATTAAAATTCAATCAAAAATCAGTTAAATGATTATTTCAGTAGACTTGATGCATGGGAAACCGGTAAGTGAAGTAAAAATAAGTTTAATCCAATGCATGCAATGGTTACTGAGATATGGCCTTGCACACAAAACTTTAACCTAATTGTAACACCAACACAAATATCAGTAGAAAAGCCCACACTATTCTTTAAATAGACAAACTAAAAATGAGTTTAGAGAACTTTACTTAATCAATGTAAAACTAGAAAATGCTTTTGTAAAAAAGCGCATGTCTCCCCCAATGCAAAGTCCTATAGGCAAGAAGTCAATAGGGGTCAGGAGTGAAAGTCAAAGAGACACTGATGGTTGGCTGCAATAGGGATCATCTACTTGGCATGTCCAGTCATCCCGCTAAATTTCAACACTCGTGGCCTAGTGGTTCTCAAGTCACTGTTCAGGCTCCTGTGAACTTGACCTTTGATCAAGTGACCTCAAAATAAATAGGGGTCATCTACTTTGCATGTCCAATCATCCTATTAAGTTTCAACATTGTAGGTCAAGTGGTTCTCAAGTTATTTCTAAAAAATGATTTTACATGAACAGGCCACTGTGACCTTTAATAGACTAACCCCAAAATCAATAGAGGTCATCTACTCTGCATGTTCAATCATCCTATGAAGTTTCAACATTCTGGGTCAAGTGGTTCTCGTTATTGATCAGAACTGGTTATCAATGTTCAGGCCCCTGTGACCTTGACCTTTAACGGAGTGACCCCAAAAACAATAAGGGTCATTTACTCTGCATGAACAATCATCCTATGAAGTTTCAACGTTCTGGGTCGAGAGGTTCTCAAGTTATTGATTGGAAATGGTTTTCCATGTTCAGGCCCCTGTGGCCTTGACCTTTAACAGAGTGACCCTAAAATCGTTAGGGTTCATCTACTCTTCATGACCAATCATCCTACGAAGTTTCATCATTCTGGGTGAAGTGGTTCTCAAGTTACTGACCGGACATGGTTTTCAATGTCCGGGCCCCTGTGACCTTGACCTTTCACAGAGTGACCCCAAAATCGTTAGGGGTCATCTACTCTTTATGACAAATCATCCTATTAAGTTTCAACATTCCGGGTCAAGTGGTTCTCAAGTTACTGACCGGAAATGGTTTTCAATGTTCAGGCCCCTGTGATCTTGACCTTTAATGGAGTGATCCCATAATCAATAAGGGTCATCTACTCTTTATGACCAATCATCCTATCAAGTTTCAACATTCTGGGTCAGGTGGTTCTCTAGTTATTGATTGGAAATGGTTTTCAATGTTCAGGCCCCTGTGACCTTGACCTTCGACAGAGTGACCCCAAAATCAATAGGGGTCATCTACTCTTCATGACCAATCATCCTATGAAGTTTCAATATTCTGGGTCAAGTGGTTCTCTAGTTATTGATCGGAAATGGTTTTCAATGTTCAGGCCCCTGTGACCTTGACCTTTGACGGAGTGACCCCAAAATCAATAGGGGTCATCTACTCTTCATGACCAATCATCCTATGAAATTTCAACATTCTGGGTCAAGTGGTTCTCTAGTTATTGATCGGAAATGGTTTTCAATGTTCAGGCCCCTGTGACCTTGACCTTTGATGGAGTGACCCCAAAAACAATAGGGGTCGTCTACTCCAGCAGCCCTACAACCCTATGAAGTTTGAAGGTTCTAGGTCAAATGGTTCTCCAGTTATTGCTCGGAAATGAAGTGTGATGTACGGACGGACGGACAGGGCAAAAACAATATGTCTCCTGGGGGAGACATAATAACAGGTTTAACCTAACCATAAAGGAGTTACAAGTAAGACACTCCTACCTTTACATGTTTCACAGAAAGATAACTTACCATAGCCATCAGGATTTGACCTTGGTGTGTAAAAACATTGCACACCACATGTTTTACAGAATGTATGCTTTGCTTTATGTGTGTTGAACGTGTAGGTTGTGAGGTTGTCCTCTCCCTGTAAAAAAAACAATCATGAAATATTCTAAAATTTCAACAGTAAATGTCTGCAATAAAAGTTGTTTGCTTCAAAGGACAAGATAAAAGAATACTTAGTCGTACAAGTAAGCATGATGAAAGTAGTATTCACACACAAAAAAGGTCATAGATTTCAAACAGTGAAATCATTAATTTAAAAGAGCATTATTAAAAAGGAAAATTCTTTTTATTTGAATATTTACTTTATCTTCATATCAAATTACAGCATCAGCTTCATGAAGGACTGCATGTTTAAACAAAATTTCAACAGGAAGTCTCATGTCTTCATCACCTTGTATCATATCTCAAAGGATAGCTAATTATATGCGAAACTTAAGTTTAGGGGAAATTTTAATAACATATCTGCAGTACCTTAAATCTCAAAGGAGACTGAAATATCTGCAACACCCTAAATCTCAAAGTAGAGTTAACTATCTATATTAACTATCAAAGGGACAATAAAGTACCAACAGCAACTTAAATATCAAAGAAGAGCGAAATACTTGTAACAACTTAAATCTCAAAGGCGAGTAAACAACCTTTAACAACTTAAATGTCAAGGAAGAATAAACTATCTTTTATAACTTAAATCTCAAAGGTGAGTAAACTACCTTTAACAACTTAAATCTCAAAGACGAGTAAACTACCTTTAACAACTTAAATGTCAAGGAAGAATAAACTTAAATATCAAAGAAGAGCGAAATACTTGTAACAACTTAAATCTCAAAGGCGAGTAAACAACCTTTAACAACTTAAATGTCAAGGAAGAATAAACTATCTTTTTTAACTTAAATGTCAAAGGCGAGTAAACTACCTTTAACAACTTAAATCTCAAAGGTGAGTAAACTACCTTTAACAACTTAAATCTCAAAGGCGAGTAAACTACTTTTAACAACTTAAATCTCAAAGGCGAGTAAACAACCTTTAACAACTTAAATGTCAAGGAAGAATAAACTACCTTTAACAACTTAAATGTCAAAGGCGAGTAAACTACCTTTAACAACTTAAATCTCAAAGACGAGTAAACTACCTTTAACAACTTAAATGTCAAAGGTGAGTAAACTACCTTTAACAACTTAAATGTCAAAGGTGAGTAAACGACCTTTAACAACTTAAATGTCAAGGAAGAATAAACTATCTTTTATAACTTAAATGTCAAAGGCGAGTAAACAACCTTTAACAACTTCAATGTCAAGGAAGAATAAACTATCTTTTATAACTTAAATCTCAAAGGCGAGTAAACAACCTTTAACAACTTAAATCTCAAAGGTGAGTAAACTACCTTTAACAACTTAAATCTCAAAGGTGAGTAAACAACCTTTAACAACTTAAATGTCAAGGAAGAATAAACTATCTTTTATAACTTAAATCTCAAAGGTGAGTAAACTACATTTAACAACTTAAATCTCAAAGGTGAGTAAACTACCTTTAACAACTTAAATGTCAAGGAAGAATGAACTATCTTTTATAACTTAAATCTCAAAGGTGAGTAAACTACCTTTAACAACTTAAATCTCAAAGACGAGTAAACTACCTTTAACAACTTAAATGTCAAGGAAGAATAAACTATCTTTTTTAACTTAAATGTCAAAGGCGAGTAAACTACCTTTAACAACTTAAATCTCAAAGGTGAGTAAACTACCTTTAACAACTTAAATCTCAAAGACGAGTAAACTACCTTTAACAACTTAAATGTCAAGGAAGAATAAACTATCTTTTTTAACTTAAATGTCAAAGGCGAGTAAACTACCTTTAACAACTTAAATCTCAAAGGTGAGTAAACTACCTTTAACAACTTAAATGTCAAAGGTGAGTAAACTACCTTTAACAACTTAAATCTCAAAGGCGAGTAAACTACCTTTAACAACTTAAATGTCAAAGGTGAGTAAACAACCTTTAACAACTTAAATGTCAAGGAAGAATAAACTATCTTTTATAACTTAAATGTCAAAAGCGAGTAAACAACCTTTAACAACTTAAATGTCAAGGAAGAATAAACTATCTTTTATAACTTAAATCTCAAAGGTGAGTAAACTACCTTTAACAACTTAAATCTCAAAGACGAGTAAACTACCTTTAACAACTTAAATATCAAGGAAGAATAAACTATCTTTTTTAACTTAAATCTCAAAGGTGAGTAAACTACCTTTAACAACTTAAATCTCAAAGACGAGTAAACTACCTTTAACAACTTAAATCTCAAAGGTGAGTAAACTACCTTTAACAACTTAAATCTCAAAGGCGAGTAAACTACCTTTTTTAACTTAAATGTCAAAGGCGAGTAAACTACCTTTAACAACTTAAATCTCAAAGGCGAGTAAACTACCTTTTTTAACTTAAATGTCAAAGGTGAGTAAACTACCTTTAACAACTTAAATCTCAAAGGTGAGTAAACTACCTTTAACAACTTAAATCTCAAAGGTGAGTAAACTACCTTTAACAACTTAAATCTCAAAGGCGAGTAAACTACCTTTAACAACTTAAATGTCAAAGGTGAGTAAACAACCTTTAACAACTTAAATGTCAAGGAAGAATAAACTATCTTTTATAACTTAAATCTCAAAGGTGAGTAAACTACCTTTAACAACTTAAATCTCAAAGGCGAGTAAACTACCTTTAACAACTTAAATGTCAAAGGTGAGTAAACAACCTTAAACAACTTAAATGTCAAGGAAGAATAAACTATCTTTTATAACCTAAATCTCAAAGGTGAGTAAACAACCTTTAACAACTTAAATGTCAAGGAAGAATAAACTATCTTTTATAACTTAAATGTCAAAGGTGAGTAAACAACCTTTAACAACTTAAATGTCAAGGAAGAATAAACTATCTTTTATAACTTAAATCTCAAAGGCGAGTAAACTACCTTTAACAACTTAAATCTCAAAGGTGAGTAAACTACCTTTAACAACTTAAATGTCAAAGGCGAGTAAACTACCTTTAACAACTTAAATCTCAAAGGCGAGTAAACTACCTTTAACAACTTAAATCTCAAAGGCGAGTAAACTACCTTTTTTAACTTAAATGTCAAAGGCGAGTAAACTACCTTTAACAACTTAAATCTCAAAGGTGAGTAAACTACCTTTTTTAACTTAAATGTCAAAGGCGAGTAAACTACCTTTAACAACTTAAATCTCAAAGGCGAGTAAACTACCTTTTTTAACTTAAATGTCAAAGATGAGTAAACTACCTTTAACAACTTAAATCTCAAAGGCGAGTAAACTACCTTTTTTAACTTAAATGTCAAAGGTGAGTAAACTACCTTTAACAACTTAAATCTCAAAGGTGAGTAAACTACCTTTAACAACTTAAATCTCAAAGGTGAGTAAACTACCTTTAACAACTTAAATCTCAAAGGCGAGTAAACTACCTTTAACAACTTAAATGTCAAAGGTGAGTAAACAACCTCTAACAACTTAAATGTCAAGGAAGAATAAACTATCTTTTATAACTTAAATCTCAAAGGTGAGTAAACTACCTTTAACAACTTAAATCTCAAAGGCGAGTAAACTACCTTTAACAACTTAAATGTCAAAGGTGAGTAAACAACCTTAAACAACTTAAATGTCAAGGAAGAATAAACTATCTTTTATAACCTAAATCTCAAAGGTGAGTAAACAACCTTTAACAACTTAAATGTCAAGGAAGAATAAACTATCTTTTATAACTTAAATGTCAAAAGCGAGTAAACAACCTTTAACAACTTAAATGTCAAGGAAGAATAAACTATCTTTTTTAACTTAAATCTCAAAGGTGAGTAAACTACCCTTAACAACTTAAATCTCAAAGACGAGTAAACTACCTTTAACAACTTAAATCTCAAAGGCGAGTAAACTACCTTTAACAACTTAAATGTCAAAGGCGAGTAAACTACCTTTAACAACTTAAATGTCAAAGGCGAGTAAACTACCTTTAACAACTAAAATGTCAAAGGCGAGTAAACTACCTTTTATAACTTAAATGTCAAAGGTGAGTAAACTACCTTTAACAACTTAAATCTCAAAGGCGAGTAAACTACCTTTAACAACTTAAATGTCAAAGGTGAGTAAACTACCTTTAACAACTTAAATCTCAAAGGCGAGTAAACTACCTTCAACAACTTAAATGTCAAGGAAGAATAAACTATCTTTTATAACTTAAATCTCAAAGGCGAGTAAACTACCTTTAACAACTTAAATCTCAAAGGCGAGTAAACTACCTTTAACAACTTAAATGTCAAGGAAGAGTTAACTATCTTTTATAACCTAAATCTGAACGAAGAGTAAAATTCCTGCAATAACTGAAATTTCAAAGAAGATTAAAATACCTGTAACAACTTAAACCTTGACTGAGGCACTATAAAGTGGTTGTTTTGCTTCATCCTGCAAATGCTGCAACTGAAATAACAACAGTGTAAACAATTTGTTTGTTAAAAGTAATCAGTTCTGAAATCAATAGTCATGAACTGATCTACCATAGAACACTCAGGGTATAGAATATTAAAATACACTACACGTCCATGACATGTGGAGTAGAGAAATTAGACACCTACAGATATAGAAAGATGGAACTGCTTTGGACAGGATAGTCAATTGTGATACTGATATCTGTCTGTATCAACACAAGAGTCATTAATCTCTTTCCCTATTAAGACATTTGTCATTGATCTCTTTCCCTATCAAGACATTTGTCATTGATCTTTTTCTGTATCAATACATTTGTCATTGATCTCTTTCCGTATCAACACATTTGTCATTGATCTCTTTCCGTATCAACACATTTGTCATTGATCTCTTTCCGTATCAAGACATTTCTCATTGATCTCTTTCCCATGCAAGACATTTGTCATTGATCTCTTTCCCTATCAGGACATTTGTCATTGCTTTCCCTATCAGGACATTTGTCATTAATCTCTTTCCCATGCAAGACATTTGTCATGGATCTCTTTCCCTATCAAGAGATAGACATTTGTCATTGATCTATTTCCCTATCAAGATATTTGTCATAGATCTCTTTCCCTATCAAGACATTTGTCATTGATCTCTTTCTGTATCAAGACATTTGTCCTTGATCTCTTTTCCTATCAAGTCATTTGTCATTGATCTTTTTCCCTTTCAAGACATTTGTCATTGATCTCTTTCCCTAGATCTCTTTCCACATCAAGACAAATTTTGTCATTGATCTCTTTCC
Source organism: Mercenaria mercenaria (assembly GCF_021730395.1). Taxonomy (NCBI): domain Eukaryota; kingdom Metazoa; phylum Mollusca; class Bivalvia; order Venerida; family Veneridae; genus Mercenaria; species Mercenaria mercenaria. The sequence goes on from NC_069372.1 coordinate 56,619,573, forward strand.
CTATCAAAACATTTGTCATTGATCTCTTTCCCAATCAGGACATTTGTCATTGATCTCTTTCCGTATCAAGGCAATTGTCATTGATCTCTTTCCCTATCAGGACATTTGTCCTTGATCTCTTTCCCTATCAAGACATTTGACATAGCCCTCTTTCCCTATCAAGACATTTGTTATTGATCTGTTCCCCTAGATCTCTTTTTGTATCAAAACATTTCATTGATCTCATTCTGTATCAAGACATTTGTCATTGATCTCTTTCCCTATCAGGACATTTGTCATTGATCTCTTTCCCTATCAAGACATTTGTCCTTGGTTTTTTCCCCTATCAAGACATTTGTCATTGATCTCTTTCCCTATTATGACATTTGTCATTGATCTCATTCCTTATGAAAACATTTGTCATTTACATCTTTCCCTATTACATGTATGACATTTGTCATTGATCTCTTTCCCTATAATGGCATTTGTCATTGATCTCTTTCCTTATATTGGCATTTGTCATTGATCTCTTTCCCTATTATAACAACTGCCATTACTCACATTCCTTATTATGACATTTGTCATTTCTCTCTTTCCCTGTCGGGACATTTGTCTTTGATCACTTTCCCTTTTCTATCATTGATCTCTTTCCCAATCAAGACATTTTCATTGATCTTCTTTCCCTGTTATGATAATTTTGTGTCCTTGATCTCTTTCCCTATTATGACATTTGTCATTGATCTCTTTTCCAATCTGAAGACATTTGTCCTTGATCTTATAATTTCCCCATCAAGACATTTGTCCTTGGTTTTTCCCCTATCAAGACATTTGTCATTGATCTCTTTCCCTATTATGACATTTGTCATTGATCTCTTTCCTTATGAAAACATTTGTCATTTACATCTTTCCCTATTATGACATTTGTCATCGATCTCATTCCCTATAATGGCATTTGTCATTGATCTCTTTCCTTATATTGGCATTTGTCATTGATCTCTTTCCCTATTATAACAATAATTGCCATTACTCGCATTCCTTATTATGACATTTGTCATTTCTCTCTTTCCCTGTTGGGACATTTGTCTTTGATCACTTTCCCTTTTCTATCATTGATCTCCTTCCCAATCAAGACATTTTCATTGATCTTCTTTCCCTGTTATGATAATTTTGTGTCCTTGATCTCTTTCCCGATCAAGACATTTGTCATTGATCTCTTTCCCAATCAAGACATTTTCATTGATCTCTTTCCAAGTCATCTGACTACCAATAAAGACATTTGTCAAAATATTTGAATTACCATATAGCAACACTCAATATGGTTTCCTTGCAGATAATTCATTCTACCAGTCTTTCATAATGATTTAATTAACTGGTGGAGAAAATGGTTTCCCTTACTTGCATTCATAAACATGAAGCTTGCTAGGTGCTTGAACCTCAAACCTGATGGCTCCGCAGTGGCAACCTCCTCTGTGTGTAACCATATTTTCAGACATTTTCTGCCCAGTACTGTAAAAACAAAATAGTTGGCTGGCTAAATAATGCTTTAAACATGTGTCTGTTTTAAGACAAGAGCTATCTATACTGGGGTATATGGTAACACATGTCATCCTGTGGTATATGGTAGTAATGCATTTATTGACAATAATTATGGAATTTTTTGGCAAAAAGGGGTGGCTGTTCATTTATGAAGGGTGCAAATGTACAGTAGATGTATATCTTCATAATATAAAGTGGAATAACATGACTGGTCAGGTATAAAAGCAATTAGTCCAAATAATAGGATATTTCAGGACAGCGTGATCCCGTCATTTAATGGGATGACAACTATAAAATATCAGATCATAAAATAAATCATCCCGATAAGCCAACTCAGAGTATTAGGCTTAAAAGCAATGTGAAGAAAAAGGAGGGGTACATTTATTAGAAGGGGGTGCATTTTTGGTTTCCCCACTGTGTATGTGCATGAGGCCTTTCCGCTACAAACCTATATATGACTTAATTCTCATGGTACTAAGTGTTTTGATATTTTGGTTGTCAAGACAACATTTATTTGTAAAATACTGTAGAATCTGTTCCATCTTGATTTAATAAAAAACATGATAGATCTAGTTTCTAGTTTCTGCATCATAAGAAAAACAATTACTTCCCAGTATTTTAAACAATTTCATTTATCATTCAATAATTTCATCTTCTTCTTCTTCAAATTACTACACTCCTTCATAACTCTGAAGATTATGTGTAGGCGCTGATTAAAAATTGATGGTGTTTTTACAACAGATTTATACATGTGCCAAAACATTAAAACTTTTCAAATTTTACATTAACAAGAGATTACAGAGTGATCTTGGCGCCATCCACAAAGCCATTTTTGAATGTTCCAAATTTCAAGACTAGCTCAAGGTCAAAATCAAGGTCAAATTTTATTTCGATACAAAACAATGTGTATGTGGTCCGAATTTGAAAGCTGTGGCTTCACAAGATCAATTTCAAGGTCAAAGTTCATTTCAGTAGACAGAACTATGCATGTGCTTCAAATTTGGAGGCAGTAGCTTGAGAAATGTGAAAGTAGGTCACTAGGTCAAAATCAAGGTCAAATATTATTTTGGAACAAAACATTATGCAAGTGATCCAAATTTGAAGCCTGTACCTTCAGAAATGTGAAAGTAGGTCACTAGGTCAATCTCAAGATCAAAGTTCATTTAATTACACAAAACTATGCTACAACACTATGCTTGTGGTTCAAATTTGAAGGCTGTAGCTTGAGAAATGTGAAAGTAGGTCACTAGGTCAAAATCAAGGTCAAATATCATTTTGGAACAAAAAATTATGCATGTGGTCCAAATTTAAGGCTGTACCTTCAAAAATGTGAAAGTAGGTCACTAGGTCAATAAGTTTGTTTCAGTACACAAACCTATGCATGTAGTCCAAATTTGAAGGCTGTAGCTACAGAAATGTGAAAGTAGGTCACTAGGTCAAGATCAAGGTCAACTCATGTCAAGGTTCATCTTGCCTCTCAAAACTATACATGTGGTCCAAATTTGAATGATGTAAGTTATGGACATGAAGATTCTAAGTTTTTCCCTATATAAGTCTATATGAACCATGTGACCCCTGGGGCGGGGCCATATTTGACACTAGGGGGATAATTTGAACAATCGTGGTAGAGGACCACTAGATGATGCTACATACCAAATATCAAAGCCCTAGGCCATGTGGTTTTGTACAAGAAGATTTTCAAAGTTTTTCCCTATATAAGTCTATATGAACCATGTGACCCCTGGGGCGGGGCCATATTTGACCCTAGAGGGATAATTTTAACAAACTTGGTAGAGAACCACTAGATGATGCTACATTACAAAATATCAAAGCCATAGTCTTTGTGGTTCGGACAAGAAGATTTTCAAATTTTTTCCCTATATAAGTCTATGTAAACCATGTGACCCCCCAAGGCGGAGCCATATTTGACACTAGGGGAATAATTTGAACAATCTTAGTAGAGGACCACCAGATGATGCCATATACAAAATATCAAAGCCCTAGGCCCTGTGGTTTTGGACAAGAGGTTTTTCAAAACTTCACATGGTTAATATAGACTTATAAGTTTCTTGAGTTATTGCCTGGAAACCATTTTACTGTTCCTGGTCACTGTGACCTTGACCTTTGACATACTGACCTCAAAATAAAAAGGGGTCATCTGCTGGTCATGACCAACCTCCCTATCAATTTTCGTGACCCTAGGCCTAAGCGTTCTTGAGTTATCATCCGGAAACAGTTTAACTGTTCAGGGTCACTGTGACCTTGTCCTTTAAACATACTGACCTCAAAATCTGCTGGTCATGACCGTTACCTCCCTATCAACTTTCATGATCCTAGGCCCAAGTGTTCTCGAGTTATCCGGAAACTGTTTTACTATTCAGGGTCACTGTTACCTTGAACTTTGACATACAGACCTCAAAATCAATAGGAGTCATCTGCTGGTGATGACCAACCTCCCTATCAACTTTCATGATCCTAGGCCCAAGCTTTCTTGAGTTATCATCCAGAAACGGATTGGTCTACATTCAGACCAACCGACCAACATCTGCAAAACAATATACCACTCCTTCTTCAAAGGGGGGCATAATAAAACCTTGTACATTGGTTGGTATTTAAAGACTGAGAGAAGAGATAAGGACAGGTACAGTGACAAGAGCTTTGAAGCAGTCAACTGTGGCTGCTGTGTGTGCGATAGTCGGCAACATGTTCCACTAACCTACTGTCCTAAGGGAAAAATGAGTACTTATAGGAATCTTTTGATGTGCCAATGTGTCTAAATCTGTATAGGTTACCAGGTCCATGCCACGTTCTTGGATCAGCTGGTATTAGTAAGTTCTTTGCCAGATAAATAGCTACAAAGTGGTGGACAATTTTATAGAACATTATTAGGCGGGCTCTGGTTCTTCTTATCTCTAAGATGTAAAAAAAAAAAAATTGTTTGTTTCCGGTATCCCGACCTACCCTAAATTTTTGGCCCAACCCTATATGTTTTTATGGCCTTGGAGAACATTTTTTTCAACTTTTTAACAAAAAGATGCAAAACTGCACTTTTTATGCTTTAAACATCGCCAGTGATGTTAGAAATCAACTTACTGATGCTCTAAAGGCATAGCCCCCTTATTTGTAATCATTTTTTGACAAAAAAATAATTTCCGAAGTCTCCCTTAATAAAAAAAAAATTTCCAAAAAAAATAATTTTTCCGACCTGTACCTACCCTAATTTTTTTGAGCATGTTACCGGAAACAAAGAATTATTTTTAATTAGTTTTATGCCATTACTATCATGTTGTAAATACCATGTACATATTTCAAGAGGCTCACAGGGAAGACTGGGCTTGCCCAACTGTGTCGCCTCTATAAATAAAGTCGTTATTATTATTATTATTATTATTATTATTCAAAGTTGCTATCATATCAGATATCATTATCTAAAACTAGAAATGTATATCAATTATCACCTACTACTTCAGCATACGTACAGCATAATATCAATTTAGATCTATAAATTATGACAAATTGTATCAGCAGAAACTTATGTTGTTTCCTTACATATCCCTTAACTGATCTCTTTTTTGCACAAAACTAGGTCACCAGCTAAAAATAACTCAAAATACCCAAATGGGTCAATCATCGGCCATCCTCAAGACCTACTTTCACTTTCAGTGTTATCGCACGTGATAGCAAACACGTGGTACATAAACGGTTTCCGAGTTTACATAGAAGCGGATAATCAAATTTATCAAAAAGTACGAAAACCCGACTGAGAAAATGAACTTCCGTTTTCAGAGGTCAAGGTCAACAAATCCGAGACAGAAAGCAGTCGAGATCTATTGTAAAATACTTATCAAGAAATGGGTCTTTTTCGACCCCCATGTCTAAAATTTTATTCTTTATACAGACACAAAAAGTTTCTTGGACGTGTAAAGACTAAAAGGGATAAACATATTTATGAATTTAACGAGAGATATTCCTAGTGTTTGCATTTTTTATTGAATAATTGTGAGAAAAAAAATTTAGCCACCATGTTGTCAGTCAGCTGTTTTTCTCGCTATGGGGTAAAACCCCGAAATGTGATAGTGTTCAGTTACAGAAAGTTTACAGACAATTTCCACAACCGTGCTTCACTTGACAGTGAATCTCGCGAACGATCGAGATCTGTAACAGCATTTTACAACCAGAGTGCAATAGACATAGCTGCTGCGAAGGTAAGAGATGATTTATAAGTTAGTAGGCCTCTTCCAACAACCGGTTTAACCCTTCCGCGCTGTGGTTAGAGTGTCCATCTACGGATCACGAGGTCTTTGTTTGTTTGGTATCAAGTCATCTCGTCCCCCAGTCAACTCATCCCCGATTTGGTCTGTTCGTCCCCCAGAATTGGTAATTTCAGCCCCCTCATCATAAAACTTAGTCAACTCGTCCCCGATTTGGTCATTTTGTCCCCCTAAATTGGTCATTTCGTCCCCCTCATCATAAAATTTGGTCAACTCGTCCCCCTTTTGGTAATTTTGTACCCCTTAATATTTTAAGCGTTTTTGGATATTTATGATATTTTTGACTTTGAAAACTTGTATTTAAAATCATCGTGAGTTTTGAAGGAGTTATATTGGAAATAGTTAACTTAAAATAATTAGGTTTGATAAAATAATAAAAGAAATATACTGAAAATGTAAGACAATTAACTGAAATAAAATATAAAAAATAATACATTGAATGCTTTTAGTATTAAAAATATAATATAATAGGAAATCTAATTAACTTTTTAAAAATCATAGTAAGAAAAGAGAGAGCAATAAAATTAATCGTTACCCCTGGTCATAATAAAAGAAAGTTTTATATAGAAATACAATAAAGAATAAATAAAATATCTGTCACATGCTACATATTAATTTTTTGTCATTAAAGTAAAAAAGAAATACTTCAAAAGTAGGGACTAAGGGAGACAGTGGTTTCTAAAAAAGGTAGAATGATCATATACCTGCATGCGAAAGGTGTTAAAGGTTATTAATCACATTAAAAGGCGTTGATTGGGCTGATTGGAAGGTGTTAATTTAATGGTATTTAATTGCATGAGAAGTTGTTGATTGTCACTAACTGGAGGAAATGTGTGAAAATTTTCCCCAAGTAGAATTAAATGTGTTAGTAGTTGATTGGAGTGAGGAAATCATTTATTATAAAAAAACATTAATTTTATTCAAGAGTTTGAAAATAAGCAGCATCAAATACGGACATTTAAACAGCTATCATGTTGTCCAACATAGCAGACTTACAAAAACAAAACAGAAAAAAAACCCCGAAAATCCTCCTTGTTAAATCGATCACTTTTAAAGCAAAAAGCTCTTAAAACAAACTTAAAGCATAAATATACTTATTTGAAAGAAAAAACAGATTATTATCATACTTTGATTTTTTTTTTTTTCAAAATACGTTTTAAAAAGGGGGGACAAAATGACCAATTTGAAGTCGCCGAGGGGGACGAAATGACCAAATAGGTGACGAGTTGACTAGGGGACGAGTTGACTGTATATCGTTTGTTACCTGGTAGGGATCTTGGTTTTTCTCCACCAGGTTTACTTTAAATATATCTAATGACTGATTTGGGGTAAACAAATTAAGAGGTCAGATGTCAAAGAGGCATGTGATGAAGTCATCCGGCTGCTTGTGGAAGTTGTTGCTTGGTACTACATTTGTACCCAGGTGCTGTGCATGATACCTGGGGACTTGCTCTGCCATCAAAAGCAGGGGACCAATAATTGTGTCCGTGCAGCTGTGCGGCAATAAACATGACATAGTCATAAACAAAAACACTTAAAAAGGCAAACTAAAATTAAACACATTGTGTCAGAATGCTTCCTTGAAATACATGAACCAGATCCACTTTGAACTCCGTGGCCTATGCCAGATGCTAGTCGTGCAGCAATTGGAATATAATTGCATAATTGAAAGTCCGGTCTTCTACATCCAAGACACCAAGGCGAGTGTCCATTTGCCATGATTTGCTACAGGTATTAACTAAGAAATATGTGTAGAAAAACGGTGGTTTAACGTTATTATTGCACAGAATGAGGTTATATGTTGGCGGAATAATTTCAGGAGGGCATAGCCCGAGTGAATTATTCTGGCAACGTATAACCGATTTTGAGTGTATTAATTTAGGTAAAACACGATTTTGCTGCACATTAGGCCACATTTAAAAAAGTCTTTGTTTGCTGTCTCCCGACCCTACTATTTCAAGTAACTGGTTACAATTACAGTTGTAATTTTACTGTACGGTAGTAGTAATCACAATGTAACTGGTTACAATTACAGTTATAATTTTAAGTAATATTACTGTACAGTAGTAGTAATCACAATGTAACTGGTTACAATTACAGTTATAATTTTAAGTAATATTACTGTACAGTATTTAATCAATCACAATCCTCTACCACTGTGCACAGGTCTGTTTCCCAGCATAACTCCCAGTATAGAAAAAGCTGACATAAACAAGTATTTTGCCTTTATTGTTATATTTCAATGTACAAGCAATGATAAAGAGGGAATGTTTAGCACACGTAGATTTTCTTCTGTTATAGAAGTTGTAATGTCATGCTTTGTTCATTTTATTAGCCAAAATTGATATCATTTTAAAGAAAAAAAATTTCATGGTCATAAAACTTGATCACTGTTATTAACCTTAAAGTAATAATAAATGTAGTCTTTGATTATGTCACAGTTCAAAGGAGCATTAGAATGCCAGTTAATAGCAGTAATGTTGCAAAGCTACTGTAAGTCTTAATTTTCAGTGATTCATAAATTTAAAATTTTAGTAAAGGTGAACATCAAAAGCATGGTTCATATACTTACAAAATACTTTGTTTGCATCCATTGTGTGAAATCTACATGTAGTAGCACAGTGGTCTTGAAATATGCAAACTTATTATAGAATTTAGGGGAAAATCTTATAATTAGTATTGCCTGTTAAAACCCAGTATTGCCCAGCAAAACCCAGGTTTTTCCTGTATTTCCCACTGAGCAGAGGAATGTGCATTGACTAATACAAAAACAGTCATTAAGTGCATATAATATGGTGGCTGTAAAAAAAGTCTCCCCATACTTGGATTAGTCATGTTGAATTATCTGGTCCTTTACGATAATGGAGTCCATTAATATAAGTGTTCTTGCATAACAAGTTCAAGGGGATTTGTGAGGTGTTGCTCTTTCCATGGCCAACGTTGTCCAGATTTAGAAATTACTCCAGAAGTTATGAAACCCTGGTATGATGCAAATAAACCTTTTGCATGTTTTTTAAACATCAAGTTTATTTACAAAACACCTTAGGCTTTTGAGTTTTGACATGCTTTTCAGAGGTTTTAGAAAGAAAAGAGGTCACTGACTTCTAAAGATAGTCATATAGGTCAATGACCACAAATTCTGATACAGTATGTCTTGTCTACTGTTATGCATACAGGTATCTTCATATATGTATCTTTCCTACTTGTTGTCTTCTGTACCCTATTCAATAAATATACTAGGTTATAGATCATTTATTAGCTCTACCACCACACAGTGGTATGGGAGACATACAATCTGACTAAAGTACATCTCCTATTACGCTACACATAGGATCTGACAACGAGCTATTGATAGCCTCGTTCTGACAACCCTTCCGCTAGCCACTCAAGAGCTAACTTATAACATTCTGCAAGCTTTAAAAAGCCTTGGGTTTTGATATCTACAATGTTTATGTCGGAAGATGTCAGATAGCCTGTTAGCTCAGTCGGTATGGCACTTGCTTTGTAAGCGAGAGGTCCCGGGTTCGAGCCCTGAATTGACTGCAAATTTTTCTTACTCTTTGACAATCGAACAAGTTGTCTGATTGGTTCAAACAAAAATACATTTGTGAAAATACAAATAGCAATACTGGAAATCCAAAATATACAGAAGACGTATGTGAATGGGTCGTTTTCAGATCTTGGTTTAGAAGATCAAGTACTTAAGTCAGATTGGGAGACATATTGATTTACTCCTATCTGTGTGTGTGTCCGTCTGTCTCTCTGTCTGTCACAAATCTAATCTGCACTCTACGTCGAACATTTCTCTTCCGATCTTCACCAAACTTGAAAATGTGTTTGCCAGTAAGTCCTCGGCCAAGTTTCATAACTAGCCAAATCGGCCCAGGCACTTGGGAATTATGCCCCTTGAACATAATTACCCATAGGCCAGTTACTGCAACATGTGAATTACCAATAGGCCGCTTACTCCAACATGTAAACAGTATATAAAGACAGACTTACTATTCAGATGATTAGGCAGTTGTGGGAGACATGTGCTTTTCTCAAAAAGCACCTCTAGTTGACCTAATGAAATTGAGCACATGCAAAGTGAAAGCAATCATTTAATTCATAATCATTAGAAGGTCAGTAAGTGATCAATGTATGACTTATTTTTAGTAAAAGTGAGAGTAACAATTAGCAACAACTAAATGATCTGCTTAATGGATTTACTTAATATTAAATATTATGAATTTATGTACTCTGTAACTTTGCATGATACACAGATAAACCAGTCAAAAATTTGCAATAACATAAACATAATTTTGTAACAAGCTCTCTTGATAATCATTTTGAACTTATGAACCTGTCTGATGTCTTTGTCCTGGGGCAACATTGTCTAATGCTATGTAATTTTAGACACTGTTATTATTTATACTTGGTATATAATATTACCGTAAACCAGTTCAGTAGGCTACCTAAGTTTATATGTATATATGTATAATTCAACGTCAGTAAGAGAGGCGTGAATTATCTGCTATGCTTGGCGTTTATACCGCAGTATTGTTAGAGCTAATAGTGCAGACACGCCTTGATGCATAAAGTTGATCTATACTCAACCACACTTTGTTTCTTGTTGTTAACACTATTAAATATTGACATATTTCAATGAAAATTGGACACTCTATTGATCAGTTTAGTGATACCTAACAGTTGGTCCTCTCTCAAGTTTGTTCAAATTTGGTCGCATGGCCCCTTTTATGAGTTATTGGAGCTAAAGATAGAAATACCTTTAAACAACTTCTCATGAACAGCATGATAGATCTTCATCAAACTTGGCCTCTACCATCATTGTAAGGTCCTCGCTTAAATTTTATAAAATCGAGGCACTCAAAGTAGAAATACCTTTAAACAACTTCTTGTCATGAACTGCCTGATCTGTAGCACCAGTGTAATGTAATCTCTTAAATTTTTAGCTCACCTGAGCACTTTGTGCTCAAAGGTGAGCTTTTGTGATCGCCCTGTGTCCGTCGGCAGCGACGTCAACAATTTGACTGTTAACACTCTAGAGGTCACAAATTTGAGCCAATCTTAATGAAACTTGGTCAGAATGTTACCCTCAATTAAATCTTGGATGAGTTCGATATTGGGTCATCTTGGGTCAAAAACTAGTTCACCAGGTCAAATCAAAGGAAAAGCTTGTTAACACTCTAGAGGATACATTTTTGGCCCAATCTTAATGAAACTTGGTCAGAATGTAAACCTCAATAAAATCTTGGACGAGTTCGATATTGGGTCATCTGGGGTCAAAAACTAGGGTCACCAGGTCAAATCAAAGAAAAAGCTTGTTAACACTCTAGAGGTCACAATTTGGGCCCAATGTTAATGAAACTTGGTCAGAATGTTACCCTCACTTAAGTCTTGGACAAGTTTGATATTGGGTCATCTGGGGTCAAAACTAGGTCACGAGGTCAAATCAAAGGAAATGCTGGTTAACACTGTAGAGGCCACATTTATGACTTTATCTTCATGAAACTTGGTCAGAATGTTAATCTTGATGATCTCAAGGTCCAGTTTGAATCTGGGTCATGTGGGATCAAAAACTAGGTCACCAGGTCAGATCAAAGGAAAAGCTAGTTTACACTATAGAGGCCACATTTATGACCATATCTTAATGAAACCTGGTCAGAATGTTAGTCTTGAGGCTGTATAGGTCAAGTTTGAATCTGGGTGAGGTGTGATCAAAAACTAGGTCACTAGGTCAAATCAAAGGAAAAGCTTGTTAACACTCTAGAGGCCACATTTATGAATGTATCTTCATGAAACTTTGTCAGAATGTTAATCTTGATAATCTTTAGGTCTAGTTTGAACCTGGGTCATGTCAGGTCAAAAACTAGGTCACAGAGTCAAATCAAAGGAAAAGCTTGTTAACACTGTAGAGGCCACATTTATGACAATATCTTTATGAAACTTGGTCAAAATGGTAATCTTGATATTCTCAAGGTCCAGTGTGAATCTGGGTCATGTAGGATCAAAAACTAGGTCACCAGATCAAATCAAAGGAAAAGTAGTTTACACTGTAGAGGCCACATTTATGACCTTATCAAAAACTAGGTCACTAGGTCAAATCAAAGGAAAAGCTTGTTAACACTCTAGAGGCCACATTTATGACTGTATCTTCATGAAACTTAGTCAGAATGGTAATCTTAATGATTTCAAGGTCCAGTTTGAATCTGGGTCATGTCGGGTCAAAAAATAGGTCACTAGGTCAAATTAAAAGAAAAGCTAGTTTACACTTTAGAGGCCACATTTATACCATATCTTAATGAAACTTGGTCAGAATGTTATTCTTGATGGTCTTTAGGTCAATAGGTCAGGTGAGTGATACAGGGCCTTCATGGCCCTCTTGTTTTAAATATGGGCACTTGACCCGTTTCAGTGGACCACTTAAAAGCTAAAAATAGAAATTACTTTTAATAACCTTTTCTCATGAACCGCTTGTTGGCTCTTCATCAAACTTGGTCTGTAGCATCACTGTTGGGTCCTCTCTCAACTTCAAATAGGGGCACATTCACTCTTTAAAGGGGCCACCGGTAGAGCTAAAAATTAAAAAAATATATTTTAATAACTTTTCATGAACAGCTTGATGGATCTTCATCAAACTTGATCTATAGCATCATTATAAGGTCCTCTCTCAATTTTGATCCATTGAGTCCTTTTTAGGGGCCACTAGAGCTAAAAATAGAAATTTTCCTCATGAACCCCTTGATAGATGTTCTTCAAACTTGGTCTTTAGAATTATTGTAATGTCCTTTCTCAATTTTGTCTAAATGCTGGCACTTTGCCCCTTTCAAGGGCTGCTACAGCTGAAAATAGAAAGAAAAACATTTAAATGATTTCTTCTAGTGAATGGCACAATGGAACTTCATCAAACTTTGTCTGTTGCATCATTGTAAGGTCTTCTCTCAATTTTGTTCCAATAGTAGCACTTGTCCCCTTTCAGGGGCTGTTAGATGTTAACTTAAAAAATCTTTGTCTTTTGTCTTGTCCTCTCTCAGTTTTGTTCAAATGGGGGCACCTTTGCCCCTTTTAGGGTCAGCTGGAGGTAAACATAGAAAAACCTTTAAACAACTTCTTCTCATGAACTGCTTGACGTATCTTCATCAAGCTTAATCTGTCGCATCATTGTATTGCACTCTCCTAATTTTCTTTCAAATGTAGGTACTTGGCCCCTTGAAGGGGCCATTAGAGCTAAAAATAGAAAAAACCTTTAAACAACTTCTTCTCCTGAACCACTTGATGGATCTCCATCAAACTAATGGTATGTAGAGTTATTGTAAGGTCCTTGCTCAGATTTGTTCAAATGAGGGCACATACCTGTTTAATGTTTTTAACACAGATATTACCAGTGTCATTTTGTTTATTCAAGGTCAAAATCCTGGTTCAAGTTTTACATGCAAGTTACTGTCTCAAAAACTAATGCAAATATTGAATTGAAAGTTCTCACATTTCTTTGTGTTTGTAAAACTCAGTCATAGCATCAAGTCCCATACTCTGACGTATATTTTGCTAAATTTGTCCCCTTCAAACTTAAAAACTTCTGGTTAAAGTTTTACAGGCAAGTTACTCTCTCAAAAACTAATGCAGATACAAGATTGAAATTCTATAGATATTTTAACATTTAGGGTAATATTCTTGCTTCTGGGACAACAGTTTGAATAGTCGAGCATTGACTGTCTTACGGACAGCTCTTGTTTTGTTTAATGGGTATCATACAGTCATGATCTCATTGTTAGTAATATAATATGTTTTATAATTTAAAATAGATGAAAACACTAACTTACAAATTTATACCAAAGATTATTGTTTTTTTTTTTGTGGCCATGAACTGCTTCAGGCCTACCAAACAGCCAAGAGTCCTAGTTCATTATCCTCTTTAATTACAATGCCTTTACCTTGAGATTGCAGTTGATAGATCTACCAAAATTGGCTTAAAGCCCTGCTCCTGTCCTACATTTTAACCTTGAATTGTCACTGAAAAAGCATGGAAATCCTGACTATGAGCAGTGACCCCTGTCAAAATAGAGTCTATTTTATATAAAATTCTATATGAAATACCTGTGGTTTTGCATGCTAAAGTGTGGCACCTGGTTAACTGTTACTTATTGTAACACACAAAAGAATTTGAATATCCGCGGAGCAGGGCTTTAAACAAAATTGATGTTTATTGTAGTATCCAGGCATTTATAAATACAGAACACCTGTATTAATCATTTAGGAATATTGAACAGATCGATATAAACATGTTTATAATTTATTATGCATGAACAAATAACTAACATTTTATTTATTGACTAGCTACAAATGTATAGTCACCATCCATGTGTATATCTAAGGGTTCCTAAATGATTATAGTTTGATTTTGACATTTGAGAGTTCGATTTATCGACTCATCTGCCGATTAGGGGAAATCAATATGATTTACTTTGCCATATTTATGTAAGAACCACTATATCGTACTGAATAACATTGCCTAAATAACAGACCAAGTACAAAAATATCGCTGACCTCAAAATCAAACTATAAATAGTGTTTTTAGATCAGCAATATTATTGTCAAAAGGATTATCTCTAAACAGATGTTTTTACACCATATGGTTTTTATTCATTTGTTTTACATTCACTGTAAAAAAAAAAGTAAGTGTATTAAATATGTTGCTGTTAAGACCAATTTTTGATGGAATGACATTATTGTCCTCAATGATGTTTATAATAGTCCTTGATACTTTGTTAGTTTTAAAATGATATATCTCAAACAGTGACTGATGTTCTCTTGAGTAAAATCATTTTTAGCTCACCTGAGCTATAATTGTGATCACGCTGTGTCCGTCATCCATTGTGCATCCGTTTGTTTGTCCGTCCATTGTCAACAGTTGTGTTTAAACTACATCTTTTCCAAAACCACTGAATGGATTTTGATGAAATGTGTTGTGGATGTTCCTTTGAAGGTCCTCTACCAATTTGTTCAAATGGTTCCGCTTGGTTGCACATAGGGCTTTCCAGAGCTAAAAATAGAAAAAACCTTCACACGACATCTCCTCCTAAACCGATGGTCCGATTTTGAAATAATTTCACAAAAATGGTCCTTATATCACCCTCTACCAAGATTTTTCAAATTATGCCGATTCATCAAAAAACATGGCCGCCAGGGGGCGTGGTCACTTTTCCCTGTATGTATGTAGTGGAACTTGTGTGGAAATGCTAGCATGATTTTAAAATAATTTTACACAAATGGTCCTTGTGTGTCCCTCTACCATGATTGTTCAAATTATTCTGATTTGTCAAAAAACATGGCCTCAAGGGGGCGTGGTCACTTTTTCCCTATATGTATAAAGCAGGGATATAAATTAGCAGGGACCCAGTAGCCCATGGCCCCTAGATTTTGGGCTGGGCCCCTATGTTGTTTAAGAAAATGCCCATATACCTAATGTTAAACATTTATTTCTGACAGTCTGGGCTTCTAAATAAAAGTAGCTAGTTTATATCCCTGTATAGTGGAAATTAAAAAATCTTCTTGTGTGAAAATGGTAGCCCGATTTTAAATTATTTTACACAAATAGTCCTTGTGTGACCCTCTACCAAGATTGTTCAAATTATTCCAATACGTCAAAAAACATGGCTGCCAGAGGGCGTGATCACTTTTCCCAATATGTATATAGTTGTAACTTTAAAAATCTTCTTGTGTGAAACAGCTAGTCTGATTTTAAAATAATTTTACACAAATGGTCCTTGTGTGATCCTCTACCAAGAGTGTTCAAATTATTTTGATTTGTCAAAAACATGGCCGCCAGAGGGCGTTTTCACTTTTCCGTATATGTATATAGTGGAAACTTTTAAATATCAAACTGTTAGCCCAATTTTAAAATAATTTTACACAAATGGTTCTCGTGTGACCCTCTACCAAGATCGTTCAAATTATTCTGATTTGTCAAAAAACATAGCTGCCAGTGGGCATGGTCACTTTTCCTGTATGTATATAGTATAAACTTAGAAAATCTTCTTGTATAAAACTGTTAGCCCGATTTTGAAATGATTTCACACATACTGCCCTTGTGTGACCTTCTACAAATATTGTTCAAATGTTTTGATTCGTCAAAAAACATGGCTGCCAGAGGGGTGGTCACTTTTCATCAACAATTTCTTTAAACAACATCTCCTCCTAAACCACTGAATGCCCACCCACTTAGCTCAATAGGTAAGAGCATTGGTCTATGGATCTTGGGGTCGCGAGTTCGATCCTCGGGCGGGGACTTATGTTCTCCGCGACTATTTGATAAACGACATTGTGTCTGATTCATGTGGGGAAGTTGGCAGTTACTTGCGGAGAACAGATTTGTACTGGTACAGAATCCAGGAACACTGGTTAGGTTAACTGCCCGCTGTTACATGACTGAAATACTGTTGAAAAACGGCGTTAAACCCAAAACAAACAAACAAACAAATAAACCACTGAATAGATTTTGATGAAACTTTACTCTGGGTAGCCGTCTTTGAAAGTTGTTCAGATGGCTCCAGTTCATTGAACATATGGGTCTTTTTTTGTTAAAAATAGGCGTTCAGCTATCAGACTTTAAAAATCTTTTTCTCTAGAGCTTTGATATAGGCTAACATAAAAGAATCCTAACTTTGTACTTATACCAATATGCAGGGATATAAACAAGCTATTTTTATTTAGGGGCTCAGACTGTCAAAAGTAAATGTTTAATATTAGGTATATGGGCATTTTCTCCAACAATTTAGGGACCCACAATTATAATTTTGAATGACAGTTTCGTATATTTGCATGTTGCAGTCATGAAATAAGCCAATTTCACATTGGAATGCTTGTATATGATTAAAGCCTTGTAGTTCTGCTAAGATATATCACTTTTGTATCATGGAGTTGTGGCCAAATTAACCCTCATCATGGTGAAATTTTGTGATGAATATTTTTTGTTGTTGCTTTCAGTGACTTATATAAGTCTACAACTGGCTTACTGTCATGTACATATTTGTATATACATTGATTCAGAAGAAAAATGGTCAAAAGATATAGTTTCTCTTCATTTCAGCCATCTGTCAGACTAACACCCACCACAATCCTGTATGCTGGAAAGTCACAAGATGGCAGCCATCTTCTTGTAAGTATATTGGAAGAATGTGTACATATAATTAGTTTTGCCCATTTTATGTAATTGTACCATTTTAATTGTTTTTAATAGAAAAAACTTTCCGTGAGTCCACATGTAATAAGATCAGACGGGTATTTGTAGTGCAGTTGCCCATATAAATTGTAAAGCTTTTGGTAATTAACCCCCATCAGTGTGACATTGTGCTTATGAATTGTAATGTTCTGATGAAGCCTGTGCATGTTCACAGTGATATATTTTATATGATACTCAATTTCAGCGCAGTGCCCAGTATTTACACAAGGAACTTCCCGTCAGGATCGCCCACAGGATCACAGGATTCAGGAACCTGCCGTTCATTGTTGGCTGCAACCCTATTATTAATCAAGTGGTAAGCTAAAATGTTGAGGCAGCTAGCTTTCAAGAAATTTTAGAATAAATTTTCAACTTTTTGGCTTGACTATTCAGATATTAAGGATGGCTATAATTGTACTTATTACACACACGCACTCCCAACCTCCTTCCTTTGCCACACACACACAGAAATTGCTCAAAGTTATATCATTGCTTCTTAGATACCCATAATTTGGCTCCACTTACCTCAACCCCACCACTGCATCATCTGTTTCCTCCATTGAACACCCAGACAGAGGCATGCCTTGGGTCTTCATTCCCTATGAAAAGCTGGAAAGTTGCCATATGACCAAATACTGGCATTGATGTGACTTAAAATGTATTATTATTGGACTCCTTACCATACTTTGTGCTATATGACATGTTCATACTCAATACCATTGCTGGGCTAAAGAGGCCAGTACTGGTTCTTTCCAGGAAAGATGGCTTTGCTTGTATCATGTCATAAAACAATTACTGAATGGTATGCTAGTCTATGGTCAAAAATATTAAAAGCCAAATCATTTTTTCTTTAAAAGACAAACCTGTTTTAAGCAAACCATTTTGTTATGTAAGGATATAGACATGTAGTCAAGGTGCACAAAGTGCTTACATTCTTGTATTTATTGCAATCATCTATTCACTTTATATCTACTTTCAAAAGCCAGGTAACTGATTGTAATCTCTCACAACAGTCCGCCCACACGGATCGCTGCAGAATGAAATAATGGCTGTAAGCTGACTGTAGTTAACATTGCATGATGTAATAAAAAGTAGAATTAACGTTTTTGCACGCTTTATTAGGTTTTTATTAAATAATATAATTATTCTGGTTCATCATGCATTTGTACAGTGTCCGACAAATCCATTGCCCGGAGCCCGCGGGCTACCAGAAATTTTCGTCGGGCTACCAAAAAAGTCCCGACGTAAGCCCGCCGGGCAACCATAAATTTAAAGCTTTAGTAGCCCGTTCATTGTATATTTTACAAAATCAACATTTGGTCATTTCCTCGATTATAGCTTGCAATAAACAACAACTGACCATGTGTAATGATTATCCGATCGTAACCGGTTCAAACTGGTTTAATCCCGACCATTATCTAGCTGCAAAAACAGTCTCTGCCTAGTCTCACGGGGCCGAATTTCGGCCCAATAAAAATTCCCTATCCATTTTCTCCAATTTGAAGCAAACAATTCCCAATCCAAAGAGAAAAATCCAAACTTATATCCAGTTTTGATTGTTTTGTTCGCTAATTTAATCCAAAAAAATTCTGGAAAAACCAACTTGTTTCTGTTTTTAGTGACATGACCGTCTGCACCTCGGCAAAAATTAAATACATGATTCTGCCAGAAAATTGTATGTTTTGTATGTAAAAACATCTCAAAACACATAAATACATTACCATTTATTGAATAAAGCAACGAAAATGTGTTGACAGATAGTTTTTACACCATTAAAATCAAATGTCACATATTTTTGCGACCTGATTTTTTCCCCTCGAATGCACACACACTCTACTGTTTGGAAAATGCAGTTGTTATTGGCATGGAAACTTACTGAGTGTAAACAAAAGTTTGAACAAAGTAGTAGTTATTTTTTGCAAGGTCTGTCTAGAACCAACAACTTGGGAAAAAAATTCTCTAAATTTCATTTGGGGATACTTAAGATTTTTTAATGCATCTGAATGCTTACCATAAAACTTGAAAATAAAAATTTAAACTAATATGATTAATTTTGACAATTCACCATGTGAAAAAACTCCAAATTTGACCAGGGGCCCTTTTCCAAAAAACCTAGACTAATATGACAGGAATGTGTCTGCAGAACAGGAAACAAACACACAGGTTTATTTTGATGTTTTTAAATTTTTAACCAAACATTGTTTCAGACCCCTTTGATTCTCACATCTCAGTAAGTCGGGTTCGGATAGAGCAAGTTTATACTTAAGGGGTTTAAATTTTTCGGCAACTACAAAAAAATTCTGGGCTACCAAAAAAATTCTGGGCTACCAGTAAGATTATAAATTTGT
The DNA here is from genome assembly GCF_021730395.1 of Mercenaria mercenaria. Classification (NCBI taxonomy): domain Eukaryota; kingdom Metazoa; phylum Mollusca; class Bivalvia; order Venerida; family Veneridae; genus Mercenaria; species Mercenaria mercenaria. Next base: position 56,638,928 of record NC_069372.1, read on the forward strand.
CGGACACTGATTTGTAATTAAAAGAACCTTTTCTCACATTAATGTAATGTGTGATATTATGGTAGAAAACTGAGTGTGTGGCATAAGACCTTTAAGTCAGTGCAAATCTGCAAATGAGTCTTGCCATGAGAAAACCAACATAGTGGGTTTGCAACCAGCATGGATCCTGACTAGCCTGCGCATCCGCGCAGTCTGGTCAGGATCCATGCTGTTTGCTAATAGTTCCTCCAATTTCAATAGGCTTTAAAAGCGAACAGCATGGATCCTGACCAGACTGCGTGGATGCGCAGGCTGGTTTGGATCTATGCTGGTCGCAAACCTATTATGTTGGTTTTCTCATGGCACGGCTCAAATCAATATAAAATGTATACCTTTCGGTGTAGTCCAATTTTTGAGATTGTATCAAAATTTGTTTCATAACATTCAGATGGGAGACTGAATTTACATTTTTATTACCTCCCTTTATTTATTGCAAGTGGCCTGGTTAAGGTCACTGACTTCAATTCACTTGTCCCTGTCAATCTGGGTTTGAGCCTCACTTGGGATGTTGTATTCTTCTTGTGAGGAAGCCGTTCATTCGGCTTACGGAAGGGCGGTGGTTCTACCCAGGTGCCCGCTTCTGATGAAATAATGCATGGAGGGGCACCTGGGATTGTCTTCCACCATCAAAGCTGGAAAGTCACCTTATGTCACTTATAAAGTTATGCGACTTTATACCCAACAAAATAAAAAATAATTCATTGCATCCTTTTATAAATTAACACTAGGGGACAATGCCAGGATATAAATGCCCAAATTTTATTACACTCAGATAGATCTATACTAATTTGGCAATTCTACTTTTTGCCTTTAATTTATAGGGTTTTGAATTAGGACACTTATTAATCCTTCCTAAAAAAAAAAAGAGGTTAAGATAACAGTATATGAATAATACTGTGAAAGTGGGTTTGTTTGTAGAGCACTTATCACTTGTTTGCAGAAGTTGTTATACAATCAATATATATTTCAGTTTGAATATTGTACAAATATTAGAATCCAGGAACATCTGCCCTGTTTTCAATGCAATTAAAAAGTCGTGACACTTTTGAATGGAGATAGATGCAAAAATCTCTCATAATAGGATGATTCTGTTCTGTTCAAAGATTAATTGATATTTTTGTTTTTGACTGATAAGAGAATTAAAATGTTGTAAGATTTTGTCTTTCTGTCCATTATTGTTAGGATGGAATGGGCCTAAGTGGCCAAGTTGTTAGTTGCCGCCTTCAAATCACTTGCCCTTAATTCACCACTGTGGGTTCCAAAATTTTGCTTAAGGTGTAAAATTCTTTCATCCAGCTGGCTTACCGAAGATGAGACTCAGTGGTTCTATCAAGGTACATGCTAGTGTCTGAAATAATACCCGGAAGGGCAACTGGGGGACTTTTCTCAACAATCAGAAACTGGGAAGTTGCCATATCTGACATATTTATAATTTTTGTCAGTGTGACAAAAAATGAATTCAAAAATCCTAGTCAGTCTTATTATATAAACCCTATTCTGTTCAAAGATTTACTGATAAATTATAAATTATTTTTGGTTTGACTTGTGTACAATTTAAGATTTTTATCTGTCTGTCCAGAATTTGAGTTTGTTCCGTAATTAGAATAGATCTGCAAGAGTGTCTGCACAAAACTGCTTACCGATTGACTGATCCTATTCTGTTCAAAGATTGATATCTTTATTTTTAAGTACTGATCACCAAAATAGATAGTTTAAGTTTTTATCTGTCTGTCCGAAAATTGGGTTTGTAATGAATTATGTAATTGTTTGTGAAGTATTTTATTGACACAGGTAAGAGAAGGAAGTAAATTGTAGCATTATTTGCCTAAAAACTGTACCAATATTTGCATATGATATTTGTGCAGCATATTTTGAACAGAAACATTATCCACCCTTAAAATATTTTTTATATTTCAGCATGAGATGTACATAAATGCTTTCCAGCTTCTCACAGACTTTCCTGGAGTAAGTGTATAGTTTTGTTGGTAAATGTACAAAAGTTAATAGTCTCAGATATTTTTTTGTAGACACTGTCTTGAGTTTTGTTGGTAAACATACAAAGGTAAGCTGTCAGAGTTTTGTTGGTAAACATGTAAAGGTAATACACATCTAGGTGGATAATTGATTCATACTTGGACTTGTCATTAATTACATCATTTTGTATGAATTCATAATAGTGTTCTTGCCAACTAGTTTCATGGATTTTTGCAGTTGTGTCAGTACACCATGAAATTTGCAATGCATGAACATACAAAATGAATGCCAGCAAAAACTTGCCAAAGAAATGAGCTTATTCCACAGGCATTGCTTGTTTGACTCACAGCTGATAGAGAATGCTAAAGTTTAGCTGATCCCGTTTAAAGTTGATGGCTTTGAATAACATTCCCCTGAAGGTAAAATAGCTTAAATTTGTGCCCGCTCCATATTGTTTTAACTGTTTGACAGACTTTCATTAATTGTAAAGCCCAGAGCACATGTTCCAGGTCATAAAGTACAAAGTCAGTGCTACAGAGGTCAAAGATCAAATAGATTGAATTTGTGTCCAGTCCATTTTTTCCTAAACACAGTAAGGATTTTCACAAAACTAACATCAGTTGTTGCACTCATCAAAACCCAGGCAGTGTGCACAACCCAGGTCACTAGGACCAAGGTCAGGATAACACATATTCACACAATTTTATGTTTTCTGTATCAAACTGAATCTTGGGATATTAATCGCCTTTAGCGATAGCTGTCGTTATATGTTGGTTTAAACAATATTTTATTCATATTATATACATTTACAACATGAAATGCTACATTACAGTTATATGTTAATGTAGATGCTGCTGTAGTATTTGGAATGGGGGGGGGGGGGGGGGGGGGTTGGGGAGCATCGATTAAACAGCAAAAATAGCCTGATTGTTGGTCATTCATGACTGAAGTCAGATATGTTGTTTTGTCCAAAGCTGGTCCAAAGGAAACTGATAACAGCATGCTGTAAAATCATTTAATTTCATGCCATGATGGCCATGAAATTTTGCAGATATTGACTTTTTGGATTTCAACTAACATAAAATGTGTGAGAATTTTACTTGTTCACAGGGGTTTCATTTCGAAATCATTTAACCACAAAATACATATAAATCAGTCCCAGACTAAATTTAGCTCAGATTGGGGCATTGTTAATTTCATAGGACAACAAAATTTCAAAGGATGAAATTTTCATTGACAGTCCTGTCATAAACTTTCAATTCATGATTTGTTGATGCCATGATTAAGCAGTTGATCACTGTTCAATGCAATTTTCTGTAAGAATTGAATGGAATTGAAGTACTGTGAAATCATTTATATACGTTTGGTCTAATCTTTAACCTGCTGTATTTCTATAACGAACTTGTCCATCTTTCAATTTGGACAGTACCATTAACTGTTAAAAGTAGTGCTTACCAAAAAGATACTGACTGGCGAACAGTGCAGATCTTGATTAGACTGCACGGATGAGCAGGCTGATCATGATCTGCACTGGTCACAAAAGCAGAATAAATCGTATCCATCGTGAGTCAATCCACAAAATTAAATCTCAGTGAATAAGTAAAATTCTGACATATTTTATCTTCAAAAGTTGAAATCCATATACCGGTATGAATATCTTTACAAAATAGCTGTTTGGCCCACAACATGAGATTTATTCATGCCCATGAAATTAAATTATTTCTCATTTCATAAAAGCACATATGTCAGGTGAATGATTGATTTTAGAGATGTCATCTGACATAAAATGACAATATCATGTATGTATCCATATGTTACAAAATTTATGTTACTGTAAAAAGTTACCTTTAGCGAGATTTTTAGTTTTAAGTTTGACAGATAAGATTGTTTTTCTTGTGAAAACATCTTGCATCATATTTCCTTAAATGATTAACGTCTATATAAGATATGTGTGACTCAGCAGAAAATTAACAATGCAAGAAGAAATCCTTGAGAAACATTTGCATAATTTATTACATTCTGCATGTTGTAAACATCCTGTCAAGTTAACTTGCAGACATTGTCAGAAATATATTAACAATACATCATTAGAAATGTAACCTACTAACCGATGTGTAGTGCATATAGTGTTTATGAGTATGAAAAGTTAAGACAGAGAAATATAAGTCTTACGAATTGAATAAGGAAATAATCCAGCTCAGTCCAGTATTTTTTGTCACCCGCTGTATGCTAACTCAGTGTCTGGTTTCTAGCTAGGTAATTTTTATTTGTTATTTTTGATGTTGTTACTTGACCATTATTTATCTAGTTTGAAAAAGGGACATGATTGTATAAAAAATTTAAAGGTTCAAGAGTTACCTCCCATTAACAAAAGTTAGTGAATGCATTTTGGTTCTGTGTCAGACCTCAACAATTCGCAGATCTTTTTATCCCCCATTTAGAAAGCAGGAAGGGGATTATAGGAATGTGGTCTGTCTGCAGGGGAAATGACTGTCACTCAGACTGCTCTTGTTAATGTTAATTAGTATAGAAAATGTCTGAATTTATAACTGACAGAAATAACAAGTCTCACTTAACTAAGTGTCTTGAGATTTGTTTGTAGATTGGTACTTGTCCCTCCACTATGTTAGTTCAAGCAGAAATATTTATAAGCCATTCAGCTGGCTTACCGAAGGTAGATGGTTTTACCCAGGTGCTGGCCTGCGATGGTATAATGTCCAGAGGGGCACCTGGGGTCTTCCTCCACCATGAAAAGCTTGAAAGTTGCCATATGACTATAATTGAGTCAGTGTGGCGTTAAAATGAACAAAAGAAAGAAACATTTTAAGATATTGTTAGTCAAACTTGGTATACTGTAACTTTCTGATGTTTTTGTTTTATAGGTTGAGTCATTGGAGCAAGAAGAAGAGTACTCCGCCTTGTTACGTAACTTGTTAGATACACATGGTAATGTTGTCACCTTGATGGCCGAAGGCTTTGCTGAAAGTAGGAAACATATAAAGGTAATTTGTACATAATATAGGTACATAGAAATTGTAGAATGGACACAGTTGTCAAGTGGTAAGACATCAGTCAGGAAACCACATGAATTAGATCTCATGCTCCATCAGCTTAATTTTCTAACATTATTTTGAGTTAGGGTCCCATGTGTGGGTCATTTAGATATGTGTCAGTGAACTTGGAATGCATGGCACAATAAAGAACAAGAGATGGGTCTTAACTATAGTGTCTTCTCTATCTTTTTCAATTCTCTACCTAAAATTTCTAACATTTTCTAAAGGAAAAGTCCTTCTTATTAGCAACCAATGGTGACTTCAGTTGAACTTGGAATGCATGCATATATATAGTACAGGTATGAATAGACAGAAATCAAAACGGAAGTGATGATGTAATTGACAAGGTGTTGACCACTTAGTGAGACATGGAGAGCTGGCTGAGGTTACATCTCTGCATAAGGGCTAAATTTTTACAGGAAGCTGACTTAGTGTGATTAAAATAAGATTTGAGCTCTTCATAATCCATTGAAATGTACATTTGCTTGTTAACTTCTTGTTACAGTGATTCTGTATTGTATATGAATACAGTGCCAAAATTTACTCACTTGAAAATTCTCAAAAATAGCCTTAAATCTTGAAATACCTAAAAGACTAAACATTATAATAGAAATCCAGTATAATATTATAACCACGCACCGATTTTAACTTAGAAATTTTGTCTGCCTAGGTCTGTGCTAGGTGTGTGGAAATAAAATTGATTGTCCTTAGAGTGAGGTGTTCAGTGTTCACAGATGGTTTTAATCACTGATTTAACAGTAGTATTTATTACATTTCTAGTATTATTTTGATCATTTAAGATATTATATTTCAGGATGAAAATATGATCCGCCTGTTTCTTGACCGAACCCTGACGTCACGTCTTGGCATACGTATGTTATGCGAACATCATCTTGCTCTTCGTGATGAAAAGGTGATTATATTTTAACTGTTGTGTTGTCTGTAAGTTTTTGGAAAGAAGTCTTTAGTTTGATGAGTGAAATTTCTTTTTGGTGAACAACTATTATCTTTTTTTCTCATCTGAACAAGTTGAAACAAAATTTGAATTGCTGAACTAAGTTAGGGAGCACTTTGTATAATATGTAAATGAAGTACATGAGAACTCGGAGGCATGGTTTCAGTGAAGTGATCATTTGTTGTTTTAAGAATTTTAAAAGCATATTTTTGAAAAAAAGATCCCTTACAGCTTTGTATTTGGTTTCTTTTGATAATTTAGAAATAATAATCCAGACAGAGAGTATTGTCCTTCCTTAGTTTTTGAAATTTAGGTTGTTCATGAATATTAAGGCTTTTGGGATTTTTTTTTTGTGTGTAAAAATTCTATCGTCTGTGTATAAGGAATGCTATTATAGGAAATTAGATTCAGGGTTTAAGGCCTAGAAGTAAAACGGGAGTCAGATAAGGTTTTCACTGGTTTTTGTTACATATTATAATTTACCCAAGACTTGTATTGTGAAACAAATTTCTTCCAGTTTTATATGGATTTCATGGTAAGGAAACCTGTTCTGTTCTGTTCTGTTCTAACATTTTTTCTTCAGTCTGTTATTATGATATATTAGAATTATTATTCAATTGTTTACTTCTTGAAACCATGTCTGCATGGTGATTTTCTCAAAGAAGATACAAGCTTGAAGCATTTTGCAGCATCTACATAAAGTATTAAAAGGACTGTTGCCACATATTGTAACTAGTAGATGCAGTTGAACACTAAGGCTAGTGGCTACTTGTATTAAGCAGTCACTTGCCTTTAGTAGTCAGTAGGATGCCTTCTGAAATGAATTTTTCTAATTTTAACTAGACCAGCAGTCACACCTGCCTTAAACAACCACTGGTGTTGCTCCCATGGCTGGCTGTTTAATACAGGTGTTACTGTACTTTCTTAAGTCCTTTTAAGTTGGGGATTAATTATGTCTCCCCCAGGAGACATATTGTTTTTGCCCTGTCCGTCCGTCCGTCCGTACGTCACACTTCATTTCCGAGCAATAACTGGAGAACCATTTGACCTAGAACCTTCAAACTTTATAGGGTTGTAGGGCTGCTGGAGTAGACGACCCCTATTGTTTTTGGGGTCACTCTGTCAAAGGTCAAGGTCACAGGGGCCTGAACATTGAAAACCATTTCCGATCAATAACTAGAGAACCACTTGACCGAGAATGTTGAAACTTCATAGGATGATTGGTCATGAAGAGTAGATGACCCCTATTGATTTTGGGGTCACTCCGTCAAAGGTCAAGATCACAGGGGCCTGAACATTGAAAACCATTTCCGATCAATAACTGGAGAACCACTTGACCCAGAATGTTGAAACTTCATAGGATGATTGATCATGAAGAGTAGATGACCCCGATCGATTTTGGGGTCACTCCATCAAAGGTCAAGGTCACAGGGGCCTGAACATGGAAAACCATTTCCGATAAATAACTGGAAAACCACTTCACCCAGAATGTTGAAACTAAATAGGATGATTAAACATGCAGAGTAGATGACCCCTATCGATTTTGGGGTCACTCCATTAAAGGTCAAGGTCACAGGGGCCTGAACATTGAAAACCATTTCCGGTCAGAAACTTGAGAACCACTTGACCCAGAATGTTGAAACTTAATAGGATGATTGGTCATGCAGAGTAGATGACCCCTAACGATTTTGGGGTCACTCTGTGAAAGGTCAAGGCCACAGGGGCCTGAACATTGAAAACCATTTCCGGTCAGTAACTTGAGAACCACTTGACCCAGAATGATAAAACTTTATAGGATGATTGGTCATGCAGAGTAGATGACCCCTAACGATATTGGGGTCACTCAGTTAAAGGTCAAGGTCACAGGGGCCTGAACATGGAAAACCATTTCCAATCAATAACTTGAGAACCTCTCGACCCAGAATGTTGGAACTTCATAGGATGATTGTTCATACAGAGTAAATGACCACTATTGTTTTTGGGGTCACTCTGTTAAAGGTCAAGGTCACAGGGGCTTGAACATTGATAACCAGTTCCGATCAATAACTTAAGAACCACTTGACCCAGAATGTTGAAACTTCATAGGATGATTGAACATGCAGATTAGATGACCCCTATTGATTTTGGAGTCAGTCAAGGTCACAGTGGCCTGTTCATGTAAAATCATTTTTTGGAAATAACTTGAGAACCACTTGACCTACAATGTTGAAACTTAATAGGATGATTGGACATGCAGAGTAGATGACCCCTATTTATTTTGAGGTCACTTGATCAAAGGTCAAGGTCACAGGAGCCTGAACAGTGACTTGAGAACCACTAGGCCAAGAGTGTTGAAATTTAGCTGGATGACTGGACATGCCAAGTAGATGATCCCTATTGCAGCCAACCATCAGTGTCTCTTTGACTTTCGCTCCTACCCCTATTGACTTCTTGCCTATAGGACTTTGCATTTGGGGAGACATGTGCTTTTTTACAAAAGCATTTTCTAGTTTCTACTATAGTTTTGTGTCTTTCACTTTCATATGCACTGGGGGGTGGGGACATATTGTTTTTGCGCTGTCCATCTGTCTGTCCGTCACACTTCATTTCTGATCAATAACTGGAGAACCATTTGACCTAGAACTTCAAACTTCATAGGGTGGCAGGGCTTATGGAGTAGATGACCCCTATTGTTTTTGGGGCCACTCCAAAGGTCACAGGGGCCTGAACATGGAAAACCATTTCCGATCAACAACTTGAGAACCACTTGACCCAGCATGTTGAAACTTCATAGGATGATTGGTCATGCAGAATAGACGACCTCTATTGATTTAAGGGTCATACTGTTAGAGGTCAACGTCACAGGGGCCTGAACATGGAAAACCATTTCCGATCAATAACTTGAGAACCACTTGACCCAGAATGTTTAAACTTCATACGATAATTGGACATGCAGAGTAGATGACCCTTAAGTAGCCCGCCCGTTTAGCTCAATAGGTAGAGCGTTGGTCTACGGATTGTGGGGTCGCAAGTTTGATCTTCGGGCTGGGCATATGTTCTCTGTGACTATTTGATAAACGACATTGTGTCTGAAATTATTAGTCCTCCACCTCTGATTCATGTGGGGAAGTTGGCAGTTACTTGCGGAGAACAGGTTTGTACTGGTACAGAATCCAGGAACACTGGTTAGGTTAACTGCCCGCCGTTAAATAACTGAAATACTGTTGAAAAACAAAAGAAAGAAAAAAAAGATTACCCTTATTAATTTTGGGGTCACTCTGTTAAAGGTCAAGGTCACAGTGGCCTGAACATGGAAAACCATTTCTGGTCAGTAACTTAGGAACCCCTTTACCCAGAATGTTGAAACTTCATAGGATGATAGGACTTACATGGGTGGTTTTCAAAATAATGAAGCAAAAGTGTGACATAGGGGTTGAAAATTCAAACTTATTTCTGATGGTGGTCATCTATTTTTTATTATAGCAAATACTTCAAATTTGAAGGAAATAATTGGGGGAAGTGTTGAGAAATGCCAATCAGAAAATATTTCAGCCTTTAATTCGAAAGTTCAGTGAATTTCCAGTAAGGTGGGTGATAAATGTTGCATGGTTTTATGACAAGGAAATATGTATAACAGTAATTTTTTCAACATAAATGATAAGTAATGGGTGTATGTGTACGGTCTGAAACTTATTTAATCATATGTTTGTGGACATTGGTTTTTAAAATCACCCTTTCTGCACAAATTTGACATGAAAATAAAACTTTACCTAGAAAAGTTGTTGCTGAATGCAAAATAACTACCATATAATTATAAAACCAACTTTTTTCTGACATGTTGCATGTTTATAAACCTTATGCCAAATTTCAAGAATGTCCAGTAATTCTAATTTCTAGAATTGTCTACTCAAAATTGAGTTATTTTACAGATGCACAGGGGACACATACTGAAGATCAGTGTAATATTCATCCATTATTAGTTTTCTATTCATAAAAAGACTACTGGTAATAAACTTTAGACAAATACTATCAAAAAAAAGTTTATTCCATAAAATAACTACAAAATTGAAAATTTTCACTACAAAACCATGAAAATTCAACAAAATGTAATGCTTTAAATGAAAAATAAGTGACTTTATACATACCTAACAAACTGAAATCATTTAATTTAAATGAACTGCTTATTCATATTAGAAAAATGACAAAATACCATGCATGATAAAATGGAATAGTAAAATTCATACATACTTTATAATGTTACTAAAAAGGGTGCACAGGGGACAAATTGTATCAAAATATTTATTCATAGAATATGTTCATGGTAAGTAAAATTCTTTTAACTACATAATATTTACTAGTGAACATTTACATATTTAGGTAAACTTAAGAGCTTAAGAAGCAATAAAATTGATATTTCCACTTTTAAACTTGAAAATTGGCAACTTCGGAAAAAATGCAAACAATGAATTTTTAATTGTCCAGGGTTTCTTATATAATGCTAAATTATCAAGTAATGCCTAAATTTTGCATACACACTGCTAAGAATAAAGAAATGCCACCACAAATTACAGTAATGCTATGATAATTGATATATGTCATAAAAAGGGTGCACAGGGGACATCACTTTTGGCCTTGTGAATGTTTAACAGTCAGTAATATGTGAAGTTGAAGGCTGCTTTTGTATCTGTTGTTACTCCCTTTCAAGGAAAATAAAGTAAAATCCCATTTTATTTAAAGAATAAAAGATATCTGACACTTAACAACTGAAAAGGTGCACAGGGGACATTTTTAGGTGTATAGACATTCATCAAGTTTCTGAGAAAGTCGATTTATTAAAGAAAAAAATCATACTGTGTCTTCACAACTGAAAGGATAAAGATCTTAGAAAAACATTAAGACTTTAGAAAAGTAATAGGGTTATGAAATTGTAGTGTTCAACATTTAAATTTAGTATTTTTTTTCACTATTTTTCGTGAAAAGGGTTCCATCACAAGATGTGAAATAGTGTTAACAATAAGATGTAGGTAAAGAAAAGAAGTATTTTATTTAAATGTGCAGAGTTTAAGTTACATTAAAAAGCCACAGCTGTAACAATAAAGCATGATTTTAAAAAGTAAACCTCAGTTGAAAACTATACTTCATGTAAAATGTCACACTTTTTTGGGTGCACAGGGGACAAAATTAGCTATATAATTTAATATAACTTTAAAACTGCTTGAGCCATCAAGATAAAATTCCACACATTTATTGAGTACATTGATTTGGATATATTTTGCTCCAAAACACATTCTAAAACTGAACTGAATTAAAGTAAGGTGAGAGAGAAGAAAAAGCTTCATTATTTTGAAAACCACCCACATAGTAGATGACCCCTATTGCTTTTGGGGTCACTCCATGAAAGGTCAAGGTCACAGGGGGGCTGAACATAAAAAATTCTTTGCAATCAATAACTTACGAACCACTTGACCCAGAATGTTGAAACTTAATAGGATGATTGAACATGCAGGGTAGATGACCCCTACTGATTTTTGGGTCACTCTATCAAAGGTCAAGGTCAGAGGGGCCTGAACATGGAAAACTGTTTTCAATTATAACTTGAGAACCACTATGCCCAGAATGTTGAATTTTAGTGTGATGATTGGACATGCCAAGTAGATTATCCCTATTGCAGCCAACCATAAGTTTCTCTTTGACTTTCGCTCCTGTTCCCTATTGACTTTTGCCTATACGACTACGCATTTGGGGAGACATGCACTTTTCTACAAAAGCATCTTCTAGTTAGAGTAATTTTAGTGTCACCTTAAAGATGACAAAATTTAATAACTTTAATAGATAATCAGTCATGAAGTACCATTGTTTATAATAGTTTAGTAAAGTTCGCCCTTGCCACACATATCAGTGTTGTAGAAATGTAAAGGTTTAAGTGAATGGAAATTAAGAAGGAACAATCGTAAATCAGCCAACAAAGAGTTTACTTATTTTGTTGTTTTCATCATTCAGTTTTAAACCTTGGGAACGTACTCAATACATAACATTTGTGAAATTTTGATCCAGCAAAAATAATTGTGATCTTTACAGTAATATTTCGAAATATAAAATGTCTTTCAAAAGAATTTGCTCCATTTTCTTGTACAGAGACTAAAGTAAGCACTTCCGTAGTGCAGATTTCTTATAAACTATTTTTGTTGTAAAAAATTTGAATAAATAATAGATTTGATGTAAGAGCAGTAAGAAGGTTTAACTTTCATTATAAGATCAAATAAGGAATAATTTAATTTTCGTGTTTCTGTTTTTGTGTTATTTATACTGGCAACAGTCCTTTTAATATCTGATCATTCATATGCTAAATTATCTAAGTCATTACCATTCATTTTTGTTTGTAAAATATTAAATCTTATATCGACCAATGAAAATTGATTTTATATAAATACTTGACTGTTTTTTTGTGACTGCACCTTTCTAAGAAAGGTGATGATTGGACGTGTGCTAGATAATGTGTTGTATTACAGCCAAACCATGTGGGAATCATCAATGTGAATTTTTCTCCCAGCAAACTTATTGAAAAGAAGGGCGAGTTTATGAGGTAAGAGTGTAATCTATCGAAAAACATGGAGTAACAAAACAACATAAATCGTGTGTGTATTGTACTTGAGAATGAAAAGTTCTAAAGTTTGTAACTTGTGCTAGAGGTTGCAGTTGGTCAGAAATTCGCTGAATAGTTAAACTATTGTAGGCTTGGAGAAATTGAATAGAATAAAAAAAATTGCAAGCATTGCAGTATCTGTTTGTTTCATTACGAAGTAGGTTACGGAATGAATGAAAAGGTTACCATCATGTATGCTCCAATATACAACCTCCTGAGGTATTGCATTTTGCAGAATGGGTTGGTTCATTTACATGTATGAGCAATGATATATATAATGTAAATATGTTCTTAATTCCACCCTCATCAAAATAAGGGAAATTGTGACATTTGGTGAGAGGCTGGCATGCAAGTTTTACACATCAGGCATCATAGGTTCTGTTGTGGGTTTACAAAATTGAAAGTTCAAGACCGGGTATATTAAGTTGTGTTTGTATAAAATACACAAATGTTGGTCTATAGTTATGATGAACAACACAAGTTTTAGACTCTGTTTTAAAGTCTTATAACCTGATGTTACAGTTATGCATTCTTTGTTAGACATGCTGTTGAAAAAATAGCACAGGAAGCTATAAAAGAATGTTGAGAGGTCATTCTGCTAGGTCATGAAACTAGAATATAGACCTGTGTTATGGTTTAAAGTCAGCTGTCCAAATAGAGAGAACATATAATGACATGGTTAGAAAAGCACTACTTTCAACATTGCCTACGATCTTATACGATCAAAATCATAAAGGGAGGTTATCAAAACAGTAGATTCAATGATACTTTCCACTAATTAAACCAAATATTCAAACCTTGGACAAAAAGTATGAGAAAACAATTCTCGAAAGTAAGATTTAACAAAACATTAATGTATTTTATATTAGTAACAAAATATGTGGCAGCCACATTATAAACAAAGTCATTATGAGTCTTTCAAAAAGTTTGTATCTGTAATGCCTAGCACAAGTTACACATGAATAAATTAGTAGAATTCGGAATGTCTTTGCTGCTTGTATATATAGGAATCACTTTGTCTGAATGTACTGTATTTATGACCACTATCATTTCAAGAATTTCCTCTATTTCCCCTAAACTTTATTTGCTCTAGACAGGTTATTGAGATTTTGTTATGTTTGGTCATTAGACTTATGTTCATACAACATTTGTTAATTACTTTTTTGTTTTGTGTAAACCTTATGTCATACACATGATGATAATTCAGTTCTGACAAAATAGATATCTTCTTTCAGAAAAACAGCAAAATGATTATGACTTGTCTACCTATTACCTGTTTTGACTTTTTTGTGGTACTTAAGAAAGATCTGCCTACACTTAAAAGAACAGTTTGTTATTTTAAATATATTATTGAAATTTTTGTAAGTTTCTGTTAAACCATTGTACAGGTAATCATATTACCCCTGAATACAGATAACAATAGATTGATTGTCAAGCAGTGTTAATTGAGTTACTTCCCTTCCATAAATTTACCTTAAATTATTATTTGGGATTATAGGAGAGATCGCCCTGACGTCACGCATCAACACCTGTTTATCTGGTGGTGGGTAAAACAAAATATTTTTACATCGTTTGTGTATGGGATCGGAATTTTCAATTTTTAATAACTTCTTCGTTCATTTATGGATTTTAAAAATTCAAAAAGTTTTGAAATACTTACGATTTTCATATTTTCTTATTCAAATATCTTTTGAAAAAGATTAACCGTTTTAAATGACATATGATTTTAATAGCAGCGTAGCGATGCTCCAAACTTTTAGAAAAAACACTAAGTTAAGCGTTCATAATTAATCCATTTTATTTCGAAATAATGATTAAAAGTTATCAATAAATTGCTTGTTTTATATCCTTTCCATTGACCAAAATATTATTGATATTATTTGTATTTTAAGAAAGTTTAAGCCGTTAGAAAAACATCACTGTTAACAAAAAAAACATGGACACTCGGCGTCTGCCCACCCGATCTTTGTCTTATCAGTTCTAAAAATAGAATATACAACGGATTTGTGTACAAACACGATCTCTCCTATTTGGGACTAACTTTCATGGATAAGCAATGAACCATGAAACTAGTGAACAAATAAAGTTCTGATTAATTTTATGTTTCCACAAATTTTTGCCCACACAAAATAGACATTTTGGTCATAACTTTAAAAACAGATGCCCACAAAATCAAATGATATAAACCTGATTTTTCACCTTAACTGTGGGGTATCGATCCTGCCATATTAGCTCTCAGTGAAAAACAGCACTGTTTTACATGAAGTTAGAGTTTCATAGTACTTGTTTGTAGACTGTGAAAGTAGCAAAACCAACAATAAGTTGATTTTTTCTGTCATTTTTCTTATTTCCTCAGTAGCAACATGTACATCTTATCTTTAATAAATCAGTTTCATTTAATTATAAACCATTGTTCTCTATAAGCTCACGAACTTAAACTTGAAAAGTATTTACAAATTTGATCATTTTTTTCTTTTTGTTTAAGGTACTTCTGCTTGTTTGTAACTTTGGAACTTGTAATTTACCATCATTATATAGAAACTTGGGAATAAATCCTAGGTTAGGTACATCTATATACAGGAGTATGAATCCAGCAGGGAATAATCTTGTGTTACTTACGAAACTAGCAGTGCCACTGTCTTGCTAAAGTTGGCATATATTTGCATGCTGAATAATTCCACAAGCTTCAGTTTTTGGTTTCTTCAAGATTTTGGTTAGTTTTATGTTGTGGGTCAATATCTCAAAATAAAGAATATGGTTGAGTACAAAAGGCTACTTTACAGGTGTTTAAGAAAAACAGAAAAAAGAAGCGAAGCGTGGGACACCCTACCTTTCTTCACCTTGTTATATCATGCTTAAAAAGTCATGGTTTATTTAAAATCTACATTGTTGATCACATTTTTTCTGAACATGCAGAACTTCCTTAAAACTTGAATAATCACCTTAAATATCTTGCATACTTACATGTATCAGAAAGCTGTGTTTCAGTTTCTCCTGTATATTTTCTTAGCCTGGGAACAAGTACCTATGAAATGTTATTACCAAGTTAACCAAATGTATTAACTAATAAAGTTTGCATACAAAAGGGAAAACCAAAAAACAGTGCTGATTTTTTTGTAGCAGATTTTTGTTTACTCAGCAGTATTATGTTAACTTGTTCATATTTTTATTTCTGCATCTGCTGTTCACAATTTGCTCATTGTAGTTGCTGTTTAAATGTGTAGCTAACAGTATGGTATTGGTTTCAGAGCTGTTTGCGATGACAAGTATGGTAATGCTCCGGAAGTACGTATCCTAGGACATGTTAATGCTACCTTCCCCTATATACCACCGCCTCTAGACTACATACTTGTAGAAATACTGAAAAATGCTTTAAGGTTTGTATATAGTTTTAGCATTTCTAGTTTTTACATGATTTATTTTTGATAAAGATTCAGAATGGACAGTCCCCTGATTGCAGTTTAGTGGCATCCATGGTTGATAGGTTAAGGTTGCTGACTTCAGATCAATTGCTCCTCTCCTTTGTGTGTGTTCATGTGAGGAATCAATCCAGCTGGTTTGTAGAAGGTATTTGGTTCTACGTAGAAGCCAGACCATGCCTGAGGGGCATCTGTGATCTTTTCCACCACTAAAAGCTGTGATGAAAAAAAAGGTGTCTGCAGCATAGTACCTATAAATAATGTGAATACAATGTAGTCAGTCAAAGTCTGTGTGCACACATTGTTTATACTGTCATTTACAAGAAATTCAGATCTTTTTATCCCCCTCAGCTTGCTCAGCAAGGGTAATCTTTAGCAGAATTGGGAGAATTTCCTTGATAATGACCAGGCAATTATTCTCAAATGTAATTGGGCCAAATAATATTCTGATTTAAGTCAGTCATCCGTGACCTCTGTTCAGAGTCACTGCAGATGAAATTTAGTAATTCAGAAGGAGCACTTGCACTTAAGCGGTCCCCACAATAATAGTAGTTTAAAAATGTCTTAAAAATTAAAAGTTATAAGCTGTAACTTTATTTGTAGATGAATATGTTTGGGGGCTACTGCCCCACACCCCCGCTTTTCCCCCCACACCCTAATTTGCTGGGCATGCGCATTGTAAACTTCCGGGGACTGCTAAAGTGCATTCTACCTGTTCAGAATTCTGTAAGACATATTACAGCTGCTGCACAATTTTAACCCCTGTCATTTGTGAAGGAGTACTTAATGATTGATATCATTCCGTCTGCGTGTCCTTACATGTGTGCCTCTTGTCTTAATCATGTGTGCTCACTGTTTTACTACACTTTACAGTGGAAGGCCATAATAGACCATGTATAGACAACCAACCCCAGTAACAATTACCACAGACAGTGTACATTCTTGAAATTTGTATATCATTTCAGAGCTACAGTGGAGAACCATATAGACTCTCTAGAAAATCTACCCCCAGTCACTGTTACTATAGCCAGTAATAAAATAGACTTCATTATCAGGTAAGTCTCGTACAAAGTTGATCAAGTTTCCATTTTGGTGGTCTCTTTGGCAGAGTGGTTAAGGGCACTGGCTTCGAAATCCCTTGCCTCTCACAGCTGGTGTTTCAAACTGCAGTCCTCAAGCTTTCATGTGAGGAAGTTATTCTGGATCTGAGTATAGTTAGGTTACAGACTTCAAAGCATGGAGGGTTTCGGCTTCTCATGGAGCATTCATGCAAAGTGATTTTTTACAGAAGGTTGGTGGTTCTACTTGTGTGGCTTCATGTAATTGAATACTGCATGGAGGAGCAGAGGAGCATATGGGGTCAACCATATAAATTCTGAAAAATACCTTCAAAATCCTAGTTTAATTTTCCTCTTATAACATCCTTGGAGATCATTTCCACTTTCATCCTCATAAAGGAACTAAAACAAATGGGAGAAACATTTGGAGGTTGTCTCTGCACAGAAATGGGAGCATTTAAGGTACATTGTATTTCTATACTCAAGGAAATGCCTTTCACAAGTACCTTTTTCATATCTAATAATAAAAATCAATTTAAATGATTGATTGAGCAGTGGTTGGGTTATTTACCTGAAGAATATGGACAGGCAGTATTAATAAGACTTTTGAATTAGTGTCCTGTTTTGATCTACCTGTAGAAGTAAAAGTATGATAAAAATGAAGATCTGTTTTGTTTTACGTGTGTTCTGTCTTTTATGCCCATTCTTGTGAATTGATTTTTGAACTACATTAGCAAACATTTTATTGGCATCAGATTACATTTGTTTATAGGTTTTTAAAAGTAGATTGAAATAAAGATCTGTCTTGTTTTGATTTTACTGCAGAAGTACAAGTATAACTCGAAAAAAGATCTCTCTTGTTTCATGTGTTCTGTCTTTCTTGCCTATTTTCATTAATGCAGTGATTTCCTTTTTTTGAACTACTGTAGCATAGCAGTTTATTGGCATCAGATTACATTTGTTTATTTGCCTTTAACTGTTTGAAAGTATTTTTGATGTCTGTAGATTTGTTTTAATCGGCAGAAAGTACAAGTATTGAAATTTAAGATATACATACTGAATTTAGATAAAAACTTTTAAGCATTATGTTTAGCTCAGAGGTCGCGAAAGCCGTCGGACCGTCGGACATTTCCGGTAAATTTTGATCCGGTCCGGCGTGATATATCAAGTTCACAAGACCGAGTGTCCGATAAAAATTGCAGGTCAATATGATAAAATAAGAAGAAAGTCCTCCGCGATTTCGCGAAAGTTTGACTTACATCATTAAATTGAAACATGGAATCCCGAGAAATTGATGTCAAACTATATTTTAGTAAGCGCTTGTTTCATTGGTACTTAAAATAGAAACAGTAGAAACCCCTCACGACTTCACGACAATTCTAAGAACGCGCGTTATCATTGGATGCTTACTAATCGTGGATGGTACTCGATTTATGTACACGGGAACCAGACGGGAATTTACAGAAATTCCGAGGTCATCTTTCTCTTTATATGTCAACATCAACGTGACTCGGTGCAAACAATAGACTTGTGGGGGGAAAAGACAGCGATGATATAGTAAATGAATATGAATTAAATCTGTAAAAAGATCCTTTGGAAGCAAAGAATGCAACCAAGAAGAATAACAGCAGACTCGTTTTGACTGAGTCTGTTCGCGAGAGGTAATGAAATGTGCAACATCTCTCACGCCCCCTAGCAACGGCTTAAGCGGGACTCTAAATCTATTACACATATGTTGAATGGACTCAATGGTCCAAAAGGACCAGAAAATATAACAACACTGAATCCAAGTACAGGGAGACTTTTTACAGCCTGAAAACTTAATGTCTGAAATCTGTTTCAATTAATATATGGAAATAAACTAAAAGGATGTAGATTCGTGTAATGCTGTCTATATAAACTATGTATAAATATCAGTTTTAAAGATCAGATACCAAATTTATTAAAAAGAATTCGGTCTGGTAAAATATTATCCGGTCCTGTAAAAAAATCATGTTTACCAGACCGACTGTCCTGTGAATATTCAGGGTCTTTCGTGAACACTGTTAGCTTCAAGTTGAAGTAAGTTGAGTTAAGATCCATATCTACTTGATGCTAATGGAGGTAATTGTATCCCACAGAATTCATGAGATACTTGTTTAAAGGGACTTGTTTTCCTTTTTTAGATAAGAGTAAAGTCCCTAAATTTGTCAAAAATTGTATTGTGTTTTTTTGTGGTCTTTGGTTTTAACTTATCAACATAAGAATTTGTGCTAAATATACCTGTAAATTTTAAAAACTGTTCTGTAGATATGGTAACATTTGCTGTGTTTTTATGTTGTCTAATAGTTGTAACAAATGTGACTCGCTAATTTAAAATGTTCATAAATATTAATTTCTATCATGTCCTGACACACAAACACTCATGTTTTATGGATTCTGAGCACCTGGAGTAAGGCAGCTGACAATGATATGGCAAAATAATGCCTACATAAGAAGAAAATCAGGTGGTTGAATGATATATACCTATTCTTTAATTACCTCCCCTGGTTTATTGTTGCAGGGGTGGGGAGGGCTTGAAGTAGGGAATAACCAAGTATTTGTTTAATGGCTATAAAGCAGTTGAGTTTGGGTGCTTACCAATGTCATAATGTTTGATCATACACCAACAAAGCTCAGTATATGCATTGTTTAACCATGATGATGTCGTTATTTAACTGTAGTTCAATCCGCCTATTTACATTAGTTGCTCTTGCTCTAAGAATTTCATTGTGCACCATAACGTATATTTAAGAAATAGTAAGGTCCCAAGTGTGGTTTATCGTAGAATAACCCGTGTTTTGAGTTCTTATGCGTATTAAGAATATATCATGAAGGCCGAAGGCCTGAGTAATATATTGTTTCGCGTAAGAACAAAAATCTAGGGTTATTCTATAATAAATCACACTTGGGAACTTAATATTTCGATTCTAACACCACATGCTAGTATCAACAGTGTTAGAAAAAATGGTAACTACTTTTTACGACCATGCTACGCACCTGGATCGGATGACGTCATTACACGCGAGTGGTTTATTGCAGAATAACCCGAGATAAATTTTGCTCAACATGTATGTAGGTTATTCGCTGGTCTTGTTAGAATTAATTGCAAAATGAAATAATTTGCTTTCCAAACTCAGCCTTAGTAGTGACTATAACGAAACTTTATCCATGGCTGAAAAACTTTAAAAACTGTAACAGGTTTACCTCACTTGTCACATCTATCTATATTTCATATAACTGAAGCAAATCTTCATAGATAAATATTATATATATATATTTTGAATAAAAAGTTGAAATCACAGTTAGAAGTTTCAAAGTTAGATACACTTTTCAATATTCCTGCAAGAGAATTCTGCCTCAGTTCAAACACTGCTGAAAACAGTTTCCATTCATTACTAGATTGACCAAATAAAGGTTGAGAGCAAGCACTGACTCGAGCTCGCTGTCAACATGATGTTGGTAAATGTTGTAATACTTAGCATTACAGGTTCCTACAGAAGTGTTAAAGTGTCGACATTTTATTAAGTTCAAATATCATATACTCTAGGTGTGCAAAAGTTACCAGGACAGAAGATTTTCAAATTTCACTTTCCCCCCTTTCCCTGCCATCTGTAAAAAATACTGAAGAAGAAATTTATTTTTATTTCAATTTATGAAAAACTTGAAACTACATTGTATATGATTATGTGTTACTGATTACCAAATGTCAGCATACTCTGAACTGTAAAAAGTTCATGGCTTTTGGGGCATTAATGTCTACAGCCAAGTTTTGCTATTTTTGTTTGCCATTAAGGTCTAGCTATTCAGACATAACAGTTCTATAAATAGCAGAAACTAAACATCTGAATGCTTAAAATGAAATATTTGTTCCTCAGTTGTCATGTTAAAACATATCTTGTATTTAAAACACAAGTACAGTATTTTATACATGTTTAATCATTCACAAAAGATGTCCATTCTTTTCACTTCTGTCAGAAAAGATTTTATTGGACACCTTTGATGTTTTGTGAGCACTTGTTCTGGAAGATTTACTTTCCTTCGTACCATGCTTTATTGGTGGTAGGGGGTCCTGACGCGGAGTAGCTTTCACCTTACTTGTATTAACCCTAAAATCAGCAAAGAAATCAGCATCTTGTTCTATTCTATCCCTAAAAAAATCCAGCTGATTATTAAACGAAAATCCAGAAGAGGTTCTGTTTGAATTAGCGACACTTTCAGTATCGTCGGAACTTGAGTTGGACGTTTTATGTTTGATAGAGGGCAACACAGTGTATTTCTTTTCTTGAACTGTGTCTTTGTTATTCCATTCATCCAGTGGGATCATTAGATCCTTAATTTGCATATTCTGAGGAGGAGTTTTAACAGTGAATCCTCCCTCAGATTCATAATTTGCATATGCATTATCTAACATAAATTTAATGTCACCAGTTAGAGCAATATGACAAGAAGTGCTTTTTAATTCTCCTTGGTTGTTGTTGTCGTCATTTAAAAAACTGTCATTCGGAGACAACATACTTTCTTGTTGCTCTTTAGGAATTTTCACTGTTTTAACATGGTTAGTTTCTTTGCGAGAAGAAGGACTTGCATCGAAATCCTGCGTATTGTTTGACATGTAGGAGTTCTCTGTTGAATATCTTAGTTTTCCAGTGGCTGGTTTAGAAGAATGGCTTACTTTTATTTCCGACCTAGCTGCGCTTGACTTACGGCTCTTATGTCTTGCGGACATTCGTTCCCTAAACTCATTGGGCATCAGAGTGACCTCCCTTTCCAGTTTGAATGGAGGTGGTGCTCTGGTGTTCTCGGTTATTGTTTCTCCACTGTCCCGCATATTTGCAAGATTGTGCGTTACTGTTTTGAATAAAATATTCAAAGCAGTTCATATATTAGTTTTATCAAAGATTTAGGACTGCCATGTCTGCCTGATTAATATCTAGGTTTGCTGTTTAGTCTTCTTCATTTTTCTGGTGTCTGTTGCATATTTTCCAACTGAAAAGAGAAGAAATTTATGAATGTCTAGGTTAATCAACTTTTTTTGTGCAAGCATTCATAACAACCGTATTAACTTTAGACAATTTAAGAATACCATATTTTAAGGATATAATATATGAATTATTAAAAAGAATGAAAAACTGTTTTGAAAGTATAAATGGAGGACTTTCTTGTCATGATGTCATCAGTCCAAAATCTACAGCTGTAAGCTTCAGTTGTTGAATCATAAAATAATTGAAATATATTGCAAGAAAAGTAAAAACTTATTATCAGCTGCTGTAAATTACTATATATTATATTTTGTGAGAGAACAAAGTGTTCAATGATCATAAATAGATTAATCCAGATTAACACGTTATTGTTTGACCTTAGTATTTGTAGTTCATTAATCTTATATGTTTCAACTTTGGAACTTTTGTGCAGACTTTCTACCTAATGATCTGAAAAGTTGTAATTTTGAAAGCAGTATTATAGTTTAATTAGATTGCACTCTTAAGCTGCACAGAAGTGTCAAAGATTAGGGTGCCAACTCTACTGACAATAGAAGGTGAAAATTAGAATGCGGACTGGTAGGGGTCATCAGATTTGACACCTGTTTTTGTAAACGATTATTTGATAAAATATTATCTATTATCTAAAAGACTTTTACACATTCTACCCTTCAGTGAAATTGCAAGTTGCTACCATTGCATATCGATTAATCTCCAGAAGTGGGTTCATGATAGAACCTTCAACTTGGCAATGTTGTCAGATTGTCAGAAAAAGACATAGCAAATAAAATGTCATTAAGGATAGTATGGCTGCATCCATTTAGACAGTACTATGATGCATGTTACAACAACAAAAAGCAACATTGTAAACTGGTACTGAGAGTAAGACCTAGCTGACATTCACTTTTTCACATTGTTACAATGCAACTTAAAAATAAAATATAAAATAACAAAAATAAGTGAATGTTGAAGGTAAAATGGGCATGTAAACATTTGAACTTAAATGTAAAAATGTACATGTGCATGACGAAAGACTTTTTTTCAATGATAGTGAATAAAATATAGAGAAAAAGAAAAACACATATTTTTACAGAGGATTCTAGTTAATCAGTATCTCTTTAATGTTTTTGCACATTGTTGCTGTAATTAAAATGAAATAATGTTTTTATTAATATGAAATAATTTTTTTATAGAATGTTTATTAACGTAAATATTTTTACCATACCTGCAGGTTCATGAGCACATCCTGAATTTATTCCTTATCTTATTTTTCTATTGACTAGCCCAGTTATATTGAAGTTGTTTATTTACATTTGGTGAAAATATAATCCATTTTGAGTTCATTGAAACTTTATTAATGGAATATTGAATGGTACAATGTGTATCTAACTTACTTCTATTTCATTTTTTTTGCTAAATCCGTCACTTTGCTTATCCTTATTATGAAAGTATTAATCCAATATCGTTATGTGGTAGGAATTTAAATAAAGCTTAGATTTTAAGAATTAAAACTCTCGGCAATTTAAGTACTGTAAACTGACAGTAAATCGACTAATACTCTTACTGTACTGAATAAGAGTTTGCAATATTTAGGTTCTCTTTTTTTACTGTTAGTAAAATGATAATATTATGCAGTTTTATTTGTTTTCAAATTATTTCTCCCTGTGTGTTGCCAGTGAATGGCTGTCTTTGTCTGGTTTAATATATGTATGTAAATGTTTATGGTTGGAAAGTGTTATATATCTTTGGTATCAGTTGGCTGAGAAGGGACCTATACTCATTAAAGATGCACCCTACTATTTTGGCAAAGAAATAATATTTTCTCAAAATTTAGACCCAGAAAAGCACCAGAGGCCACCATTTTATACTTATATTTCAAAATTTTCCAGGGAAAGGCCTTACCCAACCATCGAGAGGAAAGTAACCCCTTCATTACCTCAAAATTTAGACCTAAAATGACATCATTTCACACCTGTATTTCAAAAATTTCTAGGGGGAGAGCCCCTGACCCCCCTAACAAAGGCAGAGGCCCCCTTCCAATACCTACCTGCTCCAGGCACTATGCACCTCCGCAGTGACATCTTGATTCTAGACCAGTACGCACCCCTCCCCAGTAAAATATTTCTGGGTCCGGGCCTGTATATATAAAGATATTCATAATTGTTGCTGTGGGACTTGGATTTAAGAACAGAACATTATTGATGTATGAACAAAGTATAATAAAAAAATATCCTCTACTTGACCTGTTTCTTTTGATCAGTTGACTCTGCACCTTTTTATATGACTCCAGTCCTGGAGTTTCCAGGATTTAGATTCAAACATGATTTTAAAAAGCCTCAGGATTTCATCACAGTTGTAGAATAAACTAAATGAGAGACATGCTTTTGAGGTCCATTTGCAGTTATTGGACAAATTGATGACACATTGTATAAAGAAGGAAATGTACAAATAAGGTATAACCTAGCTAATCATGGTAATACACTGAGTCTGGTATTAATACATTGGTATAAAACAGTGTGAAGGTTCCTATTGGCATATCTCATTTGTGCAGCACAATTTGAGAAAAAGCATTGTGAGCCTTAAACTGATTTGCTTTGGTTTAAATGAAAAGATTTGTTGAATTTCCATTTAAATGTTTTCACTTCTATTGATTGGAATGTGTTTGATACTAAATAAATATTTACTAAAACTGTCACATTTAAAGTCCATTCTTCATTTAAATGATCAGTACAATTTGATATAATGGCACCAGTCGATTCAGAAAGGAAAGGCAAATAAATATAGTATACACAATGTATTCAAATATGTGACTGCCCATTAAAATCCTTCATTTTGTAACATAAAACATCCTTACATTGTTAGAAAGTTACATTTAATTAAAAAATCAATCTTATAAAGATTCTTTTTGTGATATAGAAAAGTACAAATTAATGTATTTTATACTTTTGAATTATTTCACAGAAATAGTTCAGTACATATTTAAGTCTTAATATTATTAATAAATATAATTTAATGTTAATTTTCTACTGTACCTTGTTAGATAACTCTAGGAATTACACAATTTATCGTGCAGGTTAACAAATTCCGATCTACATTATGTACATGGCACCATGTTAAAGTGAAATATTAAAATACGTGCCGACATTCCTTTTTTAAAAGCAGACACGAGACATTCTGACATTAAAGCCGATTCTCTTTTTCAGTGTTTTCTATTTTTTGTGTAAACAACAATTTTTACTACTCCAGTATATTCAACAAGTAGTAAAAACAATATTCAGGGAAAATATTGACAAAAGTTATGTCATTTATGAATGTGTTCAATATTGGTTGCCAGAAGGAGACAATGTAAGTACTGAATAATTCATGGCTAGATATTCTTGTTCAGGCCACGGTGAACTGACAGAAGACAATGACTTTGTCAAATATATTGAAAATGTAACTGTCTGCCTAATGGAAAATTGAATATGAAAAAGATTTATTGAAATATTAATTGAAGTAAATTGCCTATATTTCAAAATTTTAGTCATATTAGGTTTTCAAGTTATACACTGTTTTGTTTTTACTCAATGTTATTTCATTCTTTTAAGTTAACTTTGTGGGACATGATGAAAATCAGTGATTCAAAGTCAGTACTTAAAAGTAAATAGGTCATGGTAAGCATCTATAGCATTTAGTAATTTAAAAATCACATACCAGATTTTTTGGTCACAAATTTATCCATTTTTCACTTTCCTTTGTACATTTTCATGCAGATTTTTATGTTTAAATCTGGTATTTAACTTTACAGAGCATAGAATCAAAACCTTCTTAAATGACAGGAGACACAAAGGAATCATACAGTAAATACGTGCACAAGTGTCAATTAAATAACAATCATGTTATTGTTTTAATCATTGGTTGGTCATGAGAATTTTTCATAGCCTTTAATTGGCACATGTATTTGTGCCAAATATAATACTGCACAACTTAATGTTTTGTCGTAAATATTTAGAAGGAGGAAAACTTAGCAGGCTTACATTTTTTGGAAGGTTTCTTGTTTTCAAAGGAATGTTGGCTGTTGAAATATGTTCATAATTACATTTTGGCCAACAAATTGCCAAATAAACACAACAAAACCTCTCACTCGGATAACCTAGACTCTGATTTCTTTAAACTTGTGCATTTTGATTGCTATTGTTAATATTAGGAGTTTTGTCCTACTCGCTACAAATTTGTCAGAAATTTCATGTTCAAAGGCATTTGTCCATCTATGCAGATCGAGAAATTATACAAATTTTGCCCTAGTCAAAATTGGTCTGAAAATTGTGAAAAGTTAGGTAAGTTTTGTGAAATAGATTATTTATAACTTAAAAACTAATTTTTCTTACAGAAAAAATGTTGTGAACTTCTTTTCAAAACTACAGTTGAAACTCTATTATCTCAAAATTCTTGCTATCACGAAGACATTTTCAAGTCCTGTCCCGAAGAAACATGCATAAAATACCATTTTAATTGCATTTTGTTTATCTCGAAGTAAAATCAATCCTTTGAAATTCAAGATACCAAGTTTCAGTTGTATTTGCAAACATTCACTTAGAAAAAGATATTATTTTCTTATTCTGTCCATAGAAGACAGGCGTGAGTCATATGTGACAAATTTTTGTTGAGCAGTGTACGGCACACTTATCATGATCTGCAACCGCAGAGATACAATGCTATCAAGATTTCAATCATCCTCCGACTTTGTTCTAAATGTCTTCATGTCATCAAGTTTATACTTCAAGTATCTAAAATATCAGGGTTTGTTTTGGTTATTTTTTGTTTTATAAGACTGAAAAGATATCATTTTGGCAGTTGTATCAGTTGATAATATGCCATACTTAGTGTATAAAACAGCTGTTCTCAAGGGTATTTTAATTGTAAAAATGTCAAGCTATGTACATCGTTGTTAAAATTAAGGCAGTTTATTTCCAAAACTTTATTTCTGTATTTATTCAGTCTTCCAGCCAACACTTTCATCTTTTTCTAAGGACAGTCTTGCTATTGATATCTTTAAGGGTTTTTTTTTAACTGCGAAAATATAACTCATATTTTACTTCTGAGCTGTGCCATGAGAAACCAACATAGTGGGTTTGCCACCAGCATGGATCCAGACCAGCCTGCGCATCTGGTCACTGGATCCATGCTGTTCACTTTCAAAGCCTATAGCAATTAGAGAAACCGTTAGCGGACAGCATGGAGCCTGACCACACTGCGTGGATGCGCAGGCTGGTCTGGATCCATGCTGGTCGCAAACCCACTATGTTGGTTTTCTCATGGCACAGGATATTTATTCTAATTTTCCAATTATTCGCTGCAAATTGAGTTTGTTTAATTTATAAAACCAGTTCTAGCATTATTATTTTTGAGACTGAAAGATGCCGGAGCTCGTCTCAAAACCTCAACCACTGGTGAAAGGCCAACAAAATGTTTTTGTTTCCCCAGTAACATGAAACATTATCATGTTGTTATATAATTCCTTGAAATATACATTTACAAAATTATTTTGTGACATTATTATAAAAATCATGCAGTTCTTATTATGGTAAAAATTAGTTATGATTATAATCATGATCTAAATGGTACCTTTAAATGAGTGTATTGTCCTCCATGTTTAAAAAATCCTTTAGCAGAGTCTCTGTACAATTGTCTTGTATCCATGTAAAGAATATATAACCATAAAATGACAAAACTCCAACTTTCACTGGGTATGACTAAGGTCTTTGAACTTTGGCCTAGCTTGTTTATTATTTTATTTGATTAATTAGTGTTGCATTTCACTGATTGGGTAAGAATAAAAGGGTACCTGATATCTTGACTGGCAGTGTTTGGGCAAAGTATTTGTTTACTAGAGTTTGGTAAACATGTTTTGCTATAGAAGTTTTCTGCTTTGTATGGTTATTGCCTACACCAGCCATTTAAACAAAAGTTATGTTGTAAAAGACATTAATTTTGGATTTGATTTTGAATATAGAAATTTCGAAGCATTGAACAAACAAGGCTGATATTAACATTTACCTCCTTTTTAAAAGGCTAAAATAGTATAAAAAATGGACAGAAATCATCCCAATTTATTGTCAAAAAAAGCTATTGAAATGGATAGAAATGATTCCTGTTTCTAGTAAAAAAAAAAAAAAAAGTATGAAAATACACAGAAATTATTCCTCCTTCTAGTTAAAAATAGTTTGAAAATTTTTTTAAATAGAAATTATTCCTGTTTCTAGTAAAAAAAAAAGTGTATGAAAATGGACAGCAATTTTATTATTTTTAGCCAAAAGTGACTTGAAAATAGACAGAAATTATTCCAGTTTCTAGTCAAAAATGGTTTGACAATGGACAGAAGTTGATGAGACAGAAATAAATAAATGAAAGAAATTCGCATGTTCAGCTTTTGAATCAATATATTAGAGGGGCATGTAATGGCTCATCAAATGCGGAGTGTTTAATGTGTGAAGGATGTTAGCATTTTTTTGTAGTTATGAAAAATATTGAATGGTATGTTTTTCTTTTTTTTGGCAGTATTTAGTGTTACCGCACTTTTCTTAGTAGTTTTGGCAGTTGAGTTTTAGACATGGGTAGTTTTATGTTCTGTAGGGAGTACTTTTTAGTAGGAAAAACTGTTACACTAAATATAGTAAGGTGTTAAAATGTTTGTTTAACACTATATAATGTCGGCTTCAATTTGAGCACATTGTTTACTTGTATATTTCAGGGTGTCTGACCGAGGTGGAGGCATCCCTCATCAGATTGTGAATAAAATCTGGGACTACAACTTTACCACAGCAGGGACCATGCAGGACAATAGGGTAGACAGGGGACTGCTCGGGGAATTTGTGGATCCTAGGAGTAGTGGAGGGGTCACTTCATCAAGAATGCATGGGTTTGTTGAAGTTTTGATTATAAGTTTGTTGCATGTAGGATTGATATTGTTTTCCATCTGCTTTGCTTTACAGTACCAGTAGTTATTATCCAAGACTGACATTGTGGTTTGGATTCATTGTGTTTCGTTGTCAGAAAGTTTCCGAGAAAACTGCTTGGAACTGGCTTTTAGTTCTTCTTGTAATAGTTTTGACTGTTGACTGGCAAGCCATTCAGTATGACATCAAAAATAAATGTTAGTGAGTTAACATTTTAAGTTTTGACTTAAGCCCAACAAAATATGACATTAACTTTAGACCAGTCATAGAGCACAAACTAGACTGATAACTTAAAGGGGTCATGTAATAATATATTCTGTTTACTATATCCATATTTACCTTCATTTTATGAGAAGCTTAGCATCTTCCATGTCTGTGAAAACTTAATTCCTACTAGATTTCTAGTATATTAATTTTACTCAGTTTTACTTTGTAATGGAAGACCGACAAGTGTATTTGTTTATCAGAGGGAGTTATAGTGTCCCATGTATATGGATGTGTAAAACTTGAGGGCAGTTTATTATTTATTATGACAGACGTGTCACAGAGGCAAACATTATTTCACATATTCTTATATATAAAGATTATCAAAATGTGAAATTCTTTTAACAGATATGGTTTTGGCTTACCTGCTTCCAGAGCATACGCAGAATATCTTGGTGGTGCCATCACCCTGGAAACCATGCAGGGAATCGGAACTGAGGTCTACATACGTCTCCGTCATATTGATGGACAGTACGAAACATTTCGTATCTAAAGTCACAATGCTTTTAAACAGAACTTCAAAAGTGAAGAACATAATCCTTGCATCAGTTCGTTGACAGTTATTCCTGTTCTCCATGGTTGTTTGATGACTATTGCTACATTTTCTTCTAACACATACAGGAGCTTAATGTTAAATCATTTCAGTTTTGAACTCTTTTGAAGAGTTGTGTGTTATTGTGCAAAATATTCTTTTGTCAAAACTCTATGTATACTTTGTTTTCATGAAATGTGTAAATGAACTTGTGAATTTATATTTGTGCTGATTCAGCATGAATATGCAGAAGTTTTTAGTGTGTGAAAAGTTTTATATTTGTCTTTGATTTCATGAAGACTATTTTCTTGTAGTCTATAATTTGATTACTTTGTATTACTACTGTATACTAGAAAACATAGAGTATGTATTTGGAGTATGTGGAATTGTGATTTTTTTGTTTTTTTCCAGACTTACATGTACTTATAAATACGTGGCTTTTCTTGATGAAATGTGTATAAGTGTGACTATAACTGTGCTGAGAGTTCACAAGTGTGTTGATATTTTTAGTTTATGAAACATTTTATCTGTAATATTTGTTTTCTTGTAGACTTATTTTTACATTATCCAATATTTCATATACTAGTCCTAGTGTATGTCTGTTTCAGAAAGAAATTTAACAGCCAGTTATTTTATCTCCAGTTTTACTGGTATTACTAATAGTTGGTTTACATGAAATTATTACGCTGTTGTCCTTTAAGGTAGTTCTGCACGTTTGATAAACCGGAAGTGATGGTGTAACGTCACTTATCCGGAAAATGTAGAATAAAGACAGGATTCGGCATACGGATATGAAAATCATTTTATGAATTTATGACAACCTGTGAGTAAATTTATTACAATGGCACTGTTATTATCTCTCAAAAGTTAAAATATTTTATTAACACATCTGACACATTAAATAATTCAAAGTGATATCTTGAAATTAGCGTCAAATGCGCGGTTCACTTTAATCATGGTCAAATATCTCAAAAATAAGAACACGGACCTATACATTTTATTTCACCACATTATAGTCCATATGTTAATTTACAACTGTGAGAAGTTTCATTAAAATCTACATTGTGGAAAATTTTATATTCACTAAAATGGTATGAAAATTATGGTTTTCCCTTAGACTCCCATTATGAAAAATTGCCTGAGGTCCAAATTTTTCAACTCGGCCTAGCAAAAAATCAAGCACACAACCCTATCATTTTTATTTGCTGAATTTTCTAAGTATATTTTGAAGTTTTGAAAAATCAGAATTTAATCAGATTCTACATTGTAGAAAAAAATTCGATCAGAACGTTCAGAACTACCTTAACAGCGGAAATGATACGTAATTTTGCCTTTCTATATAAGGATATTTCAAGTATAACAGTCTTGTTTTCAATTGATTTTTAATGTTTTCCTGTTCTTTCGCTCTGTTTTTGATTTTTTGGTTTTATCTCGCATTTATATACTCATTTTGTATGATGAAATCTCTATGTTTTGCCTTATTTTAAGTAATGATGTTAGTAAATATTTTCTCAGTGTTGATGTGTGTACATATTCTGAAAATTCTCTCCTCAGTATACAATATTATCCCAGTGTCTTTATTCTCCAGTTTTCCTTTGCAAAATACTCACTTTATCACCACCCTGCTTTTTGGCACTTTGTTTCAGATGCTAGGCTGTTTCTGAATTTCTTTATGGATTTTACTCCAATAAATGTCAATTCTACTTTATGTTAATTTTTATTTGGTTTGATGTCAATTTCGGTTTTATGTCAGTTTCTATAATTGTTTGATGTCAATTTCTAATTCATGTTTATTCTAAAAATGGCATGGCAAGTTTTTTTCTATGAATCTCAAGGAAATTGAATCTTTGTCTCATCTGTCATTAATTTCTAAATATCAGTCAAGTAGTTTGGTTGTATCATTTTACATTTCATCTTTGATAAGTTTATCTTGTACAATAATTTATATCTGGCACAATAATTGCATTTAGAATACTTTGTCTCATAGATGTGAAAATTATTTCCATAAACGATTTTGAAGATTGTTTTACTGAAAACTATCCTAAATGTTTATTTTTTTATGGTCTTGACACTTTTATGTTCAGGCCTCGGTATGTGAGGAAATTTATATGTACATGTAAATCGGCCCATGTGTTATTTTAAGTGTTGAACAAATTTTTCTGTTTTTCTCTGTTGTAAGAGAATGTGAAATTGTTGTTGATTCTACATTTTAGTTTCATTTTATGGTGACGGATTTAATACTTTGATTGTTGCTGTTGTTTTTATTTTGATTTAAATGAATGCAAGTAGCATGATGAACAAAATATCCTGGAACAGGAAAATAAAATAGTATTTTAGCTCCAATGAGAGGGAAACGTATTGTTTGGTCTACATTTTCTGTAACAAGGTTTTTCATTGAATAAGACAGTACTGTACCAGTTACTGGTATATTGTGCATCATTTCAAAGAGCTCTCCGGTTGATAATAGGAACTCTTCAAATTTTCAAAATAGCTGGTTTAAATTTTAAATTAATTTCCATAGTTATTTTTGTTATATGAAGTTATAATTTCTGTATAGCTTCAAAAATAATTAGATTTTCCATTGAAGATAATTTACACAGAAAAATACATTTTTGGGCAATCAGAAATTATGACAAATTTCTATAATATTTGACAATGTTTCTATTACCATCTCTGGAGACCTTTCGAATGATGAAGAATAAATTTCATACCATGTGTGCTTCATTATAATAAATTGTCTTGTCCTATTCAGCAAAGATGCAACATAACTATATCGGCTTCCAGTAAGTGTCCTATTTTATCTTACATTAATTTTTTTTAACTGCTTGGAAGAAATTCAAGGAAGGCTTTACAGAAACTTTAAACATTTAAGGAAATTCTTGTAAGTGTCCAATTTAAAAGTACCATACAAAAAAAAACTAACAGTTTAAATGTTATATAAAATGTAAGGTTGATATATATTCATGCATAATGTTGTGATAAAAGTTCATTCATAACTTGTTCACATTTTGTGTCTGCTATAACTTTAAAAACTTTGCTTTTCCATTACTGTTGGGTGCTATAGACATGATGTATAAATATCTCACCATTTGTCGCTAGTCACACACCAATCACACAAAATCACCTTGGTAAAATTTGTTTGTAATGTAAGCAAATATACATTATATATATAACCATAAAGCAATATAATCGCCAGTGAATTAAGACCTCATTCCTCTCCTTTTGTGTAATTATTTGTAGAACCGTTGCATGAATTAAAATTGAATATGCTTATAATTTGCGGATGATTGTTCTGTAAAGCAACATTTTATTTGTTAAGAATGAATGAGATAACCACTGTAAATGAATTTGATTTTGATCAAAAGATATTTTTTTCGTTACATTTTAATGCTATTTAGTAAGTGTTCAGTACTGTACCAAATATGTTAAATGATATTTCTTTATGTGAAATTATTTTATAAATCAATTAATGAGCCGTGCCATGGGAAAACCAACATAGTGGGTTTGCGACCAGCATGGATCCAGACCAGCCTGCGCATCCGCGCAGTCTGGTCAGGATCCATGCTGTTCGCTAACAGTTTCTCCAAGTCCAATCATCTTTAAAAGCAAACAGCATGGAGCCTGACCAGACTGCGCGGATGCGCAGGCTGGTCTGGATCCATGCTGGTCGCAAACCCACTATGTTGGTTTTCTCATGGCACGGCTCATATCTTGATTATATAGTTTGTAAATGCCGTCTTAGCTGTAATTGATTATTTGTTGGGTAAGTCCTGTAAGCAAAGATGCTGATTGTTGATTGACAGGACTTGTAGCTTTTGGATCTGTTTAAAGATACGTATGACACAAACCTAAAGTAATAAAGTTGTTACATGTAAAGTTTTCATTGAAGTCTAACACAAGACGTGTTTTGTGTCAGGTAGTATTATAGAGGCGTGAATTTCACCTACTGTTTAGTAGAATATTGTATTTCACCATCTCATATCTGCATGTTTACTGCATACATAATGTATAATACATGATCTTAATATTTAGATTTGATTTTGTCAATATTATGACTATATGTGTGCAGACCGAAGCAGAAATATTCCAGGTATATTTTATCATGATCCATTGTATTCTCATTCTCTGCAAGTGTATGTTGTACATTTCATTAATAAGGTACTATTTACATTATATCGGCTTCAAATAAATGTCTTTTTCTGGGAAATTTCTTTTGTTGTTGTTTACAAGGAGGAAGTGCCCAGGTTGAGCTATTGTGATCACTGTCAACCACGCCACGCTTCTCTTCAGATGACATCTCTAAACTACTAAAAAAATTTAGTCAGAATTTGCACCAAATTTGGTCAATAGCATCCTGACATGATTATAAAGTTTTTTTGTTCAAATTTTTTAGTCACTTCTAAGGACCGATGGAGCTAAAAATTAAAAACAATAAAAATAGAAAAACCATTAAACAACTTCACATGATACGCTTGCTTGATCAGCATCAAACTTGGTCAAGAGCATCATTATAAGGTCCTCTCCTAACTGAATTCAATGGGAGGACTTGGTCCCTTAAAGGAATATAGAAAAAGTTTTGACTTCTTCCCATGAACAGCTGGATGGATCTTCATCAGACTTGATCTTTGACAAAATTATAAGGTCCTCTCCCAATTTTATTCAAATGGTGGCCTTTGGTCCCTTTTAGGGACAGCTAGAAATAGAAATTCCTTTAAACAACTGCTTCTAATAAACTGCTTGATTGATGTTCATCAAAGATCATCTATAGCATCATTGAAAGGTCCTCTCCCAAATTTGTTCAGGCCTGGGAGCTAAAAAAAGAAATTCCCAGAAACAACTTCTTCTCATCTGCCTTTTATGGGCCTTAAGAGCTGAAAACAGAGATTTGATATAAACCTCTTGATGGATCTTCGTCATACTTGATCGTAGCATCATTATAAGGTACTTTCCCAAATTTGCTCAACTGTTGGAGTTTGGCCCTTTTTATGGACCTTTTGAGATTTAAAGTAAAAATAGACCCATATTAAAGAACCCACAAAACACCTTCAGCCTGCTGGAATTATCCGTGTTTTTTCCACGCAATTTTAAAGACCTAAGAAGCAGTATAGTGTTTGAACTGTTAGTCATCTGTCACATTAATTTATGTATTCAACTTTCACTGCTTTTGGAACTTTCAACACCTGGAGCCTATTACGGTCCTCTTTCAAGGTTGCACTCCCCGAGCCCATTTTAGCTCTGAAACAGGTGAGGAATCTAGAGCCGTCCGGGCCCTCTTATTTCATTTGCCCCAGAATACAGTTAAACTTGCCTTAGCCTCCACCTATATTACGCAAACACATGCAATAAGTTGCCAGTCAGCTAACGTCCTGAAATGACATTTTCTTCCAATTTCCACCAACTTTAGTAGATATATTGTGCCATTCCCTTAGCTGAATGGTTAATAAAGGTTTGACTTGTTGGGTTAAACTTTTTCTTTCCTTTGAAAAATCTTCCTGTCTAAACCCTCAAGGTTTATTTGATATATAGCATTGTGCAGTGGTCCTCTACCAAGAAATTGTAAACCTGTCTGTCAGTTGAGCAATATAAGGTCCATCATAGCCCTCTTGTTAGTTTAATTATTTCTACTGCTTTATATCCCTTCATTTTCCTATGCAGAAAGAATAACCATGTACAAAGCAATGACCCAGGACAGTGTTGTTTCAGTTTCCTGTTTTGGGATCATGTTCTATATATTAATCAGAGTTCTGCTTAAGCTGGTGCTAGAGGACTGTTTACACCAAATGGGAATGACTACTCAGTGTTACATGTGAATAGTCCAAAATGTAGTTCCACCATGTTGATGAAATATGGCATTTTGAGGCATATAAGGATGTGGAAGTATTCTTTTTGGCTTTGTTTTATTAAGAAAAGTTCTAGACCATTTTCACTGTGAATTTCCAGGTTTTAGTTTTATTCATCGAGAAAATGTCTGCTGAGAAAATGTCTGCATACAATGTAATTGCCAAATAGCAAATTTCATGGAAGCATTTTCAGAGGGTGTTATTTTTCTTAAATGTAACATTAACATCTCAACACATTTATATTTTTGGTAAGAAGATGTGTTATACTAACTGGATACATATGGTTCTCGTATCATTGAAATGCTCTAAACTGTTGAGAAAAAAATGTTAAACATGAAAGCTATGTATATCATACCTAGAACTCTTCATAAAACCTCTGTTGGGTATTGTGGAAGTAATTATATCAATAAAGTGCCAAGGCAGTCTGAACTCAAACCTGGCTTAAAGGTAAAGGTAAGCTTTATTTAACATTGAATATAATCAACAGACAATATGAGCTGCAGAGGTCTTGTGTGACAAACTAGATATCCAGCAACAGCTACTTTCTTGGGCTTATTTTACCTTCTAATACAACCCTTTTAAATACCGAGTGCCAAGCAAGGGAGCTACCAGTATTATTTTTTACATCTTTGGTATGACCTGGCCAGGGATTTGACCCACGACCTCCTGCACTACCATCGAGCTATTGAGGCAGTTTAGCTAAAACATGTAAAATTGCAGTGCAACCATTAATTTATAAGGCGAACAGATTATGAACTTTGCCTTGGCATGACAGTTTACATAAAATAATATTTTCAAACTATTTGTTAAAACTGTTTCACCTTCAAATCTCTAACATATTTATGGTAATCAGGGAAGTGACTGGAAAACAGTATCTTTGAACTTTATTTTACACAAGCAACATTTGCTTTAACACATGTTTTTTCACTTTCTAAATTAATAGGATAATAATGTCTTTGTACATTTTCAATAAACTAAATAAGAACATAACAATTAAGAGCTGATGGTAAAACACAAAATGCTCCCATATGTTGACAGGTACTATGTACTTTCTATAGACAACCTTCCAATGAAAATTGACAACAAGAGGTGCAAGCTTTCTCCAATAACTGACCAGAAACCATTTTCAGTCTCAAAGTTACTGTGACCTTAACCGTTGAGGTACTGACCCCGAAACCACTGGAGTCATTTCCTGACCACAGGCAAGAATTCTATGAAATTTTAAAGCCCAGAAGTGCTGCAGGGCTGCAGATATTGATCAGAAACCATTTTTACTTTTGAGGTCACTCTGAACTTGACCTTTGACTACCAAAACAGAGGTCATCTATTGACCACAGGCAACAAGTTAAAAGGCATTTCGCACAAATGTTTTTATTTTAAAGAAGAAATTGCTTTTACCTGACCTTGAACTTTGACCTACAGACCCCAAAACAATATAGGTCATCTACTGACCACAGACCATCATCTTAATCTGTATTTCTGTTTCTGTTTTGCATTCAGCGCCCTTTTTTTAACTGTAACTCTGTTTCTCCAAAAGTAAATACAAAGATCTCCACATGATGAAGTGGTGGAGGATGAAACGACTCCTCACAAAAGGCCTATTATCAAATCGTCACAGAGAACATATGCCTCTCCCCATTATTGAACTCCAGACCCAAGGATCCCGACAATCATCCTGTGAAATTTAACCATTGTGAGACCGAGCGGACAATCATCCTGTGAAATTTAACCATTGTGAGACCAAGGGGACAATCATCCTGTGAAATTTAACCATTGTGAGACCGAACACACAATCATCCTGTGAAATTTAACCATTGCGAGACCGAGCCAACAATCATCCTGTGAAATTTAACCATTGTGAGACCAAGGGGACAATCATCCTGTGAAATTTAACCATTGTGAGACCGAGCGGACAATCATCCTGTGAAATTTAACCATTGTGAGACCAAGGGGACAATCATCCTGTGAAATTTAACCATTGTGAGACCGAACCCACAATCATCCTGTGAAATTTAACCATTGTGAGACCGAACCCACAATCATCCTGTGAAATTTAACCATTGTGAGACCGAGCAGACAATCATCCTGTGAAATTTAACCATTGTGAGACCAAGCATTCTCTATTTATTGATCGAAAACCAAAGGGTCCATAGATAGACAGTAAGCAGAACAATATACCCACTCTTCTTCCAAGGGGCATAATAATCTACATTATATCTGATATATTTCCCCTACCTTAAAATAGAATGGGCGTTTAAAAATACACAAATGTAATGAACAACAGCAGCCACAGCAGATCTAGGGTACCAGTAGATTCTTACATCATTTAATCCACATTTGCCACAATTCATGTGAAACTTGCAACTCTTCTTTACATGCAAAAAAAAAAAAAGATTTATGCAGCATTTTGCATTAGAGAACAAATCTTAAAAAAAAATAAGAAAACAAACAGCAACAAAAAAAGTAAAAAAACAACAATGGAATTCATGGACATTCTGTTTTGGACAGAAAGGTTATAACACTTATACAACTTCATGTTGTAAGTGCATAATATACTCTTAACTTAGAGCTATCACTGATTAAAAGCTTCGTCAGTGGAAAAAAATCCAAGGGCACATAACTCTGCCATACCTCCAACTGACTGTTATAACAAAGTATGTCCTGCACATCTATACTCGTGGCAATAATGTGTACAAAGTTTCACTGGAATCCAAAGTAGTTAGTACCACAGTTATTTGTATCAGACTGACTGAATGACTGAAACCTGACCCCTGAATAGCCCAACCCACAATCTGTTCGCACTATTTCAACTATACTCAACTGCCTTCTGTTATCAAGCCAGACAATTACAACGGCAAGAAAGAATTGTTACTGATGAAATTGTTGAATATTGTAAGTTCTAAATCTTGAGGGTCAATGTTCACTTAAATAAGAAGGCTTCTTTCATAACTGTAATCAGATTACATGCTGTCAAC
Organism: Mercenaria mercenaria; assembly: GCF_021730395.1. NCBI lineage: Eukaryota > Metazoa > Mollusca > Bivalvia > Venerida > Veneridae > Mercenaria > Mercenaria mercenaria. Next base: position 56,677,594 of record NC_069372.1, read on the forward strand.
ACTGACAACTACAAACCAGAGAAAACCTTCACTAAACACAAGCTGTGAAATACTACCACATGACTCCGAGGACCTTTGCCTTTATTTTATTTACAAAGATGATAAATGATACCTTAATTCTTTAAGGTAGTTCTACATGTTTGAAACAAATATTCTACAAAATAAAATTTTAACCATATGTTGTTTTTTTTTTCAGAGCATAATTTTTCCCCAATAAAAAAAAAGTCATAATTATGCATGAATGTTTTGTTTTACTGACTTGAAAGAATTGGTCCTCCTGTAAACTTTTAGAATGGGCTTTAAAGGGAAAACCACACTTCTGATGACATTTTCGCACACAGATACTGTTGTACAAAGTAGATTTTAACCCTTACCCTGCTTAATTTCTACAATAAACTTGTCCATCATTCAATTTGGACAGTACCATTAACTGTTAAAAGGGGTGCATACCAAAAAGATACTGACTGAATGGCGAATAGTGCAGACCATGATCAGACTGCACTAATGTGCAGGCTGATCTTTGTCTGCATTGGTCGCAAAGGCAGAATCACTTGCTGCCAGCAGGCTAAGGGTTAATGAACCTTTTCATAGTTACTGTAGTAGACTTGGCTATTTTCAATCAAATGACTGAAAATTGTATAGGTCTCTGCACTTAATTTTTCTCAATTCATCTAATAACAGCTGGAGTCCTTTCATTGCTGCTATATATTCTATGTTATGATTCTGATCTATCTTACACCAAAATCTATTAACTGTCAACAATAACCTCAAGAAAGACAGAAGCACTGACTGAACAGTTAATACGCAGAATTTAACAGATTCTTGGCAACATTTTTGCTACCTATATAACAACTACTAATTATTATTCTAGATTTTCCAGATAAATGATGTTACATCATCACTTCTGGTTAATCAAACATGTAGAACTACTTTAATTTAATGCAAACAACTCTATATCTGATGAAATAAACATACAAAATTACAAACTGCCAAATTTCAAAATAGAATTATATCGGAAGGGTTTGAGTTAGACATATTACAGCACATCTATGTTTAAACGTAACTATTCCCGATATTTACAGATACAAGAAATAAATATACCCTGGGAAAAAATCTACAGATTTGTGAGCACTTCCAAAATATTTACAAGCACAGGGAGTCTTATAATGTGCTAAAATCTGAATGTTTTCAAGCGCGGGTGGCGGAGAGATCTGCACCTTTCTGTAGGGATTCTGATGCAGTTCATAGCAAACAGTTCCTTCAACTTGCTGAAATTCTTTATAGCGTCCAAACTGACCTCTGTAAGCCCCCGGCAACCGGAAATGTTTAATACTTTCAAGGAATCTTGTGTCGGTGATTTGCTACTTGCCAAAATCTGGATTCCCCGATCTGTTATTCTTGTACAATAACTGATATTCAATTCCTCAAGTTGCGCCAGATGTAATGTCATTAGCTCAAGTGATACATCAGTGATCTCTGTTCCAGACAAATGTACAGACTTCAATCGATGCAGACGGCTGATATTTTTCACAGCCGGTTTCCGGTCAACAGGTGGAGAAATGAGATCCTCAAAACATCTGTCATTCAGACCAGTAGCCCAACTAACGTCAAGTTTGTAAAGCAAGGGGCATGCTGACATGCAGAGTCCGCTTATCGTCGCCCAAGAACATTTTGATACGATTAATGTTTTCAACAAAGGAATTCTTTCAAGTAACCATAAAATTTGCTTTTGTGTCATTATCACTGCACTAAGGTCCAGATATTCCGGCTGTCGCCGAACAATGCCCATCAAATGGGTCTGAACAATCCTTTTTTTACTCAGATCTATTTTCTTCCAGAGGTCAGGATTAATACACCATCTGTTCCATATCTGACAAACAGCTTGGCAACGTGCCAAATCGGCACATGGAAGGAAGCTGAAAATATATGTCCATAATTTACGCGAAAGGGGGTGTTTCTGACCATTGTTCATAACACAGTAATCATCTGGAGGAGATATGGGAGCAGGCCTAACTACAAACTGCGGCTTTATTATCGGAAGATTGCGCTTTTCGATATGTGAGATCAGAGTCTGTCTAAGCTGTTCACTGCACAATTTTTCAGATGATTTTTTTGTAAGATGGCCACGGTCTTCTGGTTTTGGTTCAACAGTTTGCGTATGAGATTTGTTTTTCACATTTGAGGCCAAATTTGCACCAAAGTCTTTAGTTTTGAGATGAAGATTTTTACGACCTTTGACGCCCTTCCCTTTGCCCTTGTCTGGCAAGGGTGCAGAAATGTCCATGAATTCTTCATCGTCATCAAAATCGTATGTACATCGAGTCCCAGATCTTGGGGTTGTCTACAAAAGATGAAAATAGTCAGAATTAGTTGGCCGAATTTGAAAATAAATTCATACACAAAATGCTATACATACAGAAGTTAGCAATCTCACAAAAAAATGATGAAAGCATGAAAACTTCAAGCAAAGCATGTTATCTTTTTAAAACTGTAAATATCACATTTCAATGCTGAATTAAATGAAAATCTGGCCAACTAATTACTAACTACAGTCATCTTTCAGGAACTTTCCCAAATCATTTCTACAGCATCTGTGATGCAACAGTGGGACTTTCATGGATTAATGACCAGTGTTTATTTGGTCTTCACAATTCCAACTTCTCCACATGCTTAAAAAGTGGAGAGACTGACTCTCTATGAAATGCATTTGGTCAAACCGTACAATATGCTCCACTTCTGGAGTTGGATCACATCCCCTAAGACAGTAGATTCTTTCGGAGCACTGCATCAGCTGAGAGATTTAACAGTGTTAAACAACATTTGAGCCGCGCCATGAGAAAACCGCGCAGTCTGGTCAGGATCCATGCTGTTCGCTTTCAAAACCTATTGCAATTAGAGAAACCGTTAGCGAACAGCATGGATCCTGACCAGACACACTATGTTGGTTTTCTCATGGCACGGCTCATATTTTCAATATTTCAATTTCTACTGCCTTTTGCTAATTGAAATTAAAAAATACAGACCCCGTCCCTCACGTTTTAACTGATTCCAAATGAAGACTAAACAAACTGCTGTTAGATCAATACTGGATTAAGAAGAAATAAATAACTCCAACAGAAAGCTGTATTTGAATAACTTTTTTATGCTGGCAAATCTTAAACTTTACAAGTGATGGGATGAATGAAAGCTGAAAATTGAACTGATGTAAGTATTAATTGAACAAGTTTTATAATGAACAATAGTTTCATGCAAAACTGGTTAAAACTGTGTATTTATACAGATCAGCTCATATTGAAAACCCACTTTCCGTGTCCTCTTGAAGGAAAAGTGCTGCAATATTCCAAAACCCTATGAAACTGTAATATTTCCACAACATTATCTAGGAATCACTCCAAAACTATCCATTAAGTGCCTCAAAAACAATTAAACATAAACTGGCGCGTATTCCATTTATTTGGTTTCCTCTTCAGTCACTCGAAGGATTTCCTTCCAGTGACTTCACATACCGGTAATTCTCCAGTATTAGAAAGCGAAATTCCTCGACAGAAAACGGCTGACTCAATGAAACTTCAAGTCTGAGCCTTTCTACTTGTTTTTGTCACCCTCCAAGAACTGAGCTGAATTGGTTTTTCACTTGAGCTGACCTGCATATATAAAACCTTTTTTCTTTACTCTAACGTACATAAACAATTACTTCCGCCTCTGGAAAAGCAAATATAGATATTTCTTTAACTGGTAAAAGTGAAGCATACAAATATAATGATTATAAACTTTGCAGCAGACGTCACTGGTAAGTTATGAATGTCCTTGAACTAAAGTGCCCTGCACTATGACCTTGACCTTGGAGCTACAGACTGAGCTCTTGTGACACCACATCATTGTTAAAGATATTCATTGTGCTCATTGTTAAAGATATTCATTGTGCATCTTTCACTACTTTTACTTCAAGACACTATTTATGTAGAAAACCCTCATCAAATGTATTCAACTTGACTAAATATTATTAATTAGGTTTGATAGTGACCCTCTATGGACATATGTGGGGTTAGTATGATAAATGGCGGGCAAGGCATTAGCCTTGTCCCCACATTTACCATACTGACCCCTTGAAAATTTCAAAATATAAAGCTTATATTTATCAAAAATATACACACACCAAATAAAAAACATCCTTTAACAGTGTACCCATCCTTTAACAATTACACTAAGTGTAATCTCCCTAGACTAAGCTTTAATTAAGCTATTTTTAGTTGTTTCTATTAATACTGTCTTATAATGCTGAAAGGTACATTCATGCATTTCTATAATTTCAACAAAAATTTTAAACAAAAATTCAAATATATGCAAAACTGTTGATAATTTCCCACATAATACCAGTTCTGAGATATTTCTCTGATACGGGACAGAACGTTCTGTTTCAAGTCAAGAATTTTTTTTCATAAATTCATGTTCTGCCTCATAAAAGAGGCTAACTTGTATGTACATTTATCTACTGATCTAGACAAACATGACCGTATCAGTACAAAGAATATTCTGGTCAGTACTATTCAGCAACATAAACCAGATTTGGACCATAATGGCTAGAGTTTTTCAAGATTCTCTGGATTTTCTGATTACATAAAAAACAAGAGCTCAGCCAAGTGGGGCAATATACACCAGAAGGGTTATATCAAAGGACAGCAAAAATTTAAAGACTTTTTTTTTGGTGTGAGGTGGGGTGGGGGAAGCAGGGTGTGTGTGTGCTGGGGGGGGGGGGGGGGGGGGGGAAAGGATACTAAATAGCAAGAAACTAAATGATTTTTTTTTGGGGGGGGGGGAGGGGTTTATGGGATGGGGTGAAATGTAGATTGTTGCAGTCTGTACATCGCCTCATCACCTGTCTATATTCTAAGTTTCAAGTCAATACTTTAATATTTTTTTAAGTTATGCTCTGGACATGAAATATGATCGACAGATTTGACCTTGCTGTGACCATGAACTTTGACCTTCCACCCTGGTTCATTCATTCTGCATATTATCTCAACACCACCTGGCAACATCCCAAGTTTGAAATCAATACCTTGAATGGTTAATAAGTTATGCTACAGACATGAAATATGACAGACGGACGGACAGAAGCAAGCACCATCACATAATACGTACATTTTTTTAAAATGTGTCTACAAAAACAAAACATGTGAAAACAAAACTGCATCTACATGTATACATTAAACAATATCTTTAGCGTTAGATGCTGACTATAGTGTATCATATATAGCAAGACACTGATCTCTCCATGCCAGAAGGGGATGACCAAAATGGTCTAGTTATCTATGGTTTCCAGTGACCCAAACAAAGAAAATACAAGGAAAACAGCTGGGAACCGCACAAATTACCTCAGTGAGCTTGGGTTCTCAAGCTACTGATGCTTAACGAGAAGTGTTTCAATATAACATAATTTTTCAAGACTTCTACAAAGAAATATAGCTCACATATTAAAATGAGAAACCCGTATGTAACATGATCTAAAGATTCAAATATTTAGATCCTATTCTACACAATAAACAACTAGGTTCAAGAATACCAGGATATTTCCATCTAAAAACTATTATGGATTATCAACTATGGACTATACTCTCAGAAAAACTAATAAAATTTTTAGTACATATCATATTATACAAATATAAACAAGACAATTGTCAAGCAACGGATGTCTCCTACCAGAAGATACATTCATCACATTTTGTGCCATAAAAAGCACATATTTTTAGATTGAAATTTAAGGATGTGCTATTCTCCACATAACCAATCATCTATAAACAAGGTTTCAAGAAGGCATCTCTTGTACTTTTGAAATTAATGGAGGATCCATCTTTTGTGACTGACAGACAGACAGAGGGATGGATCAAATAAGAGTAAATAAAATAATGTGCATAATCTACATATTCTCTTCAATCTATGTTACAGGTTTCATGAAAAAAATCTCCTGTGCTTTTTAATTATGGCAGAATCCATTTTTATGACTGAAGGACAGACAGACACATGTACTAACAAAGAGAACAAAATAATGTACATATTCACCACTCTGTCTTCTACCTATGCACCAAGTTTCAGGAAAAAAATCTGTTGTACTTTTTAAGTAATCGCAAGTTAAATTTTTCAGCCATATTTGTGAAACATTTGATAACAAAGCAACAAAATAAAAGAATAAGCATATTTTCATGATCTAAGTGACACAAGTAAATAGAACGTCCTCTTAAAATTATCACAGGATCCCACTGCCATTTTCAGTCATAGTTTTGGACTCTGTGGCCACAGTAACAAGACTATTTGCCACAGCAACAAAACAAAAGAACATGCACATTATCCATATAGCCAACTAAATTTCATGAAATAATATCTACTAATTTAACAAGAGCTGTCCGTAAGACAGCCAAGCTCGACTATTCGAAATATTGTCACAGAAGCAGGAAATTATTACCCAAAATGTTAAATATCAAAAGAGTTTTAAGTTCGAAAGGGACATAATTTGACCAAAATGCATATCAGAGTTATGGGACTTGATGCTATCAACTAGTTTTATATAACCCAAAGTAAATCATGTAAGTTCAATTTGCATATCTGACTATTTTGGATACGTAAGACGCATGTAAACTTAACGAATTTTCTAAGTCAAGGTGTGACGACGACCCAGTGTATAAATATCAAAGATATTTTTGATAGTCGAGCAATAAAAGTTAAGGATACATTTGCTGAAATGACTGATATCAGAGTATGGTAACCTTGAATCCCTAAGTGATTGATTCATATAGGACTAAAAAAAGTTTTTTCATCAAAATATAGACAATACATATTTGTATCAATTTACTTAACATGAAAAATTAACTTTTACCTGAGAAGTAAGTACAAAGAGTATAAATTTAACAATAATTACTTTAAATAGTTGTCCCTTTGCAATGTTATAAGTTACCCTAGATTTCATCACAGTTCAGTTAAATGAAATGAAGACATATGGTAACATAAATTAAATGAATTTTCAACAGAAATCTAAACAATTTCAAAACATGTCAAACATCCTTATTCTAACACATTCTTAAAATAATAAATCTAACTGTTAACTGAAATACAATAAACAAATATATTTAAACTATAATTGAAAAGTTTAAAATGATTACCCTTTGAAAGTATTACTGTACCATTAATTTTATCCATTAAAGTTCTAAAAAGACTGGCTACTAATTAAATGGGCAAAACCATTTATTATTCGAAAGATGTAAACTGAAAATTTACTGACTGAACAGCCAACAGTGCAGACCAAGATGTGCAGGCTGATCTTGGTCTGCACTGGTCACTAAGTCAGAACCACTTGCTGCCAAAAGGCTAAAGGTTAATACTTGTGGGGGGACTAATTTTGTGGATTCCGCATGTCAATCCATGAAATTAAATCCTAACAAACAAGTAAAATCCCCATTCATTCTATGTTCGAAAGTAGAAATTCACTTATTCACATCCTCATGAAATAGCCATTTTGCCAAAACCACGAAATTTAGTTTACACGAAAATATCTGATTTCACAGTAAACAGTAAATGATAGATTTACAACAAGATACTTCAATCCTAAACAAACGAGAAATTTCGTATTAACTTTAAATTGGAAAATTAAAAGCTTGTTTTTTTACTGATTTGCCACAGAAAAATTTCTTTAAAATGGAAACCACTGGTAAACAAACAAGTATGTACAAAGTCCTTGTCAAAAAGTGGTTTCATAAAAAAATATTTGTGCAAAGATTATTGTCGAATCATTCTACTTCAGACTGTATTTGCTTTTGATTTTTCCAAACAACTTTTCCTGTCAATACTGTCCTAGATATTACGTTCAAAAACGCTTTCACTAATACCTACTTTCATTTACTTCAAATATGCTATACCCAGACAAACAATTTTCTACACTATTTAAGCGCACAATCAAACAAAGTCCAAAAACCTAGTAGGTTTATGTACCTCGCGTTTTGAACGTTTGGATGATAAATCCGGTGTTGCAGTTTTCGCTGATTTTCTACCGGAACCTGGAGATAATTTGGGCATGCCAGAAACCCTGGAAGACTTGGAAGCTCGACTTGGGGATGGTGATATGTTCCTCTTCTGAAAATAAATTTAAAACAAATTAAAAAAAACAACAAGAAGAAGCTGCGTTCAATAAACACTTGATGCCCCCACTGCCATCCTTGTCGATACAAAGCAACCCAAGTCCAAAACAAGGTCAAGTTCAAGGTCAAACTGAGGTCAGGTGATGTCTGAAGATGAGGAATGGTCACTGTTTCATCTGCATTAGTATCAAGTCATTCTAGTAAGAGGTATTGATGCTAGACGAAATGGTCCCATTTGGTTAACCTCATACGGACAGACGGATGAACAAACGGACAGGACAATCACTATTTGCCTCCCGCATCAGTAGATGCTGGGGGCATAGAAATTAATAATAATTATTGCATATTATAAGAAGCCGGTTAATCTATATAATATACAGTCAAACCCGTCAGAGAGCACTTCGGAAGAGTCAACAGAGGTCTTTTTTTTTTTTTCTTAAAAGGTCATTATTCACAGCTGGTCTTTGTTCAAAGATTAAAAGTTAAATGTGGAAATGAAACTAATGGACTTTACAATCAAGCTGTCCTTTCTCACAGCTGGTGTTTAGCATAGGTCAGACTGTGCTGAAACTTAAAAACCGTACCAATATGTAATTCTTTTCTAAAATCTTCATTTAACAGCTGCATAAGTCGAAATTCTCCTTAGTAACATCCTGTATTGATATTTTACAAATGTACCAACAACTAGCATTTCCTGCTATACTTCTTTAGATGTCTAACTCGAATTTTATATAATTATAACAGAAAGAATACTTCACATCAATTATGTCAGTCATTTTCAAACATATAACTATAGACAGCTCATAGGATATAGGTGCCCCTACTGATCTGCCATGGGACAGTAAAAGGTCATCACTCTAATTACAAATTTGTAGGTCCTTTCTGCATATTTCTGACAAAAGCAATTGTTACAAGACTAGTCTTTCTGAAAGAAATCCTAGACAAAAGCTCTGATGCACTACATCCCAGACTGAATAGCATTTCTATACGTTTTATGACTCTATGATGCAAACTTGTGAAGATATCCATGACAAAAAATGTGTAGGTCCATTCAGTTAGATTTTTGACAAAAGTAACTGGCCATAATCTGCCCTTACTGAGGAAATTCCAACAAAACCCACAGTATACAACTTACCATTCTGATAACACTCCCATAAGAGTTAAATATCTTTAGAGATATGTGCTCCACAAACTTTGCTGGATGGACTAAATGAAAATGGCAAATCTAAATGCCAACTCACCCCACCCTTCACTAACACCCAAAGTTTAGCCACGAAAGTTAGTCTACCAAAGGAATGACCTCTTTATTACCTTTTTCATAGGATTCTCCTCGAGAGGTGAAGAGCTTCTTTTAGAGTAAGTTTTAAAGTTTTCTTCAGCAGGTTCATTCTTCAGAGGAAGTGTATTAGTAACTTCCATCTTGACATGTGTCTTCTCATCATCCAACATCTCAGCCTTCAATGGAACTGGTGCCAATGACTAGTAATAGAACAGATTGAAGTAAAAACAAATCAATGAAACATGATAAAATCAATGCCAACAAGCAATAAATGAGCCGTGCCATGAGAAAACCAACATAGTGGCTTTGCAACCAGCATGGATCCAGACCAGCCTGCGCATCCGCGCAGTCTGGTCAGGATCCATGCTGTTCGCTAACAGTTTCTCTAATTGCAATAGGCTTTGAAAGCGAACAGCATGTATTCTGACCAGACTGCGTGGATTTTTCATGAATATTTGATATTGTGCTTGCCAGTTTTTACTTATATTTAAAATCGTGATCATCAGACTGCACTTATTTTGTAACTTCTCAAAGTCAGGTATAAATTTTATAAAACACTGTATATCCATTGATCCTTGAATGTTTCAATTCAACTGCAAATGAATTTCAATTCAACTGCAAATGAATACACTATGTAAAAATTACTACAAATGATCCTTTTAAGCAACCCTATGTGTAATAATATGCATTACTATGAGTTTTAGATGTCTGTTATTCAAAAACAACTAAAAAGCAAAAATTGAAATATAACAACTGTCTTTTCATATCATCCCACAGGTGTGTCACTACAATACAGAACCTGGTTAAGGAAGATGCTTACCTGCATTCTATTTAAATGTTAAGCAGGATGTGTATCTTTTTCTTTCATCATAACATTAGTGTGTAATATATGGTAATGTATCCTACCATGTGCAAGACAGTCAACTTAACCCCAAGCTTTGTTGCTTTTTGTTGGGTTTAATGTCACACTGACACAGTCACAGGTCAATATGCAACTTTCTAGCTTTGATGGTGGAGGAAGACCCCAGGTGACCCTCCCCACAGTATTTCATCACAGGCGGGCACCTGGGTAGAACCACCAACCTTTCGTAAGCCAGCTGGATGGCTTCCTCACATTTTTGATAATAGTCGTACAGATAAATTAATTCATTGAATAACAACTTACTGATGGAAGGGTATCTTCAGTATGACTGCTTGTTGAACCATTCAATGGTTTTATATCTATCTCTCTATGTTCTGGGCTTGGCGACAACTTCGGCTGGAAAAAATACGCAAAGATGCCACCATAACTCAACTGATCAATTCCTTTAAATTCATAATGACACTATTAAGTAACTTTAGAGAATATTTGATGATTATATGTTAATTACTTCCAACTGCCTGGTTTCTTTCTCTGTTTGGGTTTACATCAACCTAAAGCAGGGCTTGTGGCAACTTTCCAGCTTGTGTGGTAGAGAAAGACTGCAGGCACATCTTCTGACATTATTTAAGGTAATGAAATTTACCTTGGTAGAATCACAGACATTCATCTGGGTGAATCACTGACATTCACCTTGATAAAATTGTTGACATTCACCAGAGAAGAATCACTGACATTCACCTTAGTAGAATTGCTGACATTCACCAGAGAAGAATCACTGACATTCACCTTAGTAGAATTGCTGACATTCACCAGAGAAGAATCACTGACATTCATCTTAGTAGAATTGCTGACATTCACCAGAGAAGAATCACTGACATTCACCTGGGTAGAATCACTGACATTCCACAAGCCTATTAATTGGCTTCCTAACATGAGAATTCAACACCAAAAGAAGTGTTCAAAACATAACAGCAGCAAGGCGCAACTGGTTTGAAATAAGCATAAATCATACAACCAAAAAGGCCCATTTGCCTCCCTTGCAGTCTTATTCTGGTTCATACAAATATAAGTTTCAGAGCAGGTGTTGGCTTATTACTTCTGAATACATGACTCACTAGTTCTTTAATACTATACAACGAAAAGCTACCTTGTACATCTTGTATATGTGCATGACCCACTATTTTTTTTTTTGTACAATATTCTACAAAGCCCTTCAGTGTTTATTAAATACAGATTAAAATAAATATGTTAAAGTTATCTCCCATCAACAAACACATTCACGTAAAGGTAATTACAAATACAGATATATTCTGCATAAATTACATAAAATTATTTAAATGTGGGTAAAAAACATTTTCAAGGGAGATCATATAAAAGATAAACAAGTTCAATGTTTAATTCACTCTAAACCAGTAGCCAAATACACTACATGTCCTTAAGACATACTACAGAAGAAAATGAATTTGCAACAAGGCTGGGATGAATCAAAACTAAATAATCATGTCATAATTTTCAACACCAAAGTGAAGGTAAAAAATACCTGTGCCTAACACAAACAACAGGATTCTACTGTGACTCTAGAGACAGCAGTGTTCACACAATGGTAAAAAGTTTTTGACTTGGCAATGAATGTTGAATCTACGGAAGCATGAATGTGCCAAAATTGTAATTTATGGCTGTCTAAAGGATACAAAAAATGTATATCTGTGCACTTTACCATGGGTATTTGCTCAATATAATGTCAAGGGTATTACTATGTTGGTTTTGTTAACAGCAAGATAATATTTTCTACATCACAGTAAATGACTAAAGATATATGACATCCTATAATTTTCTAGCTGAATGAAGTGAGGTCCAAGGTTTCCTGCAAGGTATAATTCCTGGACAGGTAGGATCTGAGTAGAACCACTGCCATTCAAAAATCAGCTGGATAGTTTTCAGCCAGATCAGGTTTTAGACCAAAAGTTGTGAGAGTGCAAATAATTCAAAGATCTTAACCATACAGTCAGGTCATACATGAAAACTGAAAAGAAACATTCCAAATACTGCTTACCATTGTCTTCTTACTATCTATTCCCTGGTTTAGTGTGACACGTTTCCCTTCTGAAACAAACACTCCTGGGCTACCTACTGGACTCTGGGGCTGTAGGGGAGGGGACACTGACAGAGGAGGTGGGGTACTCGCTGGAGTTGGTCTCCAACCTCCCTTGAATACTCTTGCCTAGAAAAATTGAAAATAAGGCTTTCATTAACATCTAAAGAACAATTCAAATGAAAGATATATTTGTGTTTGTTTCCAATAGGTAATATTATACTATGCACCATGTATACTATTTATACCATCACAACCTATTTTAAGACATATACATGTGAACCTGTTTCATATAAAGTTTGACATAATCTAGTAAAGCTACCAAGAGAAGTTACTTTGGTGCCGAAGCAAATGTATTCAATGTAACCAGTAAATGGTCACTAAAACAAAAGATCCTTGTTTACGTGACTGTAAATAAATAATTCTAGACGAAAAGTTGAAAGTACAAATAGTTTTCCTATTAAACAATCAGTTCCACATCACCTGAGCCCAGATTCCATCACCTGGTCCGAAATTCAACAATGTTTGAAATTTTGACTTGGACTACAAATATCTAAATATTTCAACTGCCATATTTTGTGACATATTCAAACTGCTGAAGATGTGCTACTGTAATGTTTTCAATCATCAAAAACAGATAGTGAACAGAAAATTAAAGTCTTAAGTCTAAATTTAAGACCTAAGCATTGAATGATACTCTATCAAATCCAGTCTGATAAGCCTATCAAAAACAAGAGATCACAGAGTGATCTTGGCGCCCACCAATGTGCCATTTTTGAGTGTTCCAAATTTCAAGACTTACTGACTAGCTCAAGGTCAAATTTCATTTCCGTACACAACACTTTGCATGTGGTCCAAATTCGAAAGCTGTAGCCTGAGAAATGTGAAAGTAGGTCAGTAGATCAATTTCAAGGACGAAATGTGAAAGTAGGTCACCAGGTCGAAATCAAGGTTAAATTACACTTCAGAACACAAATTTATGCATGTGGTCCAAATTTAAAGCCTGTACCTTCAAAAATGTGGAAGTAGGTCACTAGGTCAATGTCAAGGTCAATGTTTGTTTCGGTACACAATCCTATGCATGTGGTCTAAATTTGAAGCCTGTAGCTACAGAAATGTGAAAGTAGGTCACTAGGTCAATCTTAAGGTCAAAGTTCATTTTGGTACACAAAACTATGCATGTGGTCCAAATTTGAAGGCTGTAGCTCGAGAAATGTGAAAGTAGGTCACTAGGTCAAAATCAAGGTCAAATTTTATTTCGAAACACAGAACTATGCATGTGTTCCAAATTTGAAGCCTGTACCTTCAAAAATGTGAAAGTAGGTCACTAGGTCAATGTAAAGGTCAAAGTTTGTTTCGGTACACAAAACTATGCATGTGGTCCAAATCTGAAGGCTGTAGCTTGAGAAATGTGAAAGTAGGTCAGTAGGTCAAAATCAAGGTCAAATTCCAATTCAGAACCAAAACTATGCATGTGGTCCAAATTTGAAGCCTGTACCTTCAAAAATGTGAAAGTAGGTCACTAGGTCAAAGTCAAGGTCAAAGTTTTTTTCAGTGCACAAAACTATGCAAGTGGTCCAAATTTGAAGGCTGTAGCTACAGAAATGTGAAAGTAGGTCACTAGGTCAAAATCAAGGTCAACTCATGTCAAGGTTCATCTTGCCACTCAAAACCATACATGTGGTCCAAATTTGAATGTTGTAGGTTATTGACAAGAAGATTTTAAAATCTTTTCCCTATATAAGTCTATATGAACCATGTGACCCCCAGGGCGGGGCCATATTTGACCCTAGGGGGATAATTTGAACAAACTTGGTAGAGAACCACTAGATGATGCTACATTACAAATGCCAAAGCCGTAGGCTTTGTGGTTTGGACAAGAAGATTTTCAACGTTTTTCCCTATGTAAGTCTATGTAAACCATGTGACCCCCGGGGCGGAGCCATATTTGACCCTAGGGGGATAATTTGAACAATCTTAGTAGAAGACCACTAGATGATGTCATATACAAAATATCAAAGCCCTAGGCCCTGTGGTTTTGAACAAGAGGTTTTTCAAAGTTTTTCCCTATACAAGTCTATATAAACCATGTGACCCCGGGGCGGGGCCATATTAGACCCCAAGGAAATATTTTGAATCATCTTGGTAGAGGACCACTAGATGATGCTATACCAAATATCAAAGCCCTAGGCTCTGTGGTTTTGGACAAGAAGATTTTCAAAGTTTTTCCCTATATAAATCTATGTAAATTATAGAAATAAACAAAGGGCCATAACTTACTAAAAAATTGTTGAACCAGTCTGATTTTCAGAGGGACACAACTAGGGTACCAATACATCATTCTGACAAAGTTTGGTCAAAATCCCCCTGGTAGTTTCTGAGGAGATGCGATAACGAGAAATTGTTAACGGACGGAAGGACGGACGGACTGACGGACGGACGGACGGACGAAAGGACGACGGACCACGGACGCAGAGTGATTTGAATAGCCCACCATCTGATGATGGTGGGCTAACAAGAGCTGTCACTAATGGTGACAAATGCCCCCTCAGCACGTTGACCTTTGACCTGGTGACCTTGACCTTTGACCTGGTGACCCCAAAGTCAGTAGGGGTCGTGTACTCAATAAGTACTATCAGCATGTGAAGTTTGAAGGTCCTGGGTGCAGTGGTTCGCCAGTAAAGTGCCTTCATGCAAAAAGTTAACGTTGTGACGATCCAACTAACGGACGGACAGTTGAAAACTAATAAGCCTCCATTTTCATTTATATTACTTGGTTCAATGACACTAGCTGCCATTTCTTTTTTAAACCTACCATAAGTTTTCCTTCTTTGCCATCAAAACAGCACTTTGAGCACTTCCAGCTGTTGGGAAGATCTTCATTCAGCACTCCATCATTGTTCAGGTTTTCATTCTTCTTACGGAGACACAGCGGGTGAACGATCTCCCAACATATCCCACACTCCATCAACGACGAGGAATAGTCCTCCGCATCATCGTCAACAGCTCCGTCTGTCTTCACTGGTTTGTCTAACAGACACTGAGGCATTTTACAAATCAGACACACAATTCCCTTTGGTAGAATAGGCTGTAATATACAAGATACAGAATCCTGTTATCAAAGATTACTGAGATACTGTTGTTATTATTATGTATGTAAACACAAGACACTAAAATAAAAGATTATCTTATCATTGAAAATATTATGAACCCTTAATGTTCCTTTAAATGGCTCACACTTTCAAATGGAGGTGAAAAGGTATCATCAAGGCCTTATCTGATAGTATTCTATTTCAGATTTTTTTTCTTAAGGCATGGGTTGCTTAGAACAGTCAATATCTACCTTTGTTATATACCTTAGAATTTTCTGTCTGAAAAACAGCCTGTATTTCACTAATGAATACCAAACCCAGTATAACAGAAAATTATTGAATTGTGTGACTACTTGTTTTATTTGCAACATTCCACGTGTCAAAACCTAACTGTTTCAAACCAGTTTTCAGCCCAATTTTGACTGATTTAACAGCATATCTATATACAGGAAAAGGGTCATTAAGGCAGTACCTTAATCTACATTGGTGCATTCGGCTTTGCAGATTTTGCCTAACTGGATCACACAGGGCGCGAGTGCCTCCTGTAATACAGTCTGGCAAAATCAAATAGAGTCAAATACAACACTGCAGATCAAGGCACTGTTGAAATAATCCTATTAAATACATTCACAATTCTGTAAAATTGTATCTTAAATTAATATACAGATACAAATATCTGCATACTTTTTAACTATAACATCACAACACTCATTTATATAAAACAAAACAATGGAATATACCTCTGTTAAATATTCCTTAAATGCTAAAGGCACAAAGTCTGAGATAAAGCCGAAATTTGTTTTGTTTTTGATGGGTTGGTAACGTTGCACCAACACAATTATTGGTCATATGGCGACTTTTCAGCTTTGATGGTGGATGAAGACCCCAGGTGCCCCTCCGTGCATTATTTCATCACAAGCGAGCCTGAGTAGAACCACCGACCTTCTGTAAGTCAGCTGGATGGCTTCCTCACATGAAGAATTCAACGCCCCTAGTGAGGCTCGAACCCACATCAGTGAGGGGCAAATGATTTGAAGTCAGTGACCTTAACCACTCGGCCACGGAGGCCCCTATAAAGCAGAAACAAATTTCTGATATTACAGAAGTAAACTGTGAAGGTAAACACCGAGTTACAAGCATACTCTTGTTATCTTGTGTTACTTACAGCCAGACACTGTCTACTGATACACGACTGTTTGGCACGTCCAGGTCCCCCATATTTCCGCATATCTTTACAGAAATTACACTCCATACAGTCATCCCTAGTACAAGGTTCGCACTTCTTACAGCGTACACGGCGGTGTCGGTTCCCTGCTGCATTCTTCCCGCCAGCTGCCTTTACCTTTGGTACACAGTGTGTACCTAGCAATTTGGCTGTCTTGGCTTTCTGCTTTAATTTGATCAGTTTCTGCAATGATATTTATGTATTTCATGAAAACCAATGTCACTGAAAGATGAAGAGATACTAAAATGTTCTTAAACTTAGATACCTATAAGGGTACCTTACAGTTCTTAGTTCTCGTTGACAAAGGAGATAAATTACTCTTAAGAAAAGAGAATGGAAAGGCTATATTTTAATTCTATGACTTTAGATCCATCAACAGGTATTTTTTATTATTACATACTCGTTTCCATTCCCCATTAAGTTACAATGGAACCAGAAACGTCAATATTTTTCCATACACCGACGCCTGAACTAGTCTCGCAATATTTTCGCTATAGAACTTGTGCATATTTCCCTATATAAAGCTAATAACCTATTATTATCTTATACTGGCTGATGGATAGACAGACTGGTTACTGAAAAAGGGATAGTATGACTGGACAACAAACTGAGAAACAGAATGACAATTGGCCAAAACTTAAAAGATAGCAGGAATAGTTATTTAAGTATAATGTCAGTGACAGGTATTTAAGACTTTAAAGGGAGTGGACCAGTATTTACAATAGGCAATTTCTGTGAGATCACAATACTGAATGTCACCCCCTTCATCCTTAAGCCATACCAGAAAAGTGCTCTTCGTAACAACTGAAAAATTACAAAATCGCACATAGAGAATACATAATCAGAAAGAAAATGTAAATTGTCAATTCAGGTCCGCTACCTTAGAAGTATTGTTATGCATTTTAATCGAGCTACAATACAGATTCAAACAATACCTTAGTTGCCTTTGTCCATTCCAAGACTGGTTCTCCTGTTATAGCAAGTTCTGGATTGTCTTTCATATGCTCCTGGATCAAATGCTGTAACACAGTCCAAATAGCATTAAAACTAAACCAAACAATTTCGTCTATAAGAAATACAATTGTATAAAATAACGATTAATGTGTTACAATGCAATGACTTAAATATTCAATACACAACATTTTAATATTTAGAAGTAAAGTATATTTGTATGAATATTCTACAAAGATTACTCAACAAAATCAAGTAAGATGGATTTTACATAAGCAGTAATTTCCTAGACAAATTTTTTTGAGTCCATACTAACTGATCTTACTTGAAATGGAAACACGAACCCCAACATCATATACACACAACAAAATATAAGTGTACACTGTACCCTGACTTCCCTAAGCACCGTATCTGGGTCAATCAGATCCTTTGGAATCCCTTTCTTACTAGGAGGCAAACTTTCTACCCATGCTAGCACTTCTATCAGACCCTCCAGTTCATATTTAGTCAGGTGTACGTATTTTGTTTTCTTCTTCACCGGACTTTTGTACGGCACTTTCATAATTTCCGGTTTATCGACTGATTTCAAATCCAAGGAATTAGCACTCTCTGAGGAAGACTTCCTTCCTGTTCTGGGTAGTGAAGAAGCTTGACCTGGTGATCTGGTTGGTCCAGAAGCTGTACTATCATCATCACTGGTTGATTTACGTCCCGGGGAGGTGTCGTCTATCCTTGTCAGTGACACAGACAGCCTCTTATTTAGTTTTTCTTCCAGCAGTTCAAAGTTAGCCTGATCTCTCTCTACCTGTCATACAAAGAAGGGAGCTAATCACAGTAATCAGGAGGACTAATTCTTCATGGAATCAGAATTATTTGAACAATCTTTGTAGAGGGTCACACAAGAACTATTTGTGTAAAATTATTTCGAAATGAGGCTAGCAGTTTCACATAAGAAGATTTTTAAAGTTTCTACTATATACATATAGGAAAAAGCGACCATGCCCTCTGGCAGCCATGTTTTTGACGAATCAAAATAATTTGAACAATCTTGGTAGGGGTTCACACAAAGACCATTTGTGTAAAAATATTTCAAAATTGGGCCAGCAGTTTCACACAAAAAGATTTTTAAAATTTCCACTATATACATATATGGAAAAGTGACCACACCCCCTGGCAGCCATGTTTTTTGACAAATCGGTATAACTTTAACAATCTTGGTAGAGGGTGAAATTAGGACCATTTGAGTGAAATTATTTCAAAATCGGACTATCTGTTAAGGAGGAGATGTCATTCGAAGAATTTTCTATTTTTAGCTCTGGCAGCATCTATGTGCAACCAAGTGGAATTGTTTGAATAATTTTGGTAGAGGATCATCCAAGGATTATCCACGCCAAGTTTCATCAAAATCCATTCAGTGGTTTTGGAGGAGATGCCTTTTAAACACAATCATTGACGATGGAAAGACGGACACACGGACAGACGCAGGCACGCATGATGGACACAGCGTGATCACAATACCTCACCATGAGCACTCTGTGCTCAGGTGAGCTAAAAATAAATAAATTATATCTTGTTAACCAGGATAAGAATAAGTGCTCTATCGCTGTACAATGAAAAAAACATTCTTTTGTCACACAGTCACACAAAAGACATTCACCTCAGCTTGGCATTGAAGTTTTAACCTCTTTCACCATTTCTATAAGAGACAATCAGTGTATTTTGTATGTACTAACCTTGGTGTTGATGACTTCAAGATCCTCATTGAGCTGTGGTTTCTCTAGGTACGTCACGCCAGTCAACGAGTGTACATAACGTTCTAGAACATACCAGTTGATCTCTGCATAGAACGGGTAGCGGAATTTCATTGGTACCTGTAACAGCAAATTAATACTTCCATAACTATGCCATAACTTAGAAACACAAACTGATTAAGTTTCAATCGAAATTAATACGCATAAAATCTAATTTTAGGACTTCTATGACGGAACTATTAGATCTGATACCCTAGTGGATTAATCATCACTTTACTGAAAAACTTATGCTGAAGCGAAATCAAATTTATCTAAACCCCATCACAGTGGTAAGTTAACCTCATTACAGTAAATCTCATAACAATGGTCATCAATGCTGTTAAAGGGGTCAGTTATCCTCATTGCTGTGGATAATTTAACCAATTAATATAGTAATCAGCTTACACAAACACATTTATTAAACCTGGTTACAGGGGTCAGTCAACATGACACATGTTCCATGCATTTAAATATGAAATGCTAGTATAAATGTATCATTGTAACTTAACTGACAATGTAGTTCAATAAGTTCACCTTTTACTTTCTGTATATAAACGTACGTTGTTATTAACTTTGCTACAGTGGTCAGTCAACCTCATACCAGTGGTCATTTAACCTTGTAACAGTGGTCAGTCAACCTCATAGCAGTGGTCATTTAACCTTGTAGCAGTGGTCAGGCAACCTCATCACAGTGGTCATTTAACTTTGCTACAGTGGTCAGTCAAACTCATAGCACTGGTCATTTAACTTTGCTACTGTGGTCAGTCAAACTCATAGCAGTGGTCATTTAACCTTGTAACAGTGGTCAGTAAACCTCATAGCAGTGGTCATTTAACTTTGCTACAGTGGTCAGTCAACCTCATAGCAGTGGTCATTTAACCTTGTAACAGTGGTCAGTAAACCTCATAGCAGTGGTCATTTAACCTTGTAACAGTGGTCAGTTAAACTCATAGCACTGGTCATTTAACTTTGCTACTGTGGTAAGTCAACCTCATGGCAGTGGTCATTTAACTTTGTAACACTGGTCAGTAAACCTCATAGCAGTGGTCATTTAACCTTGTAACAGTGGTCAGTAAACCTAATAGCAGTGGTCATTTAACTTTGCTACAGTGGTCAGTCAACCTCATAGCAGTGGTCATTTAACCTTGTAACAGTGGTCAGTAAACCTCATAGCAGTGGTCATTTAACCTTGTAACTGTGGTCGTTAAAATCATAGCAGTGTTCATTTAACTTTGCTACAGTGGTAAGTCAACCTCATAGCAGTGGTCATTTTAACCTTCAGTAACCACAGTGGTCCAGTTATAACCTCATAGCAGTGATCATTTAACTTTGCTACAGTGGTCAGTCAACTTCATAGCAGTGGTCATTTAACTTTGTAACAGTGGTCAGTAAACCTCATAGCAGTGGTCATTTAACCTTGTAACAGTGGTCAGTCAACCTCATAGCAGTGGTCAATTAACTTTGCTACAGTGGTCAGTCAACCTCATAGCAGTGGTCATTTAACCTTGTAGCAGTGGTCAGGCAACCTCATCACAGTGGTCATTTAACTTTGCTACAGTGGTCAGTCAACCTCATAGCAGTGGTCATTTAACCTTGTAACAGTGGTCAGGCAACCTCATAGCAGTGGTCATTTAACTTTGCTACTGTGGTCAGTCAACCTCATAGCAGTGGTCATTTAACTTTGCTACAGTGGTCAGTCAACCTCATAGCAGTTGTCATTTAACCTTGTAACAGTGGTCAGGCAACCTCATAGCAGTGGTCATTTATATCAATGTTACAGTGTTCAGTCAACCTCATAGCAGTGGCCATTTAACTTTGCTACAGTGGTCAGTCAAATTCATAGCAGTGGTCATTTAACTTTGCTACAGTGGTCAGTCAACCTCATAGCAGTTGTCATTTAACCTTGTAACAGTGGTCAGGCAGTCATTTATATCAATGTTACAGTGGTCAGTCAACCTCATAGCAGTAGTCATTTATATCAATGTTAGAGTGGTCAGTCAAACTCATAGCAGTGGTCATTTATATCAATGTTACAGTGGTCAGTCAACATCAAAACAGAGTTGTCATGAAAAGTCAGGCTTGCCACTTAGTTGAGAAAATGAAATTCCCTAACTATTTCCTGACTAAACCATACTTTTTACTGACGAATACCACCATATTTTTTCAGTCTTCTCCTCCCCTACAGCTGTCCAATCCACCATTTTCAATCAAGGCAAGGTTGCAAAGCCTTTCAGTCTTCAAAATTCCAAAGTTAACATAAAAATGAAATTGATTCAAACACATTTAAATTATGTTTATACACAATTACACCAAATTGTGTTTGGATACTTATAAATACTGCTTGAAGACTGCCATAGCAACTGAACATTTTAAACATTGACCCAGAATTTCATTTTTCCATGACTTTTCTAAAATTTCATTTTTCACTGACCACTATCAAGATTTCCCTGACAATCCACTGACCTTGGAAAAAAATCATTTTTCCCTGATTTTTCAAGGTAAGTGGCAACCCTGAATGTAACTGGTTTATGGAGACAGTTCAAAGTATAAGGGAGGAAAATCTAAATAATATTATGTGAATGAATTGCTTTCTAAGATAAAGAACAGTAAAAAAACAAAATGTGAAAACATTTTGAAAATGAGATAGGTTAGACATATTCCCTTCCTTCAAAACAAGTATGATATGTTCAAAGTACAGTTACGTACTAGATTATGCATGAATGCATTGCATATATTGTCTTCTCAGTCTACACAACCATTTGTTAACAAAAGATGTTCAAGCATCGAAAGAATAGTAAAGTCATTTCTTTGTTTTCTTGTCATTATGAAAACTGATCTTTTAAAAGGGTATGCTATAGTATTTCATGCGTAATGTACCAGATAGCTCCTAATAAGTACTCTTTGCACCACAGCATTTTCACAGGTGGGGGGGGGGGGACTGATGAAAACATATTTGCTAATTTGCTAGCAACAATTAATATATGTAAGCTCTAAATGGTATAGAACTGCAACAATGCTCTATACTAAAACTGTTCAATTTTTTTTTTTACTGTATTACAAAAGATTTTCCTACTACAAAGAGTTTGTGTTTATAAACAGTGTGATAATGCAGTCTGAGTATAGCTTGTAAATTTTTCCAAATAAAAGAATTATGAGGAAAAAATGAAATAATCAAAGACATAAAACAAGAGCTGTCTGATGACAGCGCACTCGACTTTTCTCAGTGCTTGACTCTGAATTAGAGCTTTGCCAGTAAAAATTTATAAAACTTTAAACAAAATATTCTAAGTTAAAAAGGGGCATAACTCTGTCAAAATTCAAATCAGAATTATGGGGATTGTTTGCAATAACAAATTTGGAACATAAGTTTCTTTTGCTATAACTTGGATTCATCAGGCTTTTTGTCAGTGAAAATAATTTGGAGTGATCTTGTTTAAAACAAGGTTGAATAATGACTTATTTTCAGTAAAACTGGGGTGACCCTATAATGTTATAGTGTTCAGCACTGATTTCAGGGTATACGGTAGTGTAGACAAATGTTTATAAATTACATAACATTTATACATCAACTTAAACTTTTAACAATGTTCTGCTTGTAATATGATACTTTATTTCAAGCCTACAGTCACTTAAAACCTTTCTTTTTTGAGGATGAAAATTTGTAGTTTTCATAATGTAGACTAGATAATGACATGTGTATAATGTGTCTGCAGGTTTTAGACTTTCATCTCATACTTTCTGTTTGACACTTCTGTAAACTGGCTTCAAGGTATTAAAGTCAATTTCAAAATGTAAACCTGACACTGGTCGATAAACTCTGTTCAGAAAAAACTAATCAAGGTTCGAGGTTATATCCTTTATCATGCTGGACACAACTGATTCTGCCTTTGCGACCAGTGCAGATCAAGATCAGCCTGCACATATGTGCAGTCTGATCATGATCTGCACTGTTTGCTGTTCAGTCAGTAACTTTTTTTGTTAAGCACCCCTTTTAACAGTTAACAGTACTGTCCAAATTGAAAGATGGACAAGTCCATTTTAGAAATTTAGCATGGTAAGGGATAATGTCTAAGTGGAAATAAGTCTTAGAATGTAACCTTACCATCAGTCAACTTCAAAACTTGGGTTAGAAAGAACCAGTCATAGTACAAGGTTACAAAAGAACAGTGTGGAAACCCATCTCAAAATGCAATTTTGTTATTAGTATATTTCAAAACTCAACTCCAAAAGAACCATAAAATCCAAAGGTTATAAAACAAGAATACAGAACCAGTCTGTAATTGGTAATTTCAAAACTATCCTCACTGATCAGTTGATAGTGTTTTTCGACTTGTCTCCAAACTCATTTTTTTTTTTATAACTACCAAACTTTTCAGGATTTTGTTAATTTAGTTTTTTTTCTCTAATTTCAAACACCAGACCAATTTCCTCAACTTCAATACAAACATGACAATTTCCATTAACAATAACATGGTTAGGATAAATGACTAAGAAGTTCGTACTTTCTAGGTTGTAACTAAAACTAGTTGTATAAGTACTGCATTTTTTCTGAGCCAGGTAAAATTAATTAATCCCTGTATTGTTGTCTTTTGTTACTGTTTTATAGGTGTGGTTG
Organism: Mercenaria mercenaria; assembly: GCF_021730395.1. Taxonomy (NCBI): domain Eukaryota; kingdom Metazoa; phylum Mollusca; class Bivalvia; order Venerida; family Veneridae; genus Mercenaria; species Mercenaria mercenaria. The sequence goes on from NC_069372.1 coordinate 56,701,626, forward strand.
ACGTGACAGCTTAAATCAATATTAAATTTATAAAGCCTCACATGTGTTTTATCTTCGATGGATGACACTTTGAGCTGGTTGACCATATTGAAGCTGTGTAGGAAATTCCCGCCAAAAACCAAAGAATCTTTTGGTGTAAACACTGCGTGAATCCATCCTGAAAATACACTGCATAACTGATAAACCTTTTTCATTTCATCTTCAGACATGATGTTAAAATTTGCATAAGCAAGCACTTTGAAATATGAGATAACTGTCTACTGATCTTTCAATAAATATTTCAAAGTGAATTCTGGATGCCAGGTAACTGCATACCCTTTTCGTTTCAAGTCCTTTAAAGACAAATGCCAAAACAAAGAAAGGTCTAAGTTTCATAAATAAACCAAACAACTGAAAAAACTAGACATTTCTTTATTAATAAGTAAAAGAACGTGTCTCCAAATACTATTTTACAGAAACATCAAGGAGACTGGAAAGTCCAGTGCATGAAGACATGCTTTTGGAGATAAACAAAAAGAAAAGTTAACTCTTATCATGCTGAACACAACTGATTCTGCCTTTGCGACCAGTCCAGATCATGATCAGCCTGGACATCTGTGCAGTCTGATCAAAATCTGCACTTCTCGATATTCAGTCAGTATCTTTTTGGTAAGCACCCCTTTTGGCAGTTAATGGTACTGTCAAAATTAAAAGCTGTAGACAAGTTCATTATAGAAATTCAGCAGGGTAAGGGTTAAACAATCCCATGTTTGTGAATCAAGTTAAAGTTTTGGAGAAATAGACAGGAAAATCACTAACAGCATACAGGATTTCAAGTGTATGCAACCAGTAGTAAACAAGAAACAAGTGGGCCATGGTGGTTTTAAAGTGCTCGCCTGTCTTTGAAAAGATGTCATGATACATTGTTTGATGAATTAAAAACGATTCTGTTTAGCATAAATTACGACAGATATGTCTCGTGCAAGAAACTGGAAATATATGTGGTCCTATCAATATCATGAAGCAATTAAGCAAGAAATTATGAAATATTGTAATCTGCAGAAAGATGGTGAAATATGAACCTGTACATCCCAAATCAGAGTGTACAAACCAGTGGAAATGCTAAGTATGTTACTGACGAAATCAAAGGCCATAACTTAGGTCCAGTTGAGTGAAATCCCAAACAAAACTCGAGCTACACAACTCCACAAGATGAACAAAAATCCTATAATGTTTCATGACTCTAGGTCAAATACAATTGGGAGATACATGTGACACATACTTCTAGGCCCTTTATGCAAAATATAATTCTAAATCCTAGGTGTGCAACTTCACGTGCTGAATAACAATCCTATGAAGTTTCATGAATCTGGCTCAAAGAAATTTTTGACAGCAGGTAGTTATGCAACTACCCCTTTGTTTTCTCTTTTATTCTAAATAGTCACATAAATGGAATTTCAGCCAAATAAAAAAAAAATATTTTCAGAGGAGAAGATGTTTAAGTAAAAATGTTAGCAACTAATGGTGGATGCTCAACTATCAATCTATACTAATAGCTCACCCTGAAATCTTGGTTCAGGTCAGCTAAAAACCCATTCAACTGAAAAACGTCTAAATATGCAAAACAGCACCTTCTTACAAAGTTTTGTTGCAATCCAACCAGTAGTTATAAGAGGAATAGTCCAAGCTAATTTTTGTGACAGACAGACTTGTGGGGAAGTTGGCAGTTACTTGCAGAGAACAGGTTTGTACTGGTTTACAGAATCCAGGAACACTGTTAGGTTAACTACCCGCCTTTACAAACTGAAATACTGTTGAACATAATCACAGGGATCTTGGCGCCCACCAATGTGCATTTTGAGTGTTCCAAATTCAAGACTTAATGACTAGCTCAAGGTCAAATTTCATTTCCGTACAAACACTGTGCATGTGGTCCAAATTCGAAAGCTGTAGCTTGAGAAATGTGAAAGTAGGTCACTTGATCAATTTCAAGGACAAAGTTCTTCGTACACAAAACTATGCATGTGCAATCAAGTTTCAAGGCTGTAGTTTGAGAAATTTGAAAGTTAGGTCACTAGGTCAATCTTAAGGTCAAAGTTTAATTTCGGTACACAAACTATGCAAGTGGTCCAAATTTGAAGGCTGCGGCTTGAAAATGTGAAAGTTGGTACTAGGCCAAAATCAAGGTCAAATTACACTTCAGAACACAAATCTATGCATGTGGTCCAAATTTAAAGACTTGTAACTTCAAAAATGTGGAAAGCAGGTCACTAGTCAATGTCAAGGTCAAAGTTTGTTTCGTTACACAATCTATGCATGTGGTCTAAATTTGAAGCCTGTAGCTATTAGAAATGTAAAAGTAGGTCACTAGGTCAATCTTAAGGTCAAAGTCATTTCGGTACATAAACTATGCAAGTTGTCCAAATTTGAAGTTGTAGCTCGGAAATGTGAAAGTAGGTCACTAGGTCAAAATCAAGGTCAATTTTATTTCGGAACACAGAACTATACATGTGGTCCCAATTTGAAGCTGTACCTTCAAAATGTGAAAGTAGGTCACTAGATCAATGAAAGGTCAAGGTTGTTTCGTACACAAAACTATGCATATGGTCCAAATTTGAAGGCTGTAGCTTGAGAAATGTAAAGTAGGTCACTAGGTCAAAATCAAGGTCAAATTCATTTCAGAACATGAAACTATGCATGTGGTCCAAATTTGAAGCTGTACCTTCAAAATGTGAAAGTAGGTCCTAGGTCAACGTCAAGGTCAAAGTCTTTTTCAGTGCACAAAACTATGCATTGTGGTCCAAATTTTGAAGGCTGTAGCTACAGAAATGTAAAAGTAGGTCACATAGGTCAAAATCAAGGTCAACTCATATCAAGGTTCATCTTGCCACTCAAAACCATACATTGGTCCAATCTGAATGTTGTAGGTATTGACAAGAAAATTTTAAAAGCTTTCCCTATTACACGTCTGTATGAACCATGAACCCCAGGGCGGGGCCATATTTGACCCTTGGGGATAATTTGAACAAACTTGGTAGAAACCACTTGATGATGCTACATTACAAATGCCAAAGCCTAGCTTTGAGTTTGGACCAGAAGATTTCAAGGTTTTTCCCTATTAAGTCTATGTAACCATGTGACCCCGGGCGGGGCATATTTGAACCCTAGGGGAATAATTTGAACAATATTAGTAGAAGACCACTAGATGGTGTCACATACAAAATTCAAAGCCTAGGCCCTGTGGTTTTGAACAAGAGGTTTTTCAAAGTTTTCCTATTAAGTCTATATAAACATGTGACCCCCGGGGCGGGGCCATATTAGACCCTGGAAATAATTTGAATCATCTGGTAGAGGACCACTAAATGATGCTTCATACCAAATATCAAGCTCTAGGCTCTGTGGTTTTGGACAAGAAGATTTTCAAAGTTTTTCCCTATATAAATCTATGTAATTATAGAAATAAACAAAGGCCATAACTAATTCAAAAATTGTTGAACCAGTCTGATTTTCAGGGGGACACAACTAGGGTACCAATACATCATTCTGACAAAGTTTGGTCAAAATCCCCCTGGTAGTTTCTGAGGAGATGCGATAACGAGAAATTGTTAACGGAAGGACGGACGGAATGACGGACGGACGGACGGACGGACGGACGGACGGACGGAAGGACGACGGACCACGGACGCAGAGTGATTTGAATAGCCCACCATCTGATGATGGTGGGCTAAAAACGGCGTTAAACCCAAAACAAAACAAAAAATACTGACAGACAAGACAAAATATTCATATAATCATTACTACAAATTTGAGGAAGCATACCATTTCAATATGATAAAAATATTACCTTAGAAAAACAAAACACAGCAGACTAACCTGATGGAATGATGAAAGTATTCCCAGCCACAAGCTGAATCATCTGACACTCCTCAATGGAATCCGCTAAAAATGCATCGCCTTGTTTTCCTGACAGCACCCAGTTCTCGTACTTTGCCAGATTTTTATCAGTGGGAGGAATTAACCAGAAAATCTGAAAACGAAGAAATAAAAGATACTGGCCTAAGTAACAGACTGGAATTTTCTAATTATCAATGCCCTTTAATATACTCTTCACCAGGGAGGAAGATCTGGTGTGTGACACTCTAATATCCTTCAGCCATACATTTTGCTTAACCTTAACTGAAGATCAAAGTCAAATGGAAGAATTTTCTCCCCATATTGATAAAAAACTGCATGATAAATATTGTTTTGTTTGTTGGGTTTAACGTCGCATGGACACAATTATAGGTCATATGGCAACTTTCCATCTTTGATGGTGGAGGAAGACCCCAGTTGCTCCTCCGCGCATTCTTTCATCACAGGCGGGCACATGGTTAGAACCCCAGTGACTGACCTTCTGTAAGCCAGCTACATAGATTCCTCACATGAAGAATCCAATGTCCCCAGTGAAACTCAAACCCACATCGTTGAAGGGCAAGCGACTCAAATTCAGCAACCTTAAACACTCAGCCACAGAGGCCCTGCATGATAAATGAACTACAACATAATAATATAATGATTAACTACAAGACTTGGTAAATGAAGCCACTTGTGATTATTTTTTTCATTGATACTATGACAACTAAGTGAAAAATATTAACCAGGCTGCACCATTTGACAAAACTAATAAAACTTCTGACCGCTTGTAAACCAAACTGCTAACACCCTAAATCCAGGACCTATCCAAGTTTGTTAATATCAAAAAAAAACAGAACAAGAGGACCATGATGGTCCTGAATCGCTCACCTCTTCCCACATGATCCAGTTTTGAGTATGACGTCGTTTTTTCTATTATTGACATAGTGACCTAGTTTTTGAGCTCATGTGACCAGTTTTGACTTGACCTAGATATTATAAAGATGAAAATTCTGACCATTTTCATGAAGATCTATTGAAAAATATGTCTCTAGAGAGTCACAAAGTTTTTCTATTATTGACCTACTGACTAGTTTTTAAGGCACGTGACCAGTTTCAAACTTGACCTAGATATCATCAAGGGAAATTCTGACCAATTTCATGAAGATCCATTCAAGGTATGGCCTCTAGAGAGGTCACAGTTTTTCTATTTCAAGACCTACTGACCTAGTTTTTGATCGCAGTTGACCAGTTTCAAACTTGACCTAGATATACAAGATAAACATTCAGACCAACTTTCATACAGATCCATGAAAAATATGGCCTTTAGAGAGGTCACAACGTTTTTCATTATTTGACCTACTGACCTACTTTTTGAAGGCAACGTGACCACTTTCGAACTTGACTTAGATATCATCAAGGGAACATCTGACCAATTTTATGAATATCCATTCACAAGTATCGCCTCTGAGAGGTCACAAGGTTTTTCTATTTTTAGACCTACTGACCTAGTTTTTGACCGCACATGACCCTGTTTCGAATCTGACCTAGATATCATCAGATGAACATTCAGACCAACTTTCATGAAGATCCATTTAAAATATGGCCTTTAGAGAGGTCACAAGTTTTCTATTTTGACCTACTGACCTAGTTTTTGATGGCACGTGACCAGTTCGAACTTGACCTAGATAACATCAAGTGAACGTTCTGACCAATTTTCATGAAGATCTTGTGAAATATATGGCCTCTAGAAAGGTCACAAGGTTTTTCTATTTTTAGACCTATGACCAGTTTTGACGGCACGTGACCCAGTTTCGAACTTGACCTAGTTACATCAAGGTGAACGTTCTGACCAATTTCATGAAGATCTTGTGAAATATATGGCCTCTAGAAAGGTCACAAGGTTTTTCTATTTTAGACCTACTGACCATGTTTTTGATGGCACGTGACCAGTTTCGAACTTGACCTAGATATCATCAAGGTGAACGTTCTGACCAACTTTCATGAGATCTTGTGAAATATATGGCCTCTAGAGAGTCAAAGGTTTTTCTATTTTTAGACCTACTGACCTAGTTTTTGACCGCACGTGACCAGTTCGAACTTGACCTAGATATCTCAAGATGAACATTCTGACCAATTTTCATGAAGATCCATGAAAATTATGGCCTCTAGAGAGGTCACAAGGTTTTCTATTTTTAGACCTACTGACCTGTTTTGACGGTACGTGACCAGTTTCGAACTTGACCTAGATATCATCAAGATGAACATTCTGACCAACTTTCATAAAGATCCCATGAAAAATGTGACCTCTAGAGTGGTCACAAGCAAAAGTTTACGGACGGACGGACGGACGGACGGACGACGGACGACGGACACCGCGCGATCACAAAAGCTCACCTTGTCACTTTGTGACAGGTGAGCTAAAAAACAAGAGCTGTCTCCATAGGATGACATATGCCCCCGATGACACTTTGAATGAGTAGTTATGGCTGACGTTAGAGTTTAGGACCTTTGACCTACGGAGCTGGGTCTTGCGCGCGACATGTCGTCTTACTGTGTCACACATTCATGCGTAGTTATTTTAAAATCCATGCATGAATGACAAAGATATGGACCTGACACGCCCATCAATGCACTATCATGAAAAATGACCTTTAAAGTCTAAGTGTGACCTTGACCTTTGAGCTACGGACCTGGGTCTTGCGCATGACACGTCGTCTTACTGTGGTACACATTCATGCCAAGTTATTTGAAAATCTATCCATGGATGACAAAGATATGGACCTGACACGCCCATCAATGCACTATCATGAAAAATGACCTTTAACGTCTAAGTGTGACCTTGACCTTTGAGCTACGGACCTGGGTCTTGCGCGCGACACGTCGTCTTACTGTGGTACACATTCATGCCAAGTTATTTGAAAATCCATCCATCGATGACAAAGATATGGTCCGGACACGCCCATCAATGCACTATCCTTTAATGTCTAAGTGTGACCTTGACCTTTGAGCTACGGACCTGGGTCTTACGCGCGACACGTCGTCTTACTGTGGTACACATTCATGCCAAGTTATTTGAAAATCCATCCATCGATGACAAAGATATGGACCGGACACGCCCATCAATGCACTATCCTTTAATGTCTAAGTGTGACCTTGACCTTTGAGCTACGAACCCTGGGTCTTGCCCGCGACACGTCGTCTTACTGTGGTACACATTCGTGCCAAGTTATTTGAAAATCCATCCATCGATGACAAAGATATGGACCGGACACGAAAATTGCGGACAGACTGACAGACCGACAGATGGACAGACGGTTCAAAAACTATATGCCTCCCTTCGGGGGCATAAAAATACAATACATAGTATCCCTAGTGAAACTCTAAATGTTATTGAATGATTGCTCACCTTTTCTCCATGCAGGATATGGTACCATACAGAAGTTCCGCCAAAATCAATGTGGAAATCTGTGTAACACCCCGCCACACTCATCAGACAGTACCTGCAAACATACCACACAAAGTTGTTTAATCAATACTTATGCAGACAATTTTACCTGCTGGGACAGGTTTTATGTGGCTGATGGCTGAGTAATGAAAAATTCATTTAAATGAGATGAATTAATATACTAAAATAATTCCAGCAATAAAATTGAATGGTTTTCAAGAGAGTGAGCAAGAATAGTGGTTTACGGTACTTACTTCTGTACTTTCGGGTACTTCATCTTATCAATGGCATTTGTTGATTCTGTCTGACAATCTTTGAGATGCTGAGGCCACGCTGTATCCACCCAGTCTACTTCACGTACCTGAATTTTGAAAGAAAGAAAATCATACCAAGGGAGATAACACATGAAAAACACAAAATCAAGAGATCATATTGATCAATTTCCAAAGACATATCTTCAAGTGCATCTTTAGTTAACATTTTACGCAAACATTTGCTGAGTTTAAACTGTATGAATTAGGAAATACTATATCCCAAATGGTGATTTTTATCACTAAATGAAATCATTGTTTCGGGATACAAAGGAATTACATGATAAGGGCACAGTCTGAATGAATTACGTCCATTAAATTAAGCATTTTCAGAGTGTCGCTTTGACTTTTGACACTACTCCGCAATAATTGTATTATACAGTGATTTTATCTTATAATAACATCAAATTCAGACTTCTTTGTTTGAAAGGAAAACAAATCAGGTCCTGTTGGAAGAAAATATTATCTAATAGCAGCAAATGAAATATTCAGTTTTTTAACTTTATGTTTGCATTTTCACATTAGAAACAATTGGCAGATATAGGCACACAATTTATTTAGATATTTTAATACCTGTTTTCAGTATCTTTTTATTAATTTTCAATACGGTCTAATCAAGATAGGAGAATTGTATCCGGACTACATATGAGCCGTGCCATGAGAAAACCAACATAGTGGGTATGCGACCAGCATGGATCCAGACCAGCCTGCGCATCCGCGCAGTCTGGTCAGGCTCCATGCTGTTCGCTTTTAAAGCCTATTGGAATTGGAGAAACTGTTAGCGAACAGCATGGATCCTGACCAGACTGCGCGGATGCGCAGGTTGGTCTGGATCCATGCTGGTCGCATACCCACTATGTTGGTTTTCCCATGGCACGGCTCATATATCAGTCATACTCTTGATGTATTTAAAGTTATAAATTGCTGTTTTATTAAGTCATTTTCTTATCACGATTGTATTTGAAATATTTCAAAATAACTTTTATACTACTTGTTTATCTCTTAATATTCAGGTTGCAAAACTTAATTGACTATCAAAAAACTAAGTATATTCACGTTTCACTACAGAAATGGAAAATAGTATTTTTATGGTAAGTTTTTCATGACTTTGTATTATGTTACACCCTAAATAAACACAGCAATCTCAAAAAGCAATCTATCCTATTAACAGTTTCACAAAATATTTCTAACAACAGATGTTGTGTCTATTATATTAACTATTACTAGGGCTGTCATTGATTGGGTCTTAGGCGTATCGACGATACCGATATATCAGAAGGCAAATATGGACGATACATCGATATATTGATTATTAAGTTAGATTAACGACCTATTTGTTTATATGCATACTATATACCTTCCTGTAAGTGCTATTTTAAGTTTTATTGCCTACTTTCCATTTTCTGTTTGATTGTGTTGTATTTGTATTTATGAAATAAAAGAAATACATAAAAATTAATAACATCTTTCATTTTTATTTTGCCTTCACTCCTTTTTTGCATTCATCCAAATTTACAACTTTGTGAACTTAAGTTGTTTTTTAGGGTCTGGGTGTTTATTTGGGTAGTTTTTTCTCCCTGTAAACTATCGATTTTTGAAAATGGGAATCGATAATTGATCGACAAAAAAAAATCGTTGATACATCGATATCGTTTCTATCGATGACAGCCCTAACTATTACTAATATGTTTTTCCATATTTTTTAAAATGTATGATAAAGGCTACCTGTACTTTTAGCCACTATGCTAACTAGGGCATAAAAATATCTTGACATAAATACATACTGAATGGGATTGATTTCTCAAGGAGAAATTGTTCAATTTGAGTTAAAAGTTCATCTTATGTAAACAGAATTTTTTTTTGGCTGCAACGACTTTTTTTTCCATTTAAACTTAGTAAGCTTCAATCTCATCCACATTTTTTTTTTCTAACACAACCGAACAACTTTTTTATCTTTACCAAGTGTTAACTATATAAACAGTAGCCATAATGTTAAAGATATCTTAACCCATTTACATTTCTTCCGTATTATTGTTTTCAGCTATTGCAACATGTTGCTCTTCCTATCAACTCTAATTGATATACCCTATGTTCATAACAATTCTGCCAATTACACACAATAAGATCATCATAATTATTTTTCTTCTCTTTTCAAAGACTTACTTTCAAAAAAACTTATACTAACAGTAGAAATGGCCAAAAGAATAAATTTTTGGAAGAAACTGCTTTTGAACTTGTATGTATTGAATAAAATTCAAAAATTAAGAAAAAATATAAAATCTCTTTGCTTTATAACTATACTGCAGACATATTACTAAATTTAAGAACAGAGACTGTTACAGACAGGTGGAACAAAAAGAAGCAGGGATATCAATCAGAACTACCTCCTCAACTGACTTAAATTTCTGTGCTTACCAATTAATTTGTGATAAGCAGTTACCACATAGTTATGGACATACTTCATTTTGATCAGCATGTTCGTTAACACTTTAATTATGACAATGCATCTTGACTTTTAGATCAAAAGGCATAGAATAGATGTTCTCAAACTCATGGCAGGTCCATGATTGAAAAAACGTCTGACAGGGAATGGGAATGACCTTGAAATATCAGATTCTAAATCTCCTGCCCAGAAAATCACATGCATGGTGTCCCAAATTTTAGGGATGAGAAAAGTGATCATTTTTACCAATTACATGTATAAGATTGTCCCAATACTTGGAGTGTCCCAATTCTTAGGAAAGATGGCCAAAACCACAGTATCCATTCCCCTTGTAAAACTAACCTACTTAACCCTTACCATGCTGGACACGACTGGTTCTGCCTTTGCGACCAGTGTAGATCATGATCAGCGTGCACATCCATCAGTATCTTTTTGAATGCACCCCTTTTTATAGTTAATGGTACTGTCCAATTTAAAAGATGGAAAAGTTCATTAAAGAAATTTAGCAGGGTAAGGGTTAAGAGATCTAGCGAAGTTTTAAAGTCTTGTGTGACTAAACTTCAGACTTACAGAGTAGACAGTCTCTTTTTGTGTGACCAATTCCTTCAACATAGGTCATACCCAGTAGCTTAACTGTGCCCCAGCCCTAGTTTAATACTAACCAGGTTAGGTGATTCCACATAGTTTTCTAGCTTTGTGTGACTGAACTCCAGACTTATAACATTGAGGAGACGGTCCCTCTCTGTGTTTTCGTAGTACTTAACCCATTCCTTCATTGTCATTTCAAGACCCTTCTGTGTGTTTACATCCATAACATCCAACATTCTGCGTGATCCTACAAAATGCAAATTTAACAATAATGTGATATGATTTAGCATTTAAGGTAGTGGGCCAAAAATGAGCATAAGTATGGGTCTGCTACCAGTTTCTATTATTCATTAAGTTTTCTAATTCAAAATAAAAGAAGTATACATTTTTTCTTCCAATTCAGTTACTCTTTTGACAACAACATTACTATCTACTGACTCAAAAATAACAGGATTCATGAACTGACCATTGGCAACCTTTTTATGACATTTGTGGAGTGTAGATAAACAAGAGGACCATGATGGTCCTGAATCGCTCACCTCTTCCCACATGACCCAGTTTTGAGTATGACATTGTTTTTTCTATTATTTGACATAGTGACCTAGTTTTTGAGCTCATGTGACCCAGTTTTAAACTTGACCTAGATATTATCAAGATAAAAATTCTGACCATTTTCAAGAAGTCTTGAAAAATGGTCTCTAGAGAGGTCACAAGGTTTTTCTATTATTTGACCTATACCTAGTTTTCAAAGGTACGTACCTGTTTTGAATCTACCTAGATATCATCAAGGTGAACATTCTTCACTAATTTTCATAAGATCTCATGAAAAATATGGCTCTAGAGGTCACAAGGTTTTTCTTTTTAAATACCTAGGGCCTAGTTTTTGACCGCATGTGACCATTTCGAACTGACCTAGATTCATCAAGGTGAAGCATTCAGATCAATTTTCATGAAGATCCATTGAAAATATGGCCTCTGAGAGGTCAAAAGATTTTATAATTTAGCCCTACTGCCCTAGTTTTTGGACCGCAAGTTGACCAGTTTCAAACTTGACCTAGATATCATCAAGATGAACATTCAGACAATTTTCTACAGATCCCACGAAAAGTATGGCTTAGAGAGGTCACAAGGTTGTTTTTATTATTTGACTATGACCTAGTTTTTTAAGGCACTGACCAGTTTCCAAACTTGACCTAGATTCATAGGTGAACTTCTGACAGTTTTATGGAGATCCATTCACATGTATGGCCTCTAGGAGGTCACGTTTTTCTATTTTAGACCACTGACAGTTTTGGACCACATGACCCTGTTTCGAACTTGACCTAGATATTCATCAAGATGAACATTCAGACCAACTTTCATACAGATCCCATGAAAAATATGGCCTTTAGAGAGGTCACAAGGTTTTTCTATTATTTGACCTACTGACCTAGTTTTTGATGGCACGTGACCCACTTCCGAACTTGACCTAGATATCATCACGGTGAACATTCTGACCAATTTTCATGAAGATCTCATGAAATATATGGCCTCTAGAGAGGTCACAAGGTTTTTCTATTTTTAGACCTACTGACCTAGTTTTTGACCGCATGTGACCCAGTTTCGAACCTGACCTAGACATCATCAAGATGAACATTCAGACCAACTTTCATACAGATCCCATGAAAAATGTGGCCTCTAGAGAGGTCACAAGGTTTTTCTATTATTTGACCTACTGACCTAGTTTTTGATGGCACGTGACCCAGTTTCGAACATGACCTAGATATCATCAAGATGAACGTTTTGACCAATTTTCATGAAGATCTTGTGAAATATATGGCCTCTAGAGAGGTCACAAGGTTTTTCTATTTTTAGACCTACTGACCTTGTTTTTGAAGGCACGTGACCCAGTTTCAAACTTGACCTCGATATCATCAAGGTGAACATTCTGACCAATTTTCATGAAGATCTCGAGAAATATATGGCCTCTAGAGAGGTCACTAGGTTTTTCTATTTTTAGACCTACTGACCTAGTTTTTGAAGGCACGTGACCCAGTTTCGAACTTGACCTATATATCATCAAGATGAACATTCTGACCAACTTTCATAAAGATCCCATGAAAAATGTGACCTCTAGAGTGGTCACAAGCGAAAGTTTACGGACGCACGCACGGACGGACTGACGGATGACGGACGACGGACACTGCGCGATCACAAAAGCTCACCTTGTCACTTTGTGACAGGTGAGCTAAAAAGTTCATAAGTCATTGAGCTGCAACTGCTTACTATCTCAAGGTCATTTTATCTTTGACCTTTGATATACCGACCCCAAGAGAAATAAAGGTAATTTTACTGACCACAAGCAATCACCCTTCAAAGTGTAAAGGCAGCAGAGCAAATAGTTCGTAAATTTCTAGATAGAACCCATTTTCATTCAGAAGCTCACTGTGACCTTGGACTCTGACCTATTGACCCCAAAAAGTTGAGGTGTCATCTACAGACAATAGGCAATAATCCTATGACATTTGAAGGCTGTAGGTCAAAATATTCCTTATTTAGAGAGCAGAAGTCATGTTCAGTTTCAAGATAATTGCAACCTTGACCTTTGACTTACCCGGTACTGACCCCAAAAACTTTCAGGGTTATCTACTAACCAAATGCAATCATCCTATGATTTGTTTGTTTGTTTTGGGTTTTACGCTGTCTTTCAACAGTATTTCAGTTACGTAACGGGGGACAGTAAACCTAACCAGTGCGTCTGGATTCTGCACCAGTACAAACCTGTTCTCCGCAAGTAACTGCCAACTTCCCCACATGAATCAGAGGTGGAGAATAATGATTTCAGACACAATGTCTTCTATCAAATCGTCATGGAAAACATACACCCCGCCCAATGATCGAACTCAAGACCCCAAGATCTGTGCTCTCCCTATTGAGCTAAGCGGGCGGGTCTCAATCATCATATGAAGTCTGACAACTGCAGATCAAAGCATTCTTTTGTTATTGATCAAAAACCAAATCGTCTACTGACCTACCAACAGACAGACAGATAAACAAAGAAACAACTGTACTCAGTCTTCTTCAACCGGGAGCATAACAGATATGTATCAAGGACAATCAATTTATGGGAATCATCAGTTAAGAATATAATCCATATCAGTTACATTTTGTGTGACCTTTTTGTTAAACAGAATGATTGGAGTTATTGTATCAAAGGGTGCAACTTAAGGGATAAAATAAAATGCATCTGAACAACAAACAATTATTCCTTTGAAAAGAAAATCACTGTTTATGATATCTTATTTCAATTCTAACACACTATCAATGATAACTATGTACATCCTTGATGAATTCCACCAAATACTGCCTGCTTTGTGTTGCATTTATTTTCATCATTTGATGTTATAACAACTGTGCCATACAAACTGCAATTTTGTTGCACAAAAACGTATCAGGTTCAGTCTTCCTTGTATAATTAGAAATCTAAATAAATGCTGTCTAGACTAATGCTTTTTCTTAAAATCTCAAAAAAAAAGAAAAGAAGATATACCGGTAAATAGGTAGGTATGCCCTTTCAAGTTTTGTAAGTGAAGGATGTGTAGAACACTGATACCCTCACTTCCTGTCATAATATGCTGACAATGCAAGATTAAGTTAACTCAGACTCAGCTGGGTTGAGGGTGCAAGTCACCAGGAGTTTGGGGAAGTGGGTATAGTATAGCTACTATAAAACATTATCAAGAAAAACAAGAGGGCAAAGATGGCCCTAGGTTGCTCACCTGAGAAACACACCATAATACACCATAACAGTGTAAACATGTTTGACCTAGTGATTTCATGGAAAAAAATATTCTGACCAATTATCATTAAAATTGCAGCAAAAACAAGCATTTTCTTTGATTTGACCAAGTGACCTAGTTTTTGACCCCAGATGACCCATACTCGAACTTGACTTAGATTTCATCAAGGCTATCATTCTGACCAAATTTCATGAAGATCAATTGAAAAATACAGCCTCTATCGCATACACAAGGTTTTTCTATGATTTGACCTAGTGGTTTAGTTTCTGAACCCAGATGACCCATTTTCGAACTCAGCCTATAGCTAGATTTCATCAAGGTAATCATTCTGACCAAATTTCATGAAGATCAGTTGAAAAATACAGCCTCTATTGCATACACAAGCTAAATGTTGACGGACAGACGACAGACAGACAGATGACAGACGCCGGACATCGAGTGATCAGAAAAACTCACCTGAGCATTGCTCAGGTGAGCTAACAACAGAAAAAGAAACTGATACAGTACATGTGTTTGTTGGGGAGGAAGTGGTCAAGGAGAGGAAAGCAGGTAAATCCCAAAACAAAGCCCTAAGGACACAACTTCATATGCTGACTAAAAATCCTATGTTTCATGACTCTAGGTCAAATATTTTTAAGCCCTTTATGCAGTATTTTAACTGGGCCATAACTCTAATCTTACTGAGTGAAAACTCAAACAAAACAATCCGTTTGTGGACAACCATTTGTGGACAAGGGTTTATCTAAGTGCACCCTCACCCACAAAATTTTGGGTGGACAAAAAATATACATACCAACACATGCTTTCACATCGCAGACTTTGAAATTATCACTTGGAACTCTGCAAAAAAAGGGAACAAATTTAATACAAGATCAGGTTTTATACTACAACTGACTGTGCATACAGATATCTCCTTTTCACCAAAAACTTCACTTGCTTTCAGAAGAGTGCTTCTCAACAGCCATGTTTTATGGTCAGGTACCTACTAAATAAGGAGCTGGGCTTAAAAACTGTAATGAAGAAAAAATATTTTGGCTTTAGTTATAGTTTATTAGCTATGTGTGGAGAATTATCAAAGTGGAGCCAGAAACATCAATATTTTTCTACACAGGTTTCAAATCTCATGTGTGACCTTATTAATTTTGTGACATCATTTCAATGGCGATATCAGCATAAGAAGTACATAATCAGCCATAATTACCAATTTTACTCAGCCCAAAGGAGAAAATTAATGCATTTCATTTATAAGTGTAAATGGGTTTGTAATGAAAAGATTATTAGCATTAGCATTGCATGAAAAACTTAGCAATGCAATTGTTCTTTACTCAGCAATAATATGCAAGTTGCTCAATATCTCCGCTGCAGAACTTGTACATGCTCTATCATTATGTATAATCTGCAGCCAAGGTAGAGTACAAAGTGCAATATTAAACAATGAACAAACAAGAAAATATTCTTTTATAACACATTTTACACCTAATTATTAATACACATTTGTCCTGCTGAGTAAAACTGAAAAGGAATGACATGAAGAACACACATTAAAATGACGTCATAAATGAAGTGACACCACACACTCTATTAGACATTTTCAAGTCAACAAGGAAAAATATTCCCTTTAACCATTATCATGCTGGACACAATTGATTCTGCCTTTACAACCAGAGCAGATCATGATCAGCCTGCACATCTTTGCAGTCTGATCATGGCCTGCACTGTTTGCCATTCAGTCAGTATCCTTTTGGTATGCACCCCTTTTAACAGTTAATGGTACTGTCCAAATTGAAAGTTGGACAAGTTCAATATAGAAATTTAGCAGCCCTGGTAAGGGTTAAAAAGTTTCACAAGAATGCCAAACTGTCACAAATTATATGCCCATGACAGTAATTTGTTTTTTACTTAAAAAAAACTCTATTTCTCTATTTATTAAGCAAATAAGGTATCAATTTTCTCAATTTTGACTTATTCAGGGGCCATAACTCCAGAGTGGCAAAGACCACTACATTACCATAAAGTCCTTCCAGCTGGTTATCAACTTGGCAGAGAAATTATGCCAATAATTTGAATAAACATTCTGACTAAGTCTGATGGACATCAAGGCCATGCACTACTTAAGTTATTAAGTGGACCCTTTCAATTTTCACAGTTTTAAGTAAATCAGGTGCCATAACTCAAGAGTGACTGGGATTATCTTTGTGGCTTTTGAATCTGGCTGAGATTTTATGCCTGTAATCACTGTGACCAAATTTGGTAAGTAATGGGTAACAACTACAAGTTAGAGAGCAGGCACTATAATTTTTTGCAATTTTAATAATTCAAGACCATGTGGGGCACTCTAGATGGCTATCAAACTTGGCCATAAACAATTTGTGGCTAAGTGTGGTGAACACTGACAAAATTTCAAGTTAGACAGCAAACAATGTTAATTTCTGATATTCTGCGTAATTCAAGGGCCATTACTCTGAGAGATTTAAGAGATGTCCAATAATTTTGGCTATCAAACTTTGGACATTAAGCCCATAAAGATTATGTCCAAGATCGGTGAACATCAAATGATCAGATGTTCCAGTTTAAGTGCAGACATTTATGTTTGTGGCTAGTACCACCTGCCTAGTGCCAGAGGTGTTCAGATTTTTTATTTCAAATGTATTAAAATGAGAAATTTAATGCTAGCTAAAGGGATAGATGCATTAAAATGATAAAACGCTAGATCAGTGTAACATGAATCTCTGACATGTGCACATATCTAATAAGATACAATTTATATTCACAATTCAGACTTTCTCTTCATTTAACACTTCATTGATCTTTATTATGTACAGAAACACAAAAACGTTTGAGCCGTGCCATGAGAAAACCAACATAGTGGCTTTGCGACCAGCATGGATCCAGACCAGCCTGCGCATCCGAGCAGTCTGGTCAGGATCCATGCTGTTCGCTTTAAAAGTCTACTGCAATTAGATAAACCGTTAGCGAACAGCATGGATCCTGACCAGACTGCGCGGATGCGCAGGCTGGTCTGTATCCATGCTGGTCGCAAAGCCACTATGTTGGTTTTCCCGTGGCACGGCTCATTTGTCATAAAGGGGTGACCAAAATTTCACATTCGGAGTATAATATACAAATAAAACTTCAGTTTGTTGTATGTGCATACAAGTTATTTTGACAAAAAATAACATTTTACAAGCAGTTTGTAAACCATCTCAAAAGATACAGCCATTTGAATGACAACTGTAAAATGAAACTGCAGCCAATTTGGGCGCAATAATGTCATTGTTCCTTCCTTAAACAGTCATTACCAAATTAGGTATTTGTGGCAATTTTACCTTAAATATAATTAAAAGTAAGCTTTGATCGCATGAAATACATTTTCACATAATAAATTATGAATTCAGATTTAAAATATATTTTGACCTCAAAAATGTGATTATCTTACTTGTCATTCATCAATTTACCTTATATGGTAATGTTTATAAAAAAACAACTGAGGTGCCATCGTGCCAAAAATGGCTGCCTGTACTATCATTAATATAATCTTTTATCTGATTTTCATATTTTTTTCAGTTTTGTATAATTTGAAATCATATAAATTTCCTAGTCATGAAATTTCATAGTTTGGGACAAATAATTATGAAGTTATTGTATGATTTAACCTCACACAGATACATTAATTTTATTTTATTCCAGCTTTTAATGCTGGAGGAAAACTCCAGGTGCCCATCTGGGCAGTATTTCATGGCAGAACAGCACCTGGGTAGAACCAGCTTCCTCACAGGAAGAATTCTAATTTTCAGTGAGGTTCTGAACATAGATACATGTGAGAGGCAAGTGATTTTAATTCACAACCTTAACCACTCAGCCACTGAGGCTCCAGGGGGATATGAATTTATGGAAATAAACATCTGAGGGCACTTAGCCCGTTTATTGGCTATGTAATTTAATGGACTGGCTCAACCATGAAATAAACAAGAGGGTCATTATGACCCTGGATCGCTCACCTGAGTAATATGAGCTACATGTTTCAATTGTCAAACTGATGCTAAAATATTAAGAAGTAGGTCACATTCATGGTCACTGAGTCAGTGTTAAAATCGGTGTGCAAAACTGTATAATCATGTCATTCAAATTTCAAGGCTTTATCTTAAACAAGAGCTGTCTGATGACAGCGCGCTCGACTATTCAAAGAATTGATTGAAGAATGGGGTCAAAATATTAACATAGATATTCAGACAAAAGAAAACAAGAGGGCCAAGATGGCCCTAGGTCGCTCACCTAAGAAACACTCCATAACAGTGTAAAACATGTTTGACCTAGTGATTTCATGGAAACAAATATTCTGACCAATTTTCATTAAGATTGGACCAAAAATTTGGTCTCTTGCGATAAAACAAGCATTTTCTTAGATATGACCTAGTTTTTGACCCTAGATGACCCATGTTCAAACTCGACCTAGATTTTATCAAGGCAATCATTCTGACCAAAATTCATGAAGATCAACTGAAAAATACAGCCTCTATCGCATACACAAGATTTTTCTTTAATTTGACCTAGTGACCTAGTTTTTGACCTCAGATAACCCATATTCAAAACCGACCTAGTTTTCATCAAGGCAATCACTCTGATCAAATTTCATGAAGATCAATTGAAAAATACATCCTCTATTGCATACACAATGTTTTTCTTCGATTTGACCTAGTGACCTAGTTTTTGACCCCAGATGACCCATTTTCGAAATCAGCCTAGATTTTATCAAGGTAATCATTCTGGCTAAATTTCATGAAGATCAGTTGAAAAATACAGCCTCTATTGCATACACAAAGTTTTTCTTTGATTTGACCTAGTGACCTAGTTTTTGACCCCAGATGACCCATTTTCGAACTTGGTCTAAATTTCATCAAGGCAATCATTCTGACCAAAATTCATGAAGATCAATTGAAAAATACAGCCTCTATAGCATACACAAGGTTTTTACGTGATATGACCTAGTGACCTAGTTTTTGACCCGAGATGACCCATTTTCGAACTCGGCCTAGATTTTATCAAGGTTATCATTCTGACAAATATTCATGAAGAAGAATTGAAAAATACAGCCTCTATCGCATACACAAAGTTTTTCTTTGATTTGACCTAGTGACCTAGTTTTTGACTCGAGATGATCCATTTTCGAACTCGGCCTAGATTTCATCAAGGTTATCATTCTGACCAATATTCATGAAGATTAATTGAAAAATACCACCTCTATCGCATACACAAGGTTTTTCTTTGATTTGACCTAGTGACCTAGTTTTTGACCCGAGATGACCCATTTTCGAACTCGGTCTAGATTTCATCAAAGTTATCATTCTGACCAATATTCATAAAGATTAAATGAAAAATACAGTCTCTATCGCATACACAAGGTTTTTCTTTGATTTGACCTAGTGACCTAGTTTTTGACCCAAGATGACCCATTTTCGAACTCGGCCTAGGTTTCATAAAGGTAATCATTCTGACCAAAATTCATGAAGATCAATTGAAAAATACAGCCTCTATAGCATACACAAGGTTTTTCTTTGATTTGACCTAGTGACCTAGTTTTTGACCCGAGATGACCCATTTTCGAACTCGGCCTAGATTTCATCAAGGCAATCATTCTGACCAAAATTCATGAAGAAGAATTGAAAAATACAGCCTCTATCGCATACACAAGGTTTTTCTTTGATTTGACCTAGTGACCTAGTTTTTGACCCGAGATGACCCATTTTCGAACTCGGCCTAGATTTCATCAAAGTTATCATTCTGACCAATATTCATAAAGATTAATTGAAAAATACAGCCTCTATCGCATACACAAGCTAAATGTTGACAGACGACGGACGACAGACGACAGACGACAGACGACAGACGACGGACGACGGACGCCGGACATCGAGCGATCAGAAAAACTCACCTGAGCATTGCTCAGGTGAGCTAAAAATAGATTAGATAATGTTCCAGTATTTGTGGATTTCGATAAGTCTTGCACTAAACGGCAATGTGTGAACCAATTTCAAAGTCCAAAAAGGGCCATAATTCAACCAAAATAGTTGTCAGAGTTATGTACTCTTGCCTACAGATGGAAATCATAATGATAAACAAGTGTTCAAAGTTTAAAAGATATATGTCAAATAGTTTTGACAAAACATGGACTTGTATGAAAACAGAACAGATTTCCAAGTCCAACAAGAGCACCGCCTTGCGGGTGCTGACGCTCATCTGATTTTTTTTGTGTAATAGAAATATTGTCCTACCCATGATTTTCTAAGTCTAAAAAGGGCCATCATTCTTGCAAAAAGCAGGATAGAGTTATGTTTCTTGATGTACAGTGTCCACTTATGATGGTGAAAAACTGTTGCAAGTTTTAAAGCAATAGCTTTAATAGTTTATGAGAAAAGTTGACTTAAACATAATACTCAACCAAGAAAATGATTTTCTAAGTCCAAAAGGGGCAATAATTATTGCAAAAAGCAGGATGGAGTTATGTTGCTTGCTGTACAGGGTCAGCTTATGATGGTGAACAAGTGTTGCAAGTTTCGAAGCAATAGCTTTGATAGTTTAAGAGAAAAAGTTGACCTAAACATAAAACTTAACCAAGAAATCTGATATTTTCTAAGTCAAAAAGGGGCCATAAATCTTGCAAAAAGCAGGACGGAGTTATGTTTCTTGCTATACAGGGTCAACTTATGATGGTAAACAAGTGTTGCAAGTTTTAAAGCAATAGCTTTGATAGTTTAGGATAAAAGCTGACCTAAACATAAAACTTAACCAAGAAAACTGATTTTCTAAGTCCAAAAGGGGCAATAAATCTTGCAAAAAGCAAGATGGAGTTATGATTCTTGACGTACAGGGTCTGCTTATGATGGTGAACAAGTATTCCAAGTTTCAAAGCAATAGCTTTAATAGTTTAGGAGAAAAGTTGACCTAAACATAAAACTTAACCAAGAAATCTGATATTTTCTAAGTACAAAAGGGGCAATAAATCTTGCAAAAAGCAAGATGGAGTTATGTTTCTTGCTATACAGGGTCAGCTTATGATGGTGAACAAGTATTCCAAGTTTCAAAGCAATAGCTTTGATAGTTTAGGAGAAAATCTGACCTAAACATAAAACTTAACCAGGCAACGCCGACGCCGACGCCGACGCCGACGCCGACGCCGACAACCGCTCAAGTGATGACAATAACTCATCATTTTTTTTCAAAAAATCAGATGAGCTAAAAAGGGCCTTATTTCAGCCAAAATAGATGATAGAGTTATGTACTCTTTCCTACAGATATAGACTATTATACTGAATAAGTGATAAAAGTTTCAAAGCCATATGTCAAACACTTTACACAAAATATGAACTGGTAAGAAAAACTTAACCAAGATTTCTAAGTAGAAAGGGGCCATAATTCAGCCAAAATCCTTGATGGAGTTATGTACATTTGCCTATAACTAGTCATGGTGATGGTAAACAAGTGTTGAAAGTTTCAAAGCTTTATCTCAAAAGACTTTGCAAAAATATGAACTGGTACGTAAAACTTAACCAAGATTTCTAAGTCAAAAAGGGCCATAATTCAGCCAAAATCCTTGACGGAGTTTTGTGCTCTTGCCTATAACTGGACATGGTGATGGTAAACAAGTGTTGAAAGTTTCAAAGCTTTATCTCAAAAGATTTTGTCAAAATATGAACTGGTACGAAAAACTTAACCAAGATTTCAAAGTCAAAAGGGGCCATAATTCAGCCAAAATCCTTGATGGAGTTATGTACTCTTGCCTATAACTAGACACGGTGATGCTAAATAAGTGTTGAAAGTTTCAAAGCTTTATCTCAAAAGACTTTGCCAAAATATGAACTGGTACAAAAAACTTTACCATGATTTCTAAGTCAAAAGGGGCCATAATTCAGCCAAAATCCTTGATAGAGTTATGTGCTCTTGCCTATAACTGGCCAAGGTGATGGTAAACAAGTGTTGAAAGTTTCGAAGCTTTATCTCAAAAGACTTTGTCAAAAAGTGGACTGGTACAAAAAACTTAACCAAAGTGTGACGCCGACGCCGACGCCGTGGTGAGTAGGATAGCTCTACTTATTCTTCGAATAGTCGAGCTAAAAACAAGAAAGTAGGTCAGTAGGTCAAGGTCACAGTCATGTGACCCCTAATTACTTGGGGTCATCAGGTAACTATAATTAAACAGTCTAGGAAATATGATCAGATATTTTTTCCTATATAACTCATATAAAAACTAAGTGACCCTCGGGGGCCCCCAGGGCAGGGCCTCTTTTTACCCCAGAGGCAAAATTTGAACAATCTTGGTAGTGGACCACTAGGCAATGCTACATACCAAATATCAAAAGCCTAGGCCTTGCAGTTTCAGACAAGAAGATTTAAAAAAAAAAAATCCTATATAAGTCTATGTAAAACTTGGGACCCCCATGGCGGGGCCTCTTTTCACCCCAGAGACAAAATTTGAAAAATCTTTGTAGAGGACCACAAGGCAATGTTACATACCAAACATCAAAGGCCTATGTCTTGTGGTTTCAGACAAGAAGATTTTTAAAGTTTTTTCCTATATAAGTCTATGTAAAACTTGGGACCCCCTAGGGTGGGGCCTCTTTTCACCCCAGGGGCATAATTTGAACAATCTTTATAGAGGACCATTAGATGATGTCACATGCCATATATTGAGGCTCTATGCCTTGTGGTTTTGGACAAGAAGATTTTCAAAGTTTTCCCTATATAAGTCTATGTAAACCATGTGACTCCCAGGGTGGGGCCATATTTGACTCTAGGGGGATAACTTGAACAATCTTGATAGAGGATCACTAGATGATGCTACACACCAAATATGAAAGCCCTATAACCTGTGGTTTTGGACAAGAAGATTTTTAAAGTTTTTCATTTCAGTTGCCATGGCAACCAGAGTTCTGTATGGAATTCAATTCTTTGAACAATTTTAAAGAAGACCGTCCAAGGAACATCCCTGTTAAGTTTCATCAAATATGGCCTAATGGTTTAGGAGGAGATGTTGTTTAAATGAAAGAGTGGACGGACCACGGACGGATGGACGCCAGACGGTAAGCGATCACAATAGCTCACCCTGAGCCTTTGGCTCATGTGAGCTAAAACAAAACAAGTCATACATGAGTATCAATAATTACACAGTATGTTTCAGAAAGCTCCATTTTAGAAGTTTGATCTATTTAATTTGATTTTATTTATATTTCAATATCAGAGAAAGTATTATTTAGTGGGTGACTGGCATTTTTTATCAATATGATTTCAGTTAATTAATAATAGACCAGAGCTATCGCCTCTTCATATAGACAGATACTTTCTGAACCTCATTTGGACAAATTGCCCTTTGTATAACAAATATATTTTGTCTTCCAACCAATGTTTGTTCTGGAGACATTACACTGTGGTGATTTGTTCAAATGTGGAAAACGTTATTGAAACTTGTTGTATAACCCCACCTAATATCAGTTTGATTAAATCTATTTGCAACCTTGAAAAGTGCATGGTAAAATCAAAAGCAAAATGCATGTATTGATCTATAAAACCTTTCTGAAAATCTAAATTAGCATAATGAAAATATTACTGTTTATAATGTAACTATATACACAATGTTCTGACTACTCATTAGGACATGGCACAGGAAATTTCTGAGATACTCTTGAGCATAGTCCACCTAACCAGTGGCCAATACTAGTTCTTCCCAGGAAAGAGGGCTTCGCATGTACCTGTCCTTTATACCGGGCACGTTAAAGAACCAGACTGTCTATTTGCAAAGAGTTGGGCGGACATGTCTGTATCTAAACAATTTTTCTCCCTGTTAAAGGGGCTATCTCTCACTCTGTCCCTCTGGACAGATCACTCTGGTTCTATTCCGGCAGAGGTGAGTTGGCACGCCCAGTGACTGCCTGTGTATGCAAAGCATCTTGGAACATGTTTGCCATGAAAAAAGGGAGCTATATAAATCTTGTATAATATATAACAAGAGCACCGCCTTGTGGGTGCAGACACTCATCTGATTTTTTTTGGCCATAATTCTTGCAAAAAGCAATGTAGAGTTATGGTACTTGTTGTACATAGTCAGCTTTTAATGGCGAACAATTGCTCCAAGTTTTAAAGCAATAGCTTTGACCGTTAAGGAGAAAAGTTGACCTAAACATAAAACTTAACAAAAAAATCTGATATTTTCTAAGTCCAAAAGGGGCCATAATTCTTGCAAAAAGCAGGATGGAGTTATGTTTCTTGCTGTACAGAGTCAGCTTTTGATGGTGAACAAGTGTTGCAAGTTTTAAAGCAATAGCTTTGATAGTTTAGGAGAAAAGCTGACTTAAATACAAAACTTAACAAAGAAATCTGATTTTCTAAGTCCAAAAGGGGCCATAATTCTTGCAAAAAGCAGGCTAGAGTTATGTTTCTTGTTGTACAGAGTCAGCTTCTGATGGTGAACAAGTGTTGCAAGTTAAAAAGCAATAGCTTTGATAGTTTAGGAGAAAAGTTGACCTAAACATAAAACTTAACCAAGAAATCTGATATTTTCTAAGTCCAAAAGGGGCCATATGGAGTTATGTTTCTTGCTGTACAGAGTCAGCTATTGGTGGTGAACAAGTGTTGCAACTTTTAAAGCAATAGCTTTGATAGTTTAGGAGAAAAGTTGACCTAAACATAAAACTTAACCAGGCAACGCCAATGCCAACGCCGATCAAGTGATGACAATAACTCATAATTTTTTTTCTCAAAAAATCAGATGAGCTAAAAAAAACTGTGTTCTAGTTTAGTTTATACTAATCTATTTTAGCTTGATTGTGATGAAAGCTTCAAGCTTATTTGAACCACTCTCAAGTCTGCTTCCTGGGAAAACCAGTACTGGTGCCATATGAGGTGTGGTCGTGACCCCAGTGGGGCTTGCCCATAAGGTGCCAAATAACTGTACACATGGGAATTTAGCTTCCTCTCAGCTGTGGTCATGTTCATTTTAAAGTTTTAATTAAACCTCACTTAAATACTGGTAACTGAAATCAACTGATTTATATTCAAAATTTCTGCATGATCAATAAAATTACAAATGCATGTACATTTTCATCACATGTTATTAAAGAAAAAGATCAATTAAACTTTTGCAATTAACAAAACCGCACCAAATTAATGGCTGGGGCCTCCATGGAACATTTTCAAATTTTTGCTGAAACCTTTGTCACAGAAAAATCAGATAAATATCGATTGATGCTAAATATTCAAAATTCTTCCCAAAGTTTATCCACTTCTTTTTAGATTCAAAGAGAACCTGTCTAATTTGGAGAGGATCCCGACTGTCCATGAGATGGCATATATTAATTTAGTTACCTTAGACCAAGCCCATTCTTCTCTGCAAACAAGATTGGATACTGTAACCCATTCTCTTGTAGGTACCTCAAGTTGAATTCTGAAATATTGTAACACAGTCATTTGTATAAAATGTTGAGGCATAGAGTTTGGTAAGATATTTAATTTGTTTCTTGGAGGAGTATTACCCTCACTGCAGAACTTATGTAATACTTCATGACACAAATCTAATACCTTTTATATAATTATTAGGCATAAAAAAAAAATTTGTTTGTTTCCGGTATCCCGACCTAACCTAAATTTTAGGCCCGACTAAATGTTTTTATAGCCTTGGAGAATATTTTTTTCAACTTTTTTAACAAAAACTTGCAAAACTGCACTTTTCATACTTTAAACATGGCCAATGATGTTAGAAATCAACTTACTGATTCTCTAAAGGCATAACCCCCTTATTTGTATTCATTTTTTGACACAAAAATGATTTCCGAAAAGTCGCCCTTAATAAAATAAAATTCTAAAAAAAAAAATTTCCGACCTACCTACCCTTATTTTTTTGAGCATGTTACCGGAAACAAAGATTTTTTTTTAGGCCTTACAATACCATTTCAAAAACATAAAGTTAATTTTGAAAATCACTTAAAATTTACAATATGATAGGAATCAGCCATAATTAAGTGTTCGGTTTGTTAAAGACAATCCACCAAAGTATGTGGGCCAGTATAATAAATGGGTAGGGGGAGGGGTTGAGATAGGCATTATATATCTATGTGGAGTAGCTGAGCTAACACAAGTAATAGAAAGAGTAGGGGTTCACGAGAATAACCTAATTATTCAAGCGGCCCCTATGCTTTCTGTTTCGTATCATGGTCCGCCAATATGAACAATGCATTGGGCTACTAATTTTGATTGACAAGTTAACATCCCATTTTAAGCGTGACAATTTAAGCGTACTCGAACTGAAATAAAGAACGGTTTTAGAAAGTTCAACATTTCCCTACAGTATTCTATATGTAGGCAGGACCTAAGACATGTTCTCCAACTTAGAGTAAGGCTTATAGCCACGCCTCTTCCTCAGTTGAAGAACATTACAGATAGAAGTTAACAGTTATAATGACACTGCAGGTAAACCATGATACAATAACTTATTTGTTTTAGTGACAACTTATGTTTTTTCATATCCCACCATGAAAATTTACTGACCCTCCACAGAAATATAAGGGGTCACTTTTTGACCCTTTTTTAATAAATGAAAATGCTAGAATCATATGAAAGGTAAATTAAATTGGCATTCTTAGGAGCTCACGATTTCACAGCTCGTCATACTTTTGGAGATAGCAGGTGTTTACTATATACACCATTGTTTCAAATTCACCTGCTGATCTTTTGAAAATATTTGTCAAAACAAAATGATTACAAATAATACCCAGCCTACGGTATATAAAAAAATCCTCTGCAAGTGATCTATGTTTTGGCTGTGTCAAATAGGGCACACAATATGAGTGAACCAGCTGGCACAGTTACTAAATCAATTCATTTTATGGCACATCTGTAGCATGTATAAAAGTCTACCAGACTCTTTACTGACCTTGTGTTTTAAATACATTGTTCTTCATATTCCAATGGTTTTATATTTTTTACACATTCATGAACTATGTATTCAAATTACTGTCAAAATTTTCTCAATCAACAACAAAATTTTCTTAGTCAAAGCCAGCATGTTGCAGCCATGGAAAACTTGAGTTCTGTTTCAAAAAATAAACAAATTGCAACATTTCCCTCAACACCTGTGAGGCAACAGCTTGAACTCAATTCTGCAGCACCTGAGAGTTTCCTTTGTCTTGAGTTTAACATATTTTTTTCTTCTTTTTTTTTTCAACATAACTGAAGCTATGTAATGGCAGTGATTTTACTTGTTCTTCACATGAACACATGTGTTCTGTTAAATCGTCAAAGAAAAAAATTGATCTGGCCAATGAAAACATGTCCTCTCTATTTTTGGCTACAGCTCCAAGCCTCTATATTGTTTTCGGATATTTTGCCTCCCCAAATGTAGTCGTGTCTACTACAAGAAGCCAGGAAGCAAAATACATTCAAGCGGCAGGATGTATGGAGTCCACCGATTGGTCACACCTACATGCTTCGGTCCCACGGGCATTTGCATTTTATGACAGTCTATTATTATTTCGAGGGTGTTTCACGAACAATAATATGATAACAAAATGTAAATCAACTACATATAATAAATTTATTAGGATTTTATTGAGTCATTTCATTTCTGACTTTACATATTTCAGTTATTTTAGTTACTATTGTAAAGAATTGATGGACATTTATGCACTTGACTACGGGTTATGTTGAAGATTGTCTGACCATGGATAATGTTGAAGCTCATAATTATGTTGTAGCTAGTTTGTAATAACATTGATATATATTTGCCCATGGGTTAATTACTGTTTAGTTGTTTTTGTTTACACTAAATATTGATAAAACTGAAGCTATTTTGACCACATATAATATGGAAGCTTGTTTGACCATGGGATAATGTTGTACTGTTCAATGAAGCTTTTTTTGACCATGGATAATGTTGAAGCTTGTCCATAATGCTAAAGCATGTCTGACTGCCATGAACCTTGTTTGACTATAGGTTATCTTGAAGCTTGACTAACTATTGATAATGTTGAAGCTTGTTTGACAATGAATAATTTCAATGTTTGTTTCACCATAAATAATGTTGAAGCTAGTCTGGCCATAGAAAAAGCTTGTTTGATCATGGACAATGCTGATGCTAGTTTTATTATGGATAATGTTGTAGCATGGTGTTTAAACCTGTTTGACTAGAGGTTGTTTTGAAGCTTTAAGCAGGCTTAGGCTTAGACTGTGTGTGATATCCTGGAGAAAACCTTAAAATCTGTTTGTCTGTGGATACTGTTGAAGCTTGTTTGACCACTGATAATGTAGAAGCTTGAATGGCCATTATATAGAAGCTTCTCTGACCATGGATAATGTAGAGGCTTGTTTGACCATGGATAATGCTAGAGCTTGTTTAATCATGGATAACGATGAAGTTTGTTTGACTACAGATAATGCTGAAGCTTGTTTGACCATGGATAATGTTGAAGCTTGTTTGACAATGGATAATGCTGAAGTTTTTTTGACCATGGATAATGCTGGAACTTTTTTGACCATGGATAATGCTGATGCTTTTTTGACCATGGATAATGCTGAAACTTTTTTGACCATGGATAATGCTGATGCTTTTTTGACCATCGATAATGCTGAAGCTTTTCTGATCATCGATAATGCTGGAGTCTGTTTGACTATGGATAATGCTTAAGCTTGTTTGACTATGGATAATGCTTAAGCTTGTTTGACTATGGATAATGCTTAAGCTTGTTTGACTATGGATAATGCTGAAGCTTGTTTGACCATGGATAATGCTGAAGCTTGTTTGACTATGGATAATGCTTAAGCTTGTTTGACTATGGATAATGCTGGAGCCTGTTTGACTATGGATAATGCTTAAGCTTGTTTGACTATGGATAATGCTGAAGCTTGTTTGACCATGGATAATGCTTAAGCTTGTTTGACTATGGATAATGCTGAAGCTTGTTTGACTATGGATAATGCTGAAGCTTGTTTGACTATGGATAATGCTGGAGCCTGTTTGACTATGGATAATGCTTAAGCTTGTTTGACTATGGATAATGCTGAAGCTTGTTTGACTATGGATAATGCTGAAGCTTGTTTGACCATGGATAATGCATAAGCTTGTTTAACCATGGATAATACTGGAGCCTGTTTGACTATGGAAAATGCTAAAGCTTGTTTTACTAAGAATAATACTAAAGCTTGTTTGACCATGGATAATGCTGTGTTTTTTTTACCATGGACAATGCTGATGCTTGTTTGACCATGGATAATGCTGATGCTTTTTTTTCTTTTTTTTTACCATGGATAATGCTGAAGCTGATTTGACCATGGATAATGCTGAAACTTGTTTGACCATGGATAATGCTGAAGGTTTTTTGACCATGGATAATCCTGATACATGTTTGACCATGGTTAATGCTGGTTTTTTGTTTTTGTTGTTGTTGTTTTTTTTTTTACCATGGATAATGCTTATGCCTGTTTGACCGTGGACAATGTTTAAGCTTGTTTGACCATGGACAATGTTGAAATCTGTTTGAAGAGTAATGATGCTGAAGCTTGTCTGTATATGGCAAACTTTGAAAACAGAGAGAAACTTGTGATAATTATCAATTCAAAAGACACCTACCTTCGCCATGAAGCTTTTTCACATAGTCTTTGTTATACTTGTCTGATGTGAGTTTATCTTCAATCTTGTATGATCTTTTGCCCTCAATTTCATCATCGTCCAATTCATGGTCTGTGTATGTTTTTCTTTCTTTCACCCTCTGAAAATACACAAAGTATGCCTTTTTTTAAGGGCATTTCCAACAGTTGTTACTGTGCAACCTTTAACCAGTATGGTTACTTACAGATTCTCCGTAACACTTCATATAAAGCGGAATAATTTTTGGAAGGTACTGAAAACTTCATATTAGTTGTAACAAACTAGCTTTGAATATGTCTCCAATAATAGCTGGTAAAATGCGAACTGGTCCGTTTCTTATAATCTAACAGAAAGGTAAATGCAATAAAAACAAGGTGCCTGTTTACAAAAAAAGACAACACAAAAAAAAATACAGATTAGGGTAATGTAGTCTCGTCTGGATACAATACGGATGTCATGTCATGTGACAGTGACAATTTTTCTGAAGCAAACACCCTAGGACAGAAACAATGTAAGTAAGAAAAAGTGAAATATTTGTTATATTTTTTGTTTACCTTAAAAAAATCATGGATTTTGGACTTTATTGAATGATTAATATTAATTACATGTAATATAATACTAATATAAAATAGTTTGAAGCGTAAGTTTATGAGACATTATCAATTTGTCATGAGTTGCTACCAAATTTCAAATAGGTCATGTACTTAAACAAGTCCATACTGTTACATAAAACTGGGCACTGAAAACAGTCCATACCATAAAACTGGGCATTGAAACAGTCCATACCATAAAACTGGGCATTGAAAACAGTCCATACTGTAAAACTGGGCATTGAAAACAGTCCATACCATAAAACTGGGCATTGAAAACAGTCCATACCATAAAACTGGGCATCGAAAACAGTCCATACCATAAAACTGGGCATTGTAAACAGTCCATACCATAAAACTGGGCATTGAAAACAGTCCATACCATAAAACTGGGCATTGAAAACAGTCCATACAATAAAACTGGGCATTGAAAACAGTCCATACTGTAAAACTGGGCATTGAAAACAGTCCATACCATAAAACTGGGCATTGAAAACAGTCCATACCATAAAACTGGGCATTGAAAACGGTCTATACCTTAAAACTGGGCATTGAAAACAGTCCATACTATAAAACTGGGCATTGAAAACAGTCCATACTGTAAAACTGGGAACTGAAAACAGTCCATACCATAAAACTGGGCATTGAAAACAGTCCATACCATAAAACTGGGCATTGAAAACAGTCCATACCATAAAACTGGGCATTGAAAACAAGCATTGAAAACAGTCCATACCGTAAAACTGGGCATTGAAAACAGTCCATACTATATTTGTTTTTGTTTTGGGTTTAACACCGTTTTACAACAGTATTTCAGTTATGTAACGGCGGGCAGTTAACCTAACCAGTGTTCCTGGATTCTGTACCAGTATAAACCTGTTCTCCGCAAGTAACTGCCAACTTCCCTACATGAATCAGAGGTGGATTTCAGACACAATGGCGTTTATCAAATAGACACGGAGAACATACGCCCTGCCCGAGGATCGAACTCACGACCCCACGATCTGTAGACCGACGCTCTACCTACTGAGCTAAGCGGGCTGGCAGTCCATACCATAAAACTGGGCACTGAAAACAGTCCATACCTTAAAACTGGGCATTGAAATCAGTCCATACCGTAAAACTGGGCACTGAAAACAGTCCATACCATAAAACTGGGCACTGAAAACAGTCCATACCGTAAAACTGGGCACTGAAAACAGTCCATACCAGTCCATACTGTAAAACTGGGCATTGAAAACAGTCCATACTGTAAAACTGGGCATTGAAAACAGTCCATACCATAAAACTGGGCATTGAAAACAGTCCATACCATAAAACTGGGCATTGAAAACAGTCCATACTGTAAAACTGGGCATTGAAAACAGTCCATACCAGTCCATACTGTAAAACTGGGCATTGAAAACAGTCCATACCGTAAAACTGGGCATTGAAAACAGTCCATACTGTAAAACTGGGCATTGAAAACAGTCCATACCAGTCCATACTGTAAAACTGGGCATTGAAAACAGTCCATACCAGTCCATACCGTAAAACTGGGCATTGAAAACAGTCCATACCGTAAAACTGGGCATTGAAAACAGTCCATACTGTAAAACTGGGCATTGAAAACAATCCATACCAGTCCATACTGTAAAACTGGGCATTGAAAACAGTCCATACTGTAAAACTGGGCATTGAAAACAGTCCATACCATAAAACTGGGCATTGAAAACAGTCCATACCATAAAACTGGGCATTGAAAACAGTCCATACCATAAAACTGGACATTGAAATATACACTAATGATCGCTGAAACTGATAAAGTATGTACTGAAGTATCTAAAATTATTCTATTAACAGAAAATGATTCTAATGCAGGTAACGGCTTTGACTATATTATAAAACAGTGAATGCTTTGATGTTTTCCTTTCCAAACAGCTAATTATCATTGTAAAATGAATTATTAGATAAGTATTTTTAATCTCTGTGTTTCTACAAAAGGACCTAAAACATGAACATTTTCCTAAAGTGACATTCAAATTTCCTCATCATCACTTTTAATGTCATTATAATGTGTGTCGTTACCTAAAAAGTTCATTAAAGATAAAGTTTTTCTCTGTTTTTTTATGGCTAGGCCAGAATGTTATGTCATAGTCATATATTATTTATAAGTGCAGATGCATAATTATGTAATAAAAAGATTAATAATTTTGCATAGAGAAATATTCACTTGTTCTTTTGGTAATAATATTCAGCTCTTAGAGTTGCACAATATTTCCACTTCTGAACATGCATATAAATTCTCAATGCAAAATTAATAATCTATAAATATATGAACATCAATGAGCACAAATCATTCTATCTCTTTCCAATTAATTAAGTTAATTAAATTTTATATAAATACACCTCTTCCGAGCAACAACTATGAAGAACCTAAAGTGACAATCATCACTATTTTTTTGAAGTTTTATTTCATAAAAACTAAAAAATATTTTGAAAAAAAAAGAAGAAATATTGTTCATTTGTCTTTTCAAATACAATTTTGTTCATACAAATATTATTTTGTAATTATGAAATAATAAAAAAAAATATAATATCTAAATAATGGTGTTGGATGTCACTTGACAGATTTAAATCTTCCTAGAGGATATCTATTTAGAGACTGGTTACAAGGTATCACCAAAACAACAATCTGCCATGTTATATATTACAGAAGTTCCACTGTATTACAAGTCTCAAGGACATAGGAAATGGCTTGTAAATCAACAATTAGTCACTATATTTCACACTCCATACAGATAGTAATGATATGATCAAAACAAATTCATATATAAACAAACAGCTGTCGGCTAAACTTTTCATTATAACAAGAATGTTAAGAGTTTTGATCAAATCATAAAATTTAGCCATATCTCTTCCTAACTGACGGGGAAAATTTCCTGTATGGACCTTCCATAGTAGACTAGCCAGTCTAGACTGATAATAAATACATTAAAATTCTACATTTTTTCCCTTTTTGTCAGAGACAAAAGCCAGTCTATTTTAAAGATTTTCACAGAGGAATGATGTTAAAATTATCATGATATTGGACATAGGATATAGACTGGCTCAGTTCACTACATTCAATCATAAAAATGTCAAAAGATATACCATAGTCTAGGAGCTAGTCTACTTCCATAGTAGTTTGCAAGGACCTGAAGAATTTCCTATGATTATATCTGCCAGTTATAAGTATTTTTACATGAATATTTTAGGAAGAAAAACTGTTTCTCACATTTCATTAAAATGATTATGTCAAATAAATACAACTATTGCATTGTATTTCTCAAAATTTTACACCGACTTTTATTTTGTAAAATCATTTTTTTTTATCTCGTCCATCTTGGTTGCGCAGACAAGATAAATTGGAAATACACAAATGTAAATGAGCCGTGCCATGGGAAAACCAACATAGTAACTTTGCGACCAGCATGGATCCAGACCAGCCTGCGCATCCGCCCAGTCTGGTCAGGATCCATGTAGTTCGCTAATGGTTTCTCTAATTGCTATAGGCTATGAAAGCGAACAGCATGGATCCTGACCAGACTGCGCGGATGTGCAGGCCGGTCTGGATCCATGCTGGTCGCAAAGCCACTATGTTGGTTTTCCCATGGCATAGCTCAAATGAATTTGGAAAATACAGGCTGATTTAAAAATTGCCTATCAGGTCAGATTGTTGAACTATTCATACATCTATCAAATGCAAATTAATGTAAAACTAGAAATTATATTGAAATCATAAAAAAATGTCTTTCATATCAAAAAGGGGAAAGAATAATTACAGCATGTCATGAAAAGTATCTAACTCTGTGTAATCGGTCTTTTTTGTTCCTTGTAGCCTAAATGTGATTGATCACCTTACAAACTAAGCTGAATGTTGATCTAATGCAGTTTTTCTTATCACATGACTTGTATAATGTTTTATTTTTATAATATTTTGATTTTGATTCATTCTTTACATAAATTTTGTATAATACTAGCCTGGATATAACATGTTGATGTTGACACCTTTTTAAGCAAAGAGCTACGGCAACTTGAAAGGCATATAGAGCAAACCTCACCAACATCATGAGATCATTAAACGGTGTATGAAACAGACAGCAGAAAGATAAAAATTTGTGTCCTGAAAAACTTTCTATCAGACTGTTTGTTTATAATGATAATGGTGGTTTTTTAATGTTAGTATTTTCTACATGGGGAAGGAATGAATTTATGATTGGAAGTCTGAGAAATCAAAAGTTGTCATTTGAAAATTGGACCCGATTCGGTTTATCACCTGGCGGCCGTATCGCCAGTGTAATACTTTAATAAGCGTCTGTTGATCTGATCACGACTGATCAAGTCAGAAAACGCTTCAGTAAAATAACGCGCTGGCTGACACTCAGCTTACGCGAGATTACCTCCTGTTGCCATTCTGTATATTTTATACTTCTTTGTTTTAAGCAACAATGAACAACAACCATAAGTACATTTATAATATATGTCTATATGTATCATACTCATTTATTCAAATATAAACTTCCTAAACTCATGACTGTCAAAACATTTCATCCAAATAAATGCAAATGATACCACTTCTAATGTTAAGTCATTTACACTGCTAAATTTCTAAAATGGACTGGTCCATCATTCAATTTGGGCACTACCATTTATTATTTGAAGGGGTGTTCACTGAAAATTTACTAACTGAATAGCGAACAGTGCAGACCATGATCAGACTGCACAGCTGAATGCAAATGCAGTACCACTTGCAGACAGCAGGCTAAAGGTTCAAGACGGGCCACAAAATAACTATATTCATTTGTATTTCATGATGGTAATTATAAATCCTTTGCATGAAGAAATGAGAAATAACTAGTTTCTAGTTACCAACTGACAGTGAAATAATACATGCAAGGCCAAGACAGTGTGTTTAATGTTGAAATATATTATTAGTATGCAGAGTACATGATGTATTAAGGTGAGTTTAGACTACACTTTGTTTCTACAGTGTAAGATAGTTATTCCATGTTTATAAAACTATACTGAAAAGAGAATGACTAAGTTTGCTGGTGAAGTTGTGAAAACATATTGATTCAGGGAGAGCCTAAATTGTCCACCTGTTATCTTGTAGAATAGCTGAATTATACTAGTATTATCAGAATGATTTGCACGAAGCAGGTCACTAGGTCGTGGTGGGTCTTTAAAGACACACCACAAAATAAATGTATTCTTTTTTTATTTCCATCGTGGTAGTTATACATGATTTACATGAAAAATATGAGATATACAAGAATTTAGTTTCAAACTGACAGTGACATATACGGTGAGGCCAAGACAATGTGTTTAATGTCTTAACATTTTATTGAATTAATGTAATATGTACATAAATCAGTGTATTTAGTTAAATTTCAATCACATTTCTTACTACAGTGTAAAACAGTTCTTCATCTATATTCTTAAAACTATGCTTGTCAAAACACATTTATTCAGGAAGGGCCTAAATTGCCCACCTGAAAACTTGTAGTATAGCTGTATATTACTGCAGCGATTTTTTTCCTTCTTTATAAAGGTCCCCTAAAAGGACCTTTTCCCAGTTGAAAAATGCAATCTTTTTTCCCAATTATCATCCAAAAATTCCCCAAATGACCAAATTAAGTTTGTATTTTGATGATTGCAGAAGGAAAACTTAGTTACATTGACATTCACCATGATTTAACCATTTAAACAGTTTGTTTGATGCTATTTACATGGAATTAAAGGAAGAAGCATTCTAAATGATGTTATTCATTAACTATAAAAATTCCCAATCTGAATAAAAACCCAGCTATTTTTCCCAATTTATCCGGTACCGGACCTTTTCCCAAAAGGGCAAAAAAATCACTGTACTGTATTATAAGAACGATTTTCATGAAGTTTTTGTGGGTGAAAAAAGTAGGTCACTAGGTCGTGGTGGGTCTTTAAGAGGAAATATAATGGTATATAATTCAGTGATGGTTCAGGTGTTGTGTCAGTCATTTTATACATCCAAACATATTAACCCTTATCATGCTGGACACATTGATTCTGCCTTTGCGACCAATGTAGATCATGATCAGTCTGCACATCCATGCAGTCTGATCATGACCTGCACTGTTCACCATTCAGTCAGATTTTTTTTTGGTATGCACCACTTTTAACAATTAATGGTACTGTCCAAACTGAAAGATGGACAAGTGCATTATAGAAATTTAGCAAGGGTCAAAATGTTTCTGCATCATGACTGAATAATATACCCTGATTTTTTCCAGATTTTTCCAAGTTTTTTCAGAAATGCAATTCTCATTTTAAAGTTAATGTTATCAGAAAGATTATTTTTCATTAACAGACAAAAACAATTTCACAGTGACCATTCAAGCATTTCTTGAATAATGCTTGTAGATATTTGTTTCCTAACATTTTTGAATTTGTCCTGTACCAGCACACAAGATGCATGTTTATATGGTACAAACATCAGTTATACTGTCAAAGGTGTACTGTAATTTGTTGACTATAAAGTCTACTGCAAGTCAAAGTGATCATTCAAATGATAATTTCAATATATTCTTAAAAAATTAAGAAATATTTTACTAGTCAGTAACTTTAGCCAACGATTGCTTCTTTAAGAGACAGTTAAAGCTTAAAAAATTGGTAATTCTTTCAACAGTAGTTGCAGATGCTGCCTGCCAGCAGCTTTAAGAAATATCACAAGCTGGTACTGTCACTCTACTGCTGGTTTATGGGATGTCAAAAAGTTTGTACTGTCATTCTATTGCAGGTTTAACAGATATCATAACCTGGTACTGTTATTCTACTACTGGTATACGAGATGTACCAAGGTGGTAATGCCGTTCTAATGCAGGTCTAAGAGATGTCACAAGCTGGTACTGTAATTCTAATGCTTGTTTAAAAGATGTCACAAGCTTGTACTGTCACTCTACTGCTGGTTTAAGAGATGTCACAAGCTGGTACTGTCACTCTACTGCCGGTTTAAGAGATGTCACAAGATGGTACTGTCACTCTACTGCTGGTTTAAGAGATGTCACAAGCTGGTACTGTCACTCTACTGCCGGTTTAAGAGTTAAGGAGATTTGGGGTTAGTTCACAAGTTGGTCTGTCACTCTGTATTTAAATTTTCTGTACTACTGCTGTTTAAGAGATGTCACAAGTTGGTACTGTCACTCTACTGCCAGTTTAAGAGATGTCACAAACTGGAACTGTCACTCTACTGCTGGTTTAAGATATGTCACAAGCTGGTACTGTCACTCTTCTGCCGGTTTAAGAGATGTCACAAGTTGGTTCTGTCACCCTACTGCTAGTTTAAAGATGTCACAAGTTGGTTCTGTCACTCTACTGCTGGTTTAAGAGATGTCACAAGTTGGTACTGTCACTCTACTGCCAGTTTAAGAGATGTCACAAGTTGGAACTGTCACTCTACTGCTGGTTTAAGATATGTCACAAGCTGGTACTGTAATTCTAATGCCGGTTTAAGAGATGTCACAAGTTGGTACTGTCACTCTACTGCTAGTTTAAAGATGTCACAAGTTGCTTCTGTCACTCTACTGCTGGTTTAAGAGATGTCACAAGTTGGTACTGTCACTCTACTGCTGGTTTAAGAGATGTCACAAGTCGGAACTGTCACTCTACTGCTGGTTTAAGAGATGTCACAAGTTGGAACTGTCACTCTACTGCCAGATTAAGAGATGTCACAAGCTGGTACTGTCACTCCACTGCTGGTTTAAGAGATATCACAAGCTGGTACTGTCACTCTACTGCCGGTTTAAGAGATGTCACAAGCTGGTACTGTCACTCTCTACTGCCTGTTTAAGAGATGTCACAAGCTGGTACTGTCACTCTACTGCCGATTTTAGAGATGTCACAAGCTGGTACTGTCACTCTACTGCCAGTTGAAGAGATGTCACAAACTGGAACTGTCACTCTACTGCTGGTTTAAGAGATGTCACAAGTTGGTACTGTCACTCTTCTGCTGGTTTAAGAGATGTCACAAGCTGGTACTGTCACTCTACTGCCGGTTTAAGAGATGTAACAAACTGGTACTGTCACACTACTGCCGGTTTAAGAGATGTCACAAGCTGGTACTGTCACTCTACTGCTGGTTTAAGAGATGTCACAAGGTGGTACTGTAATTCTAATGCCGGTTTAAGAGATGTCACAAGTTGGCACTGTCCCTCTACTAATGGTTTAAGAGATTTCACAAGTTTGTACTGTCCTTCTACTGCCGGTTTAGGAGATGTCACAAGTTGGAACTGTCACTCTACTGCTGGTTTAAGAGATGTCACAAGTTGGTACTGTAATTCTAATGTAGCTTTAAGAGATGTCACAAACTGGTACTGTCACTCTACTGCCAGTTTAAGAGATGTCACAAGTTGGTACTGTCACTCTACTGCGGGTTTAAGAGATGTCACAAGCTGGTACTGTCACTCTACTGCCAGTTTAAGAGATGTCACAAGTTGGTACTGTCACTCTACTGCGGGTTTAAGAGATGTCACAAGTTGGTACTGTCACTCTACTGTCGGTTTAAGAGATGCTGCAAGCTTGTACTGTCATTTTACTTCAGTTTTAAGAGATGCCGCAAGCTTGTACTGTCATCTACTTATAGTTGAAGAGATTTCACTAGTTGATACTGTTATTCTTCTGCAGTTTTAGGAGATGTCACAAATTGGTGATTTCATTCTACTGCAGGTTTAAGAGATTTACTTCGCTAAATGCATTACACTGTATCAAGCAATTTCCTCGTTTCATCAATTCTTTTCTTTGGGGCAAGTCATAAAGCAGGTAGTGAAGCTAAATGCATTACACTGTATCAAGTGATTTCTTCACTTCATTAAATATTTCCTTTGGGGCAAGTCACACAGCAAGTATTCAATTCAAAAGCATTACACTGTATCAGGCAAGTTCTTCACTTTATCAATTCTTTCCTGACAGGTAAGTCAAACAGCCAGTATCCAAGTCAAATGCATTACACTGTATGACTTCGACAACTGTTTCCTTTGCACATGTCACACAGCAAGGATTGGTGTCAAATGCATTATACTATTTCAAACAATTTTTTAACTTCATCAATTGTTCCTTTGGGTAAGTCACAAAGCAAGGATTGGTGTCAAATGCATTACACTGTTTCAAACAATTTCCCCACTTCATCAATTGTTACCTTTCCCACAAGGCACACAGCAAGTATTGAAGTCAAATGCATTGAATTGTAACAAGCAGTTTCCTCATTTCATCAAGTCTTTCCTTTGGTTCAAATCACACAGCAAGGACTGGTATCAAATGCATTACACAGTATCTTCTGTTATATCATATATGTTGTTGATTCAAGGCAGTGCTAGGAGGCGTGAGAGGTGTCTCACATTTTATTACCTCTCATGCATGAACAGACTTGATCAAACTGAGTCTTTGGTTACATTCTATGCTTCCAAGGGATCTTTTTACAGATTTTATTGTCCATCTTTCAATTTGGGCAGTATTATTAACTGTTAAAAGGGGCGCTTACCTTAAAGATTCTGACTGAATGACAAATAGTGCTGTTCATGATCAAACTTCATGGATGTGCATGCTGATCATGATCTACTGGTCGCAAAGGCAGAACCGATCTGTCTAGCATGATATGAGTTAAAATGAGGATTAAAATTATTCTTTAGACCATCTGAACGGCTGTTTCAACATTTGATGTCAGACAGACAGACACACACACACACAAACTTCTTAGAACTGCCAATAAAAACAATAAACCTACACCGAGAAACTGTGGACTATCCTTTCACAAGCAAACATAAAAGTAATTGTTACTTCAAGCTCTTTAAAAAGACAAAAATTCGTATATGAATTATGATACACTTATTGCATACTGATTAAATTACTGACACTTACCAAAAGGAGTTTTTGTAGAGTTTTTCCAGTGCACCTGTCAATATAATATCTTTGAACAATCCTGTAGGACTCACAAATATCTTGTTCATTATTTTCTTCATATTCAGAATCATTTTCATTATTTGAACTGGTGATATTATCATCGTCACTGTCTGTTTCATAACTTCCAGTTGGTTCATCTTCAGAGTTTTCTTTATTTTGATATGTATCATTTTTCCACAACTTGGGTAAAGATATATGTAACTTTAAAGTTGACTCTTTATTATCTCCAGCATTTTCCTGAACAGTGCATTCTTTTGGTCCATTCGCCAAATTTATTTTATTTACAGTCTTTGATTCATAATCTGATATAATACTGAATATATTCTTAAAGTTAGATACTTTCTTATTATCTTCAAACAATTCCTCAGCTCGTTTAGCCGGTTTAGCCGCTGTTTTTGTATCTTCAGTCTTAATACATGCCAGTGTTTCTTCTTTTAAACAAACATTATCTTTGAATCCTGAAATAAATGATTCGTCGACATTAACAACTTTGTTGCTTTTATCGAGGAAGCATCCTTGTGTATCAGAATTAAAGTTTTCTTTTTTCACTTCAGTACGTTCTTTCTTAATATCATAATTATTGTGTTTAACTATATCATCATCAGTGTCATCGCTAACTTTTCTTGCTACTTCTGTTTTTATTTCCCATCCAATTTCTAAGTTGTCGTCTATTCTGGTGTGTAAATTCTCAATGTTACCCGTGTACGTGTGTAGACTACCAGCTTTCATAGAAGCTTCGATTTTATCAGCCTGAGAATGTGACTTTAAGCCTTTTGAAATACTTATATTATTAGTAAACGCATCGTTTTCCTGAGAATTCGCGGCGTTTCTATCTAATTCACCACTTCCGTTTAAAGACAACGACATAATTCCGTCCAGCATAACATAATTATAATCAAGGTCATTGTGGTCTGCATTATCTAACTTACTATTTACTAAATTCCGTCCATGCTCATTTACTAAATTCCCGATGCTTAAGTCGTCTGACATTTCTCTGCTTCTTTCTAGTGCAAATTTTTCATAGCATAACTGCCATGATCGCCTTTTATCCTTTTGTGTAAAGTCTGACTTGGTGTTGTTTTCCTCGATTCTTGTCTCCTTATTTGCACCTGTGTGTGGTGCTGATAATTGGTGGACAGATGCTATTGATAATTCCTGTTTGTCATTATCATCTTTACCTTCACGTGTGAAAAACTTTTCTGAACTGCACTTATCACCTTCTGAATTCGGATCGATATTACTTAAAGCATTATATTTTGAATATACTGAATGTTTCTTTTTAAGAGTAAACTTAACTTTAGTAACCGCTTTTCTTTCGTCGTCAGTAAAGACGGGACATTCGTTTATTTTTCGCCAAACACAATGCTCTTTACTTTTAAAAGTATCTTTGCCATCAGAAGTTTTTGTCTCAGCAGCGTCTTCCTCTTTATCTGTCCGATCTGACCTATTAACAACATCATGTTCCGGTGTTAACATCTGAACATTGTACGATGTATGTGTAGGTTTTTTATCCATTTGACTTTTGTCCGTATTTTTTCGAATTGCTGATGCTAAATTTGGAAACAGAATATCATGCCGTAATCCCGATGATGTGTCAACACTGCATGGCATGTTTCTCTTTTCTGTTAAATGTTCTGCGCTTTGAGCTTTAAAGTTGTTTCTATCTGATTTTTCAAATGCAGTCTCTTCCACATTTTGACCCCAACTAAGTAATTTTTTGCATGATGAAGGCAACTGTGAGACACTGGAATTTACATCATTATTTTCAAATGTATAAATATCTTTCAGACTATGATCATTAACAATCCCGAATGAGCATGGCTTAAATTTCTCTGCTGCGTTATCAACAGCGTGCACAAGGTCGTCACTGTGAAGTGGCTCACAGTTGATATTTACGAAAATTCTTCTGTCATATATATCTTCTTCTTCTTTTATACTACGAACCGACTCTTCTTTAATTTTGATGTTACTGATATCAAACGATATCGAACTATCATCTTGAACATGTGGCGGGGACACAGGTTCAAATTTCAACTTACCATCAATGGGTGCGTCAAAATCATACCCTGCAGCAATGTTCCAGAGCGCAGATTCTGTCTTTTCTAAATCCGTCAGTTTTGTTTTGCTGTGATCATTTGTTTTTTCATTATATTCCCACATGTTGCCACCGAACATGACCGTATCTTCTTGATCGAGCTCACTTAACTCAGTCTTAACGTTTGTTATCTCATTTCCATTATTATCGAAACAATGTTCTACTCCATTAATTCTACTATTGTGAATAATATTACTGAAATTATGCGGGTTTTCAACATTTTTGTTGAAATCATCCACATTTAAATTCATTTCACTTTCTTCGTCGTACCATTTAGTGTCACAATCTTGCTCATTTACGCGACCTTCATCAA
The DNA here is from genome assembly GCF_021730395.1 of Mercenaria mercenaria. Taxonomy (NCBI): domain Eukaryota; kingdom Metazoa; phylum Mollusca; class Bivalvia; order Venerida; family Veneridae; genus Mercenaria; species Mercenaria mercenaria. The sequence continues at coordinate 56,744,639 of NC_069372.1, forward strand.
ATACTTTACCAAGAAACACATCGTCTCCAAAATACACGTTTTTCTTTCTCTCATTCAAATTACGATTTCTAACAGTCTCGTGTTTGTCAAAATTGAAATATTTAACTTCTGACGTTTCCGCATTTTCAATAACAATTTCGAAGTTTTCGGGCCTACTGCCTACAAGTTTCTTCCTCTTAGTTTGTTTCTTTTTCAAATTTGACTTTTGTGAGTCTTTTTTGTAATACATTGTTTCTAAGTGTTCCATATTCTTTTTAGTCTCTTAATAAAACAAAATATCCTTCGTACGATTTATTAATACTTCTCTCAGTTCGTGGAAATACTAAGTAAAGAATATTTTGCGTTACATAACAACTATTTTCTTTTTTATTTTCATAATTTGTTGCTCTTCATATTTTTAATATAATGTGGTGTAATTTAAGAAAATGCAACATGCGTTATTTTGTAAAACTGCACATGACTGTAATCTCTATTTTACACGTAAAGAACAGTTCACCATTCACATCATACCAGTTTCATTGTTCAGTCAAGAACTGATTCTACAAATCTCCTTCTGTTACTTCTGCGTACACCAAACACGTTTCATAATTCATGCACTTCCACAATACCAGATTTTTTCAGTGTCGCGCAATACACTTAAAACTTGACGATCCAGCTCACTCAAAAGCTCGACATTCCTCAAAAGCACGCCTGATTAAGGTAAAACTAAATAATTATGTGAATAATTGTTAACGCTTATTTCACAACATCTTTCATAAAGTAGTCCTTTGTAGGCACAACAAACAAGTTATACTATTACACTGCATTAAGGAAGTTGTACAAAGTCTGTTATTTCGAGAAAATTTAAAACTTCTATCGCGTGTAAGTTTAGCCCTACTAAGTCGAGCCTCGGGTTATTTACGATTATCTAAACAAAAAACACATTTTCCAATAATTATGGTAATGGCTAAATAGTTCATATATGGTATATTGCAACACACCTGTGTATTGTATTTTGCACGAAAATCAACGTATCAGTTTCTATGAGGCGTCTTTGGAGAGTTAAATGACACAAGTTGCTTTAAGAATAAGATCACTTACTTTGAGGATGTGTGCATGTTAGTAGCGTACACACCCGCCAAAAAAGTATTTCGAATAAAATTTTGACAAGGTGAGCCATGCGATTTGCAAAGTTCATTCATGCGAGAGAAAAACAGAATGCTACTTTTATATACTTCTGGATAATAATTTAGGCGTTTATCTTTTAAAACCTGACGTTCATGCTTGACAATATCAGTATTGCGCATAAAATTTCCATACCAAGGACGAACAAAAATAATATGGATATGAACACCTTCATCTATCATTCATGACAAATTTGTCGGATGTGATGATCGCTGGTAAATATTGAAAATAAACTGTCTCTATTCGGTTCGTTTTTGTTTTTACCCGCATCATTTATTAACTTAAACCTGTCTTAGCCGCCACCTGTAATAAGCAGTCAATTGCTTTAGGCAGTCGGTCAGATAAAATCCCAAAATGACATTTTGTTCTTATTTCAACTCGTCTTCAGCAACCACCTGTTGTAATCAGCCAGACTGCTCCACTGACTGGGTACTTCCTGCATTGTATTCAATTCTATGAAATTAAAATGCATTAACTTCAAAAGAACCGATATGGCAAACGATGTCAGTATGAAATTATGAATGGAACGATCTATTCTGCTCCGTACTTTCAGGAGACTTCTGCATGTATGACGTTTGTCTACTCATAACTTGACTATATTAACGTGTTTTTAAATGCAGACTTCATATATTTACATCTGGAAAAAAAACAGTAGAGGATGTCGTTTAAATATCACGAAATTTAACGAGAAATTTGTTCCATTAAATGATATGTTTGTTTTCCTTTTAAAATATCTTTCACGTGAAATCTTTTCCTGATCACCAATAACAGCTTACGAGAGTCCTATACCGAGAAACCCTTAAGAATATCGGATTTCTTCTCATTATCAAGATACGCATCCAGCTCTTAAAATATTGCAAACATTTAAAAGTTTCTTAAAAACACTATGAATATCTAACTTGGCAAGTTACTATAGCCCCATGTTGTAAATGAACGACAAACAAATCTCTGCGGTCTACAAAGCACAGTTCAGACAGACGAAATATTTTGTCGCGATCTAAAATGTATGATAACTTCATTGACTCTTGTGGTGTCCGTGTAATGTTACAATCACATATCAAAGCAAAAAGGCTGTGCATTCACTGTGTTGTAGAACTAGAAAACAAAACGTGCCCAATAAAACTGACTGATCGCGCTAAATTTACTTTTTTTTCCAAGTTCAGAAATCGTTCATCTTTCATACTTTATCAATCACACATGTTGTTGTTAATTCTTTGACAGCAACTTAAATTTAATGTCCTTCATATATGCACAATCCAAACTACGTTAAACCAATCAGTAAATCTGGCTCCTTTTTTCCGAATGAATATTTCGTATTTTCCGTTTAAGTAAAACTCTTTAAAATTCCACAATAATCATAAACATTACTTTTCGGGTTTCACTCATTTCAGACTTTCACATGTCATTACTAAAATCTCAGTTGTAATAATACCAAATTAAATTTATAGCTCGAGCGCTGAATAGCCGATAAAGCAAACAAAATACAACTTCCTTTAATGCAACATTACTGTAAGAGCAACACGTGGTAGCGACTAACTATATTATAAACAAAAATTTTCCAACAAATTTAAATAATCATACAGGAAATACTACAGGTGGACCATGCTAAGTTGTCATTTACGGGAACGAGCTAAAACCCTATCAAAAGCATGAAATATTGGTGTGAGAGTTACGGACCTTGTGCCATATGATGTGGGTGATAATAAGGAATAACTATTTTAAGTTTAAAGCAAATCCATCAACTAATTACAGAGATAAGAAAGTGTAAAAAAAACTTTAACCAAGGTGGGGACGCGGAAAGACGCCGACGACGGTGTGAGTAGGACAGCTCTCCATATATACTTCGTATAGTCGAGCTAATAAAAATGTCATGTGAAAAATCAGTAGTGGAGCTCCTATCAAAATTTGTTAACACTTGTTTATGTGGATGCGATTATCCTATATACTCAACCTGCCTATTTTAATTTAATTACTTGTCAGACTCAGATAAACATTTTATTACATTATTATCAATGGGAATTTACAAACATCAATTTAAAGTAAAATCCGGGATTCTCACTGAATAGATATAATGTTATAATTAAAATATTTCATCGAGTTAAACAGATAATAAACTGATAGAAGTAATTTTACTTAACAAACAATCAAGGCCTTCGAGTGGTGTATCGTCTAATTTACCACGGGTCAGAGTTCAGATGCGTGGGAATTAAACCATGAGGGCGTTAGCCCGTGTGGTTAAATACTGAAGCATCTGAACAATGACCCGTGGTAAATTAGACGATAATTCACAAGAAGGCCTCAATTGTTTTCATTCTGACATGCTCGTTGACATATCTGAATAACTATTACGCTGGACTTCATTTACCCAAGGAGTAATGTATAGGACGTCATGCGGCAATTTTACGTCAGTCATAATTGACGTCATAATGCTCTCTTACCGGTCCGCGCGCCAACCGTTGTTTATTGCAGAATATACAGAGCTTGATTTCCTTCTTTGTTTAACTGGAAATCAAATCGAGCCATGTTAGAATGAACTTTATACTGTTAAAATGGTAGTCTTAACAAAATGATTAATCTTAAAAAGACAAATCATCCGGTCAGTGTAACAAATATTAAAGGACACAGCTTTTTCAGTAAATCAACAGTATTTGAGTATATTTCATAGTTTCATGTAATATCGATGCAAACCAAGGTAAACAAGAGTGCAAGAATGTCACAATATACGCCCGTCACAGCAAATTTCTTTACTCTAGCACCTGTATTTGCAAATGGAATTTTAATTTTGTGGTAATTTTTGTAATAACTAAGTGTTTTGTTTTTCTTAGTTCACAAAAAAACTCCTTACCAGGTAGAGATACCTTAAAATACACCTAAAATTGGAAAGTAACATCTATGTTGTACCACAGAAAAGTGGTCTTGGTTTTTCCCTACGCTCAATTATAAAAAAGTTACAATATAAGTTATTTATAGTAACAACTAAGGGAAGTTAATCTTAAAAAAAAAAAAAAAAAAAAAAAAAAATGTAAGTCCTCACAAAAATCTTTACCAGGTAGAGACTGGTCAAAATACACCTCAAAATTGGATGTAGCATGCATGTTGTACTACAGAAAAGTGGTCTCGATTTTTCCCTACGACTAGTAATGAAAAACTTACAATATAAGCTATTTATAGTAACAACAAAGGGAAGTAATTCTAAAGAAGGTAACTGCACATGACACTTCGTCTCATGATGATGTATAATTGTGTCAAGTTACATCAAAATCCCTCCATGCATGAAGAAGAAATGCTTCGGACAAAGTCATTCTTGTATCTGACCTTTGGCCTCTAAGTGTGACCTTGACCTTAGACCTAGGGACCTGGTTCTTGCGCATGACACTACGTCTCGTGGTGGTGAACATTTGTGCCAAGTTATATCAAAATCCCTCTATGCATGAAGAAGAAATGCTCCGGACAAGGTTTTCATTCTTGTATCCTTTGACCTCTAAGTGTGACCTTGACCTTAGACCTAGAGACCTGGTTCTTGCGCATGACACTCCGCCTCATGCTGGTGAACATTTGTGCCAAGTTATATCAAAATCCCTCTATGCATGAAGAAGAAATGCTCCGGACAAAGTTTTCATTCTTGTATCCTTTGACCTCTAAGTGTGACCTTGACCTTAGACCTAGGGACCTGGTTCTTGCGCATGACACTCCTTCTCATGATGATGAACAATTGTGCCAACTTTCATCAAAATCCCTCTATGCATGAAGAAGATATGCTCCGGACAAAGTCATTCTTGAATTTGACCTTTGACCTCTAAGTGTGACCTTGACCTTAGACCTAGGGACCTGGTTCTTGCGCATGACACTCCGTCTCATGATGGTGAACAACTGTGCCAAGTTTCATCAAAATCCCTTCATGCATGTAGAAGATATGCTCCGGACAAGGTCTGTGGACGCCGCCCGCCCGCCCGCCAACCCGCCCGCCAGGGGCGTTCCCATAATACGTCCCGTTTTTCAAACGGGCGTATAAAAAAAATCAATGTAACAAAATCATGAAAAGCACGCATATAGTTATGAACCAGGTCAAATACGTGACGCAAAGAAAACTGGGAACTCATCAGTATCAAGATTAAAGAAGCGCAACTCTGTACATGTATACATAATGCAATTGGTTAATATTTTCAAAATTCTATGTCAAAGGTTGACCATTCTCTAAGAAAAAAAAAGCTGAAGTTATGATAAACAAGCGGTTGATTTTACGCTTTACTCTGTATACACAATAAATATTGGTAAATACACGATTTTCAAAATTCTATGTCAAAGGTTAGACCATAGTTACTCTTGAGAAAAAAAGCTGAATTATGATAAATAGGTGGCAGATTACGCTTTCAAAATGCTGATGTAATGATAAATGAGCCGTGCCATGAGAAAACCAACATAGTGGCTTTGCGCCTTGCATGGATCCAGACAAGCCTGCGCATCCGCGCAGTCTGGCCAGGATCCATACTGTTCGCTTTTAAAGCCTATTGGAATTGGAGAAACTGTTAGCGAACAGCATGGATCCTGACCAGACTGGGCGGATGCGCAGGCTGGTCTGGATCCATGCTGGTCGCAAACCCACTATGTTGGTTTTCTCATGGCACGGCTCAAATATGCAATTTTCTTATATCTAGGTCAACAAGATACTGAAAACTGTTGAAAAAAATATTGAGAGAAAATCAATTACAAACGAAAATTTAATCAAAACGTCCAAGGATCCGAAAAGCAGTGGTGTTCACGGCTTCATCTTTACTCGTTTACGAAAAAAAAAAAATGTATGTGTTTTTATAGCACCACCTGACACATTATACTATTCACGAAAGAGTACAGTACCCATTTACGAACTGTCTTTACAGAATAAACTTTTTTTTTTAGTAAATACCGGTGAACTTCGTCTCCTTAGCAGTAACAATAGAAAGAATACACAAGACAGCCCAATGTGATCTTACTATATTTATCACATCTGTGTCATTATCTACAGTTGATATCTAAAATTAAGTACTTCTCATCGATTTTCACACAAAAAAAGTTAGTAGTATTTCCTTTTTTGCCAGTTTAACCCTGCAGCAATGTGGAGGTTATGGTAATATCTACTTGGTAAATAAGGCCGACAAAAAGATTTGTTTTCTTTCATAATAAGTTGCGTTGGACAATGCAACAGAATCAAAATGATTAAAGAACCACCACCACAACCGTCAATTAAGAATCACTTGAAAATTGATCAGCTATAGACGTTTGACACTAAAGCCAACCAAAACTGACTTGATAAATATAATACTTCAAGACGCCTCTGAAACAAGAAGTCGTATACTGATGATGGAAAAACAAACTAATGCTAGTTTTATGGAAGTCATCCCAGCCGTGACTCTAGAAGATGAACCTGACCACCAACAATGACCTTAACCTTGGACCTAGTGACAATGACTGTACATATATCCGGTTAACATTTATAAGTAATTATGATAAAAAGTTATAACGGACCGACGTACACACCTACATTTTATAGAGCCAAAATAAATTTCCTATCAGCGTGCATATGAACCAAAACTATCTACAGAACTTGCCTCAACTATATACACATGTACATCAGTACTACCGTTTTAAAACAACTTTTTGTGTTTAAGCCTATATTCTTTAATAAAACGATTCGCCGCAAGGCCAAAAAACGCAACTTAAACATTATGCATAGCATTATTTCATTGGATAAAAAATGCTGCAACTGAATTATACAATAAATAATTGACAGTGGTTTCAGTCACTGAACTTGTTTGATGCACATTTTAGTCAATATTTTTTTAAAAAAATACGTTGTCAAGTCTCAGTATTTACATTTTATTTCCAGCAGTCGCCTCCCATTTTTATCATTTAATAGCAGTATCGACTTTTAGTAACACTGAAAACTAATTTGTCAATTACTTTTGTAAAAAAATATACCACATCGAAAAAAGGTTAGATATAGATGGAAATCTTAATATATTTTGGACACGTGCAACTATAATCAACCCCCTAACTTTATCATGTGACAGCGCTACGGTCTTGGCCGCTTCTTTGCGTTCTAAACCGACAGAATTTCCGTGCTTTATGTTATTATTTATGACAGATGGTAATTATCTTTCATCGATCCAAAACTGTACTATTTCCAGTAGTTGAAAACATTTCTTATTCTTCACTCTGCTATTAAATGTCACCTCTTGGACACGAGAGTTTAAAATGAATTTGATTTCTGAATACTGTGTGCACTGTATGTTCATTACACCAAATGCTTAATGTTTTTCACCTTAACTTGCTGGACACGATCGATTCTGCCTATGCGACCAATGTAGATCATGATCAGCCTGCACATCTGTGCAGTCTGATCAAAATCTGCACTGTTCGCCATTCAGTCAGTATAATTTTGGTAAGCACTCCTTTTAACAGTCCAAATTGAAAGATGGACAAGTTCACTGTATAAATTTAGCTGGGTAACGGTTAACAGGAAACGAAGCATAATATAAATCCATCAAATTTGCATAAATTAATACCCTTCAATTTACTTTTGTTTATGCGCATGATATTTGAACCCATGCAGATGGTTACCATGGTGTATTGGTGTTCTTTTTCTGCCTAGCCCATAATAAAACCGCAAAACTTGTTCATAGGTACGTATCTAAAGTGCCGCGACTTTCTTATACAATTATGTGCCAAATTGAAGTTCACAAAACATTTACCTCGTAGACTTCAAGCATTTCCAGCTTGTTATTAAATCCGCATAGTAGTCACGACAGCATCCTTTCAAAATGAAGACATGAGTCCTACCTTTATCCCTAATAAAAATCTATGTATCTTGTGATATACGCATTTCTTTCTTGTACATATGTTGCTGTGCTATGTTCTGCCAGATGCACCGGCCTGTAAGGGTCTTTACTTGACACATGGCATACTTTTTTTCACAAGAAGCGTTGTTTTTTTATGCAACTGTAGTAAAACACGATTTATTTGTATCTACTTTTGCATCCTACGGGACAAACTTTTTTTTCCTGTATCTGTTGTTTTTACAACTAGACGGTCTAAGGGAAACAACTGTTCTAAAACGTGTGAATAGCCATGACTGGGTTACCGCCGGTGTGCGCTCAAATTTAACAGATCTTTGAACCGATACTAGGACAGTCATTGCAAAAAATGTTCAAGATTCTGATCGAAGCCATTTAAGTACACGAGGTAGGCAGCAGAAACAGAGAGTCGGAAGAAAAAAATATGTTTGAAGAATGAAGTAAGAAGTGAATATTAGCAAAATTTACAAGTTTATGTTTTTAATGTTCTTTCAACAAAAGTTGCTGTTCCAGGAAACCCTAAACTGTAGCAGAGAAGTAACCAGGGAGTTCTATTCATCGTAAAAGCGGCGGATTTTCATCCAGAAATTGTGTATGCTGTTTAACTAAGTCATTCAAGTTTGTCCACAAAACTACCATACACACAAGTTTTTGTATACACGAGAAATACTAGTCCTAAATATAAGACCTGACATAACTCATATCACTTTATAAGTTCATTTTAATTGATATTTTACATTTTTTATTTTCCATGTTATGTCAGGTCTTAACGTTGAACTGAAATAACGTATAGCACAAAAATCGCTTCAGATTTGAATTTTGATCTGAAGGTTTTTTAATGACTTTCTGGCAAAAATGACTGAAACTTTCACATTGAGTATGAAGAATATCATAAATGTGCTTAAATGGCAGCAATTAAAGTTATATTTTACCTTATTTGTTATTAATTAACCGATTAATAAATCCAGTATCCAATCTGTTGAAAGTTTTGAATAGTGGCACGGTAAAACCGAGGGTGTTCCGGATGTAAACATGATTTGCATATTAGAATCATTTCTTGAACGAAAGTTACCTTTTCTCTATTCATACAGAGAAACTATAAATGTCAATAATCTTTCTATTTCCAGAAGAGACATTTAAAATTTATAAGGATTAAAATAGAAAATATACATTTATGATGAAAAAAATCAAAATTACAATGAAAATATTTGGCGGAAATATTTTTTCGTCTACCGCGATCAAATTTAATTGGTACTTTCAATTTCGAAACAAGATGGTGGCATGTCAAATATAAACATTCGATGTCAAAAGATGAAGCGTCATTTCGTGGATAATAATGAATGTAAATCATTTTAACCTGCAGATTTGAAGCAAAGGTATTTTGTTCCTATTAGGTACAAAGTTTACCGACTTTATAATATTTTAGAAATTGATTTTATGCTACACTTCTTTCATACTTAGCGTTTAGACGTCGAAAAAGGCTTTGATAGTAAAAATGTAAAATGTCAGAATATTGACTGTTGAACGTCAAATGACAACTTTTTCACGTCTAATTATTTGGACTAGAGAAATACGTGATTACTTACCTTGGTCTCATTTTCGATCAATGACAAGACATTGTTCAACCAATCCGCTAACTTTTACACAGCAAATGCTGAAAGCTAGTAAATGAATGTTGAAGTAAAAAAATATATATATAACTAAATGTATCTCGGAGCTGCTTTTTGAAAATAGCTTCTGCAGTAACATGTGAGACATGCGCAGTGGAATGGAAATGCTGATGCAAACGGTGCCAAAAATAGTATCGAAAGAAATAAAACAAGGTCGAAAAGCTTATCACACAATGATGTTTAAATATTCCTAGTAAAGGAAGAATGACAAAGATGTGCAGTTTCAGTCCAGCTTAAGAATTTCTGAAGTCAATTACAAACTGCTGAATTATATACACTGTAAAAAGATAAATTACTACAGTATTTTGGTGTATAAAATGCAGTTCATTTTAAATATAAAATTATAAATATATATTGATTTTTTTTAGAATTAATAAAGTAATTAAACTTTTTAAATGGACTGTATATTTGAAAATAATAAATCCTCAATGTTAGTTTCTTTCGTTCTAGATTGAAAAAGAATACTTTTCAGAACTAATTTCTAAATGTAGTACGTGATAGGATTAATAGTCATTAAAAACTTTACATTTATTTATATCACTTGAAAGAATTTTAGCATGGGCCGCAACTTTTGACGTTACGTCACTGTTTATTTGAAAATATTAATGCCGCAAATTCAATTAATACAGTCATAACAAAATGGCTGACATTTCTTATATCATATACTGAAATATTCACATGTTTCTAATTTTGAAACCGATTTTGAAACTTTTTTTTTCCGTTTCAAATAATTTAAAGAGACCTTACAAAAGCAGCGAGTATTTATTCATATGTAAATTGTATTAATCACATCACTTTCAGGCGAGCGTGTGAATATATGTATTGAGAAACCGGAAAACAATTTTAATTTTTTAGTCAAAAGCGGGGTTTTCCAATAAGTCATTTATTTTGCCCTAAAATTATCCAAAAAAAAAATCGTCAACGTAATACATTGTTATAAAACCTTTTGAAAATAGCCCTTTTTCAGAATTATGGAATGCAGTTATACTCATTGCATGGGAAATGATGTACTAGTATATAAGAAAATCAATGATTACGGACGCAATAGAAGACTGATGTAGATTAATAGAACTGTTTACACAATAAGGTATTGACGAAAAAGACGCCAACATTTACCCTCATGGAATATAAGATATCAATATTACAAGCAATTGTTTCACATGAAGCTACAGAAGCAAAATTACTGAGAAAATGGACGCACACTTCACATAGAATGTCCACGTGTCTCAAATGTGTGCAAAACGGATTGTTTTTCCAATGGGAATAAGACAAATTACGCCTTAAAATTCGGCTGAAGTCCTGCATGCCGCCGCGATGTTGAACGATCGGATTAAAATAAGCAATTCTGCCTAAAACTGACGTGACATGAGATCATAGATGTAACCAAATACTATACCAGGTGCATGTGATGAGATCCTATGTATTAATATCACTCGAATATGTATTACAAAGCATGCAACTTCCACGTTGTTGAACTTGATTTTCAAGAAATCAGTACTGCCCTTAGAAAATCAGTGGAGGGGATGAAGGGCATGGAAAAAAGAAAATAAATAATCTGGCCCCAATGTTTAAGTAAATGATTTCATTTGCTCCATAAAAAAAAAACAATTAGACCTTAGAACTATCAAAGATATCTTGGGAATCTTAGAAGAAAACTGTAAATATTATTTTTCATATCCTATTAATTTACCCCAGATTCGACAAAATAAGTATATAATCTGCAATCAAGAATACCTATATAGTATCCTTCACATTTTTTTGCCGCACCGCTTGAATTTATTCTCCCACATTTTAATATAAATTTGCTTCAGCAGGTCATTTTAATAAGCTAAAATTAAAATGGTCAGTCTATACCAAAGGCTCAAAAATGAACAAAAAGTCACAGAAAGACTTCCTGTGCGTCGGGCTAGCAGTTTCTTACATCAACATTTCTAAAATTTCCACTATATATGCATACAGGGAAAAGTAACCACGCCCGCTTTGACGAATCACAATAATTTGAACAATCTTCGTAAAGGCGCACCCAAGGAAAAATCGGTCTGGCACTTTAATGTTTCCACTGTATACATATTGGGAAAAGTGACGACACCCACTGGCGGCCATGTTTTCTGATGAATCAAAATAATTACCACAAGATGATTTGCTTACCATATTGCTACATGTATGCTTTATTCAAATAAAACGTTATTCATACATTTTGAAGTTGTACGGAAATTTACAAGTTCCTCTACCGGTCGCAGTCCTTACATTGACCCAATATATCGGCTGAAGTTACATTTACGTTACATTACTTCCCTTCAAAGTTGTAACATTTTTAACTTCAGTTTCTGCCGAATTTGATAATACAGCCAGATATTTTACAGAATAAAAGCGCACTGTCTTTAATATATTAACAAGAGCTGTCCGTAAGACAGCCAAGCTCGACTATTCGAAATATTGTCCCAGAAGCAGGAAAATATGACCCAAAAAGGTTAAATATCAAAAGAGTTTCAAGTTCAAAAGGGGGAATAATTTGACCAAAATGCATATCAGTTATGGGACTTGCTGCTCTTAACTAGTTTTATAACCTCGAAGGCACATGTGAAGTTTCAATTAAATATCTGCATTAGTTTTGGAGATAGAAACTTGCATGTAAAACTTTTAACCAGAATTTTCAAAGTCCAAAAGGGGGCATAATTTGCCCAAAATACATGTCAGAGTTATGGGACTTGATCCAGTGAGGTTAGTAATTGATCTAGAAAAAGAAAAAATAAGTTTCAAATCTATATGCCTTTTAGAAATAGCTGTATGTACTTGCACGCAAAACTTTAACCAGAATTTTCTAAGTCCAAAAGGGGGCATAATTTGCCCAAAATGAAGGTCAGAGTTATGGGATTTGCTGCTATCAACTAGTTTTATAACCCCGAAGACACATGTGAAGTTTCAAATCAGTATCTGCATTAGTTTTGGAGATAGTAACTTGCATATAAAACTTTAACCAAAATTTTCTAAGTCTAAAAGGGGGCATAATTTGCTCAAAATACATGTAAGAGTTATGGGTCTTGACCCAGTGAGGTTGGTAATTGATCTAGAAAAAGAAAAAATAAGTTTCAAATCTATATGCCTTTTAGAAATAGCTGTATGTACTTGCACGCAAAACTTTAACCAGAATTTTCTAAGTCCAAAAGGGGGCATAATTTGGCCAAAATGAAGGTCAGAGTTATGGGTTTTGCTGCTATCAACTAGTTTTATAACCCCGAAGACACATGTGAAGTTTCAAATGAATATCTGCATTAGTTTTGGAGATAGTAACTTGCATGTAAAACTTTAACCAAAATTTTCTAAGTCCAAAAGGAGGCATAATTTGCTCAAAATACATGTCAGAGTTATGGGACTTGACCCAGAGAGGTTGGTAATTGACCTAGAAAAAGAAAAAATAAGTTTCAAAGCTATATGCCTTTATTTGATGGCTGTATGTACTTGCATGCAAAAACTTAACCAAGGTGTGACGCCGACGCCGACGCCAGGGTGAGTAGAATAGCTAGACTATTCTTCGAATAGTCGAGCTAAAAATCAACTAAATATCAGATTAGTACCTAGTCTACCTATCAATAATAGCCATACACTCCAACGCTTGAGATGATCTTCCCTTCCCTTAACGTGAATTTCCCTTTGAAACAATTTTTATTTTAGTAACTGTGGCATACACCTAACAAGCGGCAACAGAAAAAAAAGCTCCAACCTTTCTGACCTAATAATAAGCTATACCTATATACCGAGTTTCATGACAATGGCGGAAAACATATTTTCTATTTTCACTCGCAGAAACCCCAAATACATTCCACAGCTAGTTCTTCATAAGCGTGCTATATACTAAGTTTGATGACAGACAAAGCTTACTAAATTTATAACCGGGAACAATGTTTTTTATGGTCCCAACATTTTTTCTAATTATAGAAACCAAAACATTAACCCTGGCCTTACTGCATCTCAATCGTTCTTTTTAAGTACCAAAAATAGCAAATTAAAGCCTGTACCAGGAGATGAATTGAAACTAAAATTATTGGGCGGAAACATGAAAACTTGCTAGACGCTGCCTATGTATAATTCCGCCAGTCAAATGACATCGAAAATCTTCTTCTTAAAAATACAGCTAGTGAAATCTTGAAATCTTCATATAAGAAGCCTATACAGATATGAAAATCATACAATTCTTAAAGAATGTCTGGGTCACTTTTACCATCTACGACTTTAAATATGAATAACTAAACCCTAATATGTAACACTTGTTTTATAAATCTAGTGCAGCAGTGTTTTGTTAACATCACTTTACAAAAGGGGATTTGCTGCTTACAAAATGTATCTTATAAGGGAAATATATTTCGTCGTTTGGGCGGAGCAGATTTGACGAAAATTGATTTCCCTTGTCAATTAGGTCTCCGATTGGTGGCGGTTTGTCGGGCGTTCCTGACCGACAGACGCCTTTCATTTCGTTCAATTTCATTTTAAATAACAGTGTTTATGTAATTCCATCTTTTCATAAATAATTCAACAAGGACTAAATTATGATAAAGATTGTTACATAAAAAGAATTTATGTGGCTTGTACAAGCAGTATGTGCTGTCAGAGTTCCTACATTATAGTTCCTCACCACTCTCCCCAGGGAAATGTGAGGCCTGTTGAAGTTATACATGTTCTTAGTAGTTACACGTTATTATGAAAAAATAAGATATTTGATTGTTTATTGTCACTTGGTATGAAATCATGTTATCATGTATACGATTAATACACGGTATTAGTCAGTTAGAAACTTTCACAGCTATTAAAAATAATATAAAGCATTTTGTTGTGTTTTTTTTTCTGTTGTCATATATCGGTGTCTGGGTCGGCAAGGCAACAAGGTTTTCGTGTTAGTGACACACCATATGCAGTCCTACGCGTATAAACGTCACTTTTTGCAAAATCTATGAACATGTTATCGATGGATTTACCAAGCTGCAAATATTTCTTTATTTTATTTATTTTGTTGGGTTTAACGTCGCACCGACACAATTTTAGGTCATATGGCGACTTTCCAGCTTTAATGGTGGAGGAAGACCCCAGATGCCCCTCCGTGCACTATTTCATCACGAGCGGGCACCTGGGTAGAACCACCGACCTTCCGTAAGCCAGCTGGATGGCTTCCTCCCTTTAAGCAATATCCGCGAGCGACATATAATAAATATACTCGTACACCTAAAATAAAATAGTTATTATTTAACGTGAAACCAGTTTGGTAAAGAGTTGTTATTTACCAAGAGTCTTTAAACCAATTGAAGAGATGTCCATCTGTTTGTTTTTGATACCACTTTAACTTTTAGTCATGTACAACATATGTTGCAAATGATCAAATCGATAACTAATATACATTATGCAATTTACATGCGCATAAAGCGGCATTAATATATTAATCGAACTTTCTTATAACATGTACCACAAAGACTCAGTTGTAAATGATAAAATATAATATTCGACTCGAGTCGAACAGCGGTAAGGACGTGCTTAATTTTTTCCACTGTATCTAATGCTTCGAAGCATTTTCTGACCAAGACTGACAACATGAACACGCATAATCCTACAGAAACCTTTCACATTTGAAAAATGAATAGCAGAGCTGTGTCCTCGAGCAAATCACGACTGAAGTCGTCACGCGCAGACATATGAATCCGTCTAATATATCATTATGGCGGGCATTGCCATTCATCAGCTCAAATAAACCATGCAATTTGCAATAAAAAAGGACACACATTTTTTTTTCAAATATCACCAAAACTGTATGTGTACACTGTAAATAGTTTCGTTTTAAACTCTAATTCCTTGTTCTATTTATTTTAATTTGCAAGTGTGTCAGATTGAATGTCTAATATACCAAGTTGTTGGGGATTTTCCTAATCTGCTGCTAAATAGGACCGACCATCTTGATTCCTACATAAAACGTTTGTCCCCTATCCACAAAAAGTGCATACAGTTAAACCGCCATACTATAAATTCACTTATTTCTTATCAAAAAATAAATAAAATAAATATATATATATAATAAGTAGAGTATATTACAGATCAACAAACACTCCCTTTTAAGATTTTAAAATCTTACTCATCATACGCATCCAAAAGATCTATAAGAAAAAACGTCACGGACGATGGTGCATGAAACGTTACTTCAAAATTCATCAGTTTTCAAATAATCCTAAAATATATACGTACGACCACAAAAGCAAGTTATTTCAAAGAACTTCTCTACTTAATATTATCATCCAGTTATGGTTTATTTGAGGGAGGGGGTGCAGTTAACGTCACACCGGCACACTTTTATGTCATATCATTTTTATGGCGACTTTCCAGGTTTTCTTGTGGGAGAAGACCTCAGACGTCACTGCGGGCATTAATTTCATCATGGGCAGGCACCTGGATAGGACCACCGACCTTACGTAAGCAAACGGGATGGCTTCCTCACATGAAGAATTCTATGCCCAAAACGAGGCTCGAAAAAATATTTTGGTCAGTCGTGAATCAAGTAATTATAATTAAAATTGAACACCTTCCTGATGAAAATCATCGCCACAAACGTATGAGAAAAGAGGCGCCAATTTCCCTTTTTGATGCGGGAACTACTTGCACCATTTTACACCTGTTTTCCGAGCTGCTTTTTTCCGGGTTTTTTTTGTCTTTTTTTGTTTTTGGTGGTTTTTTTTAATTTCGATAAAAAACGATGTGAAAAATGAAACTCATTTCCGTATTACAATGTCAAATAAATCAAGACGTTAACGAAAACAGCATCATTTCTAAAGTAAGAATTATTTATAGCTACAGAACATTTTGAAAACAGAAAACACAATCTACTACAGAAATATGTGCATTTGAATAAAACATTTTGACACGATATGAAAATCAAGGTAGACGATGACCTACAAAACATTCTTATTTAAAGTTATCACAACTTGTAAAAAATATATAGAGATCTAGCATCATTTTATTCATGTGCTCAAGTAGACGCAATCATTTCTGTTGAAAAGGTACATGTAGAATTGGGCAATCACTGAAAACAGCCTTTGCATATGAAGCTTTATTTTTTCCCTACACCCTGCAGTACATTTTTCCAAATTAATTATGCTGAAAATACACAATTTTTGTCACGTTATTTCCAGTAGACAACTTTTTTTACCAACAAGAAAAATCCGACAACAGTATAACGTTACTTGTCTCGATTACTGGGGCATTGGCGGATCATACCGATAGAAATCTGCCCCAAAATTGAAATGGCATAATGGTATCTTACATTTTGGGAAAAGTTCAATTATTGTCCCAAAATGACAAAGGAAGAAGAATAATTCTATGAAAGGCTAACGGGATTGGTATCAAAAAGATATATAGGGTTGTAAACACAAAGAAAGTCATAGAAGTTCACATCTACACATAATCAGATCACGACAGACTTTCCTTCAATATTGTCATATAGATCTATATTCAAAACAACAAAATTCAGAGGAAACAAAAAGTTAAAATATGTTACATGAGATTACATTTAATAACATTTAACTGTTAGACGGTAGATATAACGTTTCGAAACAGGCAAAATGCACGTAAAACGTGTGCTTCCCTGTGGAATCTTCAACATTGTTAATACCTCGATACTAAATTTTAAAATGCATTTCAAATACACAATTAATTTTTAAACCTTTTTTATCTAAAATCATAGACTGTATATTTTTGCAACTTTTGCCAGTAAAAGTTTCGTCACAGCAGCTGACAAAAACTGAAAATGCTGAATTTATGTGTTGCGTAAGTGTAAAATTTTGATGCCGATTTGGGCAAGTTTGCAAAATGCCTGTTTCAAATACTGTTTTCACTTTTATTACAATAGGATAAAAGCACAAAATGCTTGGAAAAGTTATAACACATATATGCACAACTTTCTACATATTCAAATACATTTGAGGAAGGCCAGTAAATGATCGCACTCAAAAACTTAGTTGTACGTGTTATTTCTCATTCACCGACCAAAATGGCTGCTTTTCAAACAACAATACAGCGCTGATGTTTAGTGGCTGTTTGTGGAAAAGTTAGACCTGTACATACCAATTTTCTGCCACTCTCAGTTGCGTCACTCATTGCTTGATTGAATCAAATCGGGTCTCATGTAAAATTATTTGGAATTATTTATAACTATGAGATTTTTTTGTATCAATATAGTTTATACATGTACATGTAAATAACCTTAGTCGGCTGGAGTCACGTGACATGCAAATATCGGTTTAGATTGAGGTAAATATGGAAAAATATTTTCTAACGAAATTTTATATTCTTTTGTTCTAACATCTCGAGAAATTTTTGTATATTGTACTATTGGTATTCTAGGAGATATTTAATTTCGAATCCAAAAATTATTTAAAAAATGCAAGCATGTACCGTTGAACTGCGTTCCCTTCCGCACCTGCACATACGCTTATGTTTCTATCAGGGTTTTTATTTAAGATTTTGCAGCGTAAATAGTGTGCAGAAATATTCTGTGGTGTTGAATTTAATAGTGTCAAGAAGTGTGTAATGTATTCAAATCAACTGGATTTAAAATAGGGTGCAGGCTTTGAGCGGTTCTCTATTTAATACTGGAGGGAAGATTATAAAGAAGAAGAAGAAGAAGTGGCTTCGAATTAATATGCAGACTGTGATTAATTGGAACAATAATTCACATCAGAATAATGCCATTATTAATTATTTTTAAAGTTTCAAATTTCAAATTATTATTATAATATTCTTTATCAAATAAAATCATTTTAATATCATTATTATTATTAATAGTAGTTGTAGATCTATTATTAAATACAATTATTGACGTTGCTGTTGTTGTTTCATTAATATCTAAATATTCATTTAAAAAACAAAAACTAAAAAAAAAAACACTGTTTTATAAGGAAATATATCGGCAGTATTAAACTTGTCTTTGGCTATAATGGGCAGAAGAAGAAAAAACACAAAATTATCACTGATTATATAATGAACATCATAGAGGCGTATTTTCTGCCATTTTCTTGTTGGTTTCATACGTACAATACGTGTACAATGAACACAGGATGACTTCAAAAGTAGATATCATGATATTTCAAGGTGTCAAGTCCAGTTTTTTTAAACACTCAGGTGTTAGAGGAATGTACAAACTACAAAGCGTCCGAGTTTCGTTTGAATACTAAATTGGATAACTAGATCTACTTTGGGTTTAATCTAAATTTTGAGTTACCCCAAGTCAAGTTAGTTTCTTTTTGCACTGTTTCAAAATGATTAAATTATGAATGGCATAATTATGTTAGTAGGTGAACCTTAAATCAAGGATGTTAATATAATTCACAAAATTCACCACTTGTGACTATTCACTTGAATGTACTGTATACAATAGGGTTATTATAACAGTAGCTTGATCTGGGATGCAGTATTCGGCTCGAGTGGATTTTGCCAGATCGGATCTCACGAGGCGCGCAAGCGCCGAGTGTGATCCGACCTTGCAAAATCCACGAGAGCCGAATACAAAGTCCCAGATCAAGCTACTGTTATAATGACCCTTTTATTATATACCTTTAAAATCTTGATTCTTGTTTTGTTCTTGAACGAAATCTTCAATGTTTATCGATATTAAATGGAACATAGTGAAGTTTTTATGTGTGCTTTTTATAGAAATATGTCGGGTAATGTATATTAATGAAAATAGTCCGGCAGCATGCAATACGGAAGGTACAATACGGAATTTAAAAGGTACAATACGGAATATTTGTCTGTCTGTTCATATTTAATTGTGAAATACAAGCAGATTTTTTTATAGAATTTATATAGGTATATAATAAATATAGTTATATAACCACCAAAACTGAAAAAATACAATATTATTATTTCGTCTAAGTAAGATAAAATAGATTCTGTAATTGAATTGCTTTCAGAATAAAAACAAATGTGTCAAGTAAATCCTTTTCCAAAATTCATTGCATTTTGCTAGAAAGCAGATGCCAGCTCCAACAGACAATTCCTACGAATCGTGGTTGTTCCGTTCCTTTGTAAATCAAATGTCAAGTCAACATTCGACCACTGCGCTGTCATGGCGAAAATTGTATTTGAGCAGAGCAAAATTGAAGGCATCAAGCCGGACATCGGCGCTATTGTCAGGATTTGCAATGGTAATACTATAATATTGCTAATTATGATTGTTAAAAAAGTGTTTTCAGTCCATGACATTGTCACAGTGGAAATTTCACAGGGTGAGAATAATTTTCAGTCGGACCGGGGCTTGAACCCTGAACCCCTCACATGAACTTATGTTTTGTACTTGTTTGCTATCTTGCCGACTTTCAATAAATCTTATCTTACAGGGTAAGTGCTCTAACAACTGGGCAGACTGGCTGCCAGACACATATTCTTCTGATACGTCAGGGCACTTGTTTGGCCATTTTTGGGGCCAAATATGGGTACAAGGGCGTAGCAGCTGAGGCGGCAGGGGCGGCACCCGCCACCCCAATATTTCGAGGAGCGGCAAAATGCTGAACTCGTAAATTTTTGAAAAGGCTAGAAAATATAATTGAAAATAAATACAGCGGTCTTCCATTTATCGTGAAGTGCATCGGCGACTGATATGTACAGAATCTTGTCATATCGCTGACACCTTGCTTGATCACTTTGGTGACTGGGTATTGTACAAAATCGAAAATCTGCAACGACCAAGGTTGCCGTGTTTTAAGGCCCCGCAGACTCAGATTATAGGCAATACATTAATTAATGAAAGTTAATCGCATTTAATTGCTTACTGCCAAACTTGCAATTAATGTTGTGTCTCAAATTCTGCCGACAAAGGAAAGTATCTTGAGTAAAACACAAACGCAACTCGGGATCTTTAGATGTCTTTACATAAAAGATATTAAATTAAATATTTTTGACACTTAAAACATATTGTTTGAAAATCAAAGGCACCAATCATAATGATTAAATTCAGATCTAGATCTAGTTAAATTAACAAGTATTACAGCTTCTACATAAAAATATAAAAGGCCAATCAGCCTCGCAATTTTGCATTTCCAAATCGATCATTTGGTAAAAAGAACCCTGTACTCCGTTCATTCAACCAAAAAGCTATAAAATACTTCTTTGATTCAACCTTCAATGGTTCATAGAAAACAGTGAATTGCGTTTTACCTTTATAATGCCATTTAATGACTAAAATGCTATAAGGATTAGATAACCCCTTTAAGTTAGGGTCTTGTTCTCGATCCCCTACTTAGACATTACTGGTTTTACCCTGGTAAGATAATGTCTGTATCTAACATCGTACCGCCATTACAGTGTTTAAACATAGTAAACTGTAAATAGGGGTGAAAACTCGAGAAAAAAAGGAGTATGTTCAACAGATACTGAGCAGTCCAAGAAGTCGCAGACTGCACCATTTACTCTAGCTATATGCAAAATTTTCACGGGGCCCCCGGTCATAGGAGGGGGACACCCCCTCCCAAACCCACCCCCTCCGCCGCCCCAATGCTCAAATCGTACCTACGCCCCTGTACCAATCCCCTCCTAAAATAATATGTTTTTTTTCCCTTTCTCAGAAGAAAATTCCCCTGATGATAGATTACCTGACACAACTAGATATGAACTCTTTCTGGTAATATTATAGTGCCTCTAAGGAAGATTACTGCTGCAATATAGGAACATTAGTTAGTAATAATTGAAAACAGTATTGTAATGTAAAAAAGAAATCCGGGCTAATATTGTGGAAGTTCCAATTCAATTCATTGAATCAGTCTGGATAGAAATCGTTCTGAATGGTAGTGATGTGTTATTCATTGGGTGTATATATAAAAGTCCCAACACTAAAAGGGAAAATGTTGAAAAACTTTATGAATTATTGGACTATATGTGTTCTTTAAATTATTCACATTTTTTAACAATGGGGGATTTTAACCTTAGAAATATAGACTGGGAAGTAATGGCAACTGATGCTGGAGAAGAGCAGCCAGAATCAGAATTTGTAGAAAAAATAAAGGACTTGTTTTTATTTCAACATGTAAAGGAACCAACAAGATTCCAGGAAGGAAGTGAACCTTCACTCCTTGATTTGATCTTCACCAACGAAGAAGATATGATTGCTGACCTGGCATACATTCCAGGATTAGGTAAAAGTGATCATTTGACATTGACATTTGAATTCATATGCTACAAGGAAATAAGGGTAGATGTAACAGATACAACTACAATAAAGCAAATTTTGTAGACCTTAACAGTGTAGAATGGGCAGTTATTGACAATCTAGGAATCCAGATGTCTTGGGAGGTATTTGTTAGAAACCTTACCAATAGTATTGAGAAACATGTTCCAAAGAAAATAGCTAATCCAAGACATGGGACACCCTACATTGACAAGGACACTGTGGGCGCCATTAGGGAGAAGAGATCAAAATGGTTAAAATATAAATATAACCAGAATCGTTTGTCATATAACAACTATTAGACAGCAAGAAATAGAGTTGGTAGTCAATTGAGAAAGTCAAAATATAAATATGAAAAGAACATTGCAGATAGCATAAAATCCAATCCCAAAAAATTCTGGAAATATGTCAGAACAAATTCAAAGTCAACATAGGGATAAATACAATTAAAATTAATGGAATAAAAAGCACTGATGACCTTGAAATAGCTGAAGAATTCAGTAATCACTTCACATTGTTGTTCACCTTAGAAACCGAACCCATACCAGAACCAGATAATACAGTAAATGAAGCCATCTTTAATATAGAAATCAGGCCTTTTTTTTCATCAGTTTGGGAATGCCACCGACACCGGTGGAATTGGGAAAATGCTCTTGGAAATTGTCTTAATTGGGACAATTTGCAAATTACCAAAATCTAAATCAATGTGTTCTTGTGTGAAATATTAATGAATTGCATTTCAGTAATTGTTCAACAGTATTATAATTTACCTAAATAAACATACAAATTAGCAAAACTATCTTAAAACAGCAAAAACCCTAAAAGGTATAATCATTTGGGAATTTTCAATTCAACTTTGGGAAAAAAACATACTTTTTTGCATTGGGACTACCTCCTTTTACCGGAGGTAGATTTATAGGGGAAAAAAGCCCTGGAAATAAATAGCCAAATTACCATGAAGATGATTCAAGAAGTAAACCCAGCAAAATCAAAAGGACCAGATGAGATACACCCTAAAATTATACATGAATGTGAAGATACAATTTGCAGAATCTTAACAAGAATATTTATAACTGCCTAAACAATGGAAAGATGCCAACGTCGCAGCAATACATAAGAGTGGGAATAAAACTAACGTTGAAAACTATCGACCAATTAGTGTTACATCAATCTGTTGTAGAATAATGGAAAAGATCATTCGTAATGCCATAGTTCAACATATTGAAAATAGTGATCAACTGTCAAATCACCAACATGGATTCAGGAAAGGCAGGTCATGCACCACTCAATTATTTGAATGTATTGAAGATTGGACTACTGCAATTGATGAGAAGTATGACTTTGATATTATTTACTTAGATTTTAAAGCGGCCTTCGATAAGGTTCCGCACAAGAGACTGTTGAAAAAAATCTGGAGTATTGGTATTAGGGGGAATCTATATAATTGGATTAAAGACTTTCTGGACAATAGGCAACAAAGGGTTAAAGTTAATGGTTCCATTTCCAAATGGCAGAAGGTTACAAGTGGAGTTCCTCAGGGAAGCGTGTTAGGGCCAGTGCTGTTTCTAACATTTATCAATGACCTACCTGAAGTTCTAAACTGTGCGTTCAAACTTTTTGCTGATGACACCAAACTGTATTCAGTCATAAAAAGTTTTGATGATGAAGAAAGACTACAAGATAATATCTTCAATGCATGTGAATGGGCCTCGGAGTGGCAAATGTTGTTTAATGCAAAAAAATGCAACATGATGCACGTCGGCAATAAACCATGCAATGAATACTATATGAAGGATAATGAAAACAAAATAGTGAAAGTCAAACAAGTGAAAGAGGAAAAAGACCTAGGAGTATTTTTTGACGACAAGATGACATTTGATAAACATATAAACTCCAAGGTCAATATTGCCAATAGGAACCTAGGATTGATATTCAAAAACTTTACCTTCATGAATAAAGAGATGTTTTTGCAACTTTATAAGTCACTTGTGCGCCCCCATCTCAAATATGCTTCAGTTATCTGGAAACCAAGATTTAAAAAGCAAGCTATTTTAATTGAGAATGTACAGAGAAGAGCCACAAGAATGCTGAAAGGCATCCATGGGTTAGAGTACAGTGATAGGTTGATACGATTAGGAATACCAACGCTAGAATATAGGAGATCTAGGGTAGACGTCATTGAGGTTTACAAACTTATGCACAAACTTGACATAACAGCCACTAACATGTTAACTGTCAGGGAAGAAACAAATACAAGAGGCCACAATCAGAAACTATTTAAACCTAGAGCGCGAGTAAATATTAGAAGAAATGCTTTTACGCATCGTGTTGTGGACACTTGGAACTTGCTTCCCAATAGTGTCATTGAAGTACAAACTCTAAATACATTTAAGGCTAGGTTAAATAGACACTGGACAGGCGATTATAAGTTTCATGCCAAATGTTACAACTTACAACCCATACTTAAATTAAATGTGAAGTGATAGGTGTTTTATCATGATACAAGTGACAGATAAGTGCTTTACAGATCAGGAAAGCTATAAGAAGCTAATTATCCATCAGTGTGAATAATTATAAATTTTAACTGTGTTGTGTAAATAAATGTATTGTGAATAATCGACTGAAAAAGAATACAAGTGAGTGAATTATTAAAACAAGAGATAAAACAACAAAAAGTGAAAACTGAATATTATGCCAATATGGGAAAACAATTGCCAAAAGGGCCTAAGAAGCTAAGTAGCTTAGCATCCAGAAGAGGATGTTCCGGCCTCAACGACTAAGTAAGTATTAGTAAGTGTGAAAAGTAGTTACATGTACATGGCTAAAACTTCCACTTTTTGTCTTAACATCGAAAAATTCCCCTTCCTGAGGGTATGGGTTCCTGTCCCCAAAAGTTGTCTAGTGCCCTGTACGTGATAAGTTGGTACCATGACATGTCATGGGATAGGATTTGAATATTGAAATGGGGAGAAAGTGTGTAGGCGGCCGGATAGGTCTGGCTGCACATTTTTCTCACCCTGGCAGTGACATTTATAGCGTCCAACATGAGACATTGACGGCATTACACTGGTTTGTCAGTTGAGCAATAATTGCTTATATAAATACCTACTGGAAATCAAGGACAAATTTCAAAATTATGGGGAAATATGTCGGGGTATAGGATTTCAGTATTAAAATGAGAAGAAAGTGTGTAGGCGGCCAGGTAGCTCAGTGGGTAGAGCATTTGAATGGTATTCCGAGGCCCTTGATTCGAGTCCAGGTCTGGCTGCACATTTTTCTTACCTGTTGCACATACACCGTTACAAGTTGGAAATTCATCCTCCCATTTTGGAGGCACATACGGTGATACTATTGGCGAGTGTTTTAAGACTATGAATCAAACAAGCATGCCATGTTGAGTACCATATGTTTCAGTGTGAGAAATATGTGGTACAAACGGAAACCACGCAAATAAGAAAACTATCTCATATAACCAAACTGATAGCAACAAATTTTTTCTTAGTCCATGTTATTGTCACAGGGCTTAGAGCATATTTATACAATATACAACGGACATCAGAAAACTATCTGATTGCGAAACTGTGAGCTCTACTTGGCTGCTATTCCAAAGAAAATGATAGTTTATGGAAAACATGATAACTTATCGCTGTTGCAATTATAGATATAGCAGCTTTAGAATTTATTATAATTTAATTGCTCTCATTATTTTTGCTGTTTTAAATACAAATTGCAAGTGATGGGAAACAGAAGTTTTTATTATCCTTAAATCCCTAAAAAACACAATCTTGAATTTGAAAAAATATTTATAATAATTAGCCATTTTTGTATAGTAGATGGAATCTTTTAATTTTGTGTTTTCTCTGGATTTAAGGATTAAAATAATAAACTTACACTTTTCTATAGTATTTTAGACTTTGATTGTGCTCATAAATTGCTGAATTCGTTTTTTCTGCAAAAGTATATAACAGGGACTAAAGGAAATCCCTGAAAAAATTTCATATTCAGTTAGTCTCCGACCCAAGTGAGATGATCTATTTCTATAAAAATATTTACAAAATACTTCGTAATAATGGCAGCTTTATGACACTTAATTATAGCTTTTCCCTGGCACTTATCATATACACTGGTAACACAGTACATAACAGTACAAGTATTTTCATTATCAGACCTCTAGACTTTTGGTCTAGTGGTCTGGTTAGTGGACCCCTTTCTTGAAGTAGCCACTTTCTTGAATGTCAGATGATAAAGTAAGCCATCCCAATAAGCAGAATGAATATTTAGCCATATAAGAAGTTTATAAGTTCTTACCTCCACTTTATTGAAATTTCTCATCATTTTACCAGTAGCACAGCAAGCATGGTAAACATGATCTCAAGCATATTACAGTCATAGTTCTACCTATGGTGCCGTGTCACAGATGAGAAAATATTTATTAAATGCAAGACTTACCCCACACATACATTGTAATTTGTACATAAATATTTTCTGTAATAGAGAATCTTAATCTCTGTGACAATACCATGGATTAAGAAAAAAATTGTTTCTTTCTTCACCCTAAATATCTTCTGTAATGATCTTGGAGCATAATTATGCTGTTGCTCTATGTATGTCATGGTTTTTGTGTGTGACCATGCAAGTACATGTAACTATGGTTGCAAATTCTGAAGCCAAAGGATCAAGTCCCAGGCTGGCTGCACATTTTTGTCACCCTATGACATTTGGCATCCAACTTAGGAATATGATGGCATCACACTGGTTAGTTTACAATGCCTGTAATTGCTTTAAAGTTACTTAATGTAGAATCCACTAAAAATTAAGGATGAATTTAAAATATGGTGGGGGGAATATGTCATGGCTTTGGACATGATTAATTAAATGGGGTTGTGTAAGCAGCCCAGGAGCTCAATTGGTAGGACATTTTAACATTATTCAGAGGTTTCTTTGATAGCTTGAACCCATGAAACTGCTTGTAGAGTAGCCTCAAACTCCTGTAATATTTAATGTCATAAAGACCCTCTGAAATTAAGGTATGGTTGAAACATGTTACGGTTTTAGACTTGATTCAGAGTTTAGGCAGAAAATCATTTAATGTGTACATGGCCCTGCATCTCTGTCAGCTAGCATTGGAACAGTATTCCAAGATCAAGGACTGGATTCAGGCCTGGCTGCAATTTTGCTTATCATGTGACACAGAGTTTGAAAGTATAAAGTGTGATATCATATGCAGGAAAATTCATATATGGGATACAAAATTGGTTTGCAATGAAACCATCTGAAACTTTGTATATTTCAGGTTGCACTGGTAGAGATAACGATTGACAAAGATGTGCCAGACTACTTGTTGATACTGTTCAGTATTTGTACAACCCTTCTTGTTTCCGTTCATCTTTTGGCCCTTATGATCAGTACCTGTATTTTACCACACATTGAAGCTGTAAGTATTATCTAAGAGTTTGTTACGTCAAATTGCAAAATTAAATGCCAGCAAAAGTAAAATTTTGAACCGCCTCAATAGTGTAGGGGTAGAGCGTCCACTTCGCGTGCGGGAGGTCATGAGTTCGATATCTGGCCGCGTCATACCAAAGACGTGAGAAATGGTACCAGTAGCTCCCTTGCTTGGCACTCAGCATTAAAAGGGAAACTGGTCTCTTCTCTCATACCCTCATGGACATGGATTCCATCAGGAATGAGGTGTTGAGAGTGATTAATATAAGTTGTAGAACTTCCTTCACGATAGACCTAAAATAAATTAAGTATAAACTAAAAGTAAAATGTTTCAGCATCTGCTATATCTACTTGTACTAAAATCATTGATGTACAGAATGCACAATTTCATGTCCCCTTGGGTGATACCAGGAAATGTTATACCTAGGAAATTAGATTCTTCTGCAGTATCTATGAAGAATAGTAATGTTATAATGTTGTCTTTTATCTCTAGAAACTTTTCGTTAAGGTTAAGAAGTTAGCAAGTGCCTGTATCTTCCTGTTAGTTTAATACATGAAATAGTTTACATTTATTATGCATGTTAGATTAGTGTCAGTTTGAATTAAAATCAGTTTATGATAGTTTATTTAGGCTGGACAAGTGGTTGCATGTACCTAATATATTATACAGATTTTCACAATTCAAAACAAGATGTAGATAACAAAAAATGACCATTGTTTACAATTTTTCTGTACAATGTACTAAGAATATAATTACCTATACTAACGCATAAACACCAGTCCTGCACTAAATACATTTTTTTTAAGTCGATTTTTGGTAATCTCTAAAACATTTAGTACCCTAAGGGTTCAAGATACAAAGTTTCAGCTGTAATTACTTATACCAAGCATATTTATTATATATTATAAACATAGAATTGCTCATAATGATCATAGTTGATAACAGTAAAGTTTGATTTCGATAGTACTTTCGGCATTTTTAGATTGAAAATTATTATTTATATCTGTTAGAGTAGCAGTTTTAAAACATTATAAGTATTTTTCTTCACAGGTTTCAAACGTTCACAATGTTAATGCAGTTAAAGAATCACCACATGAGAAGATGCAGGGTTTTATTCAGATGGCCTGGGCGTTTTCTACAGGGCTTGGAATAATTCTTTTTCTGGCAGAAATCACCATTATCTGTTGGTTACAATTTCTTACTATAAATAGAAATGCTGCAATAGCATCCACAGTTGTAGTGGCACCCGTTCTTGTGATATTTTTACTTTTTGCTGCATTTTTCTACAGACGGTTAATTAGTCATAAATATGAAAGATCGTACCGTGATTTGGAGGATTTACAACAAATTGCTGAAGAACTCCAAAATCATTCTCAGTTGGAAAATCTCAATAATACCACACATTCGCAACAAACTGTGTAGTGATAAATGTAAATTGAATCTGCGATTTATAACATGGAAATCTCTTGTAAAGATATGCCTTTGGAATGGATGACCCGTCATTGGAAAAGAAAAGTTACAGTGAAGTTAAAAAAGAGCAGACGGATTGGATGCAGGTTTTTCCACTTGTACATATTTGTACAATCACTGTTCCTACACCTTCGCTTGCATTTTCTATTGTACCTAATGTTTTAGCCAGTTGTACATTGCCAAGTCCTTTTACTTAGATCTAAATAGTAACAGCAGTCTGGATAAAAGTGGGATAGTTGTGTAAAGGCAAGGACTGTAATCAATGTAGGATCAGTGATGACTTTTCATAGAAAATTTTAACTTATTTTTATTTCATTGTTGTGTTTAACTTATTTTTAATCACTGTATTTTTTCAAAGCTTTGAGCTGATTTTTTTTTTCAGATTTATTCTTTAAAGGTAGTTAATCAGGTTTTGGTCAAGTAATGGATTTGTTTGAAAAGTAAACAAGTGACCATTTACATTTATGTTCCAAGAGTGCTTTACACAGGTTATTTTTCAAATCTGATTTTCACATTATGATTTGTGATAGAGTTATTTTAGTATAATGAGTTTAAATTTGTTAGATATGCTTAGCCTAAGAAATGATATGAATATAAGAATAGTCAAAATAATTCGACGTTCAGATTGTTTTATATTTGTGACGGGGCAATCTGAACAAGTTGGGATATTGCCCATATGAAAAAATTATCTCAATATTTCCTAGGATCGCTTCAGATTTGTTGGACTAAATATCGGAAGTATTGTTACTATTATGTTTGCCAAAGTTTATTGACATTAAATTTACTTGAAAATTATTATAACCTCCGTAAGGCTCCTTTTGTACAACCAAGGTAGATAAAAAAATTAGGAAGCTACATTTAAATGGTTTTTAAACTTTTATTTTTGTTCATGTTGAAATATCTCGGTATCTTTCAAATATAAATGTAAAACTATATTTTATATTGAAATCAGAAGAAAGACTCAGCCTTTTGTAAATTTTCTCATTAAAGGGGGATAATTGCAAATTCTTATGAAAATAATAAAACATCTATTTTTAATAAGGATCTTACTCTATTTGTTTAACCTTTTCTAGCATTTTCATTAGTTAAAAGGTCGTCATATGGTGACCCCCTATATTTCTGTGGAGGGTCAGTAGATTTTCATTTCAATCTAGGCTATAAATAAGTGGTTGATAAAACAAATCACTTAACGGGTTTGTTTATAAAAGAGACACAACGCGCAAATATGTGAGGTCGGGGACTCGGCTAATGACTCGCCCACCATTTACCATACTGACCCCACATATTTATGTGGATGGTGACTAACAGACCCAATAATAAATAGTCATGGACCTATTTTGCCTGAAATAAATCTCTTAACAGAATATTTCGAATGTGGAAAATGTTATAAAATGTTGCTTAAAAGTGTTTGACCACCTTTAAAGAAGTGTTGAATTATATAAAATAAGATTGAATTTTTCTTCTTTCTAAATGTGAGATTGAGTCACTCATTCGTTTACCAGTTGAATGTGAAGCCTACTTAAATTGCCTTCAGTACAAGTGGCCATTGATATTGTTTTGGGAAATCAAATATAATTTTGAATATTAATTTGGATTTTATAATGGAATGAAACAGTGAACTTCTACCATTTTCCAGGGGTCATGTGCAGTGATTTCTTTTTGCATTTTGGGAATTTGGTTTGATCTTTGTTTTTTTTATGTTAAAGTAAGTTTAATATTTCATATAGGCATTGACGACAGACTAGCGTGTAAATACATGGCACTGTTTACCTAGGTGGTGCATGTAACATTGTTTACTGAAGGAGTCTGTGTTGTTAATACTTGCCTTCAAGGTGCAATTAAAACTATGACAAAATGTTTTTTTAAAATTATATGTTCAGCCTTACATTATGAGTCAGTATTGTTTTATTGTTTGTATACTTGTAAGTTTTACATTTATATTGTTATATCTGTTACATTTATATAATTATGTATGTTACATTTCTGTTACATATTCAGCTTTACTTGCCATGAATGTAAATCGTAATTGTTAATCTCGTTTTGGCATAAAGTGACGAACTCACACATGAGACAAATTTTTCATAAATTAACCTTTATGTCACATATTTGATACACAGATAATCAGTATGTAACATTATTGAATTTTGTTTAAAACAATAGTTTAAATTAATAAATGTTAAATAAAAACATTGTCTTTGATTTCTGAAGTGAATTTTCCATTAAAAAGACGGATTCCATACAGCTGCTGCCTTGCAGACATCACATGATCAGCAGAAGCTGCTCATGCACAACCTTTCATTTCATTGCCCAAGTGAAGGTTATGTCAAAAAAATCACTGCTGCTTGTTCTAGCTGTGAATCAATGTTTACAGAGCAAACCTTAGCAACTTTTTTCTAAAAGTGATAGAGAGTAGTGCAAAAACTAAAATACTGATGTATTCTGGGAAACAATTAACTAATCGACCATTCAGTATCATGTATATTTCTGAAACTGCTGTAGTGTTTTATCTTTGGACAAACATTTTTATCTTTACCTAAATAACCATGTCACATTGTGTGGGTGGTCACATTGTGTGGGTGAGTCACTTTAAATTTGAGAATAAGGGCTTTTATTGTATTTTTCCTTCTGTCTTTATTTATCAATTTGTCAGATTTTGATAGTTGAGAAAATTATGTTTCATGCCTTTAATTTTATCATGAACAATTTTCAAGTTGTTTCCTTTATAGGGCACTAAATTTTCACCTTAACAAATGCAAGAACAGCCTGCAAATTTTTGGCAGTTGAAGACATGTATAAAAGAATTTAGCAATCTGATGAATTAGAACAACTCTCACACCAGCAATTGTTGGCTGTAGATTGTGTCACAGCTTACTGTAGGTTATTTTGTTTCACCCACAACTAGCTGTATGTCATACTATGTCATAGGTTTTTCCTTGTTACCCACAACTCGGCTTGTTCATAAGAGCATTGTTTGGTAACATCACTTCTCAGGGCTTAAGCTAGGCTAAGATTTTAGGGAGAAGTCACTTCTCCCTCAGGTAAGATTAGGGAGAAGTGGAGAGATTTTAGGGAGAAGTGGCGAGATTTTAGGGAAAACGTGGAAAGATTTAAGCACCATGACATGCAAGCTGAAAAAGGAACTAAATATGCTTTATATAACGTTACTATTTTTATTATTCCCTGTCTTTGTTTACAAAGTCTATTAATTTAAAGTAAATAACAAATTCACTGAAAATGTCATTGATTCTGTTTTCTTATCATTTTTAACCTTGTGAATCTAATGAGATTAAACTGCAATTTCAAGATTTTTTTTCACTCTTGCAATGATTGTCCAAACCAAAAAAACCCTTTAAATATGAATACAATCAAAAAAGTTAATTCCATATCAGCAAAAAAAAATATAAATCAAGCTCCCAGTGCTAATGCACTCAAAGTCAGTCACTTTAAATAACAAGTACTGTGAATTAAATACATGTCAATAGCAGTGACATCACTATGACATCACACGGAATACACATCTTTGATCTGCTGGTGTCTCTTTGATACGCTGGTGTCGGCACACATTAAAGAAACAGTTGTCAAACAGGTTTAACCCAGTTTCTGATGGCAGGTGTCAAAAATTTGCGTAAATTTCAGTTAGGTTATTTTAGTCACAGAAAGTGTCAGTGATAATATTATGTTTCTAAAGTTTGGGTTTTGAAAAATACGAGTAAAATTAAGTGGATTTCAGGAAATTACTGGAGCCAAACACGGTAAGATACTTTCTTATGGTCAAAAAAGAATGTGTAAGCTTATGTAATATAAATCCCTACTGCTTTGTTTATCAATACTCAGTTTACAAAACAAGTGTCGCCTTCGCACTTCTCGGTAATCTGAAGTAGGCGGAGCTTAAATAATGCTATCGTGTATTCCAGTCGTGTCAACAGGCCGATAGCGGATAACTGGAGGAGTGTGGATAAAAAAAATCGGGCGACTTGAATTTCGCTTTGATGTTAGATTAGAGCGAAGTGGGGAGTTACAAAGCGACTATTTCGCTCAAGTCGCTCCCTAGCTCAAGCCCTGCTTCTGAAATTGTATTTTATGGCAGAAGAGATGCACTTGTATTCATTTCTTTATGTATGTATTATGCCTCTCTAGAGGCCATAATTTTCAATGGATCTTCATGAAAATTGGTCAAAATGGTCACCTTGATAATATCTAGGCCAAGATCGAAACTGGGTCACGTGCTGTCAAAAACTAGGTCAGTAGGTCTAAAAATAGAAAAACCTTGTGACCTCTCTAGAGGCCATATATTTCACAAAATCTTCATGAAAATTGGTCAGAATGTTCACCTTGATTATATCTAGGTCAAGTTCGAAACTGGGTCATGTGCCGTCAAAAACTAGGTCAGGAGGTCTAAAAATAGAAAAACCTTGTGACCTCTCTAGAGGCCATATATTACACAAGATCTTCATGAAAATTGGTCAGAATGTTCACCTTGATGATATCTAGGTCAGGTTCGAAATTGGGTCACTAGCGGTCAAAAACTAGGTCAGTAGGTCTAAAAATAGAAAAACCTTGTGACCTTTCTAGAGGCCATATATTTCACAAGATCTTCATGAAAATTGGTCAGAAGTTCACCTTGATGATATCTAGGTCAAGTTCGAAACTGGGTCACGTGCCATCAAAAACTAGGTCAGTAGGTCAAATAATAGAAAAACCTTGTGTCTTCTCTAAAGGCCATATTTTTCATGGGATCTGTATGAAAGTTGGTCTGAATGTTCATCTTGATGATATCTAGGTCAAGATCGAAACTGGGTCACGTGCGGTCAAAAACTAGGTCAGTAGATCTAAAAATAGAAAAACCTTGTGACCTCTCTAGAGGCCATATATTTCATGAAATCTTCATGAAAATTGGTCAGAATGTTCATCTTGATGATATCTAAGTCAAGTTCGAAAGTGGGTCACGTGCCCTCAAAAACTAGGTCAGTGGGTCAAATAATAGAAAAACTTTGTGACCTCTCTAGAGGCCATATTTTCCATGGGATCTGTATGAAAATTGGTCTGAATGTTCATCTTGATGATACCTAGGTCAAGTTTGAAAGTGGGTCACGTGCCTTCAAAAACTAGGTCAGTAGGTCAAATAATAGAAAAACCTTGTGACCTCTCTAAAGGCCATATTTTTCAATGGATCTTCATGAAAGTTGGTCTGAATGTTCATCTTGGTGATATCTAGGTCAAGTTCGAAACAGGGTCATGTGCGGTCAAAAACTAGGTCAGTAGGTCTAAAAATAGAAAAACCTTGTGACCTCTCTAGTGGCCATACTTGTGAATGGATCTCCATAAAAATTGGTCAGAATGTTCATCTTGATGATATCTAGGTCAAGTTCGAAAGTGGGTCACGTGCCATTAAAAAGTAGGTCAGTAGGTCAAATAGTGAAAAAACGTTGTGACCTCTCTAGAGGCCATATTTTTCATGGGATCTGTATGAAAGTTGGTCTGAATGTTTATCTTGATGATATCTAGGTCAAGTTTGAAACTGGGTCAACTGCGATCAAAAACTAGGTCAGTAGGTCTTGAAATAGAAAAACCTTGTGACCTCTCTAGAGGCCATACCCTTGAATGGATCTTCATGAAAATTGGTCAAATTGTTCACCTTGATGATATCTAGGTCAAGTTTGAAACTGGGTCACTTGCCTTAAAAAACTAGGTCAATAGGTCAAATAATAGAAAAACCTTGTGACCTCTCTAGGATCTTCATGAAAATTGGTCAGAATTTTTATCTTGATAATATCTTGGTCAAGTTCAAAACTGGGTCACATGAGCTCAAAAACTAGGTCACTATGTCAAATAATAGAAAAAACGACGTCATACTCAAAACTGGATCATGTGGAAAGAGGTGAGCGATTCAGGACCATCATGGTCCTCTTGTTTTGTTGTTTTTTAGCTTTATAATTTCATATTGAGGATTAACCTTGACATAATTCATTAAGTTGAGTGAGTTATTTGAGTGCTTCAGAATCTGTTGTTACATACCAACATACTCAGAATAATAGATGTCCCTTTACCTTCTGATTGTCTAACTGAAAACAAAATTCATCAGTATGTGTTTGAAACTTGACTATCACCATTTGCACTGCTTAATATTCTTGTTTTCATTGAATTATGGCTTTGAGACTTTGTACATAGTTACATGTATGTTAAGACCGGCTTTAGGAGAAAGTACCATAAATAATCTTTTATTTGGATTATGGTCCTTTTCTGCACTCTGCTTTCTTTAGTACCTAACATTGTTGAGTAAGACCACATATCTAGAATACTAATTGAGTAATATCCTGTAATTTGAAGCACTTCTACATTAAGATAAACAAGAACTGTAAAAGTACATTATACCATATTTTTGTTATGTTTTATAAGGACTGTTATTGAGATTCAAACATGTATCAATAAATTGAGTTTGGTCATTAGTTGAAACAAATATCCTCAGTGTAAGTCATCCCCCAAAAGGTATTTTTAGCTCACCTGTCACAAAGTGACAAGGTGAGCTTTTGTGATCGCGCGGTGTCCGTCGTCCGTCCGTGTGTCTGTGCGTGCGTGCGTCCGTGCGTCCGTCCGTAAACTTTTGCTTGTGACCACTCTAGAGGTCACATTTTTCATGGGATCTTTACGAAAGTTAGTCAGAATGTTCATCTTGATGATATCTAGGTCAAGTTCGAAACTGGGTCAAGTGCCTTCAAAAACTAGGTCAGTAGGTCTAAAAATAGAAAAACCTTGTGACCTCTCTAGAGGCCATATATTTCACAAGATCTTCATGAAAATTTGTCAGAATGTTCACCTTGATGATATCTAGGTCAAGTTCGAAACTGGGTCACATGCAGTCAAAAACTAGGTCAGTAGGTCTAAAAATAGAAAAACCTTGTGACCTCGCTAGAGGCCATATATTTCACAAGATCTTCATGAAAATTGGTCAGAACGTTCATCTTGATGATATCTAGGTCAAGTTCTAAACTGGGTCAGGTGCCGTCAAAAACTAGGTCAGTAGGTCAAATAATAGAAAAACCTTGTGACCTCTCTAAAGGCCATATTTTTCATGGGATCTGTATGAAAGTTGGTCTGAATGTTCATCTTGATGATATCTAGGTCTAGTTCAAAACTGGGTCACGTGCCTTCAAAAACTAGGTCAGTAGGTCTAAAAATAGAAAAACCTTGGGACCTCTCTAGAGGCCATATATTTCATGAGATCTTCATGAAAATTGGTCAGAATGTTCACCTTGATGATATCTAGGTCAAGTTCGAAAGTGGGTCAAGTGCCCTCAAAAACTAGGTCAGTAGGTCAAATGATAGAAAAACCTTGTGACCTCTCTAGAGGCCATATTTTTCATGGGATCTGTATGAAGGTTGGTCTGAATGTTCATCTTGATGATATCTAGGTCAGTTTCGAAAGTGGGTCACGTGCCGTCAAAAATTAGGTCAGTAGGTCAAATAATAGAAAAACCTTGTGACCTCTCTAAAGGCCATATTTTTCATGGGATCTGTATGAAAGTTGGTCTGAATGTTCATCTTGATGATATCTAGGTCAGGTTCGAAACAAGGTCATGTGCGGTCAAAAACTAGGTCAGTAGGTCTAAAAATAGAAAAACCTTGTGACCTCTCTAGAGGCCATACTTGTGAATGGATCTCCATAAAAATTGGTCAGAATGTTCACCTTGATGATATCTAGGTCAAATTTGAAACTGGGTCACGTGCCTTAAAAAACTAGGTCAGTAGGTCAGATAATAAAAAAACCTTGTGACCTCTCTAGAGGCCATACTTTTCATGGGATCTGTATGAAAGTTGGTCTGAATGTTCACCTTGATGATAACTAGGTCAACTTTGAAACTGGGTCAACTGCGGTCAAAAACTAGGTCAGTAGGTCTAAAATTAGAAAAATCTTTTGACCTCTGTAGAGGCCATATTTTTCAATGGATCTTCATGAAAATTGATCTGAATGTTCACCTTGATGATATGTAGGTCAGTTTCGAAACTGGGTCACGTGCGGTCAAAAACTAGGCCAGTAGGTATAAAAATAGAAAAACCTTGTGACCTCTCTAGAGGCCATATTTTTCATCAGATCTTCATGAAAATTAGTGAGAATGTTCACCTTGATGATATCACGTAAAATTCAAAACAGGGTCACGTACCTTCGAAAACTAGGTGAATAGGTCAAATAATAGAAAAACCTTTTGACCTCTCTAGAAACCATATTTTTCAATGGATCTTCTTGAAAATTGGTCAGAATTTTTATCTTGATAATATCTAGGTCAAGTTCAAAACTGGGTCACATGAGCTCAAAAACTAGGTCACTATGTCAAATAATAGAAAAACCGACTTCATACTCAAAACTGGGTCATGTGGGAAGAGGTGAGCGATTCAGGACCATCATAGTCCTCTTGTTTGAAGTTTAATATCAGAAGAAGTGACTGTATGTATTCTAAAATGTATGATTAGCTTGACGAGCATTTTAAATTTCACATAATTGTATGTGGTGTAAACAAAACTTCTTTATCAAGTTCTTCCTAGAATTTTCTAATTAATTTTGATGCTTGGAAAATATAAATGTTGTATGATTATTAGAATACACTTTGCTTTCAAAGCATCTTGTCATGGATTTTTTTATGAGTCTGTCCCAGTAAACAGAGCAACAGCCGATTCATTTAATATGTAAATTTTGATATTGATGAATTTATTTATTATGATATAATCATTTAAGCAAATGCTACGAAATTTCATGCCCACAAAATTAATTGTTTTACAGTATAATGTAGGATGGTAGTAATTCTCACTCGCTGAATGTACATTTGCATTGACTGAACGCTATCAAATCTAGGTTAAGACTTTAGTCAGTATATTATACACTTGATGTGTACATACATCCAATAGGTGAGACTGTAGTGTTTGCATATAATGTATAATTATCAGTTCTATCAGCGATGGACCTTTATTGTTATTTTCACTTATATTCTTGTGCTATCGTTACAGTATTATAAATATTATAATATGGTTAAAAATATATAGTCTAAGAGGTTATTTTTATGCATGCATATAGTTATACTGTTATATTATTTGCAAGTGTTCTATGAAATAGATGTTCTGTACCTTTAAGAAGGGTTAAGAAGCTTGCATGCTTTGATGTATCAAAGGAGCACCTGTGTTATACATGTTTGTCCACAAACAGTTGATTGTAATACAGAGGTTAAGATCTAGACTTGACACTTAGTCTAGACTGATAAAAAAGATATAACTGAAAAAATTTATTTACCCCTCTTTAAGTTCAGTAAGTATCTTACTACATTAAAATGTACATGGTTTTTACTCCAAAATAAGATAACATAAAAGTGTTTTGTGAATGTATAAATCTAAATTTTGTTAGCTTTTC
Source organism: Mercenaria mercenaria (assembly GCF_021730395.1). Lineage (NCBI taxonomy): Eukaryota > Metazoa > Mollusca > Bivalvia > Venerida > Veneridae > Mercenaria > Mercenaria mercenaria. Next base: position 56,782,803 of record NC_069372.1, read on the forward strand.
CATTTTCAGTTTTGGAAACTGAAACATTTATTATGCCCCTAGACAAAAAGTGTATGGTGGCTCATATTGGAGTCATGCATGTCCGTCTGTCTGTCTGCCGGTAATTTGTGTCTGTTCCTTATCTTCATCTTCTAAACCTTTGGGAAGATTTTCATTAAACTAGCGTCAATTCTTTACCTCATCAAGATGATGTGCAAAGAGCACAACCCAGGTCTATAGGTCTAAGTTTGGTGTCAAATAGCTTAACTTCATATCCATATCCACTCTGTATTGTCTAAACTGCTTGATATATTTTCATAAAACTAGCATCAGTAGTCTGTCTCATCAAAATGACATGCAGAGCACATAACACAGGTCACTCAGTCCAGGTGTAAGATAATATGTACGTTCGGTATCTTCTTAACCGGGATAATGATAAAACTAGGCAAATATTCATTCATTGAATCTCATCATGGGGATGTGCATAGTGTACAACACTGGTCAAGATAAAACATGAAAGACAAAGTTTAGGATCACAACATTTTATTTTTCCTGTATCAGAGGGGTGTCTGAGGGTGTTAATAGTACTTAGTGATAATGTAGTTCTTGTACATCTTCTGGATTTTGTGAACCCCTCTCAACCAGGCTGGTCCTTTATTTAGGAAAATTTCTATTACGATGGATTTCTTTGTTTACGGGGTATATTTAGGTCAGCTGATAATAAATGAAACAGTCTGGAACCAAAACATTTACACAGATCAGAGAATTTCCATATTTTGAAGGTGTTTTGGAGTATATGCTTAATCTTACTATTGTTTGAAATTTTGAAAATATTAATTTCTTACGCTTGATTGATGCACAAGGAGACCTATAAGGTCTGACCACTTGGTTTTGCTGTATCTCTTTGATTCCAGCAGGTATAAAAGTTTTTATTTCACTCCTCATATTTATATTTAGATGTAAATGAGGTTTGAAGCCAAAATTTTTAGTCCTGTTTGGTGTTGTGTTACCAGTGCTGTGTGGATGGGTCATAAAGTGCAGATCAATTCAGATCATACCATTTTTGTTGCAAACACTTCTCAAGTGCATTTGAACTTGAATTATAATAATGTTATACCTGACCCAGGTTTCATTTATATTGTTTAAGATAATTTCATATCATACATCTCTGTAACATTGTGGTTTTCCTCCACTTAATGTTGTAACTTGGATATTAATGTATGATTTGCAGGAGATCTGGAGTGGTTTCAAGTGTTTGGAGGATAAACTTAACTGTAAATTTGACATGTAGATATTGTACAGTTAAAATGATTTACAATTCTCTCAAGGTTCACTTGATTTCCTGCATCTAGTGTTAGTTTGGAACACGCTGATTTGCACCAAAGAATCAAGCGGCCGATACCTAACAACTTGATAAAACACTGATTTTTTCATATTTTACAGACTGCATGACATAAATACACACTGTTTAGAACTTGCTGAATGGCAATGTTTTCTACAACAATTTATCAATGTAAACAAAACAAAGTCAGGATGCGTGCTCCTTTCTTTAATTGATTTATTAGCTCACCTGTCACATACTGACAGGGTGAGCTTTTGTGATCACCCTTCGTCCGTCTTCCGTCCGTCCACAATTTCCTTGTGAACACGATAGAGACCACATTTTGTATTTGATTTTAATCAAACTTGCACTCAGCTTGTACGGGCATAATATCTCGGTTCCTTTCGAAAACTGGCCAGATCCCATCATAGGTTCCAGAGTTATGGCCCCTTAAAGGGCCAAAATTTGCTATATTTGGCTTGTGAACACGATAGAGACAACATTTTGCAATCAACTTTAATCACACTTGCACAAAACTTGTATTGGCATAATATCTCGGTTCCTTTTGAAAACTGGCCAGATCCTATCATGGGTTCCAGAGTTATGGCCCCTTAAAGGGCCAGCCCCATGTGGTTCTGGGACGATCTGTGTATGAAAAGAATTGGAACCACTGCCTTACCCTTGCATGATCGTAAGAGGCGACTAATAATGTCTTAACACTTGGTTTTGCTGTAACTCTGTGATTCCAGCAGGTATGCAAATTTTGATTCCATACCTCATGTTTTTATTTCGATTTAAATGAGATGTGAAACCAAAATTTGTAGTCCTGTTTGGCGCCATATAACCTATACTGTGTTGGTGGGCTGTAAAACCCAGATAAAATAAAACTTAAAGAGCCGAAATTTGCTATTTTTGGCTTGTGCAGTCATATAGAGACTTCATTTATGGTTTGATATGATACAAACTTGCAAAATATCTTCAACAACAATAAATTTTGGATTCCATGATGAATCTGTCAGATCCAGTCAAAGGTTCTGAAGTTATTTTATATCTGATTACCTCCCCTGATTTCAATCAAAATGAGTTTGTATCAGTAAGTACTTATAGGACTCATTTGAAATTTCATTATATCATTAATTGGACTCAGACAATCGGGGTAGATAACTATGGACTGATTTTATGTTAAATTACCTCCATTTATTTCAAATTAAAATGGATATATCTCCGTAACTAATGAAGATACTGATCTGAAATTTCATTTATGCCATCAGATGGACTTTAACAATCAGTGAAGATACATATTGACTGAATTTATGACAAATTACCTCCCTTTATCTTTTATGTAAATGAATATACCTACCAGCTTCTAATGAGATTTGTTTGAAACATTATTTATGTCTTCCATGGTAAGAAATTTCTACTTTTACTTACATTTCTAATATATTGTTGTAAAGGCTTGTACTCTGTATCTTCTACATGCATATACCAATGCATGATTACCTCCCCTGATTTTAATAAAAATGGATTTATCACAGTAAGTATTTATACGACTTATTTGAAATTTCATTATTGTCATTAGTTGGACTGAGACAATCAGGGTAGATAACTATGGACTGATTTATGTCAAATTACCTCCCTTTGTTTCAAATTAAAATGGGTGTATCTCAGTAACCAATGAAGATACGGATTTGAAATGTCATTTATGCCATCAAATGGACTCAGACAATCAGTATTGATAACTTTTGACTGAATTTATGACAAATTACCTCCCTTTATTTTATGGAAATTAATATACCTCAGCAGCATCTAATGAGATTGGTTTTAAATGTTATTTAAGTCTTTCAGGGTAAGGAATAGTCATGCTAGTACAAAAATGCAGCATTTGAGCCAAGAATCCTCAATCTTGGTATGGAGATTGGCTATGGCTAGTATGTGACCTATAGGTCAAAAGGGACTGTTGCAAGAAAATATTTATCCTGATTATATTTAAAGTGTATGCCTATGTGATCTATGTCAAAACTTGATCTTATTATTAAGAGCAATGGTACTCAGGTGAGCGATATAGGGCCATCATGGCCCTCTTGTTGATTTATTGATCATTTTCATTGTTATTGTTTTTTTTGTTTTTTTCATTACATTATATATTGCTAACAGAATTGTAAGCTTTTAAAACAATGTGATTTTTGCATATGTTTCTTTACCTTCAGTTAATACACAGAATTATGGTTGTCTTCATTAAAGAGAATTCCGATATTTTTTTTCCTTTCATAGAATTTTTTTTAATTCATATATATGATAGGAAAATGTGTGCTGAAAACAATGAACAAATAAAAATAATATGTCACCAGGCTTGTTTTTGTGAAAAATTGCTTTGAACACACCCACTGTTGCTGAAACTGCCAGCGATTTTTGAACATTTTCATAATTTTCTGCTTTTTTATAAATACCAACCAAAATATACATCCAGGCAGCACAATACGGTTTTTTTCTTATTACAGATTTTATCATATATTTACTTGATATCATAGTCATATCTGTAATACTCTATCCTTACAAAGATGGGTACAAATGAAAAAAAATGTTGTTTCATATTCACTTTTGTGAACTTTTTTCAATGAAAAATACCCATAGTGAAGAATATTTTTTTAAATTTTGAAAAAACTCTTTCATAGAATTTTTTCCTTTTTTTCTTGTGTATAGATAATTGTATTGTGAGCATAAAAAGGGCTAAAAATGTATGGGTCACCAGGCTATTTTTAGCTCATCTGATTTTTTGAAAAAAAATGATGAGTTATTGTCATCACTTGAGCGGTTGTCGGCGTCGGCGTCGGCGTCTGCGTCGGCGTTGCCTGGTTAAGTTTTATGTTTAGGTCAGCTTTTCTCCTAAACTATCAAAGCTATTGCTTTGAAACTTGGAATACTTGTTCACCATTATAAGCTGACCCTGTATAGCAAGAAACATAACTCCATCTTGCTTTTTGCAAGATTTATGGCCCCTTTTGGACTTAGAAAATATCAGATTTCTTGGTTAAGTTTTATGTTTAGGTCAACTTTTCTCCTAAACTATCAAAGCTATTGCTTTGAAACTTGGAATACTTGTTCACCATCATAAGCTGACCCTGTACATCAAGAAACATAACTCCATCTTGCTTTTTGCAAGATTTATTGCCCCTTTTGGACTTAGAAAATCAGTTTTCTTGGTTAAGTTTTATGTTTAGGTCAGCTTTAATCCTAAACTATCAAAGCTATTGCTTTAAAACTTGCAACACTTGTTCACCATCATAAGTTGACCCTGTACAGCAAGAAACATAAACTCCGTCCTGCTTTTTGCAAGATTTATGGCCCCTTTGGACTTAGAAAATATCAGATTTCTTGGTTAAGTTTTATGTTTAGGTCAACTTTTTCTCTTAAACTATCAAAGATATTGCTTTGAAACTTGCAACACTTGTTCACCATCATAAGCTGACCCTGTACAGCAAGCAACATAACTCCATCCTGCTTTTTGCAATAATTATTGCCCCTTTGGACTTAGAAAATCATTTTCTTGGTTGAGTATTATGTTTAAGTCAACTTTTCTCATAAACTATCAAAGCTATTGCTTTAAAACTTGCAACAGTTTTTCACCATCATAAGTGGACACTGTACATCAAGAAACATAACTCTATCCTGCTTTTTGCAAGAATGATGGCCCTTTTTAGACTTAGAAAATCATGGGTAGGACAATATTTCTATTACACTAAAAAAAATCAGATGAGCGTCAGCACCCGCAAGGCGGTGCTCTTGTTTATGTTAAGACCGCTAGAATACAAACACTTGTTCGGACGGAAATGGCGCGAACCTGCCCAAATTGATTACATGTGTCTGCTAAAAGTTTTAAAAAAGTTTTAAAAATTCTTAATTCTTTCTATAATTGCATACTAAATAATCTGAAAGGTGATATTGTCTTATCAGTACTAAGTCAATTATCTTACATTATATGAAAAACACTGTCTTTATACTAAAATGCGATGTGAAAACACAACCACAAAAATAGCAAGATACCTGTCAGGCATGATACTTGTCAATACAACATAAACCAGTATCAACATTTGATTACTGATATAACTTATCAAAAATGTTATTTCATTCAAGATTCCTCATATTTAAGATTGTCTGTAACATGTTTCAACAAATGTTGACTTTAGTTCAGTTTTCCATAGAAAGTGTCGGCTGCGCAGAAAGATGCGCATTAAAAACTATAGGAATTCCCTTTAACATGTTAAGATTTTGTAAAGAATATTTGACAGTGTCAAAATTGTTATGCCTCAAGTTGTGGAATTACTGTTAAATCCACCTTTTCTGAAGAGAGAGTTTTCCAGTGTTGTATTGTACTGTTTGTATTGTATCATTGTACAGCACTCCAAAGGTGATAATAGGAACTTTTTAAATTTTCAAAATATTTCAATTAGTTTTGAATATATTAGCAGAAAACAATTTTGATATGTATTTCTGTCATTTTGGACCCAAAAAACATTATCTTTTAGTAATCACTCCTTTTAAACAAGTAATGGTACTGTCAAAATTGAAAGATGGACAAGTTCATTATAGAAATTTGGCAGGGTAAGGGTTAAGGTTATATATAACTCATGTCTGATTCTTGCAAAATAAAGCCACAATTCTTGAGAAATGCTTCTACAGATTAGGTGTCACTGGATGAAACAGTAAATATGCTGTTGACACTTATGCTGAATTTATTTGCATTGATTTTATTTTGCATTTGCATTTTAATTCTTGATATTGATAGTATCTCAAGGAGTTTTGTACTGTACAATGAATTTGATTTGATAAGGTTCAAATTTATTTAAATATTCAGTAAGTCTGAATGGTTTCTAACTCTTTGTATTTTGTAAAAGTTATCATGTAAATTGTGATAATATCTCTTCAAAAAATAAAATATCTCTTACAAGCTGTTGTTTGTTGCAATGGATTTAAATATTCATGAATTTTATTTTATACCAGATTTATACAGCTCCCTATACAAAGGTGTTTTTACATACAAAGGCATCCGCTTGGGGTGCCAAAGTCATCTTCTGCTAGTACAAGCACAGCGATCTGACTAGAGGGACAGAGTGAGAGAGAGCCCCTTAAAAAACAGAGAGAGAGGAAAATACATTTGATACAGGCCTGTCCAGCTAACTTAGCCTTGTTCTTTGCGAGTAGACAGTCTGGGTCTTTAATACACCTTGTGTGTAGCACCAATACACGCTTCGACTTCTTTCCTTGAAAAAAGCCAGTACTGGCCTCTTGGTTAGGTGGGAGACACTAAAAGAATTCCTCAGAAATTTCCTGTGCCTGGACTTTGATTCGAACTCCCAACAAAATACCTTAAAACACAAAATAAACAGAAATTGTGCAGGATGTCTGTTAATGTTGACTGTATTATGTGACAAGATCTGGTAACAAAAACTGAGTCAAAATTAAAAGGTTACAGTGACATTGAGACTGAATAGTGTTTCCAAATACTGGTCAACAATGGTCAAACTTCATAGTTTGATTGCCTGTGGATATCATATGGGTCTGTAGGTCACAGTGTCTTGTGAATGGCTTCTGAGCAATAACTGAAAAACACTGCTCATTTTAGAATATGACCCCTATTGCGTTCTACTTTAGGTGTAAGTAGGTCTAAGGTCAAGATTATAGTAACCTTGAGACTTGAAATGGGTTCTAATCAAAATCAGAGAATTCACCTATGGCCATCAAAGGACCTATAACATTATTGTCTATGGTCAGTAAATGACAATTTTTGGTTTGCTAAGACCAAAGTGACTGAAAAGAGTTCCTGATCAATAAATGCCAAACGTTTCGACTTTCCTAGGACTGTCAAACATGGGATTACTGCCTGTAGCCAGTGGATGGCCACTGTTGTTTCGAGGACAAAGGTCGATGCCATTTTCATTTCATTTCCATTCAGATAATTTTTGTTGCTTTTAGCACTGGCACCAGAGCACCAAGTTGTGCTTTGAATTTTGTCAAAATAAATTATAAACAAAGATAAACACAAAAGAAACTCAAAATCGCAGTCTTATACGATATGCCCCATTCATATTTTCCCTGTAATTTTTTTATTTGTTGGATTTAACGTCGCACCGACACATGATAGGTCATATGGCGACTTTCCAGCTTTAATGGTGGAGGAAGACCCCAGGTGCCCCTCCGTGCATTATTTCATCACGAGCGGGCACCTGGGTAGAACCACCGACCTTCCGTAAGCCAGCTGGATGGCTTCCTTACATGAAGAATTCAACGCCCCGAATGAGGCTCGAACCCATATCGATGAGGGGCAAGTGATTTGAAGTCAGCGACCTTAACCACTCGGCCACGGAGGCCCCTTTCCCTGTAAAATAGAGAAAGTATGAACTGGATGATATGAATAAGACTGCGCTTTTGAGTTTGTTTTGGGGTTATTTTGGTTTGAAACTTATTTTGACAAAATTCAAAGCACAGCTTGATGCTCTGGTGCCAGTGGCTTTTAGCTCTCCCCAACTTTGTTCAGTCTGAGCTGTGGTTCACATCTTCTCCCATGGAAATACTAGTCCACTCTGTAGCATCATGGCAAGGTTCATTCTCACTTAATGAACCTTTATAAATCCTTGTCTTTAGCATCATTATGGAGTTTGGAACTAGTAAATTAATTCATTCAAAACACTGACAATGCCATGCATTGCATAGAAGAAAATGTCGAAGTACAATAAATCTTGTGATTTCTCTAGAAATAGTGTATTCTTATGTGTGTGACATTTATTAGACCGAAAGACAAACCGTGGTTTAATTCAGAAATTCGCAAATATTCGCATCAGAGAGATAGACATTTTCACAGAACATGCTAACAAAACATCATATTGGCTGTTCGCAAATAATATGAAGGAAAAATATGGAAAAGAGTTTTTTTTCTGGTTACAGTCTAGAACTTTCATTGAATGACTTTAAGCTGCGTAAATACAGGCAAACAGTAAAATTGCTTATTAAGGATAACTGTTCGAATAACGAAAGTGCACCAACCCAAAAATGTAAAATATAGCTATTTATTGTCCGATATCGATAAAGCAAATGTTCTTAATGAATTCGTTCTGTCTATTTCACACGTTCATGACACAAATACGGAACATTCTGATTTTTTATTAAAAAATTACCAAAAATTCTTGAAAATTTTATCATTTAGGAACAAATATGGCAGACGTTTTAGATTTTTTTTATAGTAAAAAAAGCATCCGGACCAGAAGAAATAAATCATAAAATGTTAAATGAACCTTTTAAAATGTGGTATTAGTTCAGTAGGGAGAGCGCAGATCTATGGATCGCTGTGTCGTGAGTTCGATCCCCGGGCGAGATGTATGTTCTCCGTGACGATTAATTTGATAACAGACATTGTGTCTGAAATCATTCGTCCTCTACCTCTGATTCATGTGGGGAACTGTTGGCAGTTACTTGCGGAGAATAGGTTTGTACTGGTACAGAATCCAGGAACACTGGTTAGGTTAACTGCCCGCCGTTACGTAACTGAAATACTGTTGAAAAAACGGTGTTAAAAAAAAATAACGTTGTGGTAGCTCTTTGTCTACTTTATAATCGTTCTCAGTCCGAATATGTATATATCCATGAAGCTAGATATTAGAACATATTATGCCTCTATAAACACGGACCGTCAGCTTACTAAATATTTCTAAACATATGTTAAACTATCTAAATGGCACCTTATATTCCAAAATTAGTTAGGTTTTTTTTACCATGAAATTCAATTGTTAGTCAACTTACTGATCTCTTTAATCAAACATGCAATGCTTTAGGCAACAAAGTTTCTACGCATATTGTAATTTGTGAGAGCCAGTACGGAAACATCATTTATTGCCATTGAACTTATCTCACTTTTTTCATTCATATTAAAAACTGCTTATGTCAGTACTGGTTGAGAAATATTACATATGATCCGAAATATGCTCTAGTCAGTTGTCTTTTCAGCGACAGAACTTTCAAAACGAATAGCCTGAACACTAAACATACTAGAGAATCAGCCTCATAGAAAACTTAAAAATGTATGTATACAACCTTCCCATTGTTTCATATTTCTTACAAGCGGCGAACGATCATTATCAGTACATCAAACAGGCATTAGAAATTTTTTGTAGCCCGGAGAATGACATGTACAGCAATTCCTGAATACGAGCGTGGCGCTATGATAGAAGACGACGAACATTATCTTTTTCAATGTCAAAAATACAGCCCAGAAATCATTTTATAGACACTATAGAATTACATCCTTTGAGTATACGAATGAGTTACTTTTGGTATAAATACTTTAAATGAATTTCAATTCATTATGTTTATTACATCATGAAAGAATCTAAAAGATTATGATATTTTTGTAAGATTTTACTGTTTAGTTTTCTGTTTCGTGATTTTAATGATGTATATCGAAATAACAAGGATCTTTGCGGTAGAATCAGTTTGGAGTCTATTCATGAGAGGTAATGAAATGTGCAGTACCCGTAAAGTCTCCCGGCACCACGGTTAAGCGAAATTCTATTGTATTTAGTAAAAATGAATTTTCTCTATGATCCAAAAGGACAAAAAATATAACACTGAAGATGCTACATTTTCTCACCCAGCTGGTCTACTTGAAATCCGGTTAGAATATTTATCTTTAAAGTTAATGAAATCTAGGTCAAACGATATCTGTGCCAAATGGGTACTAAAATGTGTTAAATTATTAATAAAGGTATAAGCACGTCATAATTTACTGATTTTCATGTAGCATAGCACGAATAATTTTCTGTTTTAACGGATATTATTCATGATAAATGTTGCTTTAATACGGCGTAGAATTGATTAAGTCAATTAGTAGGCCGATTTTTTATATTTGATACAATGCTTGTAAAAATGGAAAATAACTGATGACACTCACCTTTGTTTATGGGTTTTTCTCGTGACATGTACTACACGGGTGGTAAACGCGCAATCCAATTCCCAGTGGGAATACGCTATAAAAATGGGTTGCGCGACTTCCGGTGCTGGTGTTGCGCATCAATATATACAAAATCGAGGTAGGTGGGTTTTTGTTTTTTTTAATGACACATTTACGAGTGCTTTCGAAAAAAATCAAAATGCTATTCGACACAAAAATGAATAAAGATCATATGTGTGAAATACCAACTTATTAATTTAAGAATCAGCTCTGTTATCGCGAAAACTCTGCTGGCTCGAACTGTCAAAAAAAAAAATATGGAATCATGAAAAATGCAAATTTTCTAACTCTTGTGCCTTCTCTCTGGAAATGTGACACTTGTAATGATCAAGCACGTGTAAAACAGTCATGAATATTACATACACTTGAATGAAATGTTGCTTTTGGGGGAAAGATTGGCAAAAAATAATCGGGAATGGGGTTGCGCCCCGGGAATGGAGTTGCGCGTATACATTATATACATTATGATGTATACGAGCAACTCCCCATATAACAGACATGCGTTGGCCCAACGTTGGGCCAACGGCAGACTCTTCGTTGGCCCAACGAAGATTTCCGACGTTGGCCCAACGCCATTTTGCTAATTGGCGCAACGTTGGCCCAACGGTTGGTACACCGTTGGCCCAACGACTGGTATCCTACACTCATCGTTGGCCCTCAATTGGGCCAACAACTGATATCCTACACTCATCGTTGGCCCTCCATTGGGCCAACAGCATTCTTTCGTCTATCATCGTTGACCCATCGCCATTTTGCTTATTGGCGCAACGTTGGCCCAACGGTTGGTACACCGTTGGCCCAACGACTGGTATCCTAAACTCATCATTGGCCCTCCATTGGGCCAACAACTGATATCCTACACTCATCGTTGGCCCTCCATTGGGCCAACAGCATTTTTTCGTCTATCACGGTTCGTCTATAACTCTGTTTCTTTGTTGGCCAAAGATGGATGCCAACGCTATCCCAACGATAACGAAATTGAAAAAAAGACTAAAACTAGCATTGTCTAATACTTGTTTTATTTTCAAATAGTTGTGATTTTGTTAACATTTAACAAAAAGAAATCTAACATTTATTTAAAGTTTGTTTGCAATTTTCCTGAAGAAATATAACAGAATATTTCATCACTATAACATGTAAAATACTGATTCCAGTCTTTTATAAATCTAAATATTTTTCTTATTTCAGTCACTAATTAAATACTACTGAAGTGAATTACTGTCTGTATATTAACTCATTATATATCCACGTTCTGTTTATTTGTTTTATTTTCTCACTGACTTGCAGCTTTTTATATTTTTATTTTTTCCTTTGCACCACAGTGCTAGGCACTCCATTATTACTCCCTTGAACAGCACCCTGTAAAAAACAAAAATCATAATGTTGATTAAACCATCTACGTCAAATTGATAACAATAACTAAAGAAATGCACATAAACCTCTGGACATAAACTTGCGTAAAATGTATGAAATTAATTTTTGTCTGTATTTAACCGACAAAAATATGTTAGAATTAACAAGAAAATGAGTTATTTTATTTACAGAATTTAATACTCAACACAAGTGCCATCCGCCAGCTTTAGATATAAGTATTTAACAGATGTTCAAGTCATATGGATATAACATGCATACAGGATATAAAAAGAAATTCTGTATAAGATTCCACAACTTTATCAAAAAATATTTTAAAAAAAATAAACTTCTACTTACAGTTTATAGCTGGAAGACCGGGTTTTTGTTAAATCTAGACCTATCACATGTATAATAGTTTCCTTTACTTCACATGTCTATAGAAATCTGGCCTAGAGAGTAAAATTAACCACATTTTCTGGGATTTCTTACATAACTCGGGTTAACGAGAGTTCATGTTCTGGAATATTCAACAGATTTATTGTAAACATTTTATGATTGTATAAAATTAGATATTTGTTATAGAGTTAGTAAGAATTTTTTTTTCAATACTTTTTTCACAATTTTTTCAAGGTAGTAGATTTGAAATAGTTCAAAATATCATTACGGCTGCAGATAAGTTTTTAGTTTAATTAGCCCAAATTTAACTGATTACGAACTGGTGCAGAAAAGTGTATATAATAATTAATTAAATATTGCATGTTACACCTACACAACCCGTGTTTACCTGTGGGGGCTTGTGATAAAACAGTGACCTGTAAAATATACAATTATTATATTATTTTTTCTAATGGACCAACGTTGGGCCAACGTTGGGCCAACGATGTTTTCTCTGTGTAAGTCTTTCTCTGAAAATCAATATAGGGCCAATGCAGAGATATCTGTGACTGAAATTTAAAGTTGGTTCAACGTTGGCCCAACAGCTGTATTTACAATACTTATTAATCATTGTTGGGCCAACAGTGGCCCAACAACGATTATCCTTTGACGGTTTTCCGTCGTTGGCCCAATGACTTCATGTTTACAGGGTCCATTCCCGGTGCGCAACCCCATTCCCGATTATTCTTTTGTCAATTATGTCCCCGTAAGCAGGATTTGAAGCAAATAATTTTGATATTCGTTAATTTATATCAGTTGAGTTATCATATAAAGCATCAGATGTCCTCAGATTAGGCATATGAGGTCAGAAACTTTCATTTTTGTTGATTTCATACTTTTTTCACGCTTCGTGTCGCCTGAGTTTTTGTGATAATAGAGCCGAATCGTAAATCACAAACCAGATATTTTACACATATGATGTATTATCATATTTGTGTCGAATAGCATTTTGCTTTTTTCAAGAAAATTTATTCTTGTCTCATACTAAGCAAAATCATAACTTCATATACCTCAATTTCGTCCTTTTTTACGCGCAACACCAGCACCGGACGTTGCGCAACCCATTTCAAGCGTATTCCCGGCGGGAATTGGATTGCGCGTTTACCACCCGTGTACTAGCTCGGAAGTTGCGACATCTAACGATTTACCGTATACCTCTGAAAGAGGTAGCTCTGTGTGAATAGTAATGTTTAAAGAATTGCATTAACTTATACAGTCTTAAAGTTAACATTGTTTCGCACTGTGTTGCAATTTTTAAACAACTTTTATCGTGTCATTTTTTTTTAAATCTTGTATCATTTATAATATTTCCTCAAGCTCAAACAGAAACAAATTTCAAAGTGATAACCCTTGGACAAAACGTTCACAGAGAATTCATCATACCAATCTAAAAGAAACCTCAGAGTATTGGTTAACAGTTATAAAACACAAAATAAAACTGTCCAGAACATTTTTTCTATGGAGTCTCAACCAAAAGTAATTAATCAGACAGAAATTTAGCTCCAACACTAAATATTATGGTCGAGTCCTGCGAAACTGTTTTAATTAAATTTTGCTCTCTACATTCAAAAATAACCATGGGGCAGAAGTAAAACCTACCTACATTTCTTCCACAATATGTAATTTAAAGAGTAAAGGCAAAATAAAGAACTTTTACCGCGTGTAACTCGGTATTTTTAAAAATGTCTAGCCCTGTGGACGCATTGGCCGAGAGAGCTAAGACGCTTCCCTACGGAGATGAAGGCCCCTGGTTCGAATCCTGGCTACTCCCATTGCGGTGTGTCCTTGGGCAAGGCACTTTATCACGATTGCCTCAGTCGACCCAGCTGTAAATGGGTACCAGCAAACTGCTGGGGGTAAGGTATAATTGGTTTTAATTGTTCTTTATATAGGGTCGCAGAAAAGCTCTATAGAGCATATGTTATAAATTATTTCACCAAGCTATCAAATGAAAAAAAAAATCCGCTTTTGTACAATAAATCAATAAATTTATAAGTCTTGAAAAACAGTTTAATTTACTAGAAAAAAGAAATGTACAGTAAAGAAAAAAAGTTTGGTCCTAATGCGGCTTGAACTTAATTAGTCAAAGTGGGTTTATCGTAGGAATCGTTGGGTTAATAAATATTTGTACATTGTATTATCGTTTATTAATAAAACCCGGCCCCACCCGGCCCCGCCCGGCCCTACCCGCCCGGCTCGGCCCACCCCCAAACCACGGAAATAGCCGATTCCGATTGTACGGAAACCACCGGAAACTTACGGACGGAATGCTAAGATAATTACGAATGGTGATACCGTCATCTTAATCAAGGCAAATTTATGTGTATTTTATTTCATTATTACAAAAGTAGAAGCAAAGTATTTAATATTGATGATACGTATGTTTGATGAAGTATTGCACTTGACATAAGCAAAGACCTAAAATAACAAGATATTTGAATCACACTCAGTCAAAGAAGTAATACGTTCGGCAATCGATGTGTCATTTTGTGTACCGGACAGACACGAGATAGCAGTTTACAGGATAAATCTACTTTCAACAGAACTGGACAAGCTAGTTAATGGTACGTCGTTATTTCACACCTAACGATGTGACACTAGGTTGTGTAGTACGGCGAAGGGGTCTATACCGTGCACTGGAAGTATTTATAAAATTTGGTTGCCTGACCAAGATAGCGTTTTAGCATATTAAGTATTAATTCAATAAAAATATCTTGCCTTAGGGAACATATGAATATAAACACTCTTATATTAAAGTTGTCAAAGATTTGCATTGATAAGTACACATTTTGCGAAAATTAACTAGATATGTAAGTTTATGAAATTATTATTGTTACGCGCATATAGCCAATCTGCGCATTTGGTAAATCGCGCAGCGCAAATAACCAATTTGTTGTCTGCGCAACGATTTGTAAATCGGGCAACCTTATATATTTCTTATATGCGCAGGGTAACTGTCTTGCGCGTTTGGTAAATGAGTCTGCGCTTTTAACATATGGATGATATCTCCCGATAAAATTGAATATCATTAGAGGGTTAGACTTGTAGGCCTACATAAAACTGTTTAAGTTTTAAAACTGACGGTGATCAGGCGCGGAAAGGTGTGAATTGACTGTGCTTAATTGTTAAAGAACATTTTTTTAAAGTAAATGAGCGTATTTATGCGGTAATTTCAATGAGATGCTCACGTCCCTGGTAGTTTATGGACTAAACATTTCTGTTGACGACGGTATTAAGAGTCATTTGTCATAGGTGTTAAAAAACTTTAAAATGATACAAAATACCCAAAGAATATTTAATAACACAAGTTTTTTTATTTCTTTTTTATTATTTTTTTTAACTTTTAAACGCCGTAGCCTGTGCGGGATGTTGATCCAGCGCTAATATCAAATCCTGAAATGACACCGATATTTCAAATATATATTGATCATTTCTTACAGATCGTATTGTTATTTTTTAATGTTTTGTAGTACAAAAGAGTAATTTTCGCTAGAACGTGAACGAATTTTTGTTGCTGCACAAGATGTGTCCTGCGCTAATAGAAAATCTGGAAATTACTCTTGATAATATGAATAACTGCCATAAAACCATGCTAACTTTTACATTGTTTAACAATTACAGACTGATATTGCAAATCTTGGTTTTAAAAATGTGTCATAAATTTATTTCAACATCAGTAAATTCATGGGAGTCGGTCACCAGTTTCAATATCTGCAGTATGATACAATATGCAATAAAACTCAAACATGCGTGAAGGTGTGATTTCCTTCGGATAGCCACATCGTCCTCTCTATTCTTTTTATAACTAAAGTATTTTTACTTCATTCGATCACACGCAGTCATTTTATACCGGATATAGAACATAAAGGAGACTTACATAAAAGACTGAATTGCCACACTTACCACAATTCACCATATCGCTTTTTTTCATCATATTAAAAAGCGCAATTCTTTTTTACCAACGTGAGCATATCTCTTGACATGGCCAAGATTAAAAATTAAAAACAAAATAAGCAGACTTAAAAGACGATTCTAACAGATCTTTTATACTTATAATCATTTTTTAATGTTTTATAGTGAGACAGATAGAATAACTAATAAGTTTCGTCAAAATGTGAACGAAATTTTACATTTTGTAGGTGCGCAAGATGTGTGTCCTGCTTTAATAGAACTGTGAAAATAACTCCAATAACTTGAATATCTCTTATAAACCATTTCAACTTTTACTTCGTTTTTCGATTACAGTCTAAAAATGTAGCTTTTGAAAATCTGATATAATGTTTCATCCGTAGCCTGCGCGGGATGTTGTTCCTGCGCTAATAGTAAATTCTGAACTGACGCGATATTTCAAACATATTTCAATTCTAAAGATACTATTTATATAACTTCATAAAAAATGTTTTCGGAGTAGAAAAGAATAGAAAGAAGCGTGATTTCCGTCATAACGAGAACGAAATATTACATTTGTTATCTGCGCAAGATGTGTTTGCCCTGCGCTAATAAAAAATCTGGAAATAATCCTGATAACTTGGATATTTATCATCACCATGCTAACTTTATTATTGTTTTGTGATTACAGGCTGTAATTGTAGCTTTTGCCAAATGAATATTTTGTTACATCTGTATCTTGCGCGGGATGTCGGCCCTGCGCTAATAAAAATTCTGGAAATGATCCTGATTACTTGAATATCTTTCATAAACCATGCTAAATTTAACTTTGTTTTATGTTAACAGACTGAAGTTGTAGCTTTTGCAAAGACCAAATGTAATTTTAATTCTGTAACCTGCGCGGGATGTCAGTTCTGCGCTAATAGCAAATCCTGAATTTAAATTATTCAATTTATAAAACATATCATTTATGTACCTTTTAAAAATGTAGTAGAAATAGATAGAAACAAGAGTGGTTTCCGTCGTTTCTGTGCAAGACGTATGTCCTGCGCTAATAGAAAGTTTTAACATTACTCCGATAATTTTCATTACGCTATGTCAACTTTAATTTTGTTATTACAATTACAGACTAAAATTGTAGCTAGAATATAAAGTTACTTCTACATAATTCGGCGGGATGACGGTCCTGCACTAATCGCAATTCCTGAAATGTCAACAATATACCAAATATATGTCATTTTTTACAATTCTAATTGATATTATTTTTTTTTCATGCTTTTATAATGCAAAATAGATAGAATAACGAGTAAATTCCATCAAAACTTGCACCAAAATTTACATTTTGCAGCTGCGCAAAATGTGTGTCCTGCTCTAATAAAAAAATCTGAAAATTACTCTGTGTACTAGAATACCTTTTATAAACCATGTAAATTTTATCATTGTTTTACGGGCTGAAAGTCTAGCTTTTGCCAAAATGAATATCTGATACATCTGTAATCGGCGCGGGATATCTGTCCTGCGCTAATAGCAAATCCTGAAATGATGCCGAAACTTCAAATATATAACTCTCACGATAGAATGACGTCACGTTAACGTGCGTTGACGTCAAAGATTTTGTTGCGACAAAGAAAAGCGCGTGTATATTTATCTACTGTTTTAGATTAAGGGCATACTGGTATTGGAATCGAAATTAAATTATAGCAAAACCATGTTTTAAACACTCTTTATACACTCGGGGTGTTCATACGTCGTACAAAAAAAACACTCGGGATTCGCTCTCATGATATTATCACGCCGACGTATAACCGCCCGTCGTGCATAAACATGCATAGACATACATCTGCGCAGATAACAAATGTAAAATTTTGTCCTCGTTATGACAGAAATCACTCTTTTTCTATTCATTTTTACAGTACTCATTTGAAAGTTTCATAAATAGTGTGTTTTATGAATGAAATATATTTGAAATACAGTGTAATTTCAAACTTTGCTATTAGCGCAGGACCGACCTCCCACTCAAGTTACAGCTGTAACATTATAGATCCATTTAGATTTGTAAAAAAACTACAGTTTTAGTCTGTAATCGTAAATCAAAGTAAAGTTAATATGATTTATAAAAGATATTCAAGTTATCAGAGTAATTTCCAGATTTATTATTAGCGCAGACACACTCTTGTGCAGATAAAAAATTAAATTATTTCGTTCTCGTTATGACAGAAATCACTCTTTTTTCTATTCATTTTTTACAGTATTCATTTTGAAAGTTGCATAAATACATGTAGTATGTTTTATGAATGAAATATATTTTAAAATACAGTGTAATTTCAAACTTTGCTATTAGCACAGGACCGACCTCCCAAGCAAGTTACAGGTGTAACATTATAGATCCATTTAGATTTGTAAAAAAAAGCTATAGTTTTAGTCTGTTATCATAATCTAAGTAAAAGTTATATGATTATAAAAGATATTCAAGTTAACAGAGTAATTTCCAGATTTATTATTAGCGCAAACACACATCTTGCGCAGATAAAAATGTAATATTTTCTATCTCGTTATGACAAAAATCAGTCTTTTGTCTATTCCTTTTTTACAGTATTTATTTGAAAGTTACATAAATAGTATGTTTTATGAATGAAATATATTTGAAATACAGTGTAATTTCAAACTTTGCTATTAGTGCAGGACCGACCTCCCAAGCAAGTTACAGGTGTAAGATTATAGATTCATTTTGAAAAATTATAGTTTTAGTCTGTAATTGTAAATCAAAGTAAAAGCTGATATGATTTATAAAAGATACTCAAGTTATCAGAGTAATTTCCAGATTTATTATTAGCGGAGACAAACATCTTGCGCAGATAAAAAGTGTAATATTTCGTTCTCGTTATGACATAAAACACTCTTTTTCTAATCATTTTTTTACAGTATTCATTTGAAAGTTACATAAATAGTATATTTTATGAATGAAATATATTTGAAATACAGTGTATTTCAAACTTTGCTATTAGCGCAGACGACCACTCCCACGCAAGTTACAGGTGTAACATTATATATCTATTTAGATTTGTAAAAAAACTATAGTTTTAGTCTGTTATCATAAATTAAGTAGAAGTTAATATGATTTATAAAAGATATTAAGTTATCAGAGTAATTTCCAGATTTTCATTTAGCGCAGGGCACGACACATATCTTGTGCAGCTACAAAATATAAAATTTCGTTTACGTTTTGATGGAAAATTAGGTCTACTCTTTATTCAATCGATTTTGTACTATAAAATAATAATAATAATATAGATAAGATCTGTAAGAATTTTCTTTTAATTCAGTACGATGGTAAAATTCAACAACAACACGTGAATATTTGAGCCGTGCCATGAGAAAACCAACATAGTTGGTTTGCGACCAGCATGGATCCAGACCAGCCTGCGCATCCGCGCAGTCTGGTCAGGATCCATGCTGTTCGCTTTTAAAACCTATTGGAATTAGAGAAACTGTTAGCGAACAGCATGGATCCTGACCAGACTGCGCGGATGCGCAGGCTGGTCTGGATCCATGCTGGTCGCAAACCCACTATGTTGGTTTTCTCATGGCACGGCTCATTTATCTTTTATAAACGTTTTATCAACGTTTCGGCGCTTACGCCTTCATCAGGATTTTTTTTCTTCTTTTAATTCTGTTACTTTTTATTTCATCTTTTATCTTAGACATGTTGAGAGATATGCTCCCGTTGGTAAAAAGAATATTATTGTGAAATTTCAAGAAATTTCAATATAATAAAAACGATATTTTGCTAAGTGTGTGCTCGGGTGAAGTAGAAAATTATAAAAATAGCCTAAAACATACCAGAGGACGACCTGTGCAAGCTGGAGGAAATCACACCTTCACGCATGTTTGGGTTTTATTGCATCGTGTATAAGATCGAAGGTATGGAAACCTGGTGACTGACTGCCGTGAATTTACTGATGTAGAAACAAATTCATGACACATAATTTAAGTACCAAGATATTCAGCATTGACATCAATATTTATTGATAAATTGACCAACTGCATGATTTATCAAACACGAAATGCAAATTTCAGATATATAAAGTTACATTTGTTATTTGCGCTGCGCATTTTGTAAATCGCGCAGGTTAAATTTATCCTGCGCAACGATTGGTAAATCGTTGCGCATATAACCAACGTACAAATATTTGTTATATGCGCTGCGCGTATGGTAAATAGCGCAGATTGGTTATTTGCGCTCAACATCATTATACTCCTTTTGCCTATCTCGGTTGCGCAACCAAGAAAATAGACGAACTTCGAAGCTATGCGCTGTTTTCATACCTTCCATTTGATTAAGGTTATTGAAGTATTCAAATTTGAATATAAAACTATAAATTATATCAAAAGCTAAAAAATAAATAGTCAACTTTTTACATTTTTTCATATTAAAGGGAGGCAATTTCAAAATTTCATAAAAAGTATCAAAGTAAACATTTCCAGAAGAGGCATAACTCTATGTAATAATAGGTCTTTGTTCCTCAAATACAAGAAAACTGACAAAAATATCATAAAATGTTGCTCAAATGATAAATCATATGATTTAGCTTTAAACAAAACCGGGTGATATGTATGGAGACTGGAACAACTGATACGTATTAGACCTTCCTGATGGAGATGATACCCGGAGTTACAGTAAGTTGTAGAAATGAATGAACTGGAGTATAAAATATGAAAGATCGGTCGCAAAGTTTCGAACCCGGACCCCCACCCCACCCCGAAACATGCCCGCTCAGTCTGTTTAAAACAAAACAATAAAAAACGGTAAATATCTAATGTGGATAAATGGGAGGGAGTGATAGCAATGAACTTTTGTGTTTTAACAATTTACTGCTAACGTTATTTTTGTTTTTAGATTATTTAATTTTTGATTTCTCTTTCTTTTATATTTGAAATAATACTAGCATATCTTTTTAACACAGAATTAAAAAAAAAACCCAGTCTGGTCGGACTACGAACTATTTCAGCCTATGCTTATACAACTATTCACACCGTGAATATTAACTTTTTTGTTTTTAAAATGAACATTTTAAAGCATGGATTACAAATGTGTGCAATTCAGATGTTAAATTATTATACCCCACACAATGTCCAATGCAATTTTCCCATTAGTTTAACTTGAATAATATATCATATTTACAAGCGTTTTATATCTCGTGCGCAAAATCGTTATTTTCAATTTCTGCGCATGTGATATTATACAATAATTGCCTTTTGGTGAGGTCGATATGAGCCGCGCCATGAGAAAACCAACATCCGCGCATTCTGGTCAGGATCCATGCTGTTTGCTAACGATTTCTCTAATCGCAAAAGACAATGTTGGTTTTCTCATGGCGTGGCTCTTATGTGGATTTATCGGCCTGATAAAAGCAATATCAACCTCGGGCGAATTTATCGACTTGATATCGCTTTAACAGGTCGATAAATCCACATATCGACCACACATAAAAGGCGACAATTGTTTTATTATCAAATCCAGCCTACTCAAAAGTATAAACATTAGATACAGATGTCTGCAGCCTTAGGTCATCTTTCGTGGTTAAGGAGGTAGGTTACCTTGTTACAAGGGTAAATTCAAATTAGTTGAACCGCAGCATCTTTTTGTATTTCGTGTAATATGAAGTTTTAACTGCTAAAATCTCAGTTTCGTTTGTCTCTGTCCCTTCAAGTTCAATTTTTATCCAGGTTTGAAGAACATGACCCTCCAAAGGTATTTCATATTGAAATAAGAAGGAAAATACGGATATTTAACACTTTTCAGTGTATTTTAAGTTCATTGATATCCATAGAAGTCAGCATAATCTATAATTTTACTAGTATGCACTTTAGCTTTCTAATATAAGCTTAAAATGTATATGTCGCGGGGCTCGTGTTTCCATGGTAACGCATTTTCTCTCATTTTTAAACAACTATGTATAAAAATAGGGGTTTTCGACGGCTTCAGTGCCATTCTGTTAATGACCAACATGGAATATTTGGGTAATATTATTAGCAAAATACCAAGCACTATACATGGTACCCTTTTTTTCTTTAAGTTTAAAGTAACCATGGCAACAGAGATGTTTAAAATGGCTTATATCTTGCTTTTTTTCGTATTTCTTATAAAATAATATTGAATAAGATTATTTCTCTACTTGATGTAGCTTTAAAACATATTATTTCTAACGTAAGTTATATTTTCGTGTTATCTGCATTTATTCAAACAAATTTCTAAGCTTAGAATACTTACGGCAGTACCCTCGTCTGGCATTTTCATGGAAAAATCGTTCAGCATGCTACTATTACTCTCATGGATATTGTTGAAATGAAAATAAAAAGCCGAAGTGTGTTTCTTAAATAGACTTGTGTCAACGCTTTTGAATTTTACATTTAGATACATAGGTCAGGGCTCGTTCCATGGTAACATCAATTCAATTCAAGAAACCACAATTTTTTACTGAAATTTGAACAATTTTAGATCTTAGTTTTAGTATATATAAGTAACAAATTATCAACGGAACCTGAAAAATAGGTATTACAAATCAAAACAGCTAAATTTTTTATTGAAAATGGCCGTAACAAGTAACTTCTCACCCAACTATATTCCAAATAACATTGGTTACCATCATCCATTTTCTACATTCGCATAACATTTCAATATAACTACATAAAAGAAGCAAAATATTGATTATTATTCAGAGCAAAAGACTCATAAAAAAATATTTCAGCAAATATGGTTATTTGAAAATAGTTTGAATAAAGAAAATGCACAGAATTACGTACTTTCAAGATAAAAGCTATTTATTTTGCGCGGTAACTGACACGTAACGTCATGACGTCAATGACGTCATTTTAAGGCAACATTGTTTTGAAGCGTTTCTGCGGCAATTTATTCATTATATCTGCATTATTAAACCATAAAGCGTCAGATCGAAGACAGGTCTATGATTTGTTTTCAGAAGAATGAATATACAAACACATTTAGTTTGTCGTTAACGTCGTCGTAAATCGTCACGTTAGCTTCCGGTTGGACATGCGCACATACAAATATAAAGGTAACCTACCTCCTTAATTGTATACGACGTCACATTGTTTTAACGTAATAACGTGTGGACGTCACAGCTGGAGTTCAATATGTATGTTTGGCTCCGCCTTCGAGAAAAAACGACTTTTTATCGTTGAACATGTGACTACATCTAGAACAATGGAAAGGACTATAAATATAGATTTAATGATAAAAAAATATAATTTCATATCACATGCGCAACAACGTTATTTTGTTTTTCTGCGCATGTGATATTACATTTTCATGTCTCCCTATGAGAGATCGATACTTTCGTAAGACGATGCGCTTATTTATACATAGGATTAAATTACTTTATCTTGTGTTCATACATGTGTGAACCCGGCCTATTTTTCTTTTCTGCTTTTGAATGATTTGTTCTACATGCAACATTTTGAAAACAATTTCGCCGTTTTTCGAATGTTACTGCTGCTGATTTTGTTGAAGTATGCCCATAAATTCAGCGATATGTAACCTCAAGACTATACCTGTCAAAAAGTATTTTTATACAGCAAAGTCGCGACAATTTCTAGGTGCTTACTAGTAAAGCCTCCTTAATTCTGTCTTCATTATTCGGCAAGTAATAACTTTTTTAAATGTTAAATAAATCATTTCATTAACTTTTCGGTATAATAAAATAAATAATGTATTCCTGAGAGGGTGACCCCTTGAAATAACTCTATCCGTGACTAATATTTTTCAATGCGACAATTGTAAGTTACTGTAGAGAAAGAGTTTAGTATTTAAAATGTAAATGTATAATAAAATGTTGACGAAAATGGGCTTAAAATCCTAAAGGCCACAACAGGAAATAATTCTTCCCGGCTAATTCTGACTTTAAGTTGGTCGGGACTTTGATATGCACAGTCAAAATTTTCCTAGCTCCGCAGTATGAAAATGTACCTGGTTGTCATTTTACAATTTTATTTCATTCAAAAACATTTCAGGAACATTTTCAGAAAATAAAAGATACATACTGAGTGGGAACGATCAGTAAAATGTTTAATAAGATGTTAATTATGTTTTTCATTACGCCGCTTTTGTGTGTAACATGTATTCAGGTATACACGCGTAACAATAAAGATTGGAAAGAAATCGAAAATGGCTAACAAAATAAGAATATAATTAAAATGAAATTTATGGTGTTGTAAACCTTTTTTGGTGATTAAATTAATTTCCCCTTAGATACAGGCATTTGTATGTAAAAATTGAGTGTGCAATAGCTGCGCGTGAAAATTGGGTAGGAGAAAATTAAGAATACCGCGAAAAACGAAGAAGGAGACCTCTGTTTATTTTCCACTCATATTACAATTCATTTTTTTTTATCATAATTGTATTTGTGAAAAAAATAACACACTACTTGGTCATTCCATTTGAAAACATATAGGTTTCAATGGGCCTGTTATACCATATAAAACATAATTACTTTTGGGATATAATGGACAACCCAAAAACATAAATTAATCTTCGTAAAAACAGAAACGTCACAATTATATATATTTAAGTTTGAGCTAAAATGTGATTTCTCGATGCGATTTGCGTAAGAAGTACGCATTTTACCTTAACAATACAATGTAATATCGGGTGAAGATCAACTTTTACTATTATTTAAACAAGTTATGAAGAATGCAACTTGTTGGAAAATTCCGCTCATTACACTTTCTTTATCGTAAAGTTGAAAAAATATGTAAAGGTAAAGGTAAAGGTCTTGTTTATTATAGTGTCACCCCTATTGAAAGAGCCAGCCAATTTGGCTTATGAGACACCTTTATTGTGCGTACCAATTACCTCCCAACTCCTACCACATGTCAGGCGCCAGGCGCCAGGCGGATAGAAGTCGGTAACCATTCATTTAACTAGCTCGCGGCTCACGAACCGGCCTTTTCGGAACGAGTCCCGTGACAAACATCCACCGGATGAACGCTCCCCATGGGGCTCGATCCTTCGACCTCCCGATCCCGAGGCGGACGCTTTAACCACTAGGCCACGGTGACCGGTAATATGTAAGGTTAAAACTTTTCTGAGACGCTTTATGGATTTGGCCACACATGGGTAGTTTAACAAACCATTTTAGCTGGAGAAATACATCAGATCCTTCGTAAAAACTGCAAACTATCGTACAATTACTCTGTATATAAAAAAAGAGCAACAGTTTAATTTGCATAATTACAATAGGTTTGTTCTACCAATGAAAAACTCACAAAACGTAGGGTCTAAGGAATGCGACAGCATTAAAGTCCAAGTACAGTTCACTTCCGGTGTGGTCACGTGACCTTAGTAAAGTAAGCAATGTTAGAGTAAATCGTCTGCACTACACTGTGATGTTGATAAATTTACACACAAAAAAAAATCTTAATGAAGAAATTTGTGAGATTTGAAGAAACAACATCCATTCAAAGTTTTGTTTTGCTTTTTCCAGACTTATTTGTAAATTATGATTAGCGGGCTCAAACGATTCTTCTGTTGTTATGTATCAAAAATGCCGAGCACTAGCAAACTGACTGAAAGGGCATTCTGTATACAATAATATATCAAATCAACCTAAATAAATTGCAAAGTTTTGCAAGATATGTCTAACCATTGGAGTTTAATCTTGAAGTATCTAAATGCATAATCTGAAAGTGTAGAGCATTGGTAAATATCCAAACGAACCTTAATAAGCTTTTACTTGGTATTTTTTTCACGAAACAGTGTGAATCGTTCTATATATTGAGTTCAGTTAAATGGTAATTTTGTTCCCATTTAAAAGATTTCTTTTTCGCGTCGAGTTTTGGTTCACCAACTAATGTGAAATACACTCGATGACTGCTTCCTGGAAACTAACCAGTACTCGCACCGAAAGAAGGGACTGTTGGAGTCACGGTCAAAATCCGCTGACAGGATTCAACCCCGCGACCTCCGGATTACGAGACATCTGTACAAAAATGAAAAAAGGTAAAATTTGTATCTCGATTCTACTCTATATAGTTTTTAACTAATTTGAATATAACTTAAGTAAGTCAGTTTATTCAGAGATTACTTGCAAACTTGGAAAAAATAAATAAATAAAAAAGATGTTAAAACATCATAGCAACCTGCCGAATATGAAATCAGTTATCGAAAGTGCAAAGACTATGCCACAAACTGCAATGTACCACAATATATTTAATGTGTGACTTCCATCGTACGTCAATTCAGTCGACTAAATTCAAGAGATACTCAGAATACTGCGTGAACAAACCTAATTCAGTATTTCTTTTTTTTATATTTATACAGGAATATTTAAAAAACATGGGATACCGTGTGTAAAACCTTTCAATGTTCAACGCTGCATTCTTCGTGCGTAATCGGTATCCCGACCTATCATAAATGTTTTACTTGACCCTAAATGTTTTATGGTCTTTGAGATTTTTTAAAAACGTTTTAATAAAAGTTAAAAAAACTGCTCATTCTATTCTTTAAAAATTCTCAGTGATATTAGAAATTATTCGTATTCATTTTTTTTACATAAAAAAAATTTCCGTAAAGTCTCATTGAACAAAAAAAGTATAAAAAAAAACCCTGCCTGTTTAAATTACTACCTGTTTTTTAGGCTTGTTACCGGACACAAAGAAATATTTAGGCTTTGGGAATGCACATGTGAAACAAAAACTCGTTGTGGTCCGAGAGGAATTATAACAACTTTTTGGACAAAACGTGATTATAAAATAGTATATAATAATAACGATACAAATTGTCGGGAACTAATTAGAAGCCTCGTCAAAACAACGCTATGTATAACGACTTCCTGTGTACAAGTTTATAAATTATATTAAGAGGTCAGAGACCACCAATTCAAAAAAGTACAGGGAACTTACTGGGAATGAGGTAAGTGTATACCTGGGAATAAGGTAACGTCTGTGCGTTCTGATTGGTCAGTCATGTAAACAAACCCAGGAAGTGATTATTTTTTCAAAATTGATATTTTTTCACTGCATTTACAGTATTTTATCATACATTTTGACAAAATTTGCTACATTTTATGTGTATTGAAAAAAAGTGTTATCAAACGAATTTCTCCCGCCATGTCAATGATGTAAACAGGGGGTCATCTCATTCACACGAAAATTACTTAAATAAAGTATCACTATTCATATGTTTTCCGTCCGAAATTTTGGTAGAACTAAGATAGTTCTTGAAAAACTTGTAATTAGATATACATGTTTCGATGTATGGAAGGCCGTACACGCCATAATGTTACAATGTAAGTCTATGGGAAAACAATTGGTGGTCTCTAACCTATAATAGAGCTAAAACATGACTTTGGTCGGAAGCCATCACAGGTAATGTAAATGGCCACAAATCTGTCGTAATTGATGTAGAAAGACGTTTTCGTGCAAAAATAAGCGTGAAATTTGATCTTTTTTGAAATTGTGGCCTCTTTTTTTAACAGGTGTGCCCATTTTTATCTGAGCTTTTGGGCCAAAAAGGATCACTTTTATCTCTGTAATGTTAGAGAATGATCAAAATTATTAGACCTTATTTCTATTTTTTTACGGAATGAATCGTATTTCAACTTCCAAGTCAAATCAAATGCAGATAACTGAAATTTTCACGAAAAAAATGCAATCTGACGACGACAGGGACTGAGTCTGGGCATATAAATCGACAGGGGGTGACCTCAGTAAACTGTCCATATCTTTCTTAAAACTGAACATTTCTTGATGAAACTTTGTAAGGCATTTGGTATTGGATCATGTTTCACAATATCACTGTAAAATTGGAAAACGTGATACGAAACATTCATCTATAGGTCAGAGACCACCAATTCAAAAAAGTACAGGGAACTTACTGGGAATGAGGTAAGTGTATACCTGGGAATAAGGTAACGTCTGTGCGTTCTGATTGGTCAGTCATGTAAACAAACCCAGGAAGTGATTATTTTTTCAAAATTGATATTTTTTCACTGCATTTACAGTATTTTATCATACATTTTGACAAAATTTGCTACATTTTATGTGTATTGAAAAAAAGTTTTATCAAACGAATTTCTCCCGCCATGTCAATGATGTAAACAGGGGGTCATCTCATTCACACGAAAATTACTTAAATAAAGTATCACTATTCATATGTTTTCCGTCCGATATTTTGGTAGAACTAAGATAGTTCTTGAAAAACTTGTAATTAGATATACATGTTTCGATGTATGGAAGGCCGTACACGCCATAATGTTACAATGTAAGTCTATGGGAAAACAATTGGTGGTCTCTAACCTAAGACGTTTTTGCAACCAGAAAGAACACGCAGTCTTAACCCATTCATCAAAGAAGTTCCTCGCGGGCATCATAAAGGTCAGTGTTTTTTTTTACTAAATTCTAAACATGTAAGTTGATATCGACACGATATCCCGTCCGTAAGTTTCCGGTGGTTTCCGTGCAATCGGAATCGGCTATTTCCGTGGTTTGGGCCGGGCTGGGCCTGGCTGGACGGGTTTTATTGATAACCGTATTATCTCCCTTAATGAGTACTCTTCTATAATTCGTGAATTTTCGGGAAAATAAGTTTCGTGAGTTTATTCATGAAATTTGATTTAATACAGAAAATTAATTATTACAGAATAACCGTATGACGTTTATTTTTGTTTAATACTTAGAAATAGACTAAAAGTTATTTGCATCGTCTGTCACCAACACTTGAAGTTTGTCTTGCATGCCAAGTCTCCACTTTCAGTTTCACTAGTTTCAGTTTTGGCTTTTGCATCGGTTTTAGACTAAATTTAGTGTATCCACAGACACTTGTGTGTTGTATCTACAGATGCTTGGGGTATAGAGCACCTGCCCTCTCCAACTACTATGTGTAGTAGTTTGGGTGGTTGGGGGATAGGTTTTTTTTTTGGCAATGGCTAGAGAACCGGAATCGGTTCCCTAGACAGCGAACTTATTCGTCCGGAACCGGTTCTTTAGCCAAATTCTCATACATAGGCTACAGAACGGGAATTTTATTTCTATACATAAAGCTGCCGAAATTCACATTGTTTCTCAGCATGCCCATTCACGCACTGCAGTACGTGAATCACGCACAAAATATCAAATGCACGCATAAAAATCACTTGTTGGGGGTACATGCACGCAGAGATTCGGAACTCCTGTTCAGCTGGCAAATCGCTGTTTATTTTATCATGCACTTGCCAATTGTTTGGTACAGTCTTGAACGCAGATCCGGTCCAGGGACGTGATAATTTCGTTTCCATCACCGAATTCTCGGCGTAATTGTCAGCCGCATAGAGGGGTTTCGTAAGTGTTTTAGTCAGACGTCACATGGGTCGTGTGCAAAAAAAGTATGGATACAAAATGCAAAAAGGCATTTTAGCTTTTATAAACTCAACAAAAGGTTAACAGTATTTTATTTTTGGATATTTAACTGCAATTTTGATACACATTGCATATCTGTAATAGTTTGGGCATTTATTATTGATTGGTGATTTTTATCAGTCTTCAGTTGACTGTATGTTATTTCGGACAAATCATGTTCCGTCCACGAAATCGGGAATACATGAACCGTGCTGAAAACTTATTTATATTTAGTATAATATTGGGAGGGGTCCTATGATTCAAAATTTCCTATCTTAACTTTGGTAAAACATTTTAAATTTTCTAAAATTATCTCATCTGTTATACCCCACCCATGAGAGTTCTGCATGAAAAAAAACATGTATATACAAATTTCAGTAGTTAAATAGAAAAAATTCAGATCTACCATGTAGTGTACCCACAGATTTTGAAGTGTACTCCTATTTTGCAAAAGCAGGGGGTACATGTACCCTTAACTTTAAAAATGAGTGGGCATGCTGTTTCTTTTGGTAAGTATCATGCATGTTATATATAATTATCTTAATTAATTTTACCATTTCAGCAAGCCATGCCCTTGCATTTATCTGTGTTTGCTGTATCTCTAAAAGTGTACTCGCCGCATACTGTCCGCCATATTGGAATGATATAAACTAGTACGAATGAATGCAGAAATTGTTGTCGGCATCGGAGCAAGCCTAAAGTAACTTACAATAAAAGAAACAATTAAAACAATTAAGTAATTTCTGTTAATAACTTGAATAAGTATTGGTCACATGTTTTTTTTTTTTTTTTTTTTTTTTTTTAATTTGCTAATCACTTCCAGACTTTAATCCAATAAAAAAACCTGATGCACGTGGTTGTGAAATGCCGAGGTGTTACAAACCAGTATTTAAAGTGATCAAAGAATCCGCTGGATGCTTTAATGGCAATCAAATTATTTTCTACATCCGTAAACATTTAATGACGCATATACAAAACAATAAAATTTTACATTAAAAAAAAATTAAACATAGTACATGTTTAAAGTAAATAACATTTAAAAATTGCAAAGTAGTTTTCACACATTCATTCGTACTAGTTTATATCATACCAATATGACGTTTACAGAAAAAAATTATAAAAACAAAGCGTACATACTAATATTAATAATGCGATTGTGTTGTACATAAATATTCACTGTGCGGTACTGGATTATATACTTGTATTCATTGTGTGGTGGTGGATTTATTCACACGATTCATTATGTCACTACGACGGTTCTTCCAGACGGGAGGTATTGATCAGAAGATTACAGATTATGGCGGACAGTATGCGGCGAGTACATATTTGGAGACGCAGTAAATGCAGATTAATGCAAGGGCATGGTAAAGTTAATTAACATAATAATATGCATGTTGCTTAAGAAACAAAGTTAATTTTGGCAGCTTTATGCATAGAAATAAAATTCCGGTTCCCTAGCCTATGCACGGTACTTTGGCTAGAGAACCGGTTCCGGACGAATAAGTTTGCTGTCTAGGGAAATGATTCCGGTTTTCTAGCCACTGCCTTTTTTTTCACTTTTGGTGGAAGGTGGTCACCCCTCCCAATCCGCCCCTGCCAAGCCTTACGGGAAATATAGTTTGTCGCGAATATCAGACGAACATGCTGCGAACACTTTTGATACAGTTGATAACCTCGCACCAAGTAATTTTACGCACACCTATTTCGACGTCATGCGATCACCCCGCGAACTAGCTGAAAACCATTACTACCAAGCAAAACCTGTCCACAAAATAGCATCTACAGAAAAAGTGCAAAAACAAATAAATTAATAGGAATCAAAGATATAAATTTATTGAATAAACTTATGTACTCTGAGGCTGTAACAAATTCAAATTATCATTGTCTGAACTTTCTCATTTTCATATCATGATACTTGGTATATATTCTGAATTTTAATGATAAAATATGTATGAATTTTTACTGTTAATTGTAATTTGAATAACAGTGTCTCAGTGCATGTGTATTCATTTCATCCCAATGTTTTTTTCTTCATACTGCTTATGAGTTATATGTATGACTGCAAATCTGTCATAGGTTTACTTTTTCATCTTAATTACCAAACTTACGATTTTTAGCTCGACTATTCGAAGAATAGGGGAGCTATCCTACTTGCCCCAGCGTCGGCGTAAGCGTTAGCGTCACACAAATGTTAAAGTTTGTGTACCACCCCAAATATTTTCAAAGTCCATTGAGATATTGCTTTTATATTTTGCATACTTGTTTACTATCATGACCCCAGTCTGTAAAAAGGAGGAGGCAAGCCGCAACTCTATCAAGCATTTTGACTGAATTATGGCCCTTTTTCGACTTAGAATATGCTTATTGTAATGTTAAAGTTTGCATATCACCCCAAATATTTCCGAAGTCCATTGAGATATTGCTTTCATATTTTGCATACTTGTTTACCATCATGACCCCAGTCTGTAAAAAGGAGGAGGCAACTCTATCAAGCATTTTGACTGAATTATGGCCCCTTTTTGAGATAGAATATGCTTATTGTAATGTTAAAGTTTTGCTCATAGCCTATATTATACTATCAAGCACTGAGAATAGTCGAGCGCGCTGTCAACTGACAGCTCTTGTTATATTTCCTTTTCGATAATCTGATTCAGCCCTGCAAAAGTTTAAGCAGCTATTTCATTTTCAAAATTCCTCATTTTATTCAGACAAATAGCTTGTCCAAGGAATACGAGAATAGATCCAAGCTTGATGTTGCGCAGTCAAATTTACTAACAGAGTCGGGACACAGACGATATTATCAGTGGTTATAATAAAAATACTTGCTGTAAATGTCAACTGCATTGTTAGGAAAATGAAGACATTAAAAAATCCAAATAAGTCATAATATACTGGTCAGACTTACTTTAATAAATTAAACATTATTTAATATCCATGTAGAAACTTCAAATGGGCTTAATTTAATTCATAATTTAAAATAGAGACTTAAATCTTTGAAAATATGATGTGACAGGTGCGATGAGATATTTACCCTGATATCGGTTTCAATAAACAGCAGACTGCAGATGACACTATGTAAGGCATTTAGCAATTTCGCAATAGGGGGAAATAACCTCAAGGGGAGGGGTGGGGTCCTGACTTTTTAGCCCACCTGAGCATGAAATGATCATGGTGAGGTATTGTGATCATGCTGTGACCATGCATCCGTCCGTCTGTGCGCAAGTTGTCCGTCCTCAACATTTGTGTTTAAACAACATCTCCTCCAAAACCACTGAATGGATTTTGATGAAACTTGGCCATGATGTTTCTTGGGTGGTCCTCTACCAAAGTTGTTCAAACGGTTCCGCTTGGTTGCAGATAGGGGCTGCCAGAGCTAAAAGTAGAAAAAACTTCAAACAACATCTTCTCCTAAACCGATGGTCTGACTTTGAAATAATTTCGCACAAATGGTCCTTATGGTACCCTCTTCCAAGATTGTTCAAATTATACCGATTCGTCAAAAAACATGGCCGCCAGAGGGCGTGGTCACTTTTTCCTATAATGTTATATACATATTATGTATATAGTGGAAACGTTAAAAATAATCTTGTGTGAAACTGCTGGCCCGATTTTAGAATAATTTTACACAAATGGTCCTTGTGTGACCCTCTACCAAAATTTTGCAAATTATACCGATTCGTCAAAAAAGATGGCCACCAGACACTTTTCCCTATATATGTATATAGTGGAAGCTTTAAAAATCTTCTTGTATGAAACTGCATGTCCGATTTTAGAATAATTTTACACAAATTGTCCTTGTGTGACCCTCTACCAAGATTGTTCAAATTATTTTGATTTGTCAAAAAACATGGCTGCCAGAGGGCGTGATCACTTTTCCCTATATGTATGTAGTTAAAACTTAAAAAATCTTCTTGTGTGAAACTGATCCCCCGATTTTAAAATAATTTTACACAAATGGTCCTTGTGTGACCCTCTATCAAGATTGTTCAAATTATTTTGATTCGTCAAAAAACATGGCCGCCAGAGGGCGTGGTCACTTTTCCCTATATGTATATAGTAGAAACTTTAAAAATCTTTTTTGTGTGAAACTGCTGGCCCGATTTTAAAATAATTTTGCACAAATGGTTCTAATGTGTGACCCTCTACCAAGATTGTTAATTTTTCCAATTCGTCAAAAAACATAGCTGTCAGGGGGTGTGGTCACTTTTCTTCTCTGAATCAATAATAGCTAGAGCCTTGATATTTGGCGTGTGATATCAGATTTGAAATGTCTACCATAATTATTCATATTATTGCCCTAGGTTCAAAAGTGTGTGTGACATGTATATAATATAGGCTAACATAGAAGAAATATTACTCTGTACTTATACAAACACACTTGAAGCCTTGTACACAGGTGAGCGCTTTAGGGTCAATGACCCTCTTGTTGTTTGAATAAGGCTGTTATGATTGTTATTATTAATATTTCGTTTTTATTACTGTTATTGTATACAACGCCATTGAATATATCACTGTATAGAAATAGGCGTTTAATAAAATGTTTCAGTTTCAGACACTAAATTGCAAAAACAAAACACAAAATACACATTCAAAAAAAGTCAGCGAGGCAAGTTTATGCTTTAGTGTCAACATAAATTCATTATCAGAGATGTAATCATCACAAAAACTTTGTACATGTGCCTGAAAATGTTAATTCCCCAATGGATTTCATTGGGGATTTCTTAACAGAAATATGCAGAATAAGTTTGGACGTGACGGAGCCAGCGACAGTCAAAAGTTATCAAGCTGTCCCGAAACATCCTATTATTTGGACTAATCACAGAAATGACATGATAAGTCTAGTCCGACCATGTATTTAAAATTCAAGAAATTGACTAATTATTAATGACAACGTGCCAGAAATGAGTTTTTAAAAAAAAGAAAATCGTAGAGTTTTTTTTGACAACGGAAAATTCATGTTTGCGATTTCTTTTGATTTGCCGAGATGTCATGTCAAAAACGAATATGCACCACGCAGATGGGGAAGTATCTTTGAGAAAGAAGGCTCTGCTTGAACAGAATGTAAAGTTTCTTTGACTCTTTAGCAGCTTTTTTTGGTCTAACGCGTTTTGTGACATTTTGAAGTCATCGAAGAGACACTTGACAATGAAAACAAAACAAATGTGGAAAGCGCCCAAGTGATAGTACTCGGTATTGAATAAAACCTGTCGCCGCACGGTATCTAATAATACCCGGTGCTGCATTGGACATCAAATTCGCTCAATCTAATCTCTGGTGAGGGGGAAATTTTTTTTAAATGGGGGGAATGGGGCCGAATTTAGCCGAATATTTTAGCCAAAAAAAACCCCTGGGGGAAAGGTTTTCCACACCCCAAGTGTCTGTGAGAGTGTCATCACAGATAGTTCTGACTACCATAACTTAACTAACGCTATGTTTATATTCTGATGGTCAGAGAGATCCAAAACAGCATATAACATCTCTTAAGTTGAATTGTTTTAGCTACATCATGGAGAGACAAAAGAATTTTTACAGAGTGGTAAAATTTAAAAATGGTCTTGTTAATAACCTTATTAACACCCATTAAAAGTTTATTTTACAAGTATATTCTTCCATGTGCAGGTCAATATGGCACAGAAGTATATACCAGGGTTGACAGCTAGGCCTACAGAGGACCCCACACAATCAAAAGCAGCTATTCCAAAAGAAGTACCAGATGAATTAATTGAAGCATTTAAAGATGGTTCCAAGCAGGTAATTAGATGTTTGATAAGTAATTTGATATTTAGCATGTAATGGCACATAAGTGGAGGTTCGTTTTTTACACGAATTATTTTACCTTGACTAGTGGAAGAATGTTACTATTGCACTTATTCTTTCATCAGTGTCTGCATCCAGATTTGGTTACAGTTTTAGCTCGACTATACGAAATATTTGAAGAGCTACCTACTCACCCTATCTTTCCGCCTCCCCACTTTGGTTAAAGTTTTTTTACACTTTCTCTTTTTTCTCCTTATCTCTGTAATTACTTGATGGTTTTGCATTAAACTTAAAATAGTTATTCCTCATCATCACCCACATCATCTGGGACAAGGGCCATAACTCTCACACCAATATTTCATGAATTATCCCTCCTTTTTACTTAGAATTTCAGGTTAAAGTTTTGATGCACTTTCACTCTATCTCAATTATTACTACTGCAGTAAATGGATTTTATTCAAACTGAAATTGTTCGTTCCATATCATCTCCCATAGTATATGACACAAGAGCCATAACTCTGGTACCAGTATTTAATGAATTATCCCCCCACTTTTACTTAGAATTTCAGGTTAAAGTTTTGATGCACTTTCACTCTATCTCAGTTATTGCGAAACGGATTTGATTCAAACTTAAAATAGTTGTTCAACATCATCACTCACATCATATGACACAAGAGGCATAACTCTTGCACCAATATTTCATGAATTATCTCCCCTTTTCACATAGAATTTCTGGTTAAAGTTTTGATGCACTTTCACTCTATCTCAGTTTAATATTACTAATTTTGAAATGCATTTGATTCAAACTTAAAATAGTTGTTCCAACTTATCACCTACATCATATGACACAAGGTACATAACTCTCATACCAATTTTTCATGAATTATTCCCTTTTTACCTAGAATTTAAGGTTAATTTTGATTCATTTTCACTATATCTTAGTTAATACTAAATGGATTTGATTCAAACTTGAAGTAGTTGTTCCACATCATATGACACAAGGTGCGTAACTCTTGCATCAATATTTTATGAATTATGCCCCATTTTTGGTTAGAATGATACTTAATTTAGTGTTTTAATACACTTTATCTTTATCTCTCTTATTACTTAATATTTTTGACACAGACTCGAGCTATTGTGCAATATCTTTATTTACCAATGGAGTCATTAAACACTCCAGTGACAGCTCCAGCTTCCTCAGATGTGCCCAGTTTCACTATCCAACATTGAAATAGTCGAGCGCGCTGTCTCCTGTGACAGCTCTTGTTAACTCACCTTCTGCTCTAGAGGTCACAATTTTGGCCTTAGTGAAACTTGGTCAGAATATGCAATAAAATCTCGCATGAATTTGTTATTTGGTCATCTGGGGTCAATAACTAGGTCAGTAGGTCAAATAATTGAAGAACATTTTTAACACTGAAGAGGGCACATTTTCTGCCCAACCATCTTAAAGTTAGATTTTTTATGCCCCAAAGGTTGGCATATTAAAATTGCACTGTCCATCCGTTTGTGTTTGTGTCCGTCCATGTTTCTAGCTCCAAAGTCAAGGTCACACTTAGAGGTCAAAGGTTAACAGGGTCTGTTTCATGTCCAGTCCATAACTCTGCCATCCATGAAGGGATTTTGAAATAGCTTGGCATAAATGTTTACCATAGTGAGATGACGTGTAATGCGCAAGACCCAGACCCCTAGCTCCAAGGCCATGGTCACACTTAGAAGTCAAAGGTTAACGGTCTGTTTCGTGTCTGGTCCATAACTCTGCCATTGATGAAGGGATTTTGAAATTACTTGGCTTAAATGCTCCCCACAATGAGATGACATGTCAGGCGCAAGATCCAGACCCCTAGGTCTAAGGTCAAGGTCACACTTAGAGTTTAAAGGTTAACATGGTCTGTTTCTTATCCGGTCCATAACTCTGCCATTGATGAAGGGATTTTAAAATTACTTGGCATAAATGTTCCCCATATTGAGATGATATGTCCTGCATAAGACCCAGACCCCTAGCTCCAAAGTCAAGATCACACTTAGAAGTCAAAGGTGTTTCTTGTCTGGTCAATAACTCTGCCATTTATCAAGGGATTTGAAAATAATTTGACACAAATGTTAACCATATTGAGAAGGTGTGTCACGTTTATGACCCAGGTCTCTTGGGTCAAGGTCAAGGTCACGAAATGATTTTGTGTTTTTTGCGCAGACAACTGTAGCATTCTTGGGTGTGCTTCGGGGGCATTTGTCACCACTAGTGACAGCTCTTGTTTGACTTAGCAGTTTTTTGGTTAATAAGTTTTTGCATGTAGGTATACCCACTAATGGGAATTGATTGAAACTTCACACAATTGTCCATTGTCATGAGCTGATATGCATTGTACAGGTTCCATAACCCTGTTCTGCAATTTTACAAAATTATGCCCCTTTTCGACTTTAGTATTCATTCAATTGACAAGACTGTTGAACAGTCGAGCGTTGCTTTCCTCCGACAGCTCTTGTTTTTCCATATCTTCAGAAGCAGGTGAAATAAATTTATGTTTTACTTTGTCAACCTTGTCATTTTCTTTCAGCCAATCAGTGCTTTGACAGAGTACTGTTCAATGCAGAGATTGACTATCTCTTTTAAAGAGGTGCCAGTGAAGAATTACTCACTGGTGAACAAGTTTGCCCATGCTTGCACAGTAAATGATGTTACCTACCCACAAGGAACAGGAAAGACCAAAAAGGATGCAAAGGCAAATGCAGCCAAAGTGGCATTTTATATAATCCTTGGGGAAGAGACGTTTGAAGACTATGGAGAAGGTATGTGCCAAGCTTAAAATATTCATATACAGTTGAAAACTCAATATCTCGAGCTCGCTTATCTGAAAATTCCAAAATCTCCAAAACATTTTCAAGTCCCGCCCCAAAACACGTGCACAAAGTGTCATTTTAGTTGAATTTCCGTTATCTCGAAGTAAAACACTTGATCCCTTGGAATTTGAGATATCGAGATTCAACTGTATTTCATTAAGAGAACAACAAGACAGTGGACTTTTGAAGACTACGGACAAGTTGAAGAAGGTATGTGCAACGTTTTTGTACTTTAATATTTTGTGAAGACACTGAAATTGTTAATTTAATGGTTCATCTCAACTTCAGAGGCCATAACTGTGAAATCATTTATTAATTTAGTTTTCATGGGGGACTAATTTTTGTGCATTTCCATGGTTACATCCATCCACTAAATTATGTCTCAGGAAACGGTTAAACTTTCCATTCATCTTCAGAAGTTGAAAATCCATGAATTCATATCCCCTTAAACAGCCAGAATTTCATTCCATCGAAATAAAAAATTTCGCAGTACATTGTATTACTAAATTTACTGTTTTCTTCCACATAACTTTACATTTATAACAGGGGTGTTTAGTTTTAAAGATGTTTGAATGGTAATCTGTTTGTAAGCAAATTTGGAAAAGGTCTTTGATTTGACAGTAAGAAAATCGAAAAATTGTGATACATTATCTGTGGACAATGTTGATATTTGAGGAACTGTATGAAGGCAAAGTGGATTTGTTTAGAGGTCATTTTTATGCCCCCGAAGGGAGGCATATAGTTTTTGAACAGTCTGTCAGTCTGTTGGTCTGTCCGCAATTTTCGTGTCCGGTCCATACCTTTGTCATCGATGGATGGATTTTCAAATAACTTGGCATGAATGTGTACCACAGTAAGACGACGTGTCGCACGCAAGACCCAGGTCCGTAGCTCAAAGGTCAAGGTCACACTTAGACGTTAAAGGATAGTGCATTGATGGGCGTGTCCGGTCCATATCTTTGTCATCGATGGATATATTTTCAAATAACTTGGCATAAATGTGTACCACAGTAAGACGACGTGTCACACGCAAGACCCAGGTCCGTAGCTCAAAGGTCAAGGTCACACTTAGATGTTAAAGGATAGTGCATTGATGGGCGTGTCCGGTCCATATCTTTGTCATCGATGGATGGATTTTCAAATAACTTGGCATAAATGTGTACCACAGTAAGACGATGTGTCGCGCGCAAGACCCAGGTCTGTAGCTCAAAGGTCAAGGTCACACTTAAACGTTAAAGGTCATTTTTCATGATAGTGCATTGATGGGCATGTCCAGTCCATATCTTTGTCATTCATGCATGGATTTAAAATAACTATGCATGAATGTGTGACACAGTAAGACAACGTGTCACGCGCAAGACCCAGCTCCGTAGGTCAAAGGTCCTAAACTCTAACATCGGCCATAACTATCCATTCAAAGTGCCATCGGGGGCATGTGTCATCCTATGGAGACAGCTCTTGTCTAATTTATGTTTTTGCTATTATAAATTTCAGTATGATCTTTTTAACACTTTATGTAATTTGTGACTACATTTCTGTAATAAACAACCTGCAGCAGATCCACTGGAAATCATCGTGATGATAGAAGAGGCTATATTTGACTGATCACTAAAAGATTTTCTTCATTACCGGTAACTTCTATAGGAATGAAAGGGTGAGAAGTAGAACTCTGGTGAAGTTTGTGTTTCAGCTGTCAGTAGATGTTTTAATTGAACTTGTCTGTTTTACAGAAACCCCATTTGGAGCTCCAGGAGGTCCAGAAAGTACAACTCTGTACAGTCGTACCTCAGGAGCACCTGTCTCACAATCCCAGCAACCATACAAGGTAAAGCTTTGTTTAATAGCCCATACAATATACTATATAGTGATGTTGAAATGTGTGTGATGTTTGCAAATCGGGAATATTCTCTGAATTAATAGACTAATAGTCATGACCATAAGTTTGCACCAAACACTGTGATTGACAGACATATTTATTTCTCACACTTTAACAAACTGAATAGAACATACTATCTGTGAGTGTTAGCTGCTGGCAGACTTTTAACGTAAAGTTACTGTAGAATCTGGTAAATAAGCGCATATTCAAATATAAGTGCATATCAAAAGTAAGCGCATACGGCCTTACCATTATTCCGTATGGGATAATAAGCGCATGTCATGCCCTTACATTAATTTTGTCTTGAAAGTAGGCGCATATCCGATTACAGGTAAATAACCAACAGACGCAGCAAAAAGACGTAATCAGCAGTATTATACCGTGAAAATTGTTTATCATAAATACAGACGACAAGTGTTCTTACCTGTTGAATAGCCGATAGGTGTTAAAATATTTTAACGTCTATTGTCTGATAAAACGATTATTATTTACGATAATCATGCTTTTTGAATAGAAAATGTTTTCAGTAAATGTAAGTAGAAGTTTGAATAAAAGATAAATTGTTTGCGTTGTCATAACAGTTTGTCATTCTTTTGTAAATCTGAGAAAAGAATATGGATAAAATGCTACAATCTTAGTGTTGAACAATTATGGAATGGTCCGAGAGATTGAACATTATTTTGCAAATTATGTATTCATTATGCTTTCATTATGCCTTAATAATGTATGCGATAAAATGAGGTAGTTCACTGCACACGTTCATGACCATGTTATACTTTCGTTTTCTCAACCAAGGTAAGCACTGTCAATATTCTTAATATATCAAAAATAGGAGCACACGGCTTGTCTGTAAGCGCATATCAAATATAAGCGCATAGTTTTGGCTTAAGCATAAGCGCATATCAAAAATAGGCGCATAAAAGTGTCACTAAAATTATTATAAGCGTATACGCTTATTTACCAGATTTTACAGTATTGATATTCATGGAAGACTTATTTTCGTGAATTTCATGGTTCCGCCAAGCTGCGGAAATCTAAATCCAAATAGACAAACAAAAACGCATTTTATTTTGTCTGCAAAAGTTGAAATCCACAAAAGACATATCCCCACAAGACAGCAGCTGTCGCCAAAACCAAGAGAATTCATGCCCATGAAGGTACATGATTTCGTAGCAGTTTAGGATGATCTTAACCAGTCATTAATAATAATACAGTTACCCTTGACTTACCTATCAGTTTATAAAAACATTGGCAAACATTTTCACACATAAAAAATCTTCTTCCAGATGCCAGGTAGCAATCAAAGACCAATTTACACATTGAAGTTTGTGTAGATTGTGTTATAGCTGTGATGATTGTATTTTTACTACTATTTGTCAACAGATGAAAGCTTAAACTCAAAACACTTATATTTATTATCTCCAAAAGTTTAAAGTTTGCGAAGCATAAACTTTTATGCAGCCAGATTGGTCTGCTGTCAACCAGATCACAAATCACATCTACAATTTGACAACTCTTCAATTAATGTATAATATATTGTAATATTTGATTGGACTATTGCCTGTTTTTGCAGGCAATGGAACAAACTGGAGAGTACGAGCCACCACCCCAGAAAATCAGTCCCGACAAAATATTTATGGATTACTGTGCCATGATGAAGAAGCAAGGGTCTGTGGAGGTTCCTGATGCTCTTGGCCCCTTTGGGTAAGTCTTTTTAGCTCATCTGATTTTTTGAAAAAAAATGATGAGTTATTGTCATCACTTGAGCGGTTGTCGGCGTCGGTGTCGGCATCGGCGTCTGCGTCGGCGTTGCCTGGTTAAGTTTTATGTTTAGGTCAGCTTTTCTCCTAAACTATCAAAGCTATTGCTTTGAAACTTGGAATACTTGTTCACGATCATAAGCTGACCCTGTATAGCAAGAAACATAACTCCATCTTGCTTTTTGCAAGATTTATGGCCCCTTTTGTACTTAGAAAATATCAGATTTCTTGGTTAAGTTTTATGTTTAGGTCAACTTTTCTCCTAAACTATCAAAGCTATTGCTTTGAAACTTGGAATACTTGTTCACCATCATAAGCAGACCCTGTTCATCAAGAAACATAACTCCATCTTGCTTTTTGCAAGATTTATTGCCCCTTTTGGACTTAGAAAATCAGTTTTCTTGGTTAAGTTTTATGTTTAGGTCAGCTTTTATCCTAAACTATCAAAGCTATTGCTTTAAAACTTGCAACACTTGTTTACCATCATAAGTTGACCCTGTATAGCAAGAAACATAACTCCGTCCTGCTTTTTGCAAGATTTATGGCCCCTTTTGGACTTAGAAAATATCAGATTTCTTGGTTAAGTTTTATGTTTAGGTCAACTTTTTCTCTTAAACTATCAAAGCTATTGCTTTGAAACTTGCAACACTTGTTCACCATCATAAGCTGACCCTGTACAGCAAGCAACATAACTAGATCCTGCTTTTTGCAATAATTATTGCCCCTTTTGGACTTAGAAAATCATTTTCTTGGTTGCGTATTATGTTTAAGTCAACTTTTCTCATAAACTATCAAAGCTATTGCTTTAAAACTTGCAACAGTTTTTCACCATCATAAGTGGACACTGTACATCAAGAAACATAACTCTATCCTGCTTTTTGCAAGAATGATGGCCCTTTTTAGACTTAGAAAATCATGGGTAGGACAATATTTCTATTACACAAAAAAAATCAGATGAGCGTCAGCACCCGCAAGGCGGTGCTCTTGTTTCTATTTGATATTGGTCCTTCAGATCTATTTGTTCTGTTTGATATTGGTCCTTCAGTTTATTTGTTCTGTTTGATATCGGTCCTTCAGATAAATATGTTGTTTGATATTGGCCCCTTCAGGTTGGTATTGGTCCTTCAGATAAGTATGTTGTTTGATATTGACCCCTTCGAGGTAAGTCTATTTGTTTTGTTGAAATTGGTTCTTCAGATAAGTATGTTGTTTGACATTGACCCCTTCAGGTCTGTTTGTTCTGTTTGATATTGGTCCTTCAGATAAGATACTGGCCCTTTCAGGTCTGTTTGTTCTGTTTGATATTGGTCCTTCAGATTAGATACTGGCCCATCAGGTCTGTTTGTTCTGTTTGATATTGGTCCTTCAGATAAGATACTGGCCTTTTCAGGTCTGTTTGTTCTGTTTGATATTGGTCCTTCAGATAAGATACTGGCCCATCAGGTCTGTTTGTGCTGTTTGATATTGGTCCTTCAGATAAGATACTGGCCCTTTCAGGTCTGTTTGTTCTGTTTGATATTGGTCCTTCAGATAAGATACTGGCCCTTTCAGGTCTGTTTGTTCTGTTTGATATTGGTCCTTCAGATAAGATACTGGCCCATCAGGTCTGTTTGTCCTGGTCTGTTTGCCCTGTTTGATTT
The DNA here is from genome assembly GCF_021730395.1 of Mercenaria mercenaria. Lineage (NCBI taxonomy): Eukaryota > Metazoa > Mollusca > Bivalvia > Venerida > Veneridae > Mercenaria > Mercenaria mercenaria. Next base: position 56,826,043 of record NC_069372.1, read on the forward strand.
TTGTCCTTGAGATAAGATATTTGGCCATCTGTCTATTTGTTCTGTTTGGTACTAGTCTTTTGGGAAAACCTGTTTGTTCTGTTTCATATTGATGCATTATATATGTTTATTTGTTCTGTTTGATATTCATCATTTGGGTTTACCAGTCCATTTTTTAGCTCAACTTTTCGAAGAAAAAATAGAGCTATTGCACTCGCCTCGCGTTGCTGTTGGTTAAAGTTTTTGATAAAAGTCAAATATCTCTGTTACTTTCAAAGCTATTGACTTGAAACTTAAAATACTTATTTACTATCAAAGTCTACACCAGGAGAAACAATCCCCATAATTCTGGTTTGAATTTTGACAGAATTATGCCCCTTTTAACTTAGAATTTTTGGTTAAAGTTTTTGATAAAGTCAAATATCTCTGTTACTATTAAAGCTTTTGACTTGAAACTTAAAATAGGAATATTTACGATCAAAGTCTACACCAGGATAAACAATTCCCATAAATCTGATTTGAATTTTGAGTTATGCCCCTTTTTAACTTAGAATTTTTTTGGTATAGGTTTTGATAAAGTCAAATATCTCTGTTACTTTCAAACCTTTTGACTTGAAACATAAAATAATTATTTACTATCAAAGTCTACACCAGGAAAAACAATACCCATAACTGTGATTTGAATTTTGACAGAGTAATGTCCCTTTTTAACATAGAATTTTTTGTTTAAAGTTTTTACTGGCAAAGCTCTAATTCAGGGTCACGTCCCGAAATCTATTATCTCATTATTACCAAATGGATTTGATTCAAACTTAAAATACTTGTTCCACCTTATCACCCACATCATGTGACACAAGGTGCATAACTCTTGACACCAAGTTTTCATGAATTATGTCCCCTTTTACTTAGAATTTAAGGTTAATTTTGTTGTATTTTCACTATATCTCAGTTATTACAAAATGGATTTGATTCAAACTTAAAATAGATGTTCCACCTCATCACCCACATCATGTGACATAAGGTGCATAACTCTGACACCATTTGTTTTATGAATTATGCCCCTTTTTACTTAGATTTGATTCAAACTTAAAATAGATGTTCCACCTCATCACCCACATCATGTGCCCACATCATGTGACACAAGGTGCATAACTCTGACACCAAGTTTTCATGAATTATGTCCCGTTTTACTTAGAATTTAAGGTTAATTTTGTTGTATTTTCACTATATCTCAGTTATTACTAAATGGATTTGATTCTAACTTAAAATAGTTGTTCCACCTCATCACCCAGATGATGTGACATAAGGTGCTTAACTCTGACATAAATTTTTTATGAATTATGCCCCCTTTTACTTTAAATTTAAGGTTGATTTTGATGTATTTTCACTATATCTCAATTATTACAAAATGGATTTGATTCAAACTTAAAATAGATGTTCCACCTCATCACCCACATCATGTGACACAAGGTGCATAACTCTGACACCAATTTTTCATGAATTATGCCCCTTTTTACTTAAAATTTAAGGTAAATTTTGATGTATTTTCACTATATCTCAATTACCACTGAATGGATTTGATTCAGACTTAAAATAGATGTTCCACCTCATCACCCACATCATGTGACACAAGGTGCATAACTCTGACACTATTTTTCTTGAATTGTGTCCCCTTTTACCTAGAATTTAAGGTTAATTTTGTTGTATTTTCACTATATCTCATTCTGATTGGCTTAGAGCCAAAGGGAAGTAACCTTTTTTTAACCTTTGTACTGAGTTTCTTCCCCTTAAATTCCAGGAATTAGTCTATTTTTAGAAATCCTATTTTTAGATTTTCAATATTTTAGGTATTTTTCTAACTTTTTTATTATAAGTCCTATGTAAAAAGTAAAAACATTTTTCCGTGGTAACATGGGTCGGTAAGACACTTTTTTGTATTCACTTTTAGTGTATCTCTAATATTAGAGATTTAATATATTTACTAGTATTACTTATATGTGGAAGCCCAGGATGAAGTACTCCAAAGTATTTTTAAGATTCCTTATGGTTGCCATTCTTCTGTGACAAGACCGTATGGTGGGGGTATGAGTCACTCCTGTGAAAGTTCTAGTTACTTGATGGATTTGATTCAAACTTGAAATAGTTATTCCTCATCATCATCCACATCATCTGACATAATGGCCATAACTCTGTCACCAATATTTCATGAATTATCCCCCCTTTTCACTTAGATTTTCAGGTTAAAGTTTTGATGCACTTTCACTCTATCTCTGTTATTACTGAATGGATTTGATTCAAACTTAAAATAGTTGTTCAACATCATCACCCACATCATATGACAAAAGGTGCATAACTCTGGCACCATTTTTTTCATGAATTATTCCCCTTTTTACTTAGAATTTCAGGTTAAAGTTTTGGTGCACTTTCACTCTACCTCTGTCATTACTGAATGGATTTGATTCAAACTTAAAATAGTTGTTCAGCATCATCACCCACATCATATGACACAAGATGCATAACTCTGGCACAATTTTTCATGAATTATTCCCATTTTTACTTAGAATTCCAGGTTAAAGTTTTATGCACTTTAACTCTATCTCTGTTATTACTGAATGGATTTGATTCAAACTTAAAGTAGTTGTTTAACATCATCACCCACATCATATGACATAAGGTGCATAACTTTGGCACCAATTTTTCATGAATTATTTCCCCTTTTTACTTAGAATTTTAGGTTAAAGTTTTGATGCACTTTCACTCTGTCTCTGTTATTACTGAATGGATTTGATTCAAACTTCAAATAGCTGTTCAACATCATCACCCACACCATATGACGCAAGGTACATAACTCTGGCACCAATTTTTGATTAATTATTCCCCCTTTTTTTCTTAGAATTTTAGGTGAGTTTTGATGCACTTTCACTCTGTCTCTGTTATTACTGAATGGATTTGATTCAAACTTAAAATAGTTGTTCAACATCATCACCCACACTATATGACACAAGCTGCATAACTCTGGCACCAATATTTAATGAATTATGCCCCTTTTTGCTTAGGATATACTTATATAGTGTTTTGATAGATTTTATCTTTACCTCTCTTATTACTTTATGTTGATATTTTTGACATAGACTCAGGCTATTGTGCAATATCTTCATCCACAATTGGAGTCATTAAACACTCCAGTGACAGCTCTAGTTTCCTCAGATGTGCCCAGTTTCACTATCCAGCATCGAAATAGTCGAGCGTGCTGTCTCCTATGACAGCTCTTGTTACGCCCCCGGCATCTACTAATGCGGGAGGTATATAGTGATTGTCCTGTCCATTTGTCCGTTCCTTCTTCCGTCCATCCGTACGAGGTTAACCAAATGGGACTGTTTCGTCTGGCATCAATACCCCTTACTAGAATGACTTGATACTAATGCAGATTTAACCTGTGACCATTCCTCATTTTCAGACATCACCTGACCTCAGTTTGACCTTGACCTTGACCTCGTTTTGGATTTAGGTTGCTTTGTATGGGCCATCTCTTGGTTAACCAAATGGGACCGTTTCATCTAGCATAAATACCCCTTACTAGAATGACTTGATACTTATGCAGATGTTACCTGTGACTATTCCTCATCTTCAAACATCACCTGACCTCAGTTTGACCTTGACCTTGATCTCGTTTTGGACTTAGGTGCAAATTCTATCGACAAGGATGCCACCGGGGGCATCAAGCGTTTATTGAACGCAGCTCCTTGTTTCTAACACTGTTGATACTAGAATGTTGTGTTAGAATCGAAATTGTGATTTATCTTAGAATAACCGCAAGTTTTCGTTCTTATGCAAAACAATACATCACTCAGGCCTGCGGCCTTCGTGATATATTCTTATGCATAAGAACTCAAAACACAGGTTATTCTATAAGATAAACCATGCTTGGAAACTTATTATTTCTTAAATAACTAAGCAGTTTCATTTTGTTGTACAGATTTACAGCGAAAGTGATTATAGGTGGGAGGATGATCAGTGAGGCCGTGGGTAAAACTAAACGTGCTGCAAGACAGACTGCCTTGTTAGAGGCTATAGAACAACTACAGATGTCGGAGCAGGTAGGTACTTGAAACGAGCCGCACCATGAGAAAACCAAGATAGTTCATTTGCGACCAGCATGGATCCTGACCAGACTGCACGGATGTGCAGGCTGGTCTGGATCCATGCTGGTCACTAACAGTTTCTCTAATTACAATAGGCTTTGAAAGTGAACAACATGGATCCTGACCAGACTGCGCAGATGCGCAGGCTGGTCTGGATTCACGCTGGTCGCAAATGCACTTTGTTGGTTTTCTCATGATGCGGCTCAAACTATACCGGTATGAGCATTCTTGTACAAATTTTTCATGGTTTTCTTCTGCAAATGGGGGGGAAAATTACTGCCAAACCTGTCTTAATGTCCTCTCTTTTGGTCTTTATTTGCAAGTGGTCTGAATTTAAGTAAAATTTCATAGTGGATGCTTAAATTGGAAATGTAAATAATGATCTTAATGTATAAGAGTCAGGTTGTCTCTGATCACAGGTTGGACTGTAAAATTTGTAATTAGATTAAGTATATATTCAGAAGCACAGAGCATGTTCATAACACTTGAATTTTGTAGTTTTACTGAAATGTATGCTTTGAAATGTTGGAACGGTACTCTTAAATGTAAAATTACGAGTAAATTGATCATAAATCATCTGCTTTTCACAAAAATATCAAAAGATTTGGAAAAAGTTGGACAATGAAATTGTTCTTTTACTAGTCTCATATTGCCTTTAAGCATCTTAACTGTGGTAACTGTTCACTTTAAACTCAACAAAACGAACAGATGAAAGAGTCAGCAACTTGATAATTTTATGCCTCAACCTTTACAGCTATACAACAAGAAGGACACACTGGAAGATGAAATGGCGAAGGCTTGTTACAAGAAATTGGAGGATCTTCTCTCACAGTGCCATGCTTGTCCAGAAATTATTGCTGCTAAACACTCATTTGCAGCTTTCGTTGTTAAAAGGGGAGGTAATCAACTTATTATCTCGTGAAAAGTTGGCAAGTACTATCAGGCTAGAAGGATAGAGTTGTTGCTACAAGTAATGACGTAATCAGTTTGGTCTGCATTGAAATTTTGTTTCCATGACTTAAGTTGGTTGAAACTCTCAAGTTTTTAATTCTAGGGTTAATTGTTAGTTGCAGTGAAATATTTGGTTCCCTTTTTTATTCAAAAGTAATAGTTTCGTTACTTGAGCACAGCTGAATACATTTGTAGTTTAAAATCTGTTAAAAGTGCACAATATTTCAGATTATGCTATGAAAATCATTAAAAAAGAATGCATACTCTAAACTCGTTAAAACTTGTGGGGCTGATTTGTTGGGGTTTCTTGTGTTTATTGGCAAAATTTCATCCAGTTGGACAAACAAACTCTCATTTATTGCAAATACACAAGTTTATGCTTCCTAGAAATAGCAATTTTTTGCCCACAGTACAGCATTTCATGCCTGAAAAGTTTAATTATTTCCCAGTAATGGAAGAATGAATGAATGAAATAGCTTACTTTCTTCCATTACCGTGAAATAAACTTCTTAGGCATGAAATTCTGATTTGAATGAAAATATCAACATAATTATGTTATTAAGGACTTATGGTCAGATTTACATAAAATTTATTAGTTAAATGAAATTCTGTTCCATTATCTTTAATTGTTATGTATACATTTAAATGTTTCAGTGAGTGATAAAGGGGAGATAGTTGCGTTTGGGACAGGTAACACATGTTTATCCTGTGAGAATCTTAGTACAGACGGAAGAGCCATTATTGACAGTTATGCTGTAGCAGTTGCCAGGAGAGCGCTGCTTAAGTAAGATTTTTGACAGTTTTGTCAGGATTACTCCAGAAGTTCTCCAAGCTTTTTTATGGTCACAGTTGCCCTGAGACTGAAAATGATTTCCCAACAATAAATGAGCTGCACCATGAGAAAACCTACATAGTGCATTTGCGACCAGCATGGATCCAGACCAGCCTATTCATCCGTGCAGTCTGATCAGGATCCATTCTGTTCGCTTTCAAAGCCTATTGCAATTAGAGAAACTGTTAGCAAACAGCATGGATTCTGACCAGACTGCGCGGATGCGCAGGCTGGTCTTGATCCATGCTGGTAGCAAATGCACAATTTTGGGTTTCTCATGGCGGGGCTCAAATGATAAATTTCCAGGTTTTGGTTTTGCTTCAGTAGTTCAAAAGTTAATGTCATGGTGAACTGTAGACTTAAAGGTTTTCAGATTAATATATTGAGAACAGTTAGGCTTGTAGCCTTCAACGTCATAGGATGATTGCCTAAGATCAGTTAATAATCTCTGTTTTGTGGGTGGGGGTCAATAGGCCAAAGGTTATTGCCACAGTTAACTAACAAACTTAAAAATGTACAAGACAAACATGGAAAATGCAAACTAAATTTAAGAATTCCGTAAATGCGTAGGTTTACAGATTATATATAAAATCAAAAGGGTTGGGCTACACGTTTTAACAACATTAGAGGATTACCGTTGTTGGTCATGGTTTTAGTAGGTTAGTTGGTAACAAGTGATCATGAAACTGAAAAGGATTTACAAAAGCACAAACAATGGATGACACTTGGATTTGTGTATTCTGACTGCATAGGATGATTGCTTGTAGACAATAAATGACCTTGTTTTGGGTTCAGTAAGTCATGGTCAGAGTCAAAGCCAACTTGACACTGAAAATTTAATACCGTACTAACCTTTTAATGTACTGGTATATGTTATTTACAAACTTTTTCAAACTCTTGTTAAAAAACTTCTTTTGTTTGCATTTTTCCTCAGCTGAAGTTACTGTATATTTGGACGTTCTTTAAATGTGATCCAAATTTGTTTCATTTAAGACTGTTTTGAGTGTGTTTACTATTATTACAATTATAGGTATTTCCACAAAGAAATAAAGAGCTATTTTGATGGTGCTAAGGTGTTATCTATATTTGAGGAGAGTGAGACACCAGGTATACTACAGTTTAAGGAACATATTACGCTACATCTATACCTTAGTCAACCTCCCCCTGGCGACTACAGAGAATGTCTCGATATGTAAGCATCTGTTTGAATACTTTACCTAGTTGGAGATTTCCTTTGTTGCTTTCTTTCTTAATTTATGATTTTGAAACTTCATTTTCTTGTTTACCTTTATTGCCTGAAGATATATTAAACTCATCTTTCACTAAAATATTCTGTCATTAGATATTGGCTGTAAATGTAGAAAATACTCATCAGATGTACTTAACTTGGCTAAATGTAAAAGATAGCTTTGTAAATAGAGCTACATTCACAATGAAATGTTATATATTTAGTATTTCCTTTAAAAAGCTGCAAATTATTTGTTGTATTTTTGATAGTACATTGGATAATTACTGGTAGGCATTTGTTAAATGTGTTTGATTTTTAAGGTACTGATAATACCAAAAACAAAACACTTTTATTTCCTTTTTGAGTACATGCAACTTCTAAAATTAAATTTTGATTTTGAAAAAACATTACTTTTTACTTGGTCATAATATTTTATTGATGGCCTTTACTATGAAAAATGAGTCTTTTGCCATAAAATGCAAAATGGCAAAATGTAAGATGTTTTTCTGCTGTTCTGTTATGGAATGGTCGTCTGTTTTGCAGTAAATGTGACCCATTGACTCCAGAACAAGAAGATGCGTTAGAAGATGGTTCACATTTCCCAGCATTCAATGATGATTTACCGGGCTGGTTCTCTGTCAAAAATGAAGATGGTAAGACTGGTTTTTATGAAGAGAAAGTTTTCTTAAAAGAAAATCTTTCAAATAATTGCTTTTAATATAAATCAAGTAATGTTCAGTGAGTTGCAAATTTTAGAGTTGAACTTCTTTTTAAGATGTCTTCAGCTGTTAAGCTAATAATAATGCTCTATTTTCATCTAATTTAAAGATTTACTTGATCATTATTGTATGTAAAACTTAGAGGATGATATGAGCCGTGCCATGACAAAACCAACATAGTGGCATTGCGGCCAGTAAGGATCCAGACCAGACTGCATGGATGCGCAGGCTGGTCTGGATCCATGCTGGTCGCAAAGCCAATATGTTGATTTTCTCATGGCACGGCTCATATATTCAAATTTGGAAGTTAGTACCTTCGGTATCGTAATATTTGTTGGGAACTAATGTGTGTGGTTGGGGCAGAAGTTCAACTCACATTGATTTAATGTTCAACGATCGAAATCCGTGAATTCATATCCACACAAAAAAGAAATTTTTGGCCAAAAGCATGAAAAATGATACTGGCATCTTCTCTCATACACTTGTGGTGATTGATTCTATCAGGAGTGGTATTGAAAGTGATTATATGTTGTAAAACTTGTTTGTAATAAAATCTGTAAGAAGATCTTTTGGAAGCGTAGAATGCAGCCAACCAAGCAGAATAATAGCAGATTTGGTTTTAATTGAGTCTGTTCATTAGAGGTAATAAAAAGTGCAACACCTCTCGTGCCCCCTAGCAGCAGCTTAAGCGGAAAATAAATTAAAATATAAAGCAAAAGAAGTAATTGACAGTTGTTTAATTATCCCTGCAGGGCTTGTGGAGTGTGTAGAGGAGGAGCAGGCTGCTGTGCAGGACCTTGCTAACTTACAGGAAGGTTCCGACGATCTCCTAGTCATGTCGTGTAGTGATAAACTCATGCAGTGGAATGTTCTAGGTGTGCAGGGTGCACTCTTTAGCGTTTTCCTGAAGCCAGTCTATATAGATTCCATTGTTTTAGGTAAGATTTACAGAGTTCAGACAAAATCTCACCAGCATGTTTTTATCAGCCAATTTAAAAGGGTGTTTGAGTGTCTTCATTAAATTTAGCAGGAGGATTTTGTCTTTTTGGATTTTACATATTTGCTTCAGGAAAAATACATTGAATCTTTCTCACCTCAACCAGATCATATTTTGCTCTTAGTATTTCAGTAATTTGCTTTAAACATACAGTAAATTCAAATTTTTTCACCCAGCTTCCGAAGAGTTCATTTAAAATTTACTTTGTTTAGTGAAAAGATTGTCTTTAACTTTGGATACAGTTACGGTAAACTGTTGCTAAAAATAGAATTTTCATTTACCTAATTGCACTGAGTGTGCAGATAAATAGATTTATAATTCCCTATATGACAGTCAAATCTGTATAAGCAGCTTTTCAAGGGACAGGTGACTGCTTAAAGCAGGTGGAAATAAGGACAAAATGTGGAATTGGTAAATAAGCTTACTGGATGTTAAAGGCAACTGGCTAATGTCACAAGTTCAGCTGATATGGATAAACTGTTTTTGTAATGCCTCAGATTTTACAGTTGAGTAATTGTTGTTTTTTTTTCACAATTTTCAGGTAGAGAATATCATCATGGGCATTTTTCACGTGCAATGTGTTGTAGAGTGTATTCCATACTCAAAAAATACCTCCCAGAACCGTACGATATACATCACCCTTGCCTGTCAACAGTTAACCTTCACATTGAGGAGAAAGATGGCAAGCAGACGCAATTCAGTTTGAACTGGTCCATGGGTGATGAAAATCCAGAAATTATTGATGGTTTCTCTGGCAAAGTCATTGATAGGCAAGTCTGACATGAGTTTTGTCTTTTGGTTGTTAGGGATGGTGTGAAACACTGTTTCACAAATATTGTAATATACTGATCGCTCAAAGTTGCAAAGTGGAGGAGCATAATGCTCAAGTTATCGTAGGTTTCGAGCGATTTGTAGAAAATGAAAGGAATATAGCTTGGGACTACATGAATTGCAAGGGCGAGCCCTGGTACACATTAATGGTTGCCCTGGTGCTGGAGCCATTGATTGTAGCCCTGGTGCTCGAGTCATTGATGATTGCTCTGGTGTTAGAGCCATTGATGGTTGCCCTGGTGCTCGAGCCATTGATTGTAGCCCTGGTGCTCGAGCCATTGATGATTGCTCTGGTGTTAGAGCCATTGATGGTTGCCCTGGTGCTCGAGCCATTGATGGTAGCCCAGGTGCTTGAGCCATTGATGGTTGCCCTGGTGCTCGAGCCATTGATGGTTGCCCTGGTGTTCGAGCCATTAATGGTAGCCCTGGTGCTCAAGCCATTGATGGTAGCCCAGGTGCTTGAGCCATTGATGGTTGCCCTGGTGCTTAAGCCATTAATGGTTACCAAGGTGATCAACTCGAGCCATTGATGGTTGCCCTGGTTCAAGCCATTGATGGTTGCCCTGGTGCTCAAGTCTTTGATTATTTCATAGATATTGGTAATAGAATAACTGCTTGTAATTGAATCTTGAAGGATGAGCAAGTGAGGAAATATTTTCATGCATTATCTGTGTAACAAACTTGTCAAGAATGACAATCAGTAAGGCAGTGCAGTACTTGCCTTTGATGTTGATGTTGCATCTAATGGGGTACGTAGGGTACATATATATCTCAACTTGATTTGACTCTAGACCCAGCAAAAAACAGTTGATATAAGTGAGCTGTGCCACGGGAAAACCAACATAGTGGCACTGCGACCAGCATGGATCCAGACAAGCCTGCGCATCCGCGCAGTCTGGTCAGGATCCATGCTGTTCGCTAACAGTTTCTCTAACTGCAGTAGGCTTTAAAAACGAACAGCATGGATCCTGACCAGACTGCGCGGATGCGCAGGCTAGTCTGGATCCATGCTGATCGCAAACCCACTATGTTGTTTTTATCATAGCATGGCTCAAGTTTTGGTCTTTGTACCAAGTCTATAGACTGAAATGTTGATGATTAATGATGTTGCCTTAAATTGATATTTTACGTATTTTAGGTCACCATTCAGGAGCACAAAGAACCAGGGATTGTGTGCAAGCAGGCTTTGTAAAGCAGCTTTTCTGTTCAGGTTCCGTGACATTGGAAAAGTTCTGAAGAATAGAGACATGTGTGTTGCCCCAAATTACATTGAGGCAAAATTCTTGGCTGATAATTACCAGGAAGTGAAACAGAAATTCCGGCATTTTACGCATAAAATGGGCCTCGGACATTGGATCCAGATGCCAAAAGAGATTAGCATGTTTGAAAAGTGATAGTTTCAAGCAGAAGTTTTTGTGTTAAAAATGGTTTCATCAGAATAAGATCTGGATAATGAAAGATATTCTTCTAGGACTTAGTTCCACAAATAAATGGATTTAAATTTGGAAAGAGATTTACACACTTAGAAAGTGGTTCTTTGGTGTAATTTTGGCCATATAACGACAGTATTTTCATTAGAACTACTATTAAGTGCAATAGAAATCAGCAATAGAAAACTTTACCTTGTTTCAGATATATGAAAGGAATCACTGCGAAATATTCAGGCATATTTTTACATGTTATTCGTGTCTTATTACTTCTTGATTTGATTGTTGAAAATATTATCAGGAGTTACCACTCAACTGTTCGAAAGATATTGAGAGCTTATATACCCTCCATTGTGTCTGCATCAGCATGCAGAGCTTGGTTAAAGCTTTCATGCAGTCTATCTCTGTTATTACATGAAGGACTTGCTACAAACTTACAGTAGTTGTTCCTCATTATCAGTTACATTATATGATACAAGGGGTATAACTCTGTGACCAATATTTTAGGAATCAGGCTTCCTTTGTATTATAATTTCAGGTGAAAGTTTTGATGCACTTACACTCTATCTCTGTTATTACTTAATGGATTTGATTGAGACTTGAAATATTGATCCACATCATAAACCACATCATTAGACGGAAGATCAATATTTCTGGCAACAATATTTCATGAATTATGTCCCCTTTTCATATAGAATTTCAAGTTTAAGTTTTGATACACTTTATTATTACATAATGGATTTGGTTCAAACTTAAAATATTGTCTCATACTATCACCCACATAGTATACAAAGGCTATAACTGTAGCTGAAATATTATTATTATTATATATAGCAAGTTCCATGAAATATAGATGTGTGTGACACATTTCTTTCTGGGATGGACAAAAGTGGGGAGCTCCAATAACCAGTATATTTCTCCAATGATAGCTCTGTTTCATTATCAGGCAGCAAAATAGTCAGATATGCTGACTCATCTGACATCTCCTCATTTTAGTACCTGTAGTCAGAACACTTCACTGCTGAATACCTTAAGAGATTGTTAGATTTTTTGGTGGAAGCTAACATGTAAAAGAAACTGATGATAATGTTGTTGAGTCTTCAGATTGTTCTTTTTATGTTTTAGTAGCTGTAGATTTAACTTGTTAAGTTAAATGTTGGTAATTTTGCTTTGTATTAGGAGTGTTTTTTACCCAGTATTTTTTCTGATTGCATAATATTTCAGTTTATTTTTTTGCTATGCAGTATACAGTAAAATCTGTATAAATAGACCATACTTTGAAGAGCCACAAACTATTCTTTTACTTTCAAGCGGTCTATATTCATGGCAAATGTTAAACAAGTAGTTTTTAGCTCACCTGAGCAATGCTCAGGTGAGTTTTTCTGATCGCTCAATGTCCGTCGTCCGTCGTCCGTCGTCTGTCGTCCGTCGTCTGTCAACATTTAGCTTGTGTATGCGATAGAGGCTGTATTTTTCAATTAATCTTCATGAATATTGGTCAGAATGATAACCTTGATGAAATCTAGGCCGAGTTCGAAAATGGGTCATCTCGGGTCAAAAACTAGGTCACTAGGTCAAATCAAAGAAAAACCTTGTGTATGCGATAGAGGCTGTATTTTTCATTTAATCTTCATGAATATTGGTCAGAATGATAACCTTGATGAAATCTAAGCTGAGTTCGAAAATGGGTCATCTCGGGTCAAAAACTAGGTCACTAGGTCAAATCAAAGAAAAACCTTGTGTATGCGATAGAGGTGGTATTTTTCAATTAATCTTCATGAATATTGGTCAGAATGATAACCTTGATGAAATCTAGGCCGAGTTCGAAAATGGGTCATCTCGGGTCAAAAACTAGGTCACTAGGTCAAATCAAAGAAAAACCTTGTGTATGCGATAGAGGCTGTATTTTTCAATTTTTCTTCATGAATATTAGTCAGAATGATAACCTTGATGAAATCTAGGCCGAGTTCGAAAATGGGTCATCTTGGATCAAAAACTAGGTCACTAGGTCAAATCAAAGAAAAACCTTGTGTATGCGATAGAGGCTGTATTTTTCAATTGATCTTCATGAATTTTGGTCAGAATGATTGCCTTGATGAAATCTAGGCCGAGTTCGAAAATGGGTCATCTCGGGTCAAAAACTAGGTCACTAGGTCAAATCAAAGAAAAACCTTGTGTATGCGATAGAGGTGGTATTTTTCAATTGATCTTCATGAATTTTGGTCAGAATGATTATTTTGATGAAATCTAGGCCGAGTTCGAAAATGGGTCATCTGGGTTCAAAAACTAGGTCACTAGGTCATATCACGTAAAAACCTTGTGTATGCGATAGAGGCTGTATTTTTCAATTGATCTTCATGAATTTTGGTCAGAATGATTGCCTTGATGAAATTAACCCCAAGTTCGAAAATGGGTCATCTGGGGTCAAAAACTAGGTCACTAGGTCAAATCAAAGAAAAACCTTGTGTATGCAATAGAGGCTGTATTTTTCAACTGATCTTCATGAAATTTAGCCAGAATGATTACCTTGATAAAATCTAGGCTGATTTCGAAAATGGGTCATCTGGGATCAAAAACTAGGTCACTAGGTCAAATTGAAGAAAAACATTGTGTATGCAATAGAGGATGTATTTTTCAATTGATCTTCATGAAATTTGGTCAGAGTGATTGCCTTGATGAAAACTAGGTCGGTTTTGAATATGGGTTATCTGAGGTCAAAAACTAGGTCACTAGGTCAAATTAAAAAAAAATCTTGTGTATGCGATAGAGACTGTTTTTTTCAGTTGATATTTATGAAATTTGGTCAGGTTGATTGCCTAAATGAAATCTAGGTCGAATTTGAATATGGGTCATCTGAGGTCAAAAACTAGGTCACTTGGTCAAATCAAAGAAAAAACTTCTGTATGTGATAGAGGCTGTATTTTTCAGTTGATCTTCATGAATTTTGGTCAGAATGATTGCCTTGATAAAATCTAGGTCGAGTTTGAACATGGGTCATCTAGGGTCAAAAACTAGGTCATATATAAGAAAATGCTTGTTTTATCGCAAGAGACCAATTTTTTGGTCCAATCTTAATGAAAATTGGTCAGAATATTTGTTTCCATGAAATCACTAGGTCAAACATGTTTTACACTGTTATGGAGTGTTTCTTAGGTGAGCGACCTAGGGCCATCTTGGCCCTCTTGTTTCAGTGAAAGGTTTGACTGTTCACCTGCTCTAATTTCTCCTGTGTTTATGCATTCTTCCAGATCTTATGATACAAAAATTTAATATCTTCTTCATTTTTAGCTCACCTGAGCATAAGGCTCATGGTGAGCTTATGTGACCGCTCAATGTCCGTTGTGTGTCGTGCGTCCGTCAACATTTTCTAAAAAAATCTTCTTCTTGAAAACCACTGGGCGGAATTACACCAAACTTCACAGGAATGATCCTTGGGTGGTCCACTTTCAAAATTGATCAAAGAATTTAATTCCATGAAAAGAGGCCCTGCCCCGGGGGGTCTCAAATTTTACATAGACTTACATAGGAAAAAAACTTAAAAAAATCTTCTTCCCTGAAAATGCAAGGCCTAGGCTTTTGGTATTTGGTATGTCGCCTTTCCTGGAGTTTCTCTACCAAATTTGTTCAAATTATGTCCCTAGGGTGAAAAGAGGCCCTGCCCTGGGGGTACCAAGTTTAATATAGCTTTATATAGGAAAAAAAAGATAGTCTTGTCTGAAAGTTCAAGGCCTAGGCCTTTGATATTTGGTATGTAGCATTGCCTGGTGGATCTCTAACAAGTTTGTTCAAATTATGCCCCTGGGGTGAAAAGAGGCCCCGCCCCGGGGGTCACTTGTTATAATTATGAGTTATATAGGAAAAAATACTTCAAAAATTATCAGATCATATTTCCTAGACTGTTTAATTATAGTTACCTGATGACCCCAAGCGAATAAAGATCACTTGACTGTGACTTTGACCTACTGACCTACTGACCTACTTTCTTGTTTCTCAAGATACAGCCTTGAAATTTGGATGACATGTACAGTTTTGCACACCAATCTTAAAACTGACTCAGTTACCATGAATGTGACCTACTGATCTACCTTCTAAATATTTTAGCATCAGTTTGCCATTTGAAACATGTGGCTCTATTTACTCAGGTGAGCAATCCAGGGTCATCATGACCCTCTTATTTTAGCTTTGTTTTTGCAGCAAATTGCAGGGAAGTCACTGTAGCCTTCTTTTATTTAATTGTTCACGTGTTTGGTAAGTAAGGGACTGAAAAATTAGAATTTCTTATTTAAATTTAGGATTACTTTTGTTAAAATGACTATATGTACAGAAATACACCAGGCACTCGAAAAAAAAGCTCATTTTAACAATGGTTTTGAGTGATCCAAATACAGAAAATATGTAAGTGTACATCAATTGCTTGAGTCAGTGGTGGCACTCGAGTCAGAGACACTCCAGACAGTGAAGTTATACTGTATACTGGTTTCATTATCATGTTTTGTTATCATTTCATTTACAGATGTATATTTCTCACACACAGTGCTGTCATTACCTCATCAGGGAGATGTTTTATTTTTTTAATTAAAATTTATGAAAATTCTTAATTGTGTAGTTCTGTTGTCTTTTTCGCAAATGCTTTTTCAGAGGAGATTTTATTAGATAGGTGATGTAATTATTGATTGGTTCAGTGTCTTTCTTCAGTTGTCTGCCCCTTTTGCTGCATGATTTGCTGGTAGAAGTTCTCGAAAACCTCCAGTTAAACTTTAAACAAATGTGGCAGGAGTAAGAACAGGCCAGTCTTTCAGTGGCACATCACCTGATAATTAACAGTCGGTTAGGAGTTTCAAATGCAAATAGGAACTTAAACCTGGTGTTTTCTTTGAGATATCACTCGGCCAGACCAGAGTTATGGTCCTTGACAGTCAAAAATGTGTATAAAAAGGCATAAAACTTTGTTTCGCAAAAAGTATTTGACCTAGGGTTATGAAAAATAGAAATGAGCCGTGCCATGGGAAAACCAACATAGTGGCTTTGCGACCAGCATGGATCCAGACCAGCCTGCGCATCTGCGCAGTCTGGTCAGGTTCCATGCTGTTTGCTTTTAAAGCCTATTGAAATTGGAGAAACTGTTAGCGAACAGCATGGATCCTGACCAGACTGCGCGGATGCGCAGGCTGGTCTGGATCCATGCAGGTCGCAAAGCCACTATGTTGGTTTTCCCATGGCACGGCTCAAATATTATTCAGCATCTAAAGTTGTGCACCTATGATTTTGTTCTGGAATTCTATCTGTCAGACCATAGTTGTGGTCCTTGATAGTCAAAAATATGAACAGAGGGGGATACAAACTTGGGTGCACGTATACCAAAAAGTATTTGACTTAAGAGTCCTAAAACATGAGGGGATTGTTATATAGTATGTGAAGTTGTGCACCTAGATTTTACACAACCAGGCAAGAGTTACAGTCCTTGACTTAGTGAAAAAATACACAAAGTGCTTAAAAAATATTTCACCAAGAGTCATGAACCAATGTACAGTGACAGGTGTTTGGGGCACCTATGACTTAAAGACACACTTCTATTTCCTATATGCCACACTATGTGAAAATCTTTTAAAACCTCCAAGATTGCTGGCTCAGTTTCAAAATAATTTGACAGCAATGTTCCTTAGGTTGCTCGGTATCAAATTTGTTCAAGCCGTGATTTGTTAAAAAATAAGGCTGGCTGGGGGTGGCGCTAGTTTTCTCTGTATGACTATATGGTAAACTTTTTAAGATCTTTTCCTCTGAACCTACTAGCTTGAATTAAAAATCATTTCACAGAAATGGTCCTTGGGTGAACCTCTACCGAATTTCTCCAAATCATTTCGTTTCGTTAGGAAATGTGGCCGCCACAGGCAAGGCTCGTTTTCCCTATGTGGCTTTTAAAAGACTAACAATTTTAAAATAATTTCAGAACAGAAATTTTATTTAGTATCAATTAGCGTACGTACATTTTATAGCAATATTTAAGATTGCAATTTCACAGCACTGTTCCTTGTTCCAAAATCATTCAATCCAGCTATTAATGTCAGTGGCACAATCAACAACCATCACGACCTGCTTGTTCTATTTCTTGCACTATCCACTAATACAGGAAGAGACCGACAATTTGTCTGGAGGAGAGGCATGTATGGAAACCCTGTGGCAGCCAAAAAACAAAACAACTAGTACAAAATGATCAGTACCACTTCATTTAAAAGATAATAATGTCTTCCCAGTCAAAGGAGATGTTTCGTTTTTATACGCACATTTCGACGTATTATGTGATGTCATGTGTGTCTGTCCATCATAATCCGTGTCTCACTCGGGAGCAAAACTTTATAACCATTAAAGGTATTGACTCGAGTCTTGGCATATAGCCTATATTATAGGTAGATGACAATGGGACGATGTGCACAGCGCTTTAACCGGCTCTAGACATTAACCAGGTCTGTAGGTTAGAGGTCAAAAATTGAGCTCAAACTTTAAGGTCAAATCTCTCCGTCATATTTCATGTCCAAAGCATAACTTACTAACCATTCAAGGTATTGACTTCAAACTTTGCATGTAGGTATGTAGTGATAAGACATGAACCAGGTCTGTAGGTTTAAGGTCATGGTCACAAACTGAGCTCAAATCTGTCTGTCATATTTAATGTCCAGAGCATAACTTATTAAGCATTCAAGGTACATTTTGTATTTGACTTCAAACTTGGGATGTAGGTAGGTGATGACGAGTCGATGTGAAGAGTGCATGAACAAGGGTGGTACGTCAAAGGTCAAGGTCACAGCAAGGTCAAATCTGCCCATCATATTCCGTGTCCAGAGCATATATGAATATAGCTTTATCTCAGTTATTGCTTAAGTTGTTCCTGATCATCAGACACACCATATGAAACAAGGGTAATAAATCTCATGCCAGTCATTTTTGAATTATGCCCCTTTTCGATATGCCCACTTTGAAAGAAAAGTCTTAAAACCATTGGTAGTTCTGAATTCATTAATTTTCTATCTGTCCTGGTTGCACAACCAAGACAGAAAAAGGGAGGTAAAAATAATATTTTACCAACTTTTCCCATGCATTTTGGCTAAATACAAAACCTGTTAATTAATGCAAGTCTTTGACAAATAAATTACAATATTTCTTAGATTCATATAATTCCGTAGGCTAAGTATATTTATGAAATTGATACATATACTACAATAACTCCATCTAATTTGGGCAACTGGGATCAGAAAATTAAAATTTTAAAAATACCTCGAGTGAAAGTCTAACATGTAGTAAGCACTCAGTGTGCATTAGTAAGTGTAAATGATCAGTTGTGAAAGTTTTTAACAAATCTTTTCCCTGACTAAAATCTATTTAACCACTTTTAAGTGACAATTTTATCAATCAAGTTCATTTCTGTAAAACAGAACAGTATGTTCATGAATAGAAGTGGAAGTTTAACTTGAGATGTTCCAGTTTTCAAGTCTGTAAGTGAATTGCTTTGAAATTTGATATTCAGTACTTTTTCAAGAGAATAGCATTGACTGCAGAAGGATTAAAGCTGCATCACCTGGACACAGACACTGTCAAGGATAAGTAGGATTTTGTATAGTTGAGCTAAAATCGAGTTACAACACGTTTGTTATAAACATTTTACATTTTTGATTATTTTAATCTGTCATATATGTGATAGTTTCAACTTTGCAACCAGTAAATTAAACATAACACCATTAGACATGAATATCACTATTAAACATGAATAACACCATTAGACATGAATAACACCATTAAATAGAGGATATTTGTTTGTTTTAGTGTAAGATCGAAATATATTTCACCGAGTGAAGACTATAATGCAATATTTTCATGAGTGGCACAGCCACGAGTGAAAATGTAAATTATAGTGTTCACAAGTAAAATATATTTCGATCTTACACTGAAAGAAATAAATTTTCTATTTATTTTATGCATTTTGAATAGTTTTTAACCAAATTTTATTACATTTCCTGATTTTTAATACATTTTATAATGATGGACTGTAAATATTTATGATCCTGTTATTATTTGTATACATCTATACCTTTACTGAAGAATATTTTTCAATGAATTTTCTATCATTTATAGTTCAAATTCCTCCGCATTTAAGTTAGTTCCGTACCAGTAAAAAAAAATAAAAATGATATTCACTGTTTGAAACAGTGAAATTATCAATTTTATTTTACTGATAAATTTCTGTACTTCACTCAAGGGGGGTATTCGATCTACTCCTTACCACCGAAACAAAATGGCGGTCAAAACTGAAAATGTGAGGTTTTCTTACTTTTTATCTTTTTTAAGGATTTCTAGACCATTACACATGGCTATCAACCTGCTTCATTGTTTTTTCTATCAACCGGTACATTTCACTTTGGAAACAGTGCTGTAATTTGTCTGGAATGCTGGTCATGGGATTTGAATCGATGGAAAATCCTCCGTTAAACACGGGATAAGGAATAGTGCGATTAGGAAAAATGGTCTTTTTTCCTAATTATTCAAATAGCTGTGAGCTATTTTTCTGATTAGAAGTAAAATTTCAATATATATTTCCTTCATGGTTAGTCTGGAGCTGATTAAAAGTCGTAATTTTAAATTACACAGTTTTTTGTCTGATGGTAAGGAACAGTGTACGAAAATAAGAGGATAAGGTGCAGCTCACTTCTTCAAGTGACCTTTTCTTCGCTCTTTTCAGAGACATTCAAGTAAAATTCTGATAAAATAATATTTTGGTGATCATTTATAACCATCTATTGCTCAATGTAGTAAGATTTAAAAGGTATCCGCCTGTCTATCAGACACGTGATGTACTGAAAGCCAAAAGTTTAGCAAGTATTTAATATAGTATCCCTTGCCAACATTTAACTATCTGTAAATTTCTTTTTGGTATAGGAGGGTTCACACTATGTGCTTTTACATTTGTGTTTTGACAAGTGGTGCCTATGCTTCTAATGTTTTTGGAGTTCCCACTATGTGTTAAAGCATACATGTTAATTTCAGGGGATAAAGCAGTATCATAAAATACGTTTATCAACACATCTAGTTCCATAAGTTTTATAAATAAACGAATCTAAATCTTAATATTATGATTTGAAAACACTACTGCTAACATCTTTTTATAAAAGGACTACACCTTATTTTCCAGAAGCCTTTATCCTAATGATATATAATAATTCAAACATTTTAAAAGCTTTTTTGGGGAAGTAATACACCCAAAATCACTAATTAGGCGCAAATAGGTCGTAAAAATTCTGAAAAAAAATTTTTGAGGTATACAAGTAAGGTGCTTTCATTTCCAAAATAAAACATACCTAAATTAAACACACACACAAAAAAAAAAACAATCATGAAAATTTTCACTGAAGAAAGTTATGATACATTAAAAAACATCACCACTTTTTCCTTGAGGGTTTTCAAAATACATACGTGACTACACCAGTGATTAAAAAACAAACTGTTTTCGGGAACAGTAACGCGGTTAACTGTGTCGGTATGTTTAGTAGAACAGCTGAAAATATACCAGCATTTTAACAACATACTGATTATACAAACTGCATTTATTTTTCCGGCTTCGTATATCAAACTAACAAGATGAATTGAAATCAAATTTTATTTAAACATTCGGAGTGAACTAAACCAGTTTTTTTTTCTTTTTTTTCTATGTAATTTAAACGTAATACAAACAATACTTTTGTCTGAAGGAAAAGTCCTGGAATATTTACAGTCATTCTAACAGCTTTGAGAACATTCTATCATATTTTCATCATACATAACACAAAATCGATGAGTATGCTCAAGGTAACGTATGTACCAGTTAAGTGAATTATGCATGTACAATGTATTTACCGATACCACTTTTCGTTAATTTAATAAAATCTTTTATATGCCCTTTGAATATGTTTCAATAACATTAAATTTTGTATTACTGTTAATGGGCAATAGTGTAATCTCATATGAATTCAATCATCTATGATACTGCCCTGAAATTTATGTACGTCCTAAATTTCTAGTATATTGGTCCAAAACTATAATAAAGAAAATGTTTTAAGATGTTTAATCACTATCGAGGCAGTTATGCATATTATGTGAACTGCAGAAAAGAAGAATAAACAATATCGCGACAACAAATAGCTTTTTTTCAAAGCAAATACATACGTTACTGCACAATTACACTGGCATGTAACCTCCTGCTGTACAAAAATAAGAATCTGCGTTATGTAATCGTCAAAATTCTACGAAACAATATAAAATCCATCCTGTACGAATGAATTGAAGCATTAGGATTGATGTAAATGAATTACAGATCAAATGGAACTTGAATTACATTGTCAAATCAACTTTGGAGATAAATAACGGCACCCGTTCAAAATTAAACATTATGCGAAAATACTTTTCTATCTATTCATATCCTGTATATTCCGAACATGATATTCAAATTATTTTATGACTACATTACGAATGCCACAAAAAAAATGTTGTTTTTTTATTTGAAATTATACATACGTTACTTTTGGTTACGTATGTATCACTCGTACACACTGTATCTTTACTTTTATATACATTAATATATATGTAATGATTTCATTTGAAAATAATAAGCATATTCTATGTTTAAAAATTATTAGATATGAAAATTTATTACGATGTGGTATTATTCTCTTATATCTATAGCATACAATTCTCAAAACTGAATTTGTTTACAATGTGTACGTGATAAAAGGTTATCAAAACTAAAAGTTGACGGCTTAAAAAGCTTGTAAACATGAAACCCTGCGTCACTGTTAACGTATGCTGACGTAGGAGTTAGTTTTAAATATTTCAGTAACGAATGTATCGATCACGTATGTACCATTTCCTTCTTTGATGCTCATAAAGAATATTCATAGATAGATATTTGTTGCCTAAAGGGTAATCAGCTATCAGATATGACAATGAACTTCGTCTTTAAGAGCATTAAAAATATGAATTAAATTGTGATATTTCTACAATACGGTAACAGATGTATGAATCTGTTATATACGCTTTTGGGTAAGGTTTTCCACGCTGATATGGTATAAAATGTAACCCGAATTAACAGCATGAATGAGCAAGCATAATAGTTATATAATTTACGAACAGACATGTGTGAATGTTTATTCTACCCAGAAACGGCAGAAACATTATCATATTCTTTGGCATAACGTATGTATCATTATGGTTGAGACATCATTTTAAATCATGACTGATACCAAAGGAGTCCGGAAAAAATTGTATCTATGTTTGATTATAAAATATCTTCCTATGTTACTTCATAAAAAATATGATTTCGTTGACTACTGATGAATTTTAACTACAAGAACATTCATTAAACATATAAAATGAGCTGGCGACAGTAACTTATGTATTGTTTACGGTAGTTTGAAGCTTCATAAATTACTAACAGACAAAGGTAATAGTCAAAGATTCGGTGTAAAAATCAAACAAGCTTAGTGCTGTATGACATGGAGACGAATTACTCTTCTATTGATCTGCGAATAAGATAGTAAACAGTAACATACACATGCGCCTCACTAGTGATTTTGGGTGAATAATTCCTTTTGCATTTTTAAATGAAGACTGAATCCGAGTCCCCGTAATTATAGCCATGTTTATGAAAATAATTACATTTTTTCACTTTTTTCATGCAGGCTGATAAAGAGACATCCTACTTGGAAGTCTTTCAAGTGAGATTGGATTACTGTATGTTTTAGCATACAAAATAGAGGCATTGCCCTGTTCCGAATGCCTGGTTTATATATTTCAAAAGCACGACAACCAAATACTTATGCTGAAATAGTGTTCATTTTACACATGGAAATGCACAGCAACTGAAAATTGCTACTAGTATTATACTACACGAATTACAGCAAGATGATCAGAGTTTCGCTTTAAATATGCAAATGAGATTGTGAAATATAAAAAGCAACGGTTCTTGGCCGTCATGAATAATCATAAAAGTCTAAGAGACCTAACCGATTTGTAATTTCCAGAAGAATCGTTGTTGTTTATATTTCGTGAAAAGCTTCTGAAGTGGAAATCAAATCTTTGTAGTATATCTTCTGAAGGGGAAATTGGTTGCTTTGTATATTTAACCAATGGAAAAATCGGTTACATTTGCTCCCTACCTATTTAGCATTTGAACGGCCAAATATAAGTTCCTATAAAATGTTTGATTGGCCAAATATCTGGTCAAAAGTGATATAAGACACCACGTAGAACAGAGGACAACAGTTTTGTTTAATCGACAATCACTGAAAAAGGCAAGTGTACTTACCTACTGACATATCTTGTCTGGTAATATGTTCATTCGGGGATTATGTTTCTGTTCTACTCCTCAATCCGACCCCTTCAATTATCACATGGTAGAGAAATGTCAACTGGTTATCTCAGAAACGATGAAAGAAAACTTTCAAATCCGTTTGAAAAAACTGCACTGCACCTTATCCTCTAGTTTTCGCACACTGTTCCTTACCATCGGACAAAAATTGTGTTTTTGTGAAAATACGAACTGTGATCTGCACAAAACGAACAGTATTAGATAAGTATGTGGAAATATTCCTTCCAATCAGAAAAATAGCTTACAACCTGCGATATATTAGGTAAAAAAGACCATTTTTGCAAGTCGCACTATTCCTTATCCCGTGTTTAACGGAGGATTTTTCATCGATTCGAATCTCATGACCAGCATTCCAGACAAATTACAGCACTGTTTCCAAAGTGAAAGGTACCGGTTGATAGAAAAAACAGTGGAGCAGGTTGATAGACATGTGCTTTTGTCTAGATATCCTTGAAAAAGAAAAAAAGTAAGAAAAACTCACATTTTCAGTTTTGGCCGCCATTTTGTTTCGGTGGTAAGGAATAGATCGAATACCCCCCTTGTTCACTGAAGAAGAGCATAAAATAAACATGAATTAGACATGAATAACACCATTAAACATGAACAACACCATCAGGCATGAATAACACCATTATGCATGAATAACACCATAAGACATGAATAACACCATTTAGCATGAATAACACCATTCGACATGAATAACACCATTAAACATGCATGACACAAATATGAACAAGCAAATTCGGTGAATTGGTATCCCCCGGCGAAAGGGTTTGTGGTGAGGAATGGCAAAAAAATATATCCGGCAAAAAGTTAAGGATGTTAATAAGAAGCAAATAATTTCATTAGTCAAAATCAATTTAACAGAAAACAAACGTTTAATTAAAGAGTACATAATAAATGTATGATACATTGATCCTGACTAAAGAATTAATTTTGAATGGGATATGCTTACTGTAATAAGCTTAGCTTTTAAAATTAAATGCAGTTAATTGAAATGTGAGCTTGAAGTTTAACTGGAATGAAATATTGTCTTTGAGTGGTTTGGCACCAGGTGTTGCTGTTTAACATGTACATCTTAACTTAAAAGAACAGAATGATGTCCTTAAGAGAACACAATCAAGATATCTTGAACATGGCTGAGGGCAAGGTTTGTGCAGTCGCAACATAACATGTTGAAGGTTTGAACATTAAAAAAAAAAAAAAAAAAAAGGAATGGAAATATATATATCTATACATATATGTATATATTTATTTTTTAGGAGGTGGGGCTGCGGGGGAATGGGTGAGGAAACAAAAATTTCACATATTGATTATAAATATTGATTGGAAAAAAAAAGGGGTTAGGTGGGGGGTGGGGGGGGGGACGGGCCTCCAGAACTCATAGTGGTGTGATGTATATGAAGTTTTATATAAATATTCCCAACCATTTCCTAGATATGGCTCCGGACGGAAAGACGGAAGGACGGACGGACAACGCCAAAACTATATCCCTCCAACTTTCGTCGGGGGATAATAACACCATTTGAAATGAATAAAACCATTAGACATGAATAACACCATTAGACATGAATAACACCATTAAACATGAACAACACCACCTTTGACATTGTCATTCAATTATGATGACATAAAACCTCAGTATCATTGACTCATGTTGAGTAAAATGGTAAGTCAACTCTAATATACCATTTTTCAGCTTCTTAACCTTCAAGAAAACTCTTATGTGTTTTAGTTCTGGTTCATCAAGTTAAGTTGGCCAACAGCTTTCAGTTTAAACTTCTTGCATACTTCTTTAAATGGAAATTTCAGAACAAGAGGGCCATGATGGCCCTATATCGCTCACCTGTTATCATTGCACTTAAGGACAAGAAGGTCAAACAAGAAGGCCATGATGGCCCTATATCGCTCACCTGTTATCATTGCACTTGAGGACAAGAAGGTCCTCAGAAAAAATATCTAAGTCCAAAGGACAGGAAAAACAAAGCAAAGAAATTTAACCAAAAAGAAAAAAAAAATCTTACAAAGTATAGAAATGTCAAAATACACCTAAAAATTGGAGGTACCATCCATGTTGTACCACAGAAAAGTGGTCTCGGTTTTTCCCTACGGCCAATAATGAAAAAGTTACTACAAATAAGCTATTTATAGTAATGTAAAAGGGAAGTAATTAAAAAAAAATAAATACTGTAAGTGAACAAAAGAAGGATCTGCCAAATAAATCTGTTGACATAAATGAAATTTCAGATCAGTATCTTCATTAGTTATGGAGATATACCCATTTTAATTTGAAATAAAGGGAGGTAATTTCAAATAAAATCAGTCCATAGTTATCTACCCTGATTGGCTCAGTCCAACTAATGACAATAATGAAATTTCAAATAAGTCCTATAAGTACTTACTGATATAAATCCAGTTTGATTACAATCAGGGGAGGTAATCAGATATAAAATAACCTACGATTGGATCTGATTTGTCATAAAATCCAAGATTTATTGTTGTTGAAGATATTTTGGAAGTTTGTATCAAATAAAACCATAAATGAAGTCTCTATATGGCTGCAAAAGCCAAAATAGCCAATTTTGAACCTTTAAAGGGCCATAACTCTGGAACCCATGATGGAATCTGGCCAGTTCAAGAAAGGATCCAAGATCTTGTGGTGATACAAGTTGTGTGCAAGTTTGGTTAAAATCAAATCATAAATGAAGCTGCTATTGTGCAGACAAGGACAAAATAGTTAATTCTGGCCCTTTCAGGGGCCATAACTCTGGAACCCATAATGGAATCTCGCCAGTTCAAGAAAGGAACTAAGATCTTATAGTGATACAAGTTGTGTGCAAATTTGGTTAAAACAAAATCATAAATGAAGCTGCTATTGTGCAGACAAGGTCAAATAGCTGATTCTGGCCATTTCAGGGGCCATAACTTTGGAACCCATAATGGAATCTCGCCAGTTCAAGAAAGGAATCAAGATCTTATAGTGATACAAGTTGTGTGCAAGTTTGGTTAAAATAAAATCATAAATGAAGCTGCTATTGTGCAGACAAGGTCAAAATAGCTAATTCTGGCCCTTTCAGGGGCCATAACTCTGGAACCCATAATGGAAACTGGCCAGTTCAAGAAAGGAATCAAGATCTTATGGTGATACAAGTTGTGTGCAAGTTTGGTAAAAATCAAATCATAAACAAGAGCTCGTCGAACACAAAATGCCCCCCTTGATGCATTCAGTATTTGCACAAGGAACAGAAATTATTTGCTCACTGTAAACAAAAAATCGACTGTTCTGGTTTAATGTGACCTTGACCTTTGACCTATTGACCTCAAAAGGGGTCATCAACTGGTCATGATCAACCTCCCTATTAAGTTTCCTTATCCTAGGCCCAAGCGTTCTCAAGGTATCGTCCGAGAAGGGTTTAACTGTTCCAGGTCAATTAAGAAATGAAGTGATTTTTTTCGGTGTTCATGCGAAATGAACGACAGAATAGGATTGGCAAATCCATGAATGGCGCTAGCGATTCATGTTTAATTTGCCGATCCTATCCTGTCGTTCATTTCACAAGAACACCGAAAAAAATAGTTTCATTTCTTATATTTACATTATATTTCCTTTCCATTTGTAAACAAGATAATTTATTAATTGCACATATTTTGTGACATTTAACATTAAAATCAGCTTCCCAGCCATTCTGTGCACCAGACGGAACAACTGCGACGTCATCTATGGAACGTTCTCCCTGACTATACGCAGACGTCGTCAAAACAGCGGCCGGTTATCACTAAGCAGAGATGACATAACTTTCGCGCCTTTCCTTTTGCTGTTCATACGAAATGAACGTCATAATTTCAAATGGAAAAGAATAGGGCGAATGTAAATACTGAGACTTGACCTCTGACCTACTGATCTCAAAATCTATAGGGGTCATCTACTGGTAATGATCAACCTCCCTATCAAGTTTCATGATCCTAGGCCCAAGCGTTCTCAAGTAATTGTCTGGAAACGGTTTAAATGTTCAGAGTCACTGTAACCTTGACCTTTGACCTACTGACCTCAAAATCAATAGGGGTCATCTGCTGTTCATGATGAACCTCTGTATCATCTTTCATGACCCTTGGCCCAAGTGTTCTCAAGTTATCATCCAGAAACTGTTTAACTGTTCCTGGCCAATGTTACCTTGAACTTTGACCTACTGATCTCAAAATCAATAGGGGTCATCTGCTGGTGATGCCCAACCTCCCTATCAACTTTCACGATCCTAGGCCCAAGCAATCTTGAGTTATCATCCGGAAATCGTTTAACTGTACCGGGTCACTGTGACCTTGATCTTGAAATACTGACCTCAACAAGAGGGCCATAATGGCCCTATATCACTCACCTGTTATCATTGCACTTAAGGACAAGAAGCTATTTATAGTAACATAAAAGGGAAGTAATATTACTGCAAGTGAACAAAAGAAGGATCTGCCAAATAAAAACAAGAGAACTGCAATGCAATGCAAATGCAGAGCAATATACACACAAAACAAAGTCATATGACCTTTGACCCCTAAGTGTGACCTTGACTTTGAAGTGAGTCATCCGAAACATGTGCTCTGCATGTCGTTTCGATGAGGTGAACATTTGTGTCAGGTTTCTTGGAAATCCTTCAAGGGGTTCAAGAGTTACAGAGCAGAAGGGAAATTGCTAACCAACAGACAGAAATACAGACACCGAGGCGATAACATAAAATGTCCCTTTGGGCGTATAAATAGGAATCAAGACCTTATGGTGATAAAAGTTGTGTGCAAGTTTGGTTAAAATCAAATCATAAATGAAACTGCTACTGTACAGACAAGGTCAAAATAGCTAACTTTGGCCCTTTCAGGGGCCATAACTCTGGAACCCATTACGGGATCAGGCCGGTTCAAGAAAGGAGTCAAGATCTTATGGTGACACAAGTTTTGTGAAAGTTTGATTAAATTCAAATCATAAATGAAGCTGCTATTGTGCAGACAATTTCAAAATAGCTAATTCTGGCCTTATCAGGGGCCACAACTCTGGAACCCGTAATGGAATCTGGCCAGTTCAAGAAAGGAACCGAGATCTTATGGTGATACAAGTTTTGTGCAAGTTTGATTAAATTCAAATCATAAATGAAGCTGCTATTGTGCAGACTAGGTCAAAATAGTTAATTCTGGACCTTTCAGGGGCCCATCACTCTAGAACCCATAAAGGCATCTGGCCAGTTCAAGAAAGGAACCAAGATCTTATGGTGATACAAGTTGTGTGCAAGTTTAGTTAAAATCAAACCATAAATGAAGCTGCTATTGTGCAGACGAGGTCAAAATATCTAATTCTGGCCCTTTCAGGGGCCATAACTCTGGAACCCATAATGGAATCTGGCCAGTTCAAGAAAGGAACCGAGATCTTATAGTGATACAAGTTGTGTGCAAGTTTGGTAAAAATCAAATCATAAATGAAGCTGCTATTTTGCAGACAAGATCAAAATAGCTAATTTTGGCCCTTTTAGGGCCCATAACTCTGGAACCAATAATGGAATCTAGCCAGTTCAAGAAAGGAACTGAGATCTTATGGTGATACAAGTTGTGTGCAAGTTTGGTAAAAATCAAATCATAAATGAAGCCACTATCGTGCAGACAAGAAATTGTTGACGCACGCACAGATGGACGCATGGACTAACGGCGGATGAAGAGTGATCACAAAAGCTCACCTTGTCACTATGTGAGCTAAAAACAATATATATGCAAAGGATTAATTGCATACAATTTACAGTAAGTGGTCAACAGTTGTGCCCGTACTGAAATCTTCAGGATTGTTAACCTTTAGCCTGCTCAGGTGGCAAGTGATTCTGCCTTTGCGACCAGTGCAGACCAAGATCAGCCTGCACGGATCATGGTCTGCACTGTTTGCTATTCAGTCAGTAAATTTTCAGTGAAGACCCCTTCAAATAATATATATGTATATGTACAGAGTTAGCTTTCTTCTATGTTAGCCTATATTACATACATGTCACACACATTTTTGAACCTAGGGCAATAATTTGAACAATTTTGGTAGACAGTTCAACTCTGATATAACACGCCAAATATCAAGGTCTTGCTATTATTGATTCAGTGAAGAAGATTTTCAAAGTTTCTTATATGTTAGCCTATAGTAAGTAAATGTCACACACAGTGGTGTAGCCATTTTTTTTACCTTAGGGCAATAATTTGGACAAGTATGGTAGAGAGTCCAACCCTTATATCACATGCCAAATATCAAAGCTCTAGAGAAAAAGATTTTGGAAGTCTGTTAGCTGAAAACCTATTTTTAACCAAAAAGACCCACATGTTCAATTAACCGGTCCGGAACCATTTGACCAACTTGACCAAAGAGGGCTACCCAGAGATCATTTGTGTAAAGTTTCATCAAAATCCATTCAGTGGTTTTGGAGGAGATATTGTTTAAATAAGTTGTTGATGAAAAGTGACCATGCCCTCTGGTGGCCATGTTTTTTGACGAATCAGAAAAATTTGAACAATTTTTTTTGAAGGTTAAACAAGAACCATTTGTGTAAAATCATTTTAAAATCGGGCCAGCAGTTTCAAACAAAAAGATTTTTAAGTTTCCACTATATACATATAGGCGCTCTGGCAGCCATGATTTTTTGATGAATCAAAATAATTCGAACAATCCTGGCAGAGGGTGACACAAGGACAATTTGTGTAAAATTATTTTAAAATCGGGCGAGCAGTTTCACAACAAAAAGACTAAAAATTTCCACCATATACTGGTACATATAGGGAAAAGTGACCACGCCTTCTGACCGCCATGTTTTTTGAGGAATCAGAAAAATTTGTATTTTAATTTCCACTATATAAACATAGGGAAAAGTGACCACGCCCCCCTGGCGGCCATGTTTTTTGATAAATCGGTATAATTTAAATAATCTTGGTAGAGGGTGACATAAGAACTGTTTGTGTGAAATTATTTCAAAATCAGACCATCGGTTTAGGAAGAGATGTCGTTGGAAGATTTTTCTGTTTTTAGCTCTGGTGGCCCCTATGTGCAACCAAGCGGAATCATTTGAAAAACTTTGGTAGAGGACCATCCAAGGAACATCCATGCCAAGTTTCATCAAAATCAATTCAGTGGTTTTGGAGATGTCTTTTAAACACAACTGTTGAGGACGGACACATGCACGCATGACGGACACAGTGTGATCAAAATTAGCTCACCATGAGCATTGCTCAGGTGAGCTAAAAATGATTTTATTCAACATCAAATCACTGTTAGGGATATACTACTTTTTAAATTACTGCATTTACACAATATAGAGCTTTTATGCCATTTTTGGGGAACAAAAGTGAAACTGTTTCTTTCACAAAATTTGGCTACAATATACTATAGTACAATATCAAAAATAAAAAATAAAACAAATTATAAAAAAGAATATCATTTATTATTCTGATTCTATATCAATATAAAAACATCTGCAGTACATTAACAGAGATTTGTAAAGCAGTCAAAAAAGGCCAAATATCATTCCTGTCATCAAGCTGTGTGACTTTTTTTTTCAAACAGAATTATTTGAGCCGCTCCATGAGAAAACCAACATAGTGGCTTTGCGACCAGCATGGATCCAGACCAGCCTGCGCATCTGCGCAGTCTGGTCAGGATCCATGCTGTTCGCTTTCAAAGCCTATTGGAATTATAGATACTGTTAGCGTTCAGCATGGATCCTGACCAGACTGCGCGGATGTGCAGGCTGGTCTGGATCCATGCTGGTCGCAAAACCACTATGTTGGTTTTCCCATGGCGCAGCTCATTTTGTCTTTCATTAGCTAACCCGTACAATCATTACGTTTGATGGTGTAAAGATGAAACGTTCACTGTACATCCTAATATGTAACCGAAAAGTAACTGAAATTGAATTTTGTAGATTCTAAGTTGAATTAAATTTTAATTACATCACTGAAAACATCAATTACAAATTACAGGTACAGTCAATTACATGTTTTTTTACAATAAATTACATTTAATCACAATTTCATTTGCACCATCCCAGACTGTATAGAGGCACACATGTAAGAAGAAATACAACCGTAACTAATCACCATCAGTCAACAAACAATGTATGTTTTAAAACAAGGAGCTGCGTTCACAATAAACGCTTGATGCCCCCAGTGGCATCCTTGTCGATAGATTTTGCACCTAAGTCCAAAACAAGGTCAAGGTCAAACTGAGGTCAGGTGATGAATAGTATCAATTCATTCTTGTAAGGGGTATTGATGCTAGACGAAACGGTCCAATTTGGTTAACCAAGAGATGGCCCATATCAAGCAACCTAAGTCAAAAAATGAGGTCAAGGTCAAACTGAGGTCAGGTGATGTCTGAAGATGAGTAATGGTCACAGGTTACATCTGCATTATAATCAAGTCTTTCTAGTAAGGGGTATTGATGCTAGACAAAACGGTCCCATTTGGTTAACCTTGTACAGACGAACGAACGGATGGACGGACAGGACAATCACTATATGCCTCCCGCATCAGTAGATGCTGGGGGCATAAAAATACTGACACATTTAAGCATTATAAGTTAACACCGGTCCCAACTGTATGACCAAAACAGCAAATAAAAGTACACTATACATTGTAAAACTAGCAGTTAATACAAAGCTTTTTTTCAATAAATGCTTACATTTTCTTACATTAATCATATTGTTGCAGCTAAAGTGTGTTTTGATGGGTTTATTTAAGACCAAAACTTTCACATCCTTGTCATGTCCCAAAATCACTGATCAATCATCCATCCTCAACAGTCAATCAGGTATCAATAAAGGATTTATAAATACTGTTACTAGCATCTACACTAGCAAAAATATTTTGTACAAGAGCTGTTTCTAAAAAACTACTGACCCCAAACCAGGGGGACATTAAAATGTTTGTAAGAGTCAATATGTTTACACCTTGGGCATGCTCACACATTAACATTCCTTTCCTGCTAATCTTTAAGAGCTGACTGGCAAATTTCCTTGTTATCTATGTTAATTTTCAATTTACCAAGAATAAATTAATTTCTGAAAGTAAAACCATTTATTTTTTAGTTTAAGAAGTTCTCATTTTTTGAATAAAATAAAATACATTGTATCACATAAAATACAATCAAGCACTACAAACAGTAACAGTACAGTATTCATAAATTATATGTAAATTTAACAATCTTTCATCATTTGTACATGTGTAGTGCAACCTGATCATATTAAAAGAGCTGTCCATAAGACAGCACACTTCACAGACATTTCATACCGGTATTCAGCAATTTCCATATCAAATAATGGCTATAAATTTCTTAATAGTCAGGCAAGACCTACGTAACCAAGTTATTTCCATTACAATTTAAAGTTTATTATGGCAATGATAACAACTTGCATGCAAAAATTCAATTTAATTTTTAAAGTCAAATACCAGCCATGATTTGAATTTATTTCAATCAATGGTTGTCTTACATGAATTCATAATTTTAACATGTCCAAAACATTGCTGAATGATACTTATTTCACTTGGGTAATGAATACATTTTACTCGGACTTTATCATAGACTCCTTCAATGTGTAAATTCTAAAACTTTAAACTAAAATCAAAGTATTAAATCCATGTAATATTTCAATTAAACATCGAAGTTTTGTAGTTTGTAGCATCATCTGGGGCATACAAAGTCAAAATTCTAATTTGATTTCTGAAACAGTGTGGTATTTATTTCTAAAGTCACTATATAGTCATAGTAAAAATACTTCGTTTTACCAAAGTGGAAACTGGCAGGTTCTTGAAAATGCAGCTTTCTGATTGGTCAGTTAAAATTTCTGATGTCATGATATAGTTATGTAAGCACATCTGATGAGAAGGATGTCTTCAGTGAAGTTTCAATCCCATATCATGTTGATGTTACTGAGATACAGTTTGACAGTGTCAAAATAAGTTGCTAACAAAACTTAACTAAATCAAAGCAAATTCAAGGTAGGTAAATAATTCCTATCAAAATCAATTCAGAGTTATCTTTCCACCAAGCGCGACACCAACAACTACCTGTACACTCGGACAAGTAGAATACCTCTCAATATTCTTTGAATAGAACATAGTAAAATGCATAACAAAACATGTGCTTTCAAACTGAAGTTATCAGAGATACAGTGTATACAAGACAAAAATTGTTTTAGTTTATTACAATCAAAGACATATATAGCCAGGAACAAAAAACGACAGCTGAGGCAGTAAAGATACATCAGTAGAAATTCATAATCTACAAATATCTGTCAGATCATAACTAAATACAGGATCAACATCAATGTCTTGAATTGTACATGTGCTAAGACATGTTTGATTTATTCATAAAATACATAACAAAATAAAAACAAATTTTATCTCTACAAACTTTGATCACCGACAACTTGATAAAAATAGCTACAACAGAAATTCAAAGATGATTGATATAGAAGTCATCCAAGCAAGGTATAATTCAATTTAATTCTACTTCCAGTTTTAGCCTTCAATAAAAAGTCAGAAAAAATACTTAGGCCAGATTTGAGTTAAGCATAAATTTGGCTTCAATCAGTTCAAGACATTTAGGTCCATCAGAATTTTTCAAAGCATTAGAAAGATAAAATATAACCGTTTTGGAAAAGTTGTCAATTCAGCAAATTAAGGAGGAAAATGCTAAAATTTAAAACTAGTGCTGAAAATTGTGACTCGTGAAAATTATGAAAATTTGAGAACATTTACATATAATAAATAAAGGGGGAAAAAATGATGTCAACTGACATAAAATGGCTGCCACTGATTTCAGAATTTTATTTTTAAAAAAAAAACTATGTACCTTTAACATTTTTCTTTCTTTTTTGTATCTTTTTGACTTCAATTTATGTTTCAGAAAGCTCTATCAGACTGTCTAACATATGTTTTGAAATGATGATAAATCCTCTTTAACCTTTAGCCTGTTGGCGGCAAGTGATTCTGCCTTTGCAACAGTGCAGACCAAGATCAGTCTGCACATCTGCGCAGGCTGATCATGATCTGCTCTGTTCACTATTCAGTCTTTAAATTTTCAGTGACCTACCCTTTAAATAATAAATGGTACTGCCCAAATTCAATGATAGACCAGTCCATTTTAGAAATTTTAGCAGGGTAAAGGTTAATGACTACAGTGAAATCATTTAATCTTGTTGGCACAGAACTTTGTGGTTTTGACCAAAACAGATTTTTCGTTTTGGATATAGGATTCTCTGTATTTCGAATTTTGAAGATAAAATAACTGTTATTTATAATGGTTCATAGGGATTTAATTTCAATGACTAATGGCAATCCTGAAATCCATGGAAATTTGTAACTCTCAATCACAGTTACTGGCAAGTCTCAGTCACAGTGACCTTAACCTTTGATGTACTAGTTAACTGCTTCAACAGAATAGATCATCAACTGACTTCAAACAAGTTTGAAGGCAATAGGCCAAATAATGGCCAATTTTTTTTAATAAGCTGATTATCTCTACTGACCAAAGTTAATCATTAAAAAGAATCTGGCACCCAAAGGACCAAGAATTCCCCAGTTACTGACCAGTAACAATTTACTGTCTCCTTGAGCTTTGACCAGCTGACCACCAAAGCAATAGGGGTTATCTACTATTTACAGTTAATGACAGGCAATAATTCTATAATCCTTTGAGTCTGAAGGCAGTAGGCACATGTGTTCTGTAGTTACTGATCTCAAACACCTTTCACTCTCCAGGTCACTGTGACCTTCAGCTTGGCCCTTCTTATCCCTGAAGCAATAGGGGTCAAGTAATCATCTTATGAAGTATGAAAGCTGTATGCCCAATGATTATTCAGTTATGGAGCAAAAAACATTTAAAGACTCAAAATCTCTTGAACCTTGACCTCTGACCCCCAAAATAATCTGTCATTCTATGAAGATTGTTTTAAACCCCTTAAAGCTTACTTGTGGATAAGATTTATTTTCTAACAGATCAAAGCATATTGTAGTATAAAGGGATCTCAGATAAAGACATTTAAGGGACCACTACTCTATTAGAAGTCATTCAACTGTGAAATGTTGGTTGTATGCAAAACTGCCTTAAAGCGCTAAACCTTGAGACAAAGTCTGACTGAAATCCTACAAGTAATTTCAGATTAGCAATCCAGATTAACTGTTGTGACAGATGGACAGATAGACACGACAAAATCAGTGTATCTCCTCACAATTGTGGATGGGAGACACATAATTTTCTAAGTCAGTAATTTTTACAGTGTGACTAGCAAAGACTAAACAAATATTATTTTTATCTATCAATCAATATATCAAGTACAGCTAAATTACTTCTATTTCAATCAAATCTTTACTATGTGACTAGCATAAACTAAACAAGTGTTTTTTGTGTTTAAGTCCATACCTAAAAAGTAGTGGAAGTACAGTCGAATGAACCAATCAAATTCCTTTCACATTCCATCAGGTAACAGTATAACTAGCACAGAAGATAGTTTTTCTACATATCTGGACCAGAAAAAGTACCCTTATGGTAAAATTCTCAAAACTCTTTAAATTTCATGTAAATTTTTTAGTATTTAAAAAGGATGTAGATTTTCAGTTCACTACTCAGCTAAAAGCCTGTGATATCACAGACGTCATTACAAACAACAGATTGTCACACACTTCCCCAGGCTTTGAAGAAAAGCTAGACCTAATACTACTGGTACATGTTTCACTTTGATTTTAAATAATGTAAAGGATGACCTGAAATTTAAAGTGAATTACTCTATTAAAGCAGTTTCAATAAAACATCAAAATATACCAATACCTATCCCAAATTAAGGGTTCTTAGAATTAATGTTGCCATGGCAACATAGTACATAATATAATATCAAGAGTATATTTTTACAGATAGAAAAAGACAGTATGTTCCCGACTAGGAATAAATACCTTTCTATAAAAACACAATTTTTCTTCATTTCTTGAACAACTGTTAGTGCTAATTAAATATTTTTATGTTATAAATCCCCCTTTGTCAACCCACAGCACATTTCCCCAGACCACACAAAGTTAGTGTTGTGATAAATTTGAGAATACTGCTTAGAGCTAACACAGTTATTCTGTTTTGACTTTTAATTTTCAATTACAAATGAAAGTACTTTCCTAAGTTTGTAAAATTCAGCATGAATCTCTAAATGCTTAGGGATCAGCCTTAGTTCAACATTTAGGGATTAGTGACTTCTCCCTCCAAGCAATTTAGGTATGAGGGGTGGAAGTGACAAACAGAAATGCACAAAAATGTATTCAATAGAATTTTCTGCACTTGAAAAAGGGCTAAGTCAAAAAATATTGCGAAAGGGTGTGTATCTAAAAATAACATATTATACAGAAAACATTGGTCTAACTCTTAGTTTTAACAAGAGCTGTCAGTGGACAGCACGCTAGACTATTCTCAGCGCTTGATAGTATAATATAAGCTATGAGTAAAACTATAACACTACAATAAGCATATTCTAAGTCGAAAAGGGGCCATAATTCAGTCAAAATGCTTGATAGAGTTGCCTCCTCCTTTTTACAGACTGGGGTCA
Organism: Mercenaria mercenaria; assembly: GCF_021730395.1. Classification (NCBI taxonomy): domain Eukaryota; kingdom Metazoa; phylum Mollusca; class Bivalvia; order Venerida; family Veneridae; genus Mercenaria; species Mercenaria mercenaria. The sequence goes on from NC_069372.1 coordinate 56,863,120, forward strand.
TGATGGTAAACAAGTATGCAAAATATCAAAGCAATATCTCAATGGACTTTGAAAATATTCTGGGTGGTATGCAAACTTTAACATTTATTCTAAGTCGAAAAGGGGCCATAATTCAGTCAAAATGCTTGATAGAGTTGCCTCCTCCTTTTTAAAGACTGGGGTCATGATGGTAAACAAGTATGCAAAATATCAAAGCAATATCTCAATGGACTTTGAAAATATTTGGGGTGGTACACAAACTTTAACATTTATTCTAAGTCGAAAAGGGGCCATAATTCAGTCAAAATGCTTGATAGAGTTGCCTCCTCCTTTTTGCAGACTGGGGTCATGATGGTAAACAAGTATGCAAAATATAAAAGCAATAACTCAATGGACTTTGAAAATATTTGGGGTGGTTCGCAAACTTTTAGCATTTGTGTGACGCTCACGCCAGCACTAACGCTCATGCCGGGGCGAGTAGGATAGCTCCCATATTCTTCGAATAGTCGAGCTAAAAATTATACCCAGAGAGAAATTTACAGATTTTCTACAGCTTGCTCCTCTTCAGCCTTGGCTTTTGCCTGCTGACCACCCTCACTCACAGTTTTTGCATTAATGTAAGCTAACCATATCGGAGCTTCTTTCTGAACCAGCTTGTCCTGGCATATCACACCATACTCCTTCAAATACTGGTCATTAACCGCCCTCATTGCAATAAAACAATCAACAATTTTAGTGAAAAATCTACTCGAATTGCTCGGACGTGTCCGTGATAAATAGGATCGAAATATCTGAACAACTTTCAACTGAATTTCGTCAACGTTGTGACTGCCTTCGAGGAGACATCTATCACCAAATGTCACAGCAATAGCCAGTAATAAAGCTGTTTCCTCTTTTGTTAATGAAAGACTTTGTATCTTTTTGCAAACGTCAAAAATGGAATTAATGAGATTGCGGGAGTAAAAGATGTCAGCTGCCTGGTCAATGTGGTATGCTTTCCCTGTTTCTGTCAGTATCATTTGGAGATCTGGGTCGTATCCTTTGTACGTGAGGAACAGAAACACTTCAAAATGTGAAGTTTTTAGCAAGCTGCACTGATCTTCTAGAGACAATGACGAGAACCCGGGAACAACATTAGCGAAAGCAATGTAACTGTGGAGAACAGGCTGACACGACATCGCTGACTGACGGAGAAACTCCTGTCTTCCGTCAATATCAATACCGGTCGATTCAAGTAGCGCAAAGTATTCGTCCTGAGGAACTGGTTTCATATTTCCGAAGACCTGGGCTTTTGTGTGGTAACTATCATAGTCTTCTTGTATTTTTGCTTTAATCTGTGCTTCAGTAACGATACTACCAAACGGTCTAATTTGGTCCATGGCATTTACAAGTTTACTTATTAATTCCATTTCCTGTAAGATACAACTAGCATACTCTTCTTGTATAACTTTCACAATCACTCCAGATCCCTGATCAATGGTAACCTCGACAACTGGAACATTAAACCTATCTTGACTACTGGAACTAATTCTTGAATCAGATTCGTCTAAAGATTCTTCCTTAGGTCTATACCAGCCAGCATTTGAATTGTTCTTCGGTGATGTCTCTTCAACTTTTGACTTTTGATTACTTTCCATTCTATCAGGCTCACCTTTAGCCTCCATTATAGTTCTCGTTCTTCGAGATAGTGTGTACCTCCCTAGACAAGCAGCCTCTCTCGACATACCAACCTCCAAACATCTCTGATATCTACAACCTGAACAATTTCCACGAATCTGTGAAGTGACCGGACAATCCTTGTTTTTCATACATTTGTACTCATCTTTTCTCGTCAAGCAACGCCTGAAGAATGATTTACATGATTCACAACTATTCACTCCGTAATGAAGCCCAGATCCACGACCAAGACACACCTTACATGGCGGGAAATCCAGCTTGCACTGTTTTTGAGACACATCAGAATTTTTTGCACGCTGTCTTTTCACATTTTCTATTTTTCTTTTCTTAACAGGAAGAAGAATTTTTAAATTTTGTTGACTGGTTTCCCCAGTGGAAGGTGTATGCTTGATTTCAGCAAAATCTGTATTCTTTTTATCAACAAGCAGTTCTTTTTCAGTATGATGAGAAACTTTCTTATTCGGAGAATCCTGGCTAGCACTCATGCTGCTTCATACAGTTGTCAGGTCATATATCACTACAGTCTGAAAAATGAAGAAAAGACAGTTGTAGACTTTTAAAAGAGAATGGTTGTAAGTATTCTGTAAGAATAAGGGTACATTTGTACTAGTACTAAGAAATAGTTATGTGGGTTAGAGATTAGGAAGTGTCTAGCCATCCAATAACCAGACGCCTAGCCTGCATTCTAGCCATCTGCTAACTGGACGGCTAGAAAATCCTCTGGGGCTTTTCTAACCGTCCACTAATTGATTTCTTAATGAATAAGTAATGATTTGATATAATTTTACCTGTTATTTAGTTAAGATATAAATACTAAAGTATGAATCATCAGTGTCATCTTTAAACCAAAGAAAGGAAAGCACTTTCACAACATGCCATGGTAGGCATTATAAAGAATACTACAAAATATCTATCCCATATCTGAGATATGAAAGATTCTCAAATTCAATGAGAAAATAGTATGTAAAATGACGCCGACAAGCGTTCTTGGAAGAATGCCCTTTCAATGCCAAACCGTGCGTTAAAAGTGCCCCTTTTCAAGGGAAGCACCATGCCCCTTTAAGTGTCTGCAGGAAACACTAACTTATCTGCCAACAAACTTTTGCGTGAAGACATGCTAAAGTATATTTTTAATCGTCTCAAATAGATTACTGTATTTTCAGCTTAGAAAGGAACAATAGTACTAAATAGGTAATCAAGCAGCACTGCTGGGCTAGTCGGACAATGGGGAAAAAAAAATCCTCCAATTTTTGGCATTTTCATGTAAGCTAGTTTCTTGTTTTTGAGTCGGCTCAAGGCTGAAAGCCTTTTGACAAGTCCTTGCTCTTCAGCGATTCTCTAAATGGACCAAATAACACGTGAAGGGATGTAGTTCCATTAGATTTCTCAAATTTCAAACAGTTCACTGCATGAATGAAGTTAAGTTGTGTCAATTCCCTTTGCTATGACCAATATACGATGTAATCTGTCATATTTATAACTTGTAATTGTGCAATACTCGAATGTAACTCATTAAGCAAAAATGTGCATTTTAAGAATTGCGCAGGCTTACAAAGCTTGTGTAACATCCAGCGAAAGACAAAAAATAGTTCCACAGGGCTCCAGATAAGATGCGTATTAGCGTAAATTACGTATAGAAATAATGCAAATACGCATGTCTAATAATTTCTAAGCATATAAATATGTATATAAAATTACAGAAACGCACACAATGCTTTTTTAAAAACAAAATCTGAATCGTCTGGATGCGTTCATAGCCGATCTGCCTTAATTCTCCCACATTGAACGTATACACGCATCGTATGATTTCTATAAACTTTGCGTGGGTTGAATTTTGCAGTCAGTAAACGGATAAATTATCAGAAAAAGAAGCTCTTACTGGTTTGTTTAGTTACTACTGATATTAAAAATGATTTTAATTCTTATTTTTCGAGAAATAAACAAATCGGCGAAACATTAAATTGTATTTTCTTGTAGTTTTTGAAATCGAAAGTAGATCGTCTATGTTTGGCTGGTTTCACGAAACGAAACAACTTTTTTATGAAAAGATTTAAATAACAGGTAATTTAACCATAAACTTCAATGTTAGATACTGCCAATTGCTGCTAAATGTCTCCGTATCATCACAATTTGTAAAATATATTGTTGAAACTGGAGAAAAGTGTAATCGTATCCGGATATAATATTTTGGGTAAATATCGAGCTGTGTTATGAAATTTTAAGAAAAAAACTAAAAACAAACTGAAACTGGTAGACTATACTGTCAGTACATCAATCATTAGCCAACTCAGGCCCTTCAGGCCTTTGATTATTTCATTGTGGACCTTTACTTGACATTTTAGTAACATTTTTAAGGGGATTTTTTTTTGCATTTGTAGAAATGTAAACAAACCTTATTACTCATGTGTTCATACTTAAATTTTAGCTGTCAGTTTCGAAAATATTCCATAGTGTCTGGAACAACTGATACGGGGACTGGAAACCGGCATTTATCTTATCTTATGCTGTCGTCCAATCGAAGCGTATGCCGTAGGTTATTCTGCTATTACTCAAACACTTACGCCTTACAGTTTAACTCATCCTTTCAGTGAAAATCTGGGAAAGCATTTGTTGATTTTTTTGTTGAAAACAAATGTTCTGCCATGAAATTATTGCCTGCATCTATTTTTAAATGGAAAATATCTACACTAATGTTACTTTTCGCCCTGTGAAAATGGCTAAATCTAGAATTGTCTTACCCAGAGAGAAAGATGTTGTTTTTTACATGATATTTGCCTTGTTGATTCAGAGTATTTAGAACAAAAAAATTAGGACATATTTTAATGAAAATAGCAAGTCAAAACTGTAAACTGTTGCCTGAAAATATTTGTTTATGACATTGCTCTGTTCTTCACCATTTAAATGCGTGTTAAACCTAGATGATTTTCTGCAGTTTTATCTAAAAGTTCGGAATACTAAATGTAACTTCGTTGTCGGCCTTTAAAAAAAAAATATTGTTATTTTAATTTAAATACATTGTATTTTTCACACATCAGTTTTAAGATTAAATTTATTAAACTAATTTTTGGAGTTTAAACAACAATTTCGTTTGAAACATTCCCTACGTTCAAGAAGAATGTTTGTTTCTGTATGTAGAAATCTGACATTATAAACAATAATTATAATTATGGCTCTACAAGATTAAGAAAAGTGTCAGCTTTCTGTTTTTTCCATTTTTTTTTATTCAAATCCAACAAAAATCGGCCCTTTGATAAAGGTTTGAAGTTACGTGGTAAAATATTTCTTCAGGGAAGTGAGCTCGAGTTAATTCGTAATAATTAAGCATATAAGCATATCACCACATGCAGTCACATGCTGTTTTTGCTTCAGAATCCCTTTAGATCAATCTCTGATCATCTAATTATTGCCACTTAACATGTGACTGGTAAACCCTTTGAACAATAAGTGTTATAGCTCCATGATTAACATGAGGTAATATGCTAATTACACGCTAATCGATAGTGGCGAAAACAAAATATTGATCGCTAACGACTGGTCGATATTTACAGGTATGGACGACAGCATAATACAGATAAATGTATTGATTTATACGGAGTTTCTACTCCCCGTATTAGACCTTCCTGATAGTGTTGACCTGTCAGACAAAAAGTCTCTCTTAGAAGATACAATGTACATGACCCATATTTTTCTTGGTATGTTTTTGGTGGTTTATAGGACATTTAAGAACATAAGACAAGTATTTCTTTTTTCTTTAATGGGCCCGATTATGTGTAACAGTGCTCAGAACATTGTTAATTTTATTTACTACTGTACAGCCTATAAAAATTAACATCAGCATTGGCAAAACTTGAAGAGCATTGTCCAGATATGGGTATAAATGGCCTATTTTGGTCAGATTTTGATAGAAAATGAACATTTCACTGCAATTTGCTACAAAAATTGTGAAAAATCCAAAACAATCATATTTTCACTGTTTGGGGTGTATTTTAAAACAAGAGGGCCATGAAGGCCCTGTATCGCTCACCTGACCTATTGACCTATAGATCATCAAGATCAACATTCTGACCAAGTTTCATTAAGATATGGTCATAAATGTAGCCTCTAAAGTGTTAACTAGCTTTTCCTTTGATTTGACCCGGTGACCTAGTTTTTGCCCCCACATGACCCAGATTCGAACTTGACCTAAAGATCATCAAGATTAACATTCTGATTAAGTTTCATGAAGATACAGTCATAAATCTGGCCTCTAGAGTCTTAACAAGCTTTTCCTTTGATTTGGCCTAGTGACCTAGTTTTTTAACACACCTGACCCAGATTTAAACTTGACCTATAGATCATCAAGATTAACATTCTGAACAAGTTTCATTAAGATATGGTCATAAATGTGGCCTCTAAAGTGTTAACTAACTATTCCTTTTATTTGACCCCCGTGACCTAGTTTTTGACCCGACATGACCAAGATTCGAACTTGACCTAAAGACCATCAAGTTTAACATTCTGACTAAGTTTCATGAAGATATAGTTATAAATGTGGCCTCTAGAGTGTTAACAAGCTTTTCCTTTGATATGACCTAGTGACCTAGTTTTTGACTCCATCTGACCCAGATTTAAACTTGACCTAAAGATCATCAAGATTAACATTCTGACCAAGTTTCATTAAGATATGGTCATAAACGTGGCCTCTACAGTGTTAATTAGCTTTTCCTTTGATTTGACCCGGTGACCTAGTTTTTGACCCGACATGACCAGATTCAAAATTGCCCTAAAGATCATCAAGTTTAACATTCTGATTAAGTTTCATGAAGATATAGTCATAAATGTGGCCTCGAGAGTGTTAACAAGCTTTTCTTTGATATGACCTAGTGACCTAGTTTTTGACCCCACCTAACCCAGATTTGAACTTGAGCTATAGATCATCAAGATTTGACCAAATTTCATTAAGGTATGGTCATAAATGTGGCCTCTAGTGTAAACTAGCTTTTCATTTGATTTGGCTTGGTGACCTAGTTTTTTATCCTACATGACCAGATTCAAAACTGGACCTTAAGATCATCAATATTAACAATCTGACCAAGTTTCATGAAGATACAGTCATAAATGCGGCTTCTACAGTGTTAACAAGCTTTTCCTTTGATTTGACCTGGTGACCTAGTTTATGAACCCAGATAACCAAATATCGAACTCGTCCAAGATTTTATTGAGGGTAACATTCTGACCAAGTTTCATTAAGATTGGGCCAAAAATGTGACCTCTAGAGTGTTAACAAGCTTTTTCTTTGATTTGACCTGGTGACCTAGTTTTTGAACCAAGATGACCCAATATCGAACTCGTCCAAGATTTTATTTAGGGTAACATCCTGACCAAGTTTCATTAAGATGGGCCAAAATTGTGACCTCTAGAGTGTTAACAAGCTTTTCCTTTGATTTGACCTGATGAGCTAGTTTTTGACCCCAGATGACCCAATATCGAACTCGTCCAAGATTTTATTGAGGGTAACATTCTGACCAAGTTTCATTAAGACTGGGCCAAAAATGTGACCTCTAGAGTGTTAACAAGCTTTTCCTTTGATTTGACCTGATGACCTAGTTTTTGATCCCAGATGACCCAATATCGAACTCGTCCAAGATTTTATTGAGGTAACATTCTGACCAAGTTTCATTAAGATTGGGTCAAAAATGTGACCTCTAGAGTGTTAACAGTCAAATTGTTGACGACGGACGGACGGACGACGGACGACGACGGACGCCGGACACAGGGTGATCACTAAAGCTCACCTTTGAGCACTTCGTGCTCAGGTGAGCTAAAAAATGCATATTCAGAGCCTAAATAATACCAGTTCATAGCTATCAGAGTTGAGAGTTTGTATAATTAACAGTGTTGATGTGTTGTTTGCTTGCAAATTTGACTTCAAAATAGAAGAATAGTGCAAAAATAAGCTCAAACTAGGGGAAATGATTAAAAGTTATGTCATCACAAGCAATTTTGAGAAAAAATTTTCGAAGTGACATGCGTTACTGAAAATGCCATTAAACCTTGAAAAATGATTTTATCAAGCTGAAACTTGGTATTTTTCATGCAAATGAGCTACTGTTACTATCTAAATGAAACTGGCACTATTGCAGAAAGCCATTTAGCCATCAAAACCCAAGACTCATCTGAGAAGATAAAAAAAAAAGGAAGTGGCTATAGGAGAGATCGCCCTGACGTCACGCATCAACACCTGTTTATCTGACGGTGGGCAAAACAAATATTTTTACATCGTTTATGTATGGGATCGGAATTTTTAATTTCTAATAACTTTTTCGTTCATTTATGGATTTTAAAAATTCAAAAAGCTTTGAAATGCTTACGATTTTCATATTTTTATATTCAAATAACTTTTGAAAATTAATAACCGTTTTAAATGACATATGATTTTAATAGCGGCGTATCGATGCTCCAAACTTTTAGAAAAAACACTGTAAGTTAAGCGTTCATAATTAATCGAATTTGTTTCGAAATAAAAATTAAAAGTTATCAATAGATTGCTTGTTTTATATCCTTTCCATTGATAAAAAAATTATTGATATCATTTATGATTTAAGAAAGTTTAAGCCGTTAGAAAAACATCAATGTTTACAAAAAAACTTGGACGCTCGGCGACAGCCCACCCGGTCTTTGTCTTATCAGTTCTAAAAATAGAATATACAACGGATTTGTATACAAACACGATCTCTCCTATTCTTACGGTCCTGTAGGTCTCTTGGGTCTTGATTAGACGTTTAGCCATTTTGTTGTACAAGATGGACATACAAAACTGTCTTTAGAGCCGTAGGAATAGCCACCTGCAAGGCTATTTCACTATTCTTACGGGAGAGCTGTAGGAATAACCTGTGAGGCTATTCTTACGGGACCGTAGGAATAGCCACTTCCGAAAATAATTGGCATAATAGTCCCAGTTCTGTCCATAACTAGTAATCTGACACATATTCGATTAGAAAACTAGTATTTAGGCAGTTTTGAATGACATCTGGTCATTCAAAACTGAATGCAAGTGCTTCAGAAAATCCTGGCTACTGTAGCAAGTGGTTAAAAATTTTGTCCAGAAATACAACAAATTATTCAATTAAATGCCCCCGCTAAACTGAACTAATGCAGAGAAAGAATTAGTATTAGCTAAAAAAGTTACGGACTGCTCAATCAAAGATCTGATTTTCTTCCAGTCTTTACTTAAATGTTAGTTTTTTCTTGTTTGTTTTCATTTTCTGACAAAATGGGAAGTCCTAATTGCCACACTTCCGGTTTTAACTTTTTCTGTTACGATAAGTCTGGTTGGTTGTTCTAATTATACACTGGCTAATTTGATTGGTTCAACTTTGAAAGAAAATGTTCAATAAGGGGAAGTAACTTATTGCATGTCAAAATCTAGGACAATCCGTCACCAGTACCTCAATTATCGTCAAAACTTGTGAAAAAGAATGTTTGTTTTCTATCAAAAAAATCTGATCTTTTTAAGAAAGTGGTCATTATGCCATTAATAACTAAAAATTAATTAGGACCTTTAGAAATCAGCATCATCAAGCGTATTTTTTTTAATTGGACCATTATTTATTTTAAATACGCAATAGTTAATCCCAGCTTGGCCTCCTCAGTAGTTTTTGGAAATTTCTTTAAAAAATACAGATTAAATTCTTGAGTTCCGCTGGAGTCTATGCTTGTGCCCCTGCTCTTCCTTGCACAGATATAAATTAGTCCAACTAATTTTACGCGATCCTAGGAAATATTGAGATATTTTTTTCATATGGACAATATCCCCACTCGCGACGTTTAGATTGCCTACAATCTGAACGTCGAATTATTTTGACTAAGATATAAATGACCTCCCATAAACTATCCATTTTAAAGTGTGTATTCACAGATTACACTGCAATATATATGTCACTTAGGGGAAACTGGGGCACCACGGGACATCAGATGTAACTTTTTTCTGGAAAATAAATTAATCTATCTGAATCGCTAAAAATCTTGCCTTTATCAGGCTGTTTTTCTATACGGAGTTTGAAGGTTGGAGGATTCAAAATAAAACTTCAGTTGAGATTTTTCTTTTTTTTTCTAGATCTGCTCCGAGTAAAAAAACACTTGTCACTAATATTGTCTCATAAAGTTTTGCAGTTGATCATGTGACCTTATGATCGATATTGTTGTCATAAGAAATTTTGCATTGAAACCATCACCATTGTGTTGGAAATGTCCGAACTAAGAAAATGAGTGATCAAATAATGAGTTTTTATTCAAAAACGAAGAAGTTATTGCGATTTTGTCGGTAATTACGTCATTATATAAGTGACGTCATTACGAATATGACGTCATTAAAGCGGTTGTCGCACACTTATTTTTGTAAAATAAATTGCCAAATATCGGAAAATGAAGTAATGACAAGAAAAATAGAATAATAGGTTAGTGCCTAAGATGGAGAAAGTTTATCTGGCTCGGCTCCGGGCGTTATCAGGTTCGCCTTCGGCTCACCCGATAACGTCCTCCATCTCGCCAGATAAACTTTCTCATCTACGGCACTAACCTATTATTCTCTATATATCTGTCACTGTCCCATGGTTGCCATGACGTATCCCGCGGTTCCCCGGTTACGGGGTACAATGGGGCATTTTAGTGGTAGTCTTCTATGATGCATATGGTGTATATCTCAGAAACGATAACACAAAGCATGACCATTGACTACCCCTCATGTACATGAAGACTTATACTTTAAAATAGTATGACAATCCATGAAAGTTAGTTCAAAGTGTTTTAGAAAAATGAAAAAAAAAGTAATGTTTATCCCAAGGTGCCCCAGTCTCCTCTACCTCTGGCAGGCAATCAAGTACCCGCCAAAACGATCTTAAAACTCTAGAAAAGTGTGAGCTTGACTGGGATATGGAATTCAATCCCAAAAAAGTGTCAAGTTATTCACGTCACAGGAAGGACACATCCTATTCCCTCTACAATACTTACAATGAAGCTGACGCAAATATTTGGCTACCTGGCTGCCGAGTAGATAATCTTTTTTCTATTTTTAATATTGTTTTAAATTTCTACTTTACCGCTTATACTATCTCAGCATAATTCCTCTTAGCGCTGATTATCTAGTCTGATTAAGGTAGTTCTGCACGATTTCTATACTGTAAAATTTGATAAAACTGCTCTTTCAAAACTTCAGAATATATATATACTGGTTCGAGTCGTAAATATTCGGCCACCCACTTTAAAGCTTTTTTTCGAGCCAGATGCTTGAGAACGCATCTGTGTCATCACAAGAACTTGCGTTAGCAACAAAGTTTGCAAAAAACATCAAGTTGAGGTGAGTAGAAAAAAAGTTGTCCTCCCCTAAAGTTGTGTACTCTAAATAGCAAATATTTTGTCTCGCGGGTCGCGTGACGTCATTGCACGTGCTCGTTTATGCTGAGGCCCAGCAAGGGTTAATTCAAATCTAAACTTTATAACACAAAATGAACATGCGCTAACTAGCATAAAACGCGTTAATACCAAGAACATGGATATTTTGTCCCTCAACGTCATTGAATTTCCATGTCTACGTTGTTTTTTCACGTTGACGTGTTGACGTCATTTCATTTTGAATTATCCGTTTTGGGACCGTAATACGTTTATGCTTTGCCACGGAACGCGCATATATAAAAAGGTGTTATAATAGAATGTGAGCGAGAGATTCTCTTTACTCTACTGTTGAAACACCCCCGAAAAGTGACAAGATCAGCAGTTTTATGCTAGAATGTGTGATAAACAGTGACGTAAAAATTAAACTACGTCATGCTGATGTGAGAAGGATGACAGGCGCTTTTTAAATCTCTGTTGGCAAATATTTCCAACAAGGTATGCTAATATTGCTATTGAAAATTGATTGCAGTTTGTTGAAAAAAGAACAATTTTGGCTGTAGCATCGATTTATTTCCAAGAAAATGTTGAAAATACATCCAACTTTATGTTTAAAAAGTGGCCGAATCTACAACCTCTAGAAGGTAAAATGTGGAGGCTAAACCTGTCTGTTATTTTAAGCGCGGTTGTATTGTTTACCATACTGTAAACAGATAGTACAATGTTGCTTGTATCAAAGCACATATGGTAGAAATTTTGTACAAATCAGTTGTAAAACGAAAGAAATATTTACGAAAAACCGCAAAAAGTGGCCGAATTTACGACTCGAACCAGTACTTAGAAAACTAAGCAAATAAAAAGATAGGGTCGTATGCTTGACTTTTTGCTAGACTGGTTTGAAAAATTTGGACCTCACGCAATTTTTCACAATGGAAGTCTATGGGAAACTAACAACTTTCATAACTTTTTCGCCAATAGAAATTTTTCTACGATGTAGATTTTAATGAAACTTCTCATTAAATAAACGCATGGTCTGTAATATGGTGGAATATATAAAAAGTATAGGTCCGTGTGTTTATTTTTGAGATATTTGACCATGATTAAAGTGAACAGCACACTTCAAACTAATTTTCAGACATTATTCTGAATTATTGGACAGAAATTTTAATTTCATATTTTAACTTAAGAAAGACAGTAACCGTATCATTGTAATAAATGTACTCGCGGGTTGCCATTTATTCATAAAATGATTTTCATTTTCGTACGCCTAATGCAGGCTTTATTACGTTACGCCATCACTTCCGGTTTATGACTGAATTTTAAAAACAATGTAGGTTACAACATTGTCAGCATGAAGGCCGGTCTATACAATTTTCAGTACTCACTTAATGATGTCATAAAATGTGTGGTCCAAAATAAAAAAATAAATAAAAAAAAAAAAAAAAAAAAAAAAAAAACAACAACAACAAAAAAAAACAGTCTATTGTCTAAAATAAATAAAATGATATCTTAAATGAATTTTGTGCGTTTGTAGATAAAATGATATATGGGTACAATTAAGCTTAATTATGAATATGGTGAATAAAACAGATTTTAAGATATCAAAAAATCGGATTATAGATATATCTGTAGATCTAAACCATATTCTGATATCTTCATATGACTTTTATGCAGTTATCCAGTTATATCACAAAAGGATATTATAATGTCACAAAATGAATTCGTAATATCAAATGTATAACTCAATCAATCAATGATAGCATAAAATTAATAACTGACATCACAAAATGAATTTAGTGTATCACAGAATAATGAAACAATAGTAGAACGGCAGCCTATAGATATCATACATTCATTTCGGAGGTTTGAAAATATATTCAATGATATCTTTAATTATTGTGATTTCATGAGATCCAGATTTTATGGACTGGTTGATGTCTTTAATAATGGGTTTAAATAATTATTCTCTGCCATTTTGCATACATTATCTAAAATGAGCAGTGTGTATCTATTTTTATATTATCACAACAGTAAATCTTTTATTTAAAAAGTGCCTGTTTTAAGATATAAATGATTCAACCCATAAAAGCAATGAATCGATTTAGGGTATCACCACACACCCATCTCTGTACTGCTCTCTCCTTTACTGTGGAATGCCGTGGTTGTCTTATGTTGGGACATTTCATGTTATCATGTCAGAGTATTATGTCAACTTGTCAACACAGTGTCTTAATAAATAAAACCCTGTGTTATTATGTCAAAATGTGGCGTTTACTTGTCAAAACAGAGTCTTTCTATGTTAACTAGTCGTGTTATCTTCTCAGTGTATAGTACAGTGTGTAACTATGTTAAAACTATGTTATAATGTCATGCTGTAATGTTAACTTGCCAAAAATAACGTCTTATTTTGTAAACTAGCCATTATATCATGTCAGAGTGGGGTCTTGTCTACAGAGTGCGTTATTATGTTAAAAAATTATTTTATCTTTTTAAAGTACCGTGTGATATAGTCTACCGAGTGTGCTATTTATTTAAAACGTTATGTTATCTCGTTAAAATGATCTTGTTACTGAGCGTGATATTATCAATTTATGTGAAAAAAGCTATGTTATCATGTCCAAATAGTGTCCTATTATGTTGAAAAGCTATGTTATCATGTCAAAATACCATGTGATATTGTTTACAATGTGTGCTATTATGTTAATATGCTATGTTACCATGTCCGAAATTGTGATGTTAACTTGTTCAGGTATTGTCTTATTATGTTCACAAGTCGTGTTGTCATGTCATAGTGTGATGTTAACTTGTCAAAGCAGTGTATTATATGTTAAAAAGCTATGTTTTCATGTCAGAGTGTGGTGTTAACTTGTCAAAACAGTTTCTTATTATGTAACATATGCTATGTTGCCTTGTTAAAGCATGATCTGATCTTGTCTGCCTTTTTAACAAAACAACACGTTTTTTTTTTTTTTTACAAAAGACCATGCGCACTGTTCTTTGATATGATAAATAGATTTTTGTCAAAATAAGACACTATTTGGACATGTTAACATAATACTTTGACATGATAACATGGCTTGGTAACATAATAAGACACTGTTTGACAAGTTAACACCATACTAGTACAGGAAAGTCATCTAAGTTAATTGTGCGTGAATCACATTGTTTCTAAAATTGTTTTTGACGGTGTTAGCTGCCCATAGTGTAGTTTACTCAAGGGAAGTTACTCTAAGAAATTGGTCAAAACTGTGACATTCTTCGAAAAAGGTAGGTAGAATCTATTTTTGTATAATTATTCAATCGCTTTCAATGATCTGGGTCGTGTTAATCGAGTTTATTACAGTTCATGTATTATAATATCAAATAAGCTGGTTGCGGAATAAGCTCAAAATTACGATGTCCTGAATTCGTGTCATACATCAATGATTTTGATATAGGTCAGAGACCACCAATTCAAAAATGTACAGAGAACTTTGGTGGCAGGGGCCAGTTTCGCATTTGGCCCGGGGTGCGTTTTTTAAATAAAATAGACAGATGTACTTTAAAGGCATTTATATTCAACTGGTTATTTATGATGTTTATAGAACTAAGGATTCCTGCGTACGATTAGTTATTGTGTAAAGTAAATATACTTGAATCGATTTTCCTAGCTCCGTGTAGACGGCTGGGTCTAAAGTCTTACCTGAGGTAACGGAATTCAGACGAAATTGAAACAGTCATTCATTCATCCAGATTCAGCTCAAAATAGCGGAAAAAGTAAACGGTTATGATACACTTTTCTTCCCATCATTATTTTCGTCTGGCCACATGCTTTAAAACTATGCATGTGTTTTAGGTCAGTCATTTGCAGATAATACGGTACAGGTTGCGCAAGGTGTGCATTTTGGGCCATTTTTGCCTCAAAATTTAGTGTCCTGAAACCTGCGTTTTACTCGTTTTTATCACAGAAGCAACAGAATCGGCAGGCTGAAAATGTCACACAATGAAGTGCTAAATCTATGCAATATATTCGCTCAACACTTGCCTTGAATTTATCAAAATTGGATTTTTCATGATTTTTTTTGCACTGGTATCAGCGCAGATTTGTGGAATTTTCAAATTAACTGTCCCTTGCCCCCATAACTGGGAATGAGGTAAGTGTATACCTGGGAATAAGATAACATCTGTGCGTTCTGATTGGTCAGTCATGTAAACAAACCCAGGAAGTGATTATTTTTTCAAAATTGATATTTTTTCACTGCATTTACAGTTTTTAGCCCACCATCATCAGATGGTGGGCTATTCAAATCACTCTGCGTCCGTGGTCCGTAGTCCTTCCGTCCGTCCGTCAGTCCGTCCGTCCTTCCGTCCGTTAACAATTTCTCGTTATCGCATCTCCTCAGAAACTACAGGGTGGATTTTGACCAAACTTTGTCAGAATGATGTATTGATACCCTAGTTGTGTCCCCCTGAAAATCAGACTGGTTCAACAATTTTTTAATGAGTTATGGCCCTTTGTTTATTTCTATAATTTACATAGATTTATATAGGGAAAAACTTTGAAAATCTTCTTGTCCAAAACCACAGAGCCTAGGGCTTTGATATTTGGTATGAAGCATCATCTAGTGGTCCTCTACCAAGATTATTCAAATTATTTCCTTGGGGTCTAATATGGCCCCGCCCCGGGGGTCACATGGTTTATATAGACTTATATAGGGAAAAACTTTGAAAAACCTCTTGTTCAAAACCACAGGGCCTAGGACTTTGATATTTTGTATATGACATCTAGTGGTCTTCTACTAAGATTGTTCAAATTATCCCCCTAGGGTCAAATATGGCCCCGCCCCAGGGGTCACAGGGTTTACATAGACTTATATAGGGAAAATCTTTGAAAATCTTCTTGTCCAAACCACAAAGCCTAGGGCTTTGGCATTTGTAATGTAGCATCATCAAGTGGTTCTCTACCAAGTTTGTTCAAATTATCCCCCTAGGGTCAAATATGGCCCCGCCCTGGGGGACACATGGTGCATATAGACTTATATAGGGAAAATATTTTAAAATCTTCTTGTCAATAACCTACAACATTCAAATTTGGACCACATGTATAGTTTTGAGTGGCAAGATGAACCTTGACATGAGTTGACCTTGATTTTGACCTAGTGACCTACTTTCACATTTCACATTTCTGTAGCTACAGCCTTCAAATTTGGACCACATGCATAGTTTTGTGCACTGAAAAGAACTTTGACCTTGACATTGACCTAGTGACCTACTTTCACATTTTTGAACGTACAGGCTTCAAATTTGGACCACATGCATAGTTTCATGTTCCGAAATGGAACTTGACCTTGATTTTGACCTACTGACCTACTTTCACATTTCTCAAGCTACAGCCTTTAAATTTGGACCACATGCATAGTTTTGTGTACCGAAACAAACTTTGACCTTTACATTGACCTAGTGCCCTACTTTCACATTTTTGAAGGTACAGGCTTCAAATTTGGAACACATGCATAGTTCTGTGTTCCGAAATAAAATTTGACCTTGATTTTGACCTAGTGACCTATTTTCACATTTCTCAAGCTACAGCCTTCAAATTTGGACCACTTGCATAGTTTTGTGTACCGAAATGAACTTTGACCTTAAGATTGACCTAGTGACCTACTTTCACATTTCTGTAGCTACAGGCTTCAAATTTAGACCACATGCATAGGATTGTGTACCGAAGCAAACTTTGACCTTGACACTGACCTAGTGACCTACTTTCACATTTTTGAAAGTACAGGCTTTAAATTTGGACCACATGCATAAATTTGTGTTCTGAAGTGTAATTTGACCTTGATTTTGACCTAGTGACCTACTTTCACATTTCATCCTTGAAACTGATCTAGTGACCTACTTTCACATTTCTCAAGCAACAGCTTTCGAATTTGGACCACATGCACAGTGTTGTGTACGGAAATGAAATTTGACCTTGAGCTGTCAGTAAGTCTTGAAATTTGGAACACTCAAAAATGGCACATTGGTGGGCGTCAAGATCACTCTGTGATCTCTTGTTTATTATACATTTTGACAAAATTTGCTACATTTTATGTGTATTGAAAAAAAAGTTTTATCAGACGAATTTCTCCCGCCATGTCAGTGATGTAAACAGAGGGTCATCTCATTCACACGAAAATTACTTAAATAAAGTATCACTATTCATATGTTTTTCGTCCGATATTTTGGTAGAACTAAGATAGTTCTTGAAAAACTTGTAATTAGATATACATGTTTCGATGTATGGAAGGCTGTACACGCCATAATGTTACAATGTGTCTATGGGAAAACAATTGGTGGTCTCTAACCTATAGTAGGTTTTCAGGAAACAAAAACTGATGATACTGATGAAATAATAATTACTGGGTTCACAGTTCATATGTTTAATAGAAAGAAACTGTCTAATTATAGATCGAGTGGTATTGCAATTTTGATTAAGCAAGAAATAGATAAATAGTGTAAAAGTTGAAGAAAATAGTGACTGTAATTTTGTCCGCTTTTTCACAATTTCTAAAGAGTAAACACCAGTGCATGCACAGAAGACTTGAAATGTGGCATAGTATACATGTATATACTTCCAGCAGGTTCTAAATATTCCCATAATGATCCTTTTTTTGAAATTCAAAATAAATTTTTTCGATATTTCGAAAATAGTAAACAACTGTTGTTTGGCGACATGAACGCCAGATGTGGAAGTTTAATAGATTATGTAAAGTAGACCAATTTATTTCTGTCATTTATGATTTACAGTACTTAGAAAATGTGGAAAGTGAAAGTATGACAAATTTCAATACGTGTAATGTACTGTTAAACAGAAATTGTGTAGATACTGTTGTTAACCACTATGGTAATCAATTAACTGACATGTGTAACAAGAGCTGTCTCCATAGGATGACACATGCCCCCGACGGCACTTTAAATGAATAGTTATGGCCGATGTTCGAGTTTAGGACCTTTGACCTACGGAGCTGGGTCTTGCGCGCGACACGTCGTCTTACTGTGTCACACATTTATGCGTAGTTATTTTAAAATCCATGCATGAATGACAAAGATATGGATCGGACACGCCCATCAATGCACTATCATGAAAAAAGACTTTTAACATCTAAGTGTGACCTTGACCTTTGAGCTACGGACCTGGGTCTTGCGCGCGACACGTCGTCTTACTGTGGTACACATTCATGCCAAGTTATTTGAAAATCCATCCATCGATGACAATATATGGACCGGACACGCCCATCAATGCACTATCCCTTAATGTCTAAGTGTGACCTTGACCTTTGAGGTACAGACCTGGGTCTTGCGCGCGACACGTCGTCTTACTGTGGTACACATTCATGCCAAGTTATTTGAAAATCCATCCATCGATGACAAAGATATGGACTGGACACGCCCATCAATGCAATAACCTTTAATGTCTAAGTGTGACCTTGACCTTTGAGCTACGGACCTGGGTCTTGTGCGCGACACGTCGTCTTACTGTGGTACACATTCATGCCAAGTTATTTGAAAATCCATCCATCGATGACAAAGATATGGACCGGACACGAAAAATGCGGACAGACCGACAGACCGACAGACAGACGGTTCAAAAACTATATGCCTCCCTTCGGGGGCATAAAAATACGTATTCCTGTGGAATGGCAGAATGGGGACCGATTGTCTAAAACCTGTTTTGTCATTTAAAAATGCCAGAACTATAGATTATTTTATATCGTCTTCTTTTGTTTTTGAAAATATTGTTGATTTTAATGTACATGAATTTTGTAACTTGTATTCTGATGTGCATTGCCCATTGGAGGCTACACTTAAAACTTAATTTCATAAAACACAGAATATAGCACCACAGCAGACGCAAAATATACCAATTGCACCATTATGGGATAGTAAAAAATCTGAGCAGTTTGCTGAAAACTTAGATATTTTTAAAATCTCTGAAATTGAGATGAAACTCTATGAAAAAGTAGATTGTAACAACATAACACAAAACAATATTGACGAAATAGTATCAGATATTGGAAAACTTTTTAATGACTGCTCAAAACAATCTTTTGGAGTAATTCAAAATAGAGCAATTACATACAGAAATAATAACAGAATTGAAAATAATTTCCCATGGTTTGACAGATCATGCCATAATGCAAGAAACATATATCACAAAACCAGGAAAACTTATAACAAGTATAAAACACAATATTTCAAAGATATGTTGAAATCAGTCAGCAAACAATATAAATGTGCGTTAAGAAAAGCAAAAAATGACTATAATGCAGATAGAATACATAAATTGCGAAAACTAAAGTACGCTGACCCTAAGCAATACTAGAACATTATAAATGGAAAATCTACTCAAAATAAAAAAAAAACAGTAAAATTGAACGACTTCTACGAATATTTCAAAGACATAAATGAAAACTTAATCGACACTGAAAACAGTAGCGACGAAAATATGCCAGAAACCGCTAACGTTAACAACAATGAGGAAATAAATGTCCTGATAACAGAAAAAGAAATATTAGATGCTGTTAAAACATTAAAAAATAACAAGTCACTAGGTTGTGATGAAATTATTAATGAACATATAAAATATACA
Source organism: Mercenaria mercenaria (assembly GCF_021730395.1). Classification (NCBI taxonomy): domain Eukaryota; kingdom Metazoa; phylum Mollusca; class Bivalvia; order Venerida; family Veneridae; genus Mercenaria; species Mercenaria mercenaria. The sequence goes on from NC_069372.1 coordinate 56,882,753, forward strand.
GTTCATTCTATGATACATGTATATAAAAAGTTATTCAACCTTATTTTTGATCACGGTATTATTCCAGAAAGTTGGACCATCGGACATATTATACCTATACATAAAAACAAAGGTAGTCCAGAATCGCCTGACAGTTATCGCCCGATATCTTTGTTAAGTTGTTTTGGTAAACTCTTCACATGTATCTTGAATAACAGACTTACAAAATATGCTGACAAAAATAACCTGATACATGAAACTCAAGCAGTATTTTGGAAAACTTATTCAACAGTTAACAATATTTTTATCCTCAAAAGTCTCATAGACATAGTTCAGTCGAACAAAAAAATACCTTTTTTGTTGCTTTGTGTATTTCAAACAAGCTTTTGATTCCATTTGGAGAGTAGGCATATGGCAAAAACTGATATTAAAGAAAATATAAATGGCAAATATCTGAACGTTATAAAAAGTCTGTATCAAAATATAAAATCTAAAGTCTTAACTTCAGAGGGATCTTCTTCGTTTTTCGATTGTCTCATTTGAGTACGTCAGGGTGAAAATCTGTCGCCTTTCCTTTTCTCAATATATTTGAACGGTCTTGAACAGCATTTGAATGCAAGTTGTGTAAATGGAATAAATTTGAAAACATCAGTTGAAGAAACTCATTTATATTTGAAACTCTTTGTACTCTTATATGCAGACGATACAGTTATCTCTAGTGACAGTGAGACTGACCTGCAAATAGCTCTAGATAACTTTAAAATATACTGTGATGAATGGAAATTAAACATAAATATTAATAAAACTAAATTATAGTCTTTAGTAAAGGCCGACCAAGGCAGCATAAAGTATTTACTATAGGTACAAATGCCTTAGAAACGGTCGATAATTACAAATACCTTGGTTTATTTTTAGCTCAGGTCACTGGCACCAGATCAGAAAGAAAATGCCTCCGTACGTGTTACACCCTACCCCTAGGTATTCTATAAGAACCATGGTCATGAACGGGAAAATATACTAACCCATTTCAATCGCGTATTTCATACCTAAAACACGCAGGTCAGTAAATGTGTACTACTGATATTAAACAAGCGATAATTTATCTTCAATCGTGCACCAGTCACCTTGTCTCAATATTCCATGTTGCAGAGATGCTCCGTATAGTTTATGCTTTAGTCAACGTTACAGAAAAAACTTGCGTGAACTTCCCTAATGAACATCCGGTCTAGAGGTCACGACAGTATGCACATGTTAAGCGAAATGTAAACAAACAAAAACAGAATGCAATATATTCACAGTTTTACGAAAAGACTCGAAATGATGAATGAAATTCATGTTGTATATGGTTTTGAATTTGAAATCATACAAAGTTATACATCAATTCTGTTTATTTAATTCATTTTGCACATTTATGCTACATATAAACATTTTAGCGTACACGTGTAGTAAAATGACGACTGACATACATTTTCACATCAGCCAATCAGAGTGTGTCTATAATCTAGAACGGAACTTCACCAGGGAAGTTCAAGCAAGTTTTTTGTGTACCTGTGAAAAAACTGTAAACTACACGTTGTTTTTCTAAGATAAGAACTATTGAAGAAATCTGACCGGTACACAACGGAAGATAAATTACCACTTGTTTAATATCAATAGTACACATTTGCTGAACTGCGTGTTTTAGATATGAAATACGCGATTGAAATGGGTTAGTATATTTTCCCGTTCACGACCATGGTTCTTATAGAATATCTAGGGGTAGGGTATAACATGTACAGAGGCATTTCTTTCTGATCTGGCGCCAGTGGCTCAGGTGAGTTTTTCTGATCGCTCGATGTCCGGCGTCAGTCTGTCTGTCTGTCGTCTGTCAACATTTGGCTTGTGTATGCGATAGAGGCTGTATTTTTCAACTGATCTTCATGATATTTGGTCAGAATGATTACCTTGATGAAATCTAGGACGAGTTCTGGGTCAAAAACTAGGTCACTATGTCAAATCAAAGAAAAACCTTGTGTATGCGATAGAGGCTGTATTTTTCAAATAATCTTCATGAATTTTGGTCAGAATGATTACCTTGATGAAATCTAGGCCGAGTTTCAAAATGGGTCATTTGGGGTCAAAAACTAGGTCACTATGTCAAATCAAAGAAAAACCTTGTATATGCGAAAGAGGCTGTATTTTTCGATTGATCTTCCTGAAATTAGGTCAAAATAATAACCTTTATGAAATCTAGGCCGAGATTGAAAATGGGTCATTTTGGGTCAAAAAGTAGGTCACTAGGTCAAATCAAAGAAAAACCTATGTATGCGATAGATGCTGTATTTTTCAATTGATCTTCATGAAATTTGGTCAGAATGATTGCATTGATAAAATATTGGTCAGGTTTGAATATGGGTCATCTGGAGTCAAAATTTAGGTCACTAGGTCAAATCAAAGAAAAACTTTGTGTATGCAATAGAGGCTGTATTTTTCAATTAATCTTCATGAAATTAAGTCAGAATAAAAGCCTTGATGAAATCTAGGTCAAGTTTGAATATGGGTCATCTTGGTTCAAAAAGTAGGTCACTAGGTCAAATCAAAGAAAAAACTTGCGTACGCGATAGAGGCTTTTTTTTTCAACTGATCTTCATGAAATTTGGTCAAAATGATTGCCTTGATAAAATCTACGTTGAGTTTGATTATGGGTCATCTGGGATCAGAAAATAGGTCACTAGGTTAAATCAAAGAAAAACCTTGTGTATGCGATAGAGGCTGTATTTTTCAACTGATCTTCATGAAAATTTGTCAAAATGATAGCCTTGATGAAATCTGGGTCAAGTTCGAATATGGGTCATCTGGGTTTTAAAACTAGGTCACTAGGTGAAATAATGGAAAAACCTTGTGTATGCAACAGGGACTGCATTTTACACTGGATTTCATAATATTTGGTCAGAATTATAGCCTTGATGAAATCTAGGTCAAGTTCGAATATGGGTAGTCTGGGGTCAAAAACTAGGTCACTAGGTCAAATCAAAGAAAAACCTTGTGTATGCGATAGAGGCTGTATTTTTCAATTGATCTTCATGAAATTTAGTCAGAATGATAGCCTTGATGAAATCTAGGTCAAGTTCAAATATGGGTCATCTGGGATCAAAAACTAGGTCACCAGGTCAAATCAAAGAAAATACTTAATATTTATGCTCAAGATTTTTGCTCCAATTTTAATGATAATTGGTCAGAATATTTTTTTCCATGAAATCACCAGGTCAAACATGTTTAAACTGTTATGGTGTGTTATGGTGTGTTTCTCAGGTGAGCAACCTAGGGCCATCTTGGCCCTCTTGTTTAGGTAAAATGGTCAAAAATCCATATTGCTGAACAAGCTAATAAAGCCATGTTTGCATTGTTGAAAAAGGTGAAATCACTCGCCTTACCATTCGACTTGCAGATAGAATTGTTTGAAAAAAACATAAAATCTATTTTACTCTACGGAAGCGAAATTTGGGACTATGGTAACACGGATGTTCTCGAAAAAGTGCAACTCAAGTACTACAAATACATCTTTAACTTTAAAAAGTCCACACCATCTTATATGATTTATGGTGAGACTGGGGTGCTTCCGCTAAAAATTGATATACATAACGGAGTTATTTCTTATTGGACAAGACTTATTGATAATATTAATAGCAGCGATAACACTAAACTCGCTTCCAAAGTTTACACAGTACTATTAGAGCTACAGTCAGAAAATAAAATAAAGTGCCAATGGCTTGAAAACATTAAACAATATCTTTGTGAGGCAGGTTTTTCAGGGGTGTGGTATAGACAAAGTTTTATTAGTAGCAAATGGCTTAAGTCAGCAACGTACCAAAAATTAAAAGATATTTTTATTCAGACCTGGCTGGCTGAAATAAACCAAACGTCTAGCACAAATATTTACAAATATATAAAGACCTATTTTAAACGTACTATATCATTTGACAAGTTGCCCTTAAATCAGTGTAAAAAATTATATCTTTTCTAACGAGAAACCATAGACTTCCTATTGAAACAGGTCGATGGCAAAATTTACCCGTTAACGAACGTGTATGTACAAACTGCAGAGAATTAGGAGATGAGTATCACTACCTGTTTTAGTGCCCAATATTTGAAAACTACAGAGTTAAATACATAGACATATACGAATACGTCCAAGTATGTTCAAATTTGTCAATTTAGTATCAAGCGAAAATGTAATTTCTCTTAAAAAGCTAAGCTTATTTTGTGAGAAAATCATGGATTATTTCAAAACAAATTAACTAATGACACAATATTTGAAAACACTATACTTAAGCTTTGCAACACTCTCACACACGGCATATACTAGTACACTAATGTATAGAGATTGCTGTGATCGCCTCTGTCTGACGTACATACTTTCTTTTGTAGTACATATATACAGGTATGTTATAATTAGGTCAAGCAGGTGAACGTATCAGCCCCCTTGGGCCTCCTATCATATCTCTACTTTTTTTTTCTTGTAAATAGTTGTGTTCTTCAAATGATTATATTAATTATGTATAAAACACAAAGGCTACACATTTTACTTGTTAGTTAACTACAATTATGTAGCTGTTTTCAATTGAAAACGTGATGTTTTATCATGATGTTATATTGTATACTATGCTGATGTTTCCCAATATTGTGGGACTTGTGCAGAATGTAAATAAAATCTTGGATATACAGATTATAACAGATCGACCTGAGAAGTATACGCATTATATCTATATTTAGACACACACAATAAGCCGTCCTATGGTTCATTTATACAGTCGGGATTACTTTTTTATTTTGCAGGACACACACACACACACCTTTTTCTAGTGCAGCAAAATAAAATAGATGGGTAGAGTAGTCATTTTGGAAATTCACACGAGGGTAGGACAGGCATACAATAACGAAGGTAAGTTCTTGTGATACTTTCTTATATTCCCATTTATCTTGTATAATTTATAATAGATATCCGACATTGTATACGATGTATCACATTAAGTAAAAGTCGAGGTCCATACATGTATGCCTTTTTTAAGTTACCAGCCACTTAGTGCTTTCTACTGTATCATAATTTGAATTGCATTAGTGAACCAATTACTTTAATTGTTCAACCAGCTGGCTTACAGAAAATAGGTGGTTTTGACCAGGAACCATCCTCTCCTTGAATAATGCTCAAAGGGGCACCTTGCGGTATTACTCCGCCATAAAAGCTGGGAATTCATTATACGAAACAAAATTGGTCCCAATAACAAAAATGGTGTTTCAGTGAGCAGTACAATTATAAACAAGTTAATTCGATGAATTGGTATCCCCCGCCGAAAGGGTTTGTGGTGAGGAATGGCAAAAAAATATATCCGGCAACAAATTAAGGATGTTAATAAGAAGCAAATAATTTCATTAGTCAAAATCAATTTAACAGAAAACAAATGTTTAATAAAATAGTACATAATAAAATATGATACTTTGATCCTGACTAAAGAATTTATTTTAAAATTTAATGGGATATACTTTCTGTAGTAAGCTTAGCTTCTAAAATTAAATGCAGTTAATTGAAATGTGAGCTTGAAGTTTAACTGGAACGAAATATTGTCTTTGAGTGGTTTAGCACCAGGTGTTGCTGTTTAACAAGTTCATGTACATTTGAACTTAAAAGAACAGATGTTCTTAAGAGAACACAGGTAAGATATCTTGAACATGGCTGAGGACAAGGTTTGTGCAGCCACAACTTAATATATTTATTTTTTTAGGGGGTGGGGGTGCGGGGGAACGGGAGAGGAAACAAAATTTCACATGTTGATTATAAATATTGATGGAAAATTAAAAATGAAAAAGAAAGGGTAAAAGGGTGAAGTTGGGGGGGGGGGGGGGGGGGGGGGCAGAGGATGCATGATCAGTGGTGGGCATGACTGATGCTTTGAAAAAAAAAATATTTTTTTTTTTGGAGGGGGGTGGGGGGGGGGGTCCAAGGCAAGTGGGTGACAAGGTGTGGGTGCGCAACTTCACATGTTTATAATAAATGTTCACAGAAAAGAATGAAAGAAATTTAATGAAATTCTGCCAAATGGTAAATTTGTTATGTACAAATATGTGGATTTTTTGAAAATTAAAGGGCAATAACTCTAAAGTTACAAAAGAAACCCGTTTGAAATTGTGTGTGCACAACCACATTATAGTGCTCTAAATTCTGTTAAAGTTTCATAGTTCAAGGTTAAATATATCAAAAGTTATGATGCAGAAATTGCCATATCTATAGATCTATAGTACCCTATATAGTTAACACTGGAAATTTCTAAGGGCCATAACTCTGGCTTTACTTGGGCAATCTGTCTGAAACTTGATGGGCCCCATAACCTCATAGTGGTGAACATGTATATGAAGTTTGTTTAAAAAAAATTAAATAAGGAATTTTTTTTTTTTTTTGGGGGGGGGGGGGGGGGGGGGGATAGGGAGGGATGTAATCAAGGTAAGGGGGTGACCAGGTGCGGGTACACAACTTCACATGTTTACAATAAATTTTCATGGAAAAGAATGAAAGAAATTTAATGAAATTCTACCAAATGGTAAGTTTGTTATATACAAATATGTGGATTTTTATACAATTAAAGGGCAATAACTCTTAATTTACAAATAAATCCGAACGAAATTGTGTGTACACAACCACATTATGGTGATCTAAATTCTTTTTAAGTTTCATAGTTCTAGGTCAAATAAATAAAAAATTATGATGCAGAAATCGCCATATTTATAGTACCCTATATAGTTAACAGTAGAAATTTCTAAGGGCCATAACTCTGGTGTTACTTGGGCAATCTGACTGAAACTCGACGGGCCGCAAGAACTCATTGTGGTGAACATGTATATGAAGTTTTAAATAAATATTCCCAACCATTTCCTAGATATGATTCCGGACTGACGGAAAGACGGACGGAAGGACGGACGGACGGACAACGCCAAAACTATATCCCTCCGACTTTCGTCGGGGGATAATAATGAATTTCACATGCAATTATAATATTGCCGCTTTCCTTCTTGGATTCAAATTAGTACGTATCATCGTCGGATGAGCATTTGTTTGAAAGAGTATGAATTAATATGCGTTAACACTCTGAGTGATTTTATTTCTGTATATTTTAGATTCAAGACACAAAGTGCCGCAGTTAGAGATTGAAACAATTTTCGAGGAACCCCATGTAAAGAAAAACCAAGAGCAAGTTTGAAGGAATAACTATGGAAAATAGAAAAAACGTTGTTAAGGTATATCCAGTGCCAAAACCTTCTTATTGTTTAAGCCCAGAAGATACAAATTCAAGCAAAGAGACAGACAATTTTAGACAAATCGCAACATTTGCCATGTATGAGAAGGATACAGAAGTTGTCATGCCACAGTACAGCTTAGACCTTCAAACCTTTGTGTTACCGCCGACTCCAGAAGATTCACTTAGCGTAGAGTCAGGGCAAGGTGAACCATTCTTGTTTGAAGATATTATTGCAGAATCAAGTGCACCTGATAGTATTTCTACTGGCACGAGCGGCTTGCATTGTCCAGCAAATTTGGATGAGTCTTTTCCTCTTGATTCACACCTACAACAACTGTCATCACACCCTTATTCGCAGACTAAGCAAGCTGACGAACTAACTGTTATACAACTAAAAGCATTTGATTCCCAGAATCAGACATATTTATCCGATGAAATCATCAAAGCACCAAAGACGGTAAGATATTCTGAAACAAGCATTCCTCATGAAAGTGAAAATTCTGATCAAAATGAATCTGGAATCAGTGCAGCAAGAGGTGTTACTCTTGAACAGACAAGTGCCTCAGTTGTAACTATGTCAACAGTGTCTTCAGAGGTACCAGGGAATGATCTGAGCACTAATTCACAAGTTAAAAGTAAGAGCAGCAATTCGTTAAAATTCCCCCCATGTGTTATCTGCAATGGCAAAGCATCAGGTGCACACTACGGTGCGATAACATGTGAAGCATGTAAGGGGTTCTTCAGGCGTTACCTTCAAAAGAAGAAAGAATTCAAATGTACTAAGGGAGGAAAATGTGAAATTTCTAGTGGTAAAAAGGGGAACTGTTCAGGATGTAGGTTAAAGAAATGCCTTGCTCTTGGAATGTCAAAAGAGATGTCGAAGTTAGGAAGATACACCTTAACGAAAAGGACAGAAGCAATTATCAACATGAAACGACTAGAAGGAAATGTAGCATCTGATTCAGTTTCAGACGAATGTGATGTGCTTCCTGTTGAAAGTGGATGCGATGCAACCAGTTGTAATCTAGAAACAGATTTAATAATGCAGCATCTTTTACAGAATACAAAAACATTAAATGTATCTAATGGCTTCAATGATATGCTCGTTGTGGAACTTATTCAAGCCCTGGATGATATAGAACCTTACGGCCCAAATGTAAAGACAAAGGAACAAATCAGTGAACTGCACAAACATCATTATGAAAGGTATAAGCTAAAAACTGAACTCTTTGGTAAAATGAACAGTGTGCCTAAGGATGAATACAATAAATTGTATACAGAATTTGGCATTGATATAGATGGTCGGATGGCTGATATGAAAATACAATGTGAAGATGTGGAAGATGATGTAGCGCGTTACTGTAACTTTGCAAAGCACATTCCTGAATTCCACAGTCTCCCGATGCTTGATCAGTTAAACTTATTAAAAGCTTTGATGTTGGATTTTTCCACCGTAGTCACGCTTGATGGCTACAACGATGAACTTCGGACATTCATAAGTAAAAATGGACAAGGCTATCACTTTGACGAGATGGCTGATAGAGAATTGTCTGCAAAATTGCTGTTCTTGATGAAGGATGTTCTTTGTCGCCTGCAAAAGCTGGATCTGAGCAAAGCAGAAACTGCATTGCTAGCTGCTTTAACTTTAGTCTCCACTGATCGATGCAAGCTTCAAAATCGGGCCCATGTAGAAAGGATACAATTGGCTGTTACAGAATTGCTTCAACAAGAGATAAAGAAAAAGCAAAAACAAGCAGCTCGGAGCAGATTTACAAAGATTATTGACTCTTTAACATATATGCGAGAGATGTCTGAGCTTTATACGAAAGAACACAATTTGATGTGTAAAGATGAAGTGTTGATTAAAGAATTCCCATTTTTTGTAGACTTTATTATTGAAGAAAATTTTTAAAATATTAATTCACAGATAAAGTGAAAAGATTCGTTATACATGTATTAGAAGTACATTTACATTGACATAGTGTTTAGTGTCTTGCACAGAGAAATAACAATAGATTAAATCAAGAATTAGACAATGTAAAACTGATCACTTTAAGACTATAAAATGAAATTATAAACTGAAGAGTTGTGAAACTGCAATATATTTTTTGATGTTCAAAGACGTGATGTGGTTATAGAAAAGAGAAATATTTTTTTTTGCCAGCTAGGGTTTAATATCAGTTACCTTTTGACATTAATGAAAACAAAATCTTATTTCGCTGCAAATATAACTCCGTAGGGTTTGGTCCCATAAGAAGAGAAGGGATGGCCCTAGTAATGCGTTTGTGCCTGTGGCAAATTATATGGGAATATCATACCTAAAAACATTTGCTTTGTACACGATTTATTATTGCTTTTTTGTTACACTAATAATAAATCAAAAACACAATGCTATTATTTTTTAACAAAATTGTTTGCTGGGGGATATTTTCTGATATTTTATGTGCATGTTTTTGAACCTGCATGCAAAAAAACACAAAGAAAATATCAAACAGGGAATGCCATGTTCCAAAAACGCAGCCTCCCCAAAATGAAACCCACAGCACGCAGACGTGCACACTACAAACACACACACACACACACACACACGCATACAAAGCAAACACACGAGGACAAAACGAACAAATACAGGAACACAGTGGGGCACCGCCTTGGAACGGTCAGTGGCAAAAACACCACTGGGGAGCTTAAACCGGTTTATGGTGCGCACCCAGCCTCACTCTTACCCCCACCATGTTCCAAAGGCACGGGACAGTGTAAATAAAAGTAATCCCCGCCAGGTGAATCTCTAACACACGTAATGGAAACAAAAAGGCATGGCATGTAAAACACAAAAATGCTTGTGTATAAATATATAAAAAGCAAACCTTAAGAACCAGAAACGTATATACTCAATGCCTTTGCAGAAGACAGAGCAACAAGAGAAACACCCTTAAGGGCCCGACGAAACAGGCCGGAAGACAGGTATCAAAACAGTTCAGTCCTAAAGCAAGTGCTAGAAAATGAGATTTGATTACGTCGTTTGTTATAGTGTTTAAACTTCGGGTATATGAGTATCTGTAATTGATGGCATCAAAATGAGTATAAACATCTAACATTAACAAAAGTTGTAAAGGAGTACATTTTGCACTGGTTTAAAATGAATAGTAAATAAAATGTTTAGAAGAACATTCGGAAGCATAGAATACAACCAAGCAAAATAATCCCAGACTCGGTTTGCTTAAGTTTTTTCACGGGAGGTAATAAAATATGCACCTCCCATCACAACCCTTTGTGCCGACTTTGGTGGGAACTCTCTTATGCACTTACAATGAATGGAATGCATTGTCCCAAAAGATCAGAAAATGTTACAAATTCTATATTTTCAGCACGAATATTCCGATGAAAGATTTTGATGCGTTAGAAACAATAAATGATTAAATTGTTGTTATATAAAACGACGGAATACTTAATAAATCTCGCTGTTTACTCCTGTACTTAAACCCGGAAAACTTATCTTAAAAAGAGTTATGTCTTCAGATTCATTTTTAAGTACGCAATGTACTTTCAAGAAAAGAGGCTACTTATTATGTCTTGGAGCAAAGCAGTTTTATATGCTTCATTACTTTTATTAACTTAGATCATTTTCGTTTATTAGAAAAACACATTGTACACATGTAGTCCGTAAATATGTAGAAAAAAAGTGTTATGTTAGTCAAGCAATAAAGGAGTGTTGTTTGTTTTGTTGGATTTACTGTCGCACCGGCACAATTACAGGTCATATGGCGGTTGTCCAGCTTTGATGTTGGAGGAAGACCCCAGGTGCCTTTCCGTGCATTATTTTATCACGGAAGGGCACCTGGGTAGAACCACTGACCTTCCGTAAGCCAGCTGAATGGCTTCCTCAATTGAAGAATGCAACGCCCTGAGTGAGGCTCGAATCCACGTTGGTTAGGGGCAAGTGATTCAAAGACAGGGACCTTAACGACTTTGCCGCGGAGGCCCCAAGAGTGTTGTAGGATAAAATGAATTTAGCTTAACTTAACTGCTAACGCAGAAACATTGACAAAATAAAAATTGTTTATGATCTTTGACATTTTATAGAAGTAGATAGTACTTTGGAAACTTTGATATGATGATATTCCCCTGTAATAATATCTTGGACTATGAATTATATATATGTTCGGGTGAAGGAGTCGGTGTTCATCTAAAATAGGTTAAAACATCACATCGCCCCATCTCCGCAATGATCCAATGCAAAATAAAAGCAGACTCGGTTTGGTCGAGCCTCTGTACAAGGGTTGATGAAAAGTGATACCTAGCTATCTCGTGGCAGAAATATGCCACCGTAAACACCGAAATTGGTATTTGCATGTGTTGTGACGTAGGGATTACAACCCAATAAATTTCAATATCAAGAGCACATGTATAACGAGAGTTTGACCATCCAAATCACAGAGATATTAAACACAAATGACAGAGACCTTATTTGAATAAACATTTCATCTAAATATACTGAATGCAGAGTGTAGAGTGTAAAGATAACGAAACATATGGTATTTTTGATAAATCAATGGCAAATAACTATTGATAGGACCCTTAAGGTGAAGAAGGTGTAATTCAGAGACGTCTTGCGGAACGCTAAACGGTACGCTTCGCAACGTCGCGTCATTACGTTCTATAAAGCTGTTGGAAACAAAATGCGTCGAGCGATGCAAGAGGGCGATACTCACCGGATGTTTTTTTTTTCATTCTCGGCTGGATAATCTTGGTGGTTAAGCACTATATATGCTGTGTATGTGCAAGTCTTTTCTATACGACAATGGTAACATTTGAGAATAATGAAAGGCATTTCAAAATTCATTTATATTTTGAAGACAGCTGATGTGTATAAATTTTATTTATCATTCAGACATTTTATATCATTGCTGTATTACATACAGCCATAGCAGTTATCAAACGCATTGTCATAATAAACATGAAAAATTATGAAAAACATTCGATGTTTGTGTTCTGTTTTGTATTGTAGGTAGTAATGATATACTGACAATTTAACTGTTATTGTTTCCGAACTCCCTATCGGTATAAGCTTGCTCAACATCCGTTATTGAAAACATTTCAAGTATCAAAAGCGGGTACGTCCATTTGTCCGATGTTCAAAAACGACAACTTTAGTCTCACCGGTTGAATCTTTCTATACAACTGTCTGAGTTTATTCAGATGCAGTAGTTCCAAAGATAAATGATATCAAAAACAAGTATTTGGCGGTCGCTCAACCCCGAATATGTTACAACTTCCCATGCTGCATATTATTCCTACATGGTTCATGTCTCTATTAGTTTTAAGATAATGCAACAACAATCTTGCTGATAACAATACTGTGAGGTTTGATGACTCTGGGTCAAGATCATTTTTGAAAGAATATTTGTACATGTACATGTATATGCACTTGCTTATTTCTACTTTGTCTCGCAATAGTAAGTAACTTGAAAATTACCACATATATTCGCGTGATGAAGACAACTATGAAATATAATGATTTGTAAATACAAGAATGAAGTATGTTTCAGAAAGTATTATATTTTTTTTAAACGGAAAGGCTAAATAACTATTTGCAAACAGCATACACCGTATTAGTAATAAGACGTTTGCGTAACGTCAGAAAAAAGCGGGAACACGCGCAACATCTACAACTTAATTAATCGGAAAGGTCAGACTCAAACTTATCGCTCAACAAACTCGTGTGCAGCCAATGTCGCTGTGGGCTAACATTTATCTGGTAGGAGTGTATTTTATTGATTTATCAAATGATTTTCTTATGATTATTTTTAACTAAATTAATCGCCATGAAAACGGCAACGTCACAACTATTTCCGACTAGGTTAAAAGGTGAAATTTCGACGTCGTTTGCGTAAAAAGTGTGTATTTGACCTTTTCAATAATTGTACATCGGGTGAAGATCGACTTTTGCTGTTATTAACGTATGTTATCAAGGATGTAACTTGTTTTTGAAAATCCCGCTCATTACACTTTCTTCACCTTGAAACAATTTAAACGGGATGCGTATGCGTATGTAAAAAATTGTGACATATTCTGATGAAAGCGTTAGCCAATAAGATAAATAGGCAGATCGTAGATAGATTTGTTTCACTTTGCATTAAAGCAACTTGCATCATATTTAATCAATTCAACCCATATGTTGCATTGTTTCAAAGTCATTTAAGTTAACTGTGCGTGAAATTGATTCTAACATTATTTTTGACGGTGTTAGTTGCCCATAAGATAGTTTACTCAAGGGAAATTACTCTTAGTTCTAAACTGGTCAAAAACTATGACATTATTGTAAATATATATGATTCATTGAAAAAAGTAGCCTGTAGGTATTTTGTATAATTGCAATCGCTTACATTGATCTTGATCATATTAATCGGCTGTATCAAAGTATTGTGATCAAATAATAGGGATATACAGATTATAACCTGTGGTAATAGTTTAGGCTTTTGAGCAAATCTATCGACCTGAGGCGTATGCATAATATCTTTATTTAGACACGCACAACACACTATGTATCCAGATAATCTTAACTCTGTTCAGCGATCCTAACTCAGTGCCAACATGGCGGATGTAAAGCCGATACAGCTTGTTTTCTGTGTAATTTCGATGTATAAAGGAATTTTTCGGTTGTTATATCTGTCTCCATTGATCAAGTGTATATTTATTTCAAAATGTATCATGTTAAATATATCAACCCTTGTGTTTTCAGGTGAAATACCGACGAACAAGGCAAACTTTTCACTGAAAAAATTTACAAAAAATCTTAAAAAATACTTGTATGCTTTTGATGCATCTACTATTTTATTGTTTGAAAGCAAAAATATACTGCTTTATAGCCCCGTTTACACTATGTTGTTAACCCACTACATATTGACACAATACATGTTCAAATGTACTGACAGTGAGAAAAGGGATAAAAACCTAACTTCGAGTTGACAAAAACCGAACTCAGTTTACATGAGGAATGGATAAAAACCTAACTTACACGGAATCGCGGGAAGGATAAACACCTAAATGACTAGTATTCTATAGAAATGAATGAGTTGACATGTACATAGTCTGATTATTGTAAACATTACTTTACTTTATATTTGTTTTCAAACTTTGTCATTAATTTTACAAGATGTTATATGTATGCCCACTACAGTCAAATATTTTTTCGTAATTTTAATATTATGCAAATAGCAATGTTTGCAAACCCTCGAAAATAATTCAATTTAAAAATCAAAATTATTATATAATTATATAAGAAATTATTTAATACCACCGAAGTTCTGTAACCCCCAACTTTCTCTCCCTCTGTGTGTCTCTCTCTCACACACTGTTTCAGAAGAATTGCGTTTGTTTCAAATCTTGTATATCTTATAGTGTAATTAAGAGATTTTAAAGAGGTGCTAATGGAATATTTTGATATTGTTTGAATGGGGTTAGATTTATGATTTATTATTACATATGATATTTTTCAGACGGTATGTAGGGAAGGAAAGTGTGTGTGTGTGAGTGTGTGAGGAGTTGGGGGGGGGGGGGGGAGGTGATCATGGACTGACAAGGCAGGGGTGTGGAAATCCACGCATTTTTCACTTGTCCAAGGACACTTAAAAATCCACTTGTCCATAGTCAAATTTCACTCGCTCGGATTTGTCATATTAAACCTTCATGAAACTGCAAATAGACTGGAGAGTTCTTTATTTAGGACAAAAGAAAAGCATATCACAGTAACTGCCGTAAAATATAAGCTGTTAAAATATTCGCCTTTTAAAGTTTATAAAAGTCTGAAATCGCACAAGCAAGGTTCGTGATCTTTTGATGCCATGCCCAAAACACTGTCCACGCAATGGTACAAAGCCAGATGAATTCAGAGAAAGACTCTTAAATTAAAACGTTCCGACTTGTTTTTAGTCATACTTGAGATCTCTGTGTGCTTTTGCTTTTCATTGGCTGACTGCTGGCTCCCATAATTCCTTCGACAGTGACTTATTGTCTCAGCAGTTGGAATTCTACTAACAAACTTGTCGAAAGACTTTTTTAAGTTGTTTATTTTTCTGATTTTTTTATCATAGTCAACGAGTTACAGTGTGCGCAAGACCTAGTTAAAGAACCAATCAGATCATGGAAACTGACGCTTAAAGACACAGATGCATGTTTTTTTTTTCTAAAACTGCAGCAGTCGAAAGACTCTCAGCAAGTAAATCCCGGTTTTCATACATTAACTTATCTTTATCATCTCCATACACTTGAAGCAACACACAATCTAAATGATATATTTTTTTGTTTTCTCATTTTATACGTGAACAATTCTGCTTGTCCGCGGACACACAGAATGAAAAATGCACTTGTCTGCTGGCAAAAAATCACGAGTTGGACAAGTTGATATAGGAATCCCACATCCCTGCAGGACAGGGTGGGTCAAAGAACTTCGAGCATCTATAGTTCATACATAAAACACAGATGAACAGCTATGTTTTCGTTTGATTAGGTGTTTATCCATTCTAAGTTCGTATTTATCCAGCATTGTTTCCTATACCAGTCAGGAATTATCCGCAAAACTAAACCCACCTCATAATCAAAACAGTTTTTAAGCTATAAAAATGAATTTCAAACTTTGATACTGTTAAACATTGTCTAAGAGATGTTTATTAAACTAATACAGTTGATAAGTAAGGTTTTATTGCAATTTCTGGTACTTTAAAACAGTTAGAAACATAAAACATGTTCATTTTGAAGACTTCTTTGAGTACATTTTAATGAATTCCAGCCACATAATGTGACTTGTAGATTGAAATATTTAGTATACAAAACATGTTATCAGTACAGGATATTATGGCTATCAAAAGTTTTATGCTTACATTGCATACTAACATAAAAACATGAAGAAAAAAAACAACAGGGAAATTAACTACATATATGGTCTTTCTGTCAGTCATGTTGGCACTGAGTTAGGGTCGCTGAACAGAGTTAGGATTATCCGGGTACATAGTGTGCACAATGAGTCGGACGTTTTCATTATGACGTCTATGGTTCATGTGTACAGCCAGGACTACTTTTTTATTTTGCAGGATACATACACATCATTTTCAAGTGCAGCAAAATAAAATAGATGGATATATTAGAACGTGTCAGTTTAGAAATTCACACGAGAGTTGAATAGGGATACAATAACGAAGGTAGGTTCTTGTGATACTTTCCATTTTTTTTATTGAGTGAACTTTTAATATAAAATGTAGGATGGTATTTTCATAAAAACCAGTTTTGTAGATATAAAATACTGACGAAAATAAGTTTTGTCACATGTTTTCATGAACTGTCAAAATATTGCTTTTCTTATATTCCCATTCACCGTATGTAATTGATAATCAGTGATAATAGATATCCGATGTTGTATACGATGTATTGACACTTTAAATAAAACATGATTTATTTCTAAGTTACCAGCCACTTAGTGCTTACCACTGTATCATAATTTAAGTTATACCTTCAAATGTGCAATCAGCTGACTTTAAAATGATATGTTATGTTACATTTTTGACTGGAAAAGCGGATCTATTGCCGATACGGAAGAAAACTCCAAATATCCTAAGATCGCGTGTCTCTCGAAATGTCTTGCAAGCGTTTGAAGGCGAAATTACGATTAAAAACATCATGTTTACGCGCTTTCGCCTTTGCAGTTGAGAGGGCGAAAGCGCGAAAATACGATACAAGATCGCAAAAACACAATACAAAAATATATCGCGTTTTCGCGCTATCAATATCGTGTTTTCGCCCTATTTACCACGAAGGCGAAAACACGAAAAAACGATGGCAGACGAGGGCGAAATCGCGAAAACACGATATTAACAGAATAACAGTGCGAAAACGCGATATCTTTCGTGTTTTCGCGTTATAGCATCGTGTTTTCGCGTCAAAGTATCGTGTTTTCGCGTAAAAATATCGTGTTTTCGCAATTTCGCCCTTGGGACGAGAACGCGAAACTGTGATGGCCCCAACATAACACCGTAACTCCGTCCTTCGTGTAACACTTCCTCCCCCGTGAAATAGATTTTTTGTCAAAATAAGACACTATTGGCCATTTTAACATAACACTTTGACATGATAACATAATAAGACACTGTATGACAAGTTAACACCATACTTTGACATGATAACATGAAATTTCCCGACATAAGACAGCTGCGGTGTTCCAGGATTTTGCGTTGTTTCAAAGTCTGCATTTAAGTTAATTGTGCAGGCCCGGATCGGGGTCCCGTGCCCCCCCCCCCCCCCCACCCCCCAGTTGGCTGAGAAGTAACCTAAACTCATCAAAGATATACCTTACTATTTTGGCAAAGGAATAATAGTTTCTCAATATTTACCCCCAGAAACGCACCAGAGCCACAATTCCATACCTGTATTTCAAAATTTTCCAGGGAAACAGCCACTAACCCTCCGCCCCCATCAAGAAGAGAGTAACCCCTCCACTACCTCAGAATTTAGACCTAAAATGCACCAGAAGCCACCATTTCATGACTGTATTTAAAAGATTTCAAAGAAGAGAGCCCATTAACGTCCCTATGATAAGGGGAGTACCCTCACCAATAAATGCACCAGAGGCCACCATTTCATACCTGTATTTCAAAATTTTCCAGGGGGAGAGCCCCATGACCCCCACCCCACACTCACAACATCAGCAACATCGAGAGAGGAGAACGCCCCCATTACCTTAACATTTAGACCTTAAATGCACCAGAGGCCACCATTTCATACCTGTATTTTCAAACTTTACATGGGAGATCCCCCTAACACCCACCCCCACATGGGTAGACTCTTCCATTATTATCTGTATTGCTAGACAGATCAGTGTAACAGGCTACTCACATGGGCAGAGGCCCCCCTGACATACCTACCAGCTCTCGGCGCTATGCGCCTCGATGATTACATCTTCGTTCTAGACTGGTGCCCCCCCTGTCAAATATTCCTAGATCTGGGCCTGATTGTGCGTGCATCCGATTGTTTCTGAAACTGTTTTTGACGGTGTTAGCTGCCCATAGGATAGTTTACCCAAGGGAAGCAACTCTAAGAAACTGGTGAAAAACTGTGACATTATTGTTATTTTGATTCATCGAAAAGAAGTAGGTATTAATTACAATCGCTTTCATTGATCTGGGTCATGTTATTCGAGTTTATTAAAGAATTAGATTATAATGTTATTTTGATTCATCGAAAAAAGTAGGTAGAATCTATTTTGTGTAATTTCAATCGCTTTCATTGATCTGCCATTCTAGGTTGATTAAAGTATTGTGATCAAATAAGTTGGATACTAGTATACAGATCATTATAACAGATCGATCCGAGGAGTACGCATAATATCTATATTTAGACACACACAATGAGTCGGTCCATATGTTCATTCGTTTGTACAGTCGGGATTACTTTTTTTATTGCAGGATACACACACACCTTTTTCAAGTGCAGCAAAATAAAATAGATGGGTAGATTAGTACGTGTCATTGGGGTAGGATAGGGATACAGTAACGAAGGTAGGCTCTTGTGATACTTTCCTTTTCTTTTATTGAATGAATTAACTGTAATACACTACAATGCTTTAGGTTATAGCGGATAGCTAACTAATTTGTCCTACATGTATTCCAATTTAAGAAATGAAATTTAGTAGTTTTGTTTCTGTATATCGGACAGAAAAGAGCTATATTTTTCAAAACATTCAGCTTTTAATAGAAATTCATGTGTTTTTTTTCACTCCATGCCATAAGCGCTGATTTAGGGTGTACAGGATAGCTTTGGTCATTTTTTCCATTATTAGTTTAAAATCCACATCTGAACAAACTTCCCAAACATTTTTCACTATAAATCAGAATAATAATGTATTACCTTTTTAAATTTCTATCAAATACATGTACTATTTATTCACTGACGTTTTTACTCACGATTTTAAAAAAGATGTATTATTTACACTTGAGCATTTCGGCGTCGGCGTCGGCGTCGGCGTCTGCGTCGGCGTTGCCTGGTTAATTTATGTTTAGGTCACCTTTTCTCCTAAACTATCAAAGCTATTGCTTTGAAACTTTGAATACTTGTTCACCATCATAAGCTGACCCTGTATAGCAAGAAACATAACTCCATCTGCTTTTGCAAGATTTATGGCCCTTTTGTACTTAGAAAATCAATTTCTTGGTTAAGTTTTTGTTAGTCAACTTTTCTCCTAAACTATCAAAGCTATTGCTTTGAAACTTGGAATACTGTTCACCATCATAAGCAGACCTGTACATCAAGAAACATAACTCCATCTTGTTTTTTGCAAGATTTATTGCCCTTTTGGACTTAGAAAATCATTTTCTTGGTTAAGTTTTATGTTTAGGTCAGCTTTTATCCTAAACTATCAAAGCTATTGCTTTAAAACTTGCAACACTTTTCACCATCATAAGTTGACCCTGTACAGCAAGAAACATAACTCCATCCTGCTTTTGCAAGATTTATGGCCCCTTTTGGACTTAGAAAATATCAGATTTCTTGGTTAAGTTTTATGTTTAGGTCAACTTTTCTCTTAAACTATCAAGCTATTGCTTTGAAACTTGCAACACTTGTTGACCATCATAAGCTGACCTGTACAGCAAGCAACATAACTACATCCTGCTTTTTGCAATAATATTGCCCTTTTTGGACTTAGAAAATAATTTCTTGTTGAGTATTATGTTTAAGTCACTTTCTCATAAACTATCAAGCTATGCTTTAAAACTTGCAACAGTTTTTCACCATCATAAGTGGACACTGAACATCAAGAAACATAACTCTAACCTGCTTTTTGCAAGAATGATGGCCCTTTTTAGACTTAGAAAATCATGGGTAGGACAATATTTCTATTACACAAAAAAAATCAGATGAGCGTCAGCACCCGCAAGGCGGTGCTCTTGTTTACATACACACCGATTTAATCAGTAGAGGATTGCTTCAATTTTCATTTGACGACATATGAAAAATAACACAAAAAGCAAACATTTAAAATGTATGTCAGAATGTCTGTCTGCATGCCAGTAAAAGAATAATATGAAAATTTATACAATTCAGGTCTGAATATAAAAGTTATCAACCTATTCTCTATATCCTAAAATCCGCTATAACCTATATAAGCACTGTATATGAGGATATTTTCTTGAAAGTCAGTAACTTTGTAGATATAAAACTCTGACGAAAATAAGTTTTGTCACATGTTTTCATGAACTGTCAAAATATTGTGTTTTTTTGTATATTCCCATTTACCGTATATAATTGGTAATAGATATCCGACATTGTATACGATGTATTTCATTAAATAAATGTCGAGGTCCATACATGCTTTATCAGCCCAGCCTATTCAACTCACTCTGCGTCCGTCCGTCATTCCGTCCGTCCGTCCGTTAACAATTTCTCGTTATCGCATCTCCTTAGAAACTACTAACTACTGGGGGGGGGGGGGGGTGACCAAACTTTGTCAGAATGATGTATTGGTACCCTAGTTGTGTCCCCTGAAAATCAGACTGGTTCAACAACCGATATAACTCATTGCAGACTTGGAGCGGTCTTCTGCGCATGCCCGAAAGTGATTGTCAATTGTAGCGCACGGCTAAAATATGCATATTTTTGCATGTCCGCATGCATTTAATGTACAATTTGCATAAAAAACTGACTAAAGGTTAGGGTTAGTATCACCATGGTTACAAAATATACACATTTAAGATATTTTCGTTCAAATTTAGTTAATCCGGTATGTACCGGAGTCTGTAATTTATACCGGCGCTCCAAGTCTGCATTGAGTCACATTCTTCAACAACTGTTTAGTGAGTTTTGGCCCTTTGTTTATTTCTATAATTTACATAGATTTATAAAGGGAAAAACTTTGAAAATCTTCTTGTCCAAAACCACAGAGCTTAGGGCTTTGATATTTGGTATGAAGCATCATCTAGTGGTCCTCTACCAAGATGATTCAAATTATTTCCCTGGGGTCAAATATGGCCCCGCCCCGGGGTCACATGTTTTATATATACTTGTATGGGTAAAACTTTGAAAATCTTCTTGTCCAAAACCACAGAGCTTAGGGCTTTGATATTTGGTATGAAGCATCATCTAGTGGTCCTCTACCAAGATGATTCAAATTAATTCCCTTGGATCAAATATGGACCCGCCCCGGGGGTCACATGGTTTATATATACTTGTATAGGGAAAAACTTTGAAAAACCTCTTGTCCAAAACCACAGGGCCTAGGGCTTTGATATTTTGTATGTGACATCATCTAGTGGTCTTCTACTAAGATTGTTCAAATTATCCCCCTAGGGTCAAATATGGCCCCGCCCTGGGGGTCATATGGTTTACATAGACTTATATAGGGAAAAACTTTGAAAATCCTCTTGTCCAAATCACAAAGTATAGGGCTTTGATATTTTTAATGTAGCATCATCTTGTGGTTCTCTACCAAGTTTGTTCAAATTATCCCCCAAGGGTCAAATATGGCCCCGCCCCGGGGGTCACCTGGTTCATATAGACTTACATAGGGAAAAGCTTTTAAAATATCCTTGTCAATAACCTACAACATTCAAATTTGGACCACATGTATAGTTTTGAGTGGCAAGATGAACCTTGACTTGAGTTGACCTTGATTTTGACCTAGTGACCTACTTTCACATATCTGTAGCTACAGCCTTCATATTTGGACCACATGCATAGTTTTGTGCACCGGAAAAAACTTGACCCTGACATTGACC
Organism: Mercenaria mercenaria; assembly: GCF_021730395.1. Lineage (NCBI taxonomy): Eukaryota > Metazoa > Mollusca > Bivalvia > Venerida > Veneridae > Mercenaria > Mercenaria mercenaria. The sequence goes on from NC_069372.1 coordinate 56,904,759, forward strand.
TAGTGACCTACTTCCACATTTTTGAACGTACAGGCTTCAAATTTGGACCACATGCATAGTTTCGAGTTCCGAAATGAAATTTGACATTGAAATGACCTAGTGACCTACTTTCATATTTCTCAAGCTACAGCCTTCAAATTTGGACCACATGCATAGTTTTGTGCACCGGAAAAAACGTTGACATTGACATTGACCTAGTGACCTACTTTCACATTTTTGAAGGTACAGGCTTCAAATTTGGACCACATGCATAGTTTCGAGTTCCGAAATGAAATTTGACCTTTATTTTGACCTAGTGACCTACTTTCACATTTCTCAAGCTACAGCCTTCAAATTTGGACCACTTGCTTAGTTTTGTGTACCGAAAAAAACTTTGACCTTGACATTGTCCTAGTGACCTACTTTCACATTTTTGAAGGTACAGGCTTCAGATTTGGACCACATGCATAGTTTTGTGTTTTCGAAATGAAATTTCACCTTGATTTTGACCTAGTGACCTTCTTTCATATTTCTCAAGCTACAACCTTCAAATTTGGACCACAAGCATAGTTTTGTGTACCGAAATGAACTTTGATCTTGAAAATGACCTAGTGACCTACTTTCACATTTCTGAAGCTACAGCCTTCAAATTTGGACCACATGCATATTTTTGTGTTCTGAATTGAAATTTGACATTGATTTTTACCTAGTACCTACTTTCTCATTTCTCAAGCTGCAGCCTCCAGATTTGAAGCACATGCATAGTTTTGTATATTGAATTGAAATTTGACCTGGAAATTGATGTTGTGACCTACCTTCACATTTTTCAAGCGACAGCTTTCAAATTTGGACCACATGCATGGACCACATGCACAGTGTTGTGTACCGAAATGAAATCTGACTTTGATTTTGACATTGAGCTAGTCTTGAAATTGGAACACTCAAAAATGGCTCAATGGTGGGCGCCAAGATCACTCTGTGATCTCTTGTTTTTAAGTAACAGCCACTTAGTGCTTTCTACTTTATCATAATTTGAGTTACATTAGTGAACCAATTTAATACCTTCAAATTTTCAATCAGCTGGCTTACGGAAAATATGTGGTTTTGACCAGGAGCCATCCTCTCCTTGAATAATGCTCAAAGGGGCACCTTGCGGTCTTTCTCCGCCATTAAAAGCTGGGAATTCACTATACGATACAAAATTTGTCGCAATAACATAAACGGTGTTTCAGTAAGCAGTGCAATTATAAATCATGAATTTCACATGCAATTATTGCATGCCACTTTCCTACATGGATTCAAATTAGTACGTATCATCTTCGGATGAGCATTTGTTTGAAAGAGTAGTGATATGCGTTAACACTGTGAGTGATTTTATTTCTGTATATTTTAGATTCAAGACACAAAGTGCCGCAGTTAGAGATTGAAACAATTTTTTAAGGAACCCCGTGTAAAGAAAAACCAAGAGCAAGATTGAATGAAGAACTATGGAAAACAGAAAAAACGTTGTTAAGGTATATCCAGTGCCAAAACCTTCTTATTGTTTAAGCCCAGAAGATACAAATTCAAGCCCAGAGACAAACAATTTTTTACAAACCGCAACTTTTGCCACGTATGAGAAGGATACAGAAGCTGCCATGCCACAGTACAGCTTAGACCTTCAACCCTTTGTGTTACCTCCGACTCCAGAAGATTTACTTAGCGTAGGGTCAGGGCATGGTGAATCGTTCTTGTTTGAAGATATTATTGCAGAATCAAGTGCACCTGATAATATATCTACTGGCACGAACAGCTTGCATTGTCCAGCAGATTTGGATGAGTCTTTTCCTCTTGATTCACACCTACAACCACTGTTATCACACCCTTGTTCGCAGACTAAGCAAGCTGACGAACTAACTGTTATACAACTAAAAGCATTTGATTCCCAGAATCAGACATATCTATCCGATGAAACCATCAAAGCACCAAAGACGGTAAGATATTCTGAAACAAGCATTCATCAGGAAAGTGAAACTTCTGATCAAAATGAATCTGGAATCAGTGCAGCAAGAGGTGTTACTCTAACTCTTGTACAGACAAACAGTGCCTCAGTTGTAACTATGTCAACAGTGTGTTCAGAGGTACCAGGGAATGAGCTGAGCACTAATTCACAAGTTAAAACTAAGGCCAGCAGTTCGTTAAAATTCCCTCCATGTGTTATATGCAGTGGCAAAGCATCAGGTGCACACTACGGTGCGATAACATGTGAAGCATGTAAAGGGTTCTTCAGGCGTTACCTTCAAAAGAAAAAAGAATTCAAATGTACTAAGGGAGGAAAATGTGAAATTTCTAGTGGTAAAAAGGGGAACTGTTCAGGATGTAGGTTAAAGAAATGCCTTGCTCTTGGAATGTCAAAGGAGATGTCGAAGTTAGGAAGATACACCTTAACGAAAAGGACAGAAGCAATTATCAATATGAAACGACTAGAAGGAAATGTAGCATCTGATTCAGTTTCAGACGAATGTGATGTGCTTCCTGCTGAAAGTGGGTGCGATGCAACCAGTTGTAATATAGAAACAGATTTAATGATGCGGCATCTTTTACAGAATACAAAAACATTAAACGTGTCTAATGGCTTCAATGATATGCTTGTTGTGGAACTTATTCAAGCAATGGAAGATTTAGAACCTTACGGCCGAAATGTAAAGACAAAGGAACAAATCAGTGAACTGCACAAACATCATTCTGAAAGGTATAAGCTAAAAACTGAACTCTTTGGTAAAATGAACAGTGTATCTAGAAATGAATATAATAGATTGTATACAGAATTTGGCATTGATGTAGATGGTCGGATGGCTGATATGAAAATAGAATGTGAAGATATGGAAGATGATATAGCGCGTTACTGTAACTTTGCAAAGCACATTCCAGAATTCCACAGTCTCCCCGTGCTTGACCAATCAAACTTATTAAAAGCTTTGATGATTGATTTTTCTATCGTAGTAGCGCTAGATGGCTACAACGATGAACTTCGGACATTCATAGGTAAGAATCGACAAGGCTATCACTTTGACGAGTTGGCTGATAGAGAATTATCTGCAAAATTGCTGTCATTGATGAAGGATGTGTTTTGTCGCCTGCAAAAGTTGGATCTGAGCAAAGCAGAAACTGCATTGCTAGCTGCTTTAACTTTGGTCTCCACTGATCGATGCAAGCTGCACAATCGTGCCCTTGTAGAAAAAATTCAGTTGGCTGTTACAGAGTTGCTTCAACAAGAGATAAAGAAAAAGCAAAAGCAAGTAGCTCGGAGCAGATTCACAAAGATTATTGACTCATTAACATATATGCGAGAGATGTCTGAGCTTTTTACGAAGGAAAACAATGTGTTGTGTAAAGATGAAGTGATGATTCAAGAATTCCCATATTTTGTAGACTTTATCATTGAAGAAAATTGTTAAAATATTTATTCACATATTCGTTATATCCGAATGTGGTAAACCTGGGTTTTGGCAAAGAAATATTTTGCTTTTTGTAAATATCTAAATAAATAGTTTAAGTTACCATATTCTTTTACCATACATTAAAGAATACATTATGACGGAGCTTTGGACCTTATTGAGTAAATATTGTTCGAGTTATTCCCAAAAATATACCTAAAAAACTCCCCGACTTCGAGAACGTTTATCAACAGAAACCATTAAATGCTCCTAAATACATATTTTATATATTGCCATGGTATTTCCACTTTCAATATATTGTAAATATATGTCTTAATATTTATGTAAAGTTTGAGGACATGACATTGTGTAGCTTTAAAGTAATCTTGAAAAATCTACTTTGTTTACATTTTTGCTAGTCCATTTCTTATATGACTAGAGCTGGCCAATAAAAATTATTTATTAAAAATATTTAGAGATATTGTTCAGGTCTGAAACTTTACTGTCATGTCAAGGATATTAATTTTTAGTTATGTGAAATTTTGTAGATTTTTTAGAAGCCTTGTTCTCTTGTAATCCTTTAAAGATGGCCCTTAGATGTGAAGACTGATTTTGGCAGCCATATTGGATATTTTTGGGAGAATTTGTGTGTCAATTCTTTGACACTTGATTTAACTACTTTTAAATCATTATTTGTAATTTGAAATAAACTGGTAACTTGAAGTTTTTCTTCTAGTTTGTGTTTATGTAATTGTTTTTTGATGACATTTATTTATTTCTTGCATTTGATGAGAAAAGTTTTACATATTTGGAAAAATGTCATCGACCAATCAGATTGCAGCATTTTTGGTGCTTCTCTATAAATATGGGCTTATCATTTATTTCTTGGCTCTTCTAGTTTACACTTTTGGATTAAACACTTCTTCTTAGGTTTGAAATTATTGGAAATTTGGAGCCAATTTTAGGAACTTTGGACTTTATTTTTTTGGGGGGAATAATTTAGAAATTTGGAGTTTAACTTATTTGCTTAAGTTCGTATAGACGATCAACAAATTAAACTACCAACCATGTACTGGATTCCTTAATTGCATAAACAACCATATAAAGCACGCTTCATCGCTAATTCAAGCTCTTATAGAACTACAAATATTTCAAAACTTTTAACATCATGTCTAACTGCTGTGAAAGCCCACGTGGAAAGATACTGCGATAAAGTATACAAAAACTCTGGTAAACATTTATTTTGGTCGATTAAAAATTCTGGCGAAATCCTGGATAAGTTTAAAATTAATAACTACAAGGTATCTACAGTCAGTACATACGATTTTTGTACTTTGTATACCACTTTGTCACATACCGTAATAAATGACAAACTAACTGCCCTAATTCAAAAGACTTTTGCCAGAGAGAATGCTACATTTCTCGCTTGCAGTTTTGATAAAGCTTTTTTTACTAGCAATATTATTAAACATTATACAATGTGGACCTGTGACGAAGTTTGTAAAGACCTTTCCTTTTTATTGAACAACATTTACATCAGGTTTGGGAATGCAGTTTTTAGACAAGTAGTTGGTATTCCCATGGGAACAAATTGTGCACCCCTTGTCGCAGATTTGTTTTTATATTGTTATGAAAGAGACTTTATGTTGAGCCTTTCTCCATATACGCAGGCAGATATTATAACTGCATTTAATAATACATCACGCTATCTGGATGATATTCTTAATATGGATAATCCGTTTTTTGGTCAAATGGTGGGTACTATTTATCCTAGGGAGCTTCAGTTAATTAAAACCAACAATTCGGATACTGATGCTTCGTTTTTAGATTTACATCTCTCTATTTATGACAATATTATACATACCAAAATTTATGACAAGAGGGATGATTTTAACTTTAGTATTGTAAATTTTCCCCATTTGGATGGGGATGTACCTCAGGCTACATCTTATGGGGTATATATTTCTCAATTAATTCGGTTTGTCAGAGCGTGTAGTCATGTCAGACATTTCATGAACATAATCTATATATTACAAGTAAACTTCTTCAGCAAGGCTACCGTTATTACAAATTGCGTAAATATTTTGCTAAATTTTATTATCGTAATTCTGATTTAGTTTTAAAATTCAATAGTAATTTAAAGACACTTCTGCGAGAAGGTATTTCTAAACCCGTTTTTTTATGGGGATGTGGTTTACGAACTTCGTTAGATCTTGGGTCATGGTAAGTTTCCAAATGTATTTGGTAAAATTATAAAACGTTTAATTAAAAGAGGTTACGACCCAACTGTTTTGAGACATACCGCATGTTTAGTGTTCAACCCGTTTACAATTGGACACTACGCTTCCCTCTTTGATTGTGTATGTAAGAAGAGGGGGAGGACTCTATGATAAGAAGTTTTTAAATCTTACCAGGACTGAACTGTTTTGATATCTGTATATTTATACAGGAGCATTTTTGTGTTTTACATGCCATGCCTTTTTGTTTCCATTACGTGTGTTAGAGATTCACCTGGCGGGGATTACTTTTATTTACAGTCGCGTGTCTCTGGATCATGGTGGGGGTAAGAGTGAGGTTGGGTGCGCACCATAAACCGGTTTAAGCTCCCCAGTGGTGTTTTTTGCCACTGACCGTTCCAAGGCGGTGCCCCACTGTGTTCCTTTGTTCGTTGTGTCCTCTTGTGTAGGCTTTGTGTGTGTATGTGTGTGTGTTCCTTTGTTTGTTCGTTTTGTCCTCGTGTGTTGGCTTTGTGTGTGTGCACGTGTATGTATGTGTGTGTGTGTGTGTGTGTGTGTGTGTGTGTTTGTGGTGTGCACGTCTGCGTGCTGTAGGTTTCGTTTTGGGGAGGCTGCGATTTTGGTACGTGGCATTCCCTGTTTGATATTTGTCTTTGTTTTTAAAATTACTGAAATTTATGTGCATTTATTTGGAATAATTGTGGAATTTTCTGATAATATTGGCATATATATTTTAACTGGTGTATATATTAATTAAAGAAGCTTATTTGTAGACATAATTTAGATCTTTGTAGTTGTGAATGTGTGGTTATGAGAAGACTTTAGATTTAATAGATTTATAAAATTTAACTTACTCTTGTTTTCATTTAATTTTACATAATGTGTTGACTTTTCCAATTTATAATCTAAGTGGTGTTGTAATAATTAAACTTATTATTACAGCACTTGGCATTATATAATAATTTTGAATAGCCCAGAAAGTGGCTTTATAAGGAATCTGGCTTTTCCTTTAAGTAATTAATTCAGTGGTGTCGGCCATCCTGAACATTTAACCCAAAAACTCGAGCAATAAGACCATTGCCAGCAGCCACCATTAAGGTCCTCGTTGAACATTTAACCCCTGAACTGGGGTTTACGACAAGAAGAACTTTACATTGAAAAAGTTTTTAGTGTCTTGTACAGAGAAATAGCAAGAGATTAATTCAATAATTAGACAATGTATAACCACTACTAGACTATGAAATTAAGTAATAAACTTTTGCTGTTCAAAGACGTGATGTGGTTATGGAAAAGAGAAATAATTTGTTGTTTTTGCTAGGGTGTAATAGAGAAATCTACCAGTTACCTTTTAACATTAATTAAAACAAAATCCTATTTCACTGCAAATGTAACTCCGTAGGGCTAGGTCTCTTATCTAAGAAGAGAATGGAGGGCTCTAGTAATGCGTTTGAGCCCGTGGCAAATTATATGGGAATATCATACCTAAAAACGCTTGCTGTGTATACGTTTTATTATTGCTTTTTGTTACACTAAAAATAACAAGAAAATTATAACACAAGTGTTATATGTTGACGATTACGTTTCTGAATTTACTTAGAGAGATTTGTTGTTGTTGTTTTATTCACCTCCTCCGAAGTAGATCAGTGTATGAAAAACTATGCCTCAATGGATATTGACTAAACAGTTCACTACGGATATACAACTGACAGAATATAACACTGGCAGCTTGTCGTACTTGAAAACAACACAGTAAAAACAGCTGTAGATAATTTTACTATCATCTAATGAACTCACTCTGATGTCATCAGCAATTCTCTCCAAAAATCACCTCTGGTAAAAGAAAAACTAGAAGATGCTTTTGTAGAAAACCGCATGTTTCCCCCAATGCATAGTAGTCAACAGTAGACAGGGGCGAAAGTCAAACAGACACTGATGGCTGGCTGCAATAGAGACCATCTACTCAGCATGTCCAATCATCATCACGATGTTTCTACATTCTGGACCTAGTGGTACTCAAGTTATGGATTGGAAACGGTTTTCCATGATCATCACTGTGACCTAGACCTTAGAATGACCCCGAAATAAATAGGGGTCCTCTACTCTACATGTTCAATCACCTTTTGAAATGTTCACGTTCTGGGTCATGTTTTTCTCAAGCTGTTGATTGAAAGTGGTTTACAATGTTCAGGCCTCTGTGACCTTGACCTTGAAGGAGTGACTCCAAAAACAATAGGGCTTGTCTACACCATTTAGCCCTGTCAACCTTTACCCCAAGTTCGAAGGTTCTAGGTCAAATAGTTCTCCAGTTATTGGTCAGAAACGAAATGTGACGGATGGAGGGACACAAATAACAGAACAGGTTCAGTTTCGATGGAAGATCATGCCAATGCATAACCTACAGAACTACTATATTTTTCTGGATAAATTAACAGCAACTTGTAATGCACAACATTATTTCTGTAAATAGACTTCCAATTGAATGAATAAATTATTACGCGTACATTGCACTTTTTTGGGTGAACTTCTGGATCTCTAATCAGTAATGGTATAGGGATTCTCCAAATAAACCAAGTTTAAATGCGATACTGGCCAGAAGTTTCTGAACAGTTGATAAGTGAAAATGTTGAACAAATTCTTAACTCTATTTACACATCACCTGAGTTGCAATAAAAAATCCGAAGGTATATTGAATTATTTAATTTGTTTAGTTAATTATTGTTAATCTATTTAAGTGACAAGCTTTAGGTAATCTGGCTCCCATTTCTTTTAAAGAACTTTTTTTTATTTAGACAGTGTGTTTTTGTCTAGTGTACAACTTTTTTTAGAAAGATACTCTCCACTGGGACTTGAACCCAGACCTCTTCCTACATGCTGTAAGAAGCATTCTTACATTGAACTATGGAGAGAAAAACTAAATGTTGCAAAACTGACCTCAAAATCAAAAGGGCGATCTGCTGGTCATGATCAGCCTCCTTAACAACTTTCATAATCCTACGCCCAAAGTGCTCAAGTTATCGTTCCAAAACAGTTAAAATGTTGCAGGTCGCTGTGACTTTGACATTTCTCCCTATCAACTTTAATGATCCTAGGCCTAAGGGTTCTTGAGTAATCATCCAGAAACTGTTTAACTGTGTAGGGTCACTGTGACCTTGACCTTTGAGATACTGATCTCAAAATCGATAGGGGTCTTCTGCTGGTTATGACCATCCTCCCTATCAACGTTCATGATCCTAGGCCCAAGCGTCCTTGAGTTATCATCCGGGAACCGTTTAACTGTTCCTGGTCATGTGATCTTGACCTTTGACATACTGACATCAAAATCAATAGGAGTCAACTGCTTGTGATGACCAACCTCCATATCAACTTTCATGATTCTAAGCATTCTTGAGTTAACATCCAGAAACGGAATGGTCTACATTCTAAACAAACAACCGACTGACCTCTGCAAAACAATATACCTCTCCTCCGAAGTGGGGCATAACAATGTTCTGGCGAGATTAAAAGTTAAAGAAAGAAAAGGTAAAATGTAAAACTTTATTATATATTAGCAACATTGCATTAAAACATTAATTTTGCTCTTTTCTGGAATAGAGATGTAAATAATGCACAAAACATTTCATTAGATCGATCTCAGAGTCTGAGGATTCACTTACTGCTTTCATTTTTTTCTTTTTACTCTTTATACCAAACAATGTTTGCTGATCTGGTATTGTTACAAAATTTGAAACTAATTAAAATTTTGCAAAGAAATAATCATGGCAAGACCACATCAAAAACAAAGTGAATTAAATAATTTAAGAATATTTATTAAGAATAATATTTACTTTTTCTAAAGCGGCCTTTAGGTCAAACTAGAAGATGCTTTTGTAAACAAGACGGCCAAGATGGCCCTTGGTCGCTCGCCTGAGAAACACACCATAACAGTGTAAACATGTTTGACGTAGTGATTACAAGGGAAAAAATATTCTGACCAATTATCATTTTGCCTTGATTTGACCTACTGGCCCAGTTTTTTTGACCCCAGACAACTCATATTCAAACTTGACCTAGATTTCATCAAGGCAACCATTCTGACCAAATATTATGAATATCCATTGTAAAAAGCAGCCCCTATTTTATACACAAGATTTTGCCTTGATTTGACCTAGTGACCTAGTTTTCGAATCCAAATGACCCATATTCAAATTTGACCTAGATATCATCAAGGCAACCATTCTGATCAAATTTAATGAAAATCAAGTGTAAAATGCAGCCCCTATTGCATACACAAGGTTTTTCCTTGATTTGACCTAGTGACCTATTTTTGAAACCCAGATGACCCCTATTTGAACTTGACCTAGATTTCATCAAGGCTATCATTCTGACAAAATTTCATGAAGATCAGTTGAAAAATACAGCCTCTATCGCATACACAAGGTTTTGCCTTGATTTGACCTAGCGACCTACTTTTTGACCTTGATGACCAATATTCAAACTTGTCCTAGATTTCATCAAGGCAATCATTCTGACCAAATTTTATGAAGATTAATTGAAAAATACAGCCTCTATCGCATACAGAAGGCTTTTCTTTGATTTGACCTAGTGACCTACTTTTTGATCCAAGATGACCAATATTCAAACTTGACATATATTTCATCAATGCAATCATTCCGACCAAGTTTCTTGAAGATCAATTGAAAAATACAGCCTCTATCGCATACACAAGGTTTTTTCTTTGATTCGACCTAGTGACCTACTTTTTGACCCCGGATGACCCATTTTTAAATCAGCCTATATTTTATTAAGGTTGTCATTTTGACAAAATTTCATGAATATCAGTTGCAAAATACAGCCTCTATCGCATACACAAGCTTTTCCTTTGATTTAACCTAGTGACCTACTTTTTGACTCAATTGATCCATATTCAAACTTGACATAGATTTCATCAATGCAATCATTCTGACCAAATTTCATGAAGATCAATTGAAAACTACAGCCTCTATCGCATACACAAGGTTTTTTCTTTGATCCGACCTAGTGACCTACTTTTTGGCGCAAAATGACCAATATTCAAATTTGACATAGATTTCATCAATGCAATCATTCTGACCAAGTTTCATGAAGATCAATTGAAAACTACAGCCTCTATCGCATACACATGGTTTTTTCTTTGATTCGACCTAGTGACCTACTTTTTGACCCAAGATGACCCATTTTTAAATCAGCCTATATTTTATTAAGGTTGTCATTTTGACAAAATTTCATGACGATCAGTTGAAAAATACAGCCTCTATCGCATACACAAGGTTTTTCTTTGATTTAACCTAGTGACCTACTTTTTGACCCAATTGACCCATATTCAAACTTGACATAGATTTGATCAATGCAATCATTCTGACCAAATTTCATGAAGATCAATTGAAAAATACAGCCTCTATCGCATACAGAAGGCTTTACTTTGATTTGACCTAGTGACCTACTTTTTGGCCCAAGATGACCAATATTCAAATTTGACATAGATTTCATCAATGCAATCATTCTGACCAATTTCATGAAGATAAATTGAAAAATACAGCCTCTATCGCATACACAAGGTTTTTCTTTGATTTGACCTAGTGACCTTGCCTTTGAGCCCTGATGACCCATATTCGATTCTGACCTAGATTTCATCAAGGCAATCATTTTGACCGAAATTCATAGGATTAATTGAAAAATACAGCCTCTATCGCATATACAAGTTTTTCCTTTGATTTAACCTAGTGACCTTCTGTTTGATCCCAGATGACCCATATTCAAACTTGACCTAGATTGCATCAAGGTCATCATTTTGACCAAAATTCATGAAGATTATTTGAAAAATACAGCCTCTATCGCATACACAGGGTTTTCCTTTGATTTGACCTAGTGGCCTAGTTTTTGACCTCAGATAAACCATTTTCGAACTCGGCCTAGATTTCATCAAGGTTATCATTTCAACCAAAATTCATGAAGATTATTTGAAAAATACAGCCTCTATAGCATACAAATTTTTTTTCTTTGATTTGACCTAGTGACCTAATTTTTGACCCCAGATGACCCATTTTCAATCTCGTCCTAGATTTAATCAAGGTTATCATTCTGACCAAAATTGATGAAGATTAAATGAGATTTACAACCTCTATTGCATACACAAGGTTTTTCTTTGATTTGACCTAGTGACCTAGTTTTTGACCCCAGATGACCCATTTTAAAACTCAACCTAGATTTCATCAAGGTAAACATTCTGACCAAATTTCATGAAGATCAGTTGAAAAATACAGCCTCTATCGCATACACAAACTAAATGTTGACAGACAGATAGACGACAAGAAGTACCTTTAACATTGGACAAGAAGTACTTTACATTGAAAAAGTTTTTAGTGTCTTGTACAGAGAAATAGCAAGAGATTAATTCAATAATTAGACAATGTATAACCACTACTAGACTATGAAATTAAGTAATAAACTTTTGCTGTTCAAAGACGTGATGTGGTTATGGAAAAGAGAAATAATTTGTTGTTTTTGCTAGGGTGTAATAGAGAAATCTACCAGTTACCTTTTAACATTAATTAAAACAAAATCCTATTTCACTGCAAATGTAACTCCGTAGGGCTAGGTCTCTTATCTAAGAAGAGAATGGAGGGCTCTAGTAATGCGTTTGAGCCCGTGGCAAATTATATGGGAATATCATACCTAAAAACGCTTGCTGTGTATACGTTTTATTATTGCTTTTTGTTACACTAAAAATAACAAGAAAATTATAACACAAGTGTTATATGTTGACGATTACGTTTCTGAATTTACCTAGGCCCAAGCGTCCTTGAGTTATCATCCGGGAACCGTTTAACTGTTCCTGGTCATGTGATCTTGACCTTTGACATACTGACATCAAAATCAATAGGAGTCAACTGCTTGTGATGACCAACCTCCATATCAACTTTCATGATTCTAAGCATTCTTGAGTTAACATCCAGAAACGGAATGGTCTACATTCTAAACAAACAACCGACTGACCTCTGCAAAACAATATACCTCTCCTCCGAAGTGGGGCATAACAATGTTCTGGCGAGATTAAAAGTTAAAGAAAGAAAAGGTAAAATGTAAAACTTTATTATATATTAGCAACATTGCATTAAAACATTAATTTTGCTCTTTTCTGGAATACAGATGTAAATAATGCACAAAACATTTCATTAGATCGATCTCAGAGTCTGAGGATTCACTTACTGCTTTCATTTTTTTCTTTTTACTCTTTATACCAAACAATGTTTGCTGATCTGGTATTGTTACAAAATTTGAAACTAATTAAAATTTTGCAAAGAAATAATCATGGCAAGACCACATCAAAAACAAAGTGAATTAAATAATTTAAGAATATTTATTAAGAATAATATTTACTTTTTCTAAAGCGGCCTTTAGGTCAAACTAGAAGATGCTTTTGTAAACAAGAGGGCCAAGATGGCCCTTGGTCGCTTGCCTGAGAAACACACCATAACAGTGTAAACATGTTTGACGTAGTGATTACAAGGGAAAAAATATTCTGACCAATTATCATTTTGCCTTGATTTGACCTACTGGCCCAGTTTTTTTGACCCCAGACAACTCATATTCAAACTTGACCTAGATTTCATCAAGGCAACCATTCTGACCAAATTTTATGAATATCCATTGTAAAAAGCAGCCCCTATTTTATACACAAGATTTTGCCTTGATTTGACCTAGTGACCTAGTTTTCGAATCCAGATGACCCATATTCAAACTTGACCTAGATATCATCAAGGCAACCATTCTGATCAAATTTAATGAAAATCAAGTGTAAAATGCAGCCCCTATTGCATACACAAGGTTTTTCCTTGATTTGACCTAGTGACCTATTTTTGAAACCCAGATGACCCCTATTTGAACTTGACCTAGATTTCATCAAGGCTATCATTCTGACAAAATTTCATGAAGATCAGTTGAAAAATACAGCCTCTATCGCATACACAAGGTTTTGCCTTGATTTGACCTAGCGACCTACTTTTTGACCTTGATGACCAATATTCAAACTTGTCCTAGATTTCATCAAGGCAATCATTCTGACCAAATTTTATGAAAATTAATTGAAAAATACAGCCTCTATCGCATACAGAAGGCTTTTCTTTGATTTGACCTAGTGACCTACTTTTTGATCCAAGATGACCAATATTCAAACTTGACATATATTTCATCAATGCAATCATTCCGACCAAGTTTCTTGAAGATCAATTGAAAAATACAGCCTCTATCGCATACACAAGGTTTTTTCTTTGATTCGACCTAGTGACCTACTTTTTGACCCCGGATGACCCATTTTTAAATCAGCCTATATTTTATTAAGGTTGTCATTTTGACAAAATTTCATGAATATCAGTTGCAAAATACAGCCTCTATCGCATACACAAGCTTTTCCTTTGATTTAACCTAGTGACCTACTTTTTGACTCAATTGATCCATATTCAAACTTGACATAGATTTCATCAATGCAATCATTCTGACCAAATTTCATGAAGATCAATTGAAAACTACAGCCTCTATCGCATACACAAGGTTTTTTCTTTGATTCGACCTAGTGACCTACTTTTTGGCCCAAAATGACCAATATTCAAACTTGACATAGATTTCATCAATGCAATCATTCTGACCAAGTTTCATGAAGATCAATTGAAAACTACAGCCTCTATCGCATACACATGGTTTTTTCTTTGATTCGACCTAGTGACCTACTTTTTGACCCAAGATGACCCATTTTTAAATCAGCCTATATTTTATTAAGGTTGTCATTTTGACAAAATTTCATGACGATCAGTTGAAAAATACAGCCTCTATCGCATACACAAGGTTTTTCTTTGATTTAACCTAGTGACCTACTTTTTGACCCAATTGACCCATATTCAAACTTGACATAGATTTGATCAATGCAATCATTCTGACCAAATTTCATGAAGATCAATTGAAAAATACAGCCTCTATCGCATACAGAAGGCTTTACTTTGATTTGACCTAGTGACCTACTTTTTGGCCCAAGATGACCAATATTCAAATTTGACATAGATTTCATCAATGCAATCATTCTGACCAATTTCATGAAGATAAATTGAAAAATACAGCCTCTATCGCATACACAAGGTTTTTCTTTGATTTGACCTAGTGACCTTGCTTTTGAGCCCTGATGACCCATATTCGATTCTGACCTAGATTTCATCAAGGCAATCATTTTGACCAAAATTCATAGGATTAATTGAAAAATACAGCCTCTATCGCATATACAAGTTTTTCCTTTGATTTAACCTAGTGACCTTCTGTTTGATCCCAGATGACCCATATTCAAACTTGACCTAGATTGCATCAAGGTCATCATTTTGACCAGAATTCATGAAGATTATTTGAAAAATACAGCCTCTATCGCATACACAGGGTTTTCCTTTGATTTGACCTAGTGGCCTAGTTTTTGACCTCAGATAAACCATTTTCGAACTCAGCCTAGATTTCATCAAGGTTATCATTTCAACCAAAATTCATGAAGATTATTTGAAAAATACAGCCTCTATCGCATACAAATTTTTTTTCTTTGATTTGACCTAGTGACCTAATTTTTGACCCCAGATGACCCATTTTCAATCTCGTCCTAGATTTAATCAAGGTTATCATTCTGACCAAAATTGATGAAGATTAAATGAGATTTACAACCTCTATTGCATACACAAGGTTTTTCTTTGATTTGACCTAGTGACCTAGTTTTTGACCCCAGATGACCCATTTTAAAACTCAACCTAGATTTCATCAAGGTAAACATTCTGACCAAATTTCATGAAGATCAGTTGAAAAATACAGCCTCTATCGCATACACAAACTAAATGTTGACAGACAGATTGACGACAGTCGCCGGACATCGAGCGATCAGAAAAACTCACCTGAGCATTGGTCAGGTGAGCTAAAAGGCTGACTTTTCACCAGCACGAAAATATTTAATTTAAAGAAGCTTACTGGGACGAAATAACGCAAATTCATATTTTGCATAAATAGCTACATACATAAACCAGGGCCTCCTCTGGGTTTTCCATACTTGCCGCCAACCTTTTCGCCTATTTGAAAAAGTTGGAGCCACTTTAGAGCCATAGTTCTGAGCCACTTTTATTTCTCTTAGTTGGCTGTCATAGTGTGGATAGAGCAATGAAATATTGTAAATAATTTCTTAGGAATAATAACAACTTTTGAAGGTGTATTAGTCTATTGCAGAAGTAAATTTGAGGCCGTTGTGTTTTGTTTTCGGATCCATCGTTAAAATCTTTTTTGAAAACTGAGGAATTACAAAATCATCTAATAAAATTGCAAAAACTAACAAATAAAATGTATCTTTCATACTTATTCAAACTCCATCAGTCATACAAATGCATGCCATAAACATGTCGATCTTTTTTGTAGTCAGCATAGCTCGCCTTACGACAATGTGTAAGCGAATATAACAAAGGCGTGCCGAATGAGGTAAAGTGATGTAGCTGAAAAATTTTCGTCAACGTCTGGGCGCCGTCGTTCTACTTCCGTCAAATACGGGATTTTTTTTTTACCGTGACACCGGCTTTCCATAAATTTTACAATTTATGATATTCGCTGTTAAAGGTATGATGACACTAATTTTTTGTTTCTTTTCAAGTGAATAAGGTTCTCGCGAATTATTTTAAGCAGTGAATAGTTTCTTTAATATGAAATTAGGCGCTGCCTATCTGACGGGAAAACCTAGTCATACGGATTTCTGCATAAATTGTTCTTTCTGATATTTTCAGTTTGGCTTTCAGTTTTGATAGTAAGCCCGATGGTTTTGCTCTCGTTATAAAAAGAACAAAGGAAAATGTTTTGAAATGTTTTGTTTAAATGAACGTAGATCTAATCATTTCTTCAAATGTGTCAAGACTAGACAGACAATGGAAAATAGTGTTCATGAGTTAAAGATAATAGTGATATTTGGGTGCACAGAATCGAGTCCCAAAATGCACCCATACTGGTACTGATGATAAACCCGGACAGAGAACGAGGTTTTTTTTTACCTGTAACTTTTTTTTATTTCTGCAAATTGTTATCAATGGTTGGTATCAAAATAATGCTTAACATTTGCTGAAAACTTTACATAATTCAATTTTATATTTAGTAAGCAAACTCACACGAAGTGAGGACCTGAAAGGGGTATGTAAAATGGGGACTGTACGAACGTTGATAAATTCGACCACTTTGTCATTTACAAAATTTTCCTCATAGTATTATATATGCTGCAACAGTCATTCTGGATCAAATAATGAAAAGTGACCCAATGTTAGGCCTTTATGTGTTGACAGTGAGCATGCGTAAAAAACATCCTCTTCCCCAGTAGTTTTGGATAAATATTTTATTATACAGATAAATGTAAGTCATTTATTTATACAGAATATTACCAATTTTGTTTTTGTTTACACCAGATGGTGTTGTATTAGTGGTTGCTATACGTACTTATTTTTAAAACTGTTAAGTATACCCTCTTCGGTACATACCTACACTTGGCGCTATGCGCCTCAACGATCATGCCTTTGCTGTCAATTTGTTTCTCTAATACAAATTTCCGAATCCGGGAAAGCACAGTTTCTTTTCAGTTCTTTTGTTACAAATAGTTTTTTAAAACGACCAAAAAACAAAAACAAACAAAAAAAAAAAAAAAAACAACACAAAAACAATTTACACATTAAATTTGTAGTATAGATACCGGAACTTACATAATCCTGCTATCCTAAACACTGACTATTTCAATTCTTTTAAATGCCATTATTGTCAAAGGATACTCTTTTAGGACAAATTGTGGCCCACTAATACAGCTATGGCAAAACCCTTGTATGTGAGAATGACAAACAACCATTTACATGTAAATTTCTTATTTCAAATTCATTCTAAAAAGTTCTTGACCAGAATTATATCTATAACACAAACATTCTTCGTCGAAATTCAAGAAATCCAATTTAATTTACCTAACTCCTAACAGTCTGTGGCCTTTTTTAAAAATATTATTAAGGTTAATTTCTTAGCTCGATAGGGATCGTAGTTTGGGCCTCTCAAGTTTATAGCCAACATTTTTTTCCAAGTGTAAAACTCTAGTCAATGAATTGATTTTTGAGAAAGTAGTTGCAATATATGTGAAAGACTGTGGAAGGGAAGGGAGATAAGCAATATCGACATATGCTTTTCCATGCCTTCGAATTTTTTGTTCAAAATTTATAGGCAGAACATTGGTTAACTATACACATTATTGATTTCTGTTCCAATAATTGCAAAAATGAGATAAATTTCAATAAAAAAAATTGGGCCTAAGCAAAAAAAAAAAAAAAAAAAAAAAACATTTCAAGCATCTGACGAGATTCGAACTCAGACCTCGCGCATGGAAAATATGTCCGCTAACAATTGCAAGGGGGGTATTCGATCTACTCCTTACCACCAAAACAAAATGGCGGTCAAAACTGAAAATGTGAGTTTTTCTTACTTTTTATCTTTTTTAAGGATTTCTAGACCATGACACATGGCTATCAACCTGCTCCACTGTTTTTTCTATCTATCGGTACCTTTAACATTGGAAACAGTGCTGTAGTTTGTCTGGAATGCTGGTCATGGGATTTGAATCGATGGAAAATCCTCCGGTAAACACGGGATAAGGAATAGTGCGATTAGCAAAAATGGTCTTTTTTCCTTATAATTCAAATAATTGTGAGCTATTTTTCTGATAAGAAGAAAAGAATCAATATGTATTTCCATCATGGTTAGTCTGGAGCCGATTAAAAGTCGTAATTTTAAATTACACAGTTTTTTTGTCTGATGGTAAGGAACAGTGTACGAAAATAAGAGGATAAGGTGCAGTTCACTTCTTCAAGCAACATTTTACTTCGCTCTTTTCAGAGACAATCAAGTAAAATTCTGTTACAATAATATTTTGGTGATCATTTATAACTATCTCTTGCTAAATGTAGTAAGATTTAAAAGGTATCCGCCTGTCTATCAGACACGTGATGTACTGAAAGCCGAAAGTTTAGCAAGTATTTAATATAGTACATTTATCCCTCGCCAACATTTAAGTATTTATAACTTTCTATTTGGTATAGCGCCCAAAGTCATTTATAACAAGCAATTGCCTTACAAAAAAGTTGAAATATTATATTTTTTTGTCTTAAAAAACCATTAAAAGTTAAACCTACTTAAAATACAATGTGTTTTACTAAAGATAGTGAAAACTCAGCAACACCACTTAACTTGTTTAAGTGTTATGCATTCTTTGTAATTTTGCGTTAAAATACATACGTTATGCGACATTTAGGCGCACTAATTCACGATTTTATGGATACAAAGACCAGAAATTATTCGTGGTTGAAGCTATAACTATGTATTCAACTTTTCATAATTATGGTGAGCTCTTACATTATAAGTTAACGTTGGCTTAGAGTTATTAAGGAATATTACCTCGCGAGTTCGCTAGTAGATTATTGAATGAACATTTAACTGTAACAAAACATATTTAAAAACATTGACAAAAGGCAAATCGCAAACATAATAAGCTCATTAAATCATATATATACTCTTACGATGCCATTAACATAATATACATTTGGAAGAGCAATCTGAATATTTTATGTGTCCTGCTTGTATCATAAGCTGCATTACAAAAGTAACGTAAGTATCATTGCACATAGGTATGAGAAAAAAAAAATACATTAAAGTAAGGCTTAATATGTGGCAAATATGATTGTTATTTATCAACATTATGTATCTTATACCACGAATTTAAGAACATTTAATTATCAAGCTTTTCTTGGAAACATTTAGGTCAATCAACAATAACACATATTAAACTTGTCAAAACATAAAACATGCAACTTTACAATAATACTTTTTAACAACAAATACTGTTGTTATACCTTTGTAGTAAAACCGTTGACATATAATCAGCATAATCTTATGCACAATATGACTATACAATCTCGGTTACCATCTGATCAGAAATATGCTGATGGTAACGTATGTATCCCAAATTAACGAATAAATTCATTTTCGGGCATCAAAATTCGTGTTCAAGATTGCCATCAAATTGAAGCCGACCATTGTAAATCAAAAGCACAAATACTTATTTATTCAAATTAATTATTTCTTACGATTGTCAAATTAATTATTCGTATTTTCAAAGGCGGCTTTGATAATCTCGTTCTCTTGTATATTTGTAAGTGGCAGCCCTTATAACAAGTGCTTTTGTCATTGAATCCATGAATCGCACAACATTAAGCTGTATAAAATGAAATGCACAAAGAAAAAGTACTTATTCTAATATTAAAATTTAAATGTAACCACAAGTCACCGTGTCAGAACTTTTCCACATAATGAAGAAAAGATAATTTTATTTGAGTACAACCACATTCATGAACCAAGCACCAACAAAAACCAACAATTCTACATATAAAATTTCATTCAGAGTTAACAGTTCTATTAAGTCTGTCTTTACTGTAAAGACTTTTTCAAATATATTAACAGTCTTGTAAAAAATATTTCAAGATATATCACGGTTGGAACAAAACTTTATTCCCTTTTACTTGCAGATTTTTACCTTAACAGTAATTAAAGCTAGTTCTTTTGCCTTTTAGCTACCAGTTCTACTGCAGCGATTCGTTTTAAGGTATCGATTTTAATAGAAACGAAAATAAAGTAATATAAGGTGGCATACGTTCTTAGTAAAAACTACAAACACTATCTTTTCGGTTAAGCCTGCGCCCGAACAACCAAAGCCTATTCAACAAACTAAGAAACACACTCTCGATACTCCGAAAGAAACATGGTACATTTTCACAGGGAATGTATAATGTCATATTATACATTTCTTGTGAAAAAGTACTGGTTTTTTCGAAGTCTCGAAGTCCGTTTCTCATTTTGTTTTTCTTATTTTCTATCCTGCCTTTTCTGTTTGCCAAAGGATTTAATTAGCAGGGAGGTAATAGTTTCACTGTCTGATTCTCTCTTTTTAAAGTAGCGCATTGTCTTTAGCCTTCTCACATTCTCGATACACCTTTCAGATTTTAGCCTTTGATTTTACAATAATGTTAACCTGATGTGCAACCCACCATAAGTCAACAGTGAGTTATTATTACTGATATACGCACACACACCAATAACCTATGTTTTGATACATACGTTACCGATCACTGTGCTATGGGTACCACGGGTATGCAGTTTCCATTCATTTTGTATTCAAAAAAATGTTAAACATGTATCTTTATGATAAAAACACTATGTCATACGACCAATTCTGTAAACAAAACCTTTTTAACAAGAAATTAATATTAAAGCATATATTATCAGATTTTAAAAATAGAATTTGCATGACGTGTTTTAAACAAAAATAGTGATAAAAAACAAAACTTTTTAGCAAATTAAAATGCCTGAGCGTATTATCTTGGAACCTTGACTTCAAAAAATAAAAGAAGCCTCATGTTGTATAAAAAGGACTGTCAGTAATATATCAGGCATGAAAGGATACATACGTTACCATACGTCACGTATGTATCAATAATTTGTACTGTGTTTATGGCGTACTCAATATGTACAACAACATAAATTTAATTGAAACAAAAAATATAATTGTCATATAATCACAAATAGGTTTTACTTTAAGCTTCCTTTTTAAACCGAACATTACCAGCGGAGCCCATTGAACATTTTCAGAAAAAGAAAACACGTCTTCAAGGACAAATGTGCGACTTAACCTGTGTGAAATCTGCATCTTACGACGTAGACGATACAAACTGAAGACACTGTCAATTAAAACTGAGTGACACTTTCTTGTTTATATTATTTTAAATAAGATTGGTAACGTTTGTATCGATCACGTATCATTTTGCCATTTCTTATACCATTTTAATTAAGAAGGACCTCTGCTTCATAATAGACAAATGATAGATGTATTGAAAATACATACACTGTTTTGGCATGAAAACACTACTCTTAGTTCAACATGAACTGCTGTGATTTTCAGTGTCTTAGAATAAAGGTAACGTTTGTATCATAGAAAGTGGAATCTTTACATAAGGAAAGTTTAAGTGAAAAATATATCACTACTAAGTATATCTTGTATCAAATGTTATAACATGTAGTTGAAACAAAACTAGAAATAACTTTTAAAGACATAAAAACGCTATTCTTTATGTGTCAAGCTCATATATTCATAGTAGGATAGATCCATAACCTAAGTATTCCTTCATCGGCGTCATATCTGTTTTATTGTTTAGGAATCGTAATAACACAAACATACATATTATGATGCAGTTATTAATAATTAGGGAACATGTATTCTTTGCATTTACTAAAAAATCCGTCATTAACTATAAAAGCGGTCAAGCGTTGTGAATTTTTGTATAAAACTTGCGCATGGCGCCAGTAACGTATGTATCATTTTAAATTGTCTTTTGTACATTTTTTGGATTATGGATATGAATAATCCAATTGCCATTAGGTAACAAGTATAAACACATATTCATTGGAATTATAGTATGTTTAATTTGCTTCCGGTGCCTATTTTTAAACAACCACGGTAAGGAACACTCGATTGTTCGTCATTTACGACTTTTAACGATAGGAAGGTTTACACTATGGTTCATCTACAATATTGGTGTAGTTTAACAGCCAGGGTCACGATTCAGACCTCTTTAATTATTACATGGTAGAGAAATGTCAATTGGTTAACTCAGAAACGATGAGAGAAAACTGTAAAATCCGTTTGAAAAAATTGCACTGCACCTTATCCTCTAATTTTCACACACTGTTCCTTACCATCGGACAAAAATTGTTTTTTTTGAAAATACGAACTGTGATCTGCTCAAAACCAACAGTATTAGATAAGTATATGGAAATATTCCTTCGAATCAGAAAAATAGCTTACAACCTGCGGTATATTAGGTAAAAAGACCATTTTTGCAAGTCGCACTATTCCTTATCCCGTGTTTACTGGAGAATTTTCCATCGATTCGAATTTCATGACCAGCATTCCAGACAAATTAAAGTGCTGTTTCCAAAGTGAAAGGTACCGGTAGATGGAGAAAACAGTGGAGCAGGTTGATAGACATGTGTTATTGTCTAGATATCCTTGAAAAAGCAAAAAAGTAAGAAAAACTCACATTTTCAGTTTTGGCCGCCATTTTTTTTTCCATGGTAAGGAGTAGATCGAATAACCCCCTTGAATTGGACCACGGTGAAGTGTGACGCAAATTGGTGATAAAATTATGTATATAAATAAATTTTGTTAGGGCAGCGTGTCTAAATTCGTTTTACTTTGACATTTTTGAAATTATTGGCTTTCTACATTAAAAAAGAATAAATAAACGATGATTTTGTTATTCAAACACTGCTGTAATGTAGCCTACATTATTATTCAATATTGGAAATAAAAAGCGGGCCGCTTGAATCATCCATAAACTCGTTACATGAAGAAACCCGAATAACACCGATTTCCATCAATACCGCGAATTTTCAACTCGATAGAATAATTTGTTTTGATAATGTGGCGCCTGATCGTTCAGAAGCAATTTTATTTTATCAAATGTCGTCCTGAAAATTATTTATTGCGCAAACTGCACGGCAGCAGTTCCGGGAATTATGGGCAAAAACAACAACAACGAAAACGATGAAGGTATAGAACATATTCCCAAGTTGAACGGTATTTAGGTTTACTTTGACATAGGGCTGTCATTGATTGGGTCTTAGGCATATCGACGACACCGATATATCAGAAGACAAATATCGACGATACATCGATATATCGATTATTAAGTTAAATTAACAACCTATTTGTTCATATGCATACTATATACCTTCCTGTAAATGATATTTTTAGTTTTATTGCCTACTTTTCGTATTACTGTTTGATTGTGTGGTATTTGTAGATCTACCTATGAAATAAAAGAAAGAAATAAAAATTAATAAAATCTTTCATTTTTATTTTGCCTTCACTTCTCTTTTACATTTATCTAAATTTACAACTTTGTTAACTTAATTGTTTTTTGAGGGTCTGAGTGTTTATCTGGATAGTTTTGTTCTCTCTGTAAAATATCGATTTTTGAAAATGGGAATCGATAATCAATCGACAAAAAAATATCGTTGATACATCGATATCGTTTCTATCGATGACAGCCCTACTTTGACATATACACGTACACATTATATATAGACGGAAAAACCTTCGGTTTTCTCGTAGTAAATAAAATGTTAAGAAGAACCTTCGGAAGCATAGAATGCAACCAAGCAAAATAATCCCAGATTCGCCGAATGTATAATAGTGATAAAGCACCGTTTTGCTATAAATTATTTCGATTCTAATATGTTCTTTATTGTAAAATTTATATCAAATATTATGGAACTGTTTCTTCGCGCAAGCATGGCGCCAATAGTAGGTCTTTGTTTATACACGCCAGGGCCGGAAATGGTAATACGTCTTGCGGCAGAATTCAGTTCGGGCGAAAATGATTGCGAATTATTCAGCAAAGCGAATAACTAACACAGTATGTTTGTAAATTAATCAACACGTTTGTGCAAAGTGACATTTCGTTTAAAACATGTTATTAAGGAGGTAGGTTACCTTGTTACAAGGGTAAATTCAAATTAGTTGAAACGCAGCATTATTTTGCATTTCGTGTAATATGAAGTTTTAACTGCTACAATTTCAATTTCGTTTGTCTCTGTCCCTTCAAGTTCAATTTTAATCCAGGTTTGAAGAACATGACCCTCCAAAGATATTTCATATTGAAAGAAGAAGGAAAATACGGATATTTAACACTTTTCATTGTATTTTAGTTTTATTGATATCCGTAGAAGTCTGCATAATTGATAATTTTACTAGCATGCATATTAGCTTTCTAATATAAGCTTAAAATGTATATGTCGCGGGGCTCGTGTTTCCATGGTAACGCATTTTCTCTCATTTTTAAACAACTATGTATAAAAATAGGGGTTTTCGACGGCTTCAGTGCCATTCTGTTAATGACCAACATGGAAAATTTGGGTAATATTATTAGCAAAATACCAAGCACTTTATATGGTACCCTATTTTTCTTAAAGTTTAAAGTAACCATGGCAACAGAGATGTTTAAAATAGCTTATATCTTGCTTTTTGTCGTAATTTCTTATAAAAAATATTGAATAAGATTATCTTTCTAGTTGATTTAGCTTTAAAACATATAATTTCTAACGTAAGTAATATTTTCGTGTTATTTGCATTTATTCAAACAAATTTCACAGCTTAGAATACTTACAGCAGTACCCCTCGTCTGGCATTTTTCATGGAAAAATCGTTAAGCATGCTGCTAATATTCTCATAGATATTGTTGAAATGAAAATAAAAAGCCGAAGCTGTGTTTCTTAAATAGACCAGTGTCAACGCTTTTGAATTTTACATTTAGATACATAGGTCACGGGCTTCGTTTCCATGGTAACATCAATTCAATTAAAGAAACCACAATTTTCTACTGAAATTTGAACAATTTTAGATCTTACTTTTAGTAAATAAGTAACAAATTATCAACGGAACCTGAAAAATAGGTATTACAAATCAAACTGCGAGATCTTTTATTTAAAAATGGCCGTAACAAGTAACCTTTACCCAACTATATTCCAAATAACATTGGTTACCATTATCCATTTTCTTACATTCCGCATAACATTTCGTTATAACTACATAAAAGAAGCAAAATATTGATTATTATTCAGAGCAAAAGACTCATAAAAAATATTTCAGCAAATAATGGTTATTTAGAAATAGTTAAAATAAAGAAAATGCACAGAATTACGTACTTTCAAGATAAAAGCTATTAACTTTGCGCGGTAACTGACACGTAACGTCATGACGTCAATGACGTCATTTTAAGACAACATTGTTTTGAAGCGTTTCTGCGGCAATTTATTCATTTTTTCTGCATTATTAAACCATAAAGCATCGGATCGAAGACAGGTTCATGATTTTTTTTTCAGAAGAATGAATATACAAACACATTTAGTTTGTCGTAAACGTCGTCGTAAATCGTCACGTTAGCTTCCGGTTGGACATGCGCACATACAAATATGAAGGTAACCTACCTCCTTAATTAAAATATTTCATGAAATTTGAAAGCGCTATTTCTTGATGCGTACATGGCGCTAAATATCACGTTGACGTGACGTCAACATAATATCGTTGTGATGATTAAAGCACTGTTAGTCATATGAGAATATGTCTTGGAGCAAAGCAGTTTTATACGCTTCATTAATTTTATTAACTTAGATCACTTTCGTTTATTAGAAAAACACAATCATTGTACACATGTAGTCCATAAATATATAGAAAAACTCATTTTGTGTTAGTCAAGCAATAAAGGCGTGTTGTTTGTTTTGTTGGGTTTTACGTTGCAACGGCACAACTATAGATCATAAGGCGACTGTCCAGCTTTGATGGTGGAGGAAGAGCCTAGGTGCCTCTCCGTGCATTATTTCATCACAGATGGGCACCTGGGTAGAACCACTGACCTTCCGTAAGCCAGATGAATGTCTTCCGCAATTCAAAATGCATCGTCCCGAGTGAGGCTCGAACCCACGTCGGTAAGGGGCAAGCGATTCAAAGACAGAGACATTAACGAATCTGCCATTAACAGCTTATGCAGAAACATTTACAAAATAAAAATTGTTTATGATCTGTGACATTTTATAGAAGTAGCTAATACTTTGGAAACTTTGATATGATGATATAGGTCATATCCCTCTGTAATAATATCTTGGACAATGAAAAATCCTTTGTACGAATAGAATGCAACATTTGTCTTCTTTGGAGCTTAGTCACATATTCATTGTGAAGAGGTAGGTTTGCGGGAAGGAGTAAATGTTCATCTAAAAATAGGTTAAAACATCACATCGCCCCATCTCCGCAATGATCCAATGCAAAATAAAGCAGACTCGTTTGGTCGAGTCTCTGTACGAGAGCTGATGAAGAGTGATACCTAGCTATCTCGTGGCAGAAATATGCCACCATACTCACCAAAATTGGTAGACGTAGTGGGCCTCCGTGGCCGAGTGGTTAAGGTCGCTGAATTCAAATCACTTGCCACTCATCGATGTGGGTATGAGCCTCACTCTTTATGTGAGGAAGCCATCCAACTGGCTTACGGAAGGTCGGTGGTTCTACCCAGGTGCCCGCTCGTGATGAAATACTGCACGGAGGGGCACCTGGGGTCTTCCTCCACCAGCAAAGCTGGAAAGTCGCCATATGACCTATAATTGTGTCGGTGCAACATTAAATCCAACAAAATGAAATGGCAGACGTAGGGATTACAGCCCAATAAATTTCAATAACAATTAAGAGCACATGTATAACGATGGTTTGACCCTCCAAATAACAGAGATATTAAACACAACTGACAGAGACCTTATTTGAATAAACATTGCATCTAAATATACTGAATACATTGTGTAGAGTGTAAGATAATGAAACAAATATGGTATTTTTGATAAATCAGTGGCAAATGACACTGGATAGGACCCTTTTAAAACAATTTAAACGGGATATAGTGCGTATGCACATTCCATGTTATTAATAATTGTGGGTCAGCAGCCGTTCGTTACACTAACGTTATACCTCTGGTTGAGGGTGTTGTATTGTATGTGACATATTCTGATGAAAACGTTAGCCAAAACGTTTATGTAATGAGATAAATAGGCAAATCGTAGATAGATTTGTTTTACATTGCATTAAAGCAACTCGCATTTATATTTAATCGATTCAACTCATACGCTGCATTGGTACAAAGTCATTTGTGCATCAGATTGTTTCTAACGCAATCTGACTGAAGTACATCTCCTTTTACGCTACGCATAGGATCTGAGAACGACCTATTCATAGCCTCGTTCTGACGACCCTTTCGCTAGCCAATCAGAGCCTAACTTACAACATCTTGCAAATCTACATGTAGCCTTGACTTTTGATATTTACAATTCTTATGTCGTAACGTATCAGATAGCCGGCTAGCTCAGTCGGTAGGCTACTTGCTTTGTAAGCGAGGGGTCCCGTTTTCGAGCCCTGGAATGACTGCACATTTTTCTTACTCTTTGACATTCGAACAAGTCGTCTGATTGGATAAAATAAAAATAGCAATACTGGAAATCCAAAATATACAGAAGACGAATGTGAATGGGTCGTTCTCAGATCTTCGTTTAGAAGATCAAGTACTTTAGTCAGATTGGTTTCTAACGTTATTTTTGACGATGTTAGCTGCCCATAGGATAGTTTACTCAAGGGAAGTAACTCTAAGAAATTGGTCAAAAACTGTGACATTATTGTACTTATGATATGTAGGTATTTTGTATAATTTCAATCGCTTACATTGATCTTGGTCATATTAATCGGGTTTATCAAAGTATTGTGATCAAATAAGAGGGATATACAGATTATAACCTGCGGTAATAGTTTAGGCAGATCTATCGACCTCCAGGAGGAGTACGCATAATATCTATATTTAGGCACGAATGAGACGGACCGTGGTACGTTTTTTAAATAAAATAGATAGATGTACTTTGCAGGCATATATATTCAACTGGTTATTTATGATGTTTATAGAACTAAGGATTCCTGCGTACGAGAAATTATTGAGTAAAATAAATATGTGTTTCATACAGTAAATAACATGTCAAGTTTTCCAGGAGATTTCAGTTGAAAATCCAGGATATTCGATGAAAATCCAGGAGGTTTTATCGACCAGCATTTTTTAGGAACTTTTAGGTTGAATATAAAACTGTAAAACAGATTATATCTAAATCATTTTCCTTTCTGACATGATTAACAGATTTGGGCAATGGTTTAATTCAGTGGTTGTAAGTTGCATTTTAGAACATTTTCTTTAAAGTATTGATTTAAATTAATTTAAATTTATTCAATTATTATCTTTTAAAAAGCAGAGAAATTGATGAAATTAACTTTATTTCATGTAGTATCGATAGTATCCAGTGAATAATCTGCAGGTCTTTTTGACATTCCTAGAATTTTAGCCCATGAGCAGTAGCTAAAATACATTGGAAATAAATCTATTTCACCATGTTAAATTTATATAGTATAAAAAGTGTTTACTCAACAATGCTCAATAAAAATAAAATACAAAATCATAGATGTCAAAAAAATGTTTGAACCTATTTCAAGTTGTTGACACTTCTGACACCAGTGGTAATGATTACTCCAATTTATCTATTCAAATGTATCCCTATCCAGCTCGTTTAAATGGGCCAACCATGTTTGTTGCACTTATAAAATAGACTGTCCCGGTTTATAGGTTGGTCCTGGCTACGGATATGTATTTATTTTGCCAGGACTGTACTAAATAGAGAACGATAACGAAAACATTATCGGAAATGTCGATATGCTCAGTCATGTTGATTAATGTCATAACTCTTATAGAAAAGCAGTTCTCAATCCTTTTAGAAAACTCTCACCTTTTTCATAAACAATAAAATAATCATTTAAAACTTAATAAGAGAAATTACAAGTTTGTTTATTCAATGATTATGATCTTTATCAAAAGTAACAAAATAAAACCAGAAAAATGTGATAATTGCTGGATTTTATTAGAAATTAAAGAAGCGTTCAGTTGCATTTTTAATAGATAAAAAATGAATATGGACAGAAGGATTTTATTTATTAAAAATGCATTCAGGCCACACCACGGGAAGGCGCTTCTTATCATGGCCCACACACTTTATTTCCATTTATTGCCCATGTATGGAATGTTTCTTGGGTTGGGAAGCCACGCCCTACACTTTTCTAAAACACACTAAGGCATAAGTTCTCGTTTGTGCCATGTTGTAGTAGACTTTCTGGCAAGGGCCTTTTTTTGAAGATACCTTGGGTCCAGCCAAGCCCCACAGTTGCTAAGCATGGCCCAGAAACGTTGGTAGAGTCTTTTTCTTTCTGTAGCATTAGATTGCTGTGGAGGAGAGTTATTGTTTTTGAGTTGCCATTGTAACAATGATAATTAGACAGCTACTTCAGGTGCTAAGTTCTGTGCAATTTGTATCATTATGACAGGAGGGGACAGTGTTTGTTTTACACCTGTCAATATTAATAAATGTCAGTTTCAGTTGTGAATTTTGAGAGCAAAATGACATGTTTCTTGTATATTTGAAACTGGTCATTGCAAAGTGTCAGTATTGTTATACTACGTCTTGTGCATAAAATGTGATGATGACATTTTTATTTATCATTCAGTCTCAAGCTTCTTTGAACAACTTATGTCTATTGTATTGATTTTGAAACAAATAAATCATAAACAGATCAGCAATTAATCTAAAGAAGAAACAAAAACTTAGTCTGTATGGTACCGATGAAAATTACTCTACTCTCCAGAAGAAACTTGAACACATCAAACGGCAGTCTGGTTGCGAGAAATTGAGCTCAATGGACATTTTGAATACTGCTCTTTCGCAATACATTGACTCTCATGAGGCTAGTGTTTGTAATGTACCTGTACAGCAGACATGTGAACGGGAAAATGCATTTGAGCCGTTGATCCTTACCTCACAAACTTCTATTAACAATCTGGTTACAATGATAAATAACCACAATGTGAAATGTACAAAAAGACCAGCAACTGAATGTGTAAATTCTGAGGACTGTACTAAGATTCTGACAGTATCATGTGACTTGTGCCATTTTTACCAGCGGTGGAATTCTTCTCTAACACTACCTGGAGGAAAAGATCTTGTTTCTGTGCGGCTAACACATGCGTATGTGTGCAGTGGATTATTGTATAGACAGCTCGAACGTTTCTGTGAGGCTTCTGGTATAGGTGTTATATCTAAACACACTGTGCAGCAACTTTGTGGTGAATATAGTGCAGTTGCTGTGACAGAACGGGATATATCATGCCATTCCGCACTTATGGAAGAGAAATCAGCTGATTCATGTGATTCGGTAGACATTATAACTGATGCACGTCAGTCCACGCGTAGAAACTCTAAATATACAGATGTTGTATGTATTGGGTACAACACACACAAGGTCATTCAGCATGAAGTTATTAGACGTGATGATGATACCTGTTCACAACGACATGAACTCATTGGGACTAAGCGTGTATATGAAACATTGGATCGTAAAGGTGTGTCTGTTCGCCGACATGGTCATGACAGAAATGCCAGCATCAACAAATATGTTGAGAACCAGAGACCAGACACTATCAACCAGAATGACACTTGGCATGTTTCAGTTTCGATTGAAAAGGAAATGAAAAAATATCATCTGGGGCAAAATGTCGCGAAGGAAAAACTTGGTCTCTCCAGCTTGTGGATAAAGTACAACCTGTGAAAACTCATATCCAGTATGCAATGAGAAATTGTAGCCAGGACTCTTCTCGTCTCAAATCTTCCGTTCTAAATATCGTGTCTCACTACCAGAACAACCATGAACAGTGCCCACCCACGTCACGGTGTAAAAAGGACCCAAATTATATTCCAAGTCGCCAAATACTAACAGACCCATTCGCAGTTTCTCTGTTAGAAAAGTCATTGAAAGCAACAGATGTGTATAAGCATCCAGAAAATTACATTTATGCCATGGACACATTTTTTGTTGAATCTTTTAATAACACTTTGAATATTTTCCAAGATAAAAGAATCGGTGCGTTCGGAGATACAAATTTGTGCTGAGAAGTAATATGGCAATTCTCCATTGGAATGAAAATGTTGGATCTAACAGACTTACACATAATTACAGGAATAATATATGGGCACGGTGGATGAACAGAATGTTTGGCTGGAGACCTTTTTAATGGCACTCTGTGAAACTCTGATTATAGGATAAGAACTGTGATTTGGGAATATATAATTCCGCTTGTTTGATCTAACGTTCTTTAATATATAATAAAATCCAGCAAATAAAAAGATATCATTTTTCATAATACACATTATTTATTATTCATAAAAGCTAAAAAGGTGAGAACTGATTTACTATAAAGGTGAGAAATATCACCTGCAGTTTATTTACTGCACAGTAGCTATACAGTAGCTTATTATGATAAACAGAAGCAAGTCTATCAGTAGTCCAGACTTGTGTATTGGCCCTTACCGCCAATACGCAGACCTTATCATCCCCATAGGCCACATACCTGGCATACCAGAATCAGTGTCTATCATATTAACACAATCTAAAAATAGCACATACATACACCTGTCTGCAGAATGTCACCAGAGCGTGACCTTGTTAAACTTTTATCGATAGAGTGTAAATTACGTCAGCCGCAGTGTGTAATTAGTGTTTGGATTTAAACTTTAGCTACTGGAATGTAAAACAGGTACTGTCTGGCTAAGGATTACTAAAGTAGATCTATATTATTTTATAGAAAAATGATTTTCCGGAGATATTTAAGTTTTCCGTACGTCCGGGAAATTGGGTCTGAATCGGTTAGCTTTAGTCTAAATAATGAGATCTCGGGTAGACTATGGTAGACCGATTTTACATTTTGATATTTTACGTTGTCTACCTAGAGAAGGCGGATATCGACAAGTCAAAAAATATTAACGATATTCAACTCTCGAGTACAATTATTTGGACTAGGTTAGCTTAGACTCTTCCATGCGTTAAGGTAGCAGGGTACACTTCGAATTTTGGCCCCCGTCAATATTTGTTATATTAAGGTGAGAGATAATGATAATTAATTCTTTAGAAAAATTATACAGCCGATACATGTAAAATTCTGATGTGAGTTGGAAAACTAACTGCTGGAAGCTTTGTATGATCAATGCATTCTAGGTTATAACACATTAAATAGTTGTTGTTCTTTATTCTATATAAAATTGACATAATTCCAATGACCGCAGCACACATCAGGACCCATTTTAAATGTCTGTAACTTACATTTTCTTAAAGAATTTTGTCAGTGCTAACTAAAAATCAAAAGAAAAGTGGGGGTCATGTTTGATGCAAGAAAAATAATTTCAGTCAAACACACAAACTGCAAAATCAGCTAAAAAATGAGACCAGAAATTATACTGGTGGTGTATGATCTTAGTTTCCATGAAAAATTTTGTCATGTTGTTATTTCATTATGAAAATGCTACCTACATGTCAAGCATAGATCAGTCATGTGATTTTAGCAAAAAAAAAATGCAAAGAAAATAAGGAAAATAGCTCTACAGAGCATAAAAACTGAGGACTATTTGTATCCGCCATTATGTGACAACCATTTTTATTCACGCCATTTTTCTATTTAGTGTCTGTATGCCTATAAGAAAAACTGTTTTCTCTGACACTGTGCCAGTTGCATTTGAAATGAACAAGAAACCCAAATGCATGAAAAAATACAAGGTTTTAGCTTGATATCAACAGTTTCCAAGTTTTTATGGCATTTTCAGTACCATTAGACAAAGCATCAGATTTTGTCAAAAATAGCTGTCGCGACATAATTTTGAAGCAGTTACCCAAAATGCAGCCTTGTTTTGCCCTGTTTTGACGTTTTCTGCTCTGATCTGCATGCAAATTACACATTTAAACTGTTAAATATGTTCACTTATACCTCTGATGGCCAGAAAATAGCAATCAGTAGGCTACAAATATGCAGTTTTTGAAAAAAATACACTCAAAACAGTGAAAATGCGATATTTTTGGGTTTTATCCTCATTTTCAACGAAATTGCAATAAATTTGTCATTTTCTATCAAATTCTAATCAAAGTAGCCCATTTCCACCATCATCTGGCCAAATTTTACTTTTTACCAATGTCATCTTATAAGAAAAACTTTTTTCTCTGACACTGTGCCAGTTTCATTTGAAATGAACAAGAAACCCAAATGCATGAAAAAATACAAGGTTTTAGCTTGATATCAACAGTTTCCAAGTTTTTTATGGCATTTTCAGTATCGTAAGACAAAGCGTCAGATTTTGTCAAAAATAGCTGTCGCGACATAATTTTGAAGCAGTTACCCTAAATGCAGCCTTGTTTTGCCCTGTTTTGATGTTTTCTGCTCTGATCTGCATGCAAATTACACATTTAAACTGTTAAATATGTTCACTTATGCCTCTGATGGCCAGAAAATAGCAATCAGTAGGCTATAAATATGCAGTTTTTGAAAAAAATACACTCAAAACAGTGAAAATGCGATATTTTTGGGTTTTATCCTCATTTTTAACGAAATTGCAATAAATTTGTCATTTTCCATCAAATTCTAAGCAAAGTAGCCCATTTCCACCATCATCTGGCCAAATTTCACTTTTTACCAATGTCATCTTATAAGAAAAACTTTTTTCTCTGACACTGTGCCAGTTTCATTTGAAATGAACAAGAAACCCAAATGCATGAAAAAATACAAGGTTTTAGCTTGATATCAACAGTTTCCAAGTTTTTTATGGCATTTTCAGTATCGTAAGACAGAGCGTCAGATTTTGTCAAAAATAGCTGTCGCGACATAATTTTGAAGCAGTTACCCTAAATGCAGCCTTGTTTTGCCCTGTTTTGACGTTTTCTGCTCTGATCTGCATGCAAATTACACATTTAAACTGTTAAATATGTTCACTTATGCCTCTGATGGCCAGAAAATAGCAATCAGTAGGCTATAAATATGCAGTTTTTGAAAAAAATACACTCAAAACAGTGAAAATGCGATATTTTTGGGTTTTATCCTCATTTTTAACGAAATTGCAATAAATTTGTCATTTTCCATCAAATTCTAAGCAAAGTAGCCCATTTCCACCATCATCTGGCCAAATTTCACTTTTTACAAAATTAATGTCATCTTATAAGAAAAACTTTTTTCTCTGACACTGTGCCAGTTTCATTTGAAATGAACAAGAAACCCAAATGCATGAAAAAAATACAAGGTTTTAGCTTGATATCAACAGTTTCCAAGTTTTTACGGCATTTTCAGTACCATAAGACAAAGCCTCAGATTTTGTCAAAAATAGCTGTTAATAGCTGTTGAACTATTTAGTGTGTGGTTATAACACACTAAATAGTTGTTGTTCTTTATTCTATATAAAATTGACCTAATTCCAATGACCCGAGCACACATCAGGACCCATTTTAAATGTCTGTAACTTACATTTTCTTAAAGAATATTGTCAGTGCTAACTAAAAATCAAAAGAAAAGTGGGGGTCATGTTTGATGTGTAACCAGGCTATAAAATCAGCCAAATTCTTTCATAAAATTTTAATGATAAATTAAAATTTTATTATTTTAATTTCAAATCTTGTGAATTAAGTAAAAATTATTCAAAATTGATTTTTCTATTTTGTAACATTATTTGCTTGGACATGTGTTACTTAACTTATTATTTTCCTGCTTAAACATGTCAGAAATTTTTACCTTATCACTTTCTAAACAATTTTGATTATAAAACAGATTTTGCTTTTAGCACTTTGCATTAGGTGCTTTTGTTAACAAACACCTTGGCTTCCTTGGCTGATTAAGTGTGATTTTTTTGTTGTGTTGAGTTTCTTTATAGTCGCCACCGGTTAATACCATATGGGCGACTGTTGCTACAATTATTCCCTCCTCCTTCGTCACATCGTCTTTTCTTCACTCCCGTTATAGAACATCAATTATAGTGCATCGTAGTTATATGTCTTCATAGTTATGTGTCATCTATTATGTATGTCGTCGTGTTTCTGTGACATCTGTTGTGTGATTCTTCTTAAGTGTTGTTGTCAACGTTGTTATTACGTCTACATTTTAACGGTCTGATCTCCAGTCTAAAGGTTCTCGCCACCACGTTGTACGTCGCCTCCACCAACTGTCTTGTCCGAAGTGCCGCATCCGGAAGCCTGGTTCCGATGTCCCACCTTGTCGATGAACCAGCTGGAGTAAAACAATCAAACATCTCCAGAGATGGTAATCCGGCATCGAGTCGGGGGCTCCGAGCCGACATCAGCCTCGTCGATGAACCAGCTGAAGTATCGGGAAAGCGATCCCTCAGAGATGGTAATCCGGCATCGAGTTGGCCGGGATCAACCAGACCCGGCACCCCGGTTGCAGAAGAGAGGTCCAACACGATGGCAAGTTGACTAGACGATCCCCCTTTTATGGCCACACTCCTTGGTTTTAGTCATGTGACGCTAACTAGATCAAGCGTTGACCTAGTTAGGGCGCTGACCCAGTTAGCGCCATATGTGCCCTCTCCGCGACGTGCACGCACCAAGGAGGTCGGAGAAGATTAAGTGTGAAGCCCAGGCATGTTCTTAAGTAAACTTCTAAATTCTTAAGTAAATGATTTCACCTTTTTGTTACAATAATTTTCATTGGTTTAAATATAAAATTACTTTTAAATTTTTATTGGCTAATATGGTTACCCTGGAGATTGTCCTTGAAAACTTATAATTTGTTTTCCAACTAAAAATCAGTCTTCTTTGTAATTTCAAACAAGCAACATCGCTAAACTAAATTGACAGTATAGAATACAATTTTGGTGCTTGTCTTGGATGTGTTTATCTTTAATTATATTTTGAACGTACAAGTTTGATAACATTTGGAATACTGGACTATACTAAAATATTGAAATAACATTACATAAACTACACATTGATGTCCATCATAAAATAAATCAATTAATCACTGAACTAAACATGGAGTTCATCATTTGTGCATCCATACAGGGGCAATGACCCCACTCCAAAATATCTGTTGACTGATCGGTCTTCGGTGGTCAGTTACCACTTGAGTATAATTTCCCCGCAACTATTTGGAGCCACCGAACCGACGGTCACAGATGCAAGAAAAATAATTTCAGTCAAACACACAAACTGCAAAATCAGCTAAAAATGAGACCACAAATTATACTGTTGGTGTGTGATCTAAGTTTCCATGAAAATTTTTGTCATGTTGTTATTTCATTATGAAAATGCTACCTACATGTCAAGCATAGATCAGTCGTGTGATTTTAGCAAAAAAATGCAAAGAAAATAAGGAAAATAGCTCTACAGAGCAAAAAAACTGAGGACTATTTGTATCATCCATTATGCGGCTACCATTTTTTTTCGCGCCATTTTTCTATTTAGTGTCTGTATGCCTCTATACATAGAGCGTGACGTCACACATTCCGTCAGTGCGACAGTATGAAAGCGCTACCGTAGTGTACACTGTGATCAATGAGACACCTTTTCGCGGAAAGATTGAAATCCCAGAAGGGTTCTGTGCTTGTTGATTGATACTCAGGAACATTTTCGCTATTTTGTGAAAAAACGAGCTGGATGGGCCCCCATTCCGTTTATATCCTGACGTTCAGTAAGGACTATTAAATGGAGAAATGCAATAAAATTGGGCATTGTTATTGCAGCGGGATCATTGCAGGCTGTTCAAATAGTGTAAAATAGCCACCCTGATTCTGCTCATCAGGGAAGTGCAATATTGCGACTCGCTACATGTAAGACCGTCCGTGGGGGCCTCCGTGGCCGAGTGGTTAAGGTCGCTGACTTTAAATCACTTGCCCCTCATCGATGTGGGTTCGAGCCTCACTCGGGGCGTTGAATTCTTCATGTGAGGAAGCCATCCAGCTGGCTTACGGAAGGTCGGTGGTTCTACCCAGGTGCCCGCTCGTGATGAAATAATGCACGGAGGGGCACCTTGGGTCTTCCTCCACCATCAAAGCTGGAAAGTCGCCATATGACCTAAAATGTGTCGGTGCGACGTTAAACCCAACCAAAGACCATCCGTGCCCAAAATTTTCGCATCTAAGTGTACCCTGCTACCTAAATACTACATATTGTAGTCGCTAAAGTGGCAGGGGCCAGTTTCGCATTTGGCCCGGGTATGTTTTTTTAAATAAAATAGATGTACTTTACAGGCATATATATTCAACTGGTTATTTATGATGTTTATAGAACTAAGGATTCCTGCGTACGAGCGATTATTGTGTAAAATAAATATGTGCTTGAATCGATTTTCCTATCTCCGTGTAGACGGCCGAGTCTAAAACCTTACCTGAGGTAACGGAAGTCAGACGAAATGGAAACGGTCATCCATCCATCCAGCTTAAGCTCAAAATTGCGGAAAAAGTAAACGGTTATGAGACACTTTTCTTCTCACCATTATTTTCGTCTGGTCACATGCTTTAAAAATATACATGTGTTTTAGGTCAGTCATTTGCAGGCAATACGGTACTGGTCGTGCAAGGTGTGCATTTTGGGCCATTTTTTTGCCTCAAAATTTAGTGTCCTGAAACCTGCGTTTAACACGTATTTATCACAGAAGCAACAGAATCGGCAGGCTGAAAATATAATATAATGAAGTGCGAAGAATACGCAATACATCCGCTCAACACTTACCTTGAATTTATCAAAACAGGATTTTTAATGATTTTTTTCGCACTGATATCAGCGCAGTTTTGTGGAATTTTTGACCTTGCCCCCATTATGACTTCTATGGTTCATGTGTACAGTCAGGATTACTTTTAGCTCATGTGAGTTTTTGTGATGGCTCGATGTCGGGCGTCGGTCTGTCGTCTGTCGTCTGTCAACATTTAGCTTGTGTATGCGATAGAGGCTGTATTTTACAACTGATCTTCATGAAATTTTATCAGAATGGTAACCTTGAAAAAATCTAGGCCAAGTTCGAAAATGGGTCATCTGGGGTCAAAAACTAGGTCACTAGGTCAAATCAAAGAAAAACATTATGTATGTGATAGAGGCTGTATTTTTCAATTGATCTTCATGAATTTTGGTCAGAGTGATTACCTTGATGAATTCTAGGATAGGTTCGAAAATGGGTCATATGGGGTCAAAAACTAGGTCACTAGGTCAAATCAAAGAAAAACATTGTGTATGCAATAGAGACTGTATTTTTCAATTGATCTTCATGAATTTTGGTCAGAGTGATTACCTTGATGAATTCTAGGCCAGGTTCGAAAATGGGTCATCTGGGGTCAAAAACTAAGTCACCAGGTCAAATCAAAGAAAAACATTGTGTATGCGATAGAGACTGTATTTTTCAATTGATCTTCATTAGTTTTGTCAGAATGATTACTTTGATGAAATCTAGGCCAAGTTCAAAAATGGGTCATCTGGGGTCAAAAACTAGGTCACTAGGTCATATCTAAGAAAATACTTCGAAAATGAGTCATCTGGGGTCTAAAACTAGGTCACTAGGTCAAATTGAAGAAGAACCTTGCGTATGCGATAGAGGCTGTATTTTTCAACTGATCTTCATGAAATTTTGTCAGAATGATTACCTTGATAAAATCTAGGACAAGTTCGAAAATGGGTCATCTGGGATTAAAAACTAGGTCACTAGTTCAAATAAAAGAAAAACCTTGTATATGCTATAGAGGCTGTATTTTTCACTTGATCTTCATGAAATTTGGTTGGAATGATTGCCTTGATAAAATCTAGGTCGAATTTGATTATGGGTCCTCTGGGGTCAAAAACTAGGTCACTAGGTCATATCTAAGAAAATACTTGTTTAAACTCAAGAGACCACATTTTTGGTCCAATCTTAACGAAAATTGACCAGAATATTTGTTTCCATGTAATCACTAGGTCAAACATGTTTACACTGTTATGGTATGTTTCTCAGGCGAGCGATCTAGGGCCATCTTGGCCCTCTTATTTTTTATCATACCATTTTGTTTTATTTTGCAGGATACACAGAAACATCATTTTCAAGTGCAGCAAAATAAAATAGATGGGTAGATTAGCACGTGTCATTTTGAAAATTCACACGAGGGTTGGATAGGTAACGAACAAAGGTAGGTTCTGGTGATAGATCTGCTTTCCTTTTCTTTTATTAAATGAACTGTAATATAAACTATAGGAGTGTATTTTCATGAAAATCAGTTTGTAGATATAAAAAACTGACGACAGACTGACGAAAATAAGTTTGTCACATGTTTTTATGAACTGTCAAAAATTGTTTTCTTATATTCCCATTCACCGTATATAATTGATAATAGATATCAGACATTGTATACGATGTCTTGCAGCATTAAATAAAACATGCTTTACTTCAAAGTTATCAGCCACTTAGTGCTTTCTACTGTATCATAATTTGAGTTGCATTAGTGAACCAATACCTTCAACAAAAAAACATGTTCAAATGTGCAATCAGCTGGCTTACGGAAAAAAGATGGTTCTGACCCTTGAACAATGCTCGGAGGGGCACCTTGCGTTATTTTCCCGCCAATAAAAGCTGGGAATTCACTATATGATACAAAATTTGTTGCAATAACAAAAACGGTATTTCAGTGAGCAGTACAATTATAAATAATGAATTTCACATGCAATTATTGCATGCCACTTTGCTACTTGGATTCAAATTAGTATGTATCATCGTCAGATGAGCATTTGTTTGAAAGAGTATGGAGAGGCGTTAACACACTCAGAGTGATTTTATTTCTGTATATTTTAGATTCAAGACACAAAGTGCCGCAGTTTCAGATCGAAACACTTTTTGAGGAACTCCGTGTTAAGAAAAAACCAAGAGCAGGATTGAATAAAGAACTATGGAAAATAGAAAAAACGTTAAGGCATATCCAGTGCCAAAACCATCTTATTGTTTAAGCCCAGAAGATACAAATTCAAGCCCAGAGACAGACACTTTTAGACAAACCGCAACTTTTGCCATGCATGAGAAGGATACAGAAGCTGCCATGCCACAGTACAGCTTAGACCTTCAAACCTTTGTGTTACCGTCGACTCCAGAAGATTTACTTAGCGTAGGGTCAGGGCATGGTGGACCATTCTTGTTTGAAGATATTATTGCAGAATCAAGTGCACCTAATAATATATCTACTGGCACGAGCAGCTTGCATTGTCCAGCAGATTTTGATGAGTCTTTTCCTCTTGATTCTCACCTACAACCACTGTCATCACACCCTTGTTTGCAGACTAATCAAGCTGACGAACTAACTGTTATACAACTTAAAGCATTTGATTCCCAGAATCAGACATATCTATCCGATGAAACCATCAAAGCACCAAAGACGGTAAGATATTCTGAAACAAGCATTCATCATGAAAGTGAAACATCTGATCAAAATGAATATGGAATCAGTGCAGCAAGAGGTGTTACTCTAGCTTTTGAACAGACAAATAGTGCGTCAGTTGTAACTATGTCAGCAGTGTCCTCAGACGTACCAGGGAATGATCTAAGCACTAATTCACAAGTTGAAAGTAAGGCCAGCAATCCGTTAAAATTCCCTCCATGTGTTATTTGCAATGGTAAAGCGTCAGGTTCACACTACGGTGCGATAACATGTGAAGCTTGTAAAGGGTTCTTCATGCGTTACCTTCAAAAGAAAAAAGAATTCAAATGTACTAAGGGAGGAAAATGTGAAATTTCTAGTGGTAAAAAGGGGAACTGTTCAGGATGTAGGTTAAAGAAATGCCTTGCTCTTGGAATGTCAAAGGAGATGTCGAAGGTAGGAAGATACACTCTAACGAAAAGGACAGAAGCAATTATTAACATGAAACGACTAGAAGGAAATGTAGCATCTGATTCAGTTTCAGACGAATGTGATGTGCTTCCTGTTGAAACTGGGTGCGATGCAACCAGTTGCAATCTAGAAACAGATTTAATCATGCGGCATCTTTTACAGAATACAAAAACATCAAACATGTCTAATGGCTTCAATGATATGCTCGTTGTAGAACTTATTCAAGCAATGGAAGATTTAGAACCTTACGGCCCAAATGTAAAGACAAAGGAACAAATCAGAGAACTGCACAAACATCAATCTGAAAGGTATAAGCTAAAAACTGAACTCTTTGGTAAAATGAACAGTGTGTCTAAGGATGAATATAATAAATTATATACAGAATTTAGCATTGATATAGATGGTCGGATGGCTGATATGAAAATAGAATGTGAAGATATGGAAGATGGTGTAGCGCGTTACTGTAACTTTGCAAAGCACATTCCAAAATTCCAAAGTCTCCCCGTGCTTGACCAGTCAAACTTACTAAAATCTTTGATGTTTGATTTTTCTATCATAGTCGCGCTCGATTCCTACAACGATGAACTTCGGACATTCATAACTAAAAATGGACAAGGCTATCACTTTGACGAGATGGCTGATAGAGAATTTTCTGCAAAATTAATGTCATTGATGAAAGATGTGTTTTGTCGCCTGCAAAAGCTGGATCTGAGCAAAGCAGAAACTGCATTGCTAGCTGCTTTAACTTTGGTCTCAACTGATCGATGCAAGCTGCAACATCGGGCTCTTGTAGAAAAGATACAGTTGGCTATTACAGAATTGCTTCAACAGGAGATAAAGAAAAAGCAAAAACAAGCAGCTCGGAGCAGATTCACAAAGATTATTGACTCTTTAACATATATGCGAGAGATGTCTGAACTTTATACAAAAGAACACAATTTGTTGTGTAAAGATGAAGTGTTGATTCAAGAATTCCCATTTTTTGAAGACTTTGTTATTGAAGAAAAAATTTAAAATATCAATCCACAGATAAAGTGAAAAGATTCGTTTAATTAGAAGTTCATTTACATTGACATAGTTTTAGTGTCTTGCACAGAGAAATGGCAATAGATTTAATCAAGAATTAGACAATGTAAAACTGACCGCTTTAAGACTATAAAACTAACTTATAAACCATAGGAGTTGTGAATCTGCAATATATTTTTTGCTGTTCAAAGACGTGATGTGGTTATAGAAAAGAGATTTTTTACCAGGGTTTTAATGTCAGTTTCCTTTGGACATTAATGAAAACAAAATCCTATTTCACTGCAAATGTAACTCCGTAGGGATTGGCCCCATAAAAAGAGAAGGGAGGGCCCTAGTAATACGTTTGTGCCTGTGGCAAATTATATGGGAATACTGTACCTAAACACGTTTTCTGTATATACGCTTTATTATTGCTTTTTGTTACACTAAAAATAAATAAAAACACAAGAAAACGAATGTCAATTTTTTTTAACAAAATTGTATTGTTGGGGGATATTTTCTTTTATTTTATGTGCTTGTAATTGAACCTGCATGCAAAGCAAGTGCTAGAAAATGAGATTTGATTACGTCGTTTGTTATAGTGTTTAAACTTCTGGTATATGAATATCTGTATTTGATGGCATCAAAATGGGTATAAGCATCTATAAATTAACAAAAGTTGTAAAGGAGTACATTTTGGACTAGTTTAAAATGAATAGAAAATAAATGTTTAGAAGAACTTTCTGAAGCATAGAATGCAACCAAGCAAAATAGTCCCAGACCCGGTTTGATTAAGTTTTTCACGAGAGGTAATGAAATGTGCAACTCCATCACAACCCTTGGTGCCGACTTTGGTGGGAACTCTTGTATGCGTTTACATTGAATGGAATGCATTGTCCCAAAAGATCAGAAAATAAAACAACACCAACTCCTATATTTTCAGCACGAATATTCCAGTGAAAGATTTTTATGCGTTAGAAACTATATATAAAACGACATAATACTTAATGAATCTCACTGTTTACTATTCTAATTGAACACAGAAGCCTGATTTTAAAAAGAGTTATGCCTTCAGATTCATTTTTAAGTACGCAGTGTACTTTCAAGAAAAAAGGCTATTGATTTTGTAGTTTTATATGTTTCATTAATTTTATTAACCTGGATCACTTTCGTTGATTAGAAAAACAAATTGTACACATGTAGTCCGTAAATATGTAGAAAAAAAATCATTTTGTGTAAGTCAAGGAAAAAAGGAGTGTTGTTTGTTTTAGGGTATTGTGACTTTGGAACATGGTGGGGGATAAGAGTGAGGTTATGTGCACCATAAACCGGTTTAAGCTTCCCAGTGGTGGTTTTGCCACTGACCGTTCTAAGGCGGTGCCCCACTTTGTTCCTTTATCTGTTTGATTTGTCCTTGTGTGTTTTCTCTGCGTGTGCGTGTGGTGATCGTGTACGCGTTTGGGAAGAGGCTGCGTTTTTAGCTCACCTGTCACGTAGTGACAGGGTGAGCTTTTGTGATCGCCCTTCGTCTAACGTCCGTCGTCCGTCCGTCAACCGTCCACAATTTCTTGTCTGCACGATAGTGGTTTCATTTATG
Source organism: Mercenaria mercenaria (assembly GCF_021730395.1). NCBI lineage: Eukaryota > Metazoa > Mollusca > Bivalvia > Venerida > Veneridae > Mercenaria > Mercenaria mercenaria. The sequence continues at coordinate 56,948,411 of NC_069372.1, forward strand.
ATTTTATTTCAACCAAACTTGCACACAACTTATATCACCATAAGATCTTGGTTCCTTTCTTGAACTGGCCAGATCCCATTATGGGTTCCAGAGTTATGGCCCCTGAAATGGTCAAAAGTAGCTATTTTGACCTTGTCTGCACAATAGTAGCTTTAATTATGATTTGATTTTTACCAAACTTGCACACAACTTGTAGAGATAGGCCCTAAAATTTTCAATGATAGAATTACATTAAATAAAGTCTAGAAATTAATTTCCAAGTCCTTGAAATAACCAAAAATGATTTCACAAATGTGAAGTTTATAATAGTTTTGTTAATATCAATAACATAAGTTTTAATTTTTAATTTAACGTTGTGATCCACAAAGAATGACAACTCTTGCCTTGGGCTAGTACTTATAAGTAGAGATCTATTAGTTTACTTCCCTTGCAATTACACAATTGAGTGGAAAATGAAAACTGTTTAAGACACGATATCATACTTTTTTTTGCACAACAAAATCATTAAGGATTTATTCATTTGTGTTTGATTTACCCCTCAAGACATGGTTCCTATGATTCTGTCAACTTACATATGGTAAAAAATTAACTTTTAACAAGCCAATAATAAAACGAAGTACCAGTAGGTAAATAATAGTGCAGATAATACAGTTTTTCTTGTATCAAAATGTCACAATAGATCCACTTTTGTAATACAGAACGCCTGGTAGGATTAGTAAAGGTGCAATTATATTGATCTCTATTTCCTATGCCTACAACTTGTATCACTATAAGATCTTGGTTCCTTTCTTGAACTGGCCAGATTCCTTTATGAGTTCCAGAGTTATGGCCCCTGAATGGGCCAAAATTAGCTATTTTGACCTTGTCTGCACAATAGCAGCTTTATGATTTGATTTTTACCAAACTTGCACACAACTTGTATCAATAAAGATCTTGGTTCCTTTCTTGAACTGGCCAGATTCCATTATGGATTCAAGAGTTATGGTCCCTGAAAGGGCCAGAATTAGCTATTTTGACCTTGTCTGCACAATAGCTGCTTCATTTATGATTTGAATTTAATCAAACTTGCACAAAACTTGTGTCATCATAAGATCTCGGTTCCTTTATTGAACCGGCCAGATCCCTTAATGGGTTTCAGAGTTATGGCCCTAGAAAGGGCCAAAATTAGCTATTTTGACCTTGTCTGCACAATAGCAGCTTCATTTGTGATTTGTTTTAACCAAACTTGCACACAACTTATATCAATAAAGATCTTGGTTCCTTTCTTGAACTGGCCAGATTCCTTTATGGGTTCCAGAGTTATGGCCCCTGAAAGGGCCAGAACTAGCTATTTTGACCTTGTCTGCACAATAGCAGCTTTATTTATGATTTGATTTTTACCAAAGTTGCACACAACTTGTATCAATAAAGATCTTGGTTCCTTTCTTGAACTGGCCAGATTCCATTATGGATTCAAGAGTTATGGTCCCTGAAAGGGTCAGAATTAGCTATTTTGACATTGTCTGCGCAATAGCAGCTTCATTTATGATTTGAATTTAATCAAACTAGCACAAAACTTGTGTCACCATAAGATCTCGGTTCCTTTATTGAACCGGCCAGATCCCTTTCACCATAAGATCTCGATTCCTTCTTATATGCCCTAAGGGACGTATTATGTTATCGCCTCGGTGTATGTCTGTCTGTTGGTTAGCAATTTCCCTTCCGCTCTGTAACTCTTGAACCCCTTGAACGATTTCAAAGAAACCTGACACAAATGTTCACCTCATTGAAACGATGTGCAGAGCGCATGTTTCGGATGGCTCATTTCAAGGTCAAGGTCACACTTAGGGGTCAAAGGTCATATGACTTTGTTGTGTTTGTATATTGCTCTGCATTTGCGTTGTATTGCAGTGCTCTTGTTTTTATTTGGCAGATCCTTCTTTTGTTCACTTACAATAACTTTTTTTAATTACTTCCCTTTTATGTAACTATAAATAGCTTATTTAGTAACTTTTTCATTATTGGCCGTAGGGAAAAACCGAGACCACTTTTCTGTGGTACAACATGGATGGTACCTCCAATTTATAGGTGTAGTTTGACATATCTGTACCTTTAAGAAACTTTCAACTATATTTTCTCATGGTTCATTTGATTGATATTGATTATGATTTTTTGACCTTCTTGTCCTTAAGTGCAATGATAACAGGTGAGCGATATAGGGCCATTATGGCCCTCTTGTTAGAACGTGACATTCCCTGTTGGATATTATTCCTTGTTTTAAAGTCGCAGCGACACAATTACAGGTCATATGGCGGCTTTCCAGCTTTCATGGTGGAGGAAGACCCCAGATGCCTCTCCATGCATTATTTCATCACGGACGGGCATCCTGGTAGAACCACTGACCTTCCGTAAGCCAGCTTAATGGCTTCCTCAATTGAAGAATGCAACTCCCAGAGCGAGGCTCAAACCCACGTCGGTGAGGGGCAAGTGGTTCAAACGACTCTGCCACGGAGGCCCCAAAACAGTGTTGTAGGATAAAATGAATTTAGCTGTACTTAACAGCCTATGCAGAAACATTGACAAAATAAAAAATGTTTATGATCTGTGACATTTTATAGAAGTAGCTAATACTTTGGAAACTTTGATATGATGATATAAGAGATATTCCTCTGTAATAATATCTTGGACAATAAAAAGTCCTTTATACGAACAGAGTGCAACATTTGTTTTCTTTGGAGCTTAGTCACAAATTCTTTGTTCGCGTGAAGGAGTCAGTGTTCATCTAAAAATAGGTTAAAATATCACATCGCCCCGTCTCCGCAAGCATCCAATTTAAAATAAGAGCAGACTCACTCGGTTGGGTCGAGCCTCTGTACGAGAGATGATGAAAAGTGATACCTAGCCATTTCGTGGCAGAAATATGCCGCCATAAACACCGAAATTGGTATTTGCATCTTTTGTGACTTAGGGATTACAGCCCAATAAATTTCAATATCAAGAGCACATGTATAACGAGTGTTTGACCATCCAAATTACAGAGATATTAAACACAAATGACAGAGGCCTTATTTGAATAAACACTGCATCTAAATATACTGAATGCATTGTGTAGAGTGTAAAGATAATGACAAATATGGTATTTTTGATAAATCAATGGCAATTAATATTGGATAAGGCCCTTAAAGTGAAGGTGTAATTCAGCGACGTCTGGCGGAAAGCGTCAAAATGCGTCGAGAGATGCAAGAGGGCGATACTCAACGGACATTTTTTTTTTCATTCTCGGCTGGATAATCTTGTTGGTTAAGCACTATATTTGCTGTGTATGTGCAAGTCTTTTCTATATGACAATGGGTACCTTTGAGAATTATGAAAGGCATTTCAAAATTCATTTATATTTTGGAGACCGCTGATGTGTATAAATCTTATTTATCATTCAGACATTTTATATCATTGCTGTATTACATACAACCATAGCAGTTATCAAGCGCATTGTCATAATAAACATGAAAAATTATGAAAAACATTTGATGCATATGTTCTGTTTTGTATTGTAGGTAGTAATGATATACTGACAATTTAACTGTTATTGTTTCCGAACTCCCTATCGGTATTAGCTTGCTCAACATCTGTTACTGAAAACATCTCAACAAGTAACAAAAACGGGTACGTCCATTTGTCTGACGTTAAAAAACGACTACTTTAGTCTGACCGGTTGAATCTTTCTATATAAATGTCTGAGTTTGTTCAGATGCAGTAGTTCCAAAGATAAATGAGCCATGCCATGGGAAAACCAATATAGTGGCTTTGCGACCAGCATGGATCCAGACCAGCCTGCGCATCCGCGCAGTCTGGTCAGGATCCATGCTGTTCGCTAACGGTTTCTCTAATTGCAGTAGGCTTTAAAAGCGAACAGCATGGATCCTGACCAGACTGCGCGGATGCGCAGGCTGGTCTGGATCCATGCTGGTCGCAAAGCCAGCCACTATGTTGGTTTTCCCATGATACGGCTCAAATGATATCAAAAACAAGTATCTGGCGTATCAGTATCCTGAATATGTTACAACTTCACATGCTGCATATTATTTCTACATATTCCATTTCATATCTATTATTTTAAGATGCAACAAAAATCTTGAAGCACTTAATGAGATACATGCGACACAAACTTTTATGTATATTTTCGACTACGTCAAGGGACATAACACTGGTCTGACTGTGTGAGATTAAATTATAACATTATATATTCTCATATGGCAATGCTGATAACAATCCTAAGAGGATGACTCTGGGTCAATACTTTCTGAGATATGCCCGACACTAATTCGGACTGACGGATGGACGGGCGGGCGAGGGCAACACTAATTGCCCACTCAAACATAACGTGGAATCGGGGCAAATAAAAAAAATATTATATTCCATATTGTTACATTCTCTATGCAGAAGAAATCATTTACCGCCAGTTGCACCTTAAATTATACTGAATAACACATCTTCATATAATAATAATGTCCTAAACATTTCATGCGGAAAAAAAATATACGGCTTTCTTTGTACCGCAGGATCCAATGAAAATTTAGATAATTTCTGAAAGAATATTTGTATATGTACATGTATATGCACTTGCTTATTTGTACTTTGTTTCGCAATAGTAGGTAACTTGAAAATTACCACATATATTCACGTGATAAAGACAACTATGAAGAATGAAGTATGTTTCAGAAAGTATTAGATTTTTTAAAACGGAAAGGCTAAATAACTATTTGCAAACAGCATACACCGTATTAGTAATAAAACGTTTGCGTAACGTCAGAAAAAAAAGTGGGAAAATGCGCAACGTCAAACGCCGCCCACAGCGCCATTTGAGACTTTATCATTTTTTTGCAACTTCGTAGCTCGAAAACAAAGTCGGTAGTCAAGGACCTTTTTTCCCCGTTATTTTGCTGATCATGCTTTTAAAGTAATTGTGTAAATTTTAAAATATCTATGGACCAGTAAATGCATGCTCCCAATTTATACAAGAAACATCACTTACGTAGACGTCAGATTTTGGAACAACATATGCTAAGGTTTATGGCGACAACTTAATTAATCGGAAAGGTCAGACTCAAATTTATCACTTAACAAACTCGTGTGCAGCCACTGTCGCTGTGGGCAAACCTTTATCTGGTAGGAGTGTATTTCATTGAATTATCAAATGATTTTGTTATGATTTTTATGTCAGAAAAATGCACGAGAAAAGGGGGGGGGGGGGGGGGGGGGGTGGGGGGTAGGGGAAAATTTATGAAAAAATTGCGAAAGCGAAGTCGGTGACCCCCGATTTTTGCCAAGATTACCTATATTCAAACACACCTAGATTTCATCAAGGTAATCATTCTGACCAAAATTCATGAAAATCAATTGAAAAATGCAGCCTTTATCGCATACACAAGGATTTCTTTGATTTGTCCTAGTGACCTAGTTTTTGACCCTAGATGACCTATATTTAAACTTGACCTTAATTTTTAACCAATGCTTTCATTCTGACCAAATTTCATGAAGATCAATTGAAAAATAAGTCTATATCGCATACACAGGTTTTTCTTTGATTTGACCTAGAGAACTAGTTTTTGACCGCAGATGACCCATATTCTAACTTGACCTAGATTTAATCATATTTGACCGGGTGACATAGTTTTTGACCCTTGACCCATATTCAAAATGGACCTAGACTTCGTCCAGACAAACATTCTGATCAAATTTCATGAAGAACTGGTTTTAAATGCAGTCCCTATTGCATACACAAGGATTTTCTTTGATTTGACCTAGTGATATAGTTTTTAATCCCAGATGACCCATATTCGTTCTTACCATAGATTTTATCAAGGCTATCATTCTGACCAAAAGTCATGAAGATCAATTGAAAAATACAGCTTCTATCGCATACACAAGGTTTTTCTTTGATTTGACCTAGTGACCTAGTTTTTGAACCCCAGATAACCCATTTCCAAGCTTGACCTAGATTTTATCAAGGTAATAACTCTGACAAAATTTCATGAAGATCAGTTGAAAAATACAGCCTCTATCGCATACACAAGATTTTTTTTGGTTTAAACATATTTTATTAGCGAAATGGTTTACAAAATACATATACAATCAACAAAATTCGCAAAAACGCTTAGGATAGGATCGAAAGCCTAAGGCTTATATAGATCTTTTTTGACCTAGTGACGTAATTTTTGACCCAAGATAACCCATTTTCGAACTGGGCCTAGATTTCATCATGGTAATCTTTCTGACCAAAATTCATGAAAATCAATTGAAAAATACAGCCTGTATCGCATACACGAGGATTTCTTTCATTTGACCTTTTGACCTAGTTTTTTTTTATCCCAGATAATCCATTTTCGATATTTGCCTAAATTTCATCAAGGTTATCATTCTGACAAAATTTCATGAAGATCAGTTGAAAAATATAGCCACTATCGCATACACAAGCTCAATTTTGACAGACGACAGACAGACGCCGGACATCGAGCAATCACAATAACTCAGGTGAGCTGCTCAGGTGAGCTAAAAATGGGGAAAAACTTTTTGAATAAAATGAACGCCCCGAAACTGAATTAATCGCCATGAAAACGGCAACGTCACAACTATTTCCGACTAGGTTCAAACGTGAAATTTCGACGACATTTGCGTAAAAAGTGAGTATTTGACCTTTTCAATTTTATATGCTTCATTGATTTTATTAATTTAGAGCATTATCGTTTATTAGAAAGCATTGTAGACATGTAGAAAACAAGAAGCTGCGTTCAATAAACGCTTGATGCCCCCAGTGGCATCCTTGTCTATAGATTTTGCACCAAAAGTCCAAAACGAGGTCAAGGTAAGGGGTATTGATGCTAGACGAAACGGTCCCATTTGTTTAATCAAGAGATGGCCCATATAAAGCAACTTAAGTCCAAAATGAAGTCAAGGTCAAACTGAGGTCAGGTGATGTCTGAAGATGAGGAATGGTCATAGATTACATCTGCATTAGTATCAAGTCATTCTAGTAAAAGGTATTGATGCTAGACGAAACGGTCCCATTTGGTTAACCTTGTACGGACGGACGAACGGACGGACGTACGCACGAACGAACGTACGCACGAACGAACGGACGGACGGACAGGACAATCACTATATGCCTCCCGCATCAGTAGATGCTGGGGTCATAAAAACATTCTGTGTTAGTCAAGCAGTAAAGTAGTGTTGTTTGTTTTGTGGGGTTTAATGTCGCACTTACAGGTCATACATCGTTGATGGTGGAGGAAGACCCCAGGTGCCCCTCCGTACGGGCGGGCACCTGGGTAGAACCACTGACATTCCGTAAGCCCACTGAATGGCCTTCTCAACTGAAGAATACAACGCCCCGGGTGAGGCTCGAACCCACGTTGATGAGGGACAAGTGATTCAACGTCAGACCCCTTAACGACCCTGCCACGGAGGCCCTAAAAGGGTGGAAGGGTGGTGTAGGAGAATATGAATTTAGCTGTACTTAACAAGTTACACAAAAACATTGACAAAATAAAAATGATCGGCGATAATTTTGATATGATGATATAGTGGATATCTTCCAGTAATAATATCTATAAAAAGATCTTTGTACGAATAGAATGCAACCGTTGAGCTTAGTCACACATTGTGAAGAACTTTGTTTGCATGAAGGAGTCAGCGTTTATCTAAAATAGGTTGAAATATTATATCAACCAATCTCCACAAGCATCCAATTCAAAATAAAAGCAGACTCGGTTTGGTCGAGCCTCTGTACAAGGGTTGATGAAAAGTGATACCTAGCTATTTCGTGGCAGAAATATGCCACCTTACACTTCAACATTGGTATGGATTTGCATGTGTTGTGACGTTGGGATTACAGCCCAATGAATTTCAATATCAAGAGCACATGTACAACGACAGGCAGTAGTATATGGTTTGGTCATCCAAAACCACTGAGATATTAAACACATTTCAAAGAGATCTTATTTGAATAAACATTGCATCTAAATATAGGGGTGACCGGGGCAAGTCGGAACAAAAAGTACTGATCGAACCGTTCTGTGAATTTCTAACACATTCGGCAAATCAGTTATAAATATATTTTAGCAATGCATCGCATTTTTTTACCTTAATTCTTTTGTTTTGCTTTATTTATCTGTTATTTTTGCACTAATGTTAGATCCTTTCTCAGCGCGGATTTTATTTACATTGTGTTGTCTAACTTGTTGAACATAGGGTAAGTGCGAGGTTGGCATGCCCTAAACGCGTTTAAACCCCCAGTTTCCTTTATATAGGTTACTGACCGTTCAAAGGCGGTGCCCCTATTTTCAACTAGTTGTTTTGTCTGTCTTGTATTGTCTGTTGCGTATATTTTCTTGTTTGTTGTAAGCGTTTATTCCTCCTCCTCATTCCCCCCTCCTTTCCCTTGCATTTACGCTACTTTTGCATCCCCTCCCCCTTTGCTTTGAGGAAGTTTTTCATGGCTCCCCTTTGGCTTGGCAGCCGGAATCCTAAGACGGTACATGATTGTTTTTTTTTTCTACTTGTGTGGGTGCGTTTGTATGCTTGTGAGTCTATAACGGTGCCCTACTGTTTACTTATGTGGCTTGTTCGTTTTTCTATGTTATTCAGTTAGTCGTGGTTGTATGTTTATCTTTGGTATATGAGTGTCTGCGCTATCGTGGTGTACGCTGTAGTGTGACTGTTATTAAAGAACGTGGCATTTCCTTTGTATATTCGTCCTTGTTCAACTTTTCCCTTCGGGTTCCTGCCCCAACCCCCCGTCCCGCGGCCCAATTTTTCCCCTTACCATTTCCTTCTCCTCCATCTATATTTAGCATAAATTAATATGTACTTGTTGGATGTTTGAAGCAACCCGTCTGAAATATGTTTCCATTACAGCTTCTTTTTGTGGGCCTACTATGCAAATGCGTGGCTCTGTGGCTGTGTTTTTGGTGCTATGTGCTTCCGAGAAATCTACCCTTACCTATTATCTTTTATCAAAATAGACTAGTCCAAAGTAACAAGGCGTGATGTTCCAACAAATTGAAACTAGTGACCTAGTTTTTGACCCCACATGACCCAGATTCAAACTTGACCTAGAGGTCATCAAGACAAGCATTTTGACCAATTCTCATGAGTTTCAAACTTAAACCGTGGACTCTAAAGTGTTAACAAGATTTTACTTTGATCTTGCCTACTGACCTAGTTTTTCATCCCACATGACCCAGTTTCGAACTTGATCTAGAGTTGATCAAGACAAACAGGTTGACTAATTTTCATGAGTTTCAAATTTAAATTGTGGTCTCTAGAGTGTTTACAATATTGTCCTTTGATCTGGCCTAGTGACCTAGTTTTTGACCCCACCTGATTCAGTTTCAAACTTGACCTAGAGATCAACAAGACAAACAATCCGACTAAGTTTCATTAAGGTTGAGTCACAACTGTTTCCTCTACAGTATTCACAAGCTTTTCCTTTGATTTGACTGGGTGACCTAGTTTTTGATCCCACATGGCCCAGAGTCAAACTTACCTAGAGATCATGAAGACAATCATTTTGACTAATTCTCATGAGTTTCAAACTTAAATTGGGGTGTCTAGATTGTTAACAAGATTTTCCTTTGATCTATTTTAGTGGCCTAGTTTTTGATCCCACATAACCCAGATTCAAACTTGACTTAGCGATTATCAAGACAAACATTTTGACCAAGTTTCATGTAGATTAAGTCACAACTGTGGCCTCTAGAGTGTTCACAAGCTTTTCCTTTGATCAGCCTGCTGACACAGTTTTTGATCCCACATGACTTAATTTCAATCTTGACCTAGAGATCATCAAGACAAACATTCTGACTAAGTTTCATAAATATTGGGTCACAACTTTGGCCTCTAGAGTGTTCACAAGGCAAAATGTTGACGGACGATGGACGCCGACGGACGCCAGACAATGACCGGTCACAATAGCTCGAATTGAGCACTTCGTGCTCTGGTGAGCTAAAAATCTGGTGTTTCGCCTACAGTATACCAACGTAATTCAAATGCATTAATTTTACACTGAAAGCTGGCATGATCGCAGACTAATTTGAATTTGCATTCAAATGATTTTGGCAAAGAGAAAAGAGAAATAACGCTTTCTTTAGACACTCAGACGACCGACAAGCATGACCGGACGGAGCAAGTCTGATCATTGTTCCAATATGCCCCGACCACGCTGTTCCAATTTACCCCAACCACGTGTTAGCTTCTGTCATGGTCTTGTGAAAGCGCGCCGATGACAATGATTCAAATTGTAGTGTTTCAGATGTTAGCTCAGAAAAAGGACTTTTAAATCATGCATAACGATAAACAATGTTTCTATATACAAAATGCGAAAATTTACTTGCAGAGTCGAAAATTAAACTTTTCTCACTCCGTCCTTTTGTTTTGACTTCCCGCCATTGAAACTTTTGGAGAAAGCAGGTACATGTTACTTCAGTCTTATCAGCCATTCTCCCAAAATCGACTCATACTGGGAAAAAACATGTCGCCGAGCTTTCAGTAATATTTTTCAAAATGTTCGCGCACAAAACTGCACTTTGGCTTAAGCTTATATCAGCAATATATGGACATTTACATAAAACATGTTTTGGTATCTTGTTGCACACTTAGCATCCACGAGTAGACGTTAAAATTGCCAAATATTGCAAAAAACCCATGTCGCCAAGCTAATTTGCGAACTAAAAAGGATTGATTCGTCATTTTACGGCATCATTTCTTATTGGTGTTTCAACTTTTTAACAGTACCTGTATTTATCATGATACAATGAAGCGTGTTTCCCATCAGAAATTGGTATTTTGATAGTAATTTCTCTTTGAATCGATGTCGCCAATTCACACCTATGGTACCGTAACGAATTTTAAACATAGTCTAGCGTAAGATGATTACAGTTAAATAATCGTTTTGAATGTGTAAAAGGTTAAAGTCATCAGTAAAATTCCAAGAATAGGCTTGCCAAAACAAATAAACTCTTAGAAGCCGTTCAAAGTCAGAATTGAAAATGTCGCATTTCAAGTACTATGCTTCCGTAACGCTACTATTATAAAAACTGGGCGCCCAAATGTGAAATTTGAGTGGGAACGATAAAAACTGTACAGAGAATGCTTCGAAACATAATCTGTCACAACGGTAAGTTCATTTTTCTTTATTATAATAAGAAAATAAAGAGTTTTCTATATGCTTCCGTAACACCTATTTTCCGTGACGTTATGTTCCGTAACAAACTAAAAAGCCGTGTTTAGGCGAATTACAGTCAAAGAAATGTTATATAAAAATGGTGTTTTATTCGAGATGTTGTATAAAATTGCTGTTTTATTTTTTTTTATTAAAAAACTGACATTTTGGAAGAGTATGATGGTAGAAAAGTATATTTGCAGATAATGGTGATACAAACTGAGATAACGATTCCTAAGATGGAAAATTATGTGAACTAAGTGCCTTCTGTTATTACACAAAATCTTTCTATTGCAAAGTTCTGTTATAGTTCTAAAAATATTTAGTATTTCTGACTTTTTTGTATGGCTTTAAAGAAGTTACTTTTTATATGTTCCGTAACAAATTTTCGGAAAAGTTTCTATGACAGTTATTCAGTTGTTTGAGATAGCTGATGTTCTTAGAACCTACTGTTTAACTTCAGACTGTTGTCTTATGCGTTTAATTTAGACAAGTTGCATTTCTTTTCTTTTCAAGAATCTGTCAAGGTTGCTGACATTTTGAGACAATTTCATGATTTTGCTGATTTTCGCATTTCTTAAATAGTATTTCAGTTAAATAAAAGTTTACAAAGATGTATAAATTTTCGCCGTCGGTTTTTATCCTTTAATATATTTATTTGTATGTAGAATGACTTTTTATCCAAATAATTTGAAGTAAGTAGCAAATTTTATCATTTCTACATAATATAACCGAAAGAACCTATTTTCCATAACAAAATAAGGCTCTATTATCTGGAGGGCATCGTGGTATCTGTACTTCTGCTAGATCGATGAAAAGAAAATCTAACTTATTGAGTCCTAAAATCAGTAATGTTTCATTTTCTCGTAAGTGTAGCTTTTGCGTAAACACTAATGATATATCACATCCTCGTATGAAACTGTTGGCCAAAATGCTGCTTTGTTTCTTGTGCATGTTACAAGAAAAATAATCTTCCTGAAGTATAATGTTTTCATCTCTTCGCGGTCTGAATCTCTTCCTTTAAACAAATTTACTGCAAAAGCATGTTTGACCGCTAATATAAATCATGTAACCGCAATATAATAAAGCTATGCCCTAACCTAAGCTCCGTAACGTAGATTTATAGGGCACTTTTTTAAATTGTCGTATCTCGCAAACAAGAGACTTTTTATGAGTAATTCTTTTCTGATAAACCGCAGAGGATTCGAAGTTTAAAAAAACATATAAACCATTACGTTACCATGAACTTCAATTTTCGACTATTCGCATGCTGCAAATGAGTCGATTTTGGGAGAATGGCTGTTATATCTTATCAAATATCATGTACATTATTAACATATTAAAATTATCACCCTTGTTCAGACTAACCCCGGTTTCCCCTACCAGTGAAGTTGAATGCATTGTGAAGGGTGTACAGAAAATGGAAATTATGGTATTTTTGATAAATCAATGGCAAATGACTCTGGATAGGGCCCTTAAAACAATCAAGTTATATGCACATTCCCACAGGTACCCGTCCTGTCTTGGTGTCCATACGAAAACAATTTTGAATAGGACAAGTATATACGCGCTGGGAAAAATATTTCATGATGGACCTGTGAATTCTTTACTTATGGGTGAAACAGGTCTCATAAGCGTAAATACGACTAGCTTCTACTGATTATAAAACATACCGTACGATTTGTTGTGAATTAACTGTTGTTGTACTTTTAGTAGTTCAACCGTCACCCTTGTTTAAGAGCAACATTTAAAAAACACGTTTTTTTTTCATCCTCAAGTAATAAGTAAGTAGGCTCACCCAGTTTAATCAATCTAGACGCACAATCTAATTTTATACATAGAGCGCGTACTTCACCCGATTTACATTCGGAACATTTTCACGCGTTTCGGGCTTTATCGTATGTTTAACATGTGATTTTTGAACCGTCCAAAGATGTTGGAAATATTTGTCTCATTGTTTATTTTTTTAAATAAAACTGTTACTGCTTTCATTGTCTACCACTATTTTTCCACCCTTGCCTGAAAAAACAGTAATGAGTTTCCCCCTCTGGAAAATCTTTAAAAAAGGAAAGAAGACAAGAAGGAAAGAAAATGTTTTTCGAAAAAGGCAACATTAGGACTGCATGTAAAGTATATGTGGCTGCTGCTACATACGACCCCGACATAATTCATATTATTTATCTAAAAGAAACTAAGAATTTTACCTTCAAGAAAGCTTGATTTTATCATTTTTCCAAATTTAACAGGTTAGTCCATAAAACTGTCCCAGAATGCAAAAAATGAAGTGCTGAATTTTCAAAATTTCCAGGGTGGGGGCGGGGAACGGGGGGTGGGGGGGTGGGGGGGGGGCAGGGGATCGGACCCCCTCTGAGAAAATTGGCTGTGTCCGTGCATGGTCACTATACCTGTCCAGTACTGGACATTATGGTAAACGCTTCTTTCCTGCACAAATGACAATTTCGCAACTTCTGTCCAGTTTCTACAAATTTCTGGCCGGGATAAACCATTTGACTTGTATTCTTACATGGAAAAGGTGCTTAAATTGTTTGCCGTAACGCTATGGAGGTTTACTAGGACACGCTGTGGAACAACCAAAAATGTTCGGTTCACTTCAGTAACAGTAGAGGCTACCTTGCTGCTATTTACACATCATGCATTTATAAAATAGTAAATAATCTTTTTCTGACAAGTCAACATGTAGCCTTAAATAACTTACATTTAAATTCAAACAAGCCAACTTGTCTAGACACTTGCAAAATAACAGTGACGATCGGCCATTTTGTTGCAAAACGAAAGTAGAAAACCCATGCCGTTCTTGGTGTCTTTGAATTTAAATATAAGTTATTTAAGGTTGTATACTAGGTAGAATAGGATTGTTTACTGTTTTCTAAATGCCCGATGTGTAAACGGCAGCAGGGTAGCTTGCATTGGTACTGAACTGGACAATTTGGTTGTTCCACAGCGTGTCCTAGAGAACCTCCATGGCGTTACGTCAACATAAGCACCTTTTCCATATAAGAGTATATAGGAATAAAAAATGTTCAAAAGATTTTTTTTTTCGTTTTAGGATTAAAACAGTGGTTTTTAACTTTTTTTGGAGGGGGGCAGCACCCATATGGACACCAAGACCTGACGGGCACCTGTGCACATTCCGTGATATTACTAATTGTGGATCAGCAGCCAGTCGTTACACTAACCTTAATATCACTGGTTAAAGGTGTTGTTTTGAAACTTGTAAAAAGTATGTGAAAGCGTTAGCCAGAACGTTAATGAAATAAAATAAATTGGCAAGACGTACTTAGATTTGTTTTCACTTTGCATTATACTGGCATTATATTTAATAAATTTAACTCATATGCTGCATTGTTTCAAAGTCATTCAAGTTAATTTTTCGTGCATCAGACTGTTCTAACATTATTTTTGACGGTGTTAGCTGCCCATAAGACAGTTTACTCAAGGGAAGTTACTCTAAGAAACTGGTCAAAAACTATGACATTATCATTGAAAAAAAGTATGTATTTTGTATAATTTCAATTGCTTTCATTGATCTGGATCATATTAATCGAATGTGATCAAATGAGTTGGATATACAGATTATAACCTGTGGTAACCGCAGATCTATCAACCCAAAGAGCTAAAAAAAAAACAATGTATTTTGTCATAGGAGTACGCGTAATATCTATATTTAGAGACACAATGAATCGGACCATATTTTGCCAGTCTATGCTTCATGTGTACAAGAAGAGTCAGTTTTACTTTTTTATTTTACAGGATACATGCACATCATTTTCAAGTGTAGATGGGTAGATTAATAGGTGTCATTTTGAAAATTTACACGTGGGAAGGATAGGGATAACTAAGGTAGGTTAATTCATGTGATACTTTCTAATGAACTGTAATAACTGAAATCCCGATTTGGCGAAAATAAGCCGCGGCTTAACATATAGGAGGGTATTTTCTTGATAATCAGTTTGTAGATATAAAAAACGGGAATAAATTTGTCAAATGTTTTCATGAACTGTCAAAATATTGTTTTTCTTATGTATATAGGCCCTATTTGACAAAATATCTATATCTGACATTGTGTACCATCACATAAAATAAAATTTGAAGTCCATACCTTTATGTCCAAGATATTAGTCACTTATTGCTTTTGTATCATAATTTGAGTTGCATTAGTAAACTGATCCTTCAAATGTGCACGGAAAATAGCAGGTTCTGACTACGATCTACCTATCCCTGAAATAATGATCAGAGGGGCACCTTGCAGTCTTAAATTTCTCCGCCATTAAAAGCTTGAAAGTCACTATATGATACAAAATTTGTCTCAACAACGAAAACGGTGTTTCAGTGAGCAGTACAATTATAAATAATGAATTTTACATTCAATTATTTGCCAGTTTGCTGCTTATTCAAATCTATACGTATCACTGTCGGATGAGCATTTGTTTGAAAGAGTATGTGCGTTACCACATGTACTCCGAGTGATTTTATTTCTGTATATTTTAGATCCAAGACATAAAGTGCCGCAGTTACAGAAACGCTTTTGAAATATCGAGAAAATCCAAGAGCATAATTGAATAAAGAACTATGGATAATGGAAAAAACGTTGTTAAGGCATGTTCGGTGCTTAAAGCTTCACATTGTTTGAGCCCAGAAGACACAAATCACGATTTTGGACAAAATTCAACAGTTTTTGCCATGTATGAGAAGGATACAGAAGCTACCATGCCATTGTCCAGCTTAGACCTTTTGACCATTGTGTTACCGCCGACTCCAGAAGATTCACTTATTGTAGGGTTAGGGCATGATGAAGAATTCTTGTTCGAAGACATCATTGCAGAATCAAGTACACCTGGTAGTATACCAAGCATCTTGAATTGTCGAGCAGATTTAGATTTGTATTTTCCTGTTGACATCGACACAATGCTTTTATCACATCCTAGTTCGCAGACTAAGCAAGCTGACGAGCAAACTGTTGTACAGGTCAGAACGATTGATTCGCAGACCCAGACCTTCTTGCCCGAAGAGGTCACCAAAGCACAACAGACAGTAAGTTTTCCTGAAACAAACGTTCATAATGAAAGTGAAATTTATTATCAAAATGAATGTACAGACAGTGCAGCAGGAGATATTAGTCTGGAGCAAAGGGCTTTTGATGTAACTATGTCAACAAAGCCTTCACATGTACTACGGAATGACCTGAGCAGTAAATCACATGTAAAGAGTAAAGTTAGCAATTCGTTAAAATTCCCACCTTGTGTAATCTGCAACGGCAAAGCGTCAGGTTCACACTACGGTGCGATAACATGTGAAGCATGTAAAGGGTTCTTCAGGCGTTACCTTCAAAAGAAAAAAGAATTCAAATGTACTAAGGGAGGAAAATGTGAAATTTCTAGTGGTAAAAAGGGGAACTGTTCAGGATGTAGGTTAAAGAAATGCCTTGCTCTTGGAATGTCAAAGGGGATGTCTAAGTTAGGAAGGTACACTCTTGCAAAAAGGACAGAAGCAATTATCAACATGAAACGACTAGAAGGAAATGAAGCACATGATTCAGTTACAGACGAAAGTGGTGTGGTTGTTGAAACTGGAAGCGATGCAAACAGCTGTAATTCAGAAACACATGTGATAATGCGACATCTTTTACAGAATACAAAAACATCAAAAATTTCTGGTGGCTTCAATGATATGCTCGTTGCTGAACTTGTTCAAGCAATGGAAGATTTAGAACCCTACGGCCCAAATGTAAAGACAAAGGAACAAATCAATGAACAGCACAAACATCAAGCTGAAAGGTATAGGCTAAAAACTGAACTCTTTGGTAAAATGAACAGGATACCTAAGGATGAATATAATAAATTGTATAAGGAATTTGGTATTGATATAGATGGTAGGATGGCTGATATGAAAATAGAATATGAAGATATTGAAGATGATACGGCACGTTATTGTAACTTTGCAAAGCACATTCCAGAATTTCACAATCTCCCTTTGCTTGACCAGTCAAATTTATTGAAAGCTTTGATGGCGGATTTTTTCACTGTTGTCATGGTTGATGCTTACAATGACGAACTTCGGACAATTATAAGTAAAAATGGACATGGCTATCATTTTGACGAGATGGCAGATAGAGAATATTCTGCAAAACTGCTGACACTCTTCAGGGGTGTGTGTTGTCGCCTGCAAAAGCTGGATCTTAGCAAAGCAGAAACTGCATTGCTAGGTGCTTTAACTTTAGTCTCGACTGATCGATGCAAACTGCAAAATCGGGCTCTTGTAGAAAAGATACAGTTGGCTATTACAGAATTGCTTCAACAGGAGATAAAGAAAAAGCACAAGCAAGCAGCTCGGAGCAGATTCACAAAGATTATCGACACTTTAACATACATGCGAGAGATGTCTGACGTTTTTACGAAGGAAAACAATGTGTTGTGTCAAGATGAAGTTTTGATTCAAGAATTTCCATTTTTAGTAGACTTTATTATTGAAGAAAATTAACTAAATACTTATTCGCAGATTAAATGAAAAGATTCGCGATCTTAAGGTAGTGAACCCGTAATGACAATCATAAATTTTCATGGTATTATCTATTCTCCGTATGATTTTCATGGTATTATCTATTCTCCGTATGATTTTTATGGTATTATCTAGTCATGGTATTATCTATTCTCCGTATGATTTTCATGGTATTACCTATTCTCCGTATGATTTTTCGCACCGAAAAAAAAAACCCTAAAGAAAACCAGCAGATTTTTTGCTGTTTTATTATATAAATGAGTTGATGTAATTATTGAAAACAAGGAAATAATGTTCCAGCAGTATCTGCCAGTGATTAATTTCAGTTACCCTAAACGTAATTCCATTTCGTTTCAAATTTATCAGCATAAGGCCGAGGCTCTGTTACCTTGGTATGGCAGTATCTAGATATTTAACATTTGCTTTGTAAATGTATATGTTTGCTTTTGTTTTTGCTTTTTTGTTACACTAAGAAATAAAAAGCACGAGAAAACAAATGGTACTTTTGTTTTGACAACTTTTTTGTTGGAAGATACTTTCTGATATTTTTATGGTACTTTAAATTGGACACAATGCAAGTGCTAGAAAATTAGATCTTTTTATGTTGCTTGTTATAGTTGTGAAACGTTGGGCATGTCAGTATCTGTAATTAACCCTTACCCTGCTATATTTCTATAATGAACTTTTCCATCTTTCAGTTTGGTCAGAACCATTAAATGTTAAAAGGTGTGCTTACCAAAAAGATACTGACTGAATGCCGAACGGTACAGATCATGATCAGACTGCACGGATGTGCTTGCTGATCATGACCTACACTGATCGCAAAGGCAGTAGTAATCGTGTCTAACATGATACGGGTTAACGACACTAAGTAGGTAGAAACTAGGGATGGGAACGAATATTCGAATATTCGAATATTCGAAAATCGGTCGAATATTCGAATATGAAAATCAGATTCGAATATTCGTAAATTATTGTATTTTTTTTTCCAAAAAAAGTATCATTGATTTTGGGCAATATGAGCATGCTAATTCTACAGAATAAAACCATGTCATGTTTGTTTATCGAGTATCAAAAGATGTCCAATTAAGAAGAAAATAGTTGGCAGGGCCATCGTTACGGATTAACAGTTTACAACAGGCGTCAATGTGTCAGATGCATGTCAAAAGATGTCCAGTTAACAAGACAATTACCTGGGTTCATCGCTACAGATTAACAGTTTGTATTAGGCGTGAATGTGATATCTTTTTTATCTTTTGTTCATTTTTATTGGCGCCTGTTTTATGTAACAAGTTGTAGAATTTTTTTTTTCGAAAACAATACCAAACTTGTAGATATTGCCGATCTTTTCACAATATTTTGTACGACGTTTCAGACCATCCGCAGAATCGGTTTTCATCCGCAATCGGCCGTATTCGAATTAAATTTTGAAGTACTTTATAATAAAATCAAGACATAGCATATGACTGATGCATAAGTTCATGTTGAAGGAGGTTTAAGTCTGCCTTACTTGCTTTTTACACGACGATTTTTACACGCCGATTGAAAAATTTCAAAATGGCGGCGGTAATACAACAGTGCGTCACGTGTTTAAATGGGACGACCTGCTATTTTTAAATAAAATTGCGACGGTCTAAATTATAACCGTTTTGATATTTTTGTATCATTTTGAAGCTAAAACACCGAATTAGTTAAATATGTTCATGATTATACTGACAGAATCGTGAAATAAAACGCTAGGATCGGCGGGTTTTGCTAGGTAGGATCGGGTTACCCGAAACAAACATTTGTTGGTCTTATTACGTACGATGATCCACGCTTTAAACAAATGAATACGTTGTGTATATGCCAATCACTTAATAAGAATTTAAAGCTTCCATTAAAATAAACCGAATATTCGAATATATTCGAATAAGGCAAACCGAATATTCGAATATTGATTTCAGTATTCGTTCCCATCCCTAGTAGAAACATGTACGTATTATCAAAAGTTGTAAAGGAGTATATTTTAGTATTGTCTAAGATGAATAGCAAAACAATATTTGAGCTGTGCCATGGGAAAATCGACATAGTGGGTTTGCGACCAGCATGGATCCATGCTGTTCGCTAACGGTTTCTCTTAATTGCAATAGGCTTTGAAAGCGAACAGCATGGATCCTGACCATCCATGCTGGTCGCAAACCCACTATGTTGGTTTTCTCGTGGCAGGGCTCATTTAGAAGAACATTAGGAAGCATAGACTGCAACCAATTAAAATTATCCCAGACTTGGTTTAATACAGTTTGTTAATGAGAGTTAATTATATGCGCAACTTCCATCAAAACCCCTGGCACTTGCCGTGGCAGAACACTAGCCCGACTTTTTTATTCAATTACATTTAATGCACTACATGATACATAAAGATCAGAAAATATAACAACACCGAATCCAATATTTTACAGCTCGAATATTCGGTGAAAGTGTTTTATACAAGTTTACCCTTATCATGCTGGACACGATTGATTCTGCCTTTGGGATTAGTGCATAGCATATTCGTGCAGTCTAATCAAGATCTGTACTGTTCGCCATTCAGATAGTATCTTTTTTATAAGCACCCCTTTTAACAGTTAATGGTACTATCCAAATTGAAAGATGGAGAAGTTCATTATAGAAATTTAGCAGGGTCAGGGATATGTAAACTTACAAGCTACATGTATATTATTGGTATTATGTAAAACGACGGAACGGAATACTTAAAAATATCACTACAACTCCTAGCTCGTATTTACATTAATCTTGAAGACTACTCCCTTCAGATCGATTTAATACTTTCGATACAAAGCGCTCTTTCATTTCAAGTACACAGTATATTTGCAAGGAAAGAGAATATCTATTTTGAATACTTGTACCGAAACAGTTTTATGTGTATCTTTATTTCTATGCACTTCGAGCACTTTCGCTCCTAACCCTTAATTGGTTTATATAAAAAACAGTCATTGTACACGTGTAGTCCGCTAATATGAAGGAAAACATTTTTCTGTGTTAGTCAAACAATAAAAGAGTGTTGTAAGATAATAAGAAGTTAGCTTACTCAAAACACTGACAAGAATAACTAGGTGTGTGTCCATAGTATATATACTGTATATGGTTTCATGACTCTTAATGAAATATTTTGTAAAATATATGCAAACTTTGAAGCAGTTTGTGTATATTTCAGTAAGTCGGGGACCATAACTCTGGTCTAGCTGAGTGAAAGCCCAAAGAGAACACCAAGTGGACATCTTCACATCCTGTGATGTTTTATGATTCTAGGTCATGCTCATTTTGAAATACATGGAGCATAACATCTTTTATCTTGCCTCCTACAAGTTTTTTGCATTCCTATTGGTCAATAGACGTTACGTGGAGAAAGGATATATTCCATATCCTGCTAGTATATTTCAGATATGAATTTTGATAAAAACAAAATGGCTGCCACACTGCTGGCGTAATTGTATCATGTCAGATTATTTATTAGCTCCAGCGATAGTATCGTTTCCGAGAGTAAATTTAGTGTTTTCATGCCGATTTCATTCTACTTAAGTTGAGGCTCATGAAGTTTGACAAAGGTTAGCCGTAAAAGCGGAATAACTCTGTATGGGATACACGGACGTTGAATTTCTTGTTTTAAGTTAAATCATCGTAAAATAAAGGAATTGACATATTCATTACTCAGGAGTTTGTTGTAGGATCATTTAATCTACGTGCAAGATAAATGATTTAACAGGAAACGGGATGAAAGCCGAAGTATCAAGACAACCAAGATAACCCATTTTCGAACTTGGCCTAGATTTCACCAAGGCTATCATTCTGACCAACATTCATGAAAATCAATTTGTTGGAACATCACAACTTGTTACTTTGGACTAGTCTATTTTGAAGGATTTCTTTGATTTGACCTTTAGACTAAGTTTTTTGACCCCAGATAACCCATTTTCGAACTTTGCCTAAATTTCATCAAGGTCACGAAGATCAGTTGAAAAATACAGCCTCTGTCGCATACACAAGCTAAATGTTGACGGATGACAGACAGACGCCGGATATCGAGCAATCACAATAACTCAAATGGAGCTAAAATGGAGAAAAAAACTTTTTGAATAAAATAAATGCCCCTAAACTAAATTAATCGCCATGAAAACGGCAACGTCACAACTATTTCCGACTAGGTTCAAACGTGAAATTTCGACGTCATTTGCGTAAAAAGTGTGTATTTGACCTTTTCAATTTTATATGCTTCATTAATTTTATTAATTTAGAGCACTATCGTTTATTAGAAAACATTGTAGACATGTAGAAAACAACAACATTCTGTGTTAGTCACGCAGTAAAGTAATGTTGTTTGTTTTGTGGGGTTTAATGTCGCACTTACAGGTCATACATCGACTGTCCAGATTTGATGGTGGAGGAAGACCCCAGGTGCCCCTCCGTAAATTGCCTTCTCAATTGAAGAATGCCCCGAGTGAGGCTCGAACCCACGTCGATGAGGGACAAGTGATTCAGAGCCAGGCCCCTTAACGGAGACCTTAAAAGAGTGGAAGGGTGGTGTAGGAGAATATGAATTTAGCTGTATTTAACAACTTACACAAAAACATTGACAAATTAAAAATTGTTTATGATCGGCGATACTTTTGATATGATGATATAGTGGATATCTTCCTGTAATAATATCTATAAAAAGATCTTTGTACGAATAGAATGCAACCTTTGAGCTAAGTCACACATTGTGAAGAACTTTGTTTGCATAAAGGAGTCAGCGTTCATCTAAAATAGGGTTGAAATATTACATCACCCAATCTCCACAAGCATCCGATTCAAAATAAAAGCAGACTCGATTTGGTCGAGCCTCTGTACGGGGGTTGATGAAAAGTGATACCTAACTATTTCGTGGCAGAAATATGCCACCTTACACATCACCATTAGTATGGATTTGCATGTGTTGTGACGTAAGGATTACAGCCCAATGAATTTCAATATCAAGAGCACATGTACAACGAGAGGCAGTAGTATATGGTTTGATCATCCAAAATCACTGAGATATTGAACACATTTGAAAGAGACCTTATTTGAATAAACATTGCATCTAAATATAGGGGAGACCGGGGCAAGTCAGTTATAAATATTTTAGCAATGCATCGCAATTTCTTCAAAAATATTGGCTCACTTTGTATATTGACTAAGTATGTATCAAAATAGACTAGTGCAAAGTAACAAGGTGTGATGTTCCAACAAATTGAGCGGGTGATCTACTTTTTGACCCCACATGACCCAGATTCAAACTTGACCTAGAGGTCATCAAGACAAACATTTTGACCAATTCTCACGAGTTTCTAAACCGTGGACTCTAGAGTGTTAACAAGATTTTCCTTTGATCTTGCCTACTGTAGTCTTTCGGATGTTAGCTCAGAAAAAGGACTTTTAAATCATGCAAACGATAAACAATGTTTCTATATACAAAATGCGAAAATTTACTTGCAGAGTCGAAAATTAAACTTTTCTCACTCCGTCCTTTTGACTTCCCGCCATTGAAACTTTCGGAGAAAGCAGGTACTGGTTACTTCAGTCTTATATCAAAAATCATGATCATTATTAACATATTACAATTATCACCCTTGTTCCGACTTACCCCGGTTTCCCCCTGCAAGTGTAGTCGAATGTATTTTGAAAGATGTAAAGATAATGGAAATTGTGGTATTTTTAATAAATCAATGGCAAGGGCCCTTAAAATAATCAAGTTATATGCACAGTCCGAGTTATTACTAATTGTGGATCAGCAGCCAGTCGTTACACTAACCTTAATATCACTGGTTAAAGCTGTTGTACTGAAACTTGTAAAAAGTATGTGAAAGCGGTTAGCCAAAACGTTAATGAAAAATAAATTGGCAAAACGAAGATAGATTTGTTTCACTTCGCATTACAGCAACTGGCATTATATTTAATAAATTTGAGTCATATGCTGCATTGTTTTAAAGTCATTCAAGTTGATTTTTCGTGCATCAGATTGTTCTAACATTATTTTTGGCGGTGTTAGCTGCCCATAAGATAGTTTACTCAAGGGAAGTTACTCTAAGAAACTGGTCAAAAACTATGATATTATCATTGAAAAAAGTAGGTATTTCATACCCAGAAATCTAAGCCAATTTGCTGGCTTATTGGCGAAATTGTCTCCCTTGAAAACAGGTTATCGGGTGTATCGATTAGTCATTATCGGTCAATTTACGCCTATTGAAATATAGAAGGAGAAAAACTTTAACACATCAAATGACATCAAAAGCATCATCTGACAATATTTATTAAGTTATTGAAGTAATCTACAATATTTGCACTTTCTTTCAATATAATTTTTAATAAAATAAAATATGATCTTCTTGCTTCCCGCAGCGTTTGAAATAAGTAACTAATTTTGATCCCGAGTCCCATTGATTTCTGTAGGAAATGACAGATTTTAACCTTTACATGGTCTTTTAGAATGATTTATTCTTATATTTATAATCATCTCACAACATTTATTAAGTTATTGAAGTAAACTAGAAAAGTTAATCTTTCTTTCAATGAGTTTTTTTTTAAATTACTTTTATGTCTTCTTGCTTCCCTAAACGTTTGAATATCACTGATTTTACTAATTTGGAAAATTTTGCCCGTCACAGTACACGTGTACTGATGACACCGGATAAACTGAATTAGATAGACATGTGTGTCAATCTAATTCCGTGTTTAATGTCATTACTTTGCCAGATTAAATAAAAATAAAGTTATTTCAAATTACGTGTTTAAATAAAAATATTCCATTTTTTAATTCATTTAATACCATTTTCACAACTAGAATTATTTATTGCATTAAAACGTATTAACATAAAGTTGATTAACATATAGAACTACATGTTCATATTTAAACTTGAATATTGTACATGTAAATATAACAAGTCCATTGGGTCGGGTGTAAATTTCATGTTTCTTGTTTGTAAGTATTATAATATTGTTGTTAAAAATTTCTTATCTTATCTTTTTGTAATGATTATATATGTATGATAAAATCAAATAACGTGTTTGACAATAAGTTAACCGAATGCTGACATATTTCTGTTTATTACCGTTACTAACTGGATTAGTGTCTGTTTGTCTGACATGCCCCGCGGCCTAAAGGGACAATTATTACGGCTCTTGCATAAACGCTTTAATGTTAAAATCTAAATTATGGACATGGAGTTATAAATTTTGATAATTTATCTTACAGTTCAAAATCCAAATTCACATTATTGTAAAGTAAAATGCATTTATAGGCCACGGATCCGTAATATTAAAAAAAATTAAATTGAAAAGACACATTTTCAAGGAGACCCGAAATACACATATATTTCGCCCTCATAAAAATATTTTAAAAATTAAAGGGACAATCCTCCAGATCGTTCGACAAAAAGAAAAAATACTTTTATAAATATCTGGATATAAATGCTATATTTCTTAAGAAGGCTTTAAAACTTAATTACTGACAAAGTTTAACTATATATTACGGGAATACTTGAGAATTTGCTGTTTTTCTACTTTATATGATGAAAATCGAAAAGCGATTGTAACGCTTTACTCAAGGTAAACTGTCTCGATTATAAGAAAATCTATATTTTGAAGTCATAATTCACTTATTCCGTTATAGCGCTGTTGGTTTCGACGAAATATTTTAGACACAAAAACACATCTTCTAGTATTAACAAACTTCAATTTGAGAGAATGATTATTTTTAGCCAAATCTGGAGGTCATTAAATACATATTTTAAAAATACGTTGAGTAATGGGAATTATATGCTTCCTGACAATTTTTAAACAAATTCCAGATTATCATTCAAAATCACCAATTTGAAGAAATAAGAATGTTATGTATATCAGGTAATAAACATGTACGTTGATCTAATTCCGTCTTTGTCAAATTTGGTTAAAACTGTTATTTTAAATTACATGTTTGAATAAAAATATTTAAATTTCAAAAATTATTTTTTGATTAATTAACTTTTGATTTATGATTCACATATATTTTGCCCTTAAAAGATATAACTAAAAGTTTAAATACATATCTAAAATGAGACTATCCTTCCCGGCTCTCAATTTTGAAACAAAAACCCGATTATCATTCAAAATCACCAATTTGAGGAATACACTGCAAATTGCCTCGGGCAAGGTATAAACTCCGCTTGTGTAAAAAGTTTCACAATGTTGTCGCAATACCCCTAATTAACAAAACCAGTGTAAGGTCAAGATTATCAAGATAAGAGAGGTTAACAAAAGTCGATACTCGCGTTAAGATGGTGTAAAGGGAAACAACCAAATTTAACCGATCTGGCTTAATAATCAAGGGACAATACTCTTCAAAACACGGTCTCATTTCTGGACATGTGTATAATTTCAATTGCTTTCATTGATCTGTATCATATTAATCGAATGTGATCAAATGAGTTGGATATACAATTTATAACCTGTGGTAACCGCCGATTTATCGACCCAAAGAGCTAAAAAAAATAAACAATGTATTACGCATAATATCTATATTTAGAGACACAGTGAATCGGACCATATTTTGCCAATCTATCAGCTTCATGTGTACTAGTAGAGTCAGTTTTACCTTTTTATTTTGCAGGATACGTGTACATCATTTTCAAGTGCAGCTGGGTAGGTTAATAGGTGTCATTTTGAAAATTTACACGTGGGAAGGATAGGGATAACTAAGGTAGGTCCATGTGATACTTTATAATGAACTGTAACACCCTGAAATCTCGAAAATAAGCCGCGGCTTAAAATATAGGGGAGTATTTTCTTGATAATAAGTTTGTAGATATAAAAACGGGAATAAGTTTGTCATATGTTTTCATGAACTGTCAAAATATTGTTTTTCTTATATATACAGGCCCTTAGACTGGCTCCGTTCACTATGTTTGTTCTTATTAATATTTACATATAATATAAGTTTATTCATTAAGAGGGAAGTAACTCCATCAGGTTGTTTCTACATTGACATTTTTATTGCCCCTGGCCCTGGCTGCATAGTTATTTTTTATATAAATACTGCAAACAAAATAAGAAAATCTTAAGCTTCTAAAATAGCACATTTGATCTGATGGCTGAACCATACAGCCTGGTGAAAGTTGGCCAATGTAACCCTAGATTACCCCTGTAAACTGTTAACTACTGAAAACCGTATCAATTGTAAGGCAATTAACTATCCTACCTAATGACAAGTTCTCCTTGGTCATTTGAGAAAAACATCCAAGATGTTATTTTCTGGAAAAGTATAATATTTAGCCCATCCATTATTCAACAGTTTAATAGTAAAATTTAAGGTAAGTGTGAAAATATTGTGTGTGGATAATTAGTTGGAATTAACATAAACTAGGGATTTTTTTATGAATTTAAGGTTTTATTAATTGTTAATAATGGAAACTCCATCTAAAGAAAGTGTTATGGTAAAATTAACCCTTACATCAAAAAATTTCAAATGTATTTTATGTGCAGAAATGAAAGAAAACAGAAAAGAAAGACAGCGCTTGTTTCATGGTCAAGAAAAAAAACAACAGACTTGTGGTACATAATTGAGCAAGTTAATGTATGTATTTCGGAAGATGACAACAGCGAAATTTGCTGTAGAAATTGTGCTTATGACTGGTTGCACATTTGTTGTTTTTTTTTTTTGTTTTTTTTTTAAATGTAGATTCTACATTTATATGGGGCATACATTAGAAAATTGAGAAAATGTTTAAATAAACAAATAATTGAAATAAAAATGTCCAATGTCATTTAGTAAAACTACATTTTGGTGGGAAGGGTCTGGCATCAACGCGGGGCTCAACCTCCGGGCTAATAATCTACTGATAAAATTCATTACTTGTATGTTAAATAGGTTTGACATTTTATGTGATTTTCCGCCATGTGGTTTGTTATGTTGCTCTACATTTCTGTTTTTTAATTCATTTATATTTTGGATTTATAATACTTTTAATGTGTTCACTCTGATTTGTCATTATGTATTTTCATTGTATGCTACACATATATGTTTATGAAAAACTTGGAAGTTATTTCTTGCAAATTTCCAGAAAAAGCATTTTTCTGATTTTCTTTTGGTAGAGACTTTTATTTTCATTTGATTGGAGTCCGATTTAAAACAACAAAATCTGTACTATGCCCATGGATGCCTTTTGTAACCAGTTGAATATGCTTACATATAACAGAAAATATGAGAAATTTGGCGATCGTTTTGTGTCTCTTAGTAGAGATAGGAGTTACACAAAACTTTCTTTATATGCATCTTAAGTTTATAAGAGACTAAATAGCAAAAAAATGTTAGTGTTCGTGTATAATATGAAAATGTGATTGATCGATTAATCCCCAAGAAGGATTTATTATTTGTCTATGTGAACACTAATATTCTATTTTTGACTGTACATCACAAACATACTGATGGTATTATACCAAATCACAACACTTTTGCAGGTAAATCAGTTATGAGACTTTTGCAAATAAAACAAACCATAAAATTATCAGACATTATATTGTCTCATGCCATCACAACTTTTCTCGGGCTATAGTCTGTATTTTCACAGTAATTGGATCATTGAAAAAAAAATCCAGCAAAAATACTATAGGGGTGTTGATTTGTATCATCGTGTAAGCTTTTTGTATAAGTATTTAACAAGATAATCATTATGATTATACTCTGTTTATATGTAAGACCTATTTGGTTAAATCATTAAATTGTTTTAATTTACTGCTGTCATTTCATATTGTACTAGTTACTACAGAGTACAATTAAAGTGTTCTTTGATGTTTTTTTCTGACTATCCTTTTTCCATTATTTATTCAGTTTACCTAAACTCCGTGACAAAATGATATAAATAATTTCATTCAAGTCTTGTACTTACTACTTCTTTGTGAAGTGTGTTTCATTCACAAACATTGCTTTGAGGGCCCTGTTCTTTGACAGATTAATTAGCAAAGATCTGTGTTCACCAATGACTCTGGATAGCAAAAACTATATTGGCTTAGCATTCATGTAACTGTTATATATATTTCACTGTATATATATCTATATATATCCATCATGTAAATACACTAAATCACTGCTTGGCTTTTCATAAAAGCCACAAGAGGTGACACAACAATAATGGTATATTTTGTGCTGTCATTATGGAAAAAATCAAAAGCAAATGGGCAATTTCAAAGGTTAAGCTTTTACAACATGCTCTTGGTTTGGTTTTATTTGTTCATATTTTATTTTTTTTTTTAGACTTTTAAGTATAGCTTCTCTATTAAAGGTTTATAATGATCTAATTCTTGAAAATAGATCACAAATCCTCTGTTAAATATGTATCCCTTTTGTATGAAAGCACATTTCTGTTGTCTGATAAGCCATTAGAAACTGAGGGCAGGCCATGAATGGGTAAATTAGCTTCGGCTCATTAAATGATGGCTAGCACATGAAGCCCTTAGATAACATGTTACAGTGATAGCAGTTGATTATCACTAAAAGAAATTAATGGGAATTTGTCTCACAAATTTGTGAGACACTGGTAGCCAACTTTCACCAGCCCCTATGTTCGGAGCCAGGGGCAATAAAAATGTCAATGTAGAAACAACCTGCTGTAGTTACTTCCCTCTTAATGAATAAACTTATATATGTGTAAATAAGAACAAACATAGGAACGGGAGCCAGTCTATGGTCAGCCATCAGATCAAATGTGAAGCTTAAGATTTTCTTATTTTGCTTGCAGTATTTATATAAAAAATAACCATGCAGCCAGGGAGCCAGGCTAATAGGCCCTATTTGACAAACTATCTATATCTGACATTGTGTACCATCACATAAAATAAAATTTGAAGTCCATACATTTATGTCCAAGTTATTAGCCACTTATTGCTTATTGCTTATTGCTTTTGTATCATAATTTGAGTTGCGTTAGTAAACTGATCCTTCAAATGTGCACGGAAAATAGCTGGTTCTGACTACGATCTACCTATCCCTGAAATAATGCTCAGAGGGGCACCTCCGCCATTAAAAGCTGGAAAGTCACTATATGATACAAAATTTGTCTCAACAACGAAAACAGTGTTTCAGTGAGCAGTACAATGATAAATAATGAATTTTACATGCAGTTATTTGCCAATTTGCTACTTATTCAAATCTATGCGTATCACTGTCGGATGAGCATTTGATTGAAAGAGTATGTGCGTTACCACATGTACTCCGAGTGATTTTATTTCTGTATATTTTAGATCCAAGACATAAAGTGCCGCAGTTACAGAAACACATTGAGAAACCCCGAGAAAATCCAAGAGCATAATTGAATAAAGAACTATGGATAATGGAAAAAACGTTGTTAAGGCATGTTCAGTGCTTAAAGCGTCACATTGTTCAAGCCTAGAAGACACAAATCACGATTTTAGACAAAATTCAACAGTATTTGCCATGTATGAGAAGGATACAAAAGCTATCATGCCATTGTCCAGCTTAGACCTTTTGACCAGTGTGTTACCACCGACTCCAGAAGATTCACTTAGTGTAGCGTTAGGGCATGATGAAGGATTCTTGTTCGAAGACATCATTGCAGAATCAAGTACACCTGGTAATATACCAAGCATCTTGAATTGTCGAGCAGATTTAGATTTGTATTTTCCTGTTGATGTACAGCTACAACCACACGTCGACACAATGCTTTCATCACATCCTAGTTCGCAGACTAAGCAAGCTGACGAGCAAACTGTTGTACAGTTCAGAACGATTGATTCGCAGACCCAGACCTTCTTTCCCGAAGAGGTGACCAAAGCACAACAGACAGTAAGTTTTTCTGAAACAAACGTTAATAATGAAAGTGAAATTTATTATCAAAATGAATGTACAGACAGTGCAGCGTCAGGTTCACACTATGGTGCGATAACATGTGAAGCTTGTAAAGGATTCTTCAGGCGTTACCTTCAAAAGAAAAAAGAATTCAAATGTACTAAGGGAGGAAAATGTGAAATTTCTAGTGGTAAAAAGGGGAATTGTTCAGGATGTAGGTTAAAGAAATGCCTTGCTCTTGGGATGTCAAAGGAGATGTCAAAGTTAGGAAGGTACACTCTTGCGAAAAGGACAGAAGCATTTATCAACATGAAACGACTAGAAGGAAATGAAGCATGTGATTCAGTTACAGACGAAAGCGTAGTGCTTGTTGAAACTGGAAGTGATGCAAATAGCTGCAATCTAGAAAAACATGTGATAATGCGACATCTTGTACAGAATACAAAAACAGCAAACATGTCTGGTGGCTTCAGTGATATGCTCGTTGTGGAACTTGTTCAAGCAATGGAAGAATTAGAACCTTACGGCCCAAATGTAAAGACAAAGGAACAAATCAATGAACAGCACATACATCAATCTGAAAGGTACAAGCTAAAAACTGAACTCTTTGGTAAAATGAACAGGATACCTAAGGATGAATATGATAAATTGTATAAGGAATTTGGTATTGATATAGATGGTAGGATAGCTGATATGAAAATAGAATATGAAGATATTGAAGATGATATGGCTCGTTATTGTAACTTTGCAAAGCACATTCCAGAATTTTACAATCTCCCTTTGCTTGACCAGTCAAATCTATTAAAAGCTTCTTTAACGGATTTTTACATTGTTGTCATGGTTGACGCTTACAACGACGAACTTCGGACAATCATAAGTAAAAATGGACATGGCTATCATTTTGACGAGATGGCTGATAGAGAATATTCTGCAAAATTGCTGTCATTGATGAAAGATGTGTTTTGTCGCCTGCAAAATCTGGATCTTAGCAAATCAGAAACTGCTTTGCTAGCTGCTTTAACTTTGGTCTCCACTGATCGATGCAAGCTTCAAAATCGGGCTCTTGTAGAAAAGATACAGTTGGCTATTACAGAATTGCTTCAACTGGAGATAAAGAAAAAGCAAAAGCAAGCAGCTCGGAGCAGATTCACAAAGATTATTGACTCTTTAACATACATGCGAGAGATGTCTGACGTTTTAACGAAGGAAAACAATCTGTTATTTAAAGATGAAGTTTTGATTCAAGAATTCCCATTTTTAGTAGACTTTATTATTGAAGAAAATTAACTAAACACTTATTCGCAGATCGAATGAAAAGATTCGCGATCTTAAAGTAGTGAACCCGTAATGACAATCATCAATTTTCAACGGATTATCTATTCTCCGTATGCTTTTTCGGCATTCAGCCATAACAATAACAGAAAATTATTTTACCTAACATGGAACGTAAAATGCCGATTGTCACTACGGGTCCACTAACTTAAAAATACGTATCAGTGTGTCAAGAATAAAGTGTCTTGCACAGAGATATAAGAAAAGGTTAAATAAAACATACGTATAACTAACCTCCTTAAGACTAAAGATTAAATTTAAATGTGTATGTAAAGAAAACCAGCATTTTTTTGCTGTTTAAAGAGTTGACGTAATTATTGAAAACAAGGAAATAATGTTCCAGCAGTATCTGCCAGTGATTAATTTCAATTACCCTAAACATAATTTCATTTCGTTTCAAATTCATCAGCATAATTAAGGCCTAGGCTCTGTTGCCCTGGTATTACAATATCTAGATATTTCACATTTGCTTTGTACATGTATATGTTTGCTTTTGTTTTGGCATTTTTGTTACACTAAGAAATAAAAAGCACGAGAAAACAAATGGTACTTTTGCTCTGACAACTTCTCTGTTGAAAGATGTTTTCTGATATTTTATGGTATTTTATTTTGGTCTTGTGTAAGGTGAATAGCAAATAAAATATTTAGGAGAACATTTAGAAGCATAGACTGCAACCAAGCAAAGTAATCCCAGAGTTGGTTTAATATAGTTTGTTCATTAGAGGTAATTATGTGTGCAACTCTCATCAAAATCCTTGACACAGACTGTGCCAGAAACTGTTTTATGCAGTTTCATTTAATGCACTGCATAATACTTAAAGATCAGAAAATATAACCTCACAGAATACATTATTTTGCAGCTCGAATATTCGGTGAAAGTGTCTTATACAAGTTTACCCTTATCATAATGAATACGATTGATTCTGCCTTTGGGATTAGTGTAGAGCATATTCGTGCAGTCTAATCAAGATCTGTACTGTTCGCCATTCAGTTAGTATCTTTTTGGTATGCACCCCTTTTAACAGTTAATGGTACTATCCAAATTGAAAGATGGACAAGTTCATTATAGAAATTTAGCAGGGTAAAGGATATGTAATCTTACAAACTACATGTATATGGTTGGTATATATGTAAATTAAACGACGGAGCGGAATACTTAAAATATCACTACAACTCGTCGTATTTACATTAATCTTGAAGACTGCTCCCTTCAGATTGATTTAATACTTTCGATACAAAGCGCTCTTTCATTTCAAGTACACAATATATTTGCAAGTAAAGAGAATATCTATTTTGAATACTTGTACCGAAACAGTTTTATGTGTATCTTTATTTCTATGCACTTCGAGAACTTTCGCTTGTAACCCTTAATTTGGTTTATACAAAAAACAGTCATTGTACACGTGTAGTCCGTTAATACGAAGGAAAACATTTTTTCTGTGTTAGTCAAACAATAAAAGAATGTTGTAAGATAAGAAGTTAGCTTGCTCAAAACATTGACAAAAATAACTAGGTGTTTGTCCATAGTGTATGTACTGTACTCTAGGTGAAATATTTTGTAAAATATATGCAAACTTTGAAGCAGTTTGTGCATATTTCAGTATGTCGTGGGCCATAACTCTGGTCTAGCTGAGTGTAAGCCCAGAAGGACACCAGGTGGACATCTGCACATCCTGTGATGGTTTATGATTCTATGTCATGTTCATTTTGAGATACATGGAGCATAACATTTTATGCCCTTAAGGCTTATTTTTGGCTATGTCAAGAGCAAAACGTGTGGCCGTGCAAAACGAAATCCAAACGAAAACATCGGTTGTACAAATTCACATGCTAAATAATAGTATTACATGGTTTCATGAGGTGATATAATCAAGATATATGCAGCACAAACTTTTAATTTTTCTATGTGTATTTCTTCACCGAGTCAAGTATCGGGCTATTAACTCTGGAATGGCTGAGTTAAATCCCAACAGAACACCAGTTGCAGAACTGTATTTA
This sequence comes from Mercenaria mercenaria, assembly GCF_021730395.1. NCBI lineage: Eukaryota > Metazoa > Mollusca > Bivalvia > Venerida > Veneridae > Mercenaria > Mercenaria mercenaria. The sequence continues at coordinate 56,982,286 of NC_069372.1, forward strand.
CTACATAACAATTTATAATGTTTTACGACTCTAATTCAAATACCAAGAAACATGGGACAGAAACTTGTATGCCTTTTATGCATATTTTTGACTAAATAAAGGACCATAACTTAAGTCTAACTAAAGTGCACAACATCACATGCTGAATAATATTCCTGTGTTTCACGAAAATATGTCGAATATGTTTTAAGATTGACTTATGACTTTTATAAAAGAAGGTAACTACTTTTTTATGGTGATGAAAGGGACTTTCGAAATTCCTATGCAGAAAATACTATTAAAAAGTCTCTTGTATGCACAGAATGCAGCATTTGTCTTCTCCAGAATATCTCTAGATCACAGTCGTACATCAATAAGAACTATGTGTGCATTTAAAAGGGTTAAACATCACCCTGAATCGTCTTGGCCGAGTCTTAAACAGAGGTAATTAAATATGCAACACACCGCACGTACGTAGAACAGTTCAAAGCCATATAAATTGATCGTAACTATAACCCAAAGGTACCTGACTTACACAGTATCTTCTAAGTGAATCTATTAAGATTATTGATTTATTGCTTATCATTTAAGGTAACCTAAAGTTTGACTTGTTAAACTATAAACGACCATAGATCACTTATCAATTAACCTTCTAATAAAGATTATATATACATGTATGGCTGGGAGGTGTTTTGTCTTGGACAGATTGTTAAACGATAAGCAAGCTCATTAGGTGTTGAGTTAAAAAGAATTCATATTACTAAAAATAAAAACAACTATGAAGATATGAAGGTTATTAAATTTACATTTACGAAACGCTTAGTGAATAGAGACAAACTGGGGCTTGACTGTATGTATTGGGGGAGACCATTGCAAGAGCGTATAGTTCAAAAGAAATTAGCATGGTACTGAGAGTGAGATTGTGGAACCGAGTAGTTCAGGTTCCTTTGAGATAGTATATATATATATAATCAACTGCAACAAGATTATACTTTATGTTGAAAATGTTACTATTGCAATGTCTTTATAGTTTTTGCAAATATATCGAGCTGCTGATCGCTGTTTTCATCCAATTCATCATCATCATCATCATCATCATCAGTATCATTTACAATAATGGCGATGCATTGTGACCATGCAGGTGTACAAGAGGTAAACGACTGTCGGGTTTTCTAGGCTACTCAGTCCACCTAGTGCTTCATAGCAGTTGTGATAAAAAGGTGCAAAAACCTAACACCTTAAACCTTAAATACCTGAACAGCAAATTTATAAACCCATAAACTGTTATGCAGAATGGAAGATGTAAGTAGGGTAAAAAAAAACAGGATAAAAGCAAAGAGATTTGTACTGGAATTATGGAGTAAACAAACATCAATGTAGCCATTATTTGAATCCGAATACCGTTTCAACACTGACTACATGAGATCCCAGCCAGCATGACTATATCGGCCCGATATAGGTATAATGTCGGAATGTCGGCAAAATGTGCCGACGTAGGGCCGTTGTAGTGCCGCAAAATATTGAAATCGGTATATCGACATCAATTAATCAGTGTAATTATTTCGTATGTCGGATTGACATCGGGCCGATACTGGATTCTCTAACTGTTTATATACATGTGTTAATTTATTAAGCAAATATGATGTATGCCAGAGTTAATCAAACTAGGTTCCAAACAAAATTTGTAGACAGTATTAATCAAAATTTTATTTGGCAGGGAGGAAATAATCAAGATGCATTTTTATTTTTATGTAAAATTCCGCCATAGACATATTCATATTTACAAAAAAAAAATGAAAATATAAATATGTTTAAAAATGTAATTGAACAATTTTAAAAGTGTTAAGAATATACAGAAAGCTTACGTAACTGTATAAAACATGCAGTATATAGTTGTGAAAAAATATTATATGAATAAAATCAAATAAGCATCATACACATGATGCGAGACGCATCAGTTCTCAAGAAAATTACTCTGAGAATTTATAAAGTGTATATTTTAAGAAAATGTTGATGAAGCACTGCGTGCCACACTATTTGGCGACCACGATATGATCTGCCAATATCTGGCTGATAGCATTTTGATGTTGACCAAATATCGTTTGCCAATATCGGACCAATGTCATTATGATGCCGGCCCGATACCGTCTGCCGACGTCGGGCCGACATAATTCCTATTTGCAGCCGAAATTGAAGCCGATATCGCTGCTGTGGTAATAAAATAGAAAAATGTGGAAACTTCACAGGTTGCCCAACACGACAAAAACGAAAATGTCTATTATTTTGTGAAATAAAGTTAGTCTCCTTTATTGTCTTCTTAACTGCAATGAGAGTCCAGATTTTAATTTTGATATTTGAGACTGTGCCCTTCTGGTGGTAATGACGTTACCCTAAAAGTTACGCTGGAACAATATTATAATGTTGGTCTTAGTGCCGTATTCATAAGCAGCTGTCTTGCATGCGAGGGGCTTTTGCTATGGATGCCAGATGTTGGAGTAGTATTTTATCTGTTGGTGGACATTTATCACGTGCTATATGCTGTTTCTTTTCTATCATTTTTACTTCAACTGTGTTTCTTCCAACAATTAACCTTAATTATAACTGGGAGGTCAGGGTCATCAGTAAATTGTTACTATGACACAAGGGTGTTTAATTAATATAGTTGAAAGTAAAAACAAGTTGATTGTGTTAGAACATGTAAGCAGCTGCATGGGCTGTTAGTGAAGCGCTGAAGGCTTGCACTAGCCTTGATGTTGTATGGGAGTACATTCCAATATCTGATTGTACAAGGGAAGAAAGAGTTGGTGTGAAACTGTGTTCTTGAGAATGGCACGAAGGCGTTATTGTTACTATAGATAGTGTTAGGTGATTTTGGTCTACTATGACAATGATATTAGAGATCTTGTTCGGCATGATCAGCGAATCATTTATTCTACGTTGTTCTAAAGTTGGCCAGTTAAGTGATGTGACACTGGTGTAAGTAATCCAGGTTAATTGTTTGCAGTCTTTTTATATCATACTTTTTTTTTTTTTTTTTTTTTTTTTTTTTTTTGCCATGGGTGCTATACTACATGTGCTTCGATCTGTATTCCAAAAGGTGTCTCACATAGGTCCTTGTATGCTTTTTTTTTCTTTTATACGTTTGTTACTAGTATATATATATATTTCCTTTTTATAAATCTAAAGGTATTATTTGCTTTTGATGTTACATTAATATGCTTTCTTCAGCTTTATCACTGATACTTTTAATTCAATGTTGTGAAGTTTGTAGGGTAAATGGCAGATTTACTAATTTTCGTTATTCTAATGATCTCACATTTGTGTGGGTTAAATGGCAAATGATACTTATGAGTTTGTAAAAGTTATGAAAATACCAAGATAAATGAAGAGAAAGGCCAGTTATTTTTCCAAATTTCCAAATTTCTTAAGTCATTCTGTAGTTTTAGAAGAAATTTAAGCCGGGTTAGACCTGTATCATTGGTTAAGTATACTGTAACACCATATGGCATCCGTTGCAGAAAAACTTAACATATGAAATAGAAAAGGTATAAAGAGCTGCAGCCAGATATGTTATGAATGACTACTCATACCAAAGCAGCGTAACATCAATGCTTGAAACTCTTAACAGGCACGTGTACGATTTTTATTACTATGGGTCCCTCAATTAACAAATGTATACACCAGCGCAACTGGCTTAATTGATTTGACAGCAATACACAGGCTAAAGAGCCATAAAACCGTGTCCGGTAGTGGAAATTAGCCACAGGCATGTCACAGGTAAAAGTTTATCTGTGCATGCTTCATTGATCGCTTGATCGGTACTTGATTGGGTAGTGGAGAAACTGTTATGTTTTTTACTCTTTGGAAGTGTTATAAAATGATCAGAACATTGTTGGTTTTGTTAAGTAAATCTTAAAATGAATCTGAAAATTGAAACATTATGATGGTTGTATTTTGTTTTTACATTAAGGCACATTCCCCAAATTTATTAAATTGATAGATATTTATCCTATCATTTTATTACAACAATTATGAATTTGAAACTACTGTATCAATTTTACTCTTGGGTCCAATAACCTTACTTAAAAACTCTCATAGTTTTAAAAGTATTTTCTCAGTAAATCTTACAAAACGCATCTAAAACTCGTTACTTATGAGGGGTTTTGTACATAAAAATACCATTTAATATGCGCTGTGATGTTATAGTTTGTACAGTCAAAGAAGTATAAAATACACATCTATTTATTTTTATAGATCTCTGGTACAGTTAAGAGTTCATTGACATTTGAAATCTATGATGTAAATAGTAATTGTCATAATACTTCGTTTGTTTTGTTGGAAATCTAAAAACATTTGGCCATTTTGCAAATAGGATACCCTTAATAATTAGACTAGCCACTAGACTGATAATTACGATATTTCTATGATTTTTTTTCTTTTTTATGTTCATAGAGACAAAAGCCAGTCTATTTTAGAGATTTTCTATCAGGACTGATGTTAAAATTGTAATATTGGACATAGTATATAGACTGGCTCAGTTCACTACATGAAATCATAAAAATGTGAATTTTTTTTTTATCATAGTCTACTTAATAATCATCTTAAAACTTCAACATTTTTTTCAACTGGGTATCATACAGAAAAATAAGTCCATACACTGTGACTGTACAATCATACATACATTGAAAAGGCTTGATGAAATGATTAAAAAGTAGACTTTTCCTTAAATATATGATACATTCATGCATCCTTAAAGGTGTTTCAGGTAGCAGGAAAATGCATCTATTCATGTGCCATATTAAAAAAAAATCGCAATCGGGAGGGGATACCCCTCCCGAACCAACCCTAGGTTGACCCCCCCCCCCCCCCCCAGCAAACAAATCCTGCACACGGGCCTGTAAATGGCAGGGCATGTTCTAATCTCTGGCCTGGCCTGGCCCGGCCTGGCCTGGCCTGGCCTGGCCCGATGAGCTCTATTTTCGACTGGGCCGGGCCAGGCCAGGCCAGGCCAGGCCAGATTTTATTATACATAGAGAAATGAATGGCATAAAATCTAAATATACAATTATAATAGCAGGCAGTATTAACCTGCATTGTTTACTTGCTGCATGTCAACCAGTCCTCTGGAGAATCATTAATTAGCCGTCATTCATCTTATTTGAAATACAGATTTGGACTGAAGAAAATGGTGTAACTAAATGATAACTACTCATTTTTTCTGTAATCAAATTATTTAAAGTCAACTTTAACACTTGGTTTATTTAAAGTCAACTTTAACACTTGGTTTAAAACTAATGGCTAATTTCATTGATAAGTTTACCTGCTGCAATATAACTGAATATTTACATGCACTGAGAACACATCACTTTGGGAATTGTAATTACAGGTTGTGTCCCTACTATCCTTAGTTGACCTTTTAACTGTTCAGTTGAACTTTTAATGTGTTTGGTCTAGTTAAGCTGATGTTCAGTTTATGGAAGAGTAATGAAAATAATATTCATTAATTGTGGGACTTCTAACTCATTGTCAGGGTGTTGGCATTTTAGATTATTGATATTTTTCTTGCACAAAAAAATAATGGTGCATTGTGTTTATGTTATTTCTAAGTGATATATTTCATGCTAAAAGATGCTCTTGAGCCTGTTTCACAAGACTTTGTATGATATTTTTTCCACATACTTAGATCAATATAAAAACAATCTTACAAAAATATTCAGTATGTGTATAACCTAAACTACAAAATTTATATATCGCTTCCCCGCACCATTCTATCCCAGGTTCTAGAACGGAGGTAGCATTATTTTAGAAATTGAAAGTTGTTGTCCGTTAGTATTGACAGGTGCCACTCTTCATTTTATATCATATTTGTAACCTGAAAATATCTAAATTGACCAAAATAACATGCGAAGTTTACCAATGGCACAGTGGCGTAGTGATAAGTTCTCCGACTTTCACACATGTTACCGTGGGTTCGATTTCAATTTAGATTGTTTTCATTAAATCAGTATAATGTCATTTTATTGACACTGGTTTTATTCTTACAACATTTTATGGTAATAACTTGTATGTAGAAGAATGTCAAATACTTGTTATTTCTTTCAATACATGAACAATAAATCACGATAAGTGATACTTTTTCTGCATTCTAAGTTTACAGAGGACATATTTAAAAAAATGGTAATGAAAATGGTCAAACAGGTGTTTCGAACTTACAATCCCGAGATTGGTAGCTGAACGTTTTGTCAGCACAACTGTATCTGCATGTACGACCTGGCAGTAAAGAAATGTTTATATTTTATTTGGTTTTCAATATTTATATTTTTATTTATGTTTGGGCACAATTTTTTTTACGGAAGCATACAAAATATATTCTTGAGTGCTAGTTCAATAATTTCGGACAATACTAAATAATCCTCAATAGACAAAATAATAAAATTAGGTTATTCAATTTGGGGAAAACCAAACCACCAGTCAAGGGTCAATTGAGGTGGAGATCCCCTGATAATAGTCATAACAATTAATCAGGCATCGCCTTTAAATTAGACATAATAGTTATGTTAGCTACAGGCTTATTCCCAGGTGTATAATTTTACAGAGTGGGAGTTCAAAATGTATTTATATAATGTCTGAAATATCCAAACTTATTCCAAAAGTCAGATTTTAAAGATGCTATAGAAATCACTTTCACGAAATTGAAATCTATGGCCTGGCCTGGCCTGGCCTGGCCTGGCCTGGCTCAGTCGGAAATTGTGCTCATCGGGCCAGGCCAGGCCAGGCCAGGCCGGGCCAGGCCAGGCCAGAGATTAGAACATGCCAAATGGCAGACATTAGAACAAAGAAGAATACATGCATCTTTAATTATGTTGTATAAAATATCACACAACCTCGTCTCTGTAGATCATAACCACCTGACAACCTCTAGAAATTTAAACTTTATCATTCCATCTTCAACAACACAATATCATATGAATTAACTCCTTCTTTCCCCGCACAATCAGATACTGGAACGCCTTACCTTATAACATCAAGGACAGTGTGAACCTTCAGTGCTTCACATCTGACCTAGATTCGTATATGTACTAGTGTCATCATCCTTTTTTTATTTTTAACAAGCTGTATATATTACTGCTCTCACTCTTTTAACAACATGAATATCATGTATCATGTAACATAGCAACATGCTTTTAACAACTGCCCCGACCTCCCAGTTATGATCAGAGATTGCTCTTGATGAATCTGAGTTATATTTGCTTTTGCTGCTTTTGCCAGCTATGGTACTTAAACTGACACCCAGGTGTTTTGCTTTTTATGTCTTGAGGATTATTTTCTGGAGAGTAACTTTTAAATAATTGTTTTCTGACGTGTCTGTCCGGACGGTACCGGATACCGGAAAATAAACTTTGGTCAAAAACTGTGACAGATTTATTTTGTTGCCAAATAACAAAAAATAAGGCAAAGTATTAGATCTAGGTAAGTTTTGGTAATATGGGCTGGCCGTTTTATGTTTCATTTCTCCAAGAAACTGATGTTTTTACTTTACATATTTGTCGTACTAAATCCGTGATTAACAACAGGAAGTTTGCCGAACTGACGATTTCAGCCATGGTCCGAAATTATCGGCCTGTATTCGGGTCAGCATGTCATTTTATCTTTGTCATATTCCTGATTTACATGTACCAGTAGAGAACTTCGGGTGAAACCTTTAGCAATTTTTATTAAGAATGACCAATATGAACATTTAATGAAAAAGAAAGTAGACCTTTTCTGCCTCTTACTACCTGTCAAGACGCAGTGTTGTATTTTGGTGAGAAAATCATCTACCCAGTGTAGGACTCGAACCTACGAACCCCTGCTTGCAAGTCAGGTGCTCTACCAACTGAGCTAACAGGGCTCCTGGTTGACCAGAAGCCGCGAATCACTACACTCCTCCTCACATTAATTTTGAAGGAAATAAACCTTATTGTGGAACCATAGAGCGAGGCATCAACTGTTCAGCTTCCAATAGAGTAGAGCCTCTGCAAATACCGCATGCTCTATATAAGTGGCCACGTAGCCTTCCTTTACAGTGGCATTGCAGAGCGGGACATCAACTGTTCAGCTTCCAACAGAGTATAGCTCCTGCATACCGATGATGATGCTCTACATGAACCACTGTAGCCCGCACTTTCAAATTTACCTCGTCGCCAATGTTGTATTTTGGTGAGAAAATCATCTTCCCAGTGTAGGACTTGAACCTACGACCCCCTGCTTGCAAGTCGGGTACTCTACCAACTGAGCTAACGGCTCTTGGTTGACCAGAAGCCTCGAATCACTACGCATTTCGGCCCTTGATCATGCTCACACGGCTACTATTCAGTGTCACACACATATTAGAAAATAAAACAATCGTTTTTTTTTTTTGAGAATATCATTGAATCTAACTTGACCGGCGATGGTGACACAGTGTTTTTATACTTTTTCTACCATATACAGCTTTTACATTCACTGGTGCATTGTGTAATTTCTTCCGCATGAATAAATGTCACAAAAAGTAAACATGGAGGGAGACAATTCAAAAGCAGGTCTATTTTCTGTGTTGAAAACCCCCCATAGTTTTACGTGTGAAGGCATCTCTAGAACCCCCTAGTGTATTGTCTTCCTGTATTACTAAATATCGGATTAATTATCTATCGATAGACGTGGTCTTCAAAGCGTTTCAGTTTGTACCCGATATTTTTCGTCCAAGGCAAATTCGTAACCGCACACAATTTTCGTTCCAAAAATTGATAAAAAGTCTTGGGGTCGGTGGTAACAAATTAGGGTCGGTCAGGTTATTAGAACCACACATATTTAGCCTCAAATAAGTTTGAATGATATGTTGAATTTGCGCAAAAATGTTTCACCTTGTCGTACAAATTCGTCACCCCTAATTAAGGTCATGCTTGGAAACCGGAGAGTAACATTTGTTTCTAAATATCAGCATCAAATGTAGTTGAGTTTATATTTCAGTTAAAAATAAAGTACAAATGCAATTGTGAAAGTAGTTTTACATACCTAATAGCATGGCTGACCGTTCTTACAGGAAATTGTAAGTGCGGATTTCATTCGAAATTATTTTGAAGGGTCCTAGTTCCTCGAGAGCATATTGGTATTAAAAAGTAATAGTTCCTGGGTGATCAGGACGTTCTCATCATGTCATGTATATATATGATATCATGGAAATGATTTGAAAAAGTAGTTCAAGGCCCATATGTAGGTCTGAGGTCACAGGATCAAATCATAGAATAACCTAATTCCTTGTTAACACTTTGAAACTTCGAAAACCTGTTTAATATCATCATTAGATGTGTATGTTGGATGAGAACCATAACACACTTGTTTACCGTCTGATGATCTGACTTGCAGTGCATAGAGTTCATTACCCTATTATGCACTTTATGATGCTTTTTTTTTCAACTTGGCACTTTTGGTTAAATTTTTGTATGAAATATGTCAGTTTCCTCTTATGGGCCATATATGTATGGAAATGGATTAAAACTTCACATACTATTTCTTATGGTGATCTGACATGCAGTTCACGCTTTATTTATACATAATTTCAGGTCGATTGTGAAGGAAGTTCTACAACTTATATTAATCACTCTCAACACCTTTTTTCTGATGTAATCCATCGCCACTAAGGTATGAGAGAAGAGGCCTGTTGCCCCTTTAATGCTGAGCGCCAAGCAAGGGAGCCACTGGTACCATTTTTCATGTCTTCGGTATGAAGCGGCCGGGGATCGAACCCAAGACATCCCACTCTGGAACCGGGCACTCTACCACTAGGCTGTTGAGGCTTTTCTGGTTTCCTTTTTTTAAAGCTATGTCCCTTTCATACTTTTGAATAGTCTAGTATTGTTAAATTCACCCCGCAACTTATGTTTTGTGTAGATATTTGTAATTTAAATATGTATGCGTGCAAAGTTAAGTATAGTTATACTAAAAGTGTGTTTTTCACTTGCTTTTAGCTCCAACTGAAGAAAATTTCAATTTATCCAGTCAAATGTTTCTCAAGTACATTATTATCATGTGGTCTTATTTCATTTCAGAGGAAAAAGAACTGATGACTTGAAGATCTTTGAGAACATGCAGGACATATAGTCTGTATAAAAAAAAAAACATGAATGATTAAAGTCAATTGAAAAAGCAAACTATGGAGTCTAATGAATACCCTGATGACTGTAGCTCAATGCTAAGTCCAACAGATTCTGCTTCAAGCCCTGAAACACAGTATCACAAACTTAAAGCTGTATCATTCGATCAAGATGACAATGTAAATGGGGGAGATGCAAACACTTCCTTGCCATCCTCGCATTTAGACTTCCTTAATTTGATTTTCCCACCCACCCCGGAACAATCACCAAATGATCAGTCATGTGATGATCAGGAGTTTGCCACTGATACAACAAAAGATGCTATTGAATCTATTGCCACTGAAAAAGCAGTAGAAGTACCTGAAATAATATACTTGCGTAGTTCTATCGCTGAGAATGATCTTCAGTATCATGGACAAGATCAGCAAATTGAATCTTCTGTGGAAATTGAAATGGCTGAAGTTGGTGCTTTATTGCAGATGGAATCAATTACAAAAGAGGATTCTGGATATTTGAAGGATAAATCAAAGCCCAAACGTTCACTGACATTTCCGCCATGTGTTATTTGCTCAGGAAAAGCATCAGGTTCTCATTATGGCGCTATAACATGTGAAGCTTGTAAAGGATTTTTCAGACGTTACCTGCAGAAGAAAGGGGAGTACAAGTGCACTAAAGGTGGGAAGTGCGAAATAATTAACAGGAATAGAGGGAATTGTTCAGGATGCCGTCTTACAAAATGTCTTTTGTTAGGAATGTCGAAGGAGAAGTCAAAGTTAGGAAGGTACACGTTAACAAGAAGGACAGAAGCCATAAAGCATATGAACAAAATGGAGGGAAAAGAAACAACAGACTCTTTTGTCGAGGCGAATGAAGTATTTCCTGTTGTAAACGAAGGCGGTGATTCAGCCAAATACGATCCCGAGTCAGAAATGATAGGAAGGAAAATTAGCCAGAATGGAAAGAATTTGAATGTATCCAATGGTTTCTCCAAGTTACTTGTGTCTGAGCTGGTTCAAGCCATGCTTGAAATAAAACCCTTTGGTCGAGACATTACAACAAAGGAGCAAATTGTTGAAAGACACAGATTTCATGCAGAAAGATACAAACAGAAAATACAACTTTTTGGACGAATGAATACTGTTCCAAAAGATGAATATTACAAACTGTATAAAGAGTTTGGTATAGATGTTGATGGACGAATGGCAGATATGAAGATTTGCTGTAAAGATATGGAAGGGATTGTAGAAAGGTACTGTAATTTCGCTAAACATATTCCAGGATTCCACAGCCTTCCTTACAAAGATCAGTCCTCTTTACTTAAAGTTTCCAGGGCCGACTTTTTCATTATCATCATGAGTGAGTCTTACAGTAAGGAGTATAATACATATTTAGGGCAAGATGGTATAGGCTATCATGTTGAAGAGATGGCAGACAAATTTCTGTCAAGAGAGTTGTTAGATGGTATGTGTACTGTGTACACCCGCTGGCAGGACTTAGAACTGAGCGAGGAGGAGAAGGCAGTAATAGGTGCTATGACACTCCTTTTTACAGACAGATGCAAGCTAGAAAATTATGCTCATGTTGAGAAAATTCAACTTGCTCTTGCTGAACTTATCAGGACAGAGTTAATGGCAAAAGACAAGACAACAGCTCAGAGAAGGTTTACAAAAATTATTGACTCATTAACAGCAATGAGGACTGTATCAGAGCTTTATCTGAAGGAGTATAATTTAATGTGTAAAGATGATGTCCTAACACAAGAGCTTCCAATGTTATCAGAGTTCTTCTTGGAAGAGTATGATAATGTGGAGAAAAAGTGATGTGAATTTACTGCTATCTACATGTATATCCTCTTTGGTTTTATATTTTAAGATAGATGTAGTGGATCTGCAATGGCATTTTCTGTGTGATAACATATACCGGTACTCTGTATGCGGGTTTAAGCTCATATGTTTAAAGTATATGGAGAGCTATCCTACTCACCTTCGTTTTGGTGTTCAGGTCATTATTTAGAGTTAGTTCAAGTTTTGGTGCACTTTTACTTTATCTCTTTCAGTTGATTAAGAGCTTTTCATCATCACCCACATCATAGTTATGAAACAAGGACCACAACTCTGGCACCAGTATTTAATGAACTATGTCCTGTTTTAACTTAGAATTTCTGGTATTAAAAATGTTTTTATGCTAGTCTTTATCTCTGTTGCATTCATGTATTACTGAATAGACTTACTACTCAATGAATTTCCGGCGTGTCATTTTGATTTTCTTTCTGGTGGGTAAATTCCCATCAGTGCATGAATGAAAATAAGTAACCAATAAAAAACGCGTTTCCTTAACCTTTAGCCTGCTGGCAGCAAGTGATTCTGCCTTCGCTACCAGTGCATCTGTGCAGGCTGATCATTGTCCACACTGTTCATTGATAAACAAATGGTACTGCCCAAATTGAATGATGGACCAATCCGTTTTAGAAATTTAGCAGGTTAAAGGTTAAATAACTTAATTTACAGATGATGTGTCATACTTGTTGTAGGGTGCCTTTGAAGCTAGCAGTCGAAGCATACTGTCAGTGAACAGAATTCAAAACACAATTGAGCAGTGCCATGAGAAAACCAACATAGTGACTTTGCGACCAGCATGGATCCTGACCAGCCTGCACATCCGCGCAGTCTGGTCAGGAACCATCCTGTTCGGTTTCAAAGTCTATTGCAAGTAGAGAAACTGTTAGCGAACAGCATGGATCCTGACCAGACTGCGCGGATGCGCAGGCTGGTCTGGATCCATGCTGGTCGCAAACCCACTATGTTGGTTTTGTCATGGCACGGCTCAATTATTGTCATAGGATACCAATAGCTGATTTCAGCTAGTGTAAATACACTTAAGATGATGGCTGGAATAATTTGCAAAAATACATGTGTACTGTTTGGTTCTTTATAATCATAATTCAGTCAGTATTAGACTGATATGACAACCTTCGATATGATATATCAATCAAAGCTATAATAACAGTATTTGATTTAAATTGAGAAACGTTACAAGCTAGGTTTTGATATGAGCTATGTTAGCTACTGAAGTATGTTATCATACAGAAAATGCCGAGCGTCAATATGGATCTGCTACCTTAAGCTCATCTGTGACGGCCAAAAGTCATTGATGAGCTATTGTGATTGAGCTGTGTCCCTCCTCCTAAATTTCTTATGGCTTAAGAGTTTCATTTAAATTGATGTGTCAGTGTTAAATTTATGTTAAACATCCTTATGTTCAACTTTCTCAGATATATTCAGATTGTGAGACTTAAAATGGCCCAGTGAGATTATCGGTTTTTATATAAACAAAATGTAAATCTTAGAGTGCAAGATTTAGACGTAAAATATTTCTATGTAGCACTGCCTCGAGTCTTTTTACAAGTTTTTTTAAAGTCGGACCTGACTTAAGTCTAATTTCATTCTGTCACAGGTGCTGTTTTATATGTTATATATACCTTAAAAATCCTTCATAAGTTGATGGGTTACATATTTTATGCATAACTAATGCTATAATTCAGAGTCTTAAAATATTGTTTAGCTTAAAATCATAGAGAAAAAGTACTTTTTGGCAGACACAGTAACAAATTTGCATGTAGTATGTAAAATATCTTGAGACTTTTTTCATAAACATTTTACTTGCAGCATAGCCGTGCTGTTCCCTTCTCAGGTGAGCAGCTTAGGGCCATTTAGGCCTCTTGTGTAACTTTCTTTTTCATATAAGCTCAGGGCATATACTTTTTAGCTCACCTGTCACATAGTGACAGGGTGAGCTTTTGTGATCGTCCGTCATCCGTCTGTCCACAATTTCCTTGTGAACACGATAGAGACCACATTTTATATTAGATTTTTATCAAACTTGCACGCAACTTGTATGAGCATAATATCTCGGTTCCTTTCGAAAACTGGCCAGATCCAATCATGGGTTCCAGAGTTATGGCCCTTTAAAAGGCCAAAATTTGCCATTTTTGGCTTGTGAACACGATAGAGACCACATTTTGCGATCAACTTTAATAAAACTTGCACACAGCTTGTATTGGCATAATATCTTGGTTCCTTTCGAAAACTGGCCAGATCCCATCATGGGAAGTTATGGCCCCTTAAACGGCTAAAATTTGCTATTTTTGGCTTGTGAACACGATAGAGACCACATTTTGCGATCAACTTTAATAAAACTTGCACACAGCTTGTATTGGCATAATATCTTGGTCCTTCGAAACTGGCAGATCCATCATGGAAGTTATGGCCCTAAACGGCTAAATTGCTATTTTGGCTTAACTGTAGAGACACATTTGCAATCACTTTAATAAACTTGCACACAACTTGTATTGGCATAATATCTCGGTTCCTTTTGAAAACTGGCCAGATCCCATTATGGGTTGCAAAGTTATGGCCCCTTAAAGGGTCAAAATTTGCTATTTTTGGCTTGTGAACACGAGAGACAACATTTTGCAATCGACTATAATCAAACTTGCTCACAACTTGTATTGGCATAATATCTTGATTCCTTCTGAAAACTAGCCAGATCCTATTACGGGTTCAAGGGTCAAAATTTGCTAGTTTGGCTTTTGCAGTCATCTAGAGACTTCATTTACGGTTTGATTTGATACAGACTTGCAGAATATCTTCAGCAACAATAAATCTTGGATTCCATGATGAATCTGTCAGATCCAATCATAGGTTTTGGAGTTATGGCCCCTGATTGACCCCAGAAAGAGCCAAAATTTGGTAATTTTTACCTTGTGAACACGATAGAAGTGACATTTTATATTTGATTTTAACCACACTTGCACACAACTTAAGTCAAAATAAGATCTCAGTTCCTTTCGAAAACTGGCTAGATTCCATCAGGGGTTCTAGAGTTACTGCCCCTGAAAGCGGTAAAATTTTCTATTTTGGCCCTTTCAGCCATATAGAGGTTTCATTTATGCTTTGATTTGATACAAACTTGCACAGAATGATTATCATGATGATCTCTAGGCCTGGATCAAAACTGGGTCATGTCGGGTCAAAAACTAGGTCATCAGGTCAAATCAAAGGAAAAGCTTGTTAACAACCTAGAGGCCACATTTATGACCCTATCTTCATGAAACTTTCTAGGCCAAGTTTGAAACTAGGTCATATGGGATCAGAAACTAGGTCATAAGGTCAAATCAAAGGAAAAGCTTGTTAACACTGTAGAGGCCACATTTATGATCCAATCTTCATGGAACTTGGCCAGAATGTTTATCTTGATGATTCCTAGGCCAAGTTTGAAACTGGGTCATATGGGTCAAAAACTAGGTCACCCAGTCAAATCAAAGGAAAAGCTTGTTAACACTTTTGTTCATTTGATGTGTGTGAAACTTGGTCAGAATGTTTGTCTGCAAGAAATATCGTATGAATTTTTATCTGTGGGGTCAAAAATTAGGTCACCAGGTCAAATAAAAGAATAAGCTTGTTTACACCCTAGGGGGCATATTTTTGATTCTATCTTCATAAAATTTGGTCAGAATGTTTGTTATCATGAAGTCTTGTGGATTTCCAATCTTGGTCATGTGGGGTCAAAAACTAGGTCACTAGGTCAAATCATAGGAAAAGATTGTATACACTCTAGAGGCCTTTTTTTTCTCCAGTCTTCTTGAAACTTTTTCAGAATGTTTGTTTTCATGAAATTTTGGACACGTTCGAATCTGGATCATATGGGTTAAAAAACTAGGTAACTAGGTCAAATCAAAGAAAATGCTTGCTTACACTCAAGAGGCCACGTTTTTTGGTCCAATCTTAATGAAAATTGGTCCGAATATTTGTCTCCATGAAATCACTAGGTAAAACAGTTTACACTGTTATGGTGTGTTACACAGGTGAGCGACCTAGGGCCATCTTGGCCCTCTTGTTAATCATGTAAGGTAGAAAGTTAGGTATTTGGACATGTATGCAAAATGTTCCTATTCTCCTTGTTTCTACAATGAGGTATTTAACAGTTGAGTGACATAAACCTAGATCTTACAAATTTCCTTCAGACTTTGTTCAGTAGAAAAGTGATAAAGTTTCAGTTATAAGGCTTTGTCTATTGCAACTTTGATTGCATGCTCTGGAAAATTTCGTTATTGATTTAGGCCAAACTGGCTATTTCATAGTGATATGTATTTTTGGATAAAATTACAGTTGAAACTCGGTATCTCTAAGTTCTTTACCTCAAAATTCTGGTTATTTTGAAGACATTTTCAAGTTCTTTCCCAAAAACATGTGCACAAAATATCATTTTAAGTTATATTTCGATTATCTCCAAGTAAAACGATTGATCCTTGGAATTTGAGATACCAAGTTTTAACTGTAATATAATTGATTTGTTGGTTGGGATTTCTGCAACCATGAACTCTTCAAATATTATTTTCCTAAAATTGTTACTGATTTCACAGTACAGAGTAGTAATGCATCTACCAATATCATACCGTAAAATTATTTAATTTCTGTTGAAGGGCATAAATGTTCATGATTGTGACCAAAATGGGTGTAATGTGAGGATAAAAATTTGTTGTTTTCAATTTTTTAAGATAAAATAAATGAAAATGTTATTTCTTCGTTAGGATTTAATATTGTGGATTAAGGAAACCACAAAATCTATAAAAATTAAATGATTTTACAATAGAGGCTAATAAGAAGCAAAACCACAAATAATTTTTTTTTATCATTTTATTTTATTCTTTAACCTTAAAGTTAACCATAATTTTGATCAGGGAGTACTACATGTATTAGTATAGGGTCCTGCATCAACATTTTTACTTGAATATATTTTTCTTTTTGAAGTGCTGGCCAGAATTACCCCAAATTTTGGTCTGTAGTATCCTGGCATGGACCTCTGTCAATTTATTCGAATGGTTCCACTTGGCCCTGTATTAGGGGATGTCGGAGCTAAAAATACACCATAGAACAACTTCTTCTCATGAACCATTAGATGGATATTCACTAAACTTGTTATACCCCCCACCAAACATGTTTGGTGGGGTGCTATATAGGAGTCAGTTTTGTCCCGTCGTGTCGCGTCCCGTCCTGTCCCGTCCCGAAATCTATATCTCAGTTATTACTAAATGGATTTGATTTAAACCTAAAATAGATGTTCCACCTTATCGCCTACATCATGTGACACAAGATGCATAACTCTGACACCAATTTTTCATGAATTATGCCCTCTTTTACTTAGAATTTAAGGTTAATTTTGATGCATTTTCACTATATCTCAGTTATTACTAAATGGATTTGATTCAAACTTAAAATAGGTGTTCCACCTTATCACCCACATCATATGACACAAGGTGCATAACTCTGACACCAATGTTTCATGAATTATGCACCCTTTTACTTAGAATTTAAGGTTAATTTTGATGCATTTTCACTATATCTCAGTTATTACGAAATGCATTTGTTTCAAACTTGAAGTAGTTGTTCCACGTCATCACCCACATCATATGACATAAGGTGCATAACTCTGACACCAATGTTTCATGAATTATGCACCCTTTTACTTAGAATTTAAGGTTAATTTTGATGCATTTTCACTATATCTCAGTTATTACGAAATGCATTTGTTTCAAACTTGAAGTAGTTGTTCCACGTCATCACCCACATCATATGACACAAGGTGCATAACTGTTGCACCAATATTTCCTGTATTATGCAACCTTTTTGCTTAGAATTATACTTATATAGTGTTTTGATACACTTTATCTGTACCTCTCCTATTATTTGATATTTTTTAACACAGACTCAAGCTGTTGTGCAATATTCATCCACCATTAGAGTCATTAAACACTCCAGTGACAGTTCTTGACAGATTTAAATGTTTTTGGTACACAGGTGTAACATCATAAAATACAGGTAAAGTTCTACTTTGGCTACAAACCACCAATTTTATATGTAGTTATGGCCCCTTTCCAACTTAAAATTTGTCAAACTCATGGTTGCCAGACAATAACTCACGAAAGGCTTGACAGATTTAGATATATCATAAAATACAGGTCAAGTTCGATTTAAATTGCACCTTCTTGTGGCCATGTTGCCATTCTTCTGTGACAAGACCATATTGTGGGGGTATTCGTCACTCCTGTGACAGTTCTAGTTATACAGCAGCGTTGTAAAGACCCGTCTGAACTTTACGCAGGTGGTTTTGCTCGATAAGGCATGCCACACCTAAAAATAGAAAAAATGTTAAAATGACGTTTTCTCATGAACCAGTTGATGGATCGTCACCAAACTTCGTCTTTACATGGTCAGCAATGTTTTTGTACATTTAAGGATAGATTTGTTATTTAGATGATGTTAACAGTACAACTTATGTTAAAGAATGATTAAGTTTAGCAACAAGAAATGTACAGACTCTATTAAAATTATTGTTTTGTACTTTGTTTGTGTGGATCCAATTTGACTTACTTTTTAGCTCGACTATTCATAGAATAGTAGAGCTATTGGACTCGCCCATGCGTCGGCGTCCGCGTCTGCGTCCGCGTCCCGATTTGGTTAAGTTTTTGTATGTAAGCTGGTATCTCAGCAACCACTTGTGGGAATGGATTGAAACTTCACACACTTATTTACTGTGATAAACTGACTTACATTGCACAGGTTCCATAACTCTGTTTTGCTTTTTTACAAAAGTATGCCCCTTTTTTGACTTAGAAATTTTTTGGTTAAGGTTTTGTATGTAAGCTGGTATCTCAGTAACCACTTGTGGGAATGGATTGAAACTTCACACATTATTTACTGTGATAAACTGACTTACATTGCACAGGTTCCATAACTGTATTTGCTTTTTCACAAAATTATGCCCCTTTTTCGACTTAGATTTTTTTGGTTAAGGTTTTGTATGTTAAGCTGGTATCTCAGTACTCATAATGGGAATGGATTGAAACTTCACACATTGTTCACTGTCATGATCTGACATGCACAAAGCAGGTCCCATAACTTTATTTTGCTTTTTTACAAAATTATGCCCCTTTTTCAACATAGAAATTTTTGGTTAAGTTTTTGTATGTAAGTGGTATCTCAGTATCCACTAATGGGAAAGGATTGATACTTCACACACTTGTTCACTGTCATGATATGACATGCAGTGCAAATGGGTCAATAACTCAACTTTGCATTTTACAAATTATGCCCTTTTTCAACTTAGGAGTTTTTGGGTTAAATTCTTATATGTAAGCTGGTATCTCAGTACCACTAATGGGAATGGATTGAAACTTCATACACTTGTCCACTGTCATGAGCTGATAAGCACTATGCAGGTTCCATAACCCTATTTTACTTTTTTACTAAATTATGCCCCTTTTTCGACTTTCTTATTCATTCAAGCGACAAGGCTGTTAAATAGTCGAGCGTTGCTGTCCTCCGACAGCTCTTGTTTATAGTATTTTTATGCCACCATTCGAAGGAGGGGTATATTGTTTTGCAGTCTGTCGTTCGGTATGTAGACCAATCTGTTTCCAGATGATAACTCAAGAACGCTTGGGCCAAGGATCATGAAAGTTGATAAGGAGGTTGGTCATGACCAGCAGATAACCCCTATTGATTTTGAGATCACTAGGTCAAAGGTCAAGGTCACAGTGATCCAGAACAGTTAAACGGTTTCCAGATGATAACTCAAAAAGGCTTGGGCCTAGGATCATGAAAGTTGATAGGGAAGTTGGTTATAACCAACAGATGACCCCTATTGAATTTGAGGTCAGTAGGTCAAAGGTCAAGGTCACAAAGACCCGGAACAGTTAAACCGTTTCCGGATGATAACTCGAACGCTTGGGCATAGGGTCATGAAAATTGATCGGGAGGTTTGTCATAACCAGCAGATGACCCCATTTGATTCTGAGGTCAGTAGGTCAAAGTTCAAGGTCACAGTGACCCGGAAGAGTTAAACCGTTTCCGGACAATT
The DNA here is from genome assembly GCF_021730395.1 of Mercenaria mercenaria. Taxonomy (NCBI): domain Eukaryota; kingdom Metazoa; phylum Mollusca; class Bivalvia; order Venerida; family Veneridae; genus Mercenaria; species Mercenaria mercenaria. The sequence continues at coordinate 57,002,295 of NC_069372.1, forward strand.
ACTTGAGAACGCTTGGGGCCTAGGATCACAAAACTTGATAGGGAGGTTGTTCATGATCAGCAGATGACCCATAATGATTTTGAGGGCAGTAGGTTAAAGATCAAGGTCACAGTGACCTGAAACAGTTAAACGGCTTCCGGATGATAACTCAAGAATGCTTAGGCCTAGGATCATGACAGTTGATAGGGAGGTTGTTCATGACCAGCAGATGACCCCTATTTATTTTCGGGTCAGTAGGCCAAAGATCAAGGTCACATTAACCCAGAACAGTTAAACTCTTTCAGGATGATAACTTGAGAACGTTTGGGCCTAGGATCACGAAACATAATACTAAATAGGGAGGTTGATCATGACCAGCAGATGACCAATATTGATTTTGAGGTCAACAGGTCAAAGGTCAAGGTCAAATTGATCCAGAACAGAAGAAATTTTGTGTACAGTGACCAAATAATTTCTGTTCCTTGTACAGTTACTGAATGCATCAAAGGGGGTATTTCGTGTTCTACGAGCTCTTGCATTTTATAAAATTTCATTTTTCGCTCACTTAAGCATGAAGTGCTGAAGATGAGCTATTGTGATCTCCCTGTGTCTGTCGATGTGCAACGCCAGATATCAACAGTTTTACTTTTAACAATCCAGAGGTAGCAATATTGGCCCAGTTTTCTAGTCGGAATTTCACCGCTAATAAAATCTCGAACGAGTTTGAAACTGGATAATGTTTAATTTAATATGAAAATATTGTGAGAGGTCACATTTTGTACTTGATCCTCATAAACGTTTGTCAGATTGTTTGTCTCTATGAATTCTAGTTGAAGTTTAAGACTGAGTTTCCCAAAGTCTAAACCTAGGGCACTAGGTCAAATCATAGAGAATACACTTCATAAAACTTTTTCAGAATGTTTGTCTGTGTGCAACCTAGGTCAAATCTTGGTTACCTGAGGTCAAAAACTAGGTCACTTGTAAAAACGTAGAAACACCTTAGTAACACTGTAGAGTCAACATTTTCTGCTTTATTATAATTATAGATCTTTGTCAGATTGTTTGCCTCTGTAAAGTGTAGGTCGAGTTCAAAACTGGTTTACCTTAAATCTTAAACTGGGTCACTAGGTCAAACCATAGAAAAACTTTAACACTCTGAAGAGGCCACAGTTTCTTGTTGGTCATCATAGCTTTTTGTCAGAATGTTTGTCTCTGTGAAATCTAGGTCAAGTTCAAAAGGGGGATGTCTAAGGTCAAATGCTAGGTCACTAGATTTAATCACAGAAGCACCCTTTTAAAGGCACTGACCTCCAGGGTGCCGGGATGTACATCAGTTAAAATTAATCTTCAACATAAAAGCAAGAAAAAGTCTGGAAAATCCTGACCAACTGCCTAATGTTGTTTTTTTTTGCTGTTGTTGTTGTAACACCACTCTGTCACTAATGGTGATGTCATTGAAAATTATGAAAATGATTAAATAAAAAAGGTTGTTGCAGATGAATTTGGGGAATTCAGAAAGAACTAGGATATAATGTGAACACAATAGAAAAAAAAGTTAAAAGAGTACCATAGTATACAAGCTATGAGTGTATATACACTGACGAGATATGAAAACGCAATGTTCAAACATACGTCTGAATATACTTTTTACTACAGAAAGCATCGTCTTGAAATGTTCAACACATACACATCTCGATATTCTATACCCATTGTGAACAAATTTAATCAGCACAACAGACCATAAAATTAACACAACGGGTATAGAGTATCGAGATGTGTATGTGTTGAACATTTCAAAGTAATGCTTTTTGTACTAAAAATATATTTAGCATATGTTTGTTGCCTTTTCATATCTCGTCAGTGTAACTTTGTCACCACAGAGAAGTGTTAACTTTCATGACAGGGAACCAGACAGCAAAAATTGATGCCAGGTTTCTGAATGAATCTATGATGTGTCAGCTGGAAGGAAACTAAATCCCAAAAGTTCACTTCTGAATGAAATGTTTTCTGTCAGAAAATTATAATAACAATGATTTTGCTGATAATGCTGAATATTTGTGCCAGTTATTTGAATATTCATCTATGAATAATCAAACTTATAGACCCCGCAAAAATTACTTCTAGGTGTGACCTTAACCTTTGATTCACATGTGGCTCATTGTCTAATTATGATGATCATTTGTGGAAAATTATTTGATATTCATTATTTTATTACTCAAAATTAAAAACCAATTATCTATACAACACTTTTATTCATCAAGAATATGCATTGATACTTTACAACGATAGATAAACATATGCATGATACATTATGTAATAATTTAATTAAATTCAGTAAAAGTATATTGACAATATTGGGAGTTGACGGCCGCTCATGACTCACAAGGGTTCTCACGTGTAGAGTCGTTAAAGCACAGCCAAAATCCGTCGACCGAGAGGTAACAGACGCACCAAACCAAGGCTTGCAAAAACAACGCAATGGCAATCTACGAACTTCGAATTGTGAATCCAACCCAGCCGGGTCACGGGATGCGGTCAAATGACAACCCTAGCAATGTAAAGCGAGGCAATATAACAAACGGACCACAAGGCAAAGCATGCAGCACTTTGTACTTTGAAAAAGGTATCACTCAAACAACGCCAAGTAACGCAAGAATTTGTACTTTGTAACAGGTGTCACTCAAAGGCAAAGCAACACAAGACATTTGCACTTTATAACAGGTATCACTCAAATGCAAACACACAAACATATTCAATTGAACGTGAGCTACCATTCCACCCATTTTCGGGTTTCACCGAGAATGAGCGAAACCGCAACAGAGTCAATGAAAGGCAAGGCAAGGCAAGGCAAAGTGACACCACTGAGAGCAACGCAACATACGCAACACACGCAACACTAGGAATCGCCAAGTACTAGGGCAAAACCTTTTACTATCCAGTTAACACAAACTGGTAAACATATGATACCCCAAAGTACGCAACTTGAATGCAAACATACAGACACCGTATCCGCTCACCTCACGGCCGACAGAATTTTACCGCCAACATATGAGCGACAATATCCATCAAGCCAGTATTATAAATAAACACCTTTTACTTATAGTATTATGACAAGATGAAGAAAAACTAATATTAAGGTCTATCAAATGTCACAGTTAAAAAGCCAGTGTCCTACATAATAATTGTTACCACAAATAATAGCAGAATTTTCTTAGAGATATCCAACTGTGATCACAAAGTTTTTAAGTTCACATAAAATAATATTTACGACAGTCAATACTTCCTATAATTATTTTCCTGTCCTTGAATTTCATGTCAATACGACACACTTAACTTAAAAAGTGAAACTTATTCTAATAATTTTATTACTTCACTATTGTCTTCTTGTACATTTAGTTTATATTTTAATATTAGAAATACGTATATTAATATCAATCAACTATCCGTGTATAAAATCTTTCAAATTATACTGGAGAGTCTTATACAAATATAGTCACGCCCATGCTAAACCGTTTTCTTAAATAACAAAATTTATATACACTGCATCAAAATGTCTCAGTTTTTTCTTCATAACACGGTATGAACATCTCACATTTGGAAGTCCTTGGTCACGTAACAAGATGACATCTAGCCCCGTCATACATTTTGATGGCTGGATGTGTTATCTCCTGCAGTGTTATTGCTCTCCGGTATATCACCCTCATCAATTTACTTTGGCACGGTTTAACCCTGCAATTGTAAGTAAAAAGACGGCAGTACCTAACAACTCAGTCGTCAAGACCGGGTGGACAATAACAATTAACTTGAACTAGAACATCAACGTTAGCTATTGTTAAATAGATGGACTTTATGCAAATTTCCTTTACAACTTTGAACCAATTTCATAAAACATTCCACAGATGATGTAAGATCAACATAAATAGATCAGTAAAGTGTATATAAAATACTGACAGAGTATTCTAGCAAGTTGTTAAAACTACAATACTAGCCCGAAATTAAAGATACAAAGCTCTATGTTTCGAAGGTTTCCTATAAATACAGGGTGTGGCGGGCGGGTAGTTTTGACGTTACCGACGGTGTAGCTAGCAAAATGTGAGAGAACTGCACGAGATTATTGGTATTTATATTATATCGACTGGGTACCAGTGTCAATAGGAACCAGTTCAGATCAGCCAAGTGTAACAATATCGATGACACGTTTATCTACGAAAACAGACGACAATTTAATAAACTAGCAGACGGTAATTAACGAGCAACAATTTGAGAAAAAATAAATTAAATTATTTTAATTCTAAAATAATTTCCATTATTATATAAAAGCATAACAAATATCTGGACTGGACACGATATGCACAAAAATTGAAATGACATTTATTTAAATCCTTGAATTCTAAATGCATGTGGCACATTTTACCAAGTTCTGGGTCAGATGCGATATGCACACGGGTTAAACATCGGGGGTAATTCTACATTCCTCCACCTCCTTTTGAAAAGCTGACACATAAAAACTCTAAAATTATATCTTTACATGAACTTTTTGGCCTCTTCAATCAATATGTAAACCTGGAAATTGAAAAATTTACAAAATCAAAGTTAGGTCCCTGTGGCCTTGACCTTTGAACTTCTGACTCCAAAAATATCAGTGATCTTCCTCAAATGGAACTTAGATATGGTGAAAGTCATTGCTACTTGTCACTAATGCTAAATACAATAGAGATCTTCATCAAGTAAAGTTTAAAAGCCATAGCTATTATGCTTTTTAGCTTGACTTTTCGAAGAAAAAGTAGAGCTATTGCACTCACCCTGGTGTCGGCGTTGGTTAAATTTTTTTATAAAGTCAAATATCTCTGTTACTATCAAAGCTATTGATTTGAAACTTTAAATATTTATTTACTATTAATGTCTACACCAGGAGAAACAATCCCAATAACTCTGTATTGAATTTTGATGGAGTTATGCCCCTTTTTGACTTAGAATTTTTGGTTAAAGTTTTTTGATAAAGTCATAATATCTCTGGTACTATCAAAGCTATTGACTTGAAACTTAAAATAGTTATTCACTATCAAAGTCTACACCAGAAGAAACAATCCCCATAACTCTGATTTGAATTTGAAAGAGTTATGCCCCTTTTTATCTTAGAAGTTTTGATTAAAGTTTTTGATAAAGTCAAATATGTCTGTTACTATCAAAGCTATTGACTTGAAACTTTAACTAGTTACTTACGATCAAAGTCTACACCAGGAGAAACAAACCCCATCTGATTTGAATTTTGACAGAGTTATGTCCCTGTTTAACTTAGATTTTTTGGTTTAAGTTTTATAAAGTTTTTACTGGCAAAGCTCTAATTCAGAGTCAAGCACTGAGAAAAGTCAAGCGCGCTGTCTTATGGACAGCTCTTGTTGGCTTTGAGTTCAGAAAGAAAAATTGTCTGGTCCCCTTGATCTTCAGTAAAATCTGGGAAAAGATTCATTGGAAACATAGAATGCCACCAAGAAAGATAATAGCAGACTCATTTTTATACGCTCTCTGAAAGAGTGGGGCGTTTTATGTGAGCACCCATAGCGGGCGGGCGGCAGTCGGCGTCCAAAAGCATGTCCAGTCTCTAAGTCGAACAGTTTTCATTCGATCTTCACCGAACTTGCTGACAATGTATGTGGGCATAATATCTCAGCCAAGAACGATAACCAGCCAAATCACCCCAGGCACTATTGGATTATGGCCCTTGAATTACTCGAAAAACTGCGAAATTAGCCTTGTCCGCTCCCCAAGTCGAACAGTTTTCATCCGATCTTTACCTTAACTTGCTGATAATGTTTGTGGGCGTAATATCTTGGCCAAGTTCAAAAACTGTACAGCTTGGGGACCGAACATGCTTTGGACACTGACCGCCCATCCAAGGACTTTACAAGGCTGCTATAAACCAAAATTGTGCATCCTTTATGCAGTTGCTTGTTTGTTACTTACTGATTCTTGGGTTATATATGAAGCTAAACAGATGCGGACAGTATCGGACATTCCTAGTTAACTGAATGAAAATGTTCCAGCAGGTAAAAGCTTAAAAACGTTGGTTTATATGTAATGGAAAGGCAAATGCAATGAAACACAGAGATGTCTGTTTACAAGGAAGAAGACAAAAAAGCAATGAAAATGCATTACATGGTCGTTACTGTTAGGTTTTGCACGATGTCTGAAAATTATAGTGACCGGTTAGTATCTATATTGTTAATATATGTATGGGAAATCATATTTAACAATATAGATAATCAGAAGAAAGCAAATTCAGTCAAAATCTGAGTATGTTATCTAAATAACTTGGAAAAAGCATGGATACCCACGATTTTTGTTTTTGTTCTGTTGTGTATGATGTAAGCCACTTACACAGTAAAAAAAGATAAAAAGGTTGTCAGTAGGAAAAAGCAGAGATAGAAATGTGCGATTTTTGTTACATTTTGAGAAATTTTCTCAGAAATAAACTTTCTAAAAAAGTATTTCAAGTAAATTTTGGAATTTATGAAATCATTTGTATCAATTATGTAATATAATATACAGAATAAAATCTGTAAAAAGATCCTTTGGAAGCACAGAATGCAACCAAGAATAATAAAAGGAGACTAGGTTTGATCGAGCCTGTTCATGAGAGGTAATGAACACCTCTCACGCCCACTAGCACAGGCTTAAGCGGTCTGGTTGTGAGAAATCCCAATTAAAACACCAACTTCACATTTTAATGACAATCCTGTGATGTTTGATGACCTGGGTCAAATACTTTTTGAGATAGGTACTATACAAATTTAGATGGATGGACACATTTTTTACTATAAAAGGCCATAGTTCTGGACATCCCAATTAAAACTCAAGGTGCACAACTTCATGCTGAATAACAATCCTGTGGGGTTTGTTGACTCTGGGTCGAATACTTCTTGAGAAAATTGAATGACAAATTAGGACAGACAGCCAAGGGCAATTCTTCAGTAGGCACAAAAAGAATTTGAACTTCCGGAATCATACACTTTACCAACTGAGTTAATGAAATAACTTGCAATTAACTTGATGAAAAACTCGTATAAACATAGAAAGTTGTAAATATAATGGAATATATTTATTTCTCTTTCAGCAATTTTTAACTTTATGTAAATAAATATGATCTAAATGATCAACATAAACTAACAAGGTAAAGCTACCCGCATATTTAGACATTATTGAAAAGGACTATGTATAATCAGTTAGAGATCGATGAATCAAAACGAAAATGGAAAAAAAACAACAAGTTTATACCTTTCAAGACAAATATCTATCAATAAAAGTGAAAAATATCTACACCGTTTTTTTTTTCAGGAAAAGTTTCCTTAAGTTTCATTAAGTCAAGGTACTCCCAACATTTATTCAGCAGTTCAATCAAAATCTTTTTGTTTTCAATTTCCATTTGTCAGAATTAAAAAAAAAATTCAGATGGTGCAGACCCACAGTCACCCTTAAAAGTCATAGATATCCTTTAAATCCTTCAAGGGTTTTAGTACATCAGACATAAAATCCAAGACTCAGACAGACCAGACCTTGGGCATGCATAAATCGAACACGAGTTCTTTCGGTCGTATCGATGAGATGCTCATTTGAGCCGTGGGAAAACCAACATAGTGGGTTTGCGACCAGCATGGATCCAGATCAGCCTGCGCATCCGCGCAGTCTGGTCAGGATCCATGCTGTTCGCTTTCAAAGCTTATTGGAATTAGAGAAACTGTTAGCGAACAGCATGGATTCTGACCAGACTGCGCGGATGCGCAGGCTGGTCTGGATCCATGCTGGTCGCACACCCACTATGTTGGTTTTCCCATGGCATGGCTCATTTGTTCAAGTGTCATGAATGTCCTTTATGGGGCGTAGAAGGTCAAGGTCACAGCAAGGTCAAATCTGTCTGTAGAGCGCGTAACTCGATAACCATTGAAGGTATTGACTTCAAACTTGGCATATAGGTAGGTAGCGACGAGTAGATGTGCATAGCGTATGAACTTGGTCTGTAGATCAAAGGTCAAGGTCACAAAATGAGTTCAAATCTGTCCTTTATATTTTGAATCCAGAGCACAACTATTCAAGGTAATGACTTTAAACTTGACCGGAATACAGGTGGGTGGTGATGAGTGATTCGGGTAGTGCAACAATCCACATTACTCCCACACATGGTAACCTCCCCTACCCCCTCTAAAATCACTTTCAGTTTCTTGTTTCTTAGTATTCCATCACTGCTGCCGCACAAAACCACCCAACCCCCACCCGCTGCGACATTACACCCCCGTCCCACAACGACACAACAGCAAACAATTCGGCGCCCCGCCGAATGTCGCCCAACCAAACGTCACCCCGCCGAAATGCGTTATGGCGCCCAGCTGAACGTCACCTCGTCGAATGTCGCCCTGCCAAATGTCTCACCTGCCAAATGTCACCGGGCCAAATGTTATAACGCCCCACTGAACATCGCCCAGCCACCCTGCAAAACGTCGCCCTTTCAAATGTAGCCAAACCAAAGCAACATCGCCCTGCAAATTGACTCCTGTCTGACTTTTGGGCCCGGGTTTTGCATGGCATTATTTATTCGTATTATTGAAGAAAAGGAAAATTTCCATCCGACTGTTAAATTTACCACTCGGGTAAGGTCTGACATAATCCTTGCCAAACCCCTCACCCAAGTGTGACATTGAACTTTCAGATAGGGATCTGGTCTTTGCTCACAACAGTCCACTAAGCTATAGGTATTTTCCAATATAATCTGGAAAATATAGACGAACAGGTGGGCAGGCAGGCCGACGCATGCACGCGTATTGCTCTCTCTCTCTCTCTCTCTCTCTCTCTCTCTCTCTCTTTATTTCATGAAAAACATTCTTGTATTTTTTTTAAAGTTTCACATTATGTCACTGGCGGACTCGCTGATGGATTGAAGGACGAGGTTAGGAATGAGAGGAGTGGGGTGGGGGGGGGGGGGGGGCGCGGGGGGTAAGCCTTGAGTGAGCAATTATTTTTTCCTAAAACAACATTAGGGACTATATTGTATTATTATTATTATTATACCAGATTTATATAGCGCCCTTTCCATGATCAATTTCACGTTCAAAGGCGCTTTACATAGTTCAAATGTAGCCACACAGGGCGCATAATTCATCCTCTACTAGTACAGACACAGAGCGATCTGACCAGAGGGACAGAGTGAGACAAAGCCCCCACGGCAGAGATCAGAAATCAGATACAGGCTTGTCCGGCTAACTTAGCCTAGCTCGTTTCGAATAGACAGCCTGGATCTTTAACGTGCCCAGTGTATAGCACTGATACACGCAAGGATTAACAGATATTCCATTATTATAAAAAGCCTTACTACCTTATAAGTCCCATTTGATTAATATTAACATGTCATCCCGAAAGGTGGGACGAGGGGGGCATTCAGCGGGCGACATTTGGCGGGCGATTAGCCATTATGAAAATGACGACCTTGAATGATGCGTTAGTTCTTAGCAATTGATATACCGTATAGCGGGTTATTTCTGCGGGTGGGATAATTCTGCGTTTCTGCGGTCTCTCGGTATAATCGCAAAAATATTTCAAGCAGAATATTTACCCGGCAAAAAATTAAAGCGCAATTTTTTTTTTCACCAACGTGTTTCACGCTTTGTTACTCGAGGCAATCCGAAGTTCACAATGGGATGGTTTAATTATTGGACATAACCGCCGTCATCTATCAATTACCGATTAATGGTATAATTGAGTGTGACGGTCAATCAAAGTCTTAACTGTTAATCCTACAGAAAACCTTTTTTTCATGTAGATACCGGTAATTTAGTTTATTGTTTTACACGCGCTAGTCATTCTTACGGCCACGCATCATATGCGGGGAAATACCTCCTACTTTGCAGCGAGAATGCTGAAATCTCTCTTCCTTTTATGTGAAAACGCAGAAATTTACATTCCTTTTATGTAAAAACGCAGAAATAAAACACGCAGAAATTTATTCCACAATGTTTGAATCCAAAACGCAGAATTTTTTGACCGCAGAAATAACCCGCTATACGGTAGTTCGTTAAACTATCATTGATCAATTTACTGAAAACATAAAGGCCGAAAGTACAAAATCAGTAGAACACAAATCAATAGTATAATATTAATATTACTAAACATGGAGTTAATACGGCTGCCTAGTGTAAAAGATAATGAAAAGCCGTACCAAGGGCATACCAGTTAAGTTTTAACCGAAACCGGACTATTATGGAATCGGGAACACCATAATGCGTTGTAACTGTAACCACCGCCATCTGCATTGAAATCCTTTTTTCTCTATTTTTCATATGCAGGCAATGAGAATTCACCGACTATAACAAAATGGTTGATGATGTTATACTTGCACGTGTTTTGATGCAAATGCAATCGGGGGTCGTTTTGTATAATTCTACCATTTATATTTGAAATTCCGCAAGAACGGCATTCCCTCGCTAAACTGTACAGAAGTGTTTACATTAAAGGCACATAATTGCACTGATTATATGTTAGTGACTGGAAGTGCTCTTGTTGTTTCCTGTTGATAGCCAAAAAAAAAAAAAAATGAATAAAAAAAGAAAAAAAAAAATAGAAAATAAGATAAGGTAAAACTCATCAGAAAACTTACTAATTACAGCGAAAATACCATCATTCGCCCGTATTTTTCCACCTTTCCTTCGATAGTTTTCCAACACCGCGGCGTTTGAACCACCGCGTCTGTAAAAGCTATAGACAGTACGCATTTATATAATTATAGTCGGAAAGCTTTTTCTACAAATAATATGAGCCGCGCCATGAGAAAACCAACATAGTGGGTTTGCGACCAGCATGGATCCAGACCAGCCTACGCATCCGCGCAGTCTGGTCAGGATCCATGCTGTTCGCTAACAGTTTCTCCAATTCCAATAGGCTTTAAAAGCGAACAGCATGGAGCCTGACCAGACTGCGCGGATGCGCAGGCTGGTCTGGATCCATGCTGGTCGCATACCCACTATGTTGGTTTTCCCATGGCACGGCTCAATTATAATCTAAATACAAAGTCTACAGCTTAACAAAATTTGAAAAATGCGTTAACTAGAACACAAAGCTGATGATTTTGGACAATTTGTTGAATATGCTTTGTGTCAAACCTTGCGCTGTTATAAGCGAAACATTCTGAGCATCTCCCTTTGATTAGTTAGGCTGCGAAACATCAACAGTATTCTCCACCTGCTTTCAAAGTGTTATTCACGTGTAACAAAGGGCACGAGTAATAGAGGCAAAGATGAAAGCATCACAAAAACACATCATTATCTTTAACTTGGGTGGTTCGGTGCTCTAGTGGTAACACATTTGGCTGTACATCCAGAGGCTTGCCCCGGGTCGAGTCCCAATCCAGGCATTGTGAATTTCTGTTTAGTGTTTCCAACCTAAGAGGTCAGCACTGGTTCGAGGGGAGCGGTGGTCTAGTGGATAAGGTGTCGGCCGCTCAATCCAGGGATCGTGGGTTAGAGCCCTATTGGGGTCACGACCATGACTTCTCATATGACACCAGTACTGGATTTTCCAGGAAGCAAACTCGAGAGTGGTTCCAATAAGCTTGAAGCTTTCATCACAATCGAGCTAAAACAAATTAGTATAAACTAAAGCACTGGTTCTTCGATAGAAAGACGGTTTGTCTGTATCGGTGCTACACACCGGGCACGTTAGTGAAGAGCTAGGCTAAGTTAGCCGGACATGCCTGTATGTACTGGTTTCCGTTTTCACAGAATGATTTCGGTAGCTAGCTGGCTTCGAATCCGCTGCGAGTTCGAAAACTTATAGGGTGTAGAAGTCTTGCATTGGAGGAAGCCATCAAACTGGTAAACGAAACTCACATAAGGTACACCTAATAGTTGGTTGGACTTTCGGGCACTTAAAGAAACTTTTATAATACGCTTTACTGTTTTGTAGATTCATTTTTGTTGATCCATTTACAGCTTTACGGCCAGTTCAGCCATTCACTGTATCGCACAAATGGTCCCGTTACTTAACAAAGTGTTACAAAATTTCATGTAGACTAGTTGTAACTGATATGTAGATAGTTACAAAGAAATTCAACGTACAGATAGGGTATCATTACAATCTGTCATGGCTGAACTGATATATTTCGAAAGTAGGACGGCAATATTGTAATATCGAAACAAAATGAAATACAATGTAAAATAAATTATTGATTAATATATTTATAGTGTGCGCCGTCACGGTAAAACACGTGCAATACAGTCGTATTTTCGGTCCCTTACATAAACTGTACCTATACTTTAACTACATATGCATATTAAGGTATATATATGTATTTCTTATTAAACATGTAAACTTTTACTGCAGACATTTCATATTGTAATGGCAATGAAAAAAGACTAAAACGGTTTTATTTTACTTCGTATTTACGAGCATAAACTGTACTTAAAACTGTAGGTGTTCTTAATACTGAACTTCAAGATATGTCGAACCATAATCAGAAGGCCAAGAAAACTATTTGTAGAATAGTTTGTAATATTGCCCCGATTATTTCATGATAGTAAAAAAAGTGTGCTGAAGATCGGTACATAATAATTGGAAGTGGTGATATTACAACGTTTTAGACGATTAATTTTAATTTCAAAACTGTGATATGACCATGACTCGCTTGACCATAAGAAAGCCACGGCCGCGTACTGTGAAGACTCCGAAAACTATTGTATAAGATATTCCATTCCAGTCAGTTCACAGAGTTTTGACATTTTTCTTCGAATTAAGGTCTAGGTTTAAGAATATGAAAAAGGATAAAACCCATTAGCTTTTCAATTTTACGGGTAGATATGATCGGCCTAAAATGACCTAGATTTTACCATATTTATCTTACAATGATAACATGTTTCGTACTTCTCTTAAGTTCTGACTTGTATGAATACTGATAGTGCATATAAGCTGTGCATGCATCCTTTTATCTTGCTTTAGAAGCAGGGTGTACAAAGTTGACGTGCATCAGGATTTTGAGAAAAGGCAGAACATCAGGTGAGTTTTTCAACTTTTTTTTAAACAAATGCTTACACCTTCAAACATGTTCGGGTCAGGCAGGCTCTGTGGCCGAGTGGTTAAGGTCGCTGACTTCGAATCACTTGCTCCGTTCGAAACCTCACTGTTTGTGTAGAATAATTATTCTTTCGTGCGGAGAGTAAGTAATTCAGCTCGTTCACGGAGCTTCCACGGTTCTACCAAGCTGCATTTAACCCGCCGTTTCTAAACTTTACCTATTGCCTACGGATAGTCTATCTCTCGTTCTTCTAAGAATAACATGTGATTCAAAACTGTCTCTCATACTTTAACTGCTTCTCGTACCTTATACTGGACTTACTGATTCTTAAAAGAATGTTCCCTTTCTTAAAAAGAACCTCTTGCAACCTGCTTCTTAACCACATATCGTGCTAACAATTTGTATGTTTTGTGTCGTGAATTATTGAACTTTATAAAAAAAAATAAAATAAGGCTAATACAAATTGGACATATGTTTAGTGTCCTAATCACTTTTTAAGCATGCTTGTTAAACAAACAAATGCCATAAAAATAAATTTAGTGTTAGACCTGATAGCTTGTACGTACATGGCATTAGCAATATTTGATTTTATGTTTTAAACGTCGTCTGCTACAGTTTTTTTACATTTAAAGGGAAAAAAAAGATTTCAGTCTGAGACCCGAAAGCCTAACAGCCCGAGGACGGTAAACATATATCCATTTTGTTACGACCTGACTAAAATTATCTTGTTCAATTTTCGGCTGGTAAGATCCTATATTACTCAAATGTCAAATACTATGATGTTTCTTTCTAGTTTTAAAAACTTTGATTAATCGACAATCAGCTGAGTACTACTTGCCACTGTTTAGATAAGAAACCGAAATTAAACATAAAATGGCTTATAGATAATCTGAATCATTCGACACAGTCCTACTTTTTGACTACATGTATGTATTTTACTGTAAAGGTTGACACAGCAAACATGCAAACATAAAATTCAGTTAAAATCTGTGACTGATACAGATCAAATACTCGTTTAACATCCAACAATAGTCTTAGACAGTTTGATATACCCTCGCTTTGGAGTTTGTATACTGTATTGAATTAATTTGTCTTAATACTGCTTGTTAAATCTATATAAACTGTTTTACATGTTGGATATGGGTCGTTTTTTGTTAATCTTCCTTTCCCCCAAGGAGAAATGTATTAATGCTTGAAAGGTATCAAGTTTAAATGTGAAATATTATTCGATTTTTCTTCATACTTTACTGATCAAAGTTCAGTTTAAATAGAGCATCAAGGATATTCCCTTATTCATATTTCTACTTCATTCTGTTTCAGGTATCAGAAAGACCAGTGACTTACAGATGGACTCGATGGATCTATTCGGAGAATTTTTCTCCTCTGAATATATAGCGGACAATCAAAATCTATCTGACAATATCCTTGACTCGAGTATTAGTCCGGAAGAGGAATTTTTGAACATCTTGGAATCGGCAGACGAAATGGATGACCTCGGTATGTCGCTTCTTGAAAATAATCACGATCTAATAGACATCATGACACCGATGTTTGCGACGCCATTCTCGCCCGTGCCTTATGATAACATAGAATTTGTAGATACCGACTTTCAACAAATGCATCAGCCAGTTGTAGAACAAGAAAAGCCTGAAACAACTAACTCCTTATCTCCATTGAAACAACTGCTTTTAAGTAAAACTAAAACACCACAAAATAAGCCCATGCCCACGCCGAATAAGATATCTAGCAGGCGCGGCTCGGAGAGAAATTCTAAAGCTTTGAAATCGTCCATGGAAAATTCCAGAAAACATACGAAGGATTATTCAGAGGATTACATATCGCACTCATCAACAAACACTTCCCAAGAAATGAGTGGCGTAAAACGGGACAGATCTAAAGGTAAAAACACGTCAAAAGCCCTGAAGTTCCCACCCTGTGCAGTATGCGGGGGTAAAGCCTCTGGGTTACATTACGGGGTCAATAGTTGTGAAGCCTGCAAAGGCTTTTTCAGACGGTTCATTATACGAAATGAAGAGTACAAATGTGCCAAAGACGGTAATTGTAAAGTTGTGAATAAAAATCGGGAAAACTGTTCTGGATGTCGCTTGAAGAAATGTCTTGAACTCGGTATGTCGAAAGAAAACTCTAAATTGGGGAGATACTCTCTTTCTCGAAGAACAGAAACTATCAAAAAGGTGAACGTCCTCGAAGGCAAAGAAAAGAAAACTGAAAAGGTGAAAACATTTGATGTTAATTTAGATTCTTTTAAATTTGATCATACTTACAGCGAAAGCGAGAGCGGCAAATCGTCTCCGAGTTTGCATGATATCGTTCCCGAAGATTGTTGCCCGGATAATCTTCTTCAAGAACTGGTCCGAGCGATGGAGGAAATTCAACCATATGGACCCAACATAACCAGCAATGAGCAGGTGCAGAGTGTGATCAAATATCACCATCAGCGTTACCAGATCAAACTGCAGACCTATGGGGAAATGAAAGCTGTTCCAAAAGATGAGTATTACAAACTTTTAAAAGAATATGGGATCGATGTGGACGGAAGGATTCAAGTGTTCAAAGAGTATGTGCTGAAAATCAAGCGACTAACGAAAAGTTATTATAACTTTGCGCATCAAATCCCAGGATTCAAGAAATTGCAGTCACGTGATCAGTCAAATCTTTTAAACGCTTTCCGATGCGATTTCTTCGTCATACTGATGCACGAGGGTTACAATGAAGACTATGGTGTGGTACTAGCGAGAAATGGCGTTGCGTACCACGTTAATGAACTGGCCGACAAGTGCTTCTCGAGAGAATTTATCACCAACATCTGCGAAGCATACGCCCGATTTCAGAGCCTCGCCTTAAGTAAAGAGGAACAATGTCTTCTAATGGCGCTGACCTTGACCTTTACTGATCGCTGTAACCTTGGAGATCCAGAATTCGTTGACAAGATCCAGTATCTCGTATCGGAAGTGATACGTTATCATCTTGAACGAACGGTTGGACCACAAGCGCAACAAAGGTTCGCTAAGTTTGTAGACAGTCTTGTTTTCCTTAGAGAAGTTTCTGAACAATACATGGCGGAGTTTAGACAATTATGCAAAGACGAAATGATGATAAAAGAAGTTCCGATGATGACCGAGTTTTTAACTGACGAATGGTGATAGGTCAAAGATTGTAGACTATGTGATAGCGCATATTAATCATATTTTAATCAGAGTAAAATCTCTATCTAATGGAGATAAATTCATATCGCAGTACTCTTGGCCTTTGTCGGCGGTAACTTTGTGTATGATATGAATTAAATGTATATAACACTCTGTCATATCAAGATTAAATCGTGTAGGTTCTTGAATTAAAATTATTCCCATCTTTGTACATGTACAATGTCAAACTCCAAAACATTATTACAACCCTTTATTGGTATTGTTTGACAATATTCTTGCACGGAGGTTGGGTACAATGTGTATTATAGTAATACAAGTAGGCCTTCGCAGCTAGAAAAGTGTTCATATGACAACAGTAAAGGCTGGTATGTGCCGGTTATGAAATGAACGATGTAAATGTGTATCAAATGTTGAACATAATGTATATACAGTAAACATTTTTTACGAATTCTTTCTCCAAAACAGCCTTTTAGAGTCTGTATGTTGATGTGTTTGTTCATATGAAAAGTTAGCAAAAGCTCAAGCCTCTGTTCTGTGCTTATTATTTGATCCATATATTAAAGGCCATGAGGGTAGAAATGTTTTTATTGTTTTAAATAATGACGCCACGTCTAACGAAAATAAAAGACTAGATGGTAACAGCTTTAATGGATTTCTTTTGTTTCATCGTGCCATGACAGCGATGCCTATATACAAGTATTCTTAATTATTTAGATCTAATAGATTCCGGCGCCAGTAAAAACATGATTATAAAATTTTCTCATTTTAAGGAGATAATCAGCCATTTTCAGACCATATCTTTTTTAATTGCAACTTTACTCGACATTGAATTCTCATCTCTTATCACTGATATGTAAATAATCGAATTATGAACAACAGATTTGTTGTGAATTTTTCCATCAGCAGGGATGGTCCGATTTGATATGTGATATAATCATGTACATGATTTTAAAAGTTTATAGGAATATTTACCTGGCTGAAATAGTTAAGCACAATCTTACAGGATCCTTTGCATGTCACGCCCGTTGCATAAATGTAATTTCCACTATTTTTTTCTCAAAAATTATTATGACCTACGGAATGCCTTATCTGCCTCTTTTTCACCATACGGCATAAACTGTTATACACTTTTTGAAAGTTGTTCCATTATGCAAGCTGTTTCATAACGTAACATTTTGCAAGCTGTTACGTGCATTTAGTAAGATGTAGGGTGTTTGACAGAAGAATATGCATATTATAAAGTTGTTCTTTATAGTATGTATAAGCTTTGTTCTGTATTTTATGTTGTTCTGTATTTCATGTTGTTCTGTATTTTATGTTGTTCTGTATTTTATGTTGTTTTGTTCTGTATTTTATGTTGTTCTGTATTTTATGTTGTTTTGTTCTGTATTTTATGTTGTTTTGTTCTGTATTTTACGTTGTTCTGTATTTCATGTTGTTTTGTTCTGTATTTTATGTTGTTCTGTATTTTATGTTGTTTTGTCCTGTATTTTATGTTGTTCTGTATTTTATGTTGTTCTGTATTTTATGTTGTTCTGTATTTTATGTTGTTGTTCTGTATTTTATGTTGTTCTGTATTTTATGTTGTTTTGTTCTGTATTTTATGTTGTTCTGTATTTTATGTTGTTTTGTTCTGTATTTTATGTTGTTCTATATTTTATGTTGTTTTGTTCTGTATTTTATGTTGTTCTGTATTTTATGTTGTTCTGTATTTTATGTTGTTTTGTTCTGTATTTTATGTTGTTTTGTTCTGTATTTTATGTTGTTCTATATTTTATGTTGTTTTGTTCTGTATTTTATGTTGTTTTGTTCTGTATTTTATGTTGTTCTATATTTTATGTTGTTTTGTTCTGTATTTTATGTTGTTCTGTATCATTTTTTAAGCTGAGGAATCTTAGCTAGAAGTTGTGGTGTTCATAAATTGTTGTTTATGTTGCTAGATATACGTTTTAAAGAATGGGTATACACTGTTTATGTATTATCCCACATGTTAAATGTCTGCACCAATTTATGTTCTATTGCAGAAGTTCTTAGGAAACCATGATAAAAAGTATGCTTTAAATTGTAAATCACCATATTATTTTCTTTAAACAGATAACAACATTTGTACATTGTAAAACTTATTAATATATATTAATAAGTTTTATTACGCACATCATTAACTTACAACAACGTATACAGTGACCAGAATAAGTTGCAAAAAGCACAGAATGTTTTGTAAAATATGCATAATATGTTGTACACTGTAAAGAACACTTTTCAAAATATACACAACAACTAACAAACTGTACAGAAGAAGTTATAACAAGTACAAATTAACTAAAAAAATGTTCATATTAAAAAACTTGCAAAATGTACAGGCCTAAATGTATAAACTGTACTGTATAAAATGTGTAAGACAATTTGGCATAAATATGTTCAAAAGGAGTCAGATTAGGCATTCCATAGTGATCTGCATAAGCCCTGAATATAGTAATTAGTGTTTGTTTATTATAGTGTCACCCCTACTGAAAGGGCCAGCCAATTTGGCTTATGAGACACATTCATACATTGAATAGCTTTACTTCCCGATTCCTATTTTCTTTTAATGCCAGGCACCATTAAAGGTAAATTTTTCATACTCAAAATGTGTTTTCACTTAAATTGTACCAGTAACCTAAATGCATGGAAAAAATACCAGTTTCAGTTTGATACAATCAATTTTCAAGGTTTTATGGCTTTTTCAGTAATGTATGCTAGCGCCCCAAATTTCCTGGAAAAAAGCTGTCGTGACATCATTTTTGACCACTTTTCCTTGCTTAGGCTTATTTTTGCCATATTTTATCAAGTTTTACCATAAACTGCACTCAAATCACACACAGTTACTGTAAAATATACCCAAACTCACCCCTGACACCTAAAATTTACCAATATTTAGTCAATAAATATGCATTTTTTGAAAAAAATACACCCAAAACAGTGATATTGAAATATTTTTAGTTTTTCTTCTTTTTCTCTGCTAAATTGCACTGAATTTGTCATTTTCTATCATAATCTGGCCAAACTAGCCTATTTACAGCCACATCTAAACAAGTTTCAATTTTTACCCCTGCACAACATATAGGTTACATTCAACCAATTCAATTCCTTATTTATTTCATATTAATAACAAAACATTCAGACCTCATTTTCAGCACTTTAGAGCATTTCAATGATATGAAAACCATATATGGTCATTTAGTATAACATGTCTTCTTATCAAAAATAGAAAAATATTGACATGTTATGTTGTATATAAGAAAAATAATCTGTTCCGAGACACATCACCCTCTAAAAGTGCCCTCATGAAAACAGCCGTTTAGCAATTACGCGTAGGTAGACATTTTTCACAAAGAATAAAACTTATTCCAGGAAATTTACAATGAAAATGGTCTAGATCTATTCTCAATACAATAAGCAATAAACATAAGCCAAAAATTTAACTGTCACCTCCTCATGTCACTCATTATACCAGATTTCTCCATAGCATGGAACTACATTTTGGACTACTTCACATGTAACACTGAGTAGTCACTTCCGGTTTGGTGTAATCCGTCCACCAGGCAGGTAGGCAATCGGTAACAATTATTTAACTTTCATTGGGGCTATGGTTTTTAACAAATAAATATGACCCAAATATTTTAGTAGATGGTCAGCTAAGGAGAAATTGTGTGAAATTCAGTTTCAGACAAGATGATTTTTGAAGTGCACCCTCGATACAAATAAAAGCCCAGTGTATTCTTGCCATGCGTTTTAGTAATCAGTTTCAGACCAAGTTTCATTAAGACTGGGCCAAAATTGTGACATTGTTTACAGTCAAATTAATGATGACAGACACAGGGTGTATCACAATAGTTCACCTTGACCACTGTGACCTTGATCTTTGATCTACTGACCCCAAAAACAACAAAGCCTCATTAGCTAAACCACAGACAATCACCCTATGAAGTTTGACATTTTTGTTTTGTCTTGTTGGGTTATAAACAGACACAATTATAGGCCATATGGCAACTATCAAAGCTTTTGATGGAGGAAGACCCTATGTGCCCTTCCAGGTATTAATTATTACAGACACAGGTAGGCACCTGGCAGCTAGATGGTTTCCTCAAATGAAGGAATTCTTCACCTTAAGCAAAGTTTTCAAATGAACAGTGGCAAGGGGCATGTGATTCAAAGTCATCGGCCATAACCATTGGATAGAAAGGCACCTGGAAGATTAGGCTACTCCAAGTACTGAGTTACTTAACTGAAATAAAAATTGTTTAAACTAAATTACTGGGTTAAAACCATTTTCAGCTAACTATGATTTTCACCTTCTGATCTTCAAAACAATAGGGTCTCACCTGATAATAAGTTAAGGATAAAAAACTATTTTCAGTCCTGAGGTCACTGTGACCTTAACCTTTGACCTACTCATCCCTAACACAATTACAGTCATTGATTTATCACAGGCAAGCTTCCTAAAAAGACTGCTTTAGTACCAAGCATGGCTGAAAGACAGACCATGCATCTATCTATACCAACCAACATGAACAAAACAATATACATGTATCATATCAGGACATAAACTTGGGAAATGTACAATGTACAAAGTTCCACTAAAGTGCCACAGTTCAAACGACTGTACTGGTAAATCAACAATGTCCGTTATGGTAAAAAAAACTCGATTTTATCATCAAAATGTTTTTTTTATATTAACAGGGAATACTTTGTAAATAATTTCTGATTAAAGGGAAACAACTGCAAAAACATTTAAAAACCTGGTTCCTTGGTATGACAAATAAAAATAGATGTGTTTGCAGCTGGAACTTACAGTCAGAACAGGACAGTTGGTAACTGATCTTACAAGGAAAAACATTAATGTGTCAATATGTCAAATATCAAAAACACAATTTCATTCATTTATTATAACAGATGAAATGTAACATACATTAAAACATGCATATTAAGACAATGACATTAAATTTAAAAGATTTTTCAACAAAATATTATATTTCTAGCTAAAATATTTTATATAATAATAAATATATACAAAAAATTACTAAAAATTTAATGCTTTCAATTTTCCAAATAAAGGAAACCATTGCATAACAACCAGTGAGAAAAATGTGTAAAAGCGTATAATGTACAAGTTACGGAGAAGTAAAGTGTTCTCCAAGAATGTTTCTAGATGATTAAAGGAAAAGGTTACAGAAATGTAATAATGTTCTTTTCCTGTTACTTTATTAGTGCTTTACAATATACTATAAAATATATATACTATACATACAGTAACATACTTGATTTAAATTTAATGATTTCTCGTAATTTTACTATTACAAAATGCAACTAGACAAGAAAAAAGCTATCTAAACTAGTGTGTATGGTCAGTGGTTCTACACAGGTGAAAAACACCAGTTTCTAAAGTAATGCCCTATTGAAGTAACATTGATCATTCTACACTATCAAACAGATCTGGGTCAATTTTTTCTAAATTCACGAAGTTCTTCCTTTTGTTAGTTATTGTACATAAAAAGTCAAAAGAATGTAAAATAGCTGGTGCTAGGCTGTATTTATCACATGTTTGACATTGTGGGACTGAAATAAAGCCATGATATATTTTTAGTATTTAGGAAACTGTAAAAAAATATTTTGACATTATCAGATAGATTTTGTCTCTAATACTTAAAGAAAAAAGATTTTTTGATGTTTCATGAGAAAAAGCTTACATATGATGAAAAGATTCCCATATTTGTGTCTTTCCCAATTAATTTATTAAACTTCTTGAAAAAACATGACAAAAATACTGTAAATCACTTTATATTAGTGTGATCTTTATTTCGCGAATTCCGACACCCTGAATTATTTCACGGATTTATGAATTCGCGATGGAAGGGTCAGAAATTTAAATTCGCGAAGGTTCTTATCTCTTGTTAGCGAAATTTCAGTTCCGGAAGTTGTGATTATATCAATGCCAATTTTTCAGTACCGTACCGAATTTATGCATGCCAAAGACTCGTCAAACACATGGTCCGTAACGCTTATTTCGTTTTAGCAATCGGTTACTTTATTCATACAGACTGAAATAATTGAGCCTTTAAATTCTTTATTCAATTTACTGGCGATTATTCTTAATACACTTAATAGCTGATAAAATGTTTGTTACAGCCATTTCATAAATAATCAACGTACAAGTATATAATACAATGGTGTGATAAATTGTCTGCTTATCCCTATTGTTGTCTAAACAAAATGTGTAAAAAAAATCAGGTTTGTTGAGAAGATAAGGGATGATATAGATCTTCTCCTCGTACAACATGCGCTCTGCTTGTTTGACACATACGAAGTGCATCCAGGAGATGATCCGTTAAAAACTGCCAGTGCATGTAAATGTAACCTTAAGCAGTATATTCTACATGAATTATTCATAATGTATTGAAATGTGAAATGAATTGAAATTCATTCAATAAACTTCGATGTATAGGCGGCTAGTATTCATTGCTGAACTGATATTTTCGGATATGTCTGTATTTTATGGAAGGATATTTACACAAATTCATGATTTCGTGATGAACCCAATTCGCGAAAAAAAGCGAAAATTAAAACATCGCGAATAATACCGGATTTACAGTACTCAGCAGAGCCTTGCATTGTATCAGTTTATTCAGTTTGTTTAATGTATTCAGTATTAAAGGACTGCATGTCTGTCATAAGATCCTGTTACTATTTGATTTATTACTGATGGTCCAGATTATTTTTCCACCGTAAATTGTTCTGGAGAGTCAGCATGCCTTAAAACGATTAACAGTTGGGTCAGTGAAAATAGTGACCACTGACCTCCAAGTGTGACCTTCAGACCAAAGAAGTATAAAACCTTTATTTTTATAGCTCTTTGCCTTGACTCAGAACAAATGACCTTGATTGTGCACTCCACAAATCATATCTTAAAGAGGTAAATAATTATATCTTATTGAAATAATATGTATTTAGAATTCAAAATAATCTCTAAACTTTCACATAATTTTGTTTTGACAATATGGATATTCTAAATAACATTCTTACAATAACATACACTCATACAGGAGCTACTAGTACTAAAAGTTCTTGTAATATTCACTCAACAGAAAATAACAAATAAATGTTGTATTAAATGGGGCTAAGGCTGCTTTATCAATAAACATATAGGCAGATATTATTCTTCAATATACCTATATAAAGTCTGTCAAAAATGCAGCTTGCATTTCACAAGGAAATACAAACAAGCTGAAAAAAAATCCCATATTGTACCTTCCAAAAATCCCGTATTGTACCTTCCATATTGTATGTTGCTGGACTACTTTCATTAATATGCATGAGCTGACACAGTTATATAAATAGCGTGCACAAAACATCATTCGTTTTATTTTAACGTCAATAAATATTTCAGATTTCGTTCGATTACAAATAAAAAAACAAAAAGGTGGAGGTATATATTAAAAGGGTCATTACAACAGTAGCTGGATCTGGGATTTTGTATTAGGCACTTGTGGATTTTGCAAGGACAGATATCACACTTGGCACATGCGCGCCTTGTGAGACCCGACCTGGCAAAATCCACTCAAGCCGAATACAGCATCCCAGATCGAGCTATTATATTAACATCATTTAAATTATGCACTCTAAGCTACCAAGTTTTTCCAAAGTTTGGTAACAACATTGACGGATTTTCTATCGTTACATCTGGGTCTGACTCCAGTAGACCCTTTAACACAATTTTTATCTCCCTTTGTCGAGCTGCTTCAATCACTAACTCCCTTGTTTCTCCTTTCAAATGTAAATCGTAGATATCTAAATGTTTAAGGCTCTCACAGTTCACAATAAGATCCAATATTGCACCATCAGATATAGTTTTTATCCAGCTCAAATTGAGTTCACGTAAGTTTTTACCATACTTGCAAATGGCAGCCAAGGATTTATTTGTTACGTGCTTGCAGGCAGCTAAATTTAGGGATTCTAATTTAGTCAATTTCTGAAAAGATAAAAATAATGAAAAATATACACAATTGAATCAGCAGTGGACGTTAAAAGACATTTTGAATTTGGACGATGTCTTTAATCATCTGAACAGTCCAAAAATGTATTTTTTTGTTGAAAATTCCAGATGAACAATTTTAGCAAATGAAAATATCTAAAAACATTCTTTCTTACAGTAATTTTTTTTAAAAGAACTTATTTTTAAATTAATCTGAACATCATTTCTTAAAGTGTTATACGCATCCAACAACAAAACAATGTAGTATTGTGGGTACCAGATTATTTTTACTACAGTTGACTTCCATTTCACTGTATGAAATTCAATCTGATTTTGTAAAGCAAATGTCTTGTATAGATTAGGTCTATAATTGAGTAAAAGCCTAGAAAGTATATACAGGTACTAATATTGTTCTACTAGTAAAGTGATTCAATTTTTAAAATCATAGGATCTGTTATTGGTTTATGGTTGAACCTGTTCAGCAGCCACTTGCCTAAAGCAGACAGTCAGCTAACTTCCCAAACTGTCTATCTGTTCTAATTTCAACTTGCCTAAAGCAGACAGTCAGCTAACTTCCCAAACTGTCTATCTGTTCTAATTTCAACTTGCCTTAAGCAGGCACCTGTCTTAACCCTTACCATGCTGGACACGATTAATTCTGCCTTTGTGACCAGTGTAGATCATGATCAGCCTGCACGTCCATGCAGTCTGATCAAGATCTGTACTGTTCGCCATTCAGTCAGTATCTTTTTGGTAGGCACCCCTTTTAACAGTTAATGGTACTGTCCATATTGAAAGATGGACAAGTTCATTATAGAAATTTAGCAGGGTAAGGGTTATACTCCTTGACTGGCTGCTTAACAAAGGTTAGACTGTATAACCATAAGCAGTGCAGCCCTAAATACTGTGAATAAAACTAACTACAGTACTTACCCTGAGTATTGTTTCCACAATATTGTCTGTGACAATATACCCACAATCCTTTAGACTTAAAACTCTTAGATTAGGGCAATTAGTCCACATTGTTTTAAGTATAGACTGTGTTAAGTAGACATCATTGAGGTCTAAATGTTCCAACACTGGTACCAACAACTGACGTAATGCCTTTACGTTCAATTTCTTCTTTTTCTTCAGTTGTGCTATCATTGCACTGAAGTTGGAAAATAGGACTCACATATCTGAGACTTTAGATACATAAAGTCAACAACAAGAGGACCAAATGGTCCTAGGTTGCTCACCTGAAAACAGCTTGATAAAATTTTATGAATATCCTGCTTAAAATGCAACCCCTTTTGCATAGGCAAAGTATTTCTTTGATTTGACCAGGTGACCCAGTTTTTGACCCAACATGACCCATATTTGAACTCGACCTAGCTTTCATCAAGACAAACATTCTGATCGAATTTCATGAAGATTCAGTGAAAAATGCAGCCCCTATTGCACACACAAGGTTATTCTTTGATTTGACCAGGTGACTTAGTTTTTGACCCAACCTGATCCATATTCGAACTTGACCTAGATTTCATCAAAGCAAACATTTTGATCAAATTTCATGAACATCCTGCTTAAAATGTAGCCCCCTATTGCATTCACTAAGTTTTTCTTTGATTTTACTGGGTTACTTAGTTTTTGACCCCAGATGACCCCTATTTGAACTCGACCTAGATTTCATCAAAACAAAGATTCTGATCAAATTTCATGAATAATCAGTACAAAATGCAGCCACTATTGCATACACAAAGTGTTTCTTTGATTTGACCGGGTGACCTAGTTTTTAACCCCAGATGACCATATTCTAACTTGACCTAGATTTCATCCAGACAAACATTGTGATCAAATTTTATGAATATCCAGTGTAAAATGTAGCCCCTATTGCGTACACAAGGTGTTTCTTTGATTTGACCGGGTGACCTAGTTTTTGATCCCAGATGACCCAAATTTGAACTTGATCTAGATTATATCCAGAGAAACATTTTGATCAAATTTCATGAAGATCTGGTGTAAAATGCAGTCCCTATTGCATACACAAGGTTTTTCTATGATTTGACCAAGTGACCTAGTTTTTGATCCCAGATGACCCATTTTCGAATTTGGCCTAGATTTCATCAAGGCAATCATTCTGACCAAATTTCATGAAGATCAGTTGAAAAATACAGCCTCTATTGCATATACAAGCTAAATGTTGACAAACGACAGAGAGACACTGGATGGAGCGATCACAATAACTCACCTGATCATTGCTCAGGTGAGCTAAAAAAGATACATAGCAAAGAGTCAGAACTGAAATGGAAATTTGCTAGAAATACACATTTTAGATAACTGTAATAATATGAGCTCAAAAAAAAAAAACAACAGCAATAAAGGGTGTTGCATTTTGCTGAAGTAAACAAGAGCTGTCACTAATGGTGACAAATGCCCCTGCAGCGCCTTGACCTTTGACCTGGTGACCTTGACCTTTGACGTGGTGACCCCAAAGTCAATAGGGGTCGTGTACTCAATAAGAACTATTAGCATGTGAAGTTTGAAGGTCCTGGTTGCAGTGGTTCGCAAGTAAAGTGCCTTCATGCAAAAAGTTAACGTTGGACCCTGTGACCTTGACCTTTGACCTGGTGACCCCAAAGTCAGTAGGGGTCGTGTTCTCAATGAGTACTATCAGCATGTGAAGTTTGAAGGTCCTGGGTGCAGTGGTTTGCTAGTAAAGTGCCTTCATGCAAAAAGTTAACGTTGTGACTAACGAACGAACGGACGGACAGTTGAAAACTAATATGCCTCCCTTCGGGGGCATAGAAATGGGGAAGGGGTTAACTGAATTTAAAATTTAACTTTGTAAGTGAAAACAGCTGTAAATCAAACTTCCTATCAATAAATCTGTTCAATGCTTACAAAATACCACTGAAATTAATATTTATTTTGTAAATTCAGGGGTGGGGGCATCTATTAGGAGGCTAGCATTTATGCAGGGTAATACAGTTTATAATTATAAATTCTATCTCAAGTGTAAGTCAGGGAGCACTGTTCATAATGTCATAAACTTAAAAATGAGATATGACAAACGGATAAGAATATGTGGCAGTAATGTCAAACATGGGGTCAATATCGCCTCTGAATAAAGGTTACTACATGTACTAAACAAAACAGCTTATAAAGGCTGTAAGTAACATTTGTCCAAGTCAATCCCCAGTAAAATTTGAAAGCTTAATTAGTAAAGGAACAGTAACAGTGTATAAATCATTGTATGACTTACTTGAATTTTTATCTAAACTGATCCAAATAATTTGTGTGCTCATGTTTCCAGTTGTATAGGTAGCTATGCAGTTGTATAATTTAGTACCGGTATGCAAAATTACCTTATAATATGTTCATCAGGAAAGTCTTCTAGGTCATAATCATCTAAGTTGTCCAGTATGTAACCCATGCAACACTGATGTAATGTTGTTACATTAGTTCCTTCATGAAATGGGCTCTGAAATCCAAAGAATCAAACTTATTTTGAAATAGTTGTTACACATGTATGAATTTCTGCAGACCTTTTTGTGTTTTTAAAACAATGATGTTAAATAACATTCAGACAATAGAACAAGTAAACTTTGTTTTGAATAGTCAATACAAATGTTTCTGATGTATCCCAATGTTACTATACAATATAGTGCTATCTTGTTTTAAATGCGTGTTACATTCCAGTAGTGCATAAAATACCTTCTAATAACAAAACATTAAAATTCTGTATTTGAAAAGCCACGGCCTGTTCTTCACTTTGGGCATCTTGTGCAAGTGGAAAAGGCCAAATACTGGCCAAAATACATGAAAAAGGGCAGGCAACAGACATAATCGTAGCATTTCCAGCACACAAGGGAAAATCAGACTGAAATATGATCATGTGATGTAATACAAAAGTAACGAAAACGGCTTTTAGCCTGTAGACACTATAAATGATGAAGAGACTCCATCAGCAACTTTATTCTAATTTATCCTCTCATATTATTTTTATAAATAAAATGTTTCCCCAAATCTGGATAAACTATTTAATCTTACAATCTCTTTCACAAACAAACTGCCCTTTAATTGTATTAGATTCTAAGAACAACGTCACTTATAAGGCCTAAAAAAAAAATTCTTTGTTTCTGGTAACATGCTAAAAAAATAGGGTAGGTAGTTTGGAATTTTTTTTTTGGAATTTTTTTTATTGAGATTTTCGGAAATTATTTTCGTGTCAAAAAAAATGAATACAAGTAAGGGGGTTATGCCTTTAGAGCATCAGTAAGTTGATTTCTAACATCACTGACCATGTTTAAAGCATAAAACGTGCAGTTCTACAACTTTTCGTTAAAAGGTTGAAAAAAATATTCTCCAAGGGTTGGGCTAAAAATTTAGGGTAGGTCGGGATACCAGAAACAAACAATTCTTTTTTATGTCTTATGTAACAACCCCTCAAAAAGCTTATTAAAAGGAGTATACTTACAGGCTCAAAGTTACGGCAAAACAGAGATCTGATCAATGTTTTCCCATTGTGCTGTTTACTTTCAAATCTTTTAGTGTTTCTATGACTAAGTGATGTGTCAATTTCCTTTAAAACTTCCTCCTCTGTGTGATGGCGCATCATGTTTACTTCCATGACCTCTTTCACATCAATAAAACCTAAAGGTACAAGTAATCAGTCAGTACTTGGTACTATGAAATATTCAAATTTTAATTTGGTGGGAATGAATAATTTGCATATTAAGCCTTTAAATAATTTACATCTCAGTTTTACATGTATAAGGCAAAGAACTGCCCAAAATTATCTATTAAAAATAACACTTTAAAAAGTCATGAAGATAAAGAAACATAATAATGCTCATGGACTAGTGCGTCAAATTTATAATTGCGAGAAAGGATCGAACCAGTCGCAGTAAACCAATAAAAGAGAAAATAAACAACATTTCTAATGCTTCAGAAGTTCAGATATCTCCAGATCTTTCTAAATAATATATACATATTTATGGACAGTCCAAATTACAACAAAGTCCTTTGAAAATGCATTTTATTTTTTCTAGCAAAAACCAGTCATTTCTTAACACATAACTGTCAGCTGGAATGACGTAATTATTTTTGCTATGAAGCACTTCAATCCAATGCTTAGCATTTGCGATTTATCAAGACTGCTGGAAAGGAGTATCACGCAGATCATAATTATATATCTATCTAAAAGTCTTTAGAGTCACTGGCTCCTGTCTGCCATAGAATCATTTTAGTTTCACACTTGATCACACTTATTATTATGGAATGATAAGATACAATTTATTTAAAGACGGTAAGATAGTAAACAAGTAGCACATAAGCTGGTCACTTGCTCCTGTCTGCCGTTAAATCATTTTAGCTTTTAAGTAAATATGTAGGTATCAGCAGAATATCCTAGCATCTTCCACTACCATTGTGGAATTAATGAAATTAAGAGACAATGAAAATAATTTAAAAAAAAAAAAGAATATAAGTTTTTCAACCCATCTCATTATTATTTACTTCATAAACATATGGTAAAGGTATAAATGCTATGAAATTGTGGCCATATTAACTTAGCTATCTGAAAAGCAAACAAAAATGAAAATTGCTACAGACCTCCATCATGGACAGTTAGCCCTTCTTTCAAAGCACCGTATCGGAGAATGTAGCACAACCGTTTACTAAGACGACCTGCATAACGATCTTCTGCTTCTCTGCTATCACTTCCTTTTTGATTATTGTTGTTTATATGTGGCATTATTCTAAACTTGTTTTAAACTCCTATTTCCAACAATGGGAATTTTAATACATCTATTTAATGATACATCAAATAAAAGTTATTTTTCCTCTAAATATTATTTGGCATAAATCATTGAGTTATTGTACAGTTATATGCAAAACGAGAGTTTGAACTTTTATATATCCTGTTGTCATGCTATTGTCACATATTGTGCAATAATACTGGGGCCCTAATACTGTACGAGCAGTTTAGTGCCAGTTTCAGTAGGGTTTCATCATCTGCCTTGACATTGTCATGAAATTGTTTGGGTAATTTTACAAAAAAAAGAATGTTCTTGATTAAGTTTGTCACACTGGTTTATAAAGTTTCTATTTTATTTTGCTCAAGAAATAGATAAAACAATTATTTGGCTGACCATTTCCTGCTAAAATGTTTGTAAACAAAGGGGACGTTACTCTTATACGTTTTCAAAACAGGAAGTCGTAAAACGTCACGACTTTGTGTGCCTCTTACTCCATACTGGGCAAAGTGAGTAGATGTAAATACTGATCATGAATTAGAATCCATAAATATCCCGTGATCTAACGTCCATCTGTCGATAATTCTTTTGCGAAACAACTTGTCAATGATTTTATTGTGCTTTTATGTTGTAGGAGAAACGTTATCTTGCCCGAATCGTCGAATAATGCCCTCCTAACAACACCACTGTCCATTGCAAAAAGCATGAGTTACATTATTCTGGAATGAATTTCGATATTTACCTGATAATTTACATGTACTGGAGTTGCAATACCGTTATTGTAATCGTAGCACTTGAAGGCACATCATATCCGAGCCGAAGGTCTGCCGTAAAAATGTCATTTCAGTGGTGATTCCCACTGAAACAAATTTATTACTTCGAAACTGGAAATTGACAATTTTGTGAAAGGCAGTGGACTACTATGGGTCCGATAACCTCACCTGCCGACCCGAGTTTAGAGGTCCGGTAATCGGTATGAATACTGATAATGATATTCTCAGGGTAGTCCAACTAATTTGACGCTAGCTAAATAAATTCAACGCAACCTGAATTGAAGCCATTTCCGATGAAATTTTCATCGCTGCGGACGCTTCACATGCTTTAGGTTTAAATGCCGATTATTTTACGAATAAGCCATAAATTCAAATAAAACTTGCATGTATTGAAAGGGATTCAATCCCTTATTGGTTATGCCAAAATTATCAAATAATATCCAAAATTACGAATAATCAATTTTCTGGTGATTTAAACCACATAGAGCAAATCTCGCCAACCTCCCGTGACAAAAAAACGAGATCTTGTTTACCGGAAGTGGCGCTTTCTCCACGCGCGAAAGCAATTATTCAGCGGTAAAATAATTATCACCGTATGACCACGCTTTCGATGGCAAAAAAAGACGTGTACTTCGTGTCTTAAGACCATTTCACATTAAACTAATTTGTTTAGAAGCTAACATGTATTTAAGTAGTTTTAAAGTACAAATTGTACTCATGCTCGCGATGTTTGTTTTTAGTAAGATAACCGAATCCGCTTGACACGAGCTCACGCAGAATTACAGCCAGTGCCATTCTGTGTATTATTCTTCTTTGGTATGTACAGATTAACTTTACAGTCTACAGTCACTACATGCCCAAATTGCGCAAGCGATAAAACCAATAACTTTACATGAGTGTATGTGATTTTCTTCCATTATTTGGTCTTCAAGTTTGACGTTTGATTGCCTACAATATAAAACAATCTGAAATGGATTATTTGACTATTTAGGAAACTTTCATTTATCTTTAAACATTAGCTACATTATCTTTGAACAAAGTTTGATAGCAGTGTATAACTATTAAAGAAGAAACACAGGTTTTGGCTTTGACAAGTTATATACTTGTATTGGTCAGCAAATTTTCTGCCATATATGTATCCTCACACGGTGAGGACATATCTGATGACATGGACAGTTTCTTAGTATTTTTGAACTAATTTACTATTGGAACTTTTAAAAATGATTTATTTCAGAATGGCCCCGAAGGCAGGTGAAAAACCAAAAGCAGCAGCTCGTATGGTCACCAAGAAAATTGGTGGTGACAAAAATGGTGGGGAAAGGACTGTCAGAGCTAAACGCTTGGTAAGCATTTCAGCCAGATAAATATGCTTTGAAATTTTTTATGTTAGTAATGTAAATATATTTACCATTTGAAATGCAGGTATTTTAATATGAAAAGTCTGATTCATATTAAGCTTACTATGTTATTTCCATGATACAGAATGCAGTTGATTGAAACATCTCATAATTGGAGATTGGATATTCAAATGAATTTTCTGCAAGACATGAAGAAAAATTTAATTGCAGTTTAGAGCTTGCTGTGAGACTCGTGCTGTATTTTGGAAATAAATATTGAGAACTTAAAGGTGATTTTTTAGTGTTATCTCTTGCTTCTCAGCCAAGATACTACCCAACAGAGGACCGCCCTAGGAAGCTGTATAACAGGAAGAAGAGTTTCTCACAGCACAAGTCAAAGTTGAGGGCATCTATCACACCTGGAACCATTCTTATTCTGGTTGCTGGCAGGCACAAGGGAAAGGTAAATCATTGATGATGACATTTGAAACATCGTCTTGCAGGCTCAATAAGTAAAAAAAAAATGAAAATGAATGGGATTTATTTCGATAAAAGTACTAAACACTGAAATATATTTCTCGCATACAAATTTACATAAAATATCCAGATTCTGTCTTTCCTTTTCAGCGTGTTGTCTTCTTGAAACAGTTGAGCTCTGGACTATTGCTCGTCACAGGTTGGTTAAATTGATATAATATCATTGATATCGTAATAACTGAACAACTCATTTATCAGTAGAAGTAAATTTGGGCTAGTTACTAGTAGAAAGCTCCAAAATATTATAGATGTTTGTGGGCATTTGACTGTGACCTTGACCTACTGACCTATTTTGTTTTTTAAGATACAGCCTTGAATTTTGGATTTCAGTGACCATGAATGTGACCTACTTCCTAATATTTTAGCATCAGTTTGCCATTTTAAACATGTGGCTCATATTACTCCGGTGAGTGATTCAGGGTCATCATGACCCTCTTGTTATAAAATTCGGTAATTACTCCCCTTTTTAGCTCGACTTTTCGAAGAAAATGTAGAGCTATTGCACTCACCCCGGCGTCGGTAAAGTCAAATATCTCTGTTACTATCAAAGCTATTGACTCGAAACTTAAAATAGATATTAACTATCAAAGTCTACAGCAGGAGAAACAATCCCCATAACTCTGATTTGAATTTTGACAGAATTATGCCCCTTTTTAACTTAGAATTTTTGGTTAAAGTTTTTGATAGTCAGATATCTCTGTTACTGTCAAAGCTATTGACTTGAAACTTAGAATAATTATTTACCATCAAAATCTACACCAGAAGAAACAATCCCCACAACTCTGATTGAATTTTGACAGAATTATGCCCCTTTTTAACTTAGAATTTTTTGTTAAAATTTTTGATGAAGTCAAATATCTCTGTTACTATTAAAGCTTTTGACTTGAAACTCAAAACAGTTATTTACTATCAAAGTCTACACCAGGAGACACAATTCCCATAACTCTGATTTGAATTTTGACAGAATTATGCCCCTTTTTAACTTAGAATTTAAAAAAAAAATGGATAGTCAAATATTTCTGATACTATTAAAGCTTTTGACTTGAAACTCAAAATAGTTATTTTCTATCAAAGTGTACACCAGGAGACACAATTCTCATAACTCTGATTTGAATTTTGACAGAATTATGTCCCTTTTTAACTTAGAATTTTTGGTTAAAGTTTTTTGATAAAGTCAGATATCTCTGTTACTGTTAAAGCTATTGACTTGAAACTTAGAATACTTATTTACCATCAAAATCTACACCAGAAGAAGCAAAGCTCTAATTCAGTCAAGCACTGAGAAAAGTCGAGCGCGCTGTCTTACTGACAGCTCTTGTTTATGGAAGTATTGCATCCCACATAACAAGTGGGGGCACCATTGTCCTATGGAAACACATTTGTTCCTCACTGAAATGCAGTATGACGCATGAAAAAATCTAAGCATCTTGTCATGCAGGACAACTTGCCAACACTGAACAATTTGTTGGGCTCTGTTTTATTATCTGCTTGAATTCCAAGAAATCGAGGCAGATGGGAAGATATTTATAGATGCCTTTGTGATGACACTTTTTGCTTTTTGTCTTAACTGTGAACTGATTTATTTCTGCTACAGGTCCATTCCACCTGAATGCTTGTCCGTTGAGGAGAATTAACCAAATGTATGTGATTGCCACAAAAACAAAGATTGACATTAGTGGTGTTAAGGTTCCAGATCGTGTCAATGATGAATATTTCCGTCGCAAACAGTTGAGGAAGCCTAAACATACAGAAGGCGAAATCTTTGATACAAAGAAAGAGGTAAGATAACATTTTCGAATTTCAAAAAAGAAAATTTAGTTACTCTGGAGTCTTTTTTGGACTACTACCATTTGTGGGACAGGGGATGGTCAGTTTGGACCGACATTCTAAATGATTCGGTTAAATTTTAGTCACACCTGATGGGAAGTAGGACAGAACCAACTGAGTTGTAGTATGACAAGTTGTGTGTCTTTGAAATACCAAAATGTTTTTACATAAAGGAATAGAAAGCTGTACAGGTCTATACTAACTTTCAGATTAATAATTTTTGTTATGCAGGAATTAGTGCCTTTTTAGCTCACCAGAGCAATGCTCAGGTGAGTTTTTCTGATCGCTCGATGTCCGGCGTCCGTTGTCTGGCGTCTGTCGTCTGTCTGTCAACATTTAGCTTGTGTATGCGATAGAGGCTGTATTTTTCAATTAATCTTCATGAATATTGGTCAGAACGATAACCTTGATGAAATCTAGGCCGAGTTCGAAAATGGGTCATCTCGGGTCAAAAACTAGGTCACTAGGTCAAATCAAAGAAAAACCTTGTGTATGCGATAGAGGCTGTATTTTCAATTAATCTTCATGAATATTGGTCAGAATGATAACCTTGATGAAATCTAGGCCGAGTTCGAAAATGGGTCATCTCGGGTCAAAAACTAGGTCACTAGGTCAAATCAAGGAAAAACCTTGTGTATGCGATAGAGGCTGTATTTTGTAATTGATCTTCATGAATATTTGTCAGAATGATTGCCTTGATGAAATCTAGGCCGAGTTCGAAAATGGGTCATCTCGGATCAAAAACTAGGTCACTAGGTCAAATCAAAGAAAGACCTTGTGTATGCGATAGAGGCGGTATTTTTCAATTAATCTTCATGAATATTGGTCAGAATGATAACCTTGATGAAATCTAAGCCATGTTCGAAAATGGGTCATCTCGAGTCAAAAACTAGGTCACTAGGTCAAATCAAAGAAAAACCTTGTGTATGCGATAGAGGCTGTATTTTTCAATTATTCTTCATGAGTATTGGTCAGAATGATAACCTTGATGAAATCTAGGTCGATTTCGAAAATGGGTCATCTTGGGTCAAAAACTAGGTCACTAGGTCAAATCAAAGAAAAACCTTGTGTATGCGATAGAGGCTGTACTTTTCAGTTGATCTTCATGAATATTGGTCAGAATGATTACCTTGATGAAATCTAGGCCTAGTTCGAAAATGGGTCATCTGGGGTCAAAAACTAGGTCACTAGGTCAAACCAAGGAAAAACCTTGTGTATGCGATAGAGGCTGTATTTTTCAATTGATCTTCATGAATTTTGGTCATAATGATTACCTTGATGAAATTTAGACCAAGTTCGAAAATGAGTCATATGGGATCAAAAACTAGGTCACTAGGTCATATCAAAGAAAAACCTTGTGTATGCAATAGAGGCTGTATTTTTCAACTGATCTTCATGAAATTTAGCCAGAATGATTACCTTGATAAAATCTAGGCCGAGTTTGAAAATGGGTCATCTGGGGTCAAAAACTAGGTCACTAGGTCAAATCGAAGAAAAACATTGTGTATGCAATAGAGGATGTATTTTTCAATTGATCTTCATGAAATTTGGTCAGAGTGATTGCCTTGATGAAATCTAGGTCGAGTTTGAATATGGGGTATCTGAGGTCAAAAACAGGTCACTTGGTCAAATCAAAGAAAAAACTTGTTTATGTGATAGAGGCTGTATTTTTCAATTGATCTTCATGAATTTTGGTCAGAATGATTGCCTTGATAAAATCTAGGTCGAGTTTGAACATGGGTTATCTAGGGTCAAAAACTAGGTCATACCTAAGAAAATGCTTGTTTTATCACAAGAGACCAATTTTTTGGTTCAGTCTTAATGAAAATTGGTCAGAATATTTGTTTCCATGAAATCACAAGGTCAAACATGTTTTACACTGTTATGGTGTGTTTCTTAGGTGAGCGACCTAGGGCCATCTTGGCCCTCTTGTTTTAGTTTTAACAAAATTTGATGGAAAGATTGGTACCAAAATTGTAGATATTCTAATCAGAATGGTAATGGAAACGCACCATTTTAGGCAAAGACAAAAATGTTTGTACAGGAAGACAGCCTTTCTGTTTTACTATGCAATTTCGTTACTGGTCCAAAATTTATTTAAGGTTGGTTAAAGTCTGTTTGAATCATACTGCAGCATTTAAACATGCTTTATTTGTGCAAGAGGAGGGGCCTTGTTTCTGAGTTGTGAAGGATATTGAAACCTCCCTTGAGGTG
Organism: Mercenaria mercenaria; assembly: GCF_021730395.1. Lineage (NCBI taxonomy): Eukaryota > Metazoa > Mollusca > Bivalvia > Venerida > Veneridae > Mercenaria > Mercenaria mercenaria. The sequence goes on from NC_069372.1 coordinate 57,038,926, forward strand.
TAAAATTCTTACAAATAGGGAAGCCATCCTGATGGTTTATTGAAGGTCGTTGGTTCTAACCAGCTAACTGCCTGTGCCTGAAATGATGATCAGAGGGATCCTCGGATCTTTCCTACCATGTAAATTTGCTATATGACATATTACCTTGATGGTGTGGCGGTAATCGAAACAAAAAGATAGGAAAGAGTAAAAAAACATTTGAGGTATGCAGTTCTGAATGTGTGTATTAACTGTTCCATTTTCATGAACAGGCTCCAAATACCTTGGTAAAAATCTGTTTGGCCCTAGTATACCTGCATTGAAAACCTATCTCTAGAGCAATGTAGGCATTTAGCGTGCCTTTCTGAAAGTTTAAGACAGTAATGTCTTCAAAAATGAAGGAATATTTTCCTCTGCTACAAAATCAGTCAACTAATCTCTTAAATCTGAAGAAAATGTTTCCTCTATTTTAGGAATACACTGTCAGTGACGAGAGGAAAGAAGACCAGAAAGATGTAGATAAACAGGTCCTGGAAGCCATCAGGAAGAACCCTGATAAGAAATATTTATTTGGATACCTTGGAGCTATGTTCTCATTGGGCAGCAGTCAGTACCCACACAAAATGTTGTTCTAAATGCACTGTATAGACGAGCAAAATAAAGAGAAAAATCTATTTCTTGGTTATAGATGACGATTTCTTGGTTCCATCACTATAAAACTTGTACATGGAGACCAGTCTCAAAATATAAATTTTATTACGCTAAAAATTTTGGGCGTCGCACTTAAGATTTACCTTTGTCCATGGCTGCCCGCTTAGCTCAGTAGGTAAGAGTGTTGGTCTACGGATTGTGGGGTAGCGAGTTCGATCCTCGGTCGGGGCGTATGTTCTCCTTGACGATTTGATAAGACATTGTGTCTGACATCATTCGTCCTCTCTGATTCATGTGGGGAAGTTGGCAGTTACTTGAGGAGAACAGGTTTGTACTGGTACAGAATCCAGGAACACTGGTTAGGTTAACTGTACGCTGTTATATGACTGAAAAACGGCGTTAAACCCAAATCACTTCAAATCACTTGCCCCTCATCGATGTGGGTTCGAGCCTCACTCGGGGCGTTGAATTCTTCATGTGAGGAAGCCATCCAGCTGGCTTACGGAAGGTCGGTGGTTCTACCCAGGTGCCCGCTCGTGATGAAATAATGCATGAAGGGGCACCTGGGGTCTTCCTCCACCATTAAAAGCTGGAAAGTCGCCATATGACCTATCATGTGTCGGTGCGACGTTAAATCCAACAAAATAAAAAATAAAATAAACCCAAATCAATCAAACAAATGTCTGTCCGTCTGAATGTGTGGTGTATATTTAAAAGGTATTTGACCTAGAGCCATGAAACTTAATTGGATTGTTATTCAGCATAAGTTGTGAACCTGTGGTTTGGGATTTTACTCGGCAAGACCAGAATTATGGTCCCTGACAGTAAAAAAAAAATGCATAAAGGGCCAAACAAATTGTCATGTGTACCGTATACCAAAAGTATAAAGTCATGAAATCTAGGAACTGGGATTTTGTTTGGAAATTGATCCGAGGTCTGTATAAAATATGCATTAAGTTTGAAGTATTTGACCTAATAGTGAAACAGGGTTGTTACTAAGCATGTGAGGTTGTGCAGTGTTGGCTCACCTGAGCCAAAGGCTCCTGGAGAGCTTTTGTGACCGCTCAATGTCAGTCGTTTGTCGTCGTCTGTCAACAATTTCTAAAAAAGTCTTCAAAACCACTGGGCAGATTTACACCAATTCACTGGAATGATCCTTGGGTGACAGGTGAACCCCTTTCAAAATTGTTCAAAGAGTTGAATTCCACATAGAACTCTGGTTGCCATGGCAACCGAACTTTTAAAATCTTCCTGTCCAAAACTGCAAGGTATAGAGCCTCGATATTTGGCATGTGACATCATCTAATGGTCCTCTATGAAGATTATTCAAATTATGCCCCTGGGGTAAAAAAGAGGCCCAGCCCCGGGGTCTCTTGTTTTACATAGACTTGTATACTAAGAAACAACTGAAAAGATCTTGTCAGAAAGTTCAAGGGCTAGGCCTTTGATATTTGGTATCTAGCATTGCCTAGTGGTTCTCTGACAAGATTGTTCACTCTTGTTACTCTTATTGATGATTTGTAGTAGCCAGACTCGCGAGGACTCCCCCACCACACGCACACAAAACTAAGGTTATAATACTTTATTATGCCCCCCTCCGAAGAAGGAGGGGTATATTGTTTTGCAGATGTCGGTCGGTCGGAATGTAGACCAATCCATTTTCAGATGATAACTCAAGAACGCTTGGGCCTAGGATCATGAAAGTTGAAAGGGAGGTTGGTCATCACCAGCAGATGACCCCTATTGATTTTGAGGTCTGTATGTCAAAGGTCAAGGTCACAGTGAACCTGAACAGTAAAACGGTTTCCGGATGATAACTCAAGAAAACTTGGGCCTAGGATCATAAAAGTTGATAGGGAGGTTGGTCATCACCAGCAGATGACCCCTATTGATTTTGAGGTCTGTATGTCAAAGGTCAAGGTCACAGTGACACTGAATAGTAAAACGGATTCCGGATGATAACTCAAGAAAACTTGGGCCTAGGATCATGAAAGTTGATAGGGAGGTTGGTCATCACCAGCAGATGACCCCTGTTGATTTTGAGGTCTGTATGTCAAAGGTCAAGGTCACAGTGACACTGAAAAGTAAAACGGATTCCGGATGATAACTCAAGAACGCTTGGGCCTAGAATCATGAAAGTTGATAGATAGGTTGGTAATGACCAGCAGATGACCCTAATGATTTTGAGGTCTGTATGTTAAAGGTCAAGGTCACAGTGACCCTGAACAGTAAAACAGTTTCCGGATGATAACTCAAGAACGCTTTGGCCTAGGGTCACAAAATTTGATTGTGAGGTTGGTAATGACCAGCAGATGACCCCTATTGATTTTGAGGTCAGTATGTTAAAGGTCAAGGTCACAGTGACCCTGAACAGTAAAAAGGTTTCCGGATGATAACTCAAGAACGCTTAGGCCTAGGGTCATGAAAGTTGATAAGGAGGTTGGTCATCACCAGCAGATGACCCCTATTGATTTTGAGGTCAGTATGTCAAAGGTCAAGGTCACAGTGACCAGGAACAGTAAAATGGTTTCTAGGCAATAACTCTAGAATGCTTGGGCCAAGTGTCAGGAAAACTGATAGTTAGTTTAGCTATGACTAGCAGATGATCCCTATTGACTTTGAGGTCATTAGGTGAAAGGTCAAGATCACATACAAGGTACAGTTAAAACGGTTTCTGATCTTCTTGTCCAAAACCATAGGGCCTAGGGCTTTGATATTTGGTATGTAGCAAAATCTAGTGGTCCTCTACCAAGATTGTTCAGATAATTTCCCTGGGGTCAAATATGGCCCCACCCCAAGGGTCACATGGTTTATATAGACTTATATAGAAACAAAAACTTTGAAAAACCTCTTGTCCAAACCACAGGGGCTAGGGCTTTGATACTTTGTATATGACATCATCTAGTGGTCCTCTACTAAGATTGTTCAAATTATTCCCCTAGGGTCAAATATGGCTCTGCCCTAGGGGGTTACATGGTTTACCTAGACTTATACAGGGAAAAACTTTGAAAATCTTGTCCAAACCACAAAGGCTATGGCTTTGATATCTTGTAATGTAGCATCATTTAGTGCTTCTCTACCAAGTTTGTTCAAATTATCCCTCTAGGGTCAAATATGGCCCAGCCCCAGGGGTCATATGGTTCATGTAGACTTATATAGGGAAAAAACTTAGAACCATCATGTCCATAACTTACATCATTCAAATTTGGACCACATGTCGTGGCCTCAACGCGAAACTAGTCTATCTGCTTCTATTTCTATATACACATAGACTAGTTTCGCGTTGAGGCGACGATGTATAGTTTTGAGTGGCAAGATGAACCTTGACATGAGTTGACCTTGATCTTGACCTACTTTCACATTTCTGTAGCTACAGCCTTCAAATTTGGACCACATGCATAGTTTTTTGTTCCGAAATAAAATTTGACATTGATTCTGACTAGTGACCTACTTTCACATTTCTCAAGCTACAGCCTTCAAATCTGAACCACAAACATAGTTTTGTGTACTGAAATAAACTTTGACCTTGAGATTGACCTAGTGACCTACTTTCACATTTCTAAAGATACAGGCTTCAGATTTGGACCACTTGCATAGTTTTGTGTTACGAAATAAAATTTGACCTCGATTTTGACCTAGTGACCTACTTCCTCATTTCTGAAGCTACAGGCTTCAAATTTGGACCACATGTATAGTTTTGAGTGGCAAGATGAACCTTGACATGAGTTGACCTTGATCTTGACTTAGTGACCTACTTTCATATTTCTGTAGCTACAGCCTTTAAATTTGGACCACATGCATAGTTTTTTGTTCCAAAATAAAATTTGACATTGATTTTGACCTAGTGACCTATTTTCACATTTCTCAAGCTACAGCCTTCAAATTTGAAGTACATGCATAGTTCTGTCTACCGAAATGAACTTTGACCTTGAAATTGATCTAGTGACCTGCTTTCACATTTCTCAAGCCACAGCTTTCAAATTTGGACCACATACACATTGTTTTGTTCCGAAATGAAATTTGACATTGATTTTGACGTTGAGCAAGTCTTGAAATTTGAAACATTCAAAAATGACTCATTGGATGGCCCCAGGATCACTCTGTAATCTCTTGTTAGGTTAAAGGTCAAGGTCAGATTAAACCAGAATGGTAGAACTTTTGTTTTATATAATACAGTGAGCATATAATTTCTGTTCCTTGTGCAATTACTGAATGCATCAAGGGGGGCATTTTGTGTTCGACGAGCTCTTGTATTTAGTCTTGCATTGTGAATAACATAACAGTATAGTGACAGGAAGTGGTGGCACCAGCATTTAGTTTCTAGATCAAGTTTAGAGGTAACCAAATTTAGCTTATTCGAGCATAGTACTGGAGGCCTGCTGTGATCACTGTCTTTTGTTGACAATTGTACTGCTAACATTCAAGAGGTCTCAGTTTTGCCTATTGGGCTAATCTTGATAAAACTTCCACAGTATGCTTCCCTTTATCAAATCAGACTAGTTGCAAGGTCAGACAAAAGGGTCCAGGGACTTGATCCAATTATAAAAGATTTCATATACGGGGCAGGAGAAAGTTGACAATTTTACAAACATGATGGGAGAAAAATGATCTTTACAAATGTTTGGGTACAGTAGAATGTTTTGTGTATTATCTAGAAGACTCGTGATGCATTATCTGCAATTGACTCTGCCTCAAGTGAAACTATATTTACTGTGTTGCTTACAAATTGAACCCAGGTTAAAATATGAGTTGTTCTGTTGCCATTTGAACATTCTGACCATGTTTAATGTAAACAAGAGTAGAAAATGCGGCTTCTAGAGTATTCAACCAGGTTTTTGAATTACTGGATGGCTCAGTTTACTATATAAAGGACATTTGGACATGTGGCTTCTAGTGTATCTACAACACTGCGGAAAATATGTGCATATACGGGAGTATACGGTCCCGAATATGTCTAATATACGAATGTCATATAAAAGGTATCTTTCCTGAAAGTATGATCAAAACTTACACCTTAAACATACTTTTGGACCTTGACAACCCTAACTTTGAATACTGACATAAACTGTTGAAACGTATTTATGCCAAATATGAATGAACGGATCCATGTGAGAAAAAACATGAATGTCCAATTAAAGAATACGGGATTCCTGTATATGGAATGTTCCATATACGGGAAAAATGTTTCCGTATACGCCCGTATATTAGGAGTATACGGAATGCGTACACTTCCGTATACGGAACCATTTTCCGCAGTGCAATTTGACTTGACCTAGTTTTTCAACTTGGATGACCATGTTTTGAACTTTACAGATTTTTTAGCCTAAGACACACATTCTGACAAACATTAATGAAGATCAGGTAGAAGTGGCCTCTGGAGAGTTCCCAATGTCTTGATACCTGTTTTTGACCTTGGATGTCCAAGTAATTCTAGACTAGTTTAAGGCGACCTACTTTCAAACTTTTACATAGATTCATAGAAAACGATAGGTTAAAAGTGCAACCAAGATTTAAAGGTCCATTACTAAGGGAAAGTGAGTTGGCAATTTTTTTCATAGCCAGTGCATAGACTTCTGCAAGACACTAAATAATGAAGATTGGCAGGTCAAAACTTACAGAAGGTCTTTGGAACTCAAAGAAATGTATGTGTGTTATGTTGAAATTTCAATGAATCGACAGAATGACCCCCCAGGTCTTTTTAACTTTCTTCATACTTCATAGAAAAATAATTGTACATATACTGCGATTTATTTCAAATTTCTACATACCAACTTTCATTTTCCAATAAAATGAAATAGTTTCTGTGCTTTTTAAAAGAAATTAAAATGTTCACTATCCTAAGTATTGGACCTTAAACCTAGTGACCTAGTTTAGGCTACAGATTTCCAAATTATTAATCAATCCTAGATGTTAAAGACGACATTCTGACTGTTTCATAGAGACCAGGTAGAAAATTTGTGGTGTTTACAAGATTTCTATCACTTGGCCTACTGACCTAGTTATGTCTCCCCCAGGAGACATATTGTTTTTGCCCTGTCCGTCCGTCCGTCCTTCCGTATGTCACACTTCATTTCCGAGCAATAACTGGAGAACCATTTGACCTAGAACCTTCAAACTTCATAGGGTTGTAGGGCTGCTGGAGTAGACGACCCCTATTGTTTTTGGGGTCACTCCATCAAAGGTCAAGGTCACAGGGGCCCGAACATTGAAAACCATTTCCGATCAATAACTAGAGAACCACTTGACCCAGAATGTTGAAACTTCATAGGATGATTGGTCATGAAGAGTAGATGACCCCTATTGATTTTGGGGTCACTCTGTCAAAGGTCAAGGTCACAGGGGCCTGAACATGGAAAACCATTTCCAATCAATAACTAGAGAACCACTTGACCCAGAATGTTGAAACTTCATAGGATGATTGTACATGCAAAGTAGATGACCCCTATCGATTTTGGGGTCACTCCATTAAAGGTCAAGGTTACAGGGGCCCGAACATTGAAAACCATTTCCGGTTAGTAACTTGAGAACCACTTGACCCAGAATGTTGAAACTTCATAGGATGATTGGTCATGAAGAGTAGATGACCCCTATTGATTTTGGGGTCACTCTGTCAAAGGTCAAGGTCACAGGGGCCTCAACATGGAAAACCATTTCCGATCAATAACTAGAAAACCACTTGACCCAGAATGTTGAAACTTCATAGGATGATTGTACATGCAGAGTAGATGACCCCTATCGATTTTGGAGTCACTCCATTAAAGGTCAAGGTCACAGGGGCCTGAACATTGAAAACCATTTCTGGTCAGTAACTTGAGAACCACTTGACCCAGAATGTTGAAACTTCATAGGATGATTGGTCATGAAGAGTAGATGACCCCTATTGATTTTGGGGTCACTCTGTCAAAGGTCAAGGTCACAGGGGCCTGGACATGGAAAACCATTTCCGATCAATAACTAGAGAACCACTTGACCCAGAATGTTGTATAAACGTTCATAGGGGATTATTGTCATGCATAACGTAGATGACCCCAGTATGCGATGGTTTTCTGGGGAACATAGCCCGCCGGGTCGAACTCGGACCAGTCGTGACCAAGCTTTAACTGAGCTCACGGCGGCTCCAGAATGTTGAAACTTATAGGATGATTGTCATGCAAGTAGATGACCCCTTGATTTTGGGGTCACTCATTAAAGTCAGGTCACAGGGGCCTGAACATTGAAACCATTTCCGGTCAGTAACTGAGAACCACTTGACCCAGAATGTTGAAACTTAATAGGATGATTGGTCATGCAGAGTAGATGACCCCTGTTGATTTTGGGGTCACTCTGTGAAAGGTCAAGGTCACAGGGGCCTGAACATTGAAAACCATTTCCGGTCAGTAACTAGAGAACCATTTGACCCAGAATGATGAAATTTCATAGGATGATTGGTCATACAGAGTAGATGACCCCTAATGATTTTAGGGTCACTCTGTTAAAGGTCAAGGCCACAGGGGCCTGAACATGGAAAACCATTTCTAATCAATAACTTGAGAACCTCTCAACCCAGAATGTTTAAACTTCATATGATGATTGTTCATGCAGAGTAAATGACCCCTATTGTTTTTGGGGTCACTCCGTTAAAGGTCAAGGTCACAGGGGCCTGAACATTGATAACCAGTTCCGATCAATAACTTGAGAACCACTCAACCCAGAATGTTGAAACTTCATAGGATGATTGAACATGCAGAGTAGATGACCCCTATTGATTTTGGGGTCAGTCTATTAAAGGTCAAGGCCACAGTGGCCTGTTCATGTAAAAACATTTTTTGGAAATAACTTGAGAACCACTTGACCTACAATGTTGAAACTTAATAGGATGATTGGACTTGCAGAGTAGATGACCCCTATTTATTTTGAGATCACTTGATCAAAGGTCAAGTTCACAGAAGCCTGAACAGTGACTTAAGAACCACTAGGCCAAGAGTGTTGAAATTTAGGGGGATGATTGGACATGCCAAGTAGATGATCCCTATTGCAACCAACCATCAGTGTCTCTTTGACTTTTGCTCCTGACCCCTACTGACTTCTTGCCTATAGGACTTTGCATTGGGGGAGACATGCGCTTTTTTACAAAAGCATTTACTAGTTTAACTTGTTTTGTACTAAGATTTCAAAGAAAAATACAGAAGTTTCATGGAGATAAAGAGATGTAGAGAGTTTTGTATGAATATTGCAACACATCCATCCTTTCTGTCATGTGTATGCCAATCATGTTGCCATTTTATGAGAAGGTTCGCAGTTCTGTTAATTGCTGGGCAGCAGGGATTAGTTGTATTGAAGCAACTAGTTTCAAGTTGAGATGAAGCAAGAAACTTGAAAAAGTGCATGTCCCCCACGTCGCTTCATTTGAATGGAAGTGGTAACATAATGTAATATATAGGTAAATGTTTGGTCATTTTTTTTTTAAACCTGTATGTTATGGAACCCCTATTGACCTTTGACCTCGGTGTGACCGCAATCTTTTTAGCTAGGGGTCTGGGTGTGTGCATGACAAATTGTCTCATTCTGGGAAACTTGTGCCATGTCATATTAAAATCGCTACAACAATGACACAGTTGTGGACTGGACAAGAAAAAAACTAGCTCTTTTGACCACCAAGTGCGACCTTGACCATTGGGCTAGGGGTCTATGTGTTGCCAGTGACTTTTAGGGCCCCATTCCCGTCCAAAAAGGTTGTGGTTTTCCCCTATTTTTGAAAAAAATACGCAATTTTCCCCTTATGCATCGCGTCACAATTCCCCAAAAACTAAAAAAAAAAACACTACTGACCTTTGACCTCAGCGTGACTGAGCTAGGGATCTGGGTTTGCCCACTATACATTGCCTGATTATGGGGAACATTTATGGTAAATAATATTAAAACCACTAGATAGATGGCTGAGTTCCAAGACACGGCAGGAAAAAAGCCATGTTGACCGACAAGTAATATTAAAATCCTTTGATGGATGATAAAAGTTACAGACCGGACAAGAATTCAGAATGAACTGACGGACAGACCATGCGAATACTATATGCCACTCGCAAAGGGTGGGAGGGGGTGAATAAAAATGTGAATTTGGTGTAGAGGGCTCAAGTTTTGTATCTTACAAGTACAACAACTAAAGAACACCAGGGTGCAACTTCCATTTCTTGAAGATAGTTTCTACGGAGATTGTATAGTGTCCTTCAGTCACATCATGAGTGACGTCAGCGATAAGGGATTGTAAATGAGAACATCATGAATTGTTCAACATCATCTTCAATCAGACGCACACTATCATGCACATTAAATTAGGGAAAAAGGAAAAACTGCCAGCTCTTACATAAAATCATTTCATTTCTTCATAAAGCATTGTCAACAAATAATATACAGGTATGTGGTTTTTTGAACGATGAACCAAGACATAAATTTCCAAGATATCCTCATCTTTAAACAATTACAAACTTCCTTTGCAAATGTTTCCAAGGTTTGGAGACTATAGTCTCAAAGCTCAAGCATTTGATGGGCTGCTTCCGAGTACAGTTTTCAAATTAACCAATGGCACAGCAGTGTTCCAAGACACGACTTTATTATCCTGGCTAGAAAACAATGATAGGCAAACATTATCAATAATGCATGCTACAAAGTCAGCTGCCACTGTTGAACAAGGGAATTGTTCCATTCTATTAGCAAGGCAAACAATTGTCCATATAGTATAAGGTATTTGTAACGGTCTTATTTGCAATACAGCAGCTAATACAATGAACTGTTAGTATTGTTTAGACATGAGGTGTATCAACATTGTTCAAACCAGTATCTGTTTTCTAACACTATGGGTGTCATATCATAGCATATATTTTTAAAACTTGCCAACAATTCCCCATTTTCTTTTTCATAATGGAAATTGACAGATACTCAAATGCATTACTTGCATCTGATATGTGAACATGTGGCTGCAAGATGGGTTACAGTACAAGTTTAACTGCTTCCTAATAATGTCCAATAGTTGTACTGTTTCCAATATTCTGACATATTTCACAGCATTCAAAAGATGTTCCATGTAATATTTTTTAAATATACAGATCTTTGTATACTATCCTTACAGGTTTTATCACATTTTATTACAACTACAAATTTACTGTTTGCAAATTTATTGTGAGACTTTTTGTTTCTTCTTTTCTAGTTTTTGTTGTTTGTCTATTGCATGTCTCTTCTGTTTTAGTTTTAATGCCTGAAATAGATAGAAAAGGAAACAGGATCATTGTTCTATTATTTGTAAGGTTTAGAGTCACACTCACACATTATTATGAATGCAGGTCATATGGTGACTTTTCAAGCTTCGATGATGGCAGAGGACCCTTCTGGCATTATTTCACGCATGGGCGGGCACTAAGGAAGAACCCCAAGTCTTCTGTAAGCCAGCTTACACATGAATTCTACACCACAAGTGAAGTTTCTAACCCACATCGATGAAGGGCAAGTGGTTCAAAGTCGGCAATCTTAACTACTCGGCCATGGAGAACCCTATAATCACTACAAATCATTTCATTTTTAACATGCTATAGTGACAAATATCTTTTACAAAACCTTTGTGGGAAAACCAGTTTGTTGAGTTAAGTCTTACAGACACAGCAGATATTGCACCAGTGTCTTTAATTAAATAATAAAATTTGAGGGTCTGCTGAGCATTTTATCAATTTTATTCAAGTTCAACAAGCAAATTGGATGAATTGGTATCCCCCGCCGAAAGGGTTTGTGGTAAGGAATGGCAAAAAGATATATCCAGCAAAAAGTGAAAGGATGTTAATAAGAAGCAAATAATTTCATTAGTCAAAATCAATTTAACAGAAAACAAATGTTTAATTAAAGAGTATATAATAAATGTATGATACTTTGATCCTGACTAAAGAATTTATTTTGAATGGGATATGCTTACTGTAATAAGCTTAGCTTTTAAAATTAAATGCAGTTAATTGAAATATGAGCTTGAAGTTTAACTGGAACGAAATATTGTCTTCGAGTGGTTTGGCACCAGGTGTTGCTGTTTAAAATGTACATTTGAACTTAAAAGGACAGTTTCCTTAAGAGAACACAGGTAAGATATCTTGAACATGGCTGAGGGCAAGGTTTGTGCAGTCACAACTTAACATGTTGAAGGTTTGAACTTTAAAAAAAAAAAAAAACAAGAGGGCCAAGATGGCCCTAGGTCGCTCACCTAAGAAACACTCCATAACAGTGTAAAACATGTTTGACCTAGTGATTTCAAGGAAACAAATATTCTGACCAATTTTCATTAAGATTGGACCAAAAAATTGGTCTCTTGCGATAAAACAAGCATTTTCTTAGATATGACCTAGTTTTTGACCCTAGATGACCCATGTTCAAACTCGACCTAGATTTTATCAAGGCAATCATTCTGACCAAAATTCATGAAGATCAACTGAAAAATACAGCCTCTATCACATACAGAAGTTTTTTCTTTGATTTGACCAAGTAACCTAGTTTTTCACCCCAGATGACCCATATTCAAATTCGACCTAGATTTCATTAAGGCAATCAACCTGACCAAATTTCATAAAAATCAATTGAAAAAAAACAGTCTCTATCGCATACACAAGATTTTTCTTTAATTTGACCTAGTGACCTAGTTTTTGACCTCAGATAACCCATATTCAAAATCGACCTAGATTTCATCAAGACAATCATTCTGACCAAATTTCATACAGATCAATTGAAAAATACATCCTCTATTGCATACACAATGTTTTTCTTCGATTTGACCTAGTGACCTAGTTTTTGACCCGAGATGACCCGTTTTCGAACACGGCCTAGATTTTATAAAGGTAATCATTCTGGCTAAATTTCATGAAGATCAGTTGAAAAATACAGCCTCTACTGCATACACAAGGTTTTTCTTTGATTTGACCTAGTGACCTAGTTTTGACCCCAGACGACCTATTTTCGAACTTGGTCTAAATTTCATCAAGGTAATCATTCTGACCAAAATTCATGAAGATCAATTGAAAAATACAGCCTCTATCGCATACACAAGGTTTTAACGTGATATGACCTAGTGACCTAGTTTTTGACCCCACATGACCTATTTTCGAACTTGGTCTAAATTTCATCAAGGTAATCATTCTGACCAAAATTCATGAAGATCAATTGAAAAATACCGCCTCTATCGCATACACAAGGTTTTTCTTTGATTTGACCTAGTGACCTAGTTTTTGACCCAGATGACCCATTTTCGAACTCGACCTAGATTTCATCAAGGCAATCATTCTGACCAAAATTCATGAAGATCAATTGAAAAATACAGCCTCTATCGCATACACAAGGTTTTTCTTTGATTTGACCTAGTGACCTAGTTTTTGACCCGAGATGACCCATTTTCAAACTCGGCCTAGATTTCATCAAGGTTATCATTCTGACCAAAATTCATGAAGATCAATTGAAAAATACAGCCTCTATCGCATACACAAGGTTTTTCTTTGATTTGACCTAGTGACCTAGTTTTTGACCCGAGATGACCCATTTTCAAACTCGGCCTAGATTTCATCAAGGTTATCATTCTGACCAATATTCATGAAGATTAATTGAAAAATACCGCCTCTATCACATACACAAGGTTTTTCTTTGATTTGACCTAGTGACCTAGTTTTTGACCCGAGATGACCCATTTTCGAACTCGGCCTAGATTTCATCAAAGTTATCATTCTGACCAAAATTCATGAAGATTAAATGAAAAATACAGCCTCTATCGCATACACAAGGTTTTTCTTTGATTTGACCTAGTGACCTAGTTTTTGACCCGAGATGACCCATTTTCGAACTCGGCCTAGATTTCATCAAGGTTATCATTCTGACCAATATTCATGAAGATTAATTGAAAAATACAGCCTCTATCGCATACACAAGCTAAATGTTGACAGACGACGGACGACAGACGACAGACGACGGACGACGGACGCCGGACATCGAGCGATCAGAAAAACTCACCTGAGCATTGCTCAGGTGAGCTAAAAAGGAATGGAAATATATATATGTATATATACATATATGTATATATTTATTTTTTTAGGGGGTGGGGGTGCAGGGGAACGGGAGAGGAAACAAAATTTCACATGCTGATTATAAATATTGATTGAAAATTAAACATGAAAAAGAAAGGGTAAAAGGGTGAAGTTGGTGGGGGGTGGGGGGGGGGGGGGGGGGGGGGGGAAGAGGATGCATGATCAGTGGTGGGCATGACTGGGTGGAGAAGTGAGGTGGGGGAATGGTACAACTTGGAAGGTTTGAAAAAAATCTAAAATAAGAAATGAAATTTTTTTTTTTTTGGGGGGGGGGGGGGGGGGGGGGGGGGGGGGGGGGGGGGGGGAGGGGGTGTGACCAAGGCAAGTGGGTGACCAGGTGTGGGTGCGCAACTTCACATGTTTATAATAAATGTTCATATAAAAGAATGAAAGAAATTTAATGAAATTCTGCCAAATGGTAAGTTTGTTATGTACAAATAAATTATGTGGATTTTTAGACAATTAAAGGGCAATAACTCTGAAGTTACAAAAGAAATCCGTACAAAACTGTCTGTGCACAACCACATTATAGTGCTCTAAATTCTGTTAAAGTTTCATAGTTCTAGGTAAAATATATCAAAAGTTACGATGCAGAAATTGCCATATCTATAGATCTATAGTACCCTATATAGTTAACACTAGAAATTTCTAAGGGCCATAACTCTTGTGTTACTTGGGCAATCTGTCTGAAACTTGATGGGCCCCATAACCTCAGAGTGGTGAACATGTGATGGGCCCCATAACCTCAGAGTGGTGAACATGTATATGAAGTTTGTTTGAAAAAAATCTAAAATAAGGATTTTTTTTTTTTTTTTTTTTTGTGTGGGGGGGGGGGGGGGGGGTGTGAGGGGAGGTGTGTGATCAAGGTAAGGGGGTGACCAGGTGTGGGTACACAACTTCACATGTTTACAATAAATGTTCATGGAAAAGAATGAAAGAAATTTAATGAAATTCTACCAAATGGTAAGTTTGTTATGTACAAATATGTGGATTTTATACAATTAAAGGGCAATAACTCTTAATTTACAAAATAAATCCGAATGAAATTGTGTGTACACAACCACATTATGGTGATCTAAATTCTGTTTAGGTTTCATAGTTCTAAGTCAAATATATCAAAAGTTATGATGCAGAAATTGCCATATTTATAGTACCCTATATAGTTAATACTAAAAACTTCTAAGGGCCATAACTCTGGTGTTACTTGGGCAATCTGACTGAAACTTGACGGGCCGCAAGAACTCATAGTGGTGAACATGTATATGAAGTTTTAAATAAATATTCCCAACCATTTCCTAGATATGGCTCCGGACGGACGGACGGAAGGACAGACGGACGGACGGAAAGACGGACGGACGGACAACGCCAAAACTATATCCCTCAGACTTTCGTCGGGGGATAATAAACTAGGAGGACATAAATGAAAGATTCTTTTATCACATTTCATGCTGAAATATCAAAATTTCTTGAACTGACATTGACATTAAAATGTTATTACACTGGCATAATACTAAACTTGTTTTGGTTTTAGCACCATTTTCTAACATTTTTTTAGTTTATATATGTAAAAGGCAGACAGTTAACATAACCAGTGTTGTAACATGCTCTCAATAAGTAACTGCCAACCTTCCCACCTGAATCAGAGGTGGAAGATGAATGAGTTTAGACACATGTCTTATCAATCGTCACTGAGAACATACACCTGGCCTGGGGCTCAAATTCAAGAACCCATGATCCATAGATGTAGCTCTTCCTATTGAGCTAAGTGGGCTGATTCTAGTATTATGTATTAAAATACTTTATTTAACTAAAACTGAAAATTCAGAAAATTAAGCCTGCATTAATGATTTCTAAGTTCATGGAGACTGAGCAATGAAATCAATAACCCAAAACCCACCAATCTGTTGGGGTTTTTTTAATAAAAGAACATGAAAATAATCATACTTTGACATTTCATTCAATTTATATCCTTTTACTAAAATATATATGGACTCCAAGTACCTTGGCTTTAAGCTAAGGGACCAGAAATAATGCCAACACAGAGTCAAAGTACAGGGCGACATTTACAACTTCTATACAGTGCTGCAATATTATACTAAAAGTAAAACACTACAAACCTCTTGTGATTTCTTTTTCCTGGAGTACATGATTTTCTTGTATAATCGTTTCTTCTTTTTTGGAATCATCATCTCTGCTAGTCGTCGTTCTTCTGCCGTCTGTTGTTGTAAACGTCTGTTAACATCCTCCTCTTCCATTGTCCCCGCTTCCACAGACATTGTACTAGTGTTCTGTTCCTGTGGACAGTAAAATAAATCTCTCTTTTTTTTTTTTTTTTTTTTTACTCTTGCTTGCCTTCATACCATGAACATCTTTTCACAAACGCAGATTTTTTCTTTCCCATTAGATTAACTTTTTAATGAATTAATCACTCCAGAGCAAGAATAAAGAGTACTTGTTCCTTCTAGTAATAACAACTTCAGCTTGCCTAAAGATTGAACTTTGGACTACTTCTGAACTCCCTACTACATTGTCAGGATAGTTTTCTTCAAACAGAAATACATTTAGTATTTTATTTACCGCTAATACTAATACTGTGAAATCATTTTTATTTGCGTAGGACGAATTTTCGCGTATTTCGCACTATTACTATTTTTTGATTTTATTTCTTCATTTCTAAAATTGAAAATGCGCAAATTAAAGCCCACGCGAAACAGTCCTTTTTCACGTTTGCGCGAAGTTTCATGCCAGCGAATTTAAATGATTTCACAGTAGCTAATAATTACTTACATCCTTCTTTTTCTTCTTTTTTGGAGGTGTGGATTCTTCATCATTTTTTTTCCGCTTCACTGTTTCCTCTTCTGAAAGAAAGGGTATTAAAATGTGTCAAAATTAATTGAAAATACGTTCAAACCAACAACTAAACAAGGATGTGACCTTGATCTTTACCTCCCAAACCTTAGCTGCCATCTATTTACCATAGACAATCATCTTACAAAAGATTTTTGGCCAAAGGGAACAAACATTCTCAAATTATTGATCAGAAATCATTTTCAGTCTTAATGTCAATTAGACAATGCCTTTGACCCCCAAAACGACACTGGTGATCTACTGATCCATTACTCTATAGGCAGGCTGGAAGGCTTCTCTGGAAAGTCAAACACGGTAAGGCTTAAATCCCAAGTGTAAGGTGAAGTTATTTGAAGTACAGTCTCATAATCTAGTACGATTTTAGTACTGAGTTTCTCTTCCAAGAGACCGACATAAAAGCAATTTTCTTTAAAATTCATGTTTTTACAAAAGGTCCAAGTGTGTTTTAACTAAATTACTACCTGATTCATCATCATCACTGTCTTCATCATCATCATCACTGTCTTCATCATCTTCATCACTATCCTCATCTTCCTCCTCCTCCTCACCCGACTTTTCTTTAGCATCTGCTTCTCCTTCATCATCATCATCCACATTGTCTCCAGATTCTACTTCACTGTCAGAATCTTCCTCTTCTATACCTGCAGATTAAAGTACGAATTTATTTAATAAGTGGATAGTTTTTATAGAACATAAAATACTTTTAAACAATAATTTTATTTAGACAAGTTTTTAACTGATATATGTTAAAATCATTCATGGTAGGACATTTAACAACAGGACGTGCTCACTATACACATGTAAGTTTAGGTGTGTCTTATAAGGGTTTTTAGGTATTTTAACTTGTCAGAATACTGCAAACTACTGTTGCAAAGTACAGCAACAGCATTTCGAAATGAGTAAAGCATATATTTCCTTGAAAAATGATGAACCAATTCAACATGGATTTCAAGAAATATTTAAAATTATTTGTCACTCATTTTGCTATTTCTCAATGTCAATATCATATTGTATATACCAAATGTTTTGTAAATAAAAATACTACCAGTAACTTTCTTCATCTGAAATATCAACAAGTTGCTGTATTTGTTTTGATGCATTTTTAAATCAAAACTAGTGCTGCTTTTGAGAAAAGCGCACGTCTCCCACAACTGCCTAATCATCTAGATTGGCATTTCTTCTCCATTATGTATCTAAGTCAACCATGCACCGAGACCTGTATCACTGACATCAGTATTTTCGGTAATTCAAGGGCCATAATTCCAAAGTGATAGAACCTTAAACCTTCCCCAGGCCAGCCAGATGGCTTTTTTACACGACTACCTGAAGCAGGCTCTAAACTATAGAAAGTATTGAGTTTAATGATCTAAATACAGCAGCTAAAGCACTCACAGAGGCCTCAAACAAGTAACTTTAAGAACTTGTCAATACAATAAAGTGTTATTACTTCATACAATTTTAACCACCTTTCAGTCAGACATTTTAATTACATACCCGAGTCTATACCTCTCTGCCTGTTGAGAAGAACTTGTTTTTCTGGAGGTACATAATCTCCTTCCTGCTCGTTTACAAACGGAGATAGATGTGGCGGTAATACTGCCCCCATAAAATAGTCATCTGGTGGTAGTATCATCTGAGCATTTACGCAGTCAATTAACCACTGTGGCTGTACATAGTATCTGCAATTAAATTGGATGTAGAGTGTTCAAACAACAAGTAAGCTTTTTTTTCTTTTTAATGCCATTGCCACTTTCCTAAAAGTCAGCAGGTATTCTATCTATCTCGGTGAATATGAACTGTTTATCTGTTAACTGTCTATCTACAATCTGATGCATGATTTTATATCACTTACCCAGAATGGACCTGTTTTTCCATCAACAGTGTGTCTACAATCCAATGCATAACTTTATATTACTAACCTCGAAAGGAACTATTTTTCCACTGACTGTGGTTTATATACAATCTGTTGAGTAATTTTATATCACTTACCTAGAAAGGAACTGTTTTTCCATTGACGGTCTATCTACAATCTGATGTGTGATTTTCTCATCTGTTTCTTTGTATGTAGCACCAACAGCCTGGGTTTCAAACCATGATACTTCTCCTCCAAATGATCTACATTAAAATAGATTCTAAATATCATCTCAAATGAGTGTTTCTCAAAGCATAATTTCATGTAAATGCAGAAACAAGATACTTTTACAATCCTGAGTCGTAACTTCATCACACAACAGGATCTTTTTGTTTGTTTTGGGTTAAATGCCATTTTTCAACAGTATTTCAGTTATATAACGGCAGGCAGTTAACCTTACCAGTGTTCCTGGATTCTGTGTAAGTACAAACCTGTTCTCCACAAGTAACTGCCAACTTCCCCACATGAATGATCTGAGGTGGAGGACGAATGATTTCAGACATAATGTCTTCTATCAAATCGTGGCAAAGAACATAATTATGCCCCGCCCAGGGATCAAACTCAAGACCCCGCTGTCTGTAGATCTGTGCTCTCCCTATTGAGCTAAGCGGACGGGCTTCACAACAGGATCTGAATCTAATCGAAGTGAAAACCAACATGAGTGAAGGCTATGAGTGCCTGTCTACCAGGCCTAGATAACTTAAATCCATGTAATTTATACAATACAAAATTGGACAGCTATTGCTTTTTAGTTACAGTTGAACCTGTGTTAGCGGCTACCTGTGTTAAGCAACCACCTGCCTTAAGCAGCCTGTCAGCTAACTTTCCTAAATGATGTTGTTTGTTCCAATTTCAATTTGTCTTAAGGTAGTTCTGTACGTTTGAAAAACCGGAAGTGATGGCGTAACGTCATCTATCCGGAAAACGTAGAATAAAGCCTGGATTCGGCGTACGGAAATGAAAATCAATTTATGAATTAATCAAAACCTGTAAGTAAATTTATTACAATGGCACTGTTGCTATATTTGTAAAGCCAAAATATGATATTAAAACATATGGTACGTTAAAAAATTAAAAATAATGTCTTACAATTAACGTGAAATGTCCAGTTTCCTTTAATCATGGTCAGATATCTCAAAAATAAGCACACGGACCTATACATTTTATTTCACCAAATTATTGGCCATGTGTTTATTTACAACTGTGAGAAGTTTCACCAAAATCTACATTGTAGAAAAAATTCTATTTGCGAAAATGTTATGAAATTATGATTTTCCCATATACTCCCATTATGAAATATTGCGTGAGGTCCAAATTTTTCAAATCAGTCTAGCAAAAAATCAAGCACACGAACCTATCTTTTTTATTTGCTGAATTTTCTAGGTATATTCTAAGTTTTGAAAAATTAGAGTTTAATCAAATTCTACATTGTAGAAAAAAATTCGATCCAAACGTGCAGAACTACCTTAAGCAGTCATGCATTAAGCAGCCATGTTATGTCACTCTGGTTGCTTTTGTTGGTTGTATGCTTAATTTGCAATTAAAGCAAGAGTCATGATGACCCTGAATCCCTCACCTGAGTAATATAAGCCACATGTTTAAAATGGCACACTGATGCTAAAATATTAGAAAGTAGGTCACATTCATGGTCACTGAAAGTCAGTTTTAAGATCGGTGTGCAAAACCACATGTCATACATATTTCAAGGCTGTAACTTAAAAAACAAGAAGTAGGTCAGTAGGTCAAGGTCACAGACAAGTGACCCCTAATCACTTGTGGCCATCAGGTAATTATAACTAAACAGTCTAGGAAATATGATCTGATAATTTTTTAAGTATTTATTCCTATATAACAAGTGACTCCCAGGGCTGACCCCAGGGATCTTGTTAGAAATCCACTAGGCAATGCTACATATCAAATATCAAAGGCCTAGGCCTTGAACTTTCAGACAAGAAGATTTTTTTTCTCCCTATATAAGTCTATGTTAAATTTGGGACCCCAGGGCAGGGCCTCTTTTGACCCCAGGGGCAAAATTTGAACAATCTTGTTAGAAATCCACTAGGCAATGCTACATATCAAATATCAAAGGCCTAGGCCTTGAACTTTCAGACAAGAAGATTTTTTTTCTCCCTATATAAGTCTATGTTAAATTTGGGATCCCCAGGGCTGGGCCTCTTTTCACCTCAGAGGCATAATTTGAACAATTTTGGCAGAGGACCACAAGGCAATGCAACATACCAAATATCAAAAGCCTAGGCCTTGCAGTTTAAGGCAAGAAGATTTTTAAAGTTTTTTTCCTATATAAGTCTATGTAAAACTTTTGACCCCCGTGGGGGGAGTGGGGGGGGGGGGCTCTTTTCACCCCAGGGGCACAATTTGAATAATCTTCATAGGGGACTATAAGATGATGTCACATGCCAAACATCAAGGCTCTATGCCTTACGGTTTTGGACAAGAGGATTCTTAAAGTTTTTTCCTATACAAGGCTATGTAAAACTTGAGACCCCCCAGGGCTGGGCCTCTTTTCACCCCAGGGTTACAATTTAAACACTTTTGGTAGAGGACCACCAGGCAATGCTACATACCAAATATTAAAGGCCTAGGTCTTGTGGTTTTAGACAAGAAGATTTTTAAAGTTTTTTCCAATATAAGTCTATGTAAAACTTGTGACCCCCGGGGCGGGGCCTCTTTCCACCCCAGGGGCATAATTTGAACAATCTTCATAGAGGACCATTAGATGATGTCACATGCCAAATATCAAGACTCTACGTCTTGCGGTTTTGGATAAAAAGATTTTTAAAGTTTTTCCTTTCTGTTGCCATGGCAACCAGAGTTCTGCATGGAATTCAAGTCTTTGAACAATTTTGAAAGGAAGCCACCCAATGATCATTCCTGTGGAGTTTTATGAAGTAATTCTGCTCAGTGGTTTTCAAGAAGATTTTTTTAGAAATTGTTGACGGACGCACGACCCACGACGGACTACGGACATTGAGTGGTTTCAAAAGCTCACCATGAGCCTTTGGCTCAGGTGAGCTAATAAAAATAAAAAGCAATTGGAAACAGTCTGTCCTACAAAAAAAAAATCAAAATGTTTAGGTCATTTAAGCTACATTGTAAATTCTCTTACAGGCTATACTCACTGCACAAAACGAAAACTTGAAACTTACATCTTGTATTTAAAAACAGTTTTTGCATAAATGATTTACCTGATAATAAATACAAGAGGCTCTCTTGGAACTTCTCTATTCAGAAAGAATTTGAGGCCCTTGAAGAGGTTCTGGAACTTGGAAAGTTTTTCCATTTCTATTTTTGCTAGTTCAATACCATCTGGGTTGTCTGTCTAAATACAGAAACAGATTACACTGAATTAAGTACACAGACAAGTTCTTAATAATTTAAAGAGGGGACTTTGTATTTGTGTATTTAAATACAGGTTATACATGTCTAATGTTTGTTTTGGGATTAAGTCAGATGAAAAGTTCAAGAAATCCAAGCAAGATTTTGAACCCACATTGATGACGGGCAAGTGAGTGAGCCATGGAAATCTCTGCTTAGAATTTTGGTGATAAAACGTTACAACCTGAACTACAAGAACGCAACAGATGACAACAGCTTGAGTTCACCTGCC
Source organism: Mercenaria mercenaria (assembly GCF_021730395.1). Classification (NCBI taxonomy): domain Eukaryota; kingdom Metazoa; phylum Mollusca; class Bivalvia; order Venerida; family Veneridae; genus Mercenaria; species Mercenaria mercenaria. Next base: position 57,061,037 of record NC_069372.1, read on the forward strand.
CGCTCAATAGACTTTAAACAGCTGTTAACTTAAATGAATGTCTTACTCCTAATAAAATGTGAGAAACAAATATCAAAAAATGTTTAAAATGATAAAACATTACTCTATCTACAGCTCTATTGAAATTTAATTAACAATAATTCATAAACCTTATGCAAATTAATCAAACTAAATTCTGTGAAATAATTTACAAATGTGGGGGATTCAATTGTGGATGCGTCTATCCATGAAATTAAATCCAAACAAATAAATAAAGTTGCCATTAATTTCTATCAATCCCAAACATATGAAATCCATAAATTCGTATCCCCACAATGTAACCAATATGGATGAAATCTTAAAATTTCATGCCCACAAACATAAATGATTTAACAGTATATATACCTCTGATGAGGGGAAATGATCTAACTGCACATCTTCATCCAATGTTGATCCTATTGTTTTTAAAGACTGTGTTAATGCAGATAATCTCTGAAACAATCAAAATTTTATACACATATTAACAAAATGACTGCTATAAAAAAGCTACACCTCAAACCTGGAAGTAACAGAACTAAAGTTTAAAAAAATCCCCAATTTGGTAAATCAAGCCTCTTCAAATGTCATGCAACAATACAAGTTCTTGTCGGGCAGTAATTACAGCAAATTTTCTGGTTTTTTTTTAAGATCAGAACTGTGGCTTTTGAACTTTACAATGTAGCCATATTTTTTTTCTTTGGGCAATATGTTTTGCCCATAATATTATTCTCTTGAATCTCTTAATTTGGCCATGAACTTTCTGCTTGTTTAAACTTGTAGAAATTTTCAGTTTGTTGGTCTTTGTCCTGTTTCCTTAGATCTTTACAACAACGCACTTCTGCATTTTGCAGGTGAATTGAGGTTACAGATAGCTAAATGTAAAATAACTTTTTCTTAAAAGGTCGCTTTCCATTACTTTGTTAACAGTTATGGTTTACTTGTCAGGCTGAACATTACTTGCTCACACAAAAAAATTGGTGAAAACTTTGTTCTAAATGTTGATGTACAATAACTTGCCTTTCATTTAGTTAAGGTCTGAATATTAAGGGAATGAAATAATTAATTAAACAGAACATGTTTACCTATGTACATGTACATTAAACTCGATAAAATGATTAATTAATAACTTTTTGAACGAAACAGACAACTGTTTTGTCAATTCTTTCTTCATGATGACACAATACAGCAATGTTTATAAAGATTTATATACTTTAGAGCTACATATTTAGAAAGTACAAATACACAACTCCAGTAAAGCATCAACACCCTATGGCAGAACAGTCAATAGTTCATCATTTCATCAACTGCCATTCCTAACATTGATATACGAGTAACTGCCCATTTTAGTAAATAATTGTAATATATTTTGCATTCAAATTTCAACAGTTCACATACCTCTTCCAAAGTTTCTTTCTCTACAAATCTGTTTAGTTTTGCCTCCTGTCTGGGGTCTTTCTTGCCTTTCTTCTTTGGTTTTTGTGTACTTTCCTTGGTGACCTCTGACATCTGTGACTGATTCACACCTTCATCCTTTTCACTGTCCAGCAGTAACTAAAACCAGTCAAAATGTGAAATTAAACTGAGAAATCAGAAAAAAAAAAGAAAACATTAAAGATTATGTGTTTGAATTCTGTTGGGGGTAGCTGTAATTAACTGAAACAAATTATTTCTGATTAACCCTTATCACGGTGGACACAACTGATACTGCCTTAGTGCAGTCTGATCAAGATCTGCACTGTTCGCCATTCGGTCAGAATCTTTTTGGTTAGCACCCCTTTTAACAGTAAATGGTACTGTCTAAATTGAAAGATGGACAAGTTCATTATAGAAATTTAGGAGGTTAAGGATTAGCAGAATTAAAGTATCAGGCCTGTAATGACATTCAATAACTTCTGTTCAATAACAGAAAGCAACATGCTTGCCAAGCTGTATAAACTACACAAATGGCCGAAGAAAGAAAAGTAAAATTTCATAATCAAATGAAGGAAAAAATCAAGAATGTACAGCAGTGTTACCTACTTTAGGGGGATATTTCAGGTTGATAGAATTATATAGTTTGAAGTTGACAAAACCAAGTAGTGTGGTATAAAATTCTGCAAACGTCTTCATAACTTTGTAGTCTACATCAGTGGGATGCTGAAAAAAATTAAGAATAATATTAAATTACTATGAAATATATATTTTCTTTAAACATATCTACCTTATTAATATGTGAAATAAGCATCAACATAAAATTATATTCCTTTCCATACTCCATTAGTTTTTTTTTTTCAAAAGGTACATTTTATTTTAAACTACTCCATGGAAATATAAATATACATCTTCATAAAGAACTAAAAGGGTGATTACTATGAGAAAATTCTAAATTTCTTTTAAAAAATAAATTAGTTTCGATTTTAACAAAAATACTCTTGGGGTATTTTCCAGTAATTTCCAAAAAGTTCTGAGACATTTTTAGAACTTTAATTTTTGATCTGTTTTTTATTTAACACTTATGCTGAACACAATTGATTCTGCCTATGCGACCAGTGCAGATCATGATCTGCACTGTTCACCATTCAGTCAGTATCTTTTTGGTCAACACCCCTTTTAACAGTTAATGGTACTGTCCAAATTGAAAGATGGACAAGTTAATTACAGAAATTTAGCGGAGTAAGGGCTAGACAATATTTCAGACACAGCTGGGCACCATGGTGAAACCACCAATCTTCTGAAAGCTGAGTTGTACAAAGCAGTGCTTGAACCCACAAGTATTCTGAAAACAGTGACCGTAATCATTTGGCCATGGTGCTCCTGCCAATACAGTTTCTACTCAACATTGTGAAATTAAACTTAACAATTTTCTGTAAGCATTTTCTAACTATGTTCATACATAAATACTTACAGCAAATCCAACTTTATGTGGTGTCACCCAAGTCACTGTCTGACCCATTATTTCAGCTTGGTAATAAATACCTTTTATTGAAATAAAAACCTGAAAACAGTAAATTATTGTTAATATTCAACCATATACACAGACACAACAAAAACACATCTGCTTTCCAAACAGGATTTCTTTATATCCTATTAAATTCATACAAAAAAAAACAAGGAGCTGCGTTCAATAAACGCTTGATGCCCCCGGTGGCATCCTTGTCGATACAAAGCAACCTAAGTCCAAAACGAGGTCAAGGTCAAACGGAGGTCAGGTGATGTTTGAAGATGAGGAATGGTCACAGGTTACATCTGTATTAGTATCAATTCATTCTTGTAAGCGGTATTGATGCTAGGCGAAACGGTCCCATTTGGTTAACCAAGAGATGGCCCATATAAAGCAACCTAAGTCCAAAATGAGTCAAGGTCAAGGTCAAACTGAGGTCAGGTGATGTTTGAAGATGAAGAATGGTCACAGGTTATATCTGTATTAGTATCAATCCATTCTTGTAAGCGGTATTGATGCCAGACGAAACGGGCCCATTTGGTTAACCAAGAGATGGCCCATATAAAGCAACCTAAGTCCAAAATGAGGTCAAGGTCAAGGTCAAACTCAGGTCAGGTGATGTCTGAAGATGAGGAATGGTCACAGGTTACATCTGCATTAGTATCAAGTCATTCTAGTAAGGGGTATTGATGCTAGACGAAACGGTCCCATTTGGTTAACCTCGTACGGATGGACAGGACGATCACTATATGCCTCCTGCATCAGTAGATGCCGGGGGCATAATAATGTTTTTTTCCTAGTAAAAGATCACTTTGTAAGCACTAGGTAAACCAGTACTGAGTAACAGATTCTATCTTTATTTTTTGTTTTGGGTTTAATGCCATTTTTAACAGTATTTCAGTTATGTAATGTCGGGCAGTTAACCTTACCAGTGTTCCTGGATTCTGTACCAGTACAAACCTGTTCTCTGGAAGTAACTGCCAACTTCTACAACACATGAATCAGAGGTGGAGGGCGAATGATTTCAGATACAATTTCTTTATTTAAGGCTAAATATTAGATTATCTATAGGCATCTATTCTTGCTAGTTTAAATGGTAAAATAAACAGTAAACAATAACAAACTTATAAGGCCAATATTGTCGGAAGTCTTCAGACTGCCCTGTCTGAAGGGAATTGACTGTTCAAACTGTGAAATATCTTAATTTTGTACTGAAATGGCCATTTTTCTGGAGGCCATGAACTCCTGGATTTTGATTTTTCAACACAAAAGCTGTCACAGGAGACAGCGTGCTCGACTATTTCGATGCTGGATAGTTAAATTGGGCATATCTGAGTAAGCTGGAGCTGTCACTAGAGTGTTTAATGACTCAAACGTGGGTGAAGATATTGAACAGTGGCTTAAGTCTGTGTCAAATGTATTTAGTAATAATTTTATTTTATTTATTTTGTCGGGTTTAACGTCGCACCGACACAATTTTAGGTCATATGGCGACTTTCCAGCTTTAATGGTGGAGGAAGACCCCAGGTGCCCCTCCGTGCACTATTTCATCACGAGCGGGCACCTGGGTAGAACCACCGACCTTCCGTAAGCCAGCTGGATGGCTTCCTCACGTGAAGAATTCTACGCCCCAAATGAGGTTTCGAACCCATATCGATGAGGGGCAAATGGTTTGAAGTCAACGACTCTAACCACTCGGCCACGGAGGCCCCTATTTAGTAATAATAGAGATAAAAGTATATCAAAACATTAATATATAAAGGGACATAATTCATTGAAAATTGCTATAAAAGTAAGGCACAATGTGTGATATCATGTGGCTCATAATGTGAAATAACAACTTCAAGTTTGAATCAAATCTATTTAGTAACAACTGAGATACAGGAAAAGTGCATCACAACTTGATCCTGAAACTCTAAGTAAAAATAAGGCACAACTCATAACATATTTAATCATTTACTTACTTTTCTGAGAGACTGTGAAGCAATTACATAATGCATAAACTCCACTGTCAGTCTCCGACATAGTTGTATAAAACGTGAATCTGTAATGTTTGTTTGTGGAAATGTTGAAAACAAGAACACCATAGATAAACAATCATCCAGGTCTCGTACTGCATCAATAAATGATGGATATCTGAAAATAGTGTGGATGTCAGTATAGTATGACATTATAACAGATCTGCTACTCATTGCTGTTCATAGGTTATTAACCCCTAGCCTGCTAGCGGCAAGTGATTCTGCCTTTGCGACCAGTGCAGACCAAGATCAGCCAGCACATCCGTGCAGTCTGATCATCGTCTGCACTGTTGGCCATTCAGTCAGTATCTATTTGATAAGCACCCCTTTTAACAGTTAATGGTATTGTCCAAAATGAAAGATGGACGAATTCGTTACAGAAATTTAGCTGGGTAAGGGTTAAAGGACTCAAATGTGTAACCTCTTAAAATAGCAGTTTCCAAGTTCCTTTTTCAACTTAAATCATTCCTTTAGAACTTGGCACAGAGACTTTGCAAAAAAATATTTGTCAATAAATTTATACATAAGTTCACTTTCAGAAAACAGAATTTTTAAGATTTTAGACAACTTCAATTTTACCCAACAAAGAAAACGAGTCACTTTAGAGAAAATTCTATTAATAACACCAAGTTTCTACAAGAAATGTACCTTTCTTTGACAATATGATCAAGTTTGTATTTTGGCCTGTTCTTTCGTATCCTAGCAGCGGCATTCAGATTTTTTCGGCCATAAGCTTTCTTCAGCCTTCTCATAAAATGCTGCAAAAAAATATTCAGTTCATAATCTAAAACAGAAACATTCTAAAATTAAACATTTTCCATTTTTTATATATATACATGTAATCGACTGCCACTAATTACAAGTTTCACAGTTCCTTAGTCAAATATGTGCTGTTGTTCCTTAGTGTAAACTGACTAAAACAGCAGCCATTAATACCTAACTTTAATTTTATGGTTCAACATATTACCTGACTGTATTTTTGTACAGACTACTCTGAACATTATGTACCTAGATATTTTGTAACTGGGTGTTTTTATAAATTTTTTTGACCAAGTATTATCACTCCACTATATGATGTCCCCTTTCATTGTGGCAAAGTGCTGACAGAGGCAGTAGGCGGAGTTGGTGTCAAATGTGCCTGGTTTTGAGGATAACAACTTACAAAGTTCAATATCAGTGAAATCAAATGGTAAAAGTTTACCTTGAATTCTCTGAACTTATTAATGAGTGGCTCGTGTAACAAGAACTGTATATCTTTAACGAAGTAGTATGTTCTGTTTGATGTGCTGCCCTTTCCTGCCTTCTTTCTGTGTAAAGGTTCTACAGGATATATTCCCTTCAATATACATAGTCGTCTGAAATAAATACACGGTAAAATCATTATTTCCTAGACATAACTAGTTCTATTACCAACTTGTTAACAATTAGCGTTTTGAGACACTAGTCCAAACTGCTATATATTTAAATGAGCAACAAAAACTGATACTGGACTGGTACAAGCCAGAGTCTGTAAGCTTATATGAATTTTCAAGAATTGTTACTAGCCAAAATTTACTTTTACACGGTTTTTACCTTTAGACCAGTACTAATATCAAGCATTGCATTAACTGCTTAAAGTCTATACGTTATACAGAAATGTGCAAGGGAGGAGCTTAATCATAATCACCTGAATAAATTTATCACTATTTTTATTTGCTTGGACCATATTTTTACTACCCAGTTGAACAATTTACAATTACAGTGAAGTAAAAATAACAAGAGCTGTCACTAATGGTGACAAATGACCCCGCAGCGCCTTGACCTTTCCCCTGGTGACCTTGACCTTTGACGTGGTGACCCCAAAGTTAATAGGGGTTGTGTACTCAAAAAGTACTATAAGCATGTAAAAGCTGAAGGTCCTGGGTGCAGTGGTTTGCGAGTAAAGTGCCTTCATGCAAAAAGTTAACATTGGCCCCTGTGACCTTGACCTTTGACCTGGTGACCCCAAAGTTAGTTGGGGCCGTGTACTCAATAAGTACTATCAGCATGTAAAGTTTGAAGGTCCTGGGTGCAGTGGTTCGTGAGTAAAGTGCCTTCATGCAAAAAGTAAACGTTGGCCCCTGTGACCTTGACCTTTGACCTGGTGACCCCAAAGTCAGTAGGGGTCATGTACTCAATAAGTACTATCAGCATGTGAAGTTTGAAGGTCCTGGGTGCAGTGATTCGCGAGTAAAGTGCCTTCAAGCAAAAAGTTAAAGTTGGCCCCTGTGACCTTGACCTTTGACCTGGTGACCCAAAGTCAGTACGGGTCGTATACTCAATGAGTACTATCAGCACGTGAACTTTGAAGGTCCTGGGTGCAGTAGTTCGCGAGTAAAGTGCCTTCATGCAAAAAGTTAACGTTGGCCCATGTGACCTTGACCTTTGACCTGGTGACCCCAAAGTCAGTAGGGGTCGTGTACTCAATGAGTACTATCAGGATGTGAAGTTTGAAGGTCTTGGGTGCAGTGGTTCGCGAGTAAAGTGCCTTCATGCAAAAAGTTAACGTTGTGGCTAACGAACGAACGCACAGTTAAAAACTAATATGCCTCCCTTTGGGGGCATAAAAATACATTCTATTTATACAGTTGAAATCAAATGATTAATTTTGAGAAATAAATACAATATACAATGTCATACAAAATATGTCCATTTCAGAAATAATGGAGAATGGGAGAATAAATTATACTTGCTTCATAAAGCGATGCTTTTAGAAATGAAAGATTTAACTCACAGGCCTGTGCAATGCACATGATCTGAAAAGGTAAAACTTTTCTGCAATAAACAATAAAGTGAACTGATTTACAAATATTTATACCTGAAATCCTTCAGTGAAATCTGTAGTCGTTTTACAGCTTTGGTTCTTGTGATGAAGGCTGTAGCAGCACCACTCTGATGCTGAAAATTTTGCAAAGCAAATTTTACCATGTTAAGAGCAGATTGCTTGTATTTATAATACAAAAGTTGTGTATCTTAGTTGATATGCAGTTCTACTAGTTTCTAACTTGCAAGACTCCTTTGGAAGAATAACAGTGGTGTTAGATGGAGGATACAATATACCTTTATTTGTTTCATTTCAATAAAACCTTGACACATAAATGATAATGCATTACACAGTTGATAATATGCTCTATACACAACTTGACTGGATCTCTGAATAACTGTTGATCTTTTGTACTGAATTCTATTGACCAAGGAATTTTTAGACACAGACTATTTTACATTTCTTATAAGATTTTTCAATAACAATGGTTATTGTGGTATGTTATACTATGGCAATACCATGTCAAGATATATATCAATATATATTATTATTTGGACAGTGGTGTTTCAAATAACTCCAATGGCAGAACTCTACATTTTTCCATTTGCCTATCTGTTGTACCAAAGTGCAATATGCTAATTAAATCATCAGATAAACAAGTAGAAATTTTCAACAAACATGTCCATTGAACAGCAATCGTAAAACTAAAAGGTATATTTAAATTCACTAACATATGAGCAGGTATATTCGTGTAATTGAGAAACGCATCTGCTGTAGCAACGTAACACACTGCTGTTTCACTCTCACAAATATATAGATGGAGCAAAATCAACAGCTACTTGTAATAGGATTCAATTATATTTACAACTTTTGTAAGTAAATGATCATGGTTTTCTTTATACAGAAATGCTGCAGACAATCTAATGTATATGACACAACCTCATCCAATAATTATAGCAGGTCTATTCTTAGCTTTCTCAAAGAGCTATAAAAATAAATAGATCGGCAACTGGAAAAGTCTAAGAAATCAACATTAACTGTTGTCGTTTGAAAATTGGACTATAATAAGGGTCTGTTGACTTGATCACGAGTTATTAAGTCAGCAAACGCTTCAATAAGATAATGCGGTGACATGTGCTTACGCGAGATTATCTCCTGTTGCCATTTTGTGCATTTTATACTTCTTTGGCTTGCTGCAGAAGTTACAATGTATCTAATTCTTGCTTTGTCTCATGAAAATTACTGCAAGTAGTGTACACAGTTAAGACTTGTGAAATCACTCTGTCTTGCAGTCAAAAAGTAATTTGAGACTAAAGTCGACCCAGCTGGTAAATGGGTACCAGCAAATTGCTGAAGGTATCTTAGAATAGGGTCGCTCAAAAGAGCTTATGTTCATTGTTTCACAAAGTGATGGTAAATAAAATTTACCTAAAGTTACAGTGCTTTAGGGTATAGCGGATAGCTAACTAATCTTTCCTGCATTCCAATTCAAAGAAATGAAATTTAGTAGCTTTTTTTTCTGTATATCAGACAGAAAACAGCTATAATTTTCAAAACATTCAGCTTTTAATAGAAATTTGTGTGTTTTTTCACTCAATGCCATTGTTTACATATGCGCTGATTTAGAGTGTACAGGATAACTTTAGTCATTTTTTACATTATTAATTTAAAATCCTCATCTAAACAAACTTCCCAAGATTTTTTTTACTATAAATCAGAATAATACTGTATTCCCTTTTCAAAAACATTTAGCTTTTTAATTTTCTATCAAATACTTTTCATTCACTGACATTCTTTACATATAGCCTGTTTGCACCTATTTTCGCCGTACTAAGGAAATAAATTAATAAAGGAAAGAAAAACAATATTATGTTGCTATTATTTCCTATTAACTTCGTAAACCTTTTCTTTTCTACTATTATTTCAAGCAGAAAATCATTTTTCTAGTCCTTGTTTACTTTCATTCCGATCATGTTTCCGGTGTATGTGACTTTCACTTTGGCCAAGGGAGTTAATTCTAATTTCGCGGTACGACATCCGACTTGATAAAGCGCTTCCTGTGAAAGTGTAAAATGTATAGGACCCCTAAAGTTTCAAAATAGATTTCATGAGTAAGACATTAAAAATTATTGCAATGTAAAATTAACACAATGGAAGGATAATTCCGTCAAATATTTGGACAACACACGATTCATTACCAATTTTACTTTGTCAAATGATCGACGAGGGCATTTAAAAATAATTGACCTACGTTTACAAAAATAGGGTGTGCAACATAATCAGCTTCCAAAGTAGGTCAAATGTGTTTACTGTAGAGAGCGCTACAAATTGTTGTTCTTACAAAAACCAAATACCGCGAGACCAGATGTAACGCGAAAATAGCAGCAAGTGGTATACACCGATTTAGTCAGTAGCGGATAACTTCAATTTTCATACAATAACGTATGAAAAATAACACAAAAAAGCAAACATTTAAAATATATGTCAGAAAGTCTGTCTGCATGCTAGTCTGGCATTTTTGCAGCAAAGAAAGTACAAATAAGTTAGAAACACTTCAACATAGGGCTTTGAACATTGTTTTTAATGATTATACATCTAGTTATGATTCTCTACTATGTAAAGTTGATATGCCAACCCTCCACACAGGTAGACTTAGACTCATTGCTTTGGAGGTTTTTAAAAGTTTAAATAAAATTTCTCCTTTATATATACAAGAACTTGTTTCAGTAAGATCATCAAATTATAATTTCAGATATACAAACACTCTTGAGGTACCAGCAGTAAACACAACCACTTATGGTAAGAAGAGTTTTCGCTTTGAGGCCACAGAAGTCTGGAACAGTCTTCCGAATAAAGTTAGATGGACTACGGATTACATGGAATTCAAGCGACTGATCCAGACTTGGAGTGGTCACAAGTGTGCTTGTTCTATGTGTGCCTGAATTATACCCAAAATGCTTAGTATTCTTTCTTTTGCTTTAACCCTGCTATGCATCCCTCCAGATTTTGATTCTGTTGCTTTTGATTTTGCTTAATCTTATTTAAGTTTAGTTTGTCCTAGCTGCATTGCTTCTTATTTATGTTTTTAGTTTGCCTTGACTGCATTTGACAACATGATTTGTATCTTATTTATGTTAGTTTGTCTTAGCTGCATGCTTTAGCAAATGTCCTAGTTATTTTTAGCTTTAGCTACACTGCATGTGTGATATATGTATTTCTGTTTGTTTAAATAATACTATATCATGACTTATTTTCATCCTGAATGGTAGCTGCTTATCATTTAATCTAAATCTGTTAAGAATTTTATTTCGCATGTCCTGACTAAATTTTCTCTATTATAGAAGTATTTTTAGACTCTTTTTTTGACCAGCAGATACTACACAGGTCTTAGCTTTTGTAAATTTTATCTTCATTTTTCACTGCTTAAATAAACTTGTATCTTTTAGGAATTAAATTCTTGGCAGTGGCTAGAGAACCGGAATCGGTTCCCTAGACTGAGAACTTATTCGTCCGGAACCGGTTCTCTAAGCAAAATACCGTATAAGGCTAGGGAACTGGAATTTTATTTCTATGCATAATACTGCCTAAATCCACTTTGTTTCTTGGTAAATGTCATGCATATTATTATCTTAATTAATTTTACCATGCCCTTGCATTTATCTGCGTTTACTGTCTCCCAGAGTGTACTCGCCGCATATATACCATGTCTGCCGTATTCAAATGATATAAACTATAGTACGAATGAATACGTGAAAACTACTTTGCAGTTTTTAAATGTTATTTGCTTTAAACTTGTACTATGTTTAAATTATTTAAATCTAAAATATTATTGGTTTGTATTTGCGTCATTACACGTTTATAGATGAACAAACTAATTTAATTCCCTTAAAACTTTATACATATTCTTTGATCACTTTAGATACTGGTTTGTAACACCCCGGCATTTCACGTTCAAAGATATGTAATCAATACTGAAATTACTTATTTCGTTTTAATCGTTTCTTTTATTGTCTTATACCTTTTAAGTTTAAATTTCAAATTTATTTCGGCTCCAGTGTCGACGATTTCGCATTCATTCGTACTAGTTTATTTTATCATTCCAATATGGCAGACAGTATGCTGCGAATACACTTCTGAAGACACAGTAAACACAAATAAATAAAAGGACATAGCTTGCTGAAATGGTAAAATTAATTAACTTATTAAGATAAGAACATGCACATGATACTTACCAAAAGAAACAAAGTGGATTTTGGCAGTATTATGCATAGAAATAAAATTCCGGTTCCCTAGCCTATGCACGGTATTTTGCTTAGAGAACCAGTTCCGCACGAGTAAGTTCGCAGTCTAGGGAACCGATTCCGGTTCTCTAGCTACTGCCTAAATTCTTAAGTAATCTATGTGCTTACCTCTATCACTATAATGTAATATATGTCTCTCAATTAAATTTTTAGGTTTGATACTCAGGTTTTAATCTGAAGAACTTATCTTAATAGCGAGGGTAGCTCACCTTACGGCAATGTGTAGGCGAATATAACAAAGGTGTGCCGAATGGGGCAAAGTGATGTAGGTGAAAAATTTTCCTCTCGTCTGGGCGCCGCCATTTTGGATGCCGCCATTTTGTTCTACTTCCGTCAAAGTCGGGAAAATTGTTTTTGTTTTTTTTAATTTTATATTTGAGTTACAATCTCTATGTTCATTAGGTGTCTTTATTTTTAGAAAGTTATGTTATGGAAGTAATTTCAATTTTGCTTTTATTTACAAAGTGCGTGTCGCTAGAGGACAGGTGCTCACAGGAAATGCTTTGTTGGCAGTGAATACAGAACTTCATTTGATTGCTGAATATTATCCATCACTCAAAATTAATGCAAGAAAGATTTCCAGTTGGTAGAAAAAAAATATGATTTTCTTTTAAAAGATCAAGCATTGGCCAGAAAATGGGATAAAATGTCATAAATAAGCATAAAGCCATAAGAACGCCACAAACTGGTAAATGACGTCACCGTGACACCGGCTTTCCATAAATTTTGCAACGTATGATATTCGCTGTTACAGGTATAATGACACTAAAATTTTGTTTCTTTTCAAGTGAATAGGTTCTCGGAATTGTTTTAAGCTGTGAATAGTTTCTTTGCCGTTTAAGCTACGCTCGCTCAGAGGCTTTGCCTTTTTCATTTTATGTCTTAATGATGCTTTTATTTACAGTTTGTTTGTTTGTATGTTATAGGATAATATGTTTATGTCGGATACATCAGGGTTTCAGAAATCCCATGTTCGGAGCCCGGGGGCTACCAGAAAATTCTGTCGGGCTACTAAATTTTTTCAGAGCGTGCCCGCCGGACTACCTTGAAACTCCGTATCGAGTAGCCCGGAAATCAATGATTTAGTATTCAAATATAATTTTGAAAGTTGTCTATAATCCTCTTGTTTATCAAGAGATACACGCCCGAGGCTTAAATTATTTTACCACCTACTGTCACAATCGGCAAACAATTAACGGTTTAATCGTATCCGCAGGCAAATGTTTACAAAAACATGTGCACGGGTGATTTTAGACTGATCTTATAACATCAAATACGCTGATCGGTATTGTTTAAAACAATATGCAAACCAGTCTTAAAATTACGTCATTTTAGCGCCACCTGCCAAAGTGTACTTTCGGTTTCGCTGACCTCAATATTTATCGAGCGATCAGAAAGAATAGATGTTTGATTTTGAGGCAGTTTAGTGCCTACACTAACTGTTTATGCTTTTCAATTTAAAAACTAACATGCAAAAACATCGACCATGATTAAACAGAATTTTGGACAAACATAATTTCGGATAAGTGAATATACAGTGCCAAGAAACTGAGAGACGTTATATACGCGGTTCTAGTCCGCTTATTAGACATTTGCGAATTAATCCGATACCGAATCCGAGGTTGTAATCCGATGTTCATACTGTATTTTAAGGGATAATCTCAAAACATTTAAATGCATCGGAATCGGAAATATTTGCCATCGGAAGTATTAGTCAATTTAATTCAGTGTTTTATTTTCAAAAAACAACATTAGGCCGAACAAAAAATGTTTGTTTTCGGTAACATGCTTAAAATAGGGTAGGTAGGTGGGTATCTTTGTTATATTTTTATTGTGTTGGAGCATTTGAAAATTATTTTTGTGTCAAAAAATGAACATAAATAAGGGTGTTATGCCTTTAGAGCATCAGTAAGTTGATTTCTAACATCATGACCATGTAAAAAGCATAAAAAGTGCAGTTTGGCAACATTTTGTTAAAAAGTTGAGAAAAAATCCCCAAGGCCATAAAACATTAAGGTCGGGCCAAAAATTTAGGGTAGGTCAGGATACCGGAAACACTTTTTGCTATGCCTCATAATGTTTGGTCGTTATTGTTTTATACAACAATGAAATTTAGTTGACACTATTGTGTTAAGTGTTAAGAAAAAGCCACACAAGACGGAGATTCTGTCTCGGACGTTATGACCTATTATCCGAGGAAACACAAAGGGCGGACAGTAGACATCTTCCTTCCTATTTATGGCATCTTGTCGTACGTTATCCAGTGAGGTCCTTGGAAAGCTTGAACTAAGGGATGTATATTATCCTAATACCTTAGTTGTTTCCTGGAGTAAATGAGAGATGACTCTTTTGTAATTCTTACGGACTTTTATGTCATTAAATAATAAAGATTAGATTTTCTTAAAAAGATCAGTAAAGAATTTAGCATAACATGAAAACGTGTTATAGTTATTTTTTAATTTCTTACACAGATAATCCTGAGCATATTAAGCTCACCTATCATGCCGTACTCGTAGTGTATCTATGATCATGAGACGTCCGTCGTACGTCCGTCATCAGTCCCCGTATTTATTGCTATGAGCATCTTCTCCTTAACCACAGAGTCAGATTGATTACTCCATAATCTCACATCACCTTTCTAAATTCCAGTTTGTTTACTTCTGTCCATTGTTTTCTCGTTTAGGGCAAACCCATTACTTAATCTGGGGACCAAACGCCGCTCTTCAGGGAATTACACACCACAACACGTGTATCATTGAAAGTTCAATGTTCATCGCTGTTTGAATACATCTTCGGATGTCTCTAAATTGCATTTTTATCATGTGTAAATGTTCAGTTCTGCTCAACCCAGGGCTTGATGGCGTGGACGGTAGCATGCATTTCCACTACCGTCCATGAACTGGCTCAATCAAACCGAGCCTGCAACATTTTCGTCTTTGTCGTATAATGAAAATATTGTGTCATCCATGCAGAGTTCTAGTTGCAATAGCATTCGAAATTAAGAACTTTTCTCCTTACTGACTCCTTTTTCAACATATTTTCACAGAAATCGTATCTTCACCAACATTTCAGTAAGTCCTGATCGCAAGTTTCTTGTATAGAATGGTCAAATCTTTCCGATTTTCTTAGGATGTTTTGCATAAATTTTGATTCGGTGGCCGTAAGATCATTCGCTATGTTAAACATGACCGTGAGGGGCAAAACAGGTTTCCATATAGTCTATAACTATAACGGAACTTTTTAGAATCGCTTTTTTCAAGACTGCTAAGCTGATTAAAATATGATTCCACGGAAATGTTTTTGTTTTTTGGGAGCCTTTGTCAGATTCATTCAGATCATTTGGTACATTAAAGAATGTGACTGTCAGGAAGCGGAGAAGTGTTTACTCACACAGCAAGAGCCTAAAATTCTGAGGTCTTCGAGATCTTTGTCATAAGGAGAACGGCATAAATTTTTTACTCTGCATTTATTGTCGGGTTTTCAAATTTACTTGGCAGAAATATGTCTCTTCCAAAACTCTGGAGTTGTGGCGATTTTCATGAGTATATATTTTTTACAAGCACGTAAGTTCGAAATAATTTATACGACATTTTATTTAACAAATAATCAAGGCCTTCGAGTGGATTATCGTCTGATTTACCACGGTTCAGAGTTCAGACGCGTAGGAATTGAACCACAAGGGTGTTAGCCCGAGTGGCTTAATACTGAAGCTAAACTAAACCTACAGAGACAGCAAAATCATCAATGGAATCCGTATCCTTTACTTTATTCAAAGTCAAATTTCTCCATTGCAATGGAATTTGTCTATTTATATGGTAGATGGGTCTAACAAAAATCAGCAACATGTTTGTGATCATGGCAATTAAAGTGTATTAACCATGTATTATGAAATAAATAATGTGACAGGTTTAGTTCCATATGCATTGAACAACACTTTAATGTTAGATATATACCTCTATAGCATGTATAGATATCATGTTTGTGAGCTACGGAACTATTAACATAAAAAGTAAAAAGTTTTCTATTTGGACGACAGCTTAGTAAATATGGTAGTCAGTTTAGCAAAATATGTAGTCAATCGACAAAAACAGCTCAACGTTAAATTGTTAGTCAAGAACCATTATTAACATTTGAACCACTAAATGTTTTGAGAAAGTCCCTAAAATAGATCCCATGTCAGATTCGGATTCGGCATCGGATCAATTCGCAAATGTCTATTAAACCAGACAGTTGTTTAGAATCAGACAGAATTATTATGTCAACTTTAAATAATTTTGAGATAAATCACAATTCATACAGCTCTAAAAAAAAATGCAAGTTTATGAAAATTGATTTGCATTCCTTTTACACTGCCATGTTGCAATAATTTAACTATCAGGAGTACTCCTTGTAATATTTCTCAGTTTAAATACATCTAGTTTTATCTTTTAAAATGATAAAAAGGAGAAATGATAATTGCTATTTAAGAGAACAAAATTTATAACAATGTGCGTATGGCTAAAATTATGAAATTTAATCATTCCATCCACTGTAGTACAGAAGCACATAGTAAATTAACTGAAATGACCATTGCCAAATAAACTTAAATGTTCGGGCTACCAGATTAAAATTTTGGTAGCCCAATGGGCTACCAATAAATTTGCAGATTTCTGAAACCCTGGATACATGCTTCAAGCTTATGTTGTAACTTTTATATATAACCGACGTTAAATAAATATTATCTTATCTTATGCCAGTAAAATAATGATATGAAAATTTGCACAATAGATCTAATTCAAGTCTGAATATAAAATTTATTGTCATATCCTTTATACCCTAAAGCACTGTACGGTGTTACCCCGTGTACCTATGTCCAGCCCAGGCCTAGTCTAAATAATGAGACCTCGGGCAGACTGATTTTACATTTTGATATTTTACGTTGTCTACCTAGAGGTCTCAACCAGAAACAATCAAAACTGTGGTGGAAACTGTGGTCAATTGAAATTACGATTTATCAGTAGTCACGATTTTTCTTTAGCCCTAACTGCTTACCTGTTGTTTTAAATCATAAATAGTAAATAAAAAACATAAGAAGAGGACATATTTATCAAGAATTTCTGTTGTAAAAAATTTAAACCTCTAACGTTTCAATTGTCTTCATGTAATGGCGGTCGGAGGCGTGACCAATGAAAACGCTTCGTGCAGTAATGTGTTTACCGGTGATCGGCCATTTTCCAATATGTAGTACACTCGTGTTAAACCTTGGCATTTTTTTAACTGCCATAGTTTGAATTTTTCTTAAGAAATCTCGGTAATATATACATCATTGAAAAGGAAAAATTACAGACTTTCTATGTATGTATTTCCTTTTTTTATCCGTTGCATTATTATAACATAATTCCCGCCCAACGGATTCCATTGGGTGTTACTTACGCAAAGAGGACAGTGCTACCACATTCTTTACCTTTTCTGGTTTGTACTCGGAGGCGGATATCGAAAGTCAAAATAATATAACGATATTCAACTCTCGAGTACAATTATTTGGACTAGCCCAGGCCAAAATTTTCCGAAACTGTTACCTGTAAATCAGTTTTCAATATGAAGATGACCGTAACATAGAAAAAATGCCGTTCTTGTGTCTACACATTGTAAAACGCCTTACCTTCTTCGTTGGTCTTCCCATATTTGACTTTTGTTTAATGGACTAACTTCACACGTGCAGGTTTGTAAAATTGTGAAATTCTCCTTTGCAGAGAGTATTGTAATGAAGGGAAATAATAAAAATAATTAATACAAAGATTAAGTATTATCCCAAAGGACATTTATAAACTGATGAACAAAAAAGTTCGTTTTGTAATTTCTAGAGACTTTCTGTCCAGTCTTGACTATTGAAAATTTAGGCTAGACTTTAGAATCTGTCCGTAGCTATTCTCGTTATT
Source organism: Mercenaria mercenaria (assembly GCF_021730395.1). Taxonomy (NCBI): domain Eukaryota; kingdom Metazoa; phylum Mollusca; class Bivalvia; order Venerida; family Veneridae; genus Mercenaria; species Mercenaria mercenaria. The sequence continues at coordinate 57,078,994 of NC_069372.1, forward strand.
TGGGCATTCTTTTATTTATCGATATGGTAGCATGGATATATTTTCCTCGCCAGGTTTAGAAAATGCGGGGGGTGTGGGGGGCAGCAGCCCCCCAATTATGAAATATACAAACTAAAAAAGCCTTACCTTTATTTAAACCATACAGGTACTGGATATTGCAAATTATGCAGATTTTACCTACGGACAGATTCTAAAAGTGCTCCAAAATTTATCTTACTTACTGCAAACAACTGATAAGTAAAAACCTAAAGTTTGACTTCATTAAGTTTAATTATTTTAAGTCCGTCCATTTTAAAAGCTTGAAAATCCTGGTTCTTTAAAGAACCAGCTAGGTGTAAAGCACCGAAACGCATGACTCTTATCCTTATGTTAGTTGTTTTAAGTGGAAGAGCGCGGGATCTAACTTACCATCCCTGGTTTCCTAGTCAGAGAGTGTTACCACTAGACCAATATGCGACCGCTCTATAAAACATGGGTACATTGTAACTTTCCCAAGTGGGTACATTTTGACTTTTTTATTGGTTTATGTACGATTTGTCCTGTACCCCTAAACACAGACATTTGGAGGTCAAGCCCCCCCCCCCCACCCCCTCTCCCCTCACCGCCCCTGTCAGATATCAGCCAATATTTTTAGTCTTTTAAAACACACTGAGCATATATCACGAACACTGAATACGAGGGGTGTTCCAAAAATAATGTCATTTGTGTTTTATGTCGCGGAAATCGTGTCATGTGTACACAAAACTACCTCGTGTCGACAGAATGATCACTGAATCGTAACATAGGTAAATATCTCGCTCACACGTTCACTGACCTTGGTACAATATACATTGCTTTATAGCGTATTCATTACACTTTACACAAAATGACTGGGAAAAGAGCTGAAAATGTGCTTGAAATTAGGGCCTACATAAAAGGTTGATCGCAACTCGGCATGAAGCTTGTAGATATTCACCGTGAGGTGTGCAACATTTATGGGGAGGGTCAAATGTCTCATAGGACTATTTGTAGGTGGGCAGCTAAACATAGGACCGGACAGCAGCAACTCAAAGATGCTGCTCGCACAGGTCTTCCTGCAACAACTACGTCGAAAGGTAACATAGAAAAAATCTTCAATTTGCTGAAAAAGGATGCCCGATTCACCGTAAGACACTTGAGCCAAATGACAAACTTGTCGTTAGCACGAGTTCATGGAATTATGAAGAAACACCTAAAACTTAGAAAAATAAATGCAAGATGGATACCCCACTGGTTAACAGATGAACAAAAGAGGACCCGTGTAACAATTGCAAAAACATTTAAGAACATGTACCCAAATTTCAGCAAAAAGGTTTTTGATAATATAGTTACTGGTGATGAAACCTGGGTTTATTATTTTGAACCAAAGCGGAAGTATTCCAACCGAACTTGGGTCACCAAAATTGCGAGACGCCCAAGTATTGCCAAACGAATACGAACGGTGAAGAAGGTTTTGTATGTATTTTTTCACTCATAAGGGTCCAATCATTCAAATTCCGGTACCAAAAGGCAGTACGGTCACAGGAAAATTCTATAAAAAAGTTGTTCTAAGAAAATTGAAGAACTACTACAAAAGTCGCCGCCCAAAACAGGACTTAAGTACCTCCGACTTTTGCATGATAATGCACCCGCTCACAAGGCACGCATTGTGACCGAGTTTTTGGAGTCAGAGAAGGTTACCGTCCTTCCACACCCTCCGTTTTCGCCAGACCTGCCCCCCTGCGACTATTTTCTGTTTCCCAAACTTAAATATCATCTGTCTGGAAAGAGATACAAATCGAGAAATGCCCCTGGATCTGCTGGGTGTTCCCATAGAAGAGTATGAACAATGCTTCCAAAAGAGGATTGACCGGCTCAAAAGATGTATTCAGGCTGACGGAGAGTATTTTGAAGGGCAGAGCAAGTTAAAATGATCAGAACATTTGCAGTATAGGAGAACCGATGCAAATGACATTACTTTTGGAACACCCCTCGTATGTTTTGTTACAAATTCAGCATGTTTTAAAAATTACCATTTACTATCAAGGCAATAAAAGCGAGCATTGATAGAATATGGGAGTTTTTAAACATGTTGAAATTGTAACAGAAATTGTTGTATGATCGAGGCATGTGCTCAGTTTGTTTTAAAAGGCGAGAATATATTGGCTGAAGGTTGGCAGGGACGGATTGGGAGGGGTGCTGACCCCCAAGTGTCTGTGCCCCCAAAAGGCGCAGATAAGCTGAACAGACAGAGTCAGAGTACTTTGCGAATAGACCCCTTGGTTTTTTTAGAGCGCTCGTGAGTAAAGCACCGATACACCCGAAGCACTATTTCCAGGATGTAACCAGTATTTCGTCTTCTAGTTCGAAAGAAGACACTTCAAGAGCATCTTAGAAATTTCAAGCAGCCATGCAGTTCTGGGATTTGAAGCTCGATTGTTTGACAAATGAAGACTGTTGTCATTAAACTACAGGGTCAGTGACAAAATAATTCACCACTGGAGATAGAACACTGTTTTCTGCAGAATCTCAATTATTAGGTATGTCTCTAAAAAGGATCGGAAGATGTTTGTTCCTGGTTAATGAAAAATGGCCCATATACATACCAGTTTAGCTAGTTAGGGTAGGGACACAAATATATCCCGAGGGATTCTGCAAATACTCTGGCAGCAAACAGCGTGTAACCAGTGGTAGGTAGTGGTAGGTAATTGTTTTATTTTGCTTTTTATTATTTTAATTTTTATCTATGGCAGATTGTTATATTATTTGTGCGTTTTATAGAGGATCGTAGTTAGTCCAACTCGTTATCACAGACGGTCAGGGGAGGTAACCATATTTAATCACGCTTGTGAAATTCATGAGAACCGGAAAAAAATAATCCTACTACTTCTATGTAGATCTACACAAGTTTCCGCACCGACTTTTTCAACTTTTCAATGACTTTTCTCTCTGCCAAATTTTAAATCGAAACATTGATCATCGGATAGAAAATATCCAACAAAGAAAATAAAAGCTTCAGTGTTCCTTTCAGAAACGTTGCTGTCGCATGAGATAATAGAATTTCATTCTTTATTAGTTTAAAGCCATCACATAAATTTGATAATACACTAGTGTAATAAAACGTTGACGTCTGTTTATGTGTCGGATGGAAAAGCTAACATGTGATAAAAAGAATTTTACATTTGTGACTTCCCACATTGAATTTATTAAACTCGCATTTTATTATCTTATTCAACTCGTTTAATAAATTCAATATGAAAAGACACTCATGTAATATTCTCTATATACATTAGTTGTTAAATAGTCCTTTTTCATAAATTGCACATATTTTGCACAGCGTAATTTTGACGTATTTTAAGATTTAACAAGGACGTCGTCAGAACAGTTACACGTTATTATCGTTAGGCGTTATGGTAACTTTTGCGTCTTTCCCTTTTTGCGGTTCGTACTAAATTTTCAATGGAACGAATGAAGAGAAATATAAATGTTCCGTTTACAGTTACAGACTTTTTACTGCGGAGGTTGTCTCTACGTTGGCGTTGCTGCAGTTACCTAAACTATTTCCTGTCATCGGATTGCATATAGATCTATATATCACGTGTCATTGATATAATTCAGCTTAAATAGAAATTCTAAGCCGCCCAGAAAAGAAACAACAGTGCCTACACATATCGCATTAATAACCACAACACGTTCTTAATAAGAAAATATCGACCTAATTAACACCTGTAAAGAACGACCTTTCATACAAGAACAAAAGAAAACTCGTTACTTCAAACCATTTACGGAAGAGTTAACCGATAGAAAATCATTTCATGGAAGGAATATAATATCTCCATATCTCAACATGAGAATGTACAGTATTAATGACGCGAGACTTTCTTATTACGCTAATAATTCAAACATTAGCAAATACATAAAATAGCTGTTCGTACTGAAAACATTAGCGGGACATCATTATAAAATCGGGATTATGTAAAGCTTTAAGGATGCTTTAGAGATATTATTGAGCGGATTATAGCGCTATTCTGTGTATCATTTGAAGCAGAAGAAAGACATGATTTAGAAACCAATTTATTCAATAAATCAGAATATCTAAAATAAATTGCTGTGAAATTCTAGTTTAGTGCATCAACTTGTACTTTATTTACGCGAAAACCGAATAAGTTTTCTCCGCTCCGTAACAACTAGCTTAGGGTTGTAACTTGATTTAGTTTATATCAATATTTACCTTCTGCACTCGTATATAAACAGTAGTGATAATTAATTCTGATTCTATTGTTCTAAGTATTTGCTTTTTACCCTACGTCGAAGCAGAGTTATCATTATTCAATGTGGACTTTGTAATCCTTACGTTTTCTTTTGAAGTTAAAGCAAATATTTTTCAACGGGTTCTATTTGAACACAGTTTATAAATATGAAAACGACTACATTTTAATATCTTGCAGGGCTCGTGGATGTATTAATCAAGCAAAATACGTAATTGCGGAAGTTAACTCGTTGGAACTTTATTGAAAAAATTGTTACAAATTTGATAAAATGTTAACATCAGTCGTTAGATATACGTAAATTTTTGAGCAAACAGGAACTTTGAGAATAATGGTGGCGACAATGGGGATTTTGTGAGGATTGGGTATTGCTTATAAATACCCACATGAGATCGCTTTTCAGAAAAATACGTTGAGTATTGCAATATCTAACATGAACGGAATAAGTGGACTACCGGGTATTGAAGGTTTGTATATTTCTTAGACGAATGATCTTTAATTCTCACTGATATATATAGAAAACAGTTATATATTATTATTATTATATTATAATATTATATTTTATTATACGGTATGGGGTGCGAGCTCCCTTCTCTTAACCCTTATCATGCTGGACACGATTGGTTCTGCCTTTGCGACCAGTGTAGATAATGATCAGCTAGCACATCTGTGCAGTCTGATCAAGATCTGTACTGTTCGTCATTCAGTCAGTATCTTTTTGGTAAGCACCCCTTTTAACAGTTAATGGTACTGTCCAAATTGGAAGATGGACAAGTTCATTAAAGAAATTCAGCAGGGTAAGGGTTAATGATTTCGCGAATCTTATACATGCATTTTGCAGTTGTGGAATGTGACACAAGTTATGATATTTCAATTCCCTCAGAGATTCTAAGAATGCGTATACAATGATGTATTTTGGTTTATAGTAATCAATTTATCCATAATCAGTCAAGCTTTATTTTTAAATGCGGCAAGTACGATTTATATAATCAAGTTTTGAAGAATATTTGTATCATTGTATTCAATATGGAAATATAAAATACAACATTTGCATTGGACAGGTCTTATGATAGTATTAATCAATTGCACGAATTCCACATTTATGAATATATATTTTGGTGTATTTAATTTAACGTATAACTATTTAAGCAGCTCACGTTCTGAGCAAGAAGAGAAGTTAAGATTTCAACAGGCGTACTCGAAAAAAAAAAATGAAGTATACCTTTATGTTAAAAAAACACGTTTTAAAGTTCAGTTTTCGGTTTAGCAAGTGCATTTGAACGTGTAAATTTGGTAAAATTGAAACGTTTCGATTTTTTTTCACATCATACGTTTGTTGGAATCAAATAACCACGCCTAAACCAATCATTTACTGTGTACTTATATCAGATTTAGTACTTCGATCATATTTAGCGCATAAAGTAACTATTAGCACGTTATTTCAAATATCTATATCAATGCACACGTCATTTACAGTCAATGGCCAATATCACCATGGCAATGATTGTTTCAGATGTAGCCATTAATCAACGCTTCCTCGAAACTATTAACAAGTATAAATAAAATATAAAGAAAATAAAAACAGTGCAGATCCCTTCCAAATGCCAGGAGTCTGCTTAGCTGTGTAGCAACGCAATAAAAGCCTGATCAGAAGTGGTAATTTTGATAAAAAATCAAGGCATTTTCTCGCCATACCATATATGCCGCATGATCATGACATGCATTTGGATCTTTATCTTAATTGATATTTGCTATGATGCGCTTTTAGTGCCTATATTCTTGGCTTTCATTCTTTCTACATAGATGCATTTATTGCAAAAGTCCTTGCCGACCTTCTTATGTGTTTTAGCGAAAATGTTTCAACTCTGTTTGCATAAAAGTACAACAAAATAGTAAATTGAGCCGCACCATGAGAAATCCAACATAGTGCCTTTTCGACCAGCATGGATCCAGACCAGCCTGAGCAGGATCCATGCTGTTCGCTTTCAAACCCTATTGCAATTTGAGAAACCTTAGCGAACAGCATGGATCCTGACCAGACTGCGCGAATGCGCAGGCTGGTCTGGATCCATGCTGGTCGCAAATGCACTATGTTGGTTTTCTCGTGGTGCGGCTCAATTGTGGAATACGATTATCTTCTTCAGCTTTATTTTCAATGCGCATGTTGTATTTTATCGACTATAGTTAACACTTCAACATTGAATACAATGAAATAAATATCATTCAAAACATATTTACACGAGTCGGGCTTGATTGTATATCAAGACATATTTTTTGATGGATTCTTGGACGGTCAACATATGCACAGTTAAGGCTTATGCCTTGCATCGGCAGATCAATGTAGAGAATTGAAATATCATAACTGCAGCAAATATGGTATTTGAATATCTGAATTTGCTTTATCCCCTTAAACTACCTTGTAAAATATACATTTATGTCACAGAGTGAAAGACCTAACAAATATCCCCTCGCCCTTCCCCCATCCTCCACTCCATCCCCGCCACACACAAAATAAGAAAAACTAATCGGGTATTGCATTGCATGTATTGTATTTCCATAAACCATAAACTGATGCGTTATGTTCATTATTTTTTCATTTTTCTATAATATCATTCACATGTTTGTGATCTCGGGCCATAACGGATAAACTTATTTTTCTCATGACCCGGTATAGTAACACTGTCAAAGGGTTAATATCACCAGTATTAATGAAAGAGTTATAGGGTTATGTGATATCGATAGTATATCAATTATGATACATCACACATTATATTCATCAAAAGCCCCACGCCACCGGATAAAATTGAATTTCGAGCGCTCGTAACTCAGATCGCGTGACACTTGATTAAATTATTTGTTCCTGAGAATATCTAGTCCCGAGCCACAATAAATTCATCACAAACGCATCGACGATCTATTCAGACAGTTAAGAATAAATATGTCCGGTATGCTGACTCTTTGTTTACAGAACTGCTGATTCATTGGTGTTTCGTGCACCATTGATGATATCAAATGCGATAGTTATTTAGATCATTTTGACCCAGACATAATTGTAAAGTAACATCAGATTTTCGTATCGGCACATTAGTCACCAAGAGTGTGCGTTTCATAGTTATTCTTGGGGCACGGATAGCTTACAACTATCCACTATCTATAATACAAGGAGGTAAAATAGTTATGTTTTACCTTGTATTGCTTATACCTTGTATTGCTGATATTCTTTTTCTTCGGATACAGACAGTTCTGATTCGGATGGGAACATAGCATATGACGCACTTGCTCTCAACCGCGCGTCTGTTTCTCATTCCCATGTCCATTTGTCGTTCCACAGTGTAAGAATACAAAACAAGATTATCTATAACCAACTGTTTCACCAAAAAATCCTTGTTTAGAACTAGACAATACTTTTAAAAGTCTCTGCAACTGAAAACAATTTTGTTTTATGTTTTCAGCCCTATTCCGGGACCACAAACGTCTTGCCTCAAAGCTGACCTCTGATGAACTTAGAGCTATTCGGGATTATATCGAAGAACGAATCAGGCAGGAGCAAGCCGATATCAACTTTCGTTTGTATGCTTTACAGAATGATTTTGACGTAACTGTTCGAAAGAGTTCTGAAACCATTTCGGACTTGTATCAGGAGGTCAATGAAAAGAAAGAGGTCATAGAACATTATAAAAAATCAGACGAAGCAATTTCAACGGTTCACAAGCAAAGAGAACAAAGATGGGAGAAAAAGCAAGAATTGTTAGTGACGGAAATAGAAAAACTGGAAGGAGAAGCAACGCGATCGAAAACGAGATTACAACACGCGGAAAAGGATTTAGAAGAAAAATCAAACGACATCAAAACTCTCGAGGAGAAACTTGAAGAAGCCAACAAAGCCGTTGAAACTGTAGAAGAAGCAAAACTTGTTCTAACCGAGAGAGATGAAACGAAAAAAGAAGTACTTAAACTGAAAATGGAAATTGACAAGAGAGATCGGCTTGTGCAACACCACGAGAGAAATATAGCTGCTCTAAAGAACGAAATAGAAGAATTCAATCGAGAGAAAAAGATGAATGAAATGAAAGTTACTTCAGTGCAAGATGAGTTAAGAAAGCAAATGAAAGAGGTAGCTGAGAAGTGTAAAAAATTATCAGAAATACAGTTCCAGCTACAGATGGAGAAAAGACAGACAGAGAAACTACAGAAGCAACTGAAGCAGGCTACAGAAGATGTACGAAATTACAAACATATGCTTGAAAGTGCAAGGTATAAACACAAATTATTATCTATTGTTTTTGTTTCCATTTATATATACAATACGTCCAATATTGAACTTGCCAAATTTAAACCAAAATATTGAAATCTGTGGCAATCATGTTGGTTCAAAGAGACAATCAGACAGACAAACAAACAGACGGACAAAATATGCACTTTTTCTGTTTTCATACATTATTATGACTAGGTTTTGCCCATGTCTACATATCAATAAACATGATGTGTATGTCTTGTGATGTCCATACTAAGGTATATAGGCAGTATTTTGCTTCCAGCACTTCTTTACAAAGTTTTCGATGACAGTTGTCTAATAAAAATATACTTGAAAGAAGTACAAGGTTTGTGCGTATCTATATCAACGTTATTAACGTTTCGGCATTAAATATTGACCCAGCAAGGGAGTTATTTACAATAAACTAAAAATGCAAAAATAAATACTAAAAATCTGCATGATGTTTTCATACCCGTCCGTCAAGTGGTACATGCACTAGCATATTACCTCAGATATCAACAGTTTTGAAGAATTTAAAGTACGGTTAATTTAATACAATATGATCTCTGTTCTCTAATAATGTATTTATTTTTTGCAGGCCTCCATTGAATGCCAATGATCCAGTTGTTATTACAATGCGGAAGGACCTAGATATTATGGATATTCGAATTCGGTCCCTAGATATTGGTGTCAGATTAAGAATGGACGAGGTTAAAAGAGTTGAGGATCGATCGGAAGACCTTAAAGAAGATGAGAGATTAGCGCATCAAATGAGAAGTGAAATTTATCATCAAGGTGATACGTTTTTAGAACTTACTGCTACGGAATTAGTGAAACATTTGGAATTTAGACAACGTATGTTGCAAGAAGAGCTGAAATATGCGCGCGATTGGGAACAGCCAAAACGTGATGCAGACACACTAAGGTCTGAGATTAAAGCATTCATGAAGCAAGCAGCGATATGCAAAGTTACTGACCTTGGTGAACGTGCCGCAAAACAACTACAGAAAATTGACCTAATTATGAGAGGAGTCTCTGACACAACCAAGATGCCGAGGATTTATCGTGTTTCAGAACGATCAAATGCAGACCAAAGACAAAAGCAGAAACCCGCCAGCAAACCAGCTTTTCTGTCGGCATCTACTCCTATTGGCGCGTTTGACAATTCGAGTCTAAAGACAACCTCTAAGAGGAACCGGAAGCGACCGGAAGTCAATAAAGTCAGTACCTTCCGGCATCCGTCTCTTGAAAACCATACAGACGATTCGAAAATTCACTATATTGATACAGTAGAACTGGACCTTTCACGCGTGACGCCATCAATTATGTCAAGACGAGAAAGTCAGTCCGATAGAATGACCATGAAGTCTGTGTCATCCACCACGATTCCTGCGATATACAAGTAGCTTCATATTTCCATTCCTGCCGAAAACAATATGGGATATATAAAAGAAATAGTAGTGATGTTTACATGTGTTTATATCCAAGCTGTGTTGTTCATTTTGCCTTTCGTTAATCGTCTGTCTGAACTATAACAAACGAATGAAAACCCGTTACTTTTTTAAGTGTCGTATCAGTATTACTGAAATGTGTTTTAGTCTGCGTGTTGGAATTTATATCACAGTGGCGAGGTTTTAGGTGGTATGACCTAATTGTAGATTTAGTGATTGGGAAAGACCCGATGTGTCTCTCCGTACATAAACGTTACACATGTGTATAATCACTAACCTTTCGCAAAAGCTTCGAAGGAATTCAGTACCTTGAGCGAGGTTCGAACCCATTACGATGATAAGCGGGAGATTCTGTAAGTTACCTTCCCTACTGTGAAAATGATGTGGTCTTTCAGGAATTCCAACAAACATCTGTAAAATGGATGCACTTACGATGCAATACTAAATGTCTATATATCGACACATAGTATAAATAGTAACTTGTCCGTGAAATTTTCGTTGAAGAACCACCACTACTTTTGACAAATACCACATTGTTTCACGCAGTGACGTACACTAACACTTCTATGTTTTGCAAGTTTGGAAACATCAACTTCTTTTTTGCTTTAGCATACTCGCACGTTCAGTGTTTTCCCACGACATTTTTGGTGTCCAAAATGATTGTAAAGGCTTTTAAGTGAGTGAGTTTTATCTCCTTTAACGATACAGCAGAAAGAAGTTATAATAGCCAAACTATATTATTGTATTGTATGTTTTGTTTAAAAGCTTGTTTTGATGTGTAACAAGAACCGGTCGTATTGCTTTTGTCACAAAAGGAAGTACTATACATATCTTTTCTAACAACACTTGAAATACATACATGAAATTAATAAGCATTAGAGGCCTTGGTCAATTTTTACAAGGTTTTCGACATTTTTGCATACACTGTGCATCAATTTCTATAGCTTCAATACATTTTTTTTTTCAGATTGTGCGAATGATCAGTATATTTCTATTCCATCTTAATATTCAATGAAATTATAAAGTTAAATCAACCTGAAAAGAGAAAAAAAAAATATAAGGAAATCGTAAATTCTGATCTAAGTGATTTCTCCTACCAAAATGCAAGGTTATAGGCAAATATGAAAGCATGAAAAATATAGGTATATTCCAATTCTAATGCTTACAGGTACAGTCAATGTCTGCTGAGGCAAATATTTCAAAATAATAACTTTGAAGTAGAATCTACTGCTGTTTTATTTAAAAAAAAATCTCTGCAATAATGACACATTCTTTCAAAGGATATGCTTATGTGTAGACTGAATTGTGCATAAAACAATCAAAACGTTTTGATGGTGTTAAATAGCTTTTTTTTACTTGTATATGTATCACAGATTGCGATTACTGAATGTATTACCTTATTGACTTAACAATGGTAATCTAGTAATATAACGTTAAGCTGAATGTTTTATCTGTTAAGGATGTAGGATCGTTCTTTTTCTACCTTTAAGATTTTTTTCATACTCTATGAGCTTGAAGAACATTAGTATCTAAGTCAAACAAGACAGGAAAAAGCGCAGGTCATCGAACTCGTTTTAATCTTATAGGGTATTTTCCCCACCAACTGTTAAAGCATTTCTAAAATTGAAAAAAAATGGTGATACTTTATAAAACATACGAAATCAAAATTAATGTTATAAGAATTTCAGCTCTCACAGGTTGCTATGACATCATACAAGGTTATATCATTTTTTTCATGTTGACATTACTACCCCACCCACTTTATTTTCAGTGGTAAAAAACGTAACTAAATCTAAAAAAAATCTGCCGTTTAAGAGTTTAAAAGTATTTTACAACATTAATGACACACAAAATTCCTTCAATATGGACAGAAAAGAATTAAAGTTTTAAAATTAAAGATTTATTTAGAGAAAAAAAAAACGTTTAAAAACTGATGAACTTTTATATTTTTAATTCTATTTGTTTAAGTTTATATTTCTGAGAAAATATAACGTGCTATGTCCAAACATTAATTTCATTTTAGTCAGAAAACATCAGAACCAAACCTGATCTACTTTAAGGATTTACGAGCGATTTTTTTCTAACGTTAAGACTTTTTTCATACCCTGTGAGCTTGAAGAACATTAGTTTCTAAGACAAACAAGAGCAGAAAAAACATAGGTCACCGAACTCGTTTAAATTTTGTAGGGTATTTTCTTCACCCACTGTTTACGCATTTCTGAAATTTTGTAAAATTGAAAAAATGTTGGTACTTTATAAAACATATAATATCCTATTTAATCTTATAGGGATTTCAGGTCTTTCAGGTTAATATGAATATATGGTGATGTCAGTTATATATAAGCATAAATGTCACTAACAAATCTCTTTAATTTTTACATGTTGACATAATTACCCCACCCACTTCATTTTCAATGGAAAAAAATGTATTTAGATCTAAAAAAAAATTCCGACGTTAAGATTTTCAAAATATTTTGCAGCATTAATGACACATAAAAATGATTCAAAATGGAAAGAAAAAAAGTTGGGGTCACCGTGCATCTAAGAGATTTATTAAGGAAAAACTGTTAAAAAGTGGTGAATTTTGATATTTTTTGTTCTTTTTGTTTTAATTTATTTTTCTAGATAATATAAAGTGCTATCTTGAAAACTTTTATTTGATTTATAGCTTAACATTATATGTATCAGTCAGAAAAATATCAAAACCAAACCTGATCTACTTTAATAGATATTTGAAATTACCTACCCCTACCCCATTGTAAATCTTACGTCAATTTTAGGCAAATGCCAGCCAAAAATAAGGGTGAAATTTTTTTTCGCAAAAGCATAATATATTTGGTTAAATGGTACATTATTAGCCATATTTTAATTATCTAGCATTAATTTTTGGCAAAACTTTTGTTAGAAAGCAATATTCGAAGAAACATTTTTCAAAATGGCGGATATCCTGAAAAAAAAAACGCTCGTACATCCTTAATAGATATTTGAAAATACCAACCCCTACCCCATTGTACATCTTACAACAATTTAGGCAATGCCAGCCAGATATGGGTGAAAAGTTGTTTTTTTTTCGCAACATGTAGAATATGTTTGGTTAAATTGTACAATATTAGTCATATTTTATTTTTATTATTTAGCATTATTTTTTGGCAAAAATTTTGAATTTTGTTAGTAAGAAATATTCGAGAAAACATTTTTCAAAATGGCGGATATTCCGAGAAAAAAAAACGCTCGTACATCCATAACATATTAACGCCGCAATAACTTGTACAATGTTTTGTATTAGATTGTATTAAATACATGAGCAAAAAAAGCTTAGCCTTGCCAGTTGACACACTAAAACATGATGTCCAGATAGTATATTGTTGAATTATGAATTGCTCAATATTTCTTAATAAAGTTACGAATGTTTACTGCGTTGGTTATTATAGCTTTAGTTTAATCATACTTTATTGCATATCTTGTCATAGCTTTGCTGGCTGCCGGTGAAGGTAATTTTTCTAGGAAGAAAAACAAAGATCTCGATGGTACTTGTAGGAGAAGGCGTTATTACAACACAAAGTTCGATTACAGGAAATCATAATTCCAACACGATCCGATTCATTTTCCTATTAAACAAAAAGGCTGAAAACAGTGAATTATGATACAACAGTTCTGACATCACAATCATTACGTCATGGCGTCAAACGGCATAGCGGCGCGCTAGAAAAGAAACCGATTGAAAACGGGCAAATATTTATTGAATGCCGTCAATGATGTCCTTTAAAGTCGCTGGTAACGTGTTAGAATCGAAATGATATATCTCATTTAGTGATTTGCTCTTGAATAAAATCATTGTCGTTCAGATAAGTATTATTATATCACTCGGGCTACGCCCTCGTGATATAATTTCTTCGCATCTGAACTCCAAACAATGATTTATTCAGCGACAAATCACTAAATGAGATACATGTATATTATTTAAGTGATGATTCCATGTTAAAGCTGTATTAGATAGCTATTAACACCTTAATGTTTAGTCTATATTAACAATTATATTTAGAAAACTGCATTATACAACTAAATACTATGATAATCTATTTAACTATAATTCGTTAATATTGAGATGTTTGGCAATGTTTGTCCACGGCTCAATGCCAGACTGCTGCAATTGCTAAACAAGTCATGGATATTTCAAAAGACAACTAAATAACGTAAAGAAAATGAGCCTACTCCTAGAAAACAGCATAACACAACACAACACATTTATTTATTTCGCAAAAATCGGCAATTATTTGCCATTGACTAATGAACAGAAAAAAAACAACATTTTATGTCTTAATCAAAATACGCAGTTACAGGAATATATTTAACAATGTGTTTAGATAATATAATTAAATAAAATTGTGGGTAACCATAAATAAGTTAGACAATTTTATCACAAAGTTTCTTCACCAGTTTTGGAGAACAGAGTTATAAAGCTGCATTTCATACATTATACGCTTCTTTCAGGTATTTACAAATATCTAATACTGTTTTCTTCTTATCTGAAGACATCAGTCTGTTGAATAAGTTGATATTTGGCCATGAGATATGTGGTATAAGATTAGTGCGAATATAGTTACTAGTATTCCAGAAATGAAGTATTCTACTTTGAACGTGACATCAACTTAAATAGTTTTAAAATTATTAATTGCTCAATATTTGTTAATAAAGTTCTGGTTGTTTTTGATTACTAGCTACTGTTTACTGAGACAATTATCCGGATGGGACTGCAGCATGACCCGTGGATTAAATGAAGTCATCATCGCTAAGTAGCTGCACAGAACGTATGGAAATTCCCTAATTTAAGAATATCCGCATCCACCTTATTTAAGCGATGCGTGGGTTCGTACGTCGGAGCAAATGTAACAAACACACACATATATGCAACTTAGTAGCATTGTGATCCCGGGGGCTTTTCACGTAAAAACGCGCTTCACTGGCTGGGAATCTGTCAGGGTTATCGCTTAAGTTGTAGTCTAGTGATCTGATAAAACACATCAGTGCGGCCTCATAAAACCCTTGTTCAAAAAAGCAATGACCTAGAATGTTTAGCGCCGTCTCCATGTGTCCAAGATTTTGGTTAAGAAGGGTTTCGTTGAGTATTTTCAAAAGAGCCCTCTCTTGGTTACACACGTCTCCTATCTGCCGATAACATAGAAACTGGAGGTAGAACAACATAATTACTGGATCAACAGCAGCATGTCTCATCCAGGTGGTTCTTCCATTTTCGAGCTCACTCTCATGTCCGAGGGAACGAAACATTTCATATACAAGAGCTTTTGGTGTCATCGGATGATCAGTTCGCAAGTAAAATACACAGCGTGCTGTAACATTCCCTATAAGAGCGTCGAGAGAATGAGTTGATAAAATCTTGATGTCTTTATCATATATTTCTTGCGTTGTATCACGACATTTTCATACTGGTATCGTTTCCCTTTTGTAAGGATTTACCAATTTTTCTTCGATTAATTGCAGTTTAGATAAAGCTTCTACGAAAAATCCACATTTATACAGAACATTCGCGCATTTCAAACCGTTTGCCATGCTATCATCATGAAAACCTTCGCAAATATATTGAAATCCCATACGGAATAGCATTTTGCTCTGATCTTCATTGATATTATTTGCTTGAACGGCATATGACAAAATGTGATGTCCTAAACTTGAGGATACATGTGACGTCATTATGTCCATCAATGAAGCTGCGTTCAAAGATCGTATATTACTAAATTCGATTACAGATTTTGTAGCTGGGACATAAGCTTGAAATTATTTTTAATTACCAAGCCCAGTGTCTCAGTTAGGTTTGTTCTGTTGAACTCAGCAAGCTTTTCAATAAGCATTTTTAATCTCCAGTGGACGTACTGTCCAATAAGTTGCAATGCTAACGAGCAGAGCATGTTTCTAATCTTTTTCCATTCACTCCCTTGTTTTAGCCGATTTTTGGATAGACGAAAATACAGCATGCTGCCTATACTGTCGATTTCTAAACACAGAAAAAACTTATAATCACAGTTTTCAATCATTCGTCGTAATATTGTTTCAACTTGCAAACGGTTTCTTCCGTTGAATTTATGTCTAAGGAGATTGTTTTCCGGGATAAAATATTGAGGAATGTTTCCCTGTGCAACGAAATGAAGCAATCTCACCAAGCACGTGTGAACGCACATCACAATTTTCCCTGGCTGCCACATGTTTTCCTCCGTTGTTTCAATGACTGAAAATACAACATTTTTGCAATGATACGATGTGATACTGTTTGGGAATTTTGCTTTGATAAATTGTTTTGTAAGAAGCTTCATCAGCACAATGCATTTAAACTGCGTTTCATTCAAAGTCCAGATGAGTAAACGTTCTGCTTGGGAGAGCGACAATCGCCATTCGACAGCTCGGAATTCGCTTTCTGTATGCCCGACTGGTGTAATAAAGCCACCAAAAGTACGTAGAAGGTCTTGAACTTTTTTTTGTGGCCAAAACTGCCGTGCCTCTTTCTTAAACCAACCACTTGCTTGTAGAGGCCATGTTGAGCATTTCAGGGCAAAAATCCGATCAAGAGATGTTTTGGTTTTTGATGTCGATAATATGTCAGTCCTGGCTGGTCCATTAAGCTCATCACATGTTAATTTCATCTTTCCATATCCATTTTTCAAAAGTAATTTATCATTATCCGAAATGAGATATTTATAAAACGTTACGATTGATCTGAAAGTTTCTAAATGGTCGGCACCCAGTGGAATATCGTGTGCACATAATTTACGTAGCCAGGATGCGTTTTGTCATCGTTGAATATATACCCATAAAATGTTTTAAAATCTTCCCCCCTTTGCATCAGCGAGTGATTGTATTAATTCTATATCCGTATAACACTCTAGTACATCGCGGTCTGATTCCATTCCCTCAGTTGTTGTACCTTCAGTTCGACTACCGAACACAAACAATTCTACTGAGTGATCTCGGTACATCATACAATTTAGCCATTCTTCCTGGTTGCAACAATATTTCCGAAACCTTCGAATGAATGGAGACACTCCGACCCGATTTAGTATATCCACCAACAATAGGGATTGGTTGGACTGATTTTGGACTTTTGGCTTGTCCAACTTCATGTCACGTCATGTAATACATCTCGTAGTATTTTTACTGTTTAATGTTTAGTAACTTTTGGTATCAATTTGTGCCTTTTAATAAATCGTCTGGCTCTACAGGAGTCAGACATTTTCAATCCACCTTATGCGTTGTCTTCCTTTGTCGTGTCATAAATAGAACTGCAGTGGCGAGAGAGAGCAACTATAAAATAATAATTTATGTAGTGTAACGAAATAAAATTATTTATATTTGCTAAGTCAGTATTATATTATTCAGGGTAGTACCGAGCAGGTGGCTATAAGTCCTTTTACCTATATACGAATTTAGTAGTCTTAGACCTACCAACCTAATCGATATTCCAACCTCGTTTTGATGTCACGGCGTCCCTTGCAAAAAAAAAAAAGAATTTTTTACCGAGGATTTTAGCTTTCCTCGTCCTTCCCCACCACCCACCTGCTTGGTCGCCTCTATTACATTTTCACATTAATATGTATTCTGGTGTTCTTCTGCTCCCACATTTTGCAAAGTTATTCATTGTACATTTCAATTTAACATCGCAATCAGAGTAATGTTAGTACATTGTAATGTAAGGGGTGGGGACACCCTTCTGTTTGCAGCATTGGAAATCCACTACCTCCCCCCTTGCTCTCCAAAAAAAAAAAAATAGATTAAAAGATGAGGGTATAGTTAGGGTTGGTGCAGCCGGCTCGCAGTTTCTTAGCTTTCTTATGTACATTTAATTCATATAATATACGTTATTTTCAGGAATGTTAACCTGGACTTTTGGCTTGTCCAACTTCATGTCACGTCATGTTATACATCTCGTATTATTTTTTAATGTTTAATATTTAGTAACTTTTGGTATCAATTTGTGCCTTTTAACTTCTGGCTTGTCCAACTTCATGGACTTTTGGCTTGTCCAACTTCATGTCACGTCATGTAATACATCTCGTAGTATTTTTACTGTTTAATATTTAGTAACTTTTGGTATCAGTTTGTGCCTTTTAATAAATCGTCTGGCTCTACAGGAGTCAGACATGTTCAATCCAGCTTATGCGTTGTCTTCCTTTGTCGTGTCATAAATAGAACTGCAGTTGCGAGAGAGAGAGAGAGAGAGAGAGAGAGAGAGAGAGAGAGAGCAAATATAAATAGGGAGAGCTTAAGAACGAATTCTTGCGGATACATTTTCTTTCCATGAATGAAATTTTGTTGATAAAGAAATAGATATAATATGAAAGTGTATGTTCAAGACTATATTCACCTTTATATTTCGCGAAAAATCAATAGTCTAGTACCTGTCTTTTAAAACAAAACTTAAAGGTTTTAAGCTCCATTATACCACAATCTATTGGAATTTAAACTAATCCAGCATGTCAAAAGATAATAAATAAGAGTAGATTTCTCAGAAGCACAGAGCACCAAAATCATAGCCCCAGAGCCACGCATTTGCAGAGTAAGCCTATAACAAAAAGAAGCTGTAAATCAAAAATATTACAGACGGGTTGCTTCAAGCATCTAACAAGTACATATAAATTTATGCCAAATATAGACGGAGGGGGAGAAAATGGTAAAGGGGTAAAATGGGGGTGGGGCGGATGAATTTGAAGGGGAAAGCAGAACAAGGACGAACACACAAAGGGAAAGCCACGTTCCTTAATAACAGTCACACCACAACGTAAACCACAATAGCGCAGACACTCATGTACCAAAAATAAACACACAACCACACCCAACTAAATAACATAGAAAAACGAACAAGTATGATACAAGAAAACAGTAGGGCACCGTTTTAGACTCACAAGCATACAAACGCACCCACACAAGTTGGAAAAAACAATCGTGTACCGTCTTAGGATTCCGACAGTCAAAACAAAAGGGGAGCCACGAAAACTTACTCAAAGTAAAGAGGGAGGGATGCAAAAAGTAGCGTAAATGCAAGCCTTTTTAGGGGAAAGAAGGGGACAATAGGGGGAGTGAGGAGGAGGAAAAACACTTACAACAAACAAGAAAACATACGCAACAGACAATACAAGACAGACAAAAAACCAGTTGAAAATAGGGGCACTGCCTTGGAACGGTCAGTAACCTGTATAAAGGAAACTGGGGGTTTAAACGCGTTTAGGGCATGCCAACCTCGACTTACCCTATTTTCAACAAGTTAGAGAACACAATGTAAATAGATCCCCTCTTCAATATTTTCCTTGAAAATTAAATTAAATGAAATGATATGTGTACAAGACTCGCTCAAAGATACAATGTTAAGATACTGTATTAACATGAATAGATATTATAACCGCAAATAGAAATAAACACGTATTGATTACTTGTATTTATTTTTAGTCGGAAGCAAAAAATAATATTATTAAACCAATGTGTTGACTGGAAGCCCTGAAGTACGGAATTCCGTTGGGGCCATCGCCTTTGAATGTGATGATCTGAAACGCGATACTCGATAGTACGATGATAAAAACGTGAAATCACGAAACTACGATAACGAAAACGCGATAGTACGATGATGATAACGCGTTACTACGACAACGAAAACGCAATAATACGATAATATGATGACGATAATGCGATATACGTATTATCGCGTTATCATTATCGTACTATCACGTTATCATCATCGCACTATCGTGTTATCATCATCTCACTGTCGCATTATCACCATACACTCAGTTCCGAAAGAAAGTGTGCACTTAGTTTTCTGTTATTTTTTCTCGGTTATTTTCATGAAAACTTATAATGCTTGGTACCAAAATTTAAATCAATTCGTAAAGAAATTGGTGTGCATTTTAGATTTTGAGTTATACCTGAGAGTTAGTGTATGAAAAAATGAAACAGAAACGTCGGGGAATTTTTTGAAATATTTAAACTTAAAAAGTGCACACTTTCTTTTGGAACTGAGTATAGTACTATTGCGTTATCATCATCGTACTGTCGTGTTGTCACCATTGTACTGTCGCGTTATCACCACTGGACTGTCGCGTAATCATCATCGTACTATTTGGTAGCGGATATTGATGAAAATCGACAGCTGATTTATTGATAACGCTCCAGGTACAAATACGACTAAATATTTGAAATTATTTATTTAAGAAATGATATATCTCCTTTAGTGATTTGTCGCTGAATAAATCATTGTTTGGAGTTCAGATTTACTTCGTTCAGAGACTTACAGCTTTAACTTTCAATTAAGACAGTACTATCAACTATTGAAAGGGGTGTATACATACAAGATTCTGACTGAATGGCGAGTAGGGAAAGACACGCAAATTCGAGACACTGCCAATATTTATCCACAAAGTACGTAAATAGTTGTCCAAATTTATTTCCCTACGTCCGAAATATATGTATGTTTGACGCTCGTGTTTTTCAATCACAAGTTATAGGCAGTTAATTAAAGGTTATGTTGATAGGAAACTAATTTTTACAGAAATTGAATATGTGAACTTATTAAGTAAGTAAATCCAGATCCACTGTTTAAGCTGAACTGTATATATAATGATATGTGTACAATATCGCAATATCGCAGATCATATATAAAAAAGCAAGTTAAAAACTCTTCAATATTTTCCTTGAAAATTAAATTAAATGAAATGATTTGTAACCAAGTTTTTAATAAAACAGTTAGTTCATTGTTCCTTTAAAGTGGTGTCATACAGAGGCATAGATAAATACCAGGTGGGATTATCATTTGTGTCATATATTAATCTCCAGCACTTTATTTGCACGCTCTTAAATGATTGCAATAGATACATACGTGCATCACTCTGTTAAACTAGGTTTATCTCCAAATACAGAAAGTTTGTATAAAAAGTGTCTTATACTTGTTTTAACAACTCGAAAATTAGACAGTAAACAATGATACAATCCAAATCTAATGATAACAAGTACAGGCGATGGTTGTTAACGAAAACTCACAATAGACAATTACTAGTAATAAGGAATCAAGTGCCTTTTCTTTCACAACAAAACCCCAAATTCATTAAGTAAAATGTGCATAAACAAAAAAAATGCTTTTAAACTGTGCAGTGTTTTTTCTGTACGATGATCCGTTAGTCGACCTTCATAAGATTCTCGAATGTGCTACTGACCAACCCGTTACTGACAGGCTACAAGTCTGATACAATGAGCTTTATCCATTCCACAGTCTGTGATACGACTTTAAAATTTGTACATTGTACAGTTAGAAATGGAATATTCTGCTTCAAACATGACACCATATTACATAGTAGTAAGATAATAAATTGCTCAATGTTTGTTAATAAAGTTCTGAATGTATTCTGCGTTGAGATTTCTTAGCTGGCTAGTGCGTTAATTTTCCCAGCAAGATACGTGGGTTTAACGAGGGCATCAATGCTAATTGGCTGCACAGAACGTATAAATTTTCCGTAATTTCAAATCCCCACCATGGACAAACTCATCCACCTTATTTAAGCGATATACATGGGTTCATACGTCGAAGCAAATGTAACAAACACACACATATGTGCAACTTGGCAGCATTGTGATCCCGGGGCCTTTTCACGTAAAATCGCGCTTCTCTGGCTGGGAATCTGTCAGGGTTATCGCCCAAGTTGTAGTTTAGTGATCTGATAAAACACGTCAGTGCGGCCTCATAAAATCCTTGTTCAAAAAAACAATGACCTAGAATGTTTAGCGCCGTCTCCATATGTCCAAGATTTTGGTTAAGAAGGATTTCGTTGAGTATGTTCAAAAGAGCCCTCTCTTGGTTACACACGTCTCCTATCTGCCGATAACATAGAAACTGGAGGTAGAACAACATAATTACTGGATCAACAGCAGCATGTCTCATCCAGGTGGTTCTTCCACTTTCAAGCTCACTCTCATGTCCGAGTGAACGAAACATTTCATAAACGAGATCTTTTGGTGCCATCGGATGTTCTGTTCGCAAATAAAATACGCAGTGTGCTGTAACATTCCCCATAAGAGCGTCGAGAGAATGAGTTGATAAAATCTTGATGTCTTTATCATATATTTCTTGCGTTGTATCTCGACACTTGCATATTGGTATCGTTTCTCTTTCGTCAGGATTTGTCATTTTTTCTTCGATTAATTGCAGTTTAGATAAAGCTTCTACGAAAAATCCACATTTATACAGAACATTTGCGCATTTCAAACCGTTTGCCATGCTATCATCCCGAAAGCCTTCGCAAATATATTGAAATCCCATACGGAATAGCATTTCGCTCTGATCTTCATTGATATTATTTGCTTGAACGGCATATGACAAAATGTGATGTCCTAAACTTGAGGATACATGTGACGTCATTATGTCCATCAATGAAGCTGCGTTAAAAGATCGTAAATTCCTAAATTCGATTACTGATTTTTGTAGCTGGGACATAAGCTTGAAATGATTTTTGATTACCAACCCCAGTGTCTCAGTAAGGTTGGTAATTTCGAACTCTGAAAGCTTTTCAATAAGCATTTTTAATCTCCAGTAGGTAAACTGTCCAATAAGTTGCAATGCTAACGAGCAGAGCATGTTTCTAATCTTTTTACATTCTCTTCCGTTGTAGCCGATTTTGGATAGACGAAAATACAGCATGTTGCCTATACTGTCGATTTCTAAACACAGAAAAAATTTATAATCACAGTTTTCAATCATCCGTCGTAATATTGTTTCAACTTGCAAACGGTTTCTTCCGTTGAGTTTGTGTCTGAGGAGATTGTTTTCCGGAATAAAATGTTGAGGAATGTTTCCCTGTGTAACAAAATGAAGCAATCTCACCAAGCACGTGTGAACGCACATCACAATTTTCCCTGGCTGCCACATGTTTTCCTCCGTTGTTTCAATAACTGAAAACACAATATTTTTGCAATGATACGATGTGATACTGTCTGGGAATTTTGCTTTGATAAATTGTTTTGTAAGAAGCTTCATCAGCACAATGCATTTAAACTGCGTTTCATTCAAAGTCCAGATGAGTAAACGTTCTGCTTGGGAGAGCGACAATCGCCATTCGACAGCTCGGAATTCGCTTTCTGTATGCCCGACTGGTGTAATAAAGCAACCAAAAGTACGTAGAAGGTCTTGAACTTTTTTTTGTGGCCAAAACTGTCGTGCCTCTTTCTTAAACCAACCACTTGCTTGTTGAGGCCATGTTGAGCATTTCAGGGCAAAAATTCTATCAAGAGTTGTTTTGATTTTTGATGTCGATAATATGTCAGTCCTGGCTGGTCCATTAAGTTCATCACATGTTAATTTCATCTTTCCATATCCATTTTTCAAAAGTAATTTATCATCGTCCGAAATGAGATATTTATAAAACGTTACGATTGATCTGAAAGTTTCTAAATGGTCGGCACCCAGTGGAATATCGTGTGCACATAATTGTAACTTTACATAGCCAGGATGCGTTTTGTCATCGTTGAATATATACCCATAAAATGTTTTAAAACCTTCCCCTTTTGCATCAGCGAGTGATTGTATTAATTCTATATCCTTATAACACTCTAGTACATCGCGGTCTGATTCCATTCCCTCAGTTGTTGTACCTTCAGTTCGACTACCGAACACAAACAATTCTACTGAGTGATCTCGGTAAATCATACGATTTAGCCATTCTTCCTGGTTGCAATAATATCTCCGAAGCCTTCGAATGAAAGGAGAAACACCGACCCGATTTAGTATATCCACCAACAATAAGGAGAGCTTTAGAACGAATTCTTGCGAATACATTTTCTTTCCATGAATCAAATTTCGTTGATAAAGAAATAGATATAATAAATTATGAAAGAGTTTGTTCCAGAGATATTCACCTTACTATTCTGCGAAAAATCAATAGTATAGTACCTGTCTTTTAAACAAAACTTAAAGGTTTTAAGCTCCATTATACCACAGTCTATTGGAATTTAAACTTTTCCAGCATGTAAAGACTCGCTCAAAAATACAATGTTAAAATATTGCATTAACATGAATAGATATTATAACCGCAAATAGAAATAAACACGTATTGATTACTTATGAAATAATATATCTCATTTAGTGATTTGTCGCTGAATAAATCATTGTTTGGAGTTCAGATGCGAAGGAATTATAATATGAATGATATAATAATACGCATCTGAACGACAATGATTTTATTCAAGAGCAAATCACTAAATGAGATAACCGTCGTTTATATGGCTGAAAAATTGTTGAAAAAGACGTTTAACCCGAACACACACACTCAATGAGATATATTATTTCGATTCTAACACGCTACCAAGGACTTTAAAGTACATCCTTGACGGCATTTATTAAATATTGGCCCGTTTTCAATCGGTTTCTTTTCCAGCGCGCCGCTATGCCGTTTGACGCTATGACGTAATAATTGTGACGTCAGAACAGTGAATTGTTGTATAATAATTCACTGTTTTCAGCCTTCTTTGTTCAATAGGAAAATGAATCGGATCGTGTTAGAATTGTATTTATTTTTAGTAGGAAGCAAAAACTAATATTATTAAACCAATATGTTGACACCACTGCAAGATATGGAAGCTCTGAAGTATGGAATTCCGTTGGGGCCATCGCCCTTGAATATGTTGATCTGAAACGCGATACTCGATAGTACGATGATGAAAACGCGAAATCACGAAACTACGATAACGAAAACGCGATAATACGATGATGATAACGCGATATGCATAATTATCGCGTTATCGTTATCGTACTGTCGCGTTATCATCATCGTACTATCGTGTTATCATCATCGTACTGTCGAATTATCACCATCGTACTGACGCGTTGTCACCACCGTACTTTCACCATCGGACTGTCGCGTAATCATCATCGTACTATCTGGTAGCGGATATTGATGAAAATCGACAGCTGATTTATTGATAACGCTCCAGGTAAAAATACGACTAAGTATTTGAAATTATTTCTTATTTATTATACCAGATTTATATAGCGCTCTTTTCATGATAAACACGTTCAAAGCGCTTTACATAGCACAAAGGCAGCCACTCAGGGCGCCGAATTAATCCTCTACTAGTACAGACACAGAGCAATCTGACTAGAGGGACATAGTGAGATAGAGCCCCCAGATCAGAGAGATACAGGCATGTCCGGCTGACTTAGCTAGCTCTCTGGTTCTTTAACGTGCTCAGTGTATAGCACTGATACACGTGAAGCCGTCTTTCCCGGGAAGAACCAGTACTGGCCTCTTACTTAGGTGGGAGACACTCAAGAGCATCTCAGAAATTTTCAGTAGCTGGACCAGGAATCGAACCCCGGACCTCTTGATTGGCAGTCAAGCATGTTACCACTAGACCACCGGGCCATGATAAATGAGGCCTGAACATTGAAAACCTGAAAAAATGTTTTATATATGTATAAGTCTTTCATATAAAATGCATAGATGCGTCCAAAATATAGTACTTTTAAAGGTACTAACTGGCAGATTGAAGTTGTGCGCCGACTACGAGCGCCCAGGGTCAAGGTCATCCGTGAAGGTCAAAGGTTTGGAAATTTAACGAAAACTACATATTTTAATCTTAGGCGTACAAGTTCAATGGCAATTAAAATCTACAAGAAATTCGGAACTTGACACTTTGTAAAATTCTGCTAACGAAAGACTAAGTATTGCCATACTTGTTTGTATTTGCAAAATTGTTAGCAGAATGCTTATGGTCAGCTATTGTTATAGATGGGTAAAAGTCAGGCGTGCGGCATCTGGCGTGAAGACGTCCACATTTTCCTTTTAACCATTTTTATGAACTCCCTGACAAATCTTCACCAAACTTATTTTGTAACATTCATGCAAGTTTGTTCAAATGGTTATGCGAGGCGTATATACTCCGTGACGATTAATTCATAGATACCTACCGTATCTGAAGTCATTCGTCCCTCCACCTCTGATTCATATTGAGAAGTTAGAAGTTACATGCCGAGAACAGATTAATGCACACTGGTTAGTTTAAACATACTTATTCCCAGAATACAAACACTAATACATACATATGTCATACTTTGATCAAAAACGAGAGAAGGAAGAATTAAGACTGTCTCAGGGTAAGGGTAGCTAAAAGAATCTTTAACTTTCGGATATGTCTGTACATGAGTAAATATAGTCATGTTATCCTGATCAGAAAGGTCTGAGTTACCAAACTGAACAGTGTCCAAGTAAATATCGAAATTCCTCACATTATTTAAAAGATTGTTTCGACAATCGGTAAAAATGAAAGAAGAAGTGGAAGTTTGTTTCTATCTGTCCACATTGGCACAATGGTGTAGGAGAGATATTTAAAAATCAAAGCGCTCAAAGCGCTGATGGTGGCTGCTAATCAATGTTTAAAATATTACAAAGAAAGCGACAACTGAGGAATTGTTAATATAAACCATAAGAACATTTTTTTTTGCATTTTGTTTTTAATATTCGGCTTTGGTTTCAAAATTAATCCTTTTTCACTGCCAATCATTGCATACATACTGATTCAGTTTTGATCCTTTTTGATTATTTGTGACGAAAACTACAACATAAATTACATCGAAGATGTTTTACTATGAATAAATAATATAGCTAGGCTTTTTCTCCAAATCATTCAGCTTTTTAGATTTCTTTTTAAAGCTTTTGGGCAGTGTCTGTCATGAATTATTATACACACTGATTTGGTCCGTATCAGATAGCTGTGGTTTTCATGAGACTTTTGTGAAAGAAAACAACACAAACATGTACCACAAAATTTTAATGCACCTCAGAATGTCAGTTCTGCAGCCAGTGTATTTTAGAGGTACATTAATTATCACTCCATCTGTTATACTCAAAAGTTCGCTAGACATAACAGCAGGCTTCCCAAAAATGCTGGACATTAAATCAGACAAAATTACAACTTTAGTCAGACCGAGAAAAAAGTCGAAAATATGTAACTGGCGAAACGAAACCGTTTTAATTTTTATACATATATTTGTATCCAGATATATGAGCCGCGCCATGAGAAAAACTAACAGTTTCTATAATTCCAGTAGGCTTTGAAAGCAAACAGCATGGATCCTGGCCAGACTGCGAGGATGCGCAGGTTGGTCTGGATCCATGCTGGTCGCAAACCCACTATGTTGGTTTTCTCATGGCGTGGCTCATATTGAGACGCATCATGAGAAAACCAGCATAGTGCGTTTGCGACCAGCATGGATCCAGACCAGCCTGTGCATCCGCGCAGTCTGGTCAGAATCCATGCTGTTAGCTTTCAAAGCCTATTGCAACTAGAGAAACCGTTAGCGAACAGCAAGGATCCAGAGTGGTGTGCGGATCCGCAGTTTGATCTGGGTCCATGCTGGTCACAAATACACTATGTTGTTTTTCTCATTGTGCGACTCGAATGAATTTAGCTGAAGGGAGCTGATTCTGTCTTGAAACAATTTAATTTTTAAGTTGGTCAAATCTGTTAATCGACGACTTGCTACAGTCTGACAGATTGCAGTTTCAAAAAGGCGAGTATTAGTATCATCGCTGCGCCCACTTTCACGGGCTTACAAGTTGATGAAATCGTGATACAGTAGCACCACTTAGTCAAAGCGAGCTTGTTGGCGACCTGTGGGTTTCCACGTTGATAATTCGTGTTTTGTCAGACGAAATTATACCGAATACATGTGTATCTATGCATGTATATAGTATCTTATATTGTACATTTGGTGAAGGAAGGTTATCCGTGAGGGAATATTATTTAGAAAACATACATGTCTTTGATTCTCACGGCAGGTCACATTGCAAACAATATCGAATGAATTTTAACTGAATGTTCTTTTATTTTTGTTCACTCTCGTATTGCTAAGCATGTTTAAGTATATTTTGTTCTTGATAGTGATATAACGATGAACTGTACACATGTTCAAGTTATATCAATAAAGTACTTTCCTGTTCATAAATCATCTCACTAAATTTGCGCTAATTAGTGTTAATATTGGCAGTATCAACGCCTGAGAAATCCATATCACTGCTGATTATCGATTTTCTATAAATAGCCTAATTAACATGTGGTCATATTTTTGCGTGCTTGATTCAGTAACATTCTTAGATCACTAGGGTTGCATTAATATAATATCTTACAATTTGATAGCTATGACGAACATTTAAGTTTGTTCTGACATATCTGAAAAGTGTTACAACTTGCTGGAAAAGCTATCAGAGGTACAAACTGGTATTGTCTACGGACCGGAAATGTTTGGAAACTTTTCCGTTGAAATTCCGTTTCTATTTTTAGCCGCGAATTATTACTAGCAGAAGTCATTGTTCTTTATCAAATAAAGCCTTAAATTTCGGGAGTTATACATGTGACACTGCGGTTAGGAAACATTTTTGAATTGTCTCTGGATTCCCAGGCTAGGTTTCTATATATATAAGCTACCTTTTCTACGTTATAAGCTACGTGACCCCTGGGGCAGTACTATGCAATAGATAATCAATATCATCGCTCCAGTTCAGGTGACATGAAGTCATCGTTTATTCACGTGACCATAAATTTGCATATTTGTATTCATACACGTGGTTGTTTTAATTAAAACGTTGACTTCAGTTTGTATTGATTTTAGTCGCCGAATTTACATTAAAAATGGTATTAAGGCATATATTGTAGCTTTGCATATTCTGCACGTTGTGTAGATAATTGTTTACCTGGAAAGCTTGGAACTATTTTTGGTTGTGTTGTTAGGATGGTCTTAAGAACTGACAAGATTTCTCAAACGGAGTATTCTTTTTGACACTGGTGGCAGCAGCCACCAAAAAGACGATGGTTCAGTGCACTGCATATAGTACGTAGTCGCGTGTGGAGTACCTGTAGTTTCCTTTTTCCGATGTAATAGTACTCTGGAGTCCGTCGCTTGTTTTTGTTTATATTACTTTAAAATGATGATAGTGTTTCAGAGGTACGGATGTCTGGTCTCAATTAATTCCAGTCACGTACAACACAGGGCAGACGAATTGAAATATAAGGTTGCTCTTGCAGGTACACCGTGGATATATTCCGAGTTTCTTAAATTGTAGCAAGTTTCATCTGAATCAGGAACAAGAGAGGAAAGATAAGCTGGAGTCAGATTAGATTTCATTTTGAAAAACATGATAAGCCGGTGTTTATAACGTCTGTCTGAGAATGTTTCCCAGGGTATTTCTGTCTCCAGGTTATCTAAAGAAACAAGCTTGGTAGCTCAAGAGACGATGCGAGCGCATTCGTTTTGAATTTTGTCGAGTTGATCCAGTTCATTCTTGGTACAGTTGCTCCACACTACGTCAGCATATTCCAGTATCGGTCTAATGAAAGAAATATAAATAGTTTCAAGGAAGCGACAGTCAAGTTAGAATTTCAATTTACTCATTATATTT
The DNA here is from genome assembly GCF_021730395.1 of Mercenaria mercenaria. Lineage (NCBI taxonomy): Eukaryota > Metazoa > Mollusca > Bivalvia > Venerida > Veneridae > Mercenaria > Mercenaria mercenaria. The sequence goes on from NC_069372.1 coordinate 57,108,401, forward strand.
ACCCTCTTCTATGCCTTTTCTAGAATGTAGTTGATATGAGAATGCCAGCAACAATCGTTTGACAGGAATACACAAAGGTGTTGTTATGTTCGAGTACCTCAGGAATAGTCTGGTTAAACATCCGAAGAGGGGGATGTAATTGAAAATTTCTTTTTCTTGAAATTAAGAGAGCTTCCGATTTAGACGGGTTAAATGAAATTGTTTGAATATCAGACAGGAGAAGATCTGCCGCAATGTCCGTTGCTCAACTATTATATAGAGGCTTGTGTCATCAGCAAACAGATTAATGCATGATCTGATTTCTTCTACAAAGTCTTTGATAAAATTAAAGAAGAGAAGAAAATCGAACCCTGAGGAACTTCAGCTTTTACAAAATGCCCAGTTAGATTTGACTCCAGTAAGTACAACACGTTGACGTCTATGTGAGAGATAATCTTGAAACCAGTTATAAATAGATACTGTAATTCATGCCTGTTTTAGTTTACAAAGTAAACCTTTGTGCCAGACTTTGTCAAAGGCTTTGCTGATATCGAAAAAGACCACTCGTACTTCCGAAACTATTATCGAGAGCTTTGTAGAGAGTATCGTATATGAAAACAAGTTGATTAACTGCGGAGTCGCCAGGAATGAAATCTGATTGTACAGGTGTTAGAAAACGAGAATCATGAAGATGGTTAAAGACGTTCTTGAAAATGAGGCGTTCAAAATACCTTTTCAATAGTATTTATGAGAGAGAGGTTGGACAATAGTTATTAGGAAGAGTTGCATCATCTTTTTTGAAGATTGTGCTAACATGAGCTTCCTTCCACGTGGTTGGTACAGTAGAAACTTGAAGTGAAGCATTGAAAAGGTCACAAAGAGGAAAAGAAAGTTCGTGAGATTCTGTTACTTATACCATCAGGACCTGCGGCCTTATGAACCTGTAGAGACGTCGAGACGTCTTCTGTTTAGTTTGGAGAAAGATGTATTTCACTTAACACAGTGGCTGAATTTGTAGGACCGGGATCAGGTATTTCTATATTTTCGTCAGCAATGTATGTCTGCTCTTTAAAGTAATCATTTAAAAGAACAGCTTTTTCGAAATCAGAAGATGTTGTTTGACGAGTGTTTGAATTAAATAGAGGGGAATAGTGTCATTGTTCGTGGTAGAGATGAAAATTTTTAAGGTATTCCACCAGTCTTTGGAAGAGAAAGGGCCATTTTTATGTTTGTCTGAAAGTTTGGTGAAGAACTGTGATTTAGCTTCACGAATTAATAAAACAGTTTCATTACAGACATGTCGAAATCTTTGCCAATGATGAGAGGAGTATGTTTTTTTAGCTTTTCTGTAAATTCGCATATGCTTGCATAGTTCTTCCATATGTCGTTGTTCATCCAAGGGGCGTCTGAAGGTCTAATTGTGACATTTTTGTTAGGAATGTTATGCTTTGCACTGGTTGTGATTTGATTAGTTATGCTGAAGGCATATGTATTGATATCAGGGTTGATACAGCTATTCCAATTGAAATTGTAAACTTCCGCTCGTAGAATATCATAATCGCCTCGATCATATTCCCATAATAGTCTGCCGAAGCATTTTTGTTTTTGTTTAAGAAATTTGAGAAGTCCGAAAACTGGAATGTGGTAACGTTGGTCTTGTTCAAGAAATTGTTCGCCAACACCAGAAAGAAGAATGTTATTTCTGTTTGATACGAAAATAAGATCTAAAGGTTAAACTGTTGTGTAATGGAGAGAATGTTCCGATGTGGAGTTGGATATAGGGCATTGTAGTTGAAATCTCCAGTGATTATGATATCAGGAATATTTTTGTCAGCTGCGAGACCAGTAGACTTAATTAGGTTATTGTACACATGTATGGTGTCTAAACTGGGAGGTCGATAGAAGACACCGAAAAGTATATGTTTATTGTTACAAAGTAATATTTTCCACCCATAGACATTCAAGACGATTGATCTCAAGGTCTGGTCTGCGCAAGTAATGTATATTTTCTTTAACATATAAAATAACTCCTCCATGAGAGTCACCAACACGGTCTTTTCGTTCGGGCTTATGATATGAGCGCAGCAATAAGTCTTCAGATGCAACTGAGAAATTCAACCATGTCTCGTCCGCCCGCTTAGCTTAATAGGGAGAGCGCAGATCTACGGATCTCGGAGTTGCGAGTTCGATCCCCGGACGGGGCTATGTTCTCCTTGACGATTTGATAAAAGACATTGTGTCTGATATCATTCGTCCTCTACCTCTGACTCATGTGGGGAAGTTGGCAGTTACTTGTGAAGAACAGATTTGTACTAGTACAGAATCCAGGAACATCGGTTAGGTTAACTGCCCGCCGTTACATAACTGAAATACTGTTGAAGAACGACGTTAAACCAAAAAAAAAAAAAAAAACAACAAACAAACAACCATGTCTCGGAGAAAGCCAGAATATCAAACATATAAAATATCAAGTTTGTGTTGTATTCTCTGGACATTGAAGTGAAAGAAGAAAAGATGGTTTGATATCAATTTTAAATGAGGTAATGTGTTTGTTTGAGAAGATAATGAAGAAGTTATTGATTCTGGACCTAGATTCTTGTGAACATCTCCAGCAATAAGTAGGAGGCAAGCTAGCCATGCTGAAAATGTGAAAACAAATAAAGAATTCAGAAGACGCCTATTGAACAAATGGTTATCGTGGAGTCGTGGCATATTTAGCTGAACGGTTTTTCGATGATATTTGATAGTGTTAGAAATGAGAGTATTTGCTAGCAAAGAGTAATGCAATGATAGGACATATTCAGGACACCTATGTTTACTTAAGAACAGAAGGAAGTGCCTAAAAACTGGTAGGAATCCGTAGTATCGATACGTGTACGTGACGGCTTGCTTTGATGATGATTTTAAAATCATGTAATTGAAAGGGTTGATAGTATAAATTCAAGAAAGGCCGTCATGCGAATGCGAATAGTATCAGGAAAACTTTTATAGCTTACAACCCCGAATGAGTCAGTAGTGAGAAAGTACATTAGACAAAGAAGACAAAGTATATAGAAAGAAAGTGGCATTCTAAATGGGTGGAGTGTGGATCAATGAGGGACAAACCGCGATATTGAAAACGGGCCATTTTGAATACGTAATTCGTCACTTAAGAATAAAGGTAAGGACAAAATTTATTCGCTTACTAAATGTTATAGTGGCAATGTTATTTGTAAAACATGTGTAATTCTGACGCTACAACGCACAGTCTGAGAAGAATTCTATGGACCGTTAATCATTTCAAAATTGTGAGCAACATGTATCATTTCAAGGTAAAGTTTCGCACAAAGCACAATAAGGATCAGATTTACATCTGAAGTACCAAGACATTTAGGAAAAAGTTCAACACGCAATATGACTAGATACTTGAACAAAAGTACCTGTTACACAAATTACTAAGCAGTGTTTTTAAATAAACATGTATATAAAATCAGTGCTTAACATAAAATAAGTATGCACACTGGTTATTTAACTGCTCGACGTTACTTATTATCTGAACATGGTTCTGATCCACTGCATACATAGAACTCTAAAGCTAAAAATCAAACATTTAAGATATCTAAAATATTTTTTTTCTCATCAAACATTTGATTGGACTTCTATTGCGTCAATGCATAAATCTCTCCAAAAAATAAAAATGTTTTAGTACGCTGCACAAAACGGGTAGCTCTACTAGAGCTGAAAAAGACAGTCATTGAAACACCTTCTCTTTAACAGCTAGAAACTTTGTATGCATTACGTTTGCATGGACTTCATCACTCACGACAATCAACAATATCGAACACCATATCCAAATCTTATTGCCAGTTTATTTATATATCGGTGCTGATACATTCAACTATAGTGAGTAGACCGAATCACACTTTGATGTGTATTAAATTTTTATACATAAAAAAATAAAAACCTTTGGAATCACAGATGACGTTAACAATGCAGCAGAATGACAGCATTGTATTACAATTTTAATGATTTCAATATCACTTGGATTTACATCCTCATTTTATATTTTAATTTGCCACTATAAGTAAATAAAATTGAAAATGTATGTATGAGCAACAAGGTGCAAAAAGACAGTGAAAGACGTTGAACTCAACAAGTAGCAAGGCGAAACAAACATACGCGACATTATGTATTCTCATACGGGCATCTCAGAAACGTTTTTGAGACCCGCGTTTTCCGTCTTCTGCGTTACTGATGACATTCCAAAGACAATGAGGCAGGCAGAGATTTTAGACATTTTTCCACGGAAAATTTCTCTTTATATATCGACATTCAGTCTGACACCAAAGCCCAGCGTCATAGTGTTTTATAGTGTCTTAGTTACGTATCTGCAAGTAAAAAAACTAAAACCTGACACAAGCACAAAGTCTTACATAATTTATATACTATAAGCCAATGCTAATCATTTTTACAACCATTATTCTAACCAGGGGTTAGGACCAAAGACGGCTGATGTCTTAAAACAGTAGCACGGGCAATTGCTTGTTAACAAACACTGGTTAACTGAATAAGTGTGGTGATAAACTGGGATTGAAAATATACAGAAACGTATGAATTCAATAAAATAATAATCATATTTGATAGTCTAGGCTACATCAGTTCAACGTCATCACTTCTCATACACACTTTCTCGAAATCTGGTTCAGAAGACGCACCAGGAGACGTATGATTTTGTTCCTGGTGTTCAAAACGCTCTTGATCAAGTTGTGCAAGATTTTCTTGATCATGCTGTCGAAGATAATGTTCATCAATATCCATTTCGTGATTTATCGTTAGAAATTGTCCTTCTTCTAGTGTATCCATTTCCGACATTGTCGGCATTCGTGAGTGCTGCATCATTCTAGACAATGCCGACGACCGTAGTGTGAGAGTGTCCGACATTTCATAGTTGTAAATCTTTTCTCGGAATTGACGTTCATCTCCTTTCGATTTTGAATAAATCCTCGGATCCACAAATTTCAGGGACATTTTCGGTCTCAATGACCCATCATATCCTCTTCTCCAATTTCATGGAAAATAGAATATCATTTAACCCTAACACTGCTAAATTTCTATAATCAACTTGTCCATCTTCTAATCTGGACAGTCAACTGTTAAAATGGGTGCTTACCAAAAAGATACTGACTGAATAGCGAACAGTGCAGATCATGTTCAGACTACACGGATGTGCAGGTAGATCATGATCTACACTGGTCGCAAAGGCAGAATCAATCATGTCTAGCATGGTAAGGGTTACATAGTAACAGACATATATAGCAAAATATGTGTAGATCACGTGAAAAGGCATAGTGCAAAACTTGTTTCAAAAGCTGCCATAGATGGAAAAGACTAGTAGACAAATAGATCCTACATTAAATGACGCTAATTTTGAAGAAAGCATATCACTGAAAGAAAAAAAATCATTTTATGACATGGCACTAGAAGATAAAAAGTTCCATATATTCACTTTACTAGTCATCATGTATCCAGATCAACAGCTTATTCACTGAAGAACAGAAGAATTCGAACTAGACAACTTTAACAAGAACAAAAGTTGTAAAACAGTAACAGTGGCCGAGTGGTTGAGATAGCTGACCTCGTATCACTTGCTCCTCATCGATGTGGGCTTGAAACCTCGCATTGGGTGTAGAATTCTTCATGTGATGAAGCCATCCAGCTGGCTTACGGAAGATATGTGCCCTCCCGTAATGGAATAATGCCCAGAGGGACACCTGTGGTCTTCATCCACCATGAAAAACTTGAAAAGTCGCTATATGACCTAAATTGTTTTGGTGTGACTTTAAACATGCCATCACAAAAAAAGGAAAAGGTTCACTTTAGCTTGAAATGGTCTACACATCTTGGAAAATTAATTGAAACTATTATGACATAGTATTATTTTCTAGAACTTTTAACTTCTATACAGAACATTTCTAAAAGGAATTATTAATTTGATCAAAACCTGTTTATGAACTATGTCCAAATAAATTTTTGTCGAACACGCTTGCGGAGAGCGAAGACATAGTCGTCCATATGATAGATAGATTTCTTTATTTCCTCCAATAGTGGAGAGCATAACGTATATATATGAACAACATGTGTCTAATAATATATATACATGAAAACAATTATTAACACAATTATTTCAAGTTAAAATGCATAAGCATCCATGGGCTAAGAATAATGAAATCGAAATAAACGAAATTAAAAGTTTAACGCCATGAATACCACATGCTTTGACATAACATAATATAGCAAGAGGAGTTTATGTAATTTCTCATTTAACACCACTATATGTACAGCCTAAACGACGAAATCGAAAACGTTAGACAGCTACCAAAGGTGTATATTTACAACTTGTATAGAGCTGATAACTCCAGTAGAAAAATTAAAGCTGCTCGGTGTATGTCCGTTATATAGTGCGTTAGAGCAATCGTTTTTTTTTATTCGGCATAAATGTTTGCCTAAGTGAGACGGAGTGTCGCGCGCAACACCTAGACTCCTACCTTACAGATCAAGGTCACACTTAGGGGTAAAAGATAATTTTAGAGCTTGTCCGTGCCATGACTTTGACATGTATGGAACAATCATATCTAAATTGGCATACTAGTGAATGTTTGCCTCAATGAGACGGAGTGTCGCGCGCAAACCCCATGCCATTATCTCAAAGGTCAAGCTTACACTAAGGGGTCAAAGGTAATATAAGATCTGATGCTATAACTTTGACATGCACTGATCAATGGATTTTTTTTATTTGAAAGATCCCTTTTTGTAGACTTTCATATATTTTTAATTGCTTCCCTTTGCTGTTACTATAAATAAATTATTTTGTAACATTTTTAGTTTTCGCCAGGGGGAAACACCGAGATCACTTTTCTATGGTACAACATGGATGGTACCTCAATTTTTTACTTGTACTTGGTAAGATTTTTTGTGGACTATGAATATTTTTTGCGGACTTATATTTTTTCAAATTACTTCCCTTTGTTGTTCCTATAAATAGCTTATTTTGTTTTGGCCATTCGGAATAAACAACACCATTTTTCTGTGGTGGAACATGGATGATACATCAAATTTTTAGGTGTATTTTGTCCTATATATACCTGGTAAAGATTTTTTGTGGACTTTTTTGTGGAATTATTTTTTTTGTGGATGATCGTTTTTGTTAAATAACTTAAGTTGTGTCAAAATATTGAAATAAAACTTGTTTTAATTGGCTGTTATGTTTGAGTCATTCAGGCGGTGTGTCAACAAATAATGGACTCGATATTATTGCCCTTTGGGCTTCCGCATTATAGTTTAAGAAACTTCTCATAATTTGGACATATCTGAATGCTTTTCGTAAGCACAATCAAGAACCGCAAAATATTTTAATAATACTAGTAGGTCCAGCTTCATTCTTAAAATTATGGTAATTTTTGCGGTCGACATCTTTGACATATTGAAAATTTCAGATTCGAGTCTCCTTACCGTGATAAATAAATCGAAAAATACTGCATGCTGTTTTTAAGTTCTTGGTGAAAGGAAACGTAGAATTCACTCCATTTAGAGACTTTAAGGCTATTTGGAGTGAGGGTGGGAGGGGGGAGGGGGTGCAAACTGATGGAATCTTCTCCATTATTACGGGACGACCTGACAACATATTAATTACTTCACACAGACGGGGATACATGGGTAGAACCACTAACACTCCGCAATCCAACTAGATGGCCTCCAGCGAAGTTCAAACCCATTGCGGCTACAGCCAAGAAATTCAGTAAGCGATCTAACAACCCGCCTTCCTATTGTGAGAATGAGGTGTACTTTCTTGAATTATCAACGGCTTACACTTACATAATGCAATTAATCAATTCCATTCAACATATGTATAGCTTATTGATTCATTAGGTGACACATAACAATTTGCTGTTTTACTATTTAACATGTTTTGGTGCATTAACATTCTTTTCCGCTTTAATTCTCAAACTTTCAATGATTCCATAAAAACTGAAACACCCACTTCTGTGTATATATTCACAGGCATTTAATATCCTGATATTATGAAACCGAATTAAAAAACAACGTCGGGTGATCTTGACTGATCATTTTGAAGCACGTTGTTTTAACGCTGAGCGCCAAATCAAATGTAAGCCTGCGCTGGTTTATCACAAGTAGGCCAAATATAAATAGCCATTATCTTTCTTCCTTTCCGGCTACGGTGTCCGTTCTTGACAGCATCGTGTGTTTTCTTTTACTCTACTGCGTTTCAGTATGTATATGTAGCATTTTATCGAAATTAGCATGTTCCTATCACATGCTAGATAAAAATTGCGGCGTTGGAACTTCAAGTCTCGGGGAAGATCAAAGAGTTGTATTTAACGAATAGTAGCTTTCTTATATAAATCATCAGTGTTAACACCATTTTTTTTCTTTTTCTATATTAGTGATATATTTCTTTACGGGAATATAAGTCTCTGAAAATCTGCTACGCTCGAATAAACGTTACTAATTATAATTAAACGGATTTATATGAAATACAAAACAACCGGATTTTTTGTTCAGCCTTTTAAAAGCTCTTCTAAAACGTCTGATTTTATTTTTCATGTAGTTCCCCGTGCAAGCAGTCCTACCTTTTAAAGCATGACAAAAACATAATCCCCAATTATAATTGGAACTTGTCTGACTGTGAAATAGTTGTCCAATACAAGTCATGCTATTCATATAATATTATATGTACCATATTGCACAAAATACAAATACAGAAAAAATCTTCAATCTTCAATATTTACCTTGAAAATTGACATTTGAATGAAATGACTTACCACAAAGTTTTTAATAATACAGATAATTCATTGTTCCTTTACAGTGGTTTCATACAGAGGTATAGATAAATACCAGCTAGGTGGGATTATTAGTTGCGTCATTGATTAATCTCTAGTATCATATCTGCATGCTCTTAAATGATCGTAAGATCACACATGTGCGTGTACCACTTGGATAAAACAAGGTCTCATATCCCAATCTATCAAAGTAGTGACACAAGATGCGGTGTCAAGCAAGAAAACACGAAGATTACACAGTAGACATCGGTATTCTCTAAATTTAATGATAACAAGTACAGTTGATGGCTGTTGAGGAAACCTAAATATAGACAATTTTATCACGAATCAAGTTTTAACAAGAAGTTTTTTTTCTTCACACACAAAATAACGAACGCATTTAGTAAAATGTGCAATGCTATGAAACTGTTCAGTGTTTTGTTCTTTGCTCTTTTGAATAATGACCTGTTATTCAACCGTCATAATATTCCTGAATGTGCTAACCAACCAATTACTGACAGGCTACAATGAGTTTTACCCATCTCGAAGTCTATGATAGACTTTAAAATATATACATCGTAAAGTTAGAAATGGAATATTCTACTTTAAACATGACATCATATTACATAGTTTTAAAATAATAAATTGCTCAATGTTTGTCAACAAAGTTCTGAATGTTTTCTGCGTTGAGATTGGCTACCGAGTCAATTTTCCCAGCAAGATAAATGGGTTTAACGAAGGCATCAATGCTGAGTCGCTGCACAGAACGTATAAATTATACCGAATTTCAGAATATCCACCATGGACATGCTCATCCACTTTATTTAAACGTACGTGGGTACATACGTCGAAGCAAATGTAACAAACACACACATATATGCAACTTGGCAGCATTGTGATTCCGGGGCCTTTTCACGTAATGTCGCGCTTCACTGGCTGGGAATCTGTCAGGGTTGTCGCTCAAGTTGTAGTTAAGTGACCTGTTAAACACATCAGTGCGGCTTCATAAAACCCTTGTTCAAAAAAACAATGACCTTGAATGTTTAGCGCCGTCTCCATGTGTCCAAGATTTTGGTTACGAAGGGTTTCGTTGAGTATTTTCAAAAGAGCCCTCTCTTGGTTACACACGTCTCCTATCTGCCGATAACATAGAAACTGGAGGTAGAACAACATAATTACTGGATCAACAGCAGCATGTCGCATCCAGGTGGTTCTACTACTTTCAAGCTCACTTTCATTTCCGATGGAACGAAACATTTCATAAACAAGAGCTTTTGGTGCCATCGGATGTTCAGTTCGCAAGTAAAATTCGCAGTGTGCTGTAAAATTCCCTATAAGAGCGTCGAGGGAATGTGTTGATAAAATCTTGATGTCTTTATGATATATTTCTTGCGTTGTATCGTGACACTTGCATACTGGTATCGTTTCCCTTTTGTCAGGATTTACCAATTTTCTTCGATTAATTGCAGTTTAGATAAAGCTTCTACGAAAAATCCACATTTATACAGAACATTTGTGCATTTCAAACCGTTTGCCATTCTATCATCATGAAAACCTTCTCAAATATATTGAAATCCCATACGGAATAGCATTTTGCTCTGATCTTCATTGATATTATTTGCTTGAACGGCATATGACAAAATGTGATGTCCTAAACTTGAGGATACATGTGACGTCATTATATCCATCAATGAAGCTGCGTTAAAAGATCGTATATTCCTAAATTCGATTACAGATTTTTGTAGCTGGGACATAAGCTTGAAATGATTTTTAATTACCAAGCCCAGTGTCTCAGTTAGGTTTGTTCTGTCGAGCTCAGCAAGCTTTTCAATAAGCATTTTTAATCTCCACTGGACGAACTGTCCAATAAGTTGCAATGCTAACGAGCAGAGCATGTTTCTAATCTTTTTCCATTCACTTCCGTTGTTGTAGCCGATTTTGGATAGACGAAAATACATCATGTCGCCTATACTGTCGATTTCTAAACACAGAAAAAAATTTATAATCACAGTTTTCAACCATCCGTCGTAATATTTCTTCAACTTGCAAACGGTTTCTTTCGTTGAGTTTGTGTCTGAGGAGATTGTTTTCCGGAATAAAATATCGAGGAATGTTTCCACGTGCAACGAAATGAAGCAATCTCACCAAGCACGTGTGAACGCACATAACGATTTTCCCTGGCTGCCACATGTTTTCCTCCGTTGTTTCAATAACTGAAAAGACAACATTTTTGCAATGATACGATGTGATACTGTCCGGAAATTTTGCTTTGATAAATTGTTTTGTAAGAAGCTTCATCAACACAATGCATTTAAACTGCGTTTCATTCAAAGTCCAGCTGAGTATACGTTCTGCTTCGGAGAGTGATAATCGCCATTCGACAGCTCGGATTTCGCTTTCTGTATGGCCTACTGGGGTAATAAAACAACCAAAAGTACGTAGAAGATCTTGAACTATTTTGTGTGGCCAAAACTTTCGCGCCTCCTTCTTAAACCAACCACTTGCTTGTTGAGGCCATGTTGAGCATTTCAGGGCAAAAATTCGATCAAGAGTTGTTTTGTATTTTGATGTCGATATTATGTCAGTCCTTGCTGGTCCATTAAGTTCATCACATGTTAATTTCATTTTTCCATATCCGTTTTTCAAAAGTAATTGATCATTCTCCAAAATGAGATACTTATAAAAGGATACGTTAGATCTGAAAGTTTCTATATGGTCGGCACCCAGTGGAATATCGTGTGCGCAAAATTGTAACTTTACGTAGCCAGGATGCGTTTTGTCATCGTTGAATGTATACCCATAAAATGTAAAAACTTCTCCCGTTGCATCAGCAAGTGATTGTATTAATTCTATATCCGTATAACACTCTAGTACATCGCGGTCTGATTCCATTCCCTCAGTTGTTGTACCTTCGTTCGACTACCGAACACAAACAATTTTACCGGCTGATCTCGGTAAATCATACGATTTAGCCATTCTTCCTGGTTGCAATAATATCTCCGAAGCCTTCGAACGAAAGGAGAAACACCGACCCGATTTAGTATATCCACCAACAATAGGGACAGCTTAAGAACGAATTCTTGCGGATACATTTTCTTTCCAGGAACCAAAATTTGTTTATAAATAAAGATTCAATATGAAAGTTAATGTTTCAGACGATATTCACCTTGATATTCTACGAAAAAATCAATAGTCGAAAACAAAACTTAACGGTTTTAAGCTCCATTATATCGCAGTCAATTGGAATTTAAACGTACCCAGCATGTCAAGACTCGCTCAAAAACTACAATGTTAAACAATATTGTATTAACATGAATAGATAACACCGCAAATAGAAATAAACACGTATTGATCATTTGTTTTTATTTTAGTCGGAAGCAAAAAATGAGAACCAATGTTGTATTTTTATAATGATAACTGCAAGATATGGAAGCGGGACGTTTAATACCACACGCTAATTGCATGGCTTGTTGGTCAATAGTCGGAACTATTGCCCGAGGTCCGAAAGAGCCATGTAATAACAATACTCGAAGACTTCCATATCAATTAACTGATTCAAGATGAATAGCTGGTACCTTCAAATAACCACAGAAGAACGAGAACCGGTGTAATATTTGTAATGTTGGCCTTTTAGAATCATTTTGTTTTCTTTTATTTTCTTTACAGAGATGCTTTCATATTTCAGTACTTTTGTACTTTTACAAAATATAATTGTAACACATTTTGAAACGACTTTCTTTTATAAAAAAGAAAAAAAACAATGTGGTCAACCCGTGTGACACTTCGGGGATAGGCACACTAGAAAATTCGCTCGATTCAGGTAACATTTTTGCTTACAATTTTCACATTTCTAGATTTTAATAAGATAAAAAGGCCGAAGACTAGAAAACATGTGTTTTCTTCAGCACAAAGCGAGTGCTAGACATTTTTTAATACTTTCCGCAAACACTTCGTTCAAATCCGACTGTGAACGTAACCTAAATATATCATGATCCATGAACAACAACAAAAAGAACAATAACAACAACAAAACAATAACAACAAAACATTTGTGCCTGAAGTTATACGGCACCCACTTCTGATTCATATGGAGAAATTAGAAGTTACATGCCGGGACAATGGTTAGTTAACTGCTCGACACTGCTTATTGTCTGAACAAATAAACAAACAAATTGTTCTGATCCACTGCATACACAGATCTCTAAAGCTAAAAACCAAACATTTAAAATATCTAAAATATTCCATTTACTAGTAACTGGACTTCATCAAAGTTGACTCTATTGCATTAATGCATAAATCTCTCTCCAAAAATTAAAAATGTTCAAGTCCGCTGCTCAAAACAAGCACTAGGGCTGAAAAAGACGATTATTGAAACACCCTCTCATTTACTGCTAGACTTACCTTTATAAAACTGTGTATGCAATACTTTTGCACGGACGTCCTGAAAGTAAGGTATTTTTTCCAAAAGACTATTATTATAGAAATTGTAAAATCAATTCACAACAATCAACAATATCGAACACCATATCCAAACCCTAGTGCCAATTTATTTACATATCGATGCTGAAACATTCAACTGGTGAGCTGACTGAATCACACACTTTGACGTGTATTGAATTCATACATAAAACAAAAAATAATAGCTTTCGAATCACAGATGACGTTTTATTATCAAAGATAACAATGCAACAGAATGACAACATTGTCCAGCAACATGTGCACAACCATTTTAAGGATTTCAATTATATATACATTTATATATTACTTGGATTTACAATCTCGGGCTATATTATAACTTTGCTACTGTAATTAAATAAAACTGAAATGTATATTTGAGCAACAAGGCGAAAAAAGACAGTCTTGTCGGACAATCTTCTGGCAATACTACGTTGAGCAGCAAGGCGAAATAACAATACGCGACATTATGCATAATCTTACGGGCATCTCGGAAGCGTTTTGAGACCCGCAATTTCTGCCGTCTGCGCTACTGATGGCATTCTCAAGACAGCGAGGCACACACCGGGAGGTAGACAGACTTTAGACATTTTCTCACTTTAAACTCCTCTTTATATATCAGTATTCAGCCTGACACAAAAAAATCAGTCTCTTTGGTGTTTCATGGCGTCTTCTTTACGTCTCTGCAAGTGAGAAACTAAAACCTGATATAGGCACAAAGAAATTTGCACATACACAAATGTTAAAACAAGTTTCATACAGGGGATGAGAAACAACGGCATGGAAGGCGGCTGATGTCTTAAAACAGTAAGAAGGACAATTGTGTTATAAACACTGATTAACTGAATAAATGTGATGATACACTGAGATAACGTATATATTCAATCAAATAATAACCACTGTGGATAGTCCAACCTACATTAATTCAACGTCATCACTTCTCATACACACTTTCTCGAAATCTGGTTCAGAAGACGCACCAGGAGACGTATGATTTTGTTCCTGGTGTTCAAAACGCTCTTGATCAAGTTGTGCATGATTTTCTTGATCGTGCTGTTGAAGATAATGTTCATCAATATCCAGGTCGTGATTTATCGGTGGAAATTGTCCTTCTTCTAGTGTATCCATTTCCGACATTGTCGGCATTCGTGAGTGCTGCATCATTCTAGACAATGCCGACGACCGTAGTGTGAGAGTGTCCGACATTTCATAGTTGTAAATCTTTTCCCGGAATTGACGTTCATCTCCTTTCGATCTTGAATAAATCCTCGGATCCACAAATTTCAGGGACATTTTCGGTCTCAAAGACCCATCATATCCTCTTCTCCAATTTCCTAGAAAAAAGGATATCATTTAAACCTTACCATGCTAAATTTCTATAATCAATTTGTCCGTCTTCTAGTTTGGACAGTTCCATTAACTGTTAACTGCACGGATGTGCAGGCTGATCATGATCTACACTGGTCGCAAAGGCAAAACCAATCGTGTCCAGCATGGTAAGGGTTAAATAGTAACAACCATATATAGCAAAGTATGTGTAGGTCACGTGAAAAGGCATAGTGCAAAACTTGTTTCAAAAGCTGCCATAGACGGAAAAGGCATCCTACATTAAATGACGCTGATTTCAAAGAAAGTAAATCAATGAAAGAAAGAAGAAACAGTTTGATGGCATGACACTTGAAGATAAATATTAATCAGCTTGTATCCAGAGTAACAGCTTATTCACTTCAGAACGGAGGAATTCAAACTAGACAACTTTAACAAGATCAAAAGTTGTAAAACAGTAAAATTATAGAAAACTGTAGAATGGTCAACCGCACCAAAGTACAGAGGTAAAAATTGAAACAGATAACTGCAATCAAAGAGTAATATTTTATATATCGCAGACGTTATCAAGCGAGAAATCCCTAGCAACAAGATGTTTAGAAGACAATTCAGATCTGAAGGAGACAGCTAGATTCGTAATTGTGAGAAACCTACCAATCTAATGAACAGAGTAATGTATTCTTGAAATTAAGTGTTTTATCTACACCAAGAAGTGAATTTATCAAGAATGGCATTTGTTTACTATAAACGAGAATGTTTGTTCGTATTTTTTACTCATTTCAAAAGGTAACATAGTACAGGCTTCAAGAACTTAGTTACAGGCCTCGAGTTAATTTAAATCTACTTACTATAAGGAAATGTTTCAATGTATAGTTTTCTCAATTCAAACGGTGTCATAGTTACTGGCTTCGAGATGGCTTCGTCTTCTTCGTCCTGTAAAAATGAAAAATACAACATTTGAAGCTGGCCAATGAAATATTAATTTTGCATTAATGTTGACACGTGCTGTAAATCTATGTTGTTTTGTCAACGACTCGTAATCTGAGTATGAAATTATATATACAACCGACCATATTTTTGAACCCTCATTTATTTGGTCTCCGAAAAGTTTATGACACTCTGAAAATACATAATATGCACTTGTTCCTAAGTGAATGTTGGTCGATTTTTATATGACATGTTCTTGCATATTTTGCGGCAACTAAACTGTTTTTGAAGAGTTCATCTTCTTATATATTTTGTTGATTTATCGAATCATTTTTTTTTCTTACCTGCTCAAGTTTTATATGTGAAGCTGTTGTTGGTCGTGAGTAGGTCTCAGATTCGCTCTCCGTGCAGATGGATTCTGTATCCGAATGTGGGTGTATCCGCTTATTCCTGTGGGCGGCGTATGCAATAGCTCCTGCTACTATACCGAGAACGAGTATCACCCCGCACACGATACCGACAATCAACCATAACGCTAAGGATATAATAATCAGTTTTGCAACATATTATAAGGAACAGTGAAAACGCATAATAAAAAAGATATTTTTTAGACAAAATAATTTTGCTGTATGTAGGTCTTATAAAACTGTTTTACTTGTGCGCCTATCATAATATTATGATATCTACATACATTTTGTAACTACTTTCATGTCCAAACTTCACAGCAAATATCTATTTCTGAAACATTGTTGTAAATTTCCGTTGTATATTTAAGATCTATATGTTTTGATTAAACAATCTATATCGAGTTTCCTGTGGACTTCAGTCCTCATTGCACACATTTACAAATACAAGTAATTTTTCTGTCATAATCTTACCATTATTAGAAGATTCTCTGACCTCAGTGGTTGTTGTGTTTGTGGCGGCAGTGGTTGATATACAGCTCACTTCTGCAAATGTAAGATTTTATCTTTCACACACGGATTTCTTATGTAATGATTTAAAACTGCAATGTTTTATAGATAATTTATATGTATGGGCTGAGATATAGTTCTTTTGTCCATTTCTTTATCGTTTATCAAAACCACAAAAGATGACTGAGAATTAAATACACATTCTCATATATATGAAAAAAAAAGCAATAGTTAATAACATATAAACTCGGAAGGTCAATGCTTGTTGTCGACCTAATTAATGCGGATAATTCGTATGGACAAAACAATACAAGTTTGTCGGCATATAAATGCATCTGACGCGTGGGCAAAGGCTATGTATCTAAATGCTGTAAATATGGACAAAAGTACTAGTTATTGACATATAATTATGGAATGAATGTAAAGAAAATTATTTCTGAATAATTGACACGTACGAGGGAAGGCGGTATGAGTAAAGAAAAGAAACGGTTATTGACAACAAAATATTCACACAATGTATGGAATTTATTGAAACAATTTATATCGACCCGTATATTTGATATTTATGAAAAAAAAACAATATGTACTGACATTCACTTTTGAGATGTTTGGAAAAGCACCACAATATGTTAGTTTAAACAATATTCATTCAACATAAATTGCAATTGTTACAATATAAACAAAAATGATTGAGCTATGTTAGAAATAACATAATTTCAACGGTAACAAAAATAAATCATCTATCTTACATATGGTATGAGACATAAATTTGTCAAACTGTAGTATAAAATAGGCTGAGAAAGGAATACATTTTCGGATATAAAATTTGAACTGTTTATATAAACTTAAATCTGAACTTAAACAACTTTGTTATATATTAATATCTCAAAAGATGGGATAGGAAAGAACGAAGTGAAATAGAGGAATTGAGAGTAATATGTCATGAATGTCACTTTATGCTCATGAAGGTTTAAGGTGTGTAGTAGGGCTAATTAAGGAGGCATGGAACATGAAGCTATTATCACAGCTATTGTTGTGAATATTATTTAAACTACGTATCAAATCTCTTTGTTTTTTGTATATTTATGTACATGTAGAAATAATGATTCATAGTGTGCTTGAAATTGAGAGATCACCACATAACAATGTATTTAGTGTAAGTAGCATTGGCCTAATATTGTTTAGGAGATCTGTGCTTTGATATAAGGGACATCTGAAAAAGAAATGATATGTGTTTTCTACACCCCCAACCCCCACCACACACACACACACACACACACACACACACACGCACACACACACACACACACACACACACAATTGACAGTTTACAACATTCTTTTTGAAAATAGATGTTCATTCAGAGAGCTGCAGAGAGTCCTAGTATTCCATGAAGAATCTGGTATCTTCGTTCACCTGCATAATAATGACATGGGACTTTCAGTACGTCTGAATAAAGTTGTCTTTTGAAGATGCTTAAGGATAACATGGTGTAATAGGCCTCAATTTCACCAAAAGCGTACATACAACTTGATAATGTAAGCTTTAAAAATGTCAAACGATAGAAATAAGGTGCATATTGGCAAGTTATACAGTGACAGAAGTTCTCCAAAATTTCCTTTAGATTACCTCCCCTGATAATTTTGGTTTTTCACGAGTTATCTCCCCTGAAAACTAGCAAAAAATGATTTTCTCCTTTTTCCTACGGGGAATTTTAGATTTATTTTTGCTATTTGTATCAGAATCATATAATGCAGCTTTCTAATACAAATTTTTCTCGAAACTCAAGTTCAGATTCCCATTATCAAAGAAATTATATATTTCCCATAGGCATCAATGTTAACTTTAATACCGATTATCTCCCCAAAAAATGATAAAATTTGAAATATCTCTTGGTGGAAAGTTTTTAATTTTGAATGTCTTTAAAGTGACCAAATTTCATTTAAATATTACCATCCAGTTGCAAGATATGAAATATGGCTATTACACCATGTTATCCTTAACGTGGGGGAATTCCTGTGATCTAATGGTAGCTGGTTCCAGTCAGTGACAGTTGTTGGCAGAAAAAAGTTAGCAAAAAGTTGAGTGTGGTAGTGCAGGTTTCTAGAATCACCGGCATTTCTAAGATTGTATACGGACGTTTGTGCAACACTTCGAGATTTCAAGGAGGAAAGACACCGTGGAGTTAAATGATTATTCATTTTGTAGAAAAGAGTGAGTTTGTGTTTTTGTCTTCTGACTTTAAGGGGTTGGAAACCAGTTTCTTTATAAAGATTATCAAAAGAAACGAGTATGTTGGCCCCAGTGATGATTATGCATGCTACGAGGTGAGAGTGATTTGAGTGTCTCCGTTACTTCTTCCTCTGTGATTTTATATGAGTCAAGTTTTGGATGTGTGTATTGGTTTGCATTAATTTTGTGGCAGTGTTTTGTTATTATCTATATCTAATAGTGTTTGAGACTGAAAGAAATTATTAAGTAGGGTTGCTTTATCTGTATCTGCTATGACTAAAATACCATTATCATTTAGTAGTGGAACAGATGTGTTTTTGATGGTGATATGAATTGTTTTAGTATCTTCCAGTAGTCGGTTAGGGTTTCGTTCTGTAGTTTGTTTGATAGTTTTTGTGACAATCCTGCTTTTGCATTTCGTAATAATTGTGTAGTTGTGTTTTTTATTTGTGTGGAAGTGTTCCATTGATGTTCATTTTGAGTTCGTTTGGCCTTGTCGTATGCTCTCCTTCTCTTTCTAATGTGTTTTCTGATATCGTTATGCATCCATGGAGGGTCTGATTGTCTGATGGTTACCCTTTTGTTTGGAATGTGCTTTTTGATATGGATAGAATTGTATCAGTAATATTGCCAGCATATGTATCAATAACATCATCAGTTAAGGAGTCCCAATTACTGGAGGCAGTTTCTCGTCTCAGGTTGTCATTATCCCACTGGTCGAACTTCCATATATTACGCTTATAGTTTTTTGAGTTGGGGTTTGAGCAATTAAGACAACAATAGACGGGACAATGAAATCTAAGATTTTGATCAAGAAAGGGGTCTCCTACTCCGGATCTATAAACACTGCATGCATAGGATACCAAAAAAAAAAAGGTCGCCAAGAGAGTGAGATGTTTCAGTGAAATGAGTTGGTTCATTTATGATCTGATTCATTTTGTATTGTGTAGCTATGTCGTTTATTCTTCTATGTGTTGTCGGTTTTAACATATCTTACAACATGTAAACATACATTTGATATGGTTGTATAAAAGCCTAATCTACTGATATGTACATTTGATATTTGAAAAGGTATGTGTACACATATTTTGAGGTATGATTGATATTTATGTAAAAGCAACAACATACTGAAATATCGACGTTGTTGACCCCAAAACCCAGTAATAGATTTTTTTTCCTGCAAAATTTCCCTCTCCTCGTCCCGGTAGACAATCGTGTTATTTCAGTACAATAGTGTGAAATAACCGAAAACTCTGTTCACTCATGGGATATTTCGTTCTTATAAAAAATGGGAATCTTATACGCTGTTTCGACTCGGCGTTCTGACTACGGGTTTTGAACAACTCGAAAAGCCACCCCATGTTGTCAGCCATAATGTTTTATCGTACTAAACAGCATTAAGAAGCAAGTGAATAGGGACCGCATTTTTTTAGATTGGCGGAAGAAGATTTGCAACTTCTATAATGAACTTACAGTTTGGACAGTTCCATTGACTGTTTAAAGGGATGCTTATAAAAAAGATACTGACTGAATGGATGTGCAGGCTGATCATGATCTGCACTGGTCACAAAGGCAGAATCAATCGTGTCCAGTATGATAAGAGGTATGTAAGATGTTTGTTACAAAGGGTTCGCCCTTGCTATGACAGGGTAAATACGGTTTTATCGAGAAGCAAAGTAACTTTAAACTTTTGTCAGAAGAATTATTAAAAGAAAGATTAAGAAGGATTTTAACTATGTATAAATATCTAATCCTTATGCTTTGTGAAATTTTATGAAATAGGCTGTAATTTAATCACGATTTAAACCAAAACAGGAACTGCAAATATCAACAACTTTGAATTTAAACCTTATTAGTAATAATTGGTAATAATGTCAAAATGGTGATGTGATCTTGTCGCCAGTTGGTTCGATGATAAATTCATCTTTTTTACTATCTGTTAAAATGTGTGCAGTTCTTTCTTGAGATAACAAAGTACCGCCTTCTTATTACCTGAAGACTTTGGCTTACTTGTCACATTGCGCTCTTAGAAGCGCTTTCTCTCTCAAACATTATCTACATGCTGAATGGTGACATTTCTAGAAATGTGTGGCATACTGGTAAAAGGTAATCTTGAACCCCGACAACCCTAATGGTTTGTGCAACATACAGATATGATTATAATATTCAGAAGGAATGATAAATTTGCATATTTATTATGCCCCTGTATGTATTTTCATTCTTTCCATAATGATAGGGGACGATTACGGGATATTGCCAACTGACAAAAATTAAGATACCTAGTTAACGTTAGTGAATATGTGGATGGCAGTAATGGGCACCAACAGTCAGTTTTGTTCTGTTACGATACTGAAGTGGATAACACGCAGTTTTGTCACTTGCCAGATAATAACTGAAGAAGTGACATTATTACGACAAATTTCGAGATAAACAAGTGGATGTGTGGTTGGTAGAAATATGCCACCATAGTTGTTAATATTTTTATAAGTATTACTAAAAATTCTATATCCGACCAGTATTCATAAAACCCACACATTAGAAGAATAAAACATTTGTTTGATTCCATTGCTTTTATGAGATATGTATGTAAGTCAATGGGGAAAACTTTTTCATGGATCTTATTTTGGCACATTAGTCCAACAATTTTGTATTGCAGACAGAAAATTGTCCGAACGAGATTGATTGTCATTCAAAATGAAGACTACAGCTCATTTTTACAACTGAGCCCTTAATTATGTTTAGAATCTTAGTAGAAAAAAATAAATAAGTTCGTAATTTAAGATTTTCTAGAATTAAATTTTTCATTTTAATTTAAAATCATTCCTATGAATTGTTTTTCCCCATATGTCTTTTTTAAATTCGAATATTAAAACCATAGAAATAGATGTTTAGAAAAATTCTAAAGATTTAAAGAAGAAACATTTAATTATGAGGTCGGATTCACCTACTTTGCAGAACCCGTTTGTACATATATTGTAACGAGTATTATTTTTAAGTTACAGTAAAAATACTTACGTGTGAAATAGAGCAGGAAAGCAAATATCCAGAAAGAAAAGTCATTTTTCCTTTTATAAATCATAGCTCTTTATCGAAAATCATCCTTGAATACGAACATGGTAGATTTTGTTAAAAAGAAACACAGTTATACACGTAACGTATTGACTGTCACATCCTTAACGCTAAAGGCTGCTGAATACACATTTTGTGACAAGAAACAAATCGATCACATCTAGAAAAATAAAATCTTTAAAAAAATAAAATCTTAAAGACAAATATATGCACTTGTCAGGGGATTAAACAATGTATAAAAGATTAAAAACACATTGAACAGCGGATTAACCCAAACAAGTGAAATATATCGGGTTAAAGTGATTTAGCTTCAAGTTTATAACTATTTACATGACATCTTAAAATGACCCGTTGAAGCAAAATTCAAATCAAAATAAAGTATTCATGCTCATTGAATATAATTGGATAATCGGCAAGTATTGTGTTGCTTTCGTTTTCATTTTGTGACTTTTTACGAAAATATTTTTGTACCAATGTCCATTACCGGATTATTCTGAAATGTTGAAGATTGCATATTTTTATGGCTTGTAACAGTAGAAAAGACTGATTTCTCAACGAACGCCTGAGTAAAGGCTTTCATATAAGATTCCATAGTACACTTTGACTTTCTATTTAATACGCGGAAACTGTTAATATTTAAAATATCAATGGAACTTTTACACTTAGAGATTGAACCCTTAGACTAAATGTCTTTATGCTTGTCTATCTAACGTTACTAAACATACAGCTAAACTTAACTATATTTTATAGTTTTGATTTTTTAGCTGGACTATTCGAAGATAAATAGAGCTATCCTACTCACCGTCGGCGTCACACCTTGTTTAAGTCTCCACATTTTGACAAAACCTTTTGAGAGAAAGCTTTGAAACGTTCAACTCTTGCGTACCTTCACCTTGTCCAGTTTTAGGCAAGCGTACATAACTTCATCAATGATTTGGGCTGAATTATGACCCTTTTAACTTAGAAATCTTGGTTAAGTTTTTCGTACCAGTTCATATTTTGTGTAAACTGTTTGACATATGGCTTTGAAACTTTCATCACTTTTATATTATAACAATCTCTATCTGTAGGCAAGAGTACATAACTCTATCAACTATTTTGGCTGAATTCTGGCCCTTTTTGGACTTGGAAATTGGTAGAATTTTCGTACAAGTCCACGTTTTGTCAAACTGTTTGACATGTGGCTTTGAAACTTTGAACACTTGATTATCATCATGATTTCCATCTGTAGGCAAGAGTACATAACTCTGTCAACTATTTTGGCGGAATTATAGCCCTTTTTCGACTTAGCAATTGGTTCAATTTTCGTACAAGTCCACGTTTTGTCAAAACTATTTCACATGTGGCTTTGAAACTTTGAACAGTTACTTATCATCATGATTTCCATCTGTAGGTAAGAGTACATAACTCTTTTCAACTATTTTGGCTGAATTATGGCCGTTTTTGGACTTGGAAATCAGTTAAATTTTTCATACCAGTCCATACTTTGCCTACCTTGTTTGTCATATGGCTTTGAAACTTTGACCACTTGTTTACCGTCATAGTCTACATATGTAGGCAAGACTATATAACTATAGGACAAGGACATTAGCTCAGTTATGGCCCTTTTTGACATAGAAATTAGTTAAGTTTGGCATACCACTTCATATTTTGTCTAAACTGTTTGATATATGGCATTAAAACTTTGAACACTTGCTTACCATCATGGTCACACTTTGCCATATAGTGCAAGACTTTTCCAAATCCACAAATACAGGTGCATTGTTTGTCTTATCTATTTTTCTTCTTTTGTCTGAAAATCTCTGGTAATATTTTGACCCCATACTTCCATCAGTTCTTCGAATAGTCGAGCGCGCTGTCAATAGGTAGCTCTTGTTTACTGTGTGACCACATGGTGACTATAGTGAAAGGATTAGTTGTGCCATTATTGTGTTTCGAGTGTTGATAACTGTATACACAAGTTAAAATCTCTTTTTAAATGATTCATGTTTTGTAGTCGTCCACATCGTATTAATTTGATTTTCAACATTTTTCGAGTTATACTAAACGATGAATTAGTTAGATCTACCCTATTTTTGCCCACAAATAACTAAAATTTATCCTTCATGAAGAAGAAAGAGAGGGCTAGTTACTTCAGCGCCAGTATCCATCAACGTTTAAAGTCTGAAATTTAACTGCGACTTAAAAACGACAAATATTCAATTTGCTAAAAGTGTGTCTATAAATGATGCCGAGTCAACATTAACTGCAGAATGAAAATTCATGCAAAGTTACATTGCAATCTATGTATATACATGTATACGACATTGTCAGAGCAAAATGAAAATCTAAGCATTTTTTAAGTCTAAGTTTCAGACTTTAATCATTGGTGAATTTGGATCCAGATGCGTAGTCATCTGTGAAATATTAGTCTCGCCCGTGGATACACCATGCGGCCTGTAGAATGCTGGTCTTGCATGCCCCTTATAACAGTAACGGGTAGACTTGGATAAACAACGTCCATACCTAAATCTTGATTGACTTTGTGTTGATTGTCCTTCATCTAGCGCAATACTTTACTTACGGACTGCTTGGATGACATATTTTATAATAAAGTTTATTATTCCCACAATGAAATGCAAAATTATCAAAGCATTTAAAATACTGCATACTTAGAAACCAACGTACCATCTTGATTTAGCTACTCTTCAACTTGCATACTTTATAAATCAAAACCATCACCATATACTTGAAGGTGTGTATATAATAATTCCATTAGACATGAAATAGGAGTAAAAAAACTTTGTGACAGTAATAACATATATTTTATTTGGTCCATTTATAAAATGCTTCAGTAAAATATGAAAACGAAACCATCTTTATTACTGATTAATTGTTTCCGTTTAATGTTCATAAAGGAGGAGTATGTAAAATCACAATCTTCTTCGGTTTCACGCTACTAGTAATCCTGTGATGCCCGGGGCGCCAGACATTAGTCCCGGCCTGATGTTTAGGGGGAATTGCCCG
The DNA here is from genome assembly GCF_021730395.1 of Mercenaria mercenaria. Taxonomy (NCBI): domain Eukaryota; kingdom Metazoa; phylum Mollusca; class Bivalvia; order Venerida; family Veneridae; genus Mercenaria; species Mercenaria mercenaria. The sequence continues at coordinate 57,133,125 of NC_069372.1, forward strand.
TGCTGAAGATCTGGTGGTTTCTCGGGTTGTTGAAGATGTCTGGATTGGCGAGTTTGAACCGGAAGTTGAATTCAATGATTTGACTAGTAGAGAAGGCAGACCACTGGTTCTGGAAAGAAAAAAAATGCAACGTTAACCTGGATAACAAAGATTCATTTTACACCAGTTCGACGGAACATGAAGAAAATAGTAGAGTAATACAAGACAAAAATCTAATAAAAAAATCTTTTTGTAAAGGTGTCGCCGATTATGTGAGTTTAAGGTCGCTAACATCGAATCACTTGTCCTCACCAGTGTAGGTTCGAAACCCCACTGGTGGTATAGAATTCTTCATCTGAGGAAGTCTGTCGGCTTACGGAAGGTCGGTGGTTCAATACAGGTGCTACAACTCTATATTCCCATCATGACAGAATCACATCACACATGCATTCATAATACCGCTCAGTTCTGGCACTTAAACACAGTAAAAACAACTTACACATCTGTCTGCATTTCAACCTTTTCGGTGCCGTACATTTTCATGAGCCTGTCACGGAAATATTTGACACGTGCTGCTGGACTCGTGGATCGGTTCACCATGATTGTGACGATGTTTGTCTTCTTGGAGATTTCAGTCGAAGTGGTGGACTTGGCACCCTACAAGAACATACATAGATAAAGAAGAGTGACAGACCAACATATATCAAAATTGGTATAAACCAAACATGGCAGATTTTGATACATATCTTTTGATGCACTGGCTAGCAGTATTAATACCGTTTTGATTTCTGCCTTTATGAAAGATGTGTCCTTTCTATTGATTTCAGCAAAAGCAATAGTAACATTTAACCATTTGAAGTGAAAACGTTTGACTAGGGACGGCTTACTCAGTGTAAGTATCAGAACAAGAAGGTGCTATCTACTTTCCAATTCCCGCAATACTTGTAATATTAATGAAACTTAGTCTTTGGGCAACAACCGACAAAGTCGACCAATAAAAACACAACCCAACCCAACAAAACAAAAATTGACATTTACCCAAGATCCTCATCAGAGAATTCTTTTGCTTGTATTCCAAAGGGCAAACAAAAAATAGCAAGAAATTAATTATGTAAGTGTAAGAGCAGTAGTACAAGTCACGAGAAGTGTTAGAACAATATTGAACTTATAAGTCGCTTGACAGATTAAGTCTACCTGAGGGATGCCTGTTTTAGGACGACGTGTGGTGTTTGCAGATTTCTCAGGTGGTTTTCTCACCAGAGCTGACGTTTTACGGTCTGTGCCCCATGCTGAAGCCGTCTTGGCTCTACTGATGTTTTCGTCAGAGTCTCTAAGGTCTCGTTCTGACTTTTCTTGTGTCGGCACGTTTTTCACTGGACTAGGAAACCGGAAGTCGTCATCTGGTGATGAAGCTCGTATAACATCACCGTTGTCAAGGAAAGTTAAGTCTCGCTCTTCGAGATCAAAGTCTTCCAGCCTCGTCTTTGAGTTGACAGCTTCCGCTTTGCAACATTTACAGCCGGTCGAATCTTTTTTTCCTTTGCTTGCTTCCTTGCCGGCCATGTACTGTAAAAGTAAATCAAGTAAATGAAACCTTTAGTCTGTTTTATCTTTGTCAAGGTTATTCAGTTACGTTGGCAAAGATTGCCTTGCAATTTTTTCATATTAAAGAACATTATAATATAATTGTGCATGTTTGTCTCTCTTCTAAAGAGGTGAACACTGCACATACTTCTTACCGCTGAAACAAGGAAAAACACCAACGAAATATTCGATGAAGAATACTAGTATTCCCTAATCTTTACAAAATCATTTATATAAGAGCATTCGCGTTCACGCTCTTGAAAATACATAGACTTTTTCCTTTAACAAATAATCATATTTCAAACATTTATTGTACCCCCCGACAACAAAGTTGTAAGAGGGTATACTGGTTTCAGGTTGTCTGTCTGTCTGTCTGTCCGTAGACACAATATTGTGTGCACCATCTCTCCTCATCCCCGTGACACAATTTAAGTGATCAGTAACAACAGTAGTTGTGCATGGGGCATGTTAGGTTCTTTCAGAAAAACAAACTGCAGAGTTACGGGACTTTGTTTTTTGTTACTATACTAAATACATAGACACAATCTTGTGCGCACCATCTCTCCTCATCCTCTTGACATAATTTAATGAAACTTCACACAAGTGATCAGTAACAACAGTAGTTGTGCATGGGGCATGTTAGGTTCTTTCAGAAATTTTTTTTTGCAGAGTTACGGGACTTTGTTTTTTGTTACTATACTATATACATAGACACAATCTTGTGCGCACCATCTCTCCTCATCCCCTTGACACAATTTAATGAAACTTCACACAAGTGATCAGTAACAACAGTAGTTTTGCACGGGGCATGTTAGGTTCTTTCAACTGCAAACATTGGAGAGTTATGGGACTTTGTTTCTCGTTTACATACTATATACATACAGTCTGCATATGCAATCTTGTGCGCGCCTAATCTTCCGAACTCTTGCACACAATTTAATGAAACTTCACACAAGTGATCAGTACCAACCGTAGTTGTACATGGTGCATGTTACGTTCTTTTAGATAAATATTCTGCATAGTTATGGGACTTTGTTTTTTGTTACTATACTGTATACATACAGTCTATATACATACAGTCCATATAAATATGCAATCTTGTGTGCGTCAAATTGCAATGTACTGTGTCAGTGCATGCGGGGGGTACATTCATCACCTTTATTGATAGCTCTAGTTCTTTTTTGAAGTCGGTGTAGAGAGGACCAATTCTTGGAATGTTACAGCAGACAAAGAAGATGGTTGTGTTAGCTCTAGAAATGGTTGACCTTTGGGGCATACCAAAAAATTGTGGCAATATCTGACCGGTATTACATATACCGGCCTTTAAAACAAATACAATTGATACAAATGTTAATATATGTAAATAAAAAAATAATAAAAGAATGTCAGAGACTGGGTAGCTAGTAAAGTGAAAGCTGAATGGTCTGGTTTGACATTTACCATCACTTAAACCAGTAATGCATAATAATTACCTTTTCCATGAACCACTTTGACATATGGATTGTCTTCGTTGATACACGGGCTTTGAATTCGGGTTTCGTCGATTTTTTCTTACCGCCAGGTGGTTTTACGACAACGGTTGTGTGACTTTTACGACAACCAGCGGATGCACCACATGACGTGCCTCGCGCTTCCTTATTCTGTCCCGCTGGTTTGTTAGAACGGGGCCATGTTTTTGGGCGCTGTGATGTTGGTGGTCCAGTGATCCAAATGTTCTCTATACAAAAAGAAACAAACAAACAAAAACAAAAAAACAACAATATTTCATATTAAAACACAGAATCTGGATAACGAGAAGTAACGAGTAACGGATCGACGTTGACCCAGCAATATATATAATAAAATCTGTTTGATATATGATAGATACAAATGTATATCTATTTGAAAAATAATAGCTTTGTGTTCAGTACCTGTGCCTTAGGGCCGCAAAGTGCATAATGCTCATTATAATTACAACTTTCTGTATGTTCAGTAACAGGCAGAGTCAATACTGTATGTGTTAAAACAGAAATTCAGACCTTCCGATTTATTTATTGCATTTCAATTCAGCCATTTAATTTTTTGATATGGCTAAACAACGCTGCTAGCGTTAGCCTAATTGATAAACAATAAGGTTTAGCAGTTTATCATAAAACCACAGAATTTTTTTAGTAAACAAACAACATCTTTATAAACAACCCATCTGTCCAATACATCCCGTAGAATTGGATACTTAAAATATTCTAAACGAGTTGTCCCCCTTTAAAAAAAGAATGCCACTTGTAAAGAAATAAAAGTAAATAATTGTCAAAAATGATGTTTATCCTAGTTATGTAAAGTTTAAACACTCGTACATTGTTGCACATGCATCAAAACGAAGACATGTAACAGCTTTTTAAAAATGGTGAGTTTTTAAAGGCGTTGAACTGTCCAGAAGTGTGGCCCCTTCTTGCAGTCCCTTTCCCAAATTCAATACATATATGTGTAAATTGACAATGGTTTTGTAGAATAATATAAATGTTTTAAATGCTGTTTAATTTTCATGTAAAACAATTTTTTCATTTTATGATTTGGTGATGTTCGAACTTTCTTCTCCGAAACATGGATCTAACTCTTAAGCCGTGAATAGCCTTTCAGTATTCAGTATACACAAAATTGGATTTACGGTAAAAAAAGGTCAGTCATAATCACAATGGTCAGTTCTATTCATTTCAGAATTGTTGCCTAAACTTTATATAGGCTACTTAGAATTGCTTACAATTCAATATCAGATTTTGGCTTCAAGAATTGATACTGTACATTTTTGTATTTTTCGCATAATAATTTGATGGTTCTAATATTCGCACTTACTTTTATTTCTCGTTCTGCTCTTTAACGTCACTGTTTCATTTTTCTCGTGGTTCACCGTCACAGTTGCTTCCGAGCCTCTTTCCGGTACTGTGCCTTTATAATAAACTGGACTTCCACAAATGTCGCTTTTATCAGCGCTATTCTGCTTCGGAGGTTGAGGCTGATGCAAGTTCTGAAAAATCAAGAAGAGTCCGATTGCATGCTGAATAATTTGTTGCAAGGGAGACTATTCTTAATGTCTTATTTATAAAGTCCCAGATGATCTTTCAGTTTTCAAATATGCAAATGTAATAGCCTCATATAGAACGAATCGTTTTTAAATGTTGGCTTAATAAGCAATGTTTGTTTCAGCATAGCAACAAGATTTTACTCAACATTTAGACGTATTATAATTCAAAACTATCTACCCGATACAGAGTCCTTACATTGTACAGTGTTCCGTTAGGACCATCGCTTTCCCACATTCGCCCTGTAGCAGGGCGATAATGCGATGCAAAGGCGCGATAATACGATGAGAAAATGTGAACACACGATGCGAAGACGCGATATTAATATTAGTATCGCACTTTCGTATCATGTTTTCTCGTTTTCGCATCTTATTATCACAATATCTCTCTGTACCCTAGTCTGAAGGCAAAATAACAATATCAGGATGCGATATTATTAATTAACACCGTGAACATCGCGATTTTGCATCATATTATCATGCCAAAGCATCATACCCTCACGCCTTCACATAGTATTATCACACTGACGCGATTCTTAATCTACAGGGCAAAGAAACGAAAAAAACGGTTCATGGCCCTAAAAGAACACCGTAATATTACATTACATTACATCTTCATGCAATTATGAAGTTTACTACTTTTAAAGGTCTGCCAACGCTTTTTCTTCTGATAGAACTTGTTTTTTTTTTCAATGAACAGCAATGCATAAAGAAAAGGAGCTGACTTAAATTAGTTGAATGTTTAATCCGTACTTACTGTCCATTTTGGCTTGGTTGTTTGTCGTGGAATCAACTTTTTGCCAGTCAGCCAGGGATCATTCAATATTTCTGCTGTTGTTAGACGATGGGTGGGGTTGTACTGCAGAATCCGTCTCACAAGTACCATAGATTCTATCGCAAAATAAAGATCACGACTATATGAACAAAGCTAATTTTCTTGCTACACGCCAGCTCGCATGCGATTGACTCAAACAAAACGAGTTCAAATAAAGACACATGTCATTATACATAAGTTCTTACACAGATTATTTTATTAGATACTTATTAAGTTAATATATAATCTAAAATCTCGAGTTAATGTATCATGCATGCATGAAGTAGAGACAGAAGTTAAATTTTCTTTCGAATTCGAATCGCGCCGGCCAAGAACTGTATTCGCCACCATCGATTTATAGTCTGAAGCCAGACTAATGATGAAAGATAAGTTATGGTATTAGAAGCAATAATTTTCAACAATAGTTTAAATCATCAGTTATTGGTTGACTACGAGGAAAAGAATTAAGCGCATGCGCATTACCAAATGACACCGAGCGTTCGAAGCGAAGCCTCTGCATCTTCTGGTCTTCCTCAAGGTCAACGAGTTGCGCGTCATTGAATGGCAGACGACCGTTCAGCATGGCAAACAGAATAATACCACTGAAAAAGCAAACAAAATCAAACTAAATTAAACGGCTCAAAGTCCGGCGTAACAAATTGCACAAATTACAAAATAGACTGATCTTCCTGTACACTTGAATAATTTCTCTTCACACCATATCAAAAGCGGTACACGTTTGTAAGAATTTAAAATAAGTATACTTCACTTAGAAAGTTGCATGTGATCAATTTGATACGATTTACAATGCCATACATTTAGGTAAATAATAGACATAGATTTGCCAAATAAGGTTACTAGCAATACACTTTTAGTCATTTCTATCCATTCTTGTGTTTTTCAATGAAATGCAATTATATAATAGTATGTGAAAAGGTTTACGGAACAACAGCGTTAAGTACACAAATTGCACACGCAATTATCTTTACAGAAAAAAGTATATAATGTTCTTCAGAAATTCCAATGTGTTGTACAATTTGGATGTGGATATAAAGCAGCATCAAAATTAATTTAATTGGGTTAGTGGTCTTGTTGTGACATACGCACGCTCGTTTGCACTGCTAGGATTGGTCTCGTATATTGCGGTGGCGACTGGTTCGCATAAATCCTCTTTACCTATATACTTAGTATATATTTATAGCATTAGTTTCATTCCCGATTTACACTTTTTCAACGTGCTAATAGGCCTTTCCCAAAACAAAGAACTAAAAATATTATTTTTATAGCTCTTTGCCCAAAATTAGTTAGTCTCCATTGACAAATTATCGTTCTTTGCTGCATATGCGCATGCGCGAGGATATTTTTCACTTCCGGGGACTATTGTCGTGTTTAAAGCCTGCTAATACAGGCCCACTTTTGGTTCTATCAAGTGTGGTCTTCGTATACAAGTTTGAGTGTATTTGGAACATCAAGAAGACTTACAGACTCCAGTTGTCGGATTTTGTCCCGTCATAGGGTTTCTGTTTTATCACCTCCGGTGCAGTATAAGCGTAAGATCCACACGAGGTTTTCAACAGACTACTCTGACCAGGGATAAATCGAGTGGAAAATCCGAAATCTGAAAGAGGAGTGCATGTGGAGTAAGTGATCTGTCGAGAAAAACATATAAAAATAGCAACAAAACAGTGTCAGATTTACTGCTGTTCTTTTTGTCGTCTTTTGAAAAACTAAAGTGTTGAAACATGAAAAATCTTTGGTCATGTTATTTATGTAATGAAAATGTAATAGGTGATGAATTTCATTATCTTTTTAAATGCAAACGTATTACATTTGAATGCAAGACAACTTTAAAGGAGAAATGTTACAAACAGTAAAATTATATCCAAGAACAACATATAATATTTATTAAATTTTCATACTATGCCATTTTATGAACATATAAACATGAACATATACTTTACGAATTTCAGAATATATGAAAACTAGATTAAGTAAGCTTACCTGTGACCTTAAGATTGTCTTGATCATCCAGCAAGACATTTTCACATTTCAAATCTCTGAAACAAACAAACTTATACATCAAACTCTTTTCTGTGACTGTAATAATCTGTTGAATAGAATGCAGTTATTTTACAATTCTTCCCAAACAATGACAAATGACTTGTTGAAGCTGTATGACAACAATTTTTATACTCCCCGAAGGTGTGTGTGTGTGTGTGTGTGTGGTGGGGGAGGTGGAGGGGGGGGGGGGGCATATAGTCGCAACCTTGTCCGTCCGTCCGTCACACTTCTTGTCCAGAGGATAACTAAAATTATTGAAGATACCAAGTTGTAACTTTATACATTGATAAAGCTCATTGAGTAGATGTGTGTACTGACAAGAAACCATAACTCTAGGTCGTCCAGTTTTTGAATTATCTCCCTTTTTGAAAACCTTGTCCAGGGCATGACTCGATACTATGTAAGATATTGACTTGATACGGTTCATATTGATTAAGGGTCAGTGAGAGGGAGTACAGTGACAAGGTGGACCAATTTTTAAAAAAAAAATATCTCCCATTTTGAAAACCTTGTTTGCGGCATAACTCTAATGCTCTGTAAGGTATTGACTTGATACTTTACATATTCATAGAGACCAGTGAGATAACAACTCTTGCTGATCACTTTTCTCCTTAACACAACCTCCGTGACTTAAAAGTCCCTTATGCATGCTAAAGTAATTCCGCGAAGCATCCATCGGTGTTACCGATCGCCTTGTTATGTTTGTGTATGGCAGAAACTTCGAGTACTTCCTAACTTAGTTACTAGTAATAGACAAATGAGCCGCGCCATGGGAAAACCAACATAGTGGCTTTGCGACCAGCATGGATCCAGACCAGCCTGCGCATCCGCGCAGTCTGGTCAGGCTCCATGTTGTTCGCTTTTAAAGCCTATTGGAATTGGAGAAACTGTTAGCGAACAACATGGATCCTGACCAGACTGCGCGGATGCGCAGGCTGGTCTGGATCCATGCTGGTCGCACACCCACTATGTTGGTTTTCTCATGGCACGGCTCAAATGTCGAATGTTTTACTTAGTCTATTGTCATCGTTTGTGTTCTTCAGAATGTTGCACCGTTAATCGTTTCAACCTTAAAAAGGAATCAACGAAAACAATTAAACATTATGTTATCTGATACTTAAAGCTAGAATGAATCTCTTATAGAAGTAAGTACCACTTTAATAACGACTTTTAAAAAAGGAGGCATACCTATACATAAAATATTAATTATATTTTAACTTTGTCTTCATATTATAAATATGAAGAAATATCTGGCTGTAACAAAAATGGCGGATTTTTCACCGATGTACGCATACATGTGCTGGAGAAATTTGACCAAGGAATAGGCTTTGCGCCACAGCACTGGCACATTTATGTTGTGAAATATAAAGCAAAGTACCATTAACCAGTCAAAAATTCCTTAAGCACATGTACTTACGCTTTAAAATTCAGCCATTTTTGTTACAGCGAGGTATTTCGCCACAGCATACCACTGTATGTTCTTTCCTCTGATATTAGCAAGTTTTATTATGATATGTATAGGTTAACTTGTTGTAAGGGAGGATTTCTTGCCAAATTCATTTTATTGTAATTCAATATTTTAATGGTTTGTGTTAATGAATTATATAAGTATATTATTTCTCTTTGGTTTAATCTTATCTATCTCTACATTTTACGTATGGAAATATATACACCAGAGTTTAAAATTCAGGGTAAAGATAAGGTCTCCTTTTTAGATATTTGAAAATGTATATAAGATGTTAAGTCTTACAACTGAAATATGAGTCGCAGTATGCTATTGTACAGATGTCATGACTGTACATTGATGAGACGAAAATAAACTATATATGCACCTGTTTGCTGGTCGATTTCATCTGACGTTCATTGAACTCGTAAATAGTTAAGACAAGGACTGTTAATATGATTACATGTAAAAATATTTTAAAGCTGTTACCTGTGTACTATGCCATTGGTATGTATATGGTGCATCCCCTCGGTCAGCATACGGAAAAGGGATCTGGCCCTATCCTCCCCTAGTCCCTTACAGCTCTCGCTGATCCGACAGTTTATAAGGTCCAGAAGGTCCCCACGGTTGCAGTACTCCATGACCACATAATAACGGTCGGTGGTCCTGAACTGCTCAAAGACTCGAACCTAGAATGGTTAGGAAAAATTAGAAAAAAATATCAAATGAGTTTACTACGGAAGTCCTGAGGTCTCATTTGGAGTTAATACGTATTGCTTGTATGTTAGTTTAAGCTTTTAGAACAGTTTTGCAGAGATGTAAAACACGATGATACCAGTGGTATGTAAAGTGGATGCATGGACGTGTCGTTGCTTGTTTAATAGTAATGGTGATAACAATAATAATAGTGATGATGATGATGATGCTGATGATGATGGTGCTGATGCTGATGATGACGATGATGATGATGAGATAATAGTAATAATAGTATTAATAATAAATAATAAAAATTGAGATAACAATAACAATGATAACTTTATTTATGTATCAACTGAAGAAGTGCTTGAAAACCAACAGCGTTTTTTTCAAAATGCCCAGTTTTACAAACTAAAGAGGTACCTTTATTTCGAAACTTGTGCAAAATTATAACATAAACATAACCAGTGGGCAAAATACAAACATGTTTCAAAAACAAGAGGGAAACTTGCCACATTTTTATGAGGTGGCATAGGGCAGTGATTCTCGAGCTCTCGCGGCAGGAACTTCTGCACGAATTCTTTTGGTACATCATTTGCTTCTATAATCTTGATTGCAACCTGAAAACGATGAACATATGTATACATGTTCGTAAAATGACTGCTTTCGCTGGAATTTAATACGATATACCCGTTTACCATCATCATGCAAAGCTCCTACACGAAATGTTCATTGAGTAATGGTTTAGTTTAATCATATTTTATTGCTCTCTGTTTCAAAGATACACACAATATTACATAAATTTTTAACACACAACAAAAAACAAAAACAAAAGGGTTGAGCTACGAGTTATTTTAACATCGGCATACAGCCCTTCCCATAGAAAGAATGTTATACTCAACTAAACAGATTAAATGTGAGCAAGTTACTTGAGAGAGAAAAACAACAACAAAAATATCAATGATACAAGAGAGAAAAAAATATATGAAAGAATAGATTTCTGTAATGGAGCTACTGTTATATTTCTTGAATCTGCCTCTGTGTCTCGACCGTACCTAAAAAATCCATGCTTGATATAAATCCATACTTTGTTCAAGAAAAAAAAAGCGTAAGTAGACAATTTCATTCATAACAAAATGTATATAAATTTTAACGTTATTGAATTTGTTGTACTTACTTAAACCTATTTGATTGTTGAATAAAAGCTTGTACTGCTAAAAAATAATACCATTTTCTTCTTCATCTTTTCTAACTAGTAATATATTTGTGTTTAAAGGACGGAATTGTCTTGGTTAATTGAAATAAACGAAGTCTTTCCTCAGAGTATCTTTTACAAATAAAGAAATAATGTTCTGCATTTCCTTCTCCGTTTTCACATTTACAAAAAGGGTCATTTCGTAAGTGATTATTGTAAAGATCGTAGTTAAGGTTGCTACATTTATTTCTTAAGCGAGCATGATAAACTGGTAATGGTCTTTGAATATTAATTACATCATGAATAGTGTTCTATAACTCTTACCATGCTAAATTTCTAAAATGGACTGGTCCATCATTCAATTTGGGCAGTACCACTTATTATTCAAAGGAGTGTTCACTGAAAACTTACTGACTAAATAGCGAACAGTGCAGACCATGATCAGCCTGCACGGATGATCTTGGTCTGCACTGGTCGCAAAGGCAGAATCAATTGCCACCAGCAGGCTGAAGGATAAGTAGTTCTTTCTTATCCGTACTCGGTGAGTAATCTTCAGTGAACTCCTCATAGACAAATGTTTCTGAACATTTTAAAAAAGACTGGCAAGTAAGTAACAATAACAGAAGATTATTTTGTGGATTCTGATCACTGTACAACACACGTCTTAACTGGACAACACCACTTGATACGTGTTCACTGCACAATCTTAAGCGAGTAGTTCCCATTGCAAAAATGAACTATATTCACTGAGTAATGCTAATCAGGCACTACTTATTCCGAAGGAAATTGTAGAGAGGTACTACTGGTAAATAAAATATATGGCCGCATCTGTCATCTAAGTTCCAGCTATCCTTCAATGGGTTGATAGTTAAATGTCTACCAAAAGACAGAATATATTACCTCTTTCACGATTAAACTGACATTTAATTATAATTTATAGTTGGTATACAAAGCGGATTAGGTAGATCAAGCCTTCATTCATTTTGTTGATTATGTATAGACATAGAATAATTACAATGATTATACCTTAAAACAAATACAAAAAATGCATATACTTATGAGTATCTCATACTTACATTCTTATACTGATACAGAAAATTATCGATTTAGGTAACATGGCAATCCTTTCAAGTTTGAACACGCACGCACACACGCAACCCCTCCACCCCCCCCCCCCACCCCAAAAAAAACAAAAAAAAAACAACAACATGAATTTATAGTTTGCTTGTGGGTTGTATAGAACTTGAAAGTAATCAGTTTACTACAATGAAAGCTTTTATAGGCATGAACAAAGGATATAAAAAATAAACCTTCAGATTTCCTTCGTTGTCCGCATGTTCGGCCATGTCGGGAAATCTCGCTATCTTTGATGGTAAAACTTCCGCTAATTTCACTTTAGCATATGCTCCTTCTCCAATGGTCTTCCCGATGTGGTAACCGCGTTTTATACAGTCCGCGCGAATAACATCTGCGGCGATCTCGCTAAAATTCCTAGGCGGTGTTATGAAAATCGACTCTGCCTGTTTCCGCGGTGATGCTTGTTTCCGCGACAAGCTGTTATCCACTTTGTCATCATTCTTCTTTAAACACTGGCCTGTTATAAACTTTGATTTCTGGTTACTTTTGCTTACAGCGTCATCTTTGGACGAATAATTTAGGATGAATTTCTTCGTCTTTGAAACTTCTGGCTTGTTTTGTAAATTACTTGTAATTTTTCTGGAGGCCGTGCTGCTTTTCCTTTGCGGTCTGTTACCTTTGGACGTACCCTCTACGGATAGAGATGGTTTTGCAACGTACTTCTTTCCTCGTGGTCTCATATCAATCAGCCATATAAATAATTTTACATTGTTAGGCTGGCTGCATTGTTTTCAGTTCATTTCCTGAGGAGTCCGCGACGTTGCTATGACAAAGCGACGTCATCTGACGAAAATGACGTTATCAAACGTCAACATCCGGCCTACCTTCTATAAAACTGTTAAAGCAATGTAATTTTTCAGCCCGCCCGGTTAGCTCAGTAGGCAGAGCGTTGGTCTACGGATCTCGGGGTCGTGAGTTCGATCCTCGGGCGGGGCGTATGTTCTCCGTGGCTATTTGATAAACGACATCGTGTCTGAAATCATTAGTCCTCCACCTCTGATTCATGTGGGGAAGTTGGCAGTTACTTGCGGAGAACAGGTTTGTACTGGTACAGAATCCAGGAACACTAGTTAGGTTAACTACCCGCCGTTACATGACTGAAATACTGTTGAAAAACGGCGTTAAACCCTAGTTAGGTTAGGTTAACTACCCGCCGTTACATGACTGAAATACTGTTGAAAAACGGCGTTAAACCCAAAATAAACAAACAAAATGTAATTTTTCAAATACTTTGGATTATTTACTCAATTTCTTAAGTCCGTTATCTTTTAGATATTTTCTCTATTAGATCAAAGCTCATCTTATCTTGTCCCGATAAACTGACATAATTTTGTGACTTAAAATTTATGTCAAACGAAGTAAACTAAACTTTTGAGAGCACCGTTTAGCTAATGTAGAGGTGTTTTGTAAACAATTTTGATTGGATATACTAATTCACTACTTACCTTTCTTTTTTTTTTCAAATATTCAGAGTGGAAAATAAGATTCACGAACACTGAATATGACATATTAAGCAGAGTTGTGTGCGTAGTATCTTTCTGTAAAGATGTTATTTGTGTCCAGTTTCAACGGTCGCCTTATGAGAAAAAAAATCAATCTGATTTTGAAATTTCTCTATGGGCAGTTTTAATACAGGCCTACATAAAGGCTGTTTCCAAAAAAAAAAATTATCACATAACATAAAAGATTTGATCCAAAGTTCAAGTTAGTATACGCACCAAAATTTTACTCAACGGATATGCAAAGTACTTTTCGTGTCAAAGTTGTTCTTGTTGGCGATTATGGTGTAAGTAAAACATCAGTACTCAATTCTGCAATGACGAAGTATTTAAGAATGGCTCATATTCCTTCAAACAGACAATACCTCCAGACAGAAACAGAACTTCGCCTGCAATCGTCTTTATGGCGGGAACCAGTTGTCATGGCGGTATGGGACACGTGTAGTAAGTATAACAAGCATACATAATTTGAAATTTAATCGAAGCGATTATTAAGCTGATTTTAGTCTCTAATTACAGAGTGCAACCTTGCCTTTAGTCAGTATTAGTTGTTGTCTTAAAATGAACCAATCAGCTGCTTAACTTCTTACGCTGGATTCAAAATCTGATTTCTAAGCTTAAATATGAATCTGAAAAAAATGCGTTTCTACAAAGGAGATTACATTTTCACTGTCTTTACAACGATTAAAACTTCCAAGTTTGTCAAACGTTAACGATTTCACGACACAGTACTGAATAGAATTAAGTTTCAAATTGCATCAACATTTGAAAGCCGGCGTCAAAATAGAATTGATAAATTTTAGAAGGTCAGTTGAGTTTATCTTACATCCTTTTTTTTTTGCATCAAGCGCATCTACAAAATGTTATGTGCGTTGTAGACTATAAATGTCGTTGATCTACCTATTTACGTTTTACTATTCTCGGAACTCATTAAAATTGATGGAATGCATTTAGGTACGTGCATACGAGCGCGATCATGAATAATTTATTCACATATTATAATGAACTATAAAAAACTACAAAGGTGGACTTTATGTGACGCTGTTCCCGATCAAACTAGGCTGTTTTTTTAAACCTTTGTGTAAAGCATATTCTATAAACAAGTTAGACTTTTTAAAAAAATGCAAATTTCGGATCGTTTTCTGCACTGCAAAGTGGTGCACGAGTTCTAGAGGGTTTAGTTCTGTATTTCTGACTTTTGTCTTGTAATATTGATAAAGGATGCACGTGTAAACTTGTAAAATGTAGAAGTGCATGCTAAAAAAAGAAGCCATGAAATGTGCACGCATGAAGCTGTAAAGGCAAAAATAACTTAAGTATTAGCATTTGGCTTAAATTTGAAACATAATATTCGATTATAATTGCTACAAACATAATACGAAATCCATAAAAAAGTACCTTCCTACCGACACCCCTACCCATCCCCATCCCCATCCCCACCCCATGTCGTCACATTATTCATTTACACACCAGTAGCAAACACGTATGTTGTATAAACACACAATAAAGTAATAAGAAACCAACGAGAATTTTAAAAATTCTAAAAATTTTTATTATTGTTGAAACGAGCGTGGCTAAAATCTAGACGAAATCATGACGATGTTCTTTATTTGTTCAGTGATTTTGTCCCAATACAAGGACAAAATATCATACGTTATGTTATCAGTTACGGAAGGGAATTAGTGCCATGTATGTGTGTATGTTATTTATTTACTCAAAATTTCGAGATACTAACTTGAAATAACGACTCACTCGAAATTTCGAGATCTGTAACTTACGTAATCTGTCTCGACTTAGTTACTCGAAATTTCGATTATGTTACTCCAAATTGCGTCTTATCAATTCGAAGCTAACTACAATAGTATATGTGTATATATAAGTCCCTAACTAAGATTTGGCGCTTAGTGTAGTCCTCAAGCACCGATACCTATGACATGGAAACACAGACATATCCTATTTGAACGCTTCCTGGCTACCATTTGAGTACCTGGGTAATTTTAGATTTTTAGTGGAAGTCATAGAAACTGATCGAGTAATTTTCTAACATAAATTATTCCACAATATTGAATATATCTGGAAACGTTTCGACCTGGTTTGAGTCCCTACCACCGCAACATGCTTGTATACATCAAAATATAGGTATGCATCCTGGGTATGCAGTGTAATCAGGGGTAGCTCTAGAGGTTATGGTAAGTTATAGATCCATCGATAAATGGCAGTATATATTCAAGTGATGCTGGGTACTATATATGTATATGAAGGGTTAAATTTCTACTATTATATCTAAGAGTCAATAGAATGACATATTCTCCAGGTGACAATTATGACAGATATGGCTATGGCTATAACTTAAGTATATTTTCAAAATGTCATGCTCTTACGTGACACTGAATATTATTTTGTGCATAATTGGTATACGCAGGTAAGAAACAAAATATACATGTATAACTTAATGCAGATTCATATATCAAACTTTTAAATATAAGGTCGCACACAAGTCACTCGCCCCACATTTAGTTTGTGAAAACAGCCAGGACACTGATCAGCAATATATGTCATAATTGTCACAAAGCTTTTAACCATCTTTTTCTAAAACAACAACGACAAAAAAACAACAACAATTTATCTATAACACTGTGTGCTGAATTCCGGACTTTAAAAGAGGAAACATGAAAAAATATCAACACCTATTGACTTTCTTGATTATATTTCCTTAATGACATGTGGAGTATAAGATATTTTAAACAACAATTTTGTGACTTCTTGTGAAAAAAAAAACAACAAAAAACAACAAATACTACAATTATGTCACGCTACGACCACGTGTTTCGAATGCTCGTACTTGGTGATCATAATGTTGGAAAAACTGCCGTTTTAAAATCATTCCGGACGGAAAATTTGGGGAACTTCAGGGGTCGTCGGCATTCTGTGCCTTTGAGACCATTTGTGACCGTCGATATCGAAATGTCCCGAGGAAACAAACAATTGATGATAAAAGCAGTCGACACTGGGGGTAGGTATATATCAAACTCTAGATTTTTGTTGGTATTCACGATCACAACCCTGTTTTAGTCAAAACTGTATCTGTCTTTAGCAAGGTTTGTCTGTACTATAAAGTCGAGTCAGACAAAATGTCTACCAGCAATGGTGCTGTCAATAAATTCCATCTTTCTGCCGTTCCCTTCCGGTGGTCTTTCAAGAAGTATTAGGAATAAGGTCAGTAATTCGGTCGAAAATGTGCTTCCGTGGTGTAGTCGAAAGAAGTCCATAATAAATAGATCCTAATTTTCCCATTTTTTTGCGCAAATTCGTGTAGAACGAGTGCTTTAATCACCGTTTTACACTACTAGAAGACATTCTGCATGAAATGAGACGGTTTTCATGTTCATACACCCCACATAGCAAGTTTTGCAGATCGAAACCGGAAGTAGGTGTTTATTGCGCGGACGAGAGTAAATATGCGCCATTTTTAGGGTAGCAGACCACAACTGACTGGCATTTCACTAGGAACTACATAACCCCCTATTTTCTTTTCATTTTTTCGTTAATTTATGATAGAACTTTCATGAAAAATAGGTGTAGGAAAAAGTGATGTTCTCTAAAGATACGTAAAGACGACCTGAAGTTGTCGGTTTTTATATGAAACAAAGAAGGATTTGAATTACTGACCTTTAACCATTACAGCTAGTCGGTCTCTGTTCATTGGTGTTCTTCAGCACGGGTTTCACTGTATTCGGTTTTGAAAGACGATGACACGTGACAATTAAAGGACGAGAACTGTGACAAGATCTGGGGTACCTTGTCAAGGCAACTTTTAGTTTTACATAGCAGATACAGTCAAACGAATCTGTTCAGACTATCCTTGAAATGAAATATCCTATCTTATTAACAAGTGGTCTATCGAGACAGGTAAAGCTGCACTAAAAACATATAATCTGGGAAAGAAAGGCCAGGCTTCATAGCTGTAGTCTTTATTTTGAGATGGTCTTTCGAACAGGGTTGACTGTAGAAATATATATATATATCTGTGAAAAGTTTCGGTACAATCTATAGGGCAGATTTTTTTTGCGGTGTTGCGAACTATTTCAATAGCACAACTCTTCTGAACTATTTCATTAGCAAATATGTTATGAACTATTTCATTAGCGAATATGTTATGAACTATTTCATTAGCGAATATGTTATGAACTATTTCATTAGCGAATATCTTATGAACTATTTCATTAGCGAATATCTTATGAACTATTTCATTAGCAAATATGTTATGAACTATTTCATTAGCGAATATCTTATGAACTATTTCATTAGCAAATATGTTATGAACTATTTCATTAGCGAATATCTTATGAACTATTTCATTAGCAAATATCTTATACAAATATTAGTAGGTATAATGATCACGATTTGAAAATACACCTTTTCACAAAAACTTGCTATCACTTTATCGCATGTTATTTTACAGACACTGTAAATCGAGCTCCTTTTTAAACTGATCTGTGACTGTGAATCAAACTGACTCACCATCTTGTGACATGGGTGGGTCGAAACGAGATTAAATTATTTTTTTGCACAGGATACGCACGTACATGCTAGACAAGGGTAGCCAAGGTGGCGAAAAGGTTATGATAGGGGTAGACTATTTTTACGAAAGGTGTCTTCTAAAGTAGCAAAGTGATTTTTATTAGTACGCCTCATCCTTTTGCTTTATTTGTATGAAAATGGCTCACGTTATCAGTCTTCTTATATAATTTTGAACAAGACCTTTTAATACAACTTTAATCATGAGTCATTTGTTTGCATACAGTAAAATGCGTATTTGAAAATCCAGTACTGGATTTAACTGAAAATTTGTTGATTAAAATAAATAGTGTTGGGTTTTCGTCTTTGAACATACGTTATTTAGTAATCTTTGTTTGTTTAAATGATTCGAGGGAAAAATCAAATCTTACGTAATACACATTTTTTGTAGATAATATACGCACGTAGTCTGGCACATGTCAATATAAAATAAATGCATGCTGCCAGTAGATTTTCTGAATGTTTCTTAACTTGACATCCTGGTTTGTGTTCTTCCTAATTGCTCGACTTACTGCATTGTCTGAACTCCTTTCAGAAAAATGAATATAGAGGCATATTTAAGTGCAATAAAATGCTAAATCTCAAAAAAACATTTACCTCACATCTAAAATTATAAAACTGAGCTTGAAGACCAGTCTCAGACTCCTGATTTGCCACCGATGTAGCTCATTGTAGAGTTGGAGCGGTCTTCTGCTCATACCCGGAAGTGATTATCTAATGTCGCGTACGGCAAAAATGCGCAAATTATTGCATGTTCGCACGCATTTAGTGTATAATATGTATGATATACTGACTAGAGGTTAGGGTTAGTATCACCATGGTTACAAAATATAAACATCATGTTCAAGGTACTTTTAGTTCAAATTGCTTCAATCCAGCATGTATCCGAGTCTGTAATTTATACCGGCGCTCCAACTCTGCATTGAGTCACAGCCATTTGCCACTGGCCACTCAGAAATCAACCAATCGGGATGCTCGAGTCTTGAGACTGGTGTCCAAGCTCACATTTATAACCTTGAAGAAGAGATTATATAAAATTGCACACATGTTTTCATACCATAAGTTACATATGATGTTTTGTTTTTAAATTCTGCTTCGTATTTCTTTAAATTCTCCTTGGTAATGGAAAGCACATCCCGTCACGGAAAATAATGGAAGTCAGAACATTTTTGCTTTCAATTCTCTGTAATTATAATGCAGTATTTTCACGTGAGCAAAGAGACTCCTACTTGCATTAGCTTATCAAAACGCATGGTTTTATTACGTGATTAAAGTATATCGACCTTTCCTTCACGCGCACTATCTTACGACGAACCTTGGATCTATGGCAAGGTCTGCCTTGGTTAAGGTTGCTGGGGTGTTCGATCATATTTTTCTTCAAGCGACATTTGTGTATCTCATTATTAACTTGGTAAAGAGATTGTTATGGTACTTAAAACTTAAAGATACCTAAGGTATCTATGGGTCCCTGCACCAGAGAGTCATCCAGCTGGAAGGTGGAAGGTTGGTGGTTCTTCCCAGATGTCAGCTGGTGCCTGATATTATTCATTAAGGGACACCTGGGTCTTCATTCGCTACAAAAAACCTGGAATATTGCCATATCCCATAAGTTTAAAAGGCTGACCAAAAATAGATACTGACTTGGTAAGTGATGATGGGAATATTTGTTTAAACCTGATAATCAAAATTTATTCTCCTTTACAAAATCTTACATATATCTGACAGTTTGAAGAACACTTGACCTTTGATAACATTAATTTGACAATTTCACTGATCTCACCAAAACAACTGATAAGCCCTTACTAAAATTGGTAGCTTATCAAACTGTTAGGTCACTGACAGATATAAAAATTTAATTGTCTCTGTTATCTATACTAGAGATAGATATGATATCATTTTCAAACAAGCTCAAGGTTTTCTGATTTGAATAAATTTGAACACTTTGGTTTTCTAGTTATTGTACATATGATAGGTATGACTAGGTATCTATCTAATATGGCTAAATATGTATGCGTTTAAAGAGATCACGAAAATAACGTGCAGAACTTCTTTAGAACCAAGAGTGCCATCATGGCCCTTATTCGCTAGGTAACAATTTTATGAGAGTCATACAAGAAATATTCCTGTCAACGGTTGCTTTGAAAACTGCCCTGCACATTCAGAGATTTTTTCCCAAAGTTTTGTATATAGCCATATATATGGACCACTAGCCCCACTTCTCTCTATCTATCTCTCTTTTCTCCCGACCCATCCCAATCCCCATCCCCCGCCAGCTTTATTTCTATTTGACATATTTAGATGAGTTTAACAATCATTTTTGTGAGAAACTATTTCAGAATCCAACAAACGTTTAACGAGGAGTTGCATTTGAAGAATTTTCTTGTTTTAGCCTTGGTCATCATGTTTTTTTTTAAAATATCAGGAAAAAGGAATGTTTTTAATATCGGTTCACCAAAGGAATATTGGTATGAAATTATTTTAAAATCGGACAAAAGGTTCAAGAGAGGATGTTGTTTGAAGAATTTTCTATTCTTATCTCGAACGACCATGTTTTATTTTTTTTGATATATCAAAATAATTTGAACAGTCTGGGTAAATTACCAGCCAAAAACATGTGTTGGAAATATTTTCAGTTCGGGCAAATAGTTCCTGATAAGAAGATTTCTAAAATTTCCAGTAGATTACATATCAGAAAAAGTGACTACGCCCTCAGGCTGGCGGCGATGCGAGTTAATTTGAATAATCTTGGTGAAGGGTTACCCAATGAACATAGGTATAATTTCAAATCTGGCCATCAGTTTCTTACTAATGTTTCCACATAAAACAAATATGGAAAAAAGTGACCACGCCCTCTTTGTGAAAAATCAGGCAAGAAAAATGAATAGTTGATCTATGTATTAGTCGATGATTACCCAAGACACATTTCTAAGAAAGTATTTCAAATCGGACCAGCAGTTAGTAAAGGGTTAATTTTCCGTTTTAACTTAGTGGTGATATTATTGTAGGTTAGTCGGAATAATTTGAACAATCTTGCTAATAGGACCCCAAAGAATCAATCTTAAAACTTTTAAAATGCCCACACCCACTATATACATATAGGGGAAAGTGGCTACGCCCTCTCAAGATCATGTTGTTGTTTTTTTTTTCACGTACGGAATAATTTAACCATTCTTGTATAGGGATGCCCAGTAAACATTTGTGTGAAATTATTTTAAAATCAGGCTAGCCAGCAGTCACTGATAAGAAGGGTTTTTTTTTAAGTTTAGTTTACTGACCACTTTCTCTTGTGGCCATGATTTTTAAGAATCGGAATAATTTGAACAATATTGGTACAGGAGATTATTTTAAAATCGGACAAGCAGTTTCTGACTAGATTATTTTTTAAATTCACACTATGTACCTAAAGGAATATTGACCATGCCTCTTTTTGTTGACAAATTTGAACTGAGGGTAATACAGACGTACACGGCTAATCAAGCAGCGCTTTCAGGCTTGTTTGTTAAAGACAGACAGAAAATAACCCTCCATATTTTTCCAAGTTAAAAAAGCATTTACTTAATTTATTAAGTCAGGTACTGTTTTTATTTCCTTTTGGATCCGATAGACCTTATTACACATGATATCAATATTTCTTATGTACGTCTGGACAGTTACTGTCGACATGTCAGACAAAATTTGTTAGAAGATACATGACCCCTTCTTTGCTTGTGTGTATTTTTTGTTATTTAAAGGTAATTTATGACCGTAAAAACTAAGTCATTTAAAAATATGGTTGGCTATGTGTGACATCTTGAAAATTGTTTATCTTATGGAGAACATAAATTATAGCAAATTTATTTGCTACTTTTCCACCTATAATTTTTAACAGTCATGTGAGGAATATTTCTATAATAACAATTCAGAATCAACCAGCGGTTTAAGGAAGATTTTTGTATTTAGCTTTGGCGGCCCCTTTACTATGTGCAACATGACGGGACCAAACGCTAAGTTACATCAATAACCTTGGCACTGTTCGAAGCTTTGAATATGGTATTTGGAAACTCGTTTTCAAAAATTTAACCATACACGAAGTGAGTGTGTATAGACCCCCGGCACTACCGACTGGTAACCAGTTCGTTGCTGAACTTTTTGATTTCATCGAAAAATATTTTACCACATTATGACAATTTACTTATAATGGGAGATTTCAACTTGCATATAAACGATGACAACAGTTCTATTACAAACTTCAAGGACTCCCTAGTAGCAATGGGCCTATAACAACACGTTGATTTCAGTACTCATACTGGAGGATATAGCTTGGATCTAGTCATGATAATGATGTTCTTGTAGAGAAATGTGAGCATGGACCATTTTTATCTGATCACTGTGTTGTTAAGGTTCTCTTAGATGTTAAAAAAGAGACTGTTACTAGTAGGAGCGTGTCATTTAGAAACTTTAAAAATTTGAACGAATCAGAATTTTCCAGCGACTTAAGTGCAATAAACGTTGATTCACAGAATATAGACAAGTTTGTGAAAGAATTTGAATCGGAAATAGAGGATGTCCTGAATAAGCACGCTCCACTAAAAGAAAAAAAACTATAACTCGAAGAGCACTCAAACCGTGGTTCAATAAAATATTGCAACATCTAAAGCAACAAGTTAGAAAGTCCGAGCGTACATTGAGGCGTTATGGTAAAACAGATCAGTTTGAGTCGTATAAACAAATAAGAAATGAATTCAATTTTGAAATCAAACGTCAAAAGAGAAACACACTCAGTGAAAAGATAGAGAACGCTAAAGGTGATTCCAAGACTCTGTATGGATTGGTATCTGAGCTAACTGGTACCAAATCTGAAAACTCACTGCCTCAAGGAGAGTCTAATAATTAATTGATCGAAATATTATCTGACTTTTCATGGCAAAATCTCAAAAATACGTCAATCCCTAAGTGAATACCAAAACTTTGAACTTCAAGTAAAGGATATACAAAATTTAAACAAGTTGACTGAACTGACTCAAGATTAAGTGAAAAGTTTCATCAATGAATTGAGTACTACGTCTTCAGGGTTAGATATTTTGCCAACACGTATTCTGAAATCACATGTAGATGAACTTCTTTCTAGTATCAATAAATTGGTGAATCTCTCATTACAACAAGGTGTTTTCCCTGTGAAATACAAAAAGCAGTTGTTAGACCTCTGCTAAAAAGCCGGTCTTGAACTAGAGCTTTCCAATTATCGTCCTGTGAGTAATTCATCATTTCTATCAAAACTTATTGAGAAAGCTGTTCTTTACAGATTAAACAAATATGTAAATCAAAACAGTCTTTTGCCTAAGAACCAGTCTGCATACAGGAAATACCATTCCTGTGAATCTGCGCTACTTCGGCTGGTCAATAATCTTCTAAGGGGTATGGAGAAAAAGGAAGTCATGGCCCTTATTGCGATTGACTTAAGTGCTGCATTTGACACTGTCGACCACGACATTCTTCTAGATGTCCTAAAAGCACAATATGGCGTCTGTGATACAGCTCTTCAATGGGTAAACTCCTATTTAAGGCCTCGTACTTGTAAGATTAATATCAACAATGTATATTCATCAGACCGACATCTTGA
The DNA here is from genome assembly GCF_021730395.1 of Mercenaria mercenaria. Classification (NCBI taxonomy): domain Eukaryota; kingdom Metazoa; phylum Mollusca; class Bivalvia; order Venerida; family Veneridae; genus Mercenaria; species Mercenaria mercenaria. The sequence goes on from NC_069372.1 coordinate 57,156,766, forward strand.
ATGCAGTGTGCCCCAGGGCAGTTGCCTTGGTCCTTGGCTGTATCTCATCTATGCTGGAACTCTTTTTGATGTCATTCCAAAATCCATATCAGTCTACGGTTTTGCTGATGATCATATAGCAAATTAAAGCTTTCGTCCTACATCTGTTTCCGTAGAATCACAAGCGATCGGAGACCTTGAAAGGTGCGCAGTTATAATCAATGACTGGATGAATAGAAACAAACTGAAAATGAACACTTCCAAAACTGAATTTATTATGTTTGGTAGCAGACCTAAATTGAACAAATGCTTTATAAATTCCATTAACATTGCTGGTGATGATGTCAAACGTGAAAGCACAATTAGATATCTCGGTGCATTTCTTGACGAAACCTTGAACTTTAAAGATCATGTAAATCGCAAATGTCGTACGCCATTTTGAATTACCTACGAATTAAAAACATCCGAAAATACTTAACAAAGACAGCCACTGAAATTTTAGTTTTGTCTCTAGTTATTTCACATCCGGATTATTGCAATGTCATACTGTATGGTGTAGCTAACTGTTAGGTGCGTAAGATGCAACGTATTCAAAACATGTGTGCAAAACTTGTCCTTAACAGGAGGAAATTTGACAGTTCTAAACAAGCATTGTATCACTTACATTGGTTGCGGGTGAAAGCAAGAATTGAGTTCAAGATACTTTCTTTCATGTATAGCTGTCACACTGTCAGAGCGCCTCTGTATTTAACAGAATTGCTTACAGAGTATATTCCTAGTAGACCAGGTTTGAGATCGTCTGAAAATTCTGAATGTCGTTATGTTGTTTCATACAACAAGTGCAAAACATTCAATGATAGAAGTTTCTGTACTATTGGTCCAAAACTTTGGAAGGAACTGCCGTTATAACTACGCAAAAGTAAATTACTTGACACATTCAAAAAAAAATGTTAAGACACTGTATTTCAGAGATTTCGCGGCATTGTTTTAAATTTTTTGATAACTGTTTATCATGCCAAAACAGCAGGTGATAGTTCTTAAATTTTTGTAAAAAGTTTTACATTTCAACATTTAAATTTCCAAGATTTGTTTAATAAACGCACTTGTTGGTAAGGCTCTAAGGGTAGGGTAGTGTGTAGTACATGTATTTCTTTCTTAAATAGTATATGATGGTACCATTAACCGGGAGGTTTGAACCTCTTTATGCAGCTCGTCTGGGCGTACCAGATGCTGTAAGCACTGGTACTCGCAATAGGGGTAAAATGACCTCATGGGGAGGGGTGCGGTCATGACTGTTTGTTACAATAAGGCTGTTATTATTATTATTCTCATTTCTACTATTATTATTATTATGTTCAACGCCATTGAATATATCATTGTATAAAAATAGGCGTTTAATCAAATTATTCAAACGGTGTCAAGTGAAACAGTGTAAACGGACGGAGAGTGACCACAACAGCTCACATTGAGAATATGTTGAGCTAAAAAATGTATTCGTTTTCTGCTAAGCACAACTGGCAACTTCATGATCTTTATAATATTTTCAAACTATCTTTACATTTTTATCGACCATATGTTGAGCTGTGTCCGCCCAGTCATATTGCTTCATGGCTTTAATCTGTTCAAATGGATAAAAAGGTCGTGACCAAAGACAGGTTCAGTTCATTTACTGGACAAAAGGTCGTCTACATATAAGCGTACTGTAAAAATGCTAATTAGCACGTTTTACCTTGACAGTGTCTTTATAAACAAACTATAAACAATCTAAAATTAAGTTTTACATATACTAAGTTATCATATGATTTTATTCTTTTCAAATGTCGAAAGGTCAAGGACTGCGTGTCCCAATTAGATACAATACTAGACGTATGTGTTTACTTTTTTGCACCAACATAATTGTTAATTGTTTTTATTGATATATTTAGAGACGTTTTATCACGCCCATTGAATGCACATTCGGGCAAATAATTAATTCGATTTAATTCTTGTTTTAGTAATTGTTTTATGCACACTGAATGCTTTTTAGTTATTTGTAGTCACAAACATCGACTTATTTAATAATGCAGATATGATCATATATTACATACGGTTACACCCTGGAATGCGCAAATCATGATTATCCACCTTTTATATTATTTTGTTAAAATCGCAAATGTGAACTATAAGCAGCGTGTACCCATTTTGAGTCAGTTAGGTGATATTGGGCCATCACTGCCCTGTTGTCATTAATGGAGTCTGTCAAAATTTCTATGTCATTTTGGCATACATGTATGCAGAAATTATTATACAATTTAGTTTTTATTAACTTCCCCCAGTAGTGAATTTACATATAGTGTCTATCTTTATAACTACAGCTCACATGACAGACAGGCACTTTGATTATTTTTTGGGAGTATACTTTACCAATAAAATATTGTTTTATTGTCAATGATTCACTTATTTATAGTTTAACCGTCATGCGTTTTGTTTATGTAATGGGACACCTCAGTTTCTATTCAAGGTCTGAATTTTCTGTTATCTCTGTCGTTTAAAATAGAAAAAGAGTAAATATTTTTGTTTAGCTAATCGGGAAAGATTTGAACGGTCGTCTGTTCCCTTTATAAACGAGATTTTGCGATATTTTACAAACATATAACATAACAAAGTCGAGAAATGATGCAAATTTAATAGTGTAGTTTCATTGTGCACAAAGTTAAAGTGTTTTGGATATTATATACATTCTTGCACAACAGTGTATTTACCTGTGTGAATAAGCACTTTTATTTGTTTGTTCTATGTTTACACTTTTTGTTAAAAAATATATATTACTTTAACTTTACGAGTGCGAAACAAATTTCATAACTTAATAGAAAAGGACAGATTAAAAAAGGCAATTGTTGGCGTATAGCTGAATGGTTTAGCAAGCGACTATGGGGAAAATTAGATACTGCTGCAGAGGCAGTGGGAATAGCCCCGGAATCATGGACATGACGCCACAATTTGTGCTTAACACTTTACTTCTTGGAGATTATAATGTCGGGAAAACTTCAATTATACACCTACTGACAGGAATGAAAAAGTGCCCAAAGCTGGTTGAACGTTACTGTCCGCTGTCTGTAAGTGTACAACTTAATCGGAAAGGGAAACACGTGCTTTTGAAAATCACAGACACGGGAGGTAGGCGATATGACATATTTTATGAAGAAATATTCTATTATGGCTGATTACCCACATAGTGGTCCTGATTATTTCTTCTTATGATTGTCTGCTCAACTTTTGACTTGTTCTTATTAAATTATTTCTACATTTTATCATCATCATCATCATCATCATCATCATTTATAGTAATGGCAAACGTTCAAAATTGTGGCCATGCGTAGCCATTTCGAATAAAGAAAGACCACTTCAGAACAGATTTACCCGTCTTTAGAGAACATCATTTTTCCAAGTGTAATTCTAATTAGTTATGGTCTGCGACACATGCTGACTCGTGTCCGTACATTTGACTCCCACCTACACATTTGTCATCATTTGACTATACACACGAAACTACAGAATACAGTCTTATTAAATGTGATTAATTAAGTTAAGAATCTGTTACTTTTAATCTTTTCCCGTTTTTAATCGAATGGCAAAATATTTTTCCTGCGACAACTTTTACCCGTCGATTTTCCGAAATAAAATTAGTATAATGCATTGCAGGTTATAGGCTTTAATGTTTAGCGGGTTAGTTGCTTTTGCATATTCGAATGAGAAACAATAAATACTGCCCGACGTGACCAAGGCGCCGAAACTCTGATCAGCCATCCATGTAGATTCAGCTTGGTTTTTAATGATTTTTTCGCATGCGTTTTTGTAGAATTTAAAATTTTACTATCCCAAGTCCCCATAAAAATGAAATACATTTAATGTGTATGCTGTCTCGAGTAAGACTGAATTGAGCTACATTATTTCCAATCTGAAAGGAAAGTTTAAATGTTAATTTCGTACCATGAACTTTGCATGACCGTAAGCAGATGTTAAGAACGACAAAGGAAATGTGTTCGTATATTCACTTTTAAGTCGTGATTACAATTTAATGCAAACTGGGCTGTTACCGTAAGAAAATCAAATATCACTTTTCAAAGACCTGAATTAATACATTTAACAAGGGCATATCTTATCTTGTGTCCAAAATTTTAACTCAGTTCACAATTTTGGAACAAAATATAAGGAACTATACACTTGATACAAAAGAACATGTACATTTTCATACCTTAAAACTGCAGAAAATTATAAAAAAAAATGTATAACAATCATCAGTGTAGAAATGCTATTTTTGCTGTCTTTTGTTTTAATAAAAACGTACATTTTCAGATAGTTCATGATGTCCTGATTTCTGGAGATTATTCTTATCTCAGATATTTGTTAAATTCTCTATTTCTATTATGAAATTAAAAGCATTGATCCAATACTTATGTTGGCTGATTTAGGACATTTCATTGTCGTGCTACGCGGTTTATGTACGTAGAACATTTCGTGTGGTATCGATCATGGTCATGATGGTGCGCGCCACAATTTTGGAAGTTTTGTTGTCTTGTCTTCACGCGCCAGTGCCACAAAATGAAAGTGTAACGCGCCATAACGAAACATTGCAACGGAACGAAACATTTTTTTTTAAGTTAATTAAATGTGCACCCTCGTGAAACAGTGAAACTATTAATTTTGTCCTGACGCACGCCAAAGCGCCAGTTCGAATTTTTTTTTTTTGATGACGCGCACACCAGCATGAAATGAAATGGTTCGTTTTGTTGCTTTCAATGTTTCGTTGTGGCGCTTTGACACGCACTAGGACGACAAAACGGAATACATGCATAGACGTGAACCCAAGTCTTTAAACAGATACATTACTAAGTCCATGCCTTTAATATTCAATAATAACGAAGGTAAAGCTATCTGAGGCGTTGAATACTGAAGTATTTACATTTGAAGATAACAGTCAAGTGACGCAGGAGGTTATCAAGACAACAATCGTGTGTTAGATCGTTAAAGATAGTTATCAATAAAAGTAATAACATAAGTATTGTTCTAAATATAGGGCGTTCGATCTTTGCTTTTATTGAAACAATCACACGATTTACTTCATGTAAATAAACTTCAAACATGTTATACTAAATTAATGCGTTTTTGCTACAAAACTGCACACTAAAAGCACACATTCCTAAAAAAATGTATTTTCGTAATTATGGTAGCTGTTTTTTGCCTTTTCGTAACGAAATGGCACAAATCAGCCGCCATAGTACTCGATTGCTTTGAAGTTCCGTTGTAACGTATATGTGACGTATATAAAATGTTCCGTTGTAAAGCATATGAAATATTCAGTTGTAACGTGTACGAAATGTTCAGTTATAACGCATGTGAAATACTCCGTTGTAACGTACCTGAAAGTGCCTGCGACGTGTAGAATAAGATATCGAAAATCACGTGGCATGATAGTTCGTTTGATATTCATGTTTGTAAGTTTTTAATTTAACAACACGAAATAAAAGTGGTCACGTTTTCCCGATTGATCATATCGCTGTATATTTGCGATGCACCATTGTTAAAATTGAGTGCAGTCATAAATCGATTAAATTCTGATTTCTTCATGACACATACTATAATCATTCACCTCGGTGATGTCTCGTATTGAGGAAAGTCGTCATTGTTTCTTTGGAAACAGGAACATTCTAAAGCTAACTTACATTATGATACTTCTTCAGCAGACTTGGAAATAAAAACGTTTAAGCTTTTTACGGAATAATTGCCCAAATATCGTCAGACATATCGCCGGTGGTTCGATTATTAAAAAAGATATTTTAGAAATGGAAATGTTATCAACTTCATTGAAACCGTAATCAGTACAAGAAAACTAAGATAACGGACGATAGAAAGACTGGACATTTTTGTAAACGAAATAGTCAGACTGGTCACCAAGTTCATTTATCAGCAGTGGTCAAAAATTGGTGAGTCACTCGAAAAATCACATTGATCAAAACGTGAAAAGTCACTGAACTTATAAAATAAGCGAAATTTTAAGTTGAGAAACTGGGATAGATGAATTTAAAAATCAATCAAGGACAGTCAGTCAGTGCTTGACCACATAAATATAAAGACAAAATCAAATTGTTTAAGTAAACAAAACACGAAGACCCAAACGTGAATAGCGTGCTGAATTTCATGAAAGGATTTGCAAAGCGAGACCTAAAACCACGCATAGAAAAAAGAACTTTTTAGCTCAGTGTTATGTTACCAAGAAAGGATAAATCTGGATCAAAATAAAAATTGGATTTTTTTATTCTTGCTTTCTTAAATCGCTTGAATGATAACTCTGATTCTAGTGGCACAGAAATGAACAGAAGAAGAAGACCGACTATCCCGTCATTTTTCAAACGAAAAAATCAAAAGCGAGAATCAGTTTTTGAACAGACACCGGATTATTATTTAAAAACGGTGTTGCTAGGCGACTGCAGTTCAGGAAAGACAACTCTAGCCAACAAATTCAGCTGTAACGTATGTAAAACAAGTTATCTTAAAAGACCGTCAGATGAGAACGTTAGAATTATGGAATTTATTGACAGCATCATTAAAGTTTCAGAAAAGCAAGTTCTCATACGGGTTTATGATACTGCTGGTAGGTCTTTTATCTGACCCGAGTTTTAATGTTAAGCTGAAACCTGAGCTAACAACCACCCGTAGATAGAGAATATCTGGCTTTGTTTAGGTCATTAGTTTCATGTCTGATTTAAACATTTGCAACTTCTACTTTAACCTTTGATTAAGACCACTTTTGAATAAAGACAACTTTTGGCCCTCTCTAATAGGTGGTCTTTAAAGACAGGGTTTGACTGTATTTTTCCTACTTTCTCAAAGTATTAAATGTTGAATTTTGAAATAAAATGATATGTTCATATCCTAAACTTTCAACATAATTTATATGAGAACAATATACGGGGAAAAACCAATCCATGGTACATTAAAAGGGGAAATTCATTTCATTTTTGTGCAATATAATATTTTCTGTTTATAAAATAAGGGCGTTTTATTGAAAAAAAAAGTTTTTATATTTCATTATTTTGATTCGTTTGAAAGTAAGATTCTCAACATCGTCGTCCAAGGATTCACAATAAATAAAGATCCTCAAATATTTAGCGTTCTCGTCGTCGTCCAATGATTCATCGTAAAATAAGATCCTAAGGTAGTTAGCGTGCTCGTCGTCGTCCAATGATTCATCGTAAAGTAAGATCCTAAGGTTCTTAGCGTTCTTGTTGTCGTCCAATGATTCATCGTAAAGTAAGATCCTAAGGTAGTGAGCGTACTCGTCGTCTTCCAATGATTCATCGTAAAGTAAGATCCTAAGGTAGTTAGGGTTCTCGTCGTCGTCCAATGATTCATTGTAAAGTAAGATCCTAAGGTATTTAGTGTTCTTGTCGACGTCCAATGATTCATCGAAAAGTAAGATCCTAAGATAGTTAGTGTTCTCGTCGTCGTCCAATGATTCATCGTAAAGTAAGATCCTAACGTAGTTAGCGTTCTCGTTGTCGTCCATTGATTCATCATTAGTAAGATCCTAAGGTAGTTAGCGTTCTTGTCGTCGTCCAATGATTTATCGAAAAGTAAGATCCTAAGGTAGTTAGTGTTCTCGTCGTCGTCGTCCAATGATTCATCGTAATGTAAGATCCTAAGGTAGTTAGCATTCTCGTCGTCGTCCATTATTTCATCATTAGTAAGATCCTCAAATAAATAACGTTCTCGTCGCCGTCCATTGATTCGTCGTAAAGTAAGATCCTCAAATAGTTAGCGTTTTCTTCGCTGTCTATTGATTCGTCATAAAGTAAGATCCTCAAATAGTTAGCGTTTTCTTCGCTGTCTATTGATTCGTCATAAAGTAAGATCCTCAAATAGTCAGCGTTTTCGTCTTTGTCTATTGATTCGTCATAAAGTAAGATCCTCAAATAGTAAGCGTTTTCGTCGTTGTCCATTGATTCATCATAAAGTAAAATCCTCACATAGTTAGCGTTTTCGTCGCTGTCCATTGATTTATCATAAAGTAAGATCCCCAAATAGTTAACGTTCTCGTCGTCGTCCATTGATTCATCATAAAGCGAAATCCTCAAAGAGTTAGCGTTCTCGTTGTCGTCCATTGATTCATCATAAAGTGAAATCCTCAAAGAGTTAGCGTTCTCGTCGTCGTCCATTGATTCATCATTAAGTGAAATCCTCGAATAGTTAGCGTTCTCGTCGTCTGCACTTGCAGATCTTGTTCAATCTTAAGCCGGTAAATAATATGTGCTTTCAAGATTTACATTTCAAACAGAAATTTTCGAAAGAAAACATGAATACCTGTTCTAAATACCATGAGTAAAGTGTCGTGTGTTGATACAGACAATAGAATTTTAATGAAGCGAAAAGTGATTAAGGTAATGGGGGAAGAAATAAATAGCATATGGCATCTACGTCCTTCTGCTGCATTAGGGTACACAGTTCTTTTTCCCCAGTCACGAGTTCCAAGAGATTGTAAGTTCTATAAAAGTTATCATTTTTATATACATTTGAAAACTTTATTCATTATTCTAATATACTCGTTTCTGTTAAAACACGCTTACACTAGAATGACAACACGTTAACATGCGGTTTTTGTTGCGACCAAGAAAGAGCGCTACTATATTTTATCTACTGTTTTAGATTTAGGGCCATATCAGAATCGAAATAATTTATAGTAAAACCATGTTTTAACCGTGACTATTTATACACTCGAGCGGTAATACGTCGTGCAAATAATATACATTTGAATAATTTATTCATTATTAGAGCGCTATCTACAGATTATTTCTTACTAAATTTATTAAGCATATTATTGGCATTGCTTTTTAAAAGATATTACAGTTGTAAGTTATTCGTATTTCCATTTTGTTACATGATATTTTTATTTTCCTTCTGCTATATTATCAACCCTTTTTCAACCCATTTTCCCACTGAGTGTCATTGCCCTTGCCTTCATTTTTATATAATTTGTTGTTATGTTATTATCTACAGTCATTTTCTGGCGTTACAATATTTAGTTGCCGGTTACGACATTATTTCATAATTTCTATGATATACTTATATATACTATAGTTGGATATAATAGCCACATGTACCAATTACCTATGTCATGCTGACAGTTCATCATATTTCACATTCTAGATCAGGTGCATCTTCACCTTGAAATAATGTTAAAATTACGCTGCACTGCATTTGTTATGTGTAATTTGAGAAACCTTATCAGCATTTATAGGTTACTACGGAAATATTTTGTGACATTATACCCATATAACTTTAACAATTATCTATGTTTAGCACATGTCGTGTGTCGCCCGTCGTGTTTTAGGTCGACGTATAACACGACGCACGTCAAGATGCGTGACAAAACGACATAAATGTCGTGATGTCGTGTCGTATTATCGCCCATCGTAACATGTGTCTAACGTCGTGTCGTACTGTCGCGCTGTTCTAGGTTGGAATCGTCAGCCATTTACAGTATCAAGTTATCGTCTACCTCATCAATAATATATCAGAATGTTAATTTAACCCTTGCTTGATATACATCTGTACATCAATTGAAAGTCCATATTTTCTCTTTCCAGGCCAAGAGAAGTTCCGAAGTCTAACAGCGTCTTATTATAGGGGAGCGCACGGATGTCTCGTGCTGTTTGACGTAACAAAGGAGAGCACGTTCAACAATCTCACTTACTGGTAAAAAATCACCTTGCAATAAAAAATCATATTTAATGAGCAATGCGAATAAAATAGTGTTATAAATATCAGCATGTATTGCGATTTATCATAATTCACTTTCAAACTTTCTCTTTTTCAATTTTGCCATACATGATTTTTACTTTTGACTTGTTTTCTGGTCAAAGTTTTTTTTTTCATTTTCTACTGTTAATAAATAATTTACAGAAATACCTTGTAAACATCTTATACTTCAGTTATCTAAATTTTGTGATTTATGCATTTTTATATTCTATATGGCTTCTAAATATTTCTAAATACATGTAACATTTTTGACCCACCGCTCATAACCGAAATGTCAGCATCATTGAATTTAGAAAAAGTCATTTCCTTCATACAGGCTTCATGATCTGAAAGAATACTCCACACATCCCGAAATCTCGACAATTCTCGTTGGCACAAAATGCCACGTGACACCAGACGAGCGCGAGGTATCATACGATCGCGCTCAAAAATTCGCGGAAAGTGTTGGACTACCTTATATGGAAGTTAGCGCCGAAGAAGGCAAAAACGTGACTGAAGTTTTTGAAAGACTGGCAGATATTATCATAGAGAACCTCACAAAGGATTCAACACCTAACATGCAACAGCCCAACAGAGTTATACTGTCAGAACAACAAAAACAGAAGAAACAGTGGTGTTCGTGCTGAAAAAGAACACAACAGCAAAAAACAAAAACACTTATACGAAGTGGTTTAATACATTTTTATACCTCAGGGAGAGGTTTTGTACACTGGTTTGAACCCTTCAGTTACAGAATGCATTTCTCGCTGTTGCTGAACGATAATCTCGTACAAACGAGATTTTGTGATATCACTTTCTCAGAAAAAAAGACTGAGTTAATATAAAAGTGTTGCAGTAGCTGTTAACAGTATAACATAACTATTTAAAAGAAAAATGCTCTGAAAATTCGAAAAAATTAGAATTCGAATCAATTCAAAGTAGCGAGTCGAGTCAAAAGAAACGTTTAACTGATAAAGTTGACATTTAAATTCTGGTCGTCTTAGCTACGTGCAAGATTAGCATTCATACAAGAAATGTTTTAAATTAAAATGATTATTGAAACAAAAGTGTTTGGAGATCTAGTCAGTGACGAAGCAAAATATGTGTGCTTGAAAACATAATCATCCGGAGATAGTCAGATCGTTTTGAAATATCTATGTGCATTTAATACATGAATGTATTTTTGTCGGCCTTATGTTTGTATATATGTGTTGGGACAGTTAGTGACTGGATACAAAAAGACTCTGTATGTAAATATTTAGGAAACATCTCTTATTACATTTTGATCTCACAATTAGATTGTTTAAAGGACTTTCTTCTATTCTGGAAAGAAATATTACGGAAAAAGATTATCTCAAAGACAACCTTTTTTCTGATAAAGTTCTAAGGTTTTGGGTTCATTTTCGCCACGAATTATTTACAATGTGTACTACAAGTTTGCATTTGCTAAATATACCTTGTAGTTATTAAGAAAATATTGAATGTATCACTTTACATCTAATTACATTTCAAAATAAATTTCAGCAACATGGCCTGTACTGAAAAGTATTCGACATTTTATTTTTGTCTTTTTCAATTGTGTATTTCATACAGTTGCTACAAGTTTTTGCGCAAATTTCAAAATTTTAAACAGTCGTTTCATTGATCAACATTGGAGGCCTTATGTTATTTACCGTGTACAGAATTGGCAGATTTTTTTTCCAGAATTTGTTTTGTTTGTTGCTATCTATACTGTTAATTATGTTCCATTGCGTTATTTGTTTTGTAAATATATATCTAGTCCATTCTTGCAGCCACATCCTTTTTTCGTCACATTTGTAAGGGACATGTGCCCAGAAGAACATGATCTATTAAACGTACTATCTACAGTGAGAAACAAATACAATATATCAATAATCAAAAAAAGAAGTTGGTATTCTACGATTATGATGTACATATTATTGCTAATTCATGTAATATTTGAGCCGTGCCATGAGAAAATCAACATAGTGGGTTTGCGACCAGCATGGATCCAGACCAGCCTGCGCATCCGCACAGTCTGTTCAGGCTCCATGCTGTTCGCTTTTAAAGCCTATTGGAATTGAAGAAACTGTTAGCGAACAGCATGGATCCTGACCAGACTGCGCGGATGCGCAGTCTGGTCTGGATCCATGCTGGTCGCACACCCACTATGTTGGTTTTCTCATGGCGCGGCTCATTTCATTCGCGTTACTCACGCTTTTCAGGGCTTTTTTTTTTTTACAAATTTCAAATCATACACGAGTATTATAACTTATAACTCACCGAAACACTGTATATTTATTAATCGAAGTCGCGTATGAACGAGCACTAATTGTACCATGAATTTGAAATATATGAATTAAGATGGAGGAATGCCCATTTATGCGATTTGAAAATAGATAATTTATGTTATAAGATCCACAGTAGTCTGTAAATTGTCTCCACATTTTCTTATAAAGAATTTAAATATCAGTAACATTTCAATGTTTCTTGTACTGTTTGACTTACTGTTTATTTGCCTATGTTAAAATCCAAAAAATAAGAGATTTAACAATTGCTCCACGATGATTCTCTTTATTTGTATGATACATGTAACTCTGTTGTTTGTTCTGTTTCTGTTTGTTTTTCACTATTTATTTAACATTTATTTAATAAAAGCTGAAAACAGGTGTACATGGGTCAAGACTAACAAACAAACCTAAATCAGTCAGGTATGAACTCTTTAAGCATTCAGAATTGGTTGAAGTACATGTAAAATAGCAAAACTGAAAACCTATCTTTAAATGTTTTAACAACAACAATTTCTCCAGATTCCCTCCAAAACAATGCATGTACATTATGATTTTACTGTACATTGTGAGTCTCTCAACTTTCTCCGGTAGCAATGCTAGAATATTGTCCGTCTCCCAATGCACCTCCGCGAATAATGCTTGTACATTGTCGGTCTCCCTCTCCCAGTACATCTTCGGGAACAATGCTAGCACATTCCCCGTCGTCTCCTAATGCACCTCCGGGAGCAATGCTAGTACATTGTGCGTCTCTGAATACATCTCCGGGAGCAATGCTAGTACATTGTGCGTCTCTGAATACATCTCCGGAAACAACGCTAGTACATTGTCCGTCGTCTGCCGGTGCAACCCCGGTAGCAATGCTAGCACATTGTCCGTCTCCCAATTCATCTTTGGGAACAATTTGCACAACGTCAGTCTCCCAGTGCATCTCCGGGAGTGATGGATAGCACATCGTTCGTCTCGTCGTGTATCTCGAGGAGCAATACTAACACACTGGTTGTCTTCCAATGCACCTCCAGGAACAATGCTAGCACATTGTGAGTCTACCAGTGCATTTCTGTGAACAATACTAGCCCATTGTAAGTTTTCCAATGCATGACCGAGAACAGTTTGATTGGATGATATGGCATGAAAAAGGTCAATGAAATGCTGTTGTGTTTTCAGGCTTTCATGAAAAGTGCTATTTTTTCATATTACGTAAACAGCTCATCAACATCAACACATTTGTTTCTCACTCAAAGCTGATACCGTTGGTGTGTAGAGCAATTACGCATCTTTTATCGATAATTACCTGACAGTGTCAAATTGGCAATTTTTATATCTTGTACTTGGTTGATTACATTGAGCTCCATATACCTCTGGAAGAACAATCAAGGGTTAATATACATTAATTTCTGAAAAATTGTCCATTGATTGAACGATTTTATTACACAGTTAAATATTTCCTCCCAGAAAGCAAACAAACACTTGCATTAGACTAGTATATGTTAAGTAGTACAGTTATCCACCAACAAAATACGAAAAACCAAGACATTAAGAACGAATTATTACATGAGTACCTATAAGTAGTAACAAATTTGTGTTGAAAATTCTCCCATTATCGCATTGCGTCATGCATTATCACATTATCATAATAAGCCCCGGGGCCATTATCGATAATGGCCCTGGCGTTAGCGCGGGAAATTAACGTCTGTGAACAGAAATGACGTCATGGCGTTTCGTGGAGGTAAAACAGCGAATATTTCCGTTTTATTTTATCATCTTGAGCGTAACATCGTGTATTCTTCGTGAAATATCGTATTTTATCCCTAAATTATGCAATAAGCAAGAAAGTACAACTATCCAGGTATTTGATTTTATACAGTAAATAGACTCTTATACAAATAGAATCTAATATAGAAACTGAAAAGCTGAAATTTATTGTGCCAGAAGATGCAAGTATCTACCCATAAAAATGACACAAAAAAAAAACATTTCTTACTATATTATAGGTAAACATGTAATAAACAGGTAAATACATGGGAGAGCGGTGCCTTTGAGTGATAATGGCCCTGGAAGAAGATGATAGCCCTCGGGCTAAAGCCCTCGGGCTATTATCACCTTGCCAGGGCCATTATCACTCAAAGGCACCGCTCTCCCATTTATTAACCCATACATATTTAGCTGGGCAAATTAAGTAATTTATGCGGGAAAATACTGCATTTGGTGATGCAAGCATGAAATTTGGTATGCGTATCTGAGCCTACTTTTTTCAAAAAGCCCGTTTGCCACTTGAAAATTCAAAATGCCGGACATTTTTCAAGATGGCCGCCACAAGAAGTTGATTTTTGACTTGAATAGACCTATACCGAGGTTTTTTGTCAATTTTGAGCAAAATATATCTTTTAAGATGTTTTGAGTGTGCAAAACTTATTTTTGATACACAAAGACTGGTTTCAAAATGCAATATGGCGTCTTTGTTTTGAAGATGGCCGCCGTTTCATGTAAAAAGTACTAATTTGTCATTAACACTGACGTCCCTAGTTAAATTACTTTTAATGCTATAGTCAAATAACATATTTAGGGTGTTGAAGGACAGTTTTCGTCTCGCCTGTGACTTTAGGAACTGACGGCGGACTAAGGAGTAGCTTTTACGGCACTGACGGCGATGACGACGGCAGCGGTGGCGTCAACGTTAAGTTTTCATGTTAAGTGTTTTTCTCAGAAACTACTAGGGTTATTAGGTTGAAACTTCACACATGCCTTTGTGGTCATTAGGCGCAGTAACAGGCCATGTTCCATATCTCTGACATACATTTTAACACAATTATCCCCCTTTTTAAATTAGAAATTTCAACGTTAAGTTTTCGTGTCTTTACATGGAATAATTTTAATTATGTCCCTTTATGGCCGTCACTGCTTGATTGGAACTTGTGGTCAAACTGTATATAACGCAGACATTTTTAAAATTAAAGTGTATGTATCAATCCACGTAGACAAATCAATTTTGATTAACAAAAGACTGCATTGTGTCGTAGGTAATGCAATGCAGATCTACTCTACTTGTTTTGTCTGGAAGGCATGTCTCAAGACTATATATTCTGGACAATTAATTGTTTGCAGCTGCATAGAGCTCTACACGGAGTCCAAAACGATAGCATTTACACCTTCCAAAACATTCTGTTTTACATGCACATTTGGTCAGTTCTTTACAGATATCTGCAACTGTTGGAAGCGTTGTCCATTGTATCTGCCAAAGGTTACCTTGTTTCTCCAATCCCAATTCAGCAGGATTCCCGACTTTCATTTGGTAAAACAATGCCTGTCCCCATATGCAACCAGTTTAGTATGCAGCACGCTTTGTTCCCTGTCCGAATGCTACCCACAGCTGTTCAATGCCAAGATTTTTCAGCTAAGAAAATGCATGAATAGCGATGACAATGGGCAGAACTAAACAAACTGGAATTTAGAAAGGGGATTTGTGGTTATGGAGCCTGCATATAAGACATACTGTTGTGGAGGGTCATAAACAGCTTGTTATTAAAGCTACAGACACAGATGTTGTTGTCATCGCTATTCATGTATTTTCTGAGCTCAAAAAAACAGCTGTGGGTAGCCGTCGGACAGGGAACAAATTTGAGATGGATTCCCATACATGTTGTCATTCAATCAATCGGCCATGAGAAAACAAAAGGTATTGCTTTCTTCCATGCATTTACAGTTGTGATGTAGTGTCAGGTTTCCGGGGAAAAGGCAAAAAGTTGTTTGGCAAACTTGGATTGTTTGTCCGAAAGTGACAGATGTCTTTAAGAAACTAAGTGTATATCGGCCAGTGATATCTAATGAGGACAAGGGTTTTTTTTTGAAAAGTTTGTCATCATTATGTATGACAGGTCAAATTCTATAGCAGATATTTATGGCGTCAGACTGGCCATGTTTGCCCGAAAACAGAGGTCCCCAGACTCAAGCAGCCCATGCCGAACACACAAAGCGTGTTGCATACCAAGCTGGTTGCATATGAGGACAGGCACTGTTTTGCCAAATGGAAATCGAGAATCGAGCTGAATGGGGATGGGAGAAACAAGGTGACCTTTGGCAGATACACTGGACATTACGCTTCCACCAGTTGCAGATATCTGTAAAGAACTGACCAAATATGCATGTAAAACAGAATGTTGTGGAAGGTGTAAATGCTATCGGTTTGGATTCCCGTGTACAGATCAATGCAGCTGCAAATGGGACAACGAATTGGCCAAAATATAAAGTACTGAGACATGCCTTCCGGAGGAAACAAGTACAGTAGATCTGCATTGTTTTACCTATGATACAAAGCTGGTCTTTTGTTTATCAAAATTGATGTGTCTACGTGGAATGCTACATGCATTTTAGTTTTAAAAATGTTCGCGTTATATAAAGTTTGAGCAGAAGTTCCTATCAAGCAGTGACGGACATAACTGAAAATATTCCATGTAGAGACACGAAAACTTAACGTTGAAATTTCATATTTAAAAAAGGGGATCATTTTGTTAAATTTCATGTCAGAGTTATAGAACTTGGCCTGGTACAATGCCTAATGACTATGAAGGAATGTGTTAAGTTTCAACCCAATAAACCAAGAAAAAGACTTAATACGAAACCTTAACGTTGAAATTTCTAAGTTAAAAAGGGGGATAAAACGTATGTTAGAGTTATGAAACTTGGCCTGGTACTGCATCTAATGACTACAAATGCATATGTGAATTTCAACCCAATAACCGTAATAGTTTCTGAGAAAAAGATTTAACATGAAAACTTAACGTTGACGTCACCGTCGTCATCGCCGTCACCGCCGGAAAAGCTACGCCTTAGTTCGCCTTCAGTTCCTAAAGTTGCAGGCGAGACAAAAACTTTCCTTCAACACTCTAAATATGTTATTTGTCTATAACATTAAAATTAATTTAACTAGGAACATCAGTGTTAATGGCAAATTAGTACCTTTTACATGAAACGGCGGCCATCTTGAAAAAAGACACCATATTGGATTTTGAGACTGCACACTGGAATCATCTTAAGAGATATTATTTCCTCAAAATTGACAAAAAAATGTCGAAAAAGCTCGATATATGTCTGTTCAAGTCAAAAATCAACATGATCAAAATGGCCGCCATTTTGAATTTCTAAGTGGCTAACGGGCTTTTTGGAAAAAGTAGGCTCAGACGAGTACACATGCCAAATTTCATGCTTGCATCACCAAATGCAGTATTGTTTCTGAATCAGTAGTCTGTCCAGCTAATTCATTTGTTAGTTGTTGGGTAACCTGAAAACTTGTCAAAGATAATTCTATGAGCAAACATAATCTCTTTAAATATACGGTAGCCGAAATATTTATCATTGGCCCTGCTGGCCGGTCAGGATAGTGTCCTTGTTAAAAAAATATACAAGATGAACATTTGGAGGCTTAGAACACAAATAAGCAAAACACAGTTTGACAGAGTTTGTTCATAAGAGGTTATGAAAAGCGAAACCCCCTCACGCCCTCTAGCACTGGCTTAAGCGGAATTATCCAGAAATACTTAAGTAAGAAAATTGCTGATATTTTCAAAGTTTGTGCGTCATTATGAAACAGTTCCATTTAAACTATCTGTAAATAATATATTATGAATGACTTCCTTACGTCAAAATTCTACTAAAATGTAGGGTAGTTTGTCTCTGTGCCATGTCTAGTTAAAAAAGACAAGCACTTATTTATTTTGCTAGAAACCGATGACCATTTGACTCCTAGGAACAATCTTTCGTATTGGCAACATCGTAATTCATTAATTCATTTACAAGTGAGGGTGGGGGTGTGAGGGGAGGGGGAACAGAATAGCATGTCTTCCTACTAGACTACTTTTCCATACACGTTTATCACATAAACGTCGATGCATGTGAACATAATATCGCATAACGAATGACCACTTATCGATCAGTGATATGAAGCAAAATCGAATAAGATGATACAGCTTCGTTTTTTTGGGAGGCTGCGTTTTTGGTACGTGGCATTCCCTGTTTGATATTTGTCTTTGTTTTTTTTTCCCCGAAGTTCAGTACCATCTGCCAACGGCCAGTCTTTATCTCCGTTACTAGAAAAGATGCTGAGAAAACAGGCCGACTGAAGTTACTTGACATCATGTGTGTTGGTTTTTCTGCATTACAAACTTGACTTTCCAGATTTTACTGAATATAAGGCCACTCCAGGTATTATTATTATTAAACCAATTCCATCGGGCATAAACGTTTCAAGGGAGACTATAATGAGCTTTGGGTGATCATTTGAATTAACAGAGTTGTGTTTCTTACGCCCGGCTTGGATCACGTGACTGACCCCGTAGTATATTATGATTTATTTTGGTAAATATGTACTGAATTTGTAAGTTTCCCTGTCTTTAGAAAACATGAATGATTAATTATGAAGACTTTTTATCGTTTCTTTTTGTATACCATATACATGACATAATATAATTTTGAATAGTCTATGCATATTATACAATGCAGTACTTGTATTCAACATTCAGAACCTTTTCAGAACTCGTTTTCAGACATTTTAATAACTTCAGAAGTGAACACATTTCTGATCTTACAAAACTGTAAACATGATAATACAATAAAATGTCAGGATTATAAAAACAATAATAAACAGTATCTCATGTACTGATCATAAATAAAGTAAATGCTGATTATTTCAAAAGAATTCCACTTTAACACATGTAAACACATGTATTCCCAATATAAACTGTTTTTAAACAAAAACAAAACAAAAAAGCATATTGATTGAAACCCCGTTAAATATTATGAGATTTGCACTACAACAACTTAATTTGTTGCAGTAAAAGTCCAAAACGGTAGAATATTCTTCGTTTGGTCTTATTTTCATGTTTACTAGTAGCGCAACTCTTGTTGCCTGGTCAAACACCTCATGAACGCTCCTCCTGTTCTTAGAAATGCACTGCAAATCCAGAAAAGTGTCTACATTTTTATTTGTAGCTAGGTTAACTCCCCTTGTGCGCACTCCACGTTCTCAGCAATGTTGTAACCCATTCGGTTGCTGTAAAAGAGAAGCTAACGATGCATAGTAGCACTTTTGCTTGCTTAGATATTTCTATTACGCCGTCCGTGCTCTTTGTTTGCTGTCGAAGTATAAAATGTTAAAATATTCTACACTTTGTCTTACTCCCCTTCGTTTTCTTTCTTTTTAATGCAGCTCTTGTTGCTTCTTCAAACACCTCTACTATGCCGTCCATCCTTTTAGCAGAACATTCTAAATAGCTGACAGCTCCAATTAGCTTAGCCATTGCACGGCCATCATCATATTTCACAGGTTCTTGTTTCATTTTTGCAAGTTCACACCTTACAGTTTCATCATTTCTCAGATCTTTCTTGCTTCCTACAAGAATGATAGGAACATTAGTACAGAAGTGTTTAACTTCTGGTGCCCACTTCTCGCGTATGTTCTCCAAACTCTCCGGATTGTCAACTGAGAAACACAGGAGAATAACATCTGTGTCTGGGTACGAGATGGGTCTTAGCCTATCATAATCGTCCTGACCAGCAGTATCCCACAAGGCCAGTTCAACTAGTTTTCCATGTACTTCAATATCTGCTACATAGGTTTCAAACACAGTGGGTATATAAAATTCTGGAAACTGGCCTTTGCTAAACACATGAAGAAGGCATGTTTTACCGCATGAACCATCCCCAACTATCACTAGCTTTTTACGTATAGCAGCCATTGGTCTACTGTATTTATCAAGTTTTACTTAAAATAATAACTGAAAATTGCGTTTAACTCATGTTTTATAAAGCGTGTATAACATTCTATAAATAGGCACGAATTTTCTGATCTAAAAATAAATCAAAATAATTGCATTCATTGGTCGTTTTTACATACTAAATTTAGCTCAAAAACATGTTTGTAATCAGATTAACATTAAATCATGTTTTATTAACCTTGTTTAATTTGCTTTAAGTATTTTTGCACATTGTGAATCTCTTTTACGGGAACAAATATGTGCTCCCTGCGATTATCTTTTTCGTATTTTGGCGAAGCTAAGCATAAAGAAAAAATGCGGGAAAATTTAAATGGTTAAAAAGTTAAAAAAAATTACGAATTCAAAAAGAGCTGGTAGCGGCACTGTTGCGTATTTTTTTGCGGATTTTTTTTCCTGGAAAATCTGGAGTGCGAAAATCCTTCTTCCTGTTTCATACCCCTAACGTAATAGCATTTTGATATGGGTATTTTTTTAATAGAAATGTGAAATAACAAAACATTATTTCATAATAATTTAAAGCATAGAATGATAGGCTAACGACAGAACATCTAAACTGAATAAATCCATACTTACAATCTAATGTAAGAGGTGTCATAGTAAGTCCATAATACATTATCCTGATATCTAATTTATAACAAATACAAATAAAAAAAATGTCACTAGAAAATGTGTTATTGTTTTACAGCTGTATAGACAAAAGTGAGAAATTTACTGTATAAAATGACGAAGGTCAAAATAATGTGTATGTGTTTTGATGTTTGGATACCATCAATTGTATGAAAATAGACTACCTTGATAGCGTTGAGTAATTGTTAAAAACTGGATATATGCGTTTTGAACTAGAAATGAATTTTCCTTGTAGGATGTATTTTCTGTTTTCCTGTTATCTGTGAAATTTTAAGGCAAAATAAGTAACTGAACAAATTTATGAAACTGTAAAAAAGGACAGAAGCTCATAGTTTTGATTGAAATATAGTTGAATGCCCGAACATACATAAACACATTTTACAATCCTTTTCGATTAAAATTAATATATTTTAACTGGCTTCTTACTCAAAATTACGGATATGTCAACATCAGTATAACGATAGAGGAATTAGACAGGGCCCTTTGTAATAAAATTTATAAGACTCGCTTTATTCTAGTATGTTCATAAAAGGTAATGAAATTTGCAACCCTCTGACGCCATCTCGCACAGGCTTTAAACGCAGAACTCTATTGTCCAGATAGAGTACACGGACATTTTTCAATAGCTTCGTGTTTTTTTTTATCGCACTTTCTTATCACTTTAATGTTCCAAAGTTATAACAAATGGTGGAATTATATGTCTCTGTGCCATGTCTAGTTCAAAATTCAAGATGCCCGTTGATATGGCCGCAAAAAAGTTTTTAGAATAGCTTAGACACAAAACTCTTATATAAATATATATTCTAATTTTCATAATATGAACAAACTTCACTAAAATAACCAGTAAAACGAAAACAATGAACAGCAGTTAAATAAAGACATGTAGACCTCTTGTCCAGTAAGGGATAGAGATCATACATAAGACATTTTTTTCATTTTTTTTTTCTTGTTTTGTAAACGAACACTAAGTACAAGCAATGAGAAGTGAGCAGTTGCAGTTAACTACTACAACTGCCAGCGCCTAGCCAAATTTTATCGTTGCAGTCTTTAATATTATATCACAAAACGGGAGATATGCACTATTACATGTGTAGAAAACTAAAATTTTAAACAGCACAAAAAACTAAAAAAGACAAACACAAACGTGTTCAAACATTAGAGTTTCTTTTAATTAAAACGCGAAAAGAGTTCAAAACAAACCTATTAACAACAAATATAAAAAAAAAACATGCAAAATGTACATTACATTCTATTCAATATACAACTATTCCAAGACGTTCAACCATTAAACCATGATAGACCTCTGATATGCGAAAATGCCAAGTTCTTCACTGACAACGGCTTATTCTTTGTTTCGTCGGCAGTCCATCTACCAATCAAGGTAAAATTGCGGGGGGGGGGGGGGGGGGGGGGGGCGAAGAAACAAAATCATGTCTTCTTACTAGGCTACTTGAGAAAACAGGCGAAACAAGTTCAGTCAACTAAATTACTTGCCATCATATGCGTCGGTGTTTCTGCATTGCAAACTTGACTTTTCAGCTTTACTGAATATAAGGCTTCTCCATGTATTATTATTATTATTCAAACCGCTACAGGCAGCCATCTTTTTGCAAAATTCGATCGGTGCATAAACGGTTCAAGGGAGATTATCATGAGCTTTGGGTGATCATTTGAATAACCAGAGTTGTGTTTCTTACGCATGGCTGGGGATCCAGAAAGGTAACACTGCAGACAAAATGCGTTATAAATAAATTTGAACCAAAAGTAGCACTTAATTACTAATACTGACAAAAATACCTGGGGTGCGAATACTCAGTCTATTACTTTGCGTGACTGATCATAATCAAAATGCACGGTGTTTATAAGGCGTCCGAAAATCCCGTAGTATAAACTTATCATTTTTATTTTGTTAATGTACCGAATTTGTAAGTTTCCTGTCTTTAGGGAACATGAATAATAAATTTGAAAATAATTACATGTTATGAACACTTTTTATCGTTTTTTTTTTGTTTACCATATTAATGACATAATATAATTTTGAATAGTCTATACATATTTATACAAGGCAGTACTAGTGGTCAACATTCAGAACCTTTCATTTTCAGACATTTTAACAACTTCAGAAGTGAACACATTTCTGATCTTACAAAACTGTAAACATGATAACACAAATAAAATGTCAGGATTATAAAAACAATAATAAACAACATCTCATGCACTGACCATAAATTAAGTAAATGATAATAATTCCTTTAAACAGAATTCTACTTTAACACATGTAAACACATGTATTCACGATATAAATGTGTTAAACAAAACACA
The DNA here is from genome assembly GCF_021730395.1 of Mercenaria mercenaria. NCBI lineage: Eukaryota > Metazoa > Mollusca > Bivalvia > Venerida > Veneridae > Mercenaria > Mercenaria mercenaria. The sequence goes on from NC_069372.1 coordinate 57,179,525, forward strand.
TATTGACTGAAATCCAATGAGATTTGCACTACAACAATTAAATTTGTTGCAGCAAAAGTCCAAAATGGTAGGATATTCTTCGTTTGATCTTATTTTCATGTTTACTGGTAGCGCAACTCTTGTTGCTTGGTAAAACACCACATGAACGCTCTCCATTTCAATCACTGAAAAGTGTCTACATTTTTGTTCTTCTTTTTCATTTCTAGTGTAGCCCTTGTAGCTTGCTTACTCCCATCGAACGCACACTACATTCTTAGCAATAAAGTAACCCATTTGGTTGCTGTAAAAGAGAAGTTAACACTTCATTTTTTTTTACTTACAGCGTAGCACTTTTTGCTTGCTTAGTCACTTTTATTACGCTGTCCGTGTTCTTTGGTTGCTGTAGAAAAATAAAATGTTAAGATATTCTACACTTTCTCTTATTCTTCTTCTTTTTCTTTATTTGTAGTGCAGCTCTTGTTGCTTCCTCGAACATCTCTATGTTAAACGCCGTCCATGTTCTTTGCAGAACATTCTAAATAGCTGAATGCTCCTCTAATGCCACTGGTTCTTGTTTCAGTTTTCCCAAGTTCACACCTTACAGCTTCATCATGTCTCAAATCTATCTTGTTCCCGACCAGAATGATGGGAACATTAGTACAGAAGCTATATGCTCTAAACTCTCCGGAGTGTCAATAAAGAAACACATGAGAATGGCATCTGTGTCTGGGTACGAGAGAAGGTCGTAGTCTATCATAATCGTCCTGATCAGCAGTATCCCATAAGGCCAGCTCAACCTGCTTTCCATCTACTTCAATATCTGCTACATAAGTTTCGAACACAGAGGGTATATAAAATTGGCGCCCGCCCGCTTAGCTCAGTAGGTAGAGCGTCGGTCTACGGATCGCGGGGTCGTGAGTTCGATCCTCAAGCGGGGCGTATGTTCTCCGTGACAATTTGATAAACGACATTGTGTCTGAAATCATAAGTCCTCCACCTCTGATTCATGTGGGGAAGTTGGCAGTTACTTGCGGAGGACAGGTTTGTACTGGTACAGAATCCAGGAACACTGGTTAGGTTAACTGCCCGCCGTTATATGACTGAAACACTGTTGAAAAACGGCGTTAAATCCAAAACAAAACAAAACCAAAAAAAAAAGGGTATATAAAATTTTGGAAATTGACCTTTGTTCAACACATGAATTAGGATGTTTTGCCGCATGAACTATCCCCAACTTTCACTAGCTTTTTGCGTATAGCAGCCATTGTTCTAATGTATTCAATTTTACTTCACGATAAAAAATGAAGAATGTTTTATAGAGTGTATAACATGCCACAAATAGATACGGGTTATCTGATATAAAAATAACTCAAAATGATTGCATTCATTGGTCTTTATTACTTGATCTTTATTACATACTAAATGTAGCTTATAAACATGTTTGTAATTAGATCTATATAAAATGATAACCCGCATTTTATTTGTTTTTGCACAAGCAGCGGTACGTTTGTTAATTTCTTGCCTACCTAGCGGGGAAAGTATACATTTATCCAAGCACGCGCCGGGGATAGATATTCCTGTCTTTCCCTAGGGAAAAACCTTGTCTAAAATAACGTGCACTAAGGTGACGTAACATAGTACTGGTACCGTTGTGACGTCTTAAACTTTATAAATAATGTCAGGAAATACCAAAAACCTATTTGTCTCCACGATGTATTTTGAACATGATAGGCAAGAAAAATGATCTAACATGTCTGCATGTGTAAGACAGCTGTTTTCACTACTCTCGGGACAGCATGGATAAAAAACCTCGCTAACGCTCGGTTTTCCATTTCACACTGTCCCTCGGGTAGGGAAAACCCCGTCTTACACAGGCAGGCATGTAAGATCCTTATAATCTTTTGTAGGAAAAATTAAGCGGATTTTGGCGAGGCTAAAAATAAAGAAAAAAAAAACGAAGGAAAATTTGACAGGTGAAAACGTTCAGAAAAAAAGGCAAATACAAAAAGGACTATATCGAAGATGTTTAATCAGAGATGTTGCTTATTTTGATTTTGTTTGCCCGGGAGGTAGGGGTGGGTGTGTGTGTGCGGGCGGGGTGTGTGTGTGTGGGGGGGGGGGGGTAGGGAGCCAGTTGTGATAATCAATTTATCATGTATTTTCTTAATATGGGTAATTTTGAATATAATTTTGAATATGCCAATTACAAAAACTTTAATTTCGTAATCAATAATGACAAAGAATAATAGGCTTACAAAAGAACATTCAAACTGAATAAAAGCATTCTTAGAGGCTGAGATAAATGGCGTCATAGTAAGTCTATATTGCATATTTGCAAAAAGTACAAAATAAAAGAAAAAAACTAGAAAATATGCCATTCACAAGTTTTGCAATTGTCTGTTTAAAAGCGATAAACTAAAAATGGGTCTGTGTTTTGAAGTTTGGATACTTTCATTTGATATGACAATACTTAGATAACATTAAGTAATTAGTAAGAATTAGATCTGTATTTTTACAGCAACAAATGAAATTGTGCTTTTCCTAAAAAGATGTATTTTCTGTTTTCTTAATTTCTGTGAAAGTTTATTTAATTTACCCTTAACAATTTTTTTTTTATAAAACTGAAGATAGCAAAAGTAAACATGGAAAGAAGCTCATACTGCCAGTTGCATTATAGTAAATTACACAAGCATTGATAAATATATTTCATAATCCTTTTAGATTAAAAGAAATGAAATTCAGCTGGCTTCTTTTTCTAAATAAAGATTATGTCAACATCGGTATCAGAATATAGAGGAATAAGACAGGATCTTTTGCAATAAGATTTGTAAGTAAATCTTTAGGAGATATAAAACGCAATCAAACTAAATAATATCACAGTCGCTTTATTTGATATTGTTCATGGGAGGTAATAAAATGCGAAACACCCTAACGTCCCATTGCACCGGCTTAAGCGGAACTCTATCATTAAGAAAGACATATATTTTAAGATGTTTTAATGATGATTTTTCAATAGTTTCGTGTTATATTGAAATTATTTTGTTTAAGAACTTCCTAATTATTTAAATGGCTTTCTTGTGCCAAAATTTTACAAAAAGGAATGGTTAATATATGTCCCTGTGCTAATTAAAAATTCACGATGACAGTCAAAACGGCCACACATCCCTTTGGAACACTCACGTTGCGAACATCACAAATCGTCTTCTAGACATCACGTGGATTACAAAAATAAATGCATATTAAAATAATTTGTGGACGCATGGGGACCCTTACTTCCTTCGTGACCATACAGATTAACAATGTATGTGGGTATGATATACAGCAGAAGGCAGCTGAAATCGCCGGATGCCAAGTGTTACGTATTCGTGATCGGTGATATGAAACAATAGTGAATTCAGTTGTTAGAGTGGAGATGTTTATACAATTTACTAACATTTCCAACAATATTCATGTTAACACATCAGATGCTGCCAAAAAAAAAAAAAAAAAAAAAAAAAAGCGAAACCAGTTCGGTCAGCTAAAATTACTTTCTGTCATGTGTATCCAGTGTATCCAGTGTATCTACATAAAATTGTAAAAAGTATATAAATCTAACTTCTCGCTTTTAATGAATATGAGAAAGACCCAAACTGTGAGCACAGTTCGAACTCATTACGGAAAGGAGCTAGGAAATAGGTCAAGGGAGATAACAATGCTTCTTTCATAACCAAATATTCTATTGTTTAAACATACAGTTTATATGTTGATTAAAAATAAAAACCGCACATGTGATACACTGAAGCCAAATATGGCTTATGAGACACCCATACAAAATACTGTTTTGAGCAAAATTGTTTTTATTAAAGATGTTATTTGTAGTATACATGTATATGAAACTCGCATTTTACACATGAATCAGATGTGGACTTGCCAAATAATCAACCTCTAGATTGGAAACCACATTATGTTATACCTAATGAGTTAACTAGGTGGACAAAATGCGTTATAAATAAATATGGAACTGAGAGTTAACATGTATATAGAGGTGCAAGAAAATCGGTCCAACCATTACATGTATTTCTATGTGAAGCGACTACACCAAACCATCCCCATAATTATTTACATCACAAAAGACTAAAAAAAACTACATATATATACATGTATATATATATCGTAAAATTATAAAATGACTTCACACGCTCGCTTAGTTTTTCTTAAATTTTAATATAAAGTCACAAACTAGTTTCGCCGTGAATGGCTCATCAGTGTGTCTAAATATATAACCACAAGAGAAAGGGAATTAATTCAATAGAATATATATATAATTCTTACTAATTCTAGTCAGATCTGTTAACACCAAATACCGCGTAAACTTGGAAAAAAGATATTTAAAGGTAAAAAGTAAAATATACCTCAGGCTTCTAAATTCTCATTTTTATCCATCGATTACTACTCATTTTCCAAGACCTTCACTAGGTAGCCATAGGAGACATCTGATATTCAAAAATGTCAAGTTCTTGACTGATGACGTCGGAAGTTCATCTTCCAGTCTAGGAAAAACAACAGTCTCCTCCATTTCCGTATAACTGTTTCATGCCCTTCACTGTTTGCCTTGTTCTCGGTGCTTCCAAGGGATCTACTTTCCAGATTTTATTCATGTCCGTTTTGGTTTAATCCATCGTCGAAAAGTCATCTCCATAGGACTCCATATCCATGTTGGTTTTATCCATCGTCGAAAATTCATTCCCAGGGGACTCCACGATCATGGCCTGTGTTAATATCACCAAAGACATGAAAGTGTTCCTCTGGGTACTAGCTGGAACCCTCAACCACTCCCCTGCTTCGCTTTCTCCATAGAGAAAGATTGCGCGGCCGCTTTAGGAGACGGTATTGAGTCCAGCTAGCCGGGATTCGAACTCAGACATTCAAATCCACAGGGCGTAACTCATTGCCCCAATGTTTGGGCCTGGTCCAAAGAAAAGGACCAGACCCTTCACTTTACTCTATATCTCGCGGTTAGCCAGTATCGAAGTAAGCGGCTAACCGGACACACTCTTACATAAAACGCCGAACTGCACGACGTTTAAGTTAGACTGCGCAATGATAATAGCAATGCGACCACATTTATTTATATGTGTACGTATCGATTATTGATTCCCGTGGTACCACGTTACAGATTCAAATTTACCAATATACCATGAGCTGTAGGTTATTGAATCGGGAAACGGTCTTAAGTGTAATTTCTATTTTAAACATTATAAGATTCAGCAAATTTAGCAAGTGTATTTCACAACTTACAAAGCATATTACAAGTTCTAACACGCACGCACATGTATAGCAATGACGCAGTAAAATATTAAATCATGTGAAAATAACAACAAAATAAGCACCATTATTTAACATTAATTCTGTATAAAAATAATGGGAGTGATTCAAATTCTGCATGATATAATTCATGGAACCATAGGAATTCTATAGTTATAGAAGACCGTAAATTTATGTTTGTTACAAACAAAGCAGACATAATTGGAAATACTGGTGAATGTGCTAATCAACATATTTTTCTACGATGTAATAACGAAGTACCCAATTGTGTTCTTTCCACATAAAATTATTTTCTATGCAACATAAATCTGATACCTCTCAGCAATACTAGTATATAACAAAACATTAATTAAATACTTACAGTTAAAGTAGTTTTATGCTATTTCTCATTTGCCTTAAAGTATCTCATTTGGTAAAATAGAAGTATAAATCTCATTTAATACCGCATTATATGCTGCGCCAAATAAACACTAATTCTGTACTGTTTAATTTAATTCTAAAAATAATCATATTTGGAAACGTTTTAATAATCTTTTATTATTATACACTTTCATAACTGAAAAGGTGAACACATTCTGATCTTACAAAAGCTCTAAACATACAAAAACATCAGCTAGGGATCAAGATTATAGAAATATATTATAACTAAGTTTCTTGTATCTACACGATAAGCAACTGCTGGTTATTTCACACTAAATATTATACCAGCTTTGCACTACTGTAAAAGTATTAAATGTCAAAATTGTCTGTACATTATCTTTTGTTTCGTTTTTACTCGTAGCGCAGTCGTTGTTGCTTCTCAAACACCTCTCGAACTCCTCCCATGTTCTTAGCAATCGAGTGATCGCTAGAATCTTCTACATCTTCTCTTCTATAGCTTCTTCTGTTTTACTTATAGTAACGCGCCTATATCTTTCACAAACACCTCTCGAATGCTCTCCGTGTTTTCAGCAGTACAGTTATACTAGAATATTAATTCTACATTTTGTCTTCTAGCTTCTTCTGTTTTACTAATAGCGCGCAACTCTTGTTACTTGCTCAAACACCCCTCGAGCGCCCTCCAAGTTCTAAGCAATACAGTAATTAATTTGGTTGCTGTAAATGTCAAAGATGTTAGAATATTCTACATTTGATCGTCTCCTTCTTTTTAACTTGTAGGGCAGCTCTAGTTGCTGCCTCAAACACCTCTATTATGCCGTCCATCTTCTTAGCAGAACACTCTAAATAGCAGTGCGCTCCAATGCGCTCAGCCATTGCACGCCCATCCTCTAATGCCACTGGTTTTTGATTCATGTTAGCAAGTTCACATCTTACAGCTTCGTCGTTTCTCAAATCTATCTTGTTTCCTACAAGAATGATAGGAACATTAGGACAGAAGTGTTTAACTTCTGGTGCCCACTTCTCAGGTATATTCTCCAAACTGTCTGGACTATCAATGGAAAAGCACATAAGAATGACATTGACAGTGTCTGGGTAGGACAGAGGTCGTAGTCTATCATAATCTTCCTGACCAGCAGTATCCCATAAGGCCATTTCAACCATTTTCCCATCCACTTCAATATCTGCTACATAGGTTTCGAACACAGTGGGTATATAAAATTCTGGGAATTGGCCCTTGCTAAACACGTGAAGAAGGCATGTTTTACCGCAGGAACCATCCCCAACTGTCACTAGCTTTTTACGTATAGCAGCCATTGTTCTGTTGTATTCAGCTTTTAAAATAGTTTTGACACGCATTTAATTTATAGTGTATTATAATCTAAAAATAGAAGCGAATATATGATCTAAAAATAACTCAAATTTATTTCGCTCATTGGTCGTTTTTACACTCTAAATATAGCTTATTTATAAGCATACGTGTTTTAATTAGGTTCACTGTAGATCTACATAAATCGTATTTTATTAGTTTTATCATCTTACGTCATTTGGTGTTATGTATTTTCACAACGTTTTTTTTTGTCCCCCATATCTTTTCCGGGAAAAATATGTTCTTTCCGCGACTTCCATTTCATATATTGGAAAACCCGGAAATAGGCAAATATCGCGGGAAAATTTGACAGGTGAAAACTTTCAACCAAAATGGCAAAAAGTAAGCTGCAAATACAGAAAGAACTGTTATCGAAACAGAAAAATGCAAAGCTCAATTTGTAAGCATTTAAAGAAATTCCTTGTCATTATATTTTATTCTGGATTTCGATGTTGTCATTTGTGATTAAAAATAATTAGTTTTCGTGATATGAAAAGAAGTTACAGACCTCTACAGGAACAAGGTCAGTAATTCGGTCGAAAAATGTGATTCCGTGGTATAGTCGAAAGAAGTCCATAATAAATAGATCCTAATTTTCCCATTTTCTGTGCAAATTCGTGTAGAACAAGTGCTTTAATCACACTTTTTCGCTAATTCTGCATGAAATGAGACCGTTTTCATGTTCATACAACCCACGTGGCAAGTTTTGCAGATCGGAACTGGAAGTAGGTGTTTATTGCGCGGAGGAGAGCAAATATGTGCCATTTTTAGGGTAGCAGACCACAACTGACTGGCATTTCACTAGGAACTATTCAACCCCCTATTTTCTTTTCATTTTTGCGTTAATTTGTGATAGAACTTTATAGGAAAAAGTGATGTTCTCTTAAGATACGTAAAGATGATATGAAGTTGTCGTTTTTTATATGAAACAAAGAAGGATTTGAATTACTGACCTTTAACCTACATACAAGATCTACATATACTCACTAATGTTTTGAGTCACTGTGACTAGATTCTGTCTTAACTCAACCTGTTTTGTAATGCACTTAAGTTTGCAGAACAAACCAAAGAAGTATAAAATACACAGAAATTATGGCAACAGGATCGAGTAGTCTAAATAATGAGACCTCGGGTAAACCGATTTTACATTTTGATATTTTACGTTGTCTACCTAGAGTACTCGGAGGCAGATATCGACAAGTCAAAAAAATATAACGATATTCAACTCGTAGAGTACAATTATTTGGACTACATGATCGAGATCTCGAGTAAGCTGGTGTCAGCGCGTTATCTTATTGAAACGTTTGCCGACTTGATCAATCGTATCACATCAACAGGCGCATATTAAAGTATTACACTGGAGATACGGCTGGCACGTAATAAACCGAATCTGGTCCAATTTTCAAACGACAACTGTTCATTTCTCAGACTTCCCGTGTGACAAAGTTTGCGGTCCCGATAACATAAAACCGGTAGTCCTGAAAAACTTAAGTGTACAAATTGCCCCCCTAGTCACCAAACTTTTCCAAAAATCTCTAGAAACAGGCACTATCCCTTCCAACTGGTCCAAGGCGAATGTCACTCCTCTCTTTAAGAAAGGTGATAAAAGCAACCCTGTAAACTATCGACCCATTTCCCTGACATGTGTTCTTTGCAAAGTTATGGAGCACATTGTCGCATCAAACATCACTAAACATTTCCAGGTCAACAACATACTTGATCACCTTCAACATGGCTTCAGGTCAAAACGGTCAGTTTAGGCAAGGGGTACCCAAACTGGGCCAGGACTTCTGAGTGACCAGGTTGTTTTTAATCCTTTTACTGTACATTTCGCCTTTTTATTAGCACTATCAGCTTTGTCTCAAATTCTCACAAATACTTCATGTATTACTTTATTTCTCCTGTACATTCCTGCTTTTAAACCCTTATGCACTGACGCGCACCTGCATAAAATACTCGCAAGGGTGTCATGCAGTATTTATAGATAGATAGATAAATTCATTCCTTCCCCCGTGTAGAAAAAAATAATAACATTAAAAAAACACCATTATCATAATAAACAAATCATCTGATCGGTTCCGTTAAGTTTTTGAGTAAATAGCTCATCATTATCATCATCATCATCATTTATCATGTATCAGTATTAGGACATTTATACAGTCTAAAGTCAATCATCATCATCATCATATTATTATTATCATTATTATTGAAACTAGTGAAGGAATGAAATAAGTAATATAAAAATAGATTGAATAAATAATATAAAAATAGATTTGTTTAATCATTTGAAGAATCACAAATTACAAGATACACTGCAGCGTTTTTTTTTTTCACCAAATTATTCGGCGAAATTCAGCCTCATTCCACCCTCAAAATAGTGTTTTTTTCCCCTGACCGATGCGTAATATTCCCCTACGAAAATACAAAAAAATGCCAATCAATTAAATCATAATTCACTAGTTCATTTTATTTATTTTCATCTAGAAAACAGTTCACCGCGGTATCTCGTGTTTTGTTTACATCGACACCGGTTTGAGTAACTTCCCTTGATAAATCAGTATCATTGAAGTTGAATGTACACTATTAAACCTATGTTAAACCTAACCCTAACCTTTAGTCAGTATATAGTACACTCAATATGTGCATACATCCAATAGGGGCAATTTAATGTTGATGATCATTGAAGCGCTTTATAATTTTGCACGACAACGATGTTGAATGTTAGTCTGTAAATGATTTCCATTCTATTTGTTTGGCCGGTAGTGTTGAGTTTTCCATCTTCTAGTCGGTCAGGGTTTGATTTTATGCTTTTGGAAGGGACTAGTCCAACGCATACACTTTTTAGCTCACCTGAGCACAAAGTGCTCAAAGGTGAGCTTTTGTGATCGCCCTGTGTTCGTCGTCTGTCGTCGTCAGACGTCCGTCCGTCCGTCATCAACAATTTGACTGTTAACACTCTAGAGGTCACAATTTTGACCCAATCTTAATGAAACTTGGTCAAAATGTTACCCTCAATAAAATCTTGGACGAGTTTGATATTGGGTCATCAGGGGTCAAAAACTAGGTCACCAGGTCAAATCAAAGGAAAAGCTTGTTAACACTCTAGAGGTCACAATTTTGGCCCAATCTTAATGAAATTTGGTCAGACTATTTCTCTCGATAAATTCTTGGGCGAATTTGATATTGGGTCATCTGGGGTCAAAAACTAGGTCACCAGGTCAAATCAAAGGAAAAGCTTGTTAACACTCTAGAGGTCACAATTTTGGCCCAATCTTAATGAAACTTGGTCATAATGTTACCCTCAATAAAATCTTGGTCGAGTTTCATATTGGGTCATCTGGGGTCAAAAACTATGTCACCAGGTCAAAGTAAAGGAAAAGTTTGTTAACACTGTAGAGGCCACATTTATGACTTTGTCTTCATGAATCTTGGTCAGAATGTTAATCTTGATGGTCTCAACGTCCAGTTTGAATCTGGGTCAAAAGCTAGCTCACCAGGTCAAATCAAAGGAAAAGCTAGTTAACACTGTAGAGGCCACATTTATGATCATATCTTAATGAAACTTGGTCAGAATGTTGATCTTGATGATCAATAGGTCAAGTTCAAATCTGGGTCAGGTGGGATCAAAAACTAGGTCACTAGGTCAAATCAAAGGAAAAGCTTGTTAACACTCTAGAGGCCACATTTATGACTGTATGTTCATGAAACTTAGTCAGAATGTTAATCTTGATGATCTTTTGGTCAAGTTCGAATCTTAGTCATGTGGGGTCAGAAACTGGGTCACCAAGTCAAATCAGAGGAAAAGCTAGTTAACACTTTAGAGACCACATTTATGACAATATCTTAATGAAACTTGGTCAGAATGTCAATCTTGATGATCTTTAGGTCAATAGGTCAGGTGAGCGATACAGGGCCTTCATGGCCCTCTTGTTTTACAGTTTGTTTTATATTGTGACAGGTCAGATGTAATGGTGACTGCAAATGTCAGAATTTGACAGAAATAAAAACGCAGCCACTCGGCAACAGATCCTTGTCTTTTGCAATGCAGCAATTGTGTGTGAGTCTCTCGCTTGATCTCTTGCATATTTCAGGAATTCAAATTTGGCTCCCAATAAGCTGAAAAAGGTGAAGAAAGCTGGCAGTGGCAGAAAACGGCTGAAACCTTTGTCTGACTTGAGGAGCAGGCAGTATGCCATTGGAACTGCTGGTAAGTTTAAAGTCTTAGTTAGGGCCTCAAAAGTTGATTGGTTGCTGGTTTTAATAACTTGTCCGCTTGACACCTCGGGCTAGAAACACTACATTGGGTCCTGTAGATTCCTTTCATGTGAGGCAAGCTGTCCAGCTGGCTTGCTAGTGTGAGGTCATGTGGGAATACTGTACATGGAGAGCATCTGCACTCGCTATGACTAGTTAGTAAGGTTGCTGAATTTGAAACTCCTTTCAGCTGTTGTTCAAGCATTTGGTCAGTTTGCAAGATGAAGTCAATTTTTTTTAAAATTTTGGCACCATATCTAAAAAAAAAGTTTATAGGGGCACATAGGGTCTTCCACACCTTGGTACTGGAACGCTGTCATAATTACGATCTGAAACAACTAGCTAAAAGGTAAATGGGCAGTTGTTTTGCCCAATGGGCTGAGTACTTATAGGAAACCATAGCAGCCGAGCATGTTTATCATTTATAATTGATACTGATGAACACATCTATCATTCTTTTAATGATGTGTCAGTAATAGTGTTAGATTTTTTTTGTTTCGTAAATAATTGGTTCACTTATATTGACCTGCTGAATTTCTAAAATGGATTGGTCTATCATTCAATTTGGGCAGTACCATTTATTATTCAAAGGGGTGTTCACTTAAAATTTTTTGACTGATTAGCGAAGAATGCAGACTTCCCACAGCATGGTATAAGCTGTCACTGGTGTAATTTTTCAGGAATGCAAGATAATTTTATTGTCAGTTGACTGGAGATACTTTATTTGTTTTTTAGCTCACCTGTCACAAAGTGACAAGGTGAGCTTTTGTGATCGCGCGGTGTCCGTCGTCCGTCGTCCGTCCGTGCGTCAGTGCGTCCGTGCGTGCGTCCGTAAACTTTTGCTTGTGACCACTCTAGAGGTCACATTTTTCATGGGATCTTTATGAAAGTTGGTCAGAATGTTCATCTTGATGATATCTAGGTCAAGTTCGAAACTGGGTCACGTGCCATTGAAAACTAGGTCAGTAGGTCTAAAAATAGAAAAACCTTGTGACCTCTCTAGAGGCCATATATTTCACAAGATCTTCATGAAAATTAGTCAGAATGTTCACCTTGATGATATCTAGGTCAAGTTCGAAACTGGGTCACGTGCCATCTAAAACTAGGTCAGTAGGTCTAAAAATAGAAAAACATTGTGACCTCTCTAGAGGCCATATATTTCACAAGATCTTCATGAAAATTGGTCAGAACGTTCACCTTGATGATATCTAGGTCAAGTTCGAAACTGGGTCACGTGCCATTTAAAACTAGGTCAGTAGGTCAAATAATAGAAAAACCTTGTGACCTCTCTAAAGGCCATATTTTTCATGGGATCTGTATGAAAGTTGGTCTGAATGTTCATCTTGATGATATCTAGGTCAAGTTCGAAACTGGGTCACGTGCGGTCAAAAACTAGGTCAGTAGGTCTAAAATAGAAAAACCTTGTGACCTCTCTAGAGGCCATATATTTCATGAGATCTTCATGAAAATTGGTCAGAATGTTCATCTTGATAATATCTAGGTCAAGTTTGAAAGTGGGTCACGTGTGGTCAAAAACTAGGTCAGTAGGTCAAATAATAGAAAAACCTTGTGACCTCTCTAGAGGCCATATTTTTTATGGGATCTGTATGAAAGTTGGTCTGAATGTTCATCTTGATGATATCTAGGTCAAGTTCGAAAGTGGGTCACGTGCCATCAAAAACTAGGTCAGTAGGTCAAATAATATAAAAAACCTTGTGACCTCTCTAAAGGCCATATTTTTCATGGGATCTGTATGAAAATTGGTCTGAATGTTCATCTTGATGATATCTAGGTCAAGTTCGAAACAGGGTCATGTGCGGTCAAAAACTAGGTCAGTAGGTCTAAAAATAGAAAAACCTTGTGACCTCTCTAGAGGCCATACTTGTGAATGGATCTCCATAAAAATTGGTCAGAATGTTCACCTTGATGATATCTAGGCCAAATTTGAAACTGGGTCACGTGCCTTCAAAAACTAGGTCAGTAGGTCAAATAATTAAAGAAAACCTTGTGACCTCTCTATAGGCCACACTTTTCATGGGATCTGTATGAAAGTTGGCCTGAATGTTCATCTTGATGATATCTAGGTCAAGTTTGAAACTGGGTCAACTGCGTTCAAAAACTAGGTCAGTAGGTCTAAAATTATTAAAATCTTTTGACCTCTCTAGAGGCCATATTTTTCAATGGATCTTTATGAAAATTGATCTGAATGTTCACCTTGATGATATCTAGGTCAAATTTGAAACTGGGTCACCTGCGGTCAAAAACTAGGCCAGTAGGTATAAAAGTAGAAAAACCTTGTGACCTCTCTAGAGGCCATATTTTTCATGAGATCTTCATGAAAATTAGTGAGAATGTTCACCTTGATGATATCTAGGTAAAATTCAAAACAGGGTCACGTACCTTCGAAAACTAGGTCAATAGGTCAAATAATAGAAAAACCTTACGACCATATTTTTCAATGGATCTTCATGAAAATTGGTCAGAATTTTTATCTTGATAATATCTAGGTCAAGTTCAAAACTGGGTCACATGAGCTCAAAAACTAGGTCACTATGTCAAATAATAGAAAAAACGACGTCATACTCAAAACTGGGTCATGTGGGAAGAGGTGAGCGATTCAGGACCATCATGGTCCTCTTGTTTTTTTTTTTTCATAAAAGTTACAAAAAGAGATTGTTGATTGTTAAGCAAACTTCTAAAAGGCATCACTGAAAGTTTGTTACATGTACTGTCTGAACGAGTTAATGCTCTATTATTACAATTTTTGACATGTTGTTAGTGAATATTTGCAATATTGAAGTAAAATATGTGAATAAAATATTAACTATAGCATAGATAAATAGAAAATTGAATTATGATACAAAATGAAAAGAAAATTTGGGATATAATATCTGTGGCTAGTGAACCCAGATCATACATTTTCATACGTAACAATGCCACTCATGAAATATTGCAACTTGTGTTTACTTTGTGAAAAATACTTTGGTTTTACACTGAATCTCACAAAATATCATCTAAATATAAATCTTAAATCAAATTGCAGCTCCTGACTCTAATGTGCATTACTATAAGTTTACTGGAAAGCAGACAAAAAACTGGAAACCAGTGGGGAAACAGCTTAGAGATTACCTGTATCATCTTATAGACAGTGGTGTCAGGTAAGACAGTGGTGTCAGGTAGGACATTGGTGTTAGGTAGGACATTGGTGTTAGGTAAGGTGGTGGTATTACATAAGACAGTGGTACAGGGTAAGATTTTGGTGTCTGGGTAGGTATCAGGTAAGATTGTATGTTAGGTAAGACGATGGTATTAGTAAGACAGTGGTATACGGCAAGACAGTGGTGTTAGATAGGGCCATTGTGTCATAAGACTGGTGTCAGTGAGACAGTTGGATCAGGTAAGACATTGATGTCAGGTAATACAGACATCCCAACTTTTTCTGAATGCCAAGTGGGAGTTTTTGCTTTCCAAAGTGGGAGATTGAGGTGTTCAAGTGGGAGATTTTATACCGCAGTAATAATGTTCATGATAACGAAGCTTTTAACAAATCTAATGGTAATATAAACTTATTTGCCCAAATACAATCACTAGTCTTAAAAAAAATCACTTGTCTATATCAAAGAAGTATAAAATACACAGAATGGCAACTGGCTGTAATCTCGCATGATATCGTGTCAGAGTGTGAATCGGCGTTATCTTAGTCACAACAAACATCGGCGAGCATGGAGTTACACTTTGTACCTTTAAAACTATATTTAAAATACATGTTAACTTCTAAAACAACCTTAGTTTAATGTGAAATAATCTTCAGACACAAAATAAACGTTTTATTACCATAAAAAATGCGTAGTCATACGGTGATAATTAATTTACCAATGAATAATTGACTGTGCATACAAAATGGCGCGTGGAGAACGCATCGCTTCCGGTAAACGAGATCCCATTCAGTTGTCACGGGATGTTAGCGAGATTTGCTCTATATGCCTTTCAAGTTGCCGATCTATTTATTTTTATAGCTCTTTGTCTATATCTATTATTCATGCATTTTTAATGTTTTGGAACAATAATACATGAAGCCTTCTGTGCAAAATTAAATAGTTATGGCACTTTAGGCACTATGTCTAAATTCAAAACAACACTGAGAATTAAACCTGCACTTTTATTTCTTTTGTTGGAAAGAAGACTCCCCAGGTGAATTTTACATGACAAACAGTACAGCTTTTAGAACTGTAAAAACAAAATGTATATAGCTAAAAGAATAAAAGTTCAAGCAATAGAAAATTTACTATTTCATTCTCATCCCTGTCAACCAGTATTTAAAACCCCTGGCTCAAATACTTTTATTGATCAAAATCCTGTTATCCAAAATTGAATGTCCGGGTATTGTTACACTTTCGTAGATTTGCCTAAATCTCCAGTTAAAAGAATGTGTTTGACAAATTGTTATGATGCAAAGACAGTTTAACAGCATTTGATTGTAAGTGATATTAAAATTTACCATGACATTTCCTCTTATCAAAATGATTTTAAGAGAAATGTTTTTTAAAACCTAGCAGGTTGACTCGGCGACCATCTACTTTCGATTTCAAAAAGTTACAGAAAAAGTTAAAGCCAGTATAATTGATAATCTAAATTTGATTGAATTTAATTAGATATCTAATGTCTGGATTTTAATTTCAGTTGTGACACATTAATCAACACCTGGCTTTGTTAAATCGTGTAATAAAAAATAATCAGCACGGGTAGAATAAGGTGCGAAAATATCCGAAAGCTGTTGTTTACAGACTCGTCAGTAGTGATACAGTATCAGATAGGCGCAAAGAAGTGGATTACTTCATAATTTTTGTGTGTTTATGTTGTTTTTTTGTTGTTTTTTTCAATCGGGAGATTGGGACTTCTGATCGGGGTGATCGGGTTTTTCAACCAGAATCGGGAGAAACCCGATCGAATCGGGAGAGTTGGGATGTCTGGTAATACAGTGGTGTCAGTTAAGGCAGTGGTGTAAGTAAAAAAGTGGTGTCAGGCTGTACAGTGGTTTCAGCCAAAACAGTGGTGTTGGGCAATACAATGACATCGTTAAGACAGTTGTGTCAGGCAGGACATATGTGTGCAATTAAATGTTGATGTTTGATAAAGCAGTGATGTTGGAAAAGATCATGGTTTTTAGCTCGACTATTCATAGAATAGTAGAGCTATTGGACTCACCCATGCGTTCGCGTCCGCGTCCCGATTTGGTTAAGTTTTTGTATGTAAGCTGGTATCTCAGTAACCACTTGTGGGAATGGATTGAAACTTCACACACTTATTCACTGTGATAAACTGACCTATATTGCACAGGTTCCATAACTCTATTTTGCTTTTTTACAAAATTATGCCCCTTTTTCGACTTAGAAATTTTTGGTTAAGGTTTTGTATGTAAGCTGGTATCTCAGTAACCACTAGTGGGAATGGATTGAAACTTCAGACACTTATTTACTGTGATAAACTGACTTACATTGCACAGGTTCCATAACTCTATTTTGCATTTTTACAAAATTATGCCCCTTTTTTGACTTAGAATTTTTTGGTTAAGGTTTTGTATGTAAGCTGGTATCTCAGTACTCACTAATTGGAATGAATTGAAACTTCACACACTTATTCACTGTCATGATCTGACATGCACAAAGCAGGTCCCATAACTTTATTTTGCTTTTTTTCAAAGTTATGCCCCTTTTTCAACATAGAAATTTTTGGTTAAGTTTTTTGTATGTAAGCTGGTATCTCAGTATCCACTAATGGGAAAGGATTGAAATTTCACACACTTGTTCACTTTCATGATATGACATGCAATGCAAAGGGTCAATAATTCAACTTCGCATTATACAAAATTATGCCCCTTTTTCAACTTAGGAGTTTTTGGTTAAATTCCTATGTAAGCTGGTATCTCAGTACCCACTAATGGGAATGGATTGAAACTTCACACACTTGTCCACTGTCATGAGCTGATAAGCACTATGTAGGTTCCATAATCCTATTTTGCTTTTTTACTAAATTATGTCCCTTTTTCGACTTCCGTATTCATTCAATCGACAAGGCTGTTGAATAGTCAAGCGTTGCTGTCCTCCGACAGCTCTTGTTAGGTAAGCTAGTTATATCGAGTGAGGCAATGATATTAGACAGGACATTGATTAATTTTATTAGACAGTGGTACAAATCTTTAACCAGATTTCCACAGAAAACACTACTTGAGATTTGGTACGAAACTACCACATGGAAAGGAAGGTTGGTAATGATCACTTTGACATGGTGTTACTAACTGACTAAGTTTTTACTATTGATTGATAACTATATATCTGAATGGTGCACCTTACATTTCATAATTTTCTCTGATTTATGCAGTGATTTTAAATTAGGGCCTACTACCTTTGCAAAATGTCCCAAGTGAACACATTGTTGTGTGTCATTTAGTATTGTCGCTCTTCATGTTGTTGCCTGTTCTGTCTTGGCTCATGTCATACTGTATTGTGCGTCAACCGAAATCACGTAGATGACATACAACATGAGCTATATAGGATTTCGTATTAGAACCATTTTATTACTTAAAAATCATTTCATGTTCATGAATTAGTAATTTGCTCAGGGCATTTCTGTTTTATTATTGGGAGCAAAACATGGCTCAGCTTTGAAATTTACATTTAACAGCAAGTTACTAGATGCGTACTTAGAACATTTGATTGATGCAATAATATTTTGTATATAAGCATTTTGGTCTGTTAAAATTGCATAAAATAAACTCCTTTTTAAAAAGAAATAATATGTCCTTAAAGTGATAAAATGTTGCTGCACTGAAGTATTCATATATCTAAAAAAAATGAAAAATTTTAATTCTGTAACTATTTTCCATAGTTTAGTGGACAGGATTCTTACAAAAGGTTCTTTGATACCATTACCTTATTAGTCCCCTACTGGTTGAAAACCAGTTTCGGGGACTATAGGAATGCACTTTTCCGTCATTCCGTCTGTCCGTCCGTCCGTCTGTCCGTCCGTCCGTCTGTCCGTCCGTCCGTCCGTCCGTCCGCAATTTCGTGTCCGGTCCATAACTCTGCCATCCATGAAGGGATTTTAATATTACTTGGCACAAATGTTCCCCATGATGAGACGACGTGTCATGCGCAAAACCCGGACCTCTAGCTCAAAGGTCAAGGTCACAATTGGAGGTCAAAGGTCAACAGGGCTTTTTTCCTGTCCGGTCCACAACTCTCCCATCCTTGAAGGGATTTTAGTATTACTTGGCACAAATGTTCCCCATGATGAGATGATGTGTCATGCGCAAATCCCGGACCCCTAGCTCAAAGGTCAAGGTCACAATTGGAGGTCAACGGTCAACAGGGCTTTTTTCCTGTCCGGTCCATAACTCGCCCATCCATGAAGAGATTTTAATATTACTTGGCACAAATGTTCCCCATGAGGAGACGACGTGTCGTGCGCAAAACCTGGACCCCTAGCTTAAAGGTCAAGGTCACAATTGGAGGTCAAAGGTCAACAAGGCTTTTTTCCTGTCCGGTCCATAACTTTCCCATCTATGAAGGGATTTTAATATTACTTGGCACAAATGTACCTCATAATAAGACGATGTGTCATGCACAACTTTCAGACCCCTAGCTCAAAGGTCAAGGTCACACTTAGCAGTCAAATGTTAACATAGCATGAACAGGGTCTGTTTCGTGTCGGTCCATAACTCTGACATTCATTAAGGAATTTTAATATCACTTAGCACAAGTGTTCCCCATGATGAGACGACGTGTCATGCGCAAATCCCAGACCCTAGCTCAAAGGTCAAGGTCACAATTGGGGGTCAAAGGTCAACAGAATTTTTTTCCTGTCCCGTCCATAACTCTGCCATCCATGAAGGGATTTTAATATTACTTGGCACAAATGTTCCCATGATGAGACAACATGTCATGCGCAAAGCCCAGACCCTTAGCTCAAAGGTCAAGGTCACAATTGGAGGTCAAAGGTCAATAAGGTTTTTGCCCTGTCCGATCCAGAACTCTGTCATCCATCAAGGGATTACAGTATTACTTGGCATAAATGTTTCCCATGATGAGACGACGTGTCATGCGCAACACCCAATACCCTAGCTTAAATGTCAAGGTCACACTTTGAGATCAAAGGTCAAGAGGATTTTTTTCCTGTCCGGTCTATAACTTTGTCATGCAAAGCAGGATTTAGATATCAGTTGGCACAAATATTCCCCTGGATGAGACAACATGTCATGCGCAAGAACCAGGTCCCTAGGTCTAAGGTCAAGGTCATATTTAGAGGTCAAAGGTCAAATTCACGAATGACTTTGTACGGGACATTTCTTCTTCATGCATGGAGGGATTTTGATGTAACTTGGACCAAATGTTCACCACCATGAGGCACCCTTGTTTTTAGAATTACGTCCCTTTGTTGTTACTATAAATAGATTTTATTGTAACTTTTTTATTACTGGCGGTAGAGAAAAATCGAGACCACTTTTCTGTGGTACAGCATGCATGTTACATCCAATTTTTAGGTGTATTTTGACCTATCTCTACCTGGTAAAGAGTTTCTTGTGGACTTGTATTATATAGATTTTTTTTTTTTTTTTTTTTAAAAGATTAATTTCCCTTTGTTGTTACTATAAATAACTTACATGATAACATTTTTATAATTAGCCAATAAATTTTAATCCAAGTGTTTTGTTATAACATATTGTATATATAGTACAATATTGTTTATACATCATTGACAGATATCAGTTCATTATGTTATACTGCAGTAGAGAAAATTAGGTGCCTTCCAGTAGGGGACTTTGTATTGCATGGCATTACTTCATTCACTTGTTTCTTCCAGAACGGTGGGAAGTAAACCACAGTTTTCTAACAATGAAGATGTTCAGCAGCTGTTAAATGAATTAAAGTTACAGTAAGTAAACAGGATTATCCCCCTTCTTAAGTTAGAATATTTTGGTGAAAGTTTCGCACATAAGCTGAATCCTTTAAAACTTTTCATGTCTTTGTCATCATGAAATGAGTAACACCATGAGAAAACCAACATAGTGCATTTGCGACCAGCATGGATCCAGACCAGCCTCAGCAGCGCATCCCCACAGTCTGGTCAGGATCCATGCTGTTCTCTTTCAAAGCCTATTGCAATTAGAGAAACCGTTGGCAAACATGGTGCGGCTGAAATGACAATTCTGAGTTTTATTTAATATCTCCTGCTGAAGTTTACAAAATTATGACCTGTTCTTTCAGTTTTTAATTTCTTTTAAATAAAGATTGTGTGTGTAAGCCAGTTTTATGTGGAAGTTTCAAATAATGCTTGCTGTCATGTCATTAGACAATTCTTTTTAGCTCGTCTAATTTTTTGAAAACAAATGAGTTATTGTCATCACTTGATTGGTGTTGGCGTTGCCTGGTTAGGTTCTAAAGTGAGACTTTTCAGAATTTTTTTTTTTGTGTCAAAAAATGAATACAAATAAGGGGGTTATGCCTTTAGAGCATCAGTAACTTGATTTCTAACATCACTGACCAAGTTTAAAGCATAAGAAGTGCAGTTTTGCAACTTTTTGTTAAAAGGTCACCAGGTCAAATAAAAAAAAGCTTGTTTACACTCTAGGGGCCACATTTGTGATTCAGTCTTCACAGGGGTCAAATTTAGCAACATTTCTACTAGCTAAAAGTAGCTAGTGCCCTTTTTGTTCACCAGCTAAAATGAAAAGATACCGGCTAATATTTAACAATAATATTTAATTACTTTATTAATATTTTACTGGCCAAACCCTACTGATTAATCTCTGTAGCCAGTCACAAAAAAAATTCTATTAGCTTAAAACAGCTAGTGCCATTTTTATCCACTTACAAGCTAAAGTCAAATCCTTCCATGTTAACTTGATGCAAGCTGCAATCATGCATTATATATGAGTTTTTTTTGAACAATGATAACATTCCTTTCATGCAGAAAAATGTATACCTGCAGAACAAACTTTATTCAAATTTTGAAGACATTTGCTTGGTATATTATTGACTAGCTGAAATTAGCTGGTTCATTCCAAGCCCACTAGCTTTTCTCAAATTCCACTAGCAGTAAGCTTGTATGCTTGTCTAAATTTGAACCCTGCTTTATAAAACTTAGAATGTTTATTACAAAGTCTGGGTCACGTGAGATCAAAAACTAGGTCACTAGGTTGAATCAAAGGAAAAGCTTGTTTACACTCTAGAGGCCACTTTTTTGCTCTAATCTTTATAAAAAATGGTCAGAATATTTGTTTCTGTGAAATGTCAGACAGATTAGAAATGAGTCAGGTTGGGTCAAAAACTAAATCACTAGGCCAAATCGAAGAAAAATCTTGTTTACAGCTAGAGGCCACATTTTTGCTCCAATCTTCATGAAACTTGGTCAGAATGTTTATCTCCTTGAAATCTCTGAGGAGTTTGAAACTGGTCTTGTGGTGTCAAAAATTTGATCACTAGGTCAGACATGTTTACACAGTTATGGTGAGGAACTAGTGCCATTTTAGCCCTCTTTTTAGATTTCATGGTTACGACAATCCACAAAATCAAGTACCAACAAACAAACAAATTCCAATGATAAATTTAACTTGGTAAGTGATATACATAAATTCTTGTCCCAACAAGAGACATTTTGGTTTAAACCACGAAATTTTATACCCATGAAATCAAATGATTCCAAAGTGATGTGACAGGGTTTGACTGAGGGGTATACTATCACGTGTCTCATTAATACTACATTAATTGCAGTAATTTGAAATTTTAGATTGAAAGCAAAGATGCACACGATAAGGGTACCCAACAAAAGGCATGGAATTTATAACAAACTCAAAGCACAGACAGAGGAACTAAAGGCTGAATTTGATGCACTAACCCAACAACAACTTCAGCTTGAAAAGGCAATCAGAGAGGAAGAAAGGTAAAAGTTTTTTCTGCAACTTTTTGAATAGAATAATCTAGGACTGCTTTTTGTTGAGTCCGCTGGCAGTGAGCTCGACATAGTTGTCACAATGGCGGTTTGGTGTATGTGGGTGCATGTGTCCGTCCGTGCATGCGGCCGTCAGAGTTTGTCCGGGCTGCAACTTATCCATGGATCAAGGGATTCTTAAATAACTTGGCAAATATGTTTGCCTAAATGATACGGTGTGTCGGGTGCAAGAACCAGATTGGTAGCTTAAAGGTCAAGTTCATACTTGAGGTCAACTCGGTCAAAACTTGGTGCTGTTTTGCTTGTCTGGGCTGTAACTCAGCCATGCATTTAGAGATTCTTAAATACTTTGGCACAAATGTTTGCCTTGATAAGATGATGTGTCGTGTGCAACAACCAGATTGATAACTTTAAGGTCAAGGTCATACATGGAGGTCAAATGTCAAAACTTGGTGCAGTTTTCCTTGTTCGTGCTTTCATAGATAACTTTGCCTCAATGAGACAGTCTGTCAGGCTTAAGTAGTTGAAAGGTCAAGGTCAAAAGTTGATGCAGTTTCTCTTGTCTGGGCTGTAACTTAGCCATGGATGGAGATGCTCTTAAATAACTTGGCAGAAATGTTTGCCACAATCAGTTCTGTCACCGCCAAATAGTATCATAAATGTTAGGCCTTTTGACAGCTGGCGCCCGTGGCATCTAGTTTGCATAATAGTCGTACTGCTTATAAAGTCAGCCAGGTCGGTGGTTCTACCCAGGTGCCCGCTCGTGATGAAATAGTGCACGGAGGGGCACCTGGGGTCTTCCTCCACCATTAAAGCTGGAAAGTCGCCATATGACCTAAAATTGTGTCGGTGCGACGTTAAACCCAACAAAATAAATAAAATAAATATAAAGTCAGCCATTTGTAAATGGAAAAGTAGTCAATGTAAGCTGATGGTCTGTAATAACAGGTGAAATAGGACAAGTTTGAGATAGTCCAAAGGGGTAATTTTAAAAATAGCAAAGCATGACAGTTGTGAGATAGCACAAAATGGTAGTTTTGAAAATAGCAAAACATGACAGTTTTGAGATAGTGCAAAAGGGTAGTTTTGAGATAGCAAAGCATGACCATTTGAGATAGTGAAACAGGACAGATTAAGATTGTTCAAAAGGGTAATTTTGAAAATAGCAGAACATGACAGTTTTGTGATGATTCAAAAGGGTAGTTTTGAAAATAGCAAAAAATGACAGTTTTGAGATAGTTCAAAAGGCTAGTTTTGAAAATAGCAAAACATGACAGTTTTGAGATAGTGCAAAAGGGTAGTTTTGAAAATAGCAAAACATGACAATTTTGAGATAGTGCAAAAGGGTAGTTTTAATGACAATTTTGAGATAGTGCAAAAGGGTAGTTTTGAAAATAGCAAAACATGACAGTTTTGAGATAGTGCAAAAGGTTTTGAAATAAGCAAAACATGACAATTTTGAGATAGTGAAACAAGGCAGTTTTTACTTAGCAAAACAGGACAGTTTTAAGGTAGCAAATCAGGTCAGTTTTGAGATAGTCTTTAATTGAAACACTGTACATAGCGTGACCCTCCTTAGAATGGTCACCTGTACGTCGGGTGACCCTCATTAGAATGGTCACCTGTACGTAGCCTGACCCTACTTAGAATGGTCACCTGTACGTAGCGTGACCCTCCTTAGAATGGTCACCTGTACGTAGCGTGACCCTCCTTAGAATGGTCACCTGTACGTAGCGTGACCCTCCTTAGAATGGTCACCTGTACGTAGCGTGACCCTCCTTAGAATGGTCACCTGTACGTAGCGTGACCCTCCTTAGAATGGTCACCTGTACGTAGCGTGACCCTTCTTAGAATGGTCCCCTGTACGTAGCATGACCCTCCTTAGAATGGTCACCTGGTCCAGTTGTGGGAATTTCCTGTTTGGTGATAGTGTGACCCTGTCATCAAATGCAGTTAGCAACCTGTTGAAAAGTCAGCAAAATGTTCTGTAGCAGTCACTTATTCTACTATGTGGTAAAATGACCAGGTGATATTTGTTTCAGTGTAAATGTGTGAACAACCTCCCAGGTAGTTAATTTGTCTAAAATCAAAAACGGTGAAAAATAATGATTTGACTAAATTTTGTATCTGTTATTCCAGGGCAATAGAGAGTCTTGAAGACCTTGAGAATACAAGTCACCCAGTACAGCTTAAAATTCAGGTAATAATTTCATAAATAATGGAAGTACTGATTTAATTACTTGGAGTTTATAACCTTTTTGCCACCTACCCCTTAAAAATATTTTAGCAGGGTGGCACTGTAGGTTTGCCTTTGTCCATCTATATATATATCTGTCCAAATTTTTGTTGTACATATCTCAAAAAGTATAGGATTATTATTCAGCAGGTGAAGTTGTGCACCTGATTTTTAGCTTGACTGTTCAAAGAATAGGTAGAGCTATTGGACTCGCCCATGACTCGGCCTTCGCGGCCATGTCCCTATTTGGTAAATTTTTTGTATGTAAGCTGGTATCTCAGTAACCACTCGTTGGAATGGATTGAAACTTCAGACACTTATTCACTGTGATAAACTGACTTACACTGCACAGGTGTTATGACACTAGTTTGCTTTTTTACAAAATTATGCCCCTTTTTTAACTTGGAAATTTTTGGTTAATGTTTTATATGTAAGCTCGTATCTCAGTACCCACTGAAGGGAATGGATCGAAACTTCACTCACTTGTTCACTGTGATGATCTGACTTGCAGTGCACAGATTCCATAACTCTACATTGCACTTTTACAAAATTATGCCCCTTTTTTGACTTAGCTGTTTTTGGTTAAGTTTTTGTATGTAAGCTTGTATCTCAGTACCCACTAATGGGAATGGATTGAAACTTCATACACTAGTTCACTGTCATGATCTGACATGCCATGTACAGGTTTCATAACCCTCTTTTGCAAATTTGCAAAATTATGCCCCATATTCAACTTTAATATTCATTCAATTGACAAGACTGTTGAATAGTCAAGCGCTGCTGTCTTCCGACAGCTCTTGTTTGTTTTGGATTTTACTTTGTAAGACTTCAGTTGTACAGAGTAAGGTATGCAAGGTGGGCAGTTTACCTATATTGTCGTCCTCTATTCTTTTACAGTGCAGACTTGTTCTCTGCAAGTGACTCGCATCTTCTCCACTATATGTCAAATAAATCTGGTATAATAATAATAATAATATATGTCTCAGAGGTAGAGTGCAAGTGACTTTAGACACACTGCATTGATCTTGCAGACTTTTGATACTAAGTTTTGTACTCTGTCTACTGAGCATCCTGGGCAAATATGGAATGGAATATGGTTTGTTTTTAGGTTATCAGGGTTCCAAAACATTTTTAGCTCATCTGATTTTGAAAAAAATCTATGAGATATTGTTGTCACTTGATCATCGGCATTGGTTAAAATTTTTGTTTAGGTCCACCTTTTCTCAAAACCTGTAAGAGCTACAGCTTTGAAACTTTGCACACTTTTTTATCATCATTAGTTGACTATGTAGGCCAAGAAACATAACTCTGATTTGCATTTTGTCAGAATTATGGCCCTTTTTCTACTTAATAGAAATTATGAACTGTAACTCTTTCCTTACATACTGTCCAGCACTTGCAGACGAGCGGTGGCATCTGTAGGCGGTGCTCTTGTTCAGTTATGTAATTGCTGACAGTTAATCTAACCAGTGTTCCTTGATTCCGGTTCCTGACCTATTCTTAGCAAGTAACTGCTAACTTCTCCACATGATTTAGAAGTGGAGGACGAATGCTTTCAGACAAAATGTTTTTTTATCAAATTGTCATGAAGAACATTGACCTCACTGGGGGATCAAACACATGACCCCTTGATCCAATTAAGCTAAGTGGGTCAGATGAAATGCAATGTTACACAATTTAACCACATTGTCTTTCTGGGAATGACTCTATGTGCAAAAGTCTGTGATAGAATAAATGTTCAGGCAGATGAAAACAGGCACCTGGTATATTAATTTTTTTCATTTCCTAAAAAAGTAAATTGTGTTTAAAGCAGACTTGAAACAAGATGGTCATGGACTCTGATCAGAGAAAAAGCTCAATAAAACTTCGCTACAGGGATAAAGCTGGGAGTTTGAAAAATTGAAAAATAATGTGGGAATTGACAGGGAATTTTATGGAAAAAAAATTGGAGAAAAAATGTTGTCTGCTTGTTGTTTCTCTCCTACCATTATGAAACAACTTTACTTCTTCGTAGTGAATGTGATATTAGTATGTTTTAAAGCGATTTGTATTAAAAAACATTGGATTAATGTAACATACATATTAAAAACAAGGAGCTTGGCTTAATTATGGTAAAGCAGAGGGTTGAGGCCATATGTACCTTTTTTTGTGAGCTGTACCCAACAAAAATGATCTGAGAAAACCACCTTTCATTGGGGAAATTTACATACAGATTCACTTCAGGACCTACTTTTGTATTTCCATAGCCATCTTGTAAACGTAGACAGTTTTTTCACATCTTCAATATATATACATCTATTTTCAGATTCCTGAGGACACATTAGACCTGCCTAAAATGGTATTCTGAAAAGTGACAGTTGAAAATAATTGCTAATTGACCCTCAAGTCATTTACTCGAGGATATTTGAAGTATGAGATTTTTGCCCTGTGAAATTCTGAAATGGATGCTTTGAAGTTGGAAAAAAAATGTGATACTATGCGATTAAAACTGCAAATTCAGTTGAGAACAAAAGATGGCAAGGCTTCAGCTGTAATGATCTTACTTCATCAGTCCAGACAAAAGTGCAGTTACCCAAACATAACTTCTCCCAGTGCCTGTGATGTTCCTCCGCTGGAGCAAACAGCTATTTTCAATACAGAAAATTCTGTTTTAAATGTTTTGAACAAATCCATATTATTAGTGTTACGGGCAATACACTGTTGTATTTTATGTATTGTCTTGGGTATTTTAGTACACACATTGTTCACTAGTTCGGTTCTTGAAATAAAACAAGTATACCGGTAATTGTTGCTACATGCCTGTTAAAATTAGTTCATTTTCATATACTGAAAAAAAAAGAGATCAAAATAACACATCTGAAACTGTAAGTTACTGGTATAAACATGTATTTTTCTGCATGAGTTCCTGCTTTAGGACTGTGTTCCTTCTAACTGAGTTCTTGTTATAACTAAGTAAATTTTATCGAAAGATTGCATGTATATGAAATAAGGCAAAAACTATTGAGATGATAGGATGCTCTTCGTATTTGAATGTTTGCTTCATCCGAGTTCGCTATTTCTTTGTTATATACTTCCAAGTTTGTGTCCGAGCTGCTGGGTAAAATGAAAGGTGAAAGTAGGTATTTCCTGTTGTCTACCTATGCAATATTAGTGTTTTCATCATGTGTCTCAGTTATGTGACCATGGTTTCATTGCATTATGGCCAAGGTACTCTATATTTTTATGACAGGACCTTCCGGACAAGGGTAGTCTTATAAGATGTGAAAGGTGGAAAATGCTGATAAAACATGTTATGTATTGTTATTAACTCACTTGAGCCAAAGGCTCATAGTGAGCTTTTATGACCGCTTGATATCTGTTGTCCATCGTGCGTCCGTCAACAATTTCTAAAAGAAGTCTTGTTCTTCAAAACCACTGGGCAGATTTACACCAAACTTCACAGGAATGATCCTTGGGTGGTCCCACTTTCAAAATTGTTCAAAGATTTGAATTCCACACAGAACTCTGGTTGCCCTGGCAACCGAAAGGAAAAACTTAAAAAGTCTTCTTGTCAAAAATCGCAAGGCATAGAGCCTTGATATGTGGCATGTGACATCTAAAGGTCATCTATGAAGATTGTTCAAATTACGCCCCTGGGTTGAAAAGAACCCCGGGGGGTCCCATGTTTTACATAGACTTATATAGGAAAAAACTTTAAAAATCTTGTTGTCTGTACTCACAAGACCTAAGCCTTTGGTATTTGGTATGTAGCATGTGGCTCTCTACCAAGATTATTCAAATTATTACCCTGTGATGAAAATAGGCCCTGCCCGGGGGTCCCAAGTTTTACATAGACTTAATATAGGAAAAAACTTTAAAAATCTTCTTGCCTGAAAGTTCAAGGCCAAGGCCTTTGATATTGGTATGTATTATTGCCTAGTGGGTCCCTAACAAGATTGTTCAAATTATGCCCCTGGGTTGAAAAGGGGCCCCGCCCTGGGGTTCACTTGTTATATAGGAAGAAATACTTTAAAAATTATCTGATCATATTTCCTAGACTGTTTAATTATAATTACCTGATGACCCCAAGTAATTAGGGGTCACTTGACCTACTGACCTACTTTTTTGTTTTTTAAGATACAGCCTTGAAATTTGGATGACATATACAGTTTTGCACACCGATCTTAAAACTGACTTTCAGTGACCTTGAATGTGACCTACTGACCTACTGTCTTAATATTTTAGCATCAGTTTGACATTTGAAACATGTATTTCATATTACTCAGGTGAGCTATCCGGGTTCATCAAAACTGGTATTTTCTGATCAGAGTTGAATAATAAACACCAATTTAAGAAACAAAACTTATTATATTATTTTCATATTTTGGGCAAAGTTGATACTTTTCTGGAAAGTAGGTTAAATTCTGAGTATTTGAAGTAGTTCTCTACAACTTGGTTTCACATCAGGGATATCATTTTAGATATGAATGACAGAAATTGATGTGATGGCTTTTTGAGTACTTGTGACTGTTTCTTGCATATGAGTAATAGAAATAAGAAAACTAAGGTCGTATGATACATAATTTGATGAAAAGTTGTCATATTCTGCAGTCAATCCCATATTGTGTTGGTTTTCTGATTGCTTAAAGACAGGCCTTCAGGACAAGTGTAGTCTCGCAAGAAGTGAAAGGCTTGAAGTGCAGATAAAACATCTTATACACCGTTATTTTTATGAAGAAAATGATAGCGGAGGAAATTTAGTATCTTCTAACCTTTAAAATGAATGGAAATTTAATTTTTATTGGGATTTGATTTTTTTTTGATGTTACCACAAAAATCCCCCCACCCCACCATGAATATCAACGATTTCATAGTAGTACTGAACATGTCTTGAATAGTGCCAAATCTGTATCAGGGGAGGTAAAGTGAAAGCCAGGATTATCTTCTAATGCGTATTTCAGACAATGTTAATATTTTAGAACCATAAAGATGTTGCTATATGTATTGATTTGTATAAGACTTCAGGGAAATTCTTTCTTGAAATTTATGTGGAAACGTGTTTTTTATATTTTGTGGGAAATAAAAAACATGAATACTTTCGCCTCTTGTTGTTCTAAAGTCATGCTTTTTGAGTCACCCGTGTTACTGGATACATTTGGCTTAACTGAGCATAAAGTGCTTAAGTTTAGCTATTATGATCAGCTGTTTTGTGTTGAGCGCCAATAGTTTTACTGTATTACTTGAACGAATCACGAAATTCATTAAAATGGGACAATTTTAATGAATGAAACGGCCAGAATAATTGCCTCTATAAAATCTCAGACCATTTTACATTTGGTTGTCTGGGTTTAAGAAAACCTTTTGAATACCTTTCAAGGCAATATTTTATACCATGTCTTCATGATAACTGTTAAAAATATTTGTCAATTGTGAAATTCAGAGTGTGAAACTGTGTCATCTATGGTCAAAAAATGGGTATCTAGGTCAATTTGTCACCACTTCATTGGCCACATTCATGAAACATGGTAAGAATTGTTTAAATTGAGTCATTTAAAGTAAAAAAAACTAGGTCAGGAGAACAAATCATAGAAAACTCCAGATACTCCAGAAGTCACATGAAACCATATCAAAATGCTTGTTCGGAACTTGGGTCTTACGACGTCAAAAAATAAGTCAGGAGCAAGACCCTCCTATTTCAATGTCATTATAGTCCAGAAAAGCTTACTCGTTCAATTACTTGAGAAAGTATACTTGCTATCCTATTTTTGTGGGCATTGTTACTGGACAGTACCTGAAACCTATATTTATTTACGAAAAGCAAAGTCCGAAGTCGTAGTGACCTTCAAAAGGAAAAGCTTGTACACTTATTATCTCGAGAATTCTTTCATTTCCTCGACCTATTCTCAAACATCGTTGGACAGTAGATAAACCCTGTTCTTTTTGGGGTAGCAGACGAAAAGGAATGACCACAGTGACCGTTGAATGCAAAAGCTTGTCCTTTCAGTATCTTTTAGAATACATGTCTTGTACCAGTGCGATTCTCAAGGTGCCTCTGTGGCCAAGTGAGGTCACTGACTCCGGATCCTGTACCATTCGCTGTTGTGGGTTCTAAATCCCGCTTTGGGTGCAGTATTCTTTATGTGAGAAGCCATCTAGTGGATGTAAAACCTTACAAAATATATAAATACACGTAGGGTCCTCAGACATGTGTGGAGATTTTTACTGGATAGAGATAAGATCCTATTCCCTTTTAGATTCACTGAGAGAAAAGAAATGAGTGTTTGAAATAAAAGAAATAGAAACGTCAGCATGTCTGTACTTGTGATCTGCAAACAGTGTTGATTTTGGATCTGAATAATAGATGTACCTAACTGATTTTGGGGTCATTGACAAATTTAAAAGGTCATGGTGACATCTGAAATAGAAAAGTATGTCCAGTCAATGGTTTACGAATGATTGTGCTAGCGATCCTTGAGCTTTGTGTGAGCACTCGTCCTAGGGTCACCGAGACAAAGGTCAAGGTCACAGTGACTTCTGAATGGAAACCCGTCCTGTTCAGTATCTTGAGAATGCCGGCACTTGTGATCCTTATACTTTTGTGGACGAGCCATCCTGACAATATTAGATGAACCCTTTCTGTTTTTGAATAGCCAAGATAAAGGTCAATGTCAAAATGGCCACTGAAGCAAACACTTTAAAATATGCCCTGAAAAATATTATGTCTTTGACAGTTTGGCCGATTACTTGAAATGGGAAGACAAATATATACTGATTGATTATACGTTCAAGAAGATGTTTATGCTGTAATAATACAGTACGATAACAGAGCTTTAATTGTAGTAATGATTTGGTGGAATGGTCATCTCTTCGTAATTTGCCTGCCAAAGCTCGATTCACATTGATATATATACATGACGATGTAAATATAATCGTCAAATGAGGATTAAGATCAAGCCGAATACGATATTACCTAGAGGCTGGAGAGCCCGTGAAACCTTGTGTGTTGATAAATTTAATTTCATCTTTACCGGAAGTCTTACCGTACTTCTTAATGACTTAAATGGAATTTGCAGCAGTGGGTGTGGTTTCCCAGGTGTATAGATCCTGTTGAGTAACTTCAGTGACTTATGCAGTGTTGCATCTGATAAAATGCTTGTAGACCAAAATTCACTTACTTTCGAGTGAACAAGACGTTTCCATGCTTGCATGGTGTATGGAGTATCCAAAAGTTCAGTAGCCTCTGGTAAGGAGTATTTCCACAGAATCTTCTTAACGGCGACAAACCAGCTGTTGCTTTGCAGTTTTGACACTAAGTTGTCGACGTGCAAGTTTCTTTTCTGCTGAGTCTTCCGCCATCAAGCAGATACTGTAGAATAAATTCAGTGTCTTTTTGTTATCAGCTCCTTCAACAGGTAACAGGCCTGAGAGGATGTAGATACCAGCTTCACTTGTATTGTTAGGAACAGACAATATTTGTTTAATGATCTTCTTTTGGTAACGCTAAACACGTAACATTTGAGTTTTGTTTGGGATAATAACTTCAAGTCCATATGAAGGCCTTGGAATAACGTAAGAGTTCAGTAAATGAAGAGATGTATAAGAGTCCAATCCGTTTGTTCCATGTAAACCTGAAGCAAGTAGGCTATACAATGTTTTCCGGGACTTCTCTATATTTTGATCCACTTGAGCCTCTCCAGTTGCTGCAATACTGTTGGACCTTTTTATCCCTAAATGCGTTGCACAGTCTACGCTTGTAATATGCTTACCATATAGTTCAAATGTTGGTACAACTTCACATTTTGATTTTTGACGCTTTCCACTGAATAAAAGCGATTCTGTTTTTGTCGGTTGTAGTAAATATCTTTCTGACCGGGCAAACGTTTCTGCTATGTTTACAAGTATTTGAGTTTCTGTGTGATCTGTTGAAATAATTGCCACGTCATCAGCACATGCACTAGAACAACAGTTAATGTTACCAACATATTTACCAATTGATACTTCTTCTAGTCTTATCAACAAGGGATTTATGTAAATTTTGTAAAAATCAGTGCTTGCAAATCCGCCTTGCTTAACACCTTTGTTCACCATAAAGGGTTCGGACAGTTTGTTCATCCATTTAATAACACTAGTTGAATCTGTATGAAGACTGTATTAACATCCGATGTTTGTCTACGACACCAGCATGAAAAAGCCTACGGAGTAGATGTTCATGGTCGACGACGTCAAATGCCGCTTTAGCATCCATAAAGATTCAGTCACAAGGAACCTTATTGTCCATGCAATCTCTGGTGGCCTCTTCTAGTATGAGTGATGAGTGAAGCGGTGATGTATTTTTCGTAAATCCCGGTTGGAATAGACTTTGCGAAGATTCAAGTGTTTCAACAATACGGTTTTTCAAGATAACTTCAATATTTTTTTCAAAGACAGGAAGTACTGTTATGCCTCTATAGTTTGTTGAATCTTTAGCACTACCTTTATTCTTAAATACAGGTGTAAGAAGGCCAATCTTCATTGATTCTGGAATTTGACCACTTTGGAACACTCCATCAATCAGACTCGATAACCCTTACGAAATGGTCAAAAAGCTGTGAACATGCCGCGAACATGCTGCAAACATACCTATTCGCAGGAAGTATTCGCGGGATATTCGCTGCTACCGCGATCATGCCGCGATTGGTTTGATACTACCTGTACGAAAATATTAACCAAATTCTGTCTTAAATAAGCAGGAAACCGCCTAAAAAATCTGTCTAACAAAGATTTTCCTGCTAAAATAAGACGGACATGGAATCCTGCTAAGTTTACCAGTATTCCGCCATAGGGCTTAGGCGGAAAAGTTAGGCTGACTTAATGAATTTCATGATTTTTGAATAAAATAGCACCAGTATTGGCGGAAAAATGATAGTTTGTATAGTTTGAAATTCTGGACCATGTGGAGCACAGTAGATTTATGTGAATAGCATAATGGTACATCAGCTACAGTAAGTGCCTTTATATATATAAAATACACAAGGCATGAAATCAAAAGTAAAATGTGATTTTTTTTTCCATTTATTTGATTCATATAATTCTAAAGTTTAGACTAAACAGATGCAGACTTATTTTTGTCATCAGTTTTCATGACTTTTAATTCTTGTACATGTAACTGTTTTGATCAGTACTTGATCCCCATGCTTTTTATTTTGTCAAAAATATGTATTTTTATTAAATAATTATAAAAATGAAATTCAAAATTACAGTTAAAGCTATAAATTGTTACAACACTGAAATTCTGATATACATGTAGCATTGTACTTTGTATTTTTTAGATTCTTACAATTTAACCAAATGGCAGACTTTTTTCTTGTTAAGAATTTCTTAAGGCGAATTTTTTTCCTGCTAGTGAATTCTCTAGGTGGAATTTTAAGGCGCATTTTTTTCCTGCTAAATATTGGCTAGGCGTATTTTTTAACTGGTTTCCGCCTTAGAAAATTTGCATATTTCGCTGCATATTCCTGCTTATAGGCGGAATCTGTGCTATATTAACCTGAATTGCAATTTAAGCGGAATCCGCCTACAACTTAGGCGGTTTTCTCAGATTTTTCTGGGCGTAAGTTTTCGTACGGGTAGTTCGCGGGATATTCGCAGGAAGACCAGTGGTCGCG
The DNA here is from genome assembly GCF_021730395.1 of Mercenaria mercenaria. NCBI lineage: Eukaryota > Metazoa > Mollusca > Bivalvia > Venerida > Veneridae > Mercenaria > Mercenaria mercenaria. The sequence continues at coordinate 57,213,615 of NC_069372.1, forward strand.
GCATGTTCGCGAGAAGGACTTAAAAGATTATAATCTTTTGCTAAACTGTTACTGAAGAGCTTTAAATTTATAAGAGCAGGTAATTGCAGATCTATTAATTTGTAACATTATCTGTAAGGTCACAGTATGAGTCTGATAAGTTAATTACAACCAGATATTCTGGACATGTTTAGAAGGATATCTGTGTGCATTACAGACAGTTTTCATAAGTGATTCTTACAGGCTGATAGGAATATATACTTTTTTGTGGTAAGTCAGAAAATTTATGTTTAATTTCTATACTCATATATCTCAGTAAACATAAGGTATTATGAAAATGAAATAGATATGCTTAACCTTTTGTAGAGCTGTATCAGATTATCTAAAAAGAAATATAAAACTAACTTATTTTGACAATTTCTAAGCTTCATAAGTCTGATAATTATATGTAAAACTATGACAGATTTGTAGTGATACATGTACATATAACTTATAAGCAGTGTGAAGAAAAACAATGGCATGCACTCAGACACTGTTATTGAAATGACAAGTAACAGTTAAAAGTCAAACATATTTTATCATTAAAACTTTGCTTAAAATGTTCCAAATATGATAAGAAAAAGTTCAGACATTGACAATTTGAATTTGTTACAACCTCAGTGTTCAAGTTTATTCAATAAATTTATATCCCTGATTCCTACTAATTTATTTGTTTTTGCACTTTTTAGCTCCTCTGATTTTTTACATGCTTTTTTGTACACAATTTCTGTAGCGATGGTTTTCAGCTAGTTCGCGGCATGTTCGCAGCAACTAGTTCGCGGGATGTTTGCAGCAACTAGTTCGCGGGATCTTCGCAGCAACTAGTTCACGGGATGATCGCAGCAACTTGTTCGCGGGAAGTTTACAGCTACTTGTTCGCGGGAAGTTTGCGGCAACTTGTTCGCGGCAAAACTAATTTGCATGTGAAAAGTGAACACCAAACGAACATCCCGCAAACAGTTATACCAATTGTATCAAAAGTGTTCGCGGCATGTTCGCCGGATATTCACGGCATGATCGCAGCAAGTGTTTGCGGCAAACTATAATATTTCAGTAAGGGAATGCTAATTTAAAATCAGAACCAGCATACATAACATGTTCAATTGTCAAACCGTAATAATCAGCTGATTTACCTTTATTTATCTGCTTTATTGCAACACTAAGTTCTCTTTCACTGACAGGAGATACGGGATAGTCTTACAATTTCTTGTATGGCACGAACTTCAAGTTTTACCTGATTATTGTAATCTGAGTCAAACATTTCACAGTTACTGTCTTGAGCAAGTTTTTCAAAATGTTCGTAAACCCATTCGTAATTTCGTTAGCCTTAAAAGTTTCTCCATCGACATTCAAATCATCAATGAAATTTTTCAATGAACTTTTCCTTTGTTTATTTACCAAAGAATAAAATAATCTGGAGTCGCTGGTTTTTGTTTTTCTCATGCGATCACGTTCAATGAAGTGTTTCAGTCTGACATGCTCACGTCTTCCAGAACTTCGAAATGCTGACTTACATTGCTTTCTCTGTATACATGATGGGTGGGATGCTTCGTTTGGTTTGCCTTCGCTAGCCCAAAGACGTACTGCAACTATGAGATGTTTCAAGTTTTTGGAGATTTCGGCGTTCCATACTCGTAGGCGAAGATGTGCCTTTCTTTGTTTACGGTACGGTAACAGACTGTCCGTAGCATCTTTTAGAACATGAATGAGTTTATGATTTTCGTCTTCCAACGAAGTGTGGGAGTTTTCAGGTATAACATTCTATTTTTCTGTCATTTGAGCCATATCAGGAAGGTCTATCTACGTATCATATCTAGATATTTATATTTCGATCTAGTTCAATTTAATAACTTTAATTCTATTTTATGACATCTATAAATGAACATTTGATATCACAAAATGAATTAAAGATATCATTAAATCTAATTTATCTTTTATTCACGAACCTTTTATTTGAGCCAAATCTACAAATAAGGTTTGACTATTAGTTACGTCCCTTTATAAAGGAAACGCCATTTGCAAGTCCAATCGGGACAGCATGAATATAGGAAAACATGGCAGAACAGTTGGAGGGAGTACGAAGAAACTGCTGAAAATAGCAGAACTATTGTGTAATCTTCATTTTGTAAGAAGTTCGAGTGCGATTTCGAAGTCAAAGCAAAGTCATTCGAAAAAACAAAGGTAAAGAAAAACTGGTGCCCAGGGCCAGGGGCGGATCCAGGATTTTAATTTAGGGGGCACAGTGTTTCTCTTGGTGGGTACGTTGGCATGTCCTCTCTTGATTAATCTTGCTAGATCTACTAGTAGTTTGATAACTTTTTCAAAGGGTAAAAATATGGAAGTGTGACAAATTATATCATGGTGAAATGTAAGTTGCCAAATTCTGCAAGGTGAATTAATTAATGTTTTAACATGTTTAAGGTAGATTTATTGATCAGGTCGGATATCCGGGCACTTCAGCGTATCGCATTGCGTAGCAACAAGCGGAGGTGACAGCAAACGCTAAATTGTAATTGAAAAGCGTTTAATGTTTCCTTTGTGCTGGTTATTTTTCTTTATTTAAAGTAAAATTTTGGGCAATATTAAGAAGTCAGTGAATTTATAATGTAGCATGATGTTCGAGAAATCACTCCCGAGAAAGAAATCTTTCTTTTTTAGGTTTCAGACGTGATATTCATCATTAATCCGTGTAAGCTACAAGGTCTCATATTTATGACGGACTGAATGAAAATTATAATTTAAAAAGTCGGAGGTCTTTACAAATAAATAAAACAGAAAATCTAGCTCATCTAATTAGGTTTCTCCATTCGTTTCACTTTTCTCGTTCTATTTTGTAGCCTACCATTAAAACAGTTCTGAAAGCCAGATAGCTTATACTGTGGTGTCAAAAGTGATTCAGTAACGCCAAATTTAATTAAAGCAACACCTCTTACCTAAATTCTGATTGGTATGAGATTTAATAAAAGGTGTCATAATTTAAAGCATAATAGTACATAATGCGTAAATACTGGATAAGGGATTTTTTTCTCCCTCGAAGCGTATCAGGATCAAAATAGAAGATCTTTAACTGCATTTATAACACACAGGTTTTTTATATATAAACAATTGTTTTAAATGTAATATGACAGCTAGAGCTACTGTGTTACACGTGGAGATAAAATGATAATTATAATACAATGTAATAACTGCATGCTAGTTTCTTTTCTACGAAAAGCCAGGACGTATCAATAAACTGATGACTTCCTTAAATACGAAAATACTGAAAAATGCTGATCTCTGTTTTGTATTAAATTGTCAGTTATTTAAAACTGTGAATGATAATTTGCACGCTTTGTCTAAAATAATTTTAGCCATACCTTGTAGTTTTCAAAATCCATATTTTTTTGTTAATTGTTAGACTGTCAAATTGACTGCTTCCACATATAATAAAATTAAAGCATTCATTCAAGTCATAAGTTATAGATCACTATGGAAACCAATCAGTATGTGGTATATTAATGATAATCAGTTTTGACCAGTTCTTAATGACTATCACTAATTAATAGATTGATTTCCTGTTTGTTTCATCCGGGATCTGGACATTTGCCCCCCAGGACATTTGCCCCCCCAATGAGAAAGTGGACTGCTGGACATTTGCCCCCCAGTTGAAATGGTAGATAGGACATTTGCCCCCCAGTGTTATTTCTGAAATGGACATTTGCCCCCCAATATTTTTGTCCCCTAGTGATTTTTTAGGAACTTGGTAGAAGATAATTATCATATTGTAGATAACACTGTGTTTGTTTCTTACATATTTGTAGTAGATAATTGCCAAATTAACAAGTTTGAGCGTTATAAACATTGCACAAATTAAAAAATTACACTGTTATGAGCACTTTTATAACTCAATAATAGGCTATTATTTACCTTAACACCTGAATGTAAGTAACATATTCATCAAATTTTTAAAAATAAAATATCATTCTAAAAATAAGAAGTGGGGTGCAAATGTCCTATCTGCCATTTCAACTGGGGGGCAAATGTCCGGTAATACATTTTTTCATTGGGGGGCAAATGTCCTGGGGGGCAAATGTCCTACAATCGTTTCATCCCTCTCATGTATCCTTTCGGGGCCTTATGGTAATTTCCTGTTTTATCCGTTTGATGTATGCCTTCAGGGTCTTATGATATTTGGAAGATGTACATTATTGTTATTTGAGTGTTAACTGACTAAGGAATTAATAGAGCTCCTACATAGAAAAAAAACCTTAATCAATACACATAATTATAGTTCATTTGAAATTTTAAAATCAATTCACCAAACTAATTTTTGGCTGGAAGGACATTTCTTCAAAAAAAAAGAATAAATAAATAAAATAGATAAATATAAAATAAAAAAATGCCTGCAATAAGATTACATATATAATAAGTTTTTAACTTTATTTAAATGACTTTCATACTTAATTATAGCATTTTACATAAACTAAATGAAATATATCGCACAAAGTATATTTCAGGAAATGGCAACAATATAAAATATTTTATTTCAGAGCATTAAAACATTTAGAAAATCAGCTTATTTTAAAGACATAAAAAATCAGAAAATTGATTTACTTATTTATTTTATCTGTTCTTTCTTGAGAAAACAAACAAACAAAAACTCTTTTTCAAGACACTTGAAAGATTCTCTGAAAGATGAAATAAACAACTGCTAGGATTTTAAGCAAAGAAGTTGAATAAAAAAAAATGTTATGTTCTCAGATATTTAGTTTATTTTAATATGTAATATAATGCAAACAGAGAAAATGTTGAATAAGCTAATCATAACTGATCCGCAGCGCCAAAGAGCTGACAATGCATAATCTGTCACTTTTTCCAGACCGTTTTAAAATGCCACAAAATCAATAATCACAAAAAATACCTACTTTTTTTTTTTGAAAAATATATAGATTGTACCATTGGGTAAGCATATAATAAAAAAGATGACTCTTGATTTGTTTTATTTGAAAATAAAAACATTACAACCCACACCGCTAGTTAATTCGCTACGAATTGCGAGGTCCTGCTTTCACCTCCAAGGTAATTTGCATAATCGACTGCTCCGGATGTGACGTCATGCCGACTGTCTTATTGTAAAGAATGACCAACACAGTATTCTTACTATAAGTATATGTTTATTATATGAGTGCGCCTTAACAACTGCTGAAACAACATCCCAAACTGGGTGTGTATAAAATATACGCATGCGCTGTGAGTATACTACATTATCTACATAATGATACATCTCCCCTTTTGGCAAAGAACAAGGAACACAATTTCTGAAAGCTAAAATAAAATAAATCAAAATACTCCAAATTTACTATAACTTAAAATTTCTTTCATAAAGTCTGTTTCTCCATGAATGGCATATTTTTGCTATCAGCACTTAATTATCTCTGTTCACTGTTTACATAGCAGGCGTGTTCCGCTATCTACCCGTCCCTAGATTTGCCACTATAATGCCACCCTTTCCAATGGTGGAGTATTTAGACAATTTTCCACCAAAATGCCACCTAAAATGCCACCAAAATGGTGAAAAAATGAACAGGACAGTGGCAAACCTGTTTTCCACTAAATTCCACCTTTTTCCACTTGTGTACACCTTTAGGTGGCAATAAGTGGAGTATTTAGACAGTTTTACACCATTATGCCACCATTATGGTAGAACATTTGTTTGCCACTTAATTCCACCAATAGCCACCTTCATGGTGGCAGTAAGTGGAGTATTTAGACAAATTACCACTAAAATGCCACCATTATGGTTTAAAATCGATTTTCCACTAAATGCCACTTATCTCCACCAGTCGCCACCTAACAGGTGGCAGTAAGTGGACAAAATTTCACCAAAACGCCACTATGGTGGCAGTCCTATTTTCCACTTAATGCCACCAAATAGCTGGCAATAGGTGGAAAATACTTGGCAACTAGTGGAAATCGGCTGCACCTGCTGAATCTGAAAAAAAATCAGTAGTAAGCAAAAATCAAATTATATTAATATATTTTTTATTTTTATGCAAAAATCAAAGACCCTTCACAAGAAATCACAAAAGATCTGAACACGAGGATCAGGATGTTGTCAATGCAGTCTTATTTTTTCATATTCCAGGATGGCTTAAGTAGATGGCAAATGACTCCAAATTTCACTCCTTTGGATGTAAGGCCATTTTTCCAGCACACAATCTGTAACAGCAAACCAAAAGACTAAACTAACTCACTGACATAACAACAAACTCTACAAACTTAATCTGTGTCAAATTATATGCAACATCTTTATTAAAACTGCGAGAAGTTTCATCAAAATCTACATTGTAGAAAAATTTCTATTCACTCAAAAGGTGACATTGTTTTGTGGGAATATATGCATCTTGAATCAATAAAAAGCAATAACACTGCAAGAACTTGAAAATTGATGAATGATGTGGAAGCACCATTGCTTTAAGGTGATTTACACCTTGTGTCAAATTTCATGAATATCTATCAATGGATTACTTATGTAGAAATTCATAAATTGAAAAACAATTAAAGGGCAATAACTCTGGTTACTGAAGTGATCCTGGAGGAAATTGCAAATGGAATGCTGTCCTGTAGTGATCTAAATTTATGTAAAGTTTCATGAGTATCCATTGATACAGGAAAAAATCCTATTTTTTTAGCAAATCAAGGGGAAATACTTCTTTTACTAGGTAATTTATTTATTTGAGTTTTACAGCGCACCAACACAGTATAGGTTATATGGCGCCAAACAGGACTACAAATTTTGGTTTCACATCTCATTTACATCGAAATAGTGATTCTATAGACAAAGTTATAAAAATATTTTTCCAGTTACAAGCATTTTCAATTAATCTGATGGACAGATAAAAAAGAAAGGACAACGCCAAAAATAATATCCCTCCACCTTTGGCAAAAGTTAATAATAGCACTTGTGTTTTTCATCACATTTATAAGTACTATTTATCATATAATATGCCAGGAAATTCTATTAATTGGTGCATTTCTTTAAAAATTAAGGGTTATTTAAACATTAGCTTTTATAAAAACATATAATATTTACCTGATTCAGAATTATCTTGATATGTTTCTTTTATGCAGTAATAAGCTGTATGGCCTGCTCAGGTATATACAGTCAGGCAGGCAGATCATGTCACAAAGTTGCACTTTTTTCACAAAAGGTCCCTGGTATGAACAGTTTAAAGTATATATTGTATCTTTAGTACTAATCAATAATGTAAATAATTACAAAATGATACAATTTTACAAGCAGTGTTATAAACATGACTGAGCTATATTCCAGAAAATATATCTGGGATTTTTCCATCTGCCAAACTTCCTAAGACATAAAAGGAGATTAAATTTTGTTGATTTTAATTTAAAGCAGTTTTGTAAATGTTGTTTTAAATTCAAGTATAAATTTGGTAAGAGTAAGTAATTAAGACAATGTCAAAGACAGTAATAATTTTAAAAAAATAAACAGTATAATATTGTTACCTCTCACAATGTGTTCCCATTTTCTCCCTGCACAGACTGACTCATCATATGCCAGATTTCAAATTTTGGTATTACTACACAGATAAATTGATTCCACACATACACTTTTTTGGACAGCTAAAGATGGTGTCAAATACTAAAGTTGAAAAGCTATTGTAAAAACATCCTTTTTATATACACTTGTTTTTTTATCAATTAATGAAGAGAAAAGGCAAGAACTATTTCTTTGCTTCTGACCTCATGTTTGCCTGCATATATAAATCTTAACTGACCCAAATTCCACCTGGGGTTGTTTCTATACATTAGTGTGGGAGTTTGTAACTTGATCTATCATTAATCTTATCTTTAACCAACATTCACTCATGTAGAAATAATACACTGCAGACACATTCAAAAAATGACCTTTTCAGCCAGTTTCCACTAGTTGCCACCTATTTTCCACCTTTTTCTGTCTGTCAGAATTGTTGATTGAAAAAGTGATTTATTAATATTTACATTGAATATAATACAAAGATATAATAAATAATAAATATTCTGTCTCACAAAATAACCAAAATTCAAATTTTCTGTATACCACTCTAAATATTACTTTTGTCCAGCTACAGTCAGCATAGACTTATTTTCATTTTAACAAAACCCTTTGAAGAAGGAGCCTGGGTATACTGTTTTGCAGATGTTGGTCAGAATGCTTGGGCCTAAGATCATGAAACTTTATATGGAGGTTGGTCATGACCAGCAGTGACCCCTTTTGACTTGGAGGCCAGTATGTCAAAGGTCAAGAGCACAGTGACCTGGAACATTTAAACAGTTTCCAGATGATAACTCTAGTACTCTTGGGCCTAGGATCATGAAAGTGAATGGGAAGGTTGATCATAGCTAGCAGATAACTCCTATAGATTTTTAGTTCAGTAGGTCAAAGTCACAGTGATCTGGAACAGTTAACTGTTTCCAGATGTTATTTGAGAACTCTTTGACCTAGGATAAATGAAACTAAATAGGGGTTGATCATGACGGCAGACGACCCCTATTGATTTTGAGGTCAATTGGTCAAAGGTTCTAGGCCCACATTGACCCAGAACAATAGAACTTTTTTTGGCCCCAATAACTAGAGAAGGTTTTGGTCAAAAGATCACATTTGCATACAGAAGTCCTTATGACTGGTAAATGACCCTAATTAATTGTTTTGAGACAAGGACATCAAACGTCCAGTGCACAGTGACCAAATGTTTCTGTTTCTTGTACGGGTTACTGACTCATCAAGGGGGTGGCATTTTGTGTTCTACGAGCTTTTGCCCAGTGTGCAGTTTTAGCAAAGTCGGGTTCCGTGCCAGTTTAGGCATAAGTTTGAAGTTTAGTGTTCTTTACACCTTGTGAAGATTTTGTACAGGTAACCCAAATGTCTTACAGTTTGCTTTTAAATCAAACATCACAAAAATTTCTAAGTTTTTTTTCCACCTATTCGCCACCAAGAAAATTTTCTAAGTCCCTATTTCACTAAATGCCACTCAATTTCCACCATGAAAAAAAACTATTTCTACTTTCCACAATTTTCCCACCTTTTTGCCCCAATAAAGAAAACTATTTCAAATTTAAAACCTAATGCACCCTAAATGCCACCAAAATAAAGTGGCTTTGTGGCATATTTACCACTTATGTGGTAAAAGAGTTAAATTACACCAAATGCCAGCTAATGCCACCTATTTCCACCAACTGCCACCCTTTTTTCATGGAAATAAGTGGCAAAGAGTGGCATTAGGTGGCAAATCTAGGGACGGGTAATGTTATCATATTACATTGTTTCAATTAATCTTGTCGGAGGTTTAACTGCCCTACCAGATCTACTCATATATGTTTTTTCACTTGCTTCATTATCTGACCTTTTAATTGCTTTTATCAGAGAATTGTGAAATACAGTCAAATTTTCTTGAGGCGCCGAAGGTTGTTATTTTCCACATTTTGCATGTCAACTTCAGGTATGCACTCTTTTGATTCATTGGTTGTAACAAATGCCTCCTTTTGGGCGACGATATGGTTTACCGTCGGGTGTTTTAACAGAGTATGACCTATCATGATGTTTTTGCACTACTACTGCAGGACTCCAATTTTTATTTGCTTGCGTAATTCGTGCCGAATCTCCTATTTCTAATGGGGGTAAATGCTTGGCTGTCATATCCAAATACACTTTCTCCCTTTCCCTTTTTTGCTGACAATTTCTCACGAATGACCTTGTGTGGATTTGCCGGGAAGTAATTTGACTTAGCAAATGGCAACACTGGGCCTAATTTGACGTGGAACATGATTTCCCTGGGTGAAAAACCTATTTTAAGTTTTTTAACACTATATTCTTGTATTCCTATCATTGGGTCGGTGCCTGATGCTCTGGGCCCTTTGTGAAAAGCGCTTGCAAATTTTCACGTACGCTTCCGCAAAACCATTAAACCCGAGCTGTGGTAAGGACTTGTGGTCTGGTGTGTAAAAAAACCCAGAGCTTTGCAAAGTTTGCCAAAATCATGAGATGCATAGCATGGCCCCTTATCAGATACTACATTTCTGGTATGCCAAATCTAGCAAATATGCCCCTTTAGCCCACTTATAACTGTCGAACTTCTACAGTTAGGCAGCTCTTTGACCTCAAGTAATGTGAATAATGGTCAGCGACTATCAAAAAGTCTTTGCAATTGAACTCAAAAAGGGCTGTGCCAACTACCTGCAATGGGTAAATTTTGGAACTGGGGTGTAGGCAAACGGGTTTTTTCTGGTTTGAGTCTCTGTGTTGCAAACATACAGGACATTTCAGAACGAGATCTTTAATTTTCTGGGTGATTCTAGGCCAGAAAACAATATCACTTGCTCTTCTTATTGTTTTTCTATTCCCATATGACTTGAAGAATGTAGTTTTGACAACAAGTCTGTCCCAAGGGATTTAGGGAAAACAATTTTGTGACCCTTCATGATACCCCACCCCCTCGACGGTAAGCTCATCCCTATAATTTTCCAGAAATCTAGCAGTTTGACTTGCAGTGATTTCTTTTCATCAGGCCAACCTTCAATAATGACTTGCTTCAGGACAAAAGTTGTTCGTCCCTGTCAGTATTGACCTTGATTTCTTGCAATTTTCCGGTCACTTACCGGTAAGCTTCTTTTGACCATATTAACCCTGGACTTCTACAGTTTCCGTCAGGAGGGATTCTGTATCCTTGACGGAATCTAGACAAAGTATCTGGAAAGGAATCTGAGTTCCCTGCCTAATAAGTTTACATCTATATCATACTGTAAATGTTTAAGAGCAGCCGCTGTAACCTAACAGGTGCAGCAAATAAGGGTTTCTTTCATATAGCTATCAATGGTAAGTGGTCTGTAACTACTTTAACTTTTTTCCCATACACCCCCTGGGGGAATTTCTTCAAGCCAAATACCAGTCCAAGACACTCTAACTCAATCATAGCATAGTTCATTTGGCTTGGGGTAAGACTTTTACTGGCATAACCTATAGGTCTACCTCTTGAAGGAGTGTGGCCCCAAGTCCTGACCTACTTGCATCGGTTTGCAACTGTAAGGGTTTGGCCAAGTCATAGAAAGCAAGGACAGGAGCTTGCGTTATGATATCAATCATCTGATCATAAGCTTGCTGCTGTGATTCACCCCAGAGAAATTCTACATCTTTCGCCAATAATTCTCGTAAGGGCAAAGTGACCTCAGATGGCCTAGGTGCATATCTAGCGAGATACTGACTCATGCCAAGTACCGTTTCGAGTTGTGACCTATTTTCCGGGATAGGCATTTCTCGAATTGCAGACACCTTGTCTGGATCTGGGCTAAGACCTTGTTTAGATATCACATGACCGAAATAACTAATCTGGGACTGCCCAACCTCCAGCTTATCTGGATTAAGGCGGATACCTTGTTCTAGTGACCTTTGGAGCACTGCTCTCAAATTCGCATCATGCTCCTCCCTTGTTTTGCCATATACTAAAATATCGTCTACTATGGCAGCTACCCCTGGGAGACCCTCAAATATTTCGTCTATTTTCTTTTGAAACAGATCCATGGCAGACGAAATACCCATTGGAAGCCTAATTAGTTATTCATTTGCTCTTGTGCATATTCTACAGTTTGACATATGTCAACAGCTTTCGCCAATGTTAGTTTCTCACCTACTGTCAAAAGCTTCTCTCTAATTTTGGACGACTTTACACCGAACACGATTCGATCTCTAATCAAATCTTCCTTGTAGGCTTCGCCATAAGAACAGTCATTTGCAAGTATCTTAAGTCGTGTGATGAATTGTTCCATGGTATTTTCACCTTGCACTTCATTATTAAATTTGAACCGCGCAAATACTGGGTTTGATTTCGGCTGAACGTGTTTTCAAATGCGTCGGCGGTAGCTTTTACTGATTTTTCTGATCAGCTGTCAACACTAAAGTTTTATAATTTCTCTTCCTTTTTGTCCCATCCTAGGAGCAAGTATGTGATTTGTACTGGTTCATCTTTCCCCTTTAACGGACCCTGGAATATCAATTCCGCGTGACCTCTCAAAGGTTTTGAATGTTTCCAACAAATTCGGACTGTCCCAGTCCATTGTAGGCGTCGGTACACCGGTTAAATCCATTATTTAAATCCGATACACTATATGCACTATATGCACTATATGCACAATGATTGTTAATAATCCTGACAAATGCGGATGTATTAAAATCGTTAATTTTCTGACACCATGTCTTATTGTAAAGAATGACCAACACAGTATTCTTACTATAAGTATATGTTTATTATATGAGTGCGCCTTAACAACTGCTGAAACAACATCCCAAACTGGGTGTGTATAAAATATACGCATGCGCTGTGAGTATACTACATTATCTACATAATGATACACCAACCTGATCAATTGAATTGACACTTCATTTGAACAACTTTAATAAATATTAATAGATACAGCACAAGATTTTTAAATGAATTTTAATTCTGTATTTTATTGAAGGGATTGTTGAATATGGTTAAAACATTTTAATATTTAAAAAAAACAACTTATGTCAATAATCATGTTTAATGAAATATAGTAGACATGTCACTTAAGCATGATAAAATAGGAATTTCTAACACTTCTTATTACTTTCTGTGCATCACATCCTCAAATGAAACATTTCATCTTTGCCAAAAGTTTGCCCCATGTGGTTCTGGGATGATCTGTGTATGAAAAGAATTGGAACCACTGCCTTACCCTTGCATGATCGTAAGAGGCAACTAATAGGGTCTTAACACGTGGGTTTTGCAGTAACTCTGTGATTCCAGCAGGTGTGCAAATTTTGATTCCATACCTAATGTTTTTATTTTGATGTAAATGAGATATGAAACCAAAATTTGTAGTCCAGTTTGGCGCCATATAACCTATACTGTGTTGGTGCACCGTAAAACCCAAATAAATGAATAAATAGATAAATTGCCAAAAGTTCTGCTTGTCAGTGTATAGCCTTAGCATATCTACTGCACAACAACAACAGCATCGTAACACCTTTAACATGTTTAAACAGCGACAGTAACTTCATCTATAATCAGCAGCATTTTTAACAAATATTGATCAGATGTAGTTTAGCAACTTAACTTATTATATAAAAGTCCTAGCAATATAATTCTTTCATTTAAAAACACCTAATTCACTAATTGATTACCTGATTACTAGAAAATCTTTAGAGGACAGGCTAGGTGTCTGGTTACCATACAGCTAGACACTTCCATTGAAATAAAGTTTTAGGTCTAAAGTAGGCAGATACTAAAATGACTGATATCTCAATTTTAGAATATCAAAAAATTAGGTGGTTGTGCGCAGACAGGTCAACGCTATGGAATATCTTCCAAACTGACAGCTAAAATATGAATATGGACACCTAATACGGCTTGTTTACATTTGTATAAATGCGAAAAATCTTCTTGAAAATGTCACCAAAATTTCAAGTATAGGTCCGCAATGAAACTGAAAGCAGCAGCTGGCTTACATAAAACATGAAAATGCCACTTTAACTGGAAAAAACTGAGGACTTTTTCTTCCATCCTAGCATGGAAGTGCTGCTTGATTACCTTTTTAGTACTTTTACACCTAAAGATATCGGCTTTTCCAAATCCTAATCTAAGATATCACTGTCATAGAAGTACAAAGTCTGGCTGTCTACAATTATGGATTCACAGGTGTATGAATATGGACTTCCATATTTCTGGACAAAGCCTAGGGGTTTCCCTAGGATTATAAAAATCAAAAGAGAATCGACTACTTATTCATTCACTTCCAAAGTTGCCATTTATCAATACTTTTGAAGTGAAATTTGATTATTGTTCAGTCATGACAGAATGTTATACCTGAGCTAGGGGCCTCCATGGCTGTGGATTTTAAACCTTGTTTCGGGTTTAGAATTCTTACAGGTGAGTAAGCCATCCAGCAGGTTGATGGAAGGTTGGTTGTTCTAACCTAGGTGCCCATCTGCTCCTGATGTAACGCCTTGAGGGGCACCTCTTCCTCAACCAAGAAAAGCTTGAAAGTTGCCATATGAACTATAATTGTCATGATGTGAAGTTAAATATAACAAAAACAAAATGTACTTGAGTCACCATCTTCAAGATCTTAAAGACTTGGTTGATAATGAACAAGGTTCAAAAATATCTTGTCATCCAGTGGTACAAATACATGGCAATGACCATTTAGTTGTAGTTGGACATATTTAGTACAAAAATGTAAGTGTACATTGTAAAAATATCTATCAGCATCCAGGCAACCACAAGGAAGTATTCAATCAAAGCATGCCCTGTATAAAAAAATGAATTAAAATATTTATTTACATTGAGTGCTAATAATGAAATTTGAACTTACAAGTTACAACCAAGAAAAGCTTGAAAGTTGCGGTATGAGCTATGATTGCGAAGTTAAATCCAACAGAAAGCTTTCAAATGGGAATAAACTTTTTTATATACATTAGTCTGTAATCCTAGTAAAAGGCACATGGTTTTTCAAAAATATTGCAACTTCTGTAATCCTAGACCCAGGTCTGCAATCCTAGACACTTCCAAATAGAAAATGGCATCCCCTTATATAAGTCCTAGCTAATAGCTGTATTCCAGAAACTTGGATGTTTTAAACAGATTAAGAAAAGGCTTCAAAAACTGTGTTTAAATCAAAGAAGTTTTTTTATTATGTTCTGGTAAGATATAATGCACTGTGCCTTTGTAATTTTTAGACTATATTATAGATCAAAGGTTTGACAAGTGTAGGATCTGTTACAGGGCAGTTATGAAAATCTACGATTGTTAAAATTACAAATATAAATAAAAATCTATCATTCAGTTTATAATAAGATATTTTGCCTTCTACCTGTGCTACAAATGTGCAGTATTTTTACAAATAAATTTTACTTTTTTGAGACTGAGAGTTTGTATGTGCCAAAATCTTTCAAACTACAGTCAGTAAACAGGTATAGAAAAGGCAGCTAGATATTCATAAAACCTGTCAAAATGAAATAGTAAGATTTATTTCAGCAGTCGAAAGAAAGATGTAGGCAGACAATATCCACTACCTGACGTGAATGGAGAGGTGTTGTTTGGCATTCATCCAGTACAGGCAGCACTGTATGCTGGGAAAAGACAGGCTTATACAGCTTTCTTCAAGGTACACAAAAATTGTTAACTGTATATGCTTGCTCATAACTCTGAACATAAGTCATTTCACCACAGATTATGTTATTAATAACTATTTTGTTATTGTTTGGTCCCTGTAAGTAGGTCAGCAGCTCCAGTAAGTAGGTCAGTATGATATCTTGGCTATAGTTTAGTATTTATATAAGTAAATAGTATTTTTATGCCCCCAAAGGTAGGCATATTAGTTTTCAACTGTCCGTCCGTTCCTTAGTTAGTTCATTTGTTCGTCACAACGTTAACTTTTTGCATGAAGGCACTTTACTCGCAAACCACGGCACCCAGGACCTTCAAACTTCACGTGCTGATAGTACTTATTGAGTACACCACCCCTACTGACTTTGGGGTCACCAGGTCAAAGGTCAAGGTCACAGGGGCTAACGTTAACTTTTTGCATGAAGGCTTTTTACTCGCGAACCACTGCACCCAGGACCTTCAACCTTCACCTGCTGATAGTACTTATTAAGTACATCACCCCTACCGACTTTGGTGTCACCAGGTCAAAGGTCAAGGTCACAGGGGCCAACGTTAACTTTTTGCATGAAGGCACTTTACTCGCAAACCACTGCACCAAGGACCTTCAAACTTCACATGCTGATAGTACTTATTGAGTACACCACCCCTACTGAATTTGGGGTCACCAGGTCAAAGGTCAAGGTCACAGGGGCCAACGTTAACTTTTTGCATGAAGGCACTTTACCCGCGAACCACTTCACTCAGGACCTTCAACCTTCACGTGCTGATAGTACTTAATGAGTACACCACCCCTACTGACTTTGGGGTCACCAGGTCAAAGGTCAAGGTCACAGGAGCCAACGTTAACTTTTTGCATGAAGGCATTTTACTCGCGAACCACTGCACCCAGGACCTTCAAACTTCACATGCTGATAGTACTTACTGAGTACACCACCCCTACTGACTTTAGGGTCACAAGGTCAAAGGTCAAGGTGCTGCAGGGGCATTTGTCACCATTAGTGACTGCTCTTGTTCATATTAAATAGAGAACAACAACAGGCTTGTAGGGTACGTGTAAGTAAGACCATCCTTACCCAACCCGTACAAAATCTACTTTTTTCCTAAATTTTTATGCATTGAAAGGCTTAATGTTTATAGATTGAGCCATTTGGATAGTTTTTACCATCTTTCTTGAAACTAGTAAATATCACTGAATGTTGGAACACTTTAAAATGCCGGCATTTTTAGCTGGACTATTCTACTCACCCTGGCGTCGGGGTCTGCGTCGGGGTCACACCTTGGTTAAGTTTTTTCATGCAAGTACATACAGCCATCAATTAAAGGCATATAGCTTTGAAACTTATTTTTTCTTTTTCTAGGTCAATTACCAACCTCTGACATGTATTTTGAGCAAATTATGTGCCCTTTTGGACTTAGAAAATTCTGGTTAAAGTTTTACATGCAAGTTACTATCTCCAAAACTAATGCAGATATTGAATTGAAACTTCACATGTGTCTTCAGGGTTATAAAACTAGTTGATAGCACCAAGTCCCATAACTCTGACCTTCATTTTGGCCAAATTATGCCTCCTTTTGGACTTAGAAAATTCTGGTTAAAGTTTTGCGTGCAAGTACATACAGCTATTACTAAAAGGCATATAGATTTGAAACTTACTTTTTCTTTTTCTAGATCAATTACCAACCTAACTGGGTAAAGTCCCATAACTCTGACATGTATTTTGAGCAAATTATGTCCCCTTTTGGACTTAGAAAATCCTGGTTAAAGTTTTGCGTGCAAGTACATACAGCTATTGCTAAAAGGCATATAGATTTGAAACTTATTTTTTCTTTTTCTAGATCAATTACCAACCTCACTGGGTCAAGTCCCATAACTCTGACATGTATTTTGGGCAAATTATGTCCCCTTTTGGACTTAGAAAATTCTGGTTAAAGTTTTACATGCAAGTTACTATCTCCAAAACTAATGCAGATATTGAATTGAAACTTCACATGTTTCTTAGGGTTTATATAACTAGTTGATAGCAGCAAGTCCCATAACTCTGATATGCATTTTGGTCAAATTATGTCCCCTTTTGAACTTAAAACTCTTGATATTTAACCTTTTAGGGTAATATTTTCCTGCTTCTGGGACAATATTTCAAATAGTCGAGCTTGGCTGTCTTACGGACAGCCAAGCTCAGACTCTTATGGACTCTTGTTCTGTTTACAGACAGGTGTGCATAATGATAGATTGGACAGATTACGAGAACAATGTGTACAGCAAAATTTGGATATACTTGATGTAACTGGACCGGTAATAGATAGTTTATCAGGAAATCACCCTCACCAGGTAACTTTTTTTTCTGGCGTATATTGCTCAGCATTGCGGTGCTCTTGTTTTCTCTTTGTTTTGTTTCTCCGGCCCCATACCTTCTTCCATCCACCATCAAACATTGCAAACTCAAAAATAACTACCCATTCAGAATGTGCTGTTGTGAAAACTTTGGTGGTGAGGTTTGTTGTCTGCTGATAACTCTTGTTATTGGTTAATTTGACACTTGTTATTGAACAGAAACTGATGGAAAAATAAGTTACTATTTACAGGAACATAATTAGAATATTTACAAGAATTCCAAGGTCTACAGCCTTTGAAATGCATAAAAATGACCTAACTGAAATTGTATGTTATTACATATTTAGCTATGCTTAAGTTCTAGCAGCAGTGTCTGCCTTTGGTTTTTCTGTAATGGCAAATGGTTAAAATTTGTATCAGTATAACTTAATATGTAGAATGGTCCATTTTGAAACCAAAAAATATATCTTTATAGAAATCTTTTAGAATTACAGTATTATTAGTAGAGCAAAATGCAACAAGCATATAGATGCATTCTTTGGTTTATTTTTCAGGGTGTTTGTTTAGATGTATCACCATATGAGCATAGCAGTATATCTATAGACAGTGATATAGTAAGGTAAAGAACTACATTTACACAATAGTCACCTCTATACATGTGGCCTGTCCTAGTACCTATTGTGCATTTTACAATGTACCATTAAAATTTCCATTCATTTTATGTTAAGAAGTAAAAATTCACAAATTTATACTCCCACAAAAATAGCCATTTTAATCTAATCCATAAAAACTTGTGCCAGTGAAATTAATTGATTTCAAGGTACACGAGACCAAAGATTAAAACCCTCAGATACTAAGGCTTTCATTAGTTGGATATTATTTTTCAAACAGCTCTAAGTCTTGTTCTTTGTTTCAGTGAAAGACTATTTAACAGTAATGGAGAACCACAGGTGTGGGTGCTACCATATCGTGTCAAGGACACAATGAATATGGGTGCTGTTCTTAGATCATCATTATATTTTGGTGTTAACAAGGTGCTTGTACCTGCTCATTACAGGTGAGGCTATTTTTAGATATCTTGGTATTTTTGGTTTTCGCTGTTCACAGGGTGCTAGTACCTGCTCTTTCGAAGTACCTGACCTAAAATAATTTGTCCTCTGCCAACTTGTAAGAATTCCAGGGACACAACAGTATGATAGATTAGTATTAAAAAACTTCCTGTTTAATCCACCTAAATGTTTAACCTATGCCTTGCTAAATTTCTAAAATGGATTGGTCCATTATTCAATTTCAGCAGTACCATTTATTGTTTGAAGGGGAGTTCACTGAAAACTGACCGACTGAATAGCAAACACTGCAGACCATGATCAGCCTGCATGGACATGCAGGCAAATCATGGTTTTTACTGGTCGCAAAGGCAGACTCACTTGCAGACAGCAGGCTAAAGGTTAAAAGTTGTTGAAAATCTCAAATTGCTTTCTAGTGGTCACTAAAAAAAAATACATAGTGAGCTTAAGACATAGGTTTTGCAAGTATATTTTGACTTTGTGTGGCTAAGTTGTGTTAAAATTGCAATGTTTTAAGTTGTGACATCTAGGGCATTCAACGATACAAACAAAGAAATTCTACACATACCCATTCATATAACCTTTCATATGTTAATATGGAATCTAATTAAAAAATAATGTATACCGGTGCTTTTTAGTTGAATTAAATCACTGTTTGTAGTTCACATGTGAAGGAATTATATCATGAGGGCTCAGACATATTCTTCCCATATCAACACATTAGCAAAAATTAATATCTATATCTTTAAGATAATTATCAAGTATTTGCCTGATTTGTATTTTTTTTCCAGTGCGCCACTATCATTTTGGTGCTGTGACTTAACAATTTTTAGGTACAAAGAGTGTATGTGTTGCATAATGACACACAGTTGGAAATAAATCAGGCCGTGTTAGAATCCGTGTTAAGAGACTGTGCTATGTTTAACTTGTGTGATTTTTTACAATTTTATATACGGTACATTTTTATTTCAGTTCAGCATTGAACCCTGTAGTGAGTAAGGCAAGTGCAGGTGCACTAGAGGTAATGGATATACAATCACTGAAGTATGAATCTACATTGAAGAAGTGTCTTCTGGTAGGTATCAGTACTAAAACAAATTCAATATTTTAACTGAACTTTGAAGTGTGTATAAATGAGCAAAAGACATATGCTATTCCTTTGCTTAAATGAATTCATGCTGAATTTAACCCTTACCCTGCTAAATTTCTAGAATGAACTTGTCCACCTTTCAATATGGACAGTACCATTATCCGTTGAAAGGGGTGCTTTCCGAAATAGTACTGACTGAATGGCGAACAGTGCAGATCATGATCAGACTGCACGGATGTGCAGGCTGATCATGATCTACACTGGTCGCTAAGGCAGAATCAGTCATGTTCAGCATGATAAGGATAAGGGACACATTTAGTAACTTTAAATTGGGTAAATTGAATTCACGACTTTTTTACTTTGCCACTAATGATAGAAAGTAGCCATATTTTCTTTGATAATAAAACCTGTAGGAAGACCTTTTGGAAGTATAGAGCTCAGCCAAGCAAAAGTGATAGCAGATCCATTTGATTAAGTTCATGAGAGTTACTAAAAAATGCAACACCCCTTGAGCACCCACTGAAGAAGAATTCATTTACCCATTTAAACATTGAATTAACTCCTTGATCCCAGAGGACCACACAGTATAAAAACACTTGGTCCAAATAAAAAACAAATCTACAGCAGCCACAAAGCACTTGAAGACTGCTGTTGTGTTTTTGTGTTTGCTAATAGATCTGTAAGAAGAAATCATAGAACACAACCAAGCAAAGATCATAGCAGTCTGGTTTTGGTTGAGTCTGTTCACGAGAGGTAATCAAATGTGCAGAACTCTGTTATAGGAAAGCAGGTTAAAGTTCTAGGAGACCGGATGATATTCCCAGTAGTAACTGATATCTAGACTAGCGTTCAGTGCTTGTTGATTACTTTAACTTGTACCGTTGCAAGAAATTTCATCTTAGCAAGGAACTGTTTCAAGCAGTTTCAGCCTAGCCTGGATGCTGGGGAGGTAACATTTTAAGCAGCCTGGATGCTGGGGAGGTAGCATTTTAAGCAGCCTGGATGCTGCGGAGGTAAAATTTTAAGCAGCCTGGATGCTGGGGAGGTAACATTTTAAGCAGCCTGGATGCTGGGGAGTTAAATATGAAGATTGCCTTGTGCAGGGCTGGAAATAAATCGTTTAATTTTTTTTCCAAGTGGGGGCTTCCGCAGATTTCACACTTTAAATCAGAAACATTCAAATGATGTTTTGAATTAGCAAATCATTTTATATGCAAATAAAGCTATAGCTAATTGAACCCTAGCCTACAGTAACATGTTACTTATTTCAGAGATGGAAAGATGAAGGGGGAACAGTAGTGGGGTCAACCAGTGATGAAAGTCATGAAAAAGCGTTACATTTACAGAAATACACTGCAGATAGACCTACCTTGCTTATCATAGGTTAGACTACAGTTGCTTGACCATTCAACTGTTAAAACTGAAGTTGCTCGGCTCTTTATTCAGCTGTTAAGACTGCAGTTGCTTGTCTGAATTCAGCCGTAAAGACTGCAATTGCTCTTTCTATTCAGCTGTAAGGACTGCAGTTGCTCGTCTCTATTCAGCTGTAAAGACTGTAGTTCCTTGGAACTTTACTCACCTGTTAAGACTGAAGTTGCTTGTCTCTGTTCAGCTGTAAAGTCTGCAAATGCTTGTCTCTATTCAGCTGTAAAGACTGCAGCTGCTCATCTCTATTCAGCTGTAAAGACAGCAGTTCCTTGTCTCTATTCAGCTGTAAAGACTGTAATTGCTTGTCATTTAGCTGTTAAGACTGCAGTTGCTTGTCATTCAGCTGTAAAGACTGCAGTTGCTTGTCTCTATTCAGTTGTTAAGACTGAAGTTGCTCGTCTCTATTCAACTGTTAAGACTGAAGTTGCTCGTCTCTATTCAGCTGTAAAGACTAAAGTTGCTCGTCTATATTCAGCTGTTAAGACTGAAGTTGCTCGTCTCTATTCAGCTGTAAAGACTGCAGTTGCTTGTCATTCAGCTGTAAGGAGTGCAGTTGCTCATCTCTTTTCAGCTGTGAAGACTGAAGTTGCTCATCTCTATTCAACTGTAAAGACTGCAGTTGCTTGTCTCTATTCAATTGTTAAGACTGAAGTTGCTCGTCTCTATTCAACTGTAAAGACTGCAGTTGCTTGTCATTCAGCTGTAAAGACTGCAGTTCCTTGGAACTTTACTCAGCTGAAAAGACTGCAGTTGCTTGGCTCTTTTTTCTCTTTAGCAAATGACAATTTCTACATCGTATATAATTGTAAAAGCAGATCTAAATTCAAAGTTTTTATATATTTAGTCAAGAAAAATAAGTTTGATGAGGATTTTCAACATTTTATTTTAAAGTTAATATCTAATGATGAAATATTTTATTGAAAGATGTGCATAGTATATTTGTAAGGTAAATCATCAAGATTAGGGAATCCTGTTGTGTTACTAGGAAAACCTAGCACAGGTTATATACGATGTAGATTTTTTATCAACAACGTCCTGGTTTGACTGACATTAGCATATGTGCTTGATCAAAGAGTGCAGTTAGTTAAGCCTTTACAAATGAATTGTGTTATTATTAGGAATGAAGAATTTCTTTAAACAGAGGAACCCTTGTAAACTTAAATGAAATAAGGATGAACTTTTTATGCACCCGAATGGAGGCATATAGTTTTTGAACCGTCCGTCTGTCGGTCTGTCAGTCTGTCGGTCTGTCAGTCTGTCGGTCTGTCGGTCTGTCCGCAATTTTCGTGTCCGGTCCATATCTTTGTCATCGATGGATGGATTTTCAAATAACTTGGCATGAATGTGTACCACAGTAAGACGACGTGCAGTGCGCAAGACCAAGGTCCGTAGCTCAAAGGTCAAGGTCACACTTAGACGTTAAAGGATAGTGCATTGATGGGCGTGTCCGGTCCAAATCTTTGTCATCGATGGATGGATTTTCAAATAACTTGGCATGAATGTGTACCACAGTAAGACGATGTGCAGTGCGCAAGACCCAGGTCCGTAGCTCAAAGGTCAAGGTCACACTTAGACGTTAAAGGATAGTGCATTGATGGGCGTGTCCGGTCCATATCTTTGTCATCGATGGATGGATTTTCAAATAACTTGGCATAAATGTGTACCACAGTAAGACGACCTGTCATGTGCAAGACCCAGGTTCGTAGCTCAAAGGTCAAGGTCACATGTAGATGTTAAAGGATAGTGCATTGATGGGCGTGTCCGGTCCATATCTTTGTCATTGATGGATGGATTTTCAAATAACTTGGCATGAATGTGTGCCACAGTAAGACGACATGTCACACGCAAGACCCAGGTCCGTAGCTCAAAGGTCAAGGTCACACTTAGACGTTAGATATCATTTTTCATGATAGTGCATTGATGGGCGTGTCCGGTCCATATCTTTGTCATTCATGCATGGATTTTAAAATAACTATACATGAATGTGTGACACAGTAAGACGATGTGTCACGCGCAAGACCCAGCTCCGTAGGTCAAAGGTCCTAAACTCTAACATTGGCCATAACTATTCATTCAAAGTGCCATCGGGGGCATGTGTCATCCTACGGAGACAGCTCTTGTTTTTACCACAATTGTTTTCAGGTTGGAGGGCCTTCTTATTCTCAGTTGTTAAGCTTTCAGGGTTTCAGGCATTCAGTTCAGTATTTCTGGTTCGGTTTTCAGGGTTGGCAGTTTTTAGATTCTTATTGTGGGGATCTAAGTAAACAGTAACTATACTATTCATATTTTCAGGTAGTGAAGCTGTAGGAATCGATGAGAAGATAACAGGCTATTGTGATGTTTTACTTTGTGTTCAAAATTATCAGACATACCAGGAATCAGACAGTTTTTGTGTTGACTCATTGAACGTCTCTGTAGCAACAGGTATTGTTATTGATCACATGATTATAATATACCAGTATGTCGTTCTAGCTGATGCATTATTATTTTGACTGGTCTGTAATGACAGGGACCAGGCAATACAGGACTTTTTCTCATTATGCCCAGTATATTAAAGGGAATTCCTATAGCTTTTTGTGCAGCTGACACTATGGAAAATTGAAGTGAAGTCAACATTTGTTGAAACATGTGACGGACAATCTTAAATATGAGGAATCTTGAATAAAATAACAATTTGCAATAAGTTTTATCAGTAATCAAATGTTGATACTGATTTCTGTTGTACTGACATGTATCATGCCTGACATCATCATGCAACTTACTGTTTGTGGCTGTGTTTTGACAGCACATTTTAGTACAAAGACAGTATTGTTCATATAATGTTAGACAGTTAACTTTGTTTTGATAAGACAATATCACTTTTCATATCATTTAGTATTCAGTTATAGAAAAAATTAAGATTTTTTAAACTTTTTATGCCCCCGGCATCTACTGATGCGGGAGGCATATAGTGATTGTCCTGTCTGTCCATTCTTCCGTCCGTACGAGGTTAAACAAATTGGACTGTTTCGTCTAGCATCAATACCCCTTACTAGAATGACTTTATACTAATGCAGATGTAAACTGTGACCATTCCTCATCTTCAGACATCACCTGACCTCAGTTTGACCTTGACCTTGAACTTGAAATCGTTTTGGACTTAGGTTGCTTTGTATCGACAAGGATGCCACCGGGGGCATCAAGCGTTTATTGAACGCAGCTTCTTGTTTTAACTTGCATGAGATATAATCAATTTGGTCAGCTTCGCGCCATTTTTCGTCCGAACAGATGTTGTATTCAAGCAGTCTTAACATACAATTTAGCCTGGTGACTCATACATTTTTGGCCATTTCTGTGTTCACAATACAATTATCTGTACACAAGGAAAACAGGAAAAAATTCTATGAAACAGTTTTTTATGCCCCGGAAGGGAGGCATATTAGTTTTCAACTGTCCATCCGTCCGTTCGTTAGTTAGTTAGTTAGTTTGTTCGTCACAACGTTAACTTTTTGCATGAAGGCACTTTACTCGCGAACCACTGTATCCAGGACCTTCAAACTTCACATGCTGATAGTACTTATTGAGTATACCACCCCTACTGACTTTGGGATCACCAGGTCAAAGGTCAAGGTCACAGGGGCCAACGTTAACTTTTTGCATGAAGGCCTTTTACTTGCGGACCACTGCACCCAGGACCGTCAAACTTCACATGCTGATAGTACTTATTGAGTATACCACCCCTGCTGACTTTGGGGTCACCAGGTCAAAGGTCAAGGTCACAGGGGCCAACGTTAACTTTTTGCATGAAGGCCTTTTACTTGCGGACCACTGCACCCAGGACCGTCAAACTTCACATGCTGATAGTACTTATTGAGTACACCATCCCTACTGACATTGGGGTCACCAGGTCAAAGGTCAAGGTCACAGGGGCCAACGTTAACTTTTTGCATGAAGGCACTTTACTCGCGAACCACTGCACCCAGGACCTTCAGACTTCACGTGCTGATAGTACTTATTGAGAACACCACCCCTACTGATTTTGGGGTTACCAGGTCAAAGGTCAAGGTCTCAGGGGCCAACGTTAACTTTTTGCATGAAGGCACTTTACTCGCGAACCACTGCACCCAGGCCCTTCAAACTTCACCTGCTGATAGTTCTTATTGAGTATACTACCCCTACTGATTTTGGGGTTACCAGGTCAAAGGTCAAGGTCTCAGGGGCCAACGTTAACTTTTTGCATGAAGGCACTTTACTCGCGAACCACTGCACCCAGGACCTTCAAACTTCACATGCTGATAGTACTTATTGAGTACACCATCCCTACTGACTTTGGGGTCACCAGGTCAAAGGTCAAAGTCACAGGGGCTAACATTAACTTTTTGCATGAAGGCACTTTACTCGCGAACCACTTCACCCAAGACCTTCAAACTTCACATGCTGATAGTATTTTATGAGTTCACCAATCCTACTGACTGGGGTCCAGGTCAAAGGTCAAGGTCACAGGGGCCAACGTTAACTTTCTGCATGAAGGCACTTTTCATGCGAGCTACTTCTTCCAGGACCTTCAAACTTCATATGCTGATAGTATTTATTGAGTACACCACCCCTACTGACTTCGGGGTCACAAGGTCAAAGGATAAGGTGCTGCGGGGGGCATTTGTCACCATTAGTGACAGCTCTTGTTCAAAATTAAAAAAAAAAAACCTCTTTACTATGAGTATGTTTCATTGTAAAAAGCTCACAAAAGTGAATATGAAACAAGATTTTTTTTTCATTTGTACCCATTATTGTAATGCTGTAGTATTACAAATATGTCTATGATATCAAATAAGTCTATAATAAAATATGTAAAAAGAATAAACCTTATTGTGCTGTCTTGATGCATATTTTTGTTGGTATTTATAAAAATAAAAAGAGCAGAAAATAATGACAATGTGCAGAAAATAATGACAATGTTGAAAAACAGCTAGCAGTTACAGCAACAGTGGGTGTGTTCAAAACAATTTTTCACAAACACAAGCCTGGTGATCCATTGTTTTTATTTGTTCATTGTTTTCAGCACAAATTTCCTATCATATATGTGAATTTGAAAAAATCTATGAAAGGAAACAAACTATAGGAATTCTCTTTAAAGCCTGACAGATCAATTTTATAGCACCACTTAAATGTATAAGATATAAATAGTTTTTTTTTCCTGTCCAGCCCATAACTTTGTCATACAAAACAGGATTTAAATATTAGTTGATAAAAATATTCTCCTGGATGAAACAACATGTCATGCACAAAACCTGGACTCTAAGCTCAAAGGTCAAGGTCACACTTGGAGGTCAAAGGGCAACGGAGCTTTTTTCCTCTCTGGTCTGTAACTCAACAATCTTTAAAGAGATTAAGATATTACTTGGCATAAATGTACCCCATAATAAGACAATGTGTCATGTATAAATCCAGATCCATAGGTCAAAGGTCGAGGTCACACTTTAGGTCAAAGGCCAACAGGGCTTTTTTCCTGTACTGTCTCTAACTCAACAATCCTTAAAGGGATTTTAATAGAACTTGGAACAAATGTACCCCATAATAAGATGACATGTCATGCGCAACACCCAGACACATAGCTGAAAGGTCAAAGTCTCTTGGTCAGACTCTTGGAGGTCAAATGTAAATGTTTTTTTTCCTGTATGGTCAATAACTCTGTCATCCATTAAGGGATTTTAATATTACTTGGCACACGTTTCCCATAATGAGATGTGACATGCAACACTCTTAACCCTATCTCAAAGGTCAAGGTCACACCTGAAGGTCAAAAGTCAACATTGATCTTTTCCAGTCTAGTCTGTTAAGTATTTTTATAAAAGCTCATGTGTTATATGGACCTAATTAAAAAAAAGTGTTGGTGTATTTTTTTTTTCAACATTACTTCCCTTTTCATATGATGATTTCTTACATTTTTAGCTTGACTATACGAAGTATAAGGAGAGCTATCTTACTTGCCCCGGCGCCGGCATCGGCGTCTTTCCGCGTCCCCAACTTGGTTAAAGTTTTGTAGCACTTTCTCTTTTTTCAACTTATCTCTGTAATTACTTGATGGATTTGATTCAAACTTGAAATATTTATTCGTCATCCTCATCCACATCATCTGACACAAGGGCCATAACTCTGGCACCAATATTTCAAGAATTATCCCCCCTTTTCACTTAGATTTTCAGGTTAAAGTTTTGATGCACTTTCACTCTATCTCTGTTATTACTGAATGGATTTAATTTAAACTTAAAATAGTTGTTCAACATCATCACCCACATCATATGACACAAGGTGCATAACTCTGGCACCATTTTTTCATGAATTACACCCCCATTTTACTTAGAATTTCAGGTTAAAGTTTTGGTGCACTTTCAATCTACCTCAGTTATTACTGAATGGATTTGATTCAAACTTAAAATAGTTGTTCAGCATCATCACCCACATCATATGACACAAGATGCATAATTCTGGCACAATTTTTCATGAATTATTCCCCTTTTTACTTAGAATTTCAGGTTAAAGTTTTATGCACTTTCACTCTATCTCTGTTATTTCTGAATGGATCTGATTCAAACTTAAACAATTGTTCAACATCATTACCCTTATCATATGACACAAGGTGCATAACTCTGGGACCAATTTTTCATGAATTATTTCCCCTTTTTACTTAGAATTTTAGGTTAAAGTTTTGATGCACTTTCACTCTGTCTCTGTTATTACTGAATAGATTTGATTCAAACTTAAAATGGTTGTTCAACATCATTACCCACACCATATGACACAAGGTGCATAACTCTGGCACCAATTTTTCATTTATTATTCCCCCTTTTTACTTAGAATTTTAGGCTAAAGTTTTGATGCACTTTCACTCTGTCTCTATTATTACTGAATGGATTTGATTCAAACTTAAAACAGTTGTTCAACATCATCACCCACACTATATGACACAAGCTGCAAAACTCTGGCACCAATATTTAATGAATTATGCCCCTTTTTGCTTAGGATATACTTATATAGTGTTTTGATACATTTTATCTTTACCTCTCTTATTACTTTAAGTTGATATTTTTGATATAGACTCAGGCTATTGTGCAATATCTTCATCCACAATTGGAGTCATCAAACACTCCAGTGACAGCTCTAGTTTCCTCAGATGTGCCCAGTTTCACTATCCAGCATCGAAATAGTCAAGCGTGCTGTCTCCTGTGACAGTTCTTGTTTCTCATATTTTCCCCACCAATTTCAAAATGAAATGTTATCGAAATTGAAATTAGATACTTTTTATATTTATAGATGTTATAAGCAGTCAACAGCTGGGGATTTTTATATATGCAAAGTTTAATCCAAATGTTGTGTTATAACATATTGTATATATACTACAGTACATCATTGACAGATATCAGATCATTATGTTATACTGCAGTAGAGAAAATCAGTTGTCTTCCTGTAGGGGACTTTGTATTGCATGCCAATACTTCATTTACTTGTTTCATCAAGATGCATTCAGTTTCAAACATTTAAAATGAGATCTTGTAAAAAGATGTCAAGAACTGTGCATTTCCACAATAGCTCAATATTAAAAATATCCTTGTATGCATGTCCTTCTTTCGTAGGCCTACAGCAGTAGATCAGTAGGACAGACCTTAGATCTATTGCATGGCCATTGTGAAAACACATTTATTTTATGCTAACTGATGAAAAACTGTGTTTTATCAGTGAGATATAATCCATATCACTCACTGCATATCACTCACTGTAAATGATATGGCTTTACCGATCTACTTGTACATTGTGTATAAAGTTTAGATTATTTGCTTAAAACAGAATGAAAATTGTAGTGACCCGTTATATAGAATATCTCACTTCAAAGTGAGAAAACTTTCACATTTTCACTTGCAGTACGTGCACATGAAAATATTTGAAATTTTCTCACTTCTCAGTGAGATATATTCCATATTCACTCAAAACAACCAAATATCCGCTATGTTTTTAACATTATGGTATTGTTCATCTATGAGATTATTTTACAGCAGTTATGTAAATGTTAAAGATCTATGTCTGCCCTAACATCATTGGGAAGTTAACAAACAGCTTCAGTGTGACTTGTTTTGTAGAAATTTCAAAAATTGCTCAGTGTGCAGATTGTCTCAAGGAAATGTTTTTAAGGACGTTTAAGCCAAGTGTTTGTCGGATTCACCATAAATGGAGTGGACTTAAAAAAGATTGAGATTCCGAGTTTCAGTTGTATAATATAAGTATGTATATATAGCATTATATTAAAACTATAGGTACTTTTCTATTTCAGGGGTACTTCTTCATAACATTATGATGAATCGAAGTAGAAACTGCTAATATCACATTAGAGCCTAGACAGTGGAAGGCAAAATGATGGTCAGTCAAAAGTCAAAGTAATGTCTTCAGAAAGAACAGCATCATACTCAGAGTTTACCTCAGTTCATGCTGAATGCAGAATTGCCAAACAGACAGATAATTCAAACATCTGAAGCAGACAAAATGTTTATGTATTGTAGCTGTAGAATACAGACAAGCCAGGTTGAGACCAGTGCTGTACAATACAGTATTAATCATATAATGATAGACCGTGTCAATATGAAAGTCAAACTGTTCGTTTTTGTTGCTGTAGAATAGAAGCCTAAACCAGAAGACTGGGAAGTACTTCAGGGCTTTATGGGCTTCTGTGGCAGTCCTTGCGGAGAAGTTAAGTTTGCTGATATCGAATCACTTGTCCCTAACCACTGTGGGTTCAAAGCTTTGCTTAGGGTGTAGAATTTTTCCATAAGAGAAAGCCATCTACTGTGAAATCATTTTTATTCGCGTAGGACGAATTTTTCGCGTATTTCGCGCTAGGACTGATGCGCGAATTTAAGACCTTGCTATTATTATTTTTTGATTATATTTTCCCTTTCTAAAATTGAAAATGCGCGAATTTAAGCCTGCGCGAAACAGTCCTTCTTCACGTTTGCGCGAAATTTCATGCCAGCGAATTTAAATGATCTCACAGTATCTGGCTAACAGAAAGTCTGTGTTTCTAACCACCCACCTGTGATGAAATAATGCCCAGAGGGCACCTGGCATCTTCCTCCGACCTTCATGGTGAAAAGTGGCCATATGATCTATAACTGTTGATTCAGTCTCATATTTATACATTGTACATGGTTTTTACATGTAACAATTTTTTTTTGGTGTTTTTTTTGTTATTTATTATTATTGGCTGCATGAAGCTCATTTAGTATAACAAAATTGTGTATTGGTGAATAACACAAAATAATAAATTCAAGACTTGTGCAAACCTTTAATAAAAAATCTTGTTATACATGTATATATAGCATACAAATTGCATAAGAATAGTTTGAATAAGCAATAAGATCAAAAAGCCTTGATGAAACTCGAGTTAATTCAGTAACTTTATTAAAGTTTCTTTTTTGAGACACAAATAGAGATACTTACATTACATGCATATATTTACAGCATATTTTAGCCTTACTGCCTACAAGGAAAAAGATGGGTTGTAAAACAAAAATACAAGCTTCTTTTAAATCCACTAAGTTTTTAATACCCTGCTGAGACTTCCGACAGATAATACTACTTATATGAATAAATCTGAGGCTGTAAGGATCTTACATGCTTGCTTGTGTAACACAGGGTTATCCCTACCAAGGTACATGGTGGAATGAGAAACAGAGCTTACGTAAAAGAAGTTTATAATCCATGCGGTCCAAAGGATTTGGAAAACAATCCTTTTTCTTGCCAATATTGTGTTAAATATAGATTGCGATAGCGAGTGGATTAGGACTGCATGGGCATTATGCTTATACATGTAGTTTATGATGTTATAATATGGCTATTATCAGGGTACTTAAATTCACACTAGTTTAGACAAAGTTCATTCCCAAGGGAAAGACAGGAATACTATTCCTGGCATGTGATCAAACTATATTATAATATCCCTGCTAGGTTGGCAAGAAATGCCTGAACATATGCTGAGGTAGTGTTTTCTGCCATTATTCTCAGTTACTGCAGTGAATTTAGTTTTTCACGACTGCTTCCCTAATTTTGCAAGTATCAAATGTAAAATGAAACAGTATAATTGTATTGTATTGTATTGAAATAAATAAAACTGTCTTGTAAAACAATTTTTGTTAATTTGTTCCTGAAAGTTGGCAATATCTGCTTTTAAAAAGCAGTAATATTTGTTTATGACTGTTTTTTTTTTGTGAATTTTGTTGTTGCATCAATTAAAAAAAACAGTAAAATAAGCAAAGTTTGTGTACATTTCATCTTTAAAATTTACGAATTCATGTCCCCATGGGATTTTTATGTTGACGAAATTAGAAGATACTACAGTAGTTGAGAATGAGCCATGTCCAATACATATTTGGGGAGCATATATCAGTTTTACTGATGGCTCTTGCTAATATATTGTAGTAGATAACAGCACCAATATATATCTAGAAGCACAGTAATAACTTGACAAGAAAATCAGGTAATGTAAAAATACTGTTAAATCATTTGATTTTGTGGGCATGAAATTTTGTGCTTTTGGTCTATATGGCTGTTTCTAGGGGATATGAATTTGTAGTTTTCAATATTCAGAGATAAAATGAATGAGAATTTTGTTTGTTCATTTGGATTTAATTTTGTGGACTGATGCAACCATGAAAACCATGAAAATTATTCAACCATGAATATTTTGATTTCACAGTTAGCTGCATCATTTCAACCAAAACCCCCCAAAAAACGTAGTACCTCACCTACAACCCCCCAACCGAACACACTGACTACTTCCCACCTTTCTTTGTGAAATTCGAACTGTTTGGAGTAACCATTGCCAACAAAATATTAATTATAAAACTTACTTAATGGATATGTCATTTTATTATCAATGCTGTCACACAATAGGTCAATATAATAGCTTGTTCACAAAGTGTTAAAAATATACAATTTCACAGATCTAAAACACGACATTAATTTAAACCAAGCCTTACTGAGTAATATGCTAGATTATAGACTAACAATAATGTAAAATACATTTATTCTAATAAATTTCTATCTATAATGCACAAAATGAAAATAAAATAAAACAACCAAATCTGCAAGTAAAAAATAAACCAGTCAATACAGAATGTTCTAGTATATAAAAAGATCAAACATATTTAATATCAAACACCTAACTGGTGCAACAGAAATTGCAAAGCAATAAAAAATAACCAATTTTATCCAGCGAAATAGTTTTTTTTGTTAATTGAAAAATATTAAAAAATGATTAGCAGGATGAATTTTCTGTTCAATGTAATATCTTTCCCATTGTTGAGATGTGAACATCAAAATGCAAGTACAGCTGATCCTGTATTACGGTAACTTTTACCCTGCTAAATTTATAAAATGGACTGGCCCACCATTCAGTTTGGGCAGTTCGACTTATCATCTGAAGGGGTGTTCATTGAAAATTTACTGACTTGAATAGCGAACTGGATGTGCAGGCTGATCTTTGTCTGCAGTGCAGTGCACTGGTCACAAAGGCAGAATCAGGCTAAAGGTTAAGAAACTACTTGTCTTCAGCAGTCAGTCAGCTAACTTCCCAAAGTGACATTTTGTTCAAACTTCAGTTTGTCTTAAGCAGCCAGGACCCAGTTGTTCGAAATTTTAACAGTTGATATAAAGCTAACTGTCGGTTAACTTTAAAGGTCATCTTCCAACATTTTAGAGGACGTAGTAAAACAAATTTATGAGTTAAAGATTATTAACACTAAAATGACTACAATGGAACCAAAACGTTATACAAATGCTTACCATCAAGACTAATATTTTGAAATAAAATTTAACCAGCAGTTAGTTTAACGGCCGTTTAAGGTTTCGAACAACTGGGCCCAGATTGTATAGCTTCCTTTGCTGGCTGCATAATACAGGTTCAACTGAATGTGTAACAAGGTAAAATCTGGTATTCACAAGTGAGAGATATTTTTTCCCTATCATGCTGGACCTGATTGATTCTGATTCTGTCTTTGCAACCAATGTAGATCATTATCAGCCTGCACATCCATGAAGTCTGATCAAGATCTGCATCGTTTGCCATTCTGTCAGTATCTTTTTAGTAAGCACCCCTTTAAACAGTCAATGGTACTGTCCAAACTGAAAGATGGACAAGTTCATTATAGAAATTAAGCTGGGTAAGGGTTAATTTTACCTGTAAAAGGAAAAAAAAACCTGTTCATTAACCCTTACCTGCTAAATTTCTAAAATGGACTGTTCCATCATTCAGTTTGGGCAATACCATTTATTATTCAAAGGGGTGTCACTGAAAATTTACTGACTGAATAGCGAACAGTGCAGACCATGATCAGACTGCAAGGATGTGCAGGCTGATCTTGGTCTGCACTGGTCGCAAAGGCAAAACCAATCGCCGCCAACAGGCTAAGGGTTAATGTAAATGAATGTATGTTCTATGTTCTTGTAAGAAAATATGTACATCTTTATTGTCTTTAGTGAAGAATAGTTTTGATCAAAATTTCCCATTATTTATAATTCATAATCATATTCTTGCACATTCAAATATAATTCTGTACCCATGAAAACATACTAAGACATTGTCAGTAATAATCTACACATATTTCAATCATGAAATAAAATGTAATAATTTCAGTTGATCTGTATTTAATAATTACCTTGAGTAATTGAACAAGACTCATTAGATTCAGTAATTTAATCTGTGGAGTCATTTTATAGTATATTAAAGGGGGATAATGTATATGCACACTTCAAATGAAATAAATCAGAAACTTTATTTTCCATATACCATTTAGACTAGACTAGCTCCTAAACTATGATATGAGCCGTGCCATGAGAAAACCAACATAGTGGGTTTGCGACCAGCATGGATCCAGACCAGCCTGTGCATCCGCACAGTCTGGTCAGGCTCCATGCTGTTCGCTTTTAAAGCCTATTGGAATTGGAGAAACTGTTAGCGAACAGCATGGAGCCTGACCAGACTGCGCGGATGCGCAGGCTGGTCTGGATCCATGCTGGTCGCAAACCCACTATGTTGGTTTTCTCATGGCACGGCTCATATATCTTTTTACATTTTTATGAGTGAATGTAGTGAACTTAGCCAGTCTATATCCTATGATAATTGTAACATCATTCCTCTGTGAAAATTTCTAAAATAGACTGACTATTGTCTCTATGAAATGGAATTAGACAAAAAAAAAGGGAGAAAAATGTAGAAATATATTATTTATCAGTCTAGTGGCTAGTCTACATGTAGACTGAAGCTGATATTTCTAATGAAAAGGGCAAGCCAGTGAAGGCATGCCAAATACAATTTTATGCTTAAAGGATCTGAAAAAAATATTTAAATTACTTTACATAAATTTTCATACTCAAAATAAAATATTTGATTTTAACACTGCAAATAACAGTAAATTTTCATCTGATCAGTAAGGAAATAACATATAATGTTGTTTTTAAGTATTTTGGTAAATCATTAGGTACATTTATGTCAAGATAGCAACAGAAATGTCGTCATGAATTGAGACATCCCAGTATCTGATTTGGCAGACCGAGAACAAAATGTATGAATATTACCAATGATGTTAAAGATGCATGTTTATGTAATAATATAAACAATTTTTTTTCCTGGTGATGGACATTATGTACAAATTGTCGATTGTCATACATTATAAGCAAGATCTTATTCCTTATTTTTCTATATTCTGGAATACATATTCAAACTTCAGGATGGTGAATATTAGTATAGAAATATTGCACAACTCCTAAACATGCACATGTAACATTTAGCTACAGATTATGAAATAAAATACAACCTTCAGAGGTAGACATTAATTTGGTCTAAATTTAGTTTATGGTGCAAATAAACAAGTTGGCCATCGTGGCACTAATTCACTCACCAGAGTACCATCTCTCTTTGAGACAAGGTGAAGCTCACCAAAACCACTCATTAACACCATAATCTAACATAACTTTGGTAAAATTGACAGCACTGCAATTTAATTTTTTTTATTAGCCTTGCAAATAAAAAAAAATGTTACAAATCTGCCCACTGCTTCCTAAATCAAATCTGGACCCAACTCTACCCCTGAGTATAACATGTACAAAACAAAGTTCACAGTATCTGTAAATGGAATTGTAAACATATATGTATAAATTTTATAGCCATCTCCATCAGAGGTTTAACATGGTTCTAAGATGAAGCATTGTTGACCCCTGGAACGTCAGAATATATAATAATATATAATGTACAAATATTGGCAAAAGATACGTCCGTATGAATCACAACTGTGCAACACTAAAATGGCTTGCAGATCAAATTATTCAAAATTATTACATGTCTTCTAAATATATGTCTATGGTCCATAGTTTGTGGTATTGACCAGTCTACTGTTCAATGCTAAACTTTGCTAGGCTGTAGTCAAAACACTTCAGAAAACAATTATAAAAAATTATTTCTGATGTCATTTAATAGAACACTTATTAAATGGATTGCTGGTCAGAACTTTTGACAGGCAAGTCATTCAATAAGTGTATACTAAAAGCCCTTAGTTCAAAATACTGGGGGTAAATAGTTTTGACTACTGACCTGCAATCCATTACAGGACATTTGAAAAAAAAAATCACATTTTTTTTCTTCAACTTTTGACTCTTGTTAAGCAGACATGTGTTTAATATACAAGACCGGTCATATGAAAGACACTACGGACTGGAGGTTTATATATAGGGTCCTATAATAATGTATGTTACAAAATATCCCTGTCTAGATATGACTGAAAACTCGAGGTAGAAAATTTTGAATGTCTGGTCATTTTTTTTTGAGGCACCCATTAAAGGGTGACCCCGTTTATTTGCCCTGTCATAGGCAATGTAGGGGTCGAAGGGCACCCCCTTCCTGCCTTATAATGACAATATTCAAACACATTTATCTAATTTTATAAAAACAACAATCAATATGAAACGTTTTTAAGAAAATGAAACTTCTGGTCATTTAATTGTTATGACCTAAATGCATTCTTTTATGTTACAATGTGCAATATTTTTGAGTTGATGAATGTAAAAATGGTCGCAGCATTATACAAGCATCATAATGATATAAAAAAAACAGTGCTTGTACATGCCTACAATCATATAAGCTATAAATAAACTGTGGTTTAACTGACAATGTTGTTTTTCATGTACATTGCAAATACATACACTAAAGGACTTTAAAACACCACATCCGTGTATAGAAATGATTTCATCCTTTTAACTTGTATTCAAATATTTTGATATTTATTTTAAAATATGATTATTCATTAAATGATTCAATATGGTGGTTTCTTTTGCGATACTTCAAACGTGACCATTTTCACCTGTGCATGTGTATCACATGCTATAATTCATGTCATACAAAATTCATTGTGCATATTTACAAAAAAAAATATTTTACATTTAAACTCCTGAACAACCTTTTTTTCCAAATTTCCTAACTTTTGTTTAATTAAAGGTCTAGTCATTAAAATCAGTATTAATTTTTATTCTTGTCAAAAGTAGGTGTAGAGGCCTCTGTGGCTGAGTGGTTAAGGTCGCTGGCTTCAGATAACTTGCCCCGCACTGATGTGGGTTTTAGTCTCACTTGGGGCATTGAATTTTTCATGTGAGGAAGTCATCCAGCTGGCTTACAGAAGGTCAGTGGTTCTACCCAGGTGCCTGTTTAAAGTCCTTGAGTGTATCGTAACACAAGTATTTGCAATGGCATGCATTCATCTTAACATCCTTTCTAATCAATGAATGCAAAATATATAGTGCTTTTATCAAAGAGGTATTATAGTGTATGAATTTTGTTTCACGAAGGATGTTTTACTATGAGCATTAAACTTAAAAAAAATTCAGTGCTTGCTACAGATCTAATTGTGGAACATGTCATCCATATCTTCATCTGGGTGTCTGATGTCAACAGGCACGATGCCAAATTTCTCATCTAGTGCCTCCCTAACTCCTGGGGTGAGGAAAGCCGGCATGATTGGTCCAAGTTTGATATTCTTTACTCCAAGGCTTAACAGTGACAGCAAAACTGCGACTGCCTTTTGTTCAAACCAAGATAAGGAAATTGACAGAGGTAGACTGTTTATGTCCGTGTCTAATATATCGGCAAGCGTTTTCGCGACCATGATGGCACCATAGCTGTCATTACACTGACCCATATCTAGAAGTCTGGGGATTCCGGTGTTTCCCAGTGTTCCAAAGTTGATGGTGTTTAGTCTATATTTAGCACATCCCATTGTGAGGATGAGGGTCTGGGAAGGTAAGGATTTGGCAAGGTTGGTGAAATAATTACGTTTGTGTTCTGATCCATCACATCCTCCGATAACACAGATTCTCTGAAGGTCACCACTCTTCACTGCATTTATTACCTGAAATTGAACACAATATTGTTACTACCTAGTTTCTTATTACAGTCAAACTTTGTTCGCCAGAACACGATGAGACCGACACAATTTGTTCGAGTTATCAGTAGATTGTGCCATCTGACAACATACATTAAATAAAATTTTACTGGGATTTCGCCCGGAACTGATGATGAGTTCGAGCGAAGGACCATGTGCAAATTATCCGAGTTGGAGCAAACAAAGTTTGACTGCATCTCGTTTGACTTAATATATATGCATTCTAATTAATTTTCACTAGTGATTTCAATACCTTAATACAGTTCAGTGAAACTTGTTTATACAGACCACAACTGGGACAATCAGCTGGGGTTTTATATTTCTTTCATTTTAATATAAGTGTTTAAAGTTAGAGGACAGTGCAAGATACAGAACACGCTCACAATTCAAGAGACTTCTCTGGTTCTTAAACATGACAGATGGACAGACAGACGCACCATCACATAATATGTCCATTTCTTCTCAAAACGGGCATATAATAAAATGTGGTTTATACAAAAACTTGTAGGGATGCGTTGTAAACATCCAATTTAAAAGATAAATTGTAATAATTGCTTGTACTCCAGAAACCATGAACAACAAAAATTAAACTGTTTGGTGAAAAAGAAGTAACATTAGCTAGTCATTTAAAGTATAGTGTTTTTAGACCCTAGAAGCTTCACTTTGACAAGTAAAAAGCTTTTCGTCAATTATGAGTAAATAAACCATAAAGTGGTAAAATTATTATTTTTTTTTTTAAATTAAATATTTTAACACATTTTTGTCAATAACTTCTCTTTACTATTAAGATGGGAGAATGATAAACATGTTATATCCTGAAATATTTATCCCACAAAATAAAACCTGCAAAGGCCTGGAAATTTATGTCCCTATTTTCAAAAAAGTTCTCGGAAATGGGAAAGAACACCCCTTTCCACACCCACCATGTATCCACAATGCTTCCGCCTGCACGATGTTCATGTCTTTGTGAAACACATGATGTGTGCTTTTGTATTAACCACCTACAAAGACCACTTTTTAGCTCACCTGAGCACAAAGTGCTCAAGGTGAGCTTTTGTGATCGCCCTTATAATGTCCGTCGTCAGTCGTCTGTCGTCGTCAACAATTTGACTGTTAACACTCTAGAGGTCACAATTTTTGCCTAATCTTATTGAAACTTGGTCAGAATGTTACCCTCAATAAAATCTTGGACGAGTTCGATATTGGGTCATCTGGGGTCAAAAACTAGTTCACCAGGTTAAATCAAAAGAAAAGCTTGTTAACATACTAGAGGTCACAATTTTGGCCCAATCTTAATGAAACTTGGTCAGAATGTTACCCTCAATAAAATCTTGGATGAGTTCGATATTGGGTCATCTGGGGTCAAAAACTAGGTCACCAGGTCAAATTAAAGGAAAAGCTTGTTAACACTCTAGAGGTCACAATTTTGACCCAATCTTAATGAAACTTGGTCAGAATGTTACCCTCAATAAAATCTTGGACGAGAACGATATTGGGTCATCTGGGGTTAAAAACTAGGTCCCCAGGTCAAATCAAAGGAAAAGCTTGTTAACACTCTAGAGGTCACAACTTTGGCCCAATCTTAATGAAACTTGGTCAGAATGTTACCCTTAATAAAATCTTGCACAGTTCGATATTGGTTTATCTAGGGTCAAAAACTAGGTCACCAGGTCAAATCAAAGGAAAAGCATGTTAACACTGTTGAGGCCATATTTATTACTGTATCTTATGAAACTTGGTCAGAATGTTAATCATGATGATCTCAAAGTCCAGTTTGAATCTGGGTCATGTAGGGTCAAAAACTAGGTCACCAGGTCAAATCAAAGGAAAAGCTAATTAACATTCTAGAGGCCACATTTATGACCATATCTTAATGGAACTTGGTCAGAATGTTAATCTTGATGATCTATAGGTCAGGTTTAAATCTGGGTCAGGTAGATTCAAAAACTAGGTCACCGGGTCAAATCAAAGGATAAGCTTGTTAACACTAGAGGCCACATTTATGACTGTATCTTCATGAAACTTAGTCAGAATGTTAATCTTGATGATCTTTAGGTCAAGTTCAAATCAGGGTCATGTGGGGTTAAAAACTAGGTCACTGGGTCAAATCAAAGGAAAAGTTAGTTAACAGTTTAGTGGCCACATTTATGACCATATCTTAATGAAACTATCTTGATGATCTTTAGGTCAATAGGTTAGGTGAGCGATACATGGCCTTCATGGCCCTTTTGTCTAATCTCCCTAGCATGGTCCTTATATAGACTGATTAGACTTTACTGTATGAATAGGTTGATATGGGAACATTGAACATAATCTAGGAATATAAGATATTTATCAAGATATATACCGTATCTGCATGTTGAGCGATAACTTCTCGTCCAAACCCCACAACAAGATGTCGGTCATCGTATTTCTTTGCTGTTTTGCTGTCAAAACCACTCAGACTGTTTGCATGCTGTAAAAATATTGTAATATATTGGTACTAGTATTTTTCTACTAATGTACGTGTTTCATGAAAAAATCACAGTTAAACATTAATTAAAAGGCGTGCAAAACCTCTGTATGGTCCTTTATCTTTATACATAGTTCCAATAAAATACTATGGTGGCATATTTCTGCCACAAGATAGCTAAGCAGCTACCAAAATAATATTGTAAACTTTTCAGGTAATGTAAACAGTACAGCAATAAATATATTTTATAGATATTTTATCTATTTCCCTATAATGCTTGAAAGTGCCACAATATGCTTGGTACACTAAAGTTTCCAGCAAAGTTGTGCATGTTTCTGAAACCACTGCACAATAAATTATTTTTCTAGATATTCTTTTTATTTCCAGGAAACTTAAAGCTATCAAGATAAACTTTTCAGGAAAGTTAGAAATATCAAGATAATTTTTGAAAGTATAGAGATATACATTGTATATAGCTATGAAGCTACAACTGTTGACACTTAAAGCAAAATATATCGAGATAATAATATAAATTATCCCAATAACATTTCTGGGAAACTTTTGACTATTGAGATTATCTTTCCAGAAAAGTTTGCTTTAAATAATACCAAGATCATATCTTTAAGTATCGCAATAGCTACCTAGCTGCCTTTTAATGGAAAAGTGCCACCGTAAAATACCTTAAAACACTTTTCAAATTATATGACAGATGGAAGGCAAACCTTTTGTCCCAAA
This sequence comes from Mercenaria mercenaria, assembly GCF_021730395.1. Lineage (NCBI taxonomy): Eukaryota > Metazoa > Mollusca > Bivalvia > Venerida > Veneridae > Mercenaria > Mercenaria mercenaria. The sequence goes on from NC_069372.1 coordinate 57,254,349, forward strand.
CCCCAGGTTTTCAACTGGTAGTGGACTGGAAATGGTTAATTCGGCGATTATCTTTTAATTTTCAAAAGGTTTTCTTCAGAACCAACTTCCAATACTAAAGTATGCTGCTTTTATGTATAAGCCATAATTATGATAACTACAATTTGCACGTGTTAACTTGTGCACGTGTGATTACTACATGTATATTTACTTCAAGAAGTTGTTTCATCTGTGTGGGATTGTGAAGGTCTAAATGCCGTACTCCATGTATTCCAGTATCATTCAGTGTATAAAGTCTGTCCCTGTATGACCGTAGAGGTTCAATGACACAGTTTGTAGAGGCCAACACTGGACCAGGAAATGTGGCAAAATCTATTTTCTGATTCTGCCAGGCTCCACCAAAATGTCCTGCTAAGCTCTTTGAAATGTAACACAGATGTAAATTGTTGTCGCCTTTAAGCATTGTTAATATTAGTACATGTTTCAAATATAACTTTTTAGGAGGTATTTCATAAGTAGCACAACCGTTCAAAGAAAAATATGTTAGACAATCCTGTCGATTTGTTCTGAAAAAATTACCAATGTTTAATAAAATAGGTGACCAATTTATTTGTTGCCGAAACTTGCCTATAACTTTACCTTGTATTTTTTATAAAGTTTATTAAGTTTTAACTTAATTTTACATTTAACTTTATTTCTGCTTATCATTCTTCATTTTGTGGTAGTTTTGATGCATAACGTAACATTAAATTGATGATTTTAACAGGTGTAATTAGTAATACCTTGAACGCATTCAGTTTCGGATACATATGGGCAGGCATCATTTCCCCGTGCGTGTATACATTAATACCCGTGCCTTCTGTGCTCTTTAGTAGTGTATGTAGATCTACCAAGTCGTGTCCAGACACCAGTATACACTGTAATTTATAAATGTTTCGTATTAAGATTGTAGACCAGGAAAAATGTGCGTGGGTGCATGTGAACATGAAATTATGTTGACCTTCACATACCCGCATATTTCAATTATGACAAAGCACTAACATTTAATGGATCTTGACTCATCATATTAAAGTCCAAATTCATCTTGCTTCACATGATTGATGAATGACACTGCTTTCAAACTTAAAAACTAATAATAACCAAGCAATGATTTTATACAACAAAACTGTATTATCCATCAGAGCTAAAATAGAAAAAAAACTTTTAACAACTTTTCATTTAATGGATCTTTTCCATTTGGTAAAAAGCTTCCTTAAATAGTCACCTTTCTTTCATTTGTCTGCAAAGGGTCCTGCTTGACCCCTTTTAGGGACCACCAATTCTAATGGATATAAAAGCTTATAAACGGTTTGTTCTCAAGAACCACTTGATGGATCTTTGGTTACCAAACTTGTTCTTTAGTATACAAATGTATTCTCGCTTGTACCTCTCTCTATTTTGTTCAGATGGTGCCACTTATATGAACTAAAAGCAGAAAAAATCTGCAAACAACTTCTCATGAAATGCCTGAAAGATCTTCGCTGAACTAATTTCTGGATGGAATCATGATTCCTGAATTTTCTTTAAATGATTCTGTGGTAGGGGCTGCTAGAGCTATATAGTTTTTTAATAACTTCTCATGAACTGGACCAGACTCTCTCAAGTTTCCTATAGTGGTTACCCGTTTTGGTTAAATAGCATTTAATGATCTGCCTGATAGCTGTTCACCAAAAGGCCAAGGTCCTTTTTGGGTGAGCGACTTAGGCCAACTACAATATGGCATGTATTCGTCTAAAGACAGGAAATAGTAACAGGAACTATTTTTTCCCTTCTGTTAAATGAAGTCAAAAATAAGAAGTTAAGTATTTTCTACCTTTTGTTCAAATGTTCCAGTGTGTTCAGCAGACAAGTGGTCTGACACTTCCTTAAATTAACCTCATCACTTGACTGATTTTAGGTGTATCATGGAAATAAAATAACTTGTTAGTCTTGTCTGACCCACTAAGGTATGCTTATTCAACACAAACTGTGCCGGAAAGTCTTTTCACCCCAAGTAACCCCCAAACACACCAAGACACCCTAAGACACCTAAAATATTAATTTAATTTATATTATTTTCACTTACCTTTCCTTCCTTCGGAGTTGTACACACGTCTGTTGGTGTAGGGGTGCCCAATATTCTCCTGTGCCCTTTATCCAGTAGTTCCATCACTCTCAGATTGGTGGCGCCAACATCAAGGGCCATCTGAAGATTCAAACCTAGGTCAAACCGCTCGGCCTTCTTGGCACTAACAAGGAAGTCTAGGGCCTATAGAAAATATGAAAGTAAATTAGTACATATTTTTATAAAATTAAGTGGCGATAAACTATAAAGAGTTAACTACAAAAGCTTTCCTCCATTATAAAACTTGTGACAAAAATATCCAAATGTATAATCAGCCATGTAAGTGTAATTTGCCTTTAAAGGTCAGCCCACTTACAACAGCAACGTTTATAAAATACAAAAAAAAAAAAAACCCGCTCATAAATCAATATTTATCTACGTTAAAACTACATATAAGTATGATATAAAACAAAGCCTCACTTCTTCATTTACACTTGATCAATGCACGAAGCTCTTAAAAATAAAAGCATTTACATGCATGTGAACTGAATAAAACAACAATACAGCTCCACAAACAAGCTTTTCTGCGACAGTTAAAATATATATTGTACATTTCTTTCTCTTTTTGCATAATATGAGACAACTTCAGTAATCTGACTTTCCCACAAATTTTCATGTAATTTATTGAAAATTATATATCTCAGTTTTCTGATTGCGAAGTTAAGATTCCAATTCGGGAAGCTTTCCGTTTTGTAAATTCAGAAGTTGAGTAAACATTTTATTAGCATGATTAGGGTATTTGAAAACAACTGAACAGAATAAAGTCATAAAATTCTCTCAGGTTCACAATGTCGAAATTTTAATGATACCACATTGTTATGCACCGTGCATTTAGACAGGTTCTTCCACGCGTTCATACTACATATTAACTCGCTAAGACAGATCAGTGTAACAGACTAGCATTTAGAAAGACACAAGTAAAAATGGTAAAGCAAGTTTCTATATCTAGTATCACGTTTCCCGTTCGGGGAAGTAGGGAAAACCCGTAGATTGTTTCCCGAACGGGAAAATTCCCCTGCTGGTAAGTTAATATACATTTAAAATACAAAGTTTAAAACAAAATATTAAACAAATGTGCATGGGAAATAAATCATACGGGTAGATGGCAACATTTCTTGGGAGGCTGTGCTGGTACAGCGCGTTATACGTCGCAAGATGCACGTGTAAAACCAAATCTCAAGTTTCACGTGAAACGAGAAACAGGATAAAGGAACTGACAAAACGTACTCGTATAAATATCTTGAACTTGAAACCTCACGATATTCCTGGACATTTTCAAAATCATATAGTAGGAAAGAGCTACCCTGTATATAAACTTGGACACCCACGGATCATTCTCTCCTAACGCCTCCGCGTGGCAGGCGTACGCTGACAGCCCCTTTATGCCATACAAGGTCATGTACCGTACACCGTTTATATCCGGGCCATATATCTGCTGATCTTCCAACACGCCTACTTTATGACCTGAAACAAACAGCGCCGATCAGACTTGGATAAATATTTGCTTATTATAACATTTTTCTATTTGTTTTGCTTTTCAAACAATTTTAACAGACCACATATCGTATACAAGTCTTCCCTTTAAAATACTATAATTATATTTGGAGTTAATTTGTCCTTAAAAAGTACGTCACGAATTCCACAAAGGACCGAGGATTAGGTTTGGCAAATGCACCAAAACAGGACTCCGTACAGAGTGAAATCATTAAAAAACCAAATATTCTGTCCCGTCGGCGTACCAAGCTAAATACTCGATCGGATTAGCAGTTCATAGCTCGGTCTATTTAGCTAAGCAGGAAGTACACAGTGATGGTCTGTTGTTCCAACATGCTTAAAACTGTGAAGCTCATCCATACAAAAATCTACGGAGGTGTTGATATTAGTGCATTGATAAAAATGACATTGACAAATATCTGACTGGACAATCTTTGGTAAACATAATCCTGCACATGTGTGCAAATAAAAACGGAAGTTTTATAATAAAGTATCACTTAGTTGTATGAAGGAGATATGACATGCACTGTTCGAACAGTTCGAATTCTGTTGCAACACTACTATTCACACGATAGGGAATACATTGTACATCACTGTTCAGAAATTTAGGCTAAGGTTCGTAAACTATTCCTTTTGAAACAATTTTTCAAGTATGAAAACATAGTAAACAAATGGGGGAAAAATTGGCTAGATCAAATAACTGACCCGTGTCAGTGTAAATGCCGAATGTGGACCTCCGTGTAAATGGCGGACGCGGATTGCCATATAAATGCCAGTGGGAATTCAAAATTAATGTCGAACGCGGATATCCTTTTAAAGGATGTCGGACGCAGTTCTAAAGATACATTGTAACTATCGGACGAATCTCCGTATATATGCCGGACGTAGACCTTCAGTAAATGCCGGAGACAGATCAACTGCCGGAGACAGTGTGTGTGTGTGTTCGGGTTTAACGTCTTTTTCAACAGTTTTTCAGTCATATAAACGACGGTGTCTACTTGTAGCAGTGAGCACAATGCCCAACTTTATAGTGCTGCCTCACTGGAATATCACGCCGTAGACACGTGACATGATACCCAACCCAGTCACATTATACTGACACCGGGCTGACCAGTCCTAGCACTACCCTCTTAATGCTGAGCGCCAAGCGAGGAAGCTACTAGTACCATTTTTTACGTCTTTGGTATGACGCGGCCGGGGATCGAACCCACGACCTCCCGCTACCGAGGCGGTGCTCTACATAACAGTATATCCATTAATTCAACTTCGTCACCTTTATTTATTTGGGTTTTACGGCGCACCAACACAGTATAGGTTATATGGCGCCAAACAGGTCTATAAATTTTGGTTTCACGTCTCATTTACATCGAAATAAAAACATGAGGTATGGAATCAAAATTTGCATACCTGCCGGAATCGCAGAGTTACAGCAAAACCATGTGTTAAAACCCTATTAGTCGCCTCTTACGATCATGCAAGGGTAAGGCAGTGTTTCCAATTCTTCACCTAACTATCAAATTAAAACACAACACAACTTACATTTCAAATTCAATTTGTAAATGTAGCAATATCGTGCAAACCTTTTCACGCTTCACGATGTCACCTACCGGTGACTATATTACACTTAAGGGAAAATATTTTCCTTCTAATCTGTTTTTTAAACGAAGAAAATTATATAATTTTCCCAGTTTTGTACATTTCTTTGTGTTAAGTTGAACTCTTAACTCGTAAATCAGTTCAAAAAGATTAAAAATATTGGTGATAAATTTTCCTTTGAGGGAGTCTTAACCAAAATAACTTGTGAAAAGGAAGTTAATTAAGATTCTTTCAGACTAGCATGCATATCTTTCCGCATTGCCTCATTTTATGTTTAACCAGCGTTAATTAATACAGAATACTTCGAAAAAAAACATGTTTTATATTCAATAGTAAAACAGGTTTTATATTCAATAGTCAAAGACCATCACTCATACGACTACTTCCGTTTTCTACCAAAATTGGTCGAAACCAAACCAACATTAGAGGTAAAGTAGTTTGGACCACGTTAATAACTTGTTCACTAAATCAACAGAAAACAAGAGGACCATGATGGTCTTGAATCGATCACCTGTCCCCACATGACCCAGTTTTAAACCGAGTATTTAAAACTATTATTTGACATTGTGACCTTGTTTTTGAGTTCATGTGACCCAGTGTTGAATCTGACCTAGATATCATCAAGATAAAAATTCTAACCAATTTTCATGAAGATCCATTGAAATATATGGCCTCTAGAGAGGTCACAAGGTTTTTTATTATTTGACCTACTGACCTAGTTATTGATGGCACGTGGCCCAGTTTCGAACTTGACCTAGATATCATCAAGATGAACATCTTGACCAATTTTCATGTAGATCCATTGAAAAGTATGGCCTCTAGAGAGGTCACAAGGTTTTTCTATTTTTAGACCTACTGACCTAGTTTTTGACCACAGTTGACCCAGTTTCGAACTTGATCTAGATATCATCAAGATGAACATTCAGACCAACTTTCATACAGATCCCATGAAAAATATGGCCTCTAGAGAGGTCACAAGGCTTTTTTATTATTTGACCTACTGACCTAGTTATTGATAACATGTGACCAAGTTTCGAACTTGACCTAGATATCATCAAGGTGAACATTCTGATTTATTTTTATGAAGATCCATTGAAAAGTATGGCCTCTAGAGAGGTCACAAGGTTTTTCTATTTTTAGACCTACTGACCTAGTTTTTGACCGCAGTTAATCCAGTTTCAAACTTGATCTAGATATCATCAAGATGAACATTCAGACCAAATTTCATACATATCCCTTAAAAAATGGGGCCTCTAGAGAGGTCACAAGGTTTTTTTGTTATTTGACCTACTGACCTAGTTATTGAAGGCATGTGACTCAGTTTCGAACTTGACCTAGATATCATCAAGGTGAGCATTCTGACCAATTTTCATGAAGATTCATTCACAAGTATGGCCTCCAGAGAGGTCACAAGGTTTTTCTATTTTTAGTCCTACTGACCTAGTTTTTGACCACAGTTGACCCAGTTTCGAACTTGACCTAGATATCATCAAGATGAACATTCTGACCAACTGTCATACAGATCCCATGAAAAATATGGCCTCTAGAGAGGTCACAAGGTTTTTTTATTATTTGACCTACTGACCTAGTTTTTGACGGCACGTGGCCCGATTTCGAACTTGACCTAGATATCATCAAAGTGAACATTCTGAATAACTTTCATGAAGATCCATTGAAAAGAGAGAGGTCACAAGGTTTTTCTATTTTTAGACCTACTGACCTAGTTTTTGACCGCAGTTGACCCAGTTTCGAATTTGACCTAGATATCATCAAGATGAACATCCTGACCAACTTTCATAAAGATCCCATGAAAAATGTGACCTCTAGAGTGGTCACAAGCAAAAGTTTACGCACGCACGGACGGACGACGGACGAAGGACGCTGCGCGATCACAAAAGCTCACATTGTCACTTTGTGACATGTGAGCTACAAAACAACAGAAATTGACAGGTTACTGACCTTTTCAATCAAGTTATAACAGCAGAAACAGGAACATACGTTTTGGAGAAGTTCGGATTATTTCACACACGACAGCCAGTCACAATAGACTGAAAGCGATCAAAATGATCGCATGCCCCAAAACGTAAACGCACCTTCATTTTCGAGATATTCCATATCATCGTATCCTTTCTCGGGTTTCCAGACAGCTGGTCCCTGTGTCAAAGCCTCGCACAATGGTTCCCCCCTTTTTGTATAAGCTGCAATGAGAGGCGCTCGAAATTCGTCCCTGTATTCTACGGCTTGTCTGATGTATTCGGGGAACCGGTCTTGGTCAAAGTTAACGTTTGTCAGGGTGCTGAAATATACAAAATAAAACAAGTAAAGGAAAGATCACTTGCCAATACAAAACCCATTCTAGTTAAGGGTCACTGAAATGTAAAAGGAAATAGATATTATGAAGCTGCTACTAACGCTGTCTATCACGTTGTTGTTTGTAACAAACGTTGCAATGTCTGACTCTGATGGCTGTTATATCTAGTTAATTGAATATCCATCCATAAAGAAATGAACATTAAACTCTTTCACCTCTGAGTGTGACCTTGACTTTGAGCTTTGATTAAGACAAGCCGTCTAGTTATGGTTAAAGTTTCTGCATAATAATTTGAATATCAATCCATGTATAAAAAATGTCTGATTTCAGTGACACTGACATATGAGTCTAAAGAATATATGAGCCGCGCCATGAGAAAACCAACATAGTGGGTTTGCGACCAGCATGGATCCGGACCAGCCTGCGCATCCGCGCAGTCTGGTCAGGACCCATGCTGTTCGCTAACAGTTTCCCTAATTGCAAGAGGCTTTGAAAGCGAACAGCATGGATCCTGACCAGACTGCGCGGATGCGCAGGATGGTCTGGATCCATGCTGGTCGCAAACCCACTATGTTGGTTTTCTCATGGCGCGGCTCATATATATTGTCTTAGGTATGATAACGTTCTTGACAGGTTACTGGAATATACACCAATGCATAAAAAGGTTACAGATCAGAAATGAACAATGACGTAAAATCTTTGACCAATGTAATCTTGATCTTTAAGCTAGAGTTTAGGTCTTAAGCTATTCGAACATTCATCCCTGAAAAAAACTGTTATAGACCGGCCGAGAAAAATTACTTAAATGATGTAAGTGGTACCTTGACCTTTGCAGCTAAATGCACGACAAAACGTCTTTTCTGTGTGTTTTGCGATAAACAGATATATGTCTTTTCACAGGGCTACTTATCACAGTTTGACCTTAAGTTTGACAGGTTCAAAAACAGGCTTACTCAGAAAATGTATTAAGATGAATTACGTCTGGAACTGGTATACATTATGTTAAACATATTACTTATAATAAATATTATGATTAACAGATTATTTGTTACCTAAACATGGCCTTCTTCACGAAGGTATCGCACGCTTCGGAGGAATATATCCCCATGTTGATGGCCCGGTTCGCGTGCACAGCAAGACCCTTTATCACATACATGAGCAGATCCTGGAGAGCGGCTACCTGCGCGGATTTGCCACATACCCCTACTGTCACACACCCACGCCTAGATTTGGTCTGTTCACACTGGTAGCAAAACATATCTGAAACAAAAACAATCCACGTATGTTAAATCAGTAACGATTAACGAATTGAGAGTTTTGTACTACCGCTGCTGTTATACGCCAGATTTTTGTTTTGGTTTTCATTTTTATTGGTAACGGAAGAAAAACGGTGCCCTTCTGGTCATTATTTCAGTCACGTGTGGGCACCTTTGTAGAACAGCCGATCTTCTACAAGGTAGATTAATTGCTTTCTCACTCGATATGGCGACCTGAGCTCGGCTTTAACCCGCAAAAGGATGGCATAAGGCATTTCACCCTTGTTGATAAAATAGTAATATTAAAATAGAATTATTTCATTTAGGCCTATTTCTTTTCTCAATAAAATCTGTAAAAAAGATCCTTTGAAAGCAAAGCTTGCAATCAAAAAGAATAATAGCAGACTCGGTTTGAGTCTGTTCATGATAAGTAATAGGATGTGCGACACCTCTCACGCCCCCATGAAGGGGAACTTTATTACACATATGTTGAATGGACTCCATGATCCCAAAGGACCAGAAAATATAACAACACTGAATTCAAACACAACTGCACAAACTGTCATTATATCATTTTTACAGCAAAGAATATAATTGCTCTACGAAAATTGTTTTTCTTTATTTATAGTTTTTTTTAAACGATAAACGAAAAAAAAAATCTGTAACTAATTTATGCCAGAAGTGTAGGCCTACTAGCATGCGGATCGTGCATTTTGCTCTTATTTTGTTGTATGTGGTACTTTTATAGAAATCCCTCGAATGAAACAGGTTTCCCTTAAATGGTTCAACTCTTAATTGCATGCCCTATGTTTTTATTGTCCTGTATGTCAGATGCTCCCATGGACCTTAAATTTCAATGCTTGTCTCTGTTATAAAACACGCTTACACTAGAATGACGTCACGTTAACGTGCGGTGACGTCAATGTTTTTGTTGCGACCAAGAAAGAGCGTTACTATACTTTATCTACTGTTTTAGATTAAGGGCATATTAGAATCCAAATAATTCATAGCAAAACCGTGGTTTAAACATTATACACTCGGTCGGTAATAGGCCTACGTCGTACAAATATTTTCACGCGGACTGCGCCCTCGTGAAATTATTACGCCCGATGTATAACCGCCCATCGTGCATAAATAGTGTTAAAACACACTTTTGCTATAAATTATTTCTTAAATGAACTTCGGTAGGCCTATACATGTATATTGTACTTTCTCCACTGATAGACACGCTCTACAATCTAATAAACTCAGGTGATTTATTCGTTATCTCAAATCGATCTTTGTGGGTATTTGTCAAACAAAAAAATAAGTTTCAAGTGCATTTTGAATATATAGCCTACTACTTATCAAATTATGTTAACAATTTTGATCCTTTCTTTATACATATGTATAAGATGGTGGAAAGTCGTATCCTAATAAGTATATATATATATTGTAGGCAATGATCTGATACCTGGTGTCACAAAGTGTACTAGGCCTACGTGACACTTTAAATTCATTACTAGATCAAAAATCTGATTAACCGCCTTTAAACGTACGACTGACTCCTAACATGTGAACGGATCATACAAGTCATTGATATATAAATACCAGGTACATTGCGAGTACATGCAAAGGCACCGTCTCTTTCAGTAATCATAGCGATCCCATATTCAACTGCATCTACGAAGAAGCCAAATTTCAACTTATTAGTATTAGGTGATTAAAATTTATGGAAAGGTAAGACAAAGTAAGGTCCACACGATTAGAGCTCTTTTAGACTGAAGAAAAACAACATGTATTAGATTATTGGCATCGCAACTGTTGCCAACACATCAGATTTTACTTTTACCATGTTTACTGGCCGTGGATACATGGGCGCATTCGGTTCCTCTTTTTTGTCAATAGTTGAAAAATGCTAAATAAAATAAAAAACGTGAGAAAGTCCAGGGCAAAATATAAAATCCAGCTTCTGAACTATTAACGGCTTAAATATGTAAGCCTACTGGATTTATTCTTTGCATTCAATAAGAGTGCTTTGGCAGGTATAGCTTTATTTACAAAACAAATGTGCCGGATGCCTATGGACGCTGAACGTAAAACCATGAATTTCATACCGAAAAGGTTTTCTCTCTTATTTAAATAAGCACTGCATATCATTTAACTAATCAAATTGTCATCTAGCGACTCGGCGATATATGACCATTTTGTGTCGATTCGCCGTAAAACCCAACTCACTCACCCACTGTACTCTAGCGGTGGTTGTTTCTTGCTAGATTTAGGCCTGTCTTAATAAGCCTATATATGTAGGCCCTAGGCCTATATAAAAATATTTTATATAGATCTAGCCTAATATATAGGCCCTAGTAAAATATTTGATGTGTTTAGCACCTGTGGTTCTCCTTAAACTGGTGGATTAGTCCAAGTACAGGACTGGGAACATCAGATCTTTAATAAGCCGTCCCGATTTCATATCAATAAGCCAATCGATGAGTCAGCTAATGATGATGTTGGTTGGAGAGGTCGCAGAATGAAAGACAGTTGCTTCTTATAAGTTTATCATTTGAGAATGTATATGTATTAAACAAGACATGGTACATGTTAAGTCGCGATTATACTCTTCTAGACTTGAGTGAGGCGATCAATAAAGATGATGATAATGATAATGGTGGTATTTACCTGGTTTTTTAAGCGTGTCGGCATTAGAAACCGACGTTGCTGCAAGTCTTTTCTGTGAACTGTAACACGTTCTGATGTAAGCCGCACCATTTCTATTCAATATCCCTTTTGATAATTCTAATGATGGGGAATATAATCGCATACATCTATGTATTCCTTGTCGAAACATTTCACTTGTCTAAATCCCGATCTATCCGATTACGGCTCTTGTTTGAACTTATGGGAAATGGAAAGAAACTCGATATGTTCACTATGATACGCCGTAATTGTATTGTACACTGATAAATAAAAATGAGCATACAAAAATGTATTATCGACCTAGTTGTTTACATTTTTTGTTTTAAGTTCCTTGACATTGGCTTGATTCAGCGTTGCATGTCGATCAAATGCTAGAGCGTATCCTGACATTGCACACGTAGGCTCGTGGTGACTGACATAAAATTAACTGGTTTGATCAACTTGTACAGGACATGTCAGTGAATCGCTAATTTTATTTATTTTTCACATGACTGATATTTGAATTACTATCGTTATGTAGGCCTATACATACACTGTAATAAATAAATTAAGGCGCTTTGAATAAAATAGCCTTAATTTGGTAGAAGCTAGATCTATCTGTACTCGTAATCGTGAACAGGCACGAGTATCGGACCTGGGATGAAAAAAGTATAACCAGACAGATAGAAACCCCAGTTTTCATCTTAATCAAAAATATGTGGTGAAATATGAGTCCTTTTCAAATGAAATATACGATATACACAAGGCCGGAATCCAGAGAATCGAACCTGCGAGTAATGGGCAGTTGTGAAATTAATTATCCGGACAATTACAAAAAACTATTTATCACTCTTTCAATGTATGCACTTAGTTGAAAAATGAGACCAACCACAAGTCTCTAGCCTTTAATTCCCGTTCACGAAACGAGTGCCTTCATGCTGTAAGTTCCTAGCATCTGCTACACACAATATTTACGTTTTTATTTTCCCCATGGTCACCGCCATTGAACAGAATTCCTTTTGGTATTTTGGAACGTGATTTCTGATAGGCCAATAGCGACACACCTCCGCCCGAACCGCAACGTTTTCGCACAGGATTTCTCGGATATCATCATATCGCTTTCAACGGCGGATAACGTAATCTTTCGAGGGGAAAATAAAAACAAAAATATCGCGTTTAGCAGATGCTACTGGCGGTTGTAAGTGGCCCTATTATACGTATATAGTTATACTTGTGAATTTGATCCGATCTGGCCTGACAGTCATTATTTTAGGCTATGTTTTCGTACCCACGGGTGGTAAACGCGCAATCCAATTCCCGCCGGGAATACGCTTGAAATGGGTTGCGCAACGTCCGGTGCTGGTGTTGCGCGTAAAAAAAGACGAAATTGAGGTATGTGAAGTTATGATTTTGCTTAGTATGAGACAAGAATAAATTTTCTCGAAAAAAGCAAAATGCTATTCGACACAAATATGAAAATACATCATATGTGTAAAATATCTGGTTTGTAATTTATGATTCGGCTCTATTATCACAAAAACTCAGGCGACACGAAGCGTGAAAAAAGTATGAAATCAACAAAAATGGGAGTTTCTGACCTCATATGCCTAATCTGAGGACATCTGATGCTTTTTTGATAACTCAACTGTTATAAAGTAACGAATATCAAAATTATTTGCTTCAAATCCTGCTTACGGGGACATAATTGACAAAAAATAATCGGGAATGGGTTGCGCACCGGGAATGGAGCTGCTCGTATACATCATAATGTATATAATGTATACGCGCAACTCCATTCCGGGGCGCAACCCCATTCCCGATTATTTTTTGCCAATCTTTCCCCCAACAGTAACATTTCATTCAAGTATATGTAATATTCATGACTGTTTTACACGCGTTTGATCATTAGAAGCGTCACATTTCCAGAAAGAAGGCACAAGAGTTAGAAAATTTGCATTTTTCATGATTCCATGCTTTTTTGACAGCTCAAGCCAGCAGAGTTTTCGTGATAACAGGGCCTATTCTTAATTTAATAAGTTGGTATTTCACACATATGATCTTTATTCATTTTTGTGTCGAATAGCATTTTGCTTTTTTCGAAAGCACTCATAAATGTGTCATTATTTACAAAAACCAAAACCCACCTACCTTGATTTTGTATATATCGGTGCGCAACACCAGCACCGGAAGTCGCGCAACCCATTTTTAGCGTATTCCCAGTGGGAATTGGATTGCGCGTTTACCACCCGTGGTACCGTTTCGTTGTGTCGCATTTTTATCTACCTAGATGGGACTTACAGCAGGAATTAAGGCACTCGTTTCCCGATAGATATATTTCATGAAGAGTTTTAGTTGGTCTCATTTTGTAACTAAATATATACGTGAAATACTGATAGATAGTTTTTGTAATTTTCTGGAGAATTTATTTCACAACGGTTTGGAAAGTGAACCCATTGCTCGCAGTCATATTTTTCCATCCCAGGTCCGATACTGTTGCCTATGGCTCATCGATTCATTCATTGCGCTTTTACTATTTATTTCTCTGTTTCTCTCTATTAGAGTAATTCTGTTAAAGGGATTTTAATATGCATTTGCATAAGTTCACAAGAGGTATAATTTTGACTTAGTGATCGTCTAATTCTGTATTAAAACAACAGATAGTAAACTGAAAGCAACCTATGATATACACACGGTAAACAGTACGCAAAATACATCATATTTAGTATTTAAATAGTATATTTTTTGTCTGGCAGATAAAAGCTTTGATTTGGTATATAATGCAAAGTAGTCGGTGAAAAAACACATATTTTTGTTATTATAACTATGCGAAAATGACAAATTTTATCAGTGTATACCATTTACTTTTGCGACATAATCATAATTATTTAAAATGCGGTTCGGATAACACGTGCTCAGGATTTTAACCACACACGTGTCTGACAAGTGAACGGTTTATTAAAGAAAATCGGAATCAAATTACAAATCACAGATAAAGCAGCGATATAATGTTATGAAGCTTCACACAAAGGACAGTCCCTTACTCCTTTTTTAAATCGCCGGTCCATAGTTTGAGATATATAACCGGTCTGTCAACAGATAATTACTGGGCTAATAAGCCAACATTTTAACATAAAACGGTGAAAGTAAAATTTCTGGTGTTAGGTAATAAAACATTTACTGAATGGCATGCTGGTCAATGGTCATAACTATTGCCTGGGGTCCGAACCAACGGTCACTAGTTTTGACTACTGACCGGTTTAAGCCACTCATTAAGTATATACTAAACATCCATGCAACATAATAAATATAATTGTTAGATACAAGCAATTAAGGCATGTAGTGTTAGCCCATAGTAATAAAGCAGAAAATACAAAATCTGCTGTCGGGTGACAATGAAAGAGCTTGGTCGAGTGCATGCTGCTTATTGAAATAGGGCCTATCCTTAATCTATATTTGGCATTTTTGTATTAGCTTGACTTAGAAAATTTGCAAATGTGACGTAGAAAAAAATAAACAGGTAAAGGCAGTATTTGATGATAATATGTAATAAGATAGTAGGTAATAGTATAAATAGTAGCCAGGTGATAAACACAGTTTATTTAATCTAGATTATTACAAAGTTTTATTATCATCCAATCATCGTTATACTCGGCCAACATTTAATCCACATTCTACGCTGCTGATGAAATAAAAGTGAGGTAAATACTTATATCGAAAGAGAAACTTGATATTTGTGGAAGGTCCAGTTGAGAGGTAGTGCTTTTATTTTATTATTATGTACTAGTATATATTGTAGAGGGTGAACGTTTGTTTAATATTTTAAGGTGTTTATTAGCCTATCAAATGATAAATCAACAAATCTCTGATCAGCACAAGTTGAAAAATTGAACATGAATAGACAAGTAAATTACAAATATCAGTCAGGTGGTTAATTTTAAAGTTAGTTATATCATATATAGAATCTACAACTGATTATCATTTAGTACTGCGTACGCCACTCTTATAATGTTAAACGGGGATGGATTGAAAGGCAATTGCTTTATTTATTATTTAAAATATACACAAAAAATGTGTCAGAAAAAAAAGTCACTCGGGTATCCGGTTAGAGAACTGTTTAGGTTACCATACTTTATCACATGTTTACGTACATTAAAATATATCACATTTGTCAAATATTGGACTAATCCTACAAATAAGTAAGGTTTACTGTTTGGATTGGACCCAGCGCCGGAACCAGAAATTTTTGACTTGGGGGCACCAGTCTTGAACGAATTAAAACGTCACCGCAGAGGCGCATAGCAAGGTATTGGAGGGGTGCCTTTGCCAATGTTAGGGGATTCAGGGGTCTTCCCCTGGAATATTTTTTTGAAAAACAGACTTCCCCTGGAATATTTTTTTGAAAAACAGAATACAGGTATGAAATGGTATCCCCAGGTGCATTTATTGTGTGTGTGGGGGGGGGGGGGGGGGGGGGGGGGGGGGGCTCTTACCCTGGAAATTTTTGAAATACAGGCATGAAATGGTGGCTTCTGGTGCATTTTTATGTCTAAATTTTGAGGTATTGTAGAGCTACCTTACTCCCCTCTTGATTTGGTGGTCAGGGGGCTCTCCCCCTGGACAATTTTGAAATGCAGGTATGAAATGGTGGCCTCTGGTGCGTTTCTGGGTCTAAATTTTGAGAGAAAAATATTCTTCAGCCAACTGGGGGGCACGGCCCCCTCGGCCCGGCCCTGAATCCGGGCCTGGGACCGAAGGTTTATAGATCTACTGTTTAGATTGGTCCGAAGATTATAATATAATGACTGGTCCATATAAGTTTATATTGTAATGACTGGTCCAAAGGTTTATACGGTATTAAAGGACTGGTCCGAAAGTTGATACTGTAAGGACTGATGCGAAGGTTTATACTGTCATGACTTGTCCAAAGGTTGATGCTGTACGTACTGGTCAAAAGGTTTATAATGTAAAAGTTTATAACGTTTGGACTGGTCCAAAGGTTTATTATTATACTGTTTGGACTGGTCCGAATGTTTATGCTGTTGAGACTGACCTGAAGATACAGCGTAATAACTGGTCCGAAGCTTTATAATGTAATGACTGGTCCAAATGTTTATAATGTTTATACTGTAAGTACTTGTCCATATGCTTATATTGTTCGGACTGGTCCAAAACTTTATACTGTTTGGACTGATCTGAAGGTTTATAATGTAAAGACTGGTCCAAAGGTTTATCATATAAAGACTCGTCCAAAGGTTTATAATGTTTGGACTGCTCCAAAAGTTTATACTGTTTGGACTGGTCTGAATGCTTATAATGTAAGGACTGGTCCAAAGGTTTTTACTGTAATGACTTGTACGAATGTTTGTATATAATATAAGGACTTGTCTGAAGGTTTATAATGTAAGGACCGTTTAAACGGTTTATACTGTAATGACTGGTCCAAAGTCTGAAGGTTTATTATAAAAAATTATAATTACTTGTCCAAAGGTTTATACTGTAATGACTGGTTCGAACGTGTATACTGTAATGATAGCTGGTCCAAAGGTTTATACTGTAATGACTGGTCCGAAGATTTATACTTTAATGACTGGTCCGAATTTTTATAATGTAAGGACTGGTCCAAATGTTTATAATATAATGACTGGTTCGAATGTTTATACTGTAAGGACTGGTCCAAAAGTTTATACTCTTTAAACTTCTCTGAATGTTTATAATGTAATGACTGGTCCGAAGATTTATACCTTAATGACTGGTCCGAATGTTTATAATGTAAGGACTAGTCCAAATGTTTATAATGTAAGGAGTTGTCCGAATGTTTATAATGTAAGGACTGGTCCGAATGTTTATAATATAATGACTGGTCAAAAGGGTTATACATGTACTATAATGACTGATCCGAATGTTTATACTGTAAGGACTGGTATAAAGGTTTATACTTCTCTGAAGGTTTATAATGTAATGACAGGTCCGAAGATTTATAATATAACGGCTGGTTCGAATGTGTATAATGTAAGGATTGGACGCCATTTTTCAGCCGTTGCCTTTAGTGATTTTCTGCTAATTTAGTAAATAGAATCCTACATATAACAAACAGTTTGAAACTTTTTCTACTGGACCCCTAGGTGACAGTTCGAAACTCGTTCCTGTTTGAACAAGCTTTTAGGATTCATATGTAGCGAAACCTATATATATACTGATAAGCATCGGTAAATACGCGTATATGTAGTGACTCCTGTACATACTAATAACATGAAGTAAAGTTTTTACCACGCGTACATGTAGCAGCTCCTATATATACTAATAAGTTAATAACATGAGGTGAAGTTTCCCCACACGCGTGCATGTAGTGACTCCAATATGTACTAATAATTCAACACGCGTATACGTAGGGATTCATATACATACTATTAAAATGAGGTTAAGTTTTTAATACACGTTACGTGAATGAAGTGACTCTTATATAATACTAATAACATGAGATTAAGTTTTTGTAGTGACTCCAATATGTACTAATAATCCAACACGCGTACAATGTCATGTAGTGATAATCACTGTGATTCCTATATATACTAATAACATTAGGTTATGTTTTCAATGCGTATACTTATAGTAACTACTATTTATACTAAGCGTCGGTTAAGTTTTCAGTGGGCGTACATGTAGTGACCCCTATATATACTTATAACATGAGTTATATTTTCAATACGCATACATGTTATGACTCTTATATAAAATAATGATATGAGATTTGATTTTCAAAGTGACACCTATACATATACAAATAAACGTCTGTTAGACCACGATAATCCGTAAATAGCCAATCGGAAAGCAGGCTTGTACCCGTCTATATTTCATATACAACAGTAGCGTTGTATATATATCGGGGGAAACTTGGGCAAAAAACGCGTGAATTTCGTGTTAATTTACTATCTAACAATACAGGCTAACGCCGGAGTTAAATCGCCTTGCAATATTCTTTTTTGTGTGTATTAACGTCTGCAGAAGTCCGCGGGATTGTTTGTGACCGAGACCGAACATAAACATATCCAGAAACGCGCAAATTTTTGAATTGAGTAATAGTTATAATTAGATCTATATAAAAATCAAATTGAATTACAAGAAACTCCATACTTGCAGTGTAGAACCAACTGGGTAAATACGTAATTTACATATTCACTGAAACGTTTCCACCAGTTGTAACTTTTTATATTCACTTGTTATAAAATATACAAAACAGACATGTCAGCACGATCCTTACATTTGCAATCAACTGGATCCAGTTGTTCGAAACTTTATCAGGCGATTGAGCTAACGGTCGATTAACTTTATCAGTATATTTCGACAGTTTAGAAAACTTAGAAAAACAAATGTACTTGTTAAGTATTACAAACACTAAATCATCTTTACAGTAAAATTAAAACATCATACTAGTGTTTCCCACCCACCAAGAAGTATCTAGTATCTTGAACAGAAATTTAACAGGCGGTTAGTGTAACAGCTTAATGCAGGGGTCGTGGGTTCAAGCATCATTGGGGTCACGACCATGACTTCTCATATGGCACCAGTACTGGTTTTCCCAGGCAACGGACTCGAGAGTGGTCACAATAAGCTTGAAGTTTTCATCACAATCGAGCTAAAATAAATTACTATAAACTAAACTAAACTAAACTTACAGCCCGTTAAAGTTTCGAACAACTGGGCCCTGTTAGAAAGTAGAACAACTACATCATTCTTACAAGAAAGGCACGATATAGTTAAAAGTGTTCGTAGTCCTACGAGCATCTACGAACTAACTATATCCTGATAAATAAATAAATAAGTGATTATGTATATTACCAGTAACCACTAGTCAATACTTAAAATACCAGATTACTTCAAACAACAGTATTGTTTTTTATCCAACATGTTTACCTCCGATTTGCTGTCAGCCTTTTTTGTATAGTTTCGGAACTTGGCTATTTTCTTGAATCGAACGTATCTGTCATCGTGTTTTGCCAACATGCAAACTCCTCACAAAAACTAATTATTCAGAAGTTCAATTTTGAGTATTTTTGAGAAATCCATATTTAACTGTTTAGCATCTGCGATTGCAAATGACTTAAAGTGTTAATGAACGTCAAATTTTAGTAAATCCGATATTTGAGTAAAACTGAATCTATATAAAGTAACCTGCATTCTTTCACATGTCCTACTGACAAATAAGCGCTAACGGTACAAAGATAATATCACTCTTATAAAAACACGTTAATCCTAATTTCTATAGAACGCGTGGGACAGTTTTCAATAATTGCAGTTTTTATGTCACGTGGTCTGAGTCGGATAGACAACTCGTGCCGTTGTCTACGGGATATATACAACTCGCTTTGCTCGTTGTATATATCCCGTAGACAACGGCACTCTTTGTCTATCCTATACTTAAATACAAACCGGGTCGCTCGCTGCACGTGAATGTGCACGGTTTGATCTGCATATACTGGATATACAAGTTCTTAAAACCGTTAACATCATCAAATGAATGGATAAAATGTCTACACCTCTGAAAAATACTGAATGGTGTAAATGAAAATCCCACTCCTACAAGTACCCGTACAAAAAGCAATACTTACCTAATCTGACGCAATGCTGAACTTCTCTATTTTTCATTTTTAGGCACTTCTTTGTCTTGTGTATTAAAATCTAAAATGATGTTCAATAAAAATTTTGCTACATTGTACTGTTTTTAAATGAATGAAGTTTTAAGTTGACACACATACATTTATAGGTAGAAGGCATAGAGGATAATTGTTTGTTTCAGTGTTAGACTGAAATATCTTCCACGAGTGAACACCGGATGCAATATTTCCACGAGTAAAATGTAATGATATTCATGAGTGAAAGGTATTTTGATCTTACATGTAAAACAAACAAATTTTCTTTTTATTTCATATTTTGACTATTTACCCATTATATAGTTTCTTACCAGTGAAAAATATTTTCACTGAGAAAATACAAAACACATTTCACTCTAATATTTCAAAAGTCACTAAAACATGTAATAAAAAGATATCTCTACTTAAGAATTGATTTATAGCAAAAGAGTGTTTTATCACTATTTATACGATGGGCGGTTATACGTCGGGCTCAATAATTTCACGAGGGCGCAGCCCGAGTGAAATTATTTGTACGACGTAATACCGCCCGAGTGTATAAATAGTATTAAAACACGGTTTTGCTATAAATTATTTCGATTCTAATATGCTCTTATTCTAAAACAGTAGATACAATATAGTAGCGCTCTTTCTTGGTCGCAACAAAAACACTGACGTCACCGCACGTTAACATGACGTCATTCTAGCGTTAGAGTGTTTTAACAGAGAAAAGCATATTAGAATTTACCACAATACAGTTTAAAGTTCAATAATGCTTTTAATTTTATATCAGAAATATGTAGAACAGCTATCAAAAAGGAGAATATGTATGATTACTTGGTTAGAAAAGTACTACACTCAATATTGTACATGAACTTCCACAGTTAGAGTCATAAAGGGAGGTAATGGAAAACATTGGGTTCAGTTATACTTCCTGCTGTGTTGATTAATAGACAAACCTTTTACAAATAAATAGAAAATGAAGTATCGAAAATAAGATTTAACAAGAAGTTAATATATTTTATATTCATACCAAAAAAGGTGGCAGTCACATTTTAAGCAAAGGCATTATGGCTATTTAAGATTACTTGTATACATGTTAAAAGTTTTCTAATCTTTTATGCAGGAATTACCTTGTACAATGGCCGAGAGTGAGAGAGGCGACCTTACATCGGTCAAAGACGGTTCAGATGCTGACTTTGACATCGTCTGTACTCCATGTGGGGAAGACAACATCAGAGAGGAAGCTGTCAAATATTGTCCGGAATGTCAGGAATATCTTTGCATAACATGTACAAGACACCATGGACGGCAAAAGATTACACGTTCGCATAAGCTGCTAGACAGAAATGCTGCCAAGCAAGCGTCTGTTGTTTCCATGACAACAAAATGCCATTACCATCCAGATCGGGACATCGAGATGTATTGTGGAACTCATGACATGGTCTACTGCACAAAGTGTATTGCCACAGAACATAGGTTTGTTTTGTATAAGTACTACTTTCTTATGAAACAGATCTGAATATAATTGTTGAATATAGTTAGCTAATAATATTACATAGCAGCAATCTCATAACAAGTTTGCTTTGATATATATGTTTACAAGTGAATAATTAAGGCACTGTAGCAGATCGTACGACAGAAAAGAAATTTTTGGGGGTATCAGGAAGTTAATGCTATATTTCTAATTACTGACAGACTATATGAGCCGCACCATGAGAAATCCAACATAGTGCATTTGCGACCAGCATGGATCTAGACCAGCCTGCGCATCCGCACAGTCTGGTCAGGATCCATGCTGTTCGCTTTCAAAGCCTATTGCAATTAGAGAAAGCGTTAGCAAACAGCATGGATCCTGACCAGACTGCGCGAATGCGCAGGCTGGTCTGGATCCATGCTGGTCGCAAATGTACTATGTTGGTTATCTCATGGTGCGGCTCATACATAGAAACACACGTGAATTGGTTATTTTTTACTAATTTTCACACTGAAAATTAAAAAGCGTTCGTAACGTCTTACACGAGGTAAACTGCCTATCTATATTTAACGAACGTGAAATACATATTCCTTCGTGGTGTATTGGTAAAGAGAGCGGTAAAGTTTTTATAGCCGCGGCGGCCTGGATTCGATTCCCGACTCGGGCATCTTTTTTTCTTGATTTGGGATTTTTAAGTCGCCAGCTTCATTATGACAATTTTCCTTCCAAGCCTCATATGCCAATATAGCTCATTCGTGTGTCTAATGGCGCTTTTAAGAAAATAAATATGTTTCAATATATTTACCATAATGTTTTACTTACTTCTCTTTTGTATTAAGATTATGTTTTTCATTTGTTACCTAGGGCCTGCAGTGGAGTGTCTGGTATAGAAGAAATGAAGACAACTTCCGTTCAACAACAGGAGGTAGAACGGTTACAGAATGACACGAGAAACATTCAAGAGCGTTTAGCAGATACTGATAAGAAGACAAAGAAAAACATCGATTGCATTGAAGAGCAAAGAGATGGCATACTTACCAAAGTCGAGGAAGTCGAGAAGAGCTTGATAGAACATATCCGGAAATTAAAACGTGAAGCCATGGATACTGTGAACAAGGACTATACTTCGGTCAAAGAAGAACTGAAGTCTAATATCACCCTGATTGCAAATATGAAAAAGGAAATAGAGAATGCAAGTAGCCAGTTTCAAACATTTACCAGTATGGATGTGGGACAGCAATTTGTTCAGATGAAACTGATACAACAGACTGTAAATGATGCAGTAAAATTGGTTGAAGACAGCGAGGCAAAAGGTAGTAAAGCTTTATGTTTTACAGAAAATACAGATTTAAAGACTTCAATTATGACAGCAACATCTTTTGGACATGCGAATACTGTTACGGAAAATGAATGTGAAACTGCCCAAAGAGTATATAAGGTGAAATCAAAGCAGGAGATAAATATCAAGATGCAAAACGACATGTACACGTGTTATATATCTGATGTATGTCAGCTACAGGACGGTACGATCATACTGGCTGACTGCGATAATACGAAGATTAAGAGGCTTGATATAAATTACAACATCAAGGATCACTGTGACCTAGGTGGCTGTCCCAGGGGTATCTGTTGCACTGGTCAGAATGAAATCGCTGTGAAAATGGATAACAACAAGGTTCAGTTTGTATCAGTCGGCAGTTCATTGTCTAAGTTAAAAGATATATCTATAGAAGGTGGAGGCTATTTTGGAATGGCCTACTGTGCTGGAGAGCTGTGGATATCTACCGGACTGACTGGTGTCAATGTCTACAGTACATCCGGTACTCTACTGAAAACTATTAGCAAAGATATCAATGGTCGGAAAATATTTAAATCGTATACTCAACATATGGCAGTAAGCGGGGAAACTGTTATCGTAACAGACTACAGTGATGGCGCCGTCTGTCTGGGAAGAGATAACACGGTACAAAAAGAATTGAGGGACGGAAGACTTGTCAACACAGAAGGCGTGTGTGTATCTAGTGATGGAACCGTGTTCCTGGCTGGATACAGTTCACAAAATATTGTGATGTTTGATAAGAATGGGCAATGCCTCGGGGAGTTGGTAGCCAAAGACGCTGGTCTGACCAATCCAGTTGCATTGAAATATGACGACAAAAGGAATTGTTTAATTGTAACATGTGCTTCTTCTGGCAAACTAGTCGTTTTTAATATTTCTGCTTAAATTTACATGTTCTTTGTACTTAGGCTAATCACGAGGATAACTGCAACTGCAATGACAGTTAAGCGTTATGCACAGGGTTATATCATTTAAATAAATTATCAGCGCTCCATTTTTAATAAATCAAAAAGCCAGATGTATTAAGTTTGGTAAACAGAAAAACATCAGTGTCTCGTGTCCTTCTCGCTTTAAATATGACAAAAATATATGAGTTTTATTACCTTAATTACATATAAAATGTCTTCAGTCAGCGGAAACCTGTGAACTTGGAACACGTGTTGTAGCTCATTTCATACGCAACTCATAGCGAGCATTTACAAACTTCTACATGTCGAATTCGATACTAATTTACCAACAATCATTTTATTTAAAACTGGCCAACTTTCCAGACTTTAAGCGTCCCTTTATTAATGAAACAATCATTACCAAGTTTTATTCTTTGCAAAAATAAGCGTTTTTATTTCCGAGAATCTTTTGTTGAAGCGCTATATTGTACGGTGTCCCGATAGGGTCATTGTACTGTCTTACTGTCGAACCCTACCTGCAGAGATAAGAGCTAAACTACGATAACTCTATACAACAGAGACAGTGATACATTTATATCAAATAATCGTATCGTATTTTGTGCTGTCGCATCATATTGTCATGGTATCGATGTGTCGCGATCCTTAGTACGACATTAATATGGCGCCACAGCATCTTGTTGTCATGGTCCGATCAGACGACGGTACGATATCGCGTTATGGTTAGACGTTAGACATATACAATAACAATAACATAGTAGATTAAGGTTACATACTTATTAATACAATGGTTCAGAAAAAGTCAGTTTTGTCAAGGGTATAGAATTGGGTGAAATACCTAGCTCGTCCTCCATTGTACATTTTTTTCGCATGTTTGACTGGTACGCGATAACACGATATTAATGTTGTACCATACTGATGCCAGTGTCACCAGGACAACATGATGCTGTTGTTCAATATTAATGTTGTACTTTGACCGCAAGACTACGACGCGACAGCACGTCAATACGAGTCGATAACGCGATATTAATATCGTGCTGCCGTATCATGTTGTCGTGCTGTCGAATCGGGTCATCGCGATGTTGTATTGTATTATCGTAATAACGCCGAACAGGGGTCGACATTGCGACAGTGTGATGGTCCTATCAGAACACTGTAATAACGCAACAAGATTACCAATTCAGTGTTAATGTACGTGAGAGTCGCCAAAATTATGTGGACATGTTTTAGGGCCCCAGTATTGTAAGCTTACATTTTTATTACACCGACCTCACTTACATAAGCGTTTTGCAACGTTGAAATCAACTATTTGTTTTATAATTCTGAACTATTTAGTCATCCTTTAACGTCGTGCTGACTTTTAAGAATACTTGGAATTCGTTACCGACGAGCGAGTCTCCGTATCTCCAAGAGTTTTATTTATGTATAAAATGTTTCGAAAGTAATGCACTAACTATAATAGCGCATGCGTGCTAAATAATATGAAATGATACCTTGCATGAAATCAGTTTTGGTTATTTCATGACATTTTTTTAAAAAACTTACCCGCAATTCCTTCTATGGCATATTTATATTCATAAACATTAGAACTTTGTACCTTGTACCAAAGGTATAGCAAATAGTGATAGCTATTTCATAAGTTTTAGCTCAAACTCAGCAAGAAGTGCTTATGGTGAGCTTTTAGGATCATTAAATATTCGTCATCCGTCTATGCGTTCGTTGTCTGCAATTTCCTTAAAAAAATTTCATCTTAAGGTAGTTCTGCACGTTTGGATAAAAAAATCTATAATGTAGAATTTGATTAAACTTTGATTTTTCAAAACTTAAAAATATACTTAGAAAATTAGGCAAATAAAAGAGATAGGGTCGTCTGCTCGATATTTTGCTAGATTGATTTGAAAAAGTTGGACCTCGCATAAGTTTTCATAATGGGAGTCTGCGGGAAAATCACAATTTTGATAACATTTTCGCGAATAAAAGTTTTTCTACAATGTAGATTTTAATGAAACATTTTACAGTCGTAAATAAACATATGGCCTATAAAATGGTTAAATGAAATGTATAGGTTCGTGTGCCTGTTTTTGAGTTATTTGCCTATGATTAAAGTGATCCGCGCATTTCAAGCTGATTTTAAGATTGTGTTTGAATTATTTAACATGTTAGATGTTTTAATATCATATTTTAACCTTAGAAAGATAGTAACCCTGCCGTTGTAACACATTTACTCATCGGTTGTCATTTATTCATAAAATGATTTTCATTTTCGTACGCCGAATCCAGGTTTTATTCTACGTAATACAGATAAATGATGTTGCGCCATCACTTCCGGTTTATCAAACGTGCAGAACTACCTCAAGCTATAAGAAGATCCTTTGGAAGCATAGAACGCAACCACCAGGTCAGCTTCTAAGGGATGTTCCTTGGATTATTCCATTTTATAGTCCTTCAAATCTTGGCCATCCATGCAAAATCTTGGTTTACACGGCAACTGAAAAGTAAAACGTTATAAGTCTTTGTCTCAGAAACCGCTGGTTCGATTTAGTATTTTCACACAAACATTTCTCGTGTATGCCTCTACCATATTTCTTCAAATATTTCTGTTTTGTATAAAAACATGACCGCCAGAGGGCTGGACTAGTTTTCCCTGTATGGCTATATGGAAAATCTTGGAAAAGTTTCTCCTCTACAACTACTGACCCAAAATGATTTCATAGAAATGTTCCTTAAAGGACACTCTACCAATTTCCTCCAAATCATGACGTTTGTGATTTCTGAAATAATTGAAAGTCTTCTAATCTAATTGATGGCTTTTTTTTTCTTGGGTGACCCTCTACCTAATTCCCTCAAATTAATCTGTTTAGTTAAAAAGCATGTCAGCCAAGGGGCGGGGCTAGAGTTTCCTATATGGCTATATGGTAAACTTTAAAAATATTCTCCTCTGAAACCGCTAGTCCGATGCTGAAATAATTTGATAAGCAATGTTTCTTGGGTGAAAAGTCATTAAAATCATTATGTATCGTTATGAAAAAAAATCTTGTCTGAAACTGCTGTCCCAAAGTCAAAATAACTTCTCAAACATGTTCCTTGGGTGACCGTCTAACAAATTCATTCTAAATTCGATTGAGCTCCAACCAAATTAACACCAACCCTTACCTCCATTAAGCCTCCGCAAAGGTTAAGGGTTAGCTATTAAAACAGGTGGATGGATGGCAGGGAGTCCATCGTCCGTCGTCCCTATTCTAATCTGAAACTGCTGGTCAGAATTACACCAAACGTGATCTATAGCATCCTGGCAAGGTCCTCCAATGGCGTCGTGTGATCCGTTTTAGTTACGGTCAGGGAAGCGACGTAGGCTCTCCTGTTTGTTTTAGAATTTAGTTTTATTGTGTTTCTTGATATTGTGCCTTAATAACCCGTGCCATCATTATCTCGCCCCACGCCCGCTGCTCCCGCCCTCTCTTCCCCCACACAACCACAAAATGTCATTACTCACCCATATTTATTTAGTGGAAACTTTAAAAATCTTCCTGTCAGAAAACACTGACACTCTTTCAAAAGTATTTACCTATACCTTTCTTGCGCGACCATTTACCAGACCTGCTTGAGCAAGCAGTGAAACTCAGATGAGCGATCCACGGCACGGCCATTATAGTCCTCTTGTTCAATAAATACCTTACGTATAAAATTAAATTAAGATGCCCCCTTTTATACTGGTTACAATGTAATAGTATAGCTTCATACATATTGGTATATATTGGTATATATAATGTTCCAATAAGAAGAATATCCATTGGAAGCATGAATCGCAACCAAGCAAAATAGTATTAGACTCGGTCTGGTTGCGTTTAATCAAGAGATGTAATAAAATGTGCAAGGACTTTTACATCCCGTAGCACCTGGCTGGCTCTATTCTAGTCAAATGAATATACTCAATAATCCACAAGGACCAGATATTATAGTAACAGCGAATCCATGAAGACAATGTTGTCAAATGAGCGTAGTCATAAAATGAGAAAATTTATAAAAATAACATTTTGTCAAAACTGCATTGCTCTGAGCGCACGCTAAATTAAAAAATATGATATTGGCAAATTAAAACATGGCGGTTAAGCTGTTTTTTATTCAGTATATTATATATATGCCACTGTTAAGTCTCTCAGACATATAGTTGAAAATGTCTTATATACATATAATGTATATATAATCCACACAACCTTTATAATATTATGCTTAGCATTTTTTGCAAGCGATAGTTTAACACTATGACTAAGTCTTCGTGTGACCATTTGAACTGGATTGATAGTTTCGAACAAAATTCCTGGCATATGCAAGAAAAAGTAATTTTCTCTTTAGTTTTTAATTATATGTTTTTGTTCTGTTGTTAAAAAGTAATCATTATTATAAATTTATTTCGGCTTGCCCATGCATTAATGTCTTATATGGAAGTACAAAATTTGCATGTTCGTTTCTTTTGTTTCTTTTGTTATTTTTTTTATTCAGTTCATGTTGTTATGAAAATGACTACGTCATTTAGGCGTACTCTCAAGAACAAAATTAATTGAGCGTAAAACATACCACGTATAAATAGAAACTGTTAAATAAGTGTTTACTGATAAATTAGCAAAGTTATTTTCTTCTTCAATATCAAATGTAGTGCATTTGTACTAGAAACAATTGCACGTGAAATATATTTCCAAATGATATCGTAATACAAGCTTATTTGAGGATTATTTATAATTATAAGAACATATGTTTCTATCAGAACTATTTTCAAAGGTTTTTATCAGACAATTCACTTAGATAAAAGTAAATGTTAAGTACTGCTTTTCCCACATCAGTCACACATATTGTTTACAAAGTTTGGATCGTGTTCGTCAATTCATACAGAAAATGTGTTTTAAATCATGCCATTTAATTAGGAATTTATGTTCTAAGCTGGCGCATTCACTAGATACTCATTTGTTCTTATAGAATTATTTCTTGACAGGACAAGGATTTTCTTTAAACCAGATACCATAACAGATTGTACTCGATCCTGGAAGTAAATTCAACCTAAAATAATACCATGATGCAGATAATCAAAATAATGATAGAATCTGGTTGAAAATATTACGTGCACATAGTTTTAAAACCCACGCCGAAATCGCTATATTTTAGATATGATTTAAATATTAAAATTGGACTTTAAATCAAAAGACTGACAATTTAAACTAATGAAATGGATGCTTTATCTCTAGGCTTCCAAGGTTGTTAAAAGTTTGAAATTCTGATATACTTAAATGCTTGCAAAAGAAAGGTTCCTTCATGGTTCTCCCGTTATCTCGTTCCGCGAGCAGTGTGTATAACATAGGGCAGGTAAATTCTTCAAAGTGTTGACCATTTTAGATTTGGAATGATAAACGACGGATCAATTCTATATTCATGTCAACCCCAACATAAATTGTGCAACATAATTATGTTGGTATTCGTGTACGTATCAACAGTTGAATAAATCACTCCAGAAATGGTAAAGTCACGGTCACCAGGGAGCTTAGAACCGTGTCAAACGATTTTACGTCCTCGGGTTATATTTTATTATTTATGAAAGATGTACTCGTATAGATAGGGTGTATAGGAGTTAAGACAGTTTCAACAAGTTATTTTAGGATATTTCTCCCCTATTATTTCTTCTTTAATTTCTGATAAAAAGTATGTGTTAAGTTCTATGCTTTACTTGTTTATGCATCACATTATTTTCATGAATTGGTATTAACGAATGTGATACAGGTATATTTGCAAAAGTTTTGATTCATCGTTCTTTGTTGTCTAAACATTTATAAATATTTTCCCAAATGTCTATTAGCCACAAATAAATTCCTCTGGAATTGATCTAAAACTATATACATTTAAAACAACATATATTTCGTTTTAGGTAAGCTAAAGCTCAAGTCTGTACCAGTCCTGTCAGTGAAAAGGATCAAGTCATTCTCTACAAAACCTTTCTCAGCAAACATCCTGCTGACATCAGAGATCCGGAACACCAGTTTGTTTCACAGTCTGCATACTGTAAACTAATCTCATAGCCCAAGTACCAAGCTAGGGTACTGGTCTTCCTCCACCATCAAAGCTGGTAGTCGCCATATGGCCAATGATTGTGTCGGTGCGACGTTAAGCCCAACAAAATAAATAAATAAACAAACCAGGGTACAAAAAAATAAAATTTAATGGGAATAACCAAGCTGTATGGAATAGTAAATGACATAGAAAATAAAGCCGACATGGAATCTGACAAGGAATAACACCATATAAGATCAAGTATCTTATTTTCAACACAGCCTCAACCGTCATATGAGGAAAGCATCCAGCTGACTTACTGACGGTCGGTAATTCTAGCCAGGTGCCAGACTATCCCTTTCACAATGCCCAAAATGACACCTGATGTCCTCCACCACCATTAAAATGTGAAAACTTGTATGAACTATGTTATGTTGGTGTCACTCTCAAACGAAACGTAGCACATTGAAGTTAATGATTCAACCAATTTACAGTTTTCAAAGCAAAAATAGAAGACAATTAAATATTAAAATGTATATACAAGATGTTTCCGGATAGCACTCGAACCTGAGACCTTAAAATTTATTACAGTCTTAAATGCTATTCCACCTTAGCCGCGAAGCACGAACATCTTTTGGTCAGTTTCAGTTATTAGAAATGCCTATTAAATGCAGGAATTACAGCATTGTTTTTTATTCTGCTCTTTTAAATGTAATATTGTTCTCGATCAAACTGTATTATGACCGTTTTAGGAATGTGCTTATAGATCACAGCTATGATATGATCTTTATTCTTGTGGCAGTCGTTATCTGATATTTTATCATATAACATCTTCAAATTTTTCATTTCGTTAAATGGAGTTTTATTTTGTATTTTCCCGCAATTCCAAAGCACTTATATAAATTAGGCACTTCGCTTTTCCTGTCATATAACTATTATTTTTTAAATTTTGGTAGAAAGTCGGTAGAAATGTAACATCCTAAATGCAATATTTTTATTAATAGCCTCAATCACGAAAGAAGATAATTGAAATAAATTGCTCGCCTTTTCAGCTAACTTCGGTGTTCGCTCTTCTGAAATGAAAATCTGGTAAATTTGATATTTTTAAATGTTATATATTGACATTTGCATCAACGTTACAGGAAAGTAAAATGTCATTTACTTCTCTTTATACCGTTAGAATGCATATTTTCGAAATTTGGAAAAACAATAGTTTCTGTATTTTAGCAATAATTCTTATAAAACGCATTGCTTTAAATGATATAGAAGCTTTGTCGAGGGTCTTTTACACAGTGCATTTCCCGTTTAATTAAATAAGTGCAAAAATATAATTGACTTTAGCGCAGTATTTGGATTTTACTAGTTTCAACAAGTCCATTGACCAAGGATTGATCGCGAAATGCGTAGATTGACGTCATAACTTCTAGCCTACAAAGAAAGACGTACGTAAACCAGTCCACGTCAGCGACGTCTTTATAACGTCAACTTTGTTTACGATATTTTTTACAACCAATTTGATGATTAATTTTAATCTATAAAAGTGTATCGCACAATTTTTCTTATTTAAAATCAGTGTATTACTTGAAGAATAAGAATAAATATTTTCAAGAAGATATCAATCAATATTTATTAACGTAAAAAGTACATTTAACTGAGTTGTGTAGATATTAGATATTTTTGTCTGGACATCATAAATAAAACAATTCATTTAAAGGTGTATTATGCTTTATCAAGTAATTAAAATTATTTACTTATTGATGATTGGGCTATCTTTCGAGATAGGTCAGCTAGAACTCTTGTTTTCTACAGTGATGCAGAAGTTTCTGCCTGTGTTTTCCTCGAGTGCTTGCAATATTTAATGGTATACTGACATTTTTTTTCGAAGATGTTCTAGTGGCGTCATTTCTATGTCAAGCCTCGTATGACTGCCCTAGACAAAACCTTATTTATTTCAGACTCGCATGACTAATTGACTCTAAATTTTATTGGCTTAACTTAAATGCACATTGAAATGATTTTCTATTGCGGAAACAGATTCTATTTTATTTGAAGTTATTGATAATATTTTAAAAGATGTCAAGATATTGACTGGGCCCCTAGTGCGTTAATGTGGTCATTAAATAACTTCTAATTTTGTACAGTTTCATTCTATTTTAGTAAGTAAAGTTTCTAGCGGATATATCACTGCTTATTACAGTACCAGTTATTCTAAATTGCACATTACTGGAACAAAGTTGCAGAGACAGTCTAGGAATTTATTGCACACGGCCCGTAGAAGTGATGTAAACTTTTCAATAATACATTCAAATGTCCCGAACACTAAAAATTGTACTTGCAATTAAGTTAAATTATTAAGTGGAAAGACAACTATATTCTTTCGTCTATTTTGTCTCTCTATTTGTTTTGACCTTAAATTTGGCTCGTACTATGAACATTTACTTTGAATAAGGTATCAATGACTTTATGCCAAATTCACTTCAAAAATATTTTTCTACAAATAGTGAACAAAATATGTCCGTAAGTTTGAATAATAAATCCCGTCCACGGTATAGGCCTAATATTTTGCTGTCACTGTTTATCAAACAATTTAAAATGACGCTCTTTATAGACAAATTCGAGTCTTATCATTATCAAGTGTTTTAGTAAAATAGTTATGACATTTATATACTACGATTATATATCTACCATTATGTTGTTTTGTTTCAATGAAAAATATGATCGTTTGAAAAATATAATTATTTGCAATGACACAAACGCCATTTTCTCAGATAAATAAATGCAAATATAAACCCCGTCTCATTTTAAAACCTCATTCTGTTGTACAAGTAACTTTTCAGGGATTTTGTGACAGGTACTCAAGAATTCAGTAGTGATGACAATGTTCTCCGGTACGTTAAATACGTGTTTTTTTTCTCTTTTACTTTAACCGGTGCTCATATGTTTGATATACGTATAAACATGCATGTTTGACAATTTGTACCAAGTTTCAATTTGGAAAAGTTTGTAGTGATAGTTATTTGCTTTAGTTTAGGAAAAACTCCTGATCATGTTGATCAATGAAAGAAGACGTTTTCCCCAACTAAATCTGTACTAGTTTTAAATTGTTTTAACAGCAACGGAATTAGCAGAAAAGTGCCTAAATTGGCATTTTTTCCGGGTGGTCATAAAAATTTCCGTCTAAAACATATATTCTACGTTTTATTTTCTGAAAAAGAAATCTATGGTTCCGAGAGCAAGCGGTATCGTATTGAAAAAGTGGATATGAGATTGAATGTCTTTAAACATGTTTTTAAGATATATATTCGAACAAAAGATGTCGTAATTATACGTATGTGTTTCAGTGGCCGTTGCATCCCTTGCTATACTCTTTACTACAGAAGCTCAGTCCTCTGTTGCAGCAAACACTGGTTGTCTGTATTTTGATATTACAACCATGTTTTCGGACTGCCTACGGAACCAAACGGATGGTAACAATTTAGACGAGCTTTTGCAAGAGATATTGAATAGCGCAGAGGTTAATGAAGAACAATTTTTGAACAAACTTACATCACTTTGCAGGTAAGTGTATATATAAACAATACAGTTTATTTATGGTTTACTAAAATACAGGATCATAATTAAACTATTATATAATAAACTCACCGCATATAAACAGCATATTTTCTTAGCTACGTAGCAAAATCTTCGGAAATATAAATCCTGAGATTACAAATTATAAGGCGAGCACAAGAGCACACCGAAACAATGTGTCTCACATACATATCTTAAAACTCACTATTACAGTGCAATATGGGTATTCCGATTTTCCATGTAATTGCATAAACACTTTTAAATCTCATATAAGAAAAATATTGCTGTGAGATCCATACCTATCTCTGAGCCTATACAACAGAAACAAATACACCATACTCGCAGTATGTGCACTACATGTTTCCGTCATGCATTGTTCTTTTGTATGACAATATCAGGTGACATCTTGCCATACCATGTTTTAGATTATGAATTGTATATGATGCTATGCTCATGAATCTTGTCAGGTTTATTGCATAATAAAACTATTCTATTCTATTCTATTCCATTCTATTCATCAATGAATTCCTTACTTGGACCAATATTTATTTAGAATTTCAGGTTAAAGTTGTGATGCGCTTCTTATCTGTCTCAGTTATCATTAGATGGAATTTATTCAATCTTAGCATACTATTGGCCACATGATATAACAGATGATGCATTACTCTTGAAGAAATATTTCAACATTTCAACAAAACTGTTGACCAATGTCACTATCCACATTGGAGTCGTTAAACACTCCAGCCATAGCTCCAGCTTCCTTAGATGTGCTCTTTTTCACTATCCATCGTCAGAATAGTCGAGCGCACAGTCTCCTGTGACAGCTCTTGCTCTATATTTAATGATGATGTTCTTAGATTATATTATTAAGACTTAAAGGCACCGTGCATCTAATTTCTTGCAGCAATGAATCCGTCATTGACAGTTATACAATGTGTGCTGACAGAAGCACCGCTGACTGTCCCCAGCTTGCCTTTGTTGTAGCCAACACTGTAAACGAAGACGTAGCAGTCTTTTGTGAAAACGGAGCTCCATCTGAATGGCTCAGCACTGGTAATTATTTCTATTTAACATGTGGATGCAATTGTAGATCGTACGTCGATTTTGCAGAACCAATAGAAATAGATACTCAATAATTTGTTCCTTTGAAAATCTCTCAATACCATTGATAATTCAGGCAAGCTGAATAACAATCTCTCTGTAAAGTACTAATCACTCCTTGGGCGTGTATGAAGTCACAATGGTTAGTGGCAAGTTTGCATGTAAGCAGCCTTATCATATTTGTATATGAGACTCCATAAGAAAATCGCAAAAGTGTCAAAATTGAGTGTAGTTTCTGGTTACTATTTTATTGTCCTCATAATGTCGAGTGTAAACCATTTTTTCTAATATAAGTTTTATTTCATTTAGAATATTGAAATATTTAGATCGCATCTCACATGAATATGTTTCTTCTTTATCACAAATTAATATTATAGTTTTCAAAATCAATGCCGCGTTAAGGATAGATATTCTATCCTATATTGTCAGTAAATTTTTGTTTTCAAAAGATGCAAGGCCACTACTATTGACAGATGATTAATGTAAGTGTTATTGTGAACAGACATTTACTGGAAATTTTCATAACATAATTACTTTGCTTTATTAATTCATCATTTCAGTTGTTGATATAGGTCTCATTTTTCATTTTCAGTTTAACATGTACAATTATTCATATATGACAATCACCGTTGTTTGAAACCCCATAAAATAACCTTAAGAAATGGATCTTATGATACAATAGTTAAGCGTGTCAAATAATACATACTGATAAGATAATTAACCTGCAAGAAATATCATATTTCGGAGGATTCACGGTAAACATGCCATTAAGTGCAGATGTAAACTGTTAAATGT
Source organism: Mercenaria mercenaria (assembly GCF_021730395.1). Lineage (NCBI taxonomy): Eukaryota > Metazoa > Mollusca > Bivalvia > Venerida > Veneridae > Mercenaria > Mercenaria mercenaria. The sequence continues at coordinate 57,289,630 of NC_069372.1, forward strand.
AATTTACCATTGTCGTTAGTTTTGCAGAATGAATACAAGTATACTAACCAATGCATCCGTTATGGAGATGGAATTGGTATGATCGGAGTGGCACGACAGTGTTTGGATGACGCCGACTTTCCGTACAACTTTTCAAACATGACAGTCATCTCCGCCTTTTTAGCTATCCAGAGGTATGGCTTGTCTTTAAGAGCTGTGTGGCGGCTGTACTATAAAGTCTCCTCTTACTTTGACTCAGTGTTGCTATATTATCTGGTCCGTGGAGTCATTTCAACGTAACTGGATATTAGATTTTCACTTAAGCCGGTGCTAAGGGATGTGAGGGATATCACACTTTTTTTACCTCTCCTGAACAGACTCAATCGAACCAAATCTGCTATTAGTTTTGCTTGGTTGCGTTTTATGCTGCCATAAGGATCTTTTAGATTTTATTGCTATTTACGTTATAGAAAAAATGACGAAAGTTTATTTTATTTGTTTGCTTCAACTTTTTGACAATAATAAACAAATACATACAAATAGACTTGGTATTTAAAGCTTGGGAATTATCTGTTACACGGAACATCTCCGAAAAATATCACTGAGAGACGACATGTTTTGTTGTTCGTGTATGTCGTGCTATCTTACAGCTTTTGTGTGATGTTGGGCATACAAACGACAACGCACATATGTTTTTCATAATATTTAAATACAGTTTTATTGTACCATTTTAATTTCTGCAATTTGTGATTTTAAAACTATACCAAGAGGATTATAATATTACGATGACACAGAGGAAATTACTCTTTTTTTCAATTGGGAAGGAAATTATAAGTCATTCCCTCGACATAGCTAGCATGCACTACTCTTTTTTTATTGTACTATTCTTTTTTTATTTCACTAATCTTTTTATTGCTCTATTATTTTTATTTCAATGCAATAATGTGTTTGTTTTTTTCCCGAAGACTCAGTAACTCGTTACCACGACATACTAAGTCGTTCCCTGGAGTTAGCATCTGGCGGGAACGACATAAACACAAAAAGGCAATTACAAAAACAGAGTAGTGCATGTCACTTCTGTGAAATCGTATAATATTCATATATCTTCTGTTTTACGCACGTTTGTTTTTAACTCCTTGTTTCCGCCAGTGGATGTATTTCTCTGTTTCAAGTTTTGGTCGTTTTAATTTTTGTCGCCTGAAATGATACTACAGCGCATAATTGAGTTTTTACGGGGAGTTGGGTTTGTCGGGGTAAAGGTCAAATCGACATAATTTAAATGTATGGCGAAATTTTTATCTTTTGTTGGTGGAGGAAGATCCTATGTGCCACTCAAGTGCTTTTCAAAAGCCTGTTAATGGCTTCTTCAAATGAAGAAATCTACACCCCCTGTGAGGTATCAAACCCATATCACTGAGGGGCAAGTGATTCAAAATCAGTAATATTGAACCACACGCAGTGGGATTCCCATGTATACGTGAGAAATAATAAAAATAGTAATTTATTCAAACAGATCCATACAGAAGGTGGGGTAGGTAAAAAAATACGATGAACATATAAGAATCATATTGCTCGATTTTTTTAGATATATTACAATATTGAATATAATTTTGTCAAAAATAATTATGAATCATTGTAGTATTGAAAAGATGATTGTTGGAAATCCCCATGTGTTATTTCTTATATCTTTCCCTTTGTGATCAATGGGCTTATTTCAGTGTCATATATAAGAAATAATAAATATGCCCCTATATTTTATCAGTTAATAAAATATGGACAGGAGTTCGGATGCGTAATGGTTAAATAACGAGCGCGTAACACAAGTGATATAATATTCGCATCCAAAAAACTGCCCATATTTTATTAACAGATAAAATTATTGGAACATATTTATTATTTCGATTCTAACCGCGCAAATTCTTCGCATTTTACAGCACAACTTTAAGCTGGGTATGTCATTCGGCTGGCTATACGCTATTATAAAAACCTCGCCACGAATGGAAAACGTTGCATAATACGGAATGTTTCGATATTCAGTAAATTCTTAATAACAGTAATAAGTAACATTTAAGGTCGGATATAGAAATCAGAAGAAAATACTTCATTCAAAATTTATATATGCAGTTTCTAAGAATAGTACACGTCGTCTACATGATGACACTGAAATATACACGCCAGAACATTGTGGCATATAAACACGTAAACACTTGAGACTGGAAGATTGGAACATGAATTTTAATTTATTTACTGTCAACTTACGGTAAAATCTAGTTGACATTTGTGGTGCCTACAAAGCAGAATTTGTAAACTACGCACACGACCAGATATTGATCTAGATGCACCGATATTTAAGTTGAAAACTTACCGGGTTGAAATATTTTCTTACGGTAAAATATAAACATATAAATTCATCATTTAGAAATTGTTTTTATCAGAAAATTTGATGTACTTTTTATTACCACTTACCTACTTAGCACTGAAAAAGTAAAGTATTTAGTCTGCATATACAGTAACGAAATCAGTGTAGAATCTCACAGTCATGTTACAATCGTAGGGTGGAATGGAACATCTATATTTTATCAGGGTCTTTCAAAAAAGAGGTCATTTTGAGTGAACTTGACTTTATCGTAGGTTCTTGTGTAGGCGTTTTCGTTAGATGTTTATATAATAACTGCTATGGATCGTGTTAGAATGTGCTGTATTTACTATTAACTCTGTGATACAGATGGACCCCTATCAGCCGCTTTATGAGTTCATTAGTTGATCGTATAGTGGATTTTATTTAGTACATAAAAACATAAGGTACAAAGTTCTTTAAATATGATTTATTCATTCCAAAGCCCGAAATTATCATGAAATAATTAATACATAAAATATCTCTCTAGATGGACATTTAAAATTAATAATTCTACCTTAAGTTAATTTATCCATAGGTCAGAAATAGTCTTTCAAAGAAAAATGAAATTTATTAACAATAATTCAGAATCTTAATATGCCAAAACTGAGAGACACCCATCATCTTACAGCTCTATCCGAAAGCTGAGGCGCTCTGCAGCAAAAGTGCTGCCTAGCTAAGGTGCTCTCCCATCCTACCTACTAAGCTTTGTCACAGAGACCAGGGTTATTATATAGCAATTCCGTAAAGTATGATGTGTCAGCTGCTGACAATTTCTCATACCATTTTAGTGGAAAGAGTATATAATATATTTTAACAAGGTATATTTAAGGAAAACTATACAGTAACATCTTATAATAGACACTGTGATAAATGTCCGCATACCGAATACTGTGGCATTTCTCATACTTTATCTAAAATTGCTGACCCTTAAATTAGTCTCGCCTTTACTAGTCTAGCTACTTCAAAGAAAATGAATATGATTTCAAGTGTAGAAAATAGTTAAAATAAAAATCTTATTACTTACAATTACGATACAATCATCGTATTATACAGAGGTCACGGATACAATAATTTACAATTCAAAGACTCAATAAATTAATTGTTTTAATCTATTTAATGTAAAATTCAGAGTGATTTAATTAAATTATATAGTTGAACAATATTCTTTTCTGTTATTTTGAAATATTTATTGAATTATGATGTCTATTAAACAATTGTACAAGAATGAACTTCACTATATTCTCAGTAAAATCTCTCACTGGTTTCAATTAATTAATTTCAGAGCGTATTCACTCTGACATATTATTCTATGGCAGTTATGTATCATCTTTTACTGTATTCTCAGGAAAGTCTCGCAATGGGTCCAGTGCATGGTAAATAGAGCACCTTCTCTTCCGGACGAAGATGGCGATGGGGTTTTGGAATGTGGGTCCACCTGGCAAGACTTAGTGTTAACACTTGCACTGAGAGTGTCTGCTTTTGATCCGTTAGGTGTCAAAATTGGTCCTCAAGAAATTTTCAAGCTAAAGGTAAATTCCTGTCACCTTGAAACTAAACTGACCATTCAGCATAGTTCGTTAAATTTGTAAGTTAAAATTGCATGACTTCTATTATTGTTAATTTTTGTTTGAAAACAATAAACTGTTTGTGTTTTAAAGATAGCTTCATGTGAATTTCATATCTCTAAACAATTCAAGGCCACAAACAGCTAATTTTTAAATCTGTTCAAGATGTAAAATTGAAAACAAGATATATAAAAAACATCACATTGCATAACATCTCGATAACATTTCAGGCTATCAAAACTGGTCTAGCCTTAAAGAAGTGACTTCGATGGAAAGTGTTTATATAGTAAACCTTATGACAACCACTGCAAAATCTAGTAAATAAAAGGCGTTAATGTACTGACCAGAAAATGTAAACATAAATGATATCATGTTTGAAAAATAAACAAAAAACGGCATATTGCGTGTTTCTTTTATGGATTTTCGACAATTAATGTTTAAAACGCAATTTAATTATTCACACTACCCCCTAGTACATGTCTACGGATCGTCTAGCCTAGTCACAATAGTATGAAGTCGCCGGCAAGTGTGTGTCAATTTATGTTTTCATTATACTTACGAATTAATGTAGTTCTGCACGTCTGGATTGAACTTTTTTCTGTAATGTAGAATTTGATAAAACTCTGATTTTTCAAAAATTCAGATGATACATAGAAACTTCAGCAAATAAAAAGGATAGGGTCGTATGCTTGAATTTTCGCTAGATTGATTTGAAACAATTGGATCTCACGCATCTTTTCATAATGGAAGTCTATGGGAAAATCATAACTTTTAAAACATTTTAGAGAATAGAAATTTTCCTACAATGTAGGTTTTGATAAAACTTCTTACAGTTGTAAATAAACATATGGCCTATAATTAAGTGAAATAAAATTAATAGGTCCGTAAGCTTATTTCTGAGATATTTGACCATGATTAAAGTGAACCGTCTATTATCTCCTGAAAACCAGCCACAATTTACCTGTAGGCATGAACAAAGCATGCATAATTACTAAAGTGGTCAGTGTAATGAAAAGTAAAATATGAAAAGATTAAGACAAGAAATGACCTTGGGAATGTTTGACATGTTGACTGTGAAAAAAAATATCACAAGGTATATTTTGTTGAGAAAGAAGCTGGAAAGTGAATCCCTGCTAAATATATATATGCTTGAAAGTAAGGGGAAATATTAAGAAATATGAGAAAATTGTCGAAAAAAAGTTCATGACTGTTAGTAACATGACTTTGTTATCCTGTATAGCAGGTAACATAGAGAGATTACCTTTACACTGTACCGATATAACATGGATAGGATTGAAAACGGTGTTCATTCAATATACCGTATTCAGTCAATAAACGAACTGATTTCTTTCTGTTCTGATCAGTTTTTGTCTGTTTTTGGTGTAACGCCGTTCTTCAACAGTATTTCAGTCATGTAACGGCGGGCAGTCAACCTAACCAGTGTTCTTGGATTCTGTAACAGTACAAACCTGTTTTCCGCAAGTGACTGCCAACTTCTCCTCATGATCAGAAGTGGAGGACAAATGAGTTCAGACACGTTGTCACGAAGAAAATATGTGCCTCCCTCGGATTTAACTTACGATCAAGCGATCCGTAGACCAAAGCTCTTCCTACTGAGCTAAGCGATTCATGTGTATAAAGAGTTTATTGTAAGTCTTTAATATATGTATTTCCCTCGTGTTCTAAGTGGAAAGTCTATTCATACTTTTGGTATCATCACTAAAATGACAGCTGATCATTTACTCAAGACTCAATGTCCAGAAATGTATGAACTAGAAAAAACAAATATCATAATTATTTTTTTGGGGGGATTTAACGTCGCACCGACACAAGCATAGAGTTCAGCAATGATAAATGATAGCAGACTGCGTTTGACCGAGTCCGTTGCTAAGAGGTTATGGAACGTGCTACACCCATTATGCTCCCTTGCTTAAGCGGAACTGTATTACACAAGTATTGTATGGCCTCCAAGTTCCTAAAGAATTAGCAAATATTACAACACAGAATCAATGCACGAGGAGATTATACGACCTTTGATATTATTGTTACGATAGGTGATACAATGTGTAAGAAGATCTTTGAAAAGGCTAAAATGCAACTAAGCAAATTAAAAGCAAAAATATGCAGTAACAGACTAGTAAAATAAAATCATCCCAAACTGTTTTAAATGATTGTGAAATGATATTAAATCCGCGGAATAATTCAAAGTGGGGGAATTCGCGAATTAAAAATCCTGCGAATATAAAGTGATTTACAGCAACAAAATATTTATCTCATAGTTTTGTAAGTGATTGTGAAATAAAGCTATCAATTACCACATTAAACTTTAACTAAACAAGTTGACCATTTTTACACAGTTGCCCAGTAGTATAGCAACAAACCTGCACCATACACTGCATATGCGCCGAATTATAATATATCGTAAGCTTGTCTTAGTTAATGATATCTAGAAACTCTTGGTGGTCTTGCTTCAGACATTTTATTGAGTATTTTGGTGTACTTCTATGATTGGCTCTTCTTATGTGATTCTCAAACGCGTTTACATCCCAACGCCAAATTCAATTAGTCCCCTACTGGTGAAACACCGGAGCGAACTATACAAATGCTCTCTATCCGACTGTCTATATGTCCATCTGTCCCTCCACAAATCTGGATCCTGCAAATACTCATGAATTGTTTAAGCTGGGTTCATAAATTATGCAAATACACTACACAACTTATGTTTGTAGATCATATGTCAAGGTCAGACTTGAAGGTTAAGCAACATTGTTTCCTTTCCATAATTTTTATATGCACAGATGAATTATCTTAGTGCTAGACTAAATCGTTCCTTGTGGTCAGAGAATGTGTCACTTAAATGATCCAAGCTTAGTGATCAAAGGTTAATGTCAGTATTGACATGAAAAAAAAAAACTGTTCCTTAGTTTCCTCTGAGCACTTTAATATACACTTACACACATGTTCCACATATTAACCTGATGATGTGTTGCTTTTGTAGCTTGCATGACCAATGCCTATCAATCAGAGATAAACGTACAGTATGAAGCTTTTAGCTCTATAACGTTTAACTGCATTTAAGGATTATTTATTACTACACAGAACTGTTCCCCGTGATTTGACTATGTGTCGCACATAAGACATATGGTTGTCGGTCAGATGTCAAGATTAATTTCGGAGATCAAATAAAGTTTGTTTCCTCTCATTAACTTTTATGTGCGTTGGTTGATTATTTTAGTACATGTACTGCACACACATGTTCTCCATGATGAGACAATTTGTCAAGTATATGTATATGTTTGTAGGTCAAGGTCATTATTGATATTTAAGTACAAATAGGTTTTGTTTCTAAGCTCCTAAATGCCTTGAAGCATTTAGTCCCCCACCGATGGAACACCGGAGGGGACTGTAGAAATGCCATCTGTCTTTTCGTCCGTCCACATGTCCGTCTGCAAGTCTTGATCTTTCAATTACTGAGACAGTGTCTATTGCCAACTACCTAAAGGAACAATCAATAACAAAGTTTTCCACCGGTAGGGGACTTCTGTATTGCTACTTCAATACTCGGTCACTTGTTTTCTATAGGTTACTGACCGTTTTACGAAGACGGTGCCCTATTATCTGCATAAACACATGTTTTTCTTTATGTAATGACATTTTTAATGACGGTGCTACTTCCTTTCATCCTAATTCTGTTTTATATCCATAATTTTCATTCCACTTCTCTGCTCTCTCTTTATCCTGATATATTTTATATAATAAAAATGTTCTTGATGGTGAGTAAAGAAAGACGTCTGTTATACCTTTCAACACACAGTGGCCTATATTGTGGTGTGTTGCTTTTGTTATATTTGCTGTGCTAAACTAGCTTCTCAGTCCGTGCGTCCAAAAATGTATCATACACGTTCTAAAGCTTTACTTGATCTAGAGTCATCACACATCACAGGTTTGTTATTTTGCTTGTGAAGTTGGATGCCTTGGGTTTGATTGGAATTCCGATCAGAAAAACAAGAGTTATATTTCTTTACTTAGTAAAACGTATCCATCCATAAAGTGCCAAAAAGTTTTTGTAAAACTTGTCGTAGAGTCATGAATTCGTAGAGGTATATTATTCAGCGTAGGAATTTGTGAAACTAAAGTTATTTTTTTTACTTTGTTTCATTCCACAATACCAGAGTTTTGCCTCTGACATAGCCAAAAACCTAAATGGTTTCGTCACATATAGCTCGAATTCGAAAAAGTGAAACTTTATAGTTATGTTGTTCAACTGAATGTATTTATCAATATGCGAAGTTATGCACTTGAGGTATCTAATGGGATTCACTACCCCATTTCCTTAACCCTACTCCTCCCTATCCAGCCCCTTTTCTCTCTCCTTGAAAATATAAATAAACAAACAGGACTTTATAAATAAACAGAAATAACTAAATGCTTTGATGACATTTTGTAGTTCTCGTATCCCCAGTCGTCATTACTCCTTTGACCGCCACACCAACTTTATTATGAAAATTTATTAAACCCTGTATCATTAATAAGTATCATAATGACTGTACAGGGGCAGCAAGTGGTGGACAAGTGTTCGGAAGACATACATCTTGTCATTTCATTTTTGTTTTGTTAGTATATTTTACCTTAGAACGAAAGTTTATTATTATATAACTATTGAAATGTTATAAGTTGGAGCTAAGTCATTTTTGGCTATATTTTCTATTAAAGAAGTTTCACTATCGCTATTTATGATACAATATATATATTATGTAATATATGTTCTGAAACTAGAAACCAAGCTCTATTTCATTTTATAGCTTTTAGTTAATCTAAATAAGCTCTTACCGCGATTTTTGTGGGCCTAAAAAGACCTAACACAAAGAAATTCTGCTGTAGAGATGTAACGGGAAATTCCATGCATCTACGATAAAACAGATAGATGAAAAAAAAAGATGTCTGACGCTCATAAAGTTTCCGTGAAATGATCGTCTGCCGTAAGCTACTGACGTCATACACGTAAAACAAAACAACGTAATCAGAAACACGTCAGATACACTTAAAAAGTTCAGACATGGATGTGTAGAAGTTCAGAAAAATAGGACTTGTGGATTTAAGAAAAGTTTTTAATTCTTACTTAACTCGTTTTTTTTAAAAAAAAATCAAAATTATTTCACACAGAAAATATTATTTTTGTACTTATTCGGAATATGTATATATCTGACATTTTATTTCAATGTCAGAAATGTACATATATTTTTTTTTCATTTCTAGTACAAATGTCCCACGTTACTTGTAAAGAGTGTAATTGAAACAAACTTAAAGTTCCAACTTGGTTTAATTTACAGACAGTTGTTGTTTTTGTAAACAGAATTAAAACATTATTTTTCCAGCTATTGAAAGCTGTATGTTTTAAAAAATTCATCCAATGTTTCCCAAAGTTATTACGTCTTTTCCGTGTCCAAGTAAAATGTCCCATAGCTTACGTTTGTTTACGCTGACGTTAAGATAGTTTCTCTAAAGGCGCTGTTGACAAACCGTCTCTTTTATTTTGCGAAAGGGCAGAATTCTGTCGAAATCACTTTACTTTAATAAGAAATCACATAAATACAACTTATAAAATGTATTCCAGATACATGTTAATGAATATATTAAGTTCATGAAATGCCAGAATTCCAAGAAGACCGGATCCTACGTGCTAGAAAATAACGAAACAGACGCTTGGAGAGCAAACTGGAAGTCCAGAACAAATGTTATCAAGAGCAAATACTATGAGAACTCCAGCACTTCAGCTAAAATACAAATTAATCAAAGAACATTTTGCGCTCATGCCTTCGTCGTACGTAGGCTTTACAATTGAAACTTCTTCAAAAAACGCACGTATTGTTAAATATTTCCGAAGATGCATCATAAAATTTTAGAAATACTTAAGAAACTTGAATTGTAAAGATATTTTCAGAATTATATTGATCATGTCATTAGATCTACAAAAATACTGTACATGTATATTTTGTTTTAGAAATATTTGTACTCGTTGACATACATACATGATGTTATGATATGTATTTAGGAACAATTTATAAACTTATAAGCTCGGAAAATATTTTAGTGTAAAAATATGAAAAATTAGAAATGAAATAAGAAAGATTTATGTTTTTTTGTCGTTTATATAAAAACTTTCATGGAAAACAGAATACATGTAATATTTATAGGTTATTAGCTTTGTATCGGGAAATATGCACGAGTTCTTTAGCGGAAATATTGCGCGACTTTAGGAGCGCAATATTCTTCCGCTAAAGAACGAGTGCATATTTTCCGATGCAAAGATAATAACCTTTTTATTACATACGCATCTACAAGTATAAATATAGTGTTCCTATCATTAATTAATTCAATAGCCTGAAAATGATTGGCAATACTGAAATAAGTAAAAAAAACAATAGTGCAACAACACACACTAAATTACGTCACGCACCCGATATGAAAGCCAGGCGTCAGTATATGGAAAATATTGACGTTTCCGGTAGCAGTGTAACTTAACGGGGAATAGAAACGAGTATGTAATAAAAACGTTATATGATTTTTAGAACAAGTAAATGCTTGAGTTATTTCCAAGCGTCAAATGTAAGAAAACGTTACGCTTTTTAACTCCAACTTATGACGTCGCGTCAATTTTGCGTAAAAGATGTTCTGGCTCCAATAAAATTAGAGCGTTGAGAGCTTTATAAAATCCTTGTTATATCAGGCAAATATTGGCGCACAAATGTAAATGTACATATTTCACATCTCGGAGAGCTAAACTGGGTTTATTAGGTTTTCTGTGCATTATTCGCAACTGATGAAAGAAATTTTCGCAACTTTCATGCTAATTGGATGGCATTAGTTAGAAATGTTCATAATGATTTGAAAGACATTAGTTAGAGATATTTTTCACAAGCAAACATGATGTGTTATAGATTCTACGTATTCAACCTGAAAAGGTTAGTATTGTCAATTTGATTACTTAATTCAAGTGTTGTAATTTTCATATAATGGTTTAGTAAAGACGGCCATCATTTATGAAAACAAAAACTATATTCAAATACGAATACGAATACAAATACGAATTTTATTACGCATATTACAATGATTATAGCCAATATAACTACACAATACAATGGGGAAATGACATACTATTTAACATTTTCTGAAGAGTACATTAGTCAACTGGAACATTACAGTTAGAGATCATTTTCAACAAAATTTAATATCTTTTCTCAAGTCATACGTTTCTTATTTGCAAGATACAAAAATTTACAAAGTTTGCAAACAGTTCTCTGGAACTTCGGCGAAACAAAAAGAGTCCGGTCTAGACACATTCGGTCAATGACATACATGAAATACGAATTGAAATATTTCATTCTCAGATCTCTGAAATGCGGACAAGCAAGAAGAAAGTGGTATTCAGTTTCGATTTGTTTAATATTACATGATTTTCATAAACTCTGTTTGCAAGGTATACTGTTGTTCCTCCCTGTTTCAATATAAAAACTATGCTGAGATGTTCTAAATCTAGCTAAAAGAATTATACGAGCTGTGCCATGAGAAAACCAACATAGTGGGTTTGCGACCAGCATGGATCCAGACCAGCCTGCGCATCCGCGCAGTGTGGTCAGGATCCATGCTGTTCACTAACAGTTTCTCTAATTGCAATAGACTTTGAAAACGAACAGCAGGGATCCTGACCAGACTGCACGGATGCTGTGTTGGTTTTCTCATGGCGCGGCTCAATTATATTTTTTATCTTGTACTAAATCTAAACCATTATTAATTATCATAATTATATTAATTATATTAAAATATACAATAAGTCTGTAATCAAGCCGCCGAGTTATTAACCTGAGTATAAAAGTCTGTTATTTTTTTTTTGTAATATCAAGAGATATTTCAATTCTTAACTTATCCCAGATGTACATAAAACTATGACTTGACAAAATGTCCTTTATAGAAAATGCCCAATTTTTGTTACAGTAAGTGCGATCAGTATCTACGTAAGATTTGAGAAGTGAGTAAGACTGTTTAACAAATAAGTTAAAATTGTGATAAGTGTATTTGTCCAATATCTAAGCATATTGGCTTTGCGGAAAATACGAAGGGGGAACATAATCTAATTCGCCATATTAAAAAAGTGCTGCTAGGTTTTTGGATTTTATTACTCTTAAATTCTTTGTAGAAACTTGGTGTGTATTAATTCTATATCTGTGGCCTCGTGTATCCCCCATATTTCCGAGGTAAAATTTAAAATGGACCGTACTAAAAATCTTACAATTTACGTTTCTGATATTAAGGCTTTAATAGAATTACGTTTTGAGAAACAAACATCAAACAACACCAAATCATAGAAAGAAAGAGTTGTTAAACACGAAAATTGAACAGCATGTAAAACATGTATATTGCTTTACGAAACAAGTTTCAGTGTACTGATATAAACATTCAATTCCGGAAAAGGGCTGCCTAAACGGGCCCCACTTCCGGACAGTCGAACGCCTTTAAAAACTCACCATTTTCAAAGAACTGGTCGTTTTGATGCATTTGCAATAGCGTGCGAGTGGTGAAATTTCACATAAGAAGGTGGAACACAGTTTTCAGTAATTGTTTATCTTTATTTCTTTACAAATGGCATTCATTTTCAAAGGGAGTCAACATTTTCCAAATATTTTAAGTACAAATGGCATTCATTTTCAAAGGGAGACAACTTTTTCTGAATATATATATGTATCCGTCGAGAAAAAGTGGTGAGTTTCTTCCCCGAATCAAGTAGTTTTGATACAACTTTGTAAAAAAATGAATATACAAATAACTTTCTCGAAACCAAACTGATTTTTTCATTACTTTGCATTCTTTACTGACCATTTTTTATGTTTATTTAACAGAAATTTACGGATAAATCTGTGCAAGAATATTGATAAGCATAAGTATATTATACCTTTCACCAGGTGAGCGGCTATTCGCCGTTATTAAACAATCTTTCATATTATTTTTAGTAAAATTATAATAAAATAGTATCATAAGTTGAATAAAATATTTCACTGGAGATTTATTATTATTTTGACAATATACCGCGTCGCTCATCTCTTGTTCTGTTAATTCTACGTCTAAATCTTCATCTTCTATCTTAGCTTCAAACGAAAAGTATATATATGTTACGTTTATAATTATCGTATAACGCAAATTAATCTAAACGTCATACATTAGACTTTTATATAAGCAATTCTATCTTTTAAATAGGTTAAATTGTTTGTGAGTTTCTTACATACATTACAATCAGTTAATCTTGTGTCAGTTGATCTCCCCTACTGTTTCAGTTCTCCCAGTCACTTGCGCCGTGCGTTTTTCAAATGCGGACCATATCTGACCAATGTAGAATGCAACAAAAAAAAAATAGCTTGGCCTGCAATTGTTACGATGAAACAATATTGCAAAACATCATACGAAAATATTTCATTAAGAAATCCAAATGCCCTTGAAACTCCAGTTAGCAATTATAATCTAAAATACACCGTGGCGTATTTCATATCCCGTGATCTCCTACCCGCCATTATAGAAATTGCCCTTGCTTTGTAGACGATATAGAATTAAACAAAACATACAATGATAAATATAGGCAGAGCAAACATTAGTCCCCGCATGACAGCTTCATCAATGTAGCATAGCTTCTCTCCATATCCTATTTTACCATTAACTAACATGGAGTATGTAATATTTACTCCTACAAACAAACCAGGTAATAGATAAATGTAGAACAATACTTTTATCATAGCATATATCTTAACTCGTCTTTCGTCATTGAAAGCTGAGAGTTTTGTTGCAACTAAAACACAGAATGCGTTCAACGACATTACGGCGGATAGCCAGAAATAATGTACAAACATTCCTATGACAAGACAGCACGGATATGGAAGGTTAATTCTTTCAACACCAAACTGAAAGAAACCTTGTGCAAGAAAGAGATTATATAATGCCATCTGAAATACCTTACTAGGAAAAGATCGCTTGTTTCCCTTTATGGAAAATACAACAATGCAAACGATTATACACACCATGGAGGAAATTGCAAAAACTAGCGTTACTATTCCTTTATTTATATCACTTTCTTTCCTCGAAAGCAATATGTTTGAAGGCATGTAACACTGAAGACAAATAAAATACATATACTTTCTCTCTCTACTTGAATAATACTTTCTAGAAACAAAACGATCGACTATTTTTGACCAGTCGAAATGCCTAAAATAGTGTTTAGGTGTTGAGGAAAGAGAAAGGAAGTCACCTGCATTCAAAAATAATTACGGACGAGGAATAGAGAAAAGTGGAAACTTCACAGTCCTTCTACAGGCCCATAATGGTACATATAAGCGGTTGATGAATTGGTGGTGAACATTTTAATATCATATGATTTGATCTTTGGTGCAAAGTTATAAGTGGAATCATTGCCATAAGTAAATGGAATAAAGGGTTCCACTGTATAATTGTGTATTCTTTGTCCATTAATGGACAAATACAAATTTCCTTTGCAGCGTATACATGGTCATAGAAAATGTATTCCAATATGCTTTTGCCACAAAGGGGAGTCTGAGGCAAGTGCATTTTAAGGTGAATATATTTTAAGAAACCAGTCAACTTTTGGATATAATTATTGGTAACATATAATACTTAGCATAAACGCATGATGTGATGTTTGATAAACGTAAAAATACTTTTATGTCTTCATTATTCATTGTGTTCCTCCAGCTTACAAATGTAATGACATCTTCATGTATAGCTATAATAAATGACAGAAACAAAATGGGATCTTTGACAATAAAAGGCGGTTGCATACAAGTACCATACTTTGGAGTTGTTGGAAATGGGCACGTCAGTGGTCTGCACTTCGTCTGAAAATAAATTAAGATAGTTTCATAAAACATAATTTACTGCCCTTCGTCTGAGTAAAGATTACAAACCATGTTTGTTTGTAAGATATGTATGACTGTACTTCTAATAAAAAAGGGATAATAAACATTAGCCACTGCCCTTAGTCTGAAAGTAGACTATATGTTTGTAGGACTTTGATCATAATTCCATGTTTATCAGAATTGACCGCCAATGTAAGATCATTTTCTGGCAACATACTGCAAACTCTCTGATACATTTATGCTGAACGTCAATCTTTTGTCAACTTCTTAGAAAACACCCTTGAACAACCTTGAACTTAATTTGCCCGTTGCAATACATGTAATCTTAGATAACTAGACTAGACAGTTTGCACTGTATATAAACACAAAGCGAAATATAAGAATTATAAGTGCGCTTGCAGTAAGCGTCTTATAAACCAATTTCATCGTTATATAAACATTTGTATGCAATCTGTTCATGTAATCTAATAGTCCAGTACAATGGTGTAAAAATACTTCAGAAAATGGGAAAAGCATAAAACTTGATACATAACTACTTTAGGGCAAAATACTAAAAATGAGCATGAGACCCACTCCGAAAAATCCAATATGGCCGAAAAATCCAAGATGGCCGCCATGTATGTATGTATTTTCAAAAATACGTACTAATATTATATATAAAACTTCTATAGACACTTACAGTCATCAGTATAATAAGCTTAAATCCCTGTCCGAATAAATTCAAACATATTATATTAACAAAAATACCGCTCTTCCAACAAAAATGAAAAAAGTTGTCTCCCTTGGATAAAATGTGCTATTAAGCAGAAGAAAAGTCATAATGCATTTATATGAATCAAAATTAAGTTTATAATGGTAACTGGCATATCAAGAATGTTTAAAATGGCAACAGTCCTGTGCAGAACTTTACAACAATTGTAAATTATTATAAATACATTCGAACTTCAGTAACTGGAACCCATCAGGACCGACAAAATTTATTCGAATTATCGGTAGTTTGAGTGATCGAAAAATATATTATAAAGGAATTTGGTTTGGACCTGACGATAGGTTCAATTGAAGAATGGTGTTCGAATTATCAGAGTTTGAGCAAACGAAGTTTGTCTGTAATGTGTATTAGTGAATAAAGGACATGTGTTTCACTTTGTCATTAGTTTTCATGACTCAGAATTTGTAAGTGTTGCTGTATTCATTTCAATTTATTTACACTAAGAGAACTAATGACACTTAATAAAACTATATAATTCATTAACTATGTTAGTGTGATAGACCATGTGAACATCCCTGGCCTGTCAGATCATCATGATTTCTTTGGGAAAAAGTCATTGCCGGTTGATCAGCGTAATCAAATTTACATTTGCATGTTCCTGTAATATTCTGTTTTTGTCAAATTGTAGCACAATGTGCCATAACAATGGTTTTATAGTTTAATGTCATAAGCATATAATGTACAGTCACTAATGCCCTGATCACTCTCAGACAAAGACCATGCAGACCACACTGCGTCCTGAAAATTTTGACGCGGTGGGGACGGGGATCAAACTTTTGCAAATGTGCAGTTCTAAAGTTCATACTGCGCGCTTTCAACATCCTTGCCAGGTTCTCACTGCGTCTAACACGTTCACTCTAATTTTCTTACCACGCGCATCTTCACGTCCAGTGTGTTCTTACTACATTCTTAGAACGATCAGTCAGATTGCACCTCTCGCTTACCATGCTTTAACCATGCGCTTATTACCTTCTCACTGCATTCGTCGGCTACTTATAAATACTACGCCATGCGCCTCTTTTTCATTCCTTCTGCAAGTTATACTGTGTCCGCATCTACACTCAACAATCATAAATTACAATAAACGACGAGCCCCCCCCCCCCCCCACCCACCCCAACGAAGAAAAAAGAGCAGTATTATAGAGAGACCTCGGTGGAATAAGCAAAAGCAGCGTGAAGGATATACAAAGGTCCAAAAGTCCACTACAAGATACCAGTGCTGCTGGGTCCATGATTATGTGGCAATTCCTGATGATGTTTGATACACATTGCCGATTGAAAACGAAGTGGTTGGGAACTGGATCCAGTATTCATACTCAATTTTCAGAATCTGAACCAATCATGGTGAGAACCTGCTGCAAACGTGACATAGATGTGTTAAGCACCGAAAGAACGTATTGATAACCTTATGCGGTATTCTACAACGTGGCATGCACGTAGCATGGTCATAGCACACAAGCGTATATAAGTTGTAGTGAGAACTCCATTGATGTAGCAAGAACGCAATGATAACCCAATGACAGCGCAGTGAGCACGCCATGCAGTCTTTCCCGTCCGCACCACGCTTGTACTATGTCCTACTAGGTTTTAGTAACATCATTACTACGTCCTTATTCAGTTCTTCCTGCTTCCTGATTAGACCGCGTCCTCACTACATTTGTTTTGAACATGTCCAAAGTTCCACCGCGTTATCTACACTCACGGAGACCATAATTATCATGTTCTTATCGGTGTCTACTGTATTTCTTCTACATTGTACAAGTTCTTACTGCGTCCTGCTAGTTTTTACGACGTAGCGGGAACGTGGCTGAGTGTAACGGGGGTATAAATTAAGAGCAGAATCTATCATTTCTACAAAAAAAATGTGCTCTAATATCTATTTCTGGACATTTTACTGAAATTAAAATTAAATTAAATGTGAGTACTTGAGGATTTTTCGAATGAGCACATGTACATTCGAAACACAATTTTAATACCAATTTAAATTACTAGTTTTAAGACAACAAATAATATCTATTTACCATTTGTAAGGCTATGCCACTACCAGTTGAGCAGTACAATGTAAGAATAACACTGTCTTGTCAAACAAAACTAACCAGTACAGCTCGCGCTTACCGGTGAATCAAGCTTTTAAATGCATTTTCTACACCTTCCTACAAACAAACTGTTCGTACTATATTTCTGTGGTATAAATGGAGGCTTTCGATACTCTTCTTTACAGCAAAACATGTCAAGTAGCTGATCAACCATCTGTTCACATATAGATTAGGGCTATAATGTGCATTCCTGCATCGTCTGCTACACCTCTTGAACATACTAAAAAAGGCTGCCCATTAGGTCGGGCACATATGGGGGTCAGGTGTTCCATCACTTTCCTAAAATTCCAAGTCAAGATAAATAAGGCTGACCAGAGAGATCTTTGATATATTGGAACCTTTCCAATAGTTTTTGTCTCAAGTACCCGAGTCTCGTACCAATAGCTCCTCAAGTGCATTTGCAACCTCGATAAAGTCTGTCGAGGAAGACGTAATTTGTCAAACGTGCTGAAATGCTCTGAACTGCCTTATGCAAGTTAACTAAAGTTGTCGACAATCTCGTGCTTGTGTGTACTGACAAGAGTATCTGACATGTACCTTATTTCAGATTTCAGCTCACTATTCAGAGTAATATATTTCACAGAATAGTTACTAAGTGTTGTCCATGAAAGCAACTTTTATATTTTCAGCCTTACTCTTCTTTGTTACACAGTTAGCAATTTATTACGCAGACATTGTGACTGCGGGTGCATAATAAGGAACATTGTTTCATTTGATCCTACTAGCCCGTCGCTATAATCTATTCTTGCATTTCGAAGTCCCAAACTGAAAGGGGTAGTTGTCGTACTTGGTGTCATAGGAACTACAATTTTATATAGAAACTAAGTTAATTGACCTTCACATTTTCCATATTACATACCATCTATAAACAAGGTTTCATAAAGAAGTCTTTAGAATTTGCAATTTTGAAGTTATTGAAGAATCCGCCATTTGCAAATGATGGACCGACATACAGACGGACAAAATGATATACAAAAGGAGAAAATAAGATAACAAGCATGTTTTCAATTTGTCCCTCTGTCTATGTAAAATTTCTCAAGAAACAATCTCTCCTTGCTTTGAAGAAATGCAGGATGACACTTTTTGTCATATTCGTGCACTATTTGTTGCCATAGCAACAACATTTGTTGCCAAGGAACAAATTTAAATGACATTGGCATTTTCTATATTGCCATCTATCCATGTACCACATATCATGAAAAAATCTGCTGTAGTTTTAAAGTTATTGCAGTATCCCACTCTGCATGGCTGACGTATTGACATGCATACAGGGGCAACCCATAAGCCCCTCTGGCTAAATACTGGTAAGGGAATAACATCAATATTTCAAAATGCTGCTGTGGAGGGAATGCAAGTGAAATAATATAAATTACATATAGTAAAACAAAATATCCTTTAAAATATGAAAACTACACAATGATAATATTAAAGTAAGTTTTAAAGGTTAGATTTTAGCCGTTACCATGGAAACAGAAAGAAACTAACATCATTTGAATTGTTATTTTTGCATTTGATGCAAATTTAGGATTTATTTTATTATATACATTTATATTTAGTGCATTTTGGGGATGAATGTAAATATAATGACCTTTCATTAGAATCTCCTAAGGTAAATATTGAGTTTTGGTGGCCATTTTGGAAAATGGCCGCCATATCGGCCATCTTGACAGATATCAAATGGGTCCCATGAAAAAAATGTTTTTAATGCTTTAATAAATAGCTGTGCCAATTTTGGTGCTTTTCCCATTTTCTGAAGTATTTGGCATTTTCTGTTACGAATTGATCGCACTATAAGTTAACCAGACAGTTTGATACTTATGCATTGTTTATAAACACTAAGCAAAATGGCTAGCGTCTTATAAACCAATCTTACATTTATATAACAACTTACCCGCTGCTATTCATGCAATCTAAATTAAAAATTCTTCACTGTTTATAAACAAATATGAGTGTACTCATGGTAACTGTACTTATGGTAAACTTTATAAATCATGAAAAATATATAACTACTTGCACGCTGCTGTTCATGCAATCTCAGATAATTAGATAGTTTTAGGATCTTGCACTGTTTATAAATACGAAACCAAAGATGAATGTATTAACAATAAGCTTCCTTTAAACCAATTTTATACTTATATTACTACTTGTAGCAGTGAGGACAATGCTCAATGTTAGTTGCGGCCTCATTAGAATATCCCGCCACATGAACATTGGAATATTCCATCAAAGGACAGCATAATTGGCCTGCTAGTTTCATGGGCTTTTCAATCTCTTAATCCATACCATCCGGCATAGTGGTTTAATCATGCCTTTGGTATAACCTGGTATTGGATCAAAGCCAAACTTCCGTATATACTACGCATTAAATGTAGGCAAACGGTAGGTAGAACAGTTAGTATATTTTCTGTTGAAATTATTTAAGATTGGTGCTACACCAGCACCGAATAGAAAATTACGTAACTGAGAATTTGTTATTTTCAAGCAGAGATGCAGATTAACATATTTATCTGCACGTAAAGCTATTATATTCTCATGCATAATTTCACTTTCTGTGTATCTGGTATTATAGCGTATCTATCTGTATATATGCTTACTAAGTACGGACCCATAACGTCACTTTCTCGGCACCTGGTATACTAGCATATCTATTTGTGTATCTACTTACTAAGTACGGATCCATAACTTCACTTTCTAGGCACCTAGTATCAATACCTCCAAGGTTTGAAACATATGTTTCCTGATCTTTGTGAAACAGATTCAGATTCAAGATGTAACTGAAGTCTGTAGTAATTGGTCCACCAGAAAAAGAACGACTTCTGTCTTGGAACGTGTGATTTCTTGGGCTATTGCAAAGTAGATAAAATACATTGAAGTAGACCACATTCTTTGTCAAACTTGTCAACCTCTGCGACACTGTATGACCTAAAACAGTTCGAATAGGTATCATATGGAAGTCACACTTCACCTCGCCCAGTGTTGTCATCTATCATATCCGATCGTTTTAGCTCATATAATTTATCTCATGAAACTTTATATTAAAAGTCCATTTAATGCAGATGCTAAACAAACCTTTCGTACAGGTAAGATTTGCTTTCAATACACACTTCTAAACGTAACTAAATTACCCTTAAATGTACATATCTTGCAAACAAGTAAAGCTTTGAATATGACTTGAAAAATCTATGAAATCAATTGTTTCCTGCTGTTTTCAAGTCGATTTCAGACAGGCTTTTGAAGAAAAAGACTGTAACAGCATTGTAAGATTGGTCGAATTATGACTGAATGTTGTTATTGCATTAATTACATAATGCTAGTCAGATTTTTTATCTGCAAGTTATTCATTTATTTAAAGTTTCATGTCTATTTTGAAAACAAATGTGTTTTCCTCGTGTACATTATGTACATACATAAATTTCAATATGTCTTTTGCCATGTTTGATATAATGTATATGTCACTGTAAACGAGGAGAAAAAATATTTGTGGATATCATGTGTAAGGATCGCATACGCCCATAATAAATAATATATACATTGTTTGCATATTTAAAGGAATTTAAAAATTTCATTATTATAATCATCTTAAATCTAAATCCACAGTAACATTAATTTCAGAAGTTCAATCAGTAAGAAATAACACATGCTTTTATGAATCAGTGTTGTTCAATTTCAGCTTCATATGCAAATATATGAAAACTACGGTGTATCCAGTATCTTTGAACTTTGTTTCACTATTCGGTATAAAAGGTTCCCGTTTTGTGACTTCTGTTGTTCTAAGGAAAAACGATAGAATGGTGAAAAATAGGTACTGAATGTTTTAGAAATATTGATTTCCTACAAAATGAATTAACGATCGATTTGATATAACTATTCCAACATCATATACTAACAGTGAATATGCCAACTCTCAAAACACAACATTAGTTGTCTCCATCCATATTAAGATGTATGAGCAATAATTGTATAAAAGAGACAGTAACCGGAACTACACAAGGTATGTTCTACCTGCATAAATAAGATTATGCTCATATAGCCAGCACTTCAGCAATCAGATACAACTGCTTTAATGCAAGACCCCTTAACAAACTTTATGTAAACATGAAAGTACTTACCAGGAAATATTTCACATAATTCCACAATACCAAGATCACTTATGTCCCATTCCAAAGAACACTCTGAAATAACATCTGTCTTAGGCGTACAAAGTGACATGTTAACGCCAGCTGGGGGTTCGGAATAAAGATTGCAGCTTTCCATGACATACGCCATCATTTTACTACCAGAAAGTCCCAATTTAAACAAATCATGTCTACAAGTTGTAACAGACAATGTCCACCTGAAATTAACAATAGGTTTTTAAAGACATGTTGAAACATATGACACACGTACGCTTTAAAATGACTGTATCTTGCAGGTAAGCTTTCCGACTTTCTAATTAATTGTCAGTCTTCAAATAAAAGTCATTTGTGTTGTTTTTGTGACAAATGAAGCGCGATCATTGCCTCTGTGCACGCGGAGCTCATGGTGTAGTAAATTCCATACAAAATCCACAGTCTACATGGATATTACTTTTTGAAGTTGGTCACTTTTGAATTAATTTCTTAATAATTTCCAAACCTAATTTCCAAATCTAAAATTTCTTGATGAATTCTGCAGTTGTAGTCTATATTTATTTACATTTTGTAATATTTTGGTATCTCTTGAATATCTAAATGAAAAAATAAAAGACAGATTTACCAGATAATATCTGTTACATTGTGACATCTTTCGCCTTCGCTATTCTTGAAAATTAAGACACCATCTTTGGTCGACACAAAAACTATGTCTTTGTACAAACTTTCCCTTCGGTAAGAAAGTTATTCGGGCCATTGTTCGAGTTTGTCCATTGGCGCTCTCGCTTTAGGAATAGAAAGGAACACATCAATTCCATTTTGACGTAAACACCAAAGTCCTAAACAGAATCCTGTATGTATATGTCTGGTGATAATATTTCGGCTATATTGTACAATTCCGCCCATGTTTGTTCAGTGAATGTCCCGATTACAATTAATAATATTAACAATTTGTGCTGGCTGAACACATCAATTCCATTTTGACGTAAACACCAAAAGTCCTAAAAGCTATACATAAGCTCATCAATAAATGTGCACCTTGTTCCTGAAAATGCTCTGAAATATTAGTTTTAGTAGGTCAGTTACCTCTACGTTCTTCAGTATTTATCGCAAAGAAAAAATAACCTTTCGATATATTTAGTGTGCTCTGCGTTAACAAACTATTATTTCTTTTATAACGACTTCATTTTTATATAATTTAAAATTTGTCTTCAAGCTACTGTTTAATATTATAGCCAGACTTCAACAGAATTGTTTTAACTATCTTGAAATCACCTTTCAAGAAGAACAGAAAACATCAAAATCTTTGTAGAAATCGAATTAGCCCTTAAGCAAACCTTTAACAAAGTAAAGACAACAAAAAGTTATATATTTGTAGTAGTGAACTTAATCAAAATAATGCTCAATTCAAAGCAGCCACACTTAATCCCACAGGACTGACTTTTACCAACAAAATCCTTTGAGAAGTATGGTGTAATATTTGATGTTTAAAGTTGAAAGCTCTAAAACAATTTAGTAAAATTGTTTTCATTTTCATATAAATCAAATCAAATGAAGCAAATGAAACGGTCATATGACACATTTTTAATACCATTTTAGGCATTTTTTTTCGTTTATAATGTAGAATAAGTTTGTACAAACTTTCCCTTGGGTAAGAAAGTTATTCGAGCCATTGTTCGAGTTTGTCCATTGGCGCTCTCGCTTTAGGAATAGAAAGGAATCAACGTCATTAAAACGTACAAAAATAAGCCATCGGCACCAAACTATATAACAGCGAGCCAGGTAAGAAAAGTCTTGAAAATTGTAACATTACAGATATCCACAGAGAAGAAAAAGAACAGTATCATACTAAAAAATTAGTGATTGTGCTTTTTTGTGATACATTATTATAGATTAGTTTTTTCTCGTAATCAGTTGACAAAAAATAACGTGAAACAGAAAAAGTTGAAAACTACATACCGCTCAACACGATATCAACGAAATTGTTGCAGGCTCGGATTGATTGAGCATTTTCATTGACGGTAGTGAAAATGCAAGCTACTATGCACGCCTTGAGGCCTCGGGCTAGGCAGAACTCAACATTTACCATGCTATAAGTATCAGAATATAATTCAGAAACACCTGCAGATGTATTCATTCTGTGATGCAAGTGAAACCTTGAATCATACACAGATTGCAAGTCCATAAAAAGGGGCATATGGTCAACAGTTCAAATAATTGGTTCTAAACGAGAAAAAATGAACATAACTAAATAAACTGGAATTCAGAGAAGGGATCTCCAGCCCGCATATCAAAGAACCTGTCAAAAGATAAAATTAAAATGCAGGCATCATATTTAAGGGGTGATTAAACAATACCTAAAGGTATGAAAGCGGAAGTTTTGGAACCTCGAAATGTTCGAACTGAAAATATTAACCGTATACTATTCTAGCAAAACATAAATGTCGAGTTCGAAATATAACACCTCCACACTTAAGATAAATTAAATGTTTCGGAGCTATTTTCGTGAACATTACTAAATAAAACCATTCACTATTCATGTTGTAAAGAAATACGATACAGCATTGGTGTATTTATATACATGTAATTGGCGATCCTTTTTAGCGAGTCCGTCGTTGTTTGCAAAATGGTTTCGTTTTACGGTAAATCAAATAAACACCTTTGCGATGGTTTCTAGGATTAAGGGACTTTTTAATCTAAAATAAGGAACCATATTTTCATTTGAATGCGTATTAGAATTTTACGTGGTGGGTCTTTTTTATTTTTCTATAATTATATGTAATGTAAAGATCGATGGTCAAAGATTTTCTAATGGTTTTCTTTTATTTTCTGGAAAGAAACTCCATGTTTTGTATCAATGAAGCTACTGTTAAAACGTAAATATAAATATGGAATGTTGTTTCGTTTTCATTGATTCGTATAACGCACAAAAATTAACATTCAATTCTTTATTGTTATCAGCGGCTAGTATAGTTCTGAACCAATGTTTTATATTTAACTTTTACAGCATATCTTGCAAAGGGGTACTTTTCGGAAATGACATCGCTCACACTTAAGATCCTGATCGAAAATTCCCACACTGTATTTGAAATATATAAGCCGCAAAAAAGAAGATTTAAAGTATGAATTAAGAAAGAGTTTAATGAACGTTAGTTTCTCGCGGTTTATAAGTATTTGAATCAGTCAAGGAGGAGACCTTACAGTGATGTTACTAACCAAGTTTGATGAAGATCCATCTCGCGGTTCATGAGCAGAAATTGATTTTTTTTCTATATTGTGCTATAGCTGAATAATTTTAAGCATTTACTTTGTTTATTTGTTAACTTATCGCTCTTAGAAAATGGTTTTGGTATGAAACTTATTTCGAAATATTACAGAGGTATATAAATAAGTTAACTCAGATGTACGTATGTATTTTTTTCAAAATTAAAGCTAAACAAATTAATTTTTCTAAAATACTGTATGACTGTGGTAGTTTTGAGTAGAGTATCAATGATTTTTGTTTATATATCCAGACATATGAAAATTCATGGTCGGATAAAAATCCTCCCTTTTTCTCATTATCAGTTCTATAAGAATCTTCATCAATTTTAATAGTAAATTAATATTTTAGTAAGATGACTCCAGTTATAATATCTTCAAATCACTTGCCCCTCAGTGATATGGGTTCAAGCCTGATTCGCGGCATGGTATTCTTCGTGTGAAAAAGCTGTCCAGCTGTCTTTACGGAAGGTTTCATTGTGTCGGTGCGACGTTCAACGAAAAAAAATTAATAAATAACAAAGACATTTTAAGATATACACAAAGAGAAAACGTATCATGTCTCTATACATAGCAGCTTAATCAACGTAAGAATTTTGTATCAGTTCATGTCGTTATCAGTAGCCCCATGATTGCCTCAAACTTCCTAACAGATAATCCAATATTAAATGAGTCAAATATTTAAAAGTTCTGAGGCATTGGCAATCCTGTGATAAACTTACTAGATATTGTAAAATATTATTAAAGCAAAGGAAACGTATTGGGCGATTCCTCTTTTACTTAAAAGATGGTGCATGATCGATCTAATTTTATTGAAGTAATAACGAAAGGTCTAGCAATAGTATTCAATTCAATTCAGTACAACATTTTTTCAATTTCAATAACTGTTCTCTTTTCTCGCTTCTTTAATGTATTTGTTGTAATCTTATGTTACCAGCCCGCACACTGAAATATTTACCTCATGGCAGAATAATTGGTACAGATCAATTTGAGCAAAGCAAAAGAAAAATATATACAGATCAAATCAAGAAATTCCATGGGGAAGGTATCAACAAAAAGACGATTTAAAACTTGAAACGCACATGATTTCAGAGAGTGAAATATATTAATAAAGCTACTAATGGAAAGAATACAATCACTGCTGCCTGCATACATTTGCCAAAGTACGGAACAACTATTTATGAATATGAGGAAGTTAAAGAAAACAATGTAACGACTGTCAGATGTATGACCGTGATATTCTGTATAGCAGGTAACATAGATTATTTTTCAACTGCACAGAAATAACATATGTAATATTACGGGTGACAAACGGTGTTTACTTTATAAACCGGTTGTTTCCATTGACCGGGTTTACGATGTCTGTACATATAGACCCACCAATTACTTGAGATAAAATTTACATTTGTTCCTTGTCTCAACCAAAAATCCAGTATCTGCCACTCATATCTTTATACCATTTGTATATCGGATATAATTTTGCCCCTTTGTTACAATTCTGACACCTGTCGCCAACCCCTGGCGAGGCACTTGTTCTCCGTGATGATTTGATAAAAGACATTGTTTCTGAACTCATTTGATTCCAACACCTGATTCATTTGGAAAACTTGACGGTTACTTGTGGAGAACAGGTTATTACTGGTACAGAATCCAAATGTCTGTTTAATAACATTTACATTCACGTACCTCAAGTATTTCTGTCCGAACACAAAATGAAATCTTTTCTGTAAACTGCCGTGGCAGGTTGTTATCCTTTCCGCAATTCGATCATTCTCATTAATCAGAGGTTCTTCAAAATCCGGGGAACCATGGTAGACCTCTGGTATTCGAGAATGCAATTCGATAGGATGATCGATTCCTTGGAATTTCTAGAAGTACAAGGAACCCATCGTATTAGAATCTATAAGAGAATAAATCAGTGAACGTATCTTTCTCTTTCATAGACACTTCATCGATACGAACTACACGTGTAGATGACATAACATTTATTAAATTGACAGTTGCATATTATTTTTATGTTTACATGTACTTTGAAAGTTGACGCTTCAAATTATCCCATTGTGTGCTCGACTTTAACTATTGTAACATCGTGTACTTACTGTCTCAAGTTCATCGTTTTTTTTCTCATCTGGTGTAAGGTGGATCAAATATTAGCATACTTGTGTTTGTGGACTTTAACTGAAACGTGACATTTTCCTAGTAGTCTGCATTAACATTATATTCAAATAAAGAGATCAATAAAATTTTTCAAGAATATATGAGGATATGGTATTTCAGTGTCAGATTATGGCATGAGAAAGTACCCTCTGTAAATGTGCAACTGTAAAAAGGCAAGGCCTTAAGCTCTAATGGTGTGCCTTAAATTGTACAGTGGGTGGAATTAACATAAATTTTTATATATTAATTCGTGCAAATTTAATCAGATATGACAAATTTCGAAAAACAATTTATATAGTTTTTAACCCACTAAATTTATTTATGTGATATATTAAAATGATTTTCCATAATCTACCGTACAAAATATAAAATAATTAAATACGTAAATGAAGATGTAGAAGGATGTAGCGTAGATGTATAACGTTTGTAATGAAAAATGAAATATTTGAAAAAGAATTGTTTGAGGTCACTTAAGGTACATTGCTGTGAAAATATTTTGAAATTAGGCCACCAGTTTTAAAGAAAATTTTCAAAATTTTCCAGAAAAACTACATAAGGAAAACTAACTCCACTAGGCTGACGGTTACTTTTGACAAAACAGGCTGATTTTAAAAAATTTAGTACAAGTCACCCAAGAATCATTTCTATGAATCAATTTTCAAATGGAGCCAGCAGTTAAAGAGAAAAATGCTTTGAAAGTCTCCCGTGTAGCTATATAGGAAAAATTAGCCTACCTTTTGGCGGCAATGATTGTTGTTTCTTTTTGTTTGGTACAATGTCACCAATGAAACATTTCTATGAAATTAATTCAAAGTTAGGCCAGCAGTTTTTGTCAAGAAATTTGTCTTTAAGTTTATTCTTTCGGTTGCCATTGCTCCGCCAGAATTCAGCATGGATTTCCTGGATTTGAAAAGGGACCAACCCACCCAAAGAACAGTCTTGTGAAGTTTGGTTGACATATTTGTTTACAAATTTAAAGAAAATGTGAACGAAGGAATGTGCCTAAGCCCTTCTGTCTTAAGCAATAACATGGATCCTACTTATAAGTGGAGTTTCTTTGATACGTATCTTAGGGGCTTTTTTGTTTGGCCTGTAATGGTGATAGTTCTGCCATCTGCAAAGGCAACCAGCAGATGCATATAAGGTTTGTTTGATTACATTTATTTGTTTATTTATTTATTTATTTATTATCTAAACTAGAATTTTCGTTACCAATATGTCAGGGATTCATTTTTGTTTACACTCTCCAGTAACTTTTGCTAGATGACGGGTATTAAGAGTGAGCTTTAACCTTTAAGGGTTCCAAGGCTGTCTTTCTCGTGATATCATTTGTTGGTCTTGTCTATGTATTTTTGCGTAATTGTCAGTAATTTGTAAATCCATACATACACTGCTGTACTGCTTGGTTTTAGGGGAGTGGGGGAACTTTCTTTTAAAGTGGCTATTCTAATAGTAAATATGCCCTTTTTTTTTACTTTCTCTATGTTTAACTAAACAACGTATGAGAGTGTAATATCTCAAAAATATCATATCCTCAGAATTTGTCTTCTTTGTGTTATAACGAGTTTTAAATTGTACTCATTATGATTTATATAATGATTTCAAGAATAACAGGAATAAAACAAATCGCTCGGTGTAAATTAATAGCATACAACTAATTATATATTTGCAACATAAGCTCTCGCAGTGCTGTCTGTTTTAACACAGGATCGCTAAGAAATGTCAGCAGTATACTTCTGAGACTTTTCTAGCACAAGGATTCTTACCACTTTTATGTTATACCAGCACTTTATAAGTATGCGATCATCTGAAAATGCCGACAACCAAAAACCTTCTGTAACAGGTTTTTTGGTATGTCGTATTTTATCCACAATTTATTTAACAGCCTGTCTGCTTTTCAAATTCTTTTCGGGAAATCAGTGTTTTGTATTGCCAGTGTATATAAAGAACTAAATCAAAATTTAGAAGTTTATATTTGGGTATAAATATATGAGCTTGTTTGAAGTATGTGGAGGCCGGGCCACGCATACTTTAAGAACTTTACCATGTTTTTCTTACCAAAATATAAACTACTTACTTAAAATACAAGGACAAAAGTCTTGACACATTCTGGCACGCATTTATATCTTATAAAATAATTTCGTGGGTAATACCTTAATACATGGAGACGCCCACTCCGTTTACTTGTTACAAGATCTACATGTATATAATTATGCTATAAATTACTATTCTTATTACATTGACAATACCTTGTGGTTCTGAGTAATTTCACTAATGGACATTTTCAAATTTGGACACTCCCTTCCATCAGTTACGAGATTCTAAACAAAGGGCTAATTGATAAGACAGCCATTAGGCTACTATTGTTTTTTAACCTTTATTGTTTGTCAAGAATTGACAACTATTTGCAATTATCTTTAATATGAAGAATTGCCTTAAGGACAGTCATATGGAATTTTGTAACTGGGATAATTACTTTGTTTAATAATTGAAGTTTGTGGCGTATCCAACATAAAGGTCACGGAGAGAAATACTACGCTTTTACCATAGAAAGATCAGTAAAAAAAGTCTTCTGATCTATTAAATGATATGATATAATGTATGGTTATTTCCAGAATCTGTAAATATTAATATGTTTATTCCTATATTTAAAAACAGACTTGTTGGTATAATGGTAAATAGAGAAATGATATAGCACTAAGAAGTATGAAAAACTACGGACAACTTTGAAATATCAGGGTACCTTACAAAGATAAAATGTTATAAACTTAGAAGCATGATAGCCAAAGTTAGATTATCGTCACACAACTTAAACATTAAAACAGGAAGATATCAAAACATCACAAGAATAGATGAAAAATGTACTTTATGCACAAAAAATGACATTGAAGACGAAAACCACTTTGTATTGATATGTGAAACCTATAATACTATGAGGCGTAAGTATATATCTAAATTTTATTACGATTTATTACGACCAAGCATGTATAAAGTTGTAAAACTATTAAATTCTACAAGCGGAAAAGAATTATTTATTGTAAACATGCTTTTAAACACAGGCTTGAATTGTTGAATAATGCAACTTAACCTTGTATTACAATGAAACTACTTTATGTTAAATGCTATAATATGTGACCAGCCGTGAGAATTTGAGCATAATGAATTTAAATATTGTCCAAAATATACATATAATAAGAACGTTGTGCCAGTTACGGTATACTTTTGAGTATTTTAATAAATTCAACTTTAAAAGGTATACGCAAAAATGCTCTTTTTAGTGAACGCTTTTCGGCATGTTCAAATCTTAAGATAAACTCCACAGGTCGCTCAACACAACAAAAACAAAAATGTTGCAGGCTCGGTTTCATTGAGCCTGTTCATGGACGGTAGTTAAAGTGCATGCTACCGTCCACGCCCTCTAGCCCCGGGTTGAGCAGAACTCAACCTTGTGTTTCTTTTCGGCAATGTTTATAGTGATATAGGATTGTTCGTGTCAACCAGTATTGCGCATCTAAGATAATCTTGCATTTTCTTGAGGTAAGGTTTATTAGACTATTTTTACTCAATAATTAGACGTACACATTTGTGAACTAACTTTAACATTACGTATGTGTCTTTGAATCTCACGTCATTTCACATTGTAACAAATGTTGATTGAATTTCAACTAAAAATTCTTTTGGTTTGTTCATTCTCACATTGCTATGCATGTTTAAGTATATATTTTGTTCTTATAACGACGAAATGTACATGTTCAGGTTAATTCAATAAATTACTGTTCTGTTCTGTTCTTTTAAAGACTAATGGTTGAACAGGCTACCTCAGGACCTGTCAATTTTCTTTTCTAGGATAAATCATGTTAAAAAGGGAATACAAGAGGGCTGGATTGCTTAAATCTAGATAAGACGGAATAACTTTTAGCTTTGACTCGGTTATCTCCTTTGTCATATTAAGCTAAAAAGCTATTATATAAGAACGTTTAAATTTGGAACTCTTATTTTTTTCGCCATTATAATTGTAATATTAGAAGTATTGATAATTAGCTTTAAGGAACTGGTAAAGACATTGTGACGATTTATTTTAGTCAGGAAAGAAGAATTTAGCTAGGAAGACTATTGTTAAGGACAAAAAAGAATTAAACTTGTAGACTATAGAAAACGTGTTCTACTTTTACATGTGTTACATATAACACATTCGAAGAACGTAGACATCCACACATCATGTCACAGCGAAATAGGAGTACGTTTAAATGTATGCTCATGTTCATCGATTGAGCATAATGAATACATAAACACGTCAAATGAATGCAATAATAAAAACAGATGTAACAAACACACATAAAGGAACACAGGAGGATAATCGCCTTGAAATGTTCATTGGCAAAACCACAACCAGCGAGTTTAAGCTCACACTTTAAGCCCAAATGAAGCAGTGCAAATAAAAGTACTCCCTGCCAGGTGAATCCATTATCAGTTACACATTGTAAAGCTAGAGTATCGAGAGAAAAACCATTAAGGGCAAAACGAAGCAAGTTAGGGAACACATATTAAAACAGTCCGTCTCTTGAACTTAATGTCATGAGATACGCCATCTGTTCTGTCATCGCACAATCACAATTAAAGAGTAGTTATCAACTTTAAAAGCTTTCTTCTTCTTTTACACTGCTTCAATTTATCTATAGTTGCATAATTTTCAATTTATAGATTTCCGTGACAACTGCGTTTTCTGACCAAACGCACGTGTATCTCATATATGACAACATGATATATAAACAGAATTTAAGCGGTGTTACCTCTGGAATGTTCCACATAGCAACTTTATGAGCACATGGGTCATATAATTTTATCTTTACAAATGAAAAAGCTAATTAAACATTGTGGCATAAATTGACATATGTGGATTCTGTCTTATAATACATAAGTAAACGTTGAGACACCCTAGCATTCGAATAAACGGCACCGAGTTTGTTTCCACGTCCTCATACGAGATATGTGCATTTTACTGGACGTCGTGACCGCAGTAGATTTCTTAAATAAAAAAGGACTATTTTCACATAATAAAATTTTGTTCTTTATCGGAATAAACTACATTTTGAGGACATAAAATGCCGGTAAAAATAACAGAATGGTTAAAGCAAATAATACCTGATCCAAAACAGCAACAGCATATCTTTTTACATCAGGATGTTTCTGCGACACATGGAAGTTTCCCGACACTATCCGTTCACAGAGCACGTTCATAGCTATTTTGAAGAAAACAACAGAAATCACAATAGGACTACTGCTGCTACTACTATAACGTAGTAGTAATATTTCAGTTTGTGCTATATTTGCGTTCGAGTAATAATAGCAATTATATTGAGGTTACTGCTAAAACGCTACAGCAATAATAGCAGTAAAATTTTTCCTATTACTTAAACGTTCCAACAATAATAGCAGTCACACTGCTGTTACTGCTAAAACCTTGCGTGCAATGTTCAGATTTGTCTTGTAGTTGACATAGTTTACACCCGACACGCTGCTATATAATGAAAGAGATTTTGAAGAAAAAATGAGTTATCCTATATGAAAACACAAACAAAGTGACCTACATAGGAGCATCAACCAAATTGTACACTTGAAAGTTTGTATACTGTTGCTTACTTTTAAATTACATGTATTTGAAAGGAACAGCAGATATCATCTCATTGGATTAAGTTAAAGTTACTTGATATTCATGACCCTTTGGCACATACCTCATGGTAAGAAACATGCATTGCTGAACATAATGTAGCTCCCAAGTGTATTTCCAAATGCGCAACATACTTTCCGGACTTTGTCGGTGGTGTGTGTGTGTCGGGGGGGGGGGGGGGGGGGGGGGGGGGGGGGGGGGTGAAGCGGAGATCTCTCATACAGCTTAAGTATAAAATATCCACTCTGGCACCTTCCACACTCGCCCTGTAATTGGAATAGTGTTGCTATCATTTATAGTTCCGCTTACTGTAATAAGTATTTAAAGTATGCTGAGCTAGCCTATTGTTTAAATCTAAATCAGGTTAATAATTTACTGTACAAGTTGTTCAGTTGGCAATATCTACACACTGCATATTTAACAAACATTTAGTTGATATTCGTTCCGTTCCATTTTGATGAAAATGTCTTTGCATGTAGCGACGAATAAAACATAAAAAGCAAATGCTGGGCCTTCCTTGAGTAAAACATACATGTATCACCTCACAGTATTATAAACTTATGTTTAACATACATGTATCACCTCACAGTATTAAATATAACTATGTTCTAATTAAATTTTAACTACATGTATCACCTCACAGTATTATAAACTTATGTTCAACATACATGTATCACCTCACAGTATTATAAACTTATGTTCAACATACATGTATCACCTCACAGTATTATAAACTTATGTTCAACATACATGTATCACCTCACAGTATTATAAACTTATTTTCAACATACATATATCACCTCACAGTATTATAAACTTATTTTCAACATACATGTATCACCTCACAGTATTATAAACTTATTTTCAACATACATATATCACCTCACAGTATTATAAACTTTAACAAGATCTGTTTGGCTTTCATGATCAGACAAAACATTTTACATAACTATGATAATCGTCTAGCTATCTGGCTAAATGGTTACTTTTTCATAATACTTAACATAATCATCAAATTACATTTATATAGCTATTCCTAATCTGAATGCTCAATGTTCCTTGCTCTGGAGTAAATAACATAACAAATGACATCAAAGAATATGCTGCAATAACCAAAAAAGGGCAATGTCAACATACCTTTGTTTTTAATTCATATTATGAATGTAACAGCATAATAATAAAAGTTGCAATTCATTCATGTTTCAACGACCTAGCTATATTGTGAAATTGGCTATGACTTTCAGCGGTTCTTGCTAATATAGAAGCGAATGAGAGCATTGTTCTGAAGAGAAGGAGAACATGACTGTTGACAGAATCTATGTTAACAAAATCACTACAGCTAGAAGATGTGGACGTTTCCCCATACCTATTAGGGAGTCAGTCTAAAGGCGCACCGAGTCTGACATGATGCACTTATCTGTTTACAAGGATTTAATGTGATACAAAACAAAAGTGAATGTCAATCTGGTGTACCCAATCTGCTTATCCAGGATGAGACTGTATCACTCTGCTATCGTCTTCTTTAATGTCTGCAAGCCGATGCTTCCTTTCTATACAATGACATGTTTAATCAATGTCATTTCAGAAACAGGACATTAAGAATACTGCTTAGGGAGAAGTTGGGAGAAATGTGTTAGACACTGTTCCTGCATTCCCGCTACAAGCAATGCCATGTTTTAGACAGACAAAATGTAGGTCAGTGGCCTTCAGATGACATGAGGATATATTGCAGCAACTCTGGATGTTTTGTTGTCAGGGCTGGAAACAAGGGCAGCGAAAACGAAGGGATTGACATGTCCAGCAGAAAAATGTTCATTGTTTAATATTTACATAACCCAAATCCGATGCTGTATCTTGATGAAGCTGATATTAAAAACCTTCATCAAGCCACATTTTAAAAATACCATTTCAAGTTTCATGTGTAAAACAGAAAATACCCCTTCTAATGTTTGGAAAGAAAATAACCTGCTTGTTTGTCTGTCAGTGTTTTTATTTGTCCTCTACAGCAGTATTTTTGAACGAAAACTGCCCCGCAGTTGTTCACACCTAGAAATGATTTGATGTGAGGACAGATGTCGCATAAATCTAAATCTTACATTCTTGAAATGCTGTATATTATGACCAGTGAAGGAGCAGCATTCCTGGGGGCTAAATATAATGATGGTCGTTTAGCGCTTAAATAGTTTGTACTCATTTGGAAGATGTAAAAAATCAGGTTCCTTATTACATACAACTTCAGAGTCGATTAATAGTATCATAGTCTTGCTTATTTTTTATTAGAAAGTGTATCTATAAAGAAACATTACAAACATTCATGACGTATATTTTCTTTATAAACTTTTGAATATTTTTTATCAATGCAAAGGATCGGATAAAACAGCTTGCTTTTTCTGGTATCACAATTATGTTCTTCAATGGGATATATTCTAGCATCCCTCAACATCCAACAGTACAATGACATATCAGCAGAAGTTTTCACCTGAATCTCTCTGGGTTCAGATGAGGCATGTAGTAAACTGTAGGTATTATACATGCTGTACTGTATAGAGGATATGCAAAGAATACAATTTATACTCAGATATATTGAAGGACATTATGACCTATACATTGTTTAGCCAGTCTGTTGCTGCCATTATAACATCCATCAAGCTCCGAGAAATGGATTCAATTAAGAAATGATTCATGTTTAATTTGCCGATCCTATTCTGTCGTTCATTTCGCATGAACACCGAAACAAAATAGTTTCATTTCTTATATTTATATTATATTTCCTTTCCATTTGTAAACAACATAATATTATAAATTGCACATATTTTGTAGCATTTAACATTAAAATCAGCTTCCCGACCATTCTTAACACACGGAATAACTGCGACGTCATCTAAGAAACGTTCTCCCTGACTATACGCGGACATCGTCAAAACAGCGGTCGGTTATCACTAAGCAGCAATGACGTAAATTTCGCTTTTTTTTCTTTTGCTGTTCATACGAAATGAACGTCATGATTTTCAATGGAAAAGAATAGGACGAATGTAAATGTTGCGATATCTGATGATCAAAGAAGCTATACAACATG
This sequence comes from Mercenaria mercenaria, assembly GCF_021730395.1. Taxonomy (NCBI): domain Eukaryota; kingdom Metazoa; phylum Mollusca; class Bivalvia; order Venerida; family Veneridae; genus Mercenaria; species Mercenaria mercenaria. Next base: position 57,325,621 of record NC_069372.1, read on the forward strand.
TGAAATGAAATTAGTTATGTGCCAGCTGAACTAAGACAAGAAATTCTTAGGTCTACCAAAGCTTACTTTAATAAGACAAGATGACGAATGAATGGACTGTGCTTTGGTGGACTCCCTCTCTTACTTCTACTTTCTACAATACATCACCTAAAGCTATCTCAAGAGACAAGATAATAAACAAAGAGCACTGTTCAAACATGTCCGGGCCATTCATCATAAACCCAACCTTGGAAATAGGGAAACAGCCCTTAATCTACTTGGACAGTGTATGGAATAGGAAACCCCAGACATTAGTATTTGTTATCTCTTAACCTAGGGGAAGAAACAATACTGCCATATCTGAACCCGATATTCAGTGTGTGGTAAGCTTTTCTAATGTACATAGCGTTTCTGATCATAAATGTATTTGGAGAGTTATGAAATTTGGCAACAATGGACCTAGCTTTCTCCAGCTCAATTTTGCGATATGATGAGAGTGACAGCTGTATTTTTTTTCAAGCGTATTGTGTCCTTACAAAATTCTAGTAGTATACATATGCAGTTTTCATTAGCAAAACTTGGTAATAAAACATAAAATACACATAAGTAACCGGTAATTAGCAACATTATTTGCAAATTAGATACTGGCTTGCAACTTTAGACTATACAAGTTTTTATAAATGTTTCTATAGTATAAATACATTCTGAGAGAGCAGACGCAGTGATGTAGTGGTAACTCTGTCTGACTACGAAACCAGGAGGTTGTAAGTTCGAGTCCCCGCTACTCCAACTAAATTTTCTAACACTGGAATAAGTGAACCGTTAAAGCTTCTGAAACTGGATTGTACTCTCGTCCAGAAAAATTACAAGCAATCTTCTAGAGGAGTCGCCCATATGGGTCTCCAGTGGCGACTATAAATACGCTTATAAACAATGCATTGTACAGTACACATGTAAAGATTCCCCATTAGAGTGAACTTGTTAATATACACATTTTTGAATACTTGAATACTTGTTCCTGCTCTATAATGCCACTATAATGCCACAGTAATTGAAATAATGTCTTATAATGATTTCTATCTTCACTTTAATCAGCATATTGTCTATTCTGAAATATACATGTACTCTCTGTGCTCGATATTGTATTTGCAATATGCATTGTGTTTACATGCTTTATGCAATAAACCTTTGTATTAGATAATTGCTTTTATCACCCTTAAGATAAAAAAAACGGACTAATATTTCAAGAAAATAATGACATTTAGTGTAATATATATCAATTTGCACAAGCATTTCTACTGCACAATGGGATGGGTTTTATCAGGGAGGAGTTTTGTCCTACCTAATAGTATTCAAAAATACGGGAGGAAATTTGTCCGCCTTGAAATTTCAGCCGAAGCAATTTTGTCTTACTCTAAATTACTACGTGAGGGATTTTGACTTATCTGTTAAAACAGCGGAAGGAGAATTGCCTGCTTCATTAAAAACAAACAAACAAAACGCGGAAGGGCTCCCGATTTCGAATGTTAGCGGTTCGTACTCGGTAATTATGGTCTTCTTTGTCAACTTAAGGTCTAAGTTGGTAATATATTTGTACGGAATAAATATAATAATACGTTACTTAAAAATAGTCTTAAGTTCTACCTGTCCAACTTGACGAACAGGGATGTTTAAAATATTTCAGGCATTAGATTTTCGCCACATACGCCACGGCTAGAATAAGGGAGGTAACTTGTCACCACTACAAAATCGAAAACGAAAGTAGAAGTTTAATGACAGTTAAATCAGATAATGAAGAAAAGGTCAACAGGCGTTTTATTAATCTGAACTAATCGAAAGAGAATGAGTATTATACACAAATGAGTCTTTTAGCACCACAGCCTTTACCATGAACGTATGGCCTAGGACTCCCGGAAGTAGAACACTAGATGTTTGTTGAATGGCCGGTTAAGACGCAAAGTTAAAGGTATGAATTTTAATTGGTTTTCTTTGTTATATTATTCTATTTATATTTTAGAAGGATGAAAATTAGTGTAATTTCAAGGCATTTATTAATAAATTGTAAATAAACTAATCATAAATAGGATAGCTGCATTTTTCAACCTTTGATTTCAGTGTATTTAAATACATGCAAAAGACAAAATTCTGGGTGTGGCATAACACGATTTTGGAAATTTCATTTAATACAGGATGGATCATGTTATGTGGAAAATGTAAAATATTTGTAATCTCTTTTCAACTAAGATGTATGCTACTTTCTGTGTATTCAGATTAAATTAATGGATATCTAGTATTATTTGAGACCGTTAAACGTTTAAAGATATACCGGTAGATCGATATACAAAAGTGTCTTCTCAAAATAGACATTAATACCTTACTTTATCATGTATTTACTTACATGTATATTTTAAGAGATAACATTTATGTTCAATTTTTCTATACTATTATAGTGAAGGTCAACCAGTTCCTAATCCATTGTCTGGTATGTTAGGCAATAGTTCATGCAAATTAAGAACACACCTACTTAGAGAGACTATTAATCTCTTTGGCAATAGCATTACTGACTAAAAGCATTTTCAAAATACACGTACATGTATGGATAAGTGTTGTAACTGTTAGCCATCAAATGCAGACGTGAATTAACCAGGAAATATATATAATAGAACATATGATATAAAAGGACTGACCCGATGCTTTATAATGTAATAATTGGACACGGTTGTTAAATCGTTAGCTTCAGTGATTGTGTGCTAATTTGAAAAATAGAATACTACATACAATATACAGTTTAGTATTTTAATTTTACCGAACCATTTCTTGATAATTTGACGCTCTCTCCTGTTCAAGCTTAATGGAATCATAATGTTTGATCCGCATACATGAAGCGAATCCTGCTTATAGTTAAGCTTTCAACACGCGAAAATGTAGCGATTCCTGCGTATAGATATATTTTCAAAACGCGAACATGTATTGAATCCTGCGTATAGTTATGCTTTCAATTAGCGCACATGAAGCGAATCTGCGTATATTTAAGATTTCAATACGAGATCATGCAGCGAATCCTGTGTATGGTTACGCTTTCATTTTGCGCATATGTAGCGAATCCTGCGTATGATTAAGCTTTCAATACGCGTAAATAGAGCGAATCCTGTGTATTGTTAAGCTTTTAGTACGTGCTCATGGAGCGAATCTTGCATAAAGTTAAACTTCCAATACGCGCACCTGAAGCGAATCCTGAGTATAGTTAAGATTTCAATGAGCGTACAAAGGGCTAATCCTTTGTAAATTTAAGTTTTCAATACAAACACATTTAGCAAATCATGCATATAGTTTAGCTTTCAGTACGCACAAATTAAGCGAATCTTGCGTATAGTTAAGATTTCAATGAGCGTACAAAGGGCTAATCCTTTGTAAAGTTATGTTTTCAATACAAACACATTTAACAATTCATGCATATAGTTTAGCTTTCAGTACGCATAAATTTAGCGAATCCTGCGTATAGTTAAGATTTCAATACGCGTACATAGAGCGAATCCTGCGTATTGTTAAGATGTGAATACGCGCTCATTTGGCGAATCTAGCTCCAAATTTTGAACAGAGGTAGTTTGGACCAATACAAGAATTTTGGCTGTAAGAGCCAAGGTCACAGCTCTTTGGAATTCTATTTTTAGAACATTCAAAATGGCCGCCACTAAAACAAATAGCAATTTTAGTTAAAGTTAGTTTTTATCTTATTCTTGATACATATTTATTTGTAAACTTATTCATACCTACTCCTAGGGTCAAGAAATGCATTTGTATGAAGTGATGTCGATTTTACATCAGTCTGTCTGTAAATCCGTCTGTCTGCACGTCAAAAATGGCTTTTTTAACAGTATACTTGTGCGTATAACTATTAGATGAGCTTGTAAGATACAGATTGACTTTAATTCTGTATTGGTGTAGTGGAAAAGAATATGTCTGTTCAACTTTTGGGTGAAGCATGTTATTATTTGTTCCGTCCGTCTGTCACAAAAATCATATATCTCAGAACAGATGTTTATGCTAATAAATCTGAGTTAGTTATGATTTTTTATTCTTTTTATTCTATAAATTGTGAAAAAGCCCATTGCTGCATGTAATATTCATGTGCAGCTGTGAAAAAGTGATTGTTTCTGAAATACCCTGCTAAAAAGCAAAAAAAAAAAAAGGTATAAAATGATCTGTTTTAACTGCTTAAAGGGCCACATGACTTTGTTTATTATGTGACTGCTGTATGTGCTGTTATGATCATACAATGTATTAATAACTTGTTAAATGTTATTTTGATACTTTATTAATAACAAATCTTTCAAAGGTTTAAATATGATTCGCATAGTAGGTAATATTACTGAGTTCATTCCTTTTTATTACCTCCCTTTTATGTAACATGATAAATACATGTGCAGCACTGAAAGAAGTGCCTTTATAACCATGTTATTACGCATTTTCTTTTTGTTGAGAGTTACTGTATCGGTTTTTAACATTATAGAATTTTATCAAAGTGAAGTTCACCCAAACACACATGACAAAATATCCTATTGGTAAGTACTTAGGCATGTTGAACAACTGCTAAAGATGGTTGTGGGGAACATTTTCTTAATCTCTATTCAAAAATGTACCTATTTTATAAGATCTTGTATAGAAAGCAATCATTTGCATTTACTGCTAACATGTACCTATATTATCTGAAACAAATGTGTTATCTTAATTCTAACTTTTTATCTATGCATCAACGGGGCAGTTGCATTCTAGGGTTTATTTCAAGGTTAAAGAGTTAGGTAAAGTGTAAGGTCATTTCTCAGCACTACTAAATGCAAATTGCTTTATCAATCAATGTAATGATGATAACTGTATAACAGCTTATGTATTTTACATGTTGAGAAACAATACTGTGCTTATAAATGAATTATGCATGCATCAGTATATCTGAAATAGATTAACTAATTGCACGAACAACTTCTTCCTTGTTTAGCAATTATGCCATTTTAAGCCAATTTGATGAAAACCTACTAAATTAACATTGAAGTTAAGGAATATGTCATAAAGATGCATATACTTCTGATGATATAATTTGTAGTGTAATGAAGGCGAAGGCTATATATTTTTGTCCTTCACTGTAAATATTTAGCCGATACAATGAAAGATGTAGGCATAGCAGTATAATTACTTTCAAAAAGGGGAATTTACATTTTTCTATTTCTGAAATAGGTCTGAAGTTACAAAGAGCATCAGAACCCAATGCCAGTGGAAAGTTACATATTATAAAATTCTAAGAAAACTTATACTTGGTGTTGATTTTTCAACGTCGACATTGCTAGAATCCTTTTATACATATGTCACACAGCCATTATATTACAAGTTTATGCATAACAAGTTGAACAGAGTTGTCATAAATAGCACAGTCATTTGGGAGCTTTAAGTGGTAATTGTTTGAGAATTAGCAATCTATATGTCCTTTTAGCTTTTTATCATCATACGGACGAGAAGGTCTACATAATAGCAAACTTTTAAAAGTCACAGAAAACTGATACTGCTTAACTTTTTTTAAATTTTGACATCGCTAGAACCCTTCTGTCCATACATGAGATAGTATTAGGAATGTCCACGCTGTCCTTATATAAAAATACTACAAGTTTATGCATAACAAGTTCAACAGAGTTGTCATAAATAGCATAATTATTTTAGGACTTCTCAAGGCAATAACTAACAACAGCATACAAGCAATAGCACTTTATTCCATGTCAACACTTCTATACAAGCAAGTTATGCCAAAGATATCGAACAATATTGTATATCATTTTATCAGTAGTATAAATAAGTGGCAGAAAAGGCCGCATGATATCAGGCCCACTGACTGACGAGCAAGCAAGCGCATGTTTTCATCAATAAATTGACTTAAATAGCAACTGCGGACTACGGGCTTGGGAAACTAGGAATTACGCTACGTAGTAATGGGCAAAACTAGTTCACTCTGTAAACGGACCTATCCGCTAACCAACATAGCGGTAACACACTGAAAACTGACCTATCTGTTACCAGACGACCTAGCGGGTAACAGACTTTAAATTGACATAGCTGTTAACACACTTTAACTGACTTAGCGATTAACACACTTTAACCGGCCTAGCTGTTAACACACTTTAAACCGACCTAGCGGTTAACACACTTTATCCGACCTAGCAGTTAACACAATTTAACTGACCTAGCGGTTAACACACTAAAGTGTTAACAGAGCTAGCGGTTAGCATCACTTTAACAACAGACAAGCAACCAATGGTTCGATATACTGTCAACCGACCTAGCGGAATACATCACTATAACAACAACATACAACCGTAAAAACAGTTGTTACACTTCCAGCTGCCCTAGTAGCTTACAACACTACTGTTACAGGGTACCAATCAGTGTGTTGAAACATTATCCCCGTTTAGTTATATTATGAGAATAACACATTAACTAAAATGTTTAATGGATATAGGCAAAAGCAGTTAGGATAAATTAAGTGTGTAGATGACAACCCAAACTACCTATTAGTAAGGAGCATTGTACGGTGCCCCTAAAGTGACATGTTACGCACTTTTTTCCACTTAGGTAATGTGAGACTTTTTTTATTTCGTTCAAACGAAATCATTTCGTTTTAACGAAATAACTATTTCATTTAAACGAAATCACTTCGTTTAAACGAAATTACTATTTCTTTCAAACGAAATCATTTCGTTTTAACGAATCAGTTATTTCGTTTAAACGAAATAACTAATTCGTTAAAACGAAATGATTTCGTTTAAATGAAATAAAAAAAGTCTTACATTACCTAAGTGGAAAAAAAGTGCGTAACATGTCACTTTAGGGGCACCGTATACATAGAATCTATATCAGACTTACATTCTAGTCCTGAGGCATGACCTGAAAGTAACAATATGGATATTGTAATACTAAAAAGAATCTAGGTAATATTTAGAAATTGGAACATAAAATTTTCAGTTAGAAATCGCACCAAAGACTGTATCAAGGATCTACATTACAAACTTTTCTTGTTTTGATACCCGAAACCCTACTTGCACGAGGGTGTATCTGTCGGAGAAATGTGTGACTAGAACGTAAGAATAAAGCGTTGTTTACCAAGTTCGACCTTTCATTTACTCTTTGTATACAAACTGATGACGTCTGACGTTAATGACGTTAAAACGTATCAGTGACGTGACGCGCCAAATAAGAGTGCAGTAATATCACGCCAATTCACGACAGTATCCTCCCACACCCTCCCCCCATATTGCCACTTTACAGTTTGATACATTTGTCCTTTTACCACCTGCCACAATGCCCATTTCAAAATCTGACTGCAGTTCAAAGCGGGAAGGAACACTCCTCCCCACACCTGCCCTGCTACCAACCACGTAAAAATGGCTCAAACATTTTACAGCCGAGTCTGGGCCTGTCTGTCTACAGGAATCAAAATGGATCATTGAAAGTGCATGGACTTGGGGACTACTGACATGGTTTTGAAGGGGTTAACAGGTCTGAAATAGAATAAATGATAGTTTATTATAAAAAGTAAATGCATTTATTAATATCGGTTATCTTTTCCGAAATTGGTAGCTAGTCCGAGTTACTTCCCTTAGGTTCGAATGCGCAATTTTCCTGTCAGTGTAAACATTAATGATACTATATATTGACACTCTGCAACATTTACATATCTTTAAACGCAAAAGTAAATATACTTTAAATTCACATCCCTTGTAATATGATTGAACAATACCTAGCGTGTGACACGATTATCGCCAGGCCTGTTATCTGTAAAATATCTGAACAATTCTTTCGTCCATCCGTTACAAATTGTATGTGGCAATCCGCGCTATAGATTTTCAATATATAAATTGTCATATTCAAAATTATCATGTGCGAATATATACCAGCTGATAATTGACTTTTTTTGGTAATGCCGGAGGCAAATGTTTACTGGAAAAATATATATAGTCATGGACAGTGTCTTAGTGTCAGCTGTCAAATTGTAGTTCGTACTTTCAACATTTTTATTTTTGCGAACCACTCTTAAATTTTAGAGAAATATATTAAGTTAAAATACTTGTAAAATGTCAATCAAAGTTTTACTAGGCATCGATTGAATGTCCATTTCATCTATTGTAACTAAATCTCTGTTCAGTTGGGTAAAAAAAACTAAAAACAAACTGAAACTGGTAGATTATACTACCAGTACATCAATCATTAGCCGACTCTCAGGCCCTTCAGGCCTTTGATTAATCATATAAATCATTTTGATGCAGTTCTGTTTGTTCAATACATACGTTTTACAGTTTCCAATTGAATAAAACCCTGTTATTCTTGAAAAATAAACATTCATGATTATTGGACAAAAAAAGGATACGATGGTGTATTTGCGTTTTTGCATTCCCTTGTATGTTCGTCCTTGTTCAACTTTACACTTCGGGTTCCTCCCGCCCACCTACCCCCGCCACGACCCCATTTTGCCCCTTTACCATTTCCTTCCCCACCATCTATATTTAGCATAAATTAATATGTACTTGTTGGATGTCTGAAGCAACGCGTCTGAAATATTTTTCCATTACAGCTTCTTCTTCTTGTGAAGCTACTATGCAAATGCGTGGCTCTGAGGCTGTGTTTTTTGTTTTTGTGATAAACTGACTTACATTACTCAGATTTAATGCTTTATTTTGCTTTCTTACAAAATTATGTTGTTAATCTATTTCTTTACAAATGGCATTCATTTTTAAAGGGAGACTTTTTTGTTTTGACAGATACTTAAAATATTTGAAAAAAAGTTGTTTCCTTTTGAAAATGAATGCCATTTGTAAAGAAATTAAGATAAAAATTGCTGAAAACTGCGTTCCACCTTGTTATGTGAACTTTTGCCACTCGCACGCTATTGCAAATGCTTCAAACGAACATATGTAACAGTTCTTTGAAAATGGTAAGTTTTTGTGACTGCTCAATGCCGTCGTCAGTCGTGCTTCGTCCGTCCTCAGTCGTGCGTCAGTCAACATTTTCTAAAAAATAAATCTTCTTCTTGAAAACCACTGGGCAGAATTGCACCAAACTTCACAGGAATGATTCTTGAATGGTTCCCTTTCAAAATTGTTCAAAGAATTTAATTCAATGCTGAACTCTGGTTGTCATGGCAACCGGAAAGAAAAAAAATCTTTTTGTCCAAAACCGTAAGGCATAGAGCCTTAATATTTGGCACGTGACATCATCTTATGGTCCTCTATCAAGATTGTTCGAATTGTGCATCTTGAGTGAAAAGATCCCCGCCCGGGGGTCACAAGTTTTACATAGACTTATATAGTAAATAACGTTAAAAGTCTTCTTGTCAAAAACCACATGACCTAGGCCTTTGATAATTTGTATGTAGAACTGCCTTGTGGTCCTCTATCAAAATTGTTCAAATTATGACCCTAAGGTGAAAAGAGGCCCTAACCCGGGGTTCTAATATTTTACATAGAGTTGTTTGTTCAAATTATTCCCCCGGGGTGAAAAGAGGCCCCACCCTGGGGTCACATGTTATAATTATGAGTTATATAGGAAAATATACGTAAAATTTATCAGGTCATATATCCTAGTCTGTTTAATTATAATTACCTGATGACCCAAGCGATAAGGGATCACTTGACTGTGACCTTGACCTAGTGACCTACATTCTTGTTTTTTTAAGATACAGCCTTGATATTTAGATGACATGTTCAGTTTTGCACACAAATCTTAAAACTGTCTTTCAGTGAACATGAATGTGACCTATTGACCTACTTTCTAATTTTGTAGCATCAGAAACATGTGGCTTATATTACTAAGGTGAGCGGTTCTGTGTCATCATGGCCCTCTTGTTAAAGGTGCTTGACTGTCCGGAAGTGGGTCCCCTTTAGGCAGTCCTTTTCCGGAATTCAATGTTTATATCAGTATACAGACACTTGTTTCGTAAAGTAATATACATGTTTACATGCTGTTCAATTTTAATGTTTAAACACTCTTTCTTTCTATGATTTGGTGCTGTTTGATTTTTGTTTCTCAAAACGTAATGCTAAGCCTTAAGTTCTTGTATGTAAGTGGGTATCTCAGTAACCATGAGCGGGAATGGATTGAAACTTGACACACTTATTCACTGTGATAAGCTGACTTATATTGCACAGGTTCCACAACTCTATTTACTTTTTTGACAAAATTATGCTCCTTTTTCGACCTAGAAATGTTTGATTATGGTTTTGTATGTAAGCTGGTATCTCAGTACTTATTAATGGCAATGGATTGAAACTTCACACACTTGTTGACTGTCATGATCTGACATGCATTTAGAAAGTCCCATAACTGTACTTTGCATTTTTTCAAAATTATGTCTCTTTTTCGACTCAGCAGTATTTGGTTAAATTTTGTATATAAGTTGGTATCTCAGTATCCACTAACGGGAAGGATTGAAACTTCACACACTTGGTCACTGTCATATTATGACATGCAGTGCAAAGGTTTAATAACTGTACTTTGCATTTTACAAAATAATGCCCCTTTTTCAACTTAGCAGTTTTCGGTTAAATTCTTATAATGTAAGCTGGTATTTCAGTACCCACTGATTGGAATGAATTGGAATTTCACACACTTGTCCACTGTCATAAGCTGATAAACTCTGTGCAGGTGTCATAACCCTGTTATACATTTTTACAAAATGATGCCCCTTTTTCGACTGTTGTTTTCATTCAGTTGACAACGCTGTTGAATAGTCGAGCGTTGCTGTCCTCCGACAGCTCTTGTTTTTTCAAATGGAATATGTCCATAATCAATTTCTCTTACATGACAATAAAGATAAAGAATTAATTAAATTTGTATTGAGAATTAAATTTGCATACAGGAAATTGGTCAAAACAGTAACGTTTTGTTTTTCAAATGGAATATATCCATAATTAATTACTCTTACATCACAAAGAAGATAAAAGATTAATTAAATTCTTATTGAGAATTAAATTGGCATACAGGAAAGTGGTCCCAAAAGTAACGTTTTACAAGGTTATAATAACTATTGAGATTTACTTGAAACGCATAATTTTGTAAATATTGTATAAAGTGCTGTTATTTCTTTACATCAGTGTTGCTATTGTTGATGAAAATATCTTAAATCTGTCCATAATTTAATGAACATGGTTACTATTACAAACTGGCAGAGAATCGTCTATATAACTGAAAACGATGTCCTGGAATTGCTTTTGGAACTGATTCATGAAATGTGCTTTATTATATCACAGTAACTTCAGCATATAAGAATCTTTCACTGGTTGCGGGAAAAGATGGGAATATCAGGCATAAGGGTTACTGTTGAGGCGGTAACGAGGCTCCTGCAGAGTTACCGCCTAAACAGTTACCCGAGTGCCAGATGTTCCCATCATTACCCGCTGCCAATGATTAATTCTTTTTCTTGCATACCTTATTCTTCAATTTGTAAAAGATATGAAGAAAAACGAAGGTTTTTCTTTAAGGCTTTATTTTGTTATTGTTGCGTATGAATTATAGCACGCGAGACATCTTACAGTCCTGGGTGTAAGATGAGGTTTTCAAGCACCGGAAAAGCTTCACATGAACACCCTGCCCGGCATTCAAGAATATGCATTTCTAAGTAAAAACGGAACATCAAAATATCTTTATAATGTTAACCTTTTACAATTTAGCCACATGGTTGGCTTTTGAAATCGCATTTCGTCCAAGGTCCATCCATCCGTTATTCCATATATAACTTTTTAGCTCACCAAGCCTGTGGCTCAGAGTGAGCTTGTAAAATCGTTGAATGTCCGGCGTCAGTCCCTTCTAACGTCAATATGTTCAAAATTAGTTTGTTTACAATCCAGCGCCTACATTTCTGAAGCGATCCTAATCAAACTTGAACACAACTTGGTCATAAGGTCTCGGATGAGTTTGATTATGGGCATGAGTTATTGACCCTGATATAACAAAAAAGCTATATTTAACCTTGTTTACACTCTAGCTTGAGCATTTCTAGAGCAATCATTACCAAATTTGAAAAAAAAGTGTATATCACTACAAGGTCTTGGATGAGCTCGATTATGGGCGTAATCAGACCAGCGTGTCAGGAGTTATGTGCCCCTGATATTACCAAACTTGCTGTATTTGATCATGTTTACACTCTAGTATGAACATTTAATAAGCAATCTTGATCAAACTTGAATATAATGTATATGGCCACAAGGTCTTGGGCGAGTTCAATTATGGGCGTGATCGGACCAGTATGTCAGGAGTTACGTTCCTATGATATAACAGAATTTGCTATACACTAAAGACTCGTTATAACGCGGTCGTCTGGGGCAAAGCTGTCTGACGGCGATATATAGGACTCGTATCATTCAAACTTTCAAAATCTTCTCCTTTTGAACTGTAAGGCCTAGAGCTTAGATATTTGGTATGTAGCATTATCTAGTAAACCTCTACCAAAGTTGTTCAAACTTTGACCCTTGGGTCAAAAATGGCCACGCCGAGGGAGGGGGTCACTTGTTAAAACATAAAAATATTAAAGGCATGTCCTTGCTGTTTCATACTAGTTTCAAGAATTTCGCATGTTTGTATCCGATGCTTCTGAAGTAGTTGTTTATTGATAGTCCAGCAAACATGAAATTAAAATAAATGAAAATGGATATACCAAAGAAATACCAAATCTGACCAAAATGGAAGTATCTGGGCTGACCATGAGGGACCATATTGAGTACAAGGGCTGCTCATATGGGAACCATATGGGTCCCATATTGCATGGTTACAGGGCAGCCCATATTTGACCCATGTGGAACCCGGTTGCACTCCCCAGTTGGGTGAAACTTATGTGGAACCCGGTTGCACTCCCCATTTGGGTCCCATATGAGACCCATGAGACCCATGTATGAGCCCACAAGGGACCCATATGGGTCCCATATAGAATGCTAGCGTATATGCACTTGAGCCACAACCGTATTCCCCTCCACCTCTCTATCCCGCTCCTTCCCCTTTCCCTGAAAATATGAATGAACAGATACGACGAATAAACAGAAATAACTTAATGTTTAAGTCTTGTATATTGCATTATGATGACATTATGTTGATTTCATACCTCTAGTCGTCATTTCTCTCGTCATTTCTCTCAGCAACGTCTTGCATCGCCATGTATGATGACTGTACAGGGGAAGTACGTGAGGGACACATGCTCGGAAGAATTACCTGTAGTTATTTCCTCTTTGTTCGTTAATTTATCATTAAATATAACTATTGAAATGTGATATGTTAATGTTTTTCTCGCTCCAGTAAACACATAAAGCGTTGAGAGCTTCATGAAATCTTTGTTATCTAAGTCAGATACAGGCACTATTTAGTGGTGTAAATCATTATATGACAGACAATGCTTAAACTCCATTCCAACGTAGTAATGATTACTCTAGTAAGTTTCTCGGCCTAAATTTTCCATAAAGCATCTCCTTAATCCTCAGCAGTTATTGCATTACACAGATAGATATTTAAAACTTGTTTTACCAGCAATATAACCAGAACATTCTACCGTTAATAAACATGTCTGTGCAGTAATTCAGGGGAAATATGTTTTAAAAAGAAATGAATACGTATGTTCATTATTTTATGGCAGCTGATTTCTGCCATTAAATTTGGCGTGTTGGTGCGTTAGAAGAACGTCAACACGCCAAAACAGCAGATACATTATTTGTGGTATCGACATGTCGTTCTGGAGTGTTGACCAACTGAGGATTTTACGTGCTGGCAAGTCAGCAAAATGTCTTTGCAAAAGAGGGTGAGAGCAATGAAGAAAAGATAAAAGAAAAAAAGCTGAACTATGACAAAACATTATTATCTTATTCTCTTTAATCATATAAAACATTTCGACGCAGTTCTGTTTGTTCAGTTTATACGTTTACAATTTAGAATTTTATCAAAACCTGTTCTTTTATCTTTCAAAACAAATCTTCATGATTATCGGACAATAAAAGTAATACGTTGGTGTTTTTGTGTTTTGAAAATCTACAACGAGATTCTACAAGAAGCAGGTTTATAATCGAAGACTAGAGAGGGAAATCTCAATGAATATTTCGTGAATTATGTAACTTTGAATAATTTAAAGAAAACAATTGCACAGGTTTAAATGAACATATATTTCATACGGTGATATAAACTGGGTTTGTTAGGTTTTCTGTACATTATACGTCATTAATTAAAGAAATTTTCGCAACTTTCATGCTGATCGAATGACAGTAGTTAGAAATGATCATAATGATTGAATGATATTTGTAAGAGACGTTTTTCACACACAAACATAATTTGTTATACGTATTTAGCCTAAATAGGATAGTATTTGCAGGTTGATCAATTATTTAAACGGTTATACTTTCCACATAATGGTTTAGTAAAGTCGGCCATTGTTATAAACAACACAAATCTATATACGAAAACGAATGTATACGAATTTTATTAAACATGATACAATGTTTATAGCCAATATAATCACACGAAACAGTAAGAAAAATGACATTTTTAACATTTTTCGAAGAACACATTAGTTAATTGGAACATTACAATAAGAAATAAGTTTCAAGGGCTTACATGACAATTAGTGAATCTTGTGTCAGTTAATCTCCCCACCTGTTTCAGTTCGTTCTTCGAATTACGTTCGCCGTGAGTCTTACAAATGCAGACCTTATGTGACCAATGCAGAATGCAAGAAATAAAAATACACCTTGACCTGCAATTGTTACGATGAAACAGTATTGCAAAACATCTGATGAAAATATTTCATTAAGAAATCCGAATACCCATGAAACTCCAGTAAGCAATAATAATCTAAAATACACCGTGGCGTATTTCATTTCCCGTGATCTCCTACCCGCCATTATAGAAATTGCCCTTGTTTTGTAGACGATATAGAAATATACAAAACAATTGGCAAATATAATGATAAATATAGGTAGAGCAAACACAAGTCCCCGCATGACAGCTTCATCAATGTAGCACAGCTTATCTCCATATCCGATTTTACCTTTAACTAACATGGAGTATATAACATTTGCTCCTACAAACAAACCAGGTAATAGATAAATGTAGAACAATATTTTTATCATAGCAGAAGTCTTAACTCGTCTTTCGTCATTGAAGGCAGAGAGTTTTGTTGCAACCAAAACACAGAATGCGTTCAACGAGAATACGGCGGTTAGCCAGAAATAATGTACAAACATTCCTATGACAATACAGCACGGATATGGAAGGTTAGTTCTTTCAACACCAAACTGAAAGAAACCCTGTGCAAGAAAGAGGTTGTATAATGCCATCTGAAATACCTTACTAGGAAAAGATCGCTTGTTTCCCTTTATGGAAAATACAACAATGCAAACGATTATGCACACCATGGAGGAAATTGCAAAAGCTAGCGTTACTATTCTTTTATTTATATCACTTTCTTTTCTTGAAAGCAATATGATTGAAGGCATGTAACACTCAAGGCAAATAAAATACACATACTTTCCCTCTCCATTTGAATAGTACTTTCTAGAAACAAAACGATCGACTATTGTTGACCAGTCAAAATGCCTAAAATATTGTTTAGGTGTTGAAGAAAGAGAAAGGAAGTCACCTGCATTCAAAAATAAGTACGGACAAGGAAGTCCTTCTACAGACCCATAATGGTACCTATAAGCGGATGATGAATTGGTGGTGAACGTTTTAATATTATATGATCCGATCTTTGGTGCAAAGTTATAAGTGGAATCATTGCCATAAGTAAATGGAATAAAGGGTTCCACTGTATAATTATGTATTCTGTGTCCATAAATTGACAAGTACAAGTTTTCCTTTGCAGAGTATGCATGGTCATAGAAAATGTTTTCCAATATGCTTTTGCCACAAAGGGGGGTCTGAGGCAAGTGCATTTTAAGGTGAATATATTTTAACAAACCAGTCAACTTTGAGATATAATTATTGGTAACATACTGAGCATAAACGCATGATGTGATGTTTAATAAACGTAAAAATAATTTTATGTCTTCATCATTCATTGTGTTCCTCCAGCTTACAAATGTAATGACATCTTCATGTATAGCTATAAGAAATGATAGAAACAAAATGGGATCTTTGAAAATAAAAGGCGGTTGCATACAAGTACCATACTTTGGAGTTGTTGGAAATGGGCACGTCAGTGGTCTGCACTTCGTCTGAAAATAAATTAAGATAGATTCATAAGACATAATTTACTGCCCTTCGTCTGAGGAAAGATTACAAACCATGTTGTTTGTCAGATATGTATGACTGTACCTTTCTGAAAAAAAAGGATGATAAACATTAGCCACTACCCTTAGTCTGAAAGTATACTATATGTTTGTAGGACTTTGATCATAATTCCATGTTTATCAGAACTGACTGCCTATGTAAGATCATTTTCTGTCAACATACTGCAAACTCTCTGATACCTTTATGCTGAACGTCAATCTTTTGTCAACTTCTTAGGAAACACCCTTGAACAACCATGAACATAATTTGCCCGTTGCAATACATGTAATCTTATAACTAGACTAGACAGTCTCACGTGTTTGCAGTGTATATAAACATAGAGCGGAATATAAGAATGATAAGTGCGCTTGCAGTTAGCGTCTTATAAACCAGTTTTATCGTTATATAACCACTTGCCCGCAATCTGTACATGTAATCTAAGTTAACTAGACAGTTTGATACTTATGCCTTGTTTATAAACACTAAGCAAAATGGCTAGCGTCTTATAAACCAATCTTACATTTATATAACAACTTACCCGCTGCTATTCATGCAATCTAAATTAAAAAGTCCATTTTAGAATTCTTCACTGTTTATAAACAAATATGATTGTACTCATGGTAAGTGTACTTATGGTAAACTTTATAAATCATGAAATATATATAACTACTTGCCCGCTTCTATTAATGCAATCACAGATATTTAGACAGTTTTAGGGTTTTGCATTGTTTATAAATACAAAGCCAAAGATGAATGTATTAGCGATAAGCTTCCTTTAAATCAATTTTATACTTATATAACTACTTGAAGAAGTGAGGACAATGCTCAATGTTAGTTGCGGCCTCAATAGAATATCCCGCCACATGAATATTCCATCACAGGACAACATGATTGGCCTGCTAGTTTCATGGGCTGCTCAATCTCTTAACCAATACCATCCCGTACAGTGGTTTAATCAAGCCTTTGGTTTAACCTGGTATTGGATCAAAGCCAAACTTCGTATATACGACGCATTAAATATAGGCACAGTTAGTATATATTCTATTGAAACTATTTAAGATTGCTGCTACACCAGCATCAAATAGAAAATTACGTAACTGAGAATTTGTTACTTTCAAGCAGAGATGCAGATTAACATATTTATCTGCACGTAAAGCTATTTTATTCTGATGCATAATTTCACTTTCTGAGTATCTTGTATTAAAGCGTATCTATCTGTATAGATGCTTACTAAGTACATAACGTCACTTTCTCGGCATCTGGTATACTAGCATATCTATTTGTTTATATACTTACTAAGTACGGATCCATAACTTCACTTTCTAGGCACCTAGTATCAATACCTCCAAGGTTTGAAACATGTGTTTCCTGATTTTTGTGAAACAGATTCAGATTCAAGATGTAACTGAACTCTGGAGTAGTTGGTCCACCAGAGAAAGAATTACACATGTCTTGGAACGTGTGATTTCTTGGGCTATTGCAAAGTAGACAAAATACATTTTTGTAGACCACATTCTTTTTCAACTTCTGCGACACTGCAGGACCTGAAACATTTCGAATAGGTATCATATGGAAGTCACATTTCACCTCGCCCAGTGTTGTCATCTATCATATCCGATCGTTTTAGCTCATAAAATTTATCTCGTGAAACTTTATATTAAAAGTCCATTTAATGCAGATGCTAAACAAACCTTTCGTACAAGTAAGATTTGCTTTCAAAAAACACTTCTAAACGTGACTAAATTACCCTTACATGTACATATCTAGCAAACAAGTAAAGTTTTGAATATGGCATGAAAAATCTATGAAATCATTTGTTCCCTGCTGTTTTCAAGTCTATTTTAGACAGGCTTTTGAAGAAAAAGACTGTAACAGCATTGTAAGATTGGTCGAATTATGACTGAATGTTGTTATTGCGTTAATTTCATAATGTTAGTCAGATTTTCTATCTGTACTGGTTGGGAACCATTTTCCGGACACATTTTCGTATTTCGGCTCCATTATTCACTAAATAAATATTTGACATAAATGAAGCCCACACTGCACAAACCTCAGCTCCTTCCACATCCGATGTTGTAATCAGCATCGTGTTGTGACGTAAAATATGGGTTCCATGGGCCTCTAATGGGGTCACTAAAATAAGTTATTTTTCCCGTCAGGTAAACCAGTATCAGGACAAATATTTTGACAGTGTTTTGTTGTTAATTTGATATCAAAATAAGTAATTAAAGTATTCCTACACATTTCTTTATCATTCTCCTCTTCAAATTTGCACATGAGACATAACCCGACGTTCAATAGCAGCTACGAAAGCAAACCGAGGTTGACTATAAAAAAACTCGAATTTCGTCTTATACGAATTCTTGATAACATCAGTAGATATAGAATAAAATTAGTGCAAAAATCGAGTCATGCATCTTACGTAACGTTTAGCGTGAAACTAAAAGTAGAACATGTTATCAGCAGACAATCATTATGTAGTTTGATTATTTCTTCCCGACTTGATACCTCGGCATGTGTTAACTACTGCGCATGCGCAATGCTATCTTCATGCCTCGTTAAGACAGAAAGTTGTTTTGTAAACGCAGGTGAGTTATCATCAAAAACCCAAACATTATACAGCCTTAGAAAATAGTGGCTTGTTGTAGACATGAAGAACAAACATCTAAATAATCTAAATGAAACAATTAAATGAAATTACATGAATAACAACGAAATAAAGCGGATATTACATGTGTCCGGAAACTGGTCCTGTCCGGAAAATGGTTTAAATTTTTATGTCTATTTTGAAAACAAATGTTTTCCTCTTGTACATTATGTACATACATAAATTTCAATATGACTTTTGCCATGTCTGATATAATGTATATGTCACTGTAAACGAGGAAAAAAATATTTGAGGATATCATGTGTAAGGATCGCTTACGCCCATAATAAATAATATATACATTGTTTGTATATTTTAAGGAATTTAAGAGTTTCATTATTATAATCATCTTAAAAGTCCACATTAAAATTAACTTCAGAAGTTCAATCGGTAAGAAATTACACATGTTTTTTCATGAATCAGTCTTGTTCAATTTCAGCTTCATATTCAAATATATGAAAACTACGGTGTATCCAGTATCTTTGAACTTTATTTTACTATTCTGGTATAAAGGGTTACTGTTTTGTGACTTCTGTTCTTCTAAGGAAAAACGATAGAATGGTGAAAAATAGGTACTAAATGTTTTAAAAATTTGATTTCCTACAAAATGAATTTACCATCGGTTTGATATAACTATTCCAACATCATATACTAACAGTGAATATGCCAACTCTCAAAACACAACATTAGTTGTCTCCATCCATATTAAGATGTGTAATTTTATAAAAAGGACAGTAACCGGAACAACACAAGGTATGTTCCACCTGCATAAATAAGATTATGCTCATATAGCCAGCACTTCAGCAATCAGATACAACTGCTTTAATGCAAAACCCCTTAACAAACTTTATGTAAACATGAAAGTACTTACCAGGAAATATTTCACATAATTCCACAATACCAAGATCACTTATGTCCCATTTCAAAGAACACTCTGAAATAACATCTGTCTTAGGCGTACAAAGTGACATGTTAACGCCAGCAGGGGGTTCGGAATAAAGATTGCAGCTTTCCATGACATACGCCATCATTTTACTACCAGAAAGTTCCAATTTAAACAAATCATGTCTACAATTTGTAACAGACAATGTCCACCTGAAATTTACGATAGGTTTTTAAAGACATGTTGAAACATATGACATACGTATGCTTTAAAATGACCGTATCTTGCAGGTAGGCTTTCCGACTTTCTAATTAATTGTCAGTCTTCAAATAAAAGTGATTTGTGTTGTTTTTGTGACAAATGAAGCGCGGTCATTGCCTCTGTGCACGCGAAGCTCATTGTGTAGTTTATTCTATACAAAATCCACAGTCTACATGGATATCACTTTTTGAAGTTGGTCACAATTGAATTAATTTCTTAATAATTTCCAAACCTAATTTCCAAATCTAAAATTTCTTGATGAATTGTGCAGTTGTAGTTTATATTTATATTTATTTAATTTTTTTAATATTTGGTATCTTTTGAATATCTAAATGAAAAAATAAGACAGATTTACCAGATAATATCTGTTACATTGTGACATCTTGCGCATTCGCTATTCTTGAAAATTAAGACACCATCTTTGGTCGACACAAAAACTATGTCTTCGGGTGTTGAAGTTTCATTAACTATTTTATTGCACGATATTTTCGTACCATCGTCTCCAGGACAGCTGTCTACCATATAAACGTCTTTCGGTGGTAAATCAGAAACTGTATTTATGTACACAGAACTGCAAGACATGTACTTTGTTATATCTAAATTGTATTTTACTGCAGGAAACGGAGCATCAACACAACAATCGTGTCGTAAGAAACAAGTTCCGCTGCATGAACATTGTTTACAACATGGTTCGTGATCATTTAAAGGTACGAATTCTGCCTGTGCTTCCTGGGTACAGAAATTTAAGTATGGACAAACAGCCGAAGTGATCTCCACAGAATCCTGTATGTATATGTCTGGTGATAATATTTCGGCTATATTGTTCAATTCCGCCCATGTTTGCTCAGTGAATGTCCCTATTACAATTAATAATATTAACGATTTGTACTGGCTGAAACACATTAATTCCATTTTGACGTAAACACCCACCAAAAGTCCTAAAAGCTATACATAAGCTTATCAATAAATGTGCATCTTGTTCCTAAAATGCTTTGAAATATCAATAGTTCCCTCTACGTTCTACAGTGTTTATCACAAAGAAAAATAAAACTTTCGATATATTCAGTGTGTTGACTTTATATTTATATGATTTTAAATTTGTCTTCAGGCTACTGTCTAATATCATAACAAGTCTTCAAAGGACTTTTTAACTTTTCTGAAGTCATCCTTAAGGAAGAACAGGAAACATAAAATCTTTGTAGAAATTGCATTACTCTTTGAGCAATCTGTTTACAAAGTAAAGACAACAAATAACATAATGGGAATATTGTTCAATTCAAAGCAGCCATACTTTATCCTACAGCCATTCTTTACCCAACAGGACTGACTTTTCCCAGCAAACTCCTTTGAGAAATATGGCGTTATATTTGATTTTTAAAGTTGAAAGCTCTTAACACATTAGAAAAGTGATTCTATTTTCGTTTAAATCAAATCAAATCAAATGAGGCAAATGAAACTATCTGATGATATATCTTTTAAGACCCTTTTAGACATTTCTTCCTTTCATACTGTGGAATAAGCTTCAACAAACTCGATATCCCTCGGTTAAGAAAGTTATTGGAGCCATTGTGCGAGTTCGTCCAACCGCACTCTCTCTCTCTCTCTTTTGTGATAGAAATGCATGAAAGTCATTAAAACGTAAAAAATAAGCTGTCGGCACCAAACTGTAGCAGCGTCTTGAAAATTGTAATATTGAAGTTATCGATAGAGGACAGTACCACATCATACCATCCGTAGTTATGGTATAGTAATATAGTTTAGATTTTTCTAAAAATCAGTTGACAAAAAATAACAGGATAAAGAAAAAGAGGAAAACCATATGTCGCCCAATGTGGTACAGTCCTTGGCTTGCGGAGTTTTGAAAGTAAAAAGCGGCATATGGTATCCAACCCAATAATGGTTTTACCCTGAATAAGAAAATACTAGGCAGAAGTAAACAACTGGAATTTAGAAAGGGGATCTCAGGTTACGGAACCTGCATATTAAAAATCCTGCCAGAAGACAAAATTAAGATGCAGGTACCATATTTGAAATGAAATTAAACATTGTCCAAACATTTGAAAGCGGGAGTATTGGAACCGTCCTAGTCGCAATGTTCGAGGAGAAAAATCTAACGGTACATTAGCAAAACTTTAATGTCTTGCTGAACTGATCCGAGGAGATCGAAATATAACACCTCTACACTTACGTCAAATTTAATGTTTCGGGTTCACTTTCGGAAACACATTCGCTATACATGTTATATAGAAGTAAGATATATTTATTGTTAACAGCATTTGTGTATTTAAGATATATTTTATTATAAACAGTATTTGTGTATTTACATAACGATCGATTCGTAGCGAGTTTAACCTTGTCAATCGTCGTTGTTCGCAAATTGCGTTGTACATTTTTATATGAAATTTACATAATATCTGGAAGAATGAAAACAGATATAGGAATTAAATGTTTTCGAATTCAGTTTAAGACTAATGTTTAATCAGTGAAAATCGGATGGCGCAGTGGCAAAATTTTTTTTCCATCAATTTTAACCGTATTAGGCCATATTTTGGTAAAGGTTAGTTATACATAAGTTAGAATGTTTGAGTGTGTAGTGCTTTGCTTTTGTAGCAACCCGACATTGCTTGTATCGGCTCCTTCAAAAGAAATCAACTCTTGCTGTACATTTATTGTCACTAAAGAATCATTTCGGAGACTTATTCTGGTAGCTCCACAAAAAGTAGCACACATGTGTTTCAGCTTCCTAGATGTTGTTCATTGCCAGCAAATACGGACCGATCTCGAACAAAGCTAATTTTGTATCAGTTTTGCATTCTAAAATGCAAAGATTATGTGTAGCTTCCTTGTGCACCGCCGTATGAATACAACTGCGGATGTCTCTAAATTGCTTTTTTTACTTTTAGCATGTGTAAATGTTGAGTTCTGCTTAACCGGGGTTAGAGGGCGTGGACGATAGCATGCATTTCCACTACCGTCCATGAACAGGCTCAATCAAACCGAGCCTGCAAAATTTTTGTTTTTGTCGTGTTGAACGACCTGTGGAATTTCCACTTTTTCTACTTTATCTGAGAATTTAAAGTTCCATAAGGCGTTGAATTCTATGTTAAAACTTGATAAAACAGCTGTCTGTGTCTGCTTTTCTAATTCTTTCGGGAAAATCAGTGTTTTGTATGGCCAGTGTATATAGAGAAATAAGTCAAAATGAAGAGGTTAATATCTGAGCATATATATATGAGCCGTGCCATGGGAAAACCAACATAGCGGCTTTGCGACCAGCATGGATCCAGACCAGCCTGCGCATCCGCGCAGTCTGGTCAGGATCCATGCTGTTCGCTTTCAAAGTCTAATGGAATTAGAGAAACTAAAAGCGAACAGCATGGATCCTGACCAGTTCGCTTTCAAAGCCTAATGGAATTAGAGAAATTAAAAGCGAACAGCATGGATCCTGACCAGACTGCGCGGATGCGCAGGCTGGTCTGGATCCATGCTGGTTGCAAACCCACTAAGTTGGTTTTCTCATGGCACGGTTCATATGTGCTTGTTTGAAGTATGTGGAGTCCGGACCACGCGTACTTCAAAATCTCAACTAGGTTTTTATACCAAAATATAAACAACTAAAATACAAGGACAAAAGTCTCCTTTAATATGCTACAAGATCTACATGTTTATGCTTATGCTATAAATTACTATTCTCTAATTACATTGACAATACCTTGTGGATATAATTAATTTCATTAATGGACATTTTCAAATTTGGACACACCTTGCCATCAGTAACGTGATTCTACACAAAGGGCTAATTGGTAAGACGGACATTAGGCTGTTCATTTTCAAATTTCATTAAATCTTTATTGTTTGAAAAGAATTGACAATTATAAGCAATTATCTTTAACATGAAGAATTGCCTGAAGGGCAGTAACATGGAATTTTGTTACTGGATTAATTACTTTGTTTAATAATTGCAGTCTGTGGTGTATCCAACATCAATGCCATGGAGAGAAATCCCACGCTTTTACCAAAGAAAGATCAGTAAAAATGTCACCTGATCTTTTAAAGGCTCATGAATGAACAGGTTATCAAAAAACCTCTCAATTTTCTTTTCTACGACCAATCATATTATAAAAGAAATAAAAGAGGGCTGGATTCTTCAGATCTACATAAGATGGAATAGCTTTTAGCTTTGACACCCGGTTATCTCCTTTGGCATACCAATTAAAAGGCTATTATATAAGAACGTTTAAATGGAACTTTACTTGTTTTCAGCGCGGCCTTAAAAGTAATGATAATTAATTCTAAGGACATTGTGACGGTTTATTTTATTCAGGAAAGAAGAAATTATCTACGACGACTATTGGTATGAGAAAAAAATAAACTTGTAGACTTTAGGAAACGTGTCTTACTTTTACAAGTGTTTCATAACACATTCGAAGAAGGCAGACATACCCACATCATGATACAGCGAAATAGAAGTACGTTTTAATGTATGCACACAGACATACCCACATCATGACACAGCGAAATAGGAGTACGTTTTAATGTATGTACACAGACATACCCACATCATGATACAGCGAAATAGGAGTACGTTTTAATGTATGCACACAGACATACCCACATCATGATGCAGCGATTAAATGTATGCACACAGACATACCCACATCATGATACAGCGAAATAGGAGTACGTTTTAATGTATGCACACAGAAATACCCACATCATGACACAGCGAAATAGGAGTACGTTTAATTGTATGCACATGTTTATCGTTTGAGCATAATGAATACATTAACACGTAAAATGAATGCAATAACAAAAACACAGAAGTAACAAACATGCAGAAAGGAACACAGGAGGAAATCGCCTTGAAACGTTCATTGGACAAATCACTACTAGCGAGTGTAAACTCACACTTTAGGCCCAAATGAGGCAGTGCAAATAAAAGTACTCCCTGTCATGTGAAACCATTACACACGTATCCGTTATACATTGTAAAACACAAAATTTAATATGCTCATGTACAAATAAATAAATCAAAACCTACGGAACCAAATAACGTATGCTCTCGATTACTCTGCAAAAGCTACAATATCAAGAGAAAAAGCATTAAGGGTAAAACAAAAGAAGCTGCGGAACTCATTTTAAAACTGTCCGTCTCTTGAGCTTAATGTCACGAGATACACCATCTCTCCTCATCACACAATCACAAAAGAAATCGTAGTTACCATTTTAAAAAGCTTTCTCCTTCTTCTATTTGGACGGATAGCTCAGTGGTTTGCATACTGGCCTTTTTATCCTGAGGTCGGGGGTTCGATCCCCGGCAGCTACACGGGAATTTTCAGAAACGCTTTTCAGTGTTTCCCACCCAACCAAAAGTGTACTGGTCAGGAACTCAGGCAATCCTTGCGTGTATCAGTGCTAAACACTGGGCACGTTAAAGAACCAGGCTGTCTATTCGCAACGAGCTAGGCTAAGTTAGCCGGACAAGCCTGTATCTGATTTCTGATCTCTCTGTCGTGGGGGCTTTGTCTCACTCTGTCCCTCTGGTCAGGTACTATTAGAGGATGAATTATGCGCCCTGTGTGGCTGCATTTGAACTATGTAAAGCGCCTTTGAACGTGAATTGATCATGAAAATGGCGCTATATAAATCTGGTATAATAATAATAATAATAATCTTTAGTTGCAAAATGTTCAAGTGATACATTTACATTTCCGAAACTAAAAATGTGTAAATTTACGGCGTCTTTATAAATAGCAAACGTTCTTTCTTAGTATGACAACGGTGCTTTCTGACCAAATGCACGTGCATCCTATATATGAAAACAGCCAATTAAGCGTTGTAACTTCTGGAATATTTCACAAGGCCACTTTATGAGCACATGTGTCATATAATTCTATCACGAAAAAGCTAATTAAACAATGAGATATAAATTGATATAAGTGGATTCTGTCTTATTATACATTAGGAGGCAGTAAACAGTTTTCAGCTGTTAGTGTCAAATTGGCCAGGGTCAAATATACAAATAAGAGGCAATTTACGGATTGAAGCGATATTTGAACTTCAAAATAATAATAATTGCTAGAATTGAAGTTTCAGTGGCTAGAATTGAGTTTCACTTATTTAAAAAAAATAGTTGAGTAGTCTTGATCTTGATATTATGACGTAATGACTTGTAGATGCGAATACATGCCTCCGCTGAGCTAGCTTAAAGTGGAGGGCTCATTTTAGCAGGGGTCTCAGGAAAACTGGAATAGTGAAAAAATGGTTCAAATGGCACATATATTTGAGCTTATTTTCAGATTGTACAGTATTACCGAAGTATGAAACCGTGTAGCAGTTGGGGCTATCATTTGTAGGGAATTTTCTGCAGCGATTTGAAAATTGGCAAATTTAGCTTTTTTTCGTTATCAGTTTCCGCGACCGGGAGAGCACAAAATACAGGTTTTGTAAACAGAAAACTAGATATTATGGATGTATTGCAGATGGTTTGTAACGATAGACATACAGTCATGTTAATGTTGCAGTATCTTTATTTCAGATGTGTGGTTACAGACCTTTGTGTGAGGTTTTGAAAGCTGGGTAGGCAACTCTAGGCCGAGAAGCTCTGACAACTGTTTACTGCCTCCTTAAGAGCAAATCTTAAAAATTTGTAAGTTCTTCCATGTGCATTGATGTCTGAGAGGTTTTACAGTATGATTTGTGAAGGAATATGAGTTTAAAAGTTAATTTTGAAACAAAATGAGAGTTTTTTAAGAGCAATAACTAAGGAAAGATAATCGCGATTTAGACATGACAGTCAGTTTTACAGTGTTTTCCGAGCCGATATAATGAAAGATTTGTCTGTTATAACACCATTTTTCTTAGATAAATGCTTACTGTGACATTAAAGCCGTCAAATAAGGCATTTAAATGCAAATTCATTGATTTCTATTAATCCAGTAAGCTTTTTAACAGCAAAATAGCGGTTCGGACTGTGGAGCAGACCTCAGGGGTACTTTCGGCAGTATGTCCTCTGAATCAGTATTTCATTGTTCGTTCAGTTTAGAATTTATGCACATATTGCATATAGCATAGACGCCAGTCACAGCACACAAAGTCTAGAGAATAGACATTTTTTCCCTGAAATAGACAGGTTTTGAAATGGTTTGACTCAAAAATAACGTTTTTCTCATATTTCGTCATTCGCGAAAAGTGATCATTATCGAATTGAGGTCTTAACATGGACTCATGGTGAGATGCAGTCAGTTCTATGGGTTGAAAGTCATGTACATCTTAGCTAAACATTACAGTGCAGATAATTATCTTCAAATAGACACCATTTAGTGTCTTGGGATAGACAAATTAGCATGTAGTGGTATTTTGTGAAACGTTAAGACGGTGACATATGGTGCTCATGCATGTGTTTGTAGCTTCCTGGAGCAGGTCCAGCACAGTACCAGTGCCTTAAAATTGCCATAAATTCAGCCAGCTTGGCAGCTGAACATATCTAGATACTAAAAACATGGTTGAGACCTCATTTTTGTATGCAAGGGGCCTTTAATGAAACTTTAATATTACTAGTGAATTTCGGTACGCGTTCCTGGTAGAATTTCATACATGATCTATTCCAGTTGTTAAAGTTTTCAACAGCATATGTTGGAGATGTACGAAATTGGGTTTCTTTTGGTCTGAATTGGCCAGGGTCAAATTTACAAATAACTGTATTGCATAACATCGTCTTTGTGTCTTTGAATACAGTTAGGTTAGGTAAAGTATTAAAGACAACAAAATATCTTACAATAGTCCCGAACTTTCTTCATTTGTATTGTCGGGGTATATTTACAATTTTCTGAGCATCTTTATGTCCAAGAGACTGCGTAAAATGTATGATTCTGATGGCTAACTTACTACGACATATCCTTGATTGATGAATATGTGTTACACTACTGTTACTTCTATAACTGCCAGCAGTAACAGCAGTAGGACTGTTGTTACAGCTATAAAGTTTCAACGGTAACAGCATTAATACTTCTGCTACTGCTAACACGTTCCAGCAATAATAGCAGAAGTACTGCTGCAGCAGTAATATTTCTGTTTCTGCTTTAGCGTTTCTGCAATAATAGCATTTATTTTGAGTGGTAATAATGAGGTTACTGCTGAAACGCTACAGCAATGATAGCAGTGAAACGTTTACTACTACTTAAACGTTCCAACAATAATAGCAGTCACACTGCTGTTACTGCTAAAACCTTTCCTGCAATGTTCAGATTTGTCTTGTAGTTTTCACCCGACACGTTCATATAATTATTTTATATTTTATAAATGAATGGGATTTTGAAGAAAAAAAATGAATTATCCTATATGAAAACACAAACAAAGTGACCTACATAGTAGCAGCGACCGACACATGAAAGTTTGTATACTGTTGCTTACTTTTAAATTATATGTACTTGATATTCACAATATAGCTCATGGTAAAAAGGCATGCATTGATGAACATAATATTATTATACCAGATTTATATAGCGCCCTTTTCATGATAAACACGTTCAAAGGCGCTTTACAGCAACTGCAGCCAAACAGGGCGCGAAATCATCCTCTACTAGTACAGACACAGAGCGATCTGACCAGAGGGACAGAGTGAGACAAAGCCCCCACAGAGAGATCAGAAATCAGATATAGGCTTGTCCGGCTAACTTAGCCTAGCTCGTTGCGAATAGACAGCCTGGTTCTTTAACGTGCCCAGTGTATAGCACTGATACACGCAAGGATTGCCTGGGTTCCTGACCAGTACACCTCTAGCTGGGTGGGAAACACTGAAAAGCGTTTCTGAAAATTCCCAAGTAGCTGCCGGGGATCGAACCCCGACCTCAGGATTGGAAGGCCAGTGTGCAAAGCTCACAAGTGTTTTTCCAATTAAGCAACATCCTTTCCCTATTGTATTTTGTCTGGGAGTAGATCGCTCATGCAGCCTCTGTACAAAATATCCTCTCCGACACCCTTCAAACTCATAAGAAATCGCCCCCTAATAGGATTAGTGTTGTTATCTTTTCTGGGCATTCGAGAACATGGAGATTTATAGATAGTTTCGCTTACTGTAAGATTTCTTTAATCCTTAGCCTGCTAAATTACTATAATGAAATTGGTAATCTTTCAACTTGGACAGTTTCACTGACTATTCAAACGGGTGCTTACCAAACAAATACTGATTGAATGGCGAACAGGGCAGATCATGGTCAGACTGTACGGATGTAAAGGTACTCACGTTTAGCACGCTGTTTAAGATGCTTGGCATAAGTGTTAATACTTTTCAGTTTTCTAATCAAACAATTCATTATGAAGTTTTGTTCATCAAAATTAATAAACATTTTTTACAAATATTGAATGATTTGATTTAATCATATTTTATTGCTTTTTAAAACATGTAACATAAATAGTACACAATAGAATAAATATGGAAACAGGAACATGTATTTTTAAAGCAAATGGGACGGACCACAAGTTTTACCAACATTAATGAAGGTCCTTCCCTAACAAAGTTTAGTAACAAAATGTTCAGTTCATAGTTCGTAATTTATGTGTAATAATTAAACCAAATGAGTAAGAGAAGAAAACAAACAAGAAAAAAAGAAAAGCAAGTGATTAATAAGAAGAAAGAACTTAATGAAAATTAAAAAAAAAATTAACAATAAAACCAAAGAAAACAAACAAACAAACAAAAAAACAAAACAACAAAAAACAGATAAAGACAAAAAAATAAATTTTAAAGGCAGAAAAGAGGTATTTGCTCGTCGTTCCACAACCCGCTCTATTTGAGGACTTATATTCCCAAAACTCAGGATACAATCACAGCGACTGGGATGAATTAATTCAGTAAATTTCGATTCAATTAAAACGTTGAGTTTTCTTTATATAATCTTGAACATGACCAAAAATGATGCCATTTATTTCTTGTGATAAGTTATCGAATCCAAAAAGGAATTTTTTGACACTTAAAGGGGGGAAATGGCGGGTATCAATGAATAATTGTCGACGTTGTTTGGAAAAAAGTGGACATCTGAAAAAGAAGTGTTCCGCGTCTTCTGTGATATATCCACAGTTACACGTTTGATCCTCACGTAAATGGTTGTAATGTAAGTCTGAACTTTGGGCGGTTTGTATTTTTGTTTTAAATTATATTTAAAGGCTGATATAGTGTCTGCATTTCGGAAATCTGTGTCTAGTTCATTCCAAAGTTTGATAGATGACGGTATTACAGATTTAGCATAAATTTCAAGTCGGCGTGCCATAGTAGCATAATCTGCATTGTTTCTCAATGTATAGGTATTGGTTTCAAATACGGTATTGGGGAATTGCTGAGATAGATAACTAGGTAAATCGCCGCGGCTATGTTTATAAATCAAAATTAATTTTTGCATATGTCTTCTGTCGGATAACGAAACCCAACCTATTTCTCGAAGCAGTCTTTCTATTGATACAGATCTCGTTAACCCTGTTACTATACGTGCCGCGTCATACTGAATTTTGTCAAGTAGTTCCTTTTCATAAACCGTGCAGCTATCCCAGACAATAGATGCATATTCAATAATTGGTCGAAGATAAGAAATGTATATCTGGTTCAAAGTTCTTCTTTTAAGTTTAAACTTTAACATTCTCATTGTTCCTAAAACTTTTGATGCTGATAAAGTGATATTAGAAACATGTTCGTGCCATGAGCCATCTTTACTAAATGTAACCCCTATATGCTTGTGACTATCAACGTAAGTTAAATGAGTAATTTCAAAATAAAGTGAAGGCAAATTCAGATTCTGTTTCGCAAGTGAAAGAAATAATACATCGGTTTTGATTGGATTAAATTTAACAAGCCATTGTTTAGCCCAACGTGATACGATATTTAAGTCATTATTTAACGTTGTCTCTTTATAATTGATATCATTAGAACTAACAGATAACGAACTGTCGTCAGCAAATAAACGTGTTACACTAGATAAAGAATCTGCAATATCATTTACGTAAATGAGAAACAATAAATGCCCAAGTACCGAGCCCTGTGGTACGCCGGCATTGATAATTCTTTCTTCAGAATAGGTAAATCCAGCGAAAACTTTTTGTTTACGGCATGTAAGATAACTAGAAATCCAATTAATAATATTTCCAGTAAATCCGTATTGTCTGAGTTTGAAAATTAGTCCCTTATGCCAAACACGGTCGAAGGCTTTGCTAATATCGCAAAAAAAAAAAATACAAGTAGATTTCTTTTCATCAAATGCTTTACAAATTTGGTTATACACATCTATTAATTGATACATTGTAGAATGTCCAGGAAGAAATCCTGACTGATTTTTATACATAAATTTATTTGCGTGAAAATAGTTATATCTATTCTTAAACATTACACGTTCCATAACTTTCCCTAAACAGCTAATAAGAGAAACTTGTCGGTAATTGGAAGGTATGGACTTATCTCCCTTTTTAAATAAGGACATGACATTTGCGTTTTTTCCTTTCCTGGGTATATATTAAAGTCTAGAGATCTGTTAAATAAAGTTTTCAGTGGTTCACAAATAGTAAAACGTGTCTCTTTTAAAAAACGGTGACTTATTTCATCAGGTCCGCTTGCCTTGTTAACAACAAGGTTGGAAAGTACATCAAGAACATCTTGTTTAGATATATTGAAGCTACTAAGCTGTTTATTGGTTTTACTGTAAAATGGAGGTAAAGAGGCTTGTGTGTCATCAACGGTTGAAATAGAAACGAAAAAATCATTTAGAACATCGGCTTTGTCTTTATCAGAGAACGCAAGGGAGTCATCATCTTTTATTAAAGGAGGTAAACATTTACAATTTCCTTAATTAATAATTTCACTAGTTTCCAATATTCTCGCGGATTCGATGAATGACAGTCGCTTAATGTAAATTCTATGATGTTAAAGAAACCTTCTTTAGCATGCTTAATCATATTATTAACTTTATTTCTCAACGATTTGTATGTAGTCCAATCTTTACGTTTACCAGTGGATACAGCTTTGCGTTTTTGTCTATCGCGTTTTCGACTTATTTTCCGAATTTCTGAATTATACCACAGTTTATCTTTCGGACGAATGGTTGCTATGGTGGTGGGTATACATGACTTTGCCAATTCTAAAAATTTATCAGTAAAGTTCATAGTTGCTGTATTGATATCAGAAAGGGATAAAATTGGCCAATCAGTGTTTTGAATTTTCTCGTTAAGTAAGTCAAAGTTAGCTCGTTTGTAATTCCAGACACGTCTTTTAAACGGGACATTGAGTTGTTTCTTGATTTTGATATAAACAGATGTTCCAAAATGGTCACTTATTGACTTATCAGTATTAAAAACACCAGCGTGTAAACATTTAAGGGAAGATGATATTCCAATCGGATCTAATAGAGACTGTGAGTAAGGACAAACTCTAGTAGCAGTTATAATTACATTATTCATATTATTCAGTAGTAATATATTACGTAATTTGTTATTGTTTTGATTCAGTTGGTCTTCATTAATGTCTCCTACTAATATAATATTATTACATTTTTCGAGTGCCTTATCTATACAAATATTTATCCGGTCCCAAATTTCAACAGTTGAGTTTGGTGGTCTGTAAACATTACAAAGGAAATACGTTTTAGTTTCATTTTTAATTTCAAATCAGATTGCTTCAGGTAAGATAACTTCAAGTTCAAGCATTCTTAATGAGGGAATACTAGACGATACGTAAACTAGAAGACCCACAGAGTGCGCGGTATTGTCTTAACGATAAATTTCATCGAATTCATCTAGAAGTAATGATTCGTTCTGAATATCAAGAGACAGTTTACTTTCTGTAAAACAGAAAATATCATAATCGAGAAAAATTGTTTTAATGTATTCAAATTTATTTCTAATGCTTCGGATGTTCTGGTGAAAGATAGATAAGCATACGTCAGTAGTAACTAGCCCCGGATTTTCTTCGATATCGTCGGATAAGATCAATAATATTCTATCAATTGATAAGGAATATGAAACAAATATTATGTTAACAATAACCGAAAATCCTACGGCTGTGTCTCCGTGTTGGATACTGCACATTACTAGCGCGGCTGATGGAAAGTGGTAGCTAACAACACTTTGATACAAAAATTCCATAACGATATAATAATAACGCAAGATCAGTGTGACAAGTTTTACAATCCAGGTAATGAATGCCTGGAAAACTCCAAACTCAATTCTTAACTTTATACCAATGCGCTGTGTTCGCATGTTGAAAAGTCCAATGTGTCAGGATACTGGTTATGTGACCCAGGGAAGTGCCTACGCCTTTAGTATCTTGAACAATGGTTTGGGTTCAATCGCTAAGGTGAATATGTCTTAGACTAGCTGACAAACGATGTAGAATGTGCTTTGTTAAAACGTAGAGCTGGTGAGACCAAATATCTCATATATAGAATTTTCCTCTGGCTACCTTGCCTAAATGATTCGTGTACCAATGATTCGTAAATGATTTCTTATTATGAGCTAGACAATTTCAGGGATCAGGCAAATCACTAAATATTTCAAACTAACAATCTCCAATTAAAAATGATCAGCTCAAACTTCTATAGGCTGGAGACTCTATACTTGATTGGTCTTTTTGTTGAAGTTCCCGTCAGACAATGTCTTTGAATCAACAACATACGAGTCCTATCGCATAGATGCTCGGCCTCTGTCCTCTCAAACTCTATAAGATTGCCCTGACTCCTGGATGCTCAGCGCCTATATGCTATCATATGTAGCATTCAACTACCATATAAGTATTATCCCCGATGCCTTGGCTGTACTTCGCCAATGATGCTGAACGTCTATAAGCTGGAACTCTCCTACTATCTCAGTAGATTACCAAACTCTGGGTCTCTGTCTCAGCTTCCCGATGCACAGCCTATATATGCTATCGTCTATAGCATTCAATTACTTTTAAGGTAAACTCCTATGCGCTGGCTCTATAGCTCGAAACCTTATCGAAATACTGCTACTGTAACTCTTCTTTAGTCTAAGAACTTCCAAAGTCTTCTTTTTAATAATTTATCGCCCTGACAGGGTAACTGCAATAGTCTCCTTCTCAAGGTACTGGGATAAATTATTAGTTGAATCCTCGATGTGTCTTCTTCTACCGCTGGATACCGAATGAGCTCTCTGTCATCAATCTACCTATTTATACCCCAGCAGACGTGCTATTTTTAGAACTTGTTTCTGATTGGTCCAAATTTTAACATAACGTTTTACAACGAGTACTTGCTCTATCAAATATCTGGTTCCCTTTAACTTTTGTATATGACATAATGTGTGATGCTGGGATCCAGCTATTCACATAATGAACCCAAATAAGCAACAAATGACCCTAATTCTATTATTTACAGCAATTCAACAATAATAATAGCAATGATTGCATGAAAAGGGAGTCAAGCACTATCTGTGCTTATGTATCACGTTATCAATATATCAAACATACAAATTATTCTGACACAATGGTCGATCTGTAAGATATCAAATCAGTATAACAATTATTCTTCGACAGACCGACCAATGGACCAAAGTCACAAAATTGGAAACAGAGTATGGAAAACATGAGCCACAAACACAAAGGGGTGGAGAGGCGAACAAAATACTCAAATAAATGAAAAAAAAGCAACATCACAACACTATTGCAGTGTGAACTACGACAAAAATGCTTAAGCGGCTATTTTCTGGAATACTTTTCAATGATGCAGTAATTTTATGACATAACTTAATTGAATATTTTAATACATATAAGTGAATTTTACTATAGAATTGTTTTTCACATTGTGACTTGACACTGCCCCAAAAAAGACAATATTGATATACTAACCGGAATACATGATACATTTACGTGACCAAAAATTTAATTGATAGGAATACAGACTTACTCGGTTGTGTAGACTTGTCTACAGATAGACTTTTATGCAATCACCGGCAACATGACACAATATTTTTGATTAATAGGAATACAAATATATTAAGTCAGTTATATGTTATATAGTAATACTTAGACGGACGGTCGTGCGGACGGACTTAATACAGACGGACATACAGGCAAGATAGTCATGCAGCACATTCAGCTGCCACAGTTTAAGATGGTTAAAGATCAGTAACTCTTACATAGAAGAAAAATTGTTATCGTAGGAATTGTTTCCCTTGTACAAACAGAAGTTTATAGTGTGAAAAGAAAAAAATAATAGTACTAGGCATTATGATTTTACGTTATAAAAAGAAACAACAAAAAAACACACATCAAAAAACTCGACATTAATATTACAGCTGAAAGAACAAATATTTACACGTACAAAAAACAACAACAACAAAAAACATCAATATTATATTGAATGATGCGAACCTAATGAAAACATCTCGATGAAGGCACGACGTCGTTAACGACGTCGTTAAAATATGATCACAGTGCGCCGGGTTCGTGTGAATGACTGTTTTTCGAAGTGGCGTAACCCCTGACTGTATGATCAGAATCACGTCAAATTTGCAGTGCAGTGAGCAGAAAGATTGCAAATTGCGATGATATATTTTTGTTTTGTTTCATTAAAGTATATAATAGCTAGAGAAAAAGTCTACGTTAGGGCTAAGCTCCTGCACATATTTTGTTTGTATGTTAGATAAAGTTTATATGAAGTAACAGTAAGATATAAGCAATAGTAACAAAGCTATGACAGAAAAACAAAGGCTGCCGAAAACTTTAACCTTAAAAGTGTTACGCCGGGGAATAGAATAGCATCCCTATTTGCCGAATAGTGGAGCTAAAAAGCAAATGCTAGGTCTTCCTTGAGTAAAAGCGATACTTAAATAAAGACATTCCTATTATTGTTTCAATGCTCTTACTCGAATAGCAATGAATGGTGCCACTTTCAAGTATTGGTACTGAAAGCCGGGGCTACGAGACGTGTTGACTTTTGCGCTACCAGACAAAATTATGCAGAGTAAATATTATTTCGCTTGCGTGTTGCTGTGTTTCATTCAATGCTTCCTTGGTATCTTCAAGATATAAACTTATTTCCAGCATACATATATCATCTCACAGTATTTTAGACTTTAACAGGGTCTGATTGGCTGTCATGATCAGACAAAAAATAAATATATAAAGATGGCACATAGCTATGATATTTGTCTAGCTATCGGACGAAATGGTTAACATAATCATCAAATGTCATTTATATACCTATTTCTAATCTGAAGGATCAGTAACCCTTATTCGGGGCTAAATGACAAAAACAAATGACTGTATAAAAGAATATGTTGCAATGATCATTTATATGATCCTGGTGTAAAATGTTGGAGAAAAAAGGGCAATGTCTACATACTTATGTTTTTCATTCGTATTATGAATGCTACATCGAATAATAAAAGTTCCTATTCATTCATGTTTCAAAGACCTAGCTATATTGTGAAAGTGTCAGTGACTTTCAGAGGTTCAGAAGCGAATGAGAGAATTGTTCGGAAGAGTGTAACTGTTGACCGAATCTATGTTAACAGAATCACTACATACCTTTTAGGAAGTCGAAACTGACACTGATGAACCTTTCTGTTCAGGATTTAATGTGATACAAAACAGAAGTGAATGTCAACCTGGTGTACCCAATCTGCTTATGATCCAGGATGAGATGGTATCACCCGGCTATCGTCTTTTTTTAAGTCTGTAAGACAATGCTTCTTTTCTATACAATAACATGTTTAATCAAAGTCATTTCAGGACATGAAGAATT
The DNA here is from genome assembly GCF_021730395.1 of Mercenaria mercenaria. Lineage (NCBI taxonomy): Eukaryota > Metazoa > Mollusca > Bivalvia > Venerida > Veneridae > Mercenaria > Mercenaria mercenaria. Next base: position 57,362,405 of record NC_069372.1, read on the forward strand.
CTGCTTAGGGAAAAGTTGGGAGAAATATGTTAGACACAGTCCCTGCATCTCCCTGAAAATCATAGCCTCTACAAACAATGTCATCTTTTAGACATGTAAAATTTAGGTCAGTGGCCTTCAGATGACATAAGGAGATACCGGTAATGCAGCAACTCTGGATGTTTTTTGTTGGTACTTGAAACAAGGGCAGCGAAAACGAAGAGATTGACATGTCCAGCAGAAAAATGTTGATCGTTTAATGTTAACATTTCCCAAATCCGAGGCTATATCTTGATGAAGATGGTATTAAAAACCTTCATCAAGCCACATTTTAAAAATACCGTTTCAAGTTTTTTTTTTTGTAAAACAGAAAATACCCGTTCTAATGTCTGGAGAGAAAATTACCTGCTTGTTTGTCTGTCAGTGTTTTCATTTGTCCTTTACAGCAGTATTTTGCGAAAACTGCCCGAAGTTGTTCACACCTAGAAATGATTTGAGGTGAGGACAAATTTAGCATGAATCTAATAAAATCTGTAAAAGATCCCTTGGAAGCAAAGAATGCAACCAAGAATAATAATAGCAGACTCAGTTTGATTGAGTATGTTCATGACAGGTAATGAAATGTGCAACACCTCTCACGTCCCCTAGCACCGGATTAAGCGGAACTCTATTATACATGTTGAATGGACTACATGATCCCAAAGGACCAGAAAATATAACAACACTGAATCCAATCCCTGGGATACTTTTTACAGCCGCCACACGGAACTTAAAGATTGATGTTGTGATAGTTAATAAAGTCTGTAAAAAGATCCCTTGGAAGCAAAGAATGCAACCAAGAATAATAATAATAGCAGACTCGGTTTGATTGAGTCTGTTCATGAGAAGTGATGAAATGTGCAACACCTCTCACGCCCCCTAGCACCGGCTTAAGCGGAACTTAACTTTACATTCTTGAAATGCTGCAGTATATTATAAAAAGCGAAGGAGCATCATTCCTAGGGGCTAAATGTGATGATGGTCGTTCAGCGCTTAAATTGTTTGTACTCATTTAGAAGATGTAAAAACTCAGGTTCCTTATTACATACAACTTCACAGTCTATTAATAACATCATAAAGTCTTGCTTGTTTTTTATTAGAAGCTGTTGTTATGAAGAAACACTACAAACATTCATGACGTAATTTTCTTTGTTATTTTTTAATTATTTTTATCAATGCTAAGAATAAGATAAAAAGCAGCTTGCTTCTTTCTGGTACCACAATTATGCTTATCACTGGGATACGTCACCCTTTAACATGCAACAGTGCAATGTCGTATCAGCAGACGGTGTTCATCTTGATCTCTCCGGGCTCAGAACTGAAGGTATTATACATCCAGTACTGTATAAAGGATATTCAAAGAACAGAATACTCAGAATTATTGAAAGACATTTTGACCTAAATATAGTTTAGCCTATCTGTTGCCGGCATTATAACATCCATCAATCGTTGAGAAATGGATCCAATGCAACATCTGATGATCAAAGAAGCTTAACAACCTGTGAAATTAGATATGTCATAAATGTATTTAAAGAGTTGCGAAATTTGGCAACCATGGGCCTAAAGTTATCTAACTAGAAATTTGTGATATGATGAGCGCGACAGCAGTGCTTTTCTCAAGCGTAGAGTGTCTGTACAAAATTCTAGTTGTGTACTTACGCAGTTGTCAGTTACAACTTGGTGAATTTGGTGTTAAAACATAAAATAAGCATAAGTAAAACGGCAATAAGCAACTTAATTTTCTAATTAGACACTTAGACACTGGTTTGCATTTATAGACTAAACATATTTTTATAAATGCTTTTACGGTAAAAATACCTATTGTCAGAGCAGTCGAAGCGATGTAGTGGTAACTCTTTCTGACTACGAAACCAAGAGGTTGAGAGTTCGAGTCTCCGCTGCTCCAACTAAATTTTCTAACATTGAAATAAGAGTCCAGTGTACGGATCTTTTACATTTGGCACGCCAGAGAACCATCGAAGCGCCTGAAATTTGTTTGTAGTCCAGCTAAAATTACTGAAAGTCTTCTTGTGGAATCATCCATATGGGTCACCGGTGGTGACTATAAAATATAAAGGCTCCTCATTAATTAAAGTGAAATTGTTATACATATTTTGTGAATATATGAATACTTATTCCTGCTCTATAATGCCACTATAATGCCACAGTAACTAAAATAATACATTTTAATGATTTCTATCTTCACTTTAATAAGTATATTGTCTGTTCTGAAATAATCATGTACTCCATGTGCTTCGATTGAATGCATTGTACTTACATGCTTTATGCAATAAACCTTTGTAGATCTATTAAATAATTGCTTTTATCACCCATAAAACAAAAAGAAACTGACTAATATTTTAAGACAATAATGACATTTAGTGTATTATATATTAAATTTTACAAGCATTTCTATTGCACAACAAATAAAAAAGCCGAAGGTGTTTTGTTCGGCTACCAATTTCAAATGTTAGCTGTTCGTAATTATGGGTTTCTTTGCCAACGTAAGTAAAGTTTTAATTTAGTAATATATTTGTGCGGGATAAATAGTAGAAACTTGCTAATCTTCAGTTCTACCTGTCCTACTTAGCAAACAGGAACGTTAACATTATTTCAGACATTCGATTTTCGCCACCTATGTGCCGCCTATACGCCACTGCTAGAATAAGGGAGGTAACTTGTCAACCTCTACAAAATCGAAAACGAAAATAAAAGTTTAATGAAATTTCAGATCGGATAAAGAAGAAAGGGTAAGCAGTCATTTTATTTAATCTGAACTAATCGAATGAGAACGAGTATTATGCGCAAATGAGTCTATTAGCACCACAGGCTATACCATGAACGTACGGCCCACGGCTCCCGGAAGTAGAACATTAGATGTTTGTTGAGTGGCCAGTTGAGACAAGTTAAAGGTATGAATTTTAAATTTTGTTGTTGTTGCTGTTATATTACTCTGTCTATATTTTAGAAGGATGAACGTTAGTGTAATTTCAAGGCATTTATTCATAAAATTTAAATAAACTAATCATAAATAGGATAGCTGCATTTATCAAACTCTGATTTCACTGTATTTAAATACATGCAAAAAAACCCAAAAAAAACCCAAAAGTTTGGGTGTGGCATAACACAAGTTTTGGAAATTCCATTGCAGGATGAATCATGTAAAGTGGAAAATGTAAAATATTTGTAATGTCTTTTCAACTAAGATGTGTGCTACTTTTTTTTGTATTCAGATAAAATCCCCAATAACATTTAATGCATGATGTACAATGTAGTAATTTGACACAGTTAAAGACTTCAACGCCAGTATACTTAAGGCTGCTTACAGCGCCATTCCAAGGGGAGCAAGAAAGGAATATAAGCCGTACTGGAGTGATGAATTGGAGAATCTACAGGCAAAGTTATCAGAAGCCAGGGAGGAAGCAGAAAACAATCCCTCACAAGAAAATAACCTCTCTCTACAGCAAGCCAAGGCCAAATTCCTCAGGCACAAACGGGAAACACAGAGGAAGAGCTGGAGAAACAAAACAGCCTCGCTCAACCTAGAGCGAGATGGCCAAAAGCTGTGGGGATTGACGAGACATCTGAACGATGAAGAAACAGGAAGAGGCTCAGTAACTTTGGAAGAGAATGGTGAACTGTTGACGGGTAAACAAGCGGCAATATGGAAAGAGGCAGTCATGATCCCCATCCACAAGAAAGGGAAGGATCCAAAGAAGGCTGCAAGCTACCGCCCAATCAGCCTAACCAGCTGTGTTGGAAAGACCATGGAGAAGATAGTGAATGCACGCCTGAAGTGGTACATGGAGACTAACAACCTATTTGCAACGCAACAAGCTGACTTCAGACTATTCCGCTCCACTAAGGACCAGTCCAATTATCTATCGCAAGAGATAGAGGACGCCAGCATGGATTGATCTGCAGAGGGCGTTTGACAAAGTCTGAACTGATAGACTCCTCGTCAAGCTGATGAGGACTGGAGTAGGAGGTTACATGCTGAGGTGGATTAAGTCATACCTGCACAACCGGAGAGCAAGAGTCAGTTTAGAACATGCCAGCAGTAGGAAGTTCCTGTTGCGTCATGGTGTCCCACAAGGCGAAGTCTTATCCCCTACACTCTTCTTGCTTTTCATAAATGATCTGGTGTCTGAACTACCGAAAGGAGTTAAGGCTGCTCTCTACGCTGACGATCTGGTGTTATGGTGTAAGGAAGAACATGCCACTACAGCCACATACAGGATGCAAGAAGCCAACAACAAGCTTTCAGCTTGGGATGAAGATTGGTGTGTATCGATCAATACAGAGAAATCGACAACCACACTATTCTCCCTTTCGTCAAAGCAGAGGGCGGGTAAAATCAAGATGGGAAATACTTCGCTGATTGAAGCAGACGAGGCAACATACCTTGGAGTGACCTTTGGCAAACGGCTAAACTGGAAACCCCACATTAGTCAAGCAGAGGGAAGGCCCGTAGGAAGCTTGCCATGATGCGCAAACTTGCTGGAACAACGTGGGGAGCAAATGAGCAAATACTCAAGACAGTATATCAGGGAACAGTGAGACCCCATTTAGAGTATAGCTCAACTGCCTGGTCCACTACTGCCAAAACTAACCAACAGGCTTTAGAAAAGGTTCAGAACCAAGCATTGCGGATCATGACAGGTGCTACAAAGTCTACACCAATCTCCTTCATGGAGAAGCTAACAGGCACACAGCCGCTACAAGACCGAAGACATGCAAAGGTCCTGCTTCAAGCAGAGAAGTTCAGGTCTTTTCAAGACCATCCCATGAAAGCCAAGCTAGATGGTTACACAAAGAATCGGCTCAAACGTAGCAGCTTCGTACATGAGGCAAAGAAACTCAACCGAGAGTACAAAACTGAGCCGAGCATACCAACGACTCCCCTAGGTAGTGAAGACATCATAAACCCACTAGCGAATGATCTGTCACTGTGAGACTTGCTGTTCCTCGTCTTGACTGCGGGAAGCAAGAGGATGAAGGCATTCGGAAGACTGTCCTCCGGAATTATGGACTCGTGTCTATACAGACGGATCAGCCACATGCGCCGTCAAAGATGGAGGAGCAGGAGTTTTCATTCAATACCCATCTGGCAAGAGAGAAACACTACATGCAGCCACAGGAAAACACTGCAGCAATTACAAGCAGAGACTGAAGCACTCATGAAGGCCGTCTCAATGGTTGAAACTCGCAGAAGAAGCTCCTCAGTCGTCTTTCTCACAGATGCACTGTCTGTCATGGAAGCTCTGATCAACAATAAGCTCCGCAACTAGCCAGGAGAATGCAGAGCCTGAGTATAACCTGCAAATAGCACTTCAGTGGATTCCACCCACTGTGGACTTGCAGGCAATGAAGAGCAGACAAACTGGCAAGCTAGGAGCTCAGTCAGAACAACCAACAGAACCTGTGAGTTACAAGGAGAAAGTCACCATCATCAAGGCACTAATGAGACAAAGGATGGAGGAAGATGTTTTTCATCTCCCTGATCGGTCTGAACAAGTGATGATGGTCAGGCTCCGCTCAGGGCACAACAAGCTCAATGTTCACATGTACAAGAAATACAGACTGACATCATCGCCAACTTGTCCATGTGGTGAAGAAGATCAGACTGCGGAGCGTATACTTCAGAGATGTAAAAGGCATGACCAGGAGCGAGTTGCGACTTGGCCGATAGATACCTCAATCCACCAGAAACTGTATGGAGGCATTTAGGATCTTCGGCAAACCGCAAGTTTCATCGAGGCTACTGGTCTGACAGTGTAGATGCGAACGACAAGAAGAAGAAGAAAGTCACCAGAATGCATAACACAAATGATGTCATTTTAACGATGTCATCGTCACATGCTTTCCGGTATTCATTACGTTCGGTATACATTTGACTTTAATCTGGGCGGGGGACGGGAACCAGTTCGGCGGAAACAGTGAAAAATAAAAATGGTAATTCACTGTTTCAAAACTGTGGATTACCACTTTTATTTCACTGAAAAAACAGTATAATTCACTTGAAAACATAAAATAAAATGTAATAATTGGACGGTGTTGTTAAATTGTTGACTTCAGTGATTGTGTACTAATTTAAGACTGATGTTAAAATTATGGCGACATTTTTCCCAGTAACAGAATTTCTTCAAACTTTTAAAATTGAAGGACAATCATTTAAGAAACAAAAATATGCAATAAAAATCATAGGTCAACATTACTGAAAAGGAGTTATCTGCTCTTGAAAACGGCATTTCCCTGCAATTAATTAATGGCCGTAAGATCTAAAATAAAAAGGAAATTAAACAACTTTCTCAAAAATCTCATAATAGATCTTCACAACACTTGGTCAAAGCTTCCTGGGAATACTCTTTCTCGGTATCAGCATACCCCAGCATAACCGTAGCTCAAAAGAAAAATGTTTGAGCTTTGAAACTTAGGTGCGCAATCTAGGACCACATTGGCCCCCATATTCCCTGTTTTATGTATTGATAATTAGGTGCAAACTTATCTAAACTTCTAACACCCTATCAATATTTCAGGAGATATCTTTCATAATTCTAACAGTACTGTTATAAATTTTTACACATTTAAACAAATCGATGCCTCAGTGCTATAAGGGCGTCAGTGGTAATCACGCCCTTTTAGCAAAAAAATGTATGCCGGTGAGTTATGTTACTGCCCATCTTCTGTGCTTTTTTGGCATCCTAGCTCTCATAATGACGTCATTATCCAAGTTTGTTTCAAGGGCGTAAGTGTGACGGGTGTGTTTTGAATAAGATAAAGGGGCGTATCTACTATGTCGTCTAGTTTAAGGAAGGCCTATGTGGTAGTTACGCTCTTTTAAAAATGCTGAAATTTGTACGGCAATAGATATAAAGAAGGACGCTAGTGGTAGATATGACCTCTTAAATTTTCACTTTTTGAAGACAATCAATTGAACATGCCGTAGGAAGAGCCTCTATTTTGACCTAATCACATCTATAGAGTCGCCGATTTCAAACACACCCTTTGCTTTGTATGCTTAAATGTGAGCCCTTCAGAAATGAATAACTGTATATAGAAGTTTCGTAAATTTGATTTCTCCTCCAAGATTGCATAATAGCCTTCCTTTATATCGAGAATATATATTCTGAGGTATCATTTTCAATGCTGTAGGAAGATCCTCCATTTTGGCCCTATCATTAAGCCTTTGCTTTGTTTGCTTATGTAAGTTCTTTGGAAGTGAGAAGCTATATACGAAAGTTTAGTCATTTTCATTTCTGTTAAAAGGTTGCATGAAAGTTATTTATTGCGTTCCTTTACATCAAGAATTAATATTCTGAGGTATCAGTCCGATTGGAAGAGACTCCATTTTGGCTTAATGACCTCCTCGGAGTAACTTTTTTCAAACTAAGCATTTGCTTTGTTTGCTTATGTGAGCTTTTTAGATTGAAATGAATAGCTATATAATTGAAATTTCGTAAATTTAAATTCTCTTTAAAGGTTACATGGCACTTACGCTTTGCTTACCTTTTTATATTAAGAATTTATATTCTGAGGTATCGTTTTCACAGCTATAGGGTGAACTTCCATTTTGCCTATTAACTTGTGTAGAGTCAGCTCCTTTAAGTTAACCATTTGCTTTGTTTTCTCACATGAGCTCTTTTCAAGTGAATAGCTATATATGGAAGTTTGGTCATTTTCATTTCTGTTAATAGGTTGCATGATAGCAATATTTTGCCTTCCTTCATAACAACAATTAATTTTCCGGGGCATCATTTTCAGTGCTGTAGAAAGAGCCTTCATTTTGCCTAATCACTTCCCTATAGTCACTTCTTTCAAATTCAACCTTTTGCTTTGTATGTTCAAATGTGGCCTCTTTAGAAGTAAATAGCTATACTTGTATATGAAAGTTTCGTAAATTTCATTTCTCTTTCAAGATTGCATGATATTAATTCATTGCCTTCCTTTATATCAAGAGTTAAAATTCTGAATAATCTTCTTTCAGTGCTGTAGAAAGGGCCTCCATTTTGGCCTAATCATTTTTGTAGTCACCTCTTTCAAATTTAGACTTTACTTTGTTTGCTTATTGTTTGCTTGTGTAAGCTCTTTAGAAGTGAATAGCTATATATGGAAGTTTGGTCCTTTTATTTCTGTTTATATGTTGTATGATACAATGTATCAAATCACTGCCTTCATACATATCAAGAGTTAATATTCGTACAATCTTTTTCAGTACTTCAAGAAAAGCCTCCATTTAGCCAATAAACTTGTATAGAGTCACCTCTTTTGAATGCGCCCTTTGACTTGTTTTCTCATGTGTGCTCCTTTGAAGTGAATTGCTAAATGTGGGAGTTTTAGCTTCATTTTCATTTTCGTTCATAGGTTGCATGATAGTGATTCATTACCTTCCTTTATGACAAGAATTAATATTCTGAAGCATCATTTTCAGTGCTGTAGAAAGAGCCTCCATTTTGGCCTAATCACTTTCCCAGAGCGGTGCACGACACTTCGTCGAAAGACACTTGGTCGAATATGACACTTCGCCGAACATGAAACATGGTCGAATCCGACACTTAGCCGAATACGACAATTGGTCTAATTTTCATATAAAGTACGACACTTGGTCGAAATTGTTACCTTTGACAAAGGGCTTTATGATGAAAATTGATTGTATTATCGGCTTACGTTTAAAAAAAGAAATAATCCTTTATATCAAGAGTTAATAGTAGTAGTAGTAATGGTAGTAAATATAATTATGATAATATAAATAATAATGATTAAAGGTTCTAGTAATAATGCTGTTAATATGTAAATTCTATAGTAATGTTGGTAAAAATGATAATAGTAATAATAGTTAATAACAATAGTTATAATAATAAATAACGATACTCATGGTTATGATTATTATATTATTATTTTTTATTATAATGATATAATATAATATAATTATTTTAATAATAATGATATGATATTATCATTATACCTGCTACAAATGAAAACCGGCTTTCAACGTTTGCGTAACTGATATAGTAATAGCATACTTTAGTCCCAGTCGTTAATACTTAAAGGGCGTTAGTGTTAGATATGCCCTTTATAGTCAAGATGTTTTCAAAATTGCCAAGGGCATAATTGATACATAAGACCTTTAAATTAGAAAAACCTCCTTAATGCTTCCAATTCTAAAATGTCTTAACTTAAAACTCGTAATCTGTAGTATAACCAATAAACATTGAAAAAATATAACCCGAGAATGAATTATTTTTACTAATCTTTAAGATTTGCGAAGGATATTTACAATGTATTTGAAAATGTGACTATAGTTCGTTTTTAGTTATTCCTCGAAAGTTGTAAAAATACACTTACGCCTTTATAGCACTGAAGCGTCGATATATATTGTTAATAACATACTTAAGTTTCAACAAAATCAAATTTTGCATTCTCTTTCCATTCTTTTTTCATATTCAAAAATACAAATAAAAGTAGTTTTTGTCCTAAAATGAACAAATTAACATTGATAAAGATACAAAGGTATAGACATTGACTTAATGATACATGGTCAAATATAAATATTCACAAGATAACACAGGTTAAAGATGCTGTTTTTGTCATAGTAACAGAAATCACTCGTTTGTAAATTGAAGACTTTCATGTAATGTTTGTGACTTTTATTAAAACTAGATTGAAACCGTAGAATAAATATTATTACATCATATCATCACTTGATTTTGTCGAATTAATTTATTTGTATTTCTCAACATATTTTTCTAATTATGTGAGAAATTTCAGAAATGTAATAAAAGTAATATGAAAGATAATGACACAGATATTGGAGGGCATTGGAAGTGGGCGTTGGAAATCTCGTAAAAGGATTAGCCCGAGGATTTATATTGTAAGGACTGGTCCGAAGGTTTAAAATAATATGAAATAAGGCACTGCCTCAATCGGGAATCGATTCGACTTCAACTCATCCTATAACACTTGAAAAGAACTGTGTAATGACACATTTTAATTCAATAGTAAATATCTCATTCGGTATACAGCATGTCGATCCCGATTTTCGTCGCTATGAGTAGGATCGATTCCTTATCAGTTTGTAGATTTGGCAATAAAAACAAAAGTGCCCATATCATATTGCATGAAAGGTAATTTCCGCCTCTTGGATAGACGCACCCTCTGGAGAGGTATATTTATTTATATGAACTGTGCTCTCTAGTTGCTGTTATTTACAAGTGCACACTACGTGTATGTATACCATATATTCATATTTGTACTGATGTGCGATTCGGACAAGTTATGTGGACGCTTATTATGCACAAGGAAAAAGCGTATTCTTTCAAAAAATACGAAGTCAAACGCTCTGTGCACGTGCCAGAAGTACACAGTTTTTAATTCAATAGTATATATCTCATTCGGTATATCGCATGTTACCGCTTCGCGACGGAAACCGGTAGGATCGAGTCCCTGTAAAGACTAGTCTAAAGATGTATGATATAAGGACTAGTCCGCAGGTTTATACTGTAATGACTGGTCCAAAGATTTATAATGTCCGAAGTTTTTTATAATGTAAGGACTGGTCCGAAGATTAATAATGTAAGGTCTGGTCCGAAGATTTATAATGTAAGGTCTGGTCCGAAGATTTATAATGTAAGGACTGGTCCGAAGGTTTATACTGTAATGACTGGTCCGAAGATTTATACTGTAACGACTGGTCCGAAGATTTATAATGTAAGGAAGGGTCCGAAGATTTATAATGTAAGGACTGGTCCGAAGATTTATAATGTAATGACTGGTCCGAAGATTATAATGTAAGGACTGGTTCGAAGGTCTATTATGTAAGGACTGGAAGCCATTTATCAGCCGTTGCCTTTAGTGGTTATCTGCTAATTTAGTAAATTAAATACTACATACAACCAACTATTTCTAGTGGATCCTTAAATGACAGATCGAACAAGCTGTTTGAACAAGCTTCGTGGATTTATATGTAGCGAGGCCTATATGTACTAAAAAGCATTGGTAAACACGCGTACATGTTGTGACTCCAGTACATACTTATAACATGAGGTTATATTTTCAACACGCGTATATTTGGTGACTCCGTTATATACTAATAACACGAGATTATGTTTTCAACACACGTACATGTAGTGACTCCGGTACATACTAATAACATGAGGTTATGTTTTAAATACGCGTACAAGTAGTGACTCCAATATGAGGTTAAGTTTTCAACACGCGTACATCTAGTGATTCCAATATGTACTAATAACATGACGTTAAGTTTTCAACACACGTACATGTAGTGACTCCTATATATACTAATAACATGAGGTTAAGTTTTCAACATGCGACGCGGCGTACATGTAGTGACTCCAATATGTACTTATAACATGAGGTACCGAACACACACATATAACATGAGGTTATGTTCGTAACAAGCTTACATGCAGTAATTCCAATATATTCTAATAACATGAGGTTATGTTTTCAATACGCGTACATGTATAGTGACTCCAATATGTACTAATAATTCAACACGCGTACATGTAGTGACAACTATATATACTAATAAAACAATGTTAAGTTTTCAACACGCGTACAATATTATCTAATAACACGAGGTTATGTTCTCAACACGCGTACATGTAGTAACACCAATATATACTAATAACATGAGGTTATGTTTTCAATACGCGTACATGACGTAACTCCAATATATACTAATAAAATGAGATAAGTTTTCAGCACTATATATACTTATAACATTAGTTATATTTTCAAAACGCATACACGTAGTGACACTTATATAATACTAATGGTATGAGGTTTGGTTTTCAAAAGGCGTACATGTAGTGACTTCTGTATGTACTAATAAGTGTCGGTTAAACACCAATCTGGTCGCTCGCTGCATGTGAATGTGTTCGGTTTGAACTGTATATTATATGGATATTCAAGTCGTTAAAATCAGTTTACATCAACTAAACGAATAGATAAAATGTCAACATCTCTGAAAAATACTGAATGGTGTAAACGAAGCTCCTACTCTTACAAGTACCCGTACAAAGAGCAATACTAAACTAATCTGACGCAATGATGAACTTTTCTATTTTTCATTTGAGGCTCTTCTTTGTCTTGTGTATTAAAGTCTAAAATGAAGTTCAATGGTAATTTTGCTATATTTTACTGTTTTTAAATGATTGAACTTCTAAGTTGACACACATACATTTATAGCTAGAAGGCATAGAGGATAATTGTTTGTTTCCGTGTTAGACTGAAATATCTTCCACGAATGAACACTGCATAAAATATTTTCACGAATTGTAAGATATGCTGTTCATGAGTGAAAGATATTTTGATCTTGCAAGTAAAACAAATACATTTTCTTTTAATTTCATGTTTTGGCTAAATGTACCCATTACTGAAGTACACAGTTTCTTACCAGTGAAAAAAAAAGAAGATATATTTCACTAAGAAAATACAAATATATTTCACTCTAATATATCAATAAGTCACTTAAAACATGCAATAAAAAGATATCCAGTTGTAAAGTAATCTACTTTATCATAATACAGTTTAAAGTTCCATAATGCTTTTAATTTAATATCAGAAATATGTAGAACAGTTTAAAAAAGGAGAATATGTATGAATTCTTGGTTAGAAAAGAACTACACTCAATATTGTACATAAACTTCCAAAGTTAGAGTCATAAAGGGAGGTAATCGAAAACATTTTGTTCAGTTATTCTTCCTGCTATGTTGATTAAACCTTTTACAAATATATGAGAGTGCAAGTATCGAACATAAGATTTAACAAGACATTATCATATTAAATGTTCATAACAAAAAGGTGGCAGTCACACTTTAAACAAAGACATTATGAACATTTAAGATTACTTGTGTACATACTAAAAGTTTTCTAATCTTTTATGCAGGAATTACCTTGTACAATGGCCGAGAGTGAGAGAGGCGACCTTACATCGGTCAAAGACGGTTCAGATGCTGACTTTGACATTGTCTGTACACCATGTTGGGAAGACAGTATCAGAGAGGAAGCTGTCAAATATTGTCCGGAATGTCAGGAATACCTTTGTAAAACATGTACAAGACATCATGGTCGGCAAAAGATTACACGTTCGCATAAGCTGCTAGACAGAAATGCTGCCAAGCAAGCGTCTGCTGTTTCCATGACAACAAAATGCCATTACCATCCAGATCGAGACATCGAGATGTACTGTGGAACTCATGACATGGTCTGTTGTCTGAAGTGTATTGCTACTGAACATAGGTTTGTTTTGTATAAGTACTACAGTCTTATGAAACAGATCTGAATATAATTGTTGAATATAGTTAGGTAAAAATATTACATAGCAGCAATCTCATAACAAGTTTGCTTTTATATATATGTTTACAAATGAATAATTAAGGCACTGTAGCAGATCGTACGACAGAAAAGATTTTTTTTGGGGGTATCAGGAAGTTAATGCTATTTATCCTACCCTCGTATAAGATATAGCACAATATCGGTCTGCCTAATAAACTTTGCTTTATCTAGTCAGTGTCAAGATATCACTTTTGCGGGAACTTTTGAAATCACTTATTTTATCAAAATTTTACATTTAAATCATCACCATTGTATTGGAAATGTCTGAACTTAGAAAATGAATGGTCAAATCAAAGGTTTTTAGCCTGAAACAAAAATGTTATTGCTATTTTTCACTTTTACAACACTTCAGCCGGAAATTTTGAAAACATTTTTTTCCCGAATTTTTCATTGAAACTGTTATCATTGTATTGGAAGTGTTCTAACTAAGAGAATAAGTGGTGAAATCAAAAGTTTTTATCCAGAAACCAAAAAAGTTATTGCATTTTTTCATTTTTTCACAAACTGAAGTATACACTAGCAAACGTCATATTATGTGACGTCAATTCTGCACGTTGTTGCTCTTTCCAACGACTTTTTCCCAATTTTCTGAACAGGTAGGATAAATAGAATATTAGATTACTGTCTGAAAAAAAACTAAATTTATTAGGCTCGTCTACGAAAAATTATAAGGCTCGGCAGAGCCTCGCCTAATATATTTTCTTCAACTCGCCTAATAAATCTAAATCTATCAGACAGTAACCTAATATTCTCTATATTTCTAATTACTGACAGACTGTATGAGCCGCACCATGAGAAATCTAAGATAGTGCATTTGCGACCAGCATGGATCTAGACCAGCCTGCGCATCCGCGCAGTCTGGTCAGGATCCATGCTGTTCGCTTTCAAAGCTTATTGCAATTAGAGAAACCGTTAGCGAACAACATGGATCCTGACCAGACTGCGCGAATGCGCAGGCTGGTCTGGATCCTTGCTGGTCGCAAATGCACTATGTTGGTTTTCTCATGGTGCGGCTCATATATAGAAACACATGAGAATTGGTTATTTTTACTAATTTTTACATTGAAAATTAAAACGCGTTCGTAACGCTTTACACGAGGTAAACTGCCTATATATATATTTAACGAACGTGAAATACATATTCCTTCGTGGTGTATTGGTAAAGAGAGCGGTAAGTTTTTATAACCGCGGCGGCCTGGATTCGATTCCCGACTCGAGTATCTTTTTTTCTTGATTTGGGATTTTTAAGTCGCCAGCTTCATTATGACAATTTTCCTTCCAAGCATCATATGCCAATATAGCTCATTCATGTGTCTAATGGTGTGACAGGAAAGGCCGTACCGGCGACAGTAACCATCAGAACAAATCAACACCCTTTACAATATTTACAAATTTATTTACATAAGATGATTATTAACAAATGAATAGATGATATGAAAAAAACAACAAAAAAAAAAACAAACTGATTATAAGAAAGAAAGAAAAAAAATCAAAGTTCAATATCACCAGATACAAAGTTCTTACAGTTCCATTCTAAAGTGACGTGTCACAGTTCTTTAATTTAACTGCGAACTTTAAGTAGCACAAACAATATCAAAACGTATCTTGAAATAAAGTCCCTTTAAACCGGGAATACGTTGATTCCGTATTGGCTCCCTATGGTGGTAGGTGATTGCATCCCTGAGCTGACTTCAGAGGATAACAAAAATCAGCGTCTTTGCGGTTTACGGCACAACCATGGGACGTAAGCTCTGCGCTGGGAATATCACATCCAGGCGAGTGAAGACAAGTGAACCTCGGGCATTGTACTTCCGGGTTACGACATCACCAGGAAAAATCGTCTGGCGGAAGAAGCTAAAATATATAACATATGGTAAGTACCATAGCAAAACAAATAAGTTAGGTCATAAAACTGCTCCTTTGGGTACACCATACCTCCGTAGGCTCCCATAAATAATACGTGCTACTTATACAAATATATGTGCTACTAAGTTCAGACGTGACATGATTAATTACGTCACTAATTACTTCAATTATTACAAAAATTACTTTCTTAAAAGACTAAAGTTAAAGTATGAAAAAGATATGAAAAGTATATGATGAAATATTATAGATACGGACATGATAAACTGCAGCTATTATTTACAACTACAAATTAACAAAATTCAATATAAATCAAACGTTATATCATAGTTGGCATCCATATACTAATGCCATACACTACAACTGACATTAATTAGATGTGCTATAGACTGGCACACAATTACAAATTACAATAATATATTACATATATGGTACTAGACTTGCCATATAGATTTATACATAACTATACAATGCAGTAATGGCGTTCCATAATTAACAAAATGTTTGACCATATGTTTTTGAAACAGTGCTTTACAATTATCACGATACAAATTTCAGTATAAATCTAACATCTTATATAAACGAAACATTTTAGATTCCTCTTTCGAAATAATTTACAAAAGTCTGAAAAATTTAATAAATTATCCTGACATACCGAAACTAGCTAAAATCATATGCCGAAAAATAAATGTTACAGAGTTCTGTAGAATGCACAAAAATTTACCAAATAAAAATCGTAATTCAAAAATCATACAAAAATCTAACAAATAAATTTCTTACCTCGATCGAGCATAAATTTCTAGCAAGAAAATAAATCAGACATAGATTCGTCTATAATGTCGGAATGTGGTGTGCGCAAGGCATATCTAGTCCAGTCTATTTAAAGGGTAATGTCCCGCCAAATACTAAATTTCATGGGATTCACGGCCTATGCGTAAACTCTTGACTATTTTTATTTCCACGGGATTCACGATATAGCCGGGAAATCTGACTACTTTGGCGCGGATTGAAATTTACAATTTGAGGCCCATTATAGTGGTTTTGGGGATAAAAACATGAATTACTGAAGTTTATAAAATATCAACTTTCTTATTACTGAACCGAATTTAATGAAATTTACATGGAAATTTAAGTTATGAAATACAGAAAAACATCAGAGGTATTTTATGCGTGAAATTTGACATTTACCCTAATAACTCAAAAATTTACAAAAAGATGATGCAATACCTGCATTTACACTACAGATAAAATAAGGCCCGTATGTCAATTTGTGAAAAATGGCCCTTTTAAAAAAATAGATATATTTCAATATATTTACCATAATGTTTTACTTACTTCTCTTTTGTATTAAGATTATGTTTTTCATTTGTTACCTAGGGCCTGCAGTGGAGTGTCTGGTATAGAAGAAATGAAGACAACTTCCGTTCAACAACAGGAGGTAGAACGGTTACAGAATGACACGAGAAACATTCAAGAGCGTTTAGCAGATACTGATAAGAAGACAAAGAAAAACATATTTCACACAATATTGTGATGTTTGATAAGAATGGGCAATGCCTCTGGGAGTTGGTAGACAAAGATGCTGGTCTGACCAATCCAGTTGCATTGAAATATGACGACAAAAGGAATTGTTTAATTGTAACATGTGCTTGTTCTGACAAACTAGTCGTTTTTAATATTTCCGCTTAAATTTACATGTTCTTTGTACTTAGGCTAATCACGAAGATAACTGCAATGAGAATTAATCGTTATGCACAGGGTTATATCATTTAAATAAATAAAGCACTGCATTTTTAATAAATCAAAAAGCCATGTGTGGGAATTTAGCCAGAGCAACCAGAACAGCCAGAAACCAACCCTAACCCTAACCCTAACCCTGGCTACTCTGGCTACACTGGCTGCTCTAGCTAAGTTCATGGGAATCAGCCAAATGTATTATAATTGTTAAATAGAAAAATGTCAGTGTCTCATGTCGTCCTCGCATTAAATATCACAAAAATATATGAGTTTTATTACCTTAATTATATATAAAATGTCTTCAGTCAACGGAAATATGTTGAATTGTTCATCCTTGCAATTGTTACTTTGTATGTTAACAGCTGGATGTTCATACAAATTATACATTTTATCCAATTTAATATGGTTGTTACCTTTTTGTGCTACTGGAGATGTGGCACCTGTGAACTTGGAACACGTGTTGTAGCTCATTTCATACGCAACTCACAGCGAGTATTTACAGAATTCAACAGTTTTTACATGTCGAATTCGATACTAATTTACCAACAACCGTTTTATTTAAAATTGCCCAACTTTCCAGACTTTAAGCGTCCCTTTATTACTGTAACAATCATTACCAAGTTTTATTCTTTGCAAAAGTAAGCGTTTTTATTTCCGAGAATCTTTTGTTGAAGCGCTATAATGTACGGTGTCCCGATAGGGTCATTGTACTGTCTTACTATCGACCCTCGTCGGCAGAGATAAGAGCTAAACTACGACCATAACTCTATACAACAGAGACAGTGATACATTTACACTATATTATCGTATCGTATTTCTGTGCTGTCGCATCATGTTGTCATGGTTTCGATGTGTCGCGCTCCTCAGTACGACATTAAAATGGCGCCACAGCATCTTGTTGTCGTGGTGCGAAGTCCGATCACACGACGGTGCGATATCAATATTATATTATCGCGTTCTGGTTAGACGTTAGACGTGCGCAATAACAATAACATAGTAGATTTAGGTTACATACTTATTAATACAACTGTTCAGCAAAAGTCAGCTTTGTCAAGGGTATAGCGGTAATTTTTTCTGTTGAAAAAGTCAGTGTTTATAAAACTTGATGAAAAATTTTCGGCTTTAAAAATTGGGTGAAATACATAGCTCGTCCTCCATTGTACATTTTTTTCGCATGTTTGACTGGTACGCGATAACACGATATTAATGTTGTACCATACTAATGACATTGTCACCAGGACAACATGATGCTGTTGTTCAATATTAATGTTGTACTTTGACCGCAAGACTACGACGCAACAGCACGTCAACGACAACGCGATGCGAGAGCGCTACAATACGAGTTGATAACGCGATATTAATATCGTGCTGTCGTATCATGTTGTCGTGCTGTCGCATCGGGTTATCGTACTGTCGTATTGTATTATCGTAATAACGCCGAGCAGTAGCCGACATTACGACAGTGCGATGGTCCTATCAGAACACTGTAATAACGAGACAAGATTACCAATTCAGTGGTTAAGGTATGTGAGAGTCGCCAGAATTATGTAAACATGTGGCATCTTAGGACCCCAGTATTGTAAGCTTATGTTTTTATTACACCGACCTTACTTACATAAGCGTTTTGCAACGTTGTTATCAACTATGTTTTTATAATTCTGAACTATTTATTCATCCTTTAACGTCGTCCTGACTTTTAAAGAATACTTGGAATTCGTTACCGACGAGCGAGTCTCCGTATCTCCAGAGTTTTATTTATGTATAAAGTGTCTCGAAAGTCATACACTTACTATAATAGCGCATGCGTGCTAAATAGTATGAAATGATACCTTGCATGAAATCAGTTTTGGTTATTTAATGACTTTTTTTTTTTAATTTAACGCAATTCCTTCTATTTCATATTTATATTCCTAAACATTAGAACTTTGTAACTTGTACCAAAGGTATAGCAATTAGTGATAGCTATTTCATAAGTTTTAGCTCAAACTCCGCAAGAAGTGCTTATGGTGAGCTTTTAGGATCATTGAATATTCGTCATCCGTCCATGCGTTCGTTGTCTACAATTTCTTTAGAAAATTTGGCAAATAAAAAAGATAGTGTGCTCGATATTTTGCTAGACTGATTTGACCTCACACAAGTTTTTCATGGAATTACACGCCACAACACGTGTATCATTGAAGGTTCAAAGTGCATTGCCGTATGAATACATCTGCGGATGTCTCTAAAGTGCTTTTTGTACCTTTACCATGTGTAAATGTTGAGTTCTGCTCAACCCGGAGCTAGAGGGCGTTAACGGTAGTATAAATTTCCACTACCGTGAACAGGCGCAATCAAACCGAGCCTGTAACATTTTCATTTTTGTTGTGTTAAACGACCTGTGGAGTTTCAACTTTTTCTACTTCATAATGGGAGTCTATGGGAAAATCACAATTTTGATAAAATTTTCGCGAATAGAATTTTTTCTACAACGTAGATTTTAATGAAAATTGTCATAGTCGTAAATACACATAAAAACTATGACCTATAAAATTGTTAAATAAAATGTATAGGTTCGTATGCTTGTTTTTGAGTCATTTGCCCATGATTAAAGTGATCCACGCCATACTGAAGAATATCTCTCAAGCCAATAATCGAAAGCGGCATGCACACATTTTACTTAATAATAAAATTACTAAAAATAAGAAACCGTAGGTGCGAAAATATTACTCATGTTTAACAGTAATTTTGATTCATCACACGCTATTTTTAAAATGATTTCTTTTTTATTTTTGATTCGTAAAAATACGATTATAATGCCATCATTTCGTCATTGTTTCCTTCTATTTTCTATATAAAATGTGTAAAAATCCCATATATGCGTTTTTTCAAAGCTATTTTTTTTTTTGTATAAAACCATTGATATGAAAGCTTAGGTGCAAGTGATTTCAAGCTGATGTTAAGATTTTTTAATTATTTAACATGTTAGATGTGTTTAATATCATATTATAATCTTAGAGAGATAGTAACCTTGCCGTTGTAACACATTTACTCACCTGTTGTCATTTATTCATAAAATGATTTTCATTATCGTACGCCGAATCCAGGTTTTATTCTACGTAATACAGATAAATGACGTTACGCCATCACTTCCGGTTTATCAAACGTGCAGAACTGCCTCAAGCTATAAGAATATCCTTTGGAGACATAGAACGCAACCAATGAAAACCACCAGGTAAATTTTAACCAAACTTCTAAGGGATGTTCATTGATTATTCCTTTTCATAGTCCTTCAAATCTTGGTCGTCCGTGCAAAATCCTGGTTTACACGGGAACTGAAAAGAAAAACGTTAAAAGTCTTCTTCTCAGAAACCGCTGGCTCGACTTAGTATTTTCACACAAACATTTCTCGTGTAGCCCTCTACTAAATTCCTTCAAATAGTTCTGCTTTGTATAAAAACATGACCGCCAGAGGGCCATACTAAAGAATTGGGCAAAAATCGATTCTATTATCTTTCCTTGTTTATTGAGATCAACGCTATACATTGTTGTCTCCCTTCGACCGTCTAGCTAAATATCGATCACTATCGGATGTTTTTAGCGAGTGTTGCAGGTTCGGTTCGGCTATCTACGCTTATCGTATCACGGGAGGTGCCGATCATAAAGAAACAAGGATTAATAGATTAGAGATCTATTATAAAAACGTAGTGGGAAGGGTGATTTATTTTACACCAGTTTTAAGTACCGGTAAGCAACAACATCAAATGTAGTCGTCTTTATATATATCAGGTTACATACAGAGTAACAACTTGGTTTAATCAAGTTGGCAATTTTTTTCCTGCTAGTCCGATGTTAATTTGATAAGCAAT
Organism: Mercenaria mercenaria; assembly: GCF_021730395.1. Lineage (NCBI taxonomy): Eukaryota > Metazoa > Mollusca > Bivalvia > Venerida > Veneridae > Mercenaria > Mercenaria mercenaria. The sequence goes on from NC_069372.1 coordinate 57,383,227, forward strand.
GTTTCTTGGGTGAAAAGTCATCAAAATCATTATGTATCGTTATGAATTGTTTTTCTCTGAAACTGCTGTCCCAAAGACAAAATAACTTCACAAAGATGTTTCTCGGGTGACCGTCTAACAAATTCCAAATTCGATTGAGCTCTAACCAAGTAAACACCAAACCTTACCCCCATTCAATCTCTGCAAAAGGTTAAGGGTTAACTATTAAAACAGATGGATGGATGCCAGAGAGTCCATCGTCTGTCGTCCCTATTCTAATCTTAAACAGGTGCTGGTCAGAATTACAGCAAATGTGATCTATAGCATCATGACAAGGTCCTCTAATCCGTTTTAGCTACGGTCAGATGAGCGACGTAGGGCCACCATGGCCCTCCTGTTTTGTTTTAGAATTTAGTTTTATTGTGTTTCTTGATATTGTGCCTTAGTAACCGTGTCATCATTATCTCAGATGCCCCCTTTTATACTTAGAATTTCTGGTTAATGTTAAGTATTAACTGTTATGACTTCATACATATTAGTATATATACTGTTCCAGTAAGAAGAATATGCGTTGGAAGCATTGATCGCAACCAAGCAATTAGTATTAGACTTGGTCTGGTTGCGTTTAATCAAGAGATGTATAATATGTGCAACGTCTTTTACATCCCGTAGCACCTGGCTGGCTCTATTCTAGACAAATGAATATACTCAATAATCCACAAGGACCAGATATTATAGTAACAGCGAATCTATGAAGACAATGTTGTCAAATGAGCCGTAGTCATAAAATGAGAACATTTACAAGATTACAATTTGTCAAAACTGCATTGCTCTGAGCGCACGCTAAATTAAAAACAAATGATATTGGCAAATTAAAACATTGCGGTTAAGCTGGTTTTTTTTATTCAGTATATATATATGCCACTGTTATGTCTCTTAGACATATAGTTGAAAATGTCTTATATACATACAATGTATATATAATCCACACAACCCTTATAATATTATGTTACGCAGTATTTGCAAGCGATAGTCTAACACAATGACTATGACTTAGTCTTCGTTTGACCATTTGAAATGGATTGATAGTTTCGAACAAAATACCTGGCATATGCAAGAAAAGTAATTTTTTCATTAGTTTTTAATTATATGTTTTTGTTCTGTTGTTAAAAAGTATTTCGGCTTGCCCATGCATTAATGTCTTATATGGAAGTACGAAATTTGCATGTTTGTTTCTTTTGTTATTATTTTTAATCAATTCACGTTGTTATGAAAATGACTTTACGTCATTTAGTCGTACTCTCAAAAACAAAATCTGCGCCTGTCATAATTGAACGTAAAACAGACCACGTATAAATAGAAACTCAAGTGTTAACTGATAAATTAGCAAAGTTATTTTCTTTTTTCAATATCAAATGTAGTGCATTTGTACTAGAAACAATTACACGTGAAATATACTTCCAAATGATATCGTAATACAAGCTTATTTGAGGATTATTTATAATTATAAGAACATATGTTTCTATCAGAACTACTTTCAAAAGATTTTATCAGACAGGTCACTGAGATAAAAGTAAATGTTAAGTACTTCTTTTCCCACATCAGTCACACTTATTATATACAAAGTTTGGATCGTGTTCGTCAATACGTACAGAAAATGTGTTTTAAATCATGCCATTTAATTAGGAATTTATGTTCTAAGCTGGTGCATTCACTAGATACTCGTTTTGCTCTTATAGAATTATTTCTTGACAGGACAAGGATTTCTTCAAACTAGATACCATAGAAATTGTGGTACTCGAACCTGGAATAAAAGGTATTTTAACGTACAGAGATATACTAGTAAATTCAACCTAAAATAATACCATGATGCAGATAATCAAAATAATGATAGAATCTGGTTGAAAATATTTCGTACACATAGTTTTAAAACCCACGCCGAAATTGTTATATTTTAGATATAATTTAAATATTAAAATTGGACTTTAAATCAAAAGGCTGACACTTTAAACTAATGAAAGAATCTTTGATGTTTCATACTAATTTGCTATAGGTCAACTTTTTTGTGTGCCGGGTTTAGGTATAAAAACGACTTTTCCAGCTTTTGACAGTGGTGAAAATCATTATAGTGACCCTCTAAGCATTATTTTATCACGGGCGGGCATCTTGGTTGAACCAGCAACCTCCTGTAAATCAACTGGATGGCTTCCTCACATTTAGAATTCTTCACAAGAAGCTAGATTTCGAACCCACATTGACGTGGGATATAGGTTGACTGTGAAACAACTTCTAAAACGTATATAAATCACTCTCGATAACTCATTCCTGATTAAATCCATCGCTACGAGTGTACAAGAGAAGGAATCGGGTTCCCTTTAAATGAAAGGAGCTGCTGGAACCATTTAATCACGTCTTTGGTTTGACATAGCCATGGATCGAACCGCGACATACCTCACCGAAACGGATGCTCTATCTCTAGGCTTCCAAGGTTGTAAATAGTTTGAAATTCTGATATATTTAAATGCTTGCAAAAGAAAGTTTCTTTCATCGTTCTCCCGTTATCTCATTCCGAGAGAAGTGTGTAGAACATAGGTCAGGTAAATTCTTCAATGCGTTGACCATTTTGGATATGGAATGATAAACGACGGATGAATTCTATATTCATGTCAACCCCACCATATATTGTGCAACATAATTATGGTGGTATTCGTGTACGTATCAACAGTTGAATAAATCACTTCAGAAATGGTAAAGTCACGGTCACGAGGGAACTTAGAACCGTGTCAAACGATTTTACGTCCTCGGGTTATATTTTTTTTTTTATGAAAGATGTACTCGTATAGATAGGGTGTATATGAGTTAAGACAGTTTCAAAAAGTTATTTTAGGATATTTCTCCCCTATTATTTCTTCTTTAATTTCTGATAAACAGTATGTGTTCAGTTGTATGCTTTACCTGTTTATGCATCACAATATTTTTATGAACTGGTATTAACGAATGTGATACAGGTATATTTGCAAAAGTTTTGATTCATCGTTCTTTGTGGTCAAAATATTTATAAATATTTTCCCAAATGTCTATTAGCCACAAATAAATTCCTCAGGAATCGATCTAAAACTATATACATGTACATTTAAAACAACATACATTTCTTTTTAGATAAGCTAAAGGTCAAGCCTGTGCCAGTCCTGTCAGTGAAAAGGATCAAGTCATTCTCTACAAACCCTTTCTCAGCAAACATCCTACTGACATTAGAGATCCGGAACACCAGTTTGTTTCACAGTCTGCAAGTACTGTAAACTAATCTCATAGCCCAAGGACCAAGCTAGGGTACTGGTCTTCCTCCACCATCAAAGCTGGTAGTCGCCATATGGCCAATGATGTGTCGGTGCGACGTTAATCCCGATAAAATAGATAAATAAAAATGCCAGGGTACAAAAAACCCCCAATAAATGGGAATCACCAAGCTGTATGGAATAATAAATGACATAGAAAATAAAGCCGACATGGAATCTGACAAGGAATAACACCATATAAGATCAAGTATCTTATTTTCAACACAACCTCAACCGTCATATGAGGAAAGGATCCAGCTGACTTACGGAAGGTCGGTAATTCTAGCCAGGTGCCAGACCATGCCTTACACAATGCCCCAAATGATGTCCTCAGACACCACCAAAATGTGAACAATTGTATGAACTATGTTGTGTTGGTGTGACTGTCAAACGAAACATAGCACATTGAAGTTAACGATTCAACGAATTTACAGTTTTCAAAGCAAAAATTAGAATACAATTTAATATTAAAATGTAAATACAAGATGTATCCGGATAGCTCTCGAATCTGAGAGCTTAAAATTAATTACAATCTTAAATACTATTCCACCTTAGCCACGAAGCTGAATATAAAGAGAACATCTTTTGGTCAGTTTCAGTCATTAGAAATGCCTAGTAAATGCAGGAATTACAGAATTGTTTTTTATTCTGTTCTTTTAAATGTAATATTGTTCTCGGCCAAACTGTATTATGACCGTTCTAGGAATGTGCTTATAGATCACAGCTATGATATGATCTTTATTCTTGTGGCAGTCGTTATTTTATATTTTATCAAATAAAATCTCCAAAGTTATTCTTTAAATTAAATGGTGTATTAGTTCGTATTTTCCCGCAGTTCCAAAGCACTTATATAAATTAGCCACTTTGCTTTTCCTGTCATATAACTATTTTTTTTTTAATTTCGGTAGAAAGTCGGTAGAATTGTAACATCCTAAATGCAATATTTTTATTAATAGCCCCAATCACGAAAGAAGATAATTGAAATAAATTGCTCGCCTTTTCATCTAACCTCGGTGTTCGCTCTTCTGAAATGAAAATTTGGTAAATTTGATATTTTGTAAATGTTATATATTGACATTTGCATCAACGTTACAGGAAAGTAAAATGTCATTTACTTCTCTTTATACCGTTAGAATTCATATTTTCGAAATTTGGAAGAACAATAGTTTCTGTATTTTAGCAATAATTCTTATAAAACGCATTGCTTTAAATGATATAGAAGCTTTGTCGAGGGTCTTTTACACAGTGCATTTCCCGTTTAATCAAGTAGGTGCCAAAATATAACTGACTTTAGCATAGTATTTGGATTTCACTAGTTTCAACAAGTCCATTGACCAAGGATTGATCGCGAAATGCGTAGATTGACGTCATAACTTCTAGCCTACAAAGAAAGACATACGTATACGAGTCCACGTCAGCGACATCTTTATAACGTCAACTTGTAAGTATGATTTAAAGAAATTTCTACCCGTTATATAACGAATTGAATGAAAACGATGGGTGCACCTGGAGCGCAACTGTCTCCGTTTCTTAGCACATGTGTTCATTTAGCTGAGATTTGTGCCATTTATTCAAAAACTTCAGTACAGTCCGGCGGGGGAAGGAATTTTTTGTCAGTTTTTGATAATATCGCATGAAATAAAGTGCATATCGGGAACAATTAATAATTAAAACACTTCTTATCTAAGGGCTACCTCTTAAAACAAAGCATGTGTATTTTCATAGAATTATTCGGGTTTGTTTCAGAAAAATCGGCCGAAAACCTAACGTAACGCGGTTTCGAGTGGGTCGCTACGCAACGCAATCAAGTGGATATCGTTCTGTGTCTTACTTGCAAAGTTTTATCCGTCATGAAAAAATCAATCACTAGAACCGCACACAGATTAACTTTAGAACGTTGTATATCATAATGCTGATCCCGCCATTTGTAACAGATTGCCTTTACATTTTTATTTTCGCTTAACTATAAACATATTTTTCGGACATTGTAAAAAAGAGACAAAACTTAAAGCAAAACTGAATATCGAACAATATCATCAACTAAATATTAGTTAGTAAAAACAAATACCAGTTAACGGATGTAACTCCACCACGTTTGGTAAAGCGTACCAAAACAATCACAAGCGGGTTAATTCTTTAAATCAGTATAGTTACATTTCGTTCATTTTTACTCCTTTAAAACAATGCATTGCTATTTCATTACTGAGCAACTTCTATACTTCGCCCACCCCGGCTCCTACGCCTATGGAACAATAAGCTAAATTTTCGTCTCTCCAGCTATCGATTTCAGGTACTTGCAGATTGCGTGCAAAGTTACTACGTCATTAGACTGCGTTTAACAATGATGTGCATTCATGTAACATGTATCGCATAATAGTGTAATTATATTATTGTATGATATATGTGATGCCGCAAGTAAACTGCCTTCTGGAGTAAGACTGTGTTAAATTGTGGCTGTGCTATAAACAGTTATTTTCTACGCACAATTTCGAGCTTACATGCTTTCAATACATAGCGAAAACGCACTTTGTTTAATTAAAAAACAACAGGAAAACAAACACAAAAGAACCATGATTGTGCGTGATTCTTCTTTAAAAATTCAATATATTCATAGCCCTTTTACGGCAGCAAGAGAATCAAAATTATGCAAACCAAATAGCACCAGATCTAAGTATAAATAAAGTTTAATTTTAGCTCTCGTAACGGTTGCTAATAAACAAACGGGAAAACCAGTGAGTCCCGGAATATTTGGTGTGTTACTTGAAAAACGGATTTGCGCATTGGTAACAGTGTACCAAAATCGTTCACAAGTATCATCTTTTCTATGTTTTGATAATTTACTAGTAGGTAAAAACTCACTTTTTACCGACTTTAACTGATGTAATAGATAATTGACTGAGTATGTGTTAACTGAATGGCGTAAAAATAAAATATGTACAGAATGTTCCAATGTTTTCGTCGATGTTGGAAAAACTCGTTTTACACCCGACGCGACGTGTAAGATGACACATGAATGTAGTAAAGTAGTACTTAAAAGAAACACATTCCTTTTTACTTTTTATTCCTTTAGGTTATCAGAAGAGTACGGCATACAAAAAAAGTAATTAATCAATGGTTGTAGGTATGGATTGCAATATCCGGCACTCAGGTAATTGTTTTGCTTTAACTCGACAGAGAATCGTTACCATCTAAATAGTTACCCACGAGCCGGATATTTCGATCAGTAAAATAGTCTTATAATCTGACATCAAGAAGAAGAATCATACCAAGGAAAATGAAAACCCGTTCAGTCATTTATAGCACTGGTTTTTCGGCCGAATTTTCTGAAACAAACCCGAACAATTCTATGAAAATACACATGCTTTGTTTTAAGAGGTAGCCCTTTAGATAAGAAGTGTTTTAATAATTATTTGTTCCCGATATGCACTATATATGATGCGATATTGTCAAAAACTGACAGAAATTTCCTTCCCCCGCCGGGCTGTACAGAAGTGTTTGAATAAATGGCATAAATCTCAGCTAAATGAACACATGCGCTAAGAAACGGAGACATTTGCGCTCCATGTGCACCCATCGTTTTCATTCAAGTCGTTATATAACGGGTAGAAATTTCTTTAAATCATACTTACAAGACCGGAAATTTATACAATCGGCCATATTTCTCCATCTGTTCTGCGTACAATTCACCGCTCAAACAATGTTGGAACCACTTGATCTGAAAAAGCTATGGCCAGTGTGATTACTGCTTATTACAGTACCAGTTATTCTAAATTGCACATTACTGGAACAAAGTTGCAGAGCCAGTCCAGGAATTTATTGCACACCGCTCGTAGAAGTGATGTAAACTTTTCAATAATACATTTAAATGTCCCGAACACTAAAAATTGTACTTGCAATTAAGTTAAATTATTAAGTGGAAAGACAACTATGTTCTTTCGTCTATTTTGTCTCTCTATTTGTTTTGACCTTAAATTTGGCTCGTACTATGAACATTTATTTTGAATAAGGTATCAATGACTTTATGCCAAATTCACTTCAAAAATATTTTTACACAAATAGGGAACAAAATATGTCCGTATGTTTGAATAATAAATCCCGTCGACGGTATAATATTTTGCTGTCACTGTTTATCAAACAATTTAAAATGACGCTTCGAGTCTTATCATTGTCAAGTGTTTTAGTAAAATAGTTCTGACATTTAGGTACTACGATTATATATCTACCATTATGTTGTTTTGTTTCAATGAAAAATATGATCATTTGAAAAATATAATTATTAGCAATGACACAAACGCCATTTTCTCAGATATATAAATGGCAATGTAAAACCCGTCTCATTTTAAACCCACATTCTGTTGTACAAGTAACTTTGCAGGGATTTTGTGACAGGTGCTCAAGAATTCAGTAGTGATGACAATGTTCTCCGGTACGTTAAATACGTGTTTCTTATTTTTACTTTAACCGATGCTCATATGTTTGATATACGTGTAAAAATGTATGTTTGACAATTTGCACCAAGTTTCAATTTTGAAAAGTTTGCAATGATAGTTATTTGCTTTAGTTTAGGGTTAACTCTGTTGATCAATGAAAGAAGACTTCATTCCCGACTAAATCTGTACTAGTTTTAAATTGTTGTTACAGCAACGGAATTAATTTAGCAGAAAAATGCCCGGCAATATTTCTGAACTGGCATATTTCCGGTGGTCATCTGCATAAAAATTTCCGTCTAAAAACACATATTCTACGTTTTATTTTCTGAAAACCTACGGTTCCGAGACCAAGCGGTGATTGGACCAGTTATTATTTAAAACATTCATGTTAGATATTCTTACCAGGCACGTGTTTGAAAATGTAGATATGAGATTGAATGTCTTTAAACATACTTTTAAGATATACATTCGAACAAAAGATGTCGTAATTATACATATGTGTTTCAGTGGACGTTGCATCCCTTGCTATACTGTTTACTACAGTAGTTCAGTATTCTGATGCAGCAAGTACTGGTTGTTTGTACAGTGATATTTCAAGCCAGTTTTCAGACTGCCTACAGAACCAAACGGATGGTAACAATTTAAATGAGCTAATGAAAGGGATATTTGAAAGGGCAGAAGTTAATGAAGAACAATTTTTGTCCGAACTTACATCACTTTGCGGGTAAGTATATACGTTATTATTCAAACAATATGAAGAAATGACATTTATAAAGACAGCTTTATATCAGTTTAGACAACTATATTTTTTCATCAATGTTTGTTTCACACTTTCATTTGATTTTCTGAAATACAGGATTATCATTAAACTATTATATAATAAACTCACCGCATATAAACATCAGCACATTTACCTAAGTGGCAGGGGCCAGTTTCGTATTTATCCATCCAGATTCAGCTCAACTTTGCGGAAAAAGTAAACGGTTATGAGACACGTTTCTTCCCACCATTACTTTCGTCTAGTCACATGCTTTAAAAGTATATATGTTTTAGGTCAGTCATTTGCAGATGATACGATACAAATCGCGCAAGGTGTGCATTTTGGGCCAATTTGCCTCAAAACTTAGTCTCCTGAAACCGGAGTTTTAGTCGTTTTTATCATAGGAATAACGGAATCGGCAGGCTGAAAATGTCACATGATGAAGTGTTAAATATATGCAATACATCCGCTCAAAACTTCCCTGGAATTTCTCAAAATCGGATTTTTAATGGATTTTTTTCGCACTGGTAACAGCGCAGACTTGTGAAATTTTAAAATTTACTGTCCCTTGCCCCCATTAGCTACGTAGCAAAGTATTCCGAAATATAAATCCTGAGACTACAAACTATTAGGCGTAGCACAAGTACGCAAACACATAGCTTAAAAATCTCTATTACAGTGCAATATCGGTATGCCGATTGTCCTTGTAAATGCATCTCATATACGGGAAAATCATGCTGTGATACCTGGTTCTAAGCGAAATACCCAGTATGTGCACTATATGTTTTGTATGACAATATCAGGTGACACTTGACACCAATGCACTTCTTACCAGTATTTACATATGTATGATGATGTTACTTCAATGCCATTATTACAAATTTTGCTTAATCATCGTTCTACAGACTAGACATAGGTCTACAGACTAGACATACAAAGTCTATTGAGACTAGAAAGTATTTAGCACTTCATATTACTATCGAAATTTTCCCTGAAAACAGAAATTCTTTTGCTGAATATTGCGAACATTTATCCCACTGTATAATGATATTAGGTTCGAATTCAACACAAAGATGAAAAGTATTTTGCTATAGTTTTCCCAAAGTTCAGTTTAATAAAACACCACTTGTTATCGGACATTAGGCTAAGAAAACGTAAATAGTGATTTTGTTCCCATCACCTTGAACACAGCTCACCCAGTCATCTCAATTAATCTTAGTTCTTTGTAGCTTTGTACTGAGTTGTTACTACGGTTACTGAAGGTTTGTGAAAACCAAATTAGTTTGTCTAGTGAATACACTGTTAATCAACTGACAGTCTGTTTAGAGACAAAGCCTGTAAGGTTTAAAATACGTTTCGCTTTAAAGTAAAGTTCTTTAGCCACGGAGAAACGTTTTATGCAAATAATCCTTACTTTACAATTTTATCAGGTGATGTAAATAGTTAAAATATATATACATCTGATATTTAATCAGCATCTGCATTTGTCCTGTCATGTTGTTTGTGTAGCTGTTTAAGTGACTTTAACGTTGCTCTCACAACATGCGCATAATACGACAATACAGACTTTCAGTCTACATTTTGCACACTTAAGTAACATTGATACAACACATGTCATAAATATGAAGCATAATGACTCAACGTTTTCTACAAAGACATGTTGCCTGAAAGATTTTCCCAGACAATGTTGTTCGGTAAAGTAGACACGCGCTGTATGCTCTACCAGATACAAATACAAGTACATTTATTGAAGTATTAAGTGACTTTAAATCGTTGCAATGACTTAAACCATTGTTACAATTTATCTAAGCCAACCATACATTGATATTCTGTAACAGCCAGCAATCTCAAAACTGTAAGTTTTGTCTACAATGTATTGGAGTTTTGACAGCCTGAAGCCGTCATGATACACCATTGTACATATTGTAATAATGTAACAACTTGTCTTAGTATACAATACTAAACTAGTGAGGCTGTGTTATGCAATCTAAGCCCGTAGCTTTGTCTTCTCTTCTGTTGCAATGACAATAAATAAGGTTTATCATGTATGGTGTCAGTATTAAAGATTTGCGTTATTGCATATTTTCCTTAGCTCATTGCTTACCATGCTGGAGTTTCGATTTTGCTTTTTCTGTCATATTTTTGAAGACCATTCTGTAGTAATTTTGACAGTGCATAACAATGTTTGATTTCTGATACACTGACAACAGCTGTGAATTAGGAAACCTTGCCTTGTCCAATTTTCCTAAATACATATCTTGATATATGTTGTCATATTTTACTTAAGCATAACTGTAATGGAAGGCTAATAAAACTTGAAAACATCTTTTGCCTCAGAAACTTCTGTACTGGATATTGCCACCGCATTCAGTTTCCAACAATTTATTTGCCTCAGTACCTACTGAACTGGTGTAAGGAAATTAATTCATTGTGATGATTCGCCTCACAACCTACTGTGTCGGATATTACGATTGTGTGTCCACCAATTTAATTGCCTTAGTATGTACTGTACTGGTTTAAGCAAATTAATCTATTGTCGTGATTCACTGTACTAGATACCTACTGTACTAGATGTAGCGACTAACAGGATTGATAAAGCTTAGTTTCGCACGAGAAATATTACACCGATTTTAATCAAGTAATAACGTTTACAAATATGTTACAATCCTATAGCAAAATGTTATTATATCATTCCAAAAGATACACCAGAATGTGTCAATTGAATAATCACAAACGTAAATACATTAAAGAATAATACTACAATTTGTCGAAAAACCTCAATTAATCCCAGAATTTATTTATTTTGTTGGGTTTAACGTCGCGACGACACAGTTATAGATCATATGGTGACTTTCCAGCTTTGATGATGGAGGAAGGCACCAGGTATCCCTCCGTGAATTTTTTCGTCCCAAGCGGGCACCTGGGTAGAACCACCGACCTTCCTTAAGGCAGCTGGATGGCTTCCTCACATGAAGAATTCATGCTCGAACCCACATCGAAGAGGGGCAAGTGATTTGAAGTCAGCGACCTTAACCACTCGGCCACGGAGACCTCGAATTAATCTTAGAAAGTAGATGTTAGTCTCCACACTGATAAGAAAAACGTTTCGGTTCTGCTTGGTCACCTGATAAGATCAGGTGTTCGTCTCATTTAACCATTTGCGGTCCAGTGCAGTAGAATTGCATCCAACCACCGGAAGTACTACCAATTTACATTTGACAATGCTGGAGCCATTTTGTTTAGAGAATGGATTATGTTACAAAGTAGAAATTATGCATCAAAAAGTGTTTATGTAACAATATTATTAAGAATACTTTAAGATAGTCCGTTAATATTTATTTACACTTACCAGCTTAAAACACACTGTAAACTCTTAATATGTGTGTTTATACAACTCTAGTTATGTTCAAATACTTACACTAAAGCCATTGCAGTCAAGTGATAATTTTCATGTCTTGTATTTTTCGCTCCGATAAAAAGTTACATCTAAATTTAAGCTTAATTTTGATGCATTTCACTATATCTCTGCTATTACAGAAGGGTTTTGATTCAAACACAAAATATTTGTTCCAAATCACCACTCGCATCATATGACGCAAGGGACATAATTCATTCACTCTTATTTTATGAATTATGATCCCGTTTTACTTAGAATTTCTCATTAAATTTGATTACCTTTCATTGTATTTTTATAGTAACTTAATAGATTTGATTCAAATTTAAGATTATTCTGCCACATCAACATCCTCATCGTATGACAAAAGATCCATAACTCTGGCACAAATATTTCATGAAATATCCCCCTTTTTCTTTAGAATTTTTGTTTAATTTTAATGCTATTTTACCATATCTCTGTTGTTACTAAATGAATTTGTTTCAAACTTAAAATGTTTGTTCAACATCATCTGCCACATCATGCGACCCAAGGTTCATTACTCTGCCAGCAACATTTCATGGGGTATGCTCCTTTTACTTAGAATTTCAGGCTAAAGTTGTGATACACTTCTGCTCTGTCTCAGTTATCATTAGATGGATTTTATTCAAACTTAGAATAGTTCTTCCACAATATTAGCCACTTGATACGACAGATGATGCATTACTCTTTAAGAAATATTTCAGTAAAGCTATTGTCCAATATCAGCATCCACATTGGAATCGTTAAACACTCCACAAATAGCTCCAGCTTCCTGAGATGTGCTCACGTTCACTATCCAGTATCAAAATGGTCGAACGCACTGTTTCCTGTTACAGCTCTTGTTTGTATTTATGTATTTATCTATACTAAATGATAATATTCTAAGATTATATTATTAAGATTTAGAGGCGTAAATGCAATGCTACCTAAAGTCTAATTTCTTGCAGCAATGAATCGGTCATTGACAGTTATACAGTGTGTGCTGACAGAAGCACCGCTGACTGTCCCCAGTTTGCCTTTGATGTAGCCAACACTGTAAACGAAGACGAAGCAGTCTTTTGTGAAAACGGAGCTCCATCTGAATGGCTCAGCACTGGTAACTATTTTTATTTAACATGTGGATGCAATTGTAGATCGTACGTCGATTTTGCAGAACCAATAGAAATAGATACTCAATAATTGTTCCTTTGAAAATCTCTCAATACCATTGATAATTCAGGCAAGCTGAATAACAATCTCTCTGTAAAGTACTAATCACTCCTTTACCTGTGTTGTTAGTTTTGCAGAATGAATACAGGTACTATCACCAATGCATCATTGATGAAGACGGAAGTAGTATGCTCCTAGTGGTACAACAGTGTTTAGATGAGGCAGACTTTCCGGACAACTTTTCAAACAAGTCAGTCATCTCCGTCGTATCAACTATGCAGAGGTATGGCTTGTCTTTAACAGCTGTGACTCAGTGTTGTTATATTATCCGGTCCATCATGCACTCATTTCAATGTTATTGGACATCAGAATTTCGCTTAAGCCTGTGCTAATGGATGTGAGGGGTATCACACTTTTCATTACCTCTCATGAACAGACTCAATCGAACCGAATCTGCTATTAGTTTTGCTTGGTTGCTTTCTATGCTGCCAAAAAGATCTTGTAGATTTTATTGCTATTAACGTTATAGAATTAATGACGAAAGCCTATTTTATTTGATTTGCTTAACCCTTTTGACAATAATAAGCAAAATAATTATGCAAACAGGCTTGGCATTTAAAGCTTGAAAATTATCTGTTACACTGCATATGAACATCTCCAATAAATATCACTGAGAGAGGACATTTTTTTTTGTTTTCATGTAAGCCGTGCTATCTTACAGCTTTTGTGTGATGTTGGGCATACAAACGACAGCGCACATATATTTTCATAATATCTAAATACAGTTTTATTGTACCAATTTACTTTCTGTAATTTGTAAATTTAAATCTATGCCTACGAGGACTATAATATTACGGTGGCACAGAGGTGATTACTCTTATAATAATTGGGAAGGAGATAGTAAGTCGTCCCCACGACATAGCTAGCATGCACTACTCTTTTTTATTGTACTATTCTTTGTTTATTACACTACTCTTTTTATTGCTGTATTCTTTTTATTTCCATGCAATACTGTTTTATAAAATTGCATTTCTCTTTTGTTTATGTCGTTCCCACGACTCAGTAACTCGTTACCACGACATACTAAGTCGTTTCCTCGAGTTAGTATCTGGTGGGAATGACATAAAAAAGAGAAAAGCAATTAAAAAAAGAGTAGTGCATGTCACCTCTGTACCACCGTGTAATATTCATATGCCTTTTGTACGCACGTTTGTTTTAACACCTTGTTTCCGTCAGTTAATGTGTTTCTCTGTTTCAAGTTTTAGTTTGTTTTTTTTCGCCTGAAAAAATACTCCAGCGTATAATTGAGTTTTTACGGGAGTTGGGTTTGTCTGGGTTAGAGTAAAATCGAAATAATTAAAATGTATGGCGATATTTCTATATTTTGTTGGCGGAGGAAGATCCTATGTGCAGCCTACGTACCAGCCTGTTAATGGCTTCTTCACATGAGGAAATCTACACCCCAGTGAGGTTTCAAACCCACATCGCTGAGGGGCAAGTGATTCAAAGTCAGCAATCTTTAACCACTCGCCGAGGGATTCCCATTTATACATGAGGAATAATAATAATATAGGGCCTAGAAATATACTCAAACAGATCCACACAGAAACACAGAAGGTAGAGGCGAAAGAAAGAATACGATGAACATATAGGGAATCATATTGCTCATTTTTTTAAAAAAAATATATTAGAATATTGAATTTAATTTTGTCTAAAATAATTTTGAGTTATTGTAGTGGGAAAAAGCTGATTCTTGGAAATCACCATGTGTTATTATTAATACTTTTCCTTTGGGATCAAGGGTTTATTTCAATGTCATCTTGTGCTGTAGTTTCGATTAACTCGGTGATACAGAGAGTTAGTCTGGGCTGATGCGGATGCAATAACTTACAATTTACAGACTCAATAAATTATTTGTTTGAATTTTATTCAATGTAAAATTAAGTGATTCAACTAATAAGATAGTTGGACAATTTTCTTTTCTGTAATTTTGAAATATTTATTGAATTATGATGCCAATTAAACAATTGTGCAAGAATGAACTTCACTATATTCCCAGGAAAATCTGACATATTCTAATGACAGTTATATCGTCTAACACGTATCATCTTTTACTGTATTCTCAGGAAAATCTCGAAATGGTTCCAGTGCATGGTAGATAGAGCACCTTCTCTTCCAGATGAAGATGGCGATGGGGTTTTGAAATGCGGGTCCACCTGGCAAGACTTAGTGTTAACACTTGCTTTGAGAATGTCTGCTTTTGATACGTTAGGTGTCAAAATTGGTCCTCAAGAAATTTTAAAGCTAAAGGTAAATTCCTGTCACCTGGAACCTTAACTTAGCATTCAGTATAGTCCATTTGTAAGTTGAAATTGCATGAATTTTATAATTGTTGATTTTTGTTTGAAAACAATGAACTGTTTCCGTTTTTAAAACGGCTTCATGTGAAATTCATATTTTTAAACATTTCAAGGCCAGAAACAGCTAATTTAAAAACTGTGCAAGGTTTAAAATTAAAAAAAAAATCACATTGCATAATATCTTGATACTATTTCAGGCTATCAAAACTGGCCTAGCGTTTAAGAAGTGACTTAGATGGAAAGTGTTTACATAGTGAAACTTATGACAACCCTGCAAATTTAGTAAATAACATGCGTTAATGTTCTGACCAAAGAATGTAAACTGAAATGCTAACATTTTTGAAAATAAACAGCAAACGGCAGAGTGCGTGTTTCTTTTATGACTTTATAGCGATTAATGTTGGATCTTAATGTTTAATACGCCATATAATCATTGCGCGTATCAGTGCTATACACCGGGCACGTTAAAGAACCAGGCTGTCTACGCAACGAGCTAGGCTAAGTTAGCCGGACAAGCCTGTATCTGATTTCTGATCTCTCTGTCGTGGGGGCTTTGTCTCACTCTGTCCCTTTGGTCAGATCGCTCTGTGTCTGTACTAGTAGAGGATTAATTATGCGCCCTGTGTGGCTGCATTTGAACTATGTAAAGCGCATTTGAACGTGAAATTGATCATGAAAAGGGCGCTATATAAATCTGGTATAATAACACCACTTATGCCCCCCTAGCATCGACTTACGCGGAACTGTATTACACAGGTCTTAAACGGCCTCAAAGTCTCCAAAGAATTACAACACAGAATCAATGTACGAGGAGATTATTTACAACACGACACTTAAACATTACTGTTGCGATAGATGATACAATCTGTTAGAAGATCCTTTGGAAGCTTAAAATGCAACTAAGCAAATTAATAGCAATAATATGCAGTAGTAGACTACTAAAATAATTATCCCAAACTGTTTTAAGTGATTGTAAAATAAAACTGTCAATTACCACAGAAAACATTCAAGTTGACCATTTAAACACAGGTGCCAAGTTGTATAGCAACAAATCTAGACTGCATGTGCGCCGAATTATAATATATCGTATCAAGTCAAGTATTTCTCGCACGTCTCAGTCAAGAATATCTATAAACTCTAAAAATATATCGTTTGAACATACGAAATTCTCTCCTATACTTAATGTCTTAAATACGATGTTCTACCATAATGTTTCCTGTTGAGAGGTTGGAGGTTTAAAGATGCAAGTAGAAAGTAATATTTACGGTAAGATCATTGCAATTACACATACTGACTCTTCAAGTAGGTTTATGTACGAATATGGATTTAAAGTTGATTGTCAAAACAGAGTATGGCATATATGCGTTTGTTTTTCTTACAGATATACTTAATTATGTATTTTTTGATACCAAGTAACATTTGACTTTTGGGTACTTGCTTTCACCCAATATTTGATATTTGAAGGAAACTTAGGCAAGGTACTGCAATGGAATAGGAAAAATATATAGGAAAACTTCCTATATTAACTGTGACACCATTTTCATCCATGCGCTGCTAGACTGATTTCAAATTAATAAAGCTGCAAGACAGGGATTAGGGATGGCTACGCTTGGTTCCCACCTTCCTCCAATTCGACGAGGATATGTTTTTGACAGCTTAAAAATGTGGTTTCAGTAATTTTAGACAAAATGTAAAAGACGACATTATGTAAAAGACTTATGCTTACACTATAAAATACCCTTTGTAAATGGACAACAGTAAAAAGGCAAGGTCTTAAGCAGATTATATAATGATGGGCCTTAAAGTGTACAGTGGGCGGAAATAACATAAATTATAATATATTAATTCGCGCAAATTTGATCAGTTACGACAAATTTCGAAACAAATCATACTTTTTAATCCAATAAATTTATTTATGTGACATATTAAAATGATTTTCCTTAAGCTACTAATAATTAATTACGTTAATGAAGATGTATTAGGATGTAGCATAGATGTATGACGCCCACGTTTTTCACCCAAAAGAAATATTTGAAAAACTAGTTTTAGAGAATATTTTCAGGATTTTCTTAAAAGCTATATAGGGAAAATTAATCCCGCCAGACTGATGGCTACTTTTAACGAAACAGAATGATTTGAAGAAATTTAGCACAAGGTCACCCATGAATCATTTCTGTGAAATCATTACCAAATCGAGCCTGCAAATTCCGAGAAGAATATTTTTTAAGTTTTCCATGTAGCCATATAGGTACATGTAAAAGCAGCTCTGTTTCTTTTTGGTATAATGTCACCAAACGAGCATTTCTGTGAAACTATTTCAAAGAAGAGCCAGCGGTTTCTGTGAAGAAATTTGTTTTTAAGTTTACCCTTTCGGCCATGGTTCAACCAGAAATCACCATTGATGGCCTTAGTTTGAAGGTTTCATCCAAAGAACATTCCTGTGAAGTTTGGTTGACATAGTTTTTTATGAAGAGATGTTCTTTAAAGAAATTCTGGAAGACAAACGAAGAAGTGTGTCTACGCCTTTCTGTCTAAGGCAATAAAAATGGGGCCTACCTGTAAGTGGAGTTGCTTTGATACTTATCGTAGGGACTTTTTTGTTTTGCCTGTAACGATGATAGTTCTGCCTTCTGCAATTGCAACCAGCAGATGCGTATACGGTTCGTCTGATTATATTTTTTATTCATTGTTTACACGAGTATTTTCGTTACAAATGTGCCAGGAATTCATCTGATGTGGATACATTTTGTTTCCACTATCCAGTAACTTTGTTAAATGTTTGGTATTAAGAGTTAGCTTTTGCCTTTCACCGTTCCAAGATGATGATCTAACTGTGATTTCATTTGTTGGTCTTGTCTATGTATTTTTGTGTAATGGGCAGTAATTTGCAAATCCATACATACACTGCTGTACAGCTTGGTTAGGGAAGACGGAAAGTGGCCATTCCTATTGACTTACTCTTTGTTTAACAACAAAACGTCTGAGACTGTAATATCTCGAAAATATGATTTCCTCAGAATTCGTCTACTTACCGAATTGTGTATTACCCAGTTTTAAATGGTACACATTATGATTTATGTAATGTTCTAAAAAATCAGGGATCAAACAAGTCACTCTATGTAAATTAAAAGCATACAACTAATTATATCTTTGCGAAATTAAGCTCTCGCAGTCCCATCTGTTTACACACAGGAACGCTAGGAAATGTCAGCAGTGTATTTCTGGGCTCTTTCCTTACAAGCATGTTGGCCACTTTTATATATTTTATACCAGCACATATATATATTAGCATGCTATTATCTGAAAATTTCAACAACCAAAAAAGCCTTGGCTCACAGGTTTTTAATATGTCGTATTTTATCAACAATTTATTTAACAACCTGTCAGCTTTCCCAATTCTTTTCGGGAAGTCAGTGTTTTGTACGGTCAGTGCATATAAAGAAATAAATCACAGTTTAGAAGTTAATAATATACATAGCCAATTTCGCCACATATGATTCTTATATGAAATGATTACCATATGAATTTCTTTTGATAATCATATCGTAATACGATCATATACTTTTCATATGTAATATTTCATATGATTTTCATATGAAGGTTTTCATGTGCTACTCATATGAAACAATTAACATATGAAAATCATATGAAATATTGTCCATATGAGAACCATATGTTTTTGATATGAAAACCATATACATATTTTATTGCATTATGAAAACAAAATGACGCGGGCTAGGACGGTCTAGCTAGTACAAGATACTCCTTCCGGAACTGTTCAGAACTAATATTATATGTACAATTATCGTAGTTATCTGTTTATATATGTATATATATGGCAATAAAATATGTTTAAACTAAACAGAACTACATGGGATTCTGCGCGTTTCGGCCTTTTTTAGATGAAATGGCCTACCACCAAAGGGATAGAAATGAACTATTAATCAATGTACAAAAATATATGCAGCGCGGGTCATAAATCATGAGGGTGGTGTTGGGGGATCTCCATCATAAAGATTTTGTAATTTAAACTTCAATCTAATGAGTTTAAGGTGCGATTTTTAGCCCCTTTAAATGTTAAAACTTTATTTGGACAAGCAGTAAAATGTATAAACAGACAAAGCGGTTGGTGCGTGGGTTTATGCAAATTAGGGGATCTCCCCTTACAACATTTTTAAATTTAAGGCGCAAATTGTGCACTTTGATGAGTTCTTGGTATAATTCTATGTTCTGTTTTCCTTGAAACTTGATACTGTAACAAAAAAAAAATCGGGCGATTTTGCCCCCCCCCCCCCCCCACACACACACAGAGTTGCGGCTGCGCTATATACTGCTAAAAAGATTTTCTTTGGGATCTAATCGCTACGAATTCCATAAACGACAGCTTACTGCCAGCTGTTTGCTGCTACCTGCCAACTGCTTACTGCTAGCTGCCTACTGCTAGCTGACAACTGCCAACTGCTAGCTGTCAACTGCCAGCTGTCAACCGCTATCCGCTATCTGCATACTGTCAGCTGTCAACTGCTGCCTGTCAACTACTTTATAATGTCTCACTGTCGCGCTACATTTTGGCAAAAAATATTGCAGTAAAAGTGTCGCTGTTCATTGTCGAATGTCGTGTCGTGTGTCGTGTTGGGTTGTCTAGTGTCGACAGTCGACAATTCCATGACAGAAGTATTACATGTGGAGGTTATCTACGTCAAATGTTGTTTATATATTTTGTTTTTCAAAAATTGGTCATTTTCAATCAAATATTACGACAAAAGTGTTTAAGGCCGTACAAGGTCACCGGGTAGTGTTCTTTCATTAATAAAATGACTATTTTTACTATGTCTGAGAGGTTTTCGATCAAGTTTGAGCCTCTATGGCCAAAGTATTTATCCGTATCATACATGGTCGTGTAGGTATGGGTTCTGACCATCAATTGAGACCATATTCAAGTACCTTGGATAGCCGTAGGGGTCAAGGTGGGACATGTAAGGTAACAGTTTTGTCTTCTTCTAAGTTCTTATTTTGACCATATTTAAGAGGTTTTCGACCAGGGTCGAGGCCCTCTGCCAAAGTAATATACCTGTATTATACATTTTCATGTAGATGCGAGTCCTGGCTTTTGACTGAGACCATGTTTAAGTACCTGGGGTAGTCCTAGAGGCCAGGGCAGGTCATATACGGCTACAAGGTAGTGTTTGAAACAGCTTCTTGACCATGTCTGGAAGGTTTACTACCAAGTTGGATCCCTTTTGACCTAAACTTGTGTCACTTTTATGGTCGCCTAGGTATGGGTCCTGGCTACAGTTTAAAGTCATGTTGGAACGCCTAGGTGAGCCATAGGTGTCAGAGGAGGTAATAACCTAGATAGCAGACATGCGTGGGCCCAACGTTGGGCCAACTGCAGACTCTTCGTTGGCCTAACGAAGATTTCCAACGTTGGCCCAACGCCAGTTTGCTAATTGGCGCAACGTTGGCCCAACGGTTGGTACACCGTTGGCCCAACGACTGGTATCCTACACTTATCGTTGGCCCTCCATTGGGCCAACTACTGGTATCCTCCACTTATCGTTGGCCCTCCACTGGGCCAACTACTGGTATCCTACACTTATCGTTGGCCCTCCAATGGGCCAACAACATTTTTTCGTCTATCATGGTTGGTCCTACGTTGGGCCGAAAGAAGGATGCCAACGCTATCCCAACGATTACGAATTTGAAAGAATAGACTAATAAAATTATTTAGTACGCATTTTATTTTCAAATAATTGTGATTTTGTTTAACATTTAACAAGAAAAAATCTTACATTTATTTAAAGTTTGTTTGCAAGTTTCCTGATTAAAAAATATAACTACAACATGTCAAATATTTATTCCAGCCATTTATAAATCTATTTTTCTTTTTTCAGTCACTGATTAAATCCTATTGAAATGAATTACTGTCTGTATTTTAACTCATTATATATCCAAGTTCTGTCTAATTGTTTTTTTCTCACTGAAGTTGCAGCTTTCTATCTTTTCTTTTTTCCCCTGTGCCCCATAGTGCTAGGCGCTCAATTATTACTCTCTTGAACAGCATCCAATGAAAAAACGAAAAACATAATGTTGATTAAACCATCTACGTCATATTGATAACAATAACTACACAGATGCACATAAACCTCTGGACATAAACTGTATGAAATTTATTTTTGTCTGTATTTAACCGAGAAAAATATGTTAAAATTAACGAGAATATGAGTTATTTTATTTACAGAATTAAATACTCAACACTAGTGCCATCCGCCAGTTTTAGACATATGTTCAAGTCACATAGATACTACATGAATACAGGCTATAAAAAGAAATTCTCTATAAGATTATACAATAATTGTGATTTTGTTTAACATTTAACAAGAAAAAATCTAACATTTATTTAAAGTTTGTTTGCAAGTTTCCTGATTAAAAAATATAACTACAACATGTCAAATATTTATTCCAGCCATTTATAAATCTATTTTTATTTTTTCAGTCACTGATTAAATCCTATTAAAATGAATTACTGTCTGTATTTTAACTCATTATATATCCAAGTTCTGTCTGATTGTTTTCTTTTCTCACTGAAGTTGCAGCTTTCTATCTTTTCTTTTTTCCCCTGTGCTTCACAGTGCTAGGCGCTCAATTATTACTCTCTTGAACAGCATCCTGTAAAAAAAACGAAAATCATAATGTTGATTAAACCATCTACGTCATATTGATAACAATAACTACACAGATGCACATAAACCTCTGGACATAAACTGTATGAAATTTATTTTTGTCTGTATTTAACCGAGAAAAATATGTTAAAATTAACGAGAATATGAGTTATTTTATTTACAGAATTAAATACTCAACACTAGTGCCATCCGCCAGTTTTAGACATATGTTCAAGTCACATAGACACTACATGCATACAGGCTATAAAAAGAAATTCTCTATATGATTATACAACTTTATCAAAAAATATTCAAAAGCTTCTACTTACAGTTTTTAGCTAGTAGACCGGGTTTTTGTTAACATGTATAATAGTTTCCTTTACTTCACATGCCTGGCATGTTCTAATCTCTGGCCTGGCCTGGCAAGGCCAGGCCTGGCCTGGCCTGGCCCGATGAGCCCAATTTTCGACCGAGCCGGGCCAGGCCAGGCCAGGCCAGGCCATAGATTTCAATTTCGTAAAGGGTGAAAGTGATTTTTATAGCAACTTTAAAATCTGACTTTTGGAATAAGTTTGGATATTTCAGACATTATATAAATACATTTTGAACTCTCACTCTGTAAAATTATACACCTGGGAATAAGCCTGTAGCTAACATAACTATAATGTCTAATTTAAAGGCGATGCCTGATTAATTGTTATGACTATTATCAGGGGATATTCACCTCAATTGACTCTCGACTTGTGGCTTGGTTTTCCCCAAATTGAATAAGCTAACTAAGTTTATTATTTTGTCTATTGAGGATTATTTAGTATGTCTGAAAATTATTGAACTAGCACTCAGAATATTCCATATGCTTCCGTAAAAAAATCGGTGCCCAAACATAAATAAAAATATAAATATTGAAAACCAAATAAAATATAAACAAATTACATTTCTTTACTGCCAGGTCGTACATGCAGATAAAGTTGTGCTGACAAAACGTTCAGCTACCAATCTCGGGACTGTAAGTTCGAAACCGTGACCTGTTTGACCATTTTCATTAGCATTTTTTTTTAAATTTCCTCTGTAAACTTAGAATGCAGGAAAATTGTCACTTATCGTGATTTATTGTTCATTTGTTGAATGAAATACACAAGTATTTGACATTCTTCTACATACAAGTTATTACCATAAAATGATGTAAGAACAAAACCAGTATCAATAAAATGACATTTATTGATTTAATGAAAACAATCTGAATTGAAATCGAACCCATGGTAACATGTGTGAAAGCTGCAGAACTTATCACTACGCCACTGTGTCATTGGTAAACTTTAATTGCATGTTATTTTGGTCAATTTAATATTTTCAGGTTACAAATATGGTGTAAAATAAAGAGTGGCACCTGTCAATACTAACGGACAACAACTTTCAATTTCTAAAATAATGCTATCTCCGTTCTAGAATCTGGGATAGTATGGTGCGGGGAAGCAATATATAAATTTTGTAGTTTAGGTTATACATATACTGAATATTTTTGTAAAATTGTTTTTATATTGATATATGTATGTGGAAAAAAAATCCTACAAAGTTTTGTGAAACAGGCTCAAGAGCATATTTTAGCATTAAATATATCACTTAGAAATTACATAAACACAAAGCACCATTATTTTTTTGTGCAAGACAAATATCAATAATCTAAAATGCCAACACCCTGACAATGAGTTAGAGGTCCCACAATGAATATTATTTTTATTACTCTTCCATAAATTGAACATCAGATTAACTAAACCAAACACATTAAAAGTTCAACTGAACAGTTAGAAGGTCAGCTAAGGATAGTAGGGACACAACCTGTAATTACAATTCCCAAAGAGATGCATGCAAATATTCAGTTATATTGCAGCAGGTAAGCTTATCAATGAAATTAGTCATTAGTTTTAAAACTAAGTGTTAAAGTTGACTTTAAATAATTTGATCACAGAAAAAAATGGGTAGTTATCATTTAGTTACACAATTTTCTTCAGTGCAAATCTGTATTTCAAATAAGATGAATGATGGCTAATTAATGATTCTCCAGGGGACTGGTTTCTCATTTTGTTTGACATGCAGCAAGTAAACAATGCAGGTTAATACTGCCTGCTATTGTAATTGTATATTTAGATTTCATGCCATTCATTTCTCTATGTACAATAAAATCTGGCCTGGCCTGGCCTGGCCTGGCCCGGCCCAGTCGAAAATTGGGCTCATCGGGCCAGGCCAGGCCAGGCCGGGCCGGGCCAGGCCAGGCCAGAGATTAGAACATGCCCACATGCCTATGTAGCTAGAGATCTCGCCTAAGAGTAAAATTAACCACATTTTCTGGGATTTCTTACGAAACTCGGGTTAACAAGAGTTCATGTTCTGGAATATCAACAGATTTATTGTAAACATTGGATATTTGTTATAGCAGTTTTTTTCTTCTAAATTTTTTTTCCACAAATTTGATTCTTCAGGTAGTAGATTTGAAATAGTTCAAAATATCATTACGGTTGCAGATAAGTATTAAATTTAATTAGTCCAAACTATCAGATTACGAATTGGTGCAGAAAAGTATTTAATTATCCTACGCTTTTACCATAGAAAGATCGGTAAAAATGTCACCTGATTTTTTAAATGATATTATATGATGTATGGTTGTTTCCAGAATCTGTAAATGTTAATAGGTTTATTTTTATATTTAGAAATAGACTTGTTGATATCATGGTAACTGGAGAAATGATATAGCATTAAGAAGTTCAATGATATTGTATATATAAAAGAATTAAAACCTACGGACAACTTTGAAATATCAGTGTACCTGAAAAAGATAAAATATTATAAACTTAGAAACATAAAAGTAAGATTATCGTCACAAAACTTACAGATTACAACAGGAAGGCATCAAACCATCACAAGAACTGATAAAAAATTTACTTACTTTATGCACAAAATATGACATTGAAAATGAATACCATTTTGTATTTATATGTGAAACCTATAATACTTTGAGGCGTTTACAAGTATATCTAGATTTTATTTCGAACGACCAAGCATGTATAAATTTAAACAACTATTATATTCTACAAGTGAAAAAGAATTATATAAGTTAGCCATTTATTGTAAAAATGTTTTTAGACACAGGCTGCAATTGTTTAATGTATGACCAGCCGTGAGGATTTGCGCATAATGAGGTGGCATACACTTATTTGTGGAATGGAATGAGATACTTATTCCATTCCATTCCATTCCAGTATCTCATTCCATTCCATTCCATTCCAAGCTTCCATTCATTTTGGTAATGCCCCAGAATATTTAATTGGAATCAAGCATGTCAAGGGCAAACTAGCGTACTTAGAGTATGATGCAGTCTTGACAGGTAGTCTGAAACTGTGGGATCTAATCTTGTCATGCTATTTTTCGTGTCCTCACCTACACAGTACTCTGTATAAGTTCAAATTGAATAAAAATGTCTAGCTTTGGATCCAAATGAGTTGCGGTTTGTGTTTTGGAGTTTAACTAATAATTTTTTCATTCATATCAAGACGATTAGTTTAGTGACATACCGTTTCTGGGCAAGCTACCGCAGTTTACCAGTACTTGATGCACAATTTCCTATACGAAGTAACAATTTCCCTTATTGGAACAGAGGTAGGGGGTGAAGAAACTCCCTGACTAAATGCCATGGGAAATGCTCCGACCTGGATTCGGAATTGAACCCACGTCCCCCCATGAGGGACCAGCGCTCCAAATGAACATCAGAATAAATAACTTGGCCCTATTTTTTAATGTTTCAAAGCAAAACAAATAATCCATTGTGATATCACTCGATCCCTGATCCCTATTCCACCCCCACCCCCGCCCCCTACACCCTTCCTCCTTAATTAAATAAAATCAGACCCAAAAAGAATCTAATGACCTTGTTATTTCTGGCAAAACAACAATAACATAGCCATCTGAATAATTTCAAATATAACAATAAGACAATAACTGTGGATAAATTTCTGCAAGAGATATCCCTTGAGATTGTCCAACAGTTAAATGAACCAATTTTACCTAAAGTTGAACTTTGGTTTGTCAATCTGTTACAAATGGCAATGAGATACATTTTGTACTAGTATGACCTAAAGATGTAAACAAATCAGTATGTTTTGGAATGGAATGGAATGGAAGGAGATAGTGAAATGGAATGGAATGGAATAAGTATCTCATTCCATTCCACAAATAAGTGTATGCCTAATGAGGTTCATGTCAACCAGTATTGTGCATCTAAGGTAATCCTTGCATTTTCTTGAAGTAGGGTTTATTAGACTGCATGCTTTTACTTAATAATTATACTACACGTACACCTTCGTCCAGTAGCTTATATTGTACATTCGCTGTTGTATTATTCCTGAAAGAGGATTATTATGAAACATTACATATGTGTCTTTGAATCTCACGGCAGGTTACATTTCAACCAATGTTGATTGAATGTTAACTAAATGTTTTTTGTTGTTTTTTTTTTTTGGTTTGTTCACTCTCACATTGCTATCCATGTTTTAGTATATTTTGTTCTTATAACGATGAACTGTACATGTTCAAGTTATATCAATAAATTACTGTTCCGTTCTGATCTATTAAAGGCTAATGATTGAACAGGCTATCTAAGGACCTGCCAATTTTCTTTTCTATGATCAATCATTTTAAAAAAGGGATACAACATGGCTTGATTCCTTAAATAGATAAGATGGAATAGCTTTTAACTTTGACACTCGGTTATCTCCTTTGGCATACCAACTAAAAGGCTATTATATAAGAACGTTTAAATTTAGAACTTTTATTTTTCTCAGTGCGGCGTTCAAATTTGTAATATTAGAAGTGTTATTGATAATTAACTTTAAGAAACTGTTAAAGACATTGAGACTATCTATTTTAGTCAGGAAAGAAGAATTTATCTACGACGTCTATTGTTATGGATAAAAAGAAAAATTAAACTTGTAGACTGTGTTCATAAAAGTGAATATGAAACAATTTTTTTTTTTCATTTGTGCCCATTATTGTAAGGATATAGTATTACAAATATAACTATGATATCAAATAAGTATATAATAAAATCTGTAAAAAGAATAAACCTTATTGTGCTGTCTTGATGTATATTTTGGTTGGTACTTATAAAAAAGCAGAAAATTATGAAAATGTTGAAAAATCGCTGGCAGTTTCAGCAACAGTGTGTGTGTTCAAAACAATTTTTCTCAAAAACGAGCCTGGTGACCCATTGTTTTTATTTGTTCATTGTTTTCAGCACAAATTTTCCTATCATATATGTGAATTTAAAAAAAATCTATGAAAGGAAACAAACTATAGGAATTCTCTTTAATGATGCAGTGCAAATAAAAGTGCTCCCTGCCATGTGAATCCATTACACACGTATCAGTTATACATTGTAAAACACAAAATTTAATATGCTCATGTAAAAATAAATACATCAAACCCTATGCATAAAACGTATGCACTCGATTACTCTGCAGAAGCTACAATAGAAAAAGCATTAAGAGAAAAAGCATTAAGGGCAAAACGAAAGAAGTTAGTGAACTCATATTAAAACAGTCCGTCTCTTGAGCTTAATGTCATGAGATACACCATCTGTCCCGTCATCGCACGATCACAAAAGAAAGCGTAGTCACCAACTTTAAAAGCTTTCGCCTTCTTTCACACTGCTTCAATTTATCTATAGTTGCAAAATTTTCAAGTTATAGATTTACATTTCCGAAACTAAAAATGTGTAAATTTACGGCGTCTTTATAAATAGCAAACGTTCTTTCTTAGCGTGACAACGGCGCTTTCTGACTAAATGCACGTGTATATTATATATAACAACATGTTATATAAACAGCCAATTAAGCGTTGTAACCTCTGGAATATTTCACATAGCAACTTTATGAGCACATGTGTCGTATAATTTTATCGCTGCAAAAGCTAATTAAACATTTTGATATAAATTGACATAATGTGGATTCTGTCTTATTATACATAAGCACACGTTGAGACACTCCAGCATTCGAATAAACGGCACAGAGTTTGTTTTCACGTCCTCATACGAGATATGTGCATTTTAATGGACGTTGTGACCGCAATAAATTTCTTAAATAAAAAAGGGCTATTTTCACATAATAAAATTTTGTTCTTTAACGGAATAGATTATGTTTTGAGGATTTTAAAAATGCAAAGAAAATCTAAGTACATACTTCCTAACATGCAATACACTCAAGAATATTATCGTTATTATAAAATATAAATAGCTGTAAGAAATGTTGCTTTTGCGTTGTTTTCAAGGTGAGAGAGGGTGTGTAATAGACTGTAGTAGGTATGAAAGTATAGTAGTGCAAACAGCTTGAGACATGTTAGAAAAACAGGGGGTGAGAAAATGTGGAGGTGTTAGGGATACTTAGAAACAATATTGAGATATAATGAATTCAGGAAAAGATTTTATTAATTTCAAAGCCAAATATTACACAGAATTGATTAAGATATAAAATATGTTTCTCTAGCGACACACTTAAAAGAATGGTTTAAATTACGTGTATTCTCTTTTCATCATATTTCATTATTCAAAAAATAGTCTTCCAAAACTAAAAAAGGCTAGAATGATTTAAAATCTTAAATGGCAAGAGAGATAGCATCCATGATCTACAGCTCTGTCCTAAAGCTGTAGATTTCTGCAGTCTGTCACAGAGGCAATGGTTAAATAGAAAAAACTTCGAGTATATTGTATCAATCAATGAGAAATTAAATTAATATGTATATCCTTACATGAAATGCAATTTTTAGTTCATAAAAAGAGAATACTTGTTATGCTTTCTTTTCATTGAAGATTTCAAATGTTAACTAAGAGTTAAATATATATATCAGGTAATTTCACAGAAAATAAAAACACTACACGTATCATGGCGACATTTTATTGATGCGGAGCTGCAAAATGTGTACCGTTTAAAAAATATATATAATAGATGTGTATTTGTTTTAAACGTAAGACGAAAACGTTGATATATCACACGGTGTTTGCTCGATGTAATATATTTCGATCTTAAACTGAAATGAACAAATACCCTTTATTTATTCACAGAAAAAGGCACAATATTTATTTATTTTATTTTCTATAGCTTAGAGTCACACCTACACCATTTGGGTCATAAGTAAGTTGTTTTTGTCAACATAAATAATACCTGCCATTAACATGTCTATATAATATTTTCCTCAGAGATACTAGACACTTTATATTACCTGCGAGGGTTTGCATTCACGAAAATTACATTCCAGAACATAACTGTAAATCCCGAAGTTTGAAATGGAAACAAATGTATAAAAGTAATTGGTTTCATTTTCCCTGTGATTTTCAATGTAACACGCTAAAAAAAATAGTGCCGTTTGTTTTGTGAGGACTTCGAAAAACATTTACTGTATAAATAGAAAACGATAACGAAAACGTTATCGGAAAAGTCGATTATGTCTTTATTGGTAAATCAGGGTTTACATCATGGTATATCATTGTTTTCTTTATAGTCAATACGATTCAAAAGTAGTACAACTATCAATAATAACATATTGTTACAAATACCGTGCGCAAGTAGTACTGATGTTCTAGTTAACTTTGTCACCAATATCGTGGCCAAGTCGGGTATTTGACAGAAGGTAGAAATAGGTACAAAGTTCATACTAAAAGCTATATTGCATAATATCGTCGTTGTGTCTTTGAATACAGTTAGGTTAGGTAAAGTATTAAAGAAAACAAAATATCTCAGAAAAGTCCCGAACTTTCTTCACTTGTATTGTCGGGGTATATTTACAAATTTCAGAGCGTCGTGATGTCCTGGAAACTGTGTAAAATATATGATTCTGATGACTATTTTACTGCGACATATCCTTAATTGATAAGTATGTGTTATACTAGTGCTACTTCTATAACTGCCAGCAGTAACGTAACAGCAGTAGTTCTGTTGTACTGTTGTTACTGATATAAAGTTTCAATAGTAACAGCATTAATACTGCTGCTACTGCTAAAACGTTCCACCAATAATAGCAGTAATACTGCTTCTACTCCTAAAACGTTGCAGCAGTAATATTTCTGTTTCTGCTTTAGCGTTCCTGCAATAATAGCAGTTATATTGAGTGGTAATAATGAGGTTACTGCTAAAATGCTACAGCAATAATAGCAGTGAAACTTTTACTACTACTTAAATGCTCCAACAATTATAGCAGTTACACTGCTGTTGCTGCTAAAACCTTTCCTGCAATGTTCAGATTTGTCTTGTAGTTTTCAACCGACATGCTCATATAAATGAATGAGATTTTGAAGAAAAAAGGAATTATCCTATTTGAAAACACAAACAAAGTGACCTTCATAGTAGCAGCGACCGAATTGTACACTTGAAAGTTTTAATCTGTTGCTTACTTTTAAATAACATGTACTTGATTTTCACGACCCTTTGGCAACATAGCTCATGGTAAAAAGGCATGCATTGATGAACATAATATAGCTCCCAAGGGTTTTTCCAACTACGCAACATCCTTACCCTATTGTATTTTGTCTGGGAGTAGATCACTCATACAGCCTCTGTATAAAATATCCTCTCCGGCACCCTCAAAACTCATAAGAAATCGCTCCCTAATTGGATTAGTGTTGTTATCATTTCTGGGCATTCTTTAACCCGATACCTGCTAAATTGCTATAATGAAATTGGCAATCTTTCAATCTGGACAGTACCACTGACTATTCAAAGGGACGCTTATCAAAAATACTGATTGACTGGCGAACAGTGAAGATCATGATCAGACTGCACGGATGTACAGGCTGATCATGATCTACAATGGTCACAAAGGCAGAATCAGTCGTGTTCAGCATGATAAGGGTTAAAGTATGCTGATATAGTGTATATTCAAATCAGATTTAAAACTTACCGTACAACTTGTTCAGTTGTCAATATCTGCACACTGCATACTTAACAAACATTTACTACGGTTGATATTCGTTCCATTTTGATGAAAATGTCTTTGCATTTAGCGACGAATGAAACATAACAAGAGCTGTACGAAAGACAGCGCGCTCCACTATTTGGTGATTTGACAGTAAAATGAATTCATGCCTCCGTAAGATACCTTTACTTTAAAGGGAAGATACACCAAGATATAAAAAGACCCTACTATTCAGCAGGGTTAAAGGTCAAGTATTGAAGAGATTTTGATGAGATGGAGGGGGTCCAAGCCCTTTACTTTTGCCAGCATATCTCTTCTATATTTTATGAAAAATTACTTCCCTTCTGTTTAACAGGGTTCCTTTTTGCTCCCGAATGAAAAAACAGCCGATATTTAAAAGGAGCTTTATAAACGGGGAGCTATCTTAAATAAAGTATCTGAAAAGGAAAATACATTATTTTAAAAAAAAAACTTATTATCAGACGTAGCAGTCAGAGATGGTAAAGATTTTTTGAGTTTCATTATCTTATTAATCCCAAAAGTTATTCCAAAAAAACAAAGTTTTCAAAACATTTTTAAAAGTATAAAAATTGGGTCAAAAATAAAATTTAAAATTGGGGGGATTTAACCACACATGCTGATTATAAAAATTTTTTAATTTCAAGCCTATCTCTAAAGTACAAAAAATAGTCTATAAACGAAGCTTGGAAAAAAAAAATAACACGAAAATAATTTCAATATATCAATTTGTGACATTGCCCTTTGGGTTTTAAGGGCCCCATCTCTGCACATCCTTTTTTTTTAATGGGGAAAATTTTATGTGAAGTTACGTTAGATTCACAAAAGAAACAAAAAACCCCTAAAATTACCAAAAAACTTTAACATTAAAAAATTAACCTAAGTAAAAACCCCTTTGGGGTGACCTTGACCTTGGGTATAATTGCCACCCTGCACATATTTGTTTTTTTTTTGGACTTTTTTAGGGGGAAAAGTTACAATATGAATAAGCATAGTAAAAAAAATAAAGAAAAAAAAGGGTTGCCGAAAACTTTAACCTTCAAAGGTTGGGGCACACCCCCCACGCCCGCGGGCGAGTAAAATAACCTCTATTCCCCGAATAGGGGACAAAAAAAGAAAATGCTCCCTTTTCCTAAGAAAAAAGCGATATTTATATAAAGACATTTGTATTTTGTTTAAAATGCTCTTACTCAAAACGCAAATGGGCCACTTCAAGTATGGTCTGAAACCCGGGGGGCTACGAGACGGTTGGCTTTTGCGCTCCAAAAAAAAATTTTGGGAGAAAATTTTTTCGTTTGGTGTTGCGTGTTTCATTCAATGCTTTTTTGGTTCTTAAAGTTTTAAAACTTTTTTCCCAACAAATTATCACCTCACGTATTTCAGACTTTAACGGGGCTGTTTGAAATGTCTAACAGACAAAAAAATATATCAGAGGGCACTAACTATGATTTTGTCTATTTTTTTGGACGAAAGGGTTTAACATAATCTTCAAATGCTTTTATATGTATTTTCAAATCAAAAAGCTTAACATTTAAAGTTTTAAAGGGTAAAGGTGTTTCCTTGTTCGGGCTAAATGACAAAAAAAATACTGTAAAAAAAGATTATGCTGAAATACCCCTCTTATAACCCTGGTGAAAAAGTCGGAAAAAAAGGGAAATGTCAAATCCCCAAATTATGATGTTACATTGTAATAAAAAAAGTTGCATTCATTCATGTTTTAGACCTAGCTTTTTGTGAAAGTGTCAGTGACTTTCAGCGTTTCTTTTTGTTTGTAAAAAAAAACGAACAAGAAATTGTTCGGAAGAGTAAACTTTGCCGATTTTATCTGACGATTTGATAAAACTTGTTCCGAAATCTTCTCCTCCCCCTTTAAAATTTTTGGGGGGAAATTTTGGCAGTTACTTGCGGAGAACGGTTTTTTTTGATACGAACCGGGAACACGGGTTTGGGTTTAAACTGCCCCCCGTTACAGACTGAAATACTGTTGAAAAACGGCGTTAAAAAAAAAAACAAACAAACAAAAAACCCTTTAGGGAGTAATTTTGAACGAGGGGACCCCTGCCTGATGGCCTTTTTTTTAAAAAGGGATTTAATGTAATACAAAACAAAATGAAGGGGCCCTGTGTACCCAAATTGCTTTTGATCCAGGATGAGATGGTATCAGCCGCTGTCGTTTTTTTTAAAGTCTGTAAGACATGTTTCATTTCTATAAAATGACATTTTTAATAAAAGTAAATTTCAAAACAAAAGGGAAGAATATGTTTGGGAAGTTGGAGAAATACGTCGACATGTTCTGCATTCCTCATAAATCAGGGCCCTACAAGCCCAATTTAAGATAACAAAATTAAGTCATAAACGACTGGGAATTTTTTTCGAAACTCCAGATGTTTTTTTGTTATTTTGAAAATACCTTTATAATGTTTTGGGGGAATTTAAAACCTGCTTGTTTGTCGTCTGTATGTTTTTTGTCTGTTAGCGTATTTTGGAAAAAAATCCCGCAGTTTTCAACCTAAAAATTTTGTGGCGGGACAGATTTTGCATCTTCTAAAACCTTAATTCGGGAAAAATTTTGGGCTTTTTAGAATAGTAAGGAGCCCCTAGATTGAATCGACAAATTTAAGAAAATAAGTTCCCAAACGGGGTTTAAAACGGCCCTGAGTGATATATTTTTCGCATAAACAAAAACCCGGGGGTTATTCTATAATAAATCACACTTGGGATTATTTTTCGTTTCTAACCGAAACAAGTACCAAACTGTTAAAAAATTTGGTAAATACTTTTTAGCCTGTACCCCCTGAATGGATACTTTCATTGCACGCGTTTGGTAATTGCAGTAACCGAAAATTTTGCTCTACATGTATGTAGGTTCTGCGGGTCGGGTTAGAATTTTTTAATGCTTAACAGGTGTGTCTTTGGGAACATGGTTTTTTTCGGGTTTCCCTTATTACATAAAACTTGAGTTTATTAATGTATCATAAAGTCTGGCTTATTTGTTACTAGAAACTATAGTTATGAAGAAACATTACAAACATTTCTGACGTATATTTCAAACTGTTGAATGATTATTACCAATGCTAATTAGGATGGGAAAAAATAAACTTGCTTCTTTCTGGCTCAAAATTTTCTTAACATGTATTTTTCCCGCACCCCTCAATCCCTCAGTAAAATGCCATATCAAAAAAATTTTTTTACCTGGACGCCCTGGTTTCGATAATGCAAATTTAAATAATTGTTTACTGCTGCATGTAAGGGGATCCCAAAAGAAAAAAATTTGTACATTATACCTAAACATTGTTTTTCTTTTGTTGCCTTATTAATCCACCAAGCCCGAGAATAGTTTTAAATTTAAATTACTTTTTTAAAATTTGGCAATTATTTTCGCCAGTTGAACTGACACGAAATGCGGGGTCAAAAAACACTCTCATTGCCCAAGATGCGAATGGATGGATTCTCGGGGAAACTCCCTGTTTTACCTAAAAAACCTAAAGCTACCCCAAATTAAATGGCAAAGGCACTGTTCAATTTTGCCGGGGCATTTACCAAAAACCCCAACGTTGGACACGGGAAACACGCAGTCTATTTAAACCCATGATGGTTAAAAAGCGGACTTTGTTATTTGTTTCCCTTTAACCCGGGGGAAAGAAACAATGCTGCCAAGTTCCATATCTAAGCCCGATGTTCAGTATGTGGTAAGCTTTGTTTAATGTAGTGTTTCTGCTCATTTATGTCGTATTTGCAGTCTGCAATGTATTTACATGTTTTTGCAATAAACCTTTGTATTAAATAACTATTTTTATCACCCGTAAAATAAAAAAAAACATGACGATTTTTCAAGAGAAAACTCATTTTTGTATATATATTTATTTCACAGTTTTTTGCACAAGGGGGTGGTTTTTGTCGGAGGAGATTCGCCATTAAAAAAGAGGGGGAGATTTGTTCCTTTGAAATTTCGCCGAAGAGTATTGTTTTTTTTTAAAATTACAATTGGAGGGATTTTGAATAAACTGTGAAACTGCGGGAGGAGAATGGTTTGCTTCTCCAACTCTGTAATTACTTTTTTTTTTTTGTCTTGGTTTTGTAATATTTTGTGCGGGATAAATTTTAGTTAGAAAACTTGAAAATAGTTTTCGTTCTCCCTGCCCATTTGACAACAAAAATGCTACGTTTTTCGACATTTTCCCCATTTTTACCAACTTCTAGCCTGATCACCCCAAAATCAAATTTAAGCTGCGCAGTTCTATCAAAATAGTCCAAATAAAAATGGTGCTAATTTTTCTCCCTTTATCGTCCCTTTTTCAAAAAACATCGTGTTTTTTTCCTACCTACGCTTTTCAGTTGAAATCATTTAGCATTCTATCGTTCGGCAGCTAGGTAAAAGGGCGGGTAAAATTTTTTATGAGGGCAAGGGACGAAAATTTGAAAATTCCCAAAATTTTCGCTGTACCGTGCGAAACATATCATAAATTTTCAAGTACTGAAAGTCAGAAAGGGGCTCCCAAAAACACGGATAAATCTGTGCGAAAAAGGTTTTTTGCAAATTTTTAGATATAGGGGGTTTCCATATAAAACTAAGGGACAAGGTTTTGTTGGTTGTTATGAACCATCTTGTTAACTTGTAAAGGGTGTGTAAGGAAATTAAGACACAGAGGTGAAAAAATACTTTGTTTGCTTCTTTGGGGGAAAAACATAAAAATGAGCAAACGGCCATAATGCCACGGGGAATCTAAACCACAAAAAAAAAATTTTAAAAAAGTCAATTCCGAGAACCACATAGGAAAATGAACAAATTCATATTTTTTTTCGGGGAAATATTTTATCAATTAAAATATGGTTTACACCGATTTTGGTTTAAAAAGTCACTGGACCATAAATTTCAAATAAAAACCGCGTTTACGAATCTTAAACCCCTGTATACAAACCCTGAGCCTAGGTCTATATCTTAAACATAGTTTACAGATGTGACTGTTAAAAACGTCCAAAAATTTTCTGAACCCAGGTTCACAGTGAAAACTTATTACGGGGAAAAACTGGGTTTTTCAAACTTATAAGCATGTAAACCTATTCTTTGGCGAAAAAAAGGGATAACGTCGTAA
Source organism: Mercenaria mercenaria (assembly GCF_021730395.1). NCBI lineage: Eukaryota > Metazoa > Mollusca > Bivalvia > Venerida > Veneridae > Mercenaria > Mercenaria mercenaria. The sequence goes on from NC_069372.1 coordinate 57,419,380, forward strand.
ACCATATTCACATCAAAACTAGGCCCAGTTTGAAAACCCAAAATTTAAAAGTTCAATCAAAACGGTCAACTATGGTGGCTGTTTTTCTCCCATGTGGTTCGTCGTTCTGGGCCCCCGCCATGACGAAAAATGACGTTTTTCCTCTTTTGGGCGTTTTTTCTTTCCCTTTCTGGCACCCCCCCCCCAAAAACGATTAACAAAGAAGAAACGCCAGAACGAAAGAAGACCTTAAAAAACGCCCCTTTAAAACTTTTATCTTGGCGGGGCGACGAACCCCAAGAACTTTTTTTTGGGGCGCCGTTTATAATGTCTTTCCCTTTCGTTCGTCCGTTGCTTCTGTGTTATTCGTTTTGGGGGGGGCGCCGAAGGGCAAACACACTGGCATAAATCACCACCTATCAATATGTTGAGTACAAAAAAGTTCCATTCATACAAATTTATTCATGGGGGCGAATTAATTTTTCCATCTTTTTAATTTTTTCTAAATATCTTTCAAGTATTTCCCGTTAAAAAAATAAAACTATTTAACACTTTAAAGAAAATGATATATTGAAACATAATTTTAAAACAATCTTTTCAACTCTTTTGCAAAATTATATTTGCCCAAACTTTTAAATTTATAAATTTTATTTTTTTTCATTCGTACTTTAAAATTTTTTGTTGAACTTTGTGGAATCTCGTTTTATGGTTTTTAATTTGGGAATAAATCGCCACCAAAAAAAACCCAAATTTTAAATTAAAGCAAATTTGTTGACCCGATTATTTCCATGCTAGCAATACTTACTTTTTTTCATGTAACTTTTCGCCTTCGACCCGTTGTTTTTTTTATAAAAACAAGAAAAAAAGCCTGTTACAGGACACTAAATGTTCGGGCAAAAGGGGCCCCAAAATGCCATTGCGTCCTGTACTGTTTATCTGAAATATTGATCTAAAACATTTTATTTTTAAAGCATGGGGCCAGACGAAATAAAAATGGGAAAAAAAATTTCAAAACCCGTTTAATTTTTTCGCAAATTTAGGTAAAATCCGGATTTGGTGACCGTTTCCTTTTTCGTGACTTTGTTACCTCGGGAAAAAATTAGACCCGGCCGTTTACAGGGAGAGGAAAATCGAACAAGTAACTTTATTTAACAAAACTACTCGACGCAGAAACCTTTGGTCTATAAACTCAAAAATCAAGTCGAATTTAAATCCCTTTAAAGTACACTTTTGATTTTTTTAGAAACGCCCCCGGGTTTAATACGATGCCCCACTGCCCTAAGGTAGCAATCCAGTTTTGGTTTTTTCGCACGCCAGCCGGAGACCGTCTTCCTTCGTTAAGCAAAAAAACAGAAACATTATTTAAAAGAAATAAAGCTTAGTTTTTGTATTTTTTAATTTTCTTAAAACTCAATAAAATTTTTTTCCATTTAAAAACGTTTTATCCTGGTAGCTAAATGACCGATTACTTTTTTTCAGTACCCCTTCTTGTTTAGGCCCTTTGTTTTTACTTTGCCCATAGACCCACAATAAACATTGCATTTCGCATCTGCCCAACTTCAGGACAAAATTTCCCTTTCAGGCGCTAAATACTTGTCAAAGTTTTTAAATGCCATTACACATCAAAAAAGCACAAAATCGCATTGAATTTTTTTTTAAAATGAAAAGGGGGGCCTTCATTTTGACATTTCCCCTTTTATTTTGGATTTTGACCCACCAATTCGCATCTAAGCGGGAAATACCAACTGCTAAAAATAATTTTTCCCTGGGCTTCCCAAAATTTGCCTTTTTTTACTCTTACGTGGTTTTAAATCTTTTTAATATAAAAACATTTACAGACTTTTTTTCAGCCTATCGATACAATTAGCTGCGTTAAAAATGTCAAAAGGGAGCATAATTTTTTCCTCTTTTTGCTTTCAAGTCAACATATCAAATGTACATTTACCAAGCCCAAATTTTTCCCAAAATCAGGAAGTTTTTATTGTCCATCTGTAACACTTGTCCAACGTAACATGGCCCCAAAACCGTAACCGTACAATACCCAAATTTATGTTTTTTTGTTTTGGATGAAAACTTATAATGACACAGATATTTTTCAGGACAAATGGCCGCAGCGTTTATTTTCTGAAAAACTCGCCCCATCATTTCTACACTGTTTTACATTACAATGATTATAAGGGAAATAAAATTTTGTTTAAAATTTACCATTTTCGTTACATTATTTCTAAATGGCTTAAATTACTTAAATAAAATTAAGCGCGGAAAACACTTAGAAAAGTTTTTTGGGTTTGGGGTTTGAAAAAACTTTGGCTAGGCTTCTATATTGCCTTATTCTCTTATCGTGGCTTTTTCTATTTTAATACAAAAACATTTACGACGTGTGTTAGCATAGTTGAAAAAAATAGCGCAGTTAAAATTTTGTCGGGGAATGCAAAATTTTTGTCTCTATTTTGCTTTAAAGTAAATATCAAAAAAATATGCAAAGGCTACATTTACCAGCCATTTTTCCCCAAAAATCAGTGTAAAGTTTTTTTTGCCCATACCGTAACACTTTCCTCCGAAACATTGTCCAAACCGAAACACTGAAAAAAACCCTAAATTTTACTTTTTTCTTGGATAAAAAATTTTAAAATGACAACAAAATATGTTTATGGACAAATGCCGCGACGAATATTTTCTGAAAAATGCCCCAGTCTATTTCTCACTGCTTACTTAAAATGACTATAATAAAATGAAATTTTGTTAAAATTGACCATGTTTACGTCATTAAACTAAAATGACTTCTTCCGACCCAAAAAATGAAAGGGGCCAAAAAAGACGAATTTTGGGTTACTTACCCCACAAAATGCAACCTTTTAAAAACCTGGCAAAAATTTTAGGAAAAAAAGCGGGGGTTAACAATGCACAGTGCCTTGAAACAACCTCTCCTGTATTTAAATCTGCATAAAAAAAATATCTTCAACCGTTTATTTTTTTCATACTCCTTTTTAAATTTGGCCTCTGTTTTTTTACATTTGACTAACCAAGCAATAACATTTCGCATTTTCCCCCATTTTCCCAGTTCGACTTTAATTTCCGTTCAGGTCGACGAAAAACTGTCAAAGTTTTTTTAAATGCCCATTCACGCAAAAAGCACAAATCGCTTTAAATTTTTTTTAAACGAAAACGAAGCCTTCTTTTTGCATTTCCCTTTTTTTTTGGATAGCCAATTCGCATCAAAGGCGGGAAACTCCCAAATTTGCCCCTCCTAAATGTTTGAAAAGAGAAGTTAAAAAAACAAAAGGGGGGAAAATTCAGGGGTTTTGTTTTAGCAAACTGTATTTTTTCCTTTAATAAAATTAACCCCCTTTTTCCCTTTTTTGGTTTTTCAAAGGGGGGGGTATGGTTTAAAATTGGAATATAATTTCCTGAAAATCGGATATGTCAAAAATGTCGAAAACCGGGTTTTTTATATGAAATAAAGAACGCGGTTTGGGTGTTCACCTTCTTCTACAAATCGAAAACAAAAAGTGAATTTAAGGGCGTTCGATCGGATAAAAAAAAAGGGTAAGTTAAGTTTTTTCAATGAAAAACTAACTGAAAGGAATAAGTTATCACAAAGAGTAAATTTCACCACAGCCTATACCGGGAACGGCCCACGACTCCCAAGAGTTTATTTAATGCAATTGAACGAGTTAAAGCCAAGGGTATGAATTTTTTTGTTTTTTTTTGTTGTTATTTTTTATTTATTTTTTAAAAGGACGAACGTAATGTTTTTAAAGGATTTTTTCATAAAATGAAGAAAAAATTTCAAAATAGGATACTGCTTTTATGAATCATTTCTGATTTCAGGATTAGATCATGCAAAAAGAAAAATTTTGGGGTGTAGCTAACCAAACTTTTAAAATTTTCATTACAGGATAGTCTGTTTTGTGAAAAATGAAAATAATCTATTTTAATTTGATTTAAATAAATGTATCTACTTTTTGTGTTTCAGATTTCTCCTAATATTTTAATGGATACTAGAAATTTGATACCTTTTTAACGCTTCAGAACCCGGAAATGAATACTAAGTGTTTTCTGAAAAACGAACTGGGTTTAGATATCACGTTTTTAATTACAAACCATTTTTAAGAGGTAACATTTTGTTCATTTTTTCTTGTTTGTAGGTAATCATTCTACAAAAGTGAAAAAAATCCGTTATTGGGCTTTTTAAAGCTTTTGAACACACTTACTTAGGAACTATAATTTCACTCCCAATGCTTGCAGCCCTAAAAACTTTTCAAAATACATTCACGGGAAGATAAGTTTTTGTAACTTTTGGGCAACGACACTAATAGAAAAATGGCGCAAAAAAAAAAAGGGTGCCCGCATAATGCGGATACAAATAGTTCTCAGTTTTTTGCCTTAGAGCTATTTTCTTTTTTTTTTGCAATTTTTGCAAAAAATCAATGAAATTTGCGACATTAGGTAGATTTTTCTAATGAATAACAACAACAAATTTTTTTTTCTGGAAATTTTTGATCTAAAACCCCAGTGAAATTTGGGGTCTCTTTTTTTTAGCTGATTTGCATTTTGTGTGTTGACTGAATTTTTTTTCTTGCATAAAAACATGACCCCCACTTTTCTTTGTTTTTTTTTAGCATTGACAATACCCTTTGGAAAAATTGGGTTAAGCTTTAAAATTGGTCGATGTGTGCTGCGGCCTTGGAAAAATCAATTTTATTAGAAAGAACGCAAATATTTAGGTTTATACCTGTTCCTCAAGGCAGAGTGAAATTTGCCGACGTATATATTATATGCATTGATATAAAAGGACTGACCCAGGTTTTTGTAATATTGGGCCCGTTGTTAAAACTTGACTTCGTGATTGTGTCTAATTTAAAAAAAGCTACATACAAAAATACAGTATATACTCCAAAAAAACCGAACCATTTCTTGAAATTGAAGCTCTCCTATTTAAGCTTAATGGGGAAACTGTTGTTTTGGCCGTACTGGAAGCGAATCCCGCTTATAGTTTGACTTTCGCCGCGTAAAAAGTAGCGTTTTCCTGGGTTTATAGATATGTTTTAATACGTGAACAGTACGAATCCGCGTAAAGTTTCTTTTTTAGCGATAAGCGAATCCTGGATATTTGCTTTCAAAAGCGTACGAGCGAAATTTGTATAGTTAGCTTTTTAAATTTGCGCACATGTGGGAAACCTGGGATAGTTAACTTTCTCGCGCACATGTGCGAATCCTCGTATAGTTAAGCTTTCAATTCGCCACTGTACGAATCCCGCGTATAGTTAAGCTTTCAATACTCGTAAATGTAGCGGTCCCTGCGTATAGTTTTGCTTTCAATCGCGTTTAATTAGCGAATCTGTGTTATTAAACTTTCTTTTTCGACAGGAGCGAAAACCGCGTATTTAAGCTTTCATACTCAAAATAGCGGTCCCCGCTATAGTTTTGCTTTCAATACGCGTTATGAGCGAAACCCGTTATAGTTAAGCTTTCAATTTTGCGCCATGTTGCGAATCCGCTAGGGAAAGTTTTTAATCCTTTTAAATAGAGGAATCCTGCGTATTGTTAATCTTTTAATCGCGCCATGGTGCAACTTTCAAATTTTGGGAAAACTTTAAATACGCACACCCGAACGAAACCCTATTTTTAGGTTTCAGGGCTACAAAGGCTAATCCTTTTTAAAATTAAGTTTTTAAACAAACTATTTACGGATCATGCATTATTTACTTTCATTAGCACCCAAAGAAAAAATCTTGCGTATAGTTAAATTTCCAAAACGCGTTTAAAAGAGTGAACCGCTATTTTTAGATATTTTGGGGAATCCGCAATAGTTAATAGCGATTACTGGGTAAAGTTAAGCTTTGAAAAGGGGTCCTGTGTATAGTTAAGGGTTTCGTATGCATCTTAAGTGAATTTTCTAAAAATTTAAGTAACTCGCCACATAACGAAAATACGATAGTTAAGTTTTCTCGTCAACAGCATATACAACCCGCATTAGTTAGTTTTCAAAAAACTACCTGTTTAACTTTTTCGTCCCTCCGTCTCTCTCCCCCATTTGGCATAAAAACTCTTCCTACGTTTGTGTCACTTTAAATCATCTTATACATTGGCCACTGATGACTACATTGTTTGTGTTTAAATGTGCGGAAAAGAAATGCCTTTTGTTTTATCTGTAGTTCATTTTGGGTAAGCACGGTTTTCTCTAGTTTTAAATGGCAGAAGATGAAAATCTTTAGGGACTGTATTAATTCTATTTCAACTGTTTTTTTAATCGTATCAAAAAATAGTTGGATACACTGACAATTTAAGGTATGTCTTTGGGAAAAAGACCTGTTAAATCATTAAAATAACGTATTGGAAAAGTTTCTACGAGAGTCGCCATATATTGTACAACCACTTTTCACCTCCAGCAACAGAGAGCAGTGCGCTTCTATATAATAGTAGAATTTAAATAATTCGATCACGGCCCTTGCAGAAACATCCTGTTTCTCTGATTAAAAAAGTAGATGATAAAAATTTGGCCAGTATCAGCTGAATGATTATTTTTGAGTCATCCGCCTTTTTGACTTAAACATATTTCAAAAACATGTGTACTTTGTATACACAACTTCTGCTATAGTGTCTATCCTTTCTCCAAAATAAACGAACGTGCCCTATTTCCGATTTTGGGTATTATTTAATTTTTTAAATTTCCTGAAAATTTTTCGTGTGGTATTGGGAAAGGTGATGCTCTGGCTCCCGCCTGCGTCAAAAATACTAAAATTCCCCCCGCTGAAGCTATAGTCTGTTTAAAAAAATTTTAATTAGATGGCAAAGGTTCCCCTTCAGGGTGGGGACTTAGGCCCTGGGGTCTCTTTTTGAAAGTTAAATTTTCTATCAAACATTTTCGGGGCATACACTGTTGACTTTTTTTTTTATTTGGGAAATACTCACTTAAAGGGAAAGAGGGGGGAACTAACGTCCCTCAAGACGGGGCAGATGTGACTTTGAGAATGCCTGTCACCGTGCTTGGAACAAAATCAGAGAAAAAGCTCAAATTTGTCCGGAAGCAGGAAAATCTTTTCTAACTGTCAGTACACCTGGTCGGTCAAAAAGGGAAAGCTTCTCTTTACTGCTAGCAGCGTGCTGCCAACAAGCGTCTGTATTGATGGCAAAAAAAATGTCTTACCCCAATAGAGACTCGGATGTACTGTGAAAACTGTAGGTCCTGCACAAAATGTATCGGGCCCCAAACTAGTTTGTTTTTTCTAAGCCAACCTGTCTTAAGAAAATAAATTGAACAATTAAACTTTAAAATGGTTTTCTATAATATAAATTTAAACTTTTTATCTCACTTGAAAAACCAATTTTTTGTACATGTAAAAAATATTTTTTATCAAAAAGCAAAAAAAAAAAAATAAATCAAAAGTAAAGAATGGTTTTTCTGCCGTTTTGCTCATTTTAATCATTGTTGTTTTTTTAAACCCTTTTTTTTTTCAATAAATTTCCAAAAAATGCTTATGCGATGGGGATTTCAAAAAAAAAGTTTTAAATATTAACATTAATAGCTCACTTTTTCCAGTTTTTTGTCAGTATATAATATTACTACAAAAAGCAACAAAATAATCAAATAACGATAAGGGTTTTTCTGCACTTTTGCTCTTTTATCTTGTTAGTTTTTAAAACCTTTAATTTTTCTAAATTCCCAAAAAGCTTTTGCGATAGGGTTTTTAAAAAATTGCTTATAAAAAAAAGGGCTGTCTTTTTTTTTTCAGCTGAAATTTAAAAAAAAGGGGTGTCATAAAAGTTTTTTATAAAGGCCCTCTATGGGAAAAAAACTTTTTTTATATTTTTTGCAAGTAGAAAAAATTTTTACAACGTAGTTTTTAATGAAACTTTTTAATTAACAGATTTTAAGACACGTTTGAAATTATTTAATGTTCGAACGTTTTAATTACATTTTACTTCAAAAAATGGTAATGCTGACGCTTAAATAAATTTTCATGGGTTTTTCATTAACCCCTTTAACGGTTTTTATTTTTATACCGGTCCGGGGTTTTTTTTCTATCCTAAATACGTTAGCTATTATTTACGGGTTTTCAGACGTGCGAAATACCTTAAAGCCCCCATGTTGCATTTAAATTTTTTTTCGCCCCTTTTACAAAAGTTCTGTATCGCTTTTTCCAAAAAATCATTTGGTGTTTTAAAGTGCGCTTTTAAAAAAAAGTATAATTTATTTCAGATATTTACCAAAAAAATTTGCTTTCTTCACTTATTTTTTAAGATTTGTTTTTTATTTGTTACATAGGGGGCATGGATGACGGGGATGAAGAATAAAAACAACTTCCGTAACAAAAGGGGGTGGCTTTTTTAAAAAAAAACAAGAAATGTTCAACACGTTTAGAGGGCCCGATAAAAGACAAAGAAAAACATTGATGCCCTTTAAAAAAAGGATGGCATACTTTCCCAAAATGAGGAAATGAGAAACTTGATAGAAAATATCCGGAAAAAAAAACGTGAAGTCATGGATCGTGAACAAGAACTATACTTTGGGCAAAAAGAATTAAAGTTTTTCTCCCCTGATCGGGCCCATGAAAAAAAAAGAGAATGCAGAGCCGTTACAGAATTTTCCCGTATGGATGCGGGGCACAGTTTTTTCAATGAAACTGATACAAAGACTGTAAATGTGCAGTAAAAAATTTGGGCGAAGTAGCGAGGCAAGAGGGACAAAGTTCTAGTTTTAAGAAAAAGCGATTTAAAAAATCAAATTTGCACAAATCTTTAGGACATGTGAATCGTAACGAAAATGACCCCCAAAACTGCCCCCAAGTAAGAGGTGAAACCAAGAAGGGGACAAATCAAATCAAAACACCGTAAAGCGTGTTTTTGTTGATTATGTCAGCTCAGACGGTACGATAAAACTGCTGATGGAATATAGTAAGATTAAGAGGCTTGATTGAAATTTTCAACATCAGGATCATTGTGACCCAGTAGCACCCAAAATATCTGTTGTACTGTCAGAATGAATCGTGTGAAAAATTTCAAAGTTTCAGTTTTTATCAGTCGGCAGTTCTTGTCTAAGCTGAGAAGGATATCTGTAGAATTGGAGGTTGGGGGGGAAGGCATACTGTTGGAATGCTGTGGATATCTACCCGGGTGGGCTGGTGTCAAAATCTACAATACACCGTACTCTACTGAAAACTTTTTGCCAAGATATCATGGCCGGGATATATTTAAAAACGGTCACTCAACAAATGGGTGTCAGCGGGGGAAAAGTTATCCTAACAATTGCGAGATGGAGCCCTGTTCTTGGGAAGGGGTTACACGGTACAAATGAAATTTAGGGGCAAAAACTAGCCAAAGAGGTGTGTGGGTATCAGCGATGGAACCGTGTTCCTGTCTGGGGAAAATGTTCACACTTTTTGTGATGTTTGTAGAATGGAAAAACCTCGGGAGTTAGTACCAAAACGCTGGTCTGACGAATCCGGTCGCATTGCATTATGATGCTAAAAGGAAATGTTTAATTGTAACATGTAATCCTTCGGACAAAATAATTATTTTTGACTTACGTATTAAAATTTCATAACTTGTACTATAATGAGGGCCCCTTTGGGTAAATAGGTCGAATTTAAGTCATAAGAGTTATGCACAAGGAAATATCAATAAATAAAATTTTCAAAACGATATTTTTTAGAAAAAAAAGAAAAAAAAATATATCAAGAGTGATTGTTTTCCCTTTTAAAAAAAAAAAATAAAATCTGTCACGTTTTTCCGTTTAAATTTCAAATATTATTTTCCCTCAATAATTTTTTATGTACTAAATCAAAAAAGGGGTTTAATGTGATACACTGAAAGAATTAAACTCACTCCATATATGGGAAAAATTTTTTTTCGCATTTTTTTTGTAAATTTTGGGGGGTTCATGTATAATATCAATTAATCCCAAACTAAACGGGTTTTCAACTTGTTTTGCTCCTTGCCATGGAAAAGCATCTGTAAAAGATTTTTAACCGCGCGTCCCCGCAGAACCCTCTCTTAATGGGGAACGCTCAAACCCTTCTCAAAACTCATTGACTGAAAAAGAATGGGGGTCAAAAATCCCCCACAGAAATAGAAGGTGTTCAAATCCCCTCAATGGATGTCAAAAACCTTTGGATAAATTTGGGGGGAGCAAAATCCCATTGGCAAAAATGATGGGGTTTTTCAAAACCCCAATTGATTCCCAAAAAAAACAATCACACAAGGCAAGAAAACAAACTGGGGAGTCAAGCATTTTTTTATTTTTTTTTTTTTTTCATTTTTTTGAGAAATTTTTTAAAAAAATATCCTGAAAATTTAAAAAACCAAAAAATAAATTGACGTTTTCATAAGCACTTTTTGTAGATTTTACGAAATAATCTAGTAACGCCGAGGCTCCATCCTTTTTTTTTTTGCCAAGATTTAAAAATGGTTTGTGTTCAAAAAAACTCTTGATACTTCTTGTTTTATTTTTTTGCGGGGGGCCGTTACTTAAGGTGTCACCCCCGTATTTAAGTATTCCGGGGGTTTTTATCCTAGGAAGTAGTTCTTTGAAATTTTGAGGGTTCCCAATTTAACGTTCCCCCCTTGGGCATGTTTAAATTCCCAAAGTATTTATTTTATATGTCTACATTTTTTTTTCATTTCTGATTTTGAACAGTTGTTTTTGTGTGGGTTTTTTAGGATACTTTTTGTGCGGGAAAGGATTAAAAAAAACACCGTCTTGCCCACTACGTGTTTGTGGGAAATTTAACATGGACTAATCTTTGATGTGTAGCAAAAAAGTCATCGTTTATGGGGATTTTTTCTGTGAATTTTTGACTGGGTAGTATTTCTCTTTAGAAAAACATACTTCAAAACTGCAATTTTTTTGTAAATTCCAATCCATGTCCAAAGGTTGTTTTACTATACGCAAAGAAGGAGAGATTTAACTGGCCGACACCCCTTTAAAGAGAAGGGTCGTTTTCTTATGGGGGAAGAGCCGAGGGGTTACTTTGTCGCAAGCTGTGGGTTTTACATATGCTTGCTTTTTGTAAGTCTGTACAGTTTTTATATAGCAGTATAAAATATGATTAAACTTGTATGTTTGCGGAAAAAAAATGCTGCTTCTATGTTATAAAATTGTCAAACAATGTGTTTTCGTTGAACTTTTGTTTCTTTAATATCTTTAGAAGCAAAAATTGACTAAAATGTAATCCGTAGGCCTTAAATTTACTGCACGAAACCAGTTCGATACTGTTGTATTTAAAAAGCATGACTCTAACAGCGTAATATTTAATGATAAAATAGTAAGCTACCGCGATGACAGTCATTAAACAAGGGAGACAAATGCGTTTCGGTACAAATTTAAAACTATAACATTTTAAAAAGTTATGTTTTTTGGTTTTGCATAGGGGAATTTTTTACTTCAAAGAAAATTTTTAAGCACCATCGAGACCTTAAAATTAGGGAAAAACCGTCTTTTTTTCAGTTTAAAAAACAGAAAAATCAAGATTTAAGACTCCCCCTTTACAATATCTCCCCCCGAAGAATCGAAATAAAATTTTTTTGGTTTCTGAAAAAAAGTAAGACGATTTTTTTTGGGGAATAACCCCCGCTTAAAAGATTGCAAAATGTGGGCAAGTTTACGTTCTATGGGGGCTAGGGCTTTGAGTTCAACCCCCGAGTCTCCGTGGCGGTTTGATACAAACATTATTATATTATACTAAATCACTCGTCCTCTACATTTGATTCATGTGGGAAGTGGTAGATATTTGCAGAATTAAATTAACATGATTAGAATCAAGGAACATTTTTTCCAAACCCAACATAATGAAAAAAAAGTTGAAAAAAAGGCCCGTTAAATTTAAACAAAAACTGCAACAAACAAAATTTTGTAAATTGTTTTTGGGGGGTATCACAAATTTTTAAAAACCGGTTTTCGTAGCAAAGCAGTTATTAGATAGATATGTCGTCGGGCGTGCGGGGGTGCTGGTGTAAAAATTGGTTTTCGGGAAAAAACGTCATTTGGAACAAATTTTTAGAACCAAAATTTTTCCTTAAAAAATGGAAGGGAAGAGACAAAGGTCGGGTTTGCTTTAGGGTTTTTGGGGGCAGGGCAAGGGCGCTGTTTCTAAAAATAGAAAAATTCGTTTCCCCCTAATACCTTTTGTTTTTATTGATATATTGAAAAAAACTTGGCCTATGGGTAGCTTAAGAAAATAAGGGTGGAATTGTATTGTCACGGGGGCAAGTTTAAGGTCAGGGAAACTGATTTTACTTCAAACGGGCTAGGCGTTCGCTAAAACTTCATTTTAGTCAGAAGGGGGGTCGGTTCAAATCCACCGGTGATCCAATTTCTTTTTTTCTTTTTCTTTTTTTTGTTGGGGAAAAGGGGTTAAAGGGCACGTTACGAAAATATGTCTTTTTCTCATTGTGTCATCAAAAGATGGTTTTTTCCCCTTTATAATTTTAGTTTGAACTTTCACACTCCACCAACTTTTTGTATCAAACTTTTTTGCAAAAATTTGGTTTTAAAGGATTTTTGGGCGCTGTTACTAAAAAAAGACAAATAGCTTCCCTCAATATCGTTAGTTTTGGTAAACTTTTTGCGTATACTTTTTAGGGTTTTTTATCAACACAAAAGGGTTTCCAAAAAACCAAACCAACATAAACTGGTCAAAAGTAAAAAAAAATCAGATAGGTCCTTTTTTCCAACAACTGTCAGGGAACAAAAATTCTCATTGTTTAACTCCATTGTTCAAAATTTAAAAAATGCACACTTTTTTCATGGGATGCATGTCGTTATTTTATAATTTAGTGGGCATGATGAATTTTTTAGTGCAGAGGATAATGTAAAATTAGCATGAATTCCTTTAAAATAAAATTTTCGAAATAAAAACGTTTTAAGATCTATCTTTTTAGCAAAGTTATTTTTTTGTTTTCAATGGGATAATTGGTTTTTACAAAATTTATTATTAAAAAGTAAAATTTTAAACCCAAAAATGAAAATAACAAAAAAAATTAAAATTTGGGACGCTTTTGTGTAAAAAAGTAGCTAGATTGCGTATATTTTAACTTCAATGAAACATTTTGAAAATGTTTCTTTTGCAAGTCATTTTTATGAATTTTCTTACTGTTTTTGGGAGATTTTTCTTCAAATAATTAACACAAAAATTCATTTTTAAACGAATTTTAATTCAAAGTTTTAAGGGAGTGGTTTTAATTACAAACATTTTAAGGGAGCGATAGGTAAGACCTATGTATGTTTTTAAGCAATTCAAAATTCTCTGAAAGCAACTTCCACGACTTACTTTCCTTTAAAAAAAAATAAAAAGCTGAAAAAGCATATGGTTTACTTATTGAAAATTTTTTTTATACAGGTAACGTTAGCTCTTTTTTCAAGTATAAGGGTTTTTAATTTTGTTTTTAAAAATTAAAGGGGGAACTTCAGTGTACATTAATTTTTCAACTTAAACTGTTCAAACAACTTTAAAAAAAAGTTTTTTTTGCGGGGGCCTCTCATTTACAATTATGTCAGCAATTATCAGCTGAATAGAGAGCATTCATGAGTGGAAAATATTGATACTAAAATGGTGTAGGGGTTTGTTTGCATTATAAAATCTTTAATAACTTCTTTCAAGTAAATTTTTGGTATGGGTTTGGTAAGCTTACAATAAAGAGCATGCCATTCTCTTCCACAGTTTTTCAAGCGTTTTAGACTCTTGGCTAGTTTTGGAATCTGACTTTATTAAAAGACAAAAGGAAGTTCAGTATAGGCTCTTTCAAAGTGTTGAAAGTAGATTAAACTTACACTATACTCTATTGAATTTATATAGCTGTGGAAACTCTTGAAGATATAGACTATAGCTGGGGAAATCCTAAAATCGTTGAAAAACGGTCAATACAAGAGTTGTCCATTTTGCTTCAGATATTTTGAAAAAGTCATTTTTTAAATATCAAATATTTCTATTTTCACACGGAGAAGGGGAAAACCATAAATATATTTAGAAAATTGGTGCACTTAGCTATCATTTCACTCTGAAAAAAAAATCTGTAAAGATGAATTTGAATTTTTAGGTACCATCTCTACAGTAAGTATACACTAAATGTCCATGCAGCATAAAAATAATTGTTAAAGGTTTTCATTCACTTGCATGTACACGGCGACAAACCCGCGTGACTTATTAGCTAAGGTTGCGAGTAAAATCGAACAAAAACTGGCTCGATTCAGGTTACATTTTCGTCGTTCATTTTCTTAATACTCGATGGATTTTCACAAACCAAAGACAAACACCTGTTCCATACAAAGATGCACCCTCGACAGCCGGAAATATCAAGGGGAATGCTGAGTTTAGAAAACTAAAAAAGTGATTTTCTGAATGGAATTTCCCGTGGTATGGTTGGGAGTATTTTCAGGAAAAATGCGTAAATATGCAACCTCTTATCACTAGCAACTTGAATAGCACATAGTTTTCTTATTATATCATAGTTATGGCCAAAACCAAAATATTAAAATAAATGCTAGACTCGTTTCTGAAAAAAAACACAACCTTGCTATGGTTCAGAGCATTTTCAGAGTGCTATGGACGAGAGCAACCAGAACTTGTGTGTCGTTAAATCAGACTATTTTTGTGATTGAAACTTCCATTTGAGATGCGTTTGTCACTAATTTAACTTGTGTCAGCATATTTCATTACCGGACTGAGTCTCAGTGCAAAGCCAGAGTTGGTCTGATTAAGGTTGAACCTACATTCGTAATGGTATAATTATGTTTACTTCTATTAAAACTGATCAAAAGTATATGATAAGTCTATTTCTAATTTCATTCTGCCATACAGTCAGTCCTACATTATCGTGAAGCTTGCTGCTAGCAGAGAAACCCCTATTTGGTAAAACTAAATATTTCAAACGTAGGGAGCTATCTGCTACCGAGTCTCATTCATATTTTAATGTCATATGTTCAAGAAATAAATACACTGGAGAAATTCTTTAGGGGACCTTTAACAGCCTAAAATCAACCTCATAACACATGCTTTATATAGTGAAATTAATTCAGAACTTAAAAGTAAATTATCATGAATTTCAAAAGGCATCTCCTGTTATAGATTGCTAACAGGGAACTTTGTAAAGTAATACTTCTTCACATGTTCAAATAATAAATTCTCCTTTCTAATTTCAGTCTAGCATAGTACTTTCGTATTATCGAGCATTATGCTAGCAGAGAAAACCAAATTCAAGGTAAAACTTTACAACTCTTGGTTTCTCAAATGTTATGTGTTTTGTTTTCAAAAGGTGTCTTGAACAGTTACTTAATGGGTCATTTAGATAATCGGTAGTGATTAAACTGTTACAGAAATGTCAAATTTGTACTGGAAGTAACTGTACTTATAAACTACATTTGAATAATGAGTTTATATTTCTATGGAATAATATTTTAGCAAGTATCTGTTAAAACTGGATTAATATCTGTTTTCAGTGATGACTCTTTCGATATCAAAGCAAGTGCGAGGGTCAAAGGTAAACCGAAGGAGGAAAAGATCTCCAAAAGTAGAAATGTTTTACTCAGAGGATCACTAGGTGTTCGGTGCGGTGGAGGAAAAGCACAAAGAAACGACAATAAACTTCTTCCAACTATTTGAATGGGCATATCGGAGAACTAAATCTACTGAAACCTTGTTCATAACTTAACAAAATATTCTTAAATACACTTCCAACTCCGCATGCAGATGTCTCCAGAATAAAACGCCAGATTTACTGTAAGAGTCTATATTTTGAATAAATGTTTGTTTTATCATTCTGTGTTCATGTTTCATATATGCTTTATTGCATTATAAAGTTCTTCTTGTATATTACGATTTTAATTATATCAAGAAGGATTACTGGTCACACCATATATTTATGTCTCCAACACAAGGGGAGACATATTGTTTTACCCTGTCCATCCGTCAGTCCGTCTATCACACTTCGCTTCCGCCAAATAACTAGATATCCATATGACACAGAGTATTCAACCTAAGGGTTTGCAGTCCCTCTGCCTCAATTATAATTGCCAAGTGCCGGCTAGTCTGCGGTTTTCAGTTTCCGATTCGAACTGCGAACTGCAAACTGGTCTGCAGTTTTCTATTCAAAATGAAAGTATATGTGAACGTTTCCTTATAATTTAAGTACTAAGTTAGTGGTTGCTAAGTAGGGGATATTGGTCTGCACTCCCTTCCCCTCCATAAATTTTGCAAACTGCCGACTAGTCTTCGGTTCTCAGTTTCAGATTCGAATTAAGAACTGCAACTGGTCTGCAGTTCACGATTCAAAATGAAAGCCAGTATATTGGAACGTTACACTTATGATTTTAATACTTAGTAAGTGGTTGCTGAATAGATGTAATGGGCCTGCAATTTCTTAGAACTGCACACTACAATTTAGGATTCGAATTGTGAACTACAGTTTGCAATTCAAAATGAAAGTATATCGGAACGTTACTTTTATAAGCTTAGTTTTAAGTAAGTGGTTGCTAAATAGAGGTAAAGGGTCCCCACCGTTTTACCAGCAAACAGACGGCTATTCTGCAGTTCTCAGCTTATAATTCAAATTGCAAGCTTTATAGCGGTTTGAAGTTTGTGATTCAAATTACAAAAATTATATCTGTTTTCTTTTTGTTTTGTTTTTTCGGGGTTCAAGATATATACAGTACAGAGATTCATTTTCTCACAACAAACTGGTATTGTCTTTAAAATTGAAGATTCCAGTCACTTAATTGTTTTGTAATTCAAAGTGCATAACATTTTTTATTTTGCAATTTATCATTTATATTGAATGGTCATTTGTTTTTGTGTGTTTTACATGTGACACGCTAAAGTCAGGGAAGCGTCTGTCATTATCTTGCCCTATCCTCCCACTAAAATTAGTTGTCTTTATTCCGAAGGAGTCGCCTATATGGATTACTACTGGCAACTATAATTAAATTTAAATGCAAACAAACCAGACTTCGATACCCCGCTTCTTTAGTTAAAGTTATTAACATTTGGATAAGAGTTCCGTGCATGGGTGCTTTACATTTGGAACAGTAAAGAAGAATGGAAGATTCTTGAAGTGGAGCGCCCTCTGTATCTTGGAGGAGTTTTCTAATGAAATTGCTAGCATTTTTATGGAGGAGCCGCCCATATCAATTACCGGTGACATATATAGATAAGCTTCAAATTAATATAAACAAAGAAAACATGTAGAAATTATAGTGTGTATGTCACGGGTCGTAACATTTTATTTGCTGTTTTAAACTAATACTTTGCCCTCGCGAAGCCAAATTTCCGACAAAGTCCGTCAGGTTTTATTATGTTTGTATCGTCTGCTGTTTAATTGAATCGGATATCCTCGGTAATGTACGTTATATCACGAATATTAACGGAGATTTCCGAGGCACTTCATTCATGTACTTGTCCGAACAGTCTTTGTGAATTCTTGTCATGTATGACCAGTCTTCTTGGTTGTCTTACCGGTTTGAATGAGAGATAGAATGAGAAATAAATACACTTGTGTGTTATTTTTAATCTCTTAGCACTTTTCACCGCCAAATTCCTTCTGCCCTCAGAATAGTTTATTATTCTTACGAGTAAGACGGTAAAATCCAGAGAAAACTTGTTCTCGGTGATTCCGAGGGATCTACTTTTCAGATTATATTAATTAAAATCATTTAGAATTCTTTCGATTACTTCAATTAATTCACCAGTCGCTGTGATAAGGAATATTTTGAAATATCGTTTATATTGTAGTTTGTATTTCTTTACATAGGGCGTGAATTATTATTTGTGCAATTTTAGTATTATTTTATCTTTATTTTATCACGATTGCTAATTTCATCCTTATTATGTTTTCGACTTTTTATATTACGGAAAATAAAACAGAACGAACCTACGCCGGGAGTTGATATATGTTAGCTCTGTGACATGTACATATTTCAATGTTAAGTCTGGTGAAGACATATACACCCATTATAAGGAATCGTCTTCAGCCATGTATGGTCAAATGTAACTCTTGAATGGCTTCTCGGTTGCGCATATATCTATTTATTTATTTTGTTGGGTTTAACGTCGCACCGACACAATTTTAGGTCATATGGCGACTTTCCAGCTTTAATGGTGGAGGAAGACCCCAGGTGCCCCTCCGTGCATAATTTCATCACGAGCGGGTACCTGGGTAGAACCACCGACCTTCCGTAAGCCAGCTGGATGGCTTCCTCACGTGAAGAATTCTACGCCCCAAATGAGGTTTCGAACCCACATCGATGAGGGGCAAATGGTTTGAAGTCAACGACTCTAACCACTCGGCCGCGGAGGCCCCCTGGTTGCGCATATAAAATTCCTATTTCTGGATATGATTTTATTGAATGTTTTTGTTGTTTTTTTTTAGATAATGCAGCGGTTTTTCAAGGATTACAATTTATTAAAATATATTTTACTTGAAATGATGTTTTCAACAAAATTATGTTAATTTCAAAATTATTACACAGAAATGTTTCATTAGGGAATCTCCATCAAGTATCTAAGTTATTCGATTGGTCAAAAGACATGGTCGCAAGAAAAAAAAGTCTTCAAATAAAATGTTTGCTAATTTTGACCCTCTATCGGTATTGTTAAGTTCCTTAGATTCGCCAAAACATGGCCGCTAAATGCCGCGATCACTCCTCCTGTATGTACATAATGGTAACTTAAAAGATCTCTTCGTCTGATGGCCAGATTTTAAATAATTTTACACAGACATGGTTCGTTAGATTACCATGAACCAAGAATTGTAAATTAGTCCGATTCGTACAAAACATGGCCTTCAGAGTCTATGGTAACATTTCCCTATATACATACATAGGCGAAACATCAGAAACTGTCCAAATTTTAAAATCATTTCAAAGGTATTTTCTTTCGACGAACCTCTACCAAAATTACTAAAGCCATCTTTACTTGTGAAAGACATGGCTATATTTCCCTTTCTGGCTATATGGTATACTTCCTCAGAATCTGCAGGCCAAAGTATAAAGTACAGAAATGACTCCTTTATGACTCTCTGACACACGTGCAACACTTTTCATTGCGAAACTATGGTGAGTGACTTTGGGCCATCAAGGTCCTCTTATTATTAGTCTTCACTGACAATACAAGCTAGATGCATTGTTTTCTGTCTGTCTGACAGTCCGGTTTGTCACAAATTAGTGTTAAATTCTTAAGCGTGAAGGCAATGACCAGCATATAATGTAGTTTTTCATATCGTTGGCACATTCCACTAGGATTATTTTCGGTATTTTGTAGAATCTGATTTTGATTATTTTGAAATAAATATTGACTCGTTAACCTATAAAACAGCATGAAATTTATCCGTGTATTTTTGCGATTATTGAACGGTGCCCGGTGAACAGCTCCGACTAGGGAAGTGCTGATCAGACAGTAGTTGAAATCTGAATCACGAACTGCCAGCTTAGAACTTTAAATCTCTATTTAACCACCACATTTTAGTACTAAAATCAGAAGAATAACGTTCCTATATACATTTGTACTTTTATTTTAAACTGCAAACTGCAGACCAGTTTGCAGTTCGCTATTCGAATCGTGAACTGCGAACTGCGAACTGCAGACCAGTTTCCAGTTCGCAATTCGAAAAGGAAAGTGCGAATCGCAGACTAGCCGGCAGTTTCAAATTATGATGGAGGGTCGGGTAGGGGGAGTGCAAACTGTGACAAGGATGGACGTACCGGCGACAATAACTATCAGAACAAATCAACACCCTTTACAATATTTACAAATTTATTTACATTAAATGATTATTAACAATGAATAGATGATTAATAGAAAAAAAAACTGATTATAAGAAAGAAAAAAAAAACAGAGTAAAGTATCTCTAGATACAAAGTTCTATCACTGACAGTTTCTTTGTAATGTGACGTGGCACAGATCTTTCAGTTAATTGCGAACTTTAAGTAGCACAAAAATATATAACATATCTTCAAATCAAGTCCCTTTAAACCGTGAATACGTTGACTCCGTTTTGGCTCCCTATAATGGTAGGTGATTGCATCCCTGAGCTGACTTCAGAGGATAACAAAAATCAGCGTCTTTGCGGTTTACGGCACAACCATGGGACGGAAGCTCTGTTCTGGGAAAATCACATCCAGGCGAGTGAAGACATGTGAACCTCGGGCATTGTACTTTCGGGTTGTGACATCATCACCAGGTAAAAATCGTCTGGCGGAAGAAGCTAAAATATATAACACATGGTAAGCACCATAGCAAAACAAATAAGTCAGGGCATAAAACTGCTCCTTTGGGTACACCATACTTCCGTAGGCTCCCATAAATAATACGTGCTACTTATACAAAATATATGTGCTACTAAGTTCATACGTCACGTGATTAAAATACGTCACTAATTACTTCCATTATTACAAAACTTACTTACTTAAAAGACTAAAGTTAAAGTTTGACAAAGATATGAAAAGTTTATGATGAAAAAATATAGTAATGGAAATGATAAACTGCAGCTATTATTTACAACTACAAATTAACAAAATTCAATGTAAATCAAACGTTATATCATAGTTGGCATCCATATAATATCTAATGCCATACAACAAAACGGACATTGTATGTATATGCTATAGACTGGCACACAATTTCATATTACAATAATATATTACATACATGGTACTAGACTTGCCATATAGATTTAACATTACAATGCAATGCAGCATCGGCGTTCCATAACAACGAAATGTTTGACATGTTTTTGAGTACTTTACAATTATCATGTTACAAATTTCAGTACAAATCTTACATCTTATATAAATGAAACAATTTAGACTCCTGTTTCGAAATAATTTACAAAAGTCTGAAAAATTTAATAAATTATCCTGACATACCGAAACTAGCCAAATCACATTCCGGAAAGTAAATGTTACAGAATTCTGTAGAATGCACAAAAATTTACCAAATAAAAATCGTAATGCAAAAATCATACAAAAATCTAACAAATAAATTTCTTACCTCGATCGAGCATAAATTTCTAGCAAGAAAAATCAATCTGACATAGATTCGTCTAATGTCGGAATGTGGTGTGCGCTAAGCATATCTAGTCCAGTCTATTTGTAGGGTAATGTCCCGCCAAATACTAAATTTCATGGGACTCACGGCTAATGCGTGAGCTCTGACTATTTTTATTTTCACGGGATTCACAATATAGCCGGGAAATCTGACTACTTTGGCGCGGATTGAAATTGACAATTTGAGGCCCGTTATAGTGGCTTTTGGGATAAAAACATGAATTACTGAAGTTTATAAAATATCAACTTTCTTATTACTGAACCGAATTTAATAAGATTTACATGGAAATTTAAGTTATGAAATACAGAAAAACATGAGAGGTATTCTATATGTAAAATCAGACATTTACCTCAATAACTCAAGAATTTACAAAAAAAAAAAATGATGCAATACCTGCATTTACACTACAGATACAATAAGGCCCGTATGTCAATTTGTGACACACGTCCTACCAGCCCATAACTCTCTTAGCACAGTTATCGGTCCACGGATTGTTCTACCGTAAAGTAACTCAAAGGGAGAAAATCCCAAACTTTCTTGCGGAACTTCACGGTAAACAAACAGCATAGCATTCAAATACCTATCCCACTCTCTAGGTCTCTCACTACACATACGCTTCAACATTTGCTTCGAACTACCGTTAAACTTCTCTACTAAACCATTACACATAGGGTTATACGGTGTTGTAGTTAACTGCCTTAATGACAATAACCTACTAACTTCTGCCATAAGGTCTGACGTAAACTGCGATCCACAATCGGTAAGCATTTCCTCTGGCACTCCTAATCTACTATACATATCTACTTATGCCTCTGCTACTCTCTCAGTTTCAATACTAGGTAGTGCTATGGCTTCCGTTATGAAATACAGAAAAACATGAGAGGTATTCTATATGTAAAATCAGACATTTACCTCAATAACTCAAAAATTTACAAAAAGATGATGCAATACCTGCATTTACACTACAGATACAATAAGGCCCGTATGTCAATTTGTTTTATTTGTTTTTCATTTTTCAACGAAATCCCAGGACGTATTAAATTTTAGCATTGATAGTTTTCAAGAACCTTTTTAATAAAAAATAATGTTAAAATATTGTCGCCGTAAGTTTTAACATAAAAAGATCGACTTCTAGGAGTCAGTTTTTTAACGGTATAAAGATTTATGATCATACAGGCACCACACTGAGAGTAAACAACAACAAGGTCTACATTTCTGAAGACTTTTCTCTAGCTGTACTTGTTGAGCGTCAAAAAAATACACACCTGTGCAATGTGAGTGCCGTTTTGAAACCCCTTACCATCTTAAAAACGAGTCATTCTTTAAATTAACAAATTAAGGCTTGGAATTTGAACTGGTTATTGTAGGAAGACATGACTATACGATACTGTATCAAAAATGAAAACATTTGGAGTATTTACTGAGTACGTGTTTCTTTTTTTACTTCTAACATTTTTTAGTCAAACGTTCACGTTTAACTCGCCGTATTTTGTTTATTTCAAGATGAAATGCTGTGACACTCACAGAACATAGTCATCAATTATTCATCAGGGCGCAGATATCTTTCATTTTACAAAGAGTTTTAAATTACCGGAGATACAATAAGAAATACTTACAAAACCGCTCCTCCAAAATCGCTTATCGAGCGCTGTATATGCGAGTGCCACCTGTACTTGGGAGCGCCGGTACCAGGGTGTGAAAATGTCAGATTTGTTTTATACATTTTTGTAAGGTTGACAACATTTACGTTTGAATCATACGCTATTTAGCGGTTATTATAGAGGGATGGTGTGCCTCAAGGTGATATTGGCATACTAGGTGAGGTATTGGCCCGAGGGCTTTAGCCCGAGGGCAAATACCGGTGTAGTATGCCATTATCGCCTTAAGGCACACCAGCTCTGTTTTATAACCTTTTTATTGCATTTGTTGAGACGACACTAAAAAGAAATTCATGTTGCACAGCGTATTTGAATGTATGTAATGCGCGGGAACGTCGACGTTTTCTGATGACGCTGACGTCATTTCTATCTATCTATCTATCTATCTATCTATCTATCTATCCATACTGCCACGCCCTCTTTCCGGGTATTACGTGCAGGTGCGCGTCTGTGCGAGAAATGTAAAAGAAGAAATGTACAGAAATGTATTAAAAAAGAGGAGTATAAACAGTTAAAAAGGATTAAAAACAGCATTGAATTTCTTCACTTTATATCGTGTTGGTCACTCCCTGTCTGAATTGTTCCAGGGTAGGGACCTGCACAACCTCGGCCGAGAGTTCCATAGGACAATAGTAGCTGGAAAGAAGGAGAATTTGTAATAACTGCAGGGTGTTATGATCTGCTTGTAAGACATGGGGCGCATATGTCTTGTGAAGCGGGCAGGGGGTAAAACATAAGGGGGCATGGGCACTGCAACCAGTCCATTTACAATTTTGTAGAACATTTATAACCTGGCATCAGTTCTTCTGTGTTCAAGCGAACGCCACCCCAGTTTAATCAACATTTGGGAGACACTGCTGTATGTGGAGTAGTCATTTGAAACCCATCACGCGGCCCTGCGCTGAACCTATTCAGTTTTGTTTGGTATATGAACTCCAAACAAAGCTTGAGTATTCAAGTTTGGGTCTGACTAGGGTTTTGTAAGCAAACTCTTTTACTTTAGGGTTATTAGTGGGGATGTTCCTTTTCAGGAAGTTGAGGTTTGACTAGAATTTGAGGTTACCTGGTTAACATGTTTGTTTCAGTTAAGGTCATTTCCTTTCAAACATTTGTTTTGAATGCATTTCAGTGCCGTAGTTTCTTGTGTTAACCTTGTTCAACTGCGATAGAAGAAGAAGTTATGTATTCATATTATGTATTCTTTTGTTAAATAAAAATGTTAGTTTGTATACTTGACATCCTGCCAGTGGAGATATAAAATCTCGATCCTTTGAAAAGCCGGAAGTGTGCCTGATATGGAATTTTGGCACACCCGGATGTGTGCCTGATATCAATATCAGTCACACCAGCTCACACGAACGCCAATATCGGCCTCACGCTGCTCATATACGTTTGAATTCAGTGCAAATTTGTTTCATATTTAGTAACATATGCAATAATGTGGGCTGTATTTGGTTTACTCTTTGCCACCCAACGCGCATTTGTGAAAAGGTGTGTTGACAGCACATGATCGCGAGTCTCTCTGTTAACACACATTTGTTAAACTCTTTTATTAAAACGCCTCATGGAAACGACAAAACAGTACTTATAATGAATATACTAGATTTATATAGCGCCCTTTTCATAATAAACACGTTCAAAGACGCTTTACATATAGCAAATGTAGCCACACAAGACAGACACTGGGCGATCTTATCAGGGTGAGATGAAGCTCCCAGAACAGATAGACAGAAATCCCTTTTCGATACAGGCCTGTCCGGCTAACTTAGCCTAGCTTTTTGCGAATAGACAGTGCCCGGTGTATAGCACCAATGAGCCGTCTTTTCTGGAAAGAACCAGTACAGGCCTCTAAGTTAGGTGGGAGGCAAGAGCATCTCGGAAATTTACCTACGTTTCTGATTTATCAACTTAACATTTTATGTCAATGTCAAGTATCGCTATGTTTACATAAACAGATGTCATTTCATTATGTGCCAATGTCATGTATGATTACATCCGATTTATCAACAATTTATTCCCTTTGTTTACATGAATAGATGAGTCATTTTATTTTCTGCCAATGTCATGTATGTATATATCAAGAGTTGTGTCATGTCATAATCTGTAGATAAAAAGCGACATATTTACATTTTACGGCGTTCAAGCCTTTAGAAACGGAATTCACCTTTAGTTTGTAATTTGATATGAATTTGTATTTATTCTTCACGAAAGTGTAAATTAACGCGGACCGTGAAGTACATGGTTCCACAAGTGCCATCATAACGAAAGCCGCCATTTGCAATTTTAGCAAATTTGCCATGCCTTTTTTATTCTAATATTGATTTTGGATGTTACAATATCCGGTGATTAGTTTTTGCACATCAGTGTTCTGTTTTACAATTACATGTAGTTCGTCATTTCCGAATTTACTTTGAAATGTAGTTAATCTTACTATAAAAAAAATGAAATTGTAAAAGAAAGATTTAAGATGGTTAAAGTTAAAAGTAAGATAATCGGTCTATTATACGTCATTCAACACATTCGGTTTGTTATACATCATTCAAGACATCGGGTTAGTTGTACATCATACAAGACATCCGGTTTGTTATACATCATACAAGACACCCGGTCCATATGCACCATACAAGACATCCGGTCCATATGTACCATACAAGACATCCGGTTTGTTATACATCATACAAGACATCCGGTCCATATACATCATACAAGACATCCGGTTTGTTATACATCATACAAGACATCCGGTCCATATACATCATACAAGACATCCGGTTTGTTATACATCATACAAGACAACCGGTTTGTTATACATCATACAAGACATCCGGTCCACATACATCATACAAGACATCCGGTTTGTTATACATCATACAAGACATCCGGTTTGTTATACATCATACAAGACATCCAGTCCATATACATCATACAAGACAACCGGTTTGTTATACATCATACAAGACATCCGGTCCATATACATCATACAAGACAACCGGTTTGTTATACATCATACAAGACATCCGGTCCATATACACCATACAAGACAACCGGTTTGTTATACATCATACAAGACATCCGGTCCATATACATTATACAAGACATCCGGTTTGTTGTACATCATTCAAGACATACGGTTTGTTGAACAACATGCAGAATATCCGTTTTTATACATCATTTAAGACTTCCGGTTTGTTATACAGCATACAAGACCTCCGGTTTGTGGTACATTGCAAACGATATGCGGTTTTTATACATCATTCAAAAGATCCGGATTGTCATACATCATACAAGACATCCAGTTAGTTATATATCATACTTGACATCATGTTTGTTGTACATTATACAGGACATCCGGGTTGTTTTAAATCATACAAGACATCCAGTTTGTTATACATCATACATTACATCTGGTTTGTAGTGCATCGTACAAGACATCAGTTTGTTGTACGTCATAAAAGGCATTTGATTTGTTATACATCACACAAAACATCCGGTTTGTAATATCACTCCGGTTTGTTGTACAACATACAGGACATTCGGTTTATTGTACTTCATACAAGACATCCGTTTTATTATACATCATACAAGACATCCGGTTTGTTGTACATCATAAAAGACATTCATTTTGAGATACATCAAACAGGACATTCGATTTGTTGTACATCATACAAGACGTACGGTATGTTATAATTAATTTAAGACTTCTGGTATGTTATACGTCATAGAAGACATCCGATTTATTATAGATCATACAAGAAATCCGGTTTGTTATACATCGTACAAGACATTCGAATACATATCTGGTTTGTTGTACAATATGCAGGACATCCGGTTTCTTGTAAACCATACAAGACACCCGGTTTGTTATGCATCTCCAGTTTCTTGTACAACCAACAGAACATCCGGTTTGTTGTTCATCATACAAGACATCCGTATGTTGTACAACAATCAAGACATCTAGTTTGTTGTACCTCATAGAAGACATACGATAAGTTATTCATCATACAATACATCTGGTTTGTTGTACATCATACAAGACATCAGGTTTGTTATACATCATTCAAGACTTCCGTTTTTTGTACATCATACAAGACATTGGGTTTGTTATACATCATACAGGACATCCGTTTTATTATACATCATACAAGACATCCGATTTGTTGTACAACATTCAAGACATCTTGTTTGTTGTACATTATACAAGGCATACGATTAGTTATACATCATATAGGGCATCCGGTTTGTTGTACACCATACAAGATATTAAGTTTACTATACATCATTCAACATTTCTTGTTTGAAATACATCATAGAAGCAATCTGATTAATTTTGTTATATATCAAACAAGACATCCTGAATCTTATACATTATTCTTTACATCCGGTTAATTATACATCATACAAGACTTCCGGTTTGTTGTTCAACATACAAGACATTCGGTTTGTTTCACATCATAGAAGACATTCGGTTTGTTATGCATCATAGAAGACATCCGTTTTGATATACATCTCCGGTTTGTTGTAAAACATACAGGACATCCGTTTTGCTGTACATCATACAAGACATCGGGTTTGTTGTTCATCATACAAGACATTCGGTTCATTATACATCATACAAGGTATCCTGTTTGTTGTACATCATACAAGACATCCGGTTTGTTGTACATCAAACAAGACATCCGCGTTTGTTGTTGTACATCATACAAGACATTCTGTTTATTATACATCATACAAGATATCCGGTTTGTTGTACATTATATAATACATAGGTCTGTTAAACATCATACAAGATCCCCGGTTTACTATACATCATACAGGAGATCCGGTTTCTTAAACTTCATTCAGGACATCCGGTTTGTAATACTATATACAAGACATTCAGTTGGTTACACCAGAAACAAGACATCCGGTCTGTTTTACATCATACAAAACATCCGGTTGGTTATAAGCATACAAGACAGCCCAAATACACCAATTTGCTATATAACGTAAAGGACATCCATTTTGTTTATGAACATTGAAGACGACCAATTTGCTATTCAAAATAGGAGACATCCGATTTGTTATACAACATACAAGACAATCATTTTGTTATACTTCGTAGTACATGCCAGGTATGCTATATATATTGTGTTAGTCATCCAGTTTGTTATATATCATACTAGTCATCCGCGGTTTGTATATTTAACAAGACTTTATGTTTGTTATACATCATACAAGACATCCGGTTTATTGTACATCATAAGGACAACCAGTTTGTTGTACATCATACAGGACATCCTGTTGGTTGGTTGTACATCATACAAGACATCAGGTTTGTTGTACATCATACAGGACATTCAGTTTGTACTACAGCAAACAAGACATCTTGTTGTTATACATCATACAAGACATCCGGCTTCTTATACATCATACCAGACATTCGATTTATTTTACAACATACAGGACATCTAGTTTGCAATACATCATATGAAACATACGGTTTGTTGTACATCATACAAGACATTCGGTTACTTATTCATCATACTTGACATCCGGTTAGTTATACGTCATAAGGACAACCGGTTAGTTATTCATCATACTTGACATCCGGTTAGTTATACATCATAAGGACAACCGGTTTGTTGTACATCATACAAGACATCCGGCTTGTTATATATCATACAAGACAGCCGGCTTGTTATACGTCATTCTAGACATCCGGTTTGTTGCACATCAAACAAGACTTCAGGTTTGTAAGAATAATTTGTATATTTGATATATTGATAACGTAACACATAAGCACAGATAGTGCTTGACTCCCTTTTCATGTTACCATTGCATTAATTATTGTTGAATTGCTGTAAATTTGGGTCATTTGTGGCTGATTTGGGTTCATCATGTGGATAGCGGGATCCCAGCATCACACATTATGTCACATACAAAAGTTAAAAGGAACCAGATATTTGATAGAGCAAGTACTCGTTGTAAAACGCTATGTTTAATTTTGGACCAATCAGAAACAGGTTCTATAAATAGCACGTCTGCTAGGGTATAAATAGATAGATAGATAACAGAGAGCTCATTCGGTATCTAGCGGTTGAAGAAGACACATCGAGGATTCAACTAATACCTTGATAAGGAGACTATTGCAGTTACCCTGTCAGGGCGGATAAATTATTAAAAAAAAGAAGACGTTTGAAGTTCACAGACTAAAGAAGAGTTGCAGAATTTCAACAAGGTTTCGAGCTATAGGGCCAGCGCATAGGAGTTTTACCTTTATGATGGTTGAATGCTATAGACTATAGCAAATACAGGCTGAGCATCGGAAAGCTGAGACAGAGACCCAGAGTTTGGTAATCTACTGAGAGTAGGAGAGTTCCAGCTTATAAACGGTTCAGCGTTATTGGTGAAGTACATCCAAGGCATCGGGGATATACCTATATGGTAGTTGAATGCTACATATGATAGTATATAGGCGCTGAGCATCCAGGAGTCAGGGCAATCATATAGAGTTGAGAGAACAGAGGCCGAGGATCTATAGGATAGGACTCGTATGTTGTTGATTCAAAGACATTGTCTGACGGGATCCTCAACAAAAAGACCAGTTAAGTATAGTCTCTGACCTATGGGAGTTTGAGCTAATAGAAACTTGTTAGTTTGAAACATTTAGTGATTTGCCTGATCCCTGAAATTGTCTAGCTCATAATTAAAATCATTTAAGAATCATCGGTACACCAATCATTTAGGCGAGACAGCCAAAGGAAAATTCTATATATGAGATATTTGGTCTTACAAGCTATACGTTTTAACAAAGGACATTCTATTTCGTTTGTCAGCTAGTCTAAGACATAGTCACCTTAGCGATTGGACCTATTTCATTGTTCAAGATACTAAAGGCGTAGGCACTTCCTTGGGTCATATAACCAGCATCCTAACAAGGTTTTTTATTCAGAGTATGATCTCTGCTATCCAAGTACATAGCAAATATATGCGTCAAAGTATGGGGAAAATATGAAGAAATATGAAAAAAGAAAACATTTTCAGGACTGTTAGATGTGACTGTCTTATCCTGTGCTTACTTTTCCATTTCACTGAAATATATCATGGACAGTATTATGATTGGTAAACAGTGTTCACTCAACAATTTCACTCTGTAAACAGATTGTTCCCCTTGCGTAAAGAGGGTTAAGGGCAGGGCTCTACATCTTGTTTGTCAGACAGTTTACCAGACATCCTGTTTGTTAGCAGTCTAACCACACGTCTTGGGCTTGTTTCACAAAACCTTTGACTAAAATATTAGTTATTGCGCAAGGTTACATTGTCAAATTGACTAACCCACATATTTAAGGCGAAGAATAATTGCTCTCAAAAACCCATAAAAGTGAGTACTCTGAAATTGACTAGCTGAAATTTTTTTATTGACATGAATTTTGCAAGGTATTCTTATAAATAATCAAAATTATTGTGCAGAATATAGTGAACCCCTGCAACGCTTTTGAAATAATGCAGAAAACTTTTATCTCCACACACTTTATCATTTTAATGCCATATACCTATTAATGTCAAACTTGATGGAAATTAACAAACGATGGGCGAGTAGCTTTAAGAAGTTAAGGGTCAAGGGTGTGAGGGAGGGACATACTGAACGTACCCAAAATTTCCAAGAAACGTTTCGAACAACGAAAAAAATATTAAAAAAAAACACTAAAAAATCCTACAAAAGTCTTTATCAGTACATATAAATGCTCTCTCTTAAACAGGCAATTATTTACTTAGTTTATATTGTAATTTCTCTGAAAAAAAATCACGTTGAGGGGTCAAAGCATAATTATGATTGCCCTCACTCATAAAAATAGGAGGTGGACCTTGATCATGTACCTACACTGTAGGCTACAGGCTACATCTATGGTCAAAGTTATCACAACATTTTGTTATTATATCCTCATCTTTGTCCTCCGTTTAAGATTAGAACCTATCAGCTACGCCACTGAAAAGACTGATCATAAAACAGGGGTATTATGTCACGGGATAACGTTTAAGAAAACGAAACAAGAATGTTATCGACGAGGAATTAAAAGTAAGGTTTACATTTTATACCACATGGAATATTATAATATGTAAGTTAAAAGTACGTTTATATAATTTAATGTTTTCAAAAGTTTGTAAAATGTAGGTTCACGGAAGTAAAATAGAGACATGAATATACGTGTTGTAAAACATGCTATGACTGCACTCCGCATTCGCGGGTGATGTACGATCGTGCTGGTCTTCTAATTTAAGTGTGTATCCAATCTTAACATACTGATACATACTGTTTGGATATAAAATGCTATTCACCTTATAGCTTAGTTAACACCCTCTCCGACCCTATTCTACCATTATTCATAGAAATACATGTGTTTAAAACTGGCACATAATGCATCTAGATGAAACACAATGACTTGCTTTTATTCAGTTATATTCCAATAAGTGTAGTTGCACGTTCATGCTTAAATCAATTTACCATTTTTGTAATAATATTATTGTGTCTAAATACAAAGGTAAACTCACTTTTACCTAAATGACCCATTTCATAAGCGGATATTGATTGTCAACAAATTGAAATTTCACATACGATTATCTGTGTTATTCAAATACTGTTCGTTTTGAATTATTATAGTGATAGGTGAAGCTATCAAAATAACCTTCGATTTTAAATGTAACATCATCATAAAAGTAACCGGATATGCGAGAATTTATAAAATTCTTTAATTATTTTCCATTATGATTTAGGACTTTCATTGCACAATGGCAAATGGAGGTGATCTTACTTCGATAAAAAATGGTTCAGATGTGGACTTTTACATAGCGTGCACACCATGTGGTGAAGATAATATTAGAGTAGAAGCTGACAAGTATTGCGTAGAATGTCAGGAATATATGTGTACAACTTGTACAAGACATCATGGTCGGCCAAAAGCTACACGTTCTCACAAGCTTCTCGACAAAGATGCTGTCAAACAAGGCTCTGTTGTTGCTACGACAACGAAATGTTTATATCATTCTGATCGCGACATTGAGATGTACTGTGAAGCACACGACATGGTTTATTGTGCAAAGTGTATAGCTACTGAGCATAGGTGTGTATGCTTTGTCTTACACTGCCTTAAAGGCTCATATTGCCTTTCTTTATAATGTGGGTGCCACATATTTTGTTTTGAATCTAAAATATATTGTTTTCTTGATAAGTCCTTTTTACAGTAATTGTGTTCTCTAATATGTGTCAAAGGTTTGAATATTGGTTTACATAGAAGAATGTTTCATTGAATAAATAGTTTTTATTTACCCCCATTTACGACTCTAACAGTTTGAATTCATATGCAGTATTAAAAGTAGTGCTTGCCATGTATTTATGTATATCATCTATTTGGACAGCTGTTATATTTGTTTTTAACATAAAATTTATAGCCTTATGGGGCTTTAAGAAACACGTATGACTATAGATATTCATTATCGTTTGTCACAATCGGCACTCAAACTTCTTTTTAACAAGTAAAACAAATACTGTTACAACTGAACTGATAAGATAAACAGCCTAAACCAACAAAGTCTAATCGGTCATCTTGATAGTACTGCATTTTAAATATGTAACGTGATTTTAACGAAAATATTATCAAAGAAATATGAATGGTTCACAAGATACAGTTGAGTAAACCTCCTAACAAAAAAGCTACAAAACCAGTATTTTTAGCCTACCATCATCAGATGTGGGCTATTCAAATCACTCTGCGTCCGTGGTCCTTCCGTCCGTCCTTCCGTCCATGAACAATTTCTCGTTATCGCATCTCCTCAGAAACTACTTGGGGGATTTTGACCAAACTTTGTCAGAATGATGTATTGGTACCCTAGTTGTGTCCGCCTGAAAATCAGACAATGGTTCAACAATTTTTGAGTGAGTTATGGCCCTTTGTTTATTTTTATAATTTACATAGATTTATATAGGGAAAAACTTTGAAAATCTTCTTGTCCAAAACCACAGGGCTTTGATATTTGGTATGTACCATCATCTAGTAGTCCTCTCCCAAGATTTTTCAAATTATCTCCCTAGGGTCAAATATGGCCCCGCCCCGGGGTCACATGGTTTATATAGACCTATATAAGGAAAAACTTTGAAAATCTTCTTGTCCAAAACCACAGGGTCTAGGGCTTTGATATTTTGTATGTGACATCATCTAGTGGTCCTCTACTAAAACTGTTCAAATTATTCCCCTAGGGTCAAATATGGCCCAGCCCTGGGGGTCACATGGTTTACATAGACTTATATAGGGAAACTCTTTGAAAATATCCTTGTCCAAAACCACAAAGCCTAGGGCTTTGATATTTGTAATGTAGCATCATCTAGTGGTTCTCTACCAAATTTATTCAAATTATCCCCCTAGGGTCAAATATGGCCTCGCCCCGAGGGTCACATGGTTTATATAGACTTATATAGGGAAAAACTTTAAAAATCTTCTTGTCCATAACCTACAACATTCAAATTTGGACCACGTGTATAGTTTTGAGTGGCTAGATGAACCTTGACATGAGTTGACCTTCTTCTTGACCTAGTGACCTACTTTCACATTTCTGTAGCTACAGCCTTCAGATTTGAACCACATGCATAGGTTTGTGTACCGAAATAAACTTTGACCTTGACATTGACCTAGTGACCTACTTTCACATTTTTGAAGGTACAAGCTTCAAATTTAGAGCACATACATAGTTTTATGTACCGAAATGAACTTTGACCTTTACATTGACCTAGTGGCCTACTTTTACATTTCTCAAGCTACAGCTTTCAAATTTGGACCGCATGCAAAGTTTTCTGTTCCGAAATGAACTTTGACCTTGAAATTGATCTAGTGACCTACTTTCACATTTCTCAAGCTACAGATTTCAAATTTGTACCACATGCATTGACCACATGCACTGTACCGAAATGAACTTTGACCTTATTTTTGACCTTGAGCTAGTCTTGAAATTTGGAACATTCAAAAATGGCAGAATGGTGGGCGCCAGGATCACTCTGTGATCACTTGTTTTATGTTATCATTCTGTCGGAAGCAATTTCAACGCCCTGTTTACAAACTATGAGCAGATCATTCAACGGCTTGAAGTATACATACGAAAATCACTGTAAAGATTATGTATGTGTGAAACCGAATGTGACATGGTTTATCACAGACGTATTCAACAGACGTAACGTCACAAAAATACTTTGTTTCAACGGAGACGACGTTTCTTGTTGTTAACCTAAGTTGATTTGTTGACACTAAAACTGTGAACATTTGAATTTGAGAATATATCAACATTTCAGCATAATCATACATTATATGTAAATATCACGTGCATTCAAGATACATATAGAAATCTGAATAAAAGCTTTTGTCAGATAGTTGATGTTTAGATATCGGTATGTGTCTAACTACATTTGAATTAAGTGAATGATGTCATACTATTTTTATGATTATGATACCAAACTTAAATTTTAAAGACCGAAATCTTGAGGTCAGTGTCTTTAGACAGCAATGGAAATACATTGTAATTAAAAGTTAATATCAAGTACGTAACAATTTAAAGCACCGAATTAGTTGTATTAGATTAAATTTTCGCCTGTATGATTATGACAATTTTCTAAACAAATGTCAAATGCCAATTTAGCTTATTTGTGTGTTTACTGTGCGCTTTTAATGAAATAGATTTATTTTGATATATTTACCAGAATGTTTTACTTACTTCTCTTGTGTATTAAGAATTTGTTCTCCATTTGTTACCTAGGGCCTGCAGTGGTGTGACTAATATAGAAGAAATAGAGACAACTTCCGTTCAACAAAAGGAGTTAGAACGGTTACAGAATGACACGAGAAACGTTCAAGAGCGTTTAGCACTCAATGATAAGAATACACAGAAAAACATCGATCGCATTGAAGAGCAAAGAGATGGCATAATTACCAAAGTCGAGGGAGTCGAGAAGAGTTTGATAGAACATATCCGGAAATTAAAACGTGAAGCCATGAATACTGTGAACAAGGACTATACTTCGGTCAAGGAAGAGATGAAATCTGATATCACCCTAATCGCAAATATGAAAGTAGAAATAGAGAATGCAAGTAGCCAGTTGCGGACGTTTTCCAGTATGGATGCGGGACAGAAATTTGTTCAGATGAAACTGATACAACAGACTGTAAACGATGCAGTAAAAGTGGTTGAAGATAGCGAGGCAAAAGGTAGTAAAACTTTATGTTTCACAGAAAATGGAGATTTAAAGACTTCAATTATGACAGCAACATTTTTAGGACATGTGAATACAGTAACAGAAAATGATCGTCAAACTGCCCAAAGTATATATAAGGTGAAATCAAAGAAGGAGATTAATATCAAAATGCAGAACGACCGTACCACGTGTTCTATACATGATGTATGTCAGCTTCAGGACGGTACGATCATACTGGCTGATGGCAATAATAGGAAGATTAAGAGGCTTGATATGAATTACAACATCAAGGATCATTGTGACCTAGGCGACTCCCCCACGGGTATCTGTTGTACTGGTCAGAATGAAGTCGCTGTGAAAATGTACAACAACAAGATTCAGTTTATATCCGTTGACAGTTCATTGTCTAAGTTAAAAGATATATCTATAGAAGGTGGAGGCTATTTTGGAATGGCTTACTGTGCTGGAGAGTTGTGGATATCTAACGGAAATACTGGTGTTAATGTCTACAGTTTATCCGGTACTCTACTGAAAACAATTAGCAAGGGTATCAATGAAAAAATATTTAAATCACATACTCAACATATAGCAGTCAGTGGGGAAACTGTTATCGTAACAGACAACAGTGATGGTGCCGTTTGTCTGGGAAGAGATTATACGGTACAAAGAGAATTGAGGGACGGAAGACTTGTCAATACAAAAAGCGTATGCGTATCTAGTGATGGAACCGTGTTCATGTCTGGATACTGTTCACACAATATTGTGATGTTTGATAAGAATGGGAAATGCCTCGGGGAGTTGGTAGCCAAACACGCTGATCTGGCACATCCGCTCGCATTGCGTTATGACGACAAAAGGAAATGTTTATTTGCAACATGTGATTCTTCTGACAATATGATTATTTTTGATATTGCACACTGAATTAAGATCAATAATTAATGTATTTTAATAGAGGTATATTAGAGCTAATCGTGAGAATACTGAAATTGTTATATCAGTAAGACGTTATGCAGAAGGATAATATAATATAAATAAATGATCAGAACTGACTTGTTCATGAAATGAAAAACAAATATATTCAAGAGTGATTGTTTCCATAATTATGAAAAGACAATAATAATAATCATGTAGTAGTATGAACATAAAAACTGAGCAATAAAATATGATTAAACTTGGATGTTTGCGAAAGAAAACAATGGAGCAATCAATAGATGACAATACAATCTCGCTATTCAAAACAGTCACTATAACTGACGCCAAACTTAGTTATTGTGTCTTGCTAACCACTTGTATTTTGAAATTCTGCCATTTTGATCTTAGCCAGATCAAAGTAAGTGCATCTGCATCAAACCATACGACAACGCACTTGTAAATAAAAACTATAATTACTAGTATGCTGCTGCGTTTTAAAATGTGTGTTTCTTTAATATCTTTTGCTGTCGAGACGGGTTTAGAAGCGAAAACTGACTAAAATGCAATCATTATGCCTTACATTTACTGCAATAAACATGTATTTAACAATCATCACTCAAGAGCGTAATATTTATTTATTTATAAGTATGATAAAATAGTAAGCTACCGCGATGACAGACATTAAACAAGGGAGACAAATTCGTTTGGCTTCTTCTACATCTACATCTACGGAGATACTTTCTGATCATAACTGGGAGGCCGGGCAGTTGGTTTAGCGGTACAAATTTAAAAGTACTATAACATTTACAAAAAAAATATGTTTTTTCGGATTTGCAATAGAGAGAGTTTTGACTTCAAAGATAGTTTGTGAAGCACCATCGATGCTTTAATTAAGAAAGCTGTCTTTGTAACAGTTAAACAACAGAAAATATCAAAGATTATCCCCCATCAATGAAGTTTGAAATAAGTTTTCTTGATTCCTGAACGAAGGTAAAGACTATTTGTTTTCTTTTTGTGAATAAGCCCGCCGCTTCGAGTCTCCGTGGCGGTTTGATACAAAACATTATATGTTATACGAATCACTCGTCATCTACATTTGACTGATGTGGAGAAGCCGGTAGATATTTGCAGAAATTAAGTTAGTACTGAAATGGTATCAAGGAACATTGCCCACATTAACATAACTAAAATTTTTTTGAAAAACGGCGCCGTTTAAGCAAATACATGCAACAAAAAACATTTGTAAATATGCTGTGGGTGTATCTAGCATTTTTTTAAAAATTTAAAACACAGTTACAGGTCATATGGCGACTGTCAAGCTTTTGATTGTGGAGGAAGACGTTAGATGCCCGGCCGGCCATGATTTCATCATGTATCTAGTGTATCTAGTAACGAAGGTCTGCTTTTAGTAAGACAAAAGACTTTTGTACCGTCTGATTAACGTGTATTGCTATTAAACTTAATTGTTTACACAATTGTTCAAGTTCCTTTGGTAATACAACACGATTTAACTTCCCAATTCAAGGGAGGCAGATGTGCTAGGCCTAACATTATATATATGATAACTCGTTTACTATGTATTTACTATAATATTACTACTTATTACATACTCGTTTCTATTCCCCGTTAAAGTTACACTGGTACCGGAAACGTCAATATTCTTCCATACACTGGCGCCTGAGTTTCATATCGGGTGCGTGACGTAATGCAGTGTGTGTTGTTGCACTCCTTTTTAGCTCACATGTCACATAGTGACAAGGTGAGCTTTTGTGATCGCGCAGCGTCCGTCGTCCGTGCGTGCGTCCATGCGTGCGTAAACTTTTGCTTGTGACCACTCATGAGGTCACATTTTTCGTGGGATCTTTTTGAAAGTTGGTGAGAATGTTCATCTTGATGATATCTAGGTCAAGTTCGAAACTGGGTCACATGCGGTCAAAAACTAGGTCAGTAGGTCAAATAACAGAAAATCCTTGTGACCTCTCTAGAGGCCATATTTTTCAATAAATCTTCATGAAAATTGGTGAGAATGTCCACCTTGATGATTTCTAGATCAAGTTCGAAACTGGGTCAACTGCGGTCAAAAATTAGGTCAGTAGGTCAAATAATAGAGAATCCTTGTGACCTCTCTAGAGGTCATATTTTTCATGGGATCTGCATGAAAATTGGTCAGAATGTTCACCTTGATGATATCAAGGAAACTGGGTCACGTCCGGTCCAAAACTAGGTCAGTAGGTCAAATAATAGAAAAACCTTTTGACCTCTGAAGAGGTCATATTTTTCATGGGATCTGCATGAAAATTGGTCAGAATGTTCATCTTGATAGTATATAGGTCAAATTCGAAACTGGATCACGTCCGGTCCAAAACTAGGTCAGTAGGTCAAATAATAGAAAAACCTTGTGACCTCTGTAGAGGCCATATTTTTCATGGCATCTGCATGAAAATTGGTCAGAATGTTCATCTTGATGATATCTAGGTCAAGTTTGAAACTGGTTTATGTGCGATCCAAAACTAGGTCAGTAGGTCTAAAAATAGAAAATCCTTGTGACCTCCCTAGAGGCCATATTTTTCAATAGATCTTCATGAAAATTGGTCAGAATGTTCAACTTGATGATATCTAGGTCAGATTTGAAACTGGGTCACGTGCGGTCCAAAACTAGGTCATTAGGTCAAATAATAGAAAGACCTTGTGACCTCTCTAGAGGTCATATTTTTCATGGGATCTGCATGAAAATTGGTCAGAATGTTCATCTTGATGATATCTAGACCAAATTCAAAAATGGGCCACGTGCGGTCAAAAACTAGGTCAATATGTCAAATAATAGAAAAACCTTGTGACCTCTGTAGAGGCCATATTTTTCATGGGATCTGCATGAAAATTGGTCAGAATGTTCATCTTAATGATATCTAAGTCAAGTTTGAAACTGGGTCAACTGCGGTCAAAAACTAGGTCACTATATCATATAATAGAAAAACCTTGTGACCTCTCTAGAGGCCGTACTTTTCATGGGATCTGTATGAAAGTTGGTCTGAATGTTCATCTTGATGATATCTAGGTCAAATACAAAACTGGGTCACGTGCCTTCAAAAACTAGGTCATTATGTCATATAATAGAAAAACCTTGTGACCTCTCTAGAGGCCATATTTTTCAATGGATCTTCATGAAAATTGCTCAGAATCTTTATCTTGATGATATCTAGGTCAAGTTCAGAACTAGGTCACATGAGCTCAAAAACTAGGTCACTATATCAAATAATAGAAAAAACGACGTCATACTCAGTTCATGTGGGGACAGGTGAGCGAGTTTGTGATACGTTTAATTATACTAGTATTACATTACATCAGTAAATGACTGCCATGTTACAAAATACACTAAGGATATTAATAGAATCTAATCATTATTGTTGGATTACTTTATAGATGCATTCGTTAAAAATATGACGTGAATAACAAAATTATTAGAAATGCAGCCAGTTAATTAATAATATGTAATTTCCGCAGCGCAGCTCAGGAGGGGAAAACTCATAGGTGTTGCTGCTTCTAAAAATATCTTCACCATTTTAAAGGCGCTTATATTGAATATATTATTGCCGTATGCTGTAAAGAACTGTGCATTTGTTTGTGATATCTTGGTTTGTGAACGGACAAATGAATATTCAGAGTCAAATGCATATACACCAATAATTCTGAAACTGAAAACGAACTCATTTAATAAATTTATAAAAGTCGCTTTTTAAAAAATTTCATTCGGGGATTTTCTATTTCCTAAATCGAATAACGAAATTAGAACACATTAGTCTATGATTAGATAATGAATCAAACAGAAATCACTTTCAACACTTATGACAGTAATATACTTATTAAAATTATTGAATTGTATCTTCACTACATGTATCAAGAATAGTATTGATTTTAACATTATTAATCTTACAAAATCATTAAAATTTAACTCGTTCATTTATTTTCCGTACATATTATAGCATTATTGATATGAAAATCCGTATTTACTTAAGTGTATTGTGACCCATTGCTTTCACAACGGGCAAGACAGGTTATCCGTCCGATAAATACATTGTGTTGTTTGAACACGTTATCGCGAATGGATTTGTCATAGTTTATGCAATTTATATGCCATACATATTTGTAAACACAGCAAATAATGGTTGGTATCAGAAAAAAGAAAAAGTTAATTCTGTTTGTGACTGGGACTTTAGTAATGGTTCTTATTGTTGTGTGTTCAATAAGCTCGGATACATATACTGATTTTAAAAGTGATGGGAATTATAAAGTGACCTATACGAATTCCTACTTTAAGGAAAAGCCAGCGAAAACAATCTTACTTTGGACTACAATGTTTAATCATAGAACGCTAGACAGTGACCGGAAGTGCCTTAGCACGTGCCCAGTTAAGTGTGATATCACAGACGACAAATCGCAAATAAGGAAAGCAGACGCCGTAGAATTCCATCTTTCGAATTTATGGACCAAATTCTGGCGAGTTGGAACAAAATCTATCATAGAACTACCAAGTTACAGGACACCGGATCAGGTTTGGATTTTAGCAAATATGGAGCCACCGCCACATTTATGGGGAAATATTCGAATTTTCAATGGGCTATTTAACTGGACAAGGTGGTACAGAAATGATGCGGATATTAGTTGGCCATATGGTGAAGTATACAGATATAATAAAACGGAACGAATTAAAGCTGAAAATAAATATGAAAATCGGAATTTTTACGAGGAAAAATCAAGAGAGATAATGCTAAGAATTAGTAATTGTTTTGATCCAGGTCAAAGATACAGAATTATACAGGAGCTTAATAAGTTTGTTGAGATAGATAAGTATGGCAAATGCTACGACAAAGTTTGTGGCGTATCTACTGATCCTGCGGATAAATCATGCGATATTTTGATGAAACAGTATAAATTTTATCTCGCGTTGGAAAATGATATCTGCAAGGATTATATCACAGAAAAATATTGGTTGACTTTAGAAAGAGACCAGATCCCAATAGTCAACTGGAAAGATGCCAGTCCAGATACTGCTATCCCTAAATCTTTTATAAACATATTTGACTTCGACTCTATAGCGCAACTTGCACAATATGTAAAACAAGTTAGCGCCAATGAAACTTTGTACAACAGTTATTTTGAGTACAAGAAATTTTATACAAACCGGCAGCGCTCGTGCCATGCTTGTTCTGTATGTCACTCTTTGCACGACAAAAGTAGACCAGCTCAAGTTTACACAGATATAGATGGATGGGTACAGAATGATTCGTGTGAAAAAGTTGGGGTAAGTGTTGTTTTGGTTTTGTTTACTAGTTTAGAGCAATACCAACACAATTATGAGTCATGTGGCGACTTTTCCAGCATTTGATGGTGGCAGAAGTTCCCTGGTGCCCATCTGTGCATGGGCGGGCACTTTGCTAGAACCACCGACTTTCTGTACGAATTATGGGTTGCTTCCTCGCATAAAAAATAATTCTGCGCACTAAGTTAGGTTCGAACCTACAACGGTGAGGGGCAAGTCATTCAAAGTAAGTGGCACTATACCAAGAAGAAAATGCCAGTTCTTTTCCCACTTGATACCATGGCTCTTACGGTATGCCTTGGGTAGAGTATTATATACAAAATGACATCTTTCCTGGTATGCCAGCGACCTTAACCACAAGTAACTCTACTCACGCTTTCATGAAAATATTTCGTCGTCTCCCTTTTCAATGACAGATAAATATTTTACGAATACAATCTACTTCAAACTATATTTTTATTTCAAATATAATCAACATGCAGTGAATATATTTTAGGTAATTTGCTTAGCATGTTAAATGATCCTGAGGAAAACATCTTAACTTATGACGTACATTTGAAGTACAAGAATAAGTAGTCTTTTGAACCAGTTTTTAGTACACCATATTCATCTCCAGTTTCCTTTCTTGTGGTCCTATTTGGGAAGCTATTGTGTACTGATAGTTAAATAGTTATAAAAGTAATATAATGGGGTAAAGCTGAATGCAGGATTTGACCCTGCATAGAGCATGCAGTTAGGGTTCTATCCAATCACCATCGGAAGACGGGATGCTTATTTTAGCTTTAAGGTTCTATGCATATGCTTTCTAAAACAATTTTTTTCTTCTGTTTACAGCTTTGGAACAATTTCTTGAAGAATTTCTATGGTTGGCGATTTCTATTGCTTGGCTTCTGAAACAACACCAGGACATACTTCCTGTGGCACAACGATAGGAACAATCCGACGTCTGTAAAAACAAAGCTTGTTACCAAAATTAAGAGTGATGAGGAAATTTACGTATAGCAGACGCATGTTTTTGCGATATGCCCTAACGTAAGTGCAGAAACACTTGCAGGTTGAATACTGATCCAAGAGTCTGTTGGCTTGGCCGGGAAAAAGACGTTC
Source organism: Mercenaria mercenaria (assembly GCF_021730395.1). NCBI lineage: Eukaryota > Metazoa > Mollusca > Bivalvia > Venerida > Veneridae > Mercenaria > Mercenaria mercenaria. The sequence goes on from NC_069372.1 coordinate 57,461,596, forward strand.
GCCAAGTTGTTGAAGCTGAGGCGCTGAACTCGACACCTATATTCATTGACAGCTCAATTATTATTTTACTGCCACTGAATGAATTAAATCGCTCTGTATTGTAAATTTGTATTTTAAAAACTTCGATATCAACAAAACGATGTTTAACTAATGGTAGATACAGACTTGTTTTTTTTCTTTCATCATTTTGATTCTTATTGAAATACATGTAAATTGTAATTCAAACAATGCAAATACATGTATTATACCGTGACATTTAACTTGAAATGAATATAGAATTCCTGTTCTGTTTTTTTTTTCATGTTGAATAATAGAACTGTTTTATACTAAGCGAGTTTACGGTAGTGTTAGTGGAATTCCATGTTCAATCAATTTGGCATTAGATCACCAAAATATGAAGGGCGGATAATGCACATATGCCATGATATGCCATTACCTGGAAGATGTGAATAAGCATAAAGTTACTCATTCGCAGCTTGAACCCCTTGTCAGTATCTGCTTTTATTATATTCCTATATAAACTCTGTCTAAAATACAGCTTGCATTTCACAAAGAAATACGAACATTCCAAAATCCCGTATTGTACCTTCCGTATTGTATTTTGTCGGACTAATTTCATTAATATGCATGAGCTTACACAGTTATATAGCGCACACAAAAACATCAATCATTTTAACATCAACACACATTTAATATTTCATTCGATTACAAATAAACAAACAAAAAGATGGAGGTATATAATAAAAAGGGTCATTACAGCAGTAGCTAGATTTAGGATTTTGTATTCGGCTCTCGTGGAATCTGCAAGGAAGGATCACACTCGGCGCATGCGCGCCTCGTGAGATCCGATCTGGCAAAATCCGGTCCACCCTAGCCGAATGTAGCATCCAAGATCGAGCTACTGTAAAGTAACCCTATTAAGAGTATAGGAATAAACTGAATTAAGCGACCATCGGTATTTTTTCAATACATTAAATTTGATTTATTCGTAGTTCAGTAACGCGGCATTTGCTTGTGAGCCCTTCCAAACATATATTTACTTTAAAGCAGACACCAACTCGTGGAAAGAAGTATATAATTATACGTTAATACATCCGTATAAGAGGACGACTGTGGTGTACGGTATGATACTGGTTTGTTTTACAACATCGTACATATTGTGTCTGATAAGAGCCTTAACCTGCTTTATTTTAACTAAAATCTTTTATATCACCGCTTTCATACTTCCTTGTGCGGATTAATATTAGAACTGCATATCTTGACATAGACAAGACGATTAGAACGTAAACAAACGTTTTATATGTTAAATCCCATATAAAAGGTATACATTAGTCCAAATCTTCTTTCTTTCTAAATTTCTACTATTTCGCTTTTAAAGGAAATGAGTATAATGACACTCTCAAAACCCAGCAGTTATCTCATGTGAAGAAAACAGAGGGACTAAATACAGACTAAGTATGTTTATAACATTTGATGAAAAGAATGAAATGATCCGTACCATAGTGCGTTTGCGACCAGCACGGACCCAGACCTGCCTGCGCATCCGCGCAGTCTGGTCAGGATCCATGCTGTTCGCTTTCAAAGCCTATTGCAATTAGAGAAACCGTTAGCGAACAGGTCTGGAGCCTTGCTGGTCGCAAACGCACTATGTTGGTTTTCTCTTGGTGCGGCTTAAATACATTTCCAAATTTTATTCCTTACCCTTACTAGTATGTTCATGTTTACACGATCTCTGAAATTCACTTTATGACACTATTGTGCATTCATTTTGTAATATCTTTAAGTATTTTTGAGATCACTTAATGATCTTAGTGCATTTTAAATATCTCAAAATGATTCAGACGTCTTTAATTCTATCGTAGGATATCAATTCATGAACTTTAATATGATCACAAAATGAATGAAGGATATGTTAAAACGAATAAAATTAAACAGATCTAACTTGTAAAACCGCTAAATCTATTTTATAAGTACAATAACGTTAATAAATGATAACATGTATTCATAACAGAGATCATTTTGATATGTTAAGATCGGTTCAACAATGTCATCATGTAAGACAGTATGTTGTTTGACTGGTTCTAAAGTCGCATGTATCGACATAATTTCAAGTCATATGGAGCTTTTGGTGGTGAAGGAAGTCGCGCTATGACCCTACAAGCATTATGTGATACACCCAGGATAATTTCTCACATGAAGAATTCTTTAGCTCGAGGTTTCGATACCACATCGGTGAGGAGAAAGTGTTTCAAAGCAAGTGACCGTAACCATATGGCTACGGCGGTCTCAGCTAGTTAGTTCAGTGGGTAATACACTAGATTTTGACTCGAGAAGTTGTCAATACTTGCGAAGGACATGTCAATACTGGTTACGGGCAAAGAATCCATTAGCAGTGGTCAGGTTAACTGTTCACCGTTACATAACTGTATATCAATTAAACGAATAAATCAGACCTAAGAATACGCGCATGCTATCTTTATTGCTTGTGTATAATTTAACATGTTCGACTAATAAATTACCCCTAATTTGATTAAAGCACTGGGTAAATGAATTTTCGCACTTACGACGTGTTTTGGCAGTGCAAGTTTGTCATGGCATTTATGGACCGCCGCTTGTGAGTTACATATTTAAGTGCTGTATTCTTCGGGTGATATAATGCTACTGGCATGGAGCAATTTGATTCGCTCTGGCAAAGTGTCGAGAGAAAAAATGTCCATGAGACAAGTTCAAATTTGATTAATGGAAATATAAATATCATCATGAAAATTGAATGATTTCTACGCATGGCTTTATCTGTCCAGAAAGTGCAGGCTGTTCAAAATATATTATCCCGATCCCTTCTTCAAGAATAAGACTAAGAGAGCTAGGATAGATGTTTTTGAAGAAAATTACAACAGCGCCTTGCATCGCTCAACACAGATTCACATCTCAAACTAGTTTAACAGGACCTGAAACATTTCAACCACAATAACCTTGAAAGCTAGCGTGATCTTCGCAGCTTTTCTTGGCAGCCATGGTTTATTCTGAAGAATCAAATTGGCGTAGGAGCGGGTGGGGGTGGGCGAGGGTTGGGGAGGGCAATGGGAAACGGGCCAGCTAAACCTATTTATATTTTCCCTGAATAGTTTCCCCTTATTGACAATACATGTCACACAAAATTCTTATCAGTACATCTAAATGCTGTTGTCTCAACTGGCTTTTTACCTTTATCTTCTGTTATTTCGAAAAAAAATCAGTTGTTGGGTTCGAAAGTTGGGGTCCAAAGCATATGCTGGCCCCCTCACTCACATACTTCTGGAAGCCCCCCCCCCACACACACACACCGCCCAAAACATACACGCCCCGCTTGCTCTTATGCCTGTGTTTTAACAAAAATGGCGCATGGTCATCCAAAGAACCTTTCAGTGAAATTATATTTAAATAATAAGCAAGAGCACCACCTTGCGTGTGCAGACGCTCATCTGATTTTTTGTCTCTGTATAATAGAAATATTGTTCTACCCATGATTTTCTAAGTCCAAAAGGGGCCATAATTCTTGCAAAAAGCAATATAGAGTTACGGTACTTGTTGTGCATTGTCAACTTTTAATGGCGAATAACTGCTCTGAGTTTCAAAGCAATAGCTTTGACCGTTCAGGAGAAAAAGTGACCTACATACAAAACTTAACCAAGAAATCTGATATTTTCTAAGTCTAAAAGGGGCCATAATTCTTGCAAAAAGCAGGTTGGAGTTCTGTTTCTTGCTGCACAGAGTCGGCTTATGTTGGTGAACAAGTGTTACAAGTTTCAAAGCAATAGCTTTGATAGTTTAGGAGAAAAGTTGACCTAAACATAAAACTTAACCAATAAATCTGACACTTTCTAAGTCTAAAAGGGGTCATAATTCTTGCAAAAAGCAAGATGGAGTTATGTTTCTTGCTGAACAGAGTCAGCTTATGATAGTGAACAAGTGCTACAAGTTCCAAAGCAATAGCTTTGATAGTTTAGGAGAAAAGTTGACCTAAACATAAAACTTAACCAAGAAATCTTATTTTGTAAGTCCAAAAGGGACCATGATTTTTGCAAAAAGCAGGATGGAGTTATGTTTCTTGCTGTACAGGGTCAGCTATTGATGGTGAACAAGTGTTGCAAGTTACAAAGCAATCGCTTTGATAGTTTAGGGGAAAAGCTGACCAAAACATAAAACTTAACCAGGCAACGCCGACGCCGACACCGACGCCGATCAACTCATGACAATAATTCATCATTTGTTTTAAAAAAAATCAGATGAGCTAATAAAATGAAGGGGGAGAGGAAAGAGATTTCATTTGGAGACTTTTTTTCTTTTTTTCTTTTTAGTAGTTTTTGTTTCGAGTATAGTTTTACTAACGTACGGACGATGAGTGATCACAATAGCTCGCCTCGAGCAATTTATCGACGGTGTCGATCGAAAATCCCAAATAACGAAAATGCTTACTTTTTTCTTTAAAGAATAATGTTCAGCATTTTCCCGCGCACATTCTCTCCAAATCTGGGATCAATTAGCCAATGAGAAAGGGGTGAAACATGAAGAAATAAAATACCGAACAATGAGATAGATAGAAAATGCCGAATGAATTCGCTGATTGAAAAAAAAAACGAATAGTGAATTTTAACACTTTCTCAAGTTACAAGGGTCTTTTCAATAGTCAAGCATGTACCACATCCAAATACCAATCAGCATTGCAAGTATGGATGTTCTGTGTTGTTTACTTTTTTCAGAAATTGATCTGAAAAAAAAATCATTATTCGATATTTTATGTGTCATTTGGAAAAGGTAGGAAACACTAAAAATTAGTCTTTTGCCTCTCCTGAAGACGACCTTTTTATTCTTCGGGAATTTCGATCGACACCGTCGTTATGCTCCTGTGAGCTATAGTGTAAATAAATTAAACCCAAACTTAAAACGTCATTATTTTTTTTTAATTGTTTATCGGATATTGTAATAATTGACAAATCCGAACAATGCCCCTATCAGAAATAAGCAAAATTTAATTTTACATCATCATACATTAATAATGTGCGCATAAACTGGTATTAATTGACAGAATTGTGGCAGAAATGACCAGTCGATGACAATATGCAACAAATCAAAGAAATAATATGTAATATGTATTTATTAGTTCTTAAAACCACTGTTGTTTCATTATAGTAAACTCTTTCGACCAGCTCTTAACCATGATTTGTCGACAATCACATTTTACTTCGATATTTTGATCCTTTGTAGTTACTGCGCTGAAAATACCCAGTGTTTAGGGTCATAAAATACTAAAATACGATATCGTAAATTTTGTCAAACATATAGCAGCACCGTACTATTGACACAATTAAGACGGTTGCAGCCTTCCATAAACCGTCATATATAATTAAATTGTTATAAAGAGACATTATTTAAACATTAAATGTGTTGGTTTCTTCTGTTTGCTAAATGTTCTGCAACATATCTTTAAACAAATATTTAGTGTATTGATTTGAGAAGGTAATGAACTAAAATTGTTAAATGAAAATTATTTCAAAATTGAGCCACACTATGAGAAAACCAACACAACGGATTTGCGACCAGCATGGATCCAGACCAGCCTGCGCATCCGTGCAGTCTGATCAGAATCCATGCTTTCATATAGAAACCGTTTAATAGCGAACAGCATGGATCCTGACCAGACTGCGCGGATGCGCAGGCTGATATGGCTCCATGCTGGTCGCAAAATGCACTATGTTGGTTTTCTCATGCTGCAGCTCAGATCATATTATGATGTTAATAATTATAAAAAAAAGCCTTTTGATTTTCAATTCACAATTATGCCAATCCAAGCTGATAAATACATGCGATCAGAAACTGTTTCTAAACGAATTAAATGTTCAAGTTTATAATACTATAAGTTTATTATGTAATTGCGTGAGGCGACCAGTTTATCACTAAGCTGGATGTTTCTTCGCAGAATATATCATTTTTAAGCACTAATATACGCCCTGTCATAGTTGTTCGTCTTTCTCATGGTAAACAGTGCCTTGTTACTAGTAGAAACAAATTACTGGTATCTGATGTTTATTCGTTTCATTCATACACCGAGCTTCCAGAAAAGGAATTCGTCTAATTGTGTTCCAAGGCTGTTCAAAAGCTGAAAAGGAAAGGAATAACGCGTTAGCCAAGACGATTGGTCACATCTGTCTCATGGTCACAGCCGTCAAAATAAGCGGGTAAATATCTAAACATTTTAATCAAGTACATAATTTACAACGCACATGCAATAATAGTAAACATAAAGAAATTAACTTGAACTAAATTTTCATGAATTAATAAAAGAACATTGCTGGTATATTTGTTGAGATTATTTCAGATTCGGCTGTCACCTAGATAAAAAAAACGCGAAATCCTTTCGCAAGATCGTTAGGCGTAAAACAAGAGCTGTCGGAGGGCAGCAACGCTCGACTATTCAACAGCCTTGTCAACTGAATAAATACAAAAGTCGAAAAAGGGGCATTATCTTGTAAAAATGCAAAACAGGGTTATGGAACCTGCACAGTGCTTATCAGCTCATGACAGTGGACAAGTGTGTGAAGTTTCAATCCATTCCCATTAGTGGATACTAAGATACCAGCTTACATACAAAAACTTAACCAAAACTTCTAAGTCGAAAAAGGGGCATAATTTTGTAAAAATACAAAGTAGATCTATGGGACCTTCACAGTGCATATTTGATCATGACAGTGAACAGGTGTGTGAAAAACTTAACCAAAAACTGCTAAGTCAAAAAAGGGGCATAATTTTGAAAAAAGAGTTTTGGGACCTGCTTAGTGCATGGCAGATCATGAAAGTGAACAAGTGTGCGAAGTTTCAATCCATTCCCATCAGTGAGTACTGAGATACCAGCTTACATAAAAAAATAACCAAAAATTTCTAAGTCGAAAAAGGGGCATAATTTTGTAAAAAAGAGTTTTGGGACCTGCTTAGTGCATGGCAGATCATGAAAGTGAACAAGTGTGCGAAGTTTCAATCCATTCCCATCAGTGAGTACTGAGATACCAGCTTACATAAAAAAAATAACCAAAAATTTCTAAGTCGAAAAAGGGGCATAATTTTGTAAAAAAGAAAAATACAGTTATGGAACCTGTGCAGTGTAAGTCAGTTTATCACGGTGAATAAGTGTGTTAAGTTTCAATCCATTCCCACAAGTGGTTACTGAGATATCAGCTTACATACAAAACCATAACCAAATCGGAACGCCGACACCGACGCATAGGTGAGTCCAATAGCTATACTAGTCTATGAATAGTCGAGCTAAAAACTGTTTGTTTCCGATATTCCTATCTATCCTAAATTTTTGGCTCGACCCTAAATGTTTTTATGACCTTTAAACATGGTCAGTGATGTTAGAAATTAACTTACTGATACGCTAAAGGCATAACCCCTTATTTGTATTCATTTCTTTTTTGGCACAAAAATAATTTCCGAAAAGTCCTAAAGAATAAGAAAAAAATACCGACCTACCTACCCTAAGTATTTTGAGCATGTTACCGGAAACAATTTATTGGATTAAGTGTTGCTATATGTTCCAGTCATTTGTTATCATAAGCCGGAGATTTTGAGACCGGTCTCTAAACTCATAATTGAGCCGCGTCGTGAAAAAACCAACATAGTGGCTTTGCGACCAGCATAGATCCAGACCAGACTGCGCGGTCAGTATACATGCTGTTCGCTTTCAAAGCCTATTGCTTTTGGAGAAACCATTAGCGAACAGCATGAACCCTGACCAGACTGCGCGGATGCGCAAGCTGGTCTGGATCCATGCTGGTCGCAAAGCCACTACGTTGGTTTTCTCATGCCGCGGCTCATACGCATGATGTCTTATGACGAGGCATTGCTGTGACTGAAGCATAGCTCTAAATGTTGGAAGATGAGTTTATTAGCAAAAAACAGAAACTTACTTCAACTTTATCGCAAACGTCGTTTCGAACCCATCCGTCCAGATCTTCTATAACCTGCGGATGTCGACCTTCATGCAATCCTTGACAAACAATACAAGATGGGCATCTGCCTGAGATGCTATATTGTTTCCTCCAATCAAAATAACTGTTATAAAGCGTCTCGTTTGTGCTCACGTGTTTTAAATAGTCTGCAAGACTTTTGACATCTTTAAAATCAGAGATACTTATGAAAGAACCAGGTACTGGAATATTTTCGTTCACCATTTTTAAATCCCAGTTTACGATAGGAATTTGTTCTCTATTTAGTGACTGCCAGTATTTCTCAGTCACATAATCTTTACACTTAGAATTTTCCAAAGCTAAGTAGAATTTATACTTGCTAGTGACGTTGTCACACGAGGCGTGTTTCAGAGGGTCCCCGCATATCTTATTGTAACAATATCCAAACATGGTAACATTTAAATACCCCCCTAACTCTTTAACAAATCTATACCGACGATTGCTGTCTTTACAATTACTTATTACTCCTGTTACTTCACCAGTTTTTTCCTTAAAGAAATTTCTATTTTCCAAAGCTTTTGCTGCTTCAGCAGCCTTATGAGCATTTAACCTCTTATGCAAACCGTATGGTAGATGCACGGTCGCGTCTTTCCGGTACCATAACGTCCAATTAAATATGCCGTTAAATACACGCAGATTCCCGAACAAGTTCGGTGGCGGTTCCAGGTTGGTCAGCGTCCATACTTGATCTGGTCTCCTGTAAGAAGGGAATTTTATGATAGATTTTGTATTAATCTTCCAGTTTTCTGTCCATAAATCTGTCAGGTGGAAGTTGACCATATCTACTTTGTCTATATCTTCTTTATTGTCTGTTAGTTCACACTTTACCGGACATGTTTCCATGCATTTGGTTTCGTAGTTCATTTGGTTAACGTTATTGAACGGTAACCAGTATAATATTTTATAACTTCCGGCTGAACCTTTTCCCAGCTTCCTAATATACCTTTCTTCTCCAACAAAATGAACACCCTTTGTTTGGACATGTTTGTCAAATCCAACATGATAAAACGCAATGATGTGTACAAGAAGAACTAAAGCTATCAGAACTATTCCAAATTTGATAAACTTTTGAACAGAAACACGCTGCATTCCTGTAAATTTCCCAGTTGTTCCCATGTCTGTGGAATCATTCACAAATCGGAATTATAGATTACTTCCACACAGTATTTAGCATAAATATTGACACTGTATTTCACTTCCATAATACAATATCGACATTTAAACACAATAAAGTCAATAAATGTGTACACGTCATGCGGTTATGTATAAATATATATTGGGGTAGGATTTAATTTCAAATCGGATTTAATCCGCCGAACAAAGCGAGTAGCGCTGTACAAGTCCATGTACACACGGATTAACTACTGCATTTACAAAAGTCGTGACAAAAATTGTTCCGAAAAATAACGGTTTTCAAAAATTAAGGAATTTCCATTTACTATTCAGTATTTATGATGTTGACGCCGGGTAAAATATCGATACAATTTTTGGACACAAAATATACATGTATCAACGTATGTAAACACTTCAAATCCTTTTAATATCAGTATGATCTGGGAAGAAGATAGAAAATCCTTCATGATATCATTGTTCCAGGTATGATTATTGATCTATGCTTTCCCAGAAGAAAATATGTAAATGTTATAATCAGATTAAAAGACATTAAAAGAAGCGAATTAAACACAGTTGCTTGGAATATAGATCTTTGGCTTCTTTGACCTACCTGTTCGAGGGAAGTTTCGTGTCTTGCAGTGACTCATAAAGGGAGACAAAAAGTATATCCATTGGGAAAATGCTGGCTGAATAGTCTCCCTTAATCTGCGCTCTAGCAGGGTACACTTTGATTCGAAAATTTTGGGCACGGACAGTCTTACATGTAACAAGTCGCAATATTGCACTTCCCTTATGAGCAGAATCAGGGTGGCCATTTTATAAATTGCGTGCATGTTTTGTGCTTTTAATTAATGGCAAGATCGGGATTCTCATACAAGAATAAAGAAAGTTATCAAAACGAAAGTTTTACACCATCCATGAAAAATAGCATGCCAAAATCATCAATTTTGCACTTTTTGAACAGCCTGCAATGATCCCGCTGCAAGAACAATGCCCAATGTTATTGCATTTCTCAATTTAATAGTCCTTACTGAACTTCAGGATATAAACTGAATGCTGGCCCATCCAGCTCGTTTTTTTTTTCACAAAATAGCGAAAATGTTCCTGAGTATCAATCAACAAGCACAGAACCCTTCCGTGATTTGAATTTTCTGCGAAAAGGTGACTTACTCATTGATTCATACAAAGCTATCAGCAGTTAGTTTTACAACTGACATCAGAATTTTACATGTGTCGGCTGCATAAATTTTCTAAAGAATTAACAATCATTATCTCTCACCTTAATTTACAGACATTACCAACTTTTAGTAACATCGATCTATTGGAAAATCGATAAATTTGCCTATATAAACAAAGAAGGAAAAAAATACTTAAACTTAAATAGAAAAAGTTCTATTTGGAAATCAAAAATTCGATACCCCACAAATTAAAGTTTAATTTATTCCGGATATTATGAATATTTTTTAAAAAAAATATTTTAATATTTGGTTGGTCCTTTTTGCCTTTAAATAGACCCACCTCAGTTCATATAGACTCTGAAGGAAACGGGTAAAAAAAACTGACTTTTTCAAATATAACAGATAAAATGAGATATTTCCCGCAAAAAATCAAAAATTCGATACCCCTAAAAATGTAGAAAAATTATTAAATTTTCGTTATGTGTAATTTGTTTTAAATTTTAGAATGGTTTGTTTGGTCCTTTTTACATTTTAGTGTGTACAGTGAACATTTCTTAAAAAATTCCGGCTTTTTCCGCCGTCATCCGTAAGTACTCGGAAACTGTTACGGAAAATATTGTCGTCTGCTAGTCTGACTTTGTCGGTACAAATTGTTATAGCTCAAAGCCTATAAATTGTAGGCAACTTCACATTGACAAAAAAAAAAAAAACAAAAAAAAAACAAAAAAAAAAAAAAAAAAAACAAACAAACAAAAACAGATTGTAATTAGACAATTTAAAACAAATTAATTGTTGAACTCAGAAACGCCGAAACCTAGATCTGCTGTCGTTTAAAATAACGCTATGGAGGATTTAGTGTTCAATTCGCGTTAAATATACAAATGCTTTCAATTTTCATCGCAAAATATACTTAATGCAACTAATTCTCATGTGTTTTCGTAAAATATAGCCTGTCAGTAATTGAGTTTCAAAGCATTCTTAAGAAATATAACGTTGATTAATTTATTTATTTCCAGATACCTATATTACGATCTGGAGACTTTTTTTTTATTGCGGTAGCGGTCCGGGTCCGATCTCCGACGCGGTCAGCTTTTTTTCTTCATGTGGGATTTTTTAATAATTTTTAAACAAAAAAAAATCATTTTCTATTATTCATAATATGACCAAACTTTAATTTGAAAGATAGCCTTGATGAACTGATAATTCTGCTTCTTTCCGAACCTCCTTTGTATATATTATTCTGTATTCTTAAATTAATGCACGTTTTTGGTAAATTCTTTAATCATTCGTTTTAAAAAAATGCGATATCTATTATTTGATTTAATTGTAACAAATATCTTAAAATTACCCTTTGACTTTTATTGTGTATTACAATATTGCCTAGGGGTAAACAATATCCGGTCAGTGTTGTTTCAAGGCGGGTCATAAAAAATATGTTACCCCATTTACTATAAGTGATGGGTATTTTTATGGTTTTATGGTTTTTGCGTTGTAATATATGTCTTTCACTTTCTTCTGTCTTTATATAGTATTTTCCCTTTCTTTCATGAAATTTGTTTTTACGATTTTTACCCTTATTTCATGAATCGTATGACAGTAGAAAGAATCAGTACAAATTTAGAATTCACATCGTTAACAGTGTTGTTCCGTAAATATCTACTGAGTAAAGATCCTGGCCCAAATTTCACGAAAAATCTTAAGTTATTACTTAGTTAAGTCTGCTATTCTAAAATTGAGATATTGATGAAGTTATTGTTATTTAATATGTTGTTTTTTCCTGTAACAATATATTTATAGTTAAAGTATACTATGGTAGTAGTATTTGTCAGCAGTACTTATTCAAGTCACGCAAATATGATATTTCTATTTGGGCACGATATAAAAAACTTAATCCTTACCATACTAAATTACAATAATGAACTTGTCTATCTTTCAATTTGGACAGTACTATTAATTATGAAAAGGGTGCATACCAAAAAGTTACTGGCTGAATGGCAGACAGTGCAGATCATGATCAGTCTGCACGGATGTGCAGACTGACCATGATCTACACAGATTGCAAAGGAAGAACCAATCGTGTCCAGCATGGTAAGGGTTAAGTATTTCCTTTTAAAAGTATAAGTCTTATTTCTATACTTCTTTTTCTTTAAAGCGACCGGCCTCCAGATCGTTCGACAACAAAAATACTTTTTAGATATCTTGAAAAAAAAAAATGCTATATTTCTTATGAAGGCTTCAAAACTTAATTACTGACAAACTTTATGTTATGGAAATACATGAGAATTTGCTGTTTTTACTACCTTTTACGATGAAAATTGAAAAACGTTAGTCGTTTAGAATTTTGAAAATATTTTAGAATCAAAAGCTCATATTCTAATGTTCATAATATGTGAAAGAAAGCGCGTATAGAGGAAGTATATACGCTTTCTAAATATTTTAAATAACATATTCATATTCTTGAATATTTATTTTATTTACAGACAGTTTCTTGTGCGTAAATATTTCTTTTCTGTACATAGATATACGTTAGCATGATTTTTCAAGTATTAAAAAAAAAGTAAATCTATGTGTTCGATGTATAAAATGTAACGATTTCTAAATATTTTAGATAACATATTCATATTCTTAAATATTACTTTTATTTGACAACTAATAAAGTATTATATAAATTTTCGACTTGTTCCGATTTTAACTTTAATAATTATAAAAACTTCATTCAATTCAAGTATATCGTTTAGCAAACCGCCCGCCTGTAAATGCATCAGATAATGACCAAAGATGTTAATTATCGATTTTTCCCCCGTGTTACTACAACAACAACAATTAATACGGAAATCAACGAATCCGTCCGGTAGCGATGATATTGGATTATTGGTTTTATTGATTTTTATGATAGGTAATCTGTCCCGCTTTATCGGTTTCGAGATGTTACTAAAAGTTGGTAATGCATCCAAAATCACGAAATTCTAATTATAACAAATATTGACGGGGGCCAAAATTCGAACTGTACCCTGCTACCTTACATACTACAATTTTTCATAAAATTCTTAAATTAATTATATTTGTTGTTGCAGGAAATATCCTATATATCCTTTCCGCGGCCGTAAGCGCTTTCGGCGTAGAATCAACATTTATTATACAAAATTCATCTGATTCTGAAAATGTCTAGGTCTGCAGCTCTCAAATAAAGAAATATCTGAATCCAAGCCATATACTGACACTAAAAGGATCTTTTGAAAGATTTGACGAAGTTCAAAAAATCACAACATACAATTTTCACTCGTGGAATAAAATATTGCATCTAGTGTTCACTGGTGAAAGATATTTCAGTCTCACAGTGAAACAAACAGATAGGCCTATCCTCTATATAGTAAACATTTCATCGGTACGGACTAGTGCGAGCCTAGTTATGTTTCATAAATTTTCGAGCCTACCACTGTTTCAAAAATCGCGAAAACGCGAAAAAAATTTAAACTGAAAGCGATTTTCTTTTTAAATCCGAGTTGAATATTAGGTATGAAATGATATATGAAACGAAAACTATTCCACCAAACCAGATACGTATTAGACTTTATAGCTTTCTCTTAAAAAGACAATGTTGGACAGTTATAACTATTAATAATTATTAATTTCTGACAGGCCGTAAAATATTTTCCGACTTGTGTGTCCCGGACACTCGAGATATCGATCTCAATATTACAGGTATTGACCCACCTACGAACATAATATATGTGATATACAAACAGAAAGGAAATATTGACATTATAAAGTGTCTGTATTGCGGCAGATTGTGACTGCATAAACACTCGATAAAGCAAATAAAACGACTTTCAAATTGCATTCCTTTTTGATAATTTTTATCTCGAGTTATGTCTTGTATTTTTCAACTTTTTACGGATTAAACACCTACTCTTTGTTGTAAAGCTTAAGCTTTAAACAGATTCTTACAGCGGAACGCTTCGATAGTTTGGATTAAAGAAAATACGCCACTAGCACACGAACAAAGAAAATAAAATTTAAATGTGTAGCTTTTTTTACAAAAGAGATTTACATTTTTGACAAACCGCTGGTTTTATTTTAAAAGCTTTTGAACTAGAATAGCTAGCTAGCGTTAAAAGCGGTTATTTTGAATTTGAAAGTCGTGGAGTTTACGACTACTTTCGGCTTATTCAGGACTTTTACATGTGATCTTTGAATGTAACAGAACGATACAATCTAAGGCGGAAGGTGAGACATTTTTACTTTGTACTTATACTTATTATAAACTGTAGAAATAACTTGTCAGATATTTGAAAAAGAAAGTGTATTACCAATATGTTCACCAGGTACTGACTAGAAAAATGCATTTACTTATTCATGACCGTATCAATAATCGATCAATGTCATATAGCAAGAATCAATAAAAGCAATCAAATATTGATACACGCTGGAGCATGATTTGCTGGAATAGGCAAAACAAATTTTTTGTTCTTTGTTTTGATATTCCATTGTACTGATACATAAATTATGTCACAAAACAGAGGAATTCCGCTGATAAGACCATCATTTCATTGGGGTAATCTATCTAAAACGTTTGCTTATTATAAGTGTTTACATGCAAAAACTATAGGTGTCATTATATCATACGATAATTATGTAACATCAAACTAATTTTCACCGAATGAACACCAGATGCAATATTTTCATCACGGTCGAGTTAACAAGTGAACTGTTGTTGTTGTTTTTTTAATCAAATTGAAATTTGTGACAACAAATTCTCTTTCTTGTATTTTTGTCAGTATTTAAACCGGATATTACCATTTTGTATATCCAGATCCATATGTAAAAATATGTATGTAACAATTAATTAGAATATAAATTGAAGTTAAATGTACTTAGCCGTCAGTTAATTTGTCTGCTTGAATTCATTTGATTTTTTGATGCATAGCATACTAAATAGGCTTATAAACCTTATCATATTAAGTTGCATAAACCATGTACAGCTTAAGGACTTGTTCAGCAATCAGTTTTAATATAAATATCGTTTGATAAAGACGAGTGACATGTCAAAACAAATTGCTAAAACTGCTTTATCACACCTTGGATATACATATCAGAATTTTTAGGATCTCATCTTTATTTACGAGAATCTACACGCATGAAAACTCTTTTGTATTGTAACTTTTCAAGTTGCGTTTCACACGCAACTTTAATATATTCGATTTTAAAAGTTTCCTGTTTAGGATAGAGAAACACAAAGGAAGTTATACGAACTAACTATTTAATCGGTTACATCTCAAGCCGCAAGGTATGTTGATTTTCGTTTTGCAATTAGGTTTATATACATGTAAGGCATATACATGTGCATAATATGACACATATGTATGATACACTACATATACACGATAAAAGACATGATCAAATTATCGCCATCTCTTCATAGTCAGCTTGGAAACTTGGATAAGGAGGACCTGTTTGTATATTTAAATTGCCTGTTAAAATGTTAACATATTTATCAGAAAATTAAGTGTGATTTAGCTGTCCGACCAATTTCAAACTTCGTTATCTACTAGGAATCGTTTAAATGCGCGACTGCTTTAAAACATGAAGACTATATTTCATAATTTTATTTCAAGGACAGGCAACTCGATCCTAAAGATAAATATATATATGAAACTTTGGGTAGCTTTTATGTCACCGTTACCAACCATTAGATACAAAGAACAAACTATTTACAAACTAATACAGATATATCAAGCGGGGTTAGGCTAAACTTTTTGAAACTATAAAAGTACTCACATTTGATGTTTTAACAAGACGTAGTCACAAAGTAATTCCGGGCAATATTTGTTTGGTATGTAGATATTAAGATTTTTACTGCGTTACCCAAGCACTAATAATTTTATGTGAGTAGAAGGACCTTGTCTGTTCTTTGTATCAAACTCCTATAATATCAGCTTAGATATATTGTTAAATCATATTTTACCTATACGTTTTGCTTTCGTGTTTTAATGTTATTATTGTGCATGCCTGAAGTTACTTCCCTTTCATAAATCATCTAAATTAATGGAAAGTATTTGTATAACATGAAAAGAAACCATTCATATTTCGCATCTCTTTTGTGTAAATTGTAAAGCGTACACTTCCTTGATGGGTATCAGTGTATATTTGCATTTACACACGTTAAAGTTTATCCATTTTGTAACAGTCATGTTGAAAAGTTTACGATCATATAAAACAAACAAAAAAAAAACTGTAACATGACAAACTACAGAATAAATGCGTTTATGCTAATTTTATGTACTTTCTTATATTGAAGAGCTATAGAAAATGTATTATAAAGGTGATTCTCTTGCAAATAATACTCAACAGACCCATTAGAACCGATTTTAAAAATTGCATTAATTGCATTAAATTCTTGAATGGTGATCATTATATATGAAAAAAAAGCCAGTTATAAATTATTTAAATAGATCTACACGCATGTTTTATAGATACAAATAAGCTTTATTTTTCCCCCAACTTCTTTGTATAGTACATTAACCTCTGGTTATCATTATTTATTTACCCTGTCAAGTTAACGCCCTTTGATTAATTTCATTTTGCCTAACCAAGTGTATCTAATAACGTCCTGTCGCACTTAATTTGTTGCTGAAGTGGTATATGATCTTACCATCTAATGAAACCCATACTACATTTAATGTACAACGATATAGTTTTTTTTTTATATTAAACGACTTACATGTTTGAAACCGTCCTGTCTTTGGAGGGGCTTGAATTACTACTCAAACCCTGCCGATCTCGGTGGAGACGTTGTTTCCCCGAGTTATTTTCCGAACGACAAGACACTATTTTTCGAAAGGTCTCAATACATAGATTTGTCTGGCTAACAGACAGATTTCTTTCACTTCAATCTTGTCTCCGATGGAAAAAGGACAAAATTTTGAAGTTTGGATAGCTTGTCGAGAATTCTACAATGAACAAAACATAGAGTCTGGATTCAGACTAGGTATAATTCTCCCCGTATCTGAAATATAATGCCAAGTGCCAAGTATGCTTAGACATACTTCCATATTTTCTTTCGTTCAGTAGTTTCTTACTGTTGGCAGAACTTCTGGCCCGACGTTGCTATAATCTCATTGATTGTTCATGTACACTTATACTGTAATTTTATATAAATACATGTATTATGTTTAAAATATTATTAGGGGTAATATTGAAGAATATCAAGATAGTTCGGTATAAGCAGGGATGTGAATGCAATATTTCTGGAATAAGAATTATTGAATTATATCTATGACCAAATTACAGAAAGTGTTTGGACAGAGCTGTCTAATATTTTAACCTATAAAATACAGCCCCATAAATGACAAATCTGTCATATTTTTTAATCTGATTTTATCACCAAGTTGACATGACATCAATTTGTAAATTATTTACGAAATGATTTTATTAACCTTGCTATCGGCATGTTGAAACGTTTTAGAGCAAAATATTTTGCGCTTTCAGATTTCGTTGATATACTTTTATAAACAAATATATAACAGATTTTTTTTCTTCAGGTACGCAGTGTACTTCAAACAAGAACTGAGCAAACTAAGACTTGTATTTACTACGTCATCAAAATCAGTGTGTTCGAAATTTCGCGAACAGACTATACTTCATACACATTTTCAAAATAAAGTAGTAAAACCGACCTACTTTATAAGGTAGTATGAGAAGCGAACGGCTTATTGTACCTGACAATGTGACTGAAACGGTGTCGGTGTGTCCTTTAGTAAATTACGAGGAGAAACGGTCAGCAAGTTATGTGGATTTTGTGACAATGAAACGTTACAATGAGGAGGTCAAAATGGCCCCCATTCTTACACCAGTGGCTTTCAGGGATACTGTGATCTGTTTGCCAGACTCTGGCAAAAAGAGATTTAAGAGTCAAACACTTTACGAACCAAAGGTGAAACCGCGAAAATTCAGTGACACTTTGATAATTTTTCCAAAGAGACCACAAAGAAGTTTTGTGACACTTGTGGATTATCATATAGACGAATGTAGACGGTGGTTTAAAACAACCTTAGAATTCAAAGCCAGGACTTACACTACAAGTAAGATTCTAAACGACACAGAAGATGAGGATGTAAGTGACACTGATACTAGTGATGAAGATGAAAGCAAAGAAAAAATGTTCATTTCGGATGGCCCAGGTGCCTCGCAGATCTTCCTACCAAGATGGAATAAAGACAGTTACGATGAAAACAAAAACATTCCCCAACTCGTGAACGGAGAATTATTGCTGAACGGATATTAGCAACCATAAGATTTGAGCGGGTTAGTTTAATTAAATTGGATTGTAGTTCACAGTGGTCTTCTGCACCAGAGAGATGCATCATGACGGAATGTGTTCAAAAAAGTTGTCCCGCATTTTATTGCCGTGTCATAAATTGTGAATTTCATTAGTTTTGACTGATTATATAAAATTGTGTAGATACACTCTTCTTCAGTGGTTTATTGCACCATTAAACAAATGGGAGTTTCTCCTCCAAGCTTTTATTTAATACCTACGTAATGTACATGCAACTGTGTAAAACGTACATTTATCATCAGATGTGCACATTCAAAAACCCACAGATATTATGAAATAAAACATTTCATGTGACCATATACAGTAATATTTATTGGAGAAAAATGAAATTCGTCCGAAAGCTGGTTACCTATGTTGACTATAGATCTTTATCACTACTGATTCATTAAAGTTATTCGTTTTCGCCAGGTTAATAGATTTTTAAGCGAGTTAAAGAGTGACATTTAAAAGTTTGACAGACCGTGGAAACGTTAAATTTAAACCACTCGCTGTGTAGAATTCAGTTAATTCGTAAGTTTTGTTAGTTATACAGTCAAACATGTTCTAAAGACGACCTTTCCTTAAAGGCCACTTATCTGATTTCCGATTTAGATATCAATCATTTCCGGTGAATAAAATATCACCTTGAAATAAAGACCACTCTAGTCTCCAATTAATGTACAGATTAGAATGTATTTACTGTATAACTTTTGAATAATAGTGGTTAATTAATGCATCTAAAGTCGGAGTGATTAATTGCGCTGCATAATGCAGTGTTTGTGATATTTTAATATGTTTTAAATTGCGAAAATAATTTTTTTTTAGATGTACACGATATGCAAAATATGTCCCAATAATCAGGTTATTAATCAGCTTTAAATGTACTTTCTTACTGTTTGAACATTAAACATTGATGTTTTGACTATACATAATAGTGTTTAATTCATTTTTTTTGTCGACATTTTGTGTATGTACATTGCATTTCCCCCGAGTATGCGTTAATAAGCAATTGCAGTGTTAATTAAAGAATGTCTTAGGTTTTGCGTATCACATTATAAGAATATAAGGATCTTACATGCCTGCCTGTGCAAGATGGGGTTTTCCCTACCCGAGGGACAGTGTGGAATGGAAAACCGAGCGTTAAGGTTTTTCCCTAGGGAAAGACTGGAATATCTATCCCTGGCGCGTGCTCGGATAAATGTATACTTTCCCCGCTAGGTAGGCAAGAATAAAACGTCTAATTCTTGAGATTTGTATGCAATATGCACATCGAAAGTGTGTTTTCTGTTAATTTTCTGACCAGTACACACTTTTTAGGTATTAATTTATTCAGATTTAATTTGTCTTTGAAGGAGGTTCTTTTGATTAAATTAAGGCAGTCTGCATTGAACTTAATTCCAGCAGACTGTATTGAACTGAAACTTACATTACCACCGAGTCTGTTTTGGAAAACAACAGGGTCTATTCTAAAAGCATGATCCGGCCCAAGCAACATCCGAAATGAGAAGCAGACATTCTTTTTCAAGGTTTGTTGCCTAGATTAGGTGACCGAAAATTGTTAATAAAATAAAAGCATGTATCTTAAAAAAGTCGAAAGCCTGTATCAAAATACCGTCTAAAGTAGCAACCAAAATCCCGTAACCATAATTTATTACCAGTATGATATTGGTTATGTCTTGGGTATGTCCGCCCACATGCCTCAATTCGTAATTTATTTTCTAAAGTATTAAAACCGTTTACAGGAACGCTTTTGTTTATGGCTATGGAAAACCAACAATTTATGTCCTTAT
Source organism: Mercenaria mercenaria (assembly GCF_021730395.1). Classification (NCBI taxonomy): domain Eukaryota; kingdom Metazoa; phylum Mollusca; class Bivalvia; order Venerida; family Veneridae; genus Mercenaria; species Mercenaria mercenaria. The sequence continues at coordinate 57,481,997 of NC_069372.1, forward strand.
CAGCAGAAAATGTCCCTGTTACATACAAGTGTCAAAACAAGTCTCCATTTAGGTAGATAACTATAAGCTTGTTATGACTTCAGAAACTGGCATTGTTTCGCATATTAGTGCAAAATGTAGCTTAAATTGATAGAATATTCAAGCGGTATAAATAGAGCATCGATCTTGCACTGGTTGTCCGCTTTGTCAATAAAAGTCTCATTAAGTCAGATTGCATATTTCATTTCAGTTTGTTTACCTTGGCAACAAGGTAATCAGCTACTCCACTTAACAGAAACATGGACCACCACTTATCGATAATCCGAATGATAACAATCCTACTCGAGTCAAAAATGTTTTAATGATTATGCTGGAAAAAATTTGTTTGTCATCAGTCAGTCAAGCAGGCTTGCGAACGGCAAATTTTCAGGATCCATGCTGTTCGCTTTCGAAGCCAGTTGCAATTAGAGAAACCGTTAGCGAACAGCATGGATCCTGACCTGACTGCGCGGATGCGCAGGCTGGTCTGGATCCATGCTGGTCGCAAATGCACTATGTTGGTTTTCTCATGGTTTGGCTCAAATATAACTTCTTATTCTAACGTTATATTGTCTTTACCTTTGTTAAAATGTATTTCTATGAATAGCTTCCTGATCACTCTGTCCCCCAGACAACAACCGTTGCGACGTCATCTAAGGAACCCTCTCCCTGACTACACGCAAGCGACGTCATACTGCGGCACGGTATCGTAACTTTTAGTATCGCTTGTGTTGCGGACCATACAAAATACACGTCGTAATTATCAACGGAACGAACAGAGAAAATGTAAATATAGCTGTCCATGCCTACAGAATGCACATCCATGTGAAGTTTCTTCACAATCTAACAATGATGAGCAAAACTAATTTAAGCATACTGAAGCCCAAGTCTGAATTTCAGACTTGAAACACTTTAGACCCATTTATTTTAACTCGATTTTGATTAAAGTCTGAAACTTACTTAAGAGCAAATACGAATTTACAATTATAGCTTTGATCTTAGAATTATTATATAAAGTTTCATTACAATATGTGCATATCTAACAACTCCAGACAAAAATGAAAATATGATTAGTATTCTACGCGACCAGTGTAATTACTATGCTGTTTTGCTGTGTTTAGCATTCAGGAAATTCAAAAAAACGCTCGAGGTCATATAACCTGATCACCATGCTGTTTTGTTGTCAACGGCAGTAAGAGACGTCAAAAAGACGCTCGATGTCATATGACCTGTTCACCATGCCGTTTTGTTGTCAATGGCAAGAGACGTCAAAAAGACGCTCGAGATCATATGAGCTGTTCACCATGCCGTTTTGTTGTCAGTGGCAAGAGACGTCAAAAAGACGCATGTCATGTGGCCAGTTAACCGTGCCGTTTTGTTGTCAATGGCAAGAGACGTAAAAAAGACGTCATAATTATGACCTGTTTACCATGCGGTTTTGTTGTCAATGGCAATTATTGGCGTCAACAAGACGCTCGGGGTCATATGACATGTTCTACATGCCGTTTGTGTTTTCAATGGAAATACGTAACGTCAAGATGATATTCTACGCCACGAGGCCAATTCACCGTGACGTTTTGTTGTCGATGGAAATGAGAAACCTCAACATGATGCTCGACATCAAGTGCCATTTTGTTGTCAGTGGAAATTAGAAAGGTAAAGGAGACAATCGACGTCATGTGGCCAGTTTACCGTGCCGTTTCGTTGCCAATGGTAATAAGAAACGTAAAGAAGACAATCGACGTCATGTGGCCAGTTTACCGTGACCTTTGTTGTCAATGGTAATAAGAAATGTCAACAAGGTGCTCGAGACTATGTGACAAGTTCTTCATGTTGTTTGTTTTTAATGGCAATAAGTCGTCGTTTGACGAGTTGTTTACCATTGGCAGTAACTGGCATTACTAAACCTACTGTTATTGAAATTACGAACGACAGGATAGTAAATGACAGTTGACCAACAACAGGGTCCTAGTAGTCATCTGAACATGTAATGATTCAATATTGTGTCCTCGGAAATAAACGACAGCAGTCTGGGCTCTTCCTGGCAACGGTAGTAAATGTTAAATTACTAACAAGGCACTCGTGATCACATGACCGGTTCACTATGAAATATTGTTTTTTTATGCAATGCCCCATTGTCTTGCGGGTGCTGACGCTCATCTGATTTTTATTGTATAATAGAACTATTGTCCTACCCATGATTTTCTAAGTCTAAAAAGGGCCATCATTCTTGCAAAAAGCAGGATAGAGTTATGTTTCTTGATGTACAGTGTCCACTTATGATGGTGAAAAACTGTTGCAAGTTTTAAAGCAATAGCTTTGATAGTTTATGAGAAAAGTATACTTAAACATAATACTCAACCAAGAAAATGATTTTCTAAGTCCAAAAGGGGCAATAATTATTGCAAAAAGCAGGATGGAGTTATGTTGCTTGCTGTACAGGGTCAGCTTATGATGGTGAACAAGTGTTGCAAGTTTCAAAGCAATAGCTTTGATAGTTTAAGAGAAAAAGTTGACCTAAACATAAAACTTAACCAAGAAATCTGATATTTTCTAAGTTCAAAAGGGGTCATAAATTTTGCAAAAAGCAGGATGGAGTTATGTTTCTTGCTGTACAGGGTCAGCTTATGATGGTGAACAAGTGTTGCAAGTTTTAAAGCAATAGCTTTGATAGTTTAGGATAAAAGCTGACCTAAACATAAAACTTAACCAAGAAAACTGATTTTCTAAGTCCAAAAGGGGCAATAATTCTTGCAAAAAGCAAGATGGAGTTATGTTTCTTGATGTACAGGGTCTGCTTATGATGGTAAACAAGTATTCCAAGTTTCAAAGCAATAGCTTTGATAGTTTAGGAGAAAAGCTGACCTAAACATAAAACTTAACCAAGAAATCTGATATTTTCTAAGTACAAAAGGGGCCATAAATCTTGCAAAAAGCAATATGGAGTTATGTTTCTTGCTATACTGGGTCAGCTTATGATGGTCAACAAGTATTCCAAGTTTCAAAGCAATAGCTTTGATAGTTTAGGAGAAAAGCTGACCTAAACATAAAACTTAACCAGGCAACGCCAACGCAGACGCCGACAACCGCTCAAGTGATGACAATAACTCATCATTTTTTTTCAAAAAATCAGATGAGCTAAAAATTACTAACAAGGCACTCGTGATCACATGACCGGTTCACTATGAAATATTGTTTTTTTATGCAATGCCCCATTGTCAGGTAACCATAATTTATATTTATTATCATACTGCATGTTTGTTGTCTTTAGTTTATACATAATTTATTTTAGGTCGATTGTGAAGGATGTTCTACAACTTATATTAATAACTCTCGATACCTCATTCCTGATGGAATCCATCGTCACGAGGGTATGAGAGAAGAGGCCAGTTTCCCTTTTAATGCTGAGCACCAAGCAAGGGAGCTACTGGTACCATTTTTCACGTCTTTGGTATGACGCGGCCGGGGGTCGAACCCACGACCTCCCGCACTCGAAGCGGACTTTGTCAATGGCAAAACATGGCATCTACTTGTGATGGTGTAATGTATCACTATCATAATCATTGACAATGACAAGAAATGCTGTAAAAACTGCGTCTGACAATAACGTGTCATATATATTTGCATTTTGTTGCCCAGTGAAATAAATGGAGCCAGCCTTATTCATATAAGTTATAATCACACTTAGAATCCTGTTTCTATCATAGAACTTTTCGGGTTCCACAGTCAAGATAAATGCTTAGCCTATTTTTTCAACCTTAATTTGAGATGTTAAGGTGCCCCCCTGGGCCTTTGGCACTCTTACTGGATGAAGTCCATTAATGGCAAAGTGATGATATAAAGTCATAGGTGGACCACCTAGGAAGACTTAAGTTCCTATATAGATACTTAATGCATTAACCGTTATGAAAAATATATAGCAAACACATGTTCAGAGTGTAACGACACAGTCTTCGAATGCAAATTTATATTTTGTTACAGAAAAAAAAAACAGAGAAAATAAAATTGTTCATATTACAATTTATTTTTTATTGTCATATTTTACAGTAAATTATAAAAGAAACAACATAATTAAGTAAAAGAATAAAGGAGATTTCCTTTCAAGAAAATACATCAAATTTGACAAATTCTTGACAAGTGCTGTTTTGGTGAACTATATGCATGCCAAAATATCTATATTTTGAAAACTCATGATTCTGAATGGAATGTTTTTCTTTAAAAACGATTTTTATTCAAAGACAGGCATCTAAAAGAATAAATGCTATATTTGATCAATTTATCTATACATAAAATGTACATACATCAAAACCATTGTTCATAAATAAGATATATTCTATATCACAGTTTTTTTCAAGTAACATAAATACATTCGACAAACAGAGTCCATAAGCACAGTTCATAAACAAAGTTCATTAACATATAAAAATAAAGTTCTACAACTCTAAGAAGGCAGTGTATGTTTAATCACATGAGCAGCTTCAACGACGGTCTGGGCAGCTGGTCTACGTATTCTTGGGTCATGAACTGGTACATTCAACCTGAAAAGAAAGGGGAAAATGTGACTAACCGTTCCATGCATACAAAAGTTGTTCTTTTTAAAATGCTAACCATATCATAAACAGTCTGTCATATCATACAAAAATAGACAGAAATTCTTAATCTAATACAGATGTGAATACTGACAAAAATATAAAGTAACTACTGGAAAGTTTCAATCAAACATGTTTACCAGAAAAGCAGTTAGTAGTACAAAGAGGTGAAAACACACACTAAAAACTGAAAGTGTAAACCAGTTGTATTTCAAGTGTCTGATTTCTTGTTTCTAAGCAGTGCCAGGTACAAGATGCCACGGAATCTTCTACTAAAGAATATTCTAAGACTCCCATACCTACACTATTTTTAGCAATAATCAATGCCAATGCTCCTGCCCTCTATATAATTTATGAGCCGCACCATGAGAAAACCAACATAGTGTATTTGCGACCAGCATGGATCCAGACCAGCCAGCACATTCGCACAGTCTGGTCAGGATCCATGCTGTTTGCTTTCAAAGCCAATTGCAATTAGAGAAATCGTTAGCGAACAGCATGGATCCTGACCAGACTGCGCAGATGCGCAGGCTTGTCTGGATCCATGCTGGTCATAAATGCACTATGTTGATTTTCTCAAGGTGCGGCTCAATTATAATGAGTCCAGAAGTGTAGTAAATAATGTTTCAGTCACTCAACATAGAGGTGGTGTGTACCAAACTTCCTTGTTAGATACCACTGCAGTGTTCAGGAATATAAATCTGAGCTTTGAGACCAGTCTGTGAACTCTTGTGTCTGTTTGGTTGTTTCTGAGATGAATCTGGATACTGACCAATGGTAAGGCTTCAGTCTTAGACTGGTCTCCAAAGTCAGTGTTTATAGCCTTGGAATCTGGGCCCATATTCATCAATGTTTTAAGTGTGAAATTTTAGACATCAAACCTTTCAAAATTCAAATAGCTAAGCTTAAAACGTTGAAAAATATGGACTCAGGTGTTTCATTATTAGGAGCAATTTCGTAAAGATTCAAGCCAACTTTACCTTTATAATTGGAATAACAAAACAAAAATGTAACATACTTGACGTTTGTTTTGTTGTTGACAATAAACAGTGGGTTGACTTGGCTGATGATCTCATCATTGACAGAAATGCCATCCAAATATTGCTTCAGCAAGGTACGTAACTGTTGGTTTTCTCCGAGTAATGTTTGTCTTTCTTTGTCCAGTGCTAGTTTATCTAGGAGAACTTTGTTGTGTCGTTTCCAAAAGTTTTCTAGGCTGGTGTATTCATGCATAGCCTGTTAAATGTACAAGGTAATTCAAATGATCACATACAAGAAGTATCCAAAACACTTTCTGGGTTTAACATTTCATTTACACAACCACAATTACAGGTCATTTGGCAACTCCCAAGCATTTCATGATGGAGGAAGACCGTAGGTGCCTCGCAGGCATTATTTCAGACAAGAGCAACCACCTGGACAGAATCACTGACCCTCTGTGAGATAATTAGATTTTTACACCCCAAGTGAGGTATTTGGGCCCTTGTCAGTCAGAGGCAAGTGACTCAAAATCAGTGACCATAACCACTCAGCCATGCAGGCCACTAGCAGAGAGCATAATTACTTGTATAGAAAAAAACTACTGCTAAAACACGAAACGGCAACTTTCTATGGACAAGAGTAAAACGAATGTGAGTTATTGGTAGGTACTCATGTGTACTAATTATGGTGAAAGTGCAATTCTTGAACAGTCTCTGTTGCTTATAAATCAGGATAATACATGAATTTTCAGTTAATTATTTTGAACAATTCAAATACCAGCTAGCCTACATTACACAAGGTTTTGTTAAAATATAAGCAGTAGAAAAAAAAGTGCTCAGCAAAATCACAGACTAATAAAATTGGCCTCTTCTGATATTTGCCAATGTTAGACACAAAAGTAGAAACAATATTTTATTATTACTTGCAACATAATTTTGATGGTTGCATCAACTGACAAAAAATGACCAAAACTCGGACCTGCAATATCCTGATGCTCTATCCCTAATCCATTGTGCCACCTAGCTTTGCATCACTGTATTTCCCTTAAAATGTGTGGACTTTCTTTTCTAACCCAGGGGAGGCAATGACATTCATGCCAAAGGGAGACAACTGTTTAACAAAAGCACAAATTACAAAACAAACACTATAAGAGTTAACTTACATTAGCAAGAGGTTCTGATGGAGCCTCGATAACTGCTGCATCCACATCCTCCTGTTCTTCTTTAGTGAGTGAAGATGCATAGAAGGGAAGTACTTTCTCCTCTTCTGTCTCCAACTTACGACACATCTCCGATACCTTAAGTATCTGTTCTACCTAAAACCAGTCATAGAATGAATTAATTGTAGTTAAACATTTTAAGTATCAAATCTTCTTTCTGCATTTTGAAAGTGTTCTATTTATTAGCTTTGCAATGCAGAACATAAAATAATATCAAGCAAGTGTTAGAGCAATGTTGTTATTGTTTTCAGTTCTTTTAAAATCAGACATGGAGTCCATTCAATATTCTTTTAGTTTAGCCATTGCTAGAGACTGTGGGGGGATGCTACACTTTTCATTGTATCTCAATAACAGACCTAATCACACAGAGCTTGCTATTTTTCATGCATTCAAAGGATCTCCTTTTCTCTTTATATACTGAGCAGCTGTAATAAATGTATGGTCAAAGGGAGGTAATTCAATCACAAATTTAATGACCATAATATACAATAAATAAACAAAGTGCCTTATTACTGACCATTTTTAATCTTGCCTGCAGGATACATTTGTTGATATTGTCCCAATGAGAATTCACAATCTTATCATTTTTGTTGTTGTCTGTCACCCATTTGTAATATTTTAGTTTAGATGATGTAGGGTATGTGCTACAAAGCTACTTTTTTATCTGCCAAATCTGTTACACATTTTTTTTTTCAAATTCAGCTTTGTTTTGTAAGATGCAAGTATAATTTATCAGGCCTTCAGAGTTGGAAATAAGTACTTTTTGCATATGTAAGGTATCTTTTATCATTTTCATTTTATTTGAAAAAATGTGATTTTCATTGAAAAATCATTTATAATTATCCGGCATTTGAAAATTACCAATACAAAACAATGTGTGTTTATAATAACTCATATATACTGAAAGTTTCGTGTCGATACATTTTCACCGAAAGATGGGATCAAAATTACAACTTTAACAAAATTAATACTGCTGAAACTAACATGGAAAAGATTTAATATTTTTCAAAACAAATTTTTAAAGAAAAAATCAAAATTAACTGAGATATAATTATTATCCTTCTTCAGAAAAATGACAAAGTCAACAGTAATGCCTTATACCGAAAGAGAAATCAACATTCACAGAGCTTGCTATTTTTCATGCTTCCATTAACAGCTGTGACAATTTTATGGCCAAAGGGAGGTAATTCAATTAGAAATTTAATGACCATTATGATATACAATAAATAAACCATGTGTCTTATTAGTGATAAATTTTAACTGTCCCACTAAGAGTTCACAATTTCATCATTTTTATTGTTGTATGTCACTCAATCATAACATTTCAGTTTAGATCATCATAGTTTTTCAACAGTTAGATCATGCAGTAATGCGTTACTAACTGACTACTTTATTAGTAAATCTGTAAAAGTTTTCTGGGCAAATTAGATGCAGGTATCAATTATGTATCATTTAACAGGTTTTCTGAGTTTAAAGTAGGTGCTTTTTGAATGTTTAAGGTACAGTTAATCACTTTAATTTTATTGGCAAAACTGTGATTTTCATTTGAAAATTATTTGTAACTTCCTGGTAATATTAAAATTTTGAAAAAAAAGTGTGTTTATAACAACTGATATATACACTGAGGGTTTCAGTTAAATACATGTACACCTATAGATAGGATCAACATTGCAATTTTTAGAAATTTTAAACTGCTGAAATTTACAATGGAAAAGACTGTAATTCTTTTTTATTCTAAAGACAAAAATCAAAATTAATTGAGATAATTTAACACCAATCTTCAGAATATTAAATTCAATGGACAGGTAATGTTATATACTGAATGAGAAATCAACAAACATAAAACATGTTAGAGAATAGATGATACAACAGTACCTAACACTTACCTTATCATTTTGTCTTTTGACTTCTTTGATAGCTGCGTTACTCTCGAGTGTAACCTTGGTGAGCTTATCTCTTTCTGCTTCTCGTACTTTGTTCATTTGAGCTTTGAGCTCCTGGAAATGTTTCAACATCTTTTCTCTTTCCTTTAATGTAAAATTAGGAATTTGAGCTGTGTATGTAATACAAAAACAAAATCAAGTGAAAAACTGATTGTATAGAGATTTATCTTAATTCAACCTGTGTATAACATGTTCTCTACAACACTGAATCTCAACCCTTTTTCAGCTATAGTAATTGTGACCAGTTTAACGACAAGTACATGAATTCCAAAACCTAACACTTTTCTCCACAATGAACCCATAACTTCCACACATACAAAACAAGATATAATGGTATTAGGTACCTCTCCCACCTATAATCAGCTTACATACACCTGTTTTGCTTGTTTTAAACTCCTCCCCTCTAAATACTAGTCCATAACTATCGGCTTTCAATAATTCAGCTGCAGCATGTTGAAATAATGTCTTGTTTTGTATCATGAGATTTTCAGATTTTTACAGATCTAGATGTGAAATCTCTAATTTATAACATTATCTATGATTTCCAGTCACATTTTCATATACTGTATTTATTGCACAATGGTATACTAACCCTTACCATGCTGGACACGATTGATTCTGCCTTTGCGAGCAGTGTAGATCATGATCATCCTGCACATCCATGCAGTCTGATCATGACCTGCACTGTTCGCCATTCAGTCAGTATTTTTTTGGTAAGCACCCCTTCTAACAGTTAATGGTACTGTCCAAATTGAAAGATGGACAAGTTCATCATAGAACTTTAGCAGGATAAGGACTAAAAGGATGCATACAGTACTTCACAAGACACTTTTAATTCTGACAGAAGTGGCATGAGGCATTGACAGGTCAATCAAAGGAAAAGTAAATTTTGTAATTTGATTCTGTTTGCTTGCTTGTTGTTTAACTCTTTTTTTTTCAACAGTACAGTTATGAAACCGCCATCAGTTATTCTAAGTTTTTCCCCGGAGTACAAAGGTGACTTCTCTGCATATAACTGACATCCTGTCCACATAAACCTCAGGTGGAACAGGATTACACTTAAATGGCAATTTGGATGTATGTAAATACACTACCTCCTTCAACATTTTGTTTCTCTCCTCACATTCCTTAGCATTTGTTGCCATCTTTGACTTCAACGCAGCTATCTGATCCTAAAAGGTGAGGGAAATACAACTATATAGTTAGTTTATACATAGCTTAACAAATGATGCAAAAATTTGTCCAACAGAACTTATCGAAAACACTCATTTCTTTAGAATAGTTTAATAAACTGATAATATAGTAGCTACAACAATTTAGCCCTAAATTAATGTATTCCATCAGCCATCCTTATGAAAATTATTCAGGTCTGCATAATTGTTTTAACCCTTAGCCTGTTGGCGGCAAGTGATTCTGCCTCTGCGACCAGTGCAGACTAAGATCAGCCTGCACAGATGTTCGCCATTCAGTCAATATCTTTATGGTAAGCACCACTTTTAACAGTTAATGGTACTGTCCAAATTGAAAGATGGGAAAGTTCATTTTAGAAATTAAGCAGGGTAAGGGTAAAAAGACAATTCTGTACACCTAATTTTTTAAAGCCAAAAATGTCCTTTTTTCAACAAAATATTTAGAGGTAAATTTTCTGGAAGCTTCTCAAAACCTAAAATCAGGATTTGTCCTATAAAATCCCATGATTGTTTTTTTTTAATTCAAAACTGTACAAATACTATACAAATAAAAACTTTTTTTTATACAGCTTACTGATATTCTCTGTAATTTTCTCATTTGTGACTCAATCTCTTTTGCACTTCTTTCATCCTTGACTTTCAGGGCTTCAAATGCTGTTTTTCTTTCCTCTGTGGTCATGTTATAGTTCTGCAGAGCATCTCGGAACTGCATCCATAAGTTATCTACTTTCTGTTCTAACTGGACACGCAGTGCATGTTTCTCCTCCAGATTCTAGGAATACATGAAAAAAAAATACTGTATTACCTGTGTTATGATACCTCTCTAGAAATGGAGATATTTTCTTTACAACTTTATATTAATCCTTTGTAATGTACCCCATCCAGAACAAAAACCTTTGCTCTACAAACATATTTAAGTCTTTCTGTCAGTATTAACTCTTGGGAGACTGCAAGTTATATGTTTTCAATTTGATTTTAAATTATTACAACAAAACTCCTATGCAGTTAAGGTGTCCATGAAGAAAATACACACTGACAAAAAGCTCAGCAAACATTATCTATATCATGCCTATACAAGACCAGTGTGGTTTTCAGTTTTGGTGCCTATACAAATTTCGCAAAGTTGATAGATTGTTACCAACATACAGCAGTAAGATGTTTATGTCTGATATCTGATGAATGTCAGATCAAAATCACTGAGTAGGTACCTATCCATATTTGTCCGTTATACAACAAATGTTTGCTGGAAAGGCTGTTAAAAACATATAAACAATTCTGCAAGCACAAAATAGCCAATGGTAAGATCATTTGAGACCTCAGATAATTAACTTGAGCATTTTACTTGTCCACATGTTAGCTTAAGGTTGCAAATTCATTTAAAATCAATAAAAATTTTGTTCACATAAACCACAGTAAGAAATCCACCATTTCAAATACCTTATTCTTAATTTCATCCCTCATACTCTGGAACTCGCCTTTTGCTTCTGCCTCTCTTTCCTGAAAGTTTTGTTCCATTGCAAAAAGAATATCAGCTATATCATTCATCTCTGTGTTATGTTGGTCTACCATGATGGCACGCTCAGTGTCAAACTCTTCTTTTATAATCTCTAACTCATCCACGTACTCGTCTTTTAATTTCTGTAATCTTGACTTCTGTAAATCTGCAGAATCAATATCAAGTGAATTTAAATAGTGATATAGAGCAAACCTTAAATGCTACTAATATGTAGCTATTAATATCAAATTAAATCAAACAACTTGCAGATTATTTGTAAATTCCAAACATTAACACAGGTCTGTAGATTTGACATCTGGTAATTTGACATCTTAACTTGTGTATGGTGGTATGTTTTTATCACCTCACAATGTTATGCTGTCACTGCTGAATACCATAGCATGTTCATTTATAAAGATTTTTGCACAAGTCAATTTAAAGTGTTTGTGCCTCTACCCTGAGTCCATATAGTAGGGGTATTAAAACATTAGTCTGATCCTGGATGCTGTAACCGACATGTGGATTTTCTCAGGTTTGGATCACATGAAACATGCAAGCATCAAGACTTTAGTGTGATCTGACTTAGCAAATGTGTAATTAAGAGCTGAATGCAAGCTAGATCAAGCTACATAATAAATCTTCAACTATTAACCCAGAAATGACAATATATTTCTCTGAAACAAAAACCACTATTTATAAACTTATTATCAGGGCCCTGAATATTAATGAAAGCAAGAATCTAATTTCCGTGTAATGCAATACAGATTTTTTTCCTGTTCTTATTGATATTTGTGAAATACAATTAATCAATATATTTACAAAATTATATCTATCTGTATTATGATAAAACTTTTATCGCTTAGGTCACAGCTGTGTTTAGACCAATGGAAAGAACTATAAATCTAGATCTAATAATAAAATCTCATTTGCACTGCTAAGGAGATATTCCAAAATAACATCTGATTTTATCATGATTTAACTCTGAACATACCATGCAGAATTCATTTTGTTTATGTATGAATCACTGAAGAAAATTACCTATGAGGTTGTCTATATTCTGGAGATGACTCCTCAGTGCCATAGCATACTGTTCCTCTGCCTCCATCAGATCCTTGGCCAGCGACTTAATCACCGCATCTTTCCGGTCCACAACACGCTCAAATGTCTGACTGAGAATTTCTATATCTTTCTTGAGTTCCTTCGATTTAGCTTCTCTCATAATATTCCGCCACTGGTGATTTAGTTTGTTCAAGTTAAACCTTGTGGCTCGTTCTTCTTTCGTTAATTTGTCCTAGTCATCAGAAAAATGAATAAGTAGTTTCATGTTGATTTTTTAGCTGATGATGATTTTAATTCAAAGTCAAAAGAAATGATTCTGATATAAATTCTTATTTAAAACAAAAAACGTGAACAGTCTCAGTTTAATCAAAATTTTCGGAATATGTTTTATGAATTTAAAAACTTACTGTAGTGAAGCTTCAATGATATAATAACCATTAACTGTGAAATCATTAATATTCGTGGGGGACTAATTTTTGTGGATTTCGTGGTTGAGTCAATTTAATGCCAACGAACATGTAAAATTCCCATTCATTTTATGTTCAAAAGTTGAAATCCACGAATTCATATCCCCACAAAATTGCCTTTTGACTAAAACCACAAAATTTTATGCCCACGAAATTAAATGATTTTACAGTATACAGATAAAATAAAATATTCTAAAATAAGCAAATTTGTTTATGTATATAATCTTAGCCAGTGCTGGCAGCCAGTGATTCTGCCTTTGCGACCAGTGCAGACCAAGATCAGCCTGCATATCCGTGCAGTCTGATCATGGTCTGCACTGTTCGCTATTCAGTCAGCCCTTCGAATAATAAATGGTATTGCCCAAATTGAATGATGGAGCAGTCCATTACAGAAATTTGGCAGAGTAAGGGTTAACAAAAAACGAATGAACCTTTGAAGTTATTTTCCGACAAAATCACTGTTTGTATATCACAATTATCATGTCACAGTACCAATTATTACAGCAGCTTGCTGAAAAATTTTAATGGATGTGATCTGGTGACTGTAGTTTATGATGTACAAAGTAATCCTTTCTCTTGTTTCAGATCCGAAATGAGATATCTAAAGCAGTAATATTTTGTTGAATAAAACCATTGAGGTTCAGACCTGCAATCTATCATGTCACTTGGTCTTCACTCTATCTTACAACATTTCTTCACATCTGAGCTCCGCACAATAATTCATTTCAAATTTAGGGTAAATTATTTCTTAAAATTAGGTTAATTAAGTTTAATATAAGTGTAGTACTGCATAATTAATTATCCAGAATAAATTAATATGTAATCAACATATTTTGTACAGATGTTAAAATGATCTGGTTTTAGTACTTTTAAGAACTGTGTAAGCATGTCTTCTTTCTTTTTTCTCATTTCTTCTTCAGCTAAACGTTTTTGTTCCTCATAGGCCAGTCTCTCCTCCTCTGTCATCTTCGACAGCTTTCCCGACTTCTTCTTCTTGGCTGGCATCTTGATGTTTTACTGAAATAAGATAGCGTAAATACGAAATGGTGAGTTTTAACTTAATATTTAACATTCTGTGTGGGATTTACAGACATTTTATGTTAAAGGGAACACTGAATTCTTTTGGACTAAACTTTATTTAAACTAATTTGCTTTTTATATTCATGTAACTGGTGAATGTAGACTGAACACATATATAGCTGCCAAAAGGCAATGTTCATTACATGACATTTAAATGATACTGGTTGTCTTTACAATGGAACCTTGCTTGTGTTAACCTAAAAAACAAAACTGCATGGGTATACTGAACTGATAAAGGATACTAAACATGAGGTCTTAAAACAAAATGATTGGCAGAAACAAAACAACCAAAAGAAGACATTGGCTGAAGTTCTTTGATTATCTGATATCTATAATGTAGACAGGATGAGAAGCTAATCTGTAAATTTACCACTTTCCTAGACCTGTTCATGTCCTAACATATATTTGATACCTATGAAATACTTCCGTAATCCTAGCTTATCCTCATAGAGTTCATCCAGAAACTAATAATCCCAGCTGATATGTGTTTTCAAAAAGTTACACTATCCAGTATGTACATCATTATTTTACAATTCTAAATACAAGTGGCTTCAGGGTGGAATGAACAAAGTGAACTGTGCTGTAAATACTAACTGTTCACATTAAACAAGACTTTCTACACATATGCAGTCAGAGGGTGCGAATTAACAAGAAAGCTCTTTAGTGATCCACTGTCTTAGATATGCCCAGTAACCAAATGCATATAGTAGGTTACAAATGGACACAGTTGTGCACTGCAGCAGTGCACATTTTGGGCCATATATGGACCGATGACATGATTGGTTTTATGTAGAGTCAGTGTACCTGGTTTTTCACACTTTTTACACACTTCTTGAAATAAACTGAAATATGTGGAAGCAATTTATTATTTTGCATTTTCAGGCAGAAGAATAGATACATGGCTCTATATTTATGCACTAGGTTATTTTTCATGTGATAACTGCTCACCACTGTTAGCTCTCCAATATAGCCAGAAAATGACCCATTATTTGGACATATTTGTACCCGGTTTCGCACACCATGACAAAAATTCTCTAATTCTTTCTACAGTATGGATATTGGTTGAATCGAAATTGCACAACACTGATACTTCTGTAGAAACTGTATTTTTAGCTGTCATTATCATAATGATGTCGCTATACCATGCACAAACGAGGTACCCTCAGTGGTGTCTAATTTTATGCTGTCTCGGTGATACTTTTACTACACTTTTATATATCTTTGTCTTTTATCAGAATGCCTGCTTGTCGTTTCTATACAAACCCTGATGAGGCTTGGAACTCATTTAAGGACAGCCTAAATGAATCTTGTATCAAGCATATCCCTACTAAAATATCCAAATCCCGTGCCGACTTGCCTTGGTTAACTCCCAGAATTATCAGGCTTATCCACAAGCGTGATAAACTCTATCACAAACTCAACAAATCCCCAAATCAAGCTAAGAACCAGAAACTGAAGTCCCTAAAATCCTACATTATAACAAAGGCAAATAAGAGCCTCCTACTGGTCATACATGGAAAACGTCATCTTTAGCCATGATTCCCAACCTGGTAGAAATAAGAAATTCTATAGCTACATCAAACATAACAAAAAAGAAAATGTCGGCATAGCTCCACTCAAATCAGATGGTTTCACCCATACTGATCCTGTCACTAAAGCAAACATCCTTAACAAGCAATTTGAATCAGTTTTCTCCCCACCTAAGCCCCTAAGCCTTAAACATTTGTGCTTCAAACTGTTAACATCCCCTTCCTCCCTAATGGACCAAATAAATGTGACTCCAGAGGGTGTTGACAAGCTCCTTCTTGGCCTATCCCCACATAAAGCGTCGGGGCCAGACGAAATATCCCCCCGTGTTCTCAAGGAACCTCATCAAGAAATCGTCCCCGTCCTTTGCCACATCTTCAATTTATCCCTAAATACAGGCATTGTCCCTCAAGACTGGAAAAAGGCAACAGTTGCACCAGTCTTTAAAAAAGGTCTCAAATCAAAACCCAGCAACTATCGACCAATCTCTCTGACCTGTATTGCGTCCAAACTCCTTGAGCACATCGTGGTTTCAAATCTTATGTCCTTCTTTGACAAACACAATATTATCAGCCAGTTCCAGCATGGTTTCAGGTCGGGTCATAGTTGCGAAACTCAGCTTATTAATTTTACCCAGGAACTTTATAGTAATTTAGAACAAGGCCAACAAACTGACGTCATCGTAATGGATTTTTCTAAGGCATTTGACAAAGTTGACCATTTGAGGCTAACTTACAAGTTACAATCCCTAGGTGTTAGTCCCCAAATAACTAATTGGGTCAAATCTTTCCTCTCTAATCGTACCCAGAAGGTCGCAGTTGAAGGTCACCTGTCCAGCGAACTTCCAGTCCTGTCTGGAGTTCCACAGGGGTCTGTCCTTGGGCCTTGCCTTTTCCTTGTATACATTAACAACCTGCCTGACTCAGTCAAATGTAAAACCCGTATGTTTGCAGATGACACCATCGTTTACCTCACTGTCAAATCAAATAATGATAGCATAGCCCTTCAAGAAGATCTCCATAAATTAGAAACATGGGAAAGAGTCTGGCAAATGGAATTTAACCCCGACAAATGTGAAGTCCTTAGAGTAAGTAGGAAGAGAAATCCCTTTATATATCCCTACAGGTTACATAATACAGAGTTAAAGTCCACCTCATCAGCTAAATACCTAGGAGTAACTATCTCCAATGACTTGAACTGGTCACTACACATAGAAAACATAACTTCTAAGGCAACCTCTTCCCTTCGATTTATTCAGAGAAATGTCAAGACAGATAACATAAAGGTCAAAGAAGCTGCATACACCACCTATGTCCGCCCACAGCTAGAATACTGTTCAACTGTGTGGCATCCCTGGCAGAAAACCCTCACCCATAAACTTGAACGAGTCCAAAGGTCAGCAGCTAGGTATGTTATGAATGATTACAACTATACAAGCAGTGTAACTGAAATGTTGAAATCCTTAGAATGGAAAACTCTCCAGTACCGTAGGTTAAACTGTTCATTACTTTTGTTTTACAAAGTAAGGACCCAGACCGTTGCTATTGACCAAGGTTACTTGTCCCCCATTAGAAACCTGAACTACTTGATCCCTTATTCCAGCACTCAATACTTTGCTAACTCTTATTTCCCTAGAACCATCCGTCTCTGGAACTCCCTCCCCACATCAGTCAAAGCTAGCCCCAGCCTCAGTATCTTTACAGAGAGGCTGGCGGCAGTCACTATGTAATTCTTCCATTCTGTCCTATTTTAACTGTAGCATACTGTCCTTTTATCTTTTACTTTTAATACTGTAATATACTAAATTTCTTTAACAACTGTTTCTCTGACAGCGCCGACCAGTCATAATCGGAAATCGATTGTTGGTTGTAACGATGTAGATGTAGATGTAGATGTAGAAAACTATAGGAACATTCAAAAGGAGACCTGGTCCCTTGATTTCACCAGTTTAAATTTCTCTTGGCAAGTACATGTATTTCATTACAAGAAACGGAAAATTCTTTGGTACGCGAAACCGTGAACTGTGCGAAACCGAGTACACTTACTATATGCATAATTTTCATGTTTTAAAACTTATATTGCTTTGTGTTTTAAGCTATTTATATCTTTGAAGGAATGCCCAAAATATACTTTGATCTAATTCTGACCCTCGCACAAGTCTGTGTTAATTCGCATGCATGGAAGGAAGTGTTAAGGGGATCAAAACTACAGCATAAAAGGCTACTTTTCAATATGGAGTGTTCATTTCAGCAAAGAGATAGGAAACTGAACATTTCAGAATACTAAGGGGTTTGATTTTTCATATGTTAATAAGTGATGCTTAATCTCATACAAATGTGGGTACTGCTGGCGTATTTTCATGCTAAACTGCAGGTTAACCTTAACTTGAGCATGTTTAGAGTTTTAAATTATGCCAATGTTTTCCATCACTCGAGTTTTGGTAGACTTCTGTGCATTCTGACACATAAATGTAGGTAATGTTTATCGAAATTACTGAATAAAAATTATCATGACACTATGATCAAATAATTTACCTGTTATTTTAAAGAAAATTGCTGTCAAAAGATAAACAATCAAATTCGTATTGATCCGTGTTGTCCGTGGATACTGAAACGGTGACCTGTTTCACAAAGAAATTATGAAAAGCGCTTAATTTTTAGGTATGAGACTGCTACTGTTTTTCCTTCGGCCATAAACCACAAAGTGTTTATGTCTGTCATTTAACATGATCAGTTTGATCAGAATAATGATGTTCATATCCTAAGCGAATGTTTAAATAACTTATTTTAAAGGAGGACTTTATTTTTCACCAGTATCTTAATATTTTTCTGTATACTTAATGTATGGCGTCCTGATGGGCAGACTATAGATACAAGATACAAATGATATTTAAAGTCGGTGAAAAAGAACACTAATGCGTTTTTAGAAAATGGTTTAAGACATCTACCACATCAAATCAGATTTGTTATCGACTGATAAACAGCTGCATTTCAGAAGTCAATAAAGGAAGAAGAACTACTTAAGAGCAGACAAATGTGCCAGGCCACGAGACTTTTTGCCCAAATGCGGCAAACGAGATTTCGAGAAAATCGCGTTTAAAGCGTGACGTCGTGTAAGTAATTGTTTCTCGCACCGGTGTCTCAATTACTCCTTTATTTTTTTCCAATAAATTATGCAATAGGTAAATATTGAAGCTCTGTCAATAGATATATATATACATTATCATATCCCACCCACTTAATATACTATGAAATAGTTCAGGTTGGCAAGTAAATCGCGTATTTATAGGCATTTCTTTATTTAATCATCAGAAAAGGTATTTATTACATACAAAAATATAAAATAAGTGAGAAACTAAAACATGCATAATACAAGCAACCAGCACATGCATATTACTGTTAGCACTCTGAAAAATATAAAGGTTAATAGAGGGTGGAAAAAGCAGGAACATAATTTAATTAGAGCAACAAGAGCATCTGCAACGAGCTAATTAGACCCAGGAACTGACTCAGCCCCGTAACATCTCTGAAATGCTGGGACCATGAGTTCCAGAGTCTGGAAGCTGCATTACGAAAGATTTGAGACCATATCTTGTGTTTGTTACGTGTGGGACTTCAGCCGTGTTGGTGTATCTAAAAGAATAAGATTTTATTTTTTATTTTAGCTAAGTGGTGGAGATAAGATGATGACTGCTTATTAATTATATTAAAAGTTTCTACGGCCATATATATCTTAATCTTCTTATTTTTAAGTTGAAAATTGTGATTTACTTAATAGCCATTCGAAAGGAATGCCTAGAAAAAAATAAACAAGTAACAAATATTAATAGATCACCTAGAAAATCAATCATGTTTGGGTCAGTCAGCCGTGGTTAAACCGGAAGAAAATGTAGCACCTTTCCACGAAAAAAAAAGCCAGTCTATCACATAACTACTAGAAAAAGAGATGATGAGGTTCTCCAATGCTAAAAAGAACTCCAGCAAGACAACCAACATTTATAAGAAACATTACAACACTTATGGAAGAGACATTGTCACCAAAAGCAAAGATCCTAAAAAACTGTACGCATTTGTCTTAAGGCAAGAATATAAATTTACGAATTAATTAATTTTTCGCATTTCAAGCAGTAAACATAAAACAGAAAATTTGCGCTAATTGCTTTGTCAACCACAGGCAAATCTTTATACTCCGCATTAAATAATGAAGAAATTGCCAATAGCGATAATGGGTTTGTTTTCCTCATAGCAAAAAGATCACACGGTTAAGAATCCCTTGAGATGTTTTAATATTAGCTAAAAATTTGAAGCAACTTCTAAACTATTACTTGGAAGACAGCTGTCTACGGGACGAAGATACAAAAATAACATGCATAAAACAGACATAGAAAAGATACAATAAAATAACAAGAGTAGTTTATTGAAGACATGCATCAATGTTCTATTTATGTATTGTACTGTTTTAAGCATTATAATATTTTACAGATACATGTACTTTGAAAACGCAGTTTTACACAATTTATGAGTATAGCAAATGGATTATAGTACAGGGACCAGCAACGTCTACCATGCACGCCTAGACTTTTTTCATATGTACCAGATTGTTTGGCAGGACCAACTTTTTAAAAGTAATAAATATTCCCGTGAAAAAAGCTCATCCGACCTATATATGATTTAACTGTTTCCACGGCAATCGGTCTTTTTTGGAAAGGACAACCATATAGATGATAATTAGTCATATCTTGATCAGTTTTAGTGATAAAACAATAAACATTGCATAAAAATGGAGCTGAGAAATTGGCCTTTTAATAGCAGTATTTTATGTTAATTAACTAATTTGCACATTCATGAATATCAATGTGAATTTTACAAAATGACAAAATTCTGTTAAAAATAACATTTTCTAAATTTTAAATCAATTTATTGATGTACGAGTTTTTTTTTTCAGGATATCCGCCATTTTGAAAAATGTTTCTTCGAATATTGCTTTTTAACAAAAGTTCAATCTGACTAAAGTACTTGATCTTCTAAACGAAGATCTGAGAACGACCCATTCACATTCGTCTTCTGTATATTTTGGATTTCCATTATTGCTATTTTTATGTTATC
This sequence comes from Mercenaria mercenaria, assembly GCF_021730395.1. NCBI lineage: Eukaryota > Metazoa > Mollusca > Bivalvia > Venerida > Veneridae > Mercenaria > Mercenaria mercenaria. The sequence continues at coordinate 57,502,670 of NC_069372.1, forward strand.
CAATCAGACGACTTGTTCGATTGTCAAAGGATAAGAAAAATATGCGGTTATTCCAGGACTCGAACCCGGGACCCCTCGTTTACAAAGCAAGTGGCCAACCGACTGAGCTAACCAGCTATCTGATACATTACGACATAAGAATTGTAAATATCAAAAGTCAATGCTACATGTAGATTTGCAAGATGTTGTAAGCTAGGCTCTGAATGGCTAGCGAAAGAGCCGTCAGAACGAGGCAATGAATAGGTCGTTTTCAGATCCTATGCGTAGCGTAATATAGGAGAGGTACTTTAGTCAGATTGACAAAAGTTTTGCCAAAAGTTAATGCTAAATAGTTAAATATGACTAATAATATACCATTTAAACAAATATTTTATGCTTTTTGCGAAGAAAAAAAAATCCACCCTTATTTTTGGCTGGCATTTGCCTAAAATTGACGTAAGATTTACAATGGGGTAGGGGTAGGTAATTTTAAATATCTATTAAAGTAGATCAGGTTTTGTTTTGATATTTGTCTGACTGATACATAATTATAATGTTAAGCTATAAATAGAATAAAAGTTTTCAAGATAGCACTTTATATTATCTAGAAAATATAAATTAAAACAAAAAGAACAAAAATATCAAAATTCACCACTTTTTAACAGTTTTTTCTTAATAAATCTCTTAGATGCACAGTGACCCCAACTTTTTTCTTTCCATTTTGAAGCATTTGTGTGTGTCATTAATGCTGCAAAATATTTTGAAAATCATAACGTCAGAATATTTTTTGTAGATCTAAATACGTTTTTTCCATTGAAAATAAAGTGGGTGGGGTAATTATGTCAACATGTAAAAATTAAAAAGATCTGTTAGTGACATTTATGCTTATATAAAACTGACGTCACCATATATTCATATTAACCTGTAAGACCTGAAATCTCTATAAGATTAAGTAGGATATTATATGTTTTATAAAGTACCAACATTTTTTTCAATTTTACAAAATTTCAGAAATGCGTAAACAGTGGGTGAAGAAAATACCCTATAAAATTAAAACGAGTTCGATGACCTATGTTTTTTCTGCTCTTGTTTGTCTTGGAAACTAATGTTCTTCAAGCTCACAGCGTATGAAAAAATTCTTAACGTTGCAAAAAATTCGCTCGTACATCCTTAAACTTAGCTAATTTGCATAAAATGAACCAGTGAAATAGAAATAAAATGAGACCACTCAAACTAAATAAATCATATAAATAAATGTTATCAATGAAATAACATTCTAATATGCTTGTCTAGAATGACGTCATGTCAACGTGCGGTGACGTCAAAGGTTTTTTTTGTTGCGACAAAGAAAGAGCGCTTAAACTATATTCTATCTACTGCTTTAGATAAAGGGCATATTAGAATCGAAATAATTAATAGCAAAACCGTGTTTTAACACTATTTATACATTCGGGCAGTGATACGTCGTACAAAAAATTTCACTCAGGCTGAGCCCTCGTGAAATTATTACGTCCGACGTATAACCGCCCATCGTGCATAAATAGTGTTAAAACACCCTTTTGCTATAAATTATTTCTTAAATAATGTGAGCAAAATTGTTTGCTGACATAGAATCTAGTGTAAACACTTCTTCGCAGGAATAATCATTATGTAACATATTTTACACATATTAAGTTACCATTTCAACAACCTTGTTTTATTGCATCAATTACATGTGTATTTAGAAAGTATTCTTGAAACATAGTTAATATTAGCTCTTTTGCACACAGTATGCTTCGTTACTTGTCAGGACATTGTGTTTTAAGTCATTCAACCTCCACCTCTGTTCAATATGGAGAAGTTAGCACTTGCTAGTAGAGAACTGATTAGCCAGGAACACTGGTTAGGTCAGCTGCTCATCTTTTCATGACTGAATTTCTGTTGCAATGCGGTGCTCAACAAAAACTTAAAAACAGAAACAAAAGAAAATATTTACGTATTTAAAGTAAGAATTTAAGATTAAAAATTTTACAAGGTTGTTAAAACTGTGATCTTTAAATGCTCTGAATTTCATAATGTTTCGTTAAGAATTGGGTATTTTTAAGGTTTGGATCAATGTGGGGAACATAAGACGTAGGACAAGGTTTAGAATATATATAAGACAGTTAGAAAACAATAAAACATAAAAATAATACTAACTATTAATAGTTACATTAAATAGTTTGAATAGCACCAGGCTCATATAAGGTAGAGATGTTGACTAATCTATTACTAAAGAAGACATATTTACAGTTTACATGCTAAGAAAAAGTCCTTGTGGAAATAAAAGAGAAGCAAATAAACGCAATGAACAAAAATTGACATAAGGGAACACATACTCCAAGGTAATCAGAACTCCCGGCTCTTACCGACGTTTAAATGTCTTATCTTTCCAACTGGTCTACTCGCCCAGTTGGCAACAGCTAGGCTTCTCTATGGAAAATAAAAAAAAATCACAAAGAGCACAAGTATTGATCTCCCGGAGTATATAATAAGCATATAAATTTAAGGAAACAAAATTTTTAAAAATACAAAATTACAGCTATACTTAGTCCTACATAGGAGATAGTAAATGTAAGACAAATTTGAATCTCAACAATGCCATCAATATAAGGCTAGAATTTCATATTATGTTATAATAAAAGACTGCTAATTATAATATCTATACTTGTGTAAGTGATATTGTATATCTATAATGTCAAAACCAATATGTTGACAGTTTGATGTTAAAGATTATGTAACAAACGCGAAAAGGCATTGACATAGCAAAAACAGAAAAAAATGAAATATAATAAAATTGAGTGTCTATAATATGGCGTTTTATTTTTAAAGTTTGGACGCCATTTTATAACTTTTAGTCATAGGTTTTACGTAATTGCTTTTATTGTACTCTTAAAATTGTCCAATCCCTAACACCTGTATTTGTATGCATGTAATGTTTCGTTTCAAAAATTATTTTATTTATGAAAATTATGTAAGGTCTAATGATTCAGAGATTCTCGCGCTCAAGTGCTGTTAACCATCATTTTATATATGCGCGTTCCACGGCAGAGTGTAAATGTATAACGGTCCCAAACGATAATTCAAATGGTAATGACGTCAACGTGAAAAAAAAAACAAAACAACACAACTCCCGCGCATTTGACGGATAATGTAGTTTTTATCGAGTTTTATGCTAGAATAGCATTAGCGCATGTTCATTTACACACGAAAAAAAGATGGTTATCCCTACATTTAATGACACTTAAATTTACGAACTTATTAATTTTATTGTTCTTCTTATAAAAACATCGTAGCATAAAACGGTCTCGGGTACAAACCAATCCCTCGGGATTCTGCAGACGAAAAAAAAACAAAACATTTTCCTTACATTCTAGCACAAAACTGCTGTTCTTGTCATTTTTCAGGGGCGTTTTAACAAGAAAGAAAACGTGCGTGAACAGAGAGACTCTCGCGGTTTGGTGCTGTTTAAACCCCTTTTATATATGCGCGTTCCGTGGCATAGCGTAAACGCAATACTGCCCCAAACGGATATTTAAAATGGAAATGACGTCAACGTGAATTTTAAAGCAGACACGCCCACGCATTTCATGGAAATTTAAGGAGGTAGGTTACCTTGTTACAAGGGTAAATTCAAGTTAGTTTAACCGCAACATTTGTTTGTATTTCGTGTAATATGAAGTTTTACCTGCTACAATCTCAATTTCGTTTGTCTCTGTCCCTTCAAATTCAATTTTTATCTAGGTTTGAAGAACATGCCCCTCTAAAGGTATTTCATATTAAAAGAAGAAGGAAAATACGGATATTTAACACTTTTCAGTGTATTTTAGTTTCATTGATATCCGTAGAAGTCTGCATAATCGATAATTTTACTAGTATGCACGTTAGCTTTCTAATATAAGCTTTAAATGCATGTGTCGCGGGGCTCGTGTTTCCATGGTAACGCATTTTCTCTCATTTTTAAACAACTATGTATAAAAATAGGGGTTTCCGACGGCTTAAGTGGCATTCTGTTAATGACTAACATGGAATATTTGGGAAATATTATAAGCAAAATACCATGCACTTTACATGGTACCCTATTTTTCTTAAAGTTTACAGTAACCATGGCAACAGAGATGTTTGAAATAGCTTATATCTTGCTTTTTGTCGTAATTTCTTATAAACAAATATTGAATAAGATTATCTTTCTAGTTAATGTAGCTTTAAAACATATTATTTCTAACGTAAGTTATATTTTCTTGTTATTTGCGTTGATTCAAACAAATTTCACAGCTTAGAATACATACGGCAGTACCCCTCGCCTGGCATTTTTCATGGAAAAATCGTTCAGCATGCTGATATTATTCTAATGGATATTGTTGAAATGAAAATAAAAAGCCGAAGTTGTGTTTCTTAAATAGACCAGTGACAACACTTTTGAATTTTACATTTAGATACATAGGTCACGGACTTCGTTTCCATGGTAACATCAATTAAATTGAAGGAACCACATTTTTCTACTGAAATTTCAACAGTTTTAGATCTTATTTTTAGTATATAAGTAACAAATTATCAACGGAACCTGAAAAATAGGTATTACAAATCAAACTGCTAGATTTTTTATCTGAAAATGGCCGTTACAAGTAACCTTTCATCCAACTATATTCCAAATAACATTGGTTACCATCATCCATTTTCTTAGAGTCCGCATAACGTTTCAATATAACTACATAAAAGAAGCAAAATATTGATGATTATTCAGAGCAAAAGATTCATAACAAATATTTCAGCAAATATTTGTTATTTGAAGATAGTTAAAATAAAGAAAATGCACAGAATTACGTACTTTCAAGATAAAAGCTATTAATTTTGCGCGGTAACTGACACGTAACGCCATGACGTCAATGACGTCATTTTAAGGCAACATTGTTTTGAAGCGTTTCTGCGGCAATTGTTTCGTTATTTCTGCATTATTAAACCATAAAGTATCAGATCGGAGGCAGGTTCATGATTTGTTTTCAGGAGAATGAATATACAAACACATTTAATTTGTCGTAAACGTCGTCGTAAATCGTCATGTTAGCTTCCGGTTGGACATGCGCACATACAAATATGAAGGTAACCTACCTCCTTAATGACGCTGCGGGATGATTCATTCATTTATTAGTTTTTAAGCGTTTTATGTTACAACAGCGTTACAATAGCGTTAGCGCATGTTCAATTCGTAATATAACATCTTCAGAGTCACCCGGGAATCATTGGTACGTTCGTGCTACCGGACTCGGTCACCAACCGACCTCTCGGGATTCTGCAGATGTTATAACAAGAAAAATCATGTATTTTCCCTATAGAACTAAATAAAAACTTTCAAATAAGAACGGTATATAGAAGAAAATGTCAAGAAAATGAAAATGATATCCAAACCCTAAGGTACAAATAAACAAAATTCGCCATTTAAATATATGACATCGCAAATAGCTTTTAAGATATCTAAAATAACATCTCCCTTTCATTTCAAAATATGAAAGATATAAAAAAAATTTCCGAAAAATGTCAAACAAGTAATGTTTTTTTTTTAATGAAAGGGTTCCTATGAGATTTATTTAGTTCTTTTTAATCGCCATTAGATTGATCAGTAAAATGTACATTTCCTTTCATCATTTCGTTACATTTTTGACTTATTTCTACAGGGAAAGAAAGATAACTTTAACTTTGTTTGATTGCTAGCTTTTTCTTGCAGAAAAACTTAAAAAAGGTCTTGTGTTAGAAAATTTAAAATTTAATATTTTTTACGAAATACTAATGAAATAAGTGGAACCTCGTAATATAAGTCAAATTTAGGATGCCGTGTTTAAAATCAATATACAAGAACTTATGTTGCTGTGAAAAAAACTGATACATAGAAAATATGCATTTTAATTCTATAACAAAATAGGTATTCTTTTAAAGATTTGTTTTTTTTTTCTGGTGTTCAAGCGAAAACAATGACAGAATAGGACTAGTGGTTCATGTTTAATTTGCCGATCGTATTTTGTCGTTTATTTCGCATGAACATCGAAACAAGTTAATTAATTTCTTAAATTTACATTATATATGTATTTCCTTGCAATTGTAAACAAGGTTACATTATAAATTGCACACAATCATTTTGTTGCAGTTAACATTAAATCAGCTTCCCGACTATTCTGTTTAAACGATGGAACAACAGCAAAGTCATCTAAGGAACGTTTCTTTCTGACTATACGCCGACGTCGTCAAAACAGCGGCACGTTATTACTAATCAGCGATGCCTCTCCTTTAGCTTTCATAAAACATGAACGTCATAGTTTTTTGAATGGAAAAGAATAGGGCGAATGTGAATATAACGAAAGGAAAACTAGACATCCTGCTTATGATGCCAGAGAATTATGTAGTGTTTCAAACCATTTGGTTACATATAGTTTCTGAGAAGCCTGGCCACATGTTAAACTAGAACCAAAATTTCGAGACAGTTCAATGAGACCAAGCAGGGTAGCCGAAACATTATCACCAGGCATTTGCTTAAGTGAATATGTGGAGATTACGGCGTCGACAGTTTGTTCATATTTAAATTTTTGTAGTCAGGAAACATTTATATATGATGTGCGTAAATGGTATAGTCCGTAGAGTTTATTGTTTATTACTGTCTCATCCATTTACATGTTTACAGTATAAAAACATGACATATACATTATAAAACACAAGTAAATGGCCACTCAAGTTTGAATTACAAGAGACTATATATATAAAAGTTCTACATATCACATATTTCACATTATTCAATATATGTTTCTAATGATAATATAATGAGCATCACCGTGTGACAGCCAATGCAAGTGGTCCAACAAGCGATATAGCCAGCAGATCCAAGCCACCAGGAACAGAACCACAGCACCCTCCCATCCACCACACCGCAATTGTTGTAGTTGTTAAGAGTTGATAAGAGAACACTGCAGTCCCCTAACTCGCCATACAGAGACACAAGACGACCAAATCCACATCACCCACCACACGGCATTACTCTTTAATTTATCACCATATTTATCAATTTAATCAATTCTCATATATTACAGTAAAAAGCAAGACATGTCTGCTAATCATAACACAAAGATGTGTCCTAAAATTTAATTAAAAAAGGGTTATAAGACACTGAACCAGATTAGACAGGTGCACTAAATGAATCTACATACATTTTAGTAAAAAAATATAAATAAATAAAAGCCTATCTATACAGGTGCATTAAACTGTATTTATGTTATATAAATTATTACCTCTTTTTTAAGTATATCGTAACAGGTTTTTGCAACTATTCTTATCAAATTTGGATGTGTGAATAACAGAACCAGTTTATCATTGTCATTAAGACTCTCAAAGTTTACAAATATAGAAGTAACCTTTTCTAATAAAAGTCTTCGTTCAACAGTATAAAGCGGACAGCATAGAATAACATGTATCTCTGATTCTACAGCATTACAACCAAATGGGCACAATCGTTGATTTTCTGTTAAACCTTCGTAACGACCCGTTTCGAGTCTTATTGGTGCAACACCGCACCTGAATCTAGACAATGCAAATCTATGAGAGAAAGACATAAGTAACTTACAATAAGGTTCTACATTACAATCATTCTTAAACATTCTGTAGGTTCGTAACTTATTTTGACCAGCACCATTAACACCAGTTAGTCTTGAAATGTCAGTAAACCATTTTTTCTAAATGAGTATTTAACAAAACAGTAGACATAGTTTCAATTAAGCGTTTTCTTGAGAAAGGTAATTGCAAGAAGTCATTTAATTCTAAACACTTAAATTTTTCTTTAACAATAAATGACCAGTTCTTACATCTTGAGTTACCTTTCTTACAGGACCAGCTAAAGATCTTTTTATTTATACGTGTATTTTCATAACTCAGACAGCGATACCAATGATTACATACTGAAGTCCACTGATCTATAAGGATTGGTTTCCAACCCATTTCACCATAAACAGCCACAGTTGGTGTATATTTTCCTGTTCCAAGGTAGAATCTCATGGCCCGGTGGTGGACTGCATTTATACATGAAAATACCTTAGTTCTCCAAATTGAGGAGCCATATGTTATAATTGGGACATACAATTGAATAATACAGTTTTGTGTATACATCATATGGTAAGCCTCCATTGTTTTTAAAGCGAGCAATGAGAAGACCCAGGGCACGTCCAGCACTTCGGCAACAACTTTTGCTGTTACATTATAATCAAGGTGTTCTGTCAATACCAAGGTACAAATACTGACCGACATAATCTAATTTTGATTCACCACATACAAATAAATAATCAGATCTTTGAATAGAGGTAGGTCTAAAATGTACAATATTGCTCTTGCTGGTATTAACAGACATACAATTAATTTTACACCAATCATTTAACAGATTTAACATGAATTGCAAATCAGCTTCATTTTCAGCAATCAAGACAATGTCATCCGCATAAAGCAAAATACACACCTTTTCATTATCAATATAGATACCTTTCTCTGTACCTTTCAACATTAATGCAAGATCATTAATGTAGATATTAAAAAGAACAGTAGACAGTGAACAGCCTTGACGTAAGCCTGTATTGACAGAAAACCAGTCAGTAAAATATCCATTAAGTCGTAGGCATGAAGAGATATTACTGTAAAGAGATCTTACTGCCGATAGCATTTTGGTTGATATACCAATTTCAATTAATTTTTGCCAAAGGCGGTTTCTGTTAATGGAATCGAAGGCCTTTTTGAAATCAATGAAAGCACAAAAAGTTGAGAGATGGTTTTTCTTGCGTGTATCAATGATATTTGTCAAACTAGTGATGTGATCTACAGTGCTACGCTTACTTCAAAAGCCATTTTGCTCTTCAACAATAACATCTCTTTCATCAGTCCAGGCTACAATACGGTTATTCAAAATACCAGAATACATTTTATACATTGTAGCAGCCAGTGATATACCACAGTAAGAAAGTGGGTCATTACAACTTGCTTTGGGAATAGGGGTTATGATACTCTTTGTCCAGAGTGAAGGGACCTGACCTGTTTCAAAACATACATTGAACAAGCTATGCAGAATAAACAAAGAAGAATCATTTTTTAGAACCTCTGAAGGAATATTGTCAACCCCTGCTGCTTTACCTAGTTTGGCTGTTTCTATTGCTTTTACAACTTCTAATATACTTATTCCGTTATCAAGCGTATCACAAGATACTTTATGTGTAAAAGAATTAATATGAACTGTAGAAATATTATCATCAGTTTTAACATTTAATAAATTACAAAAATCATTTTTCCACTTTTGCAAAACAGCTTTGACTTCGTAAGAAACAGTTCCATTCTCAAGAACAACTTGCATAGGAATAGAGATATTACGGTCAGATATAATACCGAACTTCCCAATACTTTTCCAAAAATTTTCTGTATTTTTATCATTTAGGTCAGACAAAATATCATTCTGCTTATTGTAACAATAGAAACGTTTACATTTTTGGACATCGCTATCAAATTCTTTTCTAATAGATACATATATGTGCTTAAGATTGTTTTTTCTGGCTCTTTCTTTACATTTGAGCCATTCCTTTTCAGCCGTATGTAGTTTCTTAAAAATACTTGTTAAATTCGGATTCCTCCACGGTTTCGAGTTTCTATTTTTCCTTGTAATAGTAGTACCAGAGTATATTGTCTTATGAGGCAGCTTTTCATACATTTCATGTTTCACAATTTCACACCAGCCACTATAGGCTGTATCAATATCACCTTGTGTACGCAATCCCTGTTCAAGCCTATCAATAAGCTGATTAACTTTTGTTAGAGTACAAGTATCAAGTAAAAAGTCAGAGGGAATATTTTTAAATCAAATTTGTCATAAGGAGCTACACATTCCTCAACATTTGAAAAGCTATTCAAATTATCTGATTGTTCAGTGTCTGGTGTATTGATTTTCCATGAAATTATAGAATGATCAGGTATATTTTTAGAAAAACAATTATGTATACCAATAGTATTCAATAAATCAGAAATATGTGTCACTTTAAAATCTGAAAAATAATGTAGATTTTCATGTGTGACAAGGCAATAATCAACAACGGAGCAGCCTTTTGATGAAATTGATGTATAATCATTACATATGTAGTTTCGCCCATTTAATATACACATACTACAGTCAATCAAAAATTGTATCAACATGTCACCATATGAATTACAAGTAAAATCAACAATATCACGACTTACAATGTTATCTACACCTGCAATAATATCATCATTATTGCCACAGCGGCTATTAAAATCACCACATAAAAAGATTAATCCTTTATTTTGGTACTGATAAATATCACTAAGTAAGTTTTCATAAAATGAGTTTGTATCTGAAAAACGTGATGAATTTTCAGGAGGAAGATAACAAACACATGGAAAAAAATGAGTAATTTTCATGCTTGTGAGCTAATGCTAACCACATTATTCCTTCATGTGAATTATTTAAAATGCTTACGCTGAAATCATTTAAAAGACAACTCTTTACTAAAAAACCCACTCCACCTAAACCGCGTTTTGCATTTTTGTGCGCTTTCCTATTATTACCATACCAGATATAATTATCTAGATCAATAGTATCTAAGCCTAACAGGTGACTTTCAGCAATTCCTAAAATGTCAAAGTTTAAAAAATCTATACATTGCTTCCTAAGTTTAAAATTATCCGAACTACTGTCTATATTCCATCCAAGGACATTCAAAAAACCTGCGCTGACCTGAAATGCCCCCTCCTGTTGCTGGAACCACGACCTCTCCCGCGTTTATTGCCATCACCACGACCTTTCATGCTGGACTTGGACCGAGACCTGAAATGTAATCAAGTCTATCAGAGTGTCATTTCTGTAATGACCTTGATTGTTTTTATTGTTATTATTTGCACCCCCTGAAGAATAATCATGTCTATCTACATTTGTTCGAGAACTGCCATTTCAGTTATCACGCCCTGAAAAAGAAAGATGTCTGTCTCTACTTTTACTTCTATTTTGTATGAATTGTTCATGTAAGGAATCATGTTTGTTCGAACATAACTGTTGCATTGATGCTCCTTTACCTGTGACAAATTGCTATTCAGACATTGCAAAATACTTGTCATGTGGATCTGCATACATGCATATTGTAGACCGTACAACAGAAGGTAAATCGTATTATATGGTAGACACAGGAGATGATGGTACGAAAATATCGTGCAATAAAACATTAAACGAAACGACAAAGCCTGCAGCCTGCAGAGATAGTTTTCTTACTTTTAGGAATGAAGAATGTGCAAGATGCCACAATGCTACAGACATTATCCGGTAAATTAATAGTTTTAAAGTTTTTCAATTTGTAAACAAAACATACAACAACATAAAAGTGAAACATTTCATTTATAAACATGCATTGAAGATAATGCAAATCATTGATGTGAATGGCAACATTCTAATGTAATTTAAGGGTCTCTATTTACGAAAAGATATACTTACTTCTCTGTTCGAATTTTGCATTCCCATGCCTCAAAGGTTTGAATTTTGAGTTTTGATACATATAGTAACATAAAAAGACCCAGCTTTTAAAAAAATGTCAGACTATTAATAGCAGCAAAATAGTATGTGTCAACGACAGCAAATAAATATAAATCATCAATGAAAATTTATATACATATTCAAAGATAATTATCTTGGGCTATAATATGTACTAAAAGCTAGCGCTGTGAAATTAACATGCTGATAATTTGTTTCAAGATTTCAGAATAATACATCTATTCTTTGCCAAGTTGTTAAAATAACCTCCAATATAGCTTCATAATTGTATAACATTATGCTGCAAAATGATAAAATGAAATGGAGATCTACTTAGTGTCTTTGTTTCGTCACAAGACGTCTTACTTCATTTTCATTTGTGTGCATCTGTCAGGAACATCCGGCTCATGTGTGATTTGTCCATGTGAGAAGGTTACGAAATGGCATGTGGAAGGCCGAAAGATCTATCTATGTGCCCGTCAGTGCCAACAATAATACTGGAAAGGATACCTGGTATCTTTATCCGCAACGAAAAAATGAAGTGCTTCAACATAAACCATTAAACCCAAAGAAATATTTGCTGATGAAATTAGAAGGCATCGGGTTTCAACTCACATTCTGTCAGATGATTTACTAGTATGTATTCTGAAAATTTCGATTACCTGATGTTTCGAGAATCCATTCTATCCAGATTTTGTCTCATGTGGGATACCACACGTGTCTATACTAGGTCCGATTTTGGTTTTAACATTTGCCAGTAATATATATGCTGTTGTAAAAACAAATGTTTATTATATGCTGATGATTCTGGAATACGAATCATTTGTAAAAACAAATTCCAAGAGGAATCTAGAAACTGACGTTATGACATCGTTCACAATATACTTGACGCTTAGCGGGTAAATGGGCATAATTTAGTTAAAAACATTTAAATACGTAACATGAAAGTACTATTTGTTTGTTTCAGTGTAAAATTGATAATATATTTCTCTTTTGAACACCATGATTTACATTGCACATGGATTTCATCAACACTTAGTGAAATATATTTTGATTTTATACTGAAACGAACAATTATCATCTGTATAGTAACATCTTCCTTATTTCTGGCTACATCTTAAGTAGTAAAAATGTTTGATAATACATATGATATTAAAGATAATATGTTTGCTGCATTAACTATGGTACACTCCTTGTAAGAACAGATACTTTCAATTCTATAATTTATTAAACTTCCTTGTAATGTACATTTGAAGTTGGTATCCTATTCTTATTTGTTCCATGTCGCAGGTTAGATAGGAAAGCAACAAGTAGTGTAGCTCATGGGTGTTTTCACGTGATTTGTTTTATCGATATGAGATTGGCTTATCGCATTTATGGATCGCCATATTTTTGCAATATAGCTGGCAAAGATAATTTTCAGGCAACAATATATCAAAAGTAGTAAAGAATCAGGTTTGGATACTGTTATAGATATTGTTAATGAACAGCAATTAACTATTGTTTTTATTTTGTAAATAAATTCTTTTTTCGTCAATGTCCGTAATTTTCCGGAAAACAATCAAACAAGTACAGTATTCACCCATAAGTTACTTTTTAGGCTGAGTGGTCAAACATACATCCAAAACAATTTCTGGTCTGTATAACTTCTGGCCACAAGAAATCTTTCGACTTGTTCTCTAACTGGAAGAGGAAAGCTCTAAGAATCACGGCTTTCTTGTCAAGTAATTTTAATTATGTGTCTCTAAATTTCTTAAAGGCCTAGATTTTGGCAGTGGGTCAAGGGATTTTTGTCTTCACCAGCACAGTTGGGGGCTAATGACCATCACAGTATGGCTCCAATAAACAAGGGCCATTGTTTATTGGAGAGTCAGTCTACCTTACAAGTGTATCTATTAGTGAGAAGGGGAAACGATGTAATTTATTTTAAATTAATGAATAGTTAATAACTTTTAAAGTTATACTAGTTTTTTTTTGGCATTTCTATGTAAAGAAAAATATTTGTTGATCAAACACAATAATAAAATAATAAGAAACTTATTTTCACAATAATGAAATAACACGAAACTTACTAAAGAAACGTGCAAGCTTTTATTTTTTTTCAAATTCTGACTGGAGAATTTTGATATTTCTGAAAAATGTGACTTTCACTCATCTAAAGCTTGCAGAATACTGTAAATAACATTAATTTTATCTGAACTGAAAGCAGAATGTGAATTTCAAAGTTACAAAGCAAAGCATGAAAAAAGTCCCTTTTGGCAACATACTGAAAATGAAAATTGAGTATAGATGGAACACAATAATTTTATATTCAAATAATGTTGATTACATGAATACATGAAAATCAATTTCCAAATAAAAAAATATTGTTTGTCAGCACAAAGAACTCAGGAAGTTTTCACTATACTTGTGTTTTACTATCATTATTTTTTTCAATATTATTACTGTATCTTTTATCATCCTATATGTAATATGATAATAATAATAATGATAATAATATACTAATCATAATAATAATAATAATGATGATAATAATAATAATAATATTATTATTATCATTATTATAACATTAATTTAAAGTAATAGTTATCATCTACATTATATCAAAATAATAATTATTATTATTATCATTCCACATTTACTGAAGAAAGATTAATTTCTCTAAACTCCACTGCACACATCTTCATGGTCTAGTTGGGGTCCCTGCTGTGCTAATTGCCCTCTAATCAGTTGCTATTATATAACTGCTGATAAACAGCAGATAAGATGGGAGTTGTATACTGGATTTGGGATGTGGGTGGGGGGGGGGGGGGGGGTGAGGGACACTTATATAGTAGTCAATCTAGACCTTTAAGTGCTGTTGTCAGTACAGCTGATTCCTTTTGAGAAATTTAAGTGGTTGTAGCTGGAGGACAGTTCAGGATATAAAAGAGAACTTCTTACAGACATGTTTTTACTGTACAAAACACAAATTTAAGGACATCTTATTAGCGAGACGCGGAGCCTGAACTCGTATTGCCTGGAGTCGTAGTTAGGCCTTAACGTCTATCGTGTATTTAACCTAAGTATCGAACCGCAACAAAATGAAATAGATTTTAAAATTTGTAGAGATTTCAACAAGTGATGCTGATTATACCACATTAGAACAAAAAGGTCACCTAAACTTAACAAGTACATTTTTTAAAATAGTTTTCATTCAATAAATATATATTCTCATCTAGAAATGTTTTTCTAAAACATCAATGCTTAGTATTATACATTTGTAATCACATATTATGTATCAAGTAAAATTATGGAAAAGAGTTTGTTCTTCATTTGCTCACACTATAAATTGGTGGCATGGCATCATTATAGCTGATTGATACGAAATACAGCGATCCAACATATTTGAGGTAAGGCGCCATCATAGCCGCTCTTAGGGATGTCACAGGGGTCATGCGAAGAAGTGGATACGGATGAACCTTTAGAACGGATTTTTGAGCAAATTGTCATGGGTTTCAGGACGGTTATTGTATGATGCACCAGATCTAATGCAACAGCTTAAGTAAAATCATGTTTCGTTTGGAAAAATAGTATACGAGGTTCAGTATGAACCTGATTTAGCCCGTACTATAGTATGTGGGTATGCGAAAAATTATGGGACAATCACTAAGGGGTTGATTTTCGAAATGAGCCTGTAGTGTTATTCGGCCTCAAATAAGAGCCTACCATTGAACTGAATATAGAAAAAGAAACGTACACCTAATACCGGGTATTATGTTTTCTTACGGGTTTCATCATGAACAATTTTTTTATGTCACGGGTTTATGTCAACAATTTGTGAGATTGATGACGTAGAAGTATGGGCGATTTGGACATTTTCTTTATTTTAAATT
The DNA here is from genome assembly GCF_021730395.1 of Mercenaria mercenaria. NCBI lineage: Eukaryota > Metazoa > Mollusca > Bivalvia > Venerida > Veneridae > Mercenaria > Mercenaria mercenaria. Next base: position 57,518,084 of record NC_069372.1, read on the forward strand.
CGTCTGTGGTACATAACGTAGACATTTCATGTATCTGTAAAGGAGTGCATTTCCAACAAAAAGTTTTGTTGCGCCCTCGTGAAATTATTACGCCCGAGGTATAACCGACCATCGTGTATAAATAGTGAAAGCACTGTTTTGCTATAAATTATTTCCATTCTTATGTGTTCTTTTTTGTTAAATTTATTATATTAAATATGATTGAACTGTTTCTTCGCGCAATCATGGCGCCAATAGTCTAATAACTTTTACAATAATAACAACACAATGTCATAAACTCTGAAGATAGATCTAGGACGTTATGTGAAACAGACCATTTGCTTTTAAGATCATTAATAGAGTGCTGAATAACTCTCAATATTAACGAGACAGTCTATCGAATTTAAGTTAAATTATAACGATTCTAACCTTTAATCTCCAATGTTAGGCAAGTATAAACCGGCAGGTCATTCCACTATGCCGACAGCGCTTGTAATCTCATAGATTGACATACTTTACTTATCATCTTAACGTTATCTTGTGATCTAGTTTTCAAGTTTGGTTTGGGGCTTATGTTATTATAACTGATATGTTTGTATCTAAGAATCTGATAGGAAACTGGTAGACTTCAGACTAAATTAATATACTGGATTATATTTTATATCAAGGGTGCCAGACAATTGAGAAATGGAGACACGACGGATAACTCACTGGGGAGACATCGCTGTTGTTGTTGTTTATTTTGTTCTTGTTTTGCTTGTTGGAATATGGGTAAAAAAAACTCTTCTTTGGAATAGAAATCTGAATACACACAATTACAAAGCGGAAACTACTCTTTATAGTTTCTTTATAAATCTTTCTATAGCCATTGTGATCGCAGTTGTGTGCATGTGACTATTCCATTTTGCCGTAGATCTCTTGAACACTATGATTACTAGTATATAAACACACAATTATCTCAAAACATTTTGTTTTATATATGCGATTAAACCAACTACGGTGAAATCATCAATATAAGTAATGGATTAATCTTTGTAGATATCGTGGTTGCATGTTTTCAACGAACCTAAATGCAACCAAAAAAAAAAAAAAAAAAAAAAAAAAAACCTTTTTATTTTATCTTTAGAATTTGACATCCTTGAATTCATAACCGTTTGTCTACAAGAAATTTCATCCGCAAGAAATGAAATGATTCCATAGTACTAAATGTATATCTAACGATGTTCGGATATATATCAGAAAAGTTCAAAGATGGCATCCAATTGAAATTAGTTAAATAGTTAAATAGTTAATTATATTATTTCATTGATTCATTTGCTATAGGTATACATATAATATTGCCAATATGTATGAAAAGTAAATACATACTGCGGACTACGTCTCGTGATTGATTATTTTCATCCATAGAGTTTGTGCCGACCAAACAGAGGGACAGTAAGGAGTTATTTTCTAGCCGGACGTTCAATGTCATGGATCCCAGTAAGTACATGCGTTCTTTTGTAACATTTCTGTAGACTGGGTAAAAGTATAACTTGTAAACAGGTTAATGAATAAATTCATTGAAAATATGACACATTGTCGAAAGAAGCTTGGCTACAGGTTTCACTTCTATACGATACAGATTCGTTCCTTACACTGAACCAGTAAACTCAATACTCTAATGAAATCGCTAAAACGTTATAAATGCTTTCAAAAGTAGGGACTGTCAAACATAACGTTTTGCGTTTGTACGTAGTGTGGTCTATTTTAAAATGAGGAAGAGTTAAGTGAGTTGAGATAATTATATTTAAGTTAAATATGTACTTCGCAGTGCCGTTTCATAGCAGGAGCAAAGATATATATTGTTTAATCAAATCATCTTCTTTAGGTTGGGGCATCGTTGTTCTCTAGCAATATTGGAAGTGAACATTTCATTGGCCTGGCAGGAACAGGGGCAGCCAGTGGATATTCAATTGTTCTTTATGAATGGCTGGTAATATTGAAATAACGAGAATTTGCATAGACAACAAATACTTTAATATCTACTGTGTGAAATGCTATACCATTACAATGCATTACATAATATTTTAAACAAGTATAGAAAGCTGCGCTTGGCTGATTTCTTAATTTAAAATGACTGACATATACTTTTTATTATATTTTTTTTGATGAATAAGTTTACGTTTGAAAGCTACTCATTTAATTATTAATAACTAAATGCATGCTGTGCATATTTGTGTTTCATACGTTTGTCTTTCCAGGCAATGCCATTGCTAATTGTTCTAGCATGGATATTTGTGCCAGTTTATGTTGCTGCAGGGGTAAGTCAGGTTTGCTATAAAGCAGTGCCGAATTTTCTATAGAATTAATACTAAGTAGAAGTTATTTAATATTGTAATAAGCTTATTTCTATACAAAACATAGAAAAAATATTATTAGAGTCTGTGTCTTAAATAGCCAGTTTAAACCTCCAGATGGTGTTTTGCCACATCCCGTTAAAGGTGATGCGCCACTGTATTCCTTTATTATTATTTTTTTTTTGCCTCTGTCTGTGAAGTATGCACGTACATTATATATACATCCATGCATTCAATTTTTGAAGCATTTTGCTTTTATTATAAAAAGGGTTGTATGGCTATAATCTTTTTTATGTCCAGATATTGATTGTATTTGTTAGAAACCTTCAGGAGACATATTTTACTCCCTGTTGTGATAGTATATAGTATAACAAGGCACGGAAGGCTCTTATATTAAACACACAATCATCAAATCGATCAAAGTATAACATTATGTCAGTAATCGATCATCAAAGTAATGAGTTACTCACGAGTTACAACTTAATATTTTGATTTATTTTAACCTCAGTGTTATTCGATGTCTCTCTATTTCGATTTCACATTGTTAATAGGTGTACACAATGCCAGAATATATGACTAAACGATTTGGAGGGCAAAGAATACGAATCTACCTGAGTGTGCTTGCTGTGATTCTGTATATTGTGACTAAACTTGCGGTAATTTCTTTTATATATGTTTAGTATAATGGTGAATCACTAAAATATTGAGATCATTATCACTTTCTGAGAGGTTCGATATTAGCTTAACTCGAACAAACGTCCACAGTCCACAGCGTATCCAAACTGAATCAATATTAGCACGATTTCTTCTGTTTTTAATTGCCTATAGATCAAAGCAAAAGTTCTGTTCGACATTATTGCTGTGAAACTGAATTACAGCTATACGAAATGTGCCGCGCCATGAGAAAACCAACATAGTGCATGTGCGACCATAATTAGAGAAACCGTTAGCGAACAGCATTGATCCTGACCAGATTGCGCGGATGCATAGGCTGGTCAGGATACTTGCTGGTCGCACATGCACTATGTTGGCTTTCTCATGGTGCGTCTCATGTATACATTTTGGTGTCAGATTGCTTCTTTTGCAGGTCAGCATATTTGCTGGTGCTCTTTTTATCCAATTGTCTATGGGTTGGAATATGTACTTGTCAGTGGCTGTTTTGCTTGTAGTTACCGGCATTTTTACAATTCTTGGTAAGTTTTACCTAACCTCAAAATTAACGTAATAATATTTTGCCCAGGAACTGTTGGCTGTGTATGTAGAGGTGAAAACATTTTAAATTCGAGTAAACATGAGCTTTGATACAACGTATGAGACTTGTTCAATATATGTAATTTAACTGTAGGTAGTTTAGCTACGATAACAATCTAATTTAGTCCCCAATTCATACTGTTATACTCAAATATAAATATCTCCTCTATATAGAGTGTTGGTATTTATTATCGATTGGTTAAGGTGGTGGTTAAGGTGAAGACTTCGACGTGGGCTCGAAATCTCGTTTAGTGTATAGGACTGTGTCTATGAGGAAGCCATCGATCTGTGTTCTTGACGGTCGTTGTTTCTATCGTTGAATCCATTTGCTCATGTCTGAAACGCTACAGGGAAGTGCAAATGGTGTCTTCCTCTAACACAATATAAAAAATCTACGTAGAATAAACAACTTGTTCCAATATGGCATTCGCCGTCTCATTCTTACCAGAGATCAAGCATTTATATCCTTGTAAATTGTTTTCAGTTCCATTGTAGTGCATATTGGAGAATTTAGAATGAAATTATGTGCTTCAGTCTAGCTTATGACGTGTTTGATGATCAGCACTAAGGAACGGAGTCAGTGTAAGCTTATTTAAAAAGCGATTCATTCTAAATCAGCCGTGCTCTGAGAAAACCAACATAGTGCGTTTGCGATCAGCATGGATCCAGACTAGTCTGTGCATCCGCGTAGTCTGGCCAGGATTCATGCTGTTCGCTTTCAAAGACTATTGCAATTCGAGAAACCGTTAGCAAACAGCATGGATCCAGACCAGACTGCGCGAAAGCGCCGGCTGGTCTGGATCCATGCTGACTGCAAACGCACTATGATGGTTTTCTCATGGCGCGGCTCAAATCATTTATGTTCCTGTAAGGAAAGGGCAAAGCTATATTTTGTATTTTATGTAGCACAGTTTAGGTAGGAAAAACAAACTTGTCGAAACTTTAACTAGTATGTTACCTTTTTTTTCTCACTGTTAAAGGTGGTTTGGCCGCCGTCATATACACAGACACCTTTCAGACAGGAATTATGCTGATTGGCTCTATCGTTCTGACTGTACTGAGTAAGTAACATTATTATTTGGTTTTCTATATATGTCCGTTCACATGCAATTTTATATTTATACCCCTTACATGACAGACAGCCAGTATTGTATTATTTGTATTATCACTATTATTGTTCTTGTATTTGTTGTTATTATCAAGTTTGATATACCTTTCGTAGGGTGGTAAATGGGTGTAAAATGTTTAGTAAGTGTCCAGTATTAAGTAATTGCCTACATACTTTGAAAAAGGTGATTGTTTTGAAACTGTATTGATTGCAACAAAGAAACTTACTTTAACTGCCCTGATTAGATATGGAAATTCGTATTTATGTAAAATGATAAAATGACATACTAATTAGATGGCTACTAAACTCTAGCTGAACTACCAAAAGTGGTGTTAAGGAAAGATGCTGTCGACTTTTCCTTGCAGATATTATCCGTTTCAAATTGTAAACATTTGAGTTAGATTTGTTTGAGTGATATTTATTTATGTAACTCATATCCAACATCAGAGAATGTAGTGCCATGCAATAGCACTTTCACATAGATTGGCTATGACTGTGTTAAATATCGTGTAAAGATAGATATGTAGAGATTTTCGTTTGATATTGGTCAGTTTTCGAACTACACTTCGATGCACAGAAAGAACATGCAATATTGCGCATGCTCTAGGTCCAAGTGGAAACTTTTTAATTGGCTTCCGTTCCACATTTCAAAGGAACTACTCAGCTTAACCTAGTAATGTGTGATAGAGTCTTGATTTGTTCAACATGAATGCAATCTGAAACGGGTAAAAGCCTCATAACTGAAATTGCCACAGGTCCTTTCCTTATCAGCTTTTTATTGATGGTGGAGCTCAGTTAAGTAGTCGTAAAAGTAGATGTTTCTATGATATATAATGACTTCTCAATGTCAATATATTTGTAAAACGCTCTTGCAATGACTGTGCGTCTGTTAATCATATCCGAAAGAGTAGTTAAATAATGTTCGAAGACAGATGGATGGATGGATGGATGGGGATTGTAAAAAAGTCCTCATCAAAGGAATTTGACTTATGTGTTTATAAAAGTTCACTCACAATTAAATGCCATTATAAGAGTTATTTCTTTAAAATAAATTTCAGCTATACAGGTATTAGGTGTGTATTGTTTTAAATCTTAAGCTATTGACACGCATGTTGATTTTATGTTAACATAGATGTTACTGTTAATATTTTCAAATATAATCTTTAAAACGATACACGGAAATGTTGTCAGTATGAATGAACATTTGTTTAATAGGGATGTTTTTGCAATGATTTACTTTAAGTTTCAAGACCAAATATATATTAACCGTTTCATCACTCTTAAATAATTCTCCACACAGCATTAGTCATTTTTTGTTTTTTCAATTCGCAGGATAAAATCTTGTATAAAAGTATGGTCTCATGACAATTTCGAATATTTGTTATCATTACTTGGACTAATCAGCAAACAAAATTAAAATTAGATGTGCATAATTACTGAAATTAACAATCGAAAATACCATACCAACATCATGCATATAATTTTTTATGATAAATCAAAACTAATTAATATTTTTTTTTAACTTAAATAATTGTATTACCATCCTTTTCAGTTCCGTAGAATTTTGAAAAGAGCAGTAAGTTCATTAAACAGTTATAAAAGACATACACAAAAATCCTGTTACGGAGAAGGTGAGTCAAACAGTAAACATATTTGATTATTTCAAGGTTTTAAAGAAATCGGTGGATTTGCAAATTTTTATCCAATGTACATGAATGCAACAACAGCCGTTCGTGACACAAACAGTACATGCGGTCTGCCGAGAGAAGATGCTTTTCATATATTACGTCATCCAGTGACATCTGATATACCTTGGTTAGGAACAACACTCCATATATTATTTGGATGTTTGTGGTATTTTTGTTGTGACCAGGTAAAAATTCTACTAAATTCAAGTAACCTCATGTTCTAGATTTTTCAGATATAGTTCAGATAAACCACTTGATAACATGCTTTTTATAGTTTTGCCAGCAAGTAACCAGTAAGGCAAGGCTTGTTATAGGCTCATGTATGTCACTCTCAATTATCTCATACAGATACATTAGGTTTAACCTAACTCCGTCATTGCTAATAATGTTTACATATATTTTTCTGAAGGAAATTTCATCGAAATTGACATAATTCTTTTGAACATTACGAAACATACATTTAAACTAAACGCGAGTTAAAAAATAATTATAGGTAGACCATTCGCTTGAAACGTTTACTCGTTGGTGCTTGCTATGTTATAATTATGAAATTAACTTTTTTTTAAGTTCACAACGTAAGTAACATCATTACCTCTTTTATGGTTTTTGTTATACATACGTATGTTGGTTCAGCTAAGCCTTATCAATTCTTTATATTGGCAGGTGATAGTACAGAGATCATTAGCCGCCAAGACATTGCCACATGCCAAAGCTGGGTCGCTGGTGTCCGGCTACCTTAAAATACTCCCTATGTTTATCATGATAATGCCCGGCATGATCAGCAGAATTTTATATCCGGGTATTGCTTTATATCTTGATTTTAATGTATTGTATATTATAAAGAAGTTTTTTGTATCTCCTCTGTTATTACATTATTGTTTCTTACTTTCTTTGTTAGTAATTTCGGTATATTTATAAATATATGGAATACAGGTACCTGCATGTCCTTTTATCACACGAAATAAATACACATTACCTAGTGCATGTTAGGTAAATTCATACAAAAATACAACTATGATGAAATGAAATCATACATTTTCAATTTGTAAACAGATGCTGTGGCATGTGTGGTGCCAGAAGAGTGTATAAAGCATTGTGGTAATCCTGTTGGGTGTTCAAACATAGCATATCCAAAGCTGGTCCTGGAACTTTTACCAACAGGTGAACAATACATTAAAGTGATCTGTTGCACATTTATCAAAATTATACACTGAATAATCCATCAAATTGAATGAAATTTCGTGTAAGTATGTAGGATCAAATTTTTTCTACCGTTAAGAAATTTTCATACTCTATGAGCTTGAAGAATATTAGTTTATAAGAAAAATAAGGGCAGAAAAAGCACCGCTCTCGTTTTTATTTCATAGGGCATTTTCTTCGTCCACTGATAACGCATTTCTGAACTTAATTGAAAAATTGAAAAAGGGGGTATTTTATAACACATATGATATCCCACTTAATGTTATAGGGATTTCAGCTCTTACAGGTTATTACGAATACAAAATGAAATTAGTATTATATAAAAATAAATGTCACCAACAATTCTCTTTAATTTTGGCACAGTTATCCCATCCACTGTTTTTCAATGGAAAAAAGTATTTAAATATATCAAAAAATCTGCCGTTAAGATTTTAAAAAATATTTTGCTGCTTCAATGACAGAAAAAAATGCTTCAAAATGGAAAAGAAAAACTGTTGGGGTCATCATACATCTAAGAGATATATTTAGAAAAAATCTTTAAAAACTGATGAATTTCGATATTTTTAGTTCTTTTTGTTTTAATTTATACTTCCGAGATAAAATAAAGTGCTATATATATATCAGTCAGAAAAATATCAGACCCAAACCTGATATTTGAAATTAACGACCCCTACCCCATCGTACATCAATTTTAGGGAAATTCCAGCCAAAAATGAGGTTGAACATTTTTTCGTAACTTGTTGAATCTGGTTGGTCAAATGGTACATTATTAGCCATATTTTAATTATTTAACATTAATTTTTGGCATAAATTTTGTTAGAAAGAAATTTCGAAAAAAACATTTTTCAAAATGGGGGATATCCTAAAAAAAAAAACCGCTCGTACATCCTTAGATTGCGTTTCTGCTGTTTTTCTGTAATAACAACTTTATTTGGAAGTCATGTTTAAACGTTTATAAAACACATTATAACAGCGGGCAAACTCTATTTATAGGTGTGAAGGGTAAATGTTTTTCAGTTTTTCCTGGGAGGAATACCGGGTTCCTGGTTATTTTTTGTTAATATCTTTTATACGGCATTTGCTTGACTTGTCTGGAACTTGAGAAAGAATAGAAATGCATTTTCCATAGCATATATAAAGACGTGTCATCAACTTTTATTCCAGCGTAAGGAAAATAGTTTCATTTACAGGCCTACGTGGACTTTTAGTAGCAGTAATGCTATCAGCTATAATGAGCTCACTTACGTCAATATTCAATAGTTCAAGTACCCTCTTTACAATGGATATTTGGCCAAGGATTCGGAAAAGAGCATCAGAGAGGGAACTGCTAATTGTGGGACGGTAAGGATGAATTTCTTACATCATGTTAAATGAACATAATGAAAAGAGAACAGTGACTGACAATCTGGATTTTGTTTGTTTTTGTGTATTGCGCCGTTTTCCAACAGTATTTCAGCCATGTGACGGCAGACATCCTTACCAACGTTCCTGGATTCTGCAGCAATAGTAACCCGCAAGTATCTGCTTACTAAATCCGAGGTGGAGCAAACATTATTCGTAAACATAATCTTCTATGAAATCGCATTGGAGAACAAACACATTTTCTCGAGCACCGAGCTCACGACACCAAAGAAAATAGATCTGGGCTCTTTCTGGTAAGCTAAGAGGACCAGCCGATGATTGCATGCTAATTAAAAGGAATGAACAAAACAGTATCCGATTCCGTAAAGGCCCAGAATTATTTCTTTGTAATATTCTAAAACTGGTTCTGAAATAGGGATGTTCTGTAAAATTTTTTATTTGAATATGATATATGAATGTTTGTATTGTTTATAACGTAGAGGAAGAATGATAGTATTATTTACACAGTATAGAGGGTTTTGTGTATCATTTTAAGCATCTTTGGGACACTAAGGAGAGTCTAATTCGCTGCACAACACGTGCTGACATATAGAGTAGCGTCATCAGCCACCTGTTGAAATATGACAATGCGCATAGTAAGACACTTGTTTTATTGCTCCTGTTAGTAATACACAAATAACCGTTCGCCGTATCTTTATATGTTTATCGAGACAGCTGAGTCAAAATGCTGAGTTTAAGGTAAATTGTAGCAAACGGTAGATGTTATCCGTTTACAGAGTGTTCATACTTCTGTTGTGTGCATTAAGTATTTTATGGATCCCCCTCGTCAAGTCATCGAAAAGTGGACAACTGTTTATATACATCCAAGCTGTTCAAGGATATCTAGGAGTTCCTTTAGGACCTCTGTTTATATTTGCCATTTTCTGGCATCGTATGTCCGAACAGGTACGTACATTTTGTATCGTATTATCTATATATTATCTATATGTATTAGACACCATTAATCATTAACAAAGGTTATTTAACGTATATAATAGATGAAAGTCCTCGGCTACAGTGGAGGGAACAACTTATTTCCTGCCAAGACCACAGCAGGTGTCAGATTTAAGTCCTCAGCATTCAGTCTATGCCGATACTGCTGGAAACAGTACGAATCTAATATAAAATAATAAGAAAACATGATTTACTACAAATATAAGTCGCAATAGGGAATCGAACCCGGGGGGTCGCTGCCACGGTTGAATGTTTAGTGTTTGCAAATTTCACTGTTTTAGACTGGATTATGGCTGGTAAATAATAATTACGTTACACGTGCTACGTGGAAGTTACTTGATTGATTGGTGCAAAGGATAAAATTACTTAATTTTATCAGAAACTCAAAGTGAGCAATAATCCAAATTGTAAGATGTTTTGATTTTGCGTTGTAAACATGATAAATTTACTACCTAAATCACATATCATGTTTGTTTACACCAAAAACATTAAACTAATTAGAAATTGAGTTCTTTGTCATTTATAATCTTTCATAGCTAGCCTTTAAGTATATTAATGTTTGGTATCTATATCATTTTGTATTCTTAGAATTTACATTATTTATATATTCATCTTTAGCTTATAAGTGGCTGAGCTTTGTGTCTTGAATTCGTAATCGTTTGTATGTTTTGAATGAATTTTGCAAAACACGTTTACTGTGCATGTAAACATAAAAGGGTGCTATATAAATGTGGTATGATAGAAGCATTTCTTTATAGGCCGCATTTTGGTCCCTGGCAATAGGGCATTTATGTGGTATCATCAGAATGGTTTTAGATTTCTCGATGCCAGCTCCCGGGTGTGATGAACCAGAAACCCGTCCAGCAGTTCTTTATAAAGTGCATTTCACATATTTTGGAATTCTTTCTTTTGTCATCACAAGCCTGTCGATTGTTATTATAAGTTACTTCACAACGTCAAGCAACAAAATTCAGGTACGTATTGCAAGTACATACATTCATAAATTAACTGATCAAAAGTAGTTCTGATGAACATTTAGTGAACTATATACTCCTTGTCTGGAGCTTTTTAAGGATACAGAGTTGGAAAAATGACTCATTTAAATTACATAAATAAAGAATTATATTGTAGTCGCAAATACTTTTGCTTGCTTTTGTTTTGCAATTATTGGAGAAGTCTGTGCAATCATTCAATTGATTTATCCTGAAAGAATTATGAATTACTAACTTGAAGTAATCATTTAACCTGCAGAATAAAAAAAGGCAAATGTATATACATACATTCATTGTGTCACTTAATCTTATATGTCCCTGTTGTAAAGGGTTTGACGTGGTGGACACGAAGGAATGATATCGAAGAAAATGAAAATGATGTTTTGCCAGAGAATAATGTCGTGAGTTTTGAGCAAGGTATTTACTATAGTATTTGAGTTTCGTAAAGTCCTTTTAAGACATAAATTTGATGTTAAGACGGTCGTTTTGATAAAATGTTGTCTTGTTTTATGTCCGTTTTAGGACGCCTTATTTGTTATTTTAGGTTTTATTGGTACATTAGGCTCCTACTGGTGAAATGCCGGATGGGACTAAAGGAATGCCTTCCGTCCTTTCGCACGTCTGTCTGTTCGTCCGCAAATCTTGATCCTGCAATTACTCCAAAATTATTCTATGTTCATTTAACATGGTATGTGAATAGGGGCATTATATAGATTATGCACATACATGATTATGCTTGTAGGTTATACTTCAAGGTTCAAGGTTACTATTGAAGGTCAAGTAAAACTTATTTCCACTCCATAACTTTTATATGCGTGGATGGATTATCTAAGTGTTATATACAAACGCTCCCCATGATGAGGCAGTGTACCAAGATATGATCCATGCTTGTCGGTTAAAGGTTAAATTCACTGTTTAAGGTCAAGTGAAAATTTATTTTTGCTCCTTTTAATTGCACTGAAGAAGTTTTTTACTATACAGAAATGTTAACCATGTTTAGACGTTGTGCTGCGAACATGACCCATGGTTGTCGGTCAAGTAAAAATTGTTTCCGCTCCATCACTTTTATATGCATTGATAGATTATTTTAGTGCTGTATACAAACGCTCCCCATGTTGAGACAATGTATCAACACATGATGTAGGTTTGTCAGCCATAGGTCATTGTCACTATCAAAGGTCAAGGAAAATTGTTTCTACTCCATAACTTTTATGTACATTGATGAATTATCCCAATACTGTATACAAATGTTCCCCATGATAAGACAATGTGTCGCGTACATGATCTAAGTTTGTAGGTCATGGTCATTATTAAAATTTAAGTAAAAGTAGGTTTTTTCTTAGCTCCTAAATACCTTGAAGCAATTTTAGTCCTAACACTGTTGCCAACAACCAAAAGGGACAAACACTAACAAAGTTTTTCACCCGTAGGTGACTTCTGTATTGCCACGGTAATACTCGGTCACTTGTTTATTTTTATGCTATGAAAATTAGTTTTCTGAAAGTAAGTCAAGAATCTGAAATGTGTTATTAGTAGTTTTGTCACGTGCAACTGCTGCGGTAGAAGATTTGTTATTAAATCTCTTGACTCTCATATTCACGCACTTTATCTTGATATTATGATTTTGACAGGCGAGGCCATAGAAACTGGCGAAGATCAAGGACCAACAAAGCAATTAAAATTCATAACTCTCCTTTACCAAGTGTGCGGAGTACCCCAGAAAGCGGTCACAGTAAAGAACATAAATATGGAAACAGAGAGCGTATATAAGGAACATTTCATGAAGGAAACTTCATTTTGGAAAAACCTGCTAGATATGAATGCATTTATAGGTGTGCTTGTAGTTGTTTTTCTAATTGGCTACTACCATTGATGACGTTCTCTCTATTTCTTGAGCTTTTCCTGCACATATATGCATTGATGATTTTCTTAAAGAGATTGAATATTACCATTAACAAACTTATTAGAAAACTAAATTTTTAACCCCACTTAAGCATATGCGAGGAATACCTCAAATGGCAGTAGCGGCGAGAAACGCAGATCAGAAACTCTTCAAAAGGAATATATGTCAAAGCAAACCACTGCTTGGATATCACCTGGAGGAAATGAAAGCATTTATGTATGTGGTTATAGTTCTTATAGGCTTTTCAAGTGATGATGTATCCATAGATGACGTAGTTCACAAATTTATTGCGGAAATTCCATCTTCTAATGGTAATTGGTTTCTTCCTTGCAGCAATATATCTAATAAAGAATTTCACAGAAAGAACATGTAGAAACTTAACTTTATACCCCTGTTTTACCATACACACTATGAAAAACGTTAATTATGAAAGAGAAACTGCATATTCGGCCAAGGAACATTTCTTGGGGGAAACCATTTTCCGTAGGAAAACTCGGAACATGAATGCATTCATTGGTGTATTATTTCTAGTACATATATTTTTGATTTGCTACTTTATAAACTATGACGTACATACTTAACATCTCTGCTATGTTACTGAAAGCATTATAGATTTATGCATATATTCATAGCAAGATCTGGGTAAATTTCACTTTGACGATATAAGCAACATCTAGGCAATAACCTAGCAAAATACATTCTCGCATAAAAACTACTTTTTCCACAAGATCCGCTCACGTATTAACGGGAGAAAAATCGTATACAAACAAGGCAGTTCACGTGCTGTTAATGCATGGTTTCTATTTTTGAAATACTTTGCCAGAGACGTATTATTAGTGCTCAGATCATGACAGATGGACATCTGGTATATCTGCGTCTTGTTCCTTCCATAATAAGCTCTTATTTTGTAGAAAAAATATGTTGTCTAATCCATGGTATGTTTTGCTGTATCAATTACCAAAACCAAACGCACAACTCTCTCCCCTACAGAGCCAAAAAAGTGCTTACTAGCTTCTTCCCTTTGTTTACTCCCTTTTGGACTGAGCGTTGGTTCAGTTTTTGCGGATAACTGAGAATGTATTTAATCGCGTGTAAGTTGTATGTTTTGGGGAATCATAGCAATGATTTTGGGAAGTGTCAGTCGGTATACTTTTACTTAAGCTAGCTTGTCGTACTAATCCATACACTAAATAAGTGTTCGTAATAAAAATAACTCGAATGTCAAATTATTGTTCTTGAAATTGTGTTCCTTTTTCCCGAAATTTTAAGTAATATGCAACATTATAGGTAATGTTATGTTTGTGCTAACGAGAAATGAAATAATCGTATAAAAACCTTCAAAACGTGCTTATGGTAGGGTTGTTTACCGTTTCCAAGAACAACAGAATCGGAATTAAAAATTGTACCATAATCGTTAAATCATCACATATGAAAACAATATATTTAATCTTCGTATCATGTTTTTTTAATGTTAGAATAACGACAATGCACGTTTGTGTTGTGTATTAACGATTACCACGTATAACACAATAAAGGGAAACAAATTCAGTATTTCCATAAGGGTTTCTTTTACCAAGAATAACACAAAATATGAAAATGAATTGTTATCTTGCAGATGACAGAGTAGCAGAAAGACAAAGTGATATAAAGTAATATTTTGACATTCTAAGCTTTGGTACCAAATTTTTTTTACGTATATATAACTACATGATAAATTAAATGCAAACAATATCAAATGAGATCGTTGCAGCCAAGCGCTTACCTAACACCACAAAGAAATTAAGATTATTATCAAAACCAGAGAAACATTTTAAAGGTATTCAATATTTGCAATTTTCGTAAACGTATTATTTCACGAAATGGCATATGATATCTCGAAATATAATTTATAGGCTGTACAGTAGTAAATAAATGTGCTTTATGTTTTATATAAAATAAACAATCTTCCGAGAGTTGTAACACATAGCCAGGCCCATTTTAAATAAGAATTATTAGCAGTATGTTCTTATAAACCACCAAGAAACGTCGACATCACGTGACGTCTAGCAAATTTCGCGCCTTTCTACCTGCAACCAGACGTACACAAGCTAGAATAGAAATTGGATACACAATATATTATTATGAAAGAAGTATTCAAGGTTATATAACAACTCTAACCGTACAATGCCTCATTTAAAAGAAGGTATGTCGCACCCTGAATCACACTTCATGTTATAGCTTAAGCATCGGAGGAAGACCCGATGTACCCCTACAGACATTATTGCATGATTGGAATTGCATCAGGAAAACTCCCAGTCTGCATTTCTGAATGACTTTCTCATATGACGTTTCTTGCTGGACTCGAACCCACAGAGGTTAAGGGCAAGTGTGTTTAGTCACTAGTCGGGAAGGATTATATCATAAACATATAAAGTTTCTGTGTAAATCTATTAATTATCATAAGCATTTCAGGTCTAAAGAAATGCTTTACAACATATATTGCTAGAATCTACTACTTCGATGTTACACAAATTTTTACATATATTTACAAAGGCACAGCGTAAAGTTTATACCACCGAGACAAATATTGTCCCAAAATGTCATGACATCTTTTTATGAGAGGTGTTATTCTTATATCTAAACATACTAACAACAATACGTATATGTTCAAAGATCTGTATTTATCCTGTCACTTGCAGTATTTTCGACCCGATATCAGGGTGCCGTATATCTTTCTTGATATACCGTCAGTTGATCATGTGACCAGTGATATACGGTCAGTTGATCATGTGACCTTATGATCGATATTGTTGTCATAAGAAATTTTGCAACGAAACCATCATCATTGTGTTGGAAATGTCCGAACTAAGAAAATGAGTGGTCAAATAATGAGTTTTTATTCAAAAACGAAGAAGTTATTGCGATTTTGCCAGTAATCACCTCATTATATAAGTGACGTCATTACGAATATGATGTCATTAAAGCGGTTGTCGCACACTTATTTTTGTAAAATAAATTGCCAAATATCGGAAAATGAAGTAATGACAAGATAAATAGAATAATAGGTTAGTGCCTAAGATGGAGAAAGTTTATCTGGCTCGGCTCCGGACGTTATCAGGTTCGCCTTCGGCTCACCCGATAACCTCCTCCACCTCGCCAGATAAACTTTCTCATCTACGGAACTCACCTATTATTCTCTATTTCAGAGCAACAGAAGTTCGATTTGAGATCTTTATATTAATGTCTGAAACCAAGACGGGAAATTTTTTAATTATATAGGGATAATACACTTATATATATGGCTTCTGCAGACGTTAATGCGCAAAAAGTATTGTTTTCACTATATAAATTGTGATGACTTTAAGTTCCAGGTACAAATTTTAATTACCATTATGTTGTTCTTCGAAACGGACAACATGTTTTGAATATTCATAAACGGGGAGCACAAATCAACAACACTAACAAAAGCATATTTTCATAGTTTGAAACTAATTATTTTGATTATTCCGATTCTCGTTATTTAAAACGTGCCATTAACCATATTTTTCATAACTTCATTTACCCGAGGAGTAATGTATTGGACGTCATGCGGCAATTTGAAGTCATAATTGACGTCATAATGCTCTCTTACCGGCCCGCGCGTCAAACGTTGTTTATCGCAGAATATACAGATCTTTGTTTAACTGGAAATCAAATCGAGCCATGTTTGAATTAAAAATAATATTACATATTAAGAATCGTTTTAGATGTGTCGCCCTGCTTCCAAGATTTTTACGAATTGTGTGAAATACCAAATGAAATTATACTGATTGATTCTTCCAAATATCGTTGATACGATTCCTAAAATAAACTGTCATATAAGTTATACGCGATTCAATATATTCACGGTTATCGACGACCTGTTTCCTAAAACTCAAACCGAAAAAGATTATACAACGATGCGGGAATAAATATCCGGCCCTGACACAGCATTTAAAAAATTGCCCTGTTAATACACGATATTTCTCCCATTAACGCATGAGTGGATCAATGAAAACAAAAAGTTTTTATGCAGGAGTGATTAATTAGCCTAGTTTCTTTCTATTGTTCAAAAGATCAATTTTAAGTCATTACATTGTTTTATAGTGCACCTCCCGATACGCTCTTACAGAGTGTGAAATACATTCCTTGGGATTTACTTAATTTGCATTTTGTAGTTTTAAGCTTAGCCTAGTTAAATACGATATATTGATTAAGTTTCAAATATTAAGCCAGATCATATTGAGACAAACGGCACATTCTGGCCACAAATTTTCCAAAACTGTAAAAAATTTAATAAAACTTTTCTGTACAGCATTTAGAGATCAATTCAGTTCATTTGTTGAAGATTCGAGTCTCCATACTGCCATGAAACGATATTCCAACACAAGCAGTAACTCCGGCAAAAACATCTCAAGCTTGATCATCATTGTCAAATTTTGGAATAAAGCACTATCCCCTATCCATATGGTCCATGTAAGTATAGAAATAACACAAAGTTATCTGATTTCCAACTGCACATTTTCCTAAGTATACAGCTATCAAGAATTTGCCAGTTTTTGTTGGTCTGCGCGCATCTATGGTTTCAATGATCTTCCTTGTTATCTTTTCTTAGGCTATGTTTGTACTATTGTCTACCATATAATAATCTAGACGTTACTTCAGTTATGCATATGGAAACACAATACATGTATTTTTATAATAAAAGTGTGTTTATAACTCCGGCAATGGTGCACTGAGGAAAATTTGCATAGGGCTTTCATGTATTCCAGCAAATTTTGTATTTGCCTATCGTGTACAGAAATTATAGGAAGACGATCTCTTAAAATTCTTGTGTTAAATTATCCGGTAATGAAATTTGTCTACATTGCTTAAGTTTTGACGATATCAAAATCTCAATAGATATTTTTTCCTCCTTGCGCAAAAATATCAGGTAAGGAAAATGAAAAAGCCTGGTATGCTTTATTGAGAAATAAATCAAACTAATAGTAAAGGAAAAAGAATTGACTTTAACCCCAAAGGACCTACATTAATTGACAAAGCATTTTATAGTAAATTCTTTGAGCTAAATATTAGCAAATATAAAGGTATTTGAACTGTGTTATGTTTATACTATCTTTAATGAGTAGAACGAATTCTTACGATAGATCTTTTTAGAGCTGCTGGCAACTAATTTCGTCAATCTTTAATGTGGAGTATAAAATTTGCCTGTGGTTGAGAAGCCATTAGCAACAATTTGTCTTTTAAGTCTAATCCTTAAAAGGCGAAAAATAAATTAGTCCTTTAATTTAATTTCTTGCCCTTAGAATATATTTCTTTGGAAACTCTTTTTCAAAGTATACCTATTTTCTTTATAAAAGCATTTTTTTAATTGAAACTTTTTCATCGTTGCGACAATTATTTAAAAGAAATACCTTGAAAGAGTGTTTTGATTCCTTGCCAAAAACTTCTTTGCATTTCTAGGTGATTTCTCTCATACTGTTTATGCATAGATAGATTATTTTTTATAAACATGTCAGATGCATGACGTCAAAATTGAAGTGGACACATTTTATTAGGTAATATACTGAGATATTCATTCACGAAACTCGCTTGGGATGTAAATTTCTTCATACCATAATTTTGATTGCCGGCCGTCCTTGGGCGGCGCCCCACTTGCTTGCCTGTTAATTTATCTGTCTCTGTTAAAATTTACAATGGTCAAATGGCCAGTGTTTCTTTCACTTTATATCTATGAATGTTGTTGTAAGAACAGTGCTTCAGATTACACCAAAAAGTGTCAACATAGACGTAGTTAAATCAAACTCCTGGAATCCGTACGTTAAACTGGGGGAAAAGGCAGAGAACAGTATTCATTTTCAGGGCATATATAGTCTGGAATCATTTAATAAAAGAATTCTTAATAATTGGACTCTTTGTTCAAGAAGCCAGTAGTACATGTTTTGCTGGGTATGAGGTTGATACACAGGAATTGTACATGGTACTTGGACGCCGATGAGGGTATTAAGTTCTCAACGTGGAGAGAGCTTTGTGCTGTTTACAGAGCGTGATGTGTTGATTTGTCATAGAGTGAAATTGCTCACTGAATGGCAATACCGGCGTAGGTAATGTTGTTTGAAAGTGTTAAACGGAATCAGATTTTGCCAGGTTTAGCAGTAATTGTTGTTGTTGTTTTTTTTTATTTGTTTGTTTGGTTTTTTTTGTTGTTTTTTGTTGTTTTTTTTTGTTCAGCAGATTTTATTCAAGTTACCCAAGAATGAGACTGTCAGAGCTGATAATTTATCTAAGATAGTCGAAAGACATGACTGGTGTATTTTTAAGTAATATTGTAAAGAATAATAAATATATGGGGTTGTTTAGACGTTGACTATATAGCCAATGAGTGTAAAGCTAAGTTATCCTGGTGTATTCAAGCATTTAGTGTAGAAATACTTTGAGTGTAGATGCTTTTTCATATGACTGGAGTCTGAGCCCGGCTTATTCGTACCCCTTATTAGTTTGATTTCTAGGGAGAAACATTTCGGGCTGTATGAGTTTTAGTTGTTCCGGCTAGATTTGGGCCGATGTTGTATTTTGACTTTTCTTGCCAACAGAATAGGTCATGAATAAGATTGAAGAAGGGAGGTAAATGTGAATTTTATATTTTATTTGAGTTGATATTGTCACCTCCCTTGTTCTGACAAAAGACGCGTATTATGTGAAAATGTTTATGTATATAGAGCTTTGTAAGTTTGTTATATTTCTGCTAAAGCATATTAAAATTGAATAATGGTTCAGATTAAAATCTTCATTGTATATTCGTTTCGCAGTATGGTGAAATAATAAACAGGCATTTCATTAATAACTGCTGCTTTTTTGTCCACGTCTGTTCTTTCAGAGGTATGATGCTGGATCTTCCGGACCCTGTAGCGGGCAAGGTGTCCTCGTTACCTGTGCTGCTTAGGGAAACAAGAGCACATATAGCACCGAAATATAGTCACTGTTTTTGAGTGTGTTTTATTCAACAATAGATAACTTTGTCAACTGTAACAAATCAAGTCGATATTTAAAGCGATATTTTACAGGTATCTTGAGTGCACATCCGTTAACAAGCGCATGAACATACTGTGCTGATATGTACGATGATTTCTGTAGAAGACCATTAGTGACAGAAATTGTTGAATCAAGCTCGTATAAACTTATATGGGTTTTTAAAACGCATAGTTCAGTTCACTAGGTTCAGTAAATAAACAGATTAAAAACCCCGACGCGCGACGGCACGATACGATATTGCGTTGTAACGCACAGCTGTCATATGTGATGTCACACCGAAACGATGTTCCGTGGTTAACGTACCATTAAAAACTGGTTTGACAAGAAATAGAAGTGAAATGACTTTTTTTAATTCTTCCATTGCATTGTTATTAAAAAACATGGCGCGATATCAGAATATGTGTTACGATAGACATGATATAACAAGGAAATGACATGTGATGGCGTGGAAGTAAATGTTGTGACAAAGCATCATATAAATACGATATGACATGATATAATCTTATATGACACGTCTGTAACGTATCCGGGAAAACTGTAGCAGCAGCATCCTAACTGTGTAACATGATATCCTCTATAACCGAGTCCCGTGTAACAGTTCCTTCCCCGTGAAGTAGGACTGTAACTATCAACTTCAAGTTAAAAATTATCTCAAGGTTGCATCTGGTTACTACAAAATGAAATATTCATTAGTGTGCAGGAAAAAATGCTTTGCAATTTATTCATCCTAATTTTTTGGTAGTAGATTTTGTAACCGTAAGGGAAGTCCTTTTAGCCACGAATGACCCTATGTCTAGCGAAACGCTAACGTTTAGATAACTGATACGCTCTTCTTTTCAAGACTCATTTC
This sequence comes from Mercenaria mercenaria, assembly GCF_021730395.1. Classification (NCBI taxonomy): domain Eukaryota; kingdom Metazoa; phylum Mollusca; class Bivalvia; order Venerida; family Veneridae; genus Mercenaria; species Mercenaria mercenaria. Next base: position 57,538,775 of record NC_069372.1, read on the forward strand.
GCAAGCAGGTGTATAATGAATTTCTATGTAGAATACGAAGACAAAATTAAAGTGTTTTCTTATTTTAGGTTTAATAATTTCTTCTATCAACAATAGAAATTATCATACATGTCTATATAATAGACAACGCCCACTTGTTTTTATATGTGGTACTCCAACAAGACCTATTAAAAAATGAAGGTACATTGTGTAGATAAAAGTAACTTTTTCCAAAGGCGTATATACGTTATTTTCTTAATTAAAAGTATAGACATTCACTCCGCTTTAAGACGAATACGGAAAACATTATTTAACCACATGCCGTAAACAATTCTGACATTCACTCCGCTTTAAGACGAATACGGAAATTTTAAACATTATTCAACCTCAGACCGTAAACAATTCTGACAAATGCGGTTTATTTTTGTTACATTTCACTATAAATGTGGGAATTGCATTGACGTTTGTAAACATGGTGGGCACATATTTCGATCAGAGGATAGTCGGCATGAAAAAGACAAAGGAAAAATACAAATTATTATAAGTATTTCCGCTATTGAAAATGCTTTTATTAAATCTTTACCTGATGGTTACCGACGTTCCCTTATTTACTTTCGTATTTGTGAAACAAACTAGACATATGAGTTGAATGAAAATGATTTCATACTTCCCTTCAGGTGACCATTTTTATGATTGACGCCCTGTTGACCGTTGTTTTTCATGAAAAAAATCAAAATTGTTCAGAATAAGTAGAAGAGGCTTTCAAGCGCGGTTGATTCATTTTTATTCTAACATTGCTTTAAGTGAACATCTATTTACAAAATAAGTAGCGTATAACAAAGTTCACAAGTTAGATTGAAACCTGAGCGCTTAACACCTCTCCTTTCGTCCCAATCGAATGTCAGCCACTATCTCTTAGCATTTTAAACACAGGACCTCTCCCACCACTCCTGCTAAATGTAAACCAATATATTTTTAGAATTTTAAACACAGAACCTCCACCGCCCTTGCTAAATATTTATAGGTTATTAGCTTTGTATTGGGAAAAATATTGACGTTTCCGGTACTAGTGTAACTTAACGTGAAATAGTAACGAGTATGTAATAAAAACCAATATCTTTTAGCATTTTAAAACAAACTAAATATAATTTGCGTCAAGGTTGCTAACAAATTCGATAAATGCAATTTACAATAGCTTTTTCGGTTTTATTTAACCCTTAGCCTGCTGGCGGCAAGTGATTCTGCCTTTGCGACCAGTGCAGACCAAGATCAGCCTGCACATCCGTGAGGTCTGATCATGGTCTGCACTGTTCGCTATTCAGTCAGTAAATCTTCAGTGAACACCCCTTCGAATATTAAATGGTATTGCCCGAATTTAATGATGGACCAGTCCATTATAGAAATTTAGCATGGTGAGGGTTAAAAAAAAACGTGCGTATTTAACGTTAATTGCAAAGCAGTTCCAACAAGTCATTATATACTATGCTTGCTGACTTTTGACCATTTCTCGCGTCTTGGGTTTGGAATGTTATCATCGACTTTCAAATCCGCTATCTCTTGATCAGAAGTCCAGTGCTACTTCAAAGCACCAATGTCTGCACCGATCAGTTCGATGTTTCTTGTTCTAACAGTTGAAAATCTAGGACAATTAACATGGCAGTCTGACTGAAACTGGTTTATCTTATTCTCTAACATCTCTAAAGTGCATTTGCATGTTTTTGTAACACTAGTATCGGTAAATAGTAAAATGAAGATTAAAATGTTTACAATTTTGGTGTTGTTTGAAATAATTTATATATAATTGTTAATATGATAAGTATCTTTTACAAGTTATAGCAACAGAAATACATTTTCAGAAAACGTTAGACGTCATAAAAACAACCGATATACTATGGATAAAAAACTAGATTTGTGGCTAAATTCTTCTAAAGTAGATTTGAAAGTAGTAGGAGAAATGGAAGTTAAAGAAACATTTATTAACCAGCCTTATATGATAAGTTACAACAATATTTAGCTTCAAACACCATAGAAAGTATAAAAGTTCAGTTTATTTTCTTAATAAGAGTGGTTACAAATGTCAGAACAACAGCTGATTTTTCTGCTTTCCTGAACAAATATGATATATTTACAGTCTATCAGTCTATAGTTTCCAAGACTATCGCCAGTAACCTCAACGGCGGTGTACTACTAGTATATCATCTAAGTAGCTTTTAGTTTAGAATGGGAATATTTCAACGATTACCTGTAGGCTTTGCAGAATACTATTAAAGCTCTTAAAGGTGATTTATGATTTATCTTAAGTATGCCTGTATTTGTCTAAACACATTCAGCCTGTAGAGGATTACTCATATATAGCCAAATTTCCACCGATTTTCTTCAAACCATTCCTAATGATTAAAGTTTCAAAATCTTTGCTTAACGTTTTAAAGAATTTCCAATGTTCAAACATGAAAACGTCATAATATTACAAGTTCGAGTTAACATATATTTTACGCTGTATACGAATAAGCGAATACTGGGCCGAAACACTTTACTTTAAAATGTTCAAAAGTAAAGCTTTCAAATGAAACACAGTTATGTAACAAAGGCTAATGACTTAAAGTACGCATTCATCCACTGATTTATTTAGTTCTTTATTTGAATAAGCACTTAGTTATAAGCATTTTGCATAAGTATCTTGATTCGCAATTTGCAATTAACAGCATTTTCATTTGACAATTGACAGTCTATATTTGGCAAATAGCATTTTGCACTAACATTTTTTTTTGCATTTTTGCATTTAGCCTGGCGTACAGGCCTTCCATACAAAAGTTTTGTTATTTGCCAACTGTTATTTGCCACTTTCTAATTGCCATTTCTAAATGGCTACCAATATTTTACTGACTGCGAGTTGATGTATGCCAGTTTGCTAAATTTACTAAGTACCAACAGTTATTGGGACATGTTGGTTGTTATCTTCGAAATTGTATATGCCGTTTGCTAGTAGCGATTTGCCAGTTGCTAATAACTATTTGCGATCTTGACTTGAAACAAGCGAATTGTCATTTGTTTAATGCAATTTGCCAATTGATAATTGCAAATTGCTATTTGCAAGTTGACTTTTACTAATTGAGATATGCTTATTGCTTTTTGCTGATTGATATTTCACTCAAATATCATATGTGTTCACCTTTTTAAGCGATATTGCTCAACGCCTTGAATCAACGATTAGCAAATTTGAAATAATATCAACAGACAATATTTGTATATAGTCTATTTTATTTTAGTAGAGCCATTTTTATCACCTCAAAATATTATTGTGAAAATAGTAACTTTATTTATTTATTTTTTGTTCGGTTTAACGTCTCACCGACACAATTATAGGTTTTATGCCGACTTTCCAGCTGTGATGGTGGGGAGAGATCCAAGGTGCCCCTTATTTCATCACAAGCGGACACCTGGGTAGAACCACCGACCTTCTGTAAGCCAGCTGGATGGCTTCCTCACATGGAAAATTGAACAACCTGAGTGAGGCTCGAACCCACATCGATGAGGGGCAAGTAATTTGAAGTCAGCGACATTAACCACTCGGCCACGGAGGACCCGCAAATAGTAACGGGCAATTAGCAAATGTCCAATATCATTTACCAAATAAGCAATCACAAACGTGCAAATAGCACTATGCATGCAAATAGCTGTTAGCAAAACAAACAACCAGCAAATGACACCAGGCAAAATGAAATTTAAAAAATGAGCAATCTGAAGATGGAAAATTACATTTAGAAATTGGCAAATATCATTTAGGAAATTACATACCTCAGTTTGCAGTAAGGAAATAGCTACTAGCAATTGGCAAATAACATTTACCAAATAGCAATAAGTATATGGCATCTAACAAATGACCAAATGGTATGTTTCAAATAGCAATAAGCAAATAGCTAAAAGCAACTGATAAATTGCTATTAGCATATTGCACTGTTTAAAGTACTAACTATTATAATCAGTGTATTAAAAGAACAAAGACGTGTATTCATATCACATTTATCCATTTTGTCCATTCATAGTCAAGGAGAGAATAAAGCACAGTTATATTGATATGAAACATCAAACTTGTAAAGGAAATAAATACTTTCATTGGTATTCACTTTAACACATCGTCCTTGACATCAGCAGCCAGTAAAAATGGTGGTATATTATCATAGTAAGATGTATTTGTGCTCTTAAACAACCGCTTTTAATACAATCAAACCATAGATTTGATACGTTAAACTCTTAATGAACGTCTGTTCAAAAGGTCAAACCAAATATATGATATATTATGCTTTTAAACAAAATGTTTTGATATATAGAGGATATTACATGAGTGTCTTTTCATATTGAATTTATTAAACTCGTTGAATAAAATAATAAAATGCGAGGCTCTGCCGAGCATTTTATCAATTTTATTCAACGAGTTTAATCAATTCAATGTGGAAAGTCACAAATGTAATATTCTTTTTATTACATGTTAACCTTTCTTGTCGAAACATCAAAAAATCGATTTTCTTTTACCATATAAACAAGACAATTTGACCGACGTCGCCTAAACAATAAATGACGTCGACGTCAAAGCTTTATTACACTTGTGTATTATCATTTTTATTTAATATCTTTATTACACTCCCGCGACGTCAAAAATGTGATAAAGTAAAATAATAAATTTGATACATTGTGCTCTCTCGTAATCAACCTCTTTTCTTATCCAATCAAACCATTGATTTGATACATGAAATTTGTATAAAAGAGTACAAGATTCAATAAATTTGAATATTGGATACATTTGGTACATGACTATAAGACTTGATACATGGCCATAAGATTTTTACAATTTGATACATGGCTATAACACTTTGATATAAGGCTATAAGATTAAATTTTGTAACATATCATACATGGCTATAAGACTTGATGCGAGGCTATTAAGTTTTGTTACATTTGATACATGGCTATAAGACTTGATACAAGGCTATAAGATTTGAAACATTTGATACATGGCAATATGATCTGATACACTTAATAAGATATAAAACATTTGATACATGGTTGTAAGGCTAGATGCAAGATAATAAAATTTGTAACATTTGATACATGGCTATATGATCTGATACACGACAATAAGATATGAAACATTTGAAACATAGCTATAAGGTTTGACACAAGATTAAAAGATGTGTAACATTTTATACGTGGCTATAATATTTGATACAATGCTATTATATTTGTGTCATTTGACACATTACTATAAAACTTAATACAAGCTATCAGATTTGAACCATTTGATACATTGCTTCAAGACTTGATACAAGCTATATATTTGTCAATTGACACGTGGACATAACTTGAAAAAGTATTATAAATTTTAATTTGGTACAGCTATAAGACTTGATACAAAATGATTAATTGTAACTTTTGGAACATCCTAAAGACGAACATTTTATACTGCTATAATTTGTAAAAGGCTAAAACACTTTACAGAGCTATACATATATGTAACATTTGATACACGCTATAAGATTGATACATGACAATAAGATTAAGGTTAGAAACATGATTTGATTCTTTTGACACATGGCTATAAGACCTAATACAAACTTAATCTGAAAGATTTGATACAGATATTATCATTCATACTTGCTGCATGATATAAGATTGATAGAAGAATAAGATTGACAATAATACAAGCTTAACATTGATACATCTATACATGGCTAAGATTTGATACATGCTAAAAAATTGATAATATATTGGAATGAACCAACTTATGTTTCAGATGGTCTTCCATTTTTTCCCCATATTAATACCATTAATATTATTTAATACAGGTTCCATTCCTTATAGTGAGTTTTGTTACGTAACGACACCAATAGTGTCACTTTTCACTATTCTATGTAAAGGTCTGGCTCCATGTGCCAAAAGCAATTTCAGCCTCAGCTAAATCTGATAATGAAACGCTTTTTGTCATACATAACAAGATTGTATGTTTGAAAATAAATGTTAAATTTACAACTAGTTTCAAGAGACTATTTAGTATTGACGGTAAGCTTCAATTTGAAAAAAAAAATATTGAAACTAAAGTAAAATTTGCAATCAAAATTTACATTTAAAACTCAGCTAAGACCCCCAAAAACAGTTTTGTGAACATGGGGCCTGGTATATATTGGGACAATTTAATTGTTGTATTTAAACATGTAGTTCCAGCTTGCTGTTATATTTTGACTCTATTTAACTGTTGTTAATTGAGACACATTTTTCTAATGAAATTTGGTAAATGCTCTATTCATTTGTATGTAGCATTGAATTTAGAAATTAACCATGAATGATAAAACGCTCAGATGATCGATTCAAATATTTACTGTATACTCTAGCATATACAGGTACAACCTGCAAATAGTTACCCATTTTCCAACGATATACAGATTTAGCTATTTGTATTTTCTTGTTTAAGTGTACCAACTTTGACGGGAATTCATACAGGCAGGCAAACCTCTTTTCACATAATACATTAAAGTGGATATTAAAAGATTCCAGGCAAATTATTTTTTTCTTTGAAAGCTAAACAGCACCTTCTTAGTTTCATTTAATAGACCAGGATCATCGTTCTACTATTTTACTAAATCGCTTTCTTCATAGACACAAATGACCCGACAGAAAAGAGATACAACACTGTAGTATCCGTTGTAGTTAGTGACACATATGCCAGCACGAAATGTGTTTTCTGTCAAAATTAAAATTTATTGTTTAAAATAGTGTCGTATCTGTCCCTAAATACGATTAAATGGGACTAATAGCGGATATATTTTATATCTAAATGTAAGCTTTTTTGCTGGAAGACGGTGCTGTCCTTTGCTGGGTTTAGCGTCCCATCAATATAATTGGGAAGGAACACTTATGGTGAACATGTCACACTTGACTGAGCATTTAATGGATACAAGCGTATCGTCGAAGGAATCCGAATTCCTGTAGGGCGCCGCCATCTTGGACTCATCCATATTCATTACAAATAGCCTCTAGCCCGATATGTGTTTACGCATGATCAATCTTTATTTCAATCTTCTGTGCAATACAACTACGTAAAATAACAGAGCAACAAGACACAATAGCTTCTAATAAAGTTTAATTCATGTAACTCCTCATCTGAATATATTGTGGTGAGGTTACTTTTCTGTGATGCGGTCTATCGGTTTTGGTTACGGGGAGTTATACAATTGTTCGTAACCCGAGGTAATTAAAGTACGTCAGGATGGCACACTGCTGTATTTGTTGTCCTAATTAATGTATTAACAGTATTACCAGCCAAAGCTTATTTTTTATAAATAAACAACTCATTTGATATGTACATTTAATAGAATGAAGTAATAACAGAGTTTTTGATGAATGTTTTAAGACAACAGTTTTAAGTATACAGATAACTTAAACACAAGATGGTAATGTGAAGTTATGAACAATGCAAAGTTATTCTGAACAAGTGCAACCAAGTTGTAAATTGTTTGAATGAATAACAGACACTGACCTATATGTCACTATAATGAACGATTGCAAAAATATTTAAAGCGGCAACAAGAATGCACATCTTAACATGAGTTGCTGACTGAACCTACTTAAACTTGACATGTACTTAATTGTGGTTTACGAACTTGAGCGACTCCGACTTACTAAAATTAAGACTGTTATTTAATTAAGATTGTTATTTACTTAATAAACCTAACTTAGAAGACCAGTCAAATAATAGCAGTTTGTGCTCAAGGAAATCAGTCGCCTTGAGGGCAGCTCACGGGTCTACCAGCCAGGTCTCACTAGGAGACAAGCAACTAAGTATCCTTATATAAAGTTGAAGCAGAGCTATAAGAGTAAACTTATAAACTCTTACTCCAGCTTAAGATCAAAACAGTTTGTTATTAAAAAGGAAAAAATAATTCTTTTATTTTTAAGATGATTGATCTTTTTCCCTAAGATCTAAACAACTTGTTAAATGTCTATTATTTTCAGAAAAGTTTACTAGAATAAATAATTTATTCTAAAATACCTTTGATTTCCAAAAGTTTTCCTTTTTCCTAAGTGATTATTGAGAAGAGTGGACCAGAATGTTTTGACTACTATCAAAATCCCTCTTAAATACATACAAAAGAGGCAAAAATTCAACTAGCCAATCAGAATGATTCAGGTTGGACTAACCTAACCTAAAGGCTTATCAGGTTTACACAATAAAAAGTATTAAACTAATTTAAAGTCCTAATGTGGCCGAAATTACCAAAACTAATATAATATTTGTACATACATATATAATGGTTCAAAGAAACTGGCTAAAATAAATCAGTAAGTCATAAACCAAAACCAATAAACAACAGTGTCTCCTAATTAGAGTGGACCAAGCCAATCAATGGACTCTGGCTATTTTTAGCTGTAGGTAAGTCAGAGATCAGTGCTTACATAACTGTGAAATTACCCTTTTAAAAACTTTTAACTATTAATTTTACTGTTAATTAACTTAAAAGTATGTATAAAAGTAAAAAGAGTGCTTTTTACAAAATATAACCTTATAACATTATAAACACTGGGAATTTAATAAAGTGTAATCTACCTGCTGCATTACCTCAAGTAAAAAATAGACTGACCCTTCTTCTAAAATGGGAAAAATGGTGCTAAAAAGTGGTTTAATGGCTTAGAAAGCATTAAAATAAAAGTATATCACTTTCTAACACAAAGTACAAAATAAAAATGCTCTTTAATAAACAAAAATAAGTAAACAAAAAGTGAAACACTTGTTTATACTAAGTTATGAATTCCCAACTTTGGATTATCTCCCTTGATTTCACTAGCTTAAATATGTATTATGAAGTTTAAGTCATACAGAAGTTCAGCCTGTAAAAGACTGTAATATATTTCTACTTGCACTATTAAAAGAAATATTATGATAATCAAGCATTGTGTAATATATTGCATAAAACGGTATAATAAGGTGCCAAATTATTCAGTTTTACTACAATATCATAGTAAAGAATCGAGATTAATGAAATGAATATGCATCATCTAAAAGTAGACTGCCGCCAAAAAAAAAAAAAAAAAAAAAAAAAAAATACGTAAAGAAATTGTCCCTGGTCACGTGATACTGCAATATATTTGCAAGTGCTTTCTATTTCGTACTTTTTAACCCTGCCTGATTTCTTTTATCGAGTCGTAAATGCATGTATGAAATTTCTTTAAGTGTGCAGGTACTCGCTGGTGTAGTCGCGTGATGAATACAACAGGAATTGAAATACAGACTGCAAGACAAATGCTTCCAAATAGCATACTATGTACTGCATTTGCTTATATTTAAAAAAGATTATGACAAGTTAAAGCATAGCAAAAGTTCCTTCTATGGCACATCTATTATATATAAATATATATTGATCATCTTGTAAAATTTTGGTTGCAATATCTGTTTTATATATTGGTCATCAGTGTGTGGAACCAAAGGGTCGGACACAAGGACAAGACCATTCTACCTTATTGATATTCCGTATCCCTCCTCCCTTCCCCACCTCCCCTGACACACACACACACACACCGTTTAATCAGGGAGTCGGTGGCGCAGTGGTTAACAGGTTTGACTACAACGTCAGCGATCCGGGTTCGATTCCCGGACCAATCCGAGTTCGATTCCCGAACCCGGATTGATTCCCGGTTGCGTATGATATGCCGACTAGTGTTCAGTGCTGGGTGATTTACTTTAATTGGTACTTTTTCCAACAGTATCGGTCTAGACTAGATGCTGGGGAGGTAAATATGAAGCCTGCAGTGGACTCGGCTGGAAAAAAGTTGTCGACTACCCACGTTAAACAAGAAACTTTACTTATTTTTAAGCGCCCCTGGGGGGCGTTACATTTTGCACCAAGGGTGCTTTAAATACAAAAAAAAAAACTAAAATTCTGGAAAAGAACTATGTTGTTTTTTACTGCCGAAAAATGTCAAGTAAGTATTTACGCTAACATAAATTGTTAAATCCAACAACAAAGTAAATCCGTTATCACTTTCAGTTGAGTAAATACGGCAATAAGAATACACTGGCTATACACGTTGACCCGATCAGTAGTGTATCATTCGATGCGTGAATTTGTTGCGCATAATTAGAGGGTCGCAAGGGGGTTTATTTTCACATATTAACCATGCATTCGAAGGTAATGATAATATTCAGTTATTTACATGTAAATTTGCTGATATATGTCTACCTGCTTGTACACATGTTATGCTCTTCAAGAATAAAGGAAATAAAATAATCAATCAATCATCCTCGGGTTTAGTAATATGTAATCCACGGAGCGCGTTCAGTCAGAGTCGCTTCAATTAGGAAAGTATAATTTTAACGTCAGAGGTCATTTCTAAGGTCACGGAGTTTGATTGGCCAGCTTGTAACGACAACAGCTTTCGAGGTCATTGCTCAGTCAAGTGTGACTTACCAACCCTAAGTGTTCCTTCTAAAGAGAAGAAACAATAAAACTGTTAATACTTGGAATAGTTCTTAAATAGTTAAGTTTGCACCAAAAATGACAGAACATTTTTTTCTCATTGCATCATTAAACATTTGTAACATTATGCTAAAACAATATCCCTTAAAAAAATATTTTATATGCGCTAGAAGGAACCTTTTGGTAAGCTAAATCTTGTTATAAATAATATTGCGACTTCGAACATTTCGTGAAAGAGCGTTATCGTAGGCAGCGGGTACTTGGCTAGAACACCGCCATTCCGATATTCAACTGAAATGATTCATCGGCCAAGTGTGTAGAAGTCTGCGAGTTTAACCACTCGCAGCTGGGGCACCCGAGATGAAACTGTAGAAAGAGAAAGAACGTCTTAAAGGACATAAATTGGTATATAAAAGAAGTGTAAAAAATCAAAATAGTTCTTACTACTATCCATGGAGATATTAAGACTTATATATGAATTATAAATCAAGCCGAAATTCACTAAAGAATTCTCTGTAACTGCTTCATCATGCCTTTGATTTGTTAAAAACTTGTCACACTTTATTAAAAAAAGAAAGTACCAGTTTTCTCAGAGTTGATAAAGCTTGGGATCGTCCTCACTAGGTCAACATCATGATTGGTATGCAGCATTATTTTATAGGAGGAAACTGTCCGCTCCGGGCTTCCGGAAGCTCTGTAGTTCTTCTCAGGTGTCCACTCTTGCATAAAGCATTTTAGCGACATTAAAATAATCTGTCACTGGTTGTAGGTGCAGATGGGAATATCCTATTTAAAGGTAACTGTTTTGGCGGTAACGAAGCTCTGCCGAGACAGACACTTATCGCTCTAAGTAAGAGGCAAAAACAAAAAATCTGAAAAATAAATAGCTCGGTAACTGCTTATGGTAAAGATGTCACTGTCTCTTTGATGCATTTTGCAGAGAATTTGAATCTTTCCAAAAGCGTTTAAATTCCCTGTCGTGCTTTTTGTAATAGATAATTTACCTTATGCACTGTAGACATTGTATCGCTGAGTGCAAACTCACAGAACACTTCCATATAAGGATGTAGTCTTTAAATGACATCGAACGACATCGAATGTCTTTGCGGAGCAATGTAAGGCTGTACAAATGTTCATTTATTGTTTGTTTTTACGTTTCCATAGACAAACATTAACTTGCACTGGTTTTTCATTTATGTTACTTTTTCAGACTAAAACTCCTTTTTCTTCCAGTGGCTTTATCGTTTTTATTTTAGTTATATCACTGGTGAATTCAAAAATTTCAAAATAAGTGTTCATTGTACTTCTAGGTGATTCCATTGCGTCACTGGGCTTTTCTCAATCGGTATCCAGCGGGAACTAATATTTATTTAGTAATATTTGCCCGTAAGGACAATTGAAGGTCAGCATTAATTCTCCCGCATTGAGTGTACGCACGCATTGAATGTACACTATTAAACCTATGTTAAACAAAACCTTAACCTTTAGTCAGTATATTGTACACTCAATACGTGCGTACAATTAATATGGGCGATTTAATTTTGGCGGATAATTGAATGGCATAAAGTGTCCATTTTGCATGCGCTAATTACTAAATCAAAGTACTGAAAGTACAGAAAGGCTGGCTACCACAAAACACTGAATGAAAATGTGCGGGAAAGATGTTTGCAAAATCTTAGATATTATGGGTTTTCCATATTAAACTAAGGCAAGCATAGGGTATTGTTGTGATCTTGATTAACTTGTGCATCCAAGTTAAAGTTCAATCGAGAAACCTAGTTTATCGGACGTAAACATGGGTCCAAGAGAGTAAACTATAGTTTAAGCCCGTTATACTGTGTGTTCGCTCGAAAATTTATGTTAGTATTCGATAATCATAGTTTTTCGACAAAGAATGTAATTGTTGGATAATTTGATTGCCGAGAACCATTGTATACGGACGTGAACCTATGTTTACGACCATGAACTTTGGTTTACGAGCGTGAACCATAGTTTATGAACGTGAACGTAGGTTTAAGTTCGAAAAATTTGGTTTCTCGACAAAACTATGATTTTTGGTCATTATCCTATGTTCACCAGCGTTAACCTATGTTTACGGTTGTAAACCCATGTTCACGGTCGTAAACCTAAGTTCTGTGTGTTTTCTGTGTGTTCACGTTCGTAAGCTATGGTTTACACCCGAGAACCCTGGTTTATTCCTGTAAACATAGGTTCACGCTCGTGAATTTAAAATAATGGCCGAAATTCAAAGTTCAATTGAAAAACCTAGTTGAAACCTGGGTTCACGGGCCTGTTTTCGCCCGAAAATATGGGTAAGTATTAGAAAAACCTGGTTTTACGTTCGAAAACCCTTGTTTACCTCTAATTGTTAATTCTACTTTTTTACCGTAAAACTGGGTTAACGTTATTATTGGACAATTGGCGTGCCATAACCGTTTATATATGTTTCTTACGAAGCGATAATAAACATTGAGGGACATAATATCAGATAAAATATAAAGGTAACAAACACAACATCTATATTTCGATATGCAATCCCCCACCCAACACACATATTATGTGTGAATGTTTGAATATTGATCAAATAGGGCGATTTTCTTGTCGGTATGAGGGAAATTTTGGGCTCGAACGCCGCTATAAACCGGACTGTTAATGATTATTGTCTAGTCAAGTTGCTTCCTTAATACGATGACCAGTTAGGAAAATTGACGTACCCGTAATAATGTATTTTTCAGGAGGGCGTAGGTTCAAACCCTACTAGGACCAAACTTTGTTCATTATTTTTCTTTTTTCGAGTAAGATAAACTGTTGTTTTTTAAGACATATTACCATTGATCTGTCGTACAAAAGCGGAAATGTTTTATTTGATTAGTCATTTCTTAGTCATTTCTTGCTGTTTCAAATGAATTTGACCTGAAGGGTGACTGTTTAGACATCTTTGAAAAATACTTAATTACATTTGTAAAAGTTCTTGATTTTGCATTTATTTTTACAAAGTTTTGAATAAATGTATATAGGTAGGTTTTACTTCTGCCCTATGGTTCTTTATGAATGCATAGAGCAAGGTCATAATTTTCAAAAGTTGGAGCTTAATTTCTTTCCGATTAAATCCGTTTTCTCGAGGCTCCTAAGAAAAATTGTTATCGCCAATTTTATTTTGTGTTTTATAATTGTTACACAAATATTTTAAGGTTTCATTTAGAAAAATATTTGGTAAAATGAATTCTCTGTGGTCGTTTTGCACAATGGCTATCACTTTGAAATTTGTCTCTGTTTCAGCTGGAGGAAAAAAAGACATAACTTATACAAAACTAACAAATAAAAAACAAACAAACAAACAACAACGACACGGTAAGTGTCATTTAAAGATGAATCACATTGCGAATATGTTAATTTCAGAACTGTATCAAGTTAGTGCAATTGTTAAACATTACCAATACAAGTCCACTATCTTAATATAACCTGAAAAAAAAGTTGAAAACGTGTGTTTAAACAAAACTCGCTACATCTAAACGCCCCCAACCCCTTCCCTTAAAGCAAATTGGTGACAAAGCGCTTTTTACATTATATCTTTTAGTATTCGTCAGAATGTTTAAAACGAATTTAGTATAAAAATAGCTTAAAAACAGGTATAATGTGGTCATTTGTTTCTTATCACGTTACTGTGGCAATCAAGCATCGATTACGTCCCTTAGTACCTATAGCAAATGATCTGAAAGAATAGTTTCTTAAAACTTAAGCCCTAAATATAAGACCTGACATAACTCATATCACTATAAGTTCATTTTAATTGATATTTCATATTTCATATTTTCCACGTTATGTCAGGTCGTCGAATAATGCGCAGTATAAGTCATATCGACGATTGTTTCTCGGAACCAGCGTTTATTTACTTAGCTCCTTATAGACCGAGGTCATTATCTATAACGAAGCGGTCAACGTTGAGTTAGTTCCATTCATACGGACGGCGAATTAATTTACCATCATTATGTAATATTTTCTAATGTTATCTTTCAAGTATTTACCGTTAGAAAAATAAAACATTATTAACATGTTTGCGCAAGTAGATCTATTGAAACAGGTAAGTTTAACAATCTTTATACAACTCTATGACAAAACTGATTAACGTGGCGGACTATTTGAATTGCGCATGAAATTATATTTTGTGTTGTCAGTCTCAGCACCTGTTGAACTTTACAGAAACTCGATATATGGTTATAATAGTCTGGCGAATATCGCCAGCCTAAAAACAAAAACAAAAAAACCACTCGTATACAAACGGTACAGCTCCGTCTCTTTAATCTTAGCCGTCACAACTTGGCCACGGAGGTATGAGAGCCACAGTGGTAGACAGGGTAAATAATTTTGGTCAAAAATTGCGGTCAATAAAGATATGTTAAAAGCTCAAACAGCTCTCACTACCATCCTTGAGGTCTTTAGTGTCATATGTATCAGTAAGCTACTAACAGGTTGTTTGATTGAATACATTGCATATTTTACTGTTAATGGTAAAACATTGCTGTCGAAATGATGTTGAATCTCTCGAAAAAATAATCAGTCCCCTCCTGTATTCTAGATTTGATTTGAAGGTAGCTATTAAAACTGCAGACATCACATCAGGTATTCGTTTTCATGGCATAATGGCACATTTCCATATAAGGTACATAGCCTCTAATCGCATCTCGTCTTTACAGAGAAATATCAGACTGTACAACTTTCCATTCTGTTGCTTTGTAAGTCACCTCAATTTAACACTCTAAAGAATGTTTCCCTCAATAGAATCTCTGATGAATTTGTTACTAGATCATCTTAGGTCAAAAGTCTATTCCACTAGGTCATGCAGTAGAAATCAAAGCACTGAGAGTACTGATGGG
Source organism: Mercenaria mercenaria (assembly GCF_021730395.1). Lineage (NCBI taxonomy): Eukaryota > Metazoa > Mollusca > Bivalvia > Venerida > Veneridae > Mercenaria > Mercenaria mercenaria. The sequence goes on from NC_069372.1 coordinate 57,554,091, forward strand.
GCGGTGCATTTCAGCTTTTTTTGTAACATTCTTAGATGAAAGTCAAATATTGAGATAGGAACCTGTGGTTTGCGCAAGAGACTTCGTCGGACCGACGATGACACTCATGCCAAATATAAGATAGACTGCATGATAAAATGTGAAACGCCACATTTTATCAATTATATTCAAAGAGTTTAATAAATTCAACGTGGATAGTCACAAATGTAAGATGAATTCTTTTTATCACATGTTAGCCTTACTTGTCGAAACACCAAATATTCGACTTTCTTCTGCTATATAAACAAATCAATTTGACCGACGCCGCCTATACTATAAATCACGTCAATGTCAAAGCTTTATTACAAAAGTGTAGTATCGTTTTTATTTAATGGCTGTATTACACTCCTGCAACGTCAAATATGTAATAAATCGAGAATATTAGGTTACTGTCATATAAATTTAAATTTATTAAGTGAGTCAGAGAAAATAAAACAAGAGGGCCATGAAGGCCATGTATCGCTCCCCTGAGCTACTGACCTAAAGATTATCAAAATTAACATTCTGACCAAGTTTCATTAAGATATGGTCATAAATGTGGTCTCTAAAGTGTAAACTAGCTATTCCTTTGATTTGACCCGGTGACCCAGTTTTTGACCCGACATGATCCAAGTTCGAACTTGACCTAAAGATCACCAAGATTAACATTCCGACCAAGTTTCATGAAGATACAGTCATAAATGTGGCCTCAATAAGCTTTTCATTTGATTTGACCTAGTGACCGAGTTTTTTACCCCACCTCACCCAAATTTGCACTTGACATAAAGAATATCAAAATTAATATTCTGACTAAGTTTCATTAAGATATTTTCATAAATGTGGCCTCTTTAGTATAAATTAGCTTTTCCTTTGATTTGACCTGGTGATCTAGTTTTTTTTATTCTAGATGACCTAGATACAAATTGGACCTTACGATCTTAAGATCAACATTCTGACCAAGTTTCATGAAGATATAGCCATAGAAGTGGCCTCTACAGTGTTAACAAGCTTTTCCTTTAATTTGAACTGGTGACCTAGTTTTGACCCAAGATAATCTGATATCAAACTCGTCAAAGACTTTATTGAGGGTAACATATTGGCCAAGTTCCATTAAGATTAGGCCCAAATTGTGACCTCTGGAGTGTAAACAAGCTTTTCCTTCAATTTTAAATGGTGACCTAGATTTTGACCCCCAGATGACCCAATGTCAAACTTTTCTAAGATTTTATTGAGGGTTCCATTCTGACCAAGTTTCATTAAGATTGGGCCAAACATTTGACCTCTAGAGTGTTTACAAGCTTTCCCTTTGATTTGACCTGGTGTCCTAGTTTTAGAGCTAAGATGACCCAATCAAGAACTCATCAAAAGTTTTATTAAGGGTAACATTCTGACTAAGTTTCATTGAGACTTGCTCAAAAGTGTGAAAATTTCTGCATGATAACTGTTCATATTGGGAAAAAATGCCATTTATCAGGGTTCGAATTTAGCCTGATTTTCTACCTGCATTTTTTCGCAAGTGGTATTTTTTTAACTTGCTAAATGAAAAACAACTTGCATTTTCCGCGACATGTTACTTTCTTAGAACATTAACACAAACATCCACGTGACAAATCCAGCCAATCGTATTTGCGCTATATAAATAGTAACTTATTAATAGATTACCAAAAAAAAAACCCACCGGATGCGGTAAACGTCATCAAAATTGGCGCAGGTACTTGTCAGCAGTTGAAAAGACATGCGCACAGGACAAGTATCGAGTGTAAACGTCCTTTCACGACGAAAGATGAAAGAGTGCTCCAAAAGAAAGAACAGTGTAAGATCGAGACGACCGTTAGAAATGCACATTATTCGGCCAAAAATTTTCACTCGCATAAAAATGCTGGTGTCTGAAATCTCACCTTGCAGTTTGAAATTTGCACTCGCATTTCGCGAGTATGCGAGCTTAAATTCGAACCCTGTTTATGGAAAGAAGTTGTTAGTGTAAAATAACTTATGGTGTCCTAAAAGCTGAGGGCATCTACAGCGCTATTTAAATCATATGACATTTAAAACGGTTATTCATTTTCAAAAGATATTTGAATAACGAAACATTAATATCGTTATCATTTCGAAACCTTTTTGATATTTTGATATCTAAAAATGAACGAAATTATAAAGTATTAAAAATTCTAATCCCATAGTTTACACAATGTAAAATTATTTTTTTGCCCACCACCAGATAAACATGTGTTGATGCGTGACGTCAGGGTGATCTATCCTATTTGATAAGGAAAAACTGTGGCTACAAACAATAGTTGATTTCTTTCTTGATTAAGATTTAATTTCGACATGGAAAAGGTTGTGAAACCAAAAATCGGTCATGTGGTTTACGGAATACCTACCGGTAAGTTATTTTCGATTCCGAAAATGGCAAATCGACAGGATACAGTTAATTGGAGTGGTATTTGTTGCACAAACAATTTGTTTTTCATTGTACACTAATAGAATGAGGTCCAATTGATTGGATACCAATTTGTAAAAATGTGCGTTTTGTAATTATTAAACCGAATGCGACTGCAGCCGTACACCTGATGACTTTCAAAGAACAACTACCTTTGACGATGTAATTTAATGCTCGTTCATGATCATCATCAAATACATTCGACTACCCAGGGGTGGCAAATTCAATTGTCTGTATTGCCCAGGTTGTCCCAAAGCTTGTACGGACCAGTCTAATTTGACTAGAATTTACTATATAACTACTATACGGACAAGTACAAAATAGCAACTGACAAAAAGGACAAACAACTCAAAATCAGATTTTGCCACCCCTGCTACCTTGCATAAAAATCTGAAGATTAATACGTCAAACCGTTAGTGTATGAAATTCAGATTTGAATCAACTAGCCCGTTCAGGCTACCAGATTGGAAATTTTCCAAGCCCGACACCAATTTCACTAGCCCGAACTTTAATACCTTAAAATACATAATTTTTGCACCATATAACATTTTGTTTTACAGACATCTGTATGCATGTTTGAAGTAATAAGAAAGACATACAGTACATGTTTGCCATGTTTTTGAAAAATTTTAACTCTAAATACTCCAGTCCAGATCAGCATCGTCAGAGTCCAAAAGCATCGGACATGACACTCCTTGCCAAAACAAAATCTAAACTGTAACATAAAATACGTCCGATTTTTTAGGATCCGCACTCGCCAATTACTGCAACTCGGACTGTTGACAATTTGCAAGATGTAATAACAAGACTTAGTGCTGAATACACATTTACACACACGCTGATAGCATAATTTAAGCTCCGCCTACTGCAGGTACTTGTGAATTTCGAACACTGCCATTATCTATCTATTTATATTGCATTACCCCTCTTTACGAGTATTATGTGCAGCTGCGCGCCTGTACAAGAAATTTAAAAGTAGAATTGACAGTAGAATACTAGAATACACAAACAGCTAAATTATTGAGTAGCGCCTTTGAAATAAATCAAAAATATTATAAAATAAGATTAGTCCAAAATGTTAGATGTGTACATGCTCATTTTACCTTCAACATTCATTATTTTATATTTCATTTTTAATCTGCACTGTAACGTCTAAAAGGGCCCTAATATGTAGAATGTAGCATTTTCTCAAACGTAAAATATACGATGTACGCAGATTTAAACAGTTTAGCCTACCGTTATTTATCATATTCTAGTAATATATATCGTTTAAATTTACCTTTAAAAACCCTTATATCCAATGTATGCCAATAGGAGAGATCGCCGTGACGTCACGCGTTAACATCTGTTTATCTGGTGGTTGGCAAAACAAATGATTTTAACACCGTTTGCGTATTGAATCAGAAATTTTAATTTTTAATAACTTTTTTGCTCATTTATGGATTTTCAAAATTCAAAAAGATTTGAAATACTAACAATCTTCATATTTTTGTATCCAAATATCTTTTTTCAATGAATAACCGTTTTAAATGACATATAATTTTAAAAGCGGCGTAGTGATTTTCACAACCTTTAGAAAAACAGTGTAAGTTAAGCGTTCATAATTAATCCATTTTATTTCGAAATAACAATTAAAAGTTATCAAAAAATTGCTTGTTTTATAACCTTTCCATTGATCAAAAAATTATTTATGTAATTTGTGTTTTAAGAAAGTTTAGACCGTTAGAAAACATCACTGTTTACAAAAAACATGGACGGTCGGCTTCTGCCCACCCGATCACTGTCTTATCAGTTCTAAAAATAGAATTTGTATACAAACACGATCTCTCCTATTGTGTACAGTTTTCAATACACATTCCGCCATTTTTCAAGCATATGCAGCAGGTTATAATATATTTAGATGCGACTTACTTAGACGAAAAACAAAGTGAACTATTTGCCAATTGATTTAGAGCGAAAATATTTCTTCTAAAATTGATTCTCAAAATAAATTGTATTTACACAACATTCGGAATAGACCGGCAATGTTGCACACCACGTTACACAGCGATACATACAGTTGAAAGAAACAACTCGATATTTATACATGAAAAGTAACTTTTAATTTGTAATTATTCACAATATATGCAGTTGAAAAAAGGATTATTTTCGGTGTAAGTAGTGTTCTATCACTTCGGATTGGGTTATGTTGTTCGTAATTTGAAGAATAAAGGCGACATGATGTGTGTTCACTTCTGGCTACATGTTATAAATGGCGATCCGATAAGACCGGACATAACCGATAGACGTCAAAATGTTAAAATATGTCGGAAGGACTTTTCACCCCAAGATACCCCAAGACACCTAGAATATTAATTTATTTGTATCATTTATTAAAAATATATATATCTTAAAGACATGCTAATACAGACTGTAACAGTTAAGATAACCTTAGAGTAGATTTTTTCAAGGAAATACATCTAAGAACATCAGCTGAAATGAACTTGTTATTAATGTGAAAGGGAGGTAAAGCCAACATTACTATGTTAATTACATATTTATTTATTTCCCTTGGATACAGTCATTCTGCAGATCCCGGACACCCTTACAGTAAAATATTTTTATTTTTTACTCAAATTTACAAACATATTTTAAAAACACAAATAACTTCTGAATGAAAGGGAAATAACTGGATCTCCTTTAGACTTTATCATAGTTAAGCTTTTTGGATTATTCCCCTTGAATTGTTTTTTTTTTCTCTAAAGTTACCTTTTTTATGATTCAGAAAAAAAGAAAACTATCACCTAAAACATTAAAATATGTTATTATTTTGACATTTTGATACTAAACAATAGGATAATTAATATTTTTAGGTGTCTTGGGGTGTCTTTGGGTGTTTTGGGGTGTCTTGGGGTGGAAAGACCCTCCCAAAATATGTTATGTCAGGTCTTATTGATAGGACTAAAAATATGAGCTGATAATCAAACTCTAACCTTGTTTAGCCTTTTGCCCGACCTCTCTGTTCTGCTTAACATTCTTGAATAATTTTGATTTGCTGCCATGCAAAATTTTGTCCGAAGTTCAGTTGTTTACCGAATTACCCATCTTCACCAAGCAAACAAATGACGTGACTTATACACACGCCATTACGCCGCTTGACAGAACAAATAGGCAACCCGTATCCTCGATGATTTTATTCAATAACACTCCATTCCAGATGCAATATCTTCCTAATTTGAATTGCAGAAAGCTAAAATCCTGAATAAATGCTAACATGAGTCACTTTCCGTTTCCTCAAGCGTTTCCGTTATAAAAACTTTTATGTAGTAATTGCAAATACGGTATGCATACACTATACATTTGTACTATGGTCTCCCGAACCTAATAAAAGTCCAGTTTATAATAATAATCGCGTAGATATGTTGTTTTTTTGCAGTTATTGGAAAGAACAAGATGGCGTCGTTTTAAGAAAAAAAAAATTAAAAAAGTAGTCCGCCAGGCTACAAATCACTGACTTGAATATATTTAGACAATTCAGATTAAAACCAAGTGGGGTTTTCCCTCATGACGTCAGAGTGTAAAAATAGTCTGGTTTACCGGCCCCTCCTTCACTGTCGTACTAAAATACATAGTACGACGGGAACCAGACAAGTCTAAAATAGCCGCAATATAGGTCATATTCATCCGCTTTGTTTTAGGTGCTCTTCTTTATGAGAGGATGTAGAAAGTGGATGCGCTTTGCCGTTTTGCACTAAGAAGTGACGGGCTTTCATTTTCCCGTCTTAATTCCATTGGAGGCGGAGCTTACGCACCGCCCCAAAAACCCTTGTTAAAACTCAAGAGGTTACATTTTCTATTTGGTCTTCCTAAATGATTAAAACTTGTTTTCTGTCTTGTTTATGTTGGGTTTAACTGCACACCTGCACATTTATAGATCATATAGCGAGTTGGTAATCTTCGTAAAACTTATTAACATAAACACTGTAAGATTTAATTATTTCCATCTGGATACTGATTTTAAGCCAACAGTATGACACAATTTCACTCGGAAGTGCAATAACCACAATTTTGAAGATCGGTCTTGATACTGAAATAAAAGTGATATAAGCAAATGAAAATTTTTATCCGACTAGTATCCTAGTGTTACTTTTTTCAGTGGTTACGTAAACCGAAAGTAAATTAAATCCGCCATTTTGTTTTTGTTGCAATGATAATGAAATGTTCACAACTTCATAATTTCTTAGCTAATTTTGAAACGGTTTCACTGCCATAAATTGAGACTATCAGATGGATTTAAAATTAAAATAACGTTCCATTCCCTTAACAGGGACAAATATTCTTACCAAATCTCATGAAGATCTGATAAAATGTGGCATTTAGAGTGAGAACATGGTCTTCTATGATTTCGAAGTTGTAGTTTAGTTGTTGATCTGTTTTTTTTAAACGTTTCCTAGACTTCATAAAGACAAGGAGATTTATGATAATAACGTTTCTATTGTTTTTATTTGTGGTAGTTTTCAACATCAGGTAAAACAGTTTTGAACTTTATCTATATTTTACAGAGGCAACCATTTGGTCAAAAATTTGTGATTATGAAATAAAACGTGTGCCCCGTAAAGTGCTAACAAGGGTTTTCTAAGAAATGAATTATTGACATAGTTTAGGATCTCGTGTAACCCAGTTTCTTTTAAACTGATCTGTATTGCATTGAGACAAATATTCTGACAATGTTTTATTAAGATCAAAGAGAAAGTTTTGCATAAAAACCTACTTTTTTCACTGGATCCGCCCATGTATTAACGGGAGAAAAATCGTGTGCAAATAAGGCAATTCATGCGCTGTTAATACATGATTTTTATTTTTGAAATGCTTTCCCAGGGAAATATATGTATTTCTGCGCAGATTGACATCTAGTAACTGCGTCATGTTTCTTTCATAAAAACATTTTCTTGTAGCATAAAAGATGCAATCTAATCAATAGCATGTTTTGCTGTATCAGTTACCAACACCAAATGCGCTGCACTTGTTTGCTCCCCTTTTAGAAGTCGGCGTCGATTCAGTTTTTGTAGATAACTGTAAATGTTTAAGAATCGCGTTTAACTTGTGCAATTGTTTGTTTCGAGGAATAATATTAATGATTTTGGTAAGTATCAGTCGCTATATTTTAATCTAATTTCTCAAAGACTTTATATAAAAAGCTTGAAAGCTTGTCACTACGTTCGTACTCACTCGTACTCGAAGTATGTGAACTCGTACTCAAAATAACTCAAATGTAAACTTATTATTCTTGAAATTGTGCTCCTGTTTACCAAATTTTTAAACAATATGAACAAGTATTGGTAATTTCATGTTTATAATGAGAGAGATAAAACAATTGTTTAAAAACCTTTCATTACGTGCTTTTTATAGAGTTGTTGATTTCTGGGCCCTGGTTATGGATATTTAAAACATGTTTACCGTTTCCAAGAACAACAGAATGGTAATCAAAAAATGTACCGGAATCGTGAAGTCATCACCTATGAAAACAATACATTTAGTCGTCGTGTAATGTTTTTCAATGCAAGAACAGCGACAATACATGTTTGGTCTCGATCACAAACATTCCCGCATGCTTCTTTTGACGTTAATACACAAAAACGACGTGTATTATCCCTACAATGTGGCCTAGATTGCTGACAAGATTGTTCCATGATTTGACCAAGTGACCTGGTGTAACATTATGTAACCCAGTTTTACATTCGGCTTAGACTTAGGTGTAGTCAGGCTGACACTGTTGAGTTCATATGGCGACTTTTCCACAACTTTTGGTGGAAGAAAAGCCCATGTGCTCACCCAGGCATTATTTCAGGCACTCGGTGAGAACCACCAACTTTCCATTAAGCACCAAATCGGTGAGAGGTACAAATGAATTGAAATAAGGGCCGTTCACTCGGGCACGGAGGTCCCTGTTTAATCTGCGTTTTGTTACTTTTGGTACTGCCCGTGATTTAAACTTTCTTTTGCTAAGTTCATCAAAGGATTCTACGTTTACAATTTGATGTTATACAATAAAATATTTTGTGTTATATATTCGTTTAGTTGTAGCCGAGTTTATCATTTCGCAGGAGCAAAAGTTTACATGCAACTGCATTAAATATTGAAAAATCTACTTAGCTGAAATGGTACAAAAAAGTAAAGGAACAGTCATCGCTTTGGGCTAGGTTCTACTTGGTACTGCTGACTGCTATATCTAAAATTCATATTAGTCATTAGTAAAATATACACATTGCAAAACGTCATTAAAAATATTAAATCCGCCGGCTAAATTTATGTCAAAATGATTCAAATATCTATTTAATTAAGCAATCAGAATGGTTTAGCTGAGACTTTCTAATATAGATGAATACGTTTGCTTTTCATTGTTGCATTCGTGTGCGTATTCTGGAGTTTTAAATATGCTATATATTCGAAAATCTTTCTTATTTGAGGATGACACGCGTAAATGTAAGCAATCTCCTTCTTAGTTAGATCATTTTCTATTCGATGATCAGAGTTTCTATTCAAAATTTGAGCCGTGCCATGGGAAAACCAACATAGTGGGTGTGCGACCAACATTGATCCAGACCAGCCTGCGCATCCGCGCAGTCTGGTCAGGCTCCATGCTGTTTGCTTTTAAAGCCTATTGGAATTGGAGAAACTGTTAGCGAACAGCATGGATCCTGACCAGACTGCGCGGATGCGCAGGCTGGTCTGGATCCATGCTGGTCGCACACCCACTATGTTGGTTTTCCCATGGCACGGCTCATTTGATGATTGTTTAAAGCAAAGCACGCGACATATATCGTTTAAGATTGTTTAAAGCAAAGCACGCGACATATATCGTTTAAGATTATATTGGAAAGCCAGTACATAAACAAATAAAATAATCAACTATGCAGATTTCAGGATAAAAGCAAAACCGACACAAGTTGCAAAGCGTTGAATATCCATATTTTACTTTTTAATTGAATGTTCAATATGAAATACCTTCAGAGGGTCATGTTTATCAAAGTATAAGGGACAAAGACAAAATACGTGGGAATTTAGCAGCTAAACAATTAACTACACAAATTATGATTTGATACTGTCTGATAAATAAATTTAAAATTAATGTACCCTGGTGACAAAGTATACTGCATCTTTAAGCCCCCTTGTGCATTACTTAATGAGGTGTTCAGTTTTAGAACCATTCATTCTTACACGCCAGAGAAGGATTTTCGCTTGTTTTTGCCGATGTTGGAAAACTTATTTTACACTGTAACAAGACTCCCGTACGTAATTCATGATTAATAACGAAATAGTGCTAAAAGAAAAGAATTAATTTATTTCTTCTTTTATTTGAAGAATACGATATGCATGAAAATGTCTGTCACTGGTGAAAGGTAAATATTTGGAATAATCTGACTGTCACGTAACTATTTTGTGGTTATCCTCGAGTCTGATATTTCAAACCGCACCTTCGACCAATGAATAATTCTTAATATGCGTCCATTCCCAACTAGTTTGGCTTCGAAACATGTCTGTTTCAATTATATCAATTTTATACTATAGCCAGTTTCAAAATTAACATAGCCAAACCTTTAAAGATCTGCTAGTAAGAGATATGAGGAGCGGTCGGATAATATCCAGACTTACGTCTGTACACTTTTGCCATCTTCATGGGAGCTTTTGTATTCCCTCTATAAACCATCAAGTAGACCTACTGCTACGGTACCGAATTACGGCTGAAATCAAAGTCGCCTTGGTCTCATATTTGTTTCTAGCAAGTCGTGTTTCCGTTCTGAAAAAGTAAAAGTCGCTGGGGGCAAGGTCTTAGCTGTACGGAGGGTGCGACAACAACTGACACTTGAAGGAGTTGGTAAGTTCTGCTGTAGGTAAGGCTGTATGAGAAGGGGATTGTCATGCTAAAGAAAGACATTTTTCTGGGCTTATTAAATGTCTCTTTTACGTTTTTCAAAACTACTTTTGAATAGTATATAGCAGGCACAGTTTGACCTTTTGACCTTTTGGCATGGAATAAGCTAGTATAATTCCATGCAAATTCCAAAAAGCAACCAGCATAACCTTGCAAGCAGAGGGAGACAGCTTAAACTTCTTGTGATATGGGGAACCAGCTCGTTTTCACTGATTTGACTGAGCTTTTGTTTCAGGTTCAGCATAATGAACCTACATTTCATCCCCAGTGACACTACATTTCAAAAACTTATTTTCATCATGGTTAAAATGTCCCAAATTTTCTATGGTCACCCTGGATGCCGTTTGGTCTTCTGTCAGCTGTTTTGGCTCCCACCTAGCTTTTACCTTGCTCATACCTTATTTTGCGTGTAAAGTCTGACCTTCCGACGCTTTACCGATCTACCTCCTGCAGATGCTTTACCGATCTACCTCCTACCGACGCTTTTACCGATCTACCTCCTGCAACATCACTCTGCGATCTTTGTTGACAAAAACCTCAATATTCACAGCATTGTAGGGGAGGTGGGGGTTGGGGTTGTGGGGGCTCCCTGGCTTAGGCGTGGTCCTCACGCTTGTCGTAGCCTCCCTAACTTGTGCAACCCAGCTATAAAAGGGGGAAATGTAAGCTTGTTAAGAACTTTTCACCCTCTATAAGCAGGACGATTGTAATTACAGATATCTTTATACCAGCTTAGAGTCCACCTACCTTGTTTAAATACTCAAAACTTCGTGTATATACACTTCTCATTAAAAGTAAACTGGCCGATTTGTAGACAATTTTATTTCGGTTTTGCTCATGTATAATATGTGTACGTAGGAGCACATGGAAAGATAGAAGCATGAAAAGTCCAGATATTTTCCGACCGTCTCTCGTACGTGTACTTTTTATTAACTTATCACTCGAACAACAGGGAAACAGAAAGTATTTTAGATTATTAAATATTGTACTGTATCAAGTTCAATGATTAGTTAGTCTAACTCACTGAGTTTTGGGCAGTTTTTGATAACTTTCTTTTTAGTGAAATTACACATATTATTTTTTTTAATTAGAAAAAAGTTTTTTATATTATGATTGAAAGAAAAGGGTAGAAAGAATGAAATTTTATTCATTTGATTAAAATGTAGTATAATTATTCCTGACAATCATATAGTTTGTTTTATTATGATAAATAAAATTGATTTTCAAACCACTAGCTTCTTTATTACTGGTAGCTGGTTATACATTGGATTGGTATATATCAGAGCCAATACACCGAGACCTGGGTATCATACAGAAAAAAAGTCTATAAACTGTGACTGTACAATCATACATACATTGAAAAGGCTTGATGAAATGATTAAAAATTGACTTTTCCTTAAATATAAGATACATTTATGCACCCTTAAAGGTGTTTCAGGTAGCAGGAAAATGCATCTTTTCATGTTCCATATTAAAAAAATTTCGACATCGGGAGGGGATACCCCCCCCCCCTCCCCACCCCAGCAAACAATTCCTGGACACAGGCCTGTGCTACCTTTCACCAATCAACGCTGAACAGGTTCTCGATCATGCTATGTATTTCCGCTGCATCAGATATTCTTAAAATATCAGGAAATTTTTCCATTAGTTCATCATCATGTATAATTAACAGATACGAAGATACGAATTAGGCTCAGATCTCTTATTTCTTAGGCCTCTTAACATAAGTTAAAGAACTATATATATAGACAAACCAGTCAACGGAAACAAGCTGTTGCAAGATTAGACAGAAAACATAATGCACCAGAATGACGCATTAGATTATAAAATATTGATACATGAATTTAGAATGCTGTCTAAATCACACATGCTATTAGCGTAAGAAATAAGATATGTAATTAAGAAACAGCGGCAACCGCCGACAGTATTGGGAGAATGGATGTGATTACTGAAAACTAAATGCGTAATATTTATAGTCTGAACTGCACTGCTAGAGTAATTCTCGTCATGGAAAATTGTCTTTATTATTTGAGTCGCATAAACAACAACATATCAAATGCGACTACGTAGGTGACACATTAACTGCACATTAAACACGTACCTAAAATAAAATTTGTTTATTTTTTTCATGTTCAAAACAGATGGAATATCTGGTTCGGTTATTCTGAAAATAGAATAAAAGAAAATTAGAATCTCCTCAAGCATTCCTTATGTAACCAGACACACACCCGAAAAACAAGCCACCCACAAACTATTTTTGGTACTGTCAAATATAGCATCTGATACGCAAAATACATTTTGTTATAAACGAAACACTGTGGGCTTTGTTGGGGGAAAAGGTGGAAATAGACTAGGGAATGGGGTATAAATCATATAAATGTGTAAATAGAAACACTCTGGTTTACGTTAAACTGTGCAGTTTGTGGTCACTTTGTTCCAGTTAATTTACAAAGAACTACATTATAACATTATAGGTCAAGCTCATAAAAGTTAACAGTCCGTTGAGGAAATGGTTAATATGCTTTACATATATTTTCAAAAACTTTCATAAAATGAAATTAAGACACTTTTAATGCAGCAATTTCAGGAAGCCGTTACATCATTTCTGAATTTGTATGCACAGTCAGCCACATTGTGAAAGTAGTTTATTACTTTTGCATTGTCCAGTATTTGGAGCTTTTCATAATATAGGCACGAAATTGCAACACATAATTGTACATCATACTATAAAGGAAAAGAAATTATCACATGTAATAACCAGACAATCAGATTTCTGCGAGCGACTTTCAACGAATTACAGAATGTTGCATTTAAACGAAACTTTTGTAGATTATATAGTGCAGACATTTAAACCCTTGTGCTCTTTCACCATCCAAATTTATTTAAAAAAAAAATGAAACGATAATATAAAATATCACTAATATTTTCGCCTTTTTAAGTGTATTATGCTTAAAAGTACTTTGTGAATGGGTTACTTTTAATCTAAATATTTGCACCGTTGCACCGTTGCTCTCAGTTTGTTACTTAGATTAGCTGAAATTCGTTACAATTCTGCTATAACATTTAATATACAATATTTACCGGTGTATCGGTTTTATCTGTATTGGTTGATTGCGGTAAGCACTTGTGTTGATGACACAAATCATGTGTACGATTTCTTCTGTACTGGTAAATTGCGGTAAGCACTGTTGTTGGTGACACAAATCATGTGTACCGCTTTGATCTGTGTTAGTAAATTGCGATAAGCACCATTGTTGGTGACACAGATCATGTGTACCGCTTTGATCTGTGTTGGTTGATTGTGTACCATTTCAAAAATTATATGAACCACTTTACTTTGCTTCATTATTTTAAGTACAATTTTTTATGTATAAAACATGCGAAAGTTCACATATTTCCCAACATAGAAAATGTTTTTATCTATGCTGTTTTATGGCCTATGAGCTAACTTGGATCAGTAAAAATGTAACATATTAACCTGAAATAAGGAAGTTCGGTTTTAAAAATCTAACGCTTTCAAGAATAGAGGGAAATGAGTTAACTGAATGTGTTTAGAAAAAAAAGAAATAAGAAAGAAATATGAAATTTAGTTTGAATTCGTAGATATTTTTAAAATAATTATATTAATAATTCGTAACAGATATTTGTTAAATCAAGTTTTATGATAAAAAGACTTGTCGAAATGCTACTTACAGCCATCAATCAACACCTTACGTTTTGCTGAATATATTTACCATTGCTTTATGCTTCAGATGAACCATAATTTGCAACAACAAAAAAATAATTTATCACCGTGTAAGATTACCAAGCACTCATTCAGCGTGATCTCTAATTTCTGTAGCGTAAAGAAATGACGCAGACATATACTACCAGGAAGAGAAAACAGGTTTCTACAAGAAAGTCTCAAGCGCAGATGCCATTAGTTTTTGACTGAAATGTGTTTAGTAAGATTGGGGATGAACAAGAAAAGTTGCGTCAAGAGACAGCAATTTGTGGCTTAATTAAATATGAATAACGGGAAAGAAAATGCAAACTGCCTACACTAGCATTATAGTTATATAAGGAAACATAAGACTTTAAGTTTATAGACAGTTTGTAAACAAATCGTCGCGTGAGTGGAACGATGCTCTATCTACCATTTTTTAAACGTGGCGAAAATCGCTTCCAAAGTTTAACTCTTGTCTAGTTTCTTTATTTCTGGGCGAAAATGGTGATAAATATATCTGCTTGTTCCTTGCGCTTAGTTCTTTCAGACTGTAAATGCTTTTAAATACATTTCGTTTTTACTTTTCTGCATTTATACATTTTTCACTTTGGAGATAGAGCAAATTTGGCAAAAATAGAAAAAAATGTTTAAGGTGTATTGCTCTATCGGGAGATAGAGCACTGTGAATTTACAAAATTGGACATAGAGCCAGATAATATTATTACACTTGTATATTGAAAATAGTGCGAGAGCTCTTAAACAGTAATGACAGTCACTGTACTCATTTTAAAATTAAAGGAGGATTGGATTTGGTTTTAGTATTATCAAACTGACACGATATCATAGGCCATATTGCAACTTTCAAGATTTTCTTTGAGGAGGAGGACTCTAGTTGGCACGCGCGGATACCTGGGTATATGACCTTCTTCGTGTCAACTGGATGGCCTCCCCTCATGAAAAAGCGAGATTTCAAACAGTGGTGAGGGGCAGGTGTTCAAAGTCAGAAGATTTGGACTGATTTGCAAAGGTTTTACCATGCTGTCCGTACTGTTCAGGGTTAACTGAACTGCTACGCTATAGACTTAATCGGCTATTAAACTAGGCACATTGGTCCTACTTATTTGCAGATGGGTATTTGTAAACCATATCGTAGTATTATGTTAAACAGAAAGATTTTGAAGTTTAATTACTCAGTAACCGCAATCATTATTGTCAGCAATGAACAAAGATCTAAAATCTTTTTTAGTCGTAACTATTCTATTTGCCAATTACAACTTGCTTTTCATTACGCTGAGTAAGATTTTCCGTGTTTTGTTATCAGTTGGCATTAAGGTTGATATAATACTAAGCATTATAACAATACCTAATGACATTGTCTTTGCATCTAAATATTCTCAGTAATAACTGTATTCTTTCACAAAACGACAGTTTTTATATTATGTTCAAATTTTGCATGTAACTGTACTTGTCAGTCATACCAATTCTCTTTTACACAACACAATCAATGTTATATTCATGTCTCTTTTTTAGCTATTAAAAAAGGTTGATTGTACGGCGTCCATCGTCCGTCTTCCTGCGTCAACATTGTACTTAATTTTTTTCTCCTCTGAAACTACTGGTCAGTAGAATTTTTGGAAAGATTTGATCAAATGATTAATCTTGGCCCCCTTTAAGGGCAGCTACTGCCAGCTAGAGCAAAAAAAATAGGAAAAACATTTAAGGAACTTCTCATGAACCGCTTGATAGATCTTTATCAAACATAGTCTGTAGCATCATTATAACATCCTCTCCCAAACTGGTTCAGATGGGGACGATTGGCCCTTTTTAGGGGTTACCATAGCTAAAATTGGAAATTCCCTTAAATGATGTTATCTCATGAACCACACAATGGATCTTCTTCAAACTTGATTTGTAGCATTATTATAAGAATCTTCGCCAAAATTGTTCTGTTAGGGGCACTTGGTCTGTTAGAGTTCAAAACAGAAATACCTTTAAACGACTACTCATGAACCATTTGATGGATATTCACCAAACTTGGTCTAGAGACCAGTATAAGGTCCTTTCTCAAATTTGTTTGATTAAGGGCACTTTGCCCCTCTTAGGGGCAACTAGAGCTACAAATATAAATATATTCTGGTCATGAATCGCTGGATGGATCTTCATCAGAGATGGCCGGTGGCATCATTAGAGGGCTCTCTCTCAATTGTATTCAAACGTAGACTGTTTGCTCATTCTAGGGCTAAAATCAAAAATATTTTTAATGACTACTTCTAATGAACCACTCAATTGACTGTCATCATTCTCGGTCCGTAGCATCATTATATTGCCCCCTCCATTTTTTTTAATTGTGGGTTGGGGTGGGGGAGCGCATGGCCCTCTAAGGGACCACTAGACCTAAAGCTACAAATGCCTTTAAATGACTACTTTTCAACCGCTTGATGGATCTTCATCAAACTTTTATTAGGTCCTTTAACTAATTTATTCAATTAGTGTGGCCTCTTTTAGGGGCTGCTAGAGTTGCAAAATAGAGATACCTTTTACTAAATTCCTCTCTAACTCCTGAATGGGTCTTCATAAAACCTTGTCCAGAGCATCATTATAAAGTCTTTTACCATGTTATGTCTTATATAAAATCTATTCAAATAGGGACACTTTGGCCCTTTTAGGGACCACTAGAGTTGAAAAAGAAATAACTTTAGATTATTTCTTTCGATGGTTATGCTTTGGTGCGTGACAGCAAAATGATAATAAAAAATAATGAACAGGTTAAAGGATTTTCACCAAACCTAGTTAGAAGCAAAGTCAGATGGTTAAGGTTCAGTTGAAGGACTTAGGCCCATTTAGGCCTCTTGTTAACTTTTCACACAATTAAATTAAGGCTCAAAGATATTACATCGCAAATAATATGTCCCGGTCATACCTTTCATACTAATCTTATTGTATATATTCCATTTAGTTTCTGCATGTTGTTCTCAAATCTGGTGGCATACATTTCAACTTAATGCGGAGTATCATAACAAGAATTCATAGCATTTATTTTGCAACTAAACATTTGCAGTCACAGCACACATGTTTCATATTTGGTAGAGTTACATCATGTGATCCTTTAATAGTTTTGTGGCATTGATTTTGATTTACACCAACCATTTGTAATAACTGACTACTTACAATTCTAAGAAACATATATATCTATTCTCTCTCACAAACGCAATCGTTTTTTTTATATTCCTTACAGTTTCTCTTCATGTACGTACTTTCATTTAGTGAATTGAATTTCAGCATTGCATTCCTTGTTTGATATTTGACATTGTTTTTTAAGTATTTAATTTTCAATTTTCTCTGTTGTCAAGGGTTGCAAGTTGAACGATAGGATTTTTGCGTCTGGAAGTAGGGATATTGTACTGCCAGTTCTTGTTGTCTTACGAATACTAAATTCAGCAAAATTTGCATAGTTAAAAAAGTGATCAACAAAAAAAAAAAAATAGTTAGCCCCTTACTGTAACTTTGTAACGTAACATATGTTCTGTTTTTGATTTTATTTCTACTGCTCTTAATAGACAATAACATACTATCACAAATTTGCTTCTCGGAAACATGTTTGCAAATACTGTTGTTATATTCAGTGGTATTTCTTAAGATACAGCTTCAGAATGACGAAAATAGTTTCTATCCGAAATACACATCAATAAGGTTTGTTGCAAATCTTGCATGTATTGTCTACCTACAGCTTAATTGACAATGATATGTGTTTGTATTAGCAATAAAATGATAAAATAACCTGTATAAGCAATCTCACCTATGGCTAGCCAATGCATGTCGTGTAGATAGGCATTCTAAGTATATTTCAAACATGCTACAACTATGCCTATCCGCCATATTTTGTTGTGATCACATGCATGTAACTGTGCTTTCTATTGGTTAAAATGGAGTTAGAGCAATTCTGGATTAAGTTAAATGGAGATAGAACACTCCTTTACAAAGTCTAATGATGATCACA
The DNA here is from genome assembly GCF_021730395.1 of Mercenaria mercenaria. Classification (NCBI taxonomy): domain Eukaryota; kingdom Metazoa; phylum Mollusca; class Bivalvia; order Venerida; family Veneridae; genus Mercenaria; species Mercenaria mercenaria. Next base: position 57,572,164 of record NC_069372.1, read on the forward strand.
TGATATTAGTTTATGTGTATGATTGGTCAGAATAATTTTAAACATTACAGTGCTTTAAGTCCTGGAGATAGAGTACTTTAATCGTTACTGTTACATTCAAACAGAGGACATGGAGCAAAGTATTACGCAGGATATTTCTGTATGACGTCAAATGTTACGTTTTCTTGCTCCAGAACGATAGAGCTCGGCGAGACAAACAAAATGATGTAAAAATCTCATTTTTTCAAAAAATGGAGATAGAGCACTATAAGAATCAGGCGACGAAATACCTAAAATAAATGAGGTTATTTTCAGTTCCAAGATTTTCTAAATCACTCCGTGCTCCATGTGGTTTCCCGTTACCAGCTTATTTTCAAAGAACAACATACTAAATAAAACTATATCTGCCTGTTTGCAATGTTTGCGTCACATGTTGAATATTCATTGTGGCTTTTTTTTACTCCACCAACCCTCCCTCCATACCAGTTTTGTATTTCGCATATAATTCTTAGATTTTGAAAGTAACCCGTCTGCTACTTTCAGTTTGTTATTGTTGTGACCCTGCTTTGTGATGCATGACTCTCTGTGTGTTTTGGATGCGCTGTGATTCCACGAAATCTACCCAAACCTTTTATTTTTATGTTTCGTAAATTGTTGATCTATACGACGATGATCTCTTGAATTATTCTTTGAATAATTTACATGCATACATTAAAGAAAGAAATTATCCTTGATATTGTTGACAATGCATCCGACAAGATCATTTATTTTTGTTTTTGAATATAATTCTTCCGTATAAAAAAATACTGAGATTTTTTAATTTTTTTGTCTACCTGTTCAGTGCAAAAGTTTCATGAAAACAACCATTTGTTAGCGTTTAAAGGACTCAAGAATATTTAGGAATAATGTATCTATACAGTATTTTTATCTAGATATAATAGAAGTAGTTTGAATACATTATACCTTTGTTATAGAAAGCGGAATTCTTTCAAGTATGGTTAGCTCCGATATCGAGGTTACCGCACTGACTGATCCATTACAATTGTCATATATTTTGTTACATGTATTAAATGTAAAGAAGAGGTTTTGGTCCAATAAAACAACATGATTAGCCCTTGGTTTGATATCAACATTTTTATCTATGATTCGCTGCACATGCTGCAAAGCATACTTAAAAAAAACATTTGCTAACTGCAGTATATATAAATTGTGTCAAAAGATGTAGCACGTGTATCAAGGTAATTGCATTAGATTAATAAATCAAACACTAACCCAAAACGGTATGAATGCAATAGTGTTATTACATAAATGTATTTTTGTCGTTGCCTGCTCACGTGATTATATTGATAACTTTACATGTACAAAACATTCTTTTTCTCCCATTTTAGGACTTTTACCATAGTTACTTATGAGGAATTCTGTATTACTGACGTTGATCCGTATAATATATTTCCTCTGTAATTGTTTCACCGTTACAGTAATACATATGTACAGATTACACTTTCGTTTCTTTGTTTGTTTGCTTTGGGTTTAACGCCTTTTTACAACAGCGGGCAGTTAACCTAACCAGTGTTTCGGGATTCTGTACTAGTACAAACAAATGTTTCTAGATACGTGTTATATATCATGACAGATTACACCTTCATATCTGTATATACTTCATAATGATATCTTTTGCTAATGCAATGTTTCCTTGTTTGTTTGTTTTGGGTTAAACGCCATTTTTCAACAGTATATAAATTATTTAACGGCGGGCATTTTATCTAACCAGTGTTCCTGGATTCTGTATCAGTACACACCGTAAGCAACTGTCAACTTCCAAACATGAATCAGAGGTAGAGGACGAATGATATTAGACACAGTGTCATTTATCAAATTGTAATGGAGAACATACGCCCCGCCTGTGGATCGAACAAGCGACCCTGAGATCCGTAGATCTGCGCTTTTCCTATTGAGTTAAGCAAGCGGGCTGCAATGTTTCTAGATACATGTTATATATCATGACAGATTACACTTTCATATCTGTATATATACTTCATAAAGAAAACCTTTTGCTAATGCAATATTTCTAGATACATGTGCAATAACATGACAGTTTTTTTCATATCTGTATATTCATAATGAAACTATAACATAAATCAGACTTGCATATATTCTGCATATACATATATATAATTTATAAGGTGTGGAGTGCAGATGGTTCCCCGACCCACACACACACCTATGACGGGGATAATAAAAGTATCAAGAAATAATAATATATATGTTATTCTTTATGAGACACAGCTACTTTTTTACACTTACGTCGCGTACTGTTTAACTGGCGTTACGCCATTTGTTAATTTATCACATGTTTGTTTGTTTGTTTTGGGTTTAACGCCGTTTTTTTTCAACAGTATTTCAGTTATGTAACGGCGGGCAGTTAACCTAACCAGTGTTCCTGGATTCTGTACCAGTACAAACCTGTTCTCCGCAAGTAACTGCCAACTTCCCCACATGAATCAGAGGTGGAGGACTAATGATTTCAGACACAATGTCGTTTATCAAATCGTCACGGAGAACACACGCCCCGCCCGAGGATCGAACTCGCGACCCTGCGATCCGTAGACCGACGCTCTACCTACTGAGCTAAGCGGGCAGGTTATATCACATGTTTGACGTCGTGGGAGTGAAATAAAGCAATAATATAAATTTGATAATAAACTAGTGCAATAAAGCTTTGACGTTGACGCCGTTTATTTATTGGAGACGTTAGTCAAAATTACTTGGTCTATAATATGTAAAGCAAGAAAAAATTCGATGTTTCAACAGGAAAAGCTTACATGTGACAAAAAGAATATTACATTTGTGTCTTTCCACATTGAATTTATTAAACTCGTTGACTAAATATAAAACTGCATTTTGTTTTGAAAATTATTTAGATGTCATATCAAATGACAACCTAAGGAAACAAATGACTAGTTTACGATTATGTTCCCATAATTTAGAGATAGAGCTCGGAAGATATGTTAATGTAGAAAGGAATAATAGATTATGTAAATTATGCAATCAAAATGTTATCGCGTCAGAATACCATTTCATATTATGGTGTCCACATTATAGTTCCATAAGATCCAAATACCTGGGCCGATGCTCATGGCCTACTGTGCAAAAGTTTAATACACTAATGTCATTCAGTAGTAAAAGATGTATATATAGTCTTGCAAAATATATTAACGAAGCATTAACTGTAAGAAAGAATACTCTTGAAAATCTACTTGCCTTCTGACCGAATACAATTATTCTGTTTTGTTCTTTGTCTTCTGTATGTATGTTCACTTTCTCGTGTATGATTGTCTTTGCCATAAGTTTTTATATTTGTAAATGGCCAAACGCAAATGTATTGCTGACTGCCAATAAACTGAAACTGAAACTGAACTAAAATTGATAAAATGCTCGACAGAGCCTCGCATTTTATTATTTTATTCAACTCGTTTAATAAATCCAATATCAAAAGACACTCATGTAATATACTCTATTTAAACATTGCTAGTATTTCTGAAGAAGATTTGATGCGTTTAAATGTCAGCAGAATGTTTCTTCTTTAAAAAAGACACAGAGTGAACATTTTAGAGACATGTAACACACACGCAGGCAGGCAGGCACGCACACACACACATTGATTTTATAACGCAAACAGATTGACGTATTCAATCTTTTCATTTACTTTTTATTAACGCTGTGTACCTTTTATGCAATTAGCTGCAATTAAAACAGCGAATTGCTACAAATATGAAATTTCACTATTAAGCATAAAACAGAATTTGTTTAAAAATACATCGTCTTTTTGACATGTCAGCTTGTGTTGTTACGCCAATTTGTACATTTGGTATTATACCTTATCTCGATCTGATTCAAAGTAAGCATATTATAGTTAATATAACTGTATCAAACATTGCATCTTACAGGGTAACATAATCAATATTGCTGTATAACAAGCTGGTGTCATGATTTTGACATTGAAAAATATGTTGCATTCTTATATGTTCTTGTCTCTATTTGATATGCAATTTAGTTACATCGCACTTTTTTCTTTAGTCTAAAATATACATTAGTCCACATGTATCTTTCGTTCGGCCATGTTGCAATATGACACACTGCGTTCTACCACTGGAACTGTGACAGTAATGTTTTTCTGCTGATAGTCTTTAATTAGATGTTAATATACATCGCAGATAATAAATGGCTGTTTTAGCTTTTTTTACTTACACAAGTCTGATTGTACAAATATCTGTGATGTTTCACAAAATAACAAATGCACTATCAATCAGAGATGTTGCATTTTGATCTTTTCAGATCGTTCGGCACATTACTGTTTTGTCAGTGGCACTGTTTAGTATTTCAGCTTAAGAATTGTTTTCTCGTTTAGAACAAAGCCATTATTATAAATACGGTCAGTACGTTGCTTTTCATTGAATGGCTCTCTGTGTATCATCGAATGTTTCAAATATATTTTCTGGCTATTTGTAACAGATGCAGATGTTGAGTTCCGCTCAGACCGGGGCTAGAAGGCGTGAGCAGTAGTAACAGATGCAGATGTTGAGTTCCGCTCAGACCGGGGCTAGAAGGCGTGAGCAGTAGTAACAGATGCAGATGTTGAGTTCCGCTCAGACCGGGGCTAGAAGGCGTGAGCAGTAGTAACAGATGCAGATGTTGAGTTCCGCTCAGACCGGGGCTAGAAGGCGTGAGCAGTAGTATGCGTTTCCGCTACCGTCCATTAATAGGCTCAGTCAAACCGGGTCCGCAACTTTTTCACATCTGCCGTGTTGGATGACCTGCGTAGTTTACACTTTTTTCTATTCCATTGGTGACAAGAATCGTTTGTAAATGAATAAACATTTACATAAAAAAGCAGCCTTAATTGGCATTTGAACCCGGGACCTGTCATTACCAAGGCCGGCACAATTATATATAAATACAATTACATGTCATATCTGTATATATTCGGAATTAAACGGTATGATATACATTAAATAAAATCCATACTGTAAAAGCTTAAATCAATACACCACGTTGTAACGTTGATTACCGGACATCTGGACAAAGATGGACTAGGCGTCCGGTAACTGGGCATACGGTCATATAGAGAATAACAAGCTACTGTCTCTTGGTATCAATGTTATCAGGTCGAGGTTGATATGGGTTGGAAGGGGTGAGGGAACCGAACTCCTTCCGCCCATATCTGCCGAGCCTGATAACATTGATATCAAAAGACAGTTGTTTATTATTCTATTCATCATGAAACTCATACAACCTGCCAAGAACAACGTATGTCCTCACTCCTTATTTTGTAAAATTGACTTCTGAGGCAAATAATAAATAAATTCATATTTAACGGATTTGAAAATTCCTCCGTTCTTGAAACATCTGAACGTACTCTTACCTGCGTAAAAATAAAAAAGATCCCCTTGAATAAACAAGAATATGCTTTATTTCCACATTTTTAAACATTTGATTCAGGCAGCTACCTGTCCCTAGCGCTGAAAAATTCATTTCCTTTTTCCAGACTAGTCAGATTGTCTTTGAAGTTTTATCATTAAATTTACACTGTTCCAAGAATTATAATTAACACAACCACTTTTGCTTCTACTTAATAAAAAAAGATGCTTTAAAGTTTGCATAAATCAAGAATAAGTATAGATCTAGTGTCAACTGTCCATTGTTTTATATTTTAACCCTTTCCAAGAATCGATCGATGTAAACATTGTGATGTCATGGAAGTGGAGACAGGCATAGTTAAGGAAATTACTAAAATTGAGATTACGAGGGGTGATTGAAAAGTTTTGCAACCCACCTTCTATTTCTTTAATTAGCAATCAAATCAACAACTTTAGCACTTCATTCTCTTAAAGTAGTCTTCTTTTACCTTCACACAAAGTTTCAAGCGTTTAATCCAATTATGGAAACATTTTTGGTAGTCCTCAATAGGTATACCCTTAAGGCACTGATAAATTGCTGCCCCTAGGCCATTTCGAGAGCCATAGCGTCTACCAGCAAGTACAGATTTCAGTCTAGGGAACAAAAAATATTCGCATGGGGCCAGGTCCGGGGAATAAGCAGGATGGTCCAACACTCGCACCTTCCTTTCTGCCAGGAAATCCTTCACAAGTTGGACTTTGTGGCTGGAAGCATTGTTATGTAGCAGTGAAATGTTCTGCATACCCTTTCGTGGTCGGCGTTTTTGAAAGTAACGATCAAGCTTTGTCAAAACCACTTTTCAATAGAATTTAGCATTGACAGTTCTTCCTTTAGGCACAGGAACTCGGATGACAGGTCCTTTATGGTTGAAGAAAACGCATGTTTGCCAATAATAAACCTTGCGCACTGTTGTAATTCTCTTGGTAATTACAGGTCTCTTTGAATGTTTTGTTGCTCTTACACGATTTGAACACTTTCGTCGAGGTTCAAAATAATGTACACATGTTTCGTCACCCGTTACCAAATCAGAGAACGCGTTACCTTTACATTTTGAGTACAACTTCAATAGTGACTTGGCCTTTTTAACGTGCTCCCGTTTCTGCTGTGGCGTCAGCAAATGAGGGATCCAACATGCAGAAATCTTTGTAACTTTGAGCTTTTCCTTTAGAACAGAATAAACTCGTTCCGATGATATCCCCGTAAGACGAGCTAGTTCTCGCAAAGTTAATCTAGCATCTTTCTCTAATAGATGGTGTTTTTTTTTTGACGTATTTGTCGGTAGTCACAGACTTTGGCCGCCCACTCCTTAGTAATCTTGCAACTGCTCCCGATCCGATTTAAAATGGGATATCCACCTGGTAACAGTGCTGTAAGACACTTCATGGTATCCATATATGTCACAATTTTTAACAAAAGATCCCGGGCACTTAAACCCAAATGACTCCTTGCTTTAATGTAGGTCCGAATTTCTAGCCATTTGCTACTTCTAAATCCATCCATTTTTAACACAGTGTCACCGAGTAGGGATTTTCAATTCGCATGTTCTCGTAACATGTACAATACACATAAGTGAAATTTTACACATCACTAGATAAATGTTTGAATTTCAAATACACGCAAGGTTGGTGCATCTATTGCACTTGAATTTCGAGATTTTACGGCAGTTGCAAAACTTTTAAATCACCCCTCGTATAAAATGTCTTTAGAAAAAGTCGTTCACATTTAAACTGGACTCTGTAATCGAATTCAATCTGTAAGGAAACTGATGTTAAAACTAGTCCGTCAATATAGGAGGAGCTTAATTTTGATATCAGGTCACTAACGTGATATCAAAAAGAAATATCAGGCAAGTGATATCAGGCACTTTGCATAGTATTTGCATGATAAATATCATGATTCGACAGTCATATTGAACCAAAAGAACCAAATACATAAGCGCTTTCTGGTGCAGTAATATGGTATCATACCGCATATTATCTTGAAACATAGTAGGTGCTTACGTACTAAACGTCTTCGAACAGATGTGGTGCGAATGATGAATGTCTCTATATCATAGCTAGGAAAAGTTATACCTGCATTAACGTTGCAAATTGAAATCCATCAGATGAATTCGATCAAGCAAGTAAGCCAAAATTCACACAAACATAGCGAATGTTACATGTAAAATTGTAGAATGATATCTTAAGAATGCAAAATTTCAAAATTACGAATGCAGTAAGCATCATAACATTCAAAGCTGGTGTCAAGAAATAAAATAAATGCATTTTACAGAATATAGCTTTTCATTTATAAAATGCGTTACATTATGTTGGCAGAAAAAGATGTTAGTCACAAAACAAGATAAAATATATAAAATTCCATATAATTTCTTATGTACTTTGCTTCAAGTATGCGAGAAGGCCGAAGAGTTGTCTTTTGAATTTAAGATATATTCGGCTGTTTTTTTTTTCTTATCTAATATGACGCAAAGTAATGCTTGAAACCAGTCAGTGTTCTATATTAAGGAAACCCACTGTGCTATTATATTGCTTATATTTAGACTTTACATTTCACAGGGAAAAACTATAAAACAGGAAAAAAATATAATGCTTGAATGAAAGTGAACCAGCCTCTGGACTGAAAAGGGTAGCGTTGACCAATCGATTTTCCTACTTGGAATGTTTGGATTTTGTTTCCCGTCTTTTCCTATTACACTATATTCGGGGATGCACAATAATCGAAAACAATATAATGGCTTCGAGCCGCAGCCGTAGCTCCAAGCCATAAAGCATTAATATATTTTTATTATGAACGTTTTGGATGTTGAAGACACTGCTTGTGCCATGTTTACTGCGAAAATGTCATGCCAATACTTTATACCGTTTTTGTGTTTACCTTGCAATGAATTTATTTACAATTTACTAGCACTAATATTTTTGTATTAGATATATATTAAGATTTCCCGAAAACAAAGTAGTATTTTGTATAATAAATTATTGGTAAGGTAAACAGTTTGGTTTATGAACCGCCACGAAGTTTTTGCAATTAAATATACTCGAGGATAAATATTGTGAAAAAAACTAGGATAAACAGGGCTTGATATTTTCGAATAACGTAACATCAACGTAACATTTTATTCGTGAGAGACTAAATATTTCGCACTTTTTTCTGTATACCCTGTATCTATGAACAAAAACTATATGAATATAAACATACAACACTCGTACTTAAATACATTTGTAAGCATTAACAATTGTTTTACACAAATAAATAAACAATATTATTAAATATTAACAATTTTATCACTGTTATTCGTGCAAATTTGAACCAAATTAAAGGTGAGAAAACATATTTTGTCAAAATAACAAAGATATCCAGACAAACACGAAAATCATATTGCAACAAGTATAAAGAAACTTAAAAAGAATCTCAAGTAAGAAACATCAAATTTGAATCTCATATACGATTTAGATACAGATTCCTTCCAGAAATAATATACACGCCGAAACAGTAATGCTGTTTAAATAGTACACCTTCATGAAAATCAATTAATGCATACGTGTAATGGGCATAAACAAGCTGTAGATATTTACAGATATTACCTTCAAGTCTTTTTTTTCTCCGCCCCCTCTTGAGACAGGTCGGTTTTACGATAGGAGTGTCTTTAGGACAATTAACACCGAAGATTTTGAATGCTGTGGAGACTTTTTTTACTTTCTTTCTGTGCGAGCGATTACAAATGCATTGCCAAACTGAAAACCAGATACTGCACTATTTAAACCCAACGACACTCTTTCGAAATGAAGGTTTTTCCTTTTCGTAACTCGTCAATAGCGAACCTACAAAAGGCAAACCAGCAAATAATCTGCACAGATGTTGCAGTCTCTGTTATACTGAACAGTGACACAATAATTGGGCCGCCGACTTACAAAAAGCTGACATTTTTTAATGTAACAATGCGTACAAAGTATCAAATGAATTAGCTGTTCAATACTAACGGGTATAAACAGGCCCACTTTTAGGTTTGCACTGGCTTAGCTTTAACCTAGCATCAACAAATATGTTTAACACATTGTACACGTATGCATTGAATAGAAGTTGTTTGAGATGAAAATCGAAATATTTCGGCAGTACATTATTTTTGAAATTGAGCTGTATATTATACAACTTTTAATGCACATCAAATAAAGCCAAAAAGCTTTAGGTATAGGCACTGACCTCTGTATATACATGTATTAATCTGTAAGGCGCCCTATGTGTCCAAGACTCAGACTTAAATTATTTCGAGTTCAATCGAGAATGTTATTGTGCACATGTTCTTTGGTCGTCTTCGTTATATAACTAATTATTAATGTATTAGGTGACTAAAAGATTTATCAACTTCAATTATTTAATAACATTATAGCATTATCGCTTAGCAAAAGGATTTGGATTTTTATTGCAAGAGGAGGGGGATGTTTTTGTTTTGTTTTGTTGAAATCAATGCTTTATTATGCTTTTATCTACATAATTTCGGATGTTCGGATACATCTAAATTTTGGATAAGTCACTCAACCCAAAACATTATTCGAACTTTTACAATTAGAAGAACCAATATTTAACACATTGCCTTACCTGAGTAAAACAGCAAGAATGATCAAAACTGCTCTGCTGATACATGCTTCGTTAAGGTAACTGAACAATAATGACAATAGGCATTTTCCGATTAATTACGTTTTCTCGACATATCTGTTTGCAACATTTCCCGTTTTTATGTAAATGCATATACACGTTTCCGGAGAATGCCGAATGATCTAATAGGAATTACACGGAAATTACCCAGTGTCATGACGGGTCAACTACTTTAAATTGAACACAAATCATTTTAGAAAAATCCATCAGATATCTGTTTTTTTTGTTGTGTGTGTAAAAAAGTATTTAAATGCTTGTCTTATTATTATAAAAAGACACTTATTTATTTAGAACAGTTAAAAGCTAATGTCCGATGGACTTCGATTATATACAATCTGACTATGATGCCAATCATAACGTCTTTTTGTATAATGATTAAAGCACCAATTGTTAAATAAGGTATACTTATTTAACTTAAAAGACTGATCGTTAAACCATTTTTGAAGGAATCAGCACAGCACAAATTATTTGACGCATGAAAACGCCATAACTATTTCTTTACAAACTCTGAAACATAGGTGTGTTCTAGTCTTTCGTAATCGCATGTCATTTTCTTGCCTATGATAATGTCTCATTGCAAATTCTACACTCGCCATAACTTCTCGTTGTATTTTTGTTTCGACATTGATATAAGGATGTATGCCCTTTAAAACAGAATCTGCTTCAATATAAGACATCTTAAACTATATCATCCCGCTTGATCCCTATTTTTACTATGATGTCACCATAAATTATGTCATGCTTTTCAAAACAAAGGGCGGTCACTTCACTGTCGGCTGATTTAATGGCGGCGGTGGGCTAATTTTATGTCGAATCTTATATCTCAAACTAGGTATCCACTTCTTCCAACATCTATGACAACACACACCTATTGACAGAAGCACACATATCCCAAGAAGAACGCTCATAAGAACCGTAATGTATGTGCTGAAATGTAAAAAAATACAATCACACTTTAAACATTTAATTCAAATCACCTGGTTACTCTTCACACTCACAAAATTTTAAGTAAGTTAAACTTAAAGCACATTCTTAGGTGATTTTTCAAATGATAAACATAGTAATATCATCACTTTAAAACTTATATCAATGTTTAAAAACTATTCATGCGAGATGTTCGCTATGTAACATGCTAAGCAGATCAAGTATTAAAAAATGCAAGTTTAGACCAGAAATCCATTTCCGGAAAGCGTCAAAGTAAGCCGATTTTGGTATAGTACGGATGTATTGATGAACAGCAGAACAGATCGCTTATCTGTTACCAGAGATAAAGCTTCTTTTTTCAATTTTGAAAAGAGATAGAAGTCGCACAGTGCTTGGTCTTGGAAATACGGAGGGATTGGTAGCTTTCATAAATTCGGAATACCTTTAGCAAGTATTTGGCAATTTCAACACGTACATTTTTTGTCTGTTTGTAATAAAGAAGATCAAGCTGGTAATGTTTTCAATATAATAATTCTGAATAATATCAAATCTACAGAAGATAAAATATTTGAGCACTGAGCGATAACTATGCACCTAGAAACTCTGTTTTAAAACTTTAAACAATATCAAATATAATTTAGATCGAAACCTGTGTGACAATATGACGCAATGACATTTATTTTTTACAGTACGATATTCTCTTATAATAGAACGAGAAATGTGTGAAACGAAGTCAATGTTGATAACATGTTTACAAATACGAAACTAATACAGAACTAAATTATATAAAGAAAGAAGTATTTTACATGTATATGTAAATTGTACAGCAACTTAAAACGTTTGTTATGTTACTTAAGATTGTTTTTTATTGACAGAGCCTCATAATCCGTAATACGACTTGAGGATATACTTAAGAAAAGTTTAAAGTTTTAAATACGATACTAAAGTTCTAGAACTGAACAACGCGTATATATATATATATACTTTTATTCCACTTTTCAGTGACTGACATAACAACTTTTTAAATATATACACAGAAAATATCTTACAAAATATATGAGCAATGCCATTATAACATATATTAGTACATTTACAATAAAATGATAGTTACATATACAAGGTATAATGCAAAATATTGATATCAAACTGTTAACGTCTGAATTTGTTCAGCTCAAGAATGCATTTATGCAGCGTTTCCTTGCATTCCCCGTTACATAACTTATCGAAAGACGAAATATAAGTATCATGTCAAGGAATGTATAATCAGGGTATACACAATAAAGCTTCATGTAATTTTAGTCATCTAAGAAGAAAACTCCAAAGAAGGATGTCATTAGAGGATCTAAGATTATTAGTCCCCTACTGGTTGAAAACCAGTTTCGGGGACTATAGGAATGCGCTTTTCCGTCCGTCCGTCCGCAATTTCGTGTCCGGTCCAGAACTCTGTCATCCATGAAGGGATTTTAATATTACTTGGCAAAAATGTTCCCCATGATGAGACGACGTGTCTTGCACAACACCAGGACCCCTAGCTCAAAGTTCAAGGTCCCAATTGAAGGTCAAAGGTCAACAGGGCTTTTTTTTCCTGCCCGGTCCATAACTCTCCCATCCATGAAGAGATTTTGATATTACTTGGCACAAATGTACCTCATAATAAGACGATGTGTCATGCATAACTTTCAGACCCCTGGCTTAAAGGTCAAGGTCACACTTAGCAGTCAAATGTCAACATGGCATGAACAAGGTCTGTTCTGTGTCCGGTCCATAACTCTGACATTCATAAAGGGATTTTAATATCACTTGGCACAAGTGTTCCCCATGATGAGACGACGTGTCATTCGCAAATCCCGGATCCCTAGCTCAAAGGTCAAGGTCACAATTTGAAGTCAAAGGTCAACAGATTTTTTTTTTTCTGTCCGGTCCATAACTCTGCCATCCATGAAGGGATTTTAATATCACTTGGCACAAATGTTCCCCATGAGGAAGCAACGTGTCATGCGCAAAACCCGGACCCCTAGCTTAAAGGTCAAGGTCACAATTGGAGGTCAAAGGTCAATAAGTTTTTTTCCTGTCCGATCCAGAACTCTGTCGTCCATCAAGGGATTACAATATTAATTGGCATAAATGTTCCCCATGATGAGACGACGTGTCATGCGCAAACCCGGAATCCTAGCTTAAAGGTCAAGGTCACAATTTGAGATCAAATGTCAATAGGATTTTTTTCCTGTCCGGTCTATAACTTTGTCATGCAAAACAGGATTTAGATATCAGTTGGCATAAATATTCCCCTGGATGAGACAACATGTCATGCATAAAACCCGGGCTCAAGGTCTAATGTCAAGGTCACACTTAGAGACCAAACGTCAGATACAAGAATGGTTTTGTGCGGAGCATTTTTCTTGATGCATGGAGGGATTTTTTATGTAGCTTGGCACAAATGTTCACCAACATGTGACGGATTGTCATGCGCAAGAACTAGGTCCCTAGGTCTAAGGTCAAGGTCATATTTAAAGGCCAAAGGTCAAATTCAAGAATGACTTTTTCAGGAGCATTTCTTCTCCATGCATGGAGGGATTTTGATGTTTTTGAGTTCTGGGTTAACACCAAAAACAGTAAGTAGATTGCAGTCTAAGAGATCTCTTATAAATGCTTCTGAATTTATTCTAATAAAGAAATTGCAAATATCAGAACTTATTTCTGCATGGATGGATTGAGTAAATCTTGTGCTTTCACTTCTATATGCATCATACTCAGCTAATATATGTTTGTTTATATCCTCAGTTTCTATCCGACATTTGTTACATGAATAGATTCTTACGAAGTGCCGATATAGTAGTATTTTCACACTACTTATAGCATGGATAATTTCGCTGTTTGTATTTGAGAATAGCCATAGATGTAATGGTGTGACCGATTTTATGTATTGCTATAAATCTATCAAAGTCTTTATCACTGTTTGTTCTGTTCTGCCACATGTATGTTTGTTTGTTTGTTTTGGGTTTTAACGCCGTTTTTCAACAGTATTTCAGTCATGAACCTAACCAGTGTTCCTGGATTCTGTACCAGTACAAACCTGTTATCCGCAAGTAACTGCCAACTTCCCCAGATGTTTTGTTTGTATGTAATTGCCTTTTTAATGGTTCATTTCCATGGATATTCGTTTGGAAAATTTGCACCCTTCATATAGTTGACAATAAAATGAAATAGTTCTTATTTATACAGTATTTTGCATACTTCAGGAAATGAGCCGTGTTGGTTTTTGTAGCCTTTCATAGCAAACAAGTTGAGTCTGTAGTTGAAAAGTCTCCTAGAAAGAGTATTTGTCGGCATTGTGCACAGCTTTTGTAAAAAGCTCAGTTTTCTTTTACTTCTTAAAATTGATGTTTAACGAGCAATTATTTCCAACAATTAAAATGTCTAAAACATGTTTTACCATCTTGCACTGTACTGTTCCGTACTACTGCATTTTTAAATTATTTTCAAAATGTTGTTTCCCGTTGGAAGTGCCATTCATAACGAAATGAATAGATTATTTTCGATATTGTTGAAAAGTATCATAAACAGTATTACAAGTGCATAAAAGCGGACATAACAGTTCTTAGAAAAGGGTGTTTAATACAGAATAATAAGAATGTGCTTTTCAATTTACATGTAAAACAATATGTTCTTTCTATGCGTTGGTGACTTTCGAAATTCTTGTAAAATATTGATCTAATTCTTAAGATTGCTTCAACCACAACCATCTTAAATGTATGTGGAATGACATTAGTTCTCTCATTGCAAAGCAATAACGGGAAAATGAAAGGGATGAACGTTTAAGAAGAAAATACGAAATTAGCTCTAACACAGTTTCCGATGAACCGCAACCTCCTTAGCTGTTGGAACATATATAAAGTGTTCGGTCATTTCAATATTTTGGGGGTTTTTTGGGGGATTTTTTTACCGCCTTGGTAGCCTAGTGGTAGAGCGTCCGCTTCGAGTGCGGGAGGTCGTGGGTTCGATCCTCGGCCGCGTCATACCAAAGACGTAAAAAAATGGTACTAGTAGCTTCCTCGCCTGGCGCTCAGCATTACGAGGATAGTGCTAGGACTGGTCAGCCCGGTGTCAGTATAATGTGACTGGGCGGGATATCATGCCAAGTGTCTACGGCGTGATATTCCAGTGAGGCATTACTATGAAGTTGGGCATTGTGCTCACTTCTACAAGTAGACACCGTCGTTTATATGACTGAAAAATTGTTGAAAATGACGTTAAACCCGAACACACACACACACACACACACACACACACACACGCACACACTCAATATTTTTATGGCAACATTAATTAAGACGGATATATATTCGTTTCTTGGTTCACCCTACCAAGTTAGTAAAGGTGAAGGTTCGAGTTTTTAAAAATGATAATAATAAAATAAATCAAAACACAAAACTATATTGATTTTAGTTTTAATTTTATGTGGCTATGATTGACACTATCTAATAGTGCCACTTACATAAAATTATAGAAATAACTCATTTTTGACTCCTTGTAGTGTCATCGCTATTAGAAATCTGTCGTGGTGAGCAACTTATTGCCAAGTATTAAAGTGGTATATTGATATGATAATGCAGCTGCAATGGACACTTTTAAATTCTTCTTGGTAGAAACGTATGGCTCAATTTTAAAGTTATTTCTTGCGAAGGAATGTTTTATTCATTTTAATTTGTTTACGCTGGGCTGCATAGGTTTGGCCGTTTCCAGCCAAACTAATCAATCGATCGTAGGCCCAGCGAAATTTGAATTTTGAGACCAGTTGATGTCTGGATGTGTTCCAAATTATAAATTGTTGTTCTCTTTATAGAGAAGGGGCTTTAATTCAAAGCCCAGATGTTATTTTTAGAACATGTCTGGGTATTGGTGGAGTTATGTTTTTTTTTTATTGTTGTTTTTTTTTTTATTTTATTTCCCTGTTAATTCTGCCAGATTTTTAAAAGTTATAATGAATATGTTTAGATGTTTTGATATTGTTGACTGATAATTATAGAAATCATCTATAACGAGACCCGCGGCGCCCTTCCTGACTTACACACAATACATCCAAGGGACAACTGTCACGGCCATGAACTGCTTACACTCTACTTTTTTATTTAGAACTATACTAATATAATTAAAAACACACTTTTAGTTAAAATTGTTTTAAAACCGCAACGATAGCATGCATTATTACCTTTAAAACAGCATACATTATTTACGTTCGCGATATCACGTACACCAATGTTTCAATACTATCCGCCGTATCCTCTGTGACGAATTATTGACCTTTAAAAGGAAAACGAAAACAAATACTAATTCAAGTAAACACGATATTTAAGCCTCATATTTTCAATGTTTTACAAGACCGTTATTCAACCTCCTAAACATAAATACAACAAAATATTCTCAACAAGTAAAAGCATAAATTCTGACCACAAGAACTGTTAAGAGAACTTTCAATTGGTATGTATCCGATATAAAATGGCAATTTCCTGTATTGACAATTGTCTTTTACGTCATAGTACTTAATTTCTTGGTTACGTTTTTATACCTGATTTGCAAACAAATTAGCAATTTCTTGCCATTTTGTCTCAATTATGTAGGCTGAATGAGTCTTATTTTGATCATATGGTTCTATCAGCGCAGGAAGTAGGTAATCAGTTGTAAAATTGTTCTCAGTTTTCGAAGGAAATATGTACGAAACAAAGAACAGATTACGTCAGAAGTATGAATTATGAACTAAGGTAAAATGTAGGTATTTAGCTGTACTGTCAGTGAGATATTACAAAACGAGTTTTAGAAATGAGCCGCACCATAAGAAATCCAACATAGTGCGTTTGCGACCAGCATAGATCCAGACCAGCCTGCGTATCCGCGCAGTCTGGATCCGTGCTGGTCGCAAAGCCACTATGTTGGTTTTCTCATGGTGCGACTCAAATGAATTTTATATAATACTAATTATTTTTATTAAATTTCAAGGTCTTATTATTTCAATTTATATTTTGAAACATGCATCTGGGCACAAGTAAAACATTCCAAACACTGCAAATGCATGCATATTTCATTACATCTAAGGATTAATATTTTATCATATGCATTATTATGACGTTCTTTCAAATAATGTTTGCTTTACTTTTTGTATTTCAGTGCTTCAAATTGTATAAGAAAAATAAAAGGTAAGGTTAAATTTCCCGGATGCACAGAGTCATGCATCGCAAAGAAGGCCCGCAACAAAAAGAAACTGTAACGGAAAAATGTAGCAGACGGCTTGTTTAAAAAATCCAACAACAACATTTTTTATTGTAAGCAAAATACTGAAATGGAGAGAAATCTGTAAAAGCAGATTCATAACTTCCACACATAGATACGTTATACTAAATCTACTAAAAGTTTTCTCGGACATTTTCGAGATGGAATTAAAGTATATTTTGTTATGGCCGTAACTTGATACTGTAGATAATGATTACTCTAAAAACGTCTCTACATACATATAAAAATGTCTTTTAATCCTTATATACTGGTGTGTAGCGGTACAGCTAGACATCAAAGAAGAGCGTCATTAATCATTTGAGCCGTGCCATGGGAAAACCAACATAGTGGGTGTGCGACCAGCATGGATCCAGACCAGCCTGCGCATCCGCGCAGTCTGGTCAGGATCCATGCTGTTCGCTAACAGTTTCTCCAATTCCAATAGGCTTTAAAAGCGAACAGCATGGAGCCTGACCAGACTGCGCGGATGCGCAGGCTGGTCTGGATCCATGCTGGTCGCACACCCACTATGTTGGTTTTCTCATGGCATGGCTCATATAATTATATCTGTAGTTTTGTTTAACGTCACACCAACATAATTATAGGTCATATGGCGACTTTCTAGCCTTGAGGTGCTATTAGAAGATCCCCAGGTGCCCCTCCGTGCATTATTTCATCACAAACGGGCACCTAGGTAGAGCCACCGACGTTCCGTAGCCAGCTGGATGGCTTCCTTACATGAAGAATTCAACGAGACTCGAACACATATCGGTGTGAGGCAAGTGATTTGAAGTCAACGACTTTAACAACTCGGCCTGGGAGGCACATGATAATGTTATGTAGGGTAATATAACATTTGTATTTTCTAAAGGAATTATATATGTGCTGATTGGCTAAAAGTAATTTTGTGTACTTTTGCCTATTGTGCATAGTATGTTTAATATGTGTTTTCACTGTTTCATGGCCAAAGTTGCTAAATACACGTAACTGTTAATTTTGCTGCTTCTTGTTGTTGTTGTTGTTGTTTACAAATTTATTTCGAAGTATTACCTATTTTATGTTTCATATTACTTTATTGGGGACACCGTCATTTCTTTATATCGATGTTTGCAGTTTATGTATAGAAGGAGGTTTCTGTTAACGTATTCACACGTCAAGATAACTGAATCGATCTTTGTATTTACAAATAACTGATTCAGAAAATATTTTGTTAAGATCTATTGCGATTTGTTTTTAAAAATAACTGCAAATGAGAATAAATTCCCTGAAAGTTTTTGTTTTTGTTTTTGTTGTTGTTTTTGTGTGTGTGGGGGGGGGGGGGGGGGGGGGGAGTGCTTGTGATTAACGTCGTCTTTTTCAACTATGTTTAGTTACGCAATGGCTGAAAGGTTTGTACAATTTTTTGTAAACAAAGTTCACAATTCATCGTTTATTAATAATGAAGAAAACCACAGTTACTGAGAATATCTGCCTATTAATTGAGCATATATGAATCTATCGTAGAATGTGGTAAGAACTTTCCGCTTGTTTTCCTGTGTTTATTTCATTTACATATGTAAACATTTGGTTTCCAAAAACACCATTGCTGTATGGGTTACACCTGTTGCTTGGATATTTTTCTCTTATTTTCATGGTCTGGTTGCTTGGAAAATATTTCATAACATAAGGTCAATTATTTACTTGCCAAACAATTCAACCATTGCGCAGAGAAATTTATGTTGCCAGAAGTAAAATAAACATCAAATACGTCGACAAACTATTTTTCTTTATTACTTCATATATATAAAGCACATTGCGTAATATTTTTAGAATAGATACTTATAACTTTTATTATCAAAGTAGTTCAACTTCAGGTGTGAAACATAAAACACTTAACAATGTGCGAACTATTGTTTAATATTGTCAATAAAGCATGTAAAGGTCTCATTCTCAAATGCATGTTATTTCGAGTTTGACATGTTGAAATCTGAAGTTCTGTATAATGATTTGGGGAAGAATATTTTAACCTTATGGTCGTCACATGAAACTTAATAACTATAACTGTTTCACAAAGGGGAAACAAAATAAGTTAAAACATAAACACATATTCGAACCCTATTAAATTCTAGTTGATTTTAATCCATAGAAAAAGTCTTAATGAAGTCCCTCATTGCTCCGCACTTTGATTCAGACTTGTGATTTTTTTTTCTCTTTTATGTGCGTTTTTTTGCTTTTTTCTTTTTTGCTATCATGGCGTCTGTTCGTGTTCCGCTGAAGCAGGTGCTAGAACATGAGAGGCGTGTTGCACCTTTCATTGCCTGTCATAGACACACTGAGTCAAACTAAATTAAACTTTGCTGGTAATTTGCTTGGACACGTTCTGTCTTCTGAAAAGGTCTTCTTAAAGTTAGGTGGGGGTTATGTTTTTTAACCTTTACCATGCTAAATTTCTAAAATGGACTGGTCTATCATTCAATTTTGTCAGTACTATTTATTATTCAAAGGGGTGTTAATTGAAAATTTACTGACTGAATAGCGAACAGTGCAGATCATGATCAGCCTGCACGGATCTGTACTGGTCGCAAAGACAGAATCACTTGCCGCTTATGGACTGAATCAATTGCGTTTCACCCATATGTGGGTTCGAATGAAATCTTCTCAAAATTACTGTAACATGTACTTTGTACAATTGGATCGAAGCATCCTATTTAAAACATCGTGAGAGATAGTGTAAATCCAAATTAAGTATTAGAATATGAAAGTGCGAGTACAATGTGCACACAATGCGGTTAGTATCACATACTGAATAAAACATTTTTCGATAATTTAGCTAGATGATATGCAGTTTGTTTCTTTATAGGCGTCTATAAAAGTTTAATTGGCATTCTCTTACACGTGACAACGTTTAATAGTAGTGGGTAATGCTAATAATATCATATAACACTTTAATGCAAATTTCTTTGCAAAAATCTCTCTTAACATCATTATATGAATACACAGCCTCATAAAGAATGTACATTTGTGACAGTTTTTTTTTTATTATTTGACGACCGTTGAGCTAAACCGTGAGAAAAAACTTTACAAATCAATGCGATTTAAAAAGAGTATATACTTAAGTTTGCATTAGTGATATACAAAGCGATTTGTTTATTGATTATTGGAAAAGGGATTGTTTTGAAAGTTTTAATTTATTTATTGGCCTTTGGTATATACTTAAAAAACAAAAAAAAAATAAGGTTTCTGAGATATCCCTATAAAGTGCTAGTCCTTATCAGCTTTGTAAAGCTGTTGAATAACTAGATATAAGTGGTTTTCTTTATGTACAGTTCTTTTTTTCTTATTTCATTATTCAAGTACAAAAAATAAAGTACAATATTGAATTATGTGCAAGATTATAATATAAGAGATATAATTGAGCTTTCTCACTCAAACTTTGATTGACTAGCACGATTTGTTTGCCTCTTTTTATCAAAATCGATGTACATTTGTACATTAGCTCCTGATAGATATATTTGTATTTCATAATGGAGTTCATTTTAACGTTCTATGTATGAACTTTGCTTTAAAGTATAATTATAAGCTATCCAATAATCAACATTTGTTCATACAATACGGGATGGTGTTATATTGAGAAAAGTGGCGTCAGGTGCCCTTTCATGAATAAATGTTTATACAAATTGTCCGTTGTCCCTTTACACAAACGTTTAACAGACAGATCATGAAGAGGATGACAATAGTTTGAATACTTGTATGCAGATATGACCTACATTAGCGTGATTATGGACTGATATTACTTTACTTTTATATAACGTTAATTGACTGTTAATAATTTGCGTCCTAATTAATCTGAATAGGCGACAATATGTATTTCGACTGAAAATGTAACAACAACGACAATGTGCATTTTATTAAATGACATAGTTTATTTCACATTTGACGATCGATGACCTGGACGATGAGAAATATAGGATTGATCGATGCAATTTGAAAAGAAAATACATTTTAGCTTGCATTTTAGATATTTCAACGGCTGTGCGAAAGTTAATGAGTGACACGGATGACTCGTTTTAAATGAATATCTTAACCCTGATGATATATATTCACAGATATATTCCACATTTATGCGCTTACGTACGATAATGTGCGTTTTTTTGTGATCATGTTGCAACATTAAATAAACAGAACAAATATTATAGAGCACGAAATCATTTGTAACTACTTTTGCCTGAATACTCTAATGCATTTTTGTTCCTTAGTACATATAATGAATATATAGCGAAGGACATAGTTATATCATATTAAAGAAATTGAAATAATAAATACTTAAAAGGATCAACAAATATTATTTACCCCTTTATACAACGCACGATACTGGTATATGTATATAGAGCCACTCGGACTGAACACAATTTTAGTCCAACATAGGTTACAGTAATTTTCACGTTAATCGGAAATAAATTAAATCAAATGAATCTTGAACTCTTTGAAACAATGAAGTCGCAACTGCTAAAGAATCCAAGAGGTTATTAAAATACTTTTTGTCATTTTGCAGCTCTTTTTACCAACTATAGTAACTCTTTATAAAAATATTTGACACATTAAGGCAACAAATAAGATGGGAATCTTCAATCACCGAGTGTATGAAAGTGATTCATTCATGTCTTTCGTAATAAAGTAATCTCTATATAATATGACTGTGATTGGTATTTTTATTTTATTTTATGCTATGTTCATATAATTCAAAATATATATATTTGCTAAAACAAAGTTAAAATAACTATTTACTAGACAATTTAATACTTACAAGCGATAAAGTATAAAAACACAAATTAATGTAAATAAAGACTTACCTTTGAGTCATATCTATTAACAAAAACTTTCATCCACATTTTTATAATAAATCCAGTAAAAGATTTAAAACCTTACAAAACCTAGATTGATACAGTATAACATTATGTTCTTGATTAGTACTGAACGAAAAGCACTTTTATACTGCTCAACATTTGCAACGCCGATAAGACACGTTATAGTAGAAGAAAAGAAAATATTATTGAGCAATACTATCGTGTTCGAGGTGCTTACTGCAGTATAAACAGCATTTTAAAAACACAGGGTATCTTAAAAATCTAGTACAGCCATATTTCTTCAGTTTAAATCCAATATTTTAATTCGGCATACTGAATACTGAAAATTACTACTCCATTTTAGAATAAAAGTATCAATTGTAGGATTGCAAGATAAACGTGATTCATAAAACACATGTGCAAAAAAAAAAAAAAAAAAAAAAATACCGTGGCGATGTGAGAATTAAGAGGCATATCTACTTTTTTACAAATAATACGAACGTTTTCATACTTAAATTACTGCCATTATCTCATTAAGTTGATTTGTTTTGACTTATATCTACAGTTATTTACACTTATTTTACGTAAAAGTAGTTTCTAAATTTCGAGAGAAAAAGCAATATGCATCCAGAAACGTGCTCCTAAAAATTGTATTTCATACAAGAATTTCTTCCATATTTATCTAAACATTCAGATGAAATCGATATCTTTGTGATGGAAACAATCTGAGATTGTAATCAAAGTCTCGTAACAGAAACAATGCGATTGCATACAAATTAGCAACGATTTTACAGAAAAGTAGAACAAAACGAATTCGATTCTAATGCCTTCAGATGACAACTAAGCCTAATGTCTGCGGTTGTAAGTAAGATTGTAAAATCACATGATAAGATTTTTGTGTTACAATTTATCCTATAAGTGTAAATAAGCTGGTTGATATGTATTATTTATATTATATTTGAAAGAGTAGATACGTATGCAATAAGAAGATTATTATCTTTGCATCGAGAAACATTCACTCGTTCTGCCGAGGAACACTGTTTTTCTCCTAATGTCGCGCAAACTCGTACATAATTCTCGATATTAAGGTAATAACTTATACATTTCTGATTTAAGTCTTTCAATGTATGCAGCTTAATTGCAGTACGAATAATTTGAGTTCTGTCACTTCAAATGCATTTTAGAATAAAATAATGAAATCCAATACGCGCGTGTAGCGGTGCAGATGATGAAATCGCAACATCTCCAGAAGGATGCATGCTATAACATAAAATGTATCATTTTTGTTCACTGTGTTCTAATGAAAGAAAAAAAAACCAAAGAGCAATGCAACAAAGAACAACAAAACACATACCAGCTTTATTTCATCATGATGCCAATGTCTATTTATTCTTAAACAGAAAGCGATTTAGGTAAGTTTTGTTTTGTTGAGTTTAACTTCGCACCAATACAATTATAGGTCATTTGAAGGCGTTTTCTACTTTTGGTGGTGGACGAAGACCCCAGGTGCCCCTCCGTGCATTATTTCCTCACACATGGGCACCTAGGTAGAACCACCGACCTTGATTGCTTTCTCATATAAAGAATTTTACCCACCTAGTGAGGCTTGAACCCACATCGGTGAGGATACTTAATAATTAAACATACATGTATAGAAAGTTGGTGCTAGTTTCAACATTGACCGCATGATGTCACAGTTTTCACACGATATATAATCTTATTTGTATTTATGCTATATTTAGCTGTCTAACGTGTTTCTCCTAGCTCAATTTGCAGAGCGCAGATCTACTGATCGCGGGGTCTTTAGCTCGATATCCGAGTGAAGGAATGTGCTCCGTGTTTATTTGCCGCTGATTGTCATTGAGTCTGAAAACATTCGATCTTTGCCTTTGATTCATGTGTGGCAATTATCTTCGGAGAATTGTTAAAGTACGGAATTAAACAACAAAAAAGAAAAAAAACAGAATCAAACAAACATACGTATTTCCAAAATTAAATAATACACGGCAGGAAATACGGACAATTTCCCGCGGTATGAGCCGGGTATATATACAGGTACGTAGTTTATGGCGTACAGTATAGCTTCTATTTCATATTCAAAATCCGATTACCAAACACAGCGTGATACGTACACTAAAGCATTGATCTTATATTTTACAACGATCTATAGCATTAACTTGTCCTATTTAAACTTTAAATAATATTGGCCAGTTGATCGCTTGTGTACATATCAGTTGCCAATACTTTTAATCCTTCCGACTGTAAAATTTGATTTACAAATTATCATCGGGCCATAAATTGCACCTTGCTACGTGACCGTTGAAATTATAGATTTAACTAAGTCTCCATAACAGAAATAAATTAAAGTGTATTAAAGTATTATGATAATATGTGATTTAATATTGCAGAGATATATCACACTCTTTTGTTGCGATTTAAGTGTAACAGACTGAGAATATTTCAGCACTGATCTGTAATCAAACCAAAGACCATTGACACCTGAGGCGGTAAAGTTTTGTAATATGCTTTATGATTGATTGTTCGATATTAAGCAAATATTTCCATAGCTTTAAGCTGCTTTCCACATAACAGATAAATTTCATTACAGAAAAAAAGTTCTATTTGTACGTGGTCAAGTAATTTTGCTTTCATTATTAAAGCAGCGAAAATTAATAAATCGGTATAGTTTCAAATATTTCGATTAGAAAAAATCATGAAACCGCGACAACTAAGTAATTATAAAAATAACACAATTAACGTCGGTGCAAAAATGGTATTTTTCTTTTTTTAGTAATGGCCGAAAAAATGCAGAAAAAAGCAAAAATACTTAATAGCACATTACCGTAATTCCTCTTTATGAAGATTGTATTATTTTTGTAAAATTTGTCTGCGGTCTAATTATATATGCATATATTTTCTCCAAAAGGTGTCGTGATTCAGTTGAATTGTATTCAAAACTCAATACATTGCAGTTGTTATTTCTCAATTAATTAAATATGAATATTTTCTGTTAAACTTCGCGTACTTAAGAATACTGAAAATTACCGCTCCATTTAAGAATAAAAGTATCAATTGTAGGATTGCAAGATAATGGGTTTTATGTTGCCCCTTTTTGCATAATAAATCTGTGTATTTTTCATGGACCACTGTTCCAGTAAGTAGGTCGCGACGAGAACAGTATTTTAGTAATTAGTCGTGCGCTAGTTGTTTCCCTTTATATTTTGGACGCAATTTGTAATGAAAAAAAGCGTGAATTTCGTTTTAGGATTTGCCACGTTTGCATGGCCATTTCAATCCTTGTCAGCAATGGAACAACATAGACTTTCACTGAATGTATCCCGCCCGCCTATGCCCATATTCGTTGATATTGTTTATAACTTTATTGTGAATCAGAAATCTTTGCTGCTTCTGTTCATCTGTTTTTCAGGTTCCTGCATAGTAGATCTGTTTCAGATCATAGAATACGCCATAAGGAACAGTACAATAGCAGAAAGTGGTATTCCCACAAACAACACACACAGCTATGAAGTGACTGATCAATAATTTGGTCATGTAATAAAGTTTACGATCATTCTTTGAGAGGATGTATCAATAAAGTTAAAGATCATTCTTTGAGAGGATGTATCAATAAAGTTTACGATCATTCTTTGAGAGGATGTATCAATAAAGTTTACAATCATTCTTTGAGAGGATGTATCAAAATAATGACATGGATTTTGTGAGATTATTGCTATGAGAACTACTTTAGAAATGAAATGGAATACCCATACGATCAGGAACTTTAGTGTTAGTGCTGTTAGTAAATGTTGTTCGTACATGTTCTGTTGAACACCAGAAACTCAAACTGATAGATATATAAATATATATGTTAACGTTATTATTTGTCGCGGCTTTATAACGTTTTCATAGAATATTGATTCTAATTTGAAAATGCACTGTGGGAGTAGAAGAGTACCAAAGCCATATGCATTAATTTTAAAGCAATAGTATTACTCGGAAGTAATATTTTAATTCAGAATGGTATCATGTAAATTGAATAGTCATGTTTTTGTTAGTGTTCTATGTAGGGAAGGAAATAGCTTATTAGCCTTGGTTAATGGTACGCCACTTTGAAAAGCTGTCGACCACCGACCATGGTTTATATTTGTTCGAGGAAAATGTCATGAGTCTTACCAGTGTTAGCAGAAGCCTTGTCATAGTTTGTCGGCGTATAAGTCTCAATTGTGGGTCTGCACTTGCGTTTTAATGAATGCGTAGTACAATCTCTCGGCTGAAATTGGCTAGAAGCCGCTAAATAATTCAGTCGAGGACTGAAGGCCAAGGCATTTGTAGAATACTGTTTAAATATGAGTTCATTCATTATAACTAATTAAAAACAAAATGTCATTCCAGCATAGTCGGGTCTGCTGTCTAAGTCACTGTGTCATTACCTGACGTCGAAGGTGGACCTCAATTTGTGTTATTAGATGACGTCATAGGTTGAAGGCAGTAGGATTCGGTAGTTTGGAGACTCGACGTGATCAGTTTTCAGTTACTTTGCTCAATGGCAGGTCAGCTATAGACATCTGGGTCGCATGTTTTGCTCGCCCCCACGATACGTGAATTTTTCATTTGACTGACATGCCTTCGATTCACAGTGCAGACCTATCTTCGGGACCTTAGGTGCATAAATGGTCAGTGACATGAGTAAAGTTTTTCTTCATACGGTACATTTAACTATGATGAACACCGTTATTTCAAATTAATTCATAACACTTTTATATAAAGTGTATATATAATGCACTTACATGTACTTTCCTGTTCTTCTGCTCCCACTGGTTTGCGAAGTTAGGCATGGCAATTATACGAAATTGTTACAGAAAAATGATAGTCGTAGAGTATTGATATATATTTTAGCATGCTTGAATTCGTTCCCTTTTTCAGTATTTCGAGGAATAGTCTGAGCATTTCAATGAGTTATACATTGGCTACGGGAACACGTTTCCTCCTGACCTAGTTAAAATTGGGGAGGGGGTTTTTCGTGGGCGGCTCGTATTCCGTTTGAGAAATAAACAATCGAATTTGTTCACCGTAAAAAAAAAATGTAGCAGCTTTAACTGTATTATTTAATATACAGATTCGATTGTGGCATGTATATCAATTGATATAACGGCATCTTGTATAGCATTTGTACATATTTGAATAACATTTACATTTTGATGCCATATGTTTACTTTTCTATTATCAGAATGTAAAGTTGTTGATTACTGTTTTCTGTTAGAAGAAAGATACATTTGTACTGTAATAACTTCTATGTACAGTTAGTTTTTCCCCTTTTGCAGCCATCGCTGGGGATGATTGTTCTTTCGATTGATTCAAATTTTATCTTATATATTTAATGTATTCTGTTTGTACCTTTGCAGTGTCGCTGGGGCAAATGAAATTAGGTTATTTTCAATATACATCTTTAAATTAGCTGTTTGTATAGTATGTGCATTTCAAACATTATCTCACCTTGCCAGTTGCCATGAGAAATCTTTAAATAAAGTCGCGGCCTTTTCCCACTAAATTGTGTTGTAGTTTTCATTTATACTGATGTTTTAGTTGTAGTGGTTGTGACAGACGTATGTGGTCGGACGCTAACTCATCTGCCAACGAAATGATGATATTATCAGTCATTAATAAATTCATTCTTGTTTTCTTTTAAAATGGCTGATGATTTTGCGTCTTGCTAATGGCTGCTGTCATTCCCTTTTATATACGGTCCATTGATAAAATAAACGTGATTCATAAAACACATGTGCAAAAAAATACCGTGGCGATGTGAGAATTAACAGCCGGCGGTACTAGCTGTTTATTTATTTATTATTGTTTATTTACCTGACGATATCTAGATAGTTTAACATACCTTCGTTTATTCATTGAAAATGTTAATGTAGCAAGAAAACTGAAATAATTATTGATCTTAATACACATCTTTTCATAGGTTACAGCATTAATAGTTTACTGTAGAATTGAAATTTGTATGTAGGATTTGTAATGATCACAAATTATTTATACATTCTTAGTGATAAAAGATATAATGAATATATTTAGCGAAATAAAACTGTTAAATATTGCATTTTAGTCTTAAATTTGCGCTGAATAGCGTTGGAAAGAAAACCGCATTGACTGAACGAATACGAGTTATTTCCAATCCACAGAGTGTCATGTACATAACGGACATCAGATATTTAACGGCCATGCAGTCACACTTATTATAGATAGACAGTCTGCGATATTTAATAATGACAACTAGTCTATGACAGATAAACTGAATATAAATATGCAGGATATAACTTCTTGATACCCTAAAGCGTGTATGAATAAGATAATACAAATGTAAATTCTAAATGTATACAGTCGTAATTGACCACATCCAGCGTTTGAAAAAAAATCTCTTCATGTAAGGGTTCACAAAGTATGTCAGAAAATCAAAGTCACGAGTATTCAGCGAGTTCGGCTGTGGGAATAATGACATGGTCAATTAGGAGAAAAAAAATCACGCCGTAACGACTGAAATTGGGGGAAACTTACGTTGTTAAACAAGTAGTTTCTTTCATAAATATGTTACACACTATCGAAAAGTAGAAGACTTAAGTTTGCACATCTGCGTGCTGTGGGCTTCGTTTTGGGGAGGCTACGTTTCTGGAACGTGGCATTCCCTATTTGATAATTACCATTTTTTTTAAACACATTATTCAAAAACATATATTTTCAATTTTAATTAAGTTGAAAGCAGATCGATTCCCGATTTAGACAGTGATTTATTTCATATTGGGATGGTCTTCCTAGCGTTCTGATTGATTTAGATACTTAGATATTTAAATATATTAAGTATATATAAGTATTGTATATTTCATCAAGGATTTATTTTGATGATGCAATATTTCCATCGAAACACTAAATGTTCCTAGTTCAATGTCATTACTTAATGTTTACTTTTTTCAATTAAGCAATTTATACATAAATAATAGAAAAATGTTTCGGAATAGTTAAATCTAAAATTCAAATATGAACAAACAATCTTTGAACAGAATGTTCAAGTCAAAAGGATCTATTAGACAACGTTTAGAGAGTAGAAACTAATGCAGCTTAAATAGTATTCAACACCTTCTTAAATGGGTTAATCAAATACAATGTTTACAAAGCAAATAACTTAACCTGGCACGGGCAGCTAGATACAAAGATTTAACCTAACTCGACTCTTCACTTAAAGACCAGTATATCCATCCTATATTTAATCAAGAAGATTTGGGTTTGCATTTCTATTCCTACAAGATACACTTTTTAGTTTTCGTGCTAAGATAATGAAAAGTAAGGTATGAAGTATGAAGGCCTGCATATAATTAAGACCTGAAGGTTAAATGTATATAGTTATCAATACACTAGTATAACGAATATTTTTTTTATTACTCATTTTTCTCATACAATCACCGATGTACAATATAATGAAAATATTTTCCATAGTGGACGCAAGTTTTTAGCAAGTACTCCGATAAAAGCTGTTCCATCAAATATTTACATTCACTATATGTTTCGTATGGAAAGGAAAAAAGATGCGTTTATTTTCATATATACAGCATTGGCGTCCCAATGTGTTTTATACCCGTATAAACACACAAAAATGCATTTTATTCTTACACATTTACGTTGACTATGTGCTTTGTATAAAAGCAAAAGCGAAGTTTCTTGTTGGGTTAAACGTCTAACCGACACAGTTATACTTAGTAAAGCAAACCAAAAACACTTTAACCTTCTTATGAACAGTTAAATAATACCAAGGGCGACCCTTTCATCAAAAATTGCACGCTCTATCAGGCATCATAAAAATGCCGCCCTTTTAACTCATATTTTTGACGGTAAAGATCAAAACTGGAACAACAGGACTATGTGGTATTTATTTGGTTTAACGATACTTTAAACGTGTTATAACTATTGAAAGCATGACAAGTATTTTTATCTTTTGGGGACAGACAACAAATTATTCGGTCTCGGTCACAAACAATCCCGCGGGCTTCTGCAGACGTTAATACACAAAAAACGTGTATTATCCCTACTTTCTTACCATCACTTACACTGCGAATCGAAATCAGTAACCAGTTTTCTTTTCAAATCGGTACATTATGATAGTTTACATTTCACATAAAAGTTTTATTCCTACAGGTTTTCATATCTGTCTGTACTACGACTTCGAGATACCTACATTTATAGTTAATGCCAACTCTGAACGGGAAATTTCTTGATGAACAGAGATGTTTTATAAATAAAAAAGATTATCAGGGACAACTAACATAACTCCACTTTTGGTTTTTAAAACTTGACTATATTTTTCGTGGTTTCCATCCAAAGCGTTTGTAATTTAGCTGGCATATTAAACAATCTTTTCCGGTCGCAGGCCGGTATTGATTCTCCTTTACTTCCTTAAATATCTTAGGTGAAGGCCATTTGCTGATAAAAACTGTACATTTTGATTGGATGAAAAATTCCACAGGTTTTCGAATGAAATAGATCCTATTTTCTTAAGGGGTGTGCAGCTGCTCTGAGCTGCAATGTTAGACAGTATAATCCTGTGGAAATAGATACAGATAAAAAGTCAATTGAATGGTTTTGAGGGACAAAAAGTGAACTTGAATGTGAATGTCCGTGCTGGAAACCTACACCACACAACAGTTAACTCGAATGTTTGAAGAAACTAGAGAATTACCAGTCAAAACCACATTGCCATGGGAAGCGTAAATGACCTGTCGCTCGCAGTGAATATATCGCTTCTTTAAACACGTTGAACTTCTGTGAAAATAAGTAGTTTTTCTTACCTCACCATGCACGACAAACTCAACAGGAAATGCCGGAAATGGAATGTACAATAAATCGTTATTAGCGTATCCGCCGTAAATGCGATGTATACGTTGGACACGGTGTTACACCACATCAGTATTGAAACTGCGACAGAGTTTACCTGCCAACTCTGCAACTTTGATACGGTAAACGATTTACAGTCAACTCATCCCCTAGTCAACTCTTCTCAGTTTTGGTCATTTCGTATCCCTTGACGATTTCAAATTGGTCATTTCATCCCCCACTTTTCGGCTCCTCCTTTTTAGTTTTTTGTCACTGGTTCCTAAATTATGATTGATATAATTATGATGTAAAATATGTTTTCTGTAATATGTTCTGCATAAAAAAAAACATGAACATTTTACTTTAAAAACTACATGATGTTTTGCCTTTATAAATACCCGATCGTATGTAAAAGTGCAGAGTGCATAGACGTATCGTAGCTTAAAGTTTGCATTGACTAATGCGGCCGTCTGGTTCCAATCTTTTAGCTAACTTAAAGTTTAAATAAATGTATACCTTTTCGATTAATCCTTGTAATCATGTAGGTCTGGCCGATCAAAGATCAGCTCAGTTCTGTGTAAAGGAAGAAGCTTTTTGTATATCCAAGGACATGCAATTTAACAGAAAATAATGGATTTTAATACGAAAGACAATATGCATTGTTAATGGAATATATCACAATAGAAACAAAGTGATACAAAATGATGTAATATTTCGGTTTCATTTTTAAAAGCGTTTATTTGATTCCTGCGTTCGCGAAATATGAATGAATAATTGTAATGTTTTAATTAGTTTTTATCAAAAATGTTGTGTAAGTACACGTTTAAACATACACCAATGAAGGGCTGAACTTTTGCTGCAATTTTTTTGTCTACCTTGTTCTATGTTACACAGTAATGAAACGTTCTTTTTAAAAAATCCTTTTTGGATATCATTCAAAACAGCGGGTTTTATTTTTGCACCTGTGATGATAATACATATTCATAAGCACCTAAAAAAAAAAACCGAAAAAAAAACCGGTAAAATCAGAATCTGAATGTGCGGAAAAAAGTCACATTAGGACTATTTTCTTCTGAATTATAGCTGAATAACTAACTTTTCCGTCAGAAAATGCAGGAATCGCTAAGGGGCGCTTTAAGAGGCGCTCTACGTAACAATAAAATACGGAATTTATGCAAAAATATCTGTGTTCTCCGAGAAAAAAAAACAGTCTTGAATCTATAGTCATTTTCATTTGCGTGCGTTATTTATATATATATTTGTTTTTGTCTAAGGTCAGGAGCCTCCCTAAGTATGCCATTCTAAATTGAAACATTGTGTGTTAAGGATACTCTGGGGTTTCAACTGATATTTTTGGACATTTTTCGTTTTTATTTTATATAAATTCACCATTCTTTCTTCTATCATATGCCGAAAAAATGAATTTAAATGATAAAAAGTAAAAATTTGACGTGTTTACAATAACGGCTTTCTGAAAAGAACAACCAGGCTATAAAGCTTAGCATTTGATTTCCTGAATCTCAGTTATTATAATGTCGTCATCCAACGCTCCAGAGGGAGCGTTAATGGGAGTTATATTGCTTTGATGTAATCGAAATTATATGGGTGATTTCCATCAGGTAAATATAACCGATTTTGGCTGGCTGTTTTGGTGGAGAGGGTTAATTATTTGTGAATAAGTATCAATAATGCTCAAATTGTGGTCCTATTAATACATGGAATGGAAGAATGAAGTAGCCTGATTCGTTGGCAGAAAAATAAGGGAAGTTCATGATTAAGGAAGGTGGGACCTAAGGATTTAAATCTCATTATACATTTACGTCGTTTTCTCTGAACACAAATTCAAAACTACAAACACATCATGTTTATTCTTCAGAAATGTGGAGAAAATCATGTTAAAGCTGGTCACCCCTCGAACCCTTATGGTGTCCTCAAGCGGTGCTCTCCTTAAGAACATGTTTTGTTGATACAAAATGGTTACATGAAACGAAGTTGCTAGTCAGCACAGAACAATTGAGTTAGCAAAAATAAGAATTTAAAATCAGTAGCTGCATAAAACTTTATTTGCTTTATATTATTATCAATAGTAACAAAAGTCCTGTATTGTTATCAAAACAATGTATTGTTCGTGGTTTTTATTTAACCTAACACGCCGACAAAAGGAAATATATTTAGATTTGAAACATTCAACTCCTTTTAACTGCAGATTTTATCGCTTTGATTAGATGATTGATTTTACTACAACTGACCAAAAGATGACCATTCTACTTCAAAAGCGGGATTTAACACTGATAATGGTAAATTTAGGAAACATTTAGAAACGTTTATGTGAAGTGGTATGATTATGGGAAACTGAAAGCTTGTGTCCTTTTAAACACAAATGAAATTTGTAATTTACAAGCTGCTAAGTATATAAACAACGTTAGGATTACACACACATTTATATAATAGTAACAATAATAATAATGATGTGATATAGTGGTATACAGAAAAATATGAAAGAAACTCTATGTAGTTAAAGCTGTGAGGCCGACCTGTGTACGAGAAATATCAGAGCAATATCTAAACTGCTAAGTTAAAAAAGTAACACTAGAGCAACTAAAGTCATTGCGCATTGCCAACATTGGCGAATATAGCACAGGGGTTCGTAACAATACATTAGATCTGTCTAGAACATCATCTTGTCAATGACTATATTAAAGACAAAATTAAGACCCATTAATATATTACGAAACCCTGTGGAATACAATGGATACTATAAAATGCAAACACTATAAAATACACACATTTTAAAATACAAACACTCTATAAATTGCAAATACTATGAAATACAAACACTCTATAAAATGCAAAAACTATATAAAATACAAACACTTTAAAATACAAACACTCTATAAAATACAAACTCTATAAAAAAACAAAAAACACTCTTTAAAATACAAAACGCTCTGTAAGAAGTATTTCATACTTCTCAAAAATATAATATAATAGTATTATTCGCGATAGACTATGATCGTAAATCGAAGGGAGACAACTGCTACTTAAAGTGAATGTTAAAGGGGTAAACAGTGAATTTTGTCTTTGAGGCTTTTAGAACGTGTGATCGCAATGATATATTTGCATGTATTGAAAAAGGTAAAAACATGCACTATATTAGCACTTTTTATGAAAAACGTTCTTTTGTTCATAAAAACACGTGCAAACTGTTGTGTAAAGAGTATCTATATCGGTCATATTACTGTGCATTGGCGAGAAATGTTTATGTTTATTCAAAAAATAGTGAAAAAAGAAAACTGCAACATGCTGCATGCTATCAAACGATTAGAACACGTCATATCTGAGTGTTAGCAATATAATTTTTAATTAAATACCTATTTGTACCAGTAAACTTGGTGATTCCTAAATAGCTTAATATCTCTGAAATAAGTCCTCATGACTGCGGCCTGTGAATTTTCCTTATTTTTCTATTTTGATATAATAATGAAATTTTCTTATCTTAAATAACGGATTAGAAATGGTTGACACAATAAATTGCAAAATAATAAGTTCTGAATTTTTCTGACTTCCTATATTTCAATGGTTTGGAAATAATAAAACATATATCTGTACTTGTTAATTCAGAGATTTTCAGTCCTGACTTTAAAAACCTTTTACATGTTAAATATTACTGAAACGGCAACATGTTTCATTTAGCATTATCCAAATCATGTTTATAGTAATAATATTGCCTGAGTACAAATACTAGGCCAGACGGTATTCACATTTGGCCGGCAAATAGGTTAATAGCCAATAAATAGTGTTTGCATAATAGCTTGAAAATGACACTGAGTCCAAATAGGATGTTATATTTACATAATAACTCTGTATAAAAAAAGACATGCTCATTTAGAATGTGTTGTTGAACTTGGTTGACTTCCAGAAGTAGATGTAGGAAAAAACCATTAGTAAGTGCACTGTATTTACATTTGATTTGAATAAAACATCGATTTTTTGTTTTCATTTTTTGAGAATTCAGCAATGAAAATGAAACTGATTCTTAAGGCTACCAAAACTCCGAACCCAGTTCAGTGAGGTATATGCTCCATAGTGATGTCGTTATTAAAAATTAATATTTATGATTATATTAGCAAATTCATTGATTACAAATAACATATTTTTGTAGAAAAACTTCGGGAAAAAAGTTAAACAGAATACAGATAAACCTGTCTTTAAAGAATGTTTTGGAAAGTGGTCTATGTTCAGTTGTAGTAACTTCGCAAGACAGGTCAATTTACAATATTTATTGTTACATTAGAAGAGGATAGTGTGCAATTTATAAACAGTTTAGAGTAAGGACGCTTATTTGGTAGTAATCCTTAGTAGAATATTTATGACATATTGCAATAAAGCATTTTAAAAGAAGCAAGAGGTAGATAAAGAAATAAGTAACAAAGAATAGATTATAAACTGGTGGATCGAAAACATTTTAGTGTTATTCATATTGAAACTGTTTTTTTCCTGGTAAAATCTTAGTAATAATAATATAAAATGAAGTAAAAAAGTGGGTTTCATGTTAGGAATATCAACCACTTATTTTGCAAATTAGCAGAGTGATTTGAATGCCAGGGGCCTGTTACGCACATTTGTACTCTGAATGTACCAAGGTTATTCTAATTGATAAATTATTTTGTCAAACAACATCCTAATTCTCCTAATTCATTTCATATTCACTTTGTTCAAACCAGGCAGTACGTGCCTCATTGACGAGACATCTCGAGAATGCTAAATTTGCCTAACATTTGTATCAAGTTTCATAAAGATCCATGAATGGGTTACTTTATCTTGTGAACATATATTGATTAAAACTGTTAAAAGGCAGAAAGTCTATACAGTTACTGAAGAGATGGTGAAAGATGTGTACGCATCACTGCCCTATAATGATCCAGGTTTGTTTAAAATTCATGATGAACAGACAGTGGCGGGAATTTATGGATTGTAAAATAATTAAAGGGCAATAAATCTAAAGATATTGAAGTGATATTGATTAAACCGCGTATGTACCGCCGCTCTATAAATGATCTATATTTATGTAGAATTTCATGGAAGACCCATTTATCACAGGCAATTTCCATTTTTCCCCAAACAAATCAAGAGGTAAACTCTGCTTTTACTGTGTCAAATGGGATAATACGGTCATCTTGACGGACAACACCAACCATCCTTTTGCTATGGTGTTTCCGGCCAATCCAGATAGTTTTGAGGCTTAAGCTTTTCTAAACGAAATATTTCTGCTGTTAATTCCATATTCCATGAGTATATTGCCTTTTTCAAAGTACATGTCCAGCTACTAATTACTTTTACTATTTTATACTCTACGTGATTGTTCTTCGGCTACCAACTTTTTAATCAGTATATCAAACTATATACTCTCGTTGTATGTTTATAGCTATAAAGTTAAGAGTTTTACGGTTCTTTTTCACTTGCAACATATAATTTGAAGAGTTCTTTATAGAACTAATCGACAGGACGTGTTAATTTTTAAAATTTATGGGACATTCTTGCATTTCAAACGTTTCGCACCGGTGTTTGCAGATTCACTGAATTTAAAAATTTCGTAAACTTTCTGTTTTCATCAGCATTTGCAGTTAACAAATTACCATCAGCTCTACAAGTGATTTGTTAAATATTTCTAACAAGACTATGTTATTATATATTGCGCTTTTTAGAAGAGATGCCTAAAAGAATAAAAAATATAGAATATATAAAGATCAATTGTGTTAGATATTTTAATAGAAACAACGATTAGTACGATATCCATGTGTCCGCCCAGCAGTCTGCGCCTCGTTTCGGATTACAATGTGCAGATTACTCTAGATATAATCAGGGAATTGAAAACTGGCCAAGTATGAATAGTACATTCATCTAAAGGAAGAAAGAAACCTCCTTAGTCTTCAGAATGTATTGTTTGTCAAATCATCTATAGCAATTACATTAAATTTTGTGATTTAGTGCAAGAACAAGCCAAAATGCACTTCTGCAGAACCACTGTGACGCAAGATGTATTGACCTCATTACAAATAGAAGAAAGTATCGGTACTTGAACTTCAATTGACATTAATATTAAGTAGTAACGTCAAAAACTAAATTTGGCGACTTTCAACCTTTAATAATGGAAACCGAAGTTACTCATCCGAACATAGTCTTTAGGTCTTAAATGAAGTTTCATTCTTGTATCAAACAAAGCTACGACTTATGACGCGAGTGTATTTTCCTGATTAAAATGTTATTAAACATGTTGAGAGGTAGTAAAATCTTAAACCAACTGCTATTAACATATCATATCGCATCAGATTTATCTCTGAAATATTGGCCACAAGCACTAAACATAAAATGGTAAAGGATTCATTTACTTTTATGATTTTACACCCACGTCTTGGTCTTTGTTAACCACGGTGGGAACACGTACGTCGGATGCAGTGGAAAGTGTTTGTGAAGCTCCCCAGTGGTGGTTTTGCCGCTGATCGTTCCAAGACGGTGCCCCATTGTGTTTCTTTAGTCATTCGCTTCGTTCTAGTATGTTTGCTTTGTGTGAGTGTGTGTTGGTCGTGTGAACGTTTGCGTCCTGGGTTCAGGTTTGGGGAAGCTGCGGGGTTTTTTTGTTTTTTTTTTTAAGTGGCTTTCCCTCTTTGGATATTTATTCTTGCTTTTTCGTGAGCTGTTCTTGCAGTAGTGCGATGCAGTTTTTCATTATCTAGGTGTAATAACAAATGGTTACTATAACAATCACTTGGCATTAATCTTGGATGTTTTTTTTTAAAGTGGCTTTCCGTCTTTGGATTTTTATTCTTGCTTTTTCGTGAGTTGAGCTGTTCTTGCAGTAGTGCGATGCAGTTTTTCATTATCTAGGTGTAATAACAAATGGTTACTATAACAATCACTTGGCATTAATCTTGGATGTTTTTTTTTAAAGTGGCTTTCCGTCTTTGGATATCTATTCTTGCTTTTTCGTGAGTTGAGCTGTTCTTGCAGTAGTGCGATGCAGTTTTTCATTATCTAGGTGTAATAACAAATGGTTACTATAACAATCACTTGGCATTAATCTTGGATGTTATATTTGACCCGAGAAGATTGTGACAGATCAAGTTCACATGAGTGGGGCCCGGTCAAATCCAAGAGACGTATTTTTGTTACCTGGTATAAACAGTAGTAATTCTATTTTTTTAAATCTTAGAAAAAAAATTTCATTTGAAATCCGTCAGCCGTTCATTTAAAACACTAACTGAAATTCTAAAATATGGATATTATTTAAAAAAAGTAATGACAATTTTAGAAAATAGCGGACCATAATTATGGGTAGACTTTTAAGCTTATCGCGTCACTAGCACGCATTGATGTAACTTATTTACAAACTTATACGTAATACTATCTAATTGTTTGGTTTCAAGCACGATTAAAATAATTTGTATGGTTATTGCTCGAAATGTTCTCAAATGTTATTTTCATCGTGTAATAAATCTAAATGTCATCTTCGGTATTAGTTTGCCTAGCAGAGTTCATAAGGTCATATCTTTGGAAATGAACTTTGAACGCTTGCCCTGCTTACATTCATAAAAGCATGAACACAGGTAACTTGAAGTGTCAATTATCGAGTTGTAAACTTTCCTAGATTTGGTTTAACAAATTAAGAACAGGGTTGTTTGTATCTTTAATCTTAAAGTGAAATTTATTGATTACTTTTTCATCATAGTGGAATTTGAAAATCGCGAAGCTATTTTCAATAACGGCATAAATTTTAAGACATTTCCTAGAATTTTTTTCTACGGAGAGAATTTTTTTAACTTTCACATATATCTTTTTCAATATTTACTCTATCAATTTCAGCGATCGTTAGGGTAAAATCATTTATGTTTTAAGGTATAGACAGGATAAATGAATGACAAATTTGAACTTGGTATTTAAACTTTACAGCCGGAAACATCACGACAATTTAAATCTATCGACAAATTTCTTATATCGGTACTTCCTAATATATAAAATTACATAATTTATGCAAGTAATCATATCAATTTGAGAAATAATATTTTTTATGTCTTATGTCTTATGTATTTTCATTACTTTTTCATCTTCTTACTTGTAACAGGCATCTCTGTTTGCCTTTCAAATAAATATAATCCGGCTATCACATTTACATTTGATTGCCTCGAACCATCTGCAATTATGCACTTTCATACGTTACCCCAAAGGAAAATCAGTAAGTAACAGAACAGGGAATGCGCACAAGGTTGTGTAGTATAAACTACTGAAAATGCCCGGTGAAAGCTGGAATAACCCTGGCTATATTTTGATCTTTGAAAAGTATGTCAATAAGTTCACGCGCTTGGATAATCGTAAGAAGAAGAAATAATTATACAAATTAGAGAGATAATTTACTATTTGTAGAAACAAGGTAATCAAAATCATTAATGTCATCATCATCATCATCATCATCACATGTTCTTATATAATCCCAACCACACATTAATAATTGCATCAATAGATTTTAATCTGGGGAAAATTGAATTATAAGAGACTAGTAACAATTTATACATATATATAAAACTATCCTAAATTTATTTTTACCATGCAAATGATGTTAATCATGTTACCAAATATAGTTGGTTAAAACCTACCTTAAATAAAACAGTAGTCTTTATAACAATAACATCTGACATTATGTATGGAAGACTTGTATCATTTCCCAGTGTATTTGAAAATAAAACTCTTACTTCCATTTGCATGTTTAACATCTAAAATAATTTTATGTTTTAAAACCAATGCACAAAGTGTTGTTTACAGTTTTAAAACACTTCCCAGATTCATAAAAGAAGTTTAAAGGAACACTACTCGGAGTACAGCTTTTCCCTACGACGGTTTAAAATTTGAAAACAGGAAATTGCCGCCAGATGTATAATTCTATGATCGGACAAAATGAAATTCAACTTTTCATTTTCAAACAAATTTATAAAGTGATTATCTATTAAGCTAGCTTTGCTGAGTAAGTCATTCCTTATATCGAGATATTCTCTACAATAAAACAAAACATGTTTTTCATCCCCAACTACATATTCTTTAACACAGAAAGGACATACTCTATCATCTAGTAACTTAAACCTTTCATATCTGCCTATTTCCAGGCGAATTGGCGCTACACCGCATGTATACCTACCTGTCCCAAGAAAATATCTCATTGCACGATTATGGACAGCCTCAATGCATAAGAAGGTTTTGGTACCCAATATAGGGGCTCCATATCCAAATACTGGCCATACGACAGAGTTATAAAGTTAAGTGAATACTTGAAATGGCATTCCGCCAGTATTGTGGAATTTTGCAATTAAAAGGCCTAGGGCTCTACCAGCTGATTGTGCAACATATTTTGCTGTTACATTTTAATTTAAAAACTCATCCAACACTAAACCTAGGTAAACATACCTATTTGCTATATTGATAACATTATTACCACACCTAAAATTAAATGGTGTGCATATAACAGATGGATTTCTAAAATGCACAATATTACTTTTGTTTACATTAACCACCATATGATTTCTTACACGCCAAACTGATAATGTGTCCAGCATATGCTGTAAATCATTTTCATTGGATGCCAACAAAACAATGTCATCAGCATAAATAAGTATAGACAACTTCGAACCATCACCTATATCAATTCCCAGATCTAGTGCTTTCAGTTCTAACGCTAAATCATTAATAAAACAATTGAATAAAACTGGTGACAGTATACAGCCATGTCTTAGACTAATTTTTACACCAAACCAGTCAGACTTATATCCATTTAATTTCACACATGATTTAACACAACTGTAAAGAGACTTGATTGCCTTAAACATTTTACCGTTTATGCCTAGGTTGCTGACCTTTTCCAACGAACATCCCTATGCACAGAATCGTATGCTTTCTGAAAATCTATGAATGCGGTGGAAGTTGGTAGTTCTCTTTTTAATCTTGTTTCAGTTATGGATGTTAATGAGGAAATATGATCTATTGTACTACGATTACGCCTAAAACCATTTTGTTCATCAATAGTTTTTCATTACTTTCTAACCATAGCGAAACTCTTTAGTTTAACACTGAATATAATTTATACATTTTAAGTGCCAAATTAATACCACGGTAGCACATCGGATTTCTAGGGTCGGTCGTAGAGGATTTAGAGATCGGGTTTATAATCCCTTTACCCCAATCAGTTGGAACTTTGCCAGTTAAACAGTAAACTAAACCATAAAAAGAATATGTAAAAATGAGATTGCAGTATCATTCTTAAAAACTTCAAATGGTAGCTCGTCAATTCCATTAGCTTTGTTTCTCCCTGAATTTGAGACAGCTTTCTTCACTTCAAGAATAGAGATATTATCATTAAATTCTGAAACAAAAATTAAGCTTTCATTTACCTCAAAATGTTCAATTGGAGTACTGCAGTCTTCACCAAATAGTTTACTAAAACTTGTTTTCCATGTATTTAGTACTATATTTGTGTCAGATACAACTAAACCCTCCTCAGAGACTACTTCTATTCGTATGTTTTGTTTTTTATCATTAACCACTCCCACCTTCCCAATTGTTTTCCAAAACTTAGTTAACTTTGATCTTTCTCAACATAATCAAGCATTTCTGATTGCAGATGATACCGGTATTTTCTTTTTGAGTTTCGCACTTCTTTGTCAAACAATTTACGACATTGCACAAATTTTGACTTCAAATATTGTTTCCGATTTTTTTTGACATTTCAACAATTCTTTCTCAGCTATACATACAACATTCCAAAGATTTGTTAAAGTGTCATTCCACCAGGGCTTCCGTACACGCCTGCGTTTTCTTAGAGATGTATCAAAACTATTACTAATCGATTTAAATCGTATTATTTGCAACATTTCACTTTTAACTGACTGACACAGTGCATTGTAAGTGTCATAAATATCATTCTGCGTACGAAAGCCCTGTTCGACATCAACAACTGTATTATGCAAATCCAGCTTTATATCTTCACGTGTTAAACAATCAGTTGGCATAGAACTCATATCAAATTTAATAGAGTCTGTACAAGAGTCAGAAGAAAATTCTCTTTTACCATAATCCAAAGAGTAATGTGAGATATTCCATGATAAAAAGAATGATCTGGGATTCTCAAGGATCCCTCAATACCAGCAGACTTTACAAGCTCTGATGATCTTATAACATTAAAATCCTGAAAATAATCTAAATCATCATGGCTTATAAAACAATAATCAACTACAGAGCAACATTGTGGTTTTATACAAGTATAGTCATTTTTATGCAATTCCTTCCATTTAACATGCAAAAATTTGAACTTATTAAAAAATTATTTAAAGCAGCACCATATTCCATGTTTGAAAAATCTACTACATCTCTATTCTGTAAACAATCAACTCCTGGTTCATCTCCACATCGGCTATTAAAATCGCCACAAATATTATTATAACGCAGGGCTTACACATCCATGAACGCAAAAATGAATTCGGATTATGATGAATGAAAGATGTTATAAACTATCCAAAAGGCAAAGAAATTACTACAGAATAGAAAGCTGAAATTGTATACAAGCTATTTTCATTAATA
This sequence comes from Mercenaria mercenaria, assembly GCF_021730395.1. Taxonomy (NCBI): domain Eukaryota; kingdom Metazoa; phylum Mollusca; class Bivalvia; order Venerida; family Veneridae; genus Mercenaria; species Mercenaria mercenaria. Next base: position 57,614,736 of record NC_069372.1, read on the forward strand.
TATACTATAAAACCTTTCTTTTTTTTTTAAAAAAAAGGACTTAATTCATTCAGAACAGATATAAACACACACACATATATATATATATATATATCTTATCCTGTATTTTCTACAAACATGACACAAAACTTAAAACAAAAGGGAGTGTCATGGCTGATGCAAAAAAAACCAAAACAATTATTTTCAGTCTTTCAACAAACACACTACAAAACCAGGTCAAAAATGTGTACCAAACTTTTAGTGGTTGTTTATGCCCCAGTATGCCTTGACTAATTTTACGTTGAAATTATTTCCTGACTAAAAAGTGCTACTAAAATGCCTTGCACAGAACTGCCATGTGGTTTCAGGAAATATGGAATTAAACTTAAGAGCAAATGCTCTACAGAGCAAACGCTACTAAAATCTAAAAACTATTTGAATCCACCATTATGCGTCTACTAATTTTTACACGCCATTTCCTTATTTAGACCAGGCAAAAAGATTCCGACTCGCCTTGGCGGGACGGTTTTACGACAGGACTTTACTATGAAACTAGCTAAAGCTCCACAGATTTCTAAAACATAAGAAGTGAATGCCTTCATTACAAATATGAGGCCAGCAAACATACAAGGTGACTGGCTTGTTGAAAAGTGACCAATAGAAATAGGTCTTTCAAAACAGATGTTACCCTCCTTTATCCGCTACTTTGAACAGGAAAAGTGATAGTACAGGGAACAAGATTATCGTCATCATTTATAAGCAAAGAGAATTCAATGACGAGGAAAGAAAATTAATGAAGAACAAGAGTTCATTGAGGCGGAAAGAACAATTTGTTTCCATTTCTGTCTTTCCTCTCATAGAAAGAACAAAGCCAGCCGCATTCTCGTTTTCATAAAAGCTAACATTGAACCATATTCAGTTGTTTAGAGTCCGTTCATGAGAGAAATGAAAAGTGCAAAATTCCTACCACAAGCTTTAGCAGAACTTTATAAGAAATGACATTAAATGGTTCACGATCCTAAAGATACAACTAAGAGGCGATATTTCACGACCAACGTTAAGCCAAAACAATCTTTTAAATACCTGTAAATTATCCGAAACCACGAAACAACATGACGCAAATACTTCTAATTTACGAGGACAAATGCTCAAACAAGTATTTAAATTACCAGAAAAAGAACGAAATGTTTAACTATATCTAATGGCCATCTCCACGAAAATATTCTCTAATGATTATAACTTCAAATGCAGACAAGCCTATTTCTTTACTTGTGGTGCTACATTTATGACTGAATGTCATGTTACATTCGAATTAAAACAAAATTTCCAGGTTTTATTGGTAATACATATTTGTACTATATACAGATACGACGCATGTATTACGTGTGTACTATTTACAGATTATGCATAGTAATGTGATAAAAATAAACATGTTTAATTTTATGTTAACATAAACTTTATGTAAACATTGTTTTTACACTAAAACGTGAAAAGTTGGTTCAAAATAAAATTATGACGTCTTTAGAAAAGTGATAAGAGTTTATAACAAAATACAGACATTATTGACCAATTATTCATTTGCACGGACCTGAGAGTAGTCTGTTTTTTATAATTACAATTTGAAGATATCCAGTTTTCAAAGGGCGACAAAATTGTATATATTTGAAATTAATTATTCCTATAATAGCAATACAATGTAAGATATCTATCACCCTTTAATGTGTATTCAAATTGTTACATAAGTATTGAAGCCACCCAGAAATGTTTGTATTTGATGACTCATATAAAACGAATAATCAAATCTATGCCCTTGGTTGGGGTCGGCCAAGTTTTAAATACATCATAAAAGATATACATCTTATATTATCTAACGATTCTAGTTTCAACAGTTGCTGATTCTGTTTTCTAATTACTTATAAATTTTGATTTTGTTTTACAACCCATTTATCTAACTAATTTAACGACAGAAAATGTTATGTGATACTGTCAAAGTATTCTACAATTGTATAAATTAATTATGTCTGTTAAATATTGGCTTCACAGACAAACTGAAAAGACGTTGTGCTCTCCGAATCTGTTAATACCGATACGGCATACGGATGCCATCTACTCACAGTTTCAGCGGCATGTCCATTAGTATTTTGTTTCGTACTCATTTTGCATCATCGAGCCAGTTGATCGGCTGTCCAGTCCCGAATCAGTAGGACATCCAAATCCATGAAATTGTGTCCGAAGAATACAAAGAAAAATTGGAAAACATCAGGTCGCCCAGCAAGACATAAATGAAAATGTTGCAGGCTCGGTTTGATTGAGCCTGTTCGTAGACGGTAGTGGAAATAAAGCTACCACCCACGCCCTGTAGTCCCTGCTTGAACAGAACTCAACTTTACAAGCGTCATCTGTAAATATCAATCCAAACTGCTTTGTATGTATAAAACACTAATATTTAAAATTAGGTTATGAAGGTAGATGATTATATAATTTTGAGAAATTAGGTTATGAATGTAGAAGATTATATAATTTTGAGAATTAATAATACAATTAAGCATCGTTTGTGTACCTTCTGTTATACATTTATAATATGGCTCATGATGTCAAAAGCATAAAGTTAAATATTCGTTTCCTTCGGCTATTAAATTAAAAACATTCGGCTGGCCGCAGTACTCGTTTCAATATTTAGTGTTTCATTATAAACATCTGACACATACTTTAATAGAGTAAAGCTTTTGTGGAAATATTCAATTTTTAACATTTGCTATTACCTTTTCTGAAGATATAGCTGATAGAAAATAACTGTGGTGAGAAATTTGCTTCGAAATATTACAGGAGTATATAAAAAAGCCGACGCAGCTGTAAATTAAATATTGTAATCTGTTCCAAGTCTGGTTTTCTGGCTAAGCAGGCGAAATTGAGGTCGTGACCCCCTACGGGGTTCAGACTCGGTATCTTTTTAATGAAAGATGTTACCCTTTTCTCTAGTTTGTGGTTAAGACCTCAAGAAAGGTCATGTGCTATTTTCCAACAAGGATAGTCAAGAAGTTGACGATCCTTCCCTATTTAATTGAGTAAGACATTCAATAGGCAGAAAAGATTAATGTCATTATTGGAATAAATCGTTCATGAATTACATGTAATCCAAGAAAGTAACGACACTGTAAAGTCTGTTAGTGATACTACACCATTTAAAAACTCATTTTACTTTCCATGACATTTTTCTCCATGATTTTAAGAAATATCATAACGTTTTTATGACATCAATTTTCCGAAGGATTAGATTTAAACACGTGTTAGAACCATTAGTGTTAGACTGAGAATACAGAATGTTAAAGGTGATCTTATGGTTATAATACCACCGCAGATAAATACGTAGTCCAATAACTTTACAGATGCATGTCAGTCAGTTCATTTTCCTTAGTCTTAAAAGTTCACCGTAAAATCACTGTATTCTATTGTTTTACTATAAAGGTACCATTTATACATGATTTACATAGACTATTTGAGAAACATTGAGAAATACAAGCTTATTACTACAGGTACAAATTGACAGTGCCATTTAAGTGTTTACTATCTATAGTTTTGCTGACAATGTAGATGAAAGCACAGTATTTTAGTTTCATTTAGACCACACATTTTTCTCCAGTGTAAATAAAATATTACCTGTAATCTAAAACTTTGAAATAATATTGAAAGAAAGTTGACGGAAATAGCAAAGTAACAGAAAAAGTTGAGAAGATAAACTAACTCACCAAGAGCCTGTCATTGTGAAGTACAGACGTATTGTTGCTGTACTATCAGAACGATTATGCATTTATGTGGGGAAAAGTAAGTCACTAGGTTTCGATGGTTTTTAAAGACAAAGTATATCCACCAGTTGTTATACATGGTTTCCCACAAGTGAAGTGGTACAAACAATGATTTTTCACGGGTATGTGCATTATGACATTAATTGCTATTACCGAGGCCCCATTCAAATTAATAGTACTATCACAAATAATCAATAACTTAGATTCATTAGAAGGAAAAACATTTATGTTACAGTCTAATTATATAGATTATATACAATATCTCTTTTTAGTATAGCAATAGGTATTGAATTGTAGTAATTGAATAATTCATGTGTTACATTAAGAATACGTGTTTCAAAGCATCTGCATTTGTTTTTATTTTCTAATTTTAATTTAGCGATGTGACTGAATTTTAGGTGTGTATCTCGCCAAGTCGTCTGTACGGAAAACTTGCATCTTACGACAAACAACACAATACTGGAGATAGCTCGAAAGGCATTCAGGACATAAAAAAATTCTGATGTGAACGTACACGAGTTTCATGGAACAGAGTGTATCAGGCAGAAGGCAAAAACGAAATTATTTTGTTATATTACAGTTAGCACTGATATAAATGTGCAGCTACTAACTGAGCAAAGGCAAAGTTCCAAATCCCGCCCCCGACCACCGTCCACCTATCGCCGAAAAATAAAAAATATGCGCAAATATGTGATGCTGAAAATATTAAAAGTTCCTTAAGTAACAGTAAGTTACTCCATTACTCCGTATGTGTGTATAGTATCTCTATTTGTACAGTGATGCTTTCAGTTTTATGTCGTTTGCTTTAAGGTACTTTCAGCACTTATTAGTATAGAGATAATGATCAGAAATATTTGGAATCATATAACGATTATATTAAGCACATCACTGCCCATAAGACTGTGTTTAGAAAATGTTATCTTAAGACTCAGGAAAAAATCCGGTCAACTATGTTAAGATTGCATTAGTTAGTAGCTATTTTTACTGGTGGGGTATCATAAAAACCCGCTGAAATAAAAATTTTGAGCTTAAAATGTTTTCAATGCCAGAATACTATAAGCAACATGACTGTTTGCTGATTGCATTGTGAACTATATTTAATTATGTTGATATAATGTTTTATGATTATCAGGCAGAAGTAAATACAATTTAGTCAACACATTACAGGTGACGTTTAATTAAGATAGCAAGCGTTACATTTTATTACATCTTGATTTACTATAATAATAATTTGATTTATCTATTTTCCTGTCATTTATAACATTTCTTGTTTGTATAATGAATATGAATAAAATTCTATATTAAGAGTTAAATATCTTGATTTTGAAATTTCAACAAAAGTGGATGGGGTAATTTAACTCCTTATTAAATAGAAGAATTATCTTTTTATAATGAATGAAATCTGGCCTAGAAGGAAATGCTGTCTTTTACTACCCCTAGTATCTATTTGTCATTTACAGTAGAGTTAAATCCTGTGTGAGGCAGCTAAACACTCTTTCAGACATTTTTAATACGATGGGCGAAATATGCCCCCCGATCCTGTTTTCATTATACATAAATGACTTGTTTGAACTACAGTCGAACTTGAATGCAGGTATAAACCTTGACCAGCTGTCTCTATACTTGATTCTGTTCGCTGATGACGCCGTTATTTTATCCGACTCCACCGAATGTGAATAGCTTGAAGCAATATTGCGATAGTTAACATCCAAAAAAACCCCACAAATTAGGGTATTTAGAAAAGACGGACCGACAGCAGCAGATGAAAAATGGTATTACGGAGATGAACAGAGCGAAGTGGTTAATAGTTTTAACTATCTAGGCTTGATATTTACGTGATATTTCGTTTAGAACAGCGACAATGACACTTGCGGGCAAAGGGCTTAAAACAGTAGGGTCACTTTTTTCGTTAGTCAGTAACATAATAGTCCCAACAAATATTATGTTTAATCTCTTTGACTCATTTGGGATGACTGAAGATTGAAGAGCAATGTTGACACACTTTTCATACCAAACAAAAAGAATATACCATGCATATTTAAAATTCTTTAAAGATTTGTCAAACCAGAACTTCGTGTATTTTTGGGATAGTTGCTCTTTCGGAATAATGAATTGTTAGAGAACAAGAAAACAACTTTTGACTTTTCCGCAAAATGTGTACGGAAAAAACTAGAATTGTGTCCACTGGATACGGATGTCCCCGCAAACTGCGCAATCCTCCAAGTAGCAAAGTTCTTAGTACCTACCATCTTCACATGAAGGATGTTTGACTAAAAGTTTGAACGAAATTATATTTAGATAAAGTTGTGTATCTGACCAACTTTGAATCAAGTACTTCAAAAATTGTATGAGGAGTAGAACACACCAGATTTCTTCACTATGGACTATTAGTGAAATTAAAGGGTAAGGAAAGCCTGATAATAAGTTAGTTTTATATGAAACCCATGTTCAAGTTTTTTATAACGCTGAAAGAATTTGAAAAAGATATGGCAGTTTGAAATTTCAGAAAATAGCTGATCATGGAGGCAGCCATTTTAGTGTGTTTATGACGTCATTTACACACTGCTGAATTTTTTATTTAGCAAATAACCTTTTAAATAGGTTAATTTTCTTATGTTCTTGAGTGTAATGTGTAAAACATGATAATTTCTTCCATTATAGCTGGAAAAGTAGAGAAATTATTTTACTGAAATAAGTATATACAGTTCAAATGTGAATCTAAAACTTTAATAAATCCGCCATTTTGTTTTTTGTTGCCATGGAAACAAAATGGCCGCCAATTTGACTAAATATTTAAATGCTCATAACTTTTTTCATTTTTAGTCCGATTTTGAAAATTCTTTCACTTCTTTAAATGTTTTAAGAAATCCCAGCTGATGAAATTAACATAAGAACAACGTTGCCTTTCCCTTTAAGAAAGGGCAATAACTCAAGAAAATAAGTTACAGAAAACAGTTCATTATTTATGGTCATTTTGGACAGACAAGATTTTGGGACATACGTACGATCAGCAGCAACGTTGTATCCCCACCCCTCAAAATCAATATGGGCGCATAGCAAAAATGTAAAAGAATTAATAAAGATAATATTGTAATTGTTTGGTACGCGTATTACCTTGATTTTGTTAAGTTCGTCCCTGCTCAAACCTGTATATCATGTTTAAGGCAGGATGTGACATGTAGACACGTGGCTTGTGGTTTTAGAACATTTTATTGGTATGTTCATGTACCATTTCTTTTAACCGCGGTGTTCTCGGAACCACAAGAAAAATGTTGTGAAAACAGAACAACGATACTCGTAGAATTACACGTATTTATCAAACAGGTGAAAAAATAAATGAGCCGCACCATGAGAAAACCAACACAATGCAGTCTGGTCAGGATCCATTCTGTTCGCTTTCAAAGCCTATTGCAATTAGAGAAACCGTTAGCGAACAGCACGGATCCTGACCAGACTGCGCTGATGAACAACACTTGAATTAATCGAAGAAATAGCATCCGACATCTTTTTCACTCGTTTTCAAAAGTTGGTTTATCTTTCACTAGACTTTATTAATACAAACTCAATTTTTCCTTAGTGAAGTGTTGCCGTTCTAATGGCAGGAAATAAAACTTGAATTCGTTGTATGATCGACTGTCATATTGCTCACTTTCTAAAAAATGGAAAACTTCAAAGTGGACGGGAACGAGACTACCGTCTTCTGAATCTCAAAATAAAGTCACTGAAAAAAAGGGTTAGAAAAGATCAGGTTTTCCCCTTTACATGTTACTATTTGATTTAAGCATCCAATGGTGATGATTATCAATTCAAAGTAAAACAAATTACCTCAATGAACTAAATATATTGTCAATTGTTGTCACTTCAAGCAATAATTAAAGCTATAATGACAACTGGGTAGTTTATACCTGTGTTGATAGCATTTTAGGTAAATCTTAAAAAATAAACAGTTGCTCAAATAATGCTCATAATTATGATGATCCCTTCATCACACTGTAAGCAGGGGTATATAACACTAATACTTACATGATTCGCCGGTCCATAGCTTGAGATTTTGACAGATCTGAAGTTCAATATTATTTTTTATCTGGCTAAAGGTAAAACATAGCCTGAGATATTGGCAGCTCTATAGTTCAACACTACACTTTGCTGGGCTTAAGACAAAACTTGAAGGATAAAGTCCTTTATTATGTCATGTAGTAAAACACTTGTTAATCTACAATACTATCAGTAGTGAAACCTATTCCCCTCGCAAGCTGGGCAATAAGTGTATACAACAACACGGCAGGTAAACACCGGCTCAACTTCTGTTAAGACAAAAGGAAATATCACAATTTGTTGTAGCGCTCAAATGACTCATAAAGATGAAGCCGGTGCTCAGAGGTTGTGTTTAAACGAAATTTGTAGGCTGTGCATAAGAAAGTGAAAGGACATTTTGTCACCGTTGAGATCGCTACATAAAAAATAGGTCTGTTAAGTCATGGTCCATTGGTTTAAAATCTAGACTCCAGTATAGGACAGGCTAATATAAAATTACGGACCATGAGGGTTTTATACATCAAATAAATTAAAGGCCACTTGTTTGTGTGTTTTTTTTAATATGAAATATTACTTAAAAGAAAATTGCTTGAAATTATTTTCAATTGCCACTCTTGGTTTACTCGACGTTGTTATATCGACCTAAATGCCAGTCAGCCCTGTGATACATATGCTGGTTTTCTGATAATATGAAATATATCTCTGTACCAGCTCTACCAGATAATTAGCGGTTGAGACAGTGTGATGGTATTTCCGTATGAAGAAATGTGTAGGTTTTTCAATATAAATCAACAAGATACGAGGAGTGTTCGATATGAATTGCTTATTGCCCTCTAGCTCGATATCCACGTGGGACACGATAAAAACCAAAACCTACCTGTATAGGGTTATTCAGTACCTACACAACGATGTATAAATGTACATGTTAGACTAAGTGTAAGACATAAAATTTGCCATTTGAATACACGCAATCATTGACCACTGTAGTAAAAATGGTTGGTAGAAGCGTCGACAAGAAAGATGAAATACGGGCTTACATCAAAGCTCGCTCAAAACTTGGTTGTTCTTTGAAGCAGCTGATGACTGAACTTTCTACTGCTTATGAACCTTCTTGTGTGTCTTATGACACAGTTCGGCGGTGGAAAAAGAAATTTGAGTCTGGTGTAGAGTCCATCAAAAATGCACCGAAATCAGGTAGGCCAAAATCTGCATCTCGTAAAGAAATCGTTTCCAAAATAAAGGAAATCATTGAAGGAGATGCCAGATTTACAGTTCGTGATATTGCACGAAAGGTAGGCATATCACTATCAACGGTTCACCTTATTTTGAAGAAGCATTTGAAAGTCAAAAAGATTTCTGCTAGATGAGTGCCACATCTGTTGACTGATGAGCAAAAGAGGCCACGGGTTAAAGTGGCCAAAAAGCTGCTTCAAATGTTTCCAAAATATGACAAAAAGCAGTTTACCAATGTCGTCACAGGTGATGAAACCTGGGTCCATTATTTTGAGCCCGTCAGAAAGATTAGCAATAAGATCTGGGACACTAAACACAGCAAATGCCCAATAATTGCCAAACGTTCTTTGAGTGCAAAGAAGGTTTTATATGCAATCTTCTCTGGTGAAGGAGTCGCAATAAAAGTGCCGGTGAAAAAGGGCAAAAGCATCACCGGAAAGTACTACAAAGACGTAGTACTGAAGAAACTGAAAAAGTATTATCAGAAACGACGCCCTGCCACTGGTTTTAAACATGTCCGTCTTCTACATGACAATGCCCCCGCTCATACCTCCGCAAAAGTTACGGCGTTTTTGAAGAAAGAAAAAGTAACTGTTTTGCCTCACCCCCCGTATTCCCCAGACCTTGCCCCATGTGATTTCTTTTTGTTTCCGAAATTGAAATCATTCCTTGCTGGGCGGAAATACCAGTCCCGACAGGCACTTGGATCTGCCATTCATCAGTACCTTATTACTGTGCCCAAATCAGCGTACCGTGACGCCTTCAAGAAGTGGATACATCGGCTGAAACTTTGCATTTCTAGCCACGGGGAGTACTTCGAGGGCATGAAATGAGCCCTTTTGGGCTAACTTGAAATTTGAAGTCTCCAGATAGAAATAAGCAATTCATTTCGAACATCCCTCGTACGTTGTTCCAGTTATAGCAAAAATTTAAAGAGAAAAGCAATTTCGACTTTATGATAATTCGGTCAGTCTTTTTCACTAAGGCAGTGAAAAATAAATTGATATAATTAATATAATTTTGATTTTGCTTGTTGTTCGCCTTCATATATAATTCGAGGCAGTGAAAAATATTTTAACACTTGATAAAACTGACTGCTAAATTTAATTTCCGTGGATTCATGAAATAAAATGGACTTGATCTATATAAACACTTTAATTTGCATTTTCTTATTTTTTTTGTTTCCTGTTTTTCAACAACAACAAAAACAAACTTTATTAGCAATATCGACATAACATGTCTTTGGCTAAAGAACAGATGTAACTATAATAAATAACTATATGTATATGAGTAAACATTACAATTCTGTGTATAATAAAAATCATTAATCTGTTGAAGTTCTGTATACTATATTAGTAGGCCATGAAATATGCGGTATGTATTTTGATAGAATATTGGAATATTTGCAGCAAGTCATTAAAAAATGATATTCTGGTTCTACAACATTATGATTAAAATTTCTAAAAATTGTATTAGCTCTATCGGTACCAACATATATTCCTGTTTCGATAGCCAAGCTGTCTGCTGAAAGACGAAAGCATGTAAGCAACTTTCTGAGATAGTCATTTTCTACGATATCAAGATACTGCTCATATCTAAATTTGGTTTTGAATTCTGCTTAATAATCCAGTTTTGACATATATGTAATAGCCATGTGCCAGGTTCAATAATAATAATAATAATAATAGTAATAAATTATTTATTTAAAGAGGGTAAAACTCATTAAGTTTCATACATAACATACAAATCTTATTTTCAATGAGGCCCTCTAAGAAACAAAAAAAAAAAAAAACACATACAAATGAAAATGTCACAGTCAATCCATAGAGCAGAGTTGTAAAGAATATAAGCGCATGATTACAGTCATATAACATTGAAACTCTACACTGTATTAATTAAAGGAATGTTTCAAAGTAAATATTTAAATGAATAAATTGTACTAGCATTTTTAATTGAGTAAGGTATATCTTTCCAAATTTCTACAGCCATAAAAGAAAACGAACGTTTAAGAAAATTTGTTTTAGGTCGAAGGCGCTGTAGATCAAAATTCGTTTTAGAACGAAGGTTATAGTATGTATTGTCACAAATTTCGACTGGGTCACAAATATAAAAAGGTGAAAATTTCAACTGTGTCACAAATATAAGAAGGTGCAAACTGTGTCACAAATATAAGAAGGTGCAAACTGTGATATTCGTTTCCGAATTTAACACACTTATTAAGTTTTGATATACAAAATATAGATTAAGTAAAGTTATAATTGATGGCATGAACAGTGGTGCAGACCAACATCTTTTTATGAGTTCAAGACATTTGAAATAAATAGGGTAACGTTGGTGAATATTTAACGGTAACCATAAAGAAGTTAGTTTATCTAAATTATTTATATAAAAACTATGTGGTATAAATCAGAAAGGAAAAGTACGATTTGGAATATCCATATTTAGTGATTTTTAATATAATCAAATATATATATTACTATCACTTTCAAAGTGTAACTGCCTGAAGATATTTGCAACTGAAAGCGCTTGCAGTGAAAAATTAAAGTCGTTGAAAGAAACACTCAGAAGTCTACTGCTGTTCTTCCTTGGAAATTGAACTTTTTTATATTTTATACCTACACAAGGATTTTACTGACTATATATATATATATATATATATACATCATTTGAGCAACAATTTTCTCAGCAAAAAAAAAACACATCATGTCAAAATCAACTTATATTGTGTGTATCGCTTGAAAAATAGATGTAATAACTGTTTTACTGTGTCTTCTGTGCAGAGATAGTTAAAGTTTAAAAAGGCTACTGTTTTAGTTTTTTTTTTTTTTTTAATTTTTGTTAGAAGGTTTGTTGTCATCAGCTGTTAAACATTTAGAATAGCCCGGATTTTAGTGTTATATCTGATCCGGAAGATTGTATATATATATTTTTTGTTTCCATTTGAAACTGAAATGTTACAAAAACTGTTCTAATATATTAAACATGTCATTAAAAAGCTTTTTAATATTTATGATAAACTTAACTGTAAACGTCTTGTTTATTCTATTGTTGGTATATTAATAAATAAATCTATTCCAACCTAATGTACTGAGTTTTTATTCGTGAAATCGGAATATATGCTATACATAATACATGTTCATTTGCAATTCATTATGAAATACAAGTATATTAAGATCATAAATATCTAAACAGTACATAATATAACATATAACACCCTTACACTATGTATATAAACATGCCTCAATAAAGAAATTGTGCAAGTTATAAAACCAATTTTCACAAAAAACTACAATCACTTGCGTCCTTTGTCCGCGTTCAAGCATTGCACGTCTCTGTATATTTACACTTTATCTGTTCCAGTATATTTCGTTTACTTTTCCCCTAATTTCGATATTTTGTTAAAAATGAATCTACAATAAGATTTCACCGCAGTATCTATTTGTGGGCGGCCTCCTTGCGATGTATGAATCTGACTGTGTCCATTATTCTCAGTGCTTCCAGATATTCTACTCTTGCTTTTTATCAAGAAATCATTATGAAACGTCCACTAAAATTGCTTACAAAAATGAACCAGAATACATTCGAAAAAATAATGCGTCCATTCTGTGACTAAATATCCATATTTCATCGCACCTGTCAAAATTGTCCCTTTTACCTAAGGTGTATCAATTTAGTACGGCGGCACCTTTCTCTCTGTACCCAATATCCTTTCCCCTGCCAGCTAACGTACCTGTAACAAAACAGATATTCAGCGTAACTTAATTTCACAACGCTCCTACAATTTATTATTGTATACGCGCATTATTTCTGAAATTCTATAATCACTCTTTAGACAATTTAATGATAATTTTTGATTGGATAAAACTTGTAAGAACAACACAGGATTGCTTCAATAATACATATATAAATAAAGGCTAGATATGGACATACATCACAAAGAAGTCGCGAGAGTATATTGCTCAAAAGGAAATTTACTTTCTTTTTTGAGAAGATAAAAGATAGTCATATAAAGTGTAAGAACTATGTGTTTATACAGAGAACGACTTAAAAATGCTTAATTGAAAGTGATTTTAAAGTAATAGACTAGTTAATAAAAATGAAATACATTTCTCTTGAACAGATGAAAATTTTCTGCTTTATACAGGTAATTATATAAATGTTGAAAATATGTGTTTGTTCGTAATCGTTCATGCTTTTTGCTGGTAAACTTAAAGAATTGTTTAACGTAACTGTTGATATTCTGCCATTTTCTTATGATAACTAGAGTTATATCCCATATTATAACGAAACTGCTACAAAATCAATTCAAGTAATTGTGATATTTTTTCATTTAGCAATCATGTCACAGTTCATTAAAAAGTCACAAAATTATTTTAACTTATTAAGCATGCGGAGATCAATTATCAATAAACAAGAGTCTAGATAACATTTCTCACAAGCATAGGACCAATGATTAGATATAAATTAAATTGTGTTTTAGTTTTAGCAGAAAAACAACGACATTGTATTTTATTTTATATTTTCCGATAATGAAATTATTACTACTTTATAACTCTACGACATTAAACTTAAAACGTATAATGCGATTTTTTTTTTGAAAATAGAGTTGATTATATGCTCGATGTTTTGGAAGTTGCGAAATATTTCTTAAATGTATTTGCAGATACTTGTAAAATACTAAAGGGTATGTTGTTGTCATGGACTTATAGAACGTTCGTATAGCAACAGTTTTATTAGCGCAATACAGTCTTTAGTATACTAGTAGTAAAAGACTACTAGTGATCTGTTTGATACATGAGATTTTGCACATTTTAAAAACCACTAAAACATGCTAACAAATTGTCTTAAGAAAAAGTTAAAATGCAGGAAAATTATATAAAAGTCACCAATAAGTAAAAGACTATTTACGTTAACAGGCAAAGGAAAGTCTGACATTTTTGTTTGTTTCTTTGTTTGTTTTGTGTCGTTGTGTTTTATATTTTAATTGAAAATATTTTTCTGTGACCTTGATACCAGAGACTTTCTGCAGTTGCATTTAAGAAACAAAACTTGACATCTTGTGATAAATAAAAGTACAAAGGACGGCAGGTCGTTTGTGCTATCTATATTTCAATAAAGAATGAAATGTTGACTTTTAAACTAAAACAATGCCAGAACTACATAGAAATGATTATACGATGCCAGCTATAGAAATATTTCCGCAATTGTAAAGAAATGCTCGAGAGTTGATAGCTGAGACATATTGTTAATTAGAGTATGATGATAGATAAAACTAATATTTGTATTTTACATTCATGTCTTACACCCTATTTCTAGTTTGATATTTTCGTAGTAATATACTTGTAGCTTTTTCTAACTAGACCCGCTTATTATTTTTCATGTATTTCTTATGTAAATATATTTTAAAACATTGATACTACATACCATTTGATTTATACATGAGAACATGGAAAATTACCGATCGACGGACTGCACGATTGAAATGAATTATTTTGCACTTTGTCTCAGCGTTTAAGACAGAAAACCCCAAGAAAAATGCTAATATTGTACTGCTTGAAATTAACATAGTGCAACATGTCTCTTAAGCGCAACCACAGGCAGAGCGACCACGCAAAAGTGTGACAAAGAAAGTTTTATTGTTTTACAGAAATAATTAGAATTTATTAAGTCATCTCATTACATGGATGCTTAATTTTGAATGTTTCTTATTGTTTTAGGACAGTTTCTATTTGCACAGAATGTTAGAACGTGTCCTAAGAATGATAAAAAACACTGGCTAAAGATTAGTTCTCGTAATTAAATGTTACGACGATCACATAAACTATGAGTTCATTTTTTAAAATGAAGTGAACAGTTCTTACCAAAATTTTGCTTTTTGTACTGCAGAGTTCATATATCGGGCCCCGATCATTTTACAATGACTGCTAAAATAACAGGTTTTAAACAATGTGATTCTAGATAGGGTTCTAGTTAGAGAACTCCACAAGTATACATTAGGAGCGAGGCACAACATTTTGCAATAAATACACATCATGAACAAAATTCATTTTTGACATTTTTTACAAATTTAGGTGTTATGAAACATTAACAGAATCTGTAATGGTTCTGACACATTCTAAATATGACATACTCATTATTGTTTTTGGTCACAAATAACGCATTGAGGGGTAGCTATGGCACTGTTGTCTTTATGGGCTGGAGTATTGAAGTACGATCTCGGCTCAGTCCTATTGGCTAATAGCCCATGTGTGTTAGTGGCTTTACAAACGCGACTATTAAACAGACAATTTAATTTAATCAAATATTTGACAAATTTGCTTAACTTTTTTGCTCTGCTAATGAACATATATACTGTAAAATTTTATAGTTTAAAACCTAACATGTGCATGCGGGACAGAGTGTATATTCTATATCATACTTAGCTCTATATACAGGATGTCGGTGTGTAAGGGATACAGGTTTTCTGTCTGTAAAGGATATTTAGATCTTGGCAACCAAAATTTAATAAAAGGTGTTAAATTAAAGCATTTTTGTACCTTTTAAGAAATATTGTATATCTACTAAAAATGATGCCCAACCGTGATTTAATTTCTTTCCCTTCGCATTCCACCTTGATATTTCTTTCCAGATCGTTCTCGTGCCATTGCGGTTCGTGTATAATTGTTTTCTGATACCAGTTCTATTGTGTGGTCAACATTATAAAAAGACGCACCAATAACAACTCTCTAAGCCATGAATTATTTGAATAAGGCCCACACATAATAAGCACCGGATTTATGTTTTATTTTTACAAAATAAATTTATTTCCTTGTAGTATCAGTTGTCACAGGTTATATAAAGGACATGATTCCAATTGTTTCTGTTTTATTCAGAGGAAATTATGCCATGGTTACCTTGCTGACATCCGCAGAGTGGTCTTAGTCAATAAATTGTTCACCGAGATGGAAATGTCACAGCCCTAAGAGATTCTCAAGTTAATATCAAAACTGCAAATCGTTTAATTTAATACAAGAAAGATTTGAAGTTTCGTTATGACTGTTTTTTATTGTTAAAGCACATGTACTCACTTAAATCACGAGGGATTAAAGACAAGATTTATTAATTCTAAAAGTATTTTAATTTCTGTTTTTTAAATTGTTAATTATTTTTCCCGCCTGAAACACGACATAGGATTAGTGAAAGTACTAGAAACAATTTAGCAGAAAATTTCCTATTCCACATACATGACATATTTAATTCATTGTTCATTCTCCACCAGTAAGTGACAACTTGACAACTCTCCAACAGGGTTACTAAGAAACATGCCTTCGTGGTTGATAAAAATTACGTACATATTCCGATTAAAGTATTTTAACAAGAACCTCCCTGGATTCACATAGCTATAGCTTATAAGAATCTTTCACTGGTTGCAGGTAAAGATGGGAATATCCGGCTGTTACCTGAGTGCTGGATATTTCCATCTTTACCCGCTGCCAGTGATTGATTCTTTTTCTTGCATGCCTTATCCTTCAATTTATAGAAAATACATAAAGCGCTATTTTAAGGACGGAGTTGATTTTTGTCTTACAGTTTTCTTAGTCGTGCCCTTAAAAGTTAAGCTCTTGTTGCTCTAACTTCAGACAATTTCTTGAGTACATTGGTGTAATTATACCTTAGATTTACCTTAATTTTATGTTTTGCTTTATTTATCTGTTATTTTTGCACTAATGTTAGAGCCTTTCTCAGCGGGGATATTATTTACATTGTGTTGTATAACTTGTTGAAAATAGGGTAAGTCGAGGTTTGCATGCCCCAAACGCGTTTAAATCCCCAGTTTCCTTTATATATGTTACTGACCGTTCCAAGCCGGTGCCCCTATTTTCAACTGGTTGTTTTGTCTGTCTTGTATTGTCTGTTGCATATGTTTTCTTGTTTATTGGGAGCGTTTTTCCTCCTCCTCTCTCCCCCTATTGCCCCATCCTTTCCCTTGCATTTACGCTACTGTTTGCATCCCCTCCCCCTTTACCTTGAGTAAGTTTTCGTGGCTCCCCTTTGTTTTTGGCGGCCGGAATCCTAAGACGGTAGACGATTGTTTTTTCCTACTTGTATGGGTGCGTTTGTATGCTTGTGATTCTATAACGGTGCCCTACTGTTTTCTTATGTGTTGCTTGTTCGTTTTTCTATGTTATTCAGCTGATCGTGGTTGTGTGTTTATCTTTGGAACATGAGTGTCTGCACTATTTATGTTACGTTGTAGTGTGACTGTTGTTAAAGAACATGGCATTGCCTTGTATATACGTCTTTGTTCAACTTTCCCCTTAGGGTCCCCCCTCCAGCCCCATTTTGCCCCTTACCGTTTCCTTCCCCTCCATCTATATTTAGCATAAATTAATGTGTACTTGTTGGATGTCTGAAGCAACCCGTCTGAAATATTTTTCCATTACAGCTTCTTTTTGTTGTGGGCCTACTCTGCAAATGCGTGACTCTGGGGCTGTGTTTTTATTGCTCTGTGTTTCCGATAAATATACCCTTACCTATTATCTTTTGTTATAGTAGCGGTTGAATTTACGCATTCATTCATAAATTATAGAACGTGAGTTTTTCTAACACAGGAAAAGCACGGGAAAATCCTGTCCAGCATGCAAAAATCTTCATTCTATAAGAACTGAATGCGAATAATAAACTATTATAAGATTATTTTAGACGATATTTATTTTGAGCGCAAGTTGACTCATTACACAGAAACCGCAGGAACACAACTTTATATATTACATGCGTATACATAAAACAGCATTGAAACCAACCTTATTGAGTTGGCGGATTTGTTCTCTTCTGTATTGATAGGCGTTTTGCCATAACTGATCTGGGTAATCATTATGATGATATATTCATATAATTCTTTTATCTGTAATAGCTAAGCCATAAAGAGCTAAAAGACTAAAGTGTCACAGCTGATTTGGGGGACATGATAACTTTTAGAGAGAAACTATATAAGTAATAAATAATATATAAGGCTGATTTGTAAGACATTATAACAGATATCTGAGAACTGAACAAACTTATAGGTGTGTTAATACAATTTTGTTGATATGGTGGATTTGTTGTGGACTATGTTTGCTAATCTGCTTTGTCGTAGCTGGTCATATATTTCATCTATTTACATATGTATTATTCCTTATTCTTATTTCTATATAACATTCTAATGCATGTCTTGCAGAATAACGGTTATGTGAAAGTAGGTCAATAACGTTAATGTAAAAATGAAAATCGTAGATACTTATATAGTTCATTGTTTCATTATCATTAAATTTAAATACAGATAATTAATTTTTATTATTATTATCTCTTGATCCTTTCTGTCATTGATTTCGCAGAAATTGTCCAAATAAATTGAATAGAACATTCTAAATCACTTGGAATGTCAGATTCTGCCATCAATTCGCAGTGTATACAATAAACTTATTCCAGATTTATGACAAGGTCTCATCGCATCGTTAAAACCATATTTCTAATATTTAATTCAAATACTTTAGGTCGACCTTGTTATAGCCTCAATAGGTCACTCCGTTTATTTGCCCCATTCTCCGCGCCCACAGGCGTGATCGCGTTTTATATAAGTGCAGTGTATGTCGTAAATAACAATTTGTTTCCTTCGGTTTGGAAAATCTCATTTTTTTTATTTTCAATGTCTGACCTGGCCCAAAATAATGGCATTGAATTTAACAACACAAACGTGTAAAATACGTTTCACTAGAAAAAGGAAGCAGGAAATGAAATATTCAGTTTCCTTTAGACTGTCTATAAAAAGCACGTCGAATAATCCACGTTTACCTAAACAATTTTAAATAACCCTGTCCAAACTAACACTTCTAATTATGAAGATTACGAATCCGCAAAAAAATTGAACGAGGACGCCTGTCCGCCGCAAACGCATTCGTAAGTAATCCATTGGCAGGCTGCTCAAAGCTTTGCAGAAATTTCAATAACCACTTTTCATAATCTTTGCTGATATTTGTTCGTCAAGTTATAAAAAGTTCGATTCCACATATATTCTACCCCGTTTATATGCCTGCAAACAGATTCTAAGGAAATGACTTTACATTAGCCTTCTGTGTATGCTTCCGTTCAAATCCTTAGACACAAATTTATGATATTAATGTGATAATTTATATATTTGTATATTTACAGGAACTGCTGAAAGATTTTTAATGGCAGATATATAAATGTTGAGGATTTTCTGTAAGTTGCTTCGAAAATCGGACTAGCTGTTTTAGAATTTCAATTGATACAATGAAAAAAAAAATCACAAATATTTATTCTTAAAGGTCTAAAACATACTCGCCATATATTTGGCTAAAAATCTGTTGTTTTTTATGAGACAAGTAATTTCTGTGTTATTCTTTGTTAGTGCATTTAAGTAAGACACAGTAATTTTTCAAAATAAACTAGATACTTGATACAACGAGAAAATATGATACAGTGAGAGTCAACTTACAGGAAACTGATAATATATTGTTGTTCTGGAATTAATAACTTGTTAAAACTACATTTACAAACGGGAAAAGATACATTTGAAAGTAAAATTAAAAAACAAGAAATGTGAAAAATTTTAAACAGGGTTATTTTGACCATATATCTTCATCATTAATTTGAATTCAATTGTGCTTATGTCATATTAAACCCAACAAACAATAATGCATGGCTGTATATATTGTAAACGATAACTGATGTATTCTGCAAAACACGTTAATAGATAGACACATCTTAGTTTTGTATTTTAATAAAACACTTGCAACCTACATTCTTATGATCTTTTTTTCAATTGTGGCAACGTACATTCAGAACCAAAATTAAAAAAGAATGTAAATGCTATATGTCCTATTATGAAATTATGATTGACATATCTTCTAAACTGCATATACTGAAGCATAACAAACAAGTGTAAAGTATATGGGAAAGTGTATGCGGGTAATCCCTAGAAACACAGACATCAAACAAAATTGCAGGAAAACGTTTTTCTATGACAACAATTATGCATTTTGTTCATTTGTTCAGTAACTGCGATAGTAACTCAGCTCAACTTATATTTTATTAAGCCTCATCTTCGTGTACAATACAATACAATATACAAATATAAATAACACAAAGCTACTCCTTCATAGGAATTATAAGAGACTATAAAAAATCACTACTAAAAATTTTATTTACAGTCTACCCATAGTGTATATAATATTTAGCCCATTAATTACCATGTGTATATTTTTTGTTTTGTTTTGGCTATATTATATAGTTATACAAACCAGCTAAAATTTATGCCTATTCCTAAGATTGTTCTTTATGGGCTGGAGCATTGAAGTACGATCTCGGCTCAGTCATATTGGCTAATAGCCCATGTGTGCCAGTGGCTTTACAAACATGTCTGTTAAACAGACAAATTATTTGCTAAAATTTTGTTTTGTTAATTTAATCAAATCTTTGACAAATTTGCTTAAACGTTTTGCTGTACTAATGAACATATATACTGTAAAAGTTTAAAACCTAACATGTGCATGCGGGACTGAGTGTATATTCTATATCATACTTAGCTCTATATACAGGATGTCGGTGTGTAAGGGATACAGGTTTTCTGTCTGTAAAGGATATTAAGATCTTGGCAACCAAAATGTAATAAAAGGTGTTAAATTAAAGCATTTTTGTACCTTTTAAGAAATATTGTATATCTACTAAAAATGATGCCCAACCGTGATTTAATTTCTTTCACTTCGCATTCCACCTTGATATTTCTTTCCAGTACGTTCTCGAGCCATTGCGGTTTGTGTATAATTGTTTTCTGATACCAATTCTGTTGTATGGTAAACATTATAAAAAGACGCACCAATAACAACTCTCTAAGCCATTAATTATTTGAATGAGGCCCACACTTAATAAGCACCGGATTTATGTTTTATTTTTACAAAATAAATTTATTTCCTTATAGTATCAGTTGTCACAGGTTATACGAAGGACATGATTCCAATTGTTTCTGTTTCTATTCAGAGGAAATTATGCCGTGGTTACCTTGCTGACGTCCGCAGAGTTGTCTTAGTCAATAAATTGTTCACCGAGATGGAAAAGTCAAACCTCTAAAAGATGCTCAAGTTAATATCAAACTGAAAATCGTTTAATTTAATACAAGAAAGATTTGAAGTTTCGTTATGACTGTTTTTATTGTAAAAGCACGTGTATTATTATTATTATTATTATTATTATACGAGATTTATATAACGCCCTTTTCATGATAAACATGTTCAAATGCGCTTTACATATAGCAGACGCAGCCACACAGGGCGCGAAATTCATCTTTTACTAGTACAGACACAGAGCGATCTGACCAGACGGACAGAGTGAGATAAAGCCCACAGAACAGACAGAGAGAACGTTTTAGATACAGACGTGTCCGGCTAACTTAACCTAGCTCTTTGCGAATAGACAGTCTGGTTCTTTAACGTGCCCGGTGTATAGCACCGATACACGCGAAGCCGTCTTTCCTGGGAAGAACCAGTACAGGCCTCTAGTTAGGTGGGAGACACTAAAGAGAATCTCATAAATTTCCAGTGCCTTGACCGGGATTAGAACCCCGGACCTCTGGATTGACAGTCAAGCGTGTTACCACTAGACCACCGGCCCACTTATAATGTACACATGTACTAACTTAAATCACGAGGGATTAAAGAAAAGCTTTATTAATTCTAAAAGTATTTAATTTCTGTTTTTCAAGTTGTTAATTATTTTTTCCGCCTGAAACAGTGAAAGTACTAGAAACAATTTAGCAGAAAATTTCCTATTCCACATACATGTATATTTAATTCATTGTTCATTCTCTACCAGTAAGTGACAACTTGACAACTCTCCAACAGGGTTACTAAGAAACATGCCTTCTTGTTCCTCAGGTAGTTGATAAAAATTACGTACATATTCCGATTAAAGTATTTATTCACATAGCTATTGCTTATAAGAATTTTTCACTGGTTACGGGTAAAGATGGGAATATCCGGCAGTTACCCGATTGCCGGATATTTCCATCTTTACCCGCCGCCAGTGATTGATTCTTTTTCTTGCATGCCTTATCCTTCAATTTATAGAAAATATATAAAGCGCTATCTAACGGACGGAGGGAGTTGATTTTTTGACTTACAGTTTTCTTAGTCTTAATTTTAACATTCTAATGCATGTCTTGCAGAATAACGGTTATGTGAAAGTAAGCCAATAACGTTAATGTAAAAATGAAAATCATAGATACTGTTATAGTTCATTGTTTCATTATCATTTAATTTAAATACAGATAATTAATCTTTATTATTATCATCTCTTGATCCTTTCTGTCATTGATTTAGTAGAAATTGTCCAAATAAATTGAATAGAACATTCTAAATCACTTGGAATGTCAGATTCTGCCATCAATTCGCAGTGTATACAATAAACTTATTCCAGATTTATGACCAGGTCACATCGCACCGTTAAAACCATATTTCTAATATTTAATTCAAATACCTTAGGTCGACCTTGTTATAGCCTCAATAGGTCACTCCGTTTATTTGCCGCATTCTCCGCGCCCACAGGCGTGATCGCGTTTTATATAAGTGCAGTGTATGTCGTAAATAACAATTTGTTTCCTTCGGTTTGGAAAATCTCATTTTTTTTTATTTTCAATGTCTGACCTGGCCCAAAATAATGGCATTGAATTTAACAACACAAACGTGTAAAATACGTTTCACTAGAAAAAGGAAGCAGGAAATGAAATATTCAGTTTCCTTTAGACTGTCTATAAAAAGCACATCGAATATTCCACGTTTACCTAAACAATTTTAAATAACGATTTCGTAACTAACACTTCTAGTTATGAAGATCATGAATCCGAAAAAAATTTGAACGAGAACATCTGTCCGCCGCAAACGCATTCGTAAGTAATCCATGGGCAGGCTGCTCAAAGCTTTGCAGAAATTTCAATAACCACTTTTCATAATCTTTGCTGATATTTGTTCGTCAAGTTATAACAAGTTCGATTCAACATATATTCTACCCCGTTTATATGCCTGCAAACAGATTCTAAGGAACTGACTTTACATTAGCCTTCTGTGTATGCTTCCGTTCAAATCCTTAGACACAAATTTATGATATTAATGTGATAATTTATATATTTGTATATGTACATGAATTGCTGAAAGATTTATAATGGCAGATATATAAATGTTGAGGATTTTCTGTAAGTTGCTTCGAAAATCGGACTTGCTGTGTTAGAATTTCATTTTATACAATGAAAAAAATCACAAATATTTATTCTTAAAGGTCTAAAACATACTCGCCATATATATTTGGCTAAAAATCTGTTGTTTTTTTAAGAGACAAGTAATTTCTGTGTTAGTCTTTGTAAGTGCATTTAAGTAAGACACAGTAATTTTTTAAAATAAACTAGATATTTGATACAACGAGAAAATATGATACAGTGTGTGTCAACTTACAGGAAACTGATAATATATTGTTGTTCTGGAATTGATAACTTGTTAAAACTACATTCAACTTAATCAAGGTCGTATGAACAAACGGGAAAAGATACATTTGAAAGTAAAATTAAAACACAAGAAATGTGAAAAAATTTAAAGAGGGTTATTTTGACCATATATATTCATCATTAATTTGAATTCAATCGTGCTTATGTCATATTAAACCCAACAAACAATAATGCATGGCTGTATATATTGTAAACGATAACTGATGTATTCTGCAAAACACGTTAATAGATAGACACATCTTAGTTTTGTATTTTAATAAAACACTTGCAACCTACATTCTTATGATCTTTTTTTCAATTGTGGCAACGTACATTCAGAACCAAAATTAAAAACAAATGTAAATGCTATATGTCCTATTATGAAATTATGATTGACATATCTTCTAAGTTGCATATACTGAAGCATAACAAAAAAGTGTAAAGTATATGGGAAAGTGTATGCGGGTAATCCCTAGAAACACAGACATCAAACAAAGTTGCTGAAAAAAGCTTTTCTATGACAACAATTATGAGTTTTGTTCTTTTGTTTAATAACTGCGATAGTAACTCAACTAAACTCATATTTTATTAAAGTCTCACCTTCGTGTACAATACAATACAACATACAAATATACATAACACTCCTTCATAGGAATTGTAAGAAACTATAAAAAAATCACTACTAAAATTTTATTTACAGTCTACCAATAGTGTATATAATATTTAGCCCATTAATTACCATGTGTATATTTTTTGTTTTGTTTTGGCTATAATATTATATAGTTATACAAACCAGCTAAAATTTATGTTATTCCTAAGATTGAATTTCATTAAAAATCTTATAAACATGTTGCACAATGTTCATAATAAGCTAATTTATTATTTCCAACTTTCATGAGTCATTAGAAATTATTTGATAAAATATAAAATCAAACTACTATTTATTACCAATATAGAGTCATTTTCAACTTACAACCAAAAAAAATCATATTATTTTAAAACTTCTCCTTAAACTTAAAATTACTTCTCAAGGGTTCTAAAAACAAAGCTCACCAGTAGGCACTGAATTTCTCAAAGTTATCTCCTGAACAATCTTAAGCGTCTAAGTTGTAAAATATAAAATCAAACTACATGTACTATATATTTTAACTACAGAGTCATTTCAGTTTACCATTAAAAACTTCATATTATCTTAAACTTTCTTCTAAAACTTAAAATTACTTCTTAAAATTCTAAAAACAACTTTCCACAGTGAACACCGAATTCATCACAATTTATCTCCTGAACAATTTTAAACTAAGTTGAAGTATTTGGAAGCAGCCTTTGGCAGAAAATTTATAGTAAGAAACAACTCCGTGCACAGGGAAATTAAAAGCAGTTTCATAGAAATATTGAAGTAAGTAAGAAAGTAAATAATCAAAAGTAGTTTATTACAATTGAATATGTATATCATTTACAATATGTTTTTATATTATTTACAAATGTTAGATACCATCCATAATCAAGGTATTCGTATTGCTCTCGGTGCATTTAGAACATCGCCTGTTGAAAGCTTGTATATTGAGGCAAATGAACCGTCTCTTTACACACGCCGAGAAAAACTTTCATTACAATATGCTTTAAGGGTGGCTGCCAACAAAGCCAACCCTGCTCATAAAACTACTTTGATTCATATGCAAATAAACCAAAACAAATCAAACAGTTTGGATTTCGCATAAAATCTTCTATGAATAAAACTGACTTTGAATTCGAAGATATCAAAGAAAATTCAATTCCGGATACGCTACCATGGACCCTTGCTTCCCTAAGAGTTCTTTTTGATTTGAAAACAGCCTTTAAAAAGTCAGAAACAAATCCTGAAATATTTAAATCCAAATATAATGAGATCAAGTCACTTTACAAGGATTATTTTCCAATTTACACTGATGGTTTGAAAGATGATTCGGGGGTTGGCTGTGCGGCCATCAGCCACCTTCATCAGTCAAAATTACGTTTACCAAATAACGCAACAATATTTTCAGCTGAGGCAAAAGCTATTGATTTGGCCCTAAATTTTATATCAAAATATAGTGAAGAAAAGTTTATTATTTTTTCCGACTCGCTTTCTGTTTTACAGTCAATTCACAACCGAAACATGGAAAATCCTTTCATTCAAAATATTCTTCTCAGGGTTCATGCACTATCTTTCAAAAAGTCTATCATATTCTGTTGGATTCCTAGTCATTTAGGTATTGATGGAAACGAGGATGCTGATACTGCAGCAAAGAATCCCCTTTTATTATCACAATCTAATATGAAATTACCATATACTGATTTTAGGCCAAATGTCAAGAAATACATTTTATGTAAATGGCAATCGTCATGGAACAATGCTTCGTTCAATAAACTTCATGATGTTAAACCTACTTTAGGTGAATGGCACCAAGGAAACAGATCTGTTCGCGGGGAGGAAGTTGTTCTTTCTAGTTGTCGAATAGGTCATACCCGTTTGATTCATTCTTAACTTCTGAACAAATAAGAACAACCTGAATGTGTACCATGTCAGACACCGCTTACTAGTAAACATTTTAAGTCGACTGTGTGGACTTCGTTCCACAGCGCAGTACATACTATGACGTGCACTCTTTGAAAAAATTGTTTGGAAACATTTCAGTCAGCAATATCTTGTCCTTTTTAAAGCAGATAGGCATTTATCACAAAATCTGAAATCACATATTTTTCTTTACACATTTTGCAATATTGTTGTTTGTCACTAATATTTTAACCCTTTATATACGTTTTTGCATAAATGTTTTTAGACGTGCTTTACAATTTACTTTACATATTATATGTTTATACATTTTTACATAATTGTTTTTAGAGATGCTTTACAATTTACGTTTTCAAACCGCTTGTTTTCGGCGATATATGGCCTTTTTGTGTCGATTCGCCGTCAAATCTAACTCACTCACTCATTTTTATGCATAAGGAAATAACTACAACATTCCCAACGGGTAAATATGTCACCAACTCTTCAGTGTGAAAAAAAAATTGTAAATTTATATCAAAACATATATATTTAATCTCTAATTTGGTTGAAATTTGATACAAAATAATAAAACATTATAAAATAATGAGCAAAAATCAACAACAGAAATTCAAATAATTTGCCAAATATATCAAATATGCTATTTTTTGTCTAAGAATAATAATTTATTTTTGTAATTCTACAAATGTTATCACTGATAGTAAAACTTTCTTGAAATAGAATGAAAAAAATCATTTGATCATACTAAACAGCAACTATGTCTTAAGAAATTCTTTTGTAAATGTAATCCCCACTATATTCATGCATGAAACATATATATATATATATAATATATTCCCGCACAAAAGGTTTACCTAGCTCGCCATTATTAAAGTGACAAAAAATAAAGAAGACTAATATTATGTGTAAGAAAATAAATGAAATTTATATTTGTATGTCGCTAGAAAATACAAAGAGCAAACATTGTGAATATCTAATACCGTTTTATGTTGTTGAATGACCTAAGTACTCAAAACAGTATATAAATATCACATTGAATTGAGAACGATACTTTTCCCAGAGCTCTCACAGAGCCGTATTTCTCAGTATGTGGACAATATTTCTGTTCCACAAAACATATCTGTTATATCTTCTTGAAAAAAAGAAGAAATGATTGCTAATGTCACAAAGTAATTTAATTTCAGCGAAAGCAACAACCAGTTCTAGTATAAGCAAAGATTGTATATCGACAATGAGCCGTTCTGAATTTAATAAAAAAAAACCTGCAAATCGTGAACGACTCCCAGTATCGAAAACAAGTATAAATTGAAATATGTGTTAATTTTTTTCAAAATAGTCTAGTAGAAATAAAACTGTACGTTTGGTAAAAATAATAAGTCTTTCTAACATTTTCTCTACAGGACATTTGTCGAATTAAAATAAGTCGTGTACTTGGAAGGTGATCTGTTAGGTACACTTATTTGATATTTATATGTCTATGACTTTTGACAGTACAAATCAAGTGAATCAATAAATCACTTTAATGAAGCTAAAGGGGAATTATAAAAAAGATATAAACTATGTTTGAAGTATTTAAAAGCATCATTATCTTGTTTCAATATAAAAAAATGAAAGTCAGTTTTGCAATTTCGTTAAAAAGTGTAAAACATTTTAAATACAGTGGATGAATATATACATTAAAATAGCTAATTGGAATAAATCAATTAAAATAAGTAATAAAATATTAAAACTTTTAAAACAGAAATATTCCGAAAAGACAGCCAACCCTGAACAATTAGAGACAAGACGAGAGTACAAAGCTTTTGACCGTGCATAGAAGGCAAAGAGACTACCATCCCACCCACTCCACTCAAAATTCGAGAGCAGAACCAAGAACAAACTGATAAGACAGAGTCTTATCCACATCGTCAAAAACTGCAAAAATAGAAGGCAGCAGCACTGGACACAGAGGCAGAGCCGCTCGAGCCCAATGAATGGTTTCCCAGACAATGTGCTCCCAAGATCACATTTGAGGTGCCAGGAGTAGAAGAAAAGGGAAAGCAAAATCAGGCTTACCAACAATTTCTTACGCTAGAAATGATCAATAACCGCTATCCAGCACACTCTTGCATCCAAGAATATACCAATGGATCAGTGAAAAAAGCAGTTCAAAAAGCTTGGGTTGGTGCCTACATCAAATTTTCAGACAGCTCCTCCTTCATACTCTCTCATACAGTCGGCAAGAGATGCTCCAACTACAGATCCAGATGCAAGCCCTCACATCAGCGACACTGGAACAGTATGAGCGAGGAGAAAAGGGACAATATATTCCTAACAGACCCCAAGTCAGTCTTCAGGCTCTCTCAGCAGATCCATCAGACAACTTAATCAGACAGCTGTTGAAAAACATCAGTCTCCTGCCTGAGAACAACAATATAGCATTTCGATAGATTGCTGCACATATGGGCATAGCTGGAAATGAAGCTGAGCACAATCTTGCAAAGAAAGCAACCAGATAAATACACCCCAAACCTCAAACTTGATACAGAGAAGCTCAGACTCTGTGGAAGAACAGATTTGCGTCAGACTTGAAGAACATAAATGGAGGTTACCCGCCAAATCATGACTGTCTACACAAGCTAAACAGCCAATTAGAGAAAGCTAAATGTCAGTGCGGAGCAGAGGAACAAACACCGTTTCACATTCTGCAGAGTTGTTCCTATCTGGAAGAAGCACGCCAGAAAGTTTGGCCAACAGACATCCCATTTGAGACCAAGCCGTGAAGAGATATCAGCGACCTGCAGAATACGATGCAGTTCATTGCCGCATTTAATCATAAAATATAAAACGGCCATAAAAAGATGGAAGGCAGTAAGGAAGTAAAGGCTAACTTTAAAATGAATTAACATCAAGCTATAACAAGATATGTTTGAACAAAGAAATAAAATAACAATGCTATCTGTTGTATTTATTACCCGAAAATAAATTTTAAACTTTAACTTCAGGACTGATCTAGACCCATGTCTTATGATATCTCCATTGTAGACATTTACCCATATATAGATAATGTATATACATGTATGAGACTTCAAGGAGTAACGATAAAATATTAATATTAATAATGACAAAATGCTTTTAAACAATGAAAAGTATTGCAAAAATGCTACTTTTTGCGATCTTTCACGCAAATTTCACCTTTTACCTTTGATATAAGCTTTAACAATCACTGTTTTTGAAATTAGATCTGCATTGCTGACATTTATTTACAAATAAACATAAGACAAAATTGCTTTCAATGAACAAAATGACAATATAATTTGTAACGAAGAAGAAATTAAAAATGTTGTATTTTGAACTTTTACATGAAATGACCTTTGACCTTTAATGTCAGGTTTGACCTTGACTTACTTTTCATTATTATTTCAACAGTGATATTGTCAGTTGTATATATTTGAAAATGAATACTGATCAGTTTCACTAGTAGTGACAGAAATAACCTACACAATAAAGAATCGAAGCCTTGAAATGTCTGATGGTTGCGGGTTTTGGTAGATTTATTTTCTGTTTAAAATGCCAGTCTATGAATATACATGAATGAGAAACAAATACAAATTTAATGTGCATCATATCTAAGATGAACTCTGCCTGACCCAGCTTGTGATGTAACCATGGGCTGGAATACCTTATCATTGATAGATCTTATATAATCTAAATGGTTAGTGTGAGTGGATACAGGCTGAATAAGAATTGCTTGTTCATTGATAATTCATCCGCACTGTGCATGAATGGGACTATTTTGTGTAGCACATGAAGATCTTTTGGATTTGATTTCTGAATAAAATAAAGATGCTATGATAGTCAGAAATACACTTTAACTTCGGTAGCGGGATAAACCCGCAACCAAAAATCATTGCAAGATTCTTGTTATTTTGCGAATTCTTACACAAACTTGACCTTTGACCTTTGATAATAGGTTTGCCTTTTACTTATAAGGATTAGACCTACATTGCTAACCTTGCTTGACATGTATACATTAAAGTAAATTGCTAACAGTGAATTATGACAACAAGCTATTTTTGATTAAAGTAATGAGTAAGTATGGTAAAGGTTGTGATTTTTTATACAAAAGTGACCCCTGGCCTCCAATACCAGGTTTGACCTTGACTTATTTTCTCTTCTATGACATCGTCTGACATATATACAGTAAAATGAACAACGATCAGTTACTAAAATGACGAAACAAATACTTTTAAACAATAAAAATTATTACAAATAGGTGATATCTTTGCAACATTTTACTCACTTCTTTGACCTTTGACCTTTGATATTATGGTTGACCTTGAATGTTTTGAAATTGTATGTGCATACTAGACATCGCCTAACATGTATACATTAAATGAACTGATATCGTTGACCAATATCTACAAAATATTATATCAACAAGAAGAAAGTTAAAGAGCCATTTTTTTCTTGCTTTTACATGAAAATGACCTTTGACCCTTTATATCACATTTGAACTTTTCTGATTTCAAATGATATCTTTATTACTGACATTGTGGGACATATATACATTAAAATAAATCACGAGCAATTACTAATAATGATTAGGAATAGCATTTATATTTCAAACAGGAAGCTATTCATCCAAGCTTTCACTCAAATTGGACCTTTGACCTTTGATATAAGCTTTACCCTTGGCAGTTTTGGGGTTACATCTGCACTGCTGACTTTGCCTGACATGCAGACATTTAATCAAATTAACTTCGGTGACTAATAATGCGAATACATATTAAACAGATTAAAAAAGTAAAGGTAACATTTTTCACATTTTTGCATGAAAATGAACTTTGACCTTCAATTATCAGGGTTGACTTTGACGTTTTGCAACAAGATTTGCATTTCTGACTTTGGCTGATATAAACACATTACATAAGTAAAACTGAGTGACTAATGATAACAAACTAATTTTTAAGAATAAAAATAAATTTCAAATATGCCAATTTTTGTGATTTGTACATAAATTTGACCTTTGACCTTAAATATCAAGTTTGCCCTTCATTCCTTTTTGATGAATTTCTTTTTGCTGACATTGGTTGACATATATACATTTACTGACAATCAAATAGCTACTGTAATTAAACAGTGAAAAAATTGGTAAACTTAAACTTTACCCTACCCCCTAAATTTTTACAAGTGAGTTTAACCTCCCATATCACAAACATAAGTGAACAAAATATAGATAGGCACGGCTTTGACACTTAAGAAATGGGTTTTCATGGAGGATATGAAATAGTGTTTCCAAAAATATATAAACTTCTTTTGGCCTCAATTGTTGCAATAAAAGTCCGTGAGCTCTCGGACCATTATTTTTGATTTAAGAAACAGCTCCGCCACGTTATATAGTAGTCCGTGTGACATCCTCCAAATTACAAACAGGTCCAATGTTATGGTCTTGAATACCAAGTTGTCTTATATTTTATCATCTATGTTATATAATTTCGATTTCTTCAGAACGTTCCGCAAGACATTAATGTTGTGTCAGTGTACTCTTCAACATTTCGGCTTGGGTGGTACCAATACTCTCGCTTTAATAGCTTTGGGAATCGTTTAATCACCCCTTGGATATGGTGCCTGCTTTTTAATTCTGTCTTTTGGCAGTATTTGTGATATGCAGGCTCCATACGCTCAGATCCCCACTCTAAATTCCAGTTTGTTAAGTTCTGCCCATTGTTTTCTCGTTTAGGGTAACACCATTATTTTAACTCGGCACCATACGCCGCTTTTCATGAAATTGCACTCTGTGTATCATTGAATGTTCCATGTTGTGTACTGCCGTATGAATACTATTTATTTATTTGGGTTTTACGGCGCACCAACACAGTATAGGTTCTATGGCGCTAAACAGGACTACAAATTTTGGTTCCAAATCTCATTTACATCAAAACAAAAACATGAGGTATGGAATCAAAATTTGCATACCTGCTGGAATCACAGAGTTACTGAATACATCTGCTGGTGTCTCTTAAATTATATTTTGGTCTTTTATAATATGTGTAAAAGTTTAGTTCTGCTCAAACCCAGGATAGAGGGCTTGGACGGTAGCTTGCATTTCTACTACCGCCCATAAACAGGCTCAATCAAACCGAGCCTGTAACCTTTTCGTTTATGTCGTGTTGGGCGACCTGTGGTTTTCCACTTTTTCTGTTCAACATGACTAGAATCATAAACAAAGTTTCTAACTGTATCCTAATACAGCGGCACTATTTGAAATCTTAGCAGCTTTTGTATAAGGGGAATGAAAATAAAGTCTATAAAAAGATCCTTTGGAAGCATAAAATGCAACCAAGAATAATAGCAGACTCGGTCATATACATGCAAATGCTCATGAGAATTAATAAATTAGTCGACAAAAGATTAAACATTTACTGATATTGAAGTACGTTTAGTAACTGTATTAGTATGAACATTTAGCAAACACATCTTTGCATAAGAAAAAAACGTTCCCAATATCTGCTTGCGGTGTAGACAATAATATTATGCTGTAACCTTAACAATAAAGTCATCCAATTCGAAACAGCGGCTATAAAGACCCTACTAATATAACACTGAACAAATATTTTGGTACTGGCACATCCCAGTTAACAAGTTTACACGAATTTTATAGTGGTAAATGTGAATAATATATATATCATTTACATATGGCTAAAGTATAATCAAAGTATTTATGCCGTATCCCGAGCCATTAAATGTCCTATGACAATCATCTTATACAGATACATTAGTAAGATCTAACAATTACTTACTAACTGAAAATATCAACTCCACCAGAACCCTATCAGACATTTTATGGTTTAAACCTAAGTAAATTAACCTCGCAATATATTAAAGTCTGTCTCATATCAGCGGTGAGCATCGACTTAAGCAACGTTATGAAAAATCGCCCAGGAGTTTACTTTGAGTACTCTTAACTGCTAGATGAATGCCATAACGGGGCAGATCAGAACTAAAGATTAAATTTGATTAACTTAAATTAATTTGCCAGAGCAAATGTGATATATATTGTAAGGTATCACGTGAAGAGTATCGCCGCATATAAAAACTGGAAGCTGCAAAAGCATGTCGAACTAATCAGTTTTCATCGTCCTAGTTCTTGTTTCGAATTTACATTACAGAAGTTTCGAGTTCCTCATTTTGTTTCGATCTTTTACCACCTAGTTATCGTTTTAATAAAGATATTCCAACATCGTAGTATCATATTTAATCGCGTATGTATCTTGTTAGTATTTGGTTACCAACATGCATTCGTACTCGCTTCGGTTGATTCAATAAACTTTTACTCTATAAAAACGAGTTTTGCGGTAAATACCTGCAAACAGGCTGCAAATAATTTAAGATATTTGCCAGTTAAAAATTCAAAGTATATAAACTGAAAAATATTTTGTACGTACGGGCCGTCGTTAGTCAGCATAATAAACATTTTACCTACACGTATTTGCACATCAATGTCAAGAATATTGAAATTGAGATTTTTGGATGTCTTCTAAAAATTTACAATGTGCCGTAACCACAGAAACGGCTTAAGATATAATTTATGTTTTATCGTGATTATACAAATTGGAATTATATATACAACACTTGTTGAGACAGTAAATTGCTGTCAGCTACTACTGTTTAACAAGACTACTAATTAAAGGTATACCAACATGCGCATCCTTCGCAACAACATATCATTTATAATTGCAATCATTTGTTAATAAATGAATATACATGTATGAATTCTCAAAAAGGCCTTCCCTGCCTCTGATACATTGACAGTGCCAATGTGAATGATAAATCACGACTAATTCGTCGGCGGAAAATTATATTAGGAATTCATATGTGGGAGTTTTGTCTGTATTTAATTGTCGGACATCCAGTTCTTGTGCATGGGATGAGACACATACCAGCATTATTTTCAGTGTAATATCACTAAAATTAATACTAAAATTTTGTCTTTGATGTGACTTGAAAACAACGTTTTTTTTTCTTTTCATCACAATGGAATAATTAATCTTCAGTCATATAAACCATAAACGTCTGAAATTATATATTCATCTTGAATAACTGATGCTCAGATCGATAGTCGAAAAACCCGTATAACCACTTGCGCGAAAGAATCTTTTTCAGCCGTTTTGAATCAAGTTAAAACGCCGCTTGTTCTGCGAAAATGCTGACTATCCCTTTAGAAAGCTGCAAAATTGTCTTGTGACAGATTCGTATAAATTCTTTGGACAATTGTTTGTACTTCTTAAATATGTTAAAGCTGTTATACAATTTGTTAGTTTCTGACAGCCATAATAAAAAAATACCTCCCGGAAATAAAGCAATCTTCAAGTTAGTTCCTGAAATTTTGATATATGGAAGTACTGCGAAAAAAAAAAACACCTCGTAATAGGATATTCAAAACAATCGTAAATCACGAATATTTCACGTACATTTCAACTTCTTACAATAATATCATTTTAATATCTCGTATATGTGCAATAATAGAAGAAACTGGAAACCTGAGGTGTGTCATAAGTATAACCGATTAAATTATTATAACTTAACATGTGCGCAAACCTTTATTTCTTGTCCTGAAAAAGTTCTTTTTGATTCCTGAAAAGTTACGAAAATGAACAAACGGGGTTTTCCACGCCGGTCGACGATTTGTGTATTTTGTTAGACGTTTTAAATTGATACGTAAAAACGTTTTTTAAATGAGAAAGTTACCAAGATTAATAACAAAAAAAAAATAATTTAAGGCTACTAATATCCGCTATTTAACTCGATCATCTGAAATTCAAAAACAATAATAGTGAGGTGTTTTGTTCGCTTTTGTTAATTGTTTTATCCAAGGGAGTCTTGTCCATATTCTATTCAAAGAGCTTTGTCCGTATTGCGAAGAACTAAGACATCATCCAAGACATAGCTTTTTGTTTTTAAAAATATATTCAAATAGGCATGTTGTTTTTTGTATTTATTTCTTAAAATAATACAAATGGACGCCACCCGGATACACACGAGAGGAAGTTGTGCTGAATATGAGATTGTGAGATAGGATAAGAGATTCAAATTCTTCCGTTGTACGAGGAACATTAGACTTCAATTCACACCAAATTAAGCAATTTAAAACATTAACTTCCAGTAAATATTCAAAGAATATTACTTTGCTTATAACACTGAAAGTTACACATGCCTACTGTTTTTTATTCAGATTCGTTATTATATCTTTTGAATTGATAAAATAACAAACAACAATATATAGTTTCTATCTTCTACTGTGAGCTCGGTAATTCTTTTACATTTACATGGATACTTTTGAGTACATCCCTCATAAAAAACATTACAATGAGTCGCCATATTGTTCATGCTAGAAAGCGAAACAAAGTGGTGTTTAGTGCTTAACTAAACAAACTGTAATAATACAGAGCCTGCATGTCACAGAAACTGCCAAAAGACAAAATTAAAAGGCAAACACCATAACTAAAGGGTGATTATACAACACCCAAAGCTATGAAAGCCGGAGTATTGGAACCACTGAAGCCGAAATGTTTAAGCTGAAAAACTAAATAGTATCAATAACGCAACATAAATGTCGTGCTGAACGATCTGAAAAGATTGAAATATAACAGCTCTGATTGAATGTACGGAAAGACATTTTTACGGCCACCACACGGCACAAACAACGCTGCTGTGATGAAGAAATAAAAAGTGGAAACTCCACATGTCGCTCAACACGACAAAATTGAAAATGTTGCAGGCTCGGTTTGATTGAGCCTGTTCATGGACAGTAGTGGAAATGCATGCTACTTTCCACGCCATCTAGTCCCGGGTTGAACAGAACTGAACATTTACACATGTTTACAGTTTAGAGACATCCGCAGATGTGTTCATATGGTGGTGCACAGGGAACCTTCAATAATATTAGTATGTAATACCATGAAAAGCGGCGAATGGTCCCCAGTTTAAAAAATGGGCTTGCCCTGAACGAGAAAACAAGAACTAAACTGGCCAGAACTAAACAAACTGCAAACTGTAATTCTGAATGGGGATCAGACCTTAGATAAATAAAATCTGAAAAGTAGAGACTCGGAATCTCCGAGAACAAGGCAAAAATTGCAGACTCGGTTTGAATGAGTCTGTTCAAGAGTAGTAATGGAAAATGCAACACTGCCCACGCCCTCTAGCACCGGCGGCTTAAGCAGTATTCAAAATCAGTATTCAATCTTGAAATCTAAATGAGTTGAAATCAATGATCCCAAAACAAAGCACCATGTCCGTTCAGTATGTGATAGAAAGTTAGCAGGTTTTTTTGTTTGTATCATCTTCTGTGGAAGGTGTGGTTAGAAACTGTATCTAAGTATTAATCCTTACTTTGCTAAATTTCTATAATGACTTTATTCATCTTTCAATTTGGATAGTAACATTAACTGTTAAAAGGGGGTGCTTACCAAAAACTGACTGATTGGCGGACAGTGCAGACCATGATCAGACTGCACTGGTCGTAAAGGCAGAATCACTTGCCGCCAACAGGCTAAGGGTAATATCCGCGAAATTTACTACTGAGGCCAGTATATTTTCGTTATAAAGTTTGGTTATTATTTATTAATTAATAGGTTCTAACTTAACAATTCTTTCTAAACGAAATTGACAAACTTTTATCATAACATTTACAACGATGTTCTTATTTTCTCATATTTTCAGACAATTTAATGAAATGATCTCAAAGGATGTGCTTTCCTCCAAAACATACAAGGAAAAAATCTTCATGACATTTCATTACAAAACATTTGTTTCTATGACATTTTATTGGAGAGATCTTTATGAGGGAAGTATTTTCAGGAAAACTCTAAAATAGATGTTTCTATTAACATAGTGGAGGAGTCCGTGAAATTGTTTCCTCTAATCATTAAACTATATAGCATTTTAGTGCGATGGAACTGATTCTGAATATTTCATATCATATAACTTGTAAGATTCTATTCATACCATATGAGAAACAACTTGCTACAATTTTCAGAATATGACCCGTGCAATCGTTTTAGGTTTCCAGTATGTGAGGGTTTATGTAGGGATCAGGTATGTATTTTTTGTTTTTCGTGTTATTACATTTTCAGAATCCCGAGGGATTGGTTGCTGTCCGAGCCGAGTAGGGCGGGAGTACCAACGTATCGCGAGGGATTCTACACGTGATATCATGAAATGAAAATGCGCTAACGATATTCTAGCATAAAACGCATAAAACTAATAAATGAATATACTGTCTCTGGATGTCATAAAATTTCCATGAAATAACCATTCACTTTTTCTGGTTAAACATCTTACATCAGCGTTCATTTATTGCAAAACGTTTGATTATACATACCTCAAAATCATGGAAACAATGCTGTAGCCGTGGTTCAATTGGTTAAAAAAGTATTTTTATGAATATGGCCTCATACGCATTTTACAACGTATTCTTGTACAGTAGAGAAACGATGTTTCTTTTTATTTAAAAAGGGAAGGTGTGAAACGTGTGAGATGCTTTCAAAATAGTGAAAAATCCATATTCTGCATGGCTTTGATATAATTTATATTGATATCATATATAAAATTTAATATTAGAATATGATTGTTTCGTGATACAGTTAAACATTTCATATCAGACACAGTCTTTGTATTTAGAATCTTTTGTTTCCGAAGTTATTTACTTCGGAAACAAAAGATTCTAAATACAGTCTTGTTCACCGCATAGAGACCATAGCGAAGCATGATTTGACTCAGTTCAAAATGCATTGCAGTCAATGTAAAGATCTTTCGATCTGTTGTTTTACCTTATCTCAACTGAATTTTCATTTTGCCTGCAGCTTTAAGTGTTACAAAACCTTAAGATCTCTGTTAAAATCCAGGTCTATGTTGATTTCTATCTATTCTATTCTACAGCTAACAAAGATGCATACTTCCACCGTCCCCGTTATAGGGAACATTTGAAGAAAACATCATTCTTATTTGAGCCGCGCCATGAGAAAACCAACATAGCACTGCGTTTGCGACCAGCATGGATCCGGACCAGTCTGCGCATCCGCGCAGTCTGGTCAGGATCCATGTTGTTCGCTTTCAAAGCCTATTGCAGCTAGAGAAACCGTTAGCGAACAGCATGGATCCTGATCAGACTGCGCAGACTGGTCTGGATCCATGCTGGTCGCAAACGCACTATGTTGGTTTTCTCATGGTGCGGATCATTTTATTTATATATCAGTTTATGAATGTGTGACTTTAATCGAGAAAATACGGATTGAAAATTTTTGCTTTTTACTGGAACTGCTAGAAAACCTAAACAGCAAAATAAACTAATGAAAAAGTCAAGAAATATTTGTGAAGTCAGTAATATTTATTTAAGAAATTATTTATAGCAAAAGAGTGCTTTAACACTTATTTATGCACGATGGGCGGTTACAGTCGAGCGTAATAATTTCACGAGGGCGCAGCCCGAGTGAAATTATTTGTACGACGTATTACCGCCCGAGTGTATAAATAGTGTTAAAATACGGTTTTGGTATAAATTATTTCGATTCTAATATGCCCTTAATCTAAAACAGTAGATAAAATATAGTAGCGCTCTTTCTTGGTCGCAACAAAAACATTGACGTCACCACACGTTAACGTGGCGTCATTCTAGCGTTAGAGTGTTTTAACAGAGAAAAACATATAGTTTAGTTTAAACATATTTTATTGCCGATATATACATATATAAACAGATA
Source organism: Mercenaria mercenaria (assembly GCF_021730395.1). Classification (NCBI taxonomy): domain Eukaryota; kingdom Metazoa; phylum Mollusca; class Bivalvia; order Venerida; family Veneridae; genus Mercenaria; species Mercenaria mercenaria. The sequence goes on from NC_069372.1 coordinate 57,653,559, forward strand.
ACTACGTCATTTGTACATATAATAGGCAAAAGGGTCGTCCCACAAGTTCTCGCAACATTAGTAACGGGTCTTCCCTAATGCAAATATTTACATATTTAATTTACAACAATGACAACTAATTAAGTACATGTGTGGTTAAATAATAAGTTTACAATATTACAGCTACAAAAAAGGAAAGAAAAAAAGACAGAGTTGAAATATGTATAAAGTACAAGTACATGTGTGACTACATTATCTAGATTATATAAAAGCATGATCTGTTTTAAGTGGCAATTATGTTTAAACTTGTCTTCATTTATATCTCCAACGACAATTAAATTTTCATTCTTATCTAAAACATTGTCAAGCATATTAGAAATCTTTATAATTTCTGTTCTCTATTTTAAATAAATAACAGTATTGCAATTTCCTTCTATTTTTCATTTGAATCGCACACTACACAGTAGAAAAAAGATAGATAGAAGTTCACTATAGATGTTTTGATGAGATACATGCAGCTGACTTACAATATTTTGTACATACACAGCTCTGTCAAAAAAAAAAAACACGAGAAACGAGTACATGTGTACTTATATAAACAAACACATTTGTGACTAGTGCAATGTACAGATAGATGTAAGAGTAAAAATGATGTAATTAAATTGCATTAACATGTACTACATTTGGGGAACAAATGAACATAAAAAAAAACGAGAAAAAACAACAACTGAGGTCTTGTCAATCATAAACTTATATGTACAGTAAAACACCGCTCGCTCGAGGTCGCAAGGGGATGAGCAAAATGCTCGAGTTATCCATGGTTTCGAGCGACCCAAACATTGACCAACATACGAAGAAAACTAAAGTTTGTTTTACCAACTGTCATTGGGACCGTTTGCAGAGTAAACGGTGATGCGTAATAATAACATACTTGTGACATTTTTCAAAAACATACGTATTACAAACATTATCTATTGATAGACGTTTCAATATATAATTTGTAAATGGCATATGTGAAGAAACAACTAAGATTTTTTTTTTATTCATCAACAAGCGCATATCATAATTATCGTCTGAATTTTATGAAACGGCTATATTATTTCCTTCATTTGCATGCAAACAATTGCTGATTAAAATACTAAGATCTCATAACTATCTTCTCGATCCCGCAGACAAGATGCTTTGAGTAATCAGTAATTGATCGATATTTGATCAATAAAACTTTTCTTTAAGATTTTATCAATAATTATTCTCATCATAAGATCAACTATACCGACAAACAAACATTTAAGATAGTCTGGGAATAGACTACGCAATTTCAACGGTGTGTGAAAATGTTTAATTAACCGACACATTCTGACCGCCGAAGGTGTGAAAAATTTTGACACCTCTGCTCGAGTTAGCCAGAAGTAACAAAGAGTAAATTAACACACAGGGACCAGGTGTCATGCTCGAGCGATCGAGTTATCGATGCTCGACCCAGCCATGGTAATATCACATAGAAAATAGAAGGAAATCGGCCGGGACCACATGAATTGCTCGAGCGAGCCCGGGTGCTCGAGTCATCGATGCTCGAGCGAGCGGCGTTTCACTGTATAAGTAAATTCAATAATATTGCCTACTAAATATGGTGAGTCTCAAAAGCGTTTGGTTGATTTTATGTACTGCTGGAATGAACAGAATATTTTGCAGTTGTCTTCATATGACAATTCAGAATTACCAACTAAAAGAAGTTGGGTATTTAAAGGATGAAATTGCCTTAAATCGTGGATAAGTTTAATCCTTTGATTTATATATTTCGTACAATAAAAAGAAAATGTTTAACGTCTTCAGTGTCTTCTCCACAAGAACAGCTTGAGTCCTGAGACAGATGGTTGAAAAATAAATGAAAATTCAAATTACTGCACGAGCTTCTAAGCCTTGCATGAATTATAGAAAATTTTCTCACTCCTACAAGATACCATTTTGGAGTTTCTTTAGTTGGAAAAACCGTTATTTCTACCCAAAATACAAACCATTGGAACATTTGTAAAAAATTAAGAACCGAAGTAAACAATTAAAAATAGCATGTCAGAAAAAACATTTATGTCAATTTGGAGGCAGCCGTGTCGATTTGAATACAAACAATCAAAAACAAAATTTTTTCAGAAGTTATCCCCCTTTAAAAACTTGTAATTCTGACGGCACAGAAACGTACCACTTCTCTGACTCTGAAAAAGCTAATTGTCTAAATGAATACATTGCATCAATATCACACCTTAACGACATTGATGAATTGCCATCGCATATGCCCGAGTATACAAATGCTAGTCTATCCACTATAGAAATACAAGTATCCAAAATTCAGGACATAATTAAAATCTTAGATATTAACAAAGCGGTCGGTGAAGACCTAATTAGTCATAAAGTATTGACAAATATTTGTAAAACAATATCCAAACCTCTTTGAACATTATTCAATAGGTCTTTGTCAGAATGTGTTTTTTCCTGAAATTTGGAAAACAGCAATTGCAATGCCAACCTTTAAAAAAAGGAGATAATGAGTTGACTTCTAATTATCGTCCTATTTCACTTTTAAGTTGTTTAGGAAAACTTATGGAAAGAATTCTACACAAACATATGTATAACCATTTGGTAGCTAATCAATTTATCAACATAATTACTCTAAACAATCAGGCTTTTTGAAAGGACATTCTACAGTTAATCAATTATTAGATACATGTATGTACCATCAATTTGTTCAATCTCTAGATCCCAAAAACTTATACTTGTATGTATTTTGTGATACCCTTTTAAAGCCTTTGACAGAGTTTGGCAAAAAGGTCCCCTTTTAAAAAACTACAACTAAATGATATCAAGGAAATTTGTTGAAATGGACAAGAGTTATTTTGGGAAACAAACCCAGAAAGTTGCTGTTGGCTCTTCTTTATCTGAACCGCTCAGCGTCAATGCCGGGGTGTCCCAAGGCTCAGCTCTTGGGCCCCTTTTCTTTTCAGTGTATGTAAATGATATCATTGAGAATGTATTATGTATTGCACGTCTTTTTGCGGATGACACTTCTTTAGCATGAAAATACATCTTCTTTGACTAATCTTGAAGGAATTGTTAACCATGATCTTGCTATGATAAATGCTTGGTCTAAAAAATGGCTTGTAGATTTTGTAGTTGCCACCATCTCATTGATACACAGATTGTTGAAAAGATTATACGATGGGATTCAGAAAATTGATAGAAAAGGTTGTCATATATGGAGGCAAGATAATGTCTAGTTTCGTCCATTTGCCCTAAAGTCACTGAAGCGATTTATATTGTTCTTATCTAGTCGTCTCCTCTAGATTCTCCATATACCACGAGATATTCGGGCTGCAGAAAGGGACTAAATCAGTTCCTTGGGAGCTATTAAATTGATTTTCGTAGTTATAAGATAGTCAAATATCTATTTAGATATATGGTTTCACTGATGAAATATAAAATATTAAGCGAAAATTTCCTTAAACAGATCAAGCAAACCTTTGTCCATAAATTGTCCAAAGAAAGCTAATATGTAATACAATGTATATTAAAGCATTTTCTGTACGTCATTTATATTTGACATTTGTTTATTTGTTGACAAGTGGAATTTCAATTTTACCTTTAACCGATACACCAGCAACAGCAATACCTCCTGCATCTGTGGATTCAAGCTTAACGATCATCCGTTTCTTGCGAGCATTGTAATATTTTCTGATATAACACGACCGCTTATACCATTTTTTTCTACCTTAGTAGAGTATAGCCTTATTAGCAGTAACGCCGTTACCCCTGACCAAATGCACACTATATTATAAAGCTTCCAGGAACTAACACTTTGATGATTTGTTCAGTGATGAGCTGATTAATCATTCACTTTTTACATCCACACAGAAGATATATAAACCGTATCTCAACATAAAGCGACTGACTTTAAATGCAACACTGAAATTTGTTAATGCTTCTCAAATATGTAAAACAAAATTTTAAAAATCTATCATTGTAGTCTTATACATTTCAGGTACAAATCATAAGCCGTGTGGTATCAACATGCCTTAACTCACCGCTCACATCAATACTAGAGCACGAACTTGCGCAGCTAGACAGGCTCGAACTCACAGTTAATCAATACATGAATGCTACCATTAGCGCTTACAGCAACCCCTTATCTTGTGAAAGCACACCCGTAACACAACAGACACCTCTTCATAGTAGATCACTCTGCCCGTGGGAGTTTGTGCAAGATATAGACGAGAACAGATTCCCACCAGTACTGACTATGGCAAAATGCAAGTGTTTACGCTGTTTTGATAATTATGCATGCAAGCCAGTTTTATATTCGATACACGTGCTACAGAAACAGTGTATTAACGGAGCAAATAAATGGGTCAGACGAACGCAGTTGATTTCCGTCGCGTGCACGTGCTCGCGCCCAAATCTTCGACAAGTGAAAAAGAAAAGATTATCAAGTTTATTTAGGATAGGCTCGTACTTAAATGACGTCTATGCTTAACTGTGCGAATCTTGAAATAAGTCTGTTACTCCCTTATGTTTCGAGTATGACACAAAAAGCGAACAATCTGGGTGCAATTATGTCCTAATTATGTTCCATATTTCTCTATTTTCATCTCTTTTTTTTTGTTATTTTCAAAGCTATATTTGTTCGAAATTTGATCAAAATCATAAAAGTTCATATAGCAGTGTTAAATTAATAAGCAAATAAGTAATTCAAAGTGTAAGATTATATTTTAATAGATACCTTTTCTGGTCTGGGATCAAATTTTGATAAACATTCCACATCCGTTATTGTTATAATATGCAATGATAAAGAGTATGTCTACGTGATTATGTTTTCATGATGTTGATTTATGTTGTACTTTTGTTTTATTTGTCTCTCAGTGGGAGACTTTGGTCAGTTATCTCCCTTTCATAATCTCTTAAAGTACGTAGATCCTTTTATTAATTTTGGATTACTATGTTGTTATCGCTAAATTATTTGTAACAATATGATCTTTAAATGAAGCTAAGATATGGATCATCATAACTATTAATTTGATAATGCCTTCAGCTAAATATTCTTTAAACACACAAGTGTCTTAATTTTGACATTTCAGACATTTAATTTAACAAATATGCAAGATCTCTCACACCTTAGAACTGAGATATCTCAGAGAGAAAACAGCGATAAAGTCAGAGGATCCTAAATGATGGGACCAACTTAAAATTTTATTATCTTGGACAATTTGAAACTCAATGAAGTCCCTCATTGGAGTTTTCGTCCCTTGCACTTCCTTCCTAGATTCCCTTTGCGTTTACAGAAAAAGGATCTATTCTAAACGCATTAAAATAAGTTAGCGAAAAGCATTATTTGAAAATGAAAACATGTCGAGGCAAAATGATCTTCTTTAGTACCAACTCTGAACCGGCGCACAAATCCAGGCGAGTTTATACAAGATAAATGTGGATAAACATTACCGGGACAAAATGTAACCACATAAACCTTGAGGAAACTTCCTTCTATCGAAGGTCGTTCGTGTACCTGCCTTGTGGAAACACTGATTGTGCCCTTTTTACCTGTTGCAAAGGGTAAGATTCGACGACATTTCATTTAATAGAGAATTATTTTACCAGCATAACCTCTTAGAGGAAAGTGACTATTGGCAAGTTGTTAACCTGTCACGTTCTATAGCAAATGGTCGATGCGGTACCGACAGAAATTGTTGGAAGGAAAAATAAAGTGGTGTGACAATACTTCATTAATGATGATATTCAACCTAAAATCTAATGATGCTAGCAAAACTAAACTAGAAAATATAGTGACAACATTGGATTGGTACTGTGGCAATCTGAATTTAAATGCTAGTATTGGCGCTATTCTGAATATCTCCTCCTTTTAAGAGGAATGTAAAGTTTTTTCTGTGAAAAACTATTGTTTGCCTTGTCATATGTCTTGACCTTCAATAAAAAGGGTTACGGAAGGTGCAGTATAAGTATTGACTAGGCACGAAAAATGCGCAGTAAAGTAAAGTTATTGACCAGGTACGAAAAATGTGCAGTAAAGTTTTGCATTTTACGGAAAAAAAAAACATTCATGTAATTTAAATTTAAAAAAAAGACAGAGTTCATAAGATTTTCATTTCATCCTAACCGGAAATGCAATTAGTTCTTTTTTCTTCAGGTGGCTTTGAATAATTAATTTGTTTAAAGTATCATTTCAAAAATTACGAAATTATATATCATATCTTGTTCTGCTTTGTCTGTGTTGGGTTTAAAAAACTTAATAAAATACTAATCTACCAATTTTTATGCTTATCTATTTTAAGATTTAGTCCCTGAAATTTTTACGGATATATTTCAAACAAAATTTTTAAGAAATGTTTTCCTCAAAAAAGTGGTTTTAAATCGTGACTTATACAAATTTTTCAAACTTTTATAGATTTTAGACAAAAAATCTTTTTGTTTAAACCAACAAAAATCTTTTTTTAAAACAAGTGGATTATAAAAAATTTTTACCGTTTCAAAGGTAATTCCAAATATCAGAAAAAGCAAAATTATTTAGTAGATTTTCACGTAAGCTGTTGTCTAACACATTTTGATATATTTCCCTTAGTATAACATTGTCAGTTTGCAATATCTTAAACCAGTACTACAATTTGTACAGATATATTAACATGTATCTACCTAATTCACCACAGCAGCAGTGCTTACAATTTATTTAAGTCCAAAAGTATTTTACAAAACTTAAGGTCAACTTTTTCCAGATTATTATTATTATTATTATTATTATTATTATTATATACCACATTTATATAGCACTCTTTTCATATAAAAATACGTTCAAAAGTGCTTTACATAAAAACATTTATATAATGTTCAATAAAAAAATGGGAATTGAACTATTATAGAAGAAATTAAATTACATTACGGTATAAGATACCAAGCATTTTAATTGGAAGGTAGGCCGATCAAAACATGAAACAAAAGTACAATATCATAAAACATTAACTGACCTATCAAAGACACAGGTCAGAGCAGAATAGAACAGAAGATATCTTACATTTTGAACAGACAGAATTAAACAGTATGATGTCTGCGAAATGCATCACAGCATGCAAACCGACCCGGATGATTGGGTCAATCGCTACCTAAACGGCCCGGAAAACATCCATGATATCCACAGAAACAAAAAAAAAAAAAAAAAAAAAAAAAAAAAAAAAAAAAAAAAAAAAAAAAAAAAAAAAAAAAACCGCCAACATTATTCTGTCACACTGGAGTTCTTAATTAAGTAATTAATTGGCCGGCAAAGTACCTACATTATAAATCAGGTAATCAGTGAGATGTTAGTTGCCAAAGAATTGTATGAAATAATGCGTCTTTAGCGCTTTTTTGAAACTTTGCACGGTCTTGCACTCTCTTATGCCAGATGGGAGGGCATTCCATAACCTCGCAGCAGCTGTCTGAAAGCTCTGTCACCAAATCGTATTGTGTTCGACATTTGGGCACCACTAGTTTTAATGCATTATTCTGCGATCTCAGATTTTCTGGATGGTGTATATATTTCTAGCATGTTCGCTACATAAGCTGGTGATTGATCTTTGAGTGCCTTATATGTATGTGTTATAATTTTGTATTCTACCCTATATTGCACAGGAAGCCAATGGAGTTCACGCAGAACAGGCGTTATATGGTCGTATCTGGATGTTCTGGTTACGATTCTAGCTGCCGTGTTTTGGACATATTGCAGTTTGTTCATTGACCGTTTCGGAATTCCATATAGAAGAGAGTTGCAATAATCCAAACGTGATGACAGAGAGTTGATTAGAGATTTGGTTGCGTTTGCGGTTATATATTGTCTGATGTGACTAATTTGCCGCAACCGTGCATAGGAATTCCTACACACACTATTCACATGTTGCTCCATCCTCATGTTCGAATCCAGGAAAGCACCGAGGTTCCTGACACTGCCTGATTGTTTGATTTCAGAGCCGTCCACTTTCACAGATATGTTTGAAACAGATTGTGTCTTGTGTTCAGATGAAAATATGATTAATTCGTTTTTTTCAGCATTGAGTTTCAACATGTTATTATTATCACAACTTACTATATCCTTTAAACAACTTTCAACGCGATGAATGGTCTCCTCAATAGACATTTTATTTATTGGTTTGAATGATTGATATACTGCGAATCGTCCGCATAGAAATGATTGTTCAGTCCGTGCTTTCTGCAGATAGCTCCGACTGGTTTTGTGTACATTGTGTAGTTCTTTGGCCCCAGGACAGACCCTTGGGGTACACTGTACTTCATTAGCACTGGTTGTGATAGCTCGCCATCTATGCTACGGTTTGGTAGCGGGTCACTAAGGTATGACATCATCCATGCGAGTGGCTTGCCTGTAACACCAAAGTGACGTTCAAGGCGATGAATCAACGTCCGTGGTCAATAGTGTCAATGCTGCAGAGAGATCAAGCAATCACAAGATAGTCCACATTGTTCTTATCAACGATTGAAGAATGTCATTTTGAACTTTTAATAGGGCGGTTTTCGGTTGAGTGGAATTTTTTATAAGCAGATTGATTAACTTCATGAAGTTCGTTGTTCCTCAGATGATTTTCAATTCGAACATCTACCACTTTTTCTAAGATTTTAGACAGAAAACGGCAAGTTTGACACAGGTCTATAGTTTTTTAGGACATTAGAATCTAGGCTTGGCTTTTTTAGAAGAGGTCTTATTCGTGAATGTTTGAACGCTTTGGGCACATACGCAGCATCTAGAGATGCATTCATAATTGTTGTTATCACTGGTGTTAGTTCGTCAAGACATTCTTTTAATAACCATGTTGGGATAGGATCTAGTTCGCATGATTTGTTCGCTGACTTTTTGATAATTGATTTCACTTCGTCTTCTGAGGCTTGAGTAAACTCTACATAATTGACACCTGTGTATTCAGTTTCTATGTCATCTAAATCAGATACAGATTGTGTTTGCGATGCTATATATCGTTTCTGATTGTTTCGATCTTTCCAATAAAGAAGTCACTGAAATCTTGTGCGAGATGCTGTGGAGATGATTGTGATGGTAAAATCACTGATTTGTTATCGCCAAGAAGATTTTTGGTAATCTTTGATAAACTCTTATGATCACTGCCACATGAGTCAATTTTGCCTGTATAGTATTCAACACGAGCTTGTTTTAGCATCTTATTCCTTCAGCACACTGTGTTCGGTAATTTGGTGATCGATTGTGAGCTTACTTTCACGCCATTTCCGTTCTAATTTTCGTTTCTGATGTTTTGCTTTGTGGAGTTGCTCGGTATACCAAGGACATGAAGGTCTTAACACAATAGTCTTGGTAGTCAAAGGGGCGTGTTTGTCTACTATAGAAATTAACTGATTTGAATATTCCGCCACAAATTCATCGATATCAGTATCAGATGGAGTGCATTGTGGTGTAAAGAAATCAATTCTTCGTATGTCTTCTCGAAATGAGTCAATGTCGATCGAACGTAATTTCCTGTACGACACAGTTTTTCGTACTGGGGGTGGTTTGGAAGCTTTAGCGTCAAATATCACAGCAAAATGATCACGTGACATCTTTCCATTTGAATCAGAGAGTCCAGGATCTATGGACCTCGATATTTGAAACCGTGACATCATTATCTCTGGTTATCACTACATCAATGTATGCCCAGCTACATGTGTTGGTTCATGTACATGTTGACGCATGCCACATGCATCTAGACTGCTTGTAACTTTTTTGTGTCACTATTTTTCCGGTAAATCAAGATGGAAGTTAATGTCCCCTACAATGATGGTGGTCTTGTCAATTGTAGCATATTTAGTTAAGAAATTGGGCCATTCTTGCTCCAGGAAAATATTTGTGTTTAAACCGTTTTCTTTGGAAGGGGGTGGCCGGTATATAATGGCAAGCCGTTACAGATCCTTTTACACTTTAAAAAATAAATAACTAAGTTATGGTTTAAACTTAAAGTTATCACATTATAAGTAACAATTAGCAGATAAGACATTATAAAAAATAAAACATTAAATTCCAGCAGATACAACATCACATATAACAATTAAAATGCTGACCACGTGACCGATTATTGTTTTGATGGATTACAACATTCTTATATAAAACTGTTTATTGCTTACTTCCAAAAAATCATTCAGAACTCTCAGAATTAAAGATGAATGAAACATTGTAAGTTATTTACGGTGTACCTTTAGGACCATCATAATTTCATCCCTTCGACAGACAACAGTGCGATAACACGAAGATACAATATGCGATGGCAAGAAAATAGATGGATTTACATTCGGCCCGTTCCTTAGTAACGAAAGCGAAAGTTCGAGCACGCACACTCCACGGAGGGCGAAAAGACATGACGGCAGAATGTAAACTACATTGAAATTATATCACATTTCAAACCATTTGGTCAATAATAATCTGTACTATAATAAATTTCTCGTGCAGGACAAGAAAAATATATGTAATCCTTTGCACGTTCATCCACAACTGCCTTCTTCTAAATGAGAAACTTTGAATAATGCGATTATAACTGATAATAAGGGATTCATAATGAACAGGAAACAAACTAATCTTCAAACATATTGATCTTTTATTTGTACAAAATTAGTTTAAAGAAAAATGGAAAACTGACATTATCCATCAATTTAAAGCATTTTGTTTTGTTGGCATTTCATAACATAATCTGACAGAACTTACCACCTGTAGCAAATAGCTTGCATAATATATCATTAAAGGTCGAAATGAAAAATGCAAAGTTAAAGCAAGTGTAGCTGAAGCAGACATTTAATTTCCGTTCGTACGGACGCCCCCACCCCCACATCCTCGCTTTGATTTTTTTATCCAATTACATCCAAATAGCGATCAATTCATTCAGTATACAAAAAAGTAGACAATTATTATCATAAAACTGTTTTTCTCAATTTCTGTTTTTTTTTATATTCTCAAGTTTTTTTTTCTCAACAATTTCAAAAGGGTTGGGGCGGAGCGGTCAAATTTAACGGTGTATGTGTATGCAGGTAGAAGAGTAGGTGAAATTCTACACTCTTATTCTTTATCTGCTGTTAGACCGTGATTTCTATTTTTTGTAGAATTCAAGTTTATTTTAATCATATGCTTTTAACTGAAGCTTGTTGATTCCTGCGCGGGGTATATTTTCGATGACATCAAGAATATAAAAATAATCCAGAATATAATCATGAGATGGAGATATATTAGGTATTTCCCTTACGTTAATAAATCTCAATGTTAATTTTAGTCCTTACGATGCAGATTTTACGAATTTAGATTTTTTATTAATATGCATCTCATTTTAAAAGGAAATTTCCATCAAAGTTCCAAAGGATCTATTTAGAGATTTTATTTACAAGTTTAGATATCGCGTGATATGTTTATTCTGGATTTAAGAAACAGAATCACCGCATGATATATTTGTCTGAGTGCGTACTAATTAAGAAATTGATAACTAAGGGATCACATCTTATATGCCTAAGTTTTTTATGACCGGGTCTAATTAGGTGACTTCCTCGTAATCACAGTCATGTACAATGGTGTTGTCTTGATCACCAAGGTGATCTATGTTTATCATGCCAGTTGCATAATATTTACGTAATAATTTCCCGTTTATAGCTTAAAACAGCAACGTCCGTGTCAAAGAGCCAAGTCCCTTAAAAATTGTAATAAATATTCAAGTTGGAGAAAAATGCATACTTCATGCTTCGGAAAAATAAAATAAGAGAAAATATGACATTTTTAAATGTAAGGAACAAGTTTTATGGAACAGGTTGAGGACTCTATGATAGGTAGTTCTTAAATCCCACCAGGACTGAACTATTTTGATATCTGTCTTCTGGCCTCTTTCGTAGGGCCCTTAAATGTGTTTTCCTTGTTGCCTGTCTTCTGGAAAGACATTGAGTACATGCGTTTCAGGTTCTTAAGGATTGCATTTATATAAATATACAAGAGCATTTTTGTGTTTTACATTACATGCTTTCTGTTGCCTTTGTGTATGTTAGGGTTTCACCTGGCGGGGATAACTTTTATTTACACTGTCCTGTGACTTTGGAACATGGTGGGGGGGGGGGGGGGGTTAGGTGCACAATAAACCGGTTTTAGCTCCCCGGTGGTGGTTTTGCCACTGACCGTTCCAAGGCGGTGCCCCACTGTGTTCCTTTATTTGTTTGTTTTTGTCGTGTGTTTGCTTTGTGTGAGTGTGTGTGTTGGTCGTGTGGGCGTCCGCGTGCTGGATTTACGTTAGGGAAAGCTGCGTTTTTAGAACGTGGCTTCCCTGTTGAATACCCATCCTTGTTTTTTATGTTTGTTAGACTTACAAATGCTTGCAGACTGAAGAAAATAAGAAAAAAGGGGACTCAGCAAGTAAGATATAATTCATAATATATTTACCTTTAATCAAGGCATTCTGCACGAGCAAATCGTATTTATTGTTGCAATACAAATGTAATATAATCATGATTTTTTGTAGGCTTTCTTATTGTTGAGCAGTCTTTTTGCCACACGTAATCCAAACTAATTTCACTTTGGAAACTGTTACATTTTATTCGAACATTATCATGGATTCGCTGTTAAAAATTTCAACCCAAGTATACATTATATATAGATGTAATATGTATATGAAATATTGAAGTTTTAAATTAGTAATTTGAAGCATCCTGTGGGGTGTAGGCTGTAGGATGTGTGATTAATTATAAAAAAGAAACTGGTTTTGATTTCAGAAATAGTGTGATATTTTTTTCTAAAATTACTATATGCTCATTGTGAAAACTGCATCATTTTTACCAAGAGGAAAATGACACTAGTTGAAAATGTAGCTCTCTGGTAAGTCAGTTAGAATTCCTAATGTAATGGTAAAATTATGAATAAAAGCACTTGCTATTAACGTCTCACTATCACTTGGTACAGTTTGTAAATTTCCATTAGATATTGCTTGTCATTACAGAAAATGTTTTCATATTACAGAAACATAAATTTTAATGAGAACAATACCAGTGCGGTAAAGTAAGTACTCATTACATAAAATTTCGCTTTATCCTGTTTCTACAAAATGCACTCCGCATGCGTTTAGAGACTGAATATAAAACCAGTTTATTCGGTCGACCCTTTATTAGGTCAAAATTCAATGTAATCACAGGATAAAACTTTTATCATCTGTTGCAAATAAACAAGAATCAACATTCAAAGACACTAACAACACCGACTTAAGGTAGTTCTTCACGTTTGATAAACCAGAAGTGATGGCATAACGTCATTTATCTGGTTACCGTAGAATAAAGTCTGGATTCGGCGTACAGAAATGAAAATCATTTTATAAGTCAATGGCAACCTGTGAGTTAATTTACAACAATGGCAACGTGACTATCTTTCTAAAGTTTAAATACAATATCAAAACATCTGAAACGTTAAACATTTCAAAATTATGTCTTAAAACCAGCTTAAAATATGCGGATCACTTTAATCATGGGCAATTACCTAAAAACAACAACAAAAACAACGAAAAACCCCAAGCACACGAACCTCTACATTTTAATTCACAACATTATAGGCCATATGTCTATTTACAACAGTGAGAAGTTTCATTAATTAAAGTCTACATTGTACAAAAAATTTCTATTCGAGAAATGTTATAAAAATTGTGATTTTCCCATGGAGTCCCATTATGAAAACTTTTTCAAATTTTTCAAAGCAAGATCAAACAACACAAAAAACGGGTTTGGGGCATGTGAATCTCACAAGTACCTTATTTGCAACTAATTAGACAAGAAAGTTTAATGAATGAATTAATTAATAAAATGATTCCAACTGAGAAAACCTCTTAACATTTGTGACAAAATACCAGACTGTATCAAGTAAAACTTAGGCCTTAAAAAAAATCTTTGTTTCCGGTAACATGCTCAAAAAAATTAGGGTAGGTAGGTCGGAAATATATTTTTTTTTTTTTAAATTTTTTTTTTATTAAGGGAGACTTTTCGGAATTTATTTTTGTGTCAAAAATGAATACAAATAAGAGGATTATGTCTTTATCATCAGTAAGTTGATTTCTAACATCACTGACCATATTTAAAGCATAAAAAGTGCAGTTTTACAATTTTTTGTTAAAAAGTTGAAACAAATCTTCTCCAAGGCCATAAAAACATTTAGTGTCGGGCCAAAAATTTAGGGTAGGTCGGGATATCGGAAACGAACATTTTTTTACGCCTTATATAAAAAGTATTTTACCAACAATTAAATGCAAGAATCACAGAAAAGAAAAATTTGTTCGCAATTATATGCACTAAAATGCCCAACACTTTCAACCGTGAAGGCCTTGAGACTGCTACTTGAAAATAAGTCATTGAGAAAGAAAACAGTATCTCTGTTTTGAAAACAAGAAATGTATAATTCAGTCAAATGGGATAATCTAAGATGTATTATATTCATGTATTATACTCTTGCAGGTGTATCATGGTTGTAAACTATATTCTTAAAGATTCTAAAGAAGTAAATAATGCAGCAAAATAAGCTTGAAGTGGTCTCTACCCTAAGAACAATTCAGTGGTATCTCACCTATATAGTGATCGGTAATATATCATACTTCTAAATTATATGTCCAGTATAGAACTCATTGTTGTCAGACGATATAAACAACACTATTATATTTGCAGCAGAAATTCGTATTTTCTATGGCGCTGTGATGCTTGTGTACCGCAGCAATCACTGTCACGGTTTGGTCTCCCGGTTTATCCCGGTTCAGTGATCCGGGATAAACCTTGTTGCAGTGTAGTGGAAATCGTCGCGATTTTATTCCGTAAAGACCGAGTGAATCTTTCTCAATGGAATGCAATTTAGAATTGTATTCACATTTGCTTTCATTAGATTTTTTAAACGATATGAGTTTGTACTTCAGCCGGAGTGAAACTGAAATCACCACAAATCAAAATGACATCACAAATGACGCCTCGCACCTCATGTATATCTAGGCCGAAGGGAAAAAATTTGAATCTGAATAATTTAAAATGAAGACGAACACTTCCATTAGACAAGTTTCATCTTAGCTGACTGAACCGAAATTGCGAATGATTGTTATCCTTAAAATCATATAGAATCTCTCATTGAGACACGTGTGCAAACAGTTTTTTTTTTTATTTCTCTGCTAACCTTCAACCGTTACGTCCGTCAACCTAAAAAGTTGTATCTATACACAAAACATGCTAAACAAACGTAAACAAGTATTCAAGTGAAAATGAAATATTTCAGGAAATCTAGGCCGATTATATTACTAGGAATAATGTCAAAACCTAAACTAATTCCAACATAATATTTTAATGATGATTTTAAATCTTTTGTTATTTGTGAAGTACATGAAAAAGTCCTCACAAGAAATCCAAGCAAAACTCTGAAAATAAGTTGTTTTTTAAGGGAAGCTTTCTTTAGATTTTAATTAAACAAGGTTTTGCAAATTTATCTAAAATGAAACCAAGTAAACGAAATAATTGAGCCGCGCCATGAGAAAACCAACATAGTGGGTGTGCGATCAGCATGGATCCAGACCAGCCTGCGCATCCACGCAGTCTGGTCAGGATCCATGCTGTTCGCTTTTAAAGCCTATTGCAACTAGAGAAGCCATTAGCGAAAAGCATGGATCCTGACCAGACTGCGCGGATGCGCAGGCTGGTCTGGATCCATGCTGGTCGCAAACCCACTATGTTGATTTTCTCATGGCACGGCTCATATTATTATCATTTCTTTATTCATATGCATGCGTTACATAATCAGCAGTTCAAGAAGCAATTTATACCGTAAGTAATTGCTGCAACTATGTTATCAAGTACCCCACCCATCTGCAGTAACATTGTGAGCACATTGTTGTTTTTCACGAAACCCCTATGACTGTTTTCCCCCTTTTTTCTGACTGAGATACATATGTTTGATGTTCAACCCCTTTTAACTCCAATGCCGGCGGCCTTGTTTTAAGAATATGTATGTATAAATGATTATGTAGTATAACTGTGGTTAGAAAGTCTATGTTCTGGAGTTTGACACCCCTATGCTTTCTGACATAGATGGTAAAGTACTAAACGTAGCCTGCCAGTACTTGCTAGAAATCTTAAAATATCATTCCAAACATTAACCCTTACTCTGCTAAAGTTCTATAATTAACTAGTCCATCATCTAGTACCATTAACTGTCAAAAGGGGTGGTTACCCAAAAAGATACTGACTGAATGGCAAACAGTGCAGATCATGATCAGACTGTACGGATGTGCAGGCTGATCTTGGTCTGCAATGGTCGCAAAGGCAGAATCACTTGCCGCCAGCAGGCTAAGGGTTAATGCAATAGTATACCAGTAGTAGATCATTCTAACATGGCTCGATTTGATTTCCAGTTAAACAAAGAAGAAAATCAAGCTCTATATATTCTGCGATAAACAACGGTTGACGCGCGAGAGCATTATGACGTCAATTATGACGTCAAATTGCTGCATGACATCATACATTACTCCTCGCGTTAATGAAGTCCAGCATAATATTTATTAAAATATATCAATGAGTATGTCAGAATGAAAAGAAGCAAGGCCTTCTTGTGATTTATTATCTATTTTACCACGGTTCATCGTTCAGATGCTTCAGTATTTAACCACTCGGGCTAACGCCCTCGTGGTTCAATTCCTACGCATCTGAACTCTGAACCGTGGTAAATCAGACGATAAACCACTCGAAGCCTTGATTATTTGTTAAATATAGCATATTAAACACAGTAACAGCCACATAGTAGAATAAACGTTACTTCAGAATTCCATATGCAATATCTCAAAAATGTGCCATGATATATTTTAGGACGTTTTTCCTGTGTTTTATTTCCTTTCCTTAAATACTACTTATTCCACACTTAAACGTTTATGTTGGAATTAGTTCAACCCCAAAAGTCAAAATGACCAGTCTACTAGTTTGGATCAATTGAAAAAGGTCAGTTTACACAATGAGAAAAGTTGACCTATTTACAGAAAGTCTAATTAGTCTTCGTTGGGTTTTAATGGAACATATTATTATTATTATTACACCATTCTGGTTAGCGCCCAAAAAAGGCACAGGTGAAAAAAGTTTAATTAAACACTTACATACCCAGAAATCTAAGCCAATTTGCTGGCTTATTGGCGAAATTGTCTCCCTTGAAAACAGGTTATCGGGTGTATCGATTAGCCTTTATCGGCCAATTTACGCCTATTGAAATATAGAAGGAGAAAAACTTTAACACATCAAATGACATCAAAAGCATCATCTGACAATATTTATTAAGTTATTGAAGTAATCTGCAATATTTGCACTTTCTTTCAATATAATTTTTAATAAAATAAAATATGATCTTCTTGCTTCCCTAAGCGTTTGAAATAAGTAACTAATTTTGATCCCGAGTCCCATTGATTTCTGTAGGAAATGACAGATTTTAAGCTTTACATGGTCTTTTAGAATGATTTATTCACATATTTATACTCATCTCACAACATTTATTAAGTTATTGAAGTTAACTAGAAAAGTTAATCTTGCTTTCAATGAGTTTATTTTTAAATTATTTTTATGTCTTCTTGCTTCCCTAAACGTTTGAATATCACTGATTTTACTAATTTGGAACATTTTGCCCGTCACAGTACACGTGTACTGATGACACTGGATAACCTGAATTAGATAGACATGTGGTTTAGTTTAGTTTATTTTTGTAGTTTGTGTGTCAATCTAATTCCGTGTTTAATGTCATTACTTTGTCAGATTAAATAAAAAATAAAGTTATTTTAAATTACATGTTTAAATAAAAATATTCCATTTTTTAAATCATTTAATACCATTTTCACTACTAGAATTATTTATTGCATTAAAACGTAACATAACATAAAGTTGATTAACATATAGAACTACATGTTCATATTTAAACTTGAATATTGTACATGTAAATATAACAAGTCCATTGGGTCGAGTGTAAATTTCATGTTTCTTGTTTGTAAGTATTATAATATTGTTGTTAAAAATTTCTTATTTTATCTTTTTGTAATGGTTATATATGTATGATAAAGTCAAATAACGTGTTTGACAATAAGTTAACCGAATGCTGACATATTTCTGTTTATTACCGTTACTAATTGGATTAGTATCTGTTTGTCAGACATGCCCCGCGGCCTTAAGGGACAATTATTACGGCTCTTGCATAAACACTCTAAAGTTAAAATCTAAATTATGGATATGGAGTTATAAATTTTGATAATTTATCTTACCGTTCAAAATCCAAATTAACATTATTGTAAAGTAAAATGCATTTATAGGCCACGGATCCATAATATTTAAAAACTTTTTTAAATTGAAAAAGACATATTTTCAAGGAGACCTGAAATACACATATATTTCGCCCTCATAAAAATATTTTAAAAATTAAAGGGACTATCCTCCAGATCGTTCGACAACAAGAAAAATACTTTTATAGATGTCTGGAAATAAATGCTATGCTTTAAAACTTAATTACTGACAAAGTTTAACTATACATTACGGAAATACTTGAGAATTTGCTGTTTTTCTATATGATGAAAATCGAAAAGCGATTGTAACGCTTTACTCAAGGTAAAGTGTCTCGATTATAAAAAAAAATCTATATTTTAAAGTCATAATCCACTTATTCCGCTATAGCGCTATTGGTTTCGACGAAATATTTTAGACACAAAAACACATCTTCTAGTATTAACAAACTTCAATTTGAGAGAAAGATTATTTTTAGCCAAATCTGGAGGTCATTAAATACATATTTTAAAAATACGTTGAGTAATGGGAATTATATGCTTCCTAACAATTTTTAAACAAATTCCAGATTATCATTCAAAATCACCAATTTGAAGAAATAAGAATGTTATGTATATCAGGTAATAAACATGTACGTCGATCTAATTCCGTCTTTGTCAAATTAGGTTAAAACTGTTATTTTAAATTACATGTTTAAATAAAATTTTTTAAATTTCAAAAATTATTTTTTAATTAATTAACTTTTAATTTATGATTCACATATATTTTGCCCTTAAAAGATATAATCAAAAGTTTAAATACATATCTAAAATGGGAATATCCTTCCCGGCTCTCAATTTTGAAACAAAAACCCGATTATCATTCAAAATCACCAATTTGAGGAATACACTGCAAATTGCCTCGGGCAAGGTATAAACTCCGCTGGTGTAAAAAGTTTCACAATTTTGTCGCAATACCCCTAATTAACAAAACCAGTGTAAGGTCAAGATTTTCAAGATAAGAAAGATTTAACGAAAGTCGATACTCGCGTTAAGATGGTATAAAGGGAAATAACCAAATTTAACCGATCTGGCTTAATAATCAAGGGACAATACTCTTCAAAACACGGACTCATTTCTGGACATGCACCAAAGTGGTTTAAGCTGCCAGGTATAATGTTTTATTTCCTTTCCTTAAATACTACTTATTCCACACCTAAACGTTTATGTTGGAATTAGTTCAACCTCAAAAGTCAAAATGACCAGTCTACTAGTTTGGATCAATTGAAAAAGGTCAGTTTACACAATGAGAAAAGTTGACCTATTTACAGAAAGTCTAATTAGTCTTCGTTGGGTTTTAATGGAACATATTATTATTATTATTACACCATTCTGGTTAGCGCCCAAAAAAGGCACAGGTGAAAAAAGTTTAATTAAACACTTACACCAAAGTGGTTTAAGCTGCCAGGTATAATAATCATATACAGTCAAAGCAATTACACTTTTGGCCTGACCTCATGTAAAGATACGTACCGTCTTTTGAAAACACATTCACAATTTATCAAAAAGATCTATGTTTGGTCACGAAAACTAAATGAAATAGCATTGAAACTGTTACATGATTTATTCTTGATTAAAATATATAGTGTCAAAGTGGTTATACACTTGTATCATGTGAAGCCATGCCCGAACATATACCACGTCGGTTTCGAATTTAGCTGCAAACAATATGATTGTGAACAAGTGTATTATTTACAAAGCAACAGTTTTATAAAATTGGGCGGTCGCAAGGCGCGATCGCGGGTCTTCTCAGCCCAAGACAGTCACATTTTCACATTTGATAGACATTATCAGCATCAGGTCAAGTTTGTGTTTTGTAGGGATGCTCCAGTCGATTAGATTTCAGCAAAATTAGTATCACAGTAAATTAAATAGAAATTGTACCTCGATCTATCTTTCTAGGTTATTTTTTGATAGAGAGGAAATTACATGAGTAAATTTTCATACTGAACTAATTAAACATAGTTAAGTTAATAAAATAATAAAATGCGAGGCCTTGTCGAGTTTGATAAATTAATGTTGAAAGATACAAATATAACATTCTCTTTATCACATGTTAGAAATTCCTGTTGAAACATCAAACCTTCTTCTTTCTTCACCTATTATAGACATAAATAGATATAGCTATCATCATAGTTCATCATTATTCACCATCGTCATTATACCCCTACTACATAACGAAGTCCTCAAACTGCGTGTGTCTAAGTGACATTCTTGTTTCGCTTCCATCTTTGCTATCCTATCGTGTTAGATATTAATACATAATAAAGTTGTTATATACTGACGAGATAAAGAAACGCCTCATCGAAAGTTGGCGTTATTTTTGTTACATAGTTAAATTTGTTGAGCGATGTCAGAAATGTACGACAAACACATCCAACCGAAACTCGTACGATTTTATTTAGTCAGTTGTTTTCCTGTACTGTTCATGATTTCCTCGTGCAGCCCGTGTGTGTCAACCATGAGGATTTATTGAGAGAATTTTACACAGGTGCATGTGTTAGACAACATACGATCATATTTTCAGGGATTTCCTGATTATTAAATTTTGATAATGCCGAGGCTAAATTTAGAAGAGAGGGCACAACTTTTGACCATGCTCGAATGTGGGCGAAGGCAAGAACAAGTCGCTAGACGTTTTTTCGTCACTCGTCGACAATACTGCGTCTCGTTCGAGGTGTAAGAAACACGGGAACGCTTTTTGATAGGCCTCATTCGGGTAGACCGCAAGTAATTATATATGTCAACGCCATTTGCGTGACAGATTGGTGAAGGCTGAAGCCACGTCACGTTTAGTAGTATGTAAACGTGGACGGCCTGTAAGTCGACATACAGTGAGAAATCGGATTAGTGAACGGGAAATTATCTGCGCGGTCTAGTTCTTACGCTACTTCACCGTCACCAATGTCTAATTTGGGCCCGCAACCATCGCGGTCAGCGTTTGCAGAACGTAGTGTTTAGATATGAATCACGTTTCAACTTGTGGAACGCCGACGGACGTTTCCGCGTCTACAGACGACGTCGTGAACGTTTCGCTAACAATTGCGTTCTGCAGTACAATTCTTACGGTGCGGGCGGAGTTATGGTCTGTGCAGCCATCAATCACAGGTTTAAGTCCCAACTCGTCGCGTGTCAAGGTAATCACAGCCAGGCGTTACATCTACCAGATATTACGTCCTGTGGCTGACCATTTATTCCGTCAACGTCAAGACTTGGTCTTTCAGCATGACAACGCACGACCACACGTTGCACGTGTCACAGAAACTTTTTACAGACGAGCAACATTGACGTTTTATCTCGACAGGCGTGCTCACCGGATTGCAATCCAATTGAACACGCCTGGGATTACGATAGACGGCGGTTACGTCAACGTCAACGGCAGCCTGCCAACGTCCAGGAGCTGATAGCAGCGCTCCTTCAGGAATGGGCCAGGATCCTACGGTATCTGCCACGTAACTGATGCGGGTCTATGGGCGACGTTTTGCTGCTGTGGTTGCCGGTAGATTTGGCCACCCGCGCTACTGTTTGTGTCAGTGAAATTCCTCTGACCTGTCTATTGAAAATCAAGCATAATGCGACCATGAAATGCTGTCTAATTAACCATCAATTCTTTTAAATCATCAGATTTGCGAACGGAATTGTTCTTTTCTAATTTTGAATCACGGTTAACAAAATATTGTACAATGAGTTTGAATGAGGCATTTTTTTTTCTCGTCAGTGTAGTTTAGATTTTGGTTTATATAAAAAGGGAAATTTTACACCCAAAAATGAAGTCTTTTTTCAACCTATTTTAAAGCTACGGTTTGACAATAATTTTATGGCATATACCATATGGTTAAATGAAGAAACTGCAATCAGAACACGATGGATTATTTATTTTGTTGCCATTGAAATTACATTACAAATGTATATTACAAATTACAGTTGAATTACATTAAATTACATTATATATAGGGATAGAGTTTCAAAAAAAGCTTACTAAATCCTCTATGTTGACACTAATATTGTAACCATTGCTAAATTTCGGTTTAAACAAATTATCACTCTTTCTACTCATATTCTTTGGCTCAATAGTAAAATATTATATAGTAGTTAAATGTTTTAACTAAAGAGAGCTTGTCTGTCAGGATGTTTTAAAGATACTGACCATGTCAAACTAAAGTCTTCTTTCATCAAGGGACAGTACCCTGTATTTACCGTTGATAAGAAGAATTAGATATGCGAGTTTCTCCCCTTATCTACCCGTTTGGTAACATAACGTATCTTATCATCTAGCCTGAGATTCAGTCGGTGATAATTTTCGCTTTGTCATAACTTACGCGCTATCTTATATGTATGAGAAAATTGCTGTTACTGGCCCGTTTAGTTTCTAACAGTAGAACAGAAACACATGAAAAAACAACAGACTGGAACCCAGGCTACTTTTCACAAATAAACAGTGTTGTTATTATCATCTATAAAAGAAAAGGAAAGACGAAATGGGAGTCCGTATAATTAATGCAAGAATTTTACAGGATAAAATATTTTCATGATCACCTCAAATAATAACCAACCTTATGAAAAGATAGCTATGATATAATTATCATCATATGAATTGTAATGATAAAAAAATCATTTCATCAGTGATATGTGATTGAAATTTTAATTAAAAACATTTAAATTGTAAAGATATCCGTATAAGAAAATTTGAATCATCAAAACTTTTAAAACTCGATTTGTAACATTTAGTGTTAAAATAACATTTTGCTTCAAGGCTTTCTTTCGATTTTATTAAATGAATGTTCATTTTTGAGTACAGGCTATGAAATGGACTAAGGCAGTCTGGCATTGTGGAAACTGTAACTTGCAGCAACTTAAACACATGTATTTACAATATGTAACAGTACAGAAAGAAATAAAAATTTAAGACACCGGTCACATAATTTTAAGTACTAAAATTTTAGGTTTATCTGACCGCTATCTCATTTGCATTTGCTTAGTTAATCAAGTATAATATGTTGCGCAACAGAACATCTGGTTATATATATCCGTATGAATAGCACACACTGCATGCAGTTGTGTAAACTCGCAATTCTGTGATCAAAAGTATTCAATAATTTTCGAAAAAGTCAACGTTTTAGGATATATTTTTAGGATAGAAATATGATGATTTAATTAAACATCCAGTTCATTTTCTTTCATGAAGTTTTCTTTTTATAGCTGACCCTTATACAGGCGCGGATACCTGCTGTGTTAACAGAAGTTTTATCATATTGTCATGCTGACAGCTACTATACTTAACACTTTGTTATTAATCAGAAACACATTACACGCTTATATATAATAAGTAAAAACAGTCAACATGCTATATGATATTTTACTTTAAAATCAAAATTACTGTAATATTAAAATCTATTTTAAATAAAAAGATATCAAGTTAACAGATATATCATGTCAGGTCATTGTTCACATTTAAACTTAGAAAAGTTTTGACAACTATTTGTTCGACTGTAAACATGATAATTACAATTAAACACTCGAATCAACAGAATATTTTATATACTTCCAGTAGTGCTAAATTTATGTATTAGTCCATTATATCATATAGCAATCTGGTAATACATATAATAACAGTAAAATTAATACAGACGTATGTTGATATAGCTGTGATTTATTCTGTTATGCACTGATCCGATTTTGATAAATAGTAATAGAAGCGAAAACCCTGTAAAAACAGTTTAGAATTCTGATTTTGTTTAATTTCTATACTGAATGTGCACGTTATACTATTTTTATTTCGCACGCACTAATTTCACTTTTACAAAAATGCAACAGATATATTCTGTCAGTCACAGAGAAGCGTGGATGTACAATTTACAAAACTATAAACTGTAATTTTTTACATTTTAAATCTGTTATATTCTAAGATCGAATATCTCAATGACACGTGGTTGAGTCAATTTACATTTTTTGACTGTAACAATGACACGTGACTGACTTTTAACGAAATACACAGTAATTTTTGACACTATTTTCTTTTTTTACACAAAATAAACGACATGTAACGCAGAATGGGATAAAGGCAGTATTTTATCTTTTATTTTTAAAACAATCAGCCAAAAAACTTAAGCTTTCCAATAGTATTCCAGCTATAATAGTTCTAATATCTTTGTCTCTACTACTTCAAGCAAGACAGAGAATCTTATCAGCTAATCGAACATAACTCGGACATTTTGGGCAGAGTAGCTAAAGTGCAATTTTAGCCGTTTTTAAATGCAAATGGAAGCAAGATGCTATTGAATTACTTTAAATATTTTTATATCATCATTTTCTTTGTTTGTTATACTTTCACGTCATAACAGTGATAAAATTTGTTTCAGAGGATAAACAGTATTAAATGTCCTTTAAAGTAAGCGAAAAACGTGTTTTGCTTGCATTCTATATAGGTTATATAGGGAAATACTATCGTTGGTTTCAAATGAAATTGGAAGCAAGAAGAAATGATGTTACATTAATAAAAAAATACACCAGTGGAAAGATAAGAAAATGAATTTTATGGTAGGAACAGTGATAAATTTAAATATCAGAACAGGAAATAAGAATGGTCGAAACAAAATTTAATCCTTCTATATTTCAATGTAAATCTCAGGTCTGTCTGATATCGGAAAGTCTCTGCGGCGGCTGTTCTCGCACCCCGCTGCGGATGGCTTGATAAGACGCCTAAGAAGAAAAAAGTTGGGTATGCTGATATAAAACAAACAAATGACAGTGAAATACTTTTAAATCCAGTTTAGAATGACACATACATCAAATTATATTAGCTGCAAAAATATTTCTCGTTAATGATAATTTCTGTCCGATATTTAATACTTAATATATGATCCACATGTGGAAAAAATGCATGCATGATCTTCATACTATATTTTAGAAAAAAAGGATTCATTATCGTAAAGACTTAGGCACAGGGCGGAAGTTAGCCAGTCTCAAAATGCAGTCTTGCCATTGATCGATCCGGAAAAAAAGCATTTAGAAGTAACTGTTATAGTACTAAGAAAAGAGCCAACATTTATTCAAATTCACCTTTGGTAATTATCAAAGGTCATGTTTCACCATATTTCAAGAGTAAAACTCAGTTTGTATGAAAATTCTTGCCCTTCATCAGCTGGCCTAGACCTATCATTATTTTATCTATACTTAAAGCACACCCATTTAAGAAACTCTAAACATGGTTTTACCGGCACGGGTAAAGTCATTCTGAACGTCCATCATGTGCGCAAGAACAAAAAATATCAAATATTTTGATGCCTAATGTATATTGAAATAGTATTGTTTTTTCTTCATCAAAGTAAATGTGATATAAATTTGAAATCGTTCTTCTAAAATGAAAATAGGAATTAAATTGCAAAAATATAATTAAAATAAAAAAGACATAGTGCTAATGTAGATAAAACAATGACAGAAAGAACTGAAGAAAATAGCACTAAAATAAAAATAGTAGGAAAACCTAATATATGATCTGAACAGAACAAAGAATTATCAGCTATCTGTATCCTACCCGACTGAGCTATTTACCGAAAAAAAACCATAAAAAATCTACTCGCAAAAGAATCTGCTTGTTCTGAAATAGGTCTCTCCTCGCGCTTGCGCGGAAATCACGTTACCTGTAAGTTAAAGATTACGTGTGCAAAATAGCCTAATTTTTTAACAATAAAAGAACCTTGAAGTCTTCTCGAGTGCCACATAAAATGGTTCAATGTATAATAAACTAAATAAAGGTATCCTCTTTTATCTTTTTTATCTTTGCTTTTTATTGTCATAAAACCGAAAAAGAAAAAGAAACTAATAACATAAAATCAAATTTCGTCAC
Source organism: Mercenaria mercenaria (assembly GCF_021730395.1). Lineage (NCBI taxonomy): Eukaryota > Metazoa > Mollusca > Bivalvia > Venerida > Veneridae > Mercenaria > Mercenaria mercenaria. Next base: position 57,679,734 of record NC_069372.1, read on the forward strand.
GCAAAACAGACTATAGTACGTCGTTGTTAGCTCGTATACATTAATACGGCAAAATTGAAAAGATCTCATGAGGAAGAATTTACCTCATGACCGATATTGCAAAAAAATGATATCAGGGGAGACAACAGCTATATGGTATTGGTATTGATATTTTTTACGTGATCACGTGATGAATATGGCGGACATACTTTTTAACCTGTGAAAAATACCTGTGAAAAATTTATAAAAAGTTTTAGCTGAGAGTCTTTTTCTAAAAGAAACCTGGATTAGAACTTTTCTGTGACATTAAAACATATTTTGGATTAACTAATACTGGTGTATACTTTATATTATGAGTGCAAACGGATTTTTCTTATTGGCGCGTAAATGGACCTTTGTTCAATGGGTAAGAAAAAACGGACTAAGTCTGAGTCATCTCCTAATTGGGTGAGTGAAAATCCTGATAAACGTTCAGCAATATCAAATATGGCATCTCCAGGGAGTATACAATCTCCAAACGGCAGTTTTCTGTCACAGATTTCACCATATCCGGGAAACTTTTATCCTGCATCACAGCAGTTTATCCCACAAGCGCCTGCAAATATTACAAATGCTCCCCAACAAAGTAGCCAAAACTTTAATCAGATTATTCTCGAAAAACTTGAGATTATGGATAGTAAATTACAAAAGTTAGACTTAATAGAGGGTCAAATAAAAGATATGTCACATCAATTAATGCAAATGGATAGAAGAGTGTCATCTTTAGAAAGTCAAGCTCGAGACTCAAATCGAAAATTAACGGAGATGGAGGCTAGTAGGCATTATGACAATCAATCATGCGACGAAATAAAACAAAAACAGGTAGAAATAGACAATTGTTTGAAAGCCGAAAAATCCCGCAATACACAATTAATGAAAGATTTTAAAAGCCTTAAGGCGGAAAATGATCGCCTTTCAGAAAACATTGTGGATATACAATCAAGGTCTATGAGGGATAATCTTCTCTTTTTTAATTTTCAAGAGCCAAGATCCTCTGAAGAGCGGAAGAATGAAGATTGTGTGAAGACTATTCACGAATTCTGTGAAAATTCATTAGGTATCGATGATGCCAAAATATCCATCAAAATTGACCGTGCACATCGCGTTGGTGTTTATAACGGTGGAAAAACTAGACCAATAGTTGTAAAATTCAATTATTTTCAGGATAAGTTGGATATTAAGAGAAGTGTACAGGCCAAACGCGATACAACAAGCATTAGGGTCAGTGACCAATATCCCAAAGAGATTCAGGATCGGAGAAAAGTGCTTATTCCTGAATTAATTAAAGCCAAACGAGCTGGAAAAAATGCAGTCCTAAAGTATGATAAACTGATCATTGACGGTCAGTTGTTCACACCAGAAAATTCCTCAGGCTAGGGGGTCGACAAGAAGCGGCTACAGATTTTATCCTGGAATGTCCAAGGGCTAGGAAATAAACTGAATGATCACGATTTTCTTCAGTTCATAAATAAATACGATTTGCTATGTTTAACTGAAACCTGGTGTTCTAAACTTTCTAATGTTAAAATTAATGGTTTTTGTTCCCTTTCATGTCAAAGGCCGAAAGGCAATCGAAAAGCAAAACGTTTTAGCGGTGGTGTTATTATTTACTATAGAGAGAAGTATTTTAATAAAATTGAACTGATCAACACGAATAACAATGGTATTATATGGATTAAGTTAAAAAAGGAGTATTTTGGGACAGTTAATGATCTGTTTTTGTGCACCTGTTATATACCGCCCGTGGATTCTCGGGTTTATAGAAATATTACATCAACTCTTCATGATTATGACTTTTTTGAACAGCTTGACAATGATATACGAAGATATAGCTTTTTAGGTGAAGTTTATTTGACAGGTGACCTTAACTCCCGAGTAGGCCAGCGTGCAGACTACATTGAAAACATTAATCTCGACCGTTATGTGTCAATGCCCTTTGATGATCAGGACAGCTTGTCTGACATTCCAGCACGTTTTTCACGTGATAATTTTGTGAATAGCTTTGGAAATAAACTGTTATTCTTATGCAAGGAAAATAATCTTTGAATTGTTAATGGTCGTCTTGAACCAGGAAATTTTACTTGTTTTAATACCAGTCGAAATAGAAACGCTTGCAGTGTAGTAGATTATTTGATTACAAGCAAAAATAATTTTGATAGTATTTCCTATATGAATGTGCATGAACTGACTGAATTTTCGGACAACTGCCCTATTGAATTTTCTTTAGACTGTGAAAAAATGCCATTTTACTATACAGATGTTCTTACTTATGATAAAAGAATTTGGGATAGTGCAGATCCCGTTGTGTTGCAAGATGTGTTGTTAGAAAACAAACACATCTTTGATAATTTGTCTGACCAGTTGTTGTCGGATGGTATTGATATAGATATGTATGTAGATAATTTGTCAAAAGTAATTTATGATATTTCTTTTAAGATACATGGTAAAACATTTAGTCATGCACGTAAAAGACCTAAACTTAAAAAGTCTTTATGGTTCGATGATTCGTGTAAACGTGCAAAATCGACATTTCTTAGTGATAAGAGATCTTTTCGCCTTAATCCAAATGATGAAAATAAGGCACAGTTTCTTTCTAGTCGCCGGGAATATTGTACAATTAAACGAAAAGCTAGATTAAGATTTTTTTTCAGTGAGAGAAGCAAATTATCTGTTATGAGTAAAAAGAATCCTCGCAAATTTTGGAAGTATATAAATAAATTTCGAAAAAATAAAAAGCAATGTACAGATGGAGTAACCCTGAACGATTTTGAGATCATTTTAAGAATATTTCAAATACGCCACATGGGCATTTTATACCAGATGATGATGAGGCCGAAAAACGCCAAAGTACATTACATATTGCTGACTTAGATTGTCCGTTTACTGTTGAGGAAATTTCAAAAACTCTTAGCTCCCTTCAAAGACATAAGAGCTGTGATTTAAATAATAATGTTTCAGATTTCTTTATTGATTCGAATGTTTTTATAACACCGTACCTAGTTTCTGTATTTAATAGAATTTTTGAATCTGGAGTATATCCTGAATCATGGACTAAAGGTGTAATTATACCTATTCATAAAAAAGGTGATGTTTCAAATACCAGTAATTATCGAGGTATTACACTCGTAAATGTTATGGCAAAAATATTTTCTCTAGCACTTAGGAATAGAATCAACAAATGGTGTGAATCAGAGCAGTTATTTAGTGACTCACAATTTGGTTTTAGAGATAATCATAGTACCGCTGACTGCGTGTTTCTATTGCATTCAATTATCCAAAATGTTCTTCATTGTAAATCTAAACTATACTGTGCTTTTATTGATTACAAAATGGCCTTTGATACAGTTATTAGGGACGCTCTGTGGATAAAACTTTTAAAGACTGGGGACAGCGGTAAAATGATCAAGATTCTTAAGTCTATATACAGTAATGTTAAAGCATGTGTAAGAATGTCTTCTGAGATGAATTTTTCTGAGTTCTTTGATGTCACGCTTGGATTAAAACAAGGGGAACCACTCTCACCGATACTTTTTATACTCTTTATTAATGATATAAGCACTACTTTAGATTTTAATAAGTTAACAGAGAATGATTTGAACCAGTTATCTATGTATATGTTGTTATTTGCTGATGATATTGCATTGTTTACTACTGATCCGAATAGCCTACAAGCTCAGTTAGATATTATCTATACATATTCAGAAAAATGGGGTCTCAAGATTAACGTTCAAAAAAACCAAAATATGTGTATTCGAAAAAAGAAAAAGCCACCACAATTTTAACTGGTTTATCAATGGTGAACAAATTGAAGTTGTAGATCATTCTAAATATTTAGGAGTTGATTTTTTTTGTATACTGGTGTAATGAAAAATGCTGTTAAAGTGCTCTCAGAACAGGCCCTTAAGGCATATAGTAGCTTATTATCATTATTCACTCGTGTACACATAGATGTGAAAACTAAACTTTCTTTATTTGATACCATGGTTGTACCAATTCTTACATACTGTTCTGAGGTGTGGGGTATATATGATTTTAAAGAAATTGACAAGTTGCACATAAAGTTTTGTAAAACAATACTTGGAGTTCGTCAACAGACCCCAAATTTAGCAGTTTATGGGGAACTGGGAAGGTTCCCTTTATCAGTTATTTGTAAACAAAGAGCATTAAATTATTGGTTAAAAATAATGCAAAATCCAAACTCTCCTATGTATAGAATTTTTATAGAACAGTGTAATAACAGTAACGATAACTGTTGGGCAAAATCCATCAAGCGTTTATTAGACAGTCTTGGTTATAGTGATATTTGGAATAATTTTGATTATAATGTAAATTATTTGCCAATGTTTAAACAACGCATTTGCGACCAGTTTATCCAAAACTGGCGTGCTTCTGTCCAATCAATGTCAAAGTTAGATTATTATAGTAAATTCAAAACAGAGTTTTGTTTTGAAAAATATATTGATGTTTTAACAAATGATGGATTAAGAAAAGAATTAAGTTGTTTCAGATTAAGCTCTCACAAGTCGGAAATCGAATTAGGTAGATTCGTAGGTACCGTTAGAAATGAAAGAATATGTAAAATGTGTATTTTAAATTGCATTGAATCAGAATACCATTTTCTGCTTTGTTGTCCTCTTTATGTCGATATACGTAGAAAGTATTTTGGAAATATATCTTGGCCAACGATACAAAAATGTGTAAATATACTTTCTTCTACATATAAAAAATCTATGTATAACACTGCAAAATATTTAAAGGATGCGTTTAAGCGTAGAAATGAAACCCTTGAGCGCATAGCTGCTTCTTAACTTTGTAGTACATATGTATCGACAAATAAGAACTATGTCTATCACGATAGTCTCTACTCCATGTTATATTGAATATATATATATAAATATGCCTGTATTATGTATGTGTATGTATGTCTTGGCCATATTCAATTTGTGTTTATGTTAATTGGCCAAAGGCATTGATTTGCTGATTTGCCAAATAAAACTGTAAACTAAAAAATGGTATCAGGTGACCGGTATTGCGATGTCGATATTTATTGCCTCCGGGTATTGTCACCTGGATGTTTATTTCAATATCAAGTGTTATAAAAAGGTTTTCTATAAGATAATTAAACAAGCTTAAATGAAATGTCACTTGAGTTACAAACTATGGAGAAGGGATTTTTCATTAGAAATAAAACAAGTCATTTTTACCAAAAGAACATTTAATATGTAATTTTCTGAATCATAGCATTATAGACATGCTATTTTGTAATAATTAAATTAAATTTTTATACCCAATATAACATATCTATAAGTAATAAAGTTACTGGAAGTCTGCAACTGTTCATATATCTAACATATTTACATTGTGTAAACTTTGACAAATATCATTGTTTAAAATTGACATTTTCTACTTATGAAACTCATTGCAATATCAGTGCATACACATCTTGTGTATGTGCATACACATTTTGTGTATTTCTTGACTATTACTGTTTTGACATAGACTGTTTCAGTAATTCATATAGCTTTTACTTTTTTCTAAGTTTTTTTAATACCTAATTCACCAAATTTCTGTTCGATATCATTTACTGACAATTCATTAGCATCACACATAGAAATGACCGTTTTCTGGTACGAACAGACTGCTTCTTTAATGTCACATTCATTTTTACGTCACAAAAATACATTATATAAGTTTCTTTTTTTTTTAAACAGTTGAACACAATTTATAATAACACAGGTGTAGGTTTTGACTTTTTTTACTCTGAAATGTTTGAATATCATACGTATATTAATTCAGTAATTCTTAACATATTAGCAAAGTAGGAAATTTAATGAATCGGTAATTATGGTATGTTTGTAAAATCTAAAAAAAAAATGATAGTGGCAATCAGGTGTTTTGCCGTATTCAAGCAAACATTACCCATTTTAATATAACTACACATATTTCACCAATATATGCACACTGGATAACCGGCTATCCTGACGCCCGCTGGAAATGTAACCCAGCTGGAAATGTAACCCAGCTGTAAATCGGTAGGTAAAGTTTTTCATTTATTTCTATTAAAACGAAGCCAGTTCCTGCAAATCAACTTGACAGTTTTGTCAAGGAATGACCAAGGCTAACATTTACAATTTCTTGGCCAAAAACGATCGTTATGTTTTGAGATATTCGCAAACAATTTCTTCAGTTTGAAAAATCGAGCAAAAATCCAAAGTTTTGCGCAAATTGTTTTGTTTATGAACAACATGTGAAAACTTTTATCATCTAGTTTAACAGATGTGTCCTTTCGGAACACTTGTGTAACGTTTCCGGGTTCTACGTTATTCCTGAAAAAGTATATTAGCCGTTAAATAGGCTTGGTCGAGAACAAAAACTGGCTTCGTTTTAATAGAAATAAATGAAAAACTTTACCTACCGATTTACAGCTGGGTTACATTTCCAGCTGGGTTACATTTCCAGCGGGCGTCAGGAAAGTCGGTTATCCAGTGCGATATGAAAACTGTTTGCAAAATAAAAAAAAAATATGCAAAGGATTAAAATGGCATGATAATTATATCTTGTAATTACAAAAAAAAAAAAAATAAAATAAAAAAAATCCGTAATTCATAACGCAGTTATAGCCTTATCAGTGTTATAAACGTCTGTGTTGTTTTAACGCTCTTTATTTGGCAAGTTTTATTACAGGTCCAATAAAAAATGATTTACATGTGATGCATACAACACTTTATTACTTCTATAAACTATCATTCAATACGATTACAGTATACAAATGGGTTTCATGTAAAATTATCTTGAATTGAAATGTACAATAAATTATGAAAGTAAGTTAATTACGACGATTTTTATGATAACTGAAAAGATCATGAAACCAGGTAAAATTTTCAGGAAAACAAAAATAATTATGAAGTTTACTTTTTTTCCAGATACTTATTTACATTGCAAAAACATTCTTGTACACAAAAATACTCCGGACATATTTTCCTCCTTTAATTTGATCAAGGCGGACCTTGAATTCATTTGCTAAATTTTATTAATGTATGAGCTATTTGATGACACAACTGAAAGACTTCTGTCTGTTTTACCTTTTTGTACTGTAACTGAGTAGAAAAAATACCGACAGTTTGCATTTGTGATCCAAGGGCCGATAGAAAAACTTTCTCTTTTAATGTTTGATTGACATAATTGGCATAATTGAAACTGATATCTAAGTGTATAGAACAGAACAGTATATGAAATACGTCAAAAACAACAACATAAGAAGAAATGAGCATCTCTTTCTTTTTAGAACCGAAATATTCATTACAATATTTAATTGAATTTTGTTAATTTGTGATATTAACACAAAATGAATTAGTCGCGAGATAAAATTACATTAAATAAAATTTTCACGAATAAAATATAAAAACACAAATTAACTAAACTGATTAAATCATTACTTTAACCTTTTGATCACAATACCGCATGTTCACGCGGCATAATAATATCGTCTGCATATGACAATACAACAACAACTTCGCGCTGAAGATTTTATTTCTTCCAAATTAGTGTAAATAAACCGTCTGAGAACGAATCAAATCTTTATTTCACAAAAATGAAATAAATATCAATCAAAAGATAAATTCAATGAGAGAGTAGGAAATTACTTGCACCTAAGCTTTCATACAAAAAATTGCTTTAAGAAACGCATGTATGAGATTTTTACAAAGTAAAGTATAAAATAAAAGTTTTAGTATAAGTTAGATAAAACATACAAATGTGTTACCGGCTTGTATCATCATGCAAGGGGAATGTCAGGGAACGTAATTTGGGTAGCAAACGAGCCTCGTACAGGCGAGTTTGCTATCAAATTACGTTCCCTGAGATTCTCCCAAGCTTGGTGATACTCCAGGCACGTGTCCAGGTGGGGGGCCAGCCCCCCCCCCCCCCCCCCCCCTGGCTGGCTAGTTACGATTTTTATTACTATGGGCCCCTTAATTAACAAATTTATACACCAGCGCACCTGGCTTGATTTGACAGTAATACACAGACTAAAGAGCCATAAGACCGTGTCCAGTAGTGGAAATTAGCCCCAGGCATGTAACAGGTAAAAGTTTATCTGTGCATGTTTCATTGATCGCTTGATCGGTACTTGATTGGGTAGTGGAGTAACTATTATGTTTCTTACTCTTAGGATTGAGTGTTATAAAATGATCAGAACATTGTTGGTTTTGTTAAGTAAATCTTAAAATGAATCTGAAAATTGAAACATTATGATGGTTGTATTTTGTTTTTACATTAAGGCACATTGCCCAAATTTATTAAATTGATAGATATTTATCCTATCTTTTATATTTTACAACAATTATGTATTTGAAACTACTGTATCAATTTTACTCTTTTGGGTCCAATAACCTAAGCTTACTTAAAAACTCTCATAGTTTTAAAAGTAGTTTCTCAGTTAATCTTACAAAACGCATCTAAAACTCGGTACTTATGAGGGGTTTTATACATAAAAATATCATTTAATAATATGTGCTGTGATGTTATAGTTTGTACAATCAAAGAAGTATAAAATACACATCTGTTTATTTTTTATAGATCTTTGGTACAGTTAAGAGTTCATTGTCATTTGAAATCTATGATGTAAATAGTAAGTAATTGTCAGAATTTTTACGCTCATCATCTACATTACTTTACATACTTATTTTAACAGTAGAACATTATTACTTTGTAAACTGTGAATACGTAAATACTTTCTCTGTAAAACATTATCACTTAGTAAGCTGTGAGTCATCTTACATTACATGATTGTTTTTGTAATTGTATTGGCTATAAATGTGTATTTGTCATTTTATGCCAAATAAAGTATATGTTATGTTATGTTGTTATAATACTTCATTTGTTTTGTTGGAAATCTAAAAACATTTGGCCATTTTGCAAATAGGATACCCTTAATAATTAGACTAGCCACTAGACTGATAATTACGATATTTCTATGATTTTTTGTTTCCTTTTTATGTTCATAGAGACAAAAGCCAGTCTATTCTAGAGATTTTCTAAGAGGACTGATGTTAAAATTGTAATATTGGACATAGTATATAGACTGACTCAGTTCACTACATGAAATCATAAAAATGTGAAAAAAAAATATCATAGTCTAGGAGCTAGTCTACTTAATAATCATCTTAAAACTTCAACATTTTTTTCAACTGGGTATCATACAGAAAAATAAGTCCATACACTGTGACTGTACAGTCATACATACATTGAAAAGGCTTGATGAAATGATTAAAAAGTAGACTTTTCCGTAAATATATGATACATTCATGCATCCTTAAAGGTGTTTCAGGTAGCAGGAAAATGCAACTATGCATGTGCCATATTAAAAAAATTTCGCAATCGGGAGGGGATACCCCTCCCGAACCCACCACAAGTTGGGCCCCCCAGCAAACAATTCCTGCACACGGGCCTGTACTCGCCGGTATCGCACGCGTATACATGTATTGTCTAACTGATTTATAGCATTATTAAAAACAGTAAACTGAACATATTTCTTAAATATTTTAAATTTAAAATAGTAAAAATATTTCCCCCCTAGAGCCTCACTTATTAACATTTCATAATAAGCTCCTAACTGCCAAAAGATGGCGCTGGACAGGTGTTTATATAAATTACGCATGCTTCTCATCAGAGAGCCCCTTTTAAAATTTTTTTAATAAACTACTGAATAAAAAGTTATTAAAAATTGCATAAATATTCATTAAAACAATCTTTATCAATTGGTGTAATTATTTTTTAAAACAAAAAATTGTGAAGTAGAGTTTCAAAAATATAACTTAAATTAACTGCCAAACATTTGAATTTGCCGGGAGGCGTTAACGAGGTCATGAACGCTGGAGAAATGGATAATGTAAACAATTCCCACGCAGCTAATTGATAAGCAGAAGGTTTCATGTATCAATGGAATTAACACCTAGAGCATATTGTAAAGCTTTGCCAGAATTGTAATTTTGAAATTTTAAACTGAATAGAATATCATAATCATTTTTGCAGTTATATTTTTATGCAAAGAGCTATAAATATTTTATACTTCTTTGTTTTATGTTATATAAAAAAAATCAAGTTTTAAAACAAGATGTAGAGAATTAAACTACAGATCAGTTATATTTTTATGTTATATAAAAATCAAGTTTTAAAACAAGATGTAGAGAATTAAACTACAGATCTGTTATATTTTTATGTTATATAAAAATCAAGTTTTAAAACAAGATGTAGAGAATTAAACTACAGACATACAGTGATAAATTATTTCAAATAGCTTGTCGTTTTCGTACAAGTTAGATAATACATAAAAGTGTGTTACCGGCTAGTATCATCATTCGAATCTCAGGGAACGTAATTTGGGTAGCAAACGAGTTTCGTACAGGCGAGTTTGCTATCAAATTACGATCCCTGAGATTTTCCCAGGTATGATGATACTCGCCGGTAACACACGCGTATGTATTGTCTAACTGATTTATTGCATGATTAAAAACAGTAAACTGAACACATTTTTTAAATATCTTAAATTTAAAATATTTAAAAATATTCCCCTCTTGAGCCTCCCTTAGAAACATTTAATGATAAACCCCCAGCTGCCATATAAAAGTCAGAAGATGGCGCTGGGCAGGTTTTTATATTATGCATACTTCACATCAGAGATCCCTTTTTCAAAATTTTATTAAACAAACGAACAACAAAGAAGGGGGTACATAAGCTTTATTAAAACAACTAAACTATAGCTCCATGGCAACTACAAAAAGCGCACCAGCATATATAATGTATACTAAGAAAAGTTTGGGTTACATAATATCATTCACATAATATACGTAAGATTACACGATAAAGTATAGTAATGCGTAAACTATGAAAGCGCGCCAGCCAATGTATATGCAACATAATGATATTATAATAAGTGTACACATTAAAATGGCTTTGGCTTGTGACATGTAGAAACAGTACAAAATGAACAGTTTATTTTACAGTTCATACGGTTGATACATATAAAAGTCCTAAACAAAAGGGGATTTGGTGGGTGGGAACAAAATTCCATGTTAACGCGCACAACTGACCAGCAGAGAAAGTGCCAAGCTCCAGTACCCCCGAATCACGTGACTCACGCGAGAGAGGCGCCAGTAGTGCGTTTGTTTAAATGCAATTAAGGAACTTAATTCTACTTAAACAAACGAACAACAAAGAAGGGGGTACATGAGCTTTATTGCTAAAACAACTAAACTATAGCTCCAACTACAAAAAGCGCGCCAGCATATATAATGTATACTAAAAAAGTATGGGTTAAATAATATTATTCACATATTATACGTAAGATTACACAATAAAGTATGGTAATGCGTAAACTATGAAAGCGTGCCACCAAATGTATATACAACATAATGATATTATAATAAGTGTACACAATAAAATGGCTTTGGCTTGCAATATGTAGAAACAGTACAAAATGAACAGTTTACTTTACAGCCCAATTCTCCCAGTAGTTTGTAGTGACTAGTAGCAGGAGAAACAGTTCTATAATTATACAGCACTTTGCATTTTGTGAATGATTTGATAACGAGTGTCATTGTCAAGATATCTTTGGTAACAATTGCTTGTCCAATGCCCTGCAATTTTAATAGCGTCAGGTGATAAGCCAATTGCGTAACAGAAGCAAACTCCCCCACGACGGAAACTATGTGTACCATACTCAGATGGATTAATGCCACTTCGCGTACGACAGTCATGTATCCGATTAAGAAATAACTCGCTTGTCAGAGGCTTAACTCCACCTTTGTCAAGAAAAACAAAGACGAGACCACTGGCTACTGCGGGGCCTCCGTGGCCGAGTGGTTAAAGTCGCTGACTTCAAATCACTTGCCCCTCATCGATGTGGGTTCGAGCCTCACTCGGGGCGTTGAATTCTTCATGTGAGGAAGCCATCCAGCTGGCTTACGGAAGGTCGGTGGTTCTACCCAGGTGCCCGCTCGTGATGAAATAATGCACGGAGGGGCACCTGGGGTCTTCTTCCACCATTAAAGCTGGAAAGTCACCATATGACCTATCATGTGTCGGTGCGACGTTAAATCCAACCAAAAAAAAATGGCTACTGCACTTGAACTTAGAACAAAACTATGACAAAAATGGCTTTCACAGGGCACATATCACTTTTGTCCATGCTGGGCAGGGGTACTTCTAGCGTTTTAGACTGGTATTGAAGAACTTTAGACCCACGAATTTGGAGCAGAACTCCCCAGGGGAGAAATGTAACATCTTGCTTTCTCAAATGTTTCTCTGGTTGAACCTTTTGACTGCTAATATACAGCACATTACTTCGACGTAACAGTCCATAACACAACGTCAGGCACACTGACATCCGCATCCAGTTCCTCTTCAAGCTGTGAAATAGTACCTGGAATTACAAATATCCTAAATTACAAATATGCCACAGAAGACGTTGCAGACTTCCATTTTCATGAAGTCTGCTAACAAAATCACTAAGTACATTATATTTTCCTGGATAGTACACCGCGTATAACCTTAAGTTATAAAATGCTGACAGCCAGAAAATTCGCCGAAGAGAGTCCATATTTATCGGGTGCTTGCTAGATCCTTTATTGATAATTGAGCATGCTGCACTATTGTCACAATGCACAAATACTCGTTTGTTAGCCCTAAGGTGTGCCCAGCGACATGCCGCTGGTTCTAAACTCAGAACTTCCAAATTATTAATTGGCAGATATGCTACTTTATTAGACCATGCTGTATAGATAAAGTATCCATTATAAAAAGCCCCAGCTGCAATTTTGCAAGAATCAATAGACACTGATGTTGCCGACTTACTTTCCACAATTGGCATGGTTCCATTAAAACCTCATGAAGTCTTACCACCACAAAATATCAAGTTTCATGTCCTTCGAAACACGCGTTCGGTGCCACTGTTTTTTTTCAAAGTGTTGCTTCGGTCAATTAAGTGTCGGATATGATAGCGACCACCGTAAACCACATGGGCGACCCAATTCCGTTTACCGACTAAACTTAGTATGTCACGTTTATTTACTTTTGGACGTTGCAGGAAGCACTATAAAGCATTGTGTAATTCGTCTATTTTTTCACCAGGCACGCTTAATGTCATTTCAATTGAATTGATTAAAATCCCAAGAAATATTAGACTTTGTTTAGGCCCCTCGATTTTGTTGTAATTCAGCTGAAACCCTAACTCTAGTAATAAATGCATGAGTTCATTAAAGGCCAAAAAGCATTCTTCATATGTTTGTTAAATGATGAGAAAGTCGCCCAGATAAACAACTATTGTTTTGTAACCTTTACGTGCCATCAATACCCTAACAGCTTGCGTAATCCGATGAAATATCCCGTGAGATTGAGAAGCGCCAAACGGTAATCGTTCATCAACCATATGCGTGTCATGGTCGTTGCCACACAATCGCCACTTAAGTCCAGTTGCTTTGAAGTTTGAAGGATGAATTTTAACACTCCTGTAAGCATTAGAAATATCGACTCTTGCAAAGTAACAGTTAGGTGTAATAAGTTCCGTAGCGTCAGTTAACGATTGATACCTGAAGTGGTTAGTTGCTGTGAAGTCATTGAGAGCAGAACCCCGCAGCCTACTACAATCATGAATAAGTCTGACATTCGAAGATTTTTTCGGTATTGCCCCCAATGCTGATACGATATTAGGTTTCTCATTGACGATGCGGTAATGTCCATTTTCCAGTTCAGTTTTTTATTTGTTTTTCAGTGCACGCGCATTTTGTCGTTAGTGGCTGACAAATAATTGTCTACCTCGGCAAAATGTTCTATTGTTTGTGCATCGACAATATTAAATCCGTCTTAAATCCCTGTCAGTAAAAAATCACGATCATCGTAATCCAACGGTATATTCCGCTCCCACGCTTCATATATGAGGCATGTAGATCGGCTTGCTACTGGTATTTTGTCGGAGCCGATTCAGGCTGCGACGAAGGGTGCTTGTAACGGCATTTAGTTCCAAAAGGACAACTCCCTTTCGCCTTAAAGATGCGACAATACTCTTTATATAACTGGGACTGAGATTGCCGGGGTTGTTTAGGAACCAGCGATTGCATTTCCATGTGCGGAGAGAACGTACCCCATCTGATTCCATGCTCGGCTTCTTCAATGAATATACCCAAATAAGGATGTTCCTCGTCTGTCTTAAGCACGAGTGTTTCTTGGTCTGCCCGACCCTATCTTAAAATGAACTCCTTGCGTCGGTTTTGACGAAGTCGTTTAGTTTCTTCGGTAAGGAACTGGGTTATATGGACCGCTTTCCTGCTCATGGCTCTCATAGTCAATATAGTACGGAGGTCCATGAACGGACTGGACTTAGAAAGGGGACTGCCTTTAAGTCTCGATGTGTCAGAAAGTTTCAGTAAGTCGTCAAGTGTCTTACCTACCCCATATCACTTTTGTCTCTTTTCGTCACTAATATCACTAATTTCCACAGTTTCACTTTTGCCATTTCTTTTCCAGTCCGCTATTTCTGACAGTATCAACTTTACCGCTCCAATGGGAAGTCCCATTTCTTTTAGGTCCCTTTCTTCTAGAAGTTTAATTGTGTCTTTTGACACAAGTTCCGCTGTCCTTAAGGTTTGCGTGACTTTCCTGGATAGATTAAATTTTTTATGGCGTACCGTTAGGGTCGAAAATGCCGATTTAGCCTTAAGACAATTCGATTTAGTATGACCCAGGGTCGGACATATTCCAATCAGTATGACCCTGGTTGAGAATTAGCTTAAAGCTATTTCATTTAGTACGACCCAGGGTCGGACATATCATATTTAGTACGACCCAGGTTCGGAATTAGCTTAAAGCTATTTCATATTTAGTACGACCCAGGGTCAGACATATCGGAACATGTCCGACCCAGGGTCATACTAATTGTAAATATGTCCGACCCAGGGTCATACTTATTGTAACTATGTCCGACCCAGGGTCGTACTAAAGATGGCTGCCGTAATTGAGGGTCATACTATTTCGGAATTAGCTTAAAGCTAATTGGAATATGTCCGACCCAGGGTCATACTAATTGGAATATGTCCGACCCAGGGTCGTACTAATTCGAATTGTCTTAAAGCTAAATGGATTTATCTTAATTCAGGGTCATACTAATTCCGAATTGTCTTAAAGCTAATTGGAATATGTCTGACCCAGGGTCATACTAATTGGAATATGTCCGACCCAGGGTCGTGCTAATTCGAATTGTCTTAAAGCTAAATAGATTTATCTTAATTCAGGGTCATACTAATTCCGAATTGTCTTAAAGCTAACTGGAATATGTCTGAACCAGGGTCATACTAATTGGAATATGCCTGACCCAGGGTCATACTAATTGGAATATGTCCGACCCAGGGTCGTACTAATTCGAATTGTCTTAAAGCTAAATAGATTTATCTTAATTCAGGGTCATACTAATTCCGAATTATCTTAAAGCTAATTAGAATATGTCCGACCCAGGGTCATACTAATTGGAATACGTCCGACCCAGGGTCGTACTAATTCGAATTGTCTTAAAGCTAAATAGATTTATCTTAATTCAGGGTCATACTATTTCGGAATTAGCTTAAAGCTAATTGGAATATGTCTGACCCAGGGTCATACTAATTGGAATATGTCCGACCCAGGGTCGTACTAATTCGAATTGTCTTAAAGCTAAATAGATTTGTCTTAATTCAGGGTCGTACTAATTCGATTTAGTATCATACAAATTGAAATTGTCTGACCCAGGGTCGTACTAAATGAAATAGCTTTAAGATAATTCTCAACCAGGGTCATACTAATTGGAATATGTCCGACCCTGGGTCGTACTAAATCGAATTGTCTTAAAGCTAAATCGGCATTTTCGACCCTAACGGTACGCCATAATTTTTCGCCTAGGCCTCAAACTTGAATTCCTCAACTGGAGGGGTTGTTTCCTCTCCGTCACCCGTTTGTATTGTTTATTTTATTTTGTGTCCGCCAGTGCACTTAATTCACAAAATTAACGCAAACCAAAAAGTCCATGTTAATCACAAACGCAAACAAAATTCCATGTTGATATTTAGTCAGTTAACGCGCACAACTGACCAGCAAAGAAAGTGCCAAGTTCAAGTACCCCCGAATCACGTGACTCACGCGAGAGCGGCGCCAGTAGTGCGATTAAGGAACTTAATTCTACATAAACTACTGAAAAAAAATATAAAAATATGCATAAAAACACATTGAAACATTCTTTTGTAATTATTTTTTAAAACAAGAAGTTGTGAAATAGAGTTTCAAAAATAATTTAAACTACATGCTAAAATATTTGAATTTGCCGGAAGGCGCTAATGAGGTCATGAACCCCGGAAAAATAGAGAATTTAAACAATTCCCACGTGTCTAATTTTATCAAAAACCCGGTGAGCAGAAGGTTTCATGTATCAATGGAATTAACACCTAGAGCATAAAGATTTGACAGAAACGTAATTTTGAATTTTTAAACTGAATAGAATATCATAATCATTTTTGCAGTTATATTTTTATTTTATTTAAAAAATCAAGTTTTAAATCAAGATGTAGAGAACTAAATTATAGAAATACAGTAATAAATTATTTCAAATTGTTCTACATCCCAGACAGAGAAAACTGTGAGCGATACCTGTGTGCAACGGAATTTATAGCACGCGGCTAACCGTGGCGATACCAGAATTTAGAAAACACAAAACTTTAAAGGAAAATGCCGCAGTCATGCAATAAAATACCTTATCACAGCAACACTTGCTAATTTGTGTGTATTGTTCTACATCCCGGACAAAGAAAACTGTGAGCGATAACTGTGTGCAACGGAATTTAGAAAAGAATCTAGAAAACACATAACTTCAAAGGAAAATGCCGAAGCCATGCAATAATTGACTGTATTCAGCTCGGATGGTTTACAAACTGGCGTTTTATAATTCTTTAATCACCATTGTTGTTCAATACAAATTGATATCGGTGAATTTAGGTTTTTGGGGCGGTGCGTAAGCTCCGCCTCCAATGGAATTAAGACGGGAAAATGAAAGCCCGTCACTTCTTAGTGCAAAACGGCAAAGCGCATCCACTTTCTACATCCTCTCATAAATAAGAGTACCTACAACAAAGCGCATGAATATGACCTATATTACGGCTATTTTAGACTAGCCTGGTTCCCGTCGTACTATGTATTTTAGTACGACAGTGAAGGGGCAGGTAAGCCAGACTATTTTTACACTCTGACGTCATGAGGGAAAACCCCACTTGGTTTTAACCTGAATTGTCTAAAAAATATATGCAGGTCAGTGACTTGTAACCTTGGCGGACTACTTTTTTTTTTTTCTGAAACGACGCCATCTTGTTCTTTAGAATAACTGCAAAAAAGACATAGCTATGCGATTATTATTATAAACTGGACTTTTATTAGGTTCGTGAGACCATAGTACAAATGTATAGTGTATGCATACCGTATTTGCAATTACTACATAAACGTATTTATAACGGAAACGCTTGAGGAAACGGAAAGTGACTCGTGTTAGCATAAATAATTTTGTTCAGTAAACAACAACATGATTTTAGCTTTTTTGCAATTCAATCTAAGAAGATATTGCATCTTGAATGGAGTGTTATTGAATAAAATCATCGAGGATACGGGTTGCCTATTTGTTCTGTCAAGCGGCGTTATGGCGTGTGTATAAGTCACGTCATTCGTTTGCTTGGTGAAGATGGGTAATTCGGTATACAACTGAACTCGGACAAAATTTTGCATGGCAGCAAATCAAAATTATTCAAGAATGTTAAGCAGAACAGAGAGGTCGGGCACAAAGCTAAACAAGGTAAGCGTTTGTTTTTCATCTGCTATTTTATAATATTTTTGATTTATTTCAAAGGCTCTATTCAGTAATTCAGCTGTTCAGCTATTTTTATATTCTACTTTTAAATTTCTTGTTCAGGCGAGCAGCTGCACATAATACTCGTAAAAAGGGATAAACAGGTCTAGGAAAGTCGAGTATTTACAGATTATCTGTAAATTTACAGATAATCTATAAATTTACAGATTTTTCGATCAGTAAATTTACAGATCAAGTGTTTCAAAACTGCTAAAATTATATTTAGACACAAAATCACAGAATGAAATTAATTGATTTACTTATGGTATGTATAAATAAAGGTCATTTGTGGGTTTCAGTCATTTCTGTTGACTTTGATTTTTCTGAAAATGCCAAAAAATCAAAGTCAACAAAAATGGCTGAAACCCACAAATGACCTTAATTTATGCATGCTGTAAATAAACCAATTAATTCAAAGCTGCGGTTTTGAGGATAAATGTTATTTCATCAGTTTTCATACATACAATCTGTAAATTTACAGATCGAAAAATCTGTAAATTTATAGATTATCTGTAAATTTACAGATAATCTGTAAATACTCCACTTTCCTAGACCTGATAAAGCAGTATAAATGAATAGATAACGGTTTGACGTATTAATCTTCAGATTTCTATATAAGGTGATCGAATGTCTTTGATGATGGTCATGAACGAGCATTAAATTCCATCGTCAAAGCCAGTTGTTCTTTGAAAGTCAACAGGTGTACGACTCCAAAATAGTCGCATTCGGTTAAATAATATTACAAAACGCACATTTTTACAAATTGGTATCCCATCAATTGGACCACATTCTATTAGTAATCCTAGTATTAGTGTACACTGAAAAACAAAATATTTGTGCAACAAATACCACCCCAGTTAACTGTTTTCCCGTCGATTTGCCATTTTCGGAATCGATAATAACTGAGGTATTCCGTAAACCACATGACCGATGTTTGTTTTCCCATCCTTTTCCATGTGGAATTAAATCTTTATTAAGAAAGAAATCAACTGTTGTTTGTAGCCAAAGTTTTTCCTTTTCAACGACGTCACGCATAAACACCTGTTTATCTGGTGGTGGGCAAAAACAAATGATTTTACATTGTGTATGGGATTAGAATCTTTAATTCTTAATAATTTCGTTCATTTATGGATATTAAAAAATCAAAAAGTTTCGAAATGCTTACGATATTCATGTTTCGTTATTCAAATATCTTTTGAAAATGAATAACCGTTTTAAATGACATATGATTTAAATAGCGCCGTAGATGCCCTTAACTTTTAGGAAAACACCATAAGTTATTAAGCGTTCATAATTAATCCGTTAAGGCGTTTTATTTCAAAATAATAATTAAAAGTTATCAATACATGCTTATTTTATATCCTTTCCATTGATCAAAAGATTATTGATATGATTTGTGATTTCAGAAATTATAAGCCTTTAGGAAAACATCACTGTTAACCAAAATCATGGACGCTCGGCGTCTGTCCATTCGATCTTTTCTTATCAGTTCTATAAATAGAATATACAACGGATTTGTATACAAACATGATCTCGCCTATTAAATCATTATTTTCCATGAACACATTTTAAAATTGTGTTTTTGGTGTTGTTGATGTCTATTTTTAACTAGCCTCTTCTATTTTAATCTAGGGTTTTCCAAAAACGGCAGAGAAACTTCTCAGAATCAAAGATAAAATTTCCCAAAATCACACCAACAAATGGTTTTATTTTGTTTATATTTTAGTTTTATCGGGGAAGCGGTTCTCGGGTATCAATTTTTTGTCCTACTATATCGCAAAGTAATGCGTGTTGCGCATTACCAGTCTCATTCGTTATGTTCTGTGTCCCAGATTTTATTCTGTGCTTCTGAAACTGAAACTGCTTCATTTGATTAAACGCCTAATATTAAACATAATATATTCACTGGCGTTGTACATTAACTTTTTACATAGTTCAAATGCAGCCACACAAGGCGCATAATTCATTCTATACTAGTACTTATGGTGGCTGATTTCTGCCATTTCGCGTTTTCGCCCCGCGACCCCGCCGGGCGAAAACACGAGAATTAACAAGTTAAAATGCCGGCGGCGCGGGGCGAAAACTCGCTATTTAGCGTGGGCGCGGAGCGAAAACTCGCTGTTTAGCGGGGTCGCGGGGCGAGATTTAGTAACTGGTATGTCGGGGGCGCGAGACGAAAACACGTCATTTTCATTGTTTCTGTAAGGTTTTCAGCATATTCCTGTTTTAGTTAGAAGCGGACACGAATGAAATTTATATATTTTTAAAAGATTTAAAATTCCCTTTCCTGTGATATAACTTTCGTGAATTATCTATGACGTACCTTAAGATTATGACGCATTAAAGCGTCAGACTTACACAAAATGTAACGTAGAGTTTAGCTGGAAAATTGTCCGTTTTTCGAGTATAACATTTTTCTGGGTCGAGGAATTTTGTTTAAATTTCAATCATAAATGTGCAAGTATATTTACTTGCGTTTGGTTAACCAAAAATTGTATGTCATCGTATTCGTTTTTTCAGTACGACCTATTTTGTTTTCCCAACCCCGAGCTAAAATGCGACGTTATTTGGTTGTATTTTTAAAATTACGCTAAAGTTTCGGACGATTTCGGAAAACTTGTACTATGAAACATGTTACCGACATTCTATCGTAAAAATATACGTTCAATGAAAGCATATTCTGAAATATGAGAAATAACAAATATACAGTAAATCGAATAATAATAGAAAAAAGAAGTCCCGGCTAGTTTTGAGTTGCGAAATTTTGGTTTTTACTTTAATTATAATAAACTTTATTAGCGTTCGATTTTAAAACGTGATTTTAATGAAATTACTTCTGTCAAAAAGCGAATCATTAAATTTTTGTATAATCTTCATTATTAGTATTTGATGTGAATATGTGTAATAATGGACTCACGCATCGTGTTAGAATCGAAATAAGAAGTTCCCAAGTGAGATTTATCGTAGAATATATATAGAAGCAATATAAAACTGATCAAGAGTGGGTATGGGTGTAGGGACAATGTCATAGCATATGAGTATGTTGTTGTCTTGGTCATTGACTAATAAAGTTTGTGTCGGCAGATTGCTGTTGCTCTTTTATCAAAATTTCGATCAAAATTTATACATTTTGTTGTTTATTTTTCTTGCTCCACTTGCACTTGTTATTGTAAATACATATTTAAATCTAAATACACTTAAAATTTTAAATACATACATGATTTCACATGCATATATACTATAGCTGCTATTGACCATAAGAACAATTTGCTTAATGGCAATTGTCCATCACTAGTAAAATTTGGAAGGATAAGCAGCCGTGTCTGTAACAACAGACTATGAATTCCAAAGCATTATTTCCTAAATAAAAACAAGTTACCTATCCCACAATCAAAGAGAATGAACGACAGCAAAAAAAACAACAGATCATAAATTAACATTAGACTTTGTTATCCTCATTGCCATAGTATAACACTCAATTTCTGTCATATAAACTATCACTTCATTAATTTCTACATGGAAATCATACCGTTATGACAATATCAAGGGCTTGGCGCAAAACTATTGTATCTTGTTCTTTATTTATATACACTTACAATAGTTTTGCACCAAGCCCTCGATATATTTCCGTGTCATTATACTGCAAAGCACTTACTCAACCCTACATCACTCCGCCGGGGGAGGGGTTAGTATAAAGAAACCAAATTTCAATTCCAGCCGCCTTCTTCATATGCCCTCACACTCATCTCCCAAAATTTATTGCAGAAAAAAATACATCAATCAAAATTAATCATGCCATGAATTTCCCAGTTCAATACTTCCACTTTATATTTCACGCAGTAGTGCACTATGACAAGTCTATATCTACATGTAGTTTTCGTGCGGCCTATCAGTGTGTAACATTATTAACCGTTAATAAGTAGGCTATGTATTTATACGGCTTTACAACTATGCTTTGCACGGAATGTCACAGGTCAGAGGGTTAGGTAGACTGGCTGTACTAATCACTATAACCTGGCGCTGAGTTAACAAACTGTAGGGAATCTAAATTGATAGTATATTCATGACATGTAACGCGCGAAATAATTATAATCCTACACTTTAATACGTTTGAAATACCGTAATACCTCGATTTCTTTAAAATAAAAAAGTGGAAAACCACAGGTCACCCAACACGACATAAACGAAAATGTTGCAGGTTCGGTTTGATTTACGGTAGTGGAAGTGCAAGCCCTCTAGCTCCGAGATGAGCAGAACTAAACATTTTTACACATGATATAAGTACCAGAAAGTAATTTAGAAACCTAGGATATACATATGTCCATATTGCCTTTTGTTTGAATAAACTGTCTCTCTGTCTCTGTCTCTGTATCTATGTAATGTAACAGGTTTGAAAGGTTCGGAATATTCTATATATTCTATAAATCATTGTTTAATATGCTACGTAGAAAGATGATAAACTATAATACTTGAATCTAAATTGAAAAGCTGAATTGTCAAACCTGTCACAAAACATGTAGCCCAAGGGTTAAACAGGTATACTTAGGTAGCAGATGGCGGTTTTTTCTAGTACTTCGGACTTCCGAGCGATGTGGCCAAGTCAGACGGCTTCCGATATCTTACGAGATGCAGACCTGAAAATAAAAAGATACCGGTTTACATCTTACTTGAAGAAGAAAATAAAATACATAGTAAACTTCATACAAAGCATAGATTTTTAAATCCACAAGCCACCTGAAAGATAATTTTAGCCCGCGAAAATACATGACATTTCAGCCCAAATTAGCAATATCTCCAACTGACCTTAAAATGTTAGGGGAAATGATAGAGCCAAATGGCCACTTGCATTCTGTACTCAGTTTCAAGTATTACTTGCAGAGCTGGACAAAAATACCTGTCTACCGATTACTTTTTTCACTATTTTCAACTGTGTGAGGCCTATATGACATTTGACAGTTCACGAGACGCTCAATGCTGATAGTGGTATATATGCATTTCAAGCATTTATATGAAAATGATGCCATCAAGCTTACATTCGTATCTGCCAGAATTTCTGCAACATACCATTCTTAAACTTGTTAATCACAAACTCACATCAACAAATATTTCAAACATCAAAACAGCCTTCACTTCAAGGTTTTATCTCTAATGACAGATTTTGACCCTGGCCAATTCGAATCTGTGGCTGGAAACTACCAACTGCTACCTTAAGGACCAAGGCATGCATCTCCATGGACTGTCTGGCACCTGATTCTAAGAAAATGATCTATGACAAATAAAATCTTACCAATATTTAAACAATGCTTTGTTCTTCTTGCAAATTGCACATGTCCAAACAATGTCTACAATATTGTGGATTTGGCCCCATTTTACACACATATTTCTTACTGCATCTATCTTTCTGACATTAAAAAAAGACTTACCTACTATTACATGATGGCCATAAATGTACTGTATTAGCATTGTGCACAGCCCTGCATACCTGAGGAACAGAATTAAAAGCAGCACAGCTTACTTACCCAAGACTAACTGTACTGCAAGTCCGCAAGCTCAGGAAAAGCCGCCCCTGTTTACAAGTACTTTTTCATATTACCTTACATACAGTAAGTATAAAATAGCTTTAAATAATATTTTACAATGCACTTTTGTTGTTGTTGTTGTTGTTGTTGTTGCCAAACTTACCGATTTTAACGAATTCGAGCAATCTCCCAGTACATCTCCTAGAAACCATATCTTCTCTTAATTAAAAACAAATATCTGCAAATGTTACCTCACTCCGGGACCTTAAATGCACCCAAGATGTATCCACTCTCTACACTTTTCTTCTGTCGTCATGTCCTGACACCGATAAAGCCACAATAGAAATTTCTAAGAACTAAAATCATACCTGCCACTCGAGAAATATCTTCGAAAGAAATATCACCACAAAATCCAGTTCCGAGCCTTGTGAAACAGCCATGTATTTACAAAATGCCAAAAAGTTGCACATATACTTCCTTTAAATAGTATTTCTTCCTTTAAATTTGATATAAACTACAAAAGAAATGTGTTTCCCGCTAGAAATTTTAAGAAAACCCTACACTTTAAACAAAAATAAGATTTACTTACCCGGTAAAATCAGAGTTACCTCCCCTTAACTTCTACCACATCAAACAACATCTGTCTATGTTATGAATCCATTCAGCTCGGATTTTTAAATAACACATACTGGAGAGCTTGAACAACACAAAAAAGCATGAAATAGTACTTACAAAAATTGACAAATGTCTTAAGGTAGCAGATGGCGGTTTTTTCTAGTACTTCGGACTTCCGAGCGATGTGGCCAAGTCAGACGGCTTCCGATATCTTACGAGATGCAGACCTGAAAATAAGAAGATACCGGTTTACATCTTACTTGAAGAAGAAATAAAATACATAGTAAACTTCATACAAAGCATAGATTTTTAAATCCACAAGCCACCTGAAAGATAATTTCAGCCCGCGAAAATACATGACATTTCAGCCCAAATTAGCAATATCTCCAACTGGCCTTAAAATGTTAGGGGAAATGATAGAGCCAAATGGCCACTTGCATTCTGTACTCAGTTTCAAGTATTACTTGCAGAGCTGGACAAAAATACCTGTCTACCGATTACTTTTTTCACTATTTTCAACTGTGTGAGGCCTATATGACATTTGACAGTT
The DNA here is from genome assembly GCF_021730395.1 of Mercenaria mercenaria. NCBI lineage: Eukaryota > Metazoa > Mollusca > Bivalvia > Venerida > Veneridae > Mercenaria > Mercenaria mercenaria. The sequence goes on from NC_069372.1 coordinate 57,704,344, forward strand.
CACGAGACGCTCAATGCTGATAGTGGTATATATGCATTTCAAGCATTTATATGAAAATGATGCCATCAAGCTTACATTCGTATCTGCCAGAATTTCTGCAACATACCATTCTTAAACTTGTTAATCACAAACTCACATCAACAAATATTTCAAACATCAAAACAGCCTTCACTTCAAGGTTTTATCTCTAATGACAGATTTTGACCCTGGCCAATTCGAATCTGTGGCTGGAAACTACCAACTGCTACCTTAGTTGTTTATATCATTTACTTCCGGGATCAAAGTTAGATATGTTAAGGAAAAAGGCACGACGAATTGTGTAATTTTACATAGCGGCTAGACTGCTTAATTAAATATATATGCTGAAATATAATTATCTAGAGAGAGGAGTTAGATTTAGAGTTAGAGAGAAAGTTGGGTTATAGATGCTAGATTGATAAGGTCACCTTTACTTAATAATATCTAGCTAAAAATGTTATGTTTGAATATTAAAGACTGTTGCTATGATAAATAAAACTGGTTAAAAAGTTATGTTTGTTGTATTGAATGGCCACGCTACGTTACAACGCGCGTTAGAAAGAAAGGAAATTTATAAAAAATAAATAAATAAATGTTTTCAGTGCATACAAAATGTATTCATAAAATGTATACTCTAGATACAAGTCTTTCAGAATTTGTACTTTTGAAAGAATATTCAGTATTTTTAAATGTGTGCTTTAGATATCCGACTTTCGGCGTATACACTTCTACCATGAGCGCAATTAAAAAATACATTTAATCTGTATTTTATACAAGTCCGCGTATTTAATTTTAAAATATTAGCATGTTTCAAAAGATATATCGTATCTATAGAAGATGTGATTTTATGGCTGTTGATATCTTTAAACATGTACATGTAGTATTTAAAACCAGATATGTAATTTTGCTTTCTAATTTCAGAACCAATTATGTTTTATCTGTATGACAAGCTCTGATAGATGCATCAGAAAGACGGAATTTCCACAAAATGAATGAAAAACGAAACAAACAGACGCTTATCTGACAACGTGATACTGCACAGTTATATATATTATATCTATATTCTGTTATATACATGTAATCGTGAAAATATAGACAAATGTGACTCGCAAATGAAATACTAGTATTGTAAACCTACAGACGAATGATTTAAAAAGATGTATAATATATGCACTTTATTTGTATAAAAGAAATCATCACGTTTTAGGAAATTCCTCGTTTATATTGTATTATGCTTGTACTAACTATTCTGATGCCAAAATACTGAGAAATTGTATCTATCTGTAATATTATGTACTTTAAATTGTCTTTTAATATGTATGTGTAAAATTACCCAACTGTTTAAGTCGTGCATTCAAAAGCTAATTATGTTTACTAAAATTATACCTGGCGAACCCTCGGCAACATTTCTAAACGATCAACATTAAGGATTTGTTATAGCTTAGATTTACTATTAATCTTTTTTTATTAATTTTTTGTGGAAGAAATGAAGGGATTTGTAATGTAACAGGTTTGAAAGGTTCGGAATATTCTATATATTCTATAAATCATTGTTTAATATGCTACGTAGAAAGATGATAAACTATAATACTTGAATCTAAATTGAAAAGCTGAATTGTCAAACCTGTCACAAAACATGTAGCCCAAGGCTTAAACAGGTATACTTAGTTGTTTATATCATTTACTCCCGGGATCAAAGTTAGATATATTAAGGAAAAAGGCACGACGAATTGTGTAATTTTACATAGCGGCTAGACTGCTTAATTAAATATATATGCTGAAATATAATTATCTAGAGAGAGGAGTTAGATTTAGAGTTAGAGAGAAAGATGGGTTATAGATGCTAGATTGATAAGGTCACCTTTACTTAATAATATCTAGCTAAAAATGTTATGTTTGAATATTAAAGACTGTTGCTATGATAAATAAAACTGGTTAAAAAGTTATGTTTGTTGTATTGAATGGCCACGCTACGTTACATCTATCTATCTATCTATCTGTGCAATAAATACTCAGAGCCAGTTATCATTTAATTACTAATATCGTCTGCACAGTTTCGTGAGTATAGATTTTATATTTCAGCCTTAACACCTGTCACAAGACTTTTGTCGGTTTTGTCTCTGTATAATTATTTACTTGATGGTTTCCAATAACGTAGTGATTCATTTCACTGTTTTGAAAGGAAGACGATTGTGATATCAAAAACATGCAACAGATGGCAAACAATAACTTGGTCTAGAAATCAATATAATGCTTACAACATTTTCCTAACTGCAATATTTAGCAGAGAATTTACCGTAAATTTAGTTGAAGAATGAAATAAGAATCTGTTGAAATAGCTTCATCATTTTGTCTGTTTTTAAACTGTGTATAAGTCAAAGTTTGCCCTCAGCAGTCTGATCAGTTCATAGGCATTCTAGAGTATTTACTTCAAGGTTCTTTGCATATATTCTGTTGTAACAGGTATGAACACATGTATACTTTATTTAAGAATTGAATAATAATTTCTGTGCGTTTATACGGTATAAAGTACATTGGGACTTCCTGCAAATTCCTGAATCACACAAGCGATACTTGGCCTTCCAATGTGGTTCATAACCATATGAACGCACAAAAAATATAGCATTCAATTCTTATATTTACATTTTACGATACCTTGCTACAAAAATAACTGATTTGCTTTCTAGAAGTATCAGAAAATCAAAATAAATGTCAAGATATCCTTCCGTCATCCTATAACAGAACAGTCAAAAAGGCCCGCCCACGTTCAACGATAATTCGCCTTCTGATAAAAATAGTTCCTGGTTTTAGTTTGAAATATTTTAACTCAAGTGAAAATTCATACTGTCGTGTTCTGTGATCTTTGACACCAGGCAAATTAGTTAAAGCTATAATTAAATGGTTTTTTTTTCAAAGTTTTGGCGTCCAATTTTGAAATAATTTTTGGAACATGACCATTCTGTTCATTGATAAAGTATGTTGATGTTTTAATGTATTTAAAAGTTAATGCCTTATGTAATACAAAATTAATGATGCTTGTTCTACAGAATTAGCCTTGAAGATTATGCCATTCTGTTTATAAACTTCCATTTGGCAAGTGATTTGAAGTCAGCGACCTTATCGTAGAATAACCCGAGTTTTTCGTTCTTATACGTAAGAATTCAATCATAATCACACATTAAACTCGAATGCTAACTAAGTTAATCATAATTGAAAAAAAAATCCGAAAATTCACAGCTCAAAACTAGCCGGGACTTCATTTATCTGTTATAATTCGAATTATAGGCCGATGTGTTATTTTCTTATATTTCAGTATATTATGCTAACATTAAACGTATAAATTAACGAAATCATGTCGGCAATAAGCTCCATAATACAAATTTTCCGAAATCGTCCGAAACTATCAGCGTAACTTTAAAAAGACCACCAAGTAACATCGCGTTTACTTTATTTTTCTATTATAATTCGATTTACTGTATATGTGATATTTTTTTATATTTCAGTATATGCTTTCATTGAACGTATATTTTTACGATAAAATGTCGACAACTTGTTCCATAGTACAAGTTTACCGAAATCGTCCGAAACTTTAGAGTAACTTTAAAAATACCAACAAATAACGTCGCATTTTAGCTCGGGTGGGGAAACAAAATCGGTCGTACTGAAAAAACGAATTCGGTGACATACATTTTTTTGTTAATCAAACGCAAGTAAATATACTTGCACATTTATGATTGAAATTTACACAAAATTCCTCGACCCGAAAAAAATGTTATACTCGAAAAACGGACAATTTCCCAGCTAAACTCTACGTTACATTTTGTGCAAGTCTGACGCTTTAATGCGTCATAATCTTAAGGTACGTCATAGATCATTCACGAAATTTATATCACAGGAAAGGGAATTTTAAATCTTTTAAAGATATATACATTTCATTCGTGTCCGCTTCCAACTGAAATGGGGATATGCTGAAAACCTTACAGAAACAATGAAAATGACACCAAGAAATGACGCCCAAAAAGTGCCGTTAGTGGCCAAGTTTGACAGCGCACCAAACAAATGTGGCTTAAATAAGAGCCAAACGGAAAACGGGAATAAATCAGAAATATCCTCAATTTTCTTTCGTTAATTTTTCATAGATGTATTAAAAAAATTATTAAAAGGTCGCACTCCACCTTAAACGTCGAGTTTTTGCACCGCGCCCCGACATCCAGTTACTAAATCTCGCCCCGCGCCCCCGCTAATTATCGTGTTTTCGCTTCGCGTCCCCGCTAAATAGCGAGTTTTCGCCTGGCGCCCCCGCCATTTTATCTTGTGAATTTTCGTGTTTTGGCTCGGTGGGGTCGCGGGGCGAAAACTCGCTTTTTAGTAGGGGCGCGAAGCGAAAACACGATAATTAGCGGTGTCGAGGGGCTAGATTTAGGAACTGGAATGTCGGGGGTGCGGTGCGAAAACTCGGCGTTTAAGCAGCGCTAATTATCGTGTTTTCGCCACGCGCCCCTGACATACCAGTTACTAACTCTCGCCCCGCGACCCCGCTAATTATCGTGTTTTCGCTCCGCGCCCCCGCGTAATAGCGAGTTTTCGCCCCGCGCCGCCGCCATTTTAACTTGTTAATTCTCGTGTTTTCGCTTGGCGGGGTCGCGGGGCGAAAACGCGAAATGGCAGAAATCAGCCACCATAAGTACTGACACAGAGCGATCTGACAAAGCCCCCATGACAGAGAGATCAGAAATAAGATACAGGCTTGTCCGGCTAACTTAGTCTAGCTCATTTCGAATAGACAGCCTGGTTCTTTAACGTGCCCAGTGTATAGCACTGATACACACAAGGATTGCCTGGGTTCCTGATCAGAACACCTTTAGTTGGGTGGGAAACATTCAAAAGCGTTGAAAAGCGTTTCTGAAAATTCCCAAGTAGCTGCCGGGGATCGAATCCCCGACCTCAGGATTGGAAGGCCAGTGTGCAAACAACTGAGCTATTTGTCCACACAGGGGAAATAAATTTAATTCATCTTTCTCTGTTTACTTCCGGTTGATTATTCTCCCAACAAAATGTCATAAGACGGGAAATATTACTGTAAATCAATCAAATGCGTGGCAGTATCTAAAGAAATCAGAGGTCATGGTTCGCCTGTGTATTAAATAAGCGTAAATTCGAGGGTACCGGTAATAATAACACCAAAAACTCAGCCTGTGATTAGATTTGTGAAACTTGGAAGTCTGAAAAATAAAGTGCTGTATAGTCTTATCTTTAACAGTAAAAATTAAATTTGAGTCTAAAATATTTATTACTGTTTAATTTTTTTACATTAACAACATATTTCCATAAATGGCATTTTTTTCCCAATCTGGGCAGTTAGCGCGCAGAAATTTCCCAATTTTAAAGGCCTAGGCCTCTTCTTTCGACAAAACATTTGAATAATATTGCAATTATATGTAGACATTACTTTTTTTGTAATATTCTTAACAGTGAACCCGCATTTTATGTGCTGATCTTAAACAGTTGAATTTAAGATGACAATGCCATAACTAAATGATCACTGTCAGTATATAAAATACCTTATTTAGTTATGATATCCAGAATTATATGCAAGACAGACTCGGATCAAATTGAATGTAGTAAAAAATGATTTTTTAGTCTCTTTTTTTTTTTGTGGTCGCCCTGTGTCGGTTATCGGTCGTCGTCGTCAACAATTTGACTGTTAGCACTCTAGAGGTCACAATTTTGAGCCAATCTCTATGAAACTTAGTCAGAATGTTACCCTTAATAAAAGTTTTGGTGAGTTCTAGATTGGGTCATCTTAGCTCTAAAACTAGGTCACCAGGTCAAATCAAAGGAAAAGCTTGTAAACACTCTAGAGGTCAAGTTTTTTGGCCCAATCTTAATGAAACTTAGTCAGAATGGAACCCTCAATAAAATCTTGGAAGAGTTTGACATTGGGTCATCTGGAGTCAAAATCTAGGTCACCAGTTCAAATTAAAGGAAAAGCTTGTTTACACTCCTGAGGTCACAATTTGGGCCCAATCTTAATGAAGCTTGGCCAGTATGTTACCCTCAATAAAGTCTTTGACGAGTTTGATATTGGGTTATCTTGGGTCAAAAACTAGGTCGCCAGTTCAAATTAAAGGAAAAGATTGTTAACACTGTAGAGGCCACATCTATGACTAAATCTTCATGAAACTTTGTCAGAATGTTGATCTTAATGATCGTAAGGTCCAGTTTGAATCTAGGTCATCTAGAATAAAAAACTAGGTCACTAGGTCAAATCAAAGAAAAAGCTAACTTACACTGTAGAGGCCACATTTATGATGATATCTTGAAGAGACTTAGTCAGCATATTAATTTTGATGATCTTTAATTCAAGTGCAAATTTGGGTCAGGTGCGTTAAAAAACTAGGTCACTAGGTCAAATCAAAGGAAAAGCTTATTGAGGCCACATTTATGACTATGTCTTCGTGAAACTTGGCCAGCATGTTAATCTTGATGATCTTTAGGTCAAGTTCGAACTTGGGTCATGTCGGGTCAAAAACTGGGTCACGTCACCGGGTCAAATCAAAGGAAAAGCTATTTTACACTTTAGAAACCACATTTATGATCATATCTTAATGAAACTTGGTCAGATTGTTAATCTAGATGCTCTTTAAGCCAATAGGTCAGGCGAGCGATAAAGGGCCTTCATGACTCTCTTGTTTATTTTTTCTCTGACTCACTTAATAAATTTTAATTTATATAACAGTAACCTAATATTCTCTATTTATTACATGTTTGACGTTGCAGGAGTGTAATACAGCCATTATATAAAAACGATACTACACTTTTGTAATAAAGCTTTGACATTGACGTCATTTATAGTATAGGCGACATCGGTCAAATTGAATTGTTTATATAGCAGAAGCAATGGGAATATTTGGTGTTTCGACAAGAAAGGCTAACATGTGATAAAAAGAATTCATCTTACATTTGTGACTATCCACATTAAATTTATTAAACTCGTTGAATATAATTGATAAAATGCGATCTTTCACAATTAATAATGCAATCTATCTTATATTTGGCATGAATGTCATCCTCAGTCAGACGAAGTCTCTTGTGCAAACCACAGGTTCCTATCTCAATATTTGACTTTCATCTAAGAATGTTACAAAAAACAGCTGAAATGCACCGCCCCATCAGTACTCTCAGTGCTTTGATTCTCAGAAGTTTTAAAACCGGAAGCTGGATAAGGTATGGCGGAATACCAGTACGGCGATTTCGATAGTGTAAGATAACGAATAAAATGAACGACTTGGGTATATTTCTTACTAGATGTGCTCAGCGTACCATATGAGGAATGATTATTTTACCACTTGAAAGGATGTTTTCATTGGTAGCTGACATGTGGTTCGATTTATCAGTCGATAAAAAATGACCAAAAAAGACAAGATTTAATTGCCAACCCGAACTATTTCATAGTATATTAGGTGGGTGGGATATGGTAATGCATATATTTATTGATAGAGCTTCAAATTTATGTACTTATTTCTTGAATATATAAAGAACAGTCTGGTAGTTATAATTTGTTCCTGTTGTAGTGTAATGGTTAGGTGTTTTGTATTTTATTTCGGGTATTTCTTTCCGAAGTTTAAGACTTTAAAAATTATAGAAGAAAAACTTTACATTTCATGAATTAACAGTCAGTCCTTATTAGTGTCAGGAAGTTAGATAATGTGTCTGCTGTGTTTTCCTGTATAATCGTATATCAACTCAATAAACTCAATATACTCTGTGGTCGGGGGGGGGGGGGGGGGGGGGGGCAAAGGAGGCAGGTGACGGGCAAAGGACATGGTCGTCCCGCTCCCGCTAAAACTCAGTTATCATTGTTAAAAGCTAGGCTGAAGTACATTTATAATTAAGAACTTGCGTTTATAGAGTTGTTAACAGAACTGTTTTACAAGAGGGCCATGGTGGCCCTATATCGCTCACCTGAGTACTATTTCTCTTAATGATAAGATCAAGTTTTGACATAGATCACATAGGCATACACATTAAATATCATCAGGATAAATATTTTCTTGTAACAGTCCCTTTTGACCTGGCCAATCTCCATAACACGTATGATGGTCCTAGCCTCAAATGCTGCATTTTTGTACTAGCATGACTATTCCTTACCCTTGAATACTTAAATAACATTTAAAACCAATCTCATTAGGTGCTGCTGAGGTATATTCATTTACATAAAATAAAGGCAGGTAATTTGTCATAAATTCAGTCAAAAGTTATCTACCCTGATTGTCTGAGTTCATCTGATGGCATAAATGACATTTCAAATCAGTATCTTCATTGATTGCTGAGATACACCCATTTCAATTTGAAACAAAGGGAGGTAATTTGACATAAAATCAGCCCATAGTTATCTACCCTGATTGTCTCAGTCCAACTAATGACAATAATGAAATTTCAGATGAGTCCTATAAATACTTACTGAGATAAATCCATTTTTATTAAAATCAGGGGAGGTAATCATGCATTCATGTAGAAGATACAGAGTACAAGCCTTTACAACAATATATTAGAAAAGTAAGTAAAAGTAGAAATTTCTTACCATGGAAGACATAAATAACGTTTCAAACCAATCTCATTAGAAGCTGCTGGGTATATTCATTTACATAAAAAATAAAGGGAGGTAATTTGTCATAAATTCAGCCAACATGTATCTTCACTAATTGTCCAAGTCCATCTGAGAGCATAAATGGAATTTCGATCAGTATCTTCATTAGTTACGGAGATATACCCATTTTAATTTGAAATAAAGGGCGGTAATTTGAAATAAAATCAGTCCATAGTTATCTACCCTGATTGTTTGAGTCCAGCTAATAACAATAATGAAATTTTAAATGAGTCCTATAAGTACTTGCTGATATAAACCCATTTTGATTACTAGATGCCCACGGGCAACATGTCGAGCCCGCAAGCTGTCAAAAGGACTGGGAGTTGCACATTTATGCCAAATAAAAATGAGATTGCAAAGAGTTACAATATAAGTTACTTAAAGTAACAACTAAGGGATATAAATCTTAAAAAAAAAGTTCTAAGTCCACACAAAAATCCTCACCAGAAGAGATAGGTCAAAATTCACCTGATAATTGGATGTAACATGCATGTTGTACTACAGAAAAGTGGTCTTGATTTTTCCCTACGACCAGTAATAAAAACGTTACAAATATAAGCTATTTATAGTAACAACAAAGGGAAGTAATTCTAGGATCTTGCGCATGACACTCCGTCTCATAATGATGAACAATTGTGCAAAGTTACATCCAAATCCCTCTATGCATGAAGAAGAAATGCTCCGGATCTGACTTTTGACCTCTAAGTGTGACCTTGACCTTAGACCTAGGGACCTGGTTCTTGCGCATGACACTCCGACTTATGGTAGTGAACATTTGTGCCAAGTTACATCAAAATTCCTTCATGCATGAAGAAGAAATGCTCCGGACAAAGTTGTCATTCTTGTATCCTTTGACCTCTGTGACCTTGAGCTTAGACCTAGTGACCTGGTTCTTGCGCATGACACTCCCATCTCATGATGGTGAACAATTGTGCCAAGTTACATCAAAATCCCTCCATCCATGAAGAAGAAATGCTCCCGACAAAGTCATTTTTGAATTTGACCTTTGACCTTAAGTGTGACCTTAACCTTTGAGATAGGAACCTGTGGTTTGGGCATGACACTCCGTCTTACTGAGGTTAACATTCATGCCAAATATAAACAACATTGCTCCATGCATGTCAAAGTTATGGTCCGGACAAACAATTCCGGACGGACGCACTGACGCACGCACGCACGGATGCACGCATGGACGCACGCACATACACCGAACAGCCATTTGGACAACTATGTCTTCACATCCGCAAGCGGGCTCGACAAAAATCGGGGGAGGTAATTAGATATAAAATAACTCTAGAACCTATGAATGAATCTGACAGATTCATCATGGAATCCAAAATTTATTGTTGTTGAAGATATGTTGCAAGTTTGTATCAAATCAGATCATAAATGAAGTCTCTATATGGCTGCAAAAGCCAAAATAGCAAATAGCCATAACTCTGGAACCCAAGATGGGATCTGGCCAGTTTTCGACAGGAACTGAGATATTATGCCAATACAAGTTGTATGCAAGTTTTATTAAAGTTGATTGCAAAATGTGGTCTCTATTGTGTTCACAAGCCATAAATGGCAAATTTTGGCCCTTTAAGGGGCCATAACTCTGGAACCTATGATGGGATTTGGCCAGTTGTCGAAAGGAACCGAGATATTATGCCAACACAAGTTGTTTGCAAGTTTGATTAAAGTTGATTGCAAAATGTGGTCTCTATTGTGTTCACAAGCCAAAAATAGCAAATTTTGGCCCTTTAAGGGGCCATAACTCTGGAACCCATGATTGGATCTGGCCAGTTTTCGAAAGGAAGCGAGATATTATGCCAATACAAGTTGTGTGCAAGTTTGATTAAAATCAATACAAAATGTGGTCTCTATCGTGTTCACAACGAAATTGTGGACGTACGGACGACGGACGAAGGGCGATCACAAAAGCTCACCCAGTCACTACGTGACAGGTGAGCTAAAAAGCCGAAATGAACATTAATTACATCTTTGAAATTCGACTGAACATTCGTAAGTAACTGTGCATTGCTCTTCGTAAGAAATAAAAATGTTAGAACTGTCATAATAGTGTTGTGTTTAAAAGAAAGCTTCAGGTAAAACGATCAGGCCACTATACTACGTTACAACGCACTTTTTGGCGCCGCAGACAGGATGTCGAATTTCTACAATGGGTTGTCGCGAGATCATGTGCAAGTGTACCACTACAACGACACGCCGAGAATGATGTGATGCCGCTAACAGTAAGACCTTTATTTTCACACATAGTTCTTATAAAATACAAGCTTTTTCGGTTTTAAAAACAAGAAATTAAACTTATTCATCATATGGAGTTTGAGGAATGTACTTTGCTAATTTTCATGTTCATTTGAGATTCGTAAAAAATCATGATGAAATTTTATTAAGACATGATTATTTAGCTGAATAAAGCGCGAAAATACTGAAAAAGCAAAACGATTAAAGGAACGCTAGGGAACCTCAAATGTTTATATTTGTATGATATAAAGATCGCATTTTTTGTTGTTCATGCATATTTCATTCTGTAAATAGTCATTTTATTGATACCCAATGGTGCATTCTTATATGGTTATCGTAAATTATAATATGACAGCTTAAATTCCTTGAAACCATGTCTATAGTATAGCATGGTACTAGTATATCCTCTATAATGTGTCCATTTTCGACATGGATAATTAAAATAATAGAGATGTGCTTTCGCATAGGTTGAATGTTTAAATACATGTTTATTTAAGGCACTTTTGTTAGCAAATTTATTGACTATTACATCATCTTCATTACTTGTATATAGATTCAGTGTAGTACAGTTATAATGATTTGAGTGTTTAAATTTAATTACGTTGAACTGATACATTTGTTTCGTAGCCTCAAGACAGGCTTGTCAACCACGTCTCGAGAAGAGATGTGTTGTGATAATATAAAATCACTTCAGGTGTGGAGTTGGTTTGCGCCGAGAAATTATGTTGTACATGTAGTACATGTTAATTTTGTAATATTAATACAAATGGGCCTTAGGGATTAGGTAAGAATGTTAAAATCGCCACTATACTAGGTTCAGTATGTAGGCTGTTTTTATTGAAAATAACAGGTTGTGGTCATTCATAGGTATAAATATTCAGCTGTTCGTGAAGTAAAAGAAATGTTGTACTCATCATTGTTATGCATGTAGCAGCATAACTGATTATAGTCATTAATTTGTGTAAATATTGTTTTCAGTATGTGTTTTGTTTGCTTGCAAATTTGTTTATTTCTATGTAAGTGTCATACGATATAATATTTAACGTTTTGCTAGCGTTTCTTCTCTTGTGTGAGGTACTGATTTTGTCCGTTGTCTCTTTAAGAATATAAAACTTAAATAATTGATGCAAGCTTGTAACTAATATTAAGAACTATGGAGATTAAAAAGGCTTGATAGCTTATGATCACATGTTCATATGAATATTCCGGTGAAGGATTTAAAAATAAAGACATTTCTAATACAACATTTGTAAACAGAGGCTTACTATGAAATAATGTGATCTTGGCAAATTCAGATGAAGCAATCATAAATAGACGTAACATGCACTTTAAAATCGATAAAAAATAGACATGCGGCTGAATTTCTTACTACGAAGTTGAGATTAAAACGTAATAAATGGACATAGCATGCACAATATCATAATTATTAAAATCAATGCATATTACTGAATGACAAGCTAAAACAATAGAGTTTACATGATATTAAATCGTAGAACTTTAGAAAATTTTAGTGCATGGAGGAATGAAACCACGACTATCGAGTTGGATATGGTACGATCAGCGAAGTTTCGGCGATTCAACGATGATAACATCTCCTTGGATGGGTATCGTTTGACAAAACAAGGAACGATGGCAGTGGACTTGCTTAAGAAGCTACGGATTGAGAACCACCGTCTGCTGATACCATTGTCGTTTCACGTCATACTATGGTCGGATCAATGGTGATGCGCAGTAGATGTCAAATTCCACCAACCAACTTGGAACAACAATGGAAAATCTCACATTGCATTTGTTCATCTTTATTCCTTTTTCACTTATATTTTTGAACAAGTTGTTTTATTCTATCAGTTGATTTTTTTCATCCTAGACAAGTACATTGCTTATGATTAAGAAATCATATATTTATACATCTTAACATAATAATTCAAAAATGTTGTTTTAAAATGTTATCTATATATGCAGTTTGCATACTGCAATGATATACTTTTAGTATGCAGATTAAGAGTGCTAGTTAGACCGTGAGTAAAAACCATTTAATTGTTTTAATTGGTAAGATTGGTTTGTATATAACTGATACCATTTTCTTTTTTGGAGCTTTTGATCGGTGTAAATGCGCTGCGTCTTACTGTGTTTATACTAATGTGTAGATGATTATTTTCACGTCCTTTTCAATCCAAATGGTCAACAATAGTAATAAACTAGAATTTATATTGTAGCTGTTTAGTATTAACAAAAAGCAGACTCAGCTTTCATTTCTATTTTTCCATGACTATCCATCACTAGTGAAATTTCTGTTAATCATGAATACACAGAAATAATATTCAAAAGGTACATCTATTTTTTTTTTTTGAAACTGTATCATTACAACCTACTGGTCTGATATTTGTGTTTTTTTTAATTCATATAACATTTATTAAGTGTTGCGGTTTGCATACTGCAGTGATTATATATATATAGATCGAGAAATCTAGCTAGATGTTGAGGTTTTAAAAAATGAAACTACTTGTTTGAACTTTTATTTAGGCATGCTACTCAATTAGCTTCGAAATCGTAACAGAAAAAAATAACTGATTTACTTCACAATGCATGTTTATATACAGATCGAGAGTTCGAGCTAGACTATTTAAAAGGTATAAAATTGGCGCAAAAATGAGACCTTTTGTTTGAACTTTTATGTCGGCTCTAAAACGAGACCATTTGCTTGAACTTTTACGTCGCTCTAAAACGAGACCATTTGCTTGAACTTTTATGTCGGCTATAAAATGAGACCATTGCTTGAACATTTTATTTCGGCTCTAAAATGAGACCATTTGCTTGAACTTTTATGTCGGTTCTAAAATGAGATCATTTGTTTGAACTTTTATGTCGACTCTAATATGAGACAATCTATTCAAACTTTTATGTCGGCATTTATGCAGTTAGTTTCAGATTTGTAACTGGAGTACAAGATAGAGTTACTTCGCAATGTAGATATTTGTAGAACTATTTTAAATCAAATACTGTTTGTTAATACCCGTTAATGTTCTGCGAAATTCATTGTGATATTATATCCTGGTCGAGCTTGAGCTTTTTTCGGTTTTAATGTGTTGCGTATTGCGCTTTGTTGTTGAAGGTTATTTTCATGCCATATTCATTCCAAACTTTCAACATTATTTATAACCTAGAATTTGTATTGTAACGTAAGCCGCTGTTTAGTATTAGCAAAAGCAGATTCAGCTCTTACTCATCTTCTGTTTCATCAATATCCGTTACAAGTGAACTTTCTGTAAATCATGCATTTTTGTAATGTTATCATTATTACCTACTGGTTTTATGTTTATTTTTTATATCTGCATGACACGTTATATGTTAGCATGCACGCAATTTGAATCTATCATACCGTACTCTAGGTTTCTAACAAAACATGATAATAAGAAATGTATTACTTCGTAAAACATACGGTATCAAACATTATTTCGCTACGCTTAGTTACTAATTTTTTAAAATCTTATAGAAGTTCATTAAGTCTCTATCTCTTATTTTTTTAATGCACGATGGAATTAAAAACAGTTCATTCTAATTATTCTAATTATCATTAATTGCTACATATCTTATTCTCAAAACATTAGTCCGATTTCAAATACTGATTAGTTTTATCATTCAAATCATGTTTTGTTTTGTTTCTTTTTTCGTTTGTTTTCTTTGTATTGTTCACGGTATTGGCGGGGTGTTAGAACCGACAAGCATGATTTCCCTTCTAGGTAGTCCTGTTGTCTATTACTGTCTGGCGGTGCAGCATGTAACAGTATGTATGATATTCGATCCGCCTTGATTATGTGTATGTCCTTTAACTATTGTGCGCGCCGTCCATTGATTTTGAAGTCCTACTACCTGTTACCGTATCTTGTAATAATCAGCGATTTCTTATTGATATTAACTTCGGTATATATATACTATGTACTTCTTTTAATCTCTGGAGATGTTCAACCCAATCCTGGCCCTGACACTACAGTGTCAGATACATCATCAATTTCTGGATACAGTGAGGTGTTGAACAGTGGTCTTAGTGTTTTGCATCTAAATATACAGAGCTTGAAACCCAAGATCGAGATCCTTGAAGTCGAGTCTCAATCATATGACATTTTAGTTTTCACGGAGACTTGGCTGAATATGTCTGTTGTATCTGATGACCTACTCTTGCCAAACTTTCAACCACCCTTTCGATGTGATAGAATGAACCGTATTGGTGGTGGTGTCGCCATTTATGTCCGAGAGGGTATCATTGCTTCAGAAAGAGTAGATCTTGCTATTACTGGTCTTAGGCGCTTTGGTTAGAACTTATTGTTAACAAACGTAAAATTATCTTGGGAGGTATCTATCGACCACCTGACTCAAACAATAACCATTGGCTTCTCTTAGAACAAAGCATAGATCAAGCTTTCAACCAGTCGTGTGATAACATACTTGTTACAGGAGACTTTAACATCAATGTTCTTAACACCACTTCAAATAAAATAACAAACCTAATGGCATCGTACAATGCAGAACAACTCATAACACTCCCTACCCACTTCACTGAACACTCTAATTCTCTAATTGACCTTATGTTTGTGAAGAACACGAACCAAGTCATTTCTAGCTTTGTTGCTGACCCTTTCATTCCAAACCTCACTCGTTTTCACTGTCCAGTCGTTGCGGTTCTAAAATTAGACAAACCTAAACATACTTCATTTAAGCGCAAGATTTGGCTGTACGACAGAGGTAACTATGATGACTACAGAGCAAAACTCCAAGCAACAAACTGGGAGATTCTGATGGACAGTAATGATCTCGAAAAGGTTACTCAAGACATTACAGAGAGTATCTTATCAGCTGCATCAGAATCTATACCAAATAAAGTAGTAACCATCCGACCAAATAACATCCCATGGCTAAACACTAAATTACGTAAACTCATTAGAAAACGCAATAAGATACATAAAAGGGCAAAAAAGTGTAATACAGTTGAATCATGGGCTACATTTAGGCAAGTACGTAACGAGGTCACTAATCAGATACACAAAGCAAAACTAGATTATCAAAATAAATTAATTGAAAAAGTTAACTCATCCAATATTTCAGCCAAATCATGGTTCAAAACAGCAAAACAACTTACACACAAACAAACATCCAAAACTATCCCAACCTTATACGAAGGCAACATGGAAGCGTCCACAGACCAGCGAAAAGTAGAACTTCTTAACCAGTATTTCTGCTCACAATCTACCATTGACGACCAAAATCGTCCCTTACCACATAGCCAAATGTTAACCAACTCATCTTTATCTAATATTACTGTCACTCCCCAGGATGTAAAAGATGCTCTTACTCTTATAGACCCATCAAAAGCCAGTGGTCCAGACCTTGTCAGTCCAAAACTTCTCCGCGAAGGCACATCAGCACTATCCGAACCACTTTCCAAATTTTTTAACAAACTATTGATGGAATCTTGCTTTCCAAATTCTTGGAAACTTGCAAATGTCACACCGTTATTCAAAAAGTCAGATCCGTCAAAACCATCTAACTACCGTCCGATATCCCTACTCAGCTGTCTTGGCAAGCTCATGGAGCGCTGTGTCCATAAATACCTTTACAACTACCTTGTCAACAACAACCTCCTCACAACTTTTCAATCTGGTTTTATTAAGGGCGACTCCACCGTCAACCAGCTTACATTTATCTACAATGGTATTTGCCGAGCCCTTGATGAAGGAAAGGAAGTGCGTGCAGTATTCTGTGATATTTCTAAAGCCTTTGACCGGGTGTGGCATCGTGGACTTTTACAGAAACTGTCTTCACTGGGTGTAAAGGGTTCACTTATTCAGTGGATTTCTTCCTATCTGTCGTCCCGTAAACAACGTGTCGTCTATGCAAACGCCTCTTCTAGTTGGTCTCAGATTAATGCTGGCGTTCCTCAAGGGTCCATACTCGGACCTCTTCTGTTTTTGACCTATATCAACGACATTGTCTCTATTACCAACTCTAACATTCGTCTTTTTGCTGACGACACCAGTCTGTACATAATAGTCGAAAATCCCAATCAAGCATCAACTGCCTTAAATTCAGATCTCCAAAGTATTCATTCTTGGTCTGAGTCCTGGTTAGTATCTTTCAATCCATCAAAGACTGAATCAATGGTCTTCTCACGCAAACACTCCAAACCACATCATCCAATGTTATCTATGAACAATGCAGCAATCACAGAGGTATCTACTCATAAACATCTTGGACTAACTTTCTCAAACGACCTGAAGTGGTCAACCCATATTTCCATCATACTGAAAAAAGCATGGCAGAGGATTGGAATAATGAGGTCGCTGAAATTTGTGCTTAACCGCTCTAGCCTTGAACGAATGTATTTTCATTCATTCGCCCTCTTCTTGAATACTCAGATGTAGTCTGGGACAACTGTAGTGAAGCTCTGAAAAATGATATTGAGGCAGTCCATAACGAAGCAGCTCGTATAGTAACCGGTGCAACAAAATTATGCAATATCCAGAAACTATTACATGATTTGAAGTGGGAGACCCTCGCAGAGCGGAGGAAAAAACATCGTCTCATCTTATTCTACAAAATGCTTTATGGTCTATCTCCATCTTACATGTCTGATCTCATTCCAGGTCGTGATCAAATTAACGATGAAGGCTACAATCTAAGAAACATAAGAAGTGTAAACGCCAGGACACAGTCTTACAATTCTTCATTTCTGCCCAAAACAATCCGTGACTGGAATGCATTACCACAAACGACAAAAGAAGCAGCTACCCTAACAGCTTTCAAATCAGCACTAAACAAAAACTTATCTAAATCTTCTCCTCTGTTTAACTGTGGCTCTAGAAAGGGACAAATTCTACATACTCGATTGCGTCTTGGGTGCAGTTCTCTGAATTATGACATCCAAAGAAGATCTTTAACTGAATCCGCTCTTTGCACCTGTGGAAACACTGAGACTGTCGATCACTACCTGCTTCGTTGTCGTAAATTCAAACAATTCGTGAAAGGTTTTTCTTAAATACTCCATGTCCATTGTCAGTAAACAATCTTCTCAATGGCAACGATAGGCTTTCTTTCGAGCAGAATAAATCTCTAATCGTTGATGTTCAGCGTTACATTCTCGCAACAAAAAGATTTACTACCTAATTCGGCCCTGCTCTGTCGATTTGCACCCCGGTACCGTGAGTATATACTTGATTCAAGCAACACTCCTTTTTATTTTACAAAATTCAGTAGAAACAGATAGCATTACAACCATGTTATACAATTCTTATTTGTCATATAAAATTAGTTATCACTAGCCATGATTCCTGACAATATGGTATTTGATGATTTGTAGTTATTTCATATATGGAGAGGAATTTATATAAGTTTTAAATAACTTGTTTTTCGATCCATTAATTTCATGTATTTATTGTTGTATACCATGTATGTCAAACTTGCTGAAATAAAGTTTAAACCAATTCAAAAATGTTAATCTTAATAGTAAGGATACTAAAAACGTGTTATCGTGCGGAACAAAATGTGTTAAAATACAATTTAATATGCTTTCGCATATCTAGGTTTCATGCAATGTTAAACAGAATTTATATTGTGCTTTCTGATTTCAGAATTTGATGTCAATATTTGTACCTAATGCTTCAGAATATCAGCGAACACACATACATTGAATGGAATCCCTACGCAAACTGGCGCATTCTAAATATAGAGAATAGAAAAGACTTTCATTGCATACAAATGTGTGAATGTGAATAGGACTTTACCGAATAATGAATGTTACGTACACATATGAAATGATGTTTGCTGTGTAACCTTCATAATGAATTCTGTGTTCAAGTAATTACTTATTTGTATGTTTAAGCTATGTTAATCTATCATATCACTTACTTTCTGAAACCTAAACAAGTAGGGGTTCCTGTTTATTTGCTTTCATTGTGAAATGCAAGGGAACGAACAATTAAAGGAACTTCTCCTGTCTCCTTAATTGGCGCGCCCTGTTATATAGACAACATTATTCAATTTCCTTAATCTGAAACAATACTAACGCCTTAATACTCCTTAATACATGGATCTTTTAAACTTCTAAAATTTTCTGTTTATTTCGATCATTCAGACATTTCAACCTTTTTTTTTTTATTTATTTTTATTTTTTTATTTTATTTTTTTTTTTTTTTGGAAGAAAGGAAGGAATTTGTAGTGTAATGGTTTGGTGTTTTGTATTTTATTTCGGGTATTTCTTTCCGAAGTTTAAGACTTTAAAAATTATAGAAGAAAAACTTTACATTTCATGAATTAACAGTCAGTCAAAACTTGTCAAATCTTCAGTAGCTTAAGGCTTGTTGAACATGTACACATAAGTGAATTCTTTTCTACGTATCCTTATTAGTGTCAGGAAGTTAGATAATGTGTCTGCTGTGTTTTCCTGTATAATCGTATATTCCTATATAAACTCAATATACTCTGTGGTCGGGGTGGGAGCGGGGTCGGGGAGGCAGCCCAGGTGACGGATAAGGGACATGGTCGTCCCGCTCCCGCTAAAACTCAATTATCATTGTTAAAAGCTAAGCTGAAGTACAGTTATAATTAATAACTTGTGTTTATAGAGATGTTAACAGTTGAACATTCATGAGTAACTGTACATTGCTATTCGTAAGAAATAAAAATGTTAGAACTGTCATAATAGTGTTGTGTTTAAAAGAAAGCTTCAGGTACAACGATCAGGCCACTATACTACGTTACACGCCATACATATAAAGACCTTAACTTCATTTCCAAGAAAAGTAATTAAAGTAATTATGTTGTGAACAAAAACGAAATCTAGAAGGAACTAGAAATATATTATTTTATTATAATATAAGGATCTGGTTATCTTTGGAGCTTTAATCTTTGTAAACAGTGGCATTACAGTTTTAATTCCTGAAAAAAAGGGAGTTAATTAAAATTTATACACCGAGGATTATTTCTAACAAAGTCCGGGAAATATTTCCACAGTGTTCTTCGACGCAAATGTTCTTAAAATTGACGGAAACTTAATAAAGCTACAAAACCAGATTCAGTGAAAATATCATTTAGTGTTTGGATATAATTAGATTTAGGACTTTGTTTCAATTACTTATTCTGTATTAATGTTGTATTCAGTATATTTCTTCGAATTTATTTTATTAAAAGTTTGTTGCTGACTTTTCTTTCCTGGTAACACCTGACAATAAAAATCAGTAAGGATTGTGTTCTCATAAAACATTTATAGCGTGGCTGTCGCTCTACATTCTCTATGAGTGAAATAAAAGGTTTATTACTTGACTTGACTTGACTTGACATTTAAAAATTGAGAACTTTGGTTAAGTACATAATTAACAAAATAATAATAAAGACCGCAATGAAAGTTTTGCATTCCTTAGCTATATTATGTGAGGCGAACCGCGTTTAACAGTAAGTACACGTTTGTTACTGAAATAACCTTCGTATTTGGTAAACTGATATCCCAATTTAACACGCTTCTCACTAAAATAGCTAACAAATAACTTTATAACAAAAAACAATTTCTGGTCCAACATAGCTTCTGTTTGTCAGCAAAATTGTTTTTCAGTGTTGCACTCAAAATATTTTTCAAAACTTTAGGGAACTATGATCAATTTCTTCCTAGTCAGTATAGATAACTTAACATGCTTCGGTGATGTCCTAAAAACGTACTTTTCTAATAAATTAGATTTTGGTTGCATCTACATGTACATACTTATGTCAATTCCACCGAAGTGTTGCTTCTGAATATCTACACTCCTACCCTCCCCCACCCCACCACCACGAGGGTTGCGTCTGAATATTTCAATCCCAACGAACGAATTTCGTATAAATATTCAGTCAAACGGTTGCGTCTGAATATTTCAATCTAATCGAGGAGTTGCGTCTGAATATTCCAGCCCGACCGAACGGTTGTGATGAATACAAATGTATTTCAATCTCACTGAAGGGCTGTGTCTCAATATTTCAATTTCACCGAAGGTTTGTGTCCCGTCGAATGGTTCCTTTGCTGATAATGTAGAACAATTTGGTTCCAGCTTGAATCAAATTAACTCTGTTTAGAATAAAGTTCACAGTGTATAGACTCTCTGTACGCCCAACCGGAAGTCGCCAAGGCGTTCAGAAATCAAAACACAAATTTTTGCTGTCAAGGATGGCTTGGATTTTCATTGTTTATTTCGTTAATATCGCATAAAGTAAGTGTAGTTTTAATCTACGTATTGGTTAAGAGCTACTGTTTACGTAGATACCAAACACTTAATATACTTCATTCCAAGTCAAATCACGTGTGGGTATTTGTTCGATTTTGTAATGAAACTATCAATTCTTTGAAATACATGTATCTTGCAAAGAATTGAAACCTTCGCTACTTCGTAGGTAAATATCTTACGCATCGATAAATACTAGCATGGCTTTATGGTAACGAACGCGTTTTTAGGAAAATGTGTTTTTCTGAGACATATATGCCGATTACACTGTCTCACTAGTCGATACATTACTGGCCCACTAATCGCAATTTCTAAAATCCGGACTGAACGCTTAGTCGAAAAACTGTACGCCTATTCAAAACTTCTTTTCATTCATATATTTCAATAATCTGACTTTGTTTTATGATAACCAACAGTTAAAAAGTAATAGTTACAATTCTTTCGTTTTCGCAACAGTCACGGACCAGTTTATATGTTATTACTGCAGTTTCGAATCCACTTTTCGAATCCACTTTTCGTAAAGATTATTGTTTATTAGTAAGTAATTATCAAATTAATTTAGTCTAGCGCGGCACAGCGACTTATTCAATTTGGTAAATGCGTACTAATAAACTAACCTGCATAGTGTTTGAAATTATTTTTGTAATAATGACTAGATTCTTTTCACATAAATCACTAACGCATCATTCATATAATCGTTACGTGGCACAACTCAGTGTTTGATCCATTTCCGGCATCTCGGAGACTTGTTCGGACTTTACCTCGGGAACTTTATCATAATTCACAGAAGTTTATTTTAATATCTGGCTCCAAATCACCGCTGATATCAGTCAAAATCAAGCAGATTGAAGCTAATATCCAGTTATTTTTCTTTTGCATTAATAATTATTGCAGTAATCGCTACAAATCAAACTGAAAATGACATGACTCCTAATGTTTACATCAGTTGTTCTAGACGCATTAAACTAACCACCGTCTTGGAAGATAGATGAGCGAACTCGTTTTGGACACTCTGATTGTACAAAGTTTTCATGTAGACAGCGCGTTTGTCTGTTGGTGGAGCTTAAACTCAAAAAATAATTTCAAGTACAACACCTTGAGTGACCTTCACCTTGGGTATAATGGGCAGTCCCTGCATAAAAAGGCTTTGTTTGCACAATGTTTATGTGAAGTTACAGTAAGGTATAAGCAAAAGTAAAAAAAAAAAAGATGTGACAGAAAAAAAGGTTGCCGAAAAACTTAACTAACCGAAACCGGAGTGAGTAGAATAGCACCGCTATTCCCCGAATAGTCGAGCTGAAAATACAAAGAAAAAAAAACAAAACAAAGTGTCCTGTCAAGCTGAGCGGAATAAATATATATTTTTCTCGTATGTTAACGGAAACACGTACACAGATTCTATTTCTTGTCTAAGACAAGGACATCGTTGGTGAAACAGACCAATTAATACTGTTTCACTGTCGCAAGTAAAATACAATACAAAACTTATATTTATAAATTCAATAAGTACAGTGTATAGAGCCTACAAGCCCAAACACGTAGTCATTTCTTTATCGAATAGGCGTACAGTGTTTTGGCGAATAGTGGAACAGTTTTATATAAAGTTTTGCGACTAGGCGGTCAGTGCATAATTCAGATGCATGTTGAATTAAACAATATTTAAACTATTCATGATTGTAAATTCATATTTGTAGGTATAAACTCATTTGCATGGATTTATAATTTAACATTCAGAAGCGGTTCTGACACGTATTTCACTCGCAGTTCCTAAATAATGGGCATTTTTAGCCTGAATGCATCGTCTTTTGCTTTCACCTGCTGGGTTTTGGGTGAAAATACGTTTTAATTTCATGTGTTAATGTCTATTTAACGGCAGAGACATTTATCATACATTGAAAAAAAGAAAAACATAAAAATACTCACTACCGACAGCTTCAAAAAATTTGAAAAAAGAAAGTGAACGCCTAGTTATTGGCGACTTCCGTTTGGGCGTACAGAGAGTCTATACACTGTGAAGTTAGAACGTAAGTATATGAATGTTAACCTGAAATACAAGAGAAAAATGTATATTGCACGAAATACTGGTGCAAGTAGTGTGGCTCTTGTTATGTTACATGTTTTGTGGGTGATGCTCAGGAACAGTAGTTTAAATCTGAAGAGAATCCGTTGAATGAACCTAGAGATAAAGTTGAGGGGTGAATGCGAAAGAGTTCTAAGTGTTTCTTTATTTATATGCACTTAGAACTCTTTCGCGTTTACCCCTCAAAGTGGAAGTATACCAACACTCAGACCTCGGATTCTGATCAGGATGTGTATAAGATGGGTATAACAGATCTCCTTTGAATTCATTAGAATGGTCTATAAAACTCAAACTTTATCATGTATTTAAAACGACAATGATGCGACCATTTATTAAACCAGTGAATCAGATATGTTTCAAGATTTGGGCCTAAGTCGCTCACCCAAAGAAAGCCTTAACCATCTGACTTTGCTTCTAACTAGGTTTGGTAAAATCCTTTAGGCTATTCATTAAAACAAAGTATATTTAAATTTTGTATCTATCTTGCTGTCACGCACTCAAAACGCCTAACCATCAGAAGAAATCATTTAAAGGTATTTCTATTTTAACTTCATAGTGACCCCTAAAAGGACCAAAGTGTCTCCATTTGAACAAATTTGGCATAAGACCTTATAATGATGTTACATACCAAGTTTGCTGAAGATCCATCAAGCGAAACATGAGTAGTAGTACTTTAAATGTATTTCAGTTTAAATCTCTAGTGGTCCCTAAAAGGAACAAAGTGTCCCAAAAAAGAACAAACATGGTAAAGGACCTTATAATGATGCTCCAGAAACGATGTGAAGAAGACACATGAAGCAGTTCATGAGAAGTGCATTTCTGTCTTTAACTCTAGCGTAAGTGTCCGCCATTTGAACAAATTTGAGAGAGAACTTCATAATAATGCTACAAACCCTGTTTGATATGCATCCAACAGTTACTGATAAGAAGTCGTTTAAAGGTATTTCTTAATTTAGCTCTAACGGCTCCTAAAGGGGGCAATGTGCCGCTATGTATATAAAATTGGGAGATGACCATATAAAAATCCTACAGGTCAAGTTGAATGAAGATCCAGCAAGCGGATCATGAGAAAAAGTTTCTTTTAAGGTATTCGTCAGCTCTAGTGGCCCCAAAACAGGACGAAATGCATCCTCCACACACCCTCCCCCGCCCTCCATCACTCATTTGAATAAATTTGAAAGAGGACCTTATAACGACGTTACAAACCAAATTTAATGAAGATCCATCTAGTGGTTCAAGAGGAAATGTCCTTTAAAGCTTTTCTATTTTTAGCCATAGCAGCCCCTAAAAGAGACTTAGTGCCCCCAATTGTAAAAGATTGGGAGAGAGTCTTATAATGATGCTACAAACCAAGTTTGATGAAGATCCATCAAGCGGTTCATGAGAGGAAGTCGTTTGAAGGTTTTTCTATGTTCAGCTCTTTTGACCCCAACAAGGGGCCAAGTGTCCCCATTTGAACAAACTGGGAGAGGACCTTATAACGATGCTACAGACCAAGTTTGATTTAGATCCATCCAGTAGTTCATGAGAAATCTTTTAAAGGTATTTTTAATTTTAGCTCTGGCGGCCCCTAAAAGGGGCAAAGGTAACCCATCTGAATAAACTTGATAGAGATCTATGCAAAGATGCTACTGACCAAGTTTGGTGTAATTCTGATCAGTAGTTTCAGAGAAGAATAAAAAACTGATGACGCAGGACGACGGACTATCCACATATACTAATAGCTCACCATGAACAAAGTTAAAGTGAGCTATTAATCTTGGTAAAGGAACACTAGCTAATGCTACATACCAAATATCAAAGCCCTAGACACTGTTGTTTTAGACAAGAAAATTTTCAAAGATTTTCCCTAAGTAAGTCTATATAAACCATGTGACCCACAGGGCGGGGCCATATTTGACCCTAGGGGATAATTTGAACAATCTTTTCATGGTCTTCCAAGTAAGTTGTAGCTTTGATGTTACAAGATGTGAAAGGTGCAAAGCAGGGCAGTTGATATATTTTGATACATCAGTTGTAACGTCAGTTACGTAATATAGCATCTGTGGTTAGATAGTTTCGTTTAGCCCTTAATATGATGTAATCATAAGGCAAATGTCGGCAGTTCCGTTCAGCCAACAATATTGTGTAATCAATGTGATTTAATAATATGACGGATCCAAAACTGTTAATCATTAATGTCTCTCCAGTCGGGACTGTCAAATATGATTGACCAAGTTTACACAATAGACCACGTGCGTTTTGTTTGTGATACCGCTTGTGAGCACTTGACTTTGGTATGAATAGAATAAGGAGTTAGATGAAATTTACGGACAAAAACTGGAACTGTCCATTCAGCCTTGGATCTGGAGTTATATACTTGACGGTTTTGATCCACCCTCAATATTATGTGATCAAAACCAACAATAACACATGTTACACAAAACAGATCTGTTCAGCCCTAAATATGGTGTAATCAGAGGACAGATACGTCATAGGTCAGTTCAGTGGAGCCCTTGATAGGGTGTAATCAGTTAAGACAAATGCTATAAGGAACAGTTCCGTTCAGCCTTTGAAAATTCAGGGTTCCCATAAATAATGACTGATTATCCTGTTACTGACAAATTTTTCGCTAATTTTACATAATAACTTTTTCTTGCATAATATGAAATTAAAAGCAAAGGACTAATGTCTTAACGACTCTAAAATGAAACATGCATGGTTTAATTGTGCTGGACTGCTGGTACTAGCATTAAATAATAGAAGTTTATGAGATGAACCAATTTTTTGTTCCCCAGGATGATCGCCTCCATCAACGTTTTAGGAAAAAGGCCATTGGTAAACAAAATAAAGCGAATTCCTTGTCATCTCCTTAACATTTTCCATATTTCAAAATTTCCCGGACAATGTTCGAAATTCCCGAGCGATTTTCTGATCTTGAACATTCTTTTTATTTCCCTGATTTTTCCCGACACGAGGAAATCCTGGATACGATATTAGCAGGTGTTACATAATTATGCTATGCAGACCAGATCAATTCCTCGATATCTAATATCACATGCAACTGATTCTTTAAGTTAAGACCATATATCAATTTAGTTCTCGATACAGGATAAATCTGATGACAGTCATCACGAGATAGATGCTAAAACATAGGTATCAGATGTAACAGATGCTATACAGAAACTGAAACAATTCTATTCAACACTTGATACGGTGTAATCAGAAATGACATCTGCTTTAAAGTCGTTTCCGTTCAGCATGTTTTACGGTTAACTCCGTTCAGCCCTTGCGATTGTAACATTTGCTATATAAGAGGGTTTCTTTCAATACTCCATGTAACTTCTCCTTACCTCCGGAGCGTGCATGTCGCGGAGAAGGCACGTGGCATCGAGGGATGTAGACCCTAAGTTTATTGGAGTGCAGCCGTCTGTGACCTGACTAAGACAGGAGAGAGTGGCCCTGAAAAGGACTTGGGACGACGAGGATTGGCCATACAGACTCCCGGCGATTCTGCACGGGAGAGCAATCTGCACTTAGGTGTATTGTCACAAACAGACTTCGGCCACTAGGATCCAGAAACTGATACTGACGAGACACCTGTATGGCGATAGACGGCAACACATAAAAACGGCGAACGCTGCGGTAGAAGACTTCGAGGGACACTCCGAGTGGCACGGATGTGTAGACCGAACAGAAGATCTACCAGTACGATTAATCAGAGGTCGTGCGGAGAAGACCCCAAGCTTCTCAAGCCCTACGCTCAATGTAGGGGAGAGAGGGAAGGGGCATCAACATCAGCAACAAGGGGCCAGCCTGCACCATGCAGCGACCAACCACCCTTTTAAGGCCGAGCTTGTCGCCTTACCGTCCGTATTGTCTGCAACCACGTCTCGGGGTCTCTGTCGATTATGGTCTCATTGGCCGTGACAGTGACCCACTTTTGGCTTCAATATTATTTGGACTTTTTGGCCTATACTCTACGGAAATTGCGATGAGGTAAATTTTCGTCACCACATCTTTAAGACCGTTCTTATGAGCCCTCGATATGGTGTATAATCATGATCGAATCTAGAAGCAAATGCAACAGATGCTACTCTTGATATGGTTTTATCAGATGTGACAAATGCTACACTGAACAGTTCAGTGCTAGACATAACAAGAGGACCAAGATGTCCCTAGGTCGCTTACCTGAGTAACACATCACAACAGTGTAAACATGTTTGACCTAGTGACCCAGTTTTTGAACCACATGACCCAGTTTCAAACTCATCCGAGTTTTCAAGGAGATAAACATTCTGATCAAGTTTGATCAAGTTTGATGAACATTGGAGCAAACATGTGGCCTGTAGAGTGTAAACAAGATTTTTGTTCGATTTGGAATAGTGACCCAACCTGACCCGCTTTCAAACCGTCCGAAATTTTATGGAGACATTTATTCTGACCAATTTTCATTAAGATTGGACCAAAAATGTGGCCTCTTGAGTGTAAACAAGCATTTTCTTTGATTTGACCTAGTGACCTAGTTTTTGATCCCACATGACCCAGATAAGAACTCGTCCAAGATTTCATGAAAACAAACATTCTGAAAAAGTTTCGTAAAAATTAGAGCAAACTAAATACACACGTCAACATGTCGAGCCCGCCAGCTGTCAAGACCTGACATGACCTCCAACTGTGACCTTGACCTTAGAGATAGGAACCTGGGTTTTGCATATGACACTCTGTCTCACTGTGGTTAACATTCTTGCCAAATATAAACAGGTTTGCTCCATGCATGTCAAAGTTAGAGTCCAGACAAGCTGTCGAGATCTGACATGACCTTTGACCTCCAACTGTAACCTTGACTTTTGATAGGTGATAGGAACCTGAGGTTTGCGAACGGGACTCCGTCTCACTGAGGTTAACATTTATGCCAAATATAAACAAGATTGCTCCATGCATATCAAGGCTATGGTCCGGACAAACAAATCTGAACGTAGGCATGAACAGACACATGCACATACACCGAACAGCCATTTGGACGACTATGTCTTTGCTTCCACAAGCGGGCTTGACATAAAGTGGCCTCTATAGTGTAGACAAGCTTTTCCTGATATGACCTAATGACCTAGTTTTTGACCCCACGTGACCAAGAATCAAATCATCCAAGACTTCATGATAACAAACATTCTGACCAAGTTTGTTAAAGATTGAATAAAAAATGTGGCCCCTAGAGTGTAAACAAGCTTTTTTCTTTGATTTGCCCTGGTGAATTAGTTTTTAACCCCACGTGACCCAGAAAAAAAGCTTATCTGAGATTCCATGGAGACAAACATTCTAACCAAGTTTCATGCACATCAGATGAATAATGCAGCCCATATTGCATACACAAGGTTTGATTTGACCAGGTGACCTAGCTTTTGACCACAGGTGACCTATATATGTTCGAACTTGACCTAGAATTCATCAAGAAGATCAATCTGATCAAATTTAACGAATATCCAGTGAAAAAGGCAGCCCCTATTGCACACAAGCACAGCTTTTCTTTGATTTGACCAGGTGACCTAGTTTTTGACCCCAGGTGACTCATTCAAACTTGACCTAGATTTCATCAAGCAAACATTCTGACCAGTTCTCATGTGTTTCAAACTTAAACTGCGGACTCTGGGGTTTTAACAAGCCTTTCCTTTGATTTGACCGGGAGACCTAATTTTTGAACCCACATGACCCAGATTCGAACTTGACCTAGATATCATCGAGACAAACATTCTGATGAGTATCAAACTAAAACTGTGGACTCTAGAGTGTTAACAAGATTTTCCTTTGATCTGGCCTACTGACCCAGTTTTTAACCCCACATAACCCAGTTTGAACTAGAGTGTTAACAAGGAAAATGTTGACGGATGACGGGTGCCGATGGACACCAGAAAATGACAGGTCGCAATAGCTCACCTTGAGCAGTTCGTGCTCAAGTGAGCTAATAAAATCAAGACACAAGAGAAGCCATAAAGACCAGCTTTGTTCAGCTCTTGATATGTAACATGCTACACAAAACATTCCATTCAGAAACTGATAGCATGTACACGTAATGAGATAATATACACAGCATCTCAGTTCAGCCACTGAGCTTTGAGAGATGCTCTACAGGCCAGTTCCATTCAGCCTTCAGTATGGTGTAATAAGGTTTGGCATGTGCTGTATTACAGAAAAGGGCCAAGTTGTTAAAAGCTTCAACAGATGATTGAGCTAACAGTTGAGAGTTACATGTCAACATTTTAGAAAACTTAGAAATCCATATGCATGATTTAAGAGTTATGAACACTAAAACGTCTTTACAGTGTAATTAAAACATCATACTAGTCGTTCCCATCATGACTAACATTTTGAATCAAAATTTAACAGATGGTTACTTTAACAGCCGGTTAAAGTTTTGTACAATGGCACAGTTCTATTTAGTCCCGGTATGATATAATCAGATTGCATTTCGATATAGCCCTCCATATGGTGTAATAAAATGTGACAGATTAGAAGTACACTCAGACTGGTTGTATACTATACTTATATAATTATTATTTGGAACACCTTGCCAGCATGGTGAAATCTGATGTGACAGGCTATCTGATACAGCCTTGATCTGGTGTACTTTACCATGTTCAATACAGCCGTTGACATGATGTGATCAGATGTGACACATGCTATATAGAACACTTGCACCTACGGCAGATTTATCTTGGTCAAATGAAATACAGATGGCAAACACAATTTTCTTTTTCAATGCCACTTAAAGACCAATGCTCCATAGAAATACCAGGTAGAAAGCAGTTAAATGTCAATAGTGCCATTATATATCACAATCCTGACAGATAATCATTTTATACAGCTAAACTGCATTCAATGAACTTACATAAATTCATAATGAACAAAATTATTGTACCATAACACAATAGTTGTTCAAACTGATGGTACTTTCAATGCAGAACTAAAAATAAGCAAAACAATCAAAATTTATTTGCTGCTGTTAGTTTGAAGCTATAAATCAAGTCATTTTGTCTAGACAGAGAACAGGAAGAAACTAGATGGAGGACAGTATAAATCTGACACATCTTATTCAGAAGAAATTAGTTTTTTTTCTATACTGGAGAGACCTGTGAGGACCAGACTGCTCAAAACTTTATCTAGCCGGTAACTTTGATATTTTAACAGTAGATTTTGGCTATTTTCATCACATTTAGTGTCATTTCTACCAGATGAATGTACCTAAAATGTTGGAAGTGTCTAGCCGTCCGTTAAACGGACACCTAGCCTGCATTCTAGCCATCCGGTAATTAAGTTTTTTAATGAAAAAGTAATGATTTTATATAGTTTTAACTGTTATTTCCTTAAGATATCAACACTTACCTGTGAACAAAATATTGTGAATACCTACCGAAGTATATTTTCTTCAAATCGAATAGATTACAGATTTTTTAGTCGATAACACGAATGTGTTGATATTCTATTTGTAGAAGTGATAAAACATTGATCGCCGAACGTCCATGTTATTTTGTAATGCTGCGTTTACACTTAGCCACGATGTCCACGATTTGAGAGAAGCGTGATGAGCGTGGGGGCTCGTGGGATCGAATCGTGGTGATCTTGAGGGAACTTGATGGAATCGTGATGATCGTAAGGATCGTGACAAAATTTTTGACAGTCAAAAATTTTGCCACGATTATCCCGATTTATCTTAGATAATAAGAGAGCGTGACAGAACGTGGAAATCGTTGTAGAGCGTAATGCAGCTTAACAGACCTTAACGTAGCGCATCAGACCTTGATGCTCCATCGTATGGGGATCTTGGTGAACTTGGAACACGATTCTAAGTTCCATTAGATCTTGTGGCATCCTTACATAGTTTACGTTGGAGCCAACATCTTCTCGCCTTAGTTCTGTGTTGAAAAGTTGGGGGTATTGTCCCAGTTGGTGCCTTCGGTTTCCACCTAACTATGGTCTCACCCAGCAGGTCTTAGGCTTTCTATTTCTTCTCCTTCCTCTCCCTTCTATCCTGCCCTGTTCCGTCCCTTGTTGCTGCTGCCGACGAGTAACTGTTATAGGCATACACGCACATTGCAAATTCAGCATATTGTTCAGCTCTTTGATGCATAGCTCGTTCCTCTTTGAAATCTCTGCTGAGAATGAGAGGATGACCCATGCCTCCTATTTATACTTCAATCGTGCTGAAAACGTGAGAATCTTGATCAAATCGTGGCCATAAATCGAAGGAGAGCTTATAAAAACGTGATAACGTGAGGGATCTAAACAGAACGTGACAAAACGTGATAGCAATTTGTGGATATCGTAAGAGAACTTCAGAGAACGTGATGAAAATCGTGGCAGATCTCCACCAGAATCGTGATGGTTTCGTAATAAAACGCTGCAGATAGTAACAAAACGTACTGAGAGCGTAAGAAAGCGTAGCAATACAAAATTTGTGCAATAAATCGTGGAGCTCCGAGCTTTTCTTTAAATCGTGGACATCGTGAACATCGTGGCTAAGTGTAAACGCAGCAAAAAGAGATGTTTTTCTAATGGCCAAAACACAAATTTATAGAAAACAAGAGCTGTCGGAGGACAGCAACGCTCGACTATTCAACAGCCTTGTCAGTTGAATTAATACAAAAGTCGAAAAAGGGGCATAATTTTGTAAAAATGGGAAAAAGGGTTATGAAACCTTCACAGTGCTTATCAGCTGACATAAAGTGAACAAGTGCGTGAAGTTTCAATCCTTTCCCATAAGTGGATAATGAAATACCAGCTTACATACAAAAACTTAACCAAAAACTTCTAAGTCGAAAAAGGGGCATAATTTTGAAAAAATTGCAAAGTAGAGTTATGGGACCTATACAGTGCATGTCAGATCATGACAGTGAAAAAGTGTGTGAAGTTTCAATCCATTCCCATTAGTGTGTACTGAGATAACAGCTTACATACAAAACCTTAACCAAGAATTTCTAAGTCGAAAAGGGGGCATAATTTCATAAAGAAGCAAAACAGAGTTATGGAACCTGTGCAATGTAGGTCAGTTTATCACAGTGAGTAAGTGTGTGAAGTTTCAATCCATTCCCACAAGTCGTTACTGAGATACCAGCTTACATACAAAACCTTAACCAAGAATTTCTAAGTCGAAAAAGGGGCATAATTTTGTAAAAAAGCAAAATAGAGTTATGGAACCTGTGCAGTGTAGGTCAGTTTATCACAGTGAATAAGTGTGTGAAGTTTCAATCCATTCCCACAAGTGGTTACTGAGATACCAGCTTACATACAAAACCTTAACCAAATCGGGACGCCGACCCCGACGCAGACGCGGACGCGGACGCCGACGCATGGGTGAGTCCAATAGCTCTACTATTCTATGAATAGTCGAGCTAAAAATTATACAAGGAAAGCTTGTAAAACAAGCAATTCATTATAACTAATTTTGTCTATTATTCTGAAATAAAATGGATTAATTATGAACACAACTACTGTTTCTCTATAAGTTTTGAACATCTCACTGCCGCTATTGAAACCAAATGTCAATTATTCATTTAAAATATAATTATCTGAATACTAAAATATGAAAATTGTAAGTATTTCAAAACAGTCTTAACTTTGAACATAAAGTGAAAAAAAGTTGTTAAAAGTTCAAAATTCCGATCCAATAAAGACAGTGTTTTGCAACAAATTTTAATGTGTGACGTCATGGCGATCTCGTCATTATTGATTTCGGCAAATTTTCATTTTATCGGCTGAATAATTCGAGACGATTTAAAGTAAAGCTTTAGCATGCATTCACACAAAATTTTGCTTGCAGAGAGGTATCGATATCTTCAGTAATTAACAGGTATCATTACTTATTCATTAGGAAATCAATTACCGGACGGCAAAGAAATCCCCTGAGGATTTGCTTGCCGTCCGGTTACCGGACGGCTAGAACGCAGGCTAGGCGTCCAGTTACCGGACAACTAGACACTTCCAATGTACCTAAAATGTTAGTCAGTGGGCAATCTAACAAGCAGAGATTTTGAGTAAATCAATCTACAGGGTTTGAATCAGCTTTAAAATGTTTGCCCCATAAAAAATAAGCCTTAAAAATAAATCAGTGCAAGGAAATGAAACTTACAATTTATTAAAATTAGGTATGTTTCATACAGCTGTGAATGCCGAAATCTGTTTCCAAAGTGAATAGGTATGATGTCTTGCAAGTTTCATTATTATTTTCCTGAAACTATACTATTATTAGAAATAAAATCTGTTTTAATCAATTTATTATGAAAAAAATACCACATTAGGGGCGCGGTGGTCTAGTGGATAAGGTGTCGGCCGCTCTATCCAGGGGTCGTGGGTTCGAGCCCCACTGGGGTCATGACCATGACTTCTCATATGACACTAGTACTGGTTTTTCCAGGAAGCGGACTTGATAGTGGTCCAGTCCGGCAGTTGACTTCATCCCACCGCTGCCACCATTTGTAACGTTTCAGTGCCACACAAATCCCGTCAGTGAAAAGCTAGCTCATCACCAAAAGTGATTTGTTGCACATATATACTGTCATTTTACTCCAATGACAATTGACAGGTTTACAAATTTTCATATTAATGCAATTACTTCCCTTTATGCATTCAGTAATCGTTACACAATAAGCTTAAAGCTTCCATAACAATCGAGCTAAAACAAATGAGTATAAACTAAAAATACCACAAAAATACACCCCTGTACGCATTTGATATACATTGTGTACATTCATGCACACTTCTCTTAAATTCTAAACCTGGTTAATTCTACACATTTGTTTTACCTCCAAGAGTCTTAAGTTGTCACAAGGTGGCCCCCTACATTTCTGTGTAGTCAATATTTCATGTTGGGTTATGCTAAAAATGTGGTTGATAAACTTGTTACTAACCCCCAACTTATACTGAACCCCAACATATTTCCCAAAATTAATAAATTGAGCCGTGCCATGAGAAAACCAACATAGTGGGTTTGCGACCAGCATGGATCCAGACCAGCTTGCGCATCCGCGCAGTCTGGTCAGGCTCCATGCTGTTCGCTTTTAAAGCCTATTGGAATTGGAGAAACTGTTAGCGAACAGCATGGATCCTGACCAGACTGCGCGGATGCGCAGGCTGGTCTGGATCCATGCTGGTCGCAAACCCACTATGTTGGTTTTCTCATGGCACGGCTCAATTAACCCCAGTAATTTATACCACTATTAAGTACCTCGACTAATTCAGTTTATCATAAAATATTAAGAAATAATGACTATCACTTTAAAAGATAAATCATGTCTCTTCTTTCTTCCGCCTACTGAATGGTTTACATAAATAAATCAAGCAAGGGAACGCCTACTTGTGAAACTTTGTGGCTAATGGCATCAGGTGACATTATTTTAATACTGCTATGATATCATGAGATTTTACAACCTGCTTTTTATCTAAATGAAAAAAACTGCAACTGCTTAATTTCATTATATTTTCTACATTACTGCTCCTATTATCATCAAACTTCACATAGGGATTGGTCTTAGGGAAGGGCAGATATGATAGTTTTGCTGTACCACAGAAAACTGAAAAGTGGTCTTGATTTTTCCCTAAGGTCAATTAAAAAAAAGTTATATATATGATTTATAGTAACAACAAAGGGAACTTATTCTTGCATACCAGACAGGGATTTTCAATATTCCAGCTGCTATAAGAAATAGTTCTAAAAAGAGAGCCGTTTGATTGATTTTATTTTTATTATTATTTCTTGAAATCAGTATGCAAGAAAAAGATTCTGTCATTGGTTATAAGTGCAGATGGGAATATCCGGCTCTCAGGTAACTGTTTTGCGGTAACTCTCGGGTAACTGTTTAGGCCGTAACGTTACCGCCTAAAAATTTACCCTCGAGGCCGGAAATTCCCATCTGCACCTACAACCAGTAAAAGAATCTTATAATCTTAAAAAAAAAAAAAAAAAAAAAAATTCTAAGTTCACATAAAAATCCTTACCAGGTAGCAATAGGTCAAAATACACCTAAAAATGGAATGTAGCATGCATGTTATACTATAGGAAAGTGGTCTCGATTCTTCCCTATGGTCAGTAATAAAAAGGTACAATTTAAGCTATTATAGTAACAAAGGGAAGTAATTCTAAATTATCAACCTGGTTCTTGCACACGACACTCTGTCTCATGATGGTGAACAATTGTGCCAAGTTACAATAAAATCCCTTCACACATATAGAAGAAATGGTCCGGACAAAGTCATTCTTGTATCTGACCTTTGGCCTCTAAGTGTGACCTTGACCTTAGAGTTAGGGGTCTGAGTCTTTGGCAGGACGTGTCGTCTCATTATGGTGAACATTTACGCTAAGTTATTTCAAAATCCCTTCATGGATGGCAGAGTTATGGACCAGACACGAAACAGACCCTGTTAACCTTTGACCTCTAAGTGTGACATTGACCTTGGCGCTAGGGGTCTGGGTCTTGCGCATGACACATCCTCTCATTATGGTAAACATTTATTTCAAAATCCCTCCACGGATGGCAGAGTTATGGACCACACATGAAACAGACACTGTTAACTTTTGACCTCTAAGTGTGACCTTGACCTTGGTGCTAGGGATCTGGGACTTGCGAAGGACAAGTCGTCTCATTATGGTGAACATTTATGCCAAGTTATTTCAAAATCCCTTCATGGATGGCAGAGTTATGGAGTTATTCTCAAAATATGGTTGAAAGCATGAAAACAAATTATTCATGTTGGTGTTATAAATCAAGTCATACATTTTTACATGATTACAATAAATATAACTTATTTCAGTCATTGCTGCCAGCACATTTTTGTACTAGCATGCACACTTATTTGACTGGGCAGGCAACTATGAAGTTGTTCTTGTATTGCCACATTTTTCTTATTTATGCTAAATGATGGTCTATCTCACTTTTTGGCCGCAGTATAGACATAACTAAGTTGAGTATGGAAGTTTCTCATATTGCCTGATCCAATACGGAATGCCACTTGTTGATCACTAGGAGTTATATTTAAAGCACCACAAAAATGACAGTAAGTTAACTATAACTTTGGATAATTTGCCATGGTGAAAACAAATCAGCTTGGATGACTACATTTCGTGGCCTCAACACGAAACTAGTCCATCTGCTTCTATTTCTATATACAGATAGACTAGTTTCGCATTGAGGCCACGAAAATTTTGAAGGAATCTCAAAGAGGACCATCCAAGTAACATTCCTGTGAAGTTTAGTTGAAATTGGCATTGTGGTTTCAGGGGAGGTGTTTTTTTAGGCGCAGTGGACAATGGATGGATAACAGATCTCCAATAATCCAAAAAGCAAACCACAAGCACTTTGCGCTTAGGTGAGCTAAACACACCCTTTTTTCATAACACAAAACAAAAAATCAACAATGACTCTTCACAGTTTATTTGGTAATTAAGTGAATACATCACTTCACTTGCATCATACGCTCACTAAAATATGGATTTAAGATAATTTGAGCCGTGCCATGAGAAAACCAACATAGTGGGTTTGCGACCAGCATGGATCCAGACCAGCCTGCGCATCTGCGCAGTCTGGTCAGGCTCCATGCTGTTCGCTTTTAAAGCCTATTGGAATTGGAGAAACTGTTAGCGAACAGCATGGATCATGACCAGACTGCGCGGATGCGCAGGCTGGTCTGGATCCATGCTGGTCGCAAAGCCACTATGTTGGTTTTCCCATGGCACGGCTCATTTCATGTTTCCTAACAACCTAGGAATTGGTAAATCCATATCTTACCAAATATATTCACAACATTTATACACCTGGAGTTAAGACAAATTTTTCAAATATTTAAAACAACATTTTTATACACATATTACAGCCAATATTCATAAAAATTCTGATTCATGTAGTTCACTTTATGACCTTATAAAAGTGTTTCTTCTTGTAAAAGTGACTCAGTTACTGCTGAAACTTTCCATGAACATACTTCTTATCATGATTAATCATTACAAAAAAAAAACAAAAAAACATGCAAAGTTTCAGTCAGCACTACAGATCATAAACATTCAGAATCAGAGGTTTAACTTTCATACCCTAAGATGCAAAATTTTCTATTTGCTCCTTTACTGTTAAGACAACATATCTAATACTGAAAACTTTGCACAGATCTATTTCTCATACTTACTGTTGATTGGTAACTTTCACACAGTTTTTATTTTTGCTAATATTTTCAAATAATTCCACTCCTGAATTCAAAATACCGGTATTCATAAATGAGCCGTGCCATGGGAAAACCAACAAAGTGGGTATGCGACCAGCATGGATCCAGACCAGCCTGCGCATCCGCGCAGTCTGGTCAGGATCCATGCTGTTCGCTAATAGTTTCTCCAATTCCAATAGGCTTTAAAAGCGAACAGCATGGAGCCTGACCAGACTGCGCGGATGCGCAGACTGGTCTGGATCCATGCTGGTCGCATACCCACTATGTTGGTTTTCTCATGGCACGGCTCAAATATTAATCTGTATCATGCACTAAACAACTCATGTTTCCACAAATTCTTAACACTACTTGCTAACTATCATGAAATCCCAAAAATAAACTTTGTGTGAAAATTACCAAATCTACAAAATTTACTCTGCAAGCTTTCATTATAACTACTGATGCATAACAAGCAAAGACAGATAAAAAAGAAAACCTTTGCTCTTTCTACTTGTATGCTTTTTTTTTTACTGCAAAGCTATTTAAATACAGGCACAGCACATGACAAGTTCATACCAATTAAGAATACAGCCACTTACACTTACAAGTTGTAAAGGATTTTTTACAAAATGAGATAAATTGAGATATTTACACACTAAGAGAAACATTAAATACTATGTGAGATAAAGTCTATGATAGTCATTAGCACCGAAACCAGCGTTACATTTTGGACATTTTCTTTGTCTAGTTTCATATCTTGTTTTTAAACATTCTAAACAGAACACATGGAAACACTTTGTAAGAACGGCATCTTTTCTATTTACTTTACACGATGGACACGTTAACTGCTCCTAAAAGAAAAAACAAAAAATCATTATTTAAGTTTCATACACCATATTTTCTACTTTTGTATTCTCACCTTAAACACGCAGTTTCATAAATGGGTAATATGCATATTGAACAAGTGGTCATTTATCTTCCATTGAGCTCAAGTCACATTGTCTCAATATTTCATAACTGAGCCACTGCGTATTTTATGCTTTTGTAAATGTTACAGAAACAAGAGCTGTCAATATTGGTGACAAATGCCCCCGAAGCTTGTCCAAGCTACAGTTGTCTGTGCAAAAAAACCCCAACAACATCATTTCGTGACCTTGACACAAGAGACTGGTCATAAGCATAACACACCACAATATGGTTAGCATTTGAATGTGTCAAGCTATTTCTTCAAATCCGTTGATAAATGGCAGAGTTATTGACCAGACAAGAAATATCTTTGATTTCTAAGTGTGACCTTGACCTTGGAGCTAAGGGTTGACACGTTATGTCAATATATAGAACATTTATGCAAAGTAATTAAAAAATCTCTTCATCAATGGCAGAGTTATGGACCAGACAAGAAACAGACAATGTTAACCTTTAACCTTTAAGTGTGACCTTGACCTTAGAGCTAGGGGTCTGTATCTCATGCATGACACATCGTCTCATTGTGGGAAACATTTATGCCAAGAAATTTAAAATCCTTTAATCAATGGCAGAGTTATGGACTGGACATGAAACAGACCCTGTTAAACAATGACTTCTAAGTGTGACCTAGACCTTGGAGCTATAGGTCTGGGTCTTCGCATGACATGTCTCATTATGGTAAACATTTATGCCAAGTTATTTCAAAAGGACAAGAATTTACATGGACGGACAGTGGGATTTTAATACGTCCACGCTCGGGGGCATAAAAACACAAATCAAGGGAGTCCCGACATAACTCTGGTCTTACTGACTGAAATTCAAAATGAAGTCCTAAGTGTGCAACTTCAAATGCTGAAATACACTCCTGTACTATTTCATAGCTTAAGGTCAAATTCTTTTTCTGAGATACAAGTGACACAAACTTCCAAGTCCTTTACACATATTTTTGCATAAAGGCCCATACATGTAGCTCTAGTATTACACTGCGACAAACTTTGCAGTAACAGACGGGCAAAGGCAAATTTAAGTGCCCCGTCCCCACAACAGTTCAGGGAAGGGGACATAAAACCATGTTAAACCTAATCAAAATAAACATAAGCTCTATACTTTACCTTATATTCCTGTATTTCTGCGAGAAGAACTTCATCAGCACCACCTGCCATCTCAATCTTCTTACTTCTCTCCACTTTACGTTGTAACTTAGCTATTTCCTCCTAGAAACATACAAAAGTATGTTGAAATAAATTAAGAAAGCATTAAACTAAGTATATATAAATGAACTTAATTGCAATATCAACTGTAAGTAACGGATATACTGCAGAGCATCTACTTTTCACTATATTTTTATTTCACGTATAACAGCTTTATCTGTATTAAGAATTTGTGACAAGCAGTGTCGTTGTATTAATGAACATAATGATATTTAATATTCATGTTTATTTTAATATTTCTAGTCATCCTGTCTGTGAATACTAGTGTTAATAATAATGCCATAGAGGCTAGAGCAAATACCCTGGAAAACAGGATTGGGACATGAGGTTAATATGAATCTTTTTATTTTATTTTTGTTTGGTTTAACACCTTGAGTGGATTTTTGCTAGATCGGATCTCACCATGCGTGCAAGTGCCGAGTGTGATTCTCCCTGCAAAATCAATGAGAGCCGAATACAAAATCTCAGATCTAGTTACTGTTATAATAACCCTTTTATTATATGCCTCCGCCTTTTTGTTTGGTGTTTTGTTATTGAACGAAATCTTAAATGTTTACTGATGTTAAAATGGAGCTTAATTAAGTTTTTATGTGCACTATTTATAGAACCATGTCAAGTCATGCATATTAATGAAAGTAGTCCGGTAACATACATTACAAAAGATACTATATGTAATTTTTTTCTACCTGTTCATATTTACTTGTGAAATACAAGCCGATTATTTTACAGAAGTTATAGAGGTAAATAATAAAAAGATAAATCCACCTACCTGCATTCTTTTATATTTATACGCCTCTTGTTCAATAGCTCCTGTTTTCTCTGCAACTGCGACCTGCGCCTCTCGTAACTGTGCCTGGTATTTATCAAGATGGAGTTTCAGATCTGCTGCTGTTTGGGCACTCTCTACAGCTTTACGTTTATGAAGTTCTAAAGCTTGTTGTGTTAACCTATAAATGACAGAAAACAAGCTAAGCATAATCTTTCATTTGATATCATATATTTCATTTTTCTGCAGGCTGAGTATTTATAAAACAAGAGGGCCATGATGGCCCTATATATCGCTCACCAGAGTTGATCTCGCCTACTGACCTAGTTTTGACCCCACATGACCAAGAGTTGAACTTGACCTATAGATCATCAAGACAAACATTCTGACTAAATTTCATAAAGATTTAGTTAAAACTGTGGCCTCTAGAGTCTTCACAAGCTTTTCCTTTGATTTGAACGGGTGACCTAGTTTTTGACCCCACATGACCCAGATTCGAAACTGACCTATAGATTATCAAAACATACATTCTGACTAATTCTCATGAGTTTCAAACTTAAATGTGGTCTCTAGAGTGTTGAAAAGATTTTCCTTTGATCTGGCCTAGTGACCTAGTTTTTGACCCCACATGACCCAGATTCAAACTTGATCTAGAAATGATTAAGACAAACATTCTGACCAAGTTTCATAAAGATTGAGTCACAAATGTGGCCTCTTAAGTGTTCACAAGCTTTTCCTTTGATTTGACCAGGTGACCTAGTTTTTGACCCCACATGACCCAGATTCAAACTTGACCTAGAAATTATCAAGCCAAACTTTCTAAGTTTCATAAATATTGGGCCACAACTGTGGCCTCTAGAGTGTTCACAAGCTTTTTCTTTGATTTGACAAGGTGACCTAGTTTTTAATCAAACTTGACCTAGAGATCATCAAGACTAACATTATGACAAAGTTTTATAAAGTTTGGGTCACAAATATGGTCTCTAGAATGTTCACAAGCTTTTACATTGATCTGACCTACTGACCTAGTTTTTGACCCAACATGACCCAGATTCAAATTTGACCTAGAGATCATTGAGACTAACATTCTGATCAAGTTTCTTAAAGATTGGGGCACAAATGTGGTCTCTAGAGCGTTCACAAGCTTTTCCTTTGATCTGATTTACTGACCTAGTTTTTGACCCCACATGACCCAGTTTTGAACTTGACCTAGAGATCATCAAGACTAACATTCTGACCAATTTTATAAAGACTGGGTCACAAATGTGGTCTCTAAGAGTGTTCACAAGCTTTTCCTTTGATCTGATTTACTGACCCAGTTTTGACCCCATATGACCCAGTTTCAAACCTGACCTAGAGATCATCAAGACTAACATTCTGACCAAGATTCATAAAGACTGGGTCAAAAATGTGGTCTCTAGAGTGTTCACAAGCTTTTCCTTTGATCAGACCTACTGACCTAGTTTTTGACCCCACATTACCCAGTTTCCCTAGAGATCATCAAGACTTACATTCTGACCAAGTTTCATAAAGATTGGGTCAAAAATGTGGTCTCTAGACTGTTCAAAAGCTTTTCCTTTGATCTGACCTACTGACCTAGTTATTGATCCCACATGACCCAGTTTAGAACTTGACCTAGAGATCATCAAGACTTAGATTCTGACTAAGTTTCATAAAGATTTAGTCTAAAATGTGGTCTCTATAGTGTTCACAAGCTTTTCCTTTGATCTGACCTACTGACCTAGTTTTTGACCCCACATGACCCGGTTTTGAACATGACCTAGAGATCATCAAGACTAACATTCTGACCAAGTTTCATAAAGATTGGGTCAAAATGTGGTCTCTCTAGACTGTTCACAAGCTTTTCCTTTGATCTGACCTACTGACCTAGTTTTTGACCCCACATGACCCATTTTCAAACTTGAACCAGAGATCATCAAACTAACATTCTGACCAAGTTTCATAAAGTTTGGGGTCACAAATGTGGCCTCTAGAGTGTTCACAAGGCAAATGTTGATGGACGATGGACAATGATCGGTCACATTAGCTCACCTTGAGCACTTTGTGCTCTGGTGAGCTAAAAAAGGAAAAAGAAAAAAATCTGACACCTTTTTCAAAACAGACAGATTTTTCTGAAATTTTGATCATTTGTTGACTTTGACAAATGAATTAAAAATTACCAATAGTAAATATAGGTCAGAGCATTTGATTTCAACAATAATTTTTCACAAGTGCAATATAATGAGTAAAAATTTCAAAATGGAAATGTGAACTTGCATATTCAGAGTTAAAGACACATCTGACAGGCTTTTTTTCTGGCCAAAAGACACATCTGACAGGCTTTTTTTTAGGAAAATGACTTTCAAATCTAATGCTTCATATTAGACCAAGGTAAAAAAGTTTGAATTCATAGGGGAAGAAACTTGAAAACAAGAGCGAACATAAGATTCAAGCAAATCATGTGATTTGGGCAAAATACAACAGGTCAAAAACATGTTTCATGTACAACTAGATGGTGTTTTTGTCACAAAATCATATGTCTCCCCCCTATGTATTTTAAGGATGAAAGTGGGGCATCAGTTTGACCTGTGAAGTCTGGAAATGATTTTTCCATCTTTAGCTCTGCCAGGCATTTTGTGCAGCAAAGCGGAACATGCCGTCGATATGCACAAGAAGGCTTGGTACTGACCACTCCTGTGAAGCAGTTTGACCTGTGAGAAGCTTAATGCGGACAGACGAATGGCAAAGGCAAAACAATATTTCTCCCCCAGCTATGGACACAATTCATTCAATACAATAGCTACTACGTAACGATCCTGGCAGTTTGTCATTAATTTATATAAAGCTAGAAACACAGACAGGAAGATGGTAAAACATTACATTTCTGCACATTTGAAGTCTATAGTATGGTTTTAAATTGCAAAGAAAACAGAGA
This sequence comes from Mercenaria mercenaria, assembly GCF_021730395.1. NCBI lineage: Eukaryota > Metazoa > Mollusca > Bivalvia > Venerida > Veneridae > Mercenaria > Mercenaria mercenaria. Next base: position 57,747,618 of record NC_069372.1, read on the forward strand.
CAAACGACTTCGACAAATAATATATCAATTATTTTCATCCATTTCAAAAATAATGATTATTAACAAGTTGTCACAAGGAGAGAATAAATTGAGTAACTTCATACATATTCCCAGTGGAACATAACCAAGCAATTTATACTTTTATTTGTGGTTTTACACATCTGAGGAAGGCCTCTTCCTGGTGCACTAAATCACAGGAGAATTCTGAGAAAATTGTTTTTGCTTTTGTTGGGATTTATGTCACAGCGGCACAATTTTAAGTCATATGTTAACTTTCAAACATATTGTTGTTGGAGGAAGACCCCAGATGCCACTGCAAACAATTTTGCATCAGCGGGAACCTGAGCAGAACCAACAACCTTGTATAGGCCAGCAGAATGATTTCTTCACATTTAAGAATTCTACAACTCAACAAGGTTTCAAACCCACTCTGAAGATGGGCAATTGATTATATCTAAACCACATGAAAGCCTACTTTTTGATAAACAGTTTTCCTTGATTTCTCTTCAAACTAGTCGTACCTTTGATATCACATACCGTATAACTGGTTATCTCTGCGGGTGCAAATTTTTGCGTTTTGGGCATAAAAAGGGTTAAACTAATTTGTAGAGGGGTTAATTTAATTTCTGCGTTAATCCATGGACAGTTGTTTTTAAAATTTGGACATGGCTCTGTATAGTGAGGTACAAGTTAAAAGGTTAAAATTTATTTCATGCTTTAAAATACAGTAAACCTTTCAAAACAAGGTATTTCAGCAGAACCATTGATTTGCAAATCTTGCTTGAACTATCGCAAACACCAAACTGGCTAAAACAAAATTGATTGTACACGATAAACTGATAAATCTTTTGTACTTTACTCCTAGTGTTACAAATCTTTATCGATAAAAGTTAAGCGAGGGGCTACTAGCGGGATATTTGTATTGATTAAGTAATTTAGAGTACACAGGTAAAAAGAGGCGACAAATGAGCGATCCGATATACGAAACTACAAAATATTTGCGAATTTAATTTTTGCGGCTGGAAGAGACCCGCAAAATATTGCAAAAATTACCTACCCGCAGAAATAACCAGTTATACGGTATTATCCTAAAGAACTCAAAGGCTTGTTATAAGAACTTTTTAAATTTCTAAAATATCACAATAGTGCTAACAACCTATTCTAAACATATATGTGACAACTTCTACACATCATTTGTCTGGATTCATCTTGTGCTTTTTCTTAGATTAGAAAGTTTGCAAGTGGGCGGTGGGTTCTTGGTTGGATTTAACGTCGCACCGACACATGATAGGACATATGGCGACTTTCCAGCTTTAATGGTGGAGGAAGACCCCAGGTGCCCCTCCGTGCATTATTTCATCACGAGCGGGCACCTGGGTAGAACCACCGACCTTCCGTAAGCCAGCTGGATGGCTTCCTCACATGAAGAATTCCGGTGGGTTATTGAGAACTTACAATAATGTATCACTTGTAATGTACCTCCTATACATAAAACATTCTGTTTAACTTAGTATTAAAAAAAAAAAAACATACGCAAGTTCTTTTTCCATGGTCATAATATTATTCTGTAGAACCCTTTCCTTTTCCTCCAATTTTCTGACCACCAGAATCTGGGCCTCAACCTGAGTATGTATTGTTGACACTTGTTCCGCTAAAACCTCCTTCTCTTCTCGCAATAACTTTTGTATCTGATTAGCTTTTATTCTCTGAAAGTATAAAAAAAATTCAAACATGTAAAACAAAGAATCTCTCAAAGCTGATAACTTTAAATTGTTCCATTGCCATCTTTAATGAATCCATTAATTTCATGGGGCACTAACTGTGTCAAATCCACAGAATTTAATCCCAACAAACAAACAAAAAAAAACCCTCCTGTATTAGTTTTTTATTTCAGAAATAATATATCCAAAACACTGATTTGTCATTGAATAAAATCATTGTTGGCAGTTCAGATGCGGAGAAATTATATCAAGAGGGCACAGCCTAAGTGATATAATAATACGCATCTAAACGACAAATAACGATTTTATTCACGAGCAAATCACTTTTTGAGATATATTATTTTGATTCTTACACGTTACCAAGTCCTTGCAATATCCATCAAATATCATGCCTGATTTCTATTGATTTCTTTCCCCGCTATGCTGTCTAACGCTATTTGATGTAATAACTGTGATCTCAGAAAAATGAATTGTTGAATAATAACACAGTTTTCAACCTTCTTTGTTTAATAGGAAAACAACAAGACGTTAGAATTTCTCTTTGCACTCATACAAATCCACAAATTTCAATCCCAACTAATCTGCAATGAAGTTTTATGCCAACAAAATTAAATAATTTCAATCTACCTGAAATGTTTCCTCGTTCTACAATCTCCTGAAAAGATATTTTTTTCTTTACACAATCCATACAAATTCATGATTAATAATTCGCCTTTTCTCACGAAACTTTCAGAATACCTTGACCTTGTGTTTAAGATAGAGCCGTACCAACATTTCAATGTTCATATCTGTATTAATGAAAAGGCCATCCAACTGCTTAATCTAACTTTTTTCGGTCCTATTTTACAAATTTTACACTAATCTGTCAATTTCTTCAGAAAATGTATTTACGTTACCTCTGACATAAGTTTAAAGTTGGCATCATCTTTTTCCCTGAGTTGCTGTAACAGGCGCGTATTCTGCTCCTGCATATCCTCAAATGCCTGCCCTGTCGCATCCATTTCATTCAGTAATACATCTTCTCTCTACAGGCAGAATGTATACATTTAAAACACCACCAGATCAATGTAACACATTTCAAAATTCGTACTTTCATTACTATGTAATTGTAAATAAGCAGTAAAAATGTGATACAGTAAGTTCTAGGAGTATTGATCAAATTATCAAAGCCTCTATGTGATTTATCATCTTGAATATTTAAGTATCTAATATCATATAGATAGTACTACCCATGCTTTTTATTTGATGTACATAGCATACTTCATTCACCTGGTTTCTGCCAAATGTGTCATAACAATAAATTGGTCAAATTACCTAATAAATAGTATAATTTATATAATAACACATTAATCGGGTACTTAAAATATATTGTGTGAAGTCCAAATCTTGCACCACATTGTTACTTGTTGCTCTTTGGCAAAACAAGCAGGTACTCTGCATAGTCAACAGACTGACAATCAAAAGAAAGGGAGAGAATCAACTGAGTATCTTGAACATCAATTTAATTGTTCAGGGCTCGTTGGCTATAATTTCACACCAAAACTGTCATAGGTCATACTGTGACTTTCCAGCTTTTGATACAGGAAAGCTCAATGTGTCCCTATAGGGCATTCTTTTTCATGCTCGGACAGGCCCCTAGGTAGACCCATCCACCTGACAATCATTCAGCCATGCAGCCTCATTGTTTGGGGTGTGAGTTACACTAAAGCAATTACACAAGCTATATTAGTTAAGACCTCATATTCTATTCCGGGGATTTACAGTCAACTTGTCCTTCAGTCAACTTGTTCCATTTTGGTCATTTCCACCTTGATGATTTCAAATTAGTTGAATATCGTTACCTTGATATCAGTTAGCTCGATACTACGGTTAGCACGATGTTTTTTAGTGGGGTCCCGAAATTTCCCCTATATATTTTAATGTAATATTTATCATTACCTCGATATGATTAGCTCGATATTTTGTTTCGCTCGATGAGATTTTTCAGTCCCGTAAATTTACTTGTACTGTTTTTACACCTGGTTTCGTCAATATCACAGCTTGTCAAAAATATTCTTGTTATTTGTAAGGTGTGAAAATCAACATATTGTTGTCCGGCGATGTAATTAATCATAATCAATTTTAGTTTGTGTTTTTGTTATTTTAATATTTAATCCAATTTAAATGTCAGGAAGTTTGCATTTAATTCCCAATAATTAGTCTTATAAGCGGGCAAGCTGTTTTCCAATATAACAACTAATTTGGATGGAACATTTTCCTGTTTGACGGAGTAAAAATCTGCCATTAAGGGTTGAGTAACAATATGCATATTTAACTGGCAAATTTTCATTTGCACAGTCAAAATGACTACTCATCTAGAAACTTTACAGCTGCATTCAGACTTGTTTAAGGAAGGAATAAAAATGTCATTGTTAACACGTATATTTTGAAATATTAAAAAGTTGTATGTATGTACGTACTAATTTATTAAGATGTTTTATTTGTCAATAAAATTAAAATCGTATTTACGTTTTATATTATTTCTTTCCCCTTTCAAACCCTCTGAAAAACGCATTAGATATGATTACAATATAGACGTCTGACACAAGTACAAAATAGTTCAAGACAGTCGATATCGTTACGTCAAACTTCGGATACTTCGATGCAATTTTTACAGTCCCTTGAATATCGAGGTAACGGTATTCGACTGTATTTTGTCCACCATTTTTCGACTCCTCTTTTTTAAACTTATTTTTGTCGAACTTTGCTAGAAAATGACTTCTATCAGTATGATGTGAAGTATGTGTTCTGTAAAATACATTCTGCATAACAATATGAAAATTTCACTATATTTTTTGTTTTATAAATACTCAAATGTATGTAACAAGGAGCTGCATTCAATAAACGCTTGATGCCCCCAGTGGCATCCTCGTCAATAGATTTTGCACCTAAGTCCAAAACGAGGTCAAGGTCAAGGTCAAACTGAGGTCAGGTGATGTTTGAAGATGAGGAATGGTTACAGGTTACATCTGCATTAGTATCAAGTCATTCCAGTAAGGGGTATTAATGCTAGACGAAATGGTCCCATTTGGTTAACCAAAAGATGGCCCATATAAAGCAACATAAGTCCAAAATGAGCTCAAGGTCAAGGTCAAACTGAGGTCGGGTGATGTCTGAAGATGAGGAATGGTCACAGGTTACATCTGTATTAGTATCAAGTCATTCTAGTAAGGGGTATTGATGCTAGCAAAACAGTCCCATTTGGTTAACCTCGTTATGACGGACGAACGGACGGACAGGACAATCACTATATGTCTCCCGCATCAGTAGATGCTGGGGGCATAAAAATGCAGAGTGCATGCCCATTTCATAGCTTAAAGAGTAAAGTTTGCTGGAATATTAGTTTTCTGTTGAAATGACCTAAACAGGAATGAGTTGACTGAATATTTCAAGAGGGGAGATGAAATGACCAAATTTCGGGGACAAGTTGACTGGGGAACTAGTTACCTAGGGGGCGAGTTGACTTTATACCATTCCGAGCATTATTTCTGGCAGGGGAATGCTCTAGGCAGAACCAGCAACTTTTCGCAAGCCATTTTGAGGGCTTCCTCATATGTTGACCCAAGCAGGGATTGCTTTCCAACAAGGTGAGTGGCAAAATGGAAGTGAGCAACCCTCAGTGATCTGTCATAGAAGCTCCCTCAAACTACAAAGTAACAAATCTAACCTGTTTTTGAGTGGCAAGATTCTTCTGTAATTCTGTAATTGTTTCCTCTAATTTCTTGATCTTCCTGAGAGCATCTTCCTCAGCCAGTTTCTTACGTTCCTTTCTCTCTGTCTCCTGCATTTTCTTGATATGTTGTCTCAAATCATCTATCTCTTTGTTCAATCGCTTCTCACAAGCCATCAGCTAAATACAAGTATCAAAGAATTCTAATTTGCAAAAAAGCTCTGCAGCTTTTCAGAAGTCCTTAACATGCAGAAAATTTGTATAGTAGCTGAATATCCATCAATCTATTTAGTTTTGGACTACAAGAAAAACATGTTTCATACCTAAGACAACAAAGTTTTTACAATGTTTCAAGTTTACCATTATTCAGCTTTAATCTTGTATGAAGAAGGCAAAAAAAACACCCCAAATTGAATGACAGATGATCTGCTTACAGTGTCAATCACAGACAAAAGTAATAGAACAACCTCAAACTCATAAAGGCAGGGTAGAAGCATGAACAAAATTATCCTTCTCTCCCCTACCTGTACAAGCATATCTTAACAACTGTCTTCAAATAAATTTCTAGATATCTACTAATCCAAATAAAAAGGAAACAAAAATGTCAGTTAAGCCATTCAACTACATCTTTCAACAATGCTATCAGGATCATTAGCAATATTTCCCTAACACGACCAGAAATTCCCCTCACCCTCCCCCCCCCCGACCCCACCAGAACAAAAGTTAACTGGTTATACCTGAACTTTATCTCTCTGCTCTTTTGGTGCACTTTTGTACATGTCTAACAACAGTTTCAGTTCCTTTTGGTTGTCCTGAGATTTCCTGATAAGAAAAACACAATGGTGATCATTTACATAATCTATGACATATTGTTTCAGCAACATTTTGTATATTCTGCTGAAATATGGTTATTCTATTTCACTTGGATTATTCTCCAAACTTCAGCATAGATAAATTGATAACTGAATTGACAAGATTGAAATTCCAACTTTGCCTTAAGTAAGACTTTGTTTTTTTAAAATAATTTTTGTTTTGAATTACATGCACTTTTGATAGGATTTTGATTTATAGGTCATATAACAACTTTCAAGCTTTTGATGGCGGAGAAAGACCCTAGGTGCCCCTTTGTGTATTATTCCATCATTGGTGGGCACCTGAAAACAGTCGTCAACCTTCCATAAGCCAGCTGAATAGTTTCCTCACGTGACAAATTCAATATCCCAAGCGAGGCTCAAACCCTCATCAGTGAGGTTGAGTGACCTTAACCACTTGGCCATGGAGGTCCTGCCCCCTCTATTATTTCAGGAACAAAGATGCCCAACTTGGGTTTTTAATCCACAGCATTGAGGGGCAAGTATTTCGAAGTTACCTACTTTTTGGCCATAGTGACCACTTAACTACAAGATTTTCTGTGAGATATTTTTAAATATTAGAGCGAAAGTATCTTATATCAAATATATTTTCCCTGGTAAGAAATTAAAAGACAAGAGGGCCATGATGGCCCTATATCGCTCACCTGTTATCAATGCACTTGAGGACAAGAAGGTCCTCAGAAAAAATATCTAAGTCCAAAGGACAGGAACAACAAAGGAAAAAAATTTAACCAAAAAGAAAAAAAAAATTCTAACAAGGTACAGATTGTCAAAAAACACCTAAATTGGAGGTACCCTCCATGTTTTTACCACAGAAAAGTGGTCCGGTTTTTCCCTACAGCCAATAATAAAAAAGTTACTAAAAAAAAGCTATTTATATTAACGTAAAAGGAAGTTATTCAAAAAAAAATTATTGTAAGTGAACAAAAAGAAGGACTGCCAAATAAATCGTTGACATAAATGAAATTTCAAAATCAGTATCTTCATTAGTTACGGAGATATACCCATTTAATTTGAAATAAAGGGAGGTAATTTGACATAAAATCAGTCCATAGTTATCTACCCTGATTGATCGTCCAACTAATGATAATAATGAAATTTCAAATAAGTCCTTAAGTACTTTTGATATAAAACCATTTTTACTACAATCAGTGGAGGAATCAGATATAAAATAAACTCTGGAACCTACGATTGGATCTGATTTTTCATGGAATCCAAGATTTATTGTTGTTTAAGATATTTGGAAGTTTGTATCAAATAAAACCATAAATGAAGTCTCTATATGGCTGCCAAAAGCCAAAATAGCCAATTTGGACCTTCAAGGGGCCATAACTCTGGAACCCATGATGGAATTGGCCAGTTTAAGAAAGGAACCAAGATCTTGTGGTGATACAAGTTGTGTGCAAGTTTGGTTAAAATCAAATCATAAATGAAGTTGCTATTGTGCAGACAAGGTCAAAATAGCTAATTTTGGCCCTTTCCCGGGGCCGTAACTCTGGAACCCATTATGGGATCTGGCCAAAATATCTTTTCACTGCAAAAATCATAAATGAAGCTGCTATTTGTGCAGACAAGGTCAAAATAGCTAAAATTTGGCCCTTCAGGGCCATAACTCTGGAAAACCCCTAATGGAATCCTAGCCAGTTCAAGAAAGAACAAAGATTTTTATAGTGAACAAGTTGTGTGCAAGTTTGGTTTAAAAACAAATCATAAATGAAGCTGCTATTGTGCAGACAAGGTCAAAACAGCTAATTCTGACCCTTTCAGGGGCCATAACTCTGGAACCCATAAAGGGATCTGGCCAGTTCAAGAAAGGAACCAAGATCTTATGGTGATACAAGTTGTGTGCCAGTTTGGTAAAAATCAAATCATAAATTAAAGCTGCTATTGTGCAGACAAAGGGCAAAAATAGCCTGATTTGGCCCTTTCCCGGGGCCATAACTCTGGAAAACCCCTAATGGGATTTGGGCCCGTTCAAGAAAGGGGAAACCCAGATCTTATGGTGATACAAGTTGTGTGCAAGTTTGGTTAAAATAAAATCATAAATGAAACCCCCATCGTGCAGACAAGAAATTGTTTACGGACGGACGACGACGGACGAAGGGTGATCACAAAAGCTCACCTTGTCACTATGTGACAGGTGAGCTAATAAAATAGAAAGACATTTGTTTTACATACAAAATCAAAACACCATATACCCGAGCATACAAATATCCTCTATATAATGCAAATGATATGGAATTTAAGTTAAATGTAACTGCTGTTCAAAGTTTTTGAAAACAAAAAAGATTGAAAATATCATCAATGGATTACAATTAGAATGGAAAAATCTTAATAGCATATTTCCTACTTAACAGAAACATAATTATGTCTTAATCTCTTAATGGAGCACTGATGATGTGAAACACTTCAAATATAGATAATATATTATTGTTTACATTAGTTAAATGTAAGTTCAGTAGAAACATACTTAAGTTGAGCTTTAAGCTCCTTGAATATCTCGGCATCAGTTTTCCCTTTCTCTCTCTCTTTCTCCAAGTCATCATTATCATCATCCTTTGGCAAGACAAATCCATCACCAGCCTCGCCTTTAGGGGATTTCCCCTTACAGGGTTCCGAGGTCGAGGCCGAGCTGTTAGAGTCTTCCGCTGGTTCCTTGACTGTCCCTGTTAGTTCTTGTACCTTCTCTTTCAACTGCAAACATTACAGTTTTACGAATTTTTCATCAAGTGATTTTACATTTCAGCAAGTTCTTTTTGATGTTTATAGTTTGCTATTCAAAGCGGACTGCCTCTTCAATTGACTATTTATCTTGCAAATACAGTATTAATACAATAATTCCAACCAGATCTCAAAACTTCTAGTATGTGAGGACACTTTCCATTATGCAATGTCAAGCTGAATCTAGAATCAATTCAAAGTTCAACAAACAATTTACCTTGTTTATTTCTGCTTGACATTCCTTGACTTTCCGCCTGTTTCTTTGAGCCTCGGCTTTCACCTGCATGCTTTGTTTCTGTAAACTCTGGATCAGGTTCCGCATCTCCTGATTGATAGATCCTGTACGGGGAGATGAAAATATAATCCATTATCATAGTCAAAACCCTATCACATGGCTTTACTAAAACTGCGTTCATATAAAACATCTTGAAATTAAATACTGCCAACAAGAGTATTTTCAGATATTACCCCATATCAAATCTATCCGAAGAGTTCAAACCTCAATCTTGCATCCAAACTGCCCCATTAAAACAAACTTATTTATAAAAGAAATACTTCCAACACAATATTGTTATCAGGAATGAATTGTTGTATGTTTTTTTCCCCATAAGCCAGCCCTATTTCTAATTTAAGTTTTTTTATTAGCTCATCTGATTTTTTGAAAAAAAAATGATGAGTTATTGTCATCACTTGAGCGGTTGTCGTCGTCGGCGTCGGCGTTGCCTGGTTAAGTTTTATGTTTAGGTCAGCTTTTATCCTAAACTATCAAAGCTATTGCTTTGAAACTTGGAATACTCGTTCACCAGCATAAGCTGACCCTGTATAGCAAGAAACATAACTCCATCTTGCTTTTTGCAAGATTTATGGCCCCTTTTGTACTTAGAAAATATCAGATTTCTTGGTTAACTTCTATGTTTAGGTCAACTTTTCTCCAAAACTATCCAAGCTATTGCTTTGAAACTTGGAATACTTGTTCACCATCATAAGCAGACCCTGTACATCAAGAAACATAACTCCATCTGCTTTTTGCAAATTATTGCCCCTTTTGGACTTAGAAAATCCCGTTTTCTTGGTTAAGTTTATGTTTTGGTCAGCTTTTATCCTAAACTATCAAAGCTATTTCTTTAAAACTTGCAACACTTGTTCACCATCATAAGTTGACCCCTGTACAGCAAGAAACATAACTCCATCCCGCTTTTTGCAAGATTTATGGCCCCTTTTGGACTTAGAAAATATCAGATTCTTGGTTAAGTTTTATGTTTAGGTCAACTTTTTCTCTTACACTATCAAAGCTATTGCTTTGAAACTTGCAACACTTGTTGACCATCATAAGCTGACCCTGTACAGCAAGCAACATAACTCCATCCTGCTTTTTGCAATAAGTATTGCCCCTTTTGGACTTAGAAAATCATTTTCTTGGTTGAGTATTATGTTTAAGTCAACTTTTCTCATAAACTATCAAAGCTATTGCTTTAAAACTTGCAAAAGTTTTTCACCATCATAAGTGGACACTGAAACATCAAGAAACATAACTCTACCTGCTTTTTGCAAGAATGATGGCCCTTTTTAGACTTTGAAAATCATGGGTAGGACAAATTTATTTACACAAAAAAAATCAGATGAGCGTCAGCACCCGCAAGGCGGTGCTCTTGTTTATTAATGTCATAAACAAATGAACTGTACTAAACTTCACCAAACCAGAAACAACAGGAAGTCAGCTAACTGGCTGCTTAAGACAAGTGGCTTTTAAATACAGATGGTCATTAAAGCAAATTCAAGTGTGGAATTACCTGTTTGTTCGTGAGCAGCAAGGGTCTGTTCAAATTCTATCCTCAACATCTCGTAGGCTTTCCGTACCTGACCTAGGGCATCTTCTAATTGTATTACCTCTGTTCTCAATTTCTTCTGATTCATCAATTCATCACTCTGTCAAAATGCATCATCATAAGTAAATATTACAGTACACACATGTCTATTCATTTTGTCTTCTATTTGTTTTGATCACTTGATGGGTTTAACGCCACTTTTCAACAGTATTTCACTTATGCAGTGGCAAACAAGTAGCCAGTGTTCCTGGATTCTGTACCAAGTAACTGACAACATCTTTACAGGATTCAGAAAGGAGAATGAATGACTTAAGACAATATCTTATGACAAGCCACCACAGAAGACATGCATCATGCACTGAGACTGAAATCGCAAGCTATCAATTTATAGCCATGTGATCTGTACCAAGGGGTAAGACTATTTTCTATAAATTTTAAATATATGTATTGAGGCTCTAATTTAACTGCCAAACACATACATGTATTTTTGGCAACTTCAGGTATTTTAAAACATTAAAAGAAAGTTTCATTGTGCATATTTCTTGAAAATGATCCATCATTAATGAAATAAAAAAAAGCTTCATTAAATCATGTGATGAAATTTAAATCTATGACTGATGGAAAAAACATGTAAAATGAGTGAACCTGTCAACAAAGTTGTAACTTCCACATCTTCCATACAAGCTTAATCAAGGAAAATTTGGGCTGAAATTTCAATTTCAACTTTTACCCATTACTTGCACACAGTCCAGAAAGCTGCTACTGAAAGTTTGAGTTTTGTATATTTTCAACTCGAGACCATCAATATGCATGAAAACCCTAATAATAGAATCAAAATTCAACTCTTACTTCCATCTGTTCTATCTGTCTGAGGTGAGCATTTTTGTTGGTGAGAACAAGAGTTTTGGACTCGTCAAGCTGCGTCTTCATCTGTAGACTCTCGTTGTAGAGAACCGAGAACTGCGATTGTAAACATTTATACTCTGTTGTCTCCACTATCACACTCTCGGGTAGATGTTGTAACTGAAGAATTCACAAGATGTGAGATGCATATTCAAATTCTATTTTTAAATATAATTAATTGAGAAGAATATCTGAAATTAACCAATCTCTCTCAAATTAAGTTCCAAGGAAAATCATTGCTAGATGAGTCAACCCTACACCAATCTTCAGGTTAAATAACTTACACCATATCAAAATTCTCTGCTCTTTTTTATGTTTGCCCCCGAAGCAAATTTAAGAGAGGTTTCTGTTTGGGGCACTGGTAAGTATCACCTGCCCCTTGACAATGTGGGTATAACTCTGCTATGGATGCAAAATAAGTAAAAAGGATTCATTATTCTAGGCCATATACTTTTTGAGCTATGAGCATCACAAACAAAACTAGAATGTGTTTCAAGGACACAGGGTGTGCCCCCCAATGGTACATTTGTCACAAATAAGGGGAAATAATGTTTGCATTCTTAATTGGGTATAGCCTCAAAAAAAAAAATTATGAAAAGGATTCATTATTCATACCATATACTTTTGAGCTATGAGCATCACAAACAAAAAATCCACTATTTTGGCTATTTAAAGGGCCATAACTCCATAATAAACATTAAGATTCTCAAGAAGAATGCCAAGTGTGCAAGGTCACATTATGATAAAGACTCAAGCAAGGTTTCATGGGAATTAACCCTTAATACTTTTTTAGTTAGGCACTTAATTAGGTGAAAAAGTGCATTTTTTTACTATTTTAGGGGCCATAACTTTAAAAATAGGGGGAGAAGCCAGCAAATAAGAGGTGTGCAAGTTCATATCATGATAAAGACTCATGTAAGTTTTCATCCATTTATATCATATACTTTTTAAGCTAGATGCATCATGTGCATTTTTGACAATTTCAGGGGCCACAACTCTGAAAATAGGGGGCCGAGGCACACAAAAAATAGGAGGTGCACAAGTTCATATCATGATAAAGACTCCTGCAAAGTTTGATCAATTTATATGTAATACTTTTGAGTTAAGCGCGTCACAAGGTGAAAATGTGCATTTTTTACTATTTCAGGGGCCATAACTCTATATATAGGGGAGTGATTTAGATGAAAAATAGGAAGTGCGCAAGTTCATATGATGATAAAGACTCATGCAAGGTTTAATCAATTTATATGTAATACTTTTTGAGCTAGGCGTGTCACAAGGTGAAAATGTGCATTTTTTACCATTTCAGGGGCCATAACTCTGGAAATAGGGGGCAGACCCAGATCAAAAATAGGAAGTACACAAGTGCATATCATGATTAAGACTCATGCAAGGTTTCATTAATTTATATCAAATACTTTTTGAGCTAGGTGTGTCACAAGGTGAAAATGTGCATTTTTGACTATTTCAGGGGCCATAACTCTAAAAATAGGGGGCGGAGCCAGACGAAAAATAGGAGGTGCGCACGTTCATATCATGATAAAGACTCACACAAGGTTTCATCAATTTATATCAAACACTTTTTGAGCTAGGCGCGTCACGAACTTCGGACGGACGCACAGACGCATGGACGAACGGACGGACGGATGCACGGACAAGAGAAAATCTATATGCCCCCACCACTCATGGGAGGGTGGGCACAAAAATCCACTATTTTGGCTATTTCAAGGGCTGTAACCCTATAATAAGCACTAAGATTCTCAAGAAGAATGCCAAGTGCGCAAGGTCACATCATAATAAAGACTCAAGCATGGTTTCATGAATTTACATCAAATACTTTTTGAGCTATGCACATAATTAGGTGAAAATGTTCATTTTTTGACTATTTCAGGGGCCATAACTCTGAAAATAGAGGGCGGAGGCAGACAGAAAATAGGAGGTTCGCAAGCTCATATCATGATAAATACTCATGCAAGGTTTAATCAATTTATATGTAATACCTTTTGAGCTAGGTATGTCACAAGGTGAAAATGTGCATTTTTGACTATTTCAGGGGCCATAACTCTAAAAATAGGGGGCGGACCCAGATGAAAAAAAGGAGGTGCACAAGTTCATATCATGATAAAGACTCATGCAAGGTTTAATAAATTAATATAAAACACTTTTTGAGCTAGGCGCATCTCAAGGTGAAAATGTGCATTTTTGACTATTTCAGGGGCCATAACTCTGAAAATAGGGAGGGGACCCAGATGAAAAACAGGAGGTGCACAAGTTCATATCATGATTAAGACTCATGCAAGGTTTCATGAATCTATGTCAAATACTTTTTGAGCTACACTTGTCACAAGGTGAAAATGTTCATTTTTGACTATTTCAGGGGCCATAACTCTGGACATAGGGGGCAGAGCCAGACGAAAAATAGGAGATGCACAAGTTCATATCATGATAAAGACTCATGCAAGGTTTCATAAAATTTATATCGAATACTTTTTTAGCTAGACTCATCATGAACTTCAGACGGACAGACAAGAGCAAATCTATATGCCCCCACTACTCATTGGAGGGGGGGGGGCCAATAGAAAAAAAGCCAATAAAATATGAGAAACATTGTTTCTTTAAAAAAAAACTACAAAAATAATAATTTTGCATCCACTATTCCACCTGTATATTCCTTTAAATAATACATACATCTAGTTTGAGTTGTTCAATATCTTTCAGCGCTTTCTGATGATCTTTCTGCAGTTTCTCTAACTCTGCAAGTCTGTTTGAAGCCAGATCTTTTTGTTCTTCCAGATCAGATATTATCTCATCAAACTGTAAAAGAGAGTAGGAACATGCCATGAACATTTATTTCCCCTGAATGTTTACCAGTTAGAAAATGCAATTAAGGAACCAAATCTGGGATGTTAAAAGTTAATCCGAAATTAATAGTAATTCAATTTTCTTTTCCCCAGTAGGCTCAAAGGTTTCTTAAACATGAAGCCACAGCTGACAAGGTAAGACAGGGTTTATAAGCTCATGTGACCTTTGAACCAAATGAACAGAAAAGTATACAAGGCTATCAAGGAAATAAAGCAACAGGCTTTTGTGAATTTGAAAGTCAGTTTAAATGTGAAACGTAACAAAAGTTATAGAAATTTAAACATGATCACAAACTTTGATACCAAGAAGTCTTTTCATATAATCTGATTGACAGGTTTACAACTAAATTCCATTCCAAAATCTCACCTTATTTTTGGAGACGCCAGTTACAGATTTTCCACCCTCAAGCTGGATGACATTTTTATCCTCATATGTCTGTAGTTTCTGAAAGGCATCTGAGAGGTAACGATCGAGTTTCTCCGCTCGCTGAGATGACACCTGATAGTTGTACTCGAGATCCTCACTCTGATTCTTCAACTCAGCAATCTCAGTTTCTGCTGCAGTCAGCTTGTCCTGAAGTTCAGCTACCTGGAAAAACATTATTCGAACCTCAGTATTTTACAGCATTTAAGTTTTTGTCTGGCTGTCAATATGCTATTTCTATTCAATTGTATGTTTTAATAAACTCATTTTTAATTGTAAAGCCTACTAATATATAACCGGTGAATTGTTATATATATTTATGATATGTACTTATTGAATGGCTAATAGTTCTGAAAATTGACCTTCAAGCCATTCATTAATCCTTACCCTGCTAAATTTCTATAATGAACTTGTCCATCATTCAATCTGGGCAGTACCATTTATTATGTGAAGGGGTGTTCACTGAAAATTTACTGTCTGAATAGTGAACAGTGCAGACCATGATCAGACTGCATGGATGTGCAGGCTGATCTTGGTCTGCACTGGTCGCAAAGGCAGAATCACTTGCCGCTAGCAGGCTAAAGGTTAAGTAATTTATAACAAAACATCATCAGAATTTAATTTTCATTTTTATCTTTAAATCTTTGAAATTATTTGCCCAGTAATCATGTGCTGAATAGTGACCAGGCATGCAGCGCAAACGATGGACTGTGATTTATAAAAGGAGTTATGTTATAAATTTAAATGTACAATTATTATTGCTATTAACACCCTATGAGGTTAAAAAATTAGTGAAAGTTATAGGGCAATAAAAGTCCTACTAAAGCTTCCGAAACTAGCTTGATAGGGAATATTTCAGACTTCGGGTTAGAGGGCATGCAGTTATATTGCATGACATGGCAAATGTACTGTAAGAAAATTTGACTTGTCAATGAAAGTTATATCCCAGTTAAATTTTCTTAAATATCTTTTTCCCGTTTAAGTTTTTGTTGGTAACCTGTAGTGTTAAGAACAAAGGTGTTCTGTCAAAACTTCAGAAACTGTTAAGACTAACTGACCAATGATTATTTTTTTTATAATAACAGCATAAAAACAAGTATCTGTACATAATCCACTTTTTGACTAAATCCCTAACAACTAAGTCAAAACACCAACTTTGAGAGTATTCTCATGATGTCTCTGGTGTAGGTCGGTAACCATGTTATGAAGCCGCTTATTTTCAGCCTGCAGTTCCTGTAATTCATCCTTCATTGCTCTAACTGACAGTGGACTTGAAGGTTTCTCCTCAACTTTGACCTCT
Organism: Mercenaria mercenaria; assembly: GCF_021730395.1. Classification (NCBI taxonomy): domain Eukaryota; kingdom Metazoa; phylum Mollusca; class Bivalvia; order Venerida; family Veneridae; genus Mercenaria; species Mercenaria mercenaria. The sequence continues at coordinate 57,763,955 of NC_069372.1, forward strand.
GCTGTATCCATTGGTTCATCCTTGACCTCTGGTTTCACCTCTGCTGGCTGCTCACCCTCGTTCTTAACATCCTTTGTCTCTTCAGCAGTTCCTGCAATACAAGAGCATTTAGTTTTCTGTTATGCTGGGTTTTAAACTATTAATCTGAATAAGACACTTAAGGTCATATGGAGACATTCCAAGCCAAATGTCAACTTTCCAAGCCAAATGTCAACTTTCCAAATGTCAACTTTCCAAGCCAAATGTCAACTTTCCAAGCCAAATGTCAACTTTCCAGGCCAAATGTCAACTTTCCAGGCCATATGTTGACTTTCCAGGTCATGTAACAGCCTTTTAGCATTAATAGTTGAGGAAGAACATAGCTGCCCCATCCAGGCATTATTTCGGACATGAAAGGCACCTTGGTAGAAATAATGACCTGGATGATTTACTAACACAACGAATAAAACATCTCATTCTGACTAGAGCAATGCTCTAACCTGCTGAGGTTCACTTATGTCAGAGGCAATCGAGCATGAAATGCGACTTATTTTGCAAGCTCAAGATATAAGCTATTAACATTTTAAATGTCTCAAAGGGCGGTAGAAGGATCTTGTTGAATTTTTAAAATATCTGCATAAATCAGCTAAAAAATCAACGAATGGGAAAATAACACAATGTGCACAACTAGGCTTGGCAACAATTCTTCTTAAGAAGTTTGGTGTAAATTCAAACGGTGGTGTCAGGGCAGTTGCATGGACAAAATTTGTGAAATATAGACATACGGACTGCACTTATCAACAACTACGTGTGGCAGACATAAAAACTGTTTCTTTTCTAAGTCATAGCAATGCTTTAACATGTCCTGCATGGACTGGTACTAATTCAAGCTCGTATTACCCTCTTTATAAAGAGAAACACTTCAAAACTGTTAAAATATCTTTCCAATGATTAAAAAAAAACATAGGGAAGTGACCTAAACCGATCATGCCGCAATTTTTAATTTCCACATTAATATTCTCTATTTTCTGAGAGAAACTCACTTTTTGTGAGATTAATTGGCACTAATTTGGCAGGCTAAGCTTTCTCAGCCAATACCAAGCACTCCATATTGCACTAGTTTTAGTTAGTTTTCCCAGACAGCAATCCAAAACTGACCACATTAGCCTCTCATTCTATAGACAAATTACACAAAACCAAATATGTGTTCAATTAAACCTACCTGCTGCTGGTTCAGATTTTACTTCTGTCCCTTCAGTTGGCTCCACATTAGGCTTCACATCTTCAGGCTCAGTTTTCACATCAGTAGTTGATGTCGAAGATTCTTCTGGCTCTTTTGGTTCCTTTTTTATATCAACCTCAGACTTGATGGGGGAAATTTCTGGTATGGCAATATCTGTACTCACCAACTCTGATGCCATTTCTTCTTCCTGTCAATAAAAGTACAGTAATATTGTTTGTTTGATTTATTAATAAGCCATTTTTTAAGAAGTATTTCAGAGAGGTGATTAACCAAGACTTGTGTTCATAGATTTTGAAATAATATTATCTTGTCCTCCACAAGAAACTAGGTTCCAAATATGAATGCAGAATCAGAGCAGGAGGCCGACAAATGATTTAAGATAACTGATAATTGATGTGTGAATGTCCTCTGTGTAATCACAGTGAGCATACACCTCATACAGGGATTGAACTCAAAATCTCTCAAGCTCTATATTTTCAATCTGAGCTCACATGTGGGCTGCTAAGAACATAGCTTAAAACTATACAGTCAACTTATAAGGGTAATTTCTTGCTGGGAATTTGAGGAATTAATTCTTACTGCACTGTCATATGCCAATGATAATTTCTTCCTACTTTTTCACCCAAGTTAACACCTGTACAGGCCATAATTGAATATGACATGTTTTTTTATCGTTTTCCGTCCCACAAGATTCTAGCATTTTCACCATTTAAAGGTGGTCACACGGTGACCCACTATTTTTCTGTAGAGGGTCAGCATCTTGCACGTTGGGATAAGACTAACAAGAGGACCATGATGGTCCTGAATCGCTCACCTGTCCTCACATGACCCAGTTTTAAACCGAGTATGACATTGTTTTTTCTATTATTTGACACTGTGACCTAGATTTTGAGCTCATGTGACCCAGTGTTGAATATGACCTAGATATCATCAAGATAAAAATTCTAACCAATTTTCATGAAGTTCCATTGAAAAATATGGCCTCTAGAGAGGTCACAAGGTTTTATATTATTTGACCTACTGACCTAGTTATTGACAGCATGTGACCCAGTTTCGAACTTGACCTAGATATCATCAAGGTGAACATTCTGACCAATTTTCATGAAGATCCATTCAAAAGTATGGCCTCTAGAAAGGTCACAAGGTTTTTCTATTTTTTGACCTACTGACCTAGTTTTTGACAGCAGTTGACCCAGTTTCAACCTTACTTAGATATCATCAAGATGAACAATCAGACCAACTTTCATACAGATCCAATGAAAAATATAGCCTCTAGAGAGGTCACAAGGTTTTTTTTATTATTTGACCTACTGACCTAGTTATTGACAACATGTTACCAAGTTTCAAACTTGACCTAGATATCATCAAGATGAACATTCTGACTTACTTTCACGAAGATCCATTGAAAAGTATGGCCTCTAGACAGGTCACAAGGTTTTTCTATTTTTAGACCTACTGACCTAGCTTTTGAACGCAGTTGACCCAGTTTCAAACTTGACCTAGATATCATCAAGATGAACATTCTGACCAACTTTCATAAAGATCCCATGAAAAATATGGCCTCTACAGAGGTCACAAGGTTTTTTTGTTATTTGACCTACTGACCTAGTTATTGAAGGCATGTGACCCAGTTTCGAACTTGACCTAGATATCATCAAGGTGAACATTCTGACCAATTTTCATGAAGATCCATTCACAAGTATGGCCTCTAGAGAGGTCACAAGGTTTTTCTATTTTTAGACCTACTGGCCTAGTTTTTGATTGCAGCTGACCCAGTTTCAAACTTGACCTAGATATCAAGATGAACAATCAGACCAACTTTCATACAGATCCCATGAAAAATATGGCCTCTAGAGAGGTCACAAGGTTTTTTTATTATTTGACCTACTGACCTAGTTTTTGAGGGCACGTGACCCAGTTTCAAACTTGACCAAGATATCATCAAGGTGAACATTCTGACCAACTTTCATGAAGATCCATTGAAAAGTATGGCCTCTAGAGAGGTCACAAGGTTTTTCTATTTTCAGGCCTACTGACCTAGTTTTTGACTGCAGTTGACCCAGTTTCGATCCTGATATAGATATAATCAAGATGAACATTCAGACCAACTTTCATACAGATCCCATGAAAAATATGGCCTCTAGAGAGGTCACAAGGTTTTTTTATTATTTGACTACTGACCTAGTTTTTGATGGCACGTGACCCAGTTTCAAACTTGACCTAGATATCATCAAGGTGAACATTCTGACCAACTTTCATGAAGATCCATTGAAAAGTATGGCCTCTAGAGAGGTCACAAGGTTTTTCTATTTTTAGGCCTACTGACCTACTTTTTGACCGCAGTTGACCCAGTTTCGAACTTGACCTAGATATCATCAAGATGAACATTCTGACCAACTTTCATAAAGATCCCACGAAAAATGTGACCTCTAGAGTGGTCACAAGCAAAAGTTTACGCATGCACGCACGGATGCAGGAAGCTGCGCGATCACAAAAGCTCACCTTGTCACTATGTGACAGGTGAGCTAAAAATAGATGGTGATAAACAAATCAATTATTTGGTTTATTAGTGAACCTGCCCATTATATGATAACCAAGGCAACTCGACTAATGCCTCATCTGCAACCCTAATTTATCATACTCATAACAACAAAGCCAATATTTAATAATGATGACAAAACTGTATTTTCATTTGAAAAGGATGTTTGTGAAAAAAAGGAGTAAAATATTGCATTTAAAGCAAGTTTTACTGATAGTAACTAAACATGAAAAAAGAGATTTGTTTTAGTGAAAGAGAACACACAGGAACTTAGTCTTTCATCAGATTTAGAAAAGAGATGGGTATAAGTTAAACATTAAATTATAAATGACAGCCTGGTTTGACTTTTCTTTGAAGTATTAATAATGTATAATTAGCTTTGTCTGAGTAAAGGATATTCATCTGGAACTTATGGGCTGGCCTCATAGTTTTGCAATATATACAAGATAAGTATTAACCTGGTCCACTTTATCTCTAAGTGCATTGTTTAGTTTCTCATTTCTTTGCAACAATCTGTCAAATGCTTGCAGTAGCTTGCCAATGACACGTTTTGAGAACTCTACTCTCTGTCCCAACCTCTGCTCTAACTCCTGACGATCCCATGTTGACAAGAGAGCAAGGAATGATGTTGTCTCAGTACTCTGGTCTAAGAAAATAAAAGAAATGTTGTCAGAACACAGGAGTTGGGATAATGACTTTGGAAACAAGAGGGCCATGATGGCCCTATATCGCTCACCTGTTATCATTGCACTTGAGGACAAGAAGGCCCTCAGAAAAAATATCTTAAGTCCAAAGGACAGGAACAACAAAGGGAAGAAATTTAACCAAAAAGAAAAACAAAATTCTTACAAGGTATAGATATGTCAAAATACACCTAAAAATTGGAGGTACCATCCATGCTGTACTACAGAAAAGTGGTCTCGGTTTTTCCCTACGGCCAATAATAAAAAAGTTACTAAAAATAAGCTATTTATAGTAACGTAAAAGGGAAGTAATTAAAAAAAAATTGTAAGTGAACAAAAGAAGGATCTGCCAAATAAATCTGTTGACATAAATGAAATTTCAGATCAGTATCTTCATTAGTTACGGAGATATACCCATTTTAATTTGAAATAAAGGGAGGTAATTTGACATAAATCAGTCCATAGTTATCTACCCTGATTGTCTCAGTCCAACTAATAACAATAATGAAATTTCAAATTAGTCCTACAAGTACTTACTGATATAAATCCATTTTGATGACAATCAGGGGAGGTAATCAGATATAAAATAACTCTGGAACCTACGATTGGATCTGATTTGTCATGGAATCCAAGATTTATTGTTGCTGAAGATAATTTGGAAGTTTGTTTCAAATTAAACCATAAATGAAGTCGCTATATGGCTGCAAAAGCCAAAATAGCCAATTTTGGACCTTTAAGGGGCCATAACTCTGGAACCCATGAAGGAATCTGGCCAGTTCAAGAAAGGAACCAAGATCTTCTGGTGATACAAGTTGTGTGCAAGTTTGGTTAAAATCAAATCATAAATGAAGCTGCTATTGTGCAGACAAGGTCAAAATAGCTAATTTTGGTCCTTTCAGGTAGGGCTGTGGATCGTCAGACAAGTGGCGATCCGATCCGATCTGCGAGTCGGGGCTGACGATTCACATATCGAACCATGGATCCACAGCAACAACTTAGAGTGATAAAAAATGCAAGCCTGTTATTTTTGTACTGTTTTCTTTATGGAATCTAAGCTTTGCAGTTCTCATAGTGCTCAGTTTAATAGTTTTGACCTTTGTTAAATGTTTTGCTCATTAATTAGTCAGGTTTCGCGGGTGGACCTCTGTAATGTCCGGCCATTCTTGCAGATGAACGATACGACGTCGGTCTTTAATAATCACAATATTTAGTAACAGTTTCGCATTTTTTGATAAGAAAATTTTATTTGTTGGACAGAAATTTTGTATCTAACTTTTTATTGAATTTAATTACTAAAATGATGAATGTTTATTCGCTGTTTTGACAGATTCCATATTAATTTTAGTTCGAAAATAGGACCGACGCTAACTCTACCTAAGACATTTGTTTACATCCGGTTTAGAATCTAAAAACGCGTAATCGTCTTAGATGTGCGAGAAAATTCATTGAAGACGTTTAATGTGGCTTTAATTTATTTTTATTGATAGAATTTTACAAATTGCATGTATTAATGAAAAAGATCGCGATCCAACGATCTTGACAACGACGAATATCCGTACTCGAACTTTTGGTCAAACTCGTGGATATCCGAGTACTCGGATACTCGTTACAGCCCTACTTTCAGGGGCCATAACTCTGGAACCCATAATGGGATCTGGCTGGTTCAACAAAGGAACCAAGATCTTATGGTGACACAAGTTTTGTGCAAGTTGATTAAATTCAAATCACAAATGAAGCTGCTATTGTGCAGACAAGGTCAAAATAGCTAAATCTGACCCTTTCAGGGGCCATAACTCTGGAATCCATTATGGAATCTGGCCATTTCAAGAAAGGAACCAAGATCTTATGGTGATACAAGTTGTGTGCCAGTTTGGTAAAAATCAAATCATAAATAAAGCTGCTATTGTGCAGACAAGGTCAAAATAGCTAATTTTGGCCCTTTCAGGGGCCATAACTCTGGAACCCATAACGGGATCTGGCCAGTTCAAGAAAGGAACCGTGATCTTATGGTGATACAAGTTGTGTGCAAGTTTTGTTAAAATAAAATCATAAATGAAACCGCTATCGTGCAGACAAGAAATTGTTGACGCACGCACGCACGCATGGACTGACGAGGGACGACGGACGAAGGGTGATCACAAAAGCTCACCTTGTCACTATGTGACAGGTGAGCTAATAAAGACATAAAGCCTAAAAGTACATTAATTATTGTTCTGTCCACATTAAATGTTTTGTTTTAATATTAAGGTAAACAGACACAATTTTGGTCATAATAGCGACTTTCCAGTTTTCAGTTGTGCAGGTAACCCCAGGTGCCTCTGTGGCATTATTTAGGGCATGGGTGCCTGAAATTTCAGGCACCCCTCTATTGAACAATTGACTTTCTGCAAGTTTGGTTTTTCACTAAAATGGCCATACAAGCAGGGTATGCACACACCGAGGGGATGGACAGTAAATTCAATGTAAGTAACCTTAACCTCTCTGCCAAAAATGGCCTATCTGCCTATCCATAGATCAAAATGACACTCTTCACAGTTGAATCTTGGGTTACTTTATTTGATCAAACTTGGTTGATAGTTAAATGTTTTTAAAGTGCAATGTCATTAAAATATTATTCAAACTTAATATAAATTCAACTGTATACCCCACTTTGTGTTACAGCTTTAATGAGACAAACATTCGCCTTGGCTAATATGCAACACACCATACAGTGGCACTTAAACCTTCTATATTCTATAGTTGTGTTTATTGTGATCATGAAATAATGAAACCTCGCTCCCTAAGTATAATAATTCTTACTTTTGTTTTCGTCTTCATCTGCAGTTTCAGCATCAAATCTCTGCACTAAAACTCTCACATCTTCATCAAGCTGTAATGACAGAAAGAATGTTGTTAACTCATTTTATTATATTAATTGGGACTACTTTCCAGTTTCCACTGTATTTGAGTGAAAACCAATCTGAATAACAACAAGAGGGCCATGATGGCCCTATATCGCTCACCTGTTATCATTGCACTTGAGGACAAGAAGGTCCTCAGAAAAAATATCTAAGTCCAAAGGCCATGAACAACAAACGAAAGAAATTTAACCAAAAAGAAAAAAAAAATCTTACAAGGTACAGATATGTCAAAATACACCTAAAAATTGGAGGTACCATCCATGTTGTACCACAGAAAAGTGGTCTCGGTTTTTCCCTACGGCCAATAATAAAAAAGTTACTAAAAATAAGCTATTTATAGTAACGTAAAAGGGAAGTAATTAAAAAGAAAATTGTTGTAAGTGAACAAAAGAAGGATCTGCCAAATAAATCTGTTGACATAAATGAAATTTCAGATCAGTATCTTCATTAGTTACAGAGATATACCCATTTTAATTTGAAATAAAGGGAGGTAATCTGACATAAAATCAGTCAATAGTTATCTACCCTGATTGACTCAGTCCAACTAATGACAATAATGAAATTTCAAATAAGTCCTATAAGTACTTACTGATATAAATCCATTTTGACTACAATCAGGGGAGGTAATCAGATATAAAATAACTCTGGAACCTACGATTGGATCTGATTTGTCATGGAATCCAAGATTTATTGTTGTTGAAGATATTTTGGAAGTTTGTATAAAAAAAAACATAAATGAAGTCTCTATATGACTGCAAAAGCCAAAATAGCCAATTTTTGACCTTTCAGGGGCCATAACTCTGGAACACATTATGGAATCTGGACAGTTCAGGAAAGGAACCAAGATCTTGTGGTGATACAAGTTGTGTGCAAGTCTGGTTAAAATCAAATCATAAATGAAGCTGCTATTGTGCAGACAAGGTCAAAATAGCTAATTCTGGCCCTTTCAGGGGCCATAACTCTGGAACCCATACTGGAATCTGGCCAGTTCAAGAAAGGAACCAAGATCTTATGTTGATACAAGTTGTGTGCCAGTTTGGTAAAAATCAAATCATAAATAAAGCTGCTATTGTGCAGATAAGGTCAAAATAGCTGATTTTGGCCCTTTCAGGGGCCATAACTCTAGAACCAACAATGAGATCTGGCCAGTTCAAGAAGGGAACCAAGATCTTATGGTGATACAAGTTGTGTGCAAGTTTGGTTAAAATAAAATCATAAATGAAACCACTATCGTGCAGACAAGAAATTGTTGACGGACGCACGGATGGACACACGACGGACGAAGGGTGATCACAAAAGCTCACCTTGTCACTATGTGACAGGTGAGCTAACAAAATGTCCTGTGTATCATTTAATTAAAATAATATGTTTTAACTGTAAACTTGTGTAACTTTTCTCTTCTATTTGGAACATAAATATGCTTGTGCTGCTGAAACACCAACTGAGGGGAAGTGGTGCTTGACTTAGAATTTTATATAGTTATTTCTTGCAACAATTTTTCACATTTTTGTAACAAAATTCAGTGGGACTGAATATCTAAAACTGTTGTATTTTTGACAGAAAATACATAATTTCATATTTATTAAGTTAACAGAAATGCACAGTAACAGACATCTCTAGACTAAGTCTGATATGGAATAAAACAACTTTTATGTTACACTTAAAACTATTTGATGTGCTAGGATTCTATTCCATTCTAGACATGTTCTCCAGAAGTTACTAACAATTTTCCCACATGAATCACTGGTAAAGAGCTTTGAACACAGACATTTTTTCAAAATTGCCATTAACATTAATAGCCTAACAGAAGAATCAAACTTGTTACATCTAGACAGCCTTGTGCTCTTCCGACTGACCTAACTCTGTGGAATGCTACACTACAAGTGTTTCATTCAGGGCCGGAGGAAGGGGATTTTCCCCTGCTATAGTGGTCTATATACTGTGCTACTGTGGAAAATAAAGTTCTAAATCGATAGTACGGTACCCCAGTCCATGCTCCCCTCCCCTACTCATCTCTACTTTGCAAGTTCCATCTTCTACTTCAATAATCAATGAATCCCCTGCTTGTACATTAAGAGTATCATCATACCTGATTCCAGTATCTGTTGACAATCATAAGTACAGCATCATCAGTTCTCTGTCGGTTTTCCAACTGTTCAATACGTTTATGAAGTTCCTCCTCAGCTCTTTTCCTCTGGTCTATTCTCTCCACTAACTTCTTGTTCTGGAACTGTAACACCTTCATGTCCATTTGTTCCTAAAACAGACCCAAAAACATATTGTGTACATAAATTAGATGCAAATGTTAACAAAATGTTTCTTGTGTTAGATCTAATTAGATATGCCAACAGCAATTAACATTTTATGTGCACTTCTTTTCCTATGTTTCAGTTATTAAGCTTCACAAGCAATAAAATGGTGTTTTTTTTATAATTTGTTCGAGAATTTTTTCTGGGTTAAAAAAGTTACAAATTACCTTCTTCAGTGCATTTGTGCCTTCTTTTACAAACCAAAGTAAAAATATGTCCCCAGCCTACAGCTGTTTCTTTGAAATTGCCAATCAAATATAGCAATGATGTGTTTGGAAAACAATAATCATATTAATATATAATATCAAGTCTACAGATACTATCAAGCTACTGTAAGAAAAGATTTCTCAGAAACCAATATACACATTACCGGTACCTCAGACAAAGTAACAGCAAAAACTGTAAGAAGGTAGACAAACAATGCAAAAGAAAAAATAATTACCAAGGAGTAAATTGAGCCAAGGTTAAGTGGCTCAATCCTTGTGAACGTCTTCTTTGCTGGGGGTCCCTCCGAGCCCCCAGCATCGCTGGCTGGACGTTTTGTTGACATCTTGCCAATTTTATTCTTTTACATCATCTGAAAATTTTTAAGAACAATCTGACTTTAACACTGTATGTAAACAATGAGTTGAAATTTTTTATATATTCAGTGTACGAAATTCAGATTTGAATCCACTAGCCCATTCAGGCTACCAGATAGGAAAATTTCCAAGCTCAACACCAACTTCACTAGCCCAAACTTAAACACCATAAAATATCTTAATTTTGCACCATCAAACATTTTGTTTTACCGACATCCTTGCATGTTTGACGGAATAAAAAAAGACATATATTTGCAATATTTTCAAACTTTATTCTCGGCTGTACAGAGAAAGAAGTTTATCAATGGCAGACTCTGAATACTCTGTATCATCATTGTCAGAGTTCCCATCATCTGACACGTCACTCCATGAGTCCGAGTCTTTGCCAAACGAAATCTAACCCTAAAGCTAAATTCAAGTCGCCCGATGTTCTAGGATCCACACTTGTTAATTACCGATACTCAGACTGTTGACAATTTGCAAGATGTCAAAATGAGAGTCGAATACACAAACACACACGCCGAGAGCATAATTTTAATTTTAACCTCCGCCAACTTTAACCTAGGTACTTGTGAGATTTTCGCAAGAAGTGTGAAAGCGAATCAATTAAGTTATCCGTTAAACAGTCAGGGGTGTAACTGTTTCAAGTTATCGCAGTTTATAACCCATTTGAGCTATTGCTTATATTTTCATAACTTGTTTTAGTTATCATAAAATATTACAAAGCCCTCCTGTGCCAATTCCTCATTTTGTATGTGACTAATGCAACCATTTTCTGAATTCTTGAACTCTTATCTTTCCAGCTATGCAGTAAATTTTTTTACGCAAGGCTGATAAAATTTTACACAAAAGGTTTAAAGCTATAAAACTTTTATCATCCCATTATGCTTATCAGGTCATGATCAGACTAAAAGAGAATTCGATTAACCACAGATTTCTACTTATTTCACTGTATAGTTCACTTTGTGAAAACAGCAAAAAGACATTTTTTGAATAACTTACCGGAGTTAACTTTATAATTTTATAACTAATACAGGTTATAAGATGCTTGAAAAAGTAACTGAAATAGGTTACATAACTTAAAACAGTTACACCCCTGACTGCTGAACCAGAGATGATTGTATTCAGCCCATAATTTATTAGCGCCTTGGCTGCGTCTTTTGACAATTTGCGTTTGATTGTCACCAGATGTGAGTGCAACGTTGTTGATTATCCATGCGATTAATTGGAATATTGCAAACACAATTATAAAAAATTTGGTATCCATGGCAGGGTTTCCACTGCCTTAATTTTTTTTTTGCCACAAAATATCGAAGTTGGTGATGCATTTCTGCGGGGAGGGGGTGGGGGGGCTTGCATGGGGTGTATTCTCAAACACACTGTGCATGTTGCAACAATTTGTAATTTTTATAGTTTATTTCATTATTTAGTTGTTAAAATTTTCATTGGTGGGGGGGGGGGGGTTTTCCCCCTGGAAATTTTTGAAGTACAGGCATGAAATTGTGGTCTCTGGTGCATTTTTAGGTCCAAAATTTTGAGGTAATGGAAGGGTTAGTACCCTCTTGATGAGGGCCGGGGGAGGGGGTCAGGGGGGCTTTCCCCCTTGAAAATTATGAAATACAGGTATGGAATGGTGGCCTCTGGTGCGTTTCTGGGTCTAAATTTTGAGAAAATATTATCATTATTCCTTTGCCAAAATAGTAGGGTGCATCTTTGATGAGTATAGGCCACTTCTCAGCTAATGGGGTTGGGGAGGGGGGGGGGGGGGGGGAGGTAGGGGGGAAGCTGGAACTTATTTTTCAAATAAAAGGGTTTTGTTAATCAAACAAACAGTCTGATGCAAGATTATAGTCTAACAGAGATATACTTGTTGTTGTATTTTGCATCTAACGAAATTAAATTTTAAATTAAAAATAATTTGCATAAGCAGGTCTTCCCTGAATTACCCAAATTAATCGGAAATTGGGGTTGCGAAAATGTGTGACAAACGAAAAAAGGGGCATTCTAGACTAGCATTATTTATAAAATGAAAATTCATAACTTATTTTCTATGACCAGAGTTAATATTTACCATTGACTTCTGCTTGTTTATCGCAGTTTTTCATTGGAATTTGCCAAAATCAATCTACAATCATGATTTAAAAATTATTGGAAATTATCGCAGATATCCCATCGTTCTACAAAATATAACTTTGAAATAGCTACTTTGACACTTCTTTCATGATTCCGCTCGTTAAAACATGTATTAATCAGATTTGTACGAAAAACATTGCCGTGAAATTTATAACTGATTTGTGTTTTTCATTTAACACCTGTCATTGGCTTTTTTTTCAGCCCGTGAAACATGATTTTCATTTCTTTGAGGATAACAGTAAACTACCTCGCCAAATTACTTCAATCAACGATGACATATGTAAAGGCGGAGCTAAATAATTTTGCCGATAAAATACGTCACGCATTGTCAGGGCCCTCGTTTGCCGATTTTTGGGGCCGAAATTCGGCCCCGTTCCCCCCTCGAAATAGTATGCTTTTTTCCCCCGAAGTATAGAAAAATTCCCCCTCGAAAGAAAAAAAATCAAGAAAAAAATCGATACCCGATAGTCTTAGGAGCGTCTCGTAACTTAATGAGCCTGATAAAGTTTTACTCCTTCCTCTTATCAGTCATTTTCTACAGTAAAACTATATCCACGATAAACACGTGTATTCAAAATAAACACACGCGGTCATGCCCTCCTGCCTTTGATCTTCTGCTAAATTCCCGCTCTTTATCATGTGGACATGCCACGCTGATTTTTCTTTATCAGCAAGTTACGTCACGGCGAGTGAACATAGGTAATGAGAATCAATGAAGTGTTAACATTAATTGATAAAGCGGTACCCGTATTGAGCCTGCATACTGTCAAAAAAGGCGCCAATTATTAAATTATCGTAATTAAGCGACCAGCTGATTACCGAGATTTCTTCATGCAAACTTTAAATTAGCTCATTGTTTAATGATTGTACCTTAATATCAACCAGAAAATCCACAAATTTAAATGGATTTGGAAAGTAAAAATAAGTTTAGAATGTCCGTTCACGATTCTAATTACACCCGATGACATATGCAATTTTTCCAAAATTCACTAAAAAAACTTGACTTTCAGTGCAAGTTTTAATGAAAAGTAGCATCATTATTTGAGGAACTATCTCTGGTTTACCTTAGTGGACCAAGTTTACTGGCAAAAACAACATTTCAGAGGACATTCCAAAAGTGTACCAGTATCCGGATAGTACTTTTTTGGATACATTTTTACAGTGTTTTAGCACTTTTCTGCTAACAAAAAAAAAAATATGGAAGAAAAACCTCATCAAATTAAAATGAATTTTGATAAAAATTTATTTACAATATCAGATTATATGACCTGAAACAGAAATTATTATTATGTTATTATGATGTAACATGTTCTTGGTTTTAGTAGCTATTAATTACTTAGTATTACTTTATAAGAAAATATAGTCAATTGTATTGATGTGTTGGGGCAGGACTCTTGTATTTTGAAAAAGGACCGTTCAAAATTTGGACCCTGCTCCGGCTGCTGCTGAGACAATGTCCGTGGATACTGCTAGTGCTACCGATAATGACGACATGTGAACCTCGCTTGGATATCACATAACTGATTTAATAAAAGAAATAAAAGTTGCCTGTTTTTAATAGATTATGTTCTGTACAATACTTCAGATATATTCACATTAGTTTGATATCTGTAATACTCAACTGACCTTAATTTAAGGGGTTATGATCAGATGTCATATCTCCAGAGTGAATTCCCCCCTCCCTTGAAAACGACGCGAAATTCCCCCCTCCAAAGGCCCCGGCCCCAATCCCCCAAAATGTAGAGAGGGCCCTGATTGTACATCCAAAGCCGTCATTGGTTTATCGCATATTTTATCAAAGATCGAGATGCACATGGCAGCGTTGTGTGATGGATGTCGAATCGCTAATCCCTCCGTTGGTGACACGCTGTGTATTGTGAATTATGAACGGAAACGGCCGCGGGTAATATTGATTTTTAGGCTAGATAGAGAGAACTAAGAAATACACATTTTAAAAAAATACATGTACGGCAAAATATTTTTTCGCCACTTTTTTTTATTTTTTTCGCCATTAGCGACTTTGGCGAGTTGCAGCCGAAACCCTGCATGGTAAAAGAACGACACTGTAAAATATTTAACTACATAAAATTGACCTTCATCGATGAACTGACTTGAAAATGTGTTTTCTTGGTCTAATCTTTTATCTAGCATGTTTTTCTAATCACATTAGGAAAAAACGGTAGCCTGGTTGGGCTTGTATCTGCGGAAAATCGCCCAAGCTGTAATTCGGAAGCCATGGGCTATCAGACCCGCTAATATTTAGGCCTGATACTATATTAGGGTATTTTCAAAATGCCACCAGATACATAGGAAACTTGTTCATGTTCGTCAGATATGTCTGTGTGATGGTAATATGCAGATAATTGCTGACCAATACTGATTGTTGATTTCATCCTCCTATCCTCCAGGTCAAATTTCTCGTGTCTGTGTTTTCTGGCGTGTTTAAAATTTAAATTATTGTTTTACAGAGAAAAAGATTCATCATTGAAATACTATGCCAATAAGTGCTTTAACAAACAAACTCCAGGTGACTTGAGAATTTTAAAATATAATTCTGCAAAAAAATACCAACCAATACGACGCCATTTTGAAAAAAATAATCTTTAAATCAAAAAGAAAACCTCTGAAACAATTACACCAAACAAAAATTATATTATTCATATTATATATCATGTGAATATTTTGTTTTATGTTTCATAATAGTCAGGATTTATCGGCCTGCAATCTCTTTAAATGATAGCTTAAGTTTATTTTGCAATTGAGATTAACTTGGTCAAAGGTCAACACTGTCTGCTAGAAAATGTCAGAGATTGATGAGCTCGATATTAACCCGTTTTTCAAAGCATTACAAGTAATAAAAAGCAAAATTTAATGCAGAATGTTTTCATATTGAATCAAGTTACAGTTGCAGATCAATTGCGAAAACTATTTGAACTAAACCGAAATTTAATATTTGTGTTGTAGTAATCGGACATAAATTTTAGATACTTTAAACGAGCTGTATTCTTGTTACTAGGGGTGGGCGATATAACGCGGTAGACCGGTTATTGCGATGTTTTTTTCCGACGATACGATATTGCGATATGATTTTCGACTACCGGTTATTTTATAACATTAACTAACACTAACGTAAACCAAGAAGATTCACACAAAAAAAATCCTTTTCTAGCAGCCAGCACGATTCAACTTTGTTTTCATTTTTCTCCTCTCATTTCCGGTGCAGGTAGCAGACTGGTTTACAGCTATTTTACGGACCCAATTCCACATAATAAAACCAATAAGAAAATTTAGATAAATATAATTTCGTATTTGTCAGTGACTCATTAGTAGTTTTTCTATCAACTAGAATTTATTATTCATACAACAGCTATACCACTTTCCTCGTTTATAATCGGTGAATTGAGCAACCTGTGTAATATGATTGTATCCGTAAACCGAATGTAGTGCCGCACAATAAATCAAATAATATTTTGACGCAGTCTACTTTCGCTTTTGAATATTTGGTAATACTCCCCATAATCTAGTCAAAACTTTTTATTTTTTTGTTTACTGGTATTTTTATTTATTGAGAAGGTCGAGCAAACACTCATGTTGTTGATACTAGTCATTTTACTCATTTTTAATTGAATAAATTTGAAAAAAACCAGTATGATTCGTCATGTTTTTGTTCATTAAATAACTGGTACAATATATCGCAGTATATTGCAATATCCACATACAATATTGCAATATAACGCAATACCAATTTTCGTGGCAATACCCACCCCTACTTGTTACAGTCTTGAAACCAAGATATAGTCTTATAAATATTTTCTTTTCAATATCATGTCTTCAAGTTATATTCCTTTGCTTGCTATAATATAATTTCTAAGTAGTACGTTTGTATGCGCACAATGATCAGGTAGTACGTTAAATAGATATATATATACATATATGTTTGCACTCATTAAAAAGTTTTGTTTTTGAAGTTTGCTAAAGTGAAATATGGATTACGCAAATAGATTTATGTTTCTTTGATGTGTATACCTCCCGAAAATGGTAGGATTTTTGGGTACTATAGTCTTAGTCAAATATTTGTTACTCGATATTCCATTAACATCATTAAATTTTAGAGTTGCATCACTTACACTTTAATCTGCTTTTCAATGGGAAAAATATAAAGAAGAAATTGATCACTTTACGTTCCCACTTAAATTCTGTGACCTATGATTATATTTAAAGATGATTTTATTTAAAAGAAGTACTTGATAATAAAATTTACTTCTCTTTCAGAAATTTATAATATATATCTCATGGACCACTTTAATTACTTTTAGAAATGGAAATGATTTTTAATTGAAACAGTATATATTTTTAAATGAAACAGTGTAAACAGGTATTATTTTTAAATACAAAAATAATTTTTAGCTCGACTATTCGAAGAATAGTCTAGCTATTCTACTCACCCTGGCGTCGGCGTCGGCGTCACACCTTGGTTAAGTTTTTGCATGCAAGTACATACAGCTATCATTTAAAGGCATATAGCTTTGAAACTTATTTATTCTTTTTCTAGGACAATTACCAACCTCACTGGGTCAAGTTCCATAACTCTAACATGTATTTTGAGCAAATTATGCCCCCTTTTGGACTTAGAAAATTTTGGTTAAAGTTTTACATGCAAGTTACTATCTCCAAAACTAATGCAGATATTGAATTGAAACTTCACATGTGTCTTTGGGGTTATAAAACTATTTGATAGCACCAAGTCCCATAACTCTGACCTTCATTTTGGCCAAATTATGCCCCTTTTGGACTTAGAAAATTCTGGTTAAAGTTTTGCGTGCAAGTACATACAGCTATTACTAAAAGGCATATAGATTTGAAACTTATTTTTTCTTTTTCTAGATCAATTACCTACCTCACTGGGACAAGTCCCATAACTCTGACATGTATTTTGAGCAAATTATGCCCCCTTTTGGACTTAGAAAATCCTGGTTAAAGTTTTACATGCAAGTTACTATCTCCAAAACTAATATAGATATTAAATTGAAACTTCACATGTGTCTTCGGGGTTATAAAACTAGTTGATAGAATCAAGTCCCATAACTCTGACATGTATTTTGGGCAAATTATGCCCCCTTTTGGACTTAGAAAATTCTGGTTAAAGTTTTGCGTGCAAGTACATACAGCTATTACCAAAAGGCATATAGCTTTGAATCTTATTTATTCCTTTTCTAGGTCAATTACCAGCCTCACTAGGTCAAGTTCCATAACTCTTAACATGTATTTTGAACAAATTATGCCCCTTTTGGACTTAGAAAATTCTGGTTAAAGTTTACATGCAAGTTACTATCTCCAAAACTAATGCAGATATTGAATTTAAACCTAACATGTTTCTTCGGGGTTATAAAACTAGTTGATAGCATCAAGTCCCATAACTTTGATATGTATTTTGGTCAAATTATGTCCCCTTTCGAACTTAAACTCTTTTGATATTTAACATTTTGGGTAATAATTTCCTGCTTCTGTGACAATATTTCAAATAGTCGAGCTTGGCTGTCTTACGGACAGCTCTTGTTAATTGAATGGTACGTATTTTAAAGTTAGCATTGAAACATTTCCAGTGTACATCTAATACTTAAATTTGCTGCTTTCTGTATTCTTTTTGAAGTTTAAGTGATTGTAATTAGTAATTTTATTTATCTTTAGTCAAGTATACTAGATACACCTCAAGAGTAGACATAACTCCATTCTCATCCATCAGATGTTCGTCAAAATCCCGAGACGAACCTCTGATTTATTTCTGTCTATTTGGTGAGCATGCGCACTCGTAATTACTACCGGGAGAAGTTTCAGCCAATAAATGTTCGCCACTATTTGGCACGCCGAATTGAAATTTCAAACAATATGTAAGCAAGGTAGTTGCTAACGATGGATAAAGGCGATATTCCATGATTGCGATTAATAAAGATTTATTTCTGTTATTCGATGTTAAGAAATTTACCTGAAGCAATAATAATATTCCTCGTAAGTCGGCATCGATATGAAAGGACGCATTCACGCTTTTCACAGACGATTTAGATTGGTTCGCTTCATTTTGTCACTAAACGACGCTGATTGGCTGAAACGTTTTACCTGTAATGTAACCAAACCACAAATATCGGGGAAATATGCCAGAGGTTCATCTGGGGAACCACGGTAGACCTCTGGTATGCGAGAATGACATAACTCATATTAATAAATGAATAAAGTAAATTTAAATAAATAAAAATACTCCTTTTAAGAACTAATTTTAATATATTTTGTACACTGGAAAGGTTTCCTGAAATGCTTTCTTTTTTAATATATGAATGCTGCTGTATGTTTTAATATTTGTACATACAAATAATGATGTTGTTTTATGAGCTGTATAGTCTCAAATAATTCTTATAGAATGGCTTTATACATGTATTTTTGTTTATAATGTATATGGATGAGACTGGAATAAGTAAAATAATAATAATAATATAATCTAAAGATTAAATGAAGTCTTCAATCTAAATTAAATGTTTGATTGGATTATCTCACATAATAAATGTGGCATTTATCACCTTCAGTAATTACCATTTAACACCTTATTAAGTGAATGCAGTGGATCCTTTTCTGTAACATTCATCAAGGGAATTGTCAGTACAATTTGTTTACACTCAAATATTACTTTGAGAAATATCAGTTAAATTGAAAGTTATATAATTCCTGTTCGTATGTTTCTGTTTAGTCTTTCACTTTTAAAATGTCGGAAAAATATGCGTGTGATTCTGATTGCAAAATATTCAGTATTTAGAAATACATTACTCCTTTCTGAAAAGAATTTACATATTCAAAAAGAAGTTTTCCCCTGTGCGAAAAGGAGTTTTCTGTATAATAGCATATTAGGATTATTATTTAATTTATTTTTGTGTCTAAGATAATTTTGCTGACATTAGAATTTTATTGTAGTTTTCATATTATTACCAAAAAGCGTCAAAGTCAGTAATTAAAAAAAAATATAACTCCCTTTCATGAAAATATTTTTAATTTGTGATTTAACCATTTTAGTAATATTGTGTTGAAAAAAAGCATTATATTCAGTATGCAGAAAAATATAACTCCTTTTCACATAGCATTTCTATATAAAAATACCAATTACTCATTATTTAGACCATGATTACATTGTTAGTTATCCAATATATATTTCAAGTAAAAACTCATTTGAGCCATGCCATGAGAAAACCAACATAGTGGGTGTGCGACCAGCATGGATCCAGACCAGCCTGCGCATCCACGCAGTCTGGTCAGGATCCATGCTGTTCGCTAACAGTTTCTCCAATTCCAATAGGCTTTAAAAGCGAACAGCATGGAGCCTGACCAGACTGCGCGGATGCGCAGGCTGGTCTGGATCCATGCTGGTCGCAAACCCACTATGTTGGTTTTCTCATGGCACGGCTCATTTATTATATAATTATGTTCTAAGTTAACAGGTCAGAATAAAAAAAAAAGACTTGTTTCACTCGTTTCATGAATGTAAAAATCTTTGGGGACATTAATTAACAATATACAGTATATTGTGGCTGGGTGTGAGCCATGGAGGACATGCTCTCTTGTTTGTTAGATATCTTCCCTGACCGGTTTCGTTCAGCAGTTGTGAACTTCTTCAGAGGACTTGACTGTAATGACTAGGCAGGCTTGACATAAAATCAATCTCTGTATTTGGTACTTAATGCAAATCAAACTTGCCTAGTCATTACGGTCAAGTCCTCTGAAGAAGTTCACAACTGCTGAACGAAACCGGCTTATCGAAATGAAATATAAGCTTTTTAGGGCAACCCGTACGAAAACTTACGCCCAGAAAAATATGAGAAAACCACCTAAGTTGTAAGGTGGATTCCACTTAAATTGCAATTCAGGTTAATATAACACGGATTCCGCCTATAAGCAGGAATACGCAGCGAAATATGCAAATTTTCTAAGGCGGAAACCAGTTAGAAAATCCGCCTAGCCAATATTTAGCAGGAAAAAAATACGCCTTAAAATTCCGCCTAGAGAATTCACTAGCAGGAGAAAAATACGCCTTAAGAAATTCTTAGCAAGAAAAATGTCTGCCATTTGGTTAAATTGTAAGAATCTAAAAAATACAAAGTACAATGCTACATGTATATCAGAATTTCAGTGTTGTAACAATTTATAGCTTTAACTGTAATTTTGAATTTCATTTTTCTAATTATTTAAGAAAAATACATATTTTTGACAAAATAAGAAGCATGGGGATCAAATACTGATCAAAACATTTACAAATTGTACAAGAATTAAAAGTCATGAAAACTGATGACAAAAATAAGTCTGCATCTGTTTAGTCTAAACTTTAGAATTATATGAATCAAATAAATGGAAAAAAAAATCACATTTTACTTTTGATTTCATGCCTTGTGTATTTTATATATATAAAGGCACTTACTGTAGCTGATGTACCATTATGCTATTCACATAAATCTACTGTGCTCCACATGGTCCAGAATTTCAAACTATACAAACTATCATTTTTCCGCCAAAACTGGTGCTATTTTATTCAAAAATCATGAAATTCATTAAGTCAGCCTAACTTTTCCGCCTAAGCCCTTAGGCATAATACTGGTAAACTTAGCAGGATTCCATGTCCGTCTTATTTTAGCAGGAAAATCTTTGTTAGACAGATTTTTTAGGCGGTTTCCTGCTTATTTAAGGCGGAATCTGGTTAATATTTTCGTACGGGAGGTAATACTGATAATGTTTTGATATTATTACTTTTCTTTAGCTTGACAAACTACTTGTTTATTAGACAAGTTGGTTACACTAAGTCAACATCGGATATACAATCATGTATAAATTTACAAGCACACTGTATGAGCTTTTTGTGGAGCATTTCATCTATGCAATATATATCAAACACATGAACATTAAGTATACTCCTTAAAAACGTTTCTGCATCACAATCTTTAAGACAGTTGCTCAGTTCAATACTGTAGTGTCTTTCGATACAAGACAGAAAGGTGGAATGATCGAGACCTTTTATGAAATGCACATTCTGATATTAAATGCAAATTCAAGTCAAAATTTTATCAGCCTTGCGTAAAATTTTTTACTGCATAGCTGTGTGTTTAATCACAGGTGTTAATTTAATCAAAAGGTGTAAATCACACCTTTTGATAATTTAAGTGCTAAACTAAGGGAGTTCACATTTTTTTAATCTGAGAATTTGCATCTGACTTGAACAAATTATGAACATTGATTAAAAAATCATAAAGAACAGGAAGTGGAGTAAAAGATCATTTTAGTTAATATATATGAAAGCTTTTAACCATATTCATTGAGGCCATATCTCAAAATAAATGATGAAATTAAGGGATAAAAGGTTGACTCGACAAGAGCTATATTTTTCTTTGAATGTCCAAATTATATCACTAAATACTTGCTGCAGTTCATTACAAATGTACACTTTATTTCAATACAATCCAAGATTTACTATTAAGGTGAAATTGTTTAAGAAACAAATTGTTTAAAAATTGGGGGTGAAATGTCTTTGGTATAACTAAACTTGGGGGGAAACATCTTGCGGGGGAAATGTCTTAAGGGGGAACTGTCTTGGGGGGGAAACATCCGGTATTCAGGTAGGACAGATAGACAAGCTTACTGTAGCTGAGTGGCTGCTTTTTAATTTCTGACTTTTTTGCAGCCACTGCGTTACAGTTTGACCGTTACAATATAAAACAAACTGTATACGTCGGATTAGTTCGACTAGGGATTTCCTAACAGAAATATGCAGAATAAGTTTGGACGTGACGGAGACAGCGACAGTCAAAAGTTATCACGCTGTCCCAAAATGTCCTATTATCTGGACTAGATATAATTGCAATATTTACCATTAAACAAATACTAGACTGAATACAGTCCTTAATATCTAGATAGGTCAATAACTATATTTCATAGAATAAAAAAGTATTTGTTAAAATTTTATCCACATTGCACATGGTCTTCCCAGTCACTGTCCACAGTATAATATCCAGTACTGGCAGAATGGCAGGGTTTTTTTTTTTTTATTGGAAAAAATATCCCTAGTTAGCATTTGCAAGTGGTCTGAATGTCAGACCCATGAGATAGTCGTGCAGAAAAATACCTAACGTTCCTCGTTATGAATTTCTTTGCCCGAGTGATAACTGATAATTTCAAATTGGCTCTTTAAGTGAATTTGTTATATTAAAATATAAAAGTGAATTTTGTTAACTGTTTTGATGAAACAATTGATATAAGCTCTGTAGCTCTAGTTTTATAGGGACCCTATTTTAAGAACAGTTAAAACCAGTTACACATGTATATCTTACCACCACCAATTTCCTGGTAGTCATTTACATCTGGGTTAACTGAGGCATTTTTGATAAAGTGTACAGCCCAAGTACACTCTGCAAAAGAGTAGCTAGGATTCAAATCCAGGGCTTAACTAATATAATGATCAAAGATCAGTAATAAAACTGACACAGTGAATAAAAAACAAAATCTTCAAAAATTCTCTTGTCATTGAATTTGTACAATGAAAGCTTTTACATGTGGCTCACTATGATAGCCTTCAGCCTGTGAATCAACCAGAGTTCTGCTGAGGCTGCGTTTTTGCGCCATTGGCACGGAAAAAATATGAATGGCGCACCAAATTTCGCGTCGGTGGGCCTTTGGCGCGCCAGAAAATCTGAAACTCAAACCCGATAATGATCGCTAGTTTGCCGGTCTTGCACGGTAGATAGACATACCTCCAGGTGAGATCAATGCGACGAATTTGAAAAAAAAATAAAGTGTTGTGAT
Organism: Mercenaria mercenaria; assembly: GCF_021730395.1. Classification (NCBI taxonomy): domain Eukaryota; kingdom Metazoa; phylum Mollusca; class Bivalvia; order Venerida; family Veneridae; genus Mercenaria; species Mercenaria mercenaria. Next base: position 57,787,146 of record NC_069372.1, read on the forward strand.
AATTGCACCATGATTGTATCAAAATGGCGGCTGCACCGAAAGGAAAAGCGATTTTGCACGAATTTTTCAGTCCTCCTGCCCCTAGGAAAATGAACCAGACTTTAGTTACACCGGGGAAAGATACAAATAAAAATGATACACTGAACAAAAACGACGATTCAACTATAGTTATCGCTGAACATTAAACAACAACCTCAGAATCACAGAGTGATCCGACCCCCACCCAGTCAAGTAATTTGGGTAAAGCGAAAAAGTAAGAGTAAAACGTCTGACAAACAGAGCTTTAAGAAGAACTTATTGGTTGAGCATACATGGTTAAGTTATAAGGAAAAGGGAATTAATGACATGTACTTTGTGTATAATTTTACATTTGAAAAACTTTACACTTTTTAGAGCATAAGAAAGGTAAAGTTTTTAAATGTAAAATTTGATTCTTTCTGAATGGCCCAAAATGTTTCAGAATGGCCCCATGTTTTCAAGGTAGATGGGCCATGGGCCCATCATGCTGAAATCCTCGGCAGAACTCTGATCAACTTCAGGGCTGTCAGTCGGCCGGTTTTTGGTGCTGGATTTTGGCCCCATTCCCGATGAAAGTAGTATGTTTTTTCCCCCTAAAACAGACAGAAAATTGCCTCTGGTAGGAAATTCTCTGCCTCAGCAGATGTCATGTTCTGAAAAGCTTGGGAATAAACCAGGCAGAGGTGCTTTAAAAAAAAATTGCTTTATCATTCATCGTAACATGTCACAAGGGGCACTTTGGTAGATTTTATGACTAAAAATCAGTCATTACATTATTGCTTTTTCTTTAAATGTTGAGGATGAACTTATAATTATGACATTCAAGAAAACAGTTGTAATCTGCTACAGTAAAATAAATACCAGAATCCATGCATAGAGAAAGTTAATTTGGCTTAGGGATCTTTAATCCTTACTCTGCTAAATTTTTATAATGAACGTGTCCATCTTCCAATTTGGACAGTACCACTAACTGTTAAAAGGGGTGCTTACCAAAAAGGTACTGACTGATTGACAAACAGTGCAGATCATGATCAGACTGCACAGATGTGCAGGCTGATCATGATCTACACCGGTCACAAAGGCAGGATCACTCGTGTCCAGCATGGTAAGGGTTAAAACATAATATTTTGATAGTACATGCATGATGACAGCCAGATGTGTTTAAATTCAAATTTCTTTTCAGAACAAGTATTTGTCATCTTATGAAAGGGCTCAAGAAGAATGTAATCTGATTTGTATACCACAGTCTGAATGCCTGCAGGGTGTCGTGATTACAGAAAAGTTTGTTGGTAAGTGTGAAATCAGTAGGACATAGCCGGTATCTCTGAACAACTGTTTTAAACCAGCTGAAGTTTGAATCTAGTCAAAAAACTAACTCAGTTTTCAAAGAAAAAAATAGTTTCTATATTTACGCACATGCACAGCCATTCTTCAATCCTTTTTATACACCCAAATGGATGTATTTATGTTATGATGCCGGTGTCCGTCTGTCAGTCTGTTAGCAACTTCGTGTCCGCTCTGTAACTCTTGAACCCCTTGGAGGATTTCGAAGAAACTTGACACAAATGTTCACCACATCGAGACAACATGCATTCTGCATGTTTTGGATGGCTCACTTCAAGGTCAAGGTCACATTTAGGGGTCAAAGGTCATATGAATTTGTTTCGTGTCCGCTCTGTAACCCTTGAACTGCTTGAAGGATTCTAAAGAAACTTGGCACAAATGTTCACCACATCAAGACGACGTGCAGAGGGCATGTTTTAGATGGCTCACTTCAAGGTCACGGTCACACTTAGGGGTCAAAGGTCATACCTTGTGTTGTATATTGCTACGCATAGAGGTGCTCTTGCTACTTCTCTATAACATTCCAACATTTTGAATTTACATGAAGAGAAAACTAAAACTATTTGAAGCATAATTTGTTTGTTATATTCAAGTATTATGTTAGTTAGATTCAGCTCTTACCTTCTTTTTCAGATACACACATTTTAAAGCCTTCACCTTTCTTTAAAGGGTAAGTTATTTCTGTTTATTTAATTATAGTGTGCAATTTTTGTCAATCTAGATAAGTTACATGTGAATTCATTGTTATGTGCATATTTGCAAATACACAACAATAATTCAGCTGTCTTCTCGATTGCACAATTTTTATGACAGTAAAAGGCCCTAAAATGGCTATAAAAGAAAGACAGCTTTTTACCTACAAGTCTGTTTATATATGATACAAATGTATTCTTAAATTCTGTGTTCAATTCAGCAGTGACATAAGTTTTTTAATTGACTGGGACCAGATGTACATTTAATAATTAATTTAATTTGCTCATTTTCTGTAGTTTCTTGAACTTGAGATGTACAGAGCATGATAATTTTGTAAAATAAATATCTAAAAATAAAATAGACCTGCCATTTTGTTTTACATTGCTGAGGAAACAGAAGGCTGCCATTTTGGTCAAATATTAAGACAATTTTTAAAATTCTTTCAATGCCTTAATTGATTTATTGATAAGAAGACCTAACACACAAAGTGAACATTAAAACAACATTGCCTTTCCCATTAAAAGTCATGTGCTCAAAGTTTCTGGTCTTATCAGGCAGGCAATATAACATAGTTGTGTTTTGTATAGATTTGCTTGACATGGTTTATACATGTATGGTAAAGAAGAGGTTCTGCCTTCTAAACTTGTGTATCATGTACTTTGTTTATTGTAGGCAATATAGAACTGTGCGATCAGATAAGCAGATTGTTACAATAGATGATGACAGTGACTGTATCCATGTACAAGAAGGTAGTAATCAGTAACTGGAGAATAATTTTAGGGCCGCTTAACAAAAAACTTCATGAGGGTTTTTTTGACAATCAAAGATCCAAAACAGTGCACTTGGTGAAAGTTTTGTTGCACTTTCACTTTATCTCAATTATTGCTAGATGGATTTGCTTCAAACATGAAATAGTTATGCCTCATCATCACCCACATCATATGACATAAGGGTCATAATTCTCACACCAATATTTGAGCCGTGCCATGGGAAAACAACATAGTGGCTTTGCGACCAGCATGGATCCAGACCAGCCTGCGCATCCACGCAGTCTGGTCAGGATCCATGATGCTGTTCGCTTTCATAGCCTATTTTGATTAGAGAACCCATTAGCGAACAGCATGGATCCTGACCAGGCTGGTCTGGGTCCATGCTGGTCGCAAAGCCACTATGTTGGTTTTCTCATGGCGTGGCTCATTTAATGAATTATCACCCCCTCCCCCCTCTTTTGACTTAGAACTTCAGGTGAAAGGTGCACTTTCACTGTATATCTGTTATTACTGAATGGATTTGATTCAAACTTGAAACAGTTGTTTGACATCTTCACCCTCTTCATATGAAATAAGGTTCACAACTCTGGCACCAATTTTTCATAAATTATGCCCTCAATTTAATAAAAATATTAGGATAATTTTAGTGCATTTTCACAATATATATCTGTTATTATAGAAGGGATTTGATTCAAACTTAAAATAATTATGCCTAGTTGGCATACATGTATTTGATTTATTAAAAGTTCTTTTTTACTATATTCATATTATAAGCCTGGTATTGAAAGAAATTTTTTTGCACAACTTTTTAAAATTTCTTCTGTATTTAGTACTTTTGCGATTCAGTTCTTATTTAATGGAGGTAATATGTAAGACAAACTATAAGTATTTATATATAAAACAATTTTTTTACACTGAGCAAAATAAGGCTAAACATTCAGTGAAATTTTGTTGCTTTTGTAGGTTTTCCAACAAAAACAAAAATCAAGATTATCAGTGAAGAGTTGGGTTACAATAAGGTAAGATATCATATAGAGCACTTAGTAATACTTTAATTATCTTTTCCCCCTGTTTGAAATATCTACTTTTGTGGGCATGAAATTTCATGGTTATAGCTGAAACCACTATTTCATGGGGCTAATAAAGTCATGGATTTTGACTTTTGAACATATTAAAATGAATTGGAATTTTACTGCTTCTTTCAAGAAATAATTTATAGCAAAAGAGTGTTTTAACACTATTTATGCACAATGGGCGGTTATACGTTGGGCGTAATAATTTCACGAGGGCAAAGCCCTCGTGAAATTATTTGTACGATGTATTACCGCCTGAGTGTATAAATAGTGTTAAAACACGGTTTTGCAATAAATTATTTCGATTCTAATATGCCCTTAATCTATAACAGAAGGTAAAATTTAGTAGCGCTCTTTCTTGGTAGCAACAAAAACATTGACGTCACCGCACGTTAACGTGACGTCATTGTAGCGTAAGAGTGTTTTAACAGAGAAAAGCATATTAAAATTTGGATTAAAATTCCATGGATTAACTCTGCCACAAAATTCACAAAAATTAGTCCTCCACAAAAATCAATGATTTCACAGTCGGTGGTAAAGCATACTTTCATTTGAAACTTCTTTTGCATGTAATTCACCTGGTAAGTTTGCATAAATGGCAACATGTCTTCAGAATGTTCCTTGTTTTCGACAGTATCTCATTTATGCATTATAGTGGAAGTAAATTTATAAAATTCAGTTCTATGGTTTTTTAAACAATGTGTAACAAATACACTTACAACTACCCTCAAAAAACAGACGTGGAATCAGTTTCCTACAAAGTGGTGTTGCTCTGAGTACTCTTTGGATATACAAGGCTGATGCGGGTGGTAAAATGAAAAGAATAAAATAAAAAAAGAAAATATTTCAATGGTCATGTGATTTTCATGATCACATGGTATTTGTGATAGCAATGATTAATGTAGCACTAGGGGAGATAATCCCTGCTGGGAGTTTGATGTGAAGTTTGAAAGTCATTGAATTTCTTCTTAGTTTATCATCAACAGAGATATTTACTCAGATGAACAATTTATAAATGATTTGCTTTCTGCGGTCTTTTGGCAAGTTTGTAATTGAGTTTTATGTGTTGCAGACATGGGGTCAATTACATTAAAATTTAAGTAATTAAATTACATTAACGTTTCATAAACCTTTAAAATTACCATTATATGGATTTTCAATGTGTTTCAGGAATATAAACCTTACAAGATGTTAATCATTGCAAGACCTCTGGATCATAATGTGCTGGTAAGTGATATAATTCAGTCTGTGTTAGTTTATCAAAATAAAGAAAAGATTGGAAAAATTCTTCCATGCTACTTCTTTTTAAAGTTACACTTAGAATATCCTTCTAAAATGCCACCCTTTGAAACTAAAAAGTTCTTTTCAGGTTACCAGAGCATGATGTGTTCAAGGTGAGCTATTGTGACTACTCACAGTTCCTTTTTTACCCGTCAATAGTTTCTTCAAATGACATCTCTTCTGAAACAATTAGTTGGAAATTGATGAAACTTGGCCAGGATGTTCAAGAGGTGGTCTTGCGCATAGGGTCTACCAGAGCTTAAAATAGAAAAAATCTTCAATCAACATATTCTTAAACTTGAAAAAAATGTCTGCGAATTTTTTAGTCCTCTACCAGTTGAATACCAAAGGGGACTATAAGAATGCTCTCCGTCCACCTGTCTGTTCTTCCATCACTCTGTCTATCTGTCCGTCTGCAAATCTGGATCCTGCAATTATTCAAAAAGTATTCAAGCTACTGGTAAGTTAAAAAAAACTTGGTATGTGAATAGAGGACAGTATGTAGGTTATGCACATACATGAGTTATGCTTGTAGGTCAAAGGTCACTATTGAAGGTCAAGTTAAAATTGTTGCCGCTCCATAACTTTCATATGCATTGATGGATTATCTTAGTGCTACACAGAAATGTTTCCCATGTTGAGACAATGTGTCACTGGCCACTATTGAAAGTTTTCTACCAGTAGGAGACTTCTGTATTGGCTCTGCAGTACTTGGTCACTTGTTTAAAACTGAAGTTTGAAAATGTACAAAAATTCTACATTCACAGAGACAGAGCACCATAGATACATCATCTAGTTCTGGAGAATTTAGCCTGAAATGTTCTTTAAAAGAGTAAGTTCAGCTGTTTTAGTTTTCATATTTAGCTCATTGGCACTAAATTTAACTTTTTACCTCACATTTAATTCAGTTTGCAATGTGGTACTGTTTGCAAAATTTGCAAATTGACAGTATACAAATGTACTTGAAAATACCAGTTAATGAAAACTATGACATTATGATGTTTTCCCCAGCTTTTGAGTAAAATTATTTTGCTGCCTTTGTGTTTCAATTGCCTGTGGCATACCTTGGCAGTTTCACCTTTGTTTCTGGGCTATTGCAGGCATATTCTCCAGGTTTACATTTCTTTGCATGGTGCACTTAAAAGGTTTGCCTCAAGTCTGTCCATGTGTCAATCTGTCAGTTGCACCGTTGGGATCCTCTGATATCTTAAAAAGTACCTGATCCTTTGTCATGGAACTTGGTACATGCATAGATGGTAATATTGAGAAAATGCACATCATTTCATGTTGTAGAATCAAACAATGTGGTTGCTGTGGCAACAGATAGAGCAAAAATACGACAAAAAGGTGGCAGAGTGGGGTCTTGTGATAACATAAAGTATAAGATATTTATTCATAAAACTAGATCCATTGGTAGATGGAAATAGGGAGAATACAGGTATCCTTTAAATCTGCTGCTATGGCAACAAATAGGCCAAAACTGTGAGAAAAAGGTGCCAGGATTCTGCAATACTTTAAAGTGTTCAGAGTTTTTTTTATGAAAGTTAATAAACAGGTAGAAGACAGTATGGAAACATGCATGTAACTTTATTTTATCCATTTGGCTATCCATTTATCCATCTATCTATCATTCTGTCAGTCACAAATGGTGAATTCTGTTTTGAAACCTGGGACATAGATAGAAAGCAATATGTATTATATACAGAGCATTTCATTTTGTCCCTCCATCTATTTATCAATCTCTCTGCCCATTCGTCAGTTACAAAAATTATATTAACTTTCAATGTATTGTTGACTTATTGATGGTATGTTATTTAGAGAATATGCATGTTCTAATAGTTTCAAAATAAAAAATGTGGTTCCTGTGGCAGCAAATATCACAAATGCCCCATTCGGTTGTGGACTTTTTTTTTTTTTGCACAATTATCTTGTTTTCAATCAAATTTACATTTATTTTATCTAGTTGCAAAGAATACCTGAAGTCAGTTCCAGAGTTTTCAAAGGTAAGATGCAATTATTTTACATATACTGCAAGTTTACCATATTAAAAACTTTTAACCGTGTTACAGTCTATTTATTACATTAAGCTTACCAGTTCCTGCCTCTTTGTGGATGGTACTTCATTGTGTATATCACTTAATAGATATCAGGTGAGCTTGATCTATAAAGCTGTTATATAGATCTCAGACTTTTAGGGTTAAGCTTGAGCTATATGGATACTATTAGGTGGATTGACCATCATCAGTTGTCCATTATACTTGACCATCTATCTCTGCCTCAGAAACTACTCTTAAATATTACACCAAACTCGATTCATAGCATTCAGAGCTAAAAATGGAGAAAAAACTTTAATTCATCGCTAGCATCCTTGGAATGACTTTTCCCAAGTTTATTTAAATGGTTATGCTTTACTGCAGTTTGAGGCTACAAGAGCTAAAAGTAGAAGCATTTTTAAATGACTGTTGCACTTGTTCCCCAAAAAATGTCAACACCAAAACAGAGAGAAGCTTCTTGCGTGGACTCTTTATTCAAGTTTGTTAAAGTCATTCAGCTTGACTGCCTCTTTCTTGCCTGAGTCATATTTGTCAATGATTGGGATGACTGTTTTTTTTTATCAGACCTAATTTTATGCCTTTCATAAAACAGGCTCTTATGATATGTATTCAGCTTTAGAAGTTCAAGGTCAATTGAGCATTTTGTGACCAGCCGTGAAGACCTGTTTCTTCAAATTGTTTACCGTCGGTAAATAGGCATCAAAGGATCAAATGGAAAACAAAGTCTAATTTGGTCAAGTTCTTTGTATCAGCCTGCAATTTTTTAGCCCACCATCTGATGATGGTGGGCTATTCAAATCACTGCGTCCATGGTCTGTCCGTCCGTTAACAATATCTCATCGCATCTCCTCAGAAACTACTGGGGGGATTTTGACCAAACTTTGTCAGAATGATGCATTGGTACCCTAGTTGTGTCCTCCTGAAAATCGGACTGGTTCAACAATTTTTGAGTGAGTTTTGTTTATTTTGATTTCTAATATAATTTTATATCCAGTGGCCCTCCAAGTAGTTGATTGTTTTTAGCTCACCTGAGCAATGCTCAGGTGAGTTTTTCTGATCACTCAATGTCCAGCATCTGTCTATCGTCTGTCTGTCCGTCAACATTTAGCTTGTGTATGCGATAGAGGCTGTATTTTTCAACTGATCTTCATGAATTTTGGTCAGAATGATTACCTTGATGAAATCTAGGCCGAGTTCGAAAATGGGTCATCTGGGGTCAAAAACTAGGTCACTAGGTCAAATCAAAGAAAAACCTTGTGTATGCGATAGAGGCTGTATTTTTCAATTAATCTTCATGAATTTTGGTCAGAATGATAACCTTGATGAAATCTAGCCGAATTTGAAAATGGGTCATCTGGGGTCAAAAACTAGGTCACTAGGTCAAATCAAAGAAAAACCTTGTGTATGCGACAGAGGCTATATTTTTCAATTGATCTTCATGAAATTCAGTCAGAATGATTGCCTTGATAAAATCTTGGTCAAGTTTGAATATGGGTCATCTTGGGTGAAAAATTAGGTCACTAGGTCAAATCAAAGAAAAACCTTGTGTATGCAATAGAGGCTGTATTTTTCAGTTGATCTTCATGAAATTTGGTCAGAATGATTGCCTTGATGAAATCTAGATCAAGTTTGAATATGGGTCATCTGGGGTCAAAAACTAGGTCACTAGGTCAAATCAAAGGAAAACCTTGTGTATGTGATAGAGGCTGTATTTTTCAATTGATCGTCATGAAATTCAGTCAGAATGATTGCCTTGATAAAATCTAGGTCAAGTTAGAATATGGGTCGTCTGGGATTAAAAACTAGGTCACTAGGTCAAATAAAAAAAATACTTGTGTTTGCTCCAATTTTAATGATACTTAGTCAGAATATTTTTTTCCATGCAATCACTAGGTCTATGTTTACACTGTTATGGTGTATTATGGTGTGTTTCTCAGGTGAGCGACCTAGGGCCATCTTGGCCCTCTTGTTTTATGGCCTTATCTGTAGAAGGGACATAAAGTCTGCAGACACTAATGAGATAATGATTCAAGTTGTTCATTATTTTCCTATTACACCTCAGCAGTGAATGGACTACCCTAGCAGATTGATGATTAATTTGTTTAGTACTCAAATTTCTGGGTTTAATTATTAGTTATAATATAAGTAATTATATGTGCATTCTTAGTATCATGATAAGAACAAAATATTAATTGCATATCAATGGTGTCATCTCTCTTGTTTAGGGTATGGGTTTGATTATTAGTTACCTACTTTTAGGATTTTGAGCTAGTCTTGAAATTTGGAACATTCAAAAATGACTCACTAGTGGGCGCCAAGATCACTCTGTGATCTCTTGTTTTAAAATGTTCTAATAATAATACTTTTTAGCCACTGAAGGAGTTGGATGATCAGATACAGAAGTTTATGAAGAGTTACGTTATCTTGAAGGATTATCTCCTCGAGGCAGCACATAGGTTGAATGACATTGCAACAACTACCTCAGAAGTAAGTATTTGAAAATGATTATGAAATACTGTGAAATCATTAATATTCATGGGGAACTAATTTTAGAAGACCATTTACCTGTGTCTTATAACATTATTATCATCATGTGTATGCATCTTAAAACTATGGTTGATGTCATTTATAAAGAGTGTTTTAATAGGAGAAGAAATTGTGTTAACATTGTGATCACATGCTGTTGACACACCTTTTTACATGTGAGCATTCTATGGGGAAATAAAAGATATATTAATTGCCCTGTAAAGCATAATTAAAACATGTTTAAGAGGAAATGAATGCTAATTGCCATTATATTTATTTAATTTAGGCTTTAGCTTTTTTAAACATTTTATGCTAGAATACCTTTTAAATTAAATTTTACATATTTGTTTCCTGTCATAGCATAATTTTGCAGAATCAAGACTTAACATGAAAAAGCATACATAGCATCTAGAATTAAAAGCGTTTTCATTTGTTTGATTTTCTGTACAGATAAATTATTTAGCCAGTATATTTACTATTCCGTCAATATTTATTTGTAGAAATGCATTAAGAGTATAAAAGATAAAAAGTTATCAGCACAGAAGTTTAGAGATATTGTCACAGCAGCTGTTGAAACGTAAGTGCAATGATTCATTGCTTTCTGATATAAAGGTAACATTTGATATTTGGTTTACCTGGTACATATTTACCATATATATCCATATTTACCTTTAGTCTACTCTTGTAATTTACAGATTTTCTGGTCTTTGATGTTTATATTTAGAGCAAGGTTATCTTACTTAAATAATTTTAGCAGAAATTGGCCTGTTTGGCTAATTATAACTGTTACAGGATAGTTATTCTATAATCTGCTATTTTATAATTGTCATCCCTGTAAGTATCAAGTTATCATACTGGTTTCTGCATGCTATTATTTATTCTAACCTGACCTGATTTTGTTGCCCTGTTAAACTAAGGTTATTATGCAAAAATTCATTGTTTCCATGTCACAATTATTACTGAAAAAGAATATCGTACAGAACAGAAAAATCTTTGGTGAATTTAGTTTGTAATCCTTGATATCATATTGGAATGTCAATAATATGTACCAAAGTTCTGCATATAGTTGCTTTACACCTTTTTGGATGATAAATCTGGAATTGGGGCATCTTCTGCATCTTGTACTATCCTTTGGCTTAAAAACTGTATTTTGGAGGAACCATCCAATTTAGAATGCATGTGGCAACTATAAATGAGCTTATATTCACACATCAAAACTTTTATATTAGTACTAACCTTAAAATTCTTAACAATTTCAAAATTAATTCTTGATATATAACAATTGTAGATGTGTGATAGGCAGTGTACATCAGAAGCTGTACCCAGTTGTGTGTTCCAAGTGTGCTGATGAAGATAGAATGATGTTAACTAAGTGTCGTAGTCTAAATGGTCTTACTCCTGACCATCTTGGAGTTCCGGGACATTTTTCATGTCCAGTGACTTCAGCAGTAAGTATTCATCAGCCAGCATTCTGCCATGTAGGCTGACCATTAGGGAAATCTTTTGGCCTAATTTTTAAGTATGCTGACTTCAGATCATTTGCCTCTCACCTCTATTGGTTCTAAATCCCGCTTTGGACATCCAAAACTAAAAGATGGACATGGACATTTGCTGAAAATGTTCTCAATACATATCCATGGTTCAAATATATTGACATATTCTGTAAGATCAAAAAGCTTAAACTCTGTTATATCAGAAAGCTAAATGTCTTTAATCGTGTCCATTCAAGTACAACTTATTGTTCACCTTGAAATTTATAGGCTGTAAAATGATCAAGTTCAAGATGTTAACAAAATATTTATCACATAATAGTTATCAATTAGTTTTCCTTGAGATTTTATGAGTACCATCTGTTCTGGCAAAATGGATAATTCTAACTGGGATCTTGTGGTAAAGTGGGCTAGTCCTTTTCACCAGAACAAACTGTATATATATTTATCTTGTATATATAATTATAGCAAAGTTGGTTAAATTTTAGCATTTACCTCTGAGTGCTTCTTTTTTTTTGTTGGCCAATTAATTTAGTAGACCAGAGCCCATATCATCAGTGTTTATAAACTTTGAAACCTGGACTTAAGTGCAAGAACACCAAATATTCAATTTACCATAACTTATATGCTGTAGAAATCACAGTTTCAGAGTGTATATTTGATTTAGATCAGGTTTTTAGCTCACCTGAGCACAAAGTGCTCAAAGATGAGCTTTTGTGATCACCCTGTGTCCGTCGTTCGTCCGTCCGTCGTCAAGAATTTGACTGATAACACTCTAGAGGTCACAATTTTAGCCTAATCTTAATGAAACTTGGTCAGAATGTTACCCTCAATAAAATCTTGGACGAATTCGATATTGGGTCATCTTGGGTGAAAAACTAGGTCACCAGGTCAAATCAGAGGAAAAGCTTGTTAACACTCTAGAGGTCACAATTTTGGCCCAATCTTAATGACACTTGGTCAGAATGTTACTCTGAATGAAATCTTGCACAAGTTCGATATTGGGTCATCTGGGATTAAAAACTAGGTCACCAGGTCAAATCAGAGAAAAAGCTTGTTAACATTCTAGAGGTCACAATTTTGGCCCAATCTTAATGAAACTTAGTCAGAATGTTACTCTCAATGAAATCTTGTACGAGTTCGATATTGGGTCATCTGGGGTCAAAAACTAGGTCACCAGGTCAGATCAAAGGAAAAGCTTGTTAACACTCTAGAGGTCACAATTTTGGCCCAATCTTATTGAAACTTGGTCAGAATGTTACCCTCAATAAGATCTTGCACGAGTTCGATATTGGGTCATCTGGGATAAAAAACTAGGTCACCAGGTCAAATCAAGGGAAAAGCTTGTTAACACTGTAGAGGCTACATTTATGACTATATCTTCATGAATCTTGGTCAGAATGTTAATCTTGATGGTCTCAAGGTCTGGTTTGAATCTGGGTCAGGTGAGGTCAAAAACTAGGTTACTAGGTCAAATTAAAGGAAAAGCTTGTTAACACTAAAGGCCACATTTATAACTTTATCTTCACGAAACTTAGTCAGAATGTTAATCTTGATGATCTTTAGGTCAAGTTCGAATCTGGGTCATTTGGGGTCAAAACCTAGGTCTCCGGGTCCAATCAGAGGAAAAGCTAGTTAGAGACCACATTTATGACCATATCTTAATGAAACATGGTCAGAATGTTAATCTTGATGACCTTTAGGTCAATAGGTCAGGTCGGCGATACAGGGCCTTCATGGCCCTCTTGTATTAAAAATGACAGAGTTAAATAAAGATGAATTATTTGAAAGTTTTACCTTCAGATTAAAAAGGCTAAAGAATAGGTACTAGCTCTGAATACTGTTCCATTTCAGGTTGTGGAGTTGGCACATCTTGATGGTCTAGTCACACCCATTGAAAAACTTTATTGCCTTAAAACTACTATAGTAGGTATTTTAGAATTTATTGCTTGAATTCTTTCACTATTATTTTATTTTGAAACAGTCCTAGATAACAAAAAAAATGCTTTGAATCAAGTCTGTCACTTTTATTGTACAACATTTATACTGCACCTGTTAATACTTTTAATATCCGAGGTAAAGATGATTTATTTTTACTTACATTAGAGTGATTATGATTTCTTACCTGTACCTTTATGTAAATGTGTAATTAATCAGGGTTCACACTGGCCTCAAAAAGAAAATTTTGCTAATTTTGAACTACGCAGACTTGTAGTGACCAAGTATGAAATCGGAACCTTTCTATTCTGGACTGGAAAAAACTTGAGAAAGTTTACTACAGAAATACAATTGTCCATTGGAGAAAATTTATTGCTAATATCCTCCCAGTGGTCTATTTATATATGCACATGTTTCACTTTTTTAAAGTTTTTTTCTTGAATCATTAGGATAATATAACAGAAGATATTAACAAGAACGCAAGAGCCAGTCAGCCATTAGGAGTACCAGATGAAGGTAACGTTTCCAGTGATTCTGTGATTCTTGGCTCAAGTTTTTTTCTTACAGCAGTACAATATTTAATAACAATTTTGTAGCATAAATGTTATTTTCTGTTCTTGAAGTGAACCTAGCTTTCTTTACAAATATCTAACTTTAATTTAGCACTTAAAGCATGGATTTGAGCACTTTATGAATATTTCTAATTGACATATTGATTGTATTTATTTAGACATATATGAGCTGCACCATGAGAAAACCATGATAGTGCATTTGCGACCAGCATGGATCCAGACCTGCCTGCACATCTGCGCAGTCTGGTCTGGATCCATGCTGGTCGCAAACGGTTTCTCTAATTGCAATAGGGTTTGAAAGCGAACGGTATGGACCCTGACCAGACTGCATGGATGCGCAGGCTGGTCTGGATCCATGCTGATCGCAAATGCAGTATGTTGGTTTTCTCATTGTGCGGCTCAGTTATCTTTTGTATTTCTTACATTTCAGATATACCTTGTTTAACCTCTGATGAGCTCCTTCCAATATTGGTGAGACTGATTTTGAAAGAATGTTATATTTCTATGAATTAGGGATGCCAATATTCAGTTATTTTGACAAGTGGTTTACCTTTAATTACCAAAAATAAATTTACCAAGTAAAATGTGCTGCATCTGTTTCTCTTTTACAGATTTTGCCTCAACACCACTAAATTACTCTTCATACTTCTAGACCTCATTATTACTTTTGATGTCCACTGACATGTTTGGAAATATGAACATTGTCAGGGAAATTTTGAAATGCGGAAAATGGCAGAAATTTTATCTGGCCAACAATGGTCATGATATGCAGATATTAAACTTACCTACAAGTAATGCCAGAGTTGTGTTAGTGTATGACATAAATGCAAAAATCTGAAAATTTGTTTGTTAATTATTTTTCAGGTAACAGTACTAGTACAGGCAAAGTGCAATCATATACACACTGATTTATTCTACATGGAGAATTTCTACTGGTCTGCTGCTTATAGAAACAAAGATACTTTAAGGTACAGTCATGCTTGAAGAAACAAATCCAGCTAGTAGTACAGAGCTATTGCAGTGGTACAGTGGTAGCACTGTTTCACTACAAAACCAGGTGTTGTGAGTTTGAGCTGTTTCTCCTCCAACTGAAATAACTAACATACGGTGTATCTTTTGTATCTTGCACTAACCTTGAACATAAGATTACTAGACACTGGCTGGCCAGGTATACGTAAACATTGGTTGGCTGAAACCTCTTTGGGTAGTAATTATGAGTGGGCATGCTCACCAAATGTAATGAAAAAATAAATCAGATGCTCGTCGCAGGATTATGACAAACTTCTGATAGACTGTTTGATGTTATATGACCAAAATATTTGTAAAAATAGGTGATAACCCAAACTCAGTTTCTTGTTTCGGCATTTGCATAAATTTACATTTCTGTTGTTGAATACATTTTGTTGAATATAACTCAATTTGCCCTTCAAATAACATACTGTGAAATCATTTTTATTCGCGTAGGAGGAATTTTCGCGTATTTCGCGGTAGGACCAATGCGCGAATTTAAGACCGCGCTATTATAATTTTTGGATTATATTTTTCATTGCTAAAATTGAAAATGCGCGAATTTAAGTCGCGCGAAATAGTCCTTCTTCATGTTTGTGCGAAATTTCATGCCAGCGAATTTAAATGATTTCACAGTACTAGCCAGTCACATACAAGTATAGATTATTTAAACATTGCACTTTTTGACAACTTCTATTATTTTGTTAAATTCAAAATTTGAAGAAATTTCTTTATGATGGCTACATTTAGAGCTACATTTAGAACATGAAGTTCAGTTTTATAATTTTAACAGCTTCAGTTCAAAATTTATTGACCAGTAATAATCATTAACTCTTAGCATGCTGGACATGATTGATTCTGCCTTTGTGATCAGTGTAGATCATGATCAGCCTGTACATCCATGCAGTCTGATCAAGATCTGCACTGTTTGCCATTCAGTCAGTATCTTTTTAGTACTAAAGCACCCCTTTTAACAGTTAATTGGACTGTCCAAATTGAAAGATGGACAAGTTCTTAAAGAAATTTAGCAGGGTAAGGATTAATGCCTTTTAATTTGTCACTTATTGATAACAATGACCATTTTCTTACCTTTAGAATTTTAATGACAGTAATTGTTCTTTAATAATAAGTATAATTATTATATTTCAGTTACTGTTTAGTGACATTCAAAGCTGCAGTGCAATATTTAATGACAAGCAGTTTTGATGACATTGATTTGAAAACACATGGCGCCAAAAATGAAATGAGTGTTCGAGAACTTGTTGAAAATAGGAGAGCAAGTTTCAGTAAAAATGTTGAATATCCAGACACAAATAATGGCAAAGAAGATAGTGGAAATTATGTGCCATCCAGGTCAAGGTATGACCGACAGATGGATAATATAACAAAAATGTTGGAAGAATCAACAAAAGACATGGGATCAGCAAAAGCTAAACCTGTTAGACAACCAATTGTAGCTAGTATTTTTGGAGGTGAGATTAATAGTTTTAACCTCAGTCTGTAGAGAAAAAATGTTTTGAAAGACTGAACTGATTAGTTATATAGTGTAACTTGACTGAAGATGTTAATTTTCTTTTACATTTGTCCAGTTTGAAGGAAAGTCTCATTTTTGAAGTGATGTAAACTGGGAGAGAGGGTTAAACTGATTAATTGTGCGCAAAATCACCCTCTTGCGTCAATGAAATCAATTCATAATGAATGTGTGCTAAATTCATCAGTAGTAAGACAAAGCCCTTTTTAGCTCAACTATTCGAAGAATAGGGGAGCTATCCTACTCCCGTCGGCGTGAGCGTGAGCGTCACACAAATGTTAAAGTTTGCGTACCGCCCCAAATATTTTCAAAGTCCATTGAGATATTGCTTTCATATTTTGCATACTTGTTTACCATCATGACCCCAGTCTGTAAAAAGGAGGAGGCAACTCTATCAAGCATTTTGACTGAATTATGGCCCCTTTTTGACTTAGAATATGCTTATTGTAATGTTATTTTAGTTTTACTCATTGCTTATATTATACTATCAAGCACTGAGAATAGTCGAATGCGCTGTCCACTGACAGCTCTTGTTATACGCCCGAAGGGACGTATTATGTTATGACGCTGGTGTCCGTCTGTCCGTCCGTCTGTCCGTCCGTCTGTCCGTTAGCAATTTCGTGTCCGCTCTGTAACTCTTGAACCCCTTGAAGGATTTCAAGGAAACTTGACACAAATGTTCACCACACCCAGATGACGTGCAGAGCGCATGTTCCGGATGTCTCGCTTCAAGGTCAAGGTCACACTTAGGAGTCAAAGGTCATATCAGTTTGTTTCGTGTCCGCTCTGTAACTCTTGAACTGCTGGAAGGATTTCAAAGAAACTTGACACAAATGTTCACCACACCAAGACGACGTGCAGAGCGCATGTTCCGGATGACTTGCTTCAAGGTCAAGGTCACACTTAGGGGTCAAAAGTCATATCAGTTTGTTTTGTGTCCGCTCTGCTCTGTAACTCTTGAACCCCTTGAAGGATTTCAAGGAAACTTGACACAAATGTTCACCACACCCAGACGACGTGCAGAGCGCATGTTCCGGATGTCTCGCTTCAAGGTCAAGGTCACACTTAGGAGTCAAAGGTCATATCAGTTTGTTTCGTTTCTGCTCTGTAACTCTTGAACCCCTTGAAGGATTTCAAAGAAACTTGACACAAATGTTCACCACACCAAGACGACATGCAGAGCGCATGTTCCGGATGACTTGCTTCAAGGTCAAGGTCACACTTAGGGGTCAAAAGTCATATCAGTTTGTTTTGTGTCCGCTCTGTAACTCTTGAACTGCTGGAAGGATTTCAAAGAAACTTGGCAGAAATGTTCACCACATTGCAACGATGTGCAGAGCGCATGTTCCGGATGACTCGCTTCAAGGTCAAGGTTACACTTAAGGGTCAAAGGTCATATATGACTTTGCTTTGTGTATATTGCTCTGCATTGCAGTGCTCTTGTTTTTATTTGGCAGATCTCTTTTTTTGTACTTACAATAATTTTTTTTTGAATTACTTCCCTTTTATGTTACTATAAATAGCTTATTTTGAAACTTTTTTATTATTGGCCGTAGGGAAAAACCGAGACCACTTTTCTGCGGTACAACATGGATGGTACCTCCAATTTTAAGGTGTATTTTTACATACCTGTACCTGATAAGGATTTTTTTGTAGACTTTGAATATTTTTTTTGTGGACTTAGATTTTATTTTTGAAGTTTTCCTTTTGTTGTTCCAGTCCTTTGGGGCTTCAACAGTCAAGTTCTTCCATCCTATGATGTAAGCCTTTGGGCGTATATTGCCCCGCTTGGCGGCGCTCTTGTTTATTTAGCAGTAGTATTAAAAATAAAAAATTGAGTACATTCTATTTTCCATAAAATTATTTAACTAGGAAATAGTATGTAATTGATTTGTATTATTCACTACAGGGCAGGGCACTTCAGTATCTCCACAACCTGAAGACATGGCACAGCCTGTAACACAGAGTAAGAAAGAAGATATGGGGTAAGTTCAGGCTTCACTAAATCTCACTGAAAATAAGAAAATCAGTTGTTGACTTGACTGTACAAAGAAGAGGGTGAGCTATTGCATTCACACATCTTGGAGCGTTAGAGTCACAGTTTGGGTAAGTTTTATAGGTAAGCTGGTATCTCAGTTTCTTCTAAATGGAATGAACAACTACACAAACTTGTTCTCTGCAAAAATCTTTGCAGTGCACAGGTTCCAAAGTTTTGTCCCTTTTCGTACTTACCAGTTGTATGTAAGCTGATTATCTCGGTATCCATATATGGAAATGGATTGAAACACACTTGTTCACTGTGATAATCACGCATGCAGTGTGCAGGTTCTGTAACTCTATCTTTTGTACCTATGTTTGGAGTTGAGCAGGTTTTTGTTAAAGATTTATCTGTAAGCTAGATTTTCAGTAACCACTTGTGGGAATGGATTAAAACATCACAATTGTTGACTGTGATGATCTGATATGAAATGTGTAGGTTCTGTAACTTTATTTTGCTTTTTTTTCACAAAGTTAGGGCCCTTTTTTATACGCCCGTTTGAAAAACGGGACGTATAATGGGAACGCCCCTGTTGGGCGGGCGGGCGGGCTGGCGGCGTCCACAGACTTTGTCCGGAGCATATCTTCTTCATGCATGGAGGGATTTTGATGAAACTTGGCACAGTTGTTCACCATAATGAGACGGAGTGTCATGCGCAAGAACCAGGTCCCTAGGTCTAAGGTCAAGGTCACACTTTGAGGTCAAAGGTCAAATTCAAGAATGACTGTCCGGAGCATATCTTAATTCTTCATGCGTAGAGGGATTTTGATGAAACTTGGCACAGTTGTTCACCATCATGAGATGGAGTGTCATGCGCAAGAACCAGGTCCCTAGGTCTAAGGTCAAGGTCACACATAGAGATCAAAGGTCAAATTCAAGAATGACTTTGTCCGGAGCATATCTTCTTCATGCATGGAGGGATTTTGATTTGACTTGGCACAATTGTTCACCATCATGAGACAGAGTGTCATGCGCAAGAACCAGGTCCCTAGGTCTAAGGTCAAGGTCACACTTAGAGGTCAAAGGATACAAGAATGAAAACTTTGTCTGGAGCATTTCTTCTTCGTGCATGGAGGGATTTTGATATAACTTGGCACAAATGTTCAACACCACGAGATGGAGTGTCTTGCGCAAGAACCAGGTTCCTAGGTCTAAGGTCAAGGTCACACTTAGAGGCCAAAGGTCAGATACAAGAATGACTGTCCGAAGCATTCTTCTTCATGCATGGAGGGATTTTGATGTAACTTGGCACAATTGTACACCATCACGAGACGAGGTGTCATACGCAGGTCCCTTATTTAGAATTACTTCCCTTTGTTACTATAAATAGCTTGTATTCTAACTTTTTCATTACTAGTCGTAGGGAAAAATCGAGACCACTTTTCTGTAGTACAACATGCATGTTTCATCCAATTCTGAGGTGTATTTTGACCTATCTCTACCTTCTACCTGGTAAGGATTTTTATGTGGACTTACAGTTTTTTGGGGGGGATTTTTTTTTTTTTTTTAAGATTAACTTCCCTTAGTTTTACTATAAATAACTTATATTGTAACTTTTTTATAATTGACCATAGGGAAAAACCAAGACCACTTTTCTGTGGTACAACATAGATGCTACTTTCAAGTTTTAGGTGTATTTTAACAAAAGAATTACAATAATTACTACCACAAAATTAAAATTTCATTTGCAAATACAGGTGCTAGTGTAAAGGAATTTGCTGTGACGGGCATATATTGTGACATTCTGGCACTCTTGTTCAACCTTTGATATACATTAATTAATTTCTCTGGGCTTTTGAATAGTCAAGAGTTGCTATCTTCCTACAGCTCTTTGTTTTAAAATATTTACCACTAACTATCTTTTAAATTCAAGTATATTTTAGACGAATAATATAACCTATTACCAACAAAAATTGCTTGGGCAAGACTGACAAGGAAACAGTCATAATAATACTTGCTGTCCCAAACCAGCAAAAGCTTTGCAACAGAAAGTAACTTAACAGAAGTATGTTTTAATTTATTTCATTCCTGCTGATTTACTTTGTGCGCTGTGGTTAAATTCAGTATAATACAATTATTGTGCTATATAATATGGCCTTTAAGTAAACTGTTTAAATTCTTGGCTCCATTAGTAATTCAGTGCCACTATGATGTATTATTGAAAATAAAAATGATTTCTGTATCACAATACATAGTGAAATGTACATTGTTGTTTTTATATTTCAGGGATTTTCTTTCCAGTTTACAGAATGATATGTTCCTATCATTTGGAAAACAGACATGACAGACTTGTTCATTTAAGTTGTAGAATTTAGTATCTGACAATAAAGTACAGTGATACAGTCCCCGAATATTTGAGCCAAATAAAATTTACTCAGTACAGTCTTAAACTTGTCACTGCCTTCAGTGATTGAATTTTGGACTTTGTATCACTTGTGATAAAATATTGTGTGTTGTATATTCTGGTATAATACAGAGCATCGGACATTTTAAAGAGACTAGAAGACGGGGAATAATAAGATACCTTTATTATGTCTCCCACCACACAGTGATGTGGGAGACATTTATTTACTCCTGTCTGTGTGTGTGTGTGTCTGTCACAAAATCTTGTCCACACTCTTTAAGTCGAACATTTCTCATCAGATCTCCACCAAACTGGAACAAAATGTGTTTGCCAATAAGTCCTTGGCCAAGTTCGATAACAAGCCAAATCGGCCAGGGCACTTCGGAATTATGGCCTGATAAGGCCGTTGAGGTCTTTGTGCATGGTTGAATTATATGCTACTATTCAGATGATTAGGCAGTTGTGGGAGACATGGGCTTTTATCAAAAGCATCTCTAGTTGTATTTTTTTTTTGGCATTCTTTGATGTTATTTACTTTTAGACCTCTACTTTTGTTATATATTTATAGGGTACACATTGTTAAGCCCTAACACTATCTGTGATTAATTGCTTTTTTTAAATAGCTACAATATATGATTATGATTTTAAACTCAGTCAAGTTGTACCATGAGTTGTTGCGTTTTGTTACAGATTGTATTATGTACATATGTTGCATGTTGACAATAACAGTAAGTACCTGTTAGTACCATTGTTAGCACCATTGTATTAACATGAAGACTTCTATGTTGCATTAAATTTTCAAAAAAAGTTTGGTTTTTAATTTCTATACAATGTAAAGTCCTGTGCTTTTAGTAACTAACTTCATTCTAACAATGCCAATATTGCTCAGCCTTTTACGCTCATCCAAACATATTGGATCGAGAGAGACCGTACAACTATATTTTAATGCTTTCCTCAAAGACCTCCCGATTTCAAAGACCTGTTTATGCAGTTAAAACGATCATTGCATTTTCCTTCCTCTGTTACAGAAACCATCATGGCAGAAAATACGACTTAGTAGCTTTTGATATGTTAGTAGTATTTTTTACGATATTAAAGAAACATTGTCTGCACAGCATGTGTAATATCTCAAAAACTAACATTAGTCCAAGTAGATTGCAGTGGTCAAACAGCGTAAGTTTAAGAAGGTCCAGCTGATATGATGATATACTATCATTATTTTTTGGTCATATCAGATTTCATGTTTTGGTAGCATAAATAGAATAAAGGAATCCCCAAGTCAGTTTGTGATGCTTTAAATACGTTAAATGATATCCAAACATAATTATCAATACATCAAAATTGGTATGTTATGTCAAAAAATTGAATTGAAGTTCACAAATGAATGATGTGCATCATTTAATTAAAACGTTTGAGATATTAAAAATGGAGAATTAGTTGCAAATCATGTACTGTTTAAGAGTGAAGATGCACATTAATGTCTGGTAAAGTGGATGCGGGGAAGACATAAAATGTTTTAAGTATTAATCAAATGTACAAGGAAGTTGAGTAAATTATAAAAATGCGAGATTTAACGACGAAATCGGTTTGTCTACATTTAAATCGTCTTGTTTACTTTAACTTGTGTAATTCACCAAGTCCTTACGAAAGCAACGTTTTAAAAAATTAAAGATTTAATTAAAATTTAGTAGAATTATGGCGAAATCTTGTCAAGCAGGCCGTGAAAGATTTCAGTTAAGACGCACATGTTCGGTGTTGTAACAAGTGAAGAACAGAACAGATGAAAACGATTTTTTCAGAAATTATATATATATATATATATAAGAAACTTGTTCTTAATAATACATCATGACTGTCTTACTTTTAACAGAATTAAGATATATGACTTAGTATTGGCTTTAATGCAAAGCTGATGTATGAAGGACTCGAAAGCAAATGCAATGAACGTAATCAAACTCGTGGAATAGCTTAGTTATGATATTCCCCTCTGTTATTTCTAAACGATTAAATGTAGGATGCTGTATTCTACTTGAGTCGATTTTACCAGGCGTTGACTACACGAGGCGTACAAGTGCCGTTAGTGGTCAGGTTTTATAAAATCTACGAGGGAAAGATACAGCATCCCAGGCCAGGACATATTTGCTAAAGAACTTTCAATGTATTAAGGTATATAATAAAACTATATATTTTATAGAAAATTTCGGTTTATATAGGATAATTGTTTTTTATTCTAACACGACAAGCAAATAACCTACATAAATGTGGAGCAAAATCTATCTCTGGTTATTCTGCAATAAACCACCCGCGTGCAATGACGTCATCCGATTCAGGTGCGTAGCACGGTCGTAAAAAGTAGTAACCATTTTTTTCTAACACTGTTGATACTAGTATGTCGTGTTAGAATCGAAATAATAAATTCCCAAGTGTGATTTATCGTAGAATAACCCGAGTTTTTCGTTCTAATGCGAAATAATATATCACTGGCCTTCGTGATATATTCTTACGCGTAAGAACTCAAAACTCAAAAGTTTGGGAACTTGTTATTTCTTAAGTATAAGATAAAATGTCTTCCGGGTGAAAAAAGATGCAATTGATTCACGAGTGGTATGAAGAAAGCACTAGAATATTTATCAAAAGCATGACCCATTGTCTATTTCGAAAACCGGTATTTCTTTGTCACAGTGTGGTTTGTTTGGTAGTGTACAATTTTCCTCATAACGTTATACAGTTTAATAGTCGCAGTGCAGTTAGTAAATCAAAAGTATATATAAACATTGTCTCTCGTATTTCTAAGACTGTAGAGGACAATCGGTGCTGTTGTTTCAAACGGGACTGTTTACAAAGGCTCGAAATGGTATGAATAAAATGTAAAAAGGAAACTGGAGTAGTACATGAGCGATTTGGATGCTCATTCTAATGTCATTGTTTCAGGTACTGCACCATCGTAAGACTTTGCAGGTCTCGATCAACTTCGTATCGGGTCTAGAGTTTATGAAACTGGATCTACAGATACTTCAAGACAAATACTTTGACAGATGTCCTATATTTATAAAATTGTATAAAATTGAAGACAGTGTTTTGAATATTAGGCGATTTTTTGACAGTATGAAAACTAGTGACCCTCAAATGACGAGGGCATTCAATTTCAAATTTAATATTCGATTTTTAAGTTGGTTTATTATAGCAGTACGAAGGTTTTTGATCAAATTCGTGAGTCATGAAGTTCAGAGTATATGACATGGAGAAAAGAACACTGCTTAAACGTTTTGTTGACAACCATACTAGGATGAAACTTCCAAGTATTCTTGTCGCCATTTAGGCCACAATGCAGTGCAAAAAACATACTTCTACAACTGTTGTATACGGAATCCTTTTCGTGTCACTTTAATTTTAGCCTCACCTGTCCGAAAACATATATACATACGAGATTTAACTGCGAGGTTTTTGAGCTGATAATTACGATCATCTAAATTTTCGCATGACTTTCTTAATTCTCGCATTAGGAATTTGAAAGTTCCCCAAAAACCAATTCAACAATTATGCGAGATATAGTTAAACCTCGCTAGCACTGTCGCTCGGGATAAAATTTCTGGACAAATTGATCAAAAAAAGTTATCTGGGTATTATGTTTCAGTCAATAAAGACAAAACGGTTCCATATATAACTTTTTGAATGCATATAAATGGAAATCGAATCTATATAATAATGTTTTGCTATCATATAATGAAAAGATGGTCCAATATATTGCATTTTCCAATTTATATAATGAGCGAATGAGCCTATATATTCTTAAAACGAATGAATAACATGAAAAATACTTTTAAGACTGCAACGTCGTTCCATACACAAACATTAAAGTTTTTTAAAATTAACATGGAATACTGACACATTGCTGCATATAGCCATGACAATACTATCCCGCAAAACCGGATATAAGTTTGAATATGCGGTTCTCCTGATAGGTAAAGATGGCATTTAAAAGTTAGACTGTTAAACGTACTGTTATATTTATTCCTTCCTCTTTGAATTTTGACATATCCTTGTCAGATTGTCAAAAGTATTGAAAAGTCGCATGTTGAAGGGAAAATATACCTTGGTTATTCATTTTCACGACAAAGCCTGAAACATTTCTTGATCTGTATGTTATGACATTTCGTTATCATGGCTATCACGAAATGATTCTTTGCATCATACTTGTCTAGCATTTTGCGAAAACGTCACGTAACCTTAGCCTACCGAGATGTTTTGTAGTCGTTAAGCAAAGATATTCCTCACATACCGGGCATTACTTAATCAACAGCATCTATGATTTAATACTCTCCACACGGGGTACAGACAAAACTGAAGTTTACCTATGTCCCATCTTCATTTGATGTCGAGTCCACTTCCTTATAACCGACATGGTTTATATCCAAGTAGCGAATCAGTTTTTGCATCTGAGGTTATATAACTCACAGTTTGTTGTCGAGCCCGCTTGCGGTGAGCTCGATGTAGTTGCCACTTTTGGCGGTCCGGTGTATGTGCGTGCGTCCGAGCGTCCGTCCGTCTGTGCGTTCGTCCAATTTTGTCCGGAATATAACTTTGACATGCATGGACCAATCTTGTTTATATTTTTGCATGAATGTTTACCTCGATAAGAAGGCGTGTCATGCGCAAACCCCATGTTCCTATCTCAAAGGTCAAGGTCACAGTTGGAGGTCAAAGGTCAAATTGAAGTTTGTCCGGAGCATTTCTTTTTCATGCATGGTGGGATTTTATGCAACTTGGCATGAATGTCCACCATTATGAGACAGTATTATGCGCAAGAACCAGGTCCCTAGGTCTAAGGTCAAGGTCACAACAGCTGGCGGGCTTGTTTGACCAAATGGCATGATTCACATTTTGTCATCAGTCCACTGGTTAGATCAACAGCAATCAGTTATTAAATATACTAGTATAGACAATCTATCTAGTATAGGTGATCAAAGGCCCAGGTTCAAAATCTTTCAGTTTCATTGGGTCTAAACTGTGGAACAGTCTTCCAGAGGATATCACTAAAATTAACAAATATCATACTTTTAAGGTAGTTATCAAAAGTCATTTAATGCAAAGTATTCACTGATTGTCGAATGTTATGTTTTAACATGTTTTGAATGTATTTTTATTGTTTAATGTACAAGTTTCGGGTCAGGAATTCTCTTCTTTTTTCATCTTATATAGTCGTTTGTTTTGCCATGACTTGCTCTTTTCTTTTACACATTTATCAGAACCGTTTTAACAGTTTCATTTTCGTTTGATAGATTAACAAAGATATATGATCAGATATTATCTTACTATTAGTAACAATGTGATAAAATTTGTGATAGTCTGACTGTGATAATTTCAATTTGTGATATAGATGCATAATCTTCATTTAAACAATATGATATGTTTAATAATTGCCTCTCTATGTCATGCCACCAATGCTAAGGACCACAATGGAAATAAGAGCTTGGTCTTTTTTGTGTTAATCCTTGGCATTGGGAGCATGCCTTGGTTTTCTTTTGCATAATATAGTATTTAATGATGCCTATTGTTTTATTCTATATTGTGTTTGTTTATCATGTAAATGTTATTCCTTTGCCGAAATCTCTCTCTCTCTCTCTCTCTCTCTCTCTCTCTCCCCCTCTCTCTCCCTCCCTCTCTCTCTCTCTCTCCCTCTCTCTCTCTCTCTCTCTCTGTTGGTCGTGTACGCGTCCGCGAACTGGATTTACGTTTGGGGAAGCTGCGTTTTTAGAACGTTGCTTTCCCTTACGGATATTCATCATTGTTTTTGTATTGTTGTTCAACTGTTATTCTGATTACATTATGAATGTTTGTCAGAACTATGCCAGAAGATATGTTAGAAAATATACTTGAATTATTACTTAAAGCTCACTAGATGCAACCATTTGTTGTCTTTATTTAAAAAAAATCCTAGAGGGAAGGTCATCCGCACCTCCGCATGCCGGAGGGGGTATTCGCCCTCCCACACCCTCACCTTGAGTAATCCCAATTTACTCACGCTACTCCCCTGGTCGTGACTTCACCGAGATGCTTGAATTATGTTCGCATTAATTCATATCTGTTAACTTCTTGTTTTTGATAAACAATAAGTCGTTTGGTTAGAATACTGAAAACAGTATGCCAAGCATATCAGACAGGGTGCACACCATGAGTAATTGGTCTTTATCCAAGGTGTCATAGACTGACGTTAACATTCAATAACCTTTTTTCTTTGTTTTCTCTCTGGATCTTGACTGTTATAAGCGGTTCTGGGCCATTTGCGTATCGTTTGTACCAAATGAAGACAAAAATGACCGAACATTGTCGCGGCGGTTGTTTCATTAGTTTGCAAATTTCTATTAGTGTTTACAAAACTCTCTGCACAACAAGTCCAGGATTATGTACAAGACGAAATTACATGCATCATAAAAAGCAATACTCACTAAATGTAAACGTTGTTACTTAGGCCTGTCGCATCTGAATCATGCAAAACTTTCAATGCATATCGCCTTGACGTTTTGCTGCAACTTGGCATATTTTCAGATAAACAAGTTGTCTATCAGTGCGAATATCAGCGGTCAAATAAAATCATGGCAGATGAAAAAAGGACAACACCAGTTATGCGTAGCTATAGCAATTAAAACGTTCTATGCTCTTCGCCTATCTGCAAAATTTTTACAAAAATGTATGACTAAATGACACAAAGTTTGAAAGAAACGATCAAACGTTTTCCACACATCGTGTCTTTACTCCAAACACATCAAATATATATCAGGCTGCATTTGGATATTTAGAATTAATGTCATCCTAACAAATATGGTAAAAATTACCTGTCAGAGGGTCTGTATGCTGTTGGAACTATGCAACTGAGAGACAATATAAAAACCTTCTTCGACATTATGACTATAAGTTGTGTCATATTCATTGTAAGAGATTTTATAGGTCGAACGGCATTTGATCGATATTGTTCATTATACCTTATTCAGTCATTTTTAAGTTCGGAACTTAAGTACGGGTATATTTGAACGACTATATAAATAACTTCGAATTCTTGTGCAAAAAGTCTTTTCAATTTTTGCCAGATGATTTGTGGGTTGTTCAATAGGCCTATGCTCTGAACGACGTTTCTCCCTCAGTACGTAACATACAAGTTGTTCTTTTTAAGCAGTACAGCTCCAAGATGGGATCTAGTGCCTAATACAT
The DNA here is from genome assembly GCF_021730395.1 of Mercenaria mercenaria. NCBI lineage: Eukaryota > Metazoa > Mollusca > Bivalvia > Venerida > Veneridae > Mercenaria > Mercenaria mercenaria. Next base: position 57,815,032 of record NC_069372.1, read on the forward strand.
TTAAGAGACAACATGTTTAAGAGCCCTATAAAAATTTAAAAAGTCTGTGTAGAAAATGGTGTCAAATTCCCTGTCAGAAGGTAAGGTCATTAGACTGAGTGTTCAAATTTCTCCCTTGCGGCTTTTCTCTCATAATACATAAAGCGCTAAAATTGTCCATTGCCCATGCTAAGAGATGTAATAGAAAGATAAAAACAATACATTTAATGTTAGGTATAGAGAGTGATGTCATATCCCCTGTCAGATAGACTTTGGGTACTTCAATATGCACCGTATAGAGTTTCTCTAATGAAATTGTTTATTATACCCATTTAACCCCATGCTAAATCCATTTAAAAATAAAATTCATATCCCTTTGACCAAACAAATACGAGGTTTTAAATTTTCCTCAAATGTCAAACAATATTCGGCTAAAACATACTAAAATGAACAGTATAAAGAAATAGCCAAGACATCGCATCGTCAACCTTGTATTTGAAGCCAGATTGTTTTTAAAATAGATGCGGCCGCTCCTTTAGATATGTTGATAATGGTGTTTGATTTTTAGTAAAAGAGTGTTGGTTTTTCAATTCCACTGACCGAACTGTATATTGTATTCCTATGCTTAATATTCGCTAGGGCGACTATGTTTTTATTATGCGCCAACTAAAGTTATGTTATGCAGTATGTTGATAAGATATGTACAGTCGTCGAACGTAATAAATGTGAGTTATATATAATATTTTAACACACAAATATGATGCATAGAGTCGTATTACGGAAGCCCTGGAGGGACATTTTAGTTACTTCTTATGACTTATTTGTTATTACTTATTTGTTATTACTGATTACTTATTTGTTACGTACTTAAAACGTGGGAATACAAAATGGAGGAAGTGTCCAGCTTTAGGCACCCACCACCCAGTCACAAACTCAGGCATCTCCATGCGTACCAACGATGCATTTAAACGATTTAAACATTAAGAAAGAGTAAAGAAATAGGAAATGGGGCATTTGGTACTGTATATGAAGGGCGTTGGAATGGGACTAAAGTTGCTATAAAGGAGATTGTTATGAAGAGAATGGAGATTGCAAAACCATTCATTGACCGTGAACTTTGTGTACATAGTAAGTTAAGGCATCCAAATAGTGTACTGCTGATGGCGTATGCCTTAGCAAGTGATCAGCTATACCTGGTTTCTGAACTTATTGAAGGATGCACATTGGATAACTGTCTCTTCTGTAATGAAGAAAATGCCATGACTATGTCAGTGAAGTTGACTGTTCCATTAAAGGTATCACAAGCCACTGTGCACTCACAAGATCCAATAATCATTCACAGAGATATAAAGCCGGAAAGTATACTTGTTTCACAAAATTTCCATCTGGTAAAGTTACGTGACATGGGTTTGAGCAAGCTCAGGAGCATGAATACTGTCATGACAACTATGGCTGGTGGGTCCTCACAGCCTGGCACTCCTGCTTACCAGGCATCCGAGGTGATGCTGGAAAGAAGCAGCTCAAATTTCAACAACAGATGTGTGGAGGCTTGCGTGTACTTTGGTAGAAGTGATGGTTGAAGTATCTGTCTGGAACCCCTCACAGGACCAAGTGCAGTACATATTAAACAGAATGAAATCGAAGGCAAAACCTGGATAATTTATTTGCAAACATTGCTGATGTTGATGAGATCATGGGGATAATCTACAACCATCTTGGATAAGGGGTTAAATTACAGTGCTAGCGACAGACCACATACACTTGAAATAGTTGATTGTTTTCATTGTTTGATGTTAGACCAAAATTAAAGATACTGTTTAAACAGGTGTAAAACCCCAAGAAAAAAATGATAGTTGTCGAGAGTAGCACTCATTTTTGAACTTAGTATGCATTGTGTTAAATAATGTTGAGTGAAATTATGAACTTGGGATGTTATGTTGTTACTTGTAGTGCATGATGTTATCATTAGTCATTCTTACAATATTAGATTAAATTTATACTGGCTGTGAACTTCTATGGACCAGTGACAATTTTAACAATTAATGATATATTGGTAACACTATATAGAGCCTGTCAAAATGTTTTTCTGTTACATGAGCCTGTGTGTTAACGGCTTCTTATGTACAAGAACTGTGTGTTTAATCATATTCATGTTTAAATACAGACACTTAGCAGCAGAAAGCGTTGCTCTGTTTGGATAACTCAGACAGAATATACATTGTTTCATACATAATTGTTCATTGGTTTTGTATCTATTTAAACTTAATAAGTGGATTGAGGAATTTTTCAGGGAAACACACAGTTAAATGCTGCTTTTTATTAATTAGTATTGGTGGGTTGTCCGGCGTCCATCGTCCGTCGTCCATTGAAAGAAGATAAACATTTGAATGGCTTCTTCTCATGAACCAATGTATGCACTGTGTGTAAACTGGTTTGCAGCATCTTTCAAGCACCAGGAGATGGTTCCGGTCCACTGCACATAGGGTCTGCTGTTACTAAACCTTTAATGTAGATAAACTATTAAATGGTTTCTGCCCGGGAACCAGTGTATGCACTGTCTCCAAACTTGGTCTGAAACATCACATTCCAACATTGACTTCTTTCTAAACACAGGAAATAATTCTCTGCACATTACTACAATAATTCAGTACATACAGTTGCCATTGTATGCTATGGTACATACAGTATGCTACGGTAACAGTAGAATCAGTATGCTTCTCTTGACACGGTACATGTGCTAAACATACATGTACCGTATACTAGAGCAGACACAACATATGACATTGCATACAATATAATTCAGTACATACAGTACACTATCTTCTGTGTATATTAAATATATTACTCTACAAACAGTATACAATGATATATTCTGTTGGTATTCTTCAGTACATGAAATGTTCAGAAGTACAATTATTCTACAGTAGACTCTGTAGACTGCAGTACACTTTAGTAACTACTGGATGTACTGCTCAAAAATAAAATAATGCGTGCTCAGATGAACGACTTAGTGTCTCTTAGTCCTCTTGTTTAAGTTGTCATTTTCTGTAGCCTGGTTCCCGTCGTATACTAATAATAGCAGTTAAGGGGCAGGTAATCCAGACTATCATTTTGTGTTGCAGCAAACGTTTTATCTTTCAGTGCCCAAAAGGTTAAAGTTAACTTCTGTGAATTCTTCTTGCAACTTTAAGAAATCTTTTGTACTTACACATTATTTTTTTCTAGTCTCTTGTATATCTTCAAAGTAAAATAAGGTGTTTAGTTACGACGTGTCATTGCAAAACTCGGACCCTTAGCTCAAAGGTCAAGGTCATAATTGGAGGTCAAAGGTCAACAGGGCTTTTTTCCTGTCCGGTCCATAACTCTGCCATCCATGAACGGTTTTTATTACTACTTGACACAAATGTACCCCATAATAAGACGATATGTCCTGCACAACTTTCAGACCCCTGAATCAAAGGTCAAGGTCACACTTGGCAGTCAAATGTTAACATGGCACGGACACGGTCTGTTTCGTGTCCAGTCCATAACTCTGTCATTCATCAAGGGATTTTAATATTACTTGGCACAAATGTTCCCCACGATGAGACGATGTGCCTTGCGCAAAACCAAGACCCCTAGCTCAAATGTCAAGGACCCAATTTGAAGTCAGATGTGAACAGGGTGGTCCATAACTCTCTATCGAAGAAGGGATTTTAATATTACTTGTCACAAAAGTACCCCATAATAAGATAATGTGTCATGCATAACTTTAAGACCCCTGGCTCAAAGGACAAGATCACATTTTGCAGTCAAATGTTAATATGGCATGAACAGGGTATGTTTCGTGTCCGGTCCATAACTCTGTCATCCATCAAGGGTTTGCAATATTATTTGGCGTAAATGTTTCCCATGATGCGCAACAACCAGAACCCTAACATAAAGGTAAAGGTCCCACCTCGAGACCAAAGGTGAGGTTATTTTTTGTGTCCGGTCTATAACTTTGACATGCAAACAGGATTTAAATATAAGTTGGCACAAATATTACCCTGGATGAGACAACTTGTGCAAAACCCGGACCCGTTTCCTGAAATGTCAAGGTAACACTTGGAAGTCTAAAGCCAAAAGGACATATTACTTGGCACAAATGTACCCTATGATAAGACAATGCGTCATGTGCAACACCCAGACCCCTTATTTAAAGGTCAAGGTCTCACTTGGAGATCAACGTTCAAAAGGGCTTTTTTCCTGTATGATCTATAACTCTGCTATCCATGAAGGGATTTTAATATTGCCTTGCACAAATGTTTTCCATAATGAGACAACTTGTCTTACGCAACCCAATATCCCTGACACAAAGGTTAAGGTAACTCTCAGAAGCCAAAGGTCATTAGGATATTTTTCTTTCTGGTCGATAACTCTGTCATTAATTAAGGGATTTTAATATTACTTGACAACAATGTTTACCATAATGAAACAATGTGTCATATGCAATACCCAGACCCCTAGTGCAAAGGTCAAGTTAACACCTGAAGGTCAAAAGTCCACATTGATCTTTTCCTGTCCAATCTGTACAATATTTTATATCAGCTAATAAGTCATATGGACCCAAATAAAAATGGTGTATTTTCTGCAGAATTACTTTCCCTTAATATGATGATTTCTTACATTTTTTTTCTCATATTTTTCCACAAAATTCTGTGAAGCAGGAACCAAAACAAACTGACGTATTATAATGCTAAGCATTACATCTGTTATCATATTTGATGATTCCATTTACTAATAAACTAATTTTAGCTCGACTTTTCGACTATTCGAAGAATAAGTAGAGCTATCCTACTTACCACGTCGTCTGCGGCGGCGTCGGCGTCACACCTTGGTTAAGTTTTTTCATACCAGTTCACATTTTGACAAAACCTTTTGAGATAAAGCTTTGAAACTTTCAAAACTGATGTAACATCACCATGTCAAGTTTGAAACAAGAGTACATAACTCCATCAATGATTTTGGCTGAATTATGGCCCCTTTTAACTCACAAATCTTGGTTAAGTTTTTCGTACTAGTTCATATTTTGATTAAACTGTTTGACATATGGATTTGATCCTTTAATCACTTGTTTATTATAATAATTTCTATCTGTAGGTAAGAATTCACAGCTCTTTCAACTATTTTAGCTGGATTATGGCCCTTTTTACTTGGATATTGGTACAATTTTCGAACAAGTCCATGTTTTGTCAAAACTATTTGACATGTGGCTTTAAAACACTTGTTTATCATCATGATTTCCATCTGTAGACAAGAGCACTCTGTCAACTATTTTGGCTGAATTATGGCCCTTTTTGGACTTTGAAATTGGCTCATTTTTCGTACATGTCAACGTTTTGTCAAAACTATTTGAAATGTTGCTTTGAAGCTTGTTTATCGTCATGATCTCCTTCTGTAGGTAAGATAACATAACTCTGTCAACCTTTTTTGCTGAATTATGGCCATTTTTGGACTTTGAAATCAGTAAGTTTTTCATACCAGTCCATGTTTTGCCTAATCTGTTTGTCATACGGCTTTGAAACTTTGGCCACTTGTTTACCGCCATAGTCTACATAAGCAAGGCTACATAACTAGAACAACGACTTAAGCTCAGTTATGACCTTTTTTTGCATTTGCATGTGAATCACACTTTATACCTGTCACGTTTATACCTCATGTGATCATGTTACAACATGAACAGTAACGAGAAAATAAAGTGTTTCGGGTTGACTAGAGTTGATTCGAGCATGTGTAACATAAGAAGCTCACCCGAGCACAAAGGGCTCAAGCTATTGTAATTGCCCTATGACTAGCGGTTGCCGTGAAGTGTTCCTCGTGCGTCGCCAACAATTCATCAAAACAATATTTCCTAAATCAAAGTACAGACGTATCGATAGAAGGTGACTTTTTAGTTTGAGTAAATCGAGACAATTCAGCAATTTTTCTGGCACAGTCAGTTTTAAGACTGACGAAAAATTAACTGCATACATAAGTCATTTTTACAGAATTTTGACAGTCGTTGTTCCTGGGAGAGAAATCCCCGAACTCATTTTAAGCAAAGCTCTCCTCAGCATCACCGGAAAATTCCGTATTCATTTTCTGGTCTGTAACGATGGTGATAAAGAACAGAGATGATAAAATAACTCCGCATTGAACTACGTTGTACAGCGGATAGATATGAAACAGTTGAGAGACAGTCCGGTTCATATTAGATATTGAATTCTGCGTAAGTACATTGGGAGGTGACTTGATAAATTCACCTAAACATTACATGACTGTTGCTTTAATGGCTGTTTTGAGGATTCCTTCAAATAATGTAATTGAATGCAGAGCTAAGTTTACCTTAGAAACCAAAGGAAAAAACTTCAAAAATCTTCTCAAAAACTACTTGTAAGATTTCTACCAAATGTCTTCAAGTAATTTTGATATGCCAAAGAAAGCCACAAGGGGACAGGGGTTTATCGTATATACATCACCAAGTGAAAAACTTTAGAATTACTCTTTCAGACACCAAACGTCATGGAATTTTGATTTGCCAAGTGGGCATTGTAAGATTTCCTTATATAGCAATATGGAACTCTTGTAAATGCAGTAGGTCAACTTTATATGCGTAATGTTGGAAGGTTGATCAGTCCTTTCTAGACTTGGAAAACTGCGCAACATATACCACCCTTTGACGATAAACAACATCGGAACAATGATGTAATCTTGAAGTACTCTATCCCATAATCCTTTTTATTACCAATATTTGTAACATTGCTAAGAAAACACAAATAAAGAATGAGGTGATTACTTTTTATTTCTGCATTCTTGTAAGCACGGTGAAAAAATAACTCCATCAGCCACGCATGACAACATGGTCTAAGCCATATCAAGCTTAGTTTCAAGTACATGTACATGTAAGTTCAAAACCCCAGAAGTTGTAATGCAAAGTTATCGTTATGCATTGTACTTATATATACTTATTTGAAAACGTCCATGTTTACCACATTGGAAAGACTATAAATATAGAAAGTATCAATATGTTAAACCCATCGATTTTATATGAGTATCATTTATAGTCAGGGAACATGGATTTAACAGAACATGCAAATACTTCCAAAACACAGTTCAAATAAAGTCTGTAGGAGGGTGACACATTTTAAAATGACACTTAAAGGGCATATTAGGTTTGGTATAGAAGAACACATGCTCAAATATAGCTATGCAACTCATTTCTTTTTTTCATTATATGTATTCTCCCAAACGACTATTTAGCTCGATGAAAAGTTTTAAGGCATCAAATGGATAAACATGGATATGTACACCTGGTTTTATAAAATTTTACAAGCGCTCTAAATTCTCTACTGCAGAAGTCTTTCCGTTAAGAAATGACTGATGCACGCATTCATATCCTCCCTTTTCACATTAGTACCAAAAGTCATGGGCATCAGTCAATTCAGGGACAAAATATCACACATCGGGTTTTGTGATCGTGTACTCGAGAATTCCAGTGCTGTCCAGTTCTGTCTTAATCCGTTTGCAAAACATCCATAAACGAATGAATGCGGCTGCAAAAAGATCAGTACCCATATCTGCTCGTAAAATTCGTGGAGCACACTGAACATGATTTAAACAGTCCATGTAGTACTTGGCAACAACAGCTAGGTCATTATTACTGGATGCAACGTCAAGCCACATGATTCAACGGCAGTAACGTCAATTCATCCATGAATACACAATCCATACAGCTTTAATTTATCGTATCCATCCGTATGCCACACATAGTTAAGTCATTTCAGTGTATACACTCTTTTCTTCAACCTATATGCTTTCCATTCTTCTTATACATCTGGACAAAGCTGTTTCATGAATTTCACGACGTCGTTTCTCTATCAGTCTTTACCACATAGTTCTATACCCTAAACACTACCCTCTTACACTCAATTCGCGCTTTATTGCGTTCATCACATCCTCTGCAAAGGAGTAGGACTGAGGATGTCTCCGTTAACGCAGTTCGCGGATGATTCGTTTCATATTACATATGCTGATTTTAATGTTGTGATTACAAAATAAAAACAACTATTTCCGAATACTTTAGTCATTCGGCAAAATAGATTTTAATCAGTTCTTTTCTTGTCATATCATTTCCAGCCAGGCGAATATTCAACGGCACAAATGCACACAATAACAACAGTATGAATAAAACCCCTGCCATTTTGAGAAATAATTCTTTGGCTTTTAGATTCCAGCAATTTGGTAGCTCCCTCTATTTTAATAGTCACATTTCTGTACTTCCCAAACGAATAATGCTCCTATCATATTTAACTTCTGGACTACGTTTCTTGCACTTTTAGTACTAGCTTGATTCTGAAAATACAGAAATGACACTAAATTCATAACATTATGACAGACTTCAAAATTCCACAAAGATATTCCATAAGACAATAAATATTCGTACATGAAATCATGTGGTTTAATTCTAGCGAAAAGATAAATTAAAACACAAACACAGATACACATATAGGAGGAAGGCCTAGTAGGTGCAAATGGTAGGATATCTTCAGAGAAAATTATTTGAACGTAAAAATTACACTAGAACGTATTAGGTATTGTTCCCAGTATACCGATGATACTTAGTACTGCAGCCATGATAAAACAATAAACATGGTTTTTAAAACACTTGAACACATTAAAATTTTGTCATCGTGACTGTCCTTTTTTTTAAACTAAAAATAATTGTGCTAGATAAATCGACGTATACATACCGCGTTTGCACTAAGGTTATTCTCCATTATCATGCAGTTTACCGTGTTTTGCCTTTCATATGTTGTAACAAATAAGTAGTAACAATTAATTAATAACAAATAAGTAGTAACAAATAAGTAATAAGAAGTAACTAAAATGTCCCTCCAGGGCTTTAATAGAGGATATTTGTTTGTTTGCAGTGTGATATCGAAATATATCTTCACCGATAAGGGAAACAATTGAATATTTTCACGAAGGCGGGGCAGGAGTGCAAATATCAGAATTTCCTCCCTTATCGGTGAAGAAATATTTCGATATCTCACTGAAAACAAAGAAAATTTTCTTTTTATTTTATGCTAATTGGTGAAGATCAACATTCTTTTTCTGTTTATTACATGCCTCCGGATTTATTTAGGCTACCGTGTTACATATGATGCATCCGCTAAATTACCATGGACACTTAGGCACATCAATATCGAATATTGGTGATTAGTTCCGTGTAATCAACACGATGCCATTTTGTTTTTAAATTTTGCATTCAAAATATTTTGTTTAAAAATGCACAATCCGGGGCTAACAGACAGTGGCAAATGTCAGTAGTTGAGTAAGGTTATTTAAAACTTTTCGGGTCAATGCCGTCAGTTCGTTGAATAACCGGAAGCTTGCTTTGTTTACTACAGTTAATGTATTGTGATAATTAACTAAGACAACAACCAACCACATGTGCTGTCGCCGGTAAAATCTACCATACGATAGTGAGCCCCTGTCTATTTACCAAGTTTAGCTTACATGAGATTTATGGGAGACATGCTTGAAACTTATAAACTGCTCAACGATAAAGAGGACATAGATTTTGAGAGGTTCTTTGTGCTTAATACTCAGTCTACCAGGAAAAATGGAAAGAAGCTAATACAGAAAGTAAGCAAATACGAACTAAGGAGGTATTTCTTCTCAGTACGCGCAGTCCGAGAGTGGGACTTACTGCCGGCCAAAATAGTTTTAGCGCCATCTTTAAATACGTTTAAGTCAAGAGTGGACGATATTTTGGGAGAAACAAAGTTTACGGTACATCCCGGAACTAGGGGCTGGATACGCCACCGGGAGGTGGGCACACGAGTCTAACGACTCGCGTCTCCAAAAGGAGGTACATCAGGTACATATCTATAGCTACATGAATGGCAATGCCAAGTGACCAAGATAACATTTCTAAAGCATTAATATAACTTTTTTTCTTTTGCAAACTTACTATAGCTAGCTTGCTCTATATAGGATTTTCTAGCTGTGCAATACTGGCGTATGGCTTGAATATTTGGATAATCAAAGGAAACCCGTAATTCTAAATGCAACACAGGGGTTATTTAAAGAATATATTTCAAGGGAGATAGGTTTATCTGAAAAAATAAGAAGTTCGGCACTGCGAGTGTTATAGAGAAATATCTCACTGATATTTTTCAGTATTTCACCAGTTAGCATAACAAAATTTGTACTTCAAAATTTCTCAGCCAGATATTTAGCTTCTTTCATTTTTTCTCAAAAGTGACTGTAACGCAGAGAAGTAGGGAACATTGTTTTCGAACTAGATATTCAGATGTTAATCTTGTAAATATAACACTGATACACATTCTATAAACTAGCGCAATCAGTACACGTTAATCAAACTATACACAGGTTTAAGATAAGATAAAGCGAAACAGGTCTACTGATATGCCGTCATATTTCAAATATGAACTGTTTATTTAACTGTTTTAAGAGCTATAAAACAGATGAATATATTGAGCTTATTCAGATAGAAAAAATGACACAGGACTGTAAGTGCAATTATATGAAGCAAGTGAAAGAGTTTAAAGACGATTCGGAAATTATAATAAACTCTTTTAACACCTGTAGTGCGCATGAAAGAATTGATTGTGAAGAATGTGCAACACCTCCTGAAGTTAGTACGATTGGCAGAGAAGCAAATGATGATTCTTTGCTTATAGTACCTAAGCAATATTTTTTAGATATTGGGATATATAGAATGAAAATGGAAAAAAATGCAGAAGATCGTACTGAAATGTTAGATTGTATGCAGCAATACGAAAATAAATTACTAAAATTGTTCAGTGTTTGGGATTCAGAAAAATTGAATTTGGGAATGAAAAAATTATTGGTTAACAATTTGCTGAAATCTATGGAAAAATGGTTCACAGTTTTGGAAGAAAAAGGGAAGTACATCTCAATGGAAAAAGATACATTTCAACAAAAGGTTACATTCTTGTGTTTTCATCATTTATCTCACAGTGTTTACCTTAATGATAATACAGCATGTCTTTCTTTACATTGAAAATCTTCATATCGTATCTCACTAGATGTATTTGTTTTGATACTAACGATAATTAATGTTTGAACACGTCTTAATGTACGAAATCTACAGTGAAATAAATTTAAAAAAGCAACAAAAACACTCACTGAAGACATAGAACGATGTTTCATTTTTATTACATACATAGTAAAGAAAATTTACTTAACGAATGTTTTGAATTGCTGTATAAAAAATAGAGCTGGTAGTTAGGTAGTTAGTTAAATGTAAACTATATATGGTTTTTGAGCGCTATTGAGACTATGTTTTGTTGGAAAGGAGGGGGGCGGGCACTTACAGTTGCCCATGTCCGTCCGTCTGACCGTCTGTCATTCGAATTTGTGTCGTTCATATCTCAAAAAGTATTTGACCCGGAGTCTTCAAACATTACAGGATTGGTTGTTTTTCAGCTAGGAAAGTTGTACACGAGGGGTTTTAATTTGGATCTCACACAGCTAGATCACAATTCTGGCCCTAGACTTAGTCAAAAATACGCATAAAAGAGCCTTAAGTTTGTATCATATGTATCTCAAGAAGTATTTTATCCAGTTTTATGAAACATTGCAACAAGACTTTTATTCATCATATAAAATTGTGCACCTTGTTTTAAGCTCACCTGAGCAATGCTCAGGTGTGTTATTGTGATCGCTCAAGGTCGAGTTCGAATATGGGTCAGTTGGGGTCAAAAAGTAGGTCACTAGGTCAAATCAAAGAAAAAACTTGTGTATGCGATATAGGCTGTATTTTTGCTTGATCTTCATGAAATTCGGTCTGAATGATTGCCTTGATGAATTCTAGGTCGAGTTTGAATATAGGTTATCTGGGGTCAAAAACTAGGACACTAGGTCAAATCAAAGAAAACTCTTGTGTATGCGATAGAGGCTGTAGTTTTCAATTGATCTTCATGAAATTTCGTCATAATGATAGCCTTGATGAAATCTAAGTCGAGTTTGAATATGGATTATCTTGGGTCAAAAACAAGGTCATAGGTCAAATCAAAGAAAAACCTTGTATATGCGATAGAGGCTGTATTTTTCAATTGATCTTTATGAAATTTGGTCAGAATGATTGCCTTGATAAAATCTAGGTCAAAGTTAAATATGGGTTATCTGGGGTCAAAACCTAGGTCACTAGGTCAGATCAAAGAAAAACCTTGTGAATGCGATAGAGGCTGTATTTTTCAATTGATCTTCATGAAATTTAATCAGAATGATTGCCTTGATAAAATCTAGGTCAAACTTAAATATGGGTTATCTGGGCTCAAAAACTAGGTCACTAGATCAAATCAAAGAAAAACATTGTGTATGCTATAGAAGCTGTATTTTTAAATTGGCTTTCATAAAATTTAGTCAGAATGATCGCCTTGATGAAATCTAGGTCAGGTTTGAATATGGGTCATCTGGGGTCGAAAACTAGGTCACTAGATCATATCAAGGAAATACTTGTTTAAACTCGAGACCAAATGTTTGGTCCAATCCTAATGAAATTGGCCAGAATACTTGTTTCCATGAAATCACTAGGTCAAACATGTTTATACTGTTATGGTGTGTTTCTCAGGTGAGCGGCCTAGGGCCATCTTGGCCCTCTTGTTTTTAGATGTCACTCAGTCAGAGCAGAGTTATGTCCATTGACCTAAACAAATTATGCACAAAAAGGCACAAAAGCTGTGTCGCAAATATCTGAAAAAGTATTTGACCTAGGGTCATGAAACATCATAGGAATATTATTTTCACTTAACCACACTGGAGTTATTTCCTTACTTAATGAAAAATGCACTTAAAGTGCTTGTATTGCATATATCTTAAAAACATTTATAAAGTGATGAAACATTGTAGGGATATTATTCAGCATGTGAATTCGTGCACTTATTTTTTGTTGTTGTTCACTTTGCAAGACCGGAGCTAGTGTCATTTACTTACTGAAAAAAAATACAGATAAATTTCTTATAAGTTTGTGTTGCAAATATTTTTAAATATTTCACCTAGAGTCATAAAACCATGTATGTCGGTGACAGGAATGGGGGCACCTGTGTCCTATAGACACACGTCTAAGTAACATTCTCTCAAGATCATGCCATAGTAACACTATCTTTGAAGCTACTGGCCTGACGTTTATGTCCGATATCTTGTCTTGTTATGAGGAGTATTTGTACCGTGTAATATTGTTCTCTTAGTGGATGGCAGAGTAATTAGCCGGATACGAAGTTTGACGGGCAGACAGTCGGGCGGACAGTAGAACAGACACAGTCTAATACTATGTCTCCATTTTTAATTTTCGAGAGATGAAAATATTGACGGAATTTTCAGCTTATTGTGCATAACTTACCTATGATTTATTTATAGCTTAACATTAATACAGCATGCGCAGAATACTGAACAGCACCGAAATGCGGAAGTATAAAACCTCAACATCGCCGTTATTTTTTCTTTTTTTTTCAGAAAATTTGTTTCTGTGGAACTGAGTATGGAGATCAAAAAGAAGGTATGTAAGGAATACATTCTAATTCTGAATGATTATATAACTGTGAATCACAAAGGTGTGCATTACCTAACATGTGCAGTCACAGATATGGTAGTTTTTCCCCTTGGATTTGCCACTTTTGAGGGCATCAGAGCTAAACATAGAAAAATATCTTTACATAACTTCCTCTGGTGAATCACTGTATGGATATTAAACAAACAACTTGGTCTGTAGCACACTTGTATGGGCCTTTCTTATTATTACATAAACAATTTTGATTGGTTAATCGTGATCAGAGCTATAATAGAAAAAAATCCTTTAAAATGACCTCTTTTATGAACTCAGTTAATGAATGTTGATCAAGCTTGATCTGTAGCATCATTGTATAACCCTCTTTGTGCAACTAGTTTAACTTGATCACTGGGCTAAAAAACATGATGGATACAAACCCGATATGTTGCATCCGTTTACAGACGTCTGTCAAGTTTGTAAAAATGTTTCAAGAGGCCACCATCTGGAGCTAAAATAGCTAAAAGCCTTGAACGACCTCTTCTAATGAACGTATATTAATTCTTCATAAAACTTGATAATATGTTGCATATACTTGGATTGCTATGTCATTAATTTGTTCAAAATAGTATGGATTGGCCGCTTATATGGCCCATCTAAATAACTTCTTCTTATGAACGAATTGATGAATCCTTGCATTAACCTCAATAAATGTTAGCAAACGGTTTGACTAGAGGTAAAATAACCTTATTTCTTGTCGTCTTGGATGCTGAACGTCGTCAAAAGCAACTTCTAAGCTTTGTGGAAATTGTTCTGCTTCACTTTATCCTTGTTATAAGTGTCTCGTCTATCATATTCCGGGATGATTTATTCCACTTTAAACGTTTAATAATTAATTATGCCAATACAAATGTTTACGTTCAAGGCGTCATTAGGATCATTATGGCAATTTACTTTCAATCCTCTTGTTATAACTTTACACATTAAATAAATGAGTTAAAAAATAAGCATTTTGAAAGGGATGTAAATCTTTTTGACAGTTTAGCTGAAGGTGTATGGTATATAATATTAATGAGCAAACAAAGACAGAATTTTTACAACTGAACTTTGATCATAACGCTCTCATATGTAACATCTTAAGAAAGCAAATGTGGTGTAATTTAAAGTCGTTATGGAGCTTTACATTGGGAACAATTCAAGGAATTACAGTTAGCCCACAATCTTAAAGTTTGTAGTTTAACTTGAATATAGTTGTTAATTATCTATAGTTTATATTTTGAAATAATTATTTGGACAGTCTTGAATTTCAATTTCTACCTGTCTTTGAATACTCAAGTTTACGATTTAAGAAACCAATACATTGGTTTATCTTTTTTTTAATTTGCTACATTCCATAACTGAAACTAATGACATGTATGTCTTGAATTTCGGCTTTACAGTTTCAACATAATCTAGCTCATAAAACAGGTTTTCTACTGATTAATAGAAATACATTCCAAATCGTACTATTTTGATCCATTTCTTAGCAAAGAGAGTGTATTTACACTCTGATCATTTTTGTATATTTTTCATCATACATACTCCTAGAAATACCAATTCAGTGCATTGTCTAGATACGAGTTTATTGCCTATCCCTTTTTATCTTGAACATTGAAATGGGTCTAAACGCTATGGTGACTATTCTAGCTGACAAATAGACTAGCCACTAGACTGATAATAACTATATTTCTATATTTTTCCCTTTTTTGATAAATTCAATTTCATAGAGACAAGAGCCAGTCTATTTTAGAGATTTTCACACAGGACTGATGTTGAAATTATCAGTCTAGTACAATCCGAAATGCTCTCAGAGAGATGATTGGCACCTGTGGCTATTAGATTACCCATGGATAATTTGGTACATCATGCTAGTGGTCAAGGGTTACGCTGCTGATCATAAATCTGTTTACCTAACTGATTTTTAATGGTGACAGTTGAAGAACCATTCTCATCTAGAATAAACCATTTTGCTACTTTTGAAATCTTGATGGGTCATCTTGCAAAATTATTAACAATAATATGTTTATTTTATTTAAAGGATTATTCTAATCATTAAAATTCTGAAACTGAAGAATGAATTTTAAAACAGCATGTCTTTGTCAAAGGCACATTTAAAACAAGAGCTGTCTCCATAGGATGACACATGCCCCCGATGGCACTTTGAATGAACAGTTATGGCCGATGTTAGAGTTTAGGACCTTTGACCTACGGACCTGGGTCTTGCGCGCGACACGTCGTCTTACTGTGGTACACATTCATGCCCAATAATTTTAAAATCCATGCATGAATGACAAAGATATGGACCGGACATGCCCATCAATGCACTATCATGAAATATGACCTTTAACGTCTAAGTGTGACCTTGACCTTTGAGCTACGGACCTGGGTCTTGCGTGCGACACGTCGTCTTACTGTGGTACACATTCATGCCAAGTTATTTGAAAATCCATCCATGGATGACAAAGATATGGACCGGACACGAATGCACATCATGAAAAATGACCTTTAACGTCTAAGTGTGACCTTGACCTTTGAGCTAGGGACCTGGGTCTTTCGCGTGACACGTCGTCTTACTGTGGTACACATTCATGCCAAGTTATTTGAAAATCCATCCATCTATGACAA
Organism: Mercenaria mercenaria; assembly: GCF_021730395.1. Lineage (NCBI taxonomy): Eukaryota > Metazoa > Mollusca > Bivalvia > Venerida > Veneridae > Mercenaria > Mercenaria mercenaria. The sequence continues at coordinate 57,831,212 of NC_069372.1, forward strand.
AGATGTGGACCGGACACGAATGCACATCATGAAAAATGACCTTTAACGTCTAAGTGTGACCTTGACCTTTGAGCTACGGACCTGGGTCTTTCGCGCGACACGTCGTCTTACTGTGGTACACATTCATGCCAAGTTATTTGAAAATCCATCCATGGATGACAAAGATATGGACCGGACACGAAAATTGCGGACACACCGACAGACTGACAGACCGACAGACTGACAGACGGACAGACGGTTCAAAAACTATATGCCTCCCTTCGGGGGCATAAAAATATGTCGAGTTCAAGTTTATTCAAACAATAAAGAAACTGCTTTGTGTAATACGTGTCAAAAAAGAAGATTATGATTGCTACCATATAAAACTTTTCAAAGGTGTTAATAAAACCGAGACTTGTTGTCCCATTGGAAAGCCAGTAGATATAGACAAAATTATGAGAAAGCTGTACCAAAATTAAAAGAAACAAAAGTGTCAGCATAAAATGAGTTCTATTCATTGACTAAGCACCGTACTGCAGTCACTGCTGCACCAAACAAAAAAGACGTTTTATTTTCTTAACAAAGATTGATAAATAACAAAACTATTGAAGGTCGATGCATATATGGAAGGCTGGTGCACCATTCTTTTTGCCAGATATCTAAATGCTAATCGCTAAATACAATATTCTTACCCTCATAATAAATGTGAAAATTTCAAATATCTAATGTTTATAATGCTGAAAGATAATGCTAATTGTCCTTTGATTTTACGAAATAAAGATCTGCATCATGTTTTATGTGTCTGATTTGAAGCATCTTCTACCATGTCATGCCAGCATCGGACAATGCATGTTAGCATTCAGCTTTGTATGGAGGGTCGGTGCATCATGCTAATTGCCGAATGTCAATTTTAATGCTAAATGTCAATAACTTTATGCTAAATACATATTATTTAATGCTAAATGCCAATTTTGATTAAATTATTTGTCATTTAGCATTTGCAATTAGCATGGCGCACCGTCCTTCCACAGTATTGTTTTGCCATCGCCTTTGACAATTATTACTAAATGTTTAAGATTTATCATTTGGCATTAAATATTTTGCATTTGGCATGTGGCATTTTTCAAATGAAAGGGCGGAGTTATAATGTTAACTCCTAATTCTATATATTTTCTGCGAAATATCAAATGCTTACTTGTATTTAGAGTATTGAACATTTTTAACGTTAAAATGAAGTATTTGGTAAATTGAACAAGCCTTCCATGAATAAATTTTAAACTATACTATTATAAACTAAATAGCAAATAAAGTGGTCTAATAAGATGTGATAACCAGCGCTTAAAATTTCAAATAATATTACTTTATAGTATACATAAGATTTTCAACCATCTCCAGTCCTCTCTACACTGGCGATTAAGTGAACAAATGCATGTACCTTATAAGAGAAATGTAACTAAATGTTAATATGTAGAGTTACCTACAATACCAATTTTGATGTAAAAAAGTGTGCTTTCATGTATTTACATATAGATTTTTAAAGCTAAAAATTCCTCAGAAAAGCCATAGACCTTCTAACAGAATACAGGATTACAAGAAATGAAATATTCTCAGAGTAAGGTTGCAGATTTATGTACCTGTACTTGTGTTTCACTGTTCTTCAAATCTGACAACACTTCAATATGCATTATTCAGCCCCTGAACCTGGATATTCATTAATGCAACAAGAGGGGATACCACTATATTATATGTGCATTCCGTCTATTAACGTTCAAGGTTTTAACACCAATATCGCAAAAGCTAACTTTTTCCACTACCAGTTCAGGGAAAAAAACACATCTGTTCTACTCCTTTATTGTTCAATTGCAGTTTAGTTCCTTATTTACATTTTATGACAAGCCATAGGAATGTGTATCTTTTAGATTTTCCAATCTAACTGCAAGTACCAATACAGAGAAATGAAAATTCATTTCTGATAAAATTTCAACTCCGCTGACCCCTGCAGTTGTAAATCCCAGCTACCAGATGGTCTCAATAAATTGCATAAACATGTGGCAGTAAACCAGTTAGGCTGTGGTCAGTTCATTGATTGATAACAAACCTAAAAAGAGGTTTGTGAATTTTCGGATTGTACTAGACTATGATATTGGACATAGGATATAGACTGGCTCAGTTCACTACATTCAATCATAAAAATGTAAAAAGATATATCATAGTCTAGGAGCTAGTCTAGCTGACAAACTATACTGAAAGTCCTTTGTTAATATGTTGTGTTTGTAAGACCTGCATATATATTATTTATAACATTTTCCTCTAGCTACTTTGTGAACGCATGATTTTTAATGATATTAATTGCTCAATCATTTTAGGAATAAGGCAAATCACTCAATGTTTTCATCTAACAACAAAATTTAATAAGTGATGATGTTTGCTTTAAGTCCTACAGGCAGGCACTACTATACTCGAATTTACTTTTTGTTGAAGTTCCCGTCAGACGATGTCTTTAAATCAACGTCATTCGAGAGTCATTTAATTGAAATTGCAACACAAAGTAATTGTCCTGACTTCTTGATGCTCAACACATGAATGCTATTATATATTGCCTTAAAACTACCATAAAGTCTTGGCTGTACTCCTCCATAAAGACAAACCACATTTGTAAGCAGGAATCATCTACAACCTTAGTAGATTACCAAGCTATGTATCCCAGTCTAAGCTTCCCGATGCTCAGTCTGTATTATGTTATCGTCTATAACATTCGACTATCGTAACGGTAGAACTTCTATGCACCGGCTCTAAAGCTCAACAACTTCTTGTTATAATACGTCATTTGCTGAATGCAGAGATCTCATCGTTATCTGTTTACTTATTTATACCCTGGCACTCTTGTGCTGCTTATGGAAACAAATTCTGATTGATGATATCAGAATAAATTGTTACTGATGGGTCAAAATTCGTTCTTATTTTTTTTCAACGAGTATTTGCTCTGACAAATTATTGGCACCCAAATCTTATCATCAAGAACAATTAAACTGTAATTAAACTGTAATTATAGCAATGACTGAGTGCAAGAGGAGTCAAAACTATCAGTGCTGATATATATGTCTATAGGTATGTTTTCTGATGCTACTTGTTCTTAAAGACCCACCACAACCTAGTGACCTACTTTTCCTCCCAAATGAACTTCGTGAAAACCATTCTGTTAATACTGGTATTAAACAGCTATATTGCATGATAACGTTGGCAATTTAGGCTCTCCTTGAAAAAGATTGTTTTCACAACATCTGCAAACTTATTTAGTCAATCTCTTTTCAAGATAAAACATTGATAGATAACTGTTTCACAATGTAGTATTAATTAAATGTGGACTAAACACAGCTTAATGTATCAAATACTATGCAAAAAGCCATATTTATTCAATAAAATGTTGGACATTAAACTTATTGTCTTGGTTTAATAATTATCATTGTAAAATCGTTTGAAGATACTTGTATTTCTCATCTTTTCATGCAAATCATATATAATTACCATCATGGAAATATAATAGAAGATAGTTAGTCTGTGGTGCGTCTTTAAAACTTCTCTTTCAATTTCAGACCTTGAGCAACAAGATTCGAACACACATTCAAAGGTCAAAGTCGCAGAGGACTTTGTATTTACCGGTATAACTTTAGTACTTTTTAAACATTATCAAACCTTGAAAAACATTTCAACAATTTAAATGCTGTCAGTAGTATATCCGTCTTTTGGGCGCCACGAGTGCGCATGCTTGAGAATGACGTCATGCGCGGCGGCCATTTTGAATTCTGTTTTTAGAATTACATCATCTTTCTATTTTAAGAATGACTTCACAATGTTATAAATAGAAATGATCGTTATAAATCTATTTTAAGACTGTCATAGTGAAAAGGACTTTATGTTCTGTTAATAGAAAATGTCTCCCAGAAGTATATAGAGCTGACTTATATACCAATCTAAGGCATATTGAGGGTCAGGTGCTCAGCCCTAGACGGGGAGATAACACGAAAACAAAATATTTCAAGAAAATCAAATAGATATTAATTATATTTGAACATATAGATTTATCTATGACCTAATTGAATAATTACATTGTACGGTAAACAAACAACTTATTAATAATAATCTAAAGTAAAATATGTATCACTTTTTAAATTAAAAACATAAAGCTTTATTTAAGATAGCTACGTTAGAAGTAACGTTAACTGAAAATAAAAGGCTACTTTTTTTGCTTACGATGTTTCCTCCTAGGCGTCCACTAAGTAAATGACCATGTATCTGTTTTAACAAGAGGTTATTCAAATGAACTCATAGTCTAATTTTAAAATGAACTTCCGACCTCGGTGCAACTATTATTAGGTACTGTATACCCATAGCGATGGTCATTAATCAAACGAGTCTTTGATGGTTGAGCTTTGGTATTCATGCGTAAATTTGTACCGGATGAAAAAGTCATTAAATTCTCCATTTGGCACTCAGGCGTGAAAGTGCACTTTTTGCCTCTCCGAATCCATGTGGTAAACTCATTATCGTTTCCGGAATAGCGCTGAAGCGTGAAAGTGCACTTTCTGCCTCTCTGAATACACGTGGAAAACTCATAAAGTTTCCTGACTTGGAATTCACTCGTGACAATGCACTCGATGCCTATCGGAGCAAGTGTGGGAAAAACACATTAAATTTCCCGACTTGGAACTCGGGTGTTAGTGCCTCTTTCATACCATTAATAATATGATGTTAAAGAACATTTTGATAGTTTTCTAAAAAAACGTTGCCAACATTTTCAACCGGCTAGGTACTTTTTGAGAAGGTTGCTAAAAATCATCAAAAATAAGACGTTTTTGGGTCCATTTTTACATTTTGGGTATCTGACATTTTCGAAAAGCCTATAGGGTGCACTTTACCATAAACTAGGTGCCAACCGGAAATGAAGTCATTAAATTTCAAAGTCATCGTACAGGCTCGGGACCGGTACCGTTAGAAAGATCTTTTCGAGTAGGTTCAGAAAATATGTACTATTATGGGTCGATCTCTATCCGTTTTCCAGATATTGAGGTTAAAACCGGAATCATTCATCCGGAAACACCCGGCTTCACGCCTTTATTATTAAAGATAACCTAGGCATGTTGGGTATCTAACTGAAGGGCTGGACGAGTACTATAAGTTGGTACACTCAAACCGGAAGTGAAATAAATCATGCGTAAAATTCACATTTTCTGCGCGTTCCCAGACTCGAACCTGGTCAAGTGAGGTATCGTTGGAAAGGTCTCTTCAAGAAGATTCGGACAATGTATACTTTGATCATCGTAATTCCAAAAGGCACTGAATAATGAGCCAAAATCACTCAAGCGTTAAAACCCGACTAACTCCTTCATTATTGAACAAAAGTTAGGTATGTAGGGTATCTAACCAAAGGTCCCGATAAGTACTATAATGCAATAAACTTAAACTGGAAGTCAAATCACTCATGCGAGAAATATGCCAAAGTAAGCTTACCCGATCTTTACACTTTGGTATATCCAAAATGGCAGTGAATGAATTTACAGGGACAAATATAATAAATAGAGCCAAAGCAACGTTCTGATTAGTCAGTAAAGCTTATAGCAATGCTCTGATTGGCTAGCGATATGACGCATTCTGATTGGTTCAGATTCTCAAAGAAAGGCTAGCTTACATGTTAAAACTTGTCATTTGCACGATAGTTTGGTTCAAAGCTGTTCCAAACTGGAATTTCTATTTTTAACTAGCCAATGAAATCACTCCCTTTTTTTACATAAGCCTTGCTTTGAAAACGAGGCACTTCGAAGCGTGTATATTAGAACACGCTTTAGTCTGTCAAATCAGTCTGACTTTAGACGTCAAAACTTATAGTATGGAAAACTCTCGCCAGTCAAATGTCATCATCAAACGACAAAAAGCAATCATAATATGCACGATTATACTTATTGTTATTTTCACATTGCTTTTCGCTTTAACGTTTGCGACTACGAATTCAATTACATACGTAGATTATGAAATTGAAGTGAATGAAAACCAGACTGCCTGCCACTATATGAAACAGTTCGAGATACAGCAAAACGTATATATTACTGTCTGCAACAGACATAGTGAAATCCTGGTGGATTTGAGACGTTTCATAAATCCAGCGCATGTATCATCGGAATACAACTTTACCTTAAGCAGTGGAAATCCATCATACAACTTCTTCCTAAAATCCACATAGCCATCATTAAAGCACAAAGCATTCAGAATATTAAATATTGACACAAAGACTAGAAATACAACTATAAAAATTACAACAATCATTGCACCACCACCACCTCCACCACCACCACCACCATTACTGACAATAATTCTGACAGCAAAATATGTCTTAAAAGCGTAAGAATGGCATTTAAAATTGGTAAGAACACAAAGCAGTGTCTTGAAAATAATTTTATATCTGCTTCACAAATGAATAAGTGCCCTCTTGTCACCAGTCATTCTCTAGGCGCGACGCCATGCTAAGACATCAACGTAATAAACATTGAAGTGACGACGACACTGGGAATTATTCACCATCATTACAAATATTGAACACTTCAAGAGAGATGACATTTCAACAACCATTTTCTATGGTCGTTTCAGGACCTAGTGGTAGTGGAAAAACTGAATGGACAAGAAAACTACTCTTATCAAATCTTGTTAGACCTCAGCCTCAGCGTATCATATGGTGTTTTGGACAATGGCAACCTTTGTATGATGAACTTCAGCGTGAAATTCCCGGGGTCGAATTTGTACACGGTATTCCAGACTACCTAAACGATACCCAATATATAAATGTCAATCAAAGGAACCTGCTGGTCTTTGACGACTTGATGACCGAAGCTAAATGCTATCAAAGAATTGCTGATCTCTTTACCAAGGGCAGTCACCACAGGAACATATCTGTCGTATATCTCAAAATTTGTTTACCGAAGGTAAAGCCTGCAGAGATATCGCTTTGAATACTCAGTATCTGGTGCTATTTTATAATCCTATTGATAGACAGCAAGTAGCTACATTGGCAAGAAGAATATATCCTTCCTCCCACACCATCTTTATGAAACACTTTGAAAACGCAACATCTAGACCACACGGTTATTTGGTGGTAGACTTGAAATCGGGCACCCAAGAATAAGACCGTTTACGTGTGTTTGAGACAGAAAGTCCAGCTACTAAAAAGAGAAAACTGATGGATGAAGACACATATGCAAACGTTGTAAAGAATCAATTGTGTGGCGATTGAGATTTGTTTGACAATGATGACGATAATGATGATGAAGATGAGAAGGAGGCGGAGGGGATTGATATTGACAGGAAACAATTGAAGCTGAATGTACCACCTGGACTACCGAAAACAGAAATTACAAGGTTGAATGACCATGTAACGTGCCAAGCTAATCACGCGACAACAGAGATGTGTATTTTGAGAGAATTATTCATTCATAAAATGAAATGTGTTTATGACTCTCATATTAAATACCATGCCGTCTCACGATATCCTAACTGTCATCCTAGTCTCGGGGAACGTAAATTCATTAATGATATACTACCGGATATACGTAAATCGGCCAGAGACTACCTAGGTGAAATATTAACGTCAATCTATTATTTGGATAGATGTCCTTTGTATAGATCAATAATGAACACGGCCGAACGACTACATCTTAATTCGCATTTACCCGTCCCTTTAGCCATTACTGAGGCAATTCGCATGTACAAACCTGATTTGAATGAAGTGCTGATTCACAAAAAGTGGGAAGAAAAGGATGCTGATGACGATGATGATAATAATGATGATAATAATAATGATGATGAGGATTATGATGAATAGTTTAGAGCAAGCGTAAGAAAGCAAAACAAGCTACACAAACAAAAATGAGTGATCATCTAGTACTTAAATTTGTATCGCCTGTAGCTACGGCGTATGAAATAGCTAAATCTCAATGGGAAAATGACACCAAGAAGGCGAAAATGTTCTTTGGTTGGTGGGAGCGACAGTACCCATTACACAGTCTATAAGATTGGATGCATGCTAGCGGGAGACGAGACATTGACCCTTCTGCAGCTAAACACGTATGGGTTGAACATGAAAAACAGAAATTAAGAAAAAAGGATAGACGTAAAGGTATAAAAAGAGGGACCCCATACGAACAGTACCTTCGAAATTAGAACAGAACGAAACATATTCTTTATTAACAGCGTTATTCGACTTCAGTCAAATACGGAATACAGATTCAAACTTATGCGGGTTGTATTGCGTATATTACATTATGAACCGATGTTCTGGACGAAAATGAAAGACACTTTAAAACCGTTTGACGTGCATTGCAAGAAGTTGAATGATGACTTTATTTTGTCTGATTTTAATTGATACATGTAGTCTGTATTAGTGATACAAACTTTGGCAATAAAAGATTGAAAGAACAATATGTCTTTGTTATTCATAACCCATACATTTGAATTTGATTTGACAGAAAAGATGAAGCGTTGGTAGGTGTGATGGTGTACACAAATAAAACAACATATTCCTTTATTGTATTTTATTTCTTCAACATCGTTTCACAAATTGATATCATGCTTTTCAATAAGCGTCTCTAGCAGAACTGCATGCTGAAGAGCATGATATCAATTTGGCACGTTACATGGTCATTCAGCCTTGTAGTTTCTGTTTTTGGTAGTCCAGGTGGTACATTCAGCTTCACTGGTTTCTTTACAACGTTTGCATACGTGTCTTCATCCATCAGTTTTCTCTTTTTAGTAGCTGGACTTTCTGTCTCAAACATTTTCACGTAAACGGTCTTGTTCTGGGTTGCCCGATTTCAAGTCTACCACCAAATAACCGTGTGGTCTAGATGTTGCGTTTTCAAAGCGTTTCATAAAGATGGTATGGGAGGAAGGATATATCCTTCTTGCCAATGTAGCTACTTGCTGTCTATCAATAGGATTATTAAATAGCACCAGATACTGAGTATTCAAAGCGATATCTATGCAGACTTTACCTTGAGGAAACAAATTTTGGGTGAGATATACGACAGATATGTTCCTGTGGTGACTGCCCTTGGTAAAGAGATCAGCAATTCTTTGATCGCATTTAGCTTCGGCCATCAAGTCGTCAAAGACCAGCAGGTTCCTTTGATTGACATTTATATATTGGGAATCGTTTAGGTAGTCTGGAATACCGTGTACAAATTCGACCCCGGGAATTTCACGCTGAAGTTCATCATACAAAGGTTGCCATTGTCCAAAACACCATATGATACGCTGAGGCTGAGGTCTAACTAGATTTGATAAGAGTAGTTTTCTTGTCCATTCAGTTTTTCCACTACCACTAGGTCCTGAAACGACCATAGAAAGTGGTTGTTGAAATGTCATCACTTTTGAAGTGTTCAATATTTGTAATGATGGTGAATAATTCCCAGTGTCGTCGTCACTCCAATGTTTATTACGTTGATGTCTTAGCATGGCGTCGCGCCTAGAGAATGACTGGTAACATAGAGGGCACTTATTCATTTGTGAAGCAGATGTAAAATTATTTTCAAAACACTGCTTTGTGTTTTTACAAATTTTAAATGCCATTCTTACGTTTTAAGACATATTTTGCTGTCAGAATTATTGTCAGTAATGGTGGTGGTGGTGCAATGGTTGTTGTTATTTTTATAGTTGTATTTCTAGTCTTTGTGTCAATATTTAATAGGAGGCTGATAAGCCAATCTACTCCTGAATACCTAGAGATGTTTTGAGAGATAACATTGATTTTGCAGGTTTTTTTTTTGGATATTGTTATTAATTAGTGACATATGACACCAAATATGTGTTAATTGGTTTGGAATTTGCACTCTTTGTAAGTAAATTGAAGTAGCTACACAACAAAGCTAATTTCATGCAGCTGTGTAGTACAGTCATTTTTAACAGACAGTTGAATTAAAGACACAAAACAAATAACCATAATCTCCAATCAGATTTTGTTTTGGCTAAACAACATTTATAAAATTCTAAATTTTATCATGCACAGACCTAAACAACAAATAAGAACATTTCTTAAAAATAATTCTAAATAAATATTGTCATTTTCTAACACTGATTTTACTCAGTTATATGCATACAGGCAATCAAAACGCATCAAAATAAAGTTATTTCTCATAAAACACGAGCTGTCGGAGGACAGCAACGCTCGACTATTCAACAGCCTTGTCGATTGAATGAATAAGAAAGTCGAAAAAGGGGCATAATTTAGTAAAAAAGCAAAATAGGGTTATGGAACCTGCATAGTGCTTATCAGCTCATGACAGTGGACAAGTGTATGAAGTTTCAATCAATTCCCGTAAGTGGGTACTGAGATACCATCTTACATATAAGAATTTAACCAAAAACTCCTAAGTTGAAAAAGGGGCATAATTTTGTAAAATGCGAAGTTGAGTTATTGACCCTTTGCACTGCATGTCATATCATGACAGTGAACAAGTGTGTGAAGTTTCAATCCTTTCCCATTAGTGGATACTGAGATACCAGCTTACATATAAAAACTTAACCAAAAATGTTGAAAAAGGGGCATAATTTTGTAAAAAAGCAAAATAGAGTTATGGGACCTACTTTGTGAATGTCAGATCATGACAGTGAACAAGTGTGTGAAGTTTCAATCCATTCCCATTAGTGAGTACTGAGGTACCAGCTTACATACAAAACCTTAACCAAAAAAGTCGAAAAAGGGGCATAATTTTGTAAAAAAGCAAAATAGAGTTATGGAACCTGTACAATGTAAGTCAGTTTATCACAATTAATAAGTGTGTGAAGTTTCAATCCATTCCCACAAGTGGTTACTGAGATACCAGCTAACATACAAAACCTTAACCAAAAATTTCTAAGTCAAAAAAGGGGCATAATTTTGTAAAAAGCAAAATAGAGTTATGGAACCTGTGCAATGTAAGTCAGTTTATCACAGTGAATAAGTGCGTGAAGTTTCAATCCATTCCCACAAGTGGTTACTGAGATACCAGCTTACATACAAAACCTTAACCAAAAATTTCTAAGTCAAAAAAGGGGCATAATTTTGCAAAAAAAGCAAAATAGAGTTATGGAACCTGTGCAATGTAAGTCAGTTTATCACAGTGAATAAGTGTGTGAAGTTTCAATCCATTCCCACAAGTGGTTGCTGAGATACCAGCTTACATACAAAAACTTAACCAAATCGGGACGCGGACGCGGACGCCGACGCAGACGCCGACGATGCGGACGCCGACGCATGGGCGAGTCCAATAGCTCTACTATTCTATGAATAGTCGAGCTAAAAAGTGTTTGTATTTACTATGAAGATGTAATAAAATGAAAATAAATGAATATTTCAACTATCGTAGACAGAAACTATAAGTTTGAAAATGGGATTATTTTGGACTAATTTTCCGATATGAAAATTTGAATTTTGAAACAATTTTGTAGAGTTTCTAAATTGTCAAAATGATTGAGTTATTATTAACAGTTTATTCTATAGATCAAGATTAACAACAAATGAACAATTAAATAAATAAATAAATAGATACCTACGAAGATGATTTTACTTTTTCATACACCTATGAGCATTGTCATATCGCATAGGTAAAGATGAAAGATCTCGTGTGCATGAGTGGAAGAAAGCTTAATCTTACATGTAAAAGAAAATATTTTAGTTCTTTTCTTTTCATTATGATATAATCCACAATTCTACCAGTTTTGTCCAGGATGTGTTATGTGCATCGTCACGACGAAACTATTTGACAATGTTCACGCGGTATGAAAATGTAAAATAATTTTATGAGATTTTTTTTGCATTTCGGTATGATGCGTACACATTCTTTTTGTGCGGTAATTATGTACGTCTGTCTTTATTGAAGTGTATTTTTATAACAATACTCAATTATTTACAATTCATTTTTTTTCAAAACTCGAATGTTTAGATCGGTACTTATAAAGAATATACTCAACGCCTTTTCTAGCTCCATAGCTGGGTTCTTATTTTTATCTCTGCTACATTTTGACAGATCAGAAGATCCCGCAGATGGAATTATTTGCCGTGTAGCGACGAACGACAAAGTTTATATTTTTGGGTTGCGTTATTTCAATTGACATTGCTTAGTGAATCTTCGTTTATATTTATTTATTCATCTTTTTACTTATTCTTTTATGTTTCGATCATATAAAGAATCATGAGTAATTTTCAGGCTTCAAGAAATCACAAATTATAACTTGAATGACGCTCGCTTTTACAGCTTTCTTCAGCGAAAGCATTTATTTTTTCACAACATCCGCTTTTATTTATGTTTTAAAAATGTGATGCAACAAAACATTTGATTGGTCTAATTAGTTAGAAAGGACTAAAATGGTTTATTTAAGACCAATGAAATGTGACGACTGAAAGCGTCACGCGGAATTCAGAGCTATTACTATAAAGACGCATGTATGCGGCGTGCGGTTTCCAGATGTAGATAACAACACCGCCTAAAAGCGGCACGCGGTATACAGATAAAAATCGGCCGACGCATCAATGCGTCACGCGGGCAGAATAAGTTAAGGTAAAATAGAGAAAAATGGAAACTTCTCAGGTCGCTCCACACGACAAACACGAAAATGTTGCAGGCTCGGTTAAGTTGTATTCCGATGATACTTGCGGTGTGATTTATGAAACGTCTCAAATCCACCAGGATTTCTATATCTCTGTTGCAGACAGTAATATATACGTTTTGCTGTATCTCGAACTGTTTCATATAGTGGCAGGCAGTCTGGTTTCCATTCACTTCAATTTCATAATCTACGTATGTAGTTGAATTCGTAGTCGCAAACGCTAAAGCGAAAGGCAATGCGAAAATAACAATAAGTATAATCGTGCATATTATGATTGCTTTTTGTCGTTTGATGATGACATTTGACTGGCGAGAGTTTTCCATACTATAAGTTTTGACGTCTAAAGTCAGACTGATTTGACTGACTAAAGCGTGTTCTAATATACACGCTTCGAAGAGCCTCATTTTCAAAGCAAGGCTTATGTAAAAAAAGGAGTGATTTCATTGGCTAGTTAAAAATAGAAATTCTAGTTTGGAACAGCTTTGAACCAAACTATCGCGCAAATGACAAGTTTTAACATGTAAGCTAGCCTTCCTTTGAGAATTTGAACCAATCAGAATGCGTCATATCGCTAGCCAATCAGAGCATTGCTATAAGCTTTACTGACTAATCAGAACGTTGCTTTGGCTCTATTTATCATATTTCTCCCTGTAAATTCATTCACTGCCATTTTGGATATATCAAAGTGTAAGGATCGGGTAAGCTTACTTTGGCATAGTTCTCGCATGAGTGATTTGACTTCCGGTTTAAGTTTATTGCATTATAGTACTTATCGAGACCTTTGGTTAGATGCCCTACATACTTTTGTTCAATAATGGAGGAGTTAGCCGGGTTTTAACGCTTGAGTGATTTTGGCTCATTATTCGGTGCCTTTTGGAAATACGATGATCAAAGTATACATTTTCCGAATCTTCTTGAAGAGACCTTTCCAACGATACCAGGTTCGAGTCTGGGAACGCGCAGAAAATGTGAATTTTACGCATGATTGATTTTACTTCCGGTTTGAGTGTACCAACTTATAGTACTCGTCCAGCCCTTCAGTTAGATACCCAACATGCTTAGGTTATCTTTAATAATAAAGGCGTGAAGCCGGGTGTTTCTGGATGAATGATTCCGGTTTTAACCTCAATATCTGGAAAACGGATAGAGATCGACACATAATAGTACATATTTTCTGAACCTACTCGAAAAGATCTTTCTAACGGTACCAGTCCCGAGCCTGTACGATGATTTTGAAATTTAATGACTTCATTTCCGGTTGGCACCTAGTTTACGGTGAAGTGCACACTATAGGCTTTTCGAAAATGTCAGACACCCAAAATGTAAAAATGGATCCAAAAACGTCTTATTTTTGATGATTTTTAGCAACCTTCTCAAAAAGTACCTAACCTGTTGTAAACTCTAAATGGTCGTTGAAAATGTTGGCAATTTTTTTAGAAAACTATCAAAATGTTCTTTAACATCATATTATTAATGGTATGAAAGAGGCACTAACACCCGAGTTCCAAGTCGAGGAATTTAATGTGTTTTTCCAATACTTGCTCCGATAGGCATCGAGTGCATTGTCACGCGTCAAGTCAGGAAACTTAATGAGTTTTCCACGTGTATTCAGAAAGGCAGAAAGTGCACTTTCACGCTTCAGCGCTATTCCGGAAAAGATAATGAGTTTACCACATGGATTCGGAGAGGCAGAAAGTGCACTTTCACGCCTGAGTGCCAAATAGAGAATTTATTATTTATGACTTTTTCATCCGGTACAAATTTACGCATGAATACCAAAGCTCAACCATCAAAAACTCGTTTGATTAATGACCATCGCTATGGGTATACAGTACCTAATAATAGTTGCACCGAGGTCGGAAGTTCATTTTAAAATTAGACTATGAGTTCATTTGAATGACCTCTTGTTAAAACAGATACATGGTCATTTACTTAGTGGACGCCTAGGAGGAAACATCGTAAGCAACAAAAGTAGCCTTTTATTTCCAGTTAACATTACTTCTAACGTAGCTATCTTAAATAAAGCTTTATGTTTTTAATTTAAAAAGTGATACATATTTTACTTTAGATTATTATTAATAAGTTCTTTGTTTACCATACAATGTAATTATTCAATTAGGTCATAGATAAATCTGTATGTTCAAATATAATTAATATCTATTTGATTTTCTTGAAATATTTTGTTTTCGTGTTATCTCCCCGTCTAGGGCTGAGCACCAGACCCTCAATGTGTGCGATTATGCCTTAGATTGGTATATAAGTCAGCTCTATATACTTCTGGGAGACATTTTCTATTAACAAAACATAAAGTCCTTTTCACTATGACAGTCTTAAAATAGATTTATAACGATAATTTCTATTTATAACATTGTGAAGTCATTCTTAAAATAGAAAGATGATGTCACTTTAAAAATAGAATTCAAAATGGCCGCAGCGCATGACGTCATTCTCACGCATGTGCACTCGTGGCGCCCAAGAGACGGATATACTACTGGTGTCTTTATCTTAGATGAAGGATAAGTTATTTCACAAGTTTCATAATCATCCATAGTTCTGCATTGTGGTTTTATTTGTTTGGTTTCAGTTTAGCACCGTCTTTCAAGTGTTTCAGTTATGTAACGGCGGGCAGATAACCGAACCAGTGTTCCTGGATTCTGTACCAGTACTGCCAACTTCTTCTCATTAATCCGAGGTGGATGACGAATGATTTCAGACACAATGTCTTTAATTTAATCGTCACGGAGAACATACGCCTCGCTCGGGGATTGAACTCACGAATGCTTATGCGAAAGGTTGACATTCGTGCAAATACAGTTTAAATTTAGTTATTATTAAGTTGTTGACATCAGAGATCTATATTTAGAATGGCATCAGAGGTTGAGGTCAGTTTCTTTGTTTAGAATAACATTAGGATTTATTTTGTAATGAAGTTAAATTGGAGGGGTTTATGTAGAAGGGTTGAGTATAAGGGTGTACTTATAATTCCTTAAAGCGACGTGGTATAGTATCCGCCTAAGGTTAAATAGTGGTCTCGGGTTCGATTCCCGGTCAGGGCTGAGGTAACTTCAGTTTGTTACATATAAATATAAAAAAAGAGTATTTATGCTGGAAATGTTTAACTTAGTGTATAGATGAGAACACCCATGTTTACTTAAAACAATAAACGTTTAAAATCACTGAACTTAACGTTTAGTTACCATACTTTAACCTGATAAGTGAATATTTATTCTCACATTATAAAACGTCTGACTTTATCAAAAATGTTGCTAAATTATTTCACATAATAATCAGGCATATTTATCCAATACTGTTTTACAAATGAATCAATTTGTAATCATCAATCATTTTGCTAATAAGTAATATTTAAGTAGATATATCTACATTTAAAATGGTAAAACATAATACAAAAATAGATTTTTACTCCCCAATCTCCCGCGACTAAATGGTTCTAGTGCTAAGCCTATTAGTTATAAATCCGCGTTTAACAATCAATGAATAGACGTATTGATTTAAGACTTGACGAACAAAAACATAGTGTAAACATGCAAAGTTAATCCCTCTACAAGTCAAAATACTGGACACGGTACAGTAAGAATAAGTACACCAGTATCTGAAAAATAAAAGGCATTTCACTTTCTTACATTCAACCTTATGATAAAAAGTAATACATTTTAGACTGATGATAAATTTTTATATTGAAATAAAACCATGTTAAGGAGGTAGGTTACCTTTATATTTGTATGTGCGCATGTCCAACCGGAAGCTAACGTGACGATTTACGACGACGTTTACGACAAACTAAATGTGTTTGTATATTCATTCTTCTGAAAACAAATCATAGACCTGTCTTCGATCTGACGCTTTATGGTTTAATAATGCAGAAATAGTGAATAAATTGCCGCAGAAACGCTTCAGAACAATGTTGCCTTAAAATGACGTCATTGACGTCATGACGTTACGTGTCAGTTACCGCGCAAAATTAATAGCTTTTATCTTGAAAGAAGGTAATTCTGTGCATTTTCTTTATTCAAACTATTTTCAAGTAACCATTATTTGCTGAAATATTTTTTATGAATCTTTTGCTCTGAATAATAATCAATATTTTGCCTCTTTTATGTAGTTATATTGAAATGTTATGCGGAATGTAAGAAAATGGATGATGGTAACCAATGTTATTTGGAATATAGTTGGGTGAGAGGTTACTTGTTACGGTCATTTTCAAATAAAAAATCTAGCAGTTTGATTTGTAATACTTATTTTACAGGTTCCGTTGATAATTTGTTACTTAAATACTAAAACTAAGATCTAAAATTGTTCAAATTTCAGTAGAAAATTGTGGTTTCTTGAATTAAATTGATGTTACCATGGAAACGAAGCCCGTGACCTATGTATCTAAATGTAAAATTCAAAAGCGTTGACACTAGTCTATTTAAGAAACACAGCTTCGGCTTTTTATTTTCATTTCAACAATATCCATGGGAATAAAAGTAGCATGCTGAACGATTTTTCCATGAAAAATGCCAGACGAGGGGTACTGCTGTAAGTATTCTAAGCTTAGAAATTTGTTTGAATAAATGCAGATAACACGAAAATATAACTTACGTTAGAAATAATATGTTTTAAAGCTACATCAACTAGAAAGATAATCTTATTCAATATTATTTTATAAGAAATTACGACAAAAAGCAAGATATAAGCCATTTTAAACATCTCTGTTGCCATGGTTACTTTAAACTTTAAGAAAAATAGTGTACCATGTATAGTGCTTGGTATTTTGCTAATAATATTACCCAAATATTCCATGTTGGTCATTAACAGAATGGCACTGAAGCCGTCGAAAACCCCTATTTTTATACATAGTTGTTCAAACATGAGAGAAAATGTGTTACCATGGAAACACGAGCCCCGCGACATATACATTTTAAGCTTATATTAGAAAGCTAACGTGCATACTAGTAAAGTTATAGATTATGCTGACTTCTACGGATATCAGTGAAACTAAAATACACTGAAAAGTGTTAATATCCGTATTTTCCTTCTTCTTTCAATATGAAATACCTTTGGAGGGTCATGTTCTTCAAACATGGATAAAAAATGAACTTGAAGGGACAGAGACAAACGAAACTGAGATTTTAGCAGTTAAAACTTCATATTACACGAAATACAAAAAGATGCTGCGGCTCAACTAATTTGAATTTACCCTTGTAACAAGGTAACCTACCTCCTTAAGGTTAATAAACGAAAAAAAATGTATATGTATAAAAGAAAAAGAATGTCCCCTCCCTTTACAACCGTTTAAGCATTTAAATTAATTCAATAGTAATTGATAGAACTAATTAATTCTCGAGTTATGACTTTTTGATGGATTTTTAAATTAAAGTTTCAAAGCACTACAAAGGGATGAACGTTTGCATGTTTACACTCTATTTTTTACCTGTCTAGACTTAAATCAGTACACCAAATAAGATTTTTTCCATGTTTTGACCTAGGCAACCAGTTTTTGAGCAAAGAGTACCTTGTTTCAAAATCTCACACAATGTCAGTACAATTTGACAAAAATTGTAACCTTGTGAAATTGTGAACGACGGTCGTTGACGGACGACGGACACAGGTCTACCAAAATAGCTCTCACTGAGCACTAAAAGTTCGGTTCCGTAGCTCCTGTGTTGAATAATATGCCTAATCAATTTTATGACGGTCGTTCAATACTTCTGACGGACAGAGGGACGGACGCACAAACAAAGCCATATCTATGTCTCCCACCGCATAATGGTATCATCTGTAAAATACCTGCATTTTACAATATTATTATACCCCCACCAAACATGTTTGGAGGGTGTGAGGGGACTATATAGGAGTCAGTTTTGTCGCGTCACGTCGCCTCTCGTCGCGTCCCGAAATCTATATCTCAGTCACTACCAAATGGATTTGATTCAAATTTAAATAGATGTTTCACCTTATCACCCACATCATATGACACAATGTGCATAACTCTGACACCAATTTTTCAGGAATGATGCCCCCTTTTACTTAGAATTTAAAGTTAATTTTGATGCATTTTCACTATATCCCAGTTATTACTAAATGCCTTTGTTTCAAACTTGAAGTAGTTGTTTCACATCATCACCCACATCATAGGACACAAGATGCATAATTCTTGCACCAATATTTCCTAAATTATGCCCCCTTTTTGCTTAGAATTATACTTATATATTGTTTTGATACACTTTATCAGTACCTCTCAGACTCTTATTATTTGATATTTTTTAAAACAGAATCAAGCTATTGTGCAATATTCATTCACCATTGGAGTCATTAAACACTCCAGTGACAGTTCTTGACAGATTTAAATGTGCTTGGTACACAGTTGTAACATCATAAAATACAGGTAAAGTTCGACTTTGGGTAAAAACCACCAATTTTATATGTAGTTATGGCCCCACTCCAACTTAAAATTTGTCAAACTCATGGTTGCCGGACAATAACTCACAAAGTCTTGACAGATTTAGATAAATTTTGGTACACATGTGTGACATTATAAAATACAGGTCAAGTTTGATTTAAATTACACCTTCTTGTGGCCATGTCTTTCTTATGGCTGCCATTCTTCTGTGACAAGACCGTATTGTGGGGTTATTCGTCACTCCTGTGACAGTTCTAGTTACAGCTGTAAAAGATCTTTAAGTGGACAATGACCAAAAATACAGTTTCAATTTACAGAGGTCTCAAAAGGATAGCTGTAAACATTTTAAAGTTTAAAGTTACAGCTGCAAAACTGTCTTGTCTCAAAATTACAGCTATAAATAATTCTGGAGGTAAACAAGAATATATTCAGCCATCTTTAATGCATTTTGGCCGGATATAACTAAAATTTCAGACACCACATCATCTTAAATATTTGAATTTGAACTGTAATGGAGAAAGTGTAATTGTTCAAACATTTAATACAGCTATACAAGGGCATAATAAGCACAGACTATAATGATTTGATATTTGAAGCTGGTGAGTTTAAAAGAAATAATTAAAAAGTTATAATATGTATGTAATATATGTGACATCATACACATAGTTTCTACTTTGCAAATCCTGAATTTCGCATTTTCAATACTTAAGAAATAATTTATAGCAAAAGAGTGCTTTAACACTATTTTATGCACGATTGGTGGTTATTTGAACGACGTATTATACCACCCGAGTGCAAAAATAGTATTAAAACACGCTTGTGCTATAAATTATTTCGATTCTAATATGCCCTTAATCTAAAACAATAGATAAAATATAGAAGCGCTCTTTCTTGGTCGCAACAAAAACAACGTTAACGTGACGTCATTCTAGCGTAAGAGTGTTTTAACAGAGACAAGCATATTAGAATATAAACATATTCCATATTGTTCTTTATTTACTAGTTCATTTATTTTGCTTTTTTCGTAGTAATAGCTACCCTTTCTATAAAATTGTAATTCATTCCAAAACCGTTTGTACCTTTGCTTTCGTCCCTTAAAATAATACTCTCTTTTTCATCACCTTTAACATGTCTGCAGCTGTAATTTTTAGCAATATTTACAGCTGTAACTTTTTCATTTTTACAGCTGTAAGATTTTTACAGCTGTATCAAATTTGCATAAATCGATTTGTTTTACAGTCGTTTTACAGCTGTAAAATGCGATCTGCAGATGTAAAATCGATGTTGTTATATATAATTTACAGGTGTAAATTTGAAATGATCACGAATGTAATTTTAAACAAAAATACAGGTCTTTTACAGCTGTATTTCCAAACAGATTTTTTCCTTTTACACATAATATAAACAAATTAAACTGAGATTGTCCCCTTGAAAAATCGGTCGTCCTAAGTGTTCACACTCCTCTTCGTCTAAAAAATCCTGACTGCTTTAAATTTTTATTCAAGGTATTTGCTCACACAAAAACATTAAGGACTGATCAATAAACATGCGGAATGACCACTATCATTATTATGTATTACATGTGTTTTAAAATGAGTATCGTACTTGTACATCCGATTGATACTACATCGAAGCATTTGTCCATAATATTGTATTATGTTATACGACATAAAACACTGGCTCACTTTTTGTATGATAATATCTGCTGTACCAATTGTAAATATAGTCGTTTTAATCAAATATGATATCGTCAAGTAAAATATTTTGATGATAAATCATTGCATGAACGCCAATGTGTAAGTTTTGTGACGGCGAATCTCTTTACCAAAGACTTTTAACGTGTAGTCTTAGTTACATTATGCTATTTAAACTTTCCCCGTAACGCTACAAAACAAGGAAACAACAAAAATCCTTTAACACAAGCGCCATCCAGAGCATTTAGCAACCAAATTAAAAAGACGTCAAAAAGTTGTTGTTTCAAATTGAAACTTCAGCTAGAAATTGTATACACTTCGCTGCTGCTTTAAAGTAAACCTAAAAAACAATCTGACGTTAAAATGTAATTGTGACATTGAAATGATCATTTGAAAGACGTAAAGAGTACCTAATTGTATCCGGTTTAATAGCGTTAACGCACATTTTATTTGTTTAGCATTAAAGCATCTGTCGGGATTTTGCTGATGTTTATACACGATGAAATAATCTTACAGCTTAATAATTTATACGTCTTATCTGCAACAAGTACTGTCAAAGACATAACTTGTTTGAAAACTATCTGTAGCAAATCCGAACCATAAGTAAATCTGATATATACTGGCATGTTTCAGGACAAGATAAACCAGTAACAATTATTGACACTGCTAAAACTGAAGTTTCTGAAGACTTTTGTCACGAACTGGAGACTATACTTAAGGAGCATGGCATAAGAGTAACAAGCAGCGAAAACCTAGGTGGACAACTGGTGCCCTTACTCGTGATTTGTATGAATGATACCAGAATAAAGTCAGACATAGAAGCGGCGCTGGAAAAAGTCTGTTGTATGTATTTCAGCTCTTCATTTTCATAAGAAATATAATAGTACAACTCATATAGTTACCACTTTGCTTCATGTTTCTTTGTATTCTGGGCACATGATATGAGCAATCTAGGAATTGTTTGAAAATGTTGGCACGTGTCCGTTACAAAATTCAACGAAATCTATAATGTTTTTGTAGATCTATATGTAAATATTTAACAATAACTCGTGTACAGTATAATCAAAACTAAAACGAAAAATAAACTCTAAACAAAACAGAGTTAGATTATAGATAGATTTATTTCTGCATAAAATGTATAAAACAAGGCATCACAAGACATTATCCATGAAAACAGAAACAAACATGTGATAATGATCCATGTCAACTACATTATATACAAAGGATGACACAAAAAAAGAGACATGGAATCTCTTATTTCCATTGTGGTCATATGTTCATTGCAACAGCCTTTTAAAACTTCATTTATTTATAAATCAAATAAGATTAGCTTTTGTAACTATTCCGACACTGTAGCTTGACAAACACATTTAAATATATTGTAAAGGATACTAGAAACAAATTTCTTCTTCGTATGTTTATCTCTCAGCTTACATATACATTATCATGGATGGTCGATGTAAATTGTTAAATTTTACCTAATTGTACAAGAATATGAATAAGATGTCAAGGTTTCAATGAATAAAGAAGTGAATGTTCATGAGTTGCAAAATAATGACACTTTGAAAATTACTTTCTTTACGCACACCTTTTTTCTTCCCTTCATTTTTGTTGGGTTTAACGTCGCAGCGACACAATTATTAGTCCTATGGCGACTTTCCAGCATTGATGGTGTAGGAAGACCCTAGGTGCCCCTCCGTGCATTATTTCATCACGAGCGGGTACCTGGGTAGAACCACCGACCTTCCGTAAGCCGGCTGGATTTACGCACAACTTAATGTCAAACATACGTTTGAACATATTCCATTGATACAAATTGGAAATTTGAATTCAGTATGATTTATTGCACTGAACTATAAGAAAAGGCCAGGCCCTAACTCTTTTCTCTCATTCGAACGTTACTGCCTTTTTTTACATTTTAAGGTCATAGATAACCCTTTTTTGAAAAGTTTCGGCCTTATGATGCAATGCACTTACAGATTTGTCATATGTACGCACGGGCGCGCGGACGCTACGTACGTTCGGACTGACACGGAAAAAATTAAATTGTAATAAGCTCACTTTAGCTCTAAGGAAAGGGTGACAAGACACAAAAATGTTTCATGTTTGTACTGTATGAAATACGGTTAGGATTCATATGTTCATTGCAAATTTGGACGCAATTGTTTCGAGGTTTTCTTTGCAAATTGACTATTGTACTGGTAATAGAATCTATAATTATAACTTCTTTTATGCAAGAGTCCCGTGATGATATTGATCCATAACTATTATGTATGCTGAAAGTACAAACATGATCCTTCTCCTAGAAAAAGTCGAATATGACCCAAAATACAATGCCTTTTTTAGATTTCATAGAGTTTTCGATAGTTTGTATTATCTACTTTTGAGAATAGAATGGAAAGAAGAAACAGTACATTTTAAATATTGTCCTAACATATTCTATTTTGTCTTCAGTTGATAATTACAGCAAAGCTGCCTTTATAACGGTACACTCTAAATCTAAAGACCATTTCACCGTCGGAGATTCACATAGGGAGCTGGACGCTTTGAAAACCGAACACAAAAAATACGCAAAAGTTACTTTTGCAACCGACTGGGCGTTCAAGAAGGGGTGCAAGACAAGGAACAGTGATCAAGAGAACAAAATCATAGAATTTCTGAAAGGGGAGACCAGAGTGTAGAAAAAGCGATAAAGATTTCAAAAACTGTTCAAAGTAAATGAAGCGGAAATTGAGTACATTTAAAAACAAAGGTATTTGTATTAATATGTAAACCCATTTAGGAATTACACTTAAACACTTGCTTAATGCCTTCTTTAAAAGAAAAATAGCTGCCAATGCCGAAAACTGATACCAATTCTATTACTGCGCTTGTTCCATAGAATTGTCTTATAGATTTGATTGTAGAACATGAAAGGATTCTATGTTAGGTGGATATAAAAATAATAGTTTTGACGGTTAAGCGTGACCCAAGCAGTACATTTTATCTATATAGTACTTTTTTACATGTATATATTATAAACATTAAATCATAAAACATTATAAAATACAAACGATTACAAAACTCAGAATGATAAACCGATATTTTTACATAAACAATGCAAGAAAATCAAAATTAAAGATATTAAACCCAAACCAGACAAACATTATGTAAATTCAATAAATACTGTCACTAACGATCTTCCATAGAAACCATTGTATATAACAGCACGGACGCTTTATGCATTTGATAACGGATGTGTACGCAACATACCTATAAACAATCGATTTATTCTGTTACAACCGATCAAGTTATCCATTTGTTGTATTGCATACTCATAAACAGAGGTTGACTTCAATGCTTTAATGAAATTTGAATTTATAGAGAAATCATTGGAGATTCTTGAAAATAAGTTGTTTAAACATATTTCTATGTTAACATGCGGCCCAAGTGTCCCAGTTTGAAGAATCTTAATAAGATGGAGTTTAAAGGAATTTCTTTAACTTTTATGGCCCCTACAAAGGGCCAAGACACTATTTCAGACATAAAATTTTAGAGGAGAACTTATAACGACTCTACAGAATGCTAAAAGGCGACAAGTGTCTCCATTTGAATAATTGTGAGAATGAACCTTATCATGATGTGACAGACCCAGTTTGGTTAAGGTCCATCAAATGGTTCATAAGGAAATGTTATAAAAAGTATTTCTAGTAGCCCCTTAAAGGGACCGAGTGTTCCGCTATGAACAAACTTGAATGAAAATCTTAAATTGACGCTATATACAAAGTTTATGAACAGCTGTCGAATGTTTTATAAGGAGAAGTCGTTTCAAGGTATTACTACTGTTAGCTCTAGCGTCCCCTTTATGAGCCGAAGTGCACCAGTTTCAGAACATTTGAGTGGAGATTTATCGATAATGCTACAGACTAAATTTGATGAAGATCCATCAAATGATTCTTGATGAAAAGTTGTTTACAGGTGTTTTTCTATTTGTGACACTAGCGCCCCTTAAAGAAGCCAGGTAGTCCCATGAGAATACATTTTTGAGGGATCCTTACAATAAAGCTAAAGACCAAGCTTGATGAAGATCCATTATGCGGTTCTTGAGAAGATGTTGTTTAAACAAATAGCTATGTTGACCTACGGCGATCCCTAAAAGGGGCCAGTGCCACGATTTTAAGACATAATACAATGATTCTTCAGACAAGTTTAATGACGATTTATCTAGCTGTTTATGAGATTTTGTTTAAAGATTGTTCTATTTTTAACCCTAGTGGACCCTTAAAGGGGCCAAAAACCCCTTTTCTGAACAAAATTGAGAGGAGAATTTATAACGATGCTACAAATCCTAAATGGGGAACCTTATAATGATGGGACATACCAAGTTAGATTTAGGTCCATCAAACGATTCACGAGGAAATGTTGTTTTAGGTGTTTCTATTATTATATCTAGTGGCCCTAAAAGGGACCAATTGTTCCCCTATGAATAAATTTAAGAGAGGACTTTATATTCATACTACATACAAATTTTGATGAAGAGCTGTCCAGTGTTTCGTATGGAGAAATCGTTTAAATATAATGTAAAATCTGCTAAATAAGCGTATACGCTTATAATAATTTTAGTGACACTTTTATGCGCCTATTTTTAATATGCGCTTATACTTAAGCCAAAACTATGCGCTTATATTTGATCTGCGCTTATAGACAATTTTTGATATATTAGGAATATTGACAGTGCTTTCCTTGGTTGAGAAAACGAAAGTAAAACTCGCGCAGTGAACTACTTCTTTTTATTGCTTGGGCCTACAGTATTCATACATAATGAAAGCATAATGAACTACAATTTGCAAATAATGTTCAATCTCTCGGACCATTCAAAATTGTTCAACACTAATATTGTAGCATTTTATCCATATTCTTTTCACAGACGCAAACAACTTTTCTGGTATTCAATCTTTTACTTTTATTTACTGTAAACATTTTGTATTCAAAAAGCATGATTGTCGTAAACAATTAACGTTTTATCAGACCATAGACGTTAAAATCTTTTAACACCCATCGGCTATTCAAAAGGTAAGAACACTTGTCACCTGTATTTATGTTAAACAATTATCCCGGTATAATACCGTTAATTGCGCCTTTTTGCTGCATATGTTGTTTCTTTACCATTAATCGGATATGCGCCTACTTTCGAGACAAAATTATGGTAAGGGCATGACATGCGCTTATTACCCCATACGGAATAACGGTAAGGTCGTATGCGCTTATATTCGAATGTGCGCTTATTTACCAGATTCTACAGTATTTCTTTTGTTAGCTCTAGCGACCACTTAAAGAGCCTCAGTGCACCCATGTCAACATATTTGAGAGAAGATTTAACAATAATGCTACAGACCAAGTTTGAAGAAGATCCCTCTAGTGATTCAGGGGGAAAAATGTTTACAGTGTTCTATTTGTAACTCTAGCGGTCCCTAAAAGGGTTCAAGTGCTCCCATTTGAACACATTTTTAGGGGATCTTAATATGATGCTACAGATCAAACTCGATGTAGATACATCAAGTGGTTCTTGGGGAAAAGTTGTTTAAAGTCTTTTTTTCTATTTTTAGCTTTAGCGACCCTAAAATGGGACCAAGAACCCCAATTTGGAATAAAATGAGAAAAGACTACTAATGATGCTACAGACCGAGTCTGATGCGATTCTATGAAGTGGGTTACGAGAAAGAAGTCGTTTTAGGATTTTCTTCTTTTAGCTCTGACTGCCCCTTAAAGGGATCAAGCAGAACTTTTTGAACAAAATTGAGAGAGGGGGGGGGGGGAGCAGGCTTATTGCAGTACTAGGGGTATAGTACTGAAGTACCAGTACCAGTACTTGCACATTTATGCAGTACCAGTACCAGTACTAAATTTTGTCTGAGTACTGCAGTACCAGTACTTTTATTTTACGAGTAATGCAGTACCAGTACCAGTACTTTCTTGAGGTCAATTGTTATGGGTACTTGCAATAAACTGACTCATCATAAAACATTACATTTTCTCAGCTATTTTATTTTATTTCTAGTGCATATTACATCATATACTCCTCCCTGTGCTTGCACTGTAATATTGAAAAGCAAACATGATTGACAAACTTCATTGAAGACAAAGGCTTAAGTGTGTTTGTTTGTTTTGGGTGGCAGCATTTTTATGCAAAGATAACAATACAGTTAATTACCACACTTATGTGCATAATAGATATCTGTGAATACAACTCAAATGATATGTTCTGACACAAAAATAATTTGCCAATGTTAATTTGCCACGCCAATATGTGGCAAAAACAGCAAGTACTTCTGTACACGCTATCTTAAAAATTCTTTCACAAAATAAAAGTACTTCGAATTCTCATGCAGGCAATACTTTTCAATTTGATTTTATGCCACTAACAAAGCAGCAGTCAACATTAAAAACTTAACTTTCCCATGGGAAATGCTATTTTCCCATAGGAATGCGGTCTTTTCCCATGGGAAAATGACTTTCCAATCGGAAGAACATGTGATAAATTTTCCCATGGGAAAATGGATTTCCCTGGGGAATTATGGGAAATATATTTGTTTCTTAAAATGATAAATCATTATCTTTTAAACTTATTTTACACCAGGCACATCATAACATGACTTTGGAAAAAGTTATTTGTCTTTTTATTTTCATACAGATTTTCCCATGGGAAACCGTTCCCATATTTTGGCTATGGGAAGACGTTCCTATGGGAATAATTTAGACAAAAGTGACCCCTGACCTCCAATACCAAGTTTGACCTTTACTTATTTTCTCTTCCATGACCCCGACTGATATATATATAGTAAAATGAACAACGATCAGTTACTAAAATGACAAAACAAATACCTTTAAAAAATAAAAATTATTAAAAATAGGTGATATTATTGCAACATTTTACTCACTTTTTTGACCTTTGACCTTTGATATTATGGTTGACCTTAAATGTTTTGAAATTATATGTGCATGCTAGTCATCGCTCAACATTTATACATTAAAATGAACTGATATCGTTGACTAATATCGACAAGATATCACCAACAAGAAGAAAAGTTAAAGAGCCATTTTTTTTTTCATTCTTTTACATGAAATTGACCTTTGACCCTTATTATTGCATTTGAACTTGTCTGATTTTAGACGATATTTTTATTACTGACATTGTGGGACATATATACATTAAAATAAATCTCGAGGAATTACTTATAATGATTAGAAATAGCATTTATATTTAAAAAAAAAGAAGCTATTCATGCAATTGTTCACACAAATTTGACATTTGACCTTTGATATACGCTTTACCCTTGGCTGTTTTGAGGTTACATCTGGACTGCTGACTTTGCCTGACATACAGACATTAAAACGAATTAACTTCAGTGACTAACAATGTGAATACACATTAAAAACGTTAAAAAAAGCAAAGGTAACATTTTTCACATTTTTGCCTGAAAATGAAATTTGACCTTCAATCATCAGGGTTGACCTTGGCGTTTTGCAATAAGATTTGCATGTCTGACATTGGCTGATATATACACATTACATATATAAAGCTGAGTGACTTATGATAACATACTAATTTTTAAGAATAAAAATAAATTTCAAATATGCCAATATTTGTGATTTGTACATAAATTTGACCTTTGACCTTAAATATCAAGTTTGCCCTTCATTCCTTTTTGATGATTTTTTTTTTGCTGACATTGGTTGACATATACACATCTACTGACAATCAGATAGCTACTGTAATTAAACAGTGAAAAAAATGGTAGACGTAAACTTTACCCTACCCCCTAAATTCTAACAAGTGAGTTTTACCTCCCCTATCACAAACATAGGTGAACAAAATATAGATAGGCACGGCTTTGACACTTAAGAAATGGGTTTTCATGGAGGATATGTAATATTGTTTCCAAAAAAGTATAAACTTCTTTTGGCCTCAATTGTTGCAATAAAAGTCCGCGAGCTCTCGGACCAATAGTTTAATCCAGCAAATTTGAAATAACGTCACAAATTAAGTTTAACAGCACTACTTTACTCACCAAGTGTCAAAAAGATCGAACATATGAATATGCATGTGTGTAGCACATGAATTCTCGAAAAGATTTCATTCTCACTTAAATTTTGCCAACGTAGTAATGACAGGACAAATTCGCATTTTATCAACTGCTAGATATTGGGGTAGATTATATATTATCGTTATTGTTCCTTCTCATGAGAAGGAACACTTATGGTGAACATGTCACACTTGACTGAGCAGGTAATGAATACAAGGGTACCATCAAAGGCATCCGAATTCCAGCAGGCGCCGCCATTTTGTACTCATGCATATTCATTAGAAAAAGTCTCTTTGCCAATGTGTTTTTACGCATCTTTAAGTCAATCTTTAGTGAAATACAACTACGTAATAAACAGACCTCCAAAAACAATAATTTAGTTTAAACTATCTAACTCCTAAATCTTACATGTCATATTGTAGAATCGAGATTAACTAAATGAATATTCATCATCTAAAAATAGACTCCCGCCCAAAAATATCGTCTACTATTATTCTTCTCGGTTGCATTCTTTGCTGCATTCAGAGGTTCTTTTTACGAGTTTATTTCATACCAACTTTATTACTTTGACATTTTAAGTATAACCATCAAAACATACTGTACTAATAAAGTTATTCGATATTTTTTACTTGTCTGTGAATGCTATTGCACGATACGTACCATCAACGGATAACATCATTTCAGTTACTTCCCTTGTTTTTATCTAGAACTGTATAATGCATTTCTTCACTTTACTGAGCTATAAATATTTCGAACTTTGTAATTTCATGCCTTTTGATTAATTGTTTTCTAATTTTTAAGTTGTAAACATTTTGTACGCATTTTTTTTTCAAATCCATCAGTTTGTTGGTGCCGACTTATATAAAAGCCCTTTTTCTGATGGTTTAATGGTTCTGGAGCTATATCCATTCATGCAATGCAATTACTGGCATATGGCAGATCTTTTCTTCCATTGTATTGCTAATTAAAACAGGGAAACATACGACTAAATTCTGATCTGTGCCACTAGCACAGCTGTCGACATTGATTCCCGAAATTTTGACAGAGATATGGTATTTATTATTGTCCGGTAGGATCGCTCATCAAAAGGTGTTTTTTTCTTCTTTTTTAAGTTAAATAAATGTTTGTGTGAAATAACTTTAAGTATTCTTATAATGAATAGATAAGAATGCACGTAAACTAGCAAACCACATAGTTCATAATTATTTTATTAAAGATCCCTTAAAAGGAATATTTAATATGCGCTAGAAGGAACCTTTTGGTAAGCTAAATCTTGTATCACTTCTCTGGACTGAACATGTTTGTTAGAGAACGTCTTGAAAAAAGTTGAGAAAAATATCCACTAAGGTACATGCCCAGCTTACCACCTGTACGTGGCTAAGCGACTGTTACCACTTCCTCTAAAATTTATACATGAAACTTGCCATATGACCTTAATTATGGTGGTGTGACTCAAAACCAACACACACAGGCAGAACAATTTTTAAGTCTCTTTTCTTGTTTTAGTTCATATTTTGTATTTATATCTATGGCCAAATATACGTGTTTTACTATAAACTATAATTCATTTTTGATATGAGCGTAAACCGGCTGAACCATACTTTGGAAGTCTTGTATTACCATAGTTTTGCCGACTTTCATATGAATGCAAGGTGAAAATGTACTTTGGTTTAAACGCACGGCAATTTTTTTGCCAGACGTCCTTCATTTCGAGGGTGAAATCCTGTTTACTGTCAAAAAATTGCTTGGAAGAAATTATCTAAACACAAGTATTTCTTGAAATAACATTCAGAAGTGCTTATTTCTCAAATTTTGCAAATATCCAAAAATATTCGGTACACATGATACGAATGAAGGTAAGTGCCGTAATCAAACAACATAGATTAAAATGGTACACCGTTGAATGTCAAACATTCCTACACATTATGTCTAAAGAATTTTAGCTCAATGTAGTACCACTTGATGCAGATAAAGTCAAACCTGTCTATAAAGACCATCCTTAGGAGAGCCAAAATGTGGTCTTTATTGGGAGGTGGTCTTTATTCATAGGTTAAAATACACTGTAAATGTTAAAATGGGAAACAAAACATTTGGTCTTTAGAGCCAGGTGGTCTCTGTTCAGAGGTGGTCTTTAACACAGGTTTGACTGTATCATGTCTTCTGGTTTGATCAACATCACACGGAAGTGTCTACGTTTCAGTCATATCTATTGCAAATTGAACAATTGTTATGCGTAAAAAAAATTGTTTGTTTCCGGTATCCCCACCTAAATTTTTGGCCCGACCCTAAATGTTTTTATGGCCATGGGGAATATTTTTTTCAACTTTTTGACACTGCAGACTGCACTTTTCATGCTTTAAATATTGTCAGTGATGTTAGAAATCAACTTCCTGATGCTCTAAAGGCATAACCCCCTTATTTGTATTCTTTTTTCTGACACAAAAATAATTTCCGAAAAGTCTCCTTTAATAATAAAAAAAAAAATTCCGACCTACCTACCCTATTTTTTTTAGCATGTTACCGGAAACAAAGAATTTTTTAGGCCTTAGTTTAATATTTACCAGTTGTATAGCTTGATTGTGAAACATGTTAAAGCTTATCTAAACCGCTTTCGAGTCTGCTTCCTGGAAAATCCAGTATTGGTGAGAAAGCGTGCTCGTGACCACAGTGGAGTTGAAATCCACGACCTCCGGTTTGAGCGGCTGACACCTAATCCGCTAGACAAACATGTTCCCCTTAAACAATATTTCGAAGAAGCAGACATTTCATTTTCCCATAATTAGACTGATGGTAACTAGAAGTTAATGTATCCACAGTTTTAGGTATTTTAGATTTTGAAATGTCAGCTTTCCATCAAGTAAATGGAAATTATGATTTATCCCAGTTGCAATTTATTCTGACATTTAGTGAACGTGTTAAGAGAAGGTAATGATAATATCTAAAATGACATTTTCTCTTGATAAGGCCTATTTTTCTTATTATTAGTTTACCGATTTTTTTTTTTTTTTTTTTTTTTTTTTTTTTTTGGAAAAGGTAGGGCAGGAGGAGGGGAAAAGAAGAAGTGTCCTGGATTGTAAAGTATTTTTGCAAAATCTCAAACGCAGTCCTGTTCAACCTGAACTGGAATTACCAACAGGGCAACACTCTTACCAAATGAAATGATGATTATTGAATCAAGCTATTGCCACACCCCTGTTCACAAGGCAAACGCTGACAGCCAGAGGACACACAATGGTTGATCACAATAAAGCTATCCTGGTGTACCCTGTGCTAAGTTGTTCTCAACATGTTCGAACTTGATATGCATTTTTATTGTTCTAGTGTTTTTATTCAAGAAGGCTTGTAATTGCTCAGCAGTAAGTGCTGAGTAAATACTGGTTCATGTTCGGCTATAGCCCATTACCTTTATATGTTAAGTGATTAAGGACACGTCACTGCTGAGATAGTTTAGCATTATTGCAATACACAATCAGTATTAAAATTGTGTTTCCAATACATGTGCTCATTAGATAAATCCTAAATATCTATGTGACAATAAGGGATGTGTTTTGTATGATTTAACACTAGTTGCTCTAATAAGTGACAAATGACTCAAACAACAGGAATTCGTACGTGACTTGTATAGACAAAACGACAGTGAGGTAACAATATATTCTTATATTGTTTTTATTCACGAGTTGTAGGCTACAATATAGAATACCATTTTTAAGAAAAAAACTGGAAGCTAGAAATAACAGAAAAAATTTAATTAGGTCATGAGTCATCATACACCTGTCAAAATTTGTCATTAGTTTTCACGAGCTGTTAAAATTATTTTTATCTCTCTATTCTACAAATGCATTGTTTTTGTAAGTATCTTTGTCGGATATTGTAGTGTGTAACTTACTTTACATTCCACATTATTTATATATTTGTGCTTGAAATTGCTTTGTTTAGCTCACCGAAGTCACGTATGAATTTCTATTGTTTTAGTTTAATGTATGTTATAAAGGTACTAAGCCTCAATATTAAGATATAAGTATTGTTCCTTTCTGATAGACAAATGAAACTATTTGGTAGAATCATAACATAACGGCTTTTGGAAAGAACTAAATTTTTTTTGGGTTTTTTGTTATTCACCGGAAATTCAAAACGTGACATCATCTTAAGGTCACTTAGGAAAAAGGTTTGAATCCCAATGCTCAACAAACGCCATCTGTGAAACAAGTTGGCAGATAAAAGTTTAAGACAATGATGATAGTTTTTTTTTCACATTAAATAATTTTCTTTGACTTTAAATAGTAAGATATCGGCAATAAAAAATACACTTACCATAGTTTACATTTTTTGATGATTTAATGATGATGGACATACATTTGTACCTGTCAGCAAAAATCTGCAGAAAAACAGAGTACCCCTTATAAATAAAAATTGGAATAGAACCTTTTTTGGCAGCAAATATGAAGAAGTGAGGACATTTTTTGTTTTATTATATCACAATCCATATTCAATTACTCACCTTTTATTAAAATGTATATGATTTGTTCTTAAACATTAAACATTATTTTCATGTATAATCAGTATGGAACCTGTTTTCTGATATTCCTGCCCTTAAACTGTTATTTAAAAAAGAAAACTTCACATTTATTAATTTTCCTGAAAAAGAGGTAAAATGCCCAATACTATGAAAAATCAACTTAAAAAAAATAAATTTACCGTTTCTGATCACTGTGTGAGCATCATGTTTGGACACTTTGAGTTTTTTTTTCAATCTTAGCTTTTTTCCTCATTTTCCCAAATTATAGGGCAGGAGGGTCGGAAAACTTAAGATAAAAAACACCGGCCTTATATACAATACCCATTGCAGCAAACAAAAGCAATGATCACCCTAAATCTCTTCGTGTAGGAATTACTTAGTTTTGGTAGCCTTTATCAGAAAAGTACCAACGAGGAAAACAATGATTGGCGGTAAGTAAAAAATTATCATTTGTTAGTAATTGAACTGTTTATTACAATTTAATCACGTCTACATTAAGATATTTTTATTTTAGAAACTGCTCACGCTTGCTGTAGATGTATACTATAATAAGATATTATATTCCAAAGAGATTGCCTAATAAATATCACACGTCTCTTGGACACTTGGTATAACTGGTACAAAAAAGGACCTTTCATTGAAAGGGTTTTATTACTTTTCACAGACCCGATTAGATTTAAAGATAGAAACTAAATCTATTGTTATTTTCAACCTCATTATACCATCTTGTTTGCAGTGAAAGGTTTCAGTATGGGTAATAGTGGCCTTAAACGCTGTCATGTAGTGTCCTAAATTCAAAATATGACATACATGTATTGGTACGCAGGGGCACGTCTTAAAAAGACCATTTGCGCTTTAAGTATATCTGCACCTAGTCGAATTTATCGCAAAATATAGTGTAGTGAGCTTCTGACAATTTAACTCTGTCTGTAATTCGGTACCGAACTGAAGTTTTAAACTTCGTCTAGTGGCTTACGAACAGGTGTATTTAACAAAACGTACGATTTTAAAACAAACACAAATGTTATATGAATACTGTATACATGTAACATAAATATATTTTAAGATTTTTCTGGTGGTAAATGAATTTTCCTGGTGGTAAATGAACTGAAATATAATGTAGCGTTCTACAGATTCTGGTATTTCTATAGATCAAAATACGTCACATTCCGATCCTGTCCCGGACAAAATCGAGAATATTGATATTCAATATCTGGTTTTCAAAAACAAATCAAAGCACTGAGAGGACTGATGAGGACAGCGGTTGACAGCTTCTGGTTATGGGCATGAACAGTTAGCTAAAGTTTGGTGATTATAGTTAAACTACTTTTGATAAATAACTAATTTAACCTTTCCGTTACCAAATCTAGAGGTAAAAATCTGCTTTCACTCTGTCAAAGGGGATAAAATAATATATATGAGCAAAGCTCATGTGCTTATTGAAAAGTTTGTGATATTTGGTTAATTTTCTTCAAAATCTTTTTTGAATTATAAGCATTTTTTAACAAATCAATGGAATACACCCTGTTTTTACTGGAACAAGGGGAATAACAGTAAATGTGTGCAAAGGTCATGGTCTAATTGATAATTATGTGATGTTTGGAGATTCTAGTTATAACAAAACTTGTAGAACACTTGCATGACATAACTGGCAAGGAACAGAAATTATTTGGTGACTGCCCACTGGACATTTAACTATTGACCTTAAAGCGGTTATTGTGGGTCATCAGTCTTAAATGACCTCCGTATCAAATGTTATCTTAGGCATAATCTAGTTTTCTGGCAAAGAAGTTCTACTGTCAATGTGATATTGACCTTTGACCTACTGAACTCAAAATCAATATGGGTCATTTGCTGGCCATGACAAATCTCCTGCTCTCATGATCCTAGGCCCAAGCGTTGTCCAGTTATCATCCGGAAACTGATTTGTCTACAGACTGACCAACATCCATCATCAAACGCTAATGTTTACAATATAACCCTCCTCCTACGAAGGAGGACAATTAATTTTCAAATTAGAAGATGCCCATGTCTCCCTAGTCCCCCAATGCATAGTTGTAATAGGCAAGAGTTCAGTAGAGAATTGGAGCCAAAGACAAAGATACACTAATAGTTGGCCGCAAAAAGATCATCTTTTTGGACTGTCCAATAACCCTAAGAAGTAACAAAATTCAGGGTCAAGTGGTTCTCAAGTAGTTATATTTTCTGGTCCTTTAGGATCATGGAGTCCATTCAGCATGCATAGAGTTTCGCTAAGCCGGCGCTAGGGGCGTAAAAGGTCTTGCACATTTCATATTCAGACCCCTGTGACTTTGATCTTCGATCGAGTAAGCCCAAAATCAACAGGGGTCATCTACTTTACATGTCCATCATTCTATAAAATTTCAACATTCTTGGTCAAGTGATTCTCAAGTTAGTGATCAGAAACGGGTTTCCATGTTTAGGCCCCTGTGTCATTGACAGGTGATTGTTTATTTCATTTTTTTTTATCAAATGAGATCTCATCTTGGTAAAAGTAGGCTATAAAATATATGATACATAAATTAAATAGATAAAAGACACTTCAGGATAGTTCTTAAACTAAAAGCAACTACAGAAAAATATTTACAATAAAAATTAAATGTTTCATTCAATTTCATACTTATACAACCAAAACAACTACTACTGTCTCTAATATCAGCTTACATCATGTTTTCGGGTTGCATTCAGTCATTTTTCAGCTGTAGATTAATATAACATGCCTTATAATCATGACACCATGCATGTTTTAGGGTTGCTATATTTTCTGGTCCTTTGGGATCATGGAGTCCATTCAAAATATGTAGAGTTTTGCTTAAGCCAATGCTAGGGGCGTTAGAGGTTTTGCACATTTCATTACCTCTCATGAACAGACTCGATCAGTCTGCTATTATTCTTTTTGGTTGCATTCTATGCTTCCAAAGGATCTTTTTACGAACTTTATTGTTAAAAATGAAAACATTAAAAAATGACATTTTTCTAACTTAGTTTGAATTGTCTCAAATTATTTTATTGCAGTCTTTTGAAACCCACTTTTGCATAATTATCCTAGAAGAAATCGTACGCCACTACGTGAATAATTGGGGACGAAACAACCGCATTTTCCGGCAATTAAAAGGCGAACTTAAAAATAATGTTTCTTTCGAATCAATTATACCATTAAATGATATGTCAATCACAAACAACAGCCGGAATGTAATATTAAATCAAATTGAAGTGCATGCGTTCGTATTTTCGGGAAATAGGTGCGAATTTTTCGCCCCCTCCGTTACGACCGCAATTACTTTCCTAAGTCGTGCAAATTAAAATCATTTAGATATAATCGTATCTTTCTCTATGAAAAATAATTAAGATAACACCTCTTCTATTGATATCATGCAATATATCTTTCCACGAACCCATTTCTATGCTACAAAGTTCGGCAGATTCACGGGTGCAATTTTATCAGAAATAGAACGTTCGCCGTGCTAAGTAGATGTTTATAATTTATCATGTGACCAAAACAAGCTCTTTGGTGTTGTTATAATAATAAAAATTCGATTAACTTTTCTAGCAGGAACTGAGTTTTGATTTAAAACGTTTACAAAAGACACAACGTGGTTTTAATATCGATTATAGTATTGCACATACGATATTTTTAGGTAATTTATAGTTTATTTTGGGCACGTGATGAAGAATTGTTGTGGTCATGTGACCAAAGCAAGCATTCTCATTTTAATACGCGTTGTTTTTGTTATAAAGTATAGTATACGACAAATATGTACTTAGGAAATACATTTTTGATAAAGCTGAATCTCAGAAGGTTTCTGAAAGTCAAACAGACTTGAATTATGTAAAATTTATGGGGGAAATGGAACTACTTGTTCTTCGGTTTCGGATAAGCGTTTTGACCGTACATTTGTGGTATGGTAATCTGTGGTCACGCTTCGCTGCCCACAAAAATAAAAAAAATTAAAAAAAAACAATGTAGTACAAAGAGTATACTCTTTTTTTCAGAGATCGCAGTTCTCTTTTTTACAATACACAGTACAGCTGCTGATTCCACGTCAAATGAAGGTGGATGTTTTTATCTTGATGTATCAGAACGGTATGCTGAATGTGTAAGAGTGAACTCTTATAGATCAAGTCTGAATAAAGTTATGAAAGACTTTATGGAAACCGATTTCACGGGAGAAGTCTTACTGTCCAAACTTGAATCAACGTGCAGGTAAGTTCATTGACACGCTATGTAGAAAATCATTTTTAGAAGTACATGTATCACATTATTTTGAAAATACTATTTGGCAGATCGTGAGTCCAAAATCTCGGATTCAGATATTTAATATGTTATTATGTATATATGTAAATTTTATGCAATATTTGGGAAAGCATAAACATTATATACCAGTGATAATCAGCTCAATGTGTACCATGCATTGTTGCCGTGTTAGAGAAATTATAGACAAACACAATTCAGTAAAGAGTAAAAGACAACCAGCTAATCTTAAGAAATTATTAACACGCGCATAATTTGATAGGGTTAGTGGACTTGCTGTGGCATGTGCGTGTTCGTTTGTACTGCTAGGCGCTTTGCCGTAATTGGTCTGGTGATTTAGTTCGTATAAATTTTCTCTACTATATAATAATTTATAATGCGAACTTGTATCCTAGCGGATCTCACGTATGGGAAAGTCAACTGTTCTGAATATAATTATATCCCTTAATGCAAATTATCTATATATATATTCAATGTATCCTTGAGATCCAGTTAACTTTCAGAGAGAGAAAATATAGCTTCTCTGGTCCCAATCAGTTAAAAAGACTAAAATGTCACTGCTGATTTATGAGACATGAAAACAGAGATTTGAGTATATATATGCAAATGTTGAACCAGTACGAATGTGTAGTACAATTCGGGCTCATATATAAAGCAGCACCGAAACTAATCTTATAGGGTTAGTGGACTTGCTGTGGCATGTTCGTGTACGTTTGTACTACTAGGCATTTCTAGCCTATCACGATGCTGACTTGGATGTCGTATGCCGATTAAATACTGGGGGTTTTCTCAAATGCATTAAGTATATACGCATGTAAAGATACAGGGCTGTAGCAAGCGGTTATTTATTTCCAAGGATCATTAAAAATTGTTTTAGAAAATAAATCAGATACATTTGTTACAATATCTAATAAAAAATATAGCATTATTTTACTTCTTTTAATCGTTCGTGTCTGCGAACAGTTAAGAGACACACGTATGTTCACTGTTTGTAGGGTGCCTCGATGCATGTTTTAAGTTCGGTGCTTTCCAATACTTTTGTACATATATTGTTTGCGTTTATATATTATATTAGAACAACTGTATATTTAAATGACTTCAGTTGTTGGTATTATTATCGACATTAAAGGATTTATATATTTATTAATCGACAAAATGACTCGAGATGAAATATGGTGGCAGATTTGTGATATTTCGTTATTTTGATCTGTCACAGCGATACAACGACAAACGTCGTTATGGTGTCCTGCCGAACGTCGCCACGCATAATGTCGCCCTGCCGAAAGTCGTTATGGCGCCCCGATGAAGGTCGCTCAGCCGAACGTCGTAATGTAGCCCTGCCAAACGTCGCCCAACCGAATGTCGCCCCTATAAATGTCACACCGACAAACGTCGATATGGCGCCCCGCCGAACGTCAGCCCGCCAAGTGTTGTCCAGTCAAACGTCGTTTCCGCCTTCCGGAATAAATTGGAGATAAAAGATTGTAAGATTTTAACCTGATGGAATATTTGTATGTCCTTTATGAAGTGTTACAAGAGAATATTGCTCAATCTCACCACAATTCCCCTGCGCAAACTTTCTCACACTACGATCTTAAATTACACGATCTTTCTTGGAATATAGATAAAGGGCAATTTTCGCGCGTACGTGCGTGCGTGCGTGCGTCCGACCGTCTTATCTTTATCCAGATTATAAAATTGTCTAACATTGGAAATTCACCTTACTCTTACCTCAGCCAGATGAATTGTCGTGCGAGCACCAGGCCCCTCTCCGAAAGGTCAATGCTACACTTGAGTGAGTGGGTTTGGCAAAGATTATGGCAAGTATTATCCGAGCAGTAACTTTAATACTGAAATCTGTAGGCATTGTAACTGAAAACACAAACTTCAAGTAGGAGCTATCTATATTATATGTATGTGAAGTTAACTGCATCAGAATACAAGGACTGAAAAAAATATTAAAATATTATTTCCTGAAAAAGAGTTATTTGAGCCTAAAAAAATGATCCCGGATGAAATATTTGGAAAAAATGGAGACAACTCCGCAAAGACTTTATGGTAGGCTTAGGTGACATTTGACCTAGTACCTCATGCAAACTACCCACTTTTTACCTCTAATCATGAAAAAAGCATGCATACTTGCCACATGGATTAGCAACCTGAATACAAAACTATGTAAAGATCAAATAATTGATTGTCCTGGGGAAAGTAGGGCATTTTTTATGGTGAAATTTGTCAACAAACCGACGGTTTTTTTTAAAGTCAAAACCCACAGAATTTCACAAGGTGAAATATGTTGAAAAGGCTACTGCTGGAAAGAAAACAATCTCAACTACCCATACATATGCGTCAAAGTATGAGAAAAATATCTATAAATATGAGAAAATCTAAGAAATCAATTTCAAGACTGTTAGATGCTTAACTGTGTAATCATACATGGCATTTTTCATAGATAGGTTACTTTTCCTTTGTACTGATATAACATGGGCATGATTAGGATTAAGAAACGGTGTTTACTCAACAATTTCACTATATAATTAGATTGTTTCCCTTGCGTAAAAAAGGCTTAGGGAAAGTCTCTAAAATCTGTATTACTTCCTCAATGATACGCTAGTGCTATGCAAAACAAAGGCCCTGAAGTCAAGGCGGGCGACGTTTAGTAGGGCGACTTTCGGCAGTGGGACATTCGGCGGGGTGACAGTCGACGGGGCGCTATAACGACGTTTGGCGGGGTGACGTTAGGAGGGGCGACGTTTGGTGGTGGAACATTCAGCGGGGCATATTTGACGGGACGAGACGTTCGGAGAGGCGACATTTGATTGTGCGCCATAACAAAGTTCTGCGGGGCGATCTTTGGCATGGAGCCATAATAACGTTTCTTGTTATGTTGCTGCGACAGAGCAAACACCATACAAAAAGAATGGTAGCAAAAAATACAGTGATATACCGTGATACAGTGATTCCACTTTTCTTACGTGCGAATACGGATATGCGGTCAGCGCGTGATACGAAATATTTAGCATGGGTTGGAGCTATATAACTATCGAATGTCGCTCGATCGGCCTGTCATGTGACTTCCAAAAAATGAAAATACAGACTGTCGGTCGATCAGCCATATGGCTTTCAAATAAATACTACCACCAAAGTATCGTGCGGTCACCATATTTTGCGTGGACAGTGCGAAATCTGGAGATGGAACTTGCAATGCCTGCTATCGCAATTCAGTTTTATCATAGAATTGTTTAGACGAAATCTCGAGATACTAAGTCTAAATTTTGAGTATTAGGTATTAGAAAATCCAATTTTTCCAACTTGTTGGGTTTTTTTTCTTCAAATAAAGTTTTGGTGCATTTTCACTCAGTCTTTGTAATTACTAAATGGATTTGATTCAGTCTAAAAAAAAAAAAGAAATTAATCTACATCATCACCAACATCATACAACACAAGGCTCATAACTCATGCACTAATATTTCATGTATTTTGCCCTCTTGTCACTGTCAAGCTGGCAAGTATTCATGTTGGCTGAATTATAGACGTTTTAGGGATTGGCATTGGTTTAGTATATGTTATTTAATTCGAAATGTCGATGTAGTAAAACGACATTTCTAGTAAGGTATATAAAACATTAAAAATATAGGGCTAGAAAGGTACGTAACTCGAAATTAAGAGTT
This sequence comes from Mercenaria mercenaria, assembly GCF_021730395.1. Classification (NCBI taxonomy): domain Eukaryota; kingdom Metazoa; phylum Mollusca; class Bivalvia; order Venerida; family Veneridae; genus Mercenaria; species Mercenaria mercenaria. Next base: position 57,872,438 of record NC_069372.1, read on the forward strand.
ACATACTTTATTAAATAACACGTAGCTGGCATTAATGCTATTTCGTTTCGTGTAATGCAGTCTAAAATTCTATAGTTTATCTATTTATTTTTACTAGCTCCTAGACTATGATATATCTTTTTTTACATTTTTATGATTAAATGTAGTAAACTGAGCCAGTCTATATTCTATGTCCAATATCATAATTTCAACATCATTCCTCTGTGAAAATCTCTAAAATAGACTGGCTTTTGTCTCTATAAAATTAAATTCGTCAAAAAAAAAAAAAATGTAGAAATATATTATTATCAGTCTAGCGGCTAGTCTACTATTTATTCTACGTTTATCCATTTTTTTACATTTATGTTTGATTTTTTTTTTACATTTGTCTTTATTGAAAACATGGGTACAAAAGTCTGAATTCAAAACGACTTCCTGACGGGAAATTCATATACGTGTACAGCTTCACTCTAAAACGTTAAAAAACTAAGCGATGACATACCCAGAATAAGATATTAACCACCAGATTGGTATGAAATAAATAAATAAAGTCGTGGCATTAATGCTACTCTTACACCACGTTATATCACTTGAGTATTTTGAGATGTACCCTTATACAGGTAAACAGGTAAATACGTCCTTCATCGGGTGTATACAACTCGTCATCGGGATAGACTAAAAATGCCTACTAGGCGCTTTGCCGTAATTGGTCTCTTATATTGTGGTGGTGATTTAGTTCGTATAAATTTTCTGTACTATATAATAATTTATAATGCGAACTTGTATCCTAGCGGATCTCACGTATGGGAAAGTCAACTGTTCTGAATATAATTATGTAGGGATAATACACGTTTATTTGTGTAATTGCGTCTGCAGAAGCCCGCGGGATTGTTTGAGACCGAGACCGAAGGTCGAGGTCACAAACATATCCTAAGGGCTTCTGCAGACGTTAATACACTAAACAAATGTGTATTGCCGCTATTCTTGCATAAAAAAATATTTCACGACGATTTATGTATTGTTTTCATATGTGATGACTTGAAGATTCCGGTACATTTTTATTTAACATTCCTGTTGTTCTTGGAAACGGTAAACATGTTTTAAATATCCGTATCCAGGGCCCGGAAATAAACAACACTATCAAAAGCACATCCTGAAGGTTTTTAAGCATTTTTTTAAATCTCTCATTATAACAAACATAAAATTACCAATAACTGTTCACATCATTTCACAATTTGGTGGACTCGATCACAATTTCAAGAATGATAACTTTACATTCGAGGTATATTGAGTACGGACATGCAGTTGGAGTACGGATGGGTACGAACGTAGTGTCAAGCTTCCAAGCTGTTTATATAAATTTTTCGAGAAATTAGGTAAAAGCATACCGACTGATACTTACCAAAATCATAAATATGATTCCTAAAAACAAAGAATCGCACAGGTAAACACGCGATTCTTTAACATTCAAAGTTGTCTACAAAATCTGAATTGACGCTGAATTCTAAAAGGGGAGTAAACAAGGGAATAAACGAGTACGAACAATGTTGGGGGCAGCGCATTTTGCGTTAGTTACTGATACAGTAAAACATTCTATGGTTTAGATTGCATCTTTAATGCTTCAAGAAGAGGTTTTTATGAAAGAAACAAGACGCAGATACCAGATGTCAATCTGCGCAGAATTACATATACGTCCCTGGGAAAGCATTTCGAAAATAAAAATCGGGTATTAACAGCACGTGAATTGCCTTGTTTGCACACGATTTTTCTCCCGTTAATACATGGGCGGATCCAGTGAAAAAAGTAGTTTTTATGCAAGAATATCCCTTAATGCAAATTATCTATATATATATTCAATGTATCCTTGAAATCCAGTTAACTTTCAGAGAGAGAAAATATAGCTTCTCTGATCCCAATCAGTTAAAAAGACTAAAATGTCACTGCTGATTTATGAGACATGAAAACAGAGACTTGAGTATATATATGCAAATGTTGAACCAGTACGAATGTGTAGTACAATTCGGGCTCATATATAAAGCAGCACCGAAACTAATCTTATAGGGTTAGTGGACTTTCTGTGGCATGTTCGTGTTCGTTTGTACTACTAGGCGCTTTGCCGTCATTGGTCTCTTATATTGTGGTGGTGATTTAGTTCGTATAAATTTTTTCTAATATATATATATATAATCTTATAGATAAAAGATAAGTAATTTGATTTGGTATTGTTGGTTTTAAAGTCGCACAGACACAATTATAGGTCATTGGCAATTTTCCAGCTTTTATGGCGGAGGAAAGCACCCATGTGCCCCACGAGTGTATTACACCCATGTGCCCCATTAGTTTATCACGGCTGGGCAAATTGATGGAACCACCGACTTTCCGTAAGCCAGCTGGATGACTTCCCCACATGAAGAATTTAACAACCCGAGTGAGGCTTGTCTTTTGACAGTTCCTGTGATATGCAGGCTCCATAACCTCAGATCCCCTTTCTAAATTCCAGTTTTTTTCGCTCTGCCCATTGTTTCTCGTTTGGGACAAACCCATTACTTTATCTGGGAACCAAACCGCTTTTCATGGAATTACACGCCACAACACGTGTATCATTGAAGGTTCCGTGCATACCGCCGTTTGAATACATCTGCGGAAGTCTCTTAATTGCTTTTTGTACTTTTAACATGTGTAAATGTTGAGTTCTGCTCAACCCGGGGCTAGAGGGCGTGGACGGTAGCATGCATTTCCACTGCCGTCCATGAACAGGCCCAATCAAACCGAGCCTGCAACATTTTCGTTGATGTCGTGTTGAGCGACCTGTGAAGTTTCCACTTTTTTTTTCTATTTTGAATCCACATCGATGAGACACAAGTGCTTTGAAATCAGTGACCTTAACCAATCGGTCGTGGGGCCACCTCTCCCACCAACATAACGGATTGTATTTTACTGTAAATATTTTATAATGCGTCGATATGAATAACTTTCTTGACAATATCGGCGGTTATGTTAATTACAATACTATAATACAATAATTACAACATATTTGAACACGTACCCACTCGAAAACACATATTGGAAGAGTTGATAACGAGTCCATCATGTTAAAGTCTAAATTAATCACGATTTGTATACGAACACTTGAGATAATCTCTTTCATTATGTGCTCTCAGTAAAGAAATAACACAATCAAACGGACAGTTTTCTATCTTTTTAACTCATAAGGAAGCATCGCGCCGAACGGTTAATGATGCCGATTTCTATGTGCATATTTTTTGTAATTATAAAAGTTTTATTCGAATGGCAGTGTTCTGCAGAGAACTGCCAAGCCGTTCAAATGCTGCCAAACCGTTCAAATGCGAAACACTGAATTGAAGAATTAAATGCTTTATGGTCCAGATCGTATTACGAATATAAACATAGAGGGATCTATGAGAATAACTTACTCTAATATATAACACGCCTCATTCAAAACTTTTAATAGTTAATAAAACAGGGACCTGCATTACTGTTATTGGGCTGCGAAAACTCACAAAATATGATGTTAGTATAGAACCAATTCACATTCAATAAGCTCCTCCTGGTCTATAAAACGAAAGTTGTATTTTCTTCTTGTTCTTAAAAGTGAATGTCGTTTCAGGAATGAGCAATTATTTAACACCTATAGCAACTGTACCAGAAGAGCTATTCTGGAATGTCCTCATCTGTCAACTGTAATCACGAACGCTGTAAATGAAGGCCTAGCAGTGTTTTGTCAAAACAATGCTCCATCTGCATGGCTGTATACTGGTGAGAAAAGTTACATCTCCATGGCACATTCTTGATTTATTATTTTCTATTGTTCTAACATTATGGAGTACATTCATAAAAATCCACTCAAGATAAGAACACAATCAAACCGTGTCTGTTGTTAAATGTTTTGGTTGCTTTCTATGCTTTATTAACACAAATAAGAATAAATACATCTGTGCCGCTTTTTTGTTGGGTTTAACGTCGCATCTTCACAATTAAAGGTCTTAATGTTACTTTCGAGCTGTTATTCATTATTATTCCGTGCATTATTTCACTGGCTGTTACCTGGGTAAAACCGTTGACAGTCCCTAAGCCAGCTGGATGACTTCCTCATATGTAGAATTCAAATCCCCGAGTGAGGCTTGAATCAACATCGGTGAGGGGCAAGTGATTTGAAGCCTCTACACGGTTTAACACATAGTAGGAATAATGACAGCTGCAGTAATAAACAAGAATAAGATTAAATGCATCTGACCAGCTTAATACAAGAAGGAGTGATAACAGCTGCACGGATAAGCACGAGTAACAATAACGGCTTTATTCAAGTCAGAATAATTCCAAACGCATTGCTAAACTCAAGTCAGAAAAGTTCATTCTACATTGCTTAACTGAAGTGTAAATAATTCCACCTGAAAGGATTAGCGCAAGAAATAATGATTCAGTGAAGTGTGAATTTATTAAAGTTGACAATAAAAAAAAGAGTACAGAGTGAAAGTTATGTCATAGCTGAAGCTTAGTATAAGGAAAAGTAATAGCACTTTCGTTTTCCTATACTGAATTTGTCATATATATATAATTGTATTTAATTAATTTAGTTAATTTATTGTCATCCATCATCACTACGCTATAAATATGTACTAGTTCTGCTTCATGAATCTATTGTCGTACATGACCATAAATTAACTATTAACTGTTTGTAGTATTACATCTATTCATTTTAATTAAATAAATATTTTTTTTCTGATCTATTTGTATTCAAATGTTAAGCTTTTATACAGTTCTACAAGATGGATACCTTCACACACAGAGGTGCACAGAAGATAGAATAGACAATGAAATACTTGATATGGTTATTGAATGTGCTCCAAACTTTAGGAGAGACTGGACAGGAGTTACAGTTCATTCTGCCATCACAACCCTACAGACGTATTTTTTTTTCAAATCGAAAAAAGCTAGTTAAATTTAATTTCATAAACAGTAATTTCTCTAAATGAAAAATATGTTCGTTCAAATAACGAAAAAAGTGTATGGTAATGAAAACCACTTTAAGGGCGTAGCGCCCATTACGCACGTGCGTAATAAAATAAATCCAGGAGTAAAACCTAAGCAAAAACAAAACTGACAAAGTAAAGATTAAAATGCAATCGATCAATGCTTAATAGATTTTGATTTATAGATCTAGTTCGTCTGTGGGGGGGGGGGGGGGGGGGGGGGGGGGGGGTGTGCCGTGTGGCGGCCGTAAAAAGTCTCCCCCTTACCTTCAATCAGAGCTGTTATACTTCGATCTCTTCGGATCGTTCAGCACGACGTTTGTGTTTGTGTACTGTTAAATTTTTCAGCCTGGGTGGTTCCCGCTTTAAAGACGTTGGGTATTGTTTAATCACCACTTGGGTATAGTGCCTGCTTTTTAATTTTGTCTTTTGGCAGTTCCTGTGAATTGCAGACTCCATAACAACAGATCCCCTCTCTAAATTCCAGTTTGTTTAGTTCTGCCCATTGTTTTCTCATTTAGGACATACCCATTATTTTATCTGGGGACCAAACGTCGATTTTCATGGAATTGCACTCTGTGCATCATTGAAGGTTCCATGTGAACAGCCGTATAAAAACATCCGCGGATGTCTTTAAATTACATTCTGGTACTTACAACATATTTACATGTTGAGTTCTGCTCAACCCGGGGCTACAGGGCGTAGACGGTAGCTTGCACTTCCACTACCGTCCATCAACAGGCTCATTCAAACCGAGCCTGCAACATTTTCGTTGAAGTCGTGTTGTTTTTTTACTTTTTTATTTTATTTTCTTCATATCCATCGAAATCAAAACATCGATATCGACCGTGTTCTAAGTTATTTCGATGCAACAGGTCATATATGCGCAATGCCGTTGTATTTCAGCAAGCCGTGGCTGACATTGATACAGATCGAACTTAGAATTTGTTTTAAATGCTAGTATAATTTAAGAAATGATTATGATACATACATCCTTTCTTCGCCAAAATATACCAAATGATGAAAACTGTAAAAAATATGAAAGAAAAAGAAAGAAAAATAATAAAAGAAATTAAAAGAAAAAAAAAACTGTCACGAAGCCAACTATGAATGAAGTTTTACATTCATCACCGCATATATATATGCGTCATATTGTTAGGCTGCACTTTTTGAGCTCTGATTTGATTTAATTTTGTTGTCGTTAATAGTGGGAGTAGAGACGTGATTTTTGGAATGTAGTTTTGTGAATTTGTGCTTGATGTGTTTGTGTCATTATATTTTGGATTGCTGCATGTGTTGATCCAGAATCAGCATCAGAAACAATCACATATATAAACTTGAACTATTTATTGTTGATAACACTTAAAGTTTGTGAGCTTTCGTTCACCATTGTAGTTTTCAATCATGGATTTTATTATGTATGACAGCAATTTCTTACACAAAATTGGACAATCAACAAGGTGTAGACTTAATCCTATTGTGTTATCAAGGTTAAAAGATTTGAGAATATTGAAACAGTACAGAGGAAAAAGAGCTGGTCGCCTGAAGGCACAATCCTTGAACAATAGCAAAAGTGGTTACGGTAAACCAGTGGTTTTCAGAGGTGTAAACTTAAGCAACCTTATATACCCTAAGATTAATGGAAATAAATTGAATGGACAAAATGAACAGCTTACATGTTTGACATTAAATTGTCGCTCGGCAGTAAACAAGGATGTTCTTATTGGTCAATTATTACGCGAGGAAAAAATAGATTTTGCTCTTCTTACAGAGACTTGGTTTTCGGACGACAAACAACACCAATATGAAACGTCTGATCTCAATCAAAATGGCTACAAACTGAGTGTTACGGACAGGAAAAATAGGGTGGGTGGTGGTGTTGCACTGACATGTAGATCTGCTGTAAACATGCGCAAACTTTCGGCAGGAAATTCTCACAGTTTTGAATATGGTATTTGGCAGTTGATTTTCAAGAACATTACTATGCATGTAGTTGGGATTTACAGACCTCCATCTTTATCCACTTGTTCCCAGTTCGTCACAGACTTCTTTCAATATATGGAGGGAGTACTATCACAGTACTCAAATGTAATCGTCATGGGTGACTTTAATCTTCACATCCACGATGACACAAATGCAGTAACAGAATTCAATAATTCTTTGTACGCCATGGGTTTACAACAACATGTACAATTTAGTACACACACTGGTGGTAACATTCTTGATTTGGTCCTTACAGAAGTCGTAAATGGTGTTGAAGTAGTTTCTTGCGAACAGGGTCCATATATTTCTGATCACTGTGCAGTCAAAATTGTGACAAATGTTAGAAAGGAAAATATAACCAGTGAGGTGGTGCTCTTTAGAAATTTCAAAGACATGGATACGAACACATTTTCAAGTGATCTGAGAAATATGACCATCGAAAGTGATAATGTCGACCTTTTTGTTGAAGAATTTCAGACAGCAGTAGAAAAGATTATGAACTCACACGCACCATTTATGGAAAAAGCAATCATCCGTCGCGCTCCAAAACCCTGGTTCACTGAAAAACTTCTTCACCTTAAAAGAGTGGCTCGCAAATCTGAACGTTTGTGGAAGAAACATAGACAATCACATCTGCATGAAGCCTTCAAAACAGCACGTAAAAACTACGAAAAAAACCCTCAAACTTGAGAAAAAATCATCTCTGAGTGAAAAAGTTCTTTATGCAAAAGGTGACTCGAAAAAGCTTTATAGATTTGTATCTGAGACAACAGGCACTAGGTCTGATAACCCTACGCCAACTGGACATGACAGTACACTTGCTGAGAAATTTGCAGATCATTTCATGAATAAAATCGAAAAAAATCGAGAATCGTTGAAACATTTCGATAATTTTTAACCATGCGAAAAAGATATTCCTTGCTTTGACAGTTTTAAATATCTGAGCGAGGAAGAAGTTAGAAAACTTATAAACCAACTACAGACAAAGTCATGTGAACTTGATATTCTACCAACAAAAGTGCTAAAATCGTACTTGGATGAGCTCTTGCCTGTTATTACCAAATAGGTTAATTTGTTGTTGCGCGACGGCATCTTTCCAACAAAATGGAAACAGGCAATTGTAAGATCTTTTTTGAAGAAAATGGGACTGGAACTTGAATCCCAGGCAATACAAGAACTTGAACAATGTGCTAAAACAGTCAACAACTGGATGAATGAAAATAAGCTCAAAATGAACACTTCCAAAACCGAGTTCATCATGTTTGGTAGTAGGCAACAGCTCTCTAAGTGTTCAACTGACAAAATATGCATTGTAGGTGATGAAGTGAAACCAGTGAGCTTTATATCGATATCTAGGTGCATTCCTGGATGAAAACTTGAATCTAAAAGAGCATGTAAAACGAAATTGTAGAACAGCAATGCTCAACTACTTCAGAATAAAATGTATCAGGAAATATCTTACCAAAGAGGCTACCGAAACCCTTGTCCTGTCATTGGTGATATCCCATTTAGATTATTGTAATGTCATTCTGTATGGTATTGCTCAAAGCGAAATAAACAAAATGCAACGAATTCAGAACATGTGTGCAAAACTTGTCCTAAATCGAAGAAAATATGACAGTTCCAAGCAAGCGCTGTAGGACCTTCACTGGCTACCAATCAAAGCCAGAATCACATTCAAAATGCTCACCTACATGTATAATTGTTCAGTTGGAAGCTCTCCAGAATATCTTTCTGAACTTCTCATAAAACAAACACAGACAAGGAACTTGCGTTCTTCAAATTCCGTTACTGGGTGTTTCGTTGTTCCTTTAAACAAGCGCAAAACGTTCAGCGACAGAAGTTTTGGTACTGTTGGACCTACACTCTGGAATGAATTGCCTCTCGAAATAAGGAACTCAGACACAATAGATGTTTTCAAAAAGAAGTTGAAAACTCATTATTTTGGAAATTATTTTGCACTCTTTTAGAGACTGTGACTGAAAATTTTAAGAGACTGAAGTAACGTGAACTGGATGATTTTATTGTGTAAATACATTCGAATATGAACTAGATTATAACAAATACAAAATACATTTGTTTGTAATAACTTCTGGACATGTCGGAATAACCCACTTAATCTTATTTAATAACAAACAGCTGTCTTACTATATCTTAATATTCTAATATTTTATTAATCTTATCTGATGCCTGATCTTTTGTTTAATGCTTACTAAATAGTTTATTTACAATGATATTTATGCCGATTTGTGGCAAATATCATTTAGAATGTCTTAATTTTTGTCGTATTTTTTATGTATTTGTAAAACGCCATTGAATATGTTTTTGCGTAAAAATAGGCGTTTAATCTAATAAAACAGTTTCAGTTTCAGTTTCTGATGAGATGAAGAGGTCGAAACAGATTTTAAAAATTGCCTTTGAAATTTTGACAGATTTAAAAAATGTACTGTAGAAAGACGTCAAAATTTTATCGTTTAATTACACAAAATGGCTCAGAATTGCGTTAATTTGATCACTAAATTCAAAAATTTTCCGGGGGACACCCCCGACACCAATACCAGAGGGGGTCTGGAGACCCCCTCCTACACACTCCCCCCACTCGGCACTACGTGCCTCGTTGTGCGTAACTATTTCGAAGCTCAGATACGTCTATGCCACACCGCGCGTCCTTCAAAAGGTTAAAACATTATTTATCGTTAAATGGAACTATATGAAAATACATTTCAAAACGTAAATAATCTAGTTTTATTGGAAAATTAATGTCGATTATAATCAACATAATTATATATCTAAGATTTTGCAATCGTTAGACATATTTCAAATCAACGAGTTTAGTTTAATTTATGTCAACTGCCGATACTTTGAAATACAATTAATATGTCGTGGCTAGAAGACTTAATGCATATCAATAAAGAAAAAGAAAGACCTCGTTTGCTTTTACCGTCGATGTAGGCTTCTTTGAATATTGATAAACAATACATCTTCAACTCAGTAATTTATATTGTAAAGCTAGACTATTCTCAAGGAGTACGCATAGGTCGTGCTATCACCTATACATTATGAAATTCATAGCATAAATATACATAACTTAAAGGGGACTACACTCTTCGTGAATATCAATCAATTAATTACCGTTGCTTTTTTTTCTTTCAAAAATGACTGGTGAGTTTGAAATTTTGCGGCTCTTGTTTGGGTTTATGCTCTCTGTATCAATAAACCAGAGATATGTATTTTTCTAAGATGGCTTTCCCCTATGACTTTTTCTCTGACGGACACTACATTGTTACTATTTTAACCGTCTATCCTGGTAGGCTTTTAACAATATATGTTCATTATTTCTAAACCGATTTTAAAGGTTTAGCGTAGCAAAAAAATAAAATATGAATATAGTTGAGCTTTCAAACATTCTAAGGTAAGTATATTTATCTATGACAGTATCAACAGTAGTGGTATCGCACACGTCAAGTTATTAGAAGTGCATTTAATGAACGATGAACAACACACATACATTTTTCCATGTCACACCAATCGTTACTCTTTAATGATTTTTTTTAAATAAAAACTTTGCGACTGTGACTAAGTTTTACTTAAAATAACTTCAAGTGCATTCTTTAGTTCTGTCAATGACAAAGAAAATCAGCAGTCACATCAAATTTGTGCTTCAAAGAAAATGTAAAACTTTAACATCAATATAACATGAAAAAGATGATTTAAGATATTGAAGACTCTTATGATATATTTTGGAACTTGTAAAACCTTTAGGATCAAAATATACAGGCATTGAACTGTGAAAAGCAAATAATGCTCTTCTTCCCGTTCGCATATATTTAATCCGTTAGCTTTAAAATCACTGACCAGAGTTTATCAAAAAAAAAAATACTATTGGCGATGAATTATCAATAAACATCAAAAAGGTTCTTACTACCATCCGTATTCTATAGTGCTAAAAGATTAACCATAAAAAAGCCATAGAAATGTTAACTTAGAAGTTCAGTAAATAAACAGGGGTTTTCGAGAATTTCGGCAAACACTGTTTTTCTCTAGGTAAAACTCTGATCATCAACTTTTAAAAATTGCTAGTCTTTTGGGTTTAAAACAAGCTTTGTACAGTCATGTAAATGATTGTAATTTTCCCATACCAGGCGTCTATTATAGCAGTATTTTTGACTGAAAGTTGGACACAATCATTCTTCCTTTCAGAAAGAACCAAAATTTGACAATAATGACATTTAAAAGAATTACAATAGTCATTTCCAGGATTACGTAAATTCTAATTTCTATTAACTTTGGAATTGGAACATTAACTTTTTACATTAAGTCCTCATTGCCAAACATTCACACGCAAAGAGACAGAATTCCTTTGGCTATTGGCCTAATAAGATTCTGTTAGGTTTGAAGTTTTCAAGGTTCAAGCTTTTCAATTTGAAGGAATTATCATTTGTGACTGGTTTCCAGTATGATAATAATTTATATAAAATTGTTGATGCAGTACGTTTTAATAAGAATAACAGAAATTATTCAAATACGATTTTTTTCTTTATCTTGGTGCAGATGTTAATCTATATCGAACTTTCTTTTGATTATATACAGAATATCTTTCGAGTTTGCACATGTCGAGAATTAAATTTGATGCAGTCTAAAACATGCATTCAGAAATCATGAATTATCATTAATACTTATAATTTTAATAGATCTAATAGAACATAAACTTCTTAAACGAATCCATAATTCCAGATAATTCCAACACCACTCCTTTAATTTTTAAGGGGCACTGGGGATTTTGCAAGGGAGCTCTGCCTTTTAGGTAGCACCTAATTTCATATTAGCATTTAAAACGGTCAACACTTATTTTTATGCTCCCTACTTCCTGTACCATCATTGGTAACTTGTTTACAATATGCACGTCTTTTGTAACTTCAACATTACCAGAATAGTAATAAAACCTTTGTTTCATCACACCAGGTCAAATATTTTTGTAAATATATGAGAAACAAACGTTATGGCCTTAATGGATATGTTTTAAAGAATGAATGACCATGATTCTGGTCTGGCAGTGTGGAAACGTAGTGGTATAGTAGGCAGTGACCCTAAAACACTACCTTTTTAGATATATGTGTAGTTAACTGCATAAAAGTACACAGTCTAAAATAAATCATTTTCAGAAAAAGAGGTATTTGAGTTGAAAAAGAAAATATCCAGATTAAAATATTTGGAAGAAAATGGAGTCAACTCCTCTAAGACTTTGCAGGCTTTAGGTGACTATTGTCCTAGTATCTCATGACAACCATGCATTTTCTACCTGTAGACATGAAAATAAAATGCATAATTACTACAACGGTCAGCAGTATGAAAATAAAACTATGTAAATATAAAATCAGTTAATACCCAGGGAGTAAGAGTGAAGTGTAACATGTTTGTGGTTAAATTTGTAAACAAATAGACGATCTTTTATGAAAAAGTCAAAACCAACAGAATTTCACAAGATTAAATGTTGAAAATGTTACTGCTGAAAGAGAACAACCTCTGCTACCAATATATATGCGTGAAAGAAATGGAAAAATATCAAGAAAATGAGAAAGGCAAAGAAAACTATTTCAATATAGTCAAAAGCATGACTGTGTTATCCTACATATTATTTAACATGGATAGCTTACTTTTCCATAACATTGATATAACATAGACAGAATTAGGATTGACAAACGGTGTTCACTCAACAATTTCACCCTATAAACAGATTGTTTCCCTTGCGTAAAGAGGGCATGGAGTAAGTAAATGAATAATAGTCGTCGTTTATTAAAATAGCATATACACATTCCTTTGTGCAACATAAAAGGATTTATTTCTTCCTAATCATGTTCATCTGTAACATTACCTTCATTATATTACGTACACTTATTTCTACTTTAGACATTTTCAATATCCTTAAATGTGGGATAACGCATGTTTTTTCGTGTTATAACATCTGCAGAATCCCGAGGGATTGATTGGTACCCGAGGGATTCTGAAGATGTTATAACACGAAAAGAACATGTGCTAACGCTATTCTAGCATAAAACGCGTAAAAACCAAGTAAAGGAATATATTGTCCCTCAACGTTATCAAATTTCCATGAAATGCGCGATAATGTCTACATTGTTTTTTCACGTTGACATCATTTTCTTTTGAATTATCCGTTATAGGGCCATAATACGTTTACGCTCTGTCAAGGAATGCGCATAAATAAAAAGGTGTTATAATATCACGTGAGCGCGAGAATCTCTCTGTTAACACACGTTTTCTCTCCTGTTAAAACACCCCCGAAAATTGACAATAACAGCAGTTTTATGCTAGAATATGCATTTACAACGATAAACGGTGTATGATAAGTTTCTTTATTTTTACTTTTGTCTGTAAAACGTTAGCCTATTTCTACGTCGTGCAAAGCTTAATTTTTCTTTCCTTAGTTTCTCCGTATTCAAAAGGGCCAGGACGCTCACAAATGTTCGATATCTTCTAGTTTAATGACCTTATCTCATATTCATATTCAATTAATCATGTCAGTATTTCCACCAAACTTCTTTTAGAAATTGGTTTAAATTAATGCATATATATGTGAAATGTCTCAACTTGTAGAAAGGACTGTATTATCGAATACACTGTAGGTTTTTTGGCATTAATTTATAGGATGATACAGCAATTGGTTCGTTGTATGATTGACAACGGACCTTCACTTCCGGATCAGGACGGGGATGGAGTTTTGGATTGCGGATCCTCATGGCAAGACATAGTGCTCGCATATTCACTGAGGTTGTCTTCCCTTGATGACTTAGGGTGGAAAATTGGCGAAGAAGAAATTAATGCACTACAGGTAACAAACCGTCACGTGATTATATATTATTTTATAGTTTTGGTTTAAAATCAATAAATAACTTTTAGAATTACATGTGTTATTGAACAAGTACAATTTCGATATAATTTCATTCTTAATGCGACATGATATGCTGTGTATTTCTGTTATTTTATTCGTACAATTTGTTTGGAGTATATATTTCGAAAACCATTATGTTAATAAAAAACGGTGTTTAGTGTATTGAATATTCTATGGCTAATGTAAAAAGAAAAACTACAAAATAACAGCATGTTCGCGACCAGAGTATATAATAAAAATAAAATAAAAATAAAATTAAATGAAAATTAAAAAATGAAAATAAATTAATCATTCGTAAGGAAAGGTGAATATATTAATATCATTTCAGGCTATTAAGACGGGCTGAAAACGGTGAGCTAGCTAACCAGACAGACAAAGGTTCCAGTGTATATTGAATGTTTAGTGACAACGTACTGAATGACTTTATCTATATATATTTTTTTTCAACAAACAAATAAACTTTTGAATAATGAAAAGAGTATCACTGTTCTCTTTAAATACTTGGAAACAAGAAAATGTTTATACATGTATATATGTATACCACTTTCTCGGCATACTAGTAATGGAGGTCAAATATAAAACATGTGAACATCTGAACGCTTTTAGAACTGTCATATGTGTTAAAGCAATGAATAGCGGCTTTAGAATAATCATACTTTGTCGGTGTTGATACTGTATGAATTCATTTTGAATACAAATATGTAAATGTATACCATCAGCTTTAGTTCCACAATTAATTTCATGTAATACTTTAGCAAAATAGATGAAACCAGTATGAAGAAGAACATTCTGTCTTATATAACTGCTGTTTTGATAATATTCAGGTGACTACATTTTTTGTTGCTTGCAGTCTGATGTTGGATAATTTAGTTTTGGCAGCTTTAGTGTCACCAAGAGTTCTTCTAAATAGAAATATTATCAATTAGTACATATTTCCCATTTAAAATGAGCGGACAATTTATGCGTATATATATTCACTTATTTCTTGTCTTCCTTTTTTGAAATTTATAGAAATGTAATGTTAGAGTCTACACTAAAACTGGACGGCTGCGCACTTGATGTTTGTATGCTACCCGTACATCATATCAAATATTACAACGAACTATGTCAGTTAGATTTGAAATTTAACAATCCTACAGTATTCTGTAGATTTACTTCCTTGCTGTATGTTACATCAAATGCCTTACATCATCAATTTTCCGAGCTAGTTTTGTTAACAAAATAGCTGTCGTGATAAAAAAGAAAATACAAATTACATCACAAAAAATGTTATAGAACTTTAATTTTTCGACTTTATAGTTTTAAATGATACAGAAATCACAATTATTATTACAGTAGAAGATTTATCATTTCGCCCTCAATAACAGTACTGTAGTGTAAAATATCCTATTATCGATACCTTAAGCACAAAAAGGAAGTAAATCGACAGAATACTGCAGGGGCATCCATGCCTAAGAGCTTAAGAGTCTCCAGTTCTGTTCCTCGTCGCTGTGGATTCTAAATATTGCTGGGACAGTAAAACGCTTACCTGGGGGAAGCCATCCAACATGCTAACGGCAAGTCGATGCTTTGACCTAGATGCCCACTAGTTTCTCAACTGAAATAAAGCCATATGACCAACATTTGTGTTGGTGGTGTGACATCAAATCTATCAAAAAATGAAAACAAACGATACAATCCTATGTTATCGTATACTGAAGATCAAAAATATAGTTATGTGGGTCCTGCAAAGATTTTTGACAGTAACTGGATTCAAAAGATATACCCACATATTTTGAATCACTTCTCTGCAATTCTGTCCCATTTTAATAGCTAACAATACCCGTTTGTTTTTCAAATAAACGAGATACAAAATGTATTTACATTTGAATTGTACACAGTCAGTTACTGGATTCCAAAGTTATACCCACATATTTTGAATCACATCTCTGCAATTCTGTCTCACTTTTAATAGCTAACGATACCCATTTGTTTTTTTCAAATAACCGAGATACAAAATGTTTTTAAATTTGAATTGTACACAGTCATAGACCTTGACAATTTTATAAGTCTCTTTGTAAAATGGCCGAAAGGACTAAAATTCGTAAGTATAGAAAATGCCGCGCTAGGCTTGGAATAAATACTAAGCAGATACTTGGTGATACTGTGCATTGGATATAGACATCAGTTCATTTTGTGCGTATGTTAAGGTAGGAAATTGTCTGTCAAAGGTGACGCCTGTCTTGGTAGGTCTAAAACCTATAAAGACTGTGGGGGAACAGAATACTCACTTCGGTGACAGAAAAAGCCAGTACTACTGACTTTTTCAAAGGCGGCGTGCAACAGATTCAGAAAAGGCATTTGCCCTTAACAAATATGGTACTCCAATTGCCCACTGAGGAGCAAAAGATAGGGGCATCTAAAATATGCCCAGGAACTTTTAAAAATTAAATAAAACCTGTAGTAGTAGCGCTATTTCTAACTAATCAACAGGCGATGGAACCCGGATGCACACGTTTGAGCTACAGAGAAGGACTGGTACCATGCAATTGGAACGAAAAGATCATGCAAGTCAATGTATTGCCGAGTGGAAAGAGAAATACGAAGAAAATATGCACGTCATTTCATTATTCCACCAGACCAGTTGTCCAAGGGCCTTGTCAAACTGGCCTTACTCTATTTGAAGGATTTTAATAATGAAAAGAACTTAAAGAATTATCAGGGGTCAATCTCATTAATGACAATACCTCTGTTCACATGCGTTATGATGTTAAGGCATTTTGTACGTCCAAAAACGGACTTTTTTCATCGGATCTGAGTCAACGCGAGCTTATTTCTTTCCAAGGCTTATGAATGTTCTCTTGGAAGCGCTAAATACCAGAGTCTGAAAAAGATAACAGAAGAAGGCTATCTGACTACTTAAAAAGGTTACACAATATTAACGGAGGAATGCTTTGAAAGTTGGCAGTAAAAATATATTTGATAAAACGCTACACGACAGAAACACAACACCAATAACAAATTATGGGCGCTGTAATCTTTAATAAACTAATGAATGGCAATTAATCGAAAACTTGTACTATTACATAGCTAAATCAGGGTACTTTATGTTTATCCAATAACGTGCATAGTGATAAATACATTAACAAAGGTATTGGAGTTAAATAAGAATACTTTGCTAATATATTTGCTAATATAATTGCTGCTCTTGTTTAGGCGATTAATTTTGATATATATTGTTTTTTATATTTTATGTCCTGTAACTTTATATCATTAAATGTGATAAGAAAACGCCAATGCACTTGTCTTCTAACTAGCATTTTGAATAAACGATTCAGAAAATGAGATGTAAGAAAGAAAGATCCGTCAGTCGCCTTGAAATTCATATGAAAGATAAACTTTAAGCCCAAGGATGCGTTACGACAACTACCGACACAGTGACTTCTATTTTAAAGTAAGGAATGATAATCTTGTAGTCTTTTCAGTTAAAATATACAAAAAAAGGATCGTATATTTACTGTATTCCATATTTTATCATGAGCACCAATTTTCAGTCTGCAAAGTAGAACACTCTGATTCATAGTCCAAACCCATAATTGCTCATAATTGTACTAAGAATATAATGTGAGCCGCGCCATGAGAAAACCAACATAGTGCGTTTGCGACCAGCATGGATCCAGACAAGGTTACGCATCCGTGCTGTCTGGTCAGCATCCATGCTGTTCGCTAACAGTTTCTCTAATTGCAATAGGCTTTGAAAGCGAACAGCATGTATCCTGACCGACTGTGCAGATGCACAGACTGGTCTGGATCCATGCTGGTCGCAAACGCACTATGTTGGTTTTCTCATGGCGCTGCTCATATACAGTAATATTTAAGAGGAAATGCGCGACGCAACCGCAACTTGACTATTTTATTTTAATATGATGCTTCGTTATCTTAACACATCTTGACTACGAGCCCTAGTTACACATTTATAAAAGCTCGCATAGCAAAAGCGTGTACCATATTCGTTTCTAGTGAATCTCAAGTAATACATTATACACTTAGATACAATATGCACGTTAAGAAATGGAAATTGCTTTAAACAACAAAACCAATATTAAGTTGTATTTCTAAATTTGCTTTACAATTACATATACCAGCCAGTCTGTGATGGCTGAATTGATATTATTGCATTACTATAAGTGCAGTTGAAAGTAAAATCGAATATTGAACAATAATTTAAAGTGGGGAGAATTACTATCTAAAACACATGAAACTCCATTGGTGCATTCATTTTCTCGAAGGGTAAAATAAATTTACAGAAAATACAGTAACCTCCGAAAGGTTCAAATTCCAGCAGGGTTCGGTCTCATTTCGTATATCAGGTCTTGCACAAGCAAGGTAGAATGTGTTGTTTTTTTGTATCGAAAGAGTCTCTTTATGGCATTATTTTGCTTTTGCTACAGTCGAATCTATTGCTCGTGAATATATCTTAAATATAACACAAAAGAATTGCCTTACCTTTAGGCTACCTTGTACCATATACCAACTCTATTTTGCGTGAGAAAAATAATATATGTTAAAGTTAAGGCCTTAGCTCTAACAGACAAATATTAGTATTTTTTATTATAATATTACAGGATATATATGTCATTCTGTCATATCTTAAATAGACACACTTTTTGGAAGAAAATGAGATTATTAAATATGCCCTTTCAAAACAAAATGCAGAATTGTAATACTGACATTTTGTGAAGCATTAGAATTTCTGCACTTTTAAATAATCACCGCTAATATCATGATAGAGATAAGTGTAAAATGTAATTATCTTCCGTATGATATCTACATCATAGCATTTGACGTCGTTTACAACTCATTATCTGATATGCCTTTTTATGCATTGAAGACATAACTTCATTTTTGCCCTTTAATTCATTGTCTGATACTGTGTCCAATTGTTTCTGCTGGCGCATGAATAAATGGATTCACGTGACATCCTGTTTAGATTTGCCCGTTATAAACGGATGGGTTTTGGCATTACAGTATTACTGTAACGGACGTACCCATTTGATTACAGTATTGCAAAGTTCCACCTTAAAACAAAGAGTGCCTAAATTCTATATTGAAACAGTGTACTTTTATTGCAGTTAAAACTAAGACATCAAAAAATCATATCACAGAAGCTTGCCTGGACTTGTGTGTTTTTGCAACATGGGGAGAGCAGGTATTACCAACCTTATTTTTTTTTATAGTGTAATTATTCAGATAAATAATGTAGGATTTTCTTTCGTAAATAGAGTAGATCTTGTAATATCTCACGTTATTTTTTATTTAACATGTAATTGAGATATTATGCAACGCATTCGGACTGTGCAGTTAACCATCTGTTTAGTACGAATGCTCTAACCACACGTGAGTATAGAAAATTATTTAACCACGTGGATTGCACGTGAAAATTACACCGACGGTGGTATCAAAAACATTTTAATATCAATTTGTTTGCCAGAAAAAAAATCCATTCCATTTACAATTTAAAGACAAACATGGTAAAGCAAGAATGATCTAAATCATAATACCATTTTGAAGGGTTTGTAATATAACTAATGGTATTACATCGAAATGATCAAATATTGGCAATACCCAGACAGGCTTTATTTTGACTTAAAGTTTCCTTCATTGTATAGAGAAAAGTTGTTACATGAAAGTAACCGTGATTTTGCACGAATGCCACATCATGAACATTGATCTTAAAGACGACCGTGCAGTTAGTCGAGGTACCAGTATTTAGAAAATATTCATCAGGAACTACATCTTGTACATAAATCGTATGGTACAAAATTGTTTTATATACTTAATATGAAATGCCGATTATACACGCTTTTAAATGTTAAGTTTGATGACGTGCACAACTCAAAACAATATTATGCTATTTTTGACTGGAAGAAACTTGAATATTTGTTGTTGATTTTACCAATGCTTTACCTCTTAAAATTAAGCTACTTTTGTAAAGATGTTACTCAACAATATATTTAAAAATAATCCGCAAGTTCGTATGAGAGTTTTATTTAATTCATAACAATGTTATAAAGTTCTAAAAGCGTACATAAAATGAATCGAGCTAAATCGTTTAATTTGACATACAAAATGCTGCAGGCTTGATCAAGTCACCCCTGCAATATTTTCATTTATGTTGTTTCGGCGACCTACCGTGCCACTGTTTCTATTTTTTCAATTTTAGAGGTTTAAGCAAAGGAAAATAATAAATCTTATTTCAAACTCGATCTCATTTAACGTTACACATGTTGTTCATTGGACACGTGATATGTTAACTTCAAAGCAGACTTTAAATACAATTGCAGACGCAGCAGTGACTCTGATACTAATATATGTTCAATCTGCCTTTGGTGAAGATTTCCCCGAAGAACCCATTAACTGTAACAGATATGTAGATTTTGCGAAGGGAGAATGGTTCTGCAGACCAGTGGGATTGTTTGATATATCTGAGGACGTCATGAATGACGGAGTTTTCACACGAGAAGAACTTCTTGAAGAAGTTAGTGTACGATGCAGGTAATATAACGTTGAAGATCACACATGTGATTTTTTCCTATTCATATCAGGCAATATTTCTACATTACATTTTTTTGTTCTAGCTACATTTGCTAGATATTCTCAAAAATGATATATTACCCCAGATTTATATAACGTCTTTTTTATGAAAAACACGTTCAAATGCGATTTACATACAACGGTTATAAACAATTAAATAACTAATTGTTTTTTCGTCTATTTTTAGCAACGTGACACTATTTGAAACATACTTTGACTGTTTGGAAGAATTAGTCGCCGAATGTCCAGAACAATATATGCCTGTTCTGGGTCCTGTTAATAAGAAAATACAGATGTTTTGTGACGGAACAGAGGTATCGACATGGCTTTTGACAAGTAAATAAACATTTTTAATACAATTTAATCTTATAAAACAATTCAAGTGAATTATATAGCCATGAAAAATTGAGTGTAAAATAAAACAGTAGCCTCTTCTTGGACTAATAGATAATAATAAACAAGAGGCTTGTAAAGGAACTCAAAGGTTGCTGTTTCTTATATGCCGGTTCTCATGATGGGGAGATCATTAAAATGTCCATGTGATATATTAAATCATTCTGTTTCGTTAATTAATAGAGTTATTCTGAAATAGAATGAATGGAACATACAGGGGAAAATGTGACAAGTCGTCAAACAGACACACTGATAATTCTGCCGAAGTATTTAGGAGAATTATCAAAGGAACTTTTTAATGATTTCAATATAGCAGTTTTGTTTATTTTATGCTTGTTGGCGAAATACTGGAAATTATGAGTGAGATATGATCCATATCAGTCACACTGTGAGAGATGTAGAACCACCGATCTAATTGCGCATTGTGTATTAATTTCTAATATAGCGCCTAGAAATGGATAGACATTGTAAACATGCTTTGTTTTTTTATAGCAATTTCTCGATTATAATAACGTTACTTAACGGGTATTTGACGACGTCATGCTGCTAATGGTAAATAAAATCATGTAAGTCATGTTACGTCATTGTTACATCACAAGACGGCTGGCGCCATGTTCTGTTACGCGCGTGTTTCCCGCATTGAGAATAAATTTAATTGAAAAATGGGTATATAAAGTTCAGCGTAACTATTGTCACAATATTTCAATGTGCATGTTAGAAGACTTTATTTTTATTGTGAGTTATCATCTAATTTACCACGGTCCATAGTTCAGATGTTTGGATAGTTAACGATATAGCCGTATTTCATTCTTACGCATCTGAAATCCGAACCATGATTAATTAGACGAATACAGCGCAAAAGCCTTGATTTTTGAAAACAATAAAATATGAAATATAGTAGCCAGTTTTTTTTTAAAGTCAGAATGTGTGTGTTTTCACAAATACTTATTTTAAACAAGATGTAAATTAAATATATTCAATATAAAACTGATGATAAACAGTCACGAAGAAGTAAACAACAAATGGTCATACGTGTAAAAATTTTGACTTTAAATGCAAAACAGACTCAATGATCCTTTTTATTTTCGTCTATTTTTATACATTCGCACTCTCTTAAAATGAATAGTATTCTTGAGATATTATAGTAATCTTTTCACTGTGAAAACAACAGAAATACTTTTCTCTTATATTTAAACATTTCCTTGGGAAGCATGTTACACCGTATCAGTGTATGGACTGTCTTATTTCAGTGTTAGAAAACGGCTATAGCATCGAGGAAGAGTGCTTCTCGGTATCGAAAGACTTGTTGATGGAGTGTGGAGAAGAACTGAAATTTGACAGTAATATGTCAGTGACAACGGCGTTGGAGATACTACCGCAGTATGTATATATTACGTGACGTTTTATAGCTTTGAAGGGATGCGGTTCCTGAATCCATGAAAAAGTCCGCGGTACGGGTGGAAATATTAGACATATAGATCTAATAATGTATATATATAAATCCATGAGGATACAATTTCGCTTTGTAAATTATTATATAAGTAAAGAGAATTTATACGAACTAATCGCCATCACAACATACAATAGCAATTACGGCAAAGTGCTTATCAGTACAAACGAGGGTGCATAGTGTTTATTATGAAGAATGGCACGTATGGCAATCTTCAAAAATTCAGCAGTATCAGTTATAACATTGTTTTCATAAAAATATTAAAACAAGCCAACAATATGGCTGACTAAGGCTTGTGGATATTCAATACTGTAACAGTAGTCCACTAAGACAGGTTCAACTATTATTGTTTGACCCATCAATTCTGTTACATTTTTTTCATGAACTGGAATTTAATTTTGATATATCCAGGTTGAACTAATTGAATGGTGTTGATTTTATGTCCAAAGTATATATTTATGTGTTTCCATGTGTACACTTCTTTGTCCTTGTTCGAAGTTTAATAAATAGTTTATTAGACAACGTTACTATTATGCTAAATAAAAAAATCCAAAAGTTTATAACAATCCATCAACAAAAGAAGTCAAAGTTTAGATTAAAACTGTTCTCAAAATGACTGATGTTTTAATGGACCATTTTGTTTATTTGGTGATAACTCAAAACAAGTCAAGAGATTTGTTTTAACTAATAAAGTGCTCCTATGACCACCATTGGAAGTTACAGAGCAAGAATGGTACTTTAATTTGTTTCCAGGGAATTCAAGGAAAACTCATGTTATTAAAGGTAGTTTAAACAGTAAATCAACTAGCATGAATTTGTTTCTATCAAATAAATGCTATAAACTTTTGTTACCGTTACCTTCATATCTTAGTTAAAATAAAGTTTCTATCACACATTGTACATAACTTTTCTATTTCTAAAGTCTTAAAATATCTATTGAAGGACAGTTTCAGCATTGTTCCAGTGTACGAAGAAGAAATTCACAGTAATACCGACTTCCTATCAGGAATGTGGAAGTTCCTGGACAGACGTGCTCCTGTCGACCTGGCTACTGTTTACTGCGCTGAGTACTGGGTCTTACCTTTCGGATGATGATATGATGCAGCTGCAGGTTAGTATCGTGCTGTAACAATATTAATTTTGTTAATAATCGGAAGCTCTCCGCCAATCGAATTCCTTAATTCGCTGTTACAGTAGAAAATCAGCTGTTTGATACAATATCAAAATGTTCAGTAAAATATCTGCCGATTTATGCAACTGAATGTGGCTACTGCAAGTATTGCGTCATGAAAGTGTCAGTTCGAGGGTCCAACGCAATAAGGGCGTATCTACATATAATTATCATATGTAGATACGCCCTTATTGCGTTGAACTCTCGAATTGTAATTATGTCATTTTATGTTTTATTTGAATTAATCTTTTGTCACGAGATTTATGGTCATATTCCTTAAGTTGGATTTAATGATTTTATAAAATACATTCAGGTGTTGAAGCGTTTTGTCACACGTGTCCGATATTGCAACTAGATTTTGTTTCTTGTAGGCCCTGAAGACTGGACAAAGTTACGGACGTTGAAATGGGCACGGAATGTGCATATAACATTGTGATGTTATGTAACGTATGTACAGATAAATAAAACTTATTCAAAATTATCCTCAAACGATTTTGTTTGTCAGTGGCGGATGTTGTGATAGAGATTTTTAAGATGGCACTCCTGTAAAAGGACTACGGGTTTCTTTTTGCAAACAGTGTGGAAATGTCATCTATTTTGAGATGAAATTAATTTTTTTTTATCTTTACACTGAGGAGGCAATGTATTTTTTTCAAATTTCTTTTAAATGCCCTTCTGATTTTTTTGAAAACGTTTTAGTTGGAAATTGTAGAAATCCTCAACATCCCGTAAAATACTGTGCGTGATTTAAACAGCCAATTTCCTGTTATAAAATGGTTTATGGAGATAACTGGAAATGTTCAGCACTCTGTTAGTGGTAAAACATACATTCTAGCTCGCCTTCAGTAGGGAGCTCAATAGGGAGCACGAAGATCTACGGGCGTATGTTCTCCGAGACTATTTGGCTGTGCGGTTAAGGTCACTGAATTTAAATCACTTGCCCCTTACCGCTGTGGGTCGGAAACATCACGTGGGGTATAGAATATTTCCATGCAAGCAAGTTGTCCAGCTGGTTTACGAAGGTAAGTGGTTCTACCTAGATGCCATAATGCCCGGAGGGGTACCTGTGAATTTTCCCTCCATCAGAAGCTTGCGGAAAGCC
This sequence comes from Mercenaria mercenaria, assembly GCF_021730395.1. Taxonomy (NCBI): domain Eukaryota; kingdom Metazoa; phylum Mollusca; class Bivalvia; order Venerida; family Veneridae; genus Mercenaria; species Mercenaria mercenaria. The sequence goes on from NC_069372.1 coordinate 57,896,987, forward strand.
GCTTAATGACCCGAATAAGTCCTAGTGAGTGACGTAAAACCTAACAAAAATTAGTACAAAAGAAAAAAAAAATAACACGAGCACTATGCTTTTTCCGAAACATGACGAAGTCGGTTAAACGAACGTTCAAGTTCAGACAACTAACAACTTAATACTCAGAAATGCCGTAGTATTGATCCTCAGTTGGTGAGGTGATGTAATCGATTTCGCTCAACACGAGCATCTTCAGGCTTAGTTGACCTGGTAAGATGTTCAAAAAACATGTACATTTACATTAAACGAACATACTCTTCAAGTCATCAGCACAGCCGTCAATACACAAATATGCAAATAACAGAAGCAATGCCTAAACAAAACCACAAAGAAAACGTTCATACTCCTTGAAAATAAAATCAGTCAAATCCTTTCACCAAGAAATTAATGATCAAACAAGAGAATATAAGCAAGCGGGTAAAGTGTGATTTGTACCCGTAACAACCCTAACAAACCACTTGCTACGACTACAAAATAGCAAAAATGTACGTGCATGATTTGTTTTTTTAAAGTTTAAGCAAGGGTCCGATGGATTTTGAATGAGTTTGACAAGCTTTCACAACTTATTATTTTCTTACGTCCGCAGTAGAGATATTTTACTTGTTCATGCTTTAATGATAACATGTATATCTTATCAATATCTTCAACTGTTTAGAACTCCCGGCGATATTAATGATTTACTTTCATCATTGGAAACTCTGAGAATATTTGTAATAACTTTTATAACAGCAATCAAACCTGTGTGTCAATTGCCATATCATTGGTCGCCACATCAGTGACAGATGAAGTAACTACAAATCAGCCATTCTTTCTCCATAGGCGCCTACCTAGCATGCTGTCACATTTTCATTCTTGATAATAAACTCTTCATTTTTTACACTTAATAAACGTTGAGGGTGTACAGCGACAAGAAATGGAGTAACACTGCGTTTGCACGTATTGGTTGTTTGAGGTTTATCTAAAGATTGTGTATGGAAAAAAAAAACAACCGATTGATTTCATATTCGTAAAGATCTTTAACCTCCGGCAGATGAATTTAACGTCATGATCGCATTTAAGAAGCCTTTGAATAAAAGTACAAGATCCGGACAGGTCAAGTACATGACGTAGAGCTTATATGGGTCTTGATACCAATTCACTGCTTTGATAGTTCTTACAGAGCGTACATGTTCGTTCCATTGCATCTATTTGCATACAGATAAACCGTAAATTCTTCATCGCGATATAGAAATTTGCAAATTTTGGACTGTATCGGGTTGGCGTGGCGCGTGTGACATTTGAATTTATGAACTAGAGGCGGACATGAGTTGGGCAGATGCTTGAGTGAAGTTTGCGTTATTGCCCCAGGTAGATCGGTTTTCTAATCTGACAACATAACATTTGAATTTATATACAAGAGACAAAGTTTAACATAAGTTTGCCATATGCTTGCATTTATTTTGTCGTAAGTTTGCGTTATTGTCTCAGATCGGTTTATCAATTCAACAACAAAACATCAGTCATTTTCCCAGTACTTGGACTGAGTGCTTATTTATTGCGTTTCAATTTTACATAATAAACACTTGCTTAAACCGGTGCTGAGAGGTGTGTTGCACATTTCATTACCTCTCATGAATAGACTCAATCAAACTAAGCCTGCTACTGTAAAATCTGGTATACTCTTATAATAATTTTAGTGACACTTTTATGCGCCTAGTTTTGATATGCGCTTATACTTAAGCCAAAAGTATGCGCTTATATTTGATATGCGCTTATAGAAAAGCCGTGTGCGCCTATTTTTGATACAAGTATGAGGAATATTGACAGTGCTTACCTTGGTTGAGAAATGGCCATGGACGTGCGTAGTGAACTATTTCCTTTTATTACATAGGCCTACAGTATTTTTACATAATGAAAGCATAATGAACTACATAACTTGCAAATAATGTTCAATCTCTCGGACCATTCAATAATTGTTCAATACTAAGATTGTAGCATTTTATCCATATCCTTTTCACAGATTTAGAAAAGAATGACAATGATTACGTATCATAAACAATTATCGTTTTATCAGACAATAGACGTTAAAATCTTTAAACACCTATTGGCTATTCAACAGGTAAGAACACTTGTCACCTGTATTTATGATAAACAATTATCACGGTATAATACCGTTAATTACGTCTTTTTGTTGCATCCGTTACTTATTTACCAGTAATCGGATATGCGCCTACTTTCGAGACAAAATTATGGTAAGGGCATGACATGCGCTTATTATCCCATACGGAATAACAGTAAGGCCGTATGCGCTTACTTTTGATCTGTGCTTATATTCGAATATGCGCATATTTACCAAATTCTATAGTATTATGTAGTTTGCCTGCGTTGATTCGAAAAAATGTTTTCATAGACTGTATTTACAAGCTTAAGAAACATGAGATATACAACGTGTATTTCAGAAAAAGATTTATGAGGAGATAAGATCAGCCAGTATCCACCTTAGCTTTTTCAAGTGCTAACATGAAACATCCTGTAAAACATGTTTAAAACGAACATTCATTTTTGTATTTGCTACTCTTTACATTAATGTTAACATTTTTGTTCTGCATATTACTATCTACACGTTATCTAAAACTTCAAATCTTGCTAACGCATACAAATAAAAAAACAAAAAACAAAACTAATTTATGTTAAGTTCAGATGATAATAAATGGAATTCATTAGATTAAAAATATCTCTGTTTTTTTTTTTTTTCATTATATGAAAAAATAATATGCTGATTATGTTAATCTCTTTCTATGGTATAAGTTCGTTGCAATGATACATGTACATCATATTACAACAAACTAAACAAGAAAGGTTTCCTTAGTAATACACCTCTCCAGGGCAACAACATCTCCACATAAACCATGTTTCAGTCTTTCGGGGACGGTGCTCTGTATGCAATGAAGCAATTATTTTGAATACGACAGACTGTTCAATTCGGTAAAAATGGTCCGAATGCAGTGTGTTTGACTATGTGAATGACATTGGCGTGATGTAATTATGTTTCCTCGAAAATGGAATTGTTATATAACTAGAAATCTCCTCTTTGTTTGCATTCACGTTTTTCTGTTTTCTAATGGCAGTACATATTTGTAGGTCATTCCCGTCGTCTTGAGACTTGCATATCTGGTAAATTGTGTGTGATCGGGTTCAAAGTCTTTTTCAACAATTTTTCAGTCATATAAACGACGGTGTCTACTTGTAGCAATGAGCACAATGCCCAACTTTATAGTGCTGCTTCACTGGAATTTGACCAGTCCTAGCACTATCTTGTTAATGCTGAGCGCCAAGCGAGGAAGCTACTAGTACCATTTTTTACGTCTTTGGTATGACACGGCCGGGGACCGAACCCACGACCTCCCGCACTCAAAGCGGACGCTCTACCAATAGGCTACCGAGGCGGTTGAAGACTTTTTCATCAGTTATTTTTGCGCTTCATTTTGTCAGATTAATCCTTGTTGCTACCCAATTCAACATTTAAATAAATTGCAATTACTGGCAAATATGTTTTGGGAAACAACATTATACATACCAATTTCGCTATGGGAATTACGTTACATAGTGAGTGGATATATTCATTCTACCTGTATGAAACAACTAGAATAACATTAAAAACACAATTCTTTTTTCTAACATTTTACTGAAATAATTAAAACTGTTTAACAGAACTTATTTACCACAGACATACATTTTTGTCAGATTTTTGCATTTTAAAATGTGTCTCTTTAAAAATCTCTGTTTACACCATTTTCTAAATATCTTATTTTGAAGTTTAACTGCGGATGGCAAAATAATGTTTCAATACAGGACAATACAATTAATTAGAAGTATTAGGACTTCACTTTATGAATAATCCAAGACTTGAATTTAGAGAAGCAAAATCTGCAATACACGTTGGGACAAAAACAAATGGTGTTTGGTAACGTAGTTCACCATTCTATAGTTTGCAGACGTTGCCGTTAATTTATGTTACATAACTTTTCATACCTAAAGCAAAATACTTTCTTGACAATTTTATATTGCAATACAGTAATTTTATACATTTTATATTTTTAAAAATTCTTATTCTACAGTATTTTAAGAAAAGCGGATTATGATATTTATGAATTCACTAAATTGGACTAGCTGTGATTAAAGAATCCTGCCATATTTATTCAAAATAGACATATAGTCACCACAGTTAACGAATATTGACTAGGGATCACAATAAAAACAGGAATGTATAGGGGCATAGTTAATGCTGACTATATAACTAGTAAGAAGCGTAAGCAACATTTATGTATAAGGATTTCAGTTGAGAGTGTTTTGATCAACTGTGCGCTAAGTGGTGCTTTACGCTTAATATTACAAATAAAAGTAGCCACAGTTAACGTAAAGAAATGTGAACTAGATGTCACACAATTAAAAGAACAAGGAACGAAAAGGACATAAAGCTTATGCCGACTAGTGCATGTATTTAGTAACGTAGTTCACAAAAATGCTTATTTGTAAGATTTGTTTGTTTGTTTTGGGTTTAACGCCGTTTTTTCAACAGTATTTCATTCATGTAACGGCGGGCAGTTAACCTTACCAGTGTTCCTGGATTCTGTACCAGTACAAACCTGTTCTCCGCAAGTAACTACCAACTTCCCCACATGAATTATCAGAGATGGAGGACGAATAATTTCAGACACAATGTCTTTTATCAAATCGTCACGGAGAACATACGCCCCGCCCGAGGATCGAACTCACGACCCCGCGATCCGTAGACCAAAGCTCTCACTACTGAGCTAAGCGGGCGGGTTTTATTTGTAAGAACTGTCCTTGCTTACGATACATATACAAGTTAAACATGTGACAGAATGTTTTACTCGATGAAACAACAAAGTAACGCCATATTCTGAAATGACAAAAACCATTCTGATCACAAATAAATTTATGTTAACTACGTTACCATTTTGTGAACTACGTTACCATCTCCAGCATGCTCGCCATGTATTATACCTATGTTTGCATTTAATGTAGGAGAAACACGCCACAAAGTCATTATAATACTACCAGAAAATGTAGAATATTAATATATATCATTTGGTTAACTTACTTGAACTGTAACTAAACGACGTCTGGTTAAAATCTGATTGTGTTATTTTTATTTGATGAAATCACACATGAGACGCAGCATCCTTGTTTACACAGAACACCGTGATGTGTAATCAGTGTCCATGTTTATTGCTCCCCAAGAAATAAATCAGAGGATTAAATATTAGACATTTTGCTAATTTGATAGTAACGTAGTTCACGGTAAGTTAACGTAGTCCACAAAAATAGGCTAAGTCTGTCTGACTTAATAACATGCTGCACAGTAAAACTTTTTGCTTTAATATAATACTGTTTACTAATATGTACGTGAGTATGTAGTGAGAAAATAGGCATACCTTTGTTTTTATTGCATATAGCAGTAATGTATGGTAACGTAGTTCACAGAATAATGTAAAAATAACGTGGTATCGCTTTTAAGGGGATTTTTTTGAACATTTATCAAGACATATGAACGAAATAATTTCATACTGTACCTGTTCTATGTTTTGACTGTCTTCGAGACTGATCATATTACATATCTGTATATGCATTGATTTTAAAAGGTTCAGCTCAAAATGATAACGTAGTTCACAGAGATTTCTGTGTCGCTGAAAATGTTAAAAATGTTTGCATGTATCTAAACTGCTTGTTTTGTACATGTCACCTATACAATGACATGCAAAATCTACGTACAAAAGCATTTTTCTGGCAGAGTTTGTAGACCTAAGTAAGCTACCCAGAGTTGTGACGGGGAGTTTTTGCCAATTACATGCACAAGAAGAGTTACATTTCCTTAATCAAAGAGTTTTCTTTTATACGAAATGCACTTGCGATTGTAAGCTGAGGTGTCTGCTGCTGGGAAGCGCCAAAACTGGAATGTACTCCTGGTTGCTGAACAACTGCATTAAATATCTTGGTAATGCTGTGTCAATTTCATTCCAATGGGTATAGTCTAAGACTTTAAGAATCATTTCCGTTACCTGTTCGCCGCTTACATAAAATCATCATTTTCTAGTTATAACATCAAGTTTTTCCTGGTTTCTCGAAGCGTCATCGCTCATCTGTGCGACGACACTATTTCTTTTTTTCTGAAAACATTCTCACAGACTTGTAACATGTTCATGACGTCATTTGTTGCAGAAGTGACGAATGTGCATGACACGGTCTATCACGGAAGTGACAAATAAAATTCATCTACACATATACTAGCTGGCGACCACCAAATCCGGACGATCAGCAAACCGGACAATCCCGCAAACTCTTTATTTCGGTCTTTAACCTTGCTTATCTGTTTACGATCAAATGGACGCTTGACTTTCAACAACACAGCGAAGTTACAACGGTTAAATTTAAGTATTTTACAAGAAATGCTACATCTCATTTCGTCTGCTCTCACAAAGCATGTTTACATGTTGGGGAAAGTCGGAAGTGGCTCGGTGCGCATGCACAGTATTTCCGTAGGGCCCCGCCATTAAATCTAAAGGCCCCATCAAAATTTGAGGTAAGCATACGAGACATTTAGTAAACACTTAAACCGGGGAAATACAGCTTTGATAATTTAGTGCATGATTTTAATACACCCTGAACACATTTTCATTCAAAAAATCCACTTCGAAAAGTGAAACATATAGTCAGGAGAGAAACGATCAAATTATCTATTCAAGAGAGGTAATTCGTACAATTCTATGACTCAGACACTGTATGACTACTTTCCCCTGGTTGAAAAAAAGTTTAATTCAATGTTGAACGTAAATTGAAAATAAATAAAGTGACAACTCGCTGTCCGTAAACATGGTACTGTTTGACCTCAAAACAACGTGATTTGTTGGCCCTTCGTTCAGGCCTCAAAAATGTACTTGACCTATTTTAGAAGTAAACAAATTAGCTCTTTAGTTGGGACGAAAACCTAGCTTTGTGTACATGAAATTTCAACCACTAGATATATCTATTTCCCGAGTAATCGTGAAAAATATTCCAAAAGTGTACGGCTGTAGGACGCTAACCAGTATGCACTTCGTTATTGCCATGTAGTTAACAAAACTGATGTAAGTCTGGACGAATTTTGGAGTTTCCTTGTATGGAAGGGTGTAACTCAACTTCCGTAAAGGCGCTGGGCTGGTGTCAGCTCTATACAATCCGACGAGACATATGAGAGTGGTCTGTTCCTCACTTCCGGCGGTTTGCTCTGCATCAGGCAATGGTCAGAAATAACATAACATCTTTTATCATATGCATATGTTTATCATAATTATGAGTGAGTTTCAATTTTCTACCTGTAGTTCGACCGCAAATAATATTCTTTTCAAAGCTACATTTTAGTTTTGATAAAATAAAACCATATTTCCATGTTAGGTATTTTTCATATCAGTGATTCTAAAAACGATACTTCATTTTTTTGAATTTCTGCTTCCATACTGTTTACTATGATCCCCTATAGGTGTACTTTGTGTAACATTTAAAAAAAAACCTTAAAGATAAAAGTTCGACTACTTTCCAAATTATTTCGAACATAAAATGTCTGCTTGTATTTCTATATACAGAAAGTTATTAATAAACATTTAATGTTGGAAGTATAACAGAGTTTAATGCATTTAAACAGAATTATAACCCGACTTTATTTCATTTTATTAACTATCGCCAAGCAGTCTTAAAGTGCCGTGTGGCGGCCGTTAGTCTCCCCCATACTCCATTTTTTAAAATATATTTTCTGGCTATTTGGGATTTGAGAATCATAATGACAGGTGGTGTAATTGTGAAAAAAAAACATGAAAAATGCACTATTTTGCCATTTCCCAGGCACTATTTTTCCAGTATAGACATAAAATAGAAATAAAAGGGCAAAGATATTTAGAAAATGTAGTTTTTTTTATATAATTAAACCATTCTCATAATGAATCTTATCAATTTTGACATAGAAAGGTTTCCCTTTGTAAATAAACAGAAATTTGAAAACTTATGGCGGCCATATTGGCGGCCATCTTGAAAATTTGGTGATTCAATGGAAGAGGTTTGAAAAAAATCTAAAATAAGGAATGATTCTTTTTGGTGGGGGTGGGCGAGGAAGGGGTGTGACCAAGGCAAGGGGTGACCAGGTGTGAGTACATAATTTCACATGTCTATGATAAATGTTCATGAAAAAAAATGAAAGAAGTTTAATGAAATTCTACCAAATGGTAAGTTTGTTATGTACAAATATGTGGATTTTTAAACAATTAAAGAGCAATAACTCTGAAGTTACTAAAGAAATCTAGACGAAATTGTGTGTGCACAACTGCATTATGGTTATCTGAATTCGTTTTAAGTTTCATAGTTCTAGGTCAAATATATCAAAGGTAATGAAGCAGAAATTGCCATATTTATAGAACCCTATATAGTTAACACTAGAAACTTCTAAGGGCCATAACTCTAGTGTTACTTGGGCAATCTGACTGAAACTTGACAGGCCGCATAACCTCATAGAAGTGAACATGTATATGAAGGTTTATTTAAATATTCCCAACCACTTTCTAGATATGGCTCCAGAAGGACGGACGGACGGACGGACAACGCCAAAACTATATCCCTCCGACTTTCGTCGGGGGATAAAAATGTTACAGGCTCGGTTTGATTGAGCCTGTTTATGAAATACGATTGATTTACTTATATGTCATCCAGATCGTGTGGATTGAGCTTTCTTGTAACTTCGAGATTTCTTTGGTCTTCAGAAAACCTATAATCAGTGCAAGTTGAGGAAACATGTATAAGAAATGCGGCGGAAGAAGTATTTCATGACTGTGGTGAAATATACTAAATCAGAATACATATGTCACTAACTCTCTTTAACTTTGGTGTTTTACGAGCAACATCACCAATGTTCGAACTTCACCGAGCTAGTTTGGCTACACGCAATCTGGATGAGTGCCTGAACAAATACGCAAGTCTATTTTGCATTTAGTTTACAATAATAGGGAAAAAGATATTTGGAATGGGTAAAATACACACATAGTATTGTTAAGTCAATGGCGTTTGTTCACTTGGTGTCTTGACTTTTGCTAACTTCACCAAATATGCACAAGTTTTTCTGAAAATATTTGCTGAAGCCCAACTTCTTTCCTTAGAAATATACACAATTGGCACTGTTGAAAATTTATGGCCGTCAGGTACAAATATCTTGGTTTCGGCATCTTCAGTTATGTAGACGAAAACTGTTTGCTTTAGATGTTCATCTGCGAATGAAGGACAAAGATAGAAGAAGGTCTGACAAAAAACTATTGCACTGATGTACAACAGAAGCATTCAAGGCATGAATAAGAAAAAATAATGATTTGTAAAATGTACACACAGTAGTCCTATTAAACCAGCTATCGACAGTTACTCAACATAATTATGATACTTTTTATGAAAAAACCTACCCATTACTACAGGAACTTTAGAACATGTCGTGACCAATAACAACAATTGTCTTTAAATGATTCATAACCACACTTAGGCGGGCTACATTTTTGATCACATTTTCTGATTTAAATTGTTACACACCTCACAGACATTTGTTAAACAGTTGATAAAAACATTTATAAACACTTATAATAGGACAGACTGGAATATAATTTGATAAACTTGAAGTAAACATATTGTAATACAAGTCCAATTTTATTTACAGTTACTTTCGATTTCAATTTGGGAGAATAACGAAATACCGAAATAATGTATACAATTCGTTGTTTTTAAATTTGTTGGACACATCAAGATATTTTGGTACATACTGGTGATTTTATGACTGCTTTGCTGAAGTTTAAAGCGAGGCGCCGAGCAATTTCAGAAGAGTGCTATATTTGTTTGTATACAAACATGGTAATCGCTTTCAGCTTATGAGTATATAGTGTAAAACAAGTCAAATAAAATAGCTTGTCGATAATGGAAACTTGTCAATTACAGTAACCCCCGTACCTATAAAAAAGATAATATAAGCCAAACAACTAATGGCTAAATTAGTCGCAAAATGTTAACCTTTAAACCTACACAGTTTTAAAAAGAAAGATCAATTTAACCCGAGAAGTAATTTCAGAGCGCCACCCCTGTCAGCAAATTGTCGGGTGTAGTTTTCTCCATCACAAACCACCATGATCATCCGTTGTGTATTACAAACATGACAGTGGTGTCCAAAGTTCGAAAAATTTTTAAAAGTGCACCTGTTGCCCATACATGAACAATTAGTGAAACTGACTGTTTCATAATCGATAGATATATCATTTATACTTAGTCTCCCGCCAAAAAAAGCAACCAGGCAGAGTAGAACATGGGCATCCGCAGAATCTGAAATATAACGAAGACATTGTGAAGAAAACGAGAAACAGTGAAATAAAAAATAAAATACTAATAGAAAAGACATTTCGATTAAATATGGATTGAATGATTATGACCCAAATATCCACTAGTCCTGTAATACAGCAAGATAATGTTCTGTTAAGCGCTAACACCGGTTATACATACGAAAGCAAGACAGTATGTTTTATACGCCCCTGAATGGCCGACATAGATTATGATGCTGGTGTCCAACCTTCCGTCCGTCCGTCTGTCCTTAGCAATTTCGTGTCCGCTCGTAAACACTTAAATCCCTTGAAGGATATTCAAAGAAACTTGACACAAAAGTATCACGCCACACCAAGACGACGTGCAGATGCGTCATGTTTTGATTCATCGCATTCAAGATTCAAGGTCACACTAAGAGTCAAAGGTCAAAACAGTTTTGTTTCGCGTCCGGTGTAAACTCTGAACCTCTTTGAAGGGAATTCAAAAGAAACATAGACACAAATGTTCACCACACAAGAAAACAAGCAGAGCTCAAATGTTCGCGTACGACTCTCATCAAGGTCAGGTGTCCACACAGTAGGGTCAAAGTCATATCAGTTTGTTTATCTGTGACCGCTCTGTACACTTTGAACTGCTGGAAGGATTCCAAGAAACTTGGCAAAATGTTCAATTCCACACTGAAAACGATGTGCAGAGCGCAATGTTCGCGGATACCTTGCTTCCAAGGACAAGTCCAATTAGTGTTCAAAGGTCATATTAGACTTTGCTTTGTTTATATTGCTATGCATGCAGAGTATCTTGAAATTATTTTGCAATTCTCTTCTTGTTCAGCTTACAATATAAATTTTTTAAATTACTACCTTTATTGTTACTGATATAAAATAGCTTATTTTGAAACTTTTTATTAATGGCCGTAGGAAAAAACGAGACCTACTTTTCTGTGGTACAACAAGGATGGAACTCCTCTAATATGTTAGGTGTATTTTATACATAAACCCAGTGTTTTAAAAACCGGAAAAGGATTTTTTGTGGACTTTGCTATATTTTTGTGGACATAGATATGTTTTTTTGAAATTTTTTCCCCCTCTTGTATGTTCCACTCCTTTGCTACAACAGTCAATTGCAATAAATCAGCTCCAATCCATAATCCTTACGGGCGTATAATGGCCCCTCTTTGTTGAGCTTTTTTAGTTAAATCTGAAGGCATCAACACGAAATTAGTCTGTCTGCTTATATTTCTATATATATTAAGACTAGTTTCGCGTTGAGCCCTTGATATCTTAAACATCACTGAAATGCTTTACACGGGTTTATTTTATGATCGAGAAAATAAGTTTAAGATTAAACTGTCGATGGAATATTGAGTACAACAAAACCGTGTAACATATATAAAAGTAACATGGCAACTGGTGACAGTTGTTAAGGACATTAAAATTCCAAAACATGTTGTCTATGTACGAATCCAATATCAATTTCATTTCGTTTATTCCGGAAATCAAAGGTAAAATAATTTCATCAACATACACAAATCGTAAGTGATACCCTAACTTTGTGGGTATCCCGAATCAGGGTTAAAGGAAATATGCTTACCCGGTGACAGGAACTCACAACATTGCTATGCAGACCAAAAATCGTAAGTGAAACCCTAACTCATGTGGGTAACCCGGAATCTGGGTAAAGGAAAATATGTAACAAGGTGACAGGTACTCACAACATATTATGCAGACCAAAAACACCACTGGGTATGTCATACAAGAACACGCCGCAGCAAGCCATTAAACCCGACTACTGATCTCAAAGATAGTTTACTAATTAGTTAACTACAACCATATGGTGAAATCCAATAATTAAAACAAAACACTGTCAGAGTTTAATGTAAGAATGTCGACAACGGGGAGGAGTGATGTGGGGTTGAAGGAAGTGTAATGCGCTAAGAAAAAAAAAAACTACCACCATTTCCAAACAATTAATCCTATAAAAAAACTTATCTTGTTTGTGGTCGCGTATATAAGCTTAATATAGGGATTTAATATGATATTTGGTCCCTGTTTCCGTAGAGACAACATTTATAACACACGTATAGTCAACACTTCACCTTCCTCATATGGACAGGACTTTGTAACATTTGTTTTCAGCTCTATCATTAACATGAAAATCAACTTGTTCAGTTTAGGGAGCAACATGAATAATGACGACTGATTTGAAATAATGTCAAGAGTAAAGAGTTATCTGTCGAAGAAAGGTGTGCAATACTATAATTTACATGTACATGGACATATCTATGTACCACTGACTCTACCACCAAGCCAAATAAATAAATGACAACTTTGTTAATAACGTATGTTCGCTACGTCGCTTATAGACAACTTATTGGCCCGGGGGGGGGGATATGTATGAAACAGTCATACTGAGTTTCATGTTTATTGCTATAAAACTATAAGAAAATTGAAAGCATTGAAACCTGTTTCTGACTGCATTTTAATTTAACACTGTCCGGATAATCGCAATAATATCAACAACAAAATACATGTACTGACTGAACAACATTTGTAATAACCGGGCAGCAAATCCATTACTACTTGCATAAAAACAAATGGACGTAACTAAAAAGGTTTTTGCAAGTTAGCATGATCCATTTATATACAATTCAATAAAAAAAGAAGCTCAACAACCCTTCTTCCGTGTGCGTTATACAACTAGGTGTAAAACAGTATAATTCAATATTTTTATTGAATAAAGCATACAAAGTCATAATGTTTATAAAAAAGTATGTATGTGGAAGAAGTTTCTTTATTTTATTGTATGACTGAAAACTTTCCCCATCGACATTTGTTGTGAGCTCCTTTGCGAAAAAAAGAAAGAATCCCCCAATTTCTTATATGTTATAATTTCTAAAATTATATAATTAACAAAATTATAGAATACAAATTTACAACAAGAAAAAATAACCAATATATTTAAATCCACAACTAATGTTTTACAATTCACAGTGATTTTAAATTGAGGCCTAAGCATGAACTCTGAAGCCTTGGCAATTTTTGACTGTTTATAGGGGAAAGAGAACCGTTAAAAGAGGAAAAGACAAAGAACGGATTTTAAAGTGTAAAAAGATAAATAATGATCATGGAACGGTGCTTTAAAATATAAGTAGAACCGTTGACATATAACAATGAAAACATATCAAAAGAAAATTCAAACAGTTCATAATCGCGACTTTCGCGACAATGTAAGCAATGCCAGGCATTTTGCAGAAGAGCAAAATATTGTGAATATCCTCATGTTTTTATTCTATAAGTTAGTTCGCGAAGTATGTAAACTTACACAAATTTTAACAATTAATGCTTTTAAATTTGGATGACGCCAGATTTGTGCATTTATTAATATTTGGCAATGTAAGTAGAAACGCTTTAAATAATTTCGAATACTTTAGCAGACCAATAAAAAGTGATAACCACTTTTTTTATCATGTTCATATTGCAATTAGAGTGGAATTATGCGCATCTTTCTGCATGTAGTGTGTTGTTTGGTGGATGGTTTATAAAACCATATTATTCGGATGCCGTGTGGCATTAAATGCGATTAAAATAACGACACTGTAGCATAAAGATATAAACAATTTTGATGCTTAATAACAAAAATAATAAAAAGGACTAATAAAAGAATAGTTCTTTTTTCACGATCATCTACGCAGTGATACTCCTATCCTAACAAGTTCGGTGGGGTAGAATATCAGGAGTTTAAGGGAACAACACCCTGTGTGCAGTTAGAATAAGAACAAGACCATCGTTTGAAAGTGGGAAAAAGGAAGAGATTTGGTAATAATGTTGTTAAAAGAACAAAACATCTCCCAACCCCCCATTTTACACACACATCACTATTTTAAGCTTAAATTCACGATAGAAAACAGCGCATATAATTCCACTTTAATACTATGCGATCTTTCCACGATGCATGAAGTATCATCCCTAATTCACAAAGCAGCTAGAACCGGTGACGAAGTTAAGACATATATCTCCCCAAATCAATATATAACCATAAAGTCTGGATCCACTCCTATTTAAACACCAACACCAATCTAATTTATGCAGTATACTAGCGATTACGTAACAGTATGCTGATAATGGGCCGATAGCCACACGTGACTTCACACGACCCAAGAAGACGTGGAGTGAACGACAAATAAATACCTTCAAAGAATGTTTGCTAATAATAGTATTAAATCATTTCTTTAATAATCACAAATAGACTAAACCTTACTTATAAACAATGTTATTATTTAATCTAAATTATTATTATCAAAATAATTATTATATACAAATATAATGATCAGTAATAATAACAAACAAAACTATAATTATGACAGTAGTACACAGGTTGTCCCCCCACTGGTACAAATCACACACATACGGGGCAAAATAATCAAATATTGCAGTTTTAAATCGGGTGTAAGCCTCAAGAAACCATATTAAGCAACGGAATTCACTATACTAGGCCATACACTTTTATTGCGTATGAGTATCACAAATACAAAATCCACTATTTTGGCTATTTCAGGCCTAATAACTCATGTAAAAAGCCCTAAGATTACTCAAAAAGAAAAGCCAAGTGTGCAAGGTCACATCATGAAAAAGACTCAATCAAGTTTCCTGAATATACATCGAAAACTTATCCGAGTCATGCAGATAAATACGGTTACAATGTGCATATTTCTACTATTTAAGGGGCCATAACTTTACAAATATGGGTGGAGCCAGCCAACAAATAAACCGGTGGCAAGTTTTAATATCAAGCTAAAGACCTTAATGCAAGAATTCCAACCAATTCAAATAAATTACATAATGACTAGGTGCGTCCATAAGGAGAACAAGATTATCAAAATATGGACTATTTCAGGAGCATAACCTCAAAAAATATGGGTGGATACCAAACGAAACAAAGAAGTGCGCAAGTTCATACCATGATTAAGACTCATGCCAAGTTTCATGAAACTGTATCCGAATACTTTTTGAGCTAGGCATAAGTCACAAGGTGACTATTTCCAGGTGCAATACCACTAAAAATAGGGGGCGAGCCAGGACGGAAAATAGGAGAGCGCAAAGGTCACATACAGATAAAGAAGCAAGCAAGGTTCATCAAATTATATTAAAAACATATTGAGCATAGGCGCGTCACAAGGTGAAAATGTGTGCATTTTGACAATTTTCATTCCAACCGGGCCCTAATCTTAACATAGGGGTGGACCCAAATGAAAGAAAATAGAGATGCACCAGCCTCATATCAAGATTAAAAAAACTCATGCAAGGATCACGAATCTATATCACAATACTTTTTTGAGCTAAGGCATGTCACAATGTAAAATGGTGCATTTTTAGACTATTACAAGGTGCAATAACACTAAAAGAGGGGGCGGAGCGAACAAAAATAGTAGGTGCGCAAGTTCAATATCAAGTAAAGACACATGCTAAAGGTATCCATCAATTACGATACAATACTATTTGAGCAAGATAGGCTTCACACTGTGAAAAAGAGCATTTTTATAAAATTAACCATTTTCAGGGCCATAACTCTGGGAAAAAGGGGGTGGCCCAATGTAAATAAGGAGGCGCAAGTTCGAAACATGATTAATACTCATGTCACGAGATTGCTATGAATTTATAACAAATACTTTTGAGCAAGCGTGACACAAGTTAGAAAATAGTTTATTTTATGACTATTTTATAAAAATAAAAGAAAAAGTGTTTTTTAAATAAAGTGATCATGCTGTTAACTTCAAACTCAAATTGAAATTAGAGAATTCTGATAGCAAAACATAATGGAACCTAACCAGACGGCGCAGGATGGTCAGAAATCAAAGCTGGTCGCAATTTCACTATGTTGGTTTTATCACGGCTCAAATATTATATTCTCAGACTGTATCATTATCTTAAAATCTATCGTAATCAGATTCGTTCGCTTTCTAATCTAAAAATTTAATAAAGTCACCGTTTAGAAATATTTGTCTTATGCTTTATACTTTTCAACACCAGCTTCTAATTGTTTCAAGTCATACGAGGGTCCTGCAAACATTTTCTAGTCCATTGGGCACGGATTGTGCTTAAGTGCTACCGAATTTTCAAAGTATTAGATAACAAACCATTATAAGCATACATCCATTAATACCAAAACACATTAAGACACCTATTAATTCTCCCGCATAGCGAAAAACAAAAAAGTATTTTTGTATCTGTTTAAGACACTGAAAAATGGAGCTACCAAGAGAACATCTAGACCTACTATTCGTTCTAGGAAGCAAATTCTTAAGCCTTGGAAATAAAGTCACAGGGACTAAGTTAATGTGAATAAGGCGAATTGTTTACAACTTCCACCTTTTCAGAAGCCAAGAACGGCGCTAAACAATCTCGCTAATGAAGGGAGGCGTTGTCGTGTAAAAGATCGACACTTGACCATTATTTGCCTGGAAGTTTCTTTTTGTATAACGTTTTCACTTTCTCAATAACAGATTTCTTGATGAATGATCCAGTAACTGTATGACCAGAATGCAAGGCACACTGCACTGGCTGTGCCCAAAAGAACAACTTTTCGAACTACCAGTCCCAATGGTATATACAGGGTTGTTTTTAATCTTTTACGCTTCCATTTCATTCTTAATCACCTCGGTGGCGGCAAACATATATGACACTGTCCCAGCAAGAATAGAAATAACCCAACTGTCACAGCCTTTGTATGTTCGAAGTTACCGGTCACACTAAAGGCGTTGTTTCCTTTGCTCCCTAGTGAGCAAATGAGGTACCCAATTAGCGCAAACCTTTCTCAGGTACAAACGCTTTCTTTCAGAACTGTTTGCACACTGCCTTCTGATAACCCAGTACAACTGTCTAATTCAATCACGTATCAGTATCAGTGGCCAAAAATGACTGTCAAGCATCCCCTACGCTTTATTTCATAGTTACCAAAGTATATAGTAGGGCAAAACTCTTTCAAAATAAAAGATATTCCATAGAAACTTATTTTGGAACTATATTAGATTACACTTGTTCCCATGTCAACATTTCATTTTTAGGAAGTACAACTAAAAAATAAGATAGTACGTAATTATTTGTTCCCCAGTATCGGTGATACAGAAAAGTCGAAAAATTAATGTAAATTGAGATTAGTAGACATTGACCAATAATAGCCGCAATTTATTAATATTAATTACCAAATTAGAATAATCAAGAAAAATAATTAGAAAGTTACAAAATGACAATTTTGTTAAAAATAACATTTTATAAGCTATAAATCGATTTAAATGTACCAAAACAGTTTTGATTTGTTCTTAAATTCTCTCATTGTTTTCTATAGAATTTTTTTTGTTACTTTTGTTGTGTTCATTTTACTCCAAACTAGGTTTGCTAATTTGCATAAAATGGACCAGTGCCAGAAACAACGAAAAAATCTTAATCTAAAACTGAATAAAACGATAAAATTGGAGAACAGCTGCTTGTTATCAATATTTATCTCATCTTGAACATCATTTTGTCCGTTCCTTAAATGTCCGGTCATCATTTGCAAATGGCGAAACTTCAATAACTTCAAATTGCAATTCAAAAGACTTCTTTATGAAACCTTGTTTTATAGATGGTAAATAATAAGGAAATGTGAATGCAATTAACTTAGTTGCTATAATAACATTTGTTAGATCCTTTGACACCAATTACGACAACTACCCCTTCGTTGGGACTTCCAAAGCAAGATAGATAAAAGCGACGGGCTAGTATGATCAAATGAAACAACGTTCCTTATTATGCACCCGCAGTCACAATGTTCTGCGTAATACATTGCTAACTAGAAACAAGAAGAGTACATGCTGAAAAAATATAAAGATATGCATTCATGGACAACACATAGTCACTATATATTTACAGGAAATATATTACACTAACAGTGGCCTGAAATCGAAAACAGTTACATGTCCAGATACTTAAGTCCGATAACACACAAGCACGAGCATTACGACAACAATAAGTTAACTAGCATTATGCAGTGCAGAGCATATTCAGCACGTTGACAAAAAAACGACTTCTCGACAGACTATCACGAGGTTGCAAAAGCTCTAGATGAGCTATAGGTACGAGACTCGTGGTACTTGAGACAAAACAATTGGGAAAGGATTCCAATAATCAAAGAACTCTCTGTCAGCCTTAGTTATCAAGACTAGGAATTTTAAGAACTGAAAGAACACCCGACACCCATATGAGTCCCTGACCAAATGGCGACCCTTTATATTAGTATGTATGTCAAGAGGAATGGCACCGAAGCAGTAATGCACATTATAAGCCTAATCAATAATTGAACCTAAGGAATATCAAGCTACATGACATTGAATAAGCTGTAAACGAAGAGTAATGCGAAAGCCTCCAAATAAAACCCCATAAAAAAAATACGAACTGTTTGGCTTGGTATGAAGTTGTTAGAAAAAGCTAAAAAGCTTGATACACCGGTAAGCGCGAGCTTACTGGATGAGATTTTATGTTGACAAGCACAGTTTATACTTACAATGGACTGCATAACTGGAAGTCAAATGGTAAAAAGATAATATTAGTTGTCTTAAACTAGTAATTTAAATTGTATTAAAATTGTGTATATCGAATGATACCAGTGCTCAATAGAAAATCCCACACGTACTCAATGTAATATAAATTTTAATTTCCGTTGAAATGGTCCAGAAATAGATATTATAGCACATAATTCTTGTATAAATGATAGAAACTGCTCTAAAAATATATACCCCCGTAACACTCAGCCACTTCCCACAACTGATCGAAAAAACAAGGCAGGACGCAGTAGAACTTGTACCAATGTATAATGAAATACCGTAGACTCCGAAAGACATGATGATTAATAATTATTGTCTCCATGAGTGTAGAGGAACGCTGGTCCTAAAATTGGACTGTTCAAAACAAAGTATATAAACGCGGTCTAATCAGGAAAGTCAGGAAGGACGTAGTAATGAAATAACTAAACCGCTAGTAGGACATATGTACAAGCGTGGAGCGGACGGGGAAAGGCTGCAATGGCGTGCACACTGTGCTGTCAATGGAGCTTTGTGTGGCAAAGACCATGCTACGCGAGTGCAATGCCACATTGTGTAGTAACCGCTTAAGTTATAAATACTTATAACTTTCGGATCTTAACACAACAAAGTCACGTTTTGCAGCAGGTTCACGCCGTGAAAGGTTCAGATTCTGAAAATTAATATGAAAACAGGAGCCAAATTCCTCAATCCCAATCGTTTCACTCAGCAATTTGATAATCGAACATCAGTAAATGCCACAAAATCATGGACACAGCAGCACTGAGGCAGCTTGTAGTGGACTTTTTGAACCTCCGTAAATACCTTCACACTGCTTATTGCATATTTCCACACCTGCAGTCTCATCAATAAAGACTGCTCTTTGTTCTTCAATGGGGCGTTGGGGTGAGGGTGGGGGTCGTCGTTTATTGTAATATAATGGTTGTTGAGTGTAGATGTCGGCCACAATTATGTCAACAAACTTGCAGAAGGGAATGGGAAAAAAAAGGCGCATGGCCGTAGTAATATATAAGTACCGACGAATGCAGTAGAAAAAGGTGATCAAGCAAATGGGTTAAAAGCATGGTAATCCGAGAGGTGTCAATCTGACTGATACATACAACTAAAAAAAAAAAATTGGGGTGGAATAAGAACACACTGGACGAGAAGAAGCTGCGTGGTAAGAAAATTAGTGTTAACGTGATAGAGACGCCGTGAGAACCTGGCAAGGATGTTAAAAGCGGGGGGGGGCGGGGGGCAGTAAGAACTTTAGAACTGTAGCATTTTCGAGTTTGATCCCCGTCCCAACGCTGTCAAAATTTTCAGGAACAGTATGATCTTCATGGTCTTAGCCTGGAGAGTGATCCAGTGCCAATAGTGACAGTTACATTAAACGCTTATGACATTAAACTATAAAACCATTGTTATTAGCACAAAGTGCTACAATTGACAAAAACAGAATATTACAGGGACATTCAAATGTGTAAAATTGATTACGCAGATCAACCGCAATGAACTTTTATTCCCAAAATAAATCCATGATGAACTGACAGCCATGGATGTTCACATGGACTGTCACACAAACATAATTAAGAATTAATAGTTTTTATTAAGTGTCATTGATTCTCTTAGTAGTAACTAAATTGAAAATAAAACAGCAAAACATTCAAATTCTGAGTCACGAAAACTAATGACAAAGTGAAATCCATGATCATTATATTCACTAAAACATACACTATACAGACTAAAACTAACTTCGTTGCTCAAATCTGAAATACGAACACCAATCTCAATAAATCTATCGTCAGGACACAAACAAATTCCTTTATAATATAATTTTCGATCACTCATACTACCGATAATTTCGAAAAATTAAGGTCGGTCCCTGATGGGTTCCCAGTTACCGAAGTTCGAATGTAATTAAAATAATTATTTACAATTGTTTGTAAAGAACTGCACAGGAACTGTTGCCATTTAAACATTCTTGATATGGCCAGTTACCATTATATACTTAATTTTGATTCATAAATAAATGCATTAAATTACTTTTATTCTTCTGCTTAATAGCACATTTTATCCTAGGATACCAACTTTTTTTTATTCTTTTTTAGTTGGAATAGCGGTATTTTTGTTATATAATATGTTTGGATTTTAATCCGTCAGTGTCGTTTGTAGCTTATAATACTGATTACTGTAAGAGTCAGTATACATTATATATCAAATAGTTATGTAATTTTGAAAATATAAACCAAAAATGGCGTTGCCATCTTGGATTTTTCGGCATATATTGGATTTTCGGAGTGGGTCCATGGCTCATTTTAGTATTTTGCCCTAAAGTAGTAAGTAACCAAGTTTCAATGCTTTTCCATATTTCTGAAGCATTTTTACACCATTTTACTGTACTATATATAAGTATTACATAAAAGCATATCAATATCAAAACAAAAAGAAATTTACGAAATTTGACCCAAACTATACCACACTTGTGTTTTCTAAGATAATTACTATTTAAAATTTTAATTAATCTCTTAAACTTGAAATTATACTACAACTCTTGTGACAGTTGATAAGACAGAATAAACAAAAAACTATGGACTAATTGCAATTGACGCGAAAACTCATGTTGCTAGGTTCAAATGTTAATTAATCACAATGTTGAAAAAAAAAATCGAAAACGCTTAACACTATTCGTACTACTGTCCTTATTTTCCGAATCTACGAGTGAAATGCCACTCATTATTATCTTTTTTTTTTCAACTGTGGCGCCAACAACTACGCCGGGAACAATGGGGAAAATTGTTTTCGATGATTCAGTTTCCGTTTCCTTTCCCTTGTTCTTTTCTGCAAATGTTTCTTTGACGGCATAATTATTTACTATTATCAACAATTCATGTAAAACAATGCATTTTACGTCCAAAAATTAACCACTGATTTGCACATAAGTCCACATATATAACCCCCGCTTAAAATCAATGTCTCGCTTACCACGAACTCAGTTACAGTGCATACCAAATTATGTATGTGCAACAGGACGTGTCTTATTCCTAATATCTAAAGATGTATAATAATAATTGTTTCCTATGGCTATTTTGCCTAATGATTTAACTATTCAAATATATAAATTTCCTCAGGTTTCCTAAACCTTATGATTGACTTCTATTCTAAGAAAATGGAGTTATCTATGTAGGAGAGCAATTACATTTTTTAAATCGTCAAAACATTTTGAACAAATTAAAATCATAAACTTGTGAATTATTTCAAACGTTCAGAATATCCCCTACTCTCAAAACAACTCTTCGTATCGAATGCTTATTTAAGGAATCTTAAATAGATCTCCTCTATTTTAGAACTCTAATATATTCCTATTAATAGATCGCTATATATTCTAAACCCCTTTCAAACATTTCCCATGAGGTTTTAACTGGAAACAGTAAAATAATTTTAATGCCAGATATCCTGAGATTTTCTTTCTGTGCATCATTAAAATAAAAAAAAAAAAATATAAGTATGCTCCGATCCGTCACTTACATGGACAACGCACAGACCTGACTCTACAGCCTTGCACAGATCTTATAAACCCCAGTCATATCCCGCACAAATAATTCGAATATTCTGATTGGCAAAAATTCTCAATCATACCCGCAACAAATATTAAAGCTAACGAATGGTTAAACTCTCAGCTCCTTTCTTAGTCATAGAGCGCCTTCTAACTCATATACTTTCATAAGCATCTAACGTCTAAGACCGATTCCGCATTCAAAACAACAATATACTTCATAAAATGCATTCCAGAAAACATAATCAATTCATACGGTTTTAATAACTGTATTCTAAGAATGTAAGATCACAAAACAAAACTAACATAAAAAAATAGCGTACCAATGAAATGTATGGTATTTTCCTTCTGACGGGTAGAGACGGCATGGCGAGAAGCAGATACGGGAATAACTATGTTACACTCCTATTTAAAAGCATAGGTGATTATCCGTCACATACCCACGCCTCCGTCTACATGCGTCCGCATGGGTTCAAACACTTTGATGAATATACTGAAATTATTTTAAACAAACTATGCTCTTTCTCTGATGTCTCACATAGATCATATGCATGAATAATCCAAATAAAACAACAGCTGAAAACACATTGAAAACTTTTAAAGTATCGTGTGTTTTTTAAACAGTTCATAAATAAACTATAAGTTTCATAATGGCTGCAGAGCATTACTCTCGTGCCTGCCTGAATTCATTCCTAGCAAACCTTTTCCACCAGATGTCTTCTTTGTCACTGTAATGTCATCTGGTTCCCATAATCAAAATATCTCCTTGATATGAGTCTCCCAAATTTACAGACTCTGTCTTTCGTGTTTTCCGACAAGTAAAGAGTCTCAAACTCTGGAATACCTTCTTTATTCCCTACTTTTATGCATATCTCATTCGTTCGCACTGTTATCAATCCTCCATACTCATCTGACAATCAATGTTTAACGTTCTTAATACCGTCCTGTTACTATCATCTTTATCAGCTGCAAGACCTTTCGTCCATCTTCAGCTTCTTATACAACTCTTTCGTTTTTTCCATCATTGGAAACTTTCACTTATGAATTAACAATTTGGTTTTGTATCCTCCTATAAAAGGCCCTTTACCTTGCGATCAGCTGACTTCTCTGGTTTAAGAAATGCAACCTTATCAGCGAAATCATCATCTTTTCTGTTTCTTCATTTTTAGGCTTTTCATTTATTCACTCCTCAACTTGAATAATAATCTTCATCATGCTTTATTATTTTGGGTCTTTTTTTTTTTTTTTTTTTTTTTTTTTTTAGTTTCATTCACCCTATCGACTGTCACTATCACTATTACTACACCGTCTATCTGTCCTTGATCTCGGAAGGTCGCAGGAATCATCTTATAGATTTTAGCATGGGATTTCTTCATGTTGATCTTCAAAAGATGAAACATTTTTTAAAAGACGCCACATACTTCGCAGGGAATTTTCGAGTCTTTCTCGTTCATCTCTTTGTTTTGCGGTTTTGGATATACCGACATCTCTGACCTGAAAATAGAACGTATATAGTCATAACCATGCAGGTTCGTTACTCTCCCTACCATATCTACTTATTCTGGTACCGGTACTTCTTCTAAACTTTCATCATCTGATATTCTGTCGTTCTGAGTTGAGTCTACCTAAAAGAACTGACATTACTGGGCTATCATCAATGGTCATCTGTTTTTGGGCGCCTTTCGCATCCTGTAGCATGGATAACCTGAATGTTTAATTTACCACAATTGAACTTAAATAAAACATCAGAAACTACTTCTGCTACTATATCTGGACCTCTTCAAAATGATGTTAGTTTTGAAGAACAGCCTACTTTTTTAACAGGAAAATATACAAAAACTTTATCATCAACAGTAAATTTGTCAATAAGTATATTTGTATCATGAAAATTCTTTTGTCGTTTCATAGCTTTTTTCAGTAGTTTGGTCTAACTAAATGTGGAGCTGATTCTAAATTTTCTTGCAATTCCCAAACCTCGACTGTGATGGCTGGTATTTTTCTTAATGCTAGGGGGCATTTCAAAACGCTAAAAGCTAAAGAGTACATAATTCTCGACCAACATTAACATATTTGGCTCAGTCCTTAGTTTCTTGTTCAGGTCGAACCTGTAGGCCCATCATAACATAGGGAAGAAGTTCATCCCATTTTTCTATGATGTTCTTCAACATACATACTCACATTGATGCCAAAGTTTTTGTTAAACCTTTCCACCATTCCCATCAGATTGACATGGTATGGTGTCGTTCTGGTTTTCCCTAATTTGCAATAAACGAACACATGTTCTTTAAAAGATTACTTTCAAATTGAGAACCTTGATCTGAATGAAATGGTATTTGGAATACCAAACCTAGTAATGTAACATTTTCAATAAAATCTTAGCACCTGTTTCGTGCTTCACATATTTGCCATCGGAAAACATCCGTCCATTTTGTAAAATAATCTGCAATTACTAAAATATATTTGTATCCTGCTGACTCATGTTGGGAAGTTATCACCTAGTAGGTCAATAGCAATTTTTCAACGGGATAGCAACCACATCTTACAACTTTGCATCGGAAGCTTTTCTTGTTTGTTGGGTCCTTTTCCGTTTAAGACATGCTTCACAACTCGATACGAAACCTCTGACATCATTTTGAAGCCCTGCCAGTAAAATCATTGTATAATTTACTCATAGTTTTTCGAATACCCAAGTGTCCAGAAGCCATTTAAATCATGTTAATTTTGAAAACTGTTTTGTCTCAACTTAAGCGCATATGTGCATGCCAATACAACCTCATACCTAAAACATCCCCATTTTCCTAACTATCAATTATCTTCTAATGGCTAATCTAGAACCCTTGGACCCCATAATGATTTCAACAAACTAATTTTGACTTAAAATGTCCTTATATCTGGTCCTATTTTCCCTTAACTTAACCAACGCACTTTACATCTGAATTTCATCTGCTCCTGTGCACTTTGAAAATCTATATCATGTAAATTTGCAGATTTTCTGATCACATGAATTGACCATACGAAAACTTTTTCTTTAAAGTCAGGGTAGATTTATCAATGCCACATTGTCTACTAGGTATTCTACTTAATCTATCGGCATTTTGTGAAGTCTACCTGGTCCGTGCTCAATGGTCATATCATAATGCCTGACAAAATCTCTAACCACCGGCAACTTTGGCCTTCGGGGTTTTTTAAAATCACAGCCAACGGAGTGAACCATGAACAGTTCTTATAACAAATTCTGGCCATCTAAAATAATGTCTAAAATAATCACGAAATCAACCAAAAGCCAAACAGCTCGTTCCTGGTAACAAAGGATAATTTAACGTTCAGCTTTACCTCAAAGTTACTGCTGGCATAGCTACAACAACGTCTGAATTAATCACCTTTGTGAAAAGAACTGCCACCAATTGCAAAATTACCTAGCACCACAGGATCACAATAGACATGGCATTAGTAAAATAACAGATGTGCTAAAATCGGAGCCGAACTAGCATTTGCTTAAAGTCGTGAACGAATTTTTACCCTCATACCCTGAATCCATACAAATGACTGATGATTTTCTGACTTAAACAAGGGTTTAGCGATTTCAGAAAAAATTCAAAATCAATTTCTATAATATCCACAAAGGCTAAGAAAGACTGATTTTCGTGAACATTAGTTGGTGTTGGCCACGTTTAAATGCTCTCAATTTTCCTTTGATCTGTTCTTATTCCAGACGCACGATACAATATGTCCTAAAAATCGACCTCTTTAGCAGTATAGATAACATTTTTTGGTTTAAAAGTTCAGATTTGCTTCATTTAATCGTTCAAAAACTGTCCCTCAAAATTTTTTGACACATATCCTCGAATGTTTTGCCGATCACTAAATAGATCCCCGGTTTTTTCGGTTTCTAAATAGAGTAAAACAAATTTGCCATGTAAGCCGTGGGGCAAAACGTTCCATAAGCCTTTTCAAAGGTTGCAGGCGGTTACAGAATCCAAATGCATGACCTTAAATTCAAATAAACCGAACCTTGTTGAAAATGCTGTTTTCTTTGATGCTTCTTTTACTACTTCTATTGCCAGTAGCCCAAGATAGATCTAGACTACTGCACCATTGTGCATTAGCTAATTGATCGAGCGATCGTCTACTCTAAGGAAGTGGATATGCATCTTTAATATCCGTAAGAAACATTGACTTTATCTATAATACAATATACAAAAGCGGTGTGTACCGTCTTTCTTTTTAAAACCATTACCACACCACTTGACCATGGGCTAGAGGGAAGGTTCCTGATATTTCTTGTCCAACATATTTTAAATTTGTTTTCAATTTCCTTGTGTTCAAGATGTTGCTGAACTCTACGTAATGGTTGCCTTAACTGGTTCCTAGATCTCCTCCAGTTGGAATTTGTTGTGGTTACAATACAGTTCTACCTATATCTGTTTCTTGACTCAGAGACAATATATGAATACTTAAATCAACAATTTAGCTACCGGTTTCCTTTGTATTTCAGTAAGACCTGTAGTAGATCTCTCAAAAGATCTTTCAAATGTTCAGGTATTTTTGGAAGGAATAATTACATTTGTTTGACTGGACTAACACTAGAAACCGGACCTTAAAGTTGCTAAATTTGTTCCAGGATACAAGGTTTGTTCTTCATGCGAAAGGTTCATTATCCTAAGCGACAGTACATTTCCACCACTACACAGATTTTGCGATCAGCCCTATTATCATAGGTGGTTGGTTCTCCATAGGTCTACAAATATATAGGCCATGTGTATGTAACCAAATTCAGGATTCGAAACTTTTCCTTCAATGAATTGTTCGGACCTTGGTGGAACAACCGATTTTTCTTTAATAACAAGAATTCTATAACACCCTATGTTTTCCCTGGACAACTTAATTTACATGTTTTAGCCTTGAAGCGCATTGTCTCGTCTACACATTTACAACTACATTATGAGTTTCATAAAATCAGTCCGAAGACAATATTACAAGATCAATATCTGAGATAACAACCATTGCAAGACATTTACATTTATTTTATCTCAATATTAATTTTCTGTTTTACCTTTTGTATTCAAAGGTGAACCTGATCAGTCAAAATGTCCATGCTCAAATATTTTCTAAATCTTTTATTATGCTCAAAGCATCTCAAAGAACTGTGTTGAACCATGGTAAGAGTTGCTCCTGTGTCCAATTAAACAATTTGCCTCTCTCCGTTAACTATTCCATAACATAAAAACCCGGAACCTTTTTTGAATTCGAGAAACTATTCAGAGAAGATGCATTAAAGTTATGTTCGATTTTGGTCCTACCTGAATTTTTTGTCATTATTTTGTCTGTCTTTTTCGGACAATAATACTGAGGGGGACCTTCTTCACCACAGTTAAAACATGTAATCCGTATTGTCAGGTTTCTGTTCTGATTTTGAAAATGTCCTAGATGTGCTGTATTCTTAGGCAAGTTTGTTTTGTCTTAATAGTTATATTCCCTTCAATGAAAGCTATCTGATCTTCTTGACCTATTTTTGTTTTGAAATGTATCGAACTTAGTCTTAAGTTTTCTTCACTGATTTGCCAACATTTCTATTATCCAGTTTTTGCTTTCTAATTTGCATTTTGGTCTGATGAATTAGGTATTTCTCAAATACCCCTGCCATCTAAACGTTGGCGTCAGCCTATTAATGCTTCAAGTTCTACTGCATGGCGTACAGCATCATTTAGATTTTTTGGCCTAGCATTGTTATATTTCTTAAACGCATTTTCTGAATTGAAAGCGAATCAATAAATTAGTTCTTTTGCAAGGTCTCTTTAACCATCTCCAGGGGCTGAAGGGAATGCTAAATTAGTCAAAAAACGTCTTAAGATCTGAGCCATTTCAGATAAAGTTTCTGTGGCTTTCTGTCGTCTTTCCCTTAGTTGTGCTCTGTATAGCTCTTCTGATTCGGGGGTGCAAACCATCTTGAAGTGCATTTTAACTAAATCAGTATAACTTACTATTAGACTTTCCTAAATTCCCAAAGACACCTAAGCTTGCCTCTAACGATACAGCGAGATACAACCCTTCTGTTCAACTGACCCAATTATTTATTTTTGAACAAGTCCCCCCCTCAAAATGTGCTTTATATCTATCCAAGACCCGTGAACCTCATATTCGCTGGTTTCATTAATACAGAAGGCTTACTTTTTGAATAAATTTAACACTAGATTCGGCAGGTGTATCTAAACTTGTAGATTTACACTACTAGATTAAATAAAATTTTTTTATTTTTTTATTTTATCCTGTTTATCCGAAATTTCATTTTTGATTTATTTTTGTTTGAACTTGAAACAGTATCTTTAGTCTGAACGGACATTTCAGACCTTCTTATCACTAGCAATTTCATCTGAACTTCCTTTTGATTTTGAAAATATTTTTTCCTCTTAGTGACAAACGTGATCCCAACCTCCGGCTCTTGCATTTTCATTTTGTGATTCATTTCTTTTAACCCTAATAAGGTATCTCAAACTTGGCGTTGAATGTTTAACATGTCGGTCCATAACCAGGTGAAACGGTCGAATGTTGCCCTTGACGCAAAATTTCACGTGTTACTACTAGTATCTTTGCAACTGCCCGTTTTGGGTGGTGGGGGGGGGGGGGGGGGAGGTAATATAGGGATACTATTCATAATCATATTTAGCATTCTCCAGGCCTGAAGCCTGTAACTCGGTCGGCCACCTGCCTGTCTAAAAAGTTCAATTTCCATAATACTTCATTGTTAAACTCTCCATCTTTTCAGTAACCTATCTATTTTTCCAAATAGAAAGAAAAAACTTCTGTATCCATGCCCTCGGCCATAACTCAAAATATGTGTGGTAATTAAAGCTTAAAAATACGTAGGTAAGTGATAAAGATATATTTATCATGAAACCCACCGCTGCCACCAATTTTGTACGTGCAAACAGGAGCGTGTCCTTATTCCTAATATCCTAAATAAGTATATAATTAATTTTTCCTTGGCTCTTTTGCTAATGAATTTAACTATTCAAATATATAAATTTTCCTCAGGGTTCCTAACCTTATGATTTGACTTCTATTCTAAGAAATGATTGATCGAAGGAACAATTCATTTTAAATCTCAAAACATTTGAACAATTTAAATCATAAACTTGTGAATTATTTCAAACTTCAGAATATCCCCAACCTCTCAAACACTCTCGGGTCGAAGCTTATTTAAGGAATCTTAAATAGATCCCCTCTATTTAAGAACGCTAAATAAATTCTATATAATCTATCTCATATATTCTAACCCTTTCAAACATTTGCCCATGAGTTTTAACTGGAACGTAAAATATTTTAATGCAGAATCTGAGATTTCGTGCCATCAGTAAATATAAGTACTGCTCCGATCCGACACGATACCATGGACGAACCAGCAGACTGACTCTCAGCATGAACAATCTATTTATACCCAGTCCATATCCCGCAGCAAATAATTCGACAATGCTGATTGGCTAAAATTCTCACTCATACCCCCAACAAATTATTAAAGCTATCTGATTGTTAAGCAAACTCTCAGCCTTCTTAGTTCAAAGAGCGCCTTCTAACTCAATATAACTTTCTAAGCATCTAACGTATCTAAGACCGATTCCCGCATTCAAAACAACAAATACTCTCATAAATGCATTCCAGAAAACATATATCAATTCATAACCGATTAAAAATACCATATTCTAAATAGTAAGAATCACAAAAACAACCTACAGAGAAAAATAGCTGTACCACAATGTAATGTATGGTATTTGTCCTTTCTGACGGTAGAGACGGCAAATGGCGGAAGAAGCAGATAAGGAAGTAACTATGTTACGACTCCTATTTAAAGCATTAGGTGAGTAGCCGTCCACATATGCATTATCGATTTGAAAGAGCTGTCTTGTGCAAACCTGATTGCAATACAAAGTAATTTAGTTCTGTTCGTAATTTTGACGTAAGGCTGTGATAATTTAGGAATGGGGAATTCGGGAAGTAAGCAATGGCGAGATCCTGGACCGGATAAATGGACAGAAGAAGTAAGAACAAATCAATTTTAATCTTAGTTAGTTTGGAGAAAAAATGATTTATTCGACTACAGTTACATTTCTATCTGTAGATTCCCACAACTTCGAATAGTTGTTGTATATAATTTTTTCGATTTGAATGGCGTCTGCATACTTGGGGGTTGCGGCTCCATGTCACTGAAATTGCTGTTTTAATGGTTTGTTTGTTTTGTTTTATTCATTTTATTTGTTTACGCTGCGCTGCGTAGTTATGGCTGTTTCCAGCCAAACTTATAACACGGCCTGTAAACACTGGCTCTCCCTCTTTAAGGAGGATGAGTTGAAAAAAGAGCCAATGATAACTTCCGAGGAGGCGCTAATGACCGGAACGTTAATGCAGAATGTAAAGGGGAAAGAAGAAGGGAGTAGATTGTTTTCCTTTCCTCAGATAAATGTAAGGCCCTATTTCAAAGGAAACAAATATTAAGTAGCAGAAAACAACGGCGTAAGGGTTTAGAAAAAAAACATAAACAAGCAAGGCAAGATCAACATGATGAAAAAGCGACACGACCTGGTAAGCAACTACTTTAACATTTCACCTAGAATGGAACGAAAATCAAGAAAATTCAAGACGCAAAGTAAAGTGTACGATGTTACATTCAAACCCTATGACCAACCGTATGACTTTACCTACGAACTATTCAATGCTATGGTAGACAAGATGAAAGAGGAGTGTCAGACCAAGCCAAGAGGTAAAGTTTCGAGTCTTTATTGATCATCCCGGTTTGAAACTTGGAATACACGTTCCATTTGGCAATGCTTCATCAGTGACGGGGGAAACTTTGCTTCAAGAAATTGAAAATGAAGATTTCAAGATTCATGATGGTCAACTGCATGCTGAAATTACTCATATCTCCATGCCTTAAAGATCCGGAAAAGCCAGAAGAAATATGCATCATGAATCGCATGTCAGTATAGGCGGTGAATCAATATTTGAGAGCGTAACAACAAGAATACTCTCATTCATAAACATGGCATCAAATAAGCTGGACGTGCTTTCTCCAGATATATGTCAGCGGTTATTGAGATTTTGTAAAAAAAACTCTGGATTTCTTTATATCATATTTTAGATTTTGAACTGTACGCTGTGGCTTTATTTCACATCACATGTGAAGAAGAACGGTTCGGATCACAGCGCCAGATACGTGCATGGTTGAACGAACCTGTCACATTTCAGCGTTTTAAAACTATTGTAACAAAAGCAGTAGAAGAAGGAGAAGCAAACATTAACCTTGAAGCTATTAACAGAACTGACTGGAAATTTTCGTTACTGATAGTGAAAGAGTGTGTTTACATATAAACGACTGGAGAAGGGGTGGTACTTTTTCACATGAAAAACGTTGGACACTTTTATATGAACCAGAAAGTTGTATTGATAAAGTTTAGTGATTACTTAATTGAAACAGTTTAAAATATGCTTTGCTTACATGCGTGGATGCCAGTCATTTTTTGACAATCCGTTATCACCCTAAAAGATATAAGGAATAGACTTGGACCGACTAAATCATTCTAACTACAAAGATGGAAAATAGCTAGGCAGTATTCCTGACAATGGTTAATTTTCACAAGTGATATAAAAATATATGTAAAGTACATCACAATATATCGATAAGAAAAGCGCATTACAGTAAAGTACATCTAGGGTTTTCGTCAGACACTCGAATAGAATTATTCACAACCTAATTCAAGAACAGGACGAATTTGAATGTGGATTTCCACACTGGCGATGATTACATGGACATGTTTTCTGAAAGCATAGAATTGTCTCTACGTCAAGTACAAAGACATAAGAAAAACAATGACAGACTTGAATATAAATCTCTCTATAAGGATGTACATGCTCCGAAAATATATGAATAAATATCATCCTAACATTAAACGTGAGTGATGAGAACTGAACATTGTTAAATAATTGTTAACTATTGTTTTTGTTGTAAATATTGTTTTGTTGTGAACATCGTTTTGTCAATATTGTTTTTGTCAGTATAAATAAACATGTAAAACAGAATATGTTGTCATTATTATTGAAACTATCATGGAAGAAAGTAGTTTACTTTTTCAACATCCTTGCAATATTTTCATTTCTGGACCAAGTGGGTCTGATAAAACACAATTTGTCAAACAATTGATTGAGTTTAAAACGGATGTGTTTCAAACTGTACCACAACAAGTGGTGTGGTGTTACAAAGAATGGCAGTCTACCTACGCTATGTTGCAAGAAAGAGAAGGTTCTTATATCAAGTTTGTCAATGGCATCCCAGACGACGACGAGGAGATTGTCAGCGATACCAGTATTCCTCATTTGGTGGTGTTTGACGACACGCTCAACGATAAAGATGAAGAAAAAATCAAACTTTGGTTTACAAGAAAAGGACATCATCGTAATGCCAGTGTGATATATATCACCCAAAACATGTTTCAACAATCCAAAGCAAGCAGAACAACGAGGCTGAATGCGCATTACATGATCTGTTTCAAAATACTAGAGATAAAGGACAAATCAAAGTATTGGCAAGTCAAATTTAATTGCCACATTTACTCCAAGCCTATCGAGATGCTATTTCAGTCCCTCATGGATATTTAGTGATTGATTTTCATCCAAGAACTCCCGAGTCCTACAGACTGAGAACAGATATTTTTCATCATTGGGTGACTGGAGGAAATCGAGGACCTGTTGTGTACACGGGACTAGTATAAAAGAAGAAATCATAGGAAGAAGGTATTCACTTCAAGACAATTCATCATGGATTATACACCAAAATCTGTCATCAGAGCCTTGGAATCGCTCAGCCAGGAGAAAAAATCTTCATAAAAGACATCAGTTATTACAAGCGGGTCTGCATGAAATGATCAAATGGTTTACGTTAGCAGCCAAGATCACCATACAGAAAAAGATTCAACTGCCTAAACAGACTTTGAATTTCATGAACAGAAATCAGCAAGAGATTCAACAGTTAGCAGACGCCAATGTGAATGCCGAAACCAAACGTAAATTGTTACTGAAACCAGGAGGCAGTGGATTTCTTAGAGGTGTAACGATTCGAAGTCTACTTCGTTGGGACGGTCAAAAGACTTTAAGAAAATTTGACAAAGATGTCAAGAAAAGATCTGTCAAAACGCCAGCAGCCAAGAAACGCAAAAAGAGATTTGTCAAAACACCAGCCAAGAAAAGCAAATCACCGTTGAAAGTCAAAATACAAGTCAAGAAATCGGACAAGACCACAGAGAGAACTCTTTCAGCACTCATGAGAAAACTCGATGATCGGTTTGTGACTGTAAGACGAAGATCTTCACCAAGACAACACTCGCCTTTGAGACCAGTCAGTCTTGTCTCTGATGTGATTGATCAGACAACACCAGTCAGATCTGCTCTCTCACCCATCAGTATCATGTCTGGATTTCAAACTACAAGTTACATGAAATCAAGATCCAAGAGTACCACCCCACCCTCCGTTCTTAATACTCCTAAGTCAAGATTTGATAAAGTGGTGGTGAATCAACATGATGGTTTAACCTATTTGACTCCAAACGGTAAATGGACTGTAAGCAAATTAACAAATCGTTCACGCCTCCGTCCCGAAACTCATCTTCAATATCGTTTTTGTCCAGCATTTGTCTGGAACTCCATCTTGGGCAAGCTTACCTTCTTCCTCATTTACAGGGTATCCGAATGGAATATTGGCCGTATTTTCACCACTGAATCGACAAGTATCTACGCTTAGATCAGGTTCGATCAGTGATGAAACAAAAACAGACTTTGATGCCCTGTCGCCTATTTAAGCCCGAGCGTTCACAGAAACAACATCATTTGTTGTTCAGACAGCCACAAAGATAGCAAAACGTAAAACACCGTCGATCAAGAAACATGGGGCAATGATGTTAGCTTTAGGAAAGGCACAACCTCAGTTTAGGAAAAAACTAATTAAGGAAGCCCCTAAAGATCTAATCAACTGCGTGGCAGAGTGCTGCCAAAATGTTTTAAAAGGGAATGTATCTCTATCAGAGGCTCAGAAGCGCCAGTTGCATCCAAAGCGTCAACAACTTCGGGACTTGGCAAACAAAATGATTCCAATCCGGAAGAAAAAACAAATTTTAAATCAGAAAGGAGGATTTCTGCTACTGTTAGCTTTATCGTTAGCGCGTGTGCTCAGCAACACTGTCGGAAAGTTGATAGATAAAATATGAAGAAAATGGCCATTGTTCCTTTTAAAATGCTGGATGAGATCAATCGCTGGAAAAAAGAGCAACAGCAACGTCCAAGATTACCACCAAACCCTAACATCACACAAACATCAGAGTTGCAGAAAGACATGGGGTCTGTACTTCATCGAGATGATTTGTCTGAAAGTGAAAAAGCTCAGTTATACGGGCAAACGTTACAAACATTTCAACTGGCTCATAAAAAGGCAGTGCAACCGTCATCAAAATTTCAGCAGCAGCAACAACAGCAAACTGTACAAACAGAGAAGAAGCCTGAGACTTTGCTTGATCGTATTATTGATAGTGTGCCAGTATATGCGTGCGTCGTAAAGCAAAACTTCTTCTTCAAATGTTGGAAGATTATCCGAGCATGAGTTGGAATGCTCAGGGAAATTTAGAAGTCAACGGAAAACCTATTTTTGGATCTAATATGATTGATTAAGTCAATGATGCAAATTTACTTACGCAAAGGATCCAACCCAAGAGGATGGCAAGAATTTTCTCGAGGTCTGAGAGAATCTAATGTCCCTCAGGAATATGTTGGCAACAGACAGCGCTGGTTATGGATGCAGAGAGACGGTTCCGAGGATGAAGATGATGGGGATGAATGTTTTTAGACCAGTTCCTACTTACCACCTACACCACCTGAGCCTATAAAACGTGAGCCCAGAGCTTTAACGTCCCAGTTTTGGGAGGCTTATTAACACGGACAGTAAAAGAGGTTGTGCTTCATAAAATTTACTACGACCCTAAACATCCTGCAGGATTTTCGGGCGTACAAAAACTATCGGTCAGCTCGAAAACAGATCAAATCTTTATCTTTAGATCAAGTCAAATCATGGTTGCAGGAGCAGGAAACCTACACGTTGCATAAACCTATTCGTCGAAAATTTAAAATACGTCTGTGGGAGGCATTGATCATCAGTTGCAAGCGGATTTAGCAGATTTACAGAGGTTAATGAAAGACAATGATCAGTTTCGTTATTTGTTGTGTGTCATTGATGTGCTTGGGTTGTTCCAGTTTATAATAAAACAGGTCAAACTTTGATTCAAGCATTTGAGTCTATTTTAAAATCTTCAGGTCGATCCCCAAAGTCCTTGCAAACTGACAAAGGGTCTGAGTTTAAAAATAAAGACTTTCAGAAGTTTTTAAAGTCCCAACATATTCATTTTTCACCACAGAAGCATTGTTGAAAGATTTCAAAGAAGTTTGAAAAGTCGCATGTGGAAATATTTCACACATGATTTGTTTCATGCCTACAATCACAGTTTTCATCGGAGTATTCAAACAACACCTGCATCGGTCACTGAAAACACAGAACCTGAAGTATCACAACACTTGTATGGATCAAAAACAAAATCAAAACCTATCTCGGTCCAAGTGGGTGATTTAGTTCACATCAACAAAACAAAGCGAACGTTTGACAAAGGGTATCTCCCAAACTGGACCAAAGAATTATTCAAGGTCATTTACATTCGCCGTTCGTTGCCACCAACCGTTCAGTTAGAAGATTTGGATGGGGAAAAGATTGAAGCATCCTTTTATTTGCCTGAAATTCAGACTATAAAAGACAAAGATATTTACGAAATGGAATCAGTCCTTGCTCGTCGCACTAGGAAAGTAGGTGGAAAAAAGATCAAAGAAATTAAAGTTCATTGGGAAGGATATCCAAAGAAATTTGACAGTTGGATTCCAGAAAGTCATTTGGTATAAAAGGATCTACATTTTGACAGGATGTCTCAGTCAGATTCGGCTAGCGTGGAGGTGACAGACAATACTACGACGCTTTGTAAAACTTGTGAGCCAAAAATTCGCCTCACTTACATGTCACAGATTTTTGCCATTTTTTTTGTGTTAGTGGTCTGAAATCTGAAGATAGGATTTGGTTTATTCTGCTCAGTAGCACACTTGGTTACATTTTACCCACCCCAGGTTTAAAAGTCATAAAACAACCTACGTTGCAAAATCTAGCTATTCGTCACCAGCGATGAATTCGTTTTACATAACGGTGCTCAGTGACAGCTATGTGCATGTTTTCTAACAATACCCAGAGTGTATCCAGCACAAAATTACTAAAACCCATTTATGTCAATAAAGATGATTATGAAATGGCTTTAATCGAACTCATTATTCCTTCTCAAATTGTCAATGTGACAAAGGAGGAATCTCAATTTCAAATTGTTACAATGCATCACAAACTTGGCAAGGAATTTAGTAAACTGCCTTCGGACAGGTGTAAGAAAATCAATGATCGGTACACCTTCCATTGCTGCATCAAATCTGGGGTGTATTCCTCCCCGGAGCATCTCATTACTGAAATCGACAATGCTATTCAAAAAGACCTTGATGACACTCTCCATAAACTGTCCATGGTGTTTCATATAGGTTATTCCAAACCAAACCAATTCTAATACATCGCATGTGGGTATACATTTCCATCCTAGTTTATTACTTAAGCTAGGGGGAGAAAGTCAACATCTGGGAGATGTTTATCCGGGGGATGAAAATCCATTTCCATACGGTGTGGATTTAAATGTTGGCACTAATCATTTATTCCGATCTTGCAGATTTTACTTTTCTTGGAGATATTGAGGCACCCATCCTTCGTGTGGTTCCATTTGAACCGAGCAAGAGAGATTCAAATCATGTTCACGAAGACTTTGGCAATTTGCATTATGTCCCAATCTCCAAATCCAGTTTTGATGAAATAGGTATAAATATAAGGGGTGACACTGGACAAACCGTTCAGTTTGTTGGTGGCAAGTCTATGGTGAAGTTGCATTTTCGAAAGAAATCACGACTTAACTTATGATCACAATGTATCCCGTGTATCGTGGTGTTCCACGCCAATATGGTCATGGACTTGGTCCCATCTTAAAATCAGCTATCAAAACAACTTCTCTTTTTGTAAAACCCATTGTTAAATCAGCAATTAAGGCCCTCAAACACAAAGGTCTGGGTGCAGTCAAAGATATCATGTCAGGAAAAAGTCCAAAACAGGTGTTAAAGTCTCGTGGAGTAAAGGCACTAAAGTCTGTTGGAAAATCAACAGCTTTATCCTTGGGAGAATCTTTGATCAAAACTATAAAAGGTTCAAAACCAAAGTCTCGTAGTCAGTCTTCATCTAAACCTCGTCGAAGAAGGACGTTGAGACGACTTCACAGAAGGTTCAAACATTCTTAACCTCTTGATATTTTCGACAGGAAAATATGACGCAACACGGTTCTTGCGAGTGTAGCAAAACGGAACTTGATGTTTCTGCTGTACCTCCAACCATGTCAGCCATGCAAAATGTACAATGGACGGAACATTGCCCGATTTCTGCTTTGAATAATTCAGCCCCCATCGAATTTATTATTCCTCCATAAACGGAAAAATGGACAGATTTGAATCAGTCCTATTTGTAGATCAAATTCAAAGTGCTCAAGGCTGATGGAACAGACTTGGAGACTGACACTGAAACTTCTGTGGTCAATAATTTTTTCCTCAGTATGTTCAGTAGTATTGATCTGTATTTGAACAATAAACTGATTTCGAGCAACACACATACCTATCCGTACAGAGCCTACATTGAAAATCTCCTGTCCTACAACAAAGAATGTAAAAACACACAACTGCGGGCGTTTGAACTCTGGGATAAAGATTCAGCTACTCATATACAGGATAATACACGAGCTGGAGCTAACTGTGGATGGAAAGGTCGCAGAAGTCGTATTGCCGAAAGCAAATCCTGTGAACTCATTGGAAGATTACATCTGGATTTATTCCTACAAGAGAAATACCTCCCCAATGGAATTGAAATACGCCTCAAGTTAAACAGAGCCTCAGCTAACTTCTGTCTCATGGGCACAGCCGAAGGAAAAGGTGATATCCAGCAAGTAAGATTCAACGTGAGAACGGTTGAATTACTTCCTGTGGTGGCCAACGATTTGAATCAGGCCATTAGTCAGCATAACATGAAGATCCGACACGACGCGCTGTAGTGAAAACATTCACGATCCCCGATGGACAGAGATCTTAAATTGATGATCACTTGTTTCTTGGACAACTTCCAAAACGACTCATCACTGGTATGGTGAGAAATGCAGATATGAATAGAGACCCCGGCACCAACCCGTTTGATTTCAGACATTTCAATTTGTCTAAACTAGAAGTCAGTATCGACGGGAAAACCATTCACAACAAAGCCTTCCAACCAGATTTTGAAAATGGAGAATGTATGCGATCCTACATGTCACTCTGCCGGGCAACAGGAGCTCTTGGACTCAACAGGTCGATTGGATTGACTATGACAGAATATAAAAGTGGCACGACACTCTCTGGGGATTTGATCTCACCGCAGATCAAGGTTGCGAGGAAGGTCAACTTCACCCTATAAAAACGGGGAACCTGAGGATAGATCTTCAGTTTGCACAACAACTTCCTAGCGTCGCGAACGTGATAGTGTAGGCAGAATTCGACAATCAAATTGAAATCAACGGGCTGAGAGAAGCTGTCACAGATTATTAAACATGGTCATGCCTATGCCAGAAAACTTAGAGAAGATGCTGAGAAAGTGAAATATCACGAACCGGTATTCAAAAGAAAACTGAAGAAAATGCGAGACATTTTAAACGAATGAGTTGTGGAAGAACTTCAAACACTCATCTTTGATGAAGTACATAAGAACTGTTTAGGATGTATAATCAATCATCCCAGTCAGTTACAGCATCAACTGTGTTTGTACACATCTACAGACGAGTGGGTGGAATTGTATATTGAAAAAGCTCTTAATCAACTAAATCTCTACAATGTCATGGAAAAATGGTATCCAAAACTAGAGCTTATGGACGTGCATGGCAGTGAGAAAGTACAAGCCTTGCATATGTGGCTAGATATAAGGGACAAGTACGCCCGTCATCAATCAGATCCACGGGAAAGCTGGATGTGTATATGGACAGATCGAGTGAAAGACGCCTGGAATCACGAATACCCATGAACTTCAATACATCTTGGATAAATCGTTTATATTGAGAACAATCAATTGAGAAGTGTGCTAAGGATCATCTACCGAAGCAGAAACCCTGTCATGTGAAAGCTTACATAGTGAACACACATGACTCAGATAAACCTGGAGAACATTCGGTGGCTATTTACTTCAGAGAAAATACAGCCATCTACTTATGGATTACCACTTTTAGAGGAGGCTGTTAGTTCTTGGACAACAATACCCGAAGCTGGACTAGGAACAACATACGACTTCAAAGTGGAAGCAGTGCCATGTGTGGTGTTGGTGTTTACTGCATATTTGCTTTGGACGCTTTAGCTAGAGGATATGATTTAGAAACTATATTGACTATCAAATTTCGTTTAGAGCCAAGATATTTGCATCTCAATGACAAAGATGTAGGAACTTGGTTTAAACAATTCTATGGACACTTGTATGCAAAAGATAGATCACTAGCTAAACCTGAACATTGTCAGTGTTGTACAGCAGATCAATCTGAAAAACTTGCTTTAGCTTTGTTTAAATTGTATGTGTTAGACCATGATTATTTGTATCCTTAATGTTCTTTGTTAATACAGTTACTCATTCAATAAAAAGTGTGTACACAAAATATTCTTGTTTTGTTATTTTATCTAGGGGTAGTAGTAAAGGTGCCATAAACCAATCCCTCAAAAAGACCAGAGGTCCTGGTCTTTTTTCAACTTAGCCATGTAGATGTTAGTCCTCCATGTAAGATCAAATCTCATTGGCTAGTATATTGATTCTCTATCCGGTCCGCGCGATCCCCATATAAGCAAGTACATTGACCTACATTCCATCGTTCGTTCACAATGGAGTCCATTGCCGAGCAAATTGAGAAGCTGCAACAACTCGAAGCCAGAGCTGCTGTTCTTCAAAACAGCATTCTCAATACGCTTAGGAGGGAAGAAGAGAAGTGGAGGGACACCCAACAAAGAAAGAATGAGGCGCTAAGGATCATCCGATCCTTGAGAGATAGAGAACAGTGGAGACGGGCAGAAAGGCAGAGAATGGAAGAGAGATACATGGGTCGGCGCTACGTCAGGGTTGTTAGGGTTCACCCCTATGTCCAAAGAGCCCCTGCTGATAGCACCACTGAGTAGAGATCCTACTCAGAAACACAACGGCCCTTTTCAGGGCCGCTCCATTTCTTTTAAGAAAGAAAGTACATTTTTCTTATTGTCTACTGGTAAAGCATATGGTAACCTGGATGGTGATCTGGTACCTGGGTGGTGATATGGTACCCTATGTTAAATTCCCATAGGGTACCAGAAATTTCCTGACTCACAATGGGGACAATGGCATGACATGATGATCTGTTGCCGTATTGGAAGTGATCCGGTACCGGTACCAGATCATTCCTGGCTCACAATGGGGGCTATGGCGTGGCATGATGATCTGGTACCTTATTGGAAGTGATCCAGTACCGGTACCAGATCATCAGCCTTTACTACTCCAGTCTATGTATTTTAACTATACCGTTTACTATATATTTTTAAATACTTACCATTTTGTCATTTCTTAATGCTATTCTGATCTGGTTTTTTTTGTTTTTTGTTTTTTTTTGCACTTTCTAGCCAAAAGTCTTAATTTACTGTTCGAAGTGGTATAAATATCTTAACTTGTTAAACAAAATAGTTATTTACGATCGCGCTGTGTGAAATTTTACAGTAAGTTTTATTGAAAATCGTCCGTTTTTATATAATTTTGCTTAATTTTATGTTGATATCTTACTAAAGATGCACTAGAATTCTAGCTATATATGTTTTTTATCAATATTGAAAGGTTGAAGCAAAACTATTAAATAATAAAAGTTCTACACGCGTTTCCTGTGTACGTGATACCTAAATTTCGCATTAGAGTTTTAACTAAAATTTACCTGTTTACCTGTTATTTGTTTACCGTTGTCCGTTGCCGACTCTATGTTTACTGAACATCTTCAGTAATGGATATTCCTATGGTGGCCTCTTTCATGTACCTGTTTCTCGGACTTTGCCTTACCACTTTGCCACCATAGGTCCCTACCACAAATAAAAGTTGCTGACCTAACTTTACTTTAAAAGAATATTTTGAATATTTATTATATTTTTTTTATTTATATATTTAAATTGTTTAAAATTCGGTTAAGATTGATAAGATTTGATAAAAAAATGATAAAATTTGATAAAATCAGAATCGACCTTAGCCGAAAAATGAAAACACAGACTCTTTTTTTTCTGACTTTTATTATGCCGAAAAGTTTTTAAAATATGCTTTATAATTACGTTTAAAACTGATCTGGTAAAAACAGTTGACCATCCTTGCCGAAAAATAAAGAGAGTGCTAGGATATGTCTCCTGGTTTTAAAAATCATAGTCTAAAATTAGCCTTAATATGGGTAACAATTATGTTTATGCTTAAAATTAGAATAATTTCAAAGTTTTTGATTGCTTGTAGGACCCCCAAATGTAAAAATGGTCACATATGTAAAAATGGTAACAAACGTAAAATAATTTGACCGTATATGTAAAAACTTTCTACAAATGTAAAACCGAGTTGTTACAAATGTAAAAAGGTTGCTGGTGACATATGTAATAAAAATGCGTCACAAATGTAAAAACAAACTTTTGCTCACATATGTAAAATTAATTTCCTACAAATGTAAATCACAATTTTCGCGGTCACTTTGTGATTTCATCTATATGAAATAGTTTCGCCTTTTATTTTCTAAAACAAAAACTATACAGCCGGAGTGGTCTACGCAGTGATATTTGTAGTGAGTACACGTGTAGTAATGGGCTTGTCCGTTCCTCAGTTTGTATGTTCCTTATGCATAAAATATAGAAGACAATGCTCCTAACGGCGAGTACAGGTAAATTGCTTGGGCGGGGGAAGGAGACAGGAGGAGGGGGGGAGGGGGGGGGGCGGTGGGGGCAGGTGGAGGGGTAGTGGTAATAGATATTTTTCGGAAAACAGCTCCACA
Organism: Mercenaria mercenaria; assembly: GCF_021730395.1. Taxonomy (NCBI): domain Eukaryota; kingdom Metazoa; phylum Mollusca; class Bivalvia; order Venerida; family Veneridae; genus Mercenaria; species Mercenaria mercenaria. The sequence goes on from NC_069372.1 coordinate 57,939,726, forward strand.
AGGTTCATGCTACTTCTTATGCGTAAAAAACAGCTTATGTTTACATTGACTCTATGTTTGTTACGGATCTGTGTACCCCGGTTACCTTAGGCAGCACTTGAAAAGATGCGTTAAGCAATTTTCGCGCCATATTCGTGCACGTGCAGTTGGATAGTGTATATTTAAGGTATGTATGTCTTTTCGATCATGACTTTGACATTGGCTCGAGTCTGACTAAGCATCGCCTTCGTATTTGAACATTTTAAAATTCTTCATTTCGTTAAAAAGTTACAGCCCTGGCATGAAATGCCAGGACACTGACATGTATCATATCATAGTGAACACAAATTCTAATTTATTTTGGCATTAACCGGAATCTAACCCACACCGCTACGGCGACAACGCCTAGCAACAACACATACAACAACGCTACCAAGTGCGGAACATCCCAAAAAGATTTCGCAAGTGAATATACGTTAACTATTTTGATGAAGCACAAGCCTTACGGTAAATACATTTCGGAGTTCATAACAAGCAATATGTGAAAAATGCGATTCAGATGTAAAAATGCACATTAATATTGTAATATGAAAATGCGATTTCAAATCATCGATCACAAATTTTACAGGAAATGTGAAACATGTGTATGTGACAGTGTTATGTGAAAAAATAAGATCCTATTCTTCACACGTGAGAAAACTAATCTGGGGAAATGGTAAACGACTATTATTCCAACGTTACATAGCTTTCTCATAAAGTAGAGACATGTACAAATTAACTATGACGCCAACGCAAAGTTTTCATAATTTCCACATAGTAAATTGCGTTAAAGACATCCAGAAAATGTATATGAAGATCTATTATGTTGTGGAGTACCAGATCAACCTACATTTGCAGTAAGGTACAGTTAGACAACAACTTGCATGATATAGTGAGGGGAAAAAATGAAAGACAGTGAAAATATGACAGTATTATAACGGTATTCAAAGCAATCACCATCGTGTTTTGACAGTCCTCATGTACATTTTCTAGATGTCTCTAAAGCGCTGGGGCCGTATTCACCAACAAATCTTAGGGCCATATTCATAGTCGCCCTCAGACTCAAACTCAAACTTGACTCAAACTTGGGTAAGTACCACTCAAGTGAACCTCGAGTAGACTTTGCAGGAGTGTGAGTGGAGTTCGATAGTCATATTCATAAATCCCACTAAATCTTACTTTCGGAAGGACAGCTCGATTAATGGTTTCATTGTACACAATGGATTTAGCGGTTTATAACGGTTTATATGACAATAGCATCAAAGGTATGCAAAGTCTGAAGTCGGAAGTTGTCATCTTAATGGGCCAATTCGCTTTACTCAACCCGAGACATGCCGGTCACGTGAGCAGCAAGAAAATAATTTTCGCCGGTTTAATAATAATCGAATGCTTCGACGTACGCCGGCCAATGCAAATGAAAAAGATGAATTTCCAATTCATTATGATTTTCTATTGAGGCCTTGTCAATATAAGTTAGCAAAATATTTCTTGTAGTATGTTTCTACCTTTAATGTTATTAACCAAATCTTTCAGATGTTTTACCGATTTTATATCTTGAATATATATGATTTGCCGCTTTGCCTATCTCGCTAGACCGGCGCACATCGGTGTACACCAGATAGACCCGGGAATTTGCGGGAAAGCAAACGAACGCCTAGCCGGTTGAACGAGGCGAAACGGCGTATGCCGCAAAAGTGAAACGAATTAGCCCATTGCTTTTCTGTATGTTTGTCCGTCTGCCCGTCTTTTTGTTTTACAAAACGTCCTTCCGTCTGTCCGTCAGTCAGTCTACTCATCAGCATTAGTAGAATGAAATTTATACTTAAAGATACACGAGTTTAATTTTTGCTGAAATTAAAATTTATCTTAACAGCTGAATTTTAACTCAGCCATTAATTGTTGGTGTTTCCCGAATGCCAGGCCGCATATTTTTGTTTTAAATTTCAGTTATCAAAATACATATTTTCTTTTATAGAATATATGTTTCCATTGTCATTTAAACAATGAGATTTGATAAAATATAGATTTTCTTTAAATTGTGTGAATTAACCAATATCTAGGCTTGTGAAATGTTGAAATGTAAATATTTGTTACTACGATGTGTTTTTCTGAGAACGACTGACGAGCCCCGTTAGATAAGGTTTCGTAAATACATATATTTTGATTTCCTTTATCTTTTTAACCGTTTGCATAAATTTACTGTCTTTTAATTTATTGGGTCTTTTTGCGTTTTTGTCGTCCTCAGCAACATGTATTGAAAAAGAACACAATATTTTTTCCAAAATATCTTGCATAAATATGCTCTTTCGCTGTAAATACATACATGACACTGTTATCTTACCTTCTAATTAATTAAATATTGTAAATTTATCATCTTAACTTACATTATGAGACCTTGAGAAACACTCAAGTGTCCCCAGGACCTTCATCAACATTCACTCACTCTTGGGATAGATAGGGCTATATTTATAGACAATACTCCAACACTACTCATTGAAAACAAATTGCCTAACGGTCACGTCTTTACTCATGAAAGATTCCATTTGTATTCATAAACTTAAGGTGAGTGACAGTCGAGTCAACTCCCAAGAGTGAGTGACTGTTGAGGGAGGTCCTGGGGACCCTTGAGTTTTCTCAAGGTCTAATAATGAATGTTTAGATGATAAATTTACAATATTTAATTGATTCGAAGGTAAGATAACAGTGTCATTTTAAAGCGGAAGTTCATATTTGTACAAGGTATTTTGGAAAAATATATTATGTTCATTTTTAATACATGTTGCTGAGGACGACGAAAACGCAAAAAGACCCAACAAATTAATAGACTGTTTAATTAAAAGAAAAACGGTTAGAATAGATTAGGAAAACAAATATACATCTTCGAAACCTAGCCTAACGGGGCTCATCAGTCACTCCCAGAAACACACGTCTAGATATCGGTTAATTCATACTGAAAAATATAAACAATCCGTCAAATTAAATGTAATGAAGAATCTATCTTATTAAATCTCATTGTTTAAATGACAACGGAAACATTTATTTTATAAAAAGATATGAGCTGCGCCATGAGAAAACCAACATAGTGCGTTTGCAGTCTGGTCAAGATCCATGTTGTTCGCTTTCAAAGCATATTGCAATTAGAGAAACTATTAGCGAACAGCGTGGATCATGACCATACTGCGTCGATACACATGTTCGTCTGGGTACATGCTGGTCGCAAACGCACTATGTTGGTTTTCTCATTGTGCAGCTCAATTTTGTTTTTAGTAATTGAAATTTTAAAAAATACGTGGACTGGCATTCATTCGGGAAACACCAACAATTAATGGCAGATTTAAAAATTCAGTTTTTAAATAAATTTCAAATTTAAACGAAAATTAAACTCTATATTTCTAAGTATAAATTAAAATTCTACTAATGCAGATGAGTAGACTGGCTGATTGACGGACGAACGGACGGAAGGACGTATTATAAAACAAATAGACCGATGGACGGACGGATAAACATACAGACGGGCATTAAGATGATAACTTCCAACAACAAAAATAATGATCAGCACTTGTGTATCTTTGATGTTATTGTCATATAAACCGTTATAATCCTCTAAATCAATTGTGTACAATGAAACAATTACTCGAGCTGTCCTTCCGAAAGTCAAGATTGAGTGGAATTTATGAATATGACTTTCGAGCTTCACTCACACTCCCGCAAGGTCTACTCGAGGTCCACTTTAGTGATACTTACCCAAGTTTGAGTCAAGTGTGAGTTTGAGTTACGACTATGAATATAGCCCATAGATATCTATCTTTCGTGCTTCGCCATAGACCACTAGCTTACCGTATGATCTTTGGTATGCAACAATTTTCTTTTGTCATGTGAAGTCTTTAAAGACCTGGGTCCATTTGTTCGAAACTTTAACCGACTGCTAAACTAACCGCCTGTTAAATTTTGATTAAAAATATTTGTCTTAGTGGGAAACACTTGCATGATGTTTTGCTTTTACTGCAAAGACTTTTTAGTGATCATTATCCTCAACTCATACATTTGTTTTTCTGAGTCTTATAAAATATCGAAATATAACTTTACTTCTAACCAACCGTTTGCTTAATCGCCTGTTAAAGTTTCGAACAACTGGGCCCTGATTGATACCGTTCAAACATGAAAACGAGAAACCCATGATAAGCTTACAGTACCTTTAGACTGAACGGTATGTCACCATTTTGCGACAATGTTCCATTGTTATGCGAAGTGAGCCAAACAGGTCTTTTAATAATGTCAGACAGATACTAGAAGTAACACCAGGTTACACACATGAAGTTTCCGTATTTACAAAAACCATACCGTTACAGACTGGCGGATTTGAAAATAGTTCAATGCTTACAAATTATTTTCTTAATTGCGTAATTGCATACAGGCACGGGTAATCTACGTCATTAAACATCAACGTTTCTTTTTAATATTTTTACAAATAAATGTATCTGAGTAACTACGATAATTGAGACCTGCTATGTATTTCAAAAAAAAATCCAATTTTATGTACATCTGCGACTCTATCCCGTCAAAACTCTCAACTTGGAAGGAGAAAGACTAGATAATACATACTTAACTGATAATAAGTGATCTTCCGCAGGCAAATTCTTCTAATATTACCTGTCTATATATTCGATGATTCAAAATTCCAGTTTGAACCAAATACAAATGTATACTTTACTACCCCCTCCCCCCCCCCCCCACAAACTGTGGGACGGACAATCCAATTACTACACACACGCGCGTGCATATGTTGTACCCAGTCTAGGGATACTGCTCAATTTAGGGATCCCTAAAATGCGTGCGCAATCTCAAGATTGGCAGGATTGGCCTGAAGATCGACATTCACCAGTTTCAAACATATGCCTGTCTATGAACATTATAATTATCTTTATCTCTCTCACAGATAATTTCTAAATAAGTAACTTGTTAAATTCCGAGTAAACAAATTTTTAATTCTGTTTCTCTTGACAATTTTTATATATCGGTATAATTTCATGTGCATTTTGAATGTGTGGGAAACGGACTTTTTCACATTTTGCCAAGAGACGTATATAGAAGCAAAATGCACTTCAAAAACGTTATGCACAGCTGAAGTGAATAAATATGGAGTTAATCCTTATGAAGGACAAAACTCTCTGGCGAAGTTCAAAAGTAGGGTAAGTACTTTAAAATACCATAATGTTTAAAGAGAAGAAATAACAAGTTTTGCAAAGAGAGGAATGTTCCCTCCTGGTAAAAAACACGTATCGTTAAAAGGGAGGATTATCCCTCCCTTACAAAAAGTTTTGAAATAAAAGCTATATCGATAAGAGAAAATTTTCTTTTTCTGGTTTTGGACTCCAAATTTAAGTAGCATGGAAATTACACTACAAAATGAGGTGTAAAGTCGTGAAAGCAAGGAACTTGATGGGAAAGTATTGACGAGTATGAGCTAATATATATAGCCTACATAGGACTAAAATACTTCTTTAATTTCTTATATTCTGTAGCTTGCAATTTATTTTTGGAGGTGATCTCTAATGATTTTGCTTGTTTCCGTACATGATTGTGCTGGATCAGACTGAAGTGAAAATGACAGTTAAATTACGTCACAAGTATCTTTCTAAAGGTAGATTTTATTTAAGAAATAATTTATAGCATAAGAGTGTTTTATTTATGCACGATGGGCGGTTTTACGTCGGGCGTTATGATATCACGAGGGCGCAGCCCGAGTGAAATTATTTGTACGACGTACTATACCGCCTAAGTTTATCAATAGTGTTGAAACATGGTTTTTCTATAAATTATTTCGATTCAAATATGCAATTAATCTAAAACAGTAAATGAAATATAGAAGCGCTCTTACTTTGTCGCAACAGAAACTTTGACTTCACCGTCATTCTAGCGTAAGAGTGTTTTAACAGAGACAAGCATATTAGAATATAATATCTAACACATTAAATCATACCAAATAATGTCTAAAAATCTGCGTGAAATGTGCCGGTCTCTTTAATCATGGGCAAATATTTCAAAAACATGCACACAGATCTAGATACATTTCATTTCACCATATTGTAGACCATATTTTTTATTTTACGACTGTGAGAAGTTTCATTAAAATCTACAATGTAGAAAAAATCTGTTAGTGTAATGATGGCATATTTCTGCCATGAGACAGCTAGATAGCTATCTCTCTACCTATAAGGTGGAATGCGCCTAATATGAAGATATTGGGTTGGTTAGGGATAATAACAAGAAAAAAAACAATCATTATTATATAGAAAATATATCTAAAGCGATTTTCAAAAATAACATGGTCAGTATTTTAAGCAAAGTTGTTGCATTGGCGTATGTTAGACATTCTGTATTGAAACAATTTCGCACTTAAGTTGCAAGTTTTACAGTTATAAGGACCTCTTTTGAAAAGAAAACTCTCTTTTTCACGTACCACGATTCGTTTCACATCTGTAGTGAGTCTCTGATGAATGAGAGTGTAAAATACTAAGAATTGAAAAGAGATAAATCAGAAAAACACCCAAACTAAGCTATGTTGTGATTTGGGGGTAGGGCTAGCGTAAAGTAATTTTACTCGAAAATGAATTCGCTGACCCCATAATTTTATTCCTTCAATCGACAGAAAATGAATTTTTCATCATGTTAATTATTTTCTCAAATTCAATCGTTTGGGTTTTACATGAGACAAGATTAAAGCAAAATTTGTATTCAAAACTCAACGTCATATTTGTCACTTTCACGTCACTTTAACGTAAATATAGACTTTTACGTTAAAATGATCTCTATAAATTATACACCATTTTAAAGACACTTCTAAATGAAAATATGATAAGTAACAGGCAAATCAATTCTTGTAGAATGAACAGAACGATTTACGGAAACCGTCTGTCGGATGTGAAATCGCGGTTCATGAAAAATGGACGTCAATTGTCGTTTTTGAAGGTTTGCAGAGAAAAAAGTTACAGAAATATTTAAAAAAGTAAATTACGCATTCTATGAGGAATATGCTGAATGTTATATTAAATAAATATCGAAACGGACCCCTATAACTTCAAATTAGGCGCATTCTACCTTAAACAATATAGCTTGATAAAACCAAGTTTGCTGAAAAGATTACTAGTACAAAGGTATTTAAGAAGTCGGAAATTTCCAGGAAATATTATTGCGATAAGTTACGTCAGTATCTCGGTAGTGTTCACAGCTGCCATTTATTAGCAACATAGCTATTTCGATGCTTTAAAAAACAAGAGCTCGTAGAACACGAAATGCCCCCGTGATGCATTCAGTAACTTAAAAGAAAAGGAACAAAAATTATTTCGTCACTGTGCACTGGACGTTTGACGTACTGACATCAAATCAATAATTATGAGTCGTTTACCAGTCATAATTATGTGACCTCCGTATCAAATGTGATCTTAGACCAAGGCATTATCTAGTTAATTGGCAAAAAAATATCTACTGTTCTGGTTTAATGTGATCTTGACTTTTGACCTCCTGATTTTAAGCCTTTTTGTTTACCTTTTATGACTTCACGGGTCTTTGAAAACTCATAGCCTGAGATAAGAAGACTTATGCCATAATTGTGTCTCTTTAAATATCGTTCGAAGCTAATCAGCATACTTCTTAATGTTACATGTTCATACTCCTACCCATTTTTTGTCGTGCACCAATAATAAACTAGAGATGTGTACATCCAATTCTGGTGCTGGAACTAGGTATTATTGAGGCAGCTTAAATATTGTACGAGGCCTCGGGTATACAACCAAGTATTATTGAAACAGCTTAACTGTTTCTGGAGGCCGTGGGTATACTACCAGGTATCCTTGAGGCAGCTAAAATATTGCACGAGGCCTCGAATATACTACCAGCTATTATTGTGGCAGCTAAAATATTGCACGAGGCCTGGAGTATACTACCTGGTATTATTGAGGCAGCTAAAATATTGCACGAGGCCTCGAGGATACTACCAGGTATTATTGAGGCAGCTAAAATATTGCACGAGGCCTCGAGTTTACTACCAGGTATCACTGAGGCAGCTAAAATTTTGCACGACGCCTCGGGTATACTACCAGCTATTAGTGAGGCAGCTTAAATATTTTACGAGGTATCGGGTATACAACCAGGTATTATTGAAGCAGCTTAACTATTACAGGGGGCCTTGGGTATACTACCAGGTATCCTTGAGGTAGCTAAAATATTGCACGAGGCCTCGGGTATATTACCAGGTATTTTGAAGCAGTTAAAAAATTGCACGAGGCCTCAGATATACAACTAAATGTTATTGAGTCAGTTAAAATATTGCATGCGGCCTCGGGTATACAACCAGGTATCATTGAGGCAGCTAAAATTTTGCACGAGGCCTCAGATATACTACCAAGTATTATTGAGGCAGCTAAAATATTGCACGAGGCCTTGAATAACTTACTAATTTATTCCGTTCACTTCGATATTTTAATGTGTATACGATATATACTGGTTCCGTTCACTACAGTATAATACTGATGCAGCCCTGTTTGCTTCATATTTTTCTGAATTTTTTAACAGGAAGGTTGAGAGTAATTTATCCCTAATATGTCCAATGATATAGATAATATAGTAGAAATACAATGCGTAGATAAACCCATAGAGGATGGTGAAATAAATAAAGCAATTTCTTCTTTGTCAAGAATAAGGCACCCTGGTGTGATTTAATAATATCAGACTATTTTATTGATGCAAAAGGTTTAATAACTCCATTTTTACTTTCAATTTTTAATAAGATATTTATTGATGGTGTTTACCCACTGTGTTGGACAAAGGGTATTATTGTGCCAATCTATTAAAAAGGTGACAAGTCTGACCCCAGTAATTTTAGAGGCATTTCTCGTATAAGTACAATGGCAAAGAGTTTTTTCTTTTATCTTACGTGGCAGACTGAATAACTGGTGTGACAGTCAATCTATATTCAGTGATGTCCAGTTTGGATTTCGTAATAACAGAATTACTTCTGACGACTGTGTATTCATCCTCCACAGTATTATTCAGAAATTATTGTCAACACATGAACACTATATTGTGCCTTTATAGATTATGAAAAGGCGTTGGATACTATTGACAGAGAAATGTTGTGGTATAAACTACTTGACATTGTTGTGAATAGTAAAATGATTAAAATGTTAACATCTGTTTATGAGCATGTATCAGTCTGTATTAAGGTATTCTCAAATATGTCTGATTGTTTCGAGGTGTCGCTTGGCTTGCAACAGGGGAAACCACTCTCGTCGATATTTTTTATTCTTTTCGTTAACGATGTAACATCAAACCTTGATTTTAATTCCCTGACTGAAACTGATTTAATTCAACTATGTATTTATATGTTGGTTTTTTAGACGACATGGTCCTTTTCACTACGAACAAACAAAGCCTCCAAGCTCAATTAGATAGTTTATATGTGTATTCTGTTAAATGGGGATTAAAGATCAATATTAATACATTAAAAATATGTAGTTTTAGAAAACGAAGAAAAGTAGAAAACTATCAATGGTGTATTAATAATGAACCGTTAGAGATCGTAGACTCTTTCTGTTACCTCGGGGTAAAGTTTAGCAGTAATGGATCAATGGTGGAGGCAATTAAATCTTTGTCCGACCAGTCCCTCAAAGCAATAAATGGTTTATATTCAATTTTTTCTAGGCTTAATTTCTATTTGAAAACTAAGCTTTTATTATTTGATCGCATGGTTGAACAGATTTTATTCTACTGCTCAGAGATATGGGGTGTATATGATACCAAATCTATACACAGGGTTCACTTGAAACTCTACAAAAAAGTACTTGCTGTTAAACTCAAGACTCCTAATATGGCTGTTCTTGGTGAATTAGGAAGATATTCTTTGTCTATACTGTGTAAGGAAAGAACTGACTGAAACTGATGAATAATGAAGATTCATTTATGTACCATGTTTTTAGGTTGTAGCAATTTGTGGAACAACATTAATGAAAATATTTTTTTCCCAATGTTACAGAATCGTCTCAGAGACCAATTTAAGCAGAACTGGCACTTTGATATCAAAAATATGCCAAAGCAGGATTATTATACAGAATTCAAAACCGAATTTAGATATGAGATATTGTAGAAAATTACTATCTCAGTAAGTTGCTTACATGTTTTCGTCTTTCAGCACACACCCTTGCTATAGAAACAGGAAAATATGTTGGTACCAATAGAGCTAATAGAATTTGTAGAACTTGTAATCATAATATTGTAGAATCAGAATATCACTTTTTGATGACTTGAGGCAAATATTCCAATATTCGATCAAAATACATACCACATCTTTCATGGCCTACTATGCAGAAATTCAACAGATAAATGGGATCAAAAAATAGAAAAACTGTAATAAATATTTGTAAATTTACCAACGAGTCATATAAATTAAGGACAGAAACGGTATTGTCAAAACCATTTATATGAATATCTTTTATCATACATATAATTGTAATGTTTACTCATGTGTATGTAGTTATTTATTATAGTTATGTCTGTTCATTAGCCACAGACATGTTATGTCGATATTGCTAATAAAGTTTGTTGTTGTTGTTGTATAATAATTGATATTAGATGAAAATTTTCATTTTTGACTACAATACAGTGGTTTTGTTCACTGCAATATGATGTTGGGCATAAGATATCAACAGATTCGGTTTACTTCAATGGGCATTAGATATCAACAGAATTCCGTTCACTTTACTATAGTAATTAACATTATATATAAAGAAGTTCAGTTCACTACACTATGATATTGTGCAAAAGATATAAAGATATAAACAATTCGTCCAAAGTTATACATTTGCAACGTTCACTACAATATGATAATTGGGATTACAGATAAACTGACACTATTTACTCACCATAGTTTATAAACTGGCGGCATTCACTACACTATGATATTTTGGATTAGATAAATACTGTCTCTGTTCTCTATTTTGTAACTTCTGTATATATATCTACATACTAAACCAATGTTTCTTTTTCCATAGGGTTAAATTATAAAACAGTGAGCTACATCTGTTTGAACATGATAGCTGACCTGCACTAACACTATCCTTGAAACAAATAAAACAGATGATATTTTTATACCTTCTATTTGATCTTTAATATTTTATACCTCTATTTGATCTGTAATCGTCATCACTGGATAAAATGTGCTATTATGATTTAGATATCGTAAGTATTTGTGTGGGACTGTTTCTTAACCTGCACTATTATCATTATGTCCAATCAAATTTCAGTATAACATTTACTGCTCCACATATTTTTTGTAAGAAAAGCACTTTACGGCATTGCGTATAGCCCGAACTATCTTTATTGCCACGATAAGAAAATGCAATGTAATACTGAATCATAAGCTTAGGTGCTGGCTGTAAATAATATATGCACATTATCAAAATAGACTTAATTACAAGATGGGGCTTTTTAACAAGAATAAAAATTGTTTCAGGATCTTGTTTATACTCCGATAGCCTTGAAAATGTCAGTCTGTCTGTCTGTCTTGAAAATTAAATGTATAGAACATTTATGTCTTTTAATATTATTTTACATTAAAACAAGACACATCGAGGACAAATGACTCAAATGACAATGTTATACATTGTAGTCGTCACGCATCATGCGGATGCTACCAGATACAAACCAGCACATTTGTCGATTTCCGCCATTGACAGTTTCAGTTTCAGTTTATTGGCAAATCAGCATTTATAATGCCTTTGGCCATTTACAAACACATTAAATAAATATGGCCAAGAGGTTGAAAATATATACATACAATACAGCAAACAAATACAGTACACATTATAAATATTACCCATTTCTAAGACGCAGCAATAACTGTTAATTCCTAATTTTCATTGCACTATACACATATTTTGCAAGATTTCTCATGGTTCTAACATTTGAACTAGACATAACATTTGTAAATTTGGTAACAGATGCCCAAGAACTATTTTTGATAATTTTTTGGCGTAAATGTGCAAATGACGGACAACAAAGTAAGAAATGGTATTCACTTTCAACTTGATTTCTGGTACACATTTTACATATCCTGTTCTCTCTGTCAATTCCGTGGAATCTACCACTTTCAATTTCAAGGCTATGTGAACTAAGCCTAAATCTAGAATATTCTGTTCTAACTTTTTCACTTTGTAAAACATCAAGATATGTTTTCAAATTTAAATTATGTTTTAAACTTTACATAGTATTGCATCTTTGGCTGGTTACTTAAAATATCGTTCCAGTTCTGAACATATTGATCTCGTAAACGTTGACTTAACAAAGGAAAGTATTTAATATTTGCATCGAAGTTCAACATAATATTACTATATCCTAACATATCAAGAGACGTTTTCACATTATTACACCAGTTCTTATTATTAACGCCATAAACCAAAACAACTTGTTCATTATAAACCTGGTTCATCAGTGAGTTCTGATTTTTCACAATATTCAACCAATAATTTAGAGAACTCTCTTTACAATTAAGGGAAAGTGGAAACCTACCAAGTTCTCCAAGAACAGCAGCATTTGATGTTTGCTGACGAACACCTAAAATATTTTTACAAACATTATAATGTAACTTATCCACGTCCTGAAAATTGTAAATACCCCAGACTTCGCAGCCATAGAGAATTATGGGTATCACCAGGGCGTCAAATCAAATAATTGTAATTTCGTTTTAATGCTCAGACTTACTTTACTGAAAATTGACAACAAGTGATTGTAGGCTTTGAGGCCTTGTTCAAATGGACTTTTTACAGAATATGCCATATTACCTGTATAGAAGAACTTGACACCTAAATAACAAAAACTATCAACAACTTTTATTTGTTCAGTCTTAATAGTCCAAATAAAATCTAACCTACTTTTTCTTGGTTCAAAAATGCATATTTTTGTTTTATTTACATTTATTTTGAGCCCCCACTTAAAAGAATATTGCGCAATTGCATTAAATTGCAGTTGCAAACTCTGTTTGTCAGTAGTGAACAAAACAATATCATCAGCAAACAGTAACATATATATGGAGAGCAAATTTACATCATTTTCAGACATGTTATTTAGATCAATTGTCTCCCTTATATCGTTAACAAATAGTATAAATAAGAGAGGAGAAAGTGGTTCTCCTTGTTTAACACCAAGTGAAATATCGAAAAAATCAGAATAGGACATATTGTGACAATCTTTGATACATGATTTGGCATTTTGGTATATAGCCTTCACCATTTTAGATGCTTTGCAGCTTACACACGCTTGAATAAGTCTTACCCATAATGCATCATGAATAACAGTGTCAAAAACCTTTTCATAGTCAATAAAAGCACAATATAAATTTTGTTTACTAGCAAGGATATTTTGAATAATAGTATGTAGTATAAATATACAGTCAACTGTACTGTGATATTCTCTGAAGCCAAATTGTGCTTCGTTAAAAATATTTTCACTTTTACACCATTTATTAATTCTATTTCGTAAAGCAAGAGAGAAAATTTTTGACATAACATTAACAAGGGTAATTCCACGATAATTAGATGGATTGTTATAATTACCTTACTTATATATAGGCACAATAACTCCTTTACACCATGCTTCTGGATAACAACCAGTATCATATATAACATTAAACATTTGTACAAGATAAGGAGATATAAAATCTTTAGAGTCTATAAAAACGTCTGCTACATTGTTGTTAAAATCACAACTTTCATGCCTGTTTAAACTAGAGATGGTTTTACAAATTTCACCAACAGTAAAAGGACAGTCTAACTCCTCTATATTTACATTTACGTCTAAGTTAGCAAAATCATTTATGTCAAAGTTGTTTGCATTTTGCGTATTGGCAGTTTTCTTAAAATGTTCTACAAAATCGCTCAAAGAAATGTAATTTTGTGCTTTAGATTTCTTATTTTTATATTTACTTATATACTTCCAAAATTTTCTTGAGAATGACTTACTAATGTCAAACAGATTTCTCTTTTCTTTTATTTTATACAAGCGTTTTGCTTTACGCTTAGCTTTACAAAATTCACTTCTACTTGATAAAAATAACATACGATTTACATTTGTTGGGTCATTATGAAATAGCCTTTTATGTCTGTGGAAAGTAGCTTTCAACATTTTACAATTTTCGTCAAACCACAAAGATATTTTTAACCTTCCTGCCTCTGTTCTTACTCTTTCCGCCATTGACTATACCGGGTATATAATTCTCGGGTATAATTTGCACATAATTTCAAAGTTTGCGATATATTCTAATTTTTGTTTTAGTATTGTCCATACATAAAACCTATAAGTTTTAAGATAAAGTTCATTTCGTTTGTTGATATGTTTTAATAAATAAAAGTATATCTTTGACCTTTGATAAATCTAGGGTTTTCTTTTTCTTCCTTTTTTTTGGTGGTGGGTCGGAGGGGGTGGGGGGGGGGGGGGGTGCACTCCGCACAGAAACTTGACAGCCTAACCACTTCCTAACTATTAAAAGAAAACCCAAAAACATTCAGTTGCAAATACATTTTCAAGTCGAAAATGAAATTAAAGAAACATGTTGGCACGATTTACGAATTTTTGAAACTGATTTGGGGCCCTCTGTTACTGATGCAGACAACTAGTCTGCGGAAAATATATAAAACAGAACCGGAAGACATCGAAAAAAATTGCCTCGATATATTCAGACAACAAAGACGAATAACTATAATATAAGGACGTAACCGTCTCGGGGATTTTCATCCCCTATTAAGTAAGCTTTTGTGTTTCATCATTCAGTACATGTCATATTCTAGAAATATACTAAAATAAGTTTGTTTTTTTCAGAAATTATCACGAATTCAGTTTGATAACGTGCAAAAACAGCAGTTAAATTAAATTTTAGATGAACATAGTGAAATATTCTGTTTTCTATTTCAACAGCATGTATTTGCAAAAAGATATTATATCAAGAAGATGAGCGAAAGTAAAATAAAAAAGACCTTCAAGCTTAATATGTTACGTGTTCATTTACTACGGAGCCCCTAAAGTGGCTTTTAGATATTACATTCTTTTTTTTTTTCATTTCGTATTCAGGAAAGATTGTTGCGTGTTAACAAATAAACAAGAACTAGCTATAAAACAGAGAGTCAGTGTATTTTATATCAATCCTTTAAACACGAAGTTTTGTTAAAAATATGATAAGAAGCTATTATATAGAGCAAACAACTATTTTTACCCACCAAAACACTCTGCTTGAGCATCACTCGCGTTCATAAAAGAACAGGTCTTCAAAACTGAAACTCAAACTAATCAACCAAGTACACGATGTTAAAATTTGCATATTTGAAACTGTCAGGTACTGTAAAAACATATGTATTATTTAATTGGCCTAACAGATAATTCCAAAGGAAGTAGATTTTAATTATAACATTAGGTTTCAATAATTAATATACTTAATTTTTCAAAAATTTATTTAAGAAATAATTTATAGCAAAAAAGTGTTTTAACACTATTTCTGCACGATGGGTGGTTATACGTCGGGCGTAATAATATCATGAGGGCGCAGCCAAAGTGAAATTATTTTTACGACGTATTACCGCCCGAGTGTATAAATAGTGTTGAAACACTCTTCTGCAATAAATTATTTCGATTCTAATGTGCCCTTAATCTAAAACAGTAGATAAAATATAGAAACCCTCTTTCTTTGTCGCATCAAAAACTTTGAAGTCACCGCACGTTAACGTGACGTCATTCTAGCGTAAGAGTGTTTTAACAGAGACAAGCATATTAGAATTATTGATATAATTTATTAATTTAATTCTTTCTCTAATATGGAGACATGTATATTCCAACGAATATTATTATGTATGCCGTATGCGGTTAGGCAAAATAAGTTAATGATTGTGTGCCATGTTACAGTTACAATGTTTCATCGATAGAAAAGATGTAAAATTTGCTCTGCACATCGGCGATATCAGCTTTGAGTCTTAATATGAAAATGTAATATTTGAAATTATTGTCCGACAGACTTCTATTTTTAGATGGAAATTATTTTGAAAAGCAATTCCATCTAAAAGAAAAATGTCACAACATAGCAAAACAGCTTCTCTTGGTCTTATTATATGCACCACTCATTGTAGGCTGATGAGTCGAATCTAACGGTTGTTTTGGGGATGGGTTGAAATATACATTTCAGAATCTCTCTACGAAAGACATAAGTATACGAATATTTGGACTCGTACTTCCAAATTATTTAGTATTTGCAAATATTCCGCGATGTAAAACACTGTATTTAAATGTGATTCTGAAAATAATGAAGAACGTTTGAAAGAATCAAACACCGCTGTGAAACTTATTTGTTATATAATATGTGAAAATCCTTGAAGAATACACTTTATAGCGAAATATATATTTTTGTTGAAAATTTTCGTTTTATAACCATATATGGAGATGTTTAATATGACTATCATGTCCCAAAACATTGTTTACCAAATATTTGATATTGTCGTTTTTATTTCAGGTGTAGATCACATTACCATTAAAAGTCCGCAAACAACTAACATGATGTAATAGAGATCTAGAGGTTGGACTGCATCAATCAAAGGAATCAGGACAAAATTGAATCTAAGTATTTGGAGAATTTGTACAGCCGTTACACAGCAAATTTATATAAAGACTGTTTTGACAGTAAACAACAACAACAAAAAAAAATACTCAAGCATATCACGTCCCTGGCACTGGTTTTAATAAAACTCTTTCATTCAGATACATTGAATGGAATCCTTGGTCCCAGCTGCATAGAAAGGTCTGTCATTTGACTTGCCCTCCTATCAGATTGCCTAAGCTAAGACTGATATGCACTTTTTAAATGCCCCTTTTGGTAAGCTTCTCGGCATGATTCCTAAACTAGTCTTGTAAAATACAAAACAATAAAGGATAAGCAACAGCTGAAGTCGAGTTTAAAGATAAACATCGGTATATATGCAAATATTTAATAACGTTCTATAATGTCAAAGCGTCTCCACATGTGGACTAATAGTTTGACAAGCTTAGGGTATCTCTATACAACTTAAACGGAAAAATGATCTATATTTGCTGAAATATAAAAGCTTGTCCTTGAACGACAATATCAAATAAACGTTTATGTCAAAGCATCTCCACAGATGGACTAGTAGTTTGACAAGCTGAGCTGAGGGTATCTCTGTAGGAAATGTTGCAGTTGCACATTTTTTTATGTCACATTAATATCTTTAATAAAGAAAAGTTTGCTACTATCTTGAACTATCGCTTTATGCTTCTAGAGAGGTGTGTAATAGATTATAGATTAAAGTCAGGGGCGCGGTAGTAAGCAGCTCGGATTACATCACCAGCGACCATGTTCGATCCTCGAATTTCATCTACATTTGTATATACAAAACATCATTTGTCCGGTCATGTTGTCCAGTTATAAGAGAAGTCCGCTTCAACCGGCATTAGAAGTGTAAGGGTTGTTGAAGCTTTGATTACATTTCTTGAACGGACTCGGGCAAACGGAGTGACTGTGCTACCGTATAGTTAAGTTACATTCTATACTCCAAAAAGAAACATGTTGATAAGTTTTATTATATGTGTGACTTATATGACTTAAGATCTTACTTGTTCGTTTGTGTTCAGACGAATGACGTAGATGACCGCTAAAGACAAAAAAAAGAAACGAAAAAAAAAAAAACAAAAACAAACAAAAAAACTGAGGATACGTTGCTGTTTAAAATGAATAGAGAGATTATTTTCTTTTTTTCCCATGAATAGATGCATTGAAATCTGTTTGGAACAAATACCCGTCTATACAGAAAGAGGACGAAATTTTAAACTGTCGTTAATAATCTTATAAACTAGATTCGAACCAGCGTAAAATTGTGGTACAAACTGAGCCCTGATAAATTATACGACGACTTTGCAAATAGTTTGATATTTGCAGTATAAAAGCAGTATGTTTTGGTAAACAAGGAAAATGAATACCGCAAGTAGATTTTGTGTGTGTAAAATATGCAAGGTCGTATTAGATTGAATTGAATGTGCAGTTTATACCAGACAGCTTAGATTATACGAATGACATTCATTTCTTGTTATAATCTTTCGTTAAATCTGCATAAATACATGTTTATTTATTTGGCAACGTATAGACGAGAGAAAATTTTCAGGAAACAGCGAATTTCCAATAAAATGTGCCAAAATCAAGCTTTTAATCTATATACATTTCTAGTAGATAAAATAATCTCCTTCATGTATCACCTTTGGACTAATAAAGAATTAACGCTTTACACTTGTATTCTCCTAATTTTCGTCAAATGGGAGCACTCGGCCCCTTGTAGGGGCCGCTGGAGCTAAAAATATAAATATCTTTAACCTGTTTCTTTCCATGAATCGCTTTATGGATTTTCATCAAAGTTAGCAAAGTTAGACAGTAGCATCAATATATGACCCTCTTTGTTTAATGGTCGCCTTTAGCCACTTTAAGGGGTCGCTAGAGCTAAAAACAGGAATCAAATCAAATCAAATGACTTCTTCTCATTAACTGCTTGATGAATATTCGAAAAAAACTTGGTCTGTACAAAGAGCTATAAAAATAAATAGATCGGCAACTTGAAAGGCATATAGAGCAAATCTCGCCAACATCCCGTGATAACGGAATGAGATCTCGTTTACCGGAAGTGGCGCTTTCTCCACGCCGCCATTTTTGTATGCGAAAGCAATAATTATTCATCATTAAAATAATTATGACCGTATGACCACGCTTCTTTCGATGGCAAGAAACGTGAACTTTGTGTCTTAAGACTATTTCACAACTGTGAAGCTAACAACTGAGAAGCTAACATGTATTTTAAATGTAGTTTTAAAGGTACAAATTGTAACTCCATGCCTCCATGCTCGCCGATGTTTGTTTTTACTAAGATAACGCTCTGACACGAGCTCACGCGAGATTACAGCCAGTTGCCATTCTGTGTATTTTATACTTCTTTGGTCTGTAGCATAAAAATAGGATCCTCTCCAAAATTTGTTCAAATGGTTGCACTTGACTCTTCTCAGGGGCAATTAGTTTATACCTAACACAGTTATTACTATTCATGGTTCAGCGTGTCGTAAATACATTCAAGTTCAAACAGTCAAGGTCAGGTGAGTGACTTAGAAGCCCTCTGGTTATACTAAACATAGTTGTTACCATTCAGGATTCAGTGTGTTATATTTCAGGTTAGCGACTACGGGCACTATGGCCCACTTGTATTCATTATTGTGTTCGGAATTAGATACAAATTGTATTTTATAAGAGTTTAAGAGTTCCATCAGGCTAAGAAGCCCATGAGGACAAGCATTGCATAATAATAAATAAAACAAAAACTGAAAAGAAAAACATTATCTTTGTATAATTGTTGGAAAACACGGTTCTGTTCGACGATTAATCGTGTATAACAACCTGATTGCACGGCACGTTGGTGCTAATTACCAGTAATGATTATGATGAAGTCATAATACTAGTAACCGAATAATCTAAATCAGTAGGGGTAATAATATTGATGAGCCATAAAGTTTCGAGTACGTTACTCGCGATATTGATAAAAATGCTAGTAAAAATAATTTTAAAATCTCATATCTTTAAATCAAAAGTATTAAATCAATTCAATATTTAAAGGAAACTGTAAAGTTTCGTATTTTGTAGCACATGTCAAAAACAACTGATTTTTTAAAATTTCTGATTGGGTGTGAAACTTGCTTTTGAAGTCAGTTTGTTAATTGTTAATATGGTGGTATTTGAAAATGCAGCACTCTTTGTGGTCAATTAGAAATGCTAATGTCATTTTGGAATTATGAATACTTCAAAAATATCCTATTACACATTTTGCATTTAATACGAACAGAACACCACATACGTACCTTTTTTTACGAAGGCAGATATAATCCAGGAAGTAATTAAGTCATTTATTGATAGAGATACCCGCATGTCATCTATCGACAACAGTGTCTTATCTGTTGAGCAATCTCGAGATTGCGTACGCTAACTGAGGATCCTTAAATTGTACCTGCCCAATCTTGAGAACGTGCATATCCCTAGATTGGGTACAACACATATATATAATATATGCTGGTATATACCCTTCACGCTCCGAGAACACATATCACTGTGTAGAACACTCCGTCTATGAAGGCGTGTAGCTATTTCATACAGATGAAATCACAGGGTAACTGAGAAAATTGTGTTTTATAATTGTAGGAAATTGATTTACATATGTGACCAAAATTTTGTTTTTACTTTTGTGACGCCTTTTTATTACATATGTCACCAGCAACGTTTTTACATTGTAACAACTCGGTTTTACATTTGTAGAAAGTTTTTACATATACAGTAAAAAAAATTTACGTTTGTTACCATTTTTACATGTGACCATTTTTACATTTGGGGGTCCTACATTGCTAATAAAGTTTTTTTGCCTTTAAGCTATGTCATTAAGTACAATATAATTAAAACATGTATCTGTACATCTAAACTTACTAAAAATATAAGGCAATATAATAGAATTTATAATAATAAAGAAAAAATAACCTCTTTCGGGCGTTTTGGTATGTCTCATTGACAATCAGCTCAAGATACTATGTTGTTTCTATGATTGAATATTGCTATCCATAGTTGCAGCCCAGCCTTAACAATTTTAAAAGATAGCGCCTTTCACCCTGAGGATATATTGCTCGTATTCTCCGTACCAGAACCATCAAGCCTTACATGGTACCCCCAGACAGGGTGCATATACAAGCTCAACCCCCCTGATTATTGACGCCATCTCTTTTGAACAAATTTTAGAATTTGAATATGTATATACACGTTTCCCCTGAGATTATATTATCTCTATTGTCCGTACCAGTGCCTTCAAGCCTTACATGGTACCCCTAGACTGGGTGCATATAGAGATTCAAACCCCTTGGTACTTTGTGCTATCAAATTAAGGCCGAAATATATAAAATTAGTTGTTCGGTCAGGCCCCACCTATTTATTGTTTGATGTTTTGTTTATATTCTATTTTGGTGATAAAATGTATTAGGAGGCTGTAAACCTGCTGCTCAACCTCCTTTGGAGGGAAGAGCAGTGTTCTTCTGTCAATACAGACCAACCCGAGTTTCTGGAGTCCACATTCCAGTTCAAATCTGTGTTCTGCATATCGGGTAAACACTTTATGTATGTCAAAGAATGCGTGATATAATGTTACGTATTCTGGACAGTCTGGGCATAGATGTTTATCTGAGTAGGTCTCCCAGCCCAGACCGTTCCTCCCCAGCTTTAATCTAGTAATGAATTTATCATGGCCGGTGTTTGTGCTATAAATTTGCATCTTACTAGGGATATGTTCTGAAAGGGCGCAGCGCATTGTGTCCTGTTGTAGCCAACTCACTTGAATTGGTCTTTATTATACTACCAGGGGAGGTCAAAAAGTTCGTAGAACTCGGGGTTTATAACAGAGGTAGGCTGATGGTTTCAATTTTATTTTTCAATATAATCCCCCTTTACCTCAACGCATTTCCCCTATTCTTTTAAGCAGTTTAGGCCTTTAAAATAAAAGTCCTCTATTTGGTTCTCTAACCAAGCCTCTGTGGCAGCCTTGAGTTCATCATCATCTTGAAATCTCGTTCCATGCAAGTGCGACTTTAAATTTCGAAACAGATAATAATCACTTGGGGCCAGGTCTGGGCTGTAAGGAGGGTGATTCAATTGTTCGAACTTGCATTCAAGAAAAGTCACTTGTGCAAGTCTTGACTTGTGCGTAGTGGCATTGTCATACAGGAGCAGTACATCAGCGGCTAGCTTCCTCCTTCTTTTTTCTTTAATAGCAGACCTTGACTGTTTGATAAAATCTGCATTGTAGGCCCTACCAGCAGGTTTATAATCTATTAATATCACCCCTTTTGAGTCCCAATACTTCCATGGGAAATGCCACACCCTCTAGCAAGTTCATCAACTTTGACTCGACGATCATTCATTACAAGACCCTCAGCAGGATCAACCATCTCCTTACTGATGGCATCAGCAGGCCGACCTGACCGTGGGTCATACTCAAAAGAGCTTCGTCCATGTTTAAATTCTGCTGACCACTTTGCCACTGTGGAATACTGCGGGCTACTATCACCATACACATCAGCCATGCGGCGATAGATTTCTCTGGCATTTGATCCCTCTTTAGTGAGGAACTTAATTACAGCTCTAAACTCCAAATTCAGATTTTCCATTTTTGCCTATGGTTCAGGTTATTCAACTGCCAAGCAAGAGTGAAAATTGTCGGTGTTGACTGAAAGACTGTTATCACTCAACTTACCATTGTGAATACTGCGCAAAGATAAAATGAATTTTGATTTGTATCAATATATACTTAGTTCTACGAACTTATTGACCTTTCTTCGTATTTACCATTGGTACTGCTAATTTGACCTTTTTGGGGGTTCCATTTACGGACCCTTGTTTGCTAATTGATCGACCCTTTCGTTTCCCATTATGCCTATATCACTCAAAATCCATACTAGGGAAACATGTATATCTATTTGATTGAGATGGCTGATTTTATGAATAATATCAATAATTATTTCAATCTTATCGATTGGAGCACAGACATACTATCTGTAAATATGGCTATGTTACTGGGCTTGTTTTCGTGTATCCATTTCAGTGCAGATTGGATGGCTATTGCCTCACACGTGAATATGGAGACCCTAGGGTCTAATTTGAGGGCCGACGAGCAAATGTCTTTGCCATAGGGCTCAAAGACAACAAAGGTTGCGCCCGCTTTATTTTCGCTGGGAATTTTACTGCCGTCTGTATAGATACACTTATGTGACCTATAATGCATCATTATATGCATTTCTGTTATATTTTTGGCCTGGGTGGTATCTTCTTTTTTATTAATGAAGCATTTAAGACTTAAATCGGGGTTTGTGACCTTAATCCCAGTGTTATATAAAAACACCGGCTCTTGTACATTAACGTCATTTAATTGGTATTTATCTAGTAACCTATTAACCTCTCGAGTGTAGGGCTGTACTCTGAGTTCTTTTATACCAGTGTGACCGTTTCAAACCTACTGGGGCAATCTTTCAGTGCTTTGATTGTATTATTTATGGGCAGAGTTTCACCTAGGCGGCTTGATCTGGCCCAGTATCTGAGCATATTAACCACTCTTGTTTGATCTAATTGTAACTGGGCCATTTCTACTAATACTGCCATTCTATTAGTTCATTTACATGCGCTAATAAATACTTTTAGGGCCTTACTTTGTATTACATCTAGCCTTTTCAGTTGTGTTTTACAGGCATATGCTGTGCTACCATAATTTATTTTGCTCATAATTAAGGAGTTATATAAAAGGAGTTTAGTTTTCTTACTAGCTCTCCAGTTTGTTCCTGATATTAGTCTCAAGAGGTTAATATCTTTTTCAAACCTGTTAACTAGTTCATTTATATGATGGTGCCACGTTAAATGTTGATCAAAGTGCATTCCTTAGAATTTGGCGGTCGGGGCTATTCAAGGGTTTTACCACATAACTTGAGTCCCGGCGTTAGTTTATTCGATTTTGCTAGAATTTTAAGATATGGTTGCCGGCACACTTTCGTACTTGAGTTTTATTAGGGTTGATGGTAAATCCCCATTCGTTACTCCATTTTTCTATAACCTCGAGGACCTTTTTGGCCTTTTAGTAATGTACTATGTGGGTTTGGTGATGATACCCATGTGGCGCCATCATCTACAAAATGGGCGAGTTCGGCCCGGTCACCGGGAGGAGACTGCTTGTTGTGTGTATCTACATGCGGTGTTTAGAGTATTCATGATGAGATTAAAGATCAGCGGACTTATCACAATAAAATATGCCTAATAGGTAATAACCTTTGCAATTGGCCTCTTTACAGTCTGATTCGAAGCGAAGGAGGTGATCTTCGCACGAAAGGGCTTTCCTACATCCTCACTGATTAGGGGAGGACAATTTTTTTTTCAATATAAGTTTCCAGTCTTGTTTTTATCGTTCTTTGCATGGCCTTATTGAGGGTTGACGTTACGGAGATGAGCCGGTATGAAGCAGGGTTAGTTTTTTCCTGATTGGGTTTAAGTATAGGTACTATGATGGCCTCGCCCCAGCTTTCTGGGGTAGAGCCTTCCTTCCAAGACTGATTGTATAGCTTTAAAAGTTTTGCCTTGGCATGTTTTGGTAAGTTTTTGATCATATCATAATGGATAGCATCTTTGCCTGGGACAGAGCTGTTAAATTGACCAAGGGCCATGTTTAATTCAAGAAGGGAGAATGGTTTATTATACTCAATTTCATCGTGTGGGGCGGTGTTATTTTCATTGTAGAGATCGTATTTTTGCTCTTTACATTGTTTGTTTGCTAAAACTTCAGCACTGTAATGTCATTCTGCTAATTTTCTTATATTGTTGCATCAGAAAATTTGCCTTGTCCTTATCCATAACTACCGGTTCGTTGTCATTCAGCAGTGTACCAATGGAACTAGAAGATTTGCCTCTAAATTTATTGACAACGACCCATACTTCTTTTAATATTGTTTTGTGATTAATTTGCGTTATGTAATTTTCAAGACTGGTGCGTTTTGCTTTTTTAATGATCTCTACAGCCTTATTACGGAGTGACTTATATTTTTGA
This sequence comes from Mercenaria mercenaria, assembly GCF_021730395.1. NCBI lineage: Eukaryota > Metazoa > Mollusca > Bivalvia > Venerida > Veneridae > Mercenaria > Mercenaria mercenaria. The sequence continues at coordinate 57,964,430 of NC_069372.1, forward strand.
AGATTTTCATCATTCTTTTTTCTACTATAATTATTCCTAGCATTTTCCCTTTGTTTAACGGCATTTGCGCATTCCCCAGTCCACCAGCGTATAACCGCTTTCCTGTTATTATTCTTTTTAACCATTGGAATACTCTTTTTACAAATACTATAGGTATCATTAATAAATTCTGTGTGATTTTCGTCCACTGTCTTACACTCAGTGTTGTAATGGAAATGCCTGATTTCAAAATCATGATATTGGTCCCAGTCTGCTTTACCTATTTTATATTTACGGGTGGTATGAATCGCCTCTGTTTTTATAACAAATTCTAATCCCAGCAAAATTGGAAAATGATCACTGCCAAAGGTATTATTGATAACATCAAAAAATGCATACTGTGCCAAAGTATGAGCTACTAGTGTCAAATCTATTGCCGAGTCTTTTTGATTTGGTAAATCACTTAGCCTTGTTATATTTCCAGCATTCAGTACAACTATTTTTTTGTGATAATAAATTTAGCATAGTCTCAGAGGCCGAGTCCGGTGGATTCCAGAGTGGATTTTTAATGTTGAAAACTACCAGAATTACTGAGTGGCTTCGTATGTTAGAGAACATTTTTGGTAGTGTTCTTCAGTGTTACATTCTTTAATGCTACATAACAATTTTAAATTGTTATGTTTTTGTTGTGACCAAATATAGTTATGCCGTTACTTTCATATTCATTTTGAATGATTGATTTCTCAACTGTATATTTGATGCCCTGCTTATCATATATTATTGTTCCGCCTCTTCTTTGATCTTTGCGTTTTAGATATGTAGCTATTTATTTAGTCATAAAGCTTTGGTGGTGTTATGTTTTTACCATAGCTGAACGCTTCCTGAATACATACGGCATGTACTGTATCTGAAGTTGATTTAAGGAAGCTGTTTTATTCGGTGACCTTTGTGTGTTAGTCCCCTGCAACCCCCGGGCTTCCAAGACATAATGTTAAAATTTTGAACTTACACCGGACATTATTAATTGATTAATTAAAAGGGGGTTACTGTTTTTGCATTTTCTTTTTACTAAACTGTGATGTCACCTAATAGGGACCATGTACGGCATACCACTGGGGTGGTTTGGGACCCACTGAGGTCGTCTGCGACCCATTGTACCATGTGGCCTTACTTTTCTGTTTACCTTGTTGTATTGTTGGGGTCCAGGTAACATCCTATAGTGGTATCTGTGTACGCTGTTTGTTTGCGTATGAGTGGGTGGGGTATGTGCTTTCCCCTCCGCAGTGGATTGTGGTTGGTCTTTTTGTTCTGGTGTGATGTCGCCCTTTGATATTGCTTCATCAACCATTTTCTCAATTTCTTGGCCATCGATATTTTGACTTTGTAGCTTAGGTGCTAATTGTATAATGATGTCTTTGACTTTTGACTGGTGTATATATTCATGTATGTTTTGTGGTTGCTGTTATTGTGTTTTATGTTTTGGTGCTTCTGTTGGTGTGAGACCAGCATCTTTTATTCTGGTCTCATATTCATGTTTAATTGCTTCGTTTTTGTTATGGATGATTTTGAAGAAGTTTATGTATACTACACATCCTTTGTAGGCAGCGCTATATGGCCTGTTGCAATAAGCGCATTTTTAATGTTACGGTATTGACATTCGAAGTGTGAGGACCCGCACAATGGGGTCAGATGGATTTTCCTGTGCAATTGCTTGCAGAATGCCCGTGCTTTTGACATTTATTGCACCGGAGGGGAGACAACAATGAAGGATATACTGGGACTTGTGTACCGTCATTCAGTTTCACCTTCAGCGGTGCTTGTTCTGAACTAAATGTGAGTTTTATTGTCGATGACGGAACCTTTCTTCCATTAATTATTTCAAAGCCCCGGTGGTAAACCTTAATGTTATTCTCGTTGGCAAACTGCTTGACATTGTCAATGTAGTTGATGTCCTTTACGTTAATGACCACTTTTGACTTTGTTTTTGTATTTGGACTAGAATGTTTATCAGTGATCAACGGCTCTAGAGTAAAATCATATTTTTCATATGTAAACTGCCTGGCCAGGTCCAACTTGTCGTTCCGTATCCTAAAGGTAGGACACCCATCCTCGGTTGTTGGGTCCTTTATGAAAGACCCCCCGATATAAGCAGTAAATGATGAGAAGATCTCCTGAAGCTTTTCTTTTGGAAAGACGCATGCCACCGTACGCAGCGTCATCGCTACGTAGCACATGGTGATTGCTTCCCCCACTGTTGTTCTCCCCGATGACCTTTTAGATCTCTTAGTCTGCCATGGATTACCAGGGGATGTATAATTGCTATCCTGCACCGACTTGTCAGCCATGTGCACCTCATTGTGACTGGTGGTATAGGGTGGCTCTCCGCCTTTGTCAGTTTCCGGTTGCACATGGTGGATGTTGGTGACCAGTTTTGGTAAAAATGAGGGGATGGGAAGGGTATCAATATTATTAGTGGTATCAGTCCCCTCTTTTGATGATAAGCTAGGGTGATTTTTCCTAGTTCTATCGGTTGGCAGTTACCGGTTGTACAGGGTGGAGGTGACCTGTAATCCGTCCCTGTATCCTGCTCACGTTCTTGATCCTTACCTTCGATCAAGCCAAGTAGAGTGCAGGTTTGGGGTGTTTTAGGTGTTTCAGGAATACCAGCACCTTGTGCAGCCGGTACACCGGGGTGTTGGCTGTCATCGGACATTGAGCGAGGTGGGGGCATTGCTATCTATTGTGAGCCTCCCCGGGCTCCCGGTTGAGTTTGATTGGTCCCGACTCACCGGGCTAGGTACCGGGTAGGTAACATTACTACGGGTGTTGAGCCTTGTGGTTGATATGTCCACAGACCCATAAGTGGAGTCAGACAGGGCTTTACTTTATTCACCGGACTGCCTGGTGAAGAATGGAGAGATGTTTCTCTCATTCTCTTCTTACCTATCACTTTCCCCAATGATTGCATGGAATCTATTTGTGTAGACCCGCCCACCTGGGCAAAGTCTGCACTTTAAGCCCTGCTCCGCGGCTATTCAAATTCTTTTGTGTGTATGCAACACATGATTACAAAAAATAACAGTTAACGGCAACCTGCCACACTTTAGCATGCAAAACCACAGGTGTTTCATATAGAATTATATATAAAATAAACTCTATTTTGACAGGCGTCACAGTTCATTTTCAGGATTTTCATGCTTTTTCAGTGACAATTCAAGGTTAAAAGGTAGGACGGGAGCAGCGGTTTAGCTTTCTAGCTGTCTCCGTAACCTTTATCTTAGGGTTGTACCGGGTGTGGTCCCTGATGACTTATTTTGTCCTGTCTTTTTCCCATTGTTGTCTTATTTGCTTATTTGTTTTAATTTATTACTTTTATTATTAGAAATTGATTTATTGTTTTATCTATATATTTATATATTAATTTAATAAACTATATTTGGCTATTTAGATTCACACTTGTAAATATTGTCTACTCCGCAATACTCTTGATATAATGTTACTCTACGTAATTGTTTACTGTATAAACTACTTGTTAAATCATTTAACTTATTTATAAATGCACAATATATGTCAAATCGTCAATTGTCTATATTGTGAACACTTTAAAATCTATGTGCTAGATACTGACTCTCTAATGGCCAGTTTGTACCTACATGTTCATATGGCCAGTTTTTCAACTCTAGCACTAAGAAAGGCTTAAACTAGTATTAGTTAAGCCATCGCTCAACCTTGTTTTCTAACGGATTTTTACTAATACTCGGCGGGTATATTTGCGATGTATTAGCTAAGCCTTGGTCACACACTGTGAACATGTAGGTACAGTCATCGGACAGTTTCGCTGTATTTTTACATATATAAAACGTGTTACTTTGGTGATTTACTACTTTCAAAAAAGAAATTCTCATAGAAATCATAGAAAAATACATAGACACATTAAAACACAAAAGCACTAGCGCCCGTCTAATGAATGAAAAAAAAAATGCTGGGAAAAGGTGAATTTAATTCAAGGTAAGACTACTTGTAAGCATTCCTATGTTTGCTCATTGTCTTATTGTTTTCATTATTCCTAAATGTTCCACCTTTTATGTACAAAACACGTGCAGTATGCACTTGTAATTAGGAATGCATTTGTAAATTTAAATTAATAGTATAGGTACTCAAACTGCACTTGCAAATGCATGAATTTCAAAATCCACACGTCATTGAAAGGAGACGTATATATGTAGACGTGCGTATCCATATATATGTGTTCAACTACATTTTTTTTTTGCGTTACATGTAATTATCATTAATTACATGCACTTATATATTTATGCTTGCACATATATTTTTTTAAACGTGTACAAACGTAGCGAATTTAGTAAAGTTAAAATTGAAGAGTTGAATATGTTACATTTTTAGCTCGACTTTTCGAATGAAAAATAGAGCATTTGCACTCGCCCCAGCGTCAGCGTCGGCGTCGGCGTCGACGTCGCCGTTGGTTTAAGTTTTTTTTTATAAAGTAAAACATCTCTAATACTAGCTTTACTGAGACGAAATCTATCCAAAAGTCCAAATCGTCGTACATAACGAAAGGGTTTGCTCAGTCCCGTATCATTCGCTCCCTCCTCAACATTTGCTTTAACTTCGTGCTGGAAATTTAAGTCCATGTCTAAATATTCCGCCTCCATCTTTTCTTAAACCACCTATGCCCCAGGTTTAAAATAACAATAGAAAGATAAGCCATTGCTGACACCGCTCAAAGTAGAAAAATCCAATCGAAGGTTTAACTTTTGTTGAGCCCCGTTATTCACGTGCTGACTTAAGCGTTGTAAATATATCCGACACGGCTTAAGTCGGAGCTTAAGTCTTTACTTAATAGTTGAAAAACTGGCCATTAGTGTGTGACCAAGGCATAGCTAATACATCGCAAATATACCCGCCGAGTAATAGTAAAAATCCGTTAGAAAACAAGGTTGAGCGATGGCTTAACTAATACTAGTTTAAGCCTTTCTTAGTGCTAGAGTTGAAAAACTGGCCATATAAGTCGGTATAAACGTTATAATTTATCTACACTAGCGGTAAAGTGCAGTGATGTTAGTTAATCCTATTGTGCCTACGCGATCAGTAAACCTGATATTGCCTATGGCTTAAAGCCCTGCTCTGCGGCTATTCAAATTCTATTGTGTGTATGCAACCCATGATTACAATAGGTAACAGTTAAAGAGGCACCACAAAATAACTGTATTCTTTTGTGTTTCCATGATGGTAATTATACTTCCCTTATTACCCTACCTCCGAAAGAACTTATAAATGAACAAATAACACAATGTTATCTTTTGGTATAAGCCGTGGGAACCGCAGACCGACTGTTATTTATTTTATACTTCAAAACATAATTATTCATACTTCACAATTCATTATATCATTCCAAAACAATCTATTACATAATACAATCATTTCATATACATGTATCATTATATAAAACATGTTAATGTTTGATTCAATACTTTTTTAGCATTAAATGTATAGCATATTAAAGTCTTTTATGATTTCTGTACAAATGATGCCATTTTCATGAAACGCCCTTCATTGAAATACCCAAATAACTCATTCAACACGATTAATGTTTAAAAAGAAAATCACAACCTGCCGTCGGTCGTTCCCAAAGCTGAATGACTATTTAGCGCAAAATCTACTGAAAACTTCGTGCATCATCTACAGCGACACCTATCGGAGCTAACCTATCAAGGGAAATCAATTTTCGTCTAATTCACTCCTTTCGAACGACAAAAATTTTATTTCCCTTATTACCCTACCTCCGATTGAACTTATAAATGAACAAATAACACAATGTTATTTTTTGGTATAAGCCGTAGGAACCGCAGACCGACGGAATTAAAAGAACGGGCGTAACAAAAATAGTAAAATGTCTCAATAACTTAAAGTCCCAAAGATAATGAAAATTTTAGCCTTTCATCGACAGAGTCCTTGATATAGCCATCTTTGGCTGAATCACCAAGCCATCTACCATGGCGCTTAAACTTTCTATCAGGAATACCACTGTTAGCTGCAGCGGTAGCATCGCCTGACCCCAATGAGTGCAAACAATACTGAGTGATGTCTTTCACATGAGGTTTAAACGCTTCTAGAAAGAGTGTCCGAAACTAAATGTTTACCATCATTTCTAAGTACGTAACCAGTCTTTGTTGCACTCAAATGAGAAAATATATAAACATCTGAATGACATGAAATATCTGCCCATAATAATTAACGTTCAAGGTTCAAAATCGGGCACAATACAGTTCCAGTTCTAGCTATAAGGACCTATGCCCCATCACGATATTTATCCGTTTTACTCGATTCTATGAACACACTCATATATACACTATTAATAATAATGTCTCATCTACGCAAGTTCAAAAGTTAATCACTTCTTAAAAAACCAGCAAAAAGTAAACACGCACAAATAGTTCTTTGATTTTTTACATTCCTTTCTTCATATAACTGTGTGAACATTTTAAACATCAACTCTATAGTGATAGGTTCTTTCTTTTTAACTGGCTTAGCTAGCTTTCTTTTAGCCGCACTTAGCACATCTGCAACTAAATTAGAATTTGTAGGCGATTTGAAGTCAAACGGTTCATGAAAAAATTTAATGCTATAAAATGCATTTGAAATAGGACTGTGTGTATTAGCGGATTGTGCCAAAGATGCCAGACACAACGCTATGTGGAACGCCCTAGCGGGCAATGTATCCTTACTCTCAAGTCTGTTACTCAAAGCCTTCTTTTACCCTTCAACGTTTGAATCCTCCTTTATAAGCCAAACAAGTGTTTCCCGCTCTAGATTCTTTGAGTATTATTATTATTATTTTACCAGATTTATATAGCGCCCTTTTCATGATCAATTTCACGTTCAAAGGCGCTTTACATAGTTCAAATGCAGCCACATATGCAGGGCGCATAATTCATCCTCTACTAGTACAGACAGAGAACGATCTGACCAGAGGGACAGAGTGAGACAAAGCCCCCACGACAGAGAGATCAGAAATCAGATACAGGCTTGTCCGGCTAACTTAGCCTAGCTCGTTTCGAATAGACAGTCTGGTTCTTTAACGTGCCCAGTGTATAGCACTGCACGCAAGGATTGCCTGGGTTCCTACCAGTACACCTCTAGTTGGGTGGGAAACACTGAAAAGCGTTTCTGAAAATTCCCGAGTAGCTGCCGGGGATCGAACCCCCGACCTCAGGATTGGAAGGCCAGTGTGCAAACCACTGAGCTATCCGTCCACCACAAAGTATTTCCGGTAGTAAGGAAACCTTGTCCGTCAGGATGTCCGGCAGCTGATCTATGTCATCAGCATAACTCTGGGAAAATAAACGTGTATAGAAATATTTAATATTTCAAATGTAATTTAAACATTCATTATTATATATCAACTATTTTCTACATAAAATTGTTAAAAAGTTAAACATATACAAGAGTAGTTTTTTTTCGGAAACTTTTCAGTTTAAATATATTGCGTAAATTCTAAAAACACATCTAGTTACATAAGCAGCATTATTAATTTTATTATCCTCAGTCAAACTCACATTTAATGTGATGAGATACAACAATCATTTAACCATAATAATTTATATTGATAGCTTAATGTATTTATTAAACCATGTGTACCAAACATGTGTATTGTTTCTGTGTCAGATCGCACAATTTCGAACCAATAAATCATGCTTTTGTAAACTCTATCTATAAATGTTAATACAACCCTATGCGCAATAATCACACATAGTACCCAGTTTACTTATAAGCAATCAGTTAAAAGGCATATGCCTATCAATCAATATCTCGGTACTAAACCCATATTTACATATAACCATATTAAAAGATACATACATAATCATATCTCATCCCTATGTGTAACACATAGTACCAGACTTAAGTCTGAATTTAGCAATCATCTATAAACATGATACAAGGTATCTTCGTCAAATACAATGTGCCTATATCCACACATAATTCCCAACATGAAAAAATAACATGTTGTTCCAAGGTATTCGCTTAGACAGTTTACTGCCAGCTAATTCTAAAGGCAGCCACGCCAATATACCAAGGGAGGCCACTTAGTTTGTAATATACATATATGTATAAATAAGTTATTTCCCTTATTCTATTTAAAATTCACATACAAGGCTAACATATTGAATTTCAAATTTCCAGTTTCCCGTTTCTACATGCAGTAAAGGATTCTTTATCTGTGGGTAAATACATCCAAAATGCCATTTGTTAAGCACAATAATGGCCAAAAATTGGCAGATGTCCGCTCGGGAATAACCAAAATACCTCTGGCTTTACATTTTTCCGTTTTCTTTAAGACCCCCCTGTTTACTAAAATGACAGGAGGGACATATAACCCAAACTTTTTACCCCAGTCAAAAGTAAATGCATCTACACCAGAAGACTTGTTAACAACAAAATTTTGAATAGAAAATTGGCAATTTCGCATTATGTTCTGACGCAAAAAAAAGTCTATATCTAATGTTCCCCATCTTTCCTGTATCATTTTTAAGATTTCAAAAGATATCCCCCAGTCATCAGTCTCTACCACTTTTGATAAATAATCTGCCCTTTCATTCAAACTCCTTGGTAACCTTTCTACTTCTAAATGAATAGAATGTACCGAGGTAAAATTAAAAGTCTTTAAGGCCAAGTCTTGCAAGTCTGGTTTCATAGACCCTTTTTGAACTATAGTACATACGCCTGTATTGTCTGTTAACCACTTCACTCTTTGATTCCCTGATACATGAACTAAAGACCGTAATATCTCATAAACAGCAAATAGTTCTCTCCACGTGAAGGACTTAAGAGACCCTTCTTGAGACAAAATTCCGTGAGACACCCCGTTTACAGTTCCTACTTCATAGCCCGCAAATGCTATATTAGAGGCATCGTTATAAACGATCCTAGAACAATAATCTGAGGTATACAAGTGCCTAACATTAAGAGAAATCAAAATATTTTCCCAGAATGCTAACTGCTGTCGACTCTCTACCGACAATTTTATGTAAGGATTCCATGTATGGGTTTTCAAAATATCCATGCTCATATTACGAGTCATAATTTGTGATACAGGACCTACAACAATCTGTCCCACAAAACTGGCGACCTTTCTAACCGGGACCCATTTTGACATTTTCAGCTCATGGAGCATTGACATTGCTTTATCAATCCTGCGCTGATGCATACTAATAGTAAATTCAACAGAATTTAAGATTAAAAAATTTGTACCGGGCACCACTGTGACTTGGGTATTAAACCCGAATCGAGCAAATCTTGCTTCACATCCATGGACAATTTTTTAGTTAACCCCACATTATCTACAAAACCAAAACCGTCATCAAGAAACATAATTACCCTTTTTCCTTCTCCCCTCCATTTTGCTATTAAAGGGCGGGTCAATTTTGTATACAAATAAGGTGCTACTCCTAATCCAAATGGGAGTACTAAAAATTTATAATAGCGAACTATACCTTTCATGTCAACAAAAGAAAACCCTAGAAATTCTGCGTGCGGTAAAAATATATCCATAAAATGATATGCAGAGTGAATATCAAATTTTATCATCCAACTGTCCTTTTTGATATACATGAGTGCTATTCTCAAGTCTTCATATTTCACCGACAGTTTCCATACATGTTTATTGACTAATCGTAAATCCAAAATAAGACGTTTTTTGCCATTGGTGTATAACTAGGTATATCTGCACACTGCTGAATTAAACCTCTGTCTTTTTATAGCCTCTTTCTCAAAACAACTTTCTTTTAAACAGACGAATTATTACTAGAAAAAGATCTACTTGGTAACGAGTAAAATGGGATTTTGTATCCATAAAAATGGTATCTAAAATAAACTTGCTCTCATAGCCTTCCAAAAATCGATATGATCTTTTAATCTGTTTTTAACAATAATATCTTTCTGTCCCTGTTCGTATTCAAAGAAATCGTCTGTAAACTTATTTTTAGAATTCTCAACAGATCTAAAATAGAATACTCATCTTGAAAGTCAATATCTGGGTTTTTCCTAACTGGGCCACTCTCATTTTCTTGCGGGTAATTCAGGTTGCTGCACCGTCCTTGTGTAGGGGCACGTTCTTCTAATGTGGTTGAGCTGTCCGCAGGCGAAGCATGGACCCGGGGTAAAGCGGTTTCGTCTGAAGGATGGCGCGGCAGAGGAGCCTCGAAAGGAGCCATACCTGGGTTCATTTGTTTGTCCATGGTTTTGAGTAGGAAACGTCCCTGTGAAAACGGATGGACCTCCCCATGCACGATTACCAGCACCAGAAATACCATATGCAGCGGAAGGCCTATTAAACGATTTAGACCTTTGTTTGACCTGATTCGTGACTCGTCTTCGGAGTTGCTTACAATAGGGTTGCATACATACTGTTTAACTGTTTCCCATCCTCCTTCTGATGAATCGCAACCCGGATGTGTTTATTTCGAACCCGGAGTTTATCACACGACTCTTTGAACAAATCCACGGCATATTCCATTTTCCCATTATCTATCGCCCAAAGTCCTGGTTTCAAATTTCCTCCAACTCAATCAAATTGAATACGGTTTCCTTCGTATTTCCAACGTATGTCTTTCTCAGTCCTTAACTTTTTCACTTCAGAAGATACTGACAAAGAATTACCTCGAACCTCTTCTCTTAGCGCATTCGTGTTTTTGTCCTCTTATTTCACCAATAAGTTCTTTAATATCGTCCTTCAAATCCGAAGATAACGAACCACCATTACCGGTTTCTGCTGTACAGGTTTATCAGATTTATCCAAAGAAAATAACAACCTGACGTCGGTCGTTCCCAAAGCTGAATGACTATTTAGCGCCAACTCTACTGAAAACTTCGTGCATCATCTACAGCGACACCTGTCGTAGGCATTTAACTAGAGCATTTTATTTTCAAGGGAAATAATTGTGGTCTGACTGTATTATTTTGAAAATCACAGTTGAGATTTTTTTATGTGTGCACCGGTACAGTTTTGCGGGGAAGCGAAAGTTGACATGGAATTTTGTCTTCTTCTAAAAACAAGGTAAGTTGACAGTTTTTGTTGAAATATATATCTGATAGCTGACACATAGGAGAATGTTTTGGTTTATATCCAGCTTACAGATTTTTTTGAAAATGAAGAGAAACAGGGGGAATTCTGTAAATTTCTTCTTATATGCAAATGAGCTGAAAATGTATTGAAATGACTAGATCAGAAGTTTATGCCTTTCCGGTAAGTTTTTCCCTATCTTTGACGATAGTTATTAAAAAGTATAGATATCAACCTCTTTGCTGATATTAGTACCTAAAATTTTTAGCCTGTGAATAGCTGTGGAAATTTGGGACTTCCTTTTTTTGAAGATATAAATAGATCTAAGCTATATTTAGACTAAAGTTTTTTTCAGTATAACAGCATGTAGAGAACCTTACATACAGTCAAATATTCTTGATATTGCAAGGAAATATAATGCATTTTTCAAGTGCTTGCTGTTTCTTATGTTGTACATACTTGATATAGGTCATTGTCAATGTCAACTATCATTATACTGACATTTGAAGTTGTTGTTTTTTTCTAAATTACCTCCCTTATATATGCATTTTTCTTCATTCATTTTATTGATAATTACTTCCCTTTATGTTTAGCAAAAATTCTCAGATTGCATTTAATTAACTCCCTTTATTTAACATGAAAAATTCTCTTGTGTAATGATTATTTGTATATTTTACTTACAGTGTCTGATACATGTAGTTGCAGTCTGTCTTTGGAAGCTGTAGAAAAAACAAGAAAGAGGCTGACATAGTGGTATAGTTTGTTATATATGAAGTTTATTGATGGCATTCATGTCATGATGATATCATTAAAGTACAACATACATTGATTTTCTGACAGTCATGTGTTATTACATTTGAACTGAGACTGTTTTATAATCAGGTTCGTGATACTTTTTAAATATACATTGTATACAATAGTTGCATTTTTTTCAATATTAATTGCAGCTTTATAAATTAGAACACTTCAGGTTCATGTTTGATATAGTTTATTAATGATTATAATTTTAATCATACAATGAGTTATGAGATATTTTATAAATTTTAATATATTTAGATTAATAAATGTAAAAAGTCTGTATTAAATGCATAGGTCATCTTTTGTAAAAAAATAAAGGAAAAAAAATGTTGTATAATTTTCATTTTCAGTTTTGGTAGGGAAAAGTTTGAGTATGTACATGTACAGTTGTTTGACCTGTCTTACCCTGTGGCAGTCCAAGAAGATGTTACCATTATGAAAAATGCAGGAGGTATTATGTTTTTGTATGTTAAACAAAGGTCTCAAAGCATTTATATGCTGTATGGCTACATTCTTGCTCCTGAAATAACTGTACAAGACAGCTATAAGGCTGACATTCCTGACAAGATGTGAACCTTCTGGACTTTATGTCAGCCTGGCATAAACATTTCTTTCCTGTAGCTTTGTGTATCCCTCAATTTACTAAGTACATATCTCCATTAAAAATAATGATAATAGATATGGTTTAGTAATAAATGTGTGATAGCTTTGTAATGTCAACATTTCAAAAAAAAAATGAACATGTACTTTGATAATAAATATTGAAATACAAATTTCATTATATTGTATCAGTCAGCAAAAACATGAAGTACACTTGTATCTTTGTATTAAGATAATTAAAACAATTATATTCAAATGCTTTGACACTGATTTTATGTTGATTTCCTAGAATGTGTGTGAATTAATGTTTTACAATATTTCAGAACTGGAAGACAATTGTTAGTGCAGAAGGGACATAAATGTTATGACAAAAGTAACAGATATAAATAAGGTAAACTATTGTGATAAAAAGACATGGCCAGTGCTGCACATCACAAAGGAAAATATTTGAATTTAATTTTTTGTCACTTATGAGTTCTGTAAAGCTGATTTTGCAATATATATAAAATGATTAGAATTAATTTTTTTTAATGTGATCTTTTTTTCACATGATTTTGTCAAGACTGACAATTTGTTCATTGGAATAAGATAGTTAAAGGCGGCATTGTGTCACATAAAAATATGTCTGCATAGTTGCCTAACATTAAATGTCAAATTGTAAACAAGGAAATTCTAAATTTGGAAAATCCTTTCTTGTTTTTCTTCATTTAGCTCAGTTAAAGGAGATGAAGTTTGAAGCAATTTGCACAGTACAACCTCTCCAGAGTAGCTCACTCTGAAGCAAAAACCTCTCTATAACAACATCATGAGAATTTCCCTAAGCTGAAATGTAACTGTCAAATTTACTTCTCCAGAACAACCTCAAAATAACTAAAATATTTGTATATCCCACAGGGTGTTGCTCTACATAGGTTGCTTTGTACTTATAATATCTATGATGTCAAATGCTTTAAGAAAAACAACACTTTCAACAAGGGGAAAAGTGAACATATATTACTCATAAGGTGAAGTTTTGGCAGTTCTCAAGTTCATTGTTTTTGCATGCTATATAAATACACTTTATGTAGTTTATCATTATTACATCATATACTAATCAGAGGTTGTAGGTTGTTGTTGGAGCTTTTAGGTGAGATCATAGGTGAACATCATCAGATTTATCTGTTTATTTTTTTCACCATTTTATTGAATATATGTACATTGAATGTTATAAAATATGCAATCTTTTCAGACAGTCCTATTAAATAACTTGTCATTTAGTGGATCTAAGTATATGTAAAATTTAAATAAAGCAGCAAGCCAAGTAGCAACACAATCTTGCTGCTTAAAACAGGTAATTCCTTAGACAAGTTGAAATTAGACAAAATGTCAATTTGTAGAGTTACCTGACTTGCTGCTTGATAATATATTTCTAAGATTAGAATATCTGCAAATGTCTCAAATGATGTTATAATTGTTTTAAAAACTATCATGTTTTATTCTCTTTATGTAATAAAGTTTTACATTTGTATTTCCAGAAGTGCTACAAGTGTGTTGTCATGTGAAATGAAATTTACCCCAACTGTGCTGCAAGATGTATATTCAAGTGCAAGACAGCCATGCACCAGCTGTAAACTGAGATGGACCCATATAATAAATATGTTGACTTTTCTATGTATTATCATCTGTACAGAATGTGTTCATGACAAGACTGTATACATATATTGTTAAATCATTTTTTATTTCCATTATTGCATGCATGTAAGAAGCAAGCATTTAACTATTGCATTCATAGACGTGTTAAAATGTGATCAATCTAATTTAAAGAAACACATTTAATTGGACTTTTTAAGTTTCATAGTATTTGTCGGTGGAGACTGACCCAGTCATTCAACTTATACTGTCTGTGTGTCATTTCTTGTATGTTATAGTTTTCTTAATAATACATTAAATGTCAAAGTTATGGTAAGATGAACTTTTTATCACTTGTAGATTAATGTTAAAGCAGTTCAACATTTTACCATAAGTTAACTAATATTCTATTTAACCAGAGTTGTCACATATTTTCATATAAATAATTGTATAATACAGTCTAATCTAATCTACATATGATGTTCCACAATTTTTTAGTTATATTTTATGTTGATATTTTATGTTGTTTTCATGTCTCAACATATAATTACTAACATCAAAGAAACTTAAGTATTTTACAATTTGGTTGGTTTAATTGGTTGTTTTGTTTATATATTTTATTTTTTTCCATCTAGGAGAATAAAGAAATATTCATTTCAAAATATCTCATCATTCTAGATAAGTACACTACATAATCAAGATAAAAGAAATAAGAACAAAATATGTTGGTGGAATTTTATTTTCAAAAATTTGATATACTGTCTTTGTAGTATTTACTTCTTTAGATATGTTGGACTGAAATGGGAATAACAACATACTTTAAGTTTTTGTAGTCATAAGTTAATATGGGAATTATTAACTTAACTTAAAAAGATTTTATCTCACTGTTATGCAATCTGAGCTTTAATATTTTTCAACATTGTCATTGGCAACAAGGCTCAAAATTATTTGTTGTGTATACCTTGCATTCATGTGTGATAAATACTTTTATGGCATTCTTTAATGTAATTTATGCTTTTCATCTTACCATGGATTAAAAAAATATAAATTTATTTGTCTGAAAATTAAGGTAAAAATACTGACTGATTAAATTGCAATATAAGAAAGCTTATTTGAGATAAAGGGAGGTAATTCCATAAAAAAATATGTAGAATGTAGATGATAAATGTAATGAAGGGAGGTAATAAAATATTGTGAAGTTTTTAGTCTTCATTTCTTTGATGAGCTAATTAATTGTTTTACATTTTGGTTTATTAACTACAAGTATGACCTAACATGTGTACCTGTCCTGAAGGAAATAAAATAGGTTGTTTAATGTCCTTGTACTGTTAAGTTGTTCCTGTATTTGTTTACATTCCATGTCTGAATGAAATGAAGAAACAGACTTTAATGAGGGTATCCCGGGAAAATACCTATGTTTATTTTTATATCAGCAAATTTGATGAGATAGTCATTCAGGAGTTGTCTATCCTATTTCCAAAAATGCTATGGGGACTAAATTTTTTGGAGTAAATATCTCTTTTAAGAAATAACACACAGCATTTTAATATTGTATATATATTATCTGATGCACTTAGCAATATATATTTGGAGTCAAAATGTTAAAAATTCCGGTTTTAATTTTTTAGTTACAATGTCTACCTATCGGAGCTAACCTATCAAGGGAAATCAATTTTCGTCTAATTCACTCCTTTCAAACGACGAAAAATTTATATGCTTTGCATGAAGAAAATGAGAAATAACAAGTGTCTAATGACAAATTGACAGTGACATATATTAGGCCAAGACAATGTGTGTAATGTCCTTATATTTTATTGAATAACTGTAGCAATATGTACAGAAATCAGTGTATTTAGTGAAATTTCAATCACATTTTGTTTTTACAGTGTAAGATAGTTATTCATCTATGTTTTAGAAACTATGCTGAAAAGAGATTGACTGAATAAGTTTGCAGATGAAGTTGTCAAAACACATTTATTCAGGAATGGCCTAAATTGTCCACCTGAAAACTTGTAGTATAACTGTATATTACCTGTATTTCAAGAATGATTTCCTCTATTTTTGTGAGTGAAAAAAAGTAGGTCACTAGGTCGTGATGGGTCTTTAACGGTCACGTGCCACACTTAGCACGCAAAACCACAGATATTTTATAAAGAACTTTATATGAAATAGACTCTATTTTGACTGGCGGCACTGTTCATAGTCAGGATTTTCATGCTTTTTCTGTAACAGTTTAAGGTTAAAAGGTTGGACTGGAGCTGGTCTTTAACAATAGACAGCGTCACGCACGATTTTTACCTGTAATTAATGCAAATTATCTACTTTTATGTGTTAGTTTAAGTGAAGTACGATCAGGTATTTTGATCAAGATCAAAATCAAAATACCTTCACGTAGGTAATTAGATCCTGAATATACGGTGTTCCGTGGAGGCCATCGCAGTTTCGCGTTGTCAGCCAAAGAGCGAAATCGCAAAAAATAAAATATTTTGATGCAAAAACGCGATACTTTGATACGAAAACACGATGCTTTAACGCGAAAACACGAAGCAAAAAATATCGCGTTTTCGCGCTGTTAAAATCGTGTTTTTGCATTTTCGCCCTGGATCTGCTATCGTCTTTTTGTGTTTTTACCTTCGTGGTAAGTAGGGCGAAAACGCGAAAACACGATATCATAGCACGAAAATGTGATATTTTTGCCTCGTGTTTTCGCGATCTTGTATCGTGTTTTCGCGCTTTCACCCTCTCAACTGCAAAGGTGAAACCGCGTAAAACAAGATGTTTTATCATCGTAATTTCGCCTTTCGCTTGCAAGACATTATGAGAGACCGTATATTCGACCCCGATACATTTCAACCCCAACGTACGGTGTTCCTTGGACATTTCAACCACTCCTTGCACATTTCAACCCCAATCTATGATAAGCATGGCAGGGTAAAAGATGTCATTTTTTATAGCGGTGTACCTATTAATCCCTTTTTCGACACCCATTCTGTAATATGCACGGAGGATAAAAGATGTAGCAGTGTAATTATTAATCCATTTTAGGGTTAACTGATAAAGATAATATTATAACATGTAATTCCCCACACTTCCGGGCTCACAATAATTTCTAGCTAGTCATTATGTACCTTGATTGTTACTTAGTACATTAGATAGTTGTCAACATATTCCACAGTAGCTTTACGTTGAAGAATATGATGTGGTCGATGGACAGTCGACTGTGGTGAGTGCCACTCGACCCGCGTATGCTAATTTAAAAATAGGGGTTTCTGGACAGAAAACAATTACTCTTAAATGTATGTATTTATAGCCTTGTGTCATTTTCTTGGGACAATACATGGCCGCGCGCCAATTTCACTTCTTATATTACCTTCTCTCAGTCATAATTGTTTTCATGTTTGTTTCTTGCTGCAGAAGTTGCGTTAGAAAACATTCATCACCAATTGAACTTAGTACGAAGAGAGTGGAATACACATTATATTAGGAGGCAGACACGGTAATTAAGACCTTATGGAAAGCCAGACATTTTATATTTGTATCTAGAATTATATTGTAAACGAATTTCATTTAGGTCTTGCCACAATAAACATTGTACTGAGTAAAATGGGAAACATACGCACACTCTGCATGAGTATTTATTCTGCTCTTGTCATTGTGGTGTGAAAAAAGTACACCCGTGTCAACACATTGCAGGAATAGGTCAAATAAGCTTAACAACTATTACAAGAATGATAGATTTTTTGTAAGAATTGAATCGGCTAAAGGGTAAGAACTGAACCAGCGAGCAACTATTCCGTGTTCGCCCGAAGTTGGTTGCCTTTTGTAAAGATAAATGAATTTCCCCAGAGTTCGTAACATATCATATTTTACTTCACACGTCCGCATTGAAACTGAAATACGTGGGTTAAATAAACTGAAATTGCACGGAATGTCATGTTCGTTCCAATGGAACACTGACATTACGTCATGTGCGCAGAATTATAAGACAGCGGAGTAAATTTAAATTATGCGACGTGATGGTCATGTGTTGAAAAAAGCTATTTACAGGTGTTGATCTTACTTTAATGCTAGTAATCTTTAATGTTATCCATCCATGCGCGGATCCAGAGAGGGGGTGGGGGGAATCCTAAAAAGGGAAGAAGAGAAGAAGGAATGAAAATGTTTTTTTTGAAAAGGCACCATTCAAGGTGTGTGTGGCTGCTGCTACATACGACCCCAACATAATTCATATTTATGTTAATCATCTCAAAGAAACTAAGAATTTTACCTCTAAGAAAACTGAATTTTATTATTTTTCCCAAATACAGGATAGTTCATAAATTTATGAAAATAAGCGGTACATTGCATATAAAATTGCAGTGAAAAGGGTGTTCTTAAATGCTCTTTAAATGTCCCAGAATGCACAAAATGAAGCACTGAATTTCAAAATTTCCCAGGGGGAATGCCCCGGACCCCCTAGCTGGACGGCTACTTTTCTATTTCAGCCTGTTCAACAAAAGATTATTGACCACCCTGCACTTTTAAACGGCTAACATCCACGAAAAACACATGAAATTAATAAGTGTATAAGACACATGTTTGTCATGGCTGTAACAACTGATAGGTAGGCCTATTAGACCTTCCTGGTCATAGTAAGGGGTCGATTGGACCCTCTCCGTGCATGCCGTCTATCTTAGACTAAAATTTCCAGTTGATGAGGCAGACTGGGTGGTAATGCCACATTCATCTAGCACTGGAATGGAGGAAGAACTAGAAGCAAGATTTCTTCGAATGACGCAACTAGATGGAATGCGTATGCGGGATACATCAGCTGAAGCCATTGACTTGCTAACCAATTATAAGGAAACAAAATGCTTGAGCAGAAATGACAAACGATTCACTGGCAGTGAGGTGGTCTGGTTTGCATGGTCCTTCACTTTAATAAAAATAAAGATGTTGATTTGTTATATAGTTTTATACATTCAATTACTTGTGATTCATGAAGTATAAAGTCTTAACTTCCATGTTCGTAGTTTTTTGGGTTTTTATTGATACGACAATTGACGTGTTCTCTCCAAGCGATCTTAAGATATTTTGCTTAACGGTTTATATCATGTATAAAAACGTAAAATGGTGAAGAATTTGAAAAATTTAAAACAGTAGTACATATATATGCACATGTCATTAAAACACTGACACACATGTATGACACTCTTACGCTAGAATGACGTCACGTTAACGTGCGTTGACATCAATGTTTTTTAAGAGCGCTGTTATATTTTATCTACTGTTTTAGATTAATGGCATATTAGAATCGAAATAATTTATGCCAAAACCGTATTTTAAGGAGGTAGGTTACCTTTATATATGTATGTGCGCATGTCGAACCGTAAGCTAACGTGACGATTTACGACGACGTTTACGACAAACTAGCTAAATATGTTTGTATACAATTCTTCTGAAAACAAATCTTGCCTCCGATCTGATGCTTTATGGTTTAATAATGCAGAAATAATGAATTGCCGCAGAAACGCTTCAAAACAATGTTGCCTTAAAATGACGTTACGTGTCAGTTACCGCGCAAAATTAATAGCTTTTATTTTGAAAGTACGTAATTCGGTACATTTTCTTTATTTGAACTATTTTCAAACAGCCATTATTTGCTGAAATATTTTTATGAGTCTTTTGCTCTGAATAATAATCAATATTTTGCTTCTTTTAACATGTGTAAGTAGTTATATTGAAATGTTATAAATGCGAAATGTAAGAAAATGGATGATGGCAACCAATGTTATTTGGAATATATTTGGGTGGAAGGTTACTTGTTACGGCCATTTTCAAATGGAAAATGTAGCAGTTTGATTTGTAATACATATTTTTCAGTTTCCGTTGATAATTTGTTTCTTATACACTAAAACTAAGATCTAAAATTGTTCAAATTGCAGTATAAAATTGCGGTTTCTTGAACTGAATAGATGTTACCATGGAAACGAAGCCCGTGACCTATACATCTAAATATAAAATTCAAAAGCGTTGACACTGGTCTATTTAAGGAACACAGCTTCGGCTTTTTAGTTTCATTTTAACAATATCAATGAGAATAATAGCAGCATGCTGAATGATTTTTCCATGAAAAATGCAAAACGAAGGGCACTGCTGTAAGTATTTTAAGCTGTGAAATTTGTTTGAATAAATGCAAGTAACACGAAAATGTAACTTACGTTAGAAATAATATCTTTTAAAAGGTACATTAACATGAAAGATAATTTTATTCAATATTTTTGTAAGAAATTACGACAAAAGCAAGATATCAGCTATTTTAAACACCTCTATGGCCATTGTTACTTTAAACGTTAAAAAAAAATAGGGTACCATGTAAAGTGCTTGGTATTTTGCTAAAGATATTACCCAAATATTCCATGTTGGTCATTAACAGAAAGGCACTGAAGCTGTCGAAAACCTAGTTTTTGTACACAGTTGTTTAAAAATGAGAGAAAATGCGTAACGAGGACGAGCCCCGCGACATATACATTTAAAGCTTATATTAGAAAGCTAACGCGCATACTAGTGATTTATCACAAGTGTCCTCTCTATCCCCTCATATTATAGTACTGGATGTAAGAAAACTGTGAGCTTTCTTAAAATGTTAGAGAGAAAGGAGAAAGACTACCAAAAATGTGTATTCAACACTTGTGCCGACTTTTTTTTTACACACACACACAAAGAAAATTAAATGTATATATACCCAAAGCTCTAATATAGGCTGGATGACTACTTGACACATAGGTTATGCTCATGAACATCTGGCTTCATCATGCAGGTCCAGTAAATAACTAACCCTGTGGCTTATCATAATTTGGGCATATAGAGGACACTTGCAATAGTGACCTATCACAAGTGTCATCTCTATCCCCTCATATTATAGTACTGGATGTAAGAAAACTGTGAATTTCCTTTATAATGACGGTGTAACTTTATCCTATATATAACACAACCTTCCCTTGACCTTTCTTATATATCCAATACTAACAAAAATGTGTTACTGCCACAGTGTAAGTTTGTTATCACACATCACACGTTTGATTTTAAAAATGTCCTTTATAAATTAAATACGTAGTTACAGGAGTTGCCAGTAAAAGAAATTGAAAGTGCTCTAATCTTGTTGTTTAACTCATTGCAAATAAATAGTAGCTATTTGGTATGTGATGTGATTTGTTATGTAATTTTCTTATAAAAAGCAATATGCCTGTCTAAATGGAATTAGTTGAGTAATCTTTCGCCAGTAATTAAAACATTCATTTTTAGTTAACAGTACAATGTTAAGTTAATATATTTCAGTATTTGTTTATTCATTGCTTGTCAGGTAATCTTTGATCAAATACATGATAATCTCTTACAATCAGCCAAATATTTGCGTTTCCCATGAGAGAAATGGATGAACGTTTATTTACTGAAACAGTTAAGTGTCAACAATAAGCCAACTGGTCAAAATCATATCAACTAGTTCTTGTAAGTTCAATGCTAAATGTCAGCAACAGCTTATATTCTACACAAGTACGAACCAATCGCCTCCGCAACGATGGTCCAGTAATGTATAAAATATGACTATATCACCTGATCATAATGATTTAGTATCCTGTCTGTATGTTTTGAAAATTATTTCTATATTTTTCTGTGTTGCATGCGATAAAGATATACATACATTTTATATTATGAAAAAGTCTTTTTTGAAGTAGTTATGAAATTGTTTGGTAATAAATGATAATAAACCTTTCAATGCACACATCTCAGATGGTTAAATATATGATATCCCAACTGTCATGACTGTTAAACAATATCTTATTTACAGCCTGTAATTTAAACAATGAACAACTTTCTGTCCACAATGTAAACTTTCATGTTTTTAAGAACACTAGGTCTTGTTCATTCATAGTACTTGATCATTTATATGTTCACTTGATCTTGCATGTCAAACTTTTCTTGTAAAGATAATTAAATAGCTTTCGCTTTGAATAACGACTATTCTTGTACAAGAACACATTTAAGCTGCATCGCTCTCCAAATCATATTTTCCTCCAAAGAACTATGCTAAGTATAATTCTATCGCATATATTACAACAGAAAAGATACCATGTTCTTCACGTCACAGCGAATGAAATCATAAGTCTGACAAATGAAATCCTTTCTTAACTTTAGTTGCATGTATATGTACATATTTATATTTTATTATCATATTTGGCTATTATGATACATGAATATTCTCAATCTCAATGCTACCTCTTACTCTCAACGAATCATGTCAGCCCAACAGACCGACACACATACCTATTTTTATGGAAGTTTCGGCATAGCAAATACTTTAAATGATGAATAAAAATATAAGAATTCAATTCAGTCTTGTCGTATGCATTACAATTAAGAAAGTATTTAAATTTCATATTAAGAGAGAGGTCATTGACAGTCACGGGACCAGCATTAGTGACAGCGGTCTCCCTGTGCAACTCCTCTATTTAACGATAATTTTCTTTATTTGTCTTTAAGTTGATTGTTATTGTGAAACCATCAGATGTTAAAGTTCTCTAATGTTTTGCATTTTGTTCCCAACATAAGTGACTTTCTCTACATCTGAGTTTGAATTATAAACAAACATTTTAAACAACTGTAGATTACCTTAACACATTTATCTTCATGGGAAAATTCTGCATGATTATCCCTCTACATCACTTAAATGCGGTCATGTTTATATAGCTGTTAAAATTAATTGCATCTTGAAGCATAGTTACTTTCTTAGGCTATTTATGAAACATTTTTCTTATCATTATCTAACTAACACCTGTTGCACACAAATATAGAAAACTTGACTCAAAATTCATTGTTGCTTTCTGCAATCTCACAACCTTCTTACTTGGTAAGTATCTAATAGACTATGAATCACCATGCACATACTCAAACTAATAATTTATTTTTAACTTTGCATTATATTTTAATTTACTACAGTGCATGCATGCACAATATGCATGCACAATACAAATGTGAACTGACAAGTTTGCTTCGAATCTCAAATTTCTATTACGTGCATCCTTTCAAAAGGAAATGTTACCAAAACATCTCCCTGCAACATTCATTCACAAGTCGCCTGTATATATTAATCTTTATGTCTTTTCTGTTGTTTCAAGCAAAATATAAAATTCACATAATCAATACTCCTAACACCAGCATATCATGCATTACTTTAACAATCATGCGTAATTTCAAATTTTTTATCAGAATTATACCAAGTACATATTCCACGACTTACTATTTTTCCTTTTCTTTCCTGTTTTGCTTTTAATACGTCTGACTCGAGCAGCTCATGCATCACTTTCATAAAATAGAATAAAAATCGCTTACTCTTCTAGAGTTTAGAAAAGTAACCTTTTACAAGACACTAGTACCGAACACCCCCTTTGGGCAACTTTGTCGTTGTTCCCGAACTTGTACACATGCATTATTCACAAACACACACAAATTGAAAAGCTCGGCACATTTCTATCTATAAATGCACAAAAAATTGACCGAAAAATCATGCTTTTGTACATTATCACGTGCTTCATTGCAAAACAATTATGTGGCTGAACATTTAATGTCTTGCTGAAAACTTTATCATGTTTATAATTGCACTCAAAATTTGTCACTTTCTATCAACACAATCGTAAGCATCATTGCTAATAAATTTTGTAATGAATTATTTGTAAATAAAATCACGTGAATCATAAGACAACAACCTACATCTGACAATTCATTCATATCTTTCGGATATAATCACATTGATCATGATTGCACAGGAAAGATCTGTCAATGCATTTGTTTTCAAACACAACCACGTTCATCATTGTACACGAAATGTCTTTACGTTATTTAATGCACTAGAAATATGATCACGTTTATCATTGCACAAGAAATTTGTTTTCTTTCCAAGTATCACCATCAGGTTCATGACTGCACAAGAGTGCATTCATGTGCACCAAAACACAAAATACATGTCGCCAAAACTCATTTGTTTGTTGTAAAGATCTTATCTTTTCTTTTTTTATTACCGCGATCACATTCATCATTTAATTCGGAATTTATCACTTATTCATATGATTCATCTGCCAAGAAGACCATGTACCCACTTTGGTAAAATTCTGTAATCTCACTAGACGCAAACAGCTCATGCTTATCTTAATCAGAGTACCAACCTCACATTTTAAATACTTCTGACGCCAGCAGCTCAAGCATTTTTCATTCAGAACACCAAATTAACCATTTAAACACTTTGACCTAAGCATCTCTTAAATATTGTAATCAGAACACTAAATTCACTTTTAAAACACTCAAGACAGCTCATGTCTATTTAGATCAGAATATCAAATCACATTTAAAACACTGTCTCCTGACACAAGCAGTTTTTGTTTGTTTCCTTTTGTTTAGGGCATTTTTCAACAGTATTTCTGTCATGTAACAGCAGGCAGTAAACCCAACCAGTGTTCTTTGATGACACAAGCAGCTAATATCTATTTCAATCAAAATGGCAGATTTAATCTAAACACTCCTGATCCAAGCAGCTAACAATAACTTGATCAGAAAATCGAATTATCATTTTAAACACTCCTGACTCTCAAGCAGCTCATGCATATTTTGATCAAAATATGAAATTACATTTGAACACCCGAGACGGCTCAGATCTATTTAAATCAGAATATCAAATACACATTTTATACATTTTCGACTCAAGCAGATCATGCATATTTTAATCAAAGTATCAAATTCACTTTTTAACATTTTCGACTCAAGCAGCTCATGCATATTTTACTCAAAATATCAAAGTCACCTTTTAAACATTTTCGACTCAAGCAGCTCATGCATATTTCATCAAAATATCAAATTCACCTTTTAAACATTTTCGACTCAAACACCTCATGCATATTTTAATCAGGGTATCAAATTCTCCTTTTAAACATTTTCGACTCAGGCAGCTCATGCATATTTTAATCAGAATATCAAATTCACCTTTTAAACATTTTCGACTCAAGCAGCTTATGCATATTTTAATCACAATATCAAATTCACCTTTTAAACATTTTCGACTCAAGCAGCTCATGCATATTTCATCAAAATATCAAATACGTCTTTTAAACATTTTCGACTCAAGCAGCTTATGCATATTTTAATCACAATATCAAAGTCACCTTTTAAACATTTTCGACTCAAGCAGCTCATGCATATTTCATCAAAATATCAAATTCACCTTTTAAACATTTTCGACTCAAACAGCTCATGCATATTTTAATCAGGGTATCAAATTCTCCTTTTAAACATTTTCGACTCAGGCAGCTCATGCATATTTTAATCAGGATATCAAATTCACCTTTTAAACATTTTCGACTCAAGCAGCTCTCGCATATTTTAATCAGAGTATCAAATTCACCTTTTAAACATTTTCGACTCAAGCAGCTCATGCATATTTCATCAGAATATCAAATACATCTTTTAAACACTTTTGACTCAAGCAGCTCATGCATATTTCATCAGAATATCAAAAACATCTTTTAAACAATTTCGACTCAAGCAGCTCATGCATATTTCATCAAAATATCAAATACGTCTTTTAAACACTTTTGACTCAAGCAGCTCATGCATATTTCATCAGAATATCAAATACATCTTTTAAACACTTTTAACTCAAGTAGCTCATGCAAATTAATCAGTATATCAAATTCATCTTTTAAACACTTTTAACTCAAGCAGATTGTGCATATTTTAATCAAAATATCAAATTCATCTTTTAAAACTTTTGACTCAAGCTATTTATGCATATTTTAATCAGAATATCAAATTCATCTTTTAAAACTTTTGACTCAAGCAGCTTATGCATATTTTTATCAGAATATCAAATTCATCTTTTAAACACTTTTGACTCGAGCAAGACTTTCAACAGGATATCAATACAATGTCGTTTTTTTATATATTTTTTTCCATCTGAATTAAGCAACTCATGCATGATGAAACTCTTTCAGTATAAATTCTATAGCGTTTATTGTTTTGCTGCTTTTATTGTTTTTCTGCCTCTCAAACATAGTGTTTAACTCGTGCATTTTTTCAGGCGTGACCCAATTCTGGATGTAAAAAACGTCCAACTCGAGCAGCTCATGCATATTTTGTTTCTTTTCTTAATTCTTTTTTATACTTGTTAAACATAGTGTTTAACTCATGCAGCTCATGCATATTTTTTTTCTTTTTTCTTTTCTTATTCTTTTTTTATACTTCTCAAACATAGATCTAGTGCTTAACTCATGCAGCTCATGCAGTTTTTCTTTTCTTTTTCTTTTTTATCATGTTTATACTTCTCAAACATAGTGTTTAACTCATGCAGCTCAGGCATTTTTCTTTTCTTATTCTTTTTTATACTTCTCAAACATACTGTTTAGTTCATGCAGCTCATGCATTCTTCTTTTTTCTTTTCTTATTCTTTTTTATACTTCTCGAATACAGTGTTTAACTCATGCAGCTCATGCAGTTTTTCTTTTCTTTTTCTTTTTTATCATGTTTATACTTCTCAAACATAGTGTTTAACTCATGCAGCTCAGGCATTTTTCTTTTCTTATTCCTTTTATACTTCTCAAACATACTGTTTATTTCATGCAGCTCATGCATTCTTCTTTTTTCTTTTCTTATTCTTTTTTATACTTCTCAAATACAGTGTTTAACTCATGCAGCTCAGGCATCTTTCTTTTTTTATTCTTTTTTATACTTCTCAAACATAGATCTAGTGCTTAACTCATGCAGCTCATGCAGTTTTTCTTTTCTTTTTCTTTTTATCATGTTTATACTTCTCAAACATAGTGTTTAACTCATGCAGCTCAGGCATTTTTCTTTTCTTATTCTTTTTTTTATACTTCTCAAACATACTGTTTATTTCATGCAGCTCATGCATTCTTCCTTTTTCTTTTCTTATTCTTTTTTATACTTCTCAAATACAGTGTTTAACTCATGCAGCTCATGCATCTTTCTTTTCTTATTCTTTTTTATACTTCTCAAAAATACTGTTTATTTCATGCAGCTCATGCATTCTTCTTTTTTCTTTTCTTATTCTTTTTTATACTTCTCAAACATAGTGTTTATCTCATGCAGCTCAGGCATTTTTCTTTTCTTATTCTTTTTTATACTTCTCAAACATACTGTTTATTTCATGCAGCTCATGCATTCTTCTTTTTTCTTTTCTTATTCTTTTTTATACTTCTCAAATATAGTGTTTAACTCATGCAGCTCATGCATTATTTTTCTTTTATCTTTTTTATTCTTTATTATATTCTCAAACATAGAGTTTAACTCATGTCGCTCATGTTTATTTTTTTCTTTTCTTATTCTTTTTTTTATACTTCTCAACATAGCGTTTAACTCATAGAGCTCATGCTTTTTTATTCTGTTTTCTTTTCTTATTCTTTTTTATACTTCTCAAACACAGTGTTTAACTCATGAAGCTCATGCATTGTTTTCCTTTTTCTTGTTTTATTTTTTTTTGTACTTCTCAAACATAGTGTTTAACTCATACAGCTCATGCATTTTTTTCTGTTTTCTTTTCTTATTCTTTCTGATACTTCTCAAACTTAGTTCTTAACTCATGCAGCTCATTTTTTATACTTCTCAAACATAGTGTTTAACTCATGCAGCTCATGCATTTTTTTTTCTTTTCTTATTATTTTTTTTTTATACTTCTTAAAAATAGTGTTTAACTTATGCAGGTCATGCATTTTTTTTCTCTTTTCTTTTCTTATTCTTTTTTTTTATACTTCTCAAACATAGTGTTTAACTCATAGAGCTCATGCATTTTTTTCTGTTTTCTTTTCCTATTCTTTTTTATACTTCCCAAACACAGTGTTTAACTCATGCAGCTCAAGCATTGTTTTCTTTTTTCTTTTCTTATTCTTTTTTATGCTTCTCAAACATAGTGTTTAACTCATGCAGCTCATGTTTATTTATTTTTTTTTTTCTTTTCTAGTTCTTTTTTGTACTTCTCAAAATAGTGTTTAACTCGTGCAGCTCGTGTATTTTTTTCTTTTCTTATTCTTTTTCATACTTCTCAAACATAGTGTTTAAGTCAAGCAGCTCATGCATTTATAAGACGTTGACTATGTTCTGGATGTAATAAACGTCTAACTCAAGCAGCTTATGCATGTATTGCTTCCCCAACATAGTGTGTAACTGATGCAGCTCATGCCTTTTTTAGACGTTGACTCAATTCTGGAAGTTAAAAACGTCTGGTTAAGCAACTCATGCAAAATAAATCAGAATAGAAATTATTTTAGTATGTATTCTTTAAGCATTCATTGCTTTTTCTCTTTCTATGTTTTATTGTTTTTCTGCTTTTCCAACATTTTGACTCGTGCAACTCATACATTTTTTTAGATATTTTGGCTCAATTCTAGATGTAAAAACTGCGGGTTTTCTTCACAGAAAGAGGGACACAGGTATCATTTATTCTTGGCATACATTTTATTTATCTCTCTCTCTCTCTCTCTCTTCCTATATTTTTTGTAAACAGCTCACTTTAGATTCTGAACAAAAATAATACTGAATACATATCCAATTACCTGAATCTTACATCAGCAACAGAAATTATGTGTTGCGCCAATTTGATATCAACAAAACAGTAATATAAAAGCTATGAAATAACTTGTAATAAATAAATAAATAAATAAACGCGAGAAATACATATGGACACTACTATATATCAAATTTCATGGTTAACAGATCTTCATTCAATATGTTCAACCCTTTCTATTGAGTGTTTTACAAGTACAATTAAGTAAGCTTTTACTGGTTTTCACATGTTGATTGTACATGTGTATGTAATAAACTTGGTTCGTTTTAAAAGTTAGCATCAAATTGGTCGATTGGCTCTACTACAATGTACAATAAATGTAAAAATAGATTATATTAGCGTTCTTTATCGCACGTATCCACACATACACATTTTGAATTACAGCTACTATTTCCATTTCCAAATAACTAAAATATTCTTTTCTGAAAGTGAAATTTACATACAAGCTCATATGTACCATTACAGAAGAAATTTGTTACGGTGAAATTAGTTCGTATCTTCCTCTCTATGCAAACAGCTCCTTTCCCCGGGTTATGTCATTAGGCTTTCATTTACTTGACCCCCTTTTCCCCCCTTTTGATTCATCAATGAAACCGGTATTCAAATAGCATTGCTTCCTGAGGTGTTAAAAAGCACATTTCAGGAGTTAAGTGTAATATCGTGGACCTAAATTCAATCCGCTTGTCAAACAGCAAATGTTTCCCCAGAAAAAAAACAAACAAACTATTTTCTGCATTGTTCATTATGTATTTTCTGCCGCATTAACTAATAAGCATCAAGCATCGTTAAGACTGTAGCTTGGGAAGTACGACAATGGTTTCATCAGTAAAATAGCAATTTTGAGCGTTTCCATCTTAAAATGTTTCGAATCAATATGTACATGTAATCTTTTTAGAGTTTAATATCAATCCAATTAAACCGTCTTTTTTATGCCTGATAAACACATTTGAATATCTGAAAATCCGGATATGATTTTTTTTCTAAATACATGATCATGTACATCATTTCGCCCAGATTCCGTCTTCCTGTCAAATATGATCTCCTAGCACAAAAGATATGATCACGTGCATCCTTGCACAAGCAATTTTTAACTGAAAAACATTATATTTCAAACGTGACCACACGAACAACATTAGTTCAGAAAGTTTATCATTCATTTTTTTTTTCAAAACTTTCATCACGTGCGTCATTGCACAAAAATATATGCTATTGAAAATTAATTCCTTTAATACTTTCTATCAGTGTTTCCATGCTGACAAAACCATGCCACGGGATTTATTTGGTTTATTTTATCCTTTGCACCCATAACATAATTCATTTTTGTTTTGTTATTTTGGCATCTTAGCACAGAAACTATAACAACACATAAGCAGTGCCAACAGTTTTGGGTCTTCAACAAAACAACTAGATACAAATGTCCCGTCATCACTTTTACCTGAATATGTTTCACTTGCAACTGCAACACCGTCTTGCAGGCAATAATTCAATTAAATACATATATGACCTCAGACTGACATTGTATTATTATATTTCTTTTTTTTTTTTTTTTGTTTTGTTTCTTTTTTTTTCTTTTTTAAATCCAAAAACTTTACTTTCCGTACCAAATAATACCATTTATCCGTGCCAGTAGCACTACCAACGTTCGTGACTCAACAGGAGCTGTCAGTGGACAGCGTGCTCGACTATTCTCAGTGCTTGATAGTATAATATAAGCTATGAGTAAAATGCTCAAGTCTAAAAAGTCAACTGAAAACAAGATATATGTATGAGAATATGCATATTGTAATGTTACATGTTGCGTACCACCCCAAATATTTTCAAAGTCCATTGAGATATTGCTTCGATATTTTGTATACTTGATTATTTTGGGTGGTACGCAAACTGTAACATTACAATAAGCATATTCACAGTCGAAAAAGGGCCATAATGCAGCCAAAATGCTTGAGAGAGCTGTCTTCTCCTATTTACAGATTGGGGTCATGATGGTAAATAAGTATGCAAAATATCAAAGCAATATCTCATTGGACTTTGAAAATATTTGGGGTGGTACGCAAACTTTAACATTACAATAAGCATATTCTAAGTCGAAAAGGGGCCATAATGCAGCCAAAATGCTTGATAGAGTTGTCTTCTCCTGTTTACAGATTTGGGTCATGATGGTAAACAAGTATGCAAAATATCAAAGCAATATCTCATTGGACTTTGAAAATATTTGGGGTGGTACGCAAACTTTAACATTACAATAAGCATATTATATGTCAAAAAGGGGCCATAATGCATACAAAATGCTTGATAAAGTTGCCTCCTCCTTTTTACAGACTAGGGTCATGATGGTAAACAAGTATGCAAAATATCAAAGCAACATCTCAGTGGACTTTGAAAATATTTGGATTGTACGCAAACTTTAACATTTGTGTGACGCTCACGCTCACGCCGACGCCGGGGCGAGTAGGATAGCTCCACTATTATATATTCATATAATAGTCGAGCTAAAAACCTAATTCTAGAAGCATACTGTAGTAATATTTTGAACAATTTCTGCTAGCTGCAGTATACATTCAGACTATTTTCTAACCTAGAGCAAACTATTTCTCAATCTATTTAAATTTGAGTAACAAAATAATGGCTACCCATCCAGTAAATATAACAGATATTATGAGGAAAAAATCTCAAGTTGACAGCTTATGGTAACAAAATAAAAAAAAAATCATCTACCAGTCTACCTGTCATATGTGCTAGTTCATGAAATTGAATATACATGTATATCATATACATTTATAACTTACATTCTCAACAACCTGTGATTATTATTTGGAGTTAAACCTCGTCGACACTGCAAATCACAGTGCGAGCATTTCACTTTTACTATATCCGAGTTATTTAAACATTTTGTGGATTAGACTACTTTCCAAAAAACAACTGAAAAACCCAACCTTAATAATTAAGTTCTGACAAGTAAAAGAAATATTTGATATCAGACCTCTCGCCAGTCAATTTACTCTCATATATTACAATTTTAATCACTAATCTTTAGCATTTCATATTAGTCTGGTTCCAATAATGAAGAAAATAAACATACCCGTTTGATCCACTTTTCCTTTTTCCTATCTACCTTACCTTTTATTTTCCATACATATTCAATACATACATGTTTAATTTTATCACTATGCTTAAATATATCCATTCATACTCCTTTGAAATCAAGAAAAGAGTGACAACAGATTATTTTCCAAGGTAATTATTGTGTCTAACATTAAATTTTATCAGCTATATTAACAACAATGCTGCTGCATGCATGTCCAGTAAATAACTGACCCTGTGACTTATCATAATCAGGGCATATAGAGGGCACTTGCAATAGATGATGTATTTATAAAGATATTCTATTCAGTAAGACATGTGGCCTTCTCAGAGAAAATTGTAACATGAAGTATGTATACAAAGTAGGCCTAAAACACAAGATCTTCGATAATACTTGTAGATGAAAAAGATAACATTTCTGCAAACAGAAAACTTTCCACATTGCAGATTTTATTAAAACTTCTCACCGCCGTTTTGAATTATTGACATACAAATTGGAATATATAGCCAACTAAAATGTAAATTTCTATGTGTGCTATTGGATATTATGAAATAAGTCTAAAATTTCTGTCTGATTTTAAAACATTATTGGAATTATTTCATTTGTCAAAATATAAACAATTACATGTTTTTAGAAAAATAGTGACAATTACATAACACCAATAATTCATGCATAGATTTTTGATCATGTATGACGGATCTAGGCTATATTTTATGTTCCAGAATAATGTTACTTTATTACTTTCGGTTTATGAAATTGTGCAGAACTAGGTTATGTAGAACCATGCTTAAAATTCTTCATTTGCATATTCAAATGTTATAATTTCATTTAAACATTACAAAAACAAGAGATCACAGAGTGATCTTGGCGCCCACCATTGAGCCATTTTTGAATGTTCCAAATTTCAAGACTAGCTCAAGGTCAAAATCAAGGTCAAATTTCATTTCTGTACACAACACTGTGCATGTGGTTTATGCATGTGGTCCAAACTTGGAAGCTGCAGCTTGAGAAATGTGAAAGTAGGTCACTAGATCAATTTCAAGGTCAAAGTTCATTTCGATACATAAAACTATGCATGTGCTTAAAATTTGGAGGCTGTAGCTTGAGAAAGGTGAAAGTAGATACTAGGTAAAAATCAATGTCAAATTTCAATTCAGAACACAAAAATATGCACCTGGACCAATTTTGAAGTCTGTAGCTTCAGAAATGTGAAAGTAGGTCACTAGGTCAATCTCAAGATCAAAGTTCATTTCGGTACACAAAACTATTCATGTGGTCCAAAGTTGAAGGCTGTAGCTTGAGAAATGTGAACGTAGGTCATTAGGTCAATCTCAAGGTCAAATTTCATTTCGGAACACAAAACTTTGCGTGGTCCAAATTTGAAGGTTGTAGCTACAGAAATGTGAAAGTAGGTCACTAGGTCAAGATCAAGGTCAACTCATGTCAAGGTTCATCTTGCCACTCAAAACTATACATGTGGTCCAAACTTGAATGTTGTAGGTTATGGACAAGACGATTTTAAAAGTTTTTCCCTATATAAGTCTATATGAACCATGTGACCCCCGGGGCGGGGCCATATTTGACCCTAGGGGGATAATTCGAACGAACTTGGTAAAGACCCACTGGATGATGCTACATTACAAATATCAAAGCCCTAAGCTTTGTGGTC
This sequence comes from Mercenaria mercenaria, assembly GCF_021730395.1. Classification (NCBI taxonomy): domain Eukaryota; kingdom Metazoa; phylum Mollusca; class Bivalvia; order Venerida; family Veneridae; genus Mercenaria; species Mercenaria mercenaria. Next base: position 57,997,845 of record NC_069372.1, read on the forward strand.
TGGACAAGAATAGTTTCAAAGTTTTTCCCTATGTAAGTCTATGTAAACCATGTGACCCCGAGGGCGGGGCCATATTTGACCCTGGGGGGGGGGGGGGGGGAATAATTTAAACAATCTTAGTAGAGGAACACTAGATGATGTCACATACAAAATATCAAAGCCCTAGGCCCTGTGGTTTTGGACAAGAGGTTTTTCAAAGTTTTTCCCTATATAAATCTATATAAATCATGTGATCCCCAGGGTAGGGCCATTTTTGACTCCAGGGGAATAATTTGAATAATCTTGGTAGAGGACCACTAGATGATGCTACATACCAACTATCAAAGCCCTAGGCTCTGTGGTTTTGGACAAGAAGATTTTCAAAGTTTTTCCCTCTATAAATCTATGTAAATTATAAAAATAAACAAAGGGCCATAACTCACCCAAAAATTGTTGAATCAGTCTGATTTGCAGGGTACCAATACATTATTTTGACAAAGTTTGGTCAAAATCCCTCCAGTAGTTTCTGAGGAGATGCGATAACGAGAAATTGTTAACGGACGGACGGAAGGACGACGGACCAAGGACGCAGAGTGATTTGAATAGCCCACCATCTGATGATGGTGGGCTAACAAAATTACTCTGTCAGTATCCCGACATCTTTCCAATAAGATCTGGACTTTTAACTGAATTAAAGTCAATTATTTATAAAACAAAGCAATCTTACAACGGTACCCAGGCATTGTCTTGTAACTGAAAATGTGTCTCAAAATTCAAATGTTTCGAGTTCTTACTATTTCATTGGTGTGTTCAGCTTTCAGACTTTGCTGCACTTATGATTTATAAGCAATGGATTGAACTAACTAAGACTATGCCAATAAAAATGAATAAAACAACAACCAAATAAATAATGAACAGTATGAACTTGAATACATGTTTATCTTAAAATCACGTTCTCATTCCTTTCGGTCACTTTTTTTTCGGAATGGCCGAGGAGAAGGATACCAAACTTTCACGAATGTTTTACCAATAAATCAGGAACAATAAAATAATTAGTCCTACTTCAAATGTGTTTTCACTGAAAAAGTAATCACATATAATATACACAGATATATACACGCTTTTGCCACTTTTTTCAGAACGTTAGGATACTCTCTATACATGATTATATACACACCAACACATTTAACATTTGAAAATGATGTTTTTTTGTTTTTTTTAACTTTCCTTACATGGAAATTCTTTGGTTCAAGCCTTCAAATAATGCTCGACAGAATTTAATTAAAGACTTGTATATCGTATATCGTCATGCATATAATAAACAACATATGCCCCAATCTGAAATTGCTTCTTTTAGCTCCCACTAGTTGTCACAGGATATTGTTTCATTTAAAGGACAAGCTATTGCAGATTTCATCCGTAGTAAATGACATACAAACATACCTATATTCAGACAGACAGACATACAGACAAACAGACTGACAGACAAAACGACAGACAAAACGACAAAAAATATTTGGATAAAATATACAGAGAGCATTTTATGTCACTGGGCTTATTCTCAACTGATCACGACTCTTAAGCCGACGTGCTAATTACATTTTTTTGCAATAAGGTATTGATGCGATTTCGGTGGTTATTTTTTTTTACCAGTAGTGTGAAAATGTAAATGCAAGCATTTTTCTGACTTTATATAGCGCCGTATGGAAACTATGCAGAACTTTACCATTTTCAATCTTTTTCTGACCTTGTAACTACTTGAAGCGGCATGACTTTAATTTACAACAATGTAAAAGTGTGCCACTGTGTTTCTCGCCAACCCAAATGTTATTTTTTTTTGAGGGGTGGGGGGGGGGGGGGAAGAGGTCATACCCTGAGATTTTTACGATGACATCTTAAAGTTGATAATTTGTTATTCTAATAGCATGTTACCATTTTCTAAGTGCAGATGCGGCTAAACATTGCCGATTTATACACTTCGTGCGTGCATCGCCTAGATTCACACAGTAGGAATACAATTAGAGACATTTCCCTGCTTTAAATAAAATACTTGTAAACTGGTACATAAGTCTATCCTTCAGACTGGCTTCTGATTATAAAACAAATGTCATGTAAAACCTTAGCAAGTTCTACCATATTTGACTGATGAAAAGGTGGACATGCGAGCAGGCATATATTCGGATAATATTGAATAGCAGTTATCTTAATATTACAAAAAAAAATCAAAACCTTTGTCACTTTCAAAAAGAAAAAAGATCAACTAAATCCAGATTTCATTATTCTATTACATGTTAGAAATATTATTTTTTATCTAAAATGGATTAATAACTACACTGCTACATCTTTTAACATTTTAACATCCTTGCATATCACAGAATGGGTGTCGGAAAAGGGATTAATAGGTACACCGCTTTAAAAAATGACATCTTTTACCCTGCCATGCTTATCATAGATTGGGGTATAAATGTCTAAGGAGGGGTTGAATGTCCAAGGAACACCGTAAGTTGGGGTTGAAATGTATCGGGGTGGAAGTTACAGTCTCTCGAAATGTCTTGCAAGCCGAAGGCGAAATTACGATATCAAAACATTGTGTTTTCGCGGTTTCGCCTTTTAGTACACGGCCATTGGTAATCCCGCTTGAAAGTAGTTGAGAAATATAGCCACATATACCAACTTATTTCTTGGTCTAAGTCAAAAACAATATGTATGTATCTCTTCTGGGGACCGCGACTGGATCTGGAAATGACGTCATTAACATGGCGACCGATTATGAAAATAATACTGCTAAATAATCTCTGAAAAAAGTAGTAAAATTGCTTATAATATCGGATATTATTTCATTAAACAAGCCAATGGGACATTTCAAATATTTATATTTACAATTTCTCAGGAAAAAACATATATTTAATTTATTTTAACTGTTAAATTTGTACCCCACCCACTTGATTTACAATGTATTTTACACGTCGCTTCTACCTCTAACTTTTAATTATTTTCGACTATTCTTATGGTGTTGAACTTGGAATAAGAATATTTCCAAAAATTACAATAAATATAACAGAAATCAAGGGAATATATGTTACTAATATCTGTGTTTAATAAGTACTTAGAAATATAGGAATTTGACGAAAATACAGCACAACTCAATGTCGGCAGAAGTATTTGTCGATAAGTCTATATAATATTATATGCATATTTATTATTTTACGCATTGTTTGCAATTTCATTTTGATTAAAAGTAAGCAAGATCAAGACCATTTTGCCAGTAGAAGTTTAATGGATTTTTTAATTAATGCAAGTGTTAAATTCATGATAGTTTTCTTAATTACTTAGAATTACTGGTTATTTATATTCATTTAAACATGACATCAACCCTAAAGTGTTCTACTTAATTCGTTTTCAGCCCCGCGACAAAGTATGTATCTACAATCATTATTTTTTTATGTATTACCCCTCCATAAAAAACGTTCTGAGTTTAATATGGGCTTTCCGTAAATATACAATCAGCTAATTACAGATTTGTGATATACTCTGAGTCATTTTAATGCAATTTATCTTTAAACCGTAACACTGCAGTGATACATGTATAGGTTAGAACATGATAACTATAAGAACAAAGTAAAGTCTATAGACAAAATAATCAAATGTAAAATATAGGAACGTATTGCGACAACGCATTAGAACGGTCAGTTGCAAAACACGCTTGTGTGCTTAAGAGTAGTTTGGCAACAATGCTCAAACTCTACACTCCACTATATTCTAATGTTATAGATCAGTATACATAAAATTAAGCCTCCAACTGCTGAATGTCTTTCTCACATAAGGGAAACTAAAGCCACGCTATTATATTAAACACAAAATGATCGGGTTAATATATATATGAAAATACTTGGGTCCTTTAGTATTATTGAGTTCATTAAATATCATCATATCAGGATTCCGCTTAAGCAAGTTCTAAAGGGCGTGGTGGTATTTCACAATTCTAAACCTCTCATGAACAAACAAAGTCAAACCAAGTCTTCTACTATTTTGATTAGTTTATTTATATACTTTCAGGGGATCTTGTTAAAACTTTTAATAAACGTTTGCGCATGTTATTCATTCCGTTACAGAAAGCAGAACAACAGCAGAACATTATTAAAGATCTAACGAATTAGGAGAGTAGAAATATATCAAAGCGGCTACCTACCATTGCATCCTCCGCCTCTTTCGTTAGACACGATCAAAGGGGAAAGTGTAGCATCGAGTTACACCAAATATGCAATATACCTCCAAATAAGAGGGTCAGAACCGCATATGATAAAAAAATCAGTTTAACCAAATACATTTGGAAACATTTCCCTTGAATTTGATAAATGACTACTGTTTTGATACACTAAGTAACTGATGTGTATTTAAATTTAATCATAAAAACACACAAAAGTCTGAATTACGATAGTGACATTAAGTAGAATATTCTCGCGGTTGATAAAAGCAGTATTTCTGATAGCGTTCATTGAATTCTTAGAAGTCGCTCTTGCAAATATTTGACAATTATATAAAGGTAAAGGAAAGATTATTCATTAAACGTCGCATATGATCAACAGACAACGTGACCTACAGCTATTTTGACAAACCATATATACAGTAACAGATTCTTACCTGGTTGAAATTCTTTCAAACGATTGTACGGGGAACATCCCCATACCACACATAAATAAAGAAAAAAATAATTTTTGATTAAAAACACTTGAAAATGTAAATCAAATTCTAATATGGAGATATGTTAATACCAATCGATGCAGTATTGAAATCTTTAAATTGTTAGTTTCAATTAATAACACCACCTCCCTGGCACAAAAATGTCAACTATTCGAGCAACAACTGATTGTCCGTATTTGAAAATATCATCTAGAATGCGTATCCTGGCGTCATGTGTTCTCGGCAGTCTAACAAAAACAGGCATATTTAAAAAATAAATAAGATAAACTCATCTTTTAAATCACCATTTTCTCAAAATTGTACCCCTTCCTGATCATCCTGCTTTAAAAAATACACAATTCTATTTTCGTTGAGTTTACAGTAGCACATTTTATCAGTGACCTACTTTCTAGTTCCAGGAAGCACCTGTCATGTATTCCCGTGCTATATTTAGAAACTGATATTTTTACCATTTCTGTTAAAACCACTGTTGTGAAACTGTATCACTGCAAAAAGTATATAATTTGGAAATATCACCTGTTTTATAAAAATGGGATTTTACATTTATTTTTGAATATTTCTAAATTAAAGCAATGGGTATGCACAAATGATATGGTTGCCCAGCAACTTACCTGACAATTGAAACTGAACATCTTATAAAAGTTAACACTTTTCTTCTAAAATATTTCCTTTACAGATAGCCCTGATTTATATCTGAGAAAATAAATATGTGTTTCAGTTCTTTCACGTAACGCCTATTGCTACTTTACACAGTCCACATCTCGTACAGTGGAAAAATCAGGCAGATTGATGTCATCAAGGTTTATTTTGATTGACTTCCGGTGCAGAAATTTTGATAGCAGTAATGATGCTTGACAGAAGATTTATGGATATATACAAACTTTTAAACCATGTTAAATGTTCCATTAAGATTTTCTAGCTTTATTACCTAATTTGAAATCAGACTGAAACTGTGTTGCTTTGACTCGAGGTAAACTGTTTATTTTTTTATTTTTGAAACAGTAGGCACAATGTTTACACTCGTGTTTATTTACTTGTGAGGATTATGTTGCATGCAAAAATATACAGGCCATTTCCATAATAGCTCGAGAATACATGCATGTCGAGAACATATGATGTCGGGATACATTATTGTTGATATAGCAGCAACACCTTACTGTGTACAACGTTTTTAAAATCATACGACAAACTAGGCAGAAGTAGTTCTCATGGGTTACTAGTACTAATTACCTTTCTAAAAACTGCATATACCGGATATCAATGTCGTTCAGAAAGGAGAGGGTTTGACAAACTGCCTGAGAGGTACACATGGGCAGGTTTTTTTTCTTGCAATGTAACAAGCCAAAAATTCTAAACTGAAAATAAATCAATTAAAACGCGTTTAATTGTAACAGTTCTTTGTCATTCATTAGATTATGAAACGGAACAGCACACTATGTAATTGTTGGATTTTATTTTTTCTGGGAATGTTTTTCCAGAGTTTGCATATGCTTTGTCGCAGTATCTTTTCACATAGGGTGAAATATTAGTTCGACATAAAGTTATACCATTAAATAACATTACTAGTGACAAATGTATAATAGGTTTAATTATCTATGAAACGAGTTCTTTTTTGTGATTTTATATGCAATTAAGGAATCCAACATAATCTTGCTGATATATGTATATATCATATATGCCTTCTTTGAAAACACAAACTTCATGGATGTGATTAGTGACCAAATCGCGTTAATTAAAGGACTCAATTTGTAGGTTTTAGCATTATAAATGGCCGTATGTAAATCGTAAATATACTGTAGGCTTTAAACGACGATGACATCATAGACCACCTGCTATGCTGGACTAAAACATTCATAGAGAAATCTTCTGGTGATTAATTTTGTATTATTATTATTATTATTATCATTATTATACCAGATTTATATTTTGTAGACGTCATTAACTCAGGTTTACGGGGCAGTATGTATAAATTGATTTGATTGTTTATTTTTAAAAGAAGAAGCTGCGCTATAAAACTGTTTACGTTTTCAAGTTGTAAATGTATAAGAAATAGCATTCTTAAAATTATTTTTACTATTGACCAGTGTCGGTGAATAAAGCTGATCTGACACACTCATACAGATAACAAGGGTATATAGATACATATAATTATACTCTTGACTAAAGAAGTGATAGATTATCAGATCAGTTTTATTTATAATCGAACATAACACGCCATTAAACGGAAATATACTAACTTGTTGTCGGTATTTAGTCATTTTCGTCATTTTCAAATATTTATGGAAATTTGAATCATTATAAGCATGATGAACTCCATATTTTTTCACAAAAGTGTTTTATCTGCAAGAATAAACATTACCTTCACTAAGTGAATAATTTTTACAATCATAACATGGTTTTCAAAGACGTTGTAACCTGTAACTATTCAACAGCCTTAGTTTCTTATTTTGTCTTTAGCCGTCATATTTATGACGTCATAACTTTTTCCAGTCGCGTGGAAAGAGATCCATGGGAAATTACGATAACTCACTTCAATCTACAATGTGGTATAGGTCTCTATATTTCTCAATATTTTTCTCACGGCGGTCAATATTCCCGCAAATTGACATACACTAATTGCAGTCGAGAGGGCGAAAACGCGAAAACACGATGCAAAAAATATCGCTTTTCGCGCTATCAAAATCGTGTTTTCGCGTTTTTGTCATACTTACCACGAAAGCGAAAATACGAAAAGATGATGGCAGATCGAGGGCAAAAAAACGCGAAAACATGATATTAACAGCGCGAAAACGCGATATTTTTGTTTCGTGTTTTCGCATTTTGGTATCTGTTTTCACGTCAGAGTATCGCGTTTTCGCGTCAAAATATCGTGATTTCACGATTTCGCCCTTAGGTCGACAACGCGAAACTGCGATGGCCCCAACGGAACATCGTATAAATACCTTAAAAGTTGCAGTTGTTCGATGTTCAACGCAGAATTCCAACAACGGCCAGTTAATTGAGTGGTTCTTTGAGCATACCGTTTAGAGAAATACGTGACAAGACGGGCCTATTTGCCCTATTCGAGAACCTACCGATTTTATTGATTGAAATGCGGTTGTTTTTCTTTTCTTTTTTTCAGAATTTACACACACTTATTTTGATTGAAAATATACGAATTTTGATGTCTCAGTCATGTTTAGTAATGTACTGACCACTTATATTATAATACTTGCAGCAAAGCAATTCTTACCCCTTTTGGAAAACTCTCACCTTTTTTCATAAAAAAAATGAAATAATTATTTAAAAGAAATGACAAGATTTTTATTCAATTATTATTGTTTTTGTGCCCCCCCCCCCCTTCCCCATGAATGGTAGGGGCATAAAGATTTGGTCTTGTCCGTGCGTCCGTGCGCCCCCTATTTCCAGAGTTATGGTCCCTGAAATAGTCAAAAATGCACATTTTCACCTCGTGACGCGCCTAAGTCAAAAAGTATTTCATATTAATTAATTAAACCTTGCATGAGTCTTTATCATGATATGAACTTGCGCACCTCGTATGTTTCGTCTTAGTCCGCCCCCTATTTTCAGAGTTAGGCCCCTGAAATAGTCAAAAATGCACATTTTCACTTTGTGTTAAGTCTAGCTCAAATAGTATTTGATATAGATTCATGAAACCTTGCATGAGTCTTAATCATGATGTGAACTTGCGCGCCTTTTATTTTTCATTTATGAAACCTTGCTTGAGTCTTTATCATGGTGTGACCTTGCACACTTGGCATTCTTCTTGAGAATCTTAGGGCTTATTACAAAGTTATGGCCCTTGAAATAGCCAAATAGTGGATTTTTTGTTTGTGATGCTCATAGCTCATAAAGTATATGACCTAGAATAATGAATCCTTTGCATGAAATGTTTGTTGAGGCTGTACCCCATTATGACTGCAAACGTTTGAATTATTCCCCCCTTATTTGTGACAAATGTACCAGTTGGGGGGGGGGGGGGGGCGACACCCTGTGTCCTACAGACACATTCTAGTATATCGAAGTAACAAACTGAAACCAGAAAAATTGATCATTGCTGGATTTTATTAGAAATTAAAGAAGCGTTCAGTTGCATTATTTATAATTGACAGAAGAATTTTATATATTGAAAATGCATTCAGGTCACACATAGGAAGAGCGCTTCTTATCATCGCCCATACTGTTTAATTTTCTTTCTTTTTCTTTTTTTGTTGAAATCAAAGTCCACATGTCATACTTTTCATCACCTTTTTAATGATACAATGTGAAATGTGTTATGTAAACAGCCTTATAAGAAAACAATTGCAATTCTGACTTTAGTATAAAAACAGTTACTTTGATTTGGAAATATATTTTTCTACATCTGTGACCTAAATACAGTTTCTTTTATTCATAATAAAATCTAGCAATTAAGAGATAAAATTGTTCAAAATACACATAATTTATTATTTATAAAAGCTATGTCCCTGAATGCATTCTCTTTTATTGTTTTCATAAAAAAATCCAGCAATGATGAGATAAAATGAAAAAAAAAATCTTGGTTTATTTAAAAGATAATAAAATCACTGTTGTATCTTATCACTTTGTTCATTTAGCCATGATTTAATCAGGCATTCTAAACTCGTTATAAAGGTGAGAACTGGCTTGCTAAAAAGGTGAGAAATATCTCCTGCAATTTATGTACTGTACAGTAGCTATAGAGTAGCTTACTATGATAAACAGAAGCAAGTCTATCAATGGTTCAGTCTTGTGTATTGGCCCTTATCGCCAATATGCAGACCTTATCATCCCTTTAGGCCACATACCTTGCATACCATAAAAATCAGTGTCTTTAAGTGATCTACCGGAAATCATTACGTTACTATTACGCAAATGACACGATAAAACATAGGACATCTAGGTTATCAAAACCCTTTCGAGGGTGTCCCCTAATTAGAGCGGATCATTAAATATAATGAAGCATATAATATAAGAGATTGCTTTGACGTGATATACTTTAATGCCTCCGGTCAACAATGCCATAATACAAGAACGCACTCGGATTAATATATCATGTGGCGGAGCTGTTTTGTGAATCAAAAATAAACATTTCTAGTATTATAAAATCTATAAGAATATACTTTGGTCCTTTGTCTTGCGGTGGATATTTACTGTAAAACTAACTCATTATTGATCAAAAAGATTGAAACAAATATAACTTTAATGTAATTTATATTGTGCAGTCATGTCTTTTTGCCCTACATAGAGTGCGCATGTACGAAAATCGTTTCCTGTTGCTAAGTAAATAGCTCTGTGTAAAAAAGTCTATATTAGACACTGAGTGAATCTGTAGAGTTCATTTGAATATTGGATTTTGAACTTTGCCGACATTGTTCGATGAAAAGAAAATTTATAATGATCCAAAAAATATTGATTACAAAGTGCAGAAAATGAAAGCAAATAAAAATTTTGTATGCACTGAATACGAAAATTCTTGTACAATCAAAAGCTTACACTCTTGATAAGCTGTGTAAATAAATATCAATGACAAGTAACGAAATTCAAATCCTGATGCGAGACAGTAAAATGCCTAGCGTGAAAAAACAACAACAAAAAACACCTATCTTTTTTTACCTGTAATGTACTTGCTGTGTTTCAGCTGATGGTTTCTGTTTGCTGACTTTTCATAAAATCATTAATCTATCATATCAATAGTACAGAGACTAATTTTTCCATATGCTTTTCTAAAGCAATATTATGTTTTATGTTGTTATATTTAGAACTGGGAAATTTAGGAAATACCATTTAATATTCGAAGCTGTTGAGCAAATTAATCGACTGAATAGCGAACAGTGCAGACCATGATCAGACTGCATTGATGTGATTTACGTATGCAACCGTCCTATTGAAAAACATTGAAGCGAAAATGGAAAAAAAATATCAAAGACTCATCAATAAATATGTTTTTGATTTTACTTTCTCAGACGTACCAATAGTTAAATTTAAGCACCATTTTTCAGTGTAACAACATAAGCAAAATGTATTAACTGATTAGCTAAGCATTAGAACAAAAGATAAGAGTCAGAAAAAAATACATTTTCATTTGTAAATACACAAATACATTGTACAGTCAAAACTCTAAAAACCGAACCATGTCAAAAGTCCGGTTTTCTAAGGATTCCAGTTTTCAAAGGATTTTGCACAAATTTGTGAGAGATATTCCTATTTATTTCATCTGACCGTATTATGTTCCACTGACCGAGACATCCCTGCCCTGTCCATAAGTCCACCAGTTCGTCCGTCACTAAAAAAAAATATTACCCCTATTGATTTTGGGTCGTTCTATTAAAGGCTAAGTTCACAGAGGCAAGAACATTAAAATCCGTTTCCGATCTATAACTTGAGAACCATTTGACCCGGAACATTGAAACTTCATATGGTGATAGGACTTAAAGTAGATGTCCCCTTTTGTTTTGGGGGTCACTCCATCAAAAGCCACGGTTACGGGGGCCTAGACATGGAAACCTTTCACTTTCACTTTCTGATCAATGACTTGATAACCACTTGAACAAGAATGTTGAAATTTTGTGGGATGATGAGACATGCCTAATAGGTGATCCCTGTTGTAGCCAACCATCGTTGTCTCTTGGACTTTTGCTCCTGTCCCCTTTTGACCTCTTCCCTATTAATACTATGCACTGGGGAGACATGCGCTTTTCTACAAATAAAAAACAACATCTTCTAGACAAGTGTCTTTTAGGTTTTTCTTTTGAAATCTGCATTGTATCTCTTTGTTATATATTAAAACTTTTAACATGAATTCAAATAATACTTAAAGATGAAAAGAATGTTTCTCTTATCGTGCAGATATGAATGGACAAGCTGCTGCAAATCACTGAGCATGCTTCATGTTTATCGATATTTAACGATTAACAGGAATACATGTATTTTATCTTTTCCACACTCCAAGAAAATGTCATGCTATGTAAAACCACCTGCACAACTGTTACAATAGATCAAATTAACTAATCCGTGTTAGATTAAGATATCCAGTTTTAAGAGGATTTTTATGTATACTATTACTTTTAGGCCATGGAAATTCGCCCGAGTTTCAGAATGTAGAGTTTTCGGTATTCAGAGTGCTTTTTAAATTGGATTTAGAAGAGAAAAACTTGGAACTTCGAAAATCGTCCGATTTTCAGAGGATTCTGGTTTTTGGAGGGTACGGTTTTCAGAGTTACACTGTACCATCATTATCAATCACACAATGTTATCTAGGTATTATAATTTCTATTGAAAACATTCAAGCATCAAAACACTAACACAAATTTTAAACTTTCGTTATTGATGCTTTATTGTGCCCATGTGTGGTGGGGGCATATAGATTTGGCCTTGTCCGTGCGTCCGTGCGTCCGTCCCTCCGTGCCCGCGAAATGATGGTTAAGTGACTTCATAACGGTACTTTCTCTTTGATGTCATTCATTCCGTTCTGTTTATGTGACCTTTTTTCTTTTTATGTGACTGATAGAACAATAGAGAGAACAATGGGGGTGTCCGTGCGTGCGTGCGTGCGTGCGTCCGTCCGTCTGTCCGAAGTTCGTGACGCGCTTAGCTCAAAAAGTATTTGGTGTAAATTGATGAAACCTTGCATGAGTCTTTATCATGATATGAACTTGCGCACCACCTAGTTTTTATCTGGTTCCGGCCCCTATTTTTAGAGTCATGGCCCCTGAAATGGTCAAAATTGCACATTTTCACCTAGTGACGCACCTAGGTCAAAAAGTATTTCATATAAATTGAATAAACCTTGCATGAGTCTTTATCATGATATGAACTTGCGCATCTCGTATTTTTCGTTTTGGTCTGCCCCCTATTTTCAGAGTTATGGCCCCTGAAATAGTCAAAAGTGCAAATTTTCACTTTGTGATACGTCTAGCTCAAAAAGTTTTTGATATAGATTCATGAAACCTTGCATGAGCCCTAATCATGATGGAAACTTACGTGCCTCCTATTTTTCATTTTGATCCGCCCCCTATTTTCAGAGTTATGGCCCTTGAAATAGTCAAAAATGCACATTTTCACCTTGTGACGGGCCTAGGTCAAAAAGTATTTCATATTAATTTATTAAACCTTGCCTGAGTCTTTATCATGATATGAACTTGCGCAACTCGTATTTTTCGTCTTAGTCCGCCCCCTATTTTCAGAGTTATGGCCCCTGAAATAGTCAAAAATGCACATTTTCACCTTGTGATACATCTAGCTCAAAAAACATTTGATATAGATTCATCAAACCTTGCATAAGTCTTAATCATGATGTGAACTTGCGCGCCTTTTATTTTTCATTTGAGTCCGCCCCCTTTTTTCAGAGTTATGGCCCTTGAAATAGTCAAAATTGCACATTTTCACCTTGTGACGCGCCTAGCTCAAAAAGTATTTCATATACATTGATTAAACCTTGCATGAGTCTTTATCATGATATGAACTTGCGCACCTCGTATTTTTCTTCTTAGTCCTCCCCCTTTTTTCAGAGTTATGGCCCCTGAAATAGTCAAAATTGCACATTTTCACCTAGTGACGCACCTAGGTCAAAAAGTATTTCATATAAATTGAATAAACCTTGCATGACTCTTTATCATGATATGAACTTGCGCATCTCGTATTTTTCGTTTTGGTCTGCCCCCTATTTTCAGAGTTATGGCCCCTGAAATAGTCAAAAGTGCAAATTTTCACTTTGTGATACGTCTAGCTCAAAAAGTTTTTGATATAGATTCATGAAACCTTGCATGAGCCCTAATCATGATGGAAACTTGCGTGCCTCCTATTTTTCATTTTGATCCGCCCCCTATTTTCAGAGTTTTGGCCCTTGAAATAGTCAAAAATGCACATTTTCACCTTGTGACGGGCCTAGGTCTAAAAGTATTTCATATTAATTTATTAAACCTTGCCTGAGTCTTTATCATGATATGAACTTGCGCAACTCGTATTTTTCGTCTTAGTCCGCCCCCTATTTTCAGAGTTATGGCCCCTGAAATAGTCAAAAATGCACATTTTCACCTTGTGATACGTCTAGCTCAAAAAATATTTGATATAGATTCATCAAACCTTGCATAAGTCTTAATCATGATGTGAACTTGCGCGCCTTTTATTTTTCATTTGAGTCCGCCCCCTTTTTCAGAGTTATGGCCCTTGAAATAGTAAAAATTGCACATTTTCACCTTGTGACGCGCCTAGCTCAAAAAGTATTTCATATACATTGATTAAACCTTGCATGAGTCTTTATCATGATATGAACTTGCGCACCTCGTATTTTTCTTCTTAGTCCTCCCCCTTTTTTCAGAGTTATGGCCCCTGAAATAGTCAAAATTGCACATTTTCACCTTGTGACATGTCTAGTTAAAAAAGTATTTGATATAGATTCATGAAACCTTGCATGAGTCTTAATCATGATGTGAACTTGCGCGCCTTCTATTTTTCATTTGGGTCCGCCCCATATTTTCAGAGTTATGACCCGAGTCAAAAATGCACATTTTCATCTTGTGACGCGCCTAGCTCAAAACGTATTTCATATAAATAGATTAAACCTTGCATGAGTCTTTATCATGATATGAACTTGCGCACCTCCTACTTTTCGTCTTACTCCGGCCCCTATTTTCAGAATTATGACCCCTGAAATAGTCAAAAATGCACATGTTCACCTTGTAACAGGCCTAGCTTAAAAAGTATTTGATATAGATTCACGAAACCTTGCATAGGTCATTATCATGATATGAACTTGCGCACCTCATATTTTATTTGTGTTCACTCCCCTATTTTTAGAGTTATAGCCCCTGAAAAAGTCAAAAATGCACATTATCACCTTGTGACACACCTAGCTCAAAAAGAATTCAATATAAATGGTTGAAAACTTTCATATGTCTTTATCATGATATAAACTTGCACATCTTTTATCATTTTGACAGGCTCCACCCCCTTTTTAACAGTTATTGCCCCTGAAATTGTAGAAAAATGCTCATTCATTTTTACCTAATTATGTGCCCAGCTCAAAAAGTATTTGATGTAAATTCATGAAACCTTGCTTGAGTCTTTATCATGATGTGACCTTGCACACTTGGCATTCTTCTTGAGAATCTTAGCACTTATTACAGAATTATGGCTCTTGAAATATCACAAATAGTGGATTTTTTGTTTGTGATGCTCATAGCTCAAAAAGTATATGGCCTAGAGTAATGAATCATTTTCATTAAATGTTTGTTGAGGCCATTAAAACTGCAAACATTTGAATTATTGCCCCTTATTTGTGACAAATGTACCAGTGGGGGGCACACCCTGTGTCCTACAGACACATTCTAGTTTTTATATAAATTTAATCGATATCTTTATATGTTTTCTTATAACGCTTAATGACTATGCTATTTTGATAATGTAAAATTCCTATGTAAAACTGAGATTGTTGTAACAACACGAGAAATGCACGACGATCAAATAGAAACTAATAATAATAAAAAAAATGTATCTCCGAGTAAATTATAAAGTATCAATGACACTAAAAAGCATGTCGCAACAGTGTACGAGAATAAAATGCATAGGAATATTCGGTGCAAGTATTTGCCTAAGTCTCTCATATTTATACAATATATATATATATATATATTCATCAATCAAGGATATGTGTAAATGAGCTGAGTGTTAGTTTTCTAAGAAATCGTCGCTAAACTGTGCTACACAAATCACACGTGCACCGACTTTTTACAAAAATATGCCCGCCCTGTTTTCTTCAGTGAACGAAATAAAAGGAGTATTTTACCTTAGATTTCCTTATTGTATAGTGCGATTCACTTTCTAACCTAAATAAAGAATCACCTTTTTTACAACATCCCATTTTCCGATCTTTCTGATCACTTAACGATCACTCACAATTACAAAATAAAACCAACGTGTCATCAAAATCTTTTTTTACACGGCTTCATGGACACCGCGGCCTTCTAACATTAAATTTGTAATCATGCGCCAACCAAACAAATGATGAAAGATCGGGACTTTTTCAAAGATTTTTTTATTTCTTGTAATTTTCTGATAATCTAACCTTTAAACGACCAAATTGTATGCACAGAAATAACGAAGAATTTTTGCAATTTAGCTTTTAGTAATATTTTTCCAGCCAAACAACAGACATGTAGATGTCACAAACCTGGCTTGTGCTCGAAATCAGTGTCAAAGCTTACTAGAACATAAATACAATAAGTAAAATATCGCTTACTATGTTCTTGTAAGTCCTGTAAGATGAAACGGCTCGCGTTTATACATTCATATATATTCCGTATCGGGAACAATGACACTCACACTTCGATTTTTTCCACGGACATGAAAACAGTTACTTTTATTTATTTGCTTACATTTCAAACATGACGATTAAAGACCCACAACGACCTAGTGACCTACTGTTTTCGCCCCAAAAAAACTTCATGAAAATCATTCTTATAATATTGGTAAAATACAGCTTTTCAGGTGGACAATTTAGGCCCTACCTGAATAAATGTGTTTTCACAACTTTATCTGCAAACTTATTCAGTCAGTCTCTTTTCAGTATAGTTTTAAGAATATAGATAAATAACTGTCTTACATTGTAAAAACAAACCATTGTAATTTCTGACGATAAATATCATTGAGAGTATCATTTATGTTCACGAAATATAATTGAACATTTAAAGCCCTGCGCCGCTGCTATTCAAATTCTTTTGTGTGTATGCAACCCATGATTACAATAGGAAACAGTTAACGGCCATCTGCCACACTTTAGCGCGCATAACCACAGGTATTTCATATATGGCCAGTTTTTCAACTATTAAGTAAAGGCTTAAGCTCTGACTTAAGCCGTGTCGGATATATTTACAACGATTTAGTCAGCACGTGAA
The DNA here is from genome assembly GCF_021730395.1 of Mercenaria mercenaria. Classification (NCBI taxonomy): domain Eukaryota; kingdom Metazoa; phylum Mollusca; class Bivalvia; order Venerida; family Veneridae; genus Mercenaria; species Mercenaria mercenaria. The sequence goes on from NC_069372.1 coordinate 58,014,416, forward strand.
TAACGGGGCTCGACAAAAGTTAAACCTTCAATTGGATTTTTCTACTTTGAGCGGTGTCAGCAATGGCTTATCTTTCTATTGTTATTTTAAACCTGGAGCATAGGTGGTTTAAGAAAAAATGCAGGCGGAATATTTAGACATGAATTACATTTTCCAGTATGAAGTTGAAGCAGAAATGTTGAGGAGGGAGGGAATGATACGGGACTGAGCAAACCCTTTCGTTATGTACGACGATTTGGACTTTTGGATAGATTTTGTCTCAGTGAAGCTAGTATTACAGATGTTTTACTTTATATAAAAAAACTTAAACCAACGGCGACGCCGACGCCGACACTGGGGAGAGTGCAAAAGCTCTATTTTTTTATTCGAAAAGACGAGTTAAAAATGTAACAAATTCAACTCTTCAATTTTAACTTTACTAAATTAGCTACGTTTGTACACGTTTCAAAATATACGTGCAAGCATAAATATATAAGTGTATGTTATTAATTATAAATACATGTAACGCACAAATATGCAGGTGAAAATATATATAAAAGTTCATGGATACGCACGTCTGTATATATACGTCTCCTTTCAATGACGTATGGATTTTGAAATTCATGCATTTGCAAGTGCAATTGGAGTACCTATACTATTGATTTAAATTTACAAATGCATTCCTAATTACAAGTGCATATTACACGTGTTTTGTACATGAAAGGTGGAACATTTAGGAATAATGAAAACAATAAGACAAAGAGCAAACATAGAAATGCTTGTAGTCTTACCTTGAAATAAATTCACCTTTTTTCCCCAGCAAATATTTTTTTCATTCATTAGACGGGCGCTAGTGCTTTTATGTTTTAATGTGTCTTTGTATTTTCTAGGAGAAGTAGTAAATCACCAAAGTAACACGTTTTATCTATGAAAACATACAGCGAAACGGTCCGATGACTGTATCTACATGTTCATAGTGTGTGACCGCAGCTTAGCTAATACGTCGCAAATATACCCGCCGAGTATTAGTAAAAATCCGTTAGAAAACAAGGTTGAGCGATGGCTTAACTAATAATACTGGTTTGAACCTTTCTTAGTGCTAGAGTTGAAAAACTGGCCAATAGAATTGTATATAAAATTGACTCTATTTTGACAGGCGCCACTGTTCATAGTCAGGATTTTCATGCTTTTTCAGTGACAATTCAAGGTTAAAAGGTAGGACGGGAGCAGGGCTTTAAGTTTTATACTTGCATAAGAAAAACGTGATTGTCATGGTTGCTGGCTTCGAATTCCTCGCCATTCACCGAACTGGGATCAAAACCTCACTTGAGTCGTTTCGGTGTAACTCTCAATCAAACAAAATAAACATTGTTCCCGTTTTTATTTGTTTATTTGTTTATATTTTTATATAAATAAATATATGCAAAAGGGTATTTGTTTGTTTCAGTGTAACGTCAAAATATAATATTACAATTATATTTATGGCCGGTTGCAAGACAACTATAAGCTAGAGTTAAGCGATAGTTACTCTGATCCGCCGATCAAACGGGTTGCATGAAACTCCTTCTTGGGTCACCGTTATAATTCTTGGCCAAGATATGGCTGGGTTGCACGACGGTAATGATTTCTCAGTGGACACTTCTTGTACAAATCTGGTTGTTAGTAGGTTTATCGCCGAGTCAAGGCATATTTCAGTTTATATACATGGTTTGTTTTCAATTGTACATGAGGTAAATTAAAGTATGTATGTGTTTGATTACCTGGATATGTTTGAGAAACTTTATAGAGTTTAAATATAGCAATATTATAACAATGATGTTACTATCTCCGTCAAAGCCCCCTCCTTCTGAAACAATATTTTCGCATTGTTACATTTGCTTTCTATCATCTTATTTTATCTGCAAGCTCTATAAAAACTTCTTTCCCACAAGAAGAAAATAAAACGCCCTTTTGCTTAGGCATCTTGAGTTACTTGTATTAACAAGAATTTTGTTGAATTAATGTTATTTGAGCCGCGCCATGAGAAAACCAACATAGTGGCTTTGCGGCCAGCATCCGCGCAGTCTGGTCAGGATCCATGCTGTTTGCTTTCAAAGCCTATTGCAATTAGAGAAACCGTTAGCGAACAGCATGTATCCTGACCAGACTGCATGGATGCGCAGGCTGGTCTGGATACATGCTCGTCGCAAAACCACTATGTTGGTTTTCGCATGGCGCTGTTCTTTTGTTTCAAAAAGAGAGTAAATGTTGAATAATTCGGTTAACAATAATAATTATAAATGTATTATCTTATTATCCAAATCTGGAACATGTATATTATTTTATTGGACATACTTTCCTTTTTGCACATTTAATTGTCGTGAATTAATCTTTTCGACGCATGGTAATTCTTTTAAGGTTTCGATGGAGGCCTTGAGAAACAAAAATCAAACAACACCAAATCATAGAAAGAAAGAGTTATTTGACATGAAAATTGAACAGCATGTAAAACATGTATATTACTTTACGAAACAAGTGTCAGTATACTGATATAAACATTGAATTCCGGAAAAGGGCTGCCTAAAGGGGCTCCACTTCCGGACAGTTAAACGCCTTTAAAAACTCACCATTTTCAAAGAACTGTTACACATGTTTGTTTTGATGCATTTGCAATAGCGTGCGAGTGGTGAAATTTCACGTAACAATGTGGAACATAGTTTTCAGCAATTGTTTATCTTTTTTCTTTACAAATGGCATTCATTTTCAAAGGGAGACAACTTTTTCTCAAATATTACTTAAAATAATCGGAAAAAGTTGTTTCCCTTTGAAAATGAATGCCATTTGTACATAAAATAATCGGGAACAGTTGTCTCCCTTTGAAAATAAATGCCATATGTAAAGAAATAATGATAAACAATTGCTGAAAACTGTGTTCCACCTTGTTATGCGAAATTTCATCACTCGCACGCTATTGCAAATGCATCAAAACGAACATGTGTAACTGTTCTTTGAAAATGGTGAGTTTTTAAAGGCGTTTAACTGTCCGGAAGTGGAGCCCCTTTAGGCAGCCCTTTTCCGGAATTCAATGTTTATATTAGTATACTGACACTTGTTTCGTAAAGTAATATATATGTTTTACATGCTGTTCAATTTTCATGTCAAACAACTCTTTCTTTCTATGATTTGGTGTTGTTTGATTTATGTTTCCCAAGGCCTCCATCGAAACCTTAAAACATAGTTATTGTTATACTTACAACTTGTGTATATTATGTTTATTTAAGACTTCTTTAATTTGAGACCTGTTTGTCGAAGAAAATTTAAGTAATTCTGATATGTGTATTTTTGTATAAATGTATAATTATAAATTGACTGTATGATTGTGTAGATGTGTGAAAGTATGACATTTAACTGAAGGCCATACTAGAAATAAGTTGTATAATATTTGTATTTGTACACTTAGTATGTAACCTCCAGAAAATAAAATTAATATTATCATTACTATTAATTTAATAATGCTATAGCGTGTATACACATACACCCACTATACATGTGAATGCTGAAATAAACATGAATCGCCGATCATCCATTACTCAATTGAGTAAGATTTGAAATTTTCATGCGCAACCCATTTGACTCCGGGATAATCTGGAGATTATAGGTAGATAACTCAACCCGCCGCTCAGCGTTGATCCGCGAGTTATCGGACGATCTGTCCTGCAACCGGCCAATAAACAGTGAACGCCACATGCATTATATTTTTACGAAGGGTTAATGCTTTGATCTTACATGTAAAAGAATCAAATTCCTAGTGTATAAAAGGTAAAGGTCTTGTTTATTATAGTGCCACCTCTATTGAAAGGGGCAGCCAATTAACCTTATGAGACACCGTTATTATGCTTTCCAATTACCTCCCAACACCTACCACTATGCCAGGCGGCATGCGGATAACCATTCATTTAACAAGCTCGCGGCTTAAGAACCGGCCTTTTTGTATCGAGTCCCATGACAAACATCCCCATATATATTTATATGTGTATGTACTCGTGGAATTAAATGTTAAGTGTACAAAGTATGTATTCACAGTGCAAATCTTCCATGCTAAATATTACGTACGATATGTTTGCTTTCTCACTATCTAACATGTCCGTAATGATTTATTCGATTTTAATCATTGAGTTCTAGTTTATTTTTCACCTTAAATTAAAGTAAAAGTGTTCAATATAATTTCAAACTTAAACTTTGAAGTTTAGTAGGTTGTAGCATTCTCTAGGTCAAGAGTATTTTTATTACCTTTTGTAGTCAGCCATTATCTGTTGTAAAAATGCTTTTTTAACCAAAGTGGAAAATATCAGGTATGTACTTGAAAATGCAGCTTTCTAAAAGGTCGGTTAGAATTCTCGATGTCATTTGTCAGACAGACCTTGTAAATAAATAATATTATTACAAAATGAATACTGCTATTTCTTTTGTTGCACATTGCAGACTTATAATATATATTTATCTAAGCAGTACAATCCCTGTAAATGCGCACTACGTAAGCGCTCAGGCCCTTCACGCACACCATACCTATAGTTTGGACTTCTTTAATGTGTAAAGGAATGTGCACAAAAATGACAAATTTTGCCAACACTTGGTAAATTGTATTGTGCTTTTTAGAAAAGCAACATATGGAAATAGAAAAATAGCTCTCAGCTCATTTACACGGATATTTGCCCTATATTATGTATGTTATAGATTTTTGCAGTTATGCATGATGACATAAAATACTTGCACCGAAAATTGTTTGTTTCACAGTAACTTCGAAATTCCTCAGAAATAATATTATGTACACCACCCACCTAATTCATAATTTCAAAATAGCATAGTCCTTAATACAATTCTTTTCGCCAATATATTTAACGTTTGTATGTTTTATTATGTCCTCAATGCGTAAAAGCCTATATATTGTTAAAATCCAGACAGTTAAATCAGAAGCTGTTATCACAGTTGGTAAATGCGCAATCCAATGCCAACCAGGAATAGGCAAAAAATGGATTGCACGACATCCGGTGCTAGTGTTGCTCGTAAAAAAATAAAATAAATAAATAAATAAAAACGAAATTGAGTTAGGTGTAGTTATGTTTTAACATAGTATGACATAATTGATAAATATTCTCGAAAACAGCAAATTAACATCGACAAAAACATGATAAAACGCAATATCTTTGAAACTTCTGGTTTGTAGTTTACGATTCGGCCCTCTTATCACAAAATCCCTGGCGACACAAAGCGTAAAAATATGAAAACAACAAAAATGAGTTTCTGACCTCATTTGCATAATATGAGGGCATTTAATGCTTCTAATGATAAAACTATTGTTACGTAATAAAATAAGGACTATCACATTTATTTCTTATGGGGAGGCAATCGGGAATGGGGTTGTGTCCCGGTAATGGAGTTGCTGGTATACATTATAAAGTAAATTTTCCTGTCTTATTATGCAAAAGCAGTTTAAGCCTACATACATGTAGGTTCTATTAACTTTATTATTTCAATGGCCACTATTACGGCAAACACGTTACAAATAGAAAACGGCGCTAAACACAAAAAGCCAACATCATGTTTCCTGCTGTTTAGTCGATTAAGACCACTTAAAGTCAAATTGTTTGAGGCTACTGATATATGTGATGTTTACCCTAAATATGAACTGCGTTGAATGCATGCATGGTTGCGTTAGTATTTCGTAATTCCTGTAAATAATCTATGTGCACTTTCAGCCTATCGTTAGCAGTAAACTGCCAATTACACTATTGCTTCAAACGAGCTGTATTGCCAAAATAATAAATGAAAATAAAGAAAAGGAAAATGACAAGTAAGAAATATCGGAATTGCATAAAGGGCAATTTTACTATATAATGTATACAAGCAACTCGAACTATGTAAAGCGCCTTTGAACGTGAAGGGCGCTATATAATAAAAATATATATATAACACCATGCAAAGGGCGCAACTCCATTCCCGATGTTTGTTTGCCAATCTTTGCCCAAAAAGCAACATTTTATTCAGGTAAATGTATAACACGTGTTCGCTCATAGGAAGTGGCACATTTCCAGAAAGTAGACAGACGAGTTAGGAAATTGTCATTTTTCATGACTCCATACTTCTTTTGACTGTTCAAGTCAGCAGAGTTTTCGTGATAATAGAGCATATTCTTAAATTTTTTTAATGAAAAGAAAAAGTGGAAAGCCACATTTAAAACCTAACATTTACCTAAAGAAAATAAGGCTTTGATATGTCAACTACAATTCCCTTTTTCTTTATAACATTACACTATCATCGATGTCTATTGATGTCTGAAGAATGTTAACATTTTTGCGGGTATTTATTGAACACCTTTCTTACTAGTTCGACCGTGTGTTAAATTACATCCAAAAAAAGGAAGAAACAAATGTTAACTTTAAAGATTTAGCAATTACATGCAAAGAAAATTGCGCAGTACGAAAACGAATTTGCTAACGTATGGATATGTTTCCGTACGGCCGATGTGGTACACAAATATATATAGTGTATAAATACATTCAAAAGCAGTAAATTGAGATAAATCACGCGCTGGATTATGTTGGAAGACTGTCCAAGTTAGATGTCTCACACATAGTTGCAAGTTGTATATCTTTATAACGGAAATATGAATACATTAGATTGGAAAAACAAATTGAAAAAAAAATTAAAGTCAACCTTCGAAATTCGTTATAACAGTTTTGTTCATGTCACTTTACACTTCTCTAATCCATATTTCAAACATTTGGAAAATCCTTATATCTGTAGACTGTAGACAACTTGAAGGAAAATATAACGAAGCTGGATGCGGAAGAAGGATCCAGAACAAAAGGAAACATTTTGCTATGTGGTCCAAACCAGTCAGGAAAGTCATCATTTTTGAACTCGGTTATAGGAATTCGCAAAAACAGACCTGTTCATGTAACCCATGCAGGGTCAACAGCTGCAGCTGATTCTACCTTAACAAGAACGGTATTCAATTTTGATATTTTTTGTCAATTGCATGTTGCAATCCTTATTCTAACATGGCCCTATTTGACAGCCAGCAAAACAAGAAAGTTCAAGATATCGCATTCTCTGATACACAGCGGTTGACAGGCGGACCAGTAGAAGAGTCCAGCGTGATTTCTATCAAGTTATCTCGATGTGCATGCAATAAAATAAGTGTTACAATTCTTTAGAAGCATGAAGTTTAAAGGAACTTAAAAAAAGCAGCATTATAGAATGTTTTGTTTAAGGGGGATAATGAAATGTCCAACAGCCCAAACAAGTACCGGCTTGAACGGAATTCTATTGTAGTAGAATTAAAGGTTCTCCATGATTTCAATGGAACAGGAAATTTAACCACACTGAGTTGAAGTATGAGATATTTTAACAGGCGCCTCACGGCAGTTATAGACTGCTATTGAGATAGTTTCTTATATGTATGAAAGATCGTTTGGAAGCATAGAATGCGACACTGCAACCTTACATTATGGATTGAATCCTAACATTAGGAATAATGAACTGTGCAACATTCTTCAGATGTCACATCTCATCCCGCATTAGTTCCATTTTTAGCGGAATTAACTTTCATATCATAATTAACTTTTGGGCTATGGTCCTCGGAGTTCCCTTCCTATGCATCTGGACTTAGAACCGTAATAAATATTTCGACAAACCACTCGAAGGCCTTTAATATCTGATGAAAATCACATGCTACCTTATATTTTTCAAATGATAAGCTTAGATGTTTTACAGTACATACGTGTGCGTGGAGGAGCTGTTTTCAACAATTATCGTCTCAGCGACGCACCTGGTCTATTGGAACCAAGAGGAGAAGGACTTAACGTTGAGGACATTGTCTCTCTTGTACAAGGCAAAATTAAACAAGGATATGTTGTAAGTGACTTTCTTGTTTTATTAAGTTTAAAATTGCGCAACTTTCCAAGTTCCTTTGCATAGTTTTCAGCACTCGTTTGGCTATTAGTCTTCAAAACGTTTTTAAAAGAATAGATATTTTTCGTTCTTAAACTAAAACGCAAGTCGTCTTTTAAACAGTCCAGTACACTATTTTAGAATAATGGGCTCAAGTTCGCTAAACGGATTTAGATATAACACTATTGTTTTAAGGTCATACTGCACGTTCAGATCCATTTCTTTATACAATGTAAAATTTGATAAAACTTGAAAAATAAAATTCGACATATAAAATGATAAGATCGAATGTTCAATTGCTTGAAAGACAAAAATAAAGAATGGAACTCGAGCACGTTTTCATAACGAAAGTCTACGGGGAAAATTTTCGCGAATATAAATTTTTCTACATTTAAGATTAGAATGACACTTCTCACCGTTGTTATTTAACATATAGTGAAATGTATATGTTTGCTATTTAAATATTTACCATTGATTTAAGAGCTCCACATATTGCAAGTTGAAGTAAAAACAATATTTGGAATTATCTATCAGAAAGATAACAAATTTGCCGTTGTTATATTTTGCCCTATCCCCCACCCCCCACCCCCACTCCCCCTATCTATATTTTTATAAAATTAAAATGTACTTGTTGGATTTTTAGCTCACCTGAGCAAGACGTTCTCAAGGTGAGGTATTGTGACCAGTCATTTCCCGGTGTCGACCGTCGTGCGTCGTCCGTCGTGCTTCAACATTTGCCTTCTACACACTCTAGAGGCCACAGTGTAACCCAGTCTTTATGAAACGTAGTCCGAATGTTTGTCTTGATAATCTCTGGAAAAAAATTAATCTCGGTCATGTGGGGTCAAAAACTAGGTCACCCGGTCAAATCAAAGGAAAAGTTTGTGAACGCTCTAGAGGCCACAGTTGTGACTTAATCTTTACAAATCTTAGTCAAAATGTTTGTCTTGATGATGTGAGTTCATATTTGAAAGTGGGTTATGTGGTGTTAAAACCTAGGTCAGTAGGCCAGATCATAGAAAAAAGCTTATTTACACGCTAGAGGCCACAGTTGTAACCCAGTCGTTATGAAGCTTATTAACACCTTGAGGCCACGGCTGTTACCCAGTATTTATGAAGCTTGGTCAGATGACTTCTAGACCCAGTTTGAATCTGGTTCATATAGGGTCAAAAAACTAGGTCATTTGGTCAAATCGAAGGAAAAGCTTACGAACATTCTAGAGGCCACAGTTGTGACTCAATCTTCGTAAAACTTGGTCAGAATGTTTACCTAAAAATCTCTAGATCAAATATGAAACTAAGTCATGTGGGGTCAAAAACTAGGTCATCAGGTCAAATCAAAGCAAAAGCTTGCGAACACTCTAGTTGCCACAGTTGTAACTCAATCTTTATAAACTTGGTCAGAATGCTTGTCTTAAAGAGGAACCACAAAATAACTGTATTCTTTTGTATTTCCATGATGGTAGTTATCAATGCTTTGCATGAAGAAAATGAGAAATAATAAGTATCTAGCAAACAAATTGACAGTGACATATATAATGCGTTTAATGCCTTAACATGTTATTGAATTATTGTAGCAATATGCACACAAATCAGTGTATTTACTTAAAATTTCAATCACATTTTGTTTCTACAGTGTAAGACAGGTATTCATCTATATTCCTAAAATATCTTATATGCTGAAAAGAGATTGACTGAATAAGTTTGTAATGGAAGTTTTGAAAACATATTTATTCAGGGAAGGCCTAAATTGTCCACCTGAAAACTTGAAGTATAGCTGTATATTACTTGTATTATAAGAATGATTTTCATGAATTTTTTGTGGGTGAAAATAGTAGGTCACTAGGTCGTGGTGGGTCTTTAATGATAAAAAGGTCAAGTTTAAACCTGGGTAATGTGGAATCGAAAATAAGGTCACTAGGTCAAATAAAAGGATAAACTTGTTAACATTCTAGAAGCCACAGTTGTGAGTCTCGATCTTTATGAAATTTGATCAAAATGTTTGTCTTGATGAACAACCTTGAGGCCACAGCTGTAATTTAACCTGATGATTTCTAGATGAAGTTTTAAACTGGGTCATATGGGGTCAAGTACTAGGTCAGTAGACCAGGTCAGAAGAAAACGATGTTAACACTCTAGATACCACAGTTTAAGTTTGAAAGTTATGAGAATTGGTCCGAATATTTACCTTGATAGCCTCAAGGTCATGTTCAAATCTGGATCATATGGGATCAAAAACTAATTCACAAATGGTTAAATCAAAAGAAAAGCTTGATAACATTCCATAGGCCACGTTTATAGCCCTATCTTCGTGAAACTTTGTCAAAATTATGATATTGATGACTTTAAGCGCATGTTTGAATTTTTTTAATCTTGGATCAAAAACTAGGCCAACTGTTTAAATAACAATAATAAAACTCTTGTGCATACAATAGGGGCTGCATTTTTTTTTTAGATGTGCATGAAACTTGGTCAGAATGGTTGCCTGCATCAAATCGGATGAATTTTTATCTGGGTCATGTGATGTCAAAAACTAGGCCACCAGGTCAAATCAAAAAATAAGCTTGTTTGCACCCTAGGGCATATTTTTGATTCTATGTTCATAAAACTTTGTCGGAATGTTTGGTATTATAAAGTCTTGGAATATTTCAAATCTGGGTCACAAGGGGTCAAGACTAGGTCACTGGGTCAAATTAAAGGTAAAGCTTTCACTCTAAAGGATACATTTTGTTCTAACCTTACCGAAACTGTATCAGAGTGTTTCATGAAACGGACAAGTAAAACATGTTTACAGTCTTATAGTGTGTTACTCAGGTGAGCGACCTACTTCGCAAATGCGCGGCTCTGACACTCTGTGCTTCCGATGAATATACCCTTACATATTATCCTTTAATAGATTTACTCACGGGTTGCCATATCGATAAAATGATTTACAATCCCGATTACCGGATTCAGACTTTATTCTACGTTATCCAGATAAATGAAGTTACGTCATTACTTCCGGTTTGTGAGGAAAATCCTTAACTCGAAATTTTTGTTTACCTTGAATAGTTTGTAGACGGATCACCAATCGAAAATGAGAATGAATTTTTCAATAGCGCTCCAACAGAAGAAGACAAAATTCACTGTCTGGTTTTTGTATTTGATGTCAATTTGCTTGAAACTGTAACTGGGAGATACCAGGCAAAGATACGAAAAATAATGGAGCAGATGAGTTTGAAAGGTACTTTTTATCTAATTACCGTTATTGTGCTGTACTAAACTGACAATTTATGATCATCGTAAACATGAAAATTATTGATGAAAACTATAATTCCAAAGGAATTTTTTTTTCACATTTTTGATTTGTATATTAACAAATATATCTTATTTGTGTAATTTTTTCCTTATACAGAAAATTGCACTTGCAATTATTATAACTAAACGGGTGAATGCAAATACCTGTACTTATGAAAATTGAAAAAATACATGGATAGAATTGTAAAGTTATGTTATTGTAATAGTTATTAGTCCATCAAGACTATATACCAGTAAAAGAAATGGTTCTTTTTTGCATATAAAATTCAACTACTTCAGATCAGTTGTGATACAGTTTCTTGATTTTTCACTCCATCGTAAACATGTTTTGCTTCTAGAAAACGAAATGAAAAACGGGTGTTGAATAGGATGCAGTGAAATGAAAGTCAGGTACCCTCATCTTGACGTATTTCAGAATGCGGTCCGCAGCATAAACAACCTACTTTCGTTTTCAAGTAAACAACTCAAAAGCATGCGAATATAAGCATGAAAAGTGTCTTATTTTAAGGAGTGAAATAATGCTCTTTTGGACACCGGTGTAGGCGCAAATGCGTAAAAATTGAAAATGGGATGTATTTATTAGGGAATTTTTTCTACTACACCACGGAATCACAGTTTTTTACCGAATTACAGCTATAAACCCTAGATCTAGGATTTAGCATGTTCATGAAAATAACATACGTTCTACCGAGTTATCTCCAGTTACTATCCAGTTGCTTATCCCCGTAACTATTATTAGTATCTTTTTTTTGGAATTTCAATACTGTATGGGAGAAAGAATTTTAATATTGCATCAGTGTACTAAGCCTATTCATATCACCTTTACCTCCAATGTTACTTGTTATGTTTTGCTAAATGGAAAGAAAATTGTGATTGCTATGCTATGTTGATATTTCTTTCACCGCATAATTCCCTTCTCAAAAACACATGTTTAAATGAAAACGAACATTTTAGTGTGTTCGCTTAGTACAGACGGGAGGTTCAACTGATTTATACTAGCTACGAGCTATTCAATCAAAAGTGAGCAATACATACAAACCTTATATATGTTAACGTAAAAATGGAAAAAGTATGACAACGATGTCAGCAGTTTCGTCGAGGACAATGCCGTAAGGGTGCGGTGTGAAAATGATCATTTGTTTATTTAAATGGTGGACTTTCTTTTGCAGGAATTCCGTACGCCATGGTTCTGACAAAGATTGATCTGTTTGATACATACGTGAGGGACCATGTTAGTTACATTCATCAAAGTTTTAAAGTTGGGAAGGCCGTGGAAGATGCATGCAAGAAGTTTGGCATTCAAGAGAGAAGCATATTTCCTGTCATCAACCTTGTCAAAGAAATTGACATAAAGCCACTTGCAAATATTTTGCATCTCATTGCTATGAAAAATATCCTCGGCTATACACGAGATTTTCTCGACGAGAGACAATAGAATACAAACCGAACATGGTTTATTTTTATCAAAGCGAGTTGTTGGAAGATGTTGTGAGAGTACACACAGTGAATGATTTCTACTTTGCAAAAGTTAAGAAATATTCTATTGTATGAAAATACTCATGAATGCGCGTGTCCATCTTACCTTGGCTATTCACTATTTGTACAGCATTTAGATGAAAAATTTATACCTTAACTCCAAGGCAAGAGTTCTGCAATATTTTTACATAATTTATACAAAATGTATAATATAGCAATCATATTAGAAATTTTGCAGTATCACGTAGAAAACAGTCATATATATTTCACTATATAGGTACTTCTGTAACTTTCGAGATATATCGTTCATACTTTCTTTAAACTGCACAACGCAGAAAATGGATATTATATAAAACATGAAAGTCATACATTGTATAAAAGTCATATATCTGACATTTTATTCTTAATTTCTATGTGTGGAAACGATCATTTACTTAACATAAATGCATTGTCGATAAAACGACCATTATTCTTATTTCGACTTTATTCTTACAATTTAAGGTCCACAAAATATAAAACATGTTCGGCCTTATCCAATTCCTATCTGGAATAAATTGTTTTCGCAAATTATTATAAATTCAACTAATACGAAGTGATATTCATCTTAATTCTACTACATTACATGCTGTGCGTTTTCTTTTACAGTAGAAACTCCGAAAACCGTACCCTGTCCGGACCAAGTTAAAAGTCCGGTTTTCAGAGGATTACGGTTTTCAGAGGATTTTGCACAAATTTCTTAGAGGATATATATATAAATAGTTTTATTTATTTTATCTGAATGTATCATGTTCAATTTTTTTTTATGGTTTTTCTTTTCCTATTTCTGCATTGTATATCTCTGTTATATACTAAAACTGAAATATTTCTAACAGAAAAGGCACACTTAATAGATACTTTTTAATGAAAACTGTTTTCTTTATTGTGGCGACATAAATAGTCTAGCTCCTATTAATCATGGAACATGCATCATGGGACTATCAGTATTTAATGATTAATACCAATATCAATAATGATTATTAAGAATGAGAATATTTTTCATATTGAAAAATATAATTTTATGAAAAATTACCTGTACACCAATTGATCAGTTAACTTCTGCCGATTAAATTAAAATGTTTTGTACTTTATAAGCTTATCTTTTATAGCTAATATACAAAATACAAACACACAGATTAATGTTTTTCACACCTACTTAGATAACATTTGTGCTTGTTAGTTGGTAACCAAAAAATTGTCATCTGCTTGAGATTATGTTTTTAAAATCAATGCAAAGGCATAATACACATAAATTGACACTGTCCGGTTTTCAGAGGATTTTTTATGTACAGTGTTCCTTTATGGCCATCAAAACAATTCAGTTTTCAGAATTCAGAATTTCCGGTATTCAGAGAAGTTTTTTAATTGAACTTAAGAGGGAAAAACCTGGGACTTTGAAAATCGTCCGATTTTCAGAGGATTCCGGTTTTCGGCGTTTCCACTGTATTTATTTGTTACTGACCATGCCCAACGTCCAGCCTAAATATTTAGTTTTAAAGTATATGGAAGCACTACCAACTTAGTTATGGACAGGCAGAATTAACTATTATACATCACTTAGTATGGTTGTAATCTACACGAAGTAATAGTGCTATAGAATATTACGGCTCAGTCTGCCCTTCCAAAACTAATCATTTATTCGTTGCTTAACTAAATATAAAAGATGTTAACATTTTTCACATTTTATTGTATCCGCGCGTCATAAGACCTAAGGCACATGAAAAACACCAATTTACTTTGGGGCGCTTTGGAAATCAATCTTTACATGTTATTTACTTTAGAGACGTATTTAATTCCTGCACTTAACAGAATAATCCAATAGTTTATAACATCATATATTTGTAGTGACTTACAAGCCTCCAAACACAAAATTATTTTGTGTAGTAATTCTTTCCACGAAACAGTTGTTTCCTGTGTTGCATGTGTACTCATTCGAGATGTTGATAAATCTGTTGCAAATCGAACACTTCACTGTAATAGTTTCAAACATTTTTATTGAATAGGTCAAACTGATAACTTGGCGATATGTATGTTAATTTGTAATGTATTTGTTGAAACCATAATTACAATGCTTTTGTGCTTTTTATTTCTAAACGTCCGATTGGACGTATTATGATATACCCTCGGTGTCCGTCAATCCGTCTGTCCGTTAGCAATTTCGTGTCCGCTCTGTAACTCTTGAACTCCTTGAAGGATATAAAAAAAAAACTTGACAAAAATGTTCTCCACTTCGGTACAAAGCGCAAAGCGGATGTTCTTGATGGCTCACATGAAAGTCAAGGACACACTAAGGGGTCAAACGTCATATGAGTGTGCCTCGTGTCCGCTCTGTAACTCTTGAAGGATTTAAAGAAACTTGACACAAATGTTCACCACAAGAGCGTATGTTATTGATGACAAGCTTCAAGGCCAAGGTCACACTTGGGGGTGGGGGTGGGAATACTCATATGAGTGTTTCGTGTCCGCTTTGTAACTCTTGAACTGCTTGCTTCATGAACGATTGTAAAGAAACTTGGCAGAAATGTTCACCACATGAAGACGACGTGCAGAGTGAATGTAATGGTCTGGATGTCTAGCTTTAAAGTAAGGGTAACACATAGGGCTCAAAGGTCTTCGCTCTGTAACTGTTGAACCCCTTGAAGGATTTCAAGAAACTTGACATAAATGTTCACTACATCAATACAATGTGCAGAGTGCACATTCTGGACGGCTAGGTACAAGTTTAAGGTCACACTTAGGTGTTAAAAGTTATACGTTCTGGTGTTTACTGCTCCGCTTTGCGGTTTTTTTTTCTTCAGCTAATAGTTTTGAGCAGTATAAATACACTACCTAAGTAAGTAAAACTTGTAAAGTTTTAATAGACTGTTTGTCATAGCAGAATGACAAATATCATAGTATAACAATACCTTTCTTTAAAATCATATTCCTTGTTTCACGAATATTTACTTTCATTTGTTTTACAATAATCGTTCAATATATATATATATATATTGTTTTGTAATTCTTCTGACGAGGTTTTGGAAACAATTATATCATTTGCTTACACCAGTAAAAATATATCAAACTTTTTTCATCTTTTCTTTGGATGTCTCTTCTAGTATAACATTTTTAAGATCTTTTACGAATAAAGTAAAAGAAAAGGGAGTTATACACTACAGTAAATAATTTCTCTCTCACACAAAGCGTACGTGATTATTTTTCACTGAGAACATTCACAAACAATACACTATGTTTAATAGACTTACGCATTATTTGATACATGGAAATTAACCCTTATCATGACTGATTCTGACTCTGCGGCCAGTAATTTGAATAACATGAATATTTGACTTTGATCTTAAAACATATTGCTTTATTCAATTGTTTTAATGAACACCATCTATGATTGACATTTCCTACTTGTTTGATATCCTGTACTAAGAGTAATGATTATCACTTTTAATATTACTAAACAATATGGCTTTATTATTTTTGCTTGTCACTTGACTTCCTTCCCTGAATATTTATTATTTTCATTGTTGTTACATTAACACTTTTTGTTATTTCAAAAATGTCATTCAGTTAACTCAGTATGTCAAATTTTGAGAAAGGAACAAGTTTATTTTAGTCCTAGACAAAATAAGATGATAACTTTGTGATACATAGATAGATATAGAACAAAAGCTGTCGGAGGACAGCAACGCTCGACTATTCAACAGCCTTGACAATTGAATGAATACAAAAGTAGAAAAAGGGGCATAATTTTGTAAACATTGGAGAAAGGGTTATGGAACCTTCACAGTGCTTATCAGCTCATAAAGTGAACAAGTGCGTGAAGTTTCAATCCTTTCTCATAAGTGGATACTGAAATACCAGCTTACATACAAAAACTTAACCAAAAACTGCTAAGTCGAAAAAGTGGCATAATTTTGAAAAAATGCAAAGTAGAGTTATGGGACCTACACAGTGCATGTCAGATCATGACAGTGAACAAGTGTGTGAAGTATCAATCCATTCCCATTAGTGAGTACTGAGATACCAGCTTACATACAAAACCTTAACCAACAATTTCTAAGTCGATAAAGGGGCCTACTTTTGTAAAAAAAGCAAAACAGAGTTATGGAACCTGTGCAATATAGGTCAGTTTATCACAGTAAATAAGTGTGTGAAGTTTCAATTCATTCCCACAAGTGGTTACTGAGATACCAGCTTACATACAAAACCTTAACCAAATCGGGACCGACCGACGCCGGCGCCTGTGTGAGTCCAATAGCTCTACTATTCTTTGAATAGTCGAGCTTAAAATGAAAATAAGTACTTTTGTCTATTAAGTTTAAAGGTTTTGTGATAGACATTAATTAGAAAATACTTTGTGATACTTGGCAGTTGTTTTATATTGGAATTGTATTCCGCAAACGAGTGCTACGGAAATTAATCCGCTTGTTGCTGCGACAAGGGAATGCCAACTCTTACATTTTTAATTGTTAAAGACTGTGATGAACTGTGTGAATTGTTAAAAAACCTTTGTGTAAAGTTTTATGACGTTTAGAACTGTGACTTACAAATTCTGCATCTGTCTTTTGTTGTCGTTGGAAATAAAACTGACTGTGTGGACTCAACGCTGAAGACGTCTTAGTAAATAAAACCACAAAACAACAGAACTCCAACATCACCAGCATCCGTACTAATTTAATTATCAACAGTTCTATTAATAGCGCACATAATATTTAACTTACTTCAATTTCAACATCGATAGTTTGATAACAAAATGCTCAACAAACAAAAATGTGAAGGTTTATAATAAAAAAGGTCATTATAACAGTAGCCATATCTGGGATTTTGTTTTCACCTCTTGTGGCTGCGCGCCTCATGAGATTCGGACTGGCAATATCCACCCTTGCCAGATATTATACAAAGCAAAACCTGTTTTATAAGTTCACGTTTCATTTGCATTTATGTTAGCGCATGTAATGTCATTTTGGCTGGTATCAAATAACGAATTATCGAAAACAAGTTCATCCAAAAAGAAAAAGAAAAACAAAAAAAAAAAAAAAAAAAAAAAAAAAACTTCTAATGCTATTTTCGGATGTTTTCCTTAATGTGACATATTTTTCGAGAAATGAAAAGAGATTATTTTATAATATTCTTTTTAATTATCAATATTAATTCAAAGAACTTTCTCTACATGATACACGTTCCATGTTTTATATGAGCAAGTGTATTAATTTCTTTTCGTAAGAGAAACATTAATTCCATCTGTCAGCGGAAGCATTTTTTTCTACTTAATTGAATGCTTATAGTGTGCCAATATATCAGAAAAAATGTGACATTTGATGGCATTTTCTGTTAATGCTCGGATGTAAGTACAAAAGTGGTCATTAGAATCAAACATGTAATTTAAAAAGGGCTGTCGCCTTCTAGGGTTCCTCATTACAGTATACTGAGATCAAAGGTCAAATGAGTGCATTTACAAATAAACTATGCCCCAATGTCATTTTGCACTGTTATATTTTCATAACCACCTAACCTAAACTGGGTTAAATATTGTGTCTCAAAGCCCTTTAGTATTGTGTTGATAAAATTGAAAATAATATAAAATAATATATTATAAATAATATATCTGGGAAAAGTGACATGCGTATACTTGACATGTTTTCTAATCTTTATATTCGGATCAACTGCAGAAACGTTTTGGTACTGTCGTATCCTAGGGTTATTTTAATGTCATTTCAAACTCACAGACATATCAAAGGTCAAATCTGAACTTTAGGAAACGTACTTCTGACGTATTAAAGATAGCAAAATAGCGCGTATATTAATAATATACTCAACAACTTTTCTAAATCCACACATTATTTTTTTCCTTTTACCTCTGTCAAATTTTGACAGATTTGAATGAATCTTAAATTACACGATTTTATTATAATGAAACATAACAACGATCATAGCCTGAAGTAAATTCATTTAATCGTAACGGAAACAATTAGGTAACCACTAAATTAAAAGTCACATAACTGGTAAATTCCAAATCACGGCAGTGCACTTTGCTCCTATAATTTTATGAAATTCATATTATTATACAATGTATACTGAATGTTCAACTACGTTTAGCTGAAATGGAACATCCGTTAATATTTAAAAATGAACATGTTAATTTTATATCAGGTTTGTGACGTCAATATTGACACCACATGAATGGTTGACATGGAATCAAGAAGTACATTTACCTCAATAATTATCAAATTTCGAACAAAGATATGACAGAAAAAACAAAGGTTGACGAAAAACTTTAACCTTATAAATAACCTAAGTATAACACCTTGGTGACCATGACCTCGGGTAGAATGGGATATAATAAGATATAAGCAATGGAAACAAAGAAAAACAAAGGTTTCCGAAAAAACTTTAACCAAGAAAGCTCACGCCGACGCCGGGGCGAGTAGAATAGCACCCCTATTATCAGAATAGGGGAGTTAAAACAGAATATGCAAAAAAATGATGAAAAGTTTTGCATTAAGAAATACGCACTTGTCCTTTTACGGAATAATATTGCACCGCATATGTGGCAAAAAATCTCAACTGCAGAACTCGTGCATATTTCTCAACACAAATGTGATATTTTTTAATATACACTTGCAGAATAGTATCCTATTTCATGACAAGATAATATTTATAATCCCTTGGACATTGAAATATTGGCTGTTTGGTTGTTTGATGTATCTGAGGACCTCTTGGAGTTTTCACACGAGAAGAACTTCTTGAAGTGGTTAGTGTACAATGCAGGTAATATAACGTTGAAGATCACACATGAGTACTGGATCTTACCTTTCGGATGATGATATGATGCAGTTGCAGGTTAGTATCGTGCTGTAACAATATCAATTTTGTAAATAGTCGGAAGCTCTCCGCCAATCGAATTCCTTAATTCGCTGTTCACAGTAGAAAATCAGCTGTTTGGTACAATATCAAAATGTTCCGTAAAATATCTGCCGATTTTATGCAACTGACTGTGGCTACTGCACGAATTGTGTCATGAAAGTGTTAATTGTAATTATGTCGTTTTATGTTTTATTTGAATTAATCTTAGAATTTAGGTCATATTCCTTATGTTGAATTTAGTGATTTTATAAAATACATTCAGGTGTTAAAGCGTTTTGTTACAACTTGTCCGATATTGCAACTAGAGTGTGTTTCTTGTAGGACCTGAAGACTGGACGAAGTTACTAGAGACACAACTCGTACTTACTGGCGAAGGAGGAAATGGAAAGATACTATTATACTTTCCTGTGTAAAAGGCAGATCAGTTAGGACGTTCATAGGCGTTGAATGTGCATATAATATTGTGATGATATATAACGTATATACAGCTAAATAAAACTGATTCAGAAATTAACCTCAAAGGATTTTGTTTGTAAGTGGCAGATGTTGTGATAAAGATTTTTTAGATTGCATTTCTGTAAAATTACTACAGGTTTCTTTTTGCAAACAGTGTGGAAATGTCATTTATTTTTAGATGAAATTTTATCTTTACACCGAGGAGGCATTTTAATTTTTTTTTCAAATTTCTTTTAAATGCCCTTATGATTTTTTTTAAAGTTTTATTTGGAAATTGTAGAAATCCTCAACATCTCGCAAATTACTGTGTGTGATTTAAACAGCCAATTTCTTGTTATAAAATGATTTATTATTAACTGGAGGAGACTGGAAATGTTCAGCACTCTGCTAGAGGTGAAACATACAATCTAGCCCGCCCGTTAGTTCAATAGGGAGTTCAATAGGGAGATCTAAAGATATACGGATCGCGGGATCGTGAGTACGATCCCCGGGCGGGGTGTATGTTTTCCGAGACGATTTGGTTGTACGTTTAAGGTCACTAAATTTAGATCACATGCCCCTTACCATTGTGGGTCGGAAACCTCATTTGGGGTGTAGAATATTTTCCTGCAAGCAAGCTGTCGAGCTGGGTTACGAAGGTAAGAGGTTCTACCTAAGTGCCATAATGCCCGGAGGCGTAACTGTGGATTCCCCTACCATCAGAAGCGTGAAGCCGCTTAATGACCTGAATAAATCCTAATGACGTTAAGCCTAACAAAAATTAGTACCAAAGAAATGAATTAATCACAAGCACTATGCTTTCTGAAACATTATGTAGTCGGTTAAACGAACGTTCAAGTTCAGACAACTAAATAAATACTCAGAAATGCCGTTGTATTGATCCTCAGTTGGTCAAGTGATGTAATCCATTTCGATCAACACGAATATCTTCAGACTTAGTTGACCTGGTAAAATGTTTAAAAAAAACACGTACGTTTACATTAAACGAACATACTCTTCAAGTCATCAGCACAGCCCTCAACACACAAATATGCAAATAACGGAAGCAATGCCAAAGAAAACATTCATACACCTTGAAATAAAATCAGTCAAATCCTTTCACCAAGCAGTTAATGATCAAACGCAAGAATATAAGCAAGCGGGTAAAGTGTGATTTGTACCCGTAACAACCCTAACAAACACAACGTAGCAAAAATGTACGTGTATGATTTGCATTTTAAAGTAAAAGCAAGCTTCCGATGGATTTTGAATGCGTTTTACAGGCTTTCACAACTTATCATTTTCATACATTCGCAGGAGAGATAGTAGAGATATTTTATTTGATCATGCTTTAATGATAACATGAATATCTGATCAATATCTTCAACTGTTTAGAAATCCCGACGACATTAATGATTTGCTTTTATCATTGGATATGAAAATTGTTGAAAGTAAACTCCAAGAAAATTTAGATAAAATCGAAAAATGGCGTTATTCAAACAACATACTGTTACACCCATCAAAAACAAGATGTATGCTAATATGTACAAAACACAGGAAACGCAATTGCAGCAATTTGAACTTGACTATTGGTGGATCTATCATAGAAAATGTAACAGTTTAATGCATATATTTTGTCTGTTTTAGATTACTGCTGTACAATTTGGTCTACATGAAGAGGCTCATTAAATAAGATTTTTGCACTTCAAGGAAGAGTTGCTAGAATTGTTTTAAACAAAGAACTGCAGACAAGTAAATCTGAAATGTTAAAAGAACTCGGATAGATGAAATTTTCTGATCGATGCAAATACCATACTGGAGTAATGATATTTAAAACTACAAAACATCTGGTACCATCTTACATATCTGATATTTTAACATTTTCCAGCAATGAAATTTATGGCCTTAGATCAGTTGTACATAATGATATTTTAATACCTAAATGTCGCACGAATTATATGAAAAGATAATTTGGCTATAATATTGCTAAGGTATGGAACACCATTCGTAGTTTGGATTCACTTACTTCTTTCAAAAGCAAATACAAAAAATGCTTATTAGGATCTGAATAAGCTACAACTATTTTTTTCTGCAATTGCTGTTTATTTATTTTCTTTTAACAGATGAATGCATATCTGAGTGAGTTTACTTTTTTATGATTGTATACATAGTTTTTTCTAATTAAATGGAGTGTTTGTCAAGAGTGAAAGCTGTATTTAGATGTTTATCATTCAAATTATGCCTTATATTATAATTAGATAATTAATTTTAATCTATTTTTGTGTGTTGAACTGTTTTATTAATATTATAGAAGACCACATTGAAACTTAATATATTTAATATGTTCTAACACTGTTATATATCTTTATAGATTTCATATTCGTAAAGATCTTTAACCTCCGTGGTACGGAAGATGAATTTAACGTCATGATCGCATTTAAGAAGCGTTTGAATATAAGTACAAGATCCGAACAGGCCAAGTACATGACGTAGTGCTTATTCGGGTCTAGATACCAATTCTCTGCTGTGATAGTTCTTGCAGAGCGTACATGTTCGTTCCATTGCGTCTATTTGCATACATATAAACCCTAAATTCATTTGAATTTATGAACTAGACACGGATATATGTTGGGCAGATGCTTGAGTGAAGTTTGCGTTATTGCCTCAGGTAGATCGGTTTTCTAATCTGACAACCTGACATTTGAATTTATATACAAGAGACAAAATCAAGTTTGCCAGATGCTTGCATTAAGTTTGTCGTAAGTTTGCTTTATTGTCTCAGATCGGTTTATCAATTCAACAACAAAACAAAAGTCATTTTCCAAGTAATTGGACTGAGTGCTTGCTCATTGCGTGTTCCCTTGGGAGCTTCGGGTACATTCAATTTAACATAATAAAAGTTAGCTTAAGTCGGTGCTCGTGGAGGGGAATGAGGTGTGTTGCACATTTCACTACCTCTCATGAATATTCTCAATAAAATAAAAGTCTGCTATTATGTTGTTTGCGTTCTATGCTTCCAAAGGATGTTTTCACAGATTGTATTTACAATACCAAGAAACATGAGATATACCACGTACATTTCAGAAAAATACTTAATAGGATATAAGATAATTCAGCGTCCGACTTAGCCTTTTCAAGTGCTAACATGAAACATCCTGTAAAACATGTTTAAAACAACCATTCTTTTTAGTATTTGCTACTCTTTACATTAATGTTAACATTTTTGCTCTGCATATTACTATCTACACGTTATCTAAAACTTCAAATCTTGTTAAAGCATACAAAAACAAAAACAAAACTGATTTATGTTATGTTCAGATGACAATAAATGGAACTCATTATATTGCATCATAGTTTGCTATTATATCGCCTGGATGCGTTTTGTGCGTCAAAAGGATTGTTAAATATATATATTTTTCAATCCCTAGGGAAGTACACATATATGTGGCAATAAGTGTATTTATTTCTTATATTCTGACAAGAATCCTGAATTGTGCCGGTGCACCAGGAAAACATAAAACATCCAAAGCAAAAACATCAGCGATCAATATGTAGTATTAGAAGATATAGGAAACTTGTCCAGCGCAGTCAATCGGCACGTCCGTCAAAGATTTCAAACGTCCTGGATTAAAGAAGCGGCGTGACATGTGTAAGGTCGAAGCGGCTTTTCAGTAAACGTTATCATTCTCGATGCAGGATAAACTACGAAGCATTTAACAAAAAGAGCAAGTGTCAAATAAGTTTATCACTACGCCAAATGAAGGTAAAACTGTATATCGAAATAGATTTGAAACATAATAATGATACTTAAAACGAATACATTAAAATAAGGCGGAGTGCAATTCTGAAAGTATATTACTTTCGTACGACTTGCAGACTCCATGTGACTGAAAACCTGGAGGTCAATAGGAGTGTCATCCGCCCTTCAGTCAGTCCACCGTTTGTCTGTCCTCACTCAGTCCGATGTCTATCCACTATCCAAAAGTAGATCCTGCGTTAACCTGAAAAGTATGTAAGTTAACTAAAATAAATAGTACGGCGTATTTTATTTGTTCGTCTGTCTGGCTGTATTTTCCCGTATATTTGAATGCACGATATTTTTTTATGAAACCTTTTATATTGATATAAAGCAGTTTTAGAAATTTATTTGTCAATCTGTCGATCAGTCAGTGACAGCAGATCGATACAGTGAGTACTTTTAAGTAATTTCTTTTTGCTTCCATGAAAACTTACATACTTAAATTTCAATGTAGATACCTAGAACCTAATTTCATTGTGTTTGTTTGCCCGCCTTTTGTCAGTCTTTTGATTACCCAAAAACGTTTGATTATAATTTTAAAAGTACATCATATTCATTTATGAAGTGTGAACATGCTGTTACGTTAACATGTATGCAAAATGGAGCATATACAGATTTATTTTTTGCTATATTAAAAATATACAGTTGCTTTTAGAAATAAAATGAATACCTGTAATGGAGTGTAAGTGCTCTGTAGTAGTCTTCTTGTCTCGGATGCATGTTATGCTTTGACTGCAAATCTCAGGTTGGCGGGTCTTATTTTTATAAAATGTAAAGTGGCCGTTTTGTCATTTCGGTTTGGCATATTGTTAATCTTATTAGTACTTAAACGCATTACATTCTTACATATGAATGGTAATTATGTCATTGTCAAGGGGTCCCTCGGTTCATTTTCGCCGCGTTTTCTGTATACTAAGAATAAGTTGAATTCCCTGATGGTCTAATGCTTATCATTATTTCCTTCAGTTTGGCAAAATTTCCCGTCAACAATCTACCACTTTTAATACTGAAAAATGGCACCGAATGTCTATGGAGCGCCTGTAACTCCTTTTACATGTACTTATTCAAATCTTAAAATAATGCATTTAACGTGACATGATCCTATAACATATATGCACTAAGTTACCTGTCACCGATAAGCCATTTGCATTGTGAAGAGTAACTCAAGCTTTTAAAAACAGAAGGACTGGTTACTCAATTTATTATGTAATCGTGTCACGACTTCTAAGGCTATTTGATGTTCGTTACTTACCGGCACGTATCTGCATATAAGAATAAAACTATTTTCTACTATGACCTTGACAGGCGGCAGTAATGCAATACGTAGATGTAGCACAGAAATGCTCCATCATTATTTTCCTATTCATTATTAGGCTGGTCGTTTTAATTTTGGGGTTGAACTAGTTACAACATAAACATTCTGGCGAAAAACAAACTGTGTGTAAGGAAATGAAACACAGAAAATGTCATCAAAATATTACAAACACATCAGTTTTAAATATCAGGAAAAAAAGATATTTCAAGTTTTCCGGCAAGTACTAGTAGACTACATTTCGTATTTGACCACGTTTGGTGTCGACATTCAGAACATAAGTGTCAAAATTCATAACATAAACTTTCTTATACATACTCCTATATTTTTGAAACAAAATCATCGGTGTTGTAGCTTAAGGGGTTTTGAACACCAAAAATGTCTATCTCATAGCCAGAAACAAGAAATGAAACATTGAAAGGGGACTCGTAGATCAACAAGAGCTGTCCGAAAGACAGCGCGCTCCACTATTCGGCGACTTGACAGTAAAATGAATTTATATTTCAATAAGAGACCTCTACTTTAAAAGGAAAAACACCAAGATGTAAAAAGACCCTACTACTCAGAGAGGTTAAAAATAAAGTATGGAAGGGTAACATTCTTTATTTTGATGGAATTAAATCATATCAGAAATAAACAGTCCAAGAAAGTACATACACATAAAGTATAAGGACTTTGCTAAACTCAGATTTTATTTATTTCCACCACCAAAGTGATATGTGAACAAAAATGATAAAAAAGTCCTTATTGCTGGTTGTCCTTGTATTAATCTTCTGATTTCGTTGATGCATGTCACAAAGTTTAAATAACACTGTATGGAGCTGAAATGTGTTAAGAAACAATTAACAATTTTATAAAATAGTTAATTATATTATAGGACCAGATTACCTGACACTCGTAAAACTTCATCAGCAAATTGGCCGACTAACTTGCATAGTTCTGATATCTTGTGGTACTGTTATATTTAGTGCAAATATTTTATACACCTCTGAGGGAAAATCTATAATATGTTTACATATAATGAATAGATGAACAACATTGTTAGAAATCTTATAGGTATAACCTGTTTATTTATAAATGCCATTGAATCTATCTACACATGCCGTGAAGTATTTAAATATCAAACGATATACTGCGAAGACCATAAGTGAGTTACGATATGTATGCATTTTTGGTATGAACAGGAAACTGTATGTCTGTATTAATTCGCTAACCTGAATAAATAACTCCAATATGTTGTTATTTATGCGAAGGAATACAATAGCAAACTTTACGTATGCTACTTAGACGGCCGCCAAGCGTTTGACCGTGTTCGGCACGATGGCGTTTTATACAAGCTCTTAGAAGTTCAAATAGACAATACATCATTCTTGGCTTTTAAAGAAATGTACAGAAATATTTCTAGTCATGTTAGGAATCAGGGATATATATCTGACACATTCTCAATTCTCAATTCTCCAGGGAACCAGACAAGGAAGTAAATGTTCGCCCATGCTGTATCTTTTGTTTATTAATGGTCTTATTAATGAATTAGAAGTAAGTAAACTTGGGTTTTGTATGTTTAACAGTGACATTAGTTCACCAACGGTGGCAGATGATATGATTCTAGTGTCATTCTCAAAGCATGGACTTGAAGAAATGTTATCAATCTGTAACAACTACTCTTTGAAATGGCGCTTCGAATATAACGGTAGAAAGTGTGGAATCATTGTATTTAATGAAAATATTCCTGGAAATAGGAATCATAATTGGATGCTTGGTTCGCAAAAAATAGAAGTAGTAGATAACTACACACACCTTGGTATTGACTGTAACAAATCTCTAAACCTGAAGAAATCTATACAAGATGCATGTGTGAAATTGCGAGGCACAATCTTAAGTGTTGCAAATAGTGGTCTTCACCCTAGTGGTCTAAATCCGCTTACATCAAAAACAATTAATGAGTCAATAGTAATTCCAAGAGCGCTTTATGGGTGTGAATTATGGAACAGTTATACAATCAGTGATATGTCTGAACTGGAAAAGGCACATCGGTTCTGTATAAAGCTCATTCAGTCATTTCAAAAAAGCACAAATACAAACTATACATTATCTGCCTTAGATATGTCTACAATGGAGACTTTGATCCACTATCGAAAATTGACCTTCTTAGGACAGCTGTGTCGATTACCTTGTAAATATCTGGCAAAAATCGTTTTTGTCAACCGTCTGTTCAGTTTATTAATAATGACAGACAGCGCTTAGGTTTTATACCTGACTCCTACAGACTGTTACAGAAATACAGTCTCGTGCATGTATTAGACAACTATGTAAGAACTGGTGAGTTCCCTTCAAAACAAACCTGGAGGTACTTTTTACATAAACACGTTCTGTTACCTTCAAAGCAGACGGCAATTGAAAATTTATATCAACAGAGACCCTCCGCAATGAACTATCTACCAAAGGTCGGTAACGCGAGTGTATTTTGGTCACTTGCCGTAAGTGTCCCAGAATTACGTCCCATGTGTCATGTTGCGGCGTCTTTGATAGGGAAGACAATGTCACGAAGATTCGTTGAACGTTGTCCTATATGCACCAATCTGTTTGAAAACTTAATTGACCACGTAATGAATTTTTGCCCAGAAACAAATGTAGCACGTACCTCTCTATGGAATCGTATGATTCACTCCGGTGGAATTAAGTCTTACAAATCATGGATATCGCAGACACGCGACAGTCAGTTGGATTCATTCCTTACTTTGTGCGCAGACAATGTGAGAAATGGAAAATTTAATTTTCTAAAAGTGATTTACTCATTATTCAAATGTATATTTAATGGATAGTATGAGCTGTTATTAGGTAGTCGGAGAGACATTCTAGAATGCTTTATATCAGTTACGTTTTAAATTAAACGTATTTATTATATGTATTATTGAAAAGACTTATGTTAATATCAATCTCTTGTATAGATCTGATTTAAGTATCATATCATAAATACCTAGTATAAATACTTATTAATATTCTAAATTAATTTCTGTGCATATCATGACTGCTCAAAATGCTGAAAGTTAAGCAACGCTTTAATAATTCGTTATCGCGAAATGTATAGCACTCAAGTTAAGTGTAATGCAATTAACTGGGATATGCATCACTATTTTCTTTATATATTATCTAAATCGTATTTGATTTCAGCCATATCTATTGCTGTCTAAATACTTTCGATTTCGATTTAGACATTACTATAGAACTTGTGGTGTAACTATATACTTAACAGTGAACATAGGACTTTCCTAGTAGTTTTATTTCGATTATCTACTAGGAAAATCAAAAATGTATAACTCTGTCAGATACGATACGATAACCAATGATATCTGTACTTATTTGTGATTTAAATTTAGTGTGTATGTATGCATTAGAAAATATTCTCGTGTAATACACTGATAATTGATTTTCCTTTTAAATTATTTTTAAGGAGACTTATATTTTGTAAATAATGTTTGATATATATTATATAATTACCCGTGTTAATGATAATTGGATTTGTTCTACTGGTATATCAAAATGTCTGTCTGTAAATATTGTCGAATGTGTATGTGTGTGTGTATATATGTTCAGCTCTTCATGTATATTGAAGGAAATAAAGTATCTATCTATCTATCTCTAAGAGTTGAGCACCATAGGTCTATATTTCAAGAGTTAAAATCAACACTGATGCCATTATATCTGTCGTTATTTACATATTATCAAAGATTAAATCACAGTCTCGTTTACTGCTGAACATCAGATAAGCACAATGTTTATCAAAACAGAAGTATTGCCAATGAAAAGAAATATGTATGGTTTTATTATCTGAATGATAGGTTTCAAACACACAAGTTGTGTAATTCTTAACTTCCTCACTGATGTATATGTGGTCTATCAAAGACTGATTGTCTGTGGTTACTTCAGTAATGCATTGTCTACAATGAAGTATATCTTCAATAAAAGATTTCCTTTCATGTACATTCACATTGAAATCATCCAAAACAATGAAAGGGTGCTTTTTTCTTGTAATACTGAGTACATTTAATACAGAAACTGGCATAGCTGTGATGATGATACTTTGGGAGAAACATATACAGCCACAACTGAGAGAATTGGAATATCTGTAAGATTACATTTTACTTCTAGATGAACCCATTCTATGTATGCATTTCCTGTATGTATACAATGGCAAAAGCACAGGATAACTGGGATGACAAAGATCTGTATGAATTGTGTCTTGTTTTTAAGAGTTCAATATCTTCTTTTGTATGCTCTGAATTTCTTAACCTGTTAAGGAGTTCTGCAAACACTTTAGAGTCCTTTTGACGTATGTTCAAACATCTTGAAGTTTTCTTTCCATAGATTTAAGGCAAGAGGTCCATAATCATGACATAAATCTTAAAAGATCCAACCATGAAAGACCGGTTTAAGTTGAAAGAAATCACCGACAGCCAGCAATGAAATCCCTCCAAAAAGTCCTTTGGACCCCATTATTTGCTGTAAACGCCGGTTGACAAAAGAAAATAAACGGTTGCCTACCATAGACACTTCGTCTATAATAATGAATTTAACTTCAGCAAATCTTTTCCGCACTGAATTCAAAGAATCGCTAGACAGTGGCTTATAAGAAAAACCTTGGTAAGCTGGAATGTTGAGTAAAGATTGAATGGTATTCCCTTTTATAAGATAGGCTGCTTTCCCTGTTGGTGGAGCAAGAAGTACTTTTGGTTCATCCGGATCTGTACCAGGTCCACAGTTCTACCATCTTATAAGACCTTGATATAGGACTTTAATGACAACTGTTTTACCCACACCTGCACCACCAGTCAGAAATGCATAAAGTGGCTTTTGGGAAGTTTTAGCATGGTGAAAAATATGTAGAAAGAATTTCATCTGGTCAACATTAAGTCCTCTTGCAAGCTGCATGTACTCTTGATCACACATATAGTTCCTAATAATTTCAGAATCAGGAGCTTTTTTCTAAACTCAAAGATGGGTAACCTTTGAAATCATCTGACAATAGAGCCAACACTTCATACTCTTCACTTTCTATTTGGCCAGCTGCTTCATCTTTCTCCTCTTGTGCAAGATTTTCCTGATTAACATAAACATTGCCATTAGACAACACATGGGAAGGCAAAGATTCAACATCTTGAATAGCTTGGTCAAGTTCAGTAAATCTGTGGTTATACTCTTTCATCTTGCTTTGAATATCATGTGTTTTGGAAACTTCACAGAACTGCAGAGTATATGAATCATTTTCTCCAATGATTTTGCATTCCGATCTCCATGGATTGAAAAGCAGGAACACTTTTCTAAAATAATTCTCTTGGTCCATGTCTTGATGATACCTAACATACCTGATAACAACCTGCTTATGTCTTCTTCTTTAAGAATTTCCATCTGACAGTCTATATGTTTCAGTGTCATTCATTTCATCTCCAGTATCTGATTCATCTGCTTTATCTGCTGTCTTTCTTTTGTAAACAATTTTGTATTTGGAAGCAAAATCAGCTAAGCATATATTTTCTAGTAATATGGATCGTTCTGAATATCTCTGAATTATATTTGTTAGCTTCAATGTCTGTAGACTCATCTGGAAGATTTTGTATAATGCTGTTGTTTTTCAAAAGGATAATCCTGTCTTCTGGTGGCGATGTGTTCACAAATACAACATCTCGTGATGATTGTTTCAATGGCATTTCCAGAATAAAATACACTGCTTCCTGTGCTGATACTTCCACATGGTTTAAAAACTTGTACCCAATAGATCTGACTTGTTGCTGTATATCCTTATTTCCATTTCTAGCTACTTGTGTAGCATTGTACAAAAGATTGCTCATACCCCTTTGTGCTTTAGCAATGTATGACACAATATATACCGCACAAGCATAGGCATCAACAACAAACTGTACATCTATATTTGCTCTCCATGCCTGTAGAAGGACTTTGTTGTAACTGTTTATACGAGTCTCATGAACATCTCTTTGAAGAAACACTTGTTTTCTATTTATAGAGGATCTAACAGCATTTATATACTGTGCTTTGTTTAAACCAAGTGACAACAGGAACTCCTGGAAATTCATAGACAAGTTTTTCTCTGTCTTGAAATCATTTAATTTTTTAGGCATTTCCTTCCAGTGTTTGCTACATTCTTCTCTGTCAGATGGAGAAAGACCATCATCTAAAGGCTCTAAAATGCAAGTTTCTGGCATTGGTGGGATGGGGAAACCAAATCTACAAATGTTTTGACCTTTCTTCTTACAAGTTCTAGAATGACTATGCTCCTGTAGAGGAATAAGATCTTTAATTGTTGGATCTCGTTTACAAGTGCTGTGAGCATGAATGTAGTCTAGTATTTGTTCTTGGGCTACTTCAGAGAATCATCAAATTTCGGAGCCTGTTTGACTCAAACTAGCATATGTATATGCGAGGAACTCAACTTTCTAAAAGTAATTTTCAACAGTTCCAACAGGTGAAGCTGATATGAGAAGTATGTTTGTAATTAACTTTTTAACTTGATGCTGAAAATGTCTTGCACATGTCACTGGATCTTTGCGTATTAGTTCAGATTTTGGAAGAAGGAAAGGTTCAATACTTCCTCCGTTGACAAAGTCTGACCATGGACAGTTTCTGACAAAATTTTCAGCAAATGAACCCATCTTGTCTCAGCTGAGGAAAAAGACCTAAACCAGGTTGAAATACCTAGTAACTGAAGCATCGCAAAAATATCTTTTTTAGTTTTTACCCAATATGGTGGCGATCCTCTCAAATCTTTCAGTATCTTGTAACCTTTATCATGCCTGCATAATTTCATCAGATTTTCAACAGACTTCAACTCTCCTGCTGTCTTTTCTTGATTATTTTTAGTTTTTCTAAGAACTAAACTAGATTAATTTTGAATATGTAGAGCTTGTAATTTTGAAAATTTAAAGATGTTGGGTATGTGACCTGCAGCACGTCTGTCTGATCTTCTTAGTTCTGACTTGCATATGTTGCTGTAAGATGCCTGTGTGCTTGTTTGTCTTTTCTGCCCACAAAATATTGTTGGGAAAGATAATTCCTCAGAAAATTTATCCAGAAAGATACTGACAGGTTTGTTTCCTTCAGCTGGTGCAAAAGACAACACAGCTGCTGAGTCTTCAGCAAGTAAATCCTGAGGCTGCATCAAAGTGTCAAGAGTTCTCCAGGAATGATGTCTAATTCTTGTTCATCCCATTCATCTTTTTTTTCCTCTGTGTTTGTATCTTGGGCTTCACAATCTGTATTTTCCATAGACATACACTCCCAAGACTCATCTACTGATATCCCTTCTTCCCTGTACAACTGACTCGAACTTACAAGATACCTTATAGCCTGTTGAACTTTGTTTGGTCCCACATTTTGAAATGTCATGTGGTGTTTGTTTGATATTCTTCTTTTAAATTTTAATGGTATGCAGTCATTTTCCGAAACATTTCGAGGAAGACGTGTAATGGTAGTGTTTACATCTGAGGGAACATAACAACATTTCCTGTAAGACTTATTTGGCCTCCTCTAGGTAATTCATGCAACATCATGAAAGGTATTCTAGAAGCTATTAGTCTCTCGTCTAAGACGGTAAGATCTAAACAATGTCGTTTTTCTGGAAAAGATATATTACTTCTTGAGAGTGGTGAAATACCATTTTTTTTTTACATAAGAATCACAAGTATGGCACATCCATTTCTTACCTTCAGCACTGATACTTCCAGTAGCAACTAATTCTTGTAAAATACTTTTAGGAATATGCATATTTGACGGCAGCTAAACACTTTCTCTATACCTGGTTTAGTCACAACAGATGCAAATATAAGATGGACCTTTTTCTACAAGCTCATAAAAAGACGAGATAATGTTCTTTTCCTTGTCAAGTTTGTTTGCAGCTTTCCTTTTGTGTTCCATTTTAAGAAATTGGGTATCACTTCTTTCAACTGATTTTTCTCCTTTTCTCTGTACTGATTGTTTGTGTCTTCCCTTTTTGTTTTATTTTCAATCTCTCTGTATTTGTCATCTTTTCATTTCAACTGTTTTTGTTCTCCTTTTCTCTGTACCGATTGTTTGTGTCTTCTCTTTTTGTTTTATTTTCATTCTCTCTGTATTTGTCATCTTTTCTTTTTAACTGTTTGTGTGTTTTCTCCATATATCTATTGTCAGTATTTTCTCTTTTTTTTGCATTTTCACTCTCTCTGTATTCATCATCTTTTCTTTTTAACTGTTGTGTCTTTTCTCCATATATCTGTTGTCAGTATTTTCTCTTTTCATTGCATTTTCATTCTCTCTGTATTCATCATCATTTCTTTTTAACTGTTTGTGTCTTTTCTCCATATATATGTTGTCAGTATTTTTTCTTTTCATTGCATTTTCATTCTCTCTGTATTCATCATCTTTTCTTTTTAACTGTTTGTGTATTTTCTCCATATATCTGTTGTCAGTATTTTCTCTTTTCATTGCATTTTCAGCCTCTCTGTATTCAAGAACCTTTCTTTTAAATTGTTTATGTTCCTTTTCCTTACGTCTATTATCAGGATTCTCTCTTTTCCTTTTATTTTCTGTTTCTCTATACACTGCAGACGCTCTTTTCTGTTTCATTCTATGTGAGCGCCTTTCTCTCTTCATTGGACTATTTGTTTTTGTGATATATTTTCTTTCGGTATATTCTTCACAGGCCTGTTTTTTCATATTTCCTTATGAACAAAAAATCATATCTTCACTCTTGCGTTTCTTTATTAATCTGTGTGATTCTGTCCCTGCTGTTGGTCCTAGCTTGTGTAAGTCTTTTTCGTATGTGTTTTCAAGCAAAATTTGATTATTTGCTGATTTCTTCACTTGCCTTTTCAATTCTCTAAGTAACAATTCATTTGAACAGTTAATTTGAAAATTTTCCGGTATATCTTCTGTAATATTTAGGACATCTGTCACAACCTCATAATGGTCCCCATTTAAGTGGTTAAGATATATATTTCCAGAATTTGCTACTACATTATTGTCACTGAAAGAGCAGGAATGCATAAGCCATCTAGATTCATTTGTGTCTGGGAAACGAGTGCATACAAAAATATTTGTTTTTAATATATGAGCCATGCAAAATATTTCAACTTCAGTAGCCCATGTTGCATTATCTTGAATTTTTGATGACAGGATGTAGTTTCCCATGGACATGTTGTTTGGCAAAAAAGTATTCAGTACTGCTGAGTTCATGATCATGTGCTCAACAAGTAGCTGACGCAATCTGTTGTAATAATTTTCTGTTCCAGCAAAAAGCAGTTTCCATCACCCTTTATTTTGTGCACATTGTTAGGCTTATTAAGTGACTTGCAAATGTTTCTTTTCTCCCACTGCCCTTGCCTCTGCATCGAAAATTGCCTACAATGTTTCCTTTGACATTCTAATTGGACGGGTTCAAAAAGTCTATCTTCTGTCTGTGTATTTAACACTGTAACCTCTGTTGGTAGTTTGACCTTACAAGAGCTTGATATCCAGGTTTTGTTACTTTCTTCAATGTTACTAGTAGATTGACTGATCCCTAAACTGCCTGAATACTGACATTGAAGAATTGGGTTCTCATTTTCCTTTGGTGATCGGAGGTTCCCAATGGTTACATTAGGTGCGAGATCTGAAGAATTCTTTTCCTCATTACAAACAATAATTTTCTTCGCGAGAGTAGCAGTACACTTTTTACATTTGTGAACCTTTTTCTTCTGGCTTGTAGAGAACAATGTATTGCACACTGTACAGAAAGAGCACTTATGTTTTTTTAATGTGTTCTCAGACTTGTAATTTTTATTACACAGTTGCCATGTCAGATTTCTGGAGCACTTATGACTACTGAAGTGGTCTTTCTTCTGAAAACTAACTCCACATACTGTACAACAATAGCACAATAGCACTTACGTTTGTTGAAATAAGTTATGCTTGTGTAGCTTTTCTTACATTTAGCACATGTAAAAGTCATTTTCCCTTTATAAATATGTGCGCCTTTATTTCCAAGTAAGAAGTATATCCAGTCTGAAAAAGAAAAAAGAAAACGTATTCAGATCATTTTTCAGTTAATACTCGATGTAAATATTAAGTGCCATTTTAAAAAAATAAAGACGTAACAAAAAGTCTTAATTCTGTTAAATGCAACAGTCCATATTCAATACTTTACAGTATTTCTTATAGAAGAGCAATTGTTAAATTTTATAAAATTTACTGTTATATCTGTGCAGAAAATATGCATCTTAGTATACACAAGGCCTTAAGAGTTATATATGCAAAAGATCCCAGAATCCTATTAGTAATGAAATAATAGGTTTTCATGTGGGACATATATTTTTGCTAAGAAATTCCTTACTTTGTTATTGTTGACACATAGACCTGATGAATTAATTTTGTAAAAGTAAGTGTTGAGACTGTGAATAAACATCTAAAACATTCATGCAGTGACGAAACAATTGATTATGAAATCTTCTGACATGAACTGTACATCAGCTTGTAATTTCTGTCATGGATGAGGAGCTCATTGAAAATACATGATGTTTTCCTCCTTCGGTGCATGTGCTGTATTTTTGCCATAACCTGGTAGGTTAATATAAACATTCAATATTAGATATTCTTGTGTGCAGAAATGTTACCCACTGTCCTTTCATGACTGAAAAAGAACATATTGTTTAAATGTGATAAAAACATTAATAAGCTAGTGGAAATATTAAAAAAATTGAGAACAACCGTTTCATAAAATGTGAGCATTACACTTGCTGAAAATATACATTGTAATATTTCACACTAGCCTATTTAAATGTGAAGCATGTACTGTTAGTATCATTAGTCTATTTTGGTGAAGTTCTAAATAATCTGCCACCTTGTTTAATTGAACTTACTTACGTACAGACTCTGTTGAAACCTGACAATTTATTAATTATTTCATTAGTATTATTCTCCAACATGTCCAATATGCATTTATAACATCAATGCTGTTTGTAAAGAGTACATTAAATTTAAAAAACAATTAACAGTTAATGCATAATTTATTTTGGAACACTATTTATATAATTTTGTTACAAGCATTCATTTCTTTTTCTTGTAGGATTTATTGTCAGTTTCCTCTACAGGTCTTTTGTCTCCTCTTGGAAGCAAATCATTTGATTCCGTATTGCTGCTTGATTGTTCTGTTTCAGCAGTTTTGCTAGACATATTGGACATGACATCCTCGATAAGTTTACCAAAGTCATCATCCTCAAATATATCTTGCTGCGATTCTTTAGCTTGAGACATTTGACTTGACAAGTAGTCTATTAATTTCGTTTGCTCTTCCGTTTCTTTTTTAATCTCCCGCAGTTCCTTTTTTAAGTAGAAATTTTCTCTTTCTAGATTAAGGTGGTCTTTTCCTTTTTTCATGTTGACTTCATTTATGGCTTTCTCAGTGTCTCTTATTTTGTTTTGTAGATCTTCAATTTCCTTTTGGTGCTTCACACTTTTGTACTCTACGCTAAGAGCATTGGACTTGATTTTCCTAGCAACTTTTTCTAGATCTCCTATTTGTTCATTGGTCATCCGACCCTTGTTTTGTTTTACTTGGTACAAGAGACCAAGCAATTCTAATGAACATGATTTCAAATTTTCAAGGTTATCATTCATCTGAAATTAGAAAGAAAATACAAAAAAACACTGTTTTATAATTAAGATATGTAACTAGTAACAATAATGTTTATTATGTTTTCTTTATGTAATTTACATATGCCATGTCACACGAAAGGATATCATAAAAAGAAATGTGTCCAAATAACACAGATGCCAGCACAAAACTGCCTGGACGATCAACAGACTGGAACCGAATAGTAAAAAAATGTAGATTCCCCAAAGCAAATGTCCATGTAATATGTCAATTATATTTTTATGACAATAATTTGAAATTACCATTAATGCTATAGAAAGTTTGCTGATGATCTTAATCAGTTGAGTAACTCTTGTCAGGCTAGTGTGTTGCCTAGTGTAGTATTAGTAATTGGTAATTTCAATCTGAAAATAAAAAAATTGACTAAAGACTTATATACATTTAAGATGTTAACATTGCAAAATGCAATGCTAGTGGGTGCCACTCTGGAGGCAAGAGGTGTGACAATACTCTTTCATCATGAAGCATAAATTTGTTTGAATATTCTGTATTCTAGAATTTATAATGCTATTTTTTCAATTAGAATTTAAAACAGCTCTTTGTAGTTTAGAAGTGTGACTACACATATAATAGAAGATATTAAAATAAATGTATATTCCATTATATGAATAATGGAAAAATAATTATGTACCAAATACATCACACACATTTTGCTTCATGTTGCCATAGCCGGTGACATTTATAAAGTTATTACACTAGAAAAATATTATATGAGGAGATATTTTGACTTATGCGAATACTAATGTTATCTATAATGGTTTAATCCATGCATAAAAAAAAAGAACTACAACTATGTCAACCTCACAAAACCGCCTCGGTAGCCTAGTGGTAGAGCGTCCGCTTCGAGAGCGGGAGGTCGTGGGTTCGATCCCTGGCCGCGTCATACCAAAGACGTAAAGAATGGTACTAGTAGCTTCCTCGCTTGGCGCTCAGCATTAAGAGGATAGTGCTAGGACTGGTCAGTCCGGTGTCAGTATAATGACTGAAAAATTATTGTTGAAAAAGACGTTAAACCCGAACACACACACATGTCAACCTCACTGCTAGCGAGCTCTTGCTGCTCAACTACCTGCGTAAGCAGGTTTTACTTGACCTTTGACATTGTGTTATGACCTTGACCAATGCATGAAGGGACCATGATAACATACAACTTTATGTGGTATGAAATATTGAAAAGCATATACTTTACCTTAATTGTCTGTCCAATGTAGTTCAAGCTCATGGTGAAAAGATGGCAAGCATCTTTCAAAGTATTTATAAAAATCCGTGAAAACGAAACTGTTATAGATGATTGTATATTTCCACCTTTAACATGATATATGACTTCTTATTCTACTGTAATGTAAAATTTGTAAGAGAAAGTAAACAAGTTACTTTAATTCAGTTTCAGGCCTCAGAGACCTTCACATTTTGACCCACACCCACAACAGTTATACATCAAACGATAAAAAAAATAATCTCAGTACAACAACTTGGTGACCTTGGGTATAATGGGCTCAGCCCCTACATATACATTGTTTGTATACTGGACAATGTTTATGCGAAGTAACAGTAAGTTTGTTTGTTTGTTTGTTTTGGGTTTAGCGCCGTTTTTCAACAGTATTTCAGTCATGTAACGGCGGGCAGTTAACCTAACCAGTGTTCCTGGATTCTGTACCAGTACAAACCTGTTCTCCGCAGGTAACTGCCAACTTCCCCACATGAATCAGAGGTGGAGGACTAATGATATCAGACACAATGTCGTTCATCAACTAGTCACGGAGAACATACACCCCGCCCGAGGATCGAACTCGCGACCCCGAGATCCGTAGACCAACGCTCTTACCTATTGAGCTTAGCGGGCGGGCTGAAGTAACAGTAAGATATATGCAATAGTAACAAAGATATCACAGAAAAACAAAGGTTGCCGAAATACTTTTGACCTTAAAATCAAACTAAGTATAAGAGCTTAGTGACCTTGACCTTGGGTATAATGGCCTCAGCCCCTACACAGACATTGTTTGTATACTGGACACTGTTTAAGTGAAGTTACAGTAAGATATAAGCAATAGTAACAAAGATATCACAGAAAAAGAAAGGTTGCCGAAAAACTTTAACCTTAAAAATAACTTAAGCATAACATCTTGGTGACCTTGACCTTGGGTATAATGGGCCCAGCCCCTACACATACTTTGTTTGTATACTGGATAATATTTATGTGAAGTTACAGTAAGATATAAGCAATAGTAACAAAGATATCACAGAAAAAGAAAGGTTGCCGAAAAACTTTAACCTTAAAAATAACCTAAGTATAACAGCCTGGTAACCTTGACCTTGGGTATAATGGGCTCAGCCAATACACATACATTGATTGTATACTGGACAATGTTTATGTGAAGTTACAGTAAGATATAAGCAATAGTAACAAAGATATGACAGAAAAACAAAGGTTGCCAAAAACTTTAACCAAGGAGGGTCACGCCGACGCCGGGGCGAGTACTATAGCCCCCCTATTCTCCGAATAGTGGAGCTAAAAATGAATTCACAATATTACTGCAGTAGAGTGGGATACTTGATATCAATATTTTGCTCGAAAATCATAAACAAAGCAATTTTTATATAAAACGTTTCTTGAACCGCTTTATGATGTAATGTATGTGATTTAAATTTATACTAGTATTTCGTGAAATTAATTGTATTTTAGATAAATTTGCAATACTTTGTTTAATTAAAATCTAAAGAAAGTTGTCTTTGAATATCACCTGA
This sequence comes from Mercenaria mercenaria, assembly GCF_021730395.1. NCBI lineage: Eukaryota > Metazoa > Mollusca > Bivalvia > Venerida > Veneridae > Mercenaria > Mercenaria mercenaria. Next base: position 58,053,962 of record NC_069372.1, read on the forward strand.
TTGTCATAATATACAAAGTGTAGCTTGGATTTCTTTTGAGGACGTTTTTCCTGTATTGTATAAGGGACTTAATATTATAGATTTTCAAACCTTATGTTGGAATTTGTGTAAGGTCCTATCATTAGTTCTATTTATATTAGACGATATAGCTTAATTTAAGACATTTTGAAATAGAGCCATTTATATTTCTAATAACACCTTAATGTCAGACAGATATTTGACCCGTGGATATGAATAATCGTCTGTTTATAACTTGAGTTTGACGTTATAGACTCGCCTGTTCATTTGAAAAATGATAATGATTTACTTTACCTTATTTAGATTAGAAACAATATACCCAGCTTGTATTCACACAACCTTCCAGAAAATCCTGGTAACTCCTGTTGAGATATGAATAAATTAAACAGAGTTCATTCAATTACATTTGTTATGAATACAGTCCACTGAATATAACATTTGCAGTAATTAGGTAGAATTGTTTATCTAAAGGTCTTTGATTTTGATTATAAGACTTAAGTGAAAGAAATGTTTGAGTGAAATAACTTCAAATATTTTTTAAACTAAAGACAAGAATGCATGTAAACAAAACACAAGTTTCATAATAATTGTTTTATATAACATCTGACATGCTGAAACAGATCCCTTAAAAAGAATATTTAATATGCGCTAGAAAGAACCTTTTGGTAAACTAAATCACATTATAGTACTCTGGTAACCAAACAACAAAACTGTAACACAAGTGGCATATTTGTAACAAAGCGGAATAATTTAATAATTAGACTATTGGTAATAACCACCATTTTTTGTTAGTTTTGATTACAAGATGCAAATAATGTTTTTTAAAAATCTGTAAATCTGTAAATGTATGAATGACCAATCGACTGTTATTTTGACCATAAATTTTAGTGATAAAGATTTAACAGATATTAATGAAACTTTTAAAGTCATAGATTGATCCTAGATTTTGACATGCACACATTCTTCAGGTTTTGTAGCTTCTTGCAATTTTTCGGCTACATTTATTTGTCTATTTAAAGGAAGATTTTTCCTAGTTTCTTTATTAAAGAAATTACACAGTTATTCGATAAAAAAAGAAAAATGAAATTTTAGTCAAATACAGGAAATACTTTCACTTTGAATAAAGTGTATATTTTCCAATCTGCAAATTTTCCTGTCTTAATAATCATACAGTATTTAAGATACCCTAAATGCAGCACAATAAAGCTGATTTAAAAGTGAAACGAGCATTCCAGTTTTTTTTGTTGACACATGAATGGTGAATCAAGTGTTTGCAGGAGTTATCTGTCCTACATGCTTATTTCTACCTTCAGAACATCAAAAATCTTTGAGTTTTCGACTTGGAAAAAAGTGAAAGTTTTTACATTTTAAAAGTTTATCAAATGGATAAAAATGGGCCTGTAGTCATTTCAAATACAAACATAACAGCGCGTTACTGAGATGCTCTTTTAAAGAAGAATGTACTATTGTGTTTTCATGTCAGCAGTGAAAACAAACAGTAATCGGTCAGTAATCGATTCGCCTCTGAATTGCTAATGCTATCTCTTTACAACACACTTCCATGTTACCTAATTCGCTGAAAACACCCCAAATTTCATTACCCTGTCTTACACTTTTCACACCGGAAGTAAACAATATTGTGCGCATGTGCACTGACAGATATTTCGGGGCTGACGAATCTCACACTACACCGGTGATAAGTACTCAGAATGACGTAGTGATTGCGTGATGTACTGTCGTACAGTCGGAAGGGGTTCAATACTCCACAACCACGGCATATTTTTATGCATTTATGGGTGCAATTATATTCATTTTATGATTTTGATGTTACTTTGTAATTATCGTTTTGCATTATATTTTGCGTCATATACATACATATACATTGTAAAATGTCATTCATAATCATCAGCAGTATCACAAGTTGTTTTGAAATTTCTTTGAGTCATAGTTCAAAGGTATAATGACATTATCATATATTTGAATTACACGTGTGTACAGTATTTTGAGTATTCTGTATGATATTTCAGACTTTTTTGAAAAATGATATAACCATACCTTAAGAGACTTCCGTGTTACTTCATTTTGTTTATATCCCTCATTAGGATATATGAATAAAGATAACGTTATGTCATATACATAATACTAAAACATGTTTGCGATTGACGGCTATGGAACCCACACTCAGAAAATACAAATGCAATATATATGGATAAGTTGCTAAATCAATTATTATTCCATATAAACTGTACTGAATCCTACCGATTTCTAAACCTTAACTATATAACAGAATGTTCTATTACTAAAATGTAAAACAACCATCAGTGGCCTCGCAATTGAGTCATAGTAATTATGTGTCTTTGGAAGATTATCAAATTATAAATTGTAAATGCACAACTTAGTTTTACGGCATGTGCTTTCTTAGTTCATGGTATATAAACTGAGTATATCTTGAAACGCACCACTTGGTCTACAGTCATTTTTTTTTTACCCACGATGCCTTGCTAAGGTAAATGCAAATTGTGGTTTTACACGTTATTAACTGTGTGCTTTTGACCCTTGATGTAACTCAGATATACAAGGAAATTATAGAGGAAAGTATGAAAAAAATCGAGTGTAAACGTTGCGTTTCTAGATATACTGACCATATTTACTCAAACATACATTTATCTCATACTCGCGTGGTCTCGGATTTGCATTTAAAATACAAAACGTGACTCCTGAAGAGTGAGCCTTAGCAGTTTCGAAGGTTGCAGCACTTTAATTCATTATTTTCTCTATAATTTTGAAACATGGCAGTGGTTTGCGCATAATTTACCGATTTAAACTCTCTAGTGATGTTTTTGCGGGTGACCGTTTTAAGACCGTTATGCTTTCTCTATTTATGTATTTTTTGTGAATATGCCAATTATGTTCACAAACTAGTAAATACTTATACATGGTTACAATCTGAGGTGGATGCTTGTCACAGCATAGGGTTTCCTATGTCAAGCTGAAAAGAAGGGTGTTTTCAGAAAAGGAGATATAGACCCTTTTACACAAACTATTGGTTGCTATGCTATTCCGCGGATATTTTGATTCTGACGCGCATGCGCTATTTACGTGTGGCAAAAGAACGCTCAACGATAAGAAAACCTACATAAAATTATCATTATATTACGACTTGTTTTGCCAGTATAAAGATTATTTTAGTCAAGTAATTTATTATACAGTATGCTTTGATTTAAGACATGTATGTTATTAATTATATCTTACCTGAAAAGCCTGTTTTATTCTTATTTTCGTCAGGAAAGAACAAACGTTTCCAGTCTATTTCCACACATTATAAAAATATATATTAACTTGTTCCTTACATTTAAAAATGTCATATTTTGTTTCATTTTATCCATTTTCCACAACTTCAATTAGTTGTTGTATATATTTTTCTCCGACTTGAATGACATCTACATACTTAGGGGTCGCGGCTCCATGTCACTGAAGTTGCTGTATTAAGTAATATACCGGAAATTATTACGTAACTATTATGCAAATGACATGATAAAACATAGGTCATCTAGGTAATAAAAAACAAAGATAAATATCAAACAGGGAATGTCACGTACCAAAATCGCAGCCTCCCCAAAACGAAACCTACAGCACGCAGACGTGCACACCACAAACACACACACACATACAAAGCCAACACACGAGGACAAAACGAACAAACAAAGGAACACAGTGGGGCACCGCCTTGGAACGGTCAGTGGCAAAAACTCCACTGGGGAGCTTAAACCGGTTTATGGTGCGCACCCAACCTCACTCTTACCCCCACCATGTTCCAAAGACACGGGGCAGTGTAAATAAAAGTAATCCCCTCCAGGTGAATAAAGACTCTAACTTAATTTCAAGGGTGTCCCCTTATCAGAGCGGATCATAAAAGTTACTCAAGAATATAAGATGGCTTTGTCATACTTTAATGCCTTCGGCCATTAATGCCATAATAAGAACGCACTCGGATTAATATTTCACGTGGCGAAGCTGTTTTGTGAATCAAAAATAAACATTTCTCGTGACATCTAGTATTTTAAACTCTATAAGAATACAATTTGGAATTTAATGGACATTTCCTTTTTTAACGATGAAAATGTAGTAATAAAAATATCTAAATTCGTAAGATATCAATCAAATCAAGGACTTCATACTGAAAGAAAATACCTTATATAAATTTCTATTTTTTATATCTTATGTTTACATGCTGGATCATTTTTATATCGGAAATGTATCGTGCACACTCATTACCCGTAATTTAATAGAAAATTATGATAAACTTGAAATCCGCAAAGAATAGGAACATCGTTTAACAACAGATAAAGGATGTAAGTAGAACACCTCTCCCCTACTATTCGCCCCCCCCCCCCCCGCCTCCCCCACACACACCCCCACTCTTTCTATATTAAATCTGACCGCTGCATTCACCATCCGAACCACTTTGATATTGCCAAATAAAAACTTTCAAATTCAAAGAATCGAAAGAAATAAAAATTAACAATTTTAAGATGATTATTATTTTTTTAATACGGAATGAATTGATCCCCATTTGGGTATTTGGGTATAATTGTTTGCAAAATCAAAGGCTGAACTTTGTTAATTGAACATTTTATTTTAAACTTCATTAGTTAAAGTATATCAACTGTGGGTTTGCAAAGATCTACATAATATTTTCCCTTGTCTTGCGGTGAATATTTACTATAAAACAAACTAATTATTGGTCCAATAGATTGAAATGCAATATAACTTTAACGTAATTTATATTGTGCGGTCATGTCTTTTTGCCCTACGTAGAGTGCACATGCGCGAAAATTGTCTCCCGTTGCCAAGGAAATAGCTCTCTGTAAAAATGTCTATAGTAAAACGTAACAATATATAAAACCTTGCCTTCTTTAGTGGGTTTGTTTCCAGCACACCACTCTGAGGTTTGACGCTATGACGTGTTAACTGTAACGTCCAAACAGTGAATTGTTGCACAATTACGTGCAAAAGTCAAACATTACAAGTACTGACAGGATTGGTATTGTAACGGGTGGTTGGTTTCAACATTGTCAAAATTTGTTTAACAAATAATATATTCCAAACCGAGATTGGTCGTTGAATAAAATCATTGTTTGAAATTCAGATTTGTAAAAGCATTGTTTTATTCATCTTTGTTTAATAGGAATATAAAACGAGTCGTGTTGGAATGAAAAAAAAAACGAGAAAAAATAGTAAGAGTTGTTAATCAAATTTATTCATATGATTAAAATATAATTTGCTTATTATTTTCAATGATTTATTTGCGACATAAACATTTAAAACAACATGACACATGATATAATTTCCCGGAATAAAATACAAATACATACGACAACACATGCCGGGATCAAGAGAACATTAATCTAAAATTTATATTCATAGTAAGCATAATACAAATAATCAAAATACAGCATAACTGTCTGTACGTCTCTGAAAACATACACACGACTCAGTAAAGCCTCGTTGAATGTATTGTCGAATACATGTAAAGTAAGGAGCATACATACATACATACATACATACATACATACATTGATCTGTATAAAGGATGAAATTTTAAACATATTTCGTTACGCTTAGAATCAATCCATATTATCATAACAAAATCATTTCATGTATACATTTATAAAAGAGCAATTATGCAACTGTGATCAAAATACTACTGAAATATAATATAAAAAAAAAAACGCTGGCAGCATAAGTTATTAGTCTGGCAACCACTCAGTCCTGATTGTAATTTATACGTGTTGCAATTCCGCATTTGTAGATATGATTTAAAGGAAGTTAACATTATAACACTCTGCGATTAAAGATAATAGTGTTCTGTAAAAATAACTTTGTTCGTACATAGACCAGTATGGTTTCATATATAGATCTATAAGTTCAAAGTGTGCACGTCTAAATTTTCTATCAATGAAACAATATTTATAATGCAATTGTTAAAAGATTAAGGACTTGGTTAATAAAAGAAGTTGTATAACTCTTAGAGGACATATCAAAAATATCTGATTACGAAATATGCTCTGAAGGAGGCTCTTTCTCCGAAATAATACTGTTACGCATTCCATAATTATAAGGAACATAGTTAATACACTTCCAGAACATCGTGTTGTTTCCCATGCGTACATGTATATACTCTGTATGAAAAGTTAGATATTCAGTCATGTTAAAGATTTAGTATACTCAGTATCTACTTACATCATGTTAAACTGTATAGTAAAAATACCCAGTTTTGGATATACTTTAATATATCAATACACAAATACAAATGCCAGTCGTACAATGTACGGTTAACCGATGTCTTCTAATGACTGTGCATCTTAACCCCTCTCACCCGAACCTCTCTGTATATGGTATGAATGTTTGAACAAGAAGTGGCTCTAGTATATCTTTTACATATTTCAACGGAGGAAATGATATGTTACACATACTTAGATCTGTTATCATCTTCAGACATTTGTTAAAATAATTAAAGATATTTCAACATAATGTCGAATCGCCATGACAATGTGAACTTTTCGCTTAGATGAGCGTTTTCAGTAGTATGTCACTTACATTACACTTCAACTGTGTCACCACTTATGTCGATTATTCTAATACTTTTGTCTAGATCAATGACTATTATGTACTTTCTTGTATCGTCGTAGCGGATAAACCGTGCATAACCCAGACAGTCATCTGCCGTTGAATATTCTCTGACATATTTGCCATCAACACTGAACAAGACGATATTGCGTGAGGCAGATCCTAAAAGAAACACTGTTCCATCATTTGATGTACACACATCAATGGTTCCTTTCAGCTTTCGGTGCCGTAATTCTCTTATCATTAAACCATCTCCCCTAAAACATACCGCGCCATCTATTTCATTAAATCCTGTAACGATAACAGTGTCACCACTGACCGCCATACCTTGAAATGTGGACGAAAATATTATTTTATCCTCTGCAGTGTCTTTTTCAATACATCTCAATTTCGAGCCGGATTTGTTGTATACGTCGATCCCCCGCCTTGTAGAAGCCCACAGTTCACCATCACAGTGGACCAGACCCTTCACCGAACCATCTGATACTGATATACTTTCCAGTCTATTCAAGTAATGGGCAGCTGATATAAACTGTACCGTGTTGTTGTTCATTTTCACGGCAACTTCATTCTGGCCAGTGCAACAAATGCTTGAGGGACTAGCACCTAGATTGCAGACGTCCTTGACCCTATATTTTGTGTCCAGCCAATGCACCTTATTGGCATTGTCAGCAACTATGATTGTACCGTCTTGAAGCATACATACATCGTTAATGGTATAAATGGATCGCGCTCTTTCCGTCTTAATGTTATATTTTTTTACCAGTTTCTGAAGCTGCTTACTATTTCTAGTTACTTTTTTTTTGACATATTTGTCCTAAATTTGCTGTTGTCATTGAAGTCTTGAAGGCATTTTCCATGAAATATAATGTCTTCGTACCGCTGCATTCCCAGTCATCATAAATTTTCGCAGCATTCTTAGCCGTCTGCTCCGCGAGTTTCAATAGAACAAATTTTTGTGTAGTGTTAACATTGTCTTTATCTAGGACGACTTGTAAATGAGTGGTCGTTTCATCTAATTCTTTTATCAAAGGGGTCACCTTGCTTATTTCTGAAACATATTCTTCATTGATGTTAGAATGCATTTCGTCTAATGAAGCAGTTAGTTCTTTTTTCAGTTTCGCTATTTGCTCTATAAAGCTTTTTTCAACTTCTTCAATTTCGCTGAATATCTTGCTTTTTTGAATTTGCATCGAATCGATGAATTCTTGATTTCTGATTGGTATGCTAGTGAGACACTTTTGAATGGCTTTCATTTCTTCCTGTTTCTGCTGTATCTTTTTGTCTTCCATAAACGATGGGATTACTTTATTTATACTAACCACCCCTCTGACACAAGACCTAAATAAGATGGAACTATATCTAATACAGCTTTGTTCAAAACATTCTACATGTATAACACTTACCTCATCACCCAGCGACACATTGCGACATATTGTCATCAATTTAAATCTAATATAAGTAGATTCTTTTAATATTTACGTATGTTAACAAATAAGTATATGTATAACTATTCATGCGTCCATTGTTTCTTGTTTGATTGATTGTGGAGCGTAGAATCATCACTAAATTTGATACACAACATCGACGGGGGACTGGTTCTCAATATACTTTGTGCATACAGAAATGTTTAAATGTATGGAAGGGCAAAGTTCGAATTGAATGAAAAAGTACTGAATCAGCTTAATGCCCTTTAACTACGATGTTAAGTTATTAACTGCCTCGATGGGTAGTTTTGAATAGTTTGAATAGGATAGGAAGGAAATTAAATGTACCAAACATATTAACTGGCTTTTCCATTGGAAAATATCAAACCGTAGCATTAGAATCCCATAAACGCATATTAAGTAGTAGACGTGAGTGTGAATATGTGGTTCTCTTGATAGTTTATGATGACATTTAACACATTAGATGCTTTAACAGTTTAAGGTTAACGTTCTTCCTCTTTGATTTTCTGCGAATCTGTTCCAAAATTTCATAGATGTTTCTTTTTTATAAATATTCTTATAGATTAATTATATAATGAAGAAAAAAAGAAGGAAATACCTGTGTTCTATGGCTATACATTTCGCACAGTATACCATGTCATGTGAGTTACAAAAGAATTCAATGCCTTGTTCTGGATGTATATGGCACATTGTTGTCACCGCTATCACGGAGATAGTGTTGGCGTCATCTCTGTCAAGCAGTTTATGAGAACGTGTAGCATTTTGTCGGCCATGATGTTTTGTACATGTGGTACAAAGGTATTCCTGACATGACGGACAGTACTTGACAGCGTCTTCTCGAATATGATCCTCTCCACACGGTGTACAGACAAAACCAAAATCTACGTCTGTACCGTCTTTAATTGACGTCAAGTTTACTCCCTCAGCCATCCTCTGTATATACCTGTCGTTAATATACTTGTCAAAATAAGAGCTTAGGTATTATAGTTTTACACCAAAAGTAGTGTTTTAATTAGCTTTTACATGTATATAGACACTGGAATATAGACACGGGATTATAAAACCGCAGCATATTTTAACTACATAGTTATACGTAATCGGGTATTTCCCAATTGTAGTTTGAAATATTTGATTTAATCTAAAGTTATTAGAGATGGAAAGGCTTAAACTGTTCTGGACTTGACTAAATCAACACATTGAATGCAATTACATCAGTTAACCTGGTTAAGATGTCTTGCAAGTGTAAGAAGTTATTTGCAATGTTCAAAATTTGTTTTGTCACAAATAAACATTTCAAAGGAAAGTATATTGGTACTGTTATCGGATTCAAAGTGAAAAAAGACACAAGCTTTATATTTCATCAACATTAACATTTATGTTTCATTTACATTACTTTTAACGTAATCTGTTTATCACCCACTAAGAAAGATCAAACATTTTGAAACCTTTCTTCGTATTTATATATATTTAGGAATCAATAAAAGTCTGCATTTAAACAACTTAACACTGCTTTCCAAAGTGAAATATCTTATAATTGCAGACCCTTGATAATTATTAGACGAACTTGTGAAGCTTTAAATAAGTAATATGTGTACATATTGGAAAGTTGATTACTAGCACCTATCTGTCTTGATCCAAATCATGTTAAAGTAATAACATATCAAAACTTAAAACGTATGGACACACAATGATTTACTTTTCTTATACATATAAAAATGAAAAATGAAAAGCATATGTTTTGTTACAGAATTTTGATAAACAACAAAAATAAAATTGCTAGAACAGTAATATTTCAACAACAATGGCTGAATGGACTCTATGAGCCTGAAGTCTTTAACCAGAAAATATATTTACAACTGTAGAGTTGCAGAATTTATGTGAGCATTTCATCGGAAGCAGCTGTTTCGTCGATATTTTACTGAAATAAAGATAGTTTTGGTGAGATGTAACAAAATAGTCTGAAAGATGTTTAACTTGATAAGAATCGTAATAATCGTTGAAAAAGAAACTCGATGACCAGGTCACTGGCGCCAGATCAGAAAGAAAATGCCTCTGTACATGTTATACCCTACCCCTAGGTTTTCTATAAGAACCATGGTCATGAACGGGAAAATATACTAACCCGTTTCAATCGTAAATTTCTCAACTTAAACGCGCAGTTCGGTGAATGGGTACCTAGTATATTGAACAAGCGATAATTTATCTTCCATCGTGCACCAGTCACCTTATCTCAATATTCCATATTGCTGAGATTATCAACATTTTTTATGCTTTCGTCAACGTTACAGAAAAAACTTGCTTGACCTTCCCTAATGAACATCCGGTCTAGAGGTCACGGCAGTGTGCACATGTTTGGCGAAATGTAAACAAACAAAAACAGAATTTTAAAAAAATACAATTTTACACTAAAACTGGAAATGATGAATGAAATTCATCTTATATGTGATCTTTAAGATGAAATCGTACATTGGTCTGCATCTGTTCTGTTTATTTTATTCATTTTGCACATTTATGCTGCATTTTCACATTTTAGCGAACACGTGTAGTAAAATGACGATTGACATACATTTTCACAACAGCCAATCAGAATGGTTTTATAATCTAGAACGGAACTTCACCAGGGAAGGTCAAGCTAGTTTTTTGTGTAACGTGGAAATAACTATAAACTACGCGTTGTTTTTTTTAAGATAAGATGTATTGAAGAAATGTGACCGGTACACAATGGAAGATAAATTACAACTTGTTTGATATCCATAGTACACATTTACCGAACTGCGTGTTTTAAGTATGAAATGCACGATTGAAACGGGTTAGTAAATTTTCCCCTTTATGACCATGGTTCTTATAGAATACCTAGGGGTAGGGTATAACATGTACAGAGACATTTTCTTTCTTATCTGGCGCCATTGGACCAGGTAAACGATGAAAACTATGAAAGAACGCATCTTAGAAAAGTAATAGCACACGCTTTTTCAGTGGAATTGTTCATGCGAGGTAATGAAATATGCAACATCACTCATGCTCCCACCCCCTAGCACTCTCCTTAGATTGAAGTCGATTATAATAATACTGAATGGACTCCTAAGCCTAAAGGACCAGAAAATATAACCATGTTTACAACTCTAGAGTTGGAGAATATATGTGAGCATTTCACTGGAAGTAGCTTTTTGTGCAACCTGACTAAATACATCTCCAATTAACGCTACGCACATTGGATCTGAAGACGTGCTAATGATAGTCTCGTTCTGACGACCCTTCCGCTAGCCAATCAGAGCCTTACTTGCAACATTTTGTATGTGAAAGTAGAAAATTAAAAAATCTATATTTAGCCTAGGTTTTTCATATTTACAATTCTCATGACGACCACCTCGCGACTACGCCCTCGTGTTTTGAGAGAAATTATATGTCATGGTACGGACTTTGAAACGTAAGGTGTCAGACAGCCGATTAGCTCAGTCGGTAGGGCACTCGCCCTGTAAGCGTTTATATACCTATCCTTAGATAAACTTCAGTAAGACATTCTACTTTAGCATAACAGCATTATTCTTTAGTTTCACTTTTAAAGTAACGCTTACACTGGTGTTATCTTTTGCTAAGATTATTTACCTCTTGGCAAAAAGTGCTAAGCATGCTAGATTAAAAGACATGTCAGTGATGGGATATACATCTCAGTCCCAAACTCTAGGGTAATAGATAATAAAGTCCATAAAAAGAAAAGTATTTACCTGTCATTTATTGTACACAAATAAACAAAAGTTCTGGAACCTTTGTAATTACATTAGTTTTCTGCAAAATATGCCAAGTAATCTTAAATGCAAACTTTTATTGTGTATTAAAATAGGTATAGAATACTAAAACAAACCTTTAATGTTGCAGAGTCGAAAGATATTGGTCAATGTCATGGTAGGTTTTGCAATTACTATTAAAGGCACTTTCCTAGAATTAAACGAAAGTAAGTTATAGCATTTTTACGAATACTCGAAGTAATTTCCTAAAACGTAAGGCTTTCTTGTATCTAAACACTTTAAAACCAGCATCATTTGCGGGGGACTAATTTTCGTAGGATGTGGTTTTCCTGGTAATCAAATCTTCAGGTACCTATAAGATAGTTTTCTTTGATACATTTCAACGTAGAATATCAATAAAAAGGTCTGTATGAAGATCGGAGGAAATTGGGAACTTGATCGAGAAAAAATATAGCGGACTCAGTTTAAGTGCGTCTGTATTTGACAGGCACCAATATGCCCCTCAACACCAGCTCTAGCAGAACATAACTGATACTCTACATATACTTTCAGTGTTTCTTTTGTTTGTGTTGGATTTAAAGACATAATTTAGGTCATATGGAGTTTTTTTCCACATTTCGTTGTGGATGAAGACTCAAAAAAAAATAATTGCAAAATAAATAATTTGGCCATCCGGACATATTGTTATGCATGAACAAGCACCTGAGTACAAACACTGACCTTCTGTAAGTCAGCTGGATGACTTTCTCGCATGAATAACTCTGCAGCCCAAGCGAGGTTTCGAGGGCACATCGGTGGGGAGAAAGTAATTGAAGTCAGCGATCTTCACTACCCGTCCACGAAGGTCACCTTACATTGGATGGACTCCATGATCCAAAACGACTAGGTATCCACAAATTTATTTCCCCTAGAAATTGAAGTTTTTGCCAATGAAATTAAATGATTTCTCTAATAATTCACATTGTATAAGTGTTATCAAATAACCTGCTTACACAATAACAAAGACACTAGAGCATTGGTTAACCATTTGCAATGGGATAAATATGGGACAGATAAAATGATTTTTCTATTGGGTTTAACGTCCCACTGACACAATTATAGGTCATATGGGGATTTTCCAGCTTTAATGGTTGAGAAAGACCCCAGGTGTCCCTATATACATTTTTTCACCAGGGGCAGTCACCTGGGTAGAACCACCGACCTTCCATAAGCTTGCCATGAAGAACTCAACGTCCTGAGTGAGGCTCGAATCAACAGGCAAAATGATTGCTATTTTACCTTGTAGGGTATAAAATTACAAGGCAGGTTTTGTGTTTCTTTTCGAAAATTGACTCCTGTCCATGGTATAGTATTGAATAGAATATTAGTGGTGCTGGAGCTTGGGGCGTTAGGAGTGTTGCACATTTCATTATTTAGATGCCTCGTATACTACTACAGATCCTCTTAAGGATATGCCTTTACATAAAAATGGCATTCCTAAGCCAAATATCTTTTTCAGAAACAGTATAATATTCTCTTATGAAAAAATATATTTCATTCATAGCTTACCAAGATTACCTTGAATATAAAACAAATATTATCCATTTTCCTGCAATAACCGCATCTATACGTTTTACCCAAAGAATGAACGTCTATCATACATTTCTTGTTTAGCCATGAATCATTACTATTACGAATGATGTTAACTAAATATATAAAAGTCTTTACTAAAATTAAAATTGTAAATTAAATGTTTTCGTATATCAATCGGAAATTATATCACTTATGGTCAAATAATACTTACAGTTTTCCTCTCACAAACATAACCCTTCCATTTTTGTTTTGCCACTGAATGTCAATATATTGAATAAAATCTTCTATCCTCTGATTTGAAGTAGATGATTAATGTATTTGATAAGACGGTATCAATAAATTGATTTATTTAAGTTTTTTTGTTGACAGGTATGTTCAGAGATCATTAAGTCTATATCTTTGTCTAGCTAAATTTATTTGATAGGACTGTGGAATACTTGGTTACCCCGTTTAAGGGTGAGCATATCTTTAAAAGGGAAAATTTCATAATTTCGAAATGGTCACATTCTGCTTTTAGATTACCTGTTCATTTCTTTCTAAAGTGAGCAACTAACGCCTTACAAAGATATATGTCTTGAGAATTTTAGAATGGCCGAACGTAGCGAAAGTGACATTTCGTTTGTTAACCATTGAATGTAATGTATGTCAAAATAAAACAAGAACAAACAACGGTCCTGATCAGTTTTAATAAAATATGCGGTACAAACTGATAAAAGATTTATAATAAATATCAAGCATATTGATTATTGATTAAAGCACAGATTATTTATCTTGTGATAACCTCAATGCGTTCGATGTTAGATCAATTGAAAGTTAAAAAAAAAAAGGAACATGAAAAGCCACACGTATTCTTCCTCTAATGCATTAGATTAAGTTATTTCAATCTCAGTTATATTTTGATATATTGCTTTTGTGCGTAAACTATCTCCTTTTTGTTTTAATCAACTGATAACAGCTAATCAAAAATATATTCATTGTAAATTGACACTTGTCGGAGTCATTAAGCACTCTGTCAATATGCCAACTGATATATTGGAAGGATTCTGATCACGATGTTCACATGCTACCAGAAATTTGACGTTATCATGTTTATGTGCATGAACAAAAACATCCGTTAAACCATGTTCTGATAATTACAAAAAAAAATAAAAAAAATAGGATTGATTCAATTTTGATACTTAATGGATTTTGGTGTTGCCTGTTTGTAGAGACCGTATCTTTAGCGTACTTTCATTTTTGTAAATATCATTGGACTTAAACCTGCACCGGTAACGAGTAAAAATGTAAACAATAGGCGTTATGTTTATCAGATCAGCGTCCCCGACTTTTTATGATTTAAGAAAGGTATGCTCTAAATAATAGTTTCTAGCAATAAGTGAATGTTGTATTCTCAATGTAAAAGTCTGACGGAATGTCACACTGATATGTCTATAGGCATAGAGTGTCGTATTCAAGAAACAATGAGGAGTTTTTGTGTATAGAGGAAAACAAACTCGCAATTTACCGGTATCAAAAAGCTAACCAACCTTTTACAAAATTTGATTTTAGCAAACCCTGCGCACTTTACGATGGATATTATGTAATGCAAATTTGTTATAAAAATATCCTACAGACATTTAAACAGCCCAATAAGCTTACGTTTACCACAAAATAATGAATATTAAATTTTCTGTGGCGATGGACTGTTTGGAACAAGACTAATTTTGCTTCCGGTCTTTTCAGATAATGAGAAGAGACATAAAATCGATAAGGTTCACAACTGGGGCCGTATTCATAAAGCATCTTAAGCATAAGTATAAGAAATTGATTATTTTCTTAAGTATTACTTAGGTAAGAAATTTTTTTACTTAAGTATATCTGTTATTCATAAAACAACTTAAGTAATTCTTAGCTAAAATAAAACTTAAGTATGTAAGAAATTCTTAAGTAAAAATATTTCGTTCAGCCTAAGTTTTAATGATATTTACAGCTTGAAAACAGGATAGCCAACATCTAAATATAGTAGAAGTACCTGCCTATCTTTATTTAGTAACAGGAGGTCTTCTGTAAACAAAAATAAGCTGCATTTAATCCGGATTGTGTACATTCTGCAGCTCATTAGAGACTTTTAATTATGTTTGATTGTCAGAGTATGTGTGCTTTACAGTTGACTAGCATATTGTCACTATTATCGCGTCCGTAGTGACAAAAATCCGACTCGGAGATTGGAAATTTGGACGTTATTTTTTCACATTATTTCAGTGAAAATCTCTTTTAATAAAAAAAATCAGAATTCAATTTTGAATGGTGCTTGGAATAACTGGCAAATGTGTGAGTATAATTGATATATTATTCAAATTCATACCCCCATCCCACTCGAATAATTATATCTGACTGCAATCTGAAATGTTTAATTACTACCCAAATTGTGAAAAATATCTCAACACCCTGCCCTAGTAGTAGTACAAAAGATAAGATGTTACTAAAGAGACAGCGCAACAATTTTTGACTAATGCTTTCCAGAACCCTGCTCTCTTTCTACCTGTCACTATACTGTTACTGATTTGGCCTATGGAGATCGCTTGTTTTATTATTCTGCATGGTGTTAAATAGTGTTCATCCCTCTAACACATGCTAGACAATGACAATCCAAAACTTATAATGCTATCATTAACGTTAAATGAGTCTAATTATTATGAAAATTGACCGCCGTCTTAACTGATTATCAATTTTAGCCCTCCTACCACCTCCCCTCCCTTTGGATCCACCCTTACAAACTGTGACAAATTCTGAAACCCAACAAACTGTATAGTTTTTTCAAGTGACTGTCACAATACCAATTAATAAATAATAAAAATGTAATGTAGTCACTGTCCCAACACTGGGTGTCAATTTCACTAGTAATTCAAATTGGACTAGGGCTCAAACCCGGTATCTTGTGGTGCCATTCTGATACTCTACCAAATGAGTTAACAGACCATGTACTCATTGTGAATCATGTCTGAAACCGTGAATGATTTATATGCTAATTTTAATATTTATTGGCATGTGACATATCCCTCCTCCATGGCCCACCCTCATTCTACAAAATTGTTAATCTTCCTGTAACTTCTTTCTTGTTTTAATCCCTTCTTTCTTTAATTTTTTTGGTCATGTCCAAAGCATATTCCTCGATGTTTTGTTTCTTAGTTCTCCTTCTTTTTACACAGACAGCTTCCCTCCTATAATTTTGTACTGCATCAACTACAGTGTGATTATTTCACTGGAAATGCAGTGTAAAATATAGCTGAATAAAACAAAGGAAACAAACAGGGAAGAGTTTGCCCTTTTAACTATAAAGTAGATTCTGGACCTGCAAAAGATAGGGGTTTCGGCAGCCATATATTCAGTCCCCGGCTATAGCATCGAGGACGAGTGCTTCTAGGCATCGATAGACTTGGTGATAGAGTGTGGAGAAGAACTGACTGCTACCTTCAAGCAATTTGACAGTAATATGTCAGTGACAACGGTGTTGGAGATATTACCACAGTATGTATATATTACGCGACTTTATAGCATTGAATGGACGCGCTTCAGGGTTCATACGAACGTGTGAAATCCACGAGGATACAATTTTGCATGGTAAATTATTATATAAGTAAAGAGAATTTATACGAACTAATCACCATCACAATATACAAGAGCAATTACGGCAAAATGCTTACCAATACAAACGAGCGTGCATAGTGTTTATTATGAAGAATGGGACGTATGGCAATCTTCAAAAATTCAGTAGTATCAGTTGTAACATTGTCTGCATAAAATATTTAAACGAGCCAATAAAGAATGACACAATATGGCTGACTAAGGCATGTGGATATTCAATACAGTAGTCCACTAAGACAGGTTCAACTGTGTTATTGTTTGACCCGTCAAATGTGTTATATTTTTTCATGAATTGGAATTTAATTTTGATATATCTATGTTTAATTAATTAAATGGTGTCCAAAGAATATTTTTACGTGTATCCAGATGTACACGTCTGTGTCCTTGTTCGAAGTTTAATAAATAGTTCACTAGACAACGTTACTATTATGCTAAATAAAAATATCCAAACGTTGTATAACAATCCATCAACAAAAGAAGTCAAAGCTTAGAATAAACTGTTCTAAAAATGACTGATGTTTTTAATGGAACATTTGTTTATTTGGTGATAACTCAAAACAAGTCAAGAGATTTGTTTTAACCAATAAAGTGCTCCTATGACCACCATTTGAAGTTATAGAGCAAGAATGTTACTTTAATTTGTTTCAAGGGAATTCAAAGAAAGCTCGTGTTATTAAAGGTAGTTAAACAGTAAATCAACTAGTATGAATTTGTTTCTATCAAATAAATGTTATATACATTTATTACCGTTACCTTCATATCTTAGTTAAAATAAAGTTTCTATCACACATTGTACATAACTTTTCTATTTCTAAAGTCTTAAAATATCTATTTAAGGGCAGTTTCAGCATTGTTCCAGTGTACGAAGAAGAAATTCACAGTAATACTGACTTCCTATCAGGAATGTGGAAGTTCCTGGACAGACGTGCTCCTGACGACTTGGCTACTGTTTACCGCGCTGAGTACTGGGTCTTACCTTTCGGATGATGATATGATGCAGTTGCAGGTTAGTATCGTGCTGTAACAATATCAATTTTGTTAATAATCGGAAGCTCTCCGCCAGTCGGATTCCTTAATTCGCTTGTTACAGTAGAAAATCAGCTGTTTGATACAATATCAAAATGTTCAGTAAAATATCTGCCGATTTTATGCAACTGACTGTGGCTACTGCACGAATTGTGTCATGAAAGTGTTAATTGTAATTATGTCGTTTTATGTTTTATTTGAATAAGTCTTTTGTCACGAGATTTAAGGTCATATTCCTTATGTTAAATTTAATGATTTTATAAAATGCATTCAGGTGTTAAAGCGTTTTTCACAACTTGTCCGATATTGCAACCAGAGTGTGTTTCTTGTAGGCCCTGAAGACTGGACAAAGTTACTTAAGACACGACTTGTACCTATTGGCGAAGGAGACAATGGAAAAACAGACTATTATACTTTCCTCTGTACAGAGCAAGTCAGTTGGGCGGGCGTTGAATGTTCATATAATATTGTGATGATATGTAACATATATACAGCTAAATAAAACTGATTATGAAATTAACCTCAAAAGATTTTGTTTGTAAGTGAGAGATGTTGTGATAGAGATTTTAAAGATGGCCTATTTCTGTAAAAATACTACAGGTTTCCTCTTGCAAAGAGAGTGGACATGTCATTTATTTTTAGATGAAATGATTTATTTTATCTTTACACTGAGGAAGGATTGTATTTTTTTCTAATTTCTTTTAAAAGACCTTATGATTTTTTTCAAGTTTTGTTGGAAATTGTAGAAATCCTCAACATCCCGCAAATTACTGTGTGTGATTTAAACAGCCCATTTTTTGTTATAAAATGGTTTATAATTAACTAGAGGAGACGGAAAATGTTCAGCACTCTGCCAGAAGTGAAACATTCTAGCCCGTCCGTTTAGTTCAATAGGGAGTTCAATAGGGAAATGTGAAGATCTACGGATCGCGGGATCGTCAGTTCGATCCCCGGGTGGGTTGTATGTTTTCCGAGACGATTTGGCTGCACGGTTAAGGTCACTAAGTTTAAATCACATGCCCCTTACCACTGTGGGTGGGAAACCTCATTTGGGGTGTAGAATATTTTCCTGCAAGCAAGTTGACTAGCTGGTTTACGAAGGTGAGTGGTTCTACTTAGATGCTATAATGCCCGGAGAAAAACATGAAAGCCGCTTAATGACCTGAATAAATCATAATGACATTAAACCTAACAAAAATTAGTACCAACGAAATGCATTAATCACAAGCACTATGCTTTTTCCGAAACATGATGTAGTCGGTTTAACGAACATTCAAGTTCAGACAACTAAATAAATTATCAGAAATGCCGTTGTATTGATCCTCAGTTGGTCAAGTGATGTAATCCATTTCGATCAACGCGAATATCTTCAGACTTAGTTGTCCTGGTAAAATGTTCAAAAAATCACGTACGTTTGCATTAAACAATCATACTCTTCAAGTCATCAGCACAGCCCTCAACACATAAATATGCAAATAACGGAAGCAATGCCAAAGAAAACATTCATACACATTGAAAATAAAATCAGTCAAATCCTTTCACCAATCGATTAATGATCAAACACAAGAATATAAGCAAGCGGGTAAAGTGTGATTTGTACCCGTAACAACCCTAACAAACACAAAGTAGCAATGTACGTGTATGATTTGCATTTTAAAGTTAAAGCATGCTTCCGATGTAATTTGAATGCGTTTTACAGGCTTTCACAACTTATCATTTTCATAGATTCGCAGTAGAGGTAGTAGAGATATTTTATTTGTTCATGCTTTAATGACAACATGTATATCTTATCAATATCTTCAACTATTTAGAAATCCCAACAATAATAATGATTTAATTTCATCATTGGAAACTCTGAGACTATTTATAATATCTTTTATTACAGCAATCGAACCTGTGTCAATTATCATATCATTTGTCTCCGCATCAGTGACAGATGAAGTAACTACATATCAGACCAGCCATTCTTTCTCCATCGGCGCCTACCTAGCATACTGTCATCAATTTTTTCTTGACAAAACATCCATTCATTCGATGAAAAATATCTGTTGTATTTTTTTTTCATTATATGAGAAAATGATATGCTGATTACGTTGATATCTTTCTGCGGTTTAAGTTCATTGCAATGATACGTGTACAGCATGTTAAAAGAAACTAATTAAGTTTTCCTAAGTGATACACCTCCTCAGAGCAACGCCATTTACACATAAACTATGTTTCAGTCTTTCTTGGATGATGTTCTGTATGCAATGAAGCAATTCTTTCCAATATGACAAACTGTTTAATTTGGTAAAATGGTGGGATGCAGTGTGTTTCAATATGTTAATGACATTGGCGTGATGTAATAATGGATGTGTTATAGAACGAGAAATCTGCTCTCTGTTTTCACACAAGTTTTTTTTCTGTTTTCTAATGACAGTACATATTTGTATGTCATTCCCGTCGTCTTTCATTGAGGCTGACACATTTATGTTATTTGTTATTGTTTTGCTTATGTTAACAGACTTGATTTAGATAAACTAGTTATGCAGAAATAATTATAAGAATGAATCACCGAATAGCTTTGCTGCTACTGATGGCCATGACCAAAAAGTGAAGATCTATCTCTCATGATGACGATATTTCATTACGTTATATTTCAGTTTTTGTTTAAGCCTATTTGCAGTTCAGTTCAATTGGGCGATTTCATATAGAGACATAACATTACAAATAAAATACTAATCTGTGAAATTTTATATTCTCAATAATTACATGAATAGTTTTTTTTTTTGTTGTGTATTGCATTTGTCATGTGCGAAAAGAGACTTATATTGACATATTTTCAAACATAAAAGATTTAACGATGCGCTAAAGATTTTAAAAAAAAAAAAAAAAAAAAAAACAACCAAAAAAAAAATCACTATTTGTTCGAAGAAGGGTTAGAATGGGACTGAAATACCAGCAATAGGATATGCTGCCTACAGTGTTGCTAATTCTTACTTGTCTAGCTTATCTATGTAAGTTAGTTATGTGTGTTTTTGTGTGTTTGTCTTTTGTATGCGAGTGTCTGCGTTGCTGTGGTTTACGTTGCAGGGTAACTATGATAAAGGAACGTAGCATTCCCTTTTGAATATTCATCCTTGTTCAACTTTCCCCTTCAATTTCCTTTTCTACCCCCTACCCCTTCCTCCTTGTTGCATTTTTGAAGCAACCCGTCTATAATATTGTTTTTCCGTTTACAGCTTTTTTTGTTGTTGTTGTGGACCTACACTGAGGCTGTATTTTTGGTGCTCTATGATTCCAAGAAATCTACCCTTACCTATTATCTTTTGATATTATGTTAAATTTTTAGGATAAATCTCAATATCTAACATATAATTTCAATCACCTTAAACGGTCTCGAAATTTAATATTATAATGTTGCAATACTGCTGTGAAGATGCAAACATTAATGGTCCGGGAAATGTCAATCGATGGAAAACGTGAACTTTTGCCGCCACAAACACTAACACATTTATTGGCAAAAATAAAAGTTTCAACTTGTTTGAATGAAAACACTGTTACTAAGATAAATGATATAATAGGCAAGTAAACGAAGGCAGATTTTATTTGTCTGTTATTTTTTTCCAGATGCATTTTTATATACATTTTATTTTATAAATGCAAATACACGGAAGTACAATCTCCGATTTTTGTGATTGTCTTCTTTGCAGATGTTTTCAGATAATTTAAAACTACTTTACCTAACACAATTAATTTAAACGTGCAGTTAACCAAATGATTTTATTTGCAATTCTATCGCAATTTTTTTTGCATCTTTACCAATATCTAACTTTTATTTTCACCCACTTTTCAACATAGATGGGCCGGTGATCTAGTGGTAACCAGAGGTCCGGGGTTCGAATCCCGGTCCAGGCACTGGAAATTTCTAAGAAGCTCTTGAGTGTCTCCCACCTAACTAGAGGCCTGTACTGGTTCTTCCTAGGAAAGACGGCTTCGCGTGTATCGGTGCTGTACACCGGGCACGTTAAAGGACCAGACTGTCTATTCGAAAAGAGCTAGACTAACTTAGCCGGACAGGTCTATATCTGAAATATTCCCTCTGTCTGTTCTGGGGGCTTTATCTCACTCTGTCCCTCTGGTCAGATCGCTCTGTGTCTGTACTAGCAGAGAGATGTTGAGAGATTTCACTCTAACTGTGGGCTGATAGCTTTATCGATGTTGTGACAATTATGTTTTAGTTGAAATTTCCAATGTGACATGTCTATGGCTATGTCTTTGAGTGCTCTGTGCGTCCGGGAGATCCACCCTTACATTTTTTATCTTTTCTGTTGCTATATTAGAACATTTGGTCCTGTTGGTCGGATACATTGTCTTTGCGGAAGTCAATTTACCAATTTATCAAGGAAATTACATAACAATTTTATTTCATTATCATTCTAACGTTCTAACAATAAACATTTTTTTTTTTAAACCGCTTGTTTTAAAACTAATTGGTATTGTTACGGGTGGTTGATTTTAGCATTGTCAAAATTTGTTTAACAAATAATATTCCAAACAGAGATTGGTCGTTGAATAAAATCATTGTTTGAAAATCAGATTTGTAAAAGCATTGTGTTTTCATCTTTGTTTAATAGTAATATAAATCGAGTCGTGTTAGAATAAAAAATGAAATAAACGAGAAAAAAGAATAAGAGTTCTCAATCAAATTTATTCATATGAATAAAATATAATTTGCTTATTATTTTCAATGATTAATTCGCGACATAAACATTACGAAAACACATGCGCTGATCAAGAGAACATTAATTGAAAACTTATATTAATTGTAAGCTGACGTATATTGTAAACCAGAAGACGGAATAACTGTCTGTACGTCTCTGAAAACATACACACGGCTCAGTAAAAGCCCGTTGAATGTATTGGCGAATACATGTAAATTAAGTACATAAAGGAGCACACATACAAACATACATTGATCTATGTCAAGGATGAAAATTTAAACATATTTTGCAAGAAGTGTTACGCTTAGAATCAATCCATATTTTCATAACAAAATTATTTTATGCATACATTTGTAAATAAAGCAATTATACAACTGTGATCAAAATACTATTGAAATATGATACAAAAACGCAGGTAGCATAAGTTATCAGCCTGACAACCGCTCAATCCTGATTGTCATTTATATGTGTTGCAATTACGCATTTGTAAACATGATTTAACATATATGATAATTAAACGAAAACACTCAGCCATTTAAGGTAATAATGTTCTGGAAAATTACATAACTTTGTCTGCACCTAGACGAGTATGGTTTCATAAATATATGTCCAAATTTTTCACATCTAAATTTTCCTATAAGAAAATAGAACAATAAATAAATTTTGTTTGTTTGTGTTGGGTTTAACGCCGTTTTTCAACAGTATTTCAGTCATGTAACGGCGGGCAGTTAACCTAACCAGTGTTCCTGGATTCTGTACCAGTATAAACATGTTCTCCGCAAGTAACTGCCAACTTCCCCACATGAATCAGAGGTGGAGGACTAATGATTTTAGACACAGTGTCGTTTATCAAATAGTCACGGAGAACATACGCCCCGTCCGAGGATCGAACTCACGATCCCGCGATCCGTAGACCAACGCTCTACCTACTGAGCCAAGCGGGCGGGCTACAATAAATAAATGTTCATAATGTAATTGTTGAAAGAATAAAGAATTGGTTGGTATAAAAACTTGTATATTTCTTGAAGAACATATCAAAAATGTCAGGTTACAAAATGTACCTTGAATGAGGTTCTTTCCACAAAATAATACTGATGTCAACCGTACGGTAAATCTATGTGTTCTAATGACTCTGTATCTCAACCCCTCCCCTCCACAAACCACTCTGTATATGGTATGAATGTTTGAACAAGAAGTGGCTCTAGTACCTCACATCTTTTACATAGTTCTTGGTATTTTTGTGTTTGTTTTGGTTTGGTAACACTATTCGGTCGGCTTTGTCTTACGAAATAATTGACAGGATTTGACGTCAATGCTGACGTCACGACGACAATTTTTTTTTTTACTTTTGTTTGAATAGATAATTCAAACAATCGTCGCTGTGTCTGGATTGTAGTTTGTGATTATCTCATAAAATGCATTTAGATCAACAATTGATTTATATGGTATGTACTGTATATTACATAAAGAGCAAACATTTGTATTTGCACAAACATTGGAACAGATGCATTTATGAATCGTTCATGTTCACAGAGCAGAAATTCAATGACTATAAGATATACACAATAGAAATAATTACCACACCCTAGTACTCGCACAAATAAGTTATTTATGATAGAATATTGCAAAACTTTATTTGCAAAGAGGGAATCGTTCACTTGTGTGTACACTAAGCACATCGTCAAACGAAGAACATGATATGTTACACATACTATGATCTGTTTCACCTTCAGACATTTGTTGGAAACAATTAAAAGATATTTCAACATAATGTTGAATCGCATGACTATGTGAACATTTTGCTTAGATGTACGTTTTCAGTACGAGGCCACTTACATTACACTTCAATTGTGTCATCACTTATGTCTATTATGCTAATACTGTTGTCTAGATTAATGACTATTATGCACTTCTTTTTATCGTCGTAGCGGATGAACTGTGCATAACCCAGACAGTTATCTGCCGTTGAGTATTCTCTGACATATTTGCCATCAACACTGAACAAGACGATATTGCGTGAAGCAGATCCTAAAAGAAACACTGTTCCATCATTTGATGCACACACATCAATGGTTCCTTTAAGCTTTCGGTGCCGTAATTCTCTTAGCATTAAACCATCTCCCCTAAAACATACCGCGCCATCTATTTCATTAAACCATGTAACGATAACGGTGTCTTCACTGACAGCCATACCTCGACATTGGGGGGCAAATATTCCTTTATCCTCCGCATTTGTGTCTTTTTCAATACATCTCAATTTCGAGCCGGATTTGTTGTATACGTCGATACCTTGTCTTGTAGAAACCCACAGTTCACCATGACAGTGGACAAGTCCCTTGACAGTTCCATCTGATACTGATATACTTTCCAGTTTATTCAAGTAATGGGCAGCTGATATAAACTGTACCGTGTTGTTGTTCATTTTCACGGCAACTTCATTCTGGCCAGTGCAACAAATGCTTGAGGGACTAGCACCCAGATTGCAGACGTCCTTGACCCTATATTTTGTGTCCAGCCAATGCACCTTGTTGGCATGGTCAGCAACTATGATTGTACCGTCTTGAAGCATACATATGTCGTTAATGCTATAAATGGATCGCCCCCTCTTTGTCTTAATGTTCATATTTTTTACCAGTTTCCGAAGATGCGTACTATTTCTAGGTACAATTATTTGACATATTTGCCCTAAATTTGCTGTTGTCATCGAAGTCTTAAATTGATTTTCCATGAAATATAATGTCTTGGTACCGCTGCATTCCCAGTCATCATACATTTTCGCAGCATCCTTAGCCATCTGCCCCGCGAGTTTCAATAGCACAAATGTTTGTGCTGTGTCAACATTATCTTTATCTTGGACGACTTGTAAATGAGCTGTCATTTCTTCTAAATCTTTTATCATAGGAGTCACGTTGTTTACTTCTGAAACATATTCTTCATTGATGTTAGCATGAATTTGGTCTAATGAAGCAGTTAGTTCCTTTTTCAGTTTCGCTATGTGCTCTATCAAATTTTTTTCAACTTCTTCAATTTTGTTGAATATCTTGCCTTTTTGAATTTGCATCGAATCGATGAATTCTTGATTTCTAATTGGTATGCTAGTGAGACACTTTTGAATGTCTTTCATTTCATCCTGTTTCTGCTGTATCATTTTGTCTTCCACCAACGATGGGATTACCTCATTTATACTAACCACTCCGAAGCAAGACGACCTAAATAAAATGGAACTATATCTAATAAAGCTTTGTTCGAAACTTTCTACATGTGTAACACTTAACCTCACCACCCCATAAACTATTGCGAAATATTTTCATACTCTAATACTGTCAGTTGACAGATATTGTTAGCATTAACGTATGTTACAAATAAGTAAATGTACTACTAGTAGAATCATCACTACATTAAATACACAACAGCGACGGGGGACTCGTTCTCAATATACTTTGTTCATCGCTTTATAGAAATGTTGGAGACGAATATTGAATGAAAAAAAACAACAATATCAGCTTAATGCCCTTTAACAATGGTATTTAGTATTGATTGCCTCAGTGGAGTAGTTTTGAAAAGGGTTAATGGAAAAGAGGCCGAGAATGACGAACTCTACCAAGTATTGGCTGTTTCATAGGCTGTTTCATAGGGAAAAATATAATCGTAGTAATAAAATCCCATAAAAGCACAATATGAAGTAGTACACATGAGTTTAAATATGTGGTTCTCTTGATAGTTTATGATGACATTTAACAAATTAAATGCTTTAACAATTTAAAGTTAACAGTCTGTAATATGTATCATTCCTTTCACATTTTCATAGATGTTCACGTATATTCTTATAGAACAATTATATAATGAAGACAAAAGAAATACCTGTGTTCTGTGGCTATACATTTTGCACAACAGACCATGTCATGTGAGTTACAAAAGAATTCAATGTCTTGTTCTGGATGTATATGGCATTTTGTTGTCACCGCTATCACTGAAATAGTGTTGGCATCATCTCTGTCTAGCAGTTTATGAGAACGTGTAGCATTCTGTCGACCGTGATGTTTTGTACATGTTGCGCAAAGGTATTCCAGACATAACGGACAGTACTTGACAGCGCCTTTTCTAATATGATCCTCTCCACACGGTGTACAGACAAAACCGAAGTCTACGTCTGTACCGTCTTTGACTGACGTCAAGTTTACTCCCTCAGCCATCCTTGGTATATGCCTGCCGTTAGATATACTTGTCAAAATAAGAGTTTAGGTATTACAATTTTACACCAAAATCTGTGCTTTTGGGTATTTCTCAATTGTAGTTTAAAATATATGATTTAATCTTAAGTTATTAGAAATGAAATGACTTAAATTATTCTAGACTTTACTAAATTAACCCTTTTAATACAATTAGTTAACCAGTTAACTCCCTGAGGCCGATATCATAACATATCTGCTGCGGCGAGATAAGAATTACCACCTAATGTTGAAGGACATTTTCTGATCTTATTACAATCTCACGCGAATGCAGTCAATTGAAATCATGCAGGTAATCATGGGTGATTAGAATAAATTAAAATAAAATTACAAAATCTTCGAAGTTTGAACAAATATTTTTATATCCTATTTCATCCTTAACCTATATCCAAATAGAAAAATATTTTCACTTCGAAATATTCACAATTTTAACGAACCTACTGCTTTGAAAATATTTGAACGTTTCTGGTTCGCTTACTTTTTCACATGTAAAGACATTGAATTCTAATAAATAGAAATACAATATTTACAAAGAATATTTACATAAGCGTACTTAAAATTGACACCCGTTTTTGTGTGAATATCGACCATGATTCATTTTGATGTATACATGTACATGTTTTGTGACACATGCTGAGACAGTTAAGTTGTAATATTTACATTTACCTTTGAAAGATTATTAAATTTATAATCATATGTTTATGTAGTCACGTTGTTTTTGTATTTTATAAAATATGTTTTGTTGTGTTCATGTTTTACAGTTAGTATCGTATTCGATGTATGTGTACGAATATTTCAGCCTTCAAAATCTTAACATTTTCCGACCATTAATTTAACTGATAATATAATTTCATCGTCTGAATCATCATCGGACGGAACTGATATGTCAGGAGCTGCATGATAATGAATATTTTTTTTATTTTAAGAAAGATTTTTGGCAGACGACATTATTTTACTCCTTTGAAATACAGTATGAACGAACACAGTGAATTTCGTCTTTACATGGCCGCATAATTGCAAACACTTATTTTAACAAGGGAACTAATTAGCACAATTGATAATTATAACATCTAAGTAATAATACCCAGTATGCAAAATAATTTTGCTTTTGCCAAGATTATCAAAAATTAACAAGTACATGTCACAATCAGCATGATCTCGGTGCCGCGACTATACTCGTCAATCGCCGTCCTGTGGAGTCCTGATAACGCGAGTATAGTCGGATATCGACGCTACGGGGGTAGAAAATATAACGCCTATAGTCGCATTTCGGCCCCAGAAAGTTAAGCCGTCTTACATGTGTAAGAAATTATTTACAATGTTAAAAGTTTGTTTTGTCGCAAATAAACATTTTAAACCAATACCTACATCTCTTGATCCAAATTAATTTGTTTAATTAAAAAAATAACATATCAAAATTGAAAACGTATGGACACACAATGATTTACTTTTCTTATACATATTAGAATGTAAAACATAATCTTTTGTTATGAAATTCCCATAAACAACAAAAATAAGATAGCTAGAATAGTAATATATCAACATTAATGGCTGAATAGACTCTACCCCAAGAAAATGTAACAACGTTTACAACTCTACAGATGGTAAATATTTGTGAGCATTTTACTGGAAGTAGCACTTTCGTCGATATTTTACTGGTATGATTTGCACCATGTGACAACCAATATAGTGCATCTGCCACAAGCATGAATCCAGACTAGCCCGCGCATCCGCACAGTCTGGCCAGGATCCATGCTATTCGCTTTCATTTGCAATTAGAGAAACCGTTAGCGAACAGCATGGATCCTGATCAGACTGCGCGGATGCGCAGGCTGGTCTGGAACTATGCTGGTCGCAAATGCACCAGGTTGGTTTTGTGATTGTGTGGATCAATTATAAAGATAATTAATGGTGAAATATAATAAAAATAGTCTTAAAATGTTTAACTTTATAAGTTGGTAATCACTGTTATAAGCGTAGAACTAGAAGAACATTCTTTGGAATCATGGAACTGTAAATAAAATGTTTAAATTATCAGAAATTACGTTGCTTATGCTTACATAAATACTAACAGTTTACCTTTCACAAACCTAACTATTCCATATTATAGCAATGAATATAAAAAAAGAGAACAAAATCATCTACCATCTGATTTTAAGTAGGATTTTACATTTAATATATTTGATAAGATAATATCAATAGATTGATTTGTATACGTTTTTTCTTTTCTGATAAGGTTTTATTTTCAGTTTTTAAAACCAACGAGATCATTCAGTCGATATCTTTGTCTATGTGAATATACTTGATAATACTGACATGTGACATGTACAAAATTGTTTACTGTACATATACTTGATTGTTACAATTTGACCAAAAACAGTGGTTTCTCTTCTCCTTCTACTCTGGGTTAACTATTGTGTTACCCGAAGGTGAGCATAAGTTTAAAGGGAAAATCTCCTAATCTACCGGTTCATTCCTTCTAATTTGAGCGACGAACCTCATAAAATACATTTACGTCTCTGCAATTCGAGCTCACTAAAGGCAGAGAGTCAAATTATGCTTATGTAACTCAATCTATATCAAACGATTTGCTTTTAAGCAACAACTTAAGGTTACTTCGAAGTGTCTTATCAAAGTATGCCGAAGTACAACAAGAACAAACAACGTTCCTGATCAATATGATAAAACATGCGTCAAAGATTTATAAAACTTGATATATATCTCAAATTCTTAATCTTGTTAAAACCTCAATGCGTGCAACATTAGATCAACGGTAGATAAACAAAATTAGGAACATGAAAAGGCACGCGTATTCCTTCTCAAATGCGTTAGTTAAAGTTATTTCAATTTCACTTATATTTTTAATTAATTAAATACCATTTGTGTGCAAATTATTTTCTAGTATTTTGATATCAATTAATAACAGGTATTTAAAAAAAAAAGAGTGTCAATGTAAATTGTCATATACATGTATCGGAATACTCTCTTATACCAAATGATATATTTGAAGGATTCTGATTAATTAAGATGTTCACACGCTACCAGAAAGCTTACGTCTATGTGCAAGTACAATAAACGTCGGTTAAATCCTTAAAAACGATCATAGTTACAACAAAAACAAATAGAATTGATCCAATATTTGTCGAGCCCGCTTGCGGTGAGCTCGACTTAGTCGCCTTTTTTGGCGGTTCGGTGTATGTGTGTGCGTCTGTGCGCAAACCCCATGTTCCTATCTCAAAGGTCAAGGTCACAGTTGGAGGTCAAAGATCAAATTGAAGTTTTTTTTCCGGACAAAATCTTTGACATGCCTGGGCCAAATTTGTTTATATTTGACATGAATGTTTACCTCAATGAGAAGGAGTGGTATGCGTAAACCCCATGTTCCTTTCTCAAACGTCAAGGTAACAGTTGGAGGTCAAAGGTCAAATTGAAGTTTGTCCGGATCGTTTCTTCTTCATTCATAGCGGGATTTTGATGTAACTTGGCGTGGATGTTAATCATTATGAGATGGAGTGTCATGCGCAAGAACCTGGTACCTAGGTCTAAGGTCAAGGTCACACTTAGAGGCAAACAGTCAGATACAAGAATGACATTGTCTGGAGCATGTCTTCTTCATGCATAAGGGGATTATAATGTAACGCGGCACATTTGTTCAACAAAATGAGACACACTTGTTTTTAAAATTACTTCCCTTTGTTGTTACTATAAACAGCTTATATTGTAACTTTTTTATTACTGGGCGGAGGGAAAAATTGAGAACACTTTTTCTGAGATACAACATACATGCTACATCCAATTTGTAGGTGTATTTGACCTATCTCTACCTAGTAAGGAGTTTTGTGTGGATGTATGTTATATAGATTTTTTTTGTGATTGGTCATGTGCAGATACAGATGCTAGTGTAAATCAGTTCTGACACCGCCAAATGGTATATTAAATGTTACTTTTTACAGTGTGGGGAATCACGTGACTTACAAAGGCATATTACACGGAAAAATGGCCGATAATTTCTCCGATTCATCAGGGAAATCAAGGTATTTCTATTGATAAACATTTGTTTTAGATGTTCTAATAATTATGTCCTATCATATGCCCCTTACCTTCCGATTTCCTCTGGTACCTTTCCTTTGTTCCATTCACCTATATTTTCCGAGAACACTTGGGAAGTTTGAATATATTCGCAGTTTTTGGGATGACGGTATCCACGGACCGACCTTATTTTGTTCAGAAAATACTAATTACTGAAGTAAATGACAGTACAATGACATTAAAACTTAACAAAGTATCCAGTCCATCATAAACATGTAACGGACTGGCAAAATCAAAGCTACAAAAAAGAGTATGTCGAAATATACGAAATGGCGCTGAACACGTACACAGTCTTCTAGGGCGCTGTGCACATACAGGGTCAATGATTCAATCTTATATCATAGAAATACTTATATTTCTACGAGGCTTCTGTGTTTACAAGTGTTTTACATATTTATAATGTCAAAGGTTGAATAGCATTTTCTGAAAAACAAGATCTACGAAAGTTCATGCACTTAAGCGGACATGCTCTATATTTGTCCGCATAATTTAATTCTGAACGTGCATGAAAGAACATGCAAATGTAAATAAAAAGAAAACCTTTTTACAACGTCTTTATAGGTGGACTGCAATTTTTCCCATTTAATTACATAAACGCAGTATTTAGAGTAATATCAATTGCAACACATACTAACATAGTGTTATATAACGTCTCGGAGACACATATAGGCACTTTAGACATATGACTACACATTTTCTTCAAATATGAGAAAAAAAAAACACGAAAATGCCAAAAATGCAATTAGAATACGAGGGTGAAAAGGCTGGTGGATGTTACATATTTTTTTTCCTAGTTTCTGTAAATTCATATGAAAGTCATGTTTTTTTTTACATATTTTCAGTATGTTTGTTGGCGGTAGGAAGAAAACCTTCATATTAGAGCTACCAGTATTAAACAGATTCGTAGAATTTTTTCATCTGGCTCAAAAGATGTTATACAGAATCCTATCACCACGTTTCGTCGGTCCTAGAGGGAAGTTATTATGCGACTATCAAACTAATTCGATAAGCAAGAAAATATCTGAATCAACAAAGAATTTAGCACAAATAAATAGACACGTAATAGGAGAAATAATAAAGGTTACTGTTGTTTGTATTGAGCAGAATATAGCGACACATGGCCATACGGAAGAGGGTAGCAACTTCATGACAATGTTAAACATATTTGCGCAGGATGGTGAAATTCAAAAGGAGCTTTTGGGTAATGCACAGTATAATTTAAACAACAACAACAACAAAAAAATCTGACAATGCACATATAGATATCTAATTCAAAATACGCATCTCCTGACATTCAGAATGAGATAATGAGAGTTTGCTTTAATCAAATATGAGAAAAACTGTAAGCGGACTGTATAAATGCTCCTTTATTTGCCATCATTGTTGACGATGCAACTGACAAATCAACCAAGAAACACCTCTCGCTATGCATTAGGATTAGGCCGACTGGTGATAAATGTGCCTCTGTAAAGAGTTCCTATATGATTTATTGACTGCAAACCTATCAAAGGTGTTAAAGTTAATCGCAATATCTTGGATTTCTTGCAAGAAGCTGATCTAGGTATTCAAAAGTTAAGAGCGCAATGCTATGATGGGGCATTAAACATAAAAATACCGTGGTGTGCAAACGCTTATAAAAGAAAGACCTATGGACACCAACTGATATACATTGCAAAGCTGATTGTTTGAATTTAGCCTTAGTACACAGTTCTAAAGTCCCATGTGTCAAAACCTTGATGGCAACTGTGCAAGATATAAGCTTTCTGTTCGATTACTCAGCTGAATGATCGGTAGCTTTACCGAGGAACTGGCAAGGGACACAGTTCCAAGGGAGGAATTGGAACAACGCATTAAAATGCGAACCCTTTCTGAGTCTCTCTGGTCAAGTCGGGCCTTCTGCATGATCAAGAGCACGTTTCCAGTGATATTCCATGCTCAGAAAATACTGCATGAAGATGGAAATGAGAAGGCAGGCTAGTATCTTGCTGCAGTTCTTAGATTTGATTTTGTCAATTCTCTTGTATCTGAAAATGTGTTGAGTATCATCGTAGCACTAACGAGCCTTTTTTCAGAAGGAAGATATGGACTTACTAAATGCCGTTACAGAGATAAAGATACAAGTTTTCTCGACTGAGTGGAATGACTCTGCAGTGTGGCTTGCACGATACAAAAAGGCAAGGCGTATAATCAGAGACTTCGGCACTAAAACATCTAAATCAAGGCGTGTTGGAAGGTAAATGCATACAGACAACCATGATGCAGAATCTGTCTTGGATTACTTTGAGTTTATGGTATCAATGTATTTTTCGACCATTTTGTCTAGAAATGGCAACTCACATTCTACAAAATGAAGTCCGTTTTGCTGCCAAAATCTACTGAAAACAAGTCAGAAGTGCCAGTGCCTATTTACACCGCATTCACCAGATCATCATGGCGCATTTCAGATATTTAAAAATGAGGTAACAAAGTAGAAACTACACAGGTATATTGCCAGTCAGAAACCACAGACTTCAGACCACTCTTATGCATCCCTGCAGGTCTTGCATCCGTGTGTAAACACTATTCTGTTTGTGCTTCTGACTATGCCTCCAACATCTGCATTTTGCGAACGCTCATTCAGTAAAATGAAAGCATTCAAAAACTGCTTTCGTTCAACAATGACAAGTGATAGGATGTTTTACTAGCTGTATACACATTTAAAAGGATGTTTGCAAAGATGTAGACCACGTCTTAAATGCTTTCTCTTCAAGAAAATGCTGAATATGGACTTTTTCTGACCCAATGCCAGCTCTTTACGATTCTATAAATTGGACCTTTTCCCTTTATATCAGACAAAAGTTACCGAATAATTATTGTTAAATGCGAACAACATATTGTAGCGGTGGTTAGAAATGATTAATAAATAACTGAACCCAATGGTGAAATTTGAATAGCTAAAACTCGAGATAATTATTGGTACGATTTTGTGCATGGTGTAGTATTTTTAACTGAGAGAAATCAAATGTAAAACTCTAGTTTCTTAAAAGTGTAGTCCAAGATGTTTTTTCAAATATAAAAGAGTTGTGGAAATGGTCGCTGAATTAAATAGAGGCAAATAAAAACCAGGTCAGTTCTGCCTATTTTACATTGTTATTTCTTAGTGCCGCTAAGTCGTTCTTCGGGAAACTGTGAGTGAAATAGGTCAGTACCGGCTTCTGACCACAGTTTCAAGTTCTGTAAAAAAGTCAAAATAAATTTATAAAATAAATTGCCAATCATATGTTGCTGCAGTTACCGAATAATTATTGTTAAATGCGAACAACATATTGTAGCGGTGGTTAGAAATGATTAATAAATAACTGAACCCAATGGTGAAATTTGAATAGCTAAAACTCGAGATAATTATTGGTACGATTTTGTGCATGGTGTAGTATTTTTAACTGAGAGAAATCAAATGTAAAACTCTAGTTTCTTAAAAGTGTAGTCCAAGATGTTTTTTCAAATATAAAAGAGTTGTGGAAATGGTCGCTGAATTAAATAGAGGCAAATAAAAACCAGGTCAGTTCTGCCTATTTTACATTGTTATTTCTTAGTGCCGTTAAGTCGTTCTTCGGGAAACTGTGAGTGAAATAGGTCAGTACCGGCTTCTGACCACAGTTTCAAGTTCTGTAAAAAAGTCAAAATAAATTTATAAAATAAATTGCCAATCATATGTTGCTGCAGAGGTACTCAGATGTGCCCAGAATGTATCACATGGCATTTGAATACCAAACAATTTTCCGGGGGAGCATGTCACCGAACTCCTAGATTATGTGACAACACATGTATGGCGGGAAAGGAATGCCCCTGCAAAAGAAAATAGATCTGACAAATCAGTTTCCTTATTCATAACTCGAATGCATAGTAGATTCACTTTATATGATAAATAGTGTTGTGTATTCAAATGTTTTCCAGTAAATTCTTTTACACAGCTATGACTGAGTGAGTAAATCAGGGGTTTCTGCCAGTATTCTCTGTTGTCTTTAAACAATACAATCATATTGTGTGCTATAATCTGCCCAAAGACTTTTGAATCTTTGTGAATTCCGAAAGAATATTATTTGACATCGGTGCGTGAAACAACGGTGAAGTATTAAGTCAAGTCAAGTCAAAAGTTTATTAAATGTAACAAAGGCCTCCGGCCCAAAATACACTACATAATATATAGTAAGTGGTTCAATCAGATAGTTGTGATCCCACAAAATGTATACATATACACTGATTAAGTTGAGACACATATTCATAAATTCAGCACACAGTCGACTAGCAAACATATCTTAACATAATAGTTCTCTAGGCTGCTGAATATCATAATTAACTGATCAAACATTATTTAAAAGCTTCTCAAGATACAGTGCTGTTTGATATAACACCTTTTCATTATCAGAGCTAAGTATGTTATAAAAACTTTGTATACTTCTGTCAGATGAATACCAATTAAGAAGATACTGATTACGGATCTCACTAAATTTCTCACATTGAAAAAAAGCATGATATTCACATTCAACAATACTAGTGTTACTTCTATTATAACAAAATTGGCAGATACGAGATTCAAAAGGGGTATTGTTGTGCCTACCAGTTTCAACATGCAGCTTATGGCTTGAACAACGAAATTTTGACATTGCTAGTCTGTATTTAAATGGCAAATTTATTGTAAGGTAACGTTCTGTATTTAATAAAGTTTTAAAATGTTTATAATGGTGACATCTACTTGATTCATCGATAGACTCTTTCCAGTTTTGTGTATGACAATCTATGAGTCTTTGACGAAAAATACTAACGAAGTAGTCAATATCTCCAACATCATGTGAAACCCAAACATAACCAAAACCATACAAAAATAGTAAGTGTTTGACCTGAGTAGCCCAGGTGATTCTGCCTACGTTATCTAAAGATTTTAGCATATAATAACACCGTTTAGGATATCTAGAGTTATCCATCTGTATTAGTTTACACCAATACTTAACACAGTTTGAATAATAGGTTATACACATTGGTAGTCTGCCACATTCTCCCAAAACAATTATATTATTCGTTGAGTTTTTTACTCCAAGAAATTTTTTACAAAACTTAGTATGTATGGTTTCTATTTCTGGCGAATATTTATATCCCCAAATCTGAGATCCATAGCAGAGTACTGGTTTTACCATAGCATCAAATAACTGAAACAACTGTTTAATGTTAAAATATCCAAATGGCCTTTGATAGTTATACATAGCATATATCGACTTCTGTGCCTGTGACGCTAACTTTTCTTTAGCTGCTGTCCAAGATAAGGTCGGCGTAAATAAGATGCCCATATACTTATAAACAGTCGTAACGCTAACTAACTGGCCACGGAAAAACCATCTTTCATTAATTCTTAAGGGTCCACCATTTCGAAATACAATTATTTCAGTTTTACTGAGGTTAACTTCCATCCCTGGTGAATTACAAAATTGTTCTATTACGTTGAGTTGTTGTTGTAACTTAAATACAGTTTCTGCACAATTTGCAATGTCATCTGCAAACATCAGACATAATATATCAGGTATTGAATTGTCGATAAAAATACCTGAATTACACTTTTCACGCAGTAAGGAGGATAATTGATCAATAAATAAGGAAAAAATCACAGGACTACTTATGTCCCCTTGTCTTGTACCAATGTTACACGGAAAATAATCTGTTACTCTCCCTGTTGATGTCTTAACACAAGATTGTAAATTTTGATACATTTGAGCAAGGATCCTGAGAAAATTACCGTTTACACCTTTAGATTGTAAACTTTCAAATAACTTTTTATGGTTAATCTTATCAAAAGCTTTCTTGAAGTCGACATATAGGCAGTAAAAACGACCACCAGATCTAGACAAGTATTTCTGAGCCATGGCTTGTAAACAAAACACGTTATCAATGGCAGAATAACCACGTCTAAAACCTGCTTGGGCTTCATCAATTTTTTTATTGTTTTCAGCCCACGAATATAAACGTGAGTTCATTATATTAGAAAAGATTTTGTACATTGTGGTAGTTATAGATATACCTCTATAATTGCTCGGATCATTAAGGGCTCCTGACTTATGTATTGGACAGATTATACTTTGACCCCAAGAAGTGGGGAAACTCCCACTCATGAATATCTTGTTAAATAGAACGCATAGTACATGAGCTATTATATCATCTGTATACTTATAAAATTCTGCATTCAATCCGTCATTACCAGGGCTTTTGCCGATTGCTAATTTTAAAATGGAGCTTTTAGTTTCCTCTAAGGTAATTTCGGAATTTAGAAATTGGTCGCGGGGACCCTCATCATTAATAACAATGGCTTCTGCAGACTCATCAAATAACAGGCTACTGAAATATGTAAACCATTCATGTGCTGAAACAGTTAAACTATTTACGCTCTGACTGGGTCTAGATTTCTTCAGCACTTTCCATAACTGATTGATGTTATTACAACATTCAACGAGTTTAATGCGTTCTCTACTTTGAAAAGCATATTTTTTCTGATTTACAGCATTTTTAAAAATACTTTTCCTCTCTTTATAACATTCAAGGTCTTGATTACAATTTGTTGCTCTAAACTGACGCAGAGCCCTATATTTACTGAGTTTTAATATTTCGCACTCTTCATCCCACCATTTTGGTTGAATTACTGATAATGTAGTATTGCTAGATTTAGAATACACTCGCATATGTGATGCTGCTTCTTGATATACATTAGTTAATGTACTAACTGCTCTATTTATGTCTGTATTTATAAGATTGAGAAAGGAGTCTCTGTGCTGTTCAAAAAGATTATTAAAAACAGTGAAAAAAGTATGGCTCTTATTAAAATCCCATCTAAATTTCGGAAATATCATTCCAGATGTACTCTCTGAGACCAATGTTTGTGTTTCATTATGACTGTATATACTAAAGTGTAATCTACAGGCTACGGGAAAATGGTCCGATTCATCCCTTTCCAAGACATCGAAATATGAAACATGATTAAAAAGATCTTCACATGCTATCATATAGTCTACCACGCTAGCTCCATCCCCAGATAAATAAGGCTGAGACGTCACAATGTTATTTATTACGAGAAACAATCATATAGTGTGTTGTAAATACAGAAGCCTCGTGGCAACTTTAGTATTGTTATAATATAAAATAGAATAGTTGCTCCTGTACGTGCACAGCGCCTCCGAAGACTATGTACGTGTTCTGCGCCATTTCGTAGATTTCGACATTCTCTTTTTGGCAGCTTTGCTTTTTGCTATTCTTTACATGTTTAGGCTGAACAGGGTATTTGGTTAACTTTTCATGTAATTGTACAGTCATTTACTTCAGTAATTTGTATTTTCTGGACAAAACTGTATCCGTCCGTGGATAGCGTCATTCCAAAACTTGCGAATGTATTCAAACTTCCCAAGTGTTCTCGAAAAATATAGGTGAATGGAACAAAGTATGGGTACCGGAGGAAATCGGAAGGTAGGGGCCATATGATAGGTTATATTAGAACATCTAAACAAAGGTTGATCAACAGAAATACCTGGATTTTCCTGGCGAATCGGAGAAATTATCGGCCATTTTTCCGTGTAAGCTGCCGTTTTAAGTCATGTGTTCCCCCACACTGTTTTAGACAACTGGCGGGCTCGACATTCTGCCCGTGGGCATACAGAATGTATTTCTAGTTAAAGATTATGGACCTTGGTGTTGCCTATTTAGCTCACCAGAGCCAAAGGCTCAGGGTGAGCTATTCTGATCACTCACCGTCCGGCGTCCGTCGTCCGTTGTCCGTAAACTTTTACTTTAAGGAGGTAGGTTACCTTGTTACAAGGGTAAATTCAAATTAGTTGAACCGCAGCATTTTTTTGTATTTCGTGTAATATGAAGTTTTAACTGCTACAATCTCAATTTCGTTTGTCTCTGTCCCTTCAAGTTCAATTTTTATCCAGGTATGAAGAACATGACCCTCCAAACGTATTTCATATTGAAAGAAGAAGGAAAATACGGAAATTTAATACTTTTCAGAGTATTTAAGTTTCATTGATATCCGCAGAAGTCTGCATAATTGATAATCTTACTAGTATGCACGTTAGCTTTCTAATATAAGCTTAAAATGTATATGTCGCGGGGCTCGTGTTTCCATGGTAACGCATTTTCCCTCATTTTTAAACAACTATATATAAAAATAGGGGTTTTCGACGGCTTCAGTGCCATTCTGTTAATGACCATCATGGAATATTTGGGTAATATTATTAGCAAAATACCATGCACTTTACATGGTACCCTATTTTAGTTTAGTTTAAAGTAACCATGGCAACAGAGATGTTTAAAATAGCTTTTATCATGCTTTTTGTCGTAATTTCTAATAAAAAATATTGAATAAGATTATCTTTCTAGTTAATGTGGCTTTAAAACATATTATTTCTAAAGTAAGTTACATTTTCGTGTTATTTGTATTTATTCAAACACATTTCACAGGTTAGAATACTTACAGCAGTACCCCTCGTATGGTATTTTTCATGGAAAAATCGTTCAACTTGCTGCTACTATTCTCATGGATATTGTTGAAATGAAAATAAAAAGCCGAAGCTGTGTTTCTTAAATAGATCAGTGTCAACGCTTTTGAATTTTACATTTAGATACATAGGTCACGGGCTTCGTTTCCATGGTAACATCAATTCAATTTAAGAAACCACTATTTTCTACTGAAATTTGAACAATTTTAGATCTTAGTTTTAGTATATAAAACAAATTATCAACGGACCCTGTAAAAAAGGTATTACAAATCAAACTGCTAGATTTTTTATTTGAAAATGGCCGTAAAAAGTAACCTTTTACCCAACTATATTCCAAATAACATTGGTTACCATCATCCATTTTCTTACATTCCGCATAACATTTCAATATAACTACATAAAAGAAGCAAAATATTGATTATTATTCTGAGCAAAAGACTCATAAAAAATATTTTAGCAAATAACGGTTATTTAAAAATAGTTAAAATAAAGGAAATGCACAGAATTACGTACTTTCAAGATAAAAGCTATTAATTTTGCGCGGTAACTGACACGTAACGTCATGACGTCAATGACGTCATTTAAAGGCAACATTGTTTTGAAGCGTTTCTGCGGCAATTTATTCATTATTTCTACATTATTAAACCATAAAGCATCAGCTCGAAGACAGGTTCATGATTTGTTTTCAGAAAAATGAATATACAAACACATTTAGTTTGTCGTAAACGTCGTCGTAAATCGTCACGTTAGCTTCCGGTTGGACATGCGCACATACAAATATGAAGGTAACCTACCTCCTTAAATGACATCTCCTCATAAACCGCTAGGCCAATTTCATCAAAACTTCACAGGAATGTTCCTTGGGTGAAGCTTTACAATTTTTTTTTAAAGAATTGAATTCAATGCAGAACCCTGGTTGCCATGGCAACCGAAAGGAAAAACTTTAAAAATCTTCTTCTCAAAAACCAGAAGCCCTAGAGCTTAGATATTTGGTGTGAAGCATTGCCTAATAGACCTCAACCAAGTTTGTTCAAATCATGACCCTGATTTTACATAGGAAAATTAAAAACAATCTTCTTCTCAAAAACCAGAAGGCCTAGAACTTAGATATTTGACATATAGCATTGCCTAGTGGACTTCTACTAAAGTTGTTCAAATCATGACCCCGAGGTCAAAATTGACCCCGCCCCAGCGGTCACTTGATTTAACATAGATTTCTATAGGAAAATCTTCAAAAAAATTTAAAAAATAATCCAGAAGGCCTAGAGCTTAGATATTTGGCATGACGCATTGCCTAGTAGACCTCTACAAAAGTTGTTCAAATCATGACCCCCTGGTCAAAATTGACCCCGCCCCAGGGGTCACTTGATTTTACATAGGAAAATCTTCAAAAAAAATCTAAAAATAAACCAGAAGGCTTAGAGCTTAGATATTTCACATGTAGCATTGCCTAGTAGATCTCTACAAAATTTATTCAAATCATGACCCCTGGGGTCAAATTGACTCCGCCCCATGGGGTTACTTGGTTGTACATAGAAAAATCTTCAAAATTTTCTAAAAATAAACCAGAAGGCCTAGAGTTTAGATATTTTGACATGTAGCATTGTCTAGTGGACCTCTACAAAATTTGTTCAAATCATGACCCCCGGGGTCAAAATTGACCCCGCCCCAGGAGTCACTTGATTTTACATAGGAAAATCTTCAATTTTTTTCTAAAAATAAACCAGAAGGCCTAGAGCTTAGATATTTCACATGTAGCATTGCCTAGTGGACCTCTACAAAATTTTCCAAATCATGACCCCGGGGTCAAAATTGACCCCGCCCGAGGGGTCACTTGATTTTACATAGGAAAATCTTCAAATTTTTTCTAAAAATAAACCAGAAGGCCTAGAGCTTAGATATTTCACTTGTACCATTGCCTAGTGGACCTCTACAAAAATTTTTCAAATCATGACCCCCCCCATGGGGTTACTTGATTGTACATTGAAAAATCTTCAAAATTTTCTAAAAATAAACCAGAAGGCCTAGAGCTTAGATATTTGACATGTAGCATGGCCTAGTGGACCTCTACAAAATTTGTTCAAATCATGACCCCTGGAGCAGGGTCAATCTTTACCCCGCCCCAGGAGTCACGATCTTACATAGGAAAATCTTAAAAAAAAATCTAAAAATAAACCAGAAGGTCTAGAGCTTAGATATTTCACATGTAGCATTGCCTAGTAGACCTCTACAAAATTTGTTCAAATCATGACCCCTGGATCAAAATTGACCCCGCCCCAGGGGTCAATTGATTTTACATAGGAAAATCTTCAAAAAATTTCTTAAAATAAACTAGAAGGCCTAGATCTTAGATATTTGACATGTAGCATTGCCTAGTATACTTCTACAAAATTTATTCAAATCATGACCCTCAGATTCAAATTGACTCCGCCCCATGGGGTTACTTGATTGTACATAGGGAAATCTTCATAAATTTGCTAAAAATAAATCAGAAGGCCTAGAACTTGCATATTTGATATGTAACATTGCCTAGTAGACTTCTACAAACTTTGTTCCAATTATGACCACCGGAATAAAATTGGCCCCGCCCCAGGGGTTACTTGATTGTACATCGGAAAATCTTCCAAAAAAATTTCTAAAAATCATCAGTTTGACATTTGAAACATGTAGCTCATATTACTCAGGTGAGCGATCCAGGGTCATCATGACCCTCTTGTTGGTAGCAGGTTTTATTTCCTTCTGACGCGTTTGCTTCATGTAAAATATATATTGAAATACAAATTGTAAAACTGTTGAACTCTTGTACAAGATATCAGAGCAGTCGTATGTATACATATGCACAGGCTATATATCTAAAAATCACTTAATCGTTAATGAGGTTCTTGATTTTCCCACAGTTAACATAATTTTTAATGTAACTGTTAAATGAGTAATAATAAAATCTGTAAATGGTGATCAACGCAAACAACTTAAACACTTATTAAGATGATGTTTAATGACAAAAAATCCCACAATCACTTCAATAACTTTATGTAACTTTTTTAAAAATTAAAAGTTAAAACTAAAGTGATCAAGAGTAAATGGATATAATACCAAGATGATTAGTTGCAAACTTTTGGAGCCAAGAAGGTTGTATATATATTGAACGTGTATGAGGGGGTTATTTACAGAAATGACACAAAAAGTCTACAAAGTCAGTTGACTTCTATGCACATGCCATCTTTACTAGTTTTCACGGTATCGTGAGGCGTTCAAAATGCGCTGTATTTTCAACTCGTTTATAAACAGCCTTGATAGATCTACTACGTAAAACAATGACGTTACGTACGTTGACGCGATTGTAAGCCAACTACACTTTGCAACTTGCTCCGGGTTGGTGAAGTTTAAATGTGCATTACATATCTTCGTAATGCTGTTTCAAATTAACTCTGCTATGGTTAAGGTCTTTAAGTCTCGTGTCCGTTCCCCGTTTATCGCTTCCTTAATGTATTTTTTCCGTAGATAACATCAAGCTTCCACTGGTTTCTCGGAGCGTCATCGCTAATCTGTGAGAAATTACTTATTTTGTCTTCTATAAAATAAAATCTGTATAAAGATCCTACACATGTATGCACTTCTTGATTGTAATGTACTTACCAAAATTGATGTCAATCCAGATGAATTTTGGTGTTTCTTTGTATGGAAGGGGCTACGCCGCCTCCGTAAAGGAACTGGGCTGGTGTCAGCTCGTACAGTCCGATAGGACATATGCGAGTGGTCTGTTGTTCAATTCCAGCCGTTTTGTCTGCATCAGGCAGTGGTTAAAAAATTAAACGGTCTTAACATGCCATGTGGCTTCTGTAAAATGTCTCCCCATACTTGGACTCAGTATTGTAATATTCCTGGCCCTTTGGGATTATGGAGTACATTCAATTTTAGCATAATAGAATCCCACCTAAACCAGTGCTAGACAGCGTCAGAGGTGTTGCACCTTTCAGTACCTCTTATGAACAGACTCAATCAATTTGAAACCGAGTCTGTTGTTAATTTGCGTGGTTGTGTTAAATGCTCCAGAAAGGATATTCTTATAAAATAAATTTCAGCAACTATCACATCAACAGACTTTAGGTCACGTGTGGCGGTTGTAAAATGTTTACCCGTACTTAGACTCAGTGTCGTTATATGTCCTGTCCTTTGGGACCATCGAGTATAATCGACGTAACTGTAGAATTCCAATTAAACCGGTGGTAGGGGCGTGAGGGATTTTGCACATTCCATTCCCGTCTATGCTTGATTGTTTTCTCTCTGTTTTAAAACAAGTTCAGGATTCGACATTCCTGATATATCGAAAGCTTCCTTGTAGAAGAGTATGTAGCATAACTTAAGTTTCATATATTGTGTAATCTTGTTGAATGATGAAAAACATAGATTGTCTCACCTCTGTTACACGGAAGACAGCTTCATTACAAAAAATGCATTTTGTGGCATCAAAAACAAACGTCGAAAAATTATATTTAACATTAATTTTTGATATAAATTTACGCTTGTACAGAACTTTTACGAGTAGTGTTATTAATCTATTATTACTATCAAAAAATAAAATTAAGGTAGGTAGAATTTATTAACTGCAACTCTTTATCTAGTATAAGATAGAAAGTTCTATGAAAAACTGTATTAGTCATTCCTTGTTCCACTTTTATTTCACAGGATATACTATCAGATGTACATGGAAATATTTAAAGGAAAATATATCGACGTCCAAAATATATGATGACGTAATTGTTACCAACGACCTTTTTATAACTTGTACGGTTTTGGAAACTGCAAAACAAGGTCATAACTTGAACATAAAATCATAATCGTACGACCCTGTTTGTTGAGGCCAAAGTGACATTTTATTAATAATATAAGGTCGTATCTGCTACTTACGACCCAACTTTTGAAATGTCTACTGAAGTCAAAGGTCGTATCTGCCACCTGCAAGCTTTTGAAATTGCATAGTATGTGATATTGAATCAACAATTATGTACTGTACTCAATAGGCCGTAAGTAGCAGATACGACATTTCTTTATTGGCGATTGTAAAAAGGCGTATATACAATTTCTCAAATGTCACAGCATGATAAATATATGACAAATGGTATGTACTGTCTATATTTAAAATCTTTGCTATGATGCTATGAGGTTACAATATAGACAAGAACAGTTGCTGTAAGAAATCTGTTAAACATTTGTTTTCAGTTTTTTGCAAA
Organism: Mercenaria mercenaria; assembly: GCF_021730395.1. NCBI lineage: Eukaryota > Metazoa > Mollusca > Bivalvia > Venerida > Veneridae > Mercenaria > Mercenaria mercenaria. The sequence continues at coordinate 58,098,791 of NC_069372.1, forward strand.
AATACTGTTTTTCATTTACGACGTTTTATTTCTTGGGGGTCGGTATGTAAAATATCAGAATTGTTACTCAAAAATATGAAAGCCGTTTTATGGGTATGATATGAAGTTAAATTAATTACAATGTACATTTTATTTTACACAATCTGTACTGCCCGGCTAATTAGAGGCATTCTAAAGATTTTAGACTTTACTAGTCTAGGAACAAAAATCAGTTCGAAGCAAATCCTTAAATTGGAAAAAAGCAATTAATGTTCAAACGTCATTGCTTTAAGCTTGAGCAAACCAGTATGAGATCCTGCAGACATCAATACTATCTGAATGTATCATCATGTTTTCTCAAAAGCATGTGTCCTATAATGTGTTGTTACATTGCACTTTTACTTTATTGAAGGGAAATAACTGTGATGGTATTAAAACAGTCTAGCCAATTATCGAAGTTGTCCGATTACTTACAGACAGCCATAAATATTCAATGACTTTAGCTAAAAAAGTATGGCCAAGTTGAAAAATCGATTGATTTACTTATATGTCATTCTGACCGTGTGGTTTGAGCTTCAGTTTTCTTTGGTCTTTAGAAAACACATAATCAGTGTAAGTTGATGAAACATGTATAAGAAATGCGGCGGCTGAGGAATTACATGACTGTGGTGAAATATACAAAATTGAATACACATGTTACTAATTCTTTTTACTTTTGTTGTTGTACGAGCAACCTTTTCCCATATTTGAATAAGTCGAGTGCCTGGATAAATAAACAAGTCTTTTTTTGTATTACGTTTATAAAAATAGATAAAAATATATCTGGAACGGGTAAAATACACACATAGTATTGTTAAGTCAATGGCGTTTGTTCACTTGGTGTCTTGAGATTTGCTAACTTTACCAAATATGCACAAGCTTTTCTGAAAATAGTTGCCGAACGCCAACTTTTTTCCTTAGAAATATACACAATTGGCACTGTTGAAAATCTATCGCCTTCAGGTACAGATATCTTGGTTCCGACATCTCCAGTTATATAGACGAAAACTGTTTGCTTGAGTTGTTCATCTGAGAATGAGAGACAAAGGTAGAAGGTCTGACAAAAAACTATTGCACTAATTTACAGTATAAACATTCAAGTCAACAATTAGAAAAAAAAAGATCTGTAAAATGAATCCAGTAGCCTTAAGTAACAAACTATCGACAGTTTTCACTACATAATTATGATTACTTTCTATGAAAATCTCCATAGATTAAAAACAATAATGTATGATTAGCCTTCTGTTTAGACAAATAATGTAAATTGTGGCGCCATGGTTTCTTCAGGTCTACCAGACTACACAACTTGGCACCGAGCAATTTCAAACGGGTGCTATACGTGTTTGTCTACAAACATGGTATAATCGCTTTCAGTTTATGTCTATAGTGTAAGACAAGTCAAATGAAATATTTTGTCGATAATTGATACTTGTCAGTATTTGGTTACCTGGGGCTTTCGTAAAGATAACATATCTAAAGGGCTGATATAAGGCAAAATGTTAACTGTTTTTGCATTTTATCTAAAGAGTGTTTTTAAAGAAAGTTCATATTTACCCGTGAAGTTTTCCAGAGCGCCACTCATGTCAGCAAACATTCTTGCTTTTTCCTCACATACAACCATGATAAGCTGTTGTGTATTATATGACGATTGCGGTGTCCAAAGATCGAATTCAAAGCACTTGTCTGCCCATTTCTCGAAAAGATTTGCGAAATTGACTGTTTCATAATCGTATAGATATAGCCTATACTTTCCTTCGCAGCAACAGCTTGGAAAACTATACTTCCTATTGCTGTAACAACAGGGAGTACTATATTTTCTATCGCAGCAACAGCACGGAAAACTGTATACTCTTTCGCAGCAACAGTACCGAGAACTATACATTCTTTCGCAACAGCAGAGGGAACAAATGCATCGCAGAATCTGCAATATAACATAGTCATTTTGTGGAGTGACAACTCGAAAATAACGTAAAAGCAATTTCGTATCAATGTGACGTTTTGGTGATATTTTTTCCGTTTATCAGAAAAAAAGAACACGATAAAAAAGGACTGAATGAGGACCAATTATCCACTAGCCCCATATTGCTTAACATATGTTTGTAAGCGCTATCATCGGATATACATATTATGTATCACAACAGTGAAATATAGTAAACGGTTTTATTTTATGATTGAGAAAATAAAATTTAGGTGGAATTGAGTCCTTATTTTGCCAGACCTATTTTACAAAACATTGTATATGTTCGAATTCAGTATTAATTTCATTTCAAGCTTTTCTTTTGTTTATTCTGTAAATCAAAGGTAAAATAATTAAATTTAAATACACAAATTGTAAGTGATACCCGAGGATACGCACGAGGTCTTTACTCGTCGGATTAGGTATATGTAGGTCGCTCACATCACTGACCCGATGTCTTTTCCAACATATCATTTACATGTTTTCTTAGCAGAAAATATTTACCAAAGAGTAAATCATGCGATGACTAAGTGCACAAGTATATCAAAGATATATCAATGCACATATTTGTATTAAACTTATATTGTCAAAATAACCCAGTTGTAGATACCTAATTTGTTGTATTGGCCCGAGGCCGCCGCATGACATATCAGGTAAGTGCTTTACATGGTCATTTTAATAACACGTTTTGTAATGCGTTTTATGTTTTTCAATACAATTCTGGCAAATGTGATTCGCTTGATTAACTGAATTACATTTAAATATTGTTTATTTTCATTGGGTATACTTGAATATTGGTCAAAAGAAAAATATATATCACGTGACAGGTACTCACACATTGATATGCTGACCAAACACACCACTGTATGTAATACAAGATTACGTCACAACAAGCCATTTATCCCGTCTACTGATCTAAAAGATAATACGTAATTAGTTAACACAACAGTTGGATTACAATTCATAAAACCGTCAAGAGTTACATGTTATAATGTCGGCTACTGGAAGGAGTGAGTTTGAAGGGAGTGTAGGCGTTAAGAAATAAACGCCTTTTCAATTCAATGATCCTATTCTATTTCTTATCCCTTTGTGGCCGCGTATTTAAACTCAATATCGATTTTTTTTACATTTTCCCGCTTCCGTAGAAACAACATTTATTTCCCAGTCAGTCAACATTTGCCATAATCATATGGCCAGAACTTGTGTAACTTTTGTTTCTCAGGCTATATCATTAACATGAAAAAAACTTGGTCTGTCTGGGGGCATATGAAAACGGCGTTGAGTACAAGGTGTCTGATTTTGAAATATGGCAGTGTACCAGAGCAGGAATAACACAAAGTTGTTAAAAAAAGTTTTGAAATTCCCGTTCCGATTTATTACGTATAAACTCGAGGCTTTGCATCGTGTTTATCCCTGCCATCGAAGTTTTTTATTTGGTCAAATACTGAGTTTCAATAGAGTCATTACTGAATATAGCCGCTTGAGTTGCGGTTGGATATTCCCTACTTTTGTCACCGTGAAATAAAAAAAAAATATTATTGTCATTAGGGGTAAAAAATTGTTTGTTTCCGGCATCCCAACCTACCCTAAATTTTTTGCCCGACCCTAAATGTTTTTATGGCCTTGGAGAATTTGTTTTCAACTTTTTAACAAAAGGTTGCAAAACTGCACTTTTTATGCTTTAAACATGGTCAGAGATGTTAGAAATCAACTAACTGATGCTCTAAAGGTATAACCCCTTATTTGTATTCATTTTTGACACAAAAATATTCCGAAAAGTCTCACTTAATTAAAAAAAAAATCAAAAACAAAAAAAATTCCGACCTACCTACCCTACGTTTTTGAGCATGTTACCGGAAACAAATATTTTTTAGGCCTTATTTAACCCACTTTCTATGCAAATTCGTTTTCGTTCTATGCTGTTTTCATAAGGATATGAAATAATTGCTATATTATTTACACTCACTATTTGTGACTTATTAAATATTTCAGAGCAGGCGAAAAAATGTACCTCTTCTGCAGTTGTTTTCATTACATACACCTAGGGGTGTCAGGCAAAAGAGAAAAGATCTCTGTTGATATATGAAAACGGATTTTTGGACAAAGTGACAGGATTTCAGAACGAATATTATGTTATTTACCGTCAACAAAAACGAAAATAGGCTGGCCTTACTTATTTTTGATAATATATAGATATTTTGTCATAACATAAAAGGTAAATGATAAAATATTCTTCTTAAATGTCACAGGTTTATGTCACGAATTTTATTTTAAAGTTTAACAGGTTTATATTATTATTACGGCGACATTAATATTGTTTTGTGTCAAAGTATATGTAATCTGGACATGCTTCTTGTATTGAAAATCCACTTATCAGGAAATGGGTGCGTTTCGGTTAGCAAGAAGTCGTTCAAGTTTTCAGTTAATGTTCATGACAGTTCACACCTGAACAACTTCTGTCATCGATATTTCTACTAAATCCAGTTATCTTTTCACCGGCCCGCATTTTTACACAACTTCACTGATTTGTAAATTGCCAGTAGTGCAATTGCCAACGATTGGGTGTTTAACAAATTATACTGACCAAATTTCTCCTATCCTGAAGGCAACGCTCGATGAAAACTTTATCGTCACAACGTCCAAAAACAACTTGTATGCTATATGTACTTGATTTACTTCAGAGTAACATCACAAAACGAGTTTTAAGATATGCTGTACGTTTTATTTTCAATTAACTGTGTCAAAACACCCTGGTTCCGCAGCTCAACTTTAACTTCGGTGTAAGTACTCGTCAAAATACACATGTGGGTTCTTGCGTGGGGTCTTCTATAACATTTGGATTTGTTGTTTTTCTGTATTATTCTTTAGCGTAGAAACCAACCGTTGTTTCAATGCTAAAATCGTTATGGTGTGACTGAGCCGCGGCATATAGCTGCGTATGAAACACTTTTGTTGTTGTCTCAATGTATATTTATTGTTTTAGTCGGGAAGTTTTCAATGTCCTTAGTTGATAAACAATTAATGGAAATGGTAGGCGCCCTGAAAGCATTGAAACCAGTAAACACAGCCAGGGCATATCGCAAATTTGTCAAACCACAAATAGATTTCGAAGTATACATTAGCTAGGTCGCCGTTGTAATCTTTACTTTCGACGATATGTAAACTGAAGATTATGTGTTGAAACGTCACAGAACCTACATTTTGTCCAGTATCTTTGTACACTATTTTTATAGAACCTGGACATATAAAACTTGGATGAAATGTACCGGCAAACATCCAATTTGAGATTATTTTTCTTCTTAGAGTTAAGTGTAAAATACTGTTGACACTGCTAACTTTAAGCTGGTTTTAAGACAATATATTTATTGTTATAATAAATGTTAGATTTTCCAACTGTCAGGTTAAATTGTGAAACTGTTCAGTGTTTATTTTGTTCCTTATTTATGAAAAACAATAATACTATTTGGCTTTGGGGTTTAGATCTAATTACGACGTCCAATTCTTATGTCTGACCTGGTCTGATGCATGTACCATTTTCCATTGACAATATTTGCATATGATTGTATATTTCTAAAAATGTAAATGTATCTTCATAAATTATTTCGTTTAAATAACTCTCGTCAGGGTAACTTTTTTAACCTTGTTCTGAAAGCTTGAAATCTTGAAATGAAACATAATGTTGTAATATCAATACCACACATTATTATGTTCTTTTAGACATAATTCCTTATTACAGGTACTGTATAGCATTACCTAAAGTCTGAAACAAAGAGCGATATGAGAATTTTAAATGATTATATATATATAAAAATTAAATGTGATATATATTTGAAACACGTTAATTGTAAATTAAATAAATTTATTAAAAGGCTGAAAGGATTACTCCCATATATCCCTGAGTAACATCGTATCTTAATATCCCCGTCTTATGTCACTTTGGGTAAATTTATTTTCTTCTAACTCATAACTCAAATACCCTATAGTTCACATGTGTAGTTAATTAGACACTTCAAAATAGACAATTGAAGTTAATAAGAGTTCTTCCAGTTATAGCAAACAACACATGTAAAACATATATATTCGATATCTTTATAAAATTAATTTGATTACGTATTTTATACATTCATATATCATACTTACAGAATAGGTTATACATCCTTACGTTTAGCCATCAAATGTTGATATTTAATAAGACATTTCTCACCAATATAATACACTTTGCATTACAAGTGTTTTCAAACTTTAATCAAGTTTAACAAGTTTAACCGATAGTGAGGTAGTATGACGCTATTTGAATTTGCGGGTTGCTCAAAATGTACTTAAATGGTCTGACATTTGGCAAACTTACGTAACAATTTTTAAAAAAGACAGTACTTCTGCTTGGATTCCAATTCGGCACATACACTGACACTCAAAATTAATATATTATTACATAATAGTTCCATACATTTATTTAAACATGTCCGCATATACATTGTTTTGAATTAAGCCAAATATGTAAGCACTGAAACAGAAAAAAATGAAGGGCTACCATGACGTATTTTGATGTACTTACATTTCAATAAAAATAATTTTATACTACAAATGCATGTTTCTACATTAACCTTTATAATCCTGGACTCGACTGATTGTAGATCACGGTCAGTCTGCACATCCGTACAGTCTGATCAAAATCTGCACTGTTCGCCATTCAGTCAGTATCTTTTTGGTAAGCACTCCGTTTTAACAGTTAATGGTACTGTCCAAACTGAAAGATGGACAACAACTTCATTATAGGAATTTAGCAGGGTAATGGTTAATTCTATTCATTCTTATCTATGTTCATGGAACATACCAACACATCCAAAATGTAAAAGAAAACTGTTTTATGTGTGTGGCTTTATACATTGAGCTATAGTCACTAAAGTCTTAGTAACCTGTTGCCAATCAGTATAAATCATCCAAACCGAGTTTCATGTTTACTGATAACACAGAATCCTTCCCGTTTTGTTTTTATTTTAGAACCATTGGAAATTAACAAATTGTTTAACCCTAATTTTAATACCATAGATTATCATTTGAGATAATCAGATTGCAAAATTATCAATGAACTTAATAAGAAACACGTTATGGTACTATAGATGTTTTGCAAGTAACATGATCTATTTAAGAAATAATATATCTCATTTAGTGATTTGTCGCTGAATAAATCATTGTTTGAAGTTCAGATGCGAAGGAATTATATATATATATATATATATATATATATATATATATATATATATATATATATATATATATATATAATAATACGCATCTGAACAACAAACAATGATTTTATTCAAGAACAAATCACTAAATGGGGTATATTATTTCGATTCTAACACGTTAGCTATGACTTTGAAGTACACCCTTGATGGCATTCATTAAATATTTGTCCGTTTTCAATTGGTTTCTTTTCCAGCGCGCCGCTATGCCGTTTGACGCTATGACGTAATAATTGTGACGTCAGAACAGTGAATTGTAGTATAATAATTCACTTTTTGCAGCCTTCTTTGTTTAATAGGAAAATGAATCGAATCGTGTTAGAATTGTATACAATTTTGTTCAACAACCCTTCTTCTGTGTAGTTAAGAAACCAAGTGTGAATAACTCATATTATCGATTACTAAACTAGCTGTCCTGCACACATGTTTATTAGAAATAATAGCTAGAATTTTTAAACATTTAACGACGTTTATTTGTGCACGTATATATTTCTGTTGTGTTAAGGGTGAGATATTTCCGCGATGGGAAATGAACTGGACCAGACAAATGGACAACAGAAGTAAGAACAAACAAGTTTCTTAATTTACTTAGAAAAAAGGATAATCTCAAACAATTGTCAGAGTACAATTGCATTTATATTTGTAGACTGTTTTTGCTTGAACTAAAAATATGACTTAGATATGGTACTATGAAATGCTTTATTTAGAACGAAGTGATTTACAGTAACGACTGCCGAATGGCGAGTTACCAGTATCGAATGACGAAATTGCCGAACGACAATAACATTTTTCGAAAGTTCGACTCATTGAAACAAAAAGCTCAGCAAATAATTTCATCACCCTATCGTTGGCCTTTGGCAATTATTGTAATGGTACACTTGCAGGATAAACAACTTGTTAGTTAGAAATGTTAATTTATTTTCAATCAATATACAAGTAATCGTACAATAAACTTTACTTTCAATGTATTACGAATACAGTGATAATGGATATTCTGTTATACGGAACAAATTCAAATGTCCCGATTTAAGACATAATTCCTTATTACAGGTACTGTATAGCATTACCTAAAGTCTGAAACAAAGAGCGATATGAGAATTTTAAATAATTATATATATATAAAAATTAAATGTGATATATATTTGAAACACGTTAATTGTAAATTAAATAAATTTATTAAAAGGCTGAAAGGATTACTCCCATATAAATTGCCGAACGACAATAACATTTTTCGAAAGTTCGACTCATTGAAACAAAAAGCTCAGCAAATAATTTCATCACCCTATCGTTGGCCTTTGGCAATTATTGTAATGGTACACTTGCAGGATAAACAACTTGTTAGTTAGAAATGTTAATTTATTTTCAATCAATATACAAGTAATCGTACAATAAACTTTACTTTCAATGTATTACGAATACAGTGATAATGGATATTCTGTTATACGGAACAAATTCAAATGTCCCGATTTAAGAATTCTTTGATCTAGGTAAAATTGATTATCGGTTAAAAGGAACACATTCGAATGTATTTTTTCTCGTTGTGACAACGACTTGGCAATTTTAAGTTCCACCGATTGCATAAACATAGACTTGGGAACGGGTGACAATTCATACGACAGAACCTCTTTTGATAAAATCTACAGGAAGATCCAATGAACTTCTCTCACAACGTACACCGTTTTAAAGAAGTCTATGAAGATATTGCAGTGTCATTTGGCACACATTTAATTCACACCTTGGTAATTGGCTTGCAAGCTAGTTCAGGATTCGTTGACTTAAAGAGGTTTTGTCGCATTTATTGTGATTCGTTCCTTCGTTTGTGTTTACTGAAAGCTATCATCACAGTACCAGAGAATAAGAAGCAGCTGATTGCTGTCATATGTGCTGTTCTGTCAAATCATTCTCGAACGAGGCCAAATGTATACAACAAAAGTTGCCATCACAAGCGGAAATAAGTTCCCCTTAGAGTAACGGAACGAAACATTTGGACATCACAAGAAGTGGCGGACAAACTCCTACCTTTACAAATGGATTTTTTTTGCAAATGAGACTAATCAGGGTGGATGTATCATAGCCGACGACACGGATATATATCTCCTCGCACTATACGATTTTATTGCACGCAATGTGTCTGTTCAGGTCATAGCGGAAGGGTCCATTCAATGTAGAGCCGTTGTTGACATAAATGGCCCGTTATCTTGTTGTGAAACTGTGTAATATTGACATTTGAAAGGAAAAGTTCTTATGTATGGTAAAAGTCACATCGAAGTGGTCGATGTAATAGTGCTCGACTGTTTTGTGCTTTTTGAAGCGAAGATATTTTTTGTTGTTATAAACAAAACAATAGAAAATTTGAAAGAGCACAGGTCGTCCAACAAGAAATAAATGAAAATGTTGCAGGCTCGGTTTGATTGCAATCTACCGTCCACGCCTGCTATCCCCGTATTTAGCAAAACCCAACATTTACACATGTTATAAGTACCAAAACAAAATTTAGAGATACTCACAGATGTATTTATACGGCGGTGCACATTGAACCTTCAATGATACACAGAGACCAAACAAGTGACAGTCTAACAATTTGATACAAATAAGAAGTTTATCTATTCACCGTTTTTTTTTTTCATATTATACTAAAGACGTTTTATTTTACATACGTTCTATTTTCAGACATCAGCTTATATCGATTCACTGTACTATATTTCTAAATAACGTTAAAACCAGAACAATGACTGATATACGTATTCTAGTCAGTCTATGTTTTATTTGTTTTTGCATTGTGATATGATTTAAAACTAGGTACGCCGTTATTACAAAATATTTTTTTTTTTCAAAAAGAAAAAAAAACAAAATTTTGTAACGTTCAGATCAGCTCAAGCAAAACACCCATTCTTCTCGATCATCGGAAGATGAACGAAATCTGTACCAAGGTTCCGATTCGGAGTTTCTTCGAGTGAGCCATTTTCCGTCGGGAATTTTGGAATTTTGGTATCTGACTCCGAGGATTTCCCCTGAGTAACTTTATATAAATCCTTGGAGTAACTCAAGATGAAATCCACTTGCCAAAATACTCACCTGTATTGATTTCTCTTGTTCCATGCAACGGACGAACTTCCTTCAAGTGAATCCGAAACGATATATAATTACCCATAACGATATTTTTGGGATTTCAAGTATTTTCGAGGACATATTTCACATTACTCGAAGTGGGAAAATTATATGTGTAGAAAAACCATAATAATCGTGAAAAATAACAACACGTTTTTATTTTACCTTTTATTAATCGCAGAAAGAACTAAACTTTTCTTATTCGCTCATAATAATTTATGAATTTATGAATTGATATGGCGTTTGTTTTTAGTATTATTCATATTTCTACCTCAGTAAAACAACTATAAAACACATTTTGTCAGTGATCTCATCGTATACATTGTATGTTTTCGAAAGCTTGGTTTTACAGTGAAAATTACTGAAAGTTTCTCGCAATGAAAATACAGTCTTTTTGATCCAGTATCATTCGCTAACAATGTTTTGCATGATTGTGTACTATTGTTTTAATTTTTTAATATTTATTGTACTTGAATATATTTTTAATGTATGTACACAGATAACACTATAATAAAGGTTAAGTATAAAGCTTTAGACCAAAAAGCACCAACTGCACAGCGTTATCAAATAAATAAGATAAAATGATTTAACAAATAAACATCAAAGGAATTGGACAATTAATTATCTTTAATTCAGCCCCTACAGAAATTGTCAGCAAATATTAAACAAAATGTGAAAGTATTTATTTATTTTTTTTTTTTTGGTAAAAATGCCTCTATGAAAGCCTTTATACGTTGCATCCACTCACATTTTACATCTTGGTAACAATTATGATAAGTTTTCTTCTATATATTTTATTCATATCAATTTTACTATGTCTGTGAAGTAACTCACAAAGTATGATCATTCTTTTCTCTTATTAGATACATTTCAAATGTATATTTCAAAACGTCTGACATGTTATTATTTTATTTTTGTCATTTTCTTTCATATCAACGTCATAATTGTCCAGAGGTCACTGATTACTAGTAAGCAATAACAACGTGGTCTTTTTTCTTTTTTTTTAAATGACTGATTTTTGTTGCATCTTTTACTTTTGTTTCGGTTAAGACTGTCTTACAAATGTTCGAAATAAGTACTTGAATAAATCATTTTCGAAAATTGATTAGATAGCAACTTTATCATGAAAATATTTTCTAATTCCAATGCCAAAAATCAACGGTTTTGTTACCTGCGGGATGAAGAATTATGCATGCGTTATGTACATTAAGTTGATTAAAAGTAGTACTTTGAATAGTCATATGAGACGGAATTTAGAAAATATATCTATTTCGTTCGAAGCACGCTATCGTCTTTCCGTAGATGTTTAGATCTGAATAATAATACTATTTTAATTATCTGTGAAAACACGTAAAGCCTCTGCATAACATCTGTTATAAAATAATTTTATATTTCTGGCACAGATGCCCTTGCAGACTAAATCTGGATATTGTTACGCTAATATAATTGGTTTAAAACAATAATCATATACGATTTGATTTTCTTTCATGAACAGCGAGAGAAATCACGTGACTTTGAATGACGATCTGGGGCCGTATTTATAAAGCATCTTAAGTATAAGTATAAGAAATTGATTATTTACTTAAGTATTACTTAGGTAAGAAATTTATTTTACTTAAGTATATTTGTTATTCATAAAACAACTTAATAATTAATTCTTGGCTTTTATTGCGGACGAAAACATTTAAATAAAACATTCATTTCAGACAGATACAACATGCACAATCATATTTAAAGTGCTTTTATCTGAAATACAACACTTTAATGATCGTACTCACGATGCTATTTTGTTTTCTGACTGAAGTCATTTCTTACGTATCTTAAGTTTAAGCTGTTTTATGAATAGAACTTAAGTTTTTTACTTAGACTTAGGCTGAAATCACCGCAAACTTAAGTAAAATCTTCAACTTAAGTCAAAACTTATACTTTAGATGCTTTATGAATACGGCCCCTGTACTCCTACTACAGAAGAAAAATCGAGGTATTTTATGTTGATATACGTTGTTTAAGATATTGTTACATTGATATTTTCTAAGAACATTCGGAAAGTTTGAAAGCTTTTTGGTAAGGCCGTTTCCTACAGTATTTACTGCAAAAAATACATATTTTGAAATATTTACGACAATAAATGGCAGTACTAATACACGAATATTTTGACTGAGTATAAATTACATTAAGAACATTTGCTTATATGCATAAAACATTTTTATGAAGAGACTATATTGAAATTAGTAAAACACATCGCATTTTCAATAGCAGCTTACACGTACACAAACATACCATTGGCAAGCTTAACATTTCCGTGCTGATGGCCCATTAATCATAATGCATTTATTGTTAAAAAAATAAGTTTCGGTTTGGTGTATATGTGAAATGGCCTTTACTCTTCAAGCTTTTAAGAAATACAGTACTGTGTGTCTTTGATATATTATATAAAGATAACTCTGTTGACAACAGCCGAATGTCTCTCTTTTTATTTAATGCTTCAGTCAATCTTAAGCGATTCTTCAAATACTGCGTTTATTTGTTTATGCCCGTTCGAAGGCGTTTATCACAACGTGCCATAAATTCCGAGCGTTCATTTTTTTTTGAAAAATAAATAAAAAGCTCAAAGCTCTGAAACCTTCAGCATTATAATTCAAATTATAACATGTGCGGTGAGGGAAACTATTCTTGAGAGCGGTTATTTACTATAAATTGTTACATTTTTGTCTACTTAAATCGGTCATATTTATAATGACTTTATTGAATAGAATAACATAAATGGCCGTGGGTATATTTATGGTCCTGGATTAATATACAATACAAAGTACAAAAATATATCATAGAGAAAATGACTTGAAAATAGGGGCACCGCCTTGGAACGGTCAGTAACCTAAGTAAAGGAAACTGGGGGTTTAAACGCGTTCAGGGCATGCCAACCTCGCACTTACCCTATTTTCAACAAGTTAAACAACACAATGTATATAAAATCCCCGCTGAGAAAGGCTCTAACATTAGTGCAAAAGTAACAGATAAATAAAGCATGAATTTATTCTACAGATTCTAATTTAAACAAAAAAAGTGAAATAAGTTCACTATCTTTATTTTCATTTTGCATACTATTAGGTAAGCTGAAACAGTATTTAGTTTGTGTACAAAGTAGTGCATATGAAAAGATATGGTGGTCAAGGAAGGCCACATTCCAAAACTAAACGAGTATATTCCCCTTAATACATTAAACATTTATTGTTACAAAAGTCGGGTTGCTTGCAATAAGGGCCTGGAAATGATTCCATTATTAATTTTCAACTTGGTATTCTCGAAATACAATGCACTTAAATACCAAAACACATTCAACAAACTTTTGAGAATGTGTTTTCTTAAAAATCTTTAAAATAAGGTATGAAAATTGGTTGAGAGGTCGAATCAATGTGAATATGTGCAACATAACTTTCAAATCTCATTCACAAAACTTACTAATACACAGCAGGAATGTCAATGATCAAAACTCGACAAAAATACAATTATCCTCACCTTTATGCCATTTATAATGTGTCCTTAAATTCTCCACCATACTTTTCATAACTCTGTTTCCACGAGTTGCACGAGACTGCTGTCATTCACGTTAAAAACGGGGTCAGACAAGTTGTAACTGCAATACCATCGAAACGTAATTAATTGATAATGCAGTTCAAGAAAATCTTTATCTCATAACGATAATCAAGCTGTTACGTTGGTGGCATGGTATTCTGGATAGACGGATAGAGAATGGTTGTTGTGACACGAACATGCAGATAAGTTTTATGTTATTTTGTTGCTGTAATGCAAAACAAAGTTTATTTTGGAACAAAGAAAAACATTGGTTGTTCAGCGTTGCATAACCATTTCTATATATAGAATGTGATACATAAGTAGATATAGATAAATAGGAATAAATACTTTGTGTTCAGTAAATTAGAAGATTTTGTGATAGATATTAATTAGAAAATACATTAGTGTTACTTGGCAATAGTTATTTCATGTTGGAATTTTATTGTGCAAACGAGTGCTACGGAAACTAATCCTCTGTTGATGCGACGAGGGAATATCAAATGTAATATTTTAAATTGTTAAAGTATGTGATGAACTGTGTGAATTGATATAAAAACATTGTGTAAAATTTCATGAAGTTTAGAACTGTGACTTACAAATTCTGCATCTGCCTTTTGTTGTCGTTGGAAATAAAATTGTAAATAAACAACTGACTTTGTGTCATCAACAACGGCCACAGCTGAAGACGTCTCAGTCGACCAAAACAGAACTCAAGGCACTAAGCACTCCAACATCACCAGCACCCTCGATTATTTTTGAATTGTTAATAGTTCTATAAATAGCGCACATAAAATTTCACTTAGTTCTATTTCAACATCGACAGACATTGAAGATTTCGTTTGATAACAAAACAACAAACAAAAAAGTGGAGAGGTAATTATAACAGTAGCTAGATCTGGGATTTTGTTTTCGGCTCTTGTGGCTTGTGCGCCTCGTGAGATTCGAACTGGCAATATCCACTCGAGCCAGATATTATACTAACCCTATTTTATCATTCACAATTCATTTGCATTTATGTTAACCCATATAATGTCATTCTGGCTGGTATACTGATATGTAATCATTCCATTAGTTTAGTAAATATCTATAGTATTTAACAAATTAAAATTTATTCCTATCTTTTACCTTTTGGATAAATTTCAAAATTTACACGTAGAGCTTGGCGTTGCAATTTTGTAGTTTCAAGTTGAAATTTAATGATTTCCTCGTAGAGGATAAATGTTTATATTCATTCGCAAAATAAAACAGAAATATAAGCAATATATAGCAAAAACTGTCTCATGTCATTGTGGAATACCGAGGTTGGAGAAACAAAAAATGACCCGTTTAACACTTGCAGGAAGTGTCACTTTTCATACTGTTTATTGTCATCAATATTTTAAGCATAGTCAAATACTGTATGATACACGTACTTGACACTTGACACTTTTCTATTTTTGTAAAGAAACAGTTGCACAATGTGATATGTATTATGAACATACATTAATTATATCAGGCCTTTTTGTTATAGAATATTATATAAAATATACAAAGAAATCGTTGTTTAAGTACTTTCTAAGTAAACCATTTTACATTTCGGCAAGGATGGTACCTGTTTTTACCAAATTAGTTTTAAATATAATAAAAATCAGAAATGAGTCTTTGTGATTTCGTTTTCGGCAAAGGCCGACTCTTATTTTATCCAATTTTAGCTAGTTTTAACAGTTTTAACCAAATTTACACAATTTTTACATGTTTACATAGAATAGAAACAAAGGTAATAAAACTTTAATAAGAAATGAGCCGTGCCATGAGAAAACCAACATAGTGGGTTTGCGACCAGCATGGATCCGGACCAGCTGCGCATCCACGCAGTCTGGTCAGGATTCATGCTGTTCCGTTACAGTTTCTCCAATGCCAATAGGCTTTAAAAGCGAACAGCATGGATTCTGACCAGACTGGATCCACTGGTCGCAAACCCACTATGTTGGTTTTCCCATGGCACGGCTCAAATAACTTTAAGAAATCCAGTAGGAATCACATAGGAAGAAGTACAGTAAACAAGCAGACGACGACAGGCAACCTAAAGCAGGCAGGTAAACAGGTAAATTTTAGCTAAGAATTATACCGCGAAATTGAGGTGTCCCGTACTCAGGAAATGCGTGTAGATCTTTTATTATCCAATAGATTTGCTTCCAACTTTCCACATCGATAAATGATAGATACAGCTAAATTGTCAGGGCATTTTCATTAAGATATAAACATTAAACTAAACAAAATTACTTAAAAACGGCCTATTTTCAGTAAAATTACCGGTAAAATTTCATACAGCGCGGTCATAAATAGCTATTATGTCTAAAAAGTAAATAAATTGAAATCAATGCGGATATTAAATTTGGACTTTCGGCTAGGAAAGGCAAAAAACAGAATTAAAAAATCTTTAATAATAAAAAAATGCCGTCAACTTAAAAACATACAGTAAAGCGAAATTGTTAACCATAATGCGAATAGTAAAGTACATGGAGTAACATATTTATTGATATGACATATAGGCGTGGCATGTAATCTAAAAATAAACCTGTGAATGGAAGGTATCGGGTGTAAATGCATTCTTGTTAAATGTGTTTTTCAAAGTTTTAATATATTATAAATGTTTTAAAGTTAGTAAATAAAATAGTAGTGCATAGACTTTAGTTCATGAGCAATGGCAGTCTTTTTCTTGCGTAACGTAACAAATTTCACCAAATTGTTTCCAAAATAAATGTACCTAAACAATGATGTGAAAAAGTAAAATGGCATTATAATATATTCAAAGCGCATCTATAGCTTATCAGTGTGGAATATCTCTGTGTTGTTTTAACGCTCCTTATTTAGTGGCAATTCGAGGCCAAAAAATGGATAGATGGATCGCTTTTTTCTAATTTCATAAAGAGTTAGTTTATATAATGAAAACATACGTATTTCTGTTGGAGTTTAAAGCACTGACTTCAAATTATTTTCATGATATTTATTTTGCATCCATGGAAAATTTATCTGTTATCATGATATATATTTCTAGTTTTTATTAAATCAATCATTTTTATTGCAAAAGTTTCATGAACATTATCGGGTGAAAATCAATTCCGTTTGAAATGCAGATATTTTATATACATTATAAAATCATTTTCGATATTATTAACTTCACTATGTAACACCTTCAACGCCTTATTTACATGTAGCAGACTCGATCACTAAAATATTACAGAAAGCTGTAAATATATGATTTTTAAACTCGTAATCTGATAATATCTGGAAAAAAAATTCACTATGAGCCGCGCCATGAGAAAATCAACATAGTGGCTTTTTGACCGCGCAGTCTAGACAGGATCTAAGCTGTTCGCTTTCATAACCTACTGCAGTAAGAGAAACAGTTGGCGAACAACACAGGTCCTGATCAGACTGCGCGGATGCGCAGGCTGGTCAGGATCCACGCAGGTCGCAAAGCTACTTTGTTGGTTTTCTCAAGGCGCGGCTCATATTATGCAAAACTCCTGGAAAATAATAAGATATAAGATAACGAAGTGAAATCTTCAATAACCTCATCGTTAGTTCTAATAAGTCCTTTAATTCCTGATCTGTTTCTTGTCGTCACCCATGTATTTTACAAGAAAATGCGAAATTTGATTCGTCCGTTGACGAAGTGTCATTATAGGTAACTTTTTAATTCCAACGTAATTCTATAACTTTTAAGTTAAACACAATATCACAACTATGATGAACAATTACTGTTTTCAAGTCTTTAATTTTCACATGTACTTAATGCTTGACTAGTAACATTTTTATTGGTTAACGAACTGATCAGTGGAAAATTTAGAACATAGTATGAAACACTCAAATAAGTAATCAACTATAATTAAATTCATATCTCGGAATTAAAACAAATGGGAAACATTGCACTTGGGGGCAATTATCGACCACAATACTTTGATGAATGAAATCGAATTTTGGATGTGTGATGTATTTTCGCAACTCAGCCTTCAACATATTCAATTACTAGAAATAAATAGTGTTTTATTAAATATTGTTGCTATATTATTCAAAACCAAAATCATCTGGTTAAAATGAATTAGCTAATTATAATATACGAGTTCAATAAAATTACATAACGCCGGAATTTTAAAAGCAATGACAGTATTTTGTGCATTTATGAAATTATAGAATTTAATGGAAATTATACTTGAAATAGAATAGTTAGAAGATATAAATGCTTGCAAAATACAAAATACTATTTATTTTCATCTTGTCTAAATAAATTAACAAATTATACAGTAGTGCATGTATATATACATGTATCATACAAGTTCAAAGACATAATGACATTAAATTTCATAACCCTGAGGTTTTAAAAATATAGTCCTTGCATTTATTAAATTATATGAGTTAATGGAAATAACACCTGAAATAGAAAAGTAAAAAGAAATAAATGATTCAAAAATATAAAACTTTGTTTTATTTCTCCATTTCTTATCCCATCATAGTGTTGAAATTTTAAATTAATTGTATACATAACAACAAGCCACTGCATTTACCTGTAAATCGCGGCGAATCATCGCAGTTCACCGCGAACCACCGGCACTTCATCGCGATGCGCCGCGACCATCATCGCGGGACACCGCAATCGATTTTATTGCATTTGGTCGCGGCGGACGCTGTTAAATGTATTGCAGAGATGCATGAAAAAACGCGCATTCCCGCGACTTAGGAAATTATCCGCGCTAGGGTCCAATCGCGGGGAAGCGCGGACTTTGAAAAATCCGCGAGCCAGGGACTGTAAGAAACGCAGATCATGACAGAGATTTTCTTTTTCTCAAAACTCACCTGATTTAGTGTTTAAAGTGTCAACGCGGATGGACCCATGGCCCATGCATCTGACACATCAACCTAAGGAACGCCGAGCGTATTTTTGTTGTTGTTTTTGTCCTACAACTCAAGAGTTTTCCGGAGGAGTATCCCCCGAATCCCCCTAATTTGTCACTGTGTATTTATTTTTGAATGGCTATGCCGATGGTGGCTTATCGGTCAGCTATCAATCATAATGTATAAATATTTATTAAATAGTATATAAAAAATTATAATAAAGGATATTTTCTGTGAGTTTTTAAAAATAATAGTTTTATTTGTATGTAGCTATATGTTTTATTTGAACAAATAGTAGCATGTTAAAATCAATGTGAGTGCAGTTCTAGTATTTTCTTGACCGTTCAAGTCTGAAACTCCTGTCGTTCGAAATTAACATGGGTTTTTATAAGCTTTTAACTTCATTCCTACATCATGGACGGATGAATTTATACGGAAATTATAATCTAATCACCAGGTTCTAACCTTGTAATTATAGTTTTAAAATCAAAGCAGTAGACGGCTTATCCAGTGAATAAAATTTTGTGGGACACCTTCCCGGTGTCTTTAAGTATAATACATATTATCACTTCGTTTTTAAGATTAACAAATATGTTAACATACAGTAAATAATCCCAAATTAACAGTCAGCATTGAGGCAATTTCCTAGCGCGCAAAAAAATGCAGATAAAATTTTGTTATATCTTAACCTGCAGGAATGCACGCAGATGTGCATCTGTGTGTCCAACCGTTCCAGTGTTTTTCGCTATGTTACCCCTGTCTGTCATAAATTGTGACAATTGCATACATTTTACATTGGTGGGCAGGTAAAATTTTACTTATGCAATTTTCAATTTGTATTTGGAATGAATTTTAAACAGATTGATTCTTTGTCGAGGTAGTAACTATACATTGTACATACTATAGTTCTGTGAAAAATGATGTCGGGGTTCAAATGTTATCAAGTTAATTGAACGGGTGATTTGGTATACCGACACACTGGAGGTTTCTATAAGTAGTGCGTGACGTAATCACAATTAATGGAACCTTATATCAGTTTGGTGGTCTTTCAAAGAGAAACCAGTGTGATATCTTCGTATGATATATGTTAACTGCCAGAAGAATATGTCAGATATTGCATAATCTAAAATCAATGCGAGATCATCCTTTGTATATAATAAAAGTATATAGGTATTAGATGGCGTAACTAAAATTTAAATGTGTCAGTAATGGTAATGATTAAAATCTGACCTTTGTAAACATGAAGTACTATGAAAATAAAAACATATAAAACGTAAAATAACAGAAAGTCAGTGAAACCTAAGTGCTGAATTTCAAAATACTTGTTAGGGTTTTATTTAACGACAAAACCGGAATAAAGTGGTAGTGATATACAAATTCCAAGATGGCCGCCACAACGAAATTTCAAGCCACAGTTTCAACCTAATTACGTTTGTCACTTTATATTTGTCCCATTTTATCCCGTTTTATATTTGTCTCGAGAAAGGTATACACTGTTTTATGGTACTGAAAACAGCTGCTGTATGATCTACATTGACAGCCACACTGTTCCCCATTTTTTCTCTAACTAAAAATATTCAAAGAGATACGTAACATATACAACTAATAGACTTTTCAAAAATCTCCATATTATATGCAAAAATTTATGCTTATTATACTTATTGTTTGTTTAAATAGCTGAAAGTAAGTAGTAAGTTTCATGAACGTAAAGGAAAGAGTGCACACACTGCTCCTGCATGGTTGATAAAACGGACTGACAGTCATGTCTGGAAGGTCATTCGGAAAGACCATCTCATCTACACACTAAAGTACCAACTCAATTACTTTATTTCCATCTTCTAACATTGAATTGGTACCTATACTGTAACACTAATGATATAAATATATTTCACTTTCGGAGCATGTCCGTTCACCTTTATATTACAATATCATTTTTCGAAAAATAGGTAGATCTAGTCTCTATAATATGAATTATCTTTTAAAATATTGTTGGCGCAGGTAAGAGAGGAATCAGTTCAACTTCAATAAATACAGATTGCTTTCTATAGTAACATTTGGTATTTTGCGCATTTTCAGAAGTTCTTGTCCAAATTAATTTCTTTACGTGTACTTTCGTATTCGTAACATCTATTAATCGTCGGTTTTTGTTTTTAAATTGTCGCATTAATGGCTTGTCATTTACGGCAAGTAGTACGAGCGGTCTTTTAATGTCAGTATGCCAAATTTTATCAGGTATTTTAATATTTGCATTCAAATATCTATTTTACGAATGAAGAATTAATTGAACAGTAAAAAGCTCTGATAGATTTAGATCGTACATAACCTAAATTGAGTTGCCAACTTAAATTGAAATTATTTAAGTATTATTCTAAAACAATCAGCTTTAATTACTATATAAATAAATAGCAAACAGCATATATATGAATATTTGTTATAAAGATGATTGGCGACAAAATTTACCACCTACGACTGTAACAGAAGAGATTCTACCTCTGTTCCATTATATACGAATTATTCCTGTGCCGAAAGGAAGTAACAACATTTCAAAAACATAATCACTGACTCATGTGCGTAATTCACTTTAGTTTATGCTTCAGAAGTGACGTCATAAAAGTATGATATAAAATATAATGTCATAATGATGGGACGCCATATAGAAATTAAGATCATAACACGAATTAACAAATTCTCTGAAGTCTTTACTTGATGATTCTGTTGATGAATAGTTTGCGAGTTTTGGATTATTCTGCTAAAAGAAACAAATACTGAATAGTATGTCAAAGCTTCCGACCGAACAAGAAAATCGTCATAAAATCTTTGACCTCAAAGCATACCTTTAACCGTTGAGTTTAGAGTCTTGGTCGTGTACACGACATCTGTAGAACCCCTTGATGGATGAAGACGGAACACGAAATACATCAAGTTAGCATAATTATGAACTCAAAGTGTAACCTTGATAACTGAGTTGTAAGTTCTAGTGATGTGTGCATCACGTCGTCTTATAAAATGTCTGTGCCAATCTACATGGGCATCTCTTGACAGGATTAGTACTGTTACGGACGGACGAAAAGAAGGAAGGACGCAACCCATTTCCATTTTCTTTTATTTTGTCAAAAAGGCGGAGTCGTTAAACTATAACAATATAAATGTATCACTGATTTTCTACAACAGCCTAAGGGACGACATCCGTTAAAACTTTTCACCTAATACACTGACTTCCAATTATTAAAGAATGAAACATTATCGCCTGTGCTGAGTCACTGAGATGGATCCCCGTTTTCACAAATCTCTGACACATCTTCATTGTCAGCGTTTGCTATATCAGACACCAAATGAAGACAGTCGGCAATGATTCTCTCAGCGCAAACTGTATAGCTTCCTTGACTACATCAGTGTTGCAAGAAAACAGACATAAGACAAGAAATCATATACTCGGTAAACAAGAGCTCCGCAAAGCGGTGCACTACACGCCCGAAGTGTTAAAACTGAGGAATAAGAAATCAATTTTAAAGAGTTTTTGTGTATGTGAGGTGCAGGCGTGATGTCGCGGTGGGAGTGGTTTGGGACAGGTGGGGTTTCTTTGCCGGGCGGTGACTAGATAAAAAGTACAAGGAACTAAAATTGATTTTAAGGGGAGAGAGAAGAAGAGTAATATACATTGTTACTATGCACGTTGTCTCACCAATTTACAATCAATACCGTGTAGTTTTTAAGTTTGGCTCCTGACATGAAATATTTCGGACAGATTTAACCCTGTTGTAACATTAACCCTTGACATACCACTCCGATTCTAGCGCTCTGCACATCGTTTTATCACACCGATCTATTTGCAAAGTTTTAAAGTCAATATCTTTAATGTTATTTAAGTTACGCTCCGGACACGAAATTTGACCTTTGAACTCTATTTCTGACTTTGATCTTTGACCTACCGAACCGTTCATGCGTTCTGCATTTTGACTTATCGCCACCCACATGTATGCAAATTTAATGTCAATATTAAGTCATTCTACGGACCCTAATTATGACAGACATATTTGAGATTTGAGCGCCATCATCTTGTATGTACCATTTTTCCAAAACGGTCGTATAAATAAGTCCGTTGTTTACACTTTAAACTGTTTTGAAATATATTACATTTATGTTATTTCACCATAGAAAGAAAGGTTTAGAAATATCCTTATCTGCAATCTACTCTAGTCAATGTGCAGAAAGTCATTTGTTCATAAATCAGCTACAATATATTTCATCTCTTTTTAAAATAAACAAATTGTTATGAAGTCCTGGTTTAGTGTAGCCAGGGTTTGTAGCGAAAGAATAATATTGATGGTTGTTCAAGGCCTATATTTGATTAAAAATCAGTTGGATCTGGGTACTGTTTAAAAGTTACACCCTTTTTCTCGAAAGACAGTTCATCTTGCCCTAAGAGCACTACAAAAACGTTCAACCTCTCCCCCATCTCTGACGGCTTTAGCTCCATTCACTCAAAGATAAGTGAGTGCACTGAACATGAGCAAGCAAATGCATGATGTTCTGGATAAGTAGATATGGACAAGACTTAGTGTTAATTTTGTGTTATTTCCTATATTATAGAATATATCTAGACAAGATTGAAAGGTTATAAGTGGAGCAACCGCTGTCTGTCACAGCTACGGCAGCGATGATGATCATGGTCATAGTTGAACATTGTGTATATTGAAAAATTATTTCGTATGCTTACAACTGCAGTGTCATTATTAGGTAGTTGAATGACTTAATAAAGAGTTGGACAGGATTGCAATCTTCTTGACTATACTGTTATAGCGTTTAACATGTTTGTTATTTCTTCTAAAAGCCTTAATTACGAGAAAAGACATTATGAAGAGTGAAACATTAAACACCGGCTATGTATCAGTGATGCAGCTTTTGTCTTGTCCAAAACGTAAGTGTCTAATGACAGTAAGACATGCAATGAGCATTTACATGTGACATTTTGAGGTGTTTCTCTTGTTATTCTCTCCTGCAAAGACATTAAGTACATGCGCATCATTCACCGGTTTAAAATCTCCAATGGTGTTTTTGCCACTGATCTAAGCCCTCCTTTATTTGATTGATTTGCCAGAGTTGACTAATTGCACACCAATGGAAGCACTTTCGTAGGGTTTCGTTTTTGGAACATGTTTTCTTTTTACTGTCATTGAATATATATCCATCACATATTTTACCAATTTCCTACTAAATTTCCTGTGAACATTATTTGAATGAGGACGATTTCTAATCTGTTTCTGAAATAACATTTTTCCAGGTTTTATTTCGTATTACATCCGGTAAGCTTAATAGGGAGAGCGTAAATCTACTGATCGCGGGGTCGTGAGTTCGATCCCCGGGCGAAGAGTATGTTCTCTGTGACGATTTGATAAAAGACATTGTGTCTAAAATCATTTGTCTTCCACCCCTGATTCATATGTGGATGTTGGCACTTACTTGCGGAGAAGAGGTTTGTACTGGTACAGAATCCAGAAAAAGGTTGCCATTACATGACTGAAGTACTGTTAAAAACGCCGTTAAAGCTAAAAAATCCAAACCAAACACTTTAATGAAGCGACCTTTACCTGATACCATGGATTCTTCGAAGTTGTTTCACCAAATTAATATGCCAGATGTAAGCCACACTGCTTTAAAAAATAACCATTGCTTAGATTACATTATATCATATCCGTATGTGTATTGTTTTTCTGATGGACATATAAATTAGCATTACCAGTACAACATTACCAGTACAGGAGCTAAGTCCTGTTTTCTGTTAAAAGTGTAACTTATTTTGACAAATGACAATAATGGCTATTTTGTGTCAACCGGCGACTATATTTGATAAGCTTTAGGATTCTCTAGCTGGTAGGAGAAGTTATTAAAATGTGACAATGAAAAATGATATTGTAAATAAAAGAAAAATAAGGCAGTTAATGAAAGGTTTACATAAAGGAATTAAGAGCTGAAAATTGCATAAGATAATTATTATTTAAAGAAATAGCTTTTTAGGAAAATAGAAAAAATGTATAAAGAACTTATCCCTATACTTCGTATCAATAGCCCTATCATGTGATCTGAAACAGGTAAACATTCTCATTACACTGCAGAGAGAATGCCTTTACAATGCGTTTACAACCATGTCAGATTAACAACCACAGTTAATCTATTTCTTATCACTTTCTAATAAATAAACAATTGGACCCTCAACCTACACAGAATCCTAATTTAATCCCAGTCTTTACAATATTCTACAGATAATTTCAGAAATGCCCTATATTAGTTCTTTGAATTGGAGTAGAAATTAAATGGAATTCTAAAATATTACTGGTTACATAATTGTAAGAAAGAGGAAATTAAACAGGCTCTTTGAAAAAGGATACTTTTATTGAAACTTATGTACACGATGCGTTTGTTTGTAAAACAGACAATTATTTCCTTCTAAAAGCAAAATGTTGTCGAAGTCAGAGGAAAAATGAATTACCACATACATTGTCTAAAAGAATCATACGTTCTTGACGGACAATGCAGAGCTCTGTATTGCTGGGTAAATAAAAATGTGTACTTTCATTTAAACAATTGAAACTTAATGAAATTTGTGTGTGCTATTTATTCAAGATAACACTTAGTCTAGTAACTGTTAATCTTCGCAAAGTGTACATGTGGTATGTATATAAGCATATTGGCTGGGAAACTCTCTGTTTACCTGTTTCTGATCACATGATAAATTTTGTCGATATAAAGTATATGTATATCATTAAATTTCGTGATTTTTTTTGCCGTATTGTAAATTCAGTTCTCCGGCGATTTGATGCTCTGCATCAAAATTTTACTTATTTCATTATGACGTTCCCTTGCCACGATTCAACATGTTCAATGGGAAACAGTGCGTTTCAACCATCAACTCCTTGTCTCTAAAAGGTACGTTATAGCTGCTCTTAAAACAGAATAGTTACAAAAATGTACATAAGGAACCTATGGTTAACCTTTCATTTTCATATACAACCAGCTAGCAGCAAATTTAATTATATTTGATATAAATTATTTTGAAATATTTATGCAATACAATGGATTGGTATACAGTACAGAGTTGATTTCTTTGCTTCGTTATCGAAAGCATTCTTAGAGGAAAAGTATATGTTTAACAACCGACTATTATGTATAACATCAAGCTATACAACCATTACATGAAAACTAACATTTAATCCGTTTTTGTGTAACACATTTCCACTCATACCCCCACAGGCTTCGCACATTTTATTTCAATCAAACATTTACAACATTTATTAACACAAAGAATAACACAACACACGGAAATTAAATTGGAACTTGTGTTTTCCAAAAACAAGGCAGTTCATTTATTCATTATACAGATTGCTTAAATGTTCAGTTATTCTTAGGGGGATCCGACTATCACAGATGCAGTAAATGCATGATTTTCAAACTGTTATCTGATATTGGTCCATCTAGCATCTCATTATCTGAAACAGATCAGAATGCCATTGTAAATAATACTGCTCACATGAATAAAGGTTTAAGATGCTAACCGTTATAAATGACAAAGACGTCTCGCCTGAACAAAAGTTTAAGATGCTAACCGTTATAAATGACAAAGACGTCTCGCCTGAACAAATGTTTAAGATGCTAACCGTTATAAATGATAAAGACGTCTCGCCTGAACAAATGTTTAAGATGCTAACCGTTTTAAATGATAAAGACGTCTCGCCTGAACAAATGTATAAGATGCTAACCGTTTTAAATGATAAAGACGTCTCGCCTGAACAAATGTATAAGATGCTAACCGTTTTAAATGATAAAAACGTCTCGCATGAACAAATGTATAAGATGCTAACCATTTTAAATGATAAAGACGTCTCGCCTGAACAAATGTATAAGATGCTTACCTTTATAAATGATACAGACAGCTTATCTCAACTAATTAAAAAGACACACATGAATTATACGGAGAGTTCAGAACAACTTTATAAAGAAGTTAAGTCATGGTTTTAAATGATACAGACTGCTCACCACAACAAATATGAAAAAAATAGTCACCATCATAAATGATGTAGATAGCTCACTGAAACTAATTGAATAAAAATTCAGTCATCCTTATTTATTAACGATACAGTAAGCTAATAACGACAAGGAATAATTAAGCTCAGCAATTTAAATTATACAGGCAACTCACCAAACGAAACGCTTAATAATCTTAGCATTGATAAATGGCAGTCTCTTAAGAAATAATATATGAGCCGCGCCATGAGAAAACCAACATAGTGGGCTTGCGACCAGCATGGATCCAGACCAGCCTGCGCATCCGCACAGTCTGGTCAGGATCCATGCTGTTCGCTAACGGTTTCTCTAATTGCAACTGGCTTTGACAGCGAACAGAATGGATCTTGATCAGACTGCGCTGGTCGCAAGCCCACTATGTTGGTTTTCTCATGGCGCGGCTCATATACGGTATAGGTAAATCCATTCTAAACCGTTTTTGAATATGCAAAGGTACGGTAGAATGTGCTAAACATACGGTGTTTAACAGGCTTTGGATTACACCATTAATAAAGAATTTTACAGTGAATAAAGACTTAGGTGTTTGAGTTAATAGGTGTGTCTGATATCTTCTGTTCGTGTACAAACAGATTCTATGTTCTATCCAGATCTATTTTATACTGTTCTACAGTGAAATTTCAGGGAAGTATCAAAATGTTATATAAAGATATATATTTCCGTGCAATACATCCAAAGTCTACTTATAAAAAGTTTATTTAATGTGAGTACATTTAACATGTGTATCAATATAAGTCGGCATATATTGTGCCGTAAACGGAATTGATAATCATCTGCCGTTTTGGCATTTTGCAGTTACACATTCGGATATACATACTGTAACAACAATTAACACATGAAATGACATTAATTAAATTAGTCTCATTTACTTGAATCATGAAACAAATTACTATTAACCTTTTCTTGGTGTATACTGAAATGTAAAATTATAATATGTTGGCTTTAACAATAGGTAATTATCTAATGATATATAAGCTAGTTACTGTAAAAGCATATATTTTCGCTGGGTCAAAATTTCGAGAATTTAAAAGTTTGAGTATGTTCGCGAGGTTTAATATTCGCGAAATTATAAAAATGGTATCCTACTTGGATTAGAATTATACTAATGGTGAATATTTACGCGAGGATTAATTTTCACGAGATGTCGTGCCTCGCGAATATATCGAAAATTAAACCCTCGCGAAAATTTCTGCTTTTACAGTAATCTGATAAACAAGTCGCACCAACCTCTAATTGTTTAACTTGTTCTGCCCCGATGTTAGCCCCTATACCATGCTCAGTAGAGAATTTAAGCCAGTTTGTCAGTAAAATGTCTTGCCATGAAGAACCACAATGCCTTATTTCTTCAAAATAGCGTAGAATTCCACTAATGGTACACGTGAATAAATCGGCGATGAAGCTACAATATATGTACAATGAATTGATTAAATCGTAGATATATCATCTAAACATCTTGTTGTTGTGTCGTACATGTCTTAAAAGAAAAAAATAGCCCGTCCGCTTAGCTAAATAGGGAGAGCGCAGATTTACGGATCTCGGGGTCGTGAGTTCGAGCCTTGGGCGATGCGTATGTTCTCCGTGACGATTTGATAAAACACACTGTGTCTTAGATCATTCGTCCTCCACCTCTGGTTCATGTGGGGAAGTTAGCAGTAACGTGTTACATGTACTTGTGGAGAACAGGTTTGTAATGGTAAAGAATCAAGGAACACTAGTTAGGTTAACTGCCCGCCGTTACATAACTGAAATACTGTTGGAAAATGGCGTTAAACCCAAAACAAACATAAAAGAACAAATGCTGACCGAAAAACTTCTAACACTTGAATATGAAATAAAAGTATTGTTCAAGAATCGCCCTGTTGTTTTATTATGTATTAAGCATTTCACTTTGTTGTACCTTTTCTCAATCTATATTAGGTACTTTAAAGATACTTTACTAATAGCGTCAGGGATGTTAACATTATTTCGTGTCACGATTTTATCAATAATCCGTTTAGGATAGGTATCGTTATTCTTTGCTCCTTTAACATTGAAAAATTAGAATTATGCCTTAATTTCTGCAAATGAGGACATGCATAGATGAATTTGTTAAAACATTTGTATGCGAAAATGTTATTGTATATGTATTGTTTTAAGAAAAATGTTTTAGTCAAAATATTACAACAAAACTTTCCAAATGCAAAATCAGTTTATCATCTTACCTCTTGTAACCCTCAGAGACATTGGTTAGAGTTGTTGAATTCGAGCTGTCTATTGTAGATGCGCGTAAACATGAAATAAATAGGTTTTGATATGCATGGCCGCAAGACTCGTTGAAGCTATATCCATTCTGTAATACTGAAAATATTTAATTTTATTAATACTTCTATTTGATTTAAATTGTATTTATTGTCAAATATAGAAAGGTAATCAGAATGTACATTTAACATGTATGATCTAATGTAAAGAATTGCCCGATCACTGCTTTTTTTTGGACGATAAGATTTATGACCTTGGTGAAATCTTGAAATCATCGTGATTGGAAGCATTATTATTAATGATATACCGTTGTATTTCTTACATGTTCTCTGACAAAACGATTTGAACGTATGCACTTTTGGCAACGAAAACAAAGCCGTTCAGTAAAATCACCAAATATTGTTGGTTTAGATAAATTGTTATAAATGGGAAAAAGCATACTTTAGTTGTATACAATAGTAACAGTATGTGCAAAAATATAACACAGTCAAATTAAATAATAGTGGACTCGATTTGAATGTGTCTGTCCATGACAGGTTATGCAATATGCAAAACCCATATTTATTCCTAGCACCAGCTCCAGTAGAATTTTATCACAGTTAACTTGAGTAGTCTCAATGATCCTTAGGGACCAGAAAGTGTAACAACATTGACCAAGTACGAGGAGATAATTTATAGCCTCCACGCGTCAACAAGTGACTGCTATTCCCAGAGATATCCATTGGAATAAAATGATGCAAGCAAGCTTCATAACAGCATGAGTTTGTTCATGGAGTTGTGGCTAGACCAGATTCTGCAGGAACGTACTTGAAGCCAATTGAACAGAGAGATGAAAAATATTTAAATAGAGTTGGAGGGAGAAACATGTCATAGCTGGAATCTAGCTACATCATTCCCGGAAAAAATATTATATCACAATTCCTAAACTAGACATCAGTCATGCAGTAACTAGTCATATACTGAGCCAGACAAAATTTTAATACGCTTAACACATAAAATTACTTGTCCTAATCCAGTCGGCTGGTTGGTCAGCATCGCAGAAAAGCGCCCACCGTTCACTAAGCAATTCACTAAATTTTGTTCTTTCCTCAGGACAGACATGTCTAGCTGTACACCTTACGCATTTCTCGTATTTTTTATAATTGCTGCAATCAAATAAAATGATTATGTACTGAATATACTTATTTTCAGAATTACTGTAAATTGGGAATTTATTTGCTTAAATAATATTTCAAGATCTGAAAGACAAGAGATTTGTTTTTCTGTTAAGGATTTGAGCTTCAGAGTTGTTTATGCTTATGGAGACAATGATACCAGCATGATCTATGCTAGTTTTGAATTAGAATGTCGCGAAACTTAATGCAAATAAAACTCAAGCGAATTGCCAATCAATAGTATTTTCTCATTGTTATTAAGCTAGAAAGACCTCGCTACTTCAGTTCATTTAAAAGAAAATTGCCTACCAGAGTACTAACATATTTATATGATTGTTCGTTCCTTCATCGAATCCTCTATTTTTTTTCTTGTTTTATATATTTCTTTTTTGTAATCAAAGATGTGTTTGCAGAAACTTTACATTCCAAAAATATTGCAATTTTAGCAAAACTTCTAATAAAAGAAATTGTAAATTTTAGAATTTTTGACGTTAACTTGGTAAAGAACATAGTTTTACTTATAATTTATTATGTTTATTCACACAGAAATTGTATCTATAAATTTAAAAGTTAATTATGATGAAAACAAGAAATAACAGAGATTTGATATTTAAAACAATCCTCAATATTAGTATGACGGCTTTGACCCAAGTTTTCCCGAAAACTTTGTTTGATTATATAAATTCTAGCCAAGTGGTAAAGGTCGCAGACTTCCAATCACTTGCCCCTCATCGATGCTGATTCAAGCTACATTCAAAACGTTGAAGTTTTCATGTAAGGTAGCAATCGAGCTGGATTACGGAAGGTCTGTGGTTCTACCAAGATGCTGGTCTGTGATGAAAAAATGCACGGAGGGGTACCTGGCGTTTTCCTCCACGACCTAAAGCTGGAATGTAGCTGTATGACCTATACTTGTGTCGGAATGACGTTTACGTCCGCCCTCACCCTCATAAAAAGACCATTTTTAAATTTTAAACACGAAATGTTAAAAATTCAACGGAAAAGAACCTCTTTGTAAAAATGGCAGTTTTAAAATAGTAAATTTAATTCTTTTCATAAAGAATGTTAAGGTTTTGCGTAATCAATATCATTAACAAAAATAAAAACTGGTAATTAAACAATGGTCTCAAGGTCAACTGTGACAGAAGTTTAATTTTTGAATATTTTATGTATCTTGGTATTAATCATTGAATCGCAAACTGACATTAAATAATTAGTTGAGACTGCCTTAATTACTCCCTCCCTGAAATAAACGACTTCCTATTTTATGCGACATTGTTTCAAGCTCCCGTCTCATTTTATATATTAAAAGTCTGAAAATGCGACAGTGCAATTTCAATGAGGATAGCATGTCCGAATTTAAGAACAGTAGATCTTGACTTTTACTTTTGTGAATGAAAAATGTTCACCAAATTATAATCTGCATTATTAATAACTTTAACAATGATGTAAATGTTGTTTTATTAAGTTTGGCGTTTCATACTACATGCGGCATCACTGTATGCATTTGAATTATTTAAATGAGAACGTGAATTGATGCATTAATTTATTTTCTAAGTCATTTTAGCAAACCTTCAATAAACATTTTTACAAATCTGTGTGATATTTAATATGTATCAAAAATTAATACGCAGTTAAATTAATGACTAAAATAAAACCTGCAAGTCGAGGACAGTTTATCAAGAAGTTCATTTCCTCTGATTATGCCATCGCTCAGTACTTCTTTGAAGATATCTTCCACATACGTTCTTCTGCACGATTCCGAATATGTTTTAGAAATATCCTTGTATTCACAACTAGTTTCAGCTATGCTGCGTCCGGAGATTTGGACTGATCCGACGACAGCAATCAAAACTAAAACAGAAGATGACATAATAAATGGATTAGGGATTGATCATATCAATTTTTTATGATGTAAAACTCAAAATAATCTTATGCAATTGCTTAAGCAAAGTCATGTTTCTTTGAAAGAATATTATATGCGCTTCTGCGAGATGCTGATTTAGGGTGTGTAAAGATTTAAGAGACAAATCACTATGTTGAGAAATTTTGAGACGGAACTGTATGAGACATTGTATTTCAGTCGTCATTAAGTACATGTGTATATACTATGAAAAATACTTGGTTGTTAAAACCATTTGTGACGAATTCCGAACAGTCTGTTTTTGAAGATGGTTTTCGTGTTTCGTCAGCATTCATCGACACATTTACGCATATTTCACCTCTTTTTGATCAGTATTTTGAAACCTAGTAGCATGAGTCGACAATGGTACACAAGAGAAGATACTAAATATATTTCATTCATATCTTATGAGGTAAACTGAGCTGAGTGGATGAAGGATAAACGCGTTTCATGGTTATCAAGACATCGCATTGTCATGGGTTATTGGCATCACAATGCTGTATAACAGAGATGTACAAGCAATAGTTTGATGTGAAGACAGACAGTGGATAAGCGACAAAGATGGGGAATTTGCCAAAAATTTATTTTTAAACAATTGAACTTTATTGCTTTATTTTCTTTTTCGCCTTGTATTCGCCTACGTTAGCTATCGGCCTGTTTACACTTGAGGGGTCAAGTTGTTGGCCCGGGTCAAGTTGTTGGCCCGGTATATGTCAAAGTCAGTCGGAATGGCCAAATAACGAGTTTGATTCAAAATTATCTCCCTGAGAAAAAAAGGTCACTAGGTCAGCCTCTAGACACAGGCACAGCCATCTAGTTTTTAAACCAGGATTGACCAGATCTGTACTTGACTTTTACTACTAGAAACAAATGTTTTGATTTTGGGTTCATTATGGTAAGGTAGACAATGTTGTCTCTGTATCTATATCTATGTTAACAGATTTTTGTACAATGTCAGCTTGGTTTCTAACCTAATCTCAGATGACCCAGTTTCGCGTTTGAGCTAGACTTTATACAAACATCTATTTTTACTAAGAATCTTGTAGAAAATGTGTTATCAAGTGTGACATGATTTAAAATTGGCCAAAATAGTACCCTGTAGAAGACGTAATGTCAGTTGATGCGACTGACGATGCACGATCAGACGGATACGGGGCTATAACAGTTACTTTTCATTCACAACGTCATTTAAAAAAAAACACTTCGGATGTGGGACAATTGTTTTGACTATTGACTGGCAAGAAATTCAATAACGCGGCAAAACGGTTTGCTATTCGTTATTCTCACAAATGGTAACAAGAACCAAGAAGTTTCAAAAGCGTCTTACTTTATGACGATTAAAAACAAGAGGGTCAAGATGGCCCTAGGTCGCTCACCTGAGAAACACACCATAACACACCATAACAGTGTAAATATGTTTGACCTAGTGATTTCATGGGTAAAAAAAGTATTCTGACCAATTATCATTAAAACTGGAGCAAAAAACCTGAGGATAAACAAGACTTTAGTATTTCCTTTGATTTGACCTAGTGACCTAGTTTTTGACCCCAAACAAACCATATTAGAACTTGACCTAGATTTTATCAAGGCAACCATTCTGACAAAATTTCATGAAGGTCAGTTGAAAAGTACAGCCTCTGTCACATACACAAGGTTTTTCTTTGATTTAATCTAGTGACCTACTTTTTGACCCTAGATGACCCATATTCACATTCTAACTAGATTTCATCAAGGCAATCATGCTGACTTACTTTCAGGAGATCAATTGAAAAATACAGCCTCTATTGCATACAAAAGGTTTTCCTTTGATTTGACCTAGTGACCTACTTTTTGACACCAGATGACCCATATTCCAGTTTGACCTAGATTTTATCAATGCAATTATTTTGACCACATTTCATGAAGATCAATTAAAAAATACAGCCTCTATGCATGCACAAGATTTTTCTTTGATTTGACCTATTGATCTACTTTCTGACCCCAGATAATCCATGATCAAACTCAACCTAGATTTCATCAAGGCAATCATTCTGACCAAATTTCATGAAGATCAATTGAAAAATACAGCCTCTATCGCATACACAAGGTTTTTCTTTGATTTGACCTAGTAACCTTCTTTTTGACCCAAGATGAATCATATTCAAACCTGACCTTGATTTCATCAAGGCAATCATTCTGACCTAATTTCATGAAGATCAATCGGAAAATACAGCCTCTATCGCATACACAAGGTTTTTCGTTGACCTAGTGACCTAAGTTTTGACCCCAGATGACCCATATTCAAACTAGGCCTAGAATTCATCAAGGAAATTATTCTGGTCGTAACACATGAAGATCAAGTGAAAAATGTAGCCTTTATCGCATACACAATGTTTTTCTTTGATTTGACCTAGTGACCTAGTTTTTGAATCCAGATAACCCATTTTCGAACTCAACCTAGATTTCATCAAGGCAATCATTCTGACCAAATTCCATAAAGATCAGTTGAAAAATACAGCCTCTATCCCATACACAAGCTAAATGTCGACAGACGACAGACAGACAACAGACAGACGCCGGACATTGAGCGATCATAAAAACTCACCTGAGCATTGCTCAGTTGAGCTAAAAACAATGTCTTCACAGTATTATGCATTTTTTCAAGCACTGTTTAGCGCAACATGTTTTGGCCACTTTACTTATCGTGGGTAGCTGCGTTGCTGACTGCCGCCATTTATTTATGCAATGCATATCCCCGTAAACGATCTGTTTTCAAACTTTGATGGCAGTATACGAGTACATGTAAACGCTATTAGGTATTAATTTTGTGGATATAAAAAGTTCTTTTTATGTGACTGTTTATTTCGAAATCTTGAGGTATATTAAACAGTTATTAGAAGTGATAAAATGAGTTGTTTTAGATTCATAAACAACAATTGCTGAATTTTAATCGTATTAAACACAATGTTTCATTGTTTCAAAAATTGAACCTTTTACTCTGTCATAATGCTACAGTTACGAACGTTTGCATATTGATCTTAATGATGAAATGAACTTGAAAAGAACGTTGTTAAACATTTTATGTACTTACCTATAACGCCTATCATTTTTCTCAGATAAAAATCCTTCTATCAGAACAATGCTTCCTTTATGATTCACGAGGAGGGACTGAAATTTGGCGCAGAATATTTCAGTCACATTTAGTCTGCACATTGCATAAATCTATATCAGGAATTATATAGTATTTATGCATATGAGTCTGAAAATGCCTTTAATTCTAGAGTTGCAGATTATATAGAAATGTCATTTTCCCAGGATAGTTCAACAGAATATCACAGCTCTTTGAGTAAAAGGCAAACAATATGTCAAAAAACTACACGACAGTAAAGATGTAAATATAAATTTTCTGTTTAAGATTTTCTTAAATGTATTATTTGGCGACTGAAATGTATGCGATTACCAATCTTACATACAATTAGGCGGGGATAATCTTTTTTACCTTTAATGATTGCCAAATATATGCATATCTCTGATAGTTCGCAAATTCCAGAAATGCTTTTTAAAAGATAACAGTCTTAGAACTTTCATACAAACAAGTGCAAAAGCAAGTACAAGCAAAATATTTTAGCTCAATTTTAGATATAACTTAGGACTATTCCTGAGGAAGCCTCTGAGGAGTCATTAATATAATTCAGTCTAAAACTACGTGCTAAAATGAAGTGACGGCGTCCCTTATGTTTTTGACAAGCAGACAGATTGACAAGTGTTTTTGTATTACACTTTCCAACACTGTAAAACTTTTGATGACGCTACGAAGGCTACATTGACCTATTACGTAGTGTTAAAGGTACATTCCACGAAATTAAAAGCATTGAACTTCACATATTTCACATTGACCTATTACGGACTGTGTTAAAGGTACATTCCACGAAATTAAAAGCATTGAACTTCACATATTTCACATTGACCTATTACGGACTGTGTTGAAGGTACATTCCACGAAATTAAAAGCATTGAACTTCACATATTTCACATTGACCTATTACGGACTGTGTTGAAGGTACATTCCACGAAATTAAAAGCATTGAACTTCACATATTTCACATTGACCTATTACGGACTGTGTTAAAGGTACATTCCACGAAATTAAAAGCATTGAACTTCACATATTTCACATTGACCTATTACGGACTGTGTTGAAGGTACATTCCACGAAATTAAAAGCATTGAACTTCACATATTTCACATTGACCTATTACGGACTGTGTTGAAGGTACAGTCCACGAAATTAAAAGCATTGAACTTCACATATTTCACATTGACCTATTACGGACTGTGTTGAAGGTACATTCCACGAAATTAAAAGCATTGAACTTCACATATTTCACATTGACCTATTACGGACTGTGTTGAAGGTACATTCCACGAAATTAAAAGCATTGAACTTCACATTTTTCATTTCAAATAGCAATTGTTATATTTCAGTTCCATTTTGTTACTTTATAATTGCTTTTTTCCAGGGAGTACTGAAACATGAGTTTAGAACATTATGTTAAAAGTATAGTATTTTCGTCGGTTATCACTCTCTTCAAACTAATTCCCTGATATTAACCATCAATAAAGGCGGCCACAAGCAGTTGTTCCAAGATTTCGATACGATAATTTGATGGTTACTTGAATGGTATAAATTGTTCTTCCACATAATCGGTCATCGCTTCTGTCTTGCTTTTTACCGGCCAAACATTATGACAGTTTACATCTGGAAATATATGTCTGTGCATGCGCCGAGTGTTATAATTGCTAAGTGTCGTGTACGACAGTTATGGTTTTATGGTATTTATCGTCGAAATCTTTTAACGTACGCCTAATCTAACAATTTGCACTTCTTCAGTATTGAAAAAAGAATGACCATGAAAAAATAGATTTTTTCTGTAACGAAATGCAACTGGTCTGTAGAAAGTAGCTTAAACAACTTGTTGAAGGTATCATTCAGTTTTATTTATTTACTTAGAAACATGGACTGTATTATTTGTAAGCTAGATACGACATCACACAATTGAGACAATTGACATTTTATTCATAAAGTTACTAGTACTGCATATATTTTGTCTATTTAGGATATTTTATATTTTTCTCACTCGCGCACGGGAAGGTAAATGTCAGAACTTAATAAGAAAGAGGAATACTTGGAATGTCCCAGGCCTTCGGTTCGATCTGATATAACGTGTTTGTTGGAAAGGACTTAAATTTAAAGTCACCAGAAAAGGCCTCCTAGTTCAAATGAAAACTTCCATACACTCAAGAACATCTTGCTTGGAATATTTAAAAGACTCAAAAACGCTTTTTCATATTTTCTTTAAATACGTTGCCACTTGCAGATGCTAATACGCCAGTACGAGGTCGCATCCAAATCATGCTACTATTATAGAAAAGCATGTGTGTTCTATCAAATCCATGTCGATTGTACATGGCTTTTATGTGTTGTTCACTTGTTTTGCCCGGAACAATGTTAAAAGTAATTCTGAGATTTTGAAATGGTTTCAGTCTTGATCTCGAAAGGGTTAAAATCTGAAACTCACCCTTGAGATCGGCAAAAATATAATTTAACATAACGTTATTGCCTGTTCATACACATAATATTTTTGTGACCAGTTGGTTTGAGCATTTATGCAAATATTCACAATAATCTGTTGGAGAATAACATGGACAGAGAAAATTAAGCTTTTTAAAATAAAACTTGAATTCATGAATATAGGTCCTGGGGAAATATTGTCCAGATTGCTTCTTAATCTTTCTGACATCAGACATGCTGTATAAAAGAAAGACATCCAAAACAAATATAAAATTGAATGTTTTTCTTTCTTTATTTATTATATGCTTGTCCATGAGTTACGTTTAATATTTTCTAATATATATATATATATATATACAAACCAAGCTTCTATTTCTGTAGACTGTGTTTTATGCTGCAACCTGTTTCATTATCAACAGTATTTAATTACCAAATAATAAGGGAAACAATCACTAATATGCCTCATTACATCTATTAACTATCATTGTATAAATCTCTATTCGTTGCAATTAATTGCAATTAATTAGCTCATTTCCATTTTCTACTGACGCCAATTTTACTAGTACTGGTCTGAAACTTGTATTGACCTACTTTGCTAGAAACATTTCCGTATCAGAAATGATCATATGAGAATAAATAAAATCTGGAAAGCAGATCCCTCAGAAGCACCGAAAACAAGGCAAGCCATAAATCAAATCAAAACGTAAAGTAGATATGAGCTGCCCCCTGAGAAAACCAACATAGTGCATTTTGATTTTGGTTTGGACCCATGCTGGTCGCAAAAGCATTATGTTGGTTTTCTCATGGTGCGGCTCATATCTCATTTCTCATTTCTCAGCTAGGCTATATATAAAATAGTAAACCCCACGTTCCAAAAAAAAAACGAAGTCTTCTAAGAATGCAGTCCCCTTAATACGCAGTTCCAAGAGGAGTATATTTCAAGTTATGTGCATGATGTACTTAACTGTGCGCCACCGTGCAAAACTCAGTGTCATGGCTTTACGACCAGCAAGGACCCGGATTAGTGAACATCCATCTTGATAGTTTATCTATAAGTTTATTAACTTTAGCATTTGTTTGCAACAGATAAGTAAACAGTATGTTCACGGCTAGGCAGGATTTACTTTCAATGTAAACAAACGATCAGGACAAAAATACAAAAACAGATACAAGTGGTATACAGTCTTGTAATAGCCAGTAGCAAGATCACCATCAGTTATTTAAAACTGATAAATGACGCACAAAACCTGATTTTATGCTTCAAAGTTACAATCTCAAAAATG
The DNA here is from genome assembly GCF_021730395.1 of Mercenaria mercenaria. NCBI lineage: Eukaryota > Metazoa > Mollusca > Bivalvia > Venerida > Veneridae > Mercenaria > Mercenaria mercenaria. The sequence continues at coordinate 58,137,773 of NC_069372.1, forward strand.
TTATCCTCGCCTGGGGACAAGATGAAGTCCTGACACGTGCAATGGTAGCAGGTATGTAATGTAAAACATTGTTTTTGCAAATTCATATAAAAAGTAACCTTAAAAAAAAGACTTAGACATAAATTTTGTACCTGCAAATGCTCACACCGGGACTAGAGGACTTCTTAGATTACGTTGCTTAATGTCAAATACACACGAAATGCAAATAAGGTTTTTTAAGATGGAAGCAAGCTTACACACTTTTGCAAATAAATTGTTTTACTGTAATATCAAACTTTGGTCAACCAGTTAAGCAACATATTGTCCAGGGAATCAAAGCTTTAGTTGTGTTTTCAAAAACAAAAAAAAAACAACAAAAAAACAAAGAAACGACACACATATTTTGCTTATTACATTGTCTTTGAAATGTTTGAAGGAATATATCATATTGCATCAAGTCTTATATATATACAAATAAAAACAATCACGGCCTTTTCAAAGTTCAGTAGCTCTGAGGGGTTCAGCAGTTACTATTCCCGATGTAGTTATAAATTGTTCTTCTAGCATCTGATCTTCTGAAAAAATAAACATATCAAATGATAAGTAAGGCCAACATGTTAAATAATGAAGAAAAATAAAGATAATAAGTAAGGGTAGATTTCTCGGAAGCACAGAGCACCAAAAACACAGCCCCAGAGCCACGCATTTGCCAACAGCAAAAAGAAGCTGTAATGGAAAAATATTTCAGACGGGTTGCTTCAAACATCCAACAAGTACATATTAATTCATACTACAGTCAGGTCAATATAATATATATGTTAAACAGGTCGACATGTTGTAGCTTAGAGTAAGTTCAACATACTAATTGTACAGTCATGTCAGATTACCAAATCATACTAAGATGTAAATCATACAGTTTGGTAAACCTGTAAATTACAGTCAGTCTATTATTCAGACATGTAAACAGTAAGATCAATATGCAAATTACACAACTAGGCCAACATGAAAATAGCACAGTCAGGTAAATATCTTAACTATACTAGCAGATCACCTATAAGGCAGATAATGAAGATCATAGAATAGAGAGTTTTGTCTTATTATATATGATGAAGAGTTGGACTTTTTATAATATTATTAAAACACTTAACGACATAGTACGAGTTTAATACAACACATAGTCAGAAACGTTTTAACCTTTTGCTTAATAGGACAACATGTGCTGTCTATAATTACATAGACGAGAAAAGTTATTTTTGAACAACAATTTTTCAAATGACGATTGAATATTTCAAAAATAATAACTCAACAAAAGAAACAACAATCAGGAAAACGGCATGTTTATTTGAAACAGAAGACATTCAGCCAAAACCCTTGTCCACAGCATAAACGGGGCCTACGCGACCAAGCATTTAAGGCCGCTGACATCGAATTATTGCCCTCCAACGCTGTGGATCTGAAACCATGCCTGGTGAAGAATTCTCATATGTGAGAAAACATGGTTCTATTTTTCTGTTCTGTTCTCGAAATATTGCCCGAAGGCACCTAGGGTCTTCAGTCTCATATTATTTTGACATTATTCAAGCATTGCAGTCATTTAGTCATTTCGATCATGAAAAAGTGTACACAGTTACAATTTTTCTTCTTACGTTTTTGTTTTCAAACATATTTGTGCACTATTTACCACAGACTAAACTGAAAGTCTGGTATTTTTGCGAAAAAATACCATCGTAAGTCAATAAAATGTATCAAGTGTGTAACGGTTTGTACAAGTAATTGAAAAGCGGGTAACGGTTTGGATTTAGTATATGTAACGGTCTGGACAGCAACCTAATTCACATTCCTGCATGAAAAATCGGTATCAAAGTTGATAAAACCAGAAACAACCACATCTATCTCTTTTGTATAACATTTTGCATTCATTGCCTAAGATCCAGGGAAAGAAATAAGCTGAAGGATCTAAGCTAAAAGGAAGAACTGTGTATAAACGATTCAAAATTAACACTATACTTACTGTAGTCATTTTTGGTACCGTTGCATAAAAATGTGTTACAATTAATAACGAATTTATTTCCGGGAACAGTTTCAAAATTAATCACTAGATATTCTGATAGGTAAGATAAAGGAGTTTTAAACAAGCAGCGTAAGTACGTTTGGGTACCAGGCCGTTAGATATCCAAGTCGTTCGTTATAGAAACCCTAAGTTCCATCTACCGTCTCAAATGTGATTTCATTAGAATTATTTTAAAATAAATATTAGTAAATTAGTAAATGCTTAGAAAATAGTTCCAAAATGAACAAAACGTTTGTTTGACCTTTCCACTACCATCTTAAAAGCAGTCCCTGTATGCAGTAGTAATTTTCACTATTCCACATAATGATTTACCTAGACAACTTGAAGGATACGAAGGGCTATTGCACGCATCTGTTCGTCGACTTCCGCGTTCTCTTTGTTCATTATTTGTATGATGTTATATCAGTAATGACTGTTAGGGATTTAATAAAACTGACTGTTGTTCATTGGTTACATATTAGGTCAGTCTAGTTTTACAAAGGTTTGACCCTTATCCTGAATCACTAAATTAAATTTTTTACCTTTGTTGTACGTACACAGGTATCTCAATAATCAATAGTTAGAATGAATTATCTGTGATGATCTTACATGCAAAGTAAGGATCTGCAAGTCTGACTTTAACTTTATTGCAGAATTATGACACTTCCCTGAGCTAAAAAGTACTGCTGTAGCTTTGTTATGTAAGCAGGCCCCACCGATATCATTTTTAAGAATGAAATGACACTTCAAACGCTTGTTCACTCTAATTATCCGACATGCTGTGCACAGTTGTCAAAATCTTTCCGTTATTTGAAAGAAATTTTGTCGCTATTTTGACTTGACTAGTTGTAGTCAAGTTCATGTATGGAAGCAGTTATCGTATTTAGCATCAGAAGAAGGGAAAATTCTATGAATAAATCATACGTCTTACCAAAATGCTCGGACAATTTGTACTTGTTTATGTCACTGATTCATTCAGTAAGCTTTCGTTAATGACATGGCATTTCGAATAGTCAAAATTGTGTATTCTTGCACTTGAATAGTGCTAAACATTCCTCTCACAATGGTGTTTTCATCGCTACGCTTGAGGAAATCAAAAGGAGAAAAAACACGAAAGCCTACAACAGTGCATGCGTGGATATGTGTGCATTGTTAAACTTTACTTGAAATATACTATAAGGTATATGTAAAGAAGAACTGAAACAATCCTAGCATGCATTGATCATTTGCTCAGTTTTAACACAATTTATTTCTGGTCATCAGTAAGAATATGTGAATATTCGTTTCAAACATTCCAGAAAAGAATGGTTTCAAAATTGTTAGAAGTAACATTAGCTTGATTAGACACATTAGAAAAATTATCATTCATATCGATAAACATATGAGTGTATTTCTTCAAATTATACATCCCTATTTTATAAGCATATACATTTAAAAGTTTGAAGGGCATGCTTAGTTTGCCGGAAGACACATTGGAATATATACAATTGTAAAATATGAAAACATTTCTTAGAAACAAAAGATAAGAGGTAAGGGTATTTTTCTCGGAAGCACAGAGTACCAAAAACACAGCCACAGAGCCATGCATTTGCATTGTATGCCCACAACAAAAAGAAGCTGTAATGGAAAAATATTTCAGACGGGTTGCTTCAAACATCCAACAAGTACATATTAATTTATGCTTAATATAGGTGGAGGAGAAGGACATGGTAAGGGGCAAAATTGGGCCGCGGGGGAGGGAGGGGGGAGGGGAGGGGTGGAAAGGAACCCGAAGGGGTAAGTTGAACAAGGATGAACATACAATGGGTATGCTACGTTCCTTAATAACAGTCGCACTACAACGTACACCACGATAGCGCAGACACTCGTGTACCAAAGATAAATATACCACCACGACTAAATGAATACCATAAACGAACAAACATTATTTTAACATTAGCAGTTAAATGTGTTAATTCAAACATAATAGGTAAGGGTAGATTTCAAACCGCAAACATCTAAAGAGATTAAGTCATCCAAGTTTTGTTGTCCAAACCGTTACATTCATGTTTTCACGATACTATACGTTTTGTGTTCTTTTGAATCTTATGTGCTTTGTACATATCGCAGTTTATGCATACTTACACTAAAGATTATCATACAGTAAATTTACAGCCATTTAGTCCAAATAGTTTGATTTTATAGATGCTAAATTTTTTTTTGACATTTTGGAACATCTGACGCACCATTGAACAATATTCATGAGTTTATATTTATATATTTAAGATTATATTTTTTATTTTTTGCTTTGAGCGGCCGTATTGGCCAAATACATACACATGGCTGCCGTTGTAGTTACCGTAAAGTGACTTTAGATGATGTATTTTACAAAGATTCATTGTAAATGAACAATTATACACATCAAACATAAGTTATAATAAAGGCTTGATATCTAAGAATGAATCGATAGATTTTAAAATACATTTCAAGAAACTGGTACATATTTCAGTACGGACAGTTATTCACATACCTGTAATAGTTTAAACTCCTCTTCACTGATGTCAAGCCCTATTCCGTGTTCAGCTGAAAACATTAGCCAGTTTGTCAATAAAATGTCCTGCCAAGAAGATGTACAAACCGTTATGCGGTCATGCATACGGAGAACTTCGCCGATCGTACACTTGAAAATGTCTGCATAATGACTACAATACAACAATAAAATCATTATGAAACTAGAGCTGCTTTTGAGAAAAGCGCATGTCTCCCACAACTGCCTAACCATCTAAATTGTAAGTCAGTCTTTACATACTCTTTACTCACTACAAATATACCTTCGAAGAGGCTCATTTGGGTAATTCAAGGTCCATAGTTCTGAAGTGCCTCCGGCGATTTGGCTAGTTAATTAACTTGGCTGAAGAGTTATGGTTAAAAACATTTGGTTCAAGTTTGGTGAATATTGGATGAAAACTGTCTGACTTAGAGCGGAAAAGACCGATTTTTGGTAAATCAAGAGCCACAATTCCGAAGTGCCTAGGCCGATTTGGCTAGTAATCAAACTTGGCTTAGGACTTATGGTCAAACATATTTGTTCAAGTTTGGTGAAGATCGGATGAGAAATGTTCGTCTTAGAGCGCAGAGAAGAGTAAAAATGCTGATTTTCGGTAATTCAAGTGCCATAATTCCGAAAAAACTGGGCCGATTTGGCAAGTTAATAAGCATGGCCAAAGACTTATGGACAAACACATTTTGTTCCAAGTTTGTTGAAGAATGGACTTAGAACGCACGTAAAGGACCCTAAAACTACTCCTTTACTACTTATGATTAGTAGGGTAGGGTTCCTTTTAGGTACCAAGAGCATTTTGAGCATTTTCCGCTAATTCAAGAATCATAATTCCGAAGTGCCTGGGCCGATTTGGCTAGTTATCGAACTACGCCGAGGACATACTAGCAAACAATTTTTTTTCCAAGTTTGGTGAAGATCGGATGAGAAATGTTCGACTTAGAGTGCAGACAAAGTTTGTGACTGACAGACGGACAGACACACACACGCGCGCACACGGACACATCCACACACAGACAGGAGTAAATCAATATGTTATATGATGGGTGACATAATTAAAATAAAAAAAGTTGAAACTCCACAGGTCGTCCAACACAACAAATACGAAAACGTTGCTGGGTCGGTTTGATTGAGCCTGTTCATGGACGGTAGTGGAAATGCATGCTACCGTCCACACCCTCTAGCCCCGGGTTCAGCAGAACAACTGATGAGAAGTACAACAAGATACGCCCGAAGGTTTACATCATAGTATGGGCGCAAAATTCAAAGAACTTGACTGTTAACGCCCAAAGGACCGGAACAACAAAAAGAAGAAATTCCAAAACAAAAAAAGAAGTCCATAAAAAAATTCTTACCGGGTAAAGTTATGTCAATATACATCTAAAATTGGATATACCATCCATGTTGTACCACAGAAAAGTGGTCTCGGTTTTTTCCTTGTTTCAAAATATGCTATTTGTAGTAACAAAAAAGGGAAGTAATTAAAAAAAATATTGTAAAAAAAAACAAAAGGCGATCTGTCAAATTAAAACAAGAACACTTCAATGCACAGCAATATACACAAAGCAGTCATATATGACCTTTGACCTTAAGTGTGACCTTGACCTTGAAGCAAGTCATCCAAAACATGCGCTCTGCACGTCACCTCAGTGTTGTAAACACTTGTGCCAAGTTTCTTTGAAATCCTTCAAGCAGTTCAAGAGTTACAGAGCGGACATAGCAAAGTCATATATGACATTTCACTCCTAAGTGTTGACATTTCACTCCTAAGTGTGACCTTGACCTTGACCTTGAAGCTAATCATCTGAAACAAACTCTCTGCACGTCGCCTCAGTGTAGTGAACATTTGTGCCAAGTTTCTTTGAAAACCTTCAAGCAGTTCAAGAGTTACAGAGCGGACACGAAACACACTCATATGACCATTGACCCCTAAGTGTGACCTTGATCTTGAAATGAGACATCCAAAACATGTGCTTTGTACGTCGTCTCTGTGTGATGAACATTTGTGTCAATTGTCTTTGAAATCCTTCAAGGGGTACAAGAGTTACAGAGCGGACACGAAATTGCTGACGGACGGACGGACAGACGGACACCGGGACCATAACATAATACGTCCCTTCGGCCCTATAAAAACAATTAAGAGACAACCGCAGATGTATTCATACAGTTTTAAAACTAAGAACTTGCTAAATTTTTGTGAAAATACATGAATTATATTCTAAGTGATACTGAAAAATACTTAAAATATAAAATATTCAGATTGATAAAATTTAACGTAATTTGTCTATTCCCCGGTCTATAGTTCAACACCTCTTTTTTGTGGGGGGGGGGAGCATAGTCAAATCTTTAAAAAATCGAACATCTAATATTCTGAAGTATTGTAATTAAACACTTACAGAATAGATTGTTGGTCAATATTATTGTCTTTATACGGAAGTTCGGCAATAGCTTTGACTAGTTTTATTGTCTTACTTCCTGGAACTTGTAGAGACCTTTGTAAAGGATATTGCATTGAATCTATAAACCTTTTACTAATGAGTCCATAAAATGTGAAACTGAAAAACGTTTTTATTGTCCTACCTCCTTAGAAGTTCAGAGGCATGTGTTAGAGTTGCGTTGAGAATGTTTTCAGGAGATGCTTGGTTACACATGTAGAGAGCGCCTTCGAATAAGTAGTTGCATGGTTTATTGTAGCTAAATCCATTCTGTAATACTAAATGTATGATATGTGTATTATACCTGTCTTTGAGCAATTAAAACACATATTTTCAAAATGTATTCTTATGTCCACACTGATTTTAAAATTAAGCAATCGCATTCTGACTTTGTTTTTGGCTAGTAGTGTTTAATTTAGAGTATAGAATCCTAATTCTCATAAACTTTAAGATTAAAATCAATAAAACCAGCCCAGCTAAACAAATATATAATTATAATATCAAAAATTTAGAGGGACTTCAGTCATAAAGAGAGGTCTTAGGGACCGCATTGCATCAAAATGATATACTGTCTACATTGTTTTAGTAAAACACTCCAAGCTTACTTGTCTTAAGTCGGTCTGATGGTTGGTCTTCATCACAGAAAAGCGCCCATTTCTCAACGATCCTGGTAGCATCCCTGAACTTTGTTTCTTCCTCTGAACAAATATGTCTTGCTGTGCAGTTTGCACATTTCATGTACGTTTTGTAATGACTGTTTAACAGGAAAGATAATAAATGGTATATATAATCTATGAAATGTTGCATTCCAAATCTATTGCATTAGTTGAAAAAGCGTGTAAGACTTGAAGCAGAGGCAGAAATAAATCATATCATTTGTGCTTAAAACATTGTTATGACGTCACTCCTTTGTACTCGCAGTACTGTAATTTTAATATTGGACTCAGTACAGTATTTTCCACGTGGAATCCATTATTTGTTTAATATTGGACTGCTTATCTAATAATACACTGCATGAGGAAAATGATTTATATACACATTCAATTTACTTGTGTAGTCCAACATATAGCAATAGTTGAATTTCATACGAAAATTACTGTAACCAACTGAAAGCAATCCAATATTACACAATATAACACAGTACTGAATCAGATGATAAAAAGGAAAATTGATATCAGAACAAAGTTTTATGTGTAAGCCTGATAAATATGAAAGCAACTGCAAAATGTTTAAGGAATCGTCACAGTCAAAATTAAAGAGCAGTTCATATTTTCAGGCAGCGTGCTTTTCTCTTTAAATTGCAGTAAAGCCTTTAGAGTTGGTCAAATTATCATCAACATAGAGGAATATGATGATTTATAGCTTGTTAAATGTTTGATTCTCGTTTAGACCGAAAGTTTACTCCAAAATATTTAAATCGGCAGTCGTCAAATTCCATTAAAACACATTTTAGTTCTTCTCAAGTATAATATGCATAATAGGTAAATCAGTTAACATCGATTGTTCAACACAACACTACACTAGCTCTAATGATTTATATAGGGAGATAAAATAGTTTATCATTGAACAGTCAACCTACAATATCTCCTGTTAATATAACTGTAAATTATGCGCGGACAGATAAAACAAATTGGATAAATTGCTGGTGTTTGGATTTTTATGTAGAATTCAGAAACAAGCAGGTAAAATTACAAAATGAATTCCCTAAGACAGTGTCTTCACGGTGTACTTTACAATTTCTGAAATTGTTTCTGTACATGTATTGAATATATATTGAGTCTGACTACAGTCATTTTGGTCAGAAAAATATCGATCATAGGCATAATACAGGTAGTGAACACTTAGTCATCTCTTTTTTCCTTTCTTTTTTGAAAATTTAGATGTAAAATTTTGAGTAAAATGACCGCCACTGTGGCGATGCCTTAAAATAACATTTAACATTTTGTTTTTGCAAGCGTCGACGTAGTCTTACTCCCTAAACGACACCTTCCTAGAGCAACAATTTCCTTTAAAAATATTGTTTAATTTCCAATTTGAAGAATTGTGCAAGAATTTGATTCCTTTCTGCATAAAAGCAGTTTTTCCAGTTTGTTTAGTTCTGCCCATTGTTTTCTCGTTTGGGGCAAACCCTTTACTTTATCTGGGGACCGAACGCCACTCTTCATGGAATTACACGCCTCAACACGTGTATCATTGAAGGTTCCATGTTCACCGCCGTTTGAATACATCTGCGGATGTCTCTAAATTGCTTTTTGTACTTTTAGCATGTGTAAATGTTGAGTTCTGCTCAACCCGGGGCTAGAGGGCGTGGACGGTAGCATGCATTTCCACTACCGTCCATGAACAGGCTCAATCAAACCGAGCCTGCAATATTTTCGTTTTTTGTCGTGTTGAGCGACCTGTGAAGTTTCAACATTCTCTATTTTATAAAACCATAATGATATTTCATTGAGGCTGTACAGTAACTGTAGTAAATTCTTGTATTTCGAGACGAGGGAGGACCTTCTGGTCATACAGTCCATACTGTTTGCATTAACTTTAAATGTTAAAATATTTACTACAGTACTACCGTTAATTAAATAATTCGGCAGTGCTTGTTTAATGCTTAACTACTTTTTAAAAAGTATTTCAGTCACAAAAATTATAGTAATAATTTACGAATGTTGAGTGAATAACTACATCCTGATACATAGTCCTTTTTTTATGACATAATCCACGTTTGCCGAATTAATCCGTACATCATGTACATCTGTACATAGATAAAAAACTAATGCTTACACGTTTCTGAATATTCATGTTAACGCCTGCAAATAATATTTTTGTTGTCAGTATTGACAGGAATTTTTATAATTAACCATAAGAATTATCTACCGTTATGATAAGATTTCATGTTTATTTGAATATAACATTCAAGCAAAATACTGTGGAAAAAGTGGAATACGTTGTTTGTTTTTCTATGGAATGTCAGATGAATAAATAACCATTCAAAACGAATGCTAAATACTTTCAGTGACTATTCTAGGTCCTCCTTACACATTTTATCCAATACCCTAAATTTTCCGCCGAAAACCTTATTGAAAAAAAGACAAAAAATAAACAAACAAGTTGTTCCTTTCAAAATAAATAGAGAATATTTTGTTACTGTCTTATAAATCTAAATTTATTAAGTGAGTCGTAGAAAATATAAAAGTCGAGGCTCTTTATTTTTTCGTAGACGAACTTATTAATATTAATTTATAAGACAGAAACCGAATGTTCTATTTATCCTACCTTCTGACCTAAAACCATTCTTTAACTAAAATTCAAAATTTACTACCAACTAATTCCGAGTCTGTCTTGCATAGAAATTTAAAAGTTTATACGCCCACCATTACACAAATAGGTCTTTAAAATCCGAAATATTACAAAATAAAAGCTGAAAAACAAAGGCTCACCTTGTGTTGTTTTATGTCCTACCTTTCTGTTCTGCTGAACATAAATTAATATTTTAATTTGCTACCAAGTGAATTTTTGTCCGAAGTTCAGTTGCAAGTCGGATTACCCATCCCCACCATGCAAACGATAGACGTGACTTATACACACTTCATTACTGCTTGACAGAACAAACAGGCAAACCTTTTACTCGATAATTTTATTCAATAATATTTCATTCCAGATGTAAGTAGCCCGCCAAGCTTTATCAAGCCATTGTCATAATAAAGCAAAATGTTTCATGCCACTTGATTTTGCCTTTATTTTGTATGAAGGTAGGATAAGAAGGCTTATAGCAGCCTACATATAAAAGTTTGCCCTCATTTCCTTGTATCTCATTTGTTGAGACGGCCTATTTGAAAAGAAAGCAATAAAATATGCAAATAAGGTGCCCCAGTTTTAAACACATGCTCTTACAAGAACCTTAGTTTTGCCGCAATGTTTTTTTTTTTAATTTTGTACTCGTGTTTTTTTTATTTCATGTTATACTTCCGGATAAAATACTGAAATATAAAATATTTAGATTAATGAATTCGAAGTGAATGATATCAAATATATTTTATAGTACTCCAGTACGGACTACTTTAAAAGTATTCCCCCTATTGCGCCTTAGGAACTATCATCCATTGCGGCAATAACTTAGTAGTTTCTGGTGCATAAATAAAATTCATATTGAAACCAAATTTTAGCTTCCGCCTCGCTATTCGCCGTGTATTAACCAGTAAACAGAAACGAAAATAATATCATTTAGTTTGGTAACTGACCAATAAGTCTTCGTGCACTAAATATGAAGATTTTCGGACATATTCATGTACAACCCAGTAAAACCGGTCATTGAACTAAAACATCACAACAGTATATTGCCAGTAGCAACAACCACCACTTTTTGTATGTTTTGATTACAGGAATGAAACTATGCTTTTGGACTCCAATATCTGTACGAATCATAAACCAAATGTGTTTTCGTACATAAATATTAATGATAAATGTTTACGGGATGTAAAAGATATATGATCCTAGATTTTGACATGTACCAACTTTTTCATTATTTTGTGTGCAAAAGTAACCGCAATTAATTGCATTTAATCTGCTGCTTGTATTTGATTTATTCTAATAGGACTTATTCGTCCATTTTAATGGAAGATTTCCCTACTTTCTTTAGAGAGATTACGAAGCCATTCAATAAAAAATATAAATGAAAATATTGCCCCATTCAAATACATGATACTTTCACTTTGGAAAACAATGTATAGATTCTAATCTGCACAGTTTAAGTCTTAAAAATCATAAGTATTTAAAATACACTCTACGTAACACGACAACATGTGTTTGAAACACACATGTTTTGGAAATCCTGAATCAAGGATTTGCAAGAGTTATCTTTTCTGTGGTTATTGCTTTAATGCCAGACAGGTAAACAAATAACATATTTTCTCGTTTAGTGCGCATGTCCGTAGCAGTACATTTTTTTCCAACAAAGCTCTTTGCCCTTTCCATGAATTAAAATAAATCCGTTATTTGTTTCCAAAATGGCCTCGCTCCGCCACTCGTGGGACTACTACTTTCAAAGCTCACTCGGAGAAATAAAACTGTATGTCCCGTACATGAATTAAATATCCACCACGACCTAGTGACCTACTTTTCTCTCCCGCAAGAACTTCATGAAAACCATTCTAATAATACAGCTATATTACATGATGACACGCGGATAATTTAGGCCCTCGCTAAATTAATATGTTTTTACAACTTCATCTACAAACTTACTCAGTCAATCGCTTTTCAGTACAGGTTTAACATTGATAAATAATTATCTTGTCATGTAGAAACAAAGATTTATCCAGACTTAGTTTAATACTGTCTTAATGCTACATGCATCCAAAACAATGTTTAGACATTAAACATATTGTCTTGGCCTTAAATATCACACAGCAAATGTGTTAGTAGATACTTGTATTTCTCACTTTTTCCATGCAAATCATGTATAATTACCATCATGGAAACACAAAAGAATACTGTTATTTTGTGGTGCCTCTTTAACACAACTAATAGCACCACGAGAATCCCGGGCTAGCGAAAGTCAAATATTACAAAGGCGAGAAACACGAGCAAAGCGCAATCGTGCATTTTGAGAATAACATGCGTAAAATGATCATAGGGATCATAATCATAGAGCAATTGTTATTAAATGGGGTAAAGTAAATAAAACCGAATGCATTCGTGAATATTTTACGTCAATTGTTTTTACTTCTTCTACAATGAGTTAAAGAAGATATAAGCCTCAAAAAGATCCAATATGCGCTTCAGACAGTCCAGTATTTTAAATATTGGATCGTTTTTGTCTTATATTCTACACTTATTAGACAGTGATATACTACTGTTACAGTTGGGCTAAAGTAATGTCTTTAAGACATAAAAAAATATCTATAAACCTTTAGCATTACGATCAAAGTACAATGGGGCATAATTTTTCAAGGGGTACGCTAGCAACCACTATTATACCAGTTCATTAAACTTTATAGATTTGTAGAAAATTCATATTTTGCATCATGCATCGTAATATTTAAGGACTGAACTTTATTCCATATAAACCAAACTGGGATTTCTGGCTATTCCATGAAACGCGCTTATAAACGTTGCGAAATAGCATTCTGTCTTTTTACTTTCATTTAAGAGTAGTTTACTACAAAATATGCGATTCATGAATAGATGATATCGTGTGTTGATCCGTCGACTATTGATCTTTACAAATGGTTTGTAGAAAAGCCAGAAATTAGCCGACATTAACTTTGATTCTGGCTTTAATTCAAAGAAAATCACATACTCGTGATTATTCAGTTTTGAAAGGTTTTACAATCACAGAATAATCTCGAATTTTTTAGATATTGCAGATTTTCAAAGATTGTGTTAACTAATTCTTTGGTTCATGTTAGTCTCGCGGAAAGAGTCGCCAATGTTGTTAATATGAAATAAAACGTTACCTTTTTCTGTAAAGTTCATAAGGATCGGACATACTAGGAACTAAAGAAACAAATTATTAAAATATAAACCTGCATGTCGATGATAGCTCGTCTAGAAGCTAATTGCTTCTGATTACACCATCACTAAGCACTCTTCTGAAAATGTCCTCCAAATAAATTCTTCTGCAAGATGTTGAATATTTTTCTACAATATTCCCCAAACCACAACCAGCTTGTCCCTCTCCACTTCCAAAAACTTGGAATGATCCAAGAATGATGATTAAACCTGAAATGAACAACCATATTTATGAAATTTGATGACAAACATGTATCGTACAAAAGTTACAATGTAGAAAAAATTGCACACCAAACACATTAGGTACTAGCACAATTCTTGTTATTCAAAGCATTATTAGGACAAATGTGGCTGTATTTTTAATTAAGTGGCTGACAACGTGCATCATTCCCATAATACATTATAAGATTCTTTCACTGGTGATCGGTGCAGATGTGAATATCTAGCTCGATGGTAGCTGTTTTAGGCGGCAACGAGCCAAATATTTCCATCCGTTCTTACCACCTGTTATTGAATCTTTTTCTTGATAGCCATATTCATGGTCAGCTTTTAACGAGAATTTGCAAGAATTCTCTCCCTTAATTATTGACTGTGTTAAAGCAATTCCCTTCAAATTGAATTGCCTGCCTTACATTAGCTAAGGTCGTGTCATTCATATTCTTTGTCATGGATTTTGCATTGATGTAAATTTTTGCTTTAGGAAATTAAGCTCGCAAGTTACTCCATAGAAAGCAACAAGTAGCCAGTTTTTGATATAAATCATGTTGTTTTATAGATTCATATAGAAATATTATTATTGTAAAGATATAAAACATTTCTCCAAAAAAACATTATATTAGTTTATGATATTGCAAAATTCGTGTTGTCATGTAACAGAGAATGAAAACATTTAAATAAATTTCTTTTTTTTTTCTTTTGACACTTTGAATCCCGCTAAACACTGAAATCCGATAATTATTTCATAAACGAGTTTTCCCACAAAAACATGTATAATCGTTTTCCTCGAGAAAAACGAAACTTGTGTGAAGATACATGTATTCCCATTTTGTCTGATTGTTCTTGTCCATATAACGGTACTTTTGCTTAACTTTCATGCCTAGAAGTTTACTCTAATACATGATAAAATAAAGTAATAAACTAAGCATTACTGTATTTGACAGGCAATGGCAAAAAAAACCCCGAGCAATTTAACAAACCTTAAAAACATACATGTTACTGAAACACGCACACACATGTTTTATTAACTGGCCTTGATCCAAGGTTTTCCATAGAAATCAAAGAAAGAAAGAATCTATTAAATTATGAATTAATTACGATTCAAGTTTCTGATTTTCCTTATCAGCATTGGTGTATGTGTATCATAGAGATTCGGACACATTTTTTAAAACAATTAGCTCTGTCTACTTATTTATAGTGTACAAGTTACTTGTTTAATCAATGATATACATGAATCAAATATGCCATTCAGATATGTGTTTGTACATACTATACAAATCAATCATGAAATCATTTATCGTGTTTAACTAAAGACTTTAGCTGTAAAGGTGGCTATTTTGCATGCTTTCCACGAACAAAGCCGTGACAAAAAATGTAGGTCGTACTAAAGAGATAATCCTACCGTGCAAACTCACGGAAAGCATGCCATTTTTATTTTATTTGTTTTACAAGCTTGGATTTCATTGCGTGTCTGTAAATTTCACCTTTCTTTGCATATCGTGGAAACACCATGCTGTGTCTTTTCTTTAAATAAATGTACACATCCTCTCTCTCGTATTGTTCTCATAAACAGTTTGGTGAAAAATCAAAGCTCTACTCTATTGTGTTCTTTTCATCTTTTTTTTCTATTTTTTTTGACTAACTGGACATTTATCAACGTTATTATTTCAAAGACTATAGTGAATCGTACGTCAGTTGTTGGTATATGCAGTTCTATAGATAAACACGGTTTAAGTTACATCAGAACTTTAAGAAATCCACAAGTTTTTAGCTCATCTGATTTTTTGAAAAAAAATGACGAGTTATTGTCATCACTTGAGCGGTTGTCGGCGTCGGCGTCGGCGTCGGCGTCTGCGTCGGCGTTGCCTGGTTAAGTTTTATGTTTAGGTCAGCTTTTCTCCTAAACTATCAAATACTTGTTCACCATCATAAGCTGACCCTGTATAGCAAGAAACATAACTCCATCTTGCTTTTTGCAAGATTTATGGCCCCTTTTGTACTTAGAAAATATCAGATTTCTTGGTTAAGTTTTATGTTTAGGTCAATTTTTCTCCTAAACTATCAAAGCTATTTCTTTGAAACTTGGAATACTTGTTCACCATCATAAGCAGACCCTGTACATCAAGAAACATAACTCCATCTTGCTTTTTGCAAGAATTATTGCCCCTTTTGGACTTAGAAAATCAGTTTTCTTGGTTAAGTTTTATGTTTAGGTCAGCTTTAATCCTAAACTATCAAAGCTATTGCTTTAAAACTTGCAACACTTGGTCACCATCATAGGCTGACCCTGTACAGCAAGAAACATAACTCCATCCTGCTTTTTGCAAGATTTATGGCCCCTTTTGGACTTAGAAAATATCAGATTTCTTGGTTAAGTTTTATGTTTAGGTAAACTTTTTCTCTTAAACTATCAAAGCTATTGCTTTGAAACTTGTAACACTTGTTCACCATCATAGGCTGACCCTGTACAGCAAGCAACATAACTCCATCCTGCTTTTTGCAATAATTATTGCCCCTTTTGGACTTAGAAAAATCATTTTCTTGGTTGAATATTATGTTTAAGTCAACTTTTCTTATAAACTATCAAAGCTATTGCTTTAAAACTTGCAACAGTTTTTCACCATCATAAGTGGACACTGTACATCAAGAAACATAACTCTATCCTGCTTTTTCCAAGAATGATGGCCCTTTTTAGACTTAGAAAATTATGGGTAGGACAATATTTCTATTATACAAAAAAAATCAGATGAGCGTCAGCACCCGCAAGGCGGTGCTCTTGTTATTTCTTGATACACTTAAAAGTAAAATGGAAGCAAGAATCCTTTATCCTATTACACTTATAATTATATTATTGTATTGTTTATAAAATCAAGAATACCTACATCTGTGATAATAAATTGTCATGTTTTGGAAAATATAATTTATTTGCCTCAAAAGTAAATGAAATTGAAAAATTTCGTGTTTTTCACTATATGTTCAATATAAGCGATGGTGATACTTTTAAAACAAAATTGGAAGCAAGAAGATGTTCAGTTAAAATAAATATTTTCACATTAAATTAAAGAGAAGAAATTGAAGTTTACTGTCATATCTGGTAAAATATTCACAAACCAAAAGACATATTTGAAATTAATCATTGAAAATAAATTTCCTGTATAATCTATTGCTCAAACTAATATCAGTAGGGAAACCAATATTGATTATAGGATAGTTTTCAAGGGGGGCAACCTACTATGATAAGCCAGTCAAATATAATAAAAGCTGAGGATGCAACAAATAATAGTGAAAATAGATTCAAACAAATGATTGTCTTTTTTCTTGTAGCATAGTGTTTATAAAGCGCGGGAACTTTACGTCCGTAATCAGGAAGTGCGTCATGATGTTACAAAGACGAAAACAACATAATAATTCCGGTTTTGTTTTATCATCATCATCACTGAAACATTATGTATTTTCCGTTAAATGATGATTTTTAAACGGGATTATGTTATAAGGAACGAAGAGAAACTATCAAGGTAATTGATTTTTATCCAGTTTTACGTAAAACAAAATTATTACTACACGAATCTACAACGCAAATGCAGTTCGTAATTCGTCATTTACAGCACGAGAGGCATGGCGAATTTGAAAAAGACTTTGCAATGATTTATCGTATTGTTCATGATTTGGAAGCGAGGAATCAATGCAGAACCTCCACAGTATAAAACGTTTACCAGAAAAAAAAACACTATAGGTTTACAACTTTGTATTGCGGAATGTACACGGGTTCTGTAGCGGAAATATTGCGAGACTTTTGAAGCACAATATTATTCCTTGAATGAACGGGTGCACATTTCTCTATGAAAATCAATCATCTTTCAATAACATATTTAACGGCTTTCATACTCGTAATATAAACCCTATAGATATGTTGTGAAATTTGTTTAAATGCAATGACGTCATAAATCAATTACCGAAATATGAAAAATACGGTGGTATGTTTAGGACATGGAATTATTTTTTTAGGATTAAATTATCTTGAGCGATCAACATCTTATCTCGTGCGCACGACATCTTATCTTGAGCGATCAACATCTTATCTCGAGCGATCAACATATTATCTTGAGCTATCAACATCTTATCTTGAGCGATCAACATCTTATTTCGTGCGCACGACATCTTATCTTGAGCGATCAACATCTTATCTCGTGCGCACGACATCTTATCTTGAGCGATCAACATCTTATCTCGAGCGATCAACATATTATCTTGAGCGATCAACATCTTATCTCGAGCGATCAACATCTTATCTCGAGCGATCTACATATTATCTTGAGCGATCAACATCTTATTTCGTGCGCACGGCATCATATCTTGAGCGATCAACATCTTATCTCGAGCGATCAACATAATATCTTGAGCGATCAACATCTTATCTTCAGCGATCAACATCTTATCTTGAGCGATCAACATCTTATCTCGTGCGCACGATATCTTATCTATTAAGGACATTTGTGTAAATTCAGATCATTAGTAAAAACATACGGCTGCCACCGTTTTTGTTTTTATTTTGATTATACTTATAACCGTTTCACATGTTTGCAGGGTTAGACATTTAAATACGGAAACTGATAAAAAAGGCAACAAAAAGTCAGTGATGATGCAAAGAAATAAATTTAAGTCCTTGACAAAAAAATAGTATGTAGGCTTCGCTAAGGAAGCCCTGGAGGGACAATTGATTCCCGTACTTCCCCCTTCTGACTTCTAACTTTTGCACTTCTCATTTCCAACTTCTTGACTTCCTACTTCTAACTTCCACACTTCTGATTTCAAACTTCCACACTTCTTACTTCCGACTTCTTGATTTCTTACTTCCTTCTTCTAACTTCCGCACTTCTGACTTCTAACTTCCACACTTCTAACTTCCAGACTTTCGACTTCTGATTTCCAACTTCCACACTTCTTACTTCTGACTTTTGACTTCTTACTTCCTTCTTCTAACTTTCGCACTTTTGACTTCTAACTTCCACACTTCTGACTTCTAACTTCCGCACTTCTGACTTCCAACTTCCCGACTTTCGACTTCTGATTTCCAACTTCCACACTTCTTACTTCTGACTTTTGACTTCTTACTTCCTTCTTCTAACTTTCGCACTTTTGACTTCTAACTTCCGCACTTCTGACTTCCAGCTTCCTGACTTCATACTTCCGACTTCCAACTTCCACACTTCTTACTTCCGACTTCCAAAAAAGGAAAGTTGGCAGTCAGAAGTGCAGAAGTTGGAAGTCGGAAGTCAGGAAGTTAGAATTCAGAAGTGTGGAAGATAGAAGTCAGAAGTGCGATAGTTAGAAGAGGGAAGTAAGAAGTCAAGAAGTCGGAAGTAAGAAGTGTGGAAGTTGGAAATCAGAAGTCGAAAGGCAGGAAGTTAGAAGTCAGAAGTGCGGAAGTTAGAAGAGGGAAGTAAGAAGTCAAAAAGTCGGAAGTAAGAAGTGTGGAAGTTGGAAAGCAGAAGTCGAAAGTCTGGAAGTTAGAAGTGTGGAAGTTAGAAGTCAGAAGTGCGGAAGTTAGAAGAAGGAAGTAAGAAATCAAGAAGTCGGAAGTAAGAAGTGTGGAAGTTTGAAATCAGAAGTCGAAAGTCGGGAAGTTGGAAGTCAGAAGTGTGGAAGTTAGAAGTCAGAAGTGCGGAAGTTAGAAGTAGGAAGTCAAGAAGTTGGAAGTGAGAAGTGCAAAAGTTAGAAGTCAGAAGTGGGAAGTACGGAAATCAATTGTCCCTCTAGGGCTTCCATACTTCGCCCATATATTAAACGATTTTCCTTGTTTTCCCTTAATTCATACATGCAACTTTTCTGCGCGAATTTATCAGTCGAACTGAAATTTGTTGCTGTTCTAACATGCAGTATGCATCATTGGTTATGTTCATTTGATTTTGAAGATAGGATGACCAATTATATGCATTGCTTTCCCAATTGATGTGATAAACTTGTACATGTACTTGTGGGAAGTTTAAATAACAGCGGAATAGGCGGGACCCTAATTAACAACTTGTCAGTATGTTTTACTGATGACGTAAATGCACACACAAAGGGCCTTAATATATATAAATAAGATGTCGTATGCTCGAGATAAGATGTTGATCGCTCAAGATAATATGTTGATCGCTCAAGATAATATGTTGATCGCTCGAGATAAGATGTTGATCGCTCAAGATAATATGTTGATCGTTCGAGATAAGATGTTGATCGCTCGAGATAAGATGTTGATCGCTCAAGATAATATGTTGATCGCTCGAGATAAGATGTTGATCGCTCAAGATAAGATGTCGTGCGCACGAAATAAGATGTTAATCGCTCGAGATAAGATGTTGATCGCTCAAGATAATATGTTGATCGCTCAAGATAATATGTTGATCGCTCGATATAAGATGTTGATCGCTCGAGATAATATGATGATCGCTCAAGATAAGATGTTGATCGCTCGAGATAAGATGTTGATCGCTCAAGATAAGATGTTGATCGCTCGAGATAATATGTTGATCGGTCAAGATAATATGTTGATCGCTCGAGATAAGATGGTGATCGCTCAAGATAAGATGTCGTGCGCACGAAATAAGATGTTGATCCCTCAAGATAATATGTTGATCGCTCGAGATAAGATGTTGATCCCTCCAGATAATATGTTGATCGCTCGAGATAAGATGTTGATTGCTCGAGATAATATGTTGATCGCTCGAGATAAGATGTTGATCGCTCAAGATAATATGTTGATCGCTCGAGATAAGATGTTGATCGCTCGAGATAAGATTTCGTGCGCACGAGATAAAATGTTGATCGCTCAAGATAAGATGTCGTGCGCACGAGATAATTTAATCTTAAAAAAAATAACATATGTCCTAAACATACCACCGTAGAAATGAGATCGTCCATACGAAAATTTTTAACGTCTAATGGCATATTAAAATTTAAAATACGTATGTAATTATCATTGTTAAGAATATATGGAATTGTCTTAACGGATGTATTATAGAAAAGCTTTATTTGTAAGTTATAACTTACGCTTCCTCAGCCGTTCAGTACCTGACACCTCTTTTGATATACCGGTATAATAAGTGCAGTTTAATTGTCTTTATAAACAAAAATGTATTCAGTTGCAATAATTCATATTATGAAAATACAGTGTTCTTAATGATCATTGAAAACAAAGCAGACATGTTCACAGTTTTGTTGTTTTCAGACGCATTAAAAGTATAGATAATAACAAAAGTATCTTTATTGATTGATAGAAAAAAAAATAATGTAATGAAAAATCTTACCTATTGTTCCAATCATTTTATTTTACAAAAAATACCGTCTGTTCCTTGAATTTAAAAGGGTGACTGGTTGTAAAAACTCTCCGAAAGTCAATTATATATTCATTCAATTAACATTAATTATGTGGCACTTATCTTAGATCTGCCGCGCCCTACGGAATAAAACGTCAAATATCAAGTACGGAAACAAGTACAATTACCAATTAGGTAAGGCCAATAAAATAATGACGACTACCAAGTACGTTTTAATGAAATAATGGCGACTACCAAGTACGTTCAAAGAAATAATAACGACTACCAGGTATGGTCAATGAAATAATGACAACTACAAAGTACGTAGCCTGAAGTTCCTTCCCCTTTCATTACAATAAGGTATAGACATTTTTTATGTCTTTAGATCATGTTATTGAAACAAGCCTTTTTGTTTGCTTTCAACAGATAGTTGTGCAATGGTAAATTATTTTTTTGTGTGAACTCTTTACTATGCAGCGTAGTTGAAGACAGAGAAAGTGGTAATAAAAAAGAAAGTATGATTTCGAATATATGTGTCACTCTAATATCTCGCTTGATAATAGGCACGGGAAGTATTGTAAAAATGACTTTTGGGTGGAAGGGGTCCAAACTTCATGTAACTGTGTAAAATGCTGCTTTTCATGGCCTCGTGTATTACACTGTAGCAGTACAGTTTATACTGTATATATGTCAAAAAGAAAATGCTTATCACTGCATGTCAAAGAAATATGAATAAACACAGATTGACAAACGAAGAAACATTTAGTGTGTAGTAGGACAACAAAAAATGTCTTGCTTGACCGGGATTCGAACCCGGGCGACTGGCTCTCCTCGCTTGCAAGTCCGGCGCTCTAACTACTTTAAGCTACTGAGCCTCATGACAATATCACTGACAATTTATAATTATATATGCACTTCAATGATATACGAGATTCTAACACAATTTCGAATGTAAAGGAACGCTTTACGCCCCCAGCACGTACTTAACCCGGAAAAGCTCCAAGGTTATTATCAACCACCCACCCACCCACACGGGCCACCAAATGTAGTAGGACAAGAAAAATGTCTGGCGCCACCAGGATTCGAACCGAGGTCTCCTCGCTTGCAAGTCTGGCTCTCTAAACCGAGCCTCATGACAATATCACCAACAATTTATTATTATATACAAAATAGCGAGGCCTACTACAAATACCCTGAAGATATCAAATGGCCTGAAATGTGAGGTTTAGATATTTTTTGTGGGAAAAAAATCATATCACACTTTAGCAGTTGTGAATATGGGCCCAATAAACTGTTATACTTATTTGTTTTTAGTGGATTATCTTTCATTAGTTATAAATCTGGCAATACCATGGTTCTTTTTGTGAGAACACTTGGTAGTTTGTGTCAGAGGAAGGCGGTCTAGTACTGGTACTTCACAGGAATGATGGTTAGGAAACTACCCGTCTGACATAACTGAAATACTGTTGAAACGGGCGTAAAACTCGATCCAATCAATCAATCAACCAATCTGGCAATAATGAGTTGAATGTCTTACAGTGACATCAGTTAAGTTGATTTATGCAACCTACTGACATAGACAGAGACATACATTAAGCAAACAGTTTAGAAGTTTTATTTGCTACAAAAGTGGCAATTTTTGTAAATTTCCATAGTCACACATGATATTTAGTACTGATAACAGGTTTACAGGTGAAGTTGCTTGCCTGTGCCACTGACGAATATTAGCTGTATAAACTGCATCCACCATTTCAATTACTTAGCAGTTTTTCTTGTTATCAATAGGCAATGTCGAAAGAACACTCATATACAAAAGAAATAGAATCAACTTATAGTAAACCTGAAAGAGCACCCAGTATATTTGGAACTGATCATTTTTATTGTAATACACCAGTATGTGTTTCAAAACATGAGAAGAGGACACCAACTAAACATAAGAATAGGAAAAGAGATGCAAGTACCCCAACAGGAAAAAACACCAAAGCACCAACCAAAATAGGAATATTTGATAGGGATTAAAGCAGGTTTCGTGGACTTTAGAAGAAAAGACTTAACAAAATTAAATATAGAGGTTTGATCAAATGGATTGAACAGTATAAATTGAAATTATATTATGAGCTGTAGAGGAAATTGTTATCCAAAAGTAAGTGACGGGTATGTCTACATTTCTCATAATATCTGACTGGCATGGTGTGGAATACACTCATTTGTGACATAATTTATTAGGTGATAACATTTTCAAAACAGGATATTTCGATATTTCAGTGATGAAACATTCAAACATTTTTAATTTATCTTCTTACTGGACATGACTTAGTATAGTAAGACATAAAAGATATCATCTCGTGCATTGATTTAAGGCTTTTTCATACATTCCAACTTGCTCAAGATACCACTTGTATGAAGAAACCACTTGCATTAAGGTGCCATATTTTTCAGTACAAACATAAAGATTAAGAACCAAAACATGTTTCAAGACACTGTCTTACTATGATATCATGTTTTAAAACCCCAGTACCTCTTTAGACCGTACATTATGCAATTGATAGTTTATCAAAGTCCTATTCCAGTCCATGCTCGGGTTGACACCTGTTGCAGCAAACAGAATGTTTTTAAACTGCTTTGAAGCCAAAGTATTCATCGATAAGTTCTCAAAAGCACCTTTCACCGCTGCAGTATACTTTTATTTCATTTCGCATGTGTTGAGTTGCCAGATCAGTATTATTACAATACAGGATAGCTTGAGCAGAGGTACCTGTCCTCCCTGATCTTCCTATCTCTTGAAAATAGGCTGCAATATTTAATGCATGTTTTTGGTATGGCATGGCTTTTTCAAATTAAAATTATATTACTGTTCAAAATGACCATGTAAAAACTTGATCAACACAGCACAACGAATCCTTTGAAAACATCTAAAATAAAGCCATACCAAGTTATATCTGTCAGTGACAGATAATGAAAATACACCTTATAAATTGGGTTTAATTTTTGACAAGGATAGTCAAAAAAGATTTTCATTATTTTACATTAAATGCAATAGGAATAAAACTCTTACAAAAACTTGCATATTTTTGTTACTTTGGTAATCTTCTTATTTTAAGGATTAAAAACATCTTAATTTTACTACACATTTTAATGGTCACTTACAACTGTAATATAACTTTAACTTACTTTCCAGTGTAGTCGGTGGGCCTGCATGTATGACACTTCTGACATGTTTTTTGTCTGTCCCCATTCCCAGTACCACTGATGAAATAATGAGGCGGATACAACAGTCTGCCTTTGTAAACTTGAAAGAATCATGTCTTTCAGCTGTGTATAATAGATACAGGAACCAATAAATGAAGGCTGTTCCAGCATAATAAGTATATTGAATCTATATGTTTGTTTCTTATCTTTTGTTAAGTAAACCGAGTTTTTGTGCCCCCGGTAGGGAAGCATATAGTAATTTCACTGTCCATCTGTTAGTTAGTCCGTTAGTTAGGTAGTTAGTTAGTTAGTCCGTTACAAAAACTTGTACGCTTGATAACTGTTGAATGGATTGATAGATTGAATCTAGTTTTGCTACAAATGTATATATCCATAAAGTGTAGTTCAAGTTCTTTTTTCCGGTTTAATAATTTTTGACGGAATTATGGCCCCTTTTTGACTGAAAATTCTGTTACAAAAACTTGTCCGCTTAATAATTTTTGAATGGATTAATAGATTGAATTTATTTTGGGTACACATGTAAATATTCATAAAGTGCAGGTAATTTGTTTTCGGGTCCAATAATTTTTGATGGAGTTATGGCAAATTTGACAAAAATGCCTTGTTTGCTCAATAACTTTTGAAAGGATTCATGGACTGAATTCATTTTTGATACAAAGGTATATAACTATAAAATGCAGGTCAAGTTCAATTTTGGCTTTGGTCCAATAATGTTTGATGGAGTTATGACCCATTTTCAACTAGAAATTTTACAATTTGACAAAAGTACTTTTCCACTCAATAACTTATTCGGGGGCATTTGTCATCTACTGTGACATTTTCTGTTCACTCTTCTCTTAAGTTTTTGACCCTGTGAGTACACTGTTTACTTTTAGACTTATAATGTAATTTCTGTACATGGAGCAAACAATGTACATTCTTTCAGTCTGATCTGGATGTAGAGCATTGGGTTTCTTAATGCATCTCCATGGAGAAAATGGTAAAAGTTTGGCTTCCATTTCCTAGCTCTGACTTATTCTACATGCAGAGATATATAGATAAAAAATTCTAAATGTAAAATGAAAGGATTACCTGTCCTGAACCTTTTTCCATTGAAGAGTGAAACATGACCACTCGTGCACTCTGTGGTGTCTTATCACCTGCATAAAATCTGTCTGATAGAAGTTGTCTCGCCATTTCATATCCATATCCAATCCACTGCATTGACCTGCAATAAACCGCAGTATGAGGAAATGCACCAAGTTGACAGTTCAGTTCTGAGATAACATGATTAAAAATGAAGTCATATGGGCTACTAGCTGTGTTTCCTTTAGAGTTCAATGATGTCTTTTGCAGGACTGGCACATATCATCTGACAGTTTTTCATGAAAAGGTTTGAAATTATCTGTTTGTGCCAAGACTCTGTGACTGTTGCTAACAATACTAATAACTGGCATTTGAAAACTGATCTTAAATTTGACAAATTACTGTATTCTGGTCTGAACTCGTCTCCCCACTGAAGAATACAGTGTGCCTCGTCAACCACTAAATAGATTTTCCTTGTATTAAATCTATCAGATGTAAAGGCATCATTCAGTTTTCTGCTCTGTAATATTTCTTTGGGATGACTGAAATCATAGCTGATTTCACCACTTTTAAGTCTAGAAATATCATTCACTCCAGAAAAAAAACAAACATTGCCATACCACAAAGTTTTTGTACTTGTTGCTTTATTATTGCATAAAGTGGAGCAATGACTAAGCAACCATGATTTATAAAAGGAAGCAGTTCATATATTAATGGTTTTCCGTATCCAGTTAGAAGTGAATATATACAGTCCTTTTCACTGATTAAAACTGTTATTGCTTTTTCCTGTAACCCTTTCAAACTTTTCAAGTCTGATCAGAAGACTGTGTTGTATTAGATATAGCAGCTGAATAATTTGTATTCTGAAAACAGACGGTCACCCACATGTTTTTAAACAAAATGTATAAAGTGTATAAACAGTAAGGCTAATAGTGACAGATGTCCTGGGTATCTGGCCCCCCTTCATGCTTAGACACTTGCATAATTGCATTTTAAATGCTTGCTCTAAGCACAAAGTATTATCTGCTTAATTGCAGGGTTATCATTGGATCCCATCTCGCTCATTTTAGCCAGATTTTGGACGAAATATTAGAAATAAATTCGATTCTACATTCTTAATCATATATTCTTTCTTAACTAGTTAGATAATAGATATTCTAAACAGCAGTGTATGCCTTTGGAATGATTTGTCTTGTGTATCTTGATATCCGAAATGTTTATGAAAAAATAACATGTCCGATAACTATCCACTTATTATCAAAGCATTTTCTGTATATTCGAACGTGATCATATCAAAATGAACTTGCAAAGCATTATAAACAATGAAAATACAATAAACTATCAGGTTTGATCGACGTGATCGGTGTTAAATCATTATTTCTTAATACCTGACAACAGTCAATGGACTCCGCAATATTTCGTCCGTGCCTGACGTACTATTTGAAATACGACGGGAACCAGACTACAAAATACGGTCAATGAAATAATGACGGCTACCAAGTACGGTCAATACAATAATGATGACCACCAAGTACGGCCAATGAAAAAAATGACGACTACCAAGTACGGTACATGAAAAGATGACGATTATCAAGTACGGTCAATGATATAATGACGACTAAAGTACGATCAATGTAATAGTGGAGACTACCAAGCACGGGCAATAAATAATGACGAAAACAAAGTATCATCAAAGTATAATGATGTCGTCGGGCATGGCGTGTATTTTTCATGTCATTTATACGAGAAATGGTGCGTGTCACTATCTAATCATCAAATATTTGAATAATTAGGAACAGCTTAGAATGATTTTTACTGAAAACTATTTCAACCGTGTATTTTTTGTTTCATCATAGGCCTTTTAGCTATGCACCAATATATTCCCATAAAATACATGAGAGAACACTGCAGGGCCCCGCTTTGGAACGGTCAGTGGCAACATTTCACAAGATAGAATGCGCATAACCTTACTTTTTAACCATTACCATACTCTGATTTCAAAACATCATGGCCAGTTTTGTTATTTTTGAATTAAAGGTCAATTATGTTATAACGTAATGGGAAGGGCCTTGTTATCTTAAAGTGCCATATCATGTGTGAGGAAGATATGATAGTAAATAGCAGAAAGCATTTTCTGTGTTTTAAAGAATACATTGTATGTACGTACAATTTATTTTGAAATTTCAATTCTATGCAATGAGCGGTCCTTTACAAGTTTTTTTCTTTGTGTGTGTGTGTTTGTTTAACAATAACTCTCAGATGTAAACATATCAAAATCATTTATAAAGTAGTATATAAAGAGAGAAACACACTACAGTTGGTCGAGCGTAAACGCTTTATTGCCTTTTTCCGCTCACGTATCAAAGCGATAAACAAGATGACATTTTCAAAACGACAGTAAATTATTAACAAAGTGGCTCATTTGCAAAAATGAAAATATGAAAATTTACTCTAAGTAATGTAAATTGTGCATTGAAAATTACCGTTTATATATAATATTTGTGTAATATAACATAATGACTAGTCACTAGAATAACATCCATATCACATTGCCTTATATACTTTTGGTAGTCTATAATGATAAGAGGCCTCCGTGGCCGAGTGGTTAAGATCGCTGATTTCAAATCACTTGCCCCTTATCGATGTGGGTTCGAGCCCCACTCAGGGCGTTGCATTATTCATGTAAGGAAGATAATAGGTAAGGGTAGATTACTCGGAAGCACAGAACACCAAAAACACAGCCCCAGAGCCATGCATTTGCATATATAGTAGGCCCACAACAATAAGAAGCTGTAATGGAAAAAATATTCAGACGGGTTGCTTCAAACATCCAACAAGTACATCCAGCAGGCTTACGGAAGGTCGGCAGTTCTACCCAGGTGCCAGCATGGAAAAGCTCGGAACCGTCATTTCAGCAAAAAATGTTTTCTGGTAATTCTTTGTGCGTTTTGACTGAATTCTTTCTGTCAAAAATTGAGTTTGATGCATATTTTGTTTTAAAATTATCTCATTATTAGCTCAAAGCCTGCTGTTCTCTGTTTAAATTTATCTTGTAGGTACTGTTCACTATAACAACAGCAGGCTTTTTATATTGTGTAACAACAGGTAAAGCCAGTGAGACCTCGTTTATTCATTTAATTTAAAACAAATATCAAAGCTGAAAATACTTACAGCATTAAAGTAATCTGACATTTGATTAGAAAAATCATTGTGCTTGCAACTATTATTCCCTTGGATAGAGTAAAAATACAGATAAAATATAAAAAGCTAAAATGGTGTCTTTTAGCAGCTTTTGAATCTTACATTTAGATGTATAGGTCACGGGGTTCGTTCCCATGGTAATGTGGACTTAGTTCAAGATATCACTGATATAGTCTAATGAAATATGAAATATATTTTAGTATATAAATACCAAATTAGCTATAGAAACAGAAAAATGGCAATACAAATTAAAATGCCCAACTGTTATTTGAAAATGGCCAAGTAAGTGACTTTGCACCTTGCTTTATTACCAACAGCATCAGCTGTCATGTATTTTCTTTCATATCACATGACATTTATATAAAAAACAGCACAACAGTCTGATAAGCATTGAGAGTGAAATACTCATAAAAATATTTTGGCAAATAATGGCTGTTTTAAACTAGCTATTTGTTTTAAAAAGGCGTAGAATCACGTATTTTTGCTACAAAAGCTTTGCGAACGACAAGAAGAAGAAAGAAGCTACAAAAGCTATTAACGTTAACGGTAACTGATACGTAACGTCATGACGGTAATTTAACGCAAAATATGTTTTGTAGCGCTTCTTTGGTAATTAATTTATTATTTCAGAGTTGTTAAACTATTTAAGATCTGATTGGTGACAGGTTCGGTGTAATTGTGCAAATACCTTAACCGATACCTATGTTCTGCCGATTTGAGCCATTTCACTTTTTCGTTCTGTCGCCATGATTTACGACACTAACTTAGAAATAGCATTGATAAAAGGCCAGAAAGTCCAGGCGCGTTTCATTAATGAACTTTTTGCTTCTAAAAAATGTGTTCAAGCTGCAGAACAGAAAAGCTACGTGTTATGAAACCTAGGGCTCACCTAGCAGTTTCCTATACAACCATTTAGCGTCGCATTTACTAATAAATGTACCACATATTTGGTATATTTATTTTATAAAGTAACATAATGTGATATGTATGATAGGTATAAAGTATAAGGTTGATATATTTGTTTCTTCCTTGAAACTAGATTGGATTCTCTCTTGAAAATTGTACGTTTATTAACCGAATTTTATGTTTTACATCAATTATAAAACCATCACATGAAAACCGATATGTCAGCGTTTTTGCCTAACAGGTTTCAACTTACACATTCACAAGCTTCTCAAAGTTTTCAGCGTTGATATATATATAGAGAGAGAGTAATATAACGCCAGGAAATTAAAGGGACACTTATGTTTTCCGAAAAAAAAGAAGCAGACCCTTTATTCATTGTGTACATTATTATATAATTATTATATCACTTATGAATGATACGAATGTATGTAACAAATAAAATGATCTTTGTATTTGAAGGTTCAGTTACTCGTGAAGGGATCCGGCTATCGCTGATGCGTTAATGCATGGTTTCAAAAATGGGTTGGTCCATCTAGGTTCTCATCATCCAAACGATAAACACAAATCACCGTGACATATTCTAACGCATCTCTACATAATAAATGAAATATATTCAGTTCAATGTAACACTCACAATGGTGAATGATACAGACAGCTTTTCATAACAACTGATAAAACTGCATAGTATTATAAGTGGTATGGACCAGACAATTCCCCGCAAGATAATAAAGAGAAGCTTAGAAATCATTAAAAAAGATATATATATATATATATATATATATATATATATATATAAATTCTGTTATGTTAAACTGTATGTATCATTTATAATGGTGACTATAGTGGACGCAACTTGACCCCGATGGTTGACCTTTGTATTATAATACATATTTAGATTATTGAAAAGGAGTGAACGTAAAACTCTTCAGCTCTTTGCATTCATAAATTTAAAATTGAATGCAACCCTAGGCACCCCGTATTTCTACAATGAAATAATCAATATGAATAATCAGCTTAACCTCAACCATCGGGGTCAACTTGCGACTACTGTACCTATATATTTTATCATCATCATTTTAAACGTAACAGACACCTACAGACAACAAAAGATAACAACATAGTCTTTACTATAAAATATATAAGTGGCTCACCTAAACAAATAATAAAGGTAGTCACCATTTTAAATGATACATACAGCTTAACAGAAGAAATGTTAAACATGCTGACTGTTAAAAATGATAAATTTGTCTGGTAAATACAAATGTTACAGAATCTCTACCACCATTATAAATGATACAAGAAGCTAACAATAACGAATGATAAAGACGCTCTACCGCCATTGTTAATGAATCAAATGGTATTCTGCAACTAAAAACAGATGCTTACCAACATAAATAATGCAGAAAGCTCACCACGCAAAAAGGTAGAGATGTTCACCATTAAAAATTAAATAGGCAGCTAACCACAACAAATGATAAAGATGCTCGCCATTATCAATTATACAGGCGGCTCACCACAATAAATTATAATGAAGCCAGCAACTACAAATGATACAGACGTCTCACCACAACAAATAATAAATATGTTTGCCAATATAAGTGTTCCAGACAGCTTATCAAAACAAATGATAAAACCGTTACAAATGATACAGACAGCTAACAATAACAAATGTTAAAGAAAGTCATCAACATAAATGATACAGCCAACTAACATTAACAAATGTTCAAGATACCATTGTAAAGGATACAGACGGCTCAACGTAACTAGAAGCTCATCCTTGAAAACTTTACAACCATCTTACCACAACAAATGGTAAAGGTGTTCAGCAAACTGTAACGTATGCTTAAGATGTTCAGTTATCATGATTATAAATGATATAGACAGCTCACAAGAACAAATAATAATATTTTTAGTCGCCATTACCGATGATACAGACATTTCACCACAATTAATGATAGAAATGCTCAGTCATCATTTTAAGTGATGCAGACTACTCATCACAACTAATGATACAGAAGCTAAGTATCACACATAAATGATATTGACAGCTCGAACCGAGGAAAAGCTGAGACCTTATTACAAGATATTATAAAGAAATTCACAATTATAAGTGATAAAGAAACCTCACTACAACAAAGGACAAAGAAACTCAACATTTTCAACAATTCATGCATTTCACCAAAAGCAACAATGAGAAGCTCGACACTTTAAATAATACAGTCAGATCCCCACGGGAAAAATGAAGAAGCTTAGCATTAATAATGTAACGTATAGCTCACAACATAGATACTTGAGACGCTCAAATCATAGGAAAAGCTAGTTAACACTCTGGAGGCCGTATTTATGATCTTATCCTAATGAAACTTGGTCAGAATATTAATCTTGATGATCTTAAGGTCAAGATTAAATCTGGGTCAGGTGGGGTCAAAAACTAGGTCACCAGGTCAAATCAAAGGAAAAGCTTGTTAACACTCTAGAGAACAATATCTCTATGAAACTTGGTCAGAATGTTAATCTTGATGATCTTTAGAAAAAAAATTTAAATCTTGGTCAAATGGGGTCAGAAACTAGGTCACCGGGTCAAAAAAAATCAAAGGAAACGCATATTAACACTCTAGAGGCCATATTTATGACTGTATCTTCATGAAATTTGGTCAGAATGTTAACCTTGATGCTCTTTTTTTTGGAATCTGGGTCATGTGGAATGTGATGTACTGACCTATTTTCTTGTTTTTAAAGATACAGCCTTGAAATTTGGATGACATGCATTGTTTAGCACACCAATCTTAAAACTGACTTTCAGTGACAATGATTGTGACCTACTGACCTACTTTCTTTCTCTTAAGATACAGCCTTGAAATTCGGATGACATGTACTGTTTAGCACACCAATCTTAATACTGACTTTCAGTGACAATGAATGTGACCTACTGACCTGCTTTCTTTCTCTTAAGATACAGCTTTGAAATTTGAATGACATGTACTGTTTCGCACATCAATCTTAAAACTGACTTTCAGTGACCATGAATGTGACCTACTGAGCTACTCCCTTGTTTTTTAAGATACAGCCTTTAAATTTGGATGACATGTACTGTTTTGCACATCGATCTTAAAACTGTTTCTTAATATCAAAGCGTCAGTTTGACATTTGAAACATGAAATAATATTACTCAGGTGAGCGCTCCAGGGTCATCATGACCTTCTTGTTTTGATGTAACTTCAAAACCGTTTATTTCTAAGGTAAGTCGTATGTTCATTTTATTTGCATTTATTTAAACAAATATCAAAGCTGACAACACTTACAGCAGTACACCTAATCTGACATTTTAAAGAAAAAAAACCATTGCGCTTGCAATTATTATTCTCATGGGCAGAGCTGAAATACAGATAAAAAGCTGAAACGGTGTTCCGTAAATAGACCACTGTCAAAGCCTTTAAATCTTACACTTAGATATATAGGTCACGGGATTCGTTTCCATGGTAATACGTACTTAGTTCAAGATAACACTGATATTGTTTAAGGAAATTTGAAGCATGTTTTAGTATATAAGTATCAAATTAACAATGGAAACAGACATATAGGCAACACAAATCAAAATGCCCAACTGTTATTTGAAAATGGCCGTAATATGTGACTTTGCACCTTAGTATATTCCGAACAACATCAGTTATCATCAATTTTCTTTCATTCCGCATGACATTTAAATATAAATACATAAAAGGCCGCACAACAGTATGAAATGTAATTATTGAAAGTGAAATACTTATGAAGATAACTCGAGTTAAATTTTATGAATCAAATCCATCCTTATTACCTCTTCTACCCAAGTTTTCACTTCGAAGTTTAAAGAAAGCTTTATCCAAGGTACATACGAATTTTGTTTTCACTCCTGCAGACAAAGCTTTTAAAAATATTATTATCATATGACGCATTTACTACACAGAAGTATTACAAAATGAACTTAAATATACAAAAACCTGCCAGTTATCACAACTAGATAAGGAAGCTAATGCAAAAAGTCATGTAAATCATTGTATAAATTTTAATGTCGCAGTTGACGACAGTCAAGTGAAGCTCCCTACTCTTTATTGGATCCCTAAACTTCACAAAACTCCATATAAAGCTCGATTCATTGCAAATTCAACCTTATACACTACAAAGAAAACATTTCTGTAATTTTAACTTCTTGTCTTACTACAATTAAAGACCACGTACGGAAGTATTGCACCAAGCTTTATGAGAACTCGGGTGTTAATCTGTTTTGGTCCATCAAGAACTATGTCTGGAGATGTTATCAAATAGCTAAAAAACAAACACTTCAAATGTTCGAAGATAAGTACTTACGATTTTTCTACTCTTTATACTAATTTACCACATAATCTTATTAAAGACAAACTAGTAGTTTAATTGAGAAAGCATTTGGAAGAGAAAACGTTAATTATCTGGCTTGTAATGAAACTAGAGCATTCTTTTCTAACAGTGAATTTAAGAGTTACAACCTATGGAGTTGCGATCAGGTTTGTGAAGCTTTAAAGTTTCTACTAGATAATATATTTATCAAATTTGGCAATAAACCTTACAGGCAAGTAATTGGTATCCCGATGGGAACCAACTGCGCCCCCCCCACCCCCCCCACCCCCACCCCCTAACTGATTTATTCTTTAATACTGTTATGAACAAGATTTCATGCTTAGTTTATCTACTGAGACACAATTTGAAATTATTGAAGCTTTTAATGAAACCTCAAGGTATCTTGATGATATTTTAAATATTGACAACCAATATTTTTCAGAAATGGTGAAATATATTTACTCTAAAGAGTTACAGCTTAAGGATGCTCGGTACAGTTTCGTAATTCTTTTCTCAATAATAGATTTTGATGAAATGTTTTGTATTAAAAGATCATGTTATGATGTATTGAAAAATGAAATAAAAATACTAGGTCACCAGCTTTGTTTCAATTTAATTTGCCCCTAGATATGGTGCTATTTTAAACATTTTTCAAAATTTCTGTAATCCTAAAATATCTTTCAGTAAAGTACAATAATCAGCATAAATTTGATTATCTAAGCATTTTTATAACGGAAAACAATATATCTATTTGAAACATGCTCAGAGAAATCAAAAGAACATGATTTTGTAAAGAAAGGAATACTTGTTTAGCAGACCCAAGGGTTATTTTTGCATATTTGTGTCACTTTTAAGTTGGTACTTCTGCTATTTTATCGAGTTTCACATAATAGAATTTAATCAAACTCTGTACATACCTTTGGTTATGTCTACCTAATCTAAAACAAAAAGAAAATTGATAGGTCACCACATTAGATTTCGCTTAAATCAAATTATAACGAAGTGGTGTGTGGCGGGCATTTATACAACGCAGGTTGGTACGAAATACTCTTTCAGTGTTTGAGCAAATGATTTAGAAATATATATATATAAAATTATCAAACGGCAGATTTCTTAATAAGCGGATTTTAAGGTGTTTCTGAATCATTTTGATGGCATAGAACGATGAAAGTTTCCGCCCATTTTTTTTAACAAAACCTATAGTTTACGAATGTACGGTACGGGTACGGTACGGGATTAGAAACAGCTGTGACTCAATGCAGAGTTTGAGGGCTGGTATAAATAACAGACTCCAGTATATGTCGGACTGAAGCAATTTGAACTAAAAGTACTTTAAATGTATATATTTTGTAACCATGGTGATACTTACCCTAACCTTTAGTCAGTATATTATATATTTTTTACATTAAATGCATGCGAACATACAATAATTTGCGAATTTTTGCCGTACGCGACATTAGATAATCACTTCCGGGCATGCGCAGAAGACCGCACCAAGTCTGCAGTGAGCTACATCGATTAGAAACACAACCAAATTGGCACGGTGTTGGGGTAAATATCGACCCGTCCGGAAAAACTGTAGCGAGTGCCTTTAAAAAGGCTAATACAGTAACTTCAGATTTAGAAGCGTCATTTCTAGATTTAGATTTAAGAATTGTGAATAATAACACAAAAACGAAAATATATGATAAAAGGGACGATTTTAATTTTGAAATTGTGAACTTTCCCCATCTTGATGGGGATGTCCCTCCAGCAACATCATACGGTGTCACAGCTTATTCGTTTTGCTCAAAGATAGATGATTTTATTGACAGAAATCTTCATATCACCAAGAAATTGTTACAACAAAGTTACCGTTATCATAAGCTACAGAAAGCTTTTAGTAAATTTTACTACAGATCGTCGGAACTGTTAGAAAAATACAATACGTCCCTTAAAACACTTTTAAAACTTGGACTTACACACCCGGAGATGTAGTTTATAAAATTCGGAAAATTAAACATACCACTAATTTTAATCAAATATTTGTAAAATTGGTTTAAAAGTTTATCAAAAGAGGATACGATGCGAAAATCGTGAAGCACAGTGCATATTTAGTGACTGACCCCTCTAGAGTTAATTACTACGCTTTCCTATTTGATGGTGCAATGAATAATAAAGTGTAAGACTCCATGATGCTTTTCTCCTAAATCCTACATACAACGGACGGAGGGAGTTGATTTTCGTAGTCGTGCCCTTAAAAGATAGGCTTTTGTTGCTCTGACTACAGACAAGTGTTTGAGTAAATTGGTGTAAATATAACTTAAATTTACCTTAATTTTATGTTTTGATTTATTTATCTGTTATTTTTGCACTAATGTTAGAGCCTTTCTCGGCGGGGATTTTATTTGCATTGTGTTGTTTAACTTATTGAAAATAGGCTAAGTGCGATGTTGGCATGCCGTAAACGCGTTTAAACCCCCAATTTCCTTTATATAGGTTACTGACCGTTCCAAGGCGATGCCCCTATTTTCAACTGATTGTTTTGTCTGTCTTGTATTGTCTGTCGCGTATGTTTTCTTGTTTATTGTAAGCGTTTTTCCTCCGCCTCACTCCCTTTATTGTCCGCTCTTTTCCCTTGCATTTACACTTCTTTTTGCACCCCCTCCCCCTTTACTTTAAGTAAGTTTTCGTGGCTTATCTTTGTTTCGGCAGCCGAATCCTAAGACCTTACTTGATTGTTCTTTTTCCTACTTGTGTGGGTGCGTTTGTATGCTTGTGAGTCTATAACGGTGCCCTGCTCTTTTCTTGTGTGTTGCTTGTTCGTTTTTCTATGTTATTCAGTTAATCATAGTTGTTTGTTAATCTCTGGTATGAGTGTCTGCGCTATTGTGGTTTACGTTGTAGTGCGACTGTTTCTAAAGAACATGGCATTCCCTTGTATATTCGTCCTTGTTCAACTTTCCCCCTTCGGGTTCCTTCAGCCCCACCCCCCAAACCCGACCCCCATTTCGCCCCTTTACTATTCCCTTCCCCTCCATCAATATTTAGCATGAATTAATATGTACTTGTTGGATGTTTGGAGCAAACCGTCTGAAATATTTTTCCATTACAGCTTCTTTTTGTTGTTGGCAAATGCGTGGCTCTGAGGCTGCGTTTTTGGTGCTCTGTGCTTCCGAGAAATCTACCCTTACCTATTATCTTTTGTAATGACTTAATTATTTCAGCATTGTTAAACAATTAAACATCTGATCGGTGACAGGTGAAGTGTCTTAAATTCTCACGTTAGCTTCCAGTTTGGGAATGCGCACATACAAATGTATACTATAATCCTGAAATAAGTAACTGTTGAATTAAATTATATATGATATGTATGAAATTAATACCTAGAAAAGATCAGTACATACTGCTTTTCAGACGTAAATGGCATTACAAGTAAAGTAAAATATTTTAACCAATACGTGTGGTGGTCGATTTGAGCCATTTTACTTTTTCGTTCTGTCGCCATGAATTAAGATTGCATTGATAAAACGCAAGGTGCGTTTCAATAGTGAACTCTTTGCCTATATAAAATATGTTCCAGCTGTAAAACAGATGAAATCTAGAGCTTACCTTTCGTTTTCCTATACAACCAGTTAGCATCGTATTTACTTATATATGTATAACTTATTTGAAATATTTATTTTATAAAGTGACATAATGTGATATGTATACAGTAAAAGGTTGATATATTTGTTTTTTTTCCTCGGAACTAAGTTGCATTCTTTATTGAAAGTTATACGTTTAACAACCGGAGTTCATGTATTATAAACAATTACATGAAAACTGACATGTTAGCCTCATTTGCGTAACAGGTTTCAACTCATACATTCACAAACCTCTCCCTTCTTGATTCAATCGTTGATAAATAAATAGAGTAAAGTAACGCCAGGAAATTAAAGTGACACGTTTACCGAAAAAGAAGAAGACACTTTATTCATTATGTACTTTCTTTTACATACTATATCTCTTATGAATTAAAAGATTGTTTGTAACAAATGAAACGATCCTTGCATTTTAAGGCTCGTGAAGGGATCCGACTATCGCAGATACATTATTGCATTGTTTCAAAACGTCGACTGATCCAACTAGCATCTCATCATCTGAAACGATATACACATCTCACCGTTAGATAGCGGTATTTTAAAGCATCAGTACATAAATGCATACATAAATACAACAAATGATAAAGATGCTCACCATTATAAATGAGACAGGCGGCTCACCACAATAAATTATAATGAAGCCAGCAATTATAAATGATACAGAACAAATGATAAAATAGAGGATATTTGTTTGTTTGCAGTGGATATCGAAATATATCATCACCGATAAGGGAGACAATTAAATATTTTCACGAAGGCGGAGCCTGAGTGAAAATATCAGAATTGTCTCCCTTATCGGTGATATATTTCGATATCTCACTGCAAACAAACAAATTTTCTTTTTATTTTATGCTAGTTTGTGAAGATCAGCGAATTTTCTGTTTATTACGTGCATAAATGTTCATATAAATCCAATATTTCATGACGAAATTCGGATTTATTTAAGCTACCGTGTTACATATGATACGTCCGCTAAATTACCATGGACACTGAGGCACATTAATATCGAATATTGGTGATTAGGTTCATTAAATCAACACGACGCCATTTTGTTTTTAAAAACAAAAACTGCATTTAAATATTTTGTGTAAAAATACACAGTCCACGGCTTACAGAGACATTGACAAATGCCGGTAGTTAAGTAGAAGCATATTTAAATCTTTTCGGGTCAGTCCGTCATTTCGTTGAATAACCGGAAGCTTGCTTTGTTTACCAAAACACACGCTGAAGGTCAGATTAAAAAAACAACACTAAAAAACTAAACAACTGTGGAATATGCGTAAGTCCTTGGAAAATCAAGCTGCAGAATTAAATATCATCATGGATTTAATAGAAATAGCTAGGAAATATTGATCTAGGAGCTGCATAGCATAACAAAATGGATGGAAGTTAGAACACAACTGGCTGGGCTAAGTTAGAGTTGGAGTGGGAAAGTACTTCGACGAAAATGCTGGCATATTACGTAAGGTTGAGTTGATGTCCTGTGATAATTAACTAAGACAACAACAAACTAAATGTGCTGTCGCCAGTTAAATCTACCACACGATTGGGAACCAATAGAAAAAAGTAGAGGAAACACACATATATCTGCAGCTACATGAATGGCAAGGCCTAGCAACCAAGCTGACAAAGGTAACATTATTTCTTTTGCAAGTTTAATTATAGCTAGCCTGTTCTATGTAGGATTGTCTAGCAGTTCATGACTCGCGTATGGCTTGAGTAAAAGTATAATCCAGTAATTTTAAAGGCAGCAAAGGGAGGTAATTAAAGAATATATTTCAAGGGAGATAACTTATCTGGAAAAAAAAAGAAGTTCGGCACTGTGAGTGATATCGATTTATATCTCACTGCTATTTTCCAGTATTTCACCAATAAGCATAAAATAAGCCGTTATAAATAATACAGACATCCAACAATAACAAATGTTAAAGACAGTCACCATTAAAATGATAAAGACAACTCACAATAATAATGTTTCAAGATTCTCATCATTATAAATGATACAGCCAGCTAACAGTAACAAATGTTCAAGATACTTACCGTTTTAAATGATACAAACGGCTCAACTTAACAAGAAGCTCATCCTTAAAAACTTTACAACCAGCTCACCACAACAAATTATAAAAACGTTAAGCAAACTGCAACTTATGCTTAAGATGTTCAGTTATCATGATTATAAATGATATAGAGAACTTACAAGAACTAATAATAATACCTCTTAGTCGCCATTATCATTGATACAGACATTTCACCACAACTAATGATAGAAATGCCCAGTCATCATTTTAAATGATATAGACTACTCACCACAACAAATGATAAAGATGCTGAGTAACACACATAAATGATTAAGACAGCTCACCACAAAGAGAAAAAGTTGAGACCAAATTTACAAGATATAATAAAGAAATTCACTATTATAGGTGATACAGAAACCTCACTACAACAAAGGACAAAGAAACTCAACACTTTAAACGATTCATGCAGTTCACCAAAAGAAACAATGAAAAGCTCGACACTA
This sequence comes from Mercenaria mercenaria, assembly GCF_021730395.1. Lineage (NCBI taxonomy): Eukaryota > Metazoa > Mollusca > Bivalvia > Venerida > Veneridae > Mercenaria > Mercenaria mercenaria. The sequence continues at coordinate 58,177,670 of NC_069372.1, forward strand.
AATAATACAGTCAGATCCCCACAGGAAAAATGAAGAAGCTGTTCTGTCGGGCCCTTAAGGGTGTTTCCCTTGTTGCTCTGTCTTCTGCAAAGGCATTGAGTACATGCGTTTTAGGTTCTTAAGGATTGCATTTTTATATTATATCTACAAGGGCATCTTGGTGTTTTACATTACATACCTTCTGTTGCCTTTACGTATGTGAGGGTTTCACCTGGCGGGGATTACTTTTATTTACACTGTCTTGTGACTTGGTGGGGGTAAGAGTGAGGTTAGGCGCACCATAAACCGGTTTAAGCTCCCCAGTGGTGGTTTTGCTTTTGCCACTGACCATTCCAAGGCGGTGCCCCACTGTGTTCCTGTATTTGTTTGTTGTGTCCTTTTGTGTTCATGTTTGTGTATGGTGTGCAAGACTTGTTCGTGTGTGTCTTTGGGGAGGCTGCGTTTTTTGAACGTGGCTTTCCCTGTAGGATATTCTTCCTTGTTTTTTTTAGCATTAATAATGATACATACAGCTCACCACATGTATGATTAAAACGCTCACCATTATAAATGATACAAACAGTCCATCGAAAAAAAAAGATAAAATAAATGATAGAGATACTCAGTCACCATAACAAATGGAGCAGACAGCTCACCACAACAAGTAAGATTATTGTAAAATCATTTGATTTATGAATGGAATATGAATGTATTGATTCCAGTTAAATTAGTTAGAGTTAAATTGTCCATTAGGTTTCATTTATATCATTATTCCTTTTTTTCATTGACTTATCCATGATATCCACGATTATTAACGCTTACGAATATAATGCATGTACTACGTTAAGGTAGTTCTGCACGTTTGAAAAACCGGAAGTGATGGCGTAACGTCATTTATCCGGAAAACGTAGAATAAAGCCTGGATTCGGCGTACGGAAATGAAAATCAATTTATGAATTAATCGAAACATGTGAGTAAATTTGTTATAATGGCACTGTTGCTATATTTCTAAAGTCAAAATATGATATTAAAACATATGACACGTTAAAAAAATCAAAATAATTTCTTAAAATTAACGTGAAATGCCCGGTTCCCTTTAATCATGGTAAAATATCTCAAAAGTAAGCACACGGACCTATACATTTTATTTCACCAAATTATAGGCCATGTGTTTATTAACAATTGTGAGAAGTTTTATCAAAATCTACATTGTAGAAAAAATTCTATTCGCGAAAATGTTATGAAAGTTATGATTTTCCCATAGACTCCCATTATGAAATATTGCGTGAGGTCCAAATTTTTCAAACCAGCCTAGCAAAAAATCAAGCACACGATCCTATCTTTTTTATTTGCTGAATTTTCTAGGTATATTTTGAAGTTTTGAAAAATTGGAGTTTAATCAAATTCTACATTGTAGAAAAAATTTTGATCCAAACGTGCAGAACTACCTTAAAAGGAATAATATGGAATAATAAGATATTAATGAAGGAACGATAACTATTATTCAATGAAATTGTCACAAGAAATACAAAATTCATGTTTTAGGAATATGAAACAAAACTATAATAAATTTGTTCACAAATCAGGATCTGAATGTGAGGTAGGACATGCATAAACATAAATGCTAACCCCTTAAGTAATAATTATACGTTATGGATAAATCATTTATACCTAGTATATGCAATTGTTCGGAGATATACTGCAAAATGAACAGATGATGATTAATAGGCTTTTGGTTTCAAATCTAACAAGGAATTGAACAAGGTTAAAAGCTAAAGTATCAGATTATGTTCTCTTTTCGTACAAACAGACTCAATGCTCAATCAAGGCCTATTGTTATGCACCCTTAGGCTGGCATTGATACTAGTTACATAATAAGGAAATATCAATTTGTTAAAATATATGTTTCTATGAAATACATCTGACGTCTTAGTAGGAAAAGCTAATTCGATGAATAAATTTAAAAATTAATGTGTATCAATATAGTCAACAACGGGGCGTATTTCTTGGCTCTTACAGTTACGCATTCGGTAATATTTCGCATTTATTATTCTAGTTTACTTTAGTTATTAAACATAGAAATCCTCCAGACTTTTCGTTTGGTGTATACAAAGATTTATAGATGTAGAATGTTCGCTTAAATTATGACAAATTATCTATTGATAAATATATTAGAAAATCTTAGAATCTCATTTCCGTTTAAAATTATTGGTGCACTCACCTGTAATTGTTTAACTTCATCTTCACCGATACGAAGCCCTATACCATGTTCAGTAGAGATTTTAAGCCAGTTTGTCAATAAAATATCCTGCCAGGAAGACCCACAATACCTTATTTCTTCCGAAGAGCTGAGAATTTCACCAACTGTACACTTGAAAATGGCAGTCATGACACTACAATATATGTTTCAACTGAATGTAAACATTTTGTACACTGAGAATTCCATCAGTTGTACGTTTGAAAGTGGCAGTAATGGAACTACAATATATGTTACAATTGAATGTAAATATTTTGATGCACTGAGAATTCCACCAATTGTACATTTGAAAATGGCAGTGATAAAACTACAATATATGTTACAGCTGAATATAAATTATGTATTGTCGTAAAATATTAAATACTTAACAATTCTTGTCCATTTCTTTTAAAGGTTATTTTAAAAGTCTTTTGGGGGTATTTTTGGTATTTTACGCCCTTTTTCTTTTTCTTTAAATATTAAAACATTAATTTCCAAAAAAAAAAAATGTAACAAGTTTAATTTTTGTTAATGCAGTGCATACATAAAGAATGTGTTTAGACATGTTTGTGTACCAAAGGTTTTCATACGTATATTGCAATAAGAAGTTTAAGCAACAACAGTACAACTAATCTTTACAAAATGTAAAACATTTTACCATCTCACCTCCTGTAACCTTCAGAGACGTCGGTTAGAGATGTTGCGTTGTCCCCTGGAGAGTCATGAAAACATGACATAAATGTGCTTCCGAATACAAAGTCACAAGATTTGTTGTAGCTATATCCATTCTGTAATACTAAAGATATTAAATTTATCGGCAAATGTATAAAAGGACATTGGAATCTAAAACTTTCTATGTATAATGTAAATAATTGTCCCAGACTGCTACTTTGGATGTCTAGTCTGTCGGATTTTTGACCTTGGTCAAACCTTAAAAATATCGTGACTGGCCTTAACATTTTGCTGAGATTCCCACAGGCTCTATAACAAAATAATATAAATCGTTTATATTATTGACAATGAATACTAGCTCGTTCAACATTATTTATAAATACTGCTGCTTTCAATAAATTGTTTTAAATGCGCATTTCACGTCGCCATTTAAAATTGTCTGTTGAACAGGACAGAACAAAACTAAATAATAGCAGATTGATTTGATCGCGTCTGTTCATGAGAGGTATTACGAGTAAAACACCCATAAATACGAATAGCACTGGTTTAAGCGGAACTCTATAACAGTAGAAGTAAATGGTTACAACGGACCAGAAAATATAATACCATCATGTCCAAGTAGGAGGGACATTTTACAACTAAAACACGTCACATTAAGACTTAGAAACATTAATTGGAGGTAAAGGACGCAAAGCTTGGTGTGATTGAATTTGTTCATGGAGTATTGACAGACTTGAAGGAAACACAGCGATAGAAAATATGTAATGGGAACTGGAAGGTAAGCAAGCATTCGCGAAATATGTTTTAAAACGCTTCTGTGAGGTCGAGTCTAGCTACGTCATTCCTAGGAAAAGTATAATATCAGGAATAACTTCAGTCACAGAGTTACTCACAGTGACCACTTGGTATGCCTGAATTGTAATAAGCTTAACACATTACTTGTCCTTATCCAGTTTGATGGTTGGTCAGCCTCGCAAAAAAGTGCCCACCTTTCACTGAGCAATTCGCTAAATTTTGTTCTTTCCTCAGGACAGACATGTCTAGCTGTACAGTTTACACATTTCTTGTATGTTTCAAAATTGCTGCAAACAAAAAAGAACGATTATATACTGTAAACGTTCTGCAATCAACATCTTGATGAGATGGAATTTTAACGTCATCTTGTTAACTCAATGCTTTATTAAAGGAACGTGAAATAAATATAGATTGTCTAGGTCTACCAAAGGTTAGTTTTCAGAATTACTGTAAACTGGGGATTGTTTAAGAAAATGATAGTTTGCGATCTGATATATACCTACGATTCTCTAGAGTTTTGAATTGGCACGTGGCACTGATCGCAACATTTGGTGCAAATAAAACCAACATAAATGGCAAACCAAAAGTATTCCCATTAACTTTTATAATTGAAAGTTCTGTTTGCCGCATAATTTACTTATCGAAAATATTTTTGTTGGGTAATATTTTGATTCATGTAAAGATTTAGATAAAAGACTTATGTAAAATTTAGGCTTTACGAAGTTAACTTGTTGCACAACGTACTGTAATACTTTTTAACACAGAAAAATTATCGGTTTAAGTTAAAAAGTGATAAAACGTCAATGACATTTTGTAAACTTGGCGGTGTCAGAAAATGTCAGTGGTTTTTTGGGCGGGGGATGGAGTGACCGGTGTTCATACTTTGCGAAATCCAATTCACTAGCCATTATAAAAACTGTCACCATAAAACTAATGTTCAGTATGCAGTTTACAAGTTTAATAATAGGGAATAAGTAGTTTTGACATATGTATGGAACTAAGGTATGAAAATAATACACACAATAAACCGGTCAATTAGACTTTACTGAAAACAATATAATATATATTACACACAGGGACAGGAGTTTAATTTTTCAATAATTTACAAACCTTGGTGTAAACCATTGACTCGCAAACTCAAATTTAGTTACATGCATTAGTGACTCCCTTAATTAAGTGACTTCCTGTCATATACGACCTTGTTCCGAGCTTCAGCGACACTTTCTTATATAAATAATCTGAAGTAAGTAACTTCATGTCTTGTGTGACAATGCACTTTCAATGGGGATGTAACATCCGAATTTATACTCTGCGTCATAAATATTTTTTTTATAATGAAGTACATTTTTGGTTTATTATATATAATTATTTTTAACGTTCTCACGCTACATGTTGCCGGTTTATAAAATATGATAAATGCATTTATTATACCTCTCTTTTGCCTACAATGATAAAATCCCATTACCTGAGAAAGAGATATTTTGACTATCGAAAACATTTTAAAAACTTTTTGACACGTGACCAAGCGAATGTGACTGTCAGATCATGAGGCCGGGATGATATTTTAAATGTTATATAAGGGCAGTTAACCGCTTCAACCTTTTGCCATATGTTTGCCTCCCTTGTACACATATAGTATTGACGTCACTATTCAATGTGTACACAGGCAATTTCCATGCTAATGATGAACTGTTAAATTAAATGAATTAAACATTTTTAAATGTACTGAAATTTGTTCGGTATAATAAAAAAAAATATCATATGGCAACGTGTATGACAATGATATTGTTAACCATCGAAACAAAATGTCACCACTCGGCTTTCGCCTTGGGTAACATTCTGCCCTCGGGTTGACAATATCAATATCACACACGCTGCCATATGATATTTATATACTGACGAGTAGAATATTTCTTTAATTATTGCAGTGGGTATTTTCTAAAACATTCAGTATTTTAATTTTCTTTTGAGAAACTTCAGTAACATCTTTTAACGAAACGTTGTAAATATTCTTTATCTAGCAAAGTTTCATAATTATGCAAATAATTTAATTGCTTCAATATAAACCTGCATGTCGTTGACAACTGCTGTAGAAGTTCATTTCCTCTGACTATCTCATCATTCAGTACGTTTTTGAAGATATCTTCCACATACGTTCTTTCGCAGGATTTCGAGTATTTTTGAGAAATATCCTTATATTCACAACTAGTTTGTGCTACGCTTCGTCCAGAAACTTGGACTGGTCCAATAAATGCAATCAACACTTAAACAGAAAGAAATGATGTAACACATGCAATCGTGAAATATTACTCCGGCTACATGTAATAACCATGCATTGATGCTACTTGGAAAGTGAGATGAAACATGTAATATTATCATATGAATCTGTAGTAGATTTAATTTTTATTATAGTGTTGTAGTCTTATCTATTGATGTCTGAAGTTCCTATCTTGTTAATATTGTGTTTAGTTTCCTCAAAGCTTCTATACACTCTAAAGTTACCTAAGGCATTGTGGTTAGTACACACGCGTCTAATAAAGTGATGTCACAATTTCTTGTCAGCATAGAGGCATGCAATGTGTACAATCTTGAGTGTGATATTCACATAACGATATGGAATAGGAAATCGGCGGCGCAGTAACCCTCGGTGAGTAAACTAACAAATAGAGTCTGTACTAAACAGTAGCGAAACACAGCGATTGGTACATACTACTGCGGAGATATTATGTTTAAAACATTTTATCATCATGTGCTATTAAAATAATTCCATATATATCTAATAGTGACTTTCACTTAACGAAGTGTATATATTCATAATGTACAATTGCAAATTTTTGTCCATTTTGGATATTGTCGTTTATCTGATTTGTTTCGTCAGACAATTATCACTGTAATGTCATCCATAGGAGGTGCGTTAGTGAGCCCATTAACACTGTAATGTTGTCTATAGGAGGTGCGTTAGTCAGGCCATTATCACTGTAGTCGTTCATAGGAGGTGCGTTAGTCAGCCCATTAACACTGTAATGTTGTTCATAGGAGGTGCGTTAGTCAGGCCATTATCACTGTAGTCGTTTATGGGAGGTGCGTTAGTCAGGCCATTATCACTGTAATGTCGTTCATAGGAGATGCAATGGTTGGGCCATTATCACTGTAATATCGTTCATAGGAGGTGCGTTACGATGGTCTTATCCAAATATGTTAATTTTCTGCAAAATTACGCATGTGTTTCTTCGTTTAGTTTTATACAATTACGTAATTTAATTTATTATTACACATTGCTTGAAAAAAATGATAGTAAGCGTTAAAGACATTGTTATATCCATTTATCACTATTAAGAACTTTAATGTCTTTCAGAACTGAGGGACATTAGGAATTAAGCATACAAGTAAACAGTCTAGATATTCCGCAACCTAATCTCAAACCATAATATCATTACATATTACTATAATTCCGTGAAGGTACACAGCTTGACTAGAAAGAGGGTTTTACGGTAAAAAAAAAAAAAAAAAAAAAAAAAAAAAAAAAAAACAAACAGACAGCGATTTTTCAATATTTTACGTTATTGTAAACGACACTTTAAGTATTGAGTATAGAAATATGGTTATTACCAGTCTTCTATTTGGTCAAACGCTTATGTTTCAATGGAATGAAATTGGTTAAATAATGGACAGAAACTATCTTTTCGATACGGAGATGGGCTCATTTTCCATGGAAAAAAAATCTATTCTCGGCGACACAAGTTTTATTGATAAAAACGTTTGTATACACCCCTATAAGTTTTAAGCTGGAAAAAAAGGATATACTAGAAAAATATATAAACGAACTTAATTCAACAATATATGAATTTTTTCGGAATGGTAGTAGCTAAAGAAACACGTTTCAGGGGAAGCTTAGTCTGTAGAACATCTCGGATCTTCTCATAGAAGCTATTGTAAAAATAATTTATGAAATAATAAATTGGAATGTTATCGGTAAAAATATCTAAACACTAGATTCTCTGTATAACAAAGAGTACCTGCTATGTACATTATGTTGCTATGAAAAATTAGGGGCGTTCAATATGTAGTGTTACTCCGTATGTAGTTCCGTAACCGCTGGTTATTTTTAGATGCGGCTTTCGGCACATTATAGAGCAATTTATTGGGAACACAATGCTATATGAATTATAAAAATCGACAGGTTCAGGGTAAAAATATAATCATTTCAGTGAGGTGTACTCAGGTATACTGGACCATAATTATAATTTAGGTTTGTCCTGGGCATCCAAACTCTCAGAAAAATAGAATAAATTGTAAAATCACAACATTCTATCATGTTTTGCAAGGTACAGAAATTTGTGTTGAGTTTGCGTTTGTTTAAAACTATTTATTGCATTTTTAATTTTACAACACAATTAAAAAATCTAAACTCGGGGTTGATTTTATCTGAAATGGGTGTTGAGAGCGATTAATCAAAGTTGTAAAACTAGTTTCGCAGTCGAGAATTAAGATACTAGTATCAACTTGAAATACAAGATTTTTTTAAGCGATGATAATCGCGCCTGACAAATTGCAGGGGCTTATTGTACTCACCTTATCATTTTTCGAGTAAAAATATACACACTTTAAAACTGCTATAAACTTTTCCTTTGGTTTTCATATGTTTTTTGTGAAGATCATGATTTGTTTTATCAGTTTAAACTGAAAATTGAACTATAGTTCTAGTTGTTGAATAGTAGGAATTTCATATTGCTTTCTCGATATTTTGGACATAAAATTGTCCAGTATACCCGAGTACACCTAACACAAAATAATATGTTTTTACTTTGAATCTACCGATTTTTATAATTTATATAGCATTGCCAATAAATTTTGCTCTATAATGTGCCGAAAAACGCTTCTAGAAATAATAAGAGGTTATGGAACTACATACGGAGCAGCATTACATATTGAACGCCCCTCGTACACAAAAAAAAATAAAACCACATTAGACTTATATATGTATATACATTATTATTATTTGGTCTGTTAGTGAGCCTCCACGAAAACATGTGGAATATGTGGATAAATGGTGATGGTGTGTGGGGGTGGGGGCGTTTAGCCGAGTTTCTATATTTATCCTACTAACCCCACATATTGCCGTTGAGCATCACTAGCGAACCCGATTATTGATTTGCTTTATTGTCCACTCATTTAAAGCCTCGGTTGCAAAAAATATAGGATGCTACCGCGTGACTGTCTTTTAACCAATCAAATGCTAGAATTGTATGGGACGTTAAACAAATTTATTTACTTCAAACCCTAATTAGAACAAAAGGTAATGGCCAATGCACTCGCCGTAGCTCACTGTGTAGTAAATGATCCGTTATTTTCGGAGTCCGATGTTACAAGATATACACGGCGGTATAGGAGAGCTCCGAGTGTAATTTAATACATGTTTTGGATTTAAAATATCTCTGTATGCACATTTTAGTAACTTGAAGTATAAAAGGTGTTTTTTCTTTTCTTTCTTTGAATAGAAATCCATTCCAATGAGTTGTTTAACACCTGAGGTTTTAATTCTGTTCTTATCTCACGAAATGTACGTTTTATCTAATTTAACGCTACGGTTATAAACATTTGCATATTAAACTTGTTAATTAAAATATCTTAAATTGATTTATACATACCTATTAGTCCTATCATTTTTCTCAGATAAGTAATCCTGTGTCAGAATTATGCTTTCTATTGGATTCCAAAAGAACGACTGGAAACTGGACCGTGTACACAGTAGCAGTTGCATTTATATTGCACATAGCACAAATTAATAGGAATTATACAGCATTTATCTTAATGAGTCTCAAATTGCGTTTCATTTTATGGTGTACAAAGAATTTCAGATTGTTCGGAAATGTCATTTTCCCAGGAAACTTCAACTGAATTTCAAAGCTGTAGGAGGAAAAGGCAACATCTCAAAAAATACACAATTAACATACATTTATTGTTTGAGATTTTCGAAATATATTATCTAGGAACTGAAATATATGTTATTACCAGTCACAGTTAGTTAGTATGAAGCGGGGGATTTTTTTACCTTGAAATAGTCGGCAAATACTTGCATAGCATTGGTATTTCGTATATTCCAGGTGTGCATTTCATAAAAAATCCTGGGACTATTTAACACACAAGTGCAAAAGTAGTTAGAAATACGTACAAAATGTTCCTAAGTGCATTAACGACTAAAATTAGGACTATTCATACAGGTTCCTCTAAGAACTCCTAAGTATTATCAATTTAAAACTACGGGCGAAAATAAAATGGCTGTGTCCATGTGTCGTTTCCGACCAGCCGAAGAACAGACCATTTCTTTTATATTACACCCTCCGGTAGTGTAAAACTATTAATGACGCAAGGAATGCTACATTAACCGATAACAATATGCTAGAATTATCATATTTTTCATAAACACATTTATTTGAATTCTACGCTGGGAAGTTAAAATATTGAGGCAAAATTTGTCTAATTACCTTTTTTTCAACCAATTCAGAAGTTCATGATCACCAATTTTGCCAAAGAGACTGCTCGTATTATCGTCGCCCATTAACTATGGATCATTTCAACCATCCGCAAATGGTGCAATGACAATGTCACTGCTATCAGTGTCCACGTTAATATTATTATCGGTGAGAATGAGACATTTACATCACGAGTTGGACAGGGGAATGTAGGCAGTTTCATGTTTCTATTATTATTTGTTTATTTAGAAACATAAATCATATTTAATCTATTTGTAAAATGGGGACGAAAGCTTACAATTTACATGTTATTCATAAAGTTACTAGAACTTGATCTATAAATTTCATTTTGGATAATTCTAATTTTTCCTCGCCAGCTGTCGGAAAGGTGCAGTTAAGTTAAAGAATCAGATCTTGATAAAAAGATCTTTATTCTAGTTCTTGTTCTTTGGAAATATACCCAAAATTTTGACCTTTGGTTTGACCGGAAATAACGTGTTTGTCGGTGTTGTTTGTAAAGGACTCATATTTTATCATTTTTCATTGTACGAAAAAGAAAACATACATGCAATCAAGACCATTTCAGGACATTTACAAGGCTGGAACAGGAATTTGAACTTTGGATCTCTGGATTGGATCCATAAATATTGCAACAGGCGCGTTCTTGTAGCTGCTTATAGGCAAGATGGGGTCTGTCCACATCATTGGACTATAGATGGGTACCATCGGAACTAGATTGTTTGTGCACAGCTACGATGTGTTCAGCTTTTGTAAAAAGACTTTCAAAAATCTGACATATGCTTACAAGAATACTATCAAAAATGTCTTGTACCAAATCGTACCAGAAGAAATACTAAATAGTTTCCTTTTTCGTAAACTGAACATTACCTTGAAGATTCGAGATAGAAGGGGCCGTCAGATATCACGCTACACTTAACTCGGAAAAGTGCATGGGCAGTCTATTAACTTTCAGATGGCTTGTCACTAATGTGTGTTTCAATAATGAGACAATGTGCAGATTGCAACTTCATTAACCCTTCTATAGAAATGATGTGTCATGCTGAAATAAACACTTTTTAAAAAAAATCTATTATACTCTGTCAAGTCGAATGAAATACAATAGTCAGTTCTACATCATTTCAAAAGAAATTATCTAATTAATGAATAAAATCTTTCATAATGTTTATAATATGTTGTTTATTTTTCAATTTCTTCATTTGTGCACTACTAAGTGAGAAACCTAATTGTCTGTGGTTGCATTATGATGTTCTCAAAACCTATCTGATTACGGCTGTCACGGCAAGATTTCTTTTCTGCTTTTGATTTTGCTTTTAATTAACTCAACTCAATTTAAAAAGTATTTACCAAACAACATCTTGCTGTTAACAATTATGTATGTTTAAAACAATTGCAGAGTTAATCAGAACCAAATTCATTCGCATAAAGACATGTTTAATAGATATTTCTGTTCTGATATATATCGGAAGATCAGTCTTCTATTTTCAGTGTTAAACTCTGCTAACTAATTGAAGAAAAAGGTTATCTATTATCAGAGCCTACAATTTCGAAATTTAAACATTATTTCATTTTTTTTTAATGATGCAGACGACAGTTTTACCATTTATATTATTTACATAAAGGGCTTCATCATTAACCTATTCCTAAAGAATCAACGAGGTTTAAAGTTATTTAACCATGTAATACAGAACAAGCATTTACTTTAATACTTTTCCCGCTATCCGTATTGTTTAGCGACAAAAAAATTAGATATAATTATATACGAGGGGTGTTCCAAAAGTAATGTCACTTGCATCGGTTCTCATATACTGCAAATGTTCTGATCATTTTAACTTGCTCTGCCCTTCAAAATACTCTCCGTCAGCCTGAATACACCTTTTGAGCCGGTCAATCCTCTTTTGGAAGCATTGTTCATACTCTTCTGTGGGAACACCCATCAGATACTGATAAACAGCAGATCCAAGGGCATTGCTGGATTTGTATCTCTTTCCAGACAGATGATATTTAAGTTTGGGAAACAGAAAATAGTCGCAGGGGGGGGCCAGGTCTGGCGAAAACGGAGGGTGTGGAAGGACGGTAACCTCTGACTCCAAAAACTCGGTCACAATGCGTGCCTTGTGAGCGGGTGCATTATCATGCAAAAGTCGGAGGTACTTAAGTCCTGTTTTGGGGCGGCGACTTTTGTAGTAGTTCTTCAATTTTCTTAGAATAACTTTTTTTTATAGAATTTTCCTATGACCGTACTGCCTTTTGGTACCGGAATTTGAATGATTGGACCCTAATGAGTGAAATAAATACATACAAAACCTTCTTCACCGTTCGTATTCGTTTGGCAATACTTGGGCGTCTCTCCAAATTCGGTTGGAATACTTCCGCTTTGGTTCAAAATAATAAACCCAGGTTCCATTACCAGTAACTATATTATCAAAAACCTTTTTGCTGTATTTTATGTACATGTTCAGAAGTTTTTTTTTGTCATTGTTACACGGGTCTTTTTTTTTGTTCATCTGTTAACAAATGGGGTATCCATCTTGCATTTATTTTTCTAAGTTTTAGGTGTTTCTTCAAAATTCCATGAAATCGTGCTAACGACAAGTTTGTCAGTCAGGCCAGTTGCCTTACGGTGAATCGGGCATCCTTTTTTAGCAAATTGAGGATTTTTTCGATGTTACCTTTGAGTTGCTGCTGTCCGGTCCTAAATTTAGCTACCCACCTACAAATAGTCCTATGAGACATTTGACCTTCCCCATAAATGTCGCACACCTCACGGTGAATATCTACAAGCTTCATGCCGAGTAGCGACCTACCTTTTATGTAGACCCTAATTTCAAGCACATTTTCAGCTCTTTTCCCAGTCATTTTGTGTAAAGTGTAATGAATACGCAATAAAGCAATGTACACTGTACCAAAGTCAGTGAACGTGTGAGCGCGATATTTACCTGTGTTACGATTCAGTGATCGTTCTTTCGACACAAAGTGGTTTTGTGTACACATGACACGATTTCCGCGAAATAAAACACAAATGACATTATTTTTGGAACACCCCTCGTAGTATAGTATAGTGTAGTATATTTAGTATATATTGCATAAATATAACCAAGGAAAGATTCCTTGTCTTTGTAAGGTTAAATTTGCCTAAATGGGTTCGACTATCGCAGATGCAGTTACAGACTTTGTTGGTCCTTCTGGCATCTCATCTTCTGAAAAAGACAACATATCAGTTAATACAGTTAGATCAACATGATGTATTATAGATTTGGAAAATGAAAAAGTGGAAGAAAGTGATATACTCAGTGCACCTGGCAGATCTAATACAGGGACAAGGTTCTAAAATCAATATGAAAATCGCAACGATTTACCCACAAACCGGTGTACGAGGAGTATGTCATTTTCAAGACAATGCATCTGCACATAAGAGCAATAAAATTTATTGGCCTGTAGCTTTGTAACATGCTTTTGTTTTTATTTATGTGTTTGTTTTGTCAATGGTGTTTATGTGATATATATCGCCTATAGATGTACTTTTGACTATATGTCTTTTGTCTGCACCTCCATAGGATTTTGTTTCGGGGGGTGGGGCGGCTGTACTCTTGGAAATTGGCTATTTCTACGGTTTTTTTCCTCTTATCTTTATGTACATGCACTTGAAATCTTCTGTATGTACATGTTTTCGTAGTCATTATCAGTCTGTCTACACAATAACGTTTTTATCAATAAAGATAGCAGTTATGAAGACAGGAATTATATCATGTTAATTAGACTGTCGATTAGCCAGTGACAGTAAAACATACGGAAATAATTGGTATTCGGATGTAGATGTTGTAATTTATAGATGAAACTACTATAAAGGCTTAGATCCACTGCTATATGATTGTCCCCCATCCCCCACCCCCGGTGCATCCAATAATCACTCCTGTCTTGTGTGCTGAAAATCAGCAGTTAATAACCAATAGCTAATTGGAGGGTGATATAATATTACGAATAATAATAATAAAGATATAATAATAATAATAATAATAATACAATAAAAGAATAAAGGTAAGGGTAGATTTCCCGGATACACAGATCATCCCAAACACAAAAACACAGGAATTATGAAAACTCAATGATCTCTTTGTGTTGAAAAAGGTGGATCCTTCCATTATATTTATATATATATGACTTGGAAATTGGAAAATGATATTTTTCATATACATCTCTGGTAAATAAAATGAATGGAATAAATCAAGTTGTTTATTTCAAGACTAAATTGCATAAAGTGTATATTTTCATGCTTCATTTTATAACATTGACAATGTCATTGGGCTGTAATCTTTGACAAATGTTCTTTTCAATACTCAGCGAGCATGAAAACAAAACGTTTAGATGAGTGAATATCAAATTATTTGAATTATCAAATTGAAAAAATTAACACTTTCCTTTTTTACCTAAAAACATAATGAAATTTGTAATGTTTTCCTTAATAAGTTTCTAACTATTTGACTATTGATTTATGTTTGGTCAACAAACATTTTGTCTTAAATAAAAATGCCAAAATAGGAGTAACTTTTACAGATATCACATATTTATTAAATAAAAGACTTCGTTTCCTCCTCTTACTTCTTGATACATTAAAAAGGTAGATCGGCTTTCCAATAAATAATGACCCTTGTTTATTGGTACCGTACTGTGATGATCATTAGCCCCCAACTGTGCTAATGAAGACAGAAATCCCTTCGCCAACTACAAAGATTAAGGCCTTTAACTGATTTGATTTGCAAAGATCAGGTGTGAACAGAGAATTATACATATCAAAAAAAGGTTACAGTTATGGCTAACTAATTATCTAAGAATGAATAGACAGATTAAAATACATAGTTTACCGAGAAACTGTTACATATTCCAATATGTATAACACAGTTATTACCCTAAGGGGTACCGAATGTTTAAAGACTCTTTAGTTTTCACTCACTGAGTGAAAACTAAAGAGTTTTTATTCCAGTATGGACAGTGATTCACTTTTTTTCTAATTGTTTAACCTCCTCTTCGCTGATGTTTATCCCTATACCGTTTTCAGCTGAGAACTTTAGCCAATTTGTCAATAAAATGTCCTGCCATGAAGATAATACATTCGTCAATTCGTTATGCGTCCATGCAAACAGAGAACTTCGCCGACACTACACTTGAACATGTCTGCCTAGTAACTACAATATATCAAATGAAATCATTACGAAATAAAGTTTTAAAACTACGCACTTGTTGAATTTTGATGAAAACACATATGTGCTTTGTGATACTAAAAACGACTTTAAGTTTAAAATGTTCCTGGATCAGCCGAATTAATAATTATTTCATATGTAGTATAATCATTAAAATAAAATATGTTAAAAGAACTCTTGAAAGCATAAAATGCAACCCAAAAAGAATAATAGCAAACTCATTTTGACTACTCTTTTCATAAGAGGTAATAAAATGTGCAACATTTCTCGCGCCCCTAGCAGCGGCTTATGCTGAACTTTTACACATTTATTGAATGGACTCCCATGATTTTAAAGGACCAGAAAATATAATATCACCGAATCCATAGAAGATTCCTGTTTGATTTTGGCGGAGTCAAGACTTGAAAAAGAAAATATTTTTTTCTGATCACTTACTGAAAGGATTGCCGGTCAATAGTCAATACTATTGACATTGTACTGATCTAAGGCAATACTTTTCACTTGTTTTGTTATCTTACCTCCCTCCTGGAACTTGTAGAGATACTGCTTTGATTTTCGTCCCCCACCTGTGATAATTCATGTGGGGAAGTTGACAGTTACTTGCGGAGAACAGGTTTGTACTGGTACAGAATCCAGGAACACTGGTTAGGTTAACGGTCCGCCGATATATGACTGAAATACTGTTGAAAAAAACGACGTTAAACCCAAAATAAAAAAAAAAACAAATTATAATCCTCATACTACTAAAAAGTATGAAATTAAAGACATTTTACTGTCCTACCTCCTTAGAAGTTCAGAGGCATCTGTAAGGGTTGCGTTGGACATGATTTCAGGAGGTGGTTGAAAACATATGTTGGAAGTGCCTTGGAATATGAAGTCGCATGGTTTATTGTAAATGATGTTTTATTATTATTATTATTTCTAGTTATTACGTCATGTTACAATTCAGAGTATAAAAGTATTACGCTCCTAATTTAAATCAATAAAACAAACAATAAATATAAACATTATTCGCCTAGTCAAAGATGATATACACTTGACCGGTCAGAATCTTTCAAAGGAGCAATAAGAAAGCCAGATAAAATAAAGAGACTAAAGAGATTTCTTTTTTGAGGGTCCGACGGGTAAGCGTTTGAGATTTTAGCATCAAATAACACCTCAAAGTGCGAAAAACCAAAATAATCTAGTACTATAAATATCATGTCAAAATTAAGAAATACTTCAGTCATAATGAAAGTTCTTATGGACCAAATCGCATTAAAGTAATATATTGTCTAAACTATTTCCCTGAACTTTGTTTCTTCCTCTGCACAAATATGCCTTGTTGTGCAGTTTGCACATTTCACATACGATTCGTATTGACTGTTAAACAGGAATGAAAATAAATGATATATATTTAAGATCTATCAAAAGTTCATATTTTGCCTGCCAAATATATTGTAGTAGTTGAAAAGTTGTGTAAGAGTAGTCAGAAAGCAAGCATATTATTCGTGCTTATTAGAGAGTGATATACTACTTTTCAAGTCGGAATAAAGTAACGTTCTTTAAGACAAACAATCTGCGTTTAAACCTTAAAATTTACTATCACAGTTTTATTGTGCATCGTTTTCCAAGGGGTATGCTTACAACGACTATACAAGTTCATAAAATGTTATAGATATATGAAGACAAGTTATTATTTGCATCATAAATCTTAAACTTTAAGGCGTGAACGTGTCTTCCAAATTCGGACTTCTGGTAATTCCATGAATCGCGCTTATAAGCGCACAATGAATAATATTTGGTCATTATACTTTTATTTAAGAGAGGTTACACAAAATATATATGCGATTCATAAATAGTTGGTGATTCTACGACAATCTTTCTCTACAAGTCATAGATAGAAAAGCCAGAAATTACTCTCCGACATTAACTTTGAGCCTGGTTTTGATTCGAGGTAAATACATACTCGTACCGATTTAGTTTTGATCTCTATTTTTCAAAAAGGTTTAACAATCACTGAATTATCTTCTCAAAGGATTTTTTTACGAATAATTTCGTTCATGTTCTTGTGATTAACGTCAGATCGTACGTTTCTTCTCGCGGAAAGTGTCGCCAATGTTGTTTATATGAAATTAAAAGTTATATGTCTGTTAAGTTCATAGTAGATGTACACATTAGGAACTGAACAAACTTATTTTTTACTTTTAGCCTGCTAAATTTCTAAAATGGACTGGTCCATCACACAATTTAGGCAATACCATTTATTATTCGAATGGGTGTTCACCTAAAATTTGCTGACTGAATAGCGAACAGAGAAGTCCATGATCAGCAGCTGATCTTGGACTCTACCGGTCGCAAAGGCAGAAACACTTGCCACAAGCAGGCTAAAGGTTTAAATATAAACTTGCATGTCGACGATAGCTCGTCTAGAAGCTCATTGCTTCTGATTACACCATCGCTAAGCACTCTTCTGAAAATGTCCTCCAAATAAGTTTTTCTACAAGATGTTGAATATTTTTTTGAAATGTTCCCAAACAAGCTTGACCTTTTCCACTTCCAAAAACTTGCAATGATCCTAGGATGATGATCAAAACTGAAATGAACAACCATATTGGCGACATTTGATGACATACATGTATCGTACTAAAGTTACAATCTAGTACTAATTTCACACCAAGCACATTAGGTTCTAGCACCGTTCTTGTTATCCGAGCATAATTAAGATTAAGTGCGGTTTGAAATTGTATATTTATTTAAGTGGCTGACAAAGTACATCTTTAATGTTACGATTTGGCCGTTCTTGTCTCTGATATGTACTTATAAAGTGATCTATATTTAGTTTGATAATTTACAAATATTCAAAAGGTCCAAGAATACTTGTTAAAATGCGACTTGTCATTTAAAATACATAAATATACATGTACTGTATATAATGATCTGAAAACACTGGTGTCACATTTGTTGCAACCATGTCACTTTGCAAGCTATACTAAAACAGTAGTTTCTTTAGTTATCTTTTAGTCATATAAAAGAATTGTTTGGAACAGCGAAGAAGCTGGATTAGACTTTGCAATGATATATCGTATTGTTCATGATTCAAAAGCGAGGAATCAATGCAGAACCTTCACCGCATCAGTTCTGATAAAACCTTTATCACAGAAACACAGTATATATCTATAGGTTTATAAGCTTTGTATTAGGGTTTTGCAGTGATGATACCAGTATTGCACAGTTTTAGGAGCACAATATGTTTCATTGAATGAAGGGGTGCACCTTTCTCGATGCAAATCTCATAATTTTAAGGCAAAATCTAAGGGTAGAATAAACTTTGTTTTATTAGGTCAGTGACTTAACAAACTTTTGCCAGACTTGAATTTTTTCCAACTTGTTTTAGAGCATAACTGCTAACAGACATACTTATGCAATTATTCTAATATACGCATTTTTATTAGGTACATGTGACCATGTCACTAGTGTACAGTGTATGCCTATCGTATTTGCAATTACCACAAAAAGTTTTTATTATAGCGGAAACACTCGTAGAAACGGAAAATGATTTATCTTTATCGTTCGTTTAGGATTTTAGCTAGTTTCACTTAAATCAAGGAATATTGCATTTGGAATGGAATGTAACTCAAAGAATTCATCGAGGAAAGAGTTGCCTATTTTTTTCTGTCAAGTTTCTTTGCTTATTTTGGGTTCAACGCCATTCTTCAACAGTATTTCAGTCATGTAACGGCGGGCTGTTAACCTAACCAGTGTTCCTGGATTCTGTGCCATAACAAACCTGTTCTCCGCAAGTAACTGCCGACTTCCCCACATGAATCAGAGGTCGAGAACAAATGATTTCAGACACAATGTCTTTTATCAAATCGTCACGGAGAAAATACGCCCCGCCCGAGGTTCGAACTCACGACCCCGCGATCCGTAGACCGACGCTCTCCCTAATGAACTAAGCGGGCGGGTTTTTTTTTCTGTCAAGTCTTTACGTTAAGGCTTGTTTACATTAAAGTCACGTCTTACGTTTGCTTTGTGAGAATTGGTAGCCAACTTACAACTGAACTTCGGATAAAACTTCACTTGGCAGCAAATTGAAATTAGTCATTTATGTTCAATCGGATGCAAAACACAATGGTAGCCTTTGTTTTTCCTCTTTTATTAGGGATATTAAAGAGCTATTCAAAGTGTTTCAGTGCAATATGTGTGTATAATTTGGTTGGCGTATTAATTTTTAAATATAAGGTAGACACATTCCTAGTTTTTGGTAAATTTGGAAAAATAGAACATGCGGTTACCGTCTTTATAAATTTGAATTTAATAAGTTCGTCTACGAACAAATAAAAGTTTCGGCTAAAGCCTCGTCTTTTATACTTTCATTGACTCACTTTAAATTAAAATTTATAAGACAGTAACCTAATATTCTCTATGTAATAATGATATAAATATGAAATTAAGTCTGATTAAATAAAATGACGTCACAAATGACATTGAGCACCGCAAATGAAATAAACACGTCAATACGGATCTTTTTAACGTCTCATAGCCTTTTGTTGGAGATGAAAATATGTATGTAATTATCTTTGTCAAGAATATATGGAACAGTTTTAACTGTTAAAAGGGTTAAAGGTTATATATATATCATAACTAGCGCTTCTTTATTCGTCTTGTAATTAAATATATGCATGCAACCAAAGTTTTTTTAGTGCCAGGCATCTCTTTTGATATATAATAAATGCAATTTAATTGTCGTTACAAACAAAAATATATTCAGTTGCAATAATTCATATTATGAATATTTTATATCTTTATAATCAGTGAAAACAAAGCAGGCATGTTAACAGTGTTATTGTTTTCAGACGCAGTCAAAGTATAGATGATGATAAAGTATAAGACCGATAGAAAAAATCAATACTGAAATGCAAAAATCTTACCTATTGTTCGAATCATTTTATTTTACAAAAATTCCCGTCAGTTCTTTGAAGTCAAAACGGTAACTGGTGGTAAAAATCACGAGTGTGTTATATAATATATACATAAATTATGTGGCATTAATCTTCATTATACGTATTTCCACATTCCTAACAGTTTAATCTGTGATATTTTTTTGAGATAAATCACACTATTATTTTTTGCAGATTTGTTCTGTTGAACTTCACAGTAGTGGAAAAAATAAGCAAACGATATATTAAGGAGGACATTTAAGTCTGAATATTTATCAGATGATAGGAAGTTGTTGTATTACTAAACTCTTAGATCTGCCGTGCTCGACGGACACAAGGACGAATATCAAGTTCGGTCAATGAAACAATGACGACTACCAAGTGCGGCCAATGAAAAAAGGACGACTACCAAGTACCGCCAATGAAATAGTGACGACAAACAAGTGCGGCCAATAAAACAATGACGACTACCAAGTACGGCCAATGAAATAACGACGACTACAGAGTGCGGACAATTAAACATGGACAGCTACAGCTACCAAGAACGACGAAGGCAACAAGGGCGACTATTAACTAAGGCTAGTGAAACAATGACGACTGCAAACTACGACCAAATGTAACATATCGCCAAAATTTAACCGCCGCTATGAACGTGTAGCCAAAGTATTTGAATACATAATAAATCTTACTCTAGGTAGACACGGTAAAACGTGTCGCTCCGATTTCGTTTAATGTTGATTTTCTATAACCCAGATACAAGTCTTTTGACAAAGACACGCCTCTGTAGCCTAGTGGTAGAGCGTCCGCTTCGAGTGCGGGAAGTTGTGGGTTCGATCCCCGGCCACGTCATACCAAAGACGAAAAAAAATGGTAAAGTCGCCATATGACCTATCATGTGTCGGTGCGACGTTAAATCCCCCCCCCCCCCCCAAAAAAAAAAAATGGTACTAGTAGCTTCCTCGCTTGGCGCTCAGCATTAAGAGGATAATGCTAGGACTGGTCAGCCCGGTGTCAGTATAATGTGACTGGGTGGGGTATCATGCCACGTGTCTACGGCGTTATATTCCAGTGAGGCAGCACTATAAAGTTGGGCATTGTGCTCACTGCTACAAGTAGACACCGTCGTTTATATGACTGAAAAATTGTTGAAAAAGACGTTAAACCCGAACACACACACACACACACACACACACGCACGCACACACACACACACACACACACACACACACCCACCATTGTATAATTGTTCTTATGTGCTCTGTTTATGAAAAAAAAACAATTGACAAAAATATTTTTTTTAAAAACTACATAAAACCGTATTTACCTGCTTTATTTTCAAAAAAGATTGGTCCATCATTCCATTAGGGCAGTACCACTCATTATTCAAAGGGGTGTTCACTGAAAATTTATTGACTAAATAGCGAACAGTGTGGCCACAATCAGCCAGCAGGCTAAAGGTAAAAAGGAAAGATTATTTCCGTATTTTTTTATGTTGGGTCAATTTATGAAAACCCATGAAAGACGGATTTTTTTCTTATTTAATTGAAATAAAAACTAGTTTTTGAAGATATCAGAAATTAGCCTTCTATTGTTTGTATAAGGTTTGTGTTACGTTATCTATTGATTTGGTATGATAACAGGAAATAACATTTTAGTCAGTAGTTTAATGCAGTTCATTTAGATATTTGTATCTACAGGTCATTAGAGAAATATATAGGCCGTTCCATGATAAATCAATTAAGATAACAAAATATTCATGTAGAACATTCTTTTACCTTTCAAGTCGGAAAATTTGAAGAAATTATCTTCACTATTTCAACACTTACAATGCTTTTAATTAAGTCACGAAGGTTTTAGAAACGTGACGATAAGCATAATGACGTCGACGTGCGTGGCGTGTATTTTTCATGCCATTTTTGTGATACATTTTGCGTATCACTAAACGAACATCACAGTTTAGAATGAATTTACCTAAAACAATTTAACCGTGTATTATTTGTTTGTTTGTTTCATTACAGGCCTTTTATCTATAGACAAATGAAATTTTTTAGTAAAAACCGTTTTTCAGTCATAATCCTGTCCATGCTATATTATTGTAATGGAAAAGGAAGCTGTCTATGTCACTTGCTATACAGGATAACACAGGCATGCATCTAACAGTCATGAAATTCTTTTCTTTGATTTTTTTCATATTTTCAAATATTTTCCCATACTTTGACGCATATATATATGGGTAGCAGAGACCATTCTTTTTCCAGCATGAGCTTTCTCAACATATTTTACCGTGTGAAATTCTGTGGGTTTTAACATTTTTGAAAAAATCGCATGTTTGTTGACAAATTTCATATTAAAATGTCACACATTCCCCGAGAGCATTAATGATTTGATCTTTACATATTTTCTTTTCAAAGTACTGACTTTTACAGTAATTATGCAAGAGTTTTCGTGCCTAGAGGTACATGGTTTGCATTAGATAATACATGTACATAGACACCTAAACCTACTGAATAAAGTTTAAGCGAAGATGTCTCCTTTTTTCCAGATAATTTACCCAGGATCTTTTTTTTAGCTCAAATAAGTCTTTTTCAGAAAACGATATCTTTAATATTTTTTTCAGACTGCGTACTGTAGTTAGCAACACATATCTAAAAAAGATAGTGCCTACTTGAAGTTTGTATTTTAGTTCCAATGTTTTATCTATACACCTCTATATTACCATAGTGCATAGGTGCTTTGTAATTTCGATTGCCTTGACCACATATATAACATTTATTTGTATAATATGATAGAATTTGTGTTGCCTAAGATAACCAAAGTACATTTGTACAAGATTGCACATGACCATATGAAATACAGTTATTTTCAAGTATTTTAAACTATTTATTATGCGCTAAACATATCATGGCACTAATGCAGATTTTCTTATGGAACGGCCCATGTATTTTGTAGCTACAGGTTTATGACTTTTGTTTAATAAAAGTAACAAAATACACCTTGGGCGTTTTAAATACTTAGAATGCTTTCATGGTTTCTAAATTTTACTTTAAAAATGTGTCATTTATGGCACATGGATTGTAATTTTTAACCAAAATCTACAATCTTTTATTATAAAGTTTAACCGTATATTTGTAAAATTTACAATATATTTGACTTGCAAATACAATCAATTGACCAATTGTACGTTTTTATTGAGTTTCATAGTTGCAAACAGGATTTTGTCATAATAAGAATATAGCAGTTTCCTTTATTTATAAATAATAATTATTTATAACCCATATGCAAAACGTAACGGACAAATGAAAAATCTCTCTTCTTTTCCTTTTAATCGTATATCATACTACATTTATTTCACTAAAATATGATCAAATTGAATCAAATTGAAACTAGTTATTCTCACCAACAATGTGCTACTATTACCCTGACAAACTCCACACATACCAAAGTTCGCGTTTCCTGTTGACTGACATCTCTCGGGCCATTAACGTCATTGTAAATTTCCGGAATAAGATTTATACTTTCACCCAATGTTGCCAAATACATATCTCGCTACTTATAATGATCACTACATGTAAGCGTAATCAATCCAATCATTTTAAATGCAACTGTTATAATGTCAAAATGTTCAACCTATTCCCAGAACGTCATTTACCTGTTAGAAAAGCGTTTCTATTAACAAAACCTAGGAATGCATGATGTGTCTTTATTTGTATCAATATATCCGCTAATATTGTATTCAAATGTCTACCTATAATCAATCCTCAATAAATATCTTTGTAGCCGAAATGTCATTTAAATGTAAATAGTTACTGTTAAAGTTACAGGTCGACAAAAGAAATGATGAATTTTCTGCTATGTAAAATATTCTAGTAACAGTCTGAGCGTTAACAGCTGGGGATTGACAACGGCTCTTGATTGGTCTAAATTGACCAATTTATATAATAAATCTAGTACTAGTATCTGATGCTCGAAAATTTAGTGTTACACACGGCGATTGGGGCTAAAATGTTTGCATCTCGATAAGCCAAGTAGTCTAACGGAGACATCGATCTGTGGCAATAAATAAATTTGCGACAAAATTAATGTCGATATTTGTCAAACTTGTGTTGCTCTCTTCTTTACAAATCGCCATATCCACCTGACACAGCTATAGAGTCCTAACTTTTAACGGGACAACCCGAAGACTGACTGTTCTTATCTAATTTCCTGAAACACACTTTCAGTTTCCCCGTACTTGGATTCAGTGTTGTTATATTTTCTGGTCCTTTGGGATCTTGGAGTCCTTTTATCATATTTGTAATAGAGTTCCGCTTAAGCCGGTGCTAGGGGACGTGAGAGGTGTTGCACATTTCATTACTTCTCATTAACAGACCCAATCAAACAGAGTCTGCCATTACTCTTATTGGTTGCATTCTATGCTTCCAAAGGATTTTTTTACAGATTTTATTGTATAGGACACAATTTTATTTATAAGTCAAGTCGTAAAATTGAAACACCGACCTGTGGCAATAATGGACATTGGCAACAAATTAATGCCGATATCTGCTTTCCGATGGTGTTAGATCATTGCTTTTAACAATACGTAAATGCTGTTTTGCTCCTTCATATATTATATTTCTATGCAAACATTTATGATTAAAAGTGAATGCAAAAGTTTGCCTGTGTGTGAAATAAGGGATCAACACATGCTACAGTATAACTATTTCAAATCAGTCTCTTGCTATATGGGAAAACTTGGTCGAACCCAGAGCCAGACTTCTTTCGTTTTCACCTTGTACTCTGTTATTGTAATCAGATGCAAATGTTGATTGATTTAGTGAGAAATTTTATGATTTCTTTCAAGAAGAACATTTGAGCTACAGTAATCGACAGTAATGCAGAGCAGCTTAGAGCACAGTTTAACTATTATGTTTCGCCTAAAAGGTGACCAGTCTAGTGCACATTGCGTATCGGTAGATTGTTAGGCCCACTAACAACTTAAGATATACCAAGTATCATAATTTGAAAACTTAAATTATCGTTAGACATGATTGCAAACGCTAGGCAGGGTATAGTTAATGAGCAGAACTTCTACAGTTTCCAACTAAAATTTAAGGAAAATTCACAAAGGCAATTCAAGGAAGTTTGATAACGATTAAAATGCTGTCTCGGTGTAAATCTTAACGAAATCATTTTATCTCGAAAAAGTGACATTTTCATGAAAAAGAACTGTTTGCCAAAAGAAACCTGCAGATATTGTCTTTTGTTGGAAATCTACTAGAAGAATTCCACCTTGAAAATCTCTATCACAACATCCGACACTGTAAAATTATTACAAACAAAACCGTCTGAGATTTTTTTTAACAAACTTGTTTGTCTGTACATATCATCATAGTATTGTACTATGTACATTCAACGCCCATTTGAACATCTGAACTGTTCTACAATTAAACAGAGGAAATAACTATAGTTTTTTTTTTTTTCATTATCTCCTTCGACAGTTAGTATAAGTTGTAGGTGTCTCTAGTCGCTTTGTCCAGTCTTCAGGGCCTGCAAGAAACACACTGTAATTATAAAAACTGCCAGTTTGTTACAACACACTTTAACACCTGAAGATATTTTGAAAAAAAAGAAAAATAATGAAAAGTTCCTATTATTACATTTAAAAACATCATCGGGTATATCTAAATAAAATCATGAAAATCAAGTTAGAGAACGGTTTCAAAACGTATGATACAAGATTAATTCTTAAGTCAATGCTAATATTAGTTAAATAAAGGTAATTGTATAAACAAACTTTGAAATGAAAGTTTCATGACGCAATACCTACATTATGTATTAAAGATATCTATGTGAAATCAGAAGTCATATTGCTTCACAAACTTTAAAAACTCCTTTTGATATTATATCACAAAAATAGCATTCTACTTTAGAAAATCAAGGAATTTGATTCAACATGAGCGTCCTGTTATTGAAAAAATATTGTTGTATCACGATAGCAACCTGTAACTGCATTTTCTCTTCATGCGAAAGGTACGCTCCAAGACCCATTGTGGAGGAAAACTGTAGCCATGTAGTCAGGAGCATGTCTGTCCAGGAACTTCCACATTCTTGATATGAAGTTGGTATTATTGAAAATTTGTTCTTCGTACATTGGAACATATCTGAAACTGCCCTTCAAAAGATATTTAAGATTTGTATCTCAGAAAAGTTAAGTATAATGCGTGACAGGATTTAGTTTTAGTTAAGGTATAAAGAGGATGTTAATAAAAGTGTAAAACATTAGAAACAAAATCATTACACTTGATTTACTGTTTGAACTACCTTTTTAACAAGATTTTTTTCTTCATTTCCCTTGAAACAAATAAAAATACTTTTCTTGTTTTATAAAATCATAAAAAAGAATCAAATGGTGGACATAGGAGCACTTTGTCAATTAAAAGAAACATATTTTTGCTGAGTCAAAATTTAGCAAATTTTAAATATTTCATATTCGCGAAAATGTCTGTTTTTTTGTTTTTTTTTTTTGTTTTTTTTTTTTTGGTTGTTTTTTTTTTATTATTATTTTAAGATACTGTTACAACAAATACAACTGCATTTTTGATGAGGACTGTCTAAAGGATATACCAAGATACTGTTTGTGCGTTCGGATTGAGCGGTGGCACAGTGCGCAAATTTATACTGCTGCTTAAGTACATTAACACGTAAAACCCAAGTGACATGATACACCATCCAGTCACATTATACCCAAACCGGGCTGACCAGTCCTAAAATATCCTCTTCATGCTGAGAGCCAAGCAAGGAAGCTACTATCGACGCAATGCATTAGTGTCTTTTTTATGATCCTTTCACGGTGCAAAACAGCAATCAACACACTACAAAAGACAACGCAATGCATGTGTTGATTAGGTAAAAAGCGTGTTGAAAAGATTGTTCCTATCAAAACATTTATGTTTATTTATATTTAAACTGATAGGTAGGTATGCAGTGATATGAATAGTGACGATACATCAACGAAATGAATTATGATAAAAGGTAAGAAATTGCAACATTTTTTTCAAGCAAAATACCAGCAGAATGAAACCGTTTTTAACAAAGCATTTTCGCTAGGCCTTGGATTGTGAAAAAGACTGACTGGGTATATGTTACCATGCACTGTGCCAAAGTTAATGTTCTGATTTGAACCACATTTTTATCAGAAATGACACTGTTTCAAATGAATGCACTTTCCTTTTTTTTCAACTTAACATGTATATTACAAGTCATCAGACTAAATAATTGAACAGTATTTTATTATTGTGCATTTGGTTACGTATATGTCATACCCTAGGCATAGGAAATATAGATCAATATAATTGCACCTTTACTAATCCTACCTGTTCTGTATTACAAAAGTGCTTCTATTGTGACATTTTCATACAAGCAAAAATGTATTATCTGCACTATAAAATACCTGCTGGTATTTCATTTTATTATCGGCTTGTTAAAAGTTTTTTTTACCATAAGTAAGCTAACAAAATCATATGATGCAGGTTTTAGACGGTAAATCAAACGCATGTGAATACATCCTTAATGATTTTGTTGTGCAAAAAGGTATGATATTCTGTCTTAAAACTTTTTTTATTTTTCACTCAATTGTGTAATTGCAAGGGAAGTAAACTAATAGATATGTTGCCCAAGGCAAGTTTTGTCATTATTTGCGGATCACAACTTTAAATTATATATTAAAACTTCTATTATTGATATTAACAAAACTATCATAAATTTCACATTTGTAAACTTATTTTTGGTTACCTGAAAGACTTAGAAATCAATTTCTAGACGTTATTTAATTTATTTCTATATTTCTATATCTGCATACCCCTTGAGGCTTTACTTTATTGATGAGTCATTGTTTATTGACAAAGTTTTGAGACATCATGTAAAAATTAAAGTTCTTTTTATTCTATGGTGTTCCAGAACGTTCTGCCACAATACTGATAAACAGAGTGAAACAATGATTTCTAAAAGTCTGGTATGTTCTTAGTTTTTGCAGAATGTTCTTTTTATTCTTACTGTTACATGGAGATTCTGGAACCTATACATTAGATAGGGAGCTTTTGACGACAGGGCAGACTCTACAGTTAAAGACATTGTTAAAACCTTTCCCGCTTTATAGATAACAAGATATTACCAGTTTGGACATTTAACGGTTGAAGGAATTACATTAACATTGAGGACTTAAAAAAGTTATCTTTGAAGAGAGGATTTATAATATGTGGACATACTTAAAAACAGTTTTTGTTGATTTGTGAATAAGCCGGAATTATTACTCTTTGAATTTTACTTTGACCAGGACTTGAGTTGGACTATTTTTGCACATTAGATCGGACTTTACGGCAATTTGACATTTTTACGGTTTTTGAATTGTTACTTTTATGGATAAAATTTTGTTATTGTTAATAGTTGCTAGTTAATTTCTGTATCACTTTTAATTACTGAAACAAGAAATTGTTACCCTTTGCGATAACAATTTCAAAATATAAAATTTATTTCATAGTCAAATTAACTTACATAATAAATACTTTTAAATAATGTAAGAACGGCTTCATCTCTGTAACTTTCATAATGTTAAAGTATTATTACTTTAAAGTGACTAGCCTCACGTTTAATGTCAAACTATCTTTGATTGTAAAAAACGTTCAAAATACATGAAGTTTTTAAATTTAAATGTTTATCATATTATTTGATTGTTTACAGGTATGAATATAGTCTGTAGTAATTTTTTGTCGGTAACTAAAGGTTTTTTTCTGTCTCGCATTTGTATTACGCAACTAATGCTTATGGGGGCGCTCTTTTGTTCATTTCACAGAATTTTTATACATGCGAATGCAGCCTCAGTTCGCTGTATCGTCTTTTTCTAATTTTTTACTCAAAATGACCAGCAACTGAAATTTACTTTTACAATTTGAAACATTTAAGAATATTCGATGGCGTGTCCCTTCAAAGCCAAACAAATGTATAACATATACACACTGCGGTAGCATCTCAAGCGCCGTTGTCATTGTCATATTAACGTCAAGATGTTGGTAGGTAGCAGACAGCTCTTGTGCACAAGATTCCACCAACACGCTCGATACTGAGAAGCACTCTTTGTTGTAGGTATATCCGTTTTCTAACGCTGAAAGAGAGAGAATACATAAACAGAGAAATTACATTCATAATATAATAACACAAGCACGCTTTATTATTATGTTTTCAATTAATCAAAATATTACTAATCTGCTTCCGGAATAAAAGAGGATCTTCCGGTCTGTCCCTCTTTTTTGCCGCTATATGGAGTTTTTACCGGTGAAAATCACAGCAAAAATTGAAGAAATCGCAGACCACAGCAACAGAAAATCAAAATTTGTTCGTACGTACGAACAAAATTCCAAATAAAATTTACAAATTCTTGTTCATTTCTCACATTTTTAAATGCAATTTGGAATTTTGTTCGTACGTACGAACAAATCCTGGTTGTTCGTACGTATGAACAATAATCCATATCCTGTAATATTTTTCAGTTCTGACATGCTGTTCAAACAGCTCAAATTTGTTCGTACGTCCGAACAAAATTCCAAAATAGCTTTAAAATTTATTTTTCATTTCTCACTATCATTTGTTCGTACGCATGAACAGCCTGGATTTGTTCGTACGTACGAACAAATGAGAGAACTGAAAAAGAATTTATTCTTAAAAAATGCAATTTGGAATTTTGTTCGTACGTACGAACAAATCCTGTCCATATTATTTTTCAATTCTGATATTCTGCTCAAACAGCCCAGATTTGTTCGGACGTACGAACAAAATTCCAAACTGCTTTAAAAATTCTTTTTCATTTCTCACTATCATTTGTTCGTACATACGAACAAATGAGAGAACTGAAAAAGAATTTTTTCTTAAAAAAATGCAACTTGGAATTTTGTTCGTACGTACGAACAAATCCTGTCCATATTATTTTTCAATTCTGATATTCTGTTCGACAAGAATTTTTTCTTTAAAAAATGCAATTTGGAATTTTGTTC
The DNA here is from genome assembly GCF_021730395.1 of Mercenaria mercenaria. Classification (NCBI taxonomy): domain Eukaryota; kingdom Metazoa; phylum Mollusca; class Bivalvia; order Venerida; family Veneridae; genus Mercenaria; species Mercenaria mercenaria. The sequence continues at coordinate 58,207,985 of NC_069372.1, forward strand.
GTACGTACGAACAAATCCTGTCCATATTATTTTTCAATTCTGATATTCTGTTCGAACAGCCCAGATTTGTTCGGACGTACGAACAAAATTCCAAACTGCTTTAAAAATTCTTTTTCATTTCTCAATATCATTTGTTCGTATGTACGAACAGTCTGGATTTGTTCGTACGTACGAACAAATGAGAGAACTGAAAAAGAATTTATTCTTAAAATAATGCAACTTGGAATTTTGTTCGTACATACGAACAAATCTTGTCCATATTTTTTTTCAATTCTGATATTCTGTTCAAACAGCCCAGATTTGTTCGGACGTACGAACAAAATTCCAAGCTGCTTTAAAAATTCTTTTTCATTTCTTACTATCATTTGTTTGTATGTACGAACAGCCGGATTTGTCGTACGTACGAACAAATGAGAGAACAGAAAAAGAATTTATTCTAAAAAAAATGCAATTTGGAATTTGTCTGACGTAGAACAAATCGTCCATATTGTTATCATTTGATATTCGTCGAACAAATCCTGTCCATATTATTTTTTAATTCTGATATTCTGTTTGAACAGCCCAGATTTGTTCGGACGTACGAACAAAATTCCAAACTGCTTTAAAAATTCTTTTTCATTTCCACTATCATTTGTCGTCTGTACGTACGAACAAATGAGAGAACAGAAAAAGAATTATTCTTAAAAAAGCAATTTGGAATTTGTTCGTACGTACGAACAATATACGCCTGTCACAGCAAATTTCTTTACTCTACACCTGTATTGCAATGGAATTTTAATTTGTGGTTGTTAGTAATCATGTAGCATTTGTTTTCTAAGTCCAAAAAAAAACTCTTACAGTTTAGATACCTAAAATAACCTAAATTTGAAAGTAACATCTATGTTGTACCACAGAAAAATGGTCTTGTTTTTTCCCTACGGTCAATTATAAAAAAGTTACAATATAAGTTATTTATAGTAACAACTAAGGAAAGATAATCTTAAAAAAAAAAAATCCAAAAAAAAATTGTAAGTCCACACAAAAATCTTTACCAGGTAGAGATTGGTCAAAATACACCTCATAATTGGATGTAGCATGCATGTAGTCTAATAGAATTAACATTGCTCATGATTATAACAGATGTTAATGGATCACAGAAGAAAATTATATAGAGCATATTTTCGTTTTGCATGTAAAATCAAAATATTCACACTTTTTATTTCCATTTTGTTTATCGTTTGCAAAATAACGTCATGCAAAACGTTATTTAAAACGAGAAATATACTATCGAAAACAAAACGGCGCTGCAATTCTTAATACTCAATGCACAATCGGATCGGCGAATCTTTACCACCCACAACGTGACTAATATTCATCATATCTCAATGATAATACCAAGTATTTCACCAAAAATATAAAATAAACAAAATATATCATCATCATTAATAAGTTCTTTTTACAACTTTCCAAACTGGTAACACCAGTGACCTCAACAGAATTATCCGTGTCCAGTAATACGCACAACTTTGCTCGAAAGTTTTTAATTTATCGTGTTATCTACCAAGCATCTCCTAGCAGTTTTAAGCATTAACGTGGAATTTTGCTTCAAACTTAGATGAGAACATTTTATTATTATTTCTAAATTTACCATGAAAACCGGCATATAAGAAACAGCAGCCTTAGAATGCTCTTTACAAGCCTCACATCTTTTATTATTCGTTTATTATTCATTTATTTTTACAATTTTAAGTGCATTCTAACATGAAAAGTTACTATGAATTATTTTAGAAGGTGAAGAGGAATTAAAAATTCTCATTTACTTGTCAAAAGCCATGTCGACATATCTGTGCCGTCACAAAACATCTGTATTTTCTCATTAACGAGATTCAGGACAGGCAAATATTGTAGTGGACATTCGACAGCTAGTTCTTCGAAGCAGTTAATGTATCTTTCAATTAGAGTCACGTTACTGAAAATAACAAAATATATATATCTATTAATACATTAAAGTTCGCTTTGTAATTTTCCAGTCAATTGTTTGAACTCTTTTACAATATTCCCCCCTCTTAAGAATAACTTGAGATTCAAGGAAGATCATTTTGCCATATAACGAGACTCTACAAATGAAATGTGCTATTTTCAGTGCGATACTGACATAAAGGACAATTCAACATTTTTTGAATTGTCTCCCCTACCAATGAATATATGTTGAGATATCTCACTTTGAACATTCAAATAAAGTCCTACTTTTTATTCTAAATAAACATGGAGATTTTTGTACAAAAATATAGTGTTGGTTATTTGGTAAGTGAAATCATGCCATGTTCTTTAAATTTATTTCATTTTAAGTTGTTATTCATTAACACGAGTCATGAATGCTCTTAATAGATAGCGAACTATGTCAATAGGTTGGTAATATCATATGCATTTTTACAACTTTACAATACATTGAATGTCTCCGGAAAATTTAAAAAAAAAACGTTAACAATCGAGTGTTGAGCGAAATGCTGAAATATTCGAACTGCACAATTATATCTAATCGTGTAATTATGTAATATAAATAAATAGGAAATACTGATCTGGAAATTGTTAGCGTAGATAAATCATCGAAAGTCAGGATATAACAAACCAGAATATTAACCCGTCAACTGCGACATCATTATATAAACATATATCTACTTTATAATTATACGACAATCAAACCCTCTCATCATAATTAAAATGATATCAATTTTAGAAACTCTAGCAAAGGAATAATTAACAAACGTCTGTAATATAGAAATATTGTCTGATATTAAAAGAAAACTCTGACCTTTACCATAATAGTACCTGCATCTTACACTTATTTCTTCAAGAAGTTCTTCTCGTGTGAAAATACCATCATCCATGACGTCATCAGAAATATCAAACAATCCCTCTGGTCTGCAGGACCATTCTTTCATCACATAATCAATATATCTATTACAGTTAAAATGTTCTCCGGGGTAAACTTGTGTTTCAGCAAAGGCAAACTGAACACATATTAGCATCAGAGTCACTGCTGTGTCTGCAATGGTATTAAAATCTACTTTGGAGTCAGAACATCACACGACCATTTTTTGTCAACTAGAAATAATTTACAGGATGCATTTGTAGACGGTTCTAACATTGTTATGGATGAAACAAATACTAAGACATGCAATATACATTTGTTTTTTTTAAAAAAAAAGAAGAAAAATATCTGTACAAAGTTCGTCTAATTTTGATATGTTTAACATGATTAATGATGAGATCCCTCCAATCAAACATAGCACAATATTGGTTCGATATGGTGGCTGATTTCTGCCATCTCGTTCTGGCGTGTTGGCGCGTTTGCAGGGCGCCAGAACGCCAAGACGCCAGGACGACAATTATACGCGCCAAGACGACAAACAAGGCATTTGTCGTTCTGGCGGGGGCGCCAACACGCTAAATTGGGAAGTTGTCGTCCTGGCGTTCTGGCGTCTTAGCGCGTTTGCAGGGCGACAAGACGCCAACACGCCAGGACGACAATTATACGCGCCAAGACGACAAAATCCATATTTGTCGTTTTGGCGCGTTCATTTGTCGTCTTGGCGTGTTGGCGCGTCGGCGTTTGCAGGGCGCCAAGACGCCAACACGCCAGGACGACAATAATATGCGCCAAGACGACAAAATCCATATTTGTCGTTTTGGCGCGTTCATTTGTCGTCTTGGCGTGTTGGCGCGTTGGCGGGGACGCCAAGACGCCAACACGCCAAGACGACAAATGAACGCGCCAAGACGACAAAATCCATATTTGTCGTTTTGGCGCGTTCATTTGTCGTCTTGGCGCGTTGGCGGGGGCGGGGGCGCCAAGACGCCAACACGCCAAGACGACAAATGAACGCGCCAAAACGACAAATATGAATTTTGTCGTCTTGGCGCGTATAATTGTCGTCCTGGCGTGTTGGCGTCTTGGCGCCCTGCAAACGCCAACGCGCCAACACGCCAAGACGACAAATGAACGCGCCAAAACGACAAATATGGATTTTGTCGTCTTGGCGCGTATAATTGTCGTCCTGGCGTGTTGGCGTCTTGGCGCTCTGCAAACGCGCCAACACGCCAGAACGAGATGGCAGAAATCAGCCACCATAGTTCGAGCTGTACATGTCATTAAACTTTACGTTTAAAAGCGATTATAACCGTCATTTCATATACGTATGTGAAGCAATTTTCGTTCAAAAAGGTTAAAGTGATTTCTAATAACTGTGTTTTTTTAAATACTAGTACCGTGCCTAATTGCCCGAGCGTCTTTGAAATATACGGCCATCAGATGGTGTAATAAATTTCGTTTAAAAATACGGTTCTTACTTTGTAATGAATTGTCTTTAAGAATAAAGAAGGAAAGTTCAAATTAAATATGTCTAGATGATGCCAATATTTGATCATTTTCAGATAATGCCATAGGTTAGATGACAAACCTTCTGTGTGGCATTACGGTAGGATCATTCTTGCCAGACCATAGTTGCATGGCATTTGTTATTGTGGTATTTCAAAGTTTTTTCCAGGCGTACAAATTCATATGAGCCGTGCCATGAGAAAATCAACATAGTGGCTTTGCGACATGTTGGTTTTCTCATGTCGTGGCTCATATATAAATTGTTTTAAAATAATACCACCAACTGCGTGTTTTCACGTGGTGCAGTCCGTGGTTCAACAATTTTCTAATAACATGTGTGTGTAAAACAATCATACAAGGTAAATTGTTTGCTGCAACGTCCGAAAACTTTACAAAATATCTCAATTAAATCTATTAAATGTAAATGATCTTGTTTTACTTTTTACGAAAGAAACCACTGCATTATTCATATAAATGAATTTATAAAAGAAAAATATTACCGGCTCTTCCCATGTTGCAGAAACACAAAGATCCAGCCAAACTTTTGTAATATATTTTCTTTTAACGGAATTCCTAATTTTAACTGGAATAAAAATACTTTTTTCAATATGGAATTCAAATGCTTTTTACTTTTAGGTGAAACTTGGCAAACTGAATACTGATATCTAATTCGAATGGTTGCATACATTACAGCTATGTTGTAACGATAAAACACCATCCATTTAGAAAGGGCAAATGTAAAGTGGATGTCATGTGAATTAATCTGTTCATGCGCCGACAGAAAGAAAATGACAAACAATAATGACAATAAATTAAAGGTCAGGACTTAAGTTTTCTCTTCAATGTATTTACAGACATTTCAGATAAAAGAGTTGTAAACGACGACGAATGCTATTATGAGAGACCGTACTGAAAATGAGTCATATCAAAACATTTTTTTGATAAAGATGATTATCTAAAATTTCAGAAAAAAAGCATATCAGCATTTCAAGTCTGAAGATATTTGAAACGGCATATATAATAATCTCATTAAAAGTAAAAAGGCCTGGGTTTTGTATCTAGTGGAGATGTGACAAACCGACATATTTTAATAAAAAGATACTTAAATGTGTGGGTTAGAGCTAAGGCCGTAACGTAGATATGTTTTATTCTGTAGCAAAGTAGTGATTTAGTATAATGGTAAAAGGTGAATAGATGGGTTCACGGAAAATAGAAAATGTATTATTTCAAATGTGATTCGACTTATATTCCCAAAGTTAGGTATGTTACGGAATGTAATCGGGAGACGCTTCCGATACGACAAAATCAAAACACAATCTCTGCCACACCTTTGCAAGATTTGAGAGTACAATATTACACCAAAACTCTGCATTCTCTAGTACAACAAGTATTCTTATGTTTATGAGACTTCAATGTCAGAATAAATACTTTGGTAATATATACAGGATGCCAACTTTGGGAAGGGATTGATAAAAGGAAATAGAATTTGACACTTTCGAAGATTGCTATCTGTTCTTTAAATTTAGTCTTTGTGTAAGTTTTGGTCGTAAACGCTACGTTGTGTCGAACTTTTCCTAGAGTTTAATGTCAGTCAAAATAAAAAAGACCAGATGCCCACGGGAAACATGTCGAGCCCGCCAGCTGTCTAAAGGACTAACATTTATGATACTATTTGGCGGCGAACAGAATGAATCCAGAATCTAAATCAGTGTCATTTTATTATTTCAGACCTAATTCCAGTCTGTCAAATTAAGGATCATAAATGAAGTGAAATAACCTTTTACATCTATACCACTAGTGTTAGAAAAGTATACATTTATTTTTCCATTGATTCTTTAAAATTGTGTGTGTATTTATCCGCATACCTATATTCTATTCTCGCGTATCAGCATCGTACGCAAACCGGAAGTAATACTGCAAACTTTTTAAGTTAGTTATTCGGATTACCTACAATAAAGCCTAGAGCTTAATTTTTTGCCTACTTAACAAAGTCGGACGGACTTATAAGGGTAGGAGATCAATTTGGACGTTAAAGTGTATGAGCGAATTCTTAATATACTACACATTTGTTCCTTTGACAATATTGCCATAAAATTAATGGTAGGAAAAATGATCTAACATGTCTTCCTATATAAGATAGGTATTTTCCAAACCGTCTAGGTAGCTAGGGTAAATCCTCACAAGCGCTATATGATTCATTCCACCCTGTCGCCCGGGTTCGGTAAATAGTACTGTGTTACACAGGCAGACAAGTTAGATACTTATAATGACTATATAAAAAACTGAAATGATCAATAGAAACAAAATTAGCAATTATTGTCGTAACTGCCATTCTAAGAAAATACTAACTTGTTTCGTTGAGGCATTCAAACACGTTTCGTGGAAGAGACTCAGTCATCAAAGGCAAATAGCCCTATTGCGGGTAATATGGCGCACCTAAGAATTAACTTAACTCTAGTACACAAAATACGCAAACAGTAATTAGAATATATCTCTTACAACAAAAAACATAATTTACTTCATATGTCTGCACGTTTTCAAAGAAAATACGTTCAAACTTACTTGTAAAAACGTCTGGTAACACACCACCCTCTGATCTGCATCTATGTTTACTTTGCCGGTAATATGGCGTATATGACGTCACTGTGTAAAGTAATCAGCTGATTCTGCTATTGACGCGAGTACCGGTATTAAGTTTCCACTTGCAATAGTGGGACCCCGTTATGCGGTGATGAGTCAGTTGAATTAACATTTATACATATCGAATATTGTGTATATGTAAAAACATGCATCTACCTTTTGGAATAGAAAACAGTTAAAAATAGGGCAAAAAACTCTTAAGCGTGACTCGTTTTTTATCATTTTCTGTCGATTTTGATAGTTTAGGCTTGTCATTTTCCTTGTCTTTTAGTTGTTTTGTTTTCTTGTTTTCAGCTTTTTTATTCCTCTTCTCTTCAAGTTCTTTTGTCTTTTTTTTTCATCAAGTTCCATTTTCTCTTTAACACATTCGTAAAATTCGTCGCTTGTTATTGCTTTGCCACAGTTAGGAATAAACAGTATTCTTGTTGTGGTCTTGTTAGCACGAATTCGCTCGAGTTTTTGTGGTGTTTTCAGTATCATGTGTGGAAATCTGTCAATAAAACCTTCAAACCAGTGTTTAGTTGGCTTTTCATTCTTAAACTTGTCACCAAATTCCCATTGCGTTGGCTAGTTCCATTGCAATGTCAATCACCTGTCACTTCGTATAGCCGTACCCCATATGTGCCATAAATGCACAGTGATGAGCAAGCTTTTTTCTTTTTCATACTAAATTATCGGAGGTCGACCAAGGGCGGGATTCAAACAAAATTTACCATTCAGTTTATTACGAAGGGTTGTTTGTGGTACTCCAAACTACCTAGCCATCTTTCTAACGGAGAATATTTCATTTTCATGCGCAAAATTAACTGCAGCAAAAACTGTATCAGGAGAATATTTCCGTCGTTTAGACATGCTCGTACCTAAAATAAATAAAACATTCAGATTACTTTTAATATTTTATTACTCCCCCACTATAGGTCTAGGCCTATATCTTTTTATACACAGTTCAAAAACAACCGATGCGCGTATCGATAGAAGTCTGACATGTATGACGTAAAAAACATTTCATCATTTGTTGTGTACATGCATAAGAATTGCCGATATCGGAGAAAGATTCTGGATTTCTGCAGTTTAAATGATCGTTAGTGCAACAAATACTTACCAAGTAAAATTGTTTTATGGTGAATACGAGAATTGTTCAAATATGAATGCATCAAAGCACATAAAAATGTATCCTTGATAGATTTCAAAGAAAATTTTATTTGGTCCCCTCGAAGTATTCACCTCCAACAGATATGCAAAGTTTCAGTCTTCTAATCCAATACTTGAAGGCATTATATAGTCTTTTCTAGGTATACTATGAAGACAGAAAGGTATTATTGAGCCTTGGGAACAAAAAGAAGTCACACGGGGCAAGGTCAGGCGAATAAGGAGGGTGAGGAAGCACAACAACCTTTTTCTGCTTCAGAAAGTCTTGTACAATAGACGCCTTGTGCGATGACGCATTGTCATGTAGCAATCTAACATTGGCCAAACCGGTTGCGGGTCTTCGATTTTTGAAATATTTCTTCAGTTTTCGAAGAACTTTAGTCTTGTAAAACTTCGCATTTACGGATTTGCCTTTAGGTACAGCAACCTGAATGGCAGGACCCTGAGTTGTGAAGAATATGGCATACATTACCTTCTTGACACTCGTGGTCCGCTTTGCAATGCATGGTCTTTTGCCAGACTTTGTTGCCCACATTTTGTTCAGAATCTTTCTTTTGGGCTCAAAAAAGTGAACCCATGTTTCGTCACCAGTGACGACATTTGCGAAAGACGGTGCATTGTAATTTGGAAACTGTTTAAGCAACAATTTAGCGCGCGTACCTTTTTCTGCTCATCTGTCAAAAGATGGGGAACCCATCTAGCAGAGATCTTTCTCATTTTCAAATTACGTTTCAGAATTGTATTAGCTGCTCCTACTGAGATGTCAACCATACTAGCTACTTGCCTAGTGGTGTATCTTGCACCAGTAGCAACTACATGTATTTCTTTCACTCTAGCAACCCTCTTGGCAGACGTTGCTGTTTTCGACTGACGACCATGTGTTGCATCTTCTGTTGGAACTAACCCACATCTGAATTTCTTAAACCAACGAATATATAACTGTCGAAAAAGACATTTCATTATGCCTATAAACAGAACAAATTTCATCAAAAATGTCTTTACACCCTTTGCCAAGAAAACAACGATTCTTAATATATGACCGTATTTCAGCGGCGTACGCTGACCTTCTTCCAACCATTTTTGTATTAGTATACACGAGTAGGCAATGTTTAGCGAGCGATAGACACAGCTAAAGTGAACGGATTTTAATGGGTGTGGTATCAATGTAAAGATAACATTTTTATCTACCCAATAAGGCCTAAAAAAATATGTTTGTTTCTTGTAACATGCTGAAAAAAATGGGGGTCGGTAGGTAGGGAATTTTTTTTTTTTTTTAATTTTTTTTAGTAGGTGTCAGAACATTTCAGTGTTTAGTAACCTTATTATCGCCAATTAACTGCCTAATCAGGCCTCAACCTTAACTTTTTTCAGCAGTTGCCAGCAGGTTCACCAACTGCTAAAATCTAGTAGACCTGCTCAGACTTTAGTGGACCTCCAATTCTATCTCATAAATTGTGATGTTGTAGACGTCATAACTTCATATGACTCAAAGAAACAGGACTTATTTCTAAATAATTAAAAATGGAAGACTGTACCAATCTGTTATCCCGAAAAATAATTATTTTGAAAAGTGTCCCAAAATATGGACACAATCAGCACCAGTGTTGAAAGTGAAAAAAAAACAAAACATCAGCAATTATTGGTAATAATTCTGATGATAAACTAAGTAATTGGCCTCGTTTTCATCATCAATTAACACCCCCTCAAAGAGCTAAAAGAAGTGTGTCGGTTATTGTGGCATCTGCAGTGGAGATCAAAGCGGTATAGTTTCCACGAGATTGTCATTGCATTACGTCATGTTTTCGCGCCATGTGACACATCACTGTCTGATCGTACTTTCTCGATTCCTTTAATTGTTGAGAAGAAATCAGTAAAAAAGTTTTTTCTTAAATTTTTTAAAAGCGAATGTGCAATATCCCGAATAAACTGACATGTAAATGTGTCAGACCGTGAACGATGCTGACCTATTTGCCCTCAAGAAATTTACATTATTGTTTGAGAAGAATATCTAACAAAGTGTTGTGTCAAAATATATATATGTACGAAGACTCATTTAAAACTTATTAAAAATCGCAACGACATCATACTGCCTCATTTTAAAACCACATTTCTATTTACGTTCATGAGGTCACGTAACCTATTCTGCCGTGCTAACAGAAATCTGTTTGCCAAAAAATCGTTCTACTCCATGTATTTAAATTGCTGCAGCCGCTTTTTCATTATTTAAGATTTTTTAATTGTGTTTTTTGTATTTTCTGGTCAAAAGTCTGAATTTTATTACCATAGTATGTACCGTTTATTTACTTTAAAAAGGAAATAAATAATCAAGATCGCGCTGTTTGAAATTTTACAAAACATTATATGAAAATTTGATCGTTTTAAAAGAATTTTGCCTACATTCCTGTCGATATCTTATTAAAATTGTTATAGAATTCAAACTGTATTAGTTCTCAAGCGGTGTTGAATATCTGAAGCGATTATATTAAAAAATGAATGCACTACGCGCGTTTTTTGTGTCAAAAGTAACTGCGATGTAAATTAAGTATTACGATAGGGCGCACGTGCTTGTGGAATGGAAAATTACCAGCATGACGTTTTGATATTTTTACGATTCGCGGGTAAATTCCAGTCAATCCAGGTAATTTTGCCTGATGTAATTACCCAATTTGGTAAAGTTATCACGTAAAAACCACTCACCCGATCGGTGGAGTAGTCCATTCGTGTTATCCTGACTTTAACTCGCCAATGCTTATAACTGTAGAATGCCGTACTAAGGCAAAATCAACTTTCGTTTTGTGAATTCGCCGATATGGATACCATCCCCCACCCCCCACCACCCCTATTTTTTCACTTTTAAGTGTTATATTTTATTTTGCAGACCGTGACTGAAAATTGGTTGACCGTCCGTCTACCCAACTTTTGATAGTGGACCTGTCGATATTTTTGGTTGCGTCGGTCCAACGGTCCACCGCTAAGGTCGAGGCCTGTTTAAATTACTAATCAAATAAAATTGTTGAAAATTTGCTCCCGCCTTTCAATAACAGATGTTGTTCATACAAGTTTTTTTCTACACTGATTCCTTTTGTTCAGTAAACATTGTGTAACAGGCAAAATTCATAGTTTTGCAGACAGACAAAGCTTCGGGCCGTTTTTGCCAATTAGAGATTTTCGGGGCCACAATTAATCTTTTGTCGCAAATGGCTCAAGTGCAGCCGACAGCGTGACCCCTGAACAAGTGGTACAAACATGATAATAGACTACTCTTCTACGAATTGTTTATCAATTAACGTTTACACCTTGATCAATAAACACCTTTCATAATGAAGTACTAAATACAAACCGCGAGATAACCACGTGTCAGTCGGCGCGTGGTGTGATTGACATCTGTCAGTAGCTAATTGGTATATGACGCTCCGCCTACTGCCATACCTCCGCTTGTGGCGGCGAACAGTATTGAAATTCACCGAGATTTTGATTGACAAGGGGCAGAACTTTTGAACTCGATATGCATCAAAGAAAACTTCTCGATTTTCGCGGGTGAAAACCCGGAACCTCGAGTCTACCGACAAACAGGCTTTTCGCCATGTTGTTTCATGTCGACTGAACCAGGAACGTTCGTGACTATGCGCGACGAGGTCGGTAACAACTAAATTATCCCTAAAATCAATAAAGATATAATCAGAATCTCGAATTTCAGCCCATAGAAAATTGCGGTCGGCGGTAAAAACTTATGGTCGGTCGGGTTACAGGAAACAAACATATTTTTTTTTAGGCCTAATCTTAATTTCCTTGTGATTTTCGCATTATTGAGCGAGATAACATTCTAGATGCATTCATATTTGAACAATCCTCGTATCTTTTCCAAAATTGTTTTAAACGTTCTGCAAGGTTAGTTGATTTTTTTTCATGACTTCTCGCCTGCGCAGTTAGACTTGTTTACATAGCTGAACGTGCTTTTGTTCAGCAGATGCGTTGAAAACGTCAACGTCCCGCGTATTTTACAAGTATTTTCAACGGCGACGACATTTGCGCCATATTACCGGCTGCGTCATATTACCGGCTTTCACGATAAATGTTAATCAAAATAAACGTTCGGATCTGAACATTTCAGCTGACCATATGACAGAAAGTAAACATAGCCATTTCAGACAGATATTTATGAACGGATCAATATTTCATTGGACCATGCTGAGTGTATTACACAGGGACACACTGCTTATTTAGTGTTACATTTGGTCTTTGATTGTGCGATGACGGGTCATGTTAGGGCTCAGTTACAAGTAGGTCTTAGGTTTTTCATAATTTCTCTCAACCAGTGGACTGATTCAATAATTGCCCCATGTTCTGCTTTGTCGTATCTTTAATGGTCTTTTGTACTTGTACTCAGGCTTTTGCAAAGTCGGTGATCACATATGTCTACGGTTTAAACTAATACATTTTAAACATGACCATATTTGCGTTTTGCAAAGTGTGCCCGTGTTTATAACTACGTAAGTAAGATATCCGTCAGATGGGGAGATATTCTTTTGACGCGCCAGAAAATAGTTCAAAGTCCCCAGTGGTGTTTTACCACTGAAAACGATAAATGATACATATTTTTCCATGATGTAGAGTTCTGTTTTTATGGCTGAATTCTTGAATGCGGATTTTCATGGTAAACTTTATTTTTACTTTTGTCAGATAATTTTAATTCAGGAGAGTTCTTTCACAGCTGATACAACTCCTTTTACAACTTTTGTATTAAAGAAACTGTTTAAAAGAGAGTAAACCCTCAAAGTACTCTCCTTTGCACTTTATACACAATTTCGGATGTTGTATCAACAGTTCAAAACTATTTTGATTAATTTCATGAGATACACTGTAAAGGCACTAAACCTATGACTTTTCTAGATGTCTATCTTAGCCCTGACAAAAAGATTTTACTTCAAAATCTAAAAAAGAGATGGAGCTAGATCTTTTTTGTATTTCAGCACATTAACCTTTTCGTTTTATAGAAATAGAATTAGAAGGTTTGCATTACGTAAACTGCGTTGCCATGTGTACGGTGTAATAATATCTTTTTCCTTATACACGAGGGCTCAGACATTAAAGGTGGGGAACAATTGGAGCACTACCAAAACTATTACGCGCCTGCGTAACACTTTTTTCATAATCATGGTACATCCGAAGCAGACACTTATCATGTAGTAGAGGTAAAACATGTTTCAGCGAGTTTAACAGAACATCATTTCTCAACTGCTAAAATACACATGATGATAGTACTGGAATTGCATGGCTGTCAACAGCACTCGAGGGGAATTCTGCAGTTGTCAAAAAAATTCGCTCCATATACAAAATACAAATTCTTGTAAACATCTACCTTGAAAATCATCTCATATTTTACTATTTCTGCAACTTTCCTGTCAAATACGCATGCAATATTTTTTGCGCAGTGAACGCTGGTACCAGCTAGTTATCATGTTCACTACGCGATAATTATTGATAGTATATAGCCGGAAGCCACAATTTACTTAGCCAAAAGATTTTGTAAATGGAGTAAACATTTTGAATATTGCAAAAGTTACTGGGATATTGTTGACAGTTGTACTAGATTCTATCATGAATATCATCGTGAAACAAATTGTACTGTATTAAAAGTCACCAAAATACATGGGAACGTTGCAAAAATTTTAAATCATGAGAAAACTTTCAAGGTAGATGTACGAGCAATTTCTGGCGAACATTTTTATCTTGATTGCGTTTTAGCCAGTTGATAATTTTTTTCAGTCTAGATTCCTCTGTTATGCAATGGCAATGAAAATGGTAATACAAGTGCATAGTAGTTGGGAGATGGGGATAGGGGATGGCAAATATTCCTCAACCCAGCAAATTGTGTACAATATTTTTAACTTCATTAAATTTCGTCAAGTGGACTCCGGATAAAAACAAACCAGAACGATGTATTTCTGCCGAGCAATCGGTCTAAACGTTCTTTAGGTTTTGCTTTACTTTGTTTGGTTTTATCGATTGTAGACGACCACCACCATCTTGTCTGTCTTCAAGTACTCTTCTTTCCAATAACGGTGTTCTATGACACCTCATTTTTTCACAAATATCTCTAACATCTTTATAAATAGACTCTGCCATCAAACTAAGTTTATTTCTATCTTTGATGTAAGCTTTGAATTTGGTCACATGTGCTTAACATTTTCCCGCATCCCGCCATGATTTCATAAAGAGTAACGCCTAGACGTATTTTCATCAAGTGTGTCAACTAGACGGTAAATTTGTGTTTAAAAAATGCATTTGAAAAAGAATAAGATATATATCAAAATATTTTCTACAATGTGGGATTTGATTAAACCCTAATTTTTCAAAACTTTAGAATGTACTTAGAAAACTCGACTGTGTGCTCGATTTTTTGCTCTACAGATGTATATGAAAAATTTTGGCCTATCAAACGTTTCCCTGATGGAAGTCGATGGGAAAATCACAATTTTCAAAATATTTTCGCCAATAGAATTTTTCTACAATGCAGACTTTCATGAAACTTCTCACAGTCGTTAATAAACAAATGGCCTATAATATTGCGAAATTAAATGTGTGGGTTCGTGTGCTCGTTTTGATATATTTGCCATATGTGCTTCTTTTCGAGATATTTGACAAATGATTTTAAAACATAAAAACACGCATTTCGGGCTGATTTTCAGACCTAACTTAAATGATTTTAATAACATGTTAGACATTTTGATATCATATATCATCTTGAAAAAGGTAGAAACGTTGCCTTTGAAATATTACCTAGCTCTAAGTCACAATTTCAAAAAAAAAGTTTTTCTTTGCCGTACGCCGAAACTAGGCTTTATTCTACATTTTTCGAATAAATGGCGTAACGCCATTACTTACGATTTATCAAACGTGCAGAACTACCTTAAACATTGTATATAAAAACAGCAGATATCCCGTCCTTATTCACTTGGTGAGTCTACCTAAAAAGAAATGTAGCTATATAACACGATACACACTGCATCAGTGTAATTATCCTTTCCTAAATTTTGTATATTTCATTGAGTTACTAATGAAAACATTATCGATTGAAGTGGGATGGTTTCTCTTATTTCTACATTAATTTTGTTATTTTTTCAGATTGAATGATAAACCTAGGAAATAGTGAGCAATCATATAGTTCGTTCGCTAAAAGGTGAACTGATTTAGAAAATACTATTCCTCCCTAGTTGCCTTTTCCGCAATTTAGATCCTGCTATGAGCCCTCGTTACAAGATACCGAACTGACATATGTGCTTTAGTTTCACACTGATAAAAGAATTAAGCTAGAAGAGATATGCTATGGACAACTCTTTCAATTTTTCGCTATCATAAAACTTTTTTACGCTTATTCTATCAAAGGTCATGTATTGTTGGTGACCAAGAAAACCAGAAAATATTTGATAATGAACATCGCATGAGAACTCTTATAGAAAGAAAACGGAGATTGTTAAAAATCAAGTAAATTATCCAAATGGCAAGGCCACGTTGAACAAGAGCTGTCGCACGACAGCGCGCTCGACTATTCGAAGAATAGATTGAAGAATGGGGCCAAAATATTACCACAGATGTTCGATAAAAGAAAAAAAATAGATTAGTCAAACCATGTTCCTGTATTTGTGGAAGTCATGATGATAAACAAGCGTCAAAGTTTAAAAGCCATATGTCAAATAATTTTGACAAAACATGGAATTGTACAAAACAGAACAGAACATAACCAATTTCCACGTCCAAAAGGGTAATAATTCAGCCAAAATAGATGACAGAGTTATGTACTATTGCCTACAGATAGAGACTGTAACACTGAACAAGTGATAAAAGTTTCAAAGCTATATGTCAAACATTTTACACAAAATATGAACTGGTACGAAAAACTTAACCAAGATTTCTAAGTCAAAAGCGGCCATAATTCACCAAAACTCCTTGATGGAGTTATGTACTCTTGCCTATAACTGGACATGATAATGGAAAACAAGTGTTGAAAGTTTCAAAGCTTTATCTCAAAAGACTTTGTCAAAATGTGGACTGGTACGAAAAACTTAACCAAGGTGTGACGCCGACGCCGTGGTGAGTAGAACAGCTCTACTTATTCTTCGAATAATCGAGCTAAAAAGAATACAGCTTCCCCAAGGCGTATTATAGATAATTGCTATTGTTAATATAGCATTTAAAGCTGATAGTATCCTTTTCACATTGCTTAAGTATGTGATTATACTAAATGTTGGTCGTAGCATTTCGAATATACAATATAAGGACACGGACAGAATGCTTATCCTTAGTGAAGTATTGTCAGTGGATGACAATTAATTCCATAAATTACAGTAATTATGGTATTTGACAGATGTGGCATTTAGAATTATTTTACAAAAATGTATAATTATGAATAAACATGGTGTAAATGTTGGAAGCTTGTAATTAGCTTTATTGATAGTCCACGAATAAAAGCCGTTTATGTTTTCTTGTTTAAAAAGGGTATTACGCTTGGGTCTAATAATGGCTTACCCTCTTTTAGTACAGTAAGAATACCCCTGGTGTTTCTCCATGCTGACACCTATGATGGAGGGCGGTCATGCGCAATGTAGGTACAGTTTATGGACATGACTTTCTTTAACATAACCAAACATACACTGCTAATGGTGTCGTCTCGGCTATTCCGATTAGAACAGAGGGTTTTAGTGCAATAGGATTTGTTTATATCCATGCGAATATGCTAAAAAGAAACTTCAACTGAAAACATGATAACACGACCATTAATATAATTTGCGTTAACATGAACGCGGAACTGGACATTTTGCTTTAAATGTTTAAAAAAACGAATTTTATCTAAGTATATAATGTGTCGCTTACACGCATGGGTATAATAGATAACATATTACTTTAAATCATTGCAACTAAACATAATAAACAACGTCGTTATGCTGCACTATTTTATTATATTAAGTTAAATTTTAAATGCATAATAGATTTAATCGCCAAAATATTCGGCAATTTGATGTGATAGGATTTGACTGTCAAAAAGTAGGTTAATGGTGGTACTTTAGTAGAAATGCTGAATCTTCCTACTGGCATCTCATCATCTGAAACAGATTTTGTAGACAAAAGTGGAAATGTCAAAACAAGGCACTTGTCTTAATCAGTCAGCTTAAACGTTTTATGTATTTAGCTAGCAAATGATTCATTCTAGGATCATTATAATATAAAATGCATTACGACTCGGTAAAATATCTGGGATATTAGCAACTATTAAAGCGTCGTAACCAACACGCGTTAAGAGAATAAAAACGACGATTTTCCTTCTAAAGGGTTAACTTCGTCATAGGTCTTGATGAAAACAAATAATTTTCTTTTGCACAAATCACGGATAATAACCTAATAATAAAAGTTCATGAATG
Source organism: Mercenaria mercenaria (assembly GCF_021730395.1). Classification (NCBI taxonomy): domain Eukaryota; kingdom Metazoa; phylum Mollusca; class Bivalvia; order Venerida; family Veneridae; genus Mercenaria; species Mercenaria mercenaria. The sequence continues at coordinate 58,225,547 of NC_069372.1, forward strand.
TTTCAAAAATCTGCGCTCACCATTAATTCACTTACTTTCAATTGTTCAACTTCATTTTCGTTGATACGAAAAGCAAGACCATATGAAGCGGAAATTTTGAGCCAGCCTGTAAGTAAGATATCCTGCCACGAAGATCCACATTGTCTCACATAATCCATATGGCTGAGTAGTTCTCCAATTACACATTTGAAGATGCCTGAGACAGCCCTATAAGGTAAAAATATAACATCTTTTAGATATTAAACTCTTGAAACTAAATTTTCTCCAATAGTTGATGCAATTGTAGTGATATCGAAACAATTAGATATAACTCCTAAATTTGCAATTTGTTAACAGAGTATTGGACCAAATAAGGTTGAGATAAAGAGAAATGTCGGAAACCAAGATAATACGGATGCCATCTGGACACGTTCATTTGATGTTCTTTACAACTGGTATTTATGTAATGACAACGCAGTATATAAGAATGCATCATTTTTTGCCCCGAGGCACGTGTACCTATCTATACTAGCTAATGGGTGCAAATCCAAAAAGAACCCGTATATTACAGAAATATTTTGAATCAAATGGTTGTACCATGCTTATTTTTGCACTGTCAAAACTGAAAAAGCAATATAGACGGACACGATTCAAAAAATGAACTGTACAAATTAAAAACATCGCTTCAAGCGAAGTAAATGCAAATTGAAGCTAACATGGAGATTCAGGCCAAATATGCTGAATTGTCTAATTTGGAATACTTTGTGTTTCCCATTAGTAACTTCTACTCAGCAGCTAGACGGATGGAAATCGCTGATTAGATAAATATATGAATACTGACAGGGTGAGCTTTTATGGTCGCCCTTCGCCCTTCGTTGGTCGTCCGTCATCCTTCCGTCCGTCCACAATTTCAGGTGAACACGATAGAGACCATAGTTTGTAAGCAATTTTGATCAAACAAAACTTGTATTGGTATGATATCTCGGTTACTTCTGAAAACTGTCATGGGTTCTAGAGTTATTGCCCTTTAAATGGCCAGAATTTGCTATTGTGCGAGCGTCAACAATTTCTTGTCTGTACGATAGTGGTTTCATTTATGAATTAATTTAACCAAACTTGCACACAGCTTGTATCACCATAAGATCTTGGTTCCTTTCCCATTATAGGTTCCAGAGTTATGGCCCCCGAACGGGCCAAAAGTAGCTATTTTGACCTTGTCTGCACAATAGCAGCTTTATTTATGACTTTATTTTAACCGAACTTGCACACAACTTGTATCACCATACGATCTTGGTTCCTTTCTTGAATTGGCCAAATTCCATTATGGGTTCCAGAGTGATGGCCCTGAAAGTACCAGAATTAGCTGTTTTGACCTTGTCTGCATAATAGCAGCTTCATTTATGATTTGAATTTAATCAAACTTGCACAAAACTTGTGTCACCATAAGATCTTGGTTCCTTTTTTGAACTGGCCAGATTCCATTATGATTAAAAGAGTTATGGCCCCTGATAGGGCTAGAATTAGCTATGTTGACCTTGTCTGCATAATAGCAGCTTCATTTATGACTTCAATTTATTCAAATTTGCATAAAACTTGCGTCACCATAAGATCTTGGTTCTTTCATTGAATCAGCCAGATCCCATAATTGGTTCTAGAGTTATGGCCCCTGAAAGAGCCAGAATAAACTATTGTGACCTTGTCTGCACAATAGCAGCTTCATTTATGGTTTAATTTTTACCAAACTTGCACACAACTTGTATCACCATAAGATCTCGATTCCTTTTTTAACGCCCGAAAGGACGTATTATGTTATCGCCTCGGTGTCCGTCTGTCTTTTGGTTGGCAATTTCCCTTCCGCTCTGTAACTCTTGAATCCCTTGAACGATTTCAAAGAAACTTGACACGAATGTTCACCTCATCAAAACGACGTGCAGAGCGCATGTTTCGGATGGCTCACTTCAAGGACAAGGTCACTCTTAAGGGTCAAAAGTCATATGACTTTGTTTTGTGTGTGTATTGCTCTGCATTTGCGTTGCATTGCAGTGCTCTTGTTTTTATTTGGTAGATTATTCTTTTCTTCATTTACAATATTTTTTTAATTACTTTCCCTTTGATGTTACTATAAATAGCTTATTTAGTAACTTTTTTATTATTGGCCGTGAGAAAAAACCGAGACCACTTTTCTGTGGTACAACATGGATGGTACCTCCAACTTTTAGGTGTATTTTGACATATCTATACCTTGTAAGATTTTTTTTTCTTTGTGGTTAAATTTCCCTTTGTTGTTCCTGTCCTTTGAACTATTGGCTATAAAGAAAACTGATTACAAAACAATTTTACACAAGACTAGTGTCCCTTGGGTGACCCTCTACTCTATTCCTTCAGATAATTTTGATTCAGCAAAAAGCATGGACCCAAGGGGTTTTGCTTATTTTCCCTATATGCTTATATAGAACTTTGAAAATCTTTTTGTCAGAAATTGCTGGTCCTTTTTTCAAAATAATTTTACACAAATGTTTCTTGGGTGACCCTCTACCAAATTCCTTCAAATAACTTTGATTCATTGAAAAAGTGACCGCCTGGTGAGGGGCTCATTTTCCCATTTGGCTATACAGAAAACTTCTTGTATGAAACTACTGGCCTGAGTTGAAAATTATTTTATTTGATGTAACTTTAAGAAAATTTCAACTATATTTTCTCATAATTCTTTTGATTGATCTTAATTATGATTTTTGCATCATGACCTTCTTGTCATTAAGTGCAATGATAACAGGTGAGCGATATAGGGTCATTATGGCCCTCTTGTTTAATATAATGGAACATAAAACACGTACTCTCTGGCCACCTCAGAAACATCCGTCAGAGATGTTGCATTTGTATCAGCCGTCTGATATCTTTGTACACATGCTAAGAAAGACTTTTTAAATACATGGTCACAAGACATGTTGTAGCTGTACTGGTTCTGTAATACTAACAACATTATTAATGAGTTTGTTATCAAATACTTCAAGAAGGAAAAAGGAACTCTGTATTCATTGTTTCTTGCAGTTCCATAATTAAATAACTACATACTGACGAAATCCAGATGTCTGGCTGAATAAAAGGTAGTCTTTCATTTAATAAAGATGTCATGGGATTCAAATTTGAATGGATGCCCGCTTAGCTCAGTAGGTAGAGCGTTGGTCAACGGATCGCGGGCTCGTGAGTTCGATACTCGGACGGGGCGTATGTTCTCCGTAACTATTTGATAAATCGACATTGTGTAGGGATTCATGTAGGGAAGTTAGCAGGTACTTGCGGAGAACAAGTTTGTACTGGTACAGAATCCAGGAACACTGGTTAGGTTAACTGCCCGCCGTTGCATGACTAAAATACTGTTTTAAAACGGCATGAAACCCGAAACATACAAAACAAATCAAATTGGGATGCTTGCTATCAATAACCTGAAAGGACTGAAAATATGTACATGAGACAAATATACAAGCATGCATTCACACAGAGGCGTTACACAATACGTTATTTATATCTGTATATGAAACTACTAGCTTAAATTTGACAATGTGATTTTCGAAAACTGATGTGCTTTATGCCTAAGTGATCCCTTTACGGAAGCGTCAGTTGTCAATTTCAATTTGAATAAAGTGACGACAGAAAGTCTGTACAGGGCTTTATGCTAATTCCTGTGGCATTTATAAATTCTTGTCGGTTGATTATTAATTAAGGCGTTAATCTAACCTAACTTTGTTTCTCGACAATTTATCACTGTCGGTATTATATACGGAAATTTGCAATCAATCACCGAGTTTCATTTACATTTCACTACACCTCATTAATCATAACCGTGCTAAATTTTCTATACAGAACAGCGGATAGGATTAGTCTGTGGGCGTATAACTACGGAGCAGTACGTCTTAGTACGGGAAAAATGGAGAGAAACAGGAAACAAACAAAACAATACAGGACGCGAATAAATACGAATAGGTACGATGTACTACGTTGAATTACGTTTTACTGCGCCTTGCAACTTGCCAAGCGCACGAACGGGTCTGCGGTAAACTACGTTGAACTATGCTTAAGTACGAGCAGCCTCGGATAACTACGTTCAGCTACGGCGAGGTACGTAACAGCACGGATAACTACGTTTAAGCACGTTTAACTACGGATGAATAAGTTTCAGCCAAGTTGGACTAAAGTCACGCTCAAATGGCTACGGTTCGCTCAAACTTGCAAGTTTGGAATAAGTTTTGAATACGTTTTGACCACGTTTTGGTACGGATTAATACGAATGACTACTTTTAGGTACGGCTCAGGTACGGATCGATACGGATTACTACGTTTCTGTCCGTAGCTAGACGTAGCTATCCGCGCCGTATGTGTGACTTGGGTATAAAAGAGTGCGTACAAAGAAAATGATACTGACTGACTGGCGAACGAATGTACAGGCTGATCTTGATCTGCACAGGTCGCAAGGCAGAATCAATCGTGTCAAGAATAGTAAGGGTTACCAGACTCATACTGAATCTTCTATCTCTCTATTGTTTTGCTTAGTTGCATTTTATGGCCCCCAGTGACCTTTTCATAGCTTTCTCGTCAGAAAACTCAAATACTTTTTTCGAATCAACACATGATATTACTGGCATAAGTATTACGTATAAAAACTGAATTTTGTATAAGTAAATATTTTATTCTTAATATTGTCCGAGCTCCTATTAGCACGGCTTGTAAATCCTAAAATATGGCAATACCTTGCAAACTTTTGTAGATACATAAGCTAATATAAAAAAGTACTAAAAGATAATTTCTGGATATGGAACACTCGAATCAGTCAACCATGAAAACTGGGACAGACTGTTTTATGACGTCTTCATTAGGACATTTGAATTCGTAAAAATAAATATAACATGTTCAGCAACGTATAACATTTTATCTCCCTTTTCTAAATTTCCAATAATCCGGTGACAAAACAATTTAGCTATAAAGAGCTTCTCAAAGTTACATTATTTTATGAAATGTTGAAGAAACGTTACTTTCTGAATAATTTGTATGAAACGGGATAATCATCTAAAACAACGTATCACAAATAGTATACTTTACATTCTTTTTCCAAACAAATACCAACTTTTAATAAAATAGTGTCATAAAAAAAAGAGGGGGAATATGTTCATATTTTTTCATGTCGATTTGAAATTCTTCAGTCTGTAAATGCCTACTTGGGTCATTTTAAACTTGTCCGCTCATACGGGAGAGATGCCCATTTTTTCCACATTCTAAAAATTGTATATTTCTTTCTTGTAGATACGAACCAAAGCTCGTACCTTCATAATAATCAGTATATACGTAGAATATAATTATTCAAATTAAATAGTTCTGTTTACTTTTGCAGAGATATGCTAGTTGATATCAAATGATGAAGAACAATGCAGAGTGGTTAATTCCTCGATTATTTCGCAACAGAGCTAGAAATAAGGAATGGTATATGAAAATATTAAGAGAAGCAGAACCTTTCTAATTGTTAAAAAAATCAAGGAAATGTAGATAAAACTGTAAAGAAAAATATTCCCGTAAAGAATTATTATAGCGATATGTCAGCACCGCTATGTTGCATACATCTGTAAACTCTAAGGCAATATGCACTTAGCAACTATTTTAGCGTAATACTTAGACTTTTTCGAATACCTTCCAAGCTACTACATGCACATATTTTTTTCACTCATTCAGAAAAGTATATTGTTAATAAAATGTCAAAACACTAACTAATTAAAATATGCAATCTAATATACTTTTATCCGCATCACTCAACCCATTTAAAAGCGACCGCACAATAACAAATCAATAAAAGATTTACATATTTTTATTCGCATCAATGCCTCAACCGATTTAGAAGCGACCGCACAATAACAAATCAATAAAAGATTTACATACTTTTATTCGCATCAATGCCTCAACCGATTTAGAAGCGACCGCACAATAACAAATCAATAAAAGATTTACATACTTTTATCCGCATCAATGCCTCAACCCATTTAGAAGCGACCGCACAATAACAAATCAATAAAAGATTTACATACTTTTATTCGCATCAATGCCTCAACCGATTTAGAGGCGACCGCACAATAACAAATCAATAAAAGATTTACATACTTTTATTCGCATCAATGCCTCAACTCATTTAGAAGCGACCGCACAATAACAAATCAATAACAGGTTTACATTATTTAAGTGACTAGCTCACATTATATTGTACATCGGAGTGATTTAAAACATTTGACTAGAAGTGCATTTTATAAGTGGCATGTGAGGTAATGTTTTAAAATGAAATATTGCAAGTTGACATCGATAAGGTAAAATATTCGGAGAAAAGGTGGGTGGGGTGTGGGAGGGGGGGGGGGGGGGTAACTCAATCCAAATATATTTTTAACTGATGAATAAAACTGATTATTTGTGTATTTTTGAAACGATTTCCTTACTGAATTTCATTTTTAGGGTGATTTTGATTGTCAGAGATATATTATTTTGTTATAGAAATAAATTTGTAGATACTTGCTTCTCTCAAAGCTATGCTCTTAATAAAATTTGCAAAAAGATCTCTTAAGATTATACTTCTGTATTACTTTGTCAAAACAATGATGTTATTGCAAGTTTCATGGCTGTTTTGTTTAATTATTTCAAAATATATATTGTTATATTTTTTGTGACTTAAACAAACATACGAATTAGGTCGTATAATGAGAAAAATGTATAATTGCTTCAATTTGTTTTATTGAACTTTTTGTACGGCATTAACAATACTTTTGTTTGAACTTTTGCCAACTGTAAATAGCGTTTAAGATATTTGCAAAAATTGGCTGTTGCGTTAAAGCATCGTTAGATGTTTTAGTATCTCGATGTCTTAGAACATGCCTCATAATGTACATTTCACGTAGTTTTTAAAGTCAGGATTCTTTGTTAACAGGAGGGCAATAATAATTTGACAGGCTTCCTTATTAGTATATGCTAAAATTGCTTTAGCATTATAAACGATAAACCTATTTACCATTTATTTGACTTTACGTAAGTTGGAACAATCTAGAGGTCGCTTACAGTTGCGGTATGGTAAATGTGTACGCTACTGGATATGACCAATAGGAAAAGAGCATTGTGACACGACATTATAACGTTTACCATTCTAACAACCGCCGCATTGTTTTAGAGATGTATAACTTCAAAAATATGTAAGATTGGTCTATCTGAATAGTACAAGTAGTAGTTATAAAATATACATCATCATTACGGTCTAGAAATTTATATTTTGGTATGAGATACATGTTTTTTGATAAAGTGCGTGTGGAGACTACCGGCCTCCACAAACTAAACACGCCCATATGTTTTATCTACTCAACCGTGGTCTATTTCTTAATGAAAATGTAAGATGGACATAATCAATTTTCTACTGTACACTACTTTGTACCTTAAAACAATTGCATTTGATGACATGAAATAAATAGTCCTACTGCAGTTAGTTTGCTTTTCCAAAATAGGGCTAAAAGATATTGGATTTAAGATTGTTTACAGACGTCGCGTCGTCATTCTGTTAGATTACATTTGACAATAGTCATAAGACAATTTCATGATGATGATTGCTAGTATGTTTGCTGTTCCAATAGTTGCCATAACTTGAAAGATATATCGTAAAAAAACGTCAAAGTATACAAAATTGAATCAGTGTACTAAACAATATTAAAGAAAGACCTAACAAAAATGTATCCATATGATATAAAAAGCGGCTTAGCAGTTTCCATTTTGGTATGTTAAAAATGGGTGCGTTTGAAATATATTCGGGCACATTCTGTGTTGGTTTATAATTTGATTTGTCATCTGAATACAAATCTTGTATTACGGTAGTTTGCAAAAATATACAGACTTCAGTGGTGTTAAGGACATAATATACACACATCATGCGGTTACAAAGAGTAAAATAGTTTTGCTAGATTTAAAGATACATTGCACTTAAAAATTATACACATGTCTTTATATAAATCATTTTGTTAAAAATATCGCATTTTAATAAGATATATAAAACATATATCTCATTTAGTGACTTGCACTGCAACTACACATGTTTGTAAAACATGTATATATAATAATATAGATATAATAATGTTTGTAATTTTCTATGAAAGGATCCCGTCAGTTATTTTTTTTTGTGACCAAGAACCTTAAATTTAAATACATGTACATGTACGTTTGCGCCCGGATATTCGTAACTAACCAATACAATAACATATAAATCACAGTAATGCAACAAATATGCACAATATATTTCCATGTACCGCTTACCTCCCTTTTAATCGAGTTAATTAATGTTTGTTTTTGGTTTTTTTGTTGTTGTTGTTTTTTTTCAGAAAAATGATATATAAGATCGCGGATAATGTCACGAAACTGTAAAGAGGATTGTCTAAATGGTTTTGTATTGAAAAATGAATATCATTTTACATACATTGTACGGTAATTTTGATAAAAAGGAAGGATGAATATTTTTGTCATTTTCTGAAATTATGATTTATTTATATTGTTTCAAATTTGCATTCCTGTAAAGATAAACTATATAACATTTATATATATATAACTACTAAGAGCGTTTTAATCAAAGTAACGGAAGTCGTTGTGCATGAATTATCTTGAGAGTTAACATGATTTTGTTACTAAAAATAGAAACATATTAACACAAAACACTTTAATTCCAAAAATCCTTAGTTTCTATTTAAAACTGAGCGCAAAATGACGATTTAAAACGTAATTTGCTGAAAATTTACATAATATGAGTAGTCTGCCCCTGGCAAGATGAGGTGCAAAAACTCCGTGTTCCTATCCAGATTTCTATTTGACATTCCCTTCAATTGTTTTAATTATTCATGGCTTGTCTCTACTAAAAAGTGCATGATCAAGTGACTTATAAGCGTAGCTATATCAGCAACGCCTTCGAAAACTCAAAGAAATGCGTTCTGATATTTAAACAGATAGATATTAATGTCAACACAGGGGGATGTTGTGGAAACTCGTTATTTCAGATTTGGTCCTGTTTCGAGCCCTAAGTGACAGATATAATAGGGTTATTATAACAGTAGCTTGATCTGGGATGCAGTATTCGGCTCGAGTGGATTTTGCCAGATCGGATCTCACGAGGCGCGCAAGCGCCGAGTGTGATCCGACCTTGCAAAATCCACGAGAGCCGAATACAAAGTCCCAGATCTAGCTACTGTTATAATGACCCTTTTATTATATACCTTTACCATTTTGATTCTTGTTTTGTTCTTGAACGAAATCTTCAATATTTATCGATATTAAAGGAACTTAGTGAAGTTTTTATGTGCGCTATTTATAGAAATGTGTCGGGTCATGCATATTAATAAAAAATAGTCCGGCAGCATACAATACTGAAGGTACAATACGGAATTCAAAAGGTACAATACGGAATTTGTGTCTGTCTGTTCATATTTAATTGTGAAATACAAGCCGATTTTTTACAGAATTTATATAGGTATATAATAAAATAAAATCTGAAAAAAGGATCCTCTGGAAGCATACAGTGCAAATAAGCAAAACAATAGCAGAGTCGTTTTGATTGAGTCTGTTTCAAGAGAGGAATGGACAATGCAATACACTTCTCAAGCCCACGTATGAACAGTGCAATACACCTCTCAAGCCCAAGTATGGACAGTGCAATACACCTCTCAAGCCCAAGTATGGACAGTGCAATACACCTCTTAAGCCCAAGTAGGACCAGAAAATATATCAGATTTACAATCGCCACACGTCATTAAAAGATGGTTGTTCCGATAGTTAATAAAATCTGTCAAAAGATCCTTCGGAATCATAAACTGCAAGCAAGCAAAATAACAGCAGTCTCGGATTTACTGAGACTGTTCATGAGAGGTAATGGAAAGTGTTACACCTCTCACGTCCACGAGCACCAGTGGCGTTCTATTGCATAGATATTGAATGGACTCTATAATCCCAAAAGACCAGAAAATATAACAAAATGAATCCAAAGGCCACATGTTAGCACAATTTGTATTGGTCACATATTAACAACATTTGATAAATTGTTAGGTTCTATAACATGGCTTCTGCAAAACAAATGTTTTCTAAATATTACGTAGCCGATACACTATATGCCTACATAGAGTTGGAAAGATGAACATATAAATATATTTCAAACATACTTAGGCTGAGTGTGATTAAGAATTCATGTGTCCTTTAAGGTAGTTATGCACGCTAGAATCAAAGGTTTTTTCTACATTGTCCAACTGGATTAAACCCTGATGTTTAAGCCTTCAGGATATAGTAAGAATAGTTAGCAAATAACAATGAAACGTTTAAGGTACGCTTAACAAATTGAATTACACACTTTCCATTAAGGGGCAAAACTACTTAAAGCACAAAAATGTTGTAAACTTACTTATTTTTAGCCAGTCTGATGGCTGGTCACCATCGCAAAAAAGCGCCCATCTTTCACTGAGTAATTCCTTTAACTTTGTTTCTTCATCCTCACAGACACGTTTAGCAGTGCAATTAGCACATTTCATGTAAGATTCATAATTACTGCAATATTAGAAATGGAAATATAGCTCAGTTACAAGAAGTTTTATTACAGGGAATGGGCTTTTCAAACTTGGTAGGCTATTTTTCGTTTCGAAACTTTTGCTTTGAAATAATACTATTGTAAAGATGTTACCTACACAAGAAGATTTAAGGGAAATATCTCTGAACTGACCAATAAACGGGAGCCAACATAAAAGCAGTGATCAATGTGATCAAGGTAAAATGAAAACTATTTAGGCCCTTTTCCTAACAACTGGTAAAAATGGAACATACACACGTTTTGCATAACTAACACTTAAAGGTTGTTTGAATTGATAACGCTGCATCAAAATTAATAATGCATCAATTTCATTGAAGAAGTTTCATGACATAAAAAGAATTATTTCTCCAGATATTTAAAATTTGGCCATTTAGCTAGAGGTACTTCCTGTCAAACAGAATAATATATTGAAACAAAATTTTGTACACTATATAATTATATATTCAACAAGACAAAGAGAAAAAGCAAAAAATAAAATAAATAAGTAAACTGGTATCAATATTTGTTACTTTTTATATAGAATGTTGTTATATTCATCATTTCATTTTATTGTTGTGAAAGTGTTCTATTTGACTGTTTTACTCATTTTGAAGTTCAGGAACTGAATGACACAAAAGGCCGCTATTATGAAATGAAAGTTAAAGTTAAACAAACCGTAGGGTCCCGTTATTGTAGTAAATTATATATACACAAGGACCCTTAAGAGCCAGACTTTTAACCTACAAAATATTTCGTAACTGTTTACAATAATTTTCTTTGTGTGCCTCACATTTAGGATTATATCTAGACAATTACAACAACTTATAATCGCCTGCTTTTTAAATTTTGTTTAATTTATGATATTCCTTAAGCTCAAATAGAGACAAAAATCAAAGTGAAAACCACTGTACAGAGATCATTTTACAAATAATTTTGATGAAAGAAACCTCCATGTATTGATAAACAATTATAAAACACAGAATGAAACTAGGGCGGCTCAGGTATAAGGATCTAATTGGACAGAAATATAGCTCCAACAACACAGAAAAAAATATGGCCGAGTCCCGTGAAACTGTTTTAAATTATGCTCTCTATATTAAAAAATAATCATGGATCAGAAGTAAAAACATAAAATTGAAAAAACAGTTTATCTTACTGGAAAATGGAAATATGAAGAAGAAACAATTTGACCCTAGTGCGGCTTTAACCTACGCCCTTCTGAAATGTAAGTGGTAGGAATTGAATACTCGTCAAAAGTAGGTACACTATGACAGGACCACTTCTACATTTTTATTTTTAGGGATGAAAAGGAAGGACCAAACGCGATAAAATGTTGAAGAATTAAAGATGTATCGGGCTTAACAAGATACGAAGATATGAAGTATGGTGCCCTGTTCGAACTATTGTAAGTTTCGCTAATTAAACGCGATATTCATCGCTTCTCTCCAGGTGAGGAAGTACATGTAGAGTCTAGTTGAGAAATTTAACCATCATATTGATGAATATTGTCTTAAGTTCGCAAGGGGAGTGAAGATACAAGCAAAATAAAACAACATGCGAAATTGCAGCTAAATTCCTCGTGTGTTTAGTCCTAGATATAGCATCGATACCACAAAGCAATCGCCGCCATCCACCAAAATTGCGTTAGTTTTTTAAATATCACCAGTCCACAGCGATATCTATCTGTAGCCCTAAAAATAAAGCTAATATTTTTTTTTCTGTTCAATAAATAAAACTACTAGTTTTAAACCCCGCGAAAACTGTCAAATTTAAGTGGTCCCAAACAGGACACCGTACGGGAATGCAATTTCGTCCTTCTTCCTTTAACCTTATTTCGTGTATATGAACATTCTTAAACACCCCTACTGATATAGGTCATTTCGTTGGAATTTAGAAATGTACGTAGTAAACACATAAATAGTAAGGCGAACAAAAAGAAATATTTATGTGAAAAAGTGATTCTAGAAAGAATGTATGTACCAAAAAAAAAACTGTAAGAAATGACCCTGAAGCATTAATAACGCTACTACTTAACACGAAAATGAATAAATGTAGCTGTACAAAATCAAACAGTCCTAATTTATAACGGTACTCAGATAAAAATTTTAATTTGGTACATTTTACCTGTCTTTTCAGAGCAAAAGATGTTTTTTATCAAAGAAACGTAACTGAAACACACATAAATCAGAAATGAGATGCACTATGAGAAAAGGAACAAAATGCGTTTGCGACCAGCATCTGCGCAGTCTGGTCAGGATCGATGAGAGAAACCATTAGCGAACAGCATGTATCCTGACCAGACTGCGCGGAAGCGCAGGCTGATCTGGATCCATGCTGGTCACAAACGCACTATGTTGGTTTTCTCATGGTGCAGCTCATATGTGTAAAATTTTAAATAAATATCTCCTCTCTCGAAGCATTTGTAATTATTAAAATGAAAACCTGCAAGTCGAGTATAGTTGCTCGAGAAACGCAGTTGGTCTAATTTCCCCATCACGACCTTGTTCAAAATCTGTGAATATGTCCTCAAGATACAACTCATTTCTGCACGATTCAAAATATTCATTTCCAATCTCTACAATACCACAACCAATTTGATTTCCTGTGCTTCTTATAAACTGGACTGATCCGATGAGTATCATAGACACTGAAACAACATATATACGCTTATTAAATAGTCTACCGGTATATAGTCAAAACTATCTGTCCATTGCATAATGATACTACTACTACTACTACTACTACTACTACAACAACTACTACTACTACTACTACTAATAATAATAATAATAATAATAATGACTTTATTTTACGAGGCAATCATATTTTGCAACCAATTTTACATATGGGCCTCAAGTGCAAGGCAGTGCATCACATAATATTTATTCTCAAAGTTTGCATATTTCATAAAAATACAAATCAAGTATTTTGATTTTATTGGGCTTAGCGTCACGCCGACACTACCTGGGTAAAGCCACTGAAGTTCAGCAAGCCAGGCGGATGGCTACCTCACATGAAAAATTCAATGCTCCGGATGAGTTTGAATCCACATCGGTGATGGGCAAGTGATTTGAAGTCAGCGACCTTAACCATTCGAACAGGGAGGCCCGTCGAAACAAGCGATTTACACGTATATATTTTGAAGATTGTGTTATACATACTACACAAATAAAGAATTGCATTGACAGACATTATAGGCTGGGTATAACAAATTCCATGGATGTATTTTATTTTCTCTTTACATAGAACTAGGAACAATTATATCTTTAAAGTTAAAACATACTATATAATTCAACGCTGACATCAAACTATAAATGATTTCTCGCAAAACAGCCTACACAGTCATATATTTCAGAAATTTTCTGTTCGCTCATAAGTTTCAATAAAGAAAGAAACTTAAAGCATTTTGCGTTAAATACAAAACCCAAGGTATTGTCTTTAAAACTGACAGGGTTATAATTGAAATCCCATAAATTGATAACTAAGTGATAAGGCTCTATTATTCACATAAAAATAAAAAAATTGTATGATTTAAATGAGAACAAGTGAAAAAGAACGAAACCTACTTTTTTACAAAAAAAGCAACTTGTCTGACTGAGATGACAAAAATACATTCTACAATAATCAATGAAATCTAACAGAAGTTTGCATACTAGTATGCATGTGACGAGTCAGCTACTGTAACAGTAAAATCAGAAGAAAGATGAATACAAGTGTGAGCACTCATTTTTTAGTTTATCAATTTCGATGATCATGGTATCGATTCAAATTTGATAACAAATGTTATTTCAATGGCTTTTGTTTCAAGACAACTACTTTTGTCATCAAATACTAAATGATTGCGGATAAAATATTTTTTAGAGAATGCAAAGGAGTAAATGATTTTTAACATGCATTTGTAAACTCTGTCACAAACAATTCACACCACTTCGGGTCAATGATAGTGCAGAGACTGCACATTCAATCGCATATAATCAATGATAACATAAAAATTTCACATTGAACCACTTCGGATCAAAAACGACGCACCGACTTCACATTGAACTATCTGCGGTCAATAACAATAAAAATATTTTACATTGAACCAATCCGGGTCAATAACAAAGCACAACATTCACATGGAACCACTTCGGGTCTTTAATACCGCACACATTCACATTGAACCACTTGAACCACTGAGGGTCCACAATAACGTACAAATTCACATTAAACCACTTCGAGTCAATCAACATTTTCGGTAGAATTAACATGTGCGTGAACACCAGAACAATATCAGAACAAATAAAGTTGGTATTATAAACGTATTCAGTATTTTTGCAAAGTAATACAATATATGACAAAGATACCAGGATTGTTCAGAAAGTTTGTGGAATTTTCGGAATTTTTTTATAGCAACTGTTATTCAAATAATTGGCAGATCTATCTGTGCATTTGACAAACAAAATTAAATTGCAATATGTTTTTAGAAGAAACGCTAAGAGAACTTTTTGGTCAGCAAACGTGATAAATATTGTTGTCAGATATCGTTCGATGATTAACATTATTTTCTCAATATCTGGGGAGTTTCATAGTATCTAAATTTCACGCACTTACCAAAAAAACCATCGTGTAAAAAGATAATCAATTCTGAAATAAAACTTGATTTCCGTACTTACCTAGTATGTGTATGCCAAACATTTCATAAAAATAGAAAACTTCTGTATCGCTAATGTGCGCTTCTTATATTCCTGGAAGTTTCAGACTGGTAACTGAAAACAATGTGTCTACATTTCTAGATTATTTCACTAATTGGTCAATTAACAATAATTATGTGGCATTTATCTTCATTATTCCGGTCGTGTCCAACATATTTTGTAATGTAAAACTGGTTTTTGGTACACTGAAATGCTATTGTCCCGGGATAGTTCATAGAGGTTGTATCAGAAAGGACACCAATACTTTTATAAACCTAGCAGGTTTGCCAATATCCGTAAGTCAACGAGAACAATGTCGCGTGACAGAAATTTAAATACGTGGCTGGTTGGCCGTGATAGAATTTTGTGTAAAGACAGCCGATAAATGCAGACATTTTGCTTTTACCTGCCATTTCTACAAAAAATACATTTCTGTTATCAAGTTACGCCTGTTGTTCAATAATAGTAAAGGCAGTTCACCAGAAATGCGACACGAAAGCGATATTGTTGTGTTTCTAAAAATAGATTTAGCGTGGCTCTTTGTACGGTCCTGTAAGAACAATCTGTATGATAGTCCCCACAGTCAATAACTGACTACGACTGGGAGGCGACCGTCTGGTCGACAATTTGATGTCTAAGTCGCTATTGAAAACACAAATTAGTGTGCAATATTAAAATTAGTACAACTATATTTCAAATTAAAGGTTAAACGATGATAAAACCATATATTTCGGTTAGAACATCAATAATCTAGGCTACTCCTGAACTCGCTAAGAGTAGCACTCGATTTTACATGATGTGGTAGGTTGTTCCAGAGACAATGGTTGCAGGGAAAAAAGGTTCATGAATGTAATAATGTGTGCTAGAGGAGGGAATATGAAGGTTAGGGTCCTTAGGTTATAGTAGGTACTGTTTATCTGCAAAAACAATAGAATGATTGATTTTATATAAAATGATTAGGGATGTGAAATGTCTCATTGTTTCTTAATTTTGCAATTTAAGTACAGTTAAAATTCCTGTGATGCTTGATCTATAGTCAAAGTTGATTAGAGCATATCTGGTTGCAGCCGACCGTACACTTTCTATTGAATATATTAGATTTGTTTAGTCATGGATGCAAAACAGTTGAGCAATATTCCAATTATGGGTGAACATATGTTTTATACGCAGTTTCTTTAATTTTCATATTTCATATTTGTTTGAATCTTTCTTTTTTATTTTTTCATTTATATCCTAATTTCTTCTCACTTATCAGAATTAAACACCATGGACCAATTCTTTTCCTAAAGTAATAATTTATGGAGGTCTTGCAGGAGAGTCTCACAGTCATGCATGACTCTTATAATGAGATAAACTACAGTAACTGTATTATCAGCAAAGAGTCCTACACTGCTTTTAAGTGTGTCTGGCAAGTCACTTGTATGTTAGAAAAAGACAAGGCCTAACGACAGACCCTTGGGGGTAGCCCTGACACCACCAGTAGTATATCTGATTGGTGGCCACAAGTGTCCTGTTTTTTGTTTGTTTTTTTTTTTTTTTTTTCAGGAAATGTTATTGTTCTGTCTTTTTTCTGTCTATTCATAATTAAAATAGCTTGTAGACCAAAAGATTGTGATCGACTTTGTCATACGCTTTGCTAACATCCATTACTTTTAGGTCTGTCTTTTTACCAGCTTCAATGTTATCAAAAATCAGTTAACTTAGATTCACAACTGTGCTTCGAGCAGAAGCCATGCTGGAAGGAATAAAGCAACTTTTATTTTTTAGATGATTCATAATATTTGACACTAAAATTGGAAGCAATGCAAGTAAGAGAATAGGCCTGTAATTCCTTTGCTTCGTGGTCGCTTTTTGTTTATAGGGGCAACGATAATCGTCCACCAGTCTTGTGGATTACTGCCAGTATTGTATTGTTCAAGTAACTGCATTATGTACAAGTACATACTACGTGTATATGTAAAAGTGTCTGACAGGTGCAGACTAGCTAAAGGGATAGATGTTCAGATACCAGGAAATCCGAGAACCAGACCCTAGCTCTTTTCAATAGGCCCTTTGTTCCATTTGAGCAATCTTCACTTATACGGATTGAGCTCCATACATAAGATACAGATGTACTGTAATGATCATTCTTGCATACCAGAGGTCTACCAGAGTTCCCCATATGAACCTCTGATAGATTAGAATGTGTAATGATATATGAATAGTAAATACAACTTTCCCGCATGAAAAGTGAAGCAAGATAATGCATAAGATACAGATATAGATAGATAGATAGATAGATAGATAGATAGATAGATAGACACACTCTAAGTATTGTCAATTATAGTTCCAGTCTTATCAACCGGAATATGAAGGAAAAAGTAAGCTTATTACATAAATTTCAAACAATGTTATGAACTTCAATTAATGACATTTTTATTATTCACTGTTACAATCATTGATGTATTGCGTAAATATCATCTGATGACAACAATATTGCGCACAGACGTAGAATTAGCCTTATTCTTTATTCGAGATCATTCCTGTTGCTGTGCGACTAAAATTAAAGAAAAGTAAAGAAATCGGTTGAATGACATCACTACAATATATTTCAAAACTGCCGTACGAATAGCTACCTGCGAGTTATTTCACTATTCTTGCAGGACCGGACGACTAGCCACTTCATTTAACGTAGTTACGGAAGTATCCGAATGAATGCGGTTGGGTCACTAAAACTGAAAGTAACATTTTTATACCCGTCTCCGCCGGCGAAATCTATCAGTTTACGAGACAAATTATCCAGCCAATGTAATCGGTAACGGATGATTTATGTGTGTGTGTGAAAAATGACCTTCCGATTACATTCGCTAAGGAATCTAATCTGATCAGTATATAAATTTAACAACCAAAAGTAGAATTACTTACATGAGTAATTATGTCTCAGTCTGTACAATCTATTTTTTTCTGTTCTATGTCCGTCAACAAACAGCACACTAGTAGTTGACATTGATAATTCTGTAAAAACGAAAGTTACTTTAAAATTGCGGGAAACAAACAGGCGAGTAATGGATGTAACGCTTTAGATGACAAAAATAATATTTGAATAAGAACAACAGGCACATAAGTCAAGTATTACACGCTACAAAATACTATAGCGCCCTTGAATTTGAAAGAAGCATTGTTTTCCTTTTCTGAATATCCAGTCACCTTTCCATATACTAGAGATGGTACCTACCCAAATAAATCAAAGGGGGATAACTCTGAAATGATCAATAAACTGAAGCCAACATTAAACATTGATCAAAAGTGAAAGAAAAATCAGATAGGTCCTTTTTCAAACAATTTATCAGGCAGACAAGGTATGGCCTACATTTGTTTCAATCCCTTTGTATTCAATATACGATATGTACGCTTTTCTCAGGACTTACACTGACAGTTATTTTGTAAGTTGTAGTGAGGCCCTGATAGAAAGTTTAGTAATGCATGAAGATTATATAAAATAATGCATACATTAAGAAACGTTATTAAGTTTTGATCTTTTAGCCAAGTTGTTTATTTATTGTTCTCAATGCTGATACATTGGTTTACACATTTATGTATCAAAATGTAAAATGTATATATCCAGCAATGAGAAATAACAAAAAAAGTTTAATTGGTAACACAAAAAATCATTGTCGTCAAATATAATTGCAGTTTTAAGTTTTAAGGTAGTGGTTGTAATTACTTCATGTTAAGGTAGCTGACAGGTAATGACTCCATGTAATGTATTTTAAGCAATTCTCAATTTAAACATTCTCTGGAGGGAACTAGCACGATCATTTCCTTTCCTTGAAAAACGAATAAATGCTGAAAAAGCATATGGAGATTACTCTGTTAAATTCCGTTACAGGAATTTACCCTAAACAAACTAAAAGGTGTTTTATTTATTGTTGAAAACAAAGTAATCGGATAATTTCAGATATCAACATTAATTTAAAACTTATACTGTTTACACAACTTGAAAAAAAGGTTTTTGTTGGGGCCTGTATCAACAATTATCACCTGAACTGAGTGCATTCATGAGTGGAAAATATTGATGGTAAAATTGTGTAAGTGTTTGTTTACAATATAAAATCTTTAATAACTTCTTTAAGGTACATTTTTGGTATGGTTTTGGTAAGCTTATAATAAAGAGCATGTCATTCTCTTTCACTCAGATTTTTTTCAAGCGTTTTAGACTCTTGGCTAGTCTTGAAATTTGACTTTATTAAAAGACAAAAGGAAGTTCAGTATAGGCTCTTTCAAAATGTTAAAATTGAGTAAACTTACCTTATACTCAATTGAATTTATTTAGCTGTGGGAGCTTTTGATACAGACTATAATTGGGAAGTCCTAAAATCTTTGAAAAACGGTCAGTACAAGAGTTGTCCATTTTGTCTCAGATATTTTGAGAAAGTCATTTTTTAGATATCAAATATTTCTATTTTTGACATGGAGAAGAGGAAAACCATAAATATATTTAGAAAATTGGTGCACTTAGCTATCATTTCACTCTGAAAGAAACCTATAAAGATGAATCTGAATTTTTTAGATACCATCTCTACATATACCCGAAAATAGTGGTAAAAATGCATCCCTGATCATTCATTTTAAATGGTCGTCAATTTTAATTTTCCAATGACAGTATTTGGCAACAACGCTTAGTACTTTTGCAAAGGCATTGAACTAAGAAATGGTACCGTATGTAAGCCCATACCTCCCATATACATTTGTATCAGCCAACAACTTCTACTGTCCTATCCTTTATAATGAAAAATTGCCGTTTGTCTATGGGTAACGGTCATGGGAAAATGGCTTTTCCATGGAAACGGAAATTCGTATTAGAATTTTTTCCCTACAGAAAAGATTCCCACGAAAATGCGTTCCTACAGGAAAGACTTCCTCTAGGATTGTTTTTCCTAGGAAAAATAGTTCACTGAAATTCTTATAATCAAAACATAAGAACAACATGAAAAACGTTTAATGCCGATTTTTCAGCAGCCCGTCCGCTTAGCCCAAACGAGAGAGCGCAGAGCTACGGATTGCAGGGGCATGAGGCCAGTCCTGGAGCGAGGCGTAATATATAATGTCTTTCGTTAACTGCATGCCGTTACACAACTGAAATAATGTTGAAGAAGCTGCTGAATTCAAAAACAAGTAGGAGAAGACAGACATGCTGCCATATGATATAATCATTGTGTGCACTATGCTAACGCTTCATACTGACGCACTGAAGTAGTGACGTCACGCTCTATGTAAAAATGATGACATTGTCGTTTTGGAAATATAACACGGTCCACAAAGCCGGACAAGTAATATTTTAATGACAGTAATTCATTACTACTAATTAACTTATATCCGTTGACTGCTTTCTGCTGTGCTAATGGGTCCATAAATTCTTCTCTTATAATTCTGTCTTTTTCAATAGAACCAGCAAGACAACAGAAATGTCTAGCTGTCCTGTTACAGGACTTAATCAAGCCTTTCCTAGTGGGCGTAAGGGGTGTTGAACTTTCCACTTTCCATTATTTCTGATAAATAGACTCAACCAAACCTAGTATTTTATTATTTTGCTTGGTGTCAGTCTATGTTTTCAAATTATCTTCACATAGATTCTTTTATTAGATTTTTAATCTTGCACCAACTGACTAAGGATTTTCTAGGTGTCTGGTAATTTTCATGAATAGTGTAATGAATTAATTTGATTTATCGTATTGTCTCTGGCCAATATAACAATATTTACCTGTACCCAAATACTAACCTAAAACTGTACATATTTGTAGTTGGTGATTTAGATACAGGGGCAGCTAAGGAACTTATCAACTTTGAAATACGTGCAATGTTGTATCTAATACAATATTTCAACTGATAAATAAATGGATTACCGAACGATTACAAAGCCCCATTAGGATTGGCTTAACCACTGGTGACCAGATGCTAGAACGCAGGCAAGGCGCCTAGTTATTTCCTAAAATAATATAACATTTGAGCCTGTATCTCTATCCTTATATTTCCTCATCCCCATCCACCACGTGTCTAATATTTCTGGATCCTAGCCTTATTTGTGTTAATAATCTTGTTATTATTATAATTTTGGTAATTATATGATTATTTTATATTGTGTGTTAAGTTGTTCAAAGGTTGCATACATGAAATAAAGTGTACCGTACTTTCAGTATATTTATGTTCATACATACGTAAGTGTGCACAAAAATAACGCAGTCGTGCTAATAATAGTAAAATGAATAAAGGCTATAAACAAAAGAAAAATAAATAGTATAAACAAATAAAGAAATACATAAAGCACAATACAACACTTCTTGTTATTTGCTGGGCATAAACTATTGAGGCGTGTTATGCTGGATTTAAAAATTATATATCTATTAACATTTTTTGGCAATGATATAGAATTCTGTTTTTATGGCTGAATTCTTGAATGTAGATTTTCCTGGTAAACTTTTATCTTTACGTTTTTTGTCAGATTTATGAGAGCTCTTTCAAAACTAAAGTAACTCTTTTTATAACTTTATTTTATCAAACAAACAGTTTGCAACATTATAAAGTTTTTAAGTGTAAGTGCTCTTCTGTGCACTTAATACACCATTTAAGACGCTGAATCAACAATCTAAAACACTTTAAATTTGGTTAATTTCAAGAGATACACTAAAAGGCACCAAACCTATGACTTTCCTAGCCCTGACAAAAAGTCTGTAATATATAAAAAAAGAAAATTTTTGACATTTGCAAAGTTCTTGCTAATTTTGATGACAGCAGTACTAAATTCTCTGAAGAAACAATTGTACTGTCTTCAATTTGAAGAATACCAAAAATATATGGGAAAAATATTAAAACATAAAACCATTTTTAAGGCGAACATTGTTTATCTTCTGTGCACTTAAGCCAGTTGGTTTTTTGTCAGTATAGCTTCCTCTGTTGTGTTATTAACGTCTCCGTCGGCAAATACAATGGCGATGCTTTATTTATTTATTTATTTGGGTTTTACGGCGCACCAACACAGTATAGGTTATATGGCGCCAAACAGGAAACAATGGCGATGAAAAATGGTTATACAAGTACATAGTAGTTGGGAGATGGCGGTAGGGGAGGGCAAATATTCCTCACCCTAGGTGTCTGTACAGGCCAGTGTTTTAGAAAATATTTACCTTGTTTTTCAGCAAGCTTTAAAACTTTCCAGTTATTGATTTCCCAAGAGAACATTGCAACGCGACGCCTTTCAGTTAGAAAAAAATCACATATTATATTTACTTCACTGATTGAGCGTGTGTTGCATAAAATTTACTGGCCACCTGGAAGTTCTAGTTGCCGAAGCTTGCGTTCTGCGGATTTATTAACGTGCTCCAAAGTTACGTCACCCGTAATGGAATGGTTACAAAGCCTCATTATCCGAAATGCGATGGCAAAAACGTTTTGAGAATATATATAATATCTTTTTTAGCTTTCAAAACGGGGTTGCCTTCGCTGTTAAGCAGAATGTGTACCATATTTTAGAAATTTCTTTAAGAAAAGTGAATTTATGATTAAATACAAATCAGAACGATGAACGATCTTCCGAGCAATTGATCTATTTTTATTTTTTTTAAATTTTGTCTACACTTTGTTTGATTGTTGTAGATTGTGGACAACCACCACCATCATGTATTCCAGTACTCTTCTTACATGTGACATCTCAATATATTCATAAATATCAAAAACGTCTTTATAAATTGACTCTGCGCGTAAAATCAAGTTTATTTCTTTGATGTAAGCCATGAAGTTAGTCACATACACCGAACGTTTTCACGCCATAATTTCATAAAGCGTAATGCCTTGGGGTATCTGAAACAGCTGTGTCAGCTAGTCGGTTCGATGAAAATAAACCGAATTTGGTATTAGTGTCTTTGTATACTTGGCAAATATGACATGAAAACCACGTCCAAAGTTTCAGATCAGTAGAGCCAGTAAGTCCAACACATGTCTTTATTTTATTATTAGCTGTATTTTCAATGTTGAAGTATCGTGCGGTTATGAAAAATAGTGCTAGATATGTATTAAAAGAATATCTTTGAAAAAGAATTAGAACAACAAGTTGAGGTAGTTCTGCGCGTTCGGATAAAATATTTACATTAACATGTTTGAAACATTTTGGTCTACCACAAGATTACACAGGGGAGTCTATTAGACTAGCTCTTAGACTGTGATATATTTTTCCAAATCTTTATTTCTAAAATTGTGAATGTAGCAAGTCTAAATCCTATGTCCAGTATCATAATTATATTACAACCACTTCTCTGCGAAAATCTCTAAAATGGACTTGCAGACTTAATCAAACCGAGTCTGCTTTTACATTGCTTAGTTGCATTCTATGCTTCAAAAGGATCATCAAACACATTTTATTGCATTTATCCCTATCACATAAAATGAGAGAAAACTTACAAAAGGTTGAATTTTGTGACACATATTTTGTCATAAGCCTAGTGTCTAGTTTAGCAGTCTATGGGAAAATTACAAATTTCATATACTTTCGTTAATAGAATTTGTCTACAATGTACATTTCATAAAACTTCTCACAGTCGTAAATTAACATATGACCTATAATACGGTGAAACTGTGTAGATTCGTGTGCTCTTATACGAAATATTTGCCAAGGATTAAAGAGATCCAAGCCTTTCGGCCTGACTTTCAGACCTTTACTTTTTGGAATTATTAATCATGTAAGACATTTCGATATCATAATTAAACTTAAGAAAGGTAGGAACGTCGCCTTTCAAATACATTTAGTCATCTGTTGGTCACAGTTTCATAAAATTATTTTCTTTGCCGCACGCCGAATCTACATTTTCCGGATAAATGACGTTACTTCCGGATTATCAAACGCGCAGAACTACATTAAACAGATAAAAGCAGCCGGTATCTCCTCCTTATTTTCTTGTTTAATCTGCTTAAAAACAAGTGTAACCTTATAAATCGATACACTCTGTATCATTGTAATTAACATTTCCGCACTTTTGTATATATTTAAATGAGTAACTTATGAAAAAATATTGCTTCCACAGGACTAGTTGTCTTTTCCACAGTTTGGATCCTGTTGTTAGCCCTCGTTTCAAGCTATAGAACTGACATATGCACTTTAATTTTCACCCTGAGATAAGAATTCATTTATAAGAGAAGATCCTAAGTCAACTCTTTCCTGTTTTTTTGTTTTTATCACAAGACTCAAGTATTGCTGGCGTCCAACAAAATAGAAAACATTTGATAATGAATGTCGCATGAGAACTGCGAGAAATAAAACGGAAATTGTAAAACATCAAGACTTCATTCAACAAGCACAGCCAACATGAAAAAAGAACGCAGCCTCCCCAAAGCGCATTATAGATAATCACTACTGTTATTATAGCATTTAAAGCTGATAACATCCTTTTCACATGGTTTAGGTATGTTATTATACTAAATGTTGGTCGTAGCATTTAGAATACATTTTATTATACAGTATAAGGACACGGACAAAACTTTTACCCTTAGTAAAGCATTGTTTGTGGATGACAATTAATTCTATTTAATGCAGTAATAATTGTGGTATTTGATAGCTGTGGTATTTAGAATTATTTTACAAAAATGTATAATTATGAATTAACATGGCAAAAATGTCAGTACCTGGTAAATAGCTTACTGAAATAAAGTCAATTTACGTTTTCTTGTTTAAAAAGGGTATTAACTTGAAGTATGCGTCTTACTACGGCTTACCCTCCTTCAATGGATGAGGAAGTCTCCTGGTGTTACCAGTGATCTGTCTATGCTGACACATATGAAAGAGGGAGGTTATGTACAGCGTTTTGCATTTTTAAGTACATGCATCTAAACACATCTAAAGGTTTCGTCTATGCTATTCTGATTAAATGATTACACCAGAGGCTTTTAGTACAACAGGATTTGTTTATATCCCTGCGAAAATGATGTTAAAAAATATGCAACTGAAAACATAATAACACGGATATTTATCTCATTTGCGTTTACATGAAGGCAGAACTGGAGATTTTGCTTAAAATGCTTGAGCTTGTACTGTAGATAAACAGGTATGACAGCAAATGAAAATAATAGACAATGACGTTACGATGCACTATTTTACTATATTGAATAGTATAATAGATATATTCTGCAAAATATTCCACAATCTGATGTGACGTGTGTTGACTGTCAAAAATGAGGTCTATGGTGGTATTTCAGTAGAAATTACTCGTAGTTCTTACTCGCATCTCATCACCTGAAATTTAATTGTAGACAAAGGTAAAAATGTGAAATGCTGGTACTTTATCATTCAGCTTTGTAAAATGTTTTATCTTTTTATTTTAGTAAGATAATTGCACTACTAACCGATTCATATTAATATTAGTATCTTAATATTTAATTGTATGAATTGCATTTTGACCCGGCAAGATATTGGTACATACAGTTAATATCAATATCCTCCAACTTCTAAATACTTAAGACAATGTGACCAACACACGTCAAGAGAATGAATAAATACGTTCTACCATCTAAGGGGGCTAGCATCGTAATAGCTTTAATTTAGGTTTGCCATTAAACAATATAAATTGTTTGCACTTATTAAGGATAAAAGATATCAATAAATGAGTTTAGGAATGTTATAAAGATCTGCGCTCACTATTGATTCACTTACTTTCAATTGATCAACTTCGTCTTCGCTGATTTGAACTGCAACACCGTATGAAGCAGAAAACTTTAACCAGCCTGTAAGTAAGATATCCTGCCACGAAGATCCACATTGTCTGACATAATCCACATGGCTAAACAGCTCACCAATTACACATTTGAAAATGCCTGAGATAGCTCTATAAGGGAAAAATATAACATTTTTAGGTCTTAAACTCTTGAGATTAAATCTTCTCTCATAGGTGATAAATTGAAGTACTAGTAATATCGAAACAGATATAGCTATCTGTTAAATTTGCATTTTGTTAATACATATTGGCCATAATAAAGTTGTGATAAAAAGAAATATCGTAATTCAAGATAATAAGGATGCCATCTACATATATACGTTCATTTGATGGCTTTACAACTGGTAGTTACATAATGTTAACTGATTCTTTCTTTGCCTTGAGTCTGATAGTTTTGAAGAAAAAGTCATGTTTTTTATATGATTTTACAGATTTCGGCAATTTGACGTTTTTCTGTATTGAACAGATATATCTTAAATTACCTGGCTGTACCATTCTTATTTTTGCTTGGTCAAACATGAAAAGACACAATTCTATAAATAAACTGAACATGTAGGAAACATCGCTTCAAGAGAAATAAATGCAGAGATTCATTCGAGATTAATATAATTTGGAATACGAAATTACTAAGCAGCTAGACGCATGGAAATCACTGATTAGATACATATGAGAAAAATGTAGCTGCTGTGAGTTATTTGATGGGGAAGCATGCTGCATCTGTAAAAAAACAGAGATTTTTTTAAGAATAACATCCATTGAGGGAACGTTAGACAGATGAATGCTCATGTGTGATGTTACCATGAGTAATTCGAGTTTACACTCGAAACAAACGCATTTCATTTCATGCCATGTAATTGTTTTAATAGAATTTAACGCATTTTACCTCGACACTGTCACGCGCAATGCACAACGTCACAAAGCATTTCAAGGCGTCACAAGGTTATATTATGAAAACGTTTCTAAAGAAGTACTTGATTAATTAAGAAGTATTTTGTTTACTTGCTTGTTTTATTCAAACAAATTTTCAATAAAATACCCATTTACTTATAACTCATTTTTATAAAACATACGTTCCTGTTATATTCGTACGAGTTGAAAGTATGTTTGGTCATCACTTTTTAAAACTATAGATTTATCAGGTTATGATCAATAATTATATATCAGTTTTCACTGAAAAGCATCAAAATATAAAATTACAAGTATATGTGACCTGTACTTAAAAAGTGCCAATACTGTATGAAATAATTCTACTTTAATTTTTTCAAACAGATTCATAACCAAATACTTCGCTACTTTCTTTGATACATATATTAAAATGTAATTGTTGAGGGTTTTTTTTCTTTACATATAAGGGAATATAAAACACGTACTCTCTGTACACCTCAGAAATATCCGTCAGAGATGTTGCATTTGTATAAGCCGCCGGATCCCCGTGCACACAAGCGAAGAAAGAATTATCAAATACATGGTCACAAGACTTGTTGTAGCTGTACTGGTTCTGTAATACTAAATAAAGTACGTTTGTTATTTAAATTTTTATGAAGGAAAGAGAAATTAAGGGCTAAAATTCTGTCTCTTGCAGTTACATAAGTGGAAATTTCCACACGAAAGAAATCCAGATGTCCTGTCAAATTTTATTTTTTATTTCTCTTCTCATTTTTTTATTAAGTGTTGTTATATTTCCTGAATCTTTGTATTTTTGGAGTCCATTCAATTGATGCGTAATAAAGCTCTGCTTCAGTCGGTGCAGGGGGCCGTGAGAGGTGTTTCATTGTTCGAAACCTTTCATGAACAGACTCAATTGAAAAGAGTCTGCTGTTAGTGTGATTGGCTGCATTCTTTGATCCCAAAGGATGTTTTTACAGATTTGTAGGTAGCTTTTGGGGCGTGATGTGTGTAACACATGTCATTACATCTCACTAACAGTCTCAGTCAAACTAAATCTTTTCTCCCTTTGTATTATTTCGCTTGCCAATGGTTGCATTTTATACTTCCTAGCAATCTTTTCATAGCTTTCTCGTAAGAAAACTCGACCATCTAAACATTATATTACTGGCATTTGAATTAGGATAGTAACTGCAGTTTACAAAAGTATAGATTTAGTTCTTTATCTTGTCCGTTTCAGGCAAAATATCGAACTCGACTTCAACGGAATGCGTTCAAATATTTAAACAGAAAAATATTAATGACAACACAGAGGGAAGTTGTGATAACTTATTATTTTAGTTTTAGTCCGATTTTGAGCCCTCAGGCTCAAAAGAAATTAATTCTGAAAAATAGGTTCTTTAAAAGCGTAGAGTGCAACCAAGCAAAACAAAAGCAGATTTGGTTTGATCGAGATTTTTCAAGAGAGGAATGGACAATGCTACATCTTTCAAGATCCCTACAACCCTAAACAGATATTAATTAGGCTTTAAGATCAGAAAGTACCAGGATTATATCAAAAGTGAATCGAAGTACGGGCAGACTTTGTACAGTTACCATACGGAACTAAAAGATTGCTGTTGTGATCATTGATAAAAACCTGTTGAAAGATCTTTCGGAAGTATAGAATGCAAGCAAGCAATATATAACAGAAGTCTCGGATTGATTTGGTCTGTTCATGAGAGGTAATGGAAAGCGCAACGCCTCTCGCGCCCACTAGCACTGGTGGAATTATATCATATAGATATTATATGGACTCTATGATCCCAAAAGACCAGAATTATAACAACACTGAACCCAAAAATCAGCTGTTATATCACATTTTGCTTATGGTCACATAAGGTTTGATAAATTATTTTGTTCTAAAACATGCCTTCTGCAAAACAATTTTTTATAAATATTAAGCCTCAGATGCACCATACGACTGCATACAGTTAAAAATATAAACATATAAACATATACATTTGTTTAAAGCATATTTGAGCTGAGGCTGTCTAAGAATTAATTCTCCCTTTAAGTAATTATACTCGTTCGGGTCAAAAGTTTTTCTACTTTGTAGACCTTTATTAAATTATGATTTCCATGATTTCTAAGCCTTCAGGATATACATATGTACATTTATTTATAATTTGTCACGTTTGTTTAAACATTTTGTCTAATCTGATGTAATGAAATGTATCTGTATTAGTTTTGTACTAGTACTAGTTTTGTTATATTTGCTCATGGCTAAACAGATTATTTAACATGTCAAACGTTTAACTATCACATCATATCTTATGCTGTTTTGATAAATGTACCGGTGGATTGTCATTTATTTCATAAGCTGTTTTTCATTTTCTTATGCTGCCTGTGGGCTTTTTTCTACGTTATCCGGATAAATGATTTTCCAGTTTATCAAACTTACTACTTTAAAAACCAAATATGCTATAAACTTACTTGTCTTAAGCCAGTCTGATTGTTGGTCACCATCGCAAAAAAGCGCCCATCTTTCACTGAGTAATTCCTTTAACTTTGTTTTTTCATCCTCACAGACACAGAAGTTTTGTAACAAGTAATGAGTAATTCAAACATGGTGCACTACCAATTTGCTTTTTTTAACTCTTTGCTTGAAAATATATACTGTAGATCTTGTACCTATCCAAGAAGATTTAAAAGAAACAACTCTGAATTTACAAAAAAAAAAAAAAAAAAAAAAAAACAGCAAAACTTGAGCCGAGATAAAAGTAGTAATCAATGTAGAAAGAAAACTTCATTGGCCCTTTTCAAACAACTGAACAAAATGGATCATGCTCACTTTTCTAATGATGTACACTTAAAAGTTATTTTAACTGAAAACTCGTTCCAGGGCTCTGACAAGCTGCCTCAAAATTAATAATGCACCAATTCCTTTGAAGAAATGTTATGATTTCTCAAAATATTAAAGATATGGCCATTTAGCTAGAGATATATTTGTCAAAAAGAAAAACAATGTTACAAAATGCATATCCAACAAGAAAAAGAGAAACAGAAAAAAACTAAAATGTGCCTGTAGGTCACAGGGTGTGCCCCCACTGGTACATTTGTCACAAATAAGGGGCAATTATTCAAATGTTTGCAATCTTATTGGGGTATAGCCTCAACAAACATTTTATGAAAAGGATTAATTATTCTATGCCACATATTTTTTGAGCTATGAGCATCACAAACAAAAAAAAAATCCTTTATTTTGGCTATCTCAAGGGCCATAACTCTATGATAAGTGCTAAGATTCTCAAGAAGAATGTCAAGTGTGCAAAGTCACATCATGATAAAGACTCAAACAAGGCTTCATGAGTTAACATAAAATACTTTTAGAGCTGGGCAAAAGATTAGGTGAAAATAAACAGTTTTGATCCATTTCAGGGGCCATAACTTTAAAAATAGGGGGTGGAGCCAGCCTAAAAATAAGAGATGTGCATTTTAATATAGACCTATGCAAGTTTTCATCCATTTATATCATATACTTTTTTATCTATATGTGTCACAAGTGAAAATGTACATTTATAACAATTTCAGGGGCCGTAACTCTAAAAATATAGGACGGAGGCACACAAAACGAGGAAGTGCGCAACGTATGCGCATTTTTTATCTTTAAGGGCAAAGTTACCACATAAATTAGGTGGTTTTCTTTTAATTTCAAATGAAACATGGACGGACTGAAGCTGATAGACCCGGACACATGGACGGGCGCACGCACGGACAAGACAAAATCTCTATGCCCTACAACTCATGGGGCCACAAAGAAACGATAAAACTGGTAGCACATATTTGTGACTTTTAATGTAAAATGTTGTTGTATTCATCATTCCACTTCAGTGTTTTGAAAATAGGTGCTTCGCTACAAACTGAATGGCACAGAAGGCCGCTTTTTATGGCACAAAAGGCCACTTTTTCAAATTTATTTTAATACGTTAATCAAATCGCAGGATCCCGTTATTGCTGTAAACCATAAACACGATTAACGTAAAAGTCCAGAGCAACAGTCAACCTTTACAGTGTTGATAATTATAAACATGGTTTTGATAATAATGTTCTATGTGGGCCTCACATTTAGGGTTTTATCCAGAAAAATCAATTATAATTCTTTATAGTCACTTGAGCAATTTTATGAGTGAAAAAAATAATGGAAAAATGCTTTCTTTACGAAACTTTCATCAATTCTTTCAGGTATTTTTATATGGTTTTAATAAGCTCAAAATAAAGTGTTCATAATTATACATTTTTACTCATATTTGATAAGGAATATAATCAGTAAAATCAATCTGACTAAAGTACTCGATCTTCTAAACAAAGATCTAAGAATGACCCATTCACATTCGTCTTAAGTATATTTTGGATTTCCAATATTGCTATTTTTATTTTCACAAATCTATTTTTATTTGAACCAGTCAGACGACTTGTTTCAACAAGCATTTGGCTGAACCATCAAAATAGTGTCGAGTATAAAAATTTGCAATCAGTCCGGGGCTCGAGCCTGGGACCCATTGGTAAGTGCCCAAAAGACTGAGCTAACCGGTTATCTGACACTTTACGTGACCAAGTCCGTACCATGACATTTCTCTCAGAACACGAGGGTGTAGTCGCGATGTGGTCGTTATAAGAATTGTAAATATGAAAAACTCAGGCTAAATATAGATGTTTTAATTTTACAAAATATTGTAAGTAAGCCTTCTGATTGACTAGCGGAAGGGTCGTCAGAACGAGGCTATCAATAGCTCGTCTTCAGATCTTAAGCATAGCGTAATAGGAAATGTACGTTTTTTAGTCAGATTGAAAATCAATATACTGTCAATGAAAATTGGCGCACACAAGAAGCCTCTAAAGAGAAAACAAGCTGTTCCTTTGAACTGACCTGACCTAGTGTTTGTTCCCACCTGGTTCAAATTCAAAATCTTCTAAAACTTAAGGATAATAAACGTTCTGACCAAGATCTATGCAAAAAGAATTGAAAATGTGACCCCTAGTTTGTAAAAAAGCTTTTTCCTTGATTTGACATGGTGACCTAGTTTTTGACTCCATGTGACCCAGATAAAAATCATTTAGATCACATGGAGACAAATATTCAGACAAAAGTTTATGCACATCAAAGAAAAAATGCATCCCCTATTGTATACGAAAGTTTTTTTTATTTGACGAAGTTACTTATTTTTTTAAACCAGATGACCCAGATTCGAACTTCATCGAACAATCATTCTGATCCAGTTTTCTGAATATCCAAATATGCAGTCCCATCACACACACACAGTTTCTACTTGATTTTTCCGCGCGACCTAGTTTTTGACCCTGCATGACCCATATTCAAAATTGACCTATACGTCATCAATGACTAATGTTCAGTATTTTCAAGTATAAACTGTGACTCTAGAACTTTGGTCTATAGACCTTGGATTTGAACCCACATATCCCATATTCGAATTTTAGCTAAAGATCATCAAGATTAACATAAAGGTTAACGAAGATAGGGTCATAAACATGGCCTCGTGTGTGGTAACAAGCTTTTCCTTTAATTTTACCGGGTGACCTAGTTTTTGATTTTACATGGCCCAGGCACAAACTTGACCAAGACGTTATCAAGATAAACATTCTGACCGATTCTCGTAAGTTTTAAACTTACACTGTGGTCTACAGAGTGTAAATAAGTATTTTCTCTATCTTGCCTACTGATCTAGTTTTCACCCTACATGATCCACTTTCAAACTTGGCTTAGAGGTTATCAAGATAAATATTCAGACAAAGTTTTATAAACATTGGGTCACAACTGTGGCTTCTAGAGTGTTAACAAGACAAATGCTGAAGCCGGAAAATGACCGGCAACAATAGCTCACACTGAGCACTTCGTGCTCAGGTAAGCTAAAATCTTGAAGAAATGACAATGAAGCATTAATCATGCAATCAATTAACAAGAAATTGAATATAATAATTTAATGAAGCTGTACAAACTCAAACAGTCCTGATTAATGAGCAGAAATGAAACAGAAAATACATAGTTTCGACAAATGTAATCAGGATAAAAAGGCCGAATTCGAGAGTGATATTTCATTTGGTACATTTCATCTGTCTAACCAGAGCAAATGTTGTTGCTTTGTTCCAAGAAACATAACTGTAACACACATAAATCAGATTTGTGTAAGTTTTGAAATATTTATGTTATCTCTCGAAACATTAATAATTATTAAATTGAGAACCTGCAAGCCGAGGATAGTTTCTCGAGAAACTCAGTCTGTTTGATTTCCACATCACGACCTTGTTCTTCGAACATGTCCGTCATATACGACGCCTTTATGCACGATTTCGAATATTCATTGGAAATCTCTTCAAAACTACAACCGACTTGTTGTCCTGTGCTTCTTATAACATTGACTGTTCCAATGATCAACAATGAAACTGAAACAAATAAGCACATGGATAAAATATGTATAAGCTTATTTAATATTCTACCAGTATATAGTCAAAACTATTAACCCGACGCATGGAAGTGCATCATGTATACTTTATTTCTTTACAGTTTGTAATTTTTTTACAAATAAAATATTTTGTTGTTTTTTTTGGGGGGGTGGGGGCGGGGTTTATCGACACAATTCAGGATCTTAAAGTGACTTTCCAGCTTTATGGTGGAGGAAGATCCCAGGTGCCCTTCCGTTTATTGAATCATTACGAGCGGGCTACCGGGGTAGAGCCACTGACCTTCCGCAAGCCAGCTGAGTAGTTTCGTCGCATGAAGAATTCAACGCCTCGATGGAGGCTCGTATCCATATCGGTGAGGGGCAAGTGATTTGAAGTCAGCTGCCTTAACCAATTGGCCACGGCAAGTTAGTTGTGGATATCTTTTATTTATCGTCATGTTACACCAAAAAAATTGTTCTCTGCATAACTTATTGACTGAATATAAAAAAGGGTCTTAAGATTACTATATAATTCGACGCTAAAAGTCGTCATCTTATACATTACTACCAAAACGTCCGTCATACCAGCTTTAATATATTTCAGAAATTTCATGTTCGCTAATAAATTTCAATGAAGAAACAAACCTGGAGCATTTATTGTAACATACTAAACCAAAGTTATTGCATTTAAACTGAAAGGGGCTATAATTGAAATCATATAAATTGATAACTAAGTAATAAGTAACTAAGATTCACGTGAAGGGGAAAAAGTTATATGGTTTATTAAATGTTACATGGTTTAAAAAAAACAACAAGCAAATCGTAACATGTTAACCATTTTTTGGTGACTTGCAGATGTCTTACGCAAATGATGTAGCACTGTAATACGAAATTGCATTCAATTGGTTATACACTGTACTGGTGCTGCGCAATCTTTTAAACACATTTATATCTAGTAATTACAATTTTATGTATGAGATAAGCACATTTTTGCTAAAGCAAGTATCAATGCTCAGGCAAGAATTAGCATGATCGCTTTCTATAACAAAGACATTTTGATATTTGGTTGTTACAAGACACAATTCGAAGTTTAACATAATCTCTCAATATCTGGAGTGTTTCATATATTTAGATATTTCACGTACCTACCAAAAACTCTCGTGTGAAAGATAATCAACACTGAAATAAAACTTGATTTCCGTACTTACCTAGTACATGTATGCCAAACATTTTGTAAACTTCTTTATTCCTCAGTGTCAAACTGGTTACTGAAAAATGTTTTTTTACATTTCTAGATTATTCTACTAGAATGTCAATTAGCAATAATTATATGGCATTTATCTTTATTATTCTCGTTTGTCTATTTTCCCAGGATAGTTCAAGAGAGCTTGTGTCAGAAAGGACAATACTGCTTTTATCTAAATGGAAATGGGTTTTCCTTGTTTTTGTTGTTATTCTTAAACCCTTGTCTATCGATTAGCAATTAAAGGCAGTTTTATTTGCCAGCAGATTTGGCCTAAGCACTTTATTTGGATGCTTGTGGAATTTGCTGCCAGTTTTGTATTGTTCAAGTAATTTACAAGTACAAGTGCACACTACGTGTATATATTTAAAAGTGTCTGACAGGTTCAGACTAGTTAGAGACAGATGTTCAGATGCAAGGAAATCCGAGAACCAGACCCTAGCTCTTTTTCAATAGACCCTTTGTTCCCTTTGAGCAATATTCACTTATACGGATTGAGCTCCACACATAAGATACAGGTGTACTGCAATGGTCATTCTACCACACCAGAGGTCTACCAGGGTTCCCCGGATGAACCTCTGATAGATTAAAATGTGTAATGATATATGAATAGTAAATACAGCTTTCCCGCATGAAAAGTGAAGCAAGATAATACAAAAGATACATATACAGAACATATATAGATAGATAGACAGACCTACAGACAGACACTCTCTAAATATTGTCAATTATAGTTCCAGTCTTATCAACCGAAAGATGAAGGAAAAAATAAGCATATTACATAATATTCAAACAATGTTATGAACTTCTATATATGACATTTTAGTATTCACAGTTACAATCATTGATTTATTGCGTATATATCATACGATGACAAAAATATTGCGCACAGACGTAGAATTAGCCTTTATCTAGATCACTTCCTGTTGATGTGCGACTGAAAATTAAAGAAAAGTAAAGAAATCGGTTGAAAATATATCGGTTGAATGACTTCACTACAATTTATTTCAAAACTGCCGTACGAATAGCTACCTATGGGTTATTTCACTATTCCTGCAGGACCGTACGACTAGCCACCTCCTTTAGCGTAGTTACGGAGGTATCCTGTTTATTGTTACCAGAATGCTACAATTTAGATATTGCCAAAACTTGTGCAAGTCATATTTAATGATGTGACCGGCAGTGCGGTTGTGTCACTGAAACCGAAAACCGAAAGTAACATGTTTATATCCGTCTCCGTTGGCGGAATCTATCAGTTTACAAGAAAAATTATCCAGCCAATGTCATCGGTAACGGACGATTTATCTGTGGCTGTAAAAAAATGACCTTCCGATTAAATTCGCTAGGGAATCTAATCTGATCAGTAATATATATATAACAACCAAAAGTAGAATTACTTACATGAGTAATTGTGTCTCAGTCTATACAATCTATTTTTTTTCTGTTCTATGTCCGACAACAGAGAGCACACTCATAGTTGACATTGACTCTATACGTATACGCTTTTTTTTGATAATTCTGTAAAAACGAAAGTTATATTAAAATTGCGGGAAACAAACAGACGAGTAATGGATGTAACGCTTTAGATGACAAAAATAATATTTGAATAAAAACAACAGGCACATAAGCATTACACGCTACAAAATACTATAACGCCCTTGAATTTGAAAGAAACATTGTTGTCCTTTTTTAAATATCCAGTTACCTTTCCATATACCCGAAAATAGTGGTAAAAATGAATCCCTGATCATTCATTTTGAATTGTCGTCAATTTTAATTTTCCATTGACAGTATTTGGCAACAACGCTTAGTACTTTTGCAAAGACATTGAACTTAGAAGTGGTACAGTATGTAAGCCCATACCTCCCATATATCAACCAACAACTTTTACTATCCTAGCCTTTGTAGATATTGCTATTTAAATATTGTGTTTTTCATGGGAAATTGCCGATTTCCTATGGGTAACGGTCATGGGAAAATGGCCTTTCCATGGAAACGGGAATTCGTAGGGAAATGTTATAGGAAATGTTTTCCTAGAGAAAGGATTCCCATAGGAAAGACGTCCTGTAGGGTTGTTTTTCCTTGGAAAAAATAGTCCACTGAAAGTTTTATAATTTAAACATTAGAACAACATAAAAATGTTGAATGCCGATTTTTAGCAGCCCGTCCGCTTAGCCGGAAAGAGAGAGCGCAGATCTACGGATCGCAGGGTCGTGAGATCGATCCTCGAGCGAGGCGTAATATATATAATGTGTACTCCGTTACGATTTGAGTAAAGACATTGTGTCAGATATTATTTGTCTTCCACATCTGATTCATACATGTGGAATAGTTGGAAATTAGACTTGCGGAGAACAGGTTTGCACTGGTACAGAATCCAAGAAAACTGGTTAGGTTAACTGCATGCCGTTACCCAACTGAAATACTGTTGAAGAAGCCGTTAAATCCAAAAACAAGTAGGAGAAGATAGACATGCTGCCATATGATATAATAATTGTGTGCACTATGCTAACGCTTCATACTGATGCACTGACGAAATTAGTAACGTCACTATCTATGTAAAAATGATGACACTGTCGATCTGGAAAATAACATCGTCCACAAAGCCGGACAAGTAATATTTTAATGACAGTAATTCATTACTACTAATTAACTTATATCCGTTGACTGTCTGCTGTGCTAATGGGTCCAGGAATTCTTCTCTTATAATTCTGTCTTTTGCAATAGAATCAGCAAGGCAGCAGAAGTGTCTAGCTGTTCGTTTACAGGACTTAATAAAGTCTTTGCTAGTGGGCGTAAGGGGTGTTGAACTTTCCACTACTTCTGATAAATAGATTCAACCAAACCTAGTCTTTTATTATTTTGCTTGGTGTCAGTCTATGTTTTCAAATTATCTTCACATAGATTCTTTTATAAGATTCTTAATTATTATCTCGCACCAACTGCCTAAGGTTTTTCTAGGTGTCTGGTAATTTTCACGAATAGTGTAATGAATTAATTTGATTTATCGTAATGTCTTTGGCCAATATAACAATATTTACCTGAACCCAAATACTAACCTAAAACTGTACATATATTTTTAGTTGGTGATTTAGATATAGGTGCAGCTAAGGAACTTATCAACTTAGAAATACGTGCAATGTTGTACCTAATACAATATTTCAACTGATAAATAAATTGATTACCGGACGATTACGAAGCCCCATTAGGATTGGCTTAACGTCAGATGCTAGAACACAGGCAAGGCGCCTAGTTATCAGACAGCTGGACATTTCCTAATATAATATAACATTTGAGTCTGTATCTCTGTCCTTATATTTCCTCATCCCCATCCACCACGTGTCTAATATGTCTGGATCCTAGCCTTGTTTGTGTTAATAACCTTGTTATTATTGTAATTTTGGTAATTATATGATTATGAAGTGTTGAATTTGTTTGTCTATCTGTACTAACTTATTAATATTAAGTAAATATGTTTTCTTTCCGGTTTATATTGTGTGTTAATTTTTTCAAAGGTTGCATACTTGAAATAAAGTGTACCGTACTTTCAGTATATTTATGTTCATACATACGCAAGTGTGCACAAAAATAACGCAGTCATGCTTATAATAGTACAATGAATATAGGTTATAAACAACAAAATAAATAGTATAAAGAAACACAAATAAAGAAATAAATAAAGCACAATACAACACTTCTTGTTATATTCTGGGCATAAACTATTGAGGTATGTTATACAGAATTTAAAAATTATATATCTATTAACGTTTCTTGGCAATGATGTAGAATTCTGTTTTTATGGCTGAATTCTTGAATGTAGATTTTCCTGGTAAACTTTTATCTTTACGTTTTTTGTCAGATTTATGAGAGCTCTTTCAACACTAAAGTAACTCTTTTTATAACTTTATTTAATCAAACAAACAGTTTGCAACATTATAAAGTTTTAAGTGCTCTTCTGTGCACTTAATACACAATTTAAGACGCTGAATCAACAATCTAAAACACTTTCGGTTGATTTCAAGAGATACACTATAAAGGCACCAAACCTATGACTTTCCTAGCCCTGACAAAAAGTCTGTAATATATAAAAAATATTTTTGACACTTGCAAAGTTCTTGCTACTTTTGATGACAGCAGTAATAAATTCTCTGAAGAAACAATTGTACTGTCTTCAATTTGAAGAACACCAACAATATATGGGAAAAATATTAAAACATGAAACCATTTTTAAGGCGAACATGTTTATCTTCTGTGCACTTAAGCCAGTTGATCATTTGTCAGTATAGCTTCCTCTGTTGTGTTATTAACGTCTCCGTCGGCAAATACAATGGCGATGCTTTATTTATTTATTTATTTGGGTTTTACGGCGCACCAACACAGTATAGGTTATATGGCGCCAAACAGGAAACAATGGCGATGAAAAATGGTTATACAAGTACATTGTAGTTAGGAGATGGCGGTAGGGGTGGGCGAATATTCCTCACCCTAGGTGTCTGTACAGGCAAGTGTTTTAGAAAATATTTTCTTTGTTTTTCAGCAGGCTTTACAACTTTCTAGTTATTGATTTCCCAAGAGAACATTGCAACGCGACGCCTTTCAGTTAGAAAAAATTCACATATTATATTTGCTTCACTTATTGAGCGTGTGTTGCATAAAATTTACTAGCCACCTGGAAGTTCTAGTTGCCGAAGCTTGCGTTCTGCGGATTTATTAATGTGCTCCAAAGTTCCGTCACCCGTAATGGAATGGTTACAAAGCCTCATTATCCGAAATGCGATGGCAAAAACGTTTTGAGAATATATGTAATATATTTTTTAGCTTTCAAAACGGGGTTGCCTTCGTTGTTAAGCAGAATGTATACCATATTTCAGAAATTTCTTTAAGAAAAGTGAAATTATGATTAAATACAAATCAGAACGATGAACGATCTTCTGAGCAATTGATCCATTTTTATCTTTTTAAATTTTGTCTACACTTTGTTTGATTGTTGCAGATTGTGGACAACCACCACCATCATGTATTCCAGTACTCTTCTTGCATGTGACATCTCAATATATTCTTAAATATCAAAAACGTCTTTATAAAATTGACTCTGCGCGTAAAATCAAGTTTATTTCTTTGATGTAAGCCTTAAAGTTAGTCACATACACCTAACGTTTTCACGCCATAATTTCATAAAGCGTAATGCCTTAGGGTATCTGAAACAGCTGTGTCAGCTAGTCGGACCGAAGAAATTACACCGAATTTGGCATTAGTGTCTTTGTATACTTGGCAAATATGACATGAGAACCACGTCCAAAGTTTCAAATCAGTAGAGCCAGTAAGTCCAACACATGTCCTTGTTTTATTATTAGCTGTATTTTCAATGTTGAAGTATCGTGCGGTTATAGCGCGAGATATGTATTAAAAGAAGATCTTTGAAAAAGAATTAAAACAACAAGTTGAGGTAGTTCTGCGCATTCGGATAAAATATTTACATTAACGTGTTTGAAAAATTTTGGTCTACCATAAGATTGCACAAGGGGAGTCTATTAGACTAGCACTTAGACTGTGATATATTTTTCCAAATCTTTATTTCTAAAATTGTGAATGTAGCAAGTCTAAATCCTATGTCCAGTATCATAATTATATTACAAGCACTTCTCTGCGAAAATCTCTAAAATGGACTTGCAGACTTAATCAAACCGAGTATGCTTTTACATTGCTTAGTTGCATTCTATGTTTCAAACGGATCATCAAACACATTTTATTGCATTTATCCCTATCACATAAAATGAGAGAAAACTTACAAAAGGTTGAAATTTTGTGACACATATTTTGTCATCAGCCTAGTGTCTAGTTTAGCAATCTATGGGAAAATTACAATTTTCATATATTTTCGTTAATAGAATTTGTCTACATTTTCATAAAACTTCTCACAGTCGTAAATTAACATATGACCTATAATACGGTGAAACGGGGTAGATTCGTATGCTCTTATACGAAATATTTGCCAAGGATTAAAGAGATCCAAGCCTTTCGGCCTGACTTTCAGACCTTTACTTTTTGAAATTATTAAACATGTAAGACATTTCGATATCATAATTAAACTTAAGAAAAGGTAGGGACGTCGCTTTTCAAATACAATTAGTCATCTGTTGGGAACAGTTTCATAAAATTATTTACTTTGCCGCACGCCGAATCTACAGTTTCCGGATAAATGACGTTACCTCCGGATTATCAAACGCACAGAACTACATTAAACAGATAAAAGCAGCCGGTATCCCCTCCTTATTTTCTTGGTTAATCTGCTTAAAAACAAGTGTTACCTTATAAATCGATACACTCTGTATCATTGTTATTAACATTTCCGAACTTTTGTATGTATTTTAAGTGAGTAACTTATGAAAAAATACCGATTCCACAGGACTAGTTGTCTTTTCCACAATTTGGATCCTGCTGTTAACCCTCATTTCAAGCTATAGAACTGACATATGCACTTTAATGTTCACCCTGAGATAAGAATTCAGTTACAAGAGAAGATCCTAAGTCAACTTTTTCCTGTTTTTTGTTTTTATCACAAGACTCGAGTATTGCTGGCGTCCAACAAAATCAGTAAACATTTGATAATGAAAGTCGCATGAGAACTGTGAGAAATAAAACGGAAATTGTAAAACATCAAGACTTCATTCAACAAGCACAGCCAACATGAAAAAAGAACGCAGCCTCCCCAAAGCGCATTATAGATAATCACTACTGTTATTATAGCATTTAAAGCTGATAACATCCTTTTCACATGGTTTAGGTATGTTATTATACTAAATGTTGGTCGTAGCATTTAGAATACATTTTATTATACAATATAAGGAAACGGACAAAACATTTACCCTTAGTGAAGTATACTTAATTCTATTAATGGCAGTAATTATGGTATTTGACAGTTGTGGAATTTAGAATTATTTTACAAAAATATATAATTATAAATAAGCATGACAAAAATGTCAGTAGCTGTTAATAGCTCACTGGAATAAAGAATTTTTACGTTTTCTAGTTTAAAAAGGGTATTAACTTAAAGTTCGCCTCTTACTATCGCTAACCCTCCTTTAATGGACGAGGAAGTCTCCAGGTGACCCCAGTGATTTTTCAATGCTGACACATATGATAGAGGGAGGTTATGTACAGTATTTTTGTATTTTTAAGTACATGCATCCAAACACTTCTAAAGGTTTTGTCTCATCTATTCTGATTACAGGATTACACCGGGGGGTTTTAGTACAATAGGATTTCTTTATTGCCCTGCGAAAATGCAGTTAGAGAATATGAAACTGTAAAAATAATAACAAGGACATTTATCTTTTTTGCGTTTACATGAAGGCAGAACTGGAGATTTTGCTTAAAATGCTTGAGTTTGTACTGTAGATAAACAGGTATGACATCAACATAAGCATGGAAATAATAGACAATGACGTTATGATGCACAATTTTACTACATTAAATAGTATGATAGATATATTCTACAAAATATTCCGCAATGTGATGTGACGTGTATCGACTGCCAAAAATGAGGTGTATGGTGCTATTTCAGTAGAAAATGCTGATAATTCTTACTTGCATCTCATCACCTGAAATATAATTGTAGACAAAGGTAAACACTTTAAATGTTGGCACTTTATCATTCAGCTTTGTAAAATGTTTTATCATTTTAGTAAGATCATTGCACTACTAACCGATTCATATTAATATTAGTATCTTAATATTTATTTGTATGAATTGCGTTTTGACCCGGTAAGATATTGGTATATACAGGTAATAACAATATCCTCCAACTTCTAAATATTTAAGGCAATGTGACCAACACACCTCAAGACAATAAATGAATACGTTTTGCCATCGAAGGGGGCAAGCATCGTAATAGGTTTAATTTAGGTTTACCATCAAACAATATAAATTATTTGCACTAATCAAGGATAAAAACATATTAATAAATGAGTTTAGGAATGTTTTAAAGATCTGCGCTCACCACTGATTCATGATTCACTTACTTTCAATTGTTCAACTTCATCTTCGCTGATTTGAACTGCAACACCGTATGAAGCGGAAAATTCTAGCCAGCCTGTAAGTAAGATATCCTGCCACGAAGATCCACATTGTATCACATAATCCACATGGCTAAACAGTTCACCAATTACACATTTGAAAATGCCTGAGAAAGCTCTATAAGATAAAAATATAACATTTTTAGGTAATAAACTCTTGAGACTACATCTTCTTTAATAAGTGATAAATTGAATTTATTTCGAAACAATTATAGATAACTGTTAAATTTGCATTTTGTAAATAAATATTGGCCAATTGGCGATAAAAAGAAATGTCGTAAATCAAGATACGGATGCCATCCAGACACGTTCAATTGATGTTCTTTTTACAGCTACTAGTTATGTAATGACTATACGCAGTAAACAAGGTTCAGAAATGTTGATCTTAACTGATATTTGCCCAGAATCTGATAGATTTGAAGATAAACTCGTGTTTTTTCGATATGCGGGAATAGATTTTACAGATATCGGCAATTTGACGTTTTTCTTGCACTACAGCGCTATTTTTTGACGTATACCCAACTGGGCGAGCTAGTGGGTGCAACTCAAATAGACCCCCGAATTGAACAGAAATACCTTTAATTACCCGATTGTACCCATTCTTATTTTTGCACGGTCAAACATGAAGAAAATATAGACGGACACGACTCTATAAATAAACAGAACAATAAGAAACATCGCTTAGAAGTAAATGCAAATACTTTCATCAGTTTATCTCTTTTAGCTTACATGGCTATTCAAGCCAAATATGTAGAATTGTCTAATTTGGAATAATTTGTATTTCAAATAAATTATTTCTTCTTAGTAGTAGGATGGAAATCGCTGATTAGATACATATGTGAAGAATGTAATTTGAGTTATCTGGTGGGGACAAATGCTGCATTTGCAAAATATATCAGCTGCGCCATGACAAAACCAACATAGTGCATTTGCGACCAGTATGGATCCAGAGGAGACTGCGCATCCGCGCAGTTTAGTCAGGATCCTTGCTGTTTGCTTTCAAAGCCTGCTGCAACTAGAGAAACCGCTAGCGAACAGCATGGATCTTGACCAGACTGCGAGCATCATAGGCTGGTCTGGATCCATGCTGTTTGCAAACATACTATGTTGGTTTTCTCATGGCGCGGCTCATATAGAGATTATTCAAAACACCTACCAACGAGTGAACATTAGACAGATTAATGCTCATGTGTGTACGCAAGAGTAATTCGAGTTTACACTTAAAACAAGATAAAAGGTAAGGGTAGATTTCAAAGCACCCAAAACACAGCTGCCATAGAGCCTTTGCAAAGTAGGAAACACATTTTCTCATGGAATGGTATTAATCAAAATTTACGCAGTTCACCTCGACACTGTCACGCACAATGCACAACGAAACAAAGCATTTCAAGGCGTCACAATGTTTATATTAGGAAAATGTTTCAAAAGAATCACCTGACAGATATGATTTATTTTACATTTGATATCACTTGGTCATGCATTCTAATGGTTTTAGACGTATTTTTTATATTCGTTTCTTTCGTTTATAAAAAAAATCTATAGTCACTTACTTCTAACTCATATTAATTAATCTTGTGTTTCAGTTAGTACCGTACAAATTAAAAGTATGTTTGATTTTCACTGTCTTAACAGCGTCAAGATACATAATTATCAATACATGTTACCTACACAGAAAAAGTGCCAATACTGTATGAAACAATTACACTTTGATAAATTTTATGTAACACAGATTCACAACTAGAATCTTCACCACCCTCCGTGATACATGTATGAAAATGAAATTGTTAAGGTTTTTTTTTCAAAAAGAAATAGGAAATATAAAACACGTACTCTCTGTATATCTCGGAAACATCCGTCAGAGATGTTGCATTTGTATTAGCCTTCGGATCTCCGCCTACACACGCGTAGAAAGAATTTTTAAATACTTGTTCACAAGACTTGTTGTAGCTGTACTGGTTCTGTAATACTAAACAAAGTCAGCTTGTTATCATAGATTTTATGAAGAAAAACGTGACTCTGTACTCATATTTTGTTTTTTGCAGTTCATAATTGGAAAATGACAACCGGAGGAAATTCAGATATATTGCCGAATGTTGGGTATTCTTTCATTTTTTAAAAGATGTCACTAGATGTTTGCAACTCATAGTACTAGAAATGACTATAAATTATGTGTACATGAGACAAATAACTCAAAGGCGTTACACAA
Organism: Mercenaria mercenaria; assembly: GCF_021730395.1. Taxonomy (NCBI): domain Eukaryota; kingdom Metazoa; phylum Mollusca; class Bivalvia; order Venerida; family Veneridae; genus Mercenaria; species Mercenaria mercenaria. The sequence goes on from NC_069372.1 coordinate 58,270,381, forward strand.
TACGTTTATATCTGTGTATGAAACTAGCTATCTATACATATAACTAAAATTTGACAATGTGATTTTCGAACTAAGATGTCAATGCCTTATTCCTAAATGTTCATATTTGTGACGAGCTCGTCAGCTTTCAAACGATACAGTGACGAATGTGACGACAGAAAGTCTTAACAGGATTATAGCATTACTGTGACATTTACAAATTCCTATCTTCTGATCACTTATTAGGCGTTTATCTAACTTATTTTTTCTCGACAATTATCACTGTTGTTCGACTTCTGAGATCCATTTAAGCCGGTGCTTTGGAGGCATGATGATTGTAGTATATTTTATTACATCTCATCAACAGACTACGTCAAACTGAAACTTTTCTCTCTATAATTTTGCTTGATTACATTTTATGCGTCCAAATGATCTTTTTATATCTTCATCAGATATGTCCTTTCTGCATCATTTTGTGTCGATTCGCCGTAAAACCCAACTCACTCAATCCTGTTTGCATCAGCACAACATATTACTGGCATAGGTATCACATTAATCGAAATAGTTATAAGAACTGTATTTTATTTCAGCTTTGATCCGGTTTCGAGCCATAGGTCACAAAGTAATAAAAATTTTAAAAAGATCATTTGGAAGCTTAGAGCGTAGCCATAAAAAACAATAGCAAACGCGGAGATTAACGGTACTTATATATAGCTGTTGTGATAGTTTATGAAATCTCTTAAAAGGTCCTTTGTAAGTATGGAATACAAGCAAGCAATATAAAAGCAGTCTTGGATTGATTGAGTCTGTTCATGAGATGTAAGGGAAAGTGCATGCCCTCTCACGAATCCACTAGCACTCGCCGAAATCTATTACATAGGTATTGCTAGACTCCATGATCTCAAACAGCCCGAAAATGTTACGACACCAAATCCAAAGGCCACTTTGTAGCACAATTTGCATTTGGTCACATATAAACAACGTTTAATACATTGTTTAGTTTTCAGACATGTCTTCTACAAAACAAATGTTTTGTTAATATTACGCAGCCGACACAATATATATGACTGCATACATTTAAATAAACATATAATAGGCATATTATGGCTGAGTTTATTATTTTCTAATTTTGCCTTTTGGCACATCCTGTGATATGTAGGCTCCATAACCTCAGATCCCCTTTCTAAATTACAATTTGTTTAGTTTTGTTCATTGTTTTCTTGTTTAGGGCAAACCCATCATTTTAACTTGGAATTCTTGGAATTACTCGAAGGTGTATCATTGAAGGTGCCATGTGCACCGCCATGTGAAAACATCTGCGGATGTCTCTTAATTGTTTGTTTGTACTTGTAGCATGTGTAAATGTTGAGTTCTGCTAAACCTGAGGCCGGAGGGTGTGGACGGTAGCATGCATTTCTACCAGCGTCTATGAACAGGCTCATTCAAACCAAGTCTGCAGCATTTTCGTTTATAGCGTATTGAGCGGCCTGCGAAGTTTCCACTTTTTTCTTTCTTGTTATATTTGCCTGTGACTAAAGAGATCAGCACATTTTAAGCTGATTCTAAGGCATTTTTGTATTTAGTGTGTCAAGGGTTTAACTACCACGACTTATCTTTGAAACTTTGCTGTTTTAATAAATGTACAGATGGATTGTCTTTAATTCCTTACGATGACTTTCGTTTCCTTATGCCGAGTCTAGGTTTTATTCTGCGTTATCCGGATAAATGGCTTTCCGGTTCATTAGACGTGCGAAACTACCTCAAACACGAAAAAGCTCTAAACTTACCTGTCTTCAGCCAGTCTGATGGTTGGTCACCGTCGCAAAAAAGCGCCCATCTTTCACTGAGTAATTCCTTTAACTTTGTTTTTTCATCCTCACAGACTCGTTTAGCAGTGCAATTAGCACATTTCATGTAAGATTCATAGTTACTGCAAAATTAGATATGGAAATATAGCTTTAATTATAAGAAGATTTGTTACAAGGAATGGGTTATTCAAACATTGTAGGCTATCACTGAAAATGTTGTTTGAATTGATATTCTAATCATAAATAAGCTGCATCAAAATTAAAAATGTAGCAATTTCATTGATATTTGACTTATTACTGCAGATATCTAAGATTTGGCTATTAAGCTAGTATAGAGAATAAAACTGGTATCACATATTTTTGACTTTTAATATATGTAAAATGTTGTTATATTCATCATTTCATTTTATTGTTTTGAAAGTGTTTAAGATGATTTGCTCTTTTCGAAATTTAGGAGTACTCCGCGAACTCAATAACACAAAAGGACGCTATTTTTGATAAGTTAAATAAATCCTAGGAGTCTGTTATTGTTGTCAACAATATACAAGAGTAACTTTGATAGCCAAACTTTTAACCTAAAAACATTTTATAACTGTTAACAATACTTTGAAAATGATTTTCTGTGGGGGCCTCGCATTTAGGATTATATCCAGACAAAAAGATACAGCAATTTATATTCGCCTTCTTTGAGCGCATTCATGAGTGGAGAAAAATGGTGTTTTCGGACTGATACTTCTTTCAAGTTAGTTTCTGGTATAGTTTTGGTAAGCTCATAATAAAGACTATAAATACTTTTTCACAAATATTGTTGTGCGTTTTAGACTTTGGGCTTATCTTGGGCTTTAACTAAAAGACAAAAGAAATTTCAATACAGTTCCTTCAAAACTTATTCTGTATTGAATTTTCTATTGTATTAATTTACCTGCTGCATGGTGCATGTCCATATCGGTGGACTCTGCGAAATCTGCTATATCGGCGGTTTCTTTGTGACGATACCGGCTATTCTTTGCTATAAAATAATACAGGTTGGTAGGGGAGGCGAAAATTCCAGCTGCCATCCATGATCATAGGTATGCTGCTCCAAAATAAGTAGAGCACGGAACATTAGAATGTTTTTACTATGTATTGTAGTGTTTACTATTTAATTATCAGCTATCTTGCTCGCAAACTCGATGAAATTACTTGATGGTGTACTGACATGGAACACTAGCCCGACCTTTTCCACAGTCTTTAACGACTTTTTGCTTTGATACCATACATAGCAAGCGCAGTATTTGTATTCATTTTTCAATATTCTTCCAAAAAATACGGACAAACAGGCCGAAATGTAAATGGAATATTCAAAACCCCTTACTTTCGGTTTTGTCGAGGCACCGGCGGTCTCTCTGCGCACCAATTTTTGATGCACAGACAGGCTCTCTATAGCCATATTAGCCTGCCTGTGCGTAATGCAGAGAGCCTGCCTGTGTATCAAAAACTGATGTGCATAGAGACCGCCGGTGCTCCGACAAAACCGAAAGTAAGGGTTTTGAGAAATTCCATTGACATTTCGGCCTATTTGTCAGTATTTTTGGAAGAATATTGAAAAATGAATACAAATAGTGCTCTTGATATATATATGATATCAAAGCAAAAAGTCGTTAAAGACTGTGGAAAAGGTCGGGCTAGTGTTCCATGTTAGTACACCATCAACTAATTTCATCGAGTTTGCGAGCAAAAAAGCTGAAATTTGAAATGTGAGCACTACAATACATAGTAAAGGCATTCTAATGTTCCGTGCCCTGCTTATTTTTGAGCAGCATACTTATGATCATGAAAGGCAGCTCGATTTTTCGTCTCCTCTACCGACCTGGACTTTGTTTTTAGCAAATAATCGCAAATGCCGACGCAAAGAAACTGCCGATATAGAAGATTTTGCAAAGAGTCCGCCGATATGGATATGCACTGTGTGCTGAGAATTTTGATAAAGACTATAATCGGTGAAATCCCAAAATCAATAGAAAACTGTCAATGCAGGAAATGTTCGTTTTGCTTTGGATACTGTTTTATGGTCATTTTTTAGAATAATTCATAGTTTTGGAGATACTAGTATGGAGATGAAGCAATTTACTAAATATATATATCTAGTAAATCAGTACCATGTGCTATCATAACACACTGAAAAAGATCTGAAAATTCTAATTTGTAGTGTTAAACACTATAAACAACATAAAATATTATAAAATGATATGAATAATGGTGCCATGTTCGAGCCGTTTTTAGTTTTGCTAGTAAAACATGATAATAATATTGCTTCTCTCTAGGTGGTGAAGTACGTGTAGATCCGAAATTTAACAATCACAAAATACAAACAAAATTGTAGCTAAGATTCCTCGTGTGTTTAGTCCTGGAAAAAAAGCGAAATTCAAAGAGCCCCGAACAGGACACCGTAGGGGAATGCAATTTAGTCCTTTTTCAGTCTAATGTTATTTCATGTATAAGAATACTTCTTAAACGACTATACAGATATATGTCATTTCGTCGGAATTTAGAAATTCCAAGTTAAGGTAAATTCGAGTAAAAAGGTAATATTCAATATGAAACCGTGAATTCTAAGCAGAATGTATGTATAAAAAGCTTGAAGAAATGACCACGCAACTAATTAACTAGAAATTAAATGATATTGTTAAATAAAGCTGTACAAACTCAAACAGTTCTGATTTATTTACGGTCCTCTGATAAAGAAAATACAAAATTTCGGCACATGTAATTTTGATTAAAAAAGCGCATTCAAGTGTGATTTTCCATCAGGTACATTTCACCTTCTATTCAGAGCAAATGTTGTTGTTTTTTTTGTTGTTGTTGTGTGTGTGTGTGTGTGTGGTGTGTTTGTAAACGCTGCCAACTGGGTAATTTCGTATGAATACACACCAACGTACTGGGGATACGCCTCAAACCGGGGAAATCCCCGGTTCATTTTAACAATACCACGTTATTCCTGACCTTCAAATTAGTCATATCTCGAAATTTGAGCTGATTCTGAGCGATAGAAATTTATTCCCCGGTACGCCGGTTCTGGTCATACACATATCTCACACACAATCAGAATTTTACAACGGTGTGTATCTTTCGCCATTTACTGCAGTTCCCCAGTTTACCTGTATACAACTCGTAGTACATACACACAAAGGTTTAAAAAAAAATTCATTAATTTAACATAATATTTCCGTCGTTATAAGCTTATTAGTGAAAAGATTATGTTGACTAATTCATCAATTACCAATTAAATATCTTTTTACGTTTAACAAGAGAGTATTACAAATGTATAGATTTATGTTACCGCATATCTTTTCCGGCTTATTGTGTTATGCGCTTTTATTTCTAAGTTAATGACTTGATTTGACAATACTTATGTTAAACTGAGAATATTATAATATTATATATATTTGAAAAAATAAATGTAGTATTACCTCCAAAGATGTTCATATATTCAGCTCATAATGCAATTACCTATGTAATTTCAACAGTTATTAATACAGCAAAGCAAGAGAATTTTGATACAGTTTCGTTATTTAAAAAAAAAAAAGAACAACATTTGTACATTAATTTATTGATATTATTTACTACACATCAAAGAAATGCATATGAGGATCTGACTCCAGTACGTTTAAAATACTGATTAAGAACACGTGAAAATAATAAAACCTATATCATACAGTAGCTAACTCATGCAATTATCTTAACACAGGATTTTCATGCTCTTTCGCGCTGATTTTGTTCAGAAATCGCAATGTGTTGAAATCTATGATGTAAAAATGTCTCAAATGTTAAAAAAGATACTAATACTTCTCAAAAACCTGTGTTGCATTTGAAACAGCATTTGTTATGTCATTACCTCCTACGATGTTTATACATGTATAAGCAGCTGTCAACTTGTTACGCAATTATCTACGTATGTTGAAGAGTAGTGAAAACTAAAAAGCCGAAATAGTTTAATACAGTTTTATTTCATTAAGTATTTGTTAAATTTAGAGACCACATTAATCATAACATGAGTACATTATCTGATTGGTTTTATCCACTACACATCAAAGAAAATGACACAAGGATCTGACTCCAATACATTAGTAAAACTGTTTAAACACTTGGAAATATTAAAGCCTAGATCATAGCTAACTCGTGCATTTACCTTAACACGGGAATTTCATGCTATTTTTGCGCGATGTTTGTTTAGCGATCGCCAAGTCTAGAAATTCATGACAGAAAAGTGTTTCAACAAAGCATAGGCTATAAAGTGTGTTGTCCGAAATAATTGTACGACAGTTCAAAAAAAATGATAATGCTGCGGCTGCACGGGTTTAGGATCATTTGGCAAAAAATATAGAAACCGTGAGACATCAATTAAACGCAAGGGAATCACAGCAGAACAATTCTCATGCAAAAAAAAAAAAAAAAAAAAAAAAACATAAATAAATAAATGAAATAAAATTTGATGTTCACATAACGAACAGATATATCCTACAGAAAAGTTGTCCCCAGATTCTGCAACCTGAAGCACACTATTTTAAAACTTATATCATGAGTTTGCTATATTTTAATAAGCGTTTTATCTTTATAAACTGTCGCCTTTACCATTATAAAAGTTATTAAATTGTTACACAAAAAAAAAACAACATTGACGTGTAAAGTTTGAAAGCTCAAAGTCTCAGTGCGTTACTGACATACCAAGGGTAATTTTTACAATGCATATGCTCATTAACCAAAAGGAGTTTTTTCTGTCACTGACATTCCTATCATTCTACAATAAGTATGACATACAATTATATATGCGCATGATATTTTCTTCAGCTTCCTTCAACTTCAGGCCCGTAGAAGTTCAGTTTGATCAAAACAACGTTTTAAGAAATTTTGTTTGTTGGACGGGGTGGGAACGACCTCACTCACCTGCTTATCAGTTTTGTTCATTCAGTGATATATCACACCGTGCGTTTATTGCGGTAGCATTTTACGTGGTATTTTGGGGAAATAAAGAACGAAAATTTTTGATGATTGAACTGACAGTACTGATGAAATAGAAACAATCACAGTATTCTACAGATGAGTTCCCGAGGTATTAGAAAATACAATATGTAACGCATCGTATAAATTCACAACTTATTATACATGTACTAATCGTTTGATTGAAACTTGAAAACAGAGAAATTTTATTGCGATTGAAGGATTTTATTGAATATAAAGCTTTTAAATACATAACGATATCATTCGTTATTACATATATGGTTATTTCATACTTCACTCATGTAACTGACCGACACAAAATAAGACATTTCCCTATTCGGTGACACATTAATGAAGTATTTATTATAAATGCAAGTATATTTATCTTTAGTTTTGACAGTGCCATACGTATGATTTACTGGTATTAATAGCATTGAGGGAAACACAAATATATAATAATCATAAAAATACTTACGATATAAATGTTTTGATTAAAACATTAATATCATGAATTTAAAATATTGTCCTATTTTATTGAACTGTCAAATGCTTATTGATTAAATGGGCGGTGCATAGAATATTTCAACCTTCGGTTGATTTTCGGTACATTCCATTTTGTATACGGAAAGTAACCAGCAATTAAATACTTTATTTTAAGTAGTGTATACGTATATACGCAAGACACGATAGCTCTGTGGTCATCGTCAATAGCTTGAAACCTTGAGTTTCTAAGATCATTACCGTTCAGTATCTGTGTTTGTTTTTTGTTTTTCCACAAATTTCAACAAACAGTCTGTACATGTACATTTTTATCCAGTATTTCCTTCATTGTATTTTCACACTGAGTATTTTCTTTTTCATTTTTATCTCTTTTATCAATTTCTCATTTATATATATTTTATGTATTTTTTTTTTCACAGCTATACAAATTTCATCAATATGAATTACAACTAGCTTAATTTATCATTCAGTTTCATTCGCGGTGTCGGTACTGCTGTCAGCGAAGTCATATAAATAGAGGATATTACATGAGTGCCTTTTCATATTGAATTTATTAAACGAGTTGAATAAAATGATAAAATGCGAGGCTCTGCCGAGCATTTTATCAATTTTATTCAACGAGTTTAATAAATTCAATCTGGAAAGTCACAAATGTAATATTCTTTTTATCACATGTTATCCTTTCCTGTCGAAACATCAACAAATCTACTTTCTTTTACTATATAAACAAGTCAATTTGACCAACGTCTCCTATACTGTAAATGACGTCGACGTCAAAGCTTTATTACACTAGTGTATTATCATTTTTATTTAATGGCTTTATTACACTCCCGCAACGTCAAACATGTGATAAATCATATTAATAACTGAAAATGAAAAATAAAAAATGTGCTCGCTAATGGTCACGAAACAGAGATTTCCCGCATTCGAGCCAAATGCTGTAACCACTGAGCCACAGATACGATCGATGAGAATGTGTTTCACTTACAATACTAATAATGATATTTAGACACTTTACCAAAATTTCTTTCCGTAAAACATACGGATAGCACCGAAGTTGGGCCGAATATTAAAATATCGATGCACAGAGCGTGTAATGTAGGCATATGTGACAGGTTAAAACAGTAGCACAATGCCTATGACTGATTTCATTTTAATCTTCCTTGATCAGAACGATTTTTACACGAGCATTCCGTTTCTGCATGTACTTTGTTTTGAAAGAGTACTGATAAACTTTGTGGTGAATTCAGCTGTTGCTTCAGTTTTCATTCTCCTACCTTTACTTTTATACATTTTCGTGATCGAAACTCCAGATAGTTTTGTTTGCAATTAAATCATGTTCAGTCTCTAAAGGAAAAATCGTCACAAAATTGGGAAAAAGACTTTCCGAGTGTGGGATTCGAACACACGACCTTCACAAATTTTTGTAAGATTAACTATGTAAAGTCAACGTTTACTGAAGCTTGGTTTTCTAAAAAAAGAAAAGATAAAAACAAAACCTTTATATGGGAAAATAGTTTGGAAACAAAATAACTATGACTGGAAATGCTGTAAACTTTGTTTAAGTCTTTCTTTTTAATATTGATTGCTATTTTCCCGGGCAAGAAATAACAATTTTCATGCAAAAGTCTGGGACTGCGAGTCCTTGCGGAGTTTGAATTAAGATTCCCCGATATTTATTTCCTGTTTCCGCATATCGAACCTAAAATTTTACTTTGCATTTAAATAAGCGCAAAATTCTTTTTTCTAAGAAAATCAAGTTTTCGTTAACCTGTTATCGGAGAGAAAAGCGCAAATAAAAAAAATGTCATTCTTCCTGATTTAGAGTCATGTGTTTGCCTCAGTTCTATCTTATTCAAATTAATTACCTATTACTATTATTTTCGTCTCGAGCATTGAGGTGATATCCTACACTGTGAACGTCATTTTTGTAATGCCTTATCGTTTCGAAATTTATCATTATTAAATAGCAAACGGTACTATAGTTTAAATCATGATAATTTAAACAATGTATATATAATAATACACAGTTTAAATGTAGGAATACAACAACTGAAAATTTTTAAATATACTGAATATTTCGCCGATTGGGAGATTATCCAAATAAGTTGTTTGTGTTTTTGTTGTATGCCTGATTTCGTTAATCCGAATGGTTTTTAAAGGTACCACACTTATATGTTTGACTGTTAATTCTGTCTTTTGACCGAGTGGAATTGAAGGAAAAATAGATAGTCTGCTTAGCACAGATTCAATGGCGGATCCAGGGATTGGGGCATTTTTTTGTTTGCATGAGCTCCTATAAAGCTTTTTATTTTACGTTAATAAACTTTAGTAACCCCTCCCCATAAAAATCCTCAGAAATCGGGCGCTTACAAATTCCATTCTGAGATACTTAAGCAAGAATAAGTCTGACGAGTCACTAAAACATGGACTTTACGTAGCATGTTATTTGGGTTGATTTTATCATAAAACCTGTCCTTTTTCAATACCAAAAAAGCACCTCAGAACGCCAAGAATGCACCAGATGGATCTATTGTTTTTAAAATGTTCCGGTGGGGTGGGGAGAGGGAGATGGTGACATGCCTCTGGACCATCCTAGTTGTTCTACTACAAATATGTTGCACCCCTTACACCAAATCCTGTATCCACCCTGAGATTTGTGAATGCCTAATTTTTTAGTTAAAACATAAAGAAGGAACTAAAACATACAATATTACTTATTCTTGCAAACAAGACGGGGATTTCCGATATCTTTACCGGTGTTGGAAAAGTCCATCTTACACCCAGGGGTGGTGTAAGAATACTCTCGTGCTGTAAATGACGTATAAGAACTACTTATATGTAAAAGATTTGTGTAGTAATTATATTCTGTTTAAACAACGAAATGAAAATTCAATACCTTGACAGTTCCTATTGGTTCCTGATAGTATATTTCTCGATTCAAATCACTTTATTTTATCAAAATTCATAACGTTACGCTGCAACTGGTAAAACAAAACCGGAACTAAACATTGTTGTTTGTTTTGAAACTTCATGACGTCTTTCCTGTTTACATACGTTGGTTTCCCGCGCTATGTTTAAATACATTGCCATAAGAAATAGATCTAGTTCTAAAAAAGAAAGCTGTTCAATTGATTTTATTTTTATTTTTATTATTATTTCTTGAAACTGGTATGCAAGAAAAAGATTCTACCACTAGTTTTAGGTGCAGATGGAAATATCCTGCTCTCGAGTGTCTATTAAGGCGGTAACCGCCTAAACAGTTACCCTCGAGGCCGGATATTCCTATTTGCACCTACAACCAGTGAAAAAATCTTATAATATCGAAGTTCAAAAGTTGCTGTAGGCAATGGAAAGTGATTGTGCTTTATTATGTCTCTGCATCATGAGTCTGGTTTGTTCTATGTCTTGTCATAAACAGTTATTTTAATGTTAACATTTGACATAGACAATTTTTGATTGAATGTCGAATGATTGCTACATGTATCTACATACAGAATATAGAACTTTCTCTATTTTCTGACCGCCTCTGTTTTCGGGTGGTTAGACTCGCTGACTTAAAATCACTCGTAAGTACTCACTGATTAAGGGGCATGGGTTCAATCCTTGCTACCGACCAGGTCTCTTTATGTAAGAAAGATGACAGTTTGAGTACTAGTACTTGATCTTTCTAGGAACGATTGTTGGGTAAACTGCCCACCTGACATAACTGAAATAGTGTTTAAAATGGCGTAAAACCCATCAAATCAAATTAAGTCCCTCGGTTGTCTTTTCTCATATATATGATATGTAACAGGAGCTTCCGCATTCACCATTTTAATACACACGTACCCGGTTAGTTATACACTTGTACCTCATTTAGTCTATACACTAACTCCCCGTTTTGTTGAAACACACAATTCCACATTTCGTCTATACACAAACACCCGGTTTGTTACACATTCACCTCAGTTGGTTTAAACACAAAATTCCCCGCTCTGAATGTGAAAAATATCATTGCTTAATTATTGAAGATAGCTTTAATCTAAAGCCTCGGATAATTTTAAGATCATAAGAATAAGAGTTGATAGAAATATGATAACTGTAGCTACAGTAATAAAGAAGTTCCCAGTTGGTAGGTTTATAGCTTACATCCCCGATTGGTTGCGTTTACATGTATGCGTGTGTGTGTGTGTGTGTGTGTGTGTGTGTGTTTCATATCCAAGAAACGTAACTGTAATACATATAAATAAGATAATTGTAAAATTTGAAAGAGTTATCTTATCTCTTGAAAAACATTGTAATTATTGAAAAGAAAACCTGCAAGTCGTGGATAGTTGCTCGAGAAACTCAGCAGGTCTGATTTCCCCATCACGACCTAATTCTCTGAATATGTCCTCAACATACGACGCTTTTCTGCAAGATTTCGAATACTCACTGGAAATCTTATTAAAATCACAACCTATTTGTTTCCCTGTGCTTCTCATAACCTGGACTGATCCAATGATCATCAATGAAACTGAAACAAAAAACTCATGGATGAGAAATAGTATACGCTTATTTAATTGTCTACCGGTCTATAATCAAAACAATTTACCCGATGCATGAAAGTGCATCACATATACTTTTTTCTCAGGGTTTGTATTTTATTATACAAATAAAGTTTATTGTCTTTATTGGGTTTAACGTCCCACCGACTCAATTATAGGTCATATGGTGACTTTCCAGCTTTCTATGGTGGGGAAGTCCCAGGTGCCCTTCCGTGCATTGCATAATCACGAGCGGGCACCTGGGTAGAACCACTGACCTTCTGAAAGCAAGCTAGATGAATTCCTAGCATGAAGAATTCAGCGCCCCGAGGGAGGCTCGTACTCACAAGGGGAAAATGAATTGAAGTGAGCGGCCATTAACAATGAACATACTACACATTCAACCACTTATGGTCAATGATAACGCACAAATTTCACTTTGAACCGCTTCGGGTCTATAAAAAAGCACACACTACACATTAAACAACTTCAGGTCCATCAGCATTTTGGAAGTATTAGCATGTGCGATAACACCAGAAAAAACATCCTTGATACAATATTTGATAGAGATACCAGGGTTGTTCGGGAAGTCGGTGGAATTATCTAATAATCATTTACATAATGGGCAGATCTGTCCTTGTATTGGGCACACTAAAGTGTAACATGTTTTTAGACGAAACGCTAAGAAGATTATTTTGGTCCGCAAATATAATACATAATTATAACCTCAGCAACACACCATAGAGTACTCGGCTCAGATCAGAAAATATGTAACTTTGCACGATATGTCATTAATAATATTTCAATTAAAACATAGCGACGGAAATGTGATTGATGTTGATGTATACATGGGTTTCAAATATTTGATCTGGAAACAAATTATAAAGAAGTATTGAAGATTAATGTATGCAAACTCATCATGTGAAGTTTGCCAGGGTTTGTTGATAATTTCTTGACAATATTTTGAATGCTGATTTCACTGATCCTAAATCAAGCAAAATACCTCTAAATATCATTTTTCCTGATGAAAAGCGAAACGTTTATACATTGTTAACAAAATCTGTAACAATTGTTGTTGCTGAAACTTTCCATTATATCGTCTCAACATGTTAACAATTCTTCGATGACTTGAAGACATCTCACGTCATAGATTTGCTGCTCTCAAAAGATCATACTTGTTTCTATTCTGCACTGCGTATTCTAATGAACATCTTGATATCCAGTAATAACAATTTTATGTATAATCACATTTTTTGCCCAGTCAAGTTTCAATGACTCGCACTGCCATCAGGATGATAGGTTACTATGACAATGACGTTTTTCATATTTGGATTGTTGATGTTAGTTGTTGTAAGACACTATTCGATGATTAACATAATTTTCTCAATATCTTGAGAGTTTCATATATTTTTTTTTCACGCATTTACCAAAAAAACCCGTGTAAAAAGATAATCAACTCTAAAATAAAATTTGATTTCCGTACTTACCTAGTACACGTATGCCAAACATTTTATAAAGATAGAAAACTTCTGTATCGCACGTGTGCTTCTTATATTCCTCAGTGTCAAACTGGTAACTGAAAAAAAATGTTTCTACATTTCTAGATTATTCTACTAATTTGTCAATTAGCAATAATTATGTGACATTTATCTTTATTATTCTCGTTTGTCTATTTTCCTAGGATAGTTCATGAGAGCTTGTGTTAGAAAGGACAATATTGCTTTTATCTAAATAAAAGTGTGTTTTATTTGTTGTTGTTTTTTGTCAAAAGTTAAATTCTTAAATACTTGTCTATCAACTAGCAATTAAAGGCAGTTTGAATTGCCAGCAGATTTGGCCTAGACACTCTATTTGAATGGCTATAAAATATAACTGAGTTGAGCTCCATAATTTAACATCAAGAAAAAGAATTTTTTACATGAGTAACTGTGTCTTATTCTGTAAGTATTTTTATCATATGCCCGTCACTCTAACGGTTAATATTGGCTCTGAAAGTAAATAGATATTTTTTAAAGTTCTGTGAAGACTGAATGGGCAAGTAACGTTATAGCTGACATATGTATAATAACATTTGAATAAAAGAATAACAGGCACATACATTTAACTAAGTTTCACAAGTTACAAAACGCTCTAACGCCCTTGAATTTTGAATGAAACATTTAGCTCCTTTTTCTGAATGTTTAATTACCTAATATATATATAACTGAAGTACTGAATATTTGCTTACGGCGAAACGTGAAAAAATATTGTCGAAATAAACAGAATTGTACAATATGAGCATGTTTGCAAAATTAGACCCAGTTATATTACTGTTCGCACATCTATCGTAGAAAAATTCTAAATCATACTGCACATTGAATTAATAAACGTATCTACGTCAAAAAGTATAGAAATGAAATAATAGCATTTTGCTGTTGCAGTTTTAGAAAAGTTGCTTTAGCAGAAAATGCAAAAAAAAAAAAACTTAAGCTTTGAAATGTCTGTAATATATACCACCATACGACTGACCAATTGCTTTTTAGAAGACATTTCGTACATTCGTATTATTCCTGTATTTCCAAAGCGAGCCAGATGGGATGTCTTGATTTATAAAATGGTAGTTAATTTTCTGTTATTAAAACATAATATTTTCGACACTTGTGAGAGGTGTTGCACATTTCCTTACCTCTCATGAACAGACTCAGTCAAACCAAGTCTGCTATTATTCTTCTTGGTTGCATTCTTTGCTTCTGTAGGATTTTTTTACAGATTTTATTGGCTATCATAACAGTAATCTTAAAGTGCCGTGCGGCGGCTGTAAAAAGTCTTCCCGTACATGGATTCAGTGTTGATATATTTTCTGGTCCTTTGGGATCATGGGGTCCATTCAACATATGTGTATTAGAGTTCTGCTTAAGCTGGTACTACGGGGCGTGAGAGGTGTTGTACATTTCATAACCTCTCAATAACAGATTCAGTCAAACCGAATCTGCTATTATTGCTATTATCCTTTTGGTTGCATATTTTGCTTCCATAGGATCTTTTTACAGATTTTATTAAAAGGAAAGACACAGAGATATTTTATTTTCATTCTGTTTCTAAGTGTTTTAAATCGCTAAACGCAGTTGAAGAATGTCCAAAATTAAAAATTAAAATGCTGTGCACACTTTAATATTTCATCAAAATGAAAGTCTTTAGTTTCGTTTGCAAACGTAAGAAATTGTGAATTTGACTTATTTTAAATATCTATTTGTGCCGCATTTCCTTTACTTATGTAAAAACATATAGATCTACCTTTCCCATCTTGAACTTGCAAAAGTATCATGGTTTACATCTTGAACTTGGTAAGCTACTAATCGTAATTTGTAAGCCATTTCAAAAGATTAAACTGCTGATAAAACTTATATCAAACAAAAATAGATGGTTTTTGAGTAGAACACACGAGTTCTACTAACATATGAAATATTCTAGAACTCATCATTACGATTATATAATTTACAATAAATAGTTACAAAATTGCATTGGACAGATTCTTGTAACCCAGGGCAATAACAGCAAGCGGGAACAATAACTGGTTATTTTACTCTGCGTCGTCGCAGAGAACGTCCTAACGTCGATATTAGAGAGTTTGAGATTATAACCTTCGCTTTCCCCTTCAACGTGTCTTGCGAAGTTAACGTATGAAGTTGCCAGACTTTAGAGTTGGGTACAAGTCTTTCCTAGGAGTGATGGTTAGGTGAACTGACCGCCTGATATAACTGAAATAATGTTGAACACGGGCGTAAAACTGAACACTGAAACTGACCCATATTAAACAAGCACTTCTTTTATATAATTGTTCTCAATTGGACCTGGAATCTAAAAAATGACGCCATTTCCTAGTTTCGTTTTGGCACGATTAATCAATGTATAATGTAGGCTTATAGAATTAACAGAACACCAAACGACTATTAACGAAGATTAACAGAGTAACCGTTCTTGACGATTTATTCGTATTCACTTATTTTCGTTCTTTCGTCCTCATTTTTTTGTTGAATTTTCTCTTTTCGTGAATTTCGTCAATTTTTCTTTGATAAAAAATTTGGATGTGGCCGGTCAAAGTCGTATGCGGCGGGGCCTGAAAATTAAACATTTTTTTTCCCTAAACAATCTTTAAACGCCAATGACATGTCTTACATTGTTATTAGCCCAACCTAGCCTGTATCGGTACTCGGATTACGCTCTCGTGCCAAGTCATGTTTAATCGTGCTCATAACAGCTTAAAGCAACCCGTTGCCGTTTTATTAGTGTACTCACAAAAAATAATATTGTTTTTAATGACCGTTGTTTTCCTTTCTATATGGTGTACCTTTGCGCAATCACACAACTGAGAATGGACACAATTAGAAACGTTTGTTTATTGCCAGGTGTTTCGTGCGAGCGCAAATATCAATCTTTTTGCTTAATTCATTCAAAACGAAAAGAAAATGTATTTAATTTGTGGAAGTTACAATGCATATATTCAATAAAATGTGAACATAAAAAATGTTGTAATCTATTGACAATCGACAATATGAACATCTGTATTGTTGTAATCCATGGACAATCGACAATGTGAACATCAATAATGTTGTAATCCATGGACAATCGACATTTTCCTTCGACCACATATTCTCCATTATTCGATTTCAGTTTTATGTTTTTTATGAAAATAAAAATAGTGGAAAACCACAGATCGCCCAACACGAAATAAACGAAAATGTTGTAGGCAGAACTCAACATTAACACATGTAAATTCAGACACATCCGCAGATATAGTTCATTTGATATTTATTGAGAAACCAAGAAAACTCTTATCGAATGTACTGAGCACGATTAAATGCCATTTTCAGTAACAGTCTTTTGATTAAAAATATTGCAGTGCTTTCAGCTGCTTTAAATATAGTATATTCTTACTGTATTTACGTAATGGGTAGTGTCTTAAACCCAGCGTAAAATACGGTGTCTCCGACGAAGCAGGCTTATTCTATATTTGCTTAGATACTGTGCAGTTTTTGTTCTTATTTTAAAAAAATTAAGGATAACAGTTATATTTTATTGACTCTCTTCATAAAACGCCAATTAGAGATACCCAATGAGCATCTTCTTCGAAAAATATTTTATCTTTAGATTACCATGAAAGAGATCTACTTCAAATGTATAAATTCCTCATCAATTGTATTTAGCTTTACTAGATATATAAATTAAATTTGAAATAAAGCTACATTCATAGTAAAATGTCATGTAGCAATAGTTGATTGTTAAAAATAGCCATTTTAGTGGTAGACTAAGTACACATTTATACTGTGTAAATCTATACATGTGTACTATTTTAAACCTAACGCATAGTATTGTCCGTAGGTATTGACCTGGCACTCATTAATCCTCGCCAGTATTTCGGGCGTTTTCGTTATTTTACGCGATATTTGTATTCTGTAAATATCTACATTAATTAAAATAGCAGACGTACGGCACGGTGGTGTAGTGGTAAGCCCTCTCCGACATCTAGGCGCGGTACCATTGGTTCGAACTCAATTCAGACATTTTTGCTTTGTAATTCAGTGTATTGTAATTTTATTACTTTTATACTTAGATTATTATATGAATATATATTTTTTCTCGTGTACTGAAAACAGTTTCCTCAATTGCCCGTTGAATGAACGAACACTTGCCCGGTCCTGGAGATTTTAGACGACATTTTGTAGAACGGTTTACTGACATGTACGTACAAGAATGTTTAATAGTGGAGTATTTCGTTCAATAAATAACAATAAACGGACGATAAATCATGATAAGTGTTAACGGTTTCTCTTATTGCAATAGGTTTTGAAATCGAATAGCATGGATCCTGACAAGACTGCGCGGATGCGCAGGCTGGTCTCGATCAATGCTGATCACAAACGCACTCTGTTTGTTTTCTTATGGCGCGGCTCATATTACATTTGCTTCACTAATAGAGCGTATTTTTGCATAATCATTTTACAGGACATCTGGAATTTCTAGTTGCCGAAGCTTGCGTTTTAGGGATTAATTAAAGTGCTTCCAAGTTTTGTACAGTTAATCGCTACGCTTTCCTATTTGACTAATAAAGTGTAAGACTCCATGATGCTTTTCTCCTAAATCCTACATACAACGGATGGAGGGAGTTGACTTTTGTCTTGCAGCTTTCTTAGTCCTGCCCTTAAAAGTTAGGCATTTAGTGCTCTGACTTCAGACAAATTGTTGGGTACATTGGTGTAGTTATATCTTAGATTCTTAATGTCTAATCAATTATTTTTGCGCTTATGTTAGAGCCTTTCTCAGCGGGGATTTTATTTACATTGTGTTGTCTAACTGGTTGACAATAGGGTAAGTGCGAGGTTGGCATACCCTTAACGCGTTTAAACCCCCAGTTTCCTTTATATAGGCTACCGACCGTTCCAAGACGGTGTCCCTATTTTCAACTGGTTTTCTGTCTGTCTTGTATTTTCTGTTTCGTATGTTTTCTTGTTTGTTGTAAGGGTTTTTCCTCCTCACTTCCCCTATTGCCCCCTTCTTTCCACTTGCATTTGCGCTACTTTTTGCATCCCCTCCCCCTTTACTTTGGGTTAGTTTTCATGGCTCCTCTTTACTTTGGCTGCCGGAATCCTAAGGCGGTACACGATTGTTTTTTTCCTGCTTACATGTGAGCGTTTGTGTGCTTGTAAGTCTGAAACGGTGTCCTACTGTTTTCTTGTATCTTACTTGTTTGTTTTTCTGTTATTTAGTTGGGTGTGGTTGTGTGTTTATCTTTGGAACATGAGTGTCTGCGCTATTGTGGTTTACGTTGTAGTGTGACTGTTATTGAGGAACATAGCATTCCTTTTGTATATTCATCCTTGTTCTACTTTCCCCTTAAAATTCCTCTCCCCCCCCCCCCCCCCCCGTCCCCCAACAACACCCCATCCCCCTTTTTTCCACTTACCACTTTCTACCCCTCTATCTATATTTGGCATAAATTAATATGTACTTGTTAGATGTTTGAAGCAACCCGTCTGTAATATTTTACCATTACAGCTTCTTTTTGTTGTAGGCCTACTTTGCAAACGCGTGGCTCTGTGGCTGTGTTTTTGGTGCTCTGTGCTTCCGAGAAATTTACCCTTACCTATTATCATTTTGTCACCCGTAATGGAATGGTTACCAAGCCTAACCAACCGAACCGCAATGGCAAATGCGTTTTTAGAATAATTTCAGTATCATTTTAGCTTTCAAAGCGGTTGCCTTTGCTGTTAAGCAGAAAGTGTACAATATTTATAACTTCCAGAAATTTCTGTATAAACACAAATCAGAACGATGATCGATCTGCTAAGCAATCGAACTAAATTTTCTTTAATTTTATCTCAACTTATTTTGATTGTTGTCGATTGTGGACGACCACCACCATCATGCATTCCAGTATATTTCCTACAAGTGACACCTCATTATATCAATAAATATCAAAAACATCTTTGTAAATTGTCTCTGCTCGTAAAATCAAGTTTATTTCTGTCTGTAATGTAAGCGTTGAAGTTGGTCACATACACCGAACGGCAAATAAAAAGATATGGTTGTGTACTTAATAATTTGCTAGACTAATATTCCAATATCATGATTATATTACAACCAATTCTCTGTGAAAATGTCTAAAATGGACTTACATTCGACCCATCACATAAAATAAGAGAACAATTATAAAAGTAGAAATTTTGTGACAAATTCTTTATCATCAGTCTAGTGGCTAGTCTAGGAGTCTATGGGAAAATCACAATTTTCATAATATTTCGCTAATAGAACTTTTCTTCAATGTAGATTTTCATGAAACTTCTGATAGTCGTAAATAAACATATGGCCTATACTATGGTGAAATTAAGGAGGAGTGCTACCTTTAAAAAGAATAAAGATATATCGATGAAAAACAAACGGAGAAAATTGAGAATATTTCTGATTAACTCCCGTATTCCGCTTGGCTCTAACCCAAGCCACAATCGTTTAGTACGCTGTCAAACTTGGCCTGTAACGGCACAATTTTGGGCGTCAGGTCGTGGCGTCATTTTCACTGTTACTCCCAGGTTTTCAGCATATCCCTGTTTTAGTGTTTTAGTTGGAAGCAGACTCGTATGAAATGGATATATTTTAAAAGGATTAAAGATTTCCTTTTCTGTGATATAAATTTCGTGAATGATCTATGACGTAGTTACGATTATGACAAATTAAAGCGTCAGACTTACATAAAGCGTAACGTTGTGTTTTGCTGGAAAATTGTGCGTTTTTTGAATATAACATTTTTTCAAGTCGAGGAATTTTGTTTAAATCTTAATCATAAATGCGCAAACATATTTACTTGCGTTTGACAAACAAATAAAACGTATGTCACCGATTTCATTTTCTAAGTAGGATCAATTTTATTTCACCACACTTCTGCTCGTTTTCGAGATACTTTCCAAGGATTAAAGCGGTATACTTTCCAAGGATTAAAGCGGTCCGCGCATTTCGGACTGATTTTCAGACCATTATTTTTTGGAATTATTTTACATGTTCGATATTTTGTTATCATAACTCAACTTAAGAAAGGTTGCCTCTGACAAAACTCTGCTCATCTGTTGGTCACAATTTCATAAAATGATTTTCTTTGCCGTACGCCGAATCGTTACGCCATCACTTCAAATTTATCAAAACATGCAGAACTACCAAAAACACTGTATATAAAATCAGCAGGTATCGCTTTCTTATTCACTCGGTCAGTGTGCTGAAAAAAGAAGTGTGGCCTTTTAAGGTGAAATGCGCATAATTTGAAGTTCTTGGGTTTCGTTTTGACATTTTGTTTAATATAAAATTCAGCATATTCCTCATATAATGTGTATTTTACATTTTGATATTTCTGTAACATTTTTTCATTTCTTGGAAATAACGAGAACATCCGTTGCCTCGAGAAAGCATATGGTTGGTTCGCTCAAAGTAAACTGATTTAGAAAATCTAGTTTTTAAGTTTACAAAACTTAAATATTATTTGAGCCGCGCCAGGAGAAAACTAACATAGTGCGTTTGCGACCAGCATGGATCAAGACCAGCCTGTGCATTCACGCAGTCTGATCAGAATCCATGCTGTTCGCGTTCAAAGCCTTTTACAGTTAGAGAAATCGTTAGCGAACAGCACGGATCCTGACCAGAATGTGCGGATGCGCAGGCTGGTCTGTATCCATACTGGTCGCAAATGCACTATGTTGGTTTTCTCATGGCAGGGCTCATTTCTTCCTAGTTGTCTTTTCAACAATATGGATCCTGCTGGTAGCCCTCGTAACATTTTTTCTGAAGATACAGAACTGACAAATGCTCTTTAGTTTTCACCCTGAGATAAGAATTAAGTTATGAATATAGGTCCTAGGACAACTTTTTCATACTTTCGTTTTTAATCAATCAAAGGTCAAGTATTGCTGACGTCAACCAAACTAGGAAAAGTTGATAATGAACGTCGCAAGAGAATTAGAAAAAAAAAACGGAAATTGTAAAATGTCAGGGATAAATATCCAACAGGCAAAGCCTGGAAAAGAACGCGGCTTCCGCAATTCGCATTAATTATAGATAATTGCTACTGTTATTATAGCATTTAAAGCTGATAATATCCTTTTCACATTGTTTAGGTATGTAATTATACCAAATGTTGGTCGTAGCATATGGAATACTTTTCATTGTACAATATAAGCACATGGACAAATGTTTACCCTTAGTGAACTATTGCTTGTAGATGACAGTTAATTCCATTAATTGCAGTATTTATGGTATTTGACAGCTGTGGTATTTAGAATTATTTTACAAAAATGTATAATTATGAAGACACTTAATTCCAAACAGAAACTTTACTGTGTATTCCTTGATTACGAGCAGTGCTTTGACCGTATCGATAGACAACACCTTTGGCAAAAGCTTTTAAGGAAAACGTCAGCGGGCGCTTTGTCAAAGCGCTGAGGTCAATGTACAGTACCGTCAAGTCATGTGTCCGTTATAAAACTTTGTCTAATTTTTTCAGTTCAGACATCGGATTAAAACAGGGTGATCCGAGTTCCCCGTTATTATTCATGTTCTTCGTGAACGACATTAATGAAAATATCAATTCGAACTTGAATAACATAATCACAATAGACGATGTCAAATTATTTCTTATAATGTACGCAGACGACATGGTACTGTTTGCGACCTCAGTAGAAACTCTCCAATCTATGCTACACGACGTTGAGACCTATTGTAATACTTGGGGTATGCGTATCAATGTTAACAAAACCAAGGCAATGGTATTCGAGAATGGAAGATCGAGTCCCTGTGACGTGTACATATATGGCAACAAATTAGAAACCGTTCAATCCTTTAAATATTTGGGGGTTACACTGTTCAAAAACGGTAACTGGTCGAGGACGCAAAAACTGATAGCGCAACACGCATCAATTTCATTGTACAATCTTTTCTCTATTATGGAACAAATTGAACTTCCAATTTTTAGAAAAGTTGCTTTATTTGACACCTTAGTAGGATCTATACTCAATTTCGGCGCTGAAATATGGGGAGTGCATCCTGCGACTGACGTTGAAATGGTGCATCTGAAATTTATGCGTCGTCTGCTAGGTGTTAGAAAGTCGACAAACGTTGCGGCATTATATAGGGAACTCGGTAGACTGCCTATGCATATTTTTCGTAAAATCATTGTCCTTGGGTATTTGCAAAAGATATTAAAGCCGGATACCTCATCAAACTTACACAAGGTATACAGTGTTCTTAAGATCGACGCCGATAACAATATAAGTTACAATAACAAAAATTGGGCTTCGTACGTCAAACAAATCTTAGAACAAAATGGGTTTGGTTTTGTTTGGAACAACCAGGCAATGGATAAACTTACCTTTTTGAAAATTAAACAAAGAATTTTTGATACATACTGCCAATCTTGGTATTTCAACATTAATAACTCCCCACGCCTAGAATCGTATGCATTGTTCAAGTTTGAGTTTTGCCAAGAAAAGTATTTGGATGTTATACCAGATAGAAAATTACAAGTAGCCCTAACACGATATAGGGTGTCATCGCACAAATTGTTCATTGAAACAGGCAGATATAATAACATTCCAAGGGAACAGAGATTGTGTAAATCTTGCAGTATGAATAGGGTCGAATCAGAGTTCCATTTTTTATTAGTCTGTCCGAAACAAACAACTCTTCGGAGAAAGTTCTTGCCACGTTATTATTGTAGCTGGCCAACACTCAACAAGTTTGAATCTTTGCTAAATTGTAAAAATAGAAAAACAGTTATAAATGTTGCAAAATATGTTTATTATGCAAATCTCCAGAGAATCGAACCATAGT
Organism: Mercenaria mercenaria; assembly: GCF_021730395.1. Classification (NCBI taxonomy): domain Eukaryota; kingdom Metazoa; phylum Mollusca; class Bivalvia; order Venerida; family Veneridae; genus Mercenaria; species Mercenaria mercenaria. The sequence goes on from NC_069372.1 coordinate 58,293,497, forward strand.
AGTCTGCTGGTTAATATATAATTATATATATGATATTACCACTAATAGGGATGTTATAATATATTGCTCCTGGAAAAAATCATTTTCTTGCTTCTACATATTTGATTTTGTTTTGTAATGTATATTTGTAAATGTTAGTTGTCAATTGCTATAAACATTGGTGTGTTTAATGCAATAAAAGATTTGTATTTTGAATTAACATGGCAATAATGTCAGTAGCTGGTGAAAAGCTTAATTGATAGTCCACGAACAAAGTCAGTTTGCGTTTTCTTGTTTAAAAATGGTATTGCGCTTGGGTCTTATTATGGCTTCCCTTCTTTTAATGGAGGAGGAAGACTCCAGGTGTTTCCATGCTGACACCTATGATGGAGGGCGGTTATGCAGTGTGTATGTATTTTTATGTACATGTCTTTCTAGTACATATCCAAACATACACTGCTAATGGTTTCGTCTCGGCTATTCCGATTAGATCAGAACGTTTTAGTGCAATAGGATTTTTTTATATCCCTGCGAATATGCTGATAAAGAAAATTCAACTGAAAACATAATAACACGGACATTTATATTATTTGCGTTTACATGAACGCAGAACTGGACATTTTGCTTAAAATGTTTGAAAAAAAAACGCATGGGTACAATAGATAAATCATTATTTTAAACCACTGTAACTAAACAGGTATGACATCAACTTTAATATGAAAATAACAGAAAATAATAGAAATTATTTTCTCCTGCAAATAATTTACTTTATTTTGCAAGGAAAAACTGTAAACACCGTTGCTAGTCATCACTAGGCAATTGATGACCTTCGAGTATTATCGTCCGTTGTTGATGGTTTCTGGTCTGCATCGTATCATTTCGCCGGGTATAAGTTCAACTAACGGTATATAAGCACAATATCTCCTTACCAATATCTCTTTCTCGATTCAACACCGGAGATAAAACTGCTCTGCTGAAAACTACATTTCCTATCTCACCAACCCTATGTTGTTAAACCTTCTAAACCTTGGCTGACTTGAAACGGTTGTGTTCATTTAGTTACTATGTTAAAACATATATGAAGTATCTTTTCTTGCTCTGCTCTGCTGTTTTTTTTTTTTTACATCTCGGTTATATGTTGAGGTGGCAACATTATCCAACAGACAACGGGTACCAAGTGAACGATCTGACACACAGCAGTTTAAGATGTAAGACATTCTCGTTAAATCAAATCGTCTACAAATTTGCTGGAAACTACGTAATAATCGGCATGATAAACGTCTACAGTTTATGTAGTGTTTTTGAACATTAATTGAACTTTTTACTTGAAAGGATATATACTTTAATGGTTGCTTGATTTTACTTGCATTTAATGTCATTATGAATTATTCGTGATGTGTATTTTGCATAAAGACTCTACAACTGATATTAACCTTCTCATATATTTAACCGTTCATGACAATCTTTGAGAAATTGTATAGAAATGAGAATTATTCTGTTAACAAAATTGTTCTATATTTATATGTAACACTTCATCTTTTAAATGTCACTTCCGGAAAAATTGTGTCGGCCTAGGGTTGAACACGCGAGCCATAAAACTTAACTGCTTATAAACAAAATTATTTCATTAATTTCATTATTTGGTCTTGTATTGTATCTGCCTTGCGTATGTTTTCCTATATCGATGTTTAGGCCCTGGCCTCAATTTAGGGGCATTTACGACTGGTGTATTTATAGTAATTATACACAACGTAATTTTAATCGTGGTTAGATATATTTTTATTCGTAAGCCCGCAATTCTGTTTGCGTTTCTAGGTTTTGCCCAACTAGCAATCCTCGCTTGCTTAGTTTACTGGTGTGCTTGTCAAGTTTTTGACTTGACTGGTTTCAAGTTAAGTTGCGTGTTTGCCCGCGGATTACAATAATAGCTTGCCTTATTCGCAACAGGTTTTGCCATTTGCTTATTTTGACTACTGCAGGTTCGGACCGTGGCTTCGGCATTCCCTGTCATACTATTGCAAGTCCGCTCGTTTTTTTTTTTTTTTTTTTTTTGTTATTTTTTTGACAGTTGCTTTGATTGTCACTCCCTGTTCTACTAGGCTCGCTGGTTCTTCTCTCGGCCGACTGCCTTTGGACAGTTGCTCCGACACTCCCTGTCCGAAACTGAAGTGGCCATAAATCTCCAAATTTATATCAAAGTTATAAGTTAGAGTTACTTATTACCCCTTACAATATTATAGTATGATGCAATGTTTACTACATAACTGATATTGAATAATAATGATAAATCACTTAGTAGTTTGTTTTATCAATTTTCCGAATGCTTAAATAATAGACACATTCGTTATGCTGCACTATTTTATTATATTAACTTTAAATGCATAATGGATATCATCGCTAAAATATTCGGCAATTTGATGTTAATGGATTCGACTGTCAAAAGTGGTATTTTAGTAGAAAATACTGAATCTTCTTACTGGCATCTCATCACCTGAAACAGATTTTTGGACAGAAATGAAAATGTCAAAACAAGGCACTTGTCTTTATCATTCAGCTTAAACGTTTTATGTATTTAGGTACCAAATGATTCATTCTAGCATCATTATATTAATATACATTGCATTAGGACTCGGTAAAGTATCGGGGATATTATCAGTTAATAACAGTATCATCCACCATTGAACTATTTAAAGCGATGTAACCAACACACGTTAAAAAACTACAAAAACGACGTATTACCTTCTAAGGTGTTAACTTTGTAAAAGGTTTTGATGAAAGTATTTAATTTAGGTTTGCCATTAAACAAAATAAATTGTTTGCACAAATCACGGATAATAACCTAACAATAAGTGAGTTCAGGAATGTTTCAAAGATCTGCGCTCACCATAAATTCACTTACTTTCAATTGTTCAGTTTCATCTTCGCTGATTTGACTTGCAAGACATTTGTACATAGTGGAAAATTTCAGCCAGCCTGTAAGTAAGATATCCTGCCACGAAGATCCACAATGTCTCACATCATCCATATGGCTGAGCAGTTCACCAATTACACATTTGAAAATGCGTGAGATATCTCTATAAGGTAAAAAATAACATCTTTTAGGTAATAATTTCTTGAAACTAAATCTTCTCTAATAGGTGATACAATTGAAGTGATATCGAAACAATTAGAGATAACTGTTAAATTGCAATTTGTTAAAAAAAATATTGGCAAAAATAAGGTTGTGATTAACAGAAACGTCGGATCCAATTTGAGGGTAATAAGCATAGCAGATGCCCCAACTAGACCATGAAGATGTGTGCAGTGGAGTTGAAAGAAATCAATTTTTCTTCAGTGAATTTGAAATAATAATAATGATTATTATCATTTTGATATTATATAGATATTAATAATTATTATTTTAATGTTATATTGATGATGATAATAATAATAATTATTATTATTATTATTATATAATATTACAAAAAATAATTAAAAGATAAAGTAATAATATTGAAAATAATAATGATAATAAAACACAGGTATAGTAAAACCTCAGTGAGATCTTTGTGTTGACAAACAATATTTTCCAATATCATAATTATTATGAAAAAAGTCATATTGGTGAAAGTGATCCTTCCATTGTATTTATATAGAATACTTACAAAAAGAATGGGAAAATGATTTTCTCATATTCATGCGATCACCATTTTCTGAATATAAAATTACTGGGTAAAATCAAATTATTGTGTTCCATCAAAAATAATCTAAGTATACTGAATTTTCAATTTCAGAAGGTTGACAAAAGTGTACATTTTTCATGCTTTACTTTGTAACACTGAAATGCACATTCGGTTTTCAATCTTAGACAAATGTTATTTACAGTATTCTGCAAGCTTTAAACAAAACTTTTAGATGAATGAAAGTCATATTTTTCTGAAATATCACACGTCTCCAGGCAGAATTTGAAAAAAATAAAAACTTGCTTTTTTCCTAAAATAAGTTTCTTATTATTTTATTACTGTGCTTGATAAACAAATATTTTTCTTTACATAAAAATGCAAACAAATAGGTATAACTTTATTTATTTATTTATTTATTTTTATTTTTATGTTTTTTTATTTAACGTCGCACCGACACATGATAGGTCATATGGCGACTTAAAAGTTATCAATATTTATTAAATAAAATACATTGTTTCCCCTTCCCATTAATTGATACATTTGAAAGGTAGACTTACTCTCCAATAAACAATGGCCCTTGTTTATTGGAACCATACTGTGATAGTCATTAGCCCCCAACTGTGCTGGTGAAGACAGAAATCCCTTGACCCACTGCCAAGATCTAGGCCTTTAAAATTTCCCGGAAGCACAGAACACCCAAAATAAAGCCATAGAACCATGCATTGCAAAGTAGGAAACACACTTTCTATCAATTTCATGTCATGGAATGGTTTTAATCAAAATTTTCGCATTTTACGGACATGGGAATGTAAATGTAAACGTACTCTGTACTCCGTGCAAATCTAGGGGGTTTTCTCGAACAAGTTTTAGGAACTTGTTGTATTAAGAATATGTATGATAACAAATAAAAGCCCATAGTAAGATAAAGGTTTAGCCCAGTTAAATAGCATATTTTAAAGGCTGACAGAAAGAAATCAATTTGGTAGACAAAATACAGATCTTTCACCTATTTGTTATTGTGTGGGAAAGGGTAGGCTGTACTGAAACAATAAAAATGAAACACCAAGAATTGAAAAAGAAAGGAATATGAATAGAAATCACAATGAATAACTGAGGATCGGTGTAGAAGTCTATTGGGGATGGGAGACTGGGAGAGGGGGAGGGGTTTTGGGTCTAGGTGTTTGGAAGAATAAAATGTTTTGGTGATCAGTGTGTTGGAGGAAAAATAAATACTAAGAAACAAAATGAGCTGTTACACGGTCTGTAAACACTGGCTCCACCTGCTTTCGATGGCAAATGAGGTGAGTGGAAAAAAGAGCTAATGATACTTCCGAGGTGGAGCTAAGTTGTAAAAAAAGTCTGCTTTTTGTAACAATACGGAACAGAATTTCTGTTAAACGGACAATTGGTTCCAATCATAAATGATTTTAGTTTATAACTTACATATATGTAGCGCGATTTGCAGAGATTACTGTCTAACTTAAACGAAAGTTGAAATAGTACCGAAATACTTGGGGAAGGAGGAAAGATACTTCATTATTATGTAGTTTACTGATTGTATTGTTTTGACTTGCCTATATACATTTTTGAGATGCCAATGCCACTTGTTTAGGCGTTAAGAGTCGAAGCATATGAAATATTTACCCCCCTTATAAAATCAATCCTTAAGTAACGCTTTCTGATTAAGAAGGTATCGAGAAGTATGATATAAAAATATCTAACCAACATTATTGCAAAATATGAGATTTGATAATCTTAGGGGCATATTATCACCAAACTTGGTGTATTGCTAATGTATATCAGGACCCACCTTAAGAATGTATTTTCGGCCGCTAAGATGAAAAAGATCAACCGTTAAAAATTTGTTTTACTGATTGAGTTGATTGTTGTCACACTGACAAATTAAATGCCGTAAATTTACAAAATAAGATCTGAAAGAATATTTTATCAAATGGCAGACAACAAGTAAAATAAAAGGAAGAGACGTTTTATTAAACTGAATCTGGTATTTTTCGTAAGATGTAGGTATATGAGTTCGTCTGTGTTTTCCTTACACAGACAAGATTTATTCACAGCAGGGTATAACACTGTCAAGAATTATAAAAATATGCTGTGTCTTGATAATTAGGCAAAAGCATTTGACTTTGGTGTCTTAGAAAGTAAACGCATCTCTCCGGTTATGTTTTCCGATTTCTATGATTTGAGAAATCCCCTAGATTTTGACCATAGTACATAGTACGTCTACATTGTCCGTGTCCGTGATAAAGGTCTATTAAGAAAACGTTTCTAAAGAACTACCTGATTGATATGATTTATTATACATTTTGTTTTAGTTGGTCGTACATTTTAATGACATTAGACGTACTTTCCATACTATTTCTATAAAATACCCACTTACTTATAACTCATATTCATAAAACTTGTGTTTCCGTTAGTTTCGTACAAATTACAAGTATGTTTGGTTTTCACTGTTTGATACAGCAGATTTATCAGGTTATGATCAAACGTTAGATATTAGTTATCATTGAAAAGCCTTAAGAATCAATATTATCAGTACATGTTACCTATACTGAAAATATGCCGATACTGTATGAAATAAATGTACTTTAATAAATTATATCTAACACAGATTCACAACAAAAAAACTTCATCACTTTCTGTGATACATGTATTGAAATGAAATTGTTGAGATTGTTTTAATAGAAGGGAATATAAAACACGTACTCTCCGACACCTCAGAAATATACGTCAGAGATGTTGCATTTGAATAAGACGTTGGATCTCCGTGTACACAAGGGAACATTGATTTCTTAAATACATCGTCACAAGACTTGTTGTAGCTGTACTGGTTCTGTAATACTAAACAAATCAGTTTGTTATCAAATTCTTCACGAAGGAAAAAGAGACTCTGTGTTCAAATATTGTTTCTTGCAGTTCCATGACTGGATATTACAAGAGAGAAATCCAGATGTCTTGCTGAATTTTAGGTGGTCCATTGTCTAATAAAAGATCTAATAAAAGATGTCAATAGATTCAAATTGGAATGCTTGCTAAAAATAATATTAGAAGTGACGACTATAAATTATGTGTACATGAGACAAACATACAAGTTAGCACACACTCACACAAGGGCGATACAAAATACATTTAAATCTGTGTACGAAACTGAATATCTAAACATGTAACTAAAATTAGGCAATGTGATTTTCGAACTTAGGTGTCAATGCTTTATTCCCTTCGTGATCCCTTCGTTTATATTTGGGACGGACTCGTCAGCTTTCAAACGATACAGTGACGACAGAAAGTCTGTACAGGACTATTTATGAATACCTACTGCATTACTGTGACACATATTCTTTGCGTCTGGTCACTTATTTAGGCGTTAATCTAACCTAATTTTGTTTCTTGACAATTATCAGTGTCGTTCATTATGGAAATTTGCAATCAGTCAAAGACATTTATAACCAAGTTACATTTTAGCCGGGGCTTTTGGGGCGTGATGAGTGTAGCACATTTCATTACATCTCATTAACCCTTATCACTATTTTCTATAATGAACTTGTCAATATATCAATTTGGACAGTACCATAACCTGTTAAAAGGGGTGCATACCGAAGAGAAATTGACTGAATGGAGAACAGTGCAGATCATGACATGACTGCACGGCTGTGCAGGCTGATCTATCAGCCTTGATCTGCACTGGCCGCAAAGGCAGAATCAATCGTGTCCATCATGATAGGGGTAAACAGACTCAGTCAAACTGAATATCTCTCTCTCTCTCTCTCTCTCTCTCTCTCTCTCTCTTTCTCTCTCTCTCTCTCTCTTTTATTTTGCTAGGTTGCATTGTATGCCTTCTAATGAATTTTCAGAGCTTTCTTGGCAGAAAACTCAAATACGTTTTTATTTTCATCAACACAATATATTACTGTCATAAGTATCACATCATTCTGAATAAGTATAAGAACTGTATTTTATGAAAGCATAGATTTAGTTCTTTATTTTGTTCATGTCAGAACCTTGATTTGAGCTCCTATCAGCAATAATTTTAAACTCTCAACGAAATGCGTTCCGATATTTAAACAGTTAGATAGAAATAACAAACACTGAGTGATGTTTTGAAAACTCGTTATTTTAGCTTTGATCCGATTTCGAGCCCTTAGTCACAAAAGTGATAAAATCTGGAAAAACTATCCTCTGGAAGCATATAGTGCAACCAAGGAAAACAATAGCAGAGTCGTTTTAACTGTTCAAGAGAGGAATGGACAGTGCAACACCTTTTAAGACCACTAGAACCGGCTTCAGCGGAATACTTTTACACAGATATTCATTGGGCTCCACGATCAGAAAGGAACAGAAAATATATCAATAGTGAATCGAAGTTCGGGCAGATTTACAGTCTCCACACGTCACTTGAAGATGGATGTCGTGATAGTTAATAAAATCTTTTAAAAGATCCTTTGGAAGCATAGAATGCAAGCAAGCAAAATAACAGCAGTATCGGATTGATTGAGTCTGTACATGAGAGGTAATGGAAATTGCAACAACTCTCACGCCCCCGCGCAGCAGCGGAATTCTATTACATAGATATTGAATGGATTCTATGATCCCAAAAGACCAGAAAATATAACAACACTGAATCCAAATACCACTTGTTAGCACAATTTGCATTGGTCACATATTAACAACATTTGATAATTATTTGGTTCTATAATATGTTTTCTGCGAAACAAATGTTTACTTAATATTACGCAGCTGATACAATATATGACTGCATAGAGTTGGACACATAAACATATAAAATATTTTTAACATATTTAGGCTGAGTGTATTTAAGAATTAATATGTCCTTTAAGGCACATGGACGTTAGGATCAAACGTGTTTCTACAATGTACAACTGGATTAAACCCTGATTTTTAAGCCTTCAGGATATACTATTATCATTATAATATACTATACTATTTGGCAAATAACACTCAAGCGTTTTAGCTAGGCTTAAAAATTTGAATTACACACTTTTCATAAATATGTGTATGTTTCCACAAATTGAAAATTCATTGTAGATTTTAAGGTGCAAAACTACTTTAAGTACAAAAATGCTCGAAACTTACTTGTCTTTAGCCAGTCTGATGGCTGGTCACCATCACAAAAAGTGCCCATCTTTCTCTGAGTAATTCTTTTAACTTCATTTTTTCTTCCTCACAGACACGTTTACATGAAAGATTCATAATTACTGCAAAATTAGAAATGGAAATATAGCTCAGTTACAAGAAGTTTTGTTACAGGGAAAGGGCTATACAAACGTTGTAGGCTATTTTTCCTTCTGAACATTGTGCTTCAAAATAATACTGTTGTAGAGATGGTATCTACCCAAGAAGATTTAAGGGAAACACGGTATCTCTGGACTGACCAATAAACGGGAGCCAATATAAAAACAGTGATCAAGGTAAAAGGAAATCTATTTAGACCCTTTTTCTAACAACTGATCAAAATGGAACATGCATACTTTTCTCATAATTTACACTCAAAAAATGTTTAATTATTAACTCGTCCCGAGGCTTTGCTTATAGTTAAGCTGTATCAAAATTAAAAATGCATTAATTTCACTGAAGACATTTTACGACTTATTATTACTGCAGATATTTAAGATTTGGCCATTTAGCTAATGTACTTCCTATCAGACAGGATGACTCTTTTTAAAACAAAATTTGATACAAAATGTATATCAAACAAGACAAAGAAATTTATAGTAAAACAAAAAGGTAAAACTGGTAGCACATCTTTGTGTAATCTTTGTGTAATTTTATGTTGAATGTTCTTACGAGTATAGTTATAATTTCATTGTTGTTTTTTTTTGTCTCTTTTTGAAGTTCATAGCTGCAAACCGAATGACACAAACGGTCGCTATTTTCAAATGAAATTTTAATAAGTTAAACAAATCGTAAGATCATGATATTGTTAGTAAACAATAAACACGAGTAACTTTGAAAGCCAGAGCAATTTTCAATCTTCATAATTTTCATAACTGTTAACGTGACGTTGAAAATAAACTTCTGTGTGGGCCTCACATTTAATATTATATCCAGACAATCAATAGTCGCCGCCTGTCAATCAAACTTTTCCCTGATCCAATCAGATATCGATTTTTAACACACACACGTGTATACCTCTTATCGCAGCCATTTTCCGTCTACAAGCTGATTGCCGATGCTGGCCGATAAGTAAGTACCTGTTATCAAAATCTAGTTAAAACTCTGTGTTTTATTGCTAAACTGTTGAAGCAAAGTTAGTGTTGTGCAAGTTATTTCTTTCCTTTAACCAAAAGAAAGCCTCAAGAGACATACAAACTTTGGCCTTTTTACAATAATTAGCATTTATGTTGACTGAAGATGAAGAGAATAAACTAGAGACCTCAAGAAATAAAAGTAAGGTTAGCTTTCCCGGAAGCACAGAACACTTTAAACACAGCCATAGAGCAGTGCATCGCAAAGTAGGCCCACAACAAAGAAGATGTAACGGAAAAATTAAAACTTACATCAAATTTAAAAGTTATCAAAAATGTAGCACCATATTCAATGCATTTATACCATATAATAAAAAGTCAATTTTTACTCGAAGTAGCCGCTATTTGGCGAATACAAAAAGATTAGTGTGAATATTTACAAAATACATGCAGTAATTAAACATAGCTAAAATATATAATCATTGAATTCCAAATAAACTAAAAAGCTGATTTTGTGAAGTATCGTTCAATCAGTATCGTTATATGGCCAAATAAAAAGAACTGATAGGACAGACAACTTTTTTTAGCAGAAAGTTACGTGTTTTATTTTGTTTTCCCGAAAAATTTTAAGGTACTGCTCTACCAATATACAAGAAATAATGAAGCTTTAAGCTTTCAAACATTAAAAATGTTTTATTGATATAATAAATACCACTCAGATTTTCAAATACAGATGAAGGTTTGAAATGTTGAAGAATGGCTTAATAATGGAATCGCACAGAATCCCCAAACTGGGCATAGGACCCTGTCCGGGTGTCCATACCTATCGCCTAGAAATAAAACTTAGCAAGTTCATTAAGAATTAGAATTTTATGCCGGATTTAGGTTGGAAGTCGTAAATTTCAGTTTACTAGCCACAAGAGAGAAGCCGCTTATATACCGTATGAATTAACATAAGTAAATTTAAAATGTAAATGCCATATTAAATTATATCAAGAATTTAGAAGAATTAACGAAATTTAAATAAAGAAACAAAAAGTATATTGATCAAAACGTAAATGTTAAATACGTTTATATTGGGTTAAATATGCAACGCTTTTCCCTTTCTTTGAGTGGGTTATATTTGAACGTTTTCTTTTTTTACAACTACAGACTTTGAAATATAGCTGATAAGAAGTATAGAATTTGAGATCAGACGAAATTACAGTATAGATTTTGAGATTAGAATTTGAGAAACGTACGAAAAAAAGTATAGAATTTGAGAAACATACATAAATATACATTGAAGAATTTGAGAAACATACGAGAGTGAAGAAAACTACAACTCTAAACTCAACGTGGGGCCTTGGCGAAACATTTGACTTTTGAATCCCCACATGTCGAATACTCGCAGCCTCTTTAACCTTAAAAGTGATATTTCCGTCTGGAAAATATTCCCTAGAATTGATACACGACTTATTAGCAAACTTATTAGTCACAATGATATTTGGTAAGGAAGAAACATCTTAAGGGAAATCATTTCAGCATTATCGTATCCGTCATTTTTAAGCTTGTTTGTCGAAGGTTTCACATTTCTAGACCACGTGGTCTAAGAGGCGGAGCGATCGGGCGTTTAGTAACTGGTCAATTTATAATCACCTGCTTTGAGCGCATTCATGAGTGGAAATGAAAAATTGCTTTTTGTGACTGTTTACATTATAAAAACTTTCATAACTTGTTTCAGTTTAGTTTTTTGGTATGGTTTTGGTAAGCTCAAAATAAAGATTATATAATATTTTTATGCGTTTTAGACTTTTGGCTAATCTTGTTTTTGACTAAAAGACAATAGAAATTTCAATAACTTTCAATATTTTTTTCTGTGGAGAAGTTTGATAAAGACTATAATTAGTTAAACCCCCAAATCTATAGAAAACTACCAATACAGTAAATGTTCACTTTGCTTCAGATAGTGTTAGATGTTTATTTTTGCTAAATATCAAATATTTTTGTTTCATATGGAGATAAAGAAAAATATATACATATCTACCATTTCTAAATAACTAGTTCTTAGGGAACAAGGGTAGGTACCAAACACGATAAAATGTTGAAGAATAAGGTATATTGTAAATAAAATACGTGCATTATTGCAAATAAAGACTGTATATCATTTCTAGGACATTTGTCATCTTTATTCATGTGCCAAGAGATATATTCAACATAAGGTATTATAAAATAATATGGGAGGTGAAGATACTAGCGAAATAAAAGTACATGCAGAATTTTAGTTGAATTTTAGTTAAAATTCCTAGCGTGTTGAGTCATGGAATATTATTTTCGAGCAGTTAGGAAAAATATCGGTACCACGTAGCACTCGCTGCTTTCTGGAAACCAAATCACTCGTTTTTAAATTTCATCAGTCCATATATTGCAAGCATCATTTTTTTGTTCAGTAAAAATACAAATACCGTTTAAAACCTCTTAAAACTATTGAATTGAGCAAATATATTGGTCGTTTTACTAGTACAATTTAAGTGGACCCGAAAAAGACAATGTAGGGAGATGCAATAATGTTGTCCCTTTTCACTCTATTTCATGTATAAATATTTTCTTAAACACCCTTACTGACATATATCATTTCGTTGGAATTTAGAAATGTATGTTATATTCACATAAAAAGTAAATGCGAACAACAAGAAATATTTATGTGAAAAAGTGAATTCAATGCAGAATGTATGTATAAAAAACTTGAAGAAATGACTCTGAAGCATTAATCACGCAACTAATTAACAAGCTGTACACATTCAAACAGTCCTAATTTATGAACGGTCCTCTGATAAAGAAAATACAAAATTTCCACACTTGTAATCTGGGTAAAAAAAAGGCGCATTCGAGAGTGAATTTTCATTTGGTACATTTTACCTGTCTTTTCAGAGCAAATGTTGTCTTTTTTATCCGAGAAACGTAACTGTAACACACATAAACCAGATATGAGCCGCACTATGAGAAAACCAACATAGTGCGTTTACGACCAGCATGGATCACGGTGGGGAAACCAAGAATGCAACGTCATCAAAAAGCAGCGCAAATGAGCTGACCACACACAAATATACGCCGATTCAGGTCAGAAAAGTCTTGTATTTTTTTTATTACTGCAGCTTTCGACTCGAGATAAAGAGCACCGTACCCGGCCTGGAGTATACTATTCTGCGGTAGTGTTCCATATTGTACGTATAGCTTGGTTTTTGCTCGAAAACGCGAACAGCTGGCAAAGAGGGTATGAGCTGTACCACACTTTTGTCTAAGAAAGTGAGTTTTGACCGTATTTTCGTGAAATGAGGACATATTTGACGCTCATTTAATATCAGTGACGAGCATAATAGTCAACCATTGTTTTATTTTGCTATTTACAAGGATATCTGACGATATTTTATTCAAAACAAACAACATTATTAAAATGAGAACATCCACACTGACGACTTTGTTGGAGAACATCCACACTCTTAATTACCATTATTGCAGTTATGCTTCCTAAAAGCTATGTCTTAGGCAGTCAAGCTACGTTATTCAACCGCAACTGTCGTCTATACATACAATCAGCAGTTCAAACCATTTACCCCAAGGCTATAGCCCAGTTTAAATAGATCTGCCAAATCATATAGCAATGGCTGAGCACATGTTAGGCTAACATTAATCTCTGTGTATAGTGTGGCATAAGGACACGGTGTTCAGGTTGATTGCATCTTAGGAAAAACATTATTTTAAGATAACAAGACAAATGTGCATAAAAGTCCTGCACAAAAAGTTTAAAAGCGAATAGAGGATTGGAATAGTTATTGTATTGTTATTTTGTTTATAACTATATCCACCCCAAAGTGCATAAAACGCGGATAGTTAGTACTTTAACTAAATATTATAACTGTAAGATATTTTAAATCTTATTTCAGCAAATGGAAGTCTCTTTCAAATATCAAATACAATCCAACCTTATACATAAAAAGGGCATTATCACTTTAGGTGATAATGCACATTTGATAAACCGGCAGAAAGGCATACAATGTATTATCATTACGTAGACTAAAGCCTGTGTTCTGCATACGGAACCGAAATTCATTTATTGAATGGCAATCCCATGACAACAATATTATATTTCTAAGAATAAAACGTGATATTAAAATTGTTCGAACATTAAATAGTTCTAACTAATGTCTTTAAATCAGCTTGAAATGCGCTGATCTCATAAAATAAAGGCAATGTCTATAGCCTAGTGGTAGAGCGTCCGCTTCGAGTGCGCAAGGTCGTGGGTTCGATCCCCGGCCGCGTCGTACCAAAGACGTGAAAAATGGTATCAGTAGCTCCCTTGCTTGGCGCTCAGCATTAAAAGGGAAACTGGCCTCTTCTCTCATACCCTCGTGGCGATTAATCCTATCAAAATGAGGGGTCGAGAGTGAATAATATAAGTTGTAGAACTTCCTTTACAATTGACCTAAAATGAATTCTGTATAAACTTAAATAAAGGCACACATAAGACCGTAGCTTATATTTTCGACTGAGAAGATTCATTAAAAGCTTCATTGGGGACAATTTACTTTTGAAAAGATGGTTTCCTATAGGCACATATTACAAAAAGTTACTTAAGGTCAAAACATTTTGTTTAGCAGAAAAATCACATGACACTATCAATTTGCCAAAAGTTGCAAGTTTATTCTATAATTTGGAAAAAATCGGAGTTTAATCAAATTTCAAATCCGTGAAGAAAAAAATGGATCCGAACTTGTAGAACTACCTTAGGCATCATACGGGAAAGATTTTCATGTGACGCTTAAACTTTCGTCAGTATTTATACACCTTTCCACACTTCCTCACATCCTTTGTTTTCTCTCTCCGCTGTGACTGTCTAAGTGTTCCCGCAGAGCAGGTTTTCCGGCTGAAGCTTAGCCCCTAATATCGCACTTCAATCAAATGCTGATTTATTAAAATAAATTTCCCATAATTTGAAATGTACTGCAATGCCATTGGACAAAAAAATAATTTCAAACACTAAATACTGTATTTAATAAATTTACTAGTTGCGGACACCTATTCACATTAGCAAATCTTAATAATTTCAAACTGTTTTATAGAGCTTGAGCCGTATTGTTCGTTAATAGTAGTTCAGCCAGGAAAATTGTAAGGGTGTTTAAGTATAGGTTTGTGGTTTGGAAAAAGAAATTTACATATACTTTGTTATCTCGCATATGTAATTGGTGCCAAAATAATTTGAATGGAATGAAAAGTTTTATTTTTCAAATTATTGGCTAACCTGTTTAGTGTTTAAAATTATTTTTTGTTAACAAATTTAAGCTCCGCGTACAGTATGTGACTTAACGGGTTTATAAACGACTGGAAGTAAATGTTGATTTACCGAAATTAATTTCCCCATAATTCCAAAAATACTGCAATGACAATGGAGAAAAATAATTTCAAACACTAAAAAGGTGGAAAAAAGATTTATGTTTTCTTTTCCATTTTTATATTATATATTATATTTTATTATACCTCACATAAATGTCCAATGCAAATTTCCCATTAGTTTAACTAGAATAATATATCATATTCCCCAGTGATTTTATATCACATGCGCAAAATCATTATTTTCAATTTCTGCGCAGGTGATATGATCCATAATTTCATATCACATGCGCAACAGCGTTATTTTGTTTTTCTGCGCATGTGATATTATTTTTTTCATATCACCCGTTGAGAGATTGATACTTTTGCATTGATTAAAAGAGTGAGTCGATTAATTTTCAGACGAGGCGCTTATATACTTTAGGATTAAATTACCCTTTTCTGCTGCTCTTGCATGTGCGAGCACGGCCGTATTTTCTTTTTTATGCTACGTGCAAAATATTTCGAGAACAATTTTTCATCAAATATCGAATCGAAACTACCACAATAAGTTTGGAAATGATCTAACTAAGAAAATGAGTGCCCACACTTATATGTTTCGTTTAGAAAAAAGAAAGTTATCGCCGTTTTTCGAACGCTACTGATTGACGCAATGTTAAAATATTAGAATAAATATAGGGGTCAGCTATAAACGTCTCAATTAAATCTATCAAAAAAGTCTTATTACACGGCGAAGTCGCCACAAATTATAAATGCTAACAAGTAAAGACTTTTTAATTCTGTCTTCATTATTTGGTTAGTAATTACTTTTAATTTTAAATAAATTACTATGTTGATTTTCCAGTAAATGCTTTGACCCTTATAATCTTTCGGTATAATAAAATGCTGGTGCCTCGGTCAATATTCATATATCTCGCGGTGAACATTTTTCATATCACCCTCTCACGAATGCAATATTTATATAATATATAACAGGAACTTATTCATGTAGAATCTACTCTACTAAATATTTATATAGATCAAACGCCCTACGGATTGCAACAATATTTTCAAATTGACATTATTAAATTTATGTCATAAAAAGAAACAAATACTGTCATCTGAAACAAAATAACGAATGACGCGCAGATTGAATGCAGTGAAGCTTATCACTTTTACTTTACTTTTTCACATGTCAGATTTTAAAACAAAAACGGTTTTGTCTTAGATTTTTCTAAATAGTGCATGATAATAGTGTGGATGTTCTCCAACAAAGTCGTCAGTGTGGATGTTCTCATTTTAATAATGTTGTTTGTTTTGAATAAAATATCGTCAGATATCCTTGTAAATAGCAAAATAAAACAAAGATTGACTATTATGCTCGTCACTGATATTAAATGAGCGTCAAATCTGTCCTCATTTCACGAAAATACGGTCAAAACTCACTTTCTTAGACAAAAGTGTGGTACAGCTCATACCCTCTTTGCCAACTGTTCGCGTTTTCGAGCAAAAACCAAGCTATACGTACAATATGGAACACTACCGCAGAATAGTATACTCCAGGCCGGGTACGGTGCTCTTTATCTCGAGTCGAAAGCTGCAGTAATAAAAAAGTTACAAGACTTTTCTTACGTGAATCGGCGTAAATTTGTGTGTGGTCAGCTCATTTGCGCTGGGTTTTGATGACGTTGCATTCTTGGTTTCCCCACCGTGATGGATCCAGACTAGCCTGCGCATCCGCGCAGTCTTGTCAGGATCCATGTTGTTCGCTCTCAAACCCTTTTGCAATTAGAGAAACTGTCAGCGAACAGCATGTATCCTGACCTGACTGCGCGGATTCGCAGGCTGGTCTGGATCCATGCTGGTCGCAAACGCACTATGTTGGTTTACTCATGGTGCGGATCATATGTGTAAAATTTGAAATAGTTATCTTATCTCTCGAAGCATTTATAATTATTGAAATGAAAACCTGCAAGTCGAGGATAGTTGCTTTAAAAACTCAGCTGGTCTGATTTCCCCATCACGACCTAGTTCAGAATCGTTGAATATGTCCTCCACATACGACGCATTTCTGCACGATTTCAAATATTTGTATTCAATCTCTAGAAAACTACAACCAATTTGATTTCCTGTGCTTGTAATAATCTGGACTGATCCAATGATCATCATTGAAACTGAAACAAACATATATACGCTTATAAAATAGTCTACCGGTCTATAGTCGAAACTATCTGTCCAGTGCATGACAGTGCATCACATATACTTTATTTTTCTCAAAATTTGCATTTTTTTTAAAAAACAAAAATCAAGTTTTTTGATTTTATTGGGTTTAACGTCATACCGACACAATTATTAAATAGGTCATATTGCGATTTTTCAGCTTTCTATGGTAGAGAAAGATCCAAGGTGCCCTTCCGTGCATTAAATCATCACGAGCGGACACCTGGGTAGAGCCACTGATCTTCAGCAAGCCAAATGGATGGCTTCCTCACATGGAGAATTCAACGCCCCGGATGAGCTCGAATCCACATCGGTGAGGGGCAAGTGATTTGAAGTCTGCGACCTTAACCACTCGGCCACGGAGGCCCGTCAAAACAAGTGATTTGGAAGTATATATTTGGAAGATTATGTTATACTTAGTACACAAGTAAAGAATTGCTTTATGCAGACTTTAAAGGCTGGACATAACAAAATCTAGGGTAGTATTTTATTTCTTCTTTACATACCGGTAGTACTTTTAACAATCATATCTTAAAAGTTTTAAAAAAATACTATATAATTTAACGCTTCAAGTCGTCCTTTTACATCAGACTATAAATAATTTCCCGCAAACCAGCCTACATATATTTCAGAAATTTCATGTGCGCTTATAAGTTTCATTGAAGAAACAAACATAGAGCATTTTGCGTTAAATACAAACTTTTAAACTGACAAGGGTTATGATTGAAATTGTATTAATTGATAACTAAGTGATAAGTAACTATGATTCAAATGAAGATAAAAAAAGTTGTATGGTTTAAATTAGAACAAGCAAAAGATTAACACAGCTGCGAAAAGAACGAAATCTACTTTTACAAAAAAGCAATTTGTCTAACTATTGAGTCAACTACAGTAAAATCCGGAAAAAACTGAATACAAGTGCGAGCACATATTTCTTAGTTTATTAATTTCGATAATCATGGTATCGATTCAAAATTTATAACAACTGTTATTTCAATTGTTTCTGTTTCAAGACTAAAATCATTAAATACTAAATAATAGTAGATAAATTAGTTTGTTTTTTTTTGAGAATGCTAAGGAGTAAATTATTTTTTACATGCGTTTGTATACCCTGGCACAAACAATTCACACCACTTCGGGTCAATAATGATGCAGAAACTGCACATTCAACCACTAAAGATCAATAATAACACACACAATTCACATTGAACTATTTCAGATCAATCAGAACGCACACAATTAACATGGAACCACGTCGAATCAATAATAACGCACCGACATCACATTGAACAATTTGCGGTCAATAACAATGAATATATTTCAAATTGAACCACTTCGGGTCAATAATAAAGCACAAAATTCATATGGAATCACTTCGGGTCTATAATAACGCACACACTTCACATTGAACCACTACGGGTCCATAATAACGTACACATTTACATTGAACCACTTCGAGTCAGTCAAAATTTTCGGTAGAACTGAAATGTGCGTGAACACCAGAACAATATCAGAACAAATAAAGTTGGAATTATAAACGTATCCAGAATTTTTGCAAACACATCGGTAATACAATATATGATAAAGGTACCAGGATTGTTCAGAAAGTTCGGGGAATTTTCAAAATTATATAGTAACTGTTATTCAAATAATCGGCAGATATGTCTGTGTATTTGACAAACAAAATTTTAATATGTTCTTAGAAGAAATGCTAAGAGGATTGTTTTGGTCCGCAAACGTAATAAATATTGTTGTCAGATATCGTTCGATGATTAGCATTATTTTCTCAATATCTGGGGTGTTTCGTATTATCTAAATTTCACGGCACTTACCAAAAAACCAACGTGTAAAAAGATAATCAGTTCTGAAATAAAACTTGATTTCCGTACTTACCTAGTATATGTATGTGAAACATTTCATAAAGATAGAAAACTTCTGTATCGCAAGTGTGCGCTTCTTGTATTCCTCAAAGTTTCAAACTGGTAACTGAAAATAATGTTTCTACATTTCTAGATTATTTTACTAATTGGTCAATTAACGATAATTCTGTGGCATTTATCTATATTATTCCCGTATAGTCCAACATAAAATGTAAATTAGGTATTTGGTACACTGAATTGCTCTTGTTCCGGGATAGTTCAAAGCGGTTGCATCAGAAAGGACACCATTGCTTTTATCTAAATGACAGCTTTTGTGTTACAATATAGTTATTCTTAAATCCTTGTCTATCATCTAGCAATAAAAGTTAGTTTGATGTGCCAGCTGACTTTGCGCAGACACTTTATTTGGATGGCTATAAAATATAGTTCAGCTCCATAATTTAACATCCAAAAGTAGAATGAATTACTTATATGAGTAATTGTGTCTGTATATTTTATCTTTTTTTCTATTTAGTTTATACTAATTTGTTTTAGCTCGATTGTGATGAAAGCTTCAAGCTTATTGGAACCACTCTCGAGTCCGCTTCCTGGAAAAACCAGTACTGGTGTCATATGAGAAGTCATGGTCGTGACCCCAATGGGGCTCGAACCCACGACCCCTGGATTGAGCGGTCGACACCTTATCCACTAGACCACCGCTCCCTTTTTTTTCTATTTGTCAACCTTTTAAAATATGCCTGCCACAATCTAAATATTACCTCAAAGTATCTGTAATCGTGCAAAATATTTCTATAAATAAACCAGAAGAATGCAACTTCTCAACTCAGTATTATATGATACATGTTGCATAGTTAATTCATTGACATATATTGTATGTTACTGTGCTATCAAAATGGAAGTCAAAAGAGTGAAATGGTCACCAAAAGTATGAATTTAAAGTAGTTATTTATTGCCTCAACCGAACCATCAAAATTAGTAAATTAGGAACACATTGGTGTATTTATCTAAAATATTATTTTTATATCGATATGGGAAGATTATTAAGAAGCAAAACCATCTTTCACGGCAAATTTCAGCAACAAACACAACATACTATTTTACGTAATTTATGAGTAAAATTGAATACTGTATTAAATGGGTTGTATATAGTTGATTCCTACAAAATTAATATTTATGCAAGCACCTTGCATAAGCAAAGAATGGATGTTAATTACCAAAAAGGTCAGTTCATAAATAAACAAACGGTTACCACCATTACTGTCACATTTGCAAACAGCTATATTTAATATTACAGCTGTTGCAAATGAGGCAATATTTTCTTTTTCAAGAGATTATGTGAAAAATAAAGGCCATTAAACATCGCGCCATATTAATATTTATCGGGTGTTTTATTAAACAAGCACACATAGGAGCTGACACTATTATAATTACAGGTACGTTCCGTTTAATTTTCCTGGTTCCTGAGGTCACACTGTCATCATGTCACACGTGCCCTCTATTCATGCAAATTCTTCAATACAGAACATTTCTGCGTCTCATGTACATGCTTACCGATCAGTGAACATAGCCATTTAAATATACACTCATTAGCTTTTCAACATAAGACTTTGCATGACACATGTACATGAGAAGCAGAAATGTTAGGATTTCTGTTGTCACTTTTTTTCAAAAAGGCCTTAAGATGTTAGAAAAATGAAATAACAATCTATTTTATGTTGGAAATGGGGTAACACTTTCAGATTAACAGTAACTGTTCAGTAATAAAACAAACAGTATCCATCTCATATGTTTCAGTGCAGTGAGTCAGAACATTAACTGGTTCAGGTAACGACGTAACGAATGTCTGTCAATTCTTAAAGTGAAACGGACATACCTGTTATATTGTAACTCTATAACAAAGAAAATGATTTTATTTGAAACCAAAACTTAAGCGTTCATCTAACATTGATTAGTCGCAAAGAATATGAGAGTCCAAAATCTTTGTAATAATTAAGGTCTGTCTTCATTGCATTGATATAACTGACAACGAGCACTTTTTATTTTTAGTACTATCCGTTTCTTTTCTTTGAAATTACATAAGATTCTACATCACAGCCCTTTAAAAGGGACTTAATTTCTTTCAACTATGAGCATAGATGCGACACGAGTGACCTCCCTGTCGTTTGAAAGATAGACAGGCATATTAATAAAGTATTTCTGTCTATCCTATCTGCATTTTCTTTTTGATATGCTCCGAAATATTTCGACCATAGCTCTTTCTAAAAGCGATAACTTCCAAACAATTTGTTGGTTGTTTTTTTTTTATATTTGATGTAGAGTGATGCCGGTACAATTAAGTTCACATGGCGACTTTTCAAGCTTTTGATTATGGAGGAAGACCTAAGTATTATCTCAAGCATAGGTTGGTCATTTGAGTTGAACGACCGACCTTCCATGAAGCCAGCTGGATTGCTTCCTTATATGAAGAATTCTACACTGCAGTTGGATGGTCTGATGGTGGTTTGGTGAACTAACCTACAATCAAGTGAAAATTGAGTTATCTGCCCATTGCAACTCTTCAAAAGGATGTCTTTCTTTTGGTCTGGTACCCAGCTCTCTATGTCTTGTATAGCGGGAGATTTGGAACAGTTGAACTAACCCACATCTTCTATAAGCCTCTCATTGCCTCAGTGCCAGTGTGAACCAGAAACCAATTATTCACATACAGTGCTAAAGTGAACTAACCTTCAGCATAGCGGAAACAAGAAAATGTTTAGATGCCCAAATGAAAAAAATGATGTAAATATCAGAAACCCAGCCTGAACAATTGTTTTAAGAAGACAGTGATGATTCATTAAAAGATTATGTTCCAAGTAATACGATGACCTTAGAGCTATAATTTTGTATCAAATTTTAATGAAAATGGAAAACACGTGAGGATTTTCAGAAATTTCAGGATTTTCTTTTTCTCTGTTCACCAGCTACACCATCCCTACTTACAGTTAATCTCCTGTTTGTTCGTCCGTCCATCCGTCTGTCTTGCTGTCTGTCCATGTATAACATTGCCTTTAATTCAGCAGTCTTCCGGTATTTAACAAGAAACAGTTGAAAAAAAGTGTTATCTTGCTTCTCACTTTGAACATTTACATTGGAACTGATCGAATAAATGTCACATTCAGTAGTTAAGTTACAACTCTATTATATTCTTTTATTTTGTACAGGGTAGTTCTAGCATTATGTTTAAAGCTGGCTGTGATGTCAGGGATGTATTATTTCATATTTTACTAAAATTGTTGTAGATGATGCTGAGAGTGATAAAGTGGCTGTCGAAGAAACCAAGGAGCAGAAGGACAAACAGATATCAATAACAACATCCAAGAAACTATTTCTAATGAGCCAGTTGCACAACAGAAGAACAATCGTAAAAGGCGGGCCCCTGAAACATGGGCGATCATATCAGAAAAGATAAAAGAAACAAGGGAGAGTCGTATCTGACAGCGGAAGGTTATGTTAAGCCGGAGAAAGTGTTTAAAGATTATGACTGCGACTGTTGTTGTCCATTACAATGCAATAACCTTGTAGACACAGAGTCCAGAAAAAAATGTTTTCAAGCATTCTATGAAAGTGGCAGCTGAGAATTCCAAACAGCGTACATTGTTACACAGGTGAAAGCCCATGATGTCGACAGAAGATACACAGACAAACATCCAAACAATTGTAAAAGATAGAAATCACGATATTACTATCTTTCAAATTCAGATGATAATAGAAGAAGAGCCTGCAAGAAAATGTTCATGAACACTGTATATGTGGACAGTGCCAGGATACACAGAGCATTAGAAAGATGAAAAGTGGCGTTCTAAAGGATCTAAGTGGTAAACATGAGCAAAGTAACAAAGTCACAGAAGAAGCAACAGATTTTGTGAAGTTCAACATAAATATAGTTTTCCAAGATACAGGTCACATTATTGCAAAAATGATACTAGGAGAAAATAACTTTCTCATTATACCCTAAACGGTATGTATAATCTCTACAAAGAAAGATGCTTAGAAAATAAATAGGAACCCGTAAGCCAATCATTTTATGAGAAAATTTTAATGACAATTCCAATTATTTCTTTAATCACCTGAAAAAGACTCATGTAAGACCTGTGACGTCAGTATCATTGCAATGAAGACAAATTAGCTCGAAAAGAGAAAAGAAATTGGAATTGAATAGACAAAGCATTTACAAGAGAATCAAACAGCTAGACAGACCTTAACAACAAAGAAGATGTAAAATCTGATCGAAACAAGGTTATCATAACATTTAACCTACAGTAAACCGTGTGACAGCGATTTCGGAGATATCGAACAATCTTTGAAGTATAATCCAGTAATCTACAACCCTGATAAATGGTTTGAGGTTGTTGAGACGGACGCAAAAAACACCTATTCAAAGTTATTCAAATGAAGACTTCTACTCTACAGCAAATTTAGAAAAACCAATTGTAAACCGAAGAAAAAGAAGACAGAAAATGATAAAGTTCAATGGCTCGAGATCAAACACATTAGGTTTCAGAAGTACGGTGTTCCGTTTGGACAATCGTGACTTTTTATTTAATACTAAACCGCGACGCACGATGGTACGATGACGAAAACGCGATGGCACGATGATGAAACAACGATGGTACGATGGTGAAAACGCGATTGCACGATGATGAATTCGCGATGGTGCGATGGTACGATGGTGAAATGTCGATGTAATATCGCGTTTTCATCATCGTACCATCGCGTTTTCACCATCGCACTATCGTGTCATCGCGTTTTCATCATCGTACCATCGTGCCATCGCGTTTTCATCATCGTACCATCGCGTTTTCACCATTGTGTCATCGCGTTATCACCATCGTACCATCGCGTTTTCACCATCGTGCCATCGCGTTATCACCATCGTACCATCGCGTTTTCACCATCGTACTATCGCGTTTACACTATCGTGTCATTGCGTTATCACCATCGTACCATCGCGTTTTCACCATAGTACCATCGCCTTCCGGTTACAAATGCGTTGTTCCGCGCTCTTGAATTTTTTTCAACAATAGATGAATGTATCTCAATGTATTTTGTGAGAAGAAATTTACCATTTAGATTCTACTCTTTTGCAAAATGTTTTTCAAAATGTTCAGTGCTCAACTCATTAAAACTTTTTGTAAAATCTTCAAGGCCACGTCCTTTTTATTTTATGTAGGCATGAAAATAAATAAAAAGCTGGGTGTAATAGCTATTCTGGTTAGGATATAGAAGGTACATAGTGCAATGTGAAAATGAGATTTATCAAGCCTGTATTACTGACACATATACTGTACCACTGCGCATGACCACCGGAAGGCGATGGTACGATGGTGATAACGCGATGGCACGATGGTGATAACGCGATGGCATGATGGTGAAAACGTGATGGTACGATGGTGATAATGCGATGGTACGATGATGAAAACGCGATGGCACGATTGTGAAAATGCGATGGTACGATAATGAAAACGCGATGATACGATGGTGAAAACGCGATGGTACGATGATGAAAACGCGATATTACATCGACATTTCACCATCGTACCATCGCATCATCAGGATTTCATCATCGTGCCATCGCGTTTTCACCATCGTATCATCGTTGTTTCATCATCGTGTCATCGCACCATCGCGTTTTCGTCATCGTACCATCGTACATCGCGGTTAAGGATTCAATAAAAAGTCACGATTGTCCAAACGGAACACCGTGCAAAAGGCAAAACCATACATAATGCAGTTCAAGTACAGTCATGGACAAGATTATTTTGGAGAAGTGAGCTTAAAACCAAGGCGTCACAGTCAAGAAGACATAGCAAGCGATCAAGCACTTCTTTATCCAAAGGGCAAGCCAATCAGCAAAGAGGAGGCAAAAGACCTGAACGATCTTTTGCCTTACATACTCCCTCTACACCACTGCTTTTATAAGTCATTGAAAGTCGATCACATACTGAAATTAGATGATTTATTTGGAAATAACATAGACTATGAGCTAGAGAAACATTTTTTGTTGTTTTTTGTTGTTTTTATACTTTTATTATCCCAGTCATAGGTATGTGTGGCTAGGGGAACCATCCGCACTCCACACCTTACAAATTATATATACTATAGATATATATGTATATGCACAATATATGCAAGTCTGATTTATGGTATAGTATCATTATGAATATACAGGTATGAACAAGAAATATCTTTAAAAATGATGGTCGGCGAATGGTAATAAGGAAAGAAGTTTATGAATTTTTCATCTACCATTCATCTTTCATCTAACATTTTTCAAATTGCAAAACTAAACAAGGCACTCTAACAATTTAAATGGTTCTCTTTTAATTGTTTGCAAAGGTTTCCAAGGTTGCAATTTTGTTTCGTTTATCCTTAGACGAATAATTACAGCAGTAGTTTGATGAAGATTCATGAAGCGGTTCATGAGAAGAGATCATTAAACGTGTTTATATTTTTAACTAAATTGGTCCCTATCCCCATTTGTAACAAAGTAGCAGGAGACCGTACGATATTGTTACACATCGAGTTTGATAAAAATCCATTACATTTTAGTGGTTAATGCGAAGAAAGGCATATCTACTTTTAGCTATAGTGGTCCCTAATAGGGCCCAAGTTCCTATATAAATAAATTTGGCAGAGGACCTTATAATGATGCTCCAGACCAAGTATGACAAAGATCCATCAAGCTGTTCATGAGACGCTGTATAAAGGCATTTCTAGTTTTAGCTCTAGCAGCCCCTAAAAGGAGTCAGATGTCTCAGCTGAACAAAGTTGGCTGCGGGCCTAATAAAGATGCTACAAATCAAGTTTGATTAGAATACTTGAGAAAAAATCAATTAAAGGATTTTTTTATCTATTATTTTTATTTATTTCTAAAATAGGCCAACTGATCCCGCTTTAACAAATGCATATTCGCTATTCATGAATCTTTGGATAGTGACATCACACCTATAAAAAAGTGAAGGTCAAGCAAAACATACAATTGTAATTATTTCAATATTTCTGTTTCATAAGCAAAGTTTGACCGTAGTCATATCACATAGATAAACTGTATGCAGCGTACCTTCATTTCAGTGTTATGAGATTCAGTCATTATATAGCATATATATAATGAAACAGATTTCAACTGAGTTCAATATTTGCATACCATAATAAAGAAAAATATTCATATATAATAAATCAGTTAAATAATTTATAACAAATACATCAAAGCAAACAAGTACTCATTTTAATATGCAATCTGAATAATCCACAAAAGCAAGAAACCTTTTCATATACAGACGACAATTGTTACAAGGAAAATCTTTTAAAAAGTACTTCTCTACATAAAAGACTATTATCACACCCTTATTCATGTGATAAGCAGACCGTATTCAGCTCTTTCTTTAATTTAATATATGTTGGTATTTGAACAGGTTTTTATCATATTTATTAAACTTACTTATCATTTTGAGATATATCAATATTCTTGCTAAATATACTGAGCCAAAGTTAGTTTTAAAACTGTGAACAGCGTCGTTTAGGATAAACGCTTTGTCTACATTTCATTCAGCGTAGCACAATCAACAGAGTGAAAGAAATTGACACTCTCGTCCTATCAGGCAGAGTGTTGCATAAATCTTCCATTTTGATAAATTATCTATAATGCGTTATCAAGTAGTTTGATTTGCAAACTGAAGTCACGTGGCACAGGTAACGAAAACGAATTTAGACGGCGTCGCCGAAAAAAACTGTCATTTTATATCACATGTATCTAGAAACATTGCATTAGCAAAAGGTTTCATTATGAAGTATATACAGATATGAAAGTGTTATCTGTAATGATATATAATATGTATCAAGAAATATGGCATTAGCAAAAGGTATCGTTATGAAGTATATACAGATATGAAAGTGTATTAAATCTATCATGATAGCTATGTATCTAGAAACATTGCATTAACACAAGTATCATTATTAAGTATTAACAGATATCATGGTGTAATCTGTCGTGATATATATAACATGTATCTAGAAACATTGCATTAGCACAGGTATCATTATGTAGTATATACAGATGTAAAAATGCTGTATGATGCTTAACAAATAACTCTGAATTAGTAAAAGTAGCATATGAGCTTTAAAGTATGTACGAGGATAAGGGTTGTGCTCTGTATTTCGTGTTCAATAGTCTGGAAGTTTTACTGATTGTATTTTGAAGTACAAAATGATTCCTCTGCCTGAATAAAACAATATGAAAGCTGTGACAGCTAATTAATAAGGTCGTTTATTATTTTCCTATTTGCCTAAAATATGTTAAAAGTTTGTTTTTTATTGACAATTCTTAATTAATATTGAGTTCATGTTGAAGATAATATTTTATATTATTCACTGATAATAATCTATCCAGACTTTTGCTTGAGAATATGAATATTTTAATATATAGAGATGTTAAGTATTCAGGAGTACTTTTTGCTCCGAACAAAAGGCTTATTTGTCTAATGCTAAGGATATATTTTTGCTCTCTTAAGATCTTGAAGGAATGAACTTGTGTGTCTACATTTCCAAAACAAATGTTCTATGGTTTCTGATTCCTTCTTGCAAAAGTCACATAGATCATTATCTTTCAAGCTTAATGTTCTTAAATACTTATTAACTGGCAAAATACGATGTAAAGGTCTTTACTGCAGCCATTTTAAATTGCTATCCCTTGGTACTTTAAATGGCATACTATAGAAATATTTCCATTCATCAAATTTGAAGTGAAATTCTGAATTCCATTTTGTCTGGCTTGTTGGGGTATCAGAGGTTCTGTTTAGATTATTATAGATATTTTTACTTCCTGATTTTGATTTTAATATTATTACTTTTGGAAAAGGAATGAATGGATTACATTGTGTTTCTGTTTCTGCTTCTCTTAGTGTAGTGTGCTTACTATAGTTCAATATAGCTCTTTGTATTACAAGATAATGTAATGTGTTCACATGTATATTTGTGCTCTTTTTAAATTCTTCCTGAGACATAAGCTTGTTCTGTCTATACATATCATTAATATATCTTATACCATTATCATACTAGGACTGACTTGAAAAAGACTTTGTTTTCCAAAAAGAATGTAACACTTTGTTTTTCTTTGCAGTACACCTTACATATTTACCAGAGAAGGGTATTCTTAAATTTATCCATCAGCTAATGACAAAGGAACTATTAATGGTTGCTGCCACATGCAAAACATTGTACACGCTTGCTCATGACAATCAGTTATGGAAAACTGTAGCCATGGAAATATGTCTGGAGATGCTGTATAACTGTGAAAGCATGGCACATTTGTTTGGTCATCATGCTCAACATTTTGTATGTTTAAGCTTCAAAAGGACAACTGTATGATACCTCTGGAAATCCTTTTGCTGTAAATCTGCATGTCCATTCTCAACTGTCTCTATGTGAAAATCTTACAAATCTTGATTTAAGCCAAAATGTGCTGGTTTTGTTAAATCTATGCCAAATTTGAAATTCTTGGATGTAAGCAGTTGCAACTTTTAGACTCAACTGAACTGAGTCATTTGTTTAAACATCCATCTTCGGTGAAACTTGAGATGGCGAAATTTGCAAGTTTAAAATCTATCATTCTAGAATTACCTCATAATGTCAATATTAAAGAACTTAATAAACAACGCAGTATATTTTTGTCTCCGCATGAATGCACTAAGATGCTGCATGGAAGTAATCTTTATGTGTTGAAATTGTTTTATGAAAACTTTAAGAATATAGAGTTTGGTTTGGACTTTGAAAGTGTGCTTTTGTATTGCAATAACCAGTTAAGATCTCAATGTATAATGAAGCCGCCATGCGTGACATCTGGGACAGTGATGTGTCCGATGACGACGACGAGCTTTACGTCTAGTCAGCTTGTTACAGCACCTCGACTAGTGACTTGAACAACTTTCTGATACTTTATGACAACATTTGAGCCGTGCCATGAGAAAACCTACATAGTGGGTTTGCGACCAGCATGGATCCAGACCAGCCTGCGCATCCGCGCAGTCTGGTCAGGGTCCATGCTGTTCGCTTTTAAAGCCTATTAGGATCGGAGAAACTGTTAGCGAATAGCATGGATCCTGACCAGACTGCGCGGATGCGCAGACTGGTCTGGATCCATGCTGGTCGCAAACCCACTATGTTGGTTTTCTCATGGCACGGCTCATTTCTTTTTAGATACGTTGTGAAAACTTAGTATGTTGACTTTAGTCCAGACACAGCTTATTCTCAGAGCAGGCTTGATACACATATATTTTCATTTACTGAAATTCCTGAGTTGCACTTGGCAATGTTTTCTGATCATACTGATTATGTTGATGAGTTCTATGTTTAGTCATATTGTTAAAATAAAGTTTCTTGCTACTTGCATCGCTTTCTTATACAGTATCGCTTTTTTAAAAAAAAGAACAATTTTGGGGGATAGTTCAGTTTGGTACATTTTCACAAACTGAATTTAAATAGAAATGCCAAAGTGAACTAACCCAAAAATCCTTTTTTCTTTTTTATTTCTTTTTTTAAAAAGGTAAGTAATAATCCTAAGAAAATTCGCCTAAAGTACTGTTGTTATCCCCCGACGAAAGTCGGAGGGATATAGTTTTGGCGTTGTCCGTCCGTCCGTCCGTCCTTCCGTCCGTCTTTCCGTCCGTCCGTCCGTCCATCCGTCTTTCCGTCCGTCCGTCCGTCCGTCCGGAGCCATATCTAGGAAATTGTTGGGAATATTTATTTAAAACTTCATATACATGTTTACCACAGTGAGTTCTTGCGGCCCGTCAAGTTTCAGTCAGATTGCCCAAGTAACACCAGAGTTATGGCCCTTAGAAATTTCTAGTGTTAACTATATAGGGTACTATAAATATGGCAATTTCTGCATCATAACTTTTGATATATTTGACCTAGAACTATGAAACTTAAACAGAATTTAGATCACCATAATGTGTTCATTTTGATTTATTTGTAAATTAAGAGTTATTGCCCTTTAATTGTATAAAAATCCACATATTTGTACATAACAAACTTCATTTTGTAGAATTTCATTAAATTTCTTTCATTCTTTTCCATGAACATTTATTGTAAACATGTGAAGTTGTGTACCCACACCTGGTCGCCCCCTTACCTTGATCACACACCTCCCCCCCATCCCCAGACCCCCCCCCCCCCCCACCACAAAAAAAAATTCATTCCTTATTTTAGATTTTTTTCAAACAAACTTCATATACATGTTCACCACTATGAGGTTATGGGGCCCATCAAGTTTCAGACAGATTGCCCAAGTAACACCAGGGTTATGGCCCTTAGAAGTTTCTAGTGTTAACTATATAGGGTACTATAGATCTATAGATATGCCAATTTCTGCATCATAACTTTTGATATATTTGACCTAGAACTATGAAACTTTAACAGAATTTAGAGCACTATAATTTGGTTGTGCACAGACAATTTTGTACGGATTTCTTTTTGTAACTTCAGAGTTATTGCCCTTTAATTGTCTAAAAATCCACATATTTGTACATAACAAACTTACCATTTGGCAGAATTTCATTAAATTTCTTTCATTCTTTTCTGTGAACATTTATTATAAACATGTGAAGTTGCGCACCCACACCTGGTCACCCACTTGCCTTGGTCACACCCCCCCCCCCCTCCCAATCCCCCCCCCCCCCCCCACTCCCCAATTTTTTTTTTTCATTTATTTTAGATTTTTTTCAAACCTTCCAAGTTGTACTATTCCCCCACCTCACCTCTCCACCCAGTCATGCCCACCACTGATCATGCATCCTCTGCCCCCCCCCCCACCTCCAACTTCACCCTTTTACCTTTTTTTTTTTTTCATTTTTAATTTTCAATCAATATTTATAATCAGCATGTGAAATTTTGTTTCCTCTCCCGTTCCCCTGCACCCCCACCCCCTAAAAAAATAAATATATACATATATCTATATATAGATATATATATTTCCATCCTTTTTTTGTTTTTTTTAAATGTTCAAACCTTCAACATGTTAAGTTGTGACTGCACAAACCTTGCCCTCAGCCATGTTCAAGATATCTTATCTGTGTTCTCTTAAGGACATCTGATCTTTTAAGTTCAAATGTACATGTAAAACAGCAACACCTGGTGCCAAACCACTCAAAGACAATATTTCATTCCAGTTAAACTTCAAGCTCACATTTCAATTAACTGCATTTAATTTTAAAAGCTAAGCTTATTACAGTAAGCATATCCCATTCAAAATAAATTCTTTAGTCCGGATCAAGGTATCATACATTTATTGTGTACTCTTTCATTAAACATTTGTTTTCTGTTAAATTGATTTTGACTAATGAAATTATTTGCTTCTTATTAACATCCTTAACTTTTTGCCGGATATATCTTTTTGCCATTCCTCACCACAAACCCTTTCGGCGGGGGATACCAATTCATCGAATTTGCTTGTTTCACTAGAGCTTACCATGGATATATTCATATTGCATGGGGAATTCAACAAACTTTAAAATGGATTTTCTCAAAATCATAAAAATGAGGCTAAGTTCAGTTTGGCACCAGACCTCCCAGTTGATGTTTGGGGTAAAAGATTCACAGTCAGCCACCTTACCCAGTCGACCTCCTAAAATAAAATTAATTCATGTTAAAAGGGATATTTTTCTTAACTAATGGTACAATACCACCGACAAAAAGATGAATACTTTTATATTGTGTTACTATATTTTTTTAACTTGTTCAAACATTAATTAGTTATGGCAATTTATGTTTATTAAGAATTATTATGAAGGTATATTTTTGTAAAAAGAGGCATCCTACAGATAAATATTTCAACCATATTAATTAGTCAATTTCCTTTTTTATATAGGAAACTATCACTGAAATTCTTGGGATTCATGCACGTTTTGTTACCTCACTGCATACAGCTCCGGTGGTCTAGTGGTAGCACGGTTGACTGGCAATCCAGAGATCTTGGGTTCGTATCCCGGTCCAGGCACTGGAATGTTCTGAAATGCTCTTGGGTGTCTCCAACCTTAACAGTGCTGGTTCTTCGAAGGAAAGACTGCTTTGTGTGTATCGGTGCTATTCACCGGACACGAAAAAAGAACCACAGTGTCAATTTACTAAAACGTTAAGTCCAGTAATCAATGCAGGCCTATTTTGGGGCTTTCTCTCGCTCTGTCTCTCTCATGCAGGTTCCATCTGACTGTCAGTTGCTACTAATCGTTTGTATTTCTAATAGTTCTTGCACGTATGCATGTACGAATCGTTCACTCGTTAAGGTGTGGCTTGAAATACAGTTGACTTCAGTATCTCGAATTCCAAGGGATCGAAGGTTTTACTTCCAGTTAACTGAAATTTGACTTGAAATAATATTTTTGGCACGTGTTTTTGGTACGGGACTTGAAAAAGTCTTCGAGATAGCCGGAGATTGAGATAAGCGACTACGAGGTACTAAATTTCAACTGTGTCTGGCTAGTGGGTAAATGTTTAGGTTGTGACTAGTTTTGACGAGGCTGTGCCGAGTTACCGCGCAGAGAACCAAATATTTCCATCCGCACCTCCTATCAAAGACAGCTACTCTTTCTTGCATACTGTATTCATCAATTGATAAAGAAATTAAACAAAACGAATGATTTTTAAGCACTATTTTACCATAGCTGGGCGACTGATTTAATCTTACTCCTTACAGAAAGCAGTGCCAAACGATGGAACTGGAAAGCTACCCGCTGTTCAAATATTTACTGCAAAGCAGGAACTGGCAGCATAGCGACTGGGTATATGTTTGAGTGACCTGGTCCTCCTAGAGGCATGCCTTTTTGAAATATAATGACGTCAATAGGTTAGCATATCGCTGCATGACCAGATAATTGTTTCTACTTCTTTCTGTATGTATGTATAAGCTTAAGCTTTGAGATTATCGCGAAGTCAGCAAGAGGTAGGACTTTTTGTATGGCCATTCAATCTAGTTCTCACCAGGATAAGTAAAGGTGTGTCAGTTTGTTATATTAGGCGTCGGAAAAACAGATCAGTTAGTAGAGATTGAGAAATAAACCTGCATGTGTGTAAACTGGAGTAAACTTCATTTGACTTTTTACCCAACATGATCACGAACAATCCCATAAATTTAATTACTGCAACATTTAATTCTGCCCGAGTCTCAACAGGAGTCTATCCAACAATAAACCCTTGGTCACAGTTTACACAACAGGTTTCTTCACGTTGCTAAAATTATTACAATTGTCATGTACCCGAACATTGTGTACGTGATGCGATATTTAAATGGCAACGAAGTGTACACTATATCCATATTTTGCACCTTTTAAACTCATACAAATAAAAGCAAGCAGCAAATACCTCCATATGTAGGTGAACAGTCAAAACTGTATTAAGCAGATAGTCAAGGCAGATAGTCAAGGCAAAAACACAATCTGGCTTCTTAAGGTAGTTCTGCACGTTTTCAAAAATATAAATTACTCAAAATGTATTATAAAACCTTTTCTTTATTTCAAAGCAACATTGTATTCGAAGGACGTTCGACCTATAAAAAAGTAGGGTCGTGTTCTTGATTTTTTTGTTTGACAAATTTGAAAAAAAGGCCCAATTCAATTGATTGCTATAGAATATTCCGTCGGTAAAGGACGTAGAAAATTTGCACTCAGAAATTGTTCAAACAAACAAGTTGAATGTCGTGCATAAAACAACATTGCACATACGACATTCGAACTTTGACAAACAAAATTTGAATGTCGTTCAGTGCACGACATACGACATTCCAAAAAAATGAATGTCGTGCAAAAAAAAACAACATACGACATTCGAACTTTCACACACAAAAATTTAAATGTCGTTCAGTGCGCGACCTATGACATAGGACATTCGTAAAAAAGTTGAAAAAACAAACAAAAGTTGAATGTCGTTCAGTGCGCGATATACAACATATGACATTCGAAAAAAACTAATGTCGTGCACAAAACGACATTGGACATACGACATTCGAGCTTTGACACACAAAATTTGAATGTCGTTCAGTGCGCGACATACAACATACGACATTCGGAAAAAATTGAATGTCGTGCACAAAACGAGATTGGACATACGACATAAATGTTAAAATATCGTGTGTCGTTGTACATAGTCGTCATTCTCGTTGCAACGCGTACTGAACGACATTCAAATTTTGTGTATCAAAGTTCGAATGTCGTATGTCCAATGTCGTTTTTTACACGACATTCAATTTTTTCGAATGTCGTATGTCGCGCACTGAACGACATTCAAAGTTTGTGTGTCAAAGTTCAAATGTCGTATGTACAATGTCTTTTTTTACACGACATTTATTTGTTTTCGAATGTCGTATGTCGTATGTCTCGAACTGAACGACATTCACATTTTGTGTGTCAAAGTTCGAATGTCGTATGTCCAATGTCGTTTTTTGCACAACATTCAGCTTTTTTACGAAAGTCGTACGTCGTATGTCGCGTACTGAACGACATCCAAATTTTGTGTGTCAGAGTTCGAATGTCGTATGTCTAATGTCGTTTTGTGTACGACATTCAATTTTTTCCGAATGTCGTATGTCGTATGTCGCGTACTGAACGACACTTAATTTTGTGTGTCAAAGTTCGAATGTCGTATGTCCAATGTCGTTTTGTGCACGACATTCATTTTTTTTTTCGAATGTCGTATGTTGTATGTCGCGCACTGAAAGCCATTCAACTTTTGTTTGTTAAAGTTCGAATGTCGTATGTCAAATGTCGTTTTTTGCACGACATTCAATTATTTTCGAATGTCATATGTCGCGCACTGAACGACATTCCAATTTTTGTGTGTCTTATCAAAAGCTTTGTAAGTACACCGTTCACATGCGGTATTGAGTTTGACATGAATTTCAAAATGATACATGAATACATGAATAACTATTAGTTTGGCATCTTCTCTATTTCTCTTTCTTTATGATTGAAATTTATGAAATGATTTATCTTTTCAGATAAAGATTATTGTAAGAAACATATAACAATATTTGGAAAAGGTATGTTTTGATACTGACTACAAGTTGTCACTTATTAAATGATACAACTGCTGCGTAGGCAGGTATTGTCACTCTTGTGTTAAAGAGGCGGGTTTTTTTTCAAGTATCACATGACAAAGTTGATAGCCAATCTCACCACTTTTCTCTAATTACAGAGATAATACATTAAAAAGTACATGTGTATTGCAAAAATCCTCTCATCTCACTAGAAGAAGGTTATACTGGAAGTAATAGGTATGACTTTATATATCTGATACAAATAATTTTAAATATCTGATACAAATATGCTCGACATTAGATGTATTCAAAGCGTACCGGATTATACTGTAGATTAAAAGATAGCAATAACTAAAGAACATCACAAATCACAATGTTATATCATTAAAGTCAATATGTTCGGCTAAATTCCTACTATTTTACCACTATTTTTACTTCGTAATATGAGTTATAGCTTTTCTAGACAACAGGTTGCAGTTTATTGATTAAACAAATAGATATTTCCTAGACTATCTAGACGAGTTTCTTTTTGTTCTTGTTATTAACAAGAACTAAACTAAAGTATAAAGTAGTTTCTAAACTTAATGTAATATCAAAATATTAGCCATTATTTGGACGGCGTGCTGTTTTACAAATTGTAGAGGGTTCCGCAAAATCAAAATTACACTACTACTGGATACAAGATTAACTGCGACATAATTACGTTTTCTTACTTATATCGATTCGTCACTTTCGATCTTCCTTTAAGGTCATTTATATTTTGAACACTCGGAAAAGCTCTGAAACGTTATTTGTTTCAATATCAGTATCATCCGAAATAGTACTTCTCCACACCTGAATTAGAGTACATAAGAAACATTGTTTACAAGAAAGTCATTACTATTTTGTTCGTTTTAAAATGTTTTCTTATTTAATTTATGTTTTGTGTTTTCGTTAAAAATATTTATAGCATGTCTTCAAAGCAGTTGTGTTTCCGATACAGGACATGTTTTTCTTTTCTTTTTCTTTTTTGTAATAATTTTAGTTTATAGTGTCTTCGATAAAACGACGCATAAAAAAAGATATTTGTTATTTTGCTTTTTCGAAAATAGTAGTTTCGTGAAAAACAAATATACGATGTGAAAGTACATTTTCCCAGTTTTGCTATTCTAACAGTAAGCCCGTGCCGCAATACAGTAATTTTCCTGAAGAGTTGTCCGACAGTGTGTATGTTTAGTTAGTTAGCAAATTGCATAATCACGCATCAAAGGAACGACCGTTTACGGAGAACTGGCGCTAGATATAAATTTTATTTAACTATTCTGGTCAAATAAGAACTTTTAATTTTTGAAACGGAAGTAAAAATACAAATATTTCTTTTTATGTTTAAACATTTGCTAAATGGTGGATTTGTACTGTGTTCGGAAGCTTTATGGCCTGATTATGTCATTTTGAGGACTAAACCTTTTCTTAAATAGCAAACTGATCAATATAGGAAAATAAAGTGACCACAGAACATATCTTTAAGTCTGTTGAACTGTTAGATATACGTTTTCCAAAATTGGATATTTTAAAAATTTGAAAATTCGAAAACAATTTTTGTGTTTAAAGATGTGTAACTACCTTTTCTGAATTTCAGCAGATTACAGTTTAATTCAAGCTGGCTCATGTTTTGCTTAAGCATAAACAAATATAATGTTTATCTTTACATTACAGAAAATGAATTCAGTAGCCAGAAATAAAACAAAGAATGTTTGGAGACAGTTTAATATTTGGGCCTCAAAATGATTCTCAAAGATTTTTGCTTATTTCACGTTTACGAATTGATACACGATTAGAGCAAAGAAAATAACATGACATTGCAGAAGGACACCAGGACAAATTACGTGAAGAAAAATGTGGACAATCTTAATATCATGCATACCGTCTTAGACTAGCAAACATGAGAATGTTCTCGACTTCATAGAGAGTCTCAGTTCATTGTCTTACTGCTCATGCGTACGACAAGAAAATGGAGAACAACTTCACAATTATTCCAAACAAAACTGAGATAGAATTGAATGTAAGACTGCGCCTTGGCTCAATTGTTCCCAAATGGTGTCCCACGGTTCTCATCATTTTCATGGCTACTATCGTCATCACAGGATTGCCTGGGAA
Source organism: Mercenaria mercenaria (assembly GCF_021730395.1). Lineage (NCBI taxonomy): Eukaryota > Metazoa > Mollusca > Bivalvia > Venerida > Veneridae > Mercenaria > Mercenaria mercenaria. The sequence continues at coordinate 58,331,001 of NC_069372.1, forward strand.
CGCTTTGGTTAACTAACGATTGCTAAAACAAAAAGGAAAACGTCAACAGATTGGTTTGTGGCTTTCCTTGCTATATCAGATATTTTGTATTTGGTTGTAAGCATACCTATAAGTGTTATGACAATGATGCAATGGTGGCCGAGTATTGGATCAAAAGTCGGTTGTGCATTTTATTACTTTGTTATGTTCGTGTCATCTATGACACAAACCATTATAATAGCATGTGCAGCAGACGACAGATTGTGGAAGGCAAAATCAGTTCATCAAATGAGCCGTGCCATGGGAAAACCAACATAGTGGGTGTGCGACCAGCATGGATCCAGACCAGCCTGCGCATCCGCGCAGTCTGGTCAGGATCCATGCTGTTCGCTTTTAAAGCCTATTGGAATTGGAGAAACTGTTAGCGAACAGCATGGATCCTGACCAGACTGCGCGGATGCGCAGGCTGGTCTGGATCCATGCTGGTCGCAAAGCCACTATGTTGGTTTTCTCATGGCACGGCTCAAATATTTACTCCTAGAAGTGCGATTTACGGTGGGAGTACTGCATTTGGATCTTCCGCAATAATTGGAACCATTGCAGCTTTTACTACAGACAATACTATTCAAGGACAAGGTATTATTGGCCCTTCAAGAAAATTACTTCAACAAATTTTATATACAACAAATATCGCAGTTACTGTAGCGTCTTGTTGTATTACTACTTTCTCATATGTGCGTATCGTAATGATCCTTAAGTCCAGAAATAGGGTAAATCAACAGCCAAATACATCGGTAAATACAAATCGGTCATTCCGGTAGGCCGCTATGACAAGTCTGTGAGAATAACAAAATTGATGTTTCTAGTATCTATAGTGTTTTTTATAACGACAATAATTTCATTCATAGGTGCAATTAGTTACGTAACGGCAGAAGACAGGAACAATATGAAGAAAAACATACCGATATTTTTCATGGTAAAAATGTATCTAATCAACAATTGTACAAATCCATATTTTTATTTCTTGATTAACACCACCTTCAGGAAAAAAATTCTTTCTATCCTTAAAGGCATTAAATGCTGTGCTTAATGACGCTTGCAGCAGGTTATTCGTTAGTTATAATCTGCTCATGAATGTTTAAGGTAAAGACAGGCACATATTTTGTAACCAGCCTGAAACTGAAATGGAGTGATGTGCCCGTTTGTCAAGAAACTTTTTGCATATGATGTTGTATGGAGTCAGTGCCGTTTATAAAATATTTACTTGGTATTTCAAACTTGTATAAATTTAAGCAAATGATATCTGTTCTTTCTACCACGTTACAATACAGTTCATTCGGAATTACCGCCCTTGTATATATCGTTTCGTCTCGAGATAGCAGTGAAATTTGTATAAAAAATCGACATATTCCTAACTACCAAACAAAACATGTAAGTGTGAGCACTCTGTTTCTCTTGGGGTCCTTGGGGTCAAATCTAATAAATGATGAACATTCGTGGCTGAATGAGCTTTATATTGGAATAACAAGATACTTTCTTTTCTCTAGTACCATGTATATTCGTCATATAGATTTCAGTATTGTACTCGTAAGCGTTCTTTTTATTTCAAATGGTAGGAAGGTGTAGGACCATATAAGAAAGTGAGTATATTTTAGCCAGTGCTTTAGCAACTGGCTATAGCTCTAAATCAACTACCAAGTTTCAACCTCGCGTCGTTTGAGTTTTCCTTCTATTTCCATGTGACCTCATCACACAAATATTCTGGACGTGTAAAAAAAATTGTCCCATATTTATTTTTTATAATGTTGGTATTGTGTGAGTGAGTGTGTGAGCAACTGCGGACTACTGTCGTAAACAACAAAAACAAGCAGCAACGGATTCTAGAATAATTATAATTTCTTTATATTCACATTCATAATATTCGGTATCACTCCGCTCTAGGGTTAGGGTTAGGGTTTAGGGGTTAGGCTTAAAATTGGCATCACCCTGGGGCAAACAGTTTTACATAGAGTTGTATAGGAAAAACCTTTAAAAAAAGTCTTGTCTTGAACCACAATGCACAGAGCTTAGATATTTGGCAGGTAGCATTGTCTAGTGGACCTCTACCAATATTGTTCAAATCATGACCGGTCTATGCATAATGAAATGTTGATTCTTCAGGTGTATTGATGGAAATACCAATAGTAAGCACTTGCTATCAGTATTTTCAGGGCTTTGATTTATGTTATCCAGGAAGAACGTGTCAGCTATTTGTCCGTCCATTATGTTTTCAGATAATTATATTGATAACAAAGTCGTTGATATTCTGTATGAGTTCCTTGGCGGATAGCTAAATGGGATGTGCAATATCGCTACTGCTTCCTTACAAAAAAAATTGTCATAGAAAAGTCCTATTCTGAGTAATAATCAATTCGAGCCTGATAAGACCTACCTTGATAATTGATTACGATTTTGGGTTTATGCATCCTTCCGATGTTTAGACATTAAACCACTCCGGCTATTGCCCTCGTGGTTCAACTCCTGCGCATCTGAACTCTGAACCGTGATAAATTAGACGACTAACCACTCGAAGGCCTTGATTATTTGCTATAAGTATAATGATAGTTCGACCGAGGAAATAAAGTACTACTTCTTATTCTTTTTGACGGCCTTTTTACTTTCTTTTGATTGCCATTTTGATAGCACAGCAGCATATAATATATATGAATGAATTAAGTATGCAACACTTCCATTCCAATCTGTGGTAATTTGTTGCATTTTTCTGGGGTTTGTTATAGACATATTTGACATGATTACAGCTTATTTGAAGTAATATTTGGATTCTGGTGGCCATTTTTTAATGGCTGACAAGTTAGCCATCTTGGATATTGCAATATCTTCCTTTCGTTTTCTTATTGATATAAACCCCATGAATATTTGTACAAAGTTTATGTTTTTCCCCAAATAGCACGATGTTACAAAATTGAGTCACCATATGACTGCACCATTCATGAGAGGCAATGAAAACGCCAGGAATTCGGTTACAGTAAAACTGAATGTACTTTATGATCCCAAAGGACCATAAAGTTTAGTAGAGGGAGACAATTAAATTGCGCCAAAGTCACAAAGATGATGGTAATTACATGACGATTAAAGAAGTTTTCACATTTGGTTGAGTTTTCAACCACCACACACACGTACCCTGCTCCTACAGTTAAAACCATGGAGTTCAGGATATAAAATAAGAATTGATTGGTGATTGTATCACAATATAGTGCACTGCCATTTGTAATCCCGCTCGGAAGTTGTAAGTTGAGAAATATAGCCACATAAGCCAAATTATTCCTTGGTCTAAGACAAAAATAATATGTATCTCTTCTGGGGACCGCGACCGGATCCGGAAATGACGTCATCAATATGGCGACCGATCACGAAAATAATACTGCTGAATAATGTCTGACAAAATCAGTAAAACTGCTTATAATATCGGATATCGTGTTATTAAACAAGCCAATGTGTCATTTCACTTGTTTATACTTACACTTTCTCAGACAAAAATATATTTAATGCATTTTTACACGCTGCTTTTACCTCTTGATACTAATTATTTACCTCTTGATATTATTTATTTCCGACTATCCTTATGGTGTTGAATTTGAAATATGATTATTTCCGGAAGTTAGAAGAAATATAACATACAATAAGGGAATATAAGTTACCAATATCTGCTTTTAATAAGTACCTAGAAGGAAAGGAATTTGACGAAACTTCAGTGCAAATCAATGTCCGCACAAGCAGTTGTCTATGCTCTAATTATAAGATTGTGTGCAAATTACATATTTATCTTGGTCAGATTTAAGCATGACCAAGACAAGTTTAACAGATATTTTTTAACTTAATGCAAGTGTTAAATGCGAGATAGTCTTCTTAATTACCGGTTAAGGTAGTTCTGCACGTTTGATAAACCGGAAGTGATGGCGTAACGTCATTTATCCGGAAAACGTAGAATAAAACCTGGATTCGGCGTACGGAAATGACAGTCAGTTCATGAATTAAAGGCAACCTGTGAATAAATTTATTAAATTGTAACAGTCTCTATCTTTCTAAAGTTAAAATATGATATAAGACATCTGACACGTTAAATAATTCAAAATAATGTCTTAAAATTAGCTTTAAATAGGCGGTTCACTTTAATCATGGCCAAGTATCTCAGAAATAAGCACACGGACATATACATTTTATTTCACTATATTTTAGGCCATATGTTTGTTTACGACTGTGAGAAGTTTCATTAAAATCTACATTGTGGAAAATTTTCTATTCGCGAAAATGTTATAAAAGCTGCTATTTTCCCATAGACTCCCATTATGAAAAAATGCGTGAGGTCCAAATTTTTCAAATCAGTCTAGCAAAAAATCATGCACACGACCCTATCCTTTTCATTTGCTGAACTTTCTAGTTATATTGTGAAGTTTTGAAAAATCAGAGTTTAATCAAATTCTACATTGTAGAAAAAATTTCGATCCAAACGTGCAGAACTACCTTAATTACATTCATTCAAACTTGAGAGTGTTTTACTTAATGCGACTTCAGCCCCGCGATAACAAAGTATTATTTATCACCCGTGAATTTAAAACGTTCTGAATTTAACATGGGCTTACCGCCAGTTACGTTCAGCTAATTGCAGAAGGAAGGGCATCAGGGGCAGATGGTAATGTTGTCATAACTGGAACAAAGCGATCATTTCGTTTTCTTTCTTTCATCATTTTTTCTCTGCAACTGAAATTATGTCTCAGCAGATCCGATATGTGATATACTCTGATTCATGGTAATGCAACATTCCAACAAAACAGCCTCTTTAAACCGTAACACTGCAGCAATGCATGTATAGTTAAGAACATGATGAATATATGAACAAAGTAAAGCATATAGACATGACAGCAAGCTCAAAACGTAGTGCGGCAACGCCTTTGAACGGTCAGTTGCAAAACAAGGCTGGTGTGTTTAAAAAAGTAATTTGGCAAAAATGCTTACACTCTATATCCCACCATATTCCAATGTTATAGAACAGTATACATAAAATTAAGCCCCCGACAGCTCTAAGTCTTATTTACATAAGGGAAACTAAAGGCACGTTATGTGAAACACAAACATGATGGGGTAAATGATTATATGAAAAATATCTGTTCCTTTAGTATTATGGAGTTCATTTAATATTATCATAATAGAATTCCGCTTAAGATGGTGCTAGAGGGCGTGAGGGTATTTCACCTTTCTAAACCTCTCATGAAAAAACTCGGTCAAACCTAGTCTTCTATTATTTTGATTAGTTGAGTTCTATACTTTCAAGGGATCTTCTTAAAGCTTTTAACAAACCATTTACGCATGTTCTCCATGCCGTTGCAGAAAGCAGAACAACAGCAGAACATTATTAAAGATACAACAAATCAGGAAAGCAGAAATATATCGAAGCACCTCAGTACCAGTGAGCTTTAAGAACTGCCTGTCATGATGTCGTCCACCTCTTCCGTTAGACACGATAAAAGAGGAAAGTGTAGCATCTAGCTGACAAAGGACCGAAAACCAAATATGCACAGTATCTCAAAATGAGCGGGTTAGAACCGCATAAATTATAATAAAACATTTTATCATTTTACCAAATACATTTGGGAAAATTTCCATTAAATATGATAAATAAATACTGTTTTGATACACCTTCAAGTGTTTTTAAGTTGCTATTAAACTTAATAAAATACACACAAGTCTGAACTACGATAGTGACATTTAGTAGAATATATTGATAACGTTCATTGAATTCTTGAAAGTAGCTCTTTCAAAGATGTATTGACGATTATATAAAGGTAAAGGAAAAGGTATTTATTTAACGTCGCGTATAACCGACAGACAACATTACCTACAGATCTATTGTGCGACAAACCAGGTATCTAGTAACAGATATTTACCTGGTTTGTTATATTTCAAAAGATTGTATGGGAAGCATCCCCATCCAAATAGAGAAAAACACTCGAGTAAATTTGTGTACTTAAATCAATTTTAAATATGGAGATATGTCAATCCCAAGCGATGTAGTCTTTGAATTGTTAGTTTCATTGAATAACTGCACCTCCCCGGCATAAAAATATCAACTGTTCGAGCAACAAATGACTGTCCGTATTTGAAAACACCCTCAAGAATGCGTAAATTATTGTTAATGTAGTAACTACACCTGACTGTGTATAACATTTTCTAAATCGAACGAAAAAATCTGCGACAAACTAGGCAGAAGCAGTTCTCACGAAATACTAATTACCTCTCGAAAAACTGCATTCCCTAACCGGACATCAATGTTGTTCAGTAAGGAGTGAGTTTTACAAACTGTCTCACAGGTTGACATGGAAAAATGTTTAGCAATGTTACAAGTAGAAAATGCTTAACTGAAATTAAATGCACAAAAAGTGCTTTTAATTAAAGCAGTTCCTTTGTGATTCATTAGATTATTTGGTAAATAGGTATAAAGAGTAAAGAAATCATATGAGACGACTGAACAGCAAACCTTGTTATTGTTTAATTTTAATTATTCTAGGATTTTATACTGTCTGCTAATGCTTTTACTACAGTGTGCATGTATTTTGTCGAATATCCTTTCACGTGGGGTAAAATAGCAGTTCGACATGAAGTTTTACGATTAAATAAATTACTAGGTGTACATGTATAAGAGGTTAGATTATCTATGAAACGAGCTTAATGTGACTGTATATGAAATTAAGGAATTCAACATAATCTTGCTGATCATCTATGGGAACTTCAGGGATGTGATTAGTGAGCAAATCCTGTTCATTGGAAGGACTCAATGTGTAGGTTTTAGTACTATCAAGTTCCTTATGTAAAACGTAAATATACTGTAGGCGTTAAACGATGATGACATCATAGACCACCTAGAATGCTGGACTAAAACATTTTTTTTGGTTGGATTTAACGTCGTACCGACACATGATAGGTCATATGGCGACTTTCCAGCTTTTTTTAATGGTGGAAGAAGACCCCAGGTGCCCCTCCGTGCATTATTTCATCACGAGCGGGCACCTGGGTAGAACCACCGACCTTCCGTAAGCCAGCTGGATGGCTTCCTCACATGAAGAATTCAAAGCCCCGAGTGAGGCTCGAACCCACATCGATGAGGGGCAAGTGATTTGAAGTCAGTGACCTTAACCACTCGGCCACGGTGGCCCCTACATAGAGAAAACTGTAGATGTCTTTAACTCAGGTTTACTAGTTGGATTTATCAATAAAATAGTTTACTTTTTTAACCTGTTTATGCATTAGAAACAGCATTCTCAAGATTGTACACACCATGTAACTTTTTTTTCTATTGATTTTGCGTTCTGACCACAGTGTCGGGGCATTAACCTGATCTGACACACTCATACAGATAACAAGGGTTTATGTAAAGGAGAAAAGCCTCAAACTGTCCATTATGTGAAAGAATGGACAAATCGAGGGGCATCGCGCCGAGATTGTCCATTCTTTCACATAATGAATAGTTTGAGGCTCTTCTCTGACTTAAAACACGGTCCTCATGAAAAAATCAAGATTGTCGTGATATTATATAATGGCACTAATATTGTCATCTTTGAGGCAAAGACAATTCATTGATTTGTGTCTCTGTGCTAAGTAAAAATACCAAGTCAAATAGATCTGAAATTAGATTGCATATAAATATTTAGTGCAGTTAAAAGTTTTTTAAACATTAAAGATATTCAGTGCTGATTCTTAGGAAAGTTTTGAACATATCTCGTTTTGTCATATTCATGAATGATTTGAGGTACCTTTACAAAAGGTAAACTTTAACTTGGCCCTACGATATATGTATCAATAGTTGTCCATGCTTTGTTCGTGCTGAGTTTGCAGTTTATATAAATGACGGGCCCAGGAGAAGACATTCTAAAATGTAAGTATGTATAATGTATTTTATATCATAATTGTAAAACAATCATTCTTATCTCGCAATTACGAGAAATTGTATCAATTTTATTAGAAGAAAATTACCCGTATTACATTAGATCTTTACCTGTTTACTAGTTATGACTCGTATCTCGTTATTACAAGAAAATATTTTGTTATTACAATTAATAACATCGTCATTGCCAAAAAATTGTATTGTTAAATTAAAGCCAAATTTTCTGGTAATACCGAAATACTGAAACGTGTAGTAAAACTTTAGGGAACTTGACGTTTTTCTTTTTTTTGTCCTCGTAGTAGAAAGGTGAAATTACACATTTCTGGGTAGGACTGCAACAAATGTCAGTTATGGTAAAAAATAAACCAATTTTACACGGAAAACTGCATGAGAAAAATAGGGCTGCAGCATTTGAAAAAGAAAGGAAATGGTGTTTTCTTTAGCTCGACTATTCAAAGAATAGGTAGAGCTATTGGACTCAAGTTTGTTTAATTTTGCCCCTTGTTTTCTCGTTTAGGATCCATCTATTATTTCATCCGGGGTCCATACGCCGCTTTTCATGGAATCGCTATCTGTTCAACATTGAAGGTTCCATGTGCACCGCCGTATAAGTACATCTGCGGATGTCTCTAAAATACAGTTTGGTACTTATAACATGTGGAAATGTTGAGTTCTGCTCAACCCGGGGCTAGATGGCATGGACGGTAGCTTGCACTTCCGCTACCGTCCATGAACCAGCCGAGCCTGCAACATTTTCGTTAATTTAAATGACGTATTGGGCGATCTGTGGTTTTCCACTATTTTTGTTTCATCTATGAGTCTATGTCCGCGTCAGCGTCCCAATTTGGTTAAGGTACATCAACAGTGTTTGGAGAGCATACTTTAGATGAATATTAATTTTTGAAATTTATATTTCATAGACCATTAACATTTATAATAAATATAGGAAATACTTTATTCAAAGGTAAGATTGTTTAGGAATGTGTATTTTGTTTAATATCACATTCACTTCGACTGTAAACGTTCTAATTTGTAGAAAATATCAAACTTCTTTTTCAAACGTATTTTTCTTTAATTTTGATTTGGTTTTCTGTGCAACATATTTATCTGGCTACTCCCCAGTAATGAAATGTGGTTAACTTACATATTCTCTTGAACATAGCAGTATTTTTTTTTCATTTTGACATCTCTACTTTCACTTTCATTTTGCAATGTTTGCAACGTTTTGAAATGTGCATGTTTTTAACATTTTCAACACTGGAAGTACTTGGAGAAATATATTATGCAAACAATAAGTATAAACATAATGTCAAAATATTTTTGAAAATAAAGTTTGATATTTTCTACAAAACAGAATATGGACGAGCAAAGTACATGTGATATAAGAGAAAATTGATTATTCCAAACATAACACTTCTCTTAAAAGACACTTCTACTTATTCTGAACAGTTTTATGAAAAACAACGGCTTATGATGGCTAAAAACATAAAACAAAAATTCCACTGAGAGGCAGTTTCAAAACACTTTATATGAACCTTATTCACTGTGATAAATTGACTTACACTGCACAGGTTCAATAACTCTATTATGCGTTTGTATGAACGTATGCCCCTTTAATGACCTAGACATTTTTGATTGAGGTTTTATATGTAAATAGGTAGTTCAGTACCTACTAATGGAAATGGATTTAATCGTCACACACTTATTCACTATTCTGATCTGATATGCAGTGCTCTGGTGTCATAACTCTTCTTTGCATTTTTCCAAATTTATGCCATTTTTTCGACTAAGCAGTAGTTGGTTAAATTTTTGTAGGTAAGCTGGTATCTCAGTACCCTCTAACGGGGAATGATTTTAAACGTGCGCAATTGTCCCTGTCATGAGCTGATATGCATTGCACAGGTTCCATAACTCTTTTTCAATTTTACAAAATCATGGCCCCCTTTTCGACTTTAATATTCATTCAATTGACAAAACTGTTGAATAGTCGAGCGTTGCTGTCCTCCGAAAGCTCTTGTTTTTACATTATGTTGCCTATTTCCATCTATTTTCGACTGAAAATGCCATACCAGGTTTATATCTGCGATACTTTTCTATTGCGATTTAGGAGTACACAAAGAGGACTTTACTACTTTCTAACGGTTGAAAATTTAAACTAACATTCAGTAATTATTTATGGCACATTCTTTGATTTTCATTTGATTGATAATTTGTGGGGCGATTTAAGTTAAAATCATACGTCCCCCTTTAGCGTTTTTTTTATTATTGCAGCTACAAATTCTGAAAAATAATTGTTGCAGTTTATATTTCGAAACTTTCGAATTTCATAGGTTGATGTACTCACACCTCTCAACGTACAAGGTTGTTACTATACCTGTCCATTATTAACCTGTACTTGTCCATTCTTAAAGTATCCATTATTTTAAGAATGGACAGTTACAGGTTAAGAATGGACAGGTATAGTAAAATAATCCTGTGTATAGAGCGGTATCGGTACAATAACCTATATAATGGACAAAACTAACAAAGGATCACATCACAACCGTGTTTTAAAGATATATATAATCATGCTATTTGACTATGGAAGTGATAGATAATCAGACTACTTCTATTTTTAATCGAACATTCTGCGCCACTAAACAGAAATTTGCTCATTAATATCGTTATTTAGTCATTTTCTTATATCTATGGATATTTTTTTTCATTTTAGCATAATAAATGCCCTCTTTTTTTCATAAAAGTGTTTTATCTGCTAGAATTAAACATTACCTTCACTAAACATATCATTTTTACAATTATAACATAGTTTTCAATGACGCTGTCACCTGTGATTATTCAGCAGTCATACATTATCTGCCTTTCTTATTTTCTCTTTAGCTGCCATATCTATGCCGTCATAACTCACCTCAATCTGTAATGTGGTATAGGTCTCTATATTTCTCATTATTTGTCTCACGGCGGCCAATATCCCAACAAATTGCCATGTACTAATAGAAAAATGTGCGAAAAAGTCCGACACAGCTTTTTGACATATTCTAGGTTAGAAAGGATTGCAATTTTTTAACCCACTGTCTGCCATGCATACATAGAAACCAATTTGACAATGACAACGAAGGAACGTAACAACGCACCGCGTTGAAATAGTCGGTGGCAAAAACAACATATACTGGAGTTTAAAACGATTTATGTTTCACACAAATTCTGAGACAAATCATTAAGGCCAAATACGTGGCGCAGTTGTTGCTTGTAACCAAATATCGTGTTAAAGTGGAAAAGTAATAATCAAGTTTTGTCCGCCCAAATATAGAATTTTAATATTTCTGTTTTCACTATCTTTTTAAAAGGCCTTACCATGTGTCACGAGGAGAACGGTAGAACAGTCAATTTAATGTTTAATATGGTGTTTCAGATTAAAAAGTCAATAATAAAACAAATATCCTCTATCTCAGATTTTCCCAATGCAGTGAGCCAGTACATTACTTGGTGCAGTTAACGAAACATTTGCCTAGACGTGACGCAATACTGTCAATTCTGAAAGTGAAACAGACAGTTCTGTTATATTCTTACTCTATTATCAAGACAATGTTTTTAGACCAAAACCTAAGCGTCCAACTAACACTGATTAGTCGTAAAAAATAAAGAAGTCCAAAATCTTTGTAATTACGAAGGTCTGTCTTCATTATATTGCTATAACTTACCAAAAACACATCATAAAATTTAATCTTAAATCAGTATTATGAATACTTACAAATTTCTTTTACTTTTAAATTACATTGAGTTTTACATTAAAGATAGCCCTGCAGACGGGACTTAATTCTTTCAATCATGATAATAGGTTCTTACCTACAGGAGTGAGCTCCCTGTCGTCTGAAAAATAAGCAGAGATATCAATAAAAGTTATATTTCTGCTTTTCCTGCCCGTGTTATATGCATTTCGTTTTTCATATGCCCCAAAATATTTCGACCAGGGGTGTTTCTAAAAGCGATAACTTCCAAATGATTTGTTTTGTTTTTGTTTGGTCTAGTGTGACGCCGATACAATTTAGCTCCTATAAATTAATTTAAACATCCGTTTCACGAACAATTTTCCTTGTCTCAGTGCAATACCAATAAGTCAAAAAAACAGCTTTCATCAAAGTAAAATTCAAAGAAATCATACATCTGTTTCATGGACAATTTCCTTCTCTCAGTTTAATGTAAGCAAGTTATGCAGCAGCTTTCTAAGCATGTTTTAGTTCAAAGATAGCATAAATCTCAGTGCAAAGCAACGTTTTGTTCAGGGACAACATAATTGTGTTTCAAAAACAATTTCCATTGCCTCACTGCAATGCAAACACGTCAAATAATGGCTCTTTAGCTAGGTTTTATTTCAAAGAAAGCAAACGTCTGTTTCACATACAAATTTCCTTAACTCAGTTCAATGCCAATAAGGAAAGTTCAAGGAAAGCAAACATGTTTCACGGACATTTTCTTTTATCTCAGTAAAATGCCAATAAGTCAAATAACGGTTTTCATCGAAGTTATTTTCAAAGAAAGCATACATCTTTTTCATGGACAATTTTCTTTATCTCAGGTTAATGCCAGCAAGTCATATAGCAGCTTTCTCAGCATATTTTAGTTCAAAGATAGCACAAGTCTGTGTCAAGAGCAATTTCTTTTAACCTCAATGCAATGCCAACAAGCTTTGCAGCATATTTCAGTTCAAAGATAGCATAAATCTGTGTCAAGGGCAATTTCTTTTAACCTCCATTCAATGCTAACAAGCTTTGCAGCAATTTTTAGTTCAAAGATAGCATAAATCTGTATCAAGTACAATTAACTTTATCTCAGTTCCATGCAAGCAAGTCATATTTTGAGTTTTCAGCAAATTTTAGTTCAAAGGTAACGCAGATATGTGGCCAGCCCGATTTCTATTATGATCACAGTTCAATGCAAACTAGTATAAAGACAAACCTGGATGATGCGAGTGTGAATGTAACTGCCGTGTACATGGCCGCAAGCTGGATCGTCTTTCACCAGAACCATCGTCCAAATCGTAATTGCTTTCAGAGTCCTGTTCACTTTGCCTCCTGCAAAGAAAGATTACACCTTACGTATTAAAGAGACTTCACTTCTCAAAAGTTGGAAATTATTTTCGTTAGTTAGTAAAAGTAAATGATACAGTGATTAGGGGAGTTCATGTAGTGTAGCGCAAACGCTCTCTAATGTGATGTAAAATAGAAGGAATTTAGCTTACTTAATATCGTGCTCTTAAACTGTCAACGTCAATAAACACAAGGGCGGTTCAAAAATAACGTAGACTTTTGGTGTCAGAAGACGCATATTGTGTAAAGAGCAATGTGAAATATATTATTGTAATTCGCAATCTTTCTCGTATTTGGTCTAACATTTTTTGTTACAATTTTACTGATAGGCGAAGCGCGCGGAACGTTTTAATTACAATAGCTACGCTTTACCGGCGCAATCGCTTTTTCGTCTGTCATGTTTTGAATTTTATCGCTAATATTCGCACTGATAGAACACTTTTTCGCCAGAAAATACGTCAAAGTGCAGCAACACGTCAGGGCGACATGTACCGAGAGTATGGCATCATTCGGACGTAGCGTAGGAGGCAAAAGTAAACAACATTTAAACTAAGTGAGTATTGCTGTTTATAATGCATGTTATGTCGTCATCGACTCGCATAGATAATCAGGCAGTTGTTTAGTTATGTAGAAATTTTGGCGAAAAGCAACTGAAATTTATAAACTAATGAAGCAGACGCCACAACAATGTTCGGTCATCTGTGTCATGATTTTCAAGTGGTACAAACGATTCACAAATGTCCCATACTTGCTTAAAGACAGTGGAGGTGAAGGAGAAAACAAAGAATCCGTGAATCCGAGTTAACGTCAATGTATAACGCCTTGGATAAAGACCAAGTACTCACGTTTAGCACCCTATCTGAGATGCTTGGCATAAGTGTTCATAATTTTCAGTATTCTAACCAAACAACTCATTATGACACCAAAACCCAAGTTTACTTTAAGACATTTGAAAAAGGAAATCCAAGAATTTCATTCTAAGTATCTCGGTGCCTCCGAGGGATCTACTTTCCAGATTTTTTTTTTTTTTTTTTTAATTAGTTCCAGCAGACAAGGCGGCCAACAATATTATCATCATTTGACGCCTACATTATATTAATGTTTTACAAAACTAAATAGCACAAAAAACAAAGACAAATATCACTAAAGCTTATACATTGAGTCCTTCTGTTGAAAATAATTTGGTCACTGATCACATCACTGAAGTTTTTAATTTGAAAGTTCGTATAAACGATCAACAAATTAAACTTCCAACCATGTACTGGATTCCTAAACTGCATAAACAACCATATAAAGCTCGCTTCATCGTTAATTCAAGCTCTTGTACCACTACTAATATTTCAAAACTATTAACATCATGTGGAACTGCTGTGAAAGCCCATGTGAAAAGATACTGCGATAAAGTATACGAAAACTCTGGTAAACACTTACTTTGGATTAAAAATTCTGGCGAAATCCTGGATAAGTTTAAAATTAATAATTACAAGGTATCTACAGTCAGTACATACGATTTTTCTACTTTGTATACCACTTAACTGCGCTAATTCAAAAGACTTTTGCCAGAGAGAATGCTACATTTCTCGCTTGCAATTTTGATAAAGCTTTTTTTTTACTAGCAGTATTATTAAACATTATACAATGTGGACCTGTGACGAAGTTTGTAAAGCCCATTCCTTTTTATTGAACAACATTTACATCAGGTTTGGGAATGCAGTTTTTAGACAAGTAATTGGTATTCCCATGGGAACAAATCGTGCACTCCTTGTCGCAGATTTGTTTTTATATTGTTATGAAAGAGACTTTATGTTGAGCCTTTCTCCAGATACGCAGGCAGATATTTTAACTGCATTTAATAATACATCACACTATCTGGATGATATTCTTAATATGGATAATCCGTTTTTTGGTCAATTGGTGGGTACTATTTATCCTAGGGAGCTTCAGTTAATTAAAACTACAATTCGGATACTGATGCTTCATTTTTAGATTTACATCTCTCTTTTTATGACAATATTATACATACCTAAACATTTACGACAAGAGGGATGTTTTTAATTTTAGTATTGTAAATGTTCCCCCTTTGGATGGGGATGTACCTACATCTTATGGGGTATATATTTCTCAATTAATTCGGTTTGCCAGAGCGTTTAGTCATGTCAAGGATTTCAATGAAAGTAATCAATATATTACAAGTAAACTTCTTCAGCAAGGCTACCGTTATTACAAATTGCGTAAATATTTTGCTATATTTTACTATCGTAATTCTGATCTGGTTTTAAAATTCAATAGTAATTTAAAGACACTTCTGCGAGAAGGTATTTCAAACCCCGTTTTTTTATGGGGATGTGGTTTACAAACATCGTAAGATCTTGGGTCATGGTAATTTTCCAACTGTATTTGGTAAAATTATAAAACGTTTTATTAAAAGAGGTTACGACCCAACTGTTTTGAGACATACCGCATGTTTAGTGTTCAACCTGTTTACAGTTGGACACTAAGCTTCCCTCTTTGATTGTGTCTGACGGAAGAGGAGGAGGACTCTATGATAAGCAGTTTTTAAATCCGACAAGGACTGAACTGTTTTGATATCTGTCTTTCGACCTGTTTCGTCGGGCCCTTAAGGGTGTTTCTATTGTTGCTCTGTCTTCTGCAAAGGCATTGAGTACATACGTTTTTGGTTCTTAAGGTTTGTTTTATATATTTATACACGAGTATTTTTGTGTTTTACATGCCATGCCTTTTTGTTTCCATTGCGTGTGTCAGAGATTCACCTGGAGGGGATTTCTTTTATTTACACTGTCCCATGTCTTTGGAACATGGTGGGGGTAAGAGTGAGGTTGGGTGCGCACCATAAATCGGTTTAAGCTCCCCATTGGTGTTTTTGCCACTGACCGTTCCAAGGCGGTGCCCCACTGTGTTCCTTTGTTTGTTCGTTTTGTCCTCGTGTGTTGGCTTCGTGTGCGCGTGTGTGTGTTTGTGGTGTGCACGTCTACATGCTGTGGGTTTCGTTTTGGAGAGGCTGCTTTTTTGGTACTTGGCATTCCCTGTTTGATATTTGTCTTTGTTTTTTTTTAGGTGTTGTTCATCAAAATTGATAAAAGGAATTTACAAAGATTGAATAATGCAAACCTAATGAAAGCATCTCGATGAAGACACGACGCCGTTAATGTCGTTAGAATATGATCACCGTGCGCCGGGCTCGTGTAAGTGACTGTTTTTGAAGTGGCGTAACTCCTGACTGTATGATCAGAATCACGTTAACTTTGCAGTGCAGTGAGCAGAAGGATTGCGAATCACGACGGTATATTTTTTGTTTTGTTTCATTAAAATATATAAAAGCTAGAGAAAAAGTCTACGTTATTTTTGAATAACCCTCGTATTCGATACATAGATTTTGATTTTTCATGTTCGTTGTTCCCTGTAATAATGATGAATTTCTGAAGACTTCAGTTATCGTCCCAATAGTTACAAACTAAATGGCGTCTCATTTCTTGGTACCCTTGTTAATTCTCCTACGTATGGAAATTCTAGTCCGTGGATATACGCTTACATCTTATCTTAAAAGTTCCCTTAACTCTATCAGTTGCTAAAAGACATTTGCGAATGAAGTCTACGTGAACTGTGAACACCTAAGACGATCGATTTTTCGAGGGGACCGTCTCAACATGATAATTTTAATTTATGAGTGGTAGGAAAACATTCCAATAACGATGTTAAGGTCTGGCTTATTATGTCACAGCACAGGATAAGATCTGGATTTGTCTGTCCGTCCGTCTGTTCGCCAAAGAAATGTTTTGTTATAAGTATCGCAAAAAGTATTTCATCTAGCGTCATAACACTTTCCTGAAATGTTCTTCAATATTATAAGTTGCGCATCTGCGACAAAGTTGAAAAGATGAGCTAGTCTGATCACAATGTATCCATATTCCATCGTGGTCGTCGTCGTCCGAGATGTAAATAAAATCTAAACTGGGTCAGCTGGGATCAAAATGTAGGCCAGCAGGTAAAACATTGTGAAAACTGTAGAAAACGTAATACCTTGCGTCTCCATTCCTTTGTTGTTATGATACGCCCAAAGGAACATATTTTGGGATACCCTAGGTGTTTATCTGGCCGTCTGTCTGTCTGTGTGTCCGTCTGTCCGTTAGCAATTTCGTGTCGACTCCGCTCTGTAACTCGTGAACCCCTTGTAGCATTTTAAACAAACTTGATACAAATGTTCTCCAAATCAAGACGACGTGCAGAGCGCCAGTATCAGGTGGCTCGCTTTAAGGTCAAGGTCACACTTAGGGGTCAAGGTCATATGACTTTGTTTCGTGTCTGCTCTGTAACTCTTGATCTGGTTGAAGGATTTTAAAGAAACATTGCTAAAATGTCCACCACATCGAGACGACGTGCAGAGCGCATGTTTTGGATGACTGGCTACAAGGTCAATGTCACACTGAGGGGTCGAAAGTCATATAACTTTGTTTCGAGTGCGATGTGTAACTCATGAACTGCTTGAAGGATTTTAAAGAAACTTGGCACAAATGTTCACATTGTGACGACGTGCAGAGCGCATGGCTCGCTTCAAGGTCAAGGTCACACTTAGGGGTCAAAGGTCACATGACTTTGTTTTGTGTTTATGTTGCTTTGCAGTGCGGTGCTCTTGTTTTTATTTCAAATTGGCAGATTCCTTTTTTTTGTTCACTTACAATATTTTTTATTGAATTACTTCCCTTTTATGTTACTATAGACAGGTTATTTTTTTTTTATTATTATTGGCCGTAGGGAAAACCGAGACCACTTTTCTGTGGTACAACATGGATGGTACCTGCAAAGTAAAGGTGTATTTTGACATATCTGTACCTGGTAATGATTTTTAGTGGACTTAAAATTTTTCGGGGAATTTCTTCCCTTTGTTGTCCTTTTCCTTTGGATTTCAACAGTAAAGTTCTTTAAATTTTGCTCCTATCCTCTGATATTTGACTTTATCAAAAACTTTAACCAACTTGAAGTTAAAAAGAGGCATAGTTCTGTCAAAATTCAAATCAGAGTTATGGGGATTGTTTTTCCTGGTGTAGACTTCGATAGTAAATAACTATTTTAAGTTTGAAGTCAATAGCTTTGATAGTGACAGAGATAATCAAAAACTTTAACCAAACATTTTAAGTTCGAAAGGGGTAAAATTCTGTCAAATTTCAAATTATAGCTATGGGGATTGTTTCTCCTGGTGAAGACTTTGATAGTAAATAAGTATTTTAAGATTAAAGTCAATAGCTTTGATAGTAACAGAGATATTTGACTTTATCAAAAACTTTAACCAACGGCGACGACGCCGGAGCGAGTGCAATAACTCTACTTTTTCTTCGAAAAGTCGAGCTAAAAACAGGCACATCCAAATTATATCACCTACCGCATAGTGATGATATAATAACCCAAACCCTATTACCGTTATAAACTATTTTTCCTAGCGCGCATAATATAATCAAATTATTCTGAGACGGTCCCCTTGAAAAATCGATCGTCTTAGGTGTCCACAGTCCACGTAGACTTAATTCGCAAATGTCTAGTAGGCGGTGTGATTTCTAACAGTGCTTGCTCGTATATGTGAATTTTCTTGCCTATCTTACAGGGACAGTATACATTTGTCTGATCACGTGCCCGGAATAGAAATACTTCCTTAGGGTATCTTACATGTCTGCCTGTGAATGACATTTTTTTCCCAACCCGCTAACGCTCGGTTTTTCATTCCACACTGTCCTTCGGGTAGGGAAAACCCTGGCAGTCATGTGAATTCCTGATGATTTATTTCAAGTTTTTGCATAAGCAGTTCTACGACTTTTGTGCGATGTTTGAGTGTGAAAACCTCAGTCACCCTGCAGCATTTCCCTCCATCTATGATTTAAGTAATTAAAGATAACTTTATATTGAGCTGAACCGGTGGCTTAAACGAAATCCAGAAAGTCTGTCATTGTAGTAATTCACCGTCGGACGTAGGTAAGAATAATTTCGGTAACCTGTGAAATGGTGAAGAATTAAAAAATAAACAAGGCAGTCTGAAAGACAGCTAAATCCCCCGCCACTGCTATTGATAGTGAAAGGGTAAACCTTTGATTTTAGCTGTGACCTTGACCTTGAACTGACATGGCTGACTCATGAATTTGCACAACGTCTTGATGAGGTGATCATTTGACCAAAGTTTCATGAAAATCCTTCAAGGGGTTTAGGAGATACAGAGCTGAAACCTTTGACCTTCAGTTGTGACCTTGACCGAAACCTTTGACCTGCAGTTGTGACCTTGACCTTGAGTTGACATGGCTGACTCATGAGTTCTTGATGAGATCATTTGACCCAAGTTTGATGAAAATCCTTCAAGGGGTTAAGGAGATACAGAGTGGACACCAAATGGAAGGCTCAAACCTCCGACCCTTAGTTGTGACCATGACCTTGAGCTGGCATGGTTGACTCATAATTTCTGCACATCGTTCTGATGAGGTAATCATTTGACCCAAGTTTTATAAAATTCCTTCAAGGGGGTTAGGAGATACAGAGCGGACACGAAATGGAAGGCTCAAACATTTGACCTTCAGTTGTGACCTTGACCTTGAGCCGACATGGCTGACTCATAAGTTCTGCACATCGCCTTGATGAGGTGATCGTTTGACCCAAGTTTGATGAAAATCCTTCAAGGGGTTTAGGAGATATAGAGCGGACACAAAATGGAAGGCTCAAACCTTTGACCCTTAGTTGTGACCTTGACCTTGAGCCGGCCTGACTGACTCATGGGTTCTGCACATCGTCTTGATGAGGTAATCATTTGACCCAAGTTTTATAAAATTCCTTCAAGGGGTTTAAGAGATATAGAGCGGACACAAAATGGAAGGCTCAAACCTTTGACCTTGAGTTGTGACCTTGACCTTGAACCGACAAGGCTGACTCGTGGGTTTTACACATCGTCTTGATGAGGTGATCATTTGACCCAAGTTTCATGAAAATCCTTCAAGGGATTTAGGAGATATGGACCGGACACGATTTTGTTACGGACGGACGGACGGAAGGACGAACGCAGACCATTCCTATAATCCCTACGCCACGGCGGGGGATTAATAACTGAATGCAGCAGCTGTATTATGTAATGTATCCTCATTTCCCTTTAAAGTGTAGAAAATCTGTTTATCTTGAAGTCTTTCCGAACATGCCGAAGAATAATTTCTAAATGCATTTCGAAGATTCTTCAGCCGGAAATATATACCTGTTGTAATGATTTTAAACAATGTGACTAGGTATAATTATGGCAACGAAACTGATTGAGTCTTTCCCCTTACAGAAATCCTTTCAAAACCATGGAACTAAATGGAGATTTATACCTAAACGAGCACCTAGGTTTTGCGGATACTAGAATAGACTGATGGGATTTATAAAAACTTCATAAAGGAATATACTTGGACATGCTTATACGTCAAACGGGAATCACTACAAACGATCTGACATAAACTGGGGCTGCCATGAATGAAAGACCTATAACCAATGTATTTACAAATATTGATGACCTTGAAGCACTTTTGTCGGCACATCTTTTTTTACAGTCGGAGAGTTAAGACCCGTTTGTACCAGGACAACTTTAATGAGTCTACGACTACCCCAATTTTATATAATTTCCATCTTACTAAAGGTACTAAGCTGTAGCTCATATCATTGCCCAGTTCTGAAGGGTGTTGATTTTTTAATTCATTACAGGCCTTCGCGAACTCCACACGACTACCGTCGATATCCAACTTGGACATGTGGTACAAATCCAGGATAACGTACTCTCAGGGAATGCGTTGGAAACTTAACGGAGATAATGGACTTACACATGCCGCCAAAATACGCACGTGCAATGGACATAGCGCCAGTAAAACTTTCCGTTAGAAGTGCTTTGTGGGAGAGAAAACATGCAATGAACAGTGATAAATAATATAGCATTTCGTGAATATGAATACGACATTAATTTTTATGGACAATGAAAATTATTCTGAATAATAATTTTATGAATAACTGTGAATTATTTTATTAATAAATTAATATGTCCAGTTAGGTATGTACACGTTTTGGAATCCTTATCATGTTTTAAAGACTTATCTTTATTGACTTTAAATTTTATTAATTCATTTAAAAATTTTTATAATCACTAAAGTATGGAGGCATATTTCTACCACGAGATAGCTTTGTAGCTATCGCGATACTTAAAAAAGTTATCTTCATAAAACGCAGTTTTCTGAAAAGATTATCTCAATAGTCGAAAGTTTTCTGGAAATGTTATTACGATAATTTTTATCAGTATCTCAATATGTTTTGCGTAAGTGCCCACAGCTGCCATTTCTTAGCTAGATAGACATCTCGATACTGTTAGCAATTATCTTGATATTTCGAACTTTTCTGAAACGTTTTTTTCGAATAGCCTAAAGTTTCATGGAAATAAAAAGCATATCTAGAAAAAATAATTTAATGTGATAATGTTTTCAGAAAATTGCACAACTTTTCTGGAAAGTTTAGAATATTATCGTGATAGCTACCAAGTATCTTGTGGCAGTTTCAAGCACTAACGTGAATTTTTGCGTTAAAATATTTTCATAAAAAAATGCACTTTCTCGGAAAGTTTACAATATTATCGTGATAGCTACCTAGCTATCTCGTGGCAGAAGTAAGCCACCATACTTAAGGCCCGAAGAATGTATAGAGTTTGTCGTATTACCGTGAAACATCTCGTCTTGTCGTCGTGGTCATGGTACTTTACGTAACGTCATATCTTTTCACATGTTGTTATTTACGTCGGTTACAATAAAGGAACGAACCATAACACAGCGCTTTGATACATTGCGATCACAGACTATTGACAGTGATGGTACTAAGTAGCTCAGTTATATGTAAATGAAATGTTTACCAACAATTTTCTCCATCTAACTGACATATAACTCCCGATTGCATGAACATCTGTCAATGTTTATTTTATTTTAAATAAAACATATAAGAACCATCTCTACAGTAAAATGCTAAAATACCTGTTTTCTCGTCCAGCGTATGCTTTGCTTGTGCATCTTCTAAGTTGTTTTATAAGAAAGAAAATAACTCCTGCCGCTATCATAACAAAGGGAATTAAACTTAAACCGGCTATTGTCTCAGGTTTATCGAAAAACGCAGACTGTTCATCAGATTTTGATTCGGCTTTATTAACATGTACAGCATTAGTATGAAATGACGTGGTTGAAGACGTTGTTGTCGTTGTGGTTGTTGTGGAGGATAACGTTGTTGTAGACGGTGTTGTCGCCTTGGTTGTTGTGGAGGATAGCGTTGTTGTAGACGGTGTTGACGCTGTGGTTGCTGTTGACGATAACGTTGTTGTAGATGGTGTTGTCGCTGTAGTTGCCGTGGAGAATAGCGTTGCTGTAGACGGTGTTGTCGATGTAGTTGTTGTTGAAGATACCGTTGTTGTAGACGGTGTTGTCGATGTGTTTGGTGTTGAGGATAACGTTGTTGTAGACCGTGTTGTTGATGTGGTTGTCCTGGAGGATAGCGTTGCTGTAGACGGTGTTGTCGATGTGGTTGACGTTGAGGATAATGTTGTTGTAGACGGTGTTGTTGATGTGGTTGGTGTTGACGATAACGTTGTTGTAGACGGTGTTGTTGATGAGGTTGTCGTGGAGGATAGCGTTGCTGTAGACGGTGTTGTCGATGTGGTTGACGTTGAGGATAATGTTGTTGTAGACGGTGTTGTTGATGTGGTTGGTATTGACGATAACGTTGTTGTAGACGGTGTTATTGATGAGGTTGTCGTGGAGGAGAGCGTTGCTGTAGACGGTGTTGTCGATGTGGTTGTTGTTGATGATAACGTTGTTGTAGACGGTGTTGTCGATGTGGTTGGTGTTGAGGATAACGTTGTTATAGACGGTGTTGTCGATGTGGTTGTTGTTGAAGATAGCGTTGTTGTAGACGGTGTTGGCGATGTGGTTGGTGTTGACGATAACGTTGTTGTAGACGGTGTTGACGATGCGGTTGATGTTGACGATAACATTGTTGTAGACGCTGTTGTTGATGAGGTTGTCGTGGAGGATAGCGTTGCTGTAGACGGTGTTGTCGATGTGGTTGTTGTTGAAGATACCGTTGTTGTAGACGGTGTTGTCGATGTGGTTGGTGTTGAGGATAACGTTGTTATAGACGGTGTTGTCGATGTGGTTGTTGTTGAAGATAGCGTTGTTGTAGACGGTGTTGGCGATGTGGTTGGAGTTGACGATAACGTTGTTGTAGACGGTGTTGTCGATGTGGTTGTTGTGGAAGATAGCGTTGTTGTAGACGGTGTTGGCGATGTGGTTGGTGTTGAGGATAACGTTGTTTTAGACGGTGTTGTCGATGTGGTTGTTGTTGAAGATAGCATTGTTGTAGACGGTGTTGGCGATGTGGTTGTTGTGGAAGATATCGTTGCTGTAGACGGTGTTGTCGATGTGGTTGGTGTTGAAGATACCGTTGTTGTAGACGGTGTTGTCGATGTGGTTGTTGTGGAAGATAGCGTTGTTGTAGACGGTGTTGGCGATGTGGTTGGTGTTGACGATAACGTTGCTGTAGACGGTGTTGTTGATGTGGTTGGTGTTGACGATAACGCTGTTGTAGATGGTGTTGTTGATGTAGTTGTTGTGGAAGATTGCGTTGTTGTAGACGGTGTTGTTGATGCGGTTGATGTTGACGATAACGTTGTTGTAGACGGTGTTGTTGATGCGGTTGATGTTGACGATAACGTTGTTGTAGACGGTGTTGTTGATGCGGTTGATGTTGACGATAACGTTGTTGTAGACGGTGTTGTTGATGCGGTTGATGTTGACGATAACGTTGTTGAAGACGGTGTTGTTGATGCGGTTGATGTTGACGATAACGTTGTTGAAGACGGTTTTGTTGATGAGGTTGTCGCGGTGGATAGCGTTGCTGTAACGTGTTGTCGATGGGTTGTTGTTGAGATATCGTTGTTGTAGACGGTGTGTCGCTGTGGTTTGTGAGGAAACGTTGTTGTAGACGTGTTGTCGATGTGGTTGTTGTGGAGGATAGCGTTGTTGTAGTCGGTGTTGTCGATGTGGTTGTTGTGAGGAAGCGTTGTTGTAGACGGTGTTGTCGTGTGTTGTTGTGGAGTAACGTGTTGTGATGGGCGATTTGGTTTGTGGAAGATCGTGTTGTAACGTTGTCAATGTGTTGTTGATAATAATGTTGTTGTAGACGGTTAGCGTGTGTTGTTGTGGAGAAAGCGTGTTGTAGTGTGTCGCTGTGGTTGTTGTGGAAGATAACGTGTTGTAGATGGTGTTGTCGATTTGGGTTTATGTGGAAGATAGCGTTGTTGTAGACGGTGTTGTCAATGTGTTGGTGTTGAGAATAATGTTGTTGTAGACGGTGTTGTCGCTGTGGTTGTTGTGGAGGAAAGCGTTGTTGTAGACGGTGTTATCGATGTGGTTGTTGTGGAGGATAGCGTTGTTGTAGACGGTGTTGTCGATGTGGTTGTTGTGGAGGATAGCGTTGTTGTAGACGGTGTTGTCGCTGTGGTGGTTGTGGAAGATAGCGTTGTTGTAGTCGGTGTTGTCGATGTGGTTGTTGTGGAGGATAGCGTTGTTGTAGACGGTGTTGTCGATGTGGTTGGTGTTGAGGATAATGTTGTTGTAGACGGTGTTGTTGATGTGGTCCGTGTTAACGATAACGTTGTTGTAGACGGTGTTGTCGATGTGGTTGTTGTGGAAGATAGCGTTGTTGTAGACGGTGTTGGCGATGTGGTTGGTGTTGAGGATAACGTTGTTTTAGACGGTGTTGTTGATGTGGTTTGTGTTGACGATAACGTTGTTGTAGACGGTGTTGTTGATGTGGTTGGTGTTGACGATAACGTTGTTGTAGACGGTGTTGTTGATGCGGTTTGTGTTGACGATAACGTTGTTGTAGACGGTGTTGTTGATGCGGTTGATGTTGACGATAACGTTGTTGAAGACGGTGTTGTTGATGCGGTTGATGTTGACGATAACGTTGTTGAAGACGGTGTTGTTGATGCGGTTGATGTTGACGATAACGTTGTTGAAGACGGTGTTGTTGATGAGGTTGTCGCGGTGGATAGCGTTGCTGTAGACGGTGTTGTCGATGTGGTTGGTGTTGAAGATATCGTTGTTGTAGACGGTGTTGTCGCTGTGGTTGTTGTGGAGGAAAGCGTTGTTGTAGACGGTGTTGTCGATGTGGTTGTTGTGGAGGATAGCGTTGTTGTAGTCGGTGTTGTCGATGTGGTTGTTGTGGAGGATAGCGTTGTTGTAGACGGTGTTGTCGCTGTGGTTGTTGTGGAAGATAACGTTGTTGTAGATGGTGTTGTCGATTTGGTTGATGTGGAAGATAGCGTTGTTGTAGACGGTGTTGTCAATGTGGTTGGTGTTGAGGATAATGTTGTTGTAGACGGTGTTGTCGCTGTGGTTGTTGTGGAGGAAAGCGTTGTTGTAGACGGTGTTATCGATGTGGTTGTTGTGGAGGATAGCGTTGTTGCAGACGGTGTTGTCGATGTGGTTGTTGTGGAGGATTGCGTTGTTGTAGACGGTGTTGTCGATGTGGTTGGTGTTGAGGATAACGTTGTTGTAGACGGTGTAGTCGATATAGTTGTTGTGGAAGATTGCGTTGTTGTAGACGGTGTTGTCGATGTGGTAGGTGTTGAGGATAACGTTGTTGTAGACGATGTAGTCGATGTAGTTGTTGTGGAAGATTGCGTTGTTGTAGACGGTGTTGTCGATGTGGTTGGTGTTGAGGATAACGTTGTTGTAGACGATGTAGTCGATGTGGTTGGTTTTGAGGATAACGTTGTTGTAGACGGTGTTATCGATGTGGTTGGTGTTGAGGATAACGTTGTTGTAGACGATGTAGTCGATGTAGTTGTTGTGGAAGATTGCGTTGTTGTAGACGGTGTTGTCGATGTGGTTGGTGTTGAGGATAACGTTGTTGTAGACGGTGTAGTCGATGTAGTTGTTGTGGAAGATTGCGTTGTTGTAGACGGTGTTGTCGATGTGGTTGGTGTTGAGGATAACGTTGTTGTAGATGGTGTAGTCGATGTGGTTGGTGTTGAGGATACCGTTGTTGTAGACGGTGTTATCGATGTGGTTGGTGTTGAGGATAACGTTGTTGTAGACGATGTAGTCGATGTAGTTGTTGTGGAAGATTGCGTTGTTGTAGACGGTGTTGTCGATGTGGTTGGTGTGGAAGATTGCGTTGTTGTAGACGGTGTTGTCGATGTGGTTGGTGTTGAGGATAACGTTGTTGTAGACGGTGTTGTCGATGTGGTTGGTGTTGAGGATAACGTTGTTGTAGACGGTGTTGTCGATGTGGTTGGTGTTGACGATAACGTTGTTGTAGACGGTGTTGTTGATGTGGTTGGTGTTGAGGATAACGTTGTTGTAGACGGTGTAGTCGATGTAGTTGTTGTGGAAGATTGCGTTGTTGTAGACGGTGTTGTCGATGTGGTTGGTGTTGAGGATAACGTTGTTGTAGACGGTGTTGTCGATGTGGTTGGTGTTGAGGATAACGTTGTTGAAGACGGTGTTGTCGATGTGGTTGTTGTGGAAGATTGCGTTGTTGTAGACGGTGTAGTCGATGTAGTTGTTGTGGAAGATTGCGTTGTTGTAGACGATGTTGTCGATGTGGTTGGTGTTGAGGATAACGTTGTTGTAGACGGTGGTGTCGATGTGGTTGGTGTTGAGGATAACGTTGTTGTAGACGATGTAGTCGATGTAGTTGTTGTGGAAGATTGCGTTGTTGTAGACGGTGTTGTCGATGTGGTTGGTGTTGAGGATAACGTTGTTGTAGACGATGTAGTCGATGTGGTTGGTGTTGAGGATAACGTTGTTGTAGACGGTGTAGTCGATGTAGCTGTTGTGGAAGATTGCGTTGTTGTAGACGGTGTTGTCGATGTGGTTGGTGTTGAGGATAACGTTGTTGTAGACGATGTAGTCGATGTGGTTGGTGTTGAGGATAACGTTGTTGTAGACGGTGTAGTCGATGTGGTTGGTGTTACGGATACCGTTGTTGTAGACGGTGTTGTTGATGTGGTTGTCCTGGAAGATTGCGTTGTTGTAGACGGTGTTGTCGATGTGGTTGGTGTTGAGGATAACGTTGTTGTAGACGGTGTTATCGATGTGGTTGGTGTTGAGGATAACGTTGTTATAGACGGTGTTGTCGATGTGGTTGGTGTTGAGGATAACGTTGTTGTAGACGGTGTTGTCGATGTGGTTGGTGTTGAGGATAACGTTGTGTAGACGGTGTTGTCGATGTGGTTGGTGTTGAGGAAACGTTGTTATAGACGGTGTTGTCGATGTGGTTGGTGTTGAGGATAACGTTGTTGTAGACGGTGTTGTCGATGTGGTTGGTGTTGAGGATAACGTTGTTGTAGACGGTGTTGTCGATGTGGTTGGTGTTGAGGATAACGTTGTTGTAGACGGTGTTGTCGATGTGGTTGGTGTTGAGGATAACGTTGTTATAGACGGTGTTGTTGATGTGGTTGGTGTGGAAGATTGCGTTGTTGTAGATGGTGTTGTTGATGTAGTTTTTGTGGAAGATTGCGTTGTTGTAGACGATGTGGTTATTTCAGTAGTGGAAATTGTTGTAGGTGGTGTTATTCCAACATACACGCTTAAGCTCGCAGTTGCAGACAGGCCATTTCCTGAACAAGTTATTGTTATCGTGAACGATTGTGGATCATTTAAACCTTGACTTTTCACCCGAATATCATTTTCTAGAAAATAAATATCAGGTGTCAGCTTTTATTGTACAGCGAAAGTAAATTTTGCAACAATTCTAGCAGGAAACTGTCCATGTTTTTACCATTAATCCACTTACAAGTGAATCGATCGTGAACATGTGAATGGACCATTATATCAAGCTTAATTTTCTGTTTCTTTCAACAATGCGGTAACAAGATTATTTTAAACTTTTGTCTGTAGTTTTTATAATCTTAATCTTTGTCAAACATTATTCTAAAAGTCTCCAGGTGGGTGTGTCAGCAGGAAAATTTTGAATTTCATAGATATCTTAAATCGTCTTTGTTTTATCGCTAAAATGTACTGTCCAAAGGAAATCCCGTGTGTAAAATTATGTCTTACTGAAATTTCGAAAACTGATATTTTTCATTTTATCATAAATATGCTATGATTCTAAGAACTATTGAAAGTTTTATAAGGAACCAGCGATAAATGTACTTACAATAGCAGTTTTCAGAAATTCACTGAAGTTTGCCATGAATTGCTAGCAAAATTGATTATTGATGAAATATTCCAAACCAAACAATATACATTTTTTTGTATCATGAAAAATAAAAAGAAAGTCGAGTGGTTTTAAGAATGGCGGGTGCCAAGATTAATCGTCAACCTTTAAGAACTGGAAATTTATCTTAGGTACAAATACTTACGCACTAATAAGATCTGGGATGTTGATACAGAATCAATGTCACATATACTGTTTATCCCTGACGTACTACACCCAGTGGATATATCAAGGGAGAATAAGGTCTGATATCCATTCTTCGCACTGGTGGTGTCAACATAAATAGTTGAGGGAAGATTGTTGAACACGGGTGCCTTGAAATAAATATGTACAAACAAAACATCACTACACTACAATAACGGTTAATTTGAATTATTCATATATTGAGTTAAAAATGTAAGTTTTCACTATGCTTCAGACTACCTGGTGTTGCTTTAGAATTGCGCAGTTGCGGCCCTTTATCGTAAGTAACAAGAACTGAATTAAACCTAGCCAATTCCACACGAAAACACTGTTTTGCAAAGAGTATTTAAAGCCTACAGAGTTTTTATTACAAAAGTTAGGGCTAATACTGAAGGTACGTTTTGTATGTGTACATATATTTGAATAATTTTCTAAAAACAATGCTTTTTTACTTCAACAGACGCGAGTTATCATTCGTCACCATAAATACTACATTCGTTTGACATTTGATTGTCTTAAAAGACTTTAACATTAAGAATAAAATGGTCGAAACAGTGAGATTATCAAATTTAATATTACTTGTACTGTTACAGTTCTACATAATTATGTACTTGTACGCGTAAGAATATAAATTTTAAATAAAAGAAAAGACTAATCAATGTACAATAAAGACTTAAATGTGCATAGTATTAACAAAACGTAAAATATACGCCAAACCATATTTCAATGCAAAGAAATTCTATTTGTAAAAGTACACCTTTTTCTGACAATTTTTTAAATATAACAGTGAAATATATAACTTTATAGCAACGCCGAACTACTCTTGAAAGCGGGAGAATAAAATTAATAACACTTGACTATGGCAAAAAAAAAAAACTTTTAAAAATGTGCGTTTTGAAAATGTACATGCCTATAGAAGCATATCGCAATTTCAGTAACATTAACAATGCTATCTTACAAATTTATTCAAACAACTACCTAACTGAACCTTAAAATGCCACAGCAATACACATTTATGTCTTCAATATATAAACGTAAGTATGGTATTGAAAGAAGTCTGGGTTTGTGGCAGTAGGACACAAATAGATACACGGTATTTACCGTTTATATTGTGTTCGCAGTTACTGACCGGGTTCGGTTCTGAAACCGGTGTATGTAACGGTAAAACAAAAATAAAGACAGTGCTATTTACCGTTTATATAATGTTAGCAGTCAGTGTCCCGGAAAGATAACGATGCCTATCTACGTGACTATAAAACATCTAAATAGATACACGGTATTTACCGTTTCTATAATGTTCGTAGTCAGTGTCCTGGACACGGTGATGAAACCTGTGTATGCGGCGGTAAAACAGAAATAGACACGTGGTATTTACGGTTTCTATGTTAGTAGTCAGTGTCCCGGGCACGGTGATGAAACGTGGGTATGCGGCGGTAAAACAGAAACAGACACGTGGTATTTACCGTTTGTATAATATTAGCAGTCGGTGTCCCGGACACGGTGATTAAAGCTGTGTTTGTGGCATTAAAACATCCAAATAGATACACGGTATTTACCGTTTCTATAATATTCGCAGTCATTGTCCCGGATACGGTGATGAAAGCTGTATATGTGGCGGTAAAACAGAAATAGATACATGGTAATTACCGTTTCTATAATATATGTAGTCATTGTCACGGATACGATGATAAAGTCTGTGTATGCGGCAGTAAAACAGAAATAGATACACGGTATTTACCGTTTCTATAACATTCGTAGTTATTGTCCCGGATATGTGGATTAAGTCTGTGTATGCGGCAGTAAAACAGAAATAGATACACGGTTATACTGTTCGCACGGTATTTACTTTTTCTATAATATTTGTAGTTAATGTCCCGGATACGGTGACAAAGTCTGTGTATGCGGCAGTAGAATAGAAATAGATACACGGTATTTACCGTTTCTATAATATTCGTAGTTATTGTCCCGGATACGGTGATAAAGTCTGTGTATGCGGCAGTAAAACTGAAATAGATACACGGTATTAACCGTTTCTCAGTGTCCGAGATACGGTGATGAAGCCTTTGAATCTGGCAGTAAAACAGAAATAGATACATGGCAATTACCGTTTCAATAATGTTCGCTGTGAGTGTCCCTGAGACGGAGTTTGAGCTTTGGTCTGTGGCGGTAAAACTGAGTATCTCTTGATTTCCAGCTGTTAGGCATGATTTCACTAGCAACAGCTCTAC
The DNA here is from genome assembly GCF_021730395.1 of Mercenaria mercenaria. Classification (NCBI taxonomy): domain Eukaryota; kingdom Metazoa; phylum Mollusca; class Bivalvia; order Venerida; family Veneridae; genus Mercenaria; species Mercenaria mercenaria. The sequence continues at coordinate 58,361,681 of NC_069372.1, forward strand.
AAGAAATAAAAACATTTTTATAGTACAACTAGAGCATAGTATGTTATATCAAGTAAATATGAAATGTTCATTTCAAGAAAAGTAAAGAAAAAAAGAAAAGTGAAAAAAAGCCACAAGGACATTGGAATGGTTCAAAATGGATTAAAATAAGGTCATTTTTTTTGTGGTGGGAGGCCTATAGTTGTTACCATGTCCGTTTGCCTTTTCATCTGTCTGTCTGTTTCTGGACACCATTGTATTTTAGCTATTGATATTGACATTTTTTTTTTTGGCAAATTTATTTATTCCTTCAATCTGCGACGTTTAGTGATTGATTTCTGGTCCTTTTTTTATCTCATGAACACTCAATCGGGGTAGAAGTTTAAGTATATTGAGTTTTCCTTTTTAAACCATTATTGCATCATTGAAATTTCAACAAGTAGGTTTTTCCGTGTGGATATGTTATATATTGTATCAGTTGATCTAGGCAAAAGTATTTATCAGGGGAGATTATACTTCCTTCCATGTGATAAATTATTGTCAGCGGTATCGTATTTCAATTATATAGTTCGTCTTTTTTGTCAGGGCAGCACTATTATTGTTGAATAACGGATTATTTTTATACATGTGTGTTTAAGTAAACCACTATGTTGAATAAGGGATTATTTCTATACAGGTGTGTTTAAGTCAACCACTATGTTGAATAAGGGATTATTTCTATACAGGTGGGTTTAAGTTAACCACTATACTGTATACCGTTTAGTGTATGCAGATCTCGAATCCCGTGCGATCGTGAGAAAAAAAGATTAATTGCGACATATACCATATTGTTCAGCAATGTCTGGAGATCACAAAAAGATATGTCGTCAGTCCAAGTTCTGCAACTGGACAGATCTATAACGTCACCAAAATAGCGACAAATTTTGTAAATATAATCTTGCGTATCTGAAAATTAATGTCAACATAATTATCTTTGTTTTTTTCTGGAATATTTGTTGCCAGTGTAATGAAAAAACTGAAGGAGATGAACAATTAAATGATGTGATATTATCAAAATAAATTATATCATACCCTACCCACTTGTTTTCAAGTTACATACCCACCATACCATAAAAATATTCGAATATCATGATATTCCAATGGGCGATATCGGCCAGTTAATTCCCCTGATAAAACAGGTGCGCGTATAGGTGGCGCTACATGCGAATAGGTCCTAGAAAAGTTTGTATACTTAATCGTTATACAGTCGTTGTCACTTCAAAATGTTAGTAGATTTGGAAAATATCCGAAAATGTCATCAAAGTTCAGCCGCATGAGGAAGAATTGACCTCATGACCGATATAGGAGAGATCGCCGTGACGTCACGCGTTAACATCTGTTTATCTGGTGGTTGGCAAAACAAATGATTTTAACACCGTTTGCGTAATGAATCAGAATTTTTAATTTTTAATAACTTTTTTGCTCATTTATGGATTTTCAAAATTCAAAAAGATTTGAAATACTAACAATCTTCATATTTTTGTATCCAAATATCTTTTTTCAATGAATAAACGTTTTAAATGACATATAATTTTAAAAGCGGCGTAGTGATTTTCACAACCTTTAGAAAAACAGTGTAAGTTAAGCGTTCATAATTGATCCATTTTATTTCGAAATAACAATTAAAAGTAATCAATAAATTGCTTGTTTTATAACCTTTCCATTGATCAAAAAATTATTTATGTAATTTGTGTTTTAAGAAAGTTTAGACCGTTAGAAAAACATCACTGTTTACAAAAAACATGGACGGTCGGCTTCTGCCCACCCGATCACTGTCTTATCAGTTCTAAAAATAGAATTTGTATGCAAACACGATCTCTCCTATTGCAGAAAATCGATATCAGGGGAGACAACAGCTATTTGGTATTGGTAACATATATTGGTAACAGGTGACCGGTATTGCGATGTCGATATCTACTGCCTCCGGGTATTGTCACCTGGATGTTTATTTCAATATCAAGTGTAATAAAAGAGAAGGTTTTTCATAAGATAATTAAACAAGCTTGAATTATCACTGGAGTTACAAATTATGGAAAAGGGATTTTTCATTAGAAATAAAAGAAGTCATTTTTATCAAATGAATGTTTAATATGTAATTTTCTGAACCATAGCATTTTTAACATGTTATTTTATAATAATTAAATTAATTTTTATATCAATAGACCATATCTATCAGCAATAAAAACCATATTTTCATATAAAATTATTTTCATACATATTCTTATATAAGAAGAATGTATATTTTAACATGTTTTCGAAAAACAATGTAACAAATCGGCTGAACATTGCTATCTGTAAACCATTTAGATTCAAGTTAAAGGCAAATATCGATGAAGTCTTTTATTTATTTATTTTTTTCATTTTCAACCAAATCTGAAATGTAAATGACCCTTAATCTCTAGAAAAAAGGAGGTTCGTACCCAAAGACACATCCTTTTATATTTATATAGCACTAGCATTGATATTTTTACGGCGTCTCCCATCTATAAATATGCTGTCGTTGAAAAATAAACTGATACTGATAAGTTATTTTGTTGTTTGTTTTTTTTTAAACAGCTGTTTACAATTTATAATTACACAGGTGTAGGTTTTGAATTATTTTAATCTGAAATGGTTGAACATCACACGTATATCAATTCAATAATTCTTAACATATAGACAAAATAGGAAGTTTAATGAATCGAAAATTATGGTATGTTTGTAAAATTTAAAAAAAAAAAAAGATAGTGGCAATCAGCGTGGTACAGGTATTTTGCCATATTCAGGCAGACATTATTCATTTTAATATAACTCCACCAATATATGAAAACTGTTTGCAAAATAAAAAATATGCAAAAGATTAAAATCGCATGATAATTTTACCTTGTAATTACAAAACAAATACCCGTATTAAATTCAAAACGCAATTATAGCCTTATCAGTAAATATATATAATATTATAAACGTCTGTGTTGTTTTAACGTTCCTTATTTAGAGGTAATTGGCAAGTTTTATTACAGGTCCAATAAAAAGGATTTATGCGTGATGCATACAACATTTTATTACTTCTATATAGAAATTTGTTTCATGTAAAATTATCTTGAATTGAACATGTACAATAAATTATGAAAGTAAGTTAATCACGACGACATTTATGATAACTGAAAAGATCATGAAACCAGGTAAAATGTTCACGAAAACAAAAATATATCATTAAGTTACTGAAGTAAAATTCAATTCTGTTTTAAATGCAGATATTATTTACATTGCAAAAACATTCTTGTACACAAAAAAAATGCTCCGGACATATTTTCCAGCTTTAATTTGATCAGGGCGGACCTTGAAATTTATTTACTCAAATTTATTAAGATTTTACTTAATAATATACAAAAAATTCTGTATTTTACTTTTTTACGACAATTTGCATTTGTGATCCAAGGGTCGATAGGAAAGCTATCTCTTTTAATGTTTAATTGACATAATTGGCATAACTGACACTTGATATTTAAATGTATATGAAATAAGGTGAGAACAACAACATAAGAAGAAATGCGCATCTCTTTCTTTTTAGAACCGAAATATTAAAATGCAATATTTATCTTATATTGTTTTTGTGATATTAACACAAAATGAATTACTCGCGAAGTAAAATTACATTAAATGATTAAATCATTACTTTAACCTTTTGATCACAATACCGTATGTTCACGCGGCATACTATAATATCGTCTGCTTATGACGCTACAACAACAACTTCGCGCTGAAGTTAATTTTTCTTCGAAATTAGTGGAAATAAACCGTCTGAGAACGAATCAAATTTTTATTTCACAAAAATGAAATAAATATCATTCAAAAGATAAAATCAATGAGAGTAGGAAAGTTCTTGCACCTAAGCTTTCATATCAGTGGTTTTATACAAAAAAATGCTTTGAAGAAACGCATGTATGAGCTTTTTGTACATTTTATATAGAAACAAAGAAGGGAAAAAATGACGAAATGATGGCATCAAACTTCATGCGAAGAACGAATCAAAAATTAAGATAAAATTTAATTAAAAAAAACCTTGTGATGAATCAAATGTTGAACTTTGGTAATATGTTTGCACCTAAGGTTTCTAATTTTTAGTAATTTTGTTATTAAGTAAAATGTGTACATGCCCTTCTTATTTCTATATAGAAAATCTGACCGCTATCGATTATTGGCCGGAGGAATATTCTTCGGTATGTTTTTATCACTTGAGCAAAATTTTAAGTAAAGAGCTTTATTCATATCTATTGATATTCTATGCTTTGAAAAATAACAGACTAACTGTAAGGACTGTTTTAAAGGCATTTTCTGTGTGTCAGTTTATTCATGGACTGTATTGATTGTCATACTTGTTAATTGTGGCAATAAATGCTTTATTTAGCTTTTAAGTAGTTTTTTTTTCAATATTAAATGCCCTCCTTGGAAAATCCTTTTATCATTTTGCAAGTATTCAGACTATATTCTTTAAATAAAGATCAGTATGGAAAGTATATATTCCTAAAGTTACAATTTAATCGGAAAGATCTGCATACACAGCTTAATGCAATGAAGTCTTGAATAATATAGAAATTATAATAATAATTACTGTAAAACGTTAAAATATATGCCCTTGTGATAAGATGTCCCTAAAAATATCCATCAGCACAGTTAATTATTGCAGCTGTTTCTCATATATTTTATAAAAATATCATCCATAAGGCATAAATGATCTCTATTGACAAATTAACATATCTCGTGTTAATTTTAATTTTATGGTGCTGCCTCTTTAATTTTCAGTCAATTCAAATTCACAGCAACTTGCCCACATAAAGTGAAATACAAACTTCCAATAAAATGGTCATTAATTGGTTCAATCTAAAATTTTTGTCGGGCCTAAAGCACCGCCTCTTGAGATAACACCCCAACAATTAGTTGAAATGTTTTTAATCAAAAAAAAAAAAAAACCCAAATGTGAGACATATTATACAGTATGTCAAATCAGTGTAAAAAGTATTAGGAAACCTTATTATACACATTAGACTGCCCAATATGTAACACCCACGTGGGAGCAGGAAATGTTAAATCTGCTTCAAGGACATATTCTTTAACCCCCTAGAGTTAACAGGACACATGGCATGCACATTTTTATGATAACAATCAGTACGCAGCCAGTGGATAGGAAATGTTATGCAAACTTAATATATCCAGAGAAATCATTGTCTATGTGAAACAAAGCATCCATACAGGGGTAAATTTAGCAATATTTTCAACTAGCTAAATAAGCTAACCCCGCTTTGCTCACAAATTAAATAGAAATGTGACTCGCTTAAAGATAAATGCTATTTTTTAACATGAAATTTATAACCTCACTTCAAAATACTTGCCAGTAATATATAACTGATCCTGTAAATTATCACAGCTTTGTATCATTTTTCCCAAAGAACTGAGCTGCAGAGGAAATCTCTTTTACGTTTGTCATATTAATATGATATTAGAAAATTGCAGTATTTATTTCAACGGCAACGTGATGTTATTTTTGATGTTGTTGTTGTTTTAAGGGTTTTCTTTTTAATTTTTAAGATAGTTTTAACTATATACGGTTATCATCATTAAATATGAACGGACGTGTATATGGGTGGTTTTCAAAATAGTGATTTTTTTTTAATTCAGTTCGGTTTTAGAAAGTGTAATGTATATCCAAATCAGTGTAGGTAATAAATGTGTGAACTTTCAGCTTTTTGGCTCAATCAGTTTTAAATTTATATTCAATTATATAGCTAAATTTATCCCCTTTTCACACCAAGAAGTTTACATGAAGGCTAATTTTCAACTGTATTTTATGTTTTCGAACCAAGCTGTATTGTTACAGCTTTTATTTTTTATGTTATTTAACTCTGCACATTATCAGCAAAATACAATTTTTTTTCAAAAATTACATCTTATTCTAACCAATATTTCATATCTTGTGATTGAGCCCACTTCAGAAAAAATAGTGGGAAAAAAACTAAATTTAAATGTTTAACACTACAATTTCATAACCGCATTACTTTTCTAGAGTCCAAATGTTTTTTTTTCTAAGACCTTTGACTTTTCACCTTTGAAGACAAAACGTGTGTGTGTGTGTGTGTGTTTGTTTGTTTAATAACTGACTTTCTCAGAATCTTAATACACGTCTATAGACCAAAAAATGTCCCTTGTGCACTTTTTCAATAGCTAAGTGTCAGATTTCTTTTATTCTTAAAATAAAATAATTTCCTCCTTTATTTTCCTTGAAAGGGTGTTATAAGGGATACAAAACCAGCTTTCAACTTCATATTATAAATGACTGTTACATTCAGTAAAACATTCACAAAGTCAGAAATCCCCTGTGCACATTTTTCTGACATTCATCGATTGCCTTTGTATTACTGTAATATGTGGTGGCAGCACTATCCTCTTAGCAATGTGTACACAAAATTTAGACATAATTTGACAATTAAGCATTATATTAGAAACACTGGACAATTTAAAAATATTGTTTCAATTTTTTCCGAAGTGGCCAATTTTCAAGTTAAAAAGTTGAAACATCAATTGTATTGCTTTTTAAACTCTTAAGTATACCTACTTATGTTAATATTCACTAGTGAATGTTATGTACACAGTATAGTTGAAAGAATCTTACTTACTATGAACATATTCTAGAGATTATTTTCTGCGGCAGTTTGTCCGCTGTGCACCTTCTCAGTAACAATACAAAATATGTATGAATTTTATTATTCTATTTCAACATTCATGAGCCTTTGTCATTTTTATACTTTGTAAGAAGCTATGTATGTAAACTAAGTGATGGCATATAGTTTATAAACATGTAACATGTGTGAGAAAAATAGGTTTTATTATAATTTTGTAATTACATTTCATTTAGCAAAACTTTTTCAGGTAATATTTTATTTGTATGTCAAATTTGTGCAAAAAGGGTGATTTTAAAAACCAATATCCGCAATCATTTGATTTAATAAGCTTCAAACCATACACATACACCAATTACATACCATGTATGTACAAATAATTATTGCCATACATATTTCATTGTCATAAAACACTATAAACTGTATCAAATTCGCTGAACTTTCGAATTAAAGGTTTAAATATTTTCTGATTGGTATTTCTCAACACTTTAAAAAATTTATTTCCTTGTAATTTGAAGTATTTGCTATCATATGAAATAGGTGAACACCATAAGATTTCAACCCTGTGTTACACTTTTGCTTCCCCCCTTATTTGGTTTTCCTTTGTGACGACGCTGCACAGAAATTACTATAATATCATTTGTTTTGGTCCGCATTCCTTTAATGATGTACTGTGTTCTGGTTTCTCTAAAATGTTTTACTAACTGATTTAAATATAGAAAATCTAAATGAAATACATTTAACTTAACTAAATATATAAACTAACTGTACATATATTGCAATAACAATTAAATGTATATTGTTATGTACATGTCATTCCCCATTATATTCACACTATTATTTTCTTATATTGGTTGCCCGTTGTTGACTGATAAAGCCTGTCCTAGTTTTGAGACATCAAGTATGTCAAGAACTTATTTGTAGACCATGGTTTTCGAGAAGGTTCTATAAAAAGGGTGTTTACACTATTTTAAAGTCTGAGTTATTCTGGATTTTTCCAGAATCTTCTTTTTATTTTTGGTGATACATGAATGTGCTGGAACCTTCCATGATGCTTTGATTAAGAAGCTGTTTGTGGACAGGGCCGAACCTAAGCTCTACATAACAAAATATTACCAGTTTGGACATTTAACATTTGACGGATTTACATTAATATTATGGATTTAAAACATTATCTTTGAAGGGAAGATTTATATGCTATGGATATAGTAAATTCAGTTTTGACTCTGTGTGAAATATTTCTGAATTTCTACTATTTAGATATTTGCATTTGACGAAGACATAATTTGGACTATTCTTTCATACTAAAATGGACATTATGGCTAGTTACATTTTTAAGGTATTTGAATAGTTACTTTCCATATTAAACTTTGTTATTGTTCATAGTTGCCGGTTTGTTTTTCTGTATCTTTAATATTTTAACTAACAGACAATTGCTACTCTAAAACGTAACAGAAATTGGGGGCCAAAAGGAAATTCGAGCATTGATTGTTATACTTACTTTTTCATTCATATTTTGAGACTTTCCAGCTTTCATAGTGGAGAATGACCTCCAGGTACTCCTCCATACATCATTTCATCATGGGCGGGCATCTGGGTAGAACCACCGGCCTTCCGTAAGCCAGCTGGATGGCTTCCTTACATAAGAATTCAACCTCACGAGTGAGGCTAGAACCCACATCGGCGAGGGGCAAAGTTAAAGTACTTACTATCACTGGAAGGATCTATTTCAAAAAAGTTTGAGCTTGTTGTCATGGACACAAGAACACTGGAGTCGTCGTTCGTTAGAAAGGTGAAGGCCACATCTCCCACACTAAGACTGTTGCTTACGTCAGCATTCGCATCAAGGTTCAGAAACGACACATTTGAGCTCACTGACAAAAGATAATGATATATATTACATACAATTCACAAGTGTGTAAAAGGGTCGTACTTCTAGAATTCGGCGACCAAGAAATAAAAGGTCGTAAGCGAAAAACAGTACTTTTGATAAATTTGGAAACAATACTGTCTACCGATTAGCAGAACTCTCGTGAAATCTGTTTGTATTAAAAAATGCAGCCTCACATAATACTTTTATACACTAACAGTAATGGTTGTCATATAATTATCTAGCTAAGATTATTTACGAAACGGTATATACACCTTTTATACCTGTTAAGTATAAAATGTCGCATCTGGAACATTCGACATACTAAGTAATTGCTATATAATCGTTGTATCCAAAATCACAAAACGTGTAGTCTTATTTCTTCAGGAGATATTCACAAAACTGACCGAAAAATGAGTTCTAAGTATCAGATATGACCTTATAGTTTTAACAAAATGGCCCAACAGTGTTAGGCTTTCGTTACCCGCTAGTCATCGGTCGGTTTATTATGCTAAGGTTCAACATAACTGAAGCTGAAAGATCTGTGATGTACATATACTGATAAACGATTGAGCAGTTACACAAAAAGGAAACTACTTTGGGTTTACATATTGCAGCAGCTGGTTCTCAGCTTGACGGTGCATTTGCGATTGCTCGCACAGAAAACAAGGTTCGGTCTTTTTTGTTGTCGTGTCGTGATACCGACCCGTCAAGGCGGACCGGAATAAATGGGGTCACACAATTATGATCAATTGTTCAGATTGTGGCCCTTTCTATGCAGGTTCAAAAAATGTATAGCTCATACAAGGTCGTAGGTAACAGTTACGATCTTATATATCTGGGACATTTAATTATGTCTATTATATCCTTTTTTCAGAATTTAGAAAATGTTTTATGTGTAAGCGGTTGCAAATGAAACATAAAACAGAATGATTCATTACGTAAAATGAAGTGCTTATAAGATATGGAAGTATATAAATAACTATAAAACATAAAGATATGCGCTCCATCGTATTGAATGTAGAATAAGTCTACAAATATCAAAGAATGTTTTACTTTTTCAAATTTTAACTTTGTGAACTCAAGCCTTTACCTGTGACGTTGCCAGATGCGCGTTACGTTGTGCGAATAAAACTTATGATTTAGTAAAACCCATTGAAAAAACATGAAACATACTAAAATTTTGTTTCTTTATATGTAATATCGAAATATTCTTCACTCATGAACACCAGATTTCAAATGTTAAATCATGCCTATGCCAACTGTGAAAATATTACATCTGATGTCCACCCAGTCTGTGAAAGATGTTTCGATTTTACAGGGAAAAAAGCAAATATCATATTAAGTGTATTGTCCGAAAGTATTGACATGACTCCCATTAATCTTCGCAAAATTATTTTAGGCGTTTTCATTAATTTACGCAATATTTGTATCCTGAAAATATCTATATTACTAAAGTAACCTATACAGTAAACCGATGACACGGTGGCGCAGTGATAAGGTGTCTGACTTCCATGCACGTTACCACGGGTTCAAAATCACCTTAGATTGTTTTTAACGTAATGTTATCGTACAATACTGCATTTATTCTTACATTATTTTTTGTATCATATTTCATGAATTTCAATTATTTTCTCTTGTAGTATTTATTTTCTGGAAACGCTGGTGACAAGTAATTTGTGTTTTTATCTAAGATACTCTTAAAACAATTTCTATTCGACATTTTTTACAACGGTTGAATCGGATAACTTTCAATAAATGAACCATAAAAATCACGATACGTTTGATCCGATAAGTGGTTAGTTTGCATATAAAATTTGTAAAAAAAAAGATACGGTCAGACGTAGGACTCGAACCCACAGCCCTGAGATTGGCAGTTAACGCTTTGTCCGCACTGCTACTTGCACATGCGATATTATACCAGTGAAGAAATATATATGCAATAGTTATAACGTTATTTAGGTTCGGACACCAAAAATTAATTTACGAAAATATACGGAATATTTATGAGTGCCAGGTAAATACCTATTGACAGTACCGGTAGTTTTGATTATAAAGAATCACATACCGTTATTCATTCATTAAACAAAACAAGAGAGGGAAAATACTACCCTAATGACAAAGCAAGTTTATATAAGCAAGTATTTATAATTTGTGTAAGCACACGTTATATTTTGTATAAGCACGTGCTTATAATTTGTATATGTACTAAACATACACCTCCTACACAGTACGTATACATGAAATATCAAAATCAACTTTTGCAATTTTATTGCAATAAATTAATTATAATTTTGTGTAATTCATTTCCATAAGTACAGTACAAGTAATAAAGCAAACGTGAAAGTAGTTAAAACAAAAACGAAAATCTAAAATCGCAAACATTTTAACATCTTACCATAATTAATCGCCAATAAATTTAAAACAATAAGCAGAATACGAGTATTTTGCATTATCCCGCCCTCATTTAATATCATCTCTAGCTCACATTTTATCCAATATTCAGTATGTGCATTGTGTTTTATTTTCATAAGATGTTTTTACTGAAAGGTTATTTACTAATTTTGAGGCCCTGACACATATTCCAATTAAAAAAAAAAACGCTACTGGTAACTTTAAGTAATGAGCAGTCTGATTTTATACCACATCTTAGTCTTCGAAATAGATCATTTCGGAGCAAGAACATTTGTATTTAGTAATAATTGCAAATCCTCATATAATTAGCCAGTTGTCTTTCTTTGTGCCGTGTAAATGAGTCATTACTCGTTCGCAAAGGATCTGCTTAAAATCGAAACAAATTCTCGTTTATCTCACCTTGCAAATATTCAACGTCCTGGCATATAAGCAGGAAAAAATGAAACCTTAACATCCCGAACAAACCCATTAATGTCCTTCGGGACAGATTATCAAAACGATATCAATAGATCTAAAGTAAAATAATAAAAAAACAAACAATTACTCAAAACAGCATCGAAATCGACAGAAATCGTGCCACATATTTAGTTCTCTCTATAAAACATAACAAAATCATTATGTTTAAATAATATATAATAAAATTTTACTAAAACAATGGACAATGATCAAATTGTACCATCTATGATCGCAGTCCCCCAAACCAAAACCCTACAGCAGTGAATGTATGGACATATAAAAATACATAGACGGCGTTAACATACATGTAGGCAACTGAGACAAACAGACACTGCGGGGCATGGCTTGGAACGGTTAAGTCATTGGCAAAAATACCACTGAGAAATTTAAACCGGTTACCGGTGCGCTGATCCTCACTCATAGCAGCCCCCATCTCCCTCCCCACCACACACATCATGTTCAAAAGTGACAGGAAAGTGTAAAGTGTAAATAATACTACTCACTACTTCCGCCAGGTGAGTCTCTAACACGTGTAATGTTAACGATGGACACGTTATGCAAAACACATATACATGTACGTCCGTGCAAAAATGTACAAAGCGCAAACCTTACAACCATATACGCATGTACTAAAAGTCTTTACAGAAGGCAGAAGAGAAACACCGTTAAGAGCCCGAAGACATAGAACAGAGGAAAAAAAGAAAAGCAGTTCGGTCCCAGTTGGGTTGTCAGAATTCCATGTTGTGGAGAAAAGGTAACTGTAAAAGGGCTGAACACCAAACATGCGGTGTATGTCAAAACACCAGAGTCATAACCTCATTTCATGAAACATTTTATACTTTTACCAAATACAGTAGGAAAATTGCCATGACCCAGAATCTTACAAAGCTTGAAAACAACATCCCCATAGAAGTAAGGTGATATTCCTTGCCTCATAGCCTGTTCTAAGTTTTCGATGTTTTGCGAATTATGAATTGTTCTTTATTATATTCTTCGGTGTTATAAAGCGACACAAGTTTCAAAATGACAAAAAGCACTAAAACAAATCTTTGACGAAATCATTTATTTTCAGTGAAACGCAATAATTTGACAAATGTTTTGATGTCTGTTCGAATGTTGTTTGTTTTTGTCTGTCTATGTTTTTTTTTTAATTTGCTATTTGAAGCATATATTTTGAAGACAGTCCCGTAATTTCTTCCGTGTGCATACGTGTTCTCTCATACGTTCATTCGGCATCCTTTGGCCTTAACAGATACATCAGGAAAATGCCGAAAGGGAATAAGGGGAATACGAAGTCGAAAGTAAATACCGCTTGTAATTACTAATCTACTATCTTCTTCTGTGAGAGAAATCTATTATTAGGTTCGGTCAACAAGCGAAAATGTGCAAACGTTTTGATTGAAAATTTATTTAAAAATATTAGATTATGTTAGACTGCAGAATAAATATTTCATTTACACTTTAACATCTATAAGTGACACCTCCGCAGAGCAACCTCCATTCCACATACATTATCTTAGATAAAATAAACTCATCAGAGCAACGACCTCTGTACAACATACATTTTTCAGTCTTCACGGCGGTGACCGCTATACAGAGGTTGCGTCGTATTGAAATATATCAAAAAGATTTGAAGCCTCATTCCCTTCGCTTCATTTTCTTTTCGCAAGATATACCATTCGTTCCATGACCAAAATATTTTTTTCATTCAAAAGTATTGGAAACAGAATGTATTCAAATTATTATTGAGTAAATATCGGGTATATAACTGCGCCTCTAGTACCTTTTAGCTTAATCTGTTTTGAAAACCCTTACAATAGTTTATTCAGTTGAGCAGTCTCCAGTGTTTACTCTAGTCCAAATCAAATACACTTTGGCCATGAATTAGCGTTAAAAAGTTAATTTAGACTGTAAAGCCAAATGACAATGAACTTGATTTTGTTATTGATCTCTTTTTGATGAGGAGAACAGCCCTTCAGTAAATTAAATGTAAAAACTGAATAAGTTGTCAAATTAATAATATGGTCTGGTATGAAAATTGATAAACCTTGCATGCCATCGGAAAACTAGGACCGAATATAAAAACACCGAATTAAAGATGTTTTGGAAAATAAAGTGCCTACGTTTTTGTTTATGACACAGTAAGGAGATTTTTAGGTCAATGATTTTTACAGTGTTGTTTTGGTGCATATATCTTTGCGAGGTGCTAAAATATATGTGTATATTTTAGGGCACTTAGAGATCCAGGCCCGTATTCATAAAGTTCCTCAGGAGAAAACTAGGGGAAATCCTTAACGTTGTAAAATTTTCTGAAGAACATAGCACAAAAGAAAAGTGTAGATTTTATAAAATTTATTGATAATCTTCATTACAATGCAAGACTTATGTAACAATAATGTTAGACATTCCAATTATCTCGACAATTGTGGAACTTTTCCCTAGATAGTGCCTGAGGGAAAAAATTCCCTTAGGGGCTTTATGAATACCAGTCCTAGTCCACAGCTTAATTCTATACTTGACCACTTAAAAATATGTTAAAAAAAAATGTGCGAACTGATACTACTACTCTCGCAAGATAATTTAAACGACAACATGTTTAAATTGTCGTTTTATTATTGTGGTGCTCATGCATCGTTGAACTCAAAAAGGTTGTCAATGATAGAAGTGAAGTGAATACTGTAATGTTACACAAACATATTTTCTGTATTGAAACGTTTTAATGATGAAAACAATCATAATTATCAAACATGTTATCGTTTGAGCTATCGTGCGGGATTTATACAAGTCGAACTGCGATTTGTTGTTATTCTAACATGCAGCAAGCATCAGTGATTACGTTTGTTTAATTCGGAAGATAGGATGACCAATTATGTGCACTGCTCTCCAAAATGAAGTGATACACTTGCACTTGTGGGAAGTTTAAATAATATCTATAAGTACCGCACAGTATTATGGCGTTTTTATTTTTAGCAACATGTAAATAAATAATCAGTACTTAGCAATATCTTTTAAAACAAAATATATTGAAAGTAAGATTAATAGCTGGTTTGATGGCGCAGTAGGTTGAGTGGATAGACATGTAATCATTTTGTAGTGTTAGTTTTGATGGTTCGAACCTTGCATCCGTCATTTTTTTTATTTTGCATTTAATTGATATACTTTGTGTAAATTTGTTTTTCTCTGGTTTCTAATTTATTTACGAAAGCCTAAAAAACATTAGATTATATTAAAGATGAAGCTTATTTAAACATGATTACGTGTTATCAGTGACATATATAAATTAGTGCACAAGTTAGTACTAGACTAACAAACTAGTGATGTTTTCTTTGAATCGTATTGAAAAAAAGAGAAATAAATACATTTTTCAAAATACTTTTTACGGGTCCGGGAATCGAACTCCCGACGAAAAAAGTATAAGACAGATACCATTACCGCTCGACCAACGAGGATTTACTGTTTGCAGCCTAAACGTTGTGTATCGACTTAAATTTATGCTATTGTTTTGTTTGTTTACATTTCAAAGCGCCTTATTACTGTGCGATATATATACAAAGGGCTCTAATATATATATAAGATGCCATGCGCTCGAGATAAGATAACAGCCCTGTCAATTAAATGAACATAAAAGTCGAAAAGGGGGCATAATTTTGTATAATTGCAAAACAGGTTTATGGAACCTGTACAATGCATATCAGCTCATGACAGTGGATAAGTGTTTGAAAACAGAAACAGTTACTACATATAGTTAACATAAATATAAAATTAAAAAGTTTATATTTATAACAGTACTATGCATTAAGTTTGAAATAGCGTACACTGTATACACATACAGCTAAGCGCAGTATAAATGTGTACAGTCACTAAAAAGTTGAAAGTTTTATTTAAAACTATTCTTCTCCTTCTTTTTCTTCTTCCAGAGAAGGCCGGGAGTCTAAGAGACTGTGTTTTTGACATTAATTGACTGTGCCATTGGATAACGTGAAACTATCCTCATTAAATACGTGCTTAGTTAACATCGAATCTAAATGCAAAGTAAGTGATTTAAACTTTGTAGAACTTACCACATTTGTTCATTATTTAAGCCAAAATGGATTAGTACACTGAGAAACAAGAAAGCAAGGGGTATTTCTCTTAGCTCGTAACAGTATGTAAGAAAAAAATGTTTTACTCTATCTCTATTTGCCGAAGTGGTATTACGAGTAAAATATTCTACGTGGTGTATATAACCGAATATTCAGATATGTAACACGTCCCATGAAATAATTTCGGAATGCTAAGAAGTATAATGTCTAGGTTTGCACATCCAGCAACCGATTCTAAGTGTGGCATATTAGTTTGAGACCGTTCTGTTATATACTTTTGATTTTTATGGCAATTTATTTTCCGGCGTACATGCAAAATAAAATCTGACGTGACTACAGCATTGCCGTGGTGTAATGACAGTTAACATGATTTTATCGTAACGTTTGTTCACCCTTGTGTGGGTGCTTTATTCACGGCACACTAAAGGCCAGCGAAAACAGCGTCTTAAGTTTCTTGCGCTATCCTCGGACTAAAAGTTACTGTCAGTATTCTGAAGGAGTCGCCCGCATGGGTTACCGGTGACAAGTATAATTGAGAAGCTTATATCCTTAATAGAAAATAAAATAGAAATTCTAATTTTGATATTTTCTCCAATGCAAATACCTACCACATTAGCCGGTGCTGTTAGCACGCCATTTACAAGTACAATTGAAAAAATAGGTTATTCAAATTAATTGTGAATAAACAGTTCCTAATTACCTTTTACCTCAATTTATTTATTTTTTTTTTTGTAAAAGTAAAATAATTTATTTTATTGAATATCTATCATCAAATAAGCTTTGGTCATAAATTAGAGTTAAAATGTTAAATTAAGTCATCAAAGGAAAATTACTCTGTTTCGGGTTTTTGTTATTTGATCTCTTTTCACGATGTCAATGAACCTTCAGTAAATTAAATGTGAAGACGTTGAATAAGCTGTGAAATTAATTATATGTTTTGCATAGACTATAGTAGTCGAACATCTAGCACGACGTCAGAACACCTGCAGCGAATATAAACACAGACAAAGGATGTTTTTAAAAATAAAATGTTAGAAGTGTAGTTCATAATACATGAAATTGTTAAAAGAATTATTATTAAATGTGTTGATGTTTTTAACTTGTGGTGCAAAAGCTTTAAACAGACAACTAGACAAAATTGTCAATGATTTTATATAAAATTTACTTTTACAGTATTAGTATCATCATTATCATTACAATACGTGTTGTTATTTATCAATTATTATAAACAGAGAACGATAACGAAAACATTATCGGAAAAGTCGATTATGTCTTTATTGGTAAATCAGATTTACTTCATGGTAAATCAGGGTTTTCTTTAGAGTTTTTACGATTCAAAAGTAGTACAAATATTTTGTCACGGATAATGGTTTCACTATCCGATTCCCCTTTTCTCAATAGTAACATTTAACATGTTATTATTACAAATACCTTGCGAGAGTAGTATCAGTAGTAGTATAGTTATCATTATTATTATTGTTGTTGATGTTGTTTCGTTGCTTCTGACTGCTGACCAGCTGCCCATTTAATATGTGTACACAGATAATAAAAGCCTTGAAATGTCTGATGGTTGAGGGTTTTTGGTAGATTTATTTTCTGTTTAAATGTCAGTCTATGAATATACATGAATGAGAAACAAATACAAATTTAATGTGCCTCATATCTAAGACGAACTCTGCCTGACCCAGCTTGTGATGTAACCATGGGCTGGAATACCTTATCATTGATAGATCTTATATAATCTAAATAGTCAGTGTGAGTGGATACAGGCTGAATAAGAACTGTTTGTTCATTGATACTTCATCCGCATTGTTCATGAATGGGACTATTTTGTGTAGCACATGAACATCCTTTGGATGTGATATGGAATCAAATAAAGATGATATGATTGTCAGAAATACACTTTAACTTTGGTAGCGGGATAAACCCGCAACCAAAAATGGTTTGACCTACTATCCATTATAAGACATAAAAGTAAAACATACGCTTACCTGATACATATAAATTGTTTCTGTTACATTCTAACACGACCGCCAAATAACCTAAATACACATAGAAGAACAGGTGCGTAGCACGGTCGTAAAAAGTAGTTATCATTTTTCTTTCTAACACTGTTGTATTGGTACTAGTTTGTCGTGTTAGAATCGAAATAACGAGTTCCCAAGTGTGATTCCTCGTAGAATAACCCGAAATTTTCGTTCTTATGCGAAACAATATATCACTCAGGCCTAGGTCATACGTCGTCCACATTTTGTTGTGAACACGATAGAGACAAAATTTTTTAATCATCATCATCACAATCATCATCATTATTATTGTCATTATTATTATCATTATTATTATTATTAGAATGTCTTCGGAACTCGGGCAATAGTGGTTCATTAGTATCCGTGATTGTGTCTGAAATCTTTCGTCCTATACTTATAATTCATATATACAAGTTTCAGTTTACTTGCGGAAAATGGTACGTACTTGTACATAATCTTAGAACACTGATTTTGTTTACTGCAAGCCATTTAATGATTGATAATAGGGTTATTTAAAAAGTAATTTTCCAGTTAACAGACAAACGAGGTTCGGCGTTACAGCAATGAAAAGAACCATGGTATAGTGGTTATTCCTGTGTAGTAGTTTAATGTTTTAGATGATAGTATACAAAAAGTGATGGCAGATGTATGCTTGACGTAGGTTGAACGTCTATATGATCCCGCTACTACTCTGCGTAGAGACAATGATCATCCGACGATGTCATACGATAGTTATAGGTTGACAGATTTGTATCAAGAAATATGCAAACGTTTTGCTGCGGAAATAGTGAGCGGCTCTAGAAGCGCAGTACTACTTCACGAAAGAACGAGTTCATATTTCTTGATGCAAATCTAATAATCTTTTAATTACATTGTGAATATTTCCTCAATTGAACAAAACTAGTTACAAGATCTTATTCGAGTTGTATAAGAAATATTATAAGAATCCACAAAACTGGAATTATAAAGTCTTTTTCAATCGCATCTTTGGTCAATTTTTACTCATTTCATATAAGCCAAATAACACATTTAAATGAAATTGTACAACTTTTTTTCTTTAAAAATGTCACATAACTTATAAAAGAAGAGGAAACTGTAAAGGTGGCAGGGGAGCAGTTTTTTGATAGATTTTTAAGTCCACGATTCGCAACTATTTTTCTTTATAAGTTATCAGTACAAAAAAAATCAGTACTTCTGCTTTACATTGTAATATGACACTAACGTAAGCTTCAAAATGAAAGCATTAATTTTAATCCATGTGGTCAACTTTAAAAGGAGTAGACATTACAGCCTACCGTTAAACCCTCTTAAAATCATGAAAATTTGATTGTGTCTGAAATCTTTCGTCCTATACTTATAATTCATACATATGTTTCAGTTTACTTGCGGAAACTGGTAAGTACTGGTACATAATCTTGGAACACTGATTTTGTTAACTGCATGCCATTTTATTATTAATATTAGGGCTATTTTAAGGATAATCTTCCAGTTTACAGACGAACGAGGTTCGGCGTTACAGCAATGAAAAGAACCAAGGTATAGTGGTTATTCCTGTACAGTAGTTTAATGTTTTAGATTATAGTATACAAGAAGTGATGGCAGATGTATACTTGACGTAGGTTGAACGTCTATATGATCCCGCTACTCTGCTTAGAGACAATGATCATCCGACGATGTCATACGATAGTTATAGGTTGACAGATTTGTATCGAGAAATATGCAAATTCTGCTGCGGAACTAGTGAGCGGCTCTAGAAGCGCAGTATTATTTTACGAAAGAACGAGTTCATGTTTCTTGATGCAAATCTAATAATCTTTTAATTATATTGTGAATATTTCCTCAATTGAACAAAACTAGTTACAAGATCTTATTCGAGTTGTAAAAGAAATATTATAAGAATCCACAAAACTGGAATTATAAAGTCTTTTTCAATCGCATCTTTAGTCAATTTTACTCAATTCATATAAGTCAAAAAACACATTTCAATGAAATTGTACAACTTTTTTTCTTTAAAAATGTCACATAACTTATAAAAGAAGAGGAAACTGTAAAGGTGTCAGGGGAGCAGTTTTTTGCTAGATTTTTAAGTCCACGATTCGCAACTATTTTTCTTTATAAGTTATCAGTACAAAAACAAGAGCTGTCGGAGGACAGCAACGCTCGACTATTCAACAGCCTTGTCGATTGAATGAATACGAAAGTCGAAAAAGGGCATAATTTAGTAAAAAAGAAAAATAGGGTTATGGAACCTGCATAGTGCTTATCAGCTCATGACAGTGGACAATTGTGTGAAGTTTCAATCCATTCCCATTAGTGGGTACTGAGATACCAGCTTACATATATGAATTTAACCCAAAACTCCAAAGTGGAAAAAGGGGCATAGTTTTGTGAAATGCGAACTAGAGTTATTGACGCTTTGCACTGCATGTTATATCATGACAGTGAACAAGTGTGTGAAGTTTCAAACCTTTCCCATTAGTGGATACTGATATACCAGCTTACATACAAAACCTAAACCAAATATTTCTATGTTTAAAAAGGGACATAATTTTGTAAATAAGGAAAATAAAGTTATGGGATCTGCTTTGTGCATGTCAGATTATGACAGTGAGCAAGTTAGTGAAGTTTCAATCCATTCCAATTAGTGAGTACTGAGATACTAGCTTACATACAAAACCTTAACCAAAACATTCTAAGTAGAAAAAGGGGCATAATTTTGTAAAAAAGCAAAACAGAGTTATGGAACCTGTGCAGTGTAAGTCAGTTTATCACAGTAAATAAGTTTGTGAAGTTTCAATCCATTCCCACAAGTGGTTACTGAGATACCAGCTTACATACAAAACCTTAACCAAAAATTTCTAAGTCAAAAAGGGACATAATTTTGTAAAAAAGCAAAATAGAGTTATGTAACCTGTGCAGTGTAAGTCAGTTAATCACAGTGAATAAGTGTGTGAAGTTTCAATCCATTCCCACAAGTGTTTGCTGAGATACCAGCTTACATACAAAAACTTAACCAAATCGGGACGCGGACGCCGACGCTGACGCGGACGCCGACGCATGGGCGAGTCCAATAGCTCTACTATTCTATGAATAGTCGAGCTAAAAATCAGAACATCTGCTTTACATTGTGATATGGCACTAAGGTAGGCTTCAAAATGAAAGCATTAATTTTATTCCATGTGGTCAACTTTAAAAGGAGTAGACATTACAGCCTACCGTTAATCCCTCTTAAAATCATGAAAATTTGAGCATTTATTTCCTTACTTTCACCACATGCCAACTCTCGTTTGTAAACTTTCATACAATTACACCAGTTTTTCATATAAATCAACGCTTAGTTTGCAAAGCCCTGCTAAGCAAAGTGTCAAGGAGATATGCAAAAATAGTCAACCACCAAGTTTCAGGAGAAAAAGCAGGTCAAAGATACTTACTGTCCATTTTGCTGTAGAAAACACCTGATTCGTTCAAATCTGCCTCCATAAATAATGAATCACAAATTTTTGGATCTAGGTGTAGCAAAATATTCGCATCTGCTATTTATAGCTTCATGCATGTACACATTGATTTATTTTAGAATAAACTTTCAATGAATAAAACATTAATATTAATACACTTTAAACAAAGCTACCCTAAATATTAAAAAAAAATCGACCGGGCCGTAATTCGATACTGCTCCCCTGCCACCTAAGTAATTTCCTCTAAGAAATATATAGCTTTATCTTAACCACACAGATATCATAATGCTATGGATATGTGTGCAGTATGCAAAAAGTAATAGACTAGTAAAAAACACTATTTTTGCATATCTCCTTGAAT
Organism: Mercenaria mercenaria; assembly: GCF_021730395.1. NCBI lineage: Eukaryota > Metazoa > Mollusca > Bivalvia > Venerida > Veneridae > Mercenaria > Mercenaria mercenaria. Next base: position 58,383,018 of record NC_069372.1, read on the forward strand.
TAAATTAAACAAAATATTTGTTCTTTATTCATACTTAATTGTGACAGCTGTAGCAGGTACTTTATATAGCAAGTACTTGCAGTGCCAGTGATGATATCCTTCATGACTTGAAGGTAAAATAAACGGAATGAAAACAGGTTGGGGTTGAAAATAGCTACGTTGACGATACTAAAATTAATTCAATTACAGTTTAATGTGCGGTTCATGCTTTATTTACAGAGGAGTTACATATAAATATATTGTTAATAATTTTACCGGTCCTGATGAGGTCATTGATTTAATGGAAAAATAAAGTAGAAACAATACAGAGTGTAATTTACGGAATAAGCTGTTGTAGTAGACATACGTTAATGCAGGACACGTTATCCTGAAGGGATGACAAGTTTATGGAGTTAACAAAGTGTTCGTACCAAAATAGAAAAAGTGGAAAATCCACAGGTCGCTCAAAACGGCAAAACGAAAATGTTGCAGGCTCGGTTTGATTGGGCCTGTTCATAGACGGTAGTGGAAATATATGCTACCGTTCACACCCTCTAACCCCGGGTTGAGCAGAACTCACCATGAACACTTGCTACAAGTACAAAAAAATCAATTTAGAGACATCTGCAAATGTATTCATTCGTCGGTGCACATGGAACCTTCAATTATATACTAACGTGTAATTCCATGAAAAGCGGCGTATTGTCCCCAGTTAAAATAATGGGTTTGCCATAAACGAGAAAATACTGGGCAAAACTAAACAAGCTGGAATTTAGAAAGGGATCTAAGGTTATGGGGCCTGCTTATCACAGGAACTGCCAAAAGACAAAATTAAAAAGCAGGCGCCATATCCAAAGAGTGATAATACAATACCCAAAGCTATGATAGCGAGAGTATTGGAAACAAGCATGAAAACAGTTTAACCCTCACCTCGCTAAATGTCTATCATGAGTTTGTCCGTCATCCAATTTGGACAGTACCATTAACTGTTAAAATGGGTGCGTACCAAAATGATACTGACTGAATAGCGAACATTGCAGATCATGATCAGACTGCTCGTGTGTGCTGGCTGATCATGCTCTACACTGGTCGCAAAAGCAGAACTAATCGTGTCCAGCATTATAAAAGTTAAGTTGATTTAAGCATTACAGTATGTAGCAGTTGTATTGAATTTTCTAGACAATAATGTTCCTATATTCGTTCAATTTTGAAATGTTTTTCCTGCTTTAGTTTCATGCTTAAATTGACCATCTGTTGGTCACAATTTCATAAAATGACTTTCTTTGCCGTACACCGTATCCAGGCTTTATTCTATTCTATGTTTTCTGGATAAATGACGTTACGCCATATTTCCAAATTGACAGACGTGCAAAACTAACTTGAACATTGTATATAAAAACAGCAGGTATCCCCTCAAGTCTGCTTAAAAAGACGTGTAGCCTTATAACACTATACAATGTATAATTAACAATGGAATTAACATTTCCGATATTTTGCCATATTTTGAGTGAGTAACTAACGAAAACATGAGTGATTCGACGGAAATGGTTTCTCATATTTCTACATTGAATAATTTTCTTTGTTTTCAAAGGAAATTGCGAGAACATCCGTTGCCTTGAGTAAGCATATGGTTCGTTTGCTCTAAGTGAACTGTTTTAGAAAACGTAGTTTCTAAGTTTACAAAACTTACATATTATCTATCTCTAGTTGTCTTTTCACAATTTAGGTCCTGCTGTGAGTCCCTCGTAGTCACCCTGATTTTCACCCTGGGATAAGAATTAAGTTATAAGAGAAGGTCCTAGGTACACTCTTACACTTTCGATTTTATAACAAGACTTTACGCTTCTTCTATTAAAGGTCAAGTATTGTTGGCGTCGAACAAAAGCAGAAAAAAAAATCTGATAATGAGCGTCGCACGAGAACTCTTAGAAAAAAATGGGCAGTTGTAAAAAATCCAGGATAAATTTCCAACAGGCAAGACCAAGTTGAATAAGAACACAGCTTCCGATGCGCATTGCAGATAATTGCTATGATTGCACTTAATGATAATAATCTGCTTTGGACATTGTTTAGTTATGTGATTATACCCAGTATCGTAACATTTAGAAAGCATTAAATTGTACAATAAAAGGGCATGAACAAAATTGTTACGTTTAATGAACTATTGCTAATGGATAACATTTAATTCCATTTATTGCAGAAATTATGTTATTTGACAGCTGTGGCATTTAGAATTATTTTACAAATATGTATAATTATGAATAAACATGTGCACAAATGTCAGTAGCTGGTAAAATGATTCATTGATAGTCCACGTGGGGTTGGGGGGGCGATGCCGTTTCCAAGGGTAGATAACTCATTTTCAGTACTGGTGACCTACAACTTTAATTGCATGTCTTTGTTTCTATTTTTAAAGGGTATAGTCCCTCAATATTCAAAGTTTGAAGAATTTTATAATTTGGAAAAATTTCGCCCATCAGGTAAACAGACTCTACCGTAGGCGTTCTCAGTGATTTTTCCTTGCTTACACCTATGAAGCAGGACTGTTTTGTGGTTACTGTACAGTGTTTATGTATTTTTATGTACACATCTCTCTTGTACATATGCAAACATACACTGCCAAAGGGTTTCGTCTCAGCTATTCCGAATGGATCCGAGTGTAACAGGATTTGTTTTCCCCTGCGAATATGCTGGTAAAGAATATGCAGTCCATAATGTAATAACACGGACATTAATATTGTTTGTGTTTACATGGACGCAGAAATGGCTGTCTGGCTTAAAATGTTTGAAAAGGAACGAGTTTTTCTTATTGTAAAATATATACCTCTTAAACGCATGGATACAGTAGATAAAACCAGTATTTTAAATCACTAACTAAATATGTATGACAGCAACTTTAGCGTTTGTAATAAAAAACAGACAATGACGTTATATTGCACTATTTTACTGTATTATCTTTAAATGGATGACAGATATAATCGCTGAAATATTTGGCAATTTGATGTGAAGTGATTCGACTGTCCAAAACAAGGTTTATGATGGTACTTCAGTAGAAATGCTGAAGATGGAAGATGGACTTATTCATCTTCTTACTTGTATTACATCACCTGAAATATAATTGTAGACAAAGGCGAAAGTATAAAAAGTTGGAACTTTATCATTCAGCTTTGTGAAATGTTTATTTAACAAGATCATTGCAATACTAGCAGATTCGTTCTAGCATCATAACAATATAAATTGCATTTTGACCCGGTAAGGTATTGCTATAAACAATTTATAACGATCTAAAAACCGACATTTAACTATTCAAGGCGCTGTACCCATTACACGTCAAAAGACTAAATAAATACGTTCTTCCTTCTTTGGGGCTAACATCGTTAAAGGTTTAGATTAAAGCATTTAATTTAGGTTTGCTATTTTACAATATAAATTGTTTGCGCTAATCAAGTATAATAACCTATTAATATATGAGTTAAGGGATGTTACAAAGATCTGCTTTTACCATACATTCACTTACTTTCAATTGTTCAACTTCATCTTCGTTGATATGAGTTGCAAGACTGCTTAGAGCGGATAATTTAAGCCAGCCAGTAAGTAAGATATTCTGCCTCGAAGATCTACATTGTGCCATATCATCCATTTGGTTTGATATTTCACTAGAGGTACATTCGAACTGTCCTGAATAAAGTCTATAAAGTAAAAATACAACATTTTTAGATAACAATCAAGACACGGTATGTCTGGTGCGTTCATTTAATGTTCCTAACAACTACGCTGTATAATATAACCTTATATTACATTGGTCGTACAATTTGACCGAACCTGAACAGTCTTTGCTCCAAGTTTGATAAATATGATTTGTTCGAAACGCGGACTGGGAAATTTGAGGTGTTTTGTTGTTTTTTGTTGTTTTTTTTCTTTTGTTTGTTTGTTTGCTTTTTATTTGACGTGGATCTGTGCAATTTTCTGCTTTGTGATATATATTTACGTGTACAGAACTGGATCAGCTAAGGGGTGTAACTCCAAAAAATAGACCACCGTTTTGATAAGTAATATCTTGAATAAAATGGTTGTACAATGCTTACTTTTAAACTGTATTTATTAGAAACATCGCTTAAATGAGAAATATATTGCAGGTACGTCTGTTAACGATTCTTATCTTTAGCTAACGTGGATATTCGAGCGAAATAATAATTGAGCCACATCAGGAGAAAAACAGCATAGTGCATTTGTGACATAGTGCATTTGCGACCAGCATGGATCCAGACCAACCTGCGCATCCCCACAGTCTGGTCAGGATCCATGCTGTTCGCTTTCAAACCCTATTGCAATTAGAGAAACCGTTAGCGAACAGCATGGATCCTGCGCAGGCTGGTCTGGACCCATGCTGGTCGCAAATGCACCATGTTGGTTTTCTCATGGTGCGGCTTATATGTTGTATTGTCTGCTAAGAACGTATTATATCCAATTCGAAATTACTTGGCAGACAGACGAATGGAAATCGCTGTTTAGATATACATAAATAATGAAGCTGTGACTTATTTAATGTAGACGAATGCTGAATATGCAAATATATAGAAATTGTTTGTTACAAATATCTTCCATCGAGTACACATCGAATAGATTTATGCTCATGCGTGATGTAACCATGAGTGAAAACATCGCGTGTGAAATATCAATGAAGTAGCGCTTAAGGTATTAGGTCACTAATAGTAATGTTTACAAAATGGCCTTCGCTTGGTATATTCTGAAAGGTAACCGTGTTTTGCACTATTTTGCAAATTTTAAACAACTTTTACCGTGCCGTTTTTTATAAATTTTGAATAACTTATGGTATCTCCTCAAGCTCAAGTAGAGACAAATTTCAAAGTGGTAGCCACTATCCAAAACGTTTGCAGAGAACTCATTTTACCATAATTTCAATAGAAGAAACATCAAACTATTGGTAAACAATTATAAAACACAAAATAGAAATGTCAATATTATTTTTTCTATGGTGCCACAAGTAAACGGATTTAATGACTAATGAGACAGAATTCATACTTCAACATTGAAAAAATAAGGTCCAATGATGTGTTTCTGTTTTGAATTTTGCTTACTCCATTTAAAAATAACCTTAGGGAAGATGTAAAACCTACCTAAATTTCTTCCACAATATATAATCTAAGAGTAAAAGCAAAATAGAGAACTTTCACCGTGCTTAACTCAATATTTTTAAAGATGTGTAACTCTACCCCTTCTGTTTAAGTAGTAAATTCTCTTTGAACACCAGAAAATCGCTTATAAGATTCATCTTTTTCCATTTTTGTACAAAACATGAATAATAAGTCTTGAAAGAAGTAAAAACTTACTAGTAAAAAGGGAAAATAAAGAAAAAAAAATGGTCCCAGTAGGGCTTGAACCTACGCCCCCCTAAGAATTGCAGTAAAAGTAGGTTTATAGTAGGAACTAAATATTCTTCAAAAAGGAGGTTCTCTATTAGTGACCTAATATCTTAAACCAAACACATGTCCTACTTCATGTTATAAAATAAGTTCAATGAAGGTGTACGCATTTATCTCGGCACCGTCAAAGGCAATGCACAACGTCGCAAATTATTTCAAGACGCCACAATAGTCATATTAAAAAAGTTTTTACAGCTCTTCCTAACTGACATAATTGTGTACATTTTATTTTAATTGATCTTACATTTTAATGGTTAAATAAATACTTTTGTACTGGTCTGTTTTACATACGCATTTACGTACATTTTATTCATAAAATATGCGCTAGTTTCGTACAAATTAAATGTGTATTTATTTAGTTTAATGTGTGTCTGGTTTTCGCTGTTTGATACAGCAGATTTACTAGGTTATGAACAACCATTAGATAATTATTAGCATTCATTTAAAAGCCCTTAGGGTTAAAAATCTATCATTACTTGATACTTATACTAAAAATTAAAGTACCAATGACAGAATGTACTTAAGTTAAAGAATTCAGTCTTACAAAGATTCACAACAAAAGGGCTCTTCATCTTCCCTGATACATGTATTGAAAAGAAACTATGGATGTTTGTTTGCTATGGGTTTAAAGCCGTTTTTTATCAGTATTTCAGTTAAAAAAAAAACTCCTGAGGTCATTTTTCAAATATAATACGGTTATTATAACAGTAGCTCGATCTGGGATGCTGTATTCGACTCCGGTGGATTTTTGCCAGATCGAATCTCACGAGGCGCGATCCGACATTGCAAAATCCTCGGGAGCCGAATACAAAATCCCAGATCTAGCTAAATTACCCTTTTATTTTATACCCCCTATCGTTCTGTTTGTTTTGTTATTGAACGAAATATCAAAATTAATGTTTATCGATATTGAAATGGAACTAAGTGAACTTTTAATGTGCGCTAGTTATAGAACTGTGTCAGGTCATGCATATAAATGAAAGTAGTCCAGTAGCACACAATACGGAAGGTACAATACGGAATTTGAAAGGTACAATACGGATTTTTTCTGCTTGTTCATATTTAATTGTGAAATACGAGCTGATTTTTTTACAGAATTTATAAAGGTATATAATAAAATGGAATATAAAACACCTACTTTCTGTACGCCTCAGAAATATCCGTCAGTGAAGCTGCATTTGGATCACCTGTCCATTTTACTCATCGTGCACAAGCAAAGAACGCATTATCAAACACACGGTCACAATCATTGCTGTAGCTGTACTGGTTCTGTAAAACTAAACAAATTCAGTCTGTTATCAACGTTTTTACGACGCGAAGGAAAACGAGAATCTTGGCATGCTCTTGCGGCTCCATAATAAGAAGAATTAATTTATCCTTTAAGGAAGTTATGCATGTTTGTAACAAAAGTTTTTCTACATTGTACAACTTGATCAAACCTTGATTTTGATGCTTTGGGATATAATTAGAAAATTGGCCAGTAACAATCTTAAGTTCGCACAAGTTTTAACTAAACTGAAAATTTTGAATCACACACATCTTTTCAATATGGAAGTGTTTCCGCAAATTCAAAGTTTTCTTCATTGTTTATTTTAATGAAATTGCATACGTTAGCAAACACATATTGTCTATATCTGGTGAAATAAAATGTATTTGTATGTTTGCTGGTTTTGTTATGTTTATCAGTGACTCAAGAGATTAGTATGTTTGAAGCTGATTTGAAGACATAACGTGGCAAACAACTTACTATTGTTGTTGTAATAAAACTAATGATTGATTGTCATTTATTTTGTAAGATGACATTAATTTCCTCAGTATCCAGGCTTTATTCTACGTTTTATGGATAAATAACTTTCCAGTTTATCAAACGTGCAAGGCTACATTAAAAACAAAAATGTAAACTTACTTGTCTTCAGCCAGTCGGATGGTTTGTCTTTGTCGCAAAAAAGCGCCCATCTTTCATTGATTAATTCTTTAAACCTCGTTTTTTCATCCTCACAGACATTTTCAAGAGTGTTGATAGCACATTTCACGTAAGATATAAAATTACTGCAAAATTAGGAATGAAAACATAGCCTCAATTATTGGAAATAAATAGGAAGTTCAAATTTGTTGGATGTACTGAAAAAATAAGGCGTGGGTTTTGGGGTGCGAATAGAAAACCATAGAGAAAATGCAATATCTTCGTCATTTTCCACTTTAACATTCCATTTATAAGAACTAAACACTACTACAGATATATCATTCCGTCTGAATTAAGAATATATACTTAGTAAATACAAATCAAAAGGAGATATTTACATTATGCATGAAGAGTCCTATCGATAAGAAAAATATGAAATTTAGACATATTAAATCTCGATGAATGTGCATTCGAAAGTGATCATACATTTTGGTACGTTTCACCTGAATAATCAGAACAAATATTACTGCCTTTCAAGAAGCGTAAACTACAAACTGTAACACTAATAAGTCAGATATGCGTAAAATTTGAAATAATTATTTTAATTGAGCCGCGCCATGAGAATTTATTTATTTATTTATTATACCACATTTATATAGCACTCTTTTCATGCACTTGTACAGTTCAATAAGTGCTTTAAGAATAAGCAAAAATACAAACAATACGTATACAAGTAATGCCATTCCACATTACAAAATCATGAATGAAAACAAGTTATTTAAAAAAAGAAAGATAACAAACAATAAATGTATCGTCAGTTAACAAAATATTGTACAATCAAAGTGTGTGTTTTGGCAGTTTTGAATAGCATGTCTAGCAGTGTCATGTTCCTGTGTTTGACAGGAAGAGAGTTCCAAAGCTTTGGATGCAGTCACGAAAAGTGCGATTGCATACATATGGTATTAGTATTTTGGTAATCTGTGACAGGTGTCTTGATTTAGGTTTTGACCGGCTTTCATACACTTCTAGCTTATCCACTAATATAGGCAAATAAGATTTGTAACGCCTTAAAGGGTGGGTAGAACCTTGTCACTGCACCCTGATTTCAATGGCAACCAGTGAAGCTCCTCAGAACGGTGTTATATGATTGCGACGGGGCGTTTAGTGATTACGCGAGCTGCAGTGTTCTGGACATGTTGCAACTTGTTAAGTGTGCTGTTTGGTATAACCACTTAACAAGGCATTACAGTAGTCTATCCGTGAAGTAACCAGGCTGTTTATAAGGGTTTTTGTGGCATCACTGGTAGATACCGTCTGATGTGACCTATTCTGCGAAGTTGTGCATATCCAGCCGGCACACGAGTTGACTTGTTGTTCATATCCATACCGCTGTCAATACTGCTCCAAGATTCTAACACATTTCGTGGATTTTATCACAGAATCACCGACCTTCACAGAAACGTCATCAATGTACTTGGAGTTACGCTTTGATGTCATAGCATTACCTCAGTTTTGTCAGCATTGAGCTTCAGCATGTTGGAATTCATCACGAGACAATTTCAGTCAGACAGCTCTCAATGCGGCGCAAAGCTTCATTCTGGCCACAGCCTCTATCGGCTTAAAAGATAGGTATAATGAGAGTCATAGGTAGAAATGATGAAGAAGTCCATGACGTCTGCATATGGCACCCACGGGTTTAGTGTACTGAATATAGTTCTTTGGACCAAGCACTGATCCCTGGGGCACACTGTATTTCATCAACGTAGGCGTCGACAACTCACCATCAACGATACAGTTTGATAGCGGTCATAAGATATGATGACATCCATGCAAGGCTTTGTGTGTGACTCCAAAATGATGTCGAGCCGGTGTAACAGTGTTTGGTGATCATCGTGTCGAAAGCCGCGAAAGATCGGAGTAGCACGAGGACTGTTACGAATTTTGATCGAGAGATGTGAGGATGTCATTCTGTACCTTTATCAAAGCCGACTCAGTTGAATGAAACTTTCTGTAAGCAGACTGCAGTCCCTCTGTAGCTCATTTTCACTCAAGTGCCCCTCAAGACGCGCATCTACTACCTTTTCTAAGATTTTTGAAATGAAAGGGAGGTTAGATACAGGCCTGTAGTTTTTGAGAATGTTTGGTTCAAGACCTGGTTTCTTAAGAAGATTATGTTATACTTAGTACACAACAGAAGAATCATTTTCTGCAGACGTTATAGGCTGAATATAACATAACTAAAGTAGTATTTCTTCATTACATAACACTTTGAACAGTAGTATATTAAACACACTGTTTGATACAACACTAAATTTCGTCCTTTTATATCAAACTATAAATAACTTGCAACATACCGGTCAACATATATTTCAGAAATTCTTTGTTCGCCTGTAATATTAGATGAAATGAAAAACATAAGAGCATTTTGCATACGATACAAAAGCCACGTTATTGTGTTTAAAACTGACAGGGGTTGTAATTGAAATCGTACGAAATGGTAAGTTAATAGTAAGTAACTAAGATTCCATGAGAGTAAAATAAAACTAAATGGTTTAAATAAGAATAAACGATAAACACAGCTATAAAATATATATTAATTAAACTTGATTTCCTTACTTACCTAATATGCAAAACATTGTGTACAGATAGAGCAGTCTGTATCGTAAGTGTGCTCCTTGTATTCCTCAAAGTTTATAACTGGGAACTGAACAAATTGTGTCTACATATATACACGCATTATTATGCTAGTTCACTTAACTATAATCATGTGGCATTTATCTTCATTATTCCCGAAATGTCACATATTTAATTATTTCATTTTTTATTAGAATCTCATCCATTTACATTTTATACACATATACAAACAATAAAAATCACATATCATACAAGTAAATGGCCATTCTATATAGAATTACAAGAGACTTTTTAAAAAAAAGAATAGTACATTACACTAATTAAAATCACAGTAAAACTATTGCAAGTGTATTGTGTTGCATTTTGTGTTGTGTTCATTTCAAGTGGTGCATGTTTGTGTGTGTGTACGTGTGTGTGTGTGCGTGTGCGTACTGAAGTTGTGTGTATGTGTATACTATGTTGTGGTTGTGTTGTGTTGTGTTGTGCATGCATGTATTGTTTTATTTTTTTTATTTTAGTCTCATCTTTATGCAAACATGTAAGTTTACAATTCAATTATACATAAATAAAACTAAGTATATAGCCGCTCTATAAGTAGGACTATAAGAGACTGTATCAGCTTTGACACCCCTTGCTCCAATGCACCTGTGACCCACCACTCAGAAACCATAAATGCAACCAAGAGCTGTACGTAATACAGCACGCTTGACCTTTCTCAGTGCCTGACTCTTAATTAAGAGTTAAAAAACAGGCATAATTCTACCAAAATTCAAATAAGAGTTATGGAGGTTTTTTCTCCTGGTGTAGACTACTATAATAATTTCTACTTTAAGCTTCAAGTCAAAATCTGTAATAGTGACAATAAAATGTAACTTTTCAGAAACTGTATCCAAAACCACTACATTACAATTAAAGGGGCATAATTCTGTCAAATTCAAATATAGTTATGGTGATTGTCACTCCTGGCGTACACTTTGATAATCAACACCTATTTAGATTCCAAGTCAATAGCCAGTAACACAGACACTTGACTTTATCCGCATGGGGGAATGCAATAGCTCTACATATCCTTCGAAAAGACGAGCTAATAAATTCATGAAATTGTTTCAGAGTCGTGCATTCCAAATGCGCCACAGCAAGAAGGGGCCATTTTGCCTCTTACTATACAAAATGATGCACTTTGAAAGGTACATAATAAAATTGATTATATAATCTATAGTACATGGTAAAACTAAGTAGTAGCTGCTAATCTTTCATTTAAACACAGTTAAGACGAAGTTCAAGATTACAATTTTGAGAAGAAATACAGGCACAAATGCGCTTATATAAAAAACTTTTTAAAAAATCATATATCACCCAGATCAGATCTAAGATGAACTGATTAGCAACTGTTACTTAGATGAGCTAAAACGAATATGACTAGGTTAAGAATTATAATGACATTATTTACAAAGATAAGACTTTCTTCTATTAAGAATAAGAAAACAGGTTCTGGCACATGATCTAATTGTCTCCTTATTTGTAAAAATAAATGATAGCTTTTCGAATTCTGGCATATTTTCAAACAGAGGATTTACAGACAAAGCTTTTTCAAACAGACTTTTTCGTAAGTCATCATACAAGTAGCAGTTAAACAGTACATGTGACTCTGTCTCAACGGTATCACAAAATGGGCATTTTCTATCTTCAATGGCTAAATTCTCATACCGACCAGTTTCCAGTCTGATTGGTGCTACCCCACACCTAAATTTACAGTATGCCGACCTGTGTGAAGGTGGTAATATCATTTGACAATATTTTTCTACACTAAGTTCTCTTTTGAAAGTACAATATGTTCTAAGCTTATTTCTACCTTTTCTCGAATTACCAACTTGACTGTTTAAACTTTCCTTCCAATCATTTACAAACTTGTCGATGAGTGATTTACAGACTGTCTCAGTAATATATTGCTTAGGAGCAGGATTCCTAATATCACAATACATATGCAAATGGCATTCAATCAGTTTAGCCTTTACTAGTCACTACGGTGTACCAAGTTTTACGAGAGTTGGTAGCCCTTGATGCTGCCCACAGTGCGACCCGCTTATTCAAACGAACATTACCAGTATTACACAGCCGAGCCCAAAAATAAATCACACTTTTCCACTGGCGGACAACTGTAGGCTGCCAGGCCATCTCTCCAACCAACGCTGCATTTGGGGTATACTTTCCAACACCCAAAAAGAACCTCATAGCCCGATTATGAACAGCGTTGATGGAAGAGAATGACCGACAGCCCCAGACTGCGGCACCGTAATTTATTACAGGCCAAACAATGGAGTCGTACAGTTTTGTATACACATTATACGGGACTCCACTAATTGATTTGCATTTAGCAATTACCAAACCAAGTGCACGGCTCGCACTCTGGGCAACAAATTAAGCTGTTATGTGAAAGTCAAGGTGCTCATTAAGTACAAGCCCACGATAGGTATATTTATCTACAATTTCAATAATATCTTCACCACATGTAAAAATAATGTTACTACGATCAACAGCTGTTGGTCTAAAATGAACAACCTTGCTCTTATTACAATTTATATGCATATCATTCAGATTACACCAATCTTTCAAGGCATTCAACATGGTTTGTAAATCTTGAGAATTTTCTGCTAGGAGGACTCTGTCGTCCGCATACAACAGAATGCAAACTTTTTCTCCGTCAATATCAATTCCGATATCCAAAGATTTTAGATATACTACTAGGTTGTTTATATACATATTAAACAATAAGGGAGATAACACACAACCTTGACGCAGCCCAATATTAACATCAAACCAATCGGTGCAGAAATTGCCAACTCTAACTGCTGAAGACACAGATGTATATAATAATTTTACAGCATTTAACATTTTCCCTGATATTCTAGCATCTGAAATGTGTCTCCACAACTTATCTCTATTTATAAAATCATACGCTTTTTTGAAATCAATGAACGATGCAAAGGTAGATAACTTAAGCTTTTTTCTTGTTTCAATTATATTACACAGAGATGAAACATGATCAATCGTGCTACGTTTTTTACGAAAACCATTCTGCTCATCCTCTAACTTGTCATAATTTTCAGCCCAAGTACTAAGTCTTGCATTTAATATCATACAGTATATCTTATACATAGCAGACGTTAACGATATGCCTCTGTATGAGAGTGGATTTCTTGGATCAGCAGTGGCCGATTTCGGAATCGGATTAATAATGCATTTATTCCAAATTACCGGGATTACTCCAGAGCTGAAGCATACATTATACAGCACATGAAGAAAATATATTGAAATATCATTTCGTAAAACCTCAACAGGAATATTATCAATACCACACGCCTTTCCAAGATTTGCACTCTCAACAGCTTTCTTAACTTCTAATACAGGTATACATTCATTAAAGCTATACTGTGATTCATCATTATACTGGTTATCACCTTCAGTTGACTGGGGTTGAATATTAACATTGTCAAAAAGTGAACTAAAATCATGTTTCCATCTATTTAGAACATCTTGAATATTTGTTGACACAGAACCATCCTCAAGTACAATTTCTAATGGAATTTGATTACTCCTAGCATTTGCTATACCGATTTTTCCAATGGATTTCCAAAAAGAATTACAATCAACATTACAATCATTTAGGAGTCCATTTTGCAGAGAAAACCAGTACAGACGCTTGGCTCTTTGGACTTCTCTATCAAACACTCTACGACTGGAAACATAGATAGACTTCAAATGCAATTTTTCATTTCTATTCGTACAATTCAGCCACCTACGTTCCTTACCACACATGTCATTCCATAGCTCAGTCAGTGTGTTTGACCACCAAGGTTTACCCGAACGGCGCTTTTTACGGACTTTCTTACCGCCAATTTTGACAAAAGGTAGCGATTTGTACATATTATTCTTTACAATTTCACACCAGTCACTGAAAATAGCATCAACATCACACTGAGTCTGTTGAGATCTCTCAAGCTTTTCAATTACCCTATTTACATTAAGGATAGACTCTTGGTCGCTTAAAAAAGTGTTAGGTACATCTATAACATCGAATTTATCAAAAGATACCGGTTGCACATTACATTTATCATAATTACAAGCATTCGAAATATTACATGTAAGTTTCCATGACAAAATTGAGTGATCTGGTAAACTAGTGTTTGCTAGTGCAGGAACATTATTGATATTATTTATAACATCCATAACACGCAGCACTGAAAATTCTGAAAAAATGTCTAACTTTTCATGGGGGATAATGCAGTAATCCACAACCGAGCTATCCTTGCTCGAGATTGATGTGAAATCATTTTTTGTAAAATTACGCCCATTCAACATACACATGTTGGTATTTATAAGAAAATCTATAAATAGATCACCATATGCATTTGAGGTAAAATCAACAACATTGCGTTCTGGTATATTATCAACACCACAAATGTAATCCTCATGGTCACTACAGCGACTATTAAAGTCACCGCAAATAAAGACAATGCCATCGTTTAAAAATTCATATACATTTGCTAAAAGGTTATCATAAAAGGTATGAGCATCAAACTGTCTAGACGAATTTTCTGGAGGTAGATAACACACGCATGGGTATAATACAAGGTTTGAGTACTTATGACACATCTTAAGCCATAGAATACCTTCTACTGAGTTGTCAACAATGGAAATAAGAAAATCATTGCATAAATCATTTCTTATGAAAAAGCCAATTCCACCAGATCCCAACTTAGCATTTCTATGAATTGCCTTTCTATTTATAACCCTCTAAAGATAAAATGTTATCATTTAAAAGGTGGGTTTCGGCTACACCGATAATATCAAAATTACAATCTAAAAGACATGATGAACGCAAATGATAACTATCAGAGTCAATGTTTGGGTTCCATCGCCGGACATTCCAGAACCCGGCGTGCACCTAGCGTCTGTCACCGTCTCGCCCTCTGTAACCGCCTCGCCCTCTATTGCCACCCTGTCTGTTCCCCTGTCTGTTGTTCCGCCCTCGCTGTTCACGCCAGCCATTTGTGTCTCTGTCATTCCTGTTATCGTGAGAAACATCACGAATATCAGAACCACGATAATGGTCATTCCGTGCTCCATCCCGACTATCCCTCCTGGAATAATCAGAATTACGGTCAGAACTTTGGTCTTTTCTCATAGTTACCCTTAACCACAAGATTGCTATTTTTCAATGCAC
Source organism: Mercenaria mercenaria (assembly GCF_021730395.1). NCBI lineage: Eukaryota > Metazoa > Mollusca > Bivalvia > Venerida > Veneridae > Mercenaria > Mercenaria mercenaria. The sequence goes on from NC_069372.1 coordinate 58,398,202, forward strand.
CCACTATTGCTCTGAAATTGTTTGATAACACACGATCTGCCGGAGATTGGTCATGATTGATGTATACCTTTGAATATTGGCGCTGATTTTTAAGCTTTGATTTATTAGCCATCACTTTTCGCTTATCATCATGCGATTTAAATTTCACCACAACAACACCTGGTTTGTTTGCACTCTTAGATTCTTTTCGCGAAGCACTTTCACATGAAACATCTTTCACTCTCAACCCATCCTTAATTAATGAGTTGACTTTGTTAGTCACATTTTCACCGGATGTTTCTGGTAGATCAATTACAACAATGTTGCGAGTGACATCCTCCTTCCCTGGAACTTCAGCAGGCGTATGAGATACAAAGTCATCCATCTTGTCATTTATCTCATTGATATCCCACGTAACATCTGCACGAATAGTATCCCGGAACTCCGACAACTGGTCTTCCATCTCCTTCCGTATTTTGCCAACCTCAGCCTTCACCCTTTTATCAACTATCTGCGACACTTTGGATGTAATTTTCTGTTCAAGGCCAGTTTCTAGTTGTTCTATCCTATCCCGAAGTGAACCGAACAGCATATGCATGTCGGCAGAAAGTTTGGAAAACAGATGTTCAGCAGTAGGCTTCCCATTTACATGAATGTCTGCTTGTGTTACAATCACACTGTGGTTCTCTGGAGACATGGTGTTTGACAAATTACGGCGGGCTGTAACATTACGTTTACTAATGTCTATCACTTTTGATTTCTTTACCGTACTGATATCCAATGTGTCCATATCACTGGCAGACAAGTTACGTTTCCTGCCTGTCCTAGGTGTAGCCACTTGTGTAATCATCTGCGACGACATCACCGACTCTACAAAATCACTTGCTTCGTCTCTAACTATGCCTCTACCGTTTCTTACTGCCTTATCCTGCTTACTGGTCATTATCAAAGTTTACAAAGCAGAAGTACACCGACTGGCATATATACACTTGTTCCGAAGTGAAAAATGTTTATGTCAAGATTAAATATCCTTAAAATATACTCAAAGCCCTTCCAAACACTTTATTTCCGGGTTGCGAAAGTTTATTTACATTGTAATCCTCACGGTATGTGAAAAAACGGTGTATCAGCGGCACGTGGTACATCCAGGTATAAAGCCACTAAAAGTTCTTCGAAGGGAGTTAACTCTGTTTCTATACTATACTTTTAATGTCAAACTTCTCCAACATGCAACGATACTCCACGCCAGATCTCCGTCAACACGAAACACATTCAATAATTGTCCACCTCGCTAAATATCACACTCTCAAACTGCCTCGAAATAACAAATTCCCTCAAAATAACTTCAGCTGTTTTCAATGGCGCGTATCACTTTAGGTTGCATACCACAATTTTTCACTTAACTATAATCATGTGGCATTTATCTTCATTATTCCCGAAATGTCACATATTTAATGATATAAAATTTGTTTTGGTACACTGAAATGCCATTTCCTAGGATAGTGTAAGAGAGGTTTGATCAGGAAAACATTGCTTTTATCTAAATGAAAGTTTGTAGCCCAAAGATATATTTTCTCTAATCGTTGTCTATCAATTAGCAATTAAATGTGGTTTAATTTGCCAGCTTATTGGCATAGACAATTTATTTGGATGGCTATAGTTTGTATTTGAGCTCCAAAATTTACCAACCGGAAGTGGAATCACTTACATGAGAAAATGTGTCTCAGTCTGTAAATTTTGTCAAGTGTTTTTGTTTTTGTTTTTTTGTTCTGCCGTGAACAAACATAACCACACTAAAAGTTCACATTGACTCTTAACATAAGAAAGACTGGAGTTACATTGGAATTGCGGGAAACAGATGGTAGTATAATGGCAGTAACGTTAAAGCTGATATATATATATAGTAATATTTGAGCTTTTGCACATAAATTATGTGTAGCTTTTGGTGCAAGCAATAACAATGCCACAGGTCCAGTATATCATCTTTTGCAAACGCTGTACACAAAATACTATACCATGACTATTACTTCCTCTAAAACATATTGCTCTTACACATCAACCTGACAGTGCTCATTCTGTTAGTCCTGTAAAATACAAGCTCATCACAAGTTACAAAATCAAATGAAATATTTTTGTTTTTTCCTTTTACCTTTTTTATAAAACCGAAAATAGTGGTAAAAATGCACCCCTTAACTAAAGCACTGTCTAGATGCTAACGAAGACGTGTGGACGTGAACAATTGACTTAAACTATCGAGTATTTGTTATTGTGTTTCTGTGTAGCGTACACTGTCTCTCCGGACCATATTTTTCCTTCTCTGTCTATATAAAGCCGCCATCTTGGATTTGGTTAGGTCAGATTTCGGGATGTAAGGCATCTGAACGAAATTATATTATTTTGTTTGTTTGTCAGACATACATGTAGTAGGAGGACATTTTGTGAGGTTGAGAAGTTTGAGCTGCTGTTTCAAAGTTCATTGACATTTGATTTTTAAATTCTGAGTGATATGCTTTTTATTTTGTTGTAAATTTATTTTCCAGCCTCATCGGGGTTTTCTAACTGATATGCTTGACTCTTTTGGTCCACTAGCCATAAAAGTTTTGATATAATTTCCATGGATTTCTTCTGTAAGCTCACCCGAATAATCACCTAACGAGAACATTCAAATAGCTCCTTTTGATGTAAATATAACAGAATCGGTATCTGCGTACAAGGCGCGAAGTCCTAGCTTTTCTAAGAAGGAGTATAATTTGAATCCAGCTTGACTTGTAGTATAGGCCGCTAAGAAAACGTTTGTTTTTGAAATAAGTTCTACAAATTCATCCCTGTGTTTCCACATGCCATGAATATCCTACCACTTTAGATTTCATACAGTTTGCCGGGTTTTAGTGATGAATGTGGCCAGTCTACCCCTCTGATCCATGACACTCCGTGCAAAGCATGGTTGCAAATTCATTCCGTGCAAAGCATGGTTGTAAATTATCTAAATACATGTACACTGCTGACTAGCGTACAAGTTAAACCAACTATCAGTCAAATCGAGTCTGCAATATTTACTATTTGTTTTGTCCTCGTTGTCATTAATCATGTTACAATCTAAATATTTTAAGATTTTGTACCAATTGCAAATTAGCTCATTGGTAAAGCATACAGTCCATGTTAAACAAATCTTTTACCGTGTGGGTTCGAAACTCACCATCGACATTATTTTTTTTCTCGTAAACATTTAGATTCCTTCATGAACTATGTGACAACACAACAGAGAAGTATCATAAGCCGATATGGCAGGTTAGAAAAGTTTACCATTATATCAAAGATGATATTGACTAAATGCATGCATTTAAGCCATGCAAATAATAAACATACTGTTGTTTTATATAAAGGCATACATACAAATACAAACCATCAAAGAAAGAAACAAAAATATGGGAATGAAAATGAAAACTAAAAGAAAAAACACATAATGATTACGCGCAAGACCAAGACCCCTAGCTCCAAGATCAAGTTTACACTTAGAAGTCAAATGAAAGGTTAAAAGGGTATGTTTCATATCCGGTTCGTAACTCTGTCATTAATCAAGAAATTTCGAAATTAATTAGCAGAAATATTCCCCGATAACGAGAAAACGTGTCGTGCATAACAACCAGACCTCTAGCTCCACGATCGATGTCACATTTAGTTTAAGAATATTTTATTGCAAATGTTACACAAGATACATTCATACACATACAGACAGACATAACAACACAAGCAATAGGATATTGACGGAAGTATTGAAATACTTATCGAGTCAACCTCCGGAAAGATAATATTTACAATACTATGGATGGCTGTTAAACTAATGTGTAACACATTCTTAGTTATTCATGAAAAGGAAAAAAAGCAAAATGAAAAACCAAAAAGAAAAAGGAAAAACAACAAAATGCTCAGAAATGGAAGGTAAAGATGAAATAAAAGTATTAGTACATCGCCTTTTTAGTATTTAGAATATTTTAGCAAAATTAGGTAACCATAATGGTTAAAGTATGAAATAGTACATAGAAGAACTATATCCTCTAGAATGAAAAGGGAAGGAAGAAAATATGTAGAGAAAATGTTCAGCTGCCCCAAACCACTCCTAGCTTTATATACTTAACAGTCTTGTTGTCTGGAGATAATGACAGTGTGAAACAGTATAGGGGTCAGATCACAAGTCAAGCGAACCTATGGCTTCCAAGGATAAATTGTTGGACAGCTGTGAAGATTTGTCTGTTGTCAGTATCAGACAGAGAAGTATCACCATAAAGTAAGGTGTTAACCGTGATAGACTGGGTGAAATTACCAACAGAAATTAACATTACATGCCGAGGAAGGTAATACAGTCTACATTCAAGCAAAAAATGTGAGCTGGTCTCGGGTTGTCCGCAATGACAAAGCGGAGAGTTAACAATATTACGTAAGAACAAATGATAATTAAGACCACTGCATTTCATACGAAGTCTAGCATGAAGAATTTGTGCTTTTCTACTTCCACAGTAATAATAAGAGGGAGTTTGACGCTGGTCGGCCTTAAGACGCCTCTTTAACACACTAAGCGACGGTGCATTTTGATGTCATCCGAAAGATCGTTCCATTCGCGCACAGTCAAAGGAAGAAAGGAATTGAAGTATTGTGAAGTGCGAGAAGCCACCGAGCGGAGATCACCGGAATTGCGAAGGCTGTAGTTGGAAACTGAATTAACGACTGGCGGGACGAGACTGATCAGATACGAAGGAGAAGTGCCTCTGCACATTTGAAAAAACATGATAATTCTGTGATCGCGCCTTCTATCTTCAATCGTCCTCCAATTCACCTCTAGTCTTAAGTCATGCAGTGATACTAGCTTGGTGGCTCCAGTTACGATTCTGGCACACTCATTTTCAATTTTGTCAAGTTGTTCCTTTTCATATGCTGTGCAGTTGTTTCAGATTACATCTGCATATTCCAAAATCGGTCGTATAAAGGAAAGGTATATCGTTTCAAGAGATCTTCGATCTAAGACAATTTTCAGCTTGCGCATAACATGAACCCTTTTCCAAGCCTTGCTTGTTATGTAGTTGATATGATGATGCCATTTACAATCGTTTGACAGAGTGACACCAAGATGTTGATGATAGGAAACCTCAGGAATCTGGAGTCCTGCCATAAAGAGGGGTAGATGTAAATGTTGATTTGCTTTGCGAGAAAACAATAAAGATTCAGATTTTGCAGGGTTGAACTGTACTAACCATGTATCGGCCCATCTGGATATTTTCTGGATGTCCGTCTGTAGTAACTGAGTTGCCTGTTCAGGTTGGTCAACAATAATATAAAGGCTAGTATCATCAGCAAACAAGCTGATTTCACTGCCAATGTCAACTACAATGTCATTAATAAAAATCAAGAACAGAAGAGGCCCAAGAATAGATCCTTGGGGGACACCAGCACCGATACCTTTCCAAGTAGAAGAGGTTCCAGGAAGGATAACCCGTTGGCGTCTATTGAAAAGATAGTTAGAAAACCATTCAAGTAAAGATCCAGTAATACCTGCATTTTGTAGTTTTACAAGAAGACCTTTGTGCCAAACCTTGTCAAAAGCTTTGTTGATGTCAAAAAAGACTGCCCTAACCTCAAGCCCTTCATCTAGAGCTTTGCAAAATGTATTGTAGAGAAGGGTCAACTGGCTGACAGTAGAGTGGCCAGGTAAGAAACCAGACTGCACCGGGGTTAGAAAATTTGTGTCATGAAGGTGATTGTAAATATGTTTAAATAAACTTTTTCAAATGCTTTTTCTACACAGCTGAGAAGGGATATAGGCCGATAGTTGTTTGGGAGAGAGGAGTCGCCTTTCTTAAAAACAGCACACACGTTTGCATCTTTCCAGGACAGAGGAACGTTTGCTGAGTGCAGAGAATAGTTGAATAAAGAACAGAGAGGGCCGGCAAGTTGCCGAGAAGCCTCGCGCAGTATACGGTTACTAATTCCGTCGGGACCAGAAGCCTTCCCTATTTGCAAGTTTCTGAGAACATCCTCAACTTCATTCTGGATAAGAGTCACAGATGATAGCTGGCGTTCAACTGGAGGGACGGTTGGATTCGGTGGAATTTTACCGTCATCATTTAGTTGAGTCTGATTTGCAAAGTACGTATTTAAAAGGTCAGCCTTTTCTGCATCACTTGTGGTTGGCATATTAGTGACAGGATCGATAAGGGGTGGGATAGAAACAGAAGAATCTTTAGTTATGAAAGGCTTCAATGTATTCCACCAGTCTTTCGAAGAAGATGTGCAGGTTTTAAGTTTGTCTACGAGATTAATGTAGTACGTGGATTTGGCCTGCTTGATGGAACGTATAGTGTCATTACGGATCCTTCGAAATTTAGACCAGTGCTCGACAGATCCCGACAGTTTTGCTTTTTTATATGCACGTTTACGCCTCCGAATACACCGTCGTATTGCGCTTGTCATCCATGGGACATCTCTAGGACGTACAGTAACAGTTTTATTTGGAATAAGGTTTTTACATATCGATAAAATTGTGTCTGTTATGTTAGAAACGTACGCATTGACATCTGCGTTGGAACACGATTCCCAATCTGCTGACGAAAGACTTTGTCGCAAGAGGTCAAAGTTGCATTGATCATACATCCAAATAAGCCTTGTAAACGTAATTGGCTTAGGTTTACAGAATTTAAGAATACAGTACGTGGGACAATGATATCTGAGCTCCTGTTCCAGGAAGTGATCACTGACACCGGAAGCTACAACAGATCTTGGATTAGAAACGAAGAAGAAGTCAAGTATAGAGCTTGAGTTCTCTGTAAAATGCGTAGGCTCTTGGATCAATTGGGCGAAATTATTTTCTTGACAAAGTGAGGCAATTTTTAAGTTGGAGCGTTGGTCCATAATGTTCCAGTTGAAATCACCTGTTACGATTATGTCATGAATACCGGTATCGATAGCAAGAGAAAATGAATCGTCTAAAAGAGTGTTGTAGACAGAGTCAGAACCTGGGGGACGGTAGAAGGTTCCGAAAAGTATCCGTTTGTTGTTTCGAAGAGAGAGTTCAATCCAAAGGCATTCCAATCGATTGGGTTCGAGGTCGGGTCTACGTTTGAAGTGAATGCAATCCTTAACATAAATCACCACTCCGCCATGACTGTCCCCAAATCTGTCTTTGCGAATCGCTGGATGGAAAGAATGTATAAGAAGGTCATCATCTGAGATGGAATCATTTAACCAGGTTTCAGTGAAAGCTAAAATATCAAAGTCGGTCAGCTCAGACGCAAGGATATCGATCTTGTTGTAGATGCTTTGAACATTATAATGGACGAAAGATAAGTTGTTACTTAGACTCAAAATATCAGAAATACCAGAACATGAGGAGACTGAAGAGAAAGAAGAATGACTGGGAAATGGTCCAGGATTTTTGTGAATATCACCAGCATTCATAAGTATTATGTATAACCAGAGGTAAAAAGTAACTTGGAAAAAGCACCATGTAAGATTCTGGATAAAGATGACGTTGGTAATGTTAAGTGAGGTATTCGGATGCACGCTCCGCGAGGGGTGATGGTTATAGTGTACTGTATTATATGTATGAAGTATGTTATAATATACAGAAAAGACAGAAAACGTGTTATAGAATAAGCCCAAACACCAAATCATGTACTGCGAAGGCAAAAAGTGCGAGGGGCATCTATAGCAGATCATTCGAGATTCAAACAGATGCAGTTCTTACATAGAAAAGATGCCCAACATAACTTACAGGAAGCGAGTAGTCATTCGTAGCAAGATGTGTCTCCAGCCTCATTAGGATACCGCCAGGAATAATGACAATAAACCATAGTTGATGTCACATTTAGAGGTTAACGGTTTACATGGTGTGTTTCTTGTCAGTTCCATACCTATTTTGTCGATGAAGACATTTTAAAATTACATGGCATAAACGTTCCCTATATTAAAATGACGTGTCAGACGCAAGTCCAAAATCTCTAGTTTCAAAGTCAAAGTCAAACTTAGATTAAAAAGCTAACATTTATGTTTCTTGTCCAGTCAATAACTCTGCCATCATCAAACATTATTTGTCACAATTTTCCCTATGATGAATTAGTGTGTCATGTTCAAGACCCAGACCCTAGCTCTAAGGTCAAGGTTACCTTCGGAGAAATTTTTTCTCTTGTCGAAAAATTAGTCATACCTTAACTATTCTGGCATATTTTACGCATCGAACTGTAGCATTCTTGGACAAACCTTGGGGGCGTTTGTCACTAATAGTGCCATCTCTTGTTTGAGCTTCAATTCTAACTTTGAGAGTTATATATATTTGTACTTATCCCTTTAAAATGTCAAGGTCAGTAGTGGCTATTGTCAAGTTACCTTAAAGACACACTACTAACTAACTGTAACCTTTTGTATTTCCATAATGCTGTCTGACTAAAGTACATCTCCTATTACGCTATACTTAGGATCTGAAGACGTGCTATTGATAGCCTCGTTCTGACGACCACTCCGTTAGCCAGGCAGAAGGCTTACTTACTACATTTTGTTAGAATAAAAAAACTGTAAGCGACTGGTCCCGGATTCGAGTCCCTTAATCTTTGACATTCGAACAAATCGTCCCATTGGTTAAAATAAAAAAATAGAATTGCGAAAATAAAAAATAGCAATTCTGGAAATCAAAAATGAACAGAAGACGATTAAGAATGGGTCATTCTCGGATCTTCGTTTAGAAGATCAAGTACTTCAGTCAGATTGTTCCATAATTGTAATTATACATTTTTGTACGGAGAAATGAGAAATAACAAGTGTCTAATTACAGTTTGACAGTAACAGATATTATTCAATTAATGTAGTAGTATGCACGGTACTTCATGTATTAAGATGAGTTTAGATCACACTGTTTCTATATACAGTGTAAGATAGTTATTATTCTATTCTTTTTTTTATAAACCTATACTGAGAAGAGAATGACTGAGTAAGTTTGCAGATGAAGTTATGAAAAACCAGACTGAGCTTGTCCACCTGTCATCTTGTAGAATAGTTGTATGATACCAGTATTACCAGAATTATTTGCACAAAGTTCATGTGGGAGGAAAAGTAGGTATTGGTGGGTCTTTAACTCTTCTAACTTGTTAAATACCGATGGATAAAAATAAATGCTATAGCCTATAATTAACGGTCAATGCGAATACGTTAATGTTACACACCGATAGCCACACGAAAACTACATGCAGATATAGACTTACCACAGTTCTCTACTGCGAAAATCTAAAGTGGTAATTTTGACCGGGAATTCACGGCATGAATGCACGTCCACCATTTCATGATCTTTTAAGACAAATGTAGGGGCCTCCGTGGCCGAGTAAATAAGGTCACTGACTTCAAATCACTTGCCCCTCATCGATGTGGGTTCGAGCCTCATTTGGGGCGTTGAATTCTTCATGTGAGGAAGCCATCCAGGTCGGTGGTTCTACCCAGCTGCCCGCTCGTGATGAAATAATGCACGGAGGGGCACCTGGGGTCTTCCTCCACCATCAAAGCTGGAAAGTCACCATATGACCTATAATTGTGTCGGCGCGACGTTAAACCCAACAAATTTAAGACAAATGTATCCAACAATTGACTTCTTTAAAAGCTATGTCGTGTCTGTCAAGAAACTGTTTATGTTGCTAATTGATGCTGTTATGGTTGACGCCGGAAATGTCTTGAAAACTTAGACTTCAAAGCATAGTAGAAGCTACAGAAGCTTCTTCAATTACGTTCCCTCTTGTTCTTTTACCTGCAAGTTGTTAACAATTTTAACTGGTCATTGATTTAAAGTTTCTTCTTTAATATTTTAAAAATAGAGAATTAGGAGCTGAAACTCTATACCCCTTGTTTGATAGTCCGTGTATCTGGACCACTGCATCTGTTCTTAAGCTGTTTTTTTTTCTCTTCTTTTTTTTCCTTTAATCATTGGTTTATAGAGTATATTTTGCAAAGCTGGATCGTACCAATATCTCCGCACAATACTCTACTTTATTATATTGTTATTGTTAGACGTGGTTTTCATTAATTTATGCAAATAGCTCGAAAATAAAAGTATTTACCTTTGTATTACATCTTTCGGGTTATCATTATAAATTATATAAAGAATTAACACTTACCATTATATCAAAAATAACTGGACATTAAAGAAAAAATTACATAATTTATTGACTAACTTTTGATGAACTTTAGAATTTTCAGGCCACAGAAATTACAAAAATGCTGTTGTTGAGTATTGCTACGTGTGTTAAAGTTCGTCAAAAAATGCATATTGTTTTATACTGTGAACGCATTACTGCATATTAGCTACAGTTACTTCAAACGGACATTTTAGCTACAAGTCTTAGATCCATTAAATTTGTGGTAAGCACATTATTGACTCATGATGACAGTTTCAATTAAGATATGAACTGGAAATGTCCACTTTCCTTCTCTAACAATTAAGCGATTAGTAATTTCGCATAGAATGACATAACATCACTGTGACAATATAACATGAACGTCCAAAACTAACAGCATATATTTAGATTAAGACTATAATTAAAAATCATGAACGATTTTTCAATGAAGTGCAAGTTAAAGTAACAACCCCGAGTTATCAATTTTCATTTTTGTTTCAGTGAATTTCTATTAAATAGATAATGTCTCGATTCCTTTTTTTATCTTATTTATCTGTCTCAATCTAATGTTTAAGTAAAAGGAAAATAATTTTTAAAAACTCATTTTGGTTCGAACTTTGTTAAAATAATACGAAAAATGTAAAATTCAATTATTTTATTATAGTGCCATGGCAGATCTGTTATGATCTTTTCAGAACTGTTACGGATTTATTACGGAATCCTTACGGGGCATGTTCGCACCCTTGCCCCCGGATTCCCCAAATTTTAACGGATACAGCGGATGACTTATGGATGAGTTAGAACGGATGCATTACGGGTGCTATCCGGGGCAGTGTGGGAGACAACTTTTTCCGAATATTTTAAGTACAAATGGCATTCATTTTCAAAGGGAGACAACTTTTTTCGAATATTTTAAGTACAATAGGCATTCATTTTCAAAGGAAGACTGATTTTTTCCGAATATTTTCAGTATCCGTGAAGAAAAAGTCGTCTTCCTTTGAAAATGAATGCTATTTGTAAAGAAATAAAGATAAACAATTGCCGAAAACTGTGTTCCACCTTGTTAGGCGAAATTTCACCACTCGCACGCTATTGCAAATGCATCAAAACGAACATAGGTAACAGTTCTTTGAAAACGAAGAATTTTTAAAGGCGTTTGACTGTCCGGAAGTGGTGCCCCTTTTGGCAGTCCTTTTCCAGACTTCAATGTTTATCATGCCATGCTACCACTTTATATTCCCTACAGTTTGCCGCGTTGTAGTGATGAATATAGCCAGTCTATCCCTTTGATCCGTGACATTCCTTGCAAAGCAACTTTGTAAATTATCTAGATACATGTACACTGCTGATAAGTGTACAAAGTAAACCAACTACAGCTAATATGGTCTCAATTAAGAGTCTGCAATATTCGATTAGCCTTGTCCTCGGTGCTTCCGAGGGATCTACTTTTCATGTTTTGTTAATATATTATGTTATTATTATTATGAAGTATATATCTATTTCAAGAATTTTACTAAAGCAGTTGATAATTTTAGATTTTATTTATCGATAATACCTTAAAAATTCAACAATGTTTCAGCAAATAACTTTTTATTTACACAACAGTATGCTCTTTGATTTTTTATGCGCCAAAAGTGGGCATATTAAAATCGCATTGTCCGTCCGTCCGTCCGTCCGACCGTTACTTTTAAAATTTTGTCCGGGCTGCAACTCTGCCATCCATGAAGGAATTTTGAAATAGTTTGGCATAAATATTAACCTTAATGAGACAACGTTTCTTGTATAATACTCAGACCTTCAGCTTCAAGGTCAAGGTCACACTTAGAAGTCAAATGTTAATAGGGTCTGTTTCGTGTCCGGTTCGTAACTTTGCCATTCATCAAAAGGTTTTGAAATCACTTAGCATAAATGTTTATCTTAATGAGACGAAGTGCCATGGGCAAGACCCAGACCCCTAGTTCCAAGGTCAAAGTCAGACATAGAGTTCAAATGTTAACAGGATCTGCTTTTGTGTCCGGTCCTTTTTTCTGCCATCAATGAAGGGATTTTGAAATATCTTGGCATAAATGGTAACCATAATCAGACAATATGTCCCAATGACCCAGATCAAGGTCAAGGTCATACTTATAAGTCATAGGTTAATAGGATCTTTTTCGTGTCCGGTATATAACTCTGTTATCCATGGAAGGATTTTGAAACAACTTTGCATAAATGTTTACAATAATGAGGCAATGGGTTACGCGCAAGACCCAGAGCCCTAGCTCTAAGATCATGTTTGCACTTAGAAGTCAAGTCAAAGGTTAATTAATAGGGTATGTTTCATGTCCGGTTCGTAACTCTGTCATTCATCAAGGAATTTCAAAATTACTTGGCATAAATAATCCTTATACCGACAAAACGTGTCATGCATAAAACCAGACCACTAGCTCTAAGGTCAAGGTCACATTTAGAGGTTAACAGTTTACATGGTGCGTTTCTTGGCCGTTCCATAACTCTTCCATCGATGAAGATATTTTAAAATTACATGGCATAAACGTTCCCTATTTTGAGATGACATGTCAGACACAAGCCCAAGACCCCTAGCTTCAAGGTGAAAGTCACACTTAGAAGTCAAATGTTAACATTGTATGTTTCTTGTCCGGTCAATAACTCTGCCATTCATCAGAAATTACTTGTCACAGTTCTTCCCTATGATGAGCTGGTGTATCATGCTCAAGTTCCAGACTCTCGCTCCAAGGTCAAGGTTACTTGTTTAATTTGGCCACAAAATGAATCATACCTAGCTCTTCTGGCATATTTTGCGCAGACAACAGTAGCATACTTGGGCACACTTCGGGGGCGTTTGTCACTAATATTGTCAGCTCTTGTTTGAGCTTCAATTTTAAATACTTAGTATATTTTGAGAGTTGTATATATACCGGTACTTGTATTTTCGCTATAAAATGTTAAGGTCAGTAGTGGCTATTGTCAAGTTACCTTAAAGACACACCAAAAAATAACTGTAATCTTTTGTATTTTCATGATGGTAGCCATACATATTTGTATGGAGAAATGAGAAATAACAAGTATCTAGTTACAATTTTACAGTAACAAATATAAGGCTAAGAAAATGTATTTAATTTACTTCATGTATTAAGGTGTGTTTAGACCACACTTTGTTATTAAAATGTTTATAAAACTATACTGAGAAGAGAATGACTGAACAAGTTTGCATATTAAGTTGTGGAAACAGGGCCTGGATTAATTGTCTACCTGTCATCTTGCAGAATAGTTGCATTATACCAGTATTACCAGAATTATTTGCGCAAATTTCATGTGGGAGGAAAAGGTAGACCACAAAGTATTGGTGGGTCTTTAACACCTCTAATTTCTTGAATACCGTTAGATAAAAATAAATGCTATATAGCCTATAATTAACGTTTAATGCGAATACGATAATGTTACACACCGATAGCCACACGAGAACTACATGTAGATATAGACTTGCCACAGTTCGCTACTGCATAAACCTAAAGTGGTAATATTGGACTGGGTATTCATGGCATGTATCCGAATACTGACACTTATTTCGTAAAGTAATGTACATGTTTTACATGCTGTTCAATTTTCATGTTAAACAATTCTTTCTTTCTACGATTTGGTGTTGATTTTTGTTTTTTAAAGCGTAATTCTAAGCCTTAACATCTTTCTTACAAATAACTCAAAAAATTGGACGTGGACACCAAAGGCCTGTTGCATAAAATCGCAGTGGCATTGTAATCTTCTACTTATTCTTTAAATAGTCGGGATAAACCTTCCTCAGTGTTGTTATATTTTCTGGTCCTTCGGGATCGTTGATTTCAACACATTTAGTGTTGAAGAATGAATACTGCTTAAGCCGATGACAGCGGGCGTGGTCAGTGTTGCATTTTCCATTACTGCTCATGAACAGACGCAATCAAACAGAGTTTGCAGTTTTCACTGTGTGCCTTGTTCTCGGTGCTTTCTGAGGGATCTACTTTACAGATCTTATTCCTTATGAAGAGTGGAGGTAAAACCCCCAACAGAATAAATAATCATTACATCCAGGCTATACTTATAAGTTGGTAGGGAATTTTGAACGTGGCTACGGATATAAAATCTTTATTACACATTATGCACTTATATTTCATATACACTTAAAATAACAGTGGAATAAAGGGAAGCGGTGGTCTAGTGGATAAGGTGTCGACCGCTCACTCCAGGGGTTGTGGGTTCGAGCCCCTCTGGGGTCACGACCATAACTTCTCATACGACACCAGTACTGATTTTTCTCGAGAGTGGTTCCAATAAGCTTGAAGCTTTCATAAAAATTGAGCTAAAAACAAATTAGTATAAACTAAATAACAGTGGTTATCTTGTTAATTTTCAAATATTTCAACAAAGTTCTATCTCATATTTGAGATTGTTTAATAATTTTAAAGACCTTCAATACACTTCTTTTCGTTTATGTTATGCCAGTCATAAAACAACAAAACCACCAAGAGGTTACCTTTGAAATCCCAGAAATAAGTGCAGGAGATAAATGTGGATGTATCTCTCGTGCAGACGCTATTTAAACGGTTACATATGCTCAGCCAAACTCCTCTACTCTTACTTGTATCTAAAGCATTACATACTTGAAAAATGTTGTTTACTTCAAAAGGTATTTTTTTCGCAAAAACAAACTTAGCTGTCAGTTAGAGATCGATAGCAAGATATGCGAAACTGTTTCTTACTTTTCTTATAATGTTAGAATGTCCAGAATTTTGATAGAATTCTTTAAAAAAAATTGTTTTTGCTTCTTCAGTCCTGTAATGCAAAAATTTATCACTTAATTGTAACACCCGGACAACAAAGTTGAAAGGGGGTATATAGACTGTCTGTCTGTTCATCAGTTTGTCTGTCTTGTCAGTCTGTAGATACAATCTTGTGCGCACCGACTCTCCTCATCCCCTTGACCCAAATGTTACGTTCTTTTAGATAATTATCTGCTGAGTTATTGGACTTCGTGTTTTTGCTAGTTTGCTATATACATAGAGTTTGAATATACAATCTTGTGCGCACCTAATCTCCAGAGCCATTGCACACACTTTAATGAAACTTCACACAAGTGATCAGAAACAACCTTACTAGTGCATGGTGCATGGTTAGTACGAAAAATATTTTGCAGAGTTATGGAATTTTGTTTCATTTACCTTTCTATATACACAGAGTCTATATACATACAGTCCACATAATTATGCAGTCTTGTGTGCATCGAATTGCAATTTACTGTGCTAGTGCGCGCGGGGGCGGGGGTTACGCAAACAAATAAGAGAATTCCTTCAAATTATGCGCCTTTTTCAAGAAAAATGCAGTATGAATACTCATACTTATTGAAATACAGCAAAAATTCTGTTTGATAGAATGGTTAATAGCTTTGCATAATGACTGGAAATAACAAAAAATAATGTGAAATGAAATAAGCTATCCGTATCCTAGATTTTGAGTGAACATTTTTTGCCCACAAGTAGCACGATTTTACGAAACTGAGTCACCATAAGGCTGCACCATTCATGAGAGGCAAAGAAAGTACAAAACCACCCACGACACAGCACCTGTTTAAGCGGAATTCTGTTATAATTTTAGGATTTCTGTTTTACACTTTCTTTTAAACGGCCTTACGATGTGCCATGATGGGAATGGAAGAACAATCATTTTAATATTGTGTTTCAGATTAACAGTTCAATAATAAGACAAACATCCTCTATCTCAAGAGTTTCCAAATGCAGTGAGTCGGCACATTACTTGGTGCAGTTAACGTGCTGTATGCCTAAACGTAACGAATGCCTGTCAATTCTGAAAAAGAAGCAGTCAGTTCTGTTATAATACTACTATATTACAAAGACAATTTTATTTGAGACCAAACCCTAAGCGTTCATCTAACATTGAATAGTCGCAAAAAATATAAACATCTAACCTCTTTCTAATTACGAAGGTCGATCTTCTTTATATTGCTTTAACTTACTTTTTGTCATACACTTTAATTTTAAATCAGTTTTATGAGCTCTTACAAATTTATTTTACTTTTAAATGACACTGTACAAGGGAATTAATTTCTTTCAATTACGAGCAAAGATGCTTACCTACAGGTGTGAGCTCCCTGTCGTCTGAAAAATATACAGGAATATTAATAAAAGCTATATTTCTCTGCATATTCTGTCCATGTTGTCTGCATTTCGTTTTTAATATGCCTAATAAATTTCGACCAAGGCTATTTCTAACAGCAATTATTTCCAAATTATTTGTTTTGTTCTTGTGTCTAGAGTGACGCCAATACAATTTAGCTCTAATAGCGACTTTTCTAGCTTTTGATGATGGTTGAAGACCTACGCATTTTTTTTTCAGACATAGGTTGGGTAAATGAGTAGTTGGCTTGTATCATCAAACGAAGAATTCTACACTCACTCGTATTGAGGTTAGGACAAATGATTCTCAGTCAGCGACCTTAACCAATCAAGAAATCTACACTCATTCTTATTAAGGACAAGTAATTCGCGACTGTAACCAATCGGCCACGACAACCTGTAAATCATACCATAAAAACAACGACTTTTTCTAAAATAATGGTACAATCCTGCGGGCGAAAAGATAAACACTTTTTTAGTAAGCAACTGTTTTAAAAAAACTAACTTTTTTAATACTTAATAATTATCCTTGTGAAGTAATCGCATTTTGAAATTGCTTTTTATGCTGTTTATTTCCTCTGTTTTTCTTGAAATGATAAATACATCTGGTACACATTCCTACAGCATATCACTGGCTCCAGACCCGCAAGAAATTGCCACTGTGCAAGCTTTGCCTTATCCAGTTATTGTATAAAAATCAAAGTCATGAATGGGGAAAAACAGACATGAACTTGCCTGTTTTAATTGCATATTTCTCACCTATATCGTGCTGTTTTGTGAATGTTTAATATGCATATTGAATAAGTGGTGACTTGTTTTCAAACGCGCACCTGTCAAATATTCTCCATATTTCATAGAGGTAAGATATACTATATATGAACAATATTATGTTTTGACTGGATGCATTGTCACCTATTTTTGCGGAAAGACATTTTTGTCATGAGAGTTTGGATAAAAGATAGCAAAGTTTGTACGTCCCTCCGTACATTATTAGATCACGAGCGGGCACCTGGGCAGAACTAACTACCTTCCGTAAGCAAGGTGCTGGATGGCTTGCTCGCATGAAGAACTCAACGCCCCAAGTGTAAGGTAAAAAAAAGTATACGTTTGTTTCATGGAAAATTTTCCTGATCAAAGTTAAATGCCAGCATATCATGTATAGTACACTTCCGCACACCCTCGAGACCAGAAGAAAATGCCCGTTTTTGGAAATTCCCGGTATTTAGAAGTATGGAATGTTTCTGATAAATACAACTGCATACAATAAGTCGTTCTTTGTGTTTTGGGGTAAATTTAGACTCGCGAATTATTCTAATTTTGTCCTGTAACGACAGTTCACTATTACGGTGCTTTGTCTTTATCATTCTTAATTATCAAAATGGTGAACATTTCGTACAAATGCCGTGGTTTTAAAAAAGATCACTCATTTTTTTAAATACTTTAATCCAACTTTGAAGATGCGACAGATTGAGAAAGCGTTTCGCAAATTTCGAAAACAAACCATTGACTGAAGTTAAATCTTCACGCTGGCTGATTAATTTCTTAACTAAGTGCTCGCTTTTAATGAAGATGATTGATGTAAAAATCATTTCTTTAAAGACCTGCTCCGGTCCTACCTTTTAAACTTAAACTGTCACTGAAAAAGTATGAAAATCCTGACTATGAACAGTGGCGCCTGTCAAAAGAGATTTTATGTCTATTTTATGTAAAATTCTATATAAAATACCTGTGGTTTTGTGTGTGCTAAAGTGTTGCGCGTGGCCGTTAACTATTACCTATCGTAATCATGGGTCACATACACACAAAAGAATTTGAATAGCCGCGGAGAAGAGCTTTAATGAACGATCATTATCTAATTATTAAGATTTTCGGCGGTGTTGACAGGTTTTGATTTTAATGCGTGCCAATGTTTGGTAGACAATGGAATCTAAATTGAAATTTTCCCAGAGGCACATGTTTGCACTCAAAACAAATGTCGTGCGTTTTTTTTTTTTTTTTTTTTTTTTTTTTTTTTTCGTTTGTTTGTTTTGTTTTTTGAAGTAAACTTGTATTGAAAAAGGTTTTTATTTTCGAAAATATCTCTCGGGTATTCAGAATTTGGAAGTTCTGGTATTTAGAAGTTCGCTCAATATTGGGAAAAGAACTGGTGAAAAATTGGGACCGAGAAAATCGTCCGATTTTCAGAAGGTTCCAGATGTTTGGAAAGTCCAGTATTCAGAAGTTCCACTGTAGCAGCTTTTTAGCAAATCTTAGTTCAAAGATAGCATACATCCGTGTCAAGAGCAATTTCTTTTACCTCAGTTCAACGTCAATGGTTAAGTTCAAAAAGATAGCATAAAATTGTGTCAAGTTAAGATTAACTTCAATTCAGTTCTATGCAAACAAGTATTTGACTTTTCAACAAATTTTATTTCAAAGGTACAAGAGTTTCAA
This sequence comes from Mercenaria mercenaria, assembly GCF_021730395.1. Lineage (NCBI taxonomy): Eukaryota > Metazoa > Mollusca > Bivalvia > Venerida > Veneridae > Mercenaria > Mercenaria mercenaria. The sequence continues at coordinate 58,416,923 of NC_069372.1, forward strand.
CTAGGTTTAGTTAAAAGATTGCATAGAGTAATGTCAAGTACAGTTAACTTTATCTCAGTTCAATGCAAACTATGCATATTAAACTTTTCAGCAAATTTTAGATCAACTGTTAAGTAAATCTGTGTCTGGCCAAACGTCTTTTATCATAGTTCAATATAAATTAGTCAAACACAAACCTGGATGATTCGAGTAGGAATGTAACTGCCGTGTACGCGGCCGCAAGCTCGATCTTCTTTCATTAGAGCCATCCTCCAAATCGTAATTGCTTTCAGAGTCATGTTCACTCTGTCTCCTACGTAGAGAGATAAAATAAAAAATGAAAAACATAATTAGCAAAGATACGTAAGAATATCCAAGTAGGCCAAGTAGACTTTCCTTTAGTAATTCTACACGGAAAGTAAAAGGAAATTTAATTAAGGGAAATCCTGGAAATTTTACACAAATTCTCTCTAATAAGGTGTAAAATACAATTGTAGCTGTATTTTGTATCGTGTTCATAAAATATCAACGTCAATAAATATTTTATTTATGGGTTTTGATTTTTAGCAATTATTGTTCCCAATAATTGCGATGATTTCCTGAGGAATCAAGGTTACAAGCTAAATGACGTCTTATTTGCCCTGGTAACCTATTGGGTAGTTTTCCGATGATAACTGGTACTAGCTGAGCCCTGTGTGTTTTCTAGCTATTTCTACGATTTGTAATTTACATTACACCCCAAAATTGTGCAAGTTCCGTAGTCTTTGTAACTTTCTACTAGTCGTTGTATTTCAAACAGACCGAATCTTTCATTGGTTGAAGATGCGGACTAAACTATTTGGCTCGAAGATATCTGTGAAGCTGTGACGAGGCTGAGCCGAGTTATCGCAAAAAAATGTTGCTAGAGAACCATATGCTTTTTTCTGCACCTCTTACTACGGACAAATTCCTTTACTCGCATTCCGTATTCATCAAATGATTAAAAACAAAAACAAAAAAACGAATGCTTTTCACTTCAGTGCAATTTCATTATAGAAGCGATTGAATTTATGCAGTCGTTTATGAATTACAGCACGAGTCATCTTACACCCCGGATAATAAAACTATGAGAATCTTTCACTGATTGACGTTGGAAATATTTGGCTAAAGAATTACTGTTTAGATGGTAACGAGGCCTTCTTCACCCAAGAACCAGATAGTTCTATCCCCAACTTCAACAAATAATAGTTTATTTTTCTTACATGCCTTAGATGAAAAAAGTTGTGTTTTTCTTTAGGCACTCTTTAATTACTGTATCATATGATTTTATTACCTCTCATGAACAGACTCAGTCAAACCGAGTCTGCCATTATTCTTCTTGGTTACATTCTATGCTTCCAAAGGATGTTTTTACAGTTTTTATCCTTTATGAATTAGAGCACGAGATCAGTCGTCTTACACTAGGGGTGCAAGACGAATTTTTCAAGCCCCGACAAAAGCACGGAAATGTCTTGTAAGCAATAAGTGTTTTCGAGCTCTGATAAAAGCAAGGGGAAATGAAATTTACGGGTGTATTGTATTGTATTTCCGACTCGCTGCAATGAGCAGAATTCGTAGATGTATGACTGATTGAAGCAGTTGTATTACATGATGTATGTTCATTCCCGTTATCAGTATAAAATTGCTGTTCATATCTAAATAGTTCATTTTTAAATACATTTCGAAGATACTCCAGTCCGAACATAATTACCTACAATAATGATTTTAGCCAGTGAGATTATATATATGGCAGCAGCATTACATCTCGTAGGAATGATTTAGTCTTCCTCCTTGCGTAACTATGGAACTAGCTTGAGTTTGATACCCAACTGAGCACAAGATGTAGGGACAGACAGAGTGGAATTCTAAACACTTGGAAGGATACACGTGCTTAGGTTAACACTAAATCACTGCGATCGATTTGACAGAAAAGGAGACCAAGATAAATAACTGACCTTTAACTCATGTATCTGCAAACTTAATATTGATGACCTTGAACAATTTATATCGGCACATCGTTTATAAAGCTAGAGAGTAAAGACCCGTCTATATATATTACACGACAACTTAAATGAATCTACGGCTATTTCAGATCATTTCCATCTTATCAAATTAGCTAAAATTCAAGCCCATATCACAGTTCCAAAAGGGGTAGAGGCTCGAGTAACTGAGGAGCCTTCACGAGAAAAAAAATACTTGAATACCCGGCAATATCCAATTTGGGGATGTGGTACAAATCCAGGATGACTCCCCGAAAATGCGTCGGAATTAAACTCGTTGAATAACAAGAGCTGTCGGAGAACAGCGACGCTCGACTTATCAACAGTCTTGTCAATTGAATTATAATTAAAATTGAAAAATGGGAACCAATTTTGTAAAACAGGGTTATGGAACCTGTAGGCTACAATGCATATCAGCTCATGTCAATGGACTGCTCTGTGAAGTTTCCATTTATTCCCATTAGTGGGTACTGAGATACCAGCTTACATACAAAAAAATAACAAAACCACTGCTAACTTAAAGTCAACAAGAGGGCCACGATGGCCCTATATCGCTCACCTGAGTTAAGTTGCTTGATTGAACAAATTTCTTTGCTAAAGCTTCAAAAACAAGAACGTAGGTCAGTAGGTCATATTCATGGTCTCTGAAAGTCAGTTTTAAGATTAGTGTGCAAAACTGTACACGTCATCCAAATTTCAAGGCTGTATCTTAAAAAACAAGAAATAGGTCAGTGGGCCAAGGTCACAGTCGGGCTACCCTTATCACTTTGGGGCATCAGGTAGTTATAATTTAACAGTCTAGGAAATATGATCTCATAATTTTAAAGTATTTTTTCCTATATAACTAATGTATCAAGTGACCCCTGGTGCGGGGCCTCTTTTCACCCCAGGGGCATAATTCGAACAAACTTGTTAGAGATCAACAAGGCAATGATAAATACTAAATTTCAAAGGCATAAGCCTTGAACTTTCAGACAAGATTTTTAAAGTTTTTTCCTATATAAGTCTATGTAAAACTTCGGACCCCCAGGGCAGGGCATCTTTCACCCCAGGGGTATAATATGAACAATTTTGGTAGTAGTCTACTAGGCAATGCAACATACCAAATATCAAAGCATAGGCCTTGCAGTTTCAGGCAAGAAGATTTTTAAAGTTTCTTTCCTTTATATGTCTATGTAAAGCTAGGGAACCCCTAGACAGGGCCTCCTTTCACCCCAGGGGAACAACTTAAACAATCTTGGTAGAGGACCACAAGGCAATGCTACATATCTCATATCAAAAGCCTAGGTCTTGTGGTTTCAGACAAGAAGATTTTTAAAGTTTTTTCCTATACAAGTCTATGTGAACCATGTGACCCCACTAGGGGCCATATTCTATCATAGGGGGATCATTTGAAGAATCTTGGTAGAGGCCAACTATATGATGCTATATAATAAATATCAAAGCCCTAAGCCTTATGGTTTTGGACAAGAAGATTTTCGAAGTTTTTCCCTATATAAACCATGTGACCCCCGGGGCAGGGCCATATTTGACCCTAGAAGATAATTTGAACAATCTTGATAGAGACCCACTAGATGATGCTACTTAGCAAATATCAAAGCCCTAGGCCTTGTGGTTTTGGACAAGAAGATTTTTTTAAAAAATTCCTTTCGGTTGTCATGGCAACCAGGGTTCTGCTTGGAATTAAATTCTTTGAATAAGGGGACCACCTAAAGATCATTCCTGTGAAGTTTGGTGTAATTCTGCTCAGTGGTTTTCAAGAAGATTTTTTACAAAATGTTGACGGACGGCAACGCACGACGGACGACTGACATTGCGCGGTCACAAAAGCTCACTATGAGCCTTTGGCTCAGGTGAGCTAAAAAAAGGGGCATTATGGTTTTTTGTTGTTTTTTTTTAAGCAAAAAGGGTAACGGAACCTAAAAAGTACATGTTAGATCATGGGAGTGTGAAGTTTTAATCCATTCTCATTATTGGGTACTGAGATTCCAGCTTACATACAAAAACTTAACCAAAAACTGCTAAGTCAAAAATGGAACATATTTTTGTAAAACAAATAAAATAAAATAAATAAAAAGTAAAGTTATAGAACCTGTGTGCTGCATGTCAGATCATGACAGTGAACACGTGTGAGAAGTGTCAATCAATTCCCGTTAGTGGGTACTGAGAAACCACTTTACATATAAAACTTTAACCAAAAATTTGTAAGCCGAAAATGGGGCATAATTTTGTAAAGAAGCAAAATAGAGTTATGAAACCTGTGCAGTGTAGGTTGGTTCATTACAGTGAATAAGTGTGTGAAGTTTCAGTCTATTACCACAAGTGGTTACTGAAACACCAGTTTACATACAAAAACATAACCAAATCGGGTCGCCGACGAGTAAGTGAGTCTAATAGCTCTGCCTATTCTTTGAATAGTCGAGCTATAAAAAAGATTATATGCTCGGCAGAATCTCGCAGTCAGTATGAACAGACACCAACATCAATAATGTAATGTGTTTGTCACAAGAAGAACATTGACATAACGCCTTGTTATTTTTATGATCACATCCAATTCAATGTAACACAGCTTAATGTAAATCAAATGTTTAACACCAATTCACTTAATCGGGTTAAACATATGTTTTTTTGTTGTTTTTTTTGTTTTGTTTGTTTTTCTTCTTTTTGTCATATGAACCTTGCCGCAAGTGGTTCTGCCTTTGCGACCAGTGCAGACCAAGGTCTTATCTTGGAATGCACTGTTTGCTACTTTGTCAGCTTTTTTTAATAATGACTGGTACTACTCAAATTGAATGATGGACCAGTCCATTTTGAAAATTGAGCAGAGTATAGGTTCAGAATCATCTTTACAGTTAAATGTTCAAGTACCTGTTTTGACGTCCTGGGTATGGTTTGCTTGTGCATCCTTTTAGTTGTTTAACAAGAAAAACCATAACTCCTGCTGCAAGTATAACAAACGGAATTAAACTAAAGCCTGCTATTGTCTCAGGTTTATTGAAAAACTCAGACTGTTCATCAAATTCTGATTCCCTTACATCAGTATCTACGGTGGAGGAGAGCGTTATTACCGTTCTTGTAGTTGATGTTGTCACCGTGTTTGTTATGGAGGGCAGCGTTGTTGTAGTTGGTGTTGTCGATGTGGTTGTTGTGGAGGACAGCGTTGTTGTAGTTGGTGTTGTCGCTGTGGTTGTTGTGGAGGACAGCGTTGTTGTAGTTGGTGTTGTCGCTGTGGTTGTTGTGGAGGACAGCGTTGTTGTAGTTGGTGTTGTCGCTGTGGTTGTTGTGGAGGACAGCGTTGTTGCAGTTGGTGTTGTCGATGTGGTTGTTGTGGAGGACAGCGTTGTTGTAGTTGGTGTTGTCGCTGTGGTTGTTGTGGAGGACAACGTTGTTGTAGTTGGTGTTGTCGCTGTGGTTGATGTGGAGGACAGCGTTGTTGTAGTTGGTGTTGTCGATGTGGTTGTTGTGGAGGACAGCGTTGTTGTAGTTGGTGTTGTCGCTGTGGTTGTTGTGGAGGACAACGTTGTTGTAGTTGGTGTTGTCGCTGTGGTTGATGTGGAGGACAGCGTTGTTGCAGTTGGTGTTGTTGCTGTAGTTGTTGCGGAGGACAGCGTCGTTGTAGTTGGTGTTGTCGCTGTGGTTGATGTGGAGGACAGCGTTGTTGCAGTTGGTGTTGTTGCTGTAGTTGTTGCGGAGGACAGCGTCGTTGTAGTTGGTGTTGTCGCTGTGGTTGATGTGGAGGACAGCGTTGTTGTAGTTGGTGTTGTCGCTGTGGTTGATGTGGAGGACAGCGTTGTTGTAGTTGGTGTTGTCGCTGCGGTTGTTGTAGAGAACAGCGTTGTTGTAGTTGGTGTTGTCGCTGTGGTTGTCTTGGAAGATAGCGTTGTTGTGGTTGCTGTGGTTGTTGTAGAGTAAGGCATTGTTGTAGTAGGTGTTGTCGCTGTGGTTTCTGTGGAAGAACGCGTTGTTGTAGTTGGTGTGGTCGCTGTGATTGTTGTGGAGGACAACGTTGTTGCAGTTGGTGTTGTCGCTGTGGTTGTTGTGGAGGACAGCGTTGTTGTAGTTGGTGTTGTCGCTGTGGTTGTTGTGGAGGACAGCGTTGTTGTAGTTGGTGTTGTCGCTGTGGAGGACAGCGTCGTTGTAGTTGGTGTTGTCGCTGTAGTTGTTGTAGAGAACAGCGTTGTTGTAGTTGGTGTTGTCGCTGTGGTTGTCTTGGAAGATAGCGTTGTTGTAGTTGGTGCGGTTGTTGCGGATGATAGCGTTGTTGTAGTTGGTGTGGTCGCTGTGGTCGTTGTGGAGGATGGTGTTGTTGTAGAAGGTGTTGTTGCTGTTGAGGATGGCGTTGATGTTAGTGTTGACGCTCTGGTTGTTGTGGTGGGCAGCGTTGTTGTAGCTGGAGTTGTCATGGAAGATGGCGTTGTTGTAGTTGGTGTGGTTGTTGTGAAGGATGGCGTTGTTGTAGTTAATGTTGTCATGGGCAGCGTTGTTGTAGTTGGTGTTGTTGCTGTGGTTGTTGCGGAGGTTGTCGCTGTAGTTGTTGTAGAGAACAGCGTTGTTGTAGTTGGTGTTGTCGCTGTGGTTGTCTTGGAAGATAGCGTTGTTGTGGTTGCTGTGGTTGTTGTGGAGTAAGGCATTGTTGTAGTAGGTGTTGTCGCTGTGGTTTCTGTGGAAGAACGCGTTGTTGTAGTTGGTGTGGTCGCTGTGATTGTTGTGGAGGACAACGTTGTTGCAGTTGGTGTTGTCGCTGTGGTTGTTGTGGAGGACAGCGTTGTTGTATTTGGTGTTGTCGCTGTGGTTGTTGTGGAGGACATCGTTGTTGCAGTTGGTGTTGTTGCTGTAGTTGTTGCGGAGGACGGTGTTGTTGTATTTGGAGTTGTCGCTGTGGTTGTTGTGGAGGACAGCGTTGTTGTAGTAGGTGTTGTCGCTGTGGTTTCTGTGGAAGAACGCGTTGTTGTAGTTGGTGTTGTCGCTGTGGTTGTTGTGGAGGACAACGTTGTTGCAGTTGGTCTTGTCGCTGTGGTTGTTGTGGAGGACAGCGTTGTTGTAGTTGGTGTTGTCGATGTGGTTGTTGTGGAGGACAGCGTTGTTGTAGTTGGTGTTGTCGCTGTGGTTGTTGTGGAGGACAGCGTTGTAGTAGTTGGTGTTGTCGCTGTGGTTGTTGTGGAGAACAACGTTGTTGCAGTTGGTGTTGTTGCTGTAGTTGTTGCGGAGGACAGTGCTGTTGTATTTGGAGTTGTCGCTGCGGTAGTTGCGGAGGACAGTGTTGTTGTAGCCTGTTTGGTCGTTGTGAAAGATAGCGTTGTTGTAGTTGGTGCTGTTGTTGTGGTTGATGTGGAAGACAGCATTTTTGTAGTTGGTGTGGTTGTTGTGGTTGTTGTGGCGGGCAGCGTTGTTGTAGTTGGTGTTGTCGCTGTGGTTGATGTGGAAGACAGCATTTTTGTAGTTGGTGTTGTCGCTGTGGTTGTTGTGGAGCGCAGCGTTGTTGTAGTTGTTATTGATGAAACTCTTGCTGTAGTCGATGTTGTCGCTGTAGTTGTGTTTAGGGATAACGTTGTTGTGGATGGTGTTGGCGCCGTGGTTGTTGTTGAAGATAACGTTGTTGTGGACGATGTTGTCGCTGTGGTTGTTGCTGGGGCTATAGTTGTTATGGACGGTTCATTTGTTGTTGTTCTCGTTGTAGATAACGTTGCTGAAGTAGGTGTTATTCCAGCATACACACTTAAAGTCGCTGTAGCTGACAGTCCATTATCCGTACAAGTTATTGTTATCGTGAACGACTTTGGATCATTTAAACCAGTGTTTTTTACCAAAATATCGTTTTCTGGAAAATACAAATCAGACGTTAGCTTTTTTGTAAAACAAATTGAAACTTTAATTCAAACTTGAATTTCTGTTTGTTTTATCAATCATTTAAAACTGATTGGTATATTTTTACCAAATATAACTGATAGAGCATTTTTAATGTCACAAGGTGTTGCAGAAGGAACATATCAAAGCTAAAATTTATCTTAAACCATATCGGTTTTAACTACATATATTTTTCATAGGAAATCCATTTTGAAAATTTCTGTCGCACTGAAATTTCGAAATAAAAAAGATATTAATTATAAACATGCTATAAGTAATAGAAAGAGCATTGAAACTCGAAGGTAAACGATTTGTACGAGGGGGCGTAGCGAGGGGTATAAAGCGTTTACCCGAGAGTTTTAATGTTCTTTCTGTTTTGTATCATAGCCATCCATATATGATAGTTGTAGGCGTTCCATCCTTGCTTTACAAATGTGTGAAGCCCAGGTCAAATAAACCAATGCTAGAGCAGAAAATCAATAAAATACACTTCGCAGTCTACTGTTTCAGACACGCAGGCATACTTTCCTATCCAACAGTGCGGTAACTAGCGTGCCGGTATTAAATGCCTGCACACATTTAGTTACCGCACTCTGTACACAGAGTATACGAATTACCTGCACCAAATTTGTTAAGAAAAAACACCGAGCTATGATACAATGAAACCAACTGGACCTCCAACGTTTATTCTGATTACAATTATAATTTTCAAGAATAATAGTAAAGGTAAAATATGCAAAAAAATGCAGTCAAAATGGATGTCTAATGAAATATTGATTACAAACAAATATATAATAACAAGAGGGCCTGTATCGCTCACCTGACCTATTGACTAAAGATCATGAAGATTAACATTCGACCAAGTTTCATTAAGATAGGGTCATAAATGTGGTCTCTAAAGTGTTAACTAGCTTTTACTTTGATTTGACCTGGTTTTTGACCCCATATGACCAAGATTCGAACTTGACCTTAAGATCATCAAGATTAATATTCTGACTAAGTTTATGAAGATACAGTCATAAATGTGGCATCTAGAGTGTTAACAAGCCTTTCATTGGATTTGACCAAGTGACCTAGTTTTTTACCCCGCCTGACCCTGATTTAAGCAGGACCTATATGTCATCAAGATCAACATTCTGACCAAGTTTCAATAAATTATGATCATAAACGTGGCCTCTACAGTGTTAACTAGCTTTTCATTTGATTTGACATGGTGATCTAGTTTTTGATCCTAAATGACCTTGATTCAAACTGGACCTTGGGACCATCAAGATTAACATTCTGACCAAGATTCATGGAGATAAAGTCATACATACGGCCTCTACAGTGTTTCCTTTAATTTGACCTGGTGACCTAGTTTTTGACCCAAGATAACCTAATATCAAACACATCCAAGATTTTATTGAAGGTTACATTCTGACTAAGTTTCATTAAGATTGGATCAAAATTGTGACCTCTAGAATGATAACAAGCTTTTCCTTTGATTTGACCTGGTGACCTAGTTTTTGACCCAAGATAACCTAATATCAAACACATCCAAGATTTTATTGAGGGTAACATTCTGACCAAGCTTCATTAAGATTGGGCCAAAAGTGTGACCTCTAGAGTGATTACAAGCTTTTCCTTTGATTTGACCTGGTAACCTATTTTTGACACCCAGATGACCCAACATCGGATTCGCCCAAGATTTTATTTAGGGTAATATTCTGACCAAGTTTCAATAAGACTGGGCCAAAATTATGACCTCTAGCGAGTTAACAGTCAAATTGTTGACGACGAACAACTGACGGACGGACAACGGCGGACACAGGGCGATCACAAAAGCTCACCTTTGAGCACTTCGCGCTCAGGTGAGCTAAAAAGGTCCAGTTATCATATCTAAGATGTTTGTGTGTTTAAATTTCGTATGCTAAGATTAAAGATAAATTTTAGAGAAGTATTGTAAGTGCAAATACTTACGCACTATTAAAGTCTCTGTAGATGATGATGCAAAATCGATGTTACATATACTGCTAATCGCTGACGTGCTACACCCATTTGATATATCAAGGGTGTATAAAGCCTGAAATCCATTCTTCGCATTGACAGTATCAACAGAAATAGTCGAGGGAAGATTGTTGAAGACGGGTGCCTAAAAATAAATATGCACAAAAAGTAAGTCTTCACTTGAATTAATGCTGAATTTATTACATTCATATTTCAATATGGAGAACAGGTTTGTACTGGTACAGAATCCAGGAACACTGGTTAGGTTAACTGCCCGCCGTTACATGACTAAAATACTGTTGAAAAAACGGCGTTAAACCCAAAACAAACAAACAAACAAAATTTCAATATGCTTTTGTTAATAAGCGATTAGGCATGGGGCAAGTTGTATTTCAGGCTCTGTATAAATTCCATTTTGACGGACATAATTACCTACTGTAAAAGCTGAATTTTGTGAATGAATGCTGGGTACACTGGTGTCATTGTTTCTTGGAATAGAAATTGGATTGATCCACAATCTGGATGGAAAGCAATTGCATCCATACATAAAGGATATATAAGGCAGTATAATATTGAACTGTTGCTGAGCTTTCGCTCACCATTATCAAAATTAATTCAATTACGGATAAGGAGGAATTCAGTATATTGAAGGGTTTGGGACTATTAGTTTACAGAGGTAAACGAACTGGTAGCTGCATGACAAAAGACACAAGCAAAGGTGTTCATTTGGATAGTCTAACAAGTATTAAATTGGACAGAACAATTTACATGTATGAAAAAAGAAAAAGCAGAATTAAGTTATCACATGTAAACACAAGATCTGTTCGTGGAAAACCAGCATAATTGTTGCAACATGTTTCAGCGGAGGAAATTGATCTTTGTGTTAAAATAGCAACTCTGGTTTAGTCTGGTGGTGATGATGTTGTATAGGGAGAACTGAAACAGGGTGGCTATAGTTTTAATTATGTCCCTCGACCTGAGCGAAAATGTGATGGAATTGCCTTATTGTGTAGAGATACCTTATTTTGTCAAGAAATATTTCTGAAAATTTTCGTGGCTCACCTTTATTCTGGCTGCGGGAGTCCTAGGGCGGTGCACAATTTTTTCCCTGCCTTTATGGGAGCGTTTGTGTAATTGTGGGTCTAAAGCGGTGCCTTACTTGTTCATTTTTCTGTGTAATTTAGTTGGGTGTGGTTGTGTTTGATTTTGGTGCATGTGTGTCTGCGCTTTCGTGGTTTACGTTGCAGTGTGACTTATTAAGGAATGTAACATTCCCTTTGTATATTTATCTTTGTTCTTCTTTCTCTTTCAAATACCTCCCCACCCCCATCCCTATCATTTTACCACTTTTTCCCCCTCTATCTACATTTGACAAAAATTAATAATATGTACTTTTTAGATGTTTGAAGCAACCCGTCTGTAATATTTTTCTATTACAGCTTCTTGGCTTGGCAAATGCGTGGCTCTGAGGCTGTATTTACGTGTTTTTGGTACTCTGTGCTTCCGAGAAATGTATCCTTACCTATTATCTTTTGAGTCCTTTGAATAAACTGAGCGAAAAGATAACAGCAAACATTTTGTTTTCCTGATTATTGCTATTTATCGGCCACCATACCCTGAAAAACACCCTGTTACACAAGCAATGCTAATGAAAGAAATTACAGACCTATTATATAAAAGGTAAGGGTAGATAAAGAACAACTTTCACTTAGAACTGAACCGGTAGTGTAAATGGGAGATTTTAACCGCAGTTTGGGTAAGAATCAGATATCCATGCAAAACAAATTTTGCAATGTCTTGAAGTTTCTGGCTTTGTCGAAGAGTTAAAAGTCCAACATACAATATGGGTCATATTTTGGACTTGATTATTACTTAGAAAAAGAGCTAAATTTTCAAATGTAACGGAGCCTTTATCTGAGTATTTCATTTTCGACCATTGCTTTGTCAGTTGTTACGTACATGTAGAACACTGACGTCCCCAATTACTTATGAAATGTGTCAGAGGTATAAACTGGAAATCATTGATTTTAACTCAGTAATTTAGGTTTGAAGACCGTATACTGCTTAAGCGCTCATGAACAGTTTCAATCAAACCAAGTCTGTAAATTTCACTGTTTGCATTGTTACAGTCTATATATTTTAACCTACGATGCCTCTTGCATTGATAAATGCAAATAGTGGTTTCACACGTTATTAACTGTGTGCTTCTTCAAACCTGAATTTGGACCCTTGATTTAACTCAAATGTACATATGTAGAAGGAAATTATAAAGGAAAGTATAAAAAAAATGAAGGTAAGAACGTTGCGTTTCTAGATGTACTGAGCATAGATCGATATATGGTATTTAATGTTTCTTTTATATTCGCTGTGAGTGCCCCTGACACGGAACTGTTACCGTCAAACAGACATAGATATATGGTATTTACCGTTTCTATAATGTTCGCTGTAAGTGTCCCTGACACGGAATTGGAGCTTAGATCTGTGGCTGTAAAATGGAGTATCTCTTGATTTCCAACTGTTAGACATGACTTTACCAGCAACAGCTCTACAAGACAAAAAAAAAACATAGACCTTTTTTTTTCTTCCATAACTATAATACCGGCATGATATGTGTCGCGCCATGAGATTTTTGGCCCAAATGCGGCGTTACGTCATTCGAGAAAAACCCGATTAAAGTTACGTCACAAAAATGAGTGGAGTTCAACACGTTTTCGCGTCAATTAATGCATTTTATCAATTAACACTATACTATTGGGACGATAAATGAATGAAGAGACAAACGTCATTTACCAAGCAGGTATTGTAACAGTTCCGTGTTTTGACATTTCGTTTCATTATCAAATAATTGACAATTTATCGCCCTTTGTATCAACACGCCATTTGTAAACATGAAAGGTCGTGTGAAAGGAAATTTTTAAACAGTAATTTGACGATTGATTTAAAAGGGATAATGAATGTCATTGAGCGATTTACTGGTAAGTAGTAATATTTACACAATATGTAGAGTTTTAAAATATTAATTAAATCCATATTGACCGTTTTGTCCTTCGAAAATATCCCGGAATTGTCATCTGGGCTTTAATTCTAGCTAAAAATATTCAGTTCAGAGATGTTTATTTGCTGTTACGGATCTCTGATGGTAATGGGAAATAATCAGAAAATTAAAACAGCGTCAGTTAAATTATGTCAGCCAGAACACCCGCAGTTATTCAAAAAAGGAAAATCACCCCCTCCCGGAAACATTTTACCCCCCTTCTCCATTCCACAACTGGGTTACCTCAAATCACCCCCCTTCCCATCGACTTCCTCCAAATACCTCCCTTCTCTTTCCCACCCATTGTCATATGAAATACACCCTTCCTCAGCTTGAGAACTGCTTCCACACTACATTTATAAACTAAATACACCCCCTCTCCCCCTTCCTACGTTCCTTTTAACTGTAAATTACCCCCCTCCTATATCCTCCAAATAAGGGGGGGGGGGGGGGGGGGGGCATTCATGAAGCTTACTTTTTTCCACAACAGTTTTCACTCTTATTTCTGATTTGGATTCCTAACCACTACATAATGTTCTTTACAAGTTACAAACAACTTCTACACATTAAATGAATATTTTTTAAACTTTAAAGACATTTTTGTTAAGAAAGTCATGCTTTTGATTGAAACATATTACACTCATAGTATAAATCTTTGTGTTCTGTGTCCTGAGGTAACTAGCTAGGCCATCTTTATCTCACATTTCAGCTTTTTTTTAAAGTATTTTTTAATTTTACAGATCAACTATTGATGAACTACTGAGAAACATCTGGCATATTGCTATGACCTTAAACAAAAAAAGGAATTCTCAAGGCATGCCTACATACCACATGTTGGAAGAGTTTGTGGGTTTGTAATTTTCTGCATTTTTGCAGTTTTTCTATTGTAAGAAAGATAAATACATCTTAAGAATATATACAAAAAATAAATTCCTCTTAAAATAAGTACAAGTAGATTTATCTAAGTTAAATAAATCTTAAAATATCATACACATAAATGACCTGATTGTATTAATAGCATTTTGAAAGAAATCATTACTAGTCTAATAGATTCATTCAACAAACATATCTAGCATAAAAAGAGGAGAGTGGGGAAATATGCATAATGATTGAATATCATCATACATGTATTTTCCTAAGAAACTGTTGCAGTATTTGAGTATTCATTTAGTTAGACTGAATGAATTAATTCTTTTAAGTGTATGTCTACTAGTATGTCAGAAGATTAGCTAGTTTTTTGTATTCTTGAAAATTATGAAATTGATGGATGGATGGATACTTAGTAGTCATGCTTTTATGTAGATTACACAAAAAGACACTTTTATTTTTAAAAAATGCTTCACAGTATTCTATTCTATAACTTTCTACTTAAAGGTACTAATGTATTTTTGTTTTGCAGAATGGCTGAAGGAAGAAAGAATTTCCAGCCAGAAAAAAAAGAATTCTTTATGAATTTGTGAATGGAAATGAAACCCAAGGAACTAATATATTTGCTTACCATCCAGTTGAAAATATGCCAATGGAATAAAGTGCAACTGTCAAAGAAGTGCACAAAATAAGGTCATGTTTTCTGCAAAAGTTCACCAAGCTGATTCAAACTACAAATGGGAGTCAAGAAAAAAGTAAAACTAACTGAACTGCCACAGTTCAACTGTGAGAAATGTTTGGTAAAAGTATGTTTTGTTGTCAGAACAGCAGTGAAGTGGTTAGAGTAAAACTGTCTTCATTGTTTAAGCAATACAGATTTTTTTTAAAAAAACATACTCCATGCATAATATATCTTGAGTGCTCTTTTTTATTTAAATAATCATACAGTTTCAAGAAATTTGACAATAAATGCTATCTTTAATTTTATAAGAAAATAGTGCATTGTTGCCATGGTATTAAACATTAATCTGACAATAAATTATTGTAAAATATCTTTCATGTTTATATGTTCTATTTGTTAAAAAAAATAATGAAAGGTCATATTCTTTTCAAAGTAGTAACTGCATCAACAAAACATTTAGTTTTCTTTGAATCTGCCTTAAACTAGCAAGAGTTGTGTCGTGTGTATCAGAAAATTATGTATATCCCAAACAGTGTCACATCAATTTACATGAAATGAGGTTTTCTTACTTTTAAATATGAAATTAGACAGCTTTCAATGTATATATTATTTTGAAAAACACTTTAACATATTCAATTATTTCAAGAACTTGATAGCAATGGTACTTTTGGTAAGAAAATACATCATGGTTGCTATGGTAACGAGTCACTGATCAGTGTGACATCTGTACTACTACTTTAAGCAAAATCAGTTTTAATATTTCTAATAATTATATCTTTTTGCCTGATTTTCTGTCTAACAGTTACAAAGAAATATGTCAATGTGTCAAGTGTTCTAACAACAAGGTTAATTTGTCATAGTTTTGTCATGTTATCTAACCCGTAATCCAGTAAATCTAATTTTGTACAAAAGAAAGCCATATTAAGATTTTTGCAAAAAAAAAAATGTTATCTTTAAACTCTGTCTGTACACTGAAAAATGTTGACGGTATATTAACTTCACTTTTTTGATGTAAATTTTGCCTGGATTTATCAAGGAACTATTCAAATTGGATTTAACAACTGTGTTGCCATGGAAACGATTTTAAGGGGAAAATAATATGTGCTTATATAAAAAAAATGAAACAGAAATAAATAAATTTAATTAACTGTATGTTATGTTTGATATTTCATTATGTATTTTTTTTTTCATATTATTTTAAGAAGGAGTCTGAATAAAGATATTCTGCCTCTATTTTGATACAGTTAGACGAAAATATGGTGTCCGAAAGGCGGTATTTTCTCCATAACAACGGCTGATTTCTGTTGTCTAATAGCAGATTTTTACTTGGAACATGACAATCTGTCAGATTACCTGAAAACCCCATTTTCGACCAAAATCGCATTTGGGCCAAAAATCTCATGGCCTGACACATATATTAAATACTATGAAAAATAGAAATGAAAACAAAATTCAAACATATGATCCAACAATGGATTAAAATATGGCGACTTTTATTTGGTTCTCGCCATATAGTTCTTGAATACCAATGATAGTTATATGTTCGTTTGCCTGTCCGTATGTCTGTCATCACGGTAAGAAAGTCCTTCGCGCTCTGCTAACTACCAGTTACTTAATGCTAAAATCCACATAACATATGCTATATGCCATATGCCATATACCTGATGCTAAATGACAATGCAAAATGCCAAATAGCTAATCCTTATCGCCAAATGAAAAATGCTTACCCTAAAATTCTTCTACAATGATCTGTTGTCTGAAACTATTGCACTCAGTATAAGCGTATAGCGAAAAGCATTGCTAGGTAGCATTACACCTCAAAATGGTAGCAACGCGTTTTAGTAGTCACTACCAAAATTCGGCCAAGTTTTGGTAGCAACAAAATGCGTTGCAAGGGTACATTTAATGTGTTATG
The DNA here is from genome assembly GCF_021730395.1 of Mercenaria mercenaria. Lineage (NCBI taxonomy): Eukaryota > Metazoa > Mollusca > Bivalvia > Venerida > Veneridae > Mercenaria > Mercenaria mercenaria. The sequence continues at coordinate 58,433,248 of NC_069372.1, forward strand.
GATCATGGAATGAAACGTATTTTGGTAGGTTTTTTTCTACAACAGCTCATTTTTACATTATGCACAAAAGAAGGATAAAAGGAGGAAATCTCTCCTGTAAAAAAGTGGAGGAGAGAGTTCGGAGTTCCCTTCCCAAGATATAGTTTTTGTATAAAAACAACTAAAATTTAGATTCCTGAGAGTGTAAAAGGGGTTATATTCAGATTTTTATTTTTGGTGTATACATGCGTGTGGTATTTTAGGGTCCTCCCCGAACAATGCATGGAAATGGTGGCTTCTGTGTTTAGATGGGTAAGAAATAGGCCTACTTGACAGTATCTAGGGCCGTTATATTTTCAAGATCAAGGTCGGATGAGCGACTAAATTTCATGTTACTCCTTTTTTTCGGCTATACAGAACGACGGTCGTTCATCAAATGATGAATATTGTCTTCCGTGCAGGGTACGATTGATTCTGCCTTTGCGACCAGTGCAGATAATGATCAGTCTGCAAATCCGTGAGTCTGACCAATATATGCACTGTGTACATTTTTGGGAAAAGCATTTAATGGTACTCGAGAAATTTAGCATGGTAAATGTTAAAGCGAATATGTTTTAACAAGACTGGGTTTCTTCCTGTTCTTCCTGTTTCAAGAAAGTAAGACCTAGCAATACTTAACAGAGAGACCTTTGATTTATGACTCTGGGTAATTGCAAAATATACTTATAATGCGTTGTTTTAATTCAAGTCTTTGACTTCACTGTCTTTGTTATATACATAGGATCAGTTTTACATTACAGAGGACCATATGTTAGATTTATCCTCTTTAAAATAGTTGTTATTATTATTATCATCATTATCATTATTGTAAATAAAATTTCCTAATATTTAAATGCTACAAAATTAGAATGTGCTCCAAGATCTGGAAAGTAATCCGAAATAAATAGTTTTTACAAGAATAAGGCTTTACCATGTAAATCACTTTCGAAAGCGTCGAGTTGTTTTTATTAGTTTGAATGTTGGTGATAGCCTCCTTAACTATGACATTATCAAATAGGGAACACTGTTCATTTGAAAAATAGTTCTATTACGTTTTTCAAGAGCTCTTCGCTCTAGTTATGTTCAACATGTATCTGTTAAAAATGAAAGGCACGCCCGCTTAGCTCAGTAGGTAGAGCGTTGGTCTACGGATCGCGGGGTTGTGAGTTCGATCCTCGGGCGGGGCGTATGTTCTCCGTGACTATTTAATAAACGACAATGTGTTTGAAATTATTAGTCCTCCACGTCCGATTCATGTGGGGAAGTTGACAGCTACTTGCGGAGAACAGGTTTGTACTAGTTTAGAATCCGGGAACACTGATCAGGTTAACTGCCCGCCATTACATGACTGAAATACTGTCGAAAAATTGGCGTTAAACTCAAAACAAACAAAAACAAGGAATAAGATCGTTTCAGCCATTTGATATTTACCTGTAGTTGCAGACTTTTAAAACTACTTACTGTCATTGGAAGAATCTATTTCAAAAAAGCTTGAGCTTGTTGTCATGGATACAAGAACACTTGAGTCGTCGTTCGTTAGAAAGGTAAAGGCCACATCTCCTACGCTGAGACTGCTGCTTACGTCAAGACTTGCATCAAGGTTAAGGAACGACACACTTGAGGTCACTGACAAAAGAACATGATATATTTATTTTATAAAATGCTTTATGTTAGGGCTGGGACGATTTATAAATTTTGAAATCGGTTAATCATTTGTATGAAATCGAATCGAAGCGGTTAATCGTCCGCCATATTCAAAATGCCTGTTTTCTTTCCTGACGACCGTATCAAGGTACTTCAATCAGCTGACTTCATCAGGAACTTACGGACTTTATCGCTTGCAATCAGTATGATAATTAATAAGTCATATTTTAGAGTACTGTTTTTAGATATATCTGAGGCAAATCTGAGACCATTAATTATGTTCAAGTTAATGTCTTTTAGAGGAAATATATTGCGGGTCTATCATAAAGTACGTGATGGCCAAAGAAATATATAGTACAATTCGTGATGTTTATTGTTTGAAAGCGATTAGCGGTTTTGCAAAATTGAAACCGGGTTTACATAGTAATCGAATCGGATCCGATTAACCGAGTAATCGTCCCAGTCCTACTTTATGCGTTAAGCAGTGGTAATTAAAACGTGAAACAAGATAATCTATAAGTGTTTAACAATCAAAAGCGTTTAGCATGCTGTAATAAATTGATGCAAAATAGAAGAAATTTGTCCTCCTATCATAACATACTCATACAATTCAAAAACTTTAACCTATATTAAAATTTCACATTTTACGCACGTTACTGGCAATGTTTGTTTTTTTCTTTCGAATGATATTGTGGTGTACATTTGGAGGCATGGTCCTGTAAAGAAATTACTCGCGTATATGTATATAGTTTTAAACTTGGTTAATTATAGGGTCAAATTTGAATATGAAAGTCAACAGTTGGGTCCGAAGTCGATTGTCAGGACGCGAAGTGGAAAAGTGGGTCTTTTGGCACCCAGCTGTTTTTTATCACTTCACCAATGGTCTAGGGGTACCCCTCTGCAAATAGCCTAATGTTTTGGGAACCGCTTAGTGGGTCTCTGCGATTATAACTGATTAGTGGGTCAAAAAATTATATAAAATTTATGTAGGGATCCATTATTTAACCAAATATGAGTATATATATCCGAGCGAACCGCATCTAAACAATAGAGAATCGACTACACAATGATTCATTCAAGACAAAAACGATGTTTGTAATATTTCATTTATATTATATCCAAGAACTTTTATGTACATTTGTGACGACAACTTCCAAATATTTGCCTGTTTTCTGTTGGTTTCTGTTGTTTCAAACAATGAGAGTCTTATTATATAATTCTCATTGGTAACAGAACTACATTTGAACGCGAGAAAATATGATTAATGAATATTCGTACTTTGTTTTCAAAATATGCATCAATAAATATACAAAGGTATATAATTACCTGTAAACGTAAAGAAATGAGCCTCTCCGCATTCAAATGTAAAAGAAATCTAAACAATGCAAAGAATTATTGAACGGTTTCCAATATTAACACTGTGATGTCATGACTTGACCTGTTACGTTGCCAAAGGTACTTAACGTTGCGCGGGTAAAACGTATAATTTAATAAAAACAATTAAAAGAAAATTTGCTTCTTTTACATGATTATGAGATCGAAATATCTTTCATTTAGGAATAGCAGATTTTTAAATGTCCACTCATGACTGTATCACTCGAAAAGTATTTTATCTAATGTCCACCCGGCAGAAGATATTTCTGTTATACACAGAAACAAACAAATATCCATAAGTGTACTCATAGGTTTCATCATAAAACTGCCCATAGCGATAATTATTTCGTAAACAAAACAAGTGTTCGTACATATATGTGTAAGCGCGCGCTTATAATTTGTACAAAATGTTTACATAATTTGTATAAGCACGTGCTCATAATTTGTTTAAGAACGTGTTGATAATTGCTACAAAAATGTGTTCAGACTTTGTATAAGCGCATAATTTTTAATTTGCATAAGCCTCTGTTCATATGTTTGTGTAAGAACGTGTTCACTGTTTGTACAAACATGTGTTGATAATTCGTAAAAGCACATGTTTATAATGTGTATACGCTCATGTTTATGTTTTGTATATATAAAGCGTCACATCGAGTACATATGAATCAATTTTTACAATTTTTACTGCAATAAATCAATTTTGAAATGAGTAAATTAGTTTCCATAAATACACGTAACTAAATAAAAGACAACTAGTAATCACCAAATTGCATACATGTATTGTCTTACCATGTTTAATCGCCAATAAGTTTAAAACAATTAACAGAATATGAGTGTTAAGATTTATCCTGTCTAATTTAATATTTCCTTTGGCTAACATTTTTATCCAATATTCGTCATGTGGGTTATGTTATATATTTCCAAAAGATGTTTAACTGAAAGGTTGTTTACTAATTTGGAGGCTCTTACATATGGTCCAATAAAATACGCTTATGATTACTTTAACTAATAAGTAGTCTGATTTTAAACCATATTTCAATCTTTGAAAGAGATCATTTATTAACATTGTGTTGGCAGTAATATCAGTTTCACACATGCTTAGCCTGTTCCGTTAATCATAATCGTTAGCATCGGGTCGGCTTAAATTCATAATAAATATTCGTTGATCTCACTTTCAAGATGAAATTGTACTGGAATATAAGTGTTAATGAAAAAAATGATGCCTTGATTTCCCAAACGCCCTTATCATAACCACAGATTAACAACAAAATTCAAACTTGCTCCTACAAATACTCACACTAACATTAAAATGTAAACGTAGTCATGCAGTGCTCACCAATAAAGACCACAAAGTAATTTTAATTAAAAACATTTAATGAAATTTTTTACTAAAACCAAAACAATGACTCGATAAGATATAAAAACACCTTCTAAAAAGTCCCCTCAAGCCACACCTCAAGTGAATGTATGGATGTGAATAGTATTGATATATACACATAATAGATAATCAAACGAAAACGAGTGAGGTTAAAGAAACAAAGAAAGGAACATAGTGGGCGTAATGAACGATAATGATCAGCAAAATACAACTGGATGTTTAAACCTGAACCTTACTCTTAATACCCACACTGTTCCAACCTTAAAGGAAGTGGAAATAAAAATATTGACCACCAAGTGGATCCCTAACACACGTACTTGTAAGGAGGATGACATATGTAAACACACATATATATACAGAAGACATAAAGAGGCATAAACTCGTGTGCTTAAAGTCTTTACAGAAGGCAAATCAACAAAAGAAACACCATTAACAGCCCAACGACACATTGCAAAAGATTTTAGCACCAGTGAGCTTTATGAACTCCCTGTTCTGGAGTCAAAGGAAGGCGTAGCGTCAAACTTTAAAAGGACATAACACTTAACATGAGGTCTGTCTCAATATAGCAAATTTGGTGTATTTTACCAAATTGTATTTTGTTTGTATTTTGACACACTTCGGCCATAACATAGAAAATACCGAAAAGTTATATGGAAAATACGTAATTAAAACGGGAAATGTCAGTTGTTTTTGCTAGTCCAATACCTTTATTTGTAAATGAAATTCATAAGATGAACACGTTTCTTTTTTTTCTGTTTTAATTGTTTGCTTTTTTATTTATTTATTTTTTTCAATTGTTATTTGTATGTGTTTATGGTTTGGTTTGGTTTGGTTTTGTCTTGCTGTGTCGCTGTTGTTGGCTTTAAACGTCACCTTCAACAACTAGAAATCAGATATGACGCTTTTACAGCTTTTAATGGTAAGGGAAGAGCCTCAGTAAATGACAACATCTCTCCACAGACATTTTTATTCCCACTAATCGAAGTTTTTAAGTACGTTAACCTCTTCAGAGCAACTATCTCTCCACAGACATTTTTATTTTCACTATTTAATATTCTTAAGTAGACTAACCTCTTCAGAGCAGCAACCTCTGTAAGATAAACATATTTAGTCTGTACTGTTAAGTTCGCTCTACAGAGGCTTATATTAAGCAGATCTAAAGCCTCATTCACTTCGCTTCATTTTCTATCCGCAAAATATATCACTTGTTCCATGACCAACATAATTTCTTCATTAAAATCATTTGAAATGCAATGTATTCAATTTATTATTGAATGAATAGCGGATATATAACTACCTGTCTAGTACCTTTTAGATTAATTTGTTTTGAAAGTCTGCAATAGTTTAAACAGATTTGAATTGTCTTGAGTGTTTAAACTAGTCCACATCAAATATACTTTGGTCATGAATTAGCGTCATTTAGAATGTAGACCAAAATTTGAATTTAGAATGTAGAGCAAAATTACAATGAACTTGATTTTTGTTTTTGATTTGTATTGATGATGAGAACAACCCTTCAGTAAATTAAATGTAAAAAACGTTGAATAGGCAGTCGCATTAATAATATGTCTGATATGAAAATAAATAAACCTTGCATGCCATCAGAAAACTAGGACCGAATTTAAAAACACCTAATAAACGGTGGGTGTTTAGAAAAATAAAATGCTTGCTTTTTGTTTGTGGCACAGAATGAACTGTATTAGGTGAAGGACTTATTTAGCCCTGTTGTAATAATTAAAACTTCGCGCGGTATTGAATATATAGAATGCAGGACAAATTCCCCCGATCAAAGTCGGACCTTTGAATTTTGTTGAATAAAACGAAGATGAACACAAATGAAAAATAAAATCACATTTCAGATGAAGATTATGAAGTAAACGGAATGAAGTGAAATTTTGGATATAACTGGAAAACAATGAAAGGGGGTTTTGTCCGCCTTGGCCGAATTGCGTAAGCCAGATTTGTCCTAAGGGATTCGTCCGTATTCTAATTATATATATATAACGGCATTAGATATTATTTTCATTAGATTTGAATCACAACTTAATTCTACCCTTGACAAGTGTAAAATTAATTTCATGTAAAAAAATTTCCCCAAAATATGTAATTATTATTTTATTTATCATTATGATACTTCCCGTCGGTAGCATATTCGGCAAATGTTCTATGCTTAGTCCCGACAAGGTATTTTTCCTGGATGTGCAAGCGGCAACAAATCTCTTGGAGTAGAAGTCGGGGTCGTTCAAATTGTTCAGATATATCAAGTAGTTTTCAGTCATATTACTATCCAAGATATACTCCTGTGTAAAACTGTGGCTCGTAGTAGTTAAAAACAAACATACTACCTAACAAATTAATATTTTAGTATTATTTTAAAATTACAAAATTATAATTTTGTTTGTTTACACGCTGAATAGTTTACTGATAAGTCAACAAAGGAGAACCAAAATGATATATTTGATATCGTAACGTCTTTTACGAGGAGGGCTTACACGTCCAATGGAATATTTTAGGAGTGCGCACACATTTAATGAAAAGTTGCGCTCCTATGAATCAATTCATGTGCCGTTTACGTTTGACGTCGCTGTGGTATATAATTTTGCTTCCGAAATATCTTCTATATAAAATAGTAATAAAATATGGCAACACTAAATTCCCGGCGCATATGCCACATAAAATGTGACATGACGTCAATATTACCGTGGTAAAATGAAAAACATTATTTTAAATGTTTGTTCGCTCGCGTATGGCAACTTTATGGAGCCGGGGAATGGAGCGCCACTTGTATCATGAACTATCCTTAAACTAAAATGTAAAGCCACTCTTCTGTGAGAATCACTCATATGAGTATCCGGTGGCAGTTATAAATATGCTTAAAAATTAATAAAATGGTAGTCTAATGTATTCATGTTTAAAAAAAAATGATTTTTAGAGTTGAATTTTTATATGAGTTTTTGCGTCAACTGTTTCAATTCAAAGTAAAATATTCCACAAATTTTTTGTCGCCTTGTTTTTGGCATGTCATCTTTTATTCAGATTGAATTAACGTAAGTTCTGTCAATTTCTCAGAAAGTAAAACTTTTTCTCAGTTCTCTAAAAAAAGACACAATGATTCATATATTTTTTGATGATAAAAAATTTATTAATCATCGTTATCTAATTTAAATTTTTATTACATATTAAACATTTGAAGTCAGCGATGTTTGCATTATGGTAATGAAGAATTAATGAAATCACAAATACATTGCATTGTGTTTCTTTTATGTAATATATATTCAGTTTATGAAACTGTACTAGAAAATCGACATATACGGAAAATGTGAATAACTGCTTCCCGAAACAAACCAATAAAAGTCCTTGAGACAATGAAACAAAATCGTCAAAATACACGCAATAATGTGAAAAATTACTGGAAAAAAATAATAAAATGATATATACAGCAACATTAATATAGTCCCATATACAAGTATATAGGGTTTACCACAAAACACAACAGAATTGTTTTATTTTATAAGGCATTTTTTATAGTTTGCCTCATCCTACGAACATGACGCCTTGTTGCTGTTTACTGATTGAATATTGGAGCCGCACCATGAGAAAACCAACATAGTGCATTTGCTGCCAGCGTGGATTAAGACCAGTCTGCGCATCAACGCAGGCTGGTCAGAATCCATGCTGTTCGCTTTCAAAGTCTACTGCAATTAGAGAAACCGATAGCGAACAGCATGGATCCTGACCGGACTGCGCGGATGCGCAGGCTGGTCACGCTGGTCGCAAATGCACTATGTTAGTTTTCTCATGACACGGCTCATTTATTGATGAGCTATTTCTCTGCGTTCAATTGTTTATGATAAAAGGCAACTGGGTTCTATTAAAGCTGAACATTGATCATATTCTTTTACTGACAAAGTCTTAAAAAGTGAAAAAAGTATTATACATATTACTTTTCAATTAACAGTATCTAGTAACTTCAAGCTCAATGTATGGTCTGGTTTTTTGTAACATTATATTAGTGATAATACTCAAGTACGGCTTCCAGTGTTTACATAAGTCCAAATCAAATATACTTGGGTCATAATTTAACTTTAAAAACATTTAATACGAATACGCTTTATTTGATTTTGTTTTTGATCTGTATTCACGACATAAACGGCTCTTCAGTAAATTGAAATGTAAAGTCGTTAAATAAGCTGTGTAATTAATTATGTATTTTGTATAGAATCGAATCATGACATCAAAACTCTTGCAGCGAATGAAGAACAAACGAACAAATTATTTTTTAAAGATGTCTACAATTCAGTTTATATGACAAGAAGAGGTAGTTTCACAACGTGGTAAGGGTGAAGGATCAAACAATTAAGTATTTTTATACACTGTGAACTTGAAAAACATTAGTTTCAAAGGCAAATACGAGCAGAAAATGCATAGGGTACCGCACTCAATTTTCTTTCCGAAGCATTTTCTTGACCCACTATTTTAGCATTTCTGAAAATGAGTAAAATTGAAAAAAAAAATGGATGTACTTTATGAAACATGTAATATCCCACTTACGTTATAGAGGTTTCAACTACGAATACAAGATATTAACAGTATCACATAAAGAAAAATGTCACTAACAAAATCAATCTCTTTCATGTTGGCAAATTGACCCCACCCATTTCAATGGGAATCTAAAAATGTTCTGATGTTAAGCCATAGTTTGCCAACATTATCTAAGACATAATTAATAGCGAAAGAGTGTTTTAATACTATTTATGCACAATGGGCGGATTTTGCCATAAATTGTTTCGATTCTAATATGCCCTTCATCTAAAACAGTATATAAAATATAGTAGAGATCTTTCTTTGTCGCAACAAAACTTTGATGCCACCGCCACCGTAACGTCATTCTAGCGTAAAAGTGTGTTGACAGAGACAAGCATTTTAGAATACTTGTCTATGTACCTACACCTAGTATATTTTCACAAAATCTCAGATAACTCTATCTACTTCAGTATAGTTGTACACGCCCACAATTTAGGAACAATATAATAGAATAGACGCAAACATTGCCTCAAACATCTGCAGCTTTATTTTTAGGCTCATAATTAAACTACAAATAATGAAAGATGATTGTGATAGGTCCTCAAGACTTGGTCAGACAAAGTTTTAACAGCCCCTTACAGACTGCCAGTTTAAGAAAATTGTACACCTAAATAAATAAAATGATAAAAAATTTCCACCCTTTCTTCGTTAATGAAAAAACAATATCATGGTGTCTTCTGCTATTGAAATATACAAACTTTCGTTTTTACCTTTTTAACAGTATTCGTAAATTTTATTGATTTGTGCTTGAAGACTACTTGGGTCTGTTGTAAACAATCCTGAAGACTATTTGGGTCTGTATTAAACAATACGATATCATTAGGAAAAACAAAATCGGGTACATGTTTATTGCTCTCCTTTTTGACTAATATTAGGGCTATTCAAAAGAATATGTTCCAGTTTACAGACAAACGAAGTTCAGTGTTACAGCAAAGTAAAGAGCCACTGTAATTTTTAAGGTCACCTCTATTGTTTTAGAAAATTGCTGTTACAGTAATAGGATATATTTTTTTCGAACCATTATATAATCTTTAGTTTAAAGATATGAATAAAAATGTTATCCAGACCGTTAACCGTTGTTCGACTAGTTGTATCCAAACCGTTACACATGTTATAAATGTGACTTACACTTACTTCAGATCATTTTAAAAGATTAAACTACAATGACTTTGATATTTTTTTTATACTGAATAATTTATTAGAAAAAAACTGTAAACACATCAACTTTTACTGCGAAATACACACGCTTGCCAGTCTAGTTACCATATATTTGTTCTAGGTTCTTAAAATACTGAACTTTTTCATAGTCATTTAAATGTATAATATTGTTTGTTTTGCTGTGTTTGATGTTACACCGACACAATAATAGGTCGTATGGCGACTGGTGGAGGAAGATCTAAGGTGTCCCTGAAGGCATTATTTCATGCACGAGCGGGCACCTACGTATAACCATCGACATTCTGTAAACTCTGGTAACGGATATGTATCAGTGTACCACAAGTAAGCCAGATTGCTTCCTCACATGAAGGAATACTTTTAAGGTTATAACACACTAAATAGTTGTTGTTCTTTATTCTATATAAAATTGACCTATTTCCAATGACCGCAGCACACATCAGGACCCATTTTAAATTTCTGTAACTTACATTTTCTTGAAGAATATTGTCAATGCTAACTAAATATCAAAAGAAAAGTGGGGGTCATGTTTGATGCAAGAAAAATAATTTCAGTCAAACACACAAACTGCAAAATCAGCTAAAAAATGAGACCCCAAATTATACTGGTGGTGTATGATGTAAGTTACCATGAAAAATTTTGTCATGTTGTTATTTCATTATGAAAATGCTATCTACATGTCAAGCATAGATCTGTCATGTAATTTTAGCAAAAAAAATGCAAAAAAATAAGGAAAATAGCTCTACAGAGCAAAAAAACTGAGGACTATTTGTGTCCGCCATTATGCGACTACCATTTTTTTCACGCCATTTTTCTATTTAGTATGCCTATAAAGGTTATAACACACTAAATAGATCTTGTTCTTTATTCTATATAAAATTGACCTATTTCCAATGACCGCAGCACACATCAGGACCCATTTTAAATTTCTGTAACTTAAATTTTCTTGAAGAATATTGTCAGTGCTAACTGAAAATCAAAAGAAAAGTGGGGGTCATTTTGATGCAAGAATAAATTCAGTCAAACACACAAACTGCAAAATCAGCTGAAAAAAAATGAGACCACAAATTATACTGGTGGTGTATGATCTAAGTCTCCATGAAAAATTTTGTCATGTTGTTATTTCATTATGAAAATGCTACCTACATGTCAAGCATAGATCTGTCATGTGATTTTAGTAAAAAAAAAATGCAAAGAAAATAAGGAAAATAGCTCTACAGGGCAAAAAAAACTGAGGACTATTTGTGTCCGCCATTATGCGACTACCATTTTTTTCGCGCCATTTTTCTATTTAGTGTCTGTATGCCTTAACAGTTTTATGTATTGAATGCAGTTAAGGGCAATTCTCTTGTCAATTAAGTATATTTAATTTCTATTGATATACACTTCGTACAGGTTCATTGTACTCAACATAAATTGAATCGCGCACAAGGTCGTGTTACCCAACAGAACAGTCAACAAAAAATTGTATTGCAATCGGGTACAATTTCATGTTACTCAATAGAACATCTGGTTAAACTTGAATTCCAATCATAACAGCTTTTTTACTGCTTGCAACTTGCGGCTGTCCAAAGTATAAAAGCGTTCTGGCTCTGTAGACTCATATAGATTTTACACTTGACCTATACTCGGTTAAATTACTCTTTCGCAAAAAAGGGGGGAAAAACAACAGCAAAACCCGAAAAAACAACTGAACAATTGATAAGGTCTTGATTATATAAAATTAATCCGATTGAAAACTTTCTTCATTGATCGCCATTAATTAGTGATGGGACATCGGTTGGAAAACTCCAACCGATTATCGGTTGGAATCGGTTAGCAAACCGATGCGATGTATCGGAAAAATAATCGGTTGAATGTTATTTATTTTCTTACTTGTTTATTCAGATAGTCATGTCTTTAAAGTGACTGTTTTACTTAAAATTCATATGCTCTTTTGAAAAATAAAGAACTACCATTAATCAGATGTTTTAAAGCTGGTTCATGGTAAACAGAATCTTGTTTAGTAATGACTAATTAGTTGCAGACAGGGAAACAACAATAAATTGCAATCTGGTTTACATACATGTGTCATAGACTCATAGCTGTCATTTGTGACAGCTGACTGGTATATCTGTACCTGTAACATATCTAGCATACAGCAAGGATGTACAGATATTTCAGTCTTTCTCTGGCTGACAAAAATAGTGATTGTAGAAAATCATTAAATGAATTCAGTTATTTTTCGGTAATATTAATATTTTCATACAATGGTTACCGTAGCCTGACACTACTGAGTAGCACCATGTTCCAACTACTTGTTGCTATGGCATATAACAATGTCATGAAGCTGGGTAAAAATGATCAGATAAAAATCAGAGTTTAATCTGTTTCCATATGTACACTGGTCAGCGATACTGGGTAAACGGAATTTTGGCAGAAAAAAATCATGACAACTCGAAGACAACTGCAACTGCATAAAAACACCAAACTTCTTTCCATTGAAATTACGTTATGGACACGGAAATTTGACGGCATTAGTGTCCAGTTTCAACAGATAAATTCCATCTGGCAAACCGTTGTAAAATACGAAAATTTATCAAAGTTTCGCTAATTTTTTTGGCCCCACTTTTATCGACGCAATGGACGCCGCCATGTTAACAGCTGATCCTAACTGTAAGATGTTAAATCCATTTTCATTGGATAACTGAAACGAAATACTAACGTTTGATTGTCGGCATACTTCTGTTTTATCCGTTATGCATGCAGGTAGTCCATAGTTCGGATATTTCTAAGGTAAACATAAATTCTCACGCACCGTATCTCCCTTCGGAAACCTTCGTTCATACCCGTGTAGATTCGTACCCGCTATCGACTCTGAGAAAACATAATCGATTATCGGAATCGGTTGGACTTTTCTAGCCGTCAATCGATTATATCCGCTAATCGGCCCATCACTACCATTAATGCCATTCTATATTTAAATGCCCTGAACATCTTGGTAAAGTGACTGAAACCTGAAAATTACTATTACATGACTTTAAGAAACCGCCGGTCCATAGAGAATGCTTTTAGTCGGTTTATAGTTGAAACAAAAATTATGCGAAAGTCAAAATTCGAGAAATAGACTTATATTTTTTTCTTAATCTTTTAAAACACTTACAGAAAAAAACAAAAATCTATTGATTGGTACGCAGTTAAATCAATGTATACCATTACATGGATTAAATGTCTAAACGCCGATGCAAGTAAGAATACACCATTTTAGTATTATAAATGAGTCAAATCAGAAGAAACAACCAGTTACAAACTTTAAGTCTTTTTCGTGTATTTTTTCCGGCAATGACATTAACAATCAATGACAATACTAACGCTTAATTATACTGTAAATTACAAATTATACAAATGCATCAATCTTCCTTAAAAGAAATATCCAGGATTTGTAAAAGCTTCTTAATCAATTATGAATTAACACAACATCTAAATTAGAAGCAATAAACGACTTCAAAGTAGACTCGAGAGAATTCTGTCTTTATCAGATAATTGGTGGTGTTTAAAGAGGTGATATTATACTTGTCTTTGCTTTGAAACTGATGCACGCATCAGTACGTTGGAAACAATGAGCCGGATAAATATGGAATGTATGGTGTTTGAAATAATTGTTTTACTTCTACTTGGTTTTTGTCAAGGTGAGCATTTGTTTTTATTTACACGTGTTACTTATTAATAAGCAGAATTTGATTGTCTTTTGTTGCGGTCTAAATCTTTATTCTTAATATTTCATATCAACTTTAGGTCAGGTGACTCCATGTACGGTGTCGGCTCTCCCAGTGATAAATGTTTGGCAGTCAAGCACATATCAAGGGTAAGCTAATTTCCATTTTTTTCCTTTTTTATTTATCTTTTGGTCATTTGACCATGCTGCGAGAGTACCAACTTATCCCGAAGGAGTTTCCAGATTTGTAACAAGAAACAAACATACGTTAAGGTATTCTAGCAAAAACACGTAAAAAGGTTAACTGGTTCTTGCATAATACTACGTTTTTGCCTGGATCCGGGCATGCATTAATAGGAGAAAAATCACGAACAAACAAAACAATGTACATGCTGTTAATGCATGAGTGTTTTTAAGTGCTTCTTAAGTGACCATTATTAATTATTGTCAAGATAGACGTCTGGTATCTGCGCCCTTTCTTTGCATTAGAACCATTGTTTTTGTATTACAAAATATGCATTCCAATACAAAGGATCAGTTGATGTACTAGTTAACAACCCCAACAAACTGACATCTCTCATAAAGAGCGGACTTACTTGCTTCTTACGTGTGTTTGCTCATTTTCGAATTCGCTGTTAGGAAAAAGTTCTTCGATAACCTTGACTTCATTGAGGCATAAACACGCTAAATAGCTTGTCTTCTTTATTCTGTACAAAACTGTTTCAAATTTCAAGTGCCTGCTTCACACTAAGAACTCGCATGTTTAAATTGATGTGCTAACAGCACGTGCAATCCTTATTATCACATGTTAGCTCTCTGTTAAATAGACCTTTAACAATAATCGCAACAGTAACATGCTAGAATACTAATATTGCTTGTGTTAGCTTTAAAATTTTACCAGTCTTGCAAATAAATGATAAAAATGATCTTTAATGAAGGAAACGAACTTTGTTTAATACCATTTATAGATTTTATATAGTGGATATTGTCTATAAAATCCTATCCGATCTATGTATGGGAAATACCAATTTTATAAATTTGTAGCAATTATAGATCTTCTTTAAGTTACTTTTCATGAGATCATTGACAAAAATAACTAGCGGGATAGTTATTTTCATTGATATATACCAGACACTGTTATTCTTACTAGGCTTTATATCTCTGCAGGACTCTCATCCAACAGTTGATAGCGCTTTTCTTAGGGTATGACCCTTTTTCAGCCAATAACGGGGTTGATGGGAAGATCGGTTCAGATGATATTGCTGGGTCATGCGCACAATCAATACATGAACTTGGCCCGTGGTGGCAAGCTCGACTTGATGATAGTTACTATGTTACTTCTATAGTCATAACAGTGCCAGGGTCGTGTGATACATGTCGTAAGTACAATTGACTGACTTGTCAATAGAAGTTTAACAGCTTAGCGTCTTAATTTACGTCAAAATATTCTCATATCGGTTCTTGCGTAAAGCATTATTTATCGCAGAATATTATAATGTTTGACTTCCTTCCTTGTTGAACTGAGAGTGAGAGATAAACTGAATAATGTACTAAGAGTTATTTTGTTTTTAAACTATATGCATACGGCGTACAGTTCAACCACCAGATACTTAGAATAAAAACCTAACATAGCATATTATCAAATAATTATGTTTAGATCTATCCTTCTTTTATCATCCTGCTCAAGAACTTTGTCACAGAAAAGCCAAGACAAATTCTGTTTAAAAACTGTTTTGATTTCAGCATCGGATTTCATATTGGAAAATATTTTGATTGAGGTTGGTGAGGTATCTGAAAACTATGGTGATGCAGGATGGAACAGCGTTTGGAATGCTGGAAAACAAAATTGTTCATTCGTTGCTGATGGTTTTGAGCCAGGATCCAGCGTTGTCGTAAACTGCAATATACCTCGTTATGGGAATTTTGTCCGTTTAACAAAGTTAAGTGAAGAGGCATCAACGTTATCAGTTTGCGAGGTGGAAACTATAGGTAAGGTCACGCACTCCGAAACTCGTTGAATCTTTAAAGCGTATAACATACCTAAAAAAAAAACACAATTTTACTTTTTCGAAATAACATATATATAATTTGGTTAAAATAGTATGTGATTAAGAGACGAAGTCTTTTGCATCCTTTTCAAGAACATACGTTTATAACGAGCATTGTTATGTAAAATGCGGATTCCATTTTGTAAAATTCAATATTTCATTTTAAACCGTCTATACATTTCTCTAAACCATTTCCGATATGCATATGCCTTTAGGGACTTCCATGAAAATTTTATTTAATTTTGTCAGGTTCTGAGAACTGCACATACAATGGTGGAGAGACGGTTAGTTCAACATTAAGTCCTTCACAATCTTTTCTCAAAGTATATACATCAAGCGCACAATCTATAGCCATAAATCCTACATCTACACTGTCACTGGACTTAATTACTGCATCTACTTCTATGAACACAAATGTGCCGTATTTTTCAAACTCGTTTGCTTCAACGCTGTCTAACATATCCGTATCAACTTTTCCCCGTCAGTCGTTAACACAACTTTTTTTAACAACTGCAGTGGAATCTATGTTACCTACTAGCCTGTTCGCATCACCTTCAGTTATTCTTACCACATCTCCGAATTCTTTGGGACCTAGTCTGCAATCATCGTATGATGAAAGGAGTACATCCAACACATCAGCCTTAAGCGACACGTTTTCTGTTTCGTCTTTAGATTTATCGCTGTCTTCTGAAAGCCATAGAATAGTGAGCTCATCTTTGTTCAGTGAAAATTCTTTTTCATCACTGTTAACAAACAACCAACAGATAAGTTCATCTTCTAACTTACCTCGAACGACAACCTATCTATTCCCCACAACTGTATCTGCAACATTATTTACCACGGATTTCTCAACAGCACCTGCCACAACAGTTGGCACATCTGGAAGTGTACATTCCAGTTCTCAAGGTAAGAAAAAATTAATAACAATATAAAGTCCCTTAATCTAAAGTACTTGTTGAGAATTGTTAAAATTTTTTAAATGTATATGAAAGCAAATCTGAAGGTAAATTATCAGAGTGCGTATTTGACTTAATAAATTTCTTGTCGTGAATGACAAAGTCTCTTAATTTCAAAATGCAGTCTTATCGTTCAGGTAAAGATGAAAGGTTACACGTGAATACGAATTTTGAACTTGAATTCAGTGTTGTTATATTTTCTGGCCCTTTGGGATCATGGAGTCCATTCAACATGTGTGTAATAGAGTTCCGCTTAAGCCGGTGCTAGGGGGCGTGAGAGGTGTTGCACATTTCATTACCTCTCATGAACAGACTCAGTCAAACCGAGTCTGCTATTATTCTTCTTGGTTGCATTCTTTGGTTCCAAAGGATCTTTTTACAGATTTTATTAGTATTTATGAATACTATGAATGCTTACAGGTATTTTTAAGCTTTGTATGTGTGTGAACTTAAAACGCCGGCAACAGATTATATATTGAATCTTTCATGCTTCAATGCTGTAAAACCTCTATTTTTATGAGTTACACCAGCTTGTGTTCAGCCCTCTATATATTTAGATCAGATTGGCTATCCGCAAATCAGTTAGTGTACACAGGGTTTACTCAAAACTTCGATCATTTGTTGCGCTTGCTGTAACAGCAGCAAATCGTTAATGGTTTAGTGTCAAATGAATTTAGCATTTATTCAGAGAGGTCCCATTATTTTTGTTCTCCACAGAACACACATTAAAATCAATTCACATTTAAAATCGCTTTTGTTTACATGCTTGTTTGAATTATATTTCCATAACGGAGTGCATGCTTCTGTGTCTAATCCCAAATTCATTGCTATATTTAGCTGTATTTATACTAATATACTTTATTTTTAACAGGAAGTGTCCTGACCGCAACTACAAGCACACCTGCTCTAGCTTCTTGGATTTCATCCCGTTATTCAACTTTAAATGTCAGCCCAAGTGCATTTTCGTCAAAAAGTTTGCCGAATTCATTAAGTTTGACTGCAAGTTCATCTACATATTCGTCACCAAATTTTCAGAGTTTATCTAGTATGACTGTAAATTCAAGTACATATTCGTCAAAAAGCATGCAGCGTTTATTTGATATTTCATCAAGTGCAAATACATATTCTTCACAAAGATTGCCGAGTTCATCTAGTATGACAGTAAATTCGTATTCGTCAAAAGGCTTGCCGAGTTCATCTGGTTTGAATGCAAGTTCAAGTGCATATTCGTCACCAAGTTTGTCGAGTTCATTTAATATGACAGCAAGTTCAAGTACACATTCGTCACAAAGTTTGTCAGGTTCATTAAGTATGACTTTAAGTCCAAGCGCATATTCGTCACAAAGTCTGTCGAGTTCATTTAGTATGACAGTAAGTCCAAGTGCATATCCGTCAAAAAGTTTGTCGAGTTCACATAGTATGACTGCAAATTCATCATTTTCGTCACAAAGTTTGTCGAGTTCATTAAGTATGACTGCAAGACCAAGTGCATATTCGTCACAAAGCTTGCTGAGTTCATCTAGTAGGATTGCAAGTTCAAGTATATATTCGTCACAAAGTTTGTTGAGTACATTTAGTATGACTGAAAGTTCAACATATTCGTTACAAAGTTTGTCGAGCTCATTTAGTATGACTGCAAGTTCAAGTACATATTCGTCAAAAAGTTTGTCAAGTTTATTTAGTATGACTGCAAGTTTAAGTACATATTCGTCACAAAGTTTGTCGAGTTCAGTTAGTATGATTACAAGTCAAAGTATATATTCGTCACAAAGTTTGTCGGGTTCATTTAGTATGACAGTAAGTCCAAGTGCATATTCGTCACAAGGTTTGTCGAGTTCATTTAGTATGACTGCAAGTTCAAGTGCACATTCGTCACCAAGTTTGTCGAGTTCATTCAGTATGACTGCAAGTTTAAGTACATATTCGTCACAAAGTTTGTCAAGTTTATTTAGTATGACTGCAAGTCAAAATACATGTTCGTCACAAAGTTTGTCGAGTTCAATTAGTATGATTACAAGTCAAAGTATATATTCGTCACAAAGTTTGCCGAGTCCATTTAGTATGACAGTAAGACAAAGTGCATATTCGTCACAAAGTTTGTCGAGTTCATTTAGCATGACAGCAAGTCTTAGTACATATTCGTCACAAAGTTTGTCGAGCTCACTTAGTATGACTGCAAGTTCACCATATTCGTCACAAAGTTTGTCGAGTTCACTTAGTATGACTGCAAGTTCACCATATTCGTCACAAATTATGACTGCAAGTCCAAGTGCATATTCGTCACAGAGTTTGCTGAGTTCATCTAGTATGATTGCAAGTCCAAGTATATATTCGGCACAAGGCTTGCTGCGTTCATCTGATTTTTCTTCAAGTCCAACAATATATTCATCACAAAATGTGCGTAGTTCATTTAGTATGACTGCAAGTCTGAGTGCATATCCATCACAAAGTTTGTCGAGTTCACTTAGTATGACTGCAAGTTCACCATATTCGTCACAAAGTTTGTCGAGTTCATTTAGTATGACTGCAAGTCCAAGTGCATATTCGTCACAAAGGTTACTGAGTTCATCTAGTATGATTAGAAGTCCAAGTATACATTCGTCACAAAGCTTGCTGAGTTCATCTGATTTTTTGTCAAGTCCAACAATGTATTCATCACACAATGTGCGTAGTTCATTTAGTTTGACTGCAAGTCTGAGTGCATATTCGTCACAAAGTTTGTCGAGTTCACTTAGTATGACTGCAAGTTCACCATATTCGTCACAAAGTTTGTTAAGTTCATTTAGTATGACTGCAAGTCCAAGTGCATATTCGTCACAAAACTTGCTGAGTTCATCTAGTATGATTGCAAGTCCAAGTATATATTCGTCACAAAGCTTGCTGAGTTCATCTGATTTTTCTTCAAGTCCAACAATATATTCATCACAAAATGTGCGTGGTTCGTTTAGTATGACTGCAAGTCCAAGTGCATATTCGTCACAAAGTTTGTCGAGATCATTTAGAATGACTGCAAGTCCAAGAGCATATTCGTCACAAAGCTTGCTGAGTTCATCTAGTATGATTGCAAGTCCAAGTATGTATTCGTCACAAAGCTTGCTGAGTTCATCTAGTATGATTGCAAGTCCAAGTATATATTCGTCACAAAGCCTGCTGAGTTCATCTAATATGATTGCAAGTCCAAGTATGTATTCGTCAAAAAGCCTGCTGAGTTCATCTAGTATGATTGCAAGTCCAAGTATATATGCGTCACAAGGCTTGCTGAGTTCATCTGATTTTTCTTCAAGTTTTGTTCAAGTCCAACAGTATATTCATTACAAAATGTGGGTAGTCCGTATAGAATGACTGCAAGTTCAAGTACATATTCGCCCCAAAGTTTGCAAAGTTTAAGTGACTTTTCTGCAAGTCCAAGTGCATATTCATCTCACACTTTGCACAGTTTATGTAGTATTTCTACTAGTCCAAGTACATATTCGTCAAACAGTTTGCCGGATTTCTCTGATGCTTCTGCAAATTCAAGTATATATTCGTCGTACAATTTGTCGAGATTATCTAGCATTTCTACTAGCTCAAGTATGTATTCGTCAAGTGTTCCAAGTACATCTGGTACTATTACCAGTCTGAATGTATATTCTTTACTAGGCTTAACGTTCCCATCTAGTATTTTGTCAAGTTCAACTATGTATTCGTCACAAGGTTCATTTTTAGTATCTTCCGCTGATGACGTTTCTAGCGGAGTAGCGAGTTTAGTTTTGCATCTGTCGTCTTCAATTCATGATACTTCTGAGGTAACTCAACGTTCTATCTCTAGTTCTAAAGTCCAGTTGTCGGTAAGCTCGTCTGTTGTACCAGTGTGGTGCCCATGTAGATGTGCACAAGCAGAACTTATTGCAAGCCTTACAAACAATAACAAAACAACTGACGAAGTCGCAGAAGAAATTGAAGAAGCACTGATAGAAATGACTGTAGATTCAAAGGCAACTGCAGTACACGAAAGGAAATTAGTGAGCGTTGATGACAAACGTGATTCAGCAAAAGTTGTAGGAACAGTAGGAGTAATTTTCTGTTCGTTTATTTTAGGTCTCATTATTCTCTCTGACTTACCTGTATTATTAAGGGCAATTAGAGCGATAAGATAATGCTGTTTAAATATTTAATTATAAACATACCTGCCTGTGATATTGTTCAATAGTTGTACATATTTTCGCTTAAAGGTTCCGTAAAGATTTTTGCATTAGAGAAAGGTCCCAAAATGTTCCAAAATTTAAAAAAAGACAAATGTATGACATTCTGACTCACAGTAATATAAATTGTTTCCGCATTTTCGCTATTTTATGTTTTGAATACAAGGAAATCTTCAAAATTTCGTTTAATAACAGCCTTCAGTCACAAAATAGAAAATCGTCAATAATTATTGTACTAGGAATTCTTGAAAAGCAAAGGATGTTTTATGACGGATAATTTTAAAGGAGGTGAAAGGTTAAGTTTTGGTTCTTTCACACAGAATGGCGAAATGACATATATCTGTAGTGATGCAGAATCAATTTCTTTATCTGTAAGTAGGAGTTTCATGCTCACTAATGTGAAATAATAACTAGTCATTTTATAATTATGTTGTTGCCATCGCAGAGAGGAAGTTGTTCTTTCTCGCTGTCGAATAGGTCATACCCGTTTGACTCATTCTTATCTTTGAATAAGGAGTATCAACCCGAATGTGTACCATATCAAACACCGCTAACTATTAAACATATTTTAATCAACTGTGTGGGCTTTGCTACACAAAGCAGTACATATTATGGCGGTCTATCTTTGAAAGAGTTATTTGAAAACGTTTCAGTCGGAAATATTTTATCGTTTTTAAAGCAGATAGGAATTTATCAAAAAAATCTAATATTTCATATTTTTATTTACATCTTTTGCAATATTATTATGTTTGCAGCTGATATTTTAACACATACGTATATATATTTTTACTGATTTTAGACATGCTTTACATTGATGATTTTAGATAATGCTTTACATTATGCAATGTGCTTTACATTTTTACATGGATGTTTTAGGTATGTTTTACATTTTTACATAAATGTTTATGCTTTACAGTTGGCGTTTGCAATGTGGCTTCTTCTCGGCGATATATGACCATTTTGTGTCGATTCGCTGTAAAACCCAACTCACTCACTCACTTATGTGATACTGTAATTATTTACATATCTTACATCTCCTACCTTACCATAACACTAGTAAGTCTTTTGACCTAATTATTACCCAAGCTTTACTTCTACGGTAGAGCCGGAGAGTATTTTGAATAATTCCTAAGGTTTAATGGGAATTTAGACATCTAACTGTAATATGGCATATCCTAGTCTCCCTGAGCAGTAAGCTCATGTCCAGCTGTAACTGTTGCATTCATTTAGACATTGCTTTGCATTTCGTAATGTTTTGTTCTCTGTTCCAAATAAAACAAATTGGTTCAGATTCCGTTTAGAAGCAATTCTGCTACTGTTGTATAAATGCATTACTGGGAAAATAAATAGAAATAGAAATAAAATCAATAAGTCTAATCGTACATTCTTAACATAATCTTCCTTCACCTATTGATACTGAATCTTGTCATGACATTGTCGTATTGTTAATGAGTAAAGGTATTGATTTCTTCAATTTATCTGGTATTTTTGTTATAGACTCATTGATTCTGTTCGTACATATTTAACAAACTCCGAAGTTCATTTGTTTTAGTTATAAGATACAATCTAGAAATGTCATTTTCATTTACAGTAAAATCGTCTGAGATCTCGATCTATATGTATGTTGGTCATGTCAGTTCTGGTAATATATAATTTTAGACACATGACTTTCGCAATTCCTTTTGTACAGGGTCAGGATACAAATATCCCATGTCTGTAAATATTAATGTTTGCCGTGGATATACTGAGGGAACGTACCAGAAATAGTGAACTAAATGATGCCGTGATTAGCATGCTGATTCCAATAAAATACTGTGACGTCTGTGGGTACACACTTAAAAGTTTTTGTAGCTTCATGTCAAATATTCATGCATGATTTTTAAACATTGTATGATATCTTATAGAAATACTGACATCTTATTTTGACTAATACATGTATAATGTGTATAATTATTTTTAGCTACCAGACCGGATTTGTTATCATCTATTTTGTATTTATGAATCTTCAGTCCTCGCGTTCATTATTACCTAAAGTAAGTATTCATTATTCCCTTCTGTTTTAGACCGCTTATAGTGACTGTCATCGCGTGGTATGACTTATTTTCGCTAATTTATTCTTGTATAAAAATGTCAACTTTCCATTTCTCACATGTCGTTATCTGCGCATGCGTCGATTGATTATCGATGTCGGTTTAACGTGCGGCTTTACTTAATATTAAGCGGGTATCTTTTCTGGCTCTTATACGTTACTGCGCATGTGACTCGGCTCTGAGAGTTTGACCACCGGCTCAGTTGCATGCAATGCGCATTAGCGCCGGCTCTGAAACTTCGACCACCGGCTCAGTTGCATGCACTGCGCAAGTGCATCGGCTCGGACACGGTGACTGCACATGCGAGTCACCGGCTCGGAACGCCCAAAAGGTTACACTCTACCAATTCGATTCCTTCTTTATTTCATATAGGGAATTAAATTTTCAGACACCATTTTCTGTACTTAGAGCATTTCAAAGGTATGGAAACCATATATAGCCTTTTAGTATAACATGTCTACTTACCAGAAATAAAAAAATATTGACATGTTATGTTGAATATAAGAAAAATAATTTGTTCAGAAAAACAACACCGTCTGAAAATGCTTCCATGAAAATGCTAATCGAACAAGTACGCGTAGGTACTTTAATCAAAAAAATATACTAAAACATGGAAATGCACTGTGACAGTTGCTAAGATCTTTTCTCAATATAATCTGCAATCAAACTACCCCAAAAATGTAACTGTCACATCATATTTCACTTGTTTCTGTTATATTTTATCAACAGCATGGAACTATTTCTTGGACTACTTCACATGTAACACTATGTAGTCACTTCCGGTTTGGTATAATCAGTCCAAAACAGTTTTTGACAGTCGCCTTCTAGTTTTCCTATCGTAGAGCAGCATTTTTGTCTAACTCTGTAATACTTACAGAAATTTAGGTAAAGTTTAACAATTTAAACATCTTAAAATGTTTAAATCATCTAGTAAATTTTTACGCCCGGTTATTTTTTGGCATTTTCCAAATTTATTTACACTTTAGAAATCGCTAGGACTTTGTTAATTTTTGAGGTCTGACAGCTTATGTTTTGAATGACGAACATATTTCTAATTCATCTTTGATAAATTAATGCACCTTTGAATTAAATTAATGATGAAATAAATTATTTTAACTGTTACACAGTGTAATCTTTTGCGTTACAGCAGCTACATCACCCTCAGAAAGAAGACCTTGAGTCCGAGTCTGAATCACAACACCTACTGAGAACTACGACTTCAAAGATAGATCATCAATTATAGAACTACAAGTACAAATATTGAGTCCACCCGATAAATTATCAGCCTTGGCCCTTAGTCACGTTACCACAACTTTGAGAGATTTCTCCACCCACTCAACTGAAACCGTCGAGTCACGGCGACGAAATAAACATAGATCTCAATTTTCCTCACAATCTATTTCAATGTAAAGCTATTTTAATAATGTCAGTTCTGAAATATTTTCTTTTCAAGGTACGTTTCTAGATTTAGCTGGACATCGTCTGTTTATACCCATATACTGTTAATGTTTTGAGGTCTAATATAAAATTTGAAATCTCTATATACTAGTATAAGAAAGTACTTTGGAAACATTCGTAGACTAGATTTGAATGAGGTAATGAATTTGCAACAACTCACACCTCGTAGCAACGGAATAAACGGAACTTTGTTATACAAATGCACTGAAACTGATTTCTTGAAAGAATCGCGCTTGCAACAATTATTAAATCAATAAATTCAGGGTAATTTCATTTACATTTGAGACCGCGTTCATTCATATTTCCATCTTTAAAACATTTTTGCGTAGTTTCAAGAAAGTGCCTTCGTATTGGTGTTTAAAGCATATATGCGGGATCCTTTGTATTCTTTATGGGTAGAAATAAATCCAAGCCCCTGGGACGCCTGGCGAGGGCGGAGTTTAGTTGATTTATTTGGCAAATATTGAAATATTGTGTACTTCAATACCATTCGTTAACAGTTAGGATAAAGCATAAAATATCTGAATTTTTCTACTGAAATATCATGTTAAACCGTGGTTGCATTAAACAAAAAAACAACAACAACAACAAAAAACATTTGCATGCAAATCAAAAAATCAAAATCAAAACTTCAATGTGAAATATATTTAGGTTCACTACCATTGCATGTTAATTATATATATAACAGTTATATAAGTTGCGCTTTAAAAGATATACTTCTTAACACTCTATATGTAACAACTCAAACGCTGATTTTACCGGTGGTGGGGTGTAAGACGACTCTCGTGCAGTAAATGACGTGTTACGAACCCGTTAAAGATTTATGTAGTAATTTGTATTTTATTTTTTTTTAAAAAAGGAATAAAACCAAATACGTTGACTGTTCCTCTTTGTTCCTGATAGAATACTTCTCGATTCAACAAACGCTATTTAATCAAAGATTTACAACATTCTGCTGCAACTGATAAAACAAAAGCGGAACTAAACATCCTTATTTGTCTTCTAAACGTCATGATGTCTTCCCTGTATACACAAGGACGTTGGTTTCCCGCGCTTTGTTTAAATACGCTGCTATAAGAAATAGTTCTAAAAAGCGAGATCCGGCGCAGCCTTTTTGGTAGTCGGCACAAACAACCGAAGATGGCGGACCGTAAAAACACGCAGAGGTAAGTGGTTTCTTTTAAACGAGATAATGTGCCAACTATAGCTTACAATTATTGATAATTGATAGATACATACTGGGAATAGATCAAAGTTGCTCCGGTACCCATAATTTTCTCGTGACATGTTATCTACGGATCGCGGGTCGTGAGTTCGATCCCTGGGCGTGCTCCTGATATATGGTCTGCTTGCTGAAGTGGGTTTAATATAGATACGTTATGTGAGCGATTTGCAATAAGCACGTGCAGTGCTTCCGTTTATTTGGTCTACGGTCTCTTATGGTACCACAGTGAATGAGTGAGTGAGTGAGTTGGGTTTTACGGCGAATCGACACAAATTGGTCATATATCATTGAGAAGAAGTCATATTGCAAACGCCAACTGCAAAGCATAAACATTGATGTAAAAATGTAAAGCATACTTTAGCTAAAAACATCCATGCGAAATGTAAGGAACACTATGAATAATGTAAAACATATCTAAAAACATCCATGTAAAAATGTTAAGCATATCTAAAATCAGTTATGTAAAAATGTATATTAGAGATGGTACCTAAAAATTCAAATTGCATCTGATATTATTTTCTGTTGAAAACGTAATACCGGAGTGCCTCAATTATATAATGGTTTAACTTTCATACTTCATTTTTCATGCTGAAAGGCAATATTTAATCCGAAAAATTTGGTGCTACTTGAAAAAGTGAAGCCAATGACAGATAACTCTTCTAGGACTATTTAGTTATGTGAACAAAGTATGCACAGATTCGGATGTGTTTCCCAAAAATATAGTTTACCTCAAGATCTATGAATAATCATTCAAACAAAAAAGTTGAGCATTATCTTTCATTTTTGAAAGAATAATTCACAGACAATGCTGTTTATTCATAACTGTCGATAATCTACAGGTACGGTATGATCATAGGAAAGAAAACATTATTCGTGAGAAAAAATATAAATAGACTATAAGAATTTTACGACCTCGAATCCCTCAACATTTTACAAAATTTGTTTGTCAAGAATAATCAAGGTCTCAAAATGTATGAGTTCAAAACAGAGCGATATAAAAATGTATATTCTATCTGATGGTCACACCAAAACCATACCAAAAACTGTGCCGAAAGAAGTTATTTCACTTTTTATCGCACGCACCTTGTGTTTACAAATGTACCTAATTTGCATATTGACCGAGGCGTGCGGAATCGCATTTACCTTGCTGAATTTACCGTTACAGAAACTTCTTATATATAATGTAGACGGTCATTAGTATAAATAAAATGGTTGCGTTAGTTAAAAAGAATTGACAATCACCTTTCTTTAGCTAATCCATCAAAATAACAAAGCCGGTTTCGCTGTCAAAAGTTTCCGTATTTACTGAACGGTGCTATGTTTTAATATTGCTAGCGTGAGATAAGCGATATGCGCTTCAGTTTTGCACTTGATTCAATCTGACTAAAGTACATATCCTATTACGCTACGCATAGGATCTGAGAACGACCTATTCATTGCCTCGTTCTGACGACCCTTTTGCTAGCCAATCAGAGCCTAACTTACAACATCTTGCAAATCTACCCGTAGCCTTGACTTTTGATATTTACAATTCTTATGTCATAATGTATCAGATAGCCGGTTAGCTCAGTCGGTAGGCCACTTGCTTTGTAAGCGAGGGGTCCTGTGTTCGAGCCCTGGAATAACTGCACATTTTTCTTACTCTTTGACATTCGAACATGTCGTCTGATTGGATAAAATAAAAATAGCAATACTAGAAATCCAAAATATACAGAAGACGAATGTGAATGGGTCGTTCTCAGATCTTCGTTTAGAAGATCAAGTACTTTAGTCAGATTGCACTTGATTTGTTGTTGTTGTCGTTGAATACGTGACCTTAGGTACCATCTCTATGTATATGTGTTAAAATATCAGCTGCAAACATAATAATATTGCAAGATGTAAATAAAAATATGAAATGTTAATCCTATCTGCTTTAAAAACGATAAAATATTTCCGAGTGAAACGTTTTCAAAGATTGAACGTCATAATATGTACTGAGTTGTGTAGAAAAGTCTACACAATCGATAGAAATATGTTAAATAGATAAATAATAAATATGTTTGACATGGTACACATTCGGGTTGATCTTCTTTATTCAAAAGGTAAGAATGAGTCAAACGAGTATGACCTATTCGACAACGAGAACCTTCCTCCCTGCTAACAGATCTGTTCCTTTGGTGCCATTCCCCTAGGGTAGGTTTGATATCATGAAGTTTATTGAATGAAGCATTGTTCCATGACGATTGCCATTTAGATAAAATGTATTTGTTTATATTGGGCCTAAAATCGGTATGTGGTAATTTCAAATTAGATTGTGATAATAAAAGGGATTTCTTTGCTGCAATATCAGCATCCTCGTTTCCATGAATACCAACATGACTGGGAATCCAACAAAATATGATATATTTTTTTTAAAGATAGTTTATGAACCCTGAGAAGAATATTTTGAATGAATGGATTTTCCATCTTTCGGTTATGAATTGACTATAAAACAGAAAGCGAGTCGGAAAAGATAATAAATTTTTCTTCACTATTTTTGTATATAAAATTTTGAGCTAAATCAATAGCTTTGGCCTCTGCTGAAAATATTGTCGCATTATTTGGCAAACGTAATTTTGATTGTTGAAGGAGGCTGACAGCAGCACAGCCAACCTTTGTTTCATCTTTTGAACCGTCTGTGTGAATTGCAAAATAGTCCTTGTAAATTGACTTGATTTCATGATATTTGGACTTGAATATTAAGGGTTTGTTTCAGACTTTCTAAAGGCAATTTTCAAATCGAAAAGAACTGTATGGGCATGAAGGGTCCATGGTGGTGTATCTGGAATTGAATTTTCATTATTCACATTCAAAGTCGGTTTCATTCATAGAAGATTTTATGCGAAATCCCAACGGTTTGATTTGATTTGTTTTGTTTTTTCCTCATATGAATCGCAGAACTTTGGTTTGAGTCTGCGCTATTGCGGTGTACGTTGTAGTGCGACTGTTATTAAGGAACGTGGCATTCCTTTTGTATATTCGTCCTTGTTCAACTTTCCCCTTCAGGTTCCTGCCCCTTCCTTCCCCCCCCCCCCCCCCCCCCCCACTCCCGGCCCAATTTTGCCCCTTACCATTTCCTTCTCCTCCACCTATTTTTAGCATAAATTAATATGTACTTGTTGGATGTTCAAAGCAACCCGTCTAAAAGATTTTTCCATTACAGCTTCTTTCTGTTGTGGGCCTACTATGCAAATGCGTGGCTCTGTGGCTGTGTTTTTGGTGCTCTGTGCATCCGAGATATCTACCCTAACCTCTTATCTTTTGAAAATAACTTTATGGGTAGGATTGGATTTGTTGGCAGCCACTCTTAAAGCATATTGCAATGAAAGTTTTTCTCGGCGTGTGAAAAGATAGGGTTCGTTTGCTTCGGCATATAAGCTTTCAACTGGCGATGTTCAAAATGCACCAAGAGCAATACGAAGACCTTGATTATTAATGGTATCTAACATTTGTAAATAAGATTTTCTTGCTGAACTATAAACAGTACAACCGTAATCTAGCTTAGATCTAATTTAAGCCCTATAAAGTCTTAATAAAACCTTGCTATCGGGTCCCCAATCAGTATTTGAAATTACTTTTAAAAGATTCAATGACTTCAGACATTTGGCTTTCAAGTATTTTATATGTGGTATAAAAAAGTTTTTTATCAAAGATAATTCCAAGAAATTTTGCTTCATCAACAACGGGTATTTTTTGCACCATTAAGAAAAAGATCAGGGTCACAATGATGTCTCCGTAAATGAATAAAGTGGACACACTGAGTTTTCGATTGGGAAAATTTAAACACATTTTTCATGGCCCAAGTTTGAAATTTATTCAAAAACTGTTGTAATTGGCGTCCAATTGTACGCATATTTCTTAACCCAAGTCGTTAAGATGATTCATAATACCATATTTCCATGTAGTGTCATAAACTTTTTCTATATCGAAAAAGTCAGACATTAGATGCTCTTTTTTAATAAATGCATCACGAATAAAATTTTCCAGTCGAACAAGATGACCAGTTGTGCTGCGTTGTTTGTGGCGAAAGCCGCTTTGAAAGTTTGTAATCAATCTTTGCGATTCTAGATACGTTCTAGAGTTTTACATAAACAGCTAGTAAGGGCTATTGGCCTATAATTACTTGGGTTCGTGGTATCTTTTCCGGGTCTTTGTATGGGAATAACAATAGCTTCTCTCCAGGAAACTTTAAAACTTCGATCAGATAAAAATTATTATATAATGTTAAATCGAAAAACACAGACAATAGATGCTCCCTTTTAATAAATATCACGAATAAAATTTTCCAGTCGAACAAGATGATCAGTTGTGTTGCGTTGTTTGCGAAAGCCGCTTTAAAAGTTGATACCAAGTTAGTCTAGAATTGATCATACGTTCTAGAGTTTTACATAAAAAGCTTGTAAGGGCTATCGGTCTATAAATACTTGGGTTCGTGCTATCTTTTCCGGGTTTTTGTATGGGAATAACAATAGCTTCTCTCCAGGAGTCTGGAAAAATATCAGTTTTCCATCTTGTATATTGTAGATTTCAAGGAAAAGGTCTAATGATTCTTGTGGTAGTGTTTTAAAAGTTGGTAATGTATTTGGTCTTGGACAGCTGCAGTAACATGACATTTGTCTAGAGAGTCAAGTAACTCTGTGATTGAAAAAGGTTTGTTATAAACTTCCTCATAATTTGAATAAAAATTCAGAGGTTTGCTTTCTTGAGTTAATTTAATATTTTGGAAACTTTGGTCATAATTATGTGATGAGGAGTTTTTTTGAAAAAGCTTCACCAAGAGAATTAGCAATGTCCTCTTTGGTAGATGCAATAGACTGGTCTGATTGTTTAAGATGAGAAACATTTGAAGTTTAGCCCGCCCGCTTAGCTCAGTAGGTAGAGCGTCGGTCTACGGATCGCGGGGTCGTGAGTTCGATCCTCGGGCGGGGCGTATGTTCTCTGTGACTATTTGATAAACGACATTGTGTCTGAAATCATTAGTCCTCCACCTCTGATTCATGTGGGGAAGTTGGCAGTTACTTGCGGAGAACAGGTTTGTACTGGTACAGAATCCAGGAACACTGGTTAGGTTAACTGCCCGCCGTTATATGACTGAAATACTGTTGAAAAACGGCGTTAAACCCAAAACAAACAAACAAACAAACATTTGAAGTTTTTTCTTTTCCACTTATTTTACGAATCATTTTCCAGACTTCTTTAACCGATGACCTAGAATTAAGTTTAGAAACGTATGAATGCCAGAACCTTTTCTTTGCTTGTTTTATAGTTCTGCGAGCTTTTGCTCTAAGAACCTTAACTGATAGTAGATGAGCTATAAAATTATACTTAACTAGAGTAGATGAATTTCCGATGTTCTTGTAGTTTTTGACAAGTACGAGTCAAATAGCCTTCAAACCAAACACAAAGTATACGAGAAACTATTTCCAGTAAATACAGCAAGAGAAAAAGTGAGATAACAAAGTTATACACTAAATTTTTTACTTAAAAGTGCCATAAATTGCTTGAAAATGGTAAAGAAATATTTGTGTCGAGAGGAAAGAAGAATATAGCATTAAAGGTGTCCTGTAATATGATATTTATGGATACAACCGAGTGTTCTAACCATGAGGAAGCTGATACCAGATTTCTCATGCATCGCCTTTATTTTATGTAGCATCAACTGGGTTAAAATCAACTGTGGTTGTAAGTCCAGATACAGATGTTCACCATTTAAGCAAACTTTGTGTAGCAGAATTGCATTTGAAAACAGGAAGAAAGAGCATTCATTCAGACCTGTCTAGGTATATACCTGTTAATTCAGTGGTTGCTACTTTGTTGCCCGTTGTGCAGAAAATTATACTACCAGTCTATTGTCTGACAGGCTGTGATACATGTTTTTCGAAATTGGTAAGATAAAGGCATTTCAATTATGTTAAAGCATGCTACACAATTTTAAGATCTCCCCAGTCTTGTTATATTTTCTGGTCCATTTGGATCATAGAGTCTATTCAGTTTAAGTCTGTGCTAGGGGTTGTGAGATGTGTTGCATATTTCCTTACCTCTAAAGAACAACTCAGTCAAACGGTATTTTTAGACTAAATCTATATAATGCAATGCACTTCCTGATAGATCCGTATTTCGTACACCATATTCATCCACAAGACTACAAAGCATCTACCATAGTAATAATAAGTGCCTGGTTAACAAAGATCAAAATGGGAGTTCTTTCATAGTTATGAAGATTCGAAAGCATACACGAATGATTACGAATGCGAAACAGTAAAAAAGTTTTTCATCTATAAACGAAGGACATTGAAAAAAAAGTCTCAAGTTTTGAACATTTTGCCAGTTGGATTTTCTTTTTACTGTTATGAATGCTACTGTTAGGTAGTTATGACTGCTATTTTGAAATACACATAGGGATATGGGCCATAGATATGACTTTGAGGGTGTGGTATATGATTTAAGCTCCGAGGAATTTCGAAGTGACAGTGAAACAAACTTCATTCCAATGTTTTAATACGTGAACACAATGAAGTACAGGGATATAAAACAAATTTCATATATTTAGGAGCCAGATAGCCTTACTTATTAGGTTTTATCGGGATGACTTATTTTATGATCCTGTATCAGTGCTTTTTCCACTATAAAGTTACCACTCATAAAAGGAGGTAATCCCAAAGCCAAAACGTATGTTTTCCCCAATGCCGAACTTAAAATT
Organism: Mercenaria mercenaria; assembly: GCF_021730395.1. Lineage (NCBI taxonomy): Eukaryota > Metazoa > Mollusca > Bivalvia > Venerida > Veneridae > Mercenaria > Mercenaria mercenaria. Next base: position 58,465,795 of record NC_069372.1, read on the forward strand.
CCAACCCGTTGTTAGTACCTATTACCTTTGCTATTTTGTAAACTGTTAGAGCTACTCATTAGATTTAGTAAACAGTTATTAATACGCAATCACAAATTTTAAAATGCTATTCTAAAAGAAATCAGTCAAATTTTGTTAAGTATCTATTATTCTCAATTAAGGACATTTGCAGAGGTATTTTCCCGATTCTACTGGTGCCGCTGGCATTTCCAAAATGATGAGAAAAAGTCTTCAAATACTGATCAGACTTACTTGCTCTAATATATAAAACATTCATATTCATGTCGAAGTTCAAATGGGTTGAAAATAATTCGTATGCTTAAAAACAAAATACTTAAATCTTCTGAAATTTGATGTGAACAGGTTCAGGGTGATATCTACCCTAACACCGATTTCAATACACAGCAGACAGCTGATGACACTATATTGCAGAAAAAAAGACAAAACAAACATTCATAGAATGTCAGCAAGTCAAGTTCATGCTTTAATGTCAACATAAATTCATTTTCTGAGATTAACTATTACAATTATTTTGTACATGTACCCAAAAAAAAAATACGTTCCCAGTGTGTATTTTACTGGGGATTTCCTAACAGATATATGCATATGCAGAGTAAGTTAAGACGTGACGGCAAAGCCACAGTCAAAAGTATTGCTATCCAAAAGCATCCTATAATATGGTAATTGGGCCAGACTGTTGTTGTTGACCGCCAATGAATATGGGCATTATCTCCGAACAATTATGGGGCCCTGCCCAAAATCTAGGGGCCATGTGCTACTAGGCCCCTGCTAATTTATATCCCTGAAAGTACTTAACTTTCATAATAGGAGACTTTGCATACAAATCCGTTTTATTTTCTATTTTTAGAACTGATAAGTGATCGGGTGGGTAGACGCCGAACAACCATTTTTTTTTGTAATCACGGCCTACACTTTCTTAAAAAAAAAAAACATATCAATAATTTGTTAAACAGTGGAAAGGTTGATAACAATTTATCAATGACTTTTAATTATTATTTTGAAATAAATGGATTAATTACGTACGCTTAACTTATAGTGTTTTTTATGCCCCCGAAGGGAGGCATATAGTTTTTGAACCGTCTGTCTGTCTGTCGGTCTGTCAGTCTGTCGGTCTGTCCGCAATTTTCGTGTCCGGTCCATATCTTTGTCATCGATGGATGGATTTTCAAATAACTTTGCATGAATGTGTACCACAGTAAGACGACGTGCAGTGCGCAAGACCCAGGTCCGTAGCTCAAAGGTCAAGGTCACACTTAGACGTTAAAGGATAGTGCATTGATGGGCGTGTCCGGTCCATATCTTTGTCATCGATGGATGGATTTTGAAATAACTTGGCATGAATGTGTACCACAGTAAGACGACGTGCAGTGCGCAAGACCCAGGTCCGTAGCTCAAAGGTCAAGGTCACACTTAGACGTTAAAGGATAGTGCATTGATGGGCGTGTCCGGTCCATATCTTTGTCATCGATGGATGGATTTTCAAATAACTTGGCATGAATGTGTACCACAGTAAGATGACGTGCAGTGCGCAAGACCCAGGTCCGTAGCTCAAAGGTCAAGGTAACACTTAGACGATAAAGGATAGTGCATTGATGGGCATGTCTGGTCCATATCTTTGTCATCGATGGATGGATTTTCAAATAACTTGGCATGAATGTGTACCACAATAAGACGACGTGTCACACGCAAGACCCAGGTCCGTAGCTCAAAGGTCAAGGTCACACTTAGACGTTAAAGATCATTTTTCATGATAGTGCATTGATGGGCATGTCCGGTCCATATCTTTGTCATTCATGCATGGATTTTAAAATAACTATGCATGAATGTGTGACACAGTAAGACGATGTGTCGCGCGCAAGACCCAGGTCTGTAGGTCAAAGGTCCTAAACTCTAACATCGGCCATAACTATTCATTCAAAGTGCCATCGGGGGCATGTGTCATCCTACGGAGACAGCTCTTGTTTCTAAAAGTTTTGAATATCACTACTCCGCCATTAAAATCATATGTTTCACTTTCTGATACCTATATAGCATCCGTTCTTAACTATTGATGTGAAGTTTGGGATTTTACAAAATCTGAACAATTAGAAAGGGTACACAGAATTTTTTTTAAATGGTTTCTCAATGTAAAAATGTCAACATGCAATGCCGCACTACATGGTGAAACCGGAAGATTCCCATTGTTTGTAATTAGACAATTTTTTTTGTTGGATTTAACGTCGCACCGACACATGATAGGTCATATGGCGACTTTCCAGCTTTAATGGTGGAGGAAGACCCTAGGTGCCCCTCCGTGCATTATTTCATCACGAACGGGCACCTGGGTAGAACCACCGACCTTCCGTAAGCCAGCTGGATGGCTTCCTCACATGAAGAATTCAACGCCCCGAGTGAGGCTTGTAATTAGACAAATAAGAATCTTATTTTGTCTAATTACATTTAGAGAAAAGCAGTAATTGTTTGTAAACAAATGTATTTAGCTCACTTAGATATGACACTGATAGAGATAAGAATGTGGTCAACTAGGCTTCTAAAGTAAAACATTTATTACAAGAATCTGGATTTAATAATGTATGGTTATATCCAGAATCAGTTGATATCAAAATGTTTATTCCAATATTACGAACACGATTATTTGACCTGTACATAAGCAACTGGAGACAGGACATGCATAACAAATATTCTCTTTGTTTGTTTAAAGAACTTAAGTTGACATTTGGAATATTTGAATACCTAAATAAAATGAATTGCGTTAAACTACGAAATAGTATTGCCAAATTAAGAATGTCGTCTCATCATTTAAACATTGAAACTGGTAGACATAGAAATATATTGAGATCTGAAAGAAAATATATTTTATGTGAACACAACGATTTGGAAGATGAATATCACTTTGTACTTATATGCCCTGTTTATTCTGAGTAAAGAAAAAGGTATATACCACGTTACTATTACGGCTATCCAAGTATGCTTAAATTCATAGAACATTTAAACACATCTAATTTGAAATTTTTAAACAGGTCGGCTATATTTTGTAATAAATCGTTTAAAATGAGAAATGATAATTTAAATTACTTGTATGATTGAAACGATTTGTATTTAAACATATAACACTGCATTGTTTTTGTCTTTAAAATATTTAGTACGAATTCATAAATTTGATCGCCAAGTCAGGTATATTTGCTATTATTTTTATCATAGATGTATGTATATTTTCATTCTCACTGTTCGTATATATGCAAATAGTTTATAACTACATGCTATATATAGCTATCATGACGAGGAACTTCTTATGTACAAGTCCTATTATAATGAATAAAGTTCTGTTCTGTTCTATAAAGACATGATATCTGATTGATTGAGATAAAATACATGTCAAGGAAAAGGCAAATCCCCCTCGTTCTGCCGACTTTTCAGTCCAGTGCCGCAGGCATCTCGATGTTGCCGCAGGCATCGTGAGGGGCGCAGTCATCTTGAATATTGTTGTAGTCAGAAGTACGTGTAATTTCGACCTTCTAACATGTATTAAAATACAAAAAAAAATCAGTAACAATGTTCCTCCAGTTATTGTATAAGACAAATCTTCTCAACCCGAACTTTGTAATATTAATAGCTATTTTAAGAAGTTTGCAGTTTTTTTCTCTCGCTGTTTTGGGGAATGGGGTCAGGTCGCTTCCAGTTGGGAAACTCACGTCATTTTATATCGAATTGGGATTATTTTCTCCTAAAATAACAATATTCAATTACCAAACATTACCATTAATAACAATTATTGATGCTTAGTTCAAAGCAAGGTATGAAAACCAGTATTGGAGCACAAAAAACTGTCATAACTTTTGTCATTTTTTTTTTTGATGTTTTTGTTTCAGCATCAAGTATTGTTGTTTTTATTTTCTTTACAGTTTTGGCGTACTATTTTGATTAGCGATGAGCTGAATTCCCCCACCCCGACCCTAACAAAAAAAAAAGAAATGGCTTTCCGAAGAAAAGGAACAAAAACAAGACAAAAAAAACGTAAAAGCATGAAACTTCCCTTAAAACGATACTGTTCCCAAATTTTATGTGGAAAAGAAGCAAATTATGAAGTTATCGATAGTTAAGTATCTTGTTAATTTTATATTTTCAGATGGATGTGCATTCAGTGTATATTAAAAGGGAAAAAGAAAATCACTTAGAACTCCTTATGGTCAGACATTTCGGAACGCAATAACAGCGATTCTCACCATTTATTTATCTTTTTTTTTGGGGGGGGGGGGGGGGGGGGCGCGGGCGGGATGCGAAATTCAGCTCACCGCTTATCAAAAAAAGTACGCCCAAACTGTAAAGAAAAAAAAATTCGATGCTGAAACAAAAACAACAAAATTGGTTGAAAAATGACAAAAGTTATGACCGTTTTTGTGCTCCAATGCTGGTTTTTTATACCTTGCTTTGAACTAAGCATCAATAATTGTTACAAATAGAAATGTTTGGAAATTAAATATTGTTATTTTAGGAGAAAATAATCCCAGTTCGATATAACATGACGTGATTTTCTCAACTGGAAGCGACCTGACCCCATCCCCCAAAACAGCGAGGAAAACTATTGCAAACTTCTTAAAATAGCTATTAATATTATAATGTTCGGATTGAGAAGATTTGTCTTACACAATACCTGGAGGAAAAACATTATTGTTGATATTTTTTGTACTTTAATAAATGTTAGAAGGTCGAAATTACACGTACTACTGACGACAATAGTATTCAAGATGACTGCGCCCCTCATGATGCCTGCGGCACCATCGAGATGCCTGCGGCACTATCGAGAAGCCTGCGGCACTGGACTGAAAAGTCGGCAGAACGAGGGGGATACGCCTTTTCCTTGACATTTATTTTATCTCAATCGATCAGATATCATGTCTTTATATAATATACTACAGAAATACATTATTCCTTTTTCTGCAGGATGTGAAATGACTCGGAATATTCACTGCTTTTGTAATTTTCACGTTACTGTATCCGATGAAAAACATGCGCAAAATAACAACATTACATATTTCTTCACAAACTGGGAATGGATTTGTCGGCAAGACATAACTACATCCCGCTGCATTCCCCGATTTCTAAAATGTGTTTACTGTAAAAACCAAATACGTTGAATTTTACTCACCGTGCTCGTTATTTTTGTAAACATCCTGCGCAATGCCTGTGCCATCGGAAGCGCGATGCCTTCATTTCAGTGCGGCACATTTTGTGCCGCAGGCAACGTTTCATACCCGTGTTACACTTAAGTCAATATTCAGCTCACCATCAGGAAGCTTTTAAGGTTATCCATGAAATTCGGAAAAGAAGATAAAGCAGTGTTTTGTCAACATATCCCCAAATTGTCTCGTAATGACCTCAACTGTGACCTTCTGACCTGTTCCTTGCAACTACCCTCTATTTCCAGCATCTGAGCGACTTCAGAGTCATCTTTAAGTACCAAGTTAATTAAATTTTTCACACTTCGTAACAAGTGGCTTATATATGTACATAATATACATTTATATGTATGTTTGCATTTGAATCATTGATTTCTCGATAGATTCTTTATTCATATTGACAATCAAGTTTCACTACTAATTATACCTTGAAAAAGTATGCAGAATAATTGTTTACAAACAATCTTTTTAGTATGTAAACCATGATGAAGAGGAACATTCATTCCCTGGCAAGAAAAGAAAGGCCTTGCAGGTATAAAAAAAACAACTGGACTGTGATGTTCGGTTGCGAATGAGGATGGTTGTGAGCTTTCCCGAGTACAAATTAAGAGTATTGATAGTTACTAATGTATAGATAACGCATTTTACGTGTATGTTTCATATAAAAGATGTAACATATGTATGCTTCATATAAGAGCCCCATGTGGTTCTGGGACGATCTGTGTAAGAATTTGAACCACTGCCTTACCGTTGCATGATCGTAAGAGGCGACTAATAGGGTCTTAACACTTGGTTTTGCTGTAACTCTATGTTACATCTTTTATATGAAACATACATATGTAACATTTCATTGGTGCAATGTTTTAAAGCAGTCCATGTTCTGTAAGTAGCACTAGGTATGTTTCTCTGAAACTTTGAACACTTGTTTTTCATCGATTTCCATGTGTAGGCAATGTATACCATGGTAAATGTCCAAAATATTTAAGTGAACATTTCACCAAGAAATCAAGACATTCACACAAGGGGTAAAGAAAAAAAAGTATTAATTTTTATGATCCATATGTGAATTTAGTAACAGCTGACTATTTATTTAACTAGTATTTTAGCATGGAATGTACTTCCTGCGAGAATACCGTCTATTAGAGGGCATAACAGTTTTAAAAGGGAAGTGAAAAGATGTATGCTAAGTACATACTGAACTAAGCAGTAAGTGTGGAAACCATATTAATTTTAATTAATACTTGTAATAAGTTGCTACTTTAACCATTTCTGTCTAATAATTCTGACAGGATTTTCTACCAAATGTATGGTTCAGTTTTCTTGTTTAGTTTATCAGCTTTGAATTTCAACATGCTGCTTTCTTGACCTTATCCTTCATCAATTTGTTTTCTGTTGTCAGTCTGTATGTGTAAATGTTAATGTTAGTAAGACCGAGTCATGGACACCGTTTTGACTTTCATGATTGAGAGTGAGTTGGGTTTTACGGCGAATCGACACAAAATGGTCATATATCGCCGAGAAGAGTCATATTGAAAACGCCAACTGAAAAGCATAAACATTGATGTAAAATATAAAGCATACCTAAAACATCCATGTAAAAGTGTAAAGAACACTATGAATAATGTAAAACATATCTAAAACATCCATGTAAAAATGTAAAATCAGTTATGTAAAAATGTATATACGTGTGGGTTAAAATATCAGCTGCAAACATAATAATATTGCAAGATGTAAACAAAAATATGGTATATTAGATTTTTTGATATATTCCTATCTGCTTTAAAAAAGATAAAATATTTCCGACTGAAACGTTTTCAAATAACTCTTTCAAAGATTGAACGTCATAATATGTACCGCGCTGTGTAGCAAAATCCACACAGTCGATTAGAGTATGTTTAATTGTTAGCGGTGTTTGACATGGTACATATTCGGGTCGATCTTCTTTATTCAAAGATTAAGAATGAGTCAAACGTGTATGACCTATTCGACAGCGAGAAAGAACAACTTCCTCCCTGCGAACAGATCTGTTCCCTTGGTGCCATTCCCCTAGAGTAAGTTTTATATCATGAAGTTTATTGAATGAAGCACTGTTCCATGACGATTGCCTTTTATATAAAATGTATTTCTTTATATTGGGCCTAAAATCGGTATGTGGTAATTTCAAATTAGATTGTGATAATGAAAGGGATTTCTTTGCTGCAATATCAGCATCCTCGTTTCCATGAATACCAACATGACTGGGAATCCAACAAAATATGATAGACTTTTTTAAAGATAGTTCATGAACCCTGAGAAGAATATTTTGAATGAATGGATTTTCCATATTTCGGTTATGAATCGACTGTAAAACAGAAAGCGAGTCGGAAAAGATAACAAATTTTTCTTCACTATTTTTTATACAAAATTTAGAGCTAAATCAATAACTTTGGCCTCGGCTGAAAATATCGTTGCATTATTTGGAAAACGTAATTTTGATTGATGAAGGAGGCTGACAGCAGCACAGTCAACCTCTGATTCATCTTTTGAACCGTCTGTATAAATTGCAAAATAGTCCTTGTAAATTGATTTGATTTCATTATATTTCGACTTTAATATTTCAGGGTTTGTTTCAGACTTTCTTGGAACGTGGCTTTCCCTGTTGGATATTCTTCCTTGTTTTTTACGGCCGCCACACAGCACTTAAAACCTGCAGTTGTGAAGTAAATAAAATCTGGAAAGTAGATCCCTCGGAAGCACTGAAACAAAAAAAAAAACAAAGACATGTATCAAACAGGGAATGTCACGCACCAAAAACGCAGCCTTCTCAAAACGAAACCCACAGCACACAAACGTGCACACCATCAACACACCCGCGCGCGCGCACATACACAAAGCCAACGCATGAGGACAAAAGGAACACAGTGGGGCACCGCCTTGGAACGATCAGTGGCAAAAACACCACTGGGGAGCTTAAACCGGTTTATGGTGCGCACCCAACCTCACCCTTTCTCCCACCATGTTCCAAAGACACGGGACAGTGTAAATAAAAGTAATCCCCTCCAGGTGAATCTCTAACACACGTAATGGAAACAAAAAGGCATGGCATGTAAACACAAAAATTCTCGTGTATAAATATATAAAAAGCAAACCTTAAGAACCAAAAACGTATGTACTCAGTGCATTTTCAGAAGACAGAGCAACAAGAGAAACACCTTTAAGGGCCCGAGGAAACAGGCCAGAAGACAGATATCAAAACAGTTCAGTCCTGGTAGGATTTAAAAAACTGCTTATCATGGAGTTCTCCCCCTCTTCCGTCAGACACAATCAAAGAGGGAAGCGTAGTGTCCAACTGTAAACGGGTTGAACACTAAATATGCGGTATGTCTCAAAACAGTTGGGTCGTAACCTCTTTTAATAAAATGTTTTATAATTTTATCAAACAGATTTGGAAAATTACCATGACCCAAGATCTTATAAAGTTTGTAAACCACATCCCCATAAAAAACGGGTTTAGAAATACCTTCTCGCAGAAGTGTCTTTAAATTACTATTGAATTTTAAAACTAAATCAGCATTGCGATAGTAAAATTTAGCAAAATATTTACGCAATTTGTAATAACGGTAGCCTTGCTGAAGAAGTTTACTTGTAATAAATTGATTACGTTCATTGAAATGCTTGACATGACTACACGCTCTGGCAAACCGAATTAATTGAGAAATATCTACCCCATAAGATGTAGCCTGAGGTACATCCCCATCCAAATGGGGAATATTTAGAATACTAAAATTAAAATCATCCCTCTTGTCATAAATTTTGGTATGTATAATATTGTCATAAATAGAGAGATGTAAATCTAAAAATGAAGCATCAGTATCCGAATTGTTAGTTTTAATTAACTGAAGCTCCCTAGGATAAATAGTACCTACCAATTGACCAAAAAAACGGATTATCCATATTAAGAATATCATCCAGATAGCGTGATGTATTATTAAATGCAGTTATAATATCTGACTGCGTATCTGGAGAAAGGGTCAACATAAAGTCTCTTTCATAACAATATAAAAACAAATCTGCAAACAGTGAGAATTGGAGACTCGGGATCTTCTTTCCAGATTTTATTGATTTAGTCTGTTCTTGAGCAGTAATGGAAAATGCAACACTGACCACGCCCCCTAGCACCGGCTAGAAAAAATCGTATGTACTGACCGACGACGCCTTATAATTACTAATTCTAAATTGATCCGGGATTTTGCCAGAATTTTTAACCGACCAAAATAAGTTTTTACCAGTTTTCGTATACTTCGTCACAACATCTTTTCACGTGTGCTTTTACAGCAGTAAAACATTTATGACCAGAGGCATGATTTTAATTTTAGTATTGTAAATTTTCCCAATTTGGATGGGGATGTACCTCAGGCTACATCTTTTGGGGTATATATTTCTCAATTAATTCGGTTTGCCAGAGCGTGTAGTCATGTCAAGCATTTCAATGAACGTAATCAATATATTACAAATAAACTTCTTCAGCAAGGCTACTGTTATTACAAATTGCGTATATATTTTGCTAAATTTTACTATCGTAATTCTGATTTAGTTTTAAAATTCAATAGTAATTTAAAGACACTTCTGCGAGTGAGTGAGTGAGTTGGGTTTTACGGCGAATCGACACAAAATGGTCATAAATATTGCAAACGCCAACTGTAAAGCTTAAACATTGATGTAAAAATGTAAGCATACCTAAAAACATCCATGTAAAAATGTAAAGAACACTATGAATTATGTAAAACATATCTAAAAGCATCCATGTAAAAATGTAAAGCATATCTAAAAGCAGTAATGTAAAAATATATGTACGTGTGTGTTAAAATATCAGCTGCAAACATAATAATATTGCAAGTACACTTCTACGAGAAGGTATTTCTAAACCCGTTTTTTATGGGTATGTGGTTTTTTTAAAACGACAAGAGGGATGTCGTTTTTAAAAAACGAACTAAATAGCACTAAAACTTATACATTGAGTCCTTCTGTTGAAAATAATTTGGTCACTGATCACATCACTGAAGTTTCTAATTTAAAAGTTTGTATAGACGACCAACAAATCAAACTACCAACCATGTACTGGATTCCTAAATTGCATAAACAACCATATAAAGCCCGCTTCATCGCTAGTTCAAGCTCTTGTACAACTACAAATATTTCAAAACTATTAACTTTGTTTGTTTGTTTGTTTTGGGTTTTAACGCCGTTTTTCGACAGTATTTCAGTCATGTAACGGCGGGCAGTTAACCTAACCAGTGTTCCTGGATTCTGTACCAGTACAAACCTGTTCTCCGCAAGTAACTGCCAACTTCCCCACATGAATCAGAGGTGGAGGACTAATGATTTCAGACACAATGTCGTTTATCAAATAGTCACGGAGAACATACGTCACGCCCGAGGATCAAACTCGCGACCCCGCGATCCGTAGACCAACTCTGTTACCTACTGAGCTAAGCGGGCGGGCTTAACATCAAGTCTAACTGCTGTGAAAGCCCACGTGGAAAGGTACTGCGATAAAGTATACGAAAAGTCTGGTAAACATTTATTTTGGTCGATTAAAAATTCTGGCGAAATCCTGGATAAGTTTAAAATCAATAATTACAAGGTATCGACAGTCAGTACATACGATTTTTCTACTTTGTATACCACTTTACCACATAACGTAATAAATGACAAACTAACTGCCCTAATTCAGACTTTTGCCAGAGAGAATGCTACATTTCTAGCTTGCAGTTTTGATAAAGCTTTTTTTACTAGCAATATTATTAAACATTATACAATGTGGACCTGTGTCGAAGTTTTGTAAAGCCCTTTCCTTTTTATTGAACAACATTTACATCAGGTTTGGGAATGCACTTTTTAGACAAGTAGTTGGTATTCCAATGGGAACAAATTGTGCACCCCTTGTCGCAGATTTGTTTTTATATTGTAATGAAAGAGACTTTATGTTGACCCTTTCTTCAGATACGCAGGCAGATACTATAACTGCATTTAATAATACATCACGCTATCTGGATGATATTCTTAATATGGATAATCCGTTTTTTGGTCAATTGGTGGGTACTATTTATCCTAGGGAGCTTCAGTTAATTAAAACAAACAATTCAGATACTGATGCTTCGTTTTTATATTTACATCTCTCTATTTATGACAATATTATACATACCAAAATTTATGACAAGAGGTGTGATTTTAACTTTAGTATTGTCAATTTTCCCCATTTGGATGGGGATGTACCTCAGGCTACATTTTATGGGGTATATATTTCTCAATTAATTCGGTTTGCCAGAGCGTGTAGTCATGTCAAGCATTTCAATGAACGTAATCTATATATTACAAGTAAACTTCTTCAGCAAGGCTACCGTTATTACAAATTGCGTAAATAGTTCTGATTTAGTTTTAAAATTCAATAGTAATTTAAAGACACTTCTGCGAGAAGGTATTTCTAAATATAATCTGAGAAGTAGATCCCTCGGAAGCACCGAGAACAAAAAACAAAGACAAATATCAAACAGGGAATGCCACGCACCAAAAACGCAGACTCCTCAAAACGAAACCCACAGTCAAACAGCGAAAATTGCAGACTCGGTTTGATTGAGTCTGTTCATGAGCAGTAATTGAAAATGCAACACTGCCCACGCCCCCTAGCACCGGCTTAAGCAGTATTCAATCTTCAAATCTGCACGAGTTGAAATCAATGATCCCGAAGGACCAAAAAATATAACAACACTGAGATGAAGTCGGGGCGACGTTTTTTATGGGTGTGGTTTACATGTCTTTGGAACATAGTGTGGGTAAGAGTGAGGTTGGGTGCGCATCATAAACCGGTTTAAGCTCCCCTATGTTTTTGCCACTGACCGTTCCAAGGCGGTGCCCAACTGTGTTCCTTTGTTTGTTCGTTTTGTCCTAATGTGTTGGCTTTTTGTATGTGTGCGCGTGTATGTGTGTGTGTGTTTGTGGTGTGCGCGTCTGCGTGCTGTGCAGTGGGTTTCGTTTTGGGGAGGCTGCGTTTTTGGCACGTGGCATTCCCTGTTTGATATTTGTCTTTGTTTTTTTTTTACAAACTTCGTAAGATCTTGGGTCATGGTAATTTTCCAAATCTATTTGGTAAAATTATAAAACGTTTTATTAAAAGAGGTTACGACCCGACTGTTTTGAGACATACCGCATGTTTAGTGTTCAACCCGTTTACAGTTGGACACTACGCTTCCCTCTTTGATTGTATCTGACGGAAGAGGGGGAGGACTCTATGATAAGCAGTTTATAAATCCTACCAGGACTGAACTGTTTTGATATTTGTCTTCTGGCCTGTTTCGTCGGGCCCTTAAGGGTGTTTCTCTTGTTGCTCTGTCTTCTCAAAAGGCATTGAGTACATACGTTTTTGGTTCTTAAGGTTTGCTTTTTATATATTTATACACGAGCATTTTTGTGTTTTACATGCCATGCCTTTTTGTTTCCATTACGTGTGTTAGAGGTTCACCTGGAGGGGATTACTTTTATTTACACTGTCCCATATCTTTGGAACATGCTGGGGGTAAGAGTGAGGTTGGGTGCGCACCATAAACCGGTTTAAGCTCCCCAGTGGTGTTTTTCCCACTGACCGTTCCAAGGCGGTGCCCCACTGTGTTCCTTTGTTCGTTTTGTCCTTGTGTGTTGACTTTGTGTGCGCGCATGTGTGTATGCTTATTGTTCGTCTGCTTGATCATTGATTTCAACTCATTTAGATTTGAAGATTGAATACCGCTTAAGCCGGTGCTAGGGGGCGTGGGCAGTGTTGCATTTTCCATTACTGCCCACGAACAGACTCAATCAAACCGAGTCTGCAATTTTCACTGTTTGCCTTGTTCTCGGTGTTTCCGAGGGATCTACTTTCCAGATTTTATTTACTTCACAACAGCGGGTGTTAAGTGCTGTGTGGCGGCCGTAAAAAGTAGCCCAGACTTCATCTCAGTGTTGTTATATTTTCTGGTCCTTTGGGATCATTGATTTCAACTCGTTTAGATTTGAAGATTGAATACCGCTTAAACCGGTGCTAGGGGGCGTGGGCAGTGTTTCATTTTCCATTACTGCCCATGAACAGACTCAATCAAACCGAGTCTGCAATATTCACTGTTTGCCTTGTTCTCGGTGTTTCCGAGGGATCTACTTTCCTGATTTTATTTTGTCCTTATGTGTTGGCTTTGAGTGTGTGTGTGTGTGTGTGTGTGTGTGTGTGTGTGTGTGTGTGTGTGTGTGTTGTTCGTTTTGTCCTGATGTGTAAGCTTCGAGAGTGTGTGTGGTGCACGCGTCTGCGTGCTGGGGGGTTCGTTTTGAGGAGGCTGCGCTTTTGGTGCGTGGCATTCCCTGTTTGATATTTTTCTTTGTTTTTTTTACATGTCATGCCTTTTTGTTTCCATTACGTGTGTAAGAGATTCACCTGTAGGGGATTACTTTTATTTACACTGTCCCGTGTCTTTGGAACATGGTGGGGGCAAGAGTGAGGTTGGGTGCGCACCATAAAAACAAAGAAAAATATCAAACAGGGAATGGCACGCACCAAAAGCGCTGCCTCCTCAAAACGAACCCCCCAGCACGCAAACGCGTGAACCATACACACACATTCTCGAAGCTGACACATCAGGACAAAACGAACAACACACACACACACACACACTCAAAGCCAACACATAAGGACAAGACGAAAAATAAGCATACACACACCTGCGGACACAAAGTCAACACACAAGGTTAAAACGAACAAACAAAGGAACACAGTGGGGCACCGCCTTGGAACGGTCAGTGGCAAAAAACACCACTGGGGAGCTTAAACCGGTTTATGGTGCGCACCCAACCTCACTCTTACCCCCACCATTTTCCAAAGACATGGGACAGTGTAAATAAAAGTAATCCCCTCCAGGTGAATCTCTAACACACGTAATGGAAACAAAAAGGCATGGCATGTAAAACACAAAAATGCTCGTGTATAAATATATAAAAAGCAAACCTTAAGAACCAAAAACGTATGTACTCAATGCCTTTTCAGAAGACAGAGCAACAAGAGAAACACCCTTAAGGGCCCGACGAAACAGGCCAGAAGACAAATATCAAAACAGTTCAGTCCTGGTAAGATTTAAAAACTGCTCATCATAGAGTCATCCCCCTCTTCCGTCAGACGCAATCAAAGAGGGAAGCGTAGTGTCCAACTGTAAACGGGTTGAATACTAAACATGCGGTATGTCTCAAAACAGTTGGGTGGTAACCTCTTTTAATAAAACGTTTGATAATCTTTTCAAATACATTTGGAAAATTACCATGACCCAAGATCTTACGAAGTTTCTAAACCACATCCCCATAAAAAACATGTTTAGAAATACCTTCTCGCAGAAGTGTCTTTAAATTACTATTGAATTTTAAAACTAAATCAGAATTACGATAATAAAATTTTGTAAAATATTTACGCAATTTGTAATAACGGTAGCCTTGCTGAAGAAGTTTACTTGTAATATATTGATTACCGGTTTAAACCGGTTTAAGCTCCCCAGTGGTGTTTTTGCCACTGACCGTTCCAAGGCGGTACCCCACTCTGTTCCTTTGTTTGTTCGTTTTGTCCTGATGTGTTGGCTTTGTGTGTGTGTGTGTGTGTGTGTGTGTGTGTGGTGCACGCGTCTGCGTGCTGTGGGTTTCGTTTTGAGGAGGCTGCGTTTTTGGTGCGTGGCATTCCCTGTTTGATATTTGTCTTTGTTTTTTAAAGTAGGAATTGAATACTCTCCAAACAGGAGGTACTCTGTTACAGGCCTAATACCTTAATGCATTTGCAGAAGATACAGCAACAAGGGAGACTTTTTGTTTCTATTACGTGTGTTAGAGATTCACCTGGAGGGGATTACTTTTATTTACACTGTCCCGTGTCTTTGGAACATGGTGGGGGTAAGAGGAGGTTGGGTGCGCACCATAAACCGGATTAAGCTCCCCAGTGGTGTTTTTGCCACT
The DNA here is from genome assembly GCF_021730395.1 of Mercenaria mercenaria. Taxonomy (NCBI): domain Eukaryota; kingdom Metazoa; phylum Mollusca; class Bivalvia; order Venerida; family Veneridae; genus Mercenaria; species Mercenaria mercenaria. The sequence goes on from NC_069372.1 coordinate 58,480,980, forward strand.
GCCCGTTCGAAGGCGGTGCCCCACTGTGTTCCTTTTGTCCTCGTGTGTGTGTGTTCCTTTGTTTGTTCGTTTTGTCCTCGTGTATTGGCTTTGTGTGTGTGCGCGTGTATGTGTATGTGTGTTGGTGTGCACGTCTGCGTGCTGTAGATTTCGTTTTGGGGAGGCTGCGAATTTGGTACGTGGCATTTCCTGTTTGATATTTGTCATTGTTTTTTAAGGACCCGACGAAACAAGCCAGAAGACGAAAATCAAAACAGCTCAATCCTGGTTGGATTTAATAAAATCTGGAAAGTAGATCCCTCGGAAGCACCGAGAACAAGGCAAACAGTGAAAATTGCAGACTCGGTTTGATTGAGTCTATTCATGAGCAGTAATGTAAAATGCAACACTGCCCACGCCCTCTAGCACCGGCTTAAGCAGTATTCAATCTTCAAATCAAAATGTGTTGAAATCAATGATCCCGAAGGACCAGAAAATATAACAACACTGAGATGAAGTCGGGGCGACTTTTTACGGCCGCCAGAACTACTTTCATTGCTTTGGGTATTGTATAATCAAAAAAACAAAGAAAAATATCAAACAGGGAATGCCACGCACCAAAAGCGCAGCCTCCTCAAAACGAACCCCCCAGCACGCAAACGCGCGCACCACACACACACACACTCAAAGCTTACACATCAGGACAAAACGAGCAACACACACACACACACACTCAACCCTGCTTTTTAATTTTGTCTTTCGGCAGTTCCTGTGATATGCAGGCTCCATATTCTCAAATCCATATTTTAAATCAAAGTTTGTTTAGTTCTGTTCATTGTTTTCTCGTATAGGGCAAACACATAATTTTTACTGGGGTCCGTATTCTGCTTTTTTTTTTGCTTCCAAAGGATCTTTTTACAGGTTTTATTACATGAAATTACACGCTAGTTTGTCATTGAAGGTCTCATGTGTACCGACGTATGAACACATCTGTGTCTCGTTTTGTACTTAAGTGTGAAATTGTAGAGTTCTCCTCAACCCGGGGCTAGAGACCGCGGACGGTAGCATGCATTTCCACTACCGTCAATGAACAGGCTCAGCAACATTTTCGTTTTGGTCGTGTTTTTCTATCCAATTCAAACGTATGCGTTCCAGATGTTGTGACGTCATGAATGACGAAAGAGTGTATGATAATTTGTTTTTGTCGTCACAGAAGTGACAGAAATTGACGGGGCATGCATACTGCATTCATGTTGTTTTGAAATTTTCATCTATCTTAATGTCAAATTGTTATTTTTTAAATAAATATATAACACTAACAGGAAGGTAAAACAGTCTCAAACTACCTGAATTACTACTTGATAGATTTACATTATCTATAGAGATATAAATACATAGTAGCAATTTGAACATGATGTTTGACTGATTGGTGTCAAACTGTGTTCCCTTTTTTGTCCTTGTGTATGTTTACTTTGTAAGTAAGCGCGTCCAATTTGAGGAACGTGGCTTTCCCTGTTGGATATTTATCCTTGTTTTTTTAAATTTTAACTTTTTGTTTTGTCTTTACACCGCCTCGGTAGCCTAGTGGTAGAGCGTCCGCTTCGAGTGCGTGAGGTCGTGGGTTCGATCCCCGGTCGCGTCATACCAAAGACGTAAAAATGGTACTGGCAGCTTCCTCGCTTGGCGCTCGGCATTAAGGGTATAATGCTAGGACTGGTCAGCCCGTGTCAGTATAATGTGACTGGGTGGGGTATCATGCCACGTGTCTACGGCGTGATATTTCAGTGAGGCAGCACTATAAAGTTGGGCATTGTGCTCACTGCTACAAGTAGACACCGTCGTTTATATGACTGAAAAAGACGTTAAACCCGAACACACACACTAAAACGTGCTCTGTAGAGAAGACTCGAGAAAACGGAAGGTTATTCACTACTATAGGGTTTGAATATTTATATATCTCAGTATGACTCGCTATCTTATGAAGATTTACAAATCAGGGACATAAAATTCTCGCTTTGTGTAGATTTACCCTACTAGGTAGGGTGTAGAAACAGTTTAGGAGTAAGCCTGCCAGGGTGCGAAGCAGTATGAAGAGATAGATAGCCATTGAATTAGTTTGGTTTTATAAATGTCGCAAACAAAAAATAGCAATAAAAAAAATCTGGAATTGAAACACGCAGTTCACTCCAGCAAATGCTCTAAGAGCTTACATTTATACAACGCTAGTGTTGATTTGTACACGTCAGCAAAGCCTTCTGATTTTTCGTCTAAACACATTACTATACAATTATAATAACTCACATTTATACAAAATCTGCGTAGTGTTGATTTCAACGCGTCAGCAAAGCGTGACATTTTGATCCTTCAATTATTATTTAAGCAGTTTAATACGAAGCCACCAAGAGGTGAATCCAGGCTTGATGTAAACACTGCCGTTAAGACATTTCTGCTCATATTTATGCATGTGTATTGGTTGGCCTAACACTATTAAAACGTGTTTTTGCCCTGTATCCATGAGTCATGTAACATCAAATTGTAATAATGAAATGAAAGAACTGGCACGCAGGAAAGTGCCATTATAATATTCAAATGCAAACACAATTCACCGTGTCCAAACCGCTAAAAAGGAGTTTGGATAATTTAATTTTTTATTATACGAAAGTAAAACAATATCTAATAATCATTATGCATCAACACAACTCGACAACATGTATATCAACGGTCTGAAGGATTCCCCGACATATCACCAGATAAATTCCCTTGCTACTTGCTAAAAATTAATGGCAGGTTAAGGCCTTTACGCACGCGCAATTTTCCTCTGGCCCCTCAACCGAAGAAAACCATTCAGCAAAATTGCTCACATGTCTTCATCGAAGTTACTATCTTCCATGAAAAAGCGGTTACGCAGATTTTTGTACACCATTTGTTTTAAATCATTATTCATTTTGTGTAAGAACCTAGCCAGATCTTTATTGAAAGAGGCTACCAGTTTAACCGTGCAGTCACCCTGAACATCGTAGATGATAAGACAGAAGTGTTTTGGCACACCTTATCACTAAGAAGTAGTCTGGTTATATCCTTTACCTAATCCATGTTCTTGTGATAAAATACCAGCAGTGAATAGGTATTACTTTGTAAACAGTCTGCGTAGTGTTGATTTCAGCACGTCAGCAAAGCGTGAATTTCCGATTTTTCTTTCGTCTAGTTTGTATTTAAGCAGTTTGGGTCAAAGTCGCTAAGAGGTGAATCAAGGCTTGGTGTAAACACTGTCGTTAAGACATGACTTCAAATCACTTGCCCCTCATCGATGTGGGTTTGAGCCTCACTCGGGGCGTTGAATTCTTCATGTGAGGAAGCCATCCAGCTGGCTTACGGAAGGTCGATTGTTCTACCCAGGTACCCCTCGTGATGAAATAATGCACGGAGGGGCATCTGGGGTCTTCCTCCACCATAAAAGCTGGAATGTCGCCATATGCCCATGTGTCGGTGCGACATTAAACCCAACAAATTAAATTAAAATGTATTATTTAAGCAGTTAGGTGCAAAGCTGCCAAGATGTTCTTAGAGGAGTACCATTAAAACTATCATGACGTTGGACTGGTTCAGTTCACTAAATTGAAATATAAAGCTTTATTTTGAAAAGATGTATCATAGTCTAGCAACTTAGTAGCAAGTGTATTCAATTAATGAAGGTAAATTTAGCAATGATGAAAGACACATGCTAGGTGTTCGTTAACTGGATGTCTGCACAATACTATCCGACTTACTAAATTATACAACCAGAATCATATCATTTAGTGGTACGAGTTGCAGACTGCCATGTCACTAAACTATTTAAGGTATTTTATTTCCTAATATTTCTTTGATTTAATTTGCAATGCAACTAATTAGTCCATTTATTATGGTATGTAGCACAATGGCAGAAGACTAAATACACAAAAATGTTTTTAATCCATAAGTGTATATGCAGTCCATCACACTGGTTGGAAAGTAGTTTGGTATTGAACCAATTCTTCGAAGAGTGTGCATAATATGTTAATTTATCACCAGTCGCTTTTGCATTTCCTGAACTGTCTCCACATAAAATTACTATATCAGCAATAACAGAATAATGTAGAAAGTAAAAACAACATCTCTTAATTACCTGCTGAACACTTGGTCAATGTCCTCATGAGTGTGACCCACCATTATAGTCACAGGTCTGTTATCCCCTGACCCATTGTCAGTTTCACCCAATGTAGTTGTATGCCTAATTTTCCAATTCCTTAGCACAACTTTCACTTCTTCAATCTTCCAGTTGTAATAACTATTCAACAACCCTTGCTTATAATTTGGTACATCATTTGGATCTGGAAAGATCTTGAAAGCATCACCCAACGGATCAAGCCTCTGCAACTTGGGTTCTGTTGAATCAGCAGTAAACACATGATTTTCCTGCATAGGTGTATGTTTCTTCAACCAGAGATACTGAATATTAGGAACACCATATGTCTTACTTCTCCTAAAGTTATTAAGTCTATAGAAAGAGTTCCGTCTCTTTCCAAACTTTTGACTACGACGATACGGCCGTCTTTTCCCATAATACCTCTTCCGATCATAATAAGATCGTCTGGGACGAGTGTAACTATCCACTCTTTTGAAACGGTATGGCTGCACCCTACCTCTTTTGGCCCTAAAAGGTCCAGCAACTGCTTCATCATTTCCACGCTTACGCTTGCCTCCTGCCATCTATATCGTCAAGAACAATTGTATTTCCTCTAACCTCGGCTTTCAGTCTCGGATTTGGGCTATACACACCCAAAATACACCACTTATCTTCCTTGTAACAGAATACACCAATAACAGCAACTGTCAGTATTGTCCCCAGAAAACACACACTGACTAAATACTTTATCAGGTTTTCGTGCATTAATATCCCAAACAGGCAATATACAAGTCTGCGTCTTCGTTACAATCTTGCCTAAACAGGTGATGCTTTCAACTACATTGGGTGAAACTGACAATGGGTCAGGGGATAACAGACCTGTGACCATTAAAGATGAGAAGTTGAATAATGTGGAGGTTAACTACACATGGTATTACACAGGTTTGGCAGAAGCTGTAGCAGATGATACATTGCTGGAAGAGTTCAATATGAACAGGTTGAATAAACATAAATGGTTGAAGTATGGGTCTACACAAGGGTTTAGTTATAGTTATAATCCTGTGTATAAAGACAATATGAAGCAGGGGTTCAACTGTTATGGTCGTGCTGCGGATGGGACAGTTATTGCTGATTATAAGAATTTTGAGAAAAAATCATCAGCAGAAGTTTTTCACCAAGTTTGTTCAGGTGTATATGGAGCCTAGTAGTGTAAATATTGCTGATACTACTAAAGATCCTGTTCCAAGGTATGACAGGTATAATCCAAAGTTCTTGTGGTGTTATGATCCTGGGTTGAACAGTCATATGTTTGGTGACAAATTTCACAAGGGTTGTGAATGCAAATATTGAGTTTGATCATGTTGTGTATACTACGTGGATGTTGTCAAAGCCTATAATGGCTCCGTTTCAGCAGAGACATTAGAGAGATAAGATTGAAAGCCATAGAGCTTGTATGTAATAATAAGTTTATGTTTATAAAGTTTAACTGTTATTGTGTTATATTATTGTCTTATAACCTGGTCGCAGGCCCGTTAGGGCCTTGCAAAGTACTCATCGATGCGTAGCGGTCGATGTACCCCGAGTGATGAGGTCAGTGATATTTTTTAAGGTAAGAAATTTGAAAAATTTAAAAATGCTTAGAATAAGCTGAAATGCCAAAAACAACCGAGTGGAGGGGGGTTACCCCCTCTGGACTAAGTCTATTTTACCCTCCTCTTCGGCACATTTACTAGTTTTGCTTAAATGTGCCGCGGAATGCTAATGAGGAGGACCCCCGAAGAGGATCTGAAAAAAACTCAGAGACTATCATCTTTGGGGTCGGTAACTTTTTTATTATTGGTCCGATTTTAAAAAGGAGTATAAAAATATAATTACCATAAGGAAGATTTGATATATTTTTTTTTATTTTTTTAATTCTGTCGATGAAATTCTTGGTGAAAATATGGGTTAAGAGCCTTTATCATTTTTTGTGTGCAGTAACAGACTAATGACCTTTATATTATTTTTGCACTAACTATTATGATAAATTTCTATTACATTTTTCATTGTTAAATTGTTGAAACATTTAATACTGATTTTCTCATTTCAACATCCTCTGTTATTTTTAAAATAAAAGGTAAAATGGATGTTTTGCCATATAATTGAGACTTCCAGCAAATAAAAAAGACTTACTTTAAATAAAATGACTCAAACAAAAAATGTTAATAATTTTTGACCCGCAAAATTTTACTCTGTCTTTGGGGTATCTCCCATGTCTGAAAGGTCTCTGAACAGAATCGTTTTCATTTTGCGTGTGACCTCTTTCTAAGAATTTATGGCAAACTTTTATCAAATTGAAGAAGTTTCAAACTATACCACAGCAGGGCTACAAATAATCTCTTGATTTTGACCAGTGCAGTTATCGGACAAGTTGTCATAGACTTTATGTTCTTTTTTAACATTTAAAAAAAACAACATAGCTTTGAAAACGCATGAAGCAATTTCACATGCACCCCGTTTAGCAACTTTCTCATTCAAAACATAGCACTATGCATCTGAGGAACCAAAAGAATACAGCTGGGATACAAACTTGAATAATACATGCATGACTGGTTTGCTTTGGGTGATGACATAACCTGTTGAAGATCAAAACAGGCAGCATCAGTATGTGGACATGATTGTGCTATATGTTTGTCACGCTGTTTTTCTAGCCTAGCAGACTCTTAATTTTGGATGTGCCTATTAAACAATGATGCATTTTCTTTCTGCATTTCTAATGTCGTATTACAAAAGTCACATTGATCTTTTAAGAGTTTTTGAAATAGTATGTTATACTGGGTGTTGAATATATTTCTGTACACAGACTCGTTAACAGGACAAACATTGTTAAGAGTTACATCGTTCTACATACAGCCGATACATTTTTGTAAGGCTTAAATCCCCTTCAAGGCACTTTTGTTTTTTAGTGGGCTTCCTAAAATAATGGAACTCAACACGGGGGAAACTCTCAATATGTTCTTTTACATCATCCCGAACGAACGGAAATGTGTATTTTTATTTGGCCTATTCTGATGTCTCTCCCTTAAATCTTTGTAGGTTATATGAGTCAAAGCACATCTCCCTCTCTAGGTAGTATCAAGTTTGAAGTGTCAACAATAAATTGCCCCATGTGGTTCTGGGACGATATGTGTATGAAAAGAATTGGAACCACTGCCTTACCGTTGCATAATCATAAGAGGCGACTAAAAGTGTCTTAACACTTTTGTTGTGCTGTAATTCTGTGATGCAAATTTTGATTCAATACCTCGTTTTTATTTCGATGTAAATGCGATGTGAAACCAACATTTGTAATCCTGTTTGGCGCCATATAACCTATACTGTGTTGGAGCGCCGTAAAACCCAAATAAAACAATAAATTGCTAACAAACTTTATAACACTTTCTGACTTTAAAAAAAAGTGTACTTTCTTGAAACGTTTCTGGCCCATGTGAAATAAATTCTTTTTGTTAGAATATAAACCTGTAGCCCAGAACACATGAACTATTTTTTTCTTTTCGATCGTTATCAAATTTATCATGATATTTTTTGCTAGAAAAGCCACATCCAATTTTCAACATTCTAGCCCTTTTATTTTTATATGAAAAGAATTGGAACCACTGCCTTACCCTTGCATGATCGTAAGAGGCGATTATTAGGGTCTTAACACTTGGTTTTGCTGTAATTCTGTGATTCCAGCAGGTATGCAAATTTTGATTCCATACCTCATGTTTTTATTTCGTTGTAAATGAGATGTGAAACCAAAATTTGAAGTCCTGTTTGGCACCATATAACCTATACTGTGTTGATGCGCCGTAAAACCCAAAAAAAATAAAATAAACTTTTATTTTTCCCGAACGTGTATCAGCTTTTACCACTATTCTTTCTTTATTTAATTACACCTCTTTTCCAATTACTCTCATTTCTTTTTGTCTTTCTGGAACGAGGATTTGTCATTTCTGATTGGACAGAATTAACAAAAGCGTGATTGCTATAACTATCAGCAGAAGCATGTTCCCAGTTGGGTTTTCAGATGGTTGGCTAGCAAGTGGAATACCTATGGGGTTCTCAGGTGCTTATGTAGTAAATGGGCTACCGGGGGGGTTCACTTGGCTGAGGGGTTCTCAGATAGTTTACCTGAGGGGTCTTAGGTGGTTGTGTAGTAAGTGAGCTACCTGGGGGATTCCCAAGTGGTTGTGTAGTAAGTGGGCTAACTGAGGGGTTCTCTGGTGAGCTCCATGCGGGGTTCTGAGTGAATGAGTTGGGTTTTACGGCGAATCGACACAAAATGGTCATATATCGCCGAGAGGTCATATTGCAAACGCCAGCTGCAAAGCATAAACATTGATGTAAAAATGCAAAGCATACCTAAAACCATCCATGTAAAAATGTAAAGAACACTATGAATATTGTGAAACATATCTAAAAACATCCATGTAAAAATATCTAAACTCAGTTATGTAAAAATGTATATACGTATGTGTTAAAATATCAATTGCAAACATAAAAATATTGCAAAATGTAAATAAAAATATGAAATGTTAGATTTTTTGATATATTCCTATCTGCTTTAAAACCGATAAAATATTTCCGACTGAAACGTTTTCAAATAACTCTTTTAAAGATTGAACGTCATAATATGTACTGTATGTATGAAAGTCCACACAGTCGATTAAAATATGTTTAATAGTTAGCGGTGTTTGACATGGTATACATTCGGGTTGATCTTTATTCAAATGATAAGAATGAGTCAAACGGGTATGCACTATTCGACAGCGAGAAAGAACAATTCCTCCCTGCGAACAGATCAGTTCCCTTGGTGCCATTCCCCTAGAGTATGTTTGATATCATGAAGTTTATTGAATGAAACATTGTTCCATGACTATTGCCATTTAGAAATAAATGTATTTGTTTATATTAGGCCTAAAATCGGTATGTGGTAATTTCAAATTAGATTGTGATAATGAAAGGGATTTCTTTGCGCAAAATATCAGCATCCTCGTTTCCATGAATACCAACATGACTGGGAATCCAACAAAATATGATAGACTTTTTAAAAGATAGTTCATGAACCCTGAGAAGAATATTTTGAATGAATGGATTTTCCATATTTCGGTTATGAATTGACTAAAACAGAACGCGAGTCGGAGAAGATAATATTTTTCTTCACTATTTTTTGATATAATGGCTAAATCAATAGCTTTGGCTTCGGCTAAAAATATTGTTGAATTATTTGGCAAACGCAATTTTGACTGATGGGGGCTGACAGCAGCACAGCCAACCTTTGATTCATCTGTTGAACCGTCTGTGTAAATTGCAAAATAGTCATTGTAAGTTGATTTGATTTCATGATATTTAGACTTGAATATTTCAGGGTTTGTTTCAGACTTTCTAAAGGGAGTTTTCAAATCGAAAAGAACTGTAGAGGCATGAAGGGTCCATCGTGGTGTATCTAGAATTGAATTTTCTTTTATACCATCGAATTCAGTCAGTTTCATTCATAAAGGTTTTATGCGAACTCCAAACGGTTTGATTTGTTTTGGGTTTTTCTCATATATGAATCGGAGTACTTTAGTTTAAAAATAATGTTATGAGCAGGATTGGATTTGTTCTAATATTTGTAAATAAGATTTTCTTGCTGAACCATAAACAGTACAACCGGAATCTAGCTGAGATCTAATTAAAGCCCTATAAAGTCTTAATAAAACCTTGCGATCGGCTCCCCAATCAGTATTTGAAATTACCTTTAAAAAATTCAATGACGTCAGACATTTGGCTTGCAAGTATTTTATATGCGGCACAAAGGAAAGCTTTTTATCGAAGATAACACCAAGAAATTTTGCTTCGTCAACAACGGGTATTTTTGTACCATTTAGAAAAAGCCCAGGGTCACAATGATGTTGCCGTGATTGACAGAAGTGGACACACTGGGCTTTCGATTGGGAAAATTTAAACCCATTTTCCATGGCCCAAGTTTGAACTTTATTCAAACACTGTTGTAATTGGCGTTCAATCGTACGCATATTTTTTTAACTATAACATATCAAAAAATCGTCAACATATAATGAACAGTAACAAACTGGTAACAAACATATCACAATATTATAAATTTTGATGCTGAAAGGTGTGACTGATAAAAGAGAACCTTGTGGAACTCCCTGTTCTTGCTCAAAAGAGTCAGAAAGGATCACCAACACGTACTTTAAAACTTCGATCAGATAAAAATTGTGATATAAATGTTGGCAGACGACCTTTTAAACCTATGTCGATAAGGTCATTCATAATACCATATTTCAATGTAGTGTCATAAACTTTTTCTAAATCGAAAAAGACAGACACTAGATGCTCTTTTTTTAATAAATGCATCACGAATAAAATTTTCCAGTCGAACAAGATGATCAGTTGTGCTGCGTTGTTTGCGAAAGCCGTTTTGAAAGTTTATAATCAATCCTTGCGATTCGAGATATCAAACTAGTCTAGAATTGATCATACGTTCTAGAGTTTTACATAAACAGCTAGTAAGGGCTATCGGTCTATAATTATTTGGGTTCATGCTGTCTTTTCCGGGTTTTTGTATTGGAATAACAATAGCTTCTCTCCATAAGTCTGGAAAAATAACAGTTTTCCATGTAATATTGTAGATTTCAAGAAGGTCTTATGATTCTTGTGGTAAGTGTTTTAAAAGTTGGTAATGTATTTGGTCTGGGCCAGCTGCAATATCACGACATTTGTCTAGAGAGTCAAGTAACTCTGTGATCGAAAAAGGTTTATTATAATATTCCTCATTATTTGAATAAAAATTCAGTGGTTTGCTTTCTTTAGTTAATTTAATGTTTTGGAAATTTTGGTCATAATTATGTGATAAAGAGTTTTTTTTGAAAAAGCTTCACCAAGAGTATTAGCAATGTCCTCTTTGGTAGATGCAATAGACTGGTCTGATTGTTTAAGATGAGAAACATTTGAAGTTTTTTCTTTTCCACTAATCGACTGTGTGGACTTTGCTACACAACGCAGTGCATATTATGACGTTCAATCTTTGAAAGAGTTATTTGAAAACGTTTCAGTCGGAAATATCTAATTGTTTTTAAAGCAGATAGGAATATATAAAAAAAATCTAACATTTCATATTTTTGTTTACATCTTGCAATATTATTATGTTTGCAGCTGATATTTTAACACACACGTATATACATTTTTACATAACTGATTTTAGATATGCTTTACATTTTTACATGGATGTTTTAGATATGTTTTACATTATTCATAGTGTTCTTTACATTTTTACATGGATGCTTTTGGTATGCTTTACATTTTTACATCAATGTTTATGCTTTACAGTTGGCGTTTGCAATATGACTTCTTCTCGGCGATATATGACCATTTTGTGTCGATTCGCCGTAAAACCCAACTCACTCACTCACTTATTTTACGAATCGTTTCCAAGACTTTTTTAACCGATGACCTAGAATTAAGTTTAGAAATGTATGAATGCCAGGACCTTTTCTTTGCTTGTTTTATAGTTCTGCGAGCTTTTGCTCTAAGAAACTCAAAGGTCCAATACTAAGGAAAGTCAACATTTTAATTTCTTTTAAAAAGCACAGAAACTATTTCATTTTATCGGAAAATGAAAGTTGGTATGTAGAAATTCGAAATAAATCGCAGTATATGTACAATTATTTTTCTATGAAGTATGAAGAAAGTTAAAAAGACCTGGGGGTCATTCTGTCGATTCATTGAAATTTCAACATAATACACATACATTTCTTTGAGTTCCAAAGACCTTCAGTAAATTTTGACCTGCCAATCTTCATTATTTAGTGTCTTGCAGAAGTCTATGCACTGGCTATGAAAAAAATTGCCTACTCACTTTCCCTTAGTAATGGACCTTTAACTGATTGTAGATTGTCTTTTGTCCGTCAAATATTAAATTTTTTAACGGCCGCTCTACGTTTTCGAATAGCGGTCTTACAATCATCATTATACCATGGTTTATTTTTTGATTTACCATTTCTTGAAGTTTTTGGAATGGACTTGTCTGCAATATCTGATAAAATAATAGAAAACCGATCAATAGGATCAAAAAAAATGGTGAAATTCTCCAGACAAATCACTTTTGCATAAAGACTGATATTGCTTCCAGTCAGCTTTATTAAATTTAAAATAAGAGGAATCATCTGACGTTTGTTGAACAATACTTGATAAGATAATCGGGAAGTGATCACTCCCATGTAAGTCATCTAACACCCTCCGTTCGCAGAGCTAGATTTCTTTCTTTGTTTATCTGGAAATCAAATGTATCTACTTTCCAGATTATATTTTGTATAACCATCATTTGTTGCTCTTTTGCGATTCTGCATTTAGTTTGTATTGCCCCGTAGTGGGTGAAAATAAACGATTTTTTGTTTTAAAAAAGTGCTACTTACACATTGATAAATTGAAAACGCCCGATACTGTGCGATTCTTTTTTTTTTTTTTTTTTTTTTGGTAATACATAGACCTTCAGCGAGCACCTTGCAAACATCAGTGAGTTGCGTTATTTCCGTGAAACGTTTTCAAATTGAACGTCATAATATGTACTGCGTTGTGTAGCAAAGTCCACACAGTCGATTAAAATATGTTTAATAGTTAGCGGTGTTTGACATGGTACACATTCGGGTTGATCTTCTTTATTCAAAGATAACAATGAGTCAAACGGGTATGATCTATTCGACAGTGAGAAAGAACAATTTCCTCCCTGCGAACAGATCTGTTCCCTTGGTGCCATTCCCCTAGAGTAGGTTTGATATCATGAAGTTTATTGAATGAAGCATAGTTCCATGACTATTGCCATTTAGATAAAAATGTTTTTGTTTATATTGGTCCTAAAATCGGTATGTGGTAATTTCAAATTAGATTGTGATAATGAAAGGGATTTCTTTGCAGCAATATCAGCATCCTTATTTCCATGAATACCAACATGACTGGGAATCCAACAAAATATGATAGACTTTTTTAAAGATAGTTTATGAACCCTGAGAAGAATATTTTGAATGAATGGATTTTCCATATTTCGGTTATGAATTGACTGTAAAACAGAAAGCGAGTCGGAAAAGATAATAAATTTCTTCACTATTTTTTTATATAAAATTTAGAGTTACAATACTATAGTACATGTACTAAGTACCAGTAATTCTAAATTAAGCTGTGACGTGAATTCCAGCCTGAATCCAGCCACGCTGTACCATATCAGTGTCATTCTCAATTTTCTGCATGGTTTTAACAAGCCATTTAGCGTGCTCAGAGTCAATGTTACTATTCTTTAATTGGACGGCGATTTCGTTAGCATAAAACTCCTCAAAACACGCTTTCTTGTACAACTTGAAACTGGCATTTACACTCAGTTCTAAGGGCTGTAGTCTGTCTGTGCATACATACACGCAATTATTTTTCACGCCTAACGAAACAGTTTCCCTTTTCAAAAGACGAAGATAATAATTATACAAAATGTACCATTGTTTACCAATTTTAATGGTTTACACTTTTTTCAAAACTGAAAGAAACTGTGAAAAGTTTGCAATGATTGGGTGCATAATAAATGTTCAAAGATCAAGCGTTCATTGTAAATATGGAGTCCCAGTCGAGCCATGATATTTTTTAGTTTAAACTTATTTATTTTACCCGTTTTGAACCTTTTTCTTTCATCGTCCATGAGCTCACCACTTCCAGTAACATCTGTTTTTTTTTTTTAAAGAACGACGTGATTCGCCGGGAAGACATTGCGATTATAGCCGGTTTCAAACCCAATCTGATACTTCTAACACTTGTAAATGTTACGGATATTAAAGCTAAGTAATAACAAAAGAAAGGAACAGTGAACACTTGTAAGCTTTAGGACAATTTATTGACGACTATACAAGCGTGAGCACATATCAGATATTAAAGGCATGTATGCTAATCTGCTATCAATAAAGAGCGTAACACGCACTAGCGGACCGGAGAATAAACTTTTAACAGTGACGTCATACAGGTACCATAATTGCAGAAAGTAACCGAATGCAGTCGTACTTCCGGTTTTCTTCCGGATTCACATTCGCGAATTTAAGATTTCGCGAAATAATAAAATGCCAAAAATCGGGACAAATTCGCGAAATAATAATCTCGCGAATTTAAAGTGTTTTACAGTAATCAATAGCTTTGGCTTCGGCCGAAAATATTGTTGCATTATTTGGCGGACGTAATTTTGACTGATGAAGGAAGCTGACAGCAGCATAGCCAACCTTTGATTCATCTTTTGAACCATCTGTGTAAATTGCGAAGTGAAGTTACAGTAAGATATATATACAGGCAATAGTAGCAAAGATATGACAGAAAAACAAAGGTTGACGAAAACCTTAAACCGTATAAATAACCTATGTTGACACCTTGGTGACCTTGACTTAGATATAATGAGCCCAGCCCTCTGCACATGCTTTGTTTGCATGCTGAACAATGTAAATGTGAAGTTACTGTAAGTAACAGTAACAGTAACAAAGAAATGCAACAACGGTTTGCGAAAAAAACTTAAACAAAGAAAGCTCACACCGACGCCGGGGCGAGTAGAATAGCCCCCTACAAATAGTGGAGCTAAAAAGGTCAATTGAAAATTAAGTGGCCATAGCTGTCAGATTCCTCGGAAATGCCCTCATTTTACCTTCATATTGTGGTGTCCAGGCATTTGTTCATTCTTGTTGTAATTTTTATCTGGCCAGACACTGTGTACGAAAGTTCTATATACGAACATCGAAGGCTAATTGCTTCATAAATAAGTTCGTATAAATTCTATTTTTACGTTGAATCGATGTTATTTTTCCGTAAATATATTTTCAATTCATTATTAGTTGCTGTCATACCCTTATTTCCATGTAAACATGCTTAAAAGTTAACTTACTTTCACTGACCGTTCCAAGGCGGTGCCCCACTGTGTTCCTTTGTTTGTTCGTTTTGTCCTTGTGTGTTGACTTTGTGTGCGCGCGTGTGTGTATGCTTATTGTTCGTCTTGTCCTTATGTGTTGGCTTTGAGTGTGTGTGTGTGTGTTGTTCGTTTTGTCCTGATGTGTAAGCTTTGAGTGTGTGTGTGGTGCACGCGTTTGCGTGCTTCGTTTTGAGGAGGCTGCGCTTTTGGTGCGTGGCACTCCCTATTTGATATTTTTCTTTGTTTTTACGACTAAGTCGCCCCGACTTCATCTCAGTGTTGTTATATTTTCTGGTCCTTCGGGATCATTGATTTCAACTCATTTAGATTTGAAGATTGAATACTGATTAATTAAAATCTGAAAAGTAGATCCCTCGGAAGCACCGAAAACAAGGCAAACAGTGAAAATTGCAGACTCGGTTTGATTGAGTCTGTTCATGAGCAGTAATGGAAAATACAACACTGCCCACGCCCCCTAGCACCGGCTTAAGCAGTATTCAATCTTCAAATCTAAATGAGTTGAAATCAATGATCCCGAAGGACCAGAAAATATAACAACACTGAGATGAAGTCGGGGCGACTTTTTACGGCCGCCACAGCCTGTGCTAGGGGGCGTGGGCAGTGTTGCATTTTCCATTACTGCTCATGAACAGACTCAATCAAACCGAGTCTGCAATTTTCGCTTTTGTCTTGTTCTCGGTGCTTCCGAGGGATCTACTTTTCAGATTTTATTTACATCAGCTAGCCGGTGGCTGTCAGTCATTTTGAATTTGTGACGTCATACTTGGGATGGTATAAATACTTGGCGTTCCGTATCGCTGTAGTCACACCCCGATAAGCAACAACACTGTTGTGTTGAAAGAAAAGCTAGATAGATATACTTTTATCTGATAAATGAATATGGATTGTACTCCGGTGAAATACTTGTTTTATTTGCCTGTTCTCCCGTTTCAGTGCAGATCTTTGTTTATTATGGACCTTACCAAAGCTGATACACAACCAGATCTGGTACACTACCAATTCTGGCACCTGCAAGATCTAGTCACCGTCGTCTTCTAAATATAAAAGCTTAAATTTGAGTCAACTCTAGGTCTTTTATATTTATTTTGCAATGTAAGACAATAATTAACAGAACTACCGGAACTACATTCTTTTATTGACATTACCTCCCTTTCATTTTCCCATTATAATCACTTCCATTAAATTTTACTTTTGTTTACCTTTTACCTCCCTTTGTTGCTCGTCTGCTACCAACAACAACAATCCGCATTTAGTGTCAAAATGGATAACTTTCAAGAAATGGGTGGTCCTGAATTTGAACTTGTTTGATACAGATTCCTTCTTTGATGAGTGAGTGAGTTGGGTTTTACGGCGGATCGACACAAAATGGTCACCGAGAAGAAGTCATATTGCAAACGCCAACTGTAATGCATAACATTGATGTAAAAATGTAAAGCATATCTAAAAACATCCATGTAAAAATGTAAAGCATATCTAAAAACAGTTATGTAAAAATGTATAAACGTGTGCGTTAAAATATCAGCTGCAAACATAATAATATTGCAAGATGTAAACAAAAATATGAAATGTTAGATTTTTTTATATATTCCTATCTGCTTTAAAAACGATAAAATATTTCCGACTAAAACGTTTTCAAATAACTTTCAAAGATTGAACGTCATAATATGTACCGCGCTGTGTAGCAAAGTCCACACAGTCGATTAGAATATGTTTAATAGTTAGCAGTGTTTGACATGGTACACATTCGGGTTGATCTTCTTTATTCAAAAGATAAGAATGAGTCAAACGGGTATGACCTATTCGACAGCGAGAAAGAACAACTTCCTCCCTGCGAACAGATCTGTTCCCTTGGTGCCATTCCCCTAGAGTAGGTTTGATATCATGAAGTTTATTGAATGAAGTACTGTTCCATGACGACTGCCTTCTTTGTTGAGGAAAATGTAAACAATGAAAATCAGGTTGAAATGCAGCTGAAAGGACATTCAGATCAGTTGATGTTGATGTTTTCCTCGGAGGATCTGTATATTCAAACACCAAAAAGAAAACTGAATGTGACATGAAATTCTACAATATGTTTCTTCTTTCCAAAAATGGAATGAGAACTCCTGAATTAATACAACCTGATGTGCTAAATGCTTATGTTTGTGAATTCTTATTAGGCGCAACAAAAACAAATGGAAAAGAATATGAGCCAACTACACTAAGGACTTGCGTAAGTTCCATTGATAGACACATGGAATAAAAATACTTCCAAAATATTCATAATGACCCAGAACTTTCCAAAGCCCGCATAGTCTTGAAAGGGAAACAAAAACTTGACCTAGATTTCTTCAAGGCAATCATTTTTATAAAATTTTACGAATATCCAGAGTAACATGCAGACCGGTTTTTCAAAGATTTGACCGGGACACCTAGTTTTTGACCCAAGACGACTCATATTCAAAATTGACCTAGATTTCATCCAGACAAACATTCTCATAAAATTTCTTGAAGATCCGGTGTAAAATGCACTCCCTATTTCATACAAAAGGCCTTTCTTTGATTTGACCTAGTGACCTAGTTTTTGACCCCAGATAACTAATTTATTTTCAAACTTGACCAAGATTTTCTCAAAGCAATCATTCTGACCAAATTTCATGAAGATCAATTGAAAAATACAGCCTTTATCGCATACACATGCTAAATGTTGACAGACAGGCAGAAGACGAACGCCGGACATCGAGCGATCACAATAACTCACCTGAACAATGCTCAGGTGACCTAAAATGTACAATGTACCAATTACTTCCCTAGTCTTAGGCAAGATAAATCCAGATACATTCATTGTCGGAAACAGTCTCATATTTACTAAGCTTATAATAATAACTAATGAACCATTTTAAGACAATGACCAGCTATGGATATGAATACACCCACCAAGAGTCAGCTGATATTGCTACCGACTTTGCCTTTCAACTTGGGAAGAGATCTAAGGACAAATCTCTAGCTTTGAAATGTACGTGGGATTTCTTAAACCGTTGGTCTGAGTTAAAGGTTTTGAAAGCAAGGGACTTGGAACATGTCGGGGCTAAAATGGTACCAAAACCCCAATGATACATGTCGTACTTTGAACGTTTTATAAAACTAAAAATTTACAAGTTGACAGACAACCTCATCTAATTTTCAATGTTGATGAAAAAAGAATCTCCGATGATCATAAATCGCCATATATTGTTGGTAGTGCATCATATTGTCCCAAGCAGTCACATCAAGTACTAGTTGTTTTGCACTACCGCCCTTCTTTGTTTTCCCTGGAAATCCCTGGAAAACGCATGCATTCATACATGAATGCAGAAGGAAAGTCACCTGGTGCTGATGGTACAGTGAGCGAGACTGGTTGGGTAAACCATTAAATATTCAGATATACTGCCATACCTATATCATTATCATTGTATACATCATTATGCCATTAAGTCATTACAAAAAGTATATACTTCCGGATACAAAGCATAGTGAGTGAGTGAGTTGGGTTTTACGGCGATTCGACACAAAATAGTCATATATCGCCGAGAAGAAGTCATATTGCAAACGCCAACTGTAAAGCATAAACATTGATGTAAAAATGTAAAGCATATCCAAAAACATCCATGTAAAAATGTAAAGAACACTATGAGTAATGTAAAACATATCTAAAAACATCCACATAAAAATGTAAAGCATATCTAAAATATGTTTGCAGTTGATATTTTAACACACACGTACATACATTTTTACATTACTGTTTTAAGATATGCTTTACATTTCTTTCCAAAATAGAATGTTCGGTTATGAAAATTTAAGACAAACTGACGTGTTTACGCACTGTTCCGGGTCTTCAAGTATATCAGAGATGCAGATAAGACCATGACAAGCTGGTCATATGACCCAAAGGATGCCTTTTGGCAACGACTGCAAAAGGCAGCTATCGACGGTACGGTGTGATTAAGAGATGCAGAAATGAGCGACGACAACTTCACCAATATATTGACTAGTTGTGCTCAAGAAGACTCAGACCGCAAGATGATACTAGACCTTTTTACTCCCGGACGTGACGTTATTAACCAGCACCACCACATGCGCATTCGCAACACGTATACCTGGCAGCCAGAATTTATTACGAACTAGTTAGTAGCTATTTCAACCCCTGAGAAGACAGAAGATATATGGTGGGACCTATCAACATATGACAAACCAAAGTTAATATCAGCAGCCATGAAGCAAGGATACAACGTAGAGAAGGATTTGATTATGACAGTTTTTTATATTATATCTACATGGGCATCTTTGTGTTTTACATTACATACATACCTTCTGTTGCCTTTACGTATGTTAGGGTTTCACCTGGCGGGGATTACTTTTATTTACAGTCTTGTTACTTTGGATCAAGGTGGGGGTAAGAGTGAGGTTAGGTGCACCATAAACCGGTTTAAACTCCCCAGTGGTGGTTTATTGTAAATTTTCCCCATTTGGATGGGGATGTACCTCAGGCTACATCTTATGGGGTATATATTTCTCAGTTAATTCGGTTTGCCAGCGTGTAGTCATGTCAAGCATTTCAATGAACGTAATCTATATATTACAAGTAAACTTCTTCAGCAAGGCTACCGTTATTACAAATTGCGTAAATATTTTGCTAAATTTTACTATCGTAATTCTGATTTAGTTTCAAAATTCAATAGTAATTTAAAGACATTTCTGCGAGAAGGTATTTCTAAACCCGTTTTTTATGGGGATGTGGTTTACAAACTTCGTAAGATCTTGGGTCATGGTAATTTTCCAAATGTATTTGGTAAAATTATAAAACGTTTTATTAAAAGAGGTTACGGCCCATCTGTTTTGAGACATACCACATGTTTAGTGTTCAACCCGTTTACAGTTTGACACTACGCTTCCCTCTTTGATTGTGTCTAACGGAAGTGGGGAGGACTATGATAAGCAGTTTTTAAATCCTTCCAGGACTGAACTGTTTTGATATCTGTCTTCTGGCCTGTTTCGTCGGGCCCTTAAGGGTGTTTCTCTTGTTGCTCTATCTTCTGAAAAGGCATTGAGTATATACGTTTTTAGTTCTAAAGGTTTGCTTTTTATATATTTATACACGAGCATTTTTGTGTTTTACATGCCATGCCTTTTTGTTTCCATTACATGTGTTAGAGATTCACCTGGAGGAGATTACTTTTATTTATACTGTCCCGTGTCTTTGGAACATGGTGGGGGTAAGAGTGAGGTTGGGTGCGCACCATAAACCGGTTTAAGCTCCCCAGTGGTGCTTTTGCCACTGACCGTTCCAAGGCGGTGCCACACTGTGTTCCTATGTTTGTTCGTTTTGCCCTCATGTGTTGGCTTTGTATGTGTGTGTTTGTGGTGTGCACATCTGCGTGCTGTAGGTTTAGTTTTGGGGAGGCTGCGATTTTGGTGCTAGGCATTCCCTGTTTGATATTTGTCTTTGTTCCAAGGCGGTGCCCCACTGTGTTCCTGTATTTGTTTGTTTTGTCCTTTTGTGTTCATTTTTGTGTGTGGTGTGCGAGAGTTGTTCGTGTGTGTCTTTGGGGAGGCTGCGTTTTTTGAACGTGGCTTTCCCTGTTAGATATTCTTCCTTGTTATTAAACTGGCAATCGTGAAGATAGAGTTTGTGCTTCACGCCATATGCAGATACCCTGACCCGAGACCACTATCTTACGATTCTGTCATATACAAAAGGTACACGATCAAACAATGTGTGAAGAGTATCCAAAAGAAGTTGAAAGCAGTTGTAAAGGATGAAGATGAGATGAACTACGAAAAGAAGAGCAAATAACCGAAAGTGTTTTATCCTCTACTGACAAGCACACCACAGAACCAGAATGTCTGTAAGTACATCAATTTGCCCAATCTCGAAATAATGGTCAGATCAGAGATAAAAGACCAGCTAAAGCTGAGTCAATTAACGTGATGAGCGACGACCGATCACGTAATCAATAAAATCAGATCCTTTGGAAGCAAAGAATGAAAACAAGAAGAATAATAGCAGACTCTGTTTGATTGAGTCTGTTCATGAACTATTACCCAGACCTAGGACTTATGATTTTATATCAGGAAATAGAGCTGTATCATCAATCAATGGATTACTACCGTCCATGAACAGGCTCAATCAACATTTTCGTTTTTGTCGTGTTGAGCGACCTGTGAATGTTCCACTTTTCTCTATTTTGATACATTTAATGCAGGAGCTGCGGATATTGACATGCAGAACATTGAAGATAGTCCAACAATAGAGATAATAGCTTCGAACCAAGAACAGTTGGAACACAAACTGTACACTTCAATGTAGAAAAGCTCCAAACTAATACCACTAAAGTAGATCGTAAAACATTACAATCTAGAAGAAGAATAAAGCTAAAGAACATGTTACCTGTTGAAACATTACTTGCTCCTTTAAATTCTAGCTATTTATCAAAAGAGATCAGAACCCCCCCCCCCCCCCCCCCCCCCCCCCCCCCCAGCAAAGAGAAAGCTGTCATATATGACGCAGATGATGATGATATGGATGCCCCTCAAGTTAAGAAAAAGAAAAGGTGCAAGAAATTTGGAGCAAGGTTGAATGCAGCATTCCTTAAAATATCCTGCCTTTCAGGATGCCAAGAAGAAAAAGAAGTAAATATGGGAAAAGACCCAGAAGTAGACCCAAGACAGCAAACAGAAGATGGACTCGGTCTTAGCAAGAAGTCATGCCCTATAGATTACTAAAAAGATGACTTTAAGAGTTATTCCAGTAATAATAGCACATGGTGATAGTGACCGCTCAACTGATGATGACTATCAAGACGAATACCCAAATGACGATAAGGGTCGTACCACAGACTGGGAAAATACCCTGAAATACCAAAAATAAGCCGGTTTCGATAATAAGCCGGTCTCGAAAATAAGCCTCCGTTTGACTACAGGCAATAGGGACTCATAAATAAGCCGTACTCAAAAATAAGCCGTTCACCTTTGTGTATCAAAGTTCCTTTCCACGGGATTTGAATCACCAAGCTTTTGTTTTCAGTCCTTATTGTCTAATTTTAAGAATTTCTTGATGTAACTGAGATTTCATGTCTGGAAATAAAGCTCTCCGTCCCGAACCGGTACTTTTAGAGCCCTTTATATAGGGAGTTTTTAATGTCCGCCTGAGCTTTCAGCCAACGTCTAACATTAGTTTCTTCTATGTTACAATGTCGGGCTGTGTCTATTACTTTATTTTTAACATTTCCAACTGGCAACGTTTTGTAATGAGACACAACTTTCAGTTTAAATTCCCTCGTCTACGATTTTGTTTTGTTGTTTCCATTTTTTACAACTTGTAAAACACCATTGTAAATGTAATTATACCGCTATATAAGAAAGCCTATAAAACTGTTAGACTGATAACACAATGCAGTGTTTGTCACGTATTGTAACCTGTTCACGGTTTGGCGATTGAAACTTAAGCAATGGTCACATTTACGTTCACGCACGTAGTTGGTCGTAGTTAATTTTAAATGTAGTTTGTCGTACGTTGAAGTACGTGTAAGTACGAACAACTACGTTCAACTACGAGTAAATCGGGTAGGGTTAACTAGGGTATCACTACGTCTTACCACGAGTTACTACATTACACTACGTATATACTACGATCGAAGTACGAACAACTGCGACAAATTACGATCAACTACGCTGAGCTACGGAAAAGCATTTAGCCGTAGTGGAGCCCTAGTTTAGTTTAGCCGTAGTGGAGCCCTAGTTTATCGTAGTTGAACCGTACTGTCGATGCGTTTTTCTTGTACTACGATCAAAAACGATACACACTACTGTTAAGTACGATCAAGTACGTTTAACTAAGATCAACTACGTTCAAACTACGGGCACAGTAGGGTAAAAACATCGTAGTTAATCGTAGTCAGATTTTGAACATGTCGAAAAATTATTTGCTTACTACGGACAAATCATAAGTTCGAACTACGATCATTACTACGTTTGACTACGATTATCTACGTGTAACTACGCTTAGTTCGATCAACTACGATCATTCCTTACTACGATTAACTACGTGTAGTGTGACCACGCCATTAGGTGCATTGGAATAAGGTCAGTAATTCGGTCGAAAATTTGCTTCCGTGGTGTAGCCGAAAGAAGTCCATAATAAATAGATCCTAATTTTCCCATTTTCTGCGCAAATTCGTGTAGAACGAGTGCTTTAATCACACTTTTTTGCTGCTAGAATACATTCTGCATGAAATGAGACGGTTTTCATGTTCATACAACCCACATGGCAAGTTTTGCAGATCGAAACCGGATGTAGGTGTTTATTGCGCGGAGGAGAGCAAATATGCGCCATTTTTAGGGTAGCGGACCACAACTGACTGGCATTTCACTAGGAACTATTCAACCCCCTATTTTCTTTTCATTTTTGCTTTAATTTGTGATAGAACTTTCATGAAAAATTGGTGTAGGAAAAAGTGATGTTCTCTAAAGATACGTAAAGACGACATGAAGTTGTCGTTTTTTATATGAAACAAAGAAGAATTTGAATTACTGACCTTTAACCTATTTGTTTGTTAGGCCATCTATGGGTAATTTTGTCAGAAGTATAAGTATTTACCGACATCGATGATTTCACTAAAAATCAAATACCGCTATGAAAAATATGGCACTCGAAAATACGCCGGTTTTTAAATCGTTACCGGATATATGTACTCGAAAGTTCGCCGGACTAAAAAATAAGCCGGTCTCGAAAATAAGCCACCAAATCCTTAAGAAAATTTAAAATAAGCCGCGGCTTATTTTCGGGATTTCAGGTTATGCAGAAACTGTACTCTGGTATCCACTGACTTATGAACAGATTGATAAACTATTAGCATATGCGTACTCAGGAAATCAGAAGTGTGCGTTGGAAATCGAGGAGAAGTATCCTGGGATGTGGTTTTCCCCAGTGGTGTTTTTGCCACTGACCGTTCCAAGGCGGTGCCCCTTTGTTTGTTCGTTTTGTCCTCGTGTGTTGTCTTTGTGTGTGTATGTGTGTGTGTTTGTGGTGTGCACGTCTGCGTGCTGTAGGTTTCGTTTTGGGGAGGCTGCGTTTTTGGTACGTGGCATTCCCTGTTTGATATTTGTCTGTTTTTTACAAACTTCGTAAGATCTTGGGTCATGGTAATTTTCCAAATGTATTTGGTAAAATTATAAAACGTTTTATTAAAAGAGGTTACGACCCAACTGTTTTGAGACATACCGCATGTTTAGTGTTCAACCCGTTTACAGTTGGACACTACGCTTTCCTCTTTGATTGTGTCTGACGGAAGAGGGGGAGGACTCTATGATAAGCAGTTTTTAAATCCTTCCAGGACTGAACTGTTTTGATATCTGTCTTCTGGCCTGTTTCGTCGGGCCCTTAAGGGTGTTTCTCTTGTTGCTCTGTCTTCTGAAAAGGCATTGAGTACATACGTTTTTGGTTCTAAAGGTTTGCTTTTTATATATTTATACACGAGTATTTTTGTGTTTTACATGCCATGCCTTTTTGTTTCCATTACGTGTGTTAGAGATTCACCTGGAGGGGTTACTTTTATTTACACTGTCCCGTGTCTTTGGAACATGGTTGGGGTAAGAGTGAGGTTTGGTGCGCACCATAAACCGGTTTAAGCTCCCCAGTGGTGTTTTTGCCACTGACCGTTCCAAGGCGGTGCCCCACTGTGTTCTTTTGTTTGTTCGTTTTATCCTAATGTGTTGGCTGCCTTTTTGTTTCCATTACGTGTGTTAGAGATTCACCTGAAGGGGAATTACTTTTATTTACACTGTCCCATGTCTATGGAACATGGTGGGGGTAAGAGTGAGGTTGGGTGCGCACCATAAACCGGTTTAAGCTCCCCAGTGGTGTTTTTGCCACTGACCGTTCCAAGGCGGTGCTCCACTGTGTTCCTTTGTTTGTTCGTTTTGTCCTTATGTGTTGACTGTGTGCGCGCGTGTGTGTATGCGTATTGTTCGTCTTGTCCTTATGTGTTGGCTTTGAGTGTGTGTGTGTGTTGTTCGTTTTGTCCTGATGTGTAAGCTTTGAGTGTGTGGGTGTGTGGTGCACGCGTTTGCGTGGTGGGGGTTTCGTTTTGGGGAGGCTGCGCTTTTGGTGCGTGGCATTCCCTGTTTGATACTTTTTCTGTTTTTTTTTGTGTGTGTTTGTGGTGTGCGCGTCTGCGTGCTGTGGGTTTCGCTTTCGGGAGGCTGCGTTTTTGGTGCGTGGCATTCCCTGTTTGATATTTCTCTTTTTTTTGTGTATGTGTGTGTGTTTGTGATGAGCACGTCTGCGTGCTGTAGGTTTCGTTTTGGGGAGGCTGCTTTTTTGGTACGTGGCATTTCCTGTTTGATACTTGTCTGTTTTATTTCCCTGTTGGATATTCTTCCTCGTTTCTCTACCGCGGATAAACACTATAGCTTAGTCTCACGAAGATATATTTAGTAGAATTGAAATAGATCTCTCCCAAACACGTTTTGCTTTCAAATACAGCCGTTATTCTTTATTAAATCCTTGTAAAAATACAGATATTATTGTGTAATACACTTAGAATCAGCCTAAGACGTTGTGCTCCCCATTATTAACTGATGGTAAATATATGCGCAGTGACGTTATAAGGTGTGACGTCACCAGTGGTGAAAAATTAATCTAGGTCAGTAGGTGAATTTTGTTAGGTACAGCGAAATGCTCATGAAATGACACATCGCGAATTACACAAAAACACGCATTAAAATTAATTTGATATTCAGAAAAATCTTTTCACCACTAAATCATCGTTGTGCTAGAAATTTCGCTGTTCCATATCCAAAACAATGAAAATCTGGCCATGGATTAGCCATCTGTTTGATTATATGATGGTCTGTTTAATTCAGAACACATTCCTTTGGATGCCTCTTTCAATCCTCGAAAACGGGTAGGAATCTGGTTTACTTGGATATGGTGCCTGCTTTTAACTTTTGTTTTGGCAGTTCCTGTGATATGCAGGCTCCATAACCTCAGATCCCCTTTCTAAATTCCAGTTTGTTTAGTTCTGCCTATTGTTGTCTTGTTTAGGGCAAACCCATTATTTTTAACTGTGGACCATATGCCGCTTTTCATTGAATTACATGCAAATGTATCATTGAAGGTTCCATGTGCACCGCCGTATGAACACATCTGCAGATGTCTCTAAATGACTTTTGTCATTTTAGCATGTGTAACTGTTGAGTTCTGCTCAACCCGGGGCTAGAGGGTGTGGACGGGAGCGTGCATCTCACTACCGTCCATGAATAGGATCAATCAATCAAACCAAGCCTGCAACATTTTTGTTTTTGTCGTGTTGAGCGACCTGTGGAGTTTCCACTTTTTCTATTTTCGTATACAAGTCTATATAAACCATTTCCGCATCATGCGTGCATAAACAAAGGAGTCTGACGACCTTCCTATTTGGCGTCGGACATCCGAGAAGAAACATTTCTATCACATTTGAAGTAAATATACAATAAAATATAATCTGGAAAGTAGATCCCTCGGAAGCACCGAGAACAATGCAAACAGTGAAAACTGCAGACTCGGTTTAATTGATATTCTTCCTTGTTTTGATTGAGTCTGTTCATGAGCAGTAATGGAAAATGCAACACTGCCATATTAGAATTGGAATAATTTATAGCAAAGCCGTGTTTTAACACTGTTTATACACTCGGGCGGCTATACGTCTTACGCCCTCGTGTAATTATTACGCTCGACGTGTAAACACCCATCGTGTATAGATAGTGTTGAAACACTTTTTTGATATAAATTATTTCTTAAATAAGGCCGGTAGTGTCATACAATTTTTAGCTCACCGGAGTGTGATCACGCTCGATGTCCGTTGTCTGTCTGTCTGTCGTCTGTCAACAATTAGCTTGTGTATGCGATAGAGGCTGTATTTTTCAACTGATCTTCATGAAATTTCGTCAGAATGATTATCTTGATAAAATCTAGGCCAAGTTTGAAAATGGGTCATCTGCTATCAAAACTAGGTCACTAAGTCAAATCAAAGAAAATCCTTGTGTATGCGATAGAGGCTGTATTTTTCAACTGATCTTCATGAATTTTGGTCAGAATGATTGCCTTGATGAAATCTAGGCCAAGTTCGAAAATGGGTCATCTGGGGTCAAAAACTAGGTCACTAGGTCAGATCAAAGAAAAACTTTGTGTATGCGATAGAGGCTATATTTTTCACTGATCTTCATGAAATTTGGTCGAAATGATAACCTTGATGAAATCTAGGCCGAGTTCGAATATGGGTAATCTTGGATCAAAAACTAGATCACTAGCTTAAATCAAAGAAAAACCTTGTGTGTGCGATAGAGGCTGTATTTTTCAATTATCATGAATTTTGGTCCGAATAATTGCCTTGATAAAATCTAAGTCACGTTCGAATATGGGTCATCTGGGATCAAAAACTAGGTCACTAGGTTAAATCAAAGAAAAACCTTGTTTGCGATAGGGGCTGTATTTTTCAACTGATCTTCATGAAATTTGGGCAGAATGATTACCTTGATGAAATCAAGGCCAAGTTTGAACATTGGTCATCGGGGGTAAAAACTAGGTCAGTATGTGAAATCAAAGAAAAACCTTGTGTATGCAATTAATTTTTCAATTGATCTTTATTAATTTTGGTCAGATTGATTGCCTTGATAAAATCTAGATCAAGTTAGAATATGGTTA
Organism: Mercenaria mercenaria; assembly: GCF_021730395.1. NCBI lineage: Eukaryota > Metazoa > Mollusca > Bivalvia > Venerida > Veneridae > Mercenaria > Mercenaria mercenaria. The sequence continues at coordinate 58,508,769 of NC_069372.1, forward strand.
TCTGGGGTCAAAAACTAGGTCATTTTACATCGGATCTTCATGAAATTTGATCAGAATGTTTGTTTGATGAAATCTAGTTTTGAGTTTGAATATGGATCATCTAGGGTCAAAAACTAGGTCACCCGGTCAAATTAAAGAAAAACCTTGTGTACGCAATAAGGGCTTCATTTTACACTGGATATACATAAAATTTAATCAAAATGATTGCCTTGATGAAGTCTAGGTCAAGTTAGAATATGGGTCATCTGTGTTGAAAAACTAGGTCAATAGGTCAAATCAAATAAAAACCTTGTGTATGCGATAGAGACTGTATTTTTCAATGATTTTCATGAAATTTGGTCAGAACGATAACCTTGGTAAAATTAAGGTAAAGTTTGAATATAGGTCATCTGGGGTTAAAAATTAGGTCGCTAGGACAAATCAAAGAAAAATGTTTTTTATGTGATAGAGGCTGTATGTTTCAATTGAGGTTCATGAAATTTGGTCAGAATGATTGCCTTGATCAAATCTAGGTCAAGTTCGAATGTAGGTCAAATGGAAGAAAATACTTGTTTACACTTAAGAGATCACATTTTTGGTCCAATCTTAATGAAAATTGGTCAGAATATTTGTTTCCATGAAATCACTGGGTCAAACATGTTTACACTGTTATGGTATGTTTCTCAGGTGAGCGACCTTTGGCCATCTTGGCCCTTTTGTGTTATATATATACAACGTTACTTCTGCCACTTTGGCCAATCGTCTGGAGTTACATGACTGAACTGGCTGGTCGTTGAACATTATACATTGTGTTCATCGTTACCTTGTCGGTTGACAATCCCTTGTACGATATCTCAGCTTTTCCTGTTTCCTCGTTACGTGTATCTTGATGACATGTGGTTTTGAATGGTTCTTAACATTTATAAACCCCAAACATCTTTGGAAATTATATACCTGGTGGGTTTTCATGGAACGAAGTAGAGACGTGTAAAAAATGTCCCAAAGCCAGATCTGCTCTTATCTGTAACTCATACAGTTACGGTTTTTGGAAGCTATTTGTCAGCAAAGATATGATATGATAATGAAAGCAGATCACTCAGATATGAAACTGTTTAAAGTAGCATTGAATGTAATAATAATTATTATTGTAATTTTATTTGTATTACAGAACCTATTATTGTAATTTTATTTGTAGTACAGAACCAATCATTATTTTTCGTTATATTTCAGAATATAATAATATAAGAAGACTCTATATTTACTAAATGGCTAAATATTGTTGTCATATTATAGCATTGAACAGAAAATTGTGTATTTCAACTTGATATACAATGTATTGTTTATCTCGGCATATTTAACGAGAATGGGCATCAAAAATTATTAACAAATCTGATCAGAGTTGATGCAGCCCTAATATTCCATACACTCAGAACAGTATAGTTTGACTTTTTATGTAACTCTAGATAGTTGAATCTCGACTTCAAATATACACAATTCATGATCAGTCCAAACTGTATTCTACAAATTGAATGTCTTTGAGAATATATGTCATACAGAGGATGTTTATTTTATGATCTTCAGTGAAATACTGAAAAATAACAGTAAAATAAAATTAATATTTTCACTGTTTCAAACAATGAAAATATCAGTTTTATTTTTCACTGGTACGGAACTATACTTGAATGCAAAATAATATGAACAAGGCAGTCTGAAAGACAGCTAAATCCCCCGCCACTGCTATAGATAGTGAAAGGGTAAACCTTTGATTTTAGCTGTGACCTTGACCTTGAACTGACATGGCTGACTCATAAATTCTGCACAACATCTTGATGAGGTGATCATTTGACCAAAGTTTCATGAAAATCCTTCAAGGGGTTTAGGAGATACAGAGCTGAAACCTTTGACCTTCAGTTGTGACCCTGACCTTGAGTTGACATGGCTGACTCATGAGTTCTTGATGAGGTGATCATTTGACCAAAGTTTGATGAAAATCCTTCAAGGGGTTACAGAGTGGACACCATATGGAAGGCTCAAACCTTCGACCCTTAGTTGTGACCTTGACCTTGAGCTGGCATGGTTGACTCACAATTTCTGCACATCGTTCTGATGAGGTAATCATTTGACCCAAGTTTTATAAAATTCCTTCAAGGGGTTTAGGAGATATAGAGCGGACACGAAATGGAAGGCTCAAAACTTTGACCTTCAGTTGTGACCTTGACCTTAAGCCGACATGGCTGACTCATAAGTTCTGCACATCGCCTTGATGAGGTTATCGTTTGACCCAAGTTTGATAAAAATCTTTCAAGGGGTTTAGGAGATATAGAGCAGACACAAAATGGAAGGCTCAAACTTTTGACCCTAAGTTGTGACCTTGACCTTGAGCCGGCATGACTGATTCATAGGTTCTGCACATCGTCTTGATGAGGTGATCATTTGACCCAAGTTTTATAAAATTCCTTCAAGGGGTTTAAGAGATATAGAGCGGACACAAAATGGAAGGCTCAAACCTTTGACCTTGAGTTGTGACCTTGACCTTGAGCCGGCATGGCTGACTCATGGGTTCTGCACATCGTCTTGATGAGATGATCATTTGACCAAAGTTTTATAAAATTCCTTCAAGGGGTTTAGGAGATATAGAGCGGACACAAAATGGCAGACTCAAACCTTTGACCTTGAGTTGTGACCTTGACCTTGAACCGGCAAGGCTGACTCATGGGTTCTGCACATCGTCTTGATGAGGTGATCATTTGACCCAAGTTTCATGAAAATCCTTCAAGGGGTTTAGGAGATACGGACCGGACACGATTTTGTTACGGAAGGACGGACGCAGACCATTCCTATAATCCCTCCGCCACGGCGGGGGATTAACTATAAATGCTAGAAAATTCCTTGCAAAGTATTGTTCAGTAACAATATAGATCAATGAAAATAATAACAGGATCATAAATACTTACATTCTATCATTATAAAATGTAAAAGAAATCACAAAACGTTATAGAACTATTTACATTTTTTTACCATGATACGACGGATAACATTTTGTTAAAAAACAAAGACAAATATCAAATAGGGAATGCCACGCATCAAAAACGCAGCCTCCCTAAAACGAAACCCACAGCACGCAGACGTGCAAACCACCTGCACATACACGCGCACACACACAAAGCCAATACACCACTAACGTACACGCGCACACACAAAGCCAACACATTAGGACAAAGGAACACAGTGGGGCACCGCCTTGGAACGGTCAGTGGCAAAAACATCACTGGGGAGCTTAAACCGGTTTATGGTGCGCACCCAAACTCACTCTTACCCCCCACCATGTTCCAAAGACACGGGACAGTGTAAATAAAAGTAATCCCCTCCAGGTGAATCTCTAACACACGTAATGGAAACAAAAAGGCTTGGCATGTAAAACACAAAAATGCTCGTGTATAAATATATAAAAAGCAAACCTTTAGAAACAAAAACGTACGTACTCAATGCCTTTTCAGAAGACAGAGCAACAAGAGAAACACCCTTAAGGGCCCGACGAAACAGGCCAGAAGACAGATATCAAAACAGTTCAGTCCTGGTAGGATTTAAAAACTGCTTATCATAGAGTCCTCCCCCTCTTCCGTCAGACACAATCAAAGAGGAAAGCGTAGTGTCCAACTGTAAACTGGTTGAACACTAAACATGCGGTATGTCTCAAAACAGTTGGGTCGTAACCTCTTAAAACCATTAAAAATGCATAAAATTAAAGTGTGTGATGGAAATATATTTCACTCGTGAACACTCATGGCTGCGTCACTCGTGATATTTTACATTATAGCATTTACTCGGTGAAATGTGTTTCGATCCTACAATAGAACAAACAAATAGAGGAAACAAATATCCTCTATTTGTTTGTTTGCAAAGTGATATCGAAATTTATTTTATGCTAATGATATTTTTCAGTATTTCACCATTTAGCATAAAATGAATGACTGTAACTCAATGTTCTATTATAAGCATTTCTATTCGCCTATGGAATTACCTGACGGCTTCGGTGTGTAACATCTCTCAAAACCATTCGTTAGTTCATCCAGTGTTAGTATCGAGTTTTGGCCACTTAGGAAATACCACGACTCCTTTTATCAAGAAGTTAACTTTTTCTGACTCTTAATAAGACTTTTACAATAACAAAATAAAATAAAACATGTCAGCAAATTAATATTTTATTTAATTTACTTATATCCGTTTTGCCTTGCATATAAATAACATAGAGTAATTGTTACCTCGAAAACACCTGGTCCACGTCCTCATGCGTATGTCCAACAAGAAGAAAACTCAATTTAGCCTTTTTGAAAATCTGCTCATCAGCTAGTCGCGCTAAAACTTCCCAATGTGTATCTAGGAAAACAGTAGAAACAAGCGAATGAAGCATTTCAAGGCAATGCAACTAATTTTCACTACTGCTGTATTACATAATGATCTGTTATTGGTCACTATAAACAATATTGTTTAATATAAATGCAGTATGTGGTAACATAGCAACTTTCGGAATTTTATTTGCCTATACAAAAATCTACAGTTGTTGAAATGACTGTCTTATGAACCTTGTAATGGTGCTACAAGTTTGGCAAAGATCTGTCAAAAAACAAAGACAAATATCAAACAGGGCATTTCAAGGTTAAACTATAGTCCCCTAAAAGGAGCCCAGCGCTCTCCAAATGAAAAAATTTGTAAACACTGACCTTTGACCTAGGGTTCATGGTATTGCATATGAAATGACGTGGTCTCAATCAGGGGGAACATTGCCTATCACCGTCGTTTATATGACTGAAAAAATGTTGACAAAGACGTTAAACCCGAACACACACACACATTTATGCCTATCAATCCTTGTTGGGTGACTATGTTATGGGATACACTTGAAATGGACTCTGTTCATCCCATGCTATATTTGACTACCAAGTGTGACCTTCATCTTTCAGCTAGGGGTCTGCAATTTGTGTCCGAGACATTGTTTTATTATGGGGTACATTTGTCCCACGTTATTTTAAAATCCAGTAACAGACAAGACATCAAGAACTCAATTGACAGTTGACCTCAAAGTTTGACCTTGACCGTTGAGATAGGGTTACAGGTTCTTCATGTGATACGTCTTCCTATCATAGGAATCATTTTTGTCATGTAATATCCATCGACGAATGGCAATTGTGGACTGGACACGATATTGTGGACAGAAGATGGGCAATACTGCAATACTCTAAATTTGTTATCAGGGACTAATAACCTGAACTTCTTTCACTTGATAACCAAATTGTTGTATCTAGGGCAACAAAATGATGCTGACACACATTAATGCAATGAATGTTTTTCCTTTTTCTCTAATTCATCTGTAAGATATATGTGGCGCTAGTGGAGACCTGCTGGTGGAGACCTGAACTAATTTGATGAAGTTGAAATTCCATATACGAGGGTTTGTTACACCAATCATTGGGTGAAACTAATCCTAAATAGTGAACCCTTATATTTTTTGCTGTTTGCGTGTTGATGCTATTAAAGATATTGTATAAAGAGGCATTTACTTGTTCTTATTTTGTCCGTTGCAGTTGTCTATCTGTAAGTACAGTACATCTTGTAGAAATTCCATCATCATGAAGAAGTGCCCTAATATACTCCATGTGTAGCTGGCCCCGTGGGACCACTAGAACGCATCAAAGAAACCGTAAATCCCGATCCAATGTGCTACAATAGCCATTATGTTTACTGTTAGTCTGAAATTGCAATAAGGTCAATGAATGTAATGTTTTGAACAGTGGTAGTCATTAATGTTACTAGGTATGTGTTCATCTTTTTATCATGCCATTACTATAACAACTGCCTAATAATGCCTGTCTGAGAAAAGCAACCTTTCTCATGTCAGTGACCTGAGAACACTTTACACTGTGTAAGCCTATGATGAAGTCCAAGGAAATTAAAATGTGTCTGCTTTGCATTTAAAAATTAATACGCCCTCATACTGCATATTATAAAATAAAGGCGGAAAAAACAAAGGCTAACCTTGTTTGTGTTTGTACCTGTCATCTCTGTTCTGCTGAATGAATAATTTTAATTTTCTGCCAAGAGAAATTTTATCCGAAGTTCAGTTGTAAGTCATATACACACTGTCACCAAGCAAACGGAAGACGTGACTGGGGGGGGGGGGGGGGGGGGGGGGGGCAGTGTTGCATTTTCCATTACTGCTCATGAATCAAACCGAATCTGCAATTTTCAGTTTGCCATGTTCTCGGTGCTTCCGGGGGATCTGTGTATGAAAAGAATTGGAACCACTGCCTTGCCCTTGCATGATCGTAAGAGGCGACTAATAGGGTCTTAACACCTGGTTTGTTTTGCTGTAACTCTGTGATTCCAGCGGGTATGCAAATTTTGATTCCATACCTCATGTTTTTATTTCGATGTAAATGATATGTGTAACCAAAATTTTTAGTCCTGTTTAGGCCATATAACCTATACTGTGTTGGTGCGCCGTAAAACCCTAATAAATTTTGTGACCTTGACCTTGAAGCTAGGGGTCTGAGTCTTGCGCTTGACACATTGTCTCATTGTGGGAAACATTTATGCCAAGTTGTTACAAAATCCCTTAATGGATGACAGTTATGGACCGGACACGAAGTATGACGGACGGAAGGAAGGACGCAGCCTATTTCTATATCCCATTTTCTTCGTTAAAAGGCGGGATGCCCGCCCGCTTAGCTCAGTAGGGAGAGCGTTGGTCTATGGATCGCGGGGTCGCGAGTTCGATCCCCGGACGGGGCGAATGTTCTCCGTGACGCTTTGATAAAAGACGTAGTGTCTGAAATCATTTGTCCTCCACCTCTGATAATTCATGTGGGGAAGTTGGCAGTTACTTGCGGAGAACAGGTTTGTACTGGTACAGAATCCAGTAACACTGGTTAGGTTAACTGCCCGCCGTTACATGACTGAAATACAGTTGAAAAACGGCGTTAAACCCAAAGCAAACAAACAAAATAAAAGGCGGGGGACAACAATGATTTGCTCTTGAATAAAATATTTTTGTTATTTAGATGGGTGGTAAAAAATCACTCGAGCTGTGCCTTCATGATACAATTCCTTTGCTATCGTACCGCTTTGCAGATACTTAGTTTTGTATCAGGTGTAAACAGTAGTAATATACTTTCATGTAGCTATGAAAAGCGAACATAAATCTTAAATCAGAGGGTACATTAACGTACGTTGTTCTTTAGAAATACCTGCAAGACAGGTACACAGTGAACTGCATACTTCATATGGGATATCTGCAGTATCAGAGAAAACAGTTTACAGGTGGAAACTTAAATTTGAAAAATCGTCGCGCAATTTTTTAAGACATGGCTTGTCCTGACAGGCCCAAAGCAGCAGTAAGACGTCTGATTGATGAAGACGCCAGGTACACGGTGTCCGAGATAACGTCTTTTCTTAGTATGTCAGCCGGGAGAACGCGTGAGATTCTCATCAAGCACTTGAGTTTCAGAAATGTTTGTGCCCGATGGGTGCCACATGTTAACAGAGGAGCAGAGGGTCAACCGTGATTTAATCTTCAATAGACTAATATTTTGTCGTTTAGATGGTTATTAATATATTACTCGGGCTTGCCCATGTGATATAATTTCTTTGCATCTTAATTCCAAACAACGACATATCACTGTTTGTGATATATTATTTCTTAATTAAGAGTGATAATCTCTAAACTTATGTACTGAACGTATTTTCAATATCTTAAAAACGTAAACACCTAAACACTACCTGTATCGTTCGTATATACTTCAGGCTACAAGGTAAGGTTGACACCGTGCACGGAGATACGTGGCCTGAAATGTAAGAAATGAGAAATAAAACAGGAAAAATCATGCCCTAGATTGCCTTTCATTATATAATCAAAAGACAAATCCGCTAAAAGAGCTAGTTAATTATAACAAAAATGGCACACTAAATATGACAAAAACCCAACAAGTAATTATTGCATATATCGTTTAGTCCATTTTTCAGCGCATTGATCCATGCAGCAGTTTTAAAGTAGATAACAATCTAAATGTCGCCGCGTATGTCTGATAATTCCTTTGAGTCCACTTTGAAGTAGTTAATTGCTTTCAATTTAGATTAATGTCGTGTTAATTCATAATTAATTCAGAAGCTTTTATAATTGCTGAGCACTTTTTTTAGTCTTAGAGTGATAGGAATTTCTTTGATAGATGCTGATAGGATTGGTATGCGTCAATACTTGTATTAATCTCGAAAGAAGAATTTTTATTCTCAGTAATTTGTTATCCCCGGCCGAAGACGGAAATATATTGCTTTGGCATTGTCCATCTGGGCGTGTGTCCGTCCAGCCGATCGTGCGTGCGTCCATAATTGAAAATGGTTATAATTGAAAAAGTATTTAGGCTATTATCATCAAAAACCTCACATAATTATTATTTAGAATATGTCCTTTAATCGCAGGTAATACTACCACACTTGACTCTTAAGTAAAAGCAGATTTATTCCCCTTGAAGAATAAATGAGGAAGAATCATCAAACCCCACATAATTCCACAATAATACCCTCGATTTGTTGGGGAGAATGATCATAATTAAAAAAAGAAAAGAAATATTTTTATTAGAATCATCACACCTCACATAATGATTAATCAGCACATGAACTACAAAAATAGATCACTATAGGTCAGTGGTACACGCGCGATTTCTTTAGGATCTCTTCATTAACATCAGTCATATATTCCCACGTAATAAAGTGATCCATTGATGGTTATAACAAATATAGACCACTTTAGGGCGGAGATACATGCGTATCTTCCATCAAAATCTCTTCAGCACCTTTAACTGTTTAGATAGTGATAAATTCCGGAAAAAAAAAGTAATCCAATGATAGATTTTCTGCAATTGCAAGAACGAGAAAGTCATTAAAACCTAGTAACTAGATTGTGTTTGCTTGAGCAGAGTTTTCTGAATGAGTAGTTTCACAGATTATAAGTTAAAGAGATCATATGCGCATCTTCCACTGTAAAACAATTATAAGAAGATCCTTTGTTAGCACAGAACTACTAGCTGACTCGGTTTGACTGTTCGTGTAAGGTTTTGAAATGTGAAGCACCCCACAGCCGCAACACGGCATCTAAAGACTGCTGTTGTCATAGTGCAAATCTGTGAGAAGATTCTTTGGTAGTATAGAACGCAACCTAGCATAATATTTTATCACTATATACTCAAAACCTTTAAAATCATCGTCAGATATGTTTAACTTCGCTACATATACGAAACTCTATATTAAAATCTGCATTCATAAATGGCGCGAAGCAACAATCATTTGTTCAAAAACATTGTGTCTGGATTTTCTCGTCTTTGGTTTTCTCAAGTGTATTGCATTTTAAACAAAAACAACAGTGTTAACACAAACAAACATGCTTTTTCCTGCTTCCATATAAACTAAACTGCAAATCAATAATACAGTTTTTCAAATATTTAACTTCGGTATAATAAGACGTTAAGTATTTAATAGAATGTCTACATTTTTTCATAATGTGCTTTACATTTTTACATGATTTAAGGTATGCTTTACAATTGGCGTTTTCAATATAATTTCTTTTCGGCGATATATGACCATTTTGTGTCGATTCGCCGTAAAACCCAACTCACTCGCATTTGAAGAAGTCAATTGTAAAGATTAATTTCTTCGGTTGAAAGACGTCTTCGTTAATGTGTACAGACGTAAGCGGTAAAACTGTATTTTTCCGAATGGTTGCTTTAGTGTTTTGTTGAGTACTAGTAATTTGAACTCGTACAAGTGCATACTAATAAAAAATAAAGCATGCCTGAGTGCTCAAGTAAGGTGCTAAACTTGATACATTTTAAAGGATACGCCTCCTGATAAATAGAATCAGTTAATATCAATACTGTGGGCTTAAGGTCTACAACCCATTTAGAATATAACCCTGAGTATTACTGAACTGATCTTTTGTACACAACGCAGTACGTATTATGACGTTCAACCTTTGAGAGAATTATTTGACAACGTTTCAGTCGGAAATATTTTATCGTTTTTAAAGCAGATAGGAATATATCAAAAGATCTTACACTTCTTATTTTTATTCACATCTTGCAATATTATTATGTTTGCAGCTGATATTTTAACACACACGTACATACATTTTTACATTACTGTTTTTAGATATGCTTTACATTTTTACATGAATGCTTTTAGATATGTTTTACATTATTCATAGTGTTCTTTACATTTTACATTGATGTTTTAAGGTATGCTTTACATTTTTACATCAATGTTTAGGCTTTATAGTTGGCGTTTGCAATATGACTTCTTCTCGGCGATATATGACCATTTTGTGTCGATTCGCCGTGAAACCCAACTCACTCACTCACTCACTGATCTTTTGTAGATAAATGAAATTACCAAGTTCTGCTGATTTGAGCACCGATGCCAGATCTCTGTCCTGATTCTTAGTGACGAAGCTATAAAGAACTTTGTAGTTGTGGAAGCGACGTTTTGCTGATTCAGTTGGCTGATGTACAGGAGCTGATCCAGGGAAAAGAGGGATATTCTAGTTTGTCATAAATTAAGTCTGAACTGGTTATTGGCATACCATCAGTTCCGTTATCTAGTTTCATTACGGCTGCCACAAAGTTTAACCGTCTCGTTTAAGTCCTTAGATTCCCAGTCCACTGGTGGCCATCTGTATTGGTCTTCCTACAGCTTGATGCCATCCTGCTTCCCACTGAGGTAAAGATGTCGTTGCATCTTTCAAACTTGTAATATATGTTCTTACTGCAAGCATTGCCTGACTAGCTGAAGCACTATCCATTGGTGAAGGTTTTACTTGTCTGACGTAATCATAAGGATGAAGTGAAAAAAAATATCTGGCAACCCCGGGCTGACACTTTGGTATTTGGTATTAACGTGTTTCCTAAGATCATTTATGCGACCAAGAGCAAACTAATTTGGACGACAGTATACACAGATCATAGAAAGAAGACTGTGCTCCGCTACAGCATGGGTTTTTAACATTTTTGGAGCTACTGTAGCTGCCACATGTCCAACACTTAGCGCTGGGTGGTCTCTAGCCATTTCTAGGCGTAAGGAGCCATTTTTGTCTTTAACCAAAGCTGGGGACTTTCTTAAATGTTTTCCTGGTTTAGTTTTTGTACCAAATTTCATACGACACTATTTTATTGTCTTTTTATGTTTTAAGGTTTCAAACAATAATCCGAGCACCTATGTAAGTTGAATCTATTAGTTAGAAGATAATCCTCTAGTAATGTGGACTGTGAGGATGACACATTCATCAAAAGTTTAACTAATGGGTTTGTATCTTCTGGGGTGCAGGTACAGTTCCTCCAGGGGGAGGCCACAAATCTTTTTTGGGTTTTTAATTGCTGTCTTTTCCTGCTGAATGTTCTGCGGTCATTCCAAAATTATGGTGTGCCCAATCAGACAATTTCTGCGCACAATTATCTGACAAGTCATCTTGTAGAGCTTGGTATATGAGATTTTGGTGTTCTTTATCATGTCTCCAACAAAGACCATGCCAATGTATCATTCCCCTTGACTTGGCAAATTCTTGTCTATACCAATAGGTATCTGCACCAAATACAGGGGCCATAACTTTGCTTAAGTAAGACTGGGTTCGAATACCAAAGTACTTTGCAACAATATGGGTGTTTTCTTGCAATGCGTCAAATATCTTCCAGTTGTTTGTAAAACATATAGAGTAATCTTTGAAGACGTTTGAAATGAAATGAAATTTAGCAAAACTACCAGTAGTGAAAAAATGATGGCAATCCCTTCCCCTTATTGGAACTAAAGCTTGTAATCCATTAGACCTTCTATTTCAATACTGACGAGTGCCTCTTAATGTGTCGCTGAAGTAGAGAATTTGTTTTGCAATTGTCTGATCTACTTTTTTGATTTTCTTTTCTTTTAGTTTTTCAACAGACAAGTGCGAGTCTCCTACTTTTTGTTTCACTATATATCCCCCCTTTTCTAATGATGCCTTTCTCAATATCATATTGTGAACAACAAATTTTAAATATTTGTGTTTTGCAAACCTACCATCTTTGAACCAAAGGAGATTATCAGCCCAGTCAGACATTGATTTACAAGTTCTTGGCCTGTTTATATGAAAATCTCCTAAACCATATGGAAACAAACATGGAAAAGCCAGAGTGAAAAATATTGAGTAGTAAAAAAACAAAGACAAATATCAAACAGGGAATGCCACGTACCAAAAACGCAGCCTCCACAAAACGAAACCCACAGCACGCAGACGTGCACACCACAAAAACGCGCGCGCGCGCAAACACACACACAAAACCAATACATGAGGACAAAAGGGACACCGCCTTGGAACGTCAGTGGCAAAAAAAACACTGGGGAGCTTAAACCGGTTTATGGTGCGCACTCAACCTCACTCTTACCCCACCATGTTCCAAAGACACGGGACAGTGTAAATAAAAATAATCCCCTCCAACATAGGAATATGTATCAAGGTATGGCAATATTACTGGGCGTAAATGTTCCCCATGATGAGAAGACATGTCATGCACAACGCCCGTAACCCTAGCTTATTACAATATTACTGGGCATAAATGTTCCCCATGATGAGACGACGTGTCATGCACAACACCCAGAACCCTAGCTTAAAGGTCAAGGGGATTACTTTTATTACTTTAACATAGGACTATTGCCTCTAGTAGACCATGGTATAGTTAAGGTTCCATGCTTATTTTGAGTAACATCATCGCCGTTTGTCCCAATCACCTCACAAATAATAGTTTCGACTTGTTCTTTAATTGGAATACTATGATCAGGAAAAAGTACCCCTGATGCGGATGTACACTCTTCAATATCTTGCATCTCTGTTTGTTGTGGTGCTGGGCCTTTATCACCAATATGATTTGAATTTTCATTACCCTCAGCTGTTTGAATATTATCTATTTGCCCATCCTCATGCAAAGCATTAAGCCATTCTTTTGATAGAAAAATATCTTTGTAGCCCGGGTTGTTTGGTTTTATTAACCATTTGAGAGCTTCGTTTTTTTACTTTTCGCAACAAACAGTGTACGCACTGAAACAATATGACATTTGCTCCAGTTCAAATGCTCTGATACAATCCATTACTTGATTTAATTCAGGATTATCTGTAAATTATGGAGCATTTGGAAGTTCATTTACAGTGGTATGAATTTGTCATCTTGCTTTTTTATTTTTCTCAAAATACGTGTACAGCGATTTTTTTTTTTTTTTTTTTTTTGACTCCTCAACTTTAAGCATTTCAAACCACCAATTTCCGGCACGTATTATACAATGTATCAGAATGTGAATACTCTGTTTTAGACTTGGTATTTGTACAATTTGTATTCACAACAAAACCTTGAACTTTAGTTGGAAGAGGACATTCCTAGGCCAGTACTTAACTTGTCATATTCTGATGTTTGTGTTTGATCTAAAATCACAAAGTGGTCGTCTATAAGTAATAAATTGACAGTGAAATTTGCGTGCTGACTAGATGTATAGGCAGTGAAAGTGTATGTAGCAGTGTTACCTTGTTTTATCCCTTTCAACCAAATATTTATCGTACATACAGAGAATACAGGCCATTTCTATTCCTGTTGCTGATGCCCACTAATTACTATTAAGCATTGATTCTTCATACATATCATAACTCATAAAGTTCCCATGACTGATAGACACCTTTTCATTACAGTTACCCCATCCCTCCATTACCATTTTACACACAAGATTTCTATACATCTATGTATAGCTGAAATCTCCGTTGAAAATCAAACTAAGACAATGAAAAAAGCAATTTCCATCACCGGGGACATCATATCAAATAAGACCAAAAAATATGTGTTTCCAGTCTCTATGAAAAAAAAAATTGAGATAGGTAGGTAGGGATTTGTTTTGTATCGAAGGACAGGACACCGAACAAAATTTTCAATTTTTAACTAAAGCAGTATGATGTAGACACCAAGGGAGACTTCCTTAAAGAAAAAGTAAACATGATGTCTGTTTCTGCTGTAGATTATCTGGAAATAAAGACAATTTGAAACTTGTTGTTATATATTTTCGGGTCCTCTGAGAACTTTACTGAATTTCTTTACATATACAATATCCTGATATCAAGAGGTGTTTTATAGAAGAAATGGCATTTTTCTTGTTTCTTTGGCACAGTTAAAACTGAACTTGACTGGCTATATTTAAGCAGTTATCAATACCTAAGAGCCAAAAACTATAGATAAACAGATACCAAAAATGATTTCAAAATATAACGCCAGAAAACTATCATTACAAAAGAGTTCATACACTATAAAGGCAATGCCTAATAAAAGAACTCGTATTATCTAACATTTTCATTTAAATGGTTATGCCTGTATATGTATGCGAGGTGGGTGTAAAATAAATACCAGACAGAAAAATTAAAATATGTTATAGTTATATTCAAAATCTGTTTTATAGAAGAACTTTAACCTATAAGTGTTTGTTTTATTTCCAGCTTGAAAACCCAGAATTTTGCTATATATGGAATCAAATGAAAATTGACCTTTAATACAAAAATGGTTAATCGTTTTAAAAGTTCTAAACCGTTTAGAGTTTTTACCCATCTAGAATAGATATAGGCATAGTCGCTAATAAAATGAAGTAAAAATGCGTTTTGTTTTATTCCAAAATCTACCTTTTAATTGATAGGTAATCGATCCTACGCGTAGCGACGAAAATCGGGATCGATCCCTCTACGGTAACATACCGAATGAGATATTTACTATCGAATTAAAACATGTGCCCCTCCATTCTGTCATTAGACAGTTCTTTTCAAATGTTATGGGGTGAGTTAAGTCGGATCGATTCCCGGTTGAGGCAGTGCCTTATTTCATATTAGCCCTTGGTACTCCTTCCCCATAAAAATCCCCAGAAATCGGGCTAAGAAATTTCATTCCGAGAAAAAAGTCTGCAAAGCCATAAAAGATGGACTATAATCATCTAGCATGTTATTTGGGTTGATTTTGTCACAAAAACCTGTCCTTTTTCAATACCAAGTAAAGTATCTCAAAACGCCCATAATGCACCAGATGGATCAATTGTTATCAAAATTTTTCGGAGGATGGGGGGGGGGATGCCCCCCGGGCCCCCCCCCCCCCCCCCCTAGTTGCTACAAATTTTTGTGTCCCCGCCCCAAAACCAAATCCTGTATCCGCCCTTGCTGGTAAGCATGTGACTTTAACAAATACACACGGCTTTAGTCAAGTTTGTACAGGTGACTCAAACAACATTTCAGTAAAAATCACGGGGTTGTTACATACGTATCACGCTGCAGATGATTTTATAGTAAATATTGACCGGTCCATAGTTAAACACTAAATTCTGCTGAGCTAAATTCATGAACTTGAAGAAAAAATTATCGAGATTTATTTCAACTGAACCATACTGATGCACTGTACTATACCTGTAAAGCCGGCATTTTCTGGTAAATAAATAGTACCCTCTATGGAATGAAGTCTGTTTTAACATGTATCCTCCTTAATCCCTAACCACCACCCCTATTGTCTTAAACTTAAAAGATATTTAATTGCAACATTTAAAAGGGCCACTTAATCGACATGTTTTATAACTCCCTTAATTATTTTTGTTCATTCTGTATACAGAGGGGACCATTATCCGATATCGCCCTAAAGCTATTGCGCTGACCTGCTACAAGAGTCCAGTTCTTCCAAATTAAGTATTGATAAAGGCTATACACTGAATATGTTGGTTCAATTTGAAAAGAGCTTCAAGGAGTTAGTAGTTCAAACAGGTCCCTATTCACCTTAAAAATTGTACATTGCTGTTAGAAAGACCAAACCCATGATCTAAAAGCTACCATTTCCTCCATACCTAAAAACGCAACAACACATTATCAACAAGTTCTAAAGAAATTTAATTTTCGACCAAATACTTGCGCAAAAGGCGATGCCATGAAACATTGACTCAAGTGATTGGCAAAATTATGGTGCCTTCATCGAAAACAGAAACCAAACTAAAACAAAATACCCAACAAATACACAAACTCACCATCCAGTATTTCCATACCTGTCCGGTCTATGCCATTTCTATAAGGAAGTGTCTAGCCGTCCGGTAACCAAACGCCTGCCTAGCAAATCCTCAGGGGATTTTCTAGCCGTCCGGTGATAGATTTCCTAATGAATAAGTAATGATACCTTGTTATTTACTGATAATATGAATACTTCTCTGCAAACAAAATTCCGTGTGAATACATACTAAAGGTCTCGAATAAATCACTGCATTATTCAGCCGATAAAACGAAAGTTTGCTGAAATCAACGAGATCGCCGTGGCGTTACTCATTAAAATCTGTTGCAAAACTGTCTTTATTGGATCGGATTTTTTAACAACCTTTTCACTGGATTTTCAAAATTAAAACAGTTTTGATATACTTACAATGTTCATATTATAGTATTCAAATATTTTCTAATTCGTAATTTAATTTCACATTTAATTTCAATATTCAATAGCGGCAGTGTGATGTTCAAAACATTTTGAAAAAATAACAGTAGTTAAGCGTTAATAATTAATTCATTTTATTTCGGAATAATAGTCAAAATTAATTAATGAATTGCTTGTTTTATAAGCCTTCAATTCATCAATTTTTAGCTCACCTGAGTACGAAGTGCTCAAAGCAAAAGTGAGCTTTTGTGATCGCCCTGTGTCCGTCGACCGTCCGTCCGTCGTCATCAATTTGACTGTTAACATTCTAGAGGTCACAATTTTGGCCCAATCTTAATGAAACTTGGTCAGAATGTTACCCTCAATAAAATCTTAGACGAATATGATATTGGGTCATCTGGGATCAAAGATAAGGTCACCAGGTCAGATCAAAGGAAAAGCTTGTTAACATTCTAGAGGTCACAATTTTGGCCCAATCTTAATGAAACTTGGTCACAATGTTGCCCTCAATCAAATCTTGGATGAGTTCGATATTGATTTATCTGGGGTCAAAAACTAGATCACTAGGTCAAATCAAAGAAAAATCTTGTTACAACTCTAGAGGTCACAATTTTGGCCCAATCTTAATGAAACTTGGTCAGAATGTTACCCTCAATAAAATCTTGGATGAGTTCGATATTGATTTATCTGGGGTCAAAAACTAGGTCACCAGGTCAAATCAAAGGAAAAGCTTGTTAACATGCTAGAGGTCACAATTTTCCTCCAATGTTAATGAAACTTGGTCAGAATGTTACCCTCAATAAAATCTTGGACGAGTTTGATATTGGGTCATCTGGGATCAAAAAACTAAGTCACCAGGTCAAATCAAGCGAAAATCTTGTTAGCACTCTGGAGGTCACAATTTTGGCCCAATCTTAATGAAACTTGGTCAAAATGTTACCCTCAATAAAATCTTAGACGAGTTCGATATTGGGTCATCTGGGGTCAAAAACTAGGTCACTAGGTCAAATCAAATGAAAAGCTTGTTAACACTCTAGAGGCCACATTTGTGACTGTATCTTCATGAATCTTGGCCAGAATGTTAATCTTGATGATCTCAAGGTCCAGTTTGAATCTGAATCATGTAGGATAAAAAAACTAGGTCACCAGGTCAAATCAAAGGAAAAGCTAGTTAACACTGTAGATGCCACATTTATGAACATATCTTAATGAAACTTGGTCAGAATGTCACTAGGTCAAATCAAAGGAAAAGCTTGTTAACACTCTAGAGGCCACATTTATGACTGTATTTTCATGAAACTTAACGAGGTCACCGGGTCAAATCAAAGGAAAAGCTAGTTAACACTTTAGAGACCACATTTATGACCATATCTTAATGAAACTTGGTCAGAATGTTAATCTTGATGATCTTCAGGTCAATAGGTCAGGTAAGCGATACAGGGCCTTCTTGGCCCTCTTGTTTATAAATTTGTGTTTTAACAATTAAAGTTTCGTCCGTTAGAAAAACAACAAAATAACATGGACGTTCGGCTATCAATGTTTTATCATTTCAAAAAATAGAATATTAACGCATTCGTTTTATCGACTGAAAAAATCATATAAGTAATCTATTCGAGACGAAGAAAAAATATACTTTGGAATGTATAATAGGCCTAACTAAAGTAAAGGAACGAACCATCGTGGGAGCCATCTATTCTAGTCGCGTAATGTGTGTTCGGGTTAAACGTCTTTCTCAACAATTTTTCAGTCATATGAACGACGGTGTCTACTTCTAACAGTGAGCACAAAGCCCAACTTTATAGTGCTGCCTCACTGGAATATCACGCCGTAGACGCATGACATGATACCCCACCCAGTCACATTATACTGACACCGGGCTGACCAGTCATGGCAGGGCAACAGAGGGTCTAAATTAAAGCTAGTTTCTGTTTAAATTTCATTGTGGAAGTATTTTTGACATTTTGGTAGGAAAAATGGGAGAGCATGTTGTATTTGGTGAAGTGAAGCTCAATTTTAGTATGAGTAGTACTTCCAGGTCACAGCAGTGTGATTTTACAGTATACAGATGTAACCGGAGTAATCTCTCTTAGAAGATACATGACCCCTACTTTTCTCTTCACAATGCTTCATTCAATAAACTAAATGATATCAAACCTACTCTAGGGGAATGGCACCAAGGGAACAGATCTGTTCGCAGGGAGGAAGTTGTTCTTTCTCGCTGTCGAAAAGGTCATACCCGTTTGACTCATTCTTATCTTTTGAATATAGAAGATCAACCCGAATGTGTACCATGTCAAACACCGCTAACTATTAAGCATATCTTAATCGACTGCGTGGACTTTGCTACACAACGCAGTACATATTATGTCGTTCAATCTTTGAAAGAGTTATTTGAAAACATTTCAGTCGGAAATATTTTATCGTTTTTAAAGCAGATCGGAATTTATCAAAAAAATCTAACATTTCATATTTTTATTTACATCTTTTGCAATATTATTATGTTTGCAGCTGATATTTTAACACATACGTATATACATTTTACATAACTGATTTTAGATATGCTTTACATTTTTACATGGATGATTTTAAATATGCTTTACATTATGCAGTGTGCTTCACATTTTTACATGGATGTTTTTAGGTATGTTTTAAATTTTTACATAAATGTTTATGCTTTACAGTTGGCGTTTGCAATGTGGCTTCTTCACGGCGATATATGACCATTTTGTGTCGATTCGCCTTAAAATCCAACTCACTCACTCATTTTATATCAGTTTTATCATAACTCTTTAAAATGAGGTAAGGATTTGTTACCTGAAATGGGTCTAGCTATGTTTGGTAGCTCTTTAAAAAATGTCAGTTTTATATAGAATATATAGGGAGAACTATTTACCTGTTTGTGACCTATAAGAAAATGTGGGCAAACATTGAAATTTGTTCAGATATTGATATAAATGGACTAGTTTAGTCAGATTTTGGTAAAAATTAGCATTTCATTGAAATTTTGCTACAAAAATTGATAAAAACCAAAACAAATCACATTTTCACTGTTTTGGGTGTATTTTGTTTTTTAAAAAAAATGCATATTTACTCTTTTGCCCATTTATAGCTTTCAGAGATTCGGTATATATCAAAGTGTTAGTGTGTAATTTGTTTACAAATTATAGTTAAAATTTATAAGTTAGGGCTAAAACCAGCTCAGGCTAGAAGAACAGGTTAAAAAATATGTCGCGACATCAATTTTGAAGACAAATTGGCACAGAGACCCGCGTTACTGAAAATGCCATAAAACCTTGAAAACTGATTTAATCAAGCTGAAACGTGGTGTTTGTCATGCAGATATGTTCCTGGTATTATACAAATGAAATTGAGACTATTAGAGAAAATCAGTTTTTTTTTCTAATCAAGCTGAAACTTGGTATTTTTCGTGCAGATATGTTACTGGTACTATACAAATGAAATTGAGACTATTACAGAAAATCAGTTTTTTTTCTAATCAAGCTGAAACTTGGTATTTTTCATGCAGATATGTTACTGGTACTATACAAATGAAATTGATACTATTACAGAAAATCAGTTTTTCTTATAGGCCTAACTAAAGTAAAGGAACCAGCGTGGGAGCCATCTGGTCTAGTAATGGCTACCAGGTATTTGAACACTAATTTTTCACTTGGCCTAAATTAAAGCTAGTTTCTGTTTAAATTTCATTGTGGATGTATTTTTGACATTTTGGTAGGAAAAATAGGAGAGCAGGTTGTATTTGGTGAAGTGAAGCTCAATTTTAGTATGAGTAGTACTTCCAGGTCACAGCAGTATGATTTTGATGTGATTTTACAGTATACAAATGTGACCGGAGAAATCTCTCTTAGAAGATACATGACCCCTACTTTTCTCTTTATTTCATATCAGTTTTATCATAACTTTTTTAAATGAGGTAAGGATTTGTTCTCTGAAATGGGTCTAGCTATGTTTGGTAGCTCTTTAAAAAATGTCAGTTTTATATAGAATATATAGGGAAAACTATTTACCTGTTTGTGACGATAATAAGACGTTTACACACCGACTCGTAGCGCCCTCTCTTTTACTATTATCAATATTGACGGGGAAATAACTCGTGTTTACCGCTTTAGTCCTTCGTTTTCTTTTCAGTCAGCTTGCCACAAATATGCGTTTGTATCAATTTAAAGTAGGCAACAACTGTCCGTTATTGTAATTAGATGATGTGCAAGGTGTTGCTGTTCTGACAAGTTATGTTGACGCTTATTAGGCACAACGAAAAAGCTTATTCTTCAAAAAAAAATCCGAGGTCAGACGCTCAGTGCGCGTGCCAGAAGACCAGATTTTTTAATTCGATAGTATATCTCATTCGGTATATATCGCAAGAGGGATCGATCCCCTATAAAAGACAGCAGAAAGAAATTATTAGGAAAATACATAACCCATTATATAAAAGATCAGTACTTTTTAAGGTGTGCCTCTGAAACACAAAATATGTCATACGTACGCTTTAAATCACAAAAACAGGTCTATGAGCTACTTTTAAAGTCCATTTAGACTGAGACAATCACATTTGATAGAATTCGTTTGATTCTTGCAGCTGTAAAGACATAGTACTAGTATGTAATAATGCGATGATATAACCAGTCTAGTATTTAGGTCTCTGATAACTAGTGAGAATATATTTTAAGTTATTAACTACATTGACTTATCTACGTAAAATCGTTCTTTCTTTTTTGGTGGGAATGAATTTTGGGAGTAGCAATGCAAAATAACACCATTACTACATTGCGAAAAAATGTCCATAAGGCTATTTGAAAGCTGCAATATCAAATATATTAACTGTATTATATCTGAACGGCAAATTATCTAAATTGTATTTATATAATTCATTTTATAAATACTATTCGACTGCTGTGTATATATATATATTAGACTGCTTATTTCTGACATATTGCTGCCCTACATCTTTGGAATACTTATTTCATATCTGAAAACCTAAAACTGAATTATATTCTATATCAAGACTGGTCGGACACAGTAACCACTTTTGTCTTAAAATGACACTGCAACTTAGGCTCGCACGACATAGTAATTCAATCCTAACTTCAAGTATTTACACACAGTTACTTCTTTGCGATGTAAGGGTTTATGTATCATATCATAGGATTATTTTCCATATTTGCATTTATTAAAGTTTTATAGTTATTATTTGGTACAAACAATTGTCAGCTTGATACAATAAACATCATCGGAATGCAAAACTTAGTAAGTTTCATATCTGATAAACAGTGTATAGATGACTCGCATTTCTCCTTTGAGAAATTTACGTATATACATTTTTACATAAATTTTAGATATGCTTTACATTTTTACATAAATGATTTTAGATATGCTTTACATTTTTACATAAATGATTTAAGGTATGCTTTACAATTAGCGTTTTCAATATAACTTCTTCTCGGCGTTATATGACCATTTTGTGTCGATTAGCCGTAAAACCCAACTCACTCACTCACTCAGTTGAGAAATTTAATGACCAAACATCTGTTCAAAGGAAAGGCAAATATCTAGGACATATGCACACACGCAAGGGCGTAAGAAAAGAAACAATATAAAAACGAAATCAGAAATAACCTTAGAAGGCAAAGGGGATGAGAAGTAAGGGTGAAATGAAGATTCAGAAATTGTCACTTACTGCACAGTGTAAATTGAATTATAGTCAGTTGAACAGTGACAGATGTACATCGTTCGGCATCATGTTCTTAAAAGTAAAAAAAAAATACTGTTCAGAATGATTTTTTAGGATACATATAATTCATATGATCTATGCGTTCGGCTATCGTTCATAGGCAGCTCCAGTGAAGTTCACATAAGATCGATTTTTGTATCTGTAATATTATTTGTTTGACAAAGGCTTTTAGCCCGTGAAAAATGTACAATATACTATTTGTAATATGATTACAACAAATATGATTATAATTGTATAAGATCTTTTTCAAAAAAAAGCAAACAACATGTATACTAATTGACACTTTAATCATACACAATGGCTTTGGAAGTGTGAGTGTGTAACAAAGGTAGACCGAAAGATATTTGCTAGTTTAAACCATGGATGTTAATTAAGATATTTTTATGATGAAAAATGGTGGTGGGAGTAGTGGAGTTTATTCTGCCACTCTTCATTTGTTAAATGGTTCTTCAATTCATGTCTATCATTATAATCAGAAGATTATTTTCAAAACGATGAAATTCGTATCTCTAGAGCTAAAAGCTTATAAGGTGTACTCTATATATATATATTCTTTATTAAAGTCTCATTCTTGCATACATTATACAATCATAAAAAAACCATAGTTTATACACTTTAAAAAAAAATTGCAAGACCATTCTTCAGCAGAATTATAAGAGACTATCAATATTCACATAGTTAGTAAAACTATGATATACAATTGCTCTAGTAATTAAGTTTAAAAAACTTGAGCTGATGGTGCTAATCCTGACTTAACTATCTAACCCGAACAAGCCTAAAAGCTGCCATAAGAAATTTACATAAAAAGTGATTAGCAAAATTGGCCCAAAAATGCACAGCTTAAAGAATGGATGTAAAATATCAACTATTACCCCTGATCAGATCAGGCATAAACTGATTAGCACCATCCTCTCAAACTATATACACTTAAATTACCAAATATGACTACATTATCTGCAATACTGTAGATATATTACAGAGTGAGGATACCAATCAAAAGAAAAAAGGAGAATCTGTAGAAAAGAATGCACAACTTTCGTTAGTATAAATTATGACTGAGGCAAGGGAAGTAACTTTCATAATTCAAATGAAGAAGTTACAGGTGATTTACTTCCCCTGATAACAACAAAAAAATTATAAAGTTAACTTTTCAGTAATAGATAACCACACTGCAGCTCCATGAATATCTAAAATAAAACCTTTAAAGCCCCTGTAATTGGGGCAAGTACAATAGCTCTACTTTCTTGAACAGTCAATCTTAATATATCACCGGCTGTCCAGAGACATCACAACTTGAATATTTGAAACACTTGAATTAAATAATACCAAAATATTTCATACATTCAAGCTTGAAGAGAGAGAGAAAGGAGGAACAGTCTCTATATATACAATTAGCTTTGAAACAATAATGTTTCATATCAAGTAGAAGCTAATATAGTCTATATTTGTGTACTTACAATAAACAGAAAACGCCCCATAAAACACATTAAAAAAAAAACCCCTTTAAAAGAAGAGACAACCCCGACTAACTTTTGCTCATTCGTTATTTTTAAGGTACCGATTATACTGTATATACATATTCAGCACGTTTTTTAAGAATAAGAAAGCAGGATTTTGCTGTCAATTTCATCATATCTGGGCTAGACAGAATGAAACTCAACTTATTATCATCTGATAGGTTCTGAAACTGACCATTAATACATACTGCTTTTTCAAATAAATCTTTTCTTATAGATTCATAATGATTGCAAATTAACAAGACATGCTTTTCATCTTCCACTCCTAACCTACACACTGGACATATTCTCTGGTTAACTTCAAGCCTTTCATATCTGCCAGTTCCAAGCCTGATCGGGGCAACCCCACACCTAAATTTTGATAATGCAGACCTATGTTTGTGTGGTATATTTAATTTAACATACAACTCTGTTTCAAAACTGAATTTAAAAGTACGATATGTTCCTAATTTGTTACATCCACTGTTATTATTACTGTTTATGACATGCAGAGACTCGATCCATTGGTCTAAATATTCATTCATTGCCTTTTCAGTTAACTTATTACACATATGTCTTTTACTATGACGTTCACCGTTCAAAAAATCTACACAGTTATACCGAATAAACAGTTCTTTTACTCTCTGATGCCAATTTTTACAGCAACCTCCTGCATGTCGTAAACCATAATTAAAAACAATTTTATTCAAACGAGACGTATGCATCTCTGAAAATCTACACCATGTAATAGCAATACATCTTAGTTGTCTTATAAAAGCTGGTGTCCAACCCATGTCACCTGCTACTGCCTTATTAGGAGTATACCTTCCAGTCCCCATGAAAAACGCATAGCACGGTTCTGAATAGCTTCAATGCGAGAAAAATTTCTTGTTCCCCAAATAGCTGCCCCATAAGCAATAACTGGCCACACAAGGCTGTCATACAGTTTAGTAAAAACTTCAAAGGGCATTCCACCTAAAGCTTTAAATTTTGCTATCAACAACCCTAAAGCTCTGCCCGCTGCCTGTGACACAAATTTAGCTGTGACATTATAATCTAAGTGTTCTTCTAACACTAGACCTAGATAAACATATTTATCTGTTACATCAATACATTCTTGACCACATTTAAAAACAAACTGAGACCTAGGGATTGAATTACGTCTAAAGTATATTTATAATATTACTTTTCTTGGCATTAATTCTCATATTATTAATAATACACCATTCACTCAAGGTATTAAGCATTGTTTGAAGATCTTTTTCATTATTAGCAAGAAGCACAATGTCATCTGCATACAATAAAATTGAAAGCATTTCACCATTGTCAAGTTCTAAACCAAGGCCTAATGCCTTGATTTTAATTCCTAGTTCATTAATAAAACAATTAAACAGAACAGGTGATAAAATACAGCCTTGTCTTAAACCTATATTTACGTCAAACCAGTCTGATGAAAATCCGTTTAACCTGATACAAGAGCTAACATTGGCGTAAAGTGACTTTACTGCTTGTAACATTTTACAGTTAATACCCAACTTAACTAATTTATCCCGGAGAATTGACCGATCTATGCAGTCGTACGCTTTTTTAAAATCAATAAATGCTGCGAAGGTCTGTTTTTTTTCTTCTTTAACCGTGTTTCTACAATAGAAGTAAGGCTAGACAAATGATCACCAGTACTACGTTTTTTTCCTAAAACCGTTCTGTTCCTCAATAAGTTTATCATTTCTTTCAAGCCAGACTGATAACCTTTCATTTAAAATAGAGCAATACAACTTGTACATGGTTGGAGCAAGTGTTATGCCCCTGTAATTCATTGGGTCTCTAGGGTCTGTATTACCAGTTTTCGGGATAGGGTTAATAATACCTTTTCCCCATTGTAATGGTATTTTACCTGTTACAAAACATACATTAAAAAGACATGTAAAAATCTCAAAACTGTATCATTTTCAAATACCTCATAAGGGAGGTTGTCAAAACCAGTAGCTTTACCAAATTTAGCCTTCAAAACAGCTCTTTCTACTTCAACGAGCGAAATATTACCATCAATTTCAGAAATGAAATTTTCCTCAAAGATCCGTTCCAAATTATAATTTAAGTTCTCACTTCGGTCACCATTCAGTAATTTCTCAAAACTGTTTTTCCAGAACTTTAAAACTTCTGAAGGAAGAGTAACCAAATTACCATCATTATCAATCATTTCCATTGGAATCTTTTGTTGCTTAGTCTTATTTATACCAGTTTTACCAATTGTTTTCCAAAACCTATTCTGATCTGTCTGAACCTGATTTAACAACTGTATTAGGAAGTTTCGTCTAAAGCTTTTCTCATATTTTACAAATGTAAACGACACTGCATTACAACTGCTAAAAACACAAGGACTTCCTGTATTTCAATAAGATGATTCACATAATGACTGCATTTATTATTATTATTGATACACTAAAAATATATCGAAATAAAAACCATGCGCAGCGTCAATGGATTAGCAATTGTGGAATATTTATTGTGGAATATTTATTTTACAACAGAGAAAAGGGGTCAATTGATTAATATCACTGACTTGAAATCACTTGCCCCTTAGTGTTTTGGGTCAGAATCCTATCTTGGGATAGAGAATACTTAATGTGAGGAAGTATCCAAGATGGTTTACGGAAAATAGGTGGTTCTACCAGGGTGCCCGCTCTTGTCTGATAGAATGCCTATAGGTCTTCTTCTACGATGAAAACCAAACCTGAAAAGTCGCAGTGTGACAGCTGTGCAAGGTAAAAAGGACACTTGAGCATATTATCCGAAAACTTCCGTGCTAGACAATACTTTAGATCTGAAAGTTATTTACATTGCAGCGTATTCTAGAATCATATGTATAAATTAGGTTTTCAACACAGCTCAAATGCTATATCGATTATGATGCTGAAACTTCACAAGGAACGGTAAATAAATTAGACGTCAGGATTTCATATATATTGTGTACTCACAAAAACCCAAATGACATTTTGACAAGTACTTCTCGTGTTCGACAAACAGAAGGGCTTTTTTATGTGTGATAGGAAATTTCCAGTAAAAATAAACCAAAGGTAGATTATTACCTAGGAAATCAGCGCCCATGGGTATATTTTAGGAGGGCGAAATTTCATGTTACACAATCGACATTACCTTGAGCCTTTATCTCCAGAACACTTTTTTTTATTTTTGTCAATGTCATTTCAATATCTATCTAATGCCATCATCGTTCCCGGCCGGAATCCACTTTCGCCAAGTGTATTACTGAAGTCTTTAAGCGATGTCTTTTCATCAATGACCGTACATTTTTAAATTCAATGCCCTATATTTCATATTTTTTTACAGCTCTACCTTTACTTTCATTTCACATTTTTTGCAATATTTTGAAATGTACATGTTTTGTAACATTTCCTACACCCGGAGTACCTTGACAAACGCGTTAGAAACAAAATAATTACAGGCATAATGACAAAACACTTTGGAAATGAAGTGAAGTTTGATAGTTTCTATAAAACAGAACGTGGACAATCGAATTACGTGTGATATGAGACAATATTATATGTTCCAAACAGAACAATCTGTATTAAACCCTCTTCTACTTGTTCTGAACAGTTTTTATACTTTTTTACGAAAAACAAAAACCCACAAGGCATAAGGACTTAAAACAAACATTAAACAGAGGAGGGGGGTTAAAAGACCTAATAAGAAATTAGGATATAATTTAATACAATACAATATACATTTATGATGAAATAAGAATGCTTCCTATTATAACAATTATATGATATCAGTTACAAAGTAGACACTTAAAGTATCTTTTATGTTCAGACTTGACTTTCTGGATGGTCGGTACTAAGATCACGTCAATATTTTCCTAACTTATGCAGTTGCTGAAGGGAAGATGCTTTTGAAGAAAAGCTCATGTCTCTCTCAATGCATAGTCGTATAGGCAAAAAGTCAATAGGGGACAGGAGCAAAGGTCAAAGAGACACTGATGCTTGGCTGCAATAGGGATCATCTACCTGGCATGCCAATCACCATACTAGGTTTCAACATTCTAGGCCTAGTAGTTCTCAAGTTATGAATTGGAAACGGTTTTCCATGTTCAGGCCCCTGTGATCTTGACCTTTGCTGGAGTGACCCTAAACAAATAGGGTCAGCTTCTTTGCAAGTCCTATCACTCTATGGAATTTGAAGGCTCAAGGTCAACTGGTTCTCAAGTTATTGACTGGAAATAGATTTCCATGTTCTGTCCACCGCGACCTTGACCTTTAATAGAGTGACCCAAAAACAATTGGGGTCATCTACTCTGTAAGTCCTATCACCCTTGACAGTTTCAACATACTGAGTCAAGTGGTTCTCAAGTTACTGACCAGAAATGGATTTCCATATTCTGTTCGCTGCGACCTTGACCTTGAATACAGTGACCTCAAGATCAATAAAGAGAATCTTCTCTGCATATCCAATCACCATATCAAGTTTCAACATTCTGGATCAAGTGGTTCTCAAGTTATTGATCGGAAATATTTTCCATGTTCAGGCCCCTGTGACCTTGGTCTTTAATAGAGGGACCCCAAAATCAATAGGGTCATCTACTTTGCATGACCAATCATCCTATAACGTTTCAACATTCTAGACCAAGTGGTTCTCAAGTTATTGATCGGAAATGGTTTTCCATGTTAAGGCCCCTGTGACTTTGACCTTTATTAAACTGACCCCAAAATCATATGGCATTACTCTGCGACCATCTCTATAAGTTTAACATTCTGCAGTGTTCAGTATGGATCGAAATGTTTCCCGTTAGGCCTCTGTACTTGCTTTATTAACTGACCCAATAAATGGTATTTACTCTGCGATCAACTCTATAAAGTTCAATTCTTGGCCAAGTGGTTCTCAAGTTATTGATCAGAAGTGGTTTTCCATTTTCAGGCCCCTTTGACCTTGACCTTTGGTGGAGTGACCCCAAAAACTATATGGTCGTCTACTCCATAAGCCCTGCAATCATGTGAAGTTTGAAGGTCCTATGTCAAATGGTTCTCAAGTTATTGATCGAAAATGAGGTGTGACGGATGGACGGACAGGGCAAAAGCAATATGTCTTCCCCAGTATATAATACGGTGCGGGACGGAACGGTTAAACGTGTTTGAGGCATGCCAACCTTACACATACCCTATTTTCAACAAGTTCGATAAGCCGTGTAAATAAAATAAGTACACATGGAGAAAGGACCAAATACCAGACTGTATAAAGTAAAACATAACAGAGTCAGTCTGAGGCATCTGTACATCGACTTACTCAAAGTAACAACTTGTCCGTTTTTGAAGATGCAGTTTTAATGTTATACAAATACTAAAAGGATTTTTAGAATAATTCAGTATTAGGATTTGGAGGGTAAATGTGTAAATTAGAAGAGGATCTCAAAGTTTTGCTATTTTAGGGGTTTATTATAGGGGTCCGCTGTAAATAATGATGTGTTGCACTATGCATACAGATGTTTAAAGTTTCTGCGTTCCGAGTCCCGATGAGGGAAATGGTTTGATTAAAGCTTATGTAAGAGATAAGTAAATAAGTTTGATTTCTTTGTATGTTTGTGTGTGGCTTTACGCCGTTTTTCAACAGTATTTCAGTCATGTAACGGAGTGCAGTTTTAACCTAACCAGTGTTCCTGGATTCTGTACCAGTACAAACCTATTCTCCGCAAGAAAATGCAAACTTCCCCACATGAATCAGAGGCTGAAGACGAATGATTTCAGGCACAATGTCGTTTATCAAATCGTCACGGAGAACGTAAGCCCCGCCCGAGGATCGAACTCACTCCAATTCCGAGAACACTTTAAAACCAGATGGACCAAGTCATCCTTTGTTTCGATAAATAAACACCACAGTATTATGTCCAGATAAAACTTTTAAGGTGACTATATTCAGATTTTTTACACTTGTGACCAAATCAATGTTTTAACATTCGTGATTTTTATGACAGTTGTGACCAGCGTCATTTTTACATTTAGAACAACCAGGTTTCACGTATATTGAAAGTTTCTACATACGTTGTTAAACTACATGTATTTCACACTTATGACTGTTTTCGTATTTGTAACCATTTTCACATTTAGGGGTCCTACACACATTCTTTTGGGATTAGTTCCATTTTCATACTTCACACACAAGATCTTAAAAGGTACAAAAGCTATAATAAAAAAAACCGGTGCCTTTATATAGTATCTTTTCTAATAATGGTTATTCTCGTCCAACTTTTAAAATGATACAACATATCACGACAAACAAATGAAACAATATTGCCTTTTAATATCAAAGTGATTTTAACAACATTTTATGATATGCAGTTTTAATGAAAAAATCAAATATAAGCTTATAATACTACACACAATGCACTATCATACCACCGGTATCTGATGCTTAATCAATAAAATATATATTCAGGTTAGATATCTCAAAGAGATCGTAGATCTCTGTACTATTTCATAGTACTGTATTAATTGGTTATACAGGTGGTTATCGATACTTCATCTAATACTAAATTTAATCGAGAAAGACATCTGTTAGACTGCGATTGTTTTCAACGAGGTTCCTTGGACCTTTGGTTTAATAATCAAAAAGCCATTCAGCAAAAATATGAAAAGAATCCTTTCAGTTAGGTCATATTTACTCGCTTGATAACACTCATATTTTCTATTAAGAATATTCAGACAGTACGAAATGCAGGTAACTGTTCTAAATAACTTTCGTATTTATTATGTTTTTTTACTCGAACTGGCAAACTAATTTTTAAAGCTATTTTCTACCAAACTATTCAAAGGTCGTATTTAACATTTAACATAAACGTAAATACAAACGACAACGCTTCGCATCTGAAAATCTCCATTATTCACCCATGCTTCAATTTATTTGTAAATTGATTAACTAGTTCCCTTGCATTTTTGCTCCACTCTAAGTAATTAAAAGATTTTCGAATTTCGGCTGACAGCCGTAGATGTTCTGATAGAAGACCTTCGTTCATCATAAAAGTATCTTGATAGAACTTCATGTTTTGTATGACATCCATATAAGCATATAAATGATGATCCCATAACCAAACACCAGAAACAAACATATAATCTAGCATTACTCTGGAAGCAAAGTATCCTGATTTAAAAAAGAAGTTTACTGTATGCATGACAATATTCGATAAAAGCTTTTCAATAACTTCTCTTAGTCGACTATTGGGTGATGAAATCGATTGTTTTATCATAT
The DNA here is from genome assembly GCF_021730395.1 of Mercenaria mercenaria. NCBI lineage: Eukaryota > Metazoa > Mollusca > Bivalvia > Venerida > Veneridae > Mercenaria > Mercenaria mercenaria. The sequence continues at coordinate 58,539,731 of NC_069372.1, forward strand.
TGTAATGGCTAAAGCACGGACAAACCGATTCTGTGGTGTCAGAAAAATATAGTACACACTCATCAAAAGTAAAATATTTACCACTAACAGTCAAAAGTTTGGACAACACCTGTTTTTTCTTGTAACCAATTGATCTTACGTTATAACTGGACTTTGATATCCTTTTAATCCGATGGTAAATGGTTTTGAGGAGAGCCTTGCTAGCAATTCGGCAACTTGCATTTGCTCTATTAACTTGATATTTAAAACTGTTCATGTGTAACTGATATTCATCCTCACGCAAATAGTGCATTTCAAGGCGCCGCTCAATGATACATATAATTTTATAATGATGCTTGAAAACGTTTACATTGGAAACGTATATTAATATGGATTTAAATTCAGCTAAGCCATCTTTCATTTTATCAGATATGCCAAGAGCTTCTGCACTTCGTTTTATGCAGCGAAATGCGTTAAGTCCCGCGTTAATGTTAGAAAAGGTTTTTCTTTTGAGTTGATATAAGCAATAAAGTTTCTTTTTGTGTTTTCTATTAAGTAGAAATCTTGACCATATTTTAAAAATGAAGTGTATTTCTGCATTGCTTTCTGGTACACGAGTCCTTATTTGATGGTTTTCTAAATACGTTATTATCGCTTTATTATCAAATACTTTAGCCAGGTATAATGGTGTAAATTTATCAGTAGTTGTGCATTTTAGCATATTTAAGCCCCAGTATTTACTGATAACCTTTAAAGTGTCAATGTATCCTTGCATAGCAACTAAGTGCACAAACGAGAAGTTTCTGCTATTCTGGGAGCAAATAAACTCCTTTGAAATGTTTTTTCTGTTTTCAGTTAGTAATATAGTCAATATTTCATCCATCTGATTGTGCATTTCCCGATTATGTCCTTTCAAAATATCAAAGTCACTCATCAAAACTTCATCTAAATGCTTCGCCTTATGTGCTCGACTTGTACTATTGTAACTTAATAACTTTGCATATATCATCCTATTATTCTGTATTTCTGCGGTTATTAAATCATCTTTAATGCCTTTCAACACAGTTACACTGGACTGAGAACTATTATCAAAAAGAGCCCATAAAAAAAAATCATCTACTTTCTTGTTTATCTTAATTTTCATTTCAATAAAATGTTTTACTAGAATGACATTCCTTCCCTGTACTGCTCTCTCTAATACGTTATAACCATCGGAATCTAAACTTTCTGTGAGAAGGTGTGGCATTTCTTTATTGAAAACAAAGTTTGCAATATACTGATTCAGAGCCGCAGAAAGGCCGGTATGCACGATGATCTTCAAATTTGAAAACCGCGCAATTTCATGTAGGATGCAAGGTAATTTTAAATTTACACAGTGAACAGCCTCAACAAATCTTTTGGTCATTTTTGCATACGAGGAGTGTGCTCTTGCCTTCGAAATGCAAACCGATATGTAATTCCATAGGAAAATGTTACTGTTATCGTGCACTGACATGTATCTTACAAGAGCAGGGTCCAATTTACTGTCATTTCTTATATACATAGATATAGCAGTAAAAAGTATAAGACGACGTTTTCGAACGATTAACCTCATTATTTTCTTTAATAAACCTTCTTTCAGCAATGTTTTATTTTTTATATGAAGCAGTGTTATGAAACATGAATATTCCTGTGGCGATAGGGTAGAAGACAACTGATGTAATAGTTGTGTATAGTTTGCAGATATGAAAAGTTTAACAGTGTCTGTAACCGGGAGGTTCTCGAGACCATAAATCACGGGTATTTTGCCATATATATCCCTCGCATTTAGATAGCTGTCATTCTCATTTGTAATATGCATTAGCTTCGATATCAGTTTGTAATGTCCATTTGAAATCGCATAGTGAAAAATATTTCTTTCATACTGATCCGTCACATTTAATAGAAATCCATTAGTGATAAATTTGGTTACAAATGCTAAGCTTTTATCAACAATGTCTTCGGCATCATTGGCTGTTTCCTTAGAAACGTTTACTTTAACGGCTGAAAACATATACCTACTTGCGTTTGACCTGTGATAGATTACATTACGTTTCTCTTTCTCTAAGATGAAGTTTGCAGCTTCAAACGACCCGCACGCTAATGCTGCATGAAGCGGATCTGAGCCATTTGAACAATGCATGTGTAAAATATTTTCTTCTACAGACTTTATATAATCTAAAACTCTAAGGCTGCCATGACATGCTGCTTTATGAACAGCATGACATCCTTCACTGTCCCTTGGTATTTCAGTCCAATGAACACCAGTTTGTTCAATCTCTTGGAACACCCAATATCTGTCGTATTTGGCTGCAATATGAAGAACAGGTGATTCTGAATCACACATGGATAATTGCAAATTGCTCAATTCAGTTTCACTTAATTGAGAAATGTCTGTGATGTATTTTGGGTGTTGGCACTTAAGGTGTACATCGAAACGAAATCTGCGAATAATTTGATGAAATATTTCCCTACGATTGTACACAATTGCAGAAATCAGCGGAGTTCTACCAGATCTATCAATACAACTTAAAGCGTTTAAGGGCTGTGATATAAGCACCTTAACAAGTGCTGTTCTATTTTCCCTGACTGCCGCATGCAAAGCTGTTTCACACATGATCAAATGGCTATCATCAAATAAAACGTAGTCTTTTACACTGTAACCTTCATCAGATAATAAGTCATTGCCTTGAATTCTTCTCTTATTTTTCGGCACCCAGTAAAAATTTTCTAGGCATGTTCGACATGTATCTTTAATGCCTTGACTTAGTGCGAATTCCACTACATCAGTATTACCATTAGCAGATGCAAAGTAAAGACAAAAATCATCTAACATGTCTGCCTTGTATTCAACAATCAATTTTACAATATTTTTATGGCCAACTTTGCATGCTAGATGAATAGGCAAAAGATTCAATCCATTCATTTTGAGGAAGTCATATCTACTTGCGGTTACATCTTTTACAAGAATATCTCTTATTATGTCTATATGGTTATTTTGAGCTGCTATATCCATTACTCCGTATCCCCAATGGCGATCATTAAACGCGATTTCAGCCGCTAATCCAAGATGGATAACATTAGAATAAGATCTCAATCTAAAATGGATATCAGCATTATGCATCGAAAGATATTGAAATATTTTTGTGCGACCTAGGGACGCCGCTAAATATAACGGCGACATTCCGGCCTGATTCAGTTCGTTGACATCACGAAAGTGATAATGAAGCAACTGTATTGCTTCAACACAATCGCACTGTTTCACTAAACGATGAAGTGGTAATTCGTTTGACCATGTTTTATATTCATTCAATTTGCTCTGATTAATTCTATGAAACATTCCCATAAGTTTACCTCTTGGGGAAGCATACGATATATGTATTGATATATCCACTAAGTCAACTGGTATATCATGGTTCAAATTTTCAAACAGGAAAAGGGCATGCCTCATGTGGCCACGCTTAATGTCAAGTTCATACTTGCCACTTGATTTACTTATTAGCCAATTTTTCAATGACATATGGGTTAAATGAAGCTCCGCCCCACTAAATGCCAAAATATGTTGGAATTTCTCCATGACAGCTGAAAATTGTTCCTTTGTAATATTTGTCGAACTTTGCGTTATTTGCCTTACGTAGTTTTCAGTTGGTGGAAAAATCGATGCACATACAACTTCAAGAATAGATTTAGATTGATCATACTGCTTTCCGAAAAGTCTTTGGAACAGTTGTCCGTAAAATCTATAGATTGATTTAGGTATCTGATTTCCTTCTTCAAAGTTCGAGGGAGTATTCATGATATTGGATGCCAACAAAAAGTTTGATATATTATGTATCGAAGACGCCTGGTTTCTTATTACTATTGTGTGATTTGAAGCATATATGAAAGAATTTATGTCCTTAAGATTTAAGTCATGGTTGTCCCTTAACATCATAAATGAAAAATCCGCGTTTAAAGCGTAATATGCAGTGATGTTTCTGGAAGTTATTATGAATTTGAAAATATACGGAATTTGTTTCATCCTGTCTGAATTTAACAAATCATATATAACATTATCACCATCGTTGTTTTCGCATTCATCAAGCGCATCAATAGCGATTATGTATATATCACTTTGATTTAGCTGAACCTTTCGAAGTGGATCTATTAAACACTGATCCATACAGCCGAATGGATCTTGCTCACAAGTATCACTGTCATAGTTCTCTATACAAGCTCTGTCTTTTTCCAACAACTTTGCAAACTGTGCAGATCTTTGCGCTATCATAGATGCTATCCGTTTGATAAATGTATTACTTCTTTTTGATAACTGTACATCAAATTTACAGATATGGTACGCAACAAGTCTTTTTCGCAGCTTAAAACTAACATCCGATTCGTTTGAACATACCATATGAGCAACAATCGCAGACTTTCCATATCCCATATCTGCAACCATAACAACTCCTCTACCCATGGAAACATTGACGATTTTCTCCGCAAGATCGTGAAATAACCAGTCTCTTCCTACAAACTGATTATCACGATCAAGATATCCCTCCATACTTATACCAGGTTTGAATAATCGGTGTGACTTCTCAGGTAGACATTCTGAAAATAAAAGGAACCTTTAACTGCTTAGTTCCTCAAGGACGTCAGACATGAAACATGACCACCCCAATGATAAAGTTAAAAGTTATTCGTGAGATACCAGAGATATATAGATGCATAAATAACTATTGCTTAATATTCTGACTATGAATATAAGCTTTAAAGAAGCCTTGTTGATAAAATGTACGTTCTCGAATTGATAACTAATGTATTGATAGACCTTTAAGTATGTTACCACTAACAAACTATTTCAGTTATAAGAACTGACCACTTACGGTTTAATCTGTTCGTTAAGTCGACCAAGTGCTTTTTGTCATCATCCGTACTCCTTATGTTTAAGGAGTAAATGAATGAAAGTAATACAGATATTATAGCGAAAACTAGAAGTAAATAATTCATCTTTGTGTTCTTCTCCAATTTATTTATCTTTGCCAGTATTTCTTTATTTGTTCCTGCAATTTCCTTCAAAGCTTTAGAAGCTTCTTTTTCATGTCCATGCAAATTACCTTGCTCAAGGTCTTTGATAGCGTTGGCAACTTCATTGTAATTTTGTATTAGCGGAATGACATCCCCATGATTCAGTACTTTGTAAATTGCTCTAAATATTGACTTCATCTCGTCAGAAGTCAGACAAAGACTGGAGGCATGTATATGGAACAAATTGTTCCTTGCCTTTTGTAGCGATTTTGAGTACTGAACAAAGTGCCTTGGAAACTCTTTACAGCTTTGCCATATGCTGAGGCTCGTTGAAACATCTTTTAAATTCAGTTTCGAAGTATTCCAACCAGCGGCAGTAAACACCTCGGCGATATTTCTGTGATGTTGTGGCCATTCCCAAGATTTCATCTTGTCCCAGTTAATTCTAGTACTAGTAGTTTGTCCTGTTACGTACGATTCCAATTCATTACGCCATAATTCGCATGTTGAACACCATCTGAAATGAAGCATTTTACATATAGTAATAATGATAGTAATAACAATAATAATAATTTACATTATCTTTGTTCGTTCTTCTTTCACCATTTGTTCAAAATTGCATCCATATTTTACTTATCAATAAGTATAATATGTGTGTGTGTGTGTATTCGGATTTAAGGATAACATGGTGTAATAGCCATATTTCATATCTTGTAATTGGATCTTAATATTAAAATGAAATTTGGTCACTTTAAAGACATTCGAAATTAAAAACGTTTCACCGAGAGATTTTTCAATTTTTATCATTTTTGGGGGAGATAATCGGTATTGAAGTTAACATAGATGCTTATGGGAAATATATAATTTCTTTCATTATAAGAATCTGAACTTGAGTTTCGAGAAAATTTTGCGGTAGTAAGCTGCATTATATGATTCTGATACAAATATCAAAAAGAAATCTAAAATTCCCCGTAGGGAAAAGGAGAAAATTATTTTTTTCTATTCCTGAAAAAACAAAATTATCAGGGGATGTAATCTAAAGGGCATTCTTGAGAACTTCTGTCACTATATAACTTGTCAATATGCACTTTATTTCTATCGTTTGACATTTTCAAAGCTTACATTATCAAGTTGTATGTACGCTTTTGGCCTTTTACGGGTAGTCTACCTTAACGTCTTTATCAAGATTTTTTTCAGTCGTATCAAAGACAGTGTCTACTTGTAGCAGTGAGCACAATGCCAAATTTTATGATGCTGCCTCACTGGAATATCACGCAGTAGATACGTGACATTATACACAAGTTACCAAACCCAGTCACATTATACTTGCACCGGGCTGACAAGTTCTAGCACTATCCTCGTAGTGTTGAGCGTAAAGCGAGGAAGCTACTTGTACCATTTGTTACTTATTTGATATGACGCGGTCAGGGATCGAACCCACAACCTCCCGCACTCGAAACAGACGCTCTACCACTAGGCGACCGAGGTGATGGTATCAATAAGTATAAGTTGTACGCAATAATTTAATATAGCTAAAACGAAAGACAGTTTCAAATGTTGTAAAGCTTTTTGTCTTTTGATTTCTCTGAAGATATGTTACTGCAATATGAGTATTTAAAAGTGCAATAAAATACAATTATTAAACTGTTCTTCACTTCTAACGATCCAATAAATTTCATATCATTAATAGGAAATTCTCGTTATTTCTTATATATTTAGAGGAAAATGTTGTGAATAACATACTAAAATTTAAACAAACTTGAATTATATCATTAACAAAACCAAAAATACAAACAACTATCTAAAATTTACAAGCGAGCTAATTTCGTTATATGGCAGGGAAGTCATGACAAAATGTAATAGATTCTTCCCCCTTCATCCTCCCCCTCCCCCACCCCCCACCCCCCACCCCACTGCCATGAGGAAACTATTTCAAATTTGATTTGATTCTTGAAATTATATCAGTGAAACCCTCTGTATCGTTATAAATGATTTTTGCTCATTTGATAAGAATAACATTTGTCTGTATGTTTTTGACTTTTTCGAATGATACGATATCTTTGCAATTTTTGATTTTGTAATTTAAATATGTTACTAACAACATCTTTTGTAAGTCTGTAAGACATTTTCATACATTTCGAGTCATAATTGTAATTCTAAAAGATATTGCTAAAAGTATGGAAGGGGCGTTTCAATTAGTATATATAGAGAGGTAGAAGCAGTTTGATATTCTTTAAAACGAAATGATCTTTATGTGAAAAACAGCCCCCCTGGACAAGCTGTCTCCAGAGACCCCTCTGGACTGACACCCGCTGGACAATCTATATGGAAGACATTTTTCCTGGAAAATACGCCTGAACAAGCCGTCTCAAAAGACCCCTGGACAAGCTATGGAAGGCATTTTTTCTGAAAAACACCCCCACTCCCCCTGGACAGACACCCTGGACAACCTATGGAAGGCATTTTTTCTGGAAAATACCCCCTAGACAAGCCGTCTCAAAAGACCGCCCCGCACCCCCCCCCCCCCCCCCCCCCGCGCGATTACAACCTATGGAAGGCATTTTTTTCTTAATTAACTTATATTACGTAGAATAATTAATGACGGACATTCACGGTATAATTTACATAAGTGTGATTTTTTTCCATGCAAACAAATTAGAAAATGGGACATAGAAATTAGAAGTTAGGACAAAGAATATTAGAATATTAATTTACCATTTACATGCAAGAATACGTCATTTACATGAATGGATTTTTTACTTAAATGACCTTCCATACATAATGTCTCACTTTTCTCACGCTAATTGTGTATAGTATATTGACTACAACGAGTACCCAATTCTATTGTGTCATGTAGCAACTTAAAAATGTAACTTTTAGCATATATATTTGTGTAGACGATCGAGAAAAAGGCGTCATGGAGAGTTAAATAATAAATAAAAATGATACAACTAAGCTGACAGTTTCATCCCAACGCAGGTAATATCGTGGAGTCAACTTTATCTCATCAATACATATTAGGCCAGAATAGACATTATATACATCGGTTACTTTATATAACATTAAATACACCATTTGATAATGAAATAATATTTTTTCTTAAAGTGGTAAAAATCATACTTTTTAATATTCCTCTGCATTTTACTGCACTGCTGACTGCAAGGTTTCAGGGCGCCATGTTTCCTCTTTATTGTATCATGAACTGCTTGAAGTTTGGTTTCTGTTACATTTTCCAATGCTTGTCCTGTCACACTTAATGCAACCAAAGCACACTTAAAGTTTAAATGTTCTCCGGTATGTTTTACAATTAAATTAGCCATTTTAATCTCTGTTCAGGTGTTACACAAACTGTATACATTTGTATTAAATATCTTTTTCATCACGTGGTTATGGATGAAACTTGATATGTTGACTAAATAGTCCGTAGTGTAAAAACATGATATCATTACATTCCATTCAAACGTCATTCTAAATAAATAGTATTCAAAATCTTCAGAAAACTGATGGTGCAGAGAAATCGTTTTAGTTATGGTCATGCGGGACACATAGAAGATGGAATTTAATAAAATAAGATTCGCGATTTGGAAAAAAATAAATTCTTTTTTTTTTAAGTATTTCTAACTGTTTCCTTTCTTTCGCTAAAGATAAATTTACTGTAGACTATACGCTGAACGTCGTTCCTGAAATGCAGGTTTTTCAACGTAAAAAATGCTAGGTACATAGATAAGTTTTCTACGATCAACCAACATCTTATTAGTATATTTAATTTTTACAGTTTATGAAGACGGTTTTGCAAACCATGCATTTTCTGAACTCTGAACAAATAATCTAGGCCATGGAGTGGTTTATCGTCTAATTCATCGCGGTTCAGAGTTCAGATGCGCAGGAATTGAACCACGAGGGCGTTGGCCCGAGAGGTTAAATATCTTAGGATCTGAACGATGAATCGTGGTAAATAAGACGATAAACCACAGGGAGGCTGTACTTGTTTTCATTCTTACATGTTCATTGAAATATTGCAATGAAAATTACGTTGGGTTTCGTTTATACGGGTTGTAATAAACTGGACATCAAGCGGCAGTTTGACGTCATAATGCTCTCTTACTGGTCCGCGCGTCAACAGTTATTTGTTCAAAATATACAGAGCTTCACTTTCTTCTTTGTTTAACTGGCAATCAAATCGAATCGTGTTAGGCTTAAAATGTTTAGACGCAAAACTTGCGTTACCCAGACGAGAGTTCTGCTTGCCACAGGTTTGTTTTTAGCATTCAACGGATAAGATATAATAGATAAGATAAGATAAACATAAGAATTTGTAAGTCGGCAAAACAACAGTTATAACAAACGTACAAGAACTGTAAATAAAATCCGTATCTTTAGCACATTACTATTAAACGCCAAGCATTTAAATAATTTTATAAAATCTCACAAACAATAGGGGCATGTAGTAAGAATAATAGTGTAAAGTCAAGGTTAGAGATAAGATTGCCAGTACAGCTATTTAAAATAATGCACACAAGACATATATCTCAAACATAAAAGCATAGTATCAGATCACTTGGATCTTATTGACGTTGATCAATGTTATCTATTGTAAAGAGTTGCATGTTTTGCGTTCTATAGCAAATACATAAATAAATAGCGATAGCATGTTAAGTACTAGGATTCGTGCACTTATTTTTTTTTTTTTTAATTTCTGTTGCAGTTACTAATTAAAGAATGCATTTTCTACATTAAAAGAAATTGACAACGCATTTGAAGGTGTGAAACTGTAGAACAATTCGAATAATAGTATCAAATTTACTTTGATAAAAGTGTGTGACTCGAGCGGGACTCAAACTAACAACCACATGGTTACTACAACGGCGCTCCATCCTTCAGAGAATGACTTGAATAAATATTAATAACGGATCATTGTAATAAACATGCTTATGATTGTCTCAGGAATTTCAAGGTATCGGTCTTATTGATCCAGTATTTTAAGATACATTTATACTATTAAAGTCCAAAGAAAATCCTACAGAGAGATTGTTTATAATCGTGTTATTAAGTTATTAAAATGTATTTATTTGAAATATGTGTACAAACATACACACATAAAGTCATTTTTGTACATGTATTTAAAAGAAATACATTTCTTTCGTAATAACCTAATTGCTTGATTACAAACAGTTTCTCTGTAGGATTTTCTTTGGACTTTAATAGTATATATGCATCTTGTCATGTTTCATGTAGAGTAGAACATGCCTATAAACTGTGGAATTTAATTTAAAATTAAAAGCAATACTATAAAAAAGCGAAACTAAGATCATTCGTACAGAGCAATTTTATATATGCCATATCTTAAAAGTTCATACCCTTTCGAAAAAATGACGAAATACAATGTTCATTACTATAATTATATAACTCGTATACTATTATTATGGTCATATTTGAGCTGTCATTGGTTAAATGTACATACCGCATTAAAAAATAAAAACAATTGTATAAACACATACATAGAAAGCCATTTTAAATGCAGTCCATGTGTTCAAACCTGATGAATAGAAGACTGTGTACAAACTGTATTAATCTGCTTCTAACATTCAAAACATAATATTTTAGATAAATGACATGCATTTCCCAAAGCAAATATCCATATTATATTACAAGACTTGTACATATTCAAATAAAATAGTGTTTATAATTGCAAAGAGACTGATTAGTTAAAAAAGCACACATAATACACAATACATTATTGTTATTATTATTATTATTATTGTTATTATAAAGTAATTGTAAATTTAAATAAATAGTGAAAGCACACATCAGTTTATTTACATTTCTCTATCTATATTTACTGCCAGGAATAAAACAATTAAGTACACCTAGTTGTCTTGAAAGATTCATTATGATGTTTATAACTGTGTCTCAGTCAATGAACTTGTTCTTCAAAAGTATCTGACAACTTTCCCACATTATTCAGAGGTGCAGGATGCAACTTTCCTCTCTTATATCGTCAGAGAGAACAAACGATGTGTTTAGGGATCGAGTATGCGACCTTTTTAGTCCCCTACTGGTTGAAAACCAGTTTCGGGGACTATAGGAATGCGCTTTTCCGTCATTCCGTCCGTCCGTCCGTCCGCAATTTCGTGTCCGGTCCATAACTCTGTCATCCATGAAGGGATTTTAATATTACTTGGCACAAATGTTCCCCATGATGAGACGACGTGTCATGCGCAAAACCCGGACCCCTAGCTCAAAGGTCAAGGTCACAATTTGAGGTCAAAGGTCAACAGGGCTCTTTTCCTGTCCGGTCCATAACTCTCCCATCCATGAAGGGATTTTAATATTACTTGGCACAAATGTTCCCCATGATGAGACGACGTGTCATGCGCAAAACCCGGACCCCTAGCTAAAAGGTCAAGGTCACAGTTGGAGGTCAAAGGTCAACAGGGCTTTTTTCCTGTCCGGTCCGTAACTCTCCCATCCATGAAGGGATTTTAATATTACTTGGCACAAACGTTCCCCATGACGAGATGACGTGTCATGCGCAAAACCTAGACCCCTAGCTTAAAGGTCAAGGTCACAATTGGAGGTCAAAGGTCAACAGGGCTTTTTTCCTGTCCGGTCCATAACTGCCGTCCATGAAGGGATTTTAATATTACTTGGCACAAATGTACCTCATAATAAGACGATGTGTCGTGCACAACTTTCAGACCCCTAGCTCAGAGGTCAAGGTCACACTTAGCAGTCAAATGTTAAGATAGCATGAACAGGGTCTGTTTCCTGTCCGGTCCGTAACTCTCCCATTCATGAACGGATTTTAATATTACTTGGCACAAATGTTCCCCATGATGAGACGACGTGTCTTGCGCAAAACCTAGTCCCCTAGCTTAAAGGTCAAGGTCACAATTGGAGGTCAACGGTCAACAGGGCTTTTTTCCTGTCCGGTCCATAACTCTGCCGTCCATGAAGGGATTTTAATATTACTTGGCACAAATGTACCTCATAATAAGACGATGTGTCATGCACAACTTTCAGACCCCTAGCTCAAAGGTCAAGGTCACACTTAGCAGTCAAATGTTAACATAGCATGAACAGGGTCTGTTTCGTGTCTGGTCCATAACTTTGACATTCATTAAGGGATTTTAATATTACTTGGCACAAATGTTCCCCATGATGAGACGACGTGTCATGCGCAAATCTCGTACCCTTAGCTCAAAGGTCAAGGTCACAATTGGAGGTGAAAGGTCAATAAGGTTTTTTTTCCGATCCAGAACTCTGTCATCCATCAAGGGATTACAATATTGCTTGGCATAAATGTTCCCCATGATGAGATGACGTGTCTTGCGCAACATCCAGTACCCTAGCTTAAAGGTCAAGGTCACACTTTGAGATCAAAGGTCAGTAGGATTTTTTTCCTGTCCAGTCTATAACTTTGTCATGCAAAACAGGATTTAGATATCAGTTGGCACAAATATTCCCCTGGATGAGACAACATGTTATGCGCAGAACCCAAGCCAAGGGTCTAATGTCAAGGTCACACTTAGAGACCAAAGGTCAGACACAAAAATGACTTTGTCTGCAGCATTTCTTCTTCATGCATGGAGGGATTTTGATGTAACTTGGCACAAATGTTCACCAACATAAGACGGATTGTCATGCGCAAGAACCAGGTCCCTAGGTTTAAGGTCAAGGTCATATTTAGAGGTCAAAGGTCAAATTCAAGAATGACTTTGTCCGGAGCATTTCTTCTTCATGCATTGAGGGATTTTGATGTAACTTGGACCAAATGTTCACCACCATGAGGCACCCTATTTTTAGAATTGTGTCCCTTTGTTGTTACTATAAATAGATTTTATTGTGACTTTTTTATTATTGGCTGTAGAGAAAAATCGAGACCACTTTTCTGTGGTACAACATGCATGTTACATCCAATTTTTAGGTGTATTTTGACCTATCTCTACCTGGTAAAGAGTTTCTTTTCTTGTGGACTTATATTATATAGATTTGTTTTTTTGTTGTTTTTTTTTTTTTTTTTTTTAAAGATTAATTTCCTTTTGTTGGTACTATAAATAACTTATATGATAACTTTTTTATAATTGGCAAAAACATTTCAATATGAAAACAACTGTGGGTTTTTATATATGCACATTTTAATCCAAGTGTGTTGTTATAACATATTGTATATATAGTACAATATTGTTTATACATCATTGACAGATATCAGTTCATTATGTTATACTGCAGTAGAGAAAATTAGGTGCCTTCCAGTAGGGGACTTTGTATTGCATGGCAATACTTCATTCACTTGTTATTCATAGTCATATACTTTACCTACTACATATAGAGGATTCAACAAAATTATTATCTGAAGTGCATTTTCATTTCTCATTACGACGTTTTTCCCATGAATAAGGATTAATCAGGAATAATGATTTGCTTTTTCTCAGCTCGACACAACTGCCTGAATTTATCGGATCACGTATGCACGCTTTTTACTTCTAATCTGGGGTTTTGCCTGTTTTAGGCGTTTTCTTTAGTAAAGAAAACGGCTTAACGAACTTTTGTTTTCATTTTATATTTAGTTATAGATTTGCAGATAGCTCCTGAAAGATGAAAACAAAAATATATTTTAACAGAGCAATTTATCGTTTCATTTTTAGACATAGGACGCACATTACATTTTAATTGCTTTTATGCAATTCAAATTCATAAATGTCTTAGTGATCCTGTTACGCTACTTAAAACATAATACTTCACCTAAAAAAAAGTAATATGCAATTTTCAAATGGTAAATGACAAAAGTGAAAAGATACTTTTAGGCAGGTAGAGACATAAATCTTTTTCAGCATAAACCAGTGTAAGAATAACTTGTATCATCATCAGCGTGTATTAAAGTAAATCTGAACTTCCTTGATATCAGAAATTTAATACCCAGCGCATTGTCGTGATCATCCCTGAATGATTATGACAAAAATTCGTTGCAAGTAAAAAACTTGCAGGCTTGGTGTGTCTTTACCGCATCTTATTGTACCACAAGAGAAGCGGGATTATAATTTGAATATGCTGAATAGGTAAAATCTGCCATAAACAACGGGCTTGAAGAGATAACTATGACGCTGTGATGAATGAAGATCTTTCTTTATCATAATACTTTTAGGGGCATTTTTAGAATAAAAATAATCATGAGCTTTATATGTTTTATCGTCATTTATTCCACGGCTCATAGCCTAGGTGCTTAGATACTTAACCACTCTGGCTAATACACTTGTGGTTAAAGACCCACTACAACAAAGTGACTTACATTTTCCTCTTTCATGAACTTCGCGAAAATCATTGTGATTATGTTGGTTTAATACAGCTATACTTCAAGATGACAGATGGACAATTTAGGCCCTCCCTGTACTTGTGTTTTCACAACTTCACCTTTAAACTTACTCAGTCAATCTCTTTTCAGTACAGTTTAAAAAGCATAGATAACTACCTTCCACTGTAGAAACAATGCGTGGCACTGTAGAAACAATGCGCGGTCTATATCAAGTACCGTGAATAATGGTAAATTAATTCAATAATACATTTAGACATGAAACACATTGTCTTGACCTTAAATATAATACTGTCAGTTTGCAACTTCTATAATTGTATTTCTCGCCTTTTTAAGCAAATCATTGATAGTTACCATCTTTGAGTTTCAAAAGAATACACGTATTCTGTGGCGCGAATTTAAGTGCTTGCCATCCTGAACAATCTCTTGGTTGAAGCGGTCGGAGTAAATATACGTTTTCCTCGTAACTTGTGGTAAAACGCGTCCTTTGCATGAGAATTTCAAGGTTGGCAACTGAGGTCCACTTATTCTCGACTATACGAAATATATAGAGAGCTAACCTATGCCGTTGTCTGCGTCGTGTCCGTTCCACATCCACACCTTGGTCATGATTTTTGTGCGCTTTAACTTTAACTCTGTTATAACTTATTGCTTCAAACTTAGTTATTCCTTATCATTACCCATATAATATGACAAAAGAGATATAACTCTCACACCAGCATTTCATGATTCATTCCACTTTTTCCTTAGTATTTTAGATTAAAGTTTAGGTGCGCTTTCTCCACTCTCTCTCTACCACGGTTATTACTAAATGGATTTGATTCAAATTAAAAACAGTTGTTTCGTTTCGCAATATCATTCAAATCATAGGACACCAATTTCTTATGAAATATGCCCCATTTTTAATTAAACATTTAGCTTATTTGTGATGGGGGTTTTTTTATAATATTTCGGTTATTACAGAAGAGATTTTATTCAAATTAAAATAATTGTTCGAAATTATCACTTAAATGTTACAATACAATGGACATAACTCTTGCACCAATATTTCATGAATAACTCCCCCTTTTCAGGATAAAGTTTTAATACACTTTCACTGTATCGCAGTTATCAGTAGATGTATTTGATTCAGACTTAAAATATTTGTTCCAAGTCATCACCCGCATCATATGACACAAAGGCCAACATTCTTGCACCAGCATTTCATGAACTGTGCCCCCTTTTTACTTAGAATTCCAGGTTGGTTTTGATGCATTTTCACAATATTTCAGTTATTGCATATTGAATTTGATTCGAACTTAAAATAGCACTTCTTCATCGTCATCCTCATCATATGACACAAGTACCATAACTCTTGCACAAAATTTCATGAATTATGTCTATTTTTTATTTGAATTTCAGTTCATTGTTTTCTATTTTCATCATATCTCTGGTTTTTATAAATGAATTTAACTGAACTTAAAATAATTGTGCAAGCACCAACCATATCATATGGCACAAAGTCCATAACTCTCGCAACAATATATTACGTTGTTGATAAATGGATTTGATTGAATTAAAATGATTGTGCCACATCATCAACCATATCATATGACACAAGGTCCATAACTCTTGCACCAATATCTTATTATGTTTTATTTCCCTTTTCTTAGAAGTTCATGTTATATTTATGATGCTCTTATTCTCTGTCTCAGTTATTAGTTAATTGATTTTATTTAAACTTAATAAAATATTTTTTTCTACATAATTACCGCGGTGCATTATTCTTGCAGAAATATTCCAAGAATTATGTTCCTTTTATACTGAGTAAATGTTTTGATACACTTTCACCCTCTCTCTGTTATTACTCAGACTTAAACTATTGTAAAATATAGTCATACGCGTTAGAGTTTTTAGACACTCCATTGATAGTTCTAGCTTCCTCAGATGTGCCCCAATTCACTACTAAAGTAGTCGAATGCACTGTCTCTTTGACAGCTCTTTTAGCTCGACTAAGAAGAATAAGTAGAGCTATCCTACTCACCACAGCGTCGGCGTCGGCGTCACACCTTGGTAAAGTTTTTCGTACCAGTCCACATTTTGACAAAACCTTTTGAGATAAAGCTTTGAAAGTTTCAACACTTGTGCACCAGCACCTTGTCCAATTTTAGGCAAGGGTACACAACTCCATCAAGCATTTTGGCTGAATTATGGCCCCTTTTAACTTACAAATCTTGTTAAAGTTTTTCGTACCAGTGCATATTTTGTGTAAACTGTTCAACATATGGCTTTGAAACTTTTATCACTTGTTTATTCTAACAATCTCTATCTGTAGGCAAAAGTACATAACTCTGTCAACTATTTTGGCTGAATTATGGCCCTTTTTGGGCTTAGAAATTGGTTCAGTTTTCGTTAAATTCCAAGTTTTGTCAAGATTATTTGACATGTGGCTTGAAACACTTTTTTATCATCATGATTTCCATCTGTAGACAAGAGTACATAACTCTGTCAACTATTTTTGGCAGAATTTTGGCCCTTTTTGGACATAGAAATTGGTTCAGTTTTTGTTAAAGTCAGTTTTGTCAAAATTATTTGACATGTGGCTTTGAAACTTTGAACACTTGCTTATCATCATGATGTCCATCTGTAGGCAAGAGTACATAACTCTGTTAACTATTTTGGCTACCGATCCATATTCTGCCTAACCTGTTTGGCATATGGCTTTGAAACTTTGACAACTTGTTTACCATCATAGTCTTCATATGTAGGCAAGACTACATAACTAGGACAAGGACTTTAGCTCAGTTATGGCCCTTTTTTGGCATAGAAATTAGTTAAGTTTGGCATACCCTCCCATATTTTGTCTAAACTGTTTGATATATGGCTTTGGAACTTTGAACACTTTCTTACCATCATGGTCACACATTGCCATAAAGTGCAAGACTTATCCAAATCCGCAATTACAGGTACACTGTCTTATCCATTTTTCTCCTTTTGTCTGAAAATTCTTCGAATAGTCGAGCGCGCTGTCAACAGACAGCTCTTGTTTGTTTTGTTGTTGCCTGTAAGTAAAATCTGTAAAAAGATCCTTTGAAAACATAGAATTCAACCGAGCAAAATAATAGCGGACTCGGTTTGATTGAGTTTGTTCATGAGAGGTAATGAAATGTGCAACACCTCTCACGCCCCCTAGCACCGGCTTAAGTGTCTATTATACAGATATTGAATGGACCCCATGCTCCCAAAGGACCAGAAAATGTAACAACACTGAATCACATCATATCAATCAATTCTACAACATAAAGAACATTTTATTATTTCAATTGTTTCCAAATGCTGTAATTTCAGACATGGCCTCATTTATGTAACTGCCCAGCTGTGACAGTGGTTAGTTTGCATGCTTCCATTGATTGACAGAAGCATGTACTGAATATGAATCTTGGTATCAGAGAAAAAACGCGCGAGTGCCGTAATTACCAGACAAATAACTCAACGTGTGCTGTTCCTAACGTTTTGCGTTTTCTTCTGATAGGTAATAATAATTTGGTTGTTATAAAGTTTTAAATGAAGACCATTCTGTGCCTTATATGTGCACGTAAATGAAATAGACCATACACAAAATTTCACACACTTCTTCGCTATGGTAGAACCAACTGAATGACGTAGGTTCTATAACTCAGCTAACATTTTGATAACAAGATCTCGTACAACACGAACTGCAACGCCCCACCTCTTGACCTTTGATCTACTGACCTCAAAATCAATTGACTCTCCATGAAACGCGGACCAGACTTCTTTTATCCATGGATGGATATTCTAATTAAGAAATAATATATCTCATCCAGTGATTTGTCGTTGAATAAATCATTGTTTGGAGTTCAGATGCGAAGGAATTATATCACGAGGGCGCAGCCCGAGTGATATAATAATACAAGCCCTAAAACGGTGCGAACTACCTTGGGAGAGAACCTTACAATAATGCTACAGAACAAGCCTAAAGTATGAAGATCTGACAAGCTGTTCATGAGAACATAAGGGTCATGATGACCCTGAATCGCTCACCTGAGTATATTGAACCACATGTTTCAAATGGCAAACTGATGCTAATATATTAGAAAGTAGATCAGCAGGTCACATTTATGGTCACTGAAAGACAGTTTAAAGATTGGTGTGCAAAACTGTACATGTCATCCAAATTTCAAGGCTGGATCTTAAACTAGAGTGGTCACAAGCAAAAGTTTACGCACAGACACACAGACGACGTAGATCTACTGACCTAGTTTTTGACTGCAGTGACCCAGTTTCAAACTTGACCTAGATATCATCAAGATGAATATTCAGACCAACTTTCATACAGATCCCATGAAAAATATGGCCTCTAGAGAGGTCACAAGGTTTTTCTATTACTTGCCCTACTGACCTAGTTTTTGATGGCACGTGACCTAGTTTCGAACTTGAACTAGATATCATCAAAGTGAACATTCTGACCAATTTTCATGAAGATCCATTGAAAAGAATGGACTCTAGAGAGGTCACAAGGTTTTACTATTTTTAGACCTACTGAACTAGTTTTTGACCGGACGTTACCCAGTTTTAAACTTGACCTAGATGTCATCAAGGTAAACACAATGACCAATTTTCATGAAGATCCATTGAAAAATATGGCCTCTAGGGTCTAGGGAAGTCAAAAGGTTTTTCTTTTTTTAGACCTATTGACCTAGTTTTTGACCACAGTTGACCCAGTTTTAAACTTGACCTAGATATCATCAAGATGAAGATTCAGACCAAATTTCATACAGATCCCATGATAAATGTCGCCTCTAGAGAGGTCACAAGGTTTTTCTATTTGTAGACCTACTGACCTAGTTTTTGACCGCACGTAACCCAGTTTCGAACTTAACCTAGATATCATCAAGTTGAACATTCTGACCAATTTTCATGAAGATCCATTGAAAAATATGGCCTCTAGGGATGTCACAGGGATTTTCTATTTTTAGACCTACTGACCTAGTTTTGGACCGCACATGACCCAGTTTCGAACTTGACCTAGATATCGTCAAGATGAACATTCCGACCAACTTTCATAAAGATCCCATGAAAAATGTGACCTCTAGAGTGATCACAAGCAAAAGTTTACAGACGCACGGACGACGGATGCCGCGTGATCACAAAAGCTCACCTTGTCACTTTGTGACAGGTGAGCTAAAAAGTCAGTTAAAGCTATTTGTATTTTGGCTCTAAAGGCCCCAAGAGTGCCCCTATTTCAACACTTGGGACAGGACCTTATGGTGACACTACAAAGTTTGATGGAGATCTATCAAGCGGTTGATGAGAAAAAAACTTTTAAAATTTTCTTTATTTTTATATCTGTCGGGCAAAGTGGATCCATTTAAACTTACTTAAGACAGGCCCTTACCAGGATGCTACAGACCAACTTTGATGTATTTCTGATGATAGGCACAGAACCATCCACCTATACTATTAGCCCACCCTGAACATTGTTAAAATTTTAAGACAGTTATTAAAAACCTCATTTCCCTTACCAGTATGAATGTTGTATAATGTGTGACAAGGGAGACAATAACTAAAATATGGGAACGTGTGTGTGTACCTATGTGCACAAAATGTGTATATACTGCTTTTATCAATTGTCTCTAGTTCTAAAGTTTTTAATTTATTTTTTAAAAACAAATATTTTTCCTAACAAGAGCTTTTAAGGAGGTAGGATACCTTGTTACAAGGGTAAATTCAAATTAGTTGAACCGCAGCATGTTTTTGTATTTCGTGTAATATGAAGTTTTAACTGCTACAATCTCAATTTCGTTTGTCTCTGTCCCTTCAAGTTCATTTTTTATCCAGGTTTGAAGAACATGACCCTCCAAAGGTATTTCATATTGAAAGAAGAAGGAAAATACGGATATTTAACATTTTTCAGTGTATTTTAGTTTCATTGATTATCCGTAGAAGTCTGCATAATTGATAATTTTACTGGTATGCACGTTATCTTTCTAATATAAGCTTAAAATGTATATGTCGCGGGACTCGTGTTTCCATGGTAACGCATTTTCTGTCATTTTTAAACAACTATGTATAAAAATAGGGGTTTTCGACGGCTTCAGTGCTATTCTGTTAATGACCAACATGAAATATTTGGGTAATATTATTAGCAAAATACCAAGCACTTTACATGGTACCCTATTTTTCTTAAATTTTAAAGTAACCATGGCAACAGAGATGTTTAAAATAGCTTATATCTTGCTGTTTGTCGTAATTTCTTTAAAAAAATATATTGAATAAGATTATCTTTCTAATTGATGTAGCTTTAAAACATATTATTTCTAACGTAGGTTACATTTTCGTGTTATTTGCATTTATTTAAGCAAATTTCACAGCTTAGACTACTTACAGCAGTACCCCTCGTCTGTCATTTTTCATGGAAATATCGTTCAACGTGCTACTATTATTCTCATAGATATTGTTGAAATGAAAATAAAAAGCCGAAGCTGTGTTTCTTAAATAGACCAGTGTCAACGCTTTTGAATTTTACATTTAGATACATAGGTCACGGGCTTCGTTTCCATGGTAACATCAATTCAATTCAAGAAACCACAATTTTCTACTGAAATTTGAACAATTTTAGATGTTAGTTTTAGTATGTTAGTAACAAATTATCAATGGAACCTGAAAAATAGGTATTACAAATCAAACTGCTAGACTTTTTATTTGAAAATGGCCGTAACAAGTAACCTTTCACCCAACTATATTCCAAATAACATTGGTTGCCATCATCCATTTTCTTACATTCCGCATAACATTTCAATATAACTACATAAAAGAAGCAAAATATTGATTATTATTCAGAGCAAAAGACTCATAAAAAATATTTCAGCAAATAATGGTTATTTGAAAATAGTGAAAATAAAGAAAATGTACAGAATTACGTACTTTCAAGATAAAAGCTACTGATTTTGCGCGGTAACTGACACGTAACGTCATGACATCAATGACGTCATTTTAAGGCAACATTGTTTTTAAGCGTTTCTGTGGCAATTTATTCATTATTTCTGCATTATTAAACCATAAATCAACAGATCGAAGACAAGTTTATGATTTGCTTTCAGAAGAATGAATATACAAACACATTTAGTTTGTCGTAAACGTCGTCGTAAATCGTCACATTAGCTTCCGGTTGGACATGCGCACATACAAATATGAAGGTAACCTACCTCCTTAACAAAGACAAACTTTTACATCAGATTTATTTCATAAAAATATGACATTTGCATGAACAGTTTCAATAATAAGAGGTGAATTAATGACTGATGGTCCACATAAATGGTACAGAGTGAACAATGCACATGATGTGCATAAACAGAGTCAATGATTGATAAATGAAATGTTCTCCACTTCCCCATTCTTTGTATCTGGTTTTCACTCCATCATGAAAATCCAGATCATATGGCAACTTAGCAGCAGAGGATGACCTTAGCATATTAGCACAGTAAATCACTTGCTGCAAAAAAAAATACATCTTATGAAAACGCACTGTAAAGTTCTGAGCAGAGAAGCATTTCAAAAGACATAATTATGGTCAAATATATTGCACAAAATTCACTATTAAATCATTAAATTTATGTGGGACTAATTTTCAAACATTTCATGGTTTTGTCAATCCACAAAATTAAATCCTAAAAAACAAGTAAAACAGTGATTTTATTTTCAGAAATAGAAATCATGAATTTATGTTCCTATGAAATAGCAATATTTGCCAAAACCACTAAATTTCATGCCCATGAAATTAAATGACTTAACAGTATGTTAGGTTTTATTTGATCTGCAATTCAAATCCATTTTTCACAGAACCTTTCAAATTGTGTATCGCTGATTTATAATCTGACACTCTTCTTTCAAAAATCTATTTCAAGTACTCACTTGAGTAACAAAAGAAGTCTCCACATCAAACAAAGTGCTGCAAATCTATAGAGGTTTAGAGCACCGAACTGGTCTACGTGTTGCAACAGGAAGTTTTATATACCAAAATGTTTATCAGAGTCTCTAATTTCAGGAACTGCTATTCCTTTGGTTCAATGTGGATGCGAAGTTTGAAAAATCCAAGATGGCCGCCAAAACACAAATACTTAGAGATTATTCATATTCGCTATTTTTACTCACCACAATTGAGTTTCAAACATTTTAACCACTTAATAAGCAAAAAGTAATATCATTCATGAGATATTAGTGTACTTTGTTACTATATTGTCGTTTTTATTAATTTTTTTTACCTAAAATATGCTAAATTAGTCTTAAAAATAAGAGTTGGGTAAGCAATTTCATTTTTAGTTTTTAAAAAGAACACACAAACATATGTAATTTTCATTTGAAATTAATGTACAATGTATGGACATTTATGTATATACTTTAAGTTAGACAATTAGTGGGTTTTCATGATGCAGTAGTGTATATAAAGTGGGTGGGGGAATTTAAACGCCTTTCAACTAAACCTCATATCGCGCTACTTTCAGCACTTTTTCTTTGTGACTCTTGCAATATAAACAGACATATACACATTTTATAACAGTAAGGTACATATTGCGATAAATCACATCATTTTTAGGTCATGGCTAAGCAAGAAATATTCAATATTGTGACTAACATTAGAAGAAGACTTAAGGTAAATTTGTTGAACACTGAATGTCACTAATGTGACACAAATGGGTGTTTCATAGTGTAGCCTTATTGACATTCATCTAAATACCAATTCCATTTAACAAGAGTTACAGATATTCCATAGTTGCAACTTGCACACTACTGTAAAACATTATCCAGTCATCTAAGTAGTGCAAATTGATACATACGTTACTGACGACACTTCATAAAGCGTGTATTCAATGGTCTATGGTAATCTAATTGTCCAGTGTATTGTGTCATAATTAGCATATGTTTAAGCACATGTCAACAAGAGCCGGAAGACAAAATAATTTACTGCATGTTTTACATATCTTAGCATATGTTAAATGCTTGATCCCAGTTCATTGATACATACGTAGCTATCAACAATCATTAGGCATAGAGATGAAAAAATAGTACATGTAGTCAACACGATAATATTTTACTATGTGGCAGATGTCAGTCTTTACTGCGAAGGACACACTAGTCATATAATTCCTTTACAATTTTGTGTTGTATTCGATCTTTACTCTAGGGTTAGAAATGCGTTGATACATATGTTACAGATAATTCTAAAAGTATAATAAAGCATTAACTGTCTAAGAAACTGCTTGTACTGGAAAATAGGCAAACCACTTTCTTTAACGGAAATTTTTTTTTACAACCATCTTTAAAGACAATCAGTGTATCGTTTAGTTTTTGTTTCTTCAAAAAGATGCTTACGTGACTGATAAATACGATACCAAAACATTGAAAATAGTTCAATATCCTCCTCCTATTTGTTGCAAGCATTCTCTTGTCTGATGTCTTTTCCTTTCAAATATGTGTTCATGTAATGCTGAATAGATGCGCATATGTTTCAAAAAAGAGAGAAAATATTAGGATACATACGTTATTACTGGTAACGTTATGTACTCCTAGTTTGCTATTTTCTTTTGCCTACAATTTGTTATTGAATTGCTTTTGTATTTACCACTGTTATTATTTAACAGATTACACCAAATTTGTAGTAATAATAGAAGAAATGCACCGTCTGAATATAACCAAATGTGCCAATGAATACCTGGCCGCCAATTTAATTCAAATGTTACCAATATACTATGCAGTTCGTCCTTTATTGTTTGCAAAAACGTTTCTAATCTATATCCTTTTTGTCTGCATACTTTGTAATTATATTTAACACAGGTATCTATAGCCTTAATATACATAGAAAATGGCAATCCTTTTTATTTCAGCAAGATTTCTCGGTAACGTATGTATCGATTCTTACGTTACTTGCTTTTATAGTTCAAATATTAGTTTTTACAGCATTAAATAGGTATATTTTGATTTTATATCCATTATTTTTCATTACAGATCACTTTCAAGATAATTACCCCGAGTTAACAAACATTGAAATTCATAAAGAAGTAGTTTTAACAAAAGCGAAATTGCAAACAGAAAATTGCACTTTTACAGGATATCTTTTTGTGAAATTTCATTCATACCATGACACAGTTGTGCCAGTATTTACTACCGAGATGACTGTAAATATCTCTGCAGTAATTTACATAGTAACATTTTATAGTTTTAACATACTTCAGGTAAAAAGTAAATTTATGTCTTACGTAAAGTAAAATTGGAAATGTTAAATGCTAAAAAGAAGCCATTTTTTTATTTTACTTATTATCCAAAGGAGTTGAGACATCTGGTCAGACTGATACAACTGGTGATAAACTGAAAGGCGTTTTGTTGAATGTAAAATTTCAATGACTTTATAGCCTCAATTTGTAATGATGCTAGATAGGTCACTTAGATGAAAAATATGCATAGATGTAAGTGATATAGGCCATGAAGATCACAAAGGAGCAGAATAAGCAATTGTTCATTTGAAGCAAACAACTTTTTTTCTTAAGTAATGAAGCCATCAGGATCATGTTAATAAACAATAGTCAAATCACTTATGTAATAAAGTCGCTTACCAAAACGTCTGTTCAGGACATTTGAGGAATTAATAACAAGAAAGAACAGATATACAACTAAGCAATTATATATCTGCCATGTGTACCAACAAGTGTATCATCCTTTGTCAAGCTGTTCTTTTACTATTACTAGTACTTTACTAATAAATACGTTATGTCATGGCATTCAATACTTGACATTTAAATATGTATTTGTACAACGGTTGTTTTGTTTTATAGTTTAGTAAATAGGCATCTGTAAAGTAAATGAAAATTGAATACTTCTTTGCGTGTGAGTGAGTTAGGTTTTACGGCGAACCGACACAAATGGTCATACATCGCCGAGCTGATAATGATGTAACAGTGCTTACTTTTAAACTGAAACTGAATAATTTGATTTAACGCCTACTTTTATACAATGATATATTCAACGGCGTTGTACATAAAATAATAATTTTTATTAGAACATTATTTATAATGACAATAATAAACAGCCTTATTGTAACAAACAGTCATGACCTCACCTCTCTCCTTGAGGTCATTTTACCCCTATTTCGAATACCAGTGCTTAAAGCATCACATAGTACGCCCAGACGAGCTGCTTATAGAGGTTCAACCCCCACCTCCGGTTAATGGTGCCATCATATACTGTTTAAGAAAGAAATTCTACACACCACCCTACCCATAGAGCCTTACCGACACGTTCGTTTAATTAAACAAACATTGGAAATATAAATGTTGAAATGTAAAACTTTTTACAAAAACTTAAGGACTATCACCTGCTGTTTTCGCATAACAAACAGTTATAAAAAAAAACAATGCCGCGAAATCTCTGAAATACAGTGTCTTAAGATTTTTTGAATGTGTCAAGTGATTTCCTTTTGCGTAGTTTTACGGCAGTTCATTCCAAAGTTTTGGACCAATAGTACAGAAACTTCTATCATTGAATGTTTTGCACTTGTTGTATGGAACAACATAACGGCATTTAGAATTTTCAGACGATCTCAAACCTTGTCTACTAGGAATATACTCTGTAAGCAATTCTGTTAAATACAGAGGTGCTCTACCAGTGTGACAGCTATACATGAAAGAAATTATCTTGAATTCAATTCTTGCTTTCACCGGCAACCAATGTAAGTGATACAATGCGTGTTTAGAAATGTCAAATTTCCTCCTGTTAAGGACAAGTTTTGCGCACATGTTTTGAATACGTTGCATCTTACGCACCTCACAGTTAGCTACAACATACAGTATGACATTGCAATAATCCAGATGTGAAATTACTATAGAGACAAAACTAAAATTTCAGTAGCTGCTTTTGTTAGGTATTTCAAGATTTTCCTGAATTCGTGGGTACTTCAACATGGCTGTACTTTTGCCAAGTATAGCCTTTTGGTACTGTAGCGTAACACAACACGACACAACACGAAACGAGTCTGAACGTTTTTGATATTTATTTGCACAATGGAATATTTCGTACATAACTTTCATAATTCATTTTGTAACTTCTTAAGTCTTAACAAATGTCATATCTAAAGCCTAACTTAATCTTAATATCTACTAGACCCATTTCCTAGGTCTCAGTCCAGCCGGACTTGCATGTCCTTCTGACCTCTTCTCCCCGAGATATCTAAAACAGCCAAATATATAGCATTCTCTAACATCATATATATGTACTATCTGACAATTTGACGTATAAAACGTGAGGGTTTGAATATAATAAACAATTACATTAATGCATCAACAATATATCAACTTGACAGGTGTGTAGCTGGTTTACAAACAATTATTTTACACTCGTTACCCACCGAAAGAAAAAAAATGAATTGCAATTTTTTTTTTCAGACTTGAAGTACTATCTATCGCCTTACAATATGACATTTAGAATGATATTTAATATGACCAAGAACATTAGAATACAATCTGGAGTAAGAATATTTAAAAAAAGTGTTAAAGAAAAAATCTTAAGTCATTTATGCAATTAATGTCTGAATAAATTGTAAAATCGATATGTAATGACCAAAATGTATGAATTATGTATTGATAAGTAGAAAGAAAGAAAAAATAATTAGTTGTTTTTCAAGTGTTCTGCAATTCTCCAGCTGGACCATTTTCTTCGCCAAACTCCACAGGCTCACAGCTTGCAGTCCACTTTCGCCATTGTCGCTTGGTTTCGCCATCGATCCTTCTACACATTTGTCCCTTGGTTTCAACATTCTTCTACAGCGTAACGCATCACCAACAATCTCTGTAGCTAAGAATCTCCCGTCATAGGCCATAACGTTGTACCGCGCTCTCCAAGTTTATGATGTTTATCCATCTAATTTCATTTGCTAACTTCTGAAATTATCTAGAGTTCTCCAAGTTATAATATTATTGTTTCATTAACGTAATGTTCAATATTTCAGATGCATTTTCTAGAGTTCTCCAAGTTAAAATATTACTGTTTTATTAAAGTCATGTCCAATATTCCGATGACTTCCGAAAATACTTTGTTATTCATTGTTCCCATTTGTCATAAATGACAGATAAAATCAAGACTGCATGTTTACAAATTGTCATAATACACAAATGCAAATGTCATCATTTTGTTTTGACAGGTACTTCCCAATATGTAACCGTTACGTGTAATGAGTCTCCCTTTGGCTATTATATATTGACAGTCCGCAATATGTCAGTCATGAAATTCACTTTTTCTTCGGTTTGATTCGACAGTTTAATGGTATTTTCCCAGCCAGTTCGTAGTCTCCTTTTTTAAGTGATCTGTACTTCGCATAAACCGTTATGTTACCGAGAACCTTACTTCTTTGTACTTTTTTACAAGCTATGTCCTACGTTTTACAATATTCGAAAAATAAAGATACCAGCCAAAATATGTTCCTAACAAAAAGCAAAATATGTTCTTACATAAACAATCTAATTATATAATATTTAAGAATGCATACGAAAGCTACAAAATAACTACAAAATAAAGCGCCCAGTCATATCTAAATACGAATAGACATAACACAAACAACCAACACCCATATATAACAGAATAACTGCATGATCATGATTTCTTCCATGATTATATTTACTCAATGTAACCTTTCTACATGATTCAACAGAAATATTATGTCGTCCGCGAGAAAATATAAATTTTCCGACAGAATACGCTGCTTAAAAACCACGAAAGGTAACCTAAAAGTAACAGCACGTTCGACTGTTTTTGCAACTCTTTGACAAAAAATACTACATCAGGTCTCATAAAACAAAAAGCTGTTGCGCTTAAAATATCCGGTACACACACGTACCTCATAATGCAATATATGCATCGATTTCATGCTATGATAGTAAGACTCCGATTTAAGATTTCGGAAGACAGTATCTGTGTCTGTATAATAGTATACATCTTACAAACAACTGGGATCTCAACTTCCAGTCTCACAAAGACA
Organism: Mercenaria mercenaria; assembly: GCF_021730395.1. Lineage (NCBI taxonomy): Eukaryota > Metazoa > Mollusca > Bivalvia > Venerida > Veneridae > Mercenaria > Mercenaria mercenaria. The sequence continues at coordinate 58,568,065 of NC_069372.1, forward strand.
ATTCAAGAACTCTTAGTATCTCACAATATATATAAATTCAACCCTACTGGAATCCACATGTTCCAGCGACAATATCATTTTTTTTGCATAATAAACATATTCTTGTGCCATATCAGGCTTCAAAATATTTCCAGCACAACAGACCAGACCAACCTTTTAATTTACTGAGACCTGAAGTAACCATATGGTTAGAAAGATAACCATGTACAAATTTATTCAGCAATGACAATTTAACCCAACAATGCATTCTCATGCATAAAAACATCTAAAACACGAATTCCACGTATTTAACTAGTTTTCAGCCGTTCCTTGTATTTTCACATATATTCGTGATGAAATATTACCCATAACCTCAACAGAAACTATTTACAACTCATTTTGCGCATATCTATGACTATACACAAGTTTCATAGGACAATCCATCTTCCTTCATTTAAACAATTTGTCAATGCGGGAATGCTCAAAACTGTTTAAATGTGGCCATAAGGGAAACAAATATCATATGGAACAAGTAAAATAAACATAATATGACAAGTAACATTTTCGAAAAATAAATATCTTAACATTTGCATTTCCTAATTCAGTCTCTTGAGTATTTTCCTCAATGCATTGTTTCTAACTTTTTACGTTTTTTTTTCTAACTATATTTTACTCTTTTTTTAGAATTTTGTTTATAATGAGTTAGGTTTTTTCCTTTATAATTTTGTATTTTCTTTTCATGTCTAACAATTAATCAAAAAAAAATTTACCTTGAAATTTTGTTCAATAATAGAAACAAAAATTTAATAAAAGAAAAGACTAGCTTGCAAAATTGCACTAGAAGATAGGTAAAATGGCAACTCACAGTTTCTCTTCTTTCGTCTTGGCAGCGTGTCGTCGTCGTCGGAGTACTTCGCTTGGCAATGTCGCAACAACCCATCTTGACATTCGACATCCTGGTCACGGCACCAAAAATTGAATAAAGTTGTGTAGCGTAACACAACACGACACAACACGAAACGAGTCTGAACGTTTTTGATGTTTATTTGCACAATGGAATATTTCGTACATAACTTTCATAATTCATTTTGTAACTTCTTAAGTCTTAACAAATGTCATATCTAAAGCCTAACTTAATCTTAATATCTACTAGACCCATTTCCTAGGTCTCAGTCCAGCCGGACTTGCATGTCCTTCTGACCTCTTCTCCCCGAGATATCTAAAACAGCCAAATATATAGCATTCTCTAACATCATATATATGTACTATCTGACAATTTGACGTATAAAACGTGAGGGTTTGAATATAATAAACAATTACATTAATGCATCAACAATATATCAACTTGACAGGTGTGTAGCTGGTTTACAAACAATTATTTTACAGTACTAATACGTACGTTACTAAATAAGGATATGTTAAAGTTTCAATGTAATAGCGCATTTTATATACGTACACAGCTAAACACTTCAAAATTAAATATCATTTCAAATAACAGGAAAATTATTACAATTTACTCTGAAATCAATTGCACGAAGTATGTAAATTATTTTCATTTTCTCACGGTTGTCTTGTAATCACAAACAAAGTACTTAATGTTGCACATGTTATTTACACCGAGTAATACTTACTGCTGATGTCAAATATCATACAAAACTTACTTTACCTATAAGTTTTGGTATGTTACGATATGTCCACTGAATACACATACCTTACCACGTGGACATATTTTAATCATTTATACTATATGATCGTTACAGCGAATACATGCTTATCAAATACTGTTTTCATTCTGAGATGAAAAGTTGTGCTACAGTCATGAAGTACGAAAAGTAGAGATTTGCATTTCTTCACATACGTTTTGCAACTAAGTTACGGATAATAAATAGTGTGTTTGAAAATCACCATATCTTTCCATCTTATGGAGATTAAGTTGGATATTCATGCTATTTTTTCCGAATTTGAACAAATAATGGGTTACCTGAATTTTGATTAAACATCATTTATTTACAATAAAGCTTGTAGACACAAATATTTGTGTGATTAAGTATTGAGTAACGTAGGTATATTCATTTCAGTAATTATTGACAAGTAGTGCCGCTCTTTAGTGCGCAATAACTTTTCTTTCACAAATTTGAGGTTGGTGAAAAATTCAGAGATGACACGTTATAAGACAAAATGTGTTAATCGCAATACAATTAAAAATTTCTAGCAATTTATTTTTCTTTTCTTTTTTACCAATTATTATATGAGCCTCTTTAGTGACATTGGCTGTAAATCCAGCATAAAATGATCATAATAGTTTACAAAAAGTGAATATCATTTAAAATAAGCTGTAAGTTTTTACAATAAGTAAGAACTTACAGTTAAGTTACAAGCATAAAGTGTTTGAGAATAGACAAATCTACTACTAGTTATTACATATGTGTATTATGATTAGCCCATGCAGTTACTCCAATTTGATGTAAAGGTCAGCAAGTTTTGAATTTCAATAATGTTTATACTCGTTAAATTTATAACATTTCTGAAGAAAAGCAATAGTTATGATAGGTATCTTTTAACAGAATTAAATAGACATTTACTACCGTGTTTATGCCAGAAAACAGATATGTTATTTTAAACACAATAAAATCATATCAACATTTGAAACAATATATGCTGAAAACACTGGAATTTTTAAATAATTTAATGATAATATGTCACGTAAAAATTTTATTCAGCATATATGAGTTTTGAGGTCCAAACTTCAAATTTGGCGTTTAATACATTGAGTACATTTGTTGTAAATCGTACACCAATGACATGGACTTTCATTTGTTAAAATTTTAAGTGATCGCACTTGAGAATATACCTTTATAGTAAGTTTAGAAATGCACTTTGCAGACTTAACAGTTTCATCACAAAGACTAAAATTTGAAGCTGGCAGGTGGAATAAACCTATCCCAATTCCTTACACTGAAAGAAAATGTCACGATTGCAATACCTTAGAGGATTAGTTTCATTTTTTGTTAGAATGTTCGCATTTAATGATTTGAGGAAAACAGTATATAAAGAAATATTACTGGTCAATACCAAGTACGCCAAGATTTGTTAAATAAATGACTTCTGACAATGTTAATATAAACAAAAACTTAGCTATGTATGTATATAAAGCTTTTGACCTTAGGAATCAATTTTGTTATCATTTCAATTGATCATAAACCTCATTCACCTCTCGCTGTATATAATATATGAATGAAAATGCATTATGTAATGTAAGAGTTCTAATATTAATACAGTACTGATATCTGGAATATTTTCTAACAACTGGTGCTATAGTGTGTGTATATATATATTTATACTTTCATGTATGGCCAATTGCGTAAGCTAATAAACTCTAATAACTCTATATATCAACAATTTCTTTGAAATGCATACTTGTGTACACTTATATTTTAATGATGAATTATATGAGTTGTCGTTTAGGAAATTGAAAATAACTTACTATGTCATTATAATGTGACATTTCATGGAATACATTGTTAATGTAAACTGCAAGCATATATTGACTATGTTAGTATAAACATATGCAATGTATACTATCAGCAATTGTAATGATTAGCTTACTAAGTAATTCAGCACTGTATCTGCTTTTAATGAGGGTTTTAGAAAAGACTGAATGTACAGAAGTGTTTGGTGTTTTGTAAATATTGATATAAAAGCACACAGCTATCAACTTAGAATGAATATAATATATATAGTCAAAATGTTGAATGACTCTATAAAAAGACCTTACTATCCCATGCGTACATTGACAGATATAACGTCAAAATTACATGGCGCAAAATACTTCAGCGTGTTAGATGCCACAAAAGGCTATTACTCGTGTCAGTTGTCAGAGAAATCATCGCTTCTCACAATTTTCGCAACGCCATTCGGTAGATACAAATACAATAGATTGTGAATGGGACTCCGTTCATCCCAAGATATTTTCAATAGGAAAATGGATGAAATACTAGAGGGACTATCGGGCGTTGCTTCCATCGTTGACGATGTTCTCTGCTGGGGAAACTCCAAAGCAGAACACGATGCAAATTTACGACGTCTGCTCATACGAGCGCGTGAAAAATGGTTAAAGTTCGAACCAGAAAAACTTGTTATCGGTCAATTGGATCAAACCGAAGTAACATATTTCGGTCACGTGATCAGCGATAAGGGCATGACCGCAGACAAAGATAAGATCGCAGCGATCATAAACATGAAAACTCCAGAATCGCGACAAGAGCTGGAAGTTTTTCTCGGATTAGTTACATACTTGAGTCTGTATGCGAAAAATCTATCTGACGTAACGAGTCCCTTACGTGCATTATTCAAAAAAGACGTAGACTATGTTTGGGGCGACGAACAAACGAAATCGTTTAACCTAGTTAAACAAGTGATTACACAGGCACCTGTTCTACGGTACTTTTGTTTGTTTGTTTGTTTGTTTTGGGTTTAACGCCGTTTTTCAACAGTATTTCAGTTATGTAACGGCGGGCAGTTAACCTAATCAGTGTTCCTGGATTCTGTACCAGTACAAACCTGTTCTCCGCAAGTAACTGCCAACTTCCCCACATGAATCAGAGGTGGAGGACTAATGATTTCAGACACAATGTCGTTTATCAAATAGTCATGGAGAACACACGCCCCGCCCGAGGATCGAACTCGCGACCCCGCGATCCGTAGACCGACGCTCTACCTACTGAGCTAAGCGGGCGGGTTTCTACGGTACTTTGATCCTACAAAACCATTCACACTCCAGGTTGACAGCTCATCCTGGGGCGTAGGTGCAGTATGCCTTCAGGAGGGTCAACCGATCGCATATGCGTCAAAAACCCTGTCTGCAAACCAGGTGTCCTGGAGCCAGATCGAAAAAGAAGCTACAGCCATTTTGTTCGGTTGCCTTATATTCAAACAATACATATATGGTAAACGCACCACCGTTGAAAGTGATTGCAAGCCGGTCGTTTCTATTTTCAAAAAACAACTTAGTGCATCACCACAACGACTACAAAGAATACTCATGCAATTACAACCCTTCGATATAGAAGTGGTACATAAGAAAGGCTCGAACATCCCTATAGGTGACGCTCTGTCGAGAATTTATGAACCGGAAACGTACCCGGAAATGTTCGCGGATATGGATGTCCAAGTACATACCGTAAAATCGCTCCCAATAAGTGAAGACAGAGTAGCTAAAATCCGTTCTGAAACTGAAACTAACGCACAGTTACAAGCTGTAAATGGGTACATCTTAGAAGGATGGCCTAATGAACGCAGCACGTGCAGTAAAGACGCGCAGGATTATTGGAACCATAGGGACGAGTTAGCCGTTGAAGATGGCATAATAGTTAGAGGTTCAAAAATAGTGATTCCGAAATCAGAACAATCGGATATGATAAACGCAGTCCACATGAATCATCCCGGTTGCCAGAAATCGGTCGACCGTGCACGTGATATCCTCTTTTGGTCAGGCATGACAAAACAAATAAAAGAGCACGTGCTTGCATGCCCAATATGCGTAAAATATCGTGCAGCCAATAGCAAGGAACCGTTGTTGCCACACGATATTCCTGAGCTTCCATGGCAAAATGTCGAGTGCGATTTGTTCACATTTAACGACGAACAATACAGGGTAGATGCATTCAGTCACCACATCGAAATTGACCATTTACCGACGATCTCAAGTAAAACCGTCATTAGGAAGCTTAAAGTACACTTTAGCCGACTAGATGCGCCCGTGGAAATCAAAACAGACAACGCTAGACAATTCACATCGGACGAATTTGCAAAGTTCGCCGCAGAGTGGAACTTTAAACATGTAACTTCGAGCCCGACTATGGCAAACTCAAACGGACTAGCAGAATCGTCTGTTAAAATCGCGAAACGAATATTAAGTAAAGCAAAAGCGGCAAATACAGATGTTTACCTAGCACTGCTCGAGTATCGCAATACATCCCTCCAGAGTTGCAACCATTCCCCGTCCCAACTACTAAACTCAAGACGCTTGCGATCTGTCCTAACCAACACCAAAGAACAGCTCACCCCCAATTAGTTGACATCAAATCCGCCCGTGAAAAAAATGCAAAAAGCACGCGAGAAATCAAAACATTATTATGATAGGGACACCAAGACCTTACCTCCGCTCAACCCCGGAGATCATATTGTGTATCAGCGAGGAAAAACATGGGAACCAGCCAAGGTTATTTCCAAACATAACAACAGGTCATATATAATACAAACCCCTGAAGGTACAGAATACCGCAGGAACCGCAAATTAATAAACATATCACACCACAGCCCTTCCCACACTGACCCTGTGGAAAATTCCCCAATCAGAACCCCATAGCCTGTACAATCTGCAACGCTTGAAAATGTTTCAGGTAAAAAATCCTCACAGCATTATGTGACGACTAGAGGTCGAGAAGTCAGGCCACCAGCAGCGTTCTCGAACAAAGACTTGGTTGTGTGATATAAACATTAACTGATAACAAACAGTTGTTGTGTCTAGGTGGAATATAACAACAGTTGAATAAAACATTAAAACAACTTAATTATAATATTATATTGCAATATAGAAATTAGCATTATAATATTATAACTGAGTTGTTTTACCCGTAGAAAAGGTATCTAATGTATCTTGCATTTTTACGTTTTAAAAAAGCTGCATTTCAGGAACGACGATCAGTGTATAGTCTACAGTAAATTAATCTTAAGCGAAAGAAAGAAAACAGCTAGAAATACTTCAAAAAAAAAATTTCCCAGTGTTTAAGCTTTAAAATAAATCACGAAATTCCATCATCCATGTGTCCCTGCATGGCCATACCTAAAACGATTTCTCTGCCCCATCAGTTTTCTGAAAGCTTTGATTACTACTTATTTACAATGACGCTCGAATGGAATGTGATGACATTATGTTTCTTTTCTACACAAACCCGGACTCTTAAGTCAACAAATCAAGTCTCATCAATAAATGATAACGGTAACCACGTGATGAAATGATAAACTTGTTTTTGTGCTTCCTGTTTACTGTACAATTTGTGTAACAACTGAACATAGATAAAAATATGGCAAATTTAATTGTAAAACATACTGAAAAACATTTAAACTTTAAGTGTGCTTTGGTTGCATTAAGTGTGACAGGACAAGCACTGGAAAATGTAACAGAAACCAAACTTCAAGCAGTTCATGATACAATGAAGAGGAAATATGGCGCCCTGAAACCTTGCAGTCAGCAGTGCAGTAAAACGCAAAGGAATATTAACAAGTAAGATCGTCTTAAAGTAGCTCATTCTAATACTATTAGAAAATAGTCGATGTCATTATAAAATGCTGCATTTAAGGTAGTTCTGCACGTTCGGATTGAAATTTTTTCTACAATGTAGAATTTGGTTAAACTCTGATTTTTCAAAACTTCAGAATATACTTAGAAAATTCAGCAATTAAAAAAAGATAAGGTCGTGTGCTTGATTTTTTGCTAGACTGATTTGAAAAATTTGGGCCTCACGCATTCTTTCATAATGGGAGTCTATGGGAAAATCATAACCTTCATAACATTTTTGCGAATAGAAATTGTTCTACAATGTAAATTTTAATGAAACTTCTCACAGTTGTAAATAAACATATGGCCTATTATTTGGTGAATAAAATGTATAGGTCCGATTGCTAATTTTTGAGATATTTGACCATGATTAAAGTGATCCGCACATTTCACGCTAATTTTGAGACATAATTTTGAATTGTTTAACGTGTCAGATATTTTAATGTCATATATTAACTTTGGAAAGATAGTAACAGTGCCGTTGTAATAAATTAACTCATAGGTTGCCATTAATTCATAAAATGATTTTCATTTCCGTACGCCGAAACCAGGCTTTATTCTACGTTTTCCGGATAAATGATGTAACGCCATCACTTCCGGTTTATCAAACGTGTAGAACTACCTTATCTTCTATGTTAATGTAACAACTGTATATAATGTGTATACTGGCCTCATATTTCATTATGTGATAATAGTTGACTCAACGATATTAACCTGCGTTGGGATAAAACCGTCAGCTTCGGTAACATAGAACTGTTGGTGTGTTTTGGTTGTATCATTATATTTATTATTTAACTGTCTATATGATGACGTCTTTTTGTCGATCGTCTACATTTCAATTACTACAAGTTAATCGAAAAATGACACGATAGAATCGGGTACCCGTTGTGGAAAATATACACTACATAATTTGCATGAGAAAAGTGAAACACAATGTTTCATGTTTGAAAGTGGCCTTTCTCTTTCACAGAGACGTGTTTGGTCGTGCGTGTGAAGTATGTTTAAACATAGCCACGAAGAGAACAACAGAAACGAGGAATTAATACGGTCAAGAAAATTATTAAATTTTCTCTCTGAGTATTTTTTTCTGTTCTCTTATAAATCAAATGCATTGCTATTACAGGTTACATAAAACAAAAACAAAAACTCAACTGAGATAACCTAGTTTCTAGCGCTTATCAATTCATACGGCCAAACATGCTGACACAATCAATGCATATGTTTTGTATGAACACTTTAAGCAAAGCAAATTTATGTTCAAACTATTCGATACTTATACTAACTGTATAAGTATTGTTTTAGCACCTCAGATAGCATAAGCAACTTCTTGATTTTAATATCGATATGTCACAAATTAGCTTTCAATTGTCAATGACTAGTATTTAAACAATGGTAAGAACAATACGAACTAATAGTCAGTGGCAAGATCGATGATTGAGATCCAGAGCTAGTTTAATGGCAAGTACTTAATCAGCAGTAAAGTTATTCCTTGGGACCCGGAGCTAGGTCAATGTCCAGTTCTTAATCAATAGCTAGAACATTCATTGAGACCCAGAGCTAGGTCGATGACAAGTACTTATTCAATGGTAAGATCAATTCTTAAGGCCCAGAGCTAGGTCAATGACCGGTACTTAATCATTGGTAAGATCAATCTTTGGGACACAGCGCGAGATCAAAAACCAGTGCTTTATCAATGACAAGATCAATCATTGGAACCCGAACCAGGTCAATGACCTGTGTTTACTCAATGGCAAGATCAATCTTTGGGACCCAGAGCTTGGTCCAGTACTTAATCAATGGTTACACCAATGTTAGGTCAATATCCAGTGATTAATCAATAATAAGATCAATCTTTGGGACTCAGAGCTAGGTCAATGTTCAGTGCTTAATCAATGGTTAGATCAATTATTTGGACCCAGAGCTAGATCAATGACCAGTCCTTTAACAATGGTGAGATCAATCTTGGGACCCAGAGCTAGGTCAAAGACCAGTACTTAATCAATCCTTGGGACCCAGAACTAGGCAAATGACCAGTACTTAATCAATGGAAAGATCAATCTGTGGGACCCAGAGCTAGGTAAATGTCCATTACTTAATCAATGGTAGGATCGATCCTTGCGACCCATAGCTAGGTCAATTACCAGTGCTTAATCAATGTCAGATCAATCGTTGGAACCCAGAGCTAGATCAAAGACCAGTACTTAAGCAATAGTAAGATCAATCCTTTGGACCCAGAGCTAGGTAAATGTCCATTACTTAATCAATGGTAAGATCGATCCTTGAGACTAAGAGCTAGGCCAATGACCAGTGCTTAATCAGTGCTAAAATTATCTATGGGACCCAGAGTTAGGTCAATAACCAGTTATTAATCAATTGTAAGAACTTTTCTTGGGAGCCAGAGCTAGGTCAATGGCCAGCCTTAATCAATGGTAAGATCAATCCTTGGGAGCAAGAGCTAGGTCAATGACCAGTGCTTAATCAAAGGTCAGATCAATACTCGAGCCCCAGAGCTAGGTCAGTGTCCAGTGCTTAAACAACAGTAATATCAATTCAATTATTGGGATCCAGAGCTAGGTCAATGACCAGTGCTTAATCAATTGTAAGATCAATCCTTGGGACCCAGAGCTAGGTAAATGTCCAGTGCTTAATAAATCATTGGGACGCAGAGCTAGCTCAATGTTCGGTGCTTAATCAATGGTAAGATCAATCCTTGTGACCAAGAGCTAGGTCAATGTCCAGTGTTTAATCAATGGTTACATTAATGCTTGGGACACAGAGGTAGGTCAATGACCAGAGCTTAATCAAGGGTAAGATCAATGATTGGAACCTAGAGCTAGGTCAATGCCCAGTACTTAATCAATGGTCAAATCAATCCTTTGGACCCAGAGCTTAGTTTGACGGGTAACAAATGCTCACACAAAGATGAGACAAAAGTTAAAGCATATTATCATGTAGGCACAAGTCCAGGCAGAACGTTAATGCAGTTTTTAAGAATATCAGACTGCTTCTACCTCCCTACATATATTAATCGAAACGCCCCTTTCATACTTTTAGCAATATATTTTAAAAGTATAACAGTAAATATATGAAATGTCTTACAAATTTACAAAATATGTTGTTAATAACATATTAAAATTGCAACAAAATCAAAAATTGCAAAGATATCAATTTCCTTCATTCTAAAAAGTAAAAAACAAATACAGACAAATCTTATTCTTATCCAATGAGAAAAATCATTCGTTTCACTGATATAATTTCAAAAATCAAATTAAATTTAAGATTGTTTCCTTATGACAGGGTGAAGAATCTGTTTTGTTTTGTCATGATTTTCCTGCCTTGTAACGAAATTAGCTCGCTTGTAAATTTTAGATAGTTCTGTGTATTTTTGTTTTTGATAATGATATAATTCAAATTTCTTTAAATTTTAGTATGTTATTCAAAACATTTTCCTCTAAATATATAAGAAATTTGGAAAATTTCGCATTAATTATATGACATTTATTGGATCGTTATAAGTACAGTTTAATAATTATATTTTATTGCACTTTGGAATACTCATATTGCAGTAACATATATCTTCAAAGAATATCAAAAGACAAAAAGCTTTACAACATTTAAAACTGTCTTTCATTTTAGATATATTGTATTATTGTGTAACACTTATACTTATTGATACCATCGCCTCGGTAGCCTAGTGGTAGAGCGTCCGCTTCGAGAGCGGGAGGTCGTGGATTCGATCCCTGGCCGCGTCAAATGGTACAGGAAGCTTCCTCGCTTGGCACTCAGCATTAAGAGGATAGTGCTAGGACTTTTGAGCCCGTTCTCAGTATAACGTGACACATGTCTACGGCGTGATATTCCAGTGGGCAGCACTATAAAGTTGGGCATAGTGCTCACTGCTACAAGTAGACACTCGTTTATATGACTGAAAAATTGTTGAAAAAGACGTTAAACCCGAATACACACACACTATACTTATTGATAAGTAAAATATGGATGAAATTTTGAGCAAATGGTGCAAGAACAACGAACAAAGATAATGTAAATTACTATTATTATATGTAAAATGCTTCATTTCAGATGGTGTTCGACATGCGAGTTATGGCGTATTGAATTGCAATCGTACATTACAGGACAAGGTACTAGTACTAGAACTGACTGGGACAAAATGAAATCTTGGGAATGGCCACAACATCACAGAAATATCGCCGAGGTGTTTACTGCCACTGGCTGGAATACTTCGAATCTGAATTTAAAAGATGTTTCAACAAGCCTCAGCTTATGGCAACGATGTAAAGAGTTTCCAAGACACTTTGTTCAGTACTCAAAATCGCTACAAAAGGCGAGGAACAATTTGTTCCATGTACATGCCTCCAGTCTTTGTCTGACTTCTGACGAGATGAAGTCAATATTTCGAGCAATTTACAAAGTACTGAATCATGGGGATGTCATTCCGCTAATACAAAATCACAATGAAGTTGCCAGCGCTATCAAAGACCTTGAGCAAGGTAATTTGCATGGTCATGAAGAAGAAGCTTCAAAAGCATTGAAGGAAATTGCAGGAACAAATAAGGAAATACTGGCAAAGATAGATAAATTAGAGAAGAAGACAAATATGAATTATTCAATTCTAGTCTTCGCTATAATATCTGTATTCCTTTCATTCATTTATACCTTAAATGTAAGGAATGCGGATGATGATGAAAAGCGCTTGGTCGACTTAACGAATAGATCAAACCGTAAGTGGTTAGTTCTTATAACTGGAATATAAAAATCTTAACGGTCTATCAATACTTTAGTTATCAATCCGATAAAGTACAATTTTTAACAAAACTTCTTTAAAACTTTGACTCATAGTACGAAAAATTAATCAATAGTTCTTCGTTTGTTTATATACCACATGTACCTCACGAATAGCTTTCTATGGTCACATGGGGGTGATCCATACAACATGATCATGTTTCATGTCTGATGTCATTGAGGGACTAAGTAGTTGAAGTTCCTTTTCTTTTCAGAATGTCTACCTGAGAAGTCGCACCGATTATTCAAATCTGGTATAAATATGGAGGGATATCTTGTTCGTGACAATCAGTTTGTAGGAAGAGACTGGTTATTTGATGCTCTTGCGGAGAAAATCGTCAATGCTTCCAAGGGAAGAGGAGTTGTTATGGTTGCAGATATGGGATATGGAAAGTCTGCGGTTGTTGCTCATATGGTATGCTCAAAAGAATCGGATGTTAGTTTTAAGTTGCGAAAGAGACTTGTTGCGTACCATATCTGTAAATTTGATGTACAATTATCAAAAAGAAGTAATACATTTATCAAACGGATAGCATCTATGATAGCGCAAAGATTTGCACAGTTTGCAAAGTTGTTGGAAAGAGAGAGAGCTTGTCTGGAGAACTATGACAGTGATACCTGTGAGCAAGATCCATTCGGATGTATGGATCAGTGTTTAATAGATCCACTTCAAAAGGCTCAGATAAATCAAAATGAGATATACATAATCGCTATTGATGCGCTTGACGAATGCGAAAACAACGACGGTGATAATGTAATATTTGATTTGTTAAATTCGGACAGGATGAAACAAATTCCGTATATTTTCAAATTCATAATAACTTCCAGAAACATCACTGAATACAACGCTTTAGACACGGATTTTTCATTTATGATGTTAAGGGACAACGATGACTTAAATCTTAAGGACATACATTCTTTCATATATGCTTCAAATCACACAAAAGTAATAAAAAACCAGGTGTCTTCGATACATAATATATCAAACTTTCTGTTGGCATCCAACATTATGAATACTCCTTCGAGCTTTGAAGAAGGAAATCAGATACCTAAATCAATCTATAGATTTTACGGACAACTCTTCCAAAGACTTTTCGGAAAGCAGTATGATCAGCCTAAATCTATTCTTGAAGTTGTATGTGCATCGCTTATTCCACCGACTGAAAACTACGTAAGGCAAATAACGCAAAGTTCGACAAATATTACAAAGGAACAATTTTCAGCTGTCATGGGGAAATTCCAACATATTTTACCATTTAGTGGGGCGGAGCTTCATTTTACCCATATGTCATTAAAAAATTGGCTAATAAGTAAATCAAGTGGCAAGTATGAACTTGATATTAAGCGCGGCCACATGAGGCACGCCCTTTTCCAATTTGATGATTTGAACCGTGATATACCAGTTGACTTAGTGGATATATCAATACATATATCGTATGCTTCCTCAAGAGGGAAACTTATGGAAATGTTTCATAGAATTAATCAGAGCAAATTGAATGAATATAAAACATGGTCAAACGAATTACCACTTCATCGTTTAGTGAAACAGTGCGACTGTGTTGAAGCAATACAGTTGCTCCATTATCACTTTCGTGATGTCAACGAGCTGAATCAGGCCGGAATGTCGCCGTTATATTTAGCGGCGTCATTAGGTCGCACAAAGATATTTCAATATCTTTCGATGCATAATGCTGATATCCACTTTAGATTGAGATCTTATTCTGATGTTATCCATCTTAGATTAGCGGCTGAAATCGCGTTTAAAGATCGCCATTGGGGATACGGAGTAATGGATATAGCAGCCCAAAATAACCATATAGACATAATAAGAGATATTCTTGTAAAAGATGTAACCGCAAGTAGATATCACTTCTTCAAAATGAATGGATTGAATCTTTTGCCTATCCATCTAGCATGCAAAGTTGGCCATATAAATATTGTACAGTTGATTGTTGAACACAGGTCAGACATGTTAGATAATTTTTGTCTTTACTTTGCATCTGAGACTGGTAATATTGATGTAGTGGAATTCGCACTAAGCCAAGGTATTAAAGACACGTGTCGAACATGCACAGAACATTTTTACTGGGTGCCAAAAAATAAGAGAAGAATTCAAGGCAATGATTTATTATCTGATGAAGGTTACAGTGTAAAAGACTACGTTTTATTTGATGATAGCCATTTGATCAGTTGTGAAACGGCTTTGCATGCGGCAGTCAGGGAAAATAGAACGTCAATTGTTAAGGTACTGATATTACAGCCGTCAAACGCTTTAAGTTGTACTGATAGATCTGGTAGAACTCCGCTGATTTCTGCAATTGTGTATAATCGTCGGGAAATATTTCATCAAATTATTCACAGATTGCGATTTGATGTACACCATAAGTGCCAACAACCAAAATACATCGCTGACATTTCTCAATTAAGTGAAATTGAACAGAGCAATTTGCAATCATCCATGTGTGATTCAGAATCATCCGTTCTTCATATTGCAGCCAAATACGACAGACTTTGGGTGTTCCAAGAGATTAAACAAATGGGTGTTCACTGGGCTGAAATACCAAGGGACGGTGAAGGATGTCATACTGTTCATAAAGCAGCATGTCATGGCAGCCTTAGAGTTTTAGATTATATAATGTCTGTTGAAGTAAATATTTTACACTTACATTGTGCAAATGGCTCAGATCCGCTTCATTTAGCATTAGCGTGTGGATCGTTTGAAGCTGTCAATTTCATCATAGAGAAAGAGAAACGTAATCTAATCTATCACAGGTCAAACGCAAGCGGGTATATGTTTTCAGCCGTTAAAGTAAACGTTTCTACGGAAACAGCCAATGATGCCGAAGACATTGTTGATAAAAGCTTAGCAGTTGTAACCAAATTTGTCACTAATGGATTTCTTTTAAATGTGACAGATCAGTATGAAAGAAATATTTTTCATTATGCAATTTCAAATGGGCATTACAAAGTGATATCGGAGCTAATGCATATTACAAATGAGAATGACAGATTTTTTAATGCAAGGGACATATACGGCAAAATTCCCGCGATTTATGGACTCGAGAACCTCCCGGTGACAAATACTGTAAAACTTTTCATACCTGCAAACTATACACAACTATTTCATCAGTTGTCTTCTATCCTGTCGCCACAGGAATATTCATGTTTCATTACACTGCTTCATATGAAAAATAAAATGCTTCTGAAAGAAGGTTTACTAAAGAAAATAATGAAGTTAATCGTTCGAAAACGCCGCCTTATCCTTTTCACCGCTGTATCAATGTATATAGAAAAGAACAGTGAATTTGACGCTGCTCTTATAGGATGCATGTCTGTGCACGATGACAGTAACATTTTCCTATCGAATTATATATGGACTTGCAGTTTAAAGGCAGCTGCACATTCCTCATTTGACGTTAGAGTCTATGTAGAACTTTTGAAATTTGCGATTTGTAAGCCCTTAAAATTACCTTGCATCTTACATGAAATTGCGAGATTTGCAAAGTTCAGAATTATCATGCTTACTGGCATTTCTGCGAATCTGAATCAGGGCATAGCAAACTTTGTATTCTTTAAAGAAGTGTCGTACATTTTGAGAGAAAGTTTAGATTTCGATGGTTACAATGTATTAGAGAGAGCAGTACAGGGAAGAAATGTCATTCTAGTAAAACATTTTATTGAAATGAAAATTAAAATAAACAAGAAAGCAGAAGATTTCTTTTTATGGGCTCTTTTTGATAATAGTTCTCATTCCAGTGTAACTGTGTTGAAAGGCATTAAAGATAATTTAATTACCGCAGAAATACAGAATAATGGTATGATATATGCAAAGTTATTAACTTACAATAGCACAAGTCGAGCACAAAAGGCGAAACATTTGGAAGATGTTTTGACGAGTGATTTTGATATTTTGAAAGGATATTATCGGGAAATGCACAATCAGATGGATGAAATATTGACTATATTACTTACTGAAAACAGGAAAAACGTTTCAAAGGAGTTTATTTGCTCTGAGAATAGCAGAAACTTCTCGTTTGTGCACTTAGTTGCTATGCAAGGATACACTGACACTTTTAAGGTTATCAGGAAATACTGGGGCTCAAATATGATACAATGCACAAATGCTGATAAATTTACGCCATTATATCTGGCTAAAGTATTTGATAATAAAGCGATAATAACGTATTTAGAAAACCATCAAATACGGGCTCGTTTACCAGAACGCAATGCAGAAATACACTTCATTTTTAAAATATGGTCAAGATTTCTACTGAATAGAAAGCATAAAAAGAAACTTTATTGCTTATATCAACTCAAAAGAAAAACTTTTACTAATATTCACGCAGGATTTAAAGCATTTCGCTGCATTAAACGGAGTGCACAGGCCCTTGGTATATCTGATAAAATGGAAGACGGCTTAGCTGAATTGAAATCCATGTTAAAGTATGTTTCCAACGTAAACGTTTTCAAGCATCATTATAAAATTATAAGCCTCGGGATGCGCTATTTGAGCGAGGGTGACTACCGGTTATATATGAACAGTTTTGACAGAGCAATTAAAAGTTGCCGAATTGCTAGCAAGGCTCTCCTCGAAACTATTTACCTTTGGAAAAAAAAGGACATCAAATTGCAGTTATAACGTAAGATCCATTGGTTACCAGAATAAACAGAATTTGTCCAAACTTTTGAATTATGCTGGTAAATATTTTACTTTTGAGGAATGTGTACAACTATTTTCTAAATCCAGGGAATCGGCTTGCCCGAGCTTTAGACATTACAATATGATAAAACGGTCGGTTTCATCACCCAAGAGTAGACTAAAACAAGTTATTAGAAATCTTTTAAAGAACATTGTGTTGCACACAGTAAACTTTTATTTTAAATCAGGATACTTTGCTTCCAGAGTAATGCCAGATGATATGTTTGTTTCTGGAGTTTGGTTATGGGATCATCATTTATATGCTTATATGGATGTCATACAAAGCATGAAGTTCTATCAAGATACTTTTATGGTGAATGAAGGTCTTTTGTCAGAATATCTAAAGCTGTCAGCAGAAATTCGGAAGTCTATTAACTATTCAAAATGGAGCAAAAATGCTAGGGAACTAGTTAATGAATTTACTAATAAATTAAAGCATGGGTAAATAATGGCGATTTTCAGAATCGAATCTTTGTCGTTTGTATATACTCATTATATTCATTGTACTATATACAGTTTATGCCACTAAGATTTAATTTGTTCATAATTTTGATACACGTCTTCACTTCACTGTCTATGTTACGTACTATGTTACGTACTTAGGATGAATTTTTACATTATTTATGTTAGCGGACCATGTGTTAGACCGTATGTTAGACTGGCTATGGCCAATTACGCTATCCTCTTTAAATAAAGTTATTATTATTATTATTATTATTATTATTATTATTATGTATGTATGTATATGTTACATGTGAAATATAAACAAGTTGACTGTACCTGTTGAATATTTTGGCAGAAAATTGCTTTAGTTTGCCAGTAAGAGTAAGAAAGTTATTATAACTATGATAGGTATTTAGAACTTTTTACTGCATTTCGTAGTGTCTGAATATTCTTAATAGAAAATATGGGTGTTATCAAGCGAGTGACGTTACATAAAGGATTTTTTTTTTGGCTGAACAGCTATTTTGATTGGTAAGGAATTGTGTTGAAAAATATTTCGACATGACGAACAGTCGCATTCAATCAGATGTATTCCTCGATTAATTACGGTATTGGACGGTGTGCCGAATAATCATTTGGTACAACCACGTTCAGAAACATATTGTGGTGCATTCTATGCTGAATCATAATATGGTTACATATTATCAAATGTTGTTAGAAATAACTTTGGTATTAAAAAAGGAATTATGTGTCACTTGTTTGTCGTAATACGATGTAACACTTAAAATGTTAAACGAGAATAAATATGATTAGAAAAGATACTATAAATAGGCCCCCAGTTTCGGATGGTTTTAAGCACCTTTTAAAGATCTGATGCGAGAGGTATAAAATGGAACTAATTCCAAAACGATTTGTCTGTTACCATAGAAATCCGAGTGAAATATTTTTTTCTATGACATTTGTCTTCTTTTCTACCCATAGAATCAAAATGATATAACAGAATGTTGCCACACTTTATTGGCACTCTGAATTGATTATTAGGGTGCAAAATAATTTATTAGAAGTCTACACACTCCTTGCCACATTTAAATATTATTTAAGAAATAATATATTAGCAGAACCAAGTTTTAACATATCGAAATAGTAAGAGGTTATACGCCTCCAGAGTGAATTATACACGCGACGTAACCGATTCGTATTGTTGAGATACGTTACAACAGGGTTCTGCTAAAAATTATTTCGATTCTGATATGTCTTCAATGTAAGCAAGTTGATGAAATTGGAAAGTACTATTTCATGGTGCGTGTATGGTGCAAAATATAGTAAGTCAAAGTGATGTCAACACTTAATGTTATAAGGAGAGTAACACATCCCGTGGAATAACTTAGAAGTGAGTAGACGTCTAGTGTATTATTCTATGCCACTAATAATAAACAGTTTGTGTATATAATATGTTTTA
Source organism: Mercenaria mercenaria (assembly GCF_021730395.1). Taxonomy (NCBI): domain Eukaryota; kingdom Metazoa; phylum Mollusca; class Bivalvia; order Venerida; family Veneridae; genus Mercenaria; species Mercenaria mercenaria. The sequence goes on from NC_069372.1 coordinate 58,586,785, forward strand.
AGATCTCTTTTGTCAATAATATTCTCATGTTTATCTAAGGTACAGTCAAGCCATTGTGACCTGAACTTGGCTATTTGACCTTAAATATTTGTAAGACACACTGAATCATGATTTGTTTATTTTTGTTCAGTTTAACAACATTTCAACACATGTACGGTAATAAGGCAACTTTTACAGCTTCAATGTTCCTTATGCCAGATGGATGGTTCTTCTCATGAAAAATTCTACGAGCTTTGCCAGTAAAAGGGGCATAACTCTGCCAAAATTCTAATCAGAGTTATAGGGACTGTTTCTTATGGTGTAGCCTTTGATAGTAAATAACTATTTTAAGTTTCAAATGAATAGCTTTGATAGTAACAGAGATATTGGACGTTATATAAAACATTAACCAAAAAATTCTAAGTTAAAAAGGGGCATCAATCTGTCAAAATTCAAATCAGAGTTATGGGGATTGTTTCTCCTGGTGTAGACTGTGATAGTAAAAAATTATTTCAAGTTTCAAGTCAAAAGCTTTGATAGTAACAGAGACATTTGACTTTATCATTACTTTAACCAAAAAATTCTATGTTAAAAAGGGGCATAAATCTGCCAAAAATCAAACAGTGTTATGGGGATTGTTGCTCCTGGTGTAGACTGTGATAGTAAATAACTATTTTAAGTTTCAAGTCAATAGCTCTGATAGTAACAGAGATATTGGACGTTATATAAAACATTAACCAAAAAATTCTAAGTTAAAAAGGGGCATCAATCTGTCAAAATTCAAATCAGAGTTATGGGGATTGTTTCTCCTGGTGTAGACTGTGATAGTAAAAAAATATTTCAAGTTTCAAGTCAAAAGCTTTGATAGTAACAGAGACATTTGACTTTATCAAAAACTTTAATCAAAAAATTCTATGCTATAAAGGGGCATAAATCTGTCAAAATTCAAACAGAGTTATGGGGATTGTTGCTCCTGGTGTAGACTGTGATAGTAAATAACAATAGCTCTGATAGAAACAGAGATATTTGACTTTATCAAAAACTTTAACCAACACCGACACTGATGCCGTCGCCGACGCTGGGGCGAGTGCAATAGCTCTACATTTTCTTTGAAAAGTCGAGCTAAAAAAGGACACTAAAGAGGTAAAGTAATCCCCATTTGAACAAATTTGAGAGAGGACCTTACAAGGAGCTATGAATCAAGTTGAATGAAGATCCACCAAGCAGTTCAAGCCAAAAGGTAATTAGATATTTCTGTTTTTTGCTCTAATGGCCCATTAAAGCCGCCAAATAGCCCCATTTGAAAAATAAATTTAACCAAGGACTTTATAAGAATGCCACAGACCAAGGTTGATGAAGATCCATCATGCAGTTCAAGTGAAACAGTTGTTTAATGGTATTTCTATTTCTAGCTCTAGCGATCCCTTAAAGTGATCAAGTGCTCCTCTATGGACAAATTTGGGAGATGACCTTGTAATCATGCTACTGACGAGAGTTTGTTGAAGGTCCATCAAGTCGTTCATGAGAAGTTGTTTAAAGGTATTTCTATTTTTAGCTGTAGCTGCCCTTAAAATGTGCAAACTAACTTGGGAGAGGACCTTACAATGATGCTATAGAACAAGCCTATGAAGATCTGACAAGCTGTTCATGAGAAAAAGTCAGTTAAAGCTATTTCCAATTTGGCTCTAAAGGCCCCAAGAGTGCCCACATTTCAACATACTTGGGACAGGACCTTATGGTGACAATACAAAGTTTGATGGAGATCCATCAAGCAGTTAATGAGAAGAAAATTTAAAATGTTTCTCTATTTTTATATGTCTGCTCCTAAGAGGGGCTAAGTGGAACCATTTAAACTAACTTAAGACAGGACCTTACCAGGATGCTACAGACCAACTTTGATGTATTTCTGACAAGATGATGATAGGCACAGAACTATCCACCTATACTATTAGCCCACCCTGAACATTGTTAAAATTTTAAGACAGTTATTAACAACCTCATTTCCCTTACCAGTATGAATGTTGTATAATGTGTGACAAGGGAGACAATAACTAAAATATGGGAATGAGTGTGTGCATAAGATGTGCTTATACTGCCTTTATAAATTGTCTCTAGTTTCAAATTTTTTAAATCATTTTTTAAAAACAAATATTTTCCTAACAAGGGCTTTTAACAAAGACATACTTTTACATCAGATTTATTTCATAAAAATATGACATTTGCATGAACAGTTTCAATAATAAGAGGTGAATTAATGACTGATGGTCCACATAAATGGTACAGAGTGAACAATGCACATGATGCGCGTAAAATAGTCAATGATCATGAAATTTTCTCCACTTCCCCATTCTTTGTATCTGGTTTTCACTCCATCAGGAAAATTCAGATCATATGGCAACTAAGCAGCAGAGGAAGATCTTAGCATTTTAGCACAGTGAATCACTTGCTGCAAAATTATTTTATGAAACTGCACTGTAAAGTACTGAGCAGAGAAGCAATTCATAAAGACATAAATATGGACAGACATATTGCACAAAATTTATTATGAAATCATCAATATTTTTGTGGGAGCAATTTTCAAAAATTACATGGTTTTGTCAATCCACAAAATTAAATCCCAACGAACAATTAAAATAACAGTTAATTTTATCTTCAGAAACTGAAATCCATGAATTTGTATCCCCTATGAAATAGCAATATTTGCCAAAACCACTAAATTTCGTGCCTATGAAATTAAATGACTTCACAGTAGGTTAGGTTTTATTTGATCTGAAATTCAAACCCATTTTTCACATAACCTTTCAAATTGTGTATTACTTGTTTATAATCTGACAATCTTCTTTCAAAAATCTTTTTCAAGTACTCACTTGAGTAACAAATAAAGTCTCCACATCAAACAAAGGGGCTGACAAATTTTTCAAGGCTGACAAACTATTCAAACATAAACATCAATATTTATGATTATGTTTCTTTATATATAGTCTATGTTGCTTCATGGACCTGCATATGGCAATTTTGTTATGTTTCAAAACAACACCAAATAATTTCATTCATAAAGTAACACAAATTCTCACATATGCTTAAACTGCAGGAGCTCTCCGGCAGGTTAATCCAACAATATTGATTCTGGTGACATGACAGGAAAGAATCAGGTAGTCGTTCTTCCTTGTTAACAGTCTATGTCAACGCTACTCAAATACTACTGTATTTCATATTGTCTCAACTCCCTCTATACTTTTCATTATTCAAATAGACCGAGACAAGCACTTCTTTCCACATAAATAACACATTCTAACATTTCATTCTGAGTCACTCCCTCCCCCTCCACTAGCATCACCCCCAGTGTCCATGGTTTCTCCCTCCCCAACCCCACTTCCCTCTCCACCCTCCCCCTCCTCCTCATCACTCTCAACAACTCTAGCTTTCTTCTTCTTTGGTGCTGCTTCAGTTTCTGAATCCTGAAATTAGAATAAGAAAATGTTAGCTGTTTTGTTAACTCTTCTGAGCTTAAGTGCTAAAGGTGAGTTATTAGGATATACCTGTGTCTGTCATAGTCTGTCATTAATTTTTCTGTTAACACTCCTGAGATCACAATTTTTGCCAAATATCAATGAAGCTTAGTCGGAATGTCTTCCTAAGTAAAATCTCAGATGCGCTTGAAATTTAGTCACCTTGGATCAAAACATAGGTCATTAGGTCAAATTATAGAAATATTTTGTTTACACAATATAAGCCACAACTTTATATTAAATCTTCATAAAACTTTGTCAAAATATTTGTCTCTATGAATTCTAAGTAAATTTCAAAACTGGGAAACCTGAGGTCAACCTAAGTCACTCTGTCAAATCATAGTAAACCCTTTTTAACACTTTAGACTTTAATACTATTTGATCATCATAAAATTTTGCATGTTTGTCCTTACAAAATATGGATCAAATTCTGTACTGGGTTACCCAAGGTCAAAAACAAGGTCACTAAGTCAAACAGAAGTGAGAAACATGTTAAAATTTCATAGGCCATATTTTCTACTTGGTTACCTATTTTTTGTCACATTGTTTATTTCTCAAGTCTGAAACTGGATTATGTAAGGTTAGAAACTAGGTCACTTGGTCAAAGCATATGAAAACCTTGTTAACAATCAAAAGTATCCCATTTTCTAACTGATGTTCATAAGACTGTGTCAGAATGTTTCTCTCTTTAAAATCTAGGAAAAAATTGTTACAAGTTCACTCAGGTAAAAAGCTATGTCACTAGGTCGGCATTGAAAAACTTGGTTAATGATCTACCTGACATACATGTACATTAAACATGGTAAGAATGTTTGTTTTATAAAAATCTAGGCCAAATTAGATACTATATTCATCTGGGGTAAAAACCTAATGTGTTTATATACTGATAAACTGAAATTACTGTCACATTTCATATTCTAAAGGAGTATCAAAGAAGCCTACGAGGACATTGCAAAAAAGTGTAACTAGACCATATGAGCCGCGCCATGAGAAAACCAACATAGTGCATTTGTGACCAGCATGGATCCAGACCAGTCTGCGAATCCGCAGTCTGGTCAGAATCCATGCTGTTCGCTAACGGTTTCATTAATTCCAATGGGCTTTGAAAGCAAACAGCATGGATTCTGACCATGCTGGTCGCAAATACACTATGTTGGTTTTCTCATGGTGCTGCTCATATTTGTTTCTATGATGGGATTTAACCAGTCAATTATCCTAATCAGTGTTCTTGATTTATGTACCAGTACTGATTTGTTTTTCAAGTAAATGACAAGGTGCCAACATGAATCAGAAGTGAAAGATAAATGTCTTCAGGCATATTGTCCTCCGGAAAAAATACAAGTCTCAACCCTACTGACACCTTGCAGTCAACTGTCACAAAAGTAACACTAACGTTGTGCCATAAGTTTTAGCAAATGGCCTGGAACTATTCCCAGGTTTTTGCATCAACTATTAAAGACATCAAACTATCAGTGACTGATACTGAATTGAAGCTAAAACGATCAAATGCAAATATAATATTCAGATATTTACAATCTGAAACCTGTAAAATCAGGGGAACTAACCTCATCATCACTAATGACTTTCTTGGCTTTCATCAATCGTTTAGCACCAGTATCTTCCTGCTCCGAATCATACCCTCCCTCCTCACTGTCTGATGAATATATATGCTGACGATCTGGGAAAAAAGAGTACAGTATGGTTTGATGTTTTAAGTCAAGACAAATTTTTAGGTCATACAGCAAACTTACTGCTTTAACGGTGGAGGACATTGTTTCTGGTATTAGTGTGGACGAAAGTCTTCACATGAAAACATTCTACATCCCAGACTGTGTTTCAAACTTGCAGCCAGTCAGCAGCATTAACCCTTTGGTCTCTGACTCTAAAGAGGCCCTAGCATAACACAGAAACTTGTCTCAAATCTGTGAGTCTATCCAAAAACTATTCCATACAAAAAGATGCTTGATTTTTTTCAACACAAAACAGAACATGAGAAACTAGAAAATGCTTTTGTAAAAAAGCGCATGTCTCCCCCAATGCAAAGTCCTATAGGCATGAAGTCAAAAGGGGTCAGGAGCAAAAGTCAAAGAGACACTGATGGTTGGCTGCAATAGGGATTATCTACTTGGCATGTCCAGTCATCCCGCTAAATTTCAACACTCTTGGCCTAGTGGTTCTCAAGTCACTGTTCAGGCTTCTGTGACCTTGACCTTTGATCAAGTGACCTCAAAATAAATAGGGGTCATCTACTCTGCATGTCCAATCATCCTATTGAGTTTCAACATTGTAGGTCAAGTGGTTCTCAAGTTATTTCCAAAAAATGATTTTACATGAACAGGCCACTGTGACCTTGATCTTTAATAGACTGACCCCAAAATCAACAGGGGTCATCTACTCTGCATGTTCAATCATCCTATGTAGTTTCAACATTCTGGGTCAAGTGGTTCTCAAGTTATTGATCGGAACTGGTTATCAATGTTCAGGCCCCTGTGACCTTGACCTTTAATGGAGTGACCCCAAAAACAACAGGGGTCATCTACTCTGCATGACCAATCATCCTATGAAGTTTCATCATTCTGGGTCAAGTGGTTCTCAAGTTACTGACCAGAAATGGTTTTCAATGTTCAGGCCCCTGTGACCTTGACCTTTCACAGAGTGACCCCAAAATTGTTAGGGGTCATCTACTCTGCATGACCAATCATCCTATTAAGTTTCAACATTCTGGGTCAAGTGGTTCTCAAGTTACTGACCGGAAACGGTTTTCAATGGTCAGGCCCCTGTGACCTTGACCTTTAATGGACTGACCCCTATCTAATTGGGGTCATCTACTTTGCAAGTACAATTATCCTATGAAGTTTCAACATTCTGGGTCAAGTGGTTCTCTAGTTATTGATCGGAAATGGTTTTACATGTTCAGGCCCCTGTGACCTTGACCTTTGATGGAGTGACCCCAAAATCAATAGGGGTCATCTACTCTTTATGACCAATCATCCTATGAAGTTTCAACATTCTGGGTCAAGTGGTTCTCTAGCTATTGATTGGAAATGGTTTTCCATGTTCAGGCCCCTGTGACCTTGACCTTTGATGGAGTGACCCCAAAATCAATAGGGGTCATCTACTCTTTATGACCAATCATCCTGTGAAGTTTCAACATTCTGGGTCAAGTGGTTCTCTAGTTATTGATCGGAAATGGTTTTCAATGTTCAGGCCCCTGTGACCTTGACCTTTGATGGAGTGACCCCAAAAACAATAGGGGTCATCTACTCCAGCAGCCCTACAATCCTATGAAGTTTGAAGGTTCTAGGTCAAATGGTTCTCCAGTTATTGCTCGGAAATGAAGTGTGACGTACGTACGGACGGACGGACGGACCGAAGGACGGACGGACGGACAGGGCAAAAACAATATGTCTCCTGGGGGAGACATAATGAAATATTCAATGCCTGTGATTATGATTAAATGCAAAATTTTAGAAAATTTCACTATAAATTTGCGCAATATAAAAGAGGAATAACATAAATTTAGTTTACTGAGTGCCACGATTACAGGTAAATGTGTGGAAAACTTTAAAAGAATCACACAAATAAAAGACTGAGATACCAGTACCAGTAGTTCTTTTCATCCATCACTGGATTACTGGTTTTACAAAACAATAGTTTCACAGTCAAGCTAAAAATAATAGTTCCAAATGAATATAGGAAAAGTATTATTTTTACCTCTTTTGTCACCACGTTTATATTTATTTTTAATTGCCGATAATGAAATTCCCCCTTCCTCTTCTTCATCCTCGTAACCTTCAAGATAACTGTGACTGAGGCCTTTAGCGTGTGACCGTTCTCGTACACGACGCTTCTGACTCTCCAATCTCATTGATGCTCGCAATCTTTCCTCTTCTTTCTGCAATATCACATATATTGGTTAGCCATTAGCCTGCTGGCTGTGAGAAATTTTGCCTTGGCAACCAGTGCAGACCAAGGTGAGCCAGTACATCTGTGCAGTCTCATTTTGGTCTGCACTGTTCGCTATCCAGTCAGTAAATTTCAGTGTACACCACTTCAAATAATAAAATGGTACTGTCCAAACTAAATGATATAGAGCAGTCCACTTTAGAAATTTAGCAGGGTTAAGGTTAATAAATGGGCTCTGTCTGTTACACTATGACATAATGATTTTTTCAAACTTTTCATGTTTGTACAAAGTACTTAAAAAAGTACATGTATTACTAAATGTAAACATGTAACACCTAAAATGTGTGAAAAGCTGTATTACAGACAAATATTTTTAGGACAGGACTGCTTTTTATAACAAAGGTATGTTATATAAGCAACAATACACTGGCATTTGAACATTTTGGCCAAAACAGTTCCTAGCTTAAAAACACATGTGCATCAAAAAAATAAGATATTCGTGAATATACACAGAAGAACTCCCACATTAAGAACTTACCATATTTTAGCAATGCTACAATAAAAACTGTAAAATCACTTAAATTTGTTGGCACAAGATTTCATGGGTTTTGTCAAAACAGATATTTCATGTGGATATGAATTTGTGGATTTCAGCTTTGGATAAAATGGAGTTTTGCTTGTTTGTTGGTATTTTATTTGTTGGAAGGATGTTGTTGGTTTGTTTGACTTTAAGTTGCATAAACACAATGTAAGTACTTTATGACGACTCCCTGTTATAATGGTATGGAAAGATCCCAAATTCCCCTCCAGACATCATTTCTGGCATGGGCAGGCATATAGGGTAGAAAAACTGACATTCTGCAAGTCAGCTCAATGTCTTCTTCACAATACAAACCAATCAGGACTTGAACCCACGGAAGTGAGGGGTAAGTGATTCAAAGTCAGTAACATTTACCACTCAGCAAAGAAGATCCTACAATATCATATAAATGTAAATAAAGCTACTTAATGTCTACAGAGTAACTTACCTTAATCATTTCTGATCTCTGAGATTCTGGGTCATGTCCTGATATAGGCAGAATTTTCACCTTCTGTTTCTTAGTAGATCTATCTGCTAATGAAAGTGTCATCTTTCTGTGAGTGAATGACTCTGTGGAATGTGGCCTGCGAGAAAAAAACATAAAACTCTTATTAAAATATTTCAACAAGCATCTGAAATGCTTAAGTTCAAAAGATGGAAAATTCAAAAGAATGTACACATACAGGTTTATAAAACACTTCTAAAATCTAAGTCTGAAGTTTCAAACTATGAAAATTTATGTGCCAAAAATTTTACAATCAATTTTTCAGACATCTATCATGGATAAGTAATGATTTCAGTGTAGAACATCTCTAAAAATCAAGGTAGTTTTTAAAGAAAACAAACAAATATGACTAAAGTTTTATTTTATTCTATTTCCATTTCAAACCAGTTAGTTATGTGATGGCTGCCAGTCAATCTAACAGTGTTCCTGTATCCTGTACCAGTACTGACCTGCTCTCCACAAGTAAACCGAAAACTTCCCCACATGGATCAGAGATGGAAGAAAACTAACTTCAGCCATATTGTCTTCTATCAACCCATCATCCAGAACATTCATCTTACAAAGGGAAAGAATTCACAACCACAGAGCTATGAAGGGAGACTCAAGAATAAAATACCAAGCAAACAAAATGTTCACTAGCTCTGTATAAAATAAAGATTAGTAACACCTACCACTAAAGACTTGCATAAAATAAATCCAGAGAGCTGTAAATCACGTAGAACATAATTACAAATTTCAACTCACCTAAATGTAAGTTTAGTTTTGAATATAGACTGTCCTTGTAGACCTGTGCCTTGTCTCACAAACAGGTGATTGAAGTCTCCTTGTATAGGCATAGTGTGGATATCAAAGATTTCCTCTCCCAGATGTAGTGACATGCTAAAAATACAACACAGTTTGTTCAAGTTTTTACTACCAATCAAACAAGAAGGTAAAATAATCCTTTATGTTAACCATACATTAAAATCTTAGCCTACATTCATCAATGTTTAAAGTCTGACACTTTAGACTTAAGAACAGTAAATTATTCAAACTGTCATAACTTGGTTAATAGCATATCTATTCCAATGAAAATTTACAGAGATATCTCTTGCTACAGAATGAATACTCAGGCAAAGTTTCATTAACCTCTGTTCTAATTTAAGAATGACACAGCAAAAAGAAATTCAGCATTTTACAAGTCTACGGTTCAGAATATGGGCTCGGGAGTACTAACAGGTAACTTACTAAGATTTATCTTCTTTACTGTAAAATCATCACAAAAATATCACAAGCACCTTGTAACTGTCACTGTAACAGCATATCAACTAATCTTTAAAAAGAAGTTTAGCTCTCCGACATAAATTTCTGATACATTACAACTATTGACATGGCAAACCGCATCAGGAAAATTATAAGCTCTGTATCTTCAGTAACCTTGCAAAAATACAGTTCTAAAATCTTAGCGCCATGAAACAGCAAATTATTTTAATTTGCAAAGACATGACCATACAAAGCATAATGTCTGAAATTCAAATTCTACACTTGCGTTTTAGCTAGGGTATGACTTACCTTCCATCTGACCATCTGACCACTCTTGCATTACTTTCATGTATTGGTTTGTCAAACTCATCCTTCAGTTCATTTCCTTCCTCATCTTTACGTGAACGCCATCGTATTGTGTTCTCAACCTAAACAGATGTATAGTGATGTGCAATTTTATCAAATTCTACATACTGTAAAATCACGTTTTGTGAAAAAAGAAAACAATGAAATTTAAATCGATTTTGCAGACAGATGTGCAGGCTGATCATGATCTACACTGGTCACAAAGGCAGATTCAGTCATGTCCAGCATGATAAGTGTTAAACTAATGTGTCACTTAGTTTTGATGGCTCCTGCTTTCTCATTAAAAAAAATGTAAAAAGATAATGAATATGCATAAATCAGTATGTTTGTTTCTGTACATAAAAGAACGACATACTTTGAGTTTCATTCTAGTTCTTCCTTCTTCATCTAAAACTTCATCCTCGTCTATCTCGTCTTCATACGTTTGGGAATCAAAAGGTCTGAAAACACGACAAGTAAAGCTTATATGTGGTGCAACCTCTGTAGAGCCCTTGGCTCAAATTCTAACTCACATACTAAAACAAGAGCTGTCACAGGAGACAGCGCGCTCAACTATTTCGATGCTGGATAGTGAAAATCGGCACATCTGAGGAAGATGGAGTGGTCACTGGAGTGTTTAGTGACTTAAGTGTGAAAGCAGATATTAAAAAATAAATTAAGTCTGTGTCAAAAGTGTTAAGTAATAACAAATAATAATGTATCAAAACATTAAGTATAAAAGGGACATAATTCATGGACACTTTCTGCAACAGTAATGCACCATGTGTCATATCATGTGGAATAACTATTTTAAGTTTGAATCAACTCTTATTTAGTAATAACTGAGATAGGAACAAAAGTGCATCATAATTTGAACATCTATTTAACAGCCTTGTCACTAAAGAAAACTAAATGAATGAACACTGGTCAAAAAAAGGGCATAATTTTGTTAAAATTCAAAAATGAGTAATGGAACTTCTGCAATGCATGTCAGAAAATCAAAGTGGACAAGTTTGTGAAGTTTCAATCCTTTCCCATCATTGGGTACTGAGATATCAGCTTACATACAAAAACTTAAACAAAAATTGTAAAGTCTAGACAGGGGCATAATTTTATAAAAATGCAAAGTAGAGATACAGCACTGCAAGTCAGTTATCACAGTGAAAAACTGTGTGAGATTTCAAACCATTCCAACCAGTGTTTACTGCAATACCAACTGACATACAATAACTTCACATTATTATTATTATTATTATTATTATTATTATTATACCAGATTTATATAGCGCCCTTTTCGTGATAAACACGTTCAAAAGCGCTTTTCACATAGCAAACGCTATATCCAGATGCCAACGTAGATGAAATGAATTTGGTTTTCATTTCTTTAACTTTCAGTTTTGATTGCTGTAAATAAGCATTCACTGATGCTATTTACAGAGAAAACAATGACTGATGTAGTTTTTCTAATATTATATCCATGTGGCAATATTTCATCTCCATTTTCGATACATATTCCAATTTATTGTGACTAAGCTAAATGTATGCGAAAATAATGAGTTTATTTTTCACAAATTTATACTACATAAAAACAAGTATTCATGAAAAATTTATATGAAAGAAAACAGTTGATTAAAATCATGAGTAAAGTTTATATTTTACACGCTGAAATTTCTTGTAAAGGCAAAAATTTGCGAGTGCAAAGAAAAGTTAAATTTTTACCCCTGATGTCGCCCATCTTATAGATTTAAATTGGTCATTGTATACCGGTTATTGCTCCAGGGATAATAAGAAATAATTCAAACTAGAAATTTGTCCATGGGACACAGATGTCCCCACTACATGACAAAGGACACAGATCAACTTTGGGAAAACAATATGTTGCTATTTAAGAAAAAAATGCAAAAATAACCATATATAATGTACATATAAACATATATGCTTTCTTGAGATTTTTAGATACCTGTCCATTAAAATGACAATTTTTTCTAAGGTCAGGGGCCATAACTCCTACAATACTGAATGAATCCAGACGCGAAATGCCAGGTGCACAACTGCACATGCTGACCAGCATTCCTGTAAACTTTGGTGACTCTAGGTCAAATACTTTTGGAGCTACGCGCGACACAACATTAAAATGACCAATTTTTAACAAAGTCAGGGGCCATAACTCCTACACGACTGAATGAATCCGGATGCGAAACCCCAGGTGCACAACTGCACATGCTGACCAACATTCCTGTAAACTTTGGTGACTCTAGGTCAAATACTTCTGGAGCTACGCGCGACACAACATTAAAATGACCAATATTTTACTAAGTCAGGGGCCATAACTCCTACATGACTGTATGAATCCGGACGTGAAACCCCAAGTGCACATGCTGACCAACATTCCTGTAAAGTTTTGTGACTCTAGGTCAAATACTTTTGGAGCTAGGCGCGACACAACACTAAAATGACCAATTTTTACAAAGTCAGGGGCCATAACTCCTACACGACTGAATGAATCCGGACGCGAAACCCCAGGTGCACAACTATACATGCTGACCAACATTCCTGTAAAGTTTTGTGACAACGTCAAATACTTTTGGAGCAAGGCGCGACACAACATTCTCGGAAGGACGGACGGACAAGGGCAAATCATATGCCCCCCCCCCAAACTGGGGGCATAAAAAGTTATTATGACATGTACATGTTACCACATTTAGTCTAACAATCAAACTTAGCACACAGAATGTTCAGTTAGTCAGATGTCAATAATAGAGCTGCATAGCTACTCTTAAACTGTGATAATATCATAATTTAAATACACAAGAACTTGATTCTATGAAATCATGGTATACCGTACACAAATTACACACATTTATGCTTCAAATTAAACACATTTATGCTTCACAATATTCCCTAACTCGACTTTTTCAGAAAGAAATTATACATATACCTCAAAAGATTTGATATGTTTCCAATATGAATTCAAACAACAGTTTAACTGTATACCTTGTTTCCACACTGAGAAAGTTAGGCAGTTTTACATAATGCACTGCTTTGCCCAGATCTGTTTTGATTCTTGGAATTTCGACCTCGATTCTGGTTTCCGGCAGCTCTTCTGGTTCCTGGTTCTCTTCATCTGATCCCTCGATAACTGGTTTCTGAAATAACAATATGACTTGTTTATATAATTGCATTTGTGTGACTGATTAATACCCCTTTCCAGTATTTCACAAAAATTTATTTTACCTATCTGTTTTCTATCACTGTCCTGTCCTCAATAAGACTTAATAACCGACAACTTCTCCACACGGCTCTGAGGATTTACTTTAGAAACACTGTCATCTGTCAAATCATTACAGGGGTTCAGGGGATTAAACTAGTAACTTCCTTGATTCATATTTTTTTACTCGACATACTGAGCTTTGAGTATGTTAAAATCACAATATGAGAAAAGTATGGGAAAAAGCACAAATGGTATCAAAAGCTGCTAAAACTATTACAAGCTGAAACCTTTCTTTTCAAATTCACTTTTAGTTTCTATAGCATCGGTAGAGCCTTCACAATATTATGGAGAAGACTGAAGTCCTATCATATATCATACAGAGATACAACAGCGTACAGAATATTATCAGTATTACAAATTCACTTAACAATAAGAACTACCGGTATATACTTCTCTGCCATTATCCAACATAAACCCAAATGTAGGGTCTTAGAAAGCACTGACATTAACAAAAAATATTTTGTAAAATAATGCAGATTAGGTAATATTCACAGTGACTTCATTTTTGCAAATATTTGCAAACAGTGCCACTCACAAATTTAAATAGTCATCAATATTAATCTGCATCATGTACTAAAACACAAACACTCGTGTTTAACAAATTCTTAACACCATGAATGATCCTGCACAAAGTCACCTGGCTTGCTTCATCACATGACAACTCTACCAGGGCTTGTATTCAACAATGTTTAAAGTCTGAATCTTTGACTTAAGAATGGCAAATATTCAGTTTGTCATAACTTTGTTTATCGCACATCTATACTAATGAAATTTTGCAGAGCTGTCTGTAGCTACAGAATGAATATTTATGCAAGTTTCATTACCCTGCATACTAATTTAAGAATTTAACATTCTGGAGTCTAACTTCAGACTTTAAATCTTGATGACTATGGACCCTGAACCAACAGAAGTCCAGGAAAAGTGGTTAAAGTAAGCAACCAAAATCACTTGGACAAGGGTGTCCCCAAATAGGATGCATAATCATTACTTTTTATTGGGTTTATCATCACACTAACACAAAATAGTCATATGGTGACTTTCAAGTTTTCCATGGCGGAGGAAGACCCCCAGATGGCCCTCTGAGCATTTTTTCAAGCATGGGTGGGGAGATGGGTAGAAACAACAAACTTCTTTGTGCCAGCTGGATGGCTTCCTTAGAAACAGAATTCTACACCCCGCCGCAGGTCTCAGCCCCAGGGCGGTGAGGGTCAAGTGATTTAAAGTCAGCAACCTTAACCACTAGGCCAATTGCAATCTTTAGACTGGTAGTCCAATGTGGTCCATAACTTTTTTCTTCTCAGCAAAAGCCCTTGAAATTACTGGGCATAATTAACATTAAGTTGTCCAAACTTTTGCAACAGTAAATTTAAAACAAGAGCACCGCCTTGCGGGTGCTGACGCTCATCTGATTTTTTTTGTATAATAGAAATATTGTCCTACCCATGATTTTCTAAGTCTAAAAAGGGCCATCATTCTTGCAAAAAGCAGGATAGAGTTATGTTTCTTGATGTACAGTGTCCACTTATGATGGTGAAAAACTGTTGCAAGTTTTAAAGCAATAGCTTTGATAGTTTATGAGAAAAGTTGACTTAAACATAATATTCAACCAAGAAAATGATTTTTCTAAGTCCAAAAGGGGCAATAATTATTGCAAAAACAGGATGGAGTTATGTTGCTTGCTGTACAGGGTCAGCTTATGATGGTGAACAAGAGCTGCAAGTTTTAAAGCAATAGCTTTGATAGTTTAAGAGAAAAAGTTGACCTAAACATAAAACTTAACCAAGAAATCTGATATTTTCTAAGTCCAAAAGGGGCCATAAATCTTGCAAAAAGCAGGATGGAGTTATGTTTCTTGCTGTACAGGGTCAGCTTATGATGGTGAACAAGTGTTGCAAGTTTTAAAGGAATAGCTTTGATAGTTTAGGATAAAAGCTGACCTAAACATAAAACTTAACCAAGAAAACTGATTTTCTAAGTCCAAAAGGGGCAATAATTCTTGCAAAAAGCAAGATGGAGTTATGTTTCTTGATGTACAGGGTCTGCCTATGATGGTGAACAAGTATTCCAAGTTTCAAAGCAAAAGCTTTGATAGTTTAGGAGAAAAGTTGACCTAAACATAAAACTTAACCAAGAAATCTGATATTTTCTAAGTACAAAAGGGGCCATAAATCTTGCAAAAAGCAAGATGGAGTTATGTTTCTTGCTATACAGGGTCAGCTTATGATGGTGAACAAGTATTCCAAGTTTCAAAGCAATAGCTTTGATAGTTTAGGAGAAAAGCTGACCTAAACATAAAACTTAACCAGGCAACGCCGACGCAGACGCCGACGCCGACGCCGACAACCGCTCAAGTGATGACAATAACTCATCATTTTTTTTCAAAAAATCAGACGAGCTAATAAAGATATTTACACCACCCCTTTGAATTTATTTTATTACATCAAATCCAACAGCACAGAAACTGTATGTTTAGCTGAAACTGGGACATTCTCGGATGTTAATGAACAGATAGTTAGTGTTCACTACATATATGGTATATTAAAAAAAACACACTAACTTTCTTTATTCTTTCATTAAATGCAAGTTACAATTTGGCAATATTCCAATTTCAACCTATAAATAGTAACACTTGTTTCTAATTTTAGCAACAAACGTCACGAACGTGGCAGCATAAAACTGTACTTTAGATAACAATTTTCTAATATGTATATCCTGATAAAGGTTCATATTGAACCGAAACTAGTAGATCTATAAATAAATACAGTTATAATTTATCTGGTGTTCAGGTGTGTTGTACCTCTACTGCATTCTTTCTTAGGTGTTTTATTTTATCTTAAAAATGAAAAATGGTCATAACAATCATACCTTTCATCAAATCTATTTATCTTACCTGTGTTCTTTCTTCTCCATCTTCTCCTTCTCCATCCTCTTTATCTGAACCTTTCTTTGCTTCTTCATCTGAACTGATGTCATCCGCATCACCAAACAGGTCGTCAACAGTTGCTGTATGAAGAAAGGTTGTTTTAAACATTTCTTTCATTTTGCATTTAGATTTAAATCAAAAATGATTTTCTTGTATTTGTATTAAGTCTCTATCATATTCATAACATCTCAAATAACATGTATAGTAAATTTTACTAAAATCAAGTGACAGCAACTGATTAAATCTGAAAATTTTAGGTCACTCAATGGCTAAATGTGGACCTGAACAAGGAAACACTTGTTGTATTTTTCTGGTCACAGAAGCTAGACAAAATTTTATTTTACTGGTAACTCAACTTCTTTCTTTCATGTACATGCTTACTGTCAAACAATATATGCTTTCAACTTTATTGGTACGAGTTATTAACAAAACGTAAGTTTTAAATGGTATTTCGGTGAGGGTTCTGGCTGTAACCTTACCCATGTTACAGAAATGGATTAAAAGAGATGTTGGACCAGTAACTTACACAGTTACTATCAATTTGCCTTGCCCTGAAATCAAACGTCCTTACTTTTGATAGACGGTCATTTTCTTTAACTATTTGATCCACCTTTTCTTTTACAGTTTTTTCCCCCCGCAAATTGCAGCTTTATTTTGTAAACTCCAGAAAGAAACTATAATTATTCCAAAGGTCTTAGAGGGAGATAGTCAGATCTTTTTGAATTTTAAAAATATCTTTAAAAATTTATGGCCCCAAAAAATGTATTTTACCTTTAAAAAAGTGAAAATTTTGAAAAAAATTTTCTCGAAAAAAAGTTTTAAACATTTAAAGGAAATGCGCTTTTAAATGTAAGTCTTTTCCTAAAAGTTTTATAACAATCCACCCAAAAATTAAGTAAATTTTTTTCTTTTTATTCGGAATAAAATATATTATTTTCCCTGGAAAAACCAAAAAAATTGTTCTTAAATGATAATTAACTAATAAAGATTCTTTAAATTCTGAAAATCCTATTACCATCTTCTTTTCGATTTTTTTAGAATAATGTAAAACCCGTAAAAAATTTTAAAATTTTTGTTTTTATTTTATTTTAAAGAGAATCAGTGCGAAAAAGGGGGATCTAATAGTTTTCATTAAACTTTTTTCAGCCGCATGCCTTTATAAAAATGAAAACTTAAAGCAATTTTCTACTTTGGCTTCTTTAAATACAACTTTCTGTGAAACTATTAACCGCCACACGGCTGACCTAATTTTACACACATAAAGAAAAACATTCGTTTTACAACACCAAAAAAACATTTCTTTTTAAAATTAAACATGTTCCTTGCACTTTTTCACCCCCCTCAATGTGGGACAGTCCATCATCTTCATCGACTTTCTTTTTTACCCCTTTACAAAACATCTGACTGAATCATTCCACCTGAAATTTGAAATCCCAATTGAACAATTATTTTTTCACCCGTGCCCACAGTGGGGGGTTTCACACAAAGCATACCAAAATTTCACGTTTTTCCTCAAATTTTACTTTTAAAAAATTCAATATTGTGGAAAATCACAAACAAAAAACCCAATCACCAGGATTAAACTCTATAACCTTCGGTTGGAAGCCCCTTCCCCTACCTAAGCAACACTAACAAGCTGGTCTAAAATTTTTTTTTTAGGGTAGGGCTGATGTAGTCCCCAATTGGGGAGGTCAATGTGTGCTTATTTCCTTGAGAGAAAAATTTTTTTGAAAATAAAATGAACCAAGCAGTTATATTACCTTTTTTTTTGGATGCCTGGCTCTGATGGACTTCCTGCCTAAAAAACACAAAAAAAAAGATTTCTGCGTGGTGTCTTAAAATTGACCAATTAAACAATTTAGTCTCTCATTTTACATTACTGTGAAATCAGAAACTTTTGGGGGGGGGCTTATTTTCGTGATTTTGTGACTGCATCGATTCATGAATTTTTTTCCCCAACAAACAAAATTCCCCCCTTATTTTATCTCAGATGCTGACATCTATGAATTTCATACCCAAAAAAAAGGGCGTTTTTTGCAAAGTTAAAAAACAATGAAATTTGTCCCCACAAAATTTAAATATTTCGTTCACATTTTGGGGCAATTCCTGAAGAAACCTTTTCAAAACGGGTCATATAATTATATGCAGTGCTCCAGGCAAAAAAAAAAAACATATGATATGCCCAAATTAATTAAAACCTAACCGGGCATTCAAATCGGTAAAAAGGGACGGGCAAAACCCCCTAAAAGTATTTTCCCGAAGAGATAAAGATAACAACTTCCTGTATACACAATTCGGAAAAGAATGAGTAAAAAATATTTCATTTTTCAGCATCAAAAATTTTTTTTTGAAGTAATTTATGTTTTTGGGCCCTTTAAAAATTTTTTTTTAAAAAGATAGGGAAAAATTCATGGGTGGGATTTAGTAAAACTTGTTAAAAAAAACCCCCAAAGGGAAAAGTGAGCCCCCATGCAGCTGTAAAAAGACTGGGAGTCAAAAAAATCTAAGTCCACACAAAACCCTTTCCCCATAGAGATGGGTTTTCAAAATACATAAAAATTTGGGTTTTCAACATGCATGTTTTTTTCTACAAAATGGTTTTAATTTTTTTTCCATAAAACCCAAATAAAAGAGGGCCAGATGGCTCACCTTTTTTTAATGCACTTAGGACGGGGGCCCTCGAAAAAAATCTAAACCCCCGGGCAAACCCCCGGGGAAAATTTTCCCCAAAGAAGAAAAAAAATTCTACAGATAGATAGTCAAAAAACCCCAAAAAATTTTGGGGTCCGTCCTGTTGTCCCACAGAAAAGTGGTCTCATTTTTTCCCTATGGCAATAATAAAAAGTTCTAAAATAACTATTTTAGTAACGTAAAAGGGAAAAATTAAAAAAAATATTTTTAAGTGAACCCAAAAGAAGATCTCCCCAAAAAATATTTTGGAAAAATGAAATTGCGACAGTATTTTTCATTAGTTATGGAGATATCCCCCGTTTTAATTTAAAATAAAGGAGTAATTTCACATAAATCAGTCCTTTTTATCTCCCCTTTATTGTCTCACCCAACTAATAACAAAATGAAATTTCAAAAAAGTCCTTAAAGTATTTTACGATTAAATCCTTTTTTGTTTAAAAACAGGGAGGAAATCAATATAAAAAAACCTGGAACCACGCTGGATCTGATTTGTCATGGATCCGGTTATTGTTTTGAAGATATTTTTGGGAAGTTTGTATCAAAAAAACCATAAATGAGTCTCTTTTTGGCCAAAAAAACCCAAAAAAGCCATTTTGGACCTTTTGGGGGCCATAACTCTTGAACCCAAAATGGGAAACTGGCCAGTTCAAAAGGAAGCAAGATCTTTGTGGGATCAAGTTGTTGCAAGTTTTTGGGAAAATCAAATAAAATAAGCTGCTATTGACCAAGGGCAAAAAAATTAATTTTTGGGCCTTTTAGGGGGGGGGCCAATCTGGATCCCCCTTACAATCTCCGGTTCCAAAAGGAACCGGGGACTTATGGTCGGGATCATCCTAAAGGCGATTTGGGATAACTCGCTTTTTAAATCGGCACTTTGCCTAATTACGCCTCCGGGAACCCCCCAAAACCCCCAGTTTTTTCAGCGATTATTTTGTTTACTTTAAATTGCAAAACTGATGCATATTCTAGGGGTAAAAATTATCGATAAAACCCTGGTCCCAACCCCGCCCACCGCCCGTCAAAAATTTTGCCAAACGTACGTTTTAAAAAACTTTAAAATGTCAATCAATAATATTGTAAGCCCCGCCATTTTGAAAATTTTCAAATTGGCGCGTAGAAAGGGGTAAACTTAATGAGGCATGATTCTATGCAACAATTGATTTTTTTTTCTTTCATTTTTTAAGATTACTTCAAAATTATTTCAATTACCATAATTACGGTCATTTCTTAAAAACGGGCTGGGGACTGTGGAAAACAAGACACCGCCTTGCGGTGCTGACGCTCATCTGATTTTTTTTTGTATAAGAATATTGTCCTACCCCCCGATTTTCGCTAAAAAAGGCCATCTTCTTGCCCAAAAAGCAGGATAGAGTTATTTTTTGTGAACATTGGGGACTTTTTGAGGGAAAAAACTGTTGCAAGTTTTAAGCAATTTCTTTGATTGGTTTTTTGAGAAAGAGGGCCATGAGGTCCTGAAAAGCTCCCCCCGTCCAAAAGACCCCCGTTTTTGAACTGGGTATACGTCGTTTTTTTCTATTATTGACATGTGACCTGTTTTTTTAGCCTGTGACCCAGTTTGAATTGACCTGATATCATCAAGAAAACATTCAGACCAACTTTTATACAGTCCCATGAAAAAAAGGCTCTAAGAGGTCACAAGGTTTTTTCATTATTTTACCTACTGACCTTTATTTATGGGAGTGACCCAGTTTCAAACTTGACCTAGAAAATCACAAGAAAAACTTCTACCAAATTTTTTGAAGATCCACTCAAAAGTATGGGGCCCCTAGAGAGGTCACAAGCTTTTTTTATTTTTTTACCCAATGACCTAGTTTTTGACCCGCACTGACCCGTTTCGAAATGTCTAGATATCTCAGATGAAATTCCGACCAACTTTATACAGATCCCCTGAAAAATGGCCTCTAGGAGGTCACAAAAGTTTTTTTTTTATTTGACCCACTGACCATTTTTATGGCCGACCCGTTCGAACCTGACCTAACATTTTAAAAAAAAACATTTGACCAATTTTTATGAAGATCCCTTTAAAAAAAGGCCCTGAGAGGTCACAAGGGTTTTTTTATTTTTTACCCCCACTGACCTAGTTTTTTTAAGGCACTGACCCATTTTAAACTTGACCCAGATATCACCAAAGGAAAAATTCTACCAATTTTTATGAGATCATGTAAAAAAAGGCCCCTAGAGAGGTCCAAGGTTTTTATTTTTAGATCTATGACCTATTTTTGACCGCCGTGACCCAGTTTTGAAATTGACCTGATTCATCAAAATGAATTTGACCCAACTTCTAAAAACCCATGAAAAATTGGCTTCTAAGAGGTCCAAGGTTTTTATTTTTTCCTACTGACCAGTTTTGATGGCCGTGACCCATTTCAAAATTGACCCGAACATCAAATGAACATTTGACCAATTTCTAAAATCCATTCAAAGTATGACCCCTACAGAGGTCACAAAGGTTTTTTTTATTTTTAGACTAAGACCTGTTTTTGCCCGGGGACCCGTTTCGAACTTTACCTAGTATCATCAGAGATATTCAGACCCAAAATTTTATAAATCCCATAAAAAAATTTTGGGCCCCTTAGAGAGGTCACAATTTTTTTTATTATTTTTACCACTGACCTGTTTTTGTAGGCACTGGGCCCAGTTTCGAACTTGCCAGAATCATCAAGTGAACATTCTGACCCTTTTCAGAAAATCATGTAAAAATATGGCCCCTAAGAGGTCACAAGGTTTTTCTATTTTTGACCCATGACCTAGTTTCGACCGCACGTGACCCGTTTCGAAATTGACCTAGAATCATCAGATGAACATCTGCCCCTTTCATAAAAACCCCTGAAAAAATTTACCCTAGAGAGGTCCAAACAAAAATTTACGCCGGACGACGACGGACGGGCGACGGAGCTGCACAATCACAAAAGTCACACTGTCCTTGTGACAGTGAGCTAAAAAATTACTTTAACAAATATTCAAAAGAAAAAAAATTTTTCTAAGTCCAAAAGGGCAAAAATTATTGCAAAAAACAGGTGGAGTTATTTGCTTGCTTTTCAGGTCGCTTATGATGGTGAAAAACGTGAAATTTAAAAACAAAACTTTGAGGTTTAAGGAAAAAATTGACCTAAACATAAAAATTAAACCCAAAAATCTGTATTTTCTAATCCAAGGGGGCCCTCTCTTTAAAAGCAGGATGGAGTTATGTTTCTTGCTGTACAGGGGCCCCTTTGTGGTGAAAAACTGTTGCAAGTTTTTTTAAACAAAAGCTTTGATAGTTTAGGTAAAAGTTTACCAAACTAAAATTTAAACCGAAACTGTTTTCTAAGTCCAAAAGGGGGAAAAATTCTTGCAAAAAACAAGATGGAGTTATGTTTCTTGATGTACAGGGTCTGCTTATGATGGTGAACAAGTATTCCAAGTTTCAAAGCAATAGCTTTGATAGTTTAGGATAAAAGTTGACATAAACATACAACTTAACCAAGAAATCTGATATTTTCTAAGTACAAAAGGGGCCATAAATCTTGCAAAATGCAAGATGGAGTTATGTTTCTTGCTATACAGGGTCAGCTTATGATGGTGAACAAGTATTCCAAGTTTCAAAGCAATAGCTTTGATAGTTTAGGAGAAAAGCTGACCTAAACATAAAACTTAACCAAGCAACGCCGACGCAGACGCCGACGCCGACGCCGACAACCGCTCAAGTGATGACAATAACTCATCATTTTTTTTTCAAAAAATCAGATGAGCTAAAAATGATTTCGCGGACGTCAGAACTGCTGTACAAAATATTGTAAAAAGATCGCCATTAACTACGAGTTTGGTATTATTTTCGAAAAAAATAATAAATAAATAAATTAAATGTATAAATCTGAAAAGTTGGTGCAAAAATCGGGCATTATAAAAGTACGAGAATTAAAACATTAATGAAAATTTTCACGCCATTTTGATTGTGCACCTATTAAATTTACGAATTTTGGACATGTAATTTTCGGATAAAAATTTAAAGGCGACTTTTTCATAGCTAAGTTTATACTTTATTTAGAAATTCATGAAAATGATAATGCAAGAATCAATTTCCTTCAAAAATTACTGTTTATAAGTTACAGCTAGACCCACAGAAAGTGGATATATATAGGCAAGAAACTGAATGCTATGCCGATTCTTCTTAAATTTCTCAACTTCTCCCTAAATTCTGTGGAGGGAGAAGTCACTTCTCCCTAAAATATTGACCTAGGCTGATCCCTGATGGTGACACAAGTTTTGTGCAAGTTTTATTAACCCTTAGCCTGCTGCAGGCGAATTTAACAGCCTTTGCAAACAGCTTGGAACCAGATCAGACGCCGATTAAATCGGCGTCTGATCAGGTTCCAAGCTGTTTGCTACTCTGACAATATTTCTTCCAATTTTGGAGCAAATTGAATGAACTTTACAATTTTAGCAGACGACATTTCCAGCAGACGACAATTTATCTAGCATGCTAAAGGTTAAATTCAAATCATAAATGAAGCTGCTATTGTGCAGACAAAGTCAAAATAGCTAATTCTGGCCCTTTCAGGGGCCATAACTCTGAAACCCATAAAGGGGTCTGGCTAGTTCAAGAAAGGAACCAAGATCTTATGGTGACACAAGTTTTGTGCAAGTTTGGTTAAAATCAAATCATAAATGAAGCTGCTATTGTGCAGACAAGGTCAAAATAGCTATTTTTGGCCCTTTCAGGGGCCATAACTCTGGAACCCATAATGGGATCTGACCAGTTCAAGAAAGGAACCGACATCTTATGGTGATACAAGTTGTGTGCAAGTTTGGTTAAAATAAAATCAATAATGAAACCACTATCGTGCAGACAAGAAATTGTTGACGAACGCACGGACGCACAGACGACGGACGAAGGGTGATCACAAAAGCTCACCTGGTCACTATGTGACAGGTGAGCTAATAAAAACGTTACAATATAAGCTATTTATAGTAACAACAAAGGGAAGTTATTCTAGGTTCTTGCGCATGACACTCCGTCTCATGATGGTGAACAATTGTGCCAAGTTACATCAAAATCCCTCTATGCATGAAAAAGAAATGCTCCGGACAAAGTCATTCTTGTATCTGACCTTTGACCTCTAAGTGTGACCTTGACCTTAGCCCTAGGGACCTGGTTCTTGTGCATGACACTTCGTCTCATAATGGTGAACATTCATGCCAAGTTACATCAAAATCCCACCATGCATTAAGAAGAAATGATCCGGACAATCTCATTCTTCAATTTGACCTTTGACCTCCAACTGTGACCTTGACCTTTGAGATAGGAACATGGGGTTGGCGCATGACACTCCTTCTCATTGAGGTTAACATTTCCCAAACAAAAACAAGATTGCTCCATGCATGTCAAAGTTATGGTCTTGACCAAATCAGACGGATGCACAGACGGACGCACGCACAAACACCGAAGCGCCAAAAGTGGCGACTAAGTCGAGCTCACCGCAAGCGGGCTCAACAAAAATCCCAGAGGGTTTTGTCTGGGACAGGCTTAGTGCTACATGCCTATGTATTAAGACTGCATAAAAGTGGCTTTTATTTAGTTTAAACAAGTTTCATTCATCTTAAATTACTCAGTATTACCTTTTATAATTCTATAATTAATACATATGATAAATAAAAGGGACCATTCAGCTGATTTTTTTTTAAATCGGATAAGAAACCACATGTCTTTGAAGTCAGATGATATCATCTCAAAGCTGTTCTTTGGCGGAACTTTAACCTTTTTTAATCAAGCAAAAAATACCTGCTCCTGTGGCTTCCTGCAGTTTCACTTCTTGCTGGACTTCTGGAACCTGATCTTGATCTATGTGATGCTGGACTTCCAGATCTACTGCGGACAGGGCTACCAGATCTACTTCGAGCTGGACTCACTGATCTACTGTGAGCTGGACTACCAGACCTGTGACTACCTGCCGGGCTAGCCGAGCCTTCTCTGCTGTGAGCAGGACTTCCTGATCTACTACGAGCACTGTGTGCCGGACTGCCTGATCTACTGCGAGCAGGGCTTCCAGCATTACTGTGTGCTGGACTGCCTGATCTACTGTGAGCGCTGTGTGCCGGACTCCCAGATCTACTTCGTGCTGGACTCCTAGATGTATGACTACCAGCTGGGCTAGCTGAGCCTTCTCTACTATGTGATGGACTTCCACCAGCCCCACTATGGGGACTTCTTGGTGAAGCTGATCTACTTCTGTCTGGAGTTGGAGAATGAGATCTCCCACTGTGTGCTGGTGAAGCAGACCCTTCCCTGTGGGGGCTTCCTGATCCTCCACTTCTTGCTGGTGACACAGACCCCTCTCTACCTGGGCTTCCAGATGCGCCACTGTGGGCTGGAGAAACTGACCTTTCTCTGTTTGGACTTTGTGGAGTGCCCGGGCCACCACTATGTGCAGGGGATTCTGAGCCCTCTCTTTCAGGACTTCTAGAGCTCTTACTGTGCGCAGGGGACACAGATCCTTCATGCATAGGGCTGCCTGATGCTCCACTGTGTGCTGGTGACACAGATCCTTCTCTCATTGGACTGCCAGAACCATGACTTCTGGGACTACCTGCCTCACTTCCTGAAGTAATGGAAACATATAAATAAGATGTAAACACTTATATATTACATATGATATGCTACATATATCTACATGTCTATTACATGTATATTTAATGCCAAACAAGAGGGCAAAGATGACCTTAGGTTGATCACCTGAGAAACACACCATAACAGTGTAAGCATGTTTGACCTAATGACCCAGATTTTGACATCACATGATACAGTTTCAATCTTTCCCAGTTTTCAAGGAGATAAACATTCTAACCAAGTTTTATGAGGATTGGAGCAAAAATGTGACCTCTACTGGCTCCAAGAGTGTAAACAAGATTTCTCTTTGATCTGGCCTAGTGACCTAGCTTTTGCCCCAACCTCACCCAAATTTTAAGCTGTCTGAGATTTCATGGAGACAAAATTAATATTCTGACCAATTTTCATTAACATTGGACCGAAAATGTGGCCTCCTTAGTGTAAACAAGCATTTCTTTGATTTGACCTAGTGACCTAGTTTTTGACCCCACATGATCCAGATTAGAACTCGTCCAAGATTTCATTGAGACAAACATTCTGACAAAATTTCCTGAAGATCGGAGCAAAAAAGTTGGCCTCTATAGAGTGTAAACAAGCTTGATTTGACCTTTTTTTAAACCCACATGACCTAGATTCAAAATCATCCAAGACTTCGTGATAACAAACATTTTTCTGACCAAGTTTAATGAAGATAGAATCAAAACACTGGCCTCTAGTGTGTAAATAATCTTGGTGACCTAGTTTTTGGCCCCACGTGACCAAGAACAATTTGATGGAGACAAACATTCTGACCAAGTTTCATGCACATCAGATCAGCAAAAATGCAGCCCCTAATGCACACACCAAGTTTTTCTTTGATTTGACAGTGACCTAGTTTTTGACCCCAGATGACCTATATTCAAACACGATCTAGATTAGATTAAGACAAACAATAAAAAATTTCATGAATATCCAGTGAAAAATACAACCCCTATTGCATAAACAAGGTGACCTAGATTTTGACCCCAGGTGACCCATATTCAAACTTGACCTAGATTTCATCAAGAAGATCATTCTGATCAAATTTCACAAATATCCAGTGAAAAATGCAGCCCCTATTGCATACACACAGTTTTTCTTTGATTTGACCAGGTGACCTATTTTATCAGCCCAGATGACCCATATTTGAATTTGTCTAGATTTCGTCAAGACAAAAATTCTGATCAAATTGCATGAAGATCCAGTATAAAATGCAGCCCTTATTGCATACACAAGCTTTTTCTTTGATTTTTGATAGGCTGACCTAGTTTTTGACCCTACATGACCTAGATTCTAACTTGACCTAGAGGTCATCAAGACAAACATTCTGACAAATTCTCATGAGTTTCAAACTTAAAATGTGGTGAGTGTTAACAAGATGTTCCTTTGATCTGACCTAGTGACCTAGTTTTTGACCCACATGACCCAATTTCTCCATATGAAAACAGAACCAATTTGAAAGTCCAACAAGAGCTGTCTGATGACAGCGCGCTCGACTATTCGAAGAATTGATTGAAGAATGGGGTCAAAATATTTCCACGGATATTCAGACATAAGAAATAAATAGATTAGACAAACAATGTTCCTGTATTACTTTGATTTCGATAAGTCTTGCACTAAATGGCAATATATGGGCCAATTTCAAAGTCCAAAAAGGGCCATAATTCAGTCAAAATAGTTATGTACTCTTGCCTACAGATGGAAATCATAATGATAAACAAGAGCACCGCCTTGCGGGTGCTGACGCTCATCTGATTTTTTTTGTGTAATAGAAATATTGTCCTACCCATGATTTTCTAAGTCTAAAAAGGGCCATCATTCTTGCAAAAAGCAGAATAGAGTTATGTTTCTTGATGTACAGTGTCCACTTATGATGGTGAAAAACTGTTGCAAGTTTTAAAGCAATAGCTTTGATAGTTTATGAGAAAAGTTGACTTAAACATAATACTCAACCAAGAAAATGATTTTCTAAGTCCAAAAGGGGCAATAATTATTGCAGAAAGCAGGATGGAGTTATGTTGCTTGCTGTACAGGGTCAGCTTATGATGGTCAACAAGTGTTGCAAGTTTCAAAGCAATAGCTTAGATAGTTTAAGAGAAAAAGTTGACCTAAACATAAAACTTAACCAAGAAATCTGATATTTTCTAAGTCCAAAAGGGGCCATAAATCTTGCAAAAAATAGGATGGAGTTATGTTTCTTGCTGTACAGGGTCAACTTATGATGGTGAACAAGTGTTGCAAGTTTTAAAGCAATAGCTTTGATAGTTTAGGATAAAAGCTGACCTAAACATAAAACTTAACCAAGAAAACTGATTTTCTAAGTCCAAAAGGGGCAATAAATCTTGCAAAAAGCAAGATAGAGTTATGTTTCTTGATGTACAGGGTCTGCTTATGATGGTGAACAAGTATTCCAAGTTTCAAAGCAAAAGCTTTGATAGTTTAGGAGAAAAGTTGACCTAAACATAAAACTTAACCAAGAAATCTGATATTTTCTAAGTACAAAAGGGGCCATAAATCTTGCAAAAAGCAAGATGGAGTTATGTTTCTTGCTATACAGGGTCAGCTTATGATGGTGAACAAGTATTCCAAGTTTCAAAGCAATAGCTTTGATAGTTTAGGAGATAAGCTGACCTAAACATAAAACTTAACCAGGCAACGCCGACGCCGACGCCGACAACCGCTCAAGTGATGACAATAACTCATCATTATTTTTCAAAAAATCAGATGAGCTAAAAAGTGTTCAAAGTTTAAAAGCCATATGTCAAATAGTTAAAGTTTAAAAGCCATATGTCAAATAGTTTTGACAAAACATGGACTTGTATGAAAACAGAACCAATTTCAAAGTCCAAAAAGGGCCATAATTCAGCCAAAATAGATGACAGAGTTATGTTCTCTTTCTTACAGATAGAGACTATTATACTAAACAAGTGATAAAAGTTTCAAAGCCATATGTCAAACACTTTACAAAAAATATGAACTGGTACGAAAAACTTAACCAAGATTTCTAAGTCAAAAGGGGCCATAATTCAGCCAAAATCCTTGATGGAGTTATGTACTCTTGCCTATACCTGGACATGGTGATGGTAAACAGGTGTTGGAAGTTTCAAAGCTTTATCTCAAAAGACTTTGTCAAAATATGAACTGGTACGAAAAACTTAACCATGATTTCTAAGTCAAAAGGGGCCATAATTCAGCCAAAATCCTTGATGGAGTTATGTGCTCTTGCCTATAACTGGCCATGATGATGGTAAACAAGTGTTGAAAGTTTCAAAGCTTTATCTCAAAAGACTTTGTCAAAATGTGGACTGGTACGAAGAACTTAACCCAAGGAGTAACGACGACGCCGTGGTGAGTAGGATAGCTCTACTTATTCTTCGAATAGTCGAGCTAAAAAGGGCCATAATTCAGCCAAAATAGATGACAGAGTTAATATGTTCTCTTTCCTACAGATAGAGACTATTATACTAAACAAGTGATAAAAGTTTCAAAGCCATATGTCAAACACTTTACAAAAAATATGAACTGGTACGAAAAACTTAACCAAGATTTCTAAGTCAAAAGGGGCCATAATTCAGCCAAAATCCTTGATGGAGTTATGTACTCTTGCCTATACCTGGACATGGTGATGGTAAACAGGTGTTGGAAGTTTCAAAGCTTTATCTCAAAAGACTTTGTCAAAATATGAACTGGTACGAAAAACTTAACCATGATTTCTAAGTCAAAAGGGGCCATAATTCAGCCAAAATCCTTGATGGAGTTATGTGCTCTTGCCTATAACTGGCCATGATGATGGTAAACAAGTGTTGAAAGTTTCAAAGCTTTATCTCAAAAGACTTTGTCAAAATGTGGACTGGTACGAAGAACTTAACCCAAGGAGTAACGACGACGCCGTGGTGAGTAGGATAGCTCTACTTATTCTTCGAATAGTCGAGCTAAAAAGGGCCATAATTCAGCCAAAATAGATGACAGAGTTAATATGTTCTCTTTCCTACAGATAGAGACTATTATACTAAACAAGTGATTAAAGTTTCAAAGCCATATGTCAAACACTTTACAAAAAATATGAACTGGTACGAAAAACTTAACCAAGATTTCTAAGTCAAAAGGGGCCATAATTCAGCCAAAATCCTTGATGGAGTTATGTACTCTTGCCTATAACTGGACATGGTGATGGTAAACAGGTGTTGAAAGTTTCAAAGCTTTATCTCAAGACTTTGTCAAAATATGAACTGGTACAAAATATTAACCCAGATTTCTAAGTCAAAAAGGGCCATAATTCAGCCAAAATCCTTGATGGAGTTATGTGCTCTTGCCTATAACTGGACATGGTGATGGTAAACAAGTGTTGAAAGTTTCAAAGCTTTAGCTTAAAAGACTTTGTCAAAATATGAACTGGTACGAAAAACTTAACCAAGATTTCTAAGTCAAAAGGGGCCACAATTCAGCCAAAATCCTTGATGGAGTTATGTACTCTTGCCTATAACTGGCCATGATGATGGTAAACAAGTGTTGAAAGTTTCAAAGCTTTATCTCAAAAGACTTTGTCAAAATGTGGACTGGTATGAAAAAATTAACCAAGGTGTGACGCCGACGCCGTGGTGAGTAGGATAGCTCAGCCTCTACTTATTCTTCGAATAGTCGAGCTAAAAACCTGTTAAACTGTTCTCAAATTAGGGTTAATCAAAAGCTCTACAGAGTAAATGTTCTTTGTTTCACAAAGGGACGGTAAATAAAATTTACCGTTACCTTTTACCTGTGTAGTGGTTCTCATATCGGGTGGCCTCGGTAGCTCAATTGGTAGAGCGTTGGCATGGTAAGCCGAAGGTCTGAGGTTCGAATCCCGGTCGAGGCTGCACATTTTTCCTGAGACTGTTATATTTGGGGGCTCGTCCGGGATGCTCACCCTTGAAGCCCATGCAGGGCGAAGCAGTTTGGCTGGGGTGTGCAGCTGAATTCGGTTAACAGTCTGCGGCAGACATTGGCCAGGAGTGCCAATGTCTCGCAATAAGAGGGAAGGTGTGTAGCGGTTCTCGTATCGGGTGGCCTCGGTAGCTCAATTGGTAAAACGTTGGCACGGTAAGCCGAAGGTCCGAGGTTAGAATCCTAGTCGAGGCTGCACATTTTTCCTGAGACTGTTACACCTGTACAAGATATTTAGCCGATCACTCTACACAACCGGCATCATGCACACTTGATATAATGTTGAACAAAAAATAAGGAAGACACATTACGAAAAGATAAATCTCACTCTATAATAGCATAATATGATTTCTGTTATTTAAAAAAATCACGTTATAACAGTTAGTCATTAGTAGTAGAAAATTGTAAAACATCATAAGGAGGCAGTAAACAGTTTTCAGCTGTTAGTGTCGAATTGGCCGGGGTGAAATTTACAAATAAGAGGGAATTTACGGAATGAAGTGCATATTTGAACTTGTAAATAATAATAATTGCTAGAATTGAAGTTTCAGTGGCTAGAATTGAGTTTCACTTATTTAAAGAAAATCAGTTGAGTAGCCTTGATCTTGATAGTATGACGTAATGACTTGCAGGAGCGTATACATGCTTCCTCTGAGCTGGCTTAAAGTGGGGTTGGCATTTTAGCAGGGGCCTCAGAAAAAGTGGAATAGTGAAAAAACGGTACGGATGGCCCATATATTTCAGCTTATTTTCAGATTTTACCGTGTTACTGGAGTATGGAACAGTGTAGCAATTGGGGCTATCATTTTCAGGGAATTTTCTGCAGCGATTGAAAAATTGGCAAATTTAGCTTTTTTCGTCATCAGTTTCCGCGACCGGGAGAGCACAAAATTCAGGTCTTGTAAACAGAAAACTAGATATTAGAGATGTATTGCAGATGGTTTGTAACGATAGACATACAGTGATGTTAATGTTGCAATATCTTTATTTCAGGTGTGTGGTTACAGACTTTTGTGTGAGGTTTTGAAAGTTAGGTAGGCGACTCTAGGCCGAGAAGCTCAGAAAACTGTTTACTGCCTCCTTAAGAGCAAATCTTGAAAATTTGTAAGTTCTTCCATGTGCATTTATTTGATGTCTTAGAGGATTTTCAGTATGATTTGTGAAGGAATATGAGTTTTAAAGTTAATTTTGAAGCAAAATGAGAGTTTTTAAGAGCAATAACTAAGGGGAGGTAACCGCGATTCAGACATGAAAGTCAGTTTAATAGTGTTTTCCGAGCCGATATAATGAAAGATATATCTGTTATGACAGCATTTTACTTAGACATATGCCTACTGTGACATTAAAGTCGTCAAATAAGGCATTTACATGCAAATTCATTGATTTCTATTAATTCAGTAAGCTTTTTAACAGCAAAATAGCGGCTCGGACTGCGGAACAGACCTCGGGGGTACTTGCGGCAGTATGTCCTCTGAATCAGTATTTCGTTGTTCGTTTCAGTTTAGAATTTATGTACATATTTCATATAACATAGACTCCAGTCACAGCACACAAAGTTTAGAGAATAGACATCTTTTTCCCTGAAATAGATGGGTTTTGAAAGGTTTGTCTCAAAAGTAACGTTTTTCTCATATTTCATCACTCGTGGAAAGTGATCATTATCAAATTGAGGTCTTAACATGGACTCGTGGTCTGATGCAGTCAGTTCTATGGGTTGAAAGTCATGTACATCATTGCTAAGTAGCACAGTGCAGATAATTATCTTCAAATAGACACCATTTAGTGTCTTGGAATAGACAAATTAGCATGTAGTGGTATATTTTGTGAAACGTTAAGACGGTGACATATGGTGCTCATGCATGTGCTTGTAGCTTCCTGAAGTAGGTCCAGCACAGTACCAGTGACTTAAAATTGCTATAATATTCAGCCAGCTTGGCAGCTGAACATATCTATATACTAAAAACATGGTTGAGACCTCATTTTTGTATGCAACGGGCCTTAAATGAAACTATAATGTTACTAGTTAATTTCGGTACGCGTTCCTGGTAGAATTTTTGCATACATGATGTACTCCAGTTGTCAAAATTTTCAACAGCATATGTTGGATATGTAAGAAATTGGGTTTCTTTTGGTCATAATTGATTAAATTACAAAATAAACAGCAAATGTCATACTATTGGGGTCACTTTTGTCTCCCTTAAGGAGGCAGTAAACAGTTTTCAGCTGTTAGTGTCGAATTGGCCGGGTGAAATTTACAAATAAGAGGGAATTTACGGAATGAAGTGCATATTTGAACTTGTAAATAATAATAATTGCTAGAATTGAAGTTTCAGTGGCTAGAATTGAGTTTCACTTATTTAAAGAAAATCAGTTGAGTAGCCTTGATCTTGATAGTATGACGTAATGACTTGCAGGAGCGTATACATGCTTCCTCTGAGCTGGCTTAAAGTGGGGTTGGCATTTTAGCAGGGGCCTCAGAAAAAGTGGAATAGTGAAAAAACGGTACGGATGGCCCATATATTTCAGCTTATTTTCAGATTTTACCGTGTTACTGGAGTATGGAACAGTGTAGCAATTGGGGCTATCATTTTCAGGGAATTTTCTGCAGCGATTGAAAAATTGGCAAATTTAGCTTTTTTCGTCATCAGTTTCCGCGACCGGGAGAGCACAAAATTCAGGTCTTGTAAACAGAAAACTAGAGTGGGCAGACCAATGCTCGGCGCATACCAACGCTCGGCGTATATCACGTTTCTCTGGGAATTTCTTAATATATATATAAAATATCAGCTCTTATGAGTCCCCTTTCGTTTGTTTACATCACGCGTAATTTTATCCCAGTGCGGTTCATTTCCGGTATGGTCACGTGGTCACAGTAGAGCAGACGATGCAAGGCTAAAAGCCGTTCAGTTTTGTGTTCTACTCTCATTAAAACAGATTTTCTGGTAAAATTGGTATTAAAAAAGTAGCTTGCAGGCCGAATTATGGAGAATAAAAGCATTTTTATTCTTAATTATTCTATTTCTTTATACTTAAATAAACTATAAACCCTTATCATGGCATTTTATACGGACCCATTGTACTGCACTTTTCTGTAGCTTATGCTATCGAAGTAATTGATATACTATGTGGACTAATGACACTTTTGAAAAGATTTCCAAAAATAATGGAAATAAATCATCAGATATCATAATTTATTGATTTCTTCAAGTTAGACTCACAGAATTGTGATAAATTATCTTCAAATGAATTCCTTAAGATAATTGTTGTATATACTGTATTTATTCAATTTATAGATGCAGAATAGAGAGAGGGGTAATTTACGTAACTGTTTATGTACTTTAGAAAATCAGTTAATCAATACAACCTATGTCTTGTGTTAAATATGTCTTATACTTTACTTTAATACATAAATAGTTCAAAATTACAACCTGCAGATTAATATGCCGTACGCCGAGCGTTGGTATACTTCCGTATGAACCGCATAGGTTTTACTGGTACTATTTTTAGCTCCCGCCTATTACGTCACGGTGTGACTAGAAATATGTAAACAATATGGTTGAATACTCAAAGATTGTTCTACAAACTGACGATAAAAAAGTACGGTAAGTTAATATAAAAATCAGTTTTTAAATTTAAAATATGTAGTTTTTACGCCGAGCATTGGTCTGCCCACTCTAGATATTAGAGATGTATTGCAGATGGTTTGTAACGATAGACATACAGTGATGTTAATGTTGCAATATCTTTATTTCAGGTGTGTGGTTACAGACTTTTGTGTGAGGTTTTGAAAGTTAGGTAGGCGACTCTAGGCCGAGAAGCTCAGAAAACTGTTTACTGCCTCCATACCCTCGCTCATTTCAACATCCGCCATCTTGCCAGCGGAACTCAAAGTACATTAAAAAGCGAAAAGGAGTGCTCATTTAGTAAATTCAATATGCAGGTTAGATCACATAAAAAAATGAGAAATGATCCCATCAAAGAGGCATTTTACAAACATTTGTGAGACCACAAGCTGAGTTCGTTTCTGCCGTGTGGGATTCTCACAGCAAAATCAACATCAGTAAGATCGAAGATTCGAAGAGGTGCAAATTTAAGCAGAGCTCTGCCAGATTCGTTACTGGGGACTACGCTTGTAAAGGCAGTGTCATCGCCATACTAGACACGCTCTAAGTCTTAAATAGCAGAGAAATCAGGCTAAGGCAATCAAGTTTTACACAATGTTTATGACCCCGTTGCCATTGACTAAACGTCTTACTTAAATTACACCCACAGGGAGCATCCACCGCGGCCACTCAATGATTTTCATGACAAAATACTGTAGAACAGTCATTCTTCCCTTATTCCATCGTTATAAAGAACCAGCTGTCGAATTGCACCGTTAGAGCACCCACTTTGGCCACGTTCAAGGCTAGCATTGCGGCATCTCTTTCATAATTCAGTGCTGGGTATTTTTAACCTGTTTTTAAATGCTCTTGGGGACACCCTCCTCCCCATCCCCACCGCCACCCCCACCAGTTATCGACCGTGAATATCTTTCTGCTAATTGATCTTAATCTAGTGAAAATCAAATTCAATGAAAACTTAGCATCTGTGTTGAAAATTGCCTTGCGCAGATATATTTGCAACATCATCATAAAGATTGTAACATGATTACTAATAATGCATCACTACATCAAATCCTAGAATAGTATTCCTGATATCATTGATCATGTGATGGTTACAATGGACATACTACATCAAGGAAACAGATACACGGAATTTAGAAAGTGACAGTAAATACTTCCTGTCTTGTATACAATCAAGATATTGTTCGCGTTCGAACTTATGCTTATGACTGGAGACGCGGCGAATTATTTACTTCAGCATACCATGATTGATAAAAAAATACATCAACATTTATGGCAATCTGCTAAAATTGGGTATATTTAGTTATCCTCGTAAAATATTATGAAACTGACTGAAAATCTTAACCGAAAATGCTTTCAGGATACAAGAAAAACGCACTTACTGGCATCCAAAATCTTAAAATATTCTCGGGGGAGGCCCCTCGAACCTCCCTTTAGAGAAGAGGGAAAATCCCCCTCCCGTGCCCTCCCCTCTCTGCGATCCATGGCCGGACCGCTTTTTCGGAGCCGGCGACGACCCGGAGTTACAATCAGAAAAATATACCGTGTATCAGACGATGAGAAAATAAACAGCGAATGTGAAGAATCTTCAGAAGATATTTTTTTTAATTTTGTCTACGTATCAGATTCCTAAATTGCATAAACAAGCATTCAAATCTTATTCCGTCGCTAATGTGTGTGGACGCAGTGGTCGAGAGGGCTAAGACGCTTTCCTACGGAGGTGAAGGCCCCTGGTTCGAATCCTGGGTACTCCCATTGCGGTGTGTCCTTGGGCAAGGACTTTATCACGATTGCCACAGTCGACCCAGCTGTAAATGGGTACCAGCAAATTGCTGGGGGTACGGTATAATTGGTTTTAACTGTTTTTAAAATAGGGTCGCTCAAAAGCTCTACAGAGCTTATGTTAACTGTTACACAAAGCGACGGTAAATAAGATTTACCTTTACCTACCTTTACCTTTACCTAATTAAGGCTCATACTTGCCAGTACTTAGATAAAGGAATTGTTAATTTCAGACGTAACTGCTACAAAAGCAGACCGCGGGCTTAGCGCAAAACGGTTGTAACTTATATGAAATAAAGAAGGAATTACAACCGTTTTGCACTAAGCCCGCGAGACGTGTAAATGTGGTAAATTGCACAAAAAACTCTTGCACTCTTTTTAGCACTCTTTTTAGTCAGTACAAAATTCTGGCGAAATCTAATGATAATAAGGTCTCAGCACATGTTATTTCTATACTTATATATCACTTTCCCAAAGAATCTAATAAATGACAAAAGCATTGCTCCATTCAAACACTTTTGCCGGGGAGAATGCTACATCTTTTACGACAGATTACATTGCCTTGATTTTACTTGGAACAAATACCTAAAAAAGGAAAAAATATTAGCATGCAAAGAAACGTAAACAATGGAATGCAATAAAAAACTACGGAAATCTGAATTCAAAGAGACTGAAATAAATTACATTTGCATATAAATAAAATCATCCAAGAAGGCATTGAAGAGAAAACAACAAATTATGGTAAGCTATGGTAAATGATGGCATCTTACTAAATAAAAACAAAGACAAATAGCAAACAGGGAATGCCACGTACCAAAAACACAGCCTCCCCAAAACGAAACCCACAGCACGCAGACGTTCACACCACAAACACATACACACACACGTACACAAAGTCAACACACGAGGACAGAACAACAAACAAAGGAACACAGTGGAGCACCGCCTTGGAACGGTCAGCACTTGGCAAAAACGTCACTGGGGAGCTTAAGCCGGTTTATGGTGCGCACCCAACCTCACTCTTACCCCCACCATATTCTAAAGACACGGGACAGTGTAAATAGAAGTATTTCCCTCCAGGTGAATCTCTAACATACGTCATGGAAACAAAAAGGCATGGCATGTAAAACACAAAAATGCTCGTGTATAGATATATAAAAAGCAAACCTTAAGAACTAAAAACGTATGTACTCAATGCCTTTACATACGTCAGAGCAACAAGAGAAACACCCTTAAGGGCCTGACGAAACAGGCCAGAAGACAGATATCAAAGCAATTCAGTCCTGGCGGGATTTAAAAACTGCTTATCATAGAGTATTCCCCCTCTTCCGTCAGACACAATCAAAGAGGGAAGCATAGTGTCCAACTGTAAATGGGTTGAACACTAAACATGCGGTATGTCTCAAAACAGTTGGGTCGTAACCTCCTTTAATAAAACGTTATATAATTTTACGAAATACAGTTGGAAAATTACCATGACCCAAGACACTTTTTTACAGCAACGCTTCTCCAACACAAAAGAGACACAAACACAATAAGCCATATCTCTTTTTTTAAAAATGAACATAAAAATACCGCATGTGGAAACGGAAAGTTAAAGATTCTATATAAGTCTATATCCAGTGTGGGCTAAAACTATGAATACATTTTAGTGTGTTAAGGTAGTTGTGCACGTTTAATAAGCCGGAAGAAATGGCGTAACGTCATTTGTCCGTTAAACGTAGAATAAAACCTGGATTCGGCGTACGGAAATGAAAATCATTTTATGAATTTGTGGCAAAAGGTGAGTGAATTTATTACAACGGCAACATTACTATCTTTCTAAAGTTAAAATATTATAGTATAAACATCTGACACGTTAAATAATTCCGAAAAATGTCTTTTAATTAGCTTGAAATGCGCGGATCTCTTTAATTGTGGACAAATATCTCAAAAACAAGCATACGGACCTATACATTTTATTTTACCATTATAGGCCGTATGTTTATTTATGACTGTGAGAAGTTTCATTAAAATCTACATTGTAGAAAAAATTCTATTCGCGTAAATGTTATCAAAATTGTGATTTTCCCATAGACTCCCATTATAAAAAAAAATCGAGCACACGACCCTATCTTTTTTATTTGCCGTATTTTCTAAGTGTATTGTGAAGTTTTGGAGAATCAGGGTTTAATCAAATTCTACATTGTAGATTTTTTTTATCCGAACGTGTAGAACTACTAAAATTGTTCACGACACACGACGACGGACACAAGCCGACACAATAGCTCTAAGTGCTCAAGTGAATTTAAAAGGCGATTTGCACCTCCAAAAAATCTATTGGCTAATATCTGTTATATAAATGAGCAAATTAAGATTATTTTTCAAAATCATATGACACTGTCCCACCCGTCCCCACTGATTAGTATGTAAACTTGAAAGCTTCGCTTTTAAGGGCTTATGTATACATGGTAAGAGACATTTTTTGACGAAGATGCACATGTAGGTAGTGTGAGTATTAGTGTTAGTGGTAATGGTACTGGTGGTGGTAGTGCTACTGTTGGTGTTAGTGTTCATCATCGTCATTGTTATGATGATTGTTATAGTACAAGCAGGAGCAGCAGTAGTATTGGCGGCGGTAGTGGCAGCAGTAGTGGCGGCGGTGGTGGTTGAGGTCGCGATTGCAGCGGCAATGAAGGTGGTGGTGGTGGCAATGGTGGTGACGATGGAAGTGGTGGTGGTAGATGTGGAGGTAGGTTGAGTTAGTAATATTGGCGGTAGCGATGTCAGTGGAAGGGGTAGCGATGATGGTGGTGTTTGTGATAGTGATGGCAATGATGGTGGTGAAGATGATAGCTATTATTCTATTGGTAGTGTTATTGATGGTGGTGGTGGTTGCGGTTGTGTCAGTGGTGACAAAAATTGTGGTGCTGGTGGTTGTTTTGGTAGTGCCGGTCATGATGATAATAGCGGGGATCTTGGTAGTAACGGTGGATGTGTTACAGGGTAAGAAGAAAATTAAAAACTCGGGTAATGGTAGTAGTGGTAGTGATACTTGTAGTGATAGTGGTGGTGGAGGTGGTTTATGAAGAGGTGATGCTTTGTTCTGATGGTGATGGTGATAGTGGTGGTGAAGATTCATAGTGTTGGTGTTATATATAGTGGTTGTGGTATGTTTATGATGGTAATAAACGTAGTATTTGCCGTGGTATTAGTAGAATTTGAAGTAATAGCACAACATCATCATCTTCAGTAATCGCCTTACTCTAGAAGGGTATAGCCGCTAGTAAACTGAAATACTTTACATGCACAACAGTTGTAAGGGATAACTATTTACATCTAAACGTTTCTCTTTGAATACGGTTTAAGAAACTCCTAAAATAATGTCTAGCGTTTTTAGTGTGTTGATGTTTACCAGAAAAATCCTAAAAGCCCTCTATCGTAGACTGATTTTTATGCATGCAGAGGCATGCAGAGGCATGCGGTTCCGTAGGACAACAGTGGCAAGAAAGAAATTGTGCCGATAAGCAGATTTGATGAGGCAGGAGATTTAGTTGATCTGTTGGACGTGGGTTCTAGCAGATATGGAATAATGTCAACAATGCCTATTTTCATACAGCATGGTGACTCTGGACATGCTGCGTCTGTTTTGAAGTGTGTTCCACTGGAGTTCTTGAAGCATATTTAGCCTGACCTTGTTTGGTCATAATAGTTATTTAAAAACCTTGCACCTCTTCGCCAAATCGTCTCCTACAGAATGATTGTGCTGTCGATATAGGGAAACCACACAGTGGACACGTATACTCCGCTGTGGGTTGTAGTTTGTTGCATTGGTATCGGATAGAGTTGAACGAATATTCCTGTGGATTAATGTCATGGTGGAGTTGACTCTTTGATGATGCAGTTTATATAGGTTTTCCAACAGAGCTCGGGTGTGTTGATATTTAGCGCCATCGGTAGGTTTTAGCGGGGTACTGTGAAGTCAAGTTGTTTGTTATATGGATAGCTTCACACTTGTCAAGGTTGAATGAAATAAACTACTCACGTTCATAATCTTTCCAACAATTCTTTAAGTTATCTGGTGATCTCTCTGTAATTCAGGCAGTAATTTGCGAAGAAATGAGCTGCTGATTTTACTCTAGAATTGAAATCGTTGATGAACGTATCCATGGAAGAGAATAATGCCAAAAAATGCCAAGTAATGCAAGTTTTGTCAAACTCAGTCAAACCGAGTCTGCTATTATTCTGCTTGGTTGCATTCTATGCTTCCAAAGGACCTTTATACAGATTTTATTTACTATCACAGCAG
Source organism: Mercenaria mercenaria (assembly GCF_021730395.1). Lineage (NCBI taxonomy): Eukaryota > Metazoa > Mollusca > Bivalvia > Venerida > Veneridae > Mercenaria > Mercenaria mercenaria. Next base: position 58,626,977 of record NC_069372.1, read on the forward strand.
CAATCTTTAAGTTCCGTGTGGCGGCTGTAGAAAGTCTCCCCGTACTTGGATTCACTGTTGTTATATTTTCTGGTCCTTTGGGGTCATAGCGTCCATTCAATAGATGTGTAAAAGAGTTCCGCTTAAGCCGGTACTGGGGGGCGTGAGAGGAGTTGCACATTTCATTACTCTCATGAACAGACTTAATCAAACCGAGTCTGCTATTATTCTGCTTGGTTGCATTCTATGCTTCCAAAGGATCTTTTTACAGATTTTATTGGTATATACTGGGATAATGATAGTCGTAGTAGTAATGGTAAAGCTGTGTCATACAGAAACCAAAATGATAGCGATGAATTAAAATTCACTTTTAGCTCGACTATCTATCTATCTTCGATTACTGCTTAACTTCCCTTTCGGGTATTATTAGCAGATGCGCAGTCAGTGTAAGAAAAAGGTTTTTACAAAAATATTGAGAGTGAGATATTAATGCGAAAAAAGTGAGACTGAAAACAATTAAAAGTGTTAGATATACAGAAAGAATAGTAAAATTAGGTTAAAACACACTTTGCTACAACTATTCGAAGAATATGTAGATCTAGAGCTATTGGACTCACCAGTGCGTCGGCGCCCGCGTCGGCGTCCTGATTTGATTAAGCTTTGTGCGTGTAAACTAATAACTCTGTAAGCACTTGTTGGAATAGATTGAAACTTCTCGCATTTATTTACTGTGATAAATTGATTTACACTGAATAGGTTCCATAACAATAATTTGCTTTTTTACAAAATTATGCACCTTTTTCGACTTAGCATTTTTTTGTTTAGTTTTTATATAACAGCTGATATATCAGTATCCACTTATGGGAATGGAGTGAAACTTCACAAACTTTTTTACTGTGGCGATCTGACATGCAGTGCACAGGTTCCATAACTCTACTTTGAATTTTTACAAAATTATGTACCTTTTTTGACTTTTATATTCATTCACTTGGCAAGACTATAGAATAGTCGAGCGTTGAGCACTGTCCCCCGACAACTCTTGTTGTCACCGTGGTTATGTAATACAATGGTCCTGTGAATAGAACAGTTTTTAAAAAAAAATGGCTTTGAACAGCTGAAATGTACTATAACACGTGGTACTCTTTCGGTTTGTAAAGCTTAGAACCTATTTTACATTGTTTTAATTTGAGTGTACTTCAAAATCCCCTTTATGAAAATTATAAGATGTTCATAATCCCTTTAGCAAAAATGATGGGTCATCAAAGTCCACTGAATGTATGGTCAAAATCCCGTTATTATGTGAAGTAATATGGCACAAAATCATTATTGCGGTATTGAAGATATATAATCTGACTTTATATATTTGAATGAAATCTAGTATATAACTCCTATTTAAGATAAGATTTTTTTTTGGATTTAGATTTATTTAATACTGCCATGTTTCATAAGAACATGTGATATAAAAGAACAAAATACTATAAAATGTGAACATGAAACAACCGGAACACAGAAAATTATACAAAGTAACAGGAGAATGAGTAACAATTACACAGTACTCATAATATTTCCTCCCACATTCCAGAATTCCGGACCAAGGCAATTACCAAAGGTCCAAAGTCCCTGGGAGAATGACTAGCCTTTACAGAAACAAATACAACTTGTCCAATGATAAACAAATTTATGCATCATTAACAAATTTCTAAAGAAGAAAACTAATGATAGAACATTATCAAAATTATTTGCAGGTTGTAATAATTTCTTTACAAAACAATATAATTATACAAGATTTTTTTAAAGTGTTTTGTTTCTACTGTTCATATAAGTTCTTCAAATTTCAATGTGTTAGGATACCTTTAATGATATGGTTTAATAAATTTATTTTTACTGTTTACAAAATGTGTACAATAAAGAGATAGTGAAATATGTCACCGAATTGGTTGATATAAAGAAAGAGCTATAAAAAATAAATGTATTTAATCTTCTTTGATATAAAGCAATGTAAAGACGTAATTATCTACGTTTTTACGTCTTAAAAACTACTTTGCGCTACTATTACTACTTTCCGCTCAATTTTAGTCCGAGATGTTGCGTATTTGCGCTTGTGACTTCCGTATATTCCGGATAGATGTGAAGTTTCTTGTTGACACTCGTAGTTTTTCTATTTAATTCTAACTTTATACCTTTACTTTGGTAACAAATTCACTTCCATTCATTACTTATTGTAATAAAATTCATTCTGACGTTGCTACAATAGCTTTCTAAATGACAGAAAGTAAAGCAGAAAGTTGACAAAGTTCGGAGGTTGGACACACCTTTCCTCAATGACGTTTGGTTGATGAGCACAAGTACTGAGTACGCAAAAAAAGTGATGGAAGATTTAGGTAAATATTTATTCGTATAGTAAACATTACATGTTATTTGGTTTAAAAAATATAGCTCTGGCTACCATAACTTAAGTGGCGCTATTTTTATATTCTGATGGTCGCATCCATTAAGTTATGGCGTATTTGATTACCTAACCGGCAACATCAGCGCACTGACTCTCGTGAGAAACTGATGACGTCGTGTGAAGTTCGTATTTGAAATTCAGGATCAAATTTATTTTTACATCTAATGAATTTAATTGACTTAAAAATGTAAGAATTTTTAACAAAATTCATAAAATCATACCATAGAAGGTTTAAATTTCCAAAATTTCCATAAATGATGATTCTTGGGGTATAACTTGTTTTCAAATAGTATTGCATGGGTCATTTTATGCCAAATCAAAAGAAAAATGGATTAAGGATATATTAAATTAAAAGATGAGTCTGTGGCATTTTGATTTGATGAAATTATAATGTGACAGACTTCTGGCACAATTTCTGGGGTTCGTTTCAGCTTGGAGATCCACAACAGCATATAACATCTCTGAAGCTGAATTATTTTAGCTAAAAATAATGAAGCATCTGGACGGTTTTTGCTTCTGTATATGGCATATACTATATGCAGGTCTAGGATTTTCGATGTTTCTTTTTGACATTCTCATGATTCTGTAAAAAAATTTAGACAGTCCATAAATTCAAAGATTTTTCAGTCTCACTGGCTTGAAAGTATGGTTGAGTGAAAAGGTTTCTTGCCTGTAAGTCAGCTACTTTTCAGTTGATGTCACAATTGAGTCGGGCAAGGACACAACAATAAAATCTGAATAGTATTATTATTATTATTATTATACCAGATTTGTTGAGCGCCCTTTTCATATGTAATATACGTTCAAAGGCGCTTTACAATTAAACATGTGACACATCGCAGATATGTACGAAAATAACAAAACGTGACATATGCAATCACAAAACTGAAACTGAACAATTTGATTAAACGCCTTTTTTATAAATGATATTTTCAATGGCGTTGTACACAATAATAAAAAATAACAACAATATCATAAATGAACAATGATAATATTTACAGCCTTATTGTAACAAACAGCCATGACCGCACCCCCCACCCCTGAGGTCGTTTTACCCCTATTGCCAATACCAGTGCTTTAAACATCTGGTACGCCCAGACGGGCTGCATATAGTGGTTCAACCTCCCGGTAAATGGCGCCATCATGTACTGTTTTAGAAAGAAATACCACACATTTCAAGTGAAACTCAAGTCTTGCGAAAAACACACACATAGAACGTCATAACCCTTAAAATGTGACATGATGAAATAAAAGATGGATTGTCAATTTAGTTAATTACATGATGAATTGTACAGTTAAGAGACCTTCGTCAGCGACAAATGACTTGCTGTAGTTCTGTATTACAAAAATAACAATGACATATTTATTATGAGTAGAAACAGTCACAGTTGGTATCTATGTGTTGTAGAAAATTTTGAAAAGGTGTGTTTTGAGAGCTCTTTTGAATGAATTAAGTGATGAATCTTTTCTGAGATTGTCAGGGAGAGAGTTCCATAGTTTTGCGGCGGCAACCCTGAAACTTCTATCCCCGTAGGTAACCAGTCGACTTTTTTGTGGCACAAGGGTTGTTGCTGCATTTGCTGACCTCAGATTTCTAGTTGGCACGTACACCTCCAGTAAGTCTCTCATATACACCGGCGACTGTCCATGCAAGGCCTTGAATGTTTGAATGAGAATTTTGTATTTGATTCTATCTTGTATTTGAAGCCAATGAAGATCTTTAAGGATTGGTGTTATATGTTCAAAACGGGTTGTTTTCGTAATAAGACGTGCAGCTGTGTTTTGGACATTTTGTAGTTTGCTCGTTGTTGATTTTGGCACGCCGTACAAAAGAGCATTGCAGTAATCTAATCGTGAGGTCACAAGCGAGTTTATCAGGGTTTTTGTGGCTTCAGTTGTCAAATATGGTCGAATATGACCAACGTGTCGTATTTGACCGTAGCATGTTCGAGTCACAGAATTAACATGATGGTCCATGTGCATGTTCGAATCAAGCGTAGCCTTGACTGTTATATCTCTTATTATCAACGGCCTTGACTGTTATATCTCTTATTTGCATGTTGGTTGTGCCAGTCAGTATCCTTATCTGCATGGCAGGCTGTTTCAGTAGCGGTAAGGTATATCATGACTGTAATGTGGATAGCCATGGCCTAGAAATAATCTCAGGTTCTCATCTTTTATTTTCTTTTTTTCTTTTTTGGATTTAACGTGGCACCGACACATGATAGGTCATATGGCGACTTTCTAAGTTTAGCCGACCACAATTTTGGGAGAAAATTTATAAAGCAGCTATAAGCTCGTTTGCTGAAGTATTGCAAAGCTCCAGGTTTAACAGGCAGGTGTAATTGCCCAGTTAATCAATGTAGACACAGGTGTAACATCATAAAATACAGGTAAAGTTCGACTTTGAGGTCAAGGTCACAATGACCTGGAAAAGTTAAACGGTTTCCGGATGATAACTGAGAACGGATGGGCCAAGGATCATAAATTTTGGTACACAGGTGTAACGTCATAAAATACAGGTCAAGTTTGACTTAGAGGCCAGTAGGTCAAGGGTCAAGGTCACAATGTCCTGGAACAGTTAAACGGTTTCAAGATGATAACTTGAGAAGGCTTTGGGTCTAGGATCATGAAAGTTGATAGGGAGGTTATTCATGACCAGCAGATGACCCCTATTGATGTTGAGTCAGTAGGTCAAGGTGACAAGTGACCCGGAACATTTAAACCATTTCTGGACGATAACTTGAGAACGCATGGGCCTAGGATCATGAAAGTTGATAGGAAGGTTGGCCATGACCAGCAGATAACACCTAATGATGTCAAAGGTCATGGTCACAGTGACCTGGAACAGTTCAACCGTTTCTGGATGGTAACTTGAGAATGCTTGGGCCTAGGACCACAAAACTTAATAGGGAGGTTCATCATGACCAGCAGATGACCCTTTTTAATTTTGAGGTTTGACTTTGACATTGGCTTCAGTGGGTTTTTTTCTAGCCAATTTGGGGCTGAAATAGGGCCCCAATCCCAGTGGAAAATAGTATGTTTTTTTCCCAATTTCAAGGCTAAAATTCCCAAAGTTAACTATATATATTTTCTTTTTTCCAACTTTTTCAAACAAGACTAAAACTATAAACATTTGAAACACAGACAGTTTGCTAAATTAATGCATAATGATGCATTTTCTCTCTTAAATGTGACATTTTAACAGAAGATATTAGTTATAACAATTCCCAAGTTAGGCATTTTCCGACGCATTTTTCCCAATTGTAAAGGCCCCGGCCCCATTCCCAAATTGGTGGGAAAAAACACTGGGCTTACTTCTGTGACAAGGCCATATTGTGGTGGTATAATTTGTCAAGCCTGTGACAGCTCTAGATCAAATGACCCGGTACATAAGAATATGCAAAGTATCATTAAATGAGATACACAATTGTAAACTTAAGAGACATGTCTAAATTTCTACCATTTATTTTTTTTTAAATATCCTAATAAATAAAAATTTTATTCAACATTGAAATTACTTAATTTCAAGATTTCCTGTTCGGGAAACTTAACTTCCTGTTCGGGAAGCTTATATAGATTTATATTTAATTGCCTGTCTTTAATTGAGTACGTAAGTTACACAAATAATACTATTAAAAACACTTTTTAACATTGCCCTGCTTGATGATTTCTAGAACAAAATAATATTTCCAGATGCTTGAACACTTACTTCTGACAAATACACATTTATACACATGCAGTTCTTGTTTTAAGTTTTATGTTGCTTAAAATTATACTGGCCTAAAATGATTTTATGCAGTAGCATGCATACTAAAAGCTTTATACAGACCTAAACAAAATCCAGGAAATGATCTCTGGGTAGCCCTCTTTCAAAGTTGTTCAAATGGTTAAGGTTCATTGAACATACATGTACGGGTCTTTTTGGTTAAAAATAGGTTTTCAGCTATCAGACTTTAAAAATCCTTTTCTCTAGAGCTTTGATATTTGGCATGTGATATAAAGGTTTGACTCTCTACCGTTCTTGTCCAAATTATTGCCCTAAGGTAAAAAGAATGGCAACACCCCTGTGTCTGACATGTTCCTACTTTATGCTTTTATATAAGAAACTGAAAAGTTATTTCCTGTGAACAAAACACAGGGTCTGAACACAGAAAATCTTTTGCAGGGCATCCGCTGCCTATCGCATTTGGAGCTAGTGGCTCAGACTTTTACTGAAGTGGCTCAAAAAAATCTCGAGTGGCGAAACATTATGGCTCCATATATATTTTCATTTGATCCGGAAGCGTGGTTCCTGTTTCGCGCGTCTCAGGTATTCTGCCGCGTAGAAAAACCGATAGCAAGTAATTAGCTGATGCGATGATGACAACCAATTTTATTGATCAAGAGCTGCGACCCATTTGATTTAAATGGCTGTTTTCCGTGCTGTTTTCCCGGCGATTTTTCGGTTCTTTTTACGAGATTAACTTAATCAGATAATATTTACGGTAATTGTAACCTATGTATATTTGATAAACAATTTTCCAATAAACAGTGTCGTCTGACATGATGCCACGGACCTGACCAATGAGTCAGTCAACATAACTATGGTCTAAAATATTATTCTGATTTTCTTTTTAAAGGTTTATAAATGAAAACAGACATCTAAATTTTTGATCATGCAACGGAATAATCGGCAACTTGAGTGATAACTATTCACATTGATATGTATTAATTGAGACCTTTTTCGAACACTAATAAAGCCACTTACCGAGAATTTTTTTATGCCCCCAAAGGGAGGCATATTAGTTTTCAACTACAGGTCCGTTCATTCGTTCGTTAGTCACAACGTTAACTTTTTACATGAAGGCACTTTACTCGGAAACCACTGCACCCAGGACCTTCAAACTTCACATGCTGATAGTACTTATTGAGTACACAACCCCTACTGACTTTGGAGTCACCAGGTCAAAGGTCAAGGTCACAGGGGTCAATGTTAACTTTTTGCATGAAGGCACTTTACTCGCAAACCACAGCACCCAGGACCTTCAAACTTCACTTACTGATAGTACTTATTGAGTACACGACCCCTACTGACTTTGGGGTTACCAGGTCAAAGTTCAAGGTCACAGGGGCCAGTGTTAACTTTTTGCATGAAGGCACTTTACTCGCGAAACACTGCACCCAGGACCTTCAAGCTTCACATGCTGATAGTACTTATTGAGTACACGACCCCTACTGACTTTGGGGTCACCAGGTCAAAGGTCAAGGTCACAGGGGCCAATGTTAACTTTTGCATGAAGGCACTTTACTCGCGAACCACTGCACCCAGGACCTTCAAGCTTCACATGCTGATAGTACTTATTGAGTACACGACCCCTACTGACTTTGGGGTTACCAGGTGAAAGTTCAAGGTCACAGGGGCCAGTGTTAACTTTTTGCATGAAGGCACTTTACTCGCGAACCACTGCACCCAGGAACTTCAAACTTCACATGCTAATAGTACTTATTGAGAACACGACCCCTATTGACTTTGGGGTCACAAGGTCAAAGGTCAAGGCCACGAGGTCAAAGGTCAAGGCGCTGTGGGGGCATTTGTCACCATTAGTGACAGCTCTTGTTTTTTTTGTAAATCCTAATTTTCCTGTATTTTCAATTATAATTTAACTTTTAAATCCCAGTATTGAGTATCATCCGACACATTTGGTGACAAAATTGCATTGACATCTTGAAATAAACACAGGCACATGGCGGCTGAAGTTCAAAGGAAAGGTGACGATCGGCATTTGGCCTTTGATGTAGGATGAAAAGAAGCCCCATTTGACAGCTAACTGTTGTGATGTATGTGATGTATTTTGATCTAATTCTACAAGATCTGTACAATTGGTGTATTACCTAATACACTTTTGATTTAATAGGACTGAGATGATTTATGGATTTGCAGTTGAAGTTTCTTTTTCCTTACTTTAAGGAACTAAATCACAATTTGACATGCATATGATACACATACTTCAGCTTGTGTTTAAAAGTGTAGCCTTTCAGTTTTCAAGCCTTAATTTTCACTTAACAGAGACTAAAAAAATAAGCATGAGAAGCTCCACAGCTGGTCAAAGTCACCCTCGTCTACACAGACCTGGATTCAAAGGGGTGGGGGTGGAGGGGTTGGGAGGCCTATGCTCCCCTGCCCCTAGTGGCCCGAGAAGTTACCTTTATTTAACAAAGTTTTTTGACTAAAAAATGCACCAGAACCCACCTTTTTTACACTTGTATTAAAAAAATTCCTTGACCCTCTATCTTCTAGATCTGTACCTACCGCCAAGAAAATATAAAACACAAAAGATATGACATTAAATAGATACAGTTAGTGTAATAAGTGTAATGTTATTTATTTTATATACATATCCCACTTTTCTGCATACAAAATAGACCACGGCTTCAAAAAAAATAGATTGGCTCCAAAGTGGCTCCAAAATTTTGAAAGTGGCTAAACTGGTGGCTCCAACTTTTAAAATCCCAGCGGACGCCCTGCTTTTGCACCAGGCCTTTTGATGGAAACAATTAAAAAACTGATTTTGCTTCCCGAACGTGAAAAAAGTTACGGTACTATATTTAGTAACAAGTTTCCCGTTCGGGAAGTAGGGATAAACCATAAATTGATCCTGAACAGGAAGCTTCCCCTACTGTTTAAAATGTGGCTGCCACAATTTCTGTTCTGAATATAAAATATGTCTGTTTGCTGTTAAATCCTTTTTAGCTCACCTGTCAGAGCCAAAGGCTCATGGTGAGCTTTTGTGACCGCTCAGTTTCCGTCGTGTGTCGTCCGCCGTCCGTCAACAATTTCTAAAAAAATCTTCTTGAAAACCACTGGGCAGTATTACACCAAACTTCACAGGAATGATCCTTGGGTGGCCCCCTTTCAAAATTATTCAAAGAATTGAATTCCACACAGAACTCTGGTTGCCATGGCAACTGAAAGGAAAAACTTAAAAAAAAGTCTTCTTGTCCAAAACCGCAAGGCATAGAGCCTCAATATTTAGCATGTGGCATCATCTAATGGTTCTCTATAAAGATTATTCAAATTATGCCCCTGGGGTGAAAAGAGGCCCCGTCCTGGTGGTCCCAAGTTTTACATAGACTTATGTAGGAAAAAAATTTAAAAATCTTCTTGTCCAAAACTGCAAGGCATAGAGCCTTGATATTTGGCATGTGAAATCATCTAGTGGTCCTCTATGAAAATTATTCAAATTACCATATGCACCTGGGCTGAAAACAGGCCCAACCTGGGGGTCTTAAGTTTTACATAGACTTACATGTATATAGGAAAAAACTATAAAAATCTTCTTGTCTGATAGTTCAAGGCCTAGGCCTTTGATATTTGTTATGTAGCATTGCCTAGGGGTTTTACCAAAACTGTTCAAATTTTGTCCCAGGGATGAAAAGAAGCCCTGCCTTGGGGGTCCCAAGTTTTACATAGACTTCTATAGGAAAAACTTTAAAAATCTTCTTATCTGGAAGTTCAAGGCCTATGCTTTTGATATTTGATGTGTAGCATTGCCTAGTGGTCCTCTACCAAGATTTTTCAAATTATGCCCCTGGGGTGAAAAGAGGCCCCGCCCTGGGTTTCACTTGTTATATGAGTTATATAGAAATAAATTAATGCTTCAAAAATTATCAGATCATATTTCCTAGACTGTTTAATTATAATTACCTGATGACCCGAAGTGAGGGTTTACTTGACTGTGACCTTGACCTATTGATCTACTTTCTTGTTTTTTTAAGATACAGCCTTGAAATTTGAATGACATGTACAGTTTTGCACACCGATCTTAAAACTGACTTTCAGTGACCATGAATGTGACCTACTGACCTACTTTCTAATATTTTAGCGTCAGTGTGCCATTTTAAACATGTGGCTCATATTAATCAGGTGAGCGATTCAGGGTCATCATGACCCTCTTGTTTCTATAATTGTTTTCTCATATATTTGCCAGAGGTTTGAGTACCAGTATATATTAACCTTTAGCCTGCTGGAAGCAAGTGATTCAGCCTTTGCGACCAGTGCAGACCAAGATCAGCCTGCACATCCTTGCAGTCTGATCATGGTCTGCACTGTTTGCTATTCAGTCAGTAAATTTTCAGTAAACACCCCTAGTAATTATAAATGGTACTGCCCAAATTGAATGATGGACCAGTCCATTATAGAAATTTAGCAGCCTAAAGGTTATTAACATAGTAGAAAATATTACTGAATAAGTTCATGTGTAATATTGAAACAAGTGTTTTTCTTACCAAAACATTATGCATGATATCTAAATGGACAACTGCTTCATCTTTTTTAAACATAAAGTTGTAAGCCTTATGGAATTTTAAAGGTTTTGCAGTTTCTTTTTTATTTTCCAGAAGAATCCAAACATTCTTCTATCACATCAGTACAATAAAGGGATAAATTCAATGAATCAGAATTTTGATAAGAGCATATTGCTATGTAGTACAGTAATCCACACTTGAAGACCAATCCTGCCTCCTGAAAATTTTGTTAAGTTCTGCATATTACAGATTTGTCAGAGTTACTAAATCGGTGTTCCTGAAATGTGTCTGACTAGCTGATATGTGGTAAAATTTCATTGTCACATTAATTTTGTGTATGAATAAAACAACTGAAATATTACAATAGACATTGCAGGTCTCTGTCTTGAACTCCTAGCTGTAATACTATAATATTATTATTATGTAAATTGTCTACATTTATGCATGTTTTGTTATCGCAGACTGTTTTTTGCCATGACATGCACACAGTCCAAAAACCATGTGGCCTGGAAATAAGGCTGGTAATGATCATCGCTAATGAAAAATTCAGTTGTCAGACAGTTTTATTCCTAAATTGAACCTTGCATATAGCTTTAGTCGGCATCAGTACAGAAGTGTGGGAGAAATTAACAATGACAGACACACAGTCTTTCATAGCAAACATGTTTATGCACATCATTTGTTCAGTTGTCCTCAAAAGATAATCAGTCTTTATGACAAGTTTATACATAGAATTACATTAATTATCTATACTAGTTTTAATTGATGTGTGTGAGTAGATAAAACTGGTCCATAAATCATTTTCTGTCATGAAAGGTGTAAAGATAAAAAATATACAGAAAGCCTAAGGATATTTTGTTTGTTCCAATATCTTTCCACTAGTAAACACGAGATGGACTTTTTAGCTCAAGGTGAGCTTTTGTGACCGCTCGATGTCCATCATGTGTCGTGTAACTGCTTCTTTCATTAAGTTTGACTTGTTTTTGTTTCTTTGAATTTTAGTAGCAACAAGTTACATGGATATACTACATTGACTTTACAAAAATGTGCGCAAGTCCCATTTTTCATGATAATTGATTTGCAATATTACCTGTTTTGTATGTGATTTTGGAAACCATTGATACATCTGTCGTCTGTAGTGTGTCGTGTATAACCTGGTGTTCGTGAATCATGAATGATGTTTAATCTGGTGTCCATGAATTGTGAGTGACATTGCCATCAGCATGTATAACCTGGTGTTCATGAATCATGAATGATGTTTAATCTGGTGTCCATGAATTGTGAGTGATATTGCCATCAGCATGTATAACCTGGTGTTCATGAATCATGGATGTTTAATCTGGTGTCCTTGAATTGTGAGTGACATTGCCATCTCTGGTGTTCATGAATCTTGAGTGTCACTGTCTGTCACAAGCCTGTAAAATCTGTTGTTCATTGTACATGTTGTATAGTTTGTTGTTCGTGTATCTAGAGTATCATTGCCACCAGCGCTGTCACCAACATGTATAATCACATCATGGAAGATCTGGTGTTCATGAATCATGAATGACATTGTCTCTAACCTGTAAAATCTGATGTTCATGAAATATGAGACAAATAGATTTTCATTTCATTTCATGTCCTTTCAGTTGTTTTTTAAAACCAAATTATGCTAATTTTGTCTGCACATACCATTGAAAAATACATTTTATTCTTTTCACGTGATATTGCTAGATATATATCTATGTTAAAATTCTAATGCACTGAAAAATGTGACAGGCATGTGATCAGATTCTACCCTGGAACTCAATCCATATTACCCCAAATGGATAAAGAATGACCACTATATATAGTATATAATATAATAAAGAGTGACCCCTATAAAGATTATATACATGCTGTTTGGTGTATTAATTTATGGGTAGAATTTCAGGCTTCTATGCATTTAGGTACATTCATTAGTTTATAGAAAAGAAAAGACTACACTGATAGTGAAAAGTTTCTATCATCTAAAACGTTAGTTAAAGATAATCAGTGGTAGAAGAGACTGTATGAAGAATAGAACGATTATAAGATTATGTATCATTGACTTGAATAAATGATCGATTTTTAATTGGTTTTGATTGATTATCAGTAATTTATTGGTGAGAAAGGTCAATATGAGTTTAAACTTGACAGATCTATCCATTTTACATACATTTTTGAATCATTGATTATTATTTGTAGGGGACTATTAAATCAATGTGATTTTTGAGGTCTTTGTTGATGCATGAAATTAATTCCATGCAAATTATATAATTAAGTTGCCAATTTGATGGAATGGTTCAGACCACAGGCACTAAATTTTATGACAGTTAAGTAAGATGGTTTTGCAATTTGGTCATAAATATTCAATATGTTAGCTTAGTTTATTTATTGTCTATATTATCTGGTCAACCCTTCCATAAAAGTGGTTTTTGTTGAAGCATGCAAGACACAGAAGATGCACAAATGCCAGTTCTAAGCCTCCCAGAAGCACCCATAGATAAGGCTCTTATTGAATGTAAGTCATGTTAACCCTTATCTTGATGGGCACGAATGATTCTGTCTTTGCAACCAGTGTAGATCATGATCAGCCTGCACATCCGTGCAGTCTGATCATGATCTGCACTAGTCGCCATTCAGTCAGTATCTTTTTGATAAGCACCCCTTTCAACAGTCAATGGTACTGTCCAGATTGATAGATGGATAAGTTCATTATAGAAATTTAGCAGGGTAAGGGTTAATAGAAGGAGCAGGAAGTCTGAATGTGTGTCTTACCCTGGACTTCTCCCCTTGTGTGTTCTTACAGTTCATATACAGACATAATCAAATGTTATGGATCAGTAGTTCACAGAACAGATGGCACATAGTTTCGCAGAATTTCTACTTGAAATCCTGCCTCCATTAGATTTCTGTGAACAGATGGCTCAAAATATTGCCTGATGTTTGTTGTTTCAAAATCCTGTTCTCCTTCAGAGAACTAGTGATGAGCTGATTAATAAGAAAAATCATGTATAAATGGTACATGACATAATTATAATTTAGATTATTGTTATCAATGAAAGTCTGTATTGTTTTATGAAAAGTGTTCCACTGACAGAATTAAGTTAGTTTTATGAAAAATTATCCAGTCATGATTAAAGCATGGGTCTGTGATTATGTTATTTAAGAAATAATTTATAGCAAAAGAGTGCTTTAACACTATTTATGCACGCTGGGTGGTTATACGTCGGGCGTAATAATTTCACAAGGGTGCATCTCGAGTGAAATTATTTGAACGACGTATTACCACCTGAGCGCATAAGTAGTGTTAAAGCGCGCTTGTGCTATAAATTATTTTGATTCTAATATGCCCTTAATCTCAAACACTAGATAAAATATAGAAGCGCTCTTTCTTGGTCGTCACCGCACGTTAACGTGACATCATTCTAGCGTAAGAGTGTTTTACCAGCTCTAGACAAGCATATAAGAATTCAGTTTTAATTACATGCATGTCTTTTGTGTAAAAAAGTGGATGAAATAGGGAAGCACTAATTAATAAATAATCAGTTAAGTGTTTAAATTAAATGTAACATTGTTCTGTTATATCATTTTGATTCTAAAATGCATTTTATTTAAATAAGTGGATCAAATATGGTAGCTTTCATCCTGTATGCCTGTACTGCGTTCAAGCCTCTCTCGGGGAGGAAGCCGTCTAGCTGGCTTACGGAAGGTCCGTGGTTTTACCTATGTGCCAGCTTGTAATGAAACAATGCACGGAGTGGCACCTGGGATCCTCCTCCACCATCAAAGCTGGAAAGTCGCCATATGACCTATAATTGTGTTGGTGTGACATTAAACCCAACAAAAAAACAAAAAATGTACTGCGTCAAACAATTACAATATGTTGATGTGATGTCAATATGGTGTAATGAAAGTAAACTGTAAACATGGTGTTTTGTATCAGATAGTCCAGTAATTGACAGTTGGGCGAGTTTTGTTCTGTATCTGATTAATCAGCTTATTGCCAAGCCATCAAGTTTTTAAAGAAGCTTAACTCTGTCATGGATTAATAATTTTTTTTAAAAGTTGTAGCAGTTATTTCCCTTGTTTAATCTGCAAAATATATCTGGCATCAGTATTGGATTCAAAGAAGCATTTTGTCTGTGAGTCAGAACTCATCAATTTTAACACATGAAGTACACTCATTTCTGGGGAGTTAATTAACAGGAAATGATAAATTTGTGCAGATATTTATAAAATGTAGAAGTATTTTTCAAAGAGATTGGAAAAAATCTTAACAGTGAAGTAAATGTAATATTCAATGAGACGCTATGTGTGCATGAATGTTGTTCAGCTTTTGTGTGTGTTTTGGAAAACAATTTTAACTCTGTAAGAGACTGGAATGTATACAGGTGAGAGATAATGATATTGTTCCTTTTGTCAGTGCAATGGTATTGAGGAGGAATTTCAGTTGGCATTGACTAATAAGAAGAAAACCAGAAATTGTACAAAAGCATAATTTTCGTAGGTTGAAATACTTATGGTTGAAGAAGTTAGGTGGACACAAAAAAAAGGAAAGACTAAATTTGATTAATAACATTAAATGTATCTATATTTTCAAGGACATGATTAATTAATTTAAAATACCGTGCATATATTTTATTGCATTTTTTTCTATCTTGAAAGAAAGTGTGCTTGAATGTTGTTGCATTTTGTGTGTTTTGGAAAACAGTTTTTGCTTTGTAAGAGCTTGGAATGTATACAGGTAAGAGATAATTATATTGCAGTTGTTGTCAGTGCCTTGTTGTTGAGGAGGAATTTCATTTTTTGCTTCTTTTTAATTGCTGTATAATTGGCTGCATTTCTGTGAAATTCTGGGAGTAGAAAGTTGGCAGCTGATTACAGAGAAACCTGAGGTGGACAAGAAAAAATTATATGAGTTTGGAGAATGTAGGTACTCCCAAGATTTTAATATGCCATGTAGGCCTACATCATTATTACATTGTAATATTGCAAAGACAGTTTGCTTGCAAGTTGTGTAATGTTGCTTTGATTAACTGTCTTTTTTCATGCTTAATATCAAAAGCACAAAGTAAATAAGTAGTGGTCCCTCCATGGCCTAGTGGTTAAGGTCGCTGACTTCAGATCACTTGCCCCTCATCGATGTTGGTTCTAGCCTCACTCGTGGCTTTGAATTCTTTATGTAAGGTAGCCATCCGGCTGGTTTACGGAAGGTCAGTGGTTCTACCCAGGTGCCCGCTCATGGTGAAATAATGCACGGAGGGGCACCTGGGGTCTTCCTCCACCATCAAAGCTAGAAAATGGCCATATGACCTATAAAAAAGTATATAAAGTAAATAAGTATGAAAGATATTAAATAATGAGATAACTGTATTACTATTATTGACCGCAGAATTAGCTCAATAGGGTGAATGCAGATCAACAAATCTTGATCTTAAAATCCCCAGAATGAGTTGTATGTTTAAAAAATAATTTATAGCAAAAGAGTGTTTTAACACTTATTTATGCATGATGGGCGGTTATACGTCGGGCGTAATAATTTCACGTGAAATGATTTGTACGACGTATTACTGCCCGAGTGTTTATAATATAAATAGTGTTAAAATAGGTTTTGGTATAAACTATTTCGATTCTAATATGCCCTTAATCTAAAACAGTAGATAAAATATAGTAGCACTCTTTCTTAGCTGCAACCAAAACATTAACGTTTAACGTGACGTCATTCTAGCGTAAGAGTGTTTTAACAGAGAAAAGCATATTAGAATTTATGTTACAATTTGATAAACAACATTGTGTCTGAAATAATTTGTCTTCCATCTCTGATTCATGTGGAGAAGTTGGCAGTTACTTACAGAGAGCAGGCTAGTACCGGTGCAGAATCGAGGAACACTGGTTAGGTTGATGTCCTGCCTTTTGAAAACTGAAATACCGATTTCAGCTTACTTGGGCACATATTGATCAAGAGTCATTCTTCCTTCCAAATTTTCTTTTTCCGAAAGTCTTGTGCTTGCTCTTCTATACCATAGTTGCAATTGCATTATCTTGTACAAGAAGCAAGTAGACAATGCCTTTAGCCAAGATGCTATGGTTACTTAATGGTATCAGTTTATTCCTTGTACTTTGGTATTTGATTAGTCTTGTATGATGTACATTGTACTTTGTACACTTTCCGTATTTTTAGCATATAGTGACTCAGTCAACAGTCATATTCTACAATATCAGGGCCCACGAGTCAACAAAGCCGAGACAGAAAAGTGAATCCCCCATTACTCCAACCCCTCAAGACATACCAGACACAATTCCTCCACCCCAACAGTTTGGGGACCAGGTGAGTGAAACATTTGTTTGATAAGTAGTGCAGCTTAGGTTTTATTGCAGGTGACACACTGCTTGTTTACAAAACTTAACCACTTATATCCTTTTAGGACAGAACTGATAAAAACGGAGATGCTTATCCCCCCCCTCACACCACACTCAAATATGACAGATATTTAGGTAATATTAACACAAGCCGCGACATGTTACAAGTTGACTCACTGACACCCATTGCTGCTACCTATAGTAATATCAGCTGCACTTTAACACCGTTGGACAATGATACCACGCTTGTTGAAATGATACCATGCTTGTGAAATGATTACCATGCGTCTAGAAGTTACAACTTCTTGCTGCTTAACATGATGTCTATACACTAATTTCATTTGGCAAAGACAGTGCGTGTAAAACGATTGATATTTCAACTGCCCAGGACGTATATAAGCACGTGCCTGTTACCATGCTCACAGAAAAAATACGTAATATTATTAGTATGGTGAGAGTGTGTACCAGGATATCAGATGCTAGGGGTAATCGAGGTATTTTTACTCTGCACATATTGTAGGCGTAGCCGAGACAGTAGTGAAGAGAAAAATAACGACATGTACCCTAGCTTGATATACGCTGGTAACACACGAGCACTACATATTTAAATGTTTTATCGCTGAAGTTTATCATTATAAATTAAATATATTTTCTGTTAACTTGTTATATATTATTTTTCAAATTTGATTCCTCTTTTTAGCTGCCTCGCTGACTGAAACACTAAAACTTCATGTTTTAAGAAAAATATGTTCCACCAGATAATAGTAATCCCACAACAATTTCTGCATTGGTATTGAAATCTTTGTTTCATTGGCCAGACATATTGTAAAACTTGTTGTTTTGTTTGTAAAAAAAAAATCAAAGAAAAAGAAACATTTGAGAAATCTCAGAATTTCATATATTTCATGTATTTCTGAATTTGGCAATAACTATCAAGTTTTTGAAATATTCTAGTTTATTTATTCTTTTACTTTATAAATGTAGGTGTTTGTGACAATTCTTTCTCTGTGAACTGTAAATTGGAGCTAAAATCATCTTTTCTTTGAAAGGAAAAAATTATACTCCCTTGATAGGACCTCAATAGAGAAAAAGTGTTCCAATATATATCGGAACAGTTTTACTGTGCTGATATATATCGGAACACTTTTTTTCTTATGAAACTCCATAGAGATTTCCGTGTTGATATATATCGCAACAGTTTTGTAAGATATCAGCACAGTTTTGTAGTAATAATGTGTGTTACTATGTATAACATGCTGCAAAGATCAAAGGAAAATTGCAGCACTATGCGATAAACGATGTTACCACACAATATGAAAGATGCAATCAGCCACTAAGCAAGTTGAAAGTAAGCATAATGCAAAGTGCAACATTGCACGTCACATTTTGATACCAGGGGGCGCAAGTTTGTGGTTTTCACGAAAGGTAACGGGAATATCCGGCCTATAACGGATTTTAATTAGCTCTTG
Organism: Mercenaria mercenaria; assembly: GCF_021730395.1. Classification (NCBI taxonomy): domain Eukaryota; kingdom Metazoa; phylum Mollusca; class Bivalvia; order Venerida; family Veneridae; genus Mercenaria; species Mercenaria mercenaria. Next base: position 58,645,523 of record NC_069372.1, read on the forward strand.
GCTAAGTGTCAAAACAATCATCACTGACTCAAGTTCATATTCTACATGTTCAAAATGACAGTTTGACACATTATTAGCAATCTGCAAAATTTTGTCCTTAACAGCCACTTTAATTTGTGAAATCTCAGGAATTTCAAACTGTAAGTCTTCCATTTATATAACACGTCACTTGTAAATAAACGCAACATTAAAAATAAATAAAGTTAAGACAAATGGCGATTTGCAAAAAGAGGAAGTAACTATTGTTAGATCTCTATACATATTCGGATATCTTCGATAATCTTTCCGGCAAATAATTATTCAAAGTACGGACAAGGCAGTCTGAAAGACAGCTAAATCCCCCACCACTGCTATGGATAGTGAAAGGGTAAACCTTTGACCTTTAGCTGTGACTTTGACCTTGAACTGACATGGCTGACTCATGAATTCTGCACAACGTCTTGATGAGGTGATTATTTGACCCAAGTTTCATAAAAATCCTCCAAGGGTTAGGAGATACAGAGCTCAAACCTTTGACCTTGAGTTGTGACCTTGACCTTGAGTTGACATGGCTGACTATTGAGTTCTTGATGAGGTGATCATTTGACCCAAGTTTGATGAAAATCCTTTAAGGGGTTTAGGAGATACAGAGTGGACACAAAATGGAAGGCTCAAACCTTTGACCCTAAGGTATGACCTTGAGCCGGCATGGCTGACTCATAAGTTCTGCACATCGTTTTGATGCGGTGATCATTTGACCCAAGTTTTATAAAATTCCTTCAAGAGGTTTAAGAGATATAGAGGGGACACAAAATGGAAGGCTCAAACCTTTGAGTTGTGACCTTGCCCTTGAGCCAGCATGGCTGACTCATGAGTTCTGCACATCGCCTTGATAAGGTGATCATTTGACCAAAGTTTAAAATGAATCCTTCAAGGGAATTAGGAGATACAGAGCAGAAACAAAATGGAAGGCTCAAACCTTTGACCCTCAGTTGTGACCTTGACCTTGAGTCGGCATGGCTGACTCATAAGCTCTGCACATTGCCTTGATAAGGTGATCATTTGACCCAAGTTGATGAAATTCCTTCAAGGGGTTTAGGAGATATAGAGCGGACACAAAATGAAAGGCTCTAACCTTTGACCCTAAGTTGTGACCTTGACCTTGAGCCGGCATGGCTGACTTATGGGTTCTGCACATCATCTTGCTGAGGTGATCATTTGACCCAAGTTTTATCAAATTCCTTCAAGGGGTTTAGGAGATATAGAGCGGACACAAAATGGAAGGCTCAAACCTTTGACCTTGAGTTGTGACCTTGACCTTGGGCGGACAAGGCTGACTCATGGGTTCTGCACATCGTCTTGATGAGATGATCATTTGACCCAAGTTTCATGAAAATCCTTCAAGGGGATTAGGAGATATGGAGCGGACACGAAAGTGTTACGGACAGACGGACGGAAGGACTGACTGAAGGACGGACGGACGGAGACCATTCCTATAACCCCCAACCACTTGTGGCGGGGGATTAAAAAACACGACCACTTGAACATAGCGCCCCCTGTTATCAAAATGTGACATATACTTTTGAAATGACATTATGCTTACTCCTATTTTGCCTAGTGCCTGATTACATTTTCCTTACTGGTTGATCACTTCTTGAATTTTGTTCTTGGATGCACCAGATTAACCAGTAGCATAGCATGTTGAAATATTCCAATACGGTACACGGCACTGTCATTTTGCCAAATGAAATTATGATATAGACATCAGGGTCTAAGCAGCAAAGAAGTTGTAACTTCCAACACGCATGGTATCATTGTCAGAAAGCATGGTATCATTGTCAACAAGCGTAGTATCATTGTCAACAAGCGTGTTAAAGGTGCCAGCATGCATGATTACTATACCAGTAAGCACAATGGGAGTGTCAGTGAGTAAATTGTAACAGTCAGCAGGCATTGTGTAATATTTACCTAAATATCATTCCATACACAAACACACTCCCCACTCCCTCCCTCTCTACCCATTTAAGGCCTCAAGCCTGGTTGATATCACCTGACTCGAATCACTTCTCCGCACAAAAAGTAAAAAAAATGTCAGCTCTAACCTTGTAATTGGGGTCTCCACAGTGAGTGGTAAAGGTTAAAGTCCACTTGAAACCACTTACTCCTCAGCACCCGGGTGTTTCTTGAATAAGGTCATCAAAAGCCATCCAGTTTGTCTGTTCAAGACTGGGTGTTCTACCCAGGTGTGTGCCTATGTCTGTTATAATTTTTTGTGGGGTGTCAGGGTGGTGTTGTGCAGCATTTGAGCTGGAAAGTCTCCGAAAGACCCTAAACTGAGTTGGTATGACTTAAAAACCCAGCAAAATAAAAAAAATGTAAAAAACATGCAATCGTAGAGTAACAAGATAAGCCTGTGTTAATTTGCAAAAACATTCCTTCCTTTGGCTGCCAAGAACAAAACTTGATTATAGAAGAAGTATACTGTTTTTATACTTTAAATTAAAATGAATTATTTCACAGTGGCTGTCAAGGTATAGTGCCAAGTTGAAAATCCTACATAAAACAGGCACCTGTCAGATAACTTAGCAGATAGTTTGGATTCTCTGTGTCTATTTATAGCTCATAGACTGGTAGTACTTTTGCATTCTAGTAGAATGAGTCAGCTGTTTATATACAGGTAGCAATGTTGTCCAACAATATTAACCCTTAGCCTGCTGGCGGCAAGTGACTATGCCTTTGCGACCAGTGCAGACCAAGATCAGCCTGCACATCCGTGCAGTCTGATCATGGTCTGCACTGTTCGCTATTCAGTCAGTAAATTTTCAGTGAACACCCCTTTGAATAATAAATGGTATTGCCCAAATTGAATGATGGACCAGTCCATTTCAGAAATTTAGCAGGGTAAGGGTTAATTACAGATAGTCCTAAGATGTTTTTGCTGTGGAGTCCAAGTGTAAGATTGTTTGGTGTTAAGTTAAAAAATGCAGCACAGTTGAGATAATGGGCATTAGTATTTTTTGATGTTACCTTAAAAAAGTAAGGATGACAATGGCTGCAGCTGCACTAATTAAACTAATCTAATAAATGACATACCACTACCTTAAAATGTGGTGTCATTGACTTCTTTCATTTCATTAAAGTGAATTGTATTTGAAAAATTTATAAAAATTCAGATTGGGGTGGGGGAGATGGGGTATCAGCATGAGTACAGTAAAACTTGTGATTTGGAAAAAAAAAGCACAGCTACCTATTGGTTAGTGCATAAATTCTAAGTTATCCCCATTTCCCATTCCCTAGAATGAATTTGTTTGTTTGATTTTTATTCAACAATACTGTGTCAAGTTAACCTTAAAATCTTGTTCTCAGCAAGTAACTGCCAACTTCTCCACATTGACTCAAAGGATTTAAAAACTCCCACAGAGGACAGATATTCAAGACCTTCTGCTTGTTTGATAGAGGATGGGAGTGGGGAGAGGGGATGATAAAGATTTCTGTGTTATTTTTTTTCTATAAAACATGTGCAGCTACAAGATTACTAGCAAACCTTATCAATTTAATAAATAGTTTTTCAGATTTTCTAAATTTTTGTAGCATTGTTGTAAGTATTGAGGAAAGTAATGCTGATAAATTCTGAAAGTTTTTCCCAGTATGTTACCTATAATATACCTGTAAAAACATGTTTTATGTATTTAGGTGTCAGTCTAGTATCACTTTACCAGCTCCTGGTATCATAAACCCAATGATGGATGGGGTTTTGCATGTATTTTACCACACAAATTCGTAATAAACTACAATAAATTACAGTAGATTTGTCCAGTTTGATCTTGTTACATCAGTTTTGCAGTCAGGGTTGTAATATGGTTTAATGGTAAATATTTGAACAGAAACACTTTTATTGAAGTTTATGGGATCGAGTTTTTCATAATTTTGTAATTTTGCTATAGAAATACACAATGTATTTTTAAATAGGATTGAAGTATAAATTTTGCAGTGATGGGAAAAGAAAAAAACTGTGTTAATAATAAATGTATAACCTCAATTGTTTCTTTTGTGGATAATATAAGTGAGGTATTTGCCATCAAAGGTTAAAATATTGTAGGTGTACAAGGTAGGCTTTTTTGCTTTTTAGTACTATAATTTAAAGTTGATGCCATGCATTTCATGCAGAGTCCCCAACTCTATTAAAAAATATATTTTTTGTCAACCATTAGATATCGGTAGGTCACTGTGGAAAAAAGGATTTGGAAGTTTGTAGGATGAAATGAATATTGATAATTAAAGATGTCCCATTATGAACTTGATTAACATGAAATCAGAATAATATTAATGTACCGCACAAGTATACACAGTTTTAATGTCATTAGAACTCGCAGTTTTTTGTAAAAGTTCCATTGAGAGTGAATATATATCTCATTACATTTAATACATGTAGTATTAGATTTTAAAGCTACTTGCCCACAGATGGGGTGAAATTTTTCAACAAGTTCATTTCCACCAAATTTTGACACTAGATAAAGTGAGTGAAAGTCATAAGTGTTAGATATTGGTAAAAAAGTTGATTTTCTCCATAATTTCAAATCATTCCCTTTTGCACAATATTTTAAGTACATGTAATTTATTGGGATGTTTGCAAATTCACATGTCAGCAAATTTTTATCTTGTGGACACTTTCTCAGCGCCAGCATTTTATGATCTTTGAGAGAGAAAAATTTGCCTGTTACATGTGAACTAGTCATCTTAAAATAAAACTAAATATAGGAAGTTTCACTTGATGAGTCACCAATTTTGAAATTTCTGTTTTCAGCATCAGGTGAGGTAGAAAATCTTTAATAGGTATATTGGTTATTTATATACTTTAACATGGTATATTTAATGCAGAGCATGTATTCCTAAATGTATATGGATGTCATTATAAAGTTGGTAGATCCATAGTAATTTTATGGTTGCTGATTATTGTGTCATTTATCAGCTGGCGACATTCCACAGATTCTTTATGCAGAGTACTTTCAATACATTGTAAGATTAAATAACAAAAGTCCCCTTAAACATTAGCCAGGGAAGATGCTTCTGAATTATGGACCTAATTTAATGAAATAAAGATTTAAGAAAGTTTTACATACAATGTCGGTCTGACATACCAAACTTTAAGTGAGCAGCCTCTGTCTTTCTTGTTTGTTTGTTTGTTTTGGGTTATAACCTTTTTTAATCCCCCGCCACAAGTGGTGGGGGGGTTATAGGAATGGTCTCCGTCCGTCCTTCTGTCGGTCCGTCCTTCCTTAACATTTTGTGTCCGCTCTGTTTCTCCTAAACCCCTTGAAGGATTTTCATGAAACTCGGGTCAAATGATCACCTCATCAAGACGATGTGCAGAACCCATGAATCAGCCATGTCGGTTCAAGGTCAAGGTCACAACTTAAGGTCAAATGTTTGAGCCTTCCATTTCGTGTCCACTCTGTATCTCCTAAACCCATTGAAGGATAATCATGAAACTTGAATCAAATGATCACCTCATCAAGACGATGTGCAGAACTCATTAGTCAGCCATGTCGGCTCAAGGTCAAGGTCACAACTCAAGGTCAAAGGTTTGAGGCTACCATTTCGTGTCTGCTCAGTATCTCTTAAATCTCTTGAAGGATAATTGTGAAACTTGGATTAAATGATCACCTCATCAAGACGATGTGCAGAATTTAAGAGTCAGCCATGTCGGCTCAAGGTCAAGGTCACAACTCAAGGTCAAAGGTTTGAGCCTTCCATTTTGTGTCGCTCTGTATCTCCTAAACCCCTTGAAGGATTTTCATCAAACTTGGGTCAGATGATCACCTCATCAAGACGATGTGCAGAATTGATGAGTCAGCGATGCCGGCTCAAGGTCAAGGTCACAACTTAGAGTGAAAGGTTTGAGCCTTCCACTTTGTGTTCATTCTGTATCTCCTAAATACCTTGAAGGATTTGCATTAAACTTGGGTTAAATGATCACCTCATCAAAAACTCATGAGTCAGCCATGTCAATTCAAGGTCAAGGTCACAATTCAAGGTCAAAGGTTTAAGCTCTGTATCGCCTAAACCCCTTTTAGGATTTTCATGAAACTTGGGTCAAATGATCACCTCATCTAGACGATGTGCAGAATTCATAGGTCAGCCATGTCAGTTCAAGGTCAAGGTCACAGCTCAAGGTCAAAGGTTTACCCTTTCACTATCCATACCAGTGGCGCGGGATTTAGCTGTCTTTCAGACTGCCTTGTTAAAAAATATTTCAGTTATGTAACAGTGGGCAGTTAATTAACCTGAATTCTGTACCAGTACAAACTTGTTTTCTGCAAGTAATTACCAACTTCCACACATGAATCAGAGGTGGAAGACAAATGATTTCAGACACAATGTCTTTTATCAAATTGTCTTGTAGAACACACATCTTGCCCGGGGATCAAATTCACGACTCCACGATCCCTAGATATGTGCTCTCCCTATTGAGCTAAGAGGGCGGGTCTCTGTCTTTCTATAGTAAGTAATAATTGAAATACAATGCTTATCAGACTTTTACAAGGATTTTTCTTTCTGTTATTTTAGATGACAGTAAAGATTTTGAGCATTTTGACTCTTGTCTAGTGGTTTTAAGTTCAAAACCAACTTGGGAAAATTGTTTAAAGCTTTAGGGATTTGGTTCAATAGGTTTAGGGATTTAGTTCCTAAACCATAGGTTTAGGGATTTGGTTCAGCAGGGCTTTAGAGACTGATGCATATAAGCCTCAAATTTTTATGCCCCCGAAGGGAGGCATATTAGTTTTCAACTGTCCGTCCATTCGTTAGTTAGTTAGTTAGTTCGTTTCTCACAACGTTAACTTTTTGCATGAAGGCACTTTACTCGTGAACCACTGCACCCAGGACCTTCAAACTTCACATGCTGATAGTACTTATTGAGTACACCACCCCTACTGACTTTGGGGTCACCAGGTCAAAAGTCAAGGTCACAGGGACCAACGTTAACTTTTTGCATGAAGGCTTTTTACTCGCGAACCACTGTACCCAGGACCTTCAAACTTCACGTGCTGATAGTACTTATTGAGTACATCACCCCTACTGACTTTGGGGCGGCTAGGTCAAAGGTCAAGGTCACAGGGTCCAACGTTAACTTTTTGCATGAAGGCACTTTACTCGCGAACCACTGCATCCAGGACCTTCAAACTTCACTTGCTGATAGTACTTATTGAGTACACCACCCCTACTGACTTTGGGGTCACCAGGTCGAAGGTCAAGGTCACAGGGTCCAACGTTAACTTTTTGCATGAAGGCACTTTACTCGTGAACCACAGCACCCAGGACCTTCAAACTTCACATGCTGATAATACTTATTGAGTACACCACTCCTACTGACTTTGGGGTCACTAGGTCAAAGGTCAAGGCCACAGGGGCCAATGTTAACTTTTTGCATGAAGGCACTTTACTCGCGAACCACTTCACCCAGGACCTTCAAACTTTAAATACTGATAGAATTTTATGAGTAAACCAACCCTACTGACATTGGGGTCACCAGGTAAAAGGTCAAGGTCACAGGGGCCAACGTTAACGTTTTGCATGAAGGCACTTTACATGCGAACCACTTCACCCAGGACCTTCAAACTTCACATGCTGATAGTACTTATTGAGTACACCACCCCTACTGACTTTGGGGTCACCAGGTCAAAGATCAAGGTGCTGCGGGGGGCATTTGTCACCATTAGTGACAGCTCTTGTTCTTCATATTTATTAAGCTTTTGATAGATGATATAGTGTACAACTAAATCTTTCAATTTCGCATGTGATAACAGGTTAAAAGAAGATTGTGATTTTGTGGAGACATGAAATGATGGATTTCAAATTGAAAAATGGGATATCTACAAAATATAGTCGCCTGCAAGAAATTATGATTCTACAGTAAGCTAAATGAAATAAAATCTGACAAATTAAATGTGTCTGTCGCTGAACACAAGGAAAACAGTTGGTTAAATCAATAGATGCGTGATCATGACTTAAGATCAATAGATTTTTGGAACCGCTTTAACAATTGATGTAATATAAATTTATTATGATAATTATGCACATATAATTTATATATTGTACAAGGTAGAAGTATACAATCATAACCTATTGAAAAAAAAAAGAGTATTGTTCATCATTCAGATTTTGTTCATATAAAATGATGCCAAGGGTGGGAACTGGGGTCTTCCCCCACCCTTTGAAGTTGCCATTATGACCTAAACTGTATCATTTTGACCAAAAAAATTTTTTTAAAGACTATACCATGCTGAACACGATTGATTCTGCCTTTGCGACCAGTGTAGATCATGATCAGCCTGCACATCCATGCAGTCTGATCAAGATCTGCACTGTTCGCTATTCAGTCAGTATCTTTTTGGTAAGCACCCCTTTTAATGGTAACTGTCCAAATTGAAAGATTGACAAGTTCATTATAGAAATTTAGCAGGGTAAGGGCTATGAAGGGAAAGGCAACATTGTTCTCTGGTATTCTCAAGCTGTTTTAAGGTATTGGAAGAATTATCAAATTTGAATGTATTTGCTAAATATATCATTCAGCAGTGTGTAAATGTCATATGATATCTTGTGGACATAGCTACTGCTGTACTGGTTGCAGCCATCTTGAAACTAAGCACTTGAAACACTTTAAAAATAGTAGAGTGATATATATTATACATGCAGAATTTGCATAAATTGTACCTATGTAGTTCAAACACTGTTCCATACCTCGTATAGAGATCTCCAAACAGTAAAATCCTGCTTGCCAGGATTCCTAAAGTGGAAATTTAAGATCTCAATTTAAATATGCTGATGAATGTTTCTAGTTTACTAGGGTTATGGATAGAATGAGATGTGACTATTTTCTAGTTTACTGGGGTTATAGATAGATAATAAACTAGGAAATGAAAGTGTGAATCAGGATGTGACCACTTATTCTTATCCATCATCAACATATTGAAAATATAATTTATAATTTCCTTAACCCTTTACTCCATAGATACTCCTTTTAACGCATCTATGCATTACTCCATAGATACTCGTTTTAACGCATCTATGCATTACTCCATAGATACTCCTTTTATCGCATTCTACTACACTGATGGTTTAAATGCAAAATACCAATAAAATATATAGGCAATGAAGCCCACAAAAGCATATTTGTGAAGTTTAAACTGTTAATAAAAGATAAGTTTCAGAAAAACTTGTGGTTATAATTGTAATTTATTGATAATTATCACTTTTAATTCAGATGGCATTTTCTGAAAATCACACTGACTTTATATATATTAGGACAGCTATTGATGGATGGAAAAGTACATAGGTGACCCCAAAACAAGTTATTATTTGCATTCTATCATTCAACTATGGCAAATTATGTAAAAGTGAGACATAAGATTTTGGTGTAATAAAAGGTGTGGTTACCATAACAACCATTAAAAACCATAGGTCACTTGTCAACATTATGGAATTTATGCTAATTGACCTGGACCCCTTGGAAGTGTGTTTATTGTGCACAGCTGTCAAAACAAGGCAATTAGGGTGTTGTTTGCATCATTATTTATGATGTGGATCAACAAATTTTATATAAAGTGTCTTTGATCAGTGCTTCTTATCAAAACATTATGTAATTAATTAATTTTATGATCTATGAAGTTCTGTAAGTTTGGTAGGGGTGTAGATTTTAATGATTAATTAAACGGGTTTGCTTATTTTGAAAATCACTTAATATAGACCTTTCTAGTCTTTCATTTACCTTCAATTAATAAAATTGTGCATTTGTAACAGTAAAAATATTTCTTTTCTGTTGTATCACATGCATAAAACAGCTACATTATAATAATATTCTAAGGTCTTAGGTTTGTAGTTTTCTATTGTGAAAAATATTTATCACAAAATTATGAAAAATATACCATCAGAAAGGAAATTTAATTTTAAAAATAAATTATGTTGGACACTAAATGGTTAAAACAAGTATTCATACACTAATTTTGATCTGAGTAAATAGGTATAAATTCTGCATTTTTCTCCAATAACCTGTATGGAGATAGTGTACAGATAATGCTACTGAGTGTATTGGGTATCAATAATCAATACTATTGTATCTGTATGGAGTAAAGGGTTAAAAAAATGTGCAGTTGCAGATAATGCTCTTTCTATATTACATGTGAATATTGGTAAATATGTGATGCAGCAAAGTTTTAGTGGATTTATTTATATTATAAAATCATTTTATAAAGCCTCGGGAATATTTGATAGGTATTAGTGTATGTATGTAAGAGTAACACTTGAGGTTTTCTTAAGGAATGTGTAATAAATTTATACGTGTGTGTGTTATTAATTAGGTATGTTTACTCATCAATACTGCTGATAATCAATCCATTCTGAAATATTTCTTTGTTTTTGCTATGTTTTAATATGTTAGGCTGGATGTTGAGTTAATGATCCAACAGACATAAAGTAGGTGTGTAGGTTTTTTCCTGTCTCAGCCATTTGTAGATGTGATGATAGTTACCTATCTGAGACTTTATGTTGAGCTTAGCCTAGCTTTCGGTTCCATCTGGGAACCTTCATCAGGGTGGACTGATGTCATGTGACGATAGATGATCATGTGACAGGACCTTTCTATACACCGGAAGGAGGTCATAGCCTGTATTTTCATTCAACGACGATTAAGAACAGATTGAAGAAGGACGACACACTAGCAAAAAGGTCAACACTCTCGGTGGATCAGATTACCACCCTGCTACAGTTTGTACTTCAGTACTACATACTTTGTGTATAAAGGAGAGTTTTTCAAACAAAAGCATGGGGCGGCAGTGGGTTCACCAGTCTAGCCAATAGTTGCAAATCTCTACATGGAAGATTTTGAGCTAAAGGCACTGGCAACATCGGAACCCCCCCCCCCCCCCCCCCCCCCCCCCCCCCCCCCCCCCCCAGAACTGTGGTTTAGATACGTGGATGATACGTTCACAAAGATGAGTGTCCATAATGTTGAAACTTTCACGGAACACATCAATTCCATTTATGAAGACATAAATTCACCATCGAACCGGAGGAAGACGACCACCTCCCCTTCTTGGACACAGACATATACATTAATGATGGTTCAACTCGGGTTAAGATCTACCAAAAATCGACACACACTGACCAATACTTAAACTTTGAGTCCAGTCATCATTTACAACACAAGAGGTCAGTGGTAAGAATATTAATGTACAGAGCAGAAAATGTGGTGAGTGAGGCAGAGGATATTCAGGAGGAGGTTGACCATATGAAGGATGCACTTAGGGCAAACGGTTACAAAGAATGGATGTTTAAGGTACCAAAGAAACGGGATAAGACCAATATTAATGAGAAAAGTGGTGAGAAAAAGAGAAAGATTTCAGTACCAATACCCTATGTGCAAGGTTTGTCTGAGAGATTGCAAAAGGTTTACCAAAAGCATGGAGTGCAGTCTTACCATAACCATATAATACCTTGAAATCCCAGCTAGTACATCTAAAAGATCCTACCCCACCAGAAAAGAAATGTGGGATTATATACAAAATTAAGTGTGAAGGTTGTGACTCAGATTACATAGGAGAAACAGCGAGAAGTCTGTGATTGAGGGTTAAGGAACATATGAATGTGACACACAGCAGACTGACTTCAGTGGGAGAACATTGTAACGCTACTGGGCACAGAGTCTCATGGGACAGTATCCAAGTCATGGGCAGAGAAGACAATAGGGCTCGGCGCAGGATCAGGGAAACCCTGGAGATCATGGAGGGGACCCCGTCGTTGAACGAAAATACAGGCTATGACTTCCCTCTGGTGTATAGAAAGGTCCTGTCACGTGATCATCTATCGTCACATGACATCAGTCCGCCCTGATGAAGGTTACAAGATGGAACTGAAAGCTAGGCTAAGCTCAACATAAAGTCTCAGATAGGTAACTATCATTACTTATAAAGTAGATGGTTCAAATATGGTGAAAAGTAAGAAGAAGAACAGAACATACAGTCTGTCTTATGCTAATGGCCACCTTTCAGAAGTGATCACCAGTGTTGTTAGAGGTCACTTTGAATTTCCCCCTACATTATTTACCTGGAAGTTCTACAAAGTACTGCATTAAATGGACGCATGCTTTATGCTGTCAGCAGCCACTGTTTTTCATTTCTGAAATCATCTCACCCCATTTAATGGTCACTTTACACCTTTTTTCTAGTCCATTCTGGACAGGCTGTCAAGGAAATAACTATACTTCTTTTTCTGTTAATTGTAAAATGCCAGTAGAAACTTCCATCCTGTGAAAAGACATGTCTTAATAAAAACAATATTTGTTTCAAAAATACAGAAATTGACTGTACAGTCGAACTTCGTTTGTTCAAACTCGAATAATTCTAACACCACTCTTCAGTCGACCTCGCCATCAGGTCCTGGCAAAATCTCTGTATAATGTATGTTGTTTGATGGTTCGAACTACCTATAACTGGAACAAAGTGTACCAGCCCAGCGAAGTTCTAGTTTATTTTATTTCATTTTATTTTACCTCTTTACCAAATATAGGTAAGTGGGTTGAGGAATTCAGAAGAACAAAAATGGAACATATTATGTTTTCTCCCTTGACAGGTAGGGATAGTTGAATCAAGATTGAGTGTTGCTGTGAAACAGGTTTGATAACCAACCAGTTTTGGTTAGTACCACAAGAGTTGTTGCCTTTTATTTAGTCAAAATAGTTTTTGGGAAACTGTCTTCTCAATAAGTTTAGTGTTTTTATTAGGTGAACCTTTTGGGAAACTGTCTTCTCAATAAGTTTAGTGTCCAATCATGCAAAATCAAATTAGCTTGAATTTTCATTGGATAATCCATCTTCCATTAATTTTGCAAACAAATTTGCAATATATGCTCTGCTTCATGATGTTTTGGTTATTGTTATGAACATAGTTTATCAAGACTTTTCCTCTGAAACTTCAGGGAAATTTCAGCTAAACTAAACTTGATAGAAATTATTAATACCAACCATAGATTAATTGTTCATGTTGCTTTTATTGTAGAGCTGAATTATGGTTTTAGCAAGAGTTGTCATCCTTTGTTTTTAGCTCACCTGAGCCAAAGGCTCATGGTGAGCTTTTGTGACCGCTCAATGTCCGTCATGTGACGTGCGTCGTGTGTGGTCCGTCCGTCAACATTTTCTAAAAAAATCTTCTTCTTGAAAACCACTGGGCAGAATTACACCAAACTTCACAGGAATGATCTTTGATTGGTCTCCTTTCAAAATTGTTCAAAGAATTTAATTCCATGCAGAACTCTCATTGCCATGGCAACCGAAAGGAAAAACTTAAAAAATCTTCTTGTCCAAAACTGCAAGGCATAGAGACTTGATATTTGGCATGTGACATAATCTTATGGTCCTCTATCAGGATTGTTCAAATTGTGCCCCTGGGGTGAAAAGAGGCCCCGCCTCGGGGGTCATAAGTTTTACACAGACTTGTATAGGAAAAAACTTTAAAAATCTTTTTGTCTAAAACCACAAGACCTAGGCCTTTGATATTTTGTATGTAGCATTGCCCTGTGGTCCTCAACCAAAATTGTTCAAATTATGCCCCTTGGGTGAAAAGAGGCCCTGCCCGGGGGTGGTGTTGGGGGGGGGGGATGGGGGGGGCACGGTGTCTCAAGTTTTACAAAGACTTGTACAGGAAAAACACTTTAAAAATCTTCTTGCCTGAAACTGCAAGGCCTAGGCTTTTGATATTTGGTATGTTGCCTTTCCTAGTGTTTCTCTACCAAAATTTTTCAAATTACAGTTGAATATCGTTACCTCGATATCGGTTAGATGTCCCTGGAGTGAAAAGAGGCCCTGCCCTTGGGGTACCAAGTTTAACAGGATCTCTAACAAGTTTGTTCAAATTATGTCCCTGGGGTGAAAAGAGGCCCTGCTCTGGGGGTCACTTGATATCATTGTGAGTTATATAGGAAAAAATACTTAAAAAATTATCAGATCATATTTCCTAGACTGTTTACTTATAATTACCTAATGACCCCAAGTGATTAGGGATCACTTGACTGTGACCTTGACCTACTGACCTACTTTCTTGTTTTTTAAGATACTGCCTTGAAATTTGGATGACATGTACAGTTTTGCACACCGATCTTAAAACTGACTTTCAGTTACCATGAAACATGTGGCTGATATTACTCAGGTGAGCGATCCAGGGTCATCATGACCGTCTTGTTTATATGTGAGGTGCATCTATTTCTCCTGTATAGCAGACATACAGGATCAGTACCAAGCCATATTTTTCATATTTGGAGGCTTTCTCCTGTTGATTTAGTTTTGATGATATAAGCAGTAATAGGCATGTCTAAAATATATATTTAATAATGTTAAGTAGAAGTGAGGCAGTTTGGAGAGAAATGCACTTGCTTGTAGCAATATAATGAATATTTCTTCTATTTCCAGCCATTATATGAGACACAAAACATTCGGCGAGACTATCAGAAACGAATTTCCAGTTCTTCACAGTCATCACAGGGCTCAACTGAACCTTCTGTAAACCTGTACCAGCAGGCGCAGCCCCAAACACACTATCAACAACAACCTCCCAGCCATCAGTACCCACCCCCTCCAGGTCAGTCGTATCAGCAGCCACCCCCTCCGGCTCAGTCGTACCAGCAGCCGCCCCCTCCTGGTCAGTCGTACCAGCAAAACCAGCCTCAAGGAATGTCGGCAATCAGTAATAATCTGTCAGAGCTAGACCAGCTCTTGTCAGATCTCAACTCGGCTCAATTTATGGCGGAGGTGGATAAGAAACATCCAAGCTCAGGTAACTCTTCCACTCTTCAATTTGAATTTCATACTACAGTCATGGAAGCATATTTCTTTTATAATTTTAGGCAATAGTGTAGATTTAATTGATATGTTTTTAGCTCACCTGTCACATAGTGACAAGGAGAGCTTTTGTGATCGTCCATCGTTCGTCTGTTCGTCCGTCCGCGTGTTTGTCTGTCTTCCATCCATTTACAATTTCTTGTGAACACTATAGAGACCACATTTTGCAACTTGTATTGGCAAAATATCTCGGTTCCTATCGAAAACTGGCCAGATCCCATCATGGGTTCCAGAGTTACGGCCCCTTAAAGGGCCAAAATTTGCTATTTCTGGCTTGTGAATACGATAGAGACCACATTTTGCAGTTGATTTTAATAAAACTTGCACCAACTTGTACTGATATAATATCTTGGTTCCTTTCGAAAACTGGCCAGATCCCATCATGGGTTCCAGAGTTACGGCCCCTTAAAGGGCCAAAATTTGCTATTTTTGGCTTGTGAACACAATAGAGACCACACTCAGTTATTTCACAAAATTTGAAATAATGACATATGTCATTAAGTGTGATGTAATTATTGATTGATAACATACAGGCTACTTGTATGTAGGCCGAAACCATGGTCTGATTTTAAAGTACAATAGTCAAAATGGCAAGTCAAGAATTATGTATTTTGGATTTGCAGGTGCATTTTGATATGCATTATAATTATTTGAATTGCATATTTTACAAGTTTAATTGCATATTTATGCAAATACACAGCTTATCTGTTAGCTAGCCATTCACGAGCAAATAAAGAGGACAGTAAACCTGATAAAAGCATAAACAGTGAAGAGAAGAACTATTTCAACTGAGGCCAACAGAACCACTAGGTGGTGAAGGCCTGATATTGATGAGAAATGATGAAATTGTGAGCTTGTTTAGATTGAAAGTCAACTGATTGTTTGAAAGTAATTCAGGAAAAATGCATATTAAACTCAAAATATTTATTACTATTTTTAGGTAAAATGCCACCTCCGGTAGCACCAAAACCAGGACGTGGCGGTCAGACTGGTGGTGGTGGTGGGACGGTAGACAGTCTTTTAGATCAGCTAGAAAGTTCAGTACCACAAACACCTAATTCACGAGGGGGTGGATACCCAGGGTAATTTATTATGCTTGTAATTTTCATGAACAAAGTTTTACGCATATCCTAGAGCTGCAAGTATTGAACAAAACCAACAAAGAATACTTGCACATTCTTTGAATCAATAACAAAATAGATTCTGATCGAGACTTGACAATTATTTTGCTCTCATAAGTTTTTACCCATTCAGAATAATATTTAGGCTGGAGTTACATGATTGTGTCTTAAGTTACTGTAATTATATTTGTTAGCTTAACTATTCCAAGAATAGGTACATCTGTAGCACTTGCCAATTTTCATTTCTCTATATTCCAAAACGAAAACAAAATGTCTCACAAGCATTGTATGGTTTACTTTATCTCCAAACTGTCTTTGTGCTATGGCAGGACATTGCATATCAATGCTCCTTTCCATTTGATT
This sequence comes from Mercenaria mercenaria, assembly GCF_021730395.1. Lineage (NCBI taxonomy): Eukaryota > Metazoa > Mollusca > Bivalvia > Venerida > Veneridae > Mercenaria > Mercenaria mercenaria. Next base: position 58,661,870 of record NC_069372.1, read on the forward strand.
GAAGTGGAGAGACATTATTGTCCATTTACTAAAAGCAGTGTCCAGTTATATTATATGATGTTACAGTCCATGTCATCTTCTGTTTGGAGACCAGTCTCAAACTCCAGAATCTGATTAGTTTATACTAATTTATTTTAGCCCAATAGTGATGAAAGCTTTAAGCTTATTTGAACCACTGTCGTGTCCGCTTCCTGGAAAAACCAGTACTGGTGTCATAATTATGAGAAGGAATGGTCGTGACTCCAATGGGGCTCGAACCCACGGCCCCTGGGTTAATCGGTTGACACCTTAACCACCAGACCACTTCTCCCCAGCATCTAATTGGATGTTTCTATTCATAATTTTTAGCTCGACTATACGAAGTATAAGGAGAGCTATCCTACTCGCCCCGGCGTCGGTGTCTTTCCGCGTCCCCACCTTGGTTAAAGTTTTGGTGCACTTGCTCTTTTTTCAACTTATCTCTGTAATTACTTAATGGATTTGATTCAAACTTGAAATACTTATTCCTCAGCATCATCCACATTAGCTGACATAAGGGCCATAACTCTGGCACCAATATTTCATGACTTATCCCCCCTTTTCACTAAGATTTTCAGGTTAAAGTTTTGATGCACTTTCACTCTATCTCTGTTATTACTGAATGGATTTGATTCAAACTTAAAATAGTTGTTCAACATCATTACCCACATCATATGACACAAGGTGCATAACTCTGGCACCATTTAATGCCCCCGGCATCTACTGATGCGGGAGGCATATAGTGATCGTCCTGTCCATCCATCCGTCCGTTCGTTCGTTCATCCGTCCGTCCATACGAGGTTAACCAAATGGGACCGTTTCGTCTAGCATCAATACCCCTTACTAGAATGACTTGATACTAATGCAGATGTAACCTGTGACCATTCCTCCTCTTCAGACATCACCTGACCTCAGTTTGACCTTGACCTTGACCTCATTTTGGACTTAGGTTGCTTTATCTGGGCCATCTCTTGGTTAACCAAATGGGCCCGTTTCGTCTAGCATCAATACCGCTTACAAGAATGGATTGATACTAATACAGATGTAAACTGTGACCATTCCTCAACTTCAAACATCACCTGACCTCAGTTTGACCTTGACCTTGACTCATTTTGGACTTAGGTTGCTTTATATGGGCCATCTCTTGGTTAACCAAATGGGCCCGTTTCGTCTAGCATCAATACCGCTTACAAGAATGGATTGATACTAACACAGATTTAACCTGTGACCATTCCTCATCTTCAAACATCACCTGACCTCAGTTTGACATTGACGACTCATTTTGGACTTAGGTTGCTTTATATGGGCCATCTCTTGGTTAACCAAATGGGACCGTTTCGCCTAGCATCAATACGGCTTACAAGAATGAATTGATACTAATACAGATGTAACCTGTGACCATTCCTCATCTTCAAACATTACCTGACCTCAGTTTGACCTTGACCTCATTTTGGACTGAGGTTGCTTTGTATCGACAAGGATGCCACCAGGGGCATCATTTATTGAACGCAGCTCCTTGTTTCATGAATTATTCCCCCTTTTTACTTAGAATTTCAGGTTAAAGTTTTGGTGCACTTTCACTCTACCTCCGTTATTACTGAATGGATTTGATTCAAACTTAAAATAGTTGTTCAGCATCATCACCCACATCATATGACACAAGATGCATAACTCTGGCACAATTTTTCTTGAATTATTCCCCTTTTTACTTAGAATTTCAGGTTAAAGTTTTATGCACTTTCACTCTATCTCTGTTATTACTGAATGGATCTGATTCAAACTTAAACAATTGTTCAACATCATTACCCTTATCATATGACACAAGATGCATAACTCTGGGACCAATTTTTCATGAACTATTTCCCCTTTTTACTTAGAATTTTAGGTTAAAGTTTTGATGCACTTTCACTCTGTCTCTGTTATTACTGAATGGATTTGATTTAAACTTAAAATAGTTGTTCAACATCATCACCCACACCATATGACGCAAGGTGCATAACTCTGGCACCAATTTTTTATTAATTATTCCCCCTTTTTACTTAGAATTTTAGGTTAAAGTTTTGATGCACTTTCACTCTGTCTCTGTTATTACTGAATGGATTTGATTCAAACTTAAAATAGTTGTTCAACATCATCACCTACACTATATGACACAAGCTGCAAAACTCTGGCACCAATATTTAATGAATTATGCCCCTTTTTGCTTAGGATATACTTATATAGTGTTTTGATACATTTTATCTTTACCTCTCTTATTACTTTAATTTTTGACATAGACTCGGGCTATTGTGCAATAAATTCATCCACAATTGGAGTCATTAAACACTCCAGTGACAGCTCTAGTTTCCTCAGATGTGCCCGGTTTCACTATCCAGCATCGAAATAGTCAAGCGTGCTGTCTCCTGTGACAGCTCTTGTTAATTTTACCAATAACAACATAGCATTCTGAGTCCTGTCTTCGACTTCTATAACTTTGGAAGCCAGGAAATGTAAATTCCATAACTGTAGAAGTGTAATTGGTTTCTGCACTATTTTCTAGGCCAGAAAATGAAGTGAACAGCTACCAGTATGACACAAGAGGACAAAATCAAGCCCAGACATATAACTATGCCCATGAACAAGAACATTTACAACCATATAACTACGCTGAACCTAAACAAGCGGTACAGACTCAGAGTGCTGCTACCCAGGAACTTGATGATCTGATGTCTACTCTCTCAGACTTTAAAGTAAGTTGTTTGGAATTTTGTATGTTCTCCAAGGCTGTGTTTGATCTTACACTGAAAAAACAAATACCAAGCAATTAGCATGTTTATTGGCACCTGTACGGTACTAAATATATTTGAATCCAAGTTTTAAACTTAATTGTTTGTTCCACCTTATTCAGAACAGGTTTTTTTTTTGTGAATGTTGGCAAATTTCTGCAACATCCAGATAATAGCTTTACATCAGTCTTAAGAATTCTTCAGACGGTAGTAGGATTTTTGGGAATTTTTAAAATATCTCCGATACTAACAATTTTGTAGCCAAAATTTTTTTTTTAGAAATTTTAAAGACTGGTTATCTGTATATTTGAACCAGGTTTTGTAAGTTTGAACTTATGTATGTACCATTAAATGATTAATGTTATGTGTTTGCCTGTGGCGTAAGATGACAGGAATTTAGCTTAAATATAATGTTTATTTCTTTGCATTTCTTAAATTGTTCCTCTAATTTCTTTTCAGATGAAAGACAAGGCGCCAAGCCAGCAACAAGCCACAGTAAACCCTATGAGACGGTCCCCGTCACCAGGCAGCGAACCTTCCTATGCTAAACCACAGAAAAGTCGAAATCTATCACAGTCTAGCAGTGCTAACAGTAGTTTACAGGTAAATAATGCATCTTTCTATGCCTAATAACAAGAGTGAGTTATTGGTTAGCTTAACAAAGGGAGAGCATTCATTACCTATTCAGAAGGTAGGAGAGATACTACCGTAACTTGTTTAGCAACAATAGCTGCATGTGATGTTTTTTGTTTAAAATACTTTTTGTCTACATTTCTTAATGTGATGGGCAGTGGTCCAGGGGTAAAGTGTTTGACTCTTAAACAGGATATTTGTTGTGAGGCCCTGTGGGAGCAGAATTAGACTGTGGTATCAGACTTATTGCCATTATGCGCTGTCTATGAAGCAATCATCTAGGGGAGCGGTGGTCTAGTGGATAAGATGTCGCCTGCTCAGTCCAGGGGTCATGGGTTCGAGCCCCACTGGGGTCACGACCATGACTTCTCATATGACACCAGTACTGGTTTTTCCAGGAAGCTGACTCGATCGTGGATGGTTCAAATAAGCTTGAAGCTTTCATGACAATCGAGCTAAAACAAATTAGTATAAAACTAATAATCTAGAGACGTTTACAAAAGTAAGAAATTTCTCGTTGATCCATGTTTCATAATAATTACAGTGACTGGGAAAGAAATTTTGTCCATGGGACATTGGCTCGTCACACACAATAAATTATGTGACATTTAAAATTTTTATGTGACATTCAGAAATTTCTATGGGACAATTACGACTTGTAAACTAGGAACTGGCACTGTAGTATGTACACATTTCAGATTAAAGAAGCTCTCAGTAAAAAACAAATATAGTAACTAAAACTGTAGCAGCTTCACAGCTTGTCAATAAAGAAAATTACTGAAAACTGACAAAAAATGAAAGTCTAGAATAAAATATAATGTTAAAACATGTTTTTAAACACTGGAAGCACTTTGAATCTGCACACTGAATACATTCCTTTGTGTAAGATTTACACTATTAAATAGTTTGTTTCATCCTTTTGCATTCAATACAATTTAGACATATGACACAGGGCTCATTAGCACTTAAAACTTTGAGACATTTTTCAATTTTATGTGACTATGGCTCATGTCTCATGGGTTTCCCAGTCACTGAATTATACACATTGATGTTCTTTCTATAAAACACATTTATGACTTACTAGTTTTTTTTTCTTTTTGACAGAGTAGCAGTATCACTGGTAATGCATCGGGTAGTTCAGCTCAAGGTGGTCAGTTAGAGTCCATGCTGGGTGACCTTCAGTCTGACCTGAACAAACAAGGTGTGAGCACCAAAACTAAGGGTCTGTGTGCAGCTTGTAACCAGCCAGTTGTTGGACAGGTAAGAATAGAATATTTTTCTTTGATGTGATGCTAAGCTTTCAGTTTGATATTTTATGTGAAATATAGTAAAATAAATCATTTGAGCCATGCCATGGGAAAACCAACGTAGTGGCTTTGTGACCAGCATGGATCCAGACCAGCCTGCGCATCTGCGCAGTCTGGTCAGGATCCATGCTGTTCGCTTTCAAAGCCTATTGCAATTAGAGAAACTGTAAGCGAACAGCATGGATCCTGACCAGACTGGGCGGATGCGCAGGCTGGTCTGGATCCATGCTGGTCGCAAACGCACTATGTTGGTTTTCTCATGGCACGGCTCAATTTTATTAAAGCCAGGTACCTCAGGTTAGAACAATAGGTAGAACACAAGGTTATATTTCCAGTAATTAAAAGTTTGGTTCCCAGGGGAGATGAGTGTAAACTACTGTCAACTCATTAAATGACATTCTGTGGTTCAAATATCCTTGGTTCTTACCAAAAATAGCCATTTTGTTAGGACTTGACTTATCAATTTCAAAATTTAAAGTTAAAAGTATGTGGGACTATGAAATCCATGATAGATATTTTGCCACAAATAATAATGATTTCACAGTATGGAAATTCTTTTCATTACAGGTGATTACAGCTCTAGGCAAGATATGGCACATTGAGCATTTTAACTGTGCTCAGTGTCACGAAACTCTTGGAACGAAGAATTTCTACGAGCGAGATGGTATGGCATATTGCGAAAGAGACTATCATTCACTGTTTGCTCCTAGATGTGGGTACTGTAACGGACCTATAGTAGATGTAAGTTTTTCTTGTTGGATAGGAAACAGTCACCTAGTTCACTTAGAAGAGAAAAGCACTTATGGTCACAGGTTTTATCCCCTAACCAGTTTGGTGTTCTCCTCGTCATTTGTATTATAAGAATCTTTCACTGGTTGCGGGTAAAGATGGGAATATCTGGCACGAGGGTAACTGTTAAGGCAGTAACGAGGCTCCTGCATGGGCCTGTATTCTTCAGTGTTTAAAGTCCGAAAATTTGATTCCAAATGGCAAATATTCTGTTTGTCATAACTATTTATATAGCACATGTATACTACTGAAATTTTGCAGAGCTCTGTAGCTACAGAATGAATATTTATGCAAAGTTTCATTTCTCTCTGCACTTAACAGTGACAGGAAAAAGAAAATTGAGTACTTCAGAGTCCAAATTTCAGACTTTAAACTTTGTTAGATGTGAATAGAAGTCATTTGCTTTTAGCTTTTGAACTTGTATTGTACCTGCAGAGAAATTAGAATTGTTACCAAATCCAACAATACTAGGAAGGTTGCCAAATAAAATATTCAGACAGACTTGATTACTCTAGGAGTTTACAATTTAGATTTGTCCAGTTATTTACAAATTAGAAACTTTTAAAAATACTTGATTAGTCCAGTTATTTACAAGTTAGAAACTATCAAATACACTTAATTAGTCCAGTAATTAACAAGTTAGAAACATATTGAATATACACAGCTTTGCTTCATGTGTTTTTTTAATGTCAAATGTACTCTCAGTTCTGTATGTGTTCATACTGATGCATTTAACTGTATTTGAAGAAAATATTTTAGGAAACATGAAAGACGAGAGGAAAAATATGCAAAAATATTGTGGAAATAGCAATTTTCAAGAAAAGTCCCAAGTTCACCAAACAGATTTTTGACCTTTGAAATAAAATTTGAGTTGGTCAAGTGATGATGTTCATCGACTACAAATCATTTGCCATTTACATTGTTAAGTTTGGCTCTGCCTTCAACAGTGGAGAAGGAGTGTTGCTATTAAGTGTAACTTAAGTTAAAAACTCAACAACAACAAAAAATTAACAATATGAATAAGAGTGGATATATTTGCTCAAAATTTTATTTAATTACTTAATTTTGTATTCTAATGAAAAGAAATAATTTCATTGTATGTTTATGTATCAGTTATACTATTGGATTAACATAACTTTTCTTATTTCTTAGAAACAAAAAATACAAGTACATACACCTGTACTGTTTACAGCTACCTTTGTTTTGTTTTTTCTGACAGAAATGTGTGACAGCATTGAACAATACCTGGCATCCTGAGCATTTCTTCTGTGCACAGTGTGGGCGGCCATTCGGAGATGAAGGTTTTCATGAAAAAGATGGAAAGGCTTATTGCAGGTAATGCATTTATACATTACATCGCAAGCTCTAGCTTGAGAGGGAAATATTTCTGTTATCTGTCAGTCTGGATAAACAAAGCCTACACAGAAAATACCAGGTCTACATTTAAACTTTACCCTGCTAAATTTCTAGAATGGACAGGTCCATCATTCAATTTGGGCAGTGCTATTTATTATTGAAAGGGGTCTTCACTGAAATGACTGAATAGCAAACAGTGCAGACCATGATCAGACTGCATGGGTGTGCAGGCTGATCTTGGTCTGCACTGGTCGCAAAGGCAAAATCACTTGACGCCAGCAGGCTAAAGATTAAAAGGTTGCAAGTTTGTACCTGGGTAGATTGATATTTAGCATCTAGAGGTATTTGGCCTTCACTTGATATGTATGGATATGGTGCTGGCATAGATTTAAGTACTGATACTGAATGCAGCAGTGATTTTACACCTTAACTTGATAGGCACCTTCGTGGCCAGGTAGTTAAGGTCACTGTTTTTGAATCACTTGCCCCCTACCGCAGTGGGTTCGAAACCTTGCTTTAGATGTAGGATTCTTTCATGTGTTGAAGCCATCCAGCCAGCTTATGGCAGGTTGGTGGTTCTACCCAGGTAGCTTCATGTGCCTGAAGTAATGCTCACATAGGCACCTGGGGTCTAAAGCTGTTCATTGTTCATAATTATATTCTTAAAATATAATCCCAGCAAAGAAAGGGAAGTCCTATTTGTTTTATCTTTTACTGAAATTAAAGCTTCCATGAAATAGCCATCTTTGCCAAAACCACAAGATTTTATGCCAACAAAATTAAATGATTTCCAAGTAAAATTTGAAGCTAAAAGAAAGCACTGTCCGAAAGAAATGAGACATCACAGACACTTTTGAAAAAAAGAATTTAAATCAATATTCTATATTTACTTTGTAGTTATTGTTTTGATAGTCTTTGGAACCCTATCGCATATATATTCAAAACCACTTAGGATGCTTGCACTTTCATGCTTCCATAGAAACATCATTTGAGCCGTGCCATGAGAAAACCAACATAGTGGGTTTGCGACCAGCATGGATCCAGACCAGCCTGCGCATCTGCGCAGTCTGGTCAGGATCCATGCTGTTCGCTTTTAAAGCCTATTGGAATTGGAGAAACTGTTAGCGAACAGCATGGATCCTGACCAGACTGCGCAGATGCACAGGCTGGTCTGGATCTATGCTGGTCACAAAGCCACTATGTTGGTTTTCTCATGGCACGGCTCATTTATTGCCCACTGAACATTTGTAGTCATCATATGAACAGGGTCTGACCAAGTTTCAAGAATATAAATCTTGCCATACAAATGAAAGTGGCCTTGTTGCAAATTGTCCAATTTTGAAATGAGGCATTTCCACTGTTCAGGTTTATTGAAAAGTTTAGCTAGTTTTGAAATTCATGGCTGAGATTACCACAGTTGTTTTAACAGTGAATATACATGAGTCTATCTTTGAGTTAATTCCTCACCACAGACATACAGATAGAAAGTTAAATGAAATGGCAAAAGCATTTCTGATATTAAGGTTATATTTTAGCACACCTGAATATTTGATTATATCCTAAATTAAATTCCATTATAAGCATGAACAAGAAATCAGGGTAGGTTATTACATTGTAAATAAAGTCTTGAGTTGTCTCCCCTTTAATTCCAATTCAGTTCCTTGTATAAGGTAGTATCCAAAGAATATTTCTTCCTTTGTATCAGACTGAAAGTTAATCACTGAAGGGGTAGCTTTATAAATTTCATTTTAATTAAAGGGAAGTAACAAGTACATTATTTACTGTGTGTAAGTGTATTGCATATTGCTTTCACAAACAAGCAAATCAATAGAGAAATGCACTTTCAATGCTTCTTCAAAAGACAAGGGAATGGCCAATTATTTAACTATGAATTTATATGCAGAATGCAGGATCAGAACTGTTCTTGTTTTAGAAAACCATTAGTATAAGTGTCTACAGGTGTATTGATGCTTAAATATGCATATGAGACAAAGTAGTTTGAAGTGTGTAAAATATTATTTTAAGTACCTGCAATTATAACTGTCTCTATCGTGCATAATTTGGCATTGATAGAAAGTCATTATCTTTGTAAATTGCCTAAAGATTGTTGAATCATTAATACATTTGTGCAGACAACAGATGTTGATGTTAAATAAAAAAGAAACTGCTGTTTTGTTTTTCAGAGCGGACTTCTTTGAGATGTTTGCGCCGAAGTGTGGTGGGTGTGGGCGTGCTATAGTTGATAACTATATCTCTGCTCTGAATAGACACTGGCATCCGGAGTGCTTTGCTTGCTGGGTGAGTGTTTTGAACTGTAACACACTATTGCAAACATTTGCTACACTTTGAAGTCACATTTAAAAATTTAAGAATTAATTACTGTGAAATCATTAATACTAATGGGAGAATAATTTTGTAGATTTTATGGTTGAGTTAATCCACAAAATTAAATCCCAATGATTTAGTAAAATTCCTATTAATTTTAAGTTCGAAATATGAATTCCACAAATTCATATTCCCCCAATTTTCGCAAAACAACATTTATTGCCCACCTAACTGCTTAGTTAGTATAATAAACTGTTAAAAAAGGCAGTGTGTAAGTTTCCATGCTAGTTGAATTTCTATGGCAATGCCAGTAGGTTCATACGCGAAAGAATATGTTAAATAAATTTGGGAAAAACTGACAGATGAAAAATGTTGGAGATACTAGATTTATTTGTTTGCAAGGAAATTTGCCATAAGCATAGCTAGGATCAAGGGTACTCTGAGCAAGTTAATGATACAAATTCGTTAAAGATCACATATTATTTAGGTATGCTAGAAGCAGTGAATCAGGCTGTAAAATTGTTCAGTAGCTTTATTGGAACACAGCTGAATGCCAGATGAAATAAACCCAAATTTAATATGTCCAATATGTTATTGATATTTCTACTCTAGAGGTCTAAGCAGAGTTGCATTTCCTTTAATCACATAATTTTCTTTCACACACCACACTTTTAAATGCTAACAAGTATTGCAGTAATCTAATTAGGTGTAAATTCTCACATGTACTCTAGTCCAGTTGGATATGCTGAATGCTTCCAGTGATCTTTGCCTGTACTTTCTGTTTTATTAACAGGTCACATTACATGTACCAGTATATACTATAACTGAGATTATGGTTTTAGGTATAAAAATGCTTCTGAAAGAGTATCAGAACCTGCATTTAATATGTAGTGTTATTTCTAGAGCGACGCAGCGGGGCGCCCCGCCCTGCCCTTTTTAATTGCCGCCACGCTGCCCTTAAAATGTGCCCTCCTGCCTTTGATCTTCTGCTAAATCCCGCCCTTTATCCTGTAGACATGCCTCGCTGATATTTTGATCAGCAAATTACGTCACGGCGAGTGCACACAGGTAACGAGAATCAATGAGGTGTTAAGATTAATTGATAAAGTATTGATTATGACTTTTTTGTGTACTGTCAAAAAAGCACCAATTAATAAATTATCAGTAAGCGGACAGCTGATTACCTAGCACGTAAAAAGCGCCCTGTAAAATTTCTTCATGCAAGCTTAACCATTGATTAGTATAATAAGAATATATCTTTGCAGTCTAATCCTACCTTCATTTTTACTAGAAAATCCACAAATTTTAATGAATTTCGAAAGCAAAAATAAGTTAAAGATATCCGTTCACGATTCTAATTACACCCGATGTCGTATGCAAACAACAACAACAACATGCAAATTTTCAATTATTCCTTCAAAAAAGCTGAATATCACTGTTATTTTTTATGATAAGTATCATCATAATTTGAGGAATTATCTCTGGTTTACCTTAGTGAGTCAAGTAAACTTAACAAAAACCACTTTCACATGTCATTCCGAAAGTGTACCTGTATCCGGATAGTACATTTTGGATACATTTTTTTACAAACTTTTATAGCACTTTTCTGTTAATGAAATATTGATGAAAGACCTAATTAATATGACATAAATTTTGATACATATTAGTTTACAATGTGACCTGAAACTGACCTTTTTATTATGTTGTAACATGATCTTGGCTTCAAGCTTATTAGACACATATAACATATAAAAACCCTCCACTATATCATAATTATCCATATGAATAAGTTGACATCCTTGGTAACATTTTTTGAAAAAAAAAAGCTTCAATGAAAGGTTTGACAAAAAATATAAAGTAATGTTAAACCCTTTGTAAACTCTGTTACTGGTTTTGGGAACATATCTTTTACCACTTTACTCTGTGATTTAAAAGTATGTGCACAATAATCATAAGTGTAATAAATACATAACTATAAACATCTAGAAACGTAACTACTGCTACGGTAACTTTCCAGTTTAAAACGGCACTATGCCCCTTTTTGGCAGCACCCTGCCCCTTTTAGACAGCACCCTGCCCTTTCTGAGCTCTAGAAATAACACTAATATGCATACAAAATTTCCTTAAAACTGGCATTGTTTGCATTTTATTTAACTTGAGGTTGAACAACCTTTTATAGTCTGAGATCGTAAAGCTGTCACAAAATTAGGAGTTAATCTATGCATTTGTATATTTCATCAGGAATGTCATCAGCCATTCGGAGGTAGCAGTTTCTTTGACTACGAAGGTCTGCCTTACTGCGAGACACATTACCATCTCAAGCGTGGTTCTCTGTGTGCCGGATGCCAGAAACCAATAGCTGGGCGATGTATTACTGCCATGTATAAAAAGTTCCATCCGGAGCATTTTGTGTGTGCGTTCTGCTTGAAGCAGTTGAATAAAGGAACATTTAAAGAACAGAATGATAGGCCATATTGTCATCCATGTTTTGTTAAATTGTTTGGGTAAAAAGGATTTTAGTTCAAACAGCACTATTTCATCTTTTTCATGATTTTGTTATTAGAACTCTTTAGTGTACCGGTAATCATGATTTCATGTATTTCTGCACATCTTTATTCAGGTTTAGGGTCATTACTCATTACTAAGAGTTTGAATTCTTATGTAAGTGCATTTTGAAATAGCTTTTGCAAGCAAGACTTCAGTCTGTTTTTGTGTGTCTATTTTATATGGTGAACAAGATGAGAGACTCCTTTGAAAATTGTTTCTTCTCAAGGAAACCCTGTTTAATAGGAATATTGACATGGATTTTGAATATAAAGTATATGAGATTCTTCTTAAAGAGTCTCACCTTTTAGATTTGTGTCAGATTTTCAAAATTTAGAAAAATCCCAGTTACTTTCATTATTGTAGATATAAATTAAAAACAGAGTGTTTCCGTAAGTTTTTATGCAGTGTCTGTTCAAATAAACACTTGTGTCATCTATAAAGTAAAATTTTAATATGAAATAGAAGAAATTTAGATTGTACCCTGAAAATATCAACTTAGGTGACATTGATTTATAATTTTTATATTAAAAGACATTGTGAAGGTTGAAAGGAAAACTGTTGTAACTCGTATTAAGTATAGAATTAGTTAAAGTATGAAGAAGTATTCCATTCAGCCCTTGATTGCTAATTTATAGCAGTAACTTTTTGATACACATCCGGAGTTTGGTCCCCAATATAATGTGCTTGTTTCTGGACATGAATTATTTTACAAGTATCTCACCTAAAATGCATGTTTTATCAGTGGGAGGTAAATGGAAAACAAAAAAAAACTATGGAAGTTCTGTCATAATTTTGTTTTTGATAATTTCAACAGTTCATTGATCAGGCGAAAATTACACTAATGAGCTTTTACATAAAAGAATTCTCGCTGCAGGAGTGGGATGAAAAAGATTTTTTGGAGAGATTTTCTTCCAGATTTCCAAAGGTCAAGTACTGGGTATCATAAATCAAAAATCTGGATTTTCTTGTAATTTAACATTTTAACATTTTGTTTAAATTTCAGTAAAGTCTTGGATACTGGTATACATAATTGCTTTTGAAAAGAACAAGATAAAAGAGATATATACACTGTCATATAAAATGTTCAAAAATGTCTTTGAATTTCAACTACCGGTATTTTTACTTTTTCCACATATTAAATATTGTGAGCTGATGGTGCTGTATGCAACACTGTAACAGGTAAAATTATGTTACATTTGATAAGCATAGAAGTTAAAGATTTTGAAATACTTGTCAGGTACCTAAATGCTGCATCTGATGTGCCCTGTGATCTTGCACTTCAAAAACAGATGTTCTCTTTAGATTCTCTCCCTTGTTTTTTAGATTCTTTCCCTTTTATTTATATGTTTCTTTCCAGTATTTTTTTTTTTTTTTGATAATTATTGGTGCTGTTGCGATTTTGTTTTTAGAATGAGACATGATTAAAGATGAAATATGTTGTTTGATTTAGATAGGTTTAACAAAATGAAAGTTGAAAAGTTTTTTTTTTTGTTTAGATTGATTTAGGAATTGTTGTTTCATTAATTATTTTACAGGTCTGATGGTTTACTTTCTATGTATATATTAAGCATATTGATTTGTATTGTATATTACTTGACCTATTAAAACCATAATGAGAATATTTTTGTATGTAGTTTATAAATAAATTAGTAGCCTTTTATACTGTTTTATGAATTAATTTGTTATTTTGTTGATTTGGGATAAAACAATGAGCTGTGTCTTATTAGCTCATCTGATTTTTTGAAAAAAAAATGATGAGTTATTGTCATCACTTGAGCGGTTGTCGGCGTCGGCATCTGCGTCGGCATTGCCTGGTTAAGTTTTATGTTTAGGTCAGCTTTTCTCCTAAACTATCAAAGCTATTGCTTTGAAACTTGGAATACTTGTTCACCATCATAAGCTGACCCTGTATAGCAAGAAACATAACTCCATCTTTCTTTTTGCAAGATTTATGGCCCCTTTTGTACTTAGAAAATATCAGATTTCTTGGTTAAGTTTTATGTTTAGGTCAACTTTTCTCCTAAACTATCAAAGCTATTGCTTTGAAACTTGGAATACTTGTTCACCATCAGAAGCAGACCCTGTACATCAAGAAACATAACTCCATCTTGCTTTTTGCAAGATTTATGGCCCCTTTTGGACTTAGAAAATCAGTTTTCTTGGTTAAGTTTTATGTTTAGGTCAGCTTTTATCCTAAACTATCAAAGCTATTGCTTTAAGACTTGCAACACTTGTTCACCATCATAAGTTGACCCTTTACAGCAAGAAACATAACTCCATCCTGCTTTTTGCAAGATTTATGGCCCCTTTTGGACTTAGAAAATATCAGATTTCTTGGTTAAGTTTTATGTTTAGGTCAACTTTTTCTCTTAAACTATCAAAGCTATTGCTTTAAAACTTGCAACACTTGTTCACCATCATAAGCTGACCCTGTACAGCAAGCAACATAACTCCATCCTGCTTTTTGCAATAATTATTGCCCCTTTTGGACTTAGAAAATCATTTTCTTGGTTGAGTATTATGTTTAAGTCAACTTTTCTCATAAACTATCAAAGCTATTGCTTTAAAACTTGCAACAGTTTTTCACCATCATAAGTGGACACTAAACATCAAGAAACATAACTCTGTCCTGCTTTTTGCAAGAATGATGGCCCTTTGTAGACTTAGAAAATCATGGTTAGGACAATATTTCTATTACACAAAAAAAATCAGATGAGCGTCAGCACCCGCAAGGCGGTGCTCTTGTATTATAGAGGTCCTCAAGTTACCTAATGAGAGCATTTTCACTTTGAATTGTATTGTGGGCACTATGGTTATTAAAATACAACTGAACCGCATCTTTGATCTTTGATCTATAGTGCAGCCCATGTGCTGCTGCATTGTTCTGTAGTTACTAGTTTTTGAAATACAATGGAGCAAGAGAGAAAAAAAAGTACCAGTTATCTGCATCTTTGGATTTGATTGGATATCTTACTTGTTTTTAATAATCATGTTCTGCCTTACTGGACCATACTAGAACTCAAAGTAAAAATTCACCATAATATTAGAAGTTAAGTGGTTTGAATGAAGAGGTAAATAGAAGTTTTCCATTTATTTTGTGCTACCTTTTTGGTCAATTGTACTTGCAATTTTCAGATTTTTACTAGAATATTACTGTATGTTTATACTTCATGACTATATTTCTAATAATAAATAAAAGGGAGATAATTCGCTTTTGAACATTCTTTGCTATTTTTATGCCAATTTTGAATTTTTGTTGCATATAAACATGATGATATTTTCTCCTAGAAGTGCTGTAGTCTATAGTATATGTGCTGTGATTTTACAATGGAATACTACAACTTCAAGCAGGCTTGCACATTCTGGAAGAAACTAACTTAAATAGTTTACAGGGTTATTATCAAGTAGTCAATGCCTTGGCATGATAAAAATTGGTCAGATGTGCACAGATATAAGGACAAGAGAGTTAAGTCTGAGTGGTAAAGTATCTGTGCATCTGAATGATGAACCATGGTATATCAGACATTTAACCACAAGAAGGTCTTAATTGTTTTCCTAGTAACATGCTTATTAAAATATTTGAAGTTTGTATCGTCTTAGATTATATATTTTCTCACATAGGAATTGAGCCTTATATATTACAGTTGTTCATATATTTCATGTAATACAATATTGGCTGTTGGTTTCATATAGCTTTCAGAGACAAACTTTGTGCTCTATTATTTTGTGGAATGATAGAAGTCAGACTCCAAAAGTATAAAGTTTGGCATTGTGTCTACAAGTAGACATTGTCGTTTATATGACTGAAAAATTGTTGAAAAAAGATGTTAAACTGGAACACCCTGTAATAATTATAGAACCATATTATTTTCTGTATTACTTGTTAAAGCACATGTTTTTCACTGGGTCAAAATTTTGCGATTTTGAAATTTTGACTATGTTCGCGAGGTTCAGTATTCGTAAAATTGTAAAAATGATATCCTACTTGAATTAGCATTATCTAATGGTGAATATTTATGTGAGGATTAATTTTTTGCGAAATGTAGGGCCTCGCGAATGTAACGAAAATTAAACATTTCTGCTTTTACAGTATTGGAAGGTTCATTTATTTTTATTTAAGTAAAATTTAAGCTTGCTTTTCCTGTTTGTTTGTTTTTTTACAGAAGTGTAATAGCCAGCACTAGTCACTATATAGGTCTGTATATGTATATTTTTTTATCACACAGATTATGTAACCACTGAAATCATTCATTAAGTGCCATTTTCTCTTCCTACATCGAACTTGTCTTAGTTCGTTATGTCAGCTGAAACTCATAAAGTGTTAATTCTTAGGATTGTTTGAAATCGGCACACCTTCATACATGTATTTATGTACAGTATTTAGCAGTTTATTAAGTATTGTAATTTGTTTTAGATCTTCATTGTAAAGATAAAACAAATTGTTTCAGCAAGTTCTACACAGTATTCCTACACACACAAAAAAGTGATACAGTGTGTAAATTACAGGGTGTATTGGAAAAAAAGACTTTCTACTACATTAGTATGATATCAAATGTTGTACTCCTTAACCTTTACCCTGCTAAATTTCTATAATGGACTGGTCCATCATTCAGTTTGGGCAATACCATTTATTATTCAAAGGGGTGTTCACTGAAAATATACTGACAGAATAGCGAACAGTGCAGACCATGATCAGACTGCATGGAAGTGCAGGCTGATCTTTGTCTGCACTGGTCGCAAAGGCAGAACCACTTGCCACCAGCAGGCTAAAGGTTAAAAGTCAAGTTATGATTTTTACTGATTCACGACTCTTGATATATTTTATTGCAGTTTCAAAATTTTAGAATTTTATGTACTTTAATGTGCATGCTCCTTTAAGAAAAAGGATGGTAAATTAGTATTACCTTTGACTTACTTTTGAACATTTTCATTCTCACTTTATTGTGCAAATGGCATAATTGATACAGATTTTTTGCTCAGGCATGCTCATCTTTATAGAGCTTTTGTAAAGAGTTATTTCTCTTGCTTTGGGTGGTAGTTGCTAGAAATACTGTCTTTGCCTGTCTGCCATCTTTCTTTACTCTAATATTAGAGGTATTATGAAACTCTCTTTAAAGATTTTTTTTAAAACTTATTTAATATAATTCAATTTTCCCAGTTGCTTCATCATTGTGTAAGAAACATATATCTATTTTATATTTTACTGAAAACAACACTTTTTTTAACTTCATTTATGGCATTATATATTACTGTACCCTACGGTGTAATTTCTTGACACCTTGTTCATATATATCTACTGTTGTTAGCATTATATTGAAAAGTTTATTTGCTACAGTTTTGGATAAAATTTTCAGATGTTGCTTTTATTGTCTTTTGATGACTGAATACTTAATCACAGAGATAGGATGTATGCCGTTTCTAATGTTTTCATTTTGATGATTTGAAATTTGTTTTTATTACATGTTAAAATTATATTCCCAAGAGGAAATGAGGTGCCTGGCCAAATAAATAATATTATCTTATTGCAGAGCAACTGTCTTTAAAAGTAACATTTAAGGTAGTGCATCCATAATGACAGATCAGAAATTTCCATGCGATTAATTATTCTCTGTATCCCACTTTGAAATCCTTCGGTTATAACATATAGTTCTTTTTTCATAACAACCAGAAAATTGCCAAAATTGCAGACAAATATTATGTAATCAAACAGAAAATGCTGTTTGTTACTACAGACCCATTACCTTAATTTGGCTGGCCCACAGTTTGCTTTTGATAATATATTAGTAATATTATTTCAGTTGTATGTGAGAAAAAATATTGATTCCAAATTTTAATTCTTACTCTTTCTAAATTTGTGATAGATGTTTAAAACTTATTGTCACATTAATTTAGTTTTCAATATTTGTTTCTCGGACATTGTGATTAAAAATGGCGATACCGTTAGTTCTTTTCAGAACATTCAACAAACTTCCGATAGGCAGAGTTTTCTCCCTTGAAGGATAATTTATGTAGATATTTATCTTGGTTCTAGGTCTGAAAAATTATGACAGTTTGAAAAATATTTTTTCCTTTGGTATATAAACCAGTTATATGCTAGATCTATTGACATTTATTCTGCTTTCTCATATAAAAAAGCAATAAAATATTCAATAAATATGTTATATAATTATAATGTTCTTTTAGTTTTCTATGCTGTCCATGACATTGCCACACACTTGATACATATTGGTGAAAGACTGTCCATTTGTCTCAGTAGGGACTGGGGTTTCTTATACTACAATGAAGGGATGGAGTATATTTTTCCTGATTTTATACAGTAGAGGCCCAAGTCTTGTGAGCACTGTTCGCTGTTCAGTCAGTAAATTTTCAGTGAACACCCCTTCGAATATTTGCTGGTATTGTCCAAATTGAATGATGGACCAGTTCCTTATAGAAATTTAGCAGGATAAAGGTTAAAAACAAAAGATATACCAGAAATAAGGGGTTCAGTAGCCAGCCACTCAGTAAATTAACCAAGACTGGGGCTGGACTGTACAGTGCTTATGAGGGTATTCCACAGACGAATTGTTCTTTGTAAGATATATTTTGGGTAGTATTGTGTGCATGCATGTTGAATTAGGTAGTTCAAGTTCCTGTTAGGGATATGGTGATGTTGATATAAACGGAATTGGTGATACTTGATTTTGTAAAATACAGCCGGAGAAGACTGGTGACGTCATTGTTCTAGGGTTTGCCAGTTTAGGTTTTTTATCATGCGGGAAACACTGCTTGTGAGTTTACAGTTGTTAGAGACATGACATGCTGCTGATCTGCTAATTATTTCACTATTTCTAGTTTGGGTCTTTTGCCGAGTGTGCCAAACAGTTGAACAATATCAGTGTGGTTATCCTATATGACTTTCCGGGACGGGCACTTGATCGTTGCTATTTTTAGCGTCGTTAATGATATTTTCATTTTTCATCAAGGTAGAGCGTAGAGCGAGTTTCAGACAACAATATTTTATGCATGTACCTTATAGTTTTTTTCAAACATTCAAGTATTTATGTGCAAATTCAAAGGCCATGGTGGTATCGCCCACGTCATTTTAATGAATCTGTATATTGTGGAATTACATTTTTTTTCTAGAGGGTGCCTTTTCATAAATATATAGGAAATACTGAACATTGAAATACTTATTTATTACTTTTTTGTGCATATACATATATTTTGACTAGGAACCTATGTTTATTTAAAGTTTGAACCGTTTTTGTGCGATTCACTCGCCGCAAAATGGCTTAATGGCTTTATTAAGTGTGTGCGTTATTCGACAGGGTTTACACATGCATGAACACCAGAAAAGAAAATTTTATGCCTATGAAAATCCAGATCGATCACGTTGTGATCCTGAAGGTTCTATAACTTCTGTGCAACTGTTTACCAACGGTATATCCATTTGTATGAGTTTCGTTTCTTCTTTTCTATTAATCCTTTCAAACATTTTCTTTTCAAATATCGCTATTTCAATTATTTGATACGCCTTTACAAATATCTATACCCTGAAATTCAATAATCTTTTATCTGTACGGTAAATAACCTTATAGGTATACAAAAAAGTAAAAATACGGTGTAGTCATTTTTTAACAGTTTGTGAAATCAATATTTGAGAAGTTTTCATGCATATTAGTCAATAGTTTAAATCATTTTCAATTAATAATGTACATTTAAGGCACTTTTGAAGATTGATATTGAATCTTCTTCATGTATTTTAGCATACGTGGTTTAAAATATTTTTCTTTATATACTAATATGGTAATCGGAGTTATAACCGGAGGTTTGTATAATTCACTAATTTCGCTCTTTAGTATTTTAAGTATTTTTCATCATCTTGTTTCCGGCTAAAACAATGGGTTATTATTATTTCAAGTGATTAGTATAAGTGAGTTTTTTCGCAGATGACGTGGGCTATACATTTGTACATTATAATGATCTCTTGAAATATTTTTACGTGAGTTTTGACATACATTGTAAGTTATACAATGTTGATATAAACATTGCTGTTGCTTTGGTCTGATACCAGTTTTCAACCTTAATAAGGCAATTTCGAAAACTGATGAGAGACGGTGCTTTTTATAGTATCCAAACTTCATCTCTGTCCGGAAAGTATCTCTCAAACGAGATAAGCCAGTGCTTTCTAGCGAGCTGATAATGGTACGTGCTGGTACAATTTACAATGAGTCTGATATGTTTGTCTATTATGACCAGACTTTTAAGGTATTAGCTACAATAACAAAAAAAAAAGAAAATCAGAATTTAAGAAACTTGTGTTAAATATTTTAAAGAGATTCGAACTGCTAACCCTTATGTAACTACATTGACCTTTCGTTAAAAATGGCTTTCGCTGACTTCGACACACTTGCTCAGGACTAAGCTCTGTAGGAATGTGTCGACAACGAAGCCAGCAGCTTAATTCTTCCATGCGGTATTAGCTTTTGACCGCTCTTGCCTTAAGTAATGACAGGGGCATAACTTGGGGTCATCTTCCACCGCCAACAACTGGACAAAATTCTTTGGCATATTGTTACAACATCCGCGGACAAACTTGTCGGTAGGGACATGGACAAGTAAAAGATGTTTGTAATGAATAACATGTAGTAAAATATTGGTATTTGCACAAACAACTCCAGAGATAAAGTAAATAACAAAACTTTATTATTATTCAAAATTGGCACTAAAAAAGATGATCACATACATTTACACATATAATACAAAAATTACAAATAAGTAATGCATGTCGAAATAAATATTACAAATGGTCGGATCAATGAAATGAGCCGCATCATGAAAAAAACAACATAGTGTATTTGCGACCAGCACGGATCTAGACCAGACTGCGAATCCATGTTGTTCGCAAACGGTTTCTCTAATTGCAATAGACTTTGAAAGCGAACAGCATAGATCCTGACCAGACTGCGCGGATGCGCAGGCTGGTCTGGATCCATGCTGGTCGCAAATGCACTATGTTGGTTTTCTCATGGCGTAGCTCAAATACGTACAAAGCTGAACACTTTATGTACACGTTTCAGCAGTGTTTTGGAGTACTAGAGTCTGTAGTGTGAGCCAAAGTTTAGCTCCCTCATAGTTTCAAGGCTAAACACTACCAAAATACGCAGGTCTAGCAGTAGTCTAAATAAAATGAGTCCTACATTTTACTGCGTTACTTACACGGTACAGACTTGTTGTACACATGCTACATGTTGTATAGGCTACGTAAGTGTGTTTTTAATTTTCAATCTTAGAATTCACTGAAACTCTTAATGTTTACCTTATTGACAAAAGGAAGTACTTTCCATCAAAATTTTCAGGGTCTGCGACTAGGCAAATATCCAGATTTCAATCATGAAAATTTTGAGTTCAGTGTGTTTCCAGCAACACATGCAACGTATCAAACATGCCTAAATTTTTTCCAGACGCTCTTTTTACAGGTGCGCATAATAAAAGATAAGAAATGTTCCGCTAATTGAACAATTAAACATTCATGCAACTTATCACTAAAATACTCTGCTACATTTCTAATCTGTTCTAACATCTTTGCACTTACTTTAAAGAACATTCCACGTGATTTAAGAGGCTGATAAGTTTAAGGTGATTTACGGATAATTTTAAGGTGATTCTATTAGTTAATTACAATTCTTATTCGTGTTAAAGTAGTACTTAAATCAAATCAGTAGCTTGATATTTATTATATGTCTAATTTTCAATTAAAAATGAAAAATATCTATCGGTACTTGATAAAACTGGAAAACTGGAAAATAAATCATTTCACAAGTGGAAATAAAATTCAAAAATGTTCTAATGTCTTATAACATTTCATTATCTTTTTCTCCAGATTTTTTTCTTCAGAAAATTGAATTAAGAACTGGCGGTAAGAATCTTGGCATGAGATTGAAAAATAGTCTTTTCAATTCTCATTTGATTTATGGATCTGTTTATTGCATAAATCACAGCGCTGTTTTTATTTACCAAACTTTCGCATCATCCTCTACTAGTTTAAAGGTATTACTGAACTCTGGTCTGAAAATAAATCATTTAATTGCAAAAGAGCAATGAAAATTTGTATATGTACTTCGAACAGAAGCGTCATAACATGAAATGCAGAGAATTTGATATTTAGTAAATAATGAAATTGAAAATGAATTTAAATTACAGGCATGGTTAATATCACAAGATGTACGATGTACCAATTTTAAAATTAAATGTAAGCAGGGCATATGAAAAGACAAAAATAACGGTGGTTTAGATGAAAACTAGTAGCCATCAAAGATGTCTAACAATAATTAAACGAACAAATAAGAAATAACATTATTAAGATGAACAAACTATGTTTGTGGGAGGAAAATGATTACCCGTACTTAACCCTAAACTCCCATACTCTCTCCACCTCATTTCAGCGTCCTCTTTAGTCCCCCTTTAGTTTCCATCCCTACTTTCTCAGACGTCTTCAAACTTGACAACAATGCATGTTTACTTAAAGGTTGTAATGTGTCCTCAATACATATTTAACCCTTTCCCTTTTCCTCCCTTTTGAATGACAGAATATATGCACGAAAAATGTGCATTTAGTCAATACAGTACCATGGAATTATCGATGAAATATCATAAAAAATGAAATTCATCATCAATTTAGAAAGCGTTACAAATGATACATACAAAAACAAAGTGATGAATTCTTAATAAGTTAAGAAACACAGCGATCCTGCTGCGTAAGAACAGTTTAATATCCATAATTGCAGTTTGTAACTCTCACTTAGTTCGGACTTCTAACCAGAATGTGTACTGTTTTCACCTTCGAAAATACAAGTTTGCTTTTAGCCACAAGGTTCTGTTTAACAGATAAACAATACTTGGCTCTCTGTCAAATATATCTAAATGTGAACATCAACACAGATTTTGCTAAATTGATTTTTAATCCAGCTCTCCTGCTTGAGTAGGACTACATTTATGCAATTTGATAATATGTAACATTAACTATTCTTCAGAAAAGTATTGCACTTTAATGTTTGCAGAAAACGGTACGATGTTGCTTATCACTTGAAATTTGATTTTCAGTTTCCCGATATTTTTTCAGTTAATTTCGTTTGGAAGTTTCACATTATCTGATGGCTTGATCATGATTTCTACGAATTTTAACGAAGAATAAGAATGGATAGAATTCCATTGTATTCCATTTCTGACAAAGTAATTATTGTGCGATCCATTCTGGTAATATTTGCCGTTCAAATGACTTTCAAAACAATCATTGTACCACCAGCCTCCCCTATAATGCTCTGCGCAGTTGTCATAGAAACGGTTGTCATTGTCTCGGTCACGTGTGCTAAATGGCATTCCGTCATGGGATCTCCAATATGGCGTCAACGAATCACCGGCATTCCCGTGGTAGCCGCTCACGTGCAGACGATAGTTGTCTTCTTCACTCGAAACTCGGAAGCGGTCATATTCGGCATAGTACTTTTTCCCGCTCCATTCTTCCATATCAATTCTCACTTCGTAGTCATCTGAAATTTAAAAAAAGAAAATATATTGAAAACATACATTTTTATGATAGGGCCTTTATATGCTTACGTAGGTTTGACGCCGGATCTACTATGCGGTGAGAAGCGGCCTAAATTACTTTGCAAGTGTAACTTAAGTAAAATAAGACCAAATAATCCACAAGAAATAATAGTTTAAAAATTTAATTTCATTTCTTCTTTTCTTTTTTAATTTGGATCCTCATTATGCAGTGTGTTGATAATGAGACCCATTCAATGAAGTAAACCAACATTTTGGACGATGATCCAAGTAGACTGCAAGTTCTTGTTATCGTATCATGCGTGGATAGTATCATGCGTGGATAGAGTGGGTGGATGTCGGCTTCATATTTGGCGTCGAGCCATTTAAGTATAAAGAACCGTTTTGTTGTGATGCACCTCATCATGTGTATTATCATAAAACATTTAGCTTCCTTACAGATTTGTTTATATAATGACCTTGCAAACAGACCACTCTAATATACCTTACTATCTACATGCACATCATAAATCAGATACAAATTTATAAAGTGCGCACATGTTTGATGTAACATGCACCCACCTGTGCATACGCTCCGCGCACTAATCCAAAACACAATGCACGCTTTGAAACGGTCTCTGGGATATCAAAGTCTAAAACGATTACATTATCTGCTGGAAACGGAAGCCTTAGCCACTATCTAAAGTAAAATTCCTTTGATATGTTTTTCAGTTTGCAAATCCTTTTCGTTCAAAGCATTTTAAGTTTAATTTTAGAATTGATAGACATACGAGTTGTTTTCTTAAAATTTTCGCGGCTACATAACTAGTATGAATGTTCCAAATATTGCTTTAAAACGTATTTTAACGACATTTAGCTTGAACTTGAACGGAAGTACTGTTGATGGCGTAATATTTGCGCATGCTGGTTTTATTTTCGCTAATATTTGCGAATAATCCCACGCGCGAATTCAACTCGTGAATATTAATTTTGAATCGTATCCTAAAACATAAACACTCACGTTTCACGAATTCTTAACGCCACGAATATGACTTCTTATTATGAAATCGCTAAATAAAGTCTACGCGAAAACTTCACAGTCAACAGTAACGGACACATCCAAACTAGTCGGTATTCGTATTTACTTAATACCCCAGTCACACATACGGCGCGGAAAGGTACGTTTAGCCACGGATAAAAACGTAGTAATTCGTATCTATCCGTATTGATACGTACCTGAGACGTACCTTAACGTAGTAATCCGTATCAATTCGTACCAATCCGTACGGCTCAGATACGGATCGATACGGGTAACTACGTTTCTATCCGTAGCTAGACGTAGCTATTTGCGCCGTATGTGTAACTGTGGTATAACACTGTAGTTCTTACGGCACATTTTAACGGTCACCAAGATTTTGACAAGAGGTTTCGAGTGGAAACAATGAGAACAGGAAGTATTTTACCAACAAATTTAGATAACTGTTGAAAAAAAGAATTTAGTGTTGAGAAATTAACAAAAGTATTTAAAGTTATCAGAGCCTTTAAAACTTATTCTATATGCACTAAGTCTGGGATCTGCTGTTAGTAAACTGATTCTCTATGTGTACCAAAAACATTTTACTCTTTAAAAATGCTGCTCATTTAACGAAAAGTTTCTTTTGAAAGAAAACTTTAAAATACTTAATCAGTCTTAAATACAGAATAAAATGAATATAGCTTATTACTGACTATGACATATGGTGGTCTCCTTTCATTTTCAATATATATTTGCAAAATCTAACAAAGTCAACAATTAATGCTATTCATCCATGTTTAATGTAAAGAAAACGTTGAACTATGCACTGAAAAATGGGATATAGATATTCAAACAAAATAAGTGCAAAGATAAACAGTCATATATTAAAGGTGCTTAATTCAATGTTTCAAGTACTATTGCTGATACACTAAGGGTTTCAAATTGAATTGTCGTGTTTAAAATCACAGGCTACATGTTGAATTTGGTAAATCACTCTTAGATAACACCTCAAAGCTAACTGTTGATAAATTGATGTTAAATCTTGTTCTGATTTGCAGGTTGAATGAGACAATTTACCGTATAGTCTAACAGCAGAGCATTGTTAGGACTTAGTGGAGATTAAACACGAAGTAAGGAACAGCCGATGTGGCATTCGTGACTGGAACCTGGTCTATGTATAATTTTGTGAATTATCTTATGTGATGGACTAATTGATTCATTCAGGATGACGGAACATTACACGCACCCTGTCGCGAGACGGGCACCAGCGCGGCGTCCGCCGCGTATCGAGATGCAAATCCGCCGAGGAATGTATGACCAACGCCACGGTGATCCGTGGGATTATGGAAACGAGGCTGTATGTGACTGTTTTCCAAGGACAAGTAAACACACAATCCCTTCAATGTTTTACGATAAAATCGCTTGTCCACATACAAATTATGCACATATTCAACCGGCACAGGAAACACAGTTTAATTATCCATGGACTGCAAACTCGCTTAGTAGACAGAAAGCACGCGGAGAAGATGACGAACTAAGCGAAAGACTTTCTCTTATATCTGAAGAGGATGACCAGCTTCGATTTTCACCAAACCCTTTACAACGCAACGATCCTGATGTTCTTTCAATACAAACCGCGCCACCGTACTGGTATAAGCGGGAAGGCGACGCGAGAGACAGTAAACCCCCTTTTACCGCACCGGTAAATGACACACAGATTCTCACGAATGGCCGTCGTGCTCAATCAATGCAAGACATACGCGATCCAGCGTACAGAACCGACGGAATGACACCGACGGGAAATAATTACAGCCCAACTGGTAACCGACGGAACAGCCGTTTATCAAACCGCCAGTTTACTGGAACTTACGTCGATCCGCGTAAGTAGGAATATGTAACATGGACCTACTATTAACATAACTATCAAAAGTTAAAGTTTTGTTTAAAAGTCTTCAATGGCACCTAAATATCATTATTATTTTGAAATCTGCTTAGTCCAGAATTAAACTATTTTTTCTTACTTTTTAAAAAGCACAGTTTATTACATACGCATTTCGGTTGATGATTTTCGCTTCTTTACAGCCGGAATTAATAATAAAAGAAATGAGCCACGCCATGAGAAAACCAACATAGTGGCTTTGCGACCAGCATGGATCCAGACCAGCCTCCGCATCCGCGCAGTCTGGTCAGGATCCATGCTGTTTGCTTTCAAAACCTATTGCAATTAGAGAAACTGTTAGCGAACAGCATGGATCCTGACCAGACTGGGCGGATGCGCAGGCTGGTCTGGATCCATGCTGGTCGCAAAGCCACTATGTTAGTTTTCTCATGGCGCGGCTCATATTAGTCATTGCCGCTTTTTCGGAATTCTTATCAAGGTCTCTTCGAAATACTTTTGATTTAGAGACGGAAGCCTAAGATTTACTTGCTCAAACGTAAATAATAATTTCACTATGGTAACCCATGTGAACACTTCATTTTCAGGTGGTAAAGCGTACAACTACAATGTCAATTACACTGGAACCCCGAACCAAAATGCTACACGAAAACCCGTGCAGGACTCAAGAAAACCCGGAACAGCACTGCGATAAAATATTGAATTTCTAATGTGTCAGATTTAGCTTATTATTGAAAAAAATCTAAAACAGTTTTTGTGGTACACTTCAACAATGAGTGCTTTTATATCATGTCAGCCAGGAAAAGACGACTCTTTACATTCTATCTTTATGCAACCTTTTGTTGAATTATATTAAAGGGATGTAATAGATTAAACAATATTGATAAATCTGCTGACATTCGTATCACATTATAGCCAAGAAAATAGTCAAAGAAAAAGCATAACGTTTTGAATTGCACTTGGCATTTCGTTTGTGTTCCTAATAGGTGTGTTCTAAAACCACGAGTATGTCTGAATAATGAAGGCAATGATGATATAATGTGAAAATATTTATTATTGTATATGAATCAAGACATTCAAAACATGACTGAAACCAATTTCGGTGTTGATTAATACAACATATTACAAAGAAAATAGAACTCACCTTGGCTAGTAAGTAGATGTAATTTTTCATTTCCAAGCCAGAATTCGTTCTGAAGTTTTCCGAATCCATTTTTATAATCTGTCCAGTTCCGAGAAAAGTTTTCCCGGCCGTCTACACGCCGCTGTATCACAGTCCAACCTGTATATAAGAATACATTTAATTCTATCAAAAATCAGAGATTGTTTCAGGTTAATATAAAGCACGAGAAATGGCAGGTGAGGTGGTCAATCACATTTAATCAACATTTAATGACATTTTTTACTTTTTGTATATTCTGGTAGAGAATTATTTAAGGACCAAAAAGACCGATTACATAGAGTTAGATTCCTATTTGAAATGTATATTTTATTATTTTTATAAAATTTTGTTATTACTCCCCTTTAATATGAAAGTATATAAAAAGCTGGGTATTTCTTTTTATTTCGATACAATGTCTATTTTTACATTTGCATTTGATAGACATATCAACTATTGAACAATCTGAACCAAAATGCAAGTTTTAAAGCTGTGTGTAGCTTCTGAATTCATTTATTTCCAATCTATCTTGGTTGCGCAACCAAGATAAGCAAAGGGAGGTAATAATAATTTTTCAAACTTGCGTTTCTAATGAATTCCATCTAAATACATAATTTTTAATGCAAATATTTTACAAATATATTACAATATGTCTAATATTTATACATTTCCTTAGGCAAAGTGTGTTTATCAAATTTATACTTATGATAAAATAACTCTATCTTGGTTGGGCAACCAGGATAGGAAAATGAAATTTTAAAAATACCTCCAGTGAAAATCTAATTTGTATTAAGTGTTAAGTGAACATAAATGAATGTAAATGATCAGATGCTAAAGTTTCGAACAAATCCGTTACATGGCCAAAATCTGATTATCCACCTTTAAAGGTTATTATAATGGTGGCTGAACTAAAATGAACAGAGACGAAAAGCTACGCTATCCTTTTTAAGTCTCCAAACTCTAAATAAAAATGTTATGTACAGTGCTCTTTAAGTTACCTATCAACTCGAGGTAACAATGAATAAATGTAATCAATTTGATCTATATGACCGACTAAAATATTGAAGAAATGTGCACCAACTTCACTACTAGCCCTTAAGCGAAAAATATTTTAGTATTCGAAATATTCGATCGCACATATATAATAACCAAATGCACTGGCACCAGATCAGAAAGAAAATGCCTCCGTACGTGTTACACCCTACCCCTAGGTATTCTATAAGAACCATGGTCATGAACGGGAAAATATACTAACCCATTTCAATCGCGTATTTCATACCTAGAACACGCAGGTCAGTAAATGTGTACTACTGATATTAAACAAGCGATAATTTATCTTCAATCGTGCACCAGTCACCTTGTCTCAATATTCCATATTGCAGAGATGCTCCGTATATTTTATGCTTTAGTCAACGTTACAGAAAAAACTTGCGTGAACTTCCCTAATGAACATCCGGTCTAGAGGTCACGACAGTGTGCACATGTTAAGCGAAATGTAAACAAACAAAAACAGAATGCAATATATTCACAGTTTTACGATAAGACTAGAAATGATGAATGAAATTCATCTTGTATATGGTTTTGAATTTGAAATCATACATAGTTATACATCTATTCTGTTTATTTAATTCATTTTGCACATTTATGCTACATATAAACATTTTAGCGCACACGTGTAGTAAAATGACGACTGACATACATTTTCACATCAGCCAATCAGAGTGTGTCTATAATCTAGAACGGAACTTCACCAGGGAAGTTCAAGCAAGTTTTTTGTGTACCTGTAAAAAAACTGTAAACTACACGTTGTTTTTCTAAGATAAGAACTATTGAAGAAATGTGACCGGTACACAACGGAAGATAAATTACCACTTGTTTAATATCAATTGTACACATTTACTGAACTGCGTGTTTTAGATATGAAATACGCGATTGAAATGGGTTGGTATATTTTCCCGTTCACGACCATGGTTCTTATAGAATACCTAGGGGTAGGGTATAACATTAGACTGGCATCAGTCGTTAGAGTCATTACCTGTAAAGCACTTGGCCATAAAATCCTCTCTGATACCACTTTCTCATAAAATTTACAATATCTCTAGCCTCTGTCTCTAACGACTGGACAAATGCGATCCTGAGCCGGACAAATTTCATACCCTCTGATAATCACTATCTCATTAGAAATCATTGCAGACACGTTCATGATGTAATGTAACCTTTGGCCGACTGCCCCAAGGGTTCAGTAAACAGGTGCTTTGCTTTTATGACTTGGTGAATAAGCCAGAGAGGGATCAATTTTCACTAATTGTAAAATATCCCAGTAAGTGTATATAAAATACAATTTAAATTTGAAATATATAGAAAATGTATTTATCAAAATAGTATCAATTTAACTCTGTTTATGAGTTGTTTGAATCCTTGATAAGAAAAAATGAGGGAAGAGATTTGAAATTGAAAGAAAAAAACATTTTGAAATATTTTTTCAAGATACCTTCAAATCATTTTGTGAATGAATTAAAAACAATTTATTCAATATACCTTCTAAGACTTTTTATTAATTTATATTAGAGGATAGATTAATATCTGCTATAAATCACAAAAATTATTTTCTTATCTATAGTCCCTGTAATTTCATATCTGATTGCAGATTCATGTTAATTAGACTTTAGTGGTCTCTGTCAACGGCATGGTGCAATGTATTACATCAATTATGATTCTGTTTAGATACAAAGTGAAGACATGCTGTGCACCAGGGTGCTAAGTAACAAAATGTAACATATGGCTTGAAAACTGACCAACAATAATTCTAATATATATAGACATGTACATGTAGTTGGCAACTTCAGAAAATCATATCAATCTGAAAGTTTATATGTGCAGAATTGTTTTTCGATCATAGCTAAAATTAAGCCTATTTAATAATAAATTTAAAAGTGGTTTAAGGGATGTGATTTTAACTTTTTCATGAAGATTTTGTATGTAATATGGAAGAAGCAATAGCATATGGACTACAACAACTAGGATATACAAATATTCGTGAAAATCAGAAAGAAGTAGTAGAAGGCTATTTATCTGGAAAGGATGTATTTTTTTGTTCCCCAACTGGCAGCGGAAAATCCTTAACATTCGAAATTGCACCATTTGTGCAAAGCTACCAACGGGATAGTAAAATTCTGCCTGAAATTTGTTGCATTGTTGTGTCACCTCTTGTGTCTTTAATGAAGTCGCAGGAGAAAAGTCTTCTGTCCAGAGGAATAAAGGCACTCTATCTATCTGACCTAGATTCAAAAACCACTAACCATCAGGTCCTTAGTGATGTGTTGAAGGGACAGTACAGCATTTTACTCAGCAGTCCTGAGAGCATATTGGGACATTATAGAAATATTGTATCTGAACTTGCAAAGAAAAATCTACTTGGTTCAGTTTTTATTGATGAAGCTCATTGCATCAAGAAATTGTAAGTATATAATTATAACTCATATCATTGAATATATATATTTTTAGAAGTAAAACAATGATAGTATAAAGGGCGTGTTTCCAACTAGAAAAGTAAAGATGAAAAGTATGTCATATTACATATTGATATACTGACATAATACTGCTACATAATTGGTTAATTCTTTTTTTGAATTGAAAACAAAAAACACAAGTCAATACACAAGTTCTCTAATTTTCATATTTTGAAAGAAACTAAACATTTCTTCTTACATTTTTATAACCATTTGTACAATAATTATTCAACTGATGTAATGTAAAACAAATATCAAGTATGGAAGTAGCATAACCCTACCATTTTATACAAAAATGTATGAAAAATGCAAATATCCACAGAATGTCATACACTTACCTCACCTTTAATATTCAAAAAACTTTTTTTTCAATCTTTACAAGACGAGATAAAAATGTGAAAACCGTAAATATATATTTCTAGTTTCATTTTTCTTGCACTGATTAAAAACTGTAATAAGCTACATTTTTCAAGTTAGTAAAGTTATACTGTCTATTTTTCCAAACGCTCAAAGTATTCGTGGTGTCGGTTTTTAAATAATGATGAAAATGGTACTTCCGGTCTGGGTAACATGCTAAAGTATTAACATACACAAAGCATAAACATTCTTATAATGCTTATTTTTCCTGATGTAAATCGAGATGTTTTAAGAGAACAATGTAACTGAATTAATATAATGTATAATTAGTAATTTTTTCAATGTAGAAATATTTGTACCAAGAACATTTTCGCAACATTCAGTGGTTAAGTTAACACAAAACCTACTGTGAATCTATTGCCTCACAGTAAAAAATATAGGATGCAGATGAAATATTTTAAGAAGTACTTGGTATAATTATTAATTGTCTGTTAAAAATAGGCACCTTGTCAATTATTAATGTTCATTCCATTACCCACCCCCCTCACGACTGCAATCATTTTATTAATCATATATGAGCCATGCCATGAGAAAACCAACATAGTGGGTTTGCATCCGCGCAGTCTGGTCAGGATCCATGCTGTTCGCTTTTAAAGCCTAATGAATTTGGAGAAACTGTTAGCGAACAGCATGGATCCTGACCAGACTGTGCGGATG
The DNA here is from genome assembly GCF_021730395.1 of Mercenaria mercenaria. Taxonomy (NCBI): domain Eukaryota; kingdom Metazoa; phylum Mollusca; class Bivalvia; order Venerida; family Veneridae; genus Mercenaria; species Mercenaria mercenaria. Next base: position 58,693,790 of record NC_069372.1, read on the forward strand.
CGCAGGCTGGTCTGGATCCATGCTGGTCGCAAACCCACTATGTTGGTTTTCCTATGGCACGGCTCAATTATATATAAATATTCACAAATATTTTATTTTATTATATCCAAATTTCTTTGACGGAAATCGTTCATCATCTTTCAAAACATATTTCATGTTTAATGGCTAGTGGGTTTTTTCCCAATAAACATAACTTTCTAAAAATAGACTGACTTGTAGCTCTTGTTACAATAAAACTGTATACACAATGATTCATGTCTTCATTTAAATTTTCATAAGTTTTCATACAGTTAGATCTATTGTTACTTTCAAACATTAAAGCAGCATGCCTCCAGACTTGGCTAAAAAATAATCTTTCTTTCAAATTGAAGCTTGGTCATATTATGAATACTAGAATTTTTTGTTTCTAAAATATTTTAAAAGTTCCAAATCAAGAAAAAAAAAGATGACCGCGTCGGGAATCGAACCCCGGACCGCCGCGGCAATAAATAAATTTTCCTGTCATCGTAACCAATAGCGCTATAACTGAAGTAGTGAATAATGACTTCAAAATATAGATATTTATAATGGAGACAGTTACCTGGAGTAAAAGCACACGCTTTTCGATTTTCATGGCAAAAAGTAGTAAAAGCAGCAAATTCTCATGCGTTTCCGTAACATAGTTTGTCAGTAATTAAGTTTTAAAGCCTTCTTAAGAAATTTAGCTTTTATTTCAAGATATCTAAAAAAAAAAATTTTTTGTTGAACGATCTGTATGCTGCTTTTAATATGTTGCAACAAATATTTGTTATTTATTCATAAGCCTGAACCCATATAATAAAACAGTTATTGACTCTTGAGCCACTGGATATGATGTGATATTCACTAGAGGAGTGTAATATTGCTATCGCCTCGGTCACATTCTGCAATTCAGTAAAATATTTCCTATCAAAAATAATCATTTTTACAGCATTTTAGTTACCTTACTATCTTAGGCAGTCAAATTCCATAATAAATGTTTCAGAAACAATGATAGGAAATATGTAAATACACTTTCATGTTGATCTTGTTAATAAAATTGCAAACTTATATATGAATTACCTATACATTTTATTCTCCATTTTTGCACATTTCTTAAAGGAAACACAATCTAGTTTAATACTCACATAAAACTTGTATCTTGTTTATGGAGCAGCAGAGTTTATTTTCTCTCAGCTCAACATCTGGCTGGAGTTTTAAGCCTCATTTATTACCTTGTGGTCAGTGGTAATGGCATAACACTGACTTGTTCATTGGGCAATAAATCTTTGTACTGTTAGGACACTGATGAATCCTCATCGAGGTTATGTAAGCCGAAATCGCATTTTATAAGTCTGTTGAGATAAGCCACAGTAAAAGGGAGCTACAGAAAATTTGATATATATTTAAAAAAAAATAAATAAATAAAATGGGAAATGTTTAATCTCAACAGACTGTGTAAGTCTAGGTATAACATGTACAGAGGCATTTCTTTCTGATCTGGCGCCAGTGACCAAATGTTGCAAAAACGTCTCCATTTCGGACATAGGAAACACTGTATTGGACTATCAAATGTACTATTAATCCCACTATAAATGTAACATGTAAGTATTGAATAATAAAATCATTTTAATACCAGTTTATAGGTTTATTTTTAATATTTTGTACAAATTGATTACATTTGGCTATGTGTAGTCAGGATGGCCGAGCGGTCTAAGGCGCTGCGTTCAGGTCGCAGTCTGGTTCTCCAGGCGTGGGTTCGAATCCCACTTCTGACATATACTTTTTGCGTACAATATATCCAAGGCTACGCTATATTAATCTTTCTGACAACAGTAAGAATATTTCATACCGCTTAAAGATACTCAAATCCATGGAAATTACAAATTAATTGTTATAAAAATGTCGATGAAGCTGTCAGTGAAAAAACTACTGCAAGAACCGTCACACTTTAAATGAAGTGGCAGTTTAATAAGAGACTGGTTGCAGTTTATTTTAATAAGCGTCTGCGGTTTCTGAATTCAGAACTGAAGTGTAAAAATTTAAAGTGTACTTGTAAGTTGTTTTTAAACATGCCGCTTTACGTGTAGCGAGCAACTTGATTAACATTGTCCAACAATTTAAATCAGAACACACGTTTTTTCTACACGTAGGTGTACGCGTGTACGTGTCTTGGAATCTCAAACTCTCTAATATCAATAAAACGCACCGTGTGCCTCTGTCATATCAAAATTTATCAGAAACCAATTTATTGCACAAAGAAGTTATATTTGTATTTTTTCTCTCGCCAAGACATTCGGTACCCCCTCGAACTTCTGTGATAACCAGAAAATATGAGAAACGAACGATACAAACCTGATCCGTCGATAACTTTGCAGACACATTTGAATGGGGCTTGTGCTTTCTCTGGCTTAACCATGATGTAATAGTCACCGAGGTATTTCATACTTCCGCTCTGATAGACTTCGTCACAATCTGAAAATACAGAAAATTATCATCGTTATCATAATGTTCGATTATCACTCCCTTTTTTATAGATAGCATTACAGAAAAAATGCATGCTGGGTAATGGGGTAATTTCTGACAGGAACAGGCAACAATTTTCCTCTCTCTGACATTTGGTTATCTTATTTTTCGTCAGAAACTTGTGAGACTAAAAGTAGGATAGATTTTAGTTTTGGAAATACATTTCTTTAAATGCACGGGGTTTTCTAGACTCGTGGTTATGAAAGCCATGTCGCTTGAAATGATGACGATCTTGTTGACACATTTCTCTCGTGGTTAAAGATAGAGACAGATGACTTGAGCATAAAGCGCTGGCAGTGACCACAAGGCTCATGGTAAGAAAATACAATACTGGGAAAATCGCATTTGGTATTGGAGCTAGCCGCAAGGCACCAACATGCAGGTAAAGGTTTGTATAAGATAAACAGGAATGATATGCAATGCGTCAACCAATGAAATCACAAACTTGTTTGAAGGAATATTTTCAAAATGAGTTGTAGCGAACAAAACAAGAGGAGATGAGGTGTCGAACCTAAGAACGACTTTTTAAGGAAAATCGGTGTTATTCGTGAATGCAAGAAATATGGAGGGTATTTACTTATAGGAAAGCAACTATCATTCAAAATAACTGGGTGGTACAGACATATTGCAATTTATAAGGGGGTGTTCAGAATTTTACGATAAAAGTAGAACCTAAAAAGTATAACATCTAAAATTATCATATCCATTTCAGAATTATTTCAAAGCACGTGTAATGTGTTTAATCGTATTTCATGACAGAGCAAAGAGCAATAAAGCCGAAATGTTAATATGCACCGGCATATGAAAGTTATTTATAGGAAATATGTTACATAAAATTGTGATAATTTTTGTAATCATAACATAAACGCAGTGGGGAAAGCATTATTTTCAGCAATCTGTTCTATTTTGCATCCATAGTCATATTTTAACGTGAAATATCATATACATCTTGATAATGCAAGATATTGATAGGAAAACACACACAAAAAAATGAAAAAGAAAAGCCAGTTAGGTACGGTGGTGAAGGTGATTTAGATTTACAATCATGCCCTCTAGAATTAAGGAATCATAAAAGTTCATACATTCTGCTTAATTAATCTATTTTGAGAATAAATTGTAGATTTTCGTTTTGATAAGGAAATATTTTGCAAAACTTTTTTTCTAAAAATATATTAATCTCGTCCCCGGAAGCCCTGAAACATGTGCTGTGCATTTTTCGTACGGCTATCATCCGCTTTTATCTACGGAAGCAACTGGAGTTCTCTGGAACACATGGTCAAGACTGGTAAAGGCTGGCATACTCGATTAATTAGTTTGACAAGAACATGTTCTCTGCGGTTATGGTTATTAACTGCTCTGGTAATGAACCAAGTAAAATGAAGGACCTGAAGGCTAAGTTTTCAAGTCTGGTAATGATTGTATTTCACAAAGGTCGTGAATTTTGAAGGCGGAAAACTGACTCCCTAGCACCGTTAGTACTGAAAGAACCAAACTCTGGAAATATGTAAACTGAACAGGATCGACCACCAGGCACGGTCTAGGCTGATATATTTAAACAGTCTCAGTTTCCGTAACGACGAAATTTCATTCTGGAATGGATGATGCATAATAAGAAGCCTGCCCAGCCAGCAAGCCTATATCTAGCCATCTTTTGACCGATATCACTTGTATAAAGGACGGACATTGGACCTTTGTCGGGTATTCCGACCACTGACCAACATTTATCGGATATACGCATACTCTCTGGGATTAAACCCCAGAATGATTTCGTGTAAATATCAATCGGTCACGATTTGACAAGGAAATTTAAGAAATGTAGATAAGTACATTTAATGTACAGAAGAAAATAGAGGCATGAGAACCAAAGATGTGTAAAAATATATAAAGAATGATACAGATTTTTTCTCTTCACCTCAAAAATGTCTACAGATTTAGCACTTGTTAGTACTTATATCCTTGTAACACATACGTAGTGGTTTATCAGCCTACAGTCAGAGATCATACCCTCTTGGGGAATATGTTATAAAAGCAATAAGTATTTAAACATACAGTATACGTATTTCCCGTTTATTGCGATTTTAACCTAGTGTTGGATCCACTAAAGCTGTAAAAAGGATTTCAGTGACTTTTTTCAAGATGCCTGTGATATAATACATCATCCTAGTGGTCAACAGGGTTGCTGGTGGGAAGGCTTTATATAAAAAATTCCACAGTGAGCAAAAATGTAAGATCTATATACAGATTCTTTCCATAAAATTATCTGGGGAAAACGTATAATATTTGTGCATTACGTTTGCAGATTTGATGTTCACTGAAATATACTTTCTAACAATAAATGGACACAAAAATTGTAATTTTTCGAAATGGTTTGACAAAAAATAGCAACAATTTTAGGGAAATGCTGTAATCAAATGTGTAATCAATATCATTTTTGACGATAAATTCAAAACCTAATCCTGATATTCTAAAAATTGAAAATAGTACTACTACCACCCTTAAAGCTAGGTTTAAAACTGAGTGAAGCATTATATTTAAAAGAAAGCAAGGAAAAACAATCTGGTTATGAAATGTATGAATGAAACAGTAATGTCAAAACCAAGAAATCAGTTCGCTATATTTTAGCGTACAGTAACTCACAAACAATAACACACATGTAGAAATATATTCCGTAAACATATTTCTTTTGCTTTCTGCAGACGCATAATTATATTGATAGGGCAGAAGACACTAATATTACAGAAAATTGAGCCACAATATCTACCAATTATGTGTAATCAGTAAATAACGGGGATATAAGCCAGACTCCATAGGTCATAATCCGCATCAACTGGACAGATAATAGATATGCTGGTATATACATAAGTATTTGCACGAAAGAAACTCATGCTATTATTATATTGCTATTTGCAGAGAATAAAAACCATATGTTTTGAAGATACAGTTTAATACTTTCTTATAAAAAAATTAAGATATGATCCTGACATTATCATGAATATTTTCATTTTATGTTTTCTGCGGTTAAAGTTTATTTCCGTCTGCAGTAAAATATATTTTCTAACGTGCAACCCGTTGTGTGATCGTTCATGGCAGAGAGCTGGCATTCGCGCAGTCTGGTCAGGATCCATGATGTTCGCTAACAGCTTCTCTAATTGCAATAGACTTTGAAAGCGAACATCATGGATCCTGACCAGACTGCGCGGATGCGCAGGCTGGTCTGGATCCATGCTGGTCGCAAAGCCACTATGTTGGTTTTCTCATGGCGCGGCTCATTTATTTTGTCCGTATTTTATGCGAATGATGTTGTTTTTCTATTAAGCAACGGTGTTTTCTCCCGTTCAGAATACGCAAGTCATACATCGTAATTTCAGGTGACTATGGCTTTTATTTTCTGGTTTGATGGGTTTTACGTCACACCGACACATTTCAAACCAGCAAACGGTTTGTTTGTTTTTTCAGCGGAGACCCTACGGACGACTCGGCTGAATTTATTTCATGCACGAGCGGGAACCTGGCTAGAACCTCCTACGCGGATAGTTTAATTGTGTGTGTATTAGCGATTCCCTTTTTGCGTTGCACTGAAACCGTCTTTTGTATCTGATTCGCTAAAACCACTAGCTTAATTGCTCTTATTTTTTCTCATTTTCTCTTATTGTTTATGGACGTAAGAACCTAAATTCACAACAGATGTTCGCACTTTACCAGAGACGAATTTACACGTCATAACATTCAATAAACATTGACCCATCTGAACGGCTTTTCCTTGTACCTCTATTGTGCGCCCGCAGCAAAAAAAAAGATACAACTTAAGTAGCTGGTAGTTTATGTAATATTTAGGAGATAATAAACTTAAAACTGAACTACTTTCTTTAAATAGGTTGCCAACATACCATCTTCTGATAGTGTTATTAACTTATAGCTGCGTGTTATGAAGTCTTTGATGTAACGACTGAACCAGGAAACAACGAAAACGCAACATGAAAAGTTCTCGGTGGACCTCTTATTAAACCTCGAAAAAAACCTCTTGTATGCTGTGGTCAATAGTAATATACATCACTACAATTTTAGGAAACCACAAATACCATCAAAATAAAGGGTATTAACTTTACTTTCCCACGATTTTCAAGCTGAAATACGCGTGTGCTGTCACATAAACGTTCGTCAGTTGGACTTTACAGTTTTAACCATTTTATAACAAAAATAAATCTGCAACTACAAAAAATAAACGTTGAATTAATGAAGTTACCTTTTCTTTCAAATGTTCTCATGATTTATATAATATTTTCGAAGGCAGTGAAAAAGATTTTTTTAAATCGCCTTATGAGTAAAGAGTTATGAACGTTTCAATATTTGATCAAAATGATAACCTCTTTGTTTCCATGGAAAGTCAAACAAAGTTAAGGATTTACTATATTTCCTGATATTTTAACTGTAATATATTTTCTGAATTCCGATGAATCATACTAGAACGATAAATAAACATGTTTTACATCTTTAATGTGAAGAAACACTAGAAATAAGTCTTTTTAATTTAGAGGGCACTTGCTAAATAAATAATGTTGAACAATGTTTAAATGATGCAACTAACACAGTAAAATGGTTGCATTCACTGCCATGTCTGCAGATAGTGGTCCGGTTATATATATATTTCAGCATTACGAATAGCAAGACGATGACTTTTGATATAAATTTAACTTAGACATTCCTTCCTCTTCAATGAACAAAACGTTAAACTAAAAGTCTGAAGAATAGATACTACGCAATTTATGTCTCTCAAATTCATCTATCCATAATTGTAGTACCATTGGTACCATTAAAGACCACCCACAACCTAGTGGCCTACTTTTACCCGTCGCATGAATTTCGTGAAATCATTTTAATAATACTGGTATAACAGAGCTATTCTACAAGGCCCTCTCTAAATAAATAAGTTTTCACAATTTGATCTGCAAATTTATTCAGTCAATCTTTTTTTCTGTATAGTGCAGTTTTAAAAACATAGATCTACATCTTACACTGCAGAAACAAAAGTGTGGTCTAAACTCAACTTATTACATCAAGCACTGTGCATACTGTTGCATTTATTTAATATTATATTTAAACATTAAACACATTGTCTTGGCCTTACGTATGCCACTGTCAATTTGTAATTTGAAACTTGTATTTTCCTTTTTGTTTTCATGCAAATCATGTATAAATACCATCGTAGAAATACAAAAGAATACAGTTACTCTGTGGTGCGTCTTTAAGCGGTTCGGCTCATATAAAGAACATCTTTGAATTAATATCGTATTAAGAAAGTTTGTATCAAATGAGTCGAATCGAGAAGCCTTCAGCTGACAGCAGCCATTGTAAACTGGAACATGTTTCCGTGTTTTGTGGAGTTGTAATGATTTAAACAGGCGCTACCTGTCCATACAAAAGCGATTAACAAATAGGCGTGACTACTCACTTGGCACATAAAAAGTATGGAATTAACACTACAGGTTATATAAAAACAATTATAATGGCAGTTTTGACTTCGAAAGCAAACCAGGCGAATCTAAAGAGGTTAGTCTTTCCCTGGCTGTATACAGACATAACAAATTATCACATCTTGCCCTAGTCTGAAACTGTGTCTGTGTTTGATTGTTGATTATCTCGCAGATAGGACTTTGATGTCTTATAAATCTTTTAAAATATCCCCAAAACGAAACAACATAATAACAGACTTAGTTTAGTTAAGTTTGTTAATGACAGGAAATGAAAATTGCAGCTCACTTTCTCTCTCTCCCTTTCCCGTCCATGCACCGGGGTTCCAAAAGGGAAATTACACCGAAAAGCCTTTTCTAAGCTTTTTTGTCGGTCTTTTTCTTTTACAACTCAATTTCGAAGATAGGGATTTATTGTTCTAAAACCCTCAAATTGTTCAGGATGCTGGTCGCAAATGCACTATGTTGGTTTTCTCGTGGTGCGGCTCAATTTTAAGAAGGATTACTTGCATATGATGTTTCAGTTACATAGTCTGATACACTTGACACAGTCATGTCGCAATCAAATACAGTTTGTATTTGTTTGAAAGCTTTGATCGAATTTACAGAAATTTTATGAAGCAATGGTTATAAGTTTTCAACAAACACGCAAATTTAGGCATTCTGGGTCTAACTCAATAAATTCTTGGAATATAAATAATGCGTAACTCTTTAAATGCTTCACATTCAAACACAAAGTGATACTCGTCGACTATCCGTTTATTACAAAGTTCACATAATCTATTTTGTCTTTCAATGCCTATTAATGTCAACCATACTCAATATTACGTCACTGAGAGGAACGTTCTTATCTTTGTTAAATATGCCGACGTTTCTTATTTTCAATTGTTACATTTCATAGGTTTCTTCCAGCTCTTTAAATAACATCAAGCTAGGACTACTGTTAACGCTAACCCGCCATTCAGAAATGTTAGTCTATCAGTCTACTTTCTATCCTTGGAAGCACCCGTTCAAGTGACAGTCCGTGGAGTTCCCCCAACTCCTAAACCGCCTCGGTAGCCTAGTGGTAGAGCGTCCGCTTCGAGTTCGGGAGATCGTGGGTTCGACCCTTGGCAGCGTCACACCAAAGACGTAAAAATGGTACTAGTAGCTTCCTCGGTTGGCGCTCAGCATTAAGAGGATAGAACTAGGACTGGTCAGCCCGGTGTCAGTATAATGTGACTGGGTGGGGTATCATGTCATGTATAGATCTACGGCGTGATATTCCAGTGAGGCAGCACTATAAAGTTGGGCATTGTGCTCACTGCTACAAGTAGACACCGTCGTTCATATGACTTAAAAATTGTTTAGAAAAACGTTAAACCCGAACACACACACACACACACACACGCACACACACACAAACACACACAAACACACACACATACACACACTCCTAACAGACTTAACAGCGTTTGGCCTTAAAAAAGCAACAGTTATTATCCCCATTCTCACAGCATAAAACCACATTACTGTACACATTTTGTAGAATAAAGTTGGTGTAATCATTAACAAGTTTTAAACTCTATAAATTTCCTATGGGCTCTAAATCTTATCGGCAGTTGCAAAGCCACATATTTCTGGCAAGTAACATAGTATTGAAGAAACATATGAATAGAATATATTTAAGTGAATACTAATTGGTGTATCCATCTCTTTTCTCAATAGAGAGATAGAGAGTCCATGGCTTTCAAAGCTTCTCCCACTAAAGTGTCAACAGTCAATACCACGCCTGAAAGATCCGCCACTGCTTACAACATTGTCAACAAGACGAAACGACATTTACAATAATAATATGTTGCTGTTACTTAACACCAGACCAAGTTTCCATTTTATCTGTTGCCTCAGGTCCAACAGCAAGCAGGCATTACAAATGTTTTGTACGCGCGCTTTTGGACTTTGAAATAGTGAAATTGCTGACTATGAACTGCATTCTAGCATGTCGGATTTTTGAAAATACAATATGTAAACGCTCAATTTTGAGGGGGCGTAAGTGAACAAACATTCTCCACAAGGCTGTTATCTGTTTACATTGTTTAGTATAATATTACAAAAAAACGCCAGATTGTTTAAACAAAGGAGACTAATTTGTTTCATATAAAAATTTTGACATTTCTGTTGAAAATACGACAGAAAACAGATTGAATGGGGTAACTAATTCAGCAGATTTTCTAAACAAACAATTGCTATATCAAACTACGTGTTCGTCTGCGAATTCCCGCCAAAAATATAGAGAGGTGATGATAATGTAATGGTTCTCATAAAAATTCTGCTTTTCTGATTTATTTTCAATTAGATGTTGAGAAAACCTTTTAAAAGGTGATAATTGAAGAAAAGCACTTGATAGTTTTGTTAGCAGACGAAATGTACCATTTCCTCATGAGATAGGGCAGGACATTTATTTCCTGAGGATGATACGCTGTCTAGATTTTCCGTGTCTGTGATTTTTGCATTCTGTACACCATTCATTTGATTAAGATCAATTCATTTTTTTTTCAGTTTGTATGGACTGAGCAGTGACACAAGTCTGCGCTGAACATCATCCATTCGCAAGCCTCTTGTCCTTCCGTTTAAAGCTTGGTACCAAATGTATTATGTCTTCAGATTTTAGAATTCATGCACTTTTTATATATAAAACGAACATCTTTTTTTTAATATTGAAAGCAACCCACCTCTGAAGCTATTTTGTGACATTTGGTAGAAACTTAATTAACCTTTAGCCTGCTTAATTTCTTAAATGGACTGGTCCATCATTCAATCTGGGCAATTAAATTTATTATTCAAAGGGGTGTTCATTGAAAATTTACTGACTGAACAGCAAACTGCAGACCATGAGTAGCCTGCATGTACGTGCAGGCTGATCTTGGTATGTACTGGTCGAAAAGGCAGAGGCTAAAGATTAATCATCGTGTAACAATAGTTTTTAGAACTGTTCATGCTTCGAAATGCCTAAAAGCATTAGAGACGTTTCTTTGTAAAGTACATGCATGAACAAAATAAATCAGCAATATGCAAGATATTAAGGTGTTTTATACAGATTTTCGCTTAAACGTTTGTTATTTTGGGATTTTATGCCAAACTGTGAGTATATAAAATACTGACAGTTTTCATTTTACGTGCGAATGAGTATCTTTAAAGAAGGTCGACCACTTTTACAGTACAGTCAAAGAACTCATAAGAATGTCATAAAACCCTGTTGAAATAATAACTTTAAATTACCTGGAAATGAGAAGCTTAATTCTTCCTGTAAAACACCAGGTTGTAAGTAAAAGGTCGATGTCCTATTTATTGTAAAGTACAAGTTTTATAAATGCAAAAACAACCATCTATTGTTTGTTTCACCACTTCTGTAAAATATTTTCCTCGAAAATTTCCTCTTTATTTTTAAGAGCCAAATTTACAAATATTTTTTTAAAAATTAATGAAAACCCATTTTACAGGCTTGTTGGACCAAACAGTAGTCTGTCTTCCGTTTTTAACAGAGTTTCTTTTACTAAAGACCTTTATTATATTATTACATGTTAATCGGTGCATTTATAACCCGTAATCTGATTCTGCCTGGTCTGTAGAGATACTATATTTACAAAAACCTGCATCCTGGCTTATATAATCCAACAGTTGAGAGGGAAGATTATTTATCTGGAGTATATTATCTTCGCGGCAGGGAATAATACCGCAGAAATCTCTACAATTTATTACAATTACCAACTTTCAGTTTTGTCTAATTATAATGTACCGCTACCTGTTGTGACTGTTCACTAGACGACGAATTAAGTTTGAAAACAGATATATTTTCTGCAATAAAACTCAGTTTATATAACAGGGAATAATTAGTCATAGAATGTACGTCATTTACCATCAAAGTCAGTAAGTTTTTTTGCCTACTGTTTTTACTTTATCCACGGAAAAGATCATTTATTGCCTTGCACCTGTTTTACAAACCCCTCTCCTTGTAACACGGCTCAAGCACCTGTTTAAGTTAAAGTCAAAATTGAATTCCCTAAACTTTTTAACTGTTCAAGGATTTTCAATGAAAAAAAAAAACAGTACAAAAAGAAGTGTCAAAATATTCCAAATATATTGTGTCTCTTCTTGGCAATGGACAGTGGGGCAAAATAAAAATAATATTAAAGGCACTGACCTCCAGATTTGGCAAAAATAATCTTTCTTTCAAATTGAAAATTGGTCATATCATGAACATCAGAGTATGGTTTATTTTAAAAATTCCAAATCAAAACTAAAAGATGACCGCGTCGGGAATCGAAGCCCGGAAAAATAAAGACATTTTCCCGTCGTCATAACCAACAGCGCTATAGCAGAATTAGTGAATTATAACTTCAAAATATAGATATTTGTAATGGAGACAGTTTACCGGAGTAAAGCGTTACAAACGCTTTTCGATTTTCATCGTAAAAAGGAGTAAAAACAGCAAATACTCATGTGTTTCCGTAACATATAGTTTTGTCAGTAATTAAGTTTTAAGCCTTCTTAAGAAATATAGCATTTATTTCCAGATATCTAAAAAGATGTTGTCAAACAATCTGGAGGCCAGTCCCTTTAAAGGCATTTTAACATATTACAAGACAAAATATTACAAAATATGGCAAATGCTCAAGAAATTTAAAACATCCTTTTTAGCTCACCTGTCACAAAGTGACAAGGTGAGCTTTTGTGATCGCGCAGCGTCCGTCGTCCGTCCGTCAGTCCGTCCGTGCGTGCGTGCGTAAACTTTTGCTTTTGACCACTCTAGACGTCACATTTTTCATGGGGTCTTTATGAAAATTAGTCAGAATGTTCCCCTTGATGATATCTAGGTCAAGTTTGAAACTGGGTCACGTGCGGTCAAAAACTAGGTCAGTAGGTCTAAAAATAGAAAAACCTTGTGACCTCTCTAGAGGCCATATATTTCATAAGATCTTCATGAAAATTGGTCAGAATGTTCACCTTGATGATATCTAGGTCAAGTTCGAAAGTGGGTTACGTGGCCTCAAAAACTAGGTCAGTAGGTCAAATAATAGAAAAACCTTGTGACCTCTCTAGAGGCCGTATTTTTCATGGGATCTATATGAAAGTTGGTGTGAATGTTCATCTTGATGATATCTAGGTCAAGTTTGAAAGTGGGTCACGTGCGATCAAAAACTAGGTCAGTAGGTCTAAAAATAGAAAAATCTTGTGACCTCTCTAGAGGCCATACTTATGAATGGATCTTCATAAAAATTGGTCAGAATGTTCACCTTGATGATATCTAGGTCAAGTTCGAAACTGGGTCACGTGCGGTCAAAAACTAGGTCAGTAGGTCTAAAAAAGAAAAACCCTATGACCTCTCTAGAGGCCATATATTTCAAGAGATCTTCATGAAAATTGGTCAGAATGTTTATCTTAATGATATCTAGGTCAAGTTCGAAAGTGGTTTACGTGCCATCAAAAACTAGGTCAGTAGGTCAAATAATAGAAAAACCTTGTGACCTCTTTAGAGACCATATTTTTCATGGGATCTGTATGAAAATTGATCTGAATGTTTATCTTGATGATATCTAGGTCAAGTTCGAAAGTGGGTCACGTGCCATTAAAAACTAGGTCAGTAGGTCAAATAATAGAAAAACCTTGTGACCTCTCTAGAGGCCACATTTTTCATGGGATCTGTATGAAAGTTGGTCTGAATGTTCATCTTGATGATATCTAGGTCAAGTTCGAAACAGGGTCATGTGCGGTCAAAAACTAGGTCAGTAGGTCTAAAAATAGAAAAACCTTGTGACCTCTCTAGAGGCCATACTTGTGAATGGATCTCCATAAAAATTGGTCAGAATGTTCATCTTGATGATATCTAGGTCAAGTTCGAAAGTGGGTCACGTGCCATCAAAAAGTAGGTCAGTAGGTCAAATAATGAAAAAACGTTGTGACCTCTCTAGAGGCCATATTTTTCATGGGATCTGTATGAAAGTTGGTCTGAATGTTTATCTTGATAATATATAGGTCAAGTTTGAAACTGGGTCAACTGTGATCAAAAACTAGGTCAGTAGATCTTAAAATAGAAAAACCTTGTGACCTCTCTATAGGCCATACCCTTGAATGGATCTTCATGAAAATTGGTCAGAATGTTCACCTTGATGATATCTAGGTCAAGTTTGAACCTGGGTCACGTGCCATCAAAAACTAGGTCAGTAGGTCAAATAATAAAAAAAACCTTGTGATCTCTCTAGAGGCCATACTTTTCATGGGATCTGTATGAAAGTTGGTCTGAATGTTCATCTTGATGATATCTAGGTCAGGTTTGAAACTGGGTCAACTGCAGTCAAAAACTAGGCCAGTAGGTCTAAAATTAGAAAAATCTTTTGACCTCTCTAGAGGCCATATTTTTCAATGGATCTTCATGAAAATTGATCTGAATATTCACCTTGATGATATCTAGGTCAAGTTTTGAAACTTGGTCACATGCGGTCAAAAACTAGGCCAGTAGGTATAAAAATAGAAAAACTTTGTGACCTCTCTAGAGGCCATATTTTTCATGAGATCTTCATGAAAATTAGTGAGAAAGTTCACCTTGATGATATCTAGATAAAGTTCAAAACAGGGTCACGTACCTTCGAAAACTAGGTCAATAGGTCAAATAATAGAAAAACCTTGTGACCTCTCTAGAGACCATATTTTTCAATGGATCTTCACGAAAATTGGTCAGAATTTTATCTTGATAATATCAAGGTCAAGTTCAAAACTGGGTCACATGAGCTCAAAAACTAGGTCACTATGTCAAATAATAGAAAAACCGATGTCATACTCAAAACTGGGTCATGTGGGAAGAGGTGAGCGATTCAGGACCATCATGGTCCTCTTGTTTAATAAAAGCTCTATGTCTGCAATTGAATAATATTTCTTTTATGCCAGGCAAATGACCTATATACACGCCAAGCAAACGGGGTAAAGTTTAAAAATATAACTACTTTATCGATGTTATATTTTGATTAGATTGTAGGAGTGTTTTAACGGAATAATATAAGTAGAAAAAAGAAGGAAAAGTAGGACAATGCTTTTAGATTGTTATCAATATAAGTTCTGACTTTCAAATGTAATCATTTGAGCCGTGCCATGAGAAAACCAACATAGTGGGTTTGCGACCAGCATGGATCCAGACCAGCCTGCGCTTCCGCGCAGTCTGGTCAGGATCCATGCTGTTCGCTTTTAAAGCGTACTGCAATTAGAGAAACCGTTAGCGAACAGCATGGATCCTGACCAGACTGCGCGAATGCGCAGGCTGGTCTGGATCCATGCTGGTCGCAAAGCCACTATGTTGGTTTTCCCATGGCACAGCTCATTTTATGATAACACATGATGAAAATGTAAGATGAGTATATATCATTGAGATTTCAAATGAACAAACGCATTTTCTTATCACATCTACCCCCATCTTGTAGCTTAACTATTTTACGATACCTAATATGATATACCTATTATAAATTATGTTCAAGTAGGCAATAAAACAACATGCTGAGGAAATCTTTAAATGAAAATGATAACACTTTAAACCTAATTTTATACTCTTTTAATCTGACGTTATTATTCGTTTACTTGTATAAATGCTTACATTAGTGTTTAGACTAATGTCTCCCCATTAAGCTTATGTACTTTTAGCTCTTTTGTAATTAGCTTTGTTAATAATTACCGTATATTTAAAAAAATTACGTAAATATGTCATCTTTTTTTGCAAAAAGAATGAACTGAGGGTGTTTTAGTTTCAGTGTAAGCTCACGTGAACTCCATGCAGTTCTTATATTTCACTTGCGGTGAGTGAACACCAGATGCAGTAGTTTCTATTGTGGCGTAGGCACGAGTGGGACGGTAATATCTGCACGGTATTCACGGGGAGAAAGATAAAACTCTGCTGTAGAATCTGCCTGGTAACATCACCATATTCTGCTGCCGTTGTATGTTTAGTACAGTTTTACCTGTTCTTGAGGGACCACAAAGAACAGTAGATATTTACAAGTAAAGTTTTGGACAGAAGAAAAGTTGCCAGCTTTAATTTACAACATATTTCCATCAGCAAAATATACAATTCTTACTTCTCGGCGAATCTCATCATGGTAAAAAAATATTAATATTATATTATTATATTGATATATTACAAGGCCGAACATTATTTTAACCTTGAATGCATTTTTTTTTATAATTTATTATTATCAAATGCATTCTAAATTCCAGTCCATAACATGCCCTTGAACTTTTTCTTCCAACATTTGAAGTAAACCATAAACAAAATAATTATTTCCGGTCCATTTAACTTATTTGTTCTCTAGTTTGATTGAAAATTTTGAAACGCTCTTGACAGCATCTTCAGTGTCTGCAAAAGATATCAGCAATTTCTAATTTAAGAACAAGTTTATCTGTAATCTTCAGATGCAGAACTAAAACGAAAATAGTCATCTTTAAGTAGTATTTAATAGTGCATTAAATCTTAATTACACAGCCCCCGAAACATTGAAAATATTTACGATTAACAATGAAATATTTGGCTCTTTTTCAGAAAATAAAACAAGCAGCAATCATCAGAATCGGAAGCGGAACTCTTTTAGACCTAACCTCCTGTACAGCGAAAAACTTTTTCAAACTGAACAATGAAAAGTTTCATTCTATTGAGTATAACCTTTCTGTTCCGAACCCCTTGTAAAGTGATACCTCTCCAAACTAAACAATTGTCTTTGCCCGATATAAATTCATTCTATCGAGAATAGCCTAACTTACATGAAAACCTCACAAAACAGAACTTTTTGGGTGATTCCAATGCTGTAGTCTGGCTACCGACTAGATAATCTTTTTAAATGTTACATGTAATCATTCCTCTTATATATTTTGACCGATCTTTCTTGGCTCTGAATATCCAGTGTTTTGTGAAGGAAAGGGACATAATTATACAAAATTTGAAAAGCCTCAGGAGTTATCTCCTGTTAACAAAATACAAGGCCTGAATATCAAATATATTTTTCACTGGCAATACCCAAGCGAAACATGCGTATCAAAATTAGTATTAATGTAAATATTCAAACACAAGCTTCTTTGATTTTCATAAAAATTCCACCGGGTACCAGCTGTGATATAAAATGATTTATGTAACCAATAAACGTCTTACTTTACTAAATAGAACATTAACATTACCCATAATGAAGAAAATAGCTGCAGAAGCTAATTTGTATCAAATTAGCAATTTATCAACACCAGACCACCCAAAATGCATGTTAGGTTCCAATGACCTACATTTTCGGAAATTAAAGGCCAGGTTATATTTATTTAGGTCAGTCAAATTTCTTTAATCAAAAGTGAAAAATGTAAAAACGTGTGGAAGTCTGGCACTGGTTGATGAATTGCAAAATTTGTATAAAAATACTAGAAATTTGAAAAAATCTTGTTGTTCTTAATTGTAGTTCTGTTTCAAATTACCAGGGATAATTTTTTTCTTGATATCTCATTAACTGTTGCATGCCTATGACAGTGACTATTTTAATGTTTTTCCTAGGGCCTATTTTAATAAGTTATATTTTGGTCTACGGTCTTCTGAAACAAATTCACACTGGGGTCGTACGTAACTTTTTTGAAAATGATTTTCAGATTAAACGCACTAGAATGGCGAAGAGCAAGATTTCTGGAACTTTTACAGGTGGAAAAACGTGCGCTCAAGTTGCAGTTGTCAATGAATTCTAAGCCCCCTACTCCACCGCCACCACCACCCCCGTGCACATATACCGAAACAGCAATAACAAACAAGCAAAAAGTTTCTTTGAAGGGTCACATGATATCTTAGAAAATGTAAATTCAAATTTCATTCCGGAATACAGGTAACCAAAAGCTAACTTTTGAAATTCACGACAAAAAAATAATCAAATAAATTAAGACGCACTATCATCTGTTGCTGCAGTACTTTGTTGCATTTACGAATAATTTCCTTGAACGATTTTCCCATCTCATTTATAAACAGTTTATACAGTCAGAAGATCCGTTTTTGTAAATTTGTTTAACCGCTACCTAAACAAATACTCAAGTTAGATGCACCAAGAGCTCCCGAATCGAAGCAATTTATCATAGTGAAAATTACATTGCAATCCGTTTTGATATAAGCCAATCCACATTTTCCCTAGAATTATAAATCCATAACCAAATAATCAATTAATGTGCCAAAAGCTGTTTATGAAAATGTTATTTTAGAAATGCCATGGCACACAGGCCTTCCGTATCTTTGACACTGTGGCGAGGAATGAAGTTATTTTCACTGGAATGTGAATTAATGGACTTTTTTCCTAGAAGTCGTTATGAATTATAGTAAAATATCTATTGCAGTGTTACAGGCAAAAGCCATATGCCTCGAACCACAACTTTTTCTGGTGCAAATGAGTATTAGAAATAATATGTCATTGCTTTAATAGGGGGCAGTGGGGTGCGAAAAAAATTTGAAAATTCCACAAGTTTGCGTTGATACCAGTGCGAAAAAACAAGAAAACAATAAAAACATAAAAATACGATTTGAAGAAATGTCGGTGAATGTATTGCATATACTTAGCACAACATCATGCGACAATTTCAGTCTTGTTTTAATGATAAAAACGAGTAAAATTTCGGTTTCAGGACACTAAATATTCATACAAAAATTGTCCAAATTGCACACCTAGAACAACCTGTCCGGTATTATCTGCAAATGACTGACCTAAAACATATGGGTATTTTTCAAGCATGTAACCAGACGAAAATAATATTGGTAAAACTCGATTAAAGACACAATAAACAACCAGGTCTTTAAAATTCATTAGAAAAGGTAACGGGCAACAATACGAATCTGACCCCTGTCACTTAAAGTTTGAGTTTGCAACTGCAGTGAAAAGTGATTATTGACCCTTTCGTAGCTTCTATACTTCAAATGCAAAAAAATGACTTCATAATTCAACATAGAATACATAAATCTTCGTGTAGTTAATTCTATCAAAATCTATTATGCATTAAACTACTGTTGGCTTATCGGTGAAAAGTTCGTCTGCTACGATAACAAGTTTGAAGACAAATGACTCCAGTTCCTCAAAGCTTCAGGCATGCTAAGGAACTTTGTTGGAGTTTTTGTTCGCAGAATTATGCTATTATATTTTAAGTGAAGATGGGAGGCTGGGAAACTGACAGAAATTTTAAGTACGAAGAAAAAAAAACACCAAAATCTATGCTGCAAAGTTTGAAACATTGGCGGATGAGATCAAGATTTTTTTCTTTTCTTTCCTTCTTATACAGTGTGTCTTTCCACTGTTTTCTGTAATCAAGTTGCTTCTTATTTTACCTCTGTGAGGTAAACATTTCAAAAACTTGACTTTTGGTTAAAATAGCATAAAAGTGGCCAAAAGCGGCAGTATTATAGAGACAGTGAAGAAAAACATGAGAAAAAGCTGAGAAAAATATTTCTAAGTCATCCATCCTAATTAATAAAATGTTTTTAAAAGGAGATTTTCATTAAGATTTTAACTGAATAAAATTCTTCAAGGTCCTTAATGTGTTTTAACTTTATGTTGAAAGCAGATCAAGCTGCAGCCGTCCGAATGGAAGATGTGGACACTTACACATTGCGCATAAACTGTTATCATGACCCTCGCGCATACTGATAACACTTGTCTAAAGTAAGTATTTAGTCAGAGAGAAAATAAATAAGAAGATAAATGAAAATCGATTTTAAAAAGTAATTTATCTCTCGGTATATAACAGTACAAGAGGGTAAGTATAGCTACACTGATCCCTGGTACTATGCCTGGAGTAGTAAGGTATAACATGTTACGATGTACAGTGGCTTTTTTCATATCTGGTGCCAGTGGAGTAGACAACGAGACCTAGAACATCGAAAACCAGAACATCTTACTCATATAACAAAAAAAAAAATGCACTTCAATCCATAGCTTCTTAACGTTTTAATAATTAGCTAAGTGTAATGTACTTTCATTTTTTATCATAACGTGCTTTTCGCACGCCTCCGTTGGCCACTGCGGCAATGACGGATTTCAAACTGCGGTATAAAAATGTCATGGATTAATAAAGATACACCTAGCTTAATGGATAGATATGAATCATAGATATGAGTAAGACTGTAATTATCACGATTTTCTGTTTACACGCTGGAGATCCTGGTTTCGGAAGCTGTTTATTTATACAACAATTCTTGTTGCAATGGTAGCTCTGCATCCTGCTGAACTAATGCACTGATGTATTCTGGGTAAATTGTTCATGTCTGGAACCGAAAGAGTAACATATCTGTTTCAGAATTCAGTACGTGTACGCGTGCGGGTACTTGTATTATTTCATCAGTTCCGTAAAAAATATTGTCCAAAAAAAAAAAAAAAATGCGCGCACTTGATACACATTTACTTAACCACTTGACCTTTTTTTATAGAGGCTTGTGTTTGAAGATTAATATTGATATTATACGCTAAAGAGAGCAACAAGGTGCACGTAGTTAATGAAATAGTGCTATCATAATACACATTTTATAAGTAACTGCGATCAAAAAGAAGCACAACAAATTTAGATTTTAACAGTCACTGCCACAAAACGCCAGTCAGCGGGATTTAACCACCGTGCCTGGCCCGGGTTCATTCCGGACAGTTCATGATCTTTATCAAGTGGAGAGCTTTTGAAGTGAAAATGACGTTCAATGGTCGAACTATAGTTACCATTCCGTTTTTATTTCACTTAAATTGAAAACTGTTCTGGTTTAAGATAACGTGGGCATCTTTATACAGTGTAAATCATGAAGCTAGATAAACAGTGGGAAGGATAAGATAACGCTGCGGTCCGAAACATGAAACATTGTTAACATACAAATCAAAGCATTTAAAGCTAGCATGTTAATTATGAATGAAAAAGTATAGAACACGACAAAGCAAAGAAACGGCAGATTTGGTTTGACTGAAGCAGTTTTAGGCGGGAACGAAATGAGCCCTTACGAACCCCAGCCCCATCCCCATCCCCAACACCTTTATCAGATAAAAATTGAACGATTTCCATGAACCCAAAGAACAAGAAAATATATATAAAATAATCTCTGAATCCAACGATAGTCATGTACGATTATCATGAAGCAATCTCATATAGAAAGATAGTGCAATGTGCAATATGTCTTTGCATTCGCATGAATTATTCGCGATTTATACAATTCGCGAGCAATGGTTTTTAAAGTCTGGAAATCTTTAGGTTTCCGTCAAAACAAATGGTTCTTTATTTGATATTAAACTCATCGACTTTATAATTCGGCATAACTATGTAAAAGTGACATACATGTAAAAGCCCACACTGTTGTTATGGAAACATACGGAATATAACGACATTTTCTTATCTAGATCGAACTAAAACCACCAGATATATTTTCTAATCTACAGTATATATGAAATTAGGGAATAAACTGCAAAATACTAGAGACTTTAATTATCTAAGTTTTGACAGTCTCTGGATACTCTTGTACATCAAAAGCGGTCTTAAAAGAAGAAAATTTTGATGCAAAACACGTGGCACGATGTGCATATTTGCATTTGATGCAGCTTCAAAGTTTATGGGCCGTAAAATTGACGTTTTTATTACCTCTTTTAATAAAATGAACAAAATTCTACCCAAGGAGCAGCGTGTGAACGTAAAGAATCTAGTAGTAAATTTGTATTTGCTATATGTTATACTACCATAATATTTTTTTTTATCAGGAATTGCCAAAAGCAATTTTTTACAACACGTGTTGACAGATGCATTTATTACGTTATTTTGATGGTTCAGTGGCTTGGTGGCATCACAACGCAATATCTACACTATGACGATGATTAAAGTAGTAAACATGTGATGACACTCGGCAATTTTCGTACATTTACGTATCCTTCGTATGCCGTCTCGGCATCACTCGGCCATGCAAAAATCCTTTCAGGAATCGGATATTGAGACAACGTTATCGAAGGTATAATGTCCTCGAGTTAATTAGAATAAATCCAAGTGTCAACCATTCTTTTCAATAACTGTACGGTATTTGAAGCAAGAAAACTTTCTAGAGATGGGAAATTATCTATGGAATTTCAAGACTATGCCAGACTTCTTTTTTTTTTGTAAAAGCAATAGGCGCTACAGAATTATACATGTCGTCAGTAATTAACAATTCGACAAAATAAATGTCACAAAATAATTCATGTCGACATGAATCAAAACTTCTACAATATGAAATGCTGTAATTTATGTCAACAATCATTAATTTTGGTATTCACTATTTCCACGCAAACTATAGTCACGGAGTCACGGAA
Organism: Mercenaria mercenaria; assembly: GCF_021730395.1. Lineage (NCBI taxonomy): Eukaryota > Metazoa > Mollusca > Bivalvia > Venerida > Veneridae > Mercenaria > Mercenaria mercenaria. The sequence goes on from NC_069372.1 coordinate 58,716,102, forward strand.
ATTCCTTTAACGCAACACAGGACAATAGGTCAATACGTTTCACTTGCGGTAAAGAGTTTTTTGTAAATACAAACATGTTTAAGCAATGTCAACAAATTATTGTCTAATGCAACATAAATGCCGTGGACAACGGGAATGAGGGTGGGGGGGGGGGGGGGGGGGGGGGGCGGAAGAGAGAGACACTCCACTATACCTTGAGGACATAATCAGAAATCGAACAAAAATACGCGCGAAGACAAGATCATCAAATCCAAGAATAATCAAGAGAAGCCGGACAACAATAGCGCGGTATTTTTGTGCGGTGTTCTATTTCTCGACTAGATCATTAAGTCCGCGGCTGTCTTGTTTTCAGTTTTGTGCCAAAGTTGAAGTTTCTGTTGTTGAAGAGTTCAAGTAACAGATGTATTTCATATTGTGAGACAGAGCCTATTATAAACATTACTTGAAACACTTAATAAATTCCTAAGTTCAAAGACCGCTTAGGTCTCCACATAAATTTCAGACGTAATCATCAGAATAAGAAATAGCTGTGCCTCTATTATGTGTACCTTACCCCTACAAAATAAGCTAGTCTAGACCCCCTTGAGAATGTGTTGTAAATCAAAACTGACATTCTAATAAAGGGGCAATTATCTAATGTAAATATTATCCAGATATTATAAATACTATAATATTACGTAACAGACGAAATATATCCCCTGACGAACAAAAGCAAATCTACGATTGCAACCGAGCTTTTACGTTAATTTCCCCAAAAGTATTGCATATTACCAGAAGCACGTTCACAAACCTATTTTGTTGAGCGCATTTTCATCAACAGATTAGCAAAAAAGAACGTTAAAAATGAGCTCAATTATATAGTCGGCAATATTGTCTATAGCCACTTGAGCTGTCTTTCAGACAAACAAATGGAATTCATGTAAAATATTTGAGGTTTACGTATAAAAGACGTTCAAGGAATGATTATAACACTTAGGTCAAAGGATTGACTTTCTTTAAATAAAAGAACTTTATGAAAACAAAAAAAAACATTCGTAAATTTAGTGAGAAGCAACAGGCGGTTTGTATCAAAGAAGAAGGTTAGAAGAAGGTTAAAAATAGACCTTGTTATCACATGTTAAACAAGGCGCCATGTGTATCGAATCTTTGAATGTTTATTCAAAGCTAAGGTCTGAAGCATTCAATAGATATTCTGAGAAAAAACACATTTTTGTATCTAAAAGAACATGGTACAAGAAAGGGAACAACTGCTAATAAATTTCGTTTCTTGCATTCTACGTAAAACGACCGTTGAAAACTTGGGGCTGTTTAGTGCAAGTGCAAAGGGTCATAACTTATGAAGGAAAATATGTTGCGGTGACCTCCCCTATAATTAAAGGTTTGAGATCTGAATGTCGTTATGTTGTTTTATGTTGTTACATACAACAAGTGCAAAACATTCAATGATAGAAGTTTCTGTACTATTGGTCCAAAACTTTGGAATGAACTGCCGTTAGAACTACGCAAAAGTACATCACTTGACACATTCAAAAAAAATCTTAAGACACTGTATTTCAGAGATTTCGCGGCATTGTTTTAAATTTTTTGATAACTGTTTATCATGCGGATAACTGTTTATCATGCGAAAACAGCAGGTGATAGTTCTTAAATTTATGTTAAAGGTTTTACATTTCAACATTTATATTTCCATGGTTTGAGCACTGGTATTGGCAATGGGGGTAAAATGACCTCAAGGGGAGGGGTGCGGTCATGACTGTTTGTTACAATAAGGCTGTAATTATTATCATTGTCATTATTAATATTGTTATGATTACTATTATTATTATTATGTACAACGCCATTGAATATATCATTTATAAAGATAGGCGTTTAATCAAATTATTCAGTTTCAGTTTCAGTTTTATAATTACTCTTTATAGAAAGGGGAGATCACTGCACAGGTTGGGGTTAGACCACTTGCTTTCATAAGTACACATTTATAGAAAATACTGCTATTATTTTAAGATCCAGAGGTGTAAAATATAATGAAAATAGGCTTAATTTACTATACAAAAATGTAAAATAAGAACAAACGTAACATTATGTAGCTATAGTTACATTGTATGATTGTTCAACTCAGACTATTATGTCATACATTTAAAAACAAGTCATTAATCTATCGGTAGTAAAATTTATATTTAAAAAGGCAAATATTAAATTTCTAAGTGACTGAAATATTTTCTTTTGTTATCCTTTTTTTGTTTAAATATTTGCGTGTACTTAGTGCAGCGAATCAGTGACATAACCGGGTGTTGTTACAAAAGCATTTTTTCGCGTGACAGAATTTTGTAATTGGTTTAAGTGACTTATCAGGGCTTAGGAATGCACGCGATATTGAAAATGATATCATCAAATGACATTTAACAGATCTGACTGTACATCCAATATTGAGAATAATGTATGAATTGTCACCAGATGACTCTTTAAAAGACATGACTGTATTAAAAACCTGCTATTAACTTATCGAATATACCGCGCGTTTAACTTAAGGATTATACTGCTGTCGCATAATGCAGTCTTAAACGAGACCTTTAAATGGTTTTAGTTTACTAGTACATGAGAAAATTATGATTCCGATAAATACAATATCCCCGGAACGTGAAAATTTAAGTAAAATAATTGCGTCCGTACACTTTGAAATGTTTAAGTGTTAGCGAAAAATGTCAAGTAATGCCTTAATGTATCGAGAATTTATCAATATACACGAGAGTATCGTTCCCTTCAATTAAAACAATCATATGATTCATATTCAATAGAACTTCAGCAATAATTATGACAAATCACGGAGACAGTCAGAGACCAGTTGTTCTGTCGGCGGTCCATGATCATATTGTAAAATTGAGACAAAATATAGAGATTTCGTGTGTCAATGTCACTTAAGTCATCAGTGCCACTATCAATGATATACTGAATAGATATTTTCTGGGACCAGGCAATTTGGAGAAAATCAAAGCACTAAAGGGCATGCAACATAGCGGGTAGCAAATGCTAAAGCGAACATTTTCATCCGTAAACCCTCTGACTCAATAGGATATGTTTTAAAACATGAGGAATGATTCAAACGTACTCAAGACATTCAGAAGAAAATTGCATACAAATATAAATGTCATCACCGTAAACAGTCGAAGTGACTTCCTTTTCATGTTATTCATTTTATGTTTAAAGGCAACATGCGTAAAAAGTCGCCAACATCAAACAATTATAATACATAGCTTCATTTTTTCTCTCTTTCGTTTTCGTTATTGTCTTATAATGTTATTTGCATTTTAATAAGTAAACTTTCTTACCTTTTGGATATGTTTCAGGTTCGGGTGGTTTTTCGTGTTTCTGTTTCTTGTGGTGTTTGTTGTGTTGCTGTAGCCAGTTCTGAGGTCGCATTTCTATGCTGTTCCGCACTGTCTTTTCCAACTTTTCTACAATTGCAGTTAGGTTCCGTACCACAGAATCTAACGATTTGAAATTTTGGTTTAAATTGTCAACATTTTTCTCTTGCGAATACATATTTTGTTGTAATTTTCTTAAACTTTGACATTCTTTTTGTAATTTGTCTTTATATGTATTCATATCTGCTGATAAGTTACTGAGTTTTTGACCGTTTTGGTCATTTTGAACATCACTTGTAGAGTTGGTTATTTCATTTTGGTGTACAAACATTTGATTAAACATGTTTTCAAACACTTCGAATCGTTTGTCTATATCCTTGTTCAATTTGTCAATGTACTTTTTACACCTACATCTCCGTCTTTTTGAATGTTTTTGATCACTATCTTCGCTGTACACCATAAACAGGATGGCACACAAAACTGCACCCTGTAGCGTCCGCGTTATCCTCATTGTTTTGTATGTGTTAAGATTTTTTCCCCTACAATATCAAATTGTTTCCGACTCTAAATATGTAGAGTGCGTCACCAGTTACATTTAAATGTTCACTAGAATCTAAATAAAGCTTTAAAAGCCGGATGCGCAAGATGTTTCACCACACTGTGACTGTAGTGTCCGTTCCTGACTGTAGTTAAATCTTCCTTTCACTGTATATCTAATAAAATAGACAATTATCAGCGTGAATATTCAAACTACTCAATTACTGGTTCCTACCTTGGTTGGTATTTTCTAAAACGCTACTGGCAATATTTAAGCAAGGCAAACATGTTTTATACTCTAAAACACCATGTGAAAAATAGCATAACATCTTGTTTATCTGTAAACATGAGCTTTGGATTAGGAAAAAGGAAGTGTAGACAAAATTCTGGAATTATTTCAATTTGTTTAGACAAGTAATCATGTAATGGTGTTGAAAATCTCTATTTATCAATATAGAAATCTCTCAAATGATCACGGTGTCAGTATGTTGAGGTAAAGTAAGTCCCCCTTATCTTCATAGAACATCACAGCTTCGCTAACATATCTCTCATCTTCGTATACCTAATGAACATTAGCCCACAAAATGATACAGACTGACGGAACTGATTGACTCCCGCGGGATTTTCATGGACGGAAACATTGGGGTCGACTTTATACATACGCGATAATCACGTCTACACTCATCAGAGTACCCAAAGTATCAATTCGCAGTGAACCAGACTAAATAGCGCATTAAAACAGAATCAAATAGTTCTTTTTTTTAGCTCTTAGTAAATTTTTGTACTTCAGCTAAAATCATCTCTATGACTGGCCTGTCAGTATAATTCATTTCTTGAAACAGTATCGTCAAACTCAAAGTCGTGGTTACAATGATCATTTTTTCAAACATACTGACGAATAAAGCATCTTCGCCGATAAAGAAGATCCGGAGAGTTCGTTCTATGTTCTTATGATATATATTTTATGTTTAACCATGCAGAGTTACTGACAGTATAACATGTTGTCGCATCATATATATCATTTTGTTGGTTAACCAGTATGTAAACTGGTCAAAACAAGTTCATGTAATGGGTGGAAGAAAACATAATGTTTATTTTGGAACCTATCTTGTTTTTCTTCTGTACCATCTATGTAACAGTCGAGATAGTGGTCATGTCTGTCAAATAATTGTTCTTTGTAGGGAAAGTAAATAGTTGATAGTATTATATTTCAATGTCTAATTTACTCATAATTTGATTTTTTAAAAAAGGAATAAAATATTCTGAACTGAAATAGTCCGGTATATTCTATGATGCTTCCTTATATACAGCCCTAAGTTCGAACTTAGAGCACATGTGAGCCACTTAGAGCTCATTTACTTTGGTAGATATTTTGTCACATTTTCATTTCAAAATTAGTGATTGTAGCCAGCCTATATCCATAGTTTGTTACAATCTTGCCATCAATTATCACATATGAAAATATGAAAATATAATAAATGAAATGTGAAGACGCGTAATACTCCATACTTAACATATGACTAACCGGTCAGTAGTCAAATCTATTGACCGGCAAGCTATTCCAGAAGTGTTTTATTACCTGACACCAAAAATACAGTTTTATAATCATTTCATTCACCAGCAAAAGTTTGTATTGAACTGTTCACTGGTCAATATCACTACTTATAGACCGGCGATTTATATTTATTATAAGTTGTCATGTAATAATCTTCCTTATTATAATTATAGTGATAAGTTAAACTAGCTACTAAACTGCTTACGAAGAAATTGTCACAGATCTTCAGATTTTTTTTTCTTGTAAAGTATATTATGCTGCTTTCTCCTTGATTCGAGCCTCTTAAATCTTTTAGAGGTGTGCAAATTTTTGTAAACCTGTTCAATTAAATAATTTTTGTTTTTTTTGTTACAAAAATATTTGCATTTAACAATGGGCAATAAGAATTACAATGTTATCATCTTTTATATGTACTTTTTTGCATGAGACTGAAGGAGGTGAAACTCCACATCATTTTAAATCTTTCTCATCGATTCGAGCCCTCTGTTTGGAAGGTCATTAAATGTTTATGTTTGCATATTCTATTTCCATAAAGCAAATTTCTATCAAGTTTGACTTCTTGTTCACTCGTTACAACAGTCGAAATATGCTCGGGGTGCTTTAATTTGAAATTTGGGCTCACAATATTACCCACTATGTAATTTCCTTTTGAAATAAGTAATTCTAGATGCAAAAATTTAAAATAGGTATTTCATCAATTTTTTAGTGGTTTTATGACTAATATTTTCCCAGGCATTTTAAAATGTAAGTGACACAAGTTTCTGATGGAAGAACATGCTACATGAGCATGAATTTTACTAAAACACAAGGGCTCGAATCGATGAGAAAGCTCGAATTGACGAGAAACAGGCATATAGATACATAAGCCAATCCTTTTTGAAGATCATTGAAACATTATCCTTGGATAACCATTGTATACTGGCTACATTTAATTCTCTGATCAATGTACTATAGTCTATGAGCTAGTTCACTGGTAACTAACTAATCAGTCACAAAAGTACTTTGTTTACATGTAAAACATGACACTATCAAACACAGTGCTTGTCTATCACTAATTGTTGTCAGTTCGGACGGTTCATACAACTCATGTTGCATATCTAATATGTAATAATATAACGCCTCAAACTTCTTTCCTCAAATTCTTTCATGTAATATAAGACTTCTGTAATTAACTATCACACACATTCTTACAAATTCACGCTTGTTTTTAATATACGAAATTAATGTACAGATTTTCGCTTGAAATTCGAAGCACCAGTCTTTCGTTTACAAGAACTCAGGACTGGTCGTAATACTGGGTGCAAAATTTCGTACTAACTAGCAAAAATTAAGACGAAAGGTCAAGGAAATTATCAGACTTTTTTACTTAATATATAGATATAAAAATGCACTTTATCTTTTAGTTTATGACTTCAGAGATATAACATTAAATCTCTATTATATAAATAAATGACCCGCAACAGGAACAGCATTTTATTTAAGTCTTAGGAAGTTTTTTTTGTGTTTTATCATATATATTATATACCCTAAATGCAGATTTTTTTCCTTTTCATTATGGTATTTTTCAAGTTCTATATGATTATAAGGGGGCCTCTGTGACCGAGTGTTTAAGGTCACTGAGCTTCTAATCACTTGCCTCTTACCGCTATGGCTTCGAAAGCTCGCCTGCGATGTAGAATTTTTAATGCAGCTAATCATTACAGAGTCCATGTGCCCGCCAAAGCCTGAAATAATACCGGAAGGGGCACCTGAGGTCTTTCTCCATCACAAAAATATGGGGAATCCCCTTATGACCTTATGTGTCGGTGTGACATTAAACCCAGCGTAAACAAAATTCCGTCTTTATAAAGGGAGGTAATACAAATTAAAAAATATAACAAAACCTCAAGATGTTCTGGTTAAACAGCTTAACATTTTGGGGATCTAAGAGATTTTTTTATTGTACTGAGTAAGTACTTTGTTTTTTTAGTCTCATCTCTGCATGTAATAATATGTTTCCTCGTCGGTCTTCAGATGAAATAATCTCCATTCATTCAAATGTATCTGTCCCAGTGAATTTAGTGTTAGTACACATTTATACTTGTAACTGCATTTCTACAAATTTTTGACACTGTTGATACCAAGAAATGACCGCGTCTTATACGAGGGTCAGTTCAAAAGACCCCATAGTGCATGTCGGCTGTCGGGGTGCGTCTTATAAGCGAAACCTTATAAGCGAAAATATACGGTAACTACATATATTAAATGTGTACCATTTTAAATATAATTCCCACAGTTAATACACATATTCTTGTTAATTCTTTTATTAACATAACCCCTTTTAGTAGTAATCAATATTTTCAAATATGAAATTTGGATTAAGTATACCATTAATATAACAGTGTTTGAAGGACTAGAACCAGATGTACCTCAATGCCTCTTGTTAGAATAATTGATATAACCGGAGCATGTAATGTCTGCAGTTAGAATGTATTAGTTAATCTGCTAATTCTTGCTGCGTGTTTTGTGTCCCAGTGACACATATGTTAGCAACAATCTGGCACGAGAAAAGATATTTGCTCTGATAACAGAATATGCTAAGCTGGCAGTTTAAAATGATTAAATCATGTTCAATATGTTTAAATGTATAAGGAAGTACTGTACAGTTTCTGGATCATTAGCAATGTTACATACTGCGGAGAGAATGGCATACGTACTGCCAGCTCTTCAGTACGGTCATTTATAAATCCAATCAAATGTACAGTAAAAAAAAAATAAAGTCAAGCTACCCTCTGTTACCAACGCGTTTTTCAACTTATTCACTTTTTCGAAGCAAAACTACCGTAAAAATTACAATGTGCGCTCAAATAGATTCCCGGCGTTTTCTGAAGAAAAAAAATGTCATATGCAGATATGTGTCATAAGCTATGCTACAAATCCAGGAAAATGCTAGCTCTACAAAGTGGAACGTTTTAGTAAATTCCTAAGATATATATTTTTTAGTCTAAATTTAGAGCAACCTTATTCGACATGTAAAATCGGCATACAAGTGCTAAATCGGCAACTTATAACTTTCCTAGCCGTTTTCCCCCCTCAGTTATTATTATTTTCCGACTCCATAATGTCAATTTCCATGATTATTGAAAAAATGTGCTTTCCATATCAGCCTGTTTTCAATTAATTTTGTTTTATGTTACTATAATAATGTGCTCAGCGGATAAATTTCGTCTTTGGGGTAATTTTTATCTGCTGAGCCGATATAAGTTATTTTTTATAGATCGAGTATTAGTTAAGATTTTTTTCGACTTCGCAGAAATTAACATCTGATTAATGATCAACACATGCATGCGTATTTCCCGAATATTTTGAGTCATAACAACTGTCGGAATGCTTTATTTGTATAAACAAAATGTACATTTTGAATATATATATATATAAAATATAATGATAAAACACAAAGTATCACATTGCGCACGCCGGAGAACAACACTGGGTAAATTACTATTACAGACATCGTTTGTCTGCGCTTATCTCCTGTATCAACCATACATAACAATAATATGCCTGAAGATGTTGAAATATACACATGAAATTAATTAGCGGTGTCTTTGATCAGAGGGCTGTTGAGCGACATCGGTTAACGGGTAATATTAACGCATAACACCTACCGGGATTAAGCTACTGCCAAAGTCTGGATATGCAATAATATAGCAAAAAATAACTAAAATTTTTGCAATGGGGATTCTGGAAAGTTCATGCGCTGTTTAGTCGTGCTGGCCACCAACCAATAAAAAGCAATAATTCAAATTTACTAGGTTTTGATTCAAATGAAATTGATAAACTTATTTGTAGGCGACCACTGAAAATAACACTATGTCCAAGCGAAATGCTACCACTTTAGATAATATGAATATATTTTTTGAAATTATCTCTCAGTATACTCATTGCAATTCTCAATATTCTACCCCAGAATACTTTAAAGGGCTCCGTTCTTCCTATTTTTACATGTGCTCCGAAAAAAACGACAGCTTCCATAACTTGAGAAACGGTTTGGATGGATTATGGAGTACCCCCACTGATCATTTATTTTATGAATAAACATACTATAATGCAAATATATATTGACTTAGTGCACAGCAAGGATAACCCTTTAACAAAGTAACCGAAAAATAAAAAAAAATAATAAAGGTTTTGTTTGGAAAGAAAAGAGAAAAATGTACTTACTGAATATATTCCACAAATACAAATCACCTAAAAGTTATATTCCAACCACTAAAGCAATATCCATTAGTGGATGTCTATAAAAAATCACAGACAGTCATAATCACTCTACCATTACCCACTTTTATATTATGCTATGCCCGCAGTATAGTATCAACCATTATCAGGCTACGCGTTTTCTATCTATACTGATCAAGAAAAATCTATCAAGCACTGCTTTATAGTACCACTTGTTTACAAACCGATCACGCTGGGCTGATGAGCCTGCCATATGCTTTTTTGTCTGGTTCCCGGCATTTACAGGTAAGACGATTATATAGTCATGCGTTTCAACGTGAAACCAGAAATTAATTTGTAGCCCCTTGGTAGCGGTCAGTGTTGATGAAATAATAAAAGTAAATATTTGACGCTTTTAATACCAAAGCCGCCTTTATTTACAAGTAATTTTATTGTTGCTCTGATAATACATTTATAGTTTGTTGAAATAATGCCGTTCAAAAAAAAAAAAAAAAAAAAATCATCACATACGTACTTTCATCCATACAGTACACGTCCAACGGTTACGATTTATCAGTTTACACTTTATTAAGACACCCTTCCGATTTCGCCCATTACAAATTAAGAAAACCACTTGTAAAGCTCTTGATTTTAATTTCACCACATTTATGTGAGAACGCTGAAAGTACTCATTAAACATAGATATACTTATGACTATCAAATGGATTTAGATTCTCGTCTAACATTCAGTTATATTGATAAAGTTTCTGTACTACTCGCGAGGGGATTATTTTCGGGATCAGGACATCACGCTATTTCAAAACTCTCGTGAATAATCAAAAACAATATATATTTTTTTCTACAATCGTAAGAAGTAACTTCGAAGTGCTAATTCTAAAATGACGCGAAAGAGTCTGATGTCAACCAAGTAACGAAATAAAAGTAACGCGAAAATTACCAATTGATTATTCTATATTTCATAAATATTCCAGATTATTAGCATTTAATTTTCAAAATTTAAAAAAAAGTCTTTCAAACGAAATCTTTCTTTTTACGGGTAAGGGGAAATAAAAAAGTTACAAGACAATGATAACAAGTTACACGAAAATACTGCACGAATGCAAACCGCATACGCTAATAAGTCCTCTGCACGCTTTAATAGTAACTGACTGGTCTGGACACCCTTGAAAATTACGGTCGGTGAACGACAAATTAAGTTAAACCAACAACGAGTATTGGAACGGTAAAAGAACGAACCGAACAGATTGTTTTTCAACGAAATGTTTACCTTTACCCGAAGATATTATTTTGTTAAACTACGGTGTTCCTTACATATTTCATTTATTGTTTTCATGGTGTAATCAAGCGAATGTACATCTCACACTCGACCCAGAGTATAAGTTCGTACCACTTGAGAATATAAGATGTTCACGCTATACTGATATTTCCTTTTTATGACCATACGGTGCTCTTCTATCTTACATATAAAATGTTGCACGACTTTCACACGCGCCTTTGAAAAAAAAAATAAAACGATATCATGGAATGACGTTGTCCATCATTAACATTTTCCGTTTCGGGACTCAACGTCAGAAAGTGTTACAAAAGCACCACTTGAGGTAGAATCTGTTATTGCGTGTGGGGTCAATAGGTCAAAGGTCAAGGACAGTAACCGGGAGACTAAAAATGGTTTCTTCACTGCATGTCATAATGCATAATAGCTAAGACTTTAAAACTTTACACATTGACTAGTTTTCTTGAGGAAGATCCCGATTGAAATGGGATCAATGGCTTACAGGTCAAGGTCACAGGGATACCCCCCATCCACCACACAAACCTTCTTTTAAGTAACTCTAGTTTAGTATGGTATTTTAGTATCCCTCGTCCACATCCTACCCACCCGCCCACTAACCCACTCACTTCCAGCACGAGTTTCCCCTTTCCCGGCCAAGTACTATTTTAGTGACTTGTTTCTAAGTATCCTCTTCCCTAGATATCCATATCCCTCTTCCTACCCCCATCCCAACAGCCTTCCAACGGTAGCTTGCTGATTCCCATCTTATTGCCCTGTCCCATTCTATTTGTGAACGGGCGTATTATTCCCCGTAAAGTGGAGCTCTTGTGAACAATATACTTCAGTCCCGTCCTTTTTAAAACCATCTTAAAGCTTATACATTTTTAAATTAGTTTGTTAATTCTAGAGTTGACAAGAACGCAGTATTGTCGTAAGTACTTCTTTTATTAATATGAGTTATTTCGGTAATGTGTTCAGCCCCCAGTAGTACAGGCCTTAAAGACAATTCTTGTAATATTATTTCTAATTAAAAATGCTTTCCAACCCGAGACTAAAATTACAACTGCCTTCTTTTATTCCTTTTAAATGAACGAGTGCATATGGCATTAAATCAAAGAGTGAACAAGCCTTACAAGTAATAAATCTGAAGGGACACATTCGCAAAATAATACCCCTATTCTAATATAACAAAACATTGAAATGGCAACTATTACAAAAATACGACAGCTATGGTACCCCACTCCCACTACCACACCCAATTCCTCCCCGCAACATATTCACTCAACATTTGTTCCGAATTTTCAAGCATGCATCGTCTGTACCCGCTAAGCATAACCGATAGAACTCGGCAGCACCTTGACCGCAATCGTATTTTCCATATTTATGCGGAGACACTGACCATACGAACATAACAAAATAAACTTACTTGTGAAACACGTTACTTCGTTACCAGTTGATGTGAATGTCCGTCTAAAAATTTCACATGTTCTTGTAAGTGCTATTTGAAAACTATTCATTTTTAACAAATATACGAATCCAAAGAACGGTCTTTTGTTCCATGTCCGATAAGACTGAATTTATTTGGTCACTCTACAATGTCCGAAACGGGACCACTGTGCGGACTATAGTATTAAAGTATTACCAAAGATTTAACTCAATTTAACAAAATTTGATAAAATTATCCACTTTTCTTTTAACTTTCATAATCGTTATAGAATTCATGAATTGATAATTTATGGCACAAGCACGTATCCGAAGCTAAATAAAAACGTTATATTCTGGAGTTGTTAGTACTCATTTACGAATAAGTATCTGAAAACTGAAACTTTCGGTAAAAAACTAGAATTCAAACACGAAGATTCACATATTTAACTCTTAGCCTGCTGGCGGTAGATGATTCTGCCTTTGCGACCAGTGCAGACCAAGATCAGCCTGCACATCCGTGCAGTCTGATCATGGTCTGCACTGTTCGCTATTCAGTCAGTAAATTTTCAGTGAAAACCCCTTTGAGTAATAAGTGGTACTGTCCAAATTGAAAGATGGACCAGTCCATTATAGAAATATAGCAGGTTAAGGGTTAATCATTGTCATGCGTATAATTATGGTGTACAATTACGGATGATTTAATTATTTTCCGGTTTCTGATTTTTATCTTTACACTACCATATACATATCAAGATGATATTTTTCTTGTATTAAAAAGAAAACCGGGCATATTACCGATTTTTGGCCACCCGTGCAGAACTGCCTACCTTTAACCGACATATTATATTAAATTTAGATGTATTCTTACATAAAACAAATTTTCTTAAACGTAAATTAGTTATTTTCTTGTATTTTGTTTCAATATGTAGGGAAACAGGTGTCATGTTTTACTCGGGGTACAATTGTACGCATCCGAACCCAACCTTGAAACAAAAGCTCAATAGCTATTCTTCATGTAAAATCATAGCAACATACTAGTTTCCAGCCGAAAAAAAAAAGAAAAAAAAGACACGAATTATTAAATTGATAAGAATAATGTTAATCAAAATTTAATTCTCTAGCTATAAATTACCTTTTTTAAACAGCAAACATTACCGCTGCATGAACATCCGTGCTGCCACAAAGACGTGTTCAATGATTATTAACAAATATCTAACCAACTATCGCACACAATGACAAATTCCGTATTAATCACATAATGCATGTTTTAAATCTTACACATAGCACACGTCATAACCACAGGAACCAGGCAATTTACACCGAATTTTGTCGCCATTATTTTTAATCTATACTCTGACGTAGAGTTTTATACGTTCTACGATTCTCCCTTACTACCGTAGTTACTCATACGTTCAAAGATCAGGGATTTTTTTCAGAAGCACAAAAAAATCGTAAAAAGTTCTTTTTTAAAAAGATGATCTCTACCAATACTCACGTGTATTATAAGCTCTGAATATTAAACTTTAATTTTAGTGCTTATTCTTGGGTTGCGTCCACTTTTAGCATAGAATTAAGTACCATAGCTGTTCAATGAAACAAACAAATCAAAAGCAACATTTAAAGATCGGTATCTACAACTAGAGTGATTAATTTCAACGTGCTTTCACTTTTGGCCATCTATTGAAAAAGTTCATTATATTACGTAATTGTACCCATAGTTTAATGTATGCAAGTATCCGTATTACCTAAATAACCTAAACGATTGTAAAGAAAGCCTAAAATTAGTTTATGGGCAAACGAGTCCAAAACAACCGTTGCTAGTGTCTTAAAGAGGTGTGAGCATCTCGCGTCTCAGCGTGATTCAAACCCGTTGCTTAGCGTACATTTCTTTGTTGAATCATATATGAGCCGCGCCATGAGAAAACCAACATAGTGGCTTTGCAACCAGTATAGATCCAGACCAGCCTGCGCATCTCCGCAGTCTGGTCAGGATACATGCTGTTCGCTAACAGTTTCTCTAATTGCAATAGACTTTGAAAGAGAACAGCATGGATCTTGACCAGACTGCCTAGATACGCAGGCTGGTCTAGATTCATGCTGGTCGCAAACCCACTATGTTGGTTTTTTCATGGCACGGCTCATATTATAAACTATCTTAACATACGTTTAAAATTCGATGTTATACTGTAAAGAAGAATCTGATCACTCGAACTGTCCCGAGTCGAACCGTTTCTGAACTCAAGAAAATGTTTGTTCTTCTCATTCTGACTCTTTAAAGTCTGGTATGTATTTCAAAATTGCCGACGTATAGTCAACACTCATAACCGCAAGTTTGTCCTTTTAAAGCGATCAGTCAAAAATCTGTTTGGCAATGACATAAGTACAATGTAGTTTACAAGTATATAAAACCTATTTTACAATAAATATGGTAATACTACTATGTTTAATTATATTTCATTGAAATTTTTCGTTTATTTTGAACGGGTATATCATATAGGTATTTCTGATACTAACTGATTAGCATTCCAACTATTCAAAAACTTATCTTACCACATTGTACACGAACTTTGGGGTCAACAAAAAGAATTTCAAAAGGACACGCAAATACTGAGTCGCCGATGAATTGTTTCTGTTGGTATCTGCACTAACTGTACTTAAATTAAGTACTAGTAGTTTAATTCAAAATTACAAATTGGTCTGAATTGATTTTATTTCTTTATTATTTTCTTTCTTCTTTCTTTCTTTCTTTCTTTCTTTTCTTTTTCTTTTCTTTCTTTCTTCCTTCCTTTCTTTCTTCTCTTTTTTCTTTCTTTCTTCTGATGCGACAAATTCAAGCATAACTGGTTCAATGAGAGCGAATGAAAATTTGGAAAACATGGGCTGATAATAAAAGTAAGTTATTTTGGCTTATCATTGTGAAAAAAATGCAAATTCTTCCTAAAAAGACAAAAATACAACAGGAATAGCCACTTTCCGTGGACACCGTCTACCGAAATGAAACCCATATGTCTCTGCACGGTCGAAGGTGCGTGTCTATATTATCCTAGGGATGATGTCTAAAACGCTAGAAATAGAATGTGATAACTAGCTCTACTGACAATTCGAGAAACTGTCGATTTAATATGGCAAACCGAAATTCATTCTGACGCAATACGCCGTTTTGGAAAGACACCACGGCAACGCCTGTGAGGGAAGAAAAATATATGAGCCGCGCCATGAGTAAACCAACAAAGTGGCTTTGCGACCAGCATGGATCCAGACCAGCCTGCGCATACGCGCAGTCTGGTCAGGATCCATGCTGTTCGCTTTCAAAGACTTTTGCAATTAGAGAAACTGTTAGCGACCAGCATGGATCCTGATCAGACTGCGCGGACGCGCAGGCTGGTCTGGATCCATGCTGGTCGCAAAGCCACTATGTTGGTTTTCTCATGGCGCGGCTCAATTATGGAATTTGTGATTATGGTTTTAACTGTATTAGTTTATATATAATATACGACTGCACGTAAGATTAAAAGTCTTATGGCATTCGGTCGTATATATTACAAGATACAAGATATAATTTTTTATGTATAGTCGGATGTTAACAAGATTCAAAATTAGTTATGAATATTTATTGGCCGATTTACAGTTTCATTAAAGTCCCTTCAGAAGTTTCAATGCCATCGTTCGAACAAAAAGTGGGGCGGACAGAAAGGTAGACGTACAAAAGGAGTATCTGTGTCCCCAACTCCTATTTACGCAACAGGGGATATAATCGAAAATATTAGAAATGACAAAATTGGGGATGTAATAGTCAAACAGTCCATTGGGGCGCCGTAAACTATTTTAGATGCAGCATTATGACTTTTTTTTTAAAAAAAAAAAACGGAGTACATTAATAGTTCTATATCTTGTCAGTGAAAACATTAAATGAAAATTAACTAACCAGTTATACTGCTCTTAATTTCTTATTTCGAACGTTTTTAAGTTCAAACACACCTTTTTTCTTCCAGAGCTTCTTGTGGTACCTCAAATATTTCCCCTTAGATCAACCCCGATAAACCTTTAAACCCGTTTCCGCCCATTGATTGACAATCCAAATTGGAGCCCATTGTTTTGCCCATACAAGTCGGCTTTATCTATAAATACGAACAGCACCAATTAAAGTAATTAGCATTGAATAACTGGTCTACCACTACGAAATAACATTGTAATTTAATATTTGAAATAAATAGGTAACATAAATGAACTAATTTTTCAAATTCCCCAAATGTCATCGAAATAATATTGAGGATAACTTTTAATAGCTTCATATTAACCTAAAATAGAGCTGATTTAACAAAAATATTTTAATTACTGAAGGTTATATTAATATTCTGACAAGCCATCAAATATAATAAGGTTATTTTTCATTCTACGCTGTACTATTTGATAGTTATTCCTTGGACAACAAATTGCAAAAATGCAAGAAGAAAGGATCAACATCAATAATAGCCAATTACGTAATCTTATTTTGTTTAGTAAACATCATGAAATTGTTATGGAATAAAGTCATTTGTATGAAATAAATAACATATTAATAGTGACAGTTCATGCATACGTATAAATTAATCAAATTACAGATACAGGCTCTACTAGTATGTTAAGCCTGAAAATGGTAGAAACGCAGTTCGGTTGTTTTATCAAAGGCCTTCCGAATTTTGGTAGACTCAACCAAACTGCTTTAGACACACTACAATTTTGTACATTACTGATAATTTAACATGTAAAAATATTTTTGTGTGGTATTCTTATCCCATTTTTGTTAGACAAATTATTGGTATAATTAATATGAATAAATATTAAGAAACAACATTGTCTAACATCCGGTCACCTGACTTCGACCTTAAACTGCTTCAAAGCGAGACCCTTTGAACAAACTTTAAGAGAGTCAGTGCAAGGAGGCTTCTGCCTAAGTTTATGAAGATCAGTCAAGCGGTTCATGTGAAGGAATTGTTAAAATTGAGTTATGCTGAGGATGGACGAGAACGTCGGAGCATCCACAAATGTTAACAACATTAAAAGTAGTAAATATGTTGACTTGTAGATGGGGAAAGTTTATCATCACAGTGACATTAAGTTTATCATGAGAAATCACGTCGACATCATCATTACAGTCGACATCAGAATCATCATTTTTACCATCGTCACCGACAGCATAAATGTAATCATTATAGTTTTATTACCATTATCATCATCATCATCATCATCATCATCACCACCACCATCATCTTAATAAGAAAGAATGTGTGCTCCTGATGTAAGCAAGACTGCATGTACTTGGATTATTCTAAACAATAATGTTTTATGGTTTTATATTCTCAAAAAAAAAAAATCAAAAAAAATCAGGGGTTCATACTTTTTGCGTTACTCTTAATCTCAAGAGGTTTGGCATTTTGTAAATGGGTGAAAATTATGTTTTATTTGTTTTGTTTTCTTTATGTGTTATCATTAGTTATTATTATTATTATAATTATCATCATCATTATTATTATTCCTATTACAACAACAAAATCATCATCATCATTATTATTATGTTGTCTCGTTTTCGTCATTGTTCTGTCGTACTTATGGCATATATCAATTGTTGTCTCGTATTCGCCGTTTCTCTTCAGTTCTTGTTACTTATTTCAACTGTTGTCTCGTTTTTTGCTGTTGCTCTGTCGTTCCTATTACGTATTTCAATTGTTGTCTCATTTTTTGCTGTTGCTCTGTCGTTCCTATTACGTATTTCAATTGTTGTCTCGTTTTTGCTGTTGCTCTGTCGTTTCTATTACTAATTTCAATTGTTGTGTCGTTTTCGATTTCGCTCTGTCGTTCTTGTGACGTATTTCAGTTGTTGTTTCCTTTTAGCCTTTCCTCTGTCGTTCTTATGGCGAATATCAATTGTTGTCTCGTTTTTGCCGTTGCTCTGTCGTTCTTGTGGCGTATATCAATTGTTGTCTCGTTTTTGCCGTTGCTTTGTCGTTCTTATGGCGTATTTCAATTGTTGTCTCGTTTTCGCTTTTGGTCTGCCGCTCTTATGACGTATTTCAATTGTTTTATCGTTTTTGCCGTTGCTCTGTCGATCGTATGGTGTATATCAATTGTTGTCTCGTTTTTGCCGTTGCTCTGTCGTTCTTATGGCGTTTATCAATTGTTGTCTCGTTTTCGCCGTTGCTCTGTTGTTAGTATGATGTATATTAATTGTTGTCTCGTTTTTGCCGTTGCTCTGTCGTTCTTATGGCGTTTATCAATTGTTGTCTCGTTTTTGCCGTTGCTCTGTCGTTCTTATGACGTATATCAATTGTTGTCTCGTTTTTGCCGTTGCTCTGTCGTTCTTATGGCGTATATCAATTGTTGTCTCGTTTTTGCCGTTGCTCTGTCGTTCTCATGACGTATATCAATTGTTGTCTCGTTTTTGCCGTTGCTCTGTCGTTCTCATGATCTATATCAATTGTTGTATCGTTTTCGCCATTTCTCTGCAGTTCTTGTGACGTATATCAATTGTTGTCTCGTTTTTGCCGTTGCTCTGTCGTTCTCATGACGTATATCAATTGTTGTATCGTTTTCGCCATTTCTCTGCAGTTCTTGTTACGTATTTCAATTGTTGTCTCGTTTTTGCCGTTGCTCTGTCGTTCTTATGACGTGTATCAATTGTTGTCTCGTTTTTGCTGTTGCTGTATCGTTCGTATCGTTCTTATGGCGTATTTCAATTGTTGTCTCGTTTTTGCCGTTGCTCTGTCGTTCTTATGACGTGTATCAATTGTTGTCTCGTTTTTGCTGTTGCTGTATCGTTCTTATGGCGTATTTCAATTTTTGTCTCGTTTTTGCCGTTGCTCTGTCGTTTTTATGTCGTATTTCAATTGGTGTCTTGTTTTTTGCCTTTGCTATACCGTTCTTATGACGTATTCAATTGTTGTCACGTTTTTTGCCGTTGCTCTGTCGTTCTTATGACGTATTTCAATTGTTGTCACATTTTGCTGTTGCTCTGTCATTTGTATGACGTATTTTAATTGTTGTCTCCTTTTCGATGTTGCTATGCTGTTCTCATTTCAATTTCAGATTTAAAGAAATAGTTTTAAGGATCTCAATAAGTTGCTTGTTTCTATGCTAGTGCTATTTCCTTGTCTTTTTCGTAAATCGATAAAAAGTATGTTGCTTTTTCAACTTATATTGAGTCTTTTTCAAGAATGGATGTTTTGTTTGGATGATTATAACGTAAACTGATCTTCGCTCTTTTGTTATTGCACTTAAATAATCAACTTTTATGTATTGTTATGCTGAATTGTTTTTCATTTATAGAAGGTCACAGTGAAAAGTATGATAGTACTGATCTATTTATCGATGTGTTACCTTCTTTGAATAAGTTATTTTATTACAATATACTGTTTTCGCCGTTGCTCTGTCGTTCTTATGACGCATTTCAATTGTTGTCTCGTTTTTGACGTTTCTATGCCGTCCTTATTGCGTATGTAAGTTGTTGTCTCATTTTCGCTGTTGCTATGTCGTTCTTATGACGTATTTCAATTGTTGTCTCGTTTTTTGCCGTTGCTATGTCGTTCTTGTGAAGTATTTCAATTGCTGTCTCGTTTCCACTGTTTCTCTGTCGTTCTTATAAAATATTTAAATTGGCGTCTCGTTTTTGCCATTGCTATGCCGTTCTTATGACGTATTTCAACGATTGTTTCGCCTTTGCCATTGCACTCTCGTTCTTGTGGCGTATTTCAGTTGTTGTCTCGTTTTCGCCGTTGCTATGCCGTTCTTATGACGTATTCAATTGTTTTCTCGTTTTCGGTGTTCCTCTGTTGTTCTTATGACGTATTTCAGTTGTTGCCTAGGTTTGCGTATTGCTCTGTCGTTCACATGCCGTATTTTAATTGTTGTCTCGGTATTGCCATTGCTATGCCTTTCTTGTGACGTATTTTGACGTATTTCAGTTGTTGCTTTTTCACTGTTGCTCTGTCGTTCTTATGAATTATTTCAATTGTTGTCGCTTTTCTGCCGTTTTGCCATGTCGTTCTTTTGACGTATTTCAATTGATTTCTCGTCTTCGTTGCTGCTATGTATTTCTTATGACGTATTTCAATTGCTGCTTCGTTTTTGCCGTTGCTCTGTCGTTCTGATGACGTACTCGTTTTTTGCCGTTGCTATACCGTTGCTATACAGTACGTTCTTATGGCGTTCATCAATTGTTATCTCGATTTCGCTGTTGCTCTGTCGTTCTTATGGCGTTCATCAATTGTTATCTCGATTTCGCTGTTGCTCTGTCGTTCTTATTACGTATTTCAATTGTTGTCTCGTTTTTTGCCGTTGCTGTGCCGTTTTTATGACGTATTCCAATTGTTGTCTCGTTCTCGCTGTTGCTATGCTGTGATATGATGATTTGACTCTCTACCATAATTGTTCAAATTATTGCCCTAGGTTCAGAAAATTCCGTGCACATGTTTGTGACATGTATATGATATAGGCCAATACACTGTAAAAAAGAAACTTTGAATATCTTCTTCTCGGAATACATAATAGCTAGAGTCTTGATATTTATATAAACCTAACTCTGTACTTGTACCATTACGTTGAAGCCTTTTATACAGGTGAGCGCTTTATGGTCAGTTACCCTCTTGTTATGTTGAACTATCTTGTATTTCTGTTGTTGTTGTTGTTATTGTTGTTGTTTTCTTTTACAGAAGCTCACACTGAACAGGTTTCAGAACTGTTGTATTTTACATTACATTTTCTTTATAGAAGGTCACATCGAAACTTAAAATGTTTAATTAATTTTAGAACTGTTATATGTCTTTATATGTTAACTTCTTTAAATAAAGTAATTGATATTATTATTATTATATTGTTTCATTTTCGAAGTTGCTCTGTCGTTCTTATTACTTATATTAATTTTTGTCTCGTTTCCATGGTTGTTCTGAAAATTCTATATTTCAATTTCTGTCTCGTTTTCGCCGTTGATCGACCATTCTTATGCTATGTAGTTTCCTTGGTCGCTCTGCCGTTCTAATGACCTATATGATGTGTCTTATTTTCGAGGTTAAACTGTCATGCCTATGACGAATATGCATTGTGTAGTTTTCGCGGTTGCTCTGTCATTCCTATGGTGTACATCAATTATTGTCTTAATTTTGCAGTTGCTGTGCCAATCTTATGAGGTACTTGAACTGTTGTCTCATTTTCGTGGTTGCTCTGTCATTCTTATGAAGTACATCAATTGTTGCCTTGATTTCGCTGTAACGCTGCAGTTTATATGAAATATTTAAATGTGTTTGTTACTGTGTCAAGAATATTTAGGTCGTCCAATTTAGTTTGAATAAGAACTGTCGGTCTTATCGAAGCAAATATGGCAAAAATACCTTCCGACAGGAAACTTATTGCTTGGCAATAGGTTTGTTGCATTTACTCGACCGTTTATATGACGTATTTCAATTGATACTGTGTTTTCCCGATTGTTGCAGCGTTTCATTGAGGTATCGCAAACGTTTTTTTTTTTGTTTTATAACATGAAATAATTGCTTCCTTACTTTTACTCTGTCGTCCCTATGACGCATTTTTATAGTTGTCTTGTTTTTGCAGCTACAAAAAAAAAACAACAACATGAATTCTTGTCTCACTATAACTCAGACGTTACCACGTGATTTCTTGCCGTTACTGTGCCATTCCCATGACCTATTTCAACTATTGTTCCGAAGCTTTTTATTCTTTTCCCCGTTACTGTCAGTTCCGTGACGCATTGCAATTGCCTTTTCATTTCGTCTTTGTTGACATTTATAAACAGGGGTCATGATAAACCTTTAGTTATCACGATAACGCTAGACTGACATTAGTCTTTAGAGTCCTTCAAAATAGTACCTCTACCATAAAACCCTCTTGAATAGCACTTTCTTGAAAAATTTACAATATCTCTTATCTCTGACTCTCTGTTGAGATAAGCCACAGTAAAGAGGGT
Organism: Mercenaria mercenaria; assembly: GCF_021730395.1. Lineage (NCBI taxonomy): Eukaryota > Metazoa > Mollusca > Bivalvia > Venerida > Veneridae > Mercenaria > Mercenaria mercenaria. The sequence continues at coordinate 58,738,424 of NC_069372.1, forward strand.
CACAGAAAGAGGAAAAGAGGATTTATAATGAGCCCATTTACATGATTTTTCTTAAATAGAATGGGAAATGTTATAGAATAAGTTAACGCATGATCCGCATTTTATGACAGTCGAACATACGAAAGAACAAACAGACAGACAGCATGCATTGTACGTGAATGTTCTCAATATTCTTTTTTTTTTCTTCTAACAATGCACCAGGGTTCAAGAAAATGGCACACATACACCACATGAGCTACCTTTGCCATGATATTTAATAACTACTAAATTTCATTAAGGACGTAAATTGATAGTAAATATTTACGTTCTTGGCTTTATAGCCATATAGCAACCACAGTTTTTCATTCCACAGATTAGACATCAAACGTCAGTAAGAGCCAAGTGGTCTGGTTTGCAGTAGAGACAGTGTACTGTTTGTTTGTTTGTTTGTTGATGTTCTAAACTTAGTTTGTTGATGTTTTAAACTTAGTCTTCTATGTGCTTTAAACTTAGTCTTTTATGTGCTTTCTTTTATATGATCTAGAGGAAGGTGCTAAAGGCCACACCAACCTTAGTAAATATGCTACTAGCATTCGCTAAATCTTAGAATGCCTTTAAAAATTTATTTTGCCTTTTATTTTTATTTTATATATTAGCACCTTCTATGCAATAAACTATGTAGTGTATTTTTGTATGTCATTTCACTTTTACTTATGTACTTACTTCTTTACAGGTTTGTGCTTATATGTGCTATGCACGTAAGTTTCCTTTTAATCATATAACCATGTCATTCTTAACCGCTGCAATGTAACTTATGTTTTAATATGCCTAACTTCCGCTTATCTTTCTTTTTAGCCGCTTTATTTTTTGTTATTTATGTTTTCTTTGTTTGTCGGGAAATAGCTCATGAGCTAATGTTTTTTGTTATACTTTATCTGACGTAAAATAAAGATTCTTGTATCTTGTATCTTGTACGTGCATAATATATGGCTATGCATAGAACCATTCATACATATTGTATAGCTTTTGGTCTATGTACCAAGTTTCATGAGAAAATATCTCTCTACCTATGTGAGTATCTATCTGTCTATATTGTCAAATCATTTCAGGGACCTGAACATTTTCGCGCGCCTTAATGTAGAGATATTGTTAGTAGAAAAAAAAACATGACTTGGGAAATGGGAAATGTATAAGGTATTGAAATAAAAGATGAGATAAGATAAGATAATCTTTATTTAACGTCGGTTTTAACAAACATTTTAAACACTAGCTAATACAAGCTATTTTTCTGACAAAACAAGACTATCATTTTACATACAAACAAGCAATCTATATAGGGAAAGAAAGCAAAATTATAAGCATAAGATTCTAGTTAAAAAGCATTAGCACATTCACAAAAATCATAGATTGGAAATAACTGTCTATTTACAGAACAAATTAAGCGATGAGAGGACAATGCTAATCAAGACCCAAGGTCTAAAAGCAGATTAAAAGGAAACAAAGAAATTAAGAGCTGAAAATGAAAAAAAAAGACACAAGTGTGTACTGGTTAAGAAATGTCTTAATACAGGTATCACCTCAAAAAGACAGGTTATGAGCTCAAACGTTTGCATGAATGGAATAGTAGGTACCATAGACCTAGCTAGGGGAGAAAAATAATTTATCTATCTATCTTCCATATAGTCAAACCCCTGCTGGGGACCTAGACTTTGCGCGTCAACTAGCAAGAATGTTAAAACGAGTAAAAAAGTAGTAGTAAAAAGAAAGAAGGAGAATGGTTAAAACAGGTTAAAAATAGGGCAGGTGTATTTAAGGTGAGATGTGCTCAATCTGGCTTACAGCCTGACTGAACACTGGCCCAGACGAGTTGACAACATCTGAGGGCAAGGCATTCCAATGATATACTGTTCTAGGGAAGAATGAAAATTTATGATAGTTGGATGAGGGTGAAACTTGAACGAATGCCTGGGAATGAGTGGTTCTGGTTCTGGAAGATCTAGTGTTGTCTAGGTAGTCCGGTAGTGGGATGGCGACCTGGTTATGCAAGATGTTATAAAACATAACCAGGCGCTGGTCAATGCGACGGAGTGCAAGGCGTCGTCAATTTAGGGAAGTCAGCATGTTGTCTACACTGGATGTACGGCCGTGATTACGCTTGGCCCAGCGTGCAGCCCTGCGCTGCACAGACTCAAGCTGATCAATAAGAGTTTCAGAGTAGTTTCAGAGTAGGGGGACCACACAGTGGAACTGTACTCCAGCTGGGGCCGTACAAGTGTTTTGTATGCTTGTGATTTTAACCCTTCTGAGTGCACTTTGATGTTACGTCTTAAGAAACCCAATGTTTGATTTGCTTTTTTGGTGATGTTGTAAATGTGGTCATTCCATGTAAGGTTGTGTGATATAGTTATGACAAGGTATTTTGCAGATGGTACTGTTTGTAAAAGGTACTGTGTTGGTATAGGAGTTTTACGCTCAGTGATCTGTAATACTTGGCATTTAGACGGATTGAATTTCATGTCCCATTTTGTTTCCCAGAATTCCAGTTGCTGTAAGTCTTTTTGTAGTAGGCTTGAATGGGAAGAGACAGTCAGAGAAAGGTAGATGGCCGTGTCATCAGCAAAGAGTCGAACTTTAGAGTGTTTAACAAAGTCAGGTAGATCGTTGATATAGATAAGAAATAAGAGAGGCCCGAGGACCGAACCCTGGGGAACACCTGAGGAGACTGGTATGGTGCCTGATATGGACCCGTTAACTACCACTGACTGTGACCTGTTATCAAGGAAAGCTTTAATCCATTTAAGAGTATGACGCCTTGCACCATAGAAATTTTGTCTTCTAAGCGTTAATCAAGATCCACTTTTAGTTACTGAGACATCGGAGACAAACCATATCCGTCATAAAATTTCTGAGTCTTATTTATGGTAAGTCGTGTGAGACTTAATGTTTACGAATTTTGTCCGATAATACCCCGATCGACGTTATATTCATCGCACAAAATGATGTAACAATTTATGGTTAGCCTTACTGTACTCTACTAAATCGATTAAATCATTCTCCTGGCAGACACGCAAATGCAGTTGATTTCAAACTGCAATTAAATGTTTCTGCTAAAATAATATGGTTTTCATCTTGTAAAAAAAGGGTATTTACCGGGTTACGGCGTTTGGAACATACTTTATCCAAGTGCTCAATGGGCATGCGCGGCGTGCTTGGACATGCGAAAAATGTAAATAAACAACGGTTAGCGAAGTTTACACGTTGATTTCATGCATTTTTGCAAACATCCAAGTGTCAGTTGGTAAAAATATTCACGAGACTTATTTTTCTTGATTATCTCACTGCACTGTCTTATTAAAATTTTTATGTCATCGTCCATGATGGCATGAATTAGCAGTCTCATTTCGTACCCTTACCAACTCGGACAAAATATTTTCGTACCCAATATAATTTGAAGGTACAGGTCGAGTTTACTAAGATTGTGAATGTTTATCGGTACATTGTCATACAAGCTGTAAATAATAAATTCCTGCTAATTTTTCAACATTCCTGAAAATTGTAAAATATGTTATTATTTTATAAAACGGTATTTCCATCAAAGAATTGTTTGCAGTATGTATAAATTATGGCAGTGGCTAGGGTTACGGTACCGTAATCCTAGCCTCCGATTCTAGGATTACGGAAGTTCAGTATTTCTAGACAACCCTATGAGAATAGGCTAGGATTACGGAAGTATTTAAGATGAATCAGATATATGTGTTAGGACATGCATAAATGATGTTGTTAACTTACTTGTTTCACTTAAAATAGCTATTTTTCATGTCTGCCGTATTATTCTGTGTTATCGATCCGCCATTTTGGGTTAGTAAAATATAGGTGGACAATTATTTATGCGCTGTTGATGAATGACAAAAGTTAAATTCTTCTTACTGAAAATAGTAATGTTTTAATGTTTCAATGTTTACATAATTGTCCAACTATATCCGGGCCACATCACGAGGAGGTGCTCAGTTCATGGCCCATTTCTTTTTCTTTTCAATTTCCATAAAAAATAATCGTTTTTTTTTTGTTTTGTTTTTAAATACTGTTGTAATTTTGTTTTTGTTTAGAGTACGTTATTATTTCATAGTCATGATTTTGCATTATTTTTCTTTCATTTTTAATTGTTCTTCTCTATTTTTTTTCTTTTCTCTTTCTTCTTTTACTAACCCAAAATGGCGGAGCGATAACACAAAAAAATACGACAGGCATAAAAAGTCGCTATTTTAAGTGAAATAAGTAAGTTTACAACATCATTTATGAATGTCCTAACATATATATTTGATTCCTCTCAAATACTTCCGTAATCCTAGCCTGTTCTCATAGGGTTGTCTAGAAATACGGAACTTCCGTAATCCTAGAATCGGAGGCTAGGATTACGGTACCGTAACCCTAGCCACTGCCATAAATTATGAATGATGTCACATGTACATTTTGTACAACTGACTAGGGGTGGGCGATATACCGCGGTAGACCAGTTATTGTGATGTTTTTTCCGACGATACGATATTGCGATATGATTTTCGAATACCGGTTATTTTTTAACATTAATGATTAAGTAACACTAACGTAAACCAAGAAGATTCACAAAAAAATCCTTTTCTTGCCAGCACAATTCAACTTTGTTTTCATTTTCCTCCTTTCATTTCCGGTGCAGGTAGTAGACTGGTTTACAGCTATTTTACGGACCCAATTCCACATAATTAAACCAATAAGAAAATTTAGATAAATATAGAGTGGTGGAACCTATGCTCGCGGTATTTTGTACATATATTATCTTTTTAAGAAGCAAGCAAAAATTATTATTTTGATCTGCCTATACAAAAACATAAAGTTATCCTCCTTTTATCGAAACATATTGTTAATGTGCGTCATCATGTGACTTAGTCGTCTCGTGAGCTATCGACACAGCATACGTGAAAAGGTGAAAATTTGCCCTGAAGGGAACCTATGCTGGCGGTATGTTATATCTATTAAACTAAGCGCGAAAAAAAAAATCAGCGGGCTAAAAATGAACAAACAAGCATATGCGAATATAATATTTAGAATATTACTCATTGATTATGTGAAAAACAAAAGAAATGAGGATAAATTTTAGTATGTGCCTCTATGTGTATATTTCCCTTACTGAAATGGAGTCACTATTAGAACGTATAATAATGTTATATAAAAACAGAATGCTCAAGTATTGATGATTCAAAAAACGACAGTGATTAACTCTAGGGCTGTCATTGATTGGGTCTTAGGCGTATCGACGATACCGATATATCAGAAGACAAATATCGACGATACATCGATATATTGATTATTAAGTTAGATTAACGACCTATTTGTTCATATGCATACTATATACCTTACTGTAAAGGCTATTTTAAGTTTTATTGCCTACTTTCCATATTTCTGCTTGATTTTGTTGTATTTGTATTTATAAAATAAAAGAAATACATGAAAATTAATAACATCTTTCATTTTTATTTTGCCTTCACTCCTTTTTTTGCATATATCCAAATTTACAACTTTGAGAGCTTTAGTTGTTTTATAGGGTCTGAGTGTTTATTTGGATAGTTTTTTGTCTCTGTAAAATATCGATTTTTGAAAATGGGAATCGATAATCGATCGACAAAAAAATATCGTTGATACATCGATATCATTTCTATCGATGACAGCCCTAATTAACTCACTAATGATTCCTACATTTCTTTTGTGTGTAGGAAAATTACTTCTCCGTACATCTCATAAAGAGCCATTTGGACTTTGTCAAAATACTAAGATCAACATCGATCTTTTTCATGGTTCGACAGGCACTCGTAGTGTAGCCAGGCGTCAAAATCATCACATCTTGCTCTTAAATGTATTTTATATCTGAATGTAATGCATGATTTCTAAAAATCTAACTTTTAGAAACTAAACTTAACATTTACAGTTGTAATACTCTTCTGATACCTTCTCGTCAAATTTGGCCAAATGTGCATTTAGCCTGCAGTGACCACTTATCAACCTATTAAAAGCAGTGAAGGTGTCTGTCTATACATCAAAAGTGTAATCCCTTATTCCAACTTTTTCAAAAAGATCACTTGTTATGATTGTATCTAAATCCAGATCATGCAGTCTTTGCCATAAATTTCTCTTTAGCTCTTTCTTTCATGCTGTTGATTACCTCTTTCTTGTCAATAATCCACTCATTTCTTCCTCCAACTCCTGTGTCTCTACAGCTGCTTCTTTTGCCATTTTGTCTGCCAATTCATTTCCCTTGATAACCATATGTCCAGGAATCCAGTGTGCAGTGAGCTCATAACCTCTCTCTTTTCACTTTTTCCCTTATAATATTAAGTGTGAGAGCAACTTTGCATGTTGGTATGCAGTGATTTTTTTGCCCTTTTGGGAAAAGGTCCGGTACCGGATAAATTGGGAAAAATAGCCGGGTTTTTACTCAGATTGGGAATTTTTATAGTTAATTAATAACATCATTTAGAATGATTCTTCCTTAAATTCCATGTAAATATCATCAAACAAACTGTTTGAATGGTTAAATCATGGTGAATGTCAATGTAACTAAGTTTTCCTTCTGCAGTCATCAAAATGCAAACTTAATTTGGTCATTTGGGGGAATTTTTGGATGATAATTGGGAAAAAAGATCGCATTTTTTAATTGGGAAAAGGTCCTTTTAGGGGTACTTTATAAAGAAGGAAAAAAATCCCTGGTATGACTGACCCAAAAACTGATGTTAGTGCTGCTTGGCAATCTGTGAAGATATAGATTGGCTTCCTTTCCATTGTATTTACATTCTGGATGAAATCAAGTGCTAACTGCAAGCCCATCAGTTCACAATGAAAGTTGTTACTGGCCTTATAACTAACAGGTTTTTTCAGCATAATAAAATCACAGTTCTGTCCATCTAGGAAAATAACTACCACTGCACCAGTTGGTCCTGGATTTCCCAGTGCTGATCCATCCATAAATACAAGTGTGTCTCCTTGGTATGATGGTATCATGTGTACATGATTTATATTAATTTTTAACTTGCACATTCTCTCTTGACTGTTCAAAAAGTAATTTAAAAGAATAATTTTATTAACTCAAAATAAGCTGAAATATTCAGCTTCATAGATGTTTATATACTGCAGAGCTCCAGATAAGATTTTAGGTTAAAGGGTATTTTACCCCCTAGTTTTTTTTTCAAATGGTATTTTACTCCTACATATTTTTTCAAAAGGGTATTTTAGAATTCTAAATGGTTTTTCAGAATTCGAAATTATTTAAAAGGGTAATAATAATAACTGTTTGTTTGTATAATTTTCTGATATTCATGTGCTCCGCTGAAGTGCCTTTGTCGACCAATGCTGTTTTCCTGAATATTTTTTGAGCCTTCATTCAGATAGTTTTAACATTTTGTTTACTGCATACATTACATCTTACACTACATCTTAATTTAAGTTACTGACCACTGCGATATATCAACAGCCAGTGATACTTTGACTGTCAATGTTTGTTTTTTTTTCAGAAACACCCACATGTATGGTGCTTCTGCTTCTTCAACAGTTACCCATAATATATCATAGATCACGTACTTAGCGATAGGCATTGTCCAAGTCATCTCTTGTCACACGCTTTAATATACTTGAAGAAGAAAACAACATTATTTTACGATATCGTTTGCGTTTGCTTTTATGAGACGCCATTTTTGTTTGTTGTACTCGATTACAAAAAGGATGTGCTTGATTTATGATAAAATGGGATTACGCACTTTAATCGAGTAAAATATGTATCCCGTTTTTTCAATGCGTATCAGTACGCGTAGGTTTGATTTTAAATGCGTTTTTTGTAAATTTCAAAACGTATTTACGCAAATACGCATCTTATCTGGAGCTCTGATACTGTTATGGATTTCTGAATGTGAAACATTACCAAACCTAGACTTTAAAATATGTTACGTACACTTTCTGTGGTGAAAAATATTCCTTATACCTATGCCCACATTAGCAGTATCAAAGGAATCTGTTTGTTCTATGTGATGACAATGCTGGTGACATGTCTTTAATTCAGTCTGTGCAATACACATTTTATGTTGAATAAAATTGAAATGTTTCTTTGAGTTTTTATGCCCCCCTTCGAAGGAGGGGTATATTGTTTTGCAGATGTTGGTCGGTCGGTTGGAATGTAGACCAATCCGTTTCCGGATGATAACTCAAGAACGCTTGGGCCTAGGATTATGAAAGTTGATAGGGATGTTGGTCATCACCAGCAGATGACCCCTATTGATTTTGAGGTCTGTATGTCAAAGTTCAAGGTCACAGTGACCCTGAATAGTAAAACGGTTTCCGGATGATAACTAAAGAACACTTGGGCCTATGATCATGAAAGTTGATAGGGAGGTTGGTAATGACCAGCAGATGACCCCTATTGATTTGAGGTCAGTATGTTAAAGGTCAAGGTCACAGTGACCCTGGACAGTAAAACGGTTTCCGGATGATGACTCAAGAACGCTTAGGCCTAGGGTCACGAAAGTTGATAGGGAGGTTGGTCATGACCAGCAGATGACCCCTATTGATTTTGAGTTCAGTATGTCTTAAGGTCAAGGTCACAGTGACCAGGAACAGTAAAATGGTTTCCAGGCAATAACTCAAGAACGCTTGGGCCTAGTGTCAGGAAAATTAATAGTAAGGTTGGCCATGACCAGCAGATGACCACTATTGATTTTGAGGTCATTAGGTCAAAGGTCAAGGTCACATTGGCCAGGAACAGTGAAACAGTTTCTGATCTTCTTGTCCAAAACCATCGGGCCTAGGGCTTTGATATTTGGTATGTAGCATAATCTTTTAATCCTCTACCAAAATTGTTCAGATTATTTCCCTGGGGTCAAATATGGCCCCACCAAGGGGGACACATGGTTTATATAGTTTATATAGGAAAAAACTTTGAAAAACCTCTTGTCCAAAACCACAGGGCCTAGGGCTTTGATATTTTGTATATGACATCATCTAGTGGTCCTCTACTAAGATTTTTCAAATTATTCCCCAAGGGTCAAATATGGCTCCGCAGTGGGGGGTCACATAGTTTACATAGACTTATATAGGGAAAAAATTTAAAAATCTTCTTGTCCAAACCACAAAGACTATGGCTTTGATATTTTGTTATGTAGCATCATTTAGTGGTTCTCTACCAAGTTTGTTTAATTTATCCCTCTAGGGTCAAATATGGCCCCGCCCCAGGGGTCATATGGTTCATATAGACTTATAAAGGTAGAATCTTCATGTCCATAACTTACATCATTCAAATTTGGACCACATGTATAGTTTTGAGCGGCAAGATGAACCTTGACATGAGTTGACCTTGATCTTGACCTAGTGACCTACTTTCACATTTCTGTAGCTACAGCCTTCAAATTTGGACCACATGCATAGGTTTGTGTACCGAAAAAAACTTTGAACTTGTTATTGACCTAGTGAACTACTTCCACATTTTTGAAGGTACAGGCTTCAAATTTAGACCACATGCATAGTTTTTTGTACCAAAATAAAATCTGACCTTGATTTTGACCTAGTGACCTACTTTCACATTTCTTAAGCTACAGCCTTCAAATTTGAACCACATGCATAGTTTTGTGCACTGAAATGAACTTTGATCTTGAGATTGACCTAGTGATCTACTTTCACATTTCTGAAGGTACAGGCTTCAAATTTGGACCACTTGCATAGTTTTGTGTTCCGAAATAAAATTTGACCTTGTTTTTGACCTAGTGACCTACTTTCACATTTCTCAAGCTACAGCCTTCAAATTTTAACCACATGTATAGTTTTGTGTACCGAAATGAACTTTGATTTTGAGATTGACCTAGTGACCTACTTTCACATTTCTGAAGCTACAGGCTTCAAATTTGGACCGCATGCACATTTTTGTGTTCTGAATTGAAATTTGACATTGATTTTACCTATTACCTACTTTCACATTTCTCAAGCTACAGCCTCCAAATTTGAAGCACATGCATAGTTCTGTCTACCGAAATGAACTTTGACCTTGAAATTGATCTACTGACCTGCTTTCATATTTCTCAAGCCACAGCTTTCAAATTTGGACCAAATACACATTGTTTTGTACCGAAATGAAATTTGACCTTGATTTTGATCTTGAGCTAGTCTTGAAATTTGGAACATTCAAAAATGGCTCAGTGGATGGCGCCAAGATCACTCTGTAATCTCTTGTTAGGTTAATAGGTTAAAGGTCAAGGTCAGATTAAACCATAATGGTAGAACTTTTGTTTACAGTGAGCATATAATTTCTGTTCCTTGTGCAATTACTGAATGCATCAAGGGGGCATTTCGTGTTCGACGAGCTCTTGTTATGTTTTTAGTTCCTGTGAACTTTGTTCAGGGTGAGCTTTTAGTATAGGAAGATGGTCCTTCGTCCGTCAACCTGCATCAACATATTTATCTAAACATCTTTTTCTATGACACTACAGGTCAGAATCACTCCAAGCTTGGTCATTTGCATCCTGGCATGGACCTCTTTCAAGTTTGTTCAAATGGTTCAGCTTGGCCACCAGAGCTAACAATAGAAAAACCTGTAGAATTCTGATGAACCACTTGATGGATCTTCATCAAACTGTTATTTGTAGCATCATTATAAGGTCCTCCACAACTTGGCCCCTTTTATGGGCTGCCAGAGCTAAAAATAGAATGCCTTCAAATGACTTTTTCTCTTGAACTGTTTGATGGGTCTTCTTGGATATTTTTGGTTTGGACTCTTAAATTGCTTGAGTCTGAAAAAATGTTTGAATAATATTTATTGTATTTAAACACCTTATTAAACGTCTCCTTATTGGCTAAAATATTTAATAATAAAAAAAACCTTCAAAAAAGTATATTTTCATAGCCTTACAATGTAGTTGGCTGCCATTTCAGTACAGTAATTGTGCTATACAACATTTCTTGTGATATTCAAAGGCATACTAGCCAGCAAGTATGACTAGAGATATGTAAATCAAGCATGTGGCTTCATGAAAGCAATTTTCATTGGCTATTAAAGAATTTTCCAAACATCACAATGGTATTTTTCAGTTGCACATGCAGGTACACAGTAATATACCATTTATGAAAGACATAAAATGATGAGCTAAAAATAACAAATAGAGTTTTTGTCATTAAAATTAAGGGCACAAAAGTTAGCATCTTGGTGCAAAAACCTGCATGTTACAAACAATCATCTACAAAATTTATTTTATTGTTACTTTCTTTTTTTTTAGAAAATAAGAAATAGTAAGGGCAAGACAGATGAGATGAAAATCATCTTGTAATTACTTATTTTAGCCAAATTACGAGATAAGGTTACTGGTATTGATTAGTGTTGTTTTAATTGATACTTTGATATATTTTTCAGGTGATGATTAAGGAACAAGAAGAGAATGAATCTGATGGATGACACATTGGCTGACGAATCTGGTACGAGTTTATTCACTAATCATTTAAGGGGTATGACTCTAGGTGTACATCACAATATTCAAATGTTTAAACGCAGCAATTAAAATACTCAACATGTATACTTTAATAAAAAAAAGATGTGCTAGCCAGTATTTAAATTGATATTTTAAAAAATAGTGCGATAAATGAAAAACAGCAAAAGCAATCAATTTTACTGAGGGACTAACACAGTAGAGACCTTTTTATATAGTTTTTATGCCCACAGTGTCAGAGACTTATAGTGTTTAAAGTCTGTGTCCGTCTGTCCATCACTTCATCTGTCCATCAGAGTGTTTTATATTTTGTTTATAATTCCTCAAGGCTATTACTTTCTATTACTTTAAAAAGGACATAAATCTGTAGACATGTCCCTTAAAAAGTACTAACCCACGAAAAACATTTTCTCTCAAAATCCATGAAATGTGAGTACTTTGAAAGTTACAAATTTACTGACCTAAGATTTTTGCAAGATATTCTTATAAACAACCAAAAATATTGTGCAGAATGTAGTAAACCGTTGCAACGCTTTTGAAATAATGCAGAAAATTTACTTATTTTCACCCACTTTATCATTTTTTCATGTCATATATACATTCTATGCCAAACTTGGTGGAAATGATCATGTTGAAAAATTTCACCCAAACTGTGGGTTAGTAGCTTTAATTTATAAATGATTGTTTTCTCATTATTGGTTGATAGTCTCATGTTTTAACATGCTGTGACAAACAATTACACCATCATCAGTTCATTACCTCTTGTACTGGAAAACATGCTAGCATTGTCATGATACAATAAACACAAAAAAAGTCCTGTCATTTATACAAGTCTTTAGATGAATCACCTCATTTATTAGGGAATTTTTCAATGTGTAACTATGTTGAAGTGGACATTTAAAACTGCTTATAGATTGCCTATGAATCATTAAATCTGCAGTGAGTCATTTTTTTTGAAAGCTGATATGTCTAACTTGCAACAGTATTGATCTTGTGACCTGTCTGCAGATTTTAAAGTACACTTGAAATTTTGAGCTCTGTGTCATGATAGTAACCAAATTATGCACACATACTTACTGTAAAAGTGAATATTTTTGTGGGACAAAAAGTTAGCGAACTGCCAATTACAAACATTTTGCGAGCGGAAATATTTGCGTATCTGTGTCGACGTCAGTGTCTGCGTCCCGATTTGGTTAAGGGGACGCATATTGCTATATCACAGTTCATACAGAAATGCGGAAGGGGTGCATATTCAAGAAATCGATGGTGGGAAAATAAAAAACATATTCCTAAACTGATATAATACTGATGGACACCTGTAATATTCAGTATTTTGTGGGTAAGGATGTGGTACTATGAATGTAATAGGAAAACAGAGGTCTTTGTGAAAGTACATTCAACACAAATTATCGCATAGTGCGGCAATTTTCCTTTGATCTTTGCAGCATGTTATACATAGTAACACACATTATTACTACAAAACTGTGCTGAAATCTTACAAAACTGTTGCGATATATATCAACACGGAAATCTCTATGGAGTTTCATAAGAAAAAAAGTGATATATATCGGAACACTTTTTCTCTATTGAGGTCCTATCAAGGGAGTATAATTTTTTCCTTTCAAAGAAAAGATGATTTTAGCTCCAATTTACAGTTCACAGAGAAAGAATTGTCACAAACACCTACATTTATAAAGTAAAAGAATAAATAAACTAGAATATTTCAAAAAATTGATAGTTATTGCCAAATTCAAAAATACATGAAATATATGAAATTCTGAGATTTCTCAAATGTTTCTTTTTCTTTGATTTTTTAGCTCGACTATTCATAGAATAGTGAGCTATTGCACTCGCCCATGCGTCGGCGTCCGCGTCCGCGTCCCGATTTTGGTTAAGGTTTTGTATGTAAGCTGGTATCTCAGTAACCACTTGTGGGAATGGATTGAAACTTCACACACTTATTCACTGTGACAAACTGACTTACATTGCACAGGTTCCATAACTCTATTTTGCTTTTTTACAAAATTATGCCCCTTTTTCGACTTAGAAATTTTTGGTTAAGGTTTTGTATGTAAGCTGGTAACTCAGTAACCACTTGTGGGAATGGATTGAAACTTCACACACTTATTCACTGTGATGAACTGATCTACATTGCACAGGTTCCATAACTCTATTTTGCTTTTTTACAAAATTATTCCCCTTTTTCAACTTAGAAATTTTTGGTTAAGGTTTTGTATGTAAGCTGGTATCTCAGTACTTACTAATGGGAATGGACTGAAACTTCACATACTTGTTCACTATCATGATCTGACATGCACTAAGCAAGTCCCATAACTCTACTGTCTTTTTTTCTCAAAATTATGCCCCTTTCTCGACTTAGCAGTTTTTGGTTAAATTTTTGTATGTAATCTGATATCTAGGTATCCACTTATTGGAATGGATTGAAACTTCACACACTTGTTCACTGTCATGATCTAACATGCACTGTGAAGGTCCCATAACTCTACTTGGCATTTTTACAAAATTATGCCCCTTTGACTTAGCAGTTTTTTGTTAAGTTTTTGTATGTAAGCTGGTATCTCAGTATCCACAAATTGGAAAGGATTGAAACTTCACACACTTGTTCACTGTCATGATATGACATGCAGTACAGAGGTTCAATACCTCTACTTTGCATGTTACAAAATTATGCCCCTTTTTCAACTTTTGTATTCATTCAATTGACAAGGCTGTTGAATAGTCGAGCGTTGCTGTCCTCCGACAGCTCTTGTTTTACAAACAAAACAACAAGTTTTACAATATGTCTGGCCAATGAAATGCAAAGATTTAAAACCAATGCAGAAATTTGTTGGGTACTTTTATCTGGGGAACACATTTTCTAAAACAGAAGTTTTAGTGTTTCAGTCAGCGAGGCGCAAAAAGGGAATCAAAATAGTAAAAATAATAATAAACAAATTTAAATGAAAATGATATATAAATTTTAATGATAAACTATGCGATAAAACAGTTATAATATGTAGTGCTCGTGTGTTACCAGGATATATCAGAGCTAGGGGTACATCTCGTTATTTTTCTCTTCACATATCTGTCTCGGCCTACCGGCCTCGACGATATGTGCAGAGAAAAATACCCTCGATGTACCCCTAGCTCTGATATATCCTGGTAACACACTCTCACACATACTATAACTATTACATATTAAACTTTTGTATAAGGAAAAAACAGGTTTTTTACAATAACAGTGTTCCAAATAATGTTGAAGGGATGAGATTTTCTTTCTAACACATCAGGTTTGCTTAAACATGTAAAAATTTAACGCCATGTCATTTCAGCTCGGGATGGACGCCATATTTCTCATTGATAAAAATGTAAACAAAAAAAGTCAGAGTGGGATTAGCATTGCAAGGGCATAACATGACATTCTACACAATGAATACCTTAGAACAGATATCTAAGATGCTACACAGGTCAGGCGGGTTAAATGCATAATGGCGATCACTTGAAATTCATCTTGAAAAGGTGGTTAATTTTAGTTTATTTACATGGTTTTTAATTTTCCCACGACTTCTCGGCGATCCACTGCAAATGTATTACTGCGCCGGACGAAAGGTAACTCTAATAAACAACGGGAGACAACTTAGGTGTCAGCACGTGTACGATTTTTAAAAAAAAACATGTCGATGATTATAATTTCTTATCAAATAATGAATCCTATTCAGATATTCGTCTTTAATATTAGAAAATTATTAATTTCTGTGGACATTTGTCAAAAAATATTACTTACATTGGACTACTTTGCGCATCAAACTGGTTTCCGCTTCAGTTGTGAGGCACTTCCGTTATACTTTTTGACAACAATAACAAAACATAAAATGAATCAATAGTCACTTATAAACCGACTGCTACTTAAATCAGTGTAAGTAAAGTTGTTGTTACAACATTATACATGTTCGTTACGTTATGAGATAAAGTTTATCTTGAACTGCATAATCCATTAATTACGTTTAGATGATATTGCATTTACAACTTATTTGACCCCATTTTTTACGTGAATGACAGCATTCTCGTGCAACTCGTGCAAACAGAATTATGAAAAGTATGGTGGAGAATTCAAGGACAAATTATAAATGACATTAAAGTGAGGATAACTGTATATTCGTCCAGTTTTGATCATTGACATGCCTGCTGTGTATTAGAAACTTTTGTGAACAAGACTAGAATGTTACTTTTGCACATATACACATTGATTGGACCTCTCAACCAAATTTCATACCTTATTTTAGGGATTTTTAAGACAATACATTTTCAAAAGTTTGTTGAATGTGTTTTGATATTTAAGTGCATTGTAGTTCATGAATACCAAGTTAAAAATTAATAATGGCAACATTTCTAGGCCCTTATTGTAAGCCACTAGACTTCTGTAACGATAAATGTTTAATGTATTAAGGGGAATATACTCTTTTAGTTTTGGAATGTGGCATTCCTTGACCACCGTATCTTTTCTTATGCACTACTTTGTAAACAAACTAAATAATGTGTTTTAGCTTACATATGCGAAATGAAAAGCAAGACAGTGACCATATTTCACATTCTTTCTTTAAATTAGAATCTGTAGGACATTGATAAATGTTTGGACAAGGTGAAGCACTATTATTTTCGCACCAAAAAGTCTTAATTGTTGACTTTGAATGTACACAAGAAGTCTTATGTAATTCAACAATAACTTTCTTGTTTCAGTTTTCTCATTTTTATTTTAGTGAGCAATCCTTTGTGTACTTATAACAGTTGAAACAGTATCCATTTCATGTACCAAAACCTTGTACTTTTTTGCAGGTAAATTTTATCATACCCCACCCACTTTTTTCTAATTTCAAAGTATGCGTCCCCTTAAGGTTTTGTATGTAAGCTGGTATCTCAGTAACTACTTGCGGGAGTGGATTGAAACTTCACACACTTATTCACTGTCATAAATTGATCTACATTGCACAGGTTCCATAACTCTATTTTGCTTTTTTACAAAATTATGCCCCTTTTTCGACTTAGAAATTCTTGGTTAAGGTTTTGTATGTAAGCTGGTATCTCAGTAATCGCTTGTGGGAATGGATTGAAACTTCACACACTTACTCACTGTCATAAACTGATCTACATTGCACAGGTTCCATAACTCTATTTTGCTTTTTTACAAAATTATGCCCCTTTTTCTACTTAGAAATTCTTGGTTAAGGTTTTGTATGTAAGCTGGTATCTCAGTACCCACTAATGGGAATGAATTGAAACTTCACACACTTATTTACTGTGATAAACTGACCTACATTGCACAGGTTCCATAACTCTGTTTTGGTTTTTTACAAAATTATGCCCCTTTTTCGACTTAGTAATTCTTAGTTAAGGTTTTGTATGTAAGCTGGTATCTCAGTACCCACTAATGGGAATGAATTGAAACTTCACACACTTATTTACTGTGATAAACTGACCTACATTGCATAGGTTCCATAACTCTGTTTTGCTTTTTTACAAAATTATGCCCCTTTTTTGACTTAGAAATTCTTAGTTAAGGTTTTGTATGTAAGCTGGTGTCTCAGTACCCACTGATGGGAATGGATTGAAACTTCACACACTTGTTCACTGTCATGATCTGACATGCACTGTATAGGTTCTATAACTCTACTTTGCATTTTTCAAAATTATGCCCCTTTTTCTGACTTAGCAGTTTTTTGTTAAGTTTTTGTATGTAAACTGGTATCTCAGTATCCACTTATGGGAATGGATTTAAACTTAACGCTTTTGTTCACTGTCATTACCCGACATGCACTGTGTAGGTCCCATAACTCTACTTTGCATTTATTCAAAATTATACCCCTTTTTCGCCTTTGCAGTTTTTGGTTAAGTTTTTGTATGTAAGCTGGTATTTCAGTATCCACTTATGGGAAAGGATTGAAACATCACACACTCACATTTTATTTTTTACAAAATTATGCCCCTTTTTCGACTTTTGTATTCATTCAATTGACAAGGCTGTTGAATAGCCGAGTGTTGCTGTCCTCCGACAGCTCTTGTTATAGTATACCTGTCAAGTTTTATTTTTGTTTTTCTGTTACAGTATTGTCATAAGAACTTTTTACATCTTCAGGTATTCCTTTTCTATCAAGTGCAGATGACATACCTGTCCACAGTACACCTATAAAGGTTTGAAAATTATTACTTTAGCTTTGTTTTCCTTTTTACAGAAAATGAGGTTTTTTACCTGTAACTTTTTTATTTCTGCAAACTGTTATCAATGGTTGGTATCAAAATAAAGCTTAACATTTGCTTAAAACTTTACATAATTCAAATTTATATTTAGTAAGCAAACTCACATGAAGTGAGGCCCTGAAAGGGGTATTTGAAATGGGGACTGTACGAATGTTGACTGATGATAAATTTGACCACTTTGTCATTTACAAAATTTTCCTCAAAGTATTAAATTGAAACTTTCCCAAAAATGCTGCAACAGTCATTCCGGATCAAATAATGAAAAGTGACCCAATGTCAGGCCTTTATGTGTTGACAGTGAGCATGCGTAAAAAAAAACACCCTCTTCCCCAGTAATTTTGGATAAGTATTTTGTTATACAGATAAATCTAAGTCATTTATTTTTACAGAATATTTACCAGTTTTGTTTTTGTTTACACCAGTTGGTGTTGTAAGTGGTTGCTCTTAGATGGTGTGTTCAGTTATATAAATAACCGATTGCAATCAAATAATTCCAAGGTGGTCGACTTTATCATCTGTCCAGGTTTATCATCAGTACCAGTATGTCTTGAAATCCTTAAGATAGCATATTCAGTTGTTTCCTTTTCATGTATCTCCACTCTCTTAAATATTACCAATGGTTTATCCCCATCTCTCCTGCTTGAACTTTTCAAGAGTAACCTTTTTGACGTCAAAATGTTTTAAAGGCAAACTTCACTTCATGCTATTTTAGAGAATTTTTTGAGCCATTTCTAAGTTTGTGGCAAGTGTGGTGATCAACAGCATGGAGCTTGATATAAGGCAACTTACTTTTACTAATGATTTGGTTTGTGACTTACAAGGTCATTAAAAGTGTCATTCACCTAGTTTTGTGCAACATAAATTTTGTTAGTCATATTTTCCTATTTGAATAGGGCATAAAGATACCTCTTCCTTCAACAAAGAATGTGATGAAACAGCTTATGTCCAAACCTGGAATATACGAGGACTACACAGATTCTGAGAGCTTACAGTCCATTAGGCACTCTGACCTCCACCCTAGGGTCAAAGGTCAACATAGTGTACAGAAAAGTCAAAGTCAAAATGTAAGACTTGTGGAAGGAGGGAATTTTGTAAGACAAAGTAATGATTACAAAAGCAGTGGGAAACATACTGTTAAAAGAGTTCAGGACCTTTCTGATATTGATAATTTAAGGCAGAAATCCAGAAATTCTGTTGATAGGGTGTTTCAGTCTGAAAGGTCAAGGTCACCAAAACTAGACCGAAGAAGTGCAGTGTCAGATCATGGAGACGTTTTCAAGAGACCAAAGGATGTACCAAAAAGATACATGCTTGCTGCTGAAGATGAAAAGAGTAATTTTTTAGGAAGAACAGAAAACTGTGATACAACTTTAGAACAAGATAATAGATCAAGACATGGCAGTGGGAGGGTCACTGCTGAGAACATGAACTCTTACGCATTTTCGAGCTATGAAAATAGGTCAAAATATTTATCTGTTGAACAGAAGGGGCCGCAGAGCTCTGAAGTTACAAACAGCAGACCTGAAACAAAGAACCAAGAACATCAGTATACATTAAAGGAAAGAACAGTTGATGATAGTACTGGTATAGATCATTCTTCAGGACCAGGCAGCATGAAAGAGGAGAACACAAAATTTAGTAGAGAAACGAGAGATTCCGGTAGGGAGAGGAGAAGGTTTTCCATCGGTAGTCCACTACAGGGTGGTAGTTCTGGTGCTTCATACAATAGGACACTTTCATCTTCTAAACAGGTTAGATTTGTTGTTACTTAGGAAAACAAGAATAGGTTAATCAAAGGCAATAAATACAGTTTCCAGTTTGATAGTGCATAATTTTTTTATAATTTTATAGAATTTTTAGCTCATCTGATTTTTTGAAAAAAAATGATGAGTTATTGTCATCACTTGAGCGGTTGTCGGCGTCGGCGTCGGTGTCAGCGTCAGCGTCTGCGTCGGCGTTGCCTGGTTAAGTTTTATGTTTAGGTCAGCTTTTCTCCTAAAGTATCAAATCTATTGCTTTGAAACTTGGAATACTTGTTCACCATCATATGCTGACCCTGTATAGCAAGAAACATAACTCCATCTTGCTTTTTGCAAGAATTATTGCCCCAGTTGGACTTAGAAAATCAGTTTTCTTGGTTAAGTTTTATGTTTAGGTCAGCTTTTATCCTAAACTATCAAAGCTGTTGCTTTAAAACTTGCAACTCTTGTTCACCATCATAAGCTGACCCTGTGCAGCAAGCAACATAACTCCATCCTGCTTTTTGCAAGATTTATGGCCCCTTTTGGACTTATTATTATTATTTATTAGCTTATCTGATTTTTTGAAAAAAAATGATGAGTTATTGTCATCACTTGAGCGGTTGTCGGCGTCGGCGTCTGCGTCGGCGTTGCCTGGTTAAGTTTTATGTTTAGGTCAGCTTTTCTCCTAAACTATCAAAGCTATTGCTTTGAAACTTGGAATACTTGTTCACCATCATAAGCAGACCCTGTACATCAAGAAGCATAACTCCATCTTGCTTTTTGCAAGAATTATTGCCCCTTTTGGACTTAGAAAATCAGTTTTCTTGGTTAAGTTTTATGTTTAGGTCAGCTTTTATCCTAAACTATCAAAGCTATTGCTTTAAAACTTGCAACTCTTGTTCACCATCATAAGCTGACCCTGTACAGCAAGAAACATAACTCCATCCTGCTTTTTGCAAGATTTATGGCCCCTTTTGGACTTAGAAAATATCAGATTTCTTGGTTAAGTTTTATGTTTAGGTCAACCTTTTCTCTTAAACTATCAAAGCTATTGCTTTGAAACTTGCAACACTTGTTCACCATCATAAGCTGACCCTGTACAGCAAGCAACATAACTCCATCCTGCTTTTTGCAATAATTATTGCCCCTTTTGGACTTAGAAAATCATTTTCTTGGTTGAGTATTATGTTATTGAGTGTAAGTCAACTTTTCTCATAAACAATCAAAGCTATTGCTTTAAAACTTACAACAGTTTTTCACCATCATAAGTGGACACTGTACATCAAGAAACATAACTCTATCCTGCTTTTTGCAAGAATGATGGCCCTTTTTAGACTTAGAAAATCATGGGTAGGACAATATTTCTATTATACAAAAAAAATCAGATGAGCGTCAGCACCCGCAAGGCGGTGCTCTTGTTTTGTATGCTTTTAAAATTACTAATATATGTTTGTAATGTGGATAGCACAGTATTTTCTAGAAAGTGTTTTCATGACAATACACATGCAGTTGTCATGGCTCGACAAATCTACTAGTTCTGTCTTAAATACAAGTAGAAATCAGTGGAACATGCTGTAGTACTTATCATGTAGAATAAAAGTGAATTTTTACCAAAAATTTAGTAAATTCAATAAAAATTAAAGTTTATTTATTGGTCACTACTCTAAAATCTGTCTGGGTCCATTACGGTACTGCAAGTTGATCGCATCAGTTAGATGCTCGATAGTCCCCAACTCCACAACAAATCTAGTTTGTACCAGTTTCACTGGACTTCATAGTAGAAAAATCATGAGTGTAAATATGGTATAAGAGGCGTTTTCATTTAGTGAATTGCTGGAAGAGTACAAATTGAAATTTCTAAGAAGGTTGTCCTGCAGGATGACTTGCTTTCAAAGAAATTACTGAGCCCTGATGCTGTAACTTTCATACGGCAATTTGTAAATATTATGCACAAAGCTTGTAAAGCATTTCCTGCAGTTTGAGCATATCAAGTAAATGTTGTTTGAATAAAAATTTTTAGGTTACTCAACTGAAATAATTCAAATATGTAAAAAATGGATTCGAAACTGTAGAATTGAGATTTGGGACCAGTCTTAATAACTAATGTATGCAACATTTTCATTGGTCAGTTTAAAGACTGAGCTCAAAATCAACCAATCAAATGCCGGACTTAGGATAGTGGTCTGCAAACTTAGTTTTGTCTTGATGGCAGATTTCCACTTAGCCCTCATTATAGTTAAAGATGTTATTGTAGGAATAAAATCTCTCTTCATGCTTAAGAAATTTCATGTTGTTATTTAAAAATATTGAGTACTAATTATGAATATGAAAGTTTGGTATATTTAACTATTCTAGAATACAAGTATGTCGGAACTAGAGAACACAACATTACATAAACAGCGGCAGGAAATACAGCTGCTGATGGGAGAGCTGAAGGATCGGGATCGGGAACTCAGCGACATGATGACATCACATCAACAACAGCTGGTTGCCTGGCAACAGGACAGAGATAGACTGACTTCACTAGAAAGGAAATGTACACAGTATGAAGGTATAGAAATATTCAGGTTGGATTGTAGGCTGTTTTTTTGTACAGTTTATTTATACATGTAAAATATATCAATGGTCTAGAATTATGTGGTAAGTGGTAGATGAAATCCTGAATGATACAGGAAAACTATTTTTGTCTTTTAAGATGTATATAACTGTTTAAATGAGATACAGCTCAGAGCTGTGAGAGAAAGTTCATGATAACTATATATGTTTTGAAAATTGGTTGGTACAGCACATTATTCATTTGAAAACCTAATTGTAATTGGGGAAAAGTTTGTTCAACCTATGTCTGTTTGTGATTATATGCAGGGATTGTTTATCCTATATTTAAGCATTTTAAATTTTCTAAAGTAAGTAATTTACACTTAAAACCAGATAATTCTAGACCAGCAATATAATCATGTATTTCCCAAGATGAATTATATAACTCTCTACATTTGGTTCATTATAAAAGTTTTCCATTAGAAGCAACAACATTTTAGACATGTATTTCACAGTTGCACATTAGTTGAATATGAACGGCACTCACCTAGTAGCAGATATTTGTACTTAGATGGTTTTAAGGTTTATGTAGCATTTATTTGTCAGGCAAGGTGCTGGTTTATGATTTTTTTATACCACTTTTTTTTTTTAAACATCAAGATCAAAGACTCGGTGACAGATGTAAAAGGTTCAGGTTGATACAACAGAGTGAAGGAAAAAACTTGTGTAGGCAAGAGGTGTAAAATCATGGTAGGACCTCCACCTCTGTGTGGTTAAGCATTCTTTCAGCAAATCACTTGTCCCTCAGTACTGAGTTTGAAAGCCTGCTCGAGATGTGAAATATTTACGGAATCAGTGTGGATAACCATGCCCGAATTGATATACAGAGGGGCAGCTTGGGTCTTCCTCCACTAATACAAAATCTGGAAAGTCAGCATACTTATATTGTGTCTAGCAGTGTGAATAAAAGCTTGACAAAGCAAACCAAGATCATGATATCTTTAAATATGTAAATAGAATCATGCCAGATATGTCGAATATGATGTCTTTGGCAAAGCAGCTGATAATTAAATTCATTTGCTTGTTTTACAGACAGATATGGTAAAACTAATAGATGTAGATTAATTCTTTACTTTAAATCTTTACTTCTTTTTAAAAAAATTAGATAGATACTTTTAATATACTGCACTCCTTCTTTTCAGTTAGAAGAACTGTTTCTTTTAGAAGTGACCATACTATTTTAAAGGCTTTTGTAATTGTCAGAAATTGGTTGCCACTTAATATTTTGACATAAGATAAGCATATAAAACTTTAAAAGTCACGTTTATGGTATTGACTGGTAATGACAGTTGGCAATTTTTGTTGGATAAATTGAGCCGCGCCATGAGAAAACCAACATAGTGCATATGCGACCAGCATGGATCCAGACCAGCCTGCGCATCTGTGCAGTCTGGTCTGGATCCATGCTGTGCGCTTTCAAAGCCTATTGCAATTAGAGAAACCGTTAGTGAACAGCATTGATCCTGACCAGACTGCGCGGATGTGCAGGCTGGTCTGGATCCATGCTGGTCGCAAATGCACTATGTTGGTTTTCTCATGGCGCGGCTCATTTATTCACTGTATGTCATTTTGGATGTATTCAGTGATATTGAAATCCATGTGCTGGTATGATATACTCTATCAGACAGAGAAGCAGACTAGTAACTGAGCTGTGGGGGCCTAATGGATAAGGCACCTGCCCCGCAATCGGGAGGTCAGAGGTTCGAGCCCTGTCAGAAGCGGGTCTTGTTACTTAAAAGAGATCTGTTGGTGAGCTGCCAGCTAGTTAAATAATGGTTACCGATTGCCTACCTGCCTGGTGCCTGGCATTAAAAAATAGGAATCGGGAAGTTAAATGCTGTTCAATGTATGAATGTGTCTCATAAGCCAATATGGCTGGCCCTTCCAGTAGGGGTGACACTTTAATAAACAAAACTTTACTTTAAGTAACTATACAAAAATTACTGATTGTCATTATTAGTGTAGTACTTTACTATTTCAAGAGAGTGGAGAGAATAACTGGATGTTATAATATTCATAATTGTTCTGATAATATTTCTTCAAGAAACTTCAATATTTCTTTTTGAATTGACAGCTGACTTAGTTCTTTAGCTTCACAAATGCATGCATTAGATGTAATTTTGTTTGTAGTAGAACTGTTTTCCTCTTTAACAGTCTTTTTAATTGTAATTCTGTTTCACCTTTAGCCTGCTGGCGGCAAGTAAATTTGCCTTTGTGACCAGCCAGTGCAGACCAAGGTCGTGGTTTGCACTGTTTGCCATTCAGACAGTAAATTTTCATTGAACACCTCTTTGAATGATAAGTGGAACTGCCCATTTTGAATGACAGACCAGTCTATTTTAGAACTTTAGCAGGGTAAAGGTTTAAACTGGAAAAGATTGTTTCTATGTCTGTAGTTTTGATTTTTTGTGCAATTTTTGCTTCTCAAGGTATATAGTTACGACCTTTATTTGTTTTTAGTAGTCTTGCTTATTCTGTTATTTTTCATATTTTACTAGGGATTTTTAAAACAAACTTAGGAATCAGTGTAATAATTAATTGTAGACTAATTGCCAATGATTTTGATGTTACATCAGTTTTCAAAGTTAAATAAAAAAAATCCCCTTAAACTTCAATTCATTTCGCCATGAAATAGCTCTTTTTGGCAAAAATACAGAGTTTAATTGTCATGAAATCATGAGACAGTTTTCCTGTATAGAAATTATTTTTTGCTAAAAGACTGTCAAAAGTAGATTACATTAAGTGAATCAGCTTGTAAAAAAATTAATACAGAATGAGAGTTTTTGTACCTTTTTATGCCTCTGAAGGTGGGCATATTAAAATCGCACTGTCGTCCGTCCGTCCGTCTGGTAAATTCTTGATCAGGCTGTAACTCTTCCATCCTTGAAGAGACTTTGAAATAACTTGGCATAAATGTTCACCATAATGAGACGACATGTCATGCGCAAGATCCAGACCCCTAGCTCCAAGGTCAAGGTCACACTGACTTAGAGGTCAAAGGTTAACAGGGTCTGTTTTGTGTCTGGTCCATAACTCTGCCATTCATCAAGGGATTTTGATATTACTTGGCATAAATGTTCCTCATAATGAGACAACTTGTCATGTGCAAGATCCAGACCCCTTCCTCTAAGGTCAAGGTCACACTTAGAGGTTAAAGGTTAACATGGTATGTTTCTTGTTCGGTCCATTACTCTGCCATTAATGAATGGATTTTGAAATTACTTGGCATAGATTTTCCCTATAATGAGATGAGGTGTCTTGCACAAGACCCAGGCCCCTAGCTCAAAGGTCAAGGTCACACTTAGAAGTCAAAGATGTTTTTTGTCTGGTCCATAACTCCATTTACCAAGGGATTTTAAAATAATTTGTCACAAATGTTAACCATAATGAGAAGGTGTGTCATGCTTATGAGCCGGTCCTCTTAGGTCAAGGTCAAGGTCACGAAATGATGTGTGATTTTTTTTTTGCACACACAGCTGTAGCATACATGGACAGGCTTCGGGGGCATTTGTCACTAATAGTTACAGCTCTTGTTCTGTTTTTATAAGATATGCAGTAGACAGCTAAGACATTTCTCGCTTGTTACTCCTTCCATGTTGGAATCTTCTTTATAGCAAATTTATATAAATGTTTTATTTGAAAATGTTTGAAATTAAACAAAGGCATGAAAGCTGTGCCACACATTGAGTCATAGCAGTAAGGTTTCTTTTCTATTTTAGCACTGTCCTTAACCCTTAGCCTGCTGGCGGCAAGTGATTCTGCCTTTGCGACCAGTGCAGACCAAGATCAGCCTGCACATCTGTGCAGTCTGATCATGGTCTGCACTGTTTGCTATTCAGTCAGTAAGTTTTTAGTAAACACCCCTTCAAATGATAAATGGTACTGCCCAAATTGGAAGATGGACCAGTCCATTATAGAAATATAGCAGGCTAAGGGTTAATATAAAAAAGGTTAAAATATAAGTTTTGGAATTTTTTTATGGCAGAAAATATTTCTTAACAGTTTGCAGAACACAAAGGAAATGACTGTCACCCCTTCATTCACTATTGACCATGTTTTATTACAGAGGAGCTACGTATGAAGGCGTCTCAGTTACGTAATGCTCTCGGCAATCTGAAGGCGATGAAGTCAACAGAGAGTGAGAACAAGAGGGACCTGGAGAAATTCAGATCAACACTAGACAGATTATCTCAGGAAAATAGCCAGTATAAGGAAGAGATCAGTCAGCTACAGGTATAAGAAGTGAAATAGTTAAGACTATAAATAGACATCCAAAATGCATGTATATATAGGATTCACTTTAAATTTATGGCTTTTTAAACTTCATAGGATGATTAGCCTATGGATAGTTGATGATTCCTATTGCTTTGGGGGTAAAAAGGTCAAGGTTACAGAAGTTTCGAGACTGAAAATGGTTTTTGATAAATTACTGCAGAACATTTGGTCCTAACACTATCAAACTTCATTAGGATAATGAAATCTGTTTTTAGGGGGTCATTTTTTCAAAAGGTCAAAATTACAGTGGCTTCAAGGCTGAAAATTGTTTCCTATGAGACCACTTCAGAAAAGGACTAAGATGGTAGCTGACTCCTATTGTTTTGCGGTTGGTTTGTTAAAAGTCAGTTGTGTTGACACTGAAAGAGGCTTCCAGTGAATACTTGGAGAAGTCTTAGGTGTACAATTGCCATACTTGATTAATTTGATAATTGATGGTACTAAGTAGATTACCCCTATTTGTTAGAAGGCGAACATCGCAGTTACCAGTAAATTTAGGCTGGAAACTGTTCCTGATCAGTGGCACTGAAAAAGTAGGGAATAACTTTGTAGGATGACTGCCTGTGTTGAGTAGATGACCCAGAATGTTTTCAGGGTCAGTGCATCAGTGGTGACTGGTCAACATCAAAGTGACCTTGGGACTGAAAACAGTTTCTGATCAAGAACTAGAGAATGCTTTTGTCTATATGTCCATAAAACTTTTTAAAGTGATTGCACGTGGTGGTCAATAGATGACCTGTATTGTTTTGTGGGTCAGTATGCCAAAGGTCAAAGTCACAGAGACATTCTGATCAGTAAATGTAAATCGAGAACAATTGTGCCTGTATTTTACTTGGTAAAATGATTGGCATCAGCTTGAGTATAATGCAAACTATGTGATACAAGAATATTTTGTGTTTTAAGATTTTAACATTTAACAGAACATGTTGTCCTATATTTCTACATATTGATAATAGGGTATGAGTTATTTCAGTGAGGTAAGAAAAAGTTATTCATCGAATGATTCATTTTATGTCTGTTTTATTCTTGGCAAGGAAGTTTACTGGTTTCTCAATTGTTTGCTTATGTTTTGTTTTTGCGTTTTGAGAAAAACATTTTCATTTAAGGGATTGTGTTTAAATAATAATATTAGACCTGCAATTTTCAATTCATTAAAAAATCTAATGTTAAGGGTTTTTTTATTACGATTTCATAAGTTCATACTGATTTGAAATCAAGAATCTTTGTGGGAAATAAATCTATGCTAATTTTGTGTTTTTGATTAATTTGCAAAAAAAAGTATTTCCTTGCAAGACCTCAGAACGTATAAGGGGAAATTTATGGCCTACACATAGATTAAACCTTGCATTATTTGACCATTTTTAAATTTCTGGAAATTTTGCTCATGCATAAATATCTGACCTTAAGGTATATATATGCATGAATTAAAAATATGCAAGGTTTTTTTAATGTTTCGAGCAAGCAGTGAATATTTATTTTTAATTCAGTTTTCAGTATTGCCAAGGTATGTTATTCTGGTGCAGATCACATATTGCACAGCTAAAAAAATTGTCACTAAATATAAATACATGAGTTATTTGACCAGCTTATTTTAGTAACTGTGCAATATTATAATTTAATATACAGGTTTTATGCCCCCGAAGGGAGGCATATTAGTTTTCAACTGTCCGTCCGTTCGTCACACCAATGTCTGTTCGTCACACCAATGTTAACTTTTTGCATGAAGGCACTTTACTCACGAACCACTGCACCCAGGACCTTCAAACTTCACATGCTGGTAGTACTTATTGAGAACACGACCCCTACTGACTTTGGGGTCACCAGGTCAAAGGTCAAGGTCACAGGGGCCAATGTTAACTTTTTGCATGAAGGCACTTTACTCGCGAACCACTGCATCCAGGACCTTCAAACTTCGCATGCTGATAGTACCTATTGAGTACACGACCCCTCCTGTCTTTGGGGTCACCAAGGGCCAATGTTAACTTTTTGCCTGAAGGCTCTTTTCTTGCGAACCACTGCACCCAGGACCTTCAAACTTCACAT
Organism: Mercenaria mercenaria; assembly: GCF_021730395.1. Taxonomy (NCBI): domain Eukaryota; kingdom Metazoa; phylum Mollusca; class Bivalvia; order Venerida; family Veneridae; genus Mercenaria; species Mercenaria mercenaria. The sequence goes on from NC_069372.1 coordinate 58,766,793, forward strand.
GCTGGTAGTACTTATTGAGTACACGACCCCTACTGACTTTGGGGTCACCAGGTCAAAGGTCAAGGTCACAGGGGCCAATGTTAACTTTTTGCATGAAGGCACTTTACTCGCGAACCACTGCATCCAGGACCTTCAAACTTCACATGCTGGTAGTACTTATTGAGTACACGACCCCTAATGACTTTGGGTCACCAGGTCAAAGGTCAAGGCCACCAGGTCAAAGGTCAAGGCGCTGCAGGGGCATTTGTCACCATTAGTGACATCTCTTGTTCTGTAACATTTTACATCATGTATGAATTTTCATTGGCCAGAGTGACTGGGTATTTCAGTAAATGTGCAGTATCATAACTGTTTGCACAGTTTTCTGATACTGTGCAATACTGAAGTAAGACCTGTGTAATATCATATGACATTTTTAGCAGTGAAAGGAAAATCTTACCAATCAGAGTTTGTCTATTTATCCTTTATATATGATCAATTAATTTGTACATTTACAGGGTTTAAATGAGACTTTACAAGGGAATGTGAACAATTTATCAAACAAAGTGGGGAAACTAGAAGCTCGGGAGGAGGAACTAACTACCAGTCTCAGGTTAAAGGTATGCTGGAATTGTTGCACAAATTTTGCTTAAATGCTGTATGAATTCTGAATTCTTTGATTTGGTGGTGAATATGTATGTATATTGCATCACAGGGTAATCTGATTTTCAAGTGATTAAATTAATGTTCATATGTACGGCATATTTACTGTAAAGCAGAGAAATACATGTGGCTCAGACATCAAGAATTTTTTTATTGCACAGGGTTATGCCCAGACAAAGTACTGTAATTAGCAACTTAACATTTTCTAGTTACCCCAGTGAGATATTTTTAATGAGACTGAGTGATGTTGAGCTGACCACCAGTTCTTCTATAGTAGTTTATATCACTTATGTGAAATGACTAACAAAAGAATTTGTCTGTTTTCAAAATAAATTGAAGAAACATTACATAGAGGATGGCTGATATTTTCAGTTACATGTACTTGCAACTTGGGCAGGTCTTTGTGAGTTTTGCCTACCTGCCTTCAACTATTGTCTTGGGCAGTAGGGCTATTGTTAGTGTGAAGCCCTGCCCATTGGAGATCATACACAAGACACAGTAAAGCTAGCCAAAAATGACATTAAAGCTAATCTCCTGTAAGTTACAGTGGAATTAGAAATATCAATATTTTTCTCCAATTGATGTCTGAATTTCATATCGGGGGTGTGTGACGTTATTTTAATGTGTGTTGTTGAATTAATTTCTTTTATTTACATCAGTATTGTCAGTTTTATTCAGGTTATTGAATTAATTCTTTATATTTATGTAATATTAATATGTTCAAATATGTATGCAATAAAAAGACTATTAGCTTTACCTCGAGAAATGCCAGGTACGCACTTGTTCTTTAGCAGAATAATATTGCCCTCCTAAAGTTGCGCAATATTTCAGCTGCAGAACTTGTTTATAATTCTCAATACAAAGCTAATAACCTATAATTATACTTCAGGAGAAGGATATTTCATCAGCAACAGGACACATGAGAGAGTTGAGTGAACGTCTGCAGCAGCTGGACCTCAAATGTAAAGAGTGTCAGGACAGAGAAAGGGAGGCCCTGAAAGAGAAACAAGACTGGAAACAAAAATATGAAAATACAAAAGATGAATTCAACACATTGGCCGGTATTATTTAAAATAACTTTTGTTAGAAGAATTTGTTGTTTTATACAATAAAGTTTTTTTCAATCTCACTATTAGACAAATTGTTGTACAAATACTGTGCTTCTTCTATAGAACTAGTTCAGTAACTAGTAAATATTAAGTGATGTTATATTTTACCTAAGGAGGGCTCTGTAAACCACTTGGCCCTTATAGTTTTAGGCTCAAAACACCACGAGGGAAGTACAGTTTTGTTTTGTTTTTGAAAGTCCTTATAAATAATGTGTACCCTGAGCTCTTATTTGCTTAAAGAAAACCTCAAGTGGATTCATCTTTGTTTCAAACATGATAAAACTGTGCATTCAATTTGGAGAAGTAATGATTTCATCAGTTTGCATAAACTTATTGTCAGATTTCATAGATACACACCTGTTTTGTATTTGTGTAAATGTTCCTTTTTATCTATTTAAACAGCTGAAATGGATCACAGACGGAAAGAAGCTGTAAGATTAGCCGAAGAGAACAAGTCAGCAAGGCAACAGCTTGCACTGATACAAAAAGAAGCTGGTAAGTGTAGTAGATTTATGGCATATTTTATGACATCTTTAATCATACTGTGATATTGCTTTCACATTTTCTCTGTTTAGCCACTGATGTTAGAACAGTTTAGATATCCTACCCAAAAGTTTGGAGACCAGTCTCAGAATACTGCCCTGCCATTGGTCAATTTCAGATTCGTGTGCAGAAACAGCTAATCAGAACCATGAGTTTTGAGACTGATATCTTAACTTTGGGTCCTGTTTCAGTCAGAATCACTAGTTTAGACTCTCAGTACGGTAATGTTTTGTGCGACTGTCAGACAAAAACGGTATGTGTGAGCACTAAAGGGTCTCTTTCCTAAAATCACATCCCCTTCATCCATATAGGTTTGACCTGTGCTTTGGGTTGATAAAATGCTGTAATGTGTTCAGAAGATACTGTGAATTTATTGATTTTTCATGGGGGATTACCAGTATTTTTTGTGGATTTCGGGTTAGTCATTTTATGAAATTGAATCCCATCAAACATGTAAGATTCCAGGTATTCTGTTTTAGAAATTAGCAATCTATGAGTTTTAAGTGTGAATCAGTTTTTTTGTATCCTTTCTTTAATATTTTAAATCTTTAATTTTCAATCCCTGAAACAATGAATGTTTTACAGGCATGATGGAGAGATGTAAAGATGAGCTGATTGATTCTATGAGGGTAAAGCAGGAGAGAACAGATACACAGCTACGCAGTCTTAGAGAGGTATGTATACTGAAGTAGTTCTTGATTTATTTTAAACCTCTGATCTTTTTCAAGATTAATAGTAAAAAAAAATCTGATAACTACTTTATGAGGAGTTAGTATCCCAAGGATGGCTTTAATAAAAGATATTTTTTATTGTAAAACTTTTCTTTACAGTAAAACTTAAGATTTCAGTCATCTTGATAAGCTTTTTTGAAGCAACTTGATTATAGTTGATGTGAAAAATTGAAATATCTTCATTTACATGTAGTTTGAGACAAAATGTACATTTTACATTTAGGAATAACACAGAGAAGTAAAACTTGTATAAAGGTTTGAAAGATTTTTTTAAGCTAACATTTTTTAAAAAAAATTTGACTTTAAAGCTACTTGCCCACAGTCTGGGTGATATTTTTCGACATATTCATTTCCACCAAGTTTGGCATAGACTGTATATATGACACTGAAAAATGATAAAGCCGGTGAAAATAGATGTTAGATATTGGTAAAAATGCAAGAAAAATGTAAATTTTCTGCATTATTTTAGAAGCGTTGCAATGGTTTACTACTGTCTGCACTATATTTTTGGTTATTTATAAGAATATCTTGCAAAAATCTTATGTCAATAAGTTTGTTCCCCTAGTCACTTTCAGAGTACTCACTTTTTATGGATTTTGAGAGAAATTATTTTCCACCTGTAATGTTTGGGTTAGTCCCATTAAAATCACCATTCAGACTCTTTCTTTATTTTGAAACATTGCTTTTGTACTTTACAGGGGTCTTTTGAAAGAAAGTCATTCAAAATAACATTTAAGAAAGAAAATGTATGTGTTTCTTCAATTTCTAAAGTGTTAAACATTTTCCATGAGATTTTCTTTTTTCTCAAGTTTTTATTAATACAACGAATGTTTGTTTTTCTCCTTTTAGTTATATGATAGACAAGTGCGGGAGGTGGCCAGTCTACAGCTACAGCTTGATAACTCTAAGGAGTTGATATACAGACAGCAGAACAGCATTGATGAGCAACAGTAAGCCTATAGTTTATACTGACTTATAAATATGGGATTTTTGTTTCACAGATTAAGGGGAATAAAAATCTTTAAAGTCGATTTAAGGGAAAAACTGCATGATTTTAAAGAAATTTTCTGAAAGGAAGACACCTATAAATAGCCTAAGCCATAGGGGAGAAAAAAACGCCTTTCAGCTGTACTGTAAAGAGTAGCAGTGTAAAAAATTTGAATATTTTTCTTCGGACCAATTTTGATAAAGACTTCAAATCTGTTCTTGAGAAAAAGCAAAAGAGATGAAAATTGGTACCAAAACTTTGTTCGGAACATTAAATTTGTTCACCATTTTGAAAGCATCTCAGAGGGTTTACACAGTTTTTGAAGTTAACGGGGATATTTTGCAAAAATTCACAAATAAGTTTATACGAAGGCCACTTTTACAAAATACATCTTTAACAAGTTTTAGAAGGAGTTCTTTTATACCTGTGTGAACGATTTTGAACAAGTTGCTGTAAAATGTTGTAATGTAACTAATTTGTATAAAAAATTAAAAATTCTGAGACTTTCAACTTTGCATATCTGTAACTGTTATTTTTTGCTCACCTGTCACAAAGTGACAAGGTGAGCTTTTGTGATCGCATGGCGTCCGTCCTTCCGTGCGTGTGTCCGTCCGTAAACTTTTGCTTGTGACCACTCTAGAGGTCACATTTTCATGGGATCTTTATGAAGGTTGGTCAGAATGTTTATCTTGATGATATCTAGGTCAAGTTCGAAACTGGGTCACGTGCGGTCAAAAACTAGGTCAGTAGATCTAAAAATAGAAAAACCTTCTGACCTCTCTAGAGGCCATACTTTTCAATGGATCTTCATGAAAATTGGTCAGAATGTTCACCTTGATGATATCTAGGTCAAGTTTGAAACTGGGTCACATCCCATCAAAAACTAGGTCAGTAGGTCAAGTAATAGAAAAACTTTGTGACCTCTCTAGAGGCCATATTTTTCATGGGATCTGTATGAAAGTTGGTTTGAATGTTCATCTTAATGATATCTAGGTCAAGTTTGAAACTGGGTCAGCTGCGGTCAAAAACTAGGTCAGTAGGTCTAAAAATAGAAAAACCTTGTGACCTCTCTAGAGGCCGTACTTTTCAATGGATCTTCATGAAAATTGGTCAGAATGTTCACCTTGATGATATCTAGGCAAGTTCGAAACTGGGTCACATGCCGTCAAAAACTAAGTCAGAAGGTCAAATAATAGAAAAACCTTGTGACCTCTCTAGAGGCCATATTTTTCATGGGATCTGTATGAAAGTTGGTCTGAATGTTCATCTTGATGATATCCAGGTCAGGTTGAAACTGGGTCAACTGCCATCAAAAACTAGGTCAGTAGGTCTAAAAGTAGAAAAACCTTGTGACCTCTCTAGAGGCCATACTTTTCAATGGATCTTCATGAAAATTGGTCAGAATGTTCACCTTGATGATATCTAGGTCAAGTTTGAAACTGGGTCATGTGCCGTTAAAAACTAGGTCAGTAGGTCATATAATAAAAAACTTTGTGACCTCTCTGGGTCAACTGCGGTCAAAAACTAGGTCAGTAGATCTAAAAATAGAAAAACCTTGTGACCACTCTAGAGGCCATATTTTTCAATGGATCTTCATGAAAATTTGTCTGAATGTTCACCTTGATGATATCTAGATAAAGTTTGAAATTTGGTCACGTGTGGTCAAAACTAGGTCAGTAGGTATAAAAAATAGAAAACATACTCTTCATGAGATCTTCATGAAAATTGGTGAGAATACACCTTGATAATATCTAGGTCAAGTTCAAAACTGGGTCATGTGTCTTAAAAAACTAGGTCATTAGGTCAAATAATAGAAAAACCTTGTGACCTCTCTAGAAGCCATATTTTTCAATGGATCTTCATGAAAATTGGGTAATGTGGAGACAGGTGAGCGATTCAGGACCATCATGGTCCTCTTGTTATTGAATTTCAGGTTGAGTAGTTCCTATCAAGGGAGGTTAAGTCAAGCTTCAGAATACTCCCTTGAACGGTCTTCAGCAAGTCAGAGACAGCCAGGAAGAACTAAGTCTTCACCATCACTTTCTAGTAAATACCGTGAACCAGACATGACTGGTTCACACCAACACACTCAAAGCTCAGGGTACCAGTCACAACTATATGAAAACCAGACTGGGAATCATCCATTGCCAAATACATTAGAAAATAATTATGCTGACTTGACTGGTTCCAAGCAGTCAAGCAGACTGTATCAAGAAAATATTAGCGAGAGAAATTCACAAACAGGAAAAACTGAAAACCAGTCAAGGCATTTTGATTCCCAGAAATTAAAAGAAAGTGACAACAGAGTGAAAAATACTGAATATCCAAATGTAGAATCAAATGTTAAGAGAAGCAATTCAAAACCAGAAAGTCCTGATACGAGTGATGCAACTAGAGAATTGCTTACAAATAATTTTCATTCTGTACCAAAAGACCATGAACCTAGTACCAAAGTTGGTCATACTCCACCAAAAGCTCAAACAAAACTTGTATTTGACTCTCCAAAGAGGCAAGATGGGTATGTAATACATGAGACCACAATTGAGATTTACACCGAAGAAAAAAATCCAAGTTCGCAGAAACCGTCATTTGACTGTGAATTAAGTGAAAATGCATTAAAAGCCATTGAAAGAGCTGAAAACATGCTGACCAAACATAGTGATACACACAAAGATCAGGTTAGAACTGATATTGAAACAGAAAAAAGTGAAACAGACTGTGGAAATAATAATGGTGCTAAAAGTGATTTTGAAGAGAACTTAGATGATATGTTTCAAAGAGTTAAATTGGATGAAAATTTTACTGAGGAAGGCCGAGAAGCATACTGTGATAAAGAGTTTGAAAAGAAGTATACATTTGACAACAAATTGTGCTCATTTCTTGAGGACCTGGATGATATTGATGACAGTATATGGGATGAAAAACCAACAAAAAGTGCCAATGTATCAACAGTAAGTTTTTAGCTCACTTCAGCACATTACTATCTTCCATTACTGGTATACAGTTTGTCATGTTAGCTATATATTTAAGGTAAAACAGGCAAGGTCAGGTTAGCAACAGCAGCTGCCATTGACATTTTGATTTCTATATTTGTCTGATAGCATTGTGTAAGCTTAAAAGAGTTCGTACATTATATTTACCAAAAGTGATTTCACTGCTTAGTAATGCACTCATTTTAAAATATCAAATTTTAATTTCTGTGAACTTCTTCTTTTTTTATGTGGCATTTGTTTAAGAGATGTTGGTTTGAAAAAGCATTATAAGTTTTGGAAGAAATAATTTAGTAAATTTTTTACAACAGAAATATTGCACATTATCATGAAAAATACTGTTAATATCAATTTTGCAATTAAGCGATAGGTAAAGCATTATTTGAACCAAAAAGGAGGACATTTTTCACAGATGACAACATGTAACATTTATAGTAATTCTAAAACCTTAGTATTTTGTCATTGACCTTATATTTATTTTAAGAATCGTTTGCTGTCTCAATTTGAAAAAAAAAAATCAGAATTGTATGGAGCTGCCATAGGGACCTTGAATGTGTTGAGGCCAGACTGAATATGCAGGCATACTTCTGTTGCTAGACAACATAATATTTAAAAGGAAATTAAACAGATGCTCATTCAGCTGGAATGATTAGAGGACAATTAATGTGTATTAAATTGATGAGTTATATAAGACTGTAAAAAAATTATAGCAATTGATGCATTATGTATTGAATAACCGTCTTGGATTAAACTACATGTAGTACATGTATACTGCATCTTTAAGACATTTTTCACAGACAAAGTTTACCTCGCATTATTGCAAGATTTTGATATTTTTCTGCCCCACTTCGAAGAAGGAGGGGTATATTGTTTTGCAGATGTCGGTCGGTCGGTCTGTATGTAGACCAATCCGTTTCTGGATGATAACTCAAGAACGCTTGGGCCTATGATGATAAAAGTTGATAGGAAGGTTTGTCATCACCTGCAGATGACCCCTATTGATTTTGAGATCTGTATGTCTAAGGTCAAGGTCACAGTGACCCTGAACAGTTAAACGGTTTACGGATGATAACTCAAGAAGGCTTGGGCCTATGATCATGAAAGTTGATAGGGAGGTTGGTCATGACCAGCAGATGACCCCTATTGATTTAGAGATCAGTATGTCAAAGTTCAAGGTCACAGTGACCCGGAACAGTTAAACCATTTCCGGATGATAACTCAAGATTGCTTGGGCCTAGGATCATGAAGGTTGATAAGGAGGTTGGTCATGACCAGCAGATGACCCCTAAAGATTTTGAGGTCAGTAGGTCAAAGTTCAAGGTCACAGTGACCAGGAACAGTGAATCGGTTTCCGGGCAATAACTCAAGAACACTTGGGCCTAGGATCATGAAAATTGATAGAGGGATTGATCATGACCAGCAGATGACCCCTATTGATTTTGATGTCATTTTGTCATAGTTCAAGGTCAGATTGGCCAGGAACAGTTAAAACGGTTTCTGGATGATAACTTGAGAACACTTGAGCAAGGGTCATGAAAGATGAGAGTGAGGTTCATCATGACCAGCAGATGACCCCTATTGATTTTAAGGTCAGTAGGTCAAAGGTCAAGGTTACAGTGACCCCGGAACATTTAAACTGTTTCCATACAGTTGAACTTGATATGGAGGTTGATCATGACCAGGAGATGACCCCTGTTGATTTTGAGGTCAATAGGTCAAAGGTCAATGTCACATTGAACCAGAACAGTAGAACTTTTGTTTACAGTGAGCAAATAATTTCTGTTCCATGTGCAATTACTGAATGCATCATAAGTGGCATTTCGTGTTCGACGAGCTCTTGTTTTCGATATAGAGGGAATTGCAGCTTCTGGTCTACCTAAAATTTGAAATTGATAATTTCCATGAAATACAAATTTTGAAAAAATGGTGCATTTACCAGGTAAATTTCAATTAAAATGGAAAAGCAAACAATCAGACTTTGGTCTTGATTTGAATTACAAACAAATACAAAGACATGAAAAATGGTACCAGTCGCTTCCTTGCTTGGCGCTCAGCATTAAAAGGGTTCATGCTTCTTGTCTCTCATACCCTCATGGCGATGGATTCCATCAGGAATGAGGTGTCGCGAGTGATTAATATCAGTTGTAGAACTTGCTTCACAGTTGACCGAAAATAAATTAGTATAAACTAAATACATTTGATATTTTAATTCAAGGCAACCTGTGGAGAGTACACATTGCTGGAAAGACTGAAATCTGTTTGTTGTACAGAGGTAATTGCTTTAGAGTGGTTAATTAATTGTACATCTGCATGATCATATGATGGTAAAGAAATAATGTCTTTGAAGGAAGGTTTTGGTCTCTGGAGGTGTAGTTATTAAAGGTTATACTGTAATGTAAAGATGGTTGAATTCAATGTTTCAGGTTGAATCATCTCCTGCCAGTAAATTACGCAAATTGCTCATAGAATCTCAGCAGATGATCCAGAGTTTGGAAAAATCATCAGATTCACCAATACAGGTAACAGATTTTAGTCAGTGTACAGAATAGAGCTATAGTTCTCCCTCTTTCTTGTGTTGCTTGACTCTTCGAAGAAAAGGTAGAGCTGTTGGTGTGTACTCATCCGTGTGATGGCATCCATATTGGCGTCCATGTCCTGATTTGATTATTCATAGTATTAAACTTACTAATATTGCACAGGTTTCTTAAAGCTGTTTTGCATCTTTACAATTTTTTTTGTGTTGGATTTAACGTCGCACCGACACATGATAGGTCATATGGCGACTTTCCAGCTTTAATGGTGGAGGAAGACCCCAGGTGCCCCTCCGTGCATTACAAAATTTGACCCTTTATCAACTTATTTTTTTGGTTAGGTTTTGTATATATGTAAGATGGTATCTCAGTACCCACTGATTGGAATGGATTGAAACTTCACACACTTGTTCACTGTGATGATCGGACATAGCCTAGTGGTAGAGCATCTGTTTTGGGTTTACGGTGGTGGGTTCAGTCCCTGGCCAAGTCATACTAAGGATGTTAAAAAGGGTACTAGAAGCTTCCTCACTTTGTGCTCAGCAATAAAAGGATAGTTCTAGGACTGGTCAGCCCATATAGTGGAGTCACATGTCTACGGCGAGATATTCCAGTGAGGAACACAATAAAGTTTGGTATTTTGCTTACTGCTACATGTAGAAACCTTCATTTATAGGACTAAAATATTGTTGAAAAAGACGTTAAACCTCAACATACACTCTAGACTAGTGAAAGATATTTCAATCTTGCACTAAAAACAAACCATTGAATATCCTCCTTTTTAGCAAAAAAAAAAAATGTAAACAAATAATTTGTCATAAGGCTTATCCTTCAGGGTCACAAATATTCGTACAACATGAAAAATATATAATCTGCATACTTCCACAGAATGATTGAAATGGTTTTGTAAGTGCTTTTTTGAGGATATTTTCGGTGAAGTAGCTTTCTCTAATTAATGACAAATTAGGCCCCTAATTGCCAGACTTTGACTTTAAGACTCCATTACTTTACTGAAGTTTTAAAGAGTCAAATAGGAAATGGGTCATTAGTGTACAAGTGTGTTGCTAGCTACAAGTTATTTGATTCAACCTTATTTTCTTATACTTTGGAATTCTGTAACTGTCACAGACATGTCAATACAACTTTTGAGAGAAACAAATATTAAATGAGCTGCACCATTAGAAAACCAACATAGTGCATTTGCGAACAGCATGGATCCAGACCAGTCTGTGCATCCGTGCAGTCTGGTCAGGATCCATACTGTTCGCTATCTGTTTCACTAATTGCAATAGGGTTTGAAAGCGAACAGTATGGATCCTGACCAGACTGCGCAGATGCGCAGGCTGGTCTGGATCCATGCTGTTCGCAAATGCACTGTGTTGGTTTTCTCATGGTGTGGCTCAAATATTAGATCGATTTTCATAGTGTCTTAGTTTTAATGAATGATGAATGAAGAAAATTGCCATATTTACATTATATTTTTACATTATATTTTTATACCCCCACCAAACATGTTTGGAGGGGGGTATATAGGAGTCAGTTTTGTCGCGTCGCGTCCCGAAATCTATTATCTCAGTTATTACTAAATGGATTTGATTCAAACTTAAAATAGTTGTTCCACCTTATCACCCACATCATTTGACACAAGGTGCATAACTGTGACACCAAGTTTTCATGAATTATGTCCCCTTTTACTTAGAATTTAAGGTTAATTGTGTTGTATTTTCACTATATCTCAGTTATTACTAAATGGATTTGATTCAAACTTAAAATAGTTGTTCCACCTCATCACCCACATCATGTGACATAAGGTGCTTAACTCTGACATCAATTTTTTATGAATTATGTCCCCTTTTTACTTTAAATTTAAGGTTGGTTTTGATGTATTTTCACTATATCTCAGTTATTACAAAATGGATTTGATTCAAACTTAAAATAGGTGTTCCACCTCATCACCCACATCATGTGACACAAGGTGCATAACTCTGACACCAATTTTTCATGAATTATGCCCCTTTTTACTTAGAATTTAAGGTTAATTTTGATGTATATTCACTGCATCTCAGTTACTACCAAATGGATTTGATTTTAACTTAAAATAGATGTTCCACCTCATCACCCACATCATGTGACACAAGGTGCATAACTCTGACAACAATTTTTCTTGAATTATGTCCCCTTTTACTTAGAATTTAAGGTTAATTTTGATGTATTTTCACTATATCTCATTCTGATTGGCTTAGAGCCAAAGGGAAGTTATCTTTTTTTAACTTTTTACTGAGTTTCTTCCCCTTAAATTCCAGGAATTAGTCTATTTTTAGAAATCCTATTTTTAGATTTTCAATATTTTTGGTATTTTTCTAACTTTTTTATTATCAGTCCTATGTAAAAAGTAAATACATTTTTCTGTGGTAACATTGGTCGGTAAGACACTTTTTTATTTTCACTTTTTAGTGTATCTCTAATAGAGATTTTTTATATTTACCTCATCCCTCATCCAGGGCACATAATTATACTAGTATTACTTATATGTGGAAACCCAGGATGAAGTACTCCAAAGACGAGTAAACTTCTTTTTAAGTATTAAGCTTTTTTGACATTTTTATATTATTCTAAGTATTTTTAAGATTACTTATGGTTGCCATTCTTCTGTGACAAGACCGTATGGTGGAGTCACTCCTGTGACAGTTCTAGTTGGTAAAGGGCACAGCCTATGATTAATCAAGAAAAGAAGTTAAATTGTACACATTTCTTAATCTAACCAAAGAGCCGCCATGACAGATGGGTTAGATTCGCTCAACTCGACTCACTTGCCTCTCAGCACTTTGGGTAAAAATCCTGCAAATGATGTAGTATTTATTGATATGAGGAAGGTTGATGGAAATTGCATGATAAAACTGTAATGATATTTTCAGAATGTTTTCATTCTTACTTCAGATTAAAACAAGGGACTCTACAGAACAGATAGGAGTTTCAGTATCCACGGGAGGAGAAAATGTTCAACAAAAATCTAACTAGAACAAAAGATAAATTTTACACTGTTAAGGTTCATCATGCAGTCTTGTTTAAGATTCAAGCAGTAAAAGCAGCCAAATGCTATATTTTAACTTTTCAAGATTGTTTGTGGTTTAGAATTCAAAACCTATTTAAATTGCGTTAATTTATTATGTTGTTAAACTTAGGAAAGATTGCAAGTTTTGTGCTGCTAGTTAAGGAACTATGCGTTCTTGGTTGCAACTAACATTGTTATTTTTATTGTTTGATCCATCAAATCTGTAACAGGAGTGTTTAAGAAGTGCGGCTTTCTTTTTGCAAGATAGAAGTACTCAACATTGTAAAAGTCTCTAGGGTCGGTAGTAGGATCTTTGGAACTTTTTTTAAGATATCTTTTGAATTAAAAAAATGTGTTTTTGGCCAAGAAAAATGTATTTTTACACTTGTAAAATTAGCCGATGAAAATTTTTGATTTTTGCAGTAATTTACCAGATTTAGACATGGAAATGTTGTTGTTATGTGAACTAAGATATCTTGAATAGTTTTAGCAATCTTTCAATGAATGAAGTTACGACTTAAAGGGGTACGCAGGATTTTCGTAAGGTGCTCAAATTTCCGAAAGTTGAAAAGTTATTGACAACATGTGGAATAACTTGCTTTTATTGCATTGATTTATAACCTAATAAAAACATTACAGAAAGTTAACAAAGCATTAAAATCTTACAGTTACAGGTACATAAATCAGGTCTGAATTACTAGTATGTTCACCTTTTTATGTACAAAAACAATAATAGAATTATATGAGCCGTGCCATGAGAAAACCAACATCGTGGGTTTGCGACCAGCATGGATCCAGACCAGCCTGTGCATCCGCGCAGTCTGGTCAGGATCCATGCTGTTCGCTTTTAAAGCCTATTGCAATTAGAGAAACATTTAGTGAACAGCATGGATCCTGACCAGACTGCGCGGATGCGCAGGCTGGTCTGGATCCATGCTGGTCGCAAAGCCACTATGTTGGTTTTCCCATGGCACGGCTCAATTATTATGTTCCCAACATACGCTGACTGTAAAATGTTTTGGACCAGCGGGCTTCCTTAAAACCAAGTTGAACACAAAAGTCTGATTTTAGTGCTTTTGTATCCAAAATAACGAAAAAATGCTATACAAGCTCTCTGGTTATTCGGACACATTTTTAACTGTAACAACAGATTTCTATGCTTAGTTATTGATATGACATGTTTTCAAAATTGAGATATCAGTATAACTAAAGCAAGCTATTTCTATTATGTCATTAATTTTAGAAAATTCAGAAAATTGGTATGATTTTGGGGTGGGCATTTTGTCTGTAAATCCCATGTCACGTTTGACGATGAATTCAAAACAAATCATTTTTAAAAAAAATGTTCCTATTAACGCCATCAGAGGTCAAAATGAGGTACAACACGGATGGAAATTATTTTTAAAGAGAAATAAAGAAACTCTTTTATTATGGAAAAAGATGGATCATTCAGTAAGTAGGTTCTATAGATAATAGAAAATATAGATATCAGTATTATTTCTGTTGAAAATGCTATTTATCTCTTAAAAGGCAGCCTTTATATTTTAAACACTTGTTATTAGCAAAATTTATGAAATAAATGTAAAAGGCAGGATAGTTTTGTTGTTAAATCACTTAACACGACTGTCGGTGTTTATCCCGTATTAATTTAACGATATATTGCACAACACGATGTTCATGCTAACATTTATTGAAAATTTACGTTTGAAACGGTTTTCCGGGCCAAAAAACACCTTTTTATACGCCCGTTTGAAAAACGGGACGTATTATGGGAACGCCCCTGGCGGGCGGGCGGGCGGGTGGGCAGCGTCCACAGACTTTGTCCGGAGCATATCTTCTACATGCATGGAGGGATTTTGATGAAACTTGGCACAGTTGTTCATCATCATGAGACGGAGTGTCATGCGCAATAACCAGGTCCCTAGGTCTAAGGTCAAGCTCACACTTAGAGGTTAAAGGTCAAATTCAAGAATGACTGTCCGGAGCATATCTTCTACATGCATGGAGGGATTTTGATGAAACTTGGCACAGTTGTTCACCATTATGAGACGGAGTGTCATGCGCAAGAACCAGGTCCCTAGGTCTAAGGTCAAGGTCACACTTAGAGGTCAAAGGATACAAGAATGAAAACTTTGTCCGGAGCATTTCTTCTTCATGCATAGAGGGATTCTGATATAACTTGTCACAAATGTTCAACACCATGAGGCGGAGTGTCATGCGCAAGAACCAGGTCCCTAGGTCTAAGGTCAAGGTCACACTTAGAGGTCAAAGGAACAAGAATGAAAACTTTGTCCAGAGCATTCTTTCTTCATGCATAGAGGGATTTTGATATAACTTGTCACAAATGTTCACCATCATGAGGCGGAGTGTCATGCGCAAGAACCAGGTCCCTAGGTCTAAGGTCAAGGTCACACTTAGAGGTCAAAGGATACTAGAATGAAAACCTTGTCTGGAGCATTTCTTCTTCATGCATAGAGGATTTTGATATAATTTGTTCAACATCTGGGTGTCTGTATAACCCGCTGACCGATCGTTTACCCGGGGAAAAACAAAAACCCTGCGTAAAACCCATCCTCGTAAGTTCGCAAACCCCGGTTAAGCAAGAGCAGCTTACCGAAGTCCTAGTGTATAATAAAGGCAAACATTTGAATCGAAATGTCCAAAACTAAGCCAAGGTCGAAAAAGAATGTTTGCATGTTGTACACAAGGATTTCTACAAATGCGATTGATATATTCCACATCATGAAACACGCAAACCATTCATTAAAAGTTTGTAAACTGATCCGATCTACAGTCATGTGGCTATAGTTTTCGGGACTTCTTTTTGCGCGAACGAAGAGTACTAAGCCCGCTATTATTAGTGCTACTGAAAATATGAACGGTAACAAAGTTCGTACTACATGACCTAAAATTTCAGCGGCTTTGTTCTGGTGGAAGCAAATAGGAAAATGTGGATGCTCCTCATGACCGAAAAACATTACTACTACTGAAAAAAGAATGCACGAAATCCAAGCTGCTGTCATGGAGACGAAAAATCTTTTCTGCGGACTTGTCCGCCATCTTGGATCTGACGCAAGAACGGTTGCAAGAATTTCAATGTCCATTAAGACCAGATTGACGTAGTGAAGTGGAGTCAGCGTCCATTCTATGAAGGAGAAAAACATGCAGGTCCCGAACGTATCATGTAAGATGGCTTCCAGTCTCGGCAGCGAGAACGTGATTTGAAGAATTGTCACAAAATTGAGATGATACAGGTACCAGCTCGCCGATCGCTCTCGTACCGATGCGGAGAAGATGGAAATCAGCAAAAGGAAGTCGATAACAGCTATAAGGATGGAAACGACTAAAAAAACTTTGTTTAATATTTTCACCGTTTTCAGTCTCTCTTCCCATATTCGGAATGTCTCTATTTCGTATGTGTCTGCAAGGTCGTAGTAGTAGTCTAAATCAAAAGTCCCATTGTGATTTCCCTTTAACCAAGTTAAGTACTGTTCAATGTCCTGAAACAAATATGTACATGTCGTGTATTTCATAATCATAATTTATACACTAGTATATTTTTAAAGATATGTTTATATTTGAATAAGTATTTTTGTCGTTTTGTAATCTGTTAAACTCTTGTGTTATCTTTTTATTTTAGCTGTCATTTTTCTTGTGTTTTCATACAGGAGACTATCATGTTGTTATTATACAGGATATTATCACTTGTCGGAAAATCTTCTTTCCCGCCGCACTCCCCCCCCCCCCCCCCCCCCCCCACCCAAACCCCTTCAAAAACAATTTTGAATGATAATCTAGTAATTAGTTTCTATCAATAGACCTCAATTTCAATAAAGTTTTTGATGAGATTTAAATAAAGCAGGTCTTTTTTTGTAAACAAAACAAACAGTAATGCTCAATACTTACCGAAATATTCATCGTCACCACATAACAAGCTTGATAATTAACTCCAGTTGTCCTTTTGCGCTTTCCTTTTTGAATGTAGCAAATATTTAGAAAGTACTTAACCTCTAACTCGCGCATGCCTAGTACAAAAATACTTAACCAGATATTTTGGCACCGAATCATGCGTCTCTCTGATGTAATTAAAGATAATGTAATTACATATCCAATAACAAAATCTTTTTACAAGGGGAAGCAGTGATATAACTTCATCGTGCGCCAAATTAGACACATGACAATTCCGCTGCATTTGCGCGATATAATGTCGTGTGTCGCTTTACATGTCATGTGTCGCATCGCATGTCGTGTATCGCATTTTAGATATTGAATAATATGGCAAGACACTCGACCAAGACATTTACGCGATAAATTGTCGTGTCACTTCGCATGTCGTGTGTCATGTCGCATTGTCGTGTCGTGTTGAGTGTCGTGCGTCGTCCTTGTAACCCGATGCAAGACATTCGATGCGACAATCAAATACGACACACGACAACGCGAAGGCGATGCGACACACGACGATAAGACGCGACACTCGGTATTTACCGTGACACTTCGTGCTACAAGCGACAATGAGACTGTTCTGTGTTCAGTTGGCGTTGTCGTACGTCGCGCCGCAGTCGTCGAGTGTCGCGTCAGGTACAATCATGGTTCTTTTACGTTACATTTTCTCTCAATGTCCTCTGTTAATACTGTTTGAAAGTTGAGCAAAACCTAATGTTTTTTAATTGTTTTCCGAACAAATCTGTATTAAGTAAATTCAAGACCGGGATATAATGTAAAAAGTAAGCAACGTAGAGGTATGGTTCGTGTCACACTACTTTCCTTTATACCAATATATTTGGAAAAAAATCCGCAATCGAGTTATGAGAAAAACAATTCGATTAAATAAAGGGATGTAATTCAAAAAGTAAGCATGGTAAACTTCTAGTTCTGATGCACTGCCCTGTTCCTTCTGTATGCAGTTTGAATACATACCCAGAAATCTAAGCCAATTTGCTGGCTTATTGTCGAAATTGTCTCCCTTGAAAACAGATTGTCGGTGTATCGATAGCCATTATCGGTCAATTTACGCCTGTTAAATATAAAGGAAAAAACTTAACCACATCAAAGACATCAAAAGCAGCATCTGAAAATATTTATTAAAGGTCATTACAAAGTGGAAAGTGAGTTGGCAATTTTTTTTCATAGCCAGTGCATAGCCTTCTACAAGACTACTAAATAAGAAGAATTGCAGTCAAAAATGTACAGAAGGTCTTTGGAACTCAAAGAATGTATTGTATTATGTATGAATTTCATGAATGACAGAATGACCCCCAAGGTACGCTTTGGATCTTTGCGTCATACTTCAGAGAAAAATAAGTGTACATATACTGCGAATTATTACGGATAATTTCTACTACATGTACGAACTTTCATTTCCCAATAAAATGAATTAGTTTCTGTCTTTTTAACAAAATAAAATGTTCACTTTTCTTATAATTGACCGTTTAATTATTGAAGTAATCTGCAATATTTGCACTTTCTTTCAATATACTTATTAATAAAATAAAATATGATCTTCTTGCTTCCCGAAGCGTTTGAAATAGTAACTACGTTTGATCCCGAGTCCCATTGATTTCTGTAAAGGAAATGACAGATTGTAAGCTTTACCTGCTCTTTTAGAAATGATTTATTCCTTATAATTAATAATCATCTCACAACATTATTAAGTTATTGAAGTAAACTAGAAAAGTTTTTTCTTCTTTCAATGAGTTTATTTTAATTACGTTTATGTCTTTCTTGCTTCCCTAAACGTTTGAATATCACTGATCTTACTAATTTGGAAAATTTTGCCCGACACAGTACACGTGTACTGATGACAACCGGGTTAAACTAATTAGATAGACATTGTGTCAATCTAATTCCCTTGTTTGAATGTCATATACTTTGCAGATTAAATAAAAATAAAGTTATTTCAAATTACGTGTTTAAATAAAAATATTCCATTTTTTAATTCATGTTATACATTTCACAACTAGAATTATTATGTCATTAAAACTATAAACATAAAGTTGATTACCATAAAATAACTACATGTTCAAATTTAACTGAATATTGTACATGTTAAATAAAACAATCCACTTTGTCGGGTGTAAATTTCATGTTCTTGTTTGTATGTATTATAATATTGATGTTAAAAATTTCTTATTAAAATCTTTTTGTAATGATTTATATGTATAATAAAGTCAAATAACCTGTTTTACAATAAGTTAACCGAATTCTGTTTATTACAGTTACTAATTGGATTAGTGTCGTGTGGGGGGGCTACATCCCGCGCCTAAAGGGGAGCAATTATAACGGCTTTTGCATAAACGCTTTAAAGTTAAAATCTAAATTATGGATATGAGTTATAAATTTTGATAATTATATCTTACAGTTCAAAATCCACCAAATTCACAGTATTGTAAAGTAAAAATGCATTTATAGGCCACGATCCATAATAGTTTAAAAAAAAAATTAAATTGAAAAGACACAATTTTCAAGAAACCAGAAATACACATATATTTCGCCCTCCATAAAAATAATTTATAAATTATAAGGGACTATCCTCCAGATCGTTCGACAACAAGAAAAAATACTTTATAGATATCGGAAATAAATGCGATATTTCTAAGAAGGCATTAAAACTTAATTACTGACAAAGTTAACAAATATTACGGAATATACTTGAGAATTTGCGTTTTTCTACTTTAATATGATGAAATCGAAAAACGATTGTAACGCTTACTCAAGTAGAACTGTCTCGATTAGAAGAATTCTATATTTGAAGTCATAAATTCACTTATTTCCGCTATAGCGCTATTGGTTTCGAACGAAATATTTCAGACACAAAAACACATCTCTAGTATTAACAAACTTCAATTTGAGAGAATGATTATTTAGCCAATATGAGTCCCTAAATACATATTTTAAAAAATACGTTGAGTAATGGGAATTATATGCTTTCCTGACAGTTTAAACAAATTCCAATATCATCAAAATCACTCAATTTGAAGAAACAAGATGTTATGTATATCAGGTAATAAACATGTACGTTTGATCCTAATTCCGTCTGTCAAATTTGGTTAAAACTGTTATTTTTAACTTACATGTATGAATAAAAATATTTATATTCAAAAAATTATTTTTTAATTAATAACTTTTAATTATGATCACATATTATTTTGCCCTTAAAAATTAACCAAAATTTTAAATACGTATCTCAAAAGGGAAAATATCCTTCCCGGTCCTCAATTTTGAAACAAAAACCCGATTAATCATACAAAATCACAATTTGAGAAATACACTGCAAATTGTGCCGGCAGGTATAAACAACCGCTTGTGTAAAAAGTTGCACAATGTTGTCGCAATACCCCTAAATTAACAAAAAGATTATCAAGAAAAAGAGATTAACAAAAGTCATAACTCGCGTTAAGATGTGGAAAGGTAGCAACCAAATTAACCGATCTGGCTTAATAATCAAGGACAATACCTTCAAAACACGTCTCATTCGGACATGAATTCCTTGAGCACGTTAATATTAATGGCCGGACAACTAAATATAATAAAGAGAGATAATTCAATAATCATCTTCAGCATAATGGTTCTTGTACACCATTTATTCTTGAACTTTTCTGTCTTAAACGGCCAGGGCAGACGGACAGAGTAATTACTTTAAATATAGGACTTCCTGGACATACGACGATGGTCGAAGAATGATCACAACAGCATTTTTTTTGTGCTCAGGCGTAAAAGATCTAACCTCCCAAAAGTGCCGGCAGAGTGGCGAACGCAGGAAAAGCCTTTCATTTAAAAATCTAAAATTAAAACGTGCTAAATAATAACATTATTATTTTTAGTGATCAGTCAAACATTCTGCGTTTTGTTCTTAAATATTTTTTCTTTACATATGTATGGTCACTATGGACGCAGTGTTGGAGTTAAATCCGCGGCTCCAGATGTTTACATGTTTCGTGGAAATTGTCGAAAGAGAGAATAAACGCAATGATGTATGGTGTTAATAACATCAACTTTAGCACTGAGAAAAAACAACAAGAAGATCTATTTATGGGAAACGGAACAAAAACACCCCTGCTATTTTTTGTACCTTGACTCCGTAAATAATTATCGTAAACAGTCACAATCAAAGCTGGAATGGAGAACGACAGTAGTTTATTCCCTGAAAAAAAAGAATGGTCCATTAAATGATATCCTAAAGACACACGGTAGTGAAAATGAAAAGGAATTATTTATTTCCTCATTTACAACATTCAATATACATGGTTATAATCGCAATGATTGTTGGAAGTATCAAGTAGATGTAGATTAACACAGTGCATCCTAACCTACATTCTTAGTCCTCTTACCTCCCCAGCGTGCTTACGTAAAGGGGACCCTCGGACGGACACTTCGTATTTTCCTGTCCACGTGTATAATTTTCGACCCGATATCAGGGTGCCGCTATATCCTATCTTGATTATACCGTCAGTTTTGATCCTGTGACCATGATAACGGTCAGTTGATCATTGACCTTGCATTATCGAATTGTTGTCATAAGAAAATTTGCAACGAAACCATCAAGATGTTTGGAAATGACCTAACAAAGAAAATATGTCAATAAATAGTTTTTTAATCAAAAACGAAGAAGTTAGTGCGATTTTTGCCGGTAATCACGTCCATTATAAAAGTGATGTCATTACGAATATGACGTCATTAAGGCGGTGTGGCACACTTATTTTTGAAAATAATTGCCAAATACCCGATAATGAAGCAAAGACAAGATAAATAAATATTAGGTTAGTGCCTAAGATGGAGAAAGTTTTATTCTGCTCGGCTTCCGGACGTTATCAGTTCGCCGTCGGCTCACCCGATAACCACCTCCACCTCCCGGCGCGATAAACTTTCTTCTCATCTACGGCACTCACCTATATTCTCTATGTTTTGTTTCTGTCATTTACGTCACGTAATTAGACGTCACGACTAAATACTGCGTCTTAGCAACCAGTCTCGTTTGCGTCTCTGTCAAACAGCCTCTAAACATTCGAGTATTCATCGTTGAAATATAGGAAGAAATACAACAGGATAAATATGAAAACCAACAAGATAGTGCCCCACGGATTACAGGTATGCAATTAATTGCAACATTTTGCCTTTTTATATGGGACGCGCCTCTAGAAGTATCTAACAGATCTCGAAAATTAGAATATAATTTAATTTTATATGCAAATAAATGTAAAAGGCAAAGCAGTTGATTGTTTTTTTCTTCTAATAATGCATAAAACCGAGAAAATATTTACTTCCTTTATATTGTGTGAAAATGAATGAAATTACGTTTTTTTTATCAATATATTCTTAACAAAATGGTATATTTTGAATTAAACTTCACATCTAGAGGAATGTACCTTTAAGTAAAGCAAAGCCATGCTTGTAATTAAATGACTCGTTTTCTAATTAAACAGATATTCATGAAAACAAATGCAGTAGTCCTAGGACAGGTAAAGGCGAGAAGGGAAGTAAAAAGAAGTGTAAACCAAGAAAGAGGAAAAGATCTGCGAAACAGATAGAGAGATGGAACAGATACAGAGAAAATAAATACATGTCTTACGTCCGTGATGCTGTCAATGAACATTCTAGCATAAAACTGCTGTTCTTGTCACTTTTCGGGGGTGTTTTAACAAGAGAGAAAACGTGTGGTTAACAGAAATTCTCGCGCTCACGTGCTGTTATAACACCTTTGTATATATGCGCGTTCCGTGTGCAAAGCGTAAACGTATACGGCCCCAAAACGGATAATCAAATAGAAATGACGTCAACGTGAAAAAACAACCCAGATATTCCCGCGCATTTCATGGAAATTTGATGAAGTTGAGGAGAAGTATTCATTTCTTAGTTTTCTTCCGCGTGTTATGCAGAATAGCGTTAACGCATGTTTCATTTCGTGTTATAACATCTTCATAAACCCACGGATACGTTGGTACCCTCGCCCTACGCTCGGGCCCACCAATCCCTTGGGATTCTGCAGACGTTATAACATGAAAAAAACATGCGTTATCCCTACATAATGACCCGGTAGAATGTGCATCGCATGTAATGCCATACATTAATCCATTAATATGGCCTGTAATCAGACCAGCCGACTTACCGGTTTCTCGCAGCGTCTTACTGTATACAGACACTCGCGATGAAAGCCAAGTCCGAGATACGCAAGCATTACAGAACGGTTCAGGATTGTCACAACACTCAGTCGATGATTTTGTGTTGCACCCAGTGCAACCATTTGCTGATACATCCGTTCACATGAGGATCTCAGATAACCCTAACCATAGAGTTTCTGCTATCTCATCAACATCCTCAGAA
The DNA here is from genome assembly GCF_021730395.1 of Mercenaria mercenaria. Classification (NCBI taxonomy): domain Eukaryota; kingdom Metazoa; phylum Mollusca; class Bivalvia; order Venerida; family Veneridae; genus Mercenaria; species Mercenaria mercenaria. The sequence continues at coordinate 58,789,696 of NC_069372.1, forward strand.
ATAGTTTCCAAACTGAGAGCGAACGCGGAAGTTTTTATTCCTGGTATGGCTGCAAGACGCCCTGAACAACTTGTTTCTGACATCAACACCCCTGCTATCGAACTAGTTACTCATCCAGTAGATGCAAGGTCTCAGAAGATAGACCCTCAACCAACAGCCGGCACGGAGGTGTTTTTTCCTGCTGGAGAAGCAGGACCGCTAGATGAAATGCCTAAGGTGTTTGACACACCAGCCAAAACATGTCAGACACCACTGCCTTTATCAGAATTAAATCTATGCAATACTGATGTCCCTGCCAAACTCGTAACCGATGACGACAATTACGATGAGGACATGTTTGGAATCCTATCTGTTTATGCTGACAGCGAACTTCACAACAAATTTGACAACGTAAGTTTTTCCCCAATGCAAACTTCTTCGAAAATATATTATTCATGACATTTTGGTCACACATGTCCTATCATGCAGTCAGCTTACTTCACAAGTTGATGTTCTGTCTTAATTTCAGCTTGTCTTGAGCAGTTATATGCATTACACAGCAATACTGCGGCGCTCCTTTGACTAACTTCTTAACGCAGCTTTGACTGTACAATGTATATTGATTAGTATTATTGAACTTGTCATAAAAAGTTATTTCGCTGGGGGTGTTTTCAGTTTTAAATCTCAGCCATTCTGAACACCTTTTTTTTTTTTAAAGATTATAATTCTAACTAAGTTAGTGTTAATAAATCATCCTGTTATTTTTAGAAAAGAACTTGTAATCACACTTTTCATGGACCACGATAATACAAAGGCATGCCAGCTTGAAAAATTATTCAAGGTATATTAAAAACTCAAATAGTTCCTCATACCGCCCCTGGATATTTTTAGATCGATTAATTATGTATATTTGGGTTTAAAACAAAGAACTATTCGAAAAGGTCATGTTATAAAAATGGCAAGTCTATCAGTATTTACTTACCTTTGGCAAACAAGTTGTTTGGGGGCCATCTTTGTTTAGGTCTCAGCTTTTTTTTTATTTTTCTCTTTCAGATGACAATGTAAGCAGCAGAACGAAAAAAGACTTTGGTTACATCTACTTTTCTGTTCTAAATTTGTAAAAAAGAATGTAAAACAGTGTTTAATAAAATTCATTTTGTACTTTTACATTTACTTAAAGTTTATTTCCTGATATTGCTGCAATAACAGAATGTGCGGCAGCTGTCTTTCCCGCCCAAGTCACCGGATTTCCAGATCTTAATGTTATTGAGCACCTGTGGGACGAGCTTTACAGGCGAGTTCGGAATCGACTCGCAGCCCACGCAATCTCCGCAAACTTGAACAGACCCTTATGCTGGAAGGGAAGAATATTCCCAAAAATCATCCGGAAACTACGTGCTGTCAATGATGCAGAGGTGTGTGCATGATGTGAGAGCCATGGAGGACAACAAGAAAATTTTAAAATTACTCAAACGGTACAAACTGTTCTGTGATTCATTTACTTTTCACATTGTTAGAATTTTGCGTATGCCATTTTGTGAATTCGGATTTTAAGTGATATTTTTATTTGTAAAGTTTTATGTCTATATGTTAATCAATTGGGGTTAAATTACGGGAAAGTAAGTCTAATATGTTAAATTATTTGCATTCAAAATTTGAACGAAATCCGTTCACAAATAATTGAACTACATGGCATTATATAGGTGTCGGGTTAGAAATGACCCTAAGTGTGTATGTTACTAAACCATGGACCAAAGCTGACCTACATATCGCTCACCAGAGTATCTTCAAAAATGTAAGCACTGGTGCTGTCATTCCTTTAAGGTAGTGAGCCAGTATTGGTAAGTGGTTATTTCCGTGTGATTACGTATTCTTGTAATGACGTATCGGCATTCTTCGGACGATCGAGCACCTGCCTTTTCTTTCCAGGCATTGGTGCAATAATTTCAAACGGAGACCACATCAGCGCAGTCAGTCCACGATCCATGCTGTTTCGCTAACGGTTTCTCTAATTGGCAATAGGCTTTGAAGACCGGACAGCCTGGATCCCTGAACAACTGCGCGGGTGCCGCAGGTGTCTGGATCCATGCATGGTCGCAAATGCACTATGTTGGTTTTCTCATGGCGCGGCTCATTTATTAAGAAGACCGGTAGTCGAAGATCTATTATGATTTTCATATATTTTTGGAAAGAAACGTCTGCGTTTTGTATTAGGCGATTGTAAAAGTACAAATATATATGTAGTGACTGTTATTCTTGTGTATTTAAACGGGTATAAAATTCACACTGGGACCAAATTAGCATTAATCAAATTTGTTTCAACGTGAAATCGACCTTAATTTAACATGTAGCAAAGTCCCCTTAACCTTTTATCCACGTTATTTCAACGTTTAACCGATCACAGTTCAGTATGTAAAGACTTACCCTAAGCCCTCTTTACACAAGTATAGATTGAAATTGTTGAGCGAACACGTTTGTAAATCCTAATCCTGTCCATGTTATACCAGTGCAATGGAAAAGTAAGTTATCTATATAACCTGCTATACAAGATAACACAGTTATGCATCTAACAGTCTTTGATTTTCTCACATTTCCAGATATTTTTCTCATACTTTGACACAGATATATGGATAGCAGAGAAAGTTCTCTTTGAGAAAATGATATTTTGATTATTTTTTTCAGACTGTGTACTTTGATGCAGTTAGCTACAAATATATCTAAAATAGCTTGTCCATACTTGAACTTTTTATTTTTCAGTTCCACTGCCTGCAATGTGTTATATAGTTAAGTCCGTGACCATCTATAAACATTAGTTCAACAATAAGTCTGGACATCAACCAGTAATAAGACGCGATCTACTAAACTTAAATTATTCTGCGCGTGTAATTGTTGCACCATTCTCTGATATCTGAAGCGTCCTTTTTATTAAAATATTTACCATTCGCCCTAATTCTTTGTCCATTGAAACTTTTGACGTTCATATTTCGTATGAAACAGCAAAAGAAAAGGCGGCGAAAGTTACCTCATCGAGCTAAGTGATAACCGACCGCGTTTTGACGACGTCCCGTATAGTCGGGCTCGCGCGTCGGTCAGATCCATGCTGTTCGCTTTCAAAAGCCTATGCCATGAGAGAAAACCGTGTTCATCTCATATCTGGTCTGATCCATGCTGGACGCAAACGCACTATGTTGGTTTTCTCATGGCGTGGCTCAAATTATATATTGTTCCTCATTCTAAATTGTTTTACCTCCCATAAGATTCTAGCATAGGATAAAAGGTGGTCACATGGTGACCCCCTATAGATCTATTTCTGTGAGGGTCAATATAAGTAGATGTTCAAGTTGTTCTAGGTTAAATCTAACTGGTTGATTAAACAAATAAATCATGGGGTTAGTTAATGACCCTCCACGGAAGCATGAGGGGGTCAGTATGATAAATATGGGGACTCGGTGCTCCCGATTTTATACACTGACCCCACATATTTCCGTGGAGGGTCATCCCTTAAAAATCCAATAATTAATAATACAGGGCGTCCTCGCCGGGTACAACCCCACCACCCTACCTGATACCCATGTTTCATAAATAGATAGTGCAATTTATGTATAAAATGTATCGGCAATAGAGATAAACAATAGGGGTAGGCATAATAATAAACTTATGGAGTAAAAAGAAAATAGAATAGAACAGACAAAGTATGTTGGCACAAGATCCAGGTCGTTTAAGTATATACATGTATATATGATATATATGCTCCGTTATATCTACAGTAAATTATAACCACTATTCACAAGGTAGGCAGATATCAGCTTTACTAACATACTGTATGTAGATCTATATACATGTCGAGTTTGAAGTTTTAACTTATGGGTGATAAAAAGACTGAACGCGTAACGTTTGTTGATGTGAGAGAGGCTTATGAAAGGATTAAATCAGTGGTCAGTAAGACACCAGTTTTTCAGGATGAAGATTTCAATGAAAAATATGGACGTAACTTCTACTTCAAAGCTGAAAACATGCAGAAGACAGGTGCATTCAAAATCAGGGGTGCCCTAAATGCTGTGAGTAATTTCAGATGCCATGTTATATTTTTTCCACCAGCTAATAAGTTGTTGTTAATATTGTCATTGCTGGGTACATGGTTAAAGCAATTGTTCTATATTTTTATAAACAGTATTAAATTGTGAGTTTTTGAACTAACATGTATCCCACTTGTTTTTTTTTAAAAATAGATATTAGGAGCACGCCTTGTGAGTCCGTGCTATACATTTTTAGAAATAAAACCCAGCTGGCCTTTCACCTTGTTTTTATTTTGTTTTCAGGTCCTTAAACTGCGGGAAAAAGAGAAAGATATTAAAGGTCTGGTAAGCGAAAACACATTAATATGCGAGATACAATCTGATGCAGCCAACCAAGGTAGAATGATAAAGTTAATAAAACATTCACTGTTAAAAAGTACTAACATTGATTTTTGTACTTCAAACGCAATGGATGCTGCACATCGAGACATTTTTGATGATTCACCGTAAACAGCAAGACAAATGACAGATCAATATCTAAGCTCAGCCTACATTGCAAGGTAGTTAATGTCTCTATAAGAGCAAATGATCGATCTTTATTCTACATTTTTATCATGTTTAATTAGAGCTGTTACTTCAAGTTATTGAATGCCTCGGATACAAAAACACAATTCTGACTGATGCAGGTAACACACAGCAGTGGCAATCACGGCCGAGCAATGGCTTGGATTGCACGGCGATTTCATCTACCATGTGTTGTTGTATGTCCGACAACTGTTCCAGAAGCCAAACTTCAGGACATCAGGGATCTTGGAACTGAAATAGTGCCCTGTGAGCCGACGCCAGCCGATAGGTAAAACTCTCACTAAGCTGGTTTATTATGTAATAGTTATAGTATTGTGAGAGTGTGTTACCAGGATATATCAGAGCTAGGGTACATTCGAGTATTTTTCCTCTGCACATATCGTCGTGCCGGTAGGCCGAGACAGATATGTGAAAGAAAAATAACGAATGTACCCCTAGCTCTGATATAGCCTGGTAACCACACGAGCACTACATATTATAACTGTTTTACCGCATAGTTTATCATTAAAATATAATATTATTATTTTCATTTTACATTTGTTTATTATTATTATTACTATTTTGATCCCTTTCTTCTGCGCCTCGGCTGACGAAACACTAAAACTCTGTTTAGAAAATTTTTCCTCAGAATGATATAAAGTACTCCAACAAATTTCTGCCCTGTTTTAAATCTTATGCATTGCAATGGCCAGACATATTGTAACTTGTGTTTTGTTGTAAAAAAAAATCAAAGAAAAAGAAACATTTGAGAAATCTCAAATTTCATATATTTCATGTATTTCTGAATTGGCAATAACTATCAGTTTTTGAAATATTCTAGTTTATTATTCTTTAACTCTATAAATGTAGGTGTTATGGTACAATTCTTTCTCGTGAACTGTTAATTGGAGCTAAAATCATCTTTCTTTGAAAGGAAAAAATTTATACCCCTTGAGTAGGACCTCATCGAGAAAAAAGTGTTACGGGGGATAGATATCGAAACAGTTTTACTGTGCTGATATATATCCGAACACTTTTTTTCTTATGAAACTCCCATAGAGATATCCGTGTTGATATAAATCGCAACAGATTTGTAAGATATCACAATTTTGTAGTAATAAATGTGTGTTCCTATGTAAAACATGCTGCAAAGATCAAAGAAAATTGCCGCACTAATGCGATAATATATTTTGGCACGTTATTTTGTCAAATTGTAACCTTTGAGCATTTTTTGTTCGTGCCATACAAAGTTCTCGGTGTCAAGTAATTTTGTTAGGAACCACAACGGAAGTGAGTGATGTATCTCTTACTTCAGTGTATGACATGACTGCAACAAGTTAACTCTAGTACCGTCATTCCCCATCAGCATGCATAATGTATCCGTACTGGTCCGTGTTGATCGGGTCAATACGGATTATTTTCTTGTATTACAACTTAACACAAACTTAAAATGAGTCGATGTCGTGGTAAAGAAAAGTAGTTTTTGTTGCAAAAAATGTCAATAAACGTGTGTGTTCACAACGGCCCAGCAATAGACTACCTACCTGGGGTTTTCGCTACTGACCTGTGGCCTCATCTATCGGAGGGCTGTTATGAAAGTATTATTGATGTTATTATTTTGACATGTTTCATAAGATCATCCTTCATATTGTGTACTGCAATTCTTTTATTATTTAGTTTCTGAAATAGTAAGGTGTTGCGCTTTTTTTTTTGTTTCGAATAGATTAAGAAAAGTGGGTCAAGTACAGGAGGAACGTGGATACAAATACATATCAACATGTGATGATAACGATGTTATAGCTGGACAGGTCAGTGTTTTATCGTGATATTACGAGTTACGAATATTGACTTTTACTGTCGCATCTGTTACATAATATTAATACTATTCTTTCTTTATATGCGCCACCGCCATCCTTTCTTTTTTTGCTTCGTTCTTCAAAAACATAGTGAAAACATTTTAAAATTAAAACACTTTACCTGACTAAGTTTAGACTTTATTGCTTGGTAAAGAAGTTGATTTTCTGTATAAAATAGTCGACAAAAGAACGTTTTGATTTTTGTGTTTTTATGAGTGAAGAAATTGACCAAATTGAGAAAAATTCACTTCAGGTCCCTGTCAGACTGACATGCACAAGAAGGGCTAGATGGATACTTGCGGGAAGAATCAGTAACTGTGAATATTGTCAGCCTAAACTTGTACATTTTTTTTTCTAAAAATGATACAACAGTTGATTTCAATAACTATGATATCAAGTAGTACTTGAAAATGAGTGGAATTACGTTTCTTTACAGGGTACTATAGGCCTGGAACTTCTGGATCAAGTTCCTGACTTGGACGCCATACTGGTTCCGGTTAGTGGCGGGGGAATGGCCGCTGGAATATGTATTGCCGCAAAGAGCATTAAACAAGATACAAAAAGTAAATTTATACCAAGTTTATTAATCGAGGGGTCTATGTGGTTCTATAAAAACATGCACTTGGACCTCTTTACTCTTTAGCTCGCACCATGTGAAATAACATCGCAATGAAATGTCCCATTGAAAATTTATTCAATATTGTAGACTTATTATGAAAATAAAATATGTTTATGACGCTGAAACTTATTTTGTAACGCCCATTGATTTCACTTCGTTTTATACTATACCTGGTTGCGCTACCATAGTGCCTATTCACGTGTAGCGTAGCGCTCAAAGCCGCTCAATAAACCTGAGTTCGTTACACTGTGTAGTTTCTATCTAGTTGACTTGTCCGTCACAAAATCAGCATTTTAGCATTTCATAATTATCAGACGTCCTTTAGGCCTCTCTACCTCCTTCTCCATTCGCACAGCGCAAGGCATTTGCCTGGCCAGCTTCCAAGTTGCTTTGCGTGTGCCCCTACCTTTTGCCTTAATTTGTGTACAGATTGGTCAAGTACATCCTTTACGTAAGCAAAATCAATGAAATTTGGTTCAAAACCACAAGTAATGAACAACAGAAAAACTTTCTTCAACATGTGTAATTCAGTTATTCGCATTTCACGGGGTCGTGAATTCGATCCCCGAGGGAGGTGTATGTTCTCCTTGAAGTGATTTCGTCCTCCGCCTCTAATTAAAGTGGAGAAGTTGACAGATACTTGCGGAGAACAAATTACTCAATAAACTGTCTGCCTTTGCACGACTGAAAAACTGTTAAAAAAAGCGCTACACTATAACGCAATATAACACCTACAGGAGTTGATTGACTGATTTAGCATTTTATTGCACTTTAATAAAAAAAATGTGTACACGTTCGTAGTTGCGGGGGTGGCGGATCATTATCTAGATCTGCTTCTTAGTGTAAGCCTTTAACTTTCGGCGGACAAGTTATATTTGCTTAAGGTTATCCAATGGCCATCGTTCACTCAAATATTTTATCTTTAGGTTACTTACTTCAAATGTACAAAATCCTCGACAGATGTACTTAACTTTTCTAAAAATATAAATCATTTATGTGTATAAAGCTACAATCATAATTATATGCCATGCACTATTCTAATTATTGCGCGTTTCTTTTCAGTATTTATTGTGGAACCGGAGGGTAAAGACTTAGAGAAATGTCTAAAGGCAGGTATGTACAGATTAGTGATTTCCTACATTTCCTCTTTGATTCTTATATTCCGAAATAGTGGTTTCTTTTCTTTTACAAGAAAAACGTCATCTGTCATTCAATTCTAATGGTCTTCATCAGTGGTGTTAATGTTTCCTTCAACGATAATTGTTAATTCTACAGATACATTGTTTTCATTATATACATATCAATAGAAACCCATAATTCATGTTAGCATGTTTTTGGCCGAGAAAGTTCCCATTTTTCAAAATTTATTTTAAGTACTGCGTTATGGAAACTAAGAAATTCTGAGCTAAAATTCATCTAAAACTAACCTTATCAAAGCGAATGTTCTTGGACCTATTTTTTAAAAAGAAATTAATGTATCTAAAAATGCTTTTCACCAACCGTATTATAGTTTGTTGTTTAAGTAATATGGAGACTGTTCAGCATTTTATGATAGATGAAGACCCAATGTGCCAGCCAGGCATTATTTCACGTAAAGGCGGGCACCAGGCTAGAACAACCGACCTTTCATTAGGCAGTTGGTGACTTACACACGTGAATCAAACAGCGTTGAGAGGCATCGCACACAGATGTGAGTGACACATGAGTCGAAGTCAAAGCCGTTTTTCACTCAGACAAGAGCTCCCCAACACCTTGACCTAAGAGTATAATACTCTTTCACACTGGGTTGTATGGTGCAGAAGGGGAATTTCCGCGCCGAGGTAACTGTTAAGCGGTAAAGAGGCTCCTGCCGAGTAACCGCGTAAAACAGTACCCGAGAGCCGATATTCTCATCGCCTCCTACAACTATGACAGAATTTTTTTCTTGCATACTATTTCAAGAAATAATAATAAAATTAAAATCATCGAAAGGCTTTTTTTTAGAAAAATTTCTTATAGCACGTGTATAAACAAAGCGCGGGTAACCGAACGTCCGTAAACAAAATGACGTCATGACGTTTCAAAGACAAATAACAATGTTTAGTTCCGGTTTTGTTTTATCAGATGCAGCGTAACGTTATGAATTTTTGATAAAATAATGTTTTTTTAGTCGAGAAATATACTATCAGGACAAGAAGGAAAGGTTCAAGGTTATGTGAATTTTTAGGCCGTTGGGGGGGGGGGGGGGTTTGGTAAATATAAATTACTGCATAAATCTTCTACATATATGATAGTTCGCAATACGTCATTACAAACACGAGAGTCATCTTACATCCCGGGTGTAAGAACGGATTTTTCCAGCGCCGGTAAAAATACCGGAAATCCCCGCCTGGTATGCAAGAAATAGATTTATATACTGAATGAAGAACAATCCACTGGTTTAGTTTCTACATTTAGTACTTTTTTATATTTACTCACACAGAGATTTGTTTTTGTTCAGGTGAGCGGCTCTGGCCTAATCCTCCCAAATGTCTCGATACTGTCGCAGATGGTATGAGAATGCAGCAGCTGGGCTTCAAGACGTGGCCTATCGTACTTGAGCATGCAGAAAAACAAGTGTTCACTGTGGTAGGTTAAAGGTGTCCCATACCCATTTTATGTTTAGAAAAATTAACTTCACTAAATAATTTTAAATGTCATGGAGTAACAGTTCAAGAAGTTAAAGTGGTAGTAGTCATTTAAACTGCGTTTAGCTATACAAGTTTTGTATCAAGGCTGTACTAACTTAAACCTAATGCATACTACTGAATATTAATACACATAAACTTGTTAATTTTATGTTTGATTTACATAAACTATATGTAGTTATGTTCAAGTATGGAAATTAGGTTTAGTATACTTTAAACTTTAGCTTTACATGATATACTTACAGTTAGTAATAGTACATTTATTTAAGAAGAGAAATTTTACTACATTGATTTAAAAACAAATAAGAAAAATACCCTTAATTGTGACTGCATACAGTTCACTTGACGTCATTTCTACAGTAATGTAAATTATTACAGATTTTTTCAATTAAACTTTCATTTTTAATTAACAGGCTGACAAAGAAGCGATAGAAGGGATGAAATATGCATTCCAAAGTATGAAGGTATGTATCTGTTTTAAAACAAGCATTTTACCTAATATCAGGGGTTTTATGCAGATCTGAAAATAGAGTGATCCTAATGGCTTGACTGGAAGCCTGAAACTGCATTGAGGGGTTTGACATGACCACAATGCCTCGTAATTGAATCTTGAAACTGCGCCGGCGTTTACGATTTCGCCTAAATGTCTTGAAATTTAGATTAGAAACTGTACTTAAGTTTGTACCTTGCCCGTGGGCTTTAAATTAAAATCTGAAACTACACTGGAAGAGTTTTTCCAAGGCTCAAAGTTTTGATATTAAGAAACTGAATTATAGGGTTTCAGAAAATGGTCTATCTTAGGTGCTAGGTTTTAATTAATATACCACATTTTGAATCATGTCAACAAAAAGTACCTTTACAGCGCAAAAGTAATTCTCACTTTTGGTACCATCGCAGAAATATAAATCGCAAAAATTAAAATAACATACAGTTATGTATTTTGAAGTAACACCACAAAAATTTGCTTTTACAGAATAAATCACTTATACGGTATAATTATGGTCCACTTTAAAAATGTATCAATCTTATGGGCTTGAAATTTGTTGTATATATTCCAATGTATCTTATGATTCTAGAATAAGTGTACTTTAACTTGTTTATAATTAAGTTTGATCGATGCATGCCATTACAAAGCTGCAAGTGATGGTAGAAAGCTGACGGTGCCGACTCCAGGCCTAAACCAAGTGAACTTGACACCTTTCTTCAGCATACATTTTTTATCGTTTCATTTCCGTTTGCAACTTGACTAGTCCTTTACTTACTGTGCCTTTTTTGCTCGATTTCACTATTGTTGAGCCATCACCGGCCCAGCCATTGCTGCAGCTATGTCCACGTGACTAGAGAACTGATTCCCCGCTGAAAAAGATTTGGCGTCAATCTCCTTGGAGGAAATGTCGACATTTATAATTTACCATTTAGCGTTCAATAAATAAATAATAAATAATTATAGTCAATATGACTTATTTGTTTTAACAATGAAACTAGGTTTTGCATGACGATTAACTGAACATTACTTGCTGAAAAATATACATTGAAAACAGCGCTTTTAATATATGAATAGTCTTTTAACAGTACTTTGGGAGCAATACTTTATTGTCCATAATCTGAAGCTGCCTTCCGCCGCCCACATCAGTCCTCTCAGTGCTTTGATTATATGACTGGCAGTAAGTCGTATTTGCCTGTAATTGATCTCAACAAACAAAACAAAAACACTTATATTATATTAATGATAATAGATAAAGACGCAGAAAATGTATCCCCAGAAATAACATTCTCGCAACCTACAATACCTTTTAAGCTTACAATTATTTTGAAGAAAAATTATATATAACAAAAGTATCCATATAGATACCTAACTAATATGTTGGATACATACACAGTGCAGATAAAATCTTGACAAAGCATTCTGTTAGTTTTAGATTTTATTTTTTTTGCTATTTACACGACGAACACCAGAGATACATGCTTGCATAATTAGGACATTCACAAATTGATATATAATATTTTTAGGAAGTAATATCGCCACAAACTTTTAAAAATTACATATAATTTTAATGACAAATAATATGTACCAATATCGTAACAAGAAATATCTTTAAAAATGATGGTCGGCGAATTGTAATAAGGAAAGAAGTTTATGAATTTTTCATCTAACATTCATCTTTTCACATCAAACATTTTTCCAATTGCAAACTAAACACCGCACTTTAACAATTTAAATGGTTTCTCTTATAATTTTTCGCAAAGGTTCGTAGGGTTGCAATTTTGTTTCGTTTTATCTTAGACGAATAATTACAGCATTAATTTGGATGAAGATGCATGAACGGTCATGAGAAGAAGCCCATAAACGTAATTTATATTTTTAGCTACAGGTCTCTATCCCCATTTGTAACAAAATAGCAGGAGACCTTACGATATTGTTACACATCGAGTTTGATAAAAATCCATTACATTTTAGTGGTTAATGCGAAGAAAGGCTTATCTACTTTTAGCTATAGTGGTCCCTAATAGGGCCCAAGTTCCTATATAAATAAATTTGGAAGAGGACCTTATAATGATGCTCCAGACCAAGTATGACAAAGATCCACCAAGCTGTTCATGAAACGCTGTATAAAGGCATTTCTAGTTCTAGCTCTAGCAGCCCCTAAAAGGGGTCTAAAATAGGCCAACTGATCCCGCTTTAACAAATGCATATTCGCTATTCATGAATCTTTGGAAAATGACGTCACACCTATAAACAAGAGTGCAAGAATGTCACAATATACGCCCGTCACAGCAAATTTCTTTACTCTAGCACCTGTATTTGCAAATGGAATTTTAATTTTGTGGTAATTTTTGTAATAACTAAGTGTTTTGTTTTTCTTAGTCCACAAAAAAACTCCTTACCAGGTAGAGATACCTTAAAATACACCTAAAATTGGAAAGTAACATCTATGTTGTACCACAGAAAAGTGGTCTTGGTTTTTCCCTACGCTCAATTATAAAAAAGTTACAATATAAGTTATTTATAGTAACAACTAAGGGAAGTTAATCTTAAAAAAAAAAAAAAAAAAAAAAAAAAAAATCAAAAAAAAAAAAATGTAAGTCCTCACAAAAATCTTTACCAGGTAGAGACTGGTCAAAATACACCTCAAAATTGGATGTAGCATGCATGTTGTACTACAGAAAAGTGGTCTCGATTTTTCCCTACGACTAGTAATGAAAAACTTACAATATAAGCTATTTATAGTAACAACAAAGGGAAGTAATTCTAAAGAAGGGAACTGCACATGACACTTCGTCTCATGATGATGTATAATTGTGTCAAGTTACATCAAAATCCCTCCATGCATGAAGAAGAAATGCTTCGGACAAAGTCATTCTTGTATCTGACCTTTGGCCTCTAAGTGTGACCTTGACCTTAGACCTAGGGACCTGGTTCTTGCGCATGACACTACGTCTCGTGGTGGTGAACATTTGTGCCAAGTTATATCAAAATCCCTCTATGCATGAAGAAGAAATGCTCCGGACAAGGTTTTCATTCTTGTATCCTTTGACCTCTAAGTGTGACCTTGACCTTAGACCTAGAGACCTGGTTCTTGCGCATGACACTCCGCCTCATGGTGGTGAACATTTGTGCCAAGTTATATCAAAATCCCTCTATGCATGAAGAAGAAATGCTCCGGACAAAGTTTTCATTCTTGTATCCTTTGACCTCTAAGTGTGACCTTCACCTTAGACCTAGGGACCTGGTTCTTGCGCATGACACTCCTTCTCATGATGATGAACAATTGTGCCAACTTTCATCAAAATCCCTCTATGCATGAAGAAGATATGCTCCGGACAAAGTCATTCTTGAATTTGACCTTTGACCTCTAAGTGTGACCTTGACCTTAGACCTAGGGACCTGGTTCTTGCGCATGACACTCCGTCTCATGATGGTGAACAACTGTGCCAAGTTTCATCAAAATCCCTTCATGCATGTAGAAGATATGCTCCGGACAAGGTCTGTGGACGCCGCCCGCCCGCCCGCCAGGGGCGTTCCCATAATACGTCCCGTTTTTCAAACGGGCGTATAAAAAGTGAAGGTCAAGCAAAACATACAATGGTAATTATTTCAATATTTCTGTTTCATAAGCAAAGTTTGACCGTAGTCATATCACATAGATAAACTGTATGCAGCGTACCTTCATTTCAGTGTAATGAGATCCAGTCATTATATAGCATATACATAATAAAACAGATTTCAACTGAGTTCAATATTTGCATACCATACTAAAGAAAAATATTCCTATATAATAAATCAGTTAAATGATTCATAACAAATATGTCAAAACAAACAAGTACTCATTTTAATATGCAATCTGAATAAGTCACAAAAGCAAGAAACCTTTTCATATACAGACGAAAATTGAAACAAGGAAAATCTTTTCAAACTTCAAACTTTATTTTCCAACTTAGGTTTACATCAAGTAAACAACATAAGCATCATTTTCATAGTCATACAGTGGGTAACGGCGGCATATCATATTAACAAATTGCAGTTCAATGGAGAACGACAAACATAATATATATATAGCAGTCTGATAAATGTATGTGATACTACAAAGCATATCAAATGATGATAATATATGTGTTCTAGCAAAAAAAGCACTTCTCTACATAAAAGACTCTTATCACACCCTTATTAATGTGATACGCAGACCGTATTCAGCTCTTTCTTTAATTTGATATATGTTGGTATTTGAACAGGTTTTTATCATATTTATTAAACTTACTTATCATTTTGAGATATATCAATATTCTTGCTAAATATACTGAGCCAAAGTTAGCTTTAAAACTGTGAACAGCGTCGTTTAGGATCGAAAGAAGCGTGGTCATACGGTGATAATTACTTTACCGATGAATAATTGCTTCCGCATACAAAATGGCGCGTGGAGAAAGCGCCACTTCGGGTAAACGAGATCTCGTTTTTTTGTCACGGGAGGTTGGCGAGATTTGCTCTATAGGCTGAACACCACTAAATCCAGCTGTTCTTTATTTCATATATAATCTACTTACTTCCTAACGGTTTTTCGACATTTTCTAGCATATCAGATTTTCAGAGACTTATATTCCCATAAAGAACTAGATCGCTACTTTAGAAAAACAAAAAGAAAAGGGGGTGTCAACTTTTATATAGGAAAACTACAGTTCGTTAAATACAACCCGCTGAATTTACTACTTTTCGCTTCTTTCAATTTCTCTTTACTGGTCATTAAATTCTTACGCCGCCATTTTTACCTAGCATGCGATAGGAACATGTCGATTTCAATAGAATGTAATGTGATACATACTGAAACGCGGTAGGGTAAAAGTAAGCACGTTGCTGCCGAGAAAATGCACTAGGAAAGGAAAAAAGATCAGTACTATTTATATTGGACTACTTGTGATAGACCTGCGTAGGCTTACATTCTATTTAGTAGTGATCAGCCTATATGCCTTTCAAGTTGCCAATCTATTTATTTTTGTAGCTCTTTGGATAAATTATCTATAATGCGTTATTAAGCAGTTTGATTTGCAAACTGAAGTCACTTGGCATAGTTAACGAATTCGTTCTTAGACGGCGTTCGCCGAATAATGAAAGTCATACCAGTAAAAGTGGCCTTATATTTTGTCAGTAACAACCAAAGAAGTAGAAAATACACAGAATGGCAACTGGCTGTAATCTCGCGTGATCTTGTGTCAGAGCGTGAATTGGCGTTATCTTCGTAAAAACAAACATCGGCGTGCATGGAGTTACATGCAAAGGAGGAAAAGATATGTAAGGTTTTATATAACACTGTTTATAGTTTACATTCTAATAATATTATCAAGTCACCATGGATATCTTCTATTGAAAAATGTCTAGATGAATTATGATTATCTCAGTATTTTATAAATTAATCTGTAAATGACACTATTCACTTCAAATCTTTAGTGAAGTCAAGGTTGTATGATCAGTTTTTGCAGAATTGGAATAGCAATGTTTTTTTACTCTTCTAAATGTTTGACATACAGATTATTTAAGACAAACCATTGTTTTGATTGAAGAATACCTTGATTTACTTCCTAGTAATTTAGCTTTTATTTCGTGCAAATTTCGAACTATTAATCACAAATTGCCAATTGAAAAAGGGCGATATATGAATATTGAACAAAATCAGAGACTCTGTCATTTGTGTAATTCCAATTCTCTAGGGGATGAGTTTCATTACTTATTTGAATGTATTTTTTTTAATGATGACAGAAAGAAATACATTGCAGCTTATTACAGAATTCGCCCTAATGTTTACAAATTTGAGGAACTCATGAACAATAATAATAATAGACCAAAACTTACTAAACTAGCTTTATTTTGCAAAATTATTTTGGCTGCTTTTCGATAGATTCATCCTCCATGTAAAATTTCTTTTGATTTAGATAATTTAGTAACTGTAATATTAGGCAAAATATTTTCAAATCTGATACTTGTAACAATTAACTACATTATCTTATTATGTAAGAGCATACTGTTCATATGTTTATGTAACTGTTTCTTGACTGTTATATTTTGTTACTTGTGTTGTCATGATCACATGCATGTAATATGCCATGATCGAAATAAATTGAATTGAATTGAACAATTTGTACCTTTAAAACTACATTTAAAATACATGTTAGCGTCTAAAACAACATAAGTTTAATGTGAAATAGTCTTAACTTAAGACACAAAGTACACGTTTCTTGTCATCAAAAGAAGCGTGGTCATACGGTGATAATTAATTTATCGATGAATGATTGCTTTCGAATACAAAATGGCGCGCGGAGAAAGCGTTACTTCCAGTAAACGAGATCTCATTCAGTTATCACGGGACGTTGGCGAGATTTGCTCTATATGCCTTTCAAGTTGCCGATCTATTTATTTTTATAGCTCTTTGTAACAATTCATAAATGTTCAATTACTGTACTGGAATATGACCCAAGGGATAGAATCAAATCATAGCGTTTCATCTATACGGACTGAAGATTTGTTATAAATATTGAAAGCCCTTCCTAGCAAACCTTAAAAACATGGAGTTTGTGGCATTCCTATCTATTTTATACATCGCTGCACACAGAACATTTTTTACGTATCAGTACAGAATATAATATAATATGATATGATATGATATAAATTTGACCTTGAGTCGTACTGTTTCAACAATTTATGTAAACATTTATGTACAATTTTTTCAAAATACCTTATTGTGTAATGAAAATAATATGCTCCGGACATGAACTATCGCTTCCCATCCTATTATAAGAAGCTTATGCTTAAAGTACAACCCTGATTTTAAGCAAGAGAGCCCAAGGTCTTGCCTGAGTCACTGGATGTGGTGCACCACAAATCCTTGCACTATCGGTAACTAGTGGGACATTATTTGAAAGTGGAAGTCCGGGCTAGAAATTGCCGACGGACAGACAAAAGGATGGACGGCACCAAGCAAACCTTTATCCCAAAACTAGTCACGTGTAAATCATATACGAAGAAGGGACACAGTAAGGCATCTGAAATGCCTACAAGAATTGCATATGCCTGTATTCTTGACAGTCAACATCCGTCTTCAACAACTGCCTGTTGCACATACTATCAACCGTTAACGGCAGTCCTGTTTTTTTCGCTTAACGGTCAATACTTTTCAGAATAAACGTAGACCCCGGAAATTTTACACGGGTACTCCGAAAAGATACATTTGTTAAGCCAAATGGTTGAAGTTTTTATAAAAAGACATTTATGTACAGCCTTGGATTTTTCTTCGATTTTTTTCAGACCGAAGAAGTTGTTAGGGACTTTCTAAAACCATAATGATGGTTTTCAGACCAGACATTGTAAAGCAATAAGTAAGCAATACTCACTCTTATTAAAACTGTCATTTTTACTTGCAAGGACCGGCTTTAAATGATAAAACCAACCTACCCAGTTTCATTTGGCGATATTATTCGTTCATCGGGCGTCGGGATAGCTGGTTATCCAGTGTGGTTTACTTTCGTCATTTCTTATGGAACTGTAGACACATAAATATGCGGGTTAAAACATATTTCCTGTAGGTATCGAAATTTAGTTTTGACTTGGAGGAAGCATTGAGTTTTCAATTTGTGTACTTCTCCAGACAGAACTTGAAGAAAACTTGTTTTTTTCCCGTCAAAACGTAACGAAATTTGTAAGTTATTCCTAAATGTTTTTTTTTTATTATGTTTGATCAAATAGCTATAAAATAAAAATAAAATGTATCTTATCATTCTTTGGTTTGATAACAAATATCTTTCTTTTCATAAAAATGCTAAAATAGGTATATCTTTTAAAATTGTCACATATTAATTTTATTAACTAAAATACACTGTTTCCCCTTCTCACTAATTGATACACTTGACTTTCCGATAAACAATAGAATATCGATTTTCACAAGGTAGCAGATAAACCGAAATACGTAAATCCTGTGATCTTGCCTAAGGGAAACAATCCAAATATGCACGAATTGCCAGGTAATCAAGGGAGGCTACAATGTAATATTGGCTATGAAAGCTGGCAATGTAAGCCAGCTCAAAAATCGAAACTAAATTTTTCAACTAGCTAAATTTCCAGCTGTCTTTGAATTTCAAAGACACGGCTACTTAACCACCACTAAAAAGTGGCGCTAAGGAAAAGGAGTTGTCAAGATTTCCGTGGTGTAGCCATCGACGGTTTCAAATTGTAAAACAGGTAAGTATTTTTTATTTCGATTTATATTTTAATTGATCTTGAGCTTATTACAAAATTCGAAGAATGTAACAGGTTGACTGTAATTTCGTTAAAATAATATGTAAATTGAGGTGTAAAAAGCTTTTCTTCTCCTTCGAACGTTTGCAAATTTTGGTATTATGTTGGTATTTCAACTACATTGCGATGAATATACACACTATAAGACTATCATGCATGTATGGTCTTAATGTATATGATACTTTCAAATGCAAACATTAGAATTAATGAAATCTCCTTTAAAAGAAATATGCCAGCATTTTTTAAATGTGGTGGCGCTATTGCTTCAGTGATAAACTGCTGTAGCGGTGCTCTGGAGAATACTTAGTGATAAATGTCTGACTAGAAACAAAAATAGAGGATTTGTTTGCTTCAGTGTAAAATCGAAATACATTTCATTGAGTGAACAGCATATGCAATATTTTTACGAGTGGCGCAGCGTGTAGTGAAAATGTAATTTATGTGTTCATGAGTGAAACATGTTACAGGTAAAACAAACACATTTTCTTTTTATTTTATGATTTTAATAATTTTAACCAAGTTATGTATACACATTTTACCCGCGCAACATTACGCGCATTGCGTCATGATGTCAGTGTCGTGATATCACGATATCTATGTTGAAAAATTGTCAAATTCACGATTCCTTTTACATTTAATTAATGTGGAGCGTATTACGTTATATTTGTGAAGTTATTTAGGCCTATATACATAAATATAATTTGCAAGGAATTTACGATTACTTATAATTCATATTCCATAGCATTAAAGTGTAGTTCCGTAACAGTGAAAAATAAAAATGATATTTAAACTGTTTGAAACAGTGAAAATCAATTTTATTGCACTGATATATACCAGCATTTCACTGAAAAGCATAAAATAAGTAGGTTTATTCATGAGAAATATATGCTTTCAGGGATTGTCATTTACCTTACTTATTTTTATGTCTTAAAAGTTATTTTAGAATTAAGGGAAGCATGTGTGCGAACAATTAGTGAACGAATGATTTTTGAATCACACATTTTTTATATATTCCAGTATCATTGTGATAAGTTCTGCATATACTGTTTATCCATGATTGCAGATGGGGATTTCAAGCGGATAAGGAAAATGGGCCTCTCCTTACAACCGAAAGAAGAACAAGACTTTTTTCACCTAAAAGGAGTCCAGTAAACACAAGTACACCATGGAAGGCGTTCTACAACAAGAAAACAGACTCTATAAAAAATATCGCCATGTAAAATGACTGTGTTCACCGATCATAAAGATGTTTCATAAAAAATGACATCCGTGACTTTTAAAACAGAGTACAACGTTGACAAGTCATTCACTACCAAATCAAGAAACACTTCCTTCATGATATCAGACTGTTCACCGTGGACTGTTCTAATGTCTATGAAGAAATACCCGAAAATGCTAGTAATGGAGGAGTGCGACACCTTATTGCATTAGTTTGGTCCACACGGAGACTCTGCTATTAATCATGCAGATAAGCCGACATATCTTTTATTTTCAACATAGAGAAATATGAGGAGGCAACTATTTCAGAAGTATTAGAAATTGTTCTTAAAATATTTGATATTGAAGAAGACGCTAAAAGGAACACATATAAACAAACAAAAATATATATATTTTTAAATGTAAATCATTTCTGAGTTAAGTCGCGGTCGGAATGATAACTCTTGGTAATGTTGCATGTATGCAGTTTCCTCGGTGTAATAAAATGATTCAATGCAGATGACGCGACAAGATAGATATGTATAATGACACATTTCTTTAAGAAACGAGTGGTTACACGAAATCTGGTGGACACTTTAATGTTAAGTTGAAATAAATATGTCTGGAAGTTATTCAGTTTCAAAAGAAGAGTTGATGTTAACAAAAATTACAACAAAATAGGCAAGCAAATTACATCAGTTACTGTTAAACCAGTCTGCATATAGGAAATATCACT
Organism: Mercenaria mercenaria; assembly: GCF_021730395.1. Lineage (NCBI taxonomy): Eukaryota > Metazoa > Mollusca > Bivalvia > Venerida > Veneridae > Mercenaria > Mercenaria mercenaria. Next base: position 58,810,105 of record NC_069372.1, read on the forward strand.
CCTGTGAATCTGCGCTGCTTCAGTTGGTTAATGATCTTCTTAGTGGTATGGAGAAACAGGAAGTCACAGCCCTTACTGCAATTGACTTAAGTGCGGTATTTGACACTGTTGACCACGACATTCTGCTAGATGTCCGAAAAGGTCTCGTACTTGTAAGATTAATACCAACAATGCATATTCATCAGACCACCATCTTGAATGCAGTGTGCCCTAAAGCAGTTGCCTTGGTCTGTGGCTATATCTCACCTATGCTGGAACTTTTTTTGGTGTCATTCCCAAATCCATATCAGTCTGGTCAGTCTGGTCATATAGCAAATAAAAGCTTTCGTCCCACATCTGTTTCCGTAGAATCACAAGCGAACGGAAGCCTCGAACGGTGCGCAGTTATAATCAATGCCTGGATGAATAGAAACAAACTGAAAATGAACACTTCAAAAACTGAATATTTTTGGTAGCAGACCTCAATTGAACAAATGTTTTACAAAATCGATTAACATTGCTGGTGATGATATCAAACGCGAAAGTACAATTAGATATCTTGGTGCATTTCATGACGAAACCTTGAACTTTAAAGATCATGTAAATTACAAATGTCGTACAACCATGTTGAATTATCTACGAATTAAGAACACCCGAAAATATTTAACAAAAGCAGCCACTGAAATTTCAGTTTTGTTTCTAGTAATTTTACATCTAGATTACTGCAATGGCGTATACTAACGGTAAGGTGCGTAAGATGCAACATATTCAAAACATGTGTGCAAAACTTGTCCTTAAGGTAGTTCTGCACGTTTGGATCGAATTTTTTTCTACAATGTAGAATTCGATTAAACTCCATTTTTTCAAAACTTCAGAATATACCTAGAAAATTCAGCAAATAAAAAAGATAGGGTCGTGTGCTTGATTTTTTGCTAGGCTGGTTTGAAAAATTTGGACCTCACGCAATATTTCATAATGGGAGTCTATGGGAAAATCATAACTTTCATAACATTTTCGCGGATAGAATTTTTTCTACAATGTAGATTTTGATGAAACTTTTCACAGTTGTAAATAAACACATAGCCTATAAATTGGTGAAATAAAATGTATAGGTCCGTGTGCTTATTTTTTAGATATTTTACCATGATTAAAGGGAACCGGGCATTTTACGTTAATTTTAAGACATTATTTTGATTTTTTAACGTGCCATATGTTTTATTATCATATTTTGACTTAAGAAATATAGCAACAGTGCCATTATAACAAATTTACTCACAGGTTTCGATTAATTCATAAATTGATTTTCATTTCCGTACGCCGAATCCAGGCTTTATTCTACGTTTTCCGGATAAATGACGTTACGCCATCACTTCCGGTTTTTCAAACGTGCAGAACTACCTTAACAGGGGGGGAATTTGACAGTTCCAAACAAGCATTGTATGACTTACATTGGTTGCCGGTGAAAGCAAGGATTGAGTTTAAAATACTTTCTTTCATGTATAGCTTTGGCAGAGCAGCTATGTATTTAACAGAGTTGCTTATAGAATATGTTCCTAGTAGACCAGGTTTGAGATTGTCAGAAAATTCTGAATGCCGTTATGTTGTTCCAAGCACGCACATTTTTTGCTAACTCGTTTATTCCATCAGCTAATTCACTGCGGAATGATTCAGAATCCGATATAAGAAATTCATACTCAATCAATACTTTTAAATCAAAACTTAAACTATAATTCGAACTTCCATTTGTACCCAGATATTATTGCTTTGACGAAAGGCTGTGCTAGGTTCTCCAAGCCCATATGCGTAATAAATGTAGTAATTTAAATGCTGATTTATATAAAATCGTTTGCAGGTTATTTTTGAAGTTGGACTAACTAACAACAACGTCCGTAACATTTGCCTTTCACATTTTATCGTTAAAGCTGCTATTTGTATCCCTAGTCTATTGTCAGATAATTTAATCAACTTTGAACTTTGGTTACGGCGCAGTGAAAACCTGACATGTCATACATTGAGGTCTTTAGCAGTTCGCTAAGTAGCCTGAGTAGGAAAGTGCTCATCTATGCAAAATTTTGACAGAATATCCAGTTATGCAACAGTACTAATTTATACACTTTATTAACCTAATCATCATTTCAAATTGCACCATGCAGCAATACAGGAATAGTTGTTAAATCCGGATATTCCGTATTTATTACATGAGTTAGTTGTTTTTGTGTCTTTTATGTTTAGTTTTCTTTCAAAATTTAAACAGTCAATAAATCGAAAAGAAGAAGTGTTTTTGACCATCATTCAAGGTAGGTTTTATGTGTACGCGATTACTTCATCATGAAACTGAAAACGCTTAAAATTGTTCGAGAAATCATTGACCGAACTTTTTAATCAATTAAACTGAATTTGCTTACGATCATCATTACCACATTAAAGACAATAATAGTAATCGTCGTCGTCGTCATTTTTGGTGTTATTATATTAATGAATACTAACCTTCGAAACTAAGGAACTACTATGAATTACTAATATATATGCAAAGTCTGAGGCAGCAATGTTTAAGAGACCACTTAGTGCATCCAATTGATAATGTTGTGACCAAGAGTTAATGACTACAATGTATCATATTAGTACTTTAATATATTTGTTCATAAACTGGCTCGCTTACATGACTTTGATTTATAAACTTTTCTTTAAAAAGGCTGTAAAATAAAATACAAAAGAGGTGATTGAAAAGCATGTCCTTTTTCGCCAAAAAGGTCAAAGCACTCGTCAGAGGCTTAGAACATTTACCTGGAGATGATATCTATAAATATATATATGTATATATACAATGTATTTGACAAAAATAAATGCCTCATGCACATCATACTTGTCCAAGATAAATAGTTTTATAAATAAAGTGGTAACAGCCATGCAATTATTACAACGTATGAGAAGTTAACAGTTTGTTTATGCTACAGATGTTAGTTTAATTGCGTCACCATACTATTTAAAACATTCTTTTTCCGTTGAGAGACTCACTCGGGGCGTTGAATTCTTCAAGTGAGGAAGCCATCCAGCTGGCATACGGAAGGTCGGTGGTACTACGCAGGTGCCCGCTCCTGATGAAATAATGCACGGAGGGGCACCTTGGGTCTTCCTGGAAAAGTCGTCATATGACATATGATTGTTAAACAAAAAAAAAAAAAAAAAAAAAAAAATCCGTTGGAGAATAAAAGAGTTTGGTGTATGCCTAGTTTCCTTATTATCAATATTGACACGAATACCATAATTTGATAAGAGTTTAAGGCATGTGATGTTGAATTTATATCCGTATCAGTTCTATGTCATATAATTATGTAGGAGAATTAAAATATTTAGTATAACTAAGGTTTCAAACAATCGCCATGCAAACTGATTTGCTTGTAGAACTATCTGAAAGTTTTTTCGTGCAAGCACTAATAATTAAGATTAATGCTGATAATAATGATGATAATTTCAGGGTCATGCTTTAAACCCGTTTGAGTAAAATAATAAGCAATGGATAATGAAAATCAGGCGTCAAGCGGAAGCACTTTGAACGGTTTTCACGTGTTGGATGGCAAAAATATTTCGGCGGATAGTGAAACGAAGTTGCACAATGAGTCATCGATTGAATTAACTTCAAAAAATACGGACGTGTTCTTTGAAGAAGATATAAAGATGTCTGCCAAAGACGAAACAGAAAAAATCAAGTTTACGTCAACGTTCAGTACGTATATGACGTTGCTTGGCTACTCTATAGGGATGTCAGATTTCTGGAGATTCCCGTTTCTGGCATACAGAAATGGTGGAGGTATTTTTCTTGTTATTTTATCGTGTCGTAAGACACTTAATCAGGCTTATAAGGCCATGTGAAACTGGATGGAAAAAATATGTGTACATGTAAGAAAGCCTTTCGATCTATACAGATATGTTCAGTACAGAAATGGAAGTAATGTAATGATATGCAATCCTCTTAATGAGCTACAATGAATTTCATGCTCATTTCTTGTGACGCCAAGACTTGTAGTTGCTATTTACATGTTGTGTGGTGTGTTGTCGTATTCAGAGGTTTTGCAGAGCATAAGTAACAGTACACAAGTTCAGCTCTAATTTACTGGTGCGTTTCTGTTTCAGAAGCTTTTCAGAACATATGCGACAGTATACAAGTTTGGCTGTAATTTACACATTTTTCTGTTTAGAAGGCTTTTTCAGAGCATAAATGACAGTATACAAGTTTAGCTCTAATTTACACATTTTTCTGTTTAAAAGGCTTTTCAGAGCATAAATGACAGTATACAAGTTTAGCTCTAATTTACTAGTGCTTTTCTGTTTCAGAAGCATTTCAGAGCATAAGTGACAGTATACAAGTTTGGCTTTAATTTAAGGTATTTTTTCTGTTTAAAAGGCTTTTCAGAGCATAAATGACAGTATACAAGTTTAGCTCTAATTTACAGTTTTTTTTTCCATTTCTGAAGCTTTTCAGAGAATAAGCGACAATACTATGAGTATACAAGTTTAGCTTTAAATATACGGATTTATTTCTATTTCAGAAGCTTTTCAGAGCATATGCGACGTATACAAGTTTCGCTCTAAATTTCAGGTGTTTGCAATTCTTTGCAGAACAATAGCATCAAGAGGAGTTCAGTTAAACACTTATTAGCACGTGCATGCTTTTCAAGGAACAAAAGCCTCAATTTTAATAGTGTTTAAAATAAGCTTAAATTTACAGGTGCTTGTTTTCGAAGTCGAAAGTTTTGCAGAACAATAACGTCAAGATTTATGTTAGCTAAGAGATGTAGATGTTTTTCCAAAGTTTTGCAGAACCAGGCATCAAGGCTTATACATAGTGTTGTAATTTACAGGTGCTTTTCTGATTCCGTTTATTGTGATGATAATTCTATGCGGGTTTCCTTTGTATTTCTTGGAATACTCGTTGTCGAAATTTTCTGGCAGAGGACCGTACAAAATCTGGGACGTTAGTCCGGTTTTTAGAGGTAAGTTATTGGGCTTCCTTCTGTAAGTAAAACAGGCAAGTTAATAAATGGTATGCATGTTTTCTGATGAACAGTGATCTAATTCACTCATCCAGTAGAGAAAAGCAGTGTTTGAAAGGTCAAATACAGTAGAAAATTGATCATGATAAAAAAAAATCGCCTGTGACTAATTTGGCAATACAAATAAAAATAACGTACTTTGACGAGTCATTGTATGCAAGATAACTTCGATGTAATGGATTGAAACGAGAGAAAAAAAGCATGTATTTTGTGCATTGAAATACATGTTGTAATTAAAATCAGTACTTTTAATATGGTTAAAGAAAGAAGACAACTCAAGTTTGCAACGCGTTTCGTATTAAAATACTTCTTCAGGCAGACATGCAATGTATACAATCAGTACTTGTACAAATAACAGATTAAAATTTCAATTTTATGTTTTAAGTCAGAAATATTCTATATCTATTGTTCTCTTAGGGTTGAGTAAACTGAACATTCTATAACAAAATGACATTCATCTTCTACATGTTTACATACATTCCATTTCATTTTATAAAGCGATATACTTTGAGCTTCAGATATTGTTCATTCCATCGGTCACATACTTTCCCAGGTCTGTGAGAGTCCATTCTTATTTTTCCTTCCTTAATTTCGATGGAATAGGTATGATATTTCTTCACATTATTCATTTTCATATTTCTCCAAACGCCGTTTAAATCTCATAGTATTGTTCCACACCGACTTGTACACATTTTAACATGCTATTCTTCAGGTATCGGTGTAACAATTGTTGCAGCTTATTCGCTGTGGATGATCGGCACAACAGTATTGAGGTGTTGGATCATAGACTTTCTAGTGAATGCTTTCCAAGACCCTCTACCCTGGACCCTATGTACAAACGGCTGGAACACGAAGTTTTGTAAAAATGGGATTGAGAGTACAAATAATACAGGCACAACACAGTCAGATATAATTTTAACGTCTATAATAGAATCTTCCAATGTGTCTGTATCACCTATAACAGGGTCAACTGTGTCTTCAAATATAGGTTTATACGGGGTAAATATATCGTCGGAGATTCTTACAAATTTTACAGATGCTTCGATGACGGCCGAGGAGGAATTCTGGCAGTAAGTTTGTAATTTGTAGTACATAGAGAATGTTTTATTGTCGTAATATCTTCCAAAGAGTGAACCACATATGTTATATGAAAATGTCAGATCTGGTGTTTACAAGTACATGTAAAGGGAATTTTGATCTTACATTGTAACAATTTGTAAAGGCGTATCAGTGAAAATTATATTTGATGTATCTTAATATGTCATATTCTAATAATTTACTGAAAAACAGGTAATAAATTCCGATCCAACGTTGAAATATACATCAGTTGGCTATATTTCTCACCAAGTAAACGCAATAACCAAACTTTTCACGAGTGATTGCACCGCTCTTGAAAATGTAAGATTTGGTGTGAGCAAGTGAAAGATATTTTGATTAAGTTTAATGTATCTTTAATGGTTTAAACCAAACTTTATACACAGCAGTGAAAAATGTATTTGGATATTTTTCACTGTGATATTATCAGACATGTATTACTGTGAAATTACCAGATATATTTAATTGTGAAATAACCTAGTATTCAACGAAGACCACTTAAAATGTGAATATTTTAATCTGTGAAAAATGTTTATGTTTAGATGCTAAGTGCATTAACCCTGTGAGATACTATTTTTTCATGGAGCATTATAATAATGACGGGTATAGTGGAAATAGATGAGGCACTCATTCCGTCACCTAGCGACATAAACTTATATTACTATGCAAATTAAATGTATAAACTTGAATATGGATTTTGATTGTTATAATATAATCTTGTAAATTAGTTTCAGCATGCACACTTAAACCTGTCGATACATACATATTAATATGGCTATATATAGACAGCAGCTGTTCCTGCATAAATTATATATTAGATAATCTTGTAACTGGTCTAAATACAGCTTTAATTAATGAAATATCATAAAATTTGAATGCGTGTACATAGTAGGCATGCGTTTATCAAATTCTGACTAGATTGCATAGTAATTAGAGCGCTTTGTCTCATTTGGCTGGACGTGTCTCATGATGATCAATTTACAACGGATTGTAATCTACTTTAATTATAAAAGAACTATCAGTCTAATTACAATATTTAGGGTGAAGTTGATGACAATTAGAATCTTTTTAAACAAATCATTTATTTATTTATTTATTTATTTGAGTTTTACGGCGCACCAACACAGTATAGGTTATATGGCGCCAAACAGGACTGCAAATTTTGGTTTCACATCTCATTTACATCGAAATGAAAACATGAGGTATTTAAACAAATCAAATTTTAACCACCTGAAAAAGCAGTAGATTGACATAGTTACCCAATGTGCCTGCTCGTGCTTGAAATAAAGCCTGGGGAGAGGGGGCACCTTGGGTACGTCTTCCAACACCATTAAAAGCTAGAAAAATCGCCATAAAACGTAATTAGTATCGGTGTAACTCTAAACCTAACATAAAATCTAAGTAACTGTTGTTCTTCCTATATTGTACCCACAATAAAGTTTCATTAGATAAATAGCGTGTAGAATTTACTGAATTAATATAATTGAATCCGCTTATAACAATATCTAATAAATGCAGATTCTTTCCGAAATGTCCAAGAACTTTGCGCTTTAAGCATCTGTTATTTGTGAATAATACCTTTACAGGACTATAAGTTTTACTGCTAAAGTGATATAAAATCGAGATATTTTAATAATATTACTTATTTCTTCAAATTTGGCATTGTCTTTAATTAGATAATTTGCAGATGTTCGTTAATTTTAGATATCGTGTTTTGGAACTATCTTCTGGAATTTCGGACCTGTCCCCTCTGCAATGGCGTCATATAATTACGTTGATCGTGATACGTATTGTTATATTGTTTGGTCTTGTGAAGAGCATAAAGTCTATAGAGAAAGTAAGTTCATTCAATGTCACTTCACCAGTCACGTTGTCCGCTCAGGTTATTTAACCGCTTTTACAACCATCTTTGTCGCGTATCTGTTAAATCAGAATAATTTAGCTAAAATTACCTCAATATTATCTTCTTTTTAATTGATGAATTAAAGCAAACAAAACATTATTATATGAATATTTCCTGATCTGAGTATGGCATTTTATACAGATATAGCATGCAAGATTACCACTGTATCATCTATGCGACATTCATTTTGAATTTAGATTACATGAATGTAAATGACCTCATTCCTTTCTGTGCGTAACTTCCGCGAGTGCTTCTGTAACTAACTTATGTAAATGGCATTCCGTGCATAATGTACTAACTATGTGAATGTCTGTTGTATCGTCGTTATCAGTTTGTATGGTTATTAAAATGGCTGACTCTGCATCATGTTTTAGATTGTTTTTGTTTCTAGGTTATTAAAGTAATATTTACAATATTATCTTTTATTTTCAGGTAATTTACGTGACAGCCACTGTGCCTTTTTTCCTGACAGTGGCAATATTTATCAGATCTCTTATGCTGCCGGGTTCCAACCTTGGTCTATTCCATTTCATAAATCCAGACTTTAACAAGATAGTTCAACCAAGGGTAGGCTATTCTTTTATTTTATGATTTCGGATGATTTACTGTGAAGTAAGTGAAAATAGAAGAAGAAGAAGAAGATTTATTTGTACTTAAACCATCAAAAGGGTAATTGACAAAGCATCAATGTAACGGCATACTAGTAGTGATGAAAAACATTGCAACGCATGAGAAGATGGCGAGATAGCAAGTGTATTTGCACAAGTTACTCTGCAGTAGGATTTATGATTTTATTTCTATAGGTCGTCGAAATGAAGCAACATTTAAAGAGATTAAAACATAAATGAAGCACACTTTCACATGGTATCTCGCTAGGGAGAGACAGTGTAATGCAAAATAGTACAATAAAATAAAACATTCTATTTTTCTCTCTACCATAGAAATGATTTTACGCTGGTGAAAACTCCCAAATATATCTAAAATAACCATAGAGGGATTTGCACTTTAACAGAAATAATACAAACCCCAGTCATTCAAAATCTTATGTAAATGTACCATCAACAAGAGGGAGGCAATCCAGTTTGAAGGGAATTGCTTTAACACAGTCAATAATTAAGAGAGAGCATTCTTGCAAATTCTCGTTAAAAGCTGACCATGTAAGAAAAAATATTTAACAAACAGGTTAGGACTTTTCAGCAACTTAATCATTCTCCGAAACAAGTAATCCATCGCTAATTATATTTAAAATACTAACTAACATGTAATTTGCAAAACATTCTATAGACGTATATCAGGAAACAGTCGTGACAGTAGAAATGCCTACATGTACAGTCGCAACAGTTTAAAATGACATTTATAACATTTGCTTAAATCTATAGTGCACTGTGCAGCTCTTGACGTTTTATGGAACCATGATATGCAAACAAACTTAGATTTTGTATTTCTGATACATTTTCAGTTGTCATTAAAGCAATAAATTTAAAATTGCTAGGATGGTTCACTGGCACCAGAACAGAAAGAAAATGCCTCTGTACATGTTATACCTTACCCCTCGGTATTATATAAGAACCATGGTCATGAGGGGAAAATATACTAACCCGTTTCAATCCCGCATTTCATACCTAAAGCACGCAGTTCGGTAAATGTACACTATGGATATCAAACAAGTGGTAATTTATCTTCAATTGTGTACCGGTCACATTTCTTCAATACTTCTTATCTTACAAAAACAACGCGTAGTTTATAGTTTTTTCAACGTTACACAAAAAAAACTTGCTTGACCTTCCCTGGAGAAGTTCCGTTCTAGATTTCAAAACCATTCTTATTTGCTGTTGTGAAAATGTATGTCAATCGTCATTTTACTACACGTGTTTGCTAATATGAGAAAATGCAGCATAAATGTGCAAAATGAATAAAATAAATAGAACAGATGTAGACCAATGTATGATTTCAAATTAAAAATCATGTACAAGATGAATTTCATTCATCATTTCGAGTTTTAGTGTAAAATTGTGATTTTTTAAAATTCTGTTTTTGTTTGTTTACGTTTCGCCTAACATGTGCACACTGCCGTGACCTCTAGACCGGATGTTCATTAGGGAAGGTCACGCAAGTTTTTTCTGTAACGTTGACGAAAGCATAAGATATGTTGATAATCTCAGCAATATGGAATATGGAGACAATGTGACTGGTGCACGTTTGAAGATAAATTATCGCTTGTTCAGTATACTAGGTACCCATTCACCGAACTGCGCGTTTAAGTTGAGAAATTTACGATTGAAACGGGTTAGTATATTTTACCGTTCATGACCATTGTTCTTATAGAATACCTAGGGGTAAGGTATAACATGTACAGAGGCATTTTCTTTCTGTTCTGGTACCAGTGGGATGGTTCCAATAGTATTTCTCGATATATTTAACACGCAGTTCTTTGAGTACGTTACATACAAGTACAAAAATGGTATTCGGCCTCTAGAACGTTACAAAGTGGTCATATACGTTAATTAAGTGGGACACAAACCGGCTTTCTCCATCTACCAGATTCAACAGTTAATCAATCTATAAGAAGACATTCATAAGCGTGATAAAACTATTTTATATTTACGGATGATGATAACATCTAAGTATTTACTAAAACTGGAGCTAACTTTTGTTCTAAAGACGACAGCTCTTGTCGATTCTTCCAATCTGTTATTAAAATCAATCAGCCATAGGTCTCTTATTTTTTGCCTTAGAATGAAAATAAAATATTCTTTGTTTCCGACTTCTTGATTCAGCCATACATGTTCAAAACATAACTTACAATTATTCGCTTAACATTTGTCATCCAGTTTTTTATGTTTGGGTCATTAACAGTGTCATTTTCTAACATTAAATATGTTTGCTTTATATATTTAGATTCTGTGCATGTGCATATTTTAATCAATATTGTATAATATTGAAAATCCTATATGAAACTACGCTTTGTCTTCCAAGTTCGCCATTTTGTGTTGCAGTTTTAAAACCCAACAGTCATTTACAAAAACTAAGATAAGTTCTTTCTACCTGTAGAGCTGTATAGAAACCCCACACCTCTGAAGAATACATTAAACTTGGCATAATTAATTTATCAAAAAAATCTAACGTCTAGGTGACAAATCTGTAAACTTGTGTTAATACTTATTCATTTTGAATATCGCCTTTAACGCTTGTCCCGCTAACAGTTTGTCGTGTTCGTAGTATTATCTATCGAGCATTTTATCAACTTTATTTACTATCAAATATATTCAATGTTAAAAGATACAAATGTACTTATATCAGAGTCGTTGGTCGAATTGACTTGGTCAATAATAAGTAAAGAAATAAGAAAAACCTTGATGTTTCAGCAGGAAAAGCTAACATGTAATAAAAGGAATATTCACATTGAATATATCAAACGCTAGAAGTGGTTTAACGATTGAGATGTCACTCGTTCAACCATGAGGTCGTCGCTTCGAGCCAATTGGGGTCAAGGCCACACCGCATGTGACAGCAGTACTGGTTTTCAAGGAATAGAACTCTTGAGCGATAGCTTTCACAATCCATCTATGATTAATAAGTGTAAACCAACCAAACATAAAAATATTTTCAACTAAATTCAAATTGTATGCCAATTTGAAAATGTTGATATTGTTATAAGAATTACACATTGGTCTGGGTTTATCGAAGACTTAACAATTTTGTTCAGTGTCAGCATTTACCAATTAAGGCTACTGTAAAGGAGGGGCAACACTTATAATAAAGCAACTGACAATGGACAATTTTGAATCAATATTAAAACGTTTTAAGGACGTATGCGGCAGTTTTTGGTAAAAAATTGCAAATTTGAAGAAATATCCAGATTTAAAGGCAGAAAACTCCTGTACAAGCACGGTGACCTATGATTGTTTTTCCATTTTTCTGTTTCTAACATGAAACTGTGTTCATGTACAAAGTTTGAACAAATTCTATTATAAGGAAATTTTTGCCCCATCTCTCATACAAGAAACTGCAGCAAGTGTCTTTAAACGATTTATGTTGACCACCTTTTATTTTAGAAATAAGCCTTTGACATTTTATTACATTATTTTTGAAATGGCATTGAACACTCATTCTACATAAAAGGGATTTTAATGTGAATTTTATGAGTCACAGGATTATGAAGGTACAAAGTTAAATATCTCTCTTTATATTGGCTGTATTTTGTTGTTGTATTGCAACTGTATCTATTGTGCCGATAGGTTTGGATTGAAGCAACACTAATGGCTTTCTATACATTAGGCTTTGGTTGGGGAGGTAACATGTTACTCGGCTCTCATGCTCATTTCAAGGAGAATTGTTTAAGGTAACGTAAATGAAGTGTTCGGCAATATTTCTGTTTCTCCTCTTTACTTTTGTGTGGCTGTAATAAGCAAATTTTATGTTACAAAGTTAGTGTAATGTTCAGCTTAGTTCATTTGGGAAAAGCTTGTTCCTAAATCCACATTGAATAAATGATCTATAAACAATTTTCATAGTGAATAATTTTTTTTCTTGCAAACATATAGGATAACACGTATATATTGATGTAATAATAATGCAACGATGCTTTTGGGTTTACATTTTGTAACCTGCCATATAGGGTCTGCAAACTGGTATCCTTTTATAATTTGATCTATAATAGAATACGTTTCCAACTTCTTATATGACTTCTTATATACTTTTCAGGACATCGATTATACTTCCCCTAGCTAACATGTTTATGGCAACATTCAGTGGTTTAGTCTGTTTCTCAGTTCTCGGAAACATGGCCTATTCTTATGGTGTTGAAGTCACCGAAGTTATCAATGCAGGTACCCTGAGCAATTCAATTCAACAATTACATGTTCAATTCAATGTAAAGCTAAAACGAAGTAAGTAACAGAGCGTACACTGGTGGAAAAAGTTCTACTAGGAATGTCTAAAGTAGAAGAGGAAAGTTTTCATCGTGAACCAGTGAATGAATTGCCGGATGTATTGCCTGAAAGAAGCTGTACAGTGTGTGTAATTTATGTCATTCGGACAGAAATATAATTGTTTATGTGATCGAATGCATAGTGTATGAAATACGTGCGTCGATAGCGCTTTTTCTCAGAAAAGAACATATTTCGTGCTACCATGTTGTTTCTAAGAGAATGAAAATACAGTTAACAATACCGCATTGTTCAGTCGATGGAAGATTACTTGTAGCTGTACCTTATTTCATATACAATGGCATATGCCAAGTTTGCTTTTGTTTTGTTTTGGTTTAACGCCGTTTTTCAACAGAACTCGTATTTCAGTCCTGTAACAGTGGCAGTACAAACCTATTCTCCGCAAGTAGCTGCCAACTTTTCCACATGAATCAGAGGTGGAGGACAAATGATTTCAGACACATTGTCTTTTATCAGATTGTCACGGAGAACAATATGCCCAGCCCGGGGATCGAACTCACGACCCCACGATCTGTAGATTTGCGCTCTTGAGCTAAGCGAGCGGGCATGCCAAGTTTGCACATAAACAAAATACTTGTGCCATCGTCCCAGGATGATTGACCGACGCGGAGAACACACATTTCAGGTTAATATGGTTGAACTGTATGATGGAGGTCTGTAAGATTTTTACGGTATCATTCGTATTTTTCTTGTTGTTTACAGGCATGTCCGTAGGTATCGTTGCTTATATTACTGCCCTATCGTCACTTCCATTCCCGCAGATATGGACGGTCTGTTTCCTAGCTGCAATCATTCTTACTGGCATTGATGGACAGGTATGATAACACTAATTCGTAGATATTGATAACCTGAATGCTATTTCTGATATCACCAGGGTTCTCTTGTATGATCTCGACTGACCATGTACCAAATATTAGTATATGTTCGAAATAAGATTGCTTAACACAACTTTAATCAAATGGAATTGGTACATACAACTGATTAATATTAAATAATATTTCGAAATATATTGCACACCACGACCATTTTCTTACAGCGATTGAAACGAGAACAGTTGAATATTTACAATGAGTTATTTCTACAAAAGTGGTACAATACAATTGTATTTATCATCTTTTTGTTAAACTATAAAGAATGTGTATGTGGTTTTGAGGCCATTGAATAAGATGTTTTGGATGATCTTAAATATAACAAATATTCATCTTCATGCCCTATGTGGATTAAATGAAGCTGAAAGAAATATATTACAAAAGATATATCTAAATGTTCTTATCTAATTTTTTGAATGATTTTACAGCTCGTGTTGCACCAGAAAAATATAGTTTACAAGTACTGTCGATGCATTATTAAATTGTATAAATTGATACTGTTTTATATGAAAAAATGCGCCATAGCCCACCGTGAAAAAGCAGGAGAATTTGATTTATTCAAATCGATCAAAACGTGACAGAGGAATTGTTCTTAGGATGCAAGGAAATTTATAGATTCATTGGGCCAGCAATTTAAATATAATGCAAAACAATCAAGGGGTGCGTTAGTAGAGTTATTTAGAAACTGGAGACTTATTTCTGCATATAAATATCATTAAACTCATTCTTACACGTATGAGTTTGTAATAACAGCGGTTTAAAAGTTGCTAACACACTTAAAAGCATTTTTACGAGCCTCTGAAGTTAACTCCTCAGTTCATTTATCTTTCGATTTGCTAGTGGTTCGAGTGGTTCTCTGTCGCTTTTATTAAACTCTGGTGAAACTTTTAAACGATTCAATAGTTTTCTTATAAAACGAAAACCCCAAATTTTTTATAGCATAAAACGCAAGAATCAGGTCCGTATCTCCAAGATCAAAGTCACAGGAAAATGGCAATTTTGTTAAGTCATACCATGTTTGGCACACTATAAATACCTTTGCTCTTTAAAAAACCACTTCGTGCCTTGTCCCTCACCTGTGACCCTGTTTAAAAATTGGACAATCTCAACCATTTACGAACGCAAAGCATTCATGGGAAAATTTTATTCAAGTGCCCTTGTCCGTGATTTTACAAAGTGATACATCACTCATTATTTTAAAACTTTTTCAAAGTTTCGTTGACAATTCTTGAATCGGTCAGGATACATACCTAAGTCATTGCATATTCCCCTTTTGCCTTTTGACATTGACATGGGCGCCCATACCTAATAATGCCCATTAACTTTTACGATTTCACTGAAATAACTTGAATCGGACGGAAAATATAATTAGGATAGGGGAAACATTGCGATTATTGTATACCTCATTTTTTGGTGGTTTGTTGAAAAAAGACCCAGACTTGAACAACTTGTAAATTATTTTCAACTTAATTGAGTCTTCGAACCAGTACCCTTGTTGAGGCTCCCCATATAGTCCAAGGACCAGGCTGGAACAAACCCAGTAGAGGATCACTGATTGTTACTTGGCGTAAAATACTAAGCTTGAGATGTCTGGAACAAATGCTTTTTAAGTTAACAGAAATAACATAACAAAACCCATGAGCCGAATGAACAAAGACGTCAGAGTCATGACTAGAGCAATTTTGAGGGAACATGTGGGGTTCTGTATTTCTGAATTTCCGGAAAAGGGGACTGCATGAAGGGGCCACACTTCTGGACAGTTCATCGCCTTTAAAAACCAAACATTTTTAAAAGGCTGTTACTTGTCTTCGTTTTGATGCATTTGCAACAACGTACCAGTGTTTAAATTTGACATAACTAGGTAAAACATCGTTTTTGACAATTGTTTACATTTATTTCTTTACAAATTGCCTTCTTTTTTAAAGGGGGACAACTCCTTAAAATATTTTAAGTGTCCAACTCTATGGGACAGAACAATAAAAACTGTATTGGACAGATAAGATGTTTGTCAAGATCTGTTCGTTTACCTAAAAATTTCTGTTGTTTTGTGAAAAAACTGCTAAACCTTAATATTTCGATACATCGAAATTAGTTTTTCGATTTAAGAATGAATACATTGTATTAACGAATTAAGATTTCTTTTGAACGAGTTAAGGTTTTGTTAAAACGAAATGAAAGATTATCGCGCATCTCACTTAAGGTTCCATAATATTTACAAAAAAATTTGCTTATTGTCATTTCAGCTCGTTCCAATGGATATGTTAATGCAATTGATAGGAGATTTGTTTCCAAGAGTACATCGGGGATTCAAATTCATGCTCTCATCATTATTGCAGTTATAATTTTTCCTTTGTTCTCTACCAACTGTAACTGGTGTAAGTAGGGACTGCTAAATTTGACAATACCTTTTTGTTATCTTGTACATAAAGACACACGCATTTTAAAATTTTTCACAATACCAAATAGTCAACTAGAGCTATTTCATTTCGTCTCTATGTTTGAAATGCTGTTAACATTCGATGGACTTTTAAAATCGGACTCGACTCATTTAGTTGGAATTCTACTTCGAAATTGTAAATTTAGAATAGGCTACCAAGATATTAACTAGTGTTCCGGCTGACAACGGTTGGCATAGAATCGTAGTGTTTCAATTGGAACATCATTAGGCATTCCCGTTACTGAAATGTATATATTTCTTTATAAAGTCTTAGCGTTCGAAGTATAGTTGATTATTGTCAGATTTATCCAGATTTTATATTGTACTTTTTGACAGGGAGGCGCATATATATTTCTGTGGATGGACTGGTATAATGGAGCATGGATAGGCCCCATAGTAATATATACAGCTAAGGTTGTAGGGTTGGATATACGGTATGTATTTTGATAGCCCGATTCCTTTATATTTCTCCTGATGGACTGGTAAAATGGAGCATGGAATACATAATTTGAAGCAAATTTGCAGCAGTTTTGTGGCCGAATTGGGCATACAGTATTAATTTTATACTAAGGATTTTTAAAAGTTCTGATGATGGACTGGTACATTCATAATCGACAAAATGCATTGTAGGCTTTACACTGTACAGCTCATGGGCATAACAAAGGGTGTAGGTTAGGATATTTAGCTTTAAAGGTTAAACTTTGAAAACATTCTAAAAATTGGCCGCGCAAATTCTTTATGAAATATAATTGCTCGATCATTATGCAGTTATATTGACAGTAACGAACATAATTCAATCTGTATAAAAATGGCAGTTTCTTTAAATACATCAGACCAGAGGCCTAGTCGTGTGTAGAACATGCTACCAGATCGTGAGACCAACCGATGATTTTTAAACTTTGAGCAAATTAAACCCAAACAAAAATTTAGTAAATTTTTAAAAAGTTTAATGAAGATACTTCAGTTTTACAGGAATGGACAGATTTAATTTACGATGTATACATGATGATAGGGGGACCTATACCGGGCGTGCTAAGATTTCTCACCGCATTTGTAACGCCATTTATCGTCTTGGTGTGAGAAATAAAAGTATTCTGTGCAAGTAATTCATTTATATTCATTGAAATAATGTGCTTTTGTATATTTTGGTTTAGTTTTTTTAAAAATTTAAATATTGTCTTTTTGGTTCATTTTAATTTGAAATATTTGATTTTGTTTGTTTTGATAATGCAACTTCTGATTGACTTCAATTTACGTGTCGTCGTTTGTTGTACAAAAGTCTGTAAAAAGATCCTTTGGAAGCAAGAATGCAATCAAGAAGAATAATAAACAGACTCGGTTGATTGAATCTATTCATGAGAGGTAATGGAATGTGCAACACCTCTCACGCCCCCTAGCACCGGCTTAAGCGGAACTCTATTACACATATGTTGAATGGACGCAATGATCCCAAATGACCAGAGAATAAAACAACACGTGGCTGATTTATGTTATATTGCTGATACATTTGATTTCCTTGAATTAAGTTCCGTAAGCTATAAACATGTATAATAAATCCCACCAAGTCATGATCTTCATCATTATGTGTATACACGTTGTATTTTGCTTTTCATTTAGGTTATATTGTTGACAAGTTGTGTAGAGTACGTTCCGCCTTCGTACGGAAATTATTCCTACCCTTCAGCTGCTCGAATTATGGGTTGGATTAGTGTTGCCATAGTGATGACGCCAATGGTTGCTCAAGGATTATATACAACAACTAAAACAAAAGGATCATCTTTTCTAAAGGTAATTTAGATTAATCAGTAGTCAATGAAGTATCAAGTTATTTTTTGTTCTATCAAAATGTATGGGTTATTAAGTTGATTGATTAAAATGTATACAAAAGTTTCAATTTACAATACAACAAAAATAGATATGCAGTTTTAGTCTCGACACTTCATCTGAGCCTCAGTTGTCAGTACGGTTAGCTCCTGCGCTTCAACCATATTAATGAATAAAGACCCATTGGCAATATTTTTATTTTTCTTACATTTATAAGCCATTAAAGAAGATTAACAATTTATACTATTTTGAAAATTATATTGAAAACCTTAACCTTAACCTTAACAAGAAATTATTCAAGAATAAAAAACATATATGTTTACAGTTTTGGTCATAGAAATTAGTTTAATGTTGCCCAAAAGCCGAATAGTGAAAGTGTATAGGGATAAATGTTTCGTGTTTAAATTTTAACACAAATTCAATGTGAGACATCAATTTTTCAGAGGGAAAAGTCCTTTTCTGAGGAAAATTATACTAAATTAAAACAATTTTTATTCTTGGTCTGAATACATATAAATGTATATATCAATAATTACCAACATAAGAAGTGGCAATTACTTTTGAAATGATCACCTGCAATAAAAAGAAAACGAAAAGGTTTGGGCAAGAAACGTAATTGTTTCTTTTTAAAATGTTCATTACTTTCCAGAAGTTAAAGCAGCATCTTCAACCTGTAGACATTGGGGTCCATGTTTAGGAAGAATTTCGGAAGAATATCTCACTACAAAAGCGAAATATGAAAACCGATCTTTGAAGGACCTATTATATTACAACTTGACTGGCCAGTACCCCAAACAAAAGCTCATCAGTATCAAGAAAAAGTTACGAATTAGATAGACTGTCTCCATAAAAAAGACACAACAATTTGTGTTAGAAGATAATACTATCTAAAGTTATAAAACAAATGATTGTTTGGTGAACAGTCATAAAATTAATTAATGGAAAGTTGACTTCGACTTGTCTCCAAGCTTTTTTGTAACTATGAACATCGTATCTAAGGGATGCTGATATGATATCAAGAACTGTTCAAAACTGTATTATAAATAAATTATGTATATTATGAAGTAAACAGATGATGCATTGTTATTTCGTAACATAGCTTCTAACACCCCTCTCGATCTATATATATATTTTATAAGATTATCTTATAAACCATATAAAACTTTCACCTAAACTGGGTAACGTATGTTATCACTTATCACAGACAAACCTGTATCTGATTTCTGATCTCTCTGTCGTGGGGGCTTTGTCTCACTCTGTCCCGCTGGTCAGATCGCTCTGTATCTGTACTAGTAGAGGATGAATTATGCGCCCTGTGTGGCTGCATTTGAACTATGTAAAGCGCCTTTGAACGTGAAATTGATCATGAAAAGGGCGCTATATAAATCTGGTATAATAATAATAATCGTTTTACTCATTTTGAGACCTCAACCCAATTTTAAGAAGTCACAAAAATGTCTCCGGGATTCACAAAGTAGTTTAAGGCATGTCAATCATGACATAAACAGAATAGTTTTTGGGAAGCGTAGCCTTCCCAAAGTCGCCAAACTACGTATACCGACATTGGTGAAATTGTAGTTACAAATGCCTTCACTACCTTCCTTCATACATACGCTATAAAAGGACCTACCCCCTTGGGTAGTTGCACATCCTTATTAATCAGGATACCGGTCTACTTAGTAATAACTGGTATTTGCATATCAACATGTCTCTTGATAAAGCATGCAAATACAAGTGTATGTTGCGATTAACACCAGATGCGTTGAAATAGATACCTAGGGCAACATCTTTGGATGTGTTGATATTGGACAATCACTGTAGGTGCGTCATTATAGATCATATACTTTGGGCAAATCTTGACAGTCTCTTATTAGTCTAGGATGCAGTGGTTTCATCCCGATCGTCGCTCCATATAATGCGTATACATACACAATCATGTTTCCAGTGTGCATGACTGGCATAGATATGCATTGTACCAAGATAATTGTCATTTACTTTGTGTGAGGGTTGATGGGTACTGGACCATTAATTGTTATATGATGACCTATTTGCAGTGTGTCTTTGCATCATATAACTTTGATACACACATGATCATTTGTGCTACAATGACCAATGTATATACAAGTACTTTTTCAACTGTCCCAGTCATTTACTTGGAAAAGCGCAAAGAACATCTGTATAAATCTTCTAGAACAGACAGACAACATGATTTTGACCATAAAGTGTCAGACTACGGAGCTAGTTTGACATTTTCTACAAGTGTGCCAAGCGTCCATTTCGATGGCAGATCAACTTTGGAACTATTTTTATGTTTTGTTGTACTACTACTACTACTTCTACTACTACTACTACAACTGCTACTACTGATACTACTATACCTGCTTCCACCAATACGCCTTGTACATCTACCTCTTCTTCTCCTGCTGCTGTTGTTGCTGTCACTTATTCCTCTGCTGCTGCTGCTTCTGCTGCTGCTGCTGCTGCTACTGCAACTGCCACTACTACTACTACTACTACTACTACTACTTTCTATTGTTGCCGCTACCGTACTTTACTGCCACTGCTAAGTATTGCAACTTCTATTAATACTAAGTTCTATGCTAGCAGTTTCTTCTGCAGTTTTCTTCTAAAGAATAGCACACTCCCGTGTTCTATAAATAGAACATACAGCAGGTATCTATATATTACGAATCATTTACAATCTGAGTAAACTTCGAAAGGAATATAAAAAAAGTAACATGCCACCTGTATAAAATTGTCGCACTTGTTAACAGAATAAATAAAATGATGAAACAATAACTAATTAAAGAAATATATTGGAACGAATGTAGGAAATATACAAAATATACAGACATATTGTTTTAACAAGACGATTCAAAACAAGGTACTGTTAAAAAGTATGTTGCATGCACATTACCCCATATTCTGCAATAATACTACTAAAATTTTGCATTACAATATTTTGCGAATTCGACACGCGGAAGAGCACTTGTGGTCAAAACATTTAGATTCTAATGCTAAATCATTTTGATTCATAGCGTTCAAAGAACATAATATCAGCACAATTAAAATCATAACTAAATGTATTTCATTTTAAACTACTGATTCACATGTCAGCTGTGGTCGGTGTCCGTCAAACAATTCCTTATAGTGAAAATACATATTTATGCATGATTTGGTAGAAATAAAAATGGATTTGCTTTAGATTAGCAACATGTTTTATCAGATAACATCTTAATATTACTACCAAAATCAAATATCTACATATGTCACACTAAGGGGTCATTTGTTATAAAACACAACATATGTATACCACAAAGTTGTTAATTGTTTCAATGAAGAACTTAATATGTGGCCGAAAATAATAATGGGTATGACTGTGTACTTTAACATATGGCACATGTTGTACATCACATTTCGAAATTTTAATAAATTTAAGTTATGCGATCATAATATATTTTTACATTCACAAGTATACGGTTGATAAACACTTTATATAAAATACAAAAAATAAATAAATATAATGTTGACATAGATTTCTATTTGACGGTAACTAAGAAGAACAATTTGATTTTTTTTCTCAGTTCTGTGAATACATTTTTGTTTTTATTAACGCTTTCAATTTGGTATTAACAATTTTTTCCGAGTGATTATATTTTTTCTCAATATTTTTTTAAAAACTGGAAGTCACAAAATGAACAGAATAATATAATAACATTATCTTTTCATACATAATATATTGATGAAAAATCGGTATGTTATTTCTAACATGGATATAAAATAAAAAGTTTTAGACTATTTAATTGAAATGAAAAGCGAAGAAAAAACATCTATTTGCGATGTGCAGGCTAGAACTTGAACAATTATAACGAAATAATTAAATGCAAAATCTATGGTTTACTTATGCTATTGTACAGTGAATGCACTGACTGCTTGTCCGCAAATCGAGTCCCGTGCTATTTTTAGATAGCAGACTTTATCGGTGACGTCACAGATCCTTACATACGGGAGAGTGCTATTACTTCATACCGAAGTTTGCAGGGATTATATACACTGGTGTGTTTGTGAACGTATTGTGAATTATTTTCCTGAAAAAAATGTATACACCAAGATACAGCGTCTAGAAATAGAATCCCTTTTCCCGTTGCGGAATGCTCTGATTTCTGTGTCAAATGATGGTATCTATGGCTAATGGTCAAACGGAAGGACGGACGGACGGACGGACAAGGGCAAATCTATATGCCCCCTCCCCCGAGTGGGGGCATAACATGCAGCAATTAGGCCTTAGATACATGAGTTATCACTAAATTTTACCAAATTACCGGGGGTCGTTTTTTTATGTGAGTCAATATTCTTCGTGAGGTTCAGTTTACTTCACGTGGGGGAGTCATAGTACCATGATCTGGAGGTCATAATACTATGACCGGGGGTCACTTTTTCTATATAATAATGACCGGGGGGTCATTATTCTATGGGGGTCGAAATACTTCATTACATCGGAGCAAAAGTTTGTCGTTGTGTTGTCTTGGCCCGTGCAACAGTGCGACAAAACGAAACTATCAACGCTCCTCCAACAAAACTTTGACACAACAGAAAAACAGAACGAAACATTTTCTTCCATGTCTGCGCTCGTGCCAGCGACAAAAACTTGGTGTTGGCTTCTGCGCCAAAACAAAATAAAATGTTACGTTCTCAGGCGTTGGCGCGAGCTCCACATTACAACATAAAATTTTGCTCTGTTAGTTAAGTGTCCCATTCCGCTACTCTGCCTGCACATATTTATTGTTTTACTTGAAGATTACAGTACAGTATCTTCTACTGATATTCAGACCAAATAGCTTGATAACAAAATATTTTAAAAACATATAGCTCTTTGTTGATATGAAGGTTTGTTTGTTAGATGTCTTCTTGTAGAAAATAGTTCCCTTAAATATTGATAAAAACCATTATTATAAAACACGACTCCGTAAATAAATCGCTGGCCCATAGTTATAGTTGATGATATTGACCGACCTATGATTCACCACTAAAGCTAGGCTAAAAATATGAAAAAAATATTTCTTATGTCATGTAATTAGCACTTATTGAATGGCTTTCCGGTCTATAAGTCAGAACTGTTATACATGTACAGTATGTATATTCCGGTAAGAATATTTATAATTTCCGTTCAAGTGTAGTTCCATAACAGTGAAAATTATGACTCTATAATCACACCGATAGAAACAGTGAAAGTTTCAAATATAAGCCACTGTTATATTTAAATAAACCACTGGAAAACATGAAATAAATCATTGTAATTAAACATTCGGAAGCTCCAGTGGTTGAATTACAAGGCATCTAAACGATGAGTATGGAAGCCGTGGAGGGCCAATTTTGAGTTTTGACTTACGGGTGTTTTTTACTTTTGAGTTATGACTTTCGACTTTTGACCTATGACTTTTGACTTAAGACTTCTGGCTTAGGCTAAGCATTATACACGTGTTCTAGAAGCTGAAGGCAACTACGTTGATTTCAGGTATGTAATCCATATTTTAAACTTTTTCTTCAAACACATACGCTGTGAATTAAAATGATTTCCATGGTTCTTGCTCAAATACTCAATATCGCGCATATTTAAGTGGTTTGTGACGGAGGAGAGGATGTGGGAAGGAATTTGTGTCAACGTAATTTGACTTGAATGACAATGTTGACCAAAAATCCTAAAACATGTATAAAGTGTGTACATATATTTCAGGTTTTCCACGATCATTATCCCAAGCTAAAGCTTTACATTCCAGTGGATTGGCTTTAGATATCCGCCAAAAACCCCATTCTCCTCCGCCCCTGGTTAAATATAGCCAATATCTTTTATCATTTTACCATGTACAGGTGACGATCATAAAACGCATTTTGTAACATTTTAGCGTGTTTTTTTAAAAAAAATGTATTTTACCATCAATGCTCTCAATATTTGAAACAAGATTTGAAACAATGCACAGACACTAGGGCAACAATAGCTAGTAAAACGTTTAAATGAACCCCTACCAATGCCAGCTGAATGAATCACTGGTATCAATCGTCTGGTCTGTTATCATTCTGTCAAATGACACCGGTCCCGACAACTGTCATTTGTTATCCGACAAGAAATCAATAAATAATATAAATTAATCGATCTAAATTCTATGGAACACTTCCTTGCGAATTGATCCCAGCTTTGAACTGCGCATATGGTTGCCGGATACTAAAATTGATACCGTTTCGACTACATGTGTACATTATTCCGGATTATCGCTTCAGCACGTGTTACACGAGGTTTGTTTACATAAAAAAGTGATGATCTGGTTTAACACAGTCGTACGAGAATCAATTTTGGTATCCGGTTTATGACACGCGCTACACAAAGCGAGGGTCCAGCGCAAGCAAGTGTTCCCATTGTTCGTGCGATGTTTCAAATTTTGTCATATTGACAGCATTGATGGTAAAAATATTTTTTTTTAAAAAATACACGCTGAAATGTTATTGTCCGTAAGTATTGACCTGGCACTCATGAATATTCCGTATATTTCCGTAAATTAATTTTCGGTGTCCGAAAATAAATAGCGATATAACTAAATACATATATCGTTCTTAATTGATATACTGTCACATGTGCAAGTAGCCGTGCGGACAGAGCGTTTACTTGCCAATATCAGGACTGTGTGTTCGAGTCGTACGTCTGACCATATCTTTTTTTCCCCCAAATTTTATATGCAGACTTACTACTCATTTCATCAAATGTATCGTGATATTTATGGTTTATTTATTAAGAGTAATCATATTTTCCCGTTGTAAAAAAGTGGAAAAAAAGTTTTAAAAGTATTTTAGATAAAAAGACAAATTACCTGTCACCAGCGTTCCAGAAAATAAATACTACAAGAGAAAACAATTAAAATTCATGAAATATGATACATAAAATAATGTAAACGATAACATTACAATACATTAAATTGAAAAAAAGAAGATTTATTCAGTAAGTGATTTCGAACCCGTGGTAAGTCATACACCTTACCTCTACGCCACCATGTCATCGATTAACTTTACATGTTACTTTACTAATATAGATACTTTCAGGATACTAATATTGCGAAGATTAACGAAAACGCCCGAAAATATTGGCGAACATTAATGAGTGCCAGGTCAATGCTTACGGACAATACAAAATGCGTTTTATGATCGTCACCTATGCTCAATACATGGTAAAATGCTAAAAATATTGGCTAAATTTAACCGGGAGCGTAGGTGAATAGGGTATGTGGGGGTCCGAACCCCAAGTGTCAGTGATCTGGAATACTTTGGACTTAATTGTACCTATTTTGTACCATGCAGAAATTAATATCATAGATAAACATGTATTTCAGACTCATCTACTAGACTGAAAAATATGAAGATGGTGTTTTGTGTCTGCTTCATAATACTGCTCGGTATTATCAAGCTACTGAGCCCAGGTACCTACCATCAACATCTATAACCGACAAAACTATGTTCATTGTAGAGTACTTTACGAAAGGCTTTAAGATCTGTGCGTCAAAAGGGACGACGTCATGGAAATAATGACAGCGCTGGATCCAGTTGGTGCTGAGCTGCAGAGAGCACATCGTCTCCACCGGTGCGTCAACTGTGCCAAAGGACCCAATTTTATATGGCATATAGACGGTTACGACTAACTAAACCATATGGATTTTGTATTCATGGTGCGGTGGATGGGTTTAGTAGAAAAATAATATGGTTAGAGATTTTGGACTTAAATAATGACCCACACTTGTTTGCAATATACTTTTAGATGCATTGAATGAGCATAAAAAGTCCCTCGAATACCAAGTTCTGATGGTGGCACCGAAAACTCCATTGCTTTACTTTTGCAGCAATACGTCCGATATGATGCTGCTGATCCGTTTGCGTTATAGTTGGAAAAAGCATATCTAACCAGCGCATTGTGAAGTGGTGGGGTACATTATGACAAAATGGAGTCCATTGGTGGATTAACCTTTTCAAATAAAATCTGGAAAGACTTACGCGATACAGGGACATTCAATGAACTGGACGTAATTCAATGTGAGAACTTAAAATTTGTTTTATGGATTTCATACAAACCGAGTTAGACCGGACTGCACAGTAATGGAACGTTCATGAGATTAGGGAACAAACCAGTTCTCAGGTTATTGGTGGAAAACCTGATACACTGTTCTTTACACCAGATCTGTTTGAAATTAACGACTTCGGCACTGCAAAAGACTTGAGTGACGTAAAAGTTTGCAAAGTTTGTATTCATATCCAAATAGGCACTGTGAGGAATTCAAAGAATTAGCACATCTTTTGAAGCCAGACCTACAGATGCCATTGGACGATGAATCAGCACTACGACTACACGTATACTGAGTTGAACAATTTAATTTCGAGAATTGATTAAACATAAATAGACCAAAAAACTGTCTTTGTACTAATGTATACTTCATGTGCGTACTTTGGTAATAAAACTACTGAAAAGGGTATTACAGATAAGTTTTGAAAAGTGGCAACTGGAAATCAGAAAATTGTTCTAATCTTTAAAAGTATTTTAAACAAGTATACGAAGTATAAATAGTTGGAAAGGTCTTTGAAAGTTCTATCATTTGACACGCTTATATAGTTATTTTAAGGCAGTGGTAAATTAATATTGAGCAATAACTATTTGCAAAATATCAGTTGACGGGTCTTCCTTTATAGCTTGCAAGTCCTTCTTATTCCATATTTAAAAAAATCTTTTACAAAATATTGCATAAAGATAGCTTTAGGGAATCATTACACAGTTATTTGATAAAATGATACATTCAATTATAAACACATTTTTGTTATATAGTAGAGTACTTTTCAAGATTTCTGTACTCAATAGCCTGTGCATTTTGTTACATTGCAATAACACCATGTAAAAGGGCTTTTCAAGACCTTACAGAAAATGTATACTCATATACACTTATATCTTTAAAAAGATATAAACATTTTTGTAAGTTTTCATCGCTGGTAAAACAAACTTATCGATAGCTACCTTAAGGACATCAGTAGGCATTTTTGTTTGGTATGAAATCAAACAAAGTCAGAGAAGTCATAACTATTTAACAACCAAACCCATGAGTAGATCACAGCTGAAAATACAACGCTTCAACCTATACAAAAATATTATGACATATGAGTTTGAAGTCGAACTGTACGTCCATATATGGTAGTTTTATTAAGTTTGGTTTTCTAAAATGCTTACAGAGAATCCCTCGATGATAGTCGTTTTTATAATTCTTGGTGGTTATTTAAGTGTTAATGCCGATTCTTGTCAATGAATGAAAACTTACGCAACTTAACGAGTTTTGCCAATGCACAATTAAAAGCACCGATGGCTCTCGGATTTAGGCCGCATGCACGCTGAAGTTTTATTGCCGAGGTAACTGATGTGCATCTTAGCCTACAGCCACATGGGTGAACGCAAATACCTAGTCTCACTGAAGTCATCTCCAAACTTTCCGCGCGTATGATGACCGGCCAGGGGGGGGGGGGGGGGGGGGGGGGGGGGGGGGGGGGGGGGGGGGGGGGGGGGGGGGGGGGGGGGGGTGGGGGGGGGGGGGGGGGGGGGTCAAGTTCGAACAGGGTCAGTTGGGTCAAACATAGGTTTACAAGTTCAATTAATGATAAAACCTGTTACCACGCTAAAGTAATATTTTTGGTCGTATCTTCATCAAGCTTGGTCACAATGTTTATCTTTGATTATAAACTGGTCGACTTTTAAATTGTGTTATGTTTGATTAAAAACTAGTCAAGAGGTGAAATTATGGACAAAAACATGTTTCTTCGCAAGATGTCACATTTTTGGTTGGATGTTCATTAAACTTGGTCACAATGATTATCTTAAGAATATCTATGTCAATATGGAAAATGATTTTTTAGGTCAAAAACTATGGCAGGAGGTCAAAACATATAAATCCTTGTTACCACTTTCGAGGTCGTAAATTTTGGTCTTGTCTTCATCAGACTTGGTCAATATGTTTATCTTGGTGATGGTCAAGTTCGAACCCTGGTCACGTGAACTCAAAAACTAGATCACTAGGTCAGTTTTGTGAAAAAAAAGCTTATAAACACTCCAGCGGTTGTAATTGTGGTTCGATGATCTTCATCAAACTTGGTCAGAACAATTAACTCAATAATATCTAGACCAAATTAGAAACTGGATCACGTGACATCTAAAAGTAGGTCACTAAGTCAATTTATTGCTTTTTACTTGTGAATACTCTAGAATTAATAATTTGATCTATTACTAGGTGCGGGCAAGCGACTCAGGACAATGTTTTTTGCCTGTTTCTTATATATATGCAGCTTTTTAAAAGATTGGAATTCTGCCAACTTCGGAGATTCTATTCCGTTGCTAGGTCACTGGAGGAGACATGTTTCCTTTCTTGGAAACCAACCTTCTGTTACCTTTCTGACTTTGCGCTCATGACTTTTAATTTACGACGTTTGCCTTATGACTTGTGTCTTATGACTTTTCACTTATAACATTTTACTTATGACTTTTGACTTATGCCTAATGACTTTTCATTTATAACTTTTTACTTTTGACTTATGACTTGTCACTTATGACTTTTCACTTGAGAATTGTTATTTACGCTGAGAGAAATGGAAATAATCTGCATTTCACTTTCAGGTTTTTATCAAGAAACATCCAAAAAGTTGCTTTCTAAAACAGACAACAAACGACAGACATTTAAAAAGCTGCAACTGTGCTTTATTTTGGTTAACTAAGATACGAGCCGCCTCAAACCTAAAGGAAATCAGCGTTACTTCGGCTTAATTGGCAATAAGGAAAATAAAATTGCAGAAAATTAATATTGTAAACATATAACTGTAAGCAGTGTATCTGTACATATTCGTGTAGGTGTATAATTCAACTGCATTATAAAGATACAATTTAGTGTAAAAAATATTTTTTGTTGTCATGGTAACCAGTTTTTGAAATCCTTCAGAAATTAAAAAAATGGTGATGATTCTCCTAGAATGAATACCAATTTCCAGGTGAAGAAAAATTCAATATGGGAATATGATATTATTGAGGAACATAGTGATACCAGAACAACTTAACTAGAACTGTCACAGGAGTGACTCATACCCCCATCATACGGTCTTGTCACAGAAGAATGGCAACCATAAGGAATCTTAAAAATACTTTGGAGTACTTCATCCTGGTCTTCCACATATAAGTAATACTAGTATAATACTAGTATAGTAATACTAGTAAATATATTAAATCTCTAATATTAGAGATACACTAAAAGTGAATACAAAAAAGTGTCTTACCGACCCATGTTACCACGGAAAAATGTTTTTACTTTTTACATAGGACTTATAATAAAAAAGTTAGAAAAATACCTAAAATATTGAAAATCTAAAAATAGGATTTCTAAAAATAGACTAATTCCTGGAATTTAAGGGAAGAAACTCAGTACAAAGGTTAAAAAAAGGTTACTTCCCTTTGGCTCTAAGCCAATCAGAATGAGTATAGTGAAAAATACATCAAAACTAACCTTAAATTCTAGGTAAAAGGGGACACAAATTCAAGAAAAATAGTGTCAGAGTTATGCACCTTGTGTCACATGATGTGGGTGATGAGGTGGAACATCTATTTTAAGTCTGAATCAAATCCATTCAGTAGTAATTGAGATATAGTGAAAATACATCAAAATTAACCTTAAAATTCTAAGTAAAAAGGGGCATAATTCATGAAAAATTGGTGTCAGAGTTAGCACCTTGTGTCACATGATGTGGGGATGAGGTGGAACATCTATTTTAAGTTTTGAATCAAATCCATTTTGTAATATTGAGATATAGTGAAAATACATCAAATCAACCTTAAATTTAAAGTAAAAGGGGACATAATTCATAAAAAATTTATGTCAGAGTTAAGCACCTTATGTCACATCATCTGGGTGATGAGGTGGATCAACTATTTTAAGTTTGAATCAAATCCATTTATTAATAACTGAGATATAGTGAAAATACAACAAAATTAACCTTAAATTCTAAGTAAAAGGGGACATAATTCATGAAAACTTGGTGTCAGAGTTATGCACCTTGTGTCACATGATGTGGGCACATGATGTGGGTGATGAGGTGGAACATCTATTTTAAGTTTGAATCAAATCCATTCAGTAGTAACTGAGATAAAGTGAAAATACATCAAAATCAACCTTAAATTTCTAAGTAAAAAGGGGCATAATTCATAAAAAAAATGGTGTCAGAGTTATGCACCTTATGTCACATGATGTGGGTGATGAGGTGGAACATCTATTTTAAGTTTGAATCAAATCCATTTAGTAATAACTGAGATATAGTGAAAATACAACAAAATTAACCTTAAATTCTAAGTAAAAGGGGACATAATTCATGAAAACTTGGTGTCAAGAGTTATGCACCTTGTGTCACATGATGTGGGTGATAAGGTGGAACATGTATTTTAAGTTTGACTCAAATCCATTTGGTAATAACTGAGATAATAGATTTCGGGACGCGACGGGACGGGACGCGACGCGACGCGACGGGAGGCGACAAAACTGACTCCTATATACCCCCCTCAAACATGTTTGGTGGGGGTATAATAATGACTTTGATTGTTTAAATAACCCGCTATAGAAACATTCATAACGCAAGGCCAAAGTTGGCTCATCCTTGTTAACCTAAATTACGGGTATTTTTTTTAAACTTTGAGATAACTTCATAAAATTTTCAGGATATATTCACAAGATGTCGATCTATTAAACAAATACATTTTTTTTGAAATTCCAGAAAATACTCTAAGATCCCCTTTCCCTTGAGTTGGCACACATGTAACTTTTATCAAGAAACATCAAATAAGCTGCTTTTTTATAACCAGACACCAATCGACAGACACATAAAAAGCTGCAATTGAGCTTCATTTTGGTTAATCAAAATATATAACTTTTATCAAGAAACATCATTTGCGTTTTATAACAGTAACCATGGGCAGTTAAAAAGCTGCAATTAAGCTTTAATTTGGTTAGCTAAAATATATAACTTTTACCAAGAAACATCAAATATATTGCGTTTTATAACACACAACAATCGACATGCAAATACAAAGCTGTACTTGAGCTTCATTTTAACTAAAATATGTAAATTTCAAATCATCACGAAACTAAGAAAAATCAGAAAATAAGTTAAGTTTCATAACATAGTTGTGCACATATAGCATCATTTAGTGATCAATCATAAAGCCTGAAACAGGTGTGTAAAGGGTCACTTCCTATGCCAAAAATGTCAAAACATTACTATGTCAATAATAAGAATTGAAAAGACCAAATTCACTACTACGGACATATTCTAAAAGCTGAATATTGCTAGTCTCTCGGAACGATATTTGTCGGAAAGAGAAAAGTCGGATCGCTCGGTTAAACATTCTTTAGCTTTGAAAAAGCAGTTCTGTAAAGAAACCTCCTAGTCTTCTAAGCTTTCTCTGAAATTCGACAGATATTTGTTGCAGATGGTTTTGCAGATTGTTTGTAGTTCAAACCATTCCAAACACTTCCTTCGTTCTACAGGTAGATCTTTACTTTCAAGACTTTTAAGTGCGTCTGACTGTTTCTTAGTTTGCATCGACTCATAGATGTATTTTTCCAAAGTACTTCCGGTTTTTTTGCGTCATTTGATTCCTTCCAGATCACTTCGTCGGAAAGAAGATCCACCACAGTAGCAGATAAACTCCATACATCTGTAGCTTTTGAGGCTGACAAAAGCACTTCTGGTGCTTTTTATACTGGAGTGCCAGGTTGTGTGCAACATCCACCTGCAACTGTATAATTATGACAAATAAAACATAGGTAACCGTTGTGCTACCCACCTATCATAAAACTGCTTCTGACGCCCTTACATGTCTACTTTTTATCTTTCAAAAGGCGGGTATACTAACAACACCTCCCAGAACCTTTTGCCGCAAAAGTTAAACTGCTCTCTCTCTCTCTAGGGATGACTTGTAATTCCGTAATTGTGTGGACATTTGTCCGTTACAGACCAACACTGCGGGGACATAAATTTTTGTGGGGACATACCCATGTCCCCGTAATTACGGTCGCTTATTTTACCTATTAGCATGTCAAATGTATTTTTATCAACTTTAAATGTTGTCCCCATAGTGAAGTGAGAGTCTCATTTCTCTCTCATATTGAACCATAGGTCAGCTTATCGGCAGATAAACGGATATGACGTTACAGTGGGAATCTCCATCACATAAAAGCTTGATGTATAATGTCCCCACATTTACGGTAGTGAAGAGAGATTTCGATCCCCGTAACCTGAACGCTTTATGTCCCTACAAAAATGACGTCTAAAATCTAAAATGATTGAAATACATGGTGTACCAGAAACCGGGACCATATAAAATGTGAAGAGTGAAGGCAACAGTTCTTTCTGTTGGGTTTAACGTAACCACAACTTAAATATAGGTCATATGGCAAATTTCCAGTTATACATGGTGAAAGAAGACCTCAGTTGTCCCTTCAGGCATAATTTCATCACGAGCGAGCACCTAGGTAGAATCACTAGTCTTCCGTACGCCAGCTGATGGATGCACGTGAAGAATTCTTCACCCCACTTGAGCCGCGCACTCACATCAGTGAGTGGCAAGTGATTTGAAGTCAGCGACCTTAACCACTCTGTTATGGAGGCACCGAATGCAACAACTACCTTTCTTTGACTATACTGGGTCTGACCACTGAAATATTATATAACTTACTAAACACCAATACTGGGTCTGACCACTGAAATGTTATATAACTTACTAAACGACAATATTGGGCTGACCACTGAAATATTATTAACTTACTAAACGACAATACTGGGTCTGACCACTGAAATAATATTTTAACTTATAAAACACCAATACTGGGGCTGACCACTGGCATTCGTCCTCGTTTTTTCGAATGTCTATCCGAATGTCTAATGTCTATCAGATCTGCATTCGACTTGATTTTTTCGAATGTATATCCGAATGTCTAATGTCTATCAGATCTGCATTCGACTTGATTTTTTTCGAATGTCTATGCGAATGTCTAATGTCTATCAGATCTGCATTCGTCCTCGTTTTTTCAAATGTCTATCCGAATGTCTAATGTCTATCAGATCTGCATTCGTTTCGAATGTCTATCTGAATGTCTAATGTCTATCAGATCTGCATTCGTCCTCGTTTTTTCGAATGTCTATCCGAATGTCTAATGTCTATCAGATCTGCATTCGTTTCGAATGTCTATCTGAATGTCTAATGTCTATCCCGCTGCCAACTTCACGCACCTATTTCGGGTATCGAAATTTAGTTTTGACTTGGAGGAAGCATTGAGTTTTCAATTTGTGTACTTCTCCAGACAGAACTAGAAGATAACTTGTTTTTTTCCCGTCAAAACGTAACGAAATTTGTAAGTTATTCCTAAATGTTTTTTTTTTATTATGTTTGATCAAACAGCTATAAAATAAAAATAAAATGTATCTTATCATTCTTTGGTTTGATAACAAATATCTTTCTTTTCATAAAAATGCTAAGATAGGTATATCTTTTAAAATTGTCACATATTAATTTTATTAACTGAAATACACTGTTTCCCCTTCTCACTAATTGATACACTTGACTTTCCGATAAACAATAGAATATCGATTTTCACAAGGTAGCAGATAAACCGAAATACGTAAATCCTGTGATCTTGCCTAGGGGAAACAATCCAAATATGCACGAATGGCCAGGTAATCAAGGGAGGCTACAATGTAATATTGGCTATGAAAGCTGGCAGTGTAAGCCAGCTCAAAAATCGAAACTAAATTTTTCAACTAGCTAAATTTCCAGCTGTCTGAATTTCAAAGACACGGCTACTTAACCACCACTAAAAAGTGGCGCTAAGGAAAAGGAGTTGTCAAGATTTCCGTGGTGTAGCCATCGACGGTTTCAAATTGTAAAACAGGTAAGTATTTTTTATTTCGATTTATATTTTAATTGATCTTGAGCTTATTACAAAATTCGAAGAATGTAACAGGTTGACTGTAATTTCGTTAAAATAATATGTAAATTGAGGTGTAAAAAGCTTTTCTTCTCCTTCGAACGTTTGCAAATTTTGGTATTATGTTGGTATTTCAACTACATTGCGATGAATATACACACTATAAGACTATCATGCATGTATGGTCTTAATGTATATGATACTTTCAAATGCAAACATTAGAATTAATGAAATCTCCTTTAAAAGAAATATGCCAGCATTTTTTAAATGTGGTGGCGCTATTGCTTCAGTGATAAACTGCTGTAGCGGTGCTCTGGAGAATACTTAGTGATAAATGTCTGACTAGAAACAAAAATAGAGGATTTGTTTGCTTCAGTGTAAAATCGAAATATATTTCATTGAGTGAACAGCATATGCAATATTTTACGAGTGGCGCAGCGTGTAGTGAAAATGTAATTTATGTGTTCATGAGTGAAACATGTTACAGGTAAAACAAACACATTTCTTTTTATTTTATGATTTTAATAATTTTAACCAAGTTATGTATACACATTTTACCCGCGCAACATTACGCGCATTGCGTCATGATGTCAAAGTGTCGTGATATCACGATATCTATGTTGAAAAATTGTCAAATTCACGATTTCTTTTACATTTAATTAATGTGGAGCGTATTACGTTATATTTGTGAAGTTATTTAGGCCTATATACATCAATATAATTTGCAAGGAATTTACGATTACTTATAATTCATATTCCATAGCATTAAAGTGTAGTTCCGTAACAGTGAAAAATAAAAATGATATTTAAACTGTTTGAAACAGTGAAAATCAATTTTATTGCACTGATATATACCAGCATTTCACTGAAAAGCATAAAATAAGTAGGTTTATTCATGAGAAATATGATATGCTTTCAGGGATTGTCATTTACCTTACTTATTTTTATGTCTTAAAAGTTATTTTAGAATTAAGGGAAGCATGTGTGCGAACAATTAGTGAACGAATGATTCTTGAATCACACATTTTTTTATATATTCCAGTATCATTGTGATAAGTTCTGCATATACTGTTTATCCATGATTGCAGATGGGGATTTCAAGCGGATAAGGAAAATGGGCCTCTCCTTACAACCGAAAGAAGAACAAGACTTTTTTCACCTAAAAGGAGTCCAGTAAACACAAGTACACCATGGAAGGCGTTCTACAACAAGAAAACAGACTCTAAAAATATCGCCATGTAAAATGACTGTGTTCACCGATCATAAAGATGTTTCATAAAAAGTGACATCCGTGACTTTTAAAACAGAGTACAACGTTGACAAGTCATTCACTACTAAATCAAGAAACACTTCCTTCATGATATCAGACTGTTCACCGTGGACTGTTCTAATGTCTATGAAGAAAAACCCGAAAATGCTAGCAATGGAGGAGTGCGACACCTTATTGCATTAGTTTGGTCCACACGGAGACTCTGCTATTAATCATGCAGATAAGCCGACATATCTTTTATTTTCAACATAGAGAAATATGAGGAGGCAACTATTTCAGAAGTATTAGAAATTGTTCTTAAAATATTTGATATTGAAGAAGACGCTAAAAGGAACACATATAAACAAACAAAAATATATATATTTTTAAATGTAAATCATTTCTGAGTTAAGTCGCGGTCGGAATGATAACTCTTGGTAATGTTGCATGTATGCAGTTTCCTCGGTGTAATAAAATGATTCAATGCAGATGACGCGACAAGATAGATATGTATAATGACACATTTCTTTAAGAAACGAGTGGTTACACGAAATCTGGTGGACACTTTAATGTTAAGTTGAAATAAATATGTCTGAATGTTATTCAGTTTCAAAAGAAGAGTTGATGTTAACAAAAATTACAACAAAATAGGCAAGCAAATTACATCAGTTACTGTTAAACCAGTCTGCATATAGGAAATATCACTCCTGTGAATCTGCGCTGCTTCAGTTGGTTAATGATCTTCTTAGTGGTATGGAGAAACAGGAAGTCACAGCCCTTACTGCAATTGACTTAAGAGCGGTATTTGGCACTGTTGACCACGACATTCTGCTAGATGTCCGAAAAGGTCTCGTACTTGTAAGATTAATACCAACAATGCATATTCATCAGACCACCATCTTGAATGCAGTGTGCCCTAAAGCAGTTGCCTTGGTCTGTGGCTATATCTCACCTATGCTGGAACTCTTTTTGGTGTCATTCCCAAATCCATATCAGTCTG
Organism: Mercenaria mercenaria; assembly: GCF_021730395.1. Lineage (NCBI taxonomy): Eukaryota > Metazoa > Mollusca > Bivalvia > Venerida > Veneridae > Mercenaria > Mercenaria mercenaria. The sequence goes on from NC_069372.1 coordinate 58,846,489, forward strand.
GTCAGTCTGGTCATATAGCAAATAAAAGCTTTCGTCCCACATCTGTTTCCGTAGAATCACAAGCGAACGGAAGCCTCGAACGGTGCGCAGTTATAATCAATGCCTGGATGAATAGAAACAAACTGAAAATGAACACTTCAAAAACTGAATATTTTTGGTAGCAGACCTCAATTGAACAAATGTTTTACAAAATCGATTAACATTGTTGGTGATGATATCAAACGCGAAAGCACAATTAGATATCTTGGTGCATTTCATGACGAAACCTTGAACTTTAAAGATCATGTAAATTACAAATGTCGTACAACCATGTTGAATTATCTACGAATTAAGAACATCCGAAAATATTTAACAAAAGCAGCCACTGAAATTTCAGTTTTGTTTCTAGTAATTTTACATCTAGATTACTGCAATGGCGTACTAACGGTAAGGTGCGTAAGATGCAACATATTCAAAACATGTGTGCAAAACTTGTCCTTAACAGGGGGGAATTTGACAGTTCCAAACAAGCATTGTATGACTTACATTGGTTGCCGGTGAAAGCAAGGATTGAGTTTAAAATACTTTCTTTCATGTATAGCTTTGGCAGAGCACCTATGTATTTAACAGAGTTGCTTATAGAATATGTTCCTAGTAGACCAGGTTTGAGATTGTCAGAAAATTCTGAATGCCGTTATGTTGTTCCAAGGACGCACATTTTTTGCTAACTCGTTTATTCCATCAGCTAATTCACTGCGGAATGATTCAGAATCCGATATAAGAAATTCATACTCAATCAATACTTTTAAATCAAAACTTAAACTATAATTCGAACTTCCATTTGTACCCAGATATTATTGCTTTGACGAAAGGCTGTGCTAGGTTCTCCAAGCCCATATGCGTAATAAATGTAGTAATTTAAATGCTGATTTATATAAAATCGTTTGCAGGTTATTTTTGAAGTTGGACTAACTAACAACAACGTCCGTAACATTTGCCTTTCACATTTTATCGTTATAGCTGCTATTTGTATCACTAGTCTATTGTCAGATAATTTAATCAACTTTGAACGTTGGTTACGGCGCAGTGAAAACCTGACATGTCATACATTGAGGTCTTTAGCAGTTCGCTAAGTAGCCTGAGTAGGAAAGTGCTCATCTATGCAAAATTTTGACAGAATATCCAGTTATGCAACAGTACTAATTTATACACTTTATTAACCTAATCATCATTTCAAATTGCACCAGCAATACAGGAATAGTTGTTAAATCCGGATATTCCGTATTTATTACATGAGTTAATTGTTTTTGTGTCTTTTATGTTTAGTTTTCTTTCAAAATTTAAACAGTCAATAAATCGAAAAGAAGAAGTGTTTTTGACCATCATTCAAGGTAGGTTTTATGTGTACGCGATTACTTCTTCATGAAACTGAAAACGCTTAAAATTTTTCGAGAAATCATTGACCGAACTTTTTAATTAATTAAAGTGAATTTGCTTACGATCATCATTACCACATTAAAGATAATAATAGTAATCGTCGTCGTCGTTATTTTTGGTGTTATTATATTAATGAATACTAACCTTCGAAACTAAGGAACTACTATGAATTACTAATATATATGCAAAGTCTGAGGGAGCAATGTTTAAGAGACCACTTAGTGCATCCAATTGTTAATGTTGTGACCAAGAGTTAATGACTACAATGTATCATATTAGTACTTTAATATATTTGTTCATAAACTGGCTCGCTTACATGACTTTGATTTATAAACTTTTCTTTAAAAAGGCTGTAAAATAAATTACAAAAGAGGTGATTGAAAAGCATGTCCTTTTTCGCCAAAAAGGTCAAAGCACTCGTCAGAGGCTTAGAACATTTACCTGGAGATGATATCTATAAATATATATATGTATATATACAATGTATTTGACAAAACAAAATGCCTCATGCACATCAGACTTGTCCAAGATAAATAGTTTTTATAAATAAAGTGGTAACAGCCATGCAATTATTACAACGTATGAGAAGTTAACAGTTTGTTTATGCTACAGATGTTAGTTTAATTGCGTCACCATACGATTTAAAACATTCTTTTTCCGTTGAGGGACTCACTCGGGGCGTTGAATTCTTCAAGTGAGGAAGCCATCCAGCTGGCATACGGAAGGTCGGTGGTACTACGCAGGTGCCCGCTCCTGATGAAATAATGCACGGAGGGGCACCTGGGGTCTTCCTGGAAAAGTCGTCATATGACATATGATTGTGTCGGTGCGACGTTAAACAAAAAAAAAAAAAAAAAAAAAAAAAAAAAAAAAAAAAAAAAAAAAAATCCGTTGGAGAATAAAAGAGTTTGGTGTATGCCTAGTTTCCTTATTATCAATATTGACACGAATACCATAATTTGATAAGAGTTTAAGGCATGTGATGTTGAATTTATATCCGCATCAGTTCTATGTCATATAATTATGTAGGAGAATTAAAATATTTAGTATAACTAAGGTTTCAAACAATCGCCATACAAACTGATTTGCTTGTAGAACTATCTGAAAGTTTTTTCGTGCAAGCACTAATAATTAAGATTAATGCTGATAATAATGATGATAATTTCAGGGTCATGCTTTAAACCCGTTTGAGTAAAATAATAAGCAATGGATAATGAAAATCAGGCGTCAAGCGGAAGCACTTTGAACGGTTTTCACGTGTTGGACGGCAAAAATATTTCGGCGGATAGTGAAACGAAGTTGCACAATGAGTCATCGATTGAATTAACTTCAAAAAATACGGACGTGTTCTTTGAAGAAGATATAAAGATGTCTGCCAAAGACGAAACAGAAAAAATCAAGTTTACGTCAACGTTCAGTACGTATATGACGTTGCTTGGCTACTCTATAGGGATGTCAGATTTCTGGAGATTCCCGTTTCTGGCATACAGAAATGGTGGAGGTATTTTTCTTGTTATTTTATCGTGTCGTAAGACACTTAATCAGGCTTATAAGGCCATGTGAAACTGGATGGAAAAAATATGTGTACATGTAAGAAAGCCTTTCAATCTATACGGATATGTTCAGTACAGAAATGGAAGTAATGTAATGATATGCAATCCTCTTAATGAGCTACAATGAATTTCATGCTCATTTCTTGTGACGCCAAGACTTGTAGTTGCTATTAACATGTTGTGTGGTGTGTTTTCGTATTCAGAGGTTTTGCAGAGCATAAGTTACAGTACACAAGTTCAGCTCTAATTTACTGGTGCGTTTCTGTTTCAGAAGCTTTTCAGAACATATGCGACAGTATACAAGTTTGGCTGTAATTTACACATTTTTCTGTTTAGAAGGCTTTTTCAGAGCATAAATGACAGTATACAAGTTTAGCTCTAATTTACACATTTTTCTGTTTAAAAGGCTTTTCAGAGCATAAATGACAGTATACAAGTTTAGCTCTAATTTACTAGTGCTTTTCTGTTTCAGAAGCATTTCAGAGCATAAGTGACAGTATACAAGTTTGGCTTTAATTTAAGGTATTTTTTCTGTTTAAAAGGCTTTTCAGAGCATAAATGACAGTATACAAATTTAGCTCTAATTTACAGTTTTTTTTTCATTTCTGAAGCTTTTCAGAGAATATGCGACAATACTATGAGTGTACAAGTTTAGCTTTAAATAAACGGATTTATTTCTATTTCAGAAGCTTTTCAGAGCATATGCGACGTATACAAGTTTCGCTCTAAATTTCAGGTGTTTGCAAAGCTTTGCAGAACAATAGCATCAAGAGGAGTTCAGTTAAACACTTATTAGCACGTGCATGCTTTTCAAGGAACAAAAGCCTCAATTTTAATAGTGTTTAAAATAAGCTTAAATTTACAGGTGCTTGTTTTCGAAGTCGAAAGTTTTGCAGAACAATAACGTCAAGATTTATGTTAGCTAAGAGATGTAGATGTTTTTCGAAAGTTTTGCAGAACCAGGCATCAAGGCTTATACATAGTGTTGTAATTTACAGGTGCTTTTCTGATTCCGTTTATTGTGATGATAATTCTATGCGGGTTTCCTTTGTATTTCTTGGAATACTCGTTGTCGAAATTTTCTGGCAGAGGACCGTACAAAATCTGGGACGTTAGTCCGGTTTTTAGAGGTAAGTTATTGGGCTTCCTTCTGTAAGTAAAACAGTCAAGTTAATAAATGGTATGCATGTTTTCTGATGAACAGTGATCTAATTCACTCATCCAGTAGAGAAAAGCAGTGTTTGAAAGGTCAAATACAGTAGAAAATTGATCATGAAAAAAAAAATCGTCTGTGACTAATTTGGCAATACAAATAAAAATAACGTACTTTGACGAGTCATAGTATGCAAGATAACATCGATGTAATGGATTGAAACGAGAGAAAAAAAGCATGTATTTTGTGCATTGAAATACATCTTGTAATTAAAATCAGTACTTTTAATATGGTTAAAGAAAGAAGACAACTTAAGTTTGCAACGCGTTTCGTATTAAAATACTTCTTCAGGCAGACATACAATGTATACAATCAGTACTTGTACAAATAACAGATTAAAATTTCAATTTTATGTTTTAAGTCAGAAATATTCTATATCTATTGTTCTCTTAGGGTTGAGTAAACTGAATATTCTATAACAAAATGACATTCATCTTCTACATGTTTACATACATTCCATTTCATTTTATAAAGCGATATACTTTGAGCTTCAGATATTGTTCATTCCATCGGTCACATACTTTCCCAGGTCTGTGAGAGTCCATTCTTATTTTTCCTTCCTTAATTTCAATGGAATAGGTATGATATTTCTTAACATTATTCATTTTCATATTTCTCCGAACGCCGTTTAAATCTCATAGTATTGTTCCACACCGACTTGTACACATTTTAACATGCTATTCTTCAGGTATCGGTGTAACAATTGTTGCAGCTTATTCGCTGTGGATGATCGGCACAACAGTATTGAGGTGTTGGATCATAGACTTTCTAGTGAATGCTTTCCAAGACCCTCTACCCTGGACCCTATGTACAAACAGCTGGAACACGAAGTTTTGTAAAAATGGGATTGAGAGTACAAATAATACAGGCACAACACAGTCAGATATAATTTTAACGTCTATAATAGAATCTTCCAATGTGTCTGTATCACCTATAACAGGGTCAACTGTGTTTTCAAATATAGGTTTATACGGGGTAAATATATCGTCGGAGATTCTTACAAATTTTACAGATGTTTCGATGACGGCCGAGGAGGAATTCTGGCAGTAAGTTTGTAATTTGAAGTACATAGAGAATGTTTTATTGTCGTAATATCTTCCAAAGAGTGAACCACATATGTTATATGAAAATGTCAGATCTGGTGTTTACAAGTACATGTAAAGTTTGTAAAGGCGTATCAGTGAAAATTATATTTGATGTATCTTAATATGTCATATTCTAATAATTTACTGAAAAACAGGTAATAAATTCCGATCCAACGTTGAAATATACATCATATTTCTCACCAAGTAAACGCAATAACCAAACTTTTCACGAGTGATTGCACCGCTCTTGAAAATGTAAGATTTGGTGTGAACAAGTGAAAGATATTTTGATTAAGTTTAATGTATCTTTAATGGTTTAAACCAAACTTTATACACAGCAGTGAAAAATGTATTTGGATATTTTTCACTGTGATATTATCAGACATGTATTACTGTGAAATTACCAGATATATTTAATTGTGAAATAACCTAGTATTCAACGAAGACCACCTAAAATGTGAATATTTTAATATGTGAAAAATGTTTATGTTTAGATGCTAAGTGCATTAACCCTGTGAGATACTATTTTTTCATGGAGCATTATAATAATGACGGGTATAGTGGAAATAGATGAGGCCCTCATTCCATCACCTAGCGACATAAACTTATATTACTATGCAAATTAAAAGTATAAACTTGAATATGGATTTTGATTGTTATAATATAATCTTGTAAATTAGTTTCAGCATGCACACTTAAACCTGTCGATACATACATATTAATATGGCTTTATATAGACAGCAGCTGTTCCTGCATAAATTATATATTAGATAATCTTGTAACTGGTCCAAATACAGCTTTAATTAATGAAATATCATAAAATTTGAATGCGTGTACATAGTAGGCATGCGTTTATCAAATTCTGACTAGATTGCATAGTAATTAGAGCGCTTTGTCTTATTTGGCTGGACGTGTCTCATGATGATCAATTTACAACGGATTGTAATCTACTTTAATTATAAAAGAACTATCAGTCTAATTATAGCATTTAGGGTGAAGTTGATGAGAATTAGAATCTTTTTAAACAAATTATTTATTTATTTGGGTTTTACGGCGCACCAACGCAGTATAGGTTATATGGCGCCAAACAGGACTGCAAAGTTTGGTTTTACATCTCATTTACATCGAAATGAAAACATGAGGTATTTAAACAAATCAAATTTTAACCACCTGAAAAAGCAGTAGATTGACATAGTTACCCAATGTGCCTGCTCGTGCTTGAAATAAAGCATGAGGAGAGGGGGCACCTTGGGTACGTCTTCCAACACCATTAAAAGCTAGAAAAATCGCCATAAAACGTAATTAGTATCGGTGTAACTCTAAACCTAACATAAAATCTAAGTAACTGTTGTTCTTCCTACATTGTACCCACAATAAAGTTTCATTAGATAAATAGCGTGTAGAATTTACTGAATTAATATAATTGAATCCGCTTATAACAATATCTAACAAGGCAGTCTGAAAGACAGCTAAATCCCCCGCCACTGCTATGGATAGTGAAAGGGTAAACCTTTTATTTTAGCTGTGACCTTGACCTTGAATTGACATGGCTGACTCATGAATTCTGCACAACGTCTTGATGAGGTGATCATTTGACCAAAGTTTCATGAAAATCCTTCAAGGGGTTTAGGAGATACAGAGCTGAAACCTTTGACCTTCAGTTGAGACCTTGACCTTGAGTTGACATAGCTGACTCATGAGTTCTTGATGAGGTGATCATTTGACCCAAGTTTGATGAAAATCCTTCAAGGGGTTAAGGAGATACAGAGTGGACACCAAATGGAAGGCTCAAACCTTCGACCCTTAGTTGTGACCTTGACCTTGAGCTGGCATGGTTGACTCATAATTTCTGCACATCGTTCTGATGAGGTAATCATTTGACCCAAGTTTTATAAAATTCCTTCAAGGGGTTTAAGAGATATAGAGCGGACACGAAATGGAAGGCTCAAACCTTTGACCTTCAGTTGTGACCTTGACCTTGAGCCAACATGGCTGACTCATAAGTTCTGCACATCGCCTTGATGAGGTGATCGTTTGACCCAAGTTTGATGAAAATCCTTTAAGGGGTTTAAGAGATATAGAGCGGACACAAAATGGAAGGCTAAAACCTTTGACCCTAAGTTGTGACCTTGACCTTGAGCCGGCATGACTGACTCATGGGTTCTGCACATCGTCTTGATGAGGTGATCATTTGACCCAAGTTTTATAAATTCCTTCAAGGGGTTTAAGAGATATAGAGCGGACACAAAATGGAAGGCTAAAACCGTTGACCTTGAGTTGTGACCTTGACCTTGAGCCGGCATGGCTGACTCATGGGTTCTGCACATCGTCTTGATGAGGTGATCATTTGACCCAAGTTTTATAAAATTCCTTCCAGGGGTTTAGGAGATACAGAGCGGACACAAAATGGCAGGCTCAAACATTTGACCTTGAGTTGTGACATTGACTTTGAACCGACAAGGCTGACTCATGGGTTCTGCACATCGTCTTGATGAGGTGATCATTTGACCCAAGTTTCATGAAAATCCTTCAAGGGGTTTAGGAGATATGGACCGGACACGATTTTGTTACGGACGGAAGGACGGAAAGACGGACGGAAGGACGGACGGACGGAAAGACGGACGCAGACCATTCCTATAATCCCTCCGCCTCGGCGGGGGATTAATAAATGCAGGTTCTTTCCGAAATGTGCAAGAACTTTGCGCTTTAAGCATCTGTTATTTGTGAATAATACCTTTACAGGACTGTAAGTTTTACTGCTAAAGTGATATAAAATGGAGATATTTTAATAATATTACTTATTTCTTCAAATTTGGCATTGTCTTTAATTAGATAATTTGCAGATGTTCGTTAATTTTAGATATCGTGTTTTGGAACTGTCTTCTGGAATTTCGGTCCTGTCCCCTCTGCAATGGCGTCATATAATTACGTTGATCGTGATACGTATTGTTATATTGTTTGGTCTTGTGAAGAGCATAAAGTCTATAGAAAAAGTAAGTTCATTCAATGTCACTTCACCAGTCACGTTGTCCGCTCAGGTTATTTAACCGCTTTTACAACCATCTTTGTCGCGTATCTGTTAAATCAGAATAATTTAGCTAAAATTACCTCAATATTATCTTCTTTTTAATTCATGAATTAAAGCAAACAAAACATTATTATATGAATATTTCCTGATCTGAGTATGGCATTTTATACAGATATAGCATGCAAGATTACCACTGTATCATCTATGCGACATTCATTTTGAATTTAGATTACATGAATGTAAATGACCTCATTCCTTTCTGTGCGGAACTTCCGCGAGTGCTTTTGTAACTAACTTATGTAAATGGCATTCCGTGCATAATGTACTAACTATGTGAATGTCTGTTTTAGATTGTTTTTGTTTCTAGGTTATTAAAGTAATATTTACAATATTATCTTTTATTTTCAGGTAATTTACGTGACAGCCACTGTGCCTTTTTTCCTGACAGTGGCAATATTTATCAGATCTCTTATGCTGCCGGGTTCCAACCTTGGTCTAATCCATTTCATACATCCAGACTTTAACAAGATAGTTCAACCAAGGGTAGGTTATTCTTTTATTTTATGATTTCGGATGATTTACTGTGAAGTAAGTGAAAATAGAAGAAGAAGAAGAATATTTATTTGTACTTAAACCATCAAAAGGGTAATTGACAAAGCATCAATGTAACGGCATACTAGTAGTGATGAAAAACATTGCAACGCATGAGAAGATGGCGAGATAGCATGTGTATTTGCACAAGTTACTCTGCAGTAGGATTTATGATTTTATTTCTATAGGTCGTCGAAATGAGGCAACATTTAAAGAGATTAAAACATAAATGAAGCACACTTTCACATGATATCTCGCTAGGGAGAGACAGTGTAATGCAAAATAATGCAATAAAATAAAACATTCTATTTTACTCTCTACCATAGAAATGACTTTACGCTGGTGAAAACTCCCAAATATATCTAAAATAACCATTTCCTACCGAAACGAAAATGTAGAACACAGCTTGGTGATAAGTACTTAAGAAATAATATTTAACAAACAGGTTAGGACTTTTCAGCAACTTAATCATTCTCCGAAACAACTAATCCATCGCTAATTATATTTAAAATACTAACTAACATATAATTGCAAAATATTCTAAAGACGTATATCAGGAAACAGTCGTGACAGCAGAAATGCCTACATGTACAGTCGCAACAGTTTAAAATGACATTTATAACATTTGCTTAAATCTATAGTGCACTGTGCAGCTTTTTATGGAACCATGATATGCAAACAAACTTATATTTTGTATTTCTGATACATTTTCAGTTGTCATTAAAGCAATAAATCTAAAATTGCTAGGATGGTTCCAATAGTATTTCATGAAATATTTAACACGCAGTTCTCTGAGTACGTTACATACAAGTACAAAATGGTATTCGGCCTCTAGAACGTTACAAAGTGGTCAAATACGTTAATTAAGTGGGACACAAACTGGCTGTTCATAAGCGTGATAAAGCTATTCTATATTTACGGATGATGACAACATCTACGTATTTACTAAATCTGGAGCTAACTTTTGTTCTAAAGACGACAGCTCTTGTCGATTCTTCCAGTCTGTTACTAAAATCAATAAGCCATAGATCTCTTATTTTTTTGGCCTTAGAATGAAAATAAAATATTCTTTGTTTCTGACACCTTGATTCTCAGCCATTCATGTTCAAAACATAGCTTTACAATTATTCGCTTAACATTTGACATCCAGTTTTTTATGTTTGGGTCATTAACAGTGTCATTTTCTAACATTAAGTATGTTTGCTTAATATTTTTAGATTCTGTGCATGTGCATATTTTAAACAAATGTATAATATTGAAAAACCTATATGAAACTATGCTTTGTCTTCCAAGTTTGCCATATACTAAGTCATTTTATGTTGCTGTTTTAAAACCCAACAGTCTTTTACAAAAAAACTAAGGTAAGTTCTTTCTACCTGTGGAGCTGTATAGAAACACCACACCTCTGACGAATACGTTAAAATTGGCAAAATTAATTATCAAAAATATCTAACGTCTAGGTGACAAATCTGTAAACTTTTGTAAATACTTATTCATTTTGAATATCGCCTTTAAAGCTTGTCCAGCTAACAGTTTGTCATGTTCGTAGTATTATCTATCGAGCATTTTATCAACTTTATTTACTGTCAAATATATTCAGTGTTAAAAGATACAAATGTACTTATAATAAAAGGAATATTCACATTGAATATATTAAACTCTAGAAGTTGTTTAATGATTGAGATGTCGCTCGTTTAACCAAGAGGCCGTCGCTTCGAACACAAGGCCACACCTCAGATGACAGCAGTACTGGTTTTCAAGGAATAGAACTCTTGAGCGATTTTTCATCACAACCCAGCTATGATTAATTAGTGTAAACTAACAAAATATAAAACTATTTTCAACTAAATTCGAAAATGTTGATATTGTTATATGAATTGCACATTGGTCTGGATTTAGAGAAGACGTAACAATTGTGTTCAGTGTCAGCATTTACTAATTAAGGCAACTGTAAAGGAGGGGAACCACTTATAACAAAGCAACTGACAATGGACAATTTTGAATCAATAATAAAACATTTTTAGGACGTATGCGGCAGTTTTTGGTAAAAATTTGCAAATTTGAAGAAACATCCAGATTTAAAGGCAGAAAACTCCTAAACAAGCACGGTGACCTATGGTTGTTTTTGCATTAGGAAACTGTGTTCATGTACAAAGTTTGAACAATTTCTATTATTAGGACATTTTTGCCCCATCTCTCGTACAAGAATTAAACTGCAGCAAGTGTCATTTATGTTGACCACCTTTTATTTTAGAAATAAGCCTTTCACATGAAAGCCATTGACATCTTATTACATTATTTTTGAAATGGCACTGAACACTCATTCTACATAAAACGGATTTTAATATGTATTTTATGAGTCACAGGATTATGAAGGTACAAAGTTAAATATATATCTTTATATAGGCTGTATTTTGCTGTTGTATTGCAACTGTGTCTATTTTGCCGATAGGTTTGGATTGAAGCAACACTAATGGCTTTCTATACATTAGGCTTTGGTTGGGGAGGTAACATGTTACTCGGCTCTCATGCTCATTTCAAGGAGAATTGTTTAAGGTAACATAAATGAAGTATTCGGTAATATTCACTTACTTCTTTACTTTTGTGTGCTGTAACAAGCAAATTTTTTGTTACAAAGTTAGTGTAATGTTCAGCTTAGTTTATTTGGGAAAAATGTGTTCCTAAATCCACATTGAATAAATGATCTGTATTTGAAAAACAAACACAATTTTCATAGTGATTTTTTTTCTTGCAGACATATAGGATAACACGTATATATTGATGTAACAATAATGCAACGATACTTTTGGGTTTACATTTTGTAACCTGCAATAATAGTATAGCGTCTGCAAACTGGTGTCATTTTATAACTTGATCTATAATAGAATATGTTTTCAACTTCTTAAATACTTTTCAGGACATCGATTATACTTCCGCTAGCTAACATGTTTATGGCAACATTCAGTGGTTTAGTCTGTTTCTCAGTTCTCGGAAACATGGCCTATTCTTATGGTGTTGAAGTCACCGAAGTTATCAATGCAGGTACCCTGAGCAATTCAATTCAACAGTTACATGTTCAATTCAGTGTAAAGCTAAAATGAAGTAAGTAACAGAGCGTACACTGGCGGAAAACGTTCTACTAGGAATGTCTAAAGAAGAAGAGGAAAGTTTTCATCGTGAACCAGTGAATGAATTGCCGGATGTATTGCCTGAAAGAAGCTGTACAGTGTGTGTAATTTATGTCATTCGGATAGAAACATAATTGTTTATATGATCGAATGCATAGTGTATGAAATACGTGCGTCGATAGCGCTTTTTCTCCGAAAAGAACATATTTCGTGCTACCATGTTGTTTCTAAGAGAATGAAAATACAGTTAACAATACCGCATTGTTCAGTCGATGGAAGATTACTTCTCCACGCGGTTGAAGAATACTTGTAGCTGTACCTTATTTCATATACAATGGCATATGCCAAGTTTGCTTTTGTTTTGTTTTGGGTTTAACGCCGTTTTTCAACAGAACTCGTGTTTCAGTCATGTAACAGTGGCAGTACAAACCTATTCTCCACAAGTAGCTGCCAACTTTTCCACATGAATCAGAGGTGGAGGACAAATGAATTCAGACAAACTGTCTTTTATCAGATCGTCACGGAGAACAATACGCCCAGCCCGGGGATCGAACTCGCGACCCCACGATCCGTAGATTTGCGCTCTTGAGCTAAGCGAGCGGGCATGCCAACTTTGTACATAAGCAAAATACTTGTGCCATCGCCCCAGGATGATTAACCGACGCAGAGAACACACATTTCAGGTTAATATGGTTGAACTGTGTGATGGAGGTCTGTAAGATTTTTACGGTATCATTCGTGTTTTTCTTGTTGTTTACAGGCATGTCCGTGGGTATCGTTGCTTACATTACTGCCCTATCGTCACTTCCATTCCCGCAGATATGGACGGTCTGTTTCCTAGCTGCAATCATTCTTACCGGCATTGATGGACAGGTATGATAGCATTAATTCGTAGATATTGATAACCTGAATGCTATTTCTGATATCACCAGGGTTCTCTTGTATGATCTCGACTGACCATGTACCAAGTATTAGTATGTGTTCGAAATAAGATTGCTAAACACAACTTTAATCAAATGGAATTGGTACATTCAACTGATTAATATTCAATAATATTTCGAAATATGAGCCGTGCCATGACAAAACCAACATAGTGGGTGTGCGACCAGCATGGATCCAGACCAGCCTGCGTATCCGCGCAGTCTGGTCAGGCTCCATGCTGTTCGCTTTTAAAGCCTATTGGAATTGGAGAAACTGTTAGCAAACAGCATGGATCCTGACCAGACTGCGCGGATGTGCAGGCTGGTCTGGATCCATGCTGGTCGCAAAGCCACCATGTTGGTTTTCCCATGACACGGCTCATTATTATATTGCACACAACGACCATTTTCTTACAGCGATAGAAACGAGAACAGTTGAATATTTGCAATGAGTTATTTCTACAAAAGTGGTACAATACAAATGTATTTATCATCTTTTTGTTAAACTATAAAGAATGTGTATGTGGTTTTGAGGCCATTGAATAAGATGTTTTGATGGTCTTAAATATAACAAATATTCATCTTCATGCCCTATGTAGATTAAATGAAGCTGAAAAGTAATATATTACAAAAGATATATCTAAATGTTCTTTATCTAATCTTTTGAATGATTTTACAGCTCGTGTTGCACCAGAAAAATATAGTTTACAAGTACTGTCGATGCATTATTAAATTGTATAAATTGATACTGTTTTATATGAAATATGCGCCATAGACACCGTGTAAAGCTAGGAGAATTCGAATCGATCAAAACGTGACAGAGGAATTGTTCTTAGGATGCAAGGAATTTCATAGATTCATTGCCAGCAATGTTAAATATAATGCAAAACAATCAAGTGATGCGTTAGAAGAGTTATTTAGAAACTGGAGACTTATTTCTGCATATAAATATCATTAAACTCATTCTTACACGTATGAGTTTGTAATAGCAGCGGTTTAAAAGTCGCTAACACACTTATAAGCATTTTTACGGAGCCTCTGAAGTTAACTCCTCAGTTCATTTATATTCCGATTTTGCTAGTGGTTCGCGTGGTTCTCTGTCGCTTTTATTACTCTGGTGAAACTTTTAAACGATTCAATAGTTTCTTATAAAACGTAACACAAATGTTTATAGCATAAACGCAAGAATCAGGTCCGTATCTCCAAGATCAAAGTCACAGGTAATGGCAATTTTGTTAAGTCATACCATGTTTGGCACACTATAAATACCTTTGCAAATACCACTTCGTGCCTTCGTCCCTCACCTGTGACACCTGTTTAAAAATTGGACAATCTCAACCAGCTTACGAACGCAAAGCATATCATGGGACAATTATTCAAGTGCCCTTGTCCGTGATTTTTACAAAGTGATACATCTACTCATTATTTTAAAACTTTTTCAAAAGTTTCGTTGCCAATTCTTGAATCGGTCAGGATGCATACCTAAGTCATTGCATATTACCCTTTGCCTATGACATTGACATGTGCGCGACATACCTAATAATGCCCATTAACATTTACGATTTTCACTGAAATAACTTGAATCGGACGGAAAATATAATTAGGATAGGGATGAACATTGCGATTATTGTATACCTCTATTTGTTGGTGGTTTGTTGAAATAGACCCAGACTTGAACAACTTGTAAATTATCTTCAACTTAATTGAGTCTTCGAACCAGTACCCTTGTTGAGGCTCCCCATATATAGTCCAAGGACCAGGCTGGAACAAACCCATTAGAGGATCACTGATTGTTACTTGGCGTAAAATACTAAGCTTGAGATGTCTGGAACAAATGCTATTTAAGTAAAAGGTCCAATACTAAGGAAAGTGAACATTTTAATTTCTTTTAAAAAGCACAGAAACTATTTTATTTTATTGGAAAATGAAAGTTGGTATGTAGAAATTCGAAATAAATCGCAGTATATGTACAATTATTTTTCTATGAAGTATGAAGAAAGTTAAAAAGACCTGGGGGGTCATTCTGTCGATTCATTGAAATTTCAACATAATACACATACATTTCTTTGAGTTCCAAAGACCTTCTGTAAATTTTGACCTGCCAATCTTCATTATTTAGTGTCTTGCAGAAGTCTATGCACTGGCTATGAAAAAAATTGCCAACTCAATTTCCCTTAGTAATGGACCTTTAACAGAAATAACATAACAAAACCCATGAGCCGAATGAACAAAGACGTCAGAGTCATGACTAGAGCAATTTTGAGGGAACATGTGGGGTTCTGTATTTCTGAATTCCGGAAAGGGACTGCATGAAGGGGCCACACTTCTGGACAGTTCATCGCCTTTAAAAACCAAACATTTTTAAAAGGCTGTTACTTGTCTTCGTTTTGATGCATTTGCAACAACGTACCAGTGTTTACATTTAACATAACTAGGTAAAACATCGTTTTTGACAATTGTTTACATTTATTTCTTTACAAATTGCCTTCTTTTTTAAAGGGGGACAACTCCTTTAGAATATTTTAAGTATCCAACTCTATGGGACAGAACAATAAAACATGTATTGGACAGATAAAATGTTTGTCAAGATGATGTTCGTTTACTAAAAATTTCTGTTGTTTTGTGATATACTGCTAAACCTTAATATTTCGATACATCGAAATTAGTTTTCGATTTAATGAATGAATACATTGTATTAACGAATTAAGATTTCGTTTTGAACGAGTTAAGGTTTTGTTAAAACGAAATGAAAGATTATCGCGCATCTCACTTAAGGGGTTCCATAATATTTACAAGAATTTGCTTATTGTCATTTCAGCTCGTTCCAATGGATATGTTAATGCAATTGATAGGAGATTTGTTTCCAAGAGTACATCGGGGATTCAGAATTCATGCTCTCATCATTATTGCAGTTATATTTTTCCTTTGTTCTCTACCAACATGTACTGGTGTAAGTAGGGACTGCTAAATTTGACAATACTCTTTTTGTTATCTTGTACATAAAGAGCACACGCAGTTTAATTTTTCACAAGTACCAAATAGTCAAATAAAGCTAGTTCATTTCGTCTCTTTATGTTTGAAATGCTGTTAACATTCGATGGACGTTAAAATCGGACTCGACTCATTTAGTTGGAATTCTACTTCGAAATTGTATTCAGAATAGGCTACCAAGATATTAACTTAGTGTTCCAGGCTGACAACGGTTGGCATAGAATCGTAGTGTACAATTGGAACATCATTATGGCATTCCCGTTACTGAATGTATATATTTCTTTATAACGTCTGTAGCGTTCGAAGTATAGTTGATTATTGTCAGATTTATCCAGATTTTATATTGTACTTTTTGACAGGCAGGCGCATATATATTTCTGTGGATGGACTGGTATAATGGAGCATGGATAGGCCCCATAGTAGCATATATACAGCTAATGGTTGTAGCTTGGATATACGGTATGTATTTTGATAGCCCGATTCCTTTATATTTCTCCTGATGGACTGGTAAAATGGAGCATAGATACATAATTTGAAGCAAATTTGCAGTTCGTGACCGAAGTTTGGACATACAGTATTAATTTTAATACTAAGGATTTTTAAAAGTTCTGATGATGGACTGGTACATGTCATAATCGACAAAATGCATTGTAGGCTATACACTGTACAGCTCATGGACATAGCAAGGGTGTAGGCTAGGATATTTAGCTTTAAAGTTGAAACTTTGCAAAACATTCTAAAACAGTTGGCCGCGCAAATTCTTTATGAAATATAAATACTCGATCATTATGCAGTTATATTGACAGTAACGAACATAATTCAATCTGTATAAAAATGGAAGTTACTTTAAATACATCAGACCAGAGGCCTAGTCGTGTGTAGAACATGCTACCAGATCGTGAGACCAACCGATGATTTTTAAACTTTGAGCAAATTACCAAACAAAAATTTAGTAAATTTTAAAACGTTAAATGAAGATACTTCAGTTTTACAGGAATGGACAGATTTAATGACGATGTATACATGATGATAGGGAGACCTATACCGGGCGTGCTAAGATTTCTCACCGCATTTGTAACGCCATTTATCGTCTTGGTGTGTAGAAATAATGTATTCTGTGCAAGTAATTCATTTATATTCATTGAAATAATGTGCTTTTGTATATTTTGGTTTAGTTTATTTTAATCTGAAATATTGTCTTTTGGTTCATTTTAATTTGAAATATTGTGATTTTGTTTGTTTTGATAATGCAACTTCTGGTATGACTTCAATTTACGTGTCGTGGTTTGTTGTACATAAAGTCTGTAAAAAGATCCTTTGGAAGCAAAGAATGCAATCAAGAAGAATAATAGCAGACTCGGTTTGATTGAGTCTATTCATGAGAGGTAATGGAATGTGCAACACCCCTCACGCCCCCTAGCACCGGCTTAAGCGGAATTCTATTACACATATGTTGATTGGACGCAATGATCCCAAATGACCAGTAAATAAAACAACACATGGCTGATTTATATTATATTGCTGATACATTTGTTTTCCTTGAATTAAGTTCCGTAAGCTATAAACATGTATAATAAATCTCACCAAGTCATGACCTTCATCATTATGTGTATACACGTTGTATTTTGCTTTTCATTTAGGTTATATTTTTGACAAGTTGTGTAGAGTATGTTCCACCTTCGTACGGAAATTATTCCTACCCTTCAGCTGCTCGAATTATGGGTTGGATTAGTGTTGCCATAGTGATGACGCCAATGATTGCTCAAGGATTATATACAACAAGTAAAACAAAAGGATCATCTTTTCTAAAGGTAATTTAGATTAATCAGTAGTCAATGAAGTATCAAGTTATTTTTTGTTCTATCGAAATGTATGGGTTATTAAGTTGATTGATTAAAATGTATACACAAGTTTCAATTACAATACAAAAAAACTAGATATGCAGTTTTATTCTCGACACTTCATCTGAGCCTAGTTGTCAGTACAGGTAGCTCCTGCGCTTCAACCATATTAATGACCCATTAGCAATATTTTTATTTTTCTTACATTTATAAGCCATTAAACAAGATTAACAATTTATACTACTTTGAAAATTATATAGAAAATACAGAAAAAGCGAGTATTAACCTCAACAAGAAATTATTCAAGAATAAAAACATATAGTTTACGGTTTGGTCATAGAAGTTAGTTTTAATGTTGCAAATGCCGAATAGTGAAAGTGTATAGTGGATAAATGTCTTTAGTGTTAAATGTTAACACAAATTCAATGTGAGATATCAATTTTTCAGAGAACAGTCCTTTTCTGATGAAAATTATACTAAATTAAAACAATTTTTATTCTTGGTCTGAATACATATAAATGTATATATCAATAATTACCAACATAAGAAGTGGCAATTACTTTTGAAATGATCACCTGCAATAAAAAGAAAACGAAAAGGTTTGGGCAAGAAACGTAATTGTTTCTTTTTAAAATGTTTCATTACTTTCCAGAAGTTAAAGCAGCATCTTCAACCTGTAGACAGTTGGGGTCCATGTGAGGAAGAATTTCGGGAAGAATATCTCACTACAAAAGCGAAATATGAAAACCGATCTTTGAAGGACCTATTATATTACAACTTGACTGGCCAGTACCCAAGCAATAGCTCATCAGTATCAAGAAAAAATCACGAATTAGATAGACTGTCTCCATAAAAAAGACACAACAATTTGTGTAGTAAGATAATACATATCTAAAGTTATAAAACAAATGATTGTTTGGTGAACAGTCATAAAATTAATTAATGGAAAGTTGACTTCGACTTGTCTCCAAGTTTTTTTGTAACTTATGAACATGGTATCTAAGGGATGCTGATATGATATCAAGAACTGTTCAAAACTGTATTATAAGTAAATTATGTATATTATGAAGTATTCAGATGATGCATTGTTATTTCGTAACATAGCTTCTAACACCCCTCTCGATCTATATATATTTTTTATAAGATTATCTTATAAACCATGTAAAACTTTCACCTAAACTGGGTAACGTATGTTATCACTTATCAAAGACAAGCATGTATCTGATTTCTTTTCTGATCTCTCTGTCGTGGGGGCTTTGTCTCACTCTGTCCCTCTGGTCAGATCGCTCTGTGTCTGTACTAGTAGAGGATGAATTATGCGCCCTGTGTGGCTGCATTTGAACTATGTAAAGCGCCTTTGAACGTGAAATTGATCATGAAAAGGGTGCTATATAAATCTGGTATGATAATAATAATCCCTTTACTCATTTTGAAACCTCAACCCAATTTTAAGAAGTCACAAAAATGTCTCCGGAATTCACAAAGTAGTTTAAGGCATGTCAATCATGACATAAACAGAATAGTTTTTGGGAAGCGTAGCCTTCCCAAAGTCGCCAAACTACGTATACCGACATTGGTGAAATTGTAGTTACAAATGCCTTCACTACCTTCCTTCATACATACGCTATAAAAGGACCTACCCCCTTGGGTAGTTGCACATCCTTATTAATCAGGATACCGGTCTACTTAGTAATAACTGGTATTTGCATATCAACAGGCCTCTTGATAAAGCATGCAAATACAAGTGTATGTTGCGATTAACACCAGATGCGTTGAAATAGATACCTAGGGCAACATCTTTGGATGTGTTGATATTGGACAATCACTGTAGGTGCGTCATTATAGATCATATACCTTGGGCAAATCTTGACAGTCTCTTATTAGTCTAGGACGCAGTGGTTTCATCCCGATCGTCGCTCCATATAATGCGTATACAAACACAGTCATGTTTCCAGTGTGCATGACTGGCATAGATATGCATTGTACCAAAGTAGTTGTCATTTACTTTGTGTGAGGGTTGATGAGACCATTAATTGTTATATGATGACCTATTTGCAGTGTGTCTTTGCATCATATAACTTTGATACACACATGATCATTTGTGCTACAATGACCAATGTATATACAAGTACTTTTTCAACTGTCCCAGTCATTTACTTGGAAAAGCGCAAAGAACATCTGTATAAATCTTCAAATGACTTTAATAATTGACGTGTGTCAGTTACATACCATGCATGGTGTGGGTGCTCATCACATCAGTCAATTTTTGCAGTACAATTAATATTCATCAAAAACAGAAGCAGAGCGAGTACATCTAGTGATAAACTATCCAAATTTATACATGTAACATCAAGTATAAAAGTGTGCAACGATTTTTACAGTTGAGAAGAAGATACCCGAATGCAAGACGGGGACACGTATATATAACCTTCAAGACAATACCACGTGACTAAATTATCCAATCATAAGACGGGCTTTCAACAGGGTAATGTTACCCGTCCAAGAGAGAAATACTGCATTGCACCGCTAAAATTACTTATAAATATAGACTCTGACATTTTACAGCGGGCTTTTATGAAAAGCCTCAACATATTTAACAAATCAAGTTAAAATCATGCAAATGATAAAAAGCCAGAGCTAAACCTTAATAGAGTACTAAAATAGCAGACGAAATTTACTACAATCATGTTGTCAGTCTGTTCTAGAATGATTTGAACATTAGCCCATCTTAGGAATATCCATTACACTATTTACCTTAAGAGTTATTCATCTTTAAAAGTACTCTCTTCAAAGAAGAATTTAGACTGAAATTGCAGAGTTAGTTTTCATGGAGAAATCAGTTCTAAAATAGTTAATTTCGGCACAGTTAAAAGGCTTCCACTTACAACACACTAACATGACACGATTCACAGTCCATAGAAGTAAGTTTCTTCTTATTGATGGTATTTGTGTATATTTTATAACAGATTGTCACATGATGTCATGGCAGTGTTTATGTAACTTGTAAAGGGGGTGGGGACATTCCCTTACAATATTTTACAAGTTTACGCGCATATAAATACGTTCAGACTTACGGATAAATGTTATCGGTAGCACGTCCACATAAACGTCCACCTACATATTTATGCGTACACGTCCATACAAGCGTCCACCTACATATTTATGCGTATACGTCCATATAAGCGTCCACCTACATATTTATGCGTACACTTCCATACAAGCGTCCACCTACATATTTATGCGTACACGTCCATATAAGCGTCCACCTACATATTTATGCGTTTACGTCCATACAAGCGTCCACCTGCATATTTATGCGTACACGTCCATACAAGCGTCCACCTACATATTTATGCGTGCACGCCCATACAAGCGTCCACCTACGCGTGCACGTATTAAAATATATACGCGGACGAATATGTTTACATGTGCTCGCATACTTTAATACGTACACGTATACTTTCAAATATGCACGTACGCAAAGTATACATTCGTGTTGTGGCTTACATTGGCTTATTTAGGACATTTGGTTATTACGTTTGCATGCACGCAGCTTATGTAGCACATTTCGTTGTGTCGTCTCGCTGAGTGTGCTAATGCGCCGGTGTAATGAAGTATTTCGACCCCGATAGAATAACGACCCCCGGTCATTATTCTATAGAAAATGTGACTCCTTTCCTGTAAAATATTAATAATTATAGAACATTATTCTATAGAAAAACTGACCCCTCCAAGTAAAATACTGACTCCCTAAAGACGACTCCCTTCGGATATCATAGAATAACGACCCCGGTTATTATTCTATAAAAAATGATATTCCATGTAAAATACTCACTGCCAAAATTTAATACATTAACTCTCAACAAACGATTCCCGGACATTATTCTATTTAAAAAGTTACTTTTTCCGTGTAAAAACATCGGCTCCTAAAAAGACTTTCGCGATAAATCTATTTAAAAGGGACCCCACAAAAATAACGGACAATTTTACTAGATCTAAAACTTATACCCCCTTTCCCAAAGTTAACTTTTGATTTATATACTATGGTCCCGTACTTCTATTGCTTAACTACTGTACTTCTTTCCCTACCTACTATACTACTATTCTATACTATACTAAAACGTTTACTCGATTATTTTATCCCTGCTTCCAAAAACGCCTTGTACATCCCTCTTTTCCCCTGTGTGTTTTGCTGTCACTTATTCTCGGGGGCCGTTTTATAAAACGTTTTACACAGTCGCAGGCTGTTTTTGTCTTAGAGGTGTCGCAGACATTTGGGACCGTTTTTTCAACGTTGTCGTGGTCTGAGTCGTAGAAAAGGCGCAGATTTTCGACAACAACTGCCGTCGTAGAGTCTTAGCGACGTCAGTCTTTTGTATTCAATAGGGCTTTGTTGCTTTTAAATTCCCAAAGGAAGGAGAAATGAAGATGCCCTAAAAGGATAGGAGGGGATCAGTAAAAGAGATTTTGAGGTGATGTCTAATACCGGTTAACGAGTCGATCGAAGCTTTGATGGGTACCCCTGGACTTGATGAAACCTACAGGGGAGATGGTTCAATTAAGTGCAGAAATTCAGGTGAGCCCCCCTTTTTAATTTTTGATTATGCGGTTCCGCTACTTTCCAAATTTTTCCTTTGCGTTTCTTCTTTTCTTTGCGCCTGTAACCTTTACCTGTAACCCTACTGTATAAATCAGGGCCTTGCCCTTAAAAAAATATAAAAAACTTAAAAGCACAGAGTAGTTTTCAATTTTTGTTTAGGATAAATAATGGACCCCATCTATTAAAGTCCCTAGCTAATGAATAAAATGTTAACTCCTTAAAAGCACAGGTTTTTTTTTCTTTCGTTTTGGTTAACCACATAGAACTATGAGAAGACAGCACTTTATGGAAATAATTTAGCGGGGCAGCAGGGGAATTGTCTAAAACCTGCAGGAAACCCGATTTCACACGGGCTGGATTTTACCATAAGAAAAAGAAAAAATATAAGTCTGATTTTGTCGTCAAAAAATTTAATAAATTAATACAGTATAAGTATAACAATGTAAGCTCTATGACCTTTTTAATTGCTACTGAGAGCACTAAAATAGACCCTTTGCCATGAGAAAACCAGCTAAGTGTTTTTTGTGACTGTAATGGATCAGCACGTCGGGTCGGATCCTTGCGTTAGTGTTCAATTTGAGACAGTTAGCGAAAACATTGCATCTGACCACAGGAGCCTGAAATTCTATCTTAAGGAGGGGTCATTTTTTATTTTAGCCTTTTTGGGGGCATTTAGATGAATTTTCAGGCTCCTGTGATCGAAAAGATGCGCCCCATGCATCTTGTGGTGGTGTCAACCAACTGAGCAAATCGGATATCTGACATGAAAGGGCAAAAAAATTTGACCCGATACGGGACTCAACCTGCGACCTTTGTTGCAAGCAGATGCCAACCAACGAGCTAATGGGGAAAACCCGAATCATAGACGTTTATTACTTTTTATCCCACCTGCTGGGCTTTTTTTTCCCCATACAGTAAATGCAAACAAGCTCAAGCTCTTGTCAACAAACCGGGTACCCAGAAACAGGTACTTATCTGTGCTTTTTTTTACCCCTGTAAAACCCCTTCATTCCCAATCCGAGCAAGGAGCTCCGTACCTTTTTTAGCCTTTGGATGACATAGCCGGGATCGAACCCCACCTCAACATTCGACATACATTTCCACTAGCCTAGGGAGTTATCATATGCGCTCGAAATTTTGTTGTAATGCCGTTATTTACTTTTGCCAGTGTCATATACATGTTGCAAAAAAATTTATATTTCAGGTTCTTGTTACACTGAATACCGGGTAAAGTAGCTTCTACTCAGGTACAGACCTTATGGTGAAGCAGGGTAGTGTCTCCCATGCAGTGAGTAGTTTCACAGTTTAATGAAAAATTTAGACACCTAAGGTATTAAACCTTCTCATTTTTCAATTTACAGCGCATTTACAATTTAGGGAGTTTCATGTTGCGATCATGACAAGTAAATGTGTTTTGTTGTGTCTGCCCACTTACTTGGACTTTTAAATGCTGAGCAGTTTTCAGTGGTGCAAAAATTTTGTTTTTCAACACAACCCTTTTTTCTAAACCCTTGTGACTGATTTCACGTTTTTACATGAAATTTTCAACATAATGGATATTTCAGCAAGCACGTTAAAGGGGTATACTTTTTTGGAAAAGACTGGCTTTTGTATAACAATAACAAACAATTGTTTGTAGAAATTAAATGCAACTTTTTGAAGCTTTAAACTTGTATGGGTAATTTGTCGTTTTTTTTTGTTTTTGTAGATTCCCTTGGAAAGCCTGAATTTACAAAGTACAGTTCTACAACAAATGCGGGTTGCCAAAATTCATAGGACAATTTGGGAGGGAACGCTTTTTCCCTATACAGGTATCATTCAGTCTTTTTTATTGAAAAATTTTTTTTAGCACTTATTTTTTTTTTATTTGATTGCAGTATAAATTTGGTTTTCGTTTTTTTTTGAAAAAATGTCCAAATTTATGGCGGGTGTTTGTGGGTTGGTGTGGGGAATTTATACTTGCGCTGCATTTTAAAAACCAACTCCACCTGCCCTGCTAAAATTTTTTCAATGAATATAAATTTCGGGGCAGTGATTTTTAAACATTTTTTAGCAATCAGTTAAGACTTGATTGATTGCATAGTGGCTGGTATATCAGTTATATATCAACATTTGACAGCTTCTGGAAATTTTCAAAAAAAAGTAAGGATGTCTTGTCCTTTGTGGCCCCAAAAAATAGGAAAATATTCTGAAATTAATGTTTATTTATAAAAAAATGTGAAAATATTAAAAATATTAACATACTTTGAAATGAAAACTGCATGGATTTACAGGTGATTCATATGCAATGTTAAAAACTGGAATTTTTGCTCCTAAATAGAGTTTGAATTATAATTTTAAATATTTACCACTTAGGGTTTTTAAAGGCATTTCTTTTTTTCCCAACACGGCCCCCGCAAAATGGGGCGCTTTTTTGTAGGAAGGGGTTTCATGCCATAAATATCAAGTGTTTGTTGACAGAAAAATTGGGGTATGTGTATTATATTTTTTCATTTACATTTTTTTTAAAATTTCATTTCCAGTAAAAAAATTTTAAAAAAATACCCTGGTTGATGTTAGTTCCCTTTTTTCCCCACTTTTTAAAATGTTTTTTAAATTTAAAAGATGCTTAATTTTTAATTCCCTTTTTAATTTTAAAAAAATTTCTTTATTAATGCCTAGTTGAGGGTTTGACTAGTTATATTTATTTGTTAGACATTTACTACCATTTCATGGTAATTTAAGTTAAATGTGCTTGTTTTCCAACCATTCATGTAGATTTTAGTTTTCGGATATTTTTGCAAGGGGCCGGATCTCAACTGATTTTTCATCTTCAACAATTGTGGATTAAGGTTTTTTCAAAGGCATTATTGCAAATATACCTTTTTGTAGGGTTTTTAAATAAGCAGTATTTCAATTTCTGCCCAAGATTGTTTACCCGGCAACATTTCCAAAAACAGATAAGTTGGTCATTTGTGAAAAGTCTGTTTTTTTGCCTGGTTGTAAATTATATTTTCTTTTTAAAATATACATAACACACAAAAATTTTTGTATTTCATTTTTTTTTAAAGGGGCATTTAATCAGATGTAGAATTTTTCCGGCACGTTAAAAAGAAGAAGGATTTTTTTTCTTGTGTGTACTTTTTCCAGGATGTTTTGGAGTCGCTGATTTAGGATATCCCTTGGGCAGTGGTTATCCACTCAGATTATTTTTGACCCAATTTTAAAACCCTTCATCAGCGCTGAAGAAAAATTTTAAAATCATCACAGTTTGGCCGTTCGTTGTAGAAAAGGTTTTGGGGTTCTTAAATCCAGTTCGGGAAAAAATACATGTAATACCTTTAAAAATTCATGCATATAAATAGTTGAAAAAAAGTTTTTCAGCAGCTTCTTGTTTTATTTTTAAACCCTTTGTCACAAAAGTGCAATCATCAGAAAAATGTTAAAGAAAGAAACCTTGAACCCTTTTTCAAAGATTTGATTTTTTAATGAATTTACTGTAGAAGATATACTTCCAAAAATAATTGTATATTATTTTCAGAAAATAAAAAGTTATGTTTTTTGTACATATAGTAATTGTACCCCGCTCCCAAACAAAGTTGAAAGGGGGGTGTATACAGTCTTGGACACCGTCTCTCCTCACCCCCATTACAAAATTTAAAATGAAATTCACAAAGTGACAGAAACAACAGGTTGTGCTGGGCAGTTGGGTTCTCCAAAAAAAAAATGCAGAGTTATGGGACTTGGTTTTTGTACAAACATATACATAGACATGTCTTGTGCGCACCTCTCCCTCACCCCCTTTAAACAAATTTAAAATGAAACTTCAACAAGTATAAGAAAACATACTTGGCATGGGGCATGTTGGGTTTTTAAAGAACAAAAATTTGCATGTTTGGCACTTTTTTTTGTTAACAGACATGTACATACATCTGCATATGCAATTTTTGCGCCCCAAATTTTTTTAAACCCTTCCAACAATTTAATGAAATTTCACACAGTGTCATTACCAATCTATTGTGCATGGGGCATGTTTTGTTTTTTTAAAAATTTCTGCATAGTTAGGCACTTGCTTTTTGTTATTTTAAATTGTATTTACAGCCACTAATTTGCAGGGGGGGGGGGGGGGGGTTTGGGGGGTACTTTTTTCCCCCTTTTTGTGAAGCTCTGTTTTTTTTGGGACATACAAGTGCTTCCTATATTCTGTTCCCCGTAAGCATAAGTCTGAAATTTAGAAATAGTGATCTCTGTATTTTCTGTTTCCGGGACCATCTTAACTGTGAATGATTATATTAAATTTGGGACAACTTTTTTGGGTTTCATTAATACCGAAGAAAAAAAATATCTATGGGCCCATTGTTTAAACATACTGTGATTAGTGTTGGAGTGAAACTTTACATTGTAAGTTAGCAAATTCTGGGTGAGAACTTTTTGTGCCCCGAGATTAAAAAAAATCGTAAAACTTAGCTTGTAGTATAAAATTTAAAATGATTTCTCCAAAATTTTGCCTCCCTATTCTGAAAAAACATTGTTAATTTTTTTCAGGTTTTTACACAAGTCCGGGGGATTCTGATGTTGAAACCAAGCAAGTGTGCAAAGTCGCAGAATTTGTGTGGGGGTTCACAACTTCTGTTTTGTAGCAGATACCATGAATAAAGATTTGGCAGAAGTGACCCCAGTGATGACTTTTCTGTTGCCGCTCCCACCTCAGGTTGGCTGGGAAAAAAAAGGGGTCCGGGGCCAAATTTTTCAATGAAATCATTTATTTGGTTTGTTTGTAAATGGTTTTTTCAACATCTTTTTTGGCATTTACCGAAAAAAAATTTGTAGACCAAGGGAAATTTATTTTTGGCTTTTTTATGATTTTTTTTTTCCTGAAGAAGAACAGTGATTTTTGGCCCCCCGAAGGAGGGGGTATATTTTTTACAGTGGCGTGTTGTCTTTTGGGTATGTAGCCCAATCTTTTTCCCGGGTAAATCAAGAACGTTGGGCCTGGATCTGAAGTTGAAGTGAATTTTGACATGACCAGCGAGGCAAAAGGTCAAGGTCCTTGGCCGACAAAAAAGTTTTTTTTTTGCTTACAGTAGATATAATTTTTGTTCCAAGGGGGGCATTTCCTGTTAGACGAGTTTTTGTTTTTAAAAAAGCCAGCCAACTTATAAAGGGGGGGTGCGACACCTTAGTACCAGTCCTTTATGTACCGGGGACATTTTGTACCCTTTGACCTTAGTGTCCCACCAAAATTTTTAATATTTTATTCATTGTGTAGCACGTAAATGGATAATTACTTGAAAACAATTTTGTTTTAATCACTTAAGTCCATAAAATTTTGTTAACTTTCCTATGGCATATAAATTACCTTATTAGACAATTAAAATTTATTTGAAAAAAAAACATTTCAAGTACAAAAAAATAAAACATTTTCATCAAATCAAAAAAAAAAAATGATCATCTACTTTTTATCATTTTGTGGTACATAAGGGTCCAAAGTGGTACATAAAGTGCGGGTACAAAAGTGTCTGGTACATAAAGTGACCATTCATAAAGAGGTACTTTTTTACTGTTATGGTTTATACCTGTCACTATAGATCTCTATGACTTGATTTCCCCAGAAATGAAGAAAAACGTTTTAATTTCCCCAAAAATGTTTTAAAAGCCAGGTTAGAACTTATTGTCAATACAACTCGTTTTCCTTATACCAAATCCCTTTTTTTTTCTCGTTAATAATTGAATAATTAAAAAAAGAGGTATTACACAAGGGGGTCTTTTCAAAAGGGTTTTTGATTGATAAAAAACTAAATTTACGCTTGGATATTACCAAATTTTTGAAGCTAAATTTTTATGAAATTATACAATAAATTTTCATATTATAACAACAAAGAAAATAAACTCGGGAAAAATTATGAAATGTGTAAAAGCCTGATATTTCAAATGTAAATAATACACTTTAATGGTTTTTGACAAAAAACGCTTGAAAGGGAAAATTTTATTCCACTGAAAGTAAAATTAGATTTTTTGTAATGCACAAAAAAAAATTTTAAAAATTTAAATAGAATAAAAACCCGGGTGTCTTTTTCAATTTTTAAATTTTAAAAAAAAGGTTAATAAAAGATAAAAGCGGGGCATGCCAAAATTTTATAAATTTTTATTCAACGTTTTTTAAATATTCAATGGGGAAAAGTCACAAATGTAATATTCTTTTTACCAGTAACCCTTTCTTGTCGAAACATAAAAAAATCGACTTTTTTTTATAAAACAAACAATTTGCCGAATACCCAACTATAAAAAGTCGACGTCAAACTTTTTTAAAACCTAGTGTTTTTTCATTTTTTTTTAAGGTTTTTATTAACTCCAGTTAAAATGTGGTCTCATGTTTTTAAAAAGCTTTTTTTTTGATTTTGCCCCTGAGACCTATTTTTTGACCCCATGACAAAGATTCAACTTGACCTAAAGACACCAAGATTAACATTTGACAAAGTTTCAAGAAGAACGTCATAAGTGGCCTCAAAATTTTTTTAAAAAAAGTTTTTCCCTTTTGTTTGGCCCGTGCCCCTAGTTTTAAAACCTAATGAAAAAGATTCAAACCTGCCCCAAAAGGTCATAAAAGATTAAAAATTTCACAAAGTTTCACAAAGTACATTCATAAATGGGCCTCTAGTGTTAACGGGCTTTTCCCTTGAATGCCCTAGTGAATTTTTGCCCCACCGACCGTTTTGAACTTCCCTATAGAAAAGGGAAAGAAAACATTCTGACCAATTTTCATGATGATACGCGCAAGTGGCCCTTACAATGTAAACAATTTTTCCCTTTGATCGACCGGGTGCCCTATTTTTTTTTTAACCGGATAACCCATTCAAACTGTCCAGACTTTATTGGGGTAACTTTTGAAAAAGTTTATTAGATTTGGCCCAAATTGTGACATCTGAGTGTTAAAACAAGCTTTCCTTTGATTTATTTGGGGGGCTAGTTTTGATCCAAAATAACCCAAATTAAAACTCACCCAAGTTTTAAATGAGGGTGACATTGTGACCAATTTTTCTTTAAAAATGGGCCAAAAAATTGTGCCCTTTTAGGGTGTTAACAAATTTCTTTGATTTGACCAGGTGACCTAGTTTTTGACCCCAGATGACCCAATATCGTTTTGTCCAAATTTTTTGGGGGTAACATTTATCCAAGTTTAATTTGTTTGGGGCCCAAAAAACTGGGACCTCTAGAGGGTTAACAGTAAAATTTGTTGATGACAACAGACACAGGGGCACATTACAAAATCATCTTGGCACTTTGTGCTAGGTGAGCTAAAAAATGAAAAAGGTTTACCTACATTTTTTTATAAACAAGAGCTGTCTGTTAGACAGCAAAGCTTGACTGTTCAAATTATGTCCAAGAAGCGGGAAAAAATACCCCCTAAATTTTAAAAATATCTCTGAGTTTCAATCCAGTACGCTTTATTTTTTTGTGATAGTGACCTGCATGAAACTTTATTTTAAAAACTTTAACACAAGTTAAAATTTTAAAAAAGGGGACACAATTTTGATGAAGATGCATGCGATTTATGGTACTGATGCTAGAAAATACTTTTAAAAAAATGTGAAGTTTCAATAAAAAATTTCACCATTTGTTCTGCGGTAGAACTGGCATGAAAATCTAAACCAGAATTTTCTAAGTCCAAATGGGGACATAATGCCCAAAAATACATGTTTGGGGATGGGGTCGCCCCAGTGAGGTTGGAAAAAAAAAAATGAATTTCTAATCTGAGCCTAAAGGTTATAGCTGTATCACTTGCAGAAAAATTTTTCCCAGGTTTTCTTTTCCAAAAAAGGGGCTGTTTTTAGAAAAAATGTTTTACAAAGCTTTGAACTTTATGTGGGGGAAGTTTTAGATCCTGAAAAAACCATGAAAAGTTTCAAACTGCATTAGTTTTGGAGACGTAACTTGAAAGGAAAAAATAAGGGGGCCCCAATTTGCCAAAAACATGTCAGAGTTTGGAATTGACCCAGTCTTTTTTATAAGGGCCCCTAAAAAAGAAAAGAAATTTTTAAAATAATCCAATGTAGCCAACTGAACTTGCATGAAAAAACATTCAAGCAGTGCACTGCCGCCAGGATGGGTATGAAAAGGGGAAAAAAGGGGGCCAGAGGCCCAGGTCCATCGGGAAACCCCAACCCATAACAGGAAAACCCCATTTTTGACCTAGGTTTTCAGTAAAAATTTTTGGGCAATTATCATTACAGTTTGAACAAAAATTTTGGAGTATAGAAAAGTATTTTTTTAATTTGCCTTTAATACCTAGTTTTGCCCCCAGTTGACCCAAATCGAATTGGGACTTAGAATTCATTAAGGCCTCATTCTGACAAAATTAATGAAAATCAATTTAACAAGGGGACCGAGGGTCCTGAATTGCTCCCCTCTTCCCACAGACCCAGTTTTGAGTATGCTGTTTTTTCTATTTTTTGAATAGTGACCTGTTTTTGAGCTCATGTGACCCGTTTTGAACTTGACCAGATTTTATCAAGAAAAAAAATTCTGACCAATTTTCAGAAGACCCATTGAAAATTATGGTCTCAACAGAGGTCCAGGTTTTTCTATTATTTTACCTATTGATAGTTTTCGAAGGTACGTGACCCTTTTTTTTGAATTTACCTAGATATCACCAAGGTGAACTTTTCCACTAATTTTCGAAATTCATGAAAATAGGCCTCTAGAGAGGTACAGGTTTTTCTTTTTAATCTACTGGCCCTTTTTTTACCGCACTGATCCCGTTTCGAAATGATTTTAGATATCATCAAGGTGAAATTCAGATATTTTCATGAAGATCCATTGAAAATTGGCCTCTAGGAGTCAAAAGATTTTAATAATTTTTTGACCTACTGACCTAGTTTTTGACCCCCCTTGACCCAGTTTCAAACTTGACCAGATTCTCAATTTAAAAATTTGCCAATTTTCTGAAAATCCACAAGGGGATGGCCTCTAGAGAGGCCAAGGTTTTTTCTATTTTAAAACTATGACCTAGTTTTTGATCGCAGTTGACCCCGTTTAAAACTAAAACCCATATTCATCAAGTAAACATTTGACCAAAGTTCAACAGATCCATGAAAAAAATGCCTCTAGAGGGTCAAACGT
The DNA here is from genome assembly GCF_021730395.1 of Mercenaria mercenaria. Lineage (NCBI taxonomy): Eukaryota > Metazoa > Mollusca > Bivalvia > Venerida > Veneridae > Mercenaria > Mercenaria mercenaria. The sequence continues at coordinate 58,877,954 of NC_069372.1, forward strand.
TTTTTTTTTTTATTTGACCTAAACCCATTTTTGAAGGACTGACCCCCTTTTTAACTTGACCTAGATACTCAAGAAACATTCTGACCCCAAATTTCTAAAGATCCCCCAAAAATGTGCCTCTAAAGGGGCACAACAAAAGTTTACGCACGGATGGGTGGACGAGGACGCTGCGTGACACAAAAGTACCGTCACTCCAATTTATTAAATATTCCCACATGCATCAGGCAATCATTTGACCTAATTTAGGGAAAATAAGTTAAAAAAACAGCCCCCTATCAAAACAAAACAAATGTTTCAGCCTGTTCGCTCAAAAAGGCCCCACTGACCTAAAATCAAGATTTAAAATTTGACCAAGTTTCTTAAGATTGGGCATAAATGGTCTTAAAGTGTTAACTAGCTTTTCCCTTTTATTTGACCCCAAAACCTGTTTTTTACCAACATGACTCGATTCAAATTGACCTAAAAATCATCAGATTAAAATTCTGATTAGTTTATGAAGTACATCATAAATGTGACCTTTTTTTATGTTTTAAGATGCTTTTCTTTGATTTGACCTGGGGGCCCGTTTTTGACCCCAAATAAACATTAGAATCATCCCAAGATTTTAAATTTAGGGAACATTCTGACCCAAATTTCATTAAGATTGGGCCAAAAGTGTGACCCCTTTATTGTTAAAACTTTCATTTTATTTGACCTGGTGACCTGTTTTTGAGTCAAGATAACCAATAAACTGCCAAGATGTTATTAAGGGTAAAATTCTAACCAAGTTTTTATTAAGATTGGGCCAAAATTTTGTATTAGTGTTAAAAAGCTTTTCCTTTGTTTGAAAGTATTAAGTTTATCATGTTTAAAATTCAAACTGGTGCAAAAAATTCCCAATCTCAGTTTCAAATTTTTTTTTCTTTATTGCAACAAGTTCTTTCAAACTGCTGTCAAAACTGGACACGTTTTGTTTAATTAAAGTAACTCCGCCACTTTCTTCTCCCCTTTTTGAAAAATTCCCCAGTTCCACCTAAAAAGCAATAAAAGAAATCAAAGAACAATACACAGGATCATGGGAGTCATGGTGTTGAAAAATAATTTTTGTGAAAACTTCAGCATATAACAAAATGTTCTCAGTCAGAAAAAGCACCTCATGGCAGTGACCGAAGGGAGAAGTACATTCAAAGGGTATGATTACCTGTTTTACAGATTACCACATAGTTACAGAAATGGCGTGAAATTATCGATGACTTGTAAAAAGGAATCAAAAAAATATCTTCCTGTCTATGATGGTAATAGTGACTTAAAAATTTACTTTATCGATGTTAAATTTAGAGTTTTTGGGCTATTGTTTTTTTCATTACGCTCAAGTTTAAGTCTAAAATATCAAATATTTTTTAAAAGAGAATTTTTCTTTTGCTCCCTTTTGTAAACTCTTCCCCTTTTTGCCGTACTCTTTGAAAAAACTAAATCCGGGTTGACGTGTGAATCTGAAATGCATATAAAAAGGAAAAATGATGTAGTATCCATTCAAAATTTTAGTTTAAAACAACATATAAGTATGTAATTTGTATCAGGCATATAAAAAACTAATAAAACGGCCACCCTTTATCCCATAAACTGTTCAAATTGGGGGGTTAAAATTTATTCTGCCTTTGCGATCGCATACCTGACAACTGTGTATTTTTTTGCTTTAAAATCAACCTTTTTAAATCAAATGGAACGGGGCCAAATTATATTTGGGCAATTCATTGTAAGAATTTAGGGGGTAAGGGTTTTACATTGAGCTATTGACTTTTAGATTTCTTTGTTAATTATCCCAAAAGACTGTTTCATGTCCCCGGGAAGACTGTAATGAAGTTTCAGGCAATTGCATTTTAAATATCTAGTATCCCTTTTTAAAGCATAAAAAAAAGAGGGCCCTGATGGCCCAACCCACCTGTTATCATTGCACTTGAGGACAAGACAGGTGAGTAAAAAAGTAAAAATGCAAAAAATTTAAAAACATTTAATTTCAAGCTGAAAAGGTGACATCAAAAATAATTCAGCAATTTTTGTGGTGTTACTACTGAGCAGGATAAACCAACAAAAATGGCATAGAAAAACGGGTTTCACAATGATACTAGATTATTCCAAATTTGGTCAACCCAAAATAATCTAAAGTAAGAGTTAAACACGCATTTTTTAAACATCCCTTTTGCTTTTCAGCAGCTTCATGAAATGTTTCCTGTACCTTTTGGGGGAACTTCTTTCTCCATCTACAAAATACATTAAAAACAATACAAGGGGTCATAATGAATCGGGGTCACTTTGGTAATGAGCTACAGTACCAAATGTAAGAAAGTAGGTAATAATTGAAAAAAAGGTCCGGGAAAAACACATTAAAATCATGTGCAAAACTGTACATGTCACCAAAATTTTAAGGTGTGTTTTAAAAAAAAGGAAGAAGGTTGGTTGAGGCTTTTTTTCAACCCCCTGGGCAAATCAAACAATCTTACAAAACAATTTGCAATAATTAAAACCAAAACCCAAAAATCTGGTCTTAATTTTAACCGTATTTTTTTTTTCATTTTTTTCTTTTTAAGTCTAGTAAAACTGAGTTACCTGGTTGGTGCCTTTTTTAAAAGGGCATAATTTTTATAATTTCGTGTAGAGGGCCACTAGGCAAAGCTACATACAAAACATCTAAGGGCCCAAGTTTGTGGTTTCAGGGGAAAAAAAATTTTTTTTCCCAAACAAATTAATTAACCAGGGACCCAACTGGGTTTTTTTAACCCAGGGGGTAAAATTTAAAAAAAAAATTGGTAAAGGACCAATAGTTGATGCTACAACCAATTTCAAAGCAATCCCCGTGGTTTTGGCAAGATGTTCCAAGTTTTTCCCCTAAATAAATCTTTATTTAAACCCTATGCCCCTTGGACCCCCAGGGATACTTTTAAAAATACTTTGGTAGAGGACATTTGATGGTGCACTACCAAATTCAAAGCCCAATGCCTTGGTTTTGGCCCGGAAAATCTTAAAAAATTTTCCCTGTATGTTATAATAAACTTTGTGACCCCTGGGGTGGGCCTTATCTAACCCCAGGGGGTAATTGAAAAATCTCAGTAGAGGGGCCCCTGGGATGAGTTTCATAAAAAAAATCAAACCCTAAGCCCTGTGGGTTTTGGCAAAACATTTTCCAAGTGTAATAAGTCCATTTAAACCATATAACCCCAAGGACTGGAGCTATTTGACCCTAGGGGAAAACTTAATAGCTTGGTAGATGCCATTAGATGAACAACAAACCAAAAAATCAAAAACACTTAGCTATTGTGGTTTTGGAGGAACGTGTTTAAAATTTTTCCACAATTTTTGGGAATTTTGTAGGGGGGAACCAAGGATCATTTCGTGAATTTAGTGTAAATCGGCCCCGGGTTTTGGAGAAAATTTTTTAAATGTACTTATAGGTTTAGCCAGCTTTTTTTTTATGGACAGAATCTTTAGCAAGGGTTTTGGGAGGGTCATTTGAAATTATTTTACAAAATGTTTTTGAAAACCAGTTACACTTTTGAAAAGATTTTAGAAATTTCCCTTTTGGTTGCCATGGGAACTAAAGTGTTGTATGTAATTAAATTTGTTAGGCAATTTTTAAAAGGGAAAAAAATCCAAGTATCATTTCCTAGCGTTTGGTGTAAAATCTGTCAAGAGGGTTCTGAAAAAATAAAAAGGTTTTCTTTACAAAATTGTTGCCACAATGGATACGAAATCTAGCTTTCACAAACCTACCCTTTTCAAGATAGAAAATGGCAAAATAATTTAATCTGTCTGCAATTATAAATCTTTTGGTTTTATATAACCCCTTTGAAGGTTAAAAACCTTTTTTTCGTTTACTGTAAAAAAACAGGGAAATTAAAATTTTAATTTTTACAGGTCATGACTATCTACTTTTTTTTGGGAAAAAATACACAGTTGAAAGCAAAATTCCCGTGTCAAAATTCATTTAGGGGCTGGATACTCGGGAAACAAAATATTTTTATGCCTAAGAAACTGCTTACATGTCTGTGCTTAGAAATGTTTTTACAAATTTAAATTTTGGATTTGTGAAGTTTTAGAACGTAAAATTTTCAAAAAAATCCTGACATTATTTATTATTTTCAATATCTTAGATTTTTTTGACAAGCCAATATTTTAGATTTACAGTATACCTTAAACTGACCTGATCTTTCTGAAAAACTCATTCAAATTTTTCTCGGAATTACTGTCATCTGAAAAAACGAACAGGGGCTTTAACATAATTAAAGATTTGCAAATTAAAAAAATTTTAATTTAAAAATAAAAATTTTAATATTATGCAATTTTCTTTAATTTTTTTTTTTAAGTAACGTTTTTTATGAAAAACTTGGCGCTCCTTTTTAAAAACAATGCATACATCCCCTTTTTAACGTATGTATTAAATAAAAATTAATATGGCCTTTGGAGGTAAACGGGTTTTCCTTTGTCTTAGATGCCCCTTTTTTTTTACCCACTTTTTCCCAATTTATACCTGACCTAGAAGAAAAAAGACAATATTTGCCATTCTCTTGGTTTCAAATTAAACGGTAGACCCCCCTTTAAATCTATTGGCACATGGGCAATTCTGTCCTAGTGCACAACACTCTTAATTCTCATTTAAATTTGTATGAGGTTTTGGCAACTCTTGAACGTTTAAGTTTAAAGGGGGGCTAATGCATGCCCCTTCACTTTTCATTGGACAGAAAGCAAAATTTAAAAGCCCCTATGGGGGACAAAATAAAACTTATTATAAAACCAAAAACCATGATTTGGAATCAAGACTCGAAACTTTTCCCCCCAGGAATTTCCATAAAAAAACAAGTGGGAGGTACCAAGTATCTGAAAATTTTATAATAAAAAATTTTTTTATCATGCCAAAAAAAAAGTATCTAAGGAGTACATTTAAAAGGAATTAACAATTTTTTCAACTCTGAAACTCTGGGGGAAAAAAAAAAGGTTCAAAAAAAGAAGCAAGATTTATGTTTTTGATAAAAATGTGTGTGTTTGACAAGGAAATGATAGACAACCTGTAGCAATCAAATATAGCAATATATTGCAAAATTGCAAAAGTATTTTGATCAGGAATTTTTTGTTTTGGATGAAAATTCCTTCTCTTCCAAAGATGACGACATGGCGCTTCGCTTTCTCCCCCACCCGCTCTTGGCCTCTGTCGCCTCTTCACTTCCCGGGTTTTGTTTGGGTCACAAGAAAATGCACAGTACAAATTACAATTAATTTCAATTTGTAAATAGGTTTAATTTTAAATTACAAGCTGGTAAAGTTTTAAAATAAAACAATTTATACGTCTTAATTGAAAAAAAATATTTAAACTTTTTGAACCAAAGAAATAAATACATTACCCCGTATTTACACATTGTTTTCTAACTGAAAATTAAAAACATTTAAAAATTATTATGAAAAAATTGCAATTGGAATTATTTTTTTGTATACGAAAAAAAAAAACATCCAAGGGTTTCCTTGTTTATATAAAATTTTGTCTACCCCACCGGGTTTTATATTTAAAACATCGGGCAGAATAAAAATAGTTTTCATCTATTTCACTTTTATTTTTCTCCAAATGAAAAGTACATAAGTGGCAAAATAAAGGGAGTCGAAAAAAAATCATTTCACAGTTCATAATGTGGAAATAAAGGCAGTCGAAAAAAAAAAAACATTTCAGTTTATAAAACAGTGTTTTCTTGCATACCAGACGGGGACTTTGGATTTTTAACAGTGTGGAAAAGGTGTAAGGGGTTTTTAAGATGACTTTGGCTTTAAATGATTTTTTCTCTTTCAGGATAATATTTTTATTTATTCTATAATCACCAAAATAAAAAATTTTGTTTTTCTAAAACTAAAACTAACGTCCACTGACCTTAAAAATCTCTCCTTTCTTTCTACCCGCTTTCATCCTCTCCTTTTTTCAAAGCATTGATTCTAAATTAATAAAATTTTTTGTTAAAAAAAATAAGAAATTGTTTCATTTTATTTTCATCACAAGCTAAGACTAGGGTTTTTCATTTCTTTTCTTAAAGATTGTGAATGCAGCCCCGCCTTTCCTAATCCCAAAATCTTCAGCCTTTTCCCTAAATTCTCTAAAAAACTTGCATTTTACTATTACAAAAAAGGAAGATTACACAAATTGAAAATTTTTTGACAAATTTTTATTTAAAAGTCAAAGTTTTATACAAAATGAACACTTTTATTCAGGACTACATTTTAATTTATTTAATTAGAAAAAAATTTTAAACTCTGAATAAAAAAAGAAATTAACAGCTTTGAAAAAAGAAAAGAAAAAAAACTTTAAATTAAACTTGAAATGGTTTTTTTGTTCTCTACCTGCTTGTATTTTTAAATGGCGCTTTACTTCCATTAGGACGTACCATTTATTTTTTGGAAATTAAAAAAACGAACAGAATGCAGACAGTGCAGATTATGGTCAGGTGCAGGACTTGAACGGGACGCTGAAGTAAATAAAACTTCCCCTCACTGCTTATTATTTTTCTCCTTTTTTTTTAAAAATTTAACAAATTTTTAATATTTTCAGTATAATCATTTTTTTTGACTTTGGTGTATTTCTTTGTTTCTTTTTTTGCAAAAATTTTTAATCTTTCAAATCTTAGTCAGAAGCAACTGTCCCAAAATTCGAAGTAAGCTGACTATTCCTTTAGCATTTTAAAGTCATTTGGGCTTTTGATTTTTACTCGCTGAAGGTTAGTTTCAATATAATATATACACCTGCAATCTTGTTGTAATTAAACGACACAATAAATTTTTGTAATTTTTAAAGAAATCGTGTTTTTTAACAGGGCCCGGTGTCAATTTTCTTTAAAATGTAAATTTAAATTAAAAAAAAATAAAACTTTCTAAAAATTTTTTTACCCGGGACTAAGTTTCAATCTTGGCAGCACTGCATTCCTAGAAATTTAAAGCCAGATTGATTTTGGCCATACAGCTCCAAACTGTGATTTTTTGGTTAAGAAAGCAATCCAATTAAAAAAAAAGGTGTCAATTTTCAGAACCTTTAAAAAATTTGGATGCCTTTTTGGTCACCAGAATGATAAAAAAAATTTATATTTTTAGGCTGCCATAAAATACTCTCATGTAAAAGTATACTGCAGGTTAGAACAATGCTTTTTTTTATATTGATTGAATAATAATTAGATCTTTGATACTATAGATACACTAATAAAAAATGTTAGAGTTACCAGGGATTCAATTCCCCATTAAACATGATATGTTTAACATTATCAAATAATATTCAAACTTACACATTTTCTGTGATTTAAACTTTGTGTTAGTACACACCGTTTCCTGTGTGTTTCCCATATATAAAACCAAAACTTTACCCGTTTGCACACGTTACGGATTTAACTTTCCCTTTTTTTTGGGCCTTCACGGTTTTTTTTTTAGATTGCCTATGTCGCACCCCTAATTTTACGCCACTTATTTCGAGCCATTTTTGTTTTGACCTCGTTCCCTTTTAATTGGGGGTTCCAGGCTAGTTATCGGTGTAATCAGAAAAACATGGGTTTCTTTTACCCTAAAAAAATTGGAAAGTTTAGGATTGAAGATATTTACAAATTTCATTTTCCTATACTGTTTTTAAAGTTTCCTAATGCAAAATTTTCATCCCTTTAAAAATTCCCCCGTGGAACTTAGATTAAAAAAGTTCTGGAAATTTTGTTTTACGTCTGCAGCCGACTTTGGGTATCAATACTCACTGCCATGTGACGTATGTAGTCGCATAATTTATGCATGTTTTGGAAGGTGTACGCTTATACATCAAAGCGACCATTACTACACACTTCATTTTTTTTTTTTCTTGTCAAGTAGGCTGCGAACACTGGGTTCATCTAAAGTTTTGTATAAAAAAAAATGTGCCAGATTCCCCACTGGTCCCCCCCCCCACAACTTTTCCCACCCTTTGTTTTGTGTTAAAATTGTTTCTTTAAATCCTTTTGGTTAAATTTATTTTTCCCTTGCATTGTTTTGTTTTTTTTTAATTTTTTCAGCATCCTTTTCAGTTTTTGGTTTGACAAATTTCTTAAGGATTGCCAAAAAATTTTTAAACCAAACAAAAGCTTCGTAACAATATCATGTAAGAGCGTCGAATAGGTTTTTTAGAAAAAAGTAGGCCCACCCCCCTGTTTTTGTTTTTTTTTGTTTTGGCGTCAGTTTTTGAAAAGATGTTTTTGGTATGATTCAGTGCATAAAAAGGTTTGCCATGCAACATTTTAAAAGATCCGATTGTTACTAAGAAAAAAACGCGGCCATGTTGCTTGTTATGTGCGCGAAAAAATGGTGAGTCTGGGATAGAAAAAAAATTGAAAGCGAACTTTTTTGACTAAGACAAATTTGGGCCCTGTTTTCAAAATAAAAAAATCTTTTTAAACGTTGAAAGGGTTATATTATCAAGGAGTTAAAGCCCTCAAAAAAGAGGGCAACCACGTTTTGTTTTTTTATAAACATTGGGGGGGCGGGGTTTTTAAAAACCCTTTCCGATATCACTTTTTTTTGTTTTGACCCAAAACCCGGTCCTATCAACTGCTGTGTTTTCCCGGGTAAAACTTTCTCCCCCTTTTTTCCCTTCCGTAACCTCCCCCACAACAAAAAACCTCCCCTTCGCTCCACTTCGATTTTTTTGGACCTTATGTGACATTTTGTGATAGACAACAATTTGAGTCCCGGGAAAAGTATACACAACTGTGACTCGCGTGATTTTTGTCTACGACAAAACGCGACATTTTGCGCATCGATCCCCCGACCCTTTATAAAACGGGTAAGACAAAGTCGCGAAATAACGTTGCGACCCAAATTTTTTTCGTTTTCTGCACACTTTGATTTAAAAGGCCCCTGCTGCGCGCTGTCCAACTGGCACTATACTACTAACTACTACTCTACACTACTTTAATTGTTGCCGCTACCGTACTTTACTGCCACTGCTAAGTATTGCAACTTCTTTAATACTAAGTTCTATGCTAGCAGTTTCTTGTGCAGTTTTCTTCTAAAGAATAGCACACTCCCGTGTTCTATAAATGGAAACATACAGCAGGTATCCCAAAATGCAATGCGCAAATTTGGGGAAAAGGGGAGCGTTTTATATATTACGAATCATTTACAATCTGAGTAAACTTCGAAAGGAATTAAAAAGTAACATGCCACCTTTTATGAAATTTGTCGCCCTGTTTAACAGATAAATAAACAGATGAAACAATAACTAATTAAAAAAATATATTGGAACGAATGTAGGAAATATACAAAATACAGACATATTGTTTTAACAAGACATTCAAAACAGGTACTTTTAAAAAGTATGTTGCATGCACATTACCCCATATTCTGCAAAAATACTACTAAAATTTTGTATTCCCATATTTTGCAATTCGACACGGGGAAGAGCATTTGCGGATAAAACATTTAGATTCAAATGCAAATCTTTTTGGTTTTAATAGCGTTCAAAGAACATTATCAACACAATTAAATCATAACTAATGTATTTCATTTTAAACTACTGATTCACATGTCAGCTGTGGTGGGTGTCCGTCAAACATTTCCTATAGTGAAAATGCATATTTATGCATGATTTGTAGAAATAAAAATGGATTTGCTTTAGTTAGCAACATGTTTTATCAATAACATCTTAATATTACTACCAAAATCAAATTCTACATATGTCACACTAAGGGGTCATTTGTTAAAAACACAACATATTATACCACAGAGTTGTTAATTGTTTTCAATGGAAGAACTTAAATATGGGGCCGAAATAATAATGGTATGCCTGTGTACTTTAAATTTATGCCTTGTTGTACATCACATTTCGAAATTTAATAAATTTAAAGTTATGCGATCTAATATAGTTTTACATTCAATGTAAAACGGTTGATAAACCTTTATATAAAATACAAAAAAAAATAATATAATGTTGACATAGATTTCTATTGACGGAAACTAAAAGAACATTTTTTTTTTTTTTCCCAGTTCTGGAAACATTTTTTTTTTATTAAACGCTTTCAATTTGTATTAAAAATTTTTTTCCGAGTGATTATATTTTTTATCCAATATTTTTTTAAAACTGGAAGTCACAATGAACAGAAAAATATAATAACATATCTTTTCATACATAATTAATTGATGAAAATGGGTATGTTATTTCTAACATGGATATAAAAAAAAAAGTTTTAGACTATTTAATTGAAATGAAAAGCGAAGAAAAAACATCTATTTGCGATGTGCAGGCTAGAACTTGAAAAAATTATAACGAAATAATTAAATGCAAATTTCTATGGTTTACTTTGCTTTGTACAGTGAATGCCTGACTGCTTGTCCGCAAATCGAGTCCTGTGCTATTTTTAGATAGCAGACTTTATCGGGGACGTCAAGATCCTTACATACGAGAGAGTGCTATTACTTCATACCGAATTTTGCGGGGAAATTATACACTGGTGTGTTTGTGAACGTATTCTGAATTATTTTCCTGAAAAAAATGTATACACCAAGATACAGCGTCTAGAAAAAGAATCCCTTTTCCCGTGCGGAATGCTTGATTTCTGTGTCAAGTGATGGTATCTAGGGCTAATGGTCAAAGGAAGGACGGCGGACGGACGGACGGACAAAGGGCAAATCTATTGCCCCCTCCCCGAGTGGGGCATAACATGCAGCAATTAGGCCTTAGATACATGAGTTATCACTAAATTTGACCAAATTACGGGGGTCGTTTTTTTATGGAGTCAATTTCTTCGTGAGGTTCATTACATCACGTGGGGAGTCATAGTACCATGATCTGGAGGTCATAATACTATGATCGGGGGGTCACTTTTTCTATAGAATAATGACCGGGGGTCATTATTCTATGGGGGTCGAAATACTTCATTACATCGGAGCAAAAGTTTGAAAGTGCCCGTTGTGTTGTCTTGGCCCGTGCAATAGCGACAAAACGAAACTATCAACGTCCACCAACAAAACTTTGACACAACAGAAAAAAGAACGAAACATTTTCTTCCATGTCTGCGCTCGTGCCAGCGACAAAAACTTGGTTTGGTTTCTGCGCCAAAACAAAAAAAAATGTTACGTTCTAGGCGTTGGCGCGAGCTCCACATTAAAACATAAATTTTGCTCTGTTGGGTTAAGTGTCCCATTCCGCTACACTGCCTGCAAATTTATTGTTTTACTTAAAGATTACATTTACAGTGTCTTCTATTGTTTATTCAGACCAAATAGCTTGATAACAAAATATTTAAAACATTAGCTCTTGTTGATATGAAGGTTTGTTTGTTAGATTCTTCTTGTAGAAAATAGTTCCCTTAAATATTGATAAAAACCATTTTATAAAACACGACTCCGTAAAAAAATCGCTGGCCATAGTTATATTTTGATGATATTGACCGACCTATGATTAAACACAAAAGCTAGGCTAAAAATATGAAAAAATATTTCTTATGTCATGAAATTACATTATTGAATGCCTTTCCGGTCTATAAGTCAGAACTGTTTTTACATGTACAGTATGTATATTCCGGTAGAATATTTATAATTTCCTTTCAAGTGTAGTTCCGTAACAGTGAAAATTTTGAACTCTATAATCACACCGATAGAAACAGTAAAAGTTTCAAATATATGCCTGTTATATTTAAATAAACCACTGGAAAACATGAAATAAATCATTGTAATTAAACATTCGGAAGCTCCAGTGGTTGAATTACAAGGCATCTAAACGATGAGTATGGAAGCCGTGGAGGGCCAATTTTGAGTTTTGACTTACGAGTGTTTTTTACTTTTGAGTTATGACTTTCGACTTTTGACCTATGACTTTTGACTTAAGACTTTTGGCTTAGGCTAAGCATTAAACACAGCGTTTTAGATGCTAAAGGGCAACTACGTTGATTTTCGGGATGTAATCCAATTTTAAAAACTTTTTTTTCAAACACATACGCTGTGAATTAAAATGATTTCCATGGTTCTTGCTCAAATACTCAATATCGCGCATATTTAAGGGTTTGTGAGGGAGGAGAGAAGTGGGAAGGAATTTGTGTAAACGTAATTTTGACTTGAATGACAAGGTTGGGAACAAAATCTAAAACATGTATAAAGTGTGTACATTTTATTTCAGGTTTTCCACGATCATTACCCCAAGCTAAAGCTTTAAATTCCCAGTGGATTGGCTTTAGATATCCGCCAAACCCCATTCTCCTCCGCCCCTGGTTAAATATAGCCAATACTTTTATCATTTTACCATGTCGGGTTTACGATCATAAAACGCATTTTGTAACATTTTAGCGTGTTTTTTTAAAAAAAAATGTATTTTACCATAAATGCTCTCAATTTTTGAAAACAAATTTGAAACAATGCACAGACACTAGGGCAAAAATAGCTAGTAAAACTTTTAAATGAACCCCTACCAATGGCCAGCTGAATGAATCACTGGTATCAATCGTCTGTCTGTTATCATTCTGTCAAATGAAAACCGGTCATTTGTTTATCCACAAGAAATCAATAAATAATATAAATATCAATCTAAATTCTAGGGAACACTTCTTCGAATTGACCCCAGCTTTGAATTTGCGCATATGGTTGCCGGATATTTAAAATTGATTCCCGTTTCGACTACATGTGTACTTATACCGGTTTATCGCTTCAGCACGTGTTACACGAGGTTTGTTTACATAAAAAAGTGATGATTGGTTTAACACAGTCGTACGAGAATCAATTTTTGGTATCGGTTTTGACACGCGCTACACAAAGCGAGGGTCCAGCGCAAGAAAGTGTTCCAATTGTTCGTGGATGTTTCAAATTTGTTGATATTGACAGCATTGATTGGTAAAAAAATTTTTAAAAAAAATACACGCTGAAATTTTTATTGTCCGTAAGTATTGACCTGGCACTCATTGAATATTCCGTATATTTCCGTAAATTAATTTTCGGTTTTTCCGAAATAAATAGCGATATAACTAATCATATATCGTTCTTAATTGAAAATACTGTCACATGTGCAAGTGGGCCTTTGCGGAAGAGCGTTTACTTGCCAATATCAGATGTGTGTTCGGTCGTCGTTGACCATATTTTTTTTTTCCCCCAAATTTTTTTATGCAGACTTACTACTCATTTCATCAAATGTATCGTGATATTTAGGGTTTTTAATTATTAAGAGTAATCTATTTTCCCGTTGTAAAAAGTGGAAAAAATTTTTTTAAAAGTTTTTAGATAAAAGACAAATTACCTGTCACCAGCGTTCCAGAAAATAAATGCTACAAGAGAAAACAATTAAAATTCATGAAATATGATATATAAAATAATGTAAACGATAACATTACAATACATTAAATTGAAAAAAAGAAGAAGATTTATTCAGTAAGTGATTACTCGTGGTAACTTTCAGTAAGTGATTTCGAACCCGTGGTAACATGCGTGGAAGTCAGACACCTTACCTCTACGCCACCATGTCATCGATTAACTTTACATGTTACTTTAGTAATATAGATACTTTCAGGATACTAATATTGCGAAGATTAACGAAAACCCCCGAAAATATTGGCGAACATTAATGTGTGCCAGGTCAATACTACGGACAATACAAAATTGCGTTTAATGATCGTCACCTATGCTCAATACATGTTAAAATTGCTAAAAATATTGGCTAAATTTACCGGAAGCGGAGGTGAATGGGGTTATGTGGGTGTCCGACCCCAAGTGTCAATGATCTGGAATACTTTGGACTTAATAATTGTACCTTTTTTGTACATGCAGAAATTAATATCATAGAAAACATTTTATTTCAGACTAAAATTACTAGCTGAAAAATATGAAGATGGTGTTTTGTGTCTGCTTCATAATACTGCTCGTATTATCAGCTACTGACCCCAGGTACCTACCATCAACATTAAACCGACAAAATTTATGTTCATTGTAGAGTACTTTACGAAAGGCTTTAAGATCTGTGCGTCAAAAGGGACACGTCATGGAAATAATGACAGCGGTGGATCCAGTTGGTGTTGAAATGCAGAAAGCACTCGTCTCCTCCAGTGCGTCAACTGTGCCAAAGGACCAATTTTATATGGCAAAATAGACGTTATGACTAACTAAACCATATGGATTTGTATTCATGGTGGCGGTGGGTGGGTTTAGTAGAAAAATAATATGGTTAGAGATTTTGGACTTAAAAATGACCCACACTTGTTTGCAATATACTTTTAGATGATTGAAGGAGCATAAAAAGTCCTCGATACCAAGTTCTGATGGTGGCACCGAAAACTCCATTGCTTTACTTTTGCAGCAATACGTCCGATATGATGCTGCTGATCCTTTTTGCGTTGTATTTGGAAAAAGCATATCTAACCAGCCATTGTGAATGGTGGGGTACATTATGACAAAAATGGAGTCCATGGTGGATTAACCTTTTCAAATAAAATGGGGAAAGACTTACACGATACAGGGACATTAAATGAACTGGACGTAATTCAATGTGAGAACTTAAAATTGTTTTATGGATTTCATACAAACCGAGTTAGACCGGTTTGCACGTAATGGAACGTTCTGGATTAGGGGAAAAAACAGTTCTCAGGTTATTAGTGGAAAACCTGATACACTGTTCTTTATACCAGATCTGTTTGAAATTAACGAATCGGCACTGCAAAGACTTGAGTGACGTAAAAAGTTTGCAAAGTTTGTATTCATAAACCAAATAGGCACTGTGAGGAATTCAAAGAATTAGCACATCTTTGAGCCAGACCTACAGATGCCATTGGGGCATGATATCCTACGACTAAACGTATACTCAGTTGAACAAATTTTTTTCGAGAAAATTTATTAAACATAAATAGACCAAAAACTGGGCTTTGTACTAATGTATACTTCATGTCGTACTTTGGTAATAAACTAATGAAAAGGGTTTAAAACAGATAATTTTTTAAAAATGGCAACGGAAATCAGAAAAAGTGTTCTAATCTTTAAAAGTATTTTAAACAAGTATACGAAGTATAAATAGTTGGAAAGGTCTTGAAATTTTTATCATTTTACTGCTTATATAGTTATTTTAAGGCAGTGGTAAATTAATATTGAGCAAAAAACTATTTGCAAATATCAGTTGACGGGTCTTCCTTTATAACTTGCAAGTCCATCTATTCCATATTTAAAAAAAACTTTTACAAAATATTGCATAAAGATAGCTTTAGGGAATCATTACACAGTTATTTGATAAAATGATACATTCAATTTTAAAACATTTTTTGTTACTAGTAGAGTACTTTTCAAGATTTCTGTATCAATTGCCTCTGCATTTTGTTACATTGCAGATGCAAAAAAATGTAATAAGATTTCCCCCAGCTATTTAATTGCTACAAATAGCAAAATAATTTACATTATAGGGTATTATGAAATTTCAAGGCCCGTTCAAAAAACTGGTTGACCAACATTTTTCGTTCATAGTTTAGGTATATTCTCAATAACACCATGTAAAAGGGCTTTTCAAGACTTACAGAAAATGTATACCCCTATACACTTTATCTTTAAAAAATATAAACTTTTTGTAAGTTTTCATTCTCGGGTAAAAAAAACTTATCGTTTGCTACCTTAAGGACATCAGTAGGCATTTTGTTTGGTATGAAATCAAACAAAGTCAGAGAAGTCATAACTATTTTAACAACCAAACCCATGAGTAGATCACAGCTGAAAATACAACGCTTCAACCTATACAAAATATTATGACATAGAGTTTGAAGTCAAACTGTACGTCCATATATGGTAGTTTTATTAAGTTTGGTTTTCTAAAATGCTTACAGAGAATTCCCTCGATGATAGTCGTTTTTATATTCTTGGTGGTTATTTAAGTGTTAATGCCGATTCTTGTACAAGAATGAAAATTACGCAACTTAACGAGTTTTGCCAATGCACAATTAAAAGCACAGATGGCTCTCGGATTTTGGCCGCATGCACCTGAAGTTTTATTGCCGAGGTTAAATGATGTGCATCTTTGCCTACAGCCACGTGGGTAAACGCAATACCTAGTCTCACTGAAGTCATTTTCCAAACTTTCCGCTGATTGGGGGCCGCGGGGGTCATGTTCAAACGAGCTTTTAAGCTCAACTGTAACGAGGACAAGGTCAGTGTTTGTGATCTCCTTTCGTCCGCCGTCCGTTTGAGCATCCGTCTGTCCGTGTGTGCGTCAAAATTTCCTTGTTACCACTCTAGTAGTAACATTTTTGATCTATCTCATCACAATAAATATTTTGGTGATAACTAGGTCAAGTTCGAAACTGGGTCAAGTTGGGTCAAACATAGTTTACAAGTTTCAATTAATGATAAAACCTTGTTACCACGCTAATGTAATATTTTTGGTCGTATCTTCATCAAGCTTGGTCACAATGTTTATCTTGATATATCTATGTCACTTTGAAATTGGGTTATGTTTGATTAAAAACTAGGTCAAAAGGTGAAATTTTGGGACAAAAACCTGTTTCTTCGCAAGATGTCACATTTTGGTTGGATGTTCATTAACTTGGTCACAATGATTATCTTAAGAATATCTATGTCAATATGGAAAATAATTTTTTTAGGTCAAAAACTAGGGCAGGAGGTCAAAACATATAAATCCTTGTTACCACTTACGAAGTCGTAAATTTTGGGCTTGTCTTCATCAGACTTGGTCAAAATTTTTATCTTGGTGTGGTCAAGTTCGAACCCCGGTCACCCTGAACTCAAAAACTAGATCACTAGGTCGTTTTGTGAAAAAAAGCTTATGAACACTCCAGCGGTTGTAATTGTGGTTCGATGATCTTCATCAAACTTGGTCAGAACAATTTAAATCAATAATATCTAGACCAAATTAGAAAAATGGATCACGTGACATCTAAAAGTAGGTCACTAAGTCAAATTATTGCTTTTTACTTGTGAATACTCTAGAATTAATAATATGATTTATTACTAGGTGCGGGCAAGCGACTCAGGACAATGTTTTTTGCCTGTTTCTTATATATATGCAGCTTTTTAAAAGATTGGAACAACTTAATAATGACTTTGATTGTTTAAATAACCCGCTATAGAAACATTCATAACGCAAGGCCAAAGTTGGCTCATCCTTGTTAACCTAAATTACTGGTATTTTTTTTTTAAACTTTGAGATAACTTCATAAAATTTTCAGGATATATTCACAAGATGTCGATCTATTAAACAAATACATTTTTTTTTGAAACTCCAGAAAATACTCTAAGATCCCCTTTCCCTTGAGTTGGCACATGTGTAACTTTTATCAAAAACATCAATAAGCTGCTTTTTTTTAACCAACACCAATCGACGACACATAAAAAGCTGCAATTTAAACTTCATTTTGGTTAATTAAAATATATAACTTTTTCAAGAACATCATTTGCGTTTTATAACAGTAACCTGGGCTGAAAAGCTGCAATTAGCTTTAATTTGGTTAGCTAAAATTATAACTTTTACAAGAAACATCAAATATACGTGTTTTATAACCCCACAACAAACGGGCATCTAAATACAAAGCTGTATTGATCTTATTTTAAATAAATATGTAAATTTCAATCATCACGAAACTTAGAAAATCAGAAATAAGTTGCGTTTCATAACTAGTTGTGCACATATTCATCATTAGTGATCAACCATAAATCCTGAAACAGGTGTGTGTAAAGGGTCACTTCCTATG
Source organism: Mercenaria mercenaria (assembly GCF_021730395.1). NCBI lineage: Eukaryota > Metazoa > Mollusca > Bivalvia > Venerida > Veneridae > Mercenaria > Mercenaria mercenaria. The sequence goes on from NC_069372.1 coordinate 58,895,623, forward strand.
CCAAAATGTCAAAACATTACTATGTCAAATAAAATTGAAAGACCAAATTCACTACAGTTTGGACATATTCTAAAAGTTTAATATTGCTAGTCTCTCGGAACGATATTTGTCGGAAAGAGAAAAGTCGGATTGCTCGGTTTAAATTCTTTAAGCTTTGAAAAGAAACCCCCTAGTCTTCTAAGCTTTCTCTGAAATTCGACAGATATTTGTTCAGATGCTTTTGCAGATTGTTTGTAGTTCAAACCTTCCCAAAAACTTCCTTCGTTCTACAGGTTGATCTTTACTTTCAAGACTTTTAAGTGCGTCTGACTGTTTCTTAGTTTTTCATCGACCATAGATGTATTTTTCCAAAGTACTTCCGGTTTTATTTTCGTCATTTGATTCCTTCCAGATCACTTCGTCGGAAAGAAGATCCACCACAGTAGCAGATAAACTCCTACATCGTAGCTTTTGAGGCTGACAAAAGCACTTCTGGTGCTTTTTATACGGGGGTGCAGGTTGTGTGGGAACATCCACCTGCAGCTGTATAATTATGACAAATAAAACATGGGAACCGTTGTGCTACCCACCTATCATAAAAGTGCTTCTGACCCCTTTCTGTCTACTTTTTATCCCTTTTAAAAGGCGGGTATACTAACAACACCTCCCAAACTTTTTGCCGCAAAAATTAAATGCTCTTCTTCTTAGGGATGACTTGTAATTCCGTAATTGTGTGGACATTTGTCCCTTACAGACCAACACGCGGGACATAAATTTTTTTGGGGACATAAACCCCTGTCCCCGTAATTACGGTCGCTTATTTTTAAATATTAGCATGTCAAATGTATTTTTTTCAACTTTAAATTTGTCCCCATAGTGAAGTGATATTCTCATTTCTCTCTCATATTGAACCATGGTCAGCTTATCGGCAGATAAACAGATATGACGTCACATTTGGGAATCTCCATCACATAAAAGCTTGATGTAAAATGTCCCCACATTAACGGGAGTGAAGAGAGATTTCGATCCCCGTAACCTGAACGCTTTATGTCCCTACAAAATGACGTCTAAAATCTAAAATGATTGAAATACATGGTGTACCCGAAACCGGGACCATATCGAATGTGAAGAGTGAAGGCAACAGTTTTTTTTTGTTGGGTTTAACGTAACCACAACTTTAAAAATAGGTCTATGGCAAATTTCGTTATACATGGTGAAAGAAGACCTCAGTTGTCCCTTCAGGCATAATTTCATCACGAGCGGGGACCTAGGGAGAAAACATAGTCTTCCGTACGCCCGCTGATGGATGCACGTGAAGAATTCCTTCACCCAATTGAGCGCGGACTCACATCAGTGATGGCAAGGGATTTGAAGTCAGCGACCTTAACCACTCTGTTATGGGGCAACCGAATGCAACAACTACCCTTTTTTTGACTACCTGGGTCTGCCACTGAAATATTATATAACTTACTAAACACCAATACTGGGTCTGACCACTGAAATATTATATAACTTACTAAACGACAATATTGGGTCTGAACACTGAAATATTATATAACTTACTAAACGACAATACTGGGTCTGACCACTGAACTATTATATAACTTATAAAACACCAATACTGGGTCTGACCACTGAAATATTATATAACTTATAAAACACCAATACTGGGTCTGAAATATAATATAACTTACTTAACACCAATACAGGGTCTGATCAATGAAATATTGTTTAACTTATTAAACAGCAATATTGGGTCTGACCACTGAAATATTATATAACTTACTAAACGACAATACTGGGTCTGACCACTGAAATATAATATATAACTTATAAAACACCAATACTGGGTCTGACCACTGAAATATTATATAACTTATAAAACAACAATAATGTGTGTGTGTGTGCTCGGGTTTAACGTCTTTTTCAACAATTTTTCAGTCATATAAACGACGGTGTCTACTTGTAGCAGTGAGCACAATGCCCAATTTTATAGTGCTGCCTCACTGGAATATCACGCCGTAGACACGTGGCATGATACCCCACCCAGTCACATTATACTGACACCGGGCTGACCAGTCCTAGCACTATCCCCTTAATGCTGAGCGCCAAGCGAGGAAGCTGCTAGTACCAGTTTTTACGTCTTTGGTATGACGCGACCGGGATCGAACCCACGACCTCCCGCACTCCAAGCGAACGCTCTATCAATAGGCTACCGAGGAGGAACAACAATAATGGGCCTGACCACAGAAATATTATATAACTGATAAAACAACAATTCTGGACCTGACCACTGAAATATTATATAACTTACTAAACACTTATACTGGGTCTGACCACTGAAATATTATATAACTTACTAAACAACAATACTGGGTCTGACCACTGAAATATTATATAACTTATAAAACACCAATACTGGGTCTGACCACTGAAATATTATATAACATACTAAACAACAATACTGGGTCTGACCACTGAAATATTATATAACTTATAAAACACCAATACTGGGTCTGACCACTGAAATATTATATAACTTACTAAACAACAATACTGGGTCTGACCACTGAAATATTATATAAGTTACTAAAAAACAATAATGGGTGTGACCACTGAAATATTATATAACTTACTAAACAACAATAATGGGTGTGACCACTGAAAATATTATATAACTTACTAAACAACAATACTGTGTGAGACCACTGAAATATTATATAACTTACTAAACATCAATACTGGGTGTGACCACTGAAATATTATATAACTTACTAAACAACAATACTGAGTCTGACAACTGAAATATTATATAAAACACCAATACTGGGTCTGACCACTGAAGTATTATATAACTCACTAAACAACAATATTGGGTCTGACCACTGAAATATTATATAACTTACTAAACAACAACTGAAATATTATATAACTTATAAAACAACAATACTGGGTCTGAACAATGAAATATTATATAACATATAAAACACCAATACAGGGTCTGACCACTGAAATATTATATAACTTACTAAATAACAATACTGGGTCTGACAACTGAAATATTATATAACTTACTAAACAACAATACTGGGTCTGACCACTGAAATATTATATAACTTATAAAACACCAATACTGGGTCTGACCACTGAAATATTATATAACTTACCAAACAACAATACTGGGTCTGACCACTGAAATATAATATAACTTACTAAACAACAACTGAAATATTATATAACTTATAAAACAACAATACTGGGTCTGAACAAAGAAATATTATATAACTTATTAAACACCAATACTGGGTCTAACCAATGAAATATTATATAACTTACTAAACAACAATACTGGGTCTGACCACTGAAATATTATATAACTTACTAAACACCAATACCAGGTCTGACCAATGAAATATTATTTAACTTACTAAACACCCAAAACTGGGTCTAACCACTGAAATATTATATAACTTATAAACCGGGTTTTAAAAATAGGAGGGCACAAGTTCATATCATGTTATGATCATGCAAGGTTTCATGAATGTATATCAAATATTTTGAGCTAGGAGTGTCCACAAGGTGAAAATGTGCATTTTTGACTTTTCAGGGGTCATAACTCTAAAAACAGGGGGCGGAGCCAGACGAACAAGAAGCTGCGCTCAATAAACGTCCGATGGCATCCTTGTCGATACAAAGCAACCTTAGGCTAACACGAGGTCAAGTTCAAGGTTAAGGTCAAGGTCAAACTCAGGTCAGGTGATGTCTGAAGATAAGGAATGGTCACAGGTTACATCTGCATTAGTATCAAGTCATTCTAGTAAGGGGTATTGATGCTAGATTAAACGGTCCCATTTGGTTAACCTCGTACGGACGGACGGACGAACGAACGAACTAACGGACAGATAGGACAATCACTATATGCCCCCGCATCAGTAGATGCTGGGAGCATAAAAATAGGAGGTGCGCAAGTTCATATCATGATAAAGACTCAATGTTTCATCAATTTATATCAAATACTATTTTAACTATGCGCGTCACGAACTTCGGACTGACGGACGGACGGACGCTCGGATGGGCAAGACCAAATCTATATGCGCCCACCACGCATGGCGGCACAAAAAGGCATGCTTAAAAACAGAAACAAATACTAATTCTAGTGTTGCTTTCAGAAATTCTAGACAAAGAAAATAGGAAAATATGCTTACCGTTTGTGCTCCAGATCTAACAACACCTTTGTCCATGATCTGTATGTTGTGCTGGATCTTTGTCACTAAAACACAACTTAAAATGCAAGAAAAACAAGCAAATTCAATGAATTGGTATTCCCCGCCGAAAGGGTTTGTGGTGAGGAATGGCAAAAAATATATCGGGCAAGAAATTCAGGATGTTAACAAGAGCCATGTCAGACATGGGTAATCCCCCCACCGGGCATATCATAATTGAAGGATGTGGTCCGCATCAGGGGTTTTAAGATGTGGAAGAAAGAATAAGTCAGTAGTGAGGTGGTTTACTGCTAAATTTTATTAATTTTCATGAAGAGTATAGCTATGATGTTTTTCTATATGGCTACTGTAAAAAGAAGGAATGGAAAGCTAACAGGGAACAAGAGTGCCAGAATGTCACAATATATGCCCGTCAAAGCAAATTTCTTTACTCTAGCAGCTGTATTTGCAAATGGAATGTTAATTTTGTGGTTGTTTAGTAATCATTGTAAGTCTTTGTTTTTTAAAGTCCACAAAAAACTCCTTACTAGTAGAGATACCTTATATATATAAAATTAATAAAATACACCTAAAACTGGAGAGTAACATCTATGCTGTACCACAGAAAAGTGGTCTTGTTTTTTCCTAGGGTCAATTATAAAAATGTTACAATATAAGTTATTTATAGTAACAACTAAGGGAAGTTAATCTTTAAAAAAAAAAAAAAAATTGCAAGTCCACAAAAATCTTTATCAGGAAGAGACTGGTCAAAATACACCTCAAAATTGGATTTAGCATGTTTGTTGTACTACAGAAAAGTGGTATCGATTTTTCCCAACGACTAGTAATGAAAAAGTTACAATAAAAGCTATTTAAAGTAACAACAAAGGGAAGTAATTCTAAAGAAGGGAACTGCGCATGACACTTCGTCTCATGATGGTGTATAATTGTGCCAAGTTACATCAAAATCCCTCTATGCATGAAGAAGAAATGCTTCGGACAAAGTCATTCTTGTATCTGACCTTTGGCCTCTAAGTGTGACCTTGACCTTAGGCCTAGTGACCTGGATCGTGCGCATGACACTCTGTCTCATGGTGGTGAACATTTGTGCCAAGTTATATCAAAATCCCTCAATGCATGAAGAAGAAATGCTCCGGACAAGGTTTTGATTTTGTATCCTTTGACCTCTAAGTGTGACCTTGACCTTAGACCTAGGGATCTGGTTCTTGCTTATGACACTCCGCCTCGTGGTGGTAAACATTTGTGCCAAGATATATCAAAATCCCTCCATGGATGAAGAAGATATGCTCCGGACAAATTTTTTTAAGAAAATATGATAAAGGGGAATAACTCAAAAAATAGGCAAGGTAGAGTTATTGTTCTTACACATTGCACTTCCTCCCAATGTGTTCTATCAGTGTATGAAGTTTGAAGAAAATCCCTCCAGTACTTTTGGGGTTATGCTCCGGACAAAATGTTTTAAGAAAATATGATAAAGGGGAATAACTAAAAAAATAGGCAAGGTAGAGTTATTGTTCTTGCACACTGCACTTCCTCCCAATGTGTTCTATCAGTGTATGAAGTTTGAAGAAAATCCCTCCAGTACTTTTGGAGTTTTGCTCCGGACAAAATTTTTAAGAAAATAAGATAAAGGGGATAACTCAAAAAATAGGCAAGGTAGAGTTATTGTTCTTGCACACTGCACTTCCTCCCAATGTGTTCTATCAGTGTATGAAGTTTGAAGAAAATCCCTCAAGTACTTTTGGAGTTATGGTCCGGACAAAGATCGTTGCGGACGCACGAACGGACGGACGGACGGACGGAGAGCATTTCTAATATCCCCTTCACCTTTGGTCGGGGGATAAATAATAATTTCATTAGTCAAAATCAATTTACATAATAAATGTATGATACTTTGATCCTAACTAAAGAATTTATTTTAAATGGGATGTTACTGTAATAAGCTTAGCTTTTAAAATTAAATGCAGTTAATTGAAATGCGAGGTGGTATGGTACAACTTGCATGTTGATAAATATTCATGGAAGGTTTGAAAAAAAAATCTAAAGTAAGGCATGAAAAAACAAGAGCTGTTCGTAAGACAGCGCGCTCCACCATTTGGGGATTTGATAGTAAAATGAATATTTGTCTGAATAAGAGACCTCTTCTACAAAAGGAAGATACACCAAGGGGCATAATTCCATCAAATACACAAAATAGAGTCATTAGGATTGTTACAACATATGCAGATGATGATGATAAAGATATATTTTGAGTTTCAAGTCATTATCTTATGTAGTACCAAAGATATGTCCAGAAATCGAAGTTTGTTAAAAGAATTTAAGTATAAAAGGGGCATAATTTGGTTAAAAATACAAATGCATTTAAGTTACATCAAGAAATCAAAAATTAAAAAAAATATATATGTACAAATGGGGCATAATTCTATCAAAAATACAATCAGAGTTATGGGGTATGTAACCACACATGCAGATGATGATTATAAACAAATATTTTTAATTTCAAGTCATTATCTTTTAGAGTACCAAAGATTTGTCTATTAAAGCTTTTGAAAAAACAAAATAACATGAAAATAATTCCAAGTATAACTTCTTTGTGACCTTGACCTTGGGTATAATGGACCCAGCCCCAGCATATACTATGTTCGTATGCCGGATAATGTTTATGAGAACTTACAGTAAGATATAAGCAAAAGTAACAAAGATATGACAGAAAAACAAAGGTTGCCGAAAGACTAACCAAAAAGGGTCACGCCGACGCCGACTCCGACTCCGGGGTGAGTAGCATAGCCCCCCTATTCTCCGAATAGTGTGGAGCTAAAATGTTTTAGGGGTGTGTAGGGAGAAGGGGTGTTGGGACGGGGAGGGGATGTGACCAAGGCAAGTGGGTGACCAGATGTGGGTGAACAACTTCACACGTTAATAATAAATGTTCAGGGAAAAGAAATGAAAGAAATTTAATGAAATTCTGCCAAATAGTAGGTTTGTTATGTACAAATATGTAGATTTTTAGATAATTAAAGGGCAATAACTCCAAATAAAGCCATATGAAATTGTGTATGCACAACTACATTATAGTGCTCTAAATTTTGTTTAAGTTTCACAGATCTAGGTCAAATATATCAAAAGTTATGATGCAGAAATTGCAAGTACACTATACAGTTAGCACTAGCAACTTCTAAGGGCCATAACTCTGGTGTTACTTGGGCAATCTGACTGAAACTTGATGGGCCCAATAATCTCATAGTGGTGAACATGTATATGACGTTTGTAAAAAATCTAAAATAAGGAATTTTTTTTTTGGGGGGGGGGGGGGGGGGGGGGGGGGTGTGATCAAGGTAAGGGGTGACCAGAAATTCTACCAAATGGTAAGTTTGTTATGTACAAATATGTGGATTTTTACTATTAAAGGGCAATAACTCTTAGTTTACAAAAGAAATCTGAACGAAATCGTGTGTACACAACCACATTATGATCTAAAGTCTGTTTAAATTTCAATATAAAGTCTGACTGACACTTGGCGGGCCGCAAAAACTCATAGTGGTGAACATGTATATGGAGTTTATATAAATATTCCCAACTATTTCCTAGATATGGCTCCGGACGGACGAAAAGACAAAATCAATGAAGGCAATCCATAAAACAATATTACAGAATCAGTCATTCATTTATAGCACCTATATCAGAATGTAGATGTACGTTTCCATAGTAACACTGTTGAATGTATAACATACAGAAAAACATGTGTAAGAACTGAAGCAAATATAAAACAAGAGCTGTCCGTAAGACAGCCAAGCTCGACTATTCGAAATATTGTCACAGAAGCAGGAAATTATTACCCAAAATGTTAAATATCAAAAGAGTTTTAAGTTCGAAAGGGGACATAATTTGACCAAAATGCATATCAGAGTTATGGGACTTGATGCTATCAACTAGTTTTATAACCCCGAAGAAACATGTTAAGTTTCAATTCAATATCTGCATTAGTTTTGAAATAGTAACTTGCATGTAAACTTTAACCAGAATTTTCTAAGTCCAAAAGGGGGCATAATCTGCTCAAAATACATGTTAAGAGTTATGGAACTTGACCCAGTGAGGTTTGTAATTGACCTTGGAAAAGAATAAATAAGTTTCAAAGCTATATGCATTTTGGTAATAGCTGTATGTACTTGCACGCAAAACTTTAACCAGAATTTTCTAAGTACAAAAGGGGGCTTAATTTGCCCAAAATACAAGTCAGAGTTATGGGACTTGATTCTATCAACTAGTTTTATAACCCCAAAGACACATGTGAAGTTTCAATTTAATATCTGCATTAGTTTTGGAGATAGTAACTTGCATGTAAAACTTTAACCAGGGTTTTCTAAGTCCAAAAGGGGGCATAATTTGGCCAAAATACATGTAAGAGTTATGGGACTTGACCTAGTGAGGTAGGTAATTGATCTAGAAAAAGAAAAAAATAAGTTTCCAATCTATATGCCTTTTAGTAATAGCTGTATGTACTTGCACGCAAAACTTTAACCAGAATTTTCTAAGTCCAAAAGGGGGCATAATTTGGCCAAAATGAAGGTCAGAGTTATGGGACTTGGTGCTATCGGCTAGTTTTATAACCCCAAAGACACATGTGAAGTTTCAATTCAATATCTGCATTAGTTTTGGAGATAGTAACTTGCATGTAAAACTTTAACCAGGATTTTCTAAGTCCAAAAGGGGGCATAATTTGGCCAAAATACATGTCAGAGTTATGGGACTTGACCCAGTGAGGTAGGTAATTGATCTAGAAAAAGAAAAAATAAGTTTCCAATCTATATGCCTTTTAGTAATAGCTGTATGTACTTGCACGCAAAACTTTAACCAGAATTTTCTAAGTCCAAAAGGGGGCATAATTTGGTCAAAATGAAGGTCAGAGTTATGGGGCTTGGTGCTATCAACTAGTTTTATAACCCCAAAGACACATGTGAAGTTTCAATTCAATATCTGCATTAGTTTTGGAGATAGTAACTTGCATGTAAAACTTTAACCAGAATTTTCTAAGTCCAAAAGGGGACATAATTTGCTCAAAATACATGTTAGAGATATGGAACTTGACCCAGTGAGGTTGGTAATTGACCTAGAAAAAGAATAAATAAGTTTCAAAGCTATATGCCTTTAAATGATAGCTGTATGTACTTGCATGCAAAAACTTAACCAAAGTGTGACGCCGACGCCGACGCCAGGGTGAGTAGAATAGCTAGACTATTCTTCGAATAGTCGAGCTAATAAATCAGTTTTGCCTTAAAAATCCAGATAAAAAGTGGTAAAATACATACATTTAATATTCCATACTTGAAAAACACATCCACCCGTGATCTGTTTCTTTGATCTTGAACTTTTTTGTCACTTGAACACAACCTACATAGCAAGAAAACAGAAAACATAATGTTGCTCTGCTTAAATCTCTTCTTTTTTTATTATGAGTTTAATGCCATTTTTCAACAGTATTTCAGTTAACCTAACCAGTGTTCCTGGATTATGATCAGTGCAAACCTGTTCTTCGCAAATAACTGCCAACTTGCCTACATGAATCAATTGTGGAGGACGAATGATTTTAGACACAATGTCTTTCAACAAAATTTGAAATCGTCACGGAGAACATACGCCCCCGTTACGATCCGGCGATCCGTAAACCTACGCTCTCCCTATCGAGCTAAGCGCGCCGGCTGATCTCATTTTGTATTTAAAGCCCTGCTACGCTGCTATTCAAATTCCTTTGTGTGTATGCAACCCATGATTACAATAGGAAACAGTTAACCGCCACGTGCCACAGTTTAGCACGCATAACCACAGGTATTTCATATAGAATTTTATATAAAATAGACTCTATTTTGACAGGCACCACTGTTCATAGTCAGGATTTTCATACTTTTTAGTGACAATTCAAGGTTAAAAGGTAGGACGGGAGCAGGGCTTTAAAACTATTCTAAAGTATTAACTTCCATGGCAACGCCTCGACAACCAACTTTTTTGTTGATTTTTTTTGTATAATAGAAAAATTGTCCTACCCATGATTTTCTAAGTCCAAAAGGGTCATAATTCTTGCAAAAAGCAAGGCAGAGTTATGTTTATTAATGAACAGGGTCAGCTTATGATGGTGAACAACTGTTACAAATTTCAAAGCAATAGCTTTGGTGGTTTAGGAGAAAAGTTGACCTAAACATAAAACTTAACCAAGAAATCTGATATTGCCGACGCCGATCAAGTGATGATAACTCATCATTTTTTCCCCAAATATTAGATGAGCTAAAAATCAAATATTGGTCAAATATTAATTTAGTTGAACGTCGGTCATTCATTTTATATCATTATCTAGATTTTCGTTTACCTTACTAATGCTACGTTTACAACTTCCGTCCCTTGTTGCCTGCGCGACGAGTAACTATTATAGGCATACCATGATGAAAATTGCAAATTAAGCATCTTGCTCATCTCTTTGATGCATATCTCGTTCCTCTTTGGAATCTCTGAAAAGAATGTGAGGATGATCCATGACTCCTGTTAATACTCCAATCGTGCTCAAACGTGTCAATCTTGGTCAAATAGTGGCCATAAATCGTAGGAGAGCATAACAAAACTTGATAACGTGAGGGATCTAAACAGAACGTGACAAAGCGTGATACCATATTGTGGTAATCGTAAGAGAACTTGAGAGAACGTGATGAAATCGTGGCAGATCTCAATCAGAATCGTGATGGTTTCTTAATAAAACGCTGCAGGTAGTAACAAAGTGTAGAAATAAAAAAAAGTCGTGGCAGATCTCAATCAGAATCGTGATGGTTTCGTAATAAAACGCTGCAGGTAGTAACAAAGCGTAGAAATAAAACAAAATCGTGGTAGATCTCAATCAGAATCGTGATGGTTTCGTAATAAAACGCTGCTGGTAGTAACAAAGCGTAGAAATAAAAAAATCGTGGCAGATCTCAATCAGAATCGTGATGGTTTCGTAATAAAACGCTGCAGGTAGTAACAAAGCGTAGAAATAAAAAAATCGTGCAATAAATCGCGGAGCTCCGAGCTTTTCTTTAAATCGTGGGCAGCGTGGACATCGTGGCTAAGTGTAAACGCAGTATAAGGATACGAAATACAGAAAGGGGTGTGTTAAAACAGAAACAAATATTTATCGTAGTGTTGCCTTTAGAAATTTCAAACACAGAAAGTAAGACAACATACGCACCTTTTTACCCTACAGTAGAAATCTGAAACCACGTGGACCCATCTATGATCTTATATACACCACTTTATCTCTGCCACAAAGACACAACCTAAAAAAGAAATAAGACTTTGTTAAACATAAATGTCTCACTTGCAATTAAAATTATCAAAGTTATTTTAAAAACACTTGTTTTCATTGAACAACACTTATACAAAAGGCTTGGCAATCGTAGAAAAACTCACGACCAAACTTACAAAAAAAGATTCTAGACTGACTGTTTTTCACTTCTAGATAAGAAAACCCTCGAATTTGACCAAATATTTTTGATATTTGTCAAAAGACGCGTAAAAGTTTCATTCAGTAAGTAATATAAGGAAGTTTCAAATAAACATTTTTCTTCGAATTTTGTACAATACATTTTGATGATAGATAGGGGTTGGGGCTGGGCAGGAAGCTATACCATGCGCCCCCAAAAACACTTTTTTCCATGGGTGGCGAGGTGTTTGCGCGATCAACAATGTTCCCATTAAAATATATTTGCACAAAACATAATTTGGCTATTTCCATAGTTAAAGTTCATTTCAGAAAATAAGAACATGTATACGCGGAAATTCCATCATATCTACGTCAGTTTGAGCATAATCATGGTTTCTCTCCCGATGCTTTTCACTCCGAGTTAATCAATTAGAACTATGAAAATTCTGATGTATTATTCTTTTTTATCAATCTGCAGAACTGAGAAAGCAGTTGCATAAGCTATTTCTCTATAAATAGTTTCCATTGTTTACACTACAGTCGAATTTGCACGATTTTTATCACAGGAAAAACATGTGGTAAACACAAAATGAATAAGTAATATATGTATCGGAAGAAAAGAGAAGAAACAGAAAGAAAATAGAGAAAAAAAAATAGAGGAAGAAAAAATGTACATACCTTTTTAAACGTGTCACTTTAATTATATCCGCGCGGGCGCCAACAATAACAATATGTAGTCATAAAAATCACATGCTATGTGAACTTAACATAGCTATTGCCTCGGGAAAAACGTGTTGATTGATTTATAAAGGATGAGTGAATTGTGTAAGACTGTGTCAAACATGTTTTGTACGAGTTCATCAGGCTTACCGGTCGTTGCAGCACCGCACCGCTGTGCTGTGTTACAATTTATGCCTTCCTCATTTACCAAGTTGATTTCTTTTCAAACAAGATTTTCCAACTCCGGATGACACCTCATGCCCATATCCGACAGGCCGTAGCTGAGGTTTCGAAAAATTAAAGAAAATGATTTTTTCTTGGAGCGCATCGGCACACATGCGCTTACACACATCATCTCCGCCACTTCTTCAACGTTGTTGATTTATATGCATTTAGTAAACATGGGACGTAACCTTTTCAGACTGATGTCTGTGAAAAAAAAAATATGTGCACTCTCGGTTACGAAGACTTAAAGAAGTTTAAAAAAGCGTACTTGCGACTTTTCGTAGCATACATGTAAGAGATTCTTTTAAGCAACCCCGAGACATTCCCATTTCTTCCCTCTTTCTCCTTTCTATTCTACGTTTAAAACTTGTTCTATCATTCAAAATTCACTTCAATTATTTCGCTAATAATACAGGAAAAAAACTAAGACAAAATGAACTTACTTATCTGATATCTCCATGTCCACCATCATGAGGCATGCACGTGGAACAAATACGCGACTCATAAGTCAAAAATAATAAGTCATAAGTCAAAAGTCAAAAGTCGAAAGTCATAACTCAAAAGTTAAAAAAAAAACATAAGTCGAAACTCAAAAGTTGCCCTCCTAGGCTTCCATACATGAGTGTTACGATGGTAAAAAGGTCCTTTATGCGTACAGCTCTGCGAATCATCAGGCTCCATTTCTGTACTAGTACTATAATGTAACTTCAAATTATTACACAAGTATCAACAATATATCATAAAATGATTATACCATTTGTATTTTATTATGATATTAGTTGTACACTTCATACATTTATACATGTTAGATAGACAATAACGACGAATTATTGCGAATGCACAAGTACACGACTATCATTTTCAGACACAGATTTTATAGATGATTACATACATGATATGAAAAACAAAGAAGATACAACCATAAAAGTGTAAAGATAAACGGGTCATGCTACTATTGTTTAGTCAAGTTAACGAAATACTGTAGCGATGAAAATACTTTAAAAAAAATCTGTTTAACGACTATACAGCAACTTGTGATGATTAACAGCAATTTACTGTCCATCAATGAAACCGATGTCCACAGACAGGGCTTAATTACCCCTCCACGTTGTCTATGTAATCGAAGTTCACAGACAGGAATTCATTGTCCCTACTTGTTGTCCGTTGAACTGATGGGCACAGACAGGACTTAATTGTCCCTCCACGTTGACCATGTAATCCACGTTCACAGTTGACTTCAGGGCTTTATTTTCCCATCATATTGTCCACTGTTTCGATGTTCATACACAGGGCTTCATTGTCTCTCCACGATGTCCGTGAAACCAAACGGATGTTCACAGACAGGGCTATAATTTGCTTCCATGTTGTCTGTGTAATCAATGTTCTCAGACAGGATTTATTTTCCCTCTATGTTGTCCGTGCAACCAATGTTCGCAGACAGTGCTTTATTGTCTCTCCATGATGTCCGTGAAACCGATGCTCACAGACAAGGCATTATTGTCTAGCATGTTGTCCGTGGAACTGATGTTCACAGCCAGAGATTTATTGTCTATCCTTTTTCTTCGCGAAACCGATTTGCACAGACTGCGCCTTATTTTCTCTCCATGTTGTCCGTGGAACAGATGTTCACAGACAAGTCTTTATAGTTCCTGCATGTTATCACTGGAACCGATGTTCACAGACAAGTTTAAATCGTCCCTCCATGTTATCCTTTGAACCGAAGCTCACAGACAGGACTATGTAAAGTGTGCATGTACATTTGTACATTGTGCGATAAAAACTGCTTTTAGAAATATATCAAGTATAGGAATTCATTCTGCAAGAACTTCTGACATACATGTACAGTACAAGTAGATAGATTTCTCAGTTTGGTTTTCAAAAAAGCGGTTGTGTTGAGTACAATATGAAAATTATTACATGACTGCTATAAATAGCCAAAGTTGTACTATATGACCTGTATTAAGTTCAATACCATATTTTGTTTGGCTAAATTCAAAATTAACCTTTAGCATGCTAGATAAATTGTCGTCTGCTGGAAATGTCGTCTGCTAAAATTGTAAAATTCATTCAATTTGCTCCAATGGATTGGAAGAAATATTGTCAGAGTAGCAAACAGCTTGGAACCTGATCAGACGCCGATTTAATCGGCGTCTGATCTGGTTCCAAGCTGTTTGCAAAGGCTGTTAAATTCACCTGCAGCAGGCTAAGGGTTAAAAAGATAACTTTGTAAAAGCGATTTCTGAAGTCATGCAATAAACACTTTTTCAATGACTTTGGCCGTCAGTAGTAAAAACTACTAGTATTGGCCCGAGGTCCGAAGTTAGTCGCATTTTGACGCATTTTACTGCTAACTAAGACATAGTTTCATGTATGTTCAAAAGAACTGTTTAAATTGACGGTGATACTAAAGTTTAGGTATCTTGAAGGTAGTGAAGATTTTCGAAAGTGACTATCCTAATAGATATTGTCCTTGTTATGATATAAAGAAATGAAAACACTTATTATAGTTAGCACGGGATCGGCAAAAAATTAGCTATAGTAGAAAGCTCATAAGATTTTCAAAAATTAGAAACTGATAATATTATCAGAGTCAGTATTAAACTGTTTATAATGTTATCTTTAGTTTTCTGTTTATATTTTATCTACATATATGTATGACAGAAAGAAATGCAGAAAAAAGTGAAAATCATTTCACAAAATTGTAATTTTGCATGATACAAAATGTTTGCAGTTTTATAAAAACACATTATTTCGCACTCAACACAATCATTTCATCACAAAAACATCCAACATAGACCTCATGTTGATCCCGATTATAGCACGTGGACTTTGGATACGATAGATCATCTATCATTGTGTGACATTGCTTTAAATCACCCGAGATACGATATATGATGTCATTTTTACTACCGCAGCACACCAGCAAGGATCCATCGTCTAGCATCACCATTCCCCGTGGGAATGTAAATTCTTTGTTTTTTGTATTCAGCAGATATATCACCTTGTAATGTTATACTGACGACACTGTGGCTAAGAAAGTCGCTGATGAAGATATGTCTCACATCCTTACTTAGCAGTAAGTAGCTTGGTTTGTCAAGTCTCTTCTTATCCAGTAAAATTTTGTTCTGAACGTTACCTTGTGTATCTGTAATAAATACACATTTTGCACGATAGCAAACTATATAGAGATGATCTTGATGATAAGCTATACCTCTACAATGTGCTTTAACTGGAAACTTATGGACAATTGTCGGTTTACCAGATGTTGTCATTATAAGGATCTCTTTTTTCTCTGGCAATGTCACAGCAATGTGGTCCTGAGGCATAACTGCAATGTCCCATGGTTTTGAAGAAAGTATTGTCTCTTCTATTACAACTTTATTTTTTATGTCAACAACTTTCAGTTTCTCGTTACTATAGTCAGCCGCCACAAGTTTGTCAGAGGACAGGAGAAAACATGCCGAGATTAAGCACGTAGGCTGATCTGATTGTGTGTTTATATTTATGTTTTCTTTTTTGGTTAATTTTTCAATTGTTGTTACAAGAGAAGAGAGTGCGAGCTTTCCAAGGGCATTTTGTCTTGAAAGCATGTCTTCCAGATCTTGGTTTTGCTCAAATATGTATTGCATGTTTGTCTTTTTTAAACTTCTGTCTGCCTCCTTTATTTCGTCTGACTTAAGTTTGGATTTCAGTTGTTTCATTGTAATGTAAAGTTGTCCATTCTGCTGTGAGGCTTTGTACTCTTGTAGGCTCGACTGTAGTTGTTTGATATCTGAAAAAAATGTTTGTACATGTTTCAAGCACATTCTTTACTGTTTGTTTATCTGTGGATTTCTTTTTGTCAGCATCTGTCTGAATTTGCTTTTGTAATTGGTCTAAGCGATCATTTATCTCTTTGCGAAACGTTGTAATTTCTTTGAGTAATCTGTCATGGAATGAATCTAATTCATTTTCTCTACATGAGGCCAGCTTTATAACATCCTCGACTTCATTCACCTTCTGGTCTAGCTCCCTCAGTACTTCTCTGAACTCTGAACTGCCCCCAATACCTGCACATTTATCAGGTATGTAGTCAATGTCACATCCAGACAAAATCCATGAGCTTCTATTTGCTGACCAATCGCAAAACATGGTTCACATCTATGGTCATAGTCCTCTGCTGAAACTTTGGATATGAATCTTGAAAATCGGAAAGCTTTCTGACCCGAAACTTCCATAGTTAAGACCTCAAACTTTGAAACTTGAGTTTGAATTCCAGAACTCTTTGTTTATTTAGCTATTACAAATATGCTATTGAAATGAAATCTAAAGGTAAACATTTTATGCCCGACTATTACTTCCTTTTTGAGATAAAGGTCTATAGTTAGATTGAACTTTGTTGTAGTCAAGGGAAAATAATGCTACGAGTCTCTACGTAATTCAATAGTGAAGATTTATCTCCTCTCTAGCTGTTTTGTAGAATACTTGCAACTTGCAAGTTAAATTGCGATATTTTCCGTTTTAAGTGATCATGCCATCATATTTACGAGTACATAAGCAATTAAATCTTAAGTATTTTATTCCTTAACTGTAATTAGAAGATTAAGCAACTCAATAAGTATTTGAGGAAGCATTGATTTATATGTATACAGTTAAACATACAGATATACTCTCTACAGCGTTAGTTACATATAAATATTAGTTTACAAGCTACCGTTCTAGATATGTATGTATGCTCAATTTCAGGACGAAATTCTTCACGACGTGTCCACAGACACGGATTACAAGAATTTGACTGAAGAGTGAATTATATTCCTTTGTGTTCAAGGTAGTTGCAGAACTTGTGTTTCAAACTAGAGACAAAAGAAATGACTGGATACCTTACAGACATTCGGGGGCGACAGTGCCAGGTATTTGCAGAACTTGTGTTTCAAACTAGAGACAAAAGAAAAGACTGGATACCTTACACATAATGATGCCTTAAACACTGTATATGGGTGCTTTCATTAGTATGTGCGGTATTTTTAACTTTGTGTGCGATCGTTTCAACTGTTTGTGTGGTGCTTTCAACTTTATATGCGTCGCCTTCATCTGTATATCTGTACATTTAACTACGTACACTGTACATTGACATCTTTAAATGCCTGTCCCTCAAAACATCATTAAATAAGCCAAAACACATGCTCCTCAATACCTCACGAAAGTACGTGTATCACTAATGCTCCGCTCACATTACATTGTTTATAATAGGTCTTTTGTTGTTATATTTCGCTAGATAAATGGGCGCTTTATGTAATACATTCTTTTTATGTTTGTATTTGCTATGTGACTGTATACGCTATGCATTATTCTCCGTCCACGAAGTGGCGGGAAATTACTTACATGACAATGTCACTTGGCTGTCATGTATGCCATGATTCTCGAGTTGTTTGATATTCTGTATGCATCATGTAATCCTTGTGGCTTTTATTTTAGGCGGTAAAAAAATGAAAATTAAAAAAAAGTTCAAAAAATTGGAAAGTGTTTCTGTTATCAGTGTGTTGATGAACATTTGGAAAAGAAGAAAATTGAGTTCTTCACCACAATATCTCTGAAGCACACAAAACACCTCTTAAAGCTGAGTATATCTATGAATAAAGCAGGGCGGGTATTTGACCTCACTCAACATTGGTTTTGTTTTTGTCCACTGGACTCCGTCTGAAGGTAATAACCACACCTTTCCCTTGGATTTGCTTCTGACCATTCATACCATAAAATGATTTCGAACCTTGCATTTGTTGTCTGGTGGATTTTCACGCTTCCTTTGAATTGCTATCTACAGTTGTTTCATCCCAATTAATGCACATGGTTTCTAGATTGTTTATCTCCGTTTCAAGATAATCCCGACATTTGTCTACTAATATTTGGACAGCATATTTCTTGGCTGTGTACATGAACGCCATTACTGTGTCAGGGGTTATGTCAACCTCTTCTGTATATAGAAACCTGCAAATTTATACGTACAGAATATATCTGTATCATTATCAAGAAATCCTACTGCAGTTGAACTATTAAACAAGAAGGACAGCACAAACAAATAAATGAACACAATTGGGCACTGCGTTGGAACGGTCAGTGATAAAATACCATTGGGGAGTTCAAGCCATTTAACCCTTAGCCTGCTGGCGGCAAGTGATTCTGCCTATGCGACCAGTGCAGACCAAGATCAGCCTGACATCCGTGCAGTCTGAATCATGGTCTGCACTGTTCGCTATTCATCAGTAAATTTTCAGTGAAAACCCCCTTTGAATAATAAGTGGTACTGCCCAAATTGAAAGATGGACCATCCATTATAGAAATATAGCAGGTTAAGGGTTTAATGATTGAAACCAACCTTACTCGTAATCCTACCATATGCTATAAAATAAGACACTAAATCTTATTCCCGCCACGTAAATCACTTAAACACGTAACGGTAACAGACTAGACGGGGCGATATTAAAAAGTGTAAGAAATGCTCGTGTAAATATATAGATATTTAAAACGAAACTAGAACCATATGCATATCTACTCAATGCTTTTGTGGAAAGACGAGCAACAAGAGGAAAGTCATATTTCATATCAGATCATCACAGTGAACAAGCGTGTGAAGTTTCAGTCCATTCCCATTAGTGGGATTAGATTGCATACAAAAACTTAACTAAAATGTTAAGTCGGAAAAGGGGCATAATTTTATAAAAGAGAGAAAATTGAGTTATTGAACTTGTGCATTGTAAGTCAGTTCTTCACAGTGAATAAGTGTGTGAAGTTTCAATCCATTCACACTGGCGGTTACTGAGATACAAGCTAACATACAAAAGCTTAACTAAACCGGCACGCCGATGCCGACGACCTAGCTATTCTTTGAATAGTTGACTAAAAATTGCCCCTTATACTTATATAATGGTTATATTCGAGGGAACGTAAGAGGCACAGCCGGCAAACAACTACGAAATAATACAAGGCATGCGAGTCCACAATGCCGTGCCGTAGTTCATCGTGCCAAGCAACAACCATTATGTTTACATATTTGGGGTTTTGTAGTGCTAAAAAATATTTTGGCTAGTCATAAAGTATTTATCAAACGTTACAGATTTTGAAGCCCAATATTACGTGTGTTTTTTTACTAATTCAGTTTTACATATATACCGGATGTATGTGTATTTTATATGTCTTGTTTGTAGTCACACTGACATACCGTAAGACCTCAGCTTCTTCAGAGTAAAAAATGGTCGCCGAAGTAATTCTGATGTGGATCATCAGTCACGGTAGTCCTGCCTCGGGTCACGTTAGTCCTTCCTCGGGTCGCGTTAGTCCTGCCTCGGGTCACGTTAGTCCTGCCTCGGGTCGCGTTAGTCCTGCCTCGGACTCAGTCCTGCCTCGGGTCGCGTTAGTCCTGCCTCGGGTCACGTTAGTTCTGCCTCGGACTCAGTCCTGCCTCGGGTCGCGTTAGTCCTGCCTCGGGTCGCGTTAGTCCTGCCTCGGGTCACGTTAGTTCTGCCTCGGACTCAGTCCTGCCTCGGGTCGCGTTAGTCCTGCCTCGGACTCAGTCCTGCCTCGGGTCGCGTTAGTCCTGCCTCGGGTCACGTTAGTCCTGCCTCGGACTCAGTCCTGCCTCGGGTCGCGTTAGTCCTGCCTCGGGTCACGTTAGTATCCCATTAAAACGTTGGATATATACTAAGCAAACTTTAAACCTCTATGTTCTGGCGATATCTGTCATTATAAAACGTTTTCAACAAAATGAATGAATGCAATGATCATTTCAGGCATTTTACGGTCCCTACATATAGGTAATAGGTAGTTTTATTGACCTAATGTACTTAATTTTTGTTGTATGGTGGATTATACGCGACGTCAAGTTAAATAAAGCTTACCTTACCTTATACCTTTACCCAGTTTTGCAGTATGGAGTGCCACACAGTAAAGGCTATAACTTAATTCATTAGAAGGACAATAAGTGATCTCATTATCTCCAACCTATTAATAGTTTCAATCTGGTCGATCACATCATGGAGGTAATATTACCTCCATGATCACATATGAGCATAACTCTATAATAATTTCCATTCAGTTTCTAATACTGTCTTTGAATTTTACTGCAGGAACAAAAAGCCCATGATAGTTCTAAATACCTAGTGTATTTACACCCCACCCCACTACCTCCCCTAACCAAGACACACAGACAAGACAAAATCAACATATGGGGAGACATTGATGAAATATATCTTCTGCAATGAGATGGTGGTAACGGCTGTTTTTACATATCTATCTAACATACTGTCTAGACTCCCCTCGAGGGTTATAACAAGAGGACCATGATGGTCCTGAATCGCTCACCTGTCCCCACGTGACCCAGTTTTGAACTAAGTATGACGTCGTTTTCTCTATTATTTGATATAGTGACCTAGTTTTTTGAGCTCATGTGACCCAGTTTTTAACTTGACCTAGATATCATCAAGATAAAAATTCTGACCGATTTTCATGAAGATCCATTGAAAAACATGGCCTCTAGAGCGGTCAGAAGGTTTTCCTGTTATTTCACCTAATGACCTACTTTTTACAAGCACGTGACCCAGTTTTGAACTTGATCTAGATATCATCAAGATGAACATTCTCACCAATTTTCATGAAGTTCCATTGAAAAATATGGCCTCTAGGGAGTTCACAAGGTTTTTCTATTATTTCATCTAATGGCCTACTTTTTAAAAGCACCTGACCCAGTTTTGAACTTGACTTAGATATCATCAAGATGAACATTCTCACCAATTTTCATGAAGATCTCATGAAAAATATGGCCTCTAGAGAGGTCACAAGGCTTTTCTATTATTTGACCTAATGACCTAGTTTTTGACCGCACGTGACCCAGTTTCGACCTTTACTTAGATATCATCAAGATGAACATTCAGACCAATTTTCTTGAAGATCCATTGAAAAATATGGCCTCTAAGAGGTCAAAAGGTTTTAACTATTTTTAGATCTGTTGACCTAGTTTTTTGACCGCAGTTGACCCAGTTTCGAACTTGACCTAGATATCACCAAGATGAACATTCAGACCAATTTTCATACAGATCCCATGAAAAATATGGCCTCTAGAGAGTCACAAGGTTTTTTTATTATCTGACCTACTGACCTAGTTTTTGATGGCAACACAGCCCATTTCAAAATTAACCTAGATATCATCAAGTTGAACATTCTGACCAATTTTCATGAAGATCCATTCAAAAGTATGGCCTCTAGAGAGGTCACAAGGTTTTTTCTATTTTTAGACCTACTGACCTAGTTTTTTGACTGCAGTTGACCTAGTTTCAAACACGACCTAGATATTATCAAGATGGACATTCAACCAACTTTCATACAGATCCCTTAAAAAATATGGCCTCTGGAGAGGTCACAAGGTTATTTATTATTTGACCTACTGACTTAGTTTTTGATGGCACGTGATCCAGTTTCGAACTTGATCTAGATACATCAAGATAAACATTCTGACTAATTTTCATGAAGATCCATTGAAAAGTATGGCCTCTAGAGAGGTCACAAGTTTTTTCTATTTTTTAGACCTACTGACCTAGTTTTTGACCTCAGTTGACCCAGTTTCAAACTTGACCTAGATATCATCAAGATGAACATTCTGACCAACTTTCATAAAGATCCCATGAAAAATGTGACCTCTAGCGTGGTGACAAGCAAAAGTTTACGCACTGACGGATGCAGGGACGACGGTCGCTACGCGATCACAAAGCTCATACTGTCACTTTGTGACATGTGAGCTAAAAACAAGAGGGCCATTATGGCCCTATACATTGCTCACCAGAGTTGATCTGGCCTAATGACCTAATTTTTGACCCCGCATGACCAAGAGTTGAATTTGACCTAAAGATCATCAAGACAAACATTCTAACTAAATTTCGTAAAGATTTGGTTACAACTCTGGCCTCTAGAGTGTTCACAAGCTTTTCCTTTGATTTGACCGGTGACCTAGTTTTTGACCCCATATGACCCAGACTCGAACTTGACCTATAGATTAAAACAAACAAACATTCTGACTAATTCCTATGAGTTTCAAACTTTAATTATGGTCTCTAAGAGTGTTGAAAAGAATTTCCTTTGATCTGGCCTAGTGACCTAGTTTTTGACCCCACATGACCCAGATTCATACTTGACCTAGAAATGATGAAGACAAACATTCTCACCCAGTTTCATAAAGACTGAGTCACAAATGTGGCCTCTAAAGTGTTCACAAGCTTTTCCTATGATTTGACCAGTGACTTTGTTTTTGACCCCACATGACCATGTTTCGAACTTGACCTAGAGATCATCAGACAAACATTCTGACAATGTTCATAAAGATTGGGTCAAAAGTGTGGTCTCTAGAGTGTTCACAAGCTTTCCATTGATCTGACCTACTGACCTAGTTCTTGACCCCACATGACCCAGTTTCGAACTTGACCTAGAGATCATCAAGACAACATTCTGACCATGTTTCCATAAAGATAGGTCAAAAATGTGGTCTCTGGAGTGTTCATAAGCTTTTCCATTGATCTGACCTACTGACCTAGTTTTTTGACCCCACATGACCCAGTTTCGAACTTGACCTAGAGATCGTCAAGACAAACATTCTGACCAAGTTTCATAAAGATTGG
Organism: Mercenaria mercenaria; assembly: GCF_021730395.1. Lineage (NCBI taxonomy): Eukaryota > Metazoa > Mollusca > Bivalvia > Venerida > Veneridae > Mercenaria > Mercenaria mercenaria. Next base: position 58,918,848 of record NC_069372.1, read on the forward strand.
GTAAAAAATGTGGTCTCTAGAGTTTCACGAGGCAAATGTTGACGGACGACGCACGTCGACAGATGCCGGACAATGACCAGTCACAATAGCTCACCTTGAGCACTTTGTGCTCTGGTGAGCTAAAAACAAGAGCATTCCAGACCAAGACTTTGATATGACTTCAGTGGTTCAAAAGTAAAAAAAAAAAACATTAATGAGCCGCACCATGAGAAAACCAACATAGTGCATTTGTGACCAGCATGGATCCAGACCAGCCTGCGCATGAGTGCAGTCTGGTCTGGATCCATACTGTTCGCTTTCAAAGCCTATTGCATTTAGAGAAACCGTTAGAGAACAGCATGGATACTGACCAGACCTGCGCGGATGTGCAGCTGGTCTGGATCAATGCTGGTCGCAAATGTCTGGATCCAATACTGTTCGCTTTCAAAGCCTATTGCAATTAGAGAAACCGTTAGAGGACAGCATGGATACTGACCAGACTGCACGGATGCGCAGGCTGGTCTGGATCCATGCTGGTCGCAAATGCATTATGCTGGTTTCTCATGGTGCGGCTCATTTCTTCTAGAAATCGAGAGCAATGATAAGAGGGTAGAGGCTGCTTAAACGTTCATGTTCTGGCTGCACGACTGCAAAGATTGGGAGGTAATTCTACATCATCACTGCACTTGGAAAAAATAAAAACTTGTATTAGTTTGCACTTAATATGTGGGTTAACCTACAGACAATTCTGGGCATGTAACATGTGATTTTATCACATTTATCTTTGATGAAAGAACAAGAAACCTAAAATTTGCATTTCATTTTTAATAATACTTAACAATCCAAAAGACTACAGTAACATAGGAACAGTTTCTACAGGCAAACTATCTTAAACACTTTATTTCCACTGGCACTGTATGTACATGTAGTTTCTTTTTCTCATTTATTATTTATTTGGGTTTTTAACCGGCACACCAACACAGTTTAGGCAAACAGGACTACAAATTTTGGTTTCACATCTCGTTTACATCGAAATAAAACATTCTTTTTCTCATGAATCTAAATCAATTCTACAATACCTGAGTTTCTGTGCCGATATGAATTACTGCTAAATCCTCATTTTTAACATCCAATTTTATTGCATGACTTAATGAATACTTATTCTACATGCTGAGTACAGTACCTTTATAGGACAAGAGGACCATGATGGTCCTGAATCGCTCACCTCTTCCCACATGACGCAGTTTTGAGTATGACGTCGTTTTTTCTATTATCTGACATAGTGACCTAGTTTTTGAGCTCATGTGACCCAGTTTTGAACTTGATCTAGATATTATCAAGATAAAAATGCTGACCAATTTTCATGAAGATCCACTGAAAAATATGGTCTCTAGAGAGGTCACAAGGTTTTTCTATTATTTGACATATTGACCTAGTTTTCGAAGGTACGTGACCCTGTTTTGAAATTTACCTAGATATCATCAAGGTGAACATTCTCACTAATTTTCATGAAGATCTCATGAAAAATATGGCCTCTAGAGAGGTCACAATGTCTTTCTATTTTTATACCTACTGGTCTAGTTTTTGATTGCATGTGACCCAGTTTCTAAACTGACCTAGATATCATCAAGGTGAACATTCAGATCAATTTTTATGAAGATCCCTTGAAAAATATGGCCTCTAGAGAGGTCAAAAGATTTTTCTAATTTTAGACCTACTGACCTAGTTTTTGACCACAGTTGAACCAATTTCAAACTTGACCTAGATATCATCAAGATGAACATTCAGACCAATATCATACAGATCCCATGAAAAGTATCGCCTCTAGAGAGGTCACAAGGTTTTTTTTTATTATTAGACCTACTGACCTAGTTTTTTCAGGCATGTGACCCAGTTTCAAATTTGACCTTGATATCATCAAGGTGAACATTCTGACCAATTTTCATGAAGATCCATTCAAGGGTATGGCCTCTAGAGAGGTCGCAAGGTTTTTCTATTTCAAGACCTACTGACCTAGTTTTTGATCGCAGTTGACCCAGTTTCAAATCTGAACTATATATCATCAAGATCAACATTCAGACCGAATTTCATACAGATCACATGAAAAATATGGCCTCTAGAGAGGACACAACGTTTTTTCATTATTTGACCTACTGACCTACTTTTTGATGGCATGTGACCCACTTTCAAACATGACCTAGATATCATCAAGATGAACATTCTGACCAATTTTTATGGAAATCCATTCACAAGTATGGCCTCTAAAGAGGTCACAAGGTTTTTCTATTTTTAGACCTACTGACCTAGTTTTTGACCGCACATGACCCTGTTTCGAAGTTGACCTAGATATCATCAAGATGAACACTCAGACCAACTTTCCTACAGATCCCATGAAAAATATGGTCTCTAGAGAGGTCACAAGGTTTTTCTATTATTTGACCTACTGACCTAGTTTTTGAAGGCATGTGACCCACTTTCGAATATGACCTAGATATCATCAAGGTGAACATTCTGACCAATTTTCATGAAGATCTCATGAAATATATGGCCTCTAGAGAGGTCACAAGGTTTTTCTATTTTTAGACCTACTGACCTAGTTTTTGACCGCATGTGACCCAGTTTCAAATTTGGTCTAGATATAATCAACATGAACATTCAGACCAACTTTCATACAGATCCCATGAAAAATATGACCTTTAGAGAGGTCACAAGGTTTTTCTAATATCTGACCTACTGACTTAGTTTTTGACCCCACGTGACCCAGTTTCAAACTTGACCTAGATATCATCAAGGTGAACGTTCTGACCAATTTTCATGAAGATCTTGTGAAATATATGGCCTCTAGAAAGGTCACAAGGTTTTTCTATTTTTAGACCTACTGACCTAGGTTTTGACGGCACGTGACCCAGTTTCAAACTTGACCTAGATATTATCAAGATGAACATTCTCACCAATTTTCATACAGATCCCATGAAAAACATGGCCTTTAGAGAGGTCACAAGGCTTTTCTATTATTTGACCTAATGACCTAGTTTTTGACCGCACGTGACCCAGTTTCGACCTTTACTTAGATATCATCAAGATGAACATTCAGACTAATTTTCTTGAAGATCCATTGAAAAATATGGCCTCTAGAGAGGTCAAAAGGTTTTACTATTTTTAGATCTGCTGACCTAGTTTTTGACCGCAGTTGACCCAGTTTCGAACTTGACCTAGATATCACCAAGATGAACATTCAGACCAATTTTCATACAGATCCCATGAAAAATATGGCCTCTAGAGAGGTCACAAGGTTTTTTTATTATCTGACCTACTGACCTAGTTTTTGATGGCACACAACCCAGTTTCAAAATTAACCTAGATATCATCAAGTTGAACATTCTGACCAATTTTCATGAAGATCCATTCAAAAGTATGGCCTCTAGAGAGGTCACAAGGTTTTTCTATTTTTAGACCTACTGACCTAGTTTTTGACTGCAGTTGACCTAGTTTCAAACACGACCTAGATATTATCAAGATGGACATTCAGACCAACTTTCATACAGATCCCTTAAAAAATATGGCCTCTGGAGAGGTCACAAGGTTATTTATTATTTGACCTACTGACTTAGTTTTTGATGGCACGTGATCCAGTTTCGAACTTGATCTAGATATCATCAAGATAAACATTCTGACTAATTTTCATGAAGATCCATTGAAAAGTATGGCCTCTAGAGAGGTCACAAGGTTTTTCTATTTTTAGACCTACTGACCTAGTTTTTGACCTCAGTTGACCCAGTTTCGAACTTGACCTAGATATCATCAAGATGAACATTCTGACCAACTTTCATAAAGATCCCATGAAAAATGTGACCTCTAGCGTGGTGACAAGCAAAAGTTTACGCACTGACGGATGCAGGGACGACGGTCGCTACGCGATCACAAAAGCTCATACTGTCACTTTGTGACATGTGAGCTAAAAACAAGAGGGCCATTATGGCCCTATACATTGCTCACCAGAGTTGATCTGGCCTAATGACCTAATTTTTGACCCCGCATGACCAAGAGTTGAATTTGACCTAAAGATCATCAAGACAAACATTCTAACTAAATTTCGTAAAGATTTGGTTACAACTCTGGCCTCTAGAGTGTTCACAAGCTTTTCCTTTGATTTGACCGGTGACCTAGTTTTTGACCCCATATGACCCAGATTCGAACTTGACCTATAGGTTATCAAAACAAACATTCTGACTAATTCCTATGAGTTTCAAACTTTAATTATGGTCTCTAAGAGTGTTGAAAAGAATTTCCTTTGATCTGGCCTAGTGACCTAGTTTTTGACCCCACATGACCCAGATTCATACTTGACCTAGAAATGATGAAGACAAACATTCTCACCCAGTTTCATAAAGACTGAGTCACAAATGTGGCCTCTAAAGTGTTCACAAGCTTTTCCTATGATTTGACCAGGTGACTTTGTTTTTGACCCCACATGACCATGTTTCGAACTTGACCTAGAGATCATCAAGACAAACATTCTGACAATGTTCATAAAGATTGGGTCAAAAGTGTGGTCTCTAGAGTGTTCACAAGCTTTTCCATTGATCTGACCTACTGACCTAGTTCTTGACCCCACATGACCCAGTTTCGAACTTGACCTAGAGATCATCAAGACAAACATTCTGACCATGTTTCATAAAGATTAGGTCAAAAATGTGGTCTCTGGAGTGTTCATAAGCTTTTCCATTGATCTGACCTACTGACCTAGTTTTTGACCCCACATGACCCAGTTTCGAACTTGACCTAGAGATCGTCAAGACAAACATTCTGACCAAGTTTCATAAAGATTGGGTAAAAAATGTGGTCTCTAGAGTGTTCACGAGGCAAATGTTGACGGACGACGCACGTCGACAGATGCCGGACAATGACCAGTCACAATAGCTCACCTTGAGCACTTTGTGCTCTGGTGAGCTAAAAACAAGAGCATTCCAGACCAAGACTTTGATATGACTTCAGTGGTTCAAAAGTAAAAAAAAAAAAACATTAATGAGCCGCACCATGAGAAAACCAACATAGTGCATTTGTGACCAGCATGGATCCAGACCAGCCTGCGCATGAGTGCAGTCTGGTCTGGATCCATACTGTTCGCTTTCAAAGCCTATTGCATTTAGAGAAACCGTTAGAGAACAGCATGGATACTGACCAGACTGCGCGGATGTGCAGGCTGGTCTGGATCAATGCTGGTCGCAAATGGTCTGGATCCATACTGTTCGCTTTCAAAGCCTATTGCAATTAGAGAAACCGTTAGAGGACAGCATGGATACTGACCAGACTGCACGGATGCGCAGGCTGGTCTGGATCCATGCTGGTCGCAAATGCATTATGCTGGTTTTCTCATGGTGCGGCTCATTTCTTCTAGAAATCGAGAGCAATGATAAGAGGGTAGAGGCTGCTTAAACGTTCATGTTCTGGCTGCACGACTGCAAAGATTGGGAGGTAATTCTACATCATCACTGCACTTGGAAAAAATAAAAACTTGTATTAGTTTGCACTTAATATGTGGGTTAACCTACAGACAATTCTGGGCATGTAACATGTGATTTTATCACATTTATCTTTGATGAAAGAACAAAGAAACCTAAAATTTGCATTTCATTTTTAATAATACTTAACAATCCAAAAGACTACAGTAACATAGGAACAGTTTCTACAGGCAAACTATCTTAAACACTTTATTTCCACTGGCACTGTATGTACATGTAGTTTCTTTTTCTCATTTATTTATTTATTTGGGTTTTACGGCACACCAACACAGTTTAGGCAAACAGGACTACAAATTTTGGTTTCACATCTCGTTTACATCGAAATAAAAACATTCTTTTTCTCATGAATCTAAATCAATTCTACAATACCTGAGTTTCTGTGCCGATATGAATTACTGCTAAATTCCTCATTTTTAACATCCAATTTTATTGCATGACTTAATGAATACTTATTCTACATGCTGAGTACAGTACCTTTATAGGACAAGAGGACCATGATGGTCCTGAATCGCTCACCTCTTCCCACATGACGCAGTTTTGAGTATGACGTCGTTTTTTCTATTATCTGACATAGTGACCTAGTTTTTGAGCTCATGTGACCCAGTTTTGAACTTGATCTAGATATTATCAAGATAAAAATGCTGACCAATTTTCATGAAGATCCACTGAAAAATATGGTCTCTAGAGAGGTCACAAGGTTTTTCTATTATTTGACATATTGACCTAGTTTTCGAAGGTACGTGACCCTGTTTTGAAATTTACCTAGATATCATCAAGGTGAACATTCTCACTAATTTTCATGAAGATCCATTCAAGGGTATGGCCTCTAGAGAGGTCGCAAGGTTTTTCTATTTCAAGACCTACTGACCTAGTTTTTGATCGCAGTTGACCCAGTTTCAAATCTGAACTATATATCATCAAGATCAACATTCAGACCGAATTTCATACAGATCACATGAAAAATATGGCCTCTAGAGAGGACACAACGTTTTTTCATTATTTGACCTACTGACCTACTTTTTGATGGCACGTGACCCACTTTCAAACATGACCTAGATATCATCAAGATGAACATTCTGACCAATTTTTATGGAAATCCATTCACAAGTATGGCCTCTAAAGAGGTCACAAGGTTTTTCTATTTTTAGACCTACTGACCTAGTTTTTGATGGCATGTGACCCAGTTTCGAACTTGACCTAGATATCATTAAGATGAACATTCTGACTAACTTTCATAAAGATTCCACAAAAAATGTGACCTCTAGAGTGGTCACAAGCAAAAGTTTACGGACGCACGGACGCACTGATGCACGGACGGACGACGGACACCACGCAATCACAAGAGCTCACCTTGTCACTATGTGACAGGTGAGCTAAAAACACAAACTTTGAACACAAATGATCCTTAGTTTGCTCCCTGTCCACCTCAAACCAAAGAAATGTTTAAAATGATACAAGCATTTTCCTTGCCTGGTGCTCAGCGTTAAAGGATAAAGTGGCGACTCTTCTCCCAAACCTTGGCGGCGATGTATTCCATCAGAAATAAGGTGCTGAGAGTGATTAAGATAAACTTTAGAAGTGTTTTTAATTATTATAATGTTAATTAAAGGGAGTTCCTATAGTTTTTTATGCGCATCTTTCTGCCCAGCCGATACTATCTATGGAAAAAGTGAAGTGAAGTCAACATTTGTTGAAACATGTGATAGACAATCTTAAATATGAGGAATCTTGTATAAAATAACATTTTGCAATAAGTTTTATCAGTAATCAAATGTTGATACTGGTTTATGTTGTATAGACATGTATCATGCCTGACATGTATCATGCAACATGCCATTTGTGGCTGTGTTTTGACAGCACATTTTAGTACAAAGACAGTATTGTTCATATAATGTAAGACAATTAACTTTGTACTGATAAGACAATATCTCTTTTCAAATCATTTAGTATTCAATTATAGAAAGGATATAGAATATTTTTTAATTTCTAGCAGATATAATCAATTTGGTCAAGTTCAGGCCATTTTTTCATCTGAACAGGTGTTGTATTCAAGCAGTCTTAACATACAATTTAGCCTGGTGACCCATACTTTTTTGGCCATTTTTATGTTCACAATACAATTATCTATACAAAAGGAAAACAGAAAAAAATTCTATAAAACATTTTTTTTTTCAAAATTTAAAAAAATATTCTTTACTATGAGTATTTTTCATTGAAAAAAAGTTCATAAAAGTGAATATGAAACAAGATTTTTTTTTTCATTTGTACCCATCATTGTAATGATATTGTATTACAAATATGAAATAAATATATAAAACTTATTGTGCTGTCTTGATTCATGTTTTTGTTGGTATTTATAAAAAAAGCAGAAAATTATGAAAATGTTGAAAAGTCGCTAGCAGTTTCAGCAACAGTGGGTGTGTTCAAAACAATTTTTTGCAAAAACAAGCTGAGTGGCCCATTTTTTTATTTGTTCATTGTTTTCAGCACACAATTTCCTATCAGATATGTGAATTTGAAAAAAAAATCTATGAAATAAAAAAAAAACTATAGGAATTCTCTTTAATATGTGTTTTCACTATGGCACTATAGTAGATCAAAGTTATTCCACAGATAAAAACAATCCCACTTTCCTAAAATAACAAAACAAACTTTAGCAACCTTACTGATAGTAATTTTAGCACCTCCTGAAAAATTCCCCTTACTGCCTTGGTCAATACAAACCTGTCAAATAATGTTCATGCTTTTTAAAATAATGCTACGGCTTGAATGACAGTACGAGTAATAGAGTTGATATACTGTATCATAAAATAAAATTACCTATATGATGTAGAGAAATTATTGAATCATGTTTTTACTTTTTATAGATACAGTGAAACACTGTTTGAGCATCAAAAGCTTGAGCTTACTCAAATGAATTTATGTAATTCCCTGCCGTTTACTAATAATTCATATGTTTACATTGCTTGAAACACTGAATAACTCATAAACAAACATTTTGCTCCTTTCACAGCTACCTAAGTGATAGGTGTAATTACTTAAATACTGTATAAGCAGAAATTTTCGCGAAGGTTTACTTTTCGCTATAATCTCAAGGCCCTACATCTCGCGAAAATTAATCCTCGGGTAAATATTCGCCATTAGTATAATTCAAATTCATGTATGAAACTATTTTTATAATTTGACGAATATTTAACCACACGAACATACTCAAAAATTCAAATTCGCGAAATTTGACCCTGTGAAAATATGTGCTTTTACAGTATGGTAAAAATTGGGAGGAATATGTATAAATCTGGTGCAATGCCCCCTATGATAATAGGACTACACATAATTTCCTTGCGATGATGTGTCCTCCATATTTGATTTTAGCATCCTTCAGCCTTAAACTCAAAACCTTTCGATCAAATTTGGAAAAATCAGTTTCCTGATCAGTGAGAAGACACATCATTATCCCATGTAGCTGAAGTAGATGTCTGTGTGTTAAATATTGCTAATGTTTCCATTACACATTGTAGAAGCCAGTCTAGATACTCGCGTGTATCAACGGTATAAAGCTGATCTGCAATCCATTCCATTTTCACTTTTGACAGACTTTTACGCACTTCATTCGGACAGAGCTTCGTGTCTTCTATTCCTATCCGTAATGTTAAAAACACTCGACTGTCGATATCTTTAGAATTTAACACATTTAATTCCTTTAACTGTAAGTTATGTATCCGACCTTTTGTTATGTCAACATTCACACTGAGGATGTTCATAGTTTCTGTCTTTCCGTGGAACGTACGTTGTATAGAAAATGGTGGCGTCTTGCCAAATATCCACTCCCAAGACTTCAGTTCTGTCAGATGATTATCTACACCAGGAAAGAGATTTGTGTCATGAGGATCAACAGTTTGTACACTTCTCATCTAAAATTTGAAAAAGAGAGACATGTATTTGAATATTTTAATTTCAATCACAGCTTTTAGCATTAATAAGTTATATTTTAGAAATTGATGACAGCTTTGTATTTACCATATAGGCATGAAGAACATGGTTGTATTTAAAATGTGTACGTGTTGGGGCATACGTTGCTGTTATTAGGGAAAATAAACGATATAGAATTTAAACTAGAGCTATCACTAAAGGTGATGAATGTATCCCCCGCATGCACTGACACAATACACTGCAATTTGACGCACACATATTGCATAATTATGTGGACTGTATGTATATAGACCGTATGTATACAGTATAGTAACAAAAAACAAAGTCCCATAACAATGCAGAATATTTATCTAAAAGAATGTAACATGCACCATGCACAACTACTGTTGGTACTGATCACTTGTGTGAAGTTTCATTAAATTGTGTGCAAGGGTTTGGTAGATTAGGCACACACAGGATTGCATATGCAGACTGTATGTACATAGTATGTTAACAAGAAACAAAGTCCCATAACTCTGCAATTTTTGTTGCTGAAAGAACATAACATGCCCCATGCACAACTACTGTTGTTACTGATCACTTGTGTGAAGTTTCATTAAATTGTGTCAAGGGGATGAGGAGAGATGGTGCACACAAGATTGTGTCTATGTATATAGTATAGTAACAAAAAAACAAAGTCCCATAACTCTGCAAATTTTTTTTTCTGAAAGAACCTAACATGCCCCATGCACAACTACTGTTGTTACTGATCACTTGTGTGAAGTTTCATTAAATTGTGTCAAGGGGATGAGGAGAGATGGTGCGCACAAGATTGTGTCTATATATACAGTATAGTAACAAAAAAAAAACAAAGTCCCATAACTCTGCAAATTTTTTTCTAAAAGAACCTAACATGCCCCATGCACAACTACTGTTGGTACTGATCACTTGTGTGAAGTTTCATTAAATTGTGTCAAGGGGATGAGGAGAGATGGTGCGCACAAGATTGTGTCTATGTATATAGTATAGTAACAAAAAAAACAAAGTCCCATAACTCTGCAAATTTTTTTTCTAAAAGAACCTAACATGCCCCATGCACAACTACTGTTGGTACTGATCACTTGTGTGAAGTTTCATTAAATTCTGTCAAGGGGATAAGGAGAGATGGTGCGCACAAGATTGCGTCTACGGACAGACGGACAGACAGACAACCTGAAACCAGTATACCCCCCCTTACAACTTTGTTGTCGGGGGGGGGGGGGGGGGGGTTTGTCACAAAAAACATATGTCTCCCCATGATGCATTCTAAGGATAGAAGAGGGGCATGTTTGTTGGTATGCAGGGGTTTTGTCACAAAAAACATATGTCTCCCCATGATGCATTCTAAGGATAGAAGAGGGGCATGTTTGTTGGTATGCAGGGCGAAAGTCAACTGGCGGCCATTTTGTTCAGTGAAGTGGAACATTTCGGCGATATGCACAACTAGGCTTGGTACTGATCACTCCTGTGAATTTTTGTCGAAATCTGTCAAGCTGAGTTTGACCTGTGAAAGCCAGACAAGATTTTTCTATCTTGAGCTCTGGTGGCCATTTTGTGCAGCGAAGCGGAACCTGCCACCTGTATGGGCAACTAGGCTTGGTACTGATCACTCCTGTGAAGTTTCGCCGAAATCCAGCCAGCAGTTTGACCTGTGAAAGCCTAACAAGATCTTTTTATCTTTAGCTCTGGTGGCCATTTTGTGCAGCTAAGCAGAACGTGTCGGCGATCACTCCTGTGAAGTTTCTTCGAAATCCGGCCAGCAGTTTGACCTGTGAAAGCCAGAAAAGATTTTTCTATCTTTAGCTCTTGCGGCCATTTTGTGCAGCGAAGCAGAACTTGCCAGCGATATGCACAACTAGGCTCGGTACTGATCACTCCTGTGAAGTTTCGTCGAAATCCGGTCAGCAGTTTGACCTGTGAAAGCCGGACAAGCTTAATGCAGACAGACAGACGGACGGGCGGACAGACGGCGAAGGCCTGCACAGATCTTGGTCTGCACTGGTCACAAAGGCAGAATCAGTTGCCACCAGCAGGCTAAAGGTTAAGTACAAAATGTTAAATGTTGCCTTTTAATTATCTTCATTTGTAATGGATTGAAAAAAATGGATTTAAAAATGGATAATTTTTTTCAAGTTGGATATATTTTTTATACAAGAAAACTTAACCTAAAAAATGTGAATTATATATAAATATGCACACTGAAAACAAATACAAAATGTATTAGACAAAACACAAAATAAATTCAACACAATTAAAATCACAAGTTTCCTGTAAACATGAATTTACTGGATGCTGAATGGATATTACAATTTAGACAGCATAAATCAAGCCCTAATTCGTACTGTTTCATTTCCCAGATCCATTACTGATCTAGACCGCCTAGGTAGCCTAGTGGTAGAGCATCGCTTTGAGAGCGGGAGGCCGTGGGTTCGATCCCTGGCCACTTCATATCAAAGACATAAAAAGTGGTACTGACAGCTTCCTTGCTTGGCGCTCAGCATTAAGAGGATAGTGCTAGGACTGGTCAGCCCGGTGTCAGTGTAATGTGACTGGGTGGGATATCATGTCACGTGTCAACGGCATGATATTCCAGTGAGGCAGCAATATAAAGTTGGGCATAATGTACTCACTGCTACAAGTAGACACTGTTGTTTATTATATATGACTGAACTTTTTTTTAAAAAGACGTTAAACCCGAACACACACACACACAATTACTGATCTCATTATTTACATTGGAAACTGTGAACAAGAGGGCCATAATGGCCCTATATCGCTTACCTGTTATCATTGCACTTAAGGACAAGAAGGGCCTCAGAAAAAATATCTAAGTCCAAAGGACAGGAACAACAAAGGGAAGAAGTTTAACCAAAAAGAAAGAAAAAAAATCTTACAAGGTACAGAATGATATGTCAAAATACACCTAAAAATTGGAGGTACCATCCATGTTGTACCACAGAAAAGTGGTCTTGGTTTTTCCCTACGGCCAATAATAAAAAGGTTACTAAAAATAAGCTATTTATAGTAACGAAAAAAGGGAAGTAATTAAAAAAAAATTATTGTAAATGAACAAAAGAAGGATCTGCCAAATAAAAACAAGAGCACTGCAATGCAACGCAAATGCAGAGCAATATACACACAAAACAAAGTCATATGACCTTTGACCCCTAAGTGTGACCTTGACCTTGAAGTGAGCCATCCAAAACATGCGATCTGCACGTCGTTTCGATGAGGTGAACATTTATGTCAGGTTTCTTTGAAATCCTTCAAGAAGTTCAAGAGTTACAGAGCGGAAGGGAAATTGCTAACCAACAGCCAGACAGACACCGAGGCGATAACATAATACGTCCCTTCGGGCATATAAAAAGAAATCGAGATCTTATCGTGACACAAGTTGTGTGCAAGTTTGGTTAAAATCAAATCATAAATGAAGCTGCTATTGTGCAGACAAGTTCAAAATAGCTAATTTTGGCCCTTTCAGGGGCCATAACTCTGGAACCCATTCAGGGATCTGGCCGGTTCAAGAAAGGAACCAAGATCTTATGGTGACACAAGTTGTGTGCAAGTTTGATTAAATTCAAATCATAAATGAAGCTGCTATTGTGCAGACAAGGTCAAAATAGCTAATTCTGGCCCTATCAGGGGCCATAACTCTGGAACCCATGAAGGAATCTGGCCAGTTCAAGAAAGGAACCAAGATCTTGTGGTGATACAAATTGTGTGCAAGTCTGGTTAAAATCAAATCATAAATGAAGCTGCTATTGTGCAGACAAGGTCAAAATAGCTAATTTTGGCCCTTTCAGGGGCCATAACTTTAGAAGCCATTATGGGATCTGGCCGGTTCAAGAAAGGAATCGAGATCTTATGGTGACACAAGTTTTGTACAAGTTTGATTAAATTCAAATCAAAAATGAAGCTGCTATTGTGCAGACAAGGTCAAAATAGCTAATTCTGGCCCTTTCAGGGGCCATCACTCTGGAACCCATAATGGAATCTGGCTAGTTCAAGAAAGGAACCAAGATCTTATGGTGATACAAGTTGTGTGCAAGTTTGGTTAAAATAAAATCATAAATGAAGCTGCTATTGTGCAGACAATGTCAAAATAGCTAATTCTGGCCCTTTCAGGGGCCATAACTCTGGAACCCATAATGGAATCTGGCCAGTTTAAGAAAAGAAGCAAGATCTTATGGTAATACAAGTTGTGTGCAAGTTTGGTAAAAATCAAATCATAAATAAAGCTGCTATTGTGCAGACAAGGTCAAAATAGCTAATTTTGGCCCTTTCAGGGGCCATAACTCTGGAACCCATTATGGGATCTGGCCGGTTCAAGAAAGGAACCGAGGGTCTTATGGTTACACAAGTTTTGTGCAAGTATGATTAAATTCAAATCAAAAATGAAGCTGCTATTGTGCAGACAAGGTCAAAATAGCTAATTCTGGCCCTTTCAGGGGCCATCACTCTGGAAAACATAATGGAATCTGGCCAGTTTAAGAAAGGAACCAAGATCTTATGGTGATACAAGTTGTGTGCAAGTTTGGTAAAAGTCAAATCATAAATAAAGCTGCTATTGTGCAGACAAGGTCAAAATAGCTAATTCTGGCCCTTTCAGGGGCCATAACTCTGGAACCCATAATGGGATCTGGCCAGTTCAAGAAAGGAACCGAGTCTTATGGTGATACAAGTTGTGTGCAAGTTTGGTTAAAATAAAATCATAAATGAAACCACTATCCCACAGACAAGAAATTGTTGACGGACGGACGCACGCACAGACGACGGACGAATGGTTATCACAAAAGCTCACCTTGTCACTATGTGACAGCTGAGCTAATAAAACTGTGTATATATGGTGTTGGAATAACATCTAACACAATGAAATACTTCAGCAAAAGAAGGACCCGTACACATCAATGTTTCAAGTCTTAAAAAAGCTTAAATTACTTTTTGCCATATATTTGTAAATCATGTATGGACTTTATTGAAACTTGGCATGATTATGGCATATGCTACAGTAAAAAGTTTGGCAAAGTTTTAGCAATTATTAGATTTATACAAATATAAAGTTTACACTGCAATTCTACTATTTAGTGGTTTAAAGTTTAAGTCTAAATTTCAGACTTAAGAAGTTGATACAGAACTTTTGCACATTACCTGATCATTCTGAACAAATTTTTCACTGATAACATCAACCAGAGAAGTGAAGTCAACATCAGGAAAATGATCTGCCAGATTTGTCACTGACATCTTTAAACTTGCTGTAGCTTTACTACTGACACCTTCCTGTAAAATGGAACAAAAAATTCACTGATAATATCAAAGGGTTAATAATAGTAGCTTGATCTGGGATTTTGTATTCGGCTCGAGTGGATTTTTGCCAGACTGAATCTCACGAGGTGTGCAAGCGCCGAGTGTGATCCGATATTGCAAAATCCACGAGAGCCGAATACAAAATTCCAGATCTAGCTACTGTAACAGTTATAATAACCCTTTTATTATATACCTCCATCTTTTTGTTTGTTGTTTTGTTATTGGACGAAATCTTCAATGTTTATCGATATTAAAATGGAACTTAGTGAAGTTTTTATGTGCGCTATTTATAGAACTGTGTCAGGTCATGCATATCAATGAAAGTAGTCCGGCAACATACAATACAAAAGGTACAATACGGATTTTTTTCTGCCTGTTCATATTTACTTGTGAAATACAAGCCGATTTTTTACAGAATTTATATAGGTATATAACAAGAGCTGTCACAGGAGAGTGTGCGCTCGACTATTTCGATGCTGGATTGTGAAACTGGGCACATCTGAGGAGGCTGGAGCTGTCGCCGGAGTATTTAATGACTCAAATGTGGATGAAGATATTGGACAGTAGTGTGAATCTGTGTCAAAGGTATAAAGTGATAAGAGAGATAAAGATAAAGTGTATCAAAACATTAAATAAGTATAATTCTAAGCAAAAATGGGGCATAATTCATGAAATATTGGTGCAAGAGTGATGCACCTTGTGTCATATGATGTGGGTGATGATGTGGAACAACTATTTTAAGTTTGAATCAAATCCATTTAGTAGTAACTGAGATATAGTGAAAATGCATCAAAATTAACCTAAATTCTATGTAAAAGGGGGGAATAATTCATGAAATATTGGTGCAAGAGTTATGGACCATGTGCCATATGATGTGAGGGATGATGTCGAACAAATGTTTTAAGTTTGAATCAAATCCATTTATTAATAACAGAGATAGAGTGAAAGTGCACCAATTTTAACCTGAAATTCTAAGTAAAAAGGGGGCATAATTCATGAAAAAATTGTGCCAGAGTTATGACCTTTGTGTCATATGATGTGGGTGATGATGTGGAACAATTATTTTAAGTTTGAATCAAATCCATTAAGTTATAACTGAGATAGAGTGAAAGTGCACCAAAACTTTAACCTGAAATTTCAAGTAAAAAGGGGGCATAATTCATGAAAAATTGGTGCCAGAGTTATGGACCTTGTGTCATATGATGTGGGTGATGATGTGGAACAACTATTTTAAGTTTGAATCAAATCCATTTAGTTATAACTGAGATAGAGTGAAAGTGCACCAAAACTTTAACCTGAAATTCTAAGTAAAAAGGGGGAATAATTCATGAAATATGGGTGTGAGAGTTATGGCCCTTGTGTCATAAGATGTGGGTGATGATGAAGAATAGCTATTTGAAGTTTGAAACAAATCCATCAAGTAATTACAGAGATAAGGAGAAAAAAGAGAAAGTGTAAAAAAACTTTAACCAAGGTGGGGAAGCGGAAAGACGCCAACGCCGACGCGGGTTGAGTAGGATAGCTCTCCATATACTTCGTATAGTCGAGCTAATAAAAAACAGTAAAGTATAGAAGCTAGTTTGGAAAATGGATCTGCTAGATTTGTTTCTCGCATCATTTTCCTATATACTACCAGTCTACCAGTATTACACTGCAATCACTTTGGGTAAAACATTTTACAGGTTTATTTGTTAAGATTTTCATCTTACAGGCAAGAAAAGATCTGCCTGTGACTTAAGTAATTCATGTTGTACCAGGCCATTTTGCTAATATTTTTTACATCTGGATCACTTGATATCCTTGATAACTCAAGCAAATTGCTCATCTTAGAGTAAATGGTGTTTTATTGTAATGAAAAATATATAGACTCATTTTTTTCTAATGAGTGCACTAGTTATGAAATAAAGCTGATATAATATTTTACTCTTATTTCATAATGTCGCTATCGCAAAGAGTACAGTGATCAGACAGTCTTTGTTAGGGGCTCTCTCCAGGTAGATAAGAGGGTCAAAGCCTGGCACCAGTTAAACTGTTTTCTATGTTCCATATTTGCATCCATCTGTACATCCTGAAATCTTGTGTGTCCAAACTCCTCCCACACTATAAGCCTGATTTGCTTCTAACTTTCACAAATGAATAAGCTTAATGTGCAGATGACCATAAAGGAAGGAACTTTTGCTGTGATTATTTTTACCACAGTCATGGCCCTTTCATAGTTTTTGCTAATAGAGAAAAATCTTGTGTGTCCAACTCCTTCCACACTATTAGCCTGATTTGCTTTAAACTTTCACACATGAACAAGCTTGATGTACAGATGAACATAAAGGAACTTTTGCTGTGATTATTAATTTTACCTCAGTTATGGCCCTTTGGTAGTTTTGCTGTATAAAATATAGAGAAAAATCTTGTGTACCCAACTCCTCAAACACTACTGAAAGGATATGCTTGAACACGGCTATAAATAATGGACTTTTTCCGTGATTATTTTTTTAGAATTATGGCCCTTTCTTAATTTCACAAAATAGTCCATAGTGAAGAAATTTGGTGTATTCAACTCCTCACTCTTTTTGAAGGAATGGATTCAAAGTTGCTCACATGCACAACCTTATCTGAATAACTTTGTTTCAAACTTTTAGTCGAACAATTCCTTCATGCGAAGATGGTCTGTACTAAAAGCTTTGCTATTTAGAGGATGGTGCAGTATGTAGAGGCATCCGTGTCCAATGGACACAGTTCTAGTTAAGTGTAGTATAAAATTGAGTATTTTTTTTAACCATTACCTGTACATACACATTTTTTGACTTCATTAACTTAGAATGGAATCTTAAACATCAATACTGTTCCTGCCTGATGTGTAAATTTCAGTTATTTGTGATGTACATATCTCAGATACAGAACAGATGCATATTTCTTAATATGAATCCGATACCCTATAATTATCTTATGTAACAATTAAGAATAAAGCAAATACCAAGTTAGAGTGCAGGCTATTTTGCAATTCTTCTTTGTCGACATTATACAGCAACGTAAAGTGATGATATGTTTTCTTTCCTCCTAGTTTAGATGCTGTTCCTGATATCTGCAAATATAAGATATAGAGAATCTGTCATTGGTCTTCCGTTAAGATCAGAAAATCCCAACCCGAGGGCGCACCACTCAAGTCTTAAACGAGGCTGTGCCGAGTTTAAGACTTGAGCGGTGCGCCAGAGGGTTGGGATTTTCGATCTTCACCGAACACCAATGATGGATTCTATTTCTCACTTACCACAACAGAAACAATGAAAACAAGTATGAAAATATGGAACTATTTAAAACGCGGGAAATTGACGTCCGTAAGCAGAAGTGACGTCATGACATTTCAGTGATGCATAATAACAAAGTTCCGCTTTAGTTTTATCGTTTGTAGCGTAACGATACGTTCTTGTCATAAAGTAACGAATTTTGAATCGAGAAGTACACTATAAGAGAAAAGATAAAGGTACCTGATTTTTAATTATTTTACATAAATAATATGTATATTCAGTGCACGAAATAGTCCGTCACAGGAGTGTGGGATAACCCATGTGAGATAAGATTTTCCAGCATTTCTAAAAATAGAGATTTTTCTGTCCGATAAGTGAGAAATTACATTCTATCATACCTATCCCTAACCTTGGTAAATTTCTATAATGAACTTGTCCATCTTTCAATTTGGACACAATGGACAGTACCATTAACTGTTAAAATTGGTGCTTACCAAAAAGATACTGACTGAATGGCGAACAGTGCAGATCATGATCAGACTGCACAGATGTGCAGAATGATCATGATCTACACTGGTCGCAAAGGCAGAATCAATTGTGTCCAGCATGATAAAGGCTAACAGGCGAATTATGCATTTAAGAATCTATCACTGGTATGTATGGGATTATCCAGTCAAAAGAGTAAATGTTTCACCACATAAATGCTTAGTCTGCAGAGAGGTTCTGTCCAATTACCACTCATAAAAGATACCCAAAAGTCATACCCACCTTCAGGCAGTGTTATAGAAGACTCTTTTATACCATATTCTAATAACAGAAGAAATAACATAAAATGAGTGATTTTCTTTTATACCCTTATTCGAACAGACACATTCATTCATGACACATTCAGTCATATGCAGTCCCTTACTGCATTCTATTAGCATTCTGCTATCCAAAAGGTAAGACCAGCTTTCCCAGCTCTTGTCCAGTATGTAGGGAATCCTGTTCTTATATACTTAAATATTTATTACACTTTTATTTGTGTTGTGCAGCTCCAAGGTAGCCAAGTAAACAAGACTCGCAATCTTATGGCCACAAGCTAAATACCTGGGTGAATCAAATGAGCCGCGCCATGAGAAAACCAACATAATGGCTTTGCGACCAGCATGGATCCAGACCAGCCTGCGCATCCGCGCAGTCTGGTCAGGATCCATGCTGGTCGCTAACAGTATCTCTAATACCAATAGGCTTTGAAAGCGAACAGCATGGATCCTGACCAGACTGCGCGGATGCGCAGGCTGGTCTGGATCCATGCTGGTTGCAAAGCCACTATGTTGGTTTTCTCATGGCACGGCTCAAATATTCTCAGAGATGCAGGACAGATTCACCAGAAGATGTTAGCTACTAGTGGAGAACATTAGTTTGTCGGAGTGTCCAGAAAAATATGATGCAATAAGTGAATGCCATTTCATCCTACTGAAAAATGGTATTAAACACAATCAAACAGACAATGAACTTAAAATTATGTCTGGATGTTATTAAATGTATATACTGGGAATTATAACTAAAATTAAATGATTTTTTTTGTTGGGTATAGTGTCATAACAGCATAATTTAGGTCATATGGTCACTTGATTATTATGAGATGTGAACATGATGTGTATATAATTATATGAGAAGTTCATATAGGGACAAGTCTGAACATTAATACGAGATATGCATATCAGGATATAACTTAACATTGTGAGATGTGCATATCAGGATACATCTGAACCTTGTGAGATGTACATATCAAGATATGTCTGAACATTATGAGATGTGCATATCAGGAACATTGTGAGATGTGCATATCAAGATATGTCTGAACATTATGAGATGTGCATATCAGGATACATCTGAACAGTGTGAGATGTGCATATCAGGATACATCTGAACATTGTGAGATGTACATATCAAGATATGTCTGAACATTATGAGATGTGCATATCAGGATACATCTGAACATTGTGAGATGTGCATATCAAGATATGTCTGAACATTATGAGATGTGCATATCAGGATATGTCTGAACATTGTGGGATGTGCATATCAGGATACATCTGAACATTGTGAGATATGCATATCAGGATATGTCTGAACATTATGAGATGACTGAACATTATGAGATGTACATATCAGGATATGACTAGCATTATGTAACATACATATTAGGATATGACTGAATGTTGTGAGATGTGCATATCAGGAATTATTCTAAGTTTTAAGAGATATGCATATCAGGATATGACTGACCATATATATTACTTTTAGTAACAGTTTGTTCAAAATTTCTGGACCAATTTCAATATCTAACTCATATATTAAACAACTTTAGCCTTAATTAAGCCTTTAATATGATTAAATGTCCAAAGTTAGTACCAAAACTGCATGACAAATGAAAAGCATTTCCAGCATTTTTAGCATTTTTTGTACCTTGTATTTATCTTGATATATGATATCATCTCTTTTATTGATGGAGAGTGGAATAGCCCAGTGTGATTTCAGTGCATCAACAACCAGTTGTAGGTTTCTTCGTCTGTTGTACAGTGAGTTTTCCATCAAGAATGAACAATTGAGATTCCCCTCATCATGATATACAGTCCCTCCTAAATCACAACAAATACACAATGAATACTCAGTAAACAAATTGACCATAATACAGGGTAATATATGCACTGCAAACTAAATGATTTACTTAATGGAATCATTTAACAGGTACTGTGTAACCTGGCATAATATACATAATAAGTAAGGCAAAAAAATTGAAAACCCCTGGGTGCTTAACTGATGTTCAGACCAGTTATATGTATTACTGTACAGTTATAATGACGAAAGGAAAAAAATCCAATAAAACATTTGCCTACCTACCTACCTGTGGATTTTGGATCAGAGCACAGCAAACAAACATTTTTTTAAGGATAGCTAAAGCTTATATTCTTACACTTACCAAACTGAGATAAATGAATTTTATTAGTACTTTGTGATGACTCACCTCCACTTTTACGCCTAACAAGATCCACTTCATATTTCTGACAGTAGGGAACATTACACTCCACCCAGGGATTCTGATGTCTACCAAACACAACACAAGGCTTATTTCGCCATAGTAACAGTACTGACTCTCTCTGAAAATCTGTGTTTTCAAACAACCAGTCTTCTAATGCAAGATTTTCATAAATATTTGTTGATGATGATATCAAAACTCTGTGACTTCTAACTGCTTTTGATGAAGCCAGTCTGCTAGCTATGTGGTTGAGCCTGTGCTGTGACAGCAGAACTCTCCAAGGTCGTTTTAGGATTCTCATCCTTTCCAGTCAAACTCAAGGTTATGACATACTCTGCAGAAGGAAAATCAGTCTTTAAATTAAATTAGATTAACTATACTTACATGCCTGGTGTAATAACATAATACAGGGAATGAATATTGTCAGATCAGATCATATTTAATAAGAGAATGACTTTCCACCGAATATGCACATAAGGTTTGGTAGAAATCTGCCCTGTTATATAAGAGAAGTGGCTAAAACATAATAATATTTGACGAATCAAGGGTCATAACTCTGCTGAAAAACATCAAACTTGAACAATGTCATGCCCATGATATGCTTAACCAGGCTTGGTAAAGATCACTTTTTGGAAGTTTGGTGTAATTCCTGCGGGTGGTATAAAAGCAGTTGCAGTGGAAATCCACCCAGTAAAAATTATTATTTATTATTATTATACCTGATTTATATAGCGCCCTTTTCATGAAAAACACGTTCAAAGGCGCTTTACATATAGCAAACACAGCCACACAGGGCGCGAAATTCATCCTCTACTAGTATAGACACAGAGCGATCTGACCAGAGGGACAGAGTGAGATAAAGCCCCAAGAACAGATAGAGAGAAAGCCTTTTTAGATACAGACTTGTCCGGCTAACTTAGCCTTAGAGCTCTTTGCGAATAGACAGTCTGTTTCTTTAATGTGCAAAGTGTATAGCACCGATACACGCGAAGCCGTCTTTCCTGGGAAGAACCAGTACACTGGCCTCTAAGTTAGGTGGGGGACACTCAAGAGCATCTCGGAAATTTCCAGTGCCTTGACCAGGATTCGAACCCCGGACCTCTGGATTGACAGTCAAGAGTGTTACCACTAGACCATCAGTCCACTTATAATGTAAAAGAAGCTGTCAAAACATCATAAAATTTGATTAATCAAGGGCCATAACTGTGCTGAATATAACTGAACCAGAAAATGCTGACAATATGCACAACAAGGCTTGGCAATATTCACTCCTGCAAAGTTTTGTGTAAATCTGCCTGGTGTTGTCAGAGGAGTTGCTTGAACGAACTTTGTGACAGAGGGACGGACGGACTTCTGGAATGGACAGCACTAAATCAGTGTCTCTCCCACTACTTGTGGAAGGCATGATAAGGATCAAAGCATGTGAATTAATTGTAAATCTTTGTAGTATTAAAGAGTCTGCTGAGCTTCTTATATAACATAATAGGACCCACATAGTTCGCACACATAGTGATTAGGCTGAACAGTTCCCAACTTCCCACTGAATATTCAATTTCAGGCTTATACTGTTAGACTAAGTCATTATCATCAATCATGTGAAGACTGTCTATAAAGAGTTAATATACAAAGCAGAGTGTCAATTTAAATATTTTAGCAACCAGTTTTTATAACAAGTAAACAGAAAAATCTTCAGAATTTAGTGGCAATATTCCTAATTGCAAGAGACACTAGTGAGGCTCAAGCTAATTAGATGATTCTATGTCAAATTTAGTCCAAATAATAGGATGTTTTGGGACAGCTTGATAACTTTTGACTGTCACTGTCCCTTTAGGGGGATGATAACTAAAAAATATCAGATCATAAAATAAGTCATCCCGTTATGCCAAATGAGTAAGTCTATGTCAAATTATGTCAAAAAAATATTATTTCAAACATGTCTCTACTTACATAAAATACATAACTGGGCCTAAATATAGGACCCTAGAGTTGGCATCACAAAGACCAATTAGGTTGAATCAAAGAAGTAAAAAATACAGCTCTTTGGTTGAATAGTTAGGTCCCAATGAACACAATTCAATTTCAGGTTTATACAGTTAGTCGTTATAAAAGAAGGCTGTCTAAATACAGAGTTTATTACACAAAGAAAGTCCATTTAAATATTTTAGCAACTTGTTCTTTTCAGAAGTGAATATTTGTCATGGTATAGGACTTAATTATCAAAACGGGGAGAAAATGTGTAGGCGGCTGGGTACCTCAGTCGGTAGAGCATCGAACAGTATTCTGAGGCCCCGGGTTCGAGTCCCGGTCCAGCTGCATATTTTTCTCACCCTGTGACATTTGGCGCCCAACATGGACTGTGACTGAATATACTACGAGATCATGTTTACCTTGTTCTCTGTCCTACTTGAAATTCGAGGGCAAATTTCATATAGTGGGGGAGTATGTCACGGTATAGGACTTAATTACAGGCTTTCAATCGACCTTTGATGAAAAAGTAGGAGAAAAGTAGGAGCCTCTCATATATAAAAGTAGGAGAAAAGTAGGTAAAAAGTAGGAATCTGATGACAAAAAGTAGGAACTTATGAGAACAAACTCGCCAGATTAAGAATAAAAGCATCACCTGCGCACCTCACCAGCGAAGTGCATAGCGCCAAGAGGGGGTAGGTATGGGAGGGGGCCTCTGTTTAAATTGGGGGAGGGATGAGTAGGTTCTCCCTCTAATTGTTTTTGATATAATGTCTAAGTTCTGAAGTACTGGAGGGGTATCCCCCTCCTTTTAGGGGTGAGAGTGGGGGATCAGGGGGTTTGTCCTCTGGAAAATATTGAAATACAGGTATGAAATGGTGGGGCTCTGGTGCATTATTTTGTCTAAATTTTTAGGTATGGGAGGAGGTATCCCAGTCATTTAAGAGGGGTCAGGGGGCTCTCCCCCTGGAAATTTTGCAATACAGATATGAAATGGTGGGCTCAGTGGTACATTTTTTGGTCTGAATTTTGAGGTATGGGAGGAGGTATCCCAGTCATTTTAGGGGGGTCAGAGGGCTCTCCCCCTGAAAATTTTGCACTACAGATATGAAATGGTGGGCACTGGTGCATTTTTTGGTCTTAACTTTTAGGTATGGGAAGAGGTATCCCAGTCATTTTAGGGGGGTCAGGGGGCTCTCCCCCTGGAAAATTTGAAATACAGGTATGAAATGGTGGGCTCTGGTGCATTTTTTGGTCTTAATTTTTAGGTATAAGAAGAGGTATCACAGTCATTTTAGGAGGTCAGTGGGCTGTCCCCCCTGGAAAATTTTGAAATACAGGTATGAAATGGTGGGTTCTGGTGCATTGTTTGGTCTTATTTTGAGGTACTGGGAGGGGTACTTTCCTAATTTTAGGGGGGCCAGTGTGTTCTCCCCTGGAAGATTTTGAAATATAGGTATGAAATTGAGGCCTTTGGTGCACTTTTGGGTCTAAATTTTGAGAAAATAGTAATCCTTAGCCAAAATAGTTGGGTGCAACTTTGATGAGCATAAGGCACTTCTCAGCAAACTGGGGAGTGGGGGGGGGGGGGGGCATGGCCACCCTCTTTCCAGCTCTGGATCTGGGCCTGATTCTTGTACATTTACTCACAATTACACAGCAGCACAATATATAAGGTTTTTCTATTTTCTTGATGCTTTGAGGTCACCATTGTACATAGCTACCTGCAACCTCTTATGCTTCAATATCAAGGTCAGTATTCAACTCATATAATGAAGAGGTCACCAGCAGCATATCAAAAATATCTCTAGAGCCTCACCAGTACACCATCAGTCCTTACATTATGTAACAAATTCATTATACAAATAGACTAACAACATTTGTTAACATATTTTTCTTCTTTAGATAAAAAAGTAGGAATAGTAGGAGTTTTTTCAAAAAAAGTAGGAAAAAAGTAGGAACAGACCTAAAAAGTAGGAAAAGTAGGAAAAAGTAGGACTACTTGAAAGCTTGTAATTATTAAAACGGGGAGAAAATGTGTAGGCGGCCCGGGTAGCTCAGTCGGTAGAGCATCGGAACGGTATTCTGAGGCCCCGGTCTGGCTGCACATTTTCCTCACCCTGTGACATATTCATAAAGCATTAGCCTGCTTCATTTCTAAAATGGATTGGTCTATATTTGAATTTGGGCAATACCATTTGTTATTCAAAGAGGTGTTCACTGAAAATTTACTGACTGAATAGCGAACAGTGCGGACATGACAAGGCTGCACGGATGTGTAGGCTGATCTTTGTATGTACTTATCGCAAAGGCAGAATCGCTTGCCGCCAGCAGACTAAAGGTTAAAGAGACTAAGAATTTAGTGGTGTTACCCCTGATCAATGGTGACACAATTACTGAGACTAATAAGATGATTCTGTGTTTACAGATAGGCCTGTTACATTGAACTATGTTGAATTATGTTGAAAAACAAATCACTGTTTGAAAAACGTTTCTATATACGTAACAAAGATGTTCGTACAGTAAATTTAATTCATCAGTTCATTCCGACCTTCAGTAGATTTTGCTTCTCATTGTCACAGTAGCAGTATTCCAACGACTACACCGCTGATGAAAATTTTGATAATTTTTGGAAAAGAAATTTAGATAAATTCGGTCAAACAACCATTGGTTTATGGTGGATATTGTTTGCATATGATTTTACTGAGTTTACTTCTGCATGTTTGTTTTACATACCATTGATTATGTAGGTGTAATCTTTCAATTTTAGTAGTTTTAATCTGATATTCGGATAAAGTATTTTCGGACAAAATAGGTTTATTAGTAACGCTGAATAACTCAACACAATGGTATTCTTGCACGTTTGATAAACCAGAAGGTGTGCCCTCATGTGATTTATCCAGGTGACATGGAATAAGTGTGGAATTCACATATGGAAAGAGATTTCTATAAGGGCCTATAATTTTCTTTAGACGTCTAGATATTTTGTGTACTGTTTCTGCAATTTAGTGTCATCGGCAGTCCGTTATGTATTGAAACCTTTCTAAAGACAAAAATAAATAAAAAATATGCCATTGACAGTCCACAAAATCTCGGACTATTGCCTATTTTCTGGAAGTTTTCAGCATTGCTCAATAATTGTTGCAATTCTTCAACTCGGTTATATCAACTTCAACTTTGTACTGCCATAAAATCAATACTGATTACGCTTGGCAGGCGCTTGTCAGGAGCAGTTATTAGTTTAAAGATATATTATGTGCATGGAGGTTAAAAGTATATATAGCATATACATATATTGCAAAGATAAAAGATCTACAGATCTAAGGTTAAAAACAGTATACAACGGTCTACAGAGAGCATGAGTCGAGTCTACCAACAAAAATTGGTAGGCTCGAACTTGACTGGACATATATTGGAAGACTGTTCCATAGCCTGATGGTCCTTGGGAAGAAGGCTGGTAGTTGGTGTTGGAATGTGGGATTAGATAATTAAGATTTCTAGTAGAGAGCATGTGATGGTATATATATATCCCGGTACAACCCGTTTTCGGACAGCTAACGGTATATCGCTACGTGTTTGGGACGCTTTTCAAAATAATTATTTTTCGGGATAACAGATTGCTACAGTCTTCCATTTTTATTAATTTAAGAAATAAGTCCTTGAGTCATATGAAGTTATGATGTCTACAACATCACAATTTATGTGATAGAATTGAAGGTCCACTAAAGTCTGAACAGGTCTGCTAGATTTTAGCAGTTGGTGGACCTGCTGGCAACTGCTGAAAAAAGTTATGGTCGAGGCCTGCTGATTAGTTTCAAGTTTCAGAAGTTTATTAGCATAAACATACACATGTTTTTGCCATTTACAACAAATATGCAGTGACGTTTCAATATTCACAGAAAAGTATGATAAATATAATGTGGCAAATTATACAATGAAATTAATGTATACATACGTAGATTATACACACATTTAACGTTATTACATTTTAAATGTATTTCAATGATAATGGGTCTTTTACAAAATACTTTCTTAATGGATGCAGGTACCCTATCTTAATATATATATATATATAACAAACTAATACCAAGTTAATTCATCCTCATACATGCAATATATCATAATTATACATATTAACACATACATATGGATTGCCAGGCTATTAGTCTATTACACATGTAATTTAGGTACATGTACATACTGTTACATTACATCCATGTTACATTCATTTTACAAATTACACTATATACAAAACCACTTATTACATATAGCTAATTATTATTTATTGTCTGAAAAGTATAGATATGATAATCGTATGCTGTCATGAACTATGCATCAAATGGACAAATAATCTAAGGTCTTACAAAGAGTTATAAAAATAAATAGATTTGCAAATTGTAAGGCATATAGAGCAAATCCTGCCAACATCATGTGGGAACTGAATGAGATTTCGTTTTACCGGTGTATGAAACAGACAGCACAAGGATAAAAATTTGTGTTGTGAAAAACTTTCTATCAGATTGTTTGTTTAAAATGGTAACAGTGTTTTTTTTTAACCCTTAGACTGCTAAATTTAAAAAATGGACTGGTCTATCATTTAATGTGGGCAGTACCATTTGTTATTTGAAGGGGTATTCATTGAAAATTTACTGACTGAATAGCGAACAGTGCAGACCATGATCAGACTGCACGGATGTGCAGGCTGATCTTGGTCTGCGCTGGTCGCAAAGGCAGAATCACTTGCTGCCAGCAGGTTTAACGTTAATGTTGTTAGTATTTTCTATAGGGGGAATGAATGGATTTATGATTGAAAGTATGGGAAATCAAAAGTGGTTGTTTGAAAAGTTGACCCGATTCGGTCGGCCGTTACCCGTGTATGAAACAGAAAGCAGAAGGATAAAAATTTGTCATGAAAAACTTTCTATCAGATCGTTTGTTTATAATGTTAATGGTGTTTTTTTAATGTTGTTAGTATTTTCTACAAGGGGAAGAAATTAATTTATGATTCTAAGTCTGAGAAATCAACAGTAGTTGTTTGAAAATAGGACCCGATTTGGTTTATTATGTGATGGCCATATCGCCAGTGAATACTTCAGTAAGTGTCTGTTGATTTTATCACGAGTGATCAAGTCAGCAAACACTTCAATAAGATAATGCCGGTTAACGCGGTAATATTTGTCTATGCAAGATTATCTCCAGTTGCGATTCTGTGTATATTTATACTTCTTTGGATGTTATAAGCAGGGTAAATTAAACTCCTTAAGGATGTACGAGCGTTTTTTTTTCAGGATATCCGCCATTTTGAAAAATGTTTCTTCGAATATTGCTTTCTAACAAAAGTTTTGCCAAAAATTAATGCTAAATAATTAAAATATGGATAATAATGTACCATTTAACCAAATATATTATGCTCTTTGCGAAAAAAAAATTTTCACCCTTATTTTTGGCTGGCATTTGCCTAAAATTGACTTGAGATTTACAATGGGGTAGGGGTAGGTAATTTCAAATATCTATTAAAGTAGATCAGGTTTGGCTTTGATATTTTTCTGACTGATACATATAATGTTAAGCTATAAATGAAATAAAAGTTTTCAAGATAGCACTTTATATTATATAGAAAATATAAATTAAAATAAAAAGAACAAAAAATATCAAAATTCACCACTTTTTAACAGTTTTTTCTTAATAAATCTATTAGATGCACGGTGAACCCAACTTTTTTTCTTTCCATTTTGAAGCATTTTTGTGTGTCATTAATGCTGGAAAATATTTTGAAAATCTGAATGTCAGAATTTTTTTTGTAGATCTAAATACGTTTTTCCATTTGAAATAAAGTGGGTGGGGTAATTATGTCAACATGTAAAAATTAAAGAGATTTGTCGGTGACATTTATGCTTATGTAATACTGACATCACCATAATTATATTCATATTAATCTGTAAGATCTGAAATCCCTATAAGATTAAGTAGGATATTATATGTTTTATTAAGTACCAACATTTTTTCAATTTTTCAAAATTTCAGAAATGCGTAAACAGTGGGTGAAGAAAATACCCTATAAAATTAAAACGAGTTCGGTGACCTATGTTTTTTTGCGCTTGTTTGTCTTAGAAACTAATGTTCTTCAAGCTCACAGGGTATGAAAAGATTCTTAACGTTAGAAAAAATTCGCTCGTACATCCTTAAGTTAAAGTAACTGCTCCATGGAATGAGTTTGACAATAATTAGGATTAACTAAAATAATCAGCACCATTGTCTTGGGAATAACGAAAAAATCGACATGATCATTATGCTAATAATAAAGATAATCTGCACAATGGTTATGCAAATACAGAAATTAAAAATCTAGAGGTCAGTGCTAGTACTAGTAATGGGTTAGAACTTAGTTACAGATCTAGAAATAATCAAAAGTTCACAAATAAAAGGCAATGTTGCAGTAGCTGAAAAGGGCAGAGTGGAGTACTGTAGCCTCTGCAGACGTTGACACTAAATTAGCATGAGAAAAGCAACATAGTATATAGCTTTGCGACCAGCATGGATCCATACCAGCCTGCGCATCCGCGCAGTCTGTTCAGGATCCATGCTGTTCGCTAACAGTTTCTCTAATTGCAATAGGCTTTGAAAGTGAACAGTATGGATCCTGACCAGACTGCGTGGATTTGGTCTGGATCCATGCTGGTCACAAAGCCACTATGTTGGTTTTCTCATGCTAATTTAGTGTTAACGTCTGCAGAGGCTACAGTACTCCACTCTGCCCTTTTCAGCTGCTGCAACATTGCCTTTTATTTGTGAACTTTTGATTATTTCTAGATCTGTAACTAAGTTCTAACCCATTACTAGTAATTGTAATATCTTTGAAATTAAATCTTGCATACTGAGCAGGTTTTGGGATACAGCAGATTATGACACAGCCATGTGTACACATGTATTGAGATGACAACTTACTGTTGACATTTTGTATTGTCACAACTGTGGCAGTTAACATGCTGTGCAGAAGGGAGCAAGATAAACCAAGTGATGTATAGTTATTATACAAAAGATGGAATTTTACTAGCAAACTGATTTAGACTTACAATTACTGATTCAGTACTGAAAGTTTGAATTGCTTAGAGCCTTCTTACAACAAGAATCTGGCTTTATATATAACTTGAAGTTTACTAGTGTCAAAATCACTGTCAGTATGAATATATATTGCTTAGCAGTCTGAGCTGAGAAATGCTTACAGAATGGTTTTATCCAAAATATATGAAGAAATATAAAATTTAATGAACCCTGTTATTTCAATTCAAAATGTTTTGAATTAATTAAAATTTACAAGAAAAAAATACTTGATTAATAAAAATTTTCATTAGATGCACATGCATTTATTGCAAGGTATGGATAACTTTTGATGTCTTATAAAATCTCATGTTTTTCATATCTTACAGAAACATAATGGAAGCTGCATCCGGCAGCACCGAGTTCAATCCATACAAGTATGAAGGTTCCCCAAATGTTCATGTGTCCGAAGGGTATCTAGTTGTACTGTGTGGTCTCTTCACTTTTCTTGCCATAAATTTTGCTGCCGTAAAAATTGGCCCACCAAAGAATGTGTCGGGAGATATATGGCGATGGAGGAACACTTTTGTATCGTGGGTGCATGCAGATATAGTTGGAACTGGGGTTCTTTACTGGTAAGAAGCTAAGTTGGATTTCTAGCTTTGATAATGTGTTTTGTTTTTCGCCTAATGAAAGCATACTGAAATTTAGTGCCATCATTAATATACGTCAGTTCAAGTCTTCTATATTGTTGAATGTTGATAAACATATTTTGATAATAGCCCTGTAATAGATCCAATGTGTGGCATGTTGTTCAAGGATTTTATTACATGAACTGAAATTGAATACATGCCAAAAAGTAATTAAGCTTGTCTGGAAAAACTTGGCATCAGTTTTACAGTTTAATCTTTACTCACATTTTAGCAGCACTACATGATGTATAAATAATTACCGTACATGTCATGAGTAGGGTTACAGAAATTATGAAAACTCACTCAGTCCATGGTACCCCACCCACCATATTTATATGTAGTACTACATTTTGTAAAACATGATAGAGAAAAGAATTTAGTGTGTCATACATTGAAATTGATTTGCTGGTTAGAGTAAGTAATCATACAATGATAAAGGTCAATAATTTAAACACTGTATTGGACCAGTTAGCCTAAAAAAATTCTAAATGGCAGGTCATTATGAATCAACACTTGGGTCATTACATACTTGTCAAATAAATAATTTTCATGCTGGAGTAATAATGCAGGGTTGGAATATCTGGATTAGTGCCCCAGTTTTGTAATCATGTTAAATAAATTCTTGTAAACATTAAAACTAGAACTACTACTAATAAACTTTGATAATGTGGCAGTTGAGTCCAATAAGTCCAGGGGTGTTCAAAGATAATCCGTCATAGATCTATTGTAAAGCAAGTGTTGGATTTACATGTATTGGAAAATAAACAGTGTCGATTGTATTGAGGTCAACTGCCACATTATCAAAGTTTATTAGTATGTACTTTACTAACATAATACTTGTATATATTTGATGTAAATTATAGAGTCAAAGTAGGTGAGTTTTTCTGTTTGGTAACTTATTCACTGTAGTCAAGACCTGTATTGAAAATATTTACTGAAAAGAAATTAACAATTCTGTAATAAGAGACTTAAACAATTATGCAGAAATATTAGAAATATAAAATCATGAATCGCCTCTATGTTTTTCCTGAAATAATATTTATGAGCATGATATGTTTAGCTGTGAATAAGTTATATTTTTATGTCTTCTGTGACAACAGAACTTGGAGTGTTTGAATTACGTGTCTATCAGTCATTGATTCCTACAGTTTCCATCCATTTCAGATGAAACTTGGAATACATCAACATCTGTGTTGAAATGCACACATTGTGAGAGGCTTTATTATGTCCCCCAGGATGACCCCTATTGATTTTGGGGTCACTCTTAAAGGTCAAAGTCACATGGGCCAGAACATGGAAATCCATGTTTGATCAGTAACTCGAGACCCATTTGACCTAGAACCTTCAAACTTCATAGGGTGGTAGGGCTTATAGAGTAGATGACCCCTTTTGTTTTGGGGTCACTCCATCAAAGGTCAAGGTCACAGGGACCATCCGTCTGTCACACTTTATTTTCAATCAATAACTGGAGAACCATTTGACCTAGAACCTCCAAACTTCATAGGGTGATAGGGCTTACAGAGTTGAAGAGCCCCATTGATTTTGGGGTCACTCGATCAGAAGTCAAGGTCACAGAGAAAACTGTTTCCAGTCTATAACTTGAGAACCACTAGGCCCAGAATGTTGAAAGTTTGTGGGATAAGTGTACATGCTGAGTAGATGGTCCCTGTTGCAGCCAACCATCACTTGTTACTATTATGCATTGGGGAAGACATGCGCTTTTCTACAAAAGCATCTTCTTGTATTTATTCTGTCCCGTAGACTACTAGTCCTAATTACACCATGTTCTCTGTAGTATCCTGACATTGACCTCGCTAAAGCTAGGTTCCACTTTTAGGGATAGCCAGAGCAAGACATAAAAAAACTCTTCTGCTCATGAACACCTTGGTGGATCTCTGTCAGATTTGATTTGAAGCATCTTTGTTTTCGCCTCTCTAAAATTCATTCATATGGTACTGCTTGACCCATTTAGTGGGCCACCAGAGCTTAAAATGAAAAACTTTCAAACAATTATCTTGAACAGCTCTGTGGATCTTTACCAAACTTGTAGCATCCTTGCTTGGACTACTATCATGTTTGTACAAATGGGTCTGCTTTATTTGTTTAGCTGGAACTGTTCATAGAAAAAAATCACCTTAAATACATGTACTTCTGCTCGTGGACAGCTTAGATTAAATGTATCGTCACCAAATGACCCCTTTTAAGGGCCACCAGAACTAAAATAGAAATACCTTTAAAAACAGAAATAGTTATCAGCTGGTTCATAAAAAGAAGTTGTTTTTAAAGGTATTTCTGTTTTTGTGAAAACTGGATAAGAACTGCTCATGTTAGTGAGCAAACACTGTAAATTTTCACAATTTTGTATCAAAGCAGTTTCTAGTGGTATTAATCACCTTTAGTGATATTAATCACCTTTGGTGATAGCTATAGTTTAAGGCATTTCTTTTTTGTTTTTAATTAACACTGTGGTCTTTTCATGCTTTAAATCTTGTACTCTGTGAAGTATTTCTCACTTTCAAAATGTGTCTTATGACTTTACTCTCTGCTAGCTGACTGTATGGAGTATCGCATATTTAAAAAGATGTAGTTTTATGTTTCTAGTAGAATTGCTCTTTTTGTTCTTCAAGATTCTGTATAACAAAGTGTGTATTAAAAAGAAAGAAAAATGTTATATGAAGTGTTTTTAAAGGTCTTGAAACTTGAATGTTATAGCTTCATAGGTTGCATTATATACCGTGAAATCATTTAAATTCGCTGACATGAAATTTCGCGCAAACATGAAAAAGGACTGTTTTGCGCGGGCTTTAATTCGTGCATTTTCAATTTTAGTAATGAAAAAATATAATTAAAAAATAATGATAGTGCGGTCTTAAATTCGCGCATCGGTCCTAGCGCAAAATACGCGAAATTTCATCCTACGCGAATAAAAATGATTTCACAGTATACAAATTTCAAAGAGTTGTAAATACATTTCTTTTCATAGGTCTTTAATAATGACAGTTTGCTTTCTTTTATTATCAGACTTTGCTAAAAGTAACAATATTAGATATGTATTCATGCAAAATGTATATTTTTGAGTATGACAAACTTAACCTTTTACATTTTCAGCCTGTTGTTTAAACCAGAGATCGCATCAGATTTTATTTTGTACTGTGACAATTTCATATACTTCCTGGTAGCCTTTTCAATGGGTACGTATGCTCGCAAGGAATATTTGTATGTGTTTAATTTGAAAATATCTTTAACCCTTACCCTGCAAAATTTCTATAATAAACTTGTCCATCTTTCAATTTGGACAGTACCATTAACTGTTAAAAGTGGTACTTACCAAAAGATATAGGCTGAATGGCGAACAGTGCAGATCATGCACGAATGTGCAGGCTGATCATGATCTACACTGGCCGCAAAGGTAGAATCAGTCGTGTTCAGCATGGTAAGGGTTAAAATTGTTTACGCTGTATTTTTCTGCATTGACTATAATGTCTAATTTAGGCTTTTTAGCTCACTACAGCACAAGGTGCTAGCTTGATGGTTTTTACAACTTAAATGTAATCCTTTTGTGATTCTGCCGAGAAAGTTCAAATGTTTTCATTTGTCAGAGAAAATGGCCAACAGAGAGCATGGTAACTTTCCCCTATAAATTTATATAAAACATATTTTAAGGTGACCCTGTACAGAGATTGTTCAAATTTTCCATTAAGTGGAAAGATATGAAGGCTCCAAATTTCCATATAAATTATGTAGAAAGTAAAAACTTTTTTATACTCCCTGAAGGGGAAGTATATAGTCACTGCTTCATCCATCTGTGTGTCCATCCATCCCACAATTCTTGTCTGGAGTATTTCCCAGCAACCACTGGTTTGAATTTAGCAAAACTTCATTGGAAGATTCACTCCTAAGTGGAGATGTGCATATGGTCTTGGTGTTAGTTCATGCAAGGAAGTTGTCAGATACTTAATGAGAAATTGTATTTGTTAGAATTGTATGGAATCAGGGAGCACTGGTTATGTTAAATGCCTGCTTTTGCATATCTAAAGTTCTGTAGAAAAATGGTATGACAGTCAAATCAGACCAATCAAATCAGAAGTGAGTTATCATAAAATGATCATCAGTGTACAGTCTAACCTGTGTTAAGCTGTCAGCCAAGGGATCAGCACAATCTGCCAACTAAGGCAAGCGACTGCTAAAGACAAGTTGAAATTAACCTTTAGCCAGCTGGTAGCAAGTGATTCTGCCTTTGCAAACAGTGCAGACAAAGATCATGCAGGCTGATTTTAGTCTGAACTGTTACCTTTTCAATAAATTTTCAGTGAACACCCATTGAATAATAAATGGTGCTACAGAAACTGAATGATAGACCAGTCCATTTCAGGAATTTAGCAGGGTAAAGGTTAAGAAACCACTTGCATTATGAGAACATTTTTCAGCTCCTGCATTTGTTGTTAAAGAACAAAATTTATGTTGTATTATGAGACCTTATTTGTTAAAAGACCTCCTTTTGCACTTCCTGGAGGTGGTCTCTTAACCTTTGGCCTGCTTTCGGCAAGGCTGCATTTAAAAAAGTCTTTGTTTGCTGTCTCCCGACCCTACTTTTTAGCTCATCTGTCACAAAGTGACAAGGTGAGCTTTTGTGATCGCGCGGTGTCTGTCGTCCGTCTTCCTTGCGTGCATCCGTGTGTCCGTCCGTAAACTTTTGCTTGTGACCACTCAAGAGGTCACATTTTTCATGGGATCTTTATGAAAGTTGGTCAGATTGTTCATGTTGATGATATCTAGGTCAAGTTCGAAACTGGGTCACGTGCCGTCAAAAACTAGATCAGTAGGTCTAAAAATAGAAAAACCTTGTGACCTCTCTAGAGGCCATATATTTCAAATATCTTCATGAAAATTGGTCAGAATGATTAGCTTGATGATATCTAGGTCAAGTTCAAAACTGGGTCACATGCCATCAAAAACTAGGTCAGTAGGTCTAAAAATAGAAAAACCTTGTGACCTCTCTAGAGGCCATATATTTCACAAGATCTTCATGTAAATTGGTCAGACATTCACTTTGATGATATCTAGGTCAAGTTTGAAACTGGGTCACGTGCCGCCAAACACTAGGTCAGTAGGTCAAATAATAGAAAAACCTTGTGACCTCTCTAGAGGCCATCATGGGATCTGTATGAAAGTTGGTCTGAATGTTCAACTTGATGATATCTAGGTCAAGTTCGAAACTGGATCACATGTGGTCAAAAACTAGGTCAGTAGATCTTAAAATAGAAAAACCTTGTGACCTCTCTAGAGGCCACATATTTCATGAGATCTTCATGAAAATTGGTCAGAATGTTCACCTTGATGATATCTAGATCAAGTTCGAAAGTGGGTCACGTGCCTTCAAAAACTAGGTCAGTAGGTCAAATAATAGAAAAACCTTGTGACCTCTCTAGAGGCCATATTTTTCATGGGATCTGTATGAAAGTTGGTCTGAATGTTCATCTTGATGATATCTAGGTCAAGTTCGAAACAGGGTCATGTGCGATCAAAAACTAGGTCAGTAGGTCTAAAAATAGAAAAACCTTGTGACCTCTCTAGAGGCCATACTTGTGAATGGATCTCTATAAAAATTGGTTAGAATGTTCACCTTGATGATATCTAGTTCAATTTTGAAACTGGGTCATGTGCCATAAAAAACTAGGTCAGTAGGTCAAATAATAAAAAAACCTTGTGACCTCTCTAGAGGCCATACTTTTCATGGGATCTGTACGAAAGTTGGTCTGAATGTTCATCTTGATGATATCTAGGTCAAGTTTGAAACTGGGTCAGCTGCGTTCAAAAACTAGGTCAGTAGGTCTAAAATTATTAAAATCTTTTGACCTCACTAGAGGCCATATTTTTCAATGGATCTTCATGAAAATTGATCTGAATGTTCACCTTGATGATATCTAGGACAGTTTCGAAACTGGGTCACGTGCGATCAAAAACTAGGCCAGTAGGTATAAAAATAGAAGAACCTTTTGATCCCTCTAGAGGCCATATTTTTCATGAGATCTTCATGAAAATTAGTGAGAAAGTTCACCTTGATGATATCTAGATAAAGTTAAAAACAGGGTCACGTACATTCGAAAACTAGGTCAATAGGTCAAATAATAGAAAAACCTTATGACCTCTCTAGAGACCATACTTTTCAATGGATCTTCATGAAAATTGGTCAGAATTTTTATCTTGATAATATCTAGGTCAAGTTCAAAACTGGGTCACATGAGCTCAAAAACTAGGTCACTATGTCAAATAATAGAAAAAATGACGTCATACTCAAAACTGGGTCATGTGGGAAGAGGTAAGCGATTCAGGACCATCATGGTCCTCTTGTTAAAGTTGGGTAGGTAGGTAGGCAATTCTTTTTTTTTCTTTGGTGGAGGGATTATACTTCTACCAGTAGATATATGATCGTTTCTTACAGAATATTTCTTCTGTAAAAATAAGGCAAATCTGTATATGTTGTATAAAAGGATGAAATTAAATAATACAACTAAAACTTTGTCACTTGTCATATATCGCAACTTAAAAAAAATTTTGACCAGCATTGTCCATAAAAACTTTTGGGGCACAGCATTTTAAGCGGGTAGGTAGGGAGACAGCAAACAAACATGTTTTTAATTTTGGCCCAAGTGATACTGCCTTTGCGACCAGTGCAGACTAAGATCAGCCTGCATGATGATCATGGTCTGCACTGTTTGCTATTCAGTCAGTACAATTTGAATGAACACCTCTTCAAATAATAAATGGTATTGTCCAGATTGAATGATGAACCAGTTCATTATAGAAATTTAGCAGGGTAAGGGTTACCGGTAATACAAGTTGTACTGTATTTATACATAGAAGTGTTATTTACAGATGAGTATTATGCATTTCTAACCAGAATTATATGAGCCGTGCCATGAGAAAATCAACATAGTGGCTTTGCGACCAGCATGGATCCAGACCAGCCTGCGCATCCGCGCAGTCTGGTCAGGATCCATGCTGTTCGCTAACAGTTTCTCCAATTGCAATAGGCTTTGAAAGCGAACAGCATGGATCCTGACCAGACTGCGCGGATGCGCAGGCTGGTCTGGATCCATGCTGGTCGCAAACCCACTATGTTGGTTTTCCCATGGCACGGCTCAATTATGTACAATTTAAGACCTTTTCTACTGCACAGGTTACTTTGTTTATGATGTTTGTGACCATGCCATGAACAACAAGCTTGTCAGCAACTATGAGGTGATTCTACATCATTTAGTGGTAAGTACGGGAACTGTGAGGGGATTCTACATCATTTAGTGGTAAGTACGGGAACTGTGAGGGGATTCTACATCATTTAGTGGTAAGTACGGGAACTGTGAGGGGATTCTACATCATTTAGTGGTAAGTACGGGAACTGTGAGGGGATTCTACATCATTTAGTGGTAAGTACGGGAAATGTGAGGGGATTCGACATTATTTAGTGGTAAGTACGGGAACTGTGAGGGGATTCTACATCATTTAGTGGTAAGTACGGGAACTGTGAGGGGATTCTACATCATTTAGTGGTAAGTACGGGAACTGTGAGGGGATTCTACATCATTTAGTGGTAAGTACGGGAACTGTGAGGGGATTCTACATCATTTAGTGGTAAATATGGGAACTGTGATAAATATGGGAACTGTGAGGGGATTCTACATCATTTAGTGGTAAGTACGGGAACTGTGAGGGGATTCTACATCATTTAGTGGTAAGTACGGGAACTGTGAGGGGATTCTACATCATTTAGTGGTAAATATGGGAACTGTGATAAATATGGGAACTGTGAGGGGATTCTACATCATTTAGTGGTAAGTACGGGAACTGTGAGGGGATTCTACATCATTTAGTGGTAAGTACGGGAAATGTGAGGGGATTCGACATCATTTAGTGGTAAGTACGGGAACTATGAGGGGATTCTACATCATTTAGTGGTAAGTACGGGAACTATGAGGGGATTCTACATCATTTAGTGGTAGGTACGGGAACTATGAGGGGATTCTACATCATTTAGTGGTAAGTACGAGAACTTTGAGGTGATTCGACATCATTTACTGGTAAGTACGGGAACTGTGAGGGGATTCTACATCATTTAGTGGTAAGTTCGGGAACTATGAGGGGATTCTACATAATTTAGTGGTAAGTACGGGAACTATGAGGGGATTCTACATCATTAAGTGGTAAGTACGGGAACTATGAGGGGATTCTACATCATTTAGTGGTAAGTACGGGAACTATGAGGTGATTCTACATCATTTAGTGGTAACTACAGGAAAAACAGAAGTCTTTGCAAGGAAGTAATTTGTCAGGATACGTGTTAAATGACCCAGGAAAGTGCCTACGCCTTTAGTATCTTGAACAATGAAATGGGTCCAATCGCTAAGGTGACTATGTCTTAAACTAGCTGACAAACGATGTAGAATGTCCTTTGCTAAAATGTATAGCTGGTAAGACCAAATATCTTGTATATAAAATTTTCCTCTGGCTACCTTGCCTAAATGATTCGTGTGCCAATGATTTATAAATGATTTCAATTAGGAGCTAAATAATTTCAGGAATCAGGCAAATCACTAAATGTTTCAAACTAACAATCTTCAATTAATGATAATCAGCTCAAACTCCTATAGGCTACAGATACTATATTTGACTGGTCTTTTTGCTTAAGTTCCCATCAGACAATGTCTTTGAAATAACAACATACGAGTCCTATCGCATAGGTGCTTAGCCTATGTTCTCTAAATTGAAGCTGTAACTCAATAAGATTGCCCGGACTCCTGGATGCTCAGCACCTATATGCTATCTCATGTAGCATTCAACTACCATATAGGTTTAACCCCGATGCCTTGGCTGTACTTCGCCAATAACGCTGAACCTCGTCTAAGCTGGAAGTCTCCTACTATCTCAGTAGATTACCAAACACTAGGTCTCTGCCTCAGCTTTGCGATGCTCAGCCTATGTTTGCTATCATCTATAGCATTCAACTACCGTTAAGGTAAAACTCCTATGCGCTGGCCCTGTAGCTCAAAACCGTGTTGAAATTCTGCAACTCTATGAACTTCAAAGTCTTCATTTTAATAATTAATCCGCCGTGACAGTGTAGTTGCAATAACTTCCTCATCAAGGTACTGGGATAAATTATTAGTTGAATCCTTGATGGGTCTAAATCAGTTCCTGGATACAGAATGATCTCTCTGTCATCCATCTACCAATTTATACCTTAGCAGATGTGAGCTTTGATTGGTGCTATTTATAGAACTTGTTTCTGATTGGTTCAAATTCATACATAGTATTTTACAAGGTGTACTTGCTCTAGGAATAAGGTCAGTAATTCGTTCGAGAATGTGTTTCCGCGGTGTAGTCGAAAGAAGTCCATAATAAATAGATTCTAATTTTCCCATTTTTTGCACTAATTCGTGTAGAACGAGTGCTTTAATCACATTTTTTTCACTGCTAGACTATATTCTGCATGAAATGAGATGGTTTTCATGTTTATACACCCCACATGGCAAGTCTTGCAGATTGAAACCGGAAATAGGTGTTTATTGTGCGGACAAGAGCAAATGTGCGCAATTTTTTGGGTAGCAGACCATAACTGACTGGCATTTCACTAGGAACTATTCAACCCCCTATTTTCTTTTCATTTTTGAGTCAGCTAAAGGCTGAAAGCCTTTTGACGAGTCCTTGCTGTTCAGCGATTCTCTGAATGGACCGAATAACACTTGAAGGGATGTAGTTCCATTAGATTTCTCAAACTTCAAACAGTTCACTGCATGAATGAAGTTAAGTTGTGTCAATTCCCTTTGCTATGACCAATATACGATGTAATCTGTCATATTTATGCTTTGTAATTGTGCAATACTCGAATGTAACTCATTAAACATAAATGTGCATTTTAAGAATTGCGCAGGCTTACAAAGCTTGGGTAACATCCAGCGAAAGACAAAAAATAGTTCCACAGGGCTCCAGATAAGATGTGTATTAGCGTAAATTACGTATAGAAATAATGCAAATACGCATGTCTAATAATTTCTAAGCGTATAAAAACGTATATAAAATTACAGAAACGCACACAATGCTTTTTTAAAAACAAAATCTGAATCGTCTGGATGCGTATGGTAACATAGCCGATCAGCCTTAATTCTCCCACATTGAACGTAAACACGTCGCATCGTATGATTTCTATAAACTTTGCGTGGGTTGAATTTTGCAGTCAGTAAACGGATAAATTATCGGAAGAAGAAGCTCTTACTGGTTTGTTTAGTTACTACTGATATTAAAAATGATTTTAATTCTTATTTTTCGAGAAATAAACAAATCGGCGAAACATTAAATTGTATTTTCTTGTAGTTTTTGAAATCGAAAGTAGATTGTCTATGTTTGGCTGCTTTCACGAAACGAAACAACTTTTTATGAAAAGATTAAATAAGAGGTAATTTAACTGTAAACTTCAATGTCAGATACTGCCAATTGCTGCTAAATGTCTTCGTATCATCACAATTTGTAAAATATATTGTTGAAACTGGAGAAAAGTGTAATCGTATCGGGATATAATATTTTGGGTAAATATCGAGCTGTGTTATGAAATTTTAAGAAAAAAACTAAAAACAAACTGAAACTGGTAGACTATACTGTCAGTACATCAATCATTAGCCGACTCAGGCCCTTCAGGCCTTTGATTTGTTAATTTATGATAGAACTTCCATGAAAAATAGGTGTAGGAAAAAGTAATGTTCTATAAAGATACGTAAAGACGACCTGAAGTTGTCGTTTTTTATATGAAACAAAGAAGGATTTGAATTACTGACTTTCAACCTCTTACAAATATCTGGTTCCCGTTAATTATTGTTTATAACATAATGTGTGATGCTGGGATCCAGCTATCAACATAATAAACCCAAATCGGCCACAAATAACCCAAAGTCTATTATCTACAACAAATCAGCTATAGTTATAGCAGTGATAGAATGAAAAAAGGAGCCAATCACTATCTGTGCTTATTTGTTATGTTAGCGATATATCAGATATACAAATTATTCTGACAAAATTTCTGCTGCTTTCACGTTCCTGAGTACTAGGTAGCAGTTGTTGCGAAAAGTAAAAATTTTGATTGCTTTAATGAGGAATGTTTATGGTTTATGTGAAGGTTAAATCTTATGTAGTAAGACTGTTTATAAATTATGTCTCCCCCACCTATTGTTTTTGCCTTCGCTCTCTGTCTGTCCGTCCGTCCACATTAAGCTTGTCCGGCTTTTACAGGTCAAACTGCTGGCCAGATTTCAACGAAACTTCACAAGAGTGATCAGTACCTAGCCTAGTTGTGCATATCGTCAACATGTTCCGCTTTGCTGCACGAAATGGCCGTAAGAGCTAAAAATAGATAAATCTTGTCCAGCTTTCACAGGTCAAACTGCTGGACATATTTTGATGAAACTTGCACCTTTTCCATCCTTAGAATACATAGGGGGGAGACATATGTTTTTGTGACAAAAAGTTTTTCCTAATATTTCTCACTCAGAAATATCTAGTACTTTGTGCAAAGTTGTATCTATCAGTTGTATGTATTTGATTAAAACTTTACGCAAGGCACAGTCCACTAACCTGAAATAATCAAGTTTTGCATGCAGCTTTCAAGATGTATCTTAATAAGAACTGTATGTGTTGGATTGAAACTTCAGACAATGCTTATTAGTCATCAGACCTGCTGAAATAATCAAGTTAGATAACGGTGTTAAATTCAGTGTGAATTATAGCCCTTTTTCGATTTAGAAAATTTTGTTACCCATCTTAAAGGCAGTAAAACGTGCATATTTTGGATGCAAACTTCTTAGTCAGATAACTCTTGATTGATCTTGGTAGGAATTATTTGCCATTTTGGACATGGAACATTTGATTAACCTCTAGCCTGCTGGCAGCAATTTGTTGTGCCTTTGCAGACCAAGATCATCCTGCAAATCCGTGCAGGCTGATTATGATCTGCTTTGTTCACTATTCAGTCAGTAAATTTTCCTTGAACACCCCTTTGAATAATAAGTGGTACTGCCCAAAGTAAATGATGGACCATTCCATTTTAGAAATTTAGCAGGGTAAAGGTTAAAGTTTTGCATGCTAGTAAATATCATGCTGTTTCTCAGAAACAATTACATATATTGGAATGAAACTTCACACAAGGCATTCTACTCATCAGCCCGCCCGCTTAGCTCAGTAGGTAAGAGCGTTGGTCTACGGATCGCGGGGTCGCGAGTTCGATCCTCGGGCGGGGCGTATGTTCTCCGTGACTATTTGATAAACGACATTGTGTCTGAAATCATTAGTCCTCCACCTCTGATAATTCATGTGGGGAAGTTGGCAGTTACTTGCGGAGAACAGGTTTGTACTGGTACAGAACCCAGGAACACTGGTTAGGTTAACTGCCCGCCGTTACATGACTGAAATACTGTTGAAAAACGGCGTTAAACCCAAAACAAACAAACAAATCTACTCATCAGTTATTGTTATATAGCCAAGTTAGATAACTCTTGGTTGAATTCAGTTTAAATTGTGGCCCTTATTTGACTTAGAAAATTTGGCATGCACGTTGATACCATTGCTATAAGGTTTGTACTATAACAAGTTTTGCCCGAATATCATGAAAGTTATGGCTCTTCTTCAACTTTAGTTTTTGTCGAATAGTTAATATAACTCTTGTTATAATATTGTAAATATAGCTTTCTAAGAATGAATATTTATCCTTCGTAAATGAATATTAACATATTGATGATACATTTTATGCTTTTTGCAGATTTCTTGTAATATTTGAATGGGACATATGAAATAATATGATTACCATTTAGTTAAAACTCTAATAAAATGTAATGTAAAATTATTTTACAAATTGCAAGATCAAAATATCTGTCACTATGAACACCCTATATTGCTTTTCACCCAGGCTACACGACTATAATATTGCATCTGTTGTTTTCAAGGTGAAAGATACTATAAAAGCAAAGAATTTTCACAAGGGTTCAATTTTCGCTATATTCGCGAGGCCCTACATCTCGCAAAAATTAATCCTCACGTAAATATTCACCATTAGTATAATTCAAATTCAAGTAGGATATAATTTTAAAATTTCAGGAATATAAAACCTGGCAAACATACTCAAAATATCAAATGCGCAAAATTTTGACCCAGCGAAAAGATGTGCTTTTACGGTATCAGTCTTACTCTAAAGCAAGGAAATGTCCTTTGTATATTGCAGGTTCTGTGGTCATTTTGGTACGACATACAATACAGAGTGAATGTACCTTACACCATTATAGCCCTGATGACGGAGATTCACAGTATATTCCTTCATGCTCGTAAGCTCATGCAATTCGATAAATGGCCGTTCGATCACTGGTTATACAAGATGGTCGTCTCACTGAATTTCATCACCTTCGTAAGATTCCGACTTTGGGGAATATTTCTGATCAGCTGGGGTATTTATACAGAGTGGGGAAGGCTTACATTTATTTATCAAATATTTATTGTTGTCACAATGTTTGTAATGTATCTTATTAACCCAATTTTGTTCTGGAGACTTTTAAAGAATGATGTTCTGCGTCATTTTCGCTCGACTGAAAAGAAAGATAAATTGCATATGAATGGAGCTTGTAGTAAAATGGTCAATGGCGAGTGTCATCTGACCTGATTGTGTAACTTTTTGACAAATTGTTGAGTAATTCCAATGCTATTCCTGTACTGTCATACATCTTTTACACATTTTGTATAAATTGCATAGTTACTTTCTTAATGGCCGGTGCTTAATTAGTCGAGAATGATTTAAAAGTGACTTCCTTAAATAAATTCCTCAGTTATTGAGGTA
Organism: Mercenaria mercenaria; assembly: GCF_021730395.1. NCBI lineage: Eukaryota > Metazoa > Mollusca > Bivalvia > Venerida > Veneridae > Mercenaria > Mercenaria mercenaria. The sequence continues at coordinate 58,963,427 of NC_069372.1, forward strand.
GTTACTTCTTTAGGCTGGTTCTAATTAAAATAGTTACTTTCGTTAGGCTGGTTCTTATTTTATATGGTTACTTCCTTTAAGCTGGTTCATAATTCAGATGGTTACTTGTTTTTGGCTGATTCTTAATAGGAGATACACAGTACATTATGGCTGTAACCTTGAGTAAAGCGTTAGAAACGCTTTTCGATTTTCAGTGTAAAAATGAGTAAAATCAACGAGCTCTCGTGTGTTTCCTTGACATATAGTACATCAGTAATTAAATTTCCAAGCTTTCTTAAGAAATATAGCATTAATTTCCAGATACCTAAATTATTTTTAAAAAATTTCATCATATTATCTGGAGGCCAGTACGGATTTAATACTTTTATCTACTGTTAGCTGTGAATCTCCCTTTAAGGATTTAATACTTTTATCTACTTTTAGCTGTGAATCTCCCTTTAAGGATTTAATACTTTTATCTACTGTTAGCTGTGAATCTCCCTTTAAGGATTTTTAATTCTTTCATCAACTGTTAGCTATGAATCTCCCTTTATTGATTTAATACTTTTATCTACTTTTAGCTGTGAATCTCCCTTTAAGGATTTAATTCTTTCATCTACTTTTAGCTGTAAATCTCCCTTTAAGGATTTAATTCTTTCATCTACTGTTAGCTGTGAATCTCCCTTTAAGGATTTAATTCTTTCATCTACTGTTAGCTGTGAATCTCCCTTTAAGGATTTAATTCTTTCATCTACTTTTAGCTGTGAATCTCCCTTTAAGGATTTAATACTTTCATCTACTGTTAGCTGTGAATCTCCCTTTAAGGATTTAATTCTTCCATCAACTGTTAGCTGTGAATCTCCCTTTAAGGATTTAATTCTTTCATCTACTGATAGCTGTGAATCTCCCTTTAAGGATTTAATTCTTTCATCTACGGTTAGCTATGAATCTCCCATTAAGGATTTAATTCTTTCATCTACGGTTAGCTGTGAATCTCCCTTTAAGGATTTAATTCTTTCATCTACTGATAGCTGTGAATCTCCCTTTAAGGATTTAATCTTTCATCTACTGTTAGCTGTGAACCTCCCTTTAAGGATTTAATACTTTTATCTACTATTAGTTCTGAATCTCCCTTTAAGATATTTGTTACTGTCAGACAGTACTCTTTCATGACAGCTTCTTGTGAGTTTATACCACTGTTAAGTACCTAGTACTTATACAGTCTGTCAAACTTCTGTCAAGTTTTGTGACATTGTGTGTATAACTGTCTTTACTCCAGCGTATTAAGAATGTTGGATTTAATGTATGTAACATTCCATTATAGCTGCTTGATGCTAGATTTATGTTGAAATGGTGAGAGAGAGGGGTATAGATAAACTGATTAACTGATAAAAAACTTTGTTGAAGTGTGTAACTGGTCAGTGCTGTGAAGTCAGATCGTATTCTGATTTTAAGCATTTGTCAAGAAATAGTTTAACAGTATGATTTTTGCCTAGTGAACTAGTTTTTGAAACTAGATGAGTCAGTAATAGTAAACAGCGTGAAATATGATAGTTTTAATGGTTCAAGGGCCATAACTCTGGTGGTAAAGGGATGACCTAGCCATTAAGATTTAAAAAGATTGTTCAAGAACTGTTGCCTTAAATGTGCTAATAATGTGAAAGGTAACAATGTTTACTTATTCAAGGGCCATCATGTATCTGAAGCAGACTTGGCCAGTAATAAAACTGACTTATGTCTTATGATCTCCAGTGTGTTTTCTATAAAATTATTGATGAGTGGACTGACACAGGGCCATCACAATAGCATACTTCAAACATATTGTGCACAGCTAAGCTAACAGGAAAGCCATTCAGGACCTGTATCACCAATCTGTTCAAATTTTTCTCAAGATTGCCCAATTTCCACTTTGTCCTAGATTTCATTAAGACAAATTTTATGGAAATGAGCTAGAAAATATGACATAGTGTCCCAAATTTACACCTAAAACAGGCTTTCTTATGAATTTCAGCTTTATTCTGCAACCTCCAGATTGTATCTGTAAAACATCCTAAAGTATGAAGATGGTAGTAGGATGATTCTGGATTTCTAAAAAAAAAAAAGTATATATTTATAACTGAATGTCAATTTTAAGGCCAGAAATGTACTTTCCTATTGTAAAAATAGGGCAAGATCAAAATTTCGAATATTTTAAATGATAGGTTTATTTTAAAAAGAATTTTGTACGAAAGTCACATAAAAACACTGTTTTATTTATTTATTTACAAAGACTTTAACATAAAAGTGTTGTTCATATTCAAACATTTGTAAATCTGGAAGCAGGTAGCTGAATTTTATTTTACAACGTATCCATTAATATGTTACTACCAGTAGATAGTAGTTCGCTTCGGGAGAGGAAGGTCTTTGGTTCGATCCCTGGGCGCGTCATACCTAAGACGTAAAAAATGGTACTGGCAGTTTCCTCGCTTGGTTTAAGAGGATAGTGCTAGGACTGGTCATCCCGGTGTCAGTATAATGTGACTGGATGGGATATCATGCCACGTGTCTACGGCGTGATATTCCAGTGAGGCAGCTTTATAAAGTTGGGCATTGTGCTCACTGCTACAAGTAGACACCGATGTTTATGTAACTGTAAGCATGTTAGAATGAAAATAAATAAGGCTGTGTTGTGGTGTATTGTCAGATTTACCATGGTTCATCATTCATATCCTTTGAGATTTAAACCACTAAGGCTAATGCTGGTGTTTTTCATTTCCTGCACCTCTGAACTGTGGTTAATCAGGGGATAAAGCACACAGAGGCCATGATTATTTAATAGATAAAAATAGGATTCCTGTGTATAATGTAACACTTACATGGCTAATATCATGAGGTTTCCAAGCATATAATGCATATAATGTCAGACAGTAGGCCCTTATTTTAGATACCTATGGATTTACCAGTTTTTGTTACTTTTTCTTTGCTGTGGTTGCCCAAATATGTTTTTATTGCTCATAAGTGTTCAATTTTATCATTTGTTGAACATAAATGATGTAACAATATTTTTTTTTCAAAATAGCATGTACGTAGTTTTGTTGAGGAGAACATGTTCTCATGTGTTTAATACCATATTTGTACTGTGTCTGTAATAAGTGCTGTTGTGGAGTATATCTCTTTTGCATGGTAAATATTATCAGTACACTGTTCCTTCTTTCTTGTGATGATTTCTTGCCATTTTATTGTTATTTTTCTCATAACTGTTTGTTTTACCTAAGCTTGCAGTGGACAGACATTTTAATGTGTTTAGTGCAAGCACTTTCATTTTTTATTTCAAAAAGAAAATTAAATTAATTAGTTGTTAATTTGAAAGTAAATTAGTGGGTTCCACTGTTTAGAAAAACTAATGTTTATCTTGGTGCTATAAATGTTCAAATTGTAGGTTTTGTTTCAGTTAGAATGTGAAATTTTGACACAATATACTTGTGACATTAAAAATTTTTTGTGTGGTACTTTGCAGAATGTGAATGCACTAAATCACTAATTGCCATGTTACGCTTATCATGCTTATAGTTGATATAAAAAAAACATACTTGTATTATTGCATAATTATGTGTTGTGTTTATGATATTATTTCAGCTGAACTTGTATATTTATTCTATATAATCCTTGTTCAAGGTCATACCTCATCAGTTATTTTTAGCATTAATTGCTGTAAATTGGGTAATATTCTCAATTGTTTTGTTTTTACCAACATTCACAAATAATGCCACTTTTAAATTCAAAATATTTGTCAATATAATTTGCAATATGTCCTAAAACACAAACAGTCACATTCTGTGAATTCTTAACATTATGGCTGATAACAATGAAATTACTAAATTAAATGTAAGCAACAATTACCCAATCTGCAATATTAATTATTACTGTAAGAATCAAACTGTATAAGTATACCCCCACAAACGAAGTTTGCGGGGTATATAGGAGTGAGCTTGTCGGTCAGTCGGTCTGTTGGTTTTCATGGTTTCTGGACAATAACTCATGAAAGACTTGGCAGATTTAAATACTTCCTGGTACACAGGTGTAACATCATAAAATACAGGTCAAGTTTGACTTTGAGGTCAGTAGGTCAAGGTCACAGTGACCCGCAACAGTTAAACGGTTTCCAGATGATAACTTGAGAATGCTTTGGGCCAAGGATAGTAAATTTTGGTACACAATTGTAGCATCATAAAATACAGGTCAAATTCGACCGAGTTCAGTAGGTCAAAGGTCAAGGTTACTAGGACCCGGAACAGTTAAACGATTTCTGGATGATAACTTGAGAATGCTTTGGCCTACGATCATGAAAAATGGTTGGTCATGACCAGCAGATGGCCCCTATTGATTTTGAGATCAGTAGGCTAAAGGTCAAGGTCACAGTGACCCGGAGCAGTTAAATCGTTTCTGGACAAAAACTTGAGAACGCTTGGGCCTAGGATCATGAAAGTTGATAGGAAGGTTGATCATGACCAGCAGATGACCCCTATTTATTTTGAGGTCAGTAGGTCAAAAGTTAGTGATCATAGTGACCCAGAACAGTTAAACCATTTCAGGAGGATAACATTAGAACCCTTGGGCCTAGGACCATGAAATTTAATAGGGAGGTTGATCATGACCAACAGATGACCCCTGTTGATTTTGAGGACAGTCGGTCAAAGGTCAAGGTCACATTGACCCAGAACAGTAGAGCTTTTTTTGCAGGGTTGACAGATTTAAATCATTTTGATACACAGGTGTAAAATCATCAAATATAGGACAAGTTGGACTTTGACATTGGCTTACTTCTGTGACAAGGCTGTATTGTTGGGGTAAAATTCGTCACTGTGTGACAGCTCTAGTTAAAGTTTTGATGTTGTGACTGAAATGGTTACTATCTATGGATTTATAACAGCTAATTATTTAAAGTTGGTTAGTAAAACTAACTACCAGTTAATACCAGTTTGTTTATTAAAATGTTATTTATTAGCTCGACTATTCGAAGAATAGTCTAGCTATTCTACTCACCCTGGCGTCGGCGTCGGCGTCACACCTTGGTTAAGTTTTTGCATGCAAGTACATACAGCCATCAATTAAAGTCATATAGCTTTGAAACTTATTTTTTCTTTTTCTAGGTCAATTACCAACCTCTCTGGGTCAAGTCCCATAACTCTGACATGTATTTTGAGCAAATTATGCCCCCTTTTGGACTTAGAAAATTTTGGTTAAAGTTTTACATGCAAGTTACTATCTCCAAAACTAATGCAGATATTGATTTGAAACTTCAAATGTGTCTTCGGGGTTATAAAACTAGTTGATAGCACCAAGTCCCATAACTCTGACTTTCATTTTGGTCAAATGTATGCCCCTTTTGGACTTAGAAAATTCTGGTTAAGTTTTGCGTGCAAGTACATACAGCTATTTCTAAAGGCATATAGATTTGAAACTTATTTTTTCTTTTTTAGATAAATTACCAACCTCACTGGGTCAAGTCCCATAACTCTGACATGTATTTTGAGCAAATTATGCCCCTTTTAGACTTAGAAATTTTGGTTAACTGTTTTACATGCAAGTTATTATCTCCAGAACTAATGCAGATATGATTTGAAACTTCACATGTGTCTTCGGTTATAAAACTAGTTGAAGCAGCAGTCCCATAACTTGACCTTCATTTGGCAATTATGCCCCTTTTGGACTTAGCAAATTCTGGTTAAGTTTTGCGTGCAAGTACATACAGCTATTACTAAAAGGCATATAGATTTGAAACTTACTTTTTCTTTTTCTAGATCAATTACTATCCTCACTGGATCAAGTCCCATAACTCTGACATGTATTTGAGCAAATTATTCCCCTTTTTGGACTTAGAAAATACTGGTTAAAGTTTTGCGTGCAAGTACATACGGCAATTACTAAAAGGCATATAGATTTGAAACTTATTTTTTCTTTTTCTAGATCAATTACCAACCTCACTGGGTCAAGTCCATAACTCTGGCATGTATTTTGGGAAAATTATGCCCCCTTTTGGACTTTGGAAAATTTGGTTTAAAGTTTTTACATGCGAGTTTCTATCTCCAAATACTAATGCAGATATTGAATTGAAACTTCCATGTGCCTTCGGGTTATAAAACTAGTTGATAGCAGCAAGTCCATAACTGATATGCATTTTTGGTCAAATTATGCCCCCTTTTGAACTTAAAACTCTTTTGATATTTAACCTTTTTGGGTAATATTTTCCTGCTTCTGTGACAATATTTCGAATAGTCGAGCTTGGCTGTCTTACGGACAGCTCTTGTTATTAGAAAAATAATTGCATTGATCTGATGAAATTTGAACCGCTTTCATTGGTATATAAAATTAGAGACTGAAATAGATCCTGGGTATGATGTTTAGATTTCTGGTTTAACCATTTGAAATAGGTCAGAGTTACCGGATTAGAAATAAAAGGAATATGTACTATTTAAGTATTAACTCGCACGTCTATCTACCTGCTTCACCCAACTTCTGAAACTCGACTTTCAATTTTATCTTTTCCACTAAGTTCATATAAATGACAACATAAAGACATCATTGTCCAGTGGTCTGTTGTACTTTTGTACTTTCGTTGATTGAAAAAGATTGATATGTTTAAATTATTTTTTGGTACTTTTTATAATTATATACCAAATTCTACATTTTTTCCAAATGAAGGTGCCATAATATGTGTTAATATGTAAAAAAAGAATATTCTGCACAGTTTTGCACATTTGATAGAATGTTTTGTATTTGCACAAATATAGACTAACACAGGATAATGTACCGTTTCATTTTCTATTAAGGTTCCAAATTGATTCTAATTTAAATTTTGTTAAATAGAAAAAGTAATTGAAATAAACCATAAAATGGGGTGTTTGGGATAGGGTGAATAAATGGTCTACTGTTTGATCAACCTAATAAACCATATCAGCTTTTTTTTGTAAATGGTTAGAAATTTTACAAATATTTGCACGGAAATTTTGCTTTGCTGCTAACTAAGATATCCTGAAAGTTTTGTAACATTCTCCATTAATAAATAAAGGCAAAATTAAATTTTTGTTTAGTATTTGTGTCAGAAATGGCTGAAATTTACAGAGAAAATAACAAATGAAGAATGTTCTTTTGTTTTTAGCTCACCTGTCACGTAGTGACAGGGTGAGCTTTTGTGATCGCCCTTCGTCCGTCGTCCGTCCACAATTTCTTGTCTGCACGATAGTGGTTTCATTTATGATTTTATTTTAACCAAACTTGCACACAACTTGTATCACCATAAGATCTTGGTTCCTTTCTTGAACTGGCCAAATCCCATTATCGGTTTCAGAGATATGGCCCCTGATAGGGCCAAAATTAGCTATTTTGACCTTGTCTGCACAATAACAGCTTTATTTATTATTTGATTTTTACCAAACTTGCACACAACTTGTATCACCATAAGATCTTGGTTCCTTTCTTGAACTGGCCAGATCCCATTATGGGTTCCAGAGTTATGGCCCCTGAAAGGGCCAAAATCAGCTATTTTGACCTTGTCTGCACAATAGCAGCTTCATTTATGATTTGAATTTAATCAAACTTGCACAAAACTTGTGTCACCATCAGATCTCGATTCCTTTCTTGAACCGGCCAGATCCCATAATGGGTTTCAGAGTTATGGCCCCTGAAAGGGCAAAAATTAGCTATTTTGACCTTGTCTGCGCAATAGCAGCTTCATTTACGATTTGATTTTAATCAAACTTGCACACAACTTGTATCACTACAAGATCTTGGTTCCTTTCTTGAACTGGCCAGATTCCCTAATGGATTCCAGAGTTATGGCCCCTGATAGGGCCAGAATTAGCTATTTTGACCTTGTCTGCACAATAGCAGCTTCATTTATGATTTGAATTTAATCAAACTTGCACAAAAACTTGTGTCACCATAAGATCTTGGTTCCTTACTTGAACTGGCCAGATCCTATAATGGGTTCCAGAGTTATGGCCCCTGAAAGGGCCAGAATTAGCTATTTTAACTTTGTCTGCACAATAGCAGCTTCATTTATGATTTGATTTTAACCAAACTTGCACACAACTTGTATCACCATAAGATCTCGATTCCTTTTTATACGCCCTAAGAGACGTATTATGTTATCGCCTCGGTGTCCGTCTGTCTTTCTGTCTGTTGGTTAGCAATTTCCCTTCCGCTCTGTAACTCTTGAACCCCTTGAAGGATTTCAAAGAAACCTGACACAAATGTTGACCTCATCGAAACAATGTGCAAAGCGCATGTTTCGGATGGCTCACTTCAAGGTCAAGGTCACACTTAGGGGTCAACAGTCATATTACTTTATTTTGTGTGTATATTGCTCTGCATTTGCGTTGCATTGCAGTGCTCTTGTTTTTATTTGGCAGATCCTTCTTTTGTTCACTTACAATATTTTTTTTTAATTACTTCCCTTTTATGTTACTATAAATAGCTTATTTAGTAACTTTTTTATTATTGGCCGTAGGGAAAAATTGAGACCACTTTCCTGTGGTACAACATGGATGGTACCTCCAATTTATAGGTGTATTTTGCCATATCTGTACCTATAGGAAAATTTCAACTATATTTTCTCATGATTCTTTTGATTGATCTTGATTATGATTTTTTGACCTTCTTGTCCTTAAGTGCAGGTGAGCGAAATAGGGCCATTATGGCCCTCTTGTTAGAATGTCATACCAACCTTAGAGATTTTCATAATGTTTTGTAATATTAGTACCGGTATTTGAAGAAAAATCAAAAATGACAAGGTAGATCAATCAGTAACTTGAAATTATAACTACTGAATTGCAAAAAAATGAACATACAGAAATTAGATGAGATACTGTAGTATTCAATTGAATTGTAGGGGCCTCTGTGAGTGATTGGTTTTGAATCGCTTGCCCCTGTTCATCTGGCAGAAGGTCGGTGGTTCTACCCAGTTGCCCTCACATGCTTGAAATTATGACTGGAGCTTCCAACAACAAAGCTGGAAAGTGTACTCAACAAAAATCTCAGAAAAAAACCCCATAAAACTATACCCCTCTATTACACAAGCTAAAATATAAAGATATGACATGTGTTAGTAATAACTATTCAAAAATGGACTGTGCAAGGTGTGCGAAAGTACAGTATAAAGCAGAAATTTCAGTAATATTGAAAAGCTGAATTGGAACATAATTTTTGCTTCAAATGTCCCATAATTTTACACCTGCCTTATATTTACCAAAAGTCAGTTTTCACTAATGAATGTTTTCCCCCTCTCAAGTTGTACTTGAAATCAACAAATATAAGACAGGTTGACATTTAATAATTACTAATACTACATTATACACACACACACACACTCACCAACATCACCTTATTCTGCAACATACATTGGTCTAAAAACAATTATTATTTTTATACAGTAATTTGCTTGTTGGTTTATAGAAATACTTTGTCGTGCCAAATTTTGGTTAGTTTTATGCTCAATGTTGTGTTAATGTTATAAGAAACTAGAAAATGTAAGTTATTAACTTGAGTCAGTGTCTTTAATGTCTGTATAATTGCAAAAGGTAACTTTTTTCATGTTTTTTTCTTCTTCTTTTTTCTTGCTGTGCTTAGATACATTTTATTTGTGTTTCTTGTATGTTAGTTTTATTGATATTACTATACAAAGTATTTAGTTATTGCCAAAAACAGATTTAGAACCAAATACATGTCCTGTTTTGTAATCATTTGTCTTAGTCACTTTAAAGCAGATGTCACTTATAAGCTGGCTTTTGTATGAAATACTGGAATATCAGGTGATTTTGCATAACCACAATTAACTTTAATCTTTGAATATGTCATAAATTCTTCCCTTAAAACTTCAATTTTTCATGAGATTTTTTGTTTCAAAATACCAAAAAAGCTTAATGTATTTTGCTAAACTTATTCCCGAGCAAATTTTTCAGTAGAAGTTGTTTGTTATTGTGTAGTTATTTCAAATGCCAGCTATTTTAAAGTTCAGCTTTTGTTGTTCCATTGGTCATAACTTTATCAAGCCCATACCGAGTTTTTGTGTGTTTTTTTTAAATTGTATCAAATATAAATTTTATGATTCCAGAAAAAAACAAAAACGGCGTCTGTGTGAAGGAATTTTATCAGAAACTATAATGTGTGGTATATCTGCCCGTTCTGACAAATGTGTACATTAAAGTTTTGTAATTGATATTATGTGTATACTGAGGTATTCGAACTTAACACCAAAAGAACTGTAAATGGATTTCCATTCCTAGTTTGAAATAAGGCTGGAGTACTTAAAATAGTATCTTTTTCTATAGGTTTATACATGTATTTATAGTGAAATATTTATTCCATATTGTACAGTTTATGTGTTAAGTTTTAGATTAAGCTTTTGTTACAGTTGAAGTTTTAGATTAAACTGTTTTTACTCTTGATATTAGACTACAGTGCTAGAGTTACATGTTCATTAAATTTTGTCTTCAGACTTTCTAGGCAGTTACCTTTGTGTAGTGGTTCAAACATTATATTTTATATTTAAGGTGGAAAAATTATGAATTACACATAAAGTTGTACTTTTTCCGAGATTACTATTTATTTTTATTCATTAAAATGTAGAATAAATATTTTATAAGTCATCACCGTGTGATTTCTTTTTGTGGGAGACCTTCTGAAGTGTAAGGCATCCTTCTAGTTAGCTCAGTCAATAGAGCCAGTGTGTTGTTAAAGGTGGTCAATCAATTTAAACAACATTTAATGACATTTTTTTACTTTTTGTATATTCTGGTAGAGAATTATTTAAGGAACAAAAGACCGATTACATAGATTCCTATTTGAAATGTATATTTTATTATTTTGATAAAATTTTGTAATTACTCCCCTTTAATATGAAAGTATATCAAAAGCTGGGTATTTCTTTTTATTTCGATACAATGTCTAGTTTTACATTTGCATTTGATAGACATATCAACTATTGAACAATCTGAACCAAAATGCAAGTTTTAAAGCTGTGTGTAGCTTCTGAATTCATTTATTTCCAATCTATCTTGGTTGCGCAACCAAGGTAGGCAAAGGGAGGTAATAATAATTTTTCAAACTTGCGTTGCTAATGAATTCCATCTAAATACATAATTTTTAATGCAAATATTTTACAAATATATTACAATATGTCTTATATTTATACATTTCCTTAGGCAAAGTATGTTTATCAAATTAATACTTATGATAAAATAACTCTATCTTGGTTGGGCAACCAGGACAGGAAAATGAAATTTTAAAAATACCTCCAGTGAAAATCTAATTTGTATTAAGTGTTAAGTGAACATAAATGAGTGTAAGTGATCAGATGCTAAAGTTTCGAACAAATCCGTTACATGGCCAAAATCTGATTATCCACCTTTAAAAGGTTTGGAGCTCAATGCTGAGATAAGGTGATTTTTTCCCCAGTGACAATTTGACAGAAAGGCAGTTGGTATGATTTCTTTCATCCTCAAACTGTCTTTAATGTGGGATTGTGGTCAGTTTCTTGTTGAGAATGTGTATTCTGGTACAGAATCCAGTAATACTGGTTTGGTTAACTGGCTGCTGTTCCACAACAAGGATACTGTTACCCTTATCATGCTGGACACAATTGATTCTGCCTTTGCGACCAATGCAGATCATTGTCAGTATCTTTTTGGTATGCACCCCTTTTAACACTTAATGGTACTGTCCAAATTAAAAGATAAGACATGTTCATTATAGAAATTTAGCAAGGTAAGGGTTAAATCAAAATCACCTCATTGAAATGTAATGTTTCCTGATCCAAAATCTAATGGCTTTAAGTACCAATATTTGACATGAAGTTTAGAATATTCGCTTGTTATTATTAAATGACTACATTTTTATTATCAAATGGGTTGAAATTAATTGCTATTATTTAAACAAACTTCCACAGTATGGGAGGCATTGTTTGGGAAAGTTGTGGGATCTTCCTGTACAATCTTCAGTAAAGTGTGTACCAGCATCAATGTTGATTCTTTTTATACGCCTGAAGGGACGTATTATGTTATACCCCCGGTGTCTGTCCGTTAGCAATTTCGTATCCGCTCTGTAACTCTTGAACCCCATGAAGGATTTCAAAGAAACTTGACACAAATGTTCACCACACCGCGACGACATGCAGAGCGCATGTTTTGGATGTCTCGCATCAAGGTCAAGGTCACATTTAGGGGTCAAAGGTCATATATGACTGCTTTGTGTATATTGCTCTGCATAGCAGTCACTGTGCTCTTGTTTTTGTTTGGCAGATCCCTATTTTGTTCACTTACAATAAATCTTTTTTGAATTACTTCCCTTTTATGTTACTATAAATAGCTTATTTTGAAACTTTTTTATTACTGGCCGTAGGGAAAAACCGAGACCACTTTTGTGTGGTACAACATGGATGGTACCTCCAATTTTTAGGGTGTATTTTGACATACCTGTACCTGGTAAGGTTTTTTTTTTGTGGACTTACAATTTGTCTGGAATATCTTCCCTTTGTTGTTCCTGTCCTTTGGGCTTCAAAAGTCAAGTTCTTTAAATTTTGCTCCCATCCTCTGATGTAACCCTTCAGGCATATATTGCCCTGCTTGGCAGAGCTCTTGTTTAACATGACTTTGTTTTATGTCAGTAACAGAGGCATTCTCTGTGCACCTAATATTTTACCTGTAGTTAATCATAGGTATTGTATACCATACATGTATGTGGGGGGTGGGGATGGGCAATCTCTGCAAACCCTAAACCTGTCTTACAGGGACTGATAGGGGCAAAGTTAATATAGAAGTAATTGAAACAAGAGGACCATGATGGTCCTGAATCGCTCACCTATCTCCACATGACCCAGTGTTCAACTGAGTATGACATCGTTATTTCTATTATTTGACATAGTGACCTAGTTTTTGAGCACATGTGACCTAGATATCATCAAGAAAGAAAATTCTGACCAATTTTCATGAAGATCCATTGAAAAATATGGCCTCTAGAGAGGTCACAAGGTTTTCTATTATTTAACCTAATGACCTAGTTTTTGAAGGCACGTGACCCACTTTTAAACTTGACCTAGATATCATCAAGGTGAACATTCTCACCAATTTTCATGAAAATCTTGTGAAAAATATGGCCTCTAGAAAGGTCACAAGGTTTTTCTATTTTCCGACCTACTGACCTAGTTTTTGACCGCACATGACCCAGTTACGAACCTGACCTAGATATCATCAAGCTGAACATTCTCACCAATTTTCATGAAGATCCATTGAGAAATATGGCCTCTAGAGAGGTCACAAGGTTTTTTCTATTTTTAGACCTACTGACCTAGTTTTTGACCCCACGTGACCCAGTTTCGAATCTGACTTAGATATCATCAAGATGAACATTCTGACCAATTTTCATGAAAATCTCATGAAAAATATGGCCTCTAGAGAGGTCACAAGGTTTTTCTATTTTTAGACCTACTGACCTAGTTTTCAACCCCACGTGACCCAGTTTCGAACTTGACCTAGATATCTTCAAGGTAAACATTCTGACCAATTTTCATGAAGATCCATTGAAAAATATGGCCTCTAGAGAGGTCACAAGGTTTTCCTATTTTTAGACCTAGTTTTTGACCGCACATGACCCAGTTTCGAACTTGACCTAGATATCATCAAGGTGAACATTCTGACCAATTTTCATGAAGATCCGTTGAGAAATATGGCCACTAGAGAGGTCACAAGGTTTTTCTATTTTTAGATCTACTGACCTAGTTTTTGACCCCACATGACCCAGTTTCGAACTTGACCTAGATATCATCAAGGTGAACATTCTGACCAATATTCATGAAGATCTCATGAAAAATATGGCCTCTAGAGAGGTCACAAGGTTTTTCTATTTTTAGATCTACTGACCTAGTTTTTGACCGCACGTAACCCAGTTTCGAACTTGACCTTGATATCATCAAGATGAACATTCTGACCAATTTTCATGAAGATGCATTGAGAAATATGGCCTCTAGAGACGTCACAAGGTTTTTCTATTTTTAGACCTAATGACCTAGTTTTTGACCCTACGTGACCCAGTTTCGAACTTGACTTAGATATCATCAAGATAAACATTCTGACCAATATTCATGAAGATCTCATGAAAAATATGGCCTCTAGAGAGGTCACAAGGTTTTTCTATTTTTAGACCTACTGACCTAGTTTTTGACCCCACATGACCCAGTTTCGAACTTGACCTAGATATCATCAAGGTGAACATTCTGACCAATTTTCATGAAGATCTTGTGAAATATATGGCCTCTAGAGAAGTCACAAGGTTTTTCTATTTTTAGACCTACTGACCTAGTTTTTGATGGCACGTGACCCAGTTTCGAACTTGACCTAGATATCATCAAGATGAACATTCTGACCAACTTTCATAAAGATCCCATGAAAAATGTGACCTCTAGAGTGGTCACAAGCAACAGTTTACGGACGCACGGACGGACGACGGACACCGCGCGATCACAAAAGCTCACCTTGTCACTTTGTGACAGGTGAGCTAAAAAGTGGATGGAATACAAAACAAAGTTTACATCCGCAAAATAGTTTATTGTATAAAGCAAATTAATATTAAAATACAAGTATGTCCAAAAATAATGTAGTAGGCACAATAAGCATAACTTGTATATATTTAAATGTAAAATATAAAACAGCATTCTGAAAAAATTATTGCATACATACATGATTCTTCACTTCTGAGTACTGAAAGCTTTTTACCCATCAGTACAGATATTCAAAATATACAGAGATATTTGTTGGTTTCAGTATAAGATAGAAATATCTTTGACTCAAGGAACACTAACATAGCCATGAGTGAAAATGTAATATATATATTGTGGTCAAAAATGAATTTTTTTTTTAACTTATGTGTCAAACAAACAAAATTTCTCTCCTTTTTCATGTTTTACTTATTAATAAATTGTTACACATTAAACAGAATTTGATACTTTTCAATATAGAAAAAGAAGACATTTTTCCCTCTAATATTCCAATAATATACTGAAAAATACATAAGAAAGTAATACATTAACTGGAACAGCTGTTCAAGCCATTTCTGTAGAGGAATTACTTCTCTACAAAGTAAGACTGCTTCTCTTTCCCATTACAAACACCCCCTCCACAGCAAAAACCTCTACAAGAAGATCTCAAGTCTTCGTGGTGGTGGTTGATACCAAGAGGATGCATTGCACAATTCATTTAAAGTTTTCAATTACAGTAGACTGCAATATAGTCATAAAAAATTTAACTAAATATCACTGGACAAGAAATCATATATATTATATGTAAAACTATTCCAGAGACAAAAATCCCCCAAATCACATTCTTAAAAGAACCAGGCTTTTGATATAATTTATGATGCAAGGCTAAGATTAAAAAGCCTGTTTGCTGTCCAGCAGAAAAAATTCTGTTCTTTTAAAAATAAATTTTATATAAAAAGCACATGAAACAGCTGCCTAAATAGGTGTTATGCACAATTACATGCACTAGTTTTAATACTGCATATGAGCTTATATACAGACAGGAGTCACGAAGGGAGGTAATCAAAAATGATGGATTCAATAAAACTGTCTGTTGTGTTGAAAATAACATTATAAACTAAGGCATTCTGAGCCTTTAATACACTGGTAAAATAAGAAATTCAAGAAAAAGACTATAGTTATAGTCTGTATATTTCACTTAATCTTAATAGCAAATATTTCATACAGCTAAAACTATTGAAATATTTGTGCCAAGTTTATTTGAAAATCCTCCAAGAGAGTAAAAAGATATAGAGAAGACACCATTTTGGGATGGACGGACTTTAAACAATATATCTTCCAAGAATTAGTGAAAGACATAATGAAGAAAGGATCTCGTCAAAGAGTAAAAAATCAAATTGAATGTAAATGTTTCTAAATCATTAGTAGAACTGTGTAAAAACAAAGAATATACAAGCAATATTGTAATACAATAATGAAAAGTATAGAACATAAGAGATGATCGAGTGAAGCATACCAACAATAAAACTTTGAATACAGCAAATTCTGATGAAACAGATCCATATTTTTACTTCCTGATTCCACTTTAAATTTCTGTATATAAAAATTACTATGCATCTGAAACATGTGAATGTTAGTTGGCAGCCACCTGTATTAAGCTGGTGTATTTTTCTGTGTTTAGCATTTAAAATCGTAAAAGATGGTAAAACAGTATAAATTATGAATTTTAAAAAGTCATAAAAATCATCGAAATATTGGAGGAATAAAAATATATATGCGCATAATGAACAAGCTTGTTAAGTTCACAATTTGTACTAAACCTTCCTATACAACAAACCTCTGTTATATAGGGAACAAAAGTGCCGTATTCCAAAGAGTTCACAATATCGAGAGTTTTAACTGTTGTGATCAGAATCCTGTATTAAATTCATTTTCAGTGTGTACAATTACATTTTGACATAATATGCAAATCATTTTCAGGGTGTACAAATTCCAACATATAGGCAGATCGTTTTCAGTCTGTACACACATTTGATCCACACCATGAGAAAACAAATGCAGTGCATTTTCGAACAGCATGGATCCACACCAGTCTGCGCATCCGCACAGTCTGATGAGGATCTATGCTGTTCGCTAACGATTTCTCTAACTCGCATATGATTTGAAAGTGAACAATATGGATCCTGATTAGACTGCGTGGATGCATAGGCTGGTCTGGACCTATGCTGGTCGCAAATGTACTATGTTGGTTTTCTCATGGCGTGGCTCATTAAATTTTAACATACAAGTACATCATTGTCAGTGTGTACAACTTTCAACATATAGGCAAATCATTTTCAAGTGTGTACAAATTTCAACATGTAAGCCGATTATTTTCATGCAGTCACAATGTACATTAAATTTTAACATATAAGCAGATCATTTAGGCCTAAAAAAAAATTCTTTGTTTCCGGTAACATGCTAAAAAAAATTAGGGTAGGTAGGTCGGAAAATTTTTTTTTTTGGATTTTTTTTTTTTATTAAGGGAGACTTTTTGGAAATTATTTTTTTGTCAAAAAATGGTTACAGATAAGGGGGTTTAATGCCTTTAGAGCATCAGTAAGTTGATTTCTAACATCACTGGCCATGTTTAAAGCACAAAAAGTGCAGTTTTGCATCTTTTTGTTAAAAAGTTGAAAAAAATATTCTCCATGGTCATAAAAACATTTAGGGTCGGGCCAAAAAATTAGGGTAGGTCGGGATACCGGAAACAAACAATTTTTTTTTTACGCCTTAAAGTGAAATTTGCAACATGATTTTTGAATGATTTAACAAAATAAATCTCATTACCCAAATGCATATATTTCAAGAATGAAAACACCGTTTTTTTTTTTCATAGATCTGAAACTTCATATATATGCAACAGATACTGGATCATTTAAAACAACATGAATGAAAAAGAGGGCCATGATGGCCCTATATCGCTCATCTGACTCAAATGGGTACAATTTATTACTGGTAGAGGATCTCTACAAAATGCGCTATTTGCTAAATATGTAAGATCCGGGTCTTGAGGATTTAGGCAAGACTTTTAAAAAGTTCTTATATTATGTCTATGTAAAACAAGTGACCCCCACAGACTGGGCCAATTTTGTTCTCTGCTGATTTGAATAAAGTTAGTACAGGACCACTACAGAATGCTACAAGCCAAGCTCAGGGCATTACAGTTTTAGACAAAAACAAGAGCTGTCACTAATGGTGACAAATGCCCCCACAGCACCTTGACCTTTGACCTGGTGACCCCAAAGTCAGTAGGGGTGGTGTACTCAATAAGTACTATCAGCATGTGAAGTTTGAAGGTCCTGGGTGAAGTGGTTCGCGAGGAAAGTGCCTTCATGCAAAAAGTTAACATTGGCCCCTGTGACCGTGACCTTTGACCTGGTGACCCCAAAGTCAGTAGGGGTGGTGTACTCATTAAGTACTATCAGCATGTGAAGTTTAAAGGTCCTGGGTGAAGTGGTTCGCGAGTAAAGTGCCTTCATGCAAAAAGTTAACGTTGGCCACAGTGACCTTTGACCTGGTGACCCCAAAGTCTGTAGGGGTGGTGTACTATCAGCATGTGAAGTTTGAAGGTCCTGGATGCAGTGGTTTGCGAGTAAAGTGCCTTCATGCAAAAAGTTAACGTTGTGACGAACGAACGAAATAACTAACGAACTAACGGACGGACAGTTGAAAACTAATATTCCTCCCTTCAGGAGCATAAAAAAAGTTTTTCCTATATAAATCTATGTAAACAAAGAGAACCCCAGTGGCATGGTGATGATTAAAAAAAAAAAAGGTAGAGGCCCATTACACTATGCTATTGCTAAAAATCTTGGCTTTGGATGTTGAGGTTTTGGAGTTCTTTTAAAAAAAATTTTGGGTTGCCGTGGCAATCAGAATTCTGCATGGAATGGAATTCTTTGATCAAATCTGGTAGAGGACCAAACAAAGAACACTCAGACCAAGTTTCATCAACTTCCACCTATATCATGTCTTTTGCAGAAAGGCTGGATGGACAGGCAGATAGGCGACTAGATTCACAATGGACAGACAGACTACATATGGTGAGTGATCAAAATAGCTCAACTCAAGCTATTCCTTTATGCTATAGGTCAGCTAAAAACAAAAAAACTAAAAAATAGAAATGGATCACTGAAGCATGGTTCAAGCAGTTTTCATTCAAGGACGAAACAAAATGGTTGTGTTTACGGTATAAAACTTTAAACACCCCTATGAATTTCATACTCAAATGGAAACTAAAGGCAGTTCTGCAAGTTCAGATCATGTAGTTTTCTACAATGTAGAGTTTGACTGAACCTCGGAATTTCAGCAAATAAAATTGAAAGGGTTGTGTGTTTGTTTTTTTGCTTTTTCATAATGGAAGTATATAGAAAAATCACAATTTTGATAAATTTTTGCGAAAGGAAATTTTCCTACAGTGTAGATTTTAATGAATATTTTCACAGTTTTACATCAAAATATTGTCTATTAATACGTCAAATAAAATGTATATTCATGTGTGCCTATGTTTGAGATATTCCACCATGATACAAGAGATCAAAATATTTGAAGTGATTTGAAGGTACAAATTTGGAATTATTTCATGTGTGAACATTTTTGTCTTTTTTTTTTTATCTTTAAAAAGAAAGTAATGTTGCAGCTTTACAAGTCGACATTTACACCCATGATGATTTTTCTTCCATGGTTTTCTTCTATGCTGTCCAGATATATGACATTATGCTACAACTTTCAGTTTATCAAACATACAGAACTACCTTAACAACAGCTGTGATCCGATCAGTTAAAATACAGTTCACTGAATTAATATACTTATTCTAACTTTTCATTATTGTTTCCATTGACGACTTGCTTCACAAATGGTTTTTCCTTTTGTTTCAGCGACCTGAAGTAACGGTAATCGGTCCTCGCCAATCTAATAAAAAGTCCTATATTTACTGTTGTCAGAACAACGCTAGCTGCAGAAAGGCACTGCATATACAGTCGAGGTACAAGGTGATAATCTGTGAAAAGGCCATAAAGTACGCGGGAAATTGGAATGAATCGAAAAAAGATAAATGTCAGTATATTAAGCACAAGAACAACATGGTAAATGTCAGGGTTACCCCCCTTGAGAAGTTTTCTGGCATGTAGGAAGATGCTGTTTACCTCTGGTAATAGCGCAATCAGGTTGTAGGCAATACACATCTTTTTCTGTAAATGGTAGGCACCCATGAAGGCAATCTGCAATGAAAGTAAAAATGTTGCTTAAATAATGACTAACAGAGTAAAAAGATTAAAAACCTCATCTTGTTCTTGTTTGGTTTTTTTATATAAATCCAAATGTCTGCATATCATATTCTAGCATAATTTTACCTGCCATTACAATGCCTAAGCTCTCGATTCAGAACTGTTTGCATATATCTTGAGGCAGATTAAAGCAAAAACAAAGTGATAAATTCACAACAGAAGTGCAGATTTCTGCCAAGAAGACAAATCATTTTCTGTAGCTCATCAGTCATCTGTTTAACTACCAGGAGCTGTTATCCACAGACTTCAGCATTCTCAGAAATTGGTTAGACAATACCCATTTTCTGTCCCATACATAGTGACAATGATCTGCTAATCAAATTATGTACAGTAGTTTTATTTCTTCCATACTTGGTGGGGAAAGACATAGTTGCCTATCATGCTTGTAGATCATCTTACCCTGTAATATCTGTTCCGTAGACAGAACACAACAAAGTTAAATATGTGCAAAATGACTTCATATTATGAAGTCAATACGACTTCGGGAAATGTATGCTCTATTTATAATTCACAATATCTTTGAAAATGCTGCTATGACACAAACGGTAGTCAAGAAAAATTATCAAACATGTCTGCCTAGATAAGCACTCACGGAGCAGCTTAGGTGAAAAAAAGTCTCACTAGTGCTTCCATTCCCCCACTGTCCCTCAGACTGGGAGAACTTACCTTTGTCAATAAACATTTGAGTATTAACATAGAGCACTGAAGACCATGCAAGAGCTGTCTGTAAGACAGCCTGCTTGGCTATTCCAACAGCTTCTGAGTCAAACAAGGGCCATAACTTGGTAAAACTTACATAAATGAGTTACTTTTAGATTATTACCATTTCTTCCAAATAAACTTTTTTAATATGGCAAGGATGACAACTTAAGATAAACTTCAAAATCAATTTTCTAAGTCAAAATATTTGAAATAAGGGCCATAATTTGAATGAATTTAAACCAAGAGTTCTCCCACTTTGTCATGTAATGTTTCATGAGAATTATGTCCTGTGTGTGTATGTAGCTGTTACTGTGTGTGTATGTAGCTGTTACTGGTGTGTGTATGTAGCCGTTACTGGGATACAGCTTGACTAAACTTTAACTTATTTTCAAATGTCAAAACGGGGCCATAATTTGTATTAAATTCAACAAGGAGTTATCTAACTCAGTTATTTCAGGATGTTTGAGGACTAGGAAGCCTGCCAAATATAAACAATGGTTTGTAAAGCATGGTCTTGCTTGCAACACTTTAACAATGGTATAAGCTAATGTTAATGCCTATGCCAGGTGAGCTAGCTGAAAAGCTCCCCACCTGCATTCTTCTAAAAACCTACAATGTCGGGTCTCGTGAAAAAAAAATCTTGTACTTTTTGTTGCAATTGCAACAAAATAAGATGTGCATATTCTCCAAAAAGCAAACTGACCATGTAAGAAATTTCATAAAATATATCTTGTACTTTAAAAGTTATCACAGGATCCCACTGGCACACTGGTTGACTGATGGACAAACAGACCAGGGCAAACACAAAGTCCTATCCAGTGGAAAATCTGTAGAGGATTAAAATGGCTGACGACAGAAAAAGGCAATGAGACTGGAGTAAGCACAAGTAAATAAAGTTCACATGTAGGTACAGATTTAACAAGTTTTTGAAAAATATGAATCTAGGGCCATTTCAAGCTGAGACATACTGTTCTATTTTCATGCTTTTATGTTTTTGTGGCTTTCCCCATTCAGTGTTCATCCTTGGTCTTCCCCTCCCCAACACCACATTCCCCACCCCCTCTTCCCCTCCCAAACACATCATTCCCAACCCCCTTTTAACCTCTCCAACACCACATTCCTCACCCCGCCACCTTCTTTTCAAGAAACTTATCTGCTATATCTTTCCAAGACAGTTTCTACTTGTGGTGGTCCTACTTGTTTGGCTCTGACTGTGTTTGCTGTGCTCTACGCTTCCAGGAAATGTACTCTCATACCTTGTACCAGATCAAAAGTTATCCATGTTCAAACCAGAAAGACAGGTACAATGACATGTCGGACAGACTCTATTCTATACAAACTTGCCACCTTCTGTGGTCAAATGGTTGATGTAGGGGACTTTGTTGCCCCTAAACCCTGTGGTTCAAAACTTAGCTTTCAGGTGTAGAACTCTTTCATATATGAAAGCCATCCAGCTGACTTACAAAAGGTAGGTGGTTCTACGTAAGCACCAGTGCCCGTGCCTGAAATATTGCTTATAAGCCCATTAGGACTTCTGCCATCATCAAAAGCTGGAATGTCACCATATGACCTTTGTCAATGTGGTGTTAAAACCAAATGCAACAGAAACAAATAAAAACCTTGGCAATAATGTCATCACTTCAGCTCAAAAAACTGCACTGACATTCAGAGACAGTTAACCACTCTTTGCACTAGGTAACGGTGTGTATTTGTTTCTATATCTTGGGTTTTATTTTACAAGTAAGTATAAAACACATTTACAAGTAATAAAATATATTTATACCAAATCAACAATTATGTACAATTATGATAACAATATTATGACAAGAGGGCCATGATGGCCCTATATCGCTCACCTGTTATCATTGCACTTGAGAACAAGAAGGGCCTCAGAAAAAATATCTAAGTCGAAGAACAGTAACAACAAAGGGAAGAAATTTAACCAAAAAAAAAATTCTTACAAGGTACAGATATGTCAAAATACACCTAAAAAATTGGAGGTACCATCCATATTGTACCACAGAAAAGTGATCTCGGTTTTTCCCTACGGCCAATAATAAAAAAGTTACTAAAAATAAGCTATTTATAGAAACGTAAAAGGGAAGTAATCAAAATTATTGTAAGTGAACAAAAGAAGGATCTGCCAAATAAATCTGTTGACATAAATGAAATTTTCGATCAGTATCTTCATTAGTTACGGAGATATACCCATTTTAATTTGAAATAAAGGGAGGTAATTTGACATAAAATCAGTCCATAGTTATCTACCCTGATTGGCTCAGTCCAACTAATGACAATAATGAAATTTCAAATAAGTCCTATAAGTACTAACTGATATAAATCCATTTTGATTACAATCAGGGGAGGTAATCAGATATAAAATATCTCTGGAACCTACGATTGGATCTGATTTGTCATGGAATTCAAGATTTATTGTTGTTGAAGATATTTTGGAAGTTTGTATCAAATAAAACCGTAAATGAAGTCTGTATGGCTGCAAAAACCAACCAAAATAGCCAATTTTGGACCTTTAAGGGGCCATAACTCTGGAACCCATGATGGAATCTAGCCAGTTCAAGAAAGGAAGCAAGATCTTGTGGTGATACATAGTGTGTGCAAGTTTGGTTAAAATCAAATCGTAAATGAAGCTGCTATTGTGCCGACAAGGTCAAAATAGCCAATCTTGGCCCTTTCAGGGGCCATAACTCTGGAACCCATTATGGGATCTGGCCGGTTCGACAAAAGAACCAAGACCTAATGGTGACACAAGTTTTGTGCAAGTTTGATTAAATTCAAATCATCAATGAAGCTGCTATTGTGCAGACAAGGTCAAAATAGCTAATTCTGGCCCTTTCAGGGCCCATCACCCTGGAACCCATAATGGAATCTCGCCAGTTCAAGAAAGGAACCAAGATCTTATGGTGATACAAGTTGTGTGCAAGTTTGGTTAAAATCAAATCATAAATGAAGCTGCTATTGTGCAGACAAGGTCAAAATAGCTAATTCTGGCCCTTTCAGGGGCCATAACTCTGGAACCCATAATGGAATCTGGCCAGTTCAAGACAGGAACCAAGGTCTTATGGTGATACAAGTTGTGTGCCAGTTTGGTAAAAATCAAATCATAAATAAAGCTGCTATTGTGCAGACAAGGTCAAAATAGCTAATTTTGGCCCTTTCAGGGGCCATAACTCTGGAACCCATAATGGGATCTGGACAGTTCAAGAAAGGAACCGAGATCTTATGGTGATACAAGTTGTGTGCAAGTTTGGTTAAAATAAAATCATAAATGAAACCACTATCGTGCAGACAAGAAATTGTTGACGGACGCACACTGACGGAAGGACGCACGGACGGACTGACGACGGACTACAGACGAAGGGTGATCACAAAAGCTCACCTTGTCACTATGTGACAGGTGAGCTAAAAACTACAGTCAAAGCAATATTTAGCAGTACTGTAAAAGCATGTATTTTCGCTGGGTCAAAATTTCGCAAATTTGATATACTGAGTACGTTCGCATGGTTTTGTATTTGCAAAACTAACAAAAAAATCAATCTGCTGGTATGGGCTTTTTATGTCGGGTGTACATAAAAGTTTCACATTGTAAAGCATCTACTGTAAAGACTGACAGCTATTAATTGTATGGTTGTTTTAACACCTCTAATTACTTGTAAACTCGACGACTCAATACCTGTAACAAACACAGCTTTACATGTAACTTTATTCCTGGGGTAGAGATGCCGATGTTTGTTTAATTAAACACACTGCAATCACAAAAGTTATCATATCATTCTAAATTAAACAGTGATGTGGTTTGATCTGTTCGTCTTAAAATTATACTGTCCTATAGTTATTACGGTAGCCAATTTTTGTACATATGGTCGTTTCCATTTGATATCTTGGAGGTTTGTGTAAAAAAGAGGTTTACTTGATCTGTCTGATACTAATGGTTATTATTTACGCGAGGAGTATTGATTGCCAGGTGAGGGACCTCGAGAATAGAGCAAAAATTAAACCCTTGCTTTTACAGTAAGTCAAGGGAGCAGCACAAGCTGGCTGCTTAAGGCAGGTGGCTTTTTCTAGGAAATCAAATGACTTGCTACTTAAAGCAAATGGTAGCTTAGTACAGATGGTCACAATGGCAGATTATACACATAAAACATTGTTCACACATGGTGGGGATTAATTAATGCCTCTTGTACATAATGGTTACAGTATAGAAGTTAAGTACCGTAGATACCCATGTAAAATGCGCACCCGTGTATAATGCGCACACCCGATTTTGGCCCAAAATCCTGGGAAAAAAACATTTTTGGTCAATTTTGAGGTGTATGGAAAACAAAAGTAGAGTTTACATCGACACCAGTAATAAATTTTATTTCCGCGGCAGAGAGCAGCATTGGTCTCGCGGTACTATCGATTTTTGTTTTCTCGAAAATAAAACCAGTAAAATACTGTTTTAGTTGTTGTTTTACCTTTTTAATTAACTATTTTGAATAAATAAACAGCAGCTGATTCAATATTTCAGAATGGTATCTTTCAAAATGACATGAGCTTCTCAATTCAAACCAATAACAAAAGGTGTGATAGTCTTTTTGTCACGATTAAATAGCCAGTAATTACCGGCAATTAACGTGTCACCTCATGTCAATTATGTTGTTCACAGTTTGATCTCGGTTAAAGATAATTCTCGATCTTTAATTAGTATCATAATTTTTGTGATTTATTAACATTTCTTTCATCAAAATACTTTTAAATTAATATGAAATTAATTTTGTTTGAAAGAAAAATAAACCATTCGATCTTTTACGGAACCTAACAGCAATCTTAGATTTTAGCGGTGACAGTAAGCGCGGGGAGTAGTTTCCCTTTACCAAAATGGCGAACATCGGTAACAAACTTGTTTTGAAGTTGGAAATTTGTCTATACCTGTGTATTATGCGCACCCACAATTCGGTGGTGGTCCCGGGGGTCAAAGAACTGCGCATTATACATGGGTATCTACGGTACCTTATCACAAAAATCTAAGTCTGAATCTACAATGTGATACCTAAAACTGACATTGGCAAGTATAACTGGCCCCTGCCTTTTTGAAGAAAAAATGGGGGAGTATAAAAATGGGCTATATTGTTTCAGATCTGTCGTTCCATCCATCCATCCGTAACACTTTGTGTCTGGTCCATAACTCTGCCATCCTGGTCAAGGGAGAATTCTGAAGTACTTGACTAAAATATTCCCCATAATGAAATGACGTGCTGCACTAATTTAAATATAAAATTAACATCTAAGAAAGATGATTTATTCTGATAAATGAAGATCATGGTGGACCTAAGTCACTCACCTGAACTAAACTATTTGAGCTTGAATATGTGTATGACACACTGAATCACAAGTTAAAACATAACACATGTCAAATGCCCCTATCTAAACAAATCTGAGAGAGGACTTTACAATGATGCAATGGACCAAGTTTAATGTAAATCTTTCATTGACAAGTGAGTCACAGGAAAATGTCATTTAGAGATATTTCTATTATCAGCTCTTCTGACCCCTTAAAGGCACCAAGTTGTTTGAAGGGTTTTCTATATTTAGTGCCAGTGGCCACAATAAAACGTTCAGTGTCCTCATTTGAACAAAGTTTGATGAAGATCCATCAAGCAGTTTATGAGAAGAAGTTGTTAAAAGTTTTTTTGTTCTTTAAGGTCTTGTGAACCCTAAACAGGGCCAACTGTCCCCTTGAGGAATCCTGGGAGAGGCTCTCAAAGTGATAAAACAGACAAAACTTGATAAAAATCTATCAAGCAGTTCATGAGAAGTTTTTCAAAGGCATTTCTATATTTAGCTTTAATGGCCTCTTAAAGCAGGCTCAATGCCCCCATTTGAACAAAACTGAGAGAGGACCTTATAATGTTATTAAAGACAAAATTTAATAAAGATGTTTAAAAGTACTTCTAACTCTAGGCCCCTAAATGGGGACCAAGTGTCCTCACTTGAACAAATTTGTAATAGAATCTTTCCAGGATGCTACAAACAAAGTTGAAGATGTCCATACAAATTGTGGACAATGGACAAAGAACAATGTACACTGGACCATCCACCTACACTAACAGCTCACCCTGAACTGAATAA
This sequence comes from Mercenaria mercenaria, assembly GCF_021730395.1. Classification (NCBI taxonomy): domain Eukaryota; kingdom Metazoa; phylum Mollusca; class Bivalvia; order Venerida; family Veneridae; genus Mercenaria; species Mercenaria mercenaria. The sequence continues at coordinate 58,990,071 of NC_069372.1, forward strand.
ATAAAGCAATTTTAAACAATTGTAGAACCCAGGCATAAGTTTTAAGTTATTGTATATATAGCTTAATTGCATTCATAGGTAGCATGATTATCATTGCAATATACCGGTATAGAGGAAATTTGTTTGTTTCGAGTGAATATAGAATATACATATCACTGAGAAGTGAGAAAATTTCAAATATTTTCTCCTGTGCATAGACCAAGTGAAAATGTGGAATTTTCCTTCTTTAAGGTGAGATGTATTCTATACTATATAGTACTAGTATCCAGGTATTTCAGATATCAAATGTACTAGTGTCAAGGTATCAAATGTACTAGTGTCAAGGTATCAAATGTATCCGTGTCAAGGTATCAAATGTATCAGTGTCAAGGTATCAAATGTATCAGTGTCAAGATATCAAATGTATCAGTGTCAAGGTATCAAATGTATCACTGTCAAGGTATCAAATGTACTAGTGTCAAGGTATCAAATGTATCAGTGTCAAGGTATCAAATGTATCATTGTCTATGTATCAAATGTACTAGTGTCAAGGTAGCAAATGTACTAGTGTCAAGGTATCAAATGTACTAGTGTCAAGGTATCAAAAGTATCAGCGTCAAGGTATCAAATGTACTAGTGTCAAGGTATCAAATGTATTAGTGTCAAGGTATCAAATGTATCAGTGTCAAGGTATCAAATGTACTAGTGTCAAGGTAGCAAATGTATCAGTGTCAAGGTATCAAATGTACTAGTGTCAAGGTATCAAATGTACTAGTGTCAAGGTATCAAATGTACTAGTGTCAAGGTATCAAATGTATTAGTGTAAGGTATCAAATGTATTAGTGTCAAGGTACCAAATGTACTAGTGTCAAGGTATCAAATGTTCTAGTGTCAAGGTATCAAATGTATCAGTGTCAAGGTATCAAATGTACTAGTGTCAAGGTATCAAACGTATTAGTGTCAAGGTATCAAATGTATTAGTGTCAAGGTATCAAATGTACTAGTGTCAAGGTATCAAATGTACTAGTGTCAAGGTATCAAATGTATTAATGTCAAGGTATCAAATGTATTAGTGTCAAGGTACCAAATGTACTAGTGTCAAGGTACCAAATGTACTAGTGTCAAGGTATCAAATGTAATAGTGTCAAGGTATCAAATGTATCAGTGTCAAGGTATCAAATGTATCAGTGTCAAGGTATCAAATGTACTAGTGTCAAGGTATCAAAAGTATTAGTGTCAAGGTATCAAATGTACTAGTGTCAAGGTACCAAACGTACTAGTGTCAAGGTATCAAAGACACTAGTTAAAACTTAAAAAATTACTACAGACAAACTATGAACCACAAATTATTAAAGACACAGAATGCTAGCAACCATTAATATAAAACCTCATTTTGGGGAATGACAATATTTCAAACAAATCTTCTTGCCTTTAAAAAGCACCAGTACAGTTAATATTATAAATATATGTCTATCAGCAATTATGTGAAGAATTAGACTGTATTTATACGTAGTTAAGCCAGACCTTGAACTTCTTTATGATGAAAACATTTCATTATCATGGTGAAAGAAATGTGAAAGCTGGTGCAATATTTGGAGTTCAAGAGCCTTAAACAAAGTGAAGCATTATGTATATGTCTCATTAACTACCAATAGCTTTCAAAAGATACTACATAACTGGTGAAAATTAAAAATTTAAGTAAACCATATGAAAGCAGTTTGGGATAGTATCTGGAAGTAGGATAGTCTTCCAAAATTTACCCTTTTCGAGTTCAACAAGCAGACACTACTTAATTCTTTACATTTGTTTGTTCAAGATATATTTGTATACACAACATATTATTGTCTAAAACTAAGAGTATTATTTAAAGAAACTAATATTCAAAATAAATTAAAGTAAAAAAATTCTTGTTCCAAAACTGTCTCAATAAAACCATATACATTTCTGTATTTGTGATACGATATAAAAAGTCGAGAGCAAAAACTAAAATCTTCACAAATCTTACTGAGACTGTACAAATTGAATAAGGAGTGTTTCAACCAAGAAAAATAAAGAAAATGAGAATGGTAACACAGTGACTAATACTCCTTTATAACTTAACATTAAGCACTGATCTTTTAAGCAAGAAACAATTTTTCACACTGATACAAGCATGAAAAGCAGAAAGACAACAGTTACTAGCATTTAGAAAGTGTCATGAAAGCACATACTGTACGTCCAAAAACTGCGACCACTCCTTAATATTTTTTTCCAGGTATTTCAAATAAATATTGCTTTCACTATCAAATATGATCTTACATAAGCACCCCTGACCCTATATAAATACTAAGCTCATGTATGAAGCTTATTTTGAGATTACATAAAAGCTGATCTTGTAAAACTTGTGATGAAATAAAAAAACGCGGCTGACATTTTATTTACAAAGAAGCTCAGATCTACACAAGAAACAAGGGGGCCTTAACAGCCCTAGACAACTCACCTGAGTTTTACAAAACAGATGTTTCACTGGGGCAATGGTTTTTAGCAAATTAACACAATTCATTTATTCAGTAGTGAGTCACCCATGGATCAATTTTCAGAAATTCAATATCTGAAAAGATATTTTTCAAAATGCATCCAAGCTTGGTCTAGAATATAACGAGACAAACATTTTAACATCAAGCAGAAAATGTGGCTTGGAGAGTCTTAAGGTTTTTTTATGATTTAACCTACTGGCCTAGTTATTGAGCTCATGTAACCCAGTTTTAAACATTACCTAATTTCATAGAGACAAACATTCTAGCCAGGATGATCAAGTAGATTATGTGGCCTCTAGAGAGTTTGCAAGGTTTTTATGTTATCTGATCTAATGACCTACTTTTAGACCTCATGTAACAGAGTTAATTTTAACTAGTCTTCATATAAGCAAACATCCTGTTAAAGTTTTATTAAGATCAAGCAGAAAATGTGTCCTCTTGGGTGTTAACAAAGTTCTTCCATTATTATACCTAGTTTCTGACCTAAAAAAATCAGTTCCTAACTGACCTAAGAAAAAATTCTGACAAAGATTTATGTAGATGAGGTAGAAAATGTGCACTGTAGAATGTTAACATTGAGCTGGTGATCTAGTTTTTTTTATCCAAGATGACCTAGTAAGTTACTAGTAATCAAATGCCTCTGACTCAGTATTGGATAAATATTGACATCAGCAGACAAAAGAACAGTTTGGCAGGTGGCTGTGAAATGACGTAATTTTAAGACTGGTTTGTATTATGTTTTGAACAATATGGATCAGTGACTCTGATGCCAATGGATCAGTCTAAAATCTCTCGAGCAATATGTTTTAGTAAACATTGCCTCTGAGTACGATTAAATGGTTAATTGTTTGCTGACTGTGTCAATAGGTGGTAAAATAACTACTGCCTCCAGCATGTATCTCTTGATAAACAAGGGGGTTATCTGTAATTGTCAAACTTATGCTTCATGTTGCAACTTGAGTGAAGACTAGAGTATTGATTTCCAGGCTACTCGGTATATATTTTCAGGGTAGCCCAGCAGGCCTGCTCTGAAAAAAATTTAGTAGCAAGACAGAATTTTCTGGTAGCCCCCCAGGGTTCAGACATGGGATTTCTGAAAGACTGCTAGTAATGAAGTTGTTTGAGATTTTGCTGAGGGTAATATTCTAACCAAGTTTCATTTAAATTGAAGTAAAATTGTGATCTCAGGAGTGTTTAAACAAGAAATTGTTAATGAAGGAATACGGATCCAGAGCAATCACAACAGCTCCACTTGAGCTTTTTCTGCCCAGGTGAGCTAAAAGTCTTGTCATTACAGCATAGCAACAAAGCTTAACAATATTACAGTACTGAAAAAACAACAACAACAATAATCATCATTACAAAACGACAAAAGAAACAACATTAAGATGTGACTCAAAATTGAAATACAAAACAGTATTACCTAAGCATATCAAAAATGATATCCTTACCAAAGTCTATACATTATAATAACACAAAATTTTGACTTCTATCTAGGATAGATTTTAGTGATTTGCAAGATTGGCTATATTTAAACTACTTTTCATCAGATCTATGACTTGCTGGTTGTAAAAACCAATGTTAAAGAAAGATTAATTTTTCTTCTTGATGCAGATGAGGTGGGGCACTACAATAAAGTACCTTCTTGGGGCTTAGACAGTTCCATGAAAATCCATTGCACACTTATTAGAAGCAAATGTTTTAAGGCTTTCCTTTTTAGCCCTGTGAACCAAATTCTGAGCCGAAGTGTGAACTTTGATGCAACTATGCTATAGACAAACTGTATGATTCCAAAACATAGATCCAAAAAATTTTAGGTTATAGTACAGTGTGAAATAACCATTAATTATCTGTAGGGACCTGTTGTCATGGATTTCATGGCTATATGTCAACCTTTGAAATTAATGATGAACAAATAAAACTTCAAAAATATTTAGCCTATATACAATCTGAAATCCATAAATTTACGTTCTGTCAAAGTATGTCTCTCGGGCTGAAACCACGAAACTTCATGCTTACACAAATAAATTATTTCAAGGTAGAAATAATGTTCATACTGTATGAATGATCAGTCCAAATAATTAGTAAGCATGCTAAGTCTGTCACTTAACTGGCGATATTTTAATCAAATAAATAAATTCCTAAAGTCACAACCATACTACAAATTGTCAACCAAACAAATAGATACATTTTGTAGTGTACAATAATTGAATGCCTTGCCGGTTAATAGTCAAAACTATTACCCAATGTCTGACAGAACGAGGGCAATAGTTTTGACAACAGACTGGCAAGCCATTCTATAAGTGTTTTATTATATGACGTCAGATTAAATATTCATAATTTTTTTCTTCAAGTTTTATCATCAGTCCAACAACATTTAGTGTTGAACTATAGACTGCCATCAGTACAAACTATACACTCAATCTATGTAAGGATTCAGTTAATGTAATAATTACAACTGTTACCCTATAACATGGTAAAATAAAGCAGGTGTTATGATATCAGATTTCCATGTATATTTATAGGTAACAATATTAGATCTGTATCAGAAATATGCACATATTCTGCAGTGGAAATATTGTGCGACTTTAGAAAAGCAATATTAAATTGCAGAAGAATGAGTGCATATTTTTCCATATAAAAGTAACCTTCATTTGATAACATATTCATTATCACTTGTAAATAGTGTACAATAGTTCTTAAGTCCGAGTAAAGAAATGAGTTTGATATCATGACAACATTATATTAAATATAGGGAAATACATCCGTTACCAGAGTATATACTGATATAACAATTCGAAATCTTATTTCTGCAGTTAACAATGTATAATGTAGTATTTGTAAGGGACTCACCTCAAAATTAACAATAGAATATCATAGATTGGAAATTCAATCAACATAAAGCAATATTCTTTAACTTGAAACTAACTACAGCCAGGATTCTTTTTAAATTACAAATTTTTTTTCTATTCTTGCTGAAGTTGCATTTACATAATGAAGTATTAAAATCTCGACCCCTTTTCTATACTACGATGTCAATTCTATACCATATATTACCTTTTCAATGCAATCCAAGTGTTATATTTTGCAAAAGGGGGCATTTATTAAGGCCCTAATTTTTTTTTTTTTTTCGTACATACAAACTACAAATACAATTTTGAATAAATGAAAACGAACAGTAATAGCACTGTCATAGTGCTGGTATTCAGTCAAAACCTTAATTAACATCCTTTTTTCCCGAAAAAATGGTGGATGGGTGAGGAATATACACTATATCGAATATTTACAAAACAACTAAAATGAAGTGAAAAATAATAATAATAGAAAAATAATAAAAAGATACTCTGTCACAGAACAAGATGCTTCTAGTTGCTGAGTAGCTGTCAAAGTATGATCAGAATGCCTACGTATGTAACCCGCAGCATGCCTATGTATGTATGTATACAGTATTCACAATGCTATTGTTGTCGAACAGAATGCATAATACACATTCTAAGATGGCTCAATTTGATTTCCAGTTCAACAAAGGAGGAGATCAAGCTCTGTATATTCTGCGATAAACAACGATTGACACGCCGACCAGTAAGAGAGCATTTTGATGCCATTTATAACGTCAAACTGCCGCATGATGTCCGGTTTATTATGTACTCTTCGAGTAAATGAAGTCCAGCATAATATTTATTAAAATATTCCAATGAGCATGCCAGAATGAAAACAATCAAGGCCTTCTTGTGATTTATCATCTATTTTACCATGGTTCACCGTTCAGATGCTTCAGTATTTAACCACTCGGGCTAACACCCTCGTGATTCAATTCCTATGCATCTGAACACTGAACCGTGCTAAATTAGATGACAAACCACATGAAGACCTTGATTATTAAATAATGCACAGCACAAGTCTATATTGTACATACACAGAACACAACTGAATTTAGACAGCGACTTTCATTCAATCAGTTAAACTTGATCTGACATATCTGATACATTTCACAATAGCAAACCAAGCATAGAAGGTAATGAAGTACATGTTATGCACCAACCAAGTGCATGATATGCATATGATATTATGCAGAAAAAAAAACAACTATAGTGATCTGACTACACATTGGTTTTCTCTCGTATAATATTATTCAAGATGACTCTAAGTGTTGGCATTCCTGTGTACAACCCATAATAAGACTTGACTGTTGCCACAAAAAGTAAAGATAAAATCTAAACAGGACTTCTGGTCAAGGTGTTAATTTTCTGAATTTTGAAGAAATATTAAGTTTTGCATTGAAAATATCTGTCTATATAATTATGTATTACATAGATTTAGAAGAATGTACACTTTTACAAAAGACATAAACTAAAGAAATTTGTGTTTTGAACATTTCAGTGTTAGTAACCATAAAAGCAAGTAGAAAAGTGATTTTGAATCCAAAATTCACCAGGAGCCATTTTAACTGATTCAACCCCTCTACACAAACACTAAACAGCACAAAGCAACTAGATAGCATGTAATCTAAAACAGGTGATAAAACTACGCTATGATTAAACACATCTAATTTGATTTTATATGAGCATTCTTATTGTTGTTTCCATTCACTAGCTGTTTCTTTGATTTTTTCTCTGGCGCCAGATTTCGCAATACATCATTTCGCAAAAGTCTCCAGAACAGTATCGGATTTATAGAATTCATCACAAATATAGAAGCACATAAAACTTTAAAGTACACTGGCGGTACCCTGTGATATTCCATGTACATTCCATACGAAATCCGCCACAGCGACCAGCCTCGGCAGAAAACAAATGACACCAGATTCACCATACACACTATACGATAAAACGTGTCATCAAATTTGTAGTTCAATAAATGCAGAAGCTTTCGGGAATGCAGGAAGAAACTGTTAATTTCTGCCATCATGGCGACAACATTGTAGCCTATACACATCTCTTCATGGAAGTTGTACCAGAACATTGTGGTAACCTGAAATACGTACATAATTTCTATTTATATCTAAATGTAATTTATTCCTAACAAATTAATAAAGAGGTTAAGATTTCATACTTATACCAGTACTGTATTACAATACAGTCATGTTTTTGATAATAAAATTGAGAACTTTGCAATTTTACCAAAGTATGTCACTATGATGTAAACGTTCATCAAATTGAGAATTTTGCAATTTTTACCAATTTGAAAGTATGATGTAAATGTTCATCAAAGATTTAATATTTTGCGCTTCAAAATTTTGTATTTATATATGCAGCGAGCCACATTATTATCGAAAAGTTTTAAGCAGATGTTTTCAATTTAAGATCTGCTTTCGATTTATGTATTGCGATTTATTATATAAAGTCACATTGAAACCTGAACCTCTCCTGCACGAGTAACTTAACAAAATTCTAATGACTGCAAGGCTCACACTGCTGTTCACTTTTACATTTTTGCTGTTTTAAATATTTTTCGATCGACAGTATTTCAATTATGTACGACAGTCAGTTTACCTACAGTGTTCTTGAACAGTGTTCATGTTACTTACCGTTTCTCTATAAGCAACTGACAACTTCTCTACATGAAGCAAAGGTGAATGAAAACAAAACTTTAAATGTAATGTCTTTGATAATACCGTCCAGAAGGCTACTGTGAAATCATAAAGTCCCACTCATTTTATGTTCAAAGGTCAAAATCCACAAATCTATATCCCCACAAAACTGGCTGTTTTGACCAAAACTATGACATTTCATGCCCAAAAAGTTAAATGATTTCACAGTAATAATTTTGCACCTTCTAGAGGTTAAAACGGACATCTGCTAGCATAGTCAAGAGGCTTTTCAACTGAACAATCCAACCAAGCAATTCATTATTTCATTCATTTCTTGCCAATCCTTTGCACAAAGTTAAAAATTCATTGTTGCATTGTGTTAGTTTTCTTCCAAATAATAAGTATTTTTATGACTTTTGTGCTTTAAATTGCTCTGGTTAAACCTTCAGCAGTGTGAACCTTTGGTATAGTAAAGACAGAAAATGTGAAAACAAAAAAGATTTGCTAAAAGCTAAAATCAATGTTTTTAATTCTTTTGTAAGTTTAAAACACATAGTAAGAACTTCAAATTAAAAAATGTACTGCTGTACTAGATGAACTTATAGAAAATACTCTGAATAGACAATGCATTACAAATACAAGCAGTCCATTAAAGAGTAATGATAAATTATCACCATATTTTCATTTTATTATCAACCAACCAGTACAATACAAACATTTCCTGAGAATACAAAACACACTTTCTTTGCTAAATTTAACATTTTAATTATACAAATGGTGTTTTGATAAAAAGGGAAGTAACTTTTTTAAACAGTGACACGAAAGTTTTATATCCTCAACAGTAATACTAGTAAATATTTAACAAATGGGGCCTTCATTAAAAGGGAAGTCAGTATTTTAACCAGTTGATTTCTATCAGTGATATGAAATTTTTCTTTGATATCCTCAAGGGTGATACTAGTGTATCTAAAAGTGCAGTGATGCAAAAATGGTTTTATTAACATATTGGGGAAAAAAGATCTTTTATTACTATCTTAGAAAAAACAGTTCTATTAAGCTAAAAATATCCCCTTTTTGAAGCAGATTTATGTATGATATCTAAAACTTAAAACCTTTATTTCATTTTAGCACAAATGAAGCCCTCTACTATGTGTATGACGAAGACATAAAGGTCGAAACTAGTCAAGAATGTGTTGTCTTGGTCATTTTAAATCCTTTTGATCTATATGTTAATGACTAAAACTCAAAGAAATTGTACGGTTTATCTTTCAGCAAGCGAGGGCAACTGACAAACACATATGTCCATCAGCAAAAATTAAAAAGTTGCTATAGAAGATGACGGCTGATGTGACGTTTGTTAGCAAAAACAGCAAGGGTCTTGCTGACGTGTGTCAACCATGAAGAAAAGGCTTGATGGAAATACATGTCCATACGCACAAGCAGAAAAGGTATGACTAGCATACAAGCCAATCAGCAAAAGCATGAATAGTAAAACTGAGACATATCTGTCAGCCCAGTATAAAAGGTCTGCCTGCATAAGTCTGCCAGCAAAAGTAGAAAAAGTCTTGACCGACAAACAAGTCAGTCAGCACAAGTGAAAATGGTCTTGCAGGCATATGTATCTGACAGCATAAGCAGAAATGGCCTGACAGACATTTATATAGATCTGTCAGTACAAGCAATAGGTCCGGTGGACATGACTGTGTCTGTCATGAAAAGCAGAAAAAATATGACTGAAAAACATGTCTGTCAGCAAAAAGCCCAGTATAAAAGGTCTGGCTGCATAAGTCTGCCAGCAAAAGTAGAAAAAGTCTTGACCAACAAACAAGTCAGTCAGCACAAGTGAAAATGGTCTTGCAGGCATATGTATCTGACAGCATAAGCAGAAATGGTCTGACAGACATTTATATAGATCTGTCAGTACAAGCAATAGGTCCGGTGGACATGACTGTGTCTGTCATGAAAAGCAGAAAAGGTCTGACTGAAAAACATGTCTGTCAGCAAAAAGCAAGACAAGAAACGCGGCAATGCCATGAAACCAGGTTTTCAACACTTTTCATAAGAATAAAAAAGTATACTGAATCACAGTGCACCATTTTAAAGCACAACCCTAACCCTAAACCCTAACCCTAACCCTATTTTTAGTAACAATGGCCTTGACCTTGATCCCAGAAACCCCAAAATCAATCCCAAGCTACAACTTTATTTAAGTTTTCTATACACCAAGTTTCATCATGATAGCTCATTCCTAAGTTAAGTTATTGACCAGAAACCCTTTTCTATTTTAAGTAACAGTGACCTTGACCTTGACCCCAGAAACCCCAAAATCCATCCCAGCCTTTGTCTTGATATAAGCTACATACATACCAAGTTTTATTCAAATATCTTTACCGAAACAAAAGTTATTGACCGGAAACATCAGTTTGACGCCGCCGCCCGCCCTCCCAACGACAAACCCCAATCTAATAACTCAGGTTTTCGTTGAAAACCTGGTCTAACACATGTCTGTCATAAAGATCAGACAATCAGAAAGCCATAAGCTGAAGTTTTGATATGAAAAACAAATGAAAACATTCTGCTGCCAAGAAGAATGATAAAATACTGTGACAGTTGAATATTGTTATATTATTTTATATTTTAATAATTGGAATATGAATTGAAATTGATAATTATATAGTAACATGATTGTGTAATAAGAGGTCATCAAAGAAAGCCGAGCAGACCTTAGTTAATCAGAAATTATCAGAACTAATTGATAAGGACTCTAGACTGGACCTACTAGGGAGTTTTTAGTAGATGAAAGAATATAGCATGTATGTGTTAGGTGAGATTGTCTGCCAACTGGAAAGAAGGAAAAGAGCGGGAAAATCCCTGAGTGAGTGCTTAGTGGGTGAGATGACTGATAGGCCATTATGGATGCTGATTGGATGAGAAGAGATATGATGTCAGTAAAGAGGTGTGGCATGTTTGGAATTAGGGGAGAGAGGGACTAGGAATGAGAGATCAGTGAGTTAGGTTTGGAGAGAGTTTAAAGTTAGGTTTTGAAAGACAGAAGTTAAGTTTTAATAGAATGAGAGTTACTTAGGAATATACTGTAAGAAATTAATGAAGTGGTTAAATGAACAAGAAATAGAAAGATTGATAATAGTATAAGTATTTTGAAATATAATTTATGAACATTAGTAAAGATCAAATAAATAGAAATTGGAGTTTATACGAACTTGTGTATGATTTATTAATATTAATTCCCCGAAACAAAAGATAATTAATAACAAAGTTTACAAATGGTTGGAGAACCTGGGTAGTGAATTTTATTTCACTGCAAGATCCTGGACCTTAGAAAGTTGGTGAATAATTTCAAATATTCAATTAAAAATTTGGAATTTATCATGAAGTGGAACTTTACAAAAATGGAATTTAAACTTACTTAGATGAATACAATAGTGGTCAGTGGAAAATAAAAAGGGATTATTAAGCAAAATGGATTAGAAATGACAATTGGAATATAGGTAGAGAAAATGGCGAAAAATAAAAGCCAAATACCGCCTCCAAAGTTTGAGGAAGGAGAAAGTGTGGACTTCTTCTTTGTAAAGTTTGACAAAGTTGCACAAATTAACAATTGGAACAATGATGAAAAATGTATACAGTTCTGTCTCTCCATTCCAAGGAGTGCAGAGCAATGGTATTTAAATTTGAAGGATGAAGTCAAGGACTCATATGAACAACTAAAAACGTCTTTCAGTGAGAGGTTCAATGGAGCTGGGAATAGAGCAAGTCTTTATTCCAAATTCATGAATGTGACACAAAATGGAAAGAACATTACAGATTATGTAGAAGAAGTGTCTTCGTTGGGGCGTTTGCTCAATAAATCTGAGGAAGAAATAATTGATAGAGTGACTTATGGACTTAATTCAGACGTTAAACAGCATGTTGTGCTAAAAGAACTCAAAACATTACAGGAACTCGAGTCTTTTGTGCGGAAATTAGAAACTGTGAACCCTAACCACAGTTCAAGAGAAAGAACAGCCGAGGTGTGCGTTAACAGCAGGTCGAGCAATTATACTCCCAAATTTTACCGTGAACCCACAGGGCGGTATACCAATGGAGCCGGAACATCATGGCGTCAAAACCAATCGGGACCATCATGGCGTCAAAACAAATCGAGACCATCATGGCGTCAAAACCAATCGGGACCATTGTGGCGCCAAAACCAATCTGGAGCATCAAGGAGACCTGGGCCATACAACCAGCAAGGGCGAAATAATAGACAATGCATACATTGTGGTAAGAACCATTCTTCTGTTTGTATTTACAAGAATGCCAAATGTGAAAATTGTGGTGTAATTGGACATAAGCATTGGGTCTGTAAGAAATGAGGGTGCGAGCCCGTCTCGCAGAATATGGGGGATGGGCACAGTAAGAGAAAATCTAGGAAAAAGAAAAACATTGGAAAAATGAACAAAATTGGGAACTCAAAGAATTTAGTCGATATTAGGATGGGAAAATATTCAGTAGCAGCAATGTTGGATAGTGGGGCAGATATTTCGTGCATTTCTTTGAGTATGTATAAACATTCTGGGCTCATTAAAGAATTTCCAATGAGGGAGTCTGATTTAGAGCATGCAGAGACTGCTAGTGGTAGTAAAATGTCAATTGTAGGCAAAATTTGTGTTCCTATGACTGTCTGTAGGCTAGAGCTGATGCAAACCTTCTATGTTTTTAAAAAGTTGAACCACTCTGTTATATTAGGACATGATTTCATGATTGATCAAAAGGTTTCATTAGACTTTGGGAAAGGTGTTTTAAAAATTCAGAAAGGTATGGTCGAGGCAAAGCTATACTCTAATCCTCGTTCAGGATTGACGAGGGTTCTATTAAAGAATTAGAGTCTAACGAGGGTTCAGATTTTACAAATATGTCAGAGAATGATGAGATTGATGAGCAAAAGTACATTGAAATTGCGAAATCGATAGGCATAGATTTGTCAGAGTCCTGTTTGACTGAAGAACAAAAATCAAAATTGCTGGCCCTAATAGGTAGAAATAGGGATGTATTTGCTACTTGTACAGCAGAGTTAGGACATACTGACATTTACCCGCATAGAATTGAGACTGGGGATGCCCCACCTGTTAGGAGACCTCAATATAGATACTCGCCCGAGGAAAAAGAGATAATCGAGAAACATGTTGAAGATTATGAGAAAAATGGAATTATTTGTAAGTCGACCACAATGTGGCAAAGCCCGGTTATTCTTGTTCGCAAACGAGGGGGAGACCACAGATTTTGTATTGATTATCGCGGCGTCAACCGTGTCACTGAACCTATAAGCTTTCCCATCACGAATTTTCAAGACATAGTCGACACGTTAGGTCAGTCAAACGCTACCGTATTTTCAGTCTTAGATATGGCGCAAGGATACTTCCAATTACCTCTGGATGCTGAAACCAAACACAAGACTGGTTTCAGAACCCATCAAGGTGTCTGGGAGTTCAATCGCTTACCTTTTGGCCTGATGAATAGCGCAAGTGCTTTTAGTATGGTAATGACAGAGGTATTAAGAGGTATAAGCTATAAATACGCGTTAACATACATAGATGACTGTCTCATATACAGTGGCAATTTCGAACAACATTTAAGGCATTTAACTGAGGTATTTGATAGGTTTAGAAGCGCAAACTTACGACTCAAGCCGAGCAAATGCACATTTGGTGCGAAAGAGGTCAAATTCTTAGGTCATCGCTTCACGCCTGAGGGTATAGGGGTAGACCCTGATAAAATTTCGGCCGTAGTAGACTATCCAGAGCCCACAGATCAGACTTCGGTAAGGAGCTTTCTAGGCTTAGCCAACTACTATAGACGCTATTGTAAAGGATTCGCTAACATAGCACGACCTTTGAACAATCTGTTAAAGAAAGATGTCCCCTTTGTCTGGGATGAGGACTGTCAGGCAGCATTTAACAAATTGAAGAAAATGCTGACTGAAGCCCCCATCTTGTCATTTCCAGACTTTAACAAAGAGTTTCAATTGTACACGGACGCATCACGGCAGTCAATAGGGTTTGTACTTGGACAAAAGGATGAACAAGGGCGTGATAAGGTCATAGCTTATGGGGGTAGAAGTTTGCGTCCGGCAGAAAAGAACTGGGGAATCAGCCATTTAGAAGGACTTGCTTTGGTAGAAGGAATAAGGTATTTCCATACTTACCTGAAGGACAGGCCCTTCACAGTATACACAGATCACATAGCCTTACAGACATTGAAAGATAACAAGTCTACGGGTAGACTAGGGAGATGGGCCGTCTTTCTCCAAGGATATCAGTACAACATAGTGTATAAATCTGGGAAACATCATACAAATGCTGATTCATTATCTCGAAGGGCCTACCCTGAGGTCCCCGAGAATAGTGAGTCAGACGCTGATGATTTACCCATAGATCCACAGGTATGTACGATTGGAAATGTACCCGAGGAGTCATGCATGGAGTATACATTGGAATTCTCACAACCAAATTGTCCTAAGGTAAATTCTATGTCTAGTGTACAGGAAACAGCAGCAGCTTGTCAGGATTCGCTTTCAGCAATGTTACAGTCCATGGATGCTTATGAAAAGATAGATCCCATGAAACATTTAACAAGCTTGAATGACATGACGCCAGAGATACTTCAGGAACTACAGAGAGGAGATAAAGACTATACTGAAATGTATCAGTACAAACAAAGTGGGGCGGTACCGAGTGATAGGGACATTGCTAATAGGATTGTGGCTGAGTCACCTTACTATGTGCTAGATAATTGTGTTCTCTATCACTTGTACCAACCTAGAGCTAGAGGCAGGAAATGGATGGATGTAAAGAAACAATTAGCAGTACCGAGTTTGCTACGGGATGTGGTTCTTAAGAGCTATCATGATGCCTTGACAGGAGGACACTATGGCATGGAGAAAACATATGAGGCCATACGGCTCAAATTCTTCTGGCCGTCAATGTACAGTGACATCAAAATCTACTGCGAATCATGCGAACCATGTCAACAGTCTAAGAGATACACAAATTACCAAAAGGCTCCGTTGCAGCCATTACCGGTAGGAGAAGTGTTCTCTAGAATACATATGGATATCCTCGGACCATTGCCCAAGACAGACGAAGGATACAAATACGTGCTTCTGATAGTGGATTCGTTTTCGAAATGGCCAGAAGCTCTGCCTTTGTACACGATGGAGGCACGGGAAGTGGCATGGAAGTTGTATGACGAGGTCATTTGTAGGTTCGGATGTCCCAACTCGATTTTGACGGATAGGGGAAGTAACTTCATGTCCAATCTCATACAGGAATTGTGTAATATCTTCGAAATCAGCAAGATAAACACCAGCAGCTATCACCCAGCTACGAACTCTGCAGCAGAGAGAATGAACAGCGTCATACTACAGAAGTTACGAGTCTTCTGCAATAAGAAGCAGACCAACTGGGCTCAACTGTTGCCGAGCATCATGATGAGTTACCGAGTGTCACCGTCAGTCTCTACAGGATTTTCGCCATACTACATCTTATATGGAAGAGAGTGTCGTCTGCCGCTGGATACAGCGCTGATACCAACATCTACAGCTGGAACCACACATGAACAGCATTTGCGGAGAATACTGGAAAACCAGAGAGTGTGTCGGGAACTTGTTAGAGAAAATGTCCATAAAGCTCAAGAGAAGTACAAACGACAATATGATAAATCTTCAAGGATACCGCAATACCAAGTACTGGATAACGTATGGCTATACAACCCAAGAAGGGAACCAGGAATATCGCCCAAGTTGATGAAGAAATGGATAGGACCATTTTACATAGCAGAGAAAAAGGGACCGGTCAATTTCAGGCTTAGAGACTTGAAAACACACAAAGCTTTGAAATCAGTTATACATTCAAACCGTCTAAAGCCATACCATAACCCAGAGTTGCGTCCCACAAACATTCCAGAAGAACTGAATGGACAACAGGTAACGGAAGTCGCATTTGAGGAGGAACAGGACTGTGAAAAGGAGGTTCAGAGTCAGGAGGATGTAGGACTGGAGATATCACCTCAACCAGTGGATGACAACTTGGAGTTTGAGAAGATTTTAGAGGCAAAGTATTACAGAGGAGCCTTATTATACAGAGCAAAGTATAGGAACAAGGAGGACGGAAAGGGCTTGAGTAGATGGACTTATAGTGGGGACTTGCCAGAGGATGTGCGAAAGAATTTCCATATCAAATACACATTCTCTGGTAGTGTCCGCAAAGCCTATAAGCGCCATATGTAAATATTATAACTAATACAGTGAAGCCATGGTACTAAGATTGACAGCAAAATATTACCCATTGAATTGCATTAAAATAGAATGAGATACAAAAGTACAATGTAAAACAAACTTGGTAGAAGCGTTATAAATGTAAGAATTGTACAAGAGCTAGAGATCGAAGTCCTTACACTGCATTAACTTTACTTATGGTGATGGATGTTCTAATTAGATAAGAATGAATTGATGTAATTTATGCGATCAAATTGTCTAAATTTAATTCCTGCGCAGGACACTTTTGGCCGATCTTTAGATAAGAGGGTGGGCGCATCAGCATTCAATTTTACTTTGGTCTGATTTGTTCATTTACAGCTATAATGTCTAGTTAGATGTATTGTGGTACCCATGTGATATGAAGTTCTTCAGTTAAAAAAAAAAACAAGAGGACCATGATGGTCCTGAATCGCTCACCTCTTCCCACATGACCCAGTTTTGAGTATGACTCCCTTTTTTCTATTATTTGACATAGTGACCTAGTTTTTGAGCTCATGTGACCCAGTTTTGAACTTGACCTAGATATTATCAAGATAAAAATTCTGACCAATTTTCATGAAGATCCATTGAAAAATATGGTCTCTAGAGAGGTCACAAGGTTTTTCTATTATTTGACCTATTGACCTAGTTTTTTAAGGCTCGTGACCCAGTTTCAAACCTGACCTAGATATCATCAAGGTGAACATTCTGACCAATTTTCATGCAGATCCATTCAAGGGTATGGCCTCTAGAGAGGTCACAAGGTTTTTCTATTTCAAGACCTACTGACCTAGTTTTTGATCGCAGTTGACCCAGTTTCAAACTTGACCTAGATATCATCAAGATAAACATTCAGACCAATTTTCATACAGATCCCATGAAAAATATGGCCTCTAGAGAGGTCACAACATTTTTTCATTATTTGACCTACTGACCTACTTTTTGATGGCACGTGACCCACTTTCGAACTTGACCTAGATATCATCAAGATTAACATTCAGACCAATTTTCATACAGTTCCAAAAATATGGCCTCTAGAGAGGTCACAAGGTTTTTCTATTATTTGACCTACTGACCTAGTTTTTGATGGCACGTGACCCACTTTCAAACTTGACCTAGATATCATCAAGATGAACATTCTGACCAATTTTCATGAAGGTCTCATGAAATATATGGCCTCTAGAGAGGTCACAAGGTTTTTCTATTTTTAGACCTACTGACCTAGTTTTTGATCGCACGTGACCCAGTTTCGAATCTGAACTAGATATCATCAAGATGAACATTCAGACCAACTTTCATACAGATCCCATGAAAAATACGGCCTTTAGAGAGGTCACAAGGTTTTTCTATTATTTGACCTACTGACCTAGTTTTTGAAGGCACATGACCCAGTTTCGAACTTGACCTAGATATCATCAAGGTGAACGTTCTGACCAATTTTCATGAAGATCTTGTGAAATATATGGCCTCTAGAGAGGTCACAAGATTTTTCTATTTTTAGACCTACTGACCTAGTTTTTGACCGCACGTGACCCAGTTTCAAACTTGACCTAGATATCATCAAGGTGAACATTCTGACCAATTTTCATGAAGATCTTGTGAAATATATGGCCTCTAGAGAGGTCACAAGGTTTTTCTATTTTTAGACCTACTGACCTAGTTTTTGATGGCACATGACCCAGTTTCGAACTTGACCTAGATATCATCAAGATGAACATTCTGACCAACTTTCATAAAGATCCCATGAAAAATGTGACCTCTAGAGTGGTCACAAGCAAAAGTTTACGGACGGACGGACGCACGGACGACGGACGACGGACACCGCACGATCACAAAAGCTCACCTTGTCACTTTGTGACAGGTGAGCTAAAAAAAGGTATGCATAATGACAGAATGGCTGCATAGAGAATAGATATTGAGTAGTATTGAGTTACTAAATAAAGGTTAGTAGTAACAAGTTAGTTCTAAGTACTAGAATGAGCTCATAATGTCAGAGACTGTGGATTAATGTCAATATATGACTATAGACAATGTTATATCACTTTCTCTAAAAAGGGAGTTAACTGTATAGGCTTATCACTGGGGTTTATAACAAGGACTGGAATAATGCAAATTTTATGGTCTTTGCAATAATAAAATTCAGCCAAAATGGGAAAAAGGGGCTGTAAAGAAATGAAAATGGAATATGTAAGTTATGGGATTGAATAGCAATTGAAATCTAAAGGGCTTTACAGTATTAGGTATAGTTCACATTTGCCGTTCTTGTAAATGTAAAAAGTAGAATTTGGTTCCACCACATAATGTGAAATGAACAATAGCATATGGTTGAAATCTGAGAAGAAAGAACTTCATAACAGTGTATGAGAACTGAAAAACTGTGCATAGATATATGCAAATGAGATTCTGTACATATATAATTATTTAACAGTGAAAAGGAATAATTATGATGAAAAACATTGGGACTATAGTGTAGAGAAGTAAATTTAAAAGGACAGAAGTGTAAATTGAAACTGGTCAGAATCTAGACACATGTATATATTGATACTTAAAAAAAAAAAAAAAAACAAGATGAAATAAATGATAATAACTCTGAATTTTGAAGTTTAAAGTATGTCGATATAATGTATGTGCATGCTGATTGTTGTTTTATATATGTTTAAATATTTGAAATGATTTGAATCATTATATTGTCTCAAAACATTATTCTGATATATCTAAATTGATTCATTTTGATTTAAGAAGTCAGTTGCATATCATTTCATATTATAAGTTTGAAGATTGTGTGACAGTTGAATATTGTTGAATGTAATGTTTAATATTTTAATAATTTGCAGGAGCAAATTTCGGAGAGAATGAGGATGTGTGACAGTTGAATATTGTTATATTATTTTATATTTTAATAATTGGAATATGAATTGAAATTGATAATTATATAGTTACATGATTGTGTAATAAGAGGTCATCAAAGAAAGCCGAGCAGACCTTAGTTAATCAGAAATTATCAGAACTAATTGATAAGGACTCTAGACTGGACCTACTAGGGAGTTTTTAGTAGATGAAAGAATATAGCATGTATGTGTTAGGTGAGATTGTCTGCCAACTGGAAAGAAGGAAAAGAGCGGGAAAATCCCTGAGTGAGTGCTGAGTGGGTGAGATGACTGATAGGCCATTATGGATGCTGATTGGATGAGAAGAGATATGATGTCAGTAAAGAGGTGTGGCATGTTTGGAATTAGGGGAGAGAGGGACTAGGAATGAGAGATCAGTGAGTGAGGTTTGGGGAGAGTTGAAAGTTAGGTTTTGAAAGACAGAAGTTACTTAGGAATATACTGTAAGAAATTAATGAAGTGGTTAAATGAACAAGAAATAGAAAGATTGATAATAGTATAAGTATTTTGAAATATAATTTGTGAACATTAGTAAAGATCAAATAAATAGAAATTGGAGTTTATACGAACTTGTGTATGATTTATTAATATTAATTCCCCGAAACAAAAGATAATTAATAACAAAGTTTACAATACTTTTGTTATTGAAAAAAAATAAAAATGAAAAAATTGAGTCCCAAGACTTAATGTATTCAGACTTAAAGATTATTACTGAATTTGACATATTGCAATATTGGAGTAATTCAAAATTAACATCAAATAATTTGTTCTCACTTGGTTTAATAATGTTTTGCAAGACAACAGGAGCACTGTGAACATAATTTCAGGCATCCGCAGGCACCAGCCTCCAGCAAGCCAACTGGATAGCATCTTCGAATAGAAGATTAATTAATTCTTAACCCCAAGCTGAATTTTAAAAACATAGCAGCAAGTAGCCATGCTCTATATCAATACTAACCAAAGAAATGAAGCAAATACTCTTAAACCATTAAACTTTCTGCCCAGTTAAAACATTTTTTTTTTGTTAATTTGCAGTATAACAATTATTCTAGTGAATACTAAAATACAAGTCCAACAACTTCAGAAACTAGGAAAATCAACTTCAGCTGCAATTAAAGTGTGTATAATGTCTAATTCTACATGGGTTAGTGGTGAAATACATTTGCATTTCTTGCTAAAAGCTTTAATGCAGATAAATGATCATAGACTAGCTAAAACACAGTTGCATTTAACTTTTAAATTTGCATACCTTTTAAAATCTCGTTATCAGAGCTGTTCAATCTTTTTATTTGTTCATCGTGATGACTGTTTCCAAATCTAACCACTAGATTTTTAATCCTATAGATTTCCTAAATTTGTTTGACACATACTAATCATGCAAGTAATCATTCTGACATAAACTGGAATCATTCAGTACTCCAGATAGGCCACACACATGCATATAATGTTTGTAAAAAATACTGCTATTGTCATTTTTGTAGTACTATGTATGTAAACATTTTTAAAGATAACAAAACACTTTAATGTGTTGTTGAGTAGACAAATCAGATGATTGTTTCAATCTGGAAGTTGCCGGTCAAACATTTTATTAAGTTTAATCTTTACCCTGCTAAATTTCTATAATGGGCTGGTCCATCATTCAATTTCAGCAGTACCATTTATAATTTGAAGGGGTGTTTACTGAAACTTTATTGACTGAATGGCAAAGGCAGAATCACTTGCCGCCAGCAGGCTAAGGGTTGATAAGCATTTGCTTGGTAAACATGATCTGTTTAATTCCTGTCCAGTTACATATGAATTGTAACTAAACCAAGGGCAAGTCAACACCAACAATAAAAAGACAAAGTTTCACTGGTTATTCTATGTACATGTATTACTAAGCCATAAAATGTTAGGCCTGGATCAATGTGCAGACCAATATTATCAACAAAATAATTTGAAAAACAATCTAATAAGTAACAGATAAACACTAGATTGGAAGTGTTTCACCTCACTTGATTCCCTATTTGACAACAGTCATATTTTTGCATTGCTTCTTAATAATCAGGACTGTACTGTACTTAATTTGTGAGTTGTTCTGTTTGCTACATTTACAAGCAGCCATATATGAAGCCTTTGTGAACAGTATTCAAACAACAGTGAAGAATGACAAGCCCAGATTGTGCCATGATGAACCTGTAATTGCTAACTCAAAGCTCTCACCACTACATACCTTGCCAAGCTAGCTTAAATAAGTCAATCTACAATGACGTACAATCATCCCGGCCATGAAGGACCTTTAATAGCTAATCCGAGGCATTCACTTCTGAGTTTGCCTTGCAATTTTGGAATCCAAAGCACTCACTACTAAGCTTGCCAGGCCAGCTTACATAATCCAACCCACAGTGAAGTGCAATATGCCCTGCCAAGATGGACTAAAGTTTGCCAGACCACTCTGAACGTCCAAATTGCTAGTCCAAAGCCCTCCATACTAACCTTGCCAGGCCAGCTTACTTGATAAAAGAATGACTGATAAAAAACAGGAATTGCTTACCGCTATATGATGAAGTGTGACTTCCCAATTAGATACAATCCTTCCATTATACAACAGATCTAAGAAATCATACACAAAGTAACCTGTAATAAAAAGAATTACATTCACATACCCACTTTAAAAGTCAAAAATTGACTGAATAGTTAAAATGCGCCATACAAATTTCAATCTATAGTATTTTATTTTCCTTTTGTAAATTAATTATTTATGTTATATATATCTGAATTTTGTCATAAACCCCTACAAAAATACCATTTGTTGAAGAAATACAGGTGTATTTCAGTTACTGAAATTTCCCATGCGCTCGTCGAATTTCAATCTCGTATAAAATCGTTTTGCGCGAATGTATTTTATTTTCCTTTCATAAGTGAATTATTTATGTTATATATGATTGAATTATGTCAAAAACCCTTCAAAAATACCTTTAGACAAGAGCTGTCTCCATAGGATGACACATGCCCCCGATGGCACTTTATATGAATAGTTATGGCCGATGTTAGAGTTTAGGACCTTTGACCTACGGACCTGGGTCTTGCGCGCGACACTTCGTCTTACTGTGCCACACATTCATGCGTAGTTATTTTAAAATCCATGCATGAATGACAAAGATATGGACCGGACACGCCCATCAATGCACTATCATGAAATATGACCTTTAACGTCTAAGTGTGACATTGACCTTTGAGCTACAGACCTGGGTCTTGCGCGCGACAAGTCGTCTTACTGTGGTACACATTCATGCACAATAATTTTAAAATCCATGCATGAATGACAAAGATATGGACCGGACACGCCCATCAATGCACTATCATGAAATATGACCTTTAACGTCTAAGTCTGACCTTGACCTTTGAGCTACAGACCTGGGTCTTGCGCGCGACACGTCGTCTTACTGTGCCACACATTTATGCGTAGTTACTTGAAAATCCATCCATGGATGACAAAGATATGGACCGGACACGCCCATCAATGCACTATCATGGAAAATGACCTTTAACGTCTAAGTGTGACCTTGACCTTTGAGCTACGGATCTAGGTCTTGCGCGTGACACGTCGTCTTACTGTGGTACACATTCATACCAAGTTATTTGAAAATCCATCAATGGATGACAAAGATATGGACCGGACACGAAAATTGCAGACAGACAGACAGACCGACAGACGGTTCAAAAACTATATGCCTCCCTTCAGGGGCATAAAAAAATACAGACAGGTGTATTCCAGTTATGGAAAGTGTATTCCAGTTTAATGTGTGACCGCCTTACATGTACATGCTTTTCTCTTAAAGTTAAAACCAGATGTAATCTGCTGCTAATGGAGAAATAAAAAAAAAAACACTGAAACTTTGATCTGACAGTAATGCCAATGATTTTCAAAAACTGTTTAATGAGCAAGGGAGATAACTTTTACAGTTAGGAAAGGTAATTTGAAATATAAAGTGATAAGGTGATATTAAAAACAATGTACCTTCTGGCCAAAATGGTACACCTATATTACCATTGTAAAGTTGTAACATGAACAGAAGGAACACCCAAGCCACTCATTAACATTTTTATTATATTCACTGCTGTATGACGTCAATGACAGAAACTAGAGATGTTCCACTAGGAACCGAAGTGTGCAAATTCTGCTTAGAGACAAAAAGTGTGCAAATACAATGTAACATGTTATTTCAAATAACTACAGTGTGCCAATATCACTTAAACAAGAGCTGTCCGTAAGACAGCACGCTCCACTATTCAGCGATTTGACAGTAAAATGAATTTATGTCTCAATAAGAGACCTCTACTTTAAAAGGAAGATACACCAAGATATAAAAACACCCTACTACTCAGAGGGGTTAAAGGTCAAGTATGGAAGGGGTAATGATGATGTTGGTAAAGATATATTTTGAGTTTCAATTCATTATCTTATATAGTACCAATGTCATGTTCAGAAAACGAAGTTTGTCAAAAAAATTAAGTATAAAAGGGGCATAATTTGGTCAAAAAAACAAATCAGAGGTATGGGGATTGTTACCACACAATGCAGATGATGATGATAAAGATACATTTTAAGTTTCAAGTCATTATCTTATATTGTACTAGAGTTATATCCAGAAAGCAAAGATTGCCAAAAAACTTTAAGTATGAAAGGGGCATAATTCTGTCAAAAATACAATTAGAGTTAGTAGAATAGCCCCCCTATTCTCTGAATAGTGGAGCTAAAAAAATGGAGTGGCATTTTCTAACCAAAAATTAATATCAGTCTGGCACTGCTGAGTATAAATAAGACAAAATGCAATTGAGCTGCGTCATGAGAAAACCAACATAGTGCTTTTGCAACCAGCATGGATCCAGATCAGCCTGCGCATCCGCGCAGTCTGGTCAGGATCCATACTTTCGCTTTCAAAGCTTATTGCAATTAGAGAAACCTTTAGCGAATTGCATGGATCCTGACCAGACTGCGTGGATGCACAGGCTGGTCTGGATCCATGCTGGCCACATACCCACTATGTTGGTTTTCTCATGGCGCCGCTCAATCATTCAGTTACCTGTAGAAAAGGCGATCATCAGATATGTAAAGTAGTTAATATGATGAACTAGGTCATCCAACATCTCTGGATAAAAGTATAAACTGAAAAATAAAATGATACAAACTTTTAATATCAAGAAAAGCAATTAGAAAGGTCCAAAAAATCAAATACAGAACAAGCTAGGTGTGTGTCCATAAGACATTGGTGCCCCAACTCCTCTCACTGTATGCATATTTTTTGACTATGTCAAGGGCCATTACTCTGATCTGTCTGTGTGAAATTCCAATTAAAACATCAGGTGCACAACTTCACATGCTGAATAACAATCATGTGAGATCTGTTGCCTCTAGGTCAAATACTTTTTGAGATATGCACAACACAAAATCTGACTGACGGACAAATTAAGGCAAACCTAATTGCCCCACCAAAAATTGTGGGCGGGGGGTGCACTGAAAAGTAAAACCAAAACTGCTGTATCTGTTAAGTCTTATTAAACAATTTTTTGTATATGTATCACAAGACCTAGGTCATAAATCTCTCCTCATCATGGTGACTTTGCAGCTGTAGTGATTGTTTTCCTGAATCTCTGGACGTTGTTTATTAGTATCCGGAATTTTGGAAAGGTTATCCTTTCCAATATAGCTAAATAAATAAGGAAGCAATGCATTTTTGTAAAACCAGCGGCTATCTGCACGATGGTCATGCCAATAACTTTCTAGTTTCTTTATCCTCATGATTATCATGCCCATTATTTTTATCATTCGCATGATGGCGGTGTCAATTATTATCGTTATTCGCACAACGATTATGCCTGAAAAGTCAAGCCAATTATTTTTGTTAAATCAGCTGTACTTGGGCAAAGGGGAATAAAATTCTTGATATATGAATTTAATGTCAAGAGATAACTGCAGCATTCAAAGACATTTTTGAGGGGAAGAGGCCTGTAAACAGCCCCTAATATAGCAGAAGAAAATGTAAGTTATAAACTACAACAAGAGCTGTCTCCATAGGATGACACATGCCCCCGATGGCACTTTGAATGAATAGTTATGGCCAATGTTAGAGTTTAGGACCTTTGACCTACGGACCTGGGTCTTGCGCGTGACACGTCGTCTTACTGTGGTACACATCCATGCCCAATATTTTTAAAATCCAAGCATGAATGACAAAGATATGGACCGGACACGCCCATCAATGCACTATGTTGAAATATGACCTTTAACGTCTAAGTGTGACCTTGACCTTTGAGCTACGGACCTGGGTCTTGCGCACGACACGTCGTCTTACTGTGGTACACATTTATGCCAAGTTATTTGAAAATCCATCCATGGATGACAAAGATATGGACCGGACACGAATGCACTATCATGAAAAATGACCTTTAACGTCTAAGTGTGACCTTGACCTTTGAGCTACGGACCTGGGTCTTGCACGCGACACGTCGTCTTACTGTGGTACACATTCATGCCAAGTTATTTGAAAATCCATCCATGGATGACAAAGATATGGACCGGACACGCCCAACTATCATGAAAAATGACCTTTAACGTCTAAGTGTGACCTTGACCTTTGAGCTACGGACCTGGGTCTTTCGTGCGACACGTCGTCTTACTGTGGTACACATTCATGCCAAGTTATTTGAAAATCCATCCATCGATGACAAAGATATGGACCGGACACGAAAATTGCGGACAGACTGACAGACCGACAGACGGTTCAAAAACTATATGCCTCCCTTCGGGGGCATAAAAAACTTTCAAGTGGCTGAATTTAATTACTGAAAAATCTGGGTTTTTAAATAACTTTTTGTCTATATAACTAGCGCAATAGTGGGTGTTGACAGGCCTATTGGATATGAAGGCACATTTATTATCATAATGTGTTGGCATACATTTGAGGAGCAATTTATATACCCTGTAAATAAACTGCCGAGAGCTGCACTGAATTTTTGAGTTAACTAAGTAAGTATTGACGGTTGCTATCTTCAATGTTGTAATGCTATTATTTGCCAGGCCAAACCATTCATAACTTTATCATGACATCACAGTACATTAGGGGTTCTAACTGACCAATCAGAGAGCTGCATTTTCGAGCACCTGCCAGTTTCTACTTGGGTATAACGAAGTATATTTACAATGAACATATTGTGACTTTAGAAATAAATATCACACTAGTTTAAAAATCAAATTAAGATTTTTCACTGCAAATGCCCCAGATGATGCTACAAACAACAAAACTTTGAAGTTTCATTGAAATATGATATCGAATTAATATCTTTATTTTAGTTAAAAGTTTGAGATTTTACACAGGGAGCCTATGATAAAGTCTGAGTAAAATGTAATCAATACCCAAGTGAAATAAGTATCATTCCGCAATGTTTTGGACATGTTAAAATTATGAATTAAGATTTTTCACTGCACATGCCCCAGATGTTGCCACAAATAACAAAACTTTGAAGATTCATTGAAATATTATATTGATTTAATACTTTTATTTTAGTTAAATGTTTGAGATTTTACACAAGGAGTCTATGATAAAGTCCAAATAAAATGTAATCAATACCCCAGTGAAATAGGCAGTGGCTACGATTACGGTACCGTAATTCTAGCCTCTTGTTCTAGGACTACGGAAGTTCCGTATTCCTAGACAACCCTATGAGAATAGGCTAGGATTACGGAAGTATTTAAGAGGCATCAAATTTATGTTAGAACATGCATAAATGACATTGTAAACTTACTCATTTAACTTAACTTCACTTGTATTTCGTGCTATCGATCGGCCGTTTTGGGTTAGTATAATCTTAATGGTGGTGCGCGGATATATAGAGTTATCTATGTTTCGTATATACCTGCATTTTTTTCATCAAGTCAACACAAATGGTCTTAAATAACATACAATATGGTTATAAATCATAAAAATCAAAGTATAGATTTTTGTTTAAATCTGTAACGTTGACACTCATATTTCTTATATATTTCCGCGCGCCGCCATTAATATTATACTACCCCAAAATGGCGGATAGAAAACACGAAATAATAAAGCAGGCATGAAAATTTAAGTGAAATAAGTAAGTTTGCAACATCATTTATGCGTGTCCTAACATATACTTTATGCCTCTTAAAATACTTCCGTAATCCTAGCCTATCCTCATAGGGTTGTCTAGGAATACGGAACTTCCGTAATCCTAGAACCGGAGGCTAGGATAACGGTACCGTAATCGTAGCCACTGCCAGTGAAATATGTATCATTTCGCAATGTTTTGGATATGTTAAAATTATGAATTAAGCTATTTTAACACATTTTACAACACAAACTGTTGCAACAGAATTTCAAGTGATTGTCAATATAACCTCAGATGCTTTAAGGTTTTATTTATATGCATGCGATTAAGTTAGTTTATAACATAACAATTTTGATTTCTACTTTCATTTTCTCAATGATATAAGCAATTTCAATTAACGAAATTTGTCGACCATTTCCAGCTCCGATATTCGGAAATGAAACATGTTAGCTAACAGAATACAAATAAAATAAACTTCACAAACCAAAGAATATCCCAAGTGCCGCATATCGCTGCATGTATCCAAGAAATAAACAAATTGTTCCACCTCCATGGGTCACCCTTCACGTTTTTCGGAGGTCCAATCTTGGTGACCACGATATCGAGGAAAACAAATGAAAGAATACTTCCAAAGAACATGTAATAGCCATAAATGTGATCCACTTTATTGTGTGGATCAAAAATAAACTCCTTTTCTGTCATTTTCACTTGAAATTTACAAAAATATTGCTTCCGGGGATCCCGTTTGATGTCTCATCCGAAGGGTCACGTGACGAAAATCGCTTATAACATGGTTAAGATGTAAACAAAAACACACGTGTTGCCAGGTACGCTGTCAAAACAGATTTATTCTCCAGATTTCTAAACTGTGGATTAACAGACATGATTTAACATGAACGATTGTTAATCCCTTCAACAATTTAATACAACTGCGAGACGTTAAACTGAATTTCGTACAGGACTATTCTGAAAATCTGTAGGCCTATATGCCTTTTATTAAGTGTCTTAAAAATGCATATTATATTGAATGTCGCTTGATTCGTCCTGCAATGGATGCACATGCGATATACAAAACGTTATTTTATGTCATAAACGAAATTAATGCTAAATATTAATTGTCAAATATTTTAGGATGATATAAATTTATGCTAGAATTTGTTAAATAAAGGATATGTATAGGCCTATCTCTTTAACTTTAATATCATGCAATTATTTAAAAAGAGATAATGTTCTACCAGTCTTATTTTAAGCTATAGCGCATTGTTATTACGGTTATGTGAACATGGGACTCACGCTGCTTAAAGGCCTAGTTCCATTGCTAATAACATAAGTGCATGTCCCATATAATTAACCCCCAAATCCAAAATACAATTTAAGTCTATATACCCGTGTCTTGAGCTTAATCTATGAAAAGATTTCAAGTAGTAGCACATGAACTCTCGCCTATATTAGAAATCTTCTTTCAGAAGGCCATTGATTAGGGAGTCGGACACCAGCAACGGAAGAGTGCAAATGTAACGCCAGTTTACAAGAAGGGCAAAAGGTCAAATCCAACAAATTATAGACCCATATCTCTTACATGTATGTGTTCCGTGTGCAAAAGCCTTGGGCATCGTGTCTCCTCGTCAATTATGAAGCATTTTACTACCAAAGGCACGCATATGCATGCTATACCTTTGCATGCTTCTTTTAGCAGAGTCGTATGCCCCAGAACCAAATCCCGGACCATGGCCCCTAAATATCCATGTGGAATCTGCAAGAGGGCTATCAAATGGGAAACGCCTGGATTACTATGTGATTCATGTAAGCTGTGGTATCATCATCTAAAGTGTATGTGCATGTCTGATGAAGTATACAATTCTTTGTACAATGTATCGCGGGATTGCATACAGCTTGTGCGGACTTCCAAACTTTGCATCTAGATAGTTTATTTGATACAACACTTTATGAAACGTCAAACAACTTTGACCCCATCCTGACAGACCTCGGCAAGTCACTGAACCATGATATTAGCTTCAGTAATCCGCAAGCTACATCATCACCATATAGGCCACAGTCCTCCTCGTATCCGTCTTCAGAGTACTTTTTCTTCGTCGCTCCATACTTAGTTAATCGGATGATATCCTCACCCACCATAGTGTCGCAAATTCTACAGTGATATGCCAGACCCCCCAGTCATTGACTACAGACTCATTATGGTCAAGCTTCAAGGAATGCTCACAATCCCTCATCAACGGATTTGTACCAACCAAAACAAATCACACAAACCTTGGATAAACAAGAAGGTCAGAGCTGCAATTAGAAAAACCTCAAAACTTTTCAAACGTATGAAATGCTCAAAGAAACCACCCGGCATCAAGAACTACACAATTTGGAAGTCCGAAGCTCAAAAGTATGAAAGACAGTCCTACCATTCATATATCAACAAGTTAATTGAACCTGAACGACGAAAAACAAGCAACATGTCCGGCATCAAGAACTACACAATTTGGAAGTCCGAAGCTCAAAAGTATGAAAGACAGTCCTACCATTCATATCAACAAGTTAATTGAACCTGAACGGCGAAAAACAAACAACATGTCCAATATATTATAGGGAATGCACAGCAACAGCGAAACTGAAACATTATCGAAATACATCTTGATTAAGAACAGCTATCAGCTATCGTACTTCATGACCTAAAGCCTGGGAACGAAAATAATACCAGAAACGACGTGAATCTCTGTGACATTGACCATTTAGTCATTGACTCCAAAGTCAGTATCTCCCATAGTGGTATTTAGTCATTGTATTAAGTTTTCAAAAGCTCTAGCCTATGTACTTTTTAGCAGAATCCGGGAACTATTTTCAGTCTCTAGGTCACTGTGACCTAGAATTTCGACCGCTTCCCCTGACTTGGTGCTTAGTCATCCTGTAAAGCATGAAAACTGTCGCTGATTATACTATCTGGGTCAGAGTCTGGAAACGAAAATGTTGACGGACGGAACGACGGATAGACAACGCCCATCCGTAACACATCCACGGCGGGTTTTTTTTTTCAATATAAAAATGAAATACATCACAGGGACTGAAGATCGGTCATATGTCACAGGAACGACAGCGTCACGGCGAAAACCTGACAACAATTGAAATACATAATAGGACTGACAAAGCAACGGCGAAAACAAGAATGCAATTCAAATACGTAATATGAATGATAACGTCACAGCGAAAGCTGGGCAACATAGGAACGACAGAGCAACGGCGAAAACCAGACAGCAATTGAAATACGTCATGGGAATGATAACGTTACGGCGAAAGTCACACAACAATTAAAATACGTAATAGGAATTTCAGAGCAACGGCGAAAGCGGGACAACATTTAACATACGTCATAGGGACTGAAAGCAACGGCAAAAACGGGCCACAATTAGTTTAAACTGTATTTATTTCCACAAATTGTATATACAAACATGAGTACTATATTCAGATTAACAAAGTTTGATAAAAAGACATACATCAATCATAATTAAAATACGTATTAGGAATAGGAATTGCAGAGCAACGGCGAAAACGGGACAACATTTAACATACGTAATAGGAATTGCAGAGCACCGGCAAAAACGGGACAACAATTAGAATTCGTAAAAGAAATTGCAGAGCAACGGTGAAAATGGGACAACATTTAACGTACGTAATAGGAATTGCAGAGCAACGGCGAAAACAGGACAACATTTAACATACGTAATAGGAATTGCAGAGCAACGGCGAAAACGGGACAACACTTAAAATACGTAATAGAAATTGCAGCGCAACAGCAAAAACGGGACAACATTTAAAATATGTAATAGAAATTGCAGAGCAACAGCAAAAACGGGACAACAGTTAACATACGTAATAGGAATTGCACAGCAACAGCGAAAACGGGACAACAATTAAAATACGTAATAGAAATTGCAGAGCAACAGCGAAAACGGGACAACATTTAACATTCATAATAGGAATTGCACAACAACAACAAAAACGGGACAACAATTAAAATACGTAATAGAAATTGCAGAGCAACAAAGAAAACGGGACAACAGTTTAAATACGTAATAGGAATCGCACAGCAACGGCGAAAACGGGACAACAATTAAAATACGTAATAGAAATTGCAGAGGGACAGCAAAAACGGGACAACATTTAACATACGTAATAGGAATTGCACAGCAACAGCGAAAACGGGACAACATTTAACATACGCAATAGGAATTGCACAGCAACAGCGAAAACGGGACAACAATTAAAATACGTAATAGAAATTGCAGAGCAACAATGAAAACAGGACAACAATTTAAATACGTAATTGGAATCGCACAGCAACGGCGAAAACGGGACAACAATTAAAATACGTAATAGAAATTGCAGAGGAATAGCAAAAACGGGACAACATTTAACATACGTAATAGGAATTGCACAGCAACAGCGAAAACGGGACAACAATTAAAATACGTTGTAGAAATTGCAGAGCAACAGGAAAACGGGACAACAATTAAAATACGTAATAGGAATTGTACAGCAACAGCGAAAACAGGACAACAATTAAAATACATAATAGAAATTGCAGAGCAACAGCAAAAACGGGACAACTTTTAACATATATAATAGGAATTGCACAGCAACGGCGAAAACGGGACAACAATTAAAATACGTAATAGAAATTGCAGCGCAACAGCGAAAACGGGACAACAATTAAAATACGTAATAGGAATTGCAGAGCAACGGCGAAAACGGGACAACAATTAAAATACGTAACAGAAATTGCAGAGCAACAGCAAAAACGGGACAACATTTAACATATGTAATAGGAATTGCACAGCAACAGCGAAAACGGGACAACAATTAAAATACGTAATAGAAATTGCAGAGCAACGGCGAAAACGGGACAACATTTAACATATACATATATAACATTAAACATGTATGTGTGTGAAGCATATCTCGACATGTTACAATATGTTATATCAATTATGAATGTATTTTGGGCCGATGGCCTTTAACTGCTAATAAACTATATTTGATTTGATTTGATTTGATTTGATTTGATACGTAATAGGAATTGCAGCTCGAGCAACGGCGGGAACGGGACAACAATTAAAATACGTAATAGGAATGGCAGAGCAACGGCGGAAATGGTACAACAATTAAAATACGTAATAGAAATTGCAGAGCAACAGCAAAAACGGGACAGCATTTAATATATATAATAGGAATTGCACAGCAACAGCGAAAACGGGACAACAATTAAAATACGTAATAGGAATTGCAGAGCAACGGCGAAAACGGGACAACAATTAAAATACGTAACAGAAATTGCAGAGCAACAGCAAAAACGGGACAACATTTAACATATGTAATAGGAATTGCACAGCAACAGCGAAAACGGGACAACAATTAAAATACGTAATAGAAATTGCAGAGCAACAGCGAAAACGGGACAACATTTAACATATACATATATAACATTAAACATGTATGTGTGTGAAGCATATCTCGACATGTTACAATATGTTATATCAATTATGAATGTATTTTGGGCCGATGGCCTTTAACTGCTAATAAACTATATTTGATTTGATTTGATTTGATACGTAATAGGAATTGCAGCTCGAGCAACGGCGGGAACGGGACAACAATTAAAATACGTAATAGGAATGGCAGAGCAACGGCGGAAATGGTACAACAATTAAAATACGTAATAGAAATTGCAGAGCAACAGCGAAAACGGGACAACATTTAACATATACATATATAACATTAAACATGTATGTGTTCGAACCATATCTCGACATGTTACAATATGTTATATCAGTTATGAATGTATTTTAGGCCGGTGACCTTTAACTGCTAATAAACTATATTTGATTTGATTTGATTTAATACGTAATAGGAATTGCAGCTCGAGCAACGGCGGGAACGGGACAACAATCAAAATACGTAATAGGAATGGCAGAGCAACAGCGGAAATGGGACAACAATTAAAATACGTAATAGAAATTGCAGAGCAACGGCGAAAACGGGACAACAGTTAAAATACGTAAAAGGAATTGCAGACAACAGCAAAAACCGGACAACAGTTAAAATACGTAATAGGAATTGCAGAGCAACGCCGGAAACGGGCAACAGTTAAAATACGTAATAGAAATTGCAGAGCAACGGCGAAAACCGGACAACAGTTAAAATATGTAATAGGAATTGCAGAGCAACGGCGAAAACGGGACATCAGTTAAAATACGTAATAGGGACTTCAGAGCAACGGCGAAAACGGGCAACAGTTAAAATACGTAATAGAAATTGCAGAGCAACGGCGAAAACCGGACAACAGTTAAAATACGTAATAGGAATTGCAGAGCAATGGCGAAAACGGGACAACAGTTAAAATACGTAATAGAGACTGCAGAGCAATGGCGAAAACGGGACAACAGTTAAAATACGTAATAGGAATTGCAGGGCAACGGTGAAAACGGGACGTTATTTGAAATGCGTTGTAAGAACCACAGAGCAACAGCGAAAATGGGAAAGCAGTCGGAAAACGCCACCAATTATGCAGAGCAACGGTGCAAACGGGACACCAATTGAAATAAGTCATAGGGACTACAGATTAACGGTGGATGGTTTTGTAAAAGAAACATGTCCCCCATTGCACTTAATCTTGATAAGAGAACTTTTTGTAGACAGAGAAACATATACATGTTCTTAAATTATGAATGATGCTATGCAGGTTTTATGTGCGAAAATCAAAGTCATATCTCCGAGTGAAAAATCACCGAACTGTTAAACGCATAATTTATGTACAATTATGCTTGGTACTCATAAATTTTATGGAGTTTCATTCGATTTGTACCAGAAAGAAAGGGAAGTAATCCGGACAAATTTTATTACTATATTAACATGAAGAGACCATAACTCCACAAGAACTAACCCCAGCAGGACTTGCCGACACTTGGCTCAACTTTGCTTCATACCAATCACTCCTATGATGTTTCATTGAAATACGATCAGGGCTATATGAGAAGAAGCGACAGACAGACGGTGAAACCAAAAACATTATGTCTCCCCATTTTATCACATGTTTGACATCGCGAGAGTGAAATAAAGCCATTATATAAAATTGGTAATACACTAGTGTAATAAAGCCTTGACGTCGACGTCGTTTAATGTATAGGAGACGTTGGTCAAATTGATTTGTTATAATAGTTAAACGAAGTAGATTTAAAAAAAAATGGCAGGAAAAGCTAACATTTAATAAAAAGAATATTACATATGTGACTTTCCATATTGAATTTATTAAACCCGTTGAATAAAATTGATAAAATGCTCTGCAGAGCCTCGCATTTTATTTTCTATTCAACTCGTTTAATAAGTTCAACTTATGAAAGGACACTCATGTAATAACCTCTATGAATGGGTAGACATATTACGCTATAAGAACGTTAGAACAACGACGAAAATCAGACATCGAAATTCGTCACAGGACTGCAATTCGAGAAAAAGTTGGGACATTATTTGAAATGCGTCATAAGAACGGCAGAGCAACGGGGGAAAGGAACAACAGTTGAATTACGTCAAGCAACGGCAAAAAATGGGAAATTATTGAAATGAGTCAAGTCACAGGAACGATAGAGAAATGGCGAAGATACTACTGAGGGACCGAAGTGCGTAAACGAAACTCGGACGGCTATTGAAACGTGTCATAGAAACGACAGCACAACGGGACAACAATTGATATACGTCATAAGAACGGCAGATCAACAGCTAAATGGAGACAGCAATTGAAATGCATCATGGGAGCGACGGAAAAACTTTGAAAAAGGGACAAATAAAATTGAAAACGTCATACAAACAAATGCGAAAACAAGACAACAAATGAAATACGCCAAAGGGATTGTAGAACAACTGCAAAAACCAGACAGTAATTGAAATACGTCTCATAGCAAAGGCAAAAACGGGTCATTATTCAAATTTCGTCATAAAAAAGACAAAGGAATTGCAACTGCGGAGCAACAATTGAAATACGTCGGACAGTTTTATTGAATTACGAAACAACAATTGAAATATCTAATAAGAACGAAAGAGCTATCTAATAAGAACGATAGAACAAAGAACGATAGAATAACGGTCAAACCAGACGGCAATCTAATGCGTAATAATAATGGTCCGAGAGCTCACGGACTTCTATTGCAACAATTGAGGCCAAAAGAAGTTTATACATTTTTGGAAACAATATTTCATATCCTGCATGAAAACCCATTTCTTAAGTGTCAAAGCCGTGCCAATCTATATTTTGTTCACTTATGTTTGTGATAGGGGAGGTAAAACTCACTTGTAAAAATACTAGGGGGTAGGGTAAAGTTTACGTCTACCAGTTTTTTAACTGATTAATTACAGTAACTATCTGATTGTCAGTAAATGTATATAAACAATGACAGCAATAAGAAATTCATCAAAAAGGACTGAAGGGCAAACTGGATATTCAAGGTCAAAGGTCAGATTTATGTAAAAATCACAAAATTGGCATGTTTGAAATTTATTTTTATTCTTAAAAAATAGTTTTGATATCATAAGTCACTCATCTTTAATTACGTAATGTGTGTATATCAGCCAAAATCAGAAATGCAAATTTTATTGCAAAAAGTCAAGGTCAACCCTGATAATTGAAGGTCAGAGTTCATTTTTATGCAAAAATGTGAAAATTATCACCTTAACTTTTTCTAATCTGTTTAATATGTTTTCACATTATTAGTCACTGAAGTTAATTCGTTTTAATGTTTGTATGTCAGGCAAAGTCAGCAGTGCAGATGTAACCCCAAAACTGCCAAGATTAAAGCTAATATCAAGGGTCAAAGGTCAAACTTGTGTGAAAAATCGCATGAATAGCTTTCTGCTTGAAAATAACAGATATGTATTAATCATTGTAAGTAATTGCTCGTGATTTATTTTAATGTATGTATGTCTCACAATGTCAGTAATAAAGATATCGTCTAAAATCAGACAAGTTCAAATGTAATATTAAGGGTCAAAGGTCATTTTCAAGTAAAAGAATGAAAATATAGCTCTTTAACTTTTCTCTTTTTTAACAATATCTTGTCGATATTAGTCAATGATATCAGTTCATTTTAATGTATGTTAGGCAATGTCTGGTATGCACATATAATTTCAAAACATTCTCGTTTTATCTCTAATGGCTCGATGTTGGATGTCTTTTCATTTCTTTTATTTGAGTTGTTTTCATTGCTCCGAGAATTATCCTCAGGCCTGAATTTTGAACCTTGTCCAGTTTATCTTTACTGGTTTTGGAAGCAGTTACCCATGAGGTGGATGCGAACTATGCTATGGGCCTTACGGTGCCTGTGCAGACTTGCCGTAGGATCTTTTCATTTGGTCTCCATCTTGTTCAAGCCATTTTTTCATAATGGCAAGTTTCTTGAAGACCCTCTCCTTTGACCTTTAATGTCAGGTTTGACAATGACTGATTTTTCATAATTAAGGAAGAATGATATCACCTGTTATATATACTTTGAAATGAATACTGATCAGTTTCTAGTATTGACAAAAATACCCTAAAACAATAAAGAAAATCATTGCAAAAATGCTGTTTTTTTTTGCGAATTTTCACACAAATTTGACCTTTGACCTTTGATAAAAAGGGCTGGCTTTGACTTTTTAGGATAAAACCTACATTGCTGACCTTGCTTGACATGTATACATTAAAATAAATTTCTTACAGTAAATTATAACAACAAGCTATTTTTGAACGAAGTAATGAGTAAGTATGCTACATTTTGATCGTTTACACAACAATGACTCCTGACCCTTAATACCAGGTTTGACCTTGGCTTATTATCTCTTCCATGACATCGTTTGACATATATACAGTAAAATGAACAACGATCAGTTACTGAAATGACAAAACAAATACTTTTAAACAATAAAAATTATTACAAATAGGTGATATTATTGCAACATTTTACTCACTTTTTGACCTTTGACCTTTCATATTATGGTTGAACTTGAATGCTTTGAAATTTTATGTGCATACCAGACATGGCCTAACATTTATACATTAAAATGAACTGATATCATTGACTGTATCGACAAGATATTGTTAATAAAGAGAAAAGTTTAAGAGCTATTTTTTCATTCTTTTACTTGAAAATGACCCTTGACCCTTAATATTATTTTTGAACTTGTCTGATTTTAGACGATATCTTTATTACTAACATTGTGAGACATATATTCATTGAAATAAATCACGAGCAATTACTTATAATGATTAAAATATATCTGTTATATTTCAAACAGGAAGCTATTCATGCGATTTTTCACAGAAGTTTGACCTTTGACACTTGATATTAGCTTTAATCTTGGTAGTTTTGGGGTTACATCTGCACTGCTGACTTTGCCTGACATACAAACATTAAAACGAATTAACTTCAGTGACTAATAATGTGAAAA
This sequence comes from Mercenaria mercenaria, assembly GCF_021730395.1. Lineage (NCBI taxonomy): Eukaryota > Metazoa > Mollusca > Bivalvia > Venerida > Veneridae > Mercenaria > Mercenaria mercenaria. Next base: position 59,027,865 of record NC_069372.1, read on the forward strand.
CATATTAAACAGATTAGAAAAAGTTAAGGTGATAATTTTCACATTTTTGCGTAAAAATGAACTCTGACCTTCAATTATCAGGGTTGACCTTGACTTTTTGCAATAAAATTTGCATTTTTGATTTTGGCTGATATATACACATTACATAAATAAAGATGAGTGACTTATGATATCAAACTATTTTTTAAGAATAAAAATAAATTTCAAATATGCCAATTTTTGTGATTTCTACATAAATCTGACCTTTGACCTTGAATGTCCAGTTTAGTTTAAACGTATTTATTCCATGTATATGTACATATAGTTACATCAAATTACATCTGTATGGACAGGATTAGAACGAAAGACAATGTCTTATAGAGTTCTTCTCCTATGTCTGGTATATTTATATTTTATTATTTCTACTGCTCTGAGCTTTAAGATTAACGAAATATGGAATATCTGATTGAAAAAAAAAATGAAAATGACCAAAACTCTAACGAAAGAAATTCTTTGCAAAATGTATGAAAGTGACTGAAAGTGGAAAGGAAAGAAAGGAAGAAAAGAGGAAGGGAAAAGCAATGCCTCATTTCCGGTGAGTTGGATATGTTTGAATCAGTTGAGAAATCTCTTGCTGCTTGATATATAAGATTGTACTAATGTAAAAATGAGAGAATTATCTTGATCTGAAAGAGCGGGGTCCCCAAATAATAGTGTATCCAGGTTAATATTAAAATTTTGAAGACTGCCAAGCCCAGTTTGCCCTTCAGTCCTTTTTGATGAATTTCTTATTGCTGTCATTGTTTATATACATTTACTGACAATCAGATAATTACTGTAATTAATCAGTGAAACAACTGGTAGACGTAAACTTTACCCTACCCCCTAATATTTTTACAATTGAGTTTTACCTCCCCTATCACAAACATAAGTGAACAAAATAAAGATAGGCACGGCTTTGACACTTAAGAAATGGGTTTTCATGCAGGATATGAAATATTATTTCCAAAAATGTATAAACTTCTTTTGGCCTCAATTGTTGCAATAAAAGTCCGTGAGCTCTCGGACCATAATGACAGCGCTGGACGGCGAAAACGACACAATTGAAATACTATACGTCATGTGGGGACTTGAGAGCAATGGCGAAAACGACACACCAAGGTGACAAGGAAACGTGATAATTTTAGAATACGCCATATGAACGGCATATATACAGTTCTGGTGGTGTGTCTTGAAAATTCCACATATTACCAATGTTTCTTTAAATTTAAAGTTAAATGTAGATATTTGACTGAATGTATTCTGCTTTACCCTGTGGCCAAGTGGTACGAGGGCCTTTCTAAAAATAACGTCAATCGCGCGCTTCCGTAGAAGTTTGATATGCAAGAAACTCGTGTTTTACACAGATGATGCAAGAACGACTTCTTTATAACCGTGCAAAGTTTTACTGAAAACTATAGAACCGTTTTGGAGGTATTTAGTTTTGTGTAGTCATATACACTAAACAAAATGCATGTAGCTATAAAAAGGGAACAAAAATCTGAAATTAAAACGTACATTAAAGAACGTTATTGTTTAGAAAGACCTGAAAGACAGATACTCAGTGAACTGCATACTTCATATGGGAAGTCAACAGTATCAGAGATAACTGTTTAAATGTGGGTACTCAAATTTAAAATTGGTCAGACAGGCCCAAAACAGCAGTGATGTCAAAGAGCCTTGATGCTGTGAGACGTCTGACTGATGAAGACACCAGGTACACGGTGACAGAGCGAACGTCTTTTCTTCGCATGTCAACGGGGAGCACTCATGAGACTCTCCCCTAGCACATGAGTTAAAGAAAGGTCCATAAGGTCAAACGTGATAAAGAAACGAGGAATGAGTTCTTGCATTTAGATGATCATACAATCTCACAACTTCTAACGGGAGATGAGACATGGATATACTTCAATGAACCACAGCAACGCGTTTGCAATAGACAGCGGCTGCGAAAAGGTGACCTTAGACCAGTAATTGCAAAATGAACTAAAAGTGTCAAAAAGGCTTTGTATTCCTTCTTCTTTAACTCAAGGGGTACTGTTGTACTAATTTCGCTTTCAGGAAAGTCGGTCACTTGGAAGTTTTATAGAGACAAGGTACCGAAAGCTGTTAAAGGAAAATATAAAAAATGCGTTCAAGGACTGGTCTTCGCGGTCTCCAGTTGATTTATAACAACGCTGTGGCTCAAAAAATTGACGTCATTCAAATGTTTCTGAGAGATGAAGAAATGGTACAAATCAATCATTCCACTTCACCAGATCTAAGTCCTTATGATTTATTTCCTCTTTCCAAAACTGAAGGCGCAACTATTTACCGAATATAGCACTTGTCAGAGGTATTTTTTTCTGTTACGCCAGTCCAAGAGGAAACTACTACACTGCAACGTTCTCCTCTTGGACTTCTCGACTGGGTAAGTACGTGGAGTCAAAAGCGATTATTTCAAGGAGGTAAACTAAACTTGCAGTGTACATTTGTACCATATTACAGTATAATTGTCATCATTTTTAGAATGGCCCTTGTAACACGTTTGACTATCCACATGTTCAGTGGCCCGGGCACATGTTATGCTCATGAGTTAGGAGGCTAGGAATGGTGCTTCAACGAACATAACAATTGTTCAGGTTGTAACAGATACTGTATATAGGCATGGCTTTGCTTCTGTTAAATCACTTTGCGCAATGTGTAAAGGAACGTGCATATTCCACCTACTTTGACAGTGCAGCTGCATGTGCCATCAATGTCAGTGATATGCATGACCTGATACAGTTCTATAAATAGCGCACACATAGTGATAAACATTGAAGATTTCGTTCGATAACAAAACAACAAACAAAAAGGTAGAGGTTAGGTATATAATAAAAGGAGTTAGATCTGGTATTTTGTATTCGGCTCCAGTGGACTTTGTAAGGTCGGGTCATACTGGGCGCTTGCGCGCCTCGGCAAAAATCCACTCGAGCCAAATACAGCATCCCAGATCGAACTACTGGTATAATAACCATATTTTATTAATCAGAGCGATAGAAAACGACAGGTTATATCGTTGATATTTCTTTGCACGATGTTAAATTCATAGGAATACAGAAATTGTCCGGAAATATAACACAACTTAAGTTCAATAAATATTTATTAAAACTATAGGTAACTCTTTAAGAAGTGGGAAAGAACATTAAGTATATGAAGTACATGAAAATAATATGACATGTATTTTATTTACAATTCGCATGCGAACAAATTTATTCAGGTGCGTGAAATTTGAAGATACAAAAGTTACATTTTTATCACAATCAACAGACACTAAAGAAAACTAAAATACATGTATTAACAACAAAAAATATTATTATGTACATCGATAAATCGGCCCTACCAGGTTTTATTTCCTAAATAAAATCTCTATTTCCAAAATAAAGGGACTAAACAACTTTTTCATGATTCCAGAGCGGGGACTCGAACCTAGAGCCTAAAGTAAAGTAATCTGTATTGTAAAATCTTATCTCGGCAGGTGGCAAAGCCATGTGAGAGAACAAGAACATATATAGAATAGGAATATATTTTGAATAGTATATGAAATTAAGCGTATATCACAGATAAATATTTTTAAGCAAAAATGATAAAATAGCAAAACAAGAGCAAGAAAACTTAAAGATTTAGTTAAAGAACATTATTGTATATGACATACTGTACATATCCAAGGACATCTATATAATGCTCAACAGAAAACAGATTGTTTTTAGCGGCAAACGACAGCTAAGTTTGTGTTAGCTTCGTAGACAATACTTACACCAGGCTGGTGTAGAGTTGTTGCATAAATTAAAGAATTCTAACAAAGCGGACTATTTCCTGAGAGTAGAATAGGAATTAAAGTCATAATCTAGCCCAACACGTATTTTCGCAATATTCTAGTGGGCAATGACCCTTTGTACATGTTTCAACACACCATTTGTCGGCTGCATCTGGAACGGTGTACTTCTCCCGCCAAAATTGCTTCGCCGTACATGTGTTCGTTACGGGAACCAGTGCTGCTTGTCCTCTACATGTATCGTCGCAATATTGTTTTGGACAATACCCATTTTTACAGTTCCGACGACACCAGTCGTCTGCTGCCGCGTTGTTTAATCTAAATGCGGGAGTAGCTCTGCAGGCACTGACCACATCGGGTACGGGTATATGTCCTGACGGTAAAACAGAACCACCAATAAAACCGGAAGATATTGGCTGAAAAGAGCCCGGTATTCCAACGTTTCCACCAGTTGGAAGTGGTTGTTGTGTCGGCACAGGCTGAACATAAACGGGAGGTTTGTACTGTGAACTACTTCCGGTGATTGTTACGTCCGAACATCCGTAGAACTGCTCCTGTGGCCCACAGCCACGACAACATTTGGACCCATCACAACGTACATTGCTGGCTGGAATTACAAATATTAAAGAAATGATAAAAGCGAGTATAGCCCTATCCTATTAGACATTTCGTTGCAGCGCTTTTCAAATTACAGACCTAATGCAAGATGGCAGTATTCGATAGGGCGTGTTCCAGTTATTCAAATGAATATCAAAGAAAAGATTGTTAGCATGAAATCGCTTAATGCAGTGGACCCATTACGTCTATTGACAAAAGTGCATATTCTCCATACACAATTTTTTGGCATTCTCAATTTTATACAGAAAGCCATGTGCGAGTTGATTGCCGAATTTCCCAACAATGCGAATATCCCAACAAGAATACATAATTAAACAGACAATTGCAACAAAGGGGTCCGGCACATGAGTGGATTAAGTTTAATGGCTTATATTTGAGTCCTAGAGCCATAATTATGTAAAACATCATACTAATATTACTACTCCATGGAGTAGTTATATTAGCATGATTTTTTACATAATTATGGCTCTATGACTCAAATATAAGCCATTAAACTTAATCCACTCATGTGCCGGACCCCTTTGCAATTGCAATGTGTCATAACGGTACCTCAACCAAAAATATTTTAAAACACCCATAATAATAGTTCTGATAATACGCAAGAAACTATCAAAACGTATAATAGATTTATAATGGCTTTGCTGCGTAAATCACTCGAAAGGAATGCCAAAAGCCAAGCTGGCATATTTAAGTGAATATCAAAGTAAAACAATTACCAGTGTTCCATTTCCACTGCAACACACACTGAGAACATGACAACCCCTGGGGTAGTTTTAGTTTTATGGAGACAATTCCAAGTCCTTCTGGAATAACAAATCTAGTTGAACCGTCTAGTTGCTGCAGCAGATATTTGTCCAGACATTCTTGAGTTGCCCGCTTTTTAACATCATTATTTGGACATATTTTGAATTCAAACCAGCCGCCATGGTTGACGGTGATTTCCACTTGAACTGTGATGACGTCACCTTGATTATATGTGCGCGCAATGGTTCCTGTTGCGTATAACCCGCCAGCTTCGTTTGGGCGATCGCCGTCATAACGATCACCACATATGCCACATTTGCCATTGTTTCTATAAAACTGGACCTGTCGGGCAAAGCAGAACAGTATGCATTCTTTACATGAAACATGAATTTCCATACCAAAATGTCGAGTTTTGTGCAATAAATTATAAATATCATATAAGAGAGAAATGGGCTTCGGCCTTAAAAATAAGTCAGTACAAGCCAGTATATACATTATGCCCGTTTTTTGTGCAGAAACATTTTTTGTGTGTGTTTTTTTTTTAAATCAAACTGTTTTGTGAATGCTGACTTCATTTTTCGGCGACGCCGTCTAAATTCGCTTTCGTTACCTATGCCACGTGACTTCAGTTTGCAAATCAAACTACTTGATAACGCATTATAGATAATTTATCAAAATGGAAGATTTATGCAACACTCTGCCTGATTGGACGAGAGTGTCAATTTCTTTCACTCTGTTGATTGTGCTACGCTGAGTGAAATGTAGACAAAGCGTTTATCCTAAACGACGCTGTTCACAGTTTTAAAGCTGACTTTGGCTCAGTATATTTAGCAAAAATATTGATATATCAAAAAATGATAAGTAAGTTTAATAAATATGATAAAAACCAGTTCAAATACCAACATATATCAAATTAAAGAAAGAGCTGAATACGGTCTGCGTATCACATGAATAAGGGTGTGATAAGAGTCTTTTATGTAGAGAAGTGCTTTTTAAAAGATTTTCCTTGTTATAATTGTCGTCTGTATATGAAAAGGTTTCTTGCTTTTGTGACTTATTCAGATTGCATATTAAAATGAATACTTGTTTGCTTTGATATATTTGTTATAAATTATTTAACTGATTTATTATATATGAATATTTTTCTTTAGTATGGTATGCAAATATTGAACTCAGTTGAAATCTGTTTCATTATATATATGCTATATAATGACTAAATCTCATTACACTGAAATGAAGGGACGCTGCATACAGTTTATCTATGTGATATGACTACGGTCAAACTTCGCTTATAAAACAGAAATATTGAAATAATTACAACTGTATGTTTTGCTTGGCCTTCACTTTTTTATAAGTGTGACGTCATTGTCCAAAGATTAATGAATAGCGAATATGCATTTGTTAAAGCGGGATCAGTTGGCCTATTTTAGAAATAAATAAAAAATAATAAATAAAAAATCCTTTAATTGATTTTTTCTCATGTATTCTAATCAAACTTGATTTGTAGCATCTTTATTAGGACCGCAGCCAACTTTGTTCAGCTGGGGCATTTGACCCCTTTTAGGGGCTGCTAGAGCTAAAACTAGAAATGCCTTTATACAGCGTCTCATGAATAGCTTGGTGGATCTTTGTCATACTTGGTCTGGAGCATCATTATAAGGTCCTCTTCCAAATTTATTTATATAGGAACTTGGGCCCTATTAGGGACCACTATAGCTAAAAGTAGATATGCCTTTCTTCGCATTAACCACTAAAATGTAATGGATTTTTATCAAACTCGATGTGTAACAATATCGTAAGGTCTCCTGCTATTTTGTTACAAATGAGGATAGAGGCCAATTTAGCTAAAAATATAAACACGTTTAATGACCTCTTCTCATGAACCGCTTCATGAATCTTCATCAAACTACTGGTGTAATTATTCGTCTAAGGATAAACGAAACAAAATTGCAACCCTACGAAACCTTTGCGAAAAAATAAAAGAGAACCATTTAAATTGTTAAAGTGCGGTGTTTAGTTTTGCAATTTGAAAAATGTTAGATGAAAGATGAATGTTAGATGAAAAATTCATAAACTTCTTTCCTTATTACAATTCGCCGACCATCATTTTTAAAGATATTTCTTGTTACATTTGTATTCTAATAATCCAAACGTTGGAAATACTATTTAATATCATATTAGATCTATATAGTACACTTAGTATTTTATTCTTATACTTAGCAAAAGTAATTTATTTACAAAAAAAAGATATGCAGTTTTATATAACAGTGCACGGTTGCAATTAACAATTAAACTGTGTAACTTTTACCATTGTATGCACTTTTTTGCATCTAGTCTAACTTCGCTATTATACAGAATAAATGGTAGCGTCTTATCATCAGTGTTATCTTATATTTAGAAAAAAAACGTATAATGTTCTGAAATACTCACGCCGAATCCGCCACACGACAGCTGGTGGTCGTCCGAGTTATGTGGAGTATTGAACCCGTATCTCCACATTGTGGAGCGCCCTGGGGGGTTTATCAAACGGGCGTGACCGCTAACTTCCATGGCCACAGTGCACAGCAGTACACACATGATCGAAATATATTCCATTTTTATACACTGAAACAATACGAAAATAAGTGTAGAAATAACCTGTATGCAGTTTTATTCTTAAAAAAATGCAATTTAGTACTGATCGTAAAGGTACAATATGCAGATAATAAATTGAAATTGAGAAAGCGACGTTTTCTTTACATTTGTGGTGTGCAGTGTGGACGAATTAATATACGATTTCAAGCCATTGTCGCAGTTATAATCTGAGTATGAACGATAGATTTCCATTAGAAAAAAAATCTTACGAGTACTTAAACACGGCTGATGTAAGTTTCAACAACAATTTTATATCATAGAAAAATGCAACTAATTATCAATAAAATTTTGGGAAGGAAGACACACCATTTATACTGGCACTAAATATACCTTCAATTACATCTGAAGACGATTTATTTCTTTAACGTACTTCTTTGATATTTTTAATAATATCCTCTATTTTCATTATATTCGTTACTTTGTGTTTTAAATTAAGATCGGTTGTTATTATTAAACAAGTAAATGAATGAGCCAAAATAAATCACAACCAACATCGAAAAGTGTTTTGTGCGTAGAATTTAGACCAACATAGATTCAAAATATCTTTATTTTTCTCTATCTAGTCGACTTAATGCAATATAATAACTGATTTTAATTCCGCTAAATGATTTCGTATAAATCCGCCCTGAAAATTGTAGTCAAAAAATATATGTTATACCTCTCTAAAAATGTTTTATATCAAAGTACCGCACAACTTAAGAGTATCTTTTTCGTTTAGATAACAGGAAGCATTTGAGGTATATAAGGCAATCAAACCTTTATTATGTGACGCAGTTACGAAATTTCATTGGACGAAATTAATCCATCACTTCAACATACAAACCCAAAAGCAGAAACGAAATGTTGTAAATGAGCCGCACTTATAGACTGTTTAAAGGTTAATGCCCAAGTTTTGTACTTTTTAGACTAATGGGTCCATGCATAGACAGTGTAATACAATGTAATCTTTCTAAGACAAACACCACTTGCAAGATTGAAATGTGTACTTTTATAGAGGTTTTAACTCTAAAGATGTATATGTATGAAGACAGAAATTAAATATCTGCCTTAGAGGACTTTGCTCCCCTGTGATGACGTTAACAAAGAGTTATGTCCTTCCGCACGACTAAAGAAATATCGAATCGGTTATTAAAAGCTTCTATGTTATTTGAAATTTAACATTCAGTCTTTCTATTCCGCGTCATTTCTAAACCTCAATGAATTTTCAAAATCTTATAGCTATTGTAAAATATATGGCAGTTGAAATTTAAGAAAAATCTAATCTTTAGTGTTGATGACGTCATTGAGACACTTTTTAATTACTTATTCAACAAATGCCTTTTAACAGTTTTAAATGCATGAATTACTTTAAGCTCTTCTGTTTGAAAAATGGTCAGTAAATACATTTTCAATGTGAATCTGAAAATAGACTAAAATCTCCATATTTTTTAAGAATGACTGCCAAGTAAGAGTTTGAAAATGGACCGATTTTAGGAGATCAAGCAGAAATACTGAACGGAGAAAAACAATATATTTACCCTTTCACCACATTGATACTTGTGCACGCTTGTATGTTCCACTACGCTTCTGGAATTTAGTCTCCAGCGAATTATTTTCCGCCAATGAAATTTGTTGGCTTTTGAAATTATTTCCTACTACTATATCAAACATTACTTAGATGTAATATTTTCATATGAATAATGGTTTATTGACAATGCTGTAACGTTTTGTGTCCTTAAAAAAAGGCGGGAATATACCTTTAACTGGATAGTGTTTGATTCCATCCAGGATCCGTGTTGTCAACGCTCCTGAGTTACCGACACGTGTATCTGTACAAACACTTCCAAAATCCGTCAAAAGCGAAACCCTCAATATCTTTATTTGTCTTTTACATTACAATGTCGTCAACGTCATTTATTTCGTTATGTAAACATGCATATGAAATTATGATTGTGATAAACTGCGGTTGATGTAGATACCAAAGATTTTCAAGTAGTGTAATTATTCATCATAACAATGGTAGAATGTTTAAACTTTCAGCGGGGATATTTTTCCTTCAAATCTTTATTGTTCCCGGAGCTCTTGATATCATAATAACATCCTCTTTTTTCACGGTACAGAACACCTACTCACCAAAAATATAATTTCTCACCTTAATAAGAATGCCATGGTATCCATGATTTAAGAAATATTCCGATTATTAATTTTAGTCGGATAACTGACTTGCAGAGTAAAGTGTTTTATAATTAAGGGGGTTAATACTAAACTGAAAATAGATGTCTTTTTTTTTTCAATAGAAGGAGGGGTCCCGTGTGGTTCTGGGATAACTTATTTTTGAAAAGAATTTTAACCATTGTATTACCATTGCATTATCGTAACAAGTGATTAATAGGATCTGAACACTTGGTTCTATTGTATATCTGTGATTCCAGCAGGTGTAAAAGTTTTGACTTAAGCTAGTAGAGGTGTAATAGAGTACCTCCTTTTTGAAGAGTATTCCATTCCTAGCATAAACCCACTTTTACTGCATTTCTCATGGGGGCGTAGGTTCAAGCCCTACTGGGACCAAATTTTTTTCTCTCTTATTTTCCGTTTTTTTCTGGTAAGTTTTTACTTCTTTCAAGATCTATGATTGATTTATTGTACAAAAATGGAAAAAAATAATTTGATATGCGATTTCTTGCTGTTCAAAGTGAATTTACTACTTAAACAGAAGGGGTAGAGTTACACATCTTTAAAAATATTGAGTTACATGTGGTAAAAGTTCTCTCTTTTGCTTTTACTCTTTAGATTACATATTGTGGAAGAAATTTAGGTAGATTTTACATCTGCCCCAAGGTCATTTTTGAATGAAGTAAGCAAAATTCAAAACAGAAACACAGGATTCGACCTTATTTTTTCAATGTTGAAGTTAGCATTCTGTATCATTAAGTCCATTTACTTAAGGAACCCTAGATAAAATGATACTCATATTTTTATTTTGTGTTTTATAATTGTTTACCAATAGTTTGATGATTCTTTTATTAAAATAAATCGTAAAATGAGTTCTCTGCAAACGTTTTGTATATTGGTCGTCATTTTGAAATTTGTCTCTACTTGAGCTAGAGGAGATACCGTAAGTTATACAAAATTTTGAAAAAACGGCATGGTAAATGTTAGTAAAAAATTGCAAAGCATTGCGAAACACGGTCATCTTTAAGAATAAACCAAGCAAATGCTATTTTGTAAACATTGCTATTACACCTCTACTACCTTAATACCTCATATTTTCATTTGGATTTAAATGAGACGAGAAACCCAAAGCTTTAGTCCTATTTTGTGCCATATAACCTGCACTGTACTGGTGTACAGTAAATCTCGAATTAATTATGTAGAAAGAATACATATGCGTTTTTCTTGAACGAGAGGACAGTTTTTCAACTGTAAAACAAGACTAACTTGTTCCAAGTATTTAGTAAAAACTCACCATGTTGGTTCAGCCATATATATATATACACCGAATTATTTTTAATTGAAAAATACTTCCGCGATATAATATTAACAGATCTAGATAATACTTTTTTTTTCAAAAACAACATAATTGAAGATCTACTGTATGGCTACGGTAAAAACCCGTGTTTATTGACAATGTTATTACATGCTTGCATTTTATGTATGTCAAACATTTCATTTATACGGAAATTGCCGATATTCTTGACGACGCCGTAGAAATAACATGTCATGAAAGAACAAAACACTACTCTAGACCAGGGACCTTACAAAATACAAAAAAAACCTAGTTAGTTTACATCCTGAAGATTTCCGTATTGCAGGGCCACTACGGACCTGACCAGTAATGCGCAGTCATGAGCTGGAATGACCGTAACAGAGCATATGGTTACTGCTTTTCTTATCATCAAAAAATGCATTTGTATCGAAGCACAGACAGTAGAGTTTGCACAAAACCCAAAACCCGGCAACGCTTCTCGTCCAATATCTACAGTTTTAGACAAGATCATGTAAAGAGATCGCTAATGCACGCTGATTTGTATGTTTATACACACAGAATGATAAAAATGCTACATTCAAATCTTCTTCACAGTGGCAGTTTTCGTTTTCAAATTGCGTATTTACAAATACTAATTGTACGTTTGACAGATACTTGGCATTGTCAATTTCATTTTACTTTCTTATATGACTTAAAAGCAGCTTTAAAAGTGCTGTGTTTGCAAAACAACAACATTATTCTTAATCTCGAGATGCACGCGTTACATTGTTTGAATCTTAATCATTTAACACCTCTTAAGATGCATTCTGAAAAGTTACAGGAGTGCAGGTTGGTCCTCTGAGTTGATAGACAGGTTAATATATTATAATTGTATGGATATGGAGCAGAAGTGTTTTGTACGCATGAAAATCTCCAAAGTCATCCGGTTACCATGTGGGATACTTTCCTCTGTTCTCTCAAAACCCTTATACAAAATAATTAATGTAATTACAATCATTTGTAAAGCGTTTTAAAACGGAGGCATTTGATTTGATTATGTATGTTTGTCTCTCTCTGAAACTTTTCCAATACCGGGTAAGCCAATCTTTAAATAGTTCAACCATTTATGTTCGTACCTCATCCCTCCGCCGCCACTATCCCGTGTACGCACGCATGCACATACGCACACCGCCTTAGTGAATTTCACAATAATTTTGAAACCCAGTTGTACACATTTGTTAAGCTCTTTAGTGAACTTTTAAAGTATCCAATTCTAATACGCTACTTGTCCTTTTAAAAAGACAGGGCTAAGATTTGGCTTCGCATATAACTTTATGATTTAGGTGAGTTTTGTGTTGACTGATTGAATACAACCTTGTTATAATTATAGTCAGCGCTAAATGTGGGTCATTTTAGTAGAAAGAGTAAAAGATACACAGGAAGCTTCAGCCAGAATTTGCGTGTCAGTTATAAAATGAAAATGGAATCATATCAGAATAAATGTAAAATATTTTAGCTGAAGGAGCTGGAACCCGAACGCTGGATTCATAATCGGATCTGTTATCACTGGATCACTGGGACCGGCAAACCTGGCGATTGTCACCATGCTCCTGGTCAAGTGAGCCTTAAATGTTCATGTCGTTTGTTTAGAGTGGCGACGAGTGAGACTCTGCTTTAACTTTAATAAGTGGCGAAGAGGGAGATCCAGTTTGTGGTTTTAATGGCGATGAAGAAGATTCATTTTGTTCTTTTAAATGGCGACGAGGGAGAATAGTTTGAGCTTTTAAGTGGCGACGAGGGAGAATAGTTTGTGCTTTTAAGTGGCGTCGGGGGAGATTCAGTTTGTACTTTCAAGTGGCGGCGAGGGAGAATAGTTTGTGCTTTTTTGCTTTTTGTGTCGACGAGGGAGATTAAGTTTGTGATTTTAAATGGCGGCCAAAGAGATTCAGTTCTTGCTTTTAAGTGAAGACGCAATAGACTCAATAACAATTACCTATTAACCATATCATCTATGTGCCTGAATTTCTTCTTTAATAATTAAATTTATATGCAAATTAAATTATAATCCTTGAATACTTATTAGCTGAGTTCTAAATTTATCTCGAACAGACAGTGAAAGTTTGACATCGTCTTTAATTACTTTCGCTTTATGACAAAAGATCCGGGTTTTCTTCTTTGTTTTAGGAAAAAAAGTTGCAAAGTGCTAATACGTAACTTATTACCTTTTGTAAGGGTTTATATGCAATGCTGTTACAATTGTTGGTTTTTTTTTCAAGTAGTATTTTGCATGAAGGCTTGTAAAGGAGACTTTTTTTACTTAAAGCTAAACGTGATATTCGTCTCTCTATCATCGATTAATACGTTAAACTTATCTCCCAAAATTTCTATACAACTTTAACGAACTTTTTTAATGAAAATATGATAAGTACTAAGCAACTCGATACAGCCTGAAAGACGTAAAATTACAGTTCATCAAAGATGCACTTTTACTGACTTGTTTGGTTTGACGTTTGCAGAGAAAACCGTTTCAGAAATATCAAAAATGTAAACATGCGTTAAATAGGGAATTTACTGAATTCTATATTTAAAAAAAAATGTCGGAACTCAATCATATAACTTCAACTTTCCATTTAAAGGCACATCTGACAGTTTTCTATATGTTTATATTAGGCAAATATTTTCCTACAGACAGAATTTCTTTAAACTTTGTATACTGACTTAGAATCAAGTTTAAAACGGAAATATGTATTAAAATCATAGGCTTCGGTGCTTGATCTTGAATTATCTGCCCTTGAAAATCAGAAAATACTAAAAAATCCAATTTTCAAGGGCAGATAATTCATTCAGTATACAAATTTAAAAGAAATTCGGTCCTTGGGAAAGACCAGGACTTTACCTCGGAGGTACCATTTCGTCATGTTCATAGTCAAGGAAACTTGCCACAGTGTCTGTATTGACATGGGGCAAACATTTCTTACGGACAGAATGTTTTCTTTAAACTGCGTTTACTGACACAGAATCAAATCAAAAACAGAAATATAAAATACAGCAAGTCATAGGTACCCAGCATTGGTCATGAATTGTCTGCCCTTGAAAGTGGGAAAATACTGAAAAAGAACTATTTTCAAGGGCAGATAATTCAAGATCAAACACCGGTACCTATGATTTTTAATACATGTTTCCGTTTTTAAACTTGATTCTCAGTCAGTGCACAAAGTTTAAAGAAATTCTGTCTGTAGGAAAGTTTTTGCCTAGAGACATATAGCAAACTGTCAGATGTGTCTTTAAGTGGACTGACGATACATATTGTATCTAAATATAGAGTAAACAAAATAGTTACTAGTATACCGCCATTGAGTATATACCCAATATCTTACAAATCCTAAAAGTATTTTTTTTTAAAAATAAGCTTATAATTAGATCAACATGTTGTTATAATATACATGTACTAAACTTACCAATATAGCAATCCACGTAGAGATATAGTTTAATTCATTTTTCTATCACACCCTATTTTTAAAAGGTCACAAAAATACACATATAAGCTGTTTTTATAGAAAAGGAGTAAGAACAATCCATAACAATTCAAAGATGCATATTTTGAGTTTTTTTACGTCATTATGTTTTCGATATCATTTTCTTTATAGTTAACAACGTTGTTGATGTTTTTGCTATTTTGTACATGTATTTTATTGACACTTTAGTGTTTTTCTAGACTTTTAAACATTGGTTAGGTTTCAAGTTTAAAAATGAATAAACTTATATGATGGTGTAGTTTGATTTTGTTGAAAGTCTGGTATGTTGTTCACATCATATTTCGCTGAGCGTACCATTATTACACATTGTCTAAATAACTAATGGCGGGTCTACCAAATGTTGTAGAAATACTAAACTGCTTAACTTACTTATTATTTCAATAATTTCATTTTATCTAGATAATTTTAACAAATCATAAAATAATTGACAGGAATTCATTTTCAAATCATTTTTTGTAACTAAATCACTTGCAACAAATAACACCACAGTTACTATACATAACATAAAATAAGATAAAATGAAATATAACAAAAGGATAACAAATAATAACATATTAAATGTTAGATTAATCCCATGATGAATTTGCCGTTTTTACGGGTCTTCGCTTCATTTTCCACGTGTTTAACCATTTAGCAGCGACCTTACGCCACCTTCCTACACCAAAACCGTAAAAAACTTTATCACGTGTTTCAGGATTTAAGTCTGCGAAACTTTTGCCATCCTTTTCTGTGGAGGGTTTGTCTGGATTTGACGGAATTTTACCCATATTGTCACCTAATGGTTTTCCTTTGCCTAACAGGTTAATAAGATTTGAATCACTCTGATTTTTCCGCATACCGTCGTTTGGATTTGTATTACGTCCTTTGCCGCTTGTCTCTGTAGCATTACTTTGATCACTACTGCCCAAGAACGGGAATTTCTTTGCCAGTCTGTCTGTTCTAAACACAGGCTCTGGTTCTTGCAGGGATAATCGTCTTTTACGATTAACAAGTTCCTCTACCGGTGTTTTCGAACCTTTTCTCTTTTCGGTATTTGGGTTTCCAGATTTTGTTTTGTTCCATGCTGGTTTGTTGACAATGAACTTTCCTGCCGGGGAGCGCGGTTGCTTATTACTGTTATTATTTGGCAGCACTATATCAGCATCAGTCGTGATAGCATCAGTATTTCTATGTGGCTTAGTACCAGTGTCTCCATTTTTTCCAGTTGTTCCTGCTGAACCATCCACCTCCAGTCCAGGTTTTCCGTTATTTCCTAGGTAATTGCCTCTATTTTCTCCGGAACCACCAAATGGTAAAGACGCATCATTTCGGAAGCTTACAAGTTTCTTTGACTTATTTCCATTATTCATATTGTTTGTTCCTTTGCCCAATGCATTACTGTCATTTGTAACATTTGGAAACGGATCATTTGCATTTCTGTTATTAACTGGACCATTTCCAGGATTGGCAAATAGTTGTGAACTGGTCTGATTTTCTGATGGATATTTTCCGTTTAAAACATTTCTTTGTCCATTTATGTTATTTGGCAAACCATAATTCTGAGGTTGATTTGAGAATTGTCCGTTACCTGAAACACCCATTTGTCCATTTCCAGCAGATGTATTGTTCGATGCACCAAACGAGTTTTTACCATTTGCACTGTTTAATTCACCTAATTGTCCATTTTGATTAGAAGCACTGTCAAGTAAATTTGAATTTGCATTGTTACTTGCACCATTCAGACCATTTGGATTGTTTATTGCACCACCATACAAACCTTGGCCAGAACTACCAAAGTTTGTATTTCCTTTTAATGTTCCTTTATTTGCACCAAATTGTCTGCCTTGATTGGAAGCTCCGAACTTTCCGTTTCCAGTCGATGTTCCGTTATCTGCACCAAACTGCCTTCCTTGGTTCGGATAATCAAAGTTTCCGTTTCCATTCGCTGTTCCGTAATTTGCACCTAACTGTCCTCCCTGGTTGGAAGAACCAAATTTTCCCTTTCCATTCGATGTTCCGTTATTTGCACCAAACTGTCTGGCCTGGTTGGAAGAATCAAAGTTTCCGTTTCCATTCGCTGTTCCGTAATTTGCACCAAACTGTCCTCCCTGGTTAGAAGAACCAAAGTTTCCCTTTCCATCCGATGCTCCGTTATTTGCACCAAACTGCCTTGCCTGGTTGGAAGAATCAAAGTTTCCGTTTCCATTTGAAGTTCTGTAATCATTTTCACCAAACTGCCTATTTTGATTCAAACCATTGTTTGACTTATCTGAATGTCCGTGATTAATTGCATCAGTTTGTCCAAGTCCATTTACATTTTTATTTTGCATGCCAGCCTGTCCAGTATGGTTACCAGTAGAGTCAGTTTTTGCGAATATATCTTCTCCATCACCATAATTGTTACTAGGAATTCCGCCTATAGCGGCTGTACCTATAGCATTATTACTGGCTACATTGTTATTTACCCGATTTAGCGCTTTTCTTTTCCGTGAGCGTGAATTGAAGAGAGCATTAAATTTACTCCTTTCATCAGGTTTTGCATCGTCATTATTGTGTGTATTCGCAGATGCATTATTTCCACCGTATGTGGAGGAATACGGATTTTTGTTTGTGGAGGAATATTGACTGCTGTTCATATATGGATACGGATTGCTAGTACCATTTGTCGCAGAATTGGGATATTGACTTGCTGAATTGTTGTGGGATGACATAAACGGATTATCGTGCGCGGAAGAATACGGGTTACTGTTAACTGTTGAATATTGGTTGTTAGACGGATTTTTATTAGAGTTCATTTGGTTAATTGGAAAAGTATCAGCATTTCCATTTCCAGTAAGGCCAACGTTACTTTTGGGCAACGTGCCTGTATAATTGTAAGGTGCTTTTTGCTCATAATTAATAGGACAGTTCTGATTTCCATTGCCCAGACCATTGCTTCCAGACTGATTTAAATACATATTGTTTGCTCCGGGTATATTTCCCGCAGTTTGTGCTGAAATTGTATTTCTATCTTGTGTATCAAAACCACTTGTATAAGAGTTTGAATATCCATTCTTAACCGGAGCATGATTTATGTTAGTATCGTCGTTATCATCACTACCCCAGTCACCAAAGTCAGTTGTTTTATTATACCCTGTTGTATAGCCTCCTTTTCCGTTACCGAACCAACCTCCACTGAATCCAGATTTGCCCGACTTATTGTCATCTTTAGAATTTGTATTTGGATTATTACCAGTGTTGTCATCTTCGCTTTCCCAGTCGTTGGATTCATTCGATTTATTCAAATGTTGCCTTGTACTTGCTCCACCAAAAGACACAGCCTTATTTTCGTTTCTATTTTTCTTGCCGTCAGATGTTTTATTAGGCTTTCCGGATAAACTTGAAAAGAAGCCTGTTTTTGTTTTCTTGTTATCTGTACTGGTGACGGGTTTATTCGTGTCTTTTATTTGTTTGCTACTGTCGTCTCCCCATTCACTAGATACTGATGATCCACGTCCCGAATATTCCGACATGTTTTTACGCAGATTGTTACCTTTCTTTTGTTTGATGTGCTTTGCTTCTGAATTGATGTAATCTTTCTTGTTAAGTCCTTTGTCTGAAGATGCATTTTCATTATCGTCGCTGTCGTATTCATCATCACTGTCATAATTATCAGAATCTTCTGAGTCTACTTCCGAGTCTGAATCGTCTTCATTGTTAGTATCTTCACCTTTGTCATGACTTCGCTTATCAGTATTTTTACCTTTGTCACGGCTTTGTTTTCTCGCTCGTTTAACCTTAACTTCGGACGCCGATCTAACTTTCACGTCAGTCGCCTTGTCATCATTCTGTTTTGCTCTTTTCTTTTTATTTCCAGAATTGTTACCATTTTCATCATCACTTTGTTCTATTTCATCATTCTTATCCTTTACATTAACTCGTGTTACATTCGTTTCTGGGTTATCTTCTGCATCTGGATTCCAGTCCTCGTAATAGTCTGCCTCACTGTCATCAGAGTTCATCACTATCACTGTATCGTTTTCTAGTTTTATTGATCTTCTGTTTGTCCTTTTCTGTAGACTTTCTTTTCTTGTTACTCTTGCTAAATTCTTTTTCTTTTTCAGTATTACTATTTGAGGAGGTTGTGGTTTTTGTTTTATCAGATTTATCTCTTTTAGAATCATTACTGTTGTGTTTGGTTTTCTTATCATTACTTTTTTCATTGACAGTAGACAGAACTGCCCCGCCAATAAATGATTTCTTGGTTGGCTTCCTTTTTGAAATATTCTTCTTATCGTCTTTTGAATTCGTGTTTTCTTTTGTTTGCTTCTCCTCAGTTTCGTCACTGTCAGAAAATTCTTCAGATTCGTAATCTGACTCTTCAGTATCCTCATCATTCGTTTTTCCTTGATTTTCTTTCTCTTTCTTCTTTTTTCTTTCTGCAGTCTTCTTTTCTTGTTCAGCCTGTGTTGCATTTTTCTGTTCTTTTCCTGATTTCTTTTTTGCCCTTTCTTCTTCCTTTTCTGCTTTTTTCTTAGCTCTTTCTTCTTCCTTCATGGCTTTCCGCTTTTCCCTTTCGGCATCTTTTTCAGCTTTTTGTTTTGCCTTTTCCTCTCGTTTCTTCTCCTTTAATTCTTTTGCAGCAGCCAGAGCTGCCAATTTCTTCTCCTTTTTGGCAGCTCTTTCTTCTTCGTCTAAATCTTCATCGCCGGTACTGGATTCATATTCCTCATCTGGCCCGGTCTCAACCTATTCAAGATTATTTTAATATTTAATATTCGTACTGAATCTTCAATCACTGATTCTGGTGGATTAGTAAATGTTGTAAATTTATTTCACTTTGGGCAGTGTGTTTGTTATAATGGCAAGAATGTATTTAAAAACTTTGTTACATTTTTATATGGGTTATATCATCGTGGTATGTAGAGCCAAAATATAATGTAATTTGACTAATTTCAGAAGAAAAAAACTCATTTAAGCTTATAAGATAAGACTATATGCAGTGACCAATTAAATATAGATAACTGAAGAAAAAACATGAAATACATTATTTTTTCTTCTACGAACTATACAGCTAGGATCTGTATGTACTAGCACGCATGATCATATTTCAGGTGAAAAGTTGTATCAGACTTGTCCCTAGATAAAACCAATTTAATAAGATACTCACCTCAGAAGTTTGGCATTCTTCTTCTTCATATTCTTTCTCATCATCTTCTTCAGTTCCTTCATCTCCTGAATCGTCATTTTCTGTCGCACCCTTATGTGCTTCTGTCAGTTTTCGTTTCTTTTTAGCCAGTATAGCAGATTCTGTTGGGTTTCCTTCATTATCATAGTCATAGTCTTCTTCTTCGCTGTAATCTGTATGATAATTTGAAGATATAACATTAATTTACACGAGCTTGTTTCGTGGTGGAGAAGTAGCATAGTGGATTAGATGTCACGCTCTCAACCCAGAGACACTGGGATCGAGCCTCGCTAGGATCAAGGTCACACTTATACAGAACGAACATGACGACGTGAACATGAACATAAAACGAGAGACAATACAATTCGGCTTCGTTTGTTTCTACTAAAACCAACATAAATGGCTTTGGTCATTTCTGTTCACACAATTCACACAAAAATACTATATTGTCTTTTTTAATTATAATACATTTTGACGTTTTGACTTGATACCGTAATACATACAAAATATTTACACATTTTTTTTATTTCGTTTCCTTTTGAAGTTTACACATAAATATTTAATGCAAAAAAACGTAGACCAATACATTTATTTTATAAAATTTATATATATTCATTTCCATTCGTACAAAATATAAGATATTAACCGTTTTATGATAGAGTGAGTGTTATTTAAAACAATAGAAACATTATACAAACAAAATACAGATATGCGATATAGACATGATCTTAACAGAAAGGTAAACGATATAAAGCAATTGAACGGACAGTGACCACCCAGTATAGTATGCTAGCAGCAAATTTCTGTTAATCTGTCAGAGTGGTATATCGTGAGGTTAATAGTCTGATATCTCACTATTGTAAGTTCAGATGTGCATGAATTAAACAACTGATTCAAAACCCAAAATGATTCAATATCAAAGTATTTGAACGATTAACCGTCAAACTATAAACCACACGAAGGCCTTGATTATGTTTATTTTAACATGGCCAGAAAATTATGAGAACAAGTACGCCGGTTTTAATTTATCTTAGTAGCAGATGGACCGTGCGAACGTCATAACATTTTCTCACTGTTGTAGGAGGAAAAAACATTTATACGTCATGCAAACTAAGAGTCATACAATTTCTCTGTACATGATGAGTCTTTCAAAAGTTGTTGCCTTTATATTTTTAGCTTAGGATGTGTGAAACATTTACTAAAAATAAAACTCTTTCAGAAAACAAAAATGTATCAGTATGCTTACGTTGTTTGAAGATATTTAAACAAGACCAAAAATACGAGTACGCATTACTCACTTTCAAAGCTTACTGGTAAACATTATTAAAATACATCGCATGCGTTTCCCAGTATAAAGCTCCTAAAGAGTATTTTTGTGACAGCATACCCCTAAATAGCTCATCAGCGTAAAAGTAGATATAAAGGTTTTCAAGTTTCTTATTACTGTCACCAAGGTGACATCACGATGACACATCCCTTATGTCTTATGTAGATATATTAAGATTTTGTTTAGCGTTTTTATTTTTTTACATATACCTTTTTCTGGTTCATCATCATCTTCATCTTCGTCGTCATCGTAATAGTCATCATAATCATCATCACCATCGTTTCCTTGTTCGTTGCTGAAAATAACATAAACAAAAAAGACTTTAACTCATGCACGTTTTTGTTCCAAGATTCAATGTGATGTCGAAAGTAAAGAAAGCCGGCTGTGATAGCACAGAAGTATATATTTGTTGGGATATGTACTGATGTAACTGTTGTCATTCAGGAAGCGTTGTCTATGGTGATTCATCAAACATACTTTTGAAATTTGTCCAGCGTTATTAAAGTGAAAGTATATATAGTTGACCCGTAATGACAATCGGCAATCTCCGTTTCCTTACGGTATTCTCTTCGGACGTAACGCGCATAAACGGAGAATGCCGAAATCGGGTATGGAGAATTACCTTAATAGTATTTCAACGTATGATATGATTCACTTTTTAATTTTCGGAAAGTGTTTGTTTATCTAAAGGCAGTTGTTGTCGTTTTGAGAAGTAATAACAATCGAAATAAGTTTGTATACATTCAAAACGTTCTTAATGTCCATTAAAATCGAATGCGAATAATACATTATAACAATGATTCGCACTTTCATCTTCATGCGTAAATCGTTTCAAAAATGTTTTCTAATTCATTCCAATAGCACATTTTTAGGATAAATCATTCGCGTTATTGAGAGTTCGCGCTTCGTCGGTAGTTGAACTTGCTTATTTTACATATGTTTTTGAATTCACGTGTCTCTGTTCGCGGAAAATATTTGAAAATAAAATTGTCGCGTATATCATCCGCGGAATGTATCGAAAATAAAACCAAATCTACACTGTTGGTGGAAATTATTGAAAATAAAATCACATCTACAGTTTCGCTAACTTACTGAAATAAAACCTACAGTATCCGAGGAAAATATTAAAAATAAAATAAGTTCTACAGTTTCGCTAACTTATTGAAATAAAACCAAATCTACAGTATTCGCGGAAATTACTGAAAATAAAACCAAATGTGCACTATTGGCTGAAATTATTGAAAATAAAATAAGACCTACAGTTTCGCTAACTTACAGAAATAAAACCAAATCTACAGTATCCGCGGAAATTACTAAAAATAAAACTAAATCTACACTACTGGCGGAAATTATTGAAAATAAAATCAGATCTACAGTTTCGTTAAGTTACTGAAATAAAACCAAATCTACAGTATTCGCGGAAATTATTGAAAATAAAACCAAATCTACACTATTGGTGGAAAATATTGAAAATAAAATCAGACCTACAGTTTCGCTAACTTACTGAAATAAAACAAAATCTACAGTTGCCGCGGAAATTACTGAAAATAAAACCAAAACTACACTATTGGCGGAAAATATTGAAAATAAAAGCAGATCTACCGTTTCGCTAACTTATTGAAATAAAACCAAATCTACAGTATTCGCGGAAATTACTGAAAATAAAACCAAATCTGCACTATTGGCTGAAATTACTGAAAATAAAATTAGACCTACAGTTTCGCTAATAAAACCAAATCTACAGTATCCCCCGAAATTACTGAAAATAAAACCAAATCTACACTATTGGTGGAAATTATTGAAAATTAAATCAGACCTACAGTTTCGCTAACTTATTGAAATAAAACCAAATCTACAGTATCTGCCGAAATTACTGAAAATAAAACCAAATCTACACTATTGGTGGAAATTATTGAAAATAAAATCAGATCTACAGGTTCGCTAAGTTACTGAAATAAAACCAGATCTACACTGTTCGCGGAAATTATTGAAAATAAAATATGTTCTACAGTTTCGCTTACTTATTGAAAATAAAATCAAATCTGCAGTGTTCGCGTAATTTACTGAAACTACATGTAAAACAATCGTGAATATTGCCGAATTTACAGTATTCACTAACAAAATAAATCTGTTTATAAGAACATGCGTACGAGATAAAAACCATGGGCAAGAAAGATTAATTGACACTTGATGTAGTCGCAAACTTTTCAAACTGCTTTATAACCATTTAATTAAAGGGAAAACATTCTATGCGGGCATGTGGTTTTGCTATTTGTTAGCAATTTATAACTACAAAGTTTGATACATTTCGTATTAAATAATTCCGTATGCTCACATGAGTCAGGCCTATTACAAGTACCAAGTTTATCTTTTTTCACAGGACTATAGGTGCCTTCCAACTTAGATCAGATTTTATTACCGTTTAAGGTCGTCATGTGAAGATTAAAGATGTTGTTGTTGAAGTTAAATGTTGGTTCGTCAACTGAAATTAATGAACACGGTTTCAATAGTCCCGGAAAAGAGGTTAGATTTTGTATATATGAGCCGTGCCATGGGAAAACCAACATAGTGGGTATGCGACCAGCATGGATCCAGACCAGCCTGCGCATCCGCGCAGTCTGGTCAGGCTCCATGCTGTTCGCTAATAGTTTCTCCAATGCCAATAGGCTTTAAAAGCGAACAGCATGGAGCCTGACCAGACTGCGCAGATGCGCAGGCTGGTCTGGACCCATGCTGGTCGCATACCCACTATGTTGGTTTTCTCATGGCACGGCTCATATATTTTTTTCTTTTTATTTCAAATTGTTACCACACGTCGTGTAAACTATGATTACATTTTAGCCAATTAAACAAAGGCAACATTAACGATCTGAATCCAGACACATATAGTAAAACAGAGCAAAATATTGGTCAGTGATTTTTTGTTGATCAATAAGTTTTCTTCCCGTTGAAGGGATTTTAAGAACACAGCCGAACTGTGTGAGAAAGAAATAGTGGTAATGTGACGGCCAAACATTCACATGCAGATAAGAACGTTTCTAAATCCCTTATTTAAAAAAGAAATGAAACAAGAGGGTCATGATGACCCTGGATCGCTCACCTGAGTAATATGAGCTACATGTTTCAAATGTCAAACTGATGATAAAATATTAAGAAAGTCAGTAGGTCACTTTCATGGTCAATGAAATTCAGTTTTACGA
Source organism: Mercenaria mercenaria (assembly GCF_021730395.1). Taxonomy (NCBI): domain Eukaryota; kingdom Metazoa; phylum Mollusca; class Bivalvia; order Venerida; family Veneridae; genus Mercenaria; species Mercenaria mercenaria. The sequence continues at coordinate 59,052,329 of NC_069372.1, forward strand.
TTTGTGTGCAAAACTGTGTATGTCATCAAAATTTCAAGGTTGTATCTTAAAAAACAAGAAAGTAAGTCAGTAGGTCAAGGTCACAGTCAAGTGACATCATATTACTTGGAGTCATCAGGTAATTATAATAAAACAGTCTTGGAAATAGATCAGATGATTTTTAAGTATTTTTCCTATATAACTCACATAATAACTAAGTGACCCCAGGGCGGGGTCTCTTTTAACCTCAGGGGCATAATTTGAACAATTTTGGTAGAGGACTACTAGACAATGCATCATACCAAATATCAAAAGCCTAGGTCGTATGGTTTCAGACAAGAAGATTTTTAAAGCTTTTTCCTATATAAGTCTATATAAAACTTGGGACCCCCAGGGCAGGGCCTCTTTTCACCCAAGGGGTACAATTTGAACAATTATGGTTGAGGACCATAAGACAATGCTACAAACCAAATATCAAAGGTCTAAGTGTTGTGGTTTCAGACAAGAAGATTTTTAAACTTTTTTTCCTATATAAGTCTATGTAAAACTTGGGACCCCGGGGTGGGCCATATTTGACCCTAGGGGGATAATTTGAACAAACTTGGTAGAGGACCACTAGATGATGCTACATACCAAATATCAAAGCCCTAGGCCATGTGGTTTTGTACAAGAAGATTTTCAAAGCTTTCCCTATATAAGTCTATATAAACACTGTGACCTCCGGGGCGGGGCCATATTTGACCCTAGGGGGATAATTTGAATAATCTTGGTAGAGAAACCCTAGATGATGCTACGTACCAAATATCAAGGTCCTAGGCCATGTGGTTTTGTACAAGAAGATTTTCAACGTTTTCCCTATATAAGTCTATATAAACCATGTGACCCCGGGGCGGGGCCATATTTGACCCTAGGGGGATAATTTGAACAATTTTTGTAGAGGACCACTAGATGATGCTACACACCAGATATCAAAGCCCTAGGCCCTGTGGTTTTGGACAAGAAGATTTTTAAAGTTTTTCCTTTCGGTTGCCATGGCAACCAGAGTTCTGCATAGAATTCAATTCTTTGAATAATTTTGAAAGAGGGCCGCCCAAGGATCATTCCTGTGAAGTTTGAGTAATTCTGCCCAGTGATTTTCAAGAAGATTTTTTTTAAAGAAATTGTTGACGGACGACGAACTACGCACGACGGACGACGGACGACATACTACGCACGGCGCACGACGGACATCAAGCAGTCACAATAGCTCACCTTGTCACTTCGTGACAGGTTAGCTAAAAATGTAAAACTTCGACATGACTGGTCCATGTTACAACTCGGTACCAACGTTGGGTCTTGTTTGGAATTTGGTCGCGATGTTGGCCAACGTCTAACAACGACGTATACAAGACGTTAGATTTAGACGTCTAGGAGACGTTGGACTTAGATTGCACGGGAAGTGTGTTCAGTACTGTTCTTTGTTATATGCATCATTCAAATCCCGTGTGCTTGCTTTCGTAAATTCTGGTATGGTATTTCTTTAAGTGCTTTATGGCCGTATAAGATGTGTTTTGGAGTAATAATACCACCAACTGCGAGATCACATGCGAATGCTCATTTTTTTCTTTAATATTTTGTGGTTGTAATCCAGATGGTTGGTTCAAACAAAGTTTCAAAACATCTTTATAATTGGACGATTAACTTACGAGATATTTAAAAGGGTTTAATCAGAAGAGTATTCAAATATAATTTTGTAGAAATAATCATGCTGTATTTATGACATTTGTAGGAACTATTATTCCTTGTGAGACGTTGGCATAATGCTTGTTTTACATTGTGTTACGTTTTTTTTTGTGAGACGAACTTTGATTATGATTTGTGAGACCACTTTATGTGTAAATCTGTATCCTACATTTTGTCTGTTTTGGTCTGTCATACGGCGTTATTTTTACAATCCGTTTTCAACATTTATAATTCTGACACATTAAAGAATTTAAAGTTAATAAAGTACAAATTATACACGTTCATATCTACTTTTTGACTTATAAATGTAAGTCTAGGTCTCAGATTAAAGAGCATTAACCTGTTGCAAACCTGTACTTAATCTTTTAAGCTTTTAATCGTCGTCTAATTTACTGTTGGCAGATTTTCATACATTTATTAAACATCAAGTAACACACCGATTTATTTAAGTTGAATATCATCAAGTAGTTTTGCGTTATCTTTGATATTAATCCATTTCGTAACATCATATTTCCTTGTTTACTAGAGGAAATGGAATGCTGGAACGCGTAAATCACACAGTAGTATTTATTTAATGATGGTGTAAGGTGATTATGTGTCAGGTACCTCCAAGTACCAGTAAGAACTTGACAACCCTGAGTCTTCTTTGTCAAGAATGAAGCAATGAAAGTATTAATCAGAACATACGCAAAAAACAGAAACAATGTCAACAATATTTGTAACAGACCACTTTCCGAAGAGGAAGCCACGTGTGTTCTTCAGAGAAGACAAAACAGAATGTATATCTAAGTAATTGATCACAGTTGAAGTATTAAAGGGCGATAGATACTTCGTTTAGAAGCTCTTATGGATATATATATATACTAGTTTACCTCAAGGTCTTCTATTTTTGATATCTATAATACAGTTTCTGCAAGTCTTAATTAAATGCTTCTTTATGGTAACAATTCTTTAGTTGTAATATATATAATTTTACATTGGCGGAAATACGTAAAATGGCGATTGACAATTTCAAGATATATTTCTGATGTTTGTTTATATTTAAACAATGAAATGACTTTTTTCGGTGTTTATGCGAAATGAATGACAGAATAGGATCGGCAAACATGTTTAATTTGCCGATCCTAATCTGTCGTTTATTTAACATGAACACCGAAAAAATAGTTTCATTTCTTATATTTACATTTTATTACATACTCGTTTCTGTTCCCCGTTAAGTTACACTGGTACCGGAAACGTCAATATTTTTCCATACACTGACGCCTGAATTTCATATCGGATGCGTGACGTAATTCAGTGTGTTGTTGCACTATTTTTTCTATTTAGTTCAGTATTGTCAATCCTATTCAGGCTACTGAACCTATTTATGATATTTACATTATATTTATACGTGTAGATGCGCTGAAGAAGTCGTGCATATTTCCCGATACAAAGCTAATAACCTATAAATATAGGTTATTAGCTTTGTATCGGTAAATATGCACACGAGTTCTTTAGCGGAAATATTGCGCGACTTTAGGAGCGCAATATTCTTCCGCTGAAGAACGAGTGCATATTTCCCGATGCGATGATAATAACCCTTTTATTACATACGCATCTACACGTATAAATATTATGTAAATATCATAAATAGGTTCAATAGCCAGAATAGGATTGACAATACTGAACTAAATAGAAAAAGATAGTGCAACAACACACACATGAATTACGTCAGGCACCCGATATGAAATTCAGGCGTCAGTGTATGGAAAAATATTGACGTTTCCTGTACCAGTGTAACTTAACGGGGAAAAGAAACGAGTATGTAATAATTCTCTTTATTGACAGTTTGATCCAACGTCATGACAATCGGTAAAGTCCGTTTCAAATACGTATTCTGCAAGTTTGCAGTTTTACATTTCCACAGTTTAAACAGAAAGCCACGTGAGCTCGTGTGAGCAAAATAAACGACGGAAGAATGCCGTATATGCATATACGTAACCTCACGGAAATTGCCGATTATGATTACGGGTAGAGTAGCCATACTTACAATACGTTTACAGATACGTTATTTTTGGTTTCGTTCTTTCCTTTGCAACAGCACATGCAGCAACAGATCAACATGAAGAGTAAAGTCAGGAACATAAACACGAGAATGATTCCCACATACACCGTGCATGGCATCTCCTCCCAGCTCCATTCTAATGTACCGGGGATAGTCTCGTAACAAAAATAACGTGTTTTGTTCTCTGCAAAAACAAATTTACGTATAATTAAAAAACCCATCTAAGCTCACGTACCGCGGCTTGTCTTATAACAGTAGTGTAAAATTGATTTACGTACAATCACATACCCCTTTAAACATACAAATTTCTTAAAGTTCAAAACGTAAAGCAGATCATTTACTTCCGTTCTAGTTGGATAAAGTAATGAAATTATTATTCAAAATTGAGGTTGTAACTGCCATTGAAACAAAATGGCTGCCATTTTGATGAAATATATATGTAAGGCCTACATAGCTTCCGCGTTTCTTGACAAGTTTGAAAATTCTTTCAAAGCATTAAAACGAATCAGACTGAATGAAAAAAGTAACAACTTTTTATGTATTTTAAAATTTTCCAAACCTAGATTCGAGTTGACGCACCATCACATTATGACTGTCGGCTCTAATCATTATTTTGTTATTCGGAAATGACATCTAATACTCATTGAAACCGAAATAAAATGGCTAAATGGCTAAATGGCTATACGCTTTTAGGTTGTTGTTCTAAAGTGTATTCAAAGCAATAACGGTTAATTAAGGTAATGCGTTAACATCTTTCTCCCGGCAATTTCTACGCCAAAATAACGGCCTTTCACTTCAAATAACCGAAAAGGAATTGAATGACTCATCAGGTTAGAATACTTGGGTGAAAAGGGTAATCTGTAAATGCGCTAGCGTAGGTGGCACTGACGTCATGATGGCAAATTCACGTACAACAATGCGACAACATGCGCCTCAAGATCAAAGGAAAATGAAAGAAATGAAAACAATGACAGTTAGTAGGGATTAAGGGCTGTGGAATATATTAAAACAGCATCACAGCTTTAGTACAAAATACTTGATAGAATTAAACAGGGTAAGATACTGATTGCAATATACGTTAATACTTGCCATATGTAACCGGCCAACCTGAAACAAAAATAGAGTGGTAAGTTTGGCATTTGCAAACAGAATTAAATTAAATAAACATAAACAACCTAGTTCTCACCCTAAATAACACTTCAGTCAAAGAACAAAATTTTCAAATTTCACAAACTTTTTACATTTTGTATATACATTTCGGAGCTAAGTAAGAGTTGCCAAGGCGTGAGAAAAATAGAGGATTGTTTTTTCTATCTAAATCCTTTTGACTGTTAATCAGAAAAGGATTACCATTTTTCTTCGCCCACAATGGCATTAACATCTCTCTAAATTGACTACATAATTATTTTCAAAATTTGTTATGAATATTAAAGGTAACGGACTTAGACAGCTTTCGCAGCGTTGTTGTTTCTAATGTCAGAACTTTATACCGTCACTCACACTAACATGATTTAGATCACATTGTATCTTAGATTTTAATGGTGGAAGACGTACTTGGATAGAACACACATCTTCTTCACGCCAACTTGATAACCTTAACACATGGATTTAATGTACATTCCAATTGGGTTTCAGAAGGTGCTGACTACAAAGGTAGACAATACTCACAAGCCTTGGTCAATAATGATGCTGTATATGACAAACCATGGACAAAAACAAATCCAACGCCCATTTGATATAATAATACTGTAACACAGCTTTACGAATATATGGTAAAAGGGTGCTGGATTTGTTTTTTTTTTTGTTTTTTTGTCATAGAATGTGAACAATGCATATATAGTAAATAGGTGATTATTTTTGTCATCATTTTTCATATATAGCATCATTAATCAAACAAAGGAGCTACGCCGACTTGCATCTGAAGCTGTGCATAAAAGCGACACTTTTAACATAAACTACGACCAGGCCCGCCTATGAGTGACCCGGTTGCTATAGACTGAGCTGAATATTAAACAGAATTCTTCGAAAGCAAACAGGGCTTCTAAGAATAAGATATAATTATTACGTGTTCGAGCCTCACTCGGGGCGTTAAATTCTTCATGTGAGGAAGCCATCCAGCTGGCTTACGGAAGGCCGGTGGTTCTACCCAGGTGCCCGCTCGTGATGAAATAATGCACGGAGGGGCACCTGGGGTCTTCCTCCACCATTAAAGCTGGAAAGTCGCCATATGACCTATCATGTGTCGGTGGTGCGACGTTAAATCCAACAAAAAAAAAATAATAATTATTACGTACCAAGTGTTTTAGCGGGACTTGACGTGAAAGGACTATATCCGGCGTCATTCACCGTCTGAAGCTGTATGACGTACCACGTGTCGAAGTAAAGACCGCTGATGATATACGTCAGGGTGGACGTTGACAGGTTAACGTCGGTGTAATAGTCATTTGTATATCTGAGGTATCTCAGCTGATATGCTAAAATAACGAAATTTAAAATTAAAAGGCCACAAGTCAAGATTCATGTCATATAATTTCATAGTGCAGAATTTAGATCTATACTATACTTATGCGCCTTTTTTCCCCCCAAAACTGTGTGGAAAAGCTGTCAAATGAGTTAGTGACGCAGTAAAACTCGATGTGAAATAAAAAGAACAAAGCGGTACTGATCATTATTCTCTTAAAATTTCAACTTAAATGAGCTAACTAATATAGTTAACTAATGAGCATGTTTTAATGATAACAAAATTAATGAGCCCACTCCTGAAAAAGAACACCGTTACCTATTGGATTTCCGTTCCAGTAGACTGTATCCAAGGCGTTCCAGTCGCATTCGATCTCGGAAGTAGAAATACCTTTGCACGAGAAATTGAAGTTTGAGGCGTCTGGTACTGTGAACAAAAGAACAAGTCTGATTAATTGAGGCTGATTACCGATCGAAAAAAATCGTCTCATTGGTCAGTCAAATATTCTAAACATTTTGATTGGTTGATCAGGTCATTACCATTTATGACCATTCTCACTTTTCTTTAAAAGTGCTTGACATGTTATTTTCTACATGTAACTCTAACAAGGCGAGTTGCAAGATAAGACCAGGTAAATATCAAATGAGCCGCGCCATGAGAAAACCAACATAGTGGCTTTGCGACCAGCATGGATCCAGACCAGCCTGCGCATCCGCGCAGTCTGGTCAGGCTCCATGCTGTTCGCTTTTAAAGGCTATTGGAATTGGAGAAACTGTTAGCGAACAGCATGGATCCTGACCAGGCGCAGGCTGGTCTGGATCCATGCTGGTCGCAAAGCCACTATGTTGGTTTTCTCATGGCACGGCTCAAATAAAGCTGATGTTCTGTAGAAATGGCCCATCATGTGATGTTCGTGTAAAGCAATCGTTCAAAATTGCCTTTGTTAACGTATAAGACATCTGATATTTATTTTGTGGGAATCAAAAGCATGCATACTTAGTTTGAATACTGTTTTAAAGCAGATGTCCGATGTGCATGAAGAAGCCAAATGTCCGTCTGATGGGTGTTTTATCTAATTTATTCGAGACTTCGATAACAGCTTTTTTAATTATGACAGAAAATATATAATTTCCAGGTGGGTATATCTTTCAGTTTGATCTGTGAAAAAGTAACGTTAAAGAATGTGATTCCAGTCAGAAACTTTGTAAAACACATGAAATATACTACATGTTTCACTAAATATGGGCTTTAAAGCTTTTTTTTTTTTGTTGAAATGTAAAAATAATATATCAATATTTCACTAGAAAAAGAAAATCTCGTATTTAGTTTTATTCAGCTCATAATTTCACTCTGCGCATGTATTAACTGTTTGTTAACTACGCATAAAAATTGTTTGTTAAGGGTTTACGGCATGGAATTATGCTAGTAATGCCATGCCTTTAACCTTCACCCTGCTAAATTTCTGAAAGGGATTGGTCCATCATTCGATTTAGACAGTACCACTTGTTTATCAATAGGGTGTTCACTGAAAATTTACTGACTTAATAGCGAACAGTGCAGACCATGATCAGCCAGCACGGAGATGCGGGCTGATCTTGGTTCTGCACTGGTCGCAAAGGCAAAATCATTTGCCACCAGCAGGCTAAAGGCTTACATTCATTTACAGTCATTAAATAGTAAAAAAAATCAGTTGTAAAGGGATTCGTCCCGGTGATAACAAGTAAGACAGCTTGTTTGTATTATTGTAATAAAATGATATAAATAAAGAAGTATTCCATCCGAAAGAGGCTTAAAAACAGTAAACATAATGATGGTGAAACAAACAGTTTTTTTTTATTTTTAGCCTGTTGGCGGCAGGTGATTCTGCCTTTGCGACCAGGGCAGACCATGATCAGCCTGCACGTCCTTTAAAGCTGACCATAGTCTGCACTATACGCTATTCAGTCAGTAAAGTTTCAGTGAACACCCCTTATAATAATAAGTGGTACTGCCCAAATTGAATGATGGACCAGTCCATTTCAGAAATTTAGCAGGGTAAAGGTTAAAAACTATTTATCAGAGAAAGCAAAGGTACGTCTTGGTTTCTTTTTTGTTCTAGGAAAATGTAAGGACTTTTTCATTACTTACTGTCTGAACTTGTTTGACAAGAGAGGACATAGTCGGTTCCATGTGCACCGGAATTGTAATAAGAATGCACAGTAACATTGTATGTTGCGAACTTCCCAAGACCGTAATATGTATATGTCTCGTAAGTGATGTCGTTCAAGACTATAGACTGAAATTGAAAATGAAATATGATACAATTTTGTATATTCTTACAATGTATTAATTTCTAAAAACACAGAAAACAATGAAAATTCGAGGAAAAAAAAAAGACTAGACAGCAAGTTCTATAAGGCCACTTTGCAGCATCCAGAATGATTCGATATCGTCGGGTGTTACTTGCCAAAAGAAAGAGGCAGAATGTGTAACATTTATCTCTAAAACAAAACACATCTGACTCGAAAGCAATAGCAAACAATGTTATCGCAGAAATACAAGAATATAAATGACATCTTACTTGGAATTAACAAAATTAATTAGTGACGGCCGATTACCGTAAAAGCGATGGCCGGTTTCTGAAAACAACAATAAAAAAATACATGGTAGAAAATAATTTTTGACAAGGACTTACCGGCAATCCGAATTCTACTTTTAGACCATCTACCCTTTCTATATCGAGATGGTACCCGGCAACTGTTCCACTAGAAGCCTGGGTCCATGTTACCTGTAAAGTTGTTGAGTTGATTGCTGTACATGCCAAACTGGTCGGATCAACCGTTCCTGGATGAAAGGACATGCAAGTTTATCTATACTGCACAAAACAGCAAACAATGAGTTATTGTCAGTAATTAAATCAAAGGCCTGAAGGGCCTGAGAGTCGGCTAATGATTGATGTACTGGTAGTATAGTCTACCAGTTTCAGTTTGGTTTTAGTTTTTTCCCCAACCGAACAGAGATTTTGTTACAATAGATGAAATGGACATTCAATCGATGCCTAGTAAAACTTTGATTGACATTATACAAGTATTTAAACCCAATATATTTCTCAAAAATTGACGAGTGGTTCGCAAAAATAAAAATGTTGAAAGTACAAACTACAATTTGACAGGTGACACTAAGATACTGCCCATGACTATAAATATTTTTCCAGTAAACATTTGCCTCCGGCATTACCAAAAACAGGCAAATATCGGCTGGTATATATTCGCACATGATAAAATTTGAATATGAAAATTTATATATTGAAATTTTATAGCGCGGATTGCCACATACAATTTGTAACGGATGGACGAAAGAACTTTTCAGATATTTTACAGATAAGGGGTCTGGCAATAACCGTGTCACACGCTAGGTATTGTTCAATCATATTATAAGGGATGTGAATTTAAAGTATACTTACTTTTGCGTTTAAAGATATGTAAATATTGCCGAGTGTCAATATATAGTGTCATGAATGTTTACACTGACAGGAAAATTGCGCATTCGAAACTAAGAGAAGTTACTCGGACTAGCTACCAATTTCGGAAAAGATAACCAATATTAATAAATGCAGTTCTTTTTTAGTTAAAACCATCATTTATTCTATTTCAGACCTGTTAACCCTTCAAAACCATGTCAGTAGTCCCCAAGTCTATGTACTTTCAATTATCCGTTTTGATTCATGTAGACAGACAGGCCCAGACTGGGCTGAAAAAATGTTTGAGCCATTTTTACGTGGTCGGTAGCAGGGTGGGTGTGGGGAGGGGTGTTCCTTCCCGCTTTGAACTGCAGTCAGATTTTGAAATGGGCATTGTGGCAGGTGGTAAAAGGGCAAATGTATCAAACTGTAAAGTGGCAATATGGGGGGAGGGTGTGGGAGGATACCCCCTCCTGCAAGTAGGGTTTGGGGTATCACCATAAGGAAATTTTGAAAATGTAGACCCTTGATACAGTCTTTGGTGCGATTTCTAACTGAAAATTTTATGTTTCAATTTCTAAATATTACCTAGATTCTTTTTAGTATTACAATATTCAAAGTATGAATGACTGTCACTTCATATTTTTACTTTCAGGTCATGCCTCAGCACTAGAATATAAGTCTGATATTGATTCTATGTATGTATTATAAAAATAAATTCTAGAATCATTTCTGTTACAATAATATCTATCATGTCTGTTACTTTTATGTTTAAATTTCATAACACAGCTCGATATTTACCCAAAATATTATATCCGGATATGATTACACTTTCTTTTATACCGCCAAAATCTCCAGTTTCAACAATATGTTTTACAAATTGTGATGATATGAAGACAGTTTAGCAGCAATTGGCAGTATCTGACATTGAAGTTTACGGTGAAATTATTTAAATCATTTCATAAAAAAATTGTTTCGTTTCGTCAAAGCACTCTAACATAAAGATCTACTTTCGATTTCAAAAACTACAAGAAAATACAATTTAATGTTTCGCCGATTTGTTTATTTCTCGAAAAATAAGAATAAAATCATTTTTAAAATCAGTAGTAATTAAACAAATCAGTAAGAGCTCTTTCTCGGGATAATTTATCCGCTTACTGACTGCAAAAATCAAGCCCATGTGTCATCATGAAAAGCAGAATGGGTGACGGTTTCATTTTTTTGCGAACCTGAATCGTAAGCAAATTATCCAAACCAGTCAAAATTCCAGAAAGGTTACGATCTAGATTCTTTCTAGTATTACAATATCCAAAAGTATGACTGTCACTTCATCATTTTACTTTCAGATCATGCCTCAGGACTAGAATACGGTCTGACATAGTTTGATATGTAGGTGTAATAAAAATAAATTCTAGAATCATTTCTGTTACAATAATATCTATCATGTATGTTACTTAAATGTTAAAATTTCAAACACAGCTCGATATTTACCCAAATATTATATCCGGATACGATTACACTTTTCTCCAGTTTCAATCAATATATTTTACAAATTGTGATGATACGAAGACATTTAGCGCAATTGGCAGTATCTGACATTGAAGTTTACGGTTAAATTACCTCTTATTTAAATCTTTTCATAAAAAAGTTGTTTCGTTTCGTCACAGCAGCCAAACATAGACGATCTACTTTCGATTTCAAAAACTACAAGAAAATACAATTTAATGTTTCGCCGATTTGTTTATTTCTCGAAAAATAAGAATTAATATCATTTAACTAAACAAACCAGTAAGAGCTTCTTCTTCCTATAATTTATCCGTTTACTGACTGCAAAATTCAACCCACGCAAAGTTATAAACAGGTCACGCGTGTTCGCCGAGAAGTGTCCAGAATGTAGTTAGGATTCATCCGCGAAGTCTCGCGGAAGAATTAAAGTACTGCACATATCTTATTCAGGTCATTTAAAATGAAGCTGTCATAATTTAATTTCATCGATGTGGTAAACTCTTTGATAAGAGACAATGCTTTCAGATGTACCCACTCAATAAAATACTAGCAGTATGTTCTGGAATTATATTTTGTCTTTCGCTGGATGTTACGCAAGCTTTGTAAGCCTGCGCAATTCATAAAATGCACAGCACAATAAGTTTGTTATTTGCGCAATGATTTTAAAGATTATTTTTTTAAACGGACAGGGTAACAAATGGATAATTTGGCTGATAAGTTAATATGCAGTTTTTATTTGAATTTGTGAACATCATATTTGCTATTTTGTGACAAAATATGGCATATAAAATTCGTCACACTAACATCTTGAGATGTCACAAAAATACACTAAAAATCTGAGAATGTATCGATTTAGCAAGAAGTTACGAAGGAAGAAAATCACCGTAGGCATTTCATTCGAGTTATTGTGTCACAATTACACATTTCATAAAAACAGATTACACTTCTTATTTCATAGCAAATAGGATTTACATAAAAACGTCATTCGATCATATGAACTTTTGTAAATTAGTAGAAAATCAAAAACTATATTTCCTGTGTGTAGATTTAAGAATGAGAAATCGTGCGATAGCAAGGACTCGTCAAACGCTTGACAGCGTTTAGCCGACTCAAAAATTACTGAACGTACAGTTTTGAAATTTAGTCTACGCTTAGAACAATATGCTGTTGATAAGCTTTCACAATTGCAAAAATAATCAAATTATGCTATCATATAAATTAGCTCATTTTACGAACTCAACACATCTTTGAGAGTCACAAAAATACACTAAAACATCTAGAATGTACCAACTAGCAAGAAACGTTAAGAAGGAAGAAAATGACAACAAAAATAAAGTAATGGCATTGTCATGCCCTACCATAAAAGAGCATTTAACATGTGTGTGTAAAATTTAAACATCTTCTAGTAAAAAATAATGTACACTTTCTTATTTCTATGAATTTTATATATTGATTTTCTAAAAAACGCATCTGTCATACGCATTTTTGTAAAAACGGGCTTTGGTAGTAAAATGAATAAAACTATATTTCTGTGTAGTTTAATATTATTGAAATTTCGATATGTTAATATTGATAGATCGATCTAACTGTCCCCTTAATTTTAAAAGTGTACTTTCAGTAATATTTAAACGATTTGCAAAATAGCAAATGACGGGTTAGTTTTCTTTTTGTTCAGTATAGTACTCTCCTCATTACTGCCATAAATTGCTAACACACAAGTTACTCTCCTCATTACTGCCATAAATTGCTAACACACAAGTTATATAAAGCTCCCAGTCGAGAAACAACAATATTAATGTAATTTGTTTATGCACCACTGTTGTTACTATTATCGTAATTATTATCATTATTATTAATAATATTATCGTTATCATTATTTTTAATCATCATCATCATCATCATTATTATTATTCTCCTAGAAGTCATGCACTTGAGTGGACCAATCAGCAGATGCATCATCATCCTTATTATCAATTGTTATTGTTCTATTTATAATAATAATAATGGTGATAATAATAATAATTATGATAATGATAATAATAATAATAATAATTATTATAATTATTATTATTATTATTTCATATATTATTATTGTTATTATTATTATTTCATTACTATCATTTTATTGTTCTTAGAAAATACACACTTTAGAAAAAGAAGGCAAATTATGTTACATCAAAAACAGGTTACAATTAACTCGCTCTCGGGTGACATGGTTTTGACGAACGCCTTGGAAAGCATTATATACTTAATATTATTATAATCATATCCAGTATCCCAGCCGACCAGTTTCCGCAATGATATTGAATATGACTTTACAAAATATGAAAAAATATAATACCTTGCGAAACATGTATAACGCTTAGCACTAAAATGATAAATAAAAATCCCATTTTGCTGATGTTGTTTTTGTTGTTGTTGTTTTTGGTGAATCATTCTTTTCTTTTACATGCTTTTCATTTTTTCTTCACATTTTAAGATGTATTTCTGTTTAACCGGACACTCAGTGTGTCATTAGATCATGTTATAGAACATTATGAACTTTAGGGAGTGTACTTTTAGACCATAGACTAATCGCATTAAGAAAAAGAGGTGTGCACTAATTTATATAAAGTTAACTAAAAGTTCACACATGATTTTATTGGTAATTGGGGCCAAACAAAGTGTAAGTATAAAAATAGTTATTACAAAATTACAAAAAAACACCTCTTTTTGTTGTTAATCTAAGTTCTCTATTGATTATAAAGTTCGGTACTGTAGAGGTCCAGCGTCTGATCCCTTACCCGGAGATCGCGGTTTTGAATCTCAGCGCAGCTTAAAAATACCGTTATATAGACACAATTTCCGTCTAGAATCTCCGGAAGTAGTCACTAGCCGCGGGTTACATTTGTCTGCGGCCGATATAAAATAAGTGGGTCAAAAGCTACCTACATGCCTTTACACAAGAAAATCATTGTTTTGCCTTACTTTTTAAAGAACATAAGCGGATTTAAAGTAGGACTTTCAGGTTAAAAGAGTGCTTGTACTTTAAGAAGATATTTCAAACACTTCATATTAACTGAGTTACTGATTAAGATCAAAGATTCACTTTGCCGGCGATACAAATGAATGAGACGACCTCACCGAATAAAATGTGTGTCTTTTACGGCCAACCATTTCATTTTGAAAGGTGATAAACGTGCAGTCACGACCTTCTTCTGTCGGTACTCTTAGCCTTCTCTTTGATATGCACTGTGCAGACTGGTGGGAAGTGATTTATAATTCTCATTGCATATAATGCATAATTTTAGTAGACAAAGTGAACCAATCAGTTTTCCGTTTAACGGAGGACATCTGTTAGTCGATTCCGAATGTTTTATAATCTTTTGGCCATACCCGTGTAATAATAATCCACTTGAAGTACTTTTGTAACTTGTTAAGTGCAAGAATTATAAGAACTTGTAAGAAGTAATAATTAGAGGTCAATATTTAGTGATATACTAGTTAGGATTATAACAGATTATGTAGAGCTTGTGGAAAATCTGTCAAAAATTATTCATGTGCATTGGCAATGCACGATCATTTGATCGTTACACAGGAAAGTTTGTTAACCGAATTGTACATGTCAAATATGAGCGAAAAACACGTAAATATACATGTAAAAAATAAATAAAAGTACATGTAGTGTTGCATGAACATACATGATGGTTCATAAAATAATTGCATGTTTCATTGTAGTCGTTGGAATAATTCCTGTGGCAGGTAATTTGAATTTCCTTTTATGTTTAAAAATTGCTAAGTGTAAAAATAACTAAAAAGAATTTTTACACTTTTGATATGAATATAAATTCTGAATGAATTAAAACTTTCAGAGAAGTCAAATTGTATGAGTATTTATAAATAAAACTGACTGTTTAATGGGTATTTGTACACTTTCGAATAGGCCTACATATATAGTAATTGTATAATTTTCTCTTAGGTGAAAGGTAAAATGTAATACCATTGCCACCTATACTCTGATTTGAGGGGTGGGGTGGAAGGGGGTGTAATTGGTAAAAAGTTAAATACTTTTAACATATTTACATCACAGACGTGTTTTACGTTGCGAACATTTAAACGTAAATAAGAACCCACGGCAGATTCTGGGTGAAAAATGCACCAGAAAGAATGCGTTGTTTACTCTAAAGTTTATATAGTTCGAACTCAGGACAGCAAGTTAAAACATATCGACGGAGATTTTTTAGAAGTTGGTTTCTCTTTCAGCGCAAACGGATCCGAGCAACATCGTGTGCACAGATATAAACTCAACCACCCTGCAGCTGACCTGGGACCAGGCGACAGATGTTTCCGTTCTTGGCTATTACTTACATATTGAAAGAGTCGATGGGCTGAAAATCGAGCCAGCTATACCGGTATAGGTCTATATCACATAATAAATGACATTAAAAATCAGTTTTGTCAAAGCAATTTCACTTTATTAAATTCTTAGGAAGAGAAGTTTATAATTTTTCAAAAAAAAAAAAAAAAAAATAGCGTAAATGTCCAAATCGACCGTGTCATTTTTACCCCCCTCCCTACACACAAAATATATATCCCCTCCCCTCCATAAAAATCGAAAATACCAGAGTGATGTGATTCATTCTTTATTAGTGGTGTCTTTCCAACCAGAGTGGCAAACGCACGTGCCTTTTGGATACCGTACACACGAACAAAATGTCTCCATTCAGGTGACATTTGACCTATATTTTCCTCAATACTTTACGGATTTTCATAAAATAAAGAGTGTTAAAGACAACAAAATGAATGCTTTCCTCCGCATAAAACGTCTGCAATCAGTTCTCAGTATATATCCCAAACACTTAGTCCAACTGCGGAAGTGTGCACGTTATCTACACAGTTAGAATCGAGAGTTTCTCCTTGAGTAACGGTATGTAAAAGTCACACATATGCATGTTGGTCACCCTGTTCTACATTAGCTACTCAATTCAGGAAATCACTGGTTCCAGGTTGGTTCATACATTTTGATATATGGTACATGTATATTTTCAGAGCGTTGATTTGAATTCAAAGACATATGACAACTATGATTTTTACGGTCTCGGCAAATATGGAACATACAACATCACCATACATTCATACACCAGCAGCGCAAACCTGACACAATATGTCACAACATGTACCACAACAGAAGATGGTATGGTTTTTATTGTGAACAAAAATCATTTTTGTTCTCCATTTTTTACTGTTTCATTCTCGATCTTTTATCATTTAAAGCGGTTTTACAGACCTTTGTTAAACAGGTATTTTTCTTATAATGAAACATGATTGGCGAATTTCAAAGGTGTGCAAAAATAAGAATAAGTTCGAAAAGAAGATTTGGCGGGAATTATAAAACGTTTACTATTTGCACACTACTTTGGCTACTTTGATGGCATTCCAAACCAAAGTGATGTGAGAATTATTATATTTCATACGTATGTATTCTCTAAATATTTGTTGTATTCTTGCTCATTTGATATAGTGCTGTCTCTACTGGATATAATTTAAAGGTCCAATACTAAGGAAAGTGAACATTTTAATTTCTTTTTAAAAGCACAGAAACTATTTCATTTTATTGGAAAATGAAAGTTGGTATGTAGAAATTCGAAATAAATCGCAGTATATGTACAATAATTTTTCTATGAAGTATGAAGAAAGTTAAAAAGACCTGGGGGTCATTCTGTCGATTCACTGAAATTTTAACATAATACACATACATTTCTTTGAGTTCCAAAGACCTTCTGTAAATTTTGACCTGCCAATCTTCATTATTTAGTGTCTTGCAGAAGTCTATGCACTGGCTATGAAAAAAATTGCCAACTCACTTTCCCTTAGTAATGGACCTTTAAACTAATGCTGATATATTTCCTTCCTCCCAGTACCTGATGGAACACCTTTGACATTTTACTGTACGGGTATTTCGACGTCTGCAATATCATGTACCTGGAGTGACCTTGCTCAAGCCTACTGGAACGGTGTTCCCGTGGGTATGTATACAGCTTATGTATGTCACTGTAATGTGCCTTGAGCTAATTGATTTAAGCAGTATCCAATGGACCACGTAGACTTTTGACTGCAGTAAGATGTTTTATGATGCGATATAGCCCAGCTCTTCTGAGTCCCTGTACAAGTGAGTATGTATTAAACAGATAACTTTATTCTGTTTACTTCGTACCTACATAGCATCTGGTGGAGCATACATCTTCTTTACCTGTTGTAAGACGTTGCAATCCTGAGTATTCAGGTATACTGGAATGTCGTACCAGTAGGTTTGTATGCAAAAGTTCTCAGATACAAAAGTCATTTACACTCTATGTTGTTATGTAGCTAATCTCTCGATTTCTAACATCAGATTATCCTTACCATTACTGTGACTGCGCTTGTGAATTTCTTTGTCTACACTGAGTCAGTTTGTCTTAAAGCGACTCTTCTGGAGCGGCCGCATTTATGTCAACCATGATGGTCAAATTACCATTGTCCTTATTGTGATTGTGCTGCAACTAAATGTTTTTAAAGAGCTACTGGTATATATAGTTGTTCCAAGAATGCTGCAAATTGTTCTTCTGTGTTATTTGAGGGCGTTACAATAGATGTTTTAAGAGCGCTGCAACTATAATACTTTTAAAAGCGGTTTAACTAGTGGTACTTTGAGCGCTGCAAGCATTCCAGGGATGGCCGATCAATATTTATTACTCAGTAAAATGTATTTACTTCCTTTATTATCTGGAGCTAATTCCTTGGTATCTAGGATTCATTGGCGCTGTTCCTCGACATGTAATACTTTTGCGAAGAGCTATATGAATTTTATTGCGAAAAGGTTAAGCACTTAGACCAAGTTTGATATGAATGGAGGAAGTCAATGACATAAGACTGTTATTCAAAGAAAGGAAAAAAAAGCTGCGTAATAAATATCTCTGGTTAATCCTATTCAAACAAAGGCATGGTTTTCACCTTCTCTAAATCAACAAACCTGTCAAAGTGTGTCACTTTACACATCAACACTTGTGTGACGCGACATGACTATCTGCTTGAGACTAATACCAGATTTTTTTCTGAAACAGTTGAAAATCATACATGTGTAGCAGAAGTAAACATAGCAATAGTTTTTTTTCGGCGACGCCGTCTAAATTCGTTTTCGTTACCTCACACTGGCCATAGCTTTATCAGATCAAGTGGTTCCAACGTTGTTTGAGCGGTGAATTTTACGCCGATCAGATGGAGAAATATGGCTGATACTACAAATTTCCGGTATTGTAAGTATGATTTTAAGGAATTTCTACCCGTTAAAAAACGAATCAAATGAAAACGATGGGTGCACCTGGAGCGCAAATGTGTCTATGTTTTAGCACATGTGTCCATTTAGCTGAGATTTATGCCGTTTATTCAAACACTTCTGTACAGTCCGGCGTGGGAAGGAGATTTTTGACAGTTTTTGACAATATCGCATCAAATATAGTGTTAATCGGGAACAAGTAACTGTTAAAACACTTTTTATGTAAAGGGCTACCTCTTAAAACAAAGCGTGTGTATTTTCATAGAATTATTCAGTGTTTTTTTTTCTGAAAAATCGGCCGAAAACCTAATGCAACGCCGTTTCGAGTGGGTCGCTATGCAACGCAATCAAGTGGATACCGTTCTGTGTCTTACTTGCGAAGTCTTACCCGTCTTAAAAACAGTCATTAAAGCCTAACAATGAATAAATTTAGTGAGTTTTATAGCATTATAATGATCCCGCCATTTCTAATATATTGCACTTTTACATTTTTATGTTACCTTAACATTTAACATATTTTTGTGGAAATTGTCAAAAAACATCAACACAAAAACATAAAGCAAGGATGAACATCGAACAATATCATTACGTAAATAATAATAATAGTTCGTAAAAACAAGAACCATTTTACGGGTATTTCTCCTCCACGAATGGTACTAGCTGAACAGCATACCAAAAGCAGGTTGACTCTTTACATTAGTATAGTTACAGTTGGTTACTGTTTAGTCCCTTAAAACCATTACATTGCGATTTCATTACTGACTTGTTGTGCATTTAAGCTGTTCATAAAAAATAAATAAAATTTGGTCCATGATAAAGATATTGGTCAGTTGTTTGTATTTATTTTCATTCATATTGTTGGTGTAGCGTTCATTTATTTTCAGAGAGATAAATCACAGAGAACGTTAAAATTAGCCAGGGAAAAGACAAGATTTTATTTGTCCTCCATAAAACAGAAACGACGTAATGAACCTCTATGGTCGCCGTTCAAAAATGAAAATAAAAATGAAATACAGACACCAATGAAAGAAAATAAACGGACCAGCAATACTAATAGAGACGTGTCATCAAGCAAACGATTAAGAGCATTTTCTCCATGTCCTCAAAGTGAATAAAAACACACACAAAAAAAAACAAAAAACAAAAAAAAAACAAACAAACAAACGAAAAGACTGTTAACTCCAACTTCAAGCACCAAAATATCAGGGAAAAAAACCTGTTCACAATAAGGTATTGAAAGAAAGAGTTTTATGAGATGAAATGTTTGAAGAATTAACAGAGGAAGATACAGATCTTTTAGACATTGCAAGCGACAAGGCTGTGCTGAGACAACTTTCTGAAGCAAAAGATACATTATTTTTACAATATTTCTAACTCTTACCAAATCGAATAAGTACCCGTTGACAAACATCACTTTTCTTCTTTGGTTAGAGACAGTTAAATAGTACAACTGTGGCACATCTATATTAGTATTGCTGGTCCGGTTTATTTTCTTTCATTGGTGTCTGTATTTCATTTGTATTTTCATTTTTGAACGGGACCATAGAGGTTTATTACGTCGTTTCTGTTTTATGGAGGACAAATAAAATATTGTCTTTTCCCTGGCCAATTTTAACGTTCTCTGTGATTTATTTCTCTGAAAATAAATGAACGCTACCACAGGAATATGAATGAAAATCTGACAAACAACTGATTAATACTTTTATCATGGAACAAATTTTATTTATTTTGTATGAACAGTTTAAATGCACAACAAATTAGTAATGAAATCGCAATGTACTGGTTTTAAGGGACTAAAAAGTAACCAACTGTAACTATACTGATTTAAAGAGACAACCCGATTTTGGTATGCTGTTCAGTACCATTCGTGGAGGAGACAGATATCCGTGAACTGGTTCTTGTTTTTACGAACGATTACTAATTTTTACTTAATGATATTGTTCGATGTACAATATATTAGAAATGGCGGGATCATTAAATGCTATAAAACTCACTAAATTTATTCATTGTTAGGCTTTAATGACTGTTTTCAAGACGGATAAGACTTCGTAAGTAAGACACAGAACGGTATCCACTTGATTGCGTTGCATAACGACCCACTCGAAACGGCGTTGCATTAGGTTTTCGGCCGATTTTTCAGAAATAACACTGAATAATTCTATGAAAATACACACGCTTTGTTTTAAGAGGTAGCCCTTTACATAAAATGTGTTTTAACAGTTACTTGTTCTCGATTAACACTATATTTGATGCGATATTGTCAAAAACTCAAAAATCTCCTTCCCACGCCGGACTGTACAGAAGTGTTTGAATAAACGGCACAAATCTCAGCTTAATGGACATATGTGCTAAAACATAGACACATCTGCGCTCCAGGTGCACCCATCGTTTTCATTTGATTAGTTATTAAACAGGTAGAAATTCCTTAAAATCATACTTACAATACCGGAAATTTGTAGTATCAGCCATATTTCTCCATCTGATCGGCGTAAAATTCACCGCTCAAACCACGTTGGAACCACTTGATCTGATAAAGCTATGGCCAGTGTGTACCTATGCCACGTGACTTCAGTTTGCAAATCAAACTACTTGATAACGCATTATAGATAATTTATCAAAATGGAAGATCTATGCAACACTCTGCCTGATTGGACAAGAGTGTCAATTTCTTTCACTCTGTTGATTGTGCTACGCTGAGTGAAATGTAGACAAAGCGTTTATCCTGAACGACGCTGTTCACAGTTTTAAAGCTAACTTTGGCTCAGTATATTTAGCAAGAATATTGATATATCTCGAAATGATAAGTAAGTTTAATAAATATGACAAAAACCTGTTCAAATACCAACATATATCAAATTAAAGAAAGAGCTGAATACGGTCTGCGTATCACATGAATAAGGGTGTGATAAGAGTCTTTTATGTAGAGAAGTGCTTTTTAAAAGATTTTCCTTGTTACAATTGTCGTCTGTATATGAAAAGGTTTCTTGCTTTTGTGACTCATTCAGATTGCATATTAAAATGAGTACTTGTTTGCTTTGATATATTTGTTATAAATTATTTAACTGATTTATTATATATGAATATTTTTCTTTTGTATGGTATGCAAATATTGAACTCAGCTGAAATCTGTTTTATTGTATATATGCTATATAATGACTGAATCTCATTACTATGAAATGAAGGTACGCTGCATACAGTTTATCTATGTGATATGACTACGGTCAAACTTTGCTTATAAAACAGAAATAATTACAATTGTATGTTTTGCTTGACTTTCACTTTTTTTATAGCTGTGACGTCCAAAGATTCATGAATAGTGAATATGCATTTGTTAAAGCGGGATCAGTTGGCCTATTTTAGAAATAAATAAAAATAATAAATAAAAAAATCCTTTAATTGATTTTTTCTCATGTATTCTAATCAAACTTGATTTGTAGCATCTTTATTAGGCCCGCAGCAAACTTTGTTCAGCTGGAACATTTAACCCCTTTTAGGGGCTGCTAGAGCTAAAACTAGAAACGCCTTTATACAGCGTCTCATGAACAGCTTGGTGGATCTTTGTCATACTTGGTCTGGAGCATCATTATAAGGTCCTCCTCCAAATTTATTTATATAGGAACTTGGGCCCTATTAGGGACCACTATAGCTAAAAGTAGGTATGCCTTTCTTCACATTAACCACTAAAATGTAATGGATTTTTATCAAACTCGATGTGTAACAATATCGTAAGGACTCCTGCTATTTTGTTACAAATGGGGATAGGGACCAATTTAGCTAAAAATATAAACACGTTTAATGACCTTTTCTCATGAACCGCTTCATGAATCTTCATCAAACTACTGCTGTAATTATTCGTCTAAGGATAAACGAAACAAAATTGCAACCCTACGAAACCTTTGCGAAAAATTAAAAGAGAACCATTTAAATTGTTAAAGTGCGGTGTTTAGTTTTGCAATTTGAAAAATGTTAGATGAAAGATGAATGTTAGATGAAACATTCATAAACTTCTTTCCTTATTACAATTCGCCAACCATCATTTTTACAGATATTTCTTGTTTCTTTTAATGTACAGTACTTGATAACTCGAAATCTTAAATGTAATTCTATCTCTTTCATCGATGCGAGGGTATTCCAGTCCTATCTCGAGTTCTTTCCATTCGTGGTTTATGTAAGGCACTGTCAGAATTAGTTTCAGCCACGATGTTTATGTTTTACTACCTCGTAGAATATTATATCAAGACTTTTTTTATCGAACCCCTGTTATGTCCAAGTGTTTCATTAATATGAAGCACATCGATTCGAGTTATCGGAGCTTCATTTATATGTATAGTTCTAATCTTGCAGGATATAGATTACAATATCTAAGTTCAAATGTGTCTGCGTTGTACGAGAAGACCGTGGATTCCAACACTACGACAACTGTTGTTACCGGACTTTACTATGGAACGTCATACATGTTCTTTATGAATGCATATACAAGTACAGGTCACGGCGCATTGTACACGACCACCAATGCAGCTACACAAGGTACGGTACCCT
The DNA here is from genome assembly GCF_021730395.1 of Mercenaria mercenaria. Lineage (NCBI taxonomy): Eukaryota > Metazoa > Mollusca > Bivalvia > Venerida > Veneridae > Mercenaria > Mercenaria mercenaria. Next base: position 59,075,310 of record NC_069372.1, read on the forward strand.
AAAATGCACAAAATGATTTACACTTATTAAATGTTTTCCCGGTAGATAGACAACACTATTTACCTGAGGTCCGTAAAGTGTTTTATTACATGTCTTCAAAGATTTTCCCCAGGAAGTAAATTGAGAACTATTGACCGGCAAGCGAACTATATACCGGTCAAGTATACACTCTTGAATGACTTGTCGGTCAATAGTAAAAATTATAAACCCCTGGTCCACATTTCAGATTTTTCCGCAAGTTTGAACTTCAGCCAATTAATCCTGTGTTGAACTATAGACCGGTCAATACCATAAAACCATATACCGGCGATTTCTACATTCTTTCAACATCAGATAAGTCGCTTTTAATTAGAATGTCACAGAAAGCGTTATGCTAATTGATTGGCCTTCAGAGGTCATGGATTCTTAAGTTTTGTGGCAGGTTGACAACAATATTTAGAAATAGATAGAAGTGCTCATTTTGCAAAGTGAAGAGTAACCCTATATAGTATATCATTTATTGTAATCAGGTTAATATAAAAATAATTAAAAAATTTGATGCCAAACTGACTATATGCCTTTGATTCTGTTGTATTTACAGGTGCATCCGAACCAGTTGTAGGTGAGTAAAGAAAACTTGTTATAATTTTTTTAGTCATGTTCCAAGGATAAAAAGAGTTTGGCATTTACATTAACATTGAACCTGCTGGCGGCAAATGATTTTGCCTTTGCGAACAGTGCAGACCAAGATCAGGCTGATCATGGTCTTCATTCAGTAAATCTTCTGTGAACACCCCTTTGAATGATAAGTCGTACTGCCCAAATTGAATGATGGACCAGTCCAATTTAGAAATTTAGCAAGGTAAAGGTTAAGTAGAGGAGCTTTTAAGACACCCATTATTTTGTTAGCAATTTTCTTTCGAAAGCGTCAGTAATATTTGAATCTTACATGCCTGTTTTTGTAAGTCTATAATAATCAGTCACTCGGTATAGATGGGATCATCAGGCTCGGGGGTAACTGTTTTTAATCTTGAATACTATAAGGAACAAAGAGCAGGTATCAAGGTATTTCATTTTTTCTGGATTTTAAATGACAGTATATAATCAATGCACGAATCTTTAACAGCACGAGATACACGAGATGCAGCGTAAGTGTTGCCGATATGGATAAAATCACAAGAAATGCCTGCCGCGCTATTAACGACGACAAATACGTTATTTCACGACAAAAACATAACATCGAAAAAAAATACAGCGTTACGTTACAAATGATAAAACTAAACACGAACTTCGATGATGTGCGTCATTTAACATCATGACGTCATTTCTATTAACGTACGTTATTTCCCGAGCTTTGTTCAAATAGGCTACTGTAAGAAAGAATGTTACAAGGAAAGTGTTTTGGTTTATTTGTTTTATGATTTGTAAAATACAGTATACAATGGTCCATTTTGTCAAAACAGTTACCCCCGAACTGGATATTCCCATTTGCATCTACAACCTGTGGCAGCTAGATTATTATAATCCCTTCCAGAAGGTTGTGTGGAATAAAAAACCGAGTGTCATACACTAAGTCTTGTAGCTTCATTTATCTAGCTCTCACGTTCATTATAAATATCTAAAAACTCATAATGCATTTTAAGGTAAAGTTCTTATAATTGTTAAAAACCACATAGTCATATTTTAAATTCTATATTTGCTGCGAGATAAGAGCTGAATGAAAATTAAGACATTAGAAATGTTTTATAGTAATTTCAGATAACGAAAACCAATAACTAACCGCCGAAAAACGCTGAACAAGATTTATTTCTTAGCATTCACTTCGAACATATAATTGCTTTTAGAAAACGTCACTCGTTATTACTGTAATGAAGCTGTGCCAGGATTTCTCGAATTTGGCTGGGAGGAGATGCCATGCACGATATATAGCGGGACAATTGGCGCACTCTTTGTTATATGCGGGGTGTTCATCGGCATTCTCGCGTGCATGTCGTGCTGCGGCAAGTCACCAACAAATGACGTCAGTCTGAATTTCTTGTAAGTGAACCAATTTCAAAATGTCACAGTCAGAATAAAAGGAGTATCCCTCCAGAGCAACATTACAATATCAAATCTTTCAAAATAGAAAACTTAGCTCATAAATGAACGTGATATAAGTAAATATTTTTGGATTCATCTTTAAAGTAAAGCTCAGTTTTCTATTGTTGTATACAGCATATCAGTTAATGAGGCTACTACAACACATACCCTTTTCCATATTAAAGAAACAATATGTTTTATACGCCACATGATTCACGTTTTATTTATAGTAGCCAGTTACTGACAAAATTTTTTTTTCGCAATCTCTAAAATAATGATATAAGTCTGGAAGCTAATATTCCCCTGTACCACTGATCGAGTACACAAACATTTTTCTTATTTAAGGGGAGCGGTGTTCTAGTGGATAAAGTGTCGACCGCTCAATCCAGGGGTCGTGGGTTCGAGCCCTACTGGGGTCACGACCATGACTTCTCATATGACACCAGTACTGGTTTTTCCAGGAAGCGGACTCGAAAGTGGTTCCAATAAGCTTGAAGCTTTCATCACAATCGAGCTAAAACAAATTAGTATAAACTAATATTCTTCTTCTTCAGCTTACATAACAATTTCGATTTAAAATCTCAGTTCAGTTTGAAACCTAACCAGTTCTGCCTTTAGACGGTTATCACACATCTTATATTCACTTGAACCTTATGAATAACAAATTGACCAAGCCTTTACCTGTATGAAATTAAACTATTGACTTCTGTCGGAAAGTAATAATTAGTATTAGTAAACCACCATTCATTACCTTTCTATGAAGTAACAACCCCTCAAGTGGTAAAAGTAGACGACACGACAATGATGATGATGACAATGATGGACATATGTCTGATGATGAACAGAATGATGATTACAATGATGATGGCTATGAAAACAAAGGATACAGGTCAGTTCACACCCTGACGGCCTCCACTTTACATAAATTATAAAAATAAATTACTTGTTATCTCTACAAATGCAAATTATGCAATGAAAATTGTTTATCCAAAACTCAGGATAATGTAAGAAAAATGTGGACATTCTTATATTTTATTTTATAAAGAACGAATTCCTTCGGAATGCTCATAATTTCTTTTTATCTAAAAGGTAAAAATAATCTTAGTTTATCTTGTTCCCAAGCTTAATATATTTATTCACTACGCATACAATGTACTTAATCAGTTGTATCTATGGGCAGGTCAGATGAAGATCCAAGAAGTCCTGACGGCAGGAAAACAGAATCACCAGGGGAAGACAAGAATTCCCCAGAAGGCACACCTGACATTCCACCTAGTAGGCAGTCCAGTACTAGTATAATGGACGGAAATGGTAAAATCATATTGAATGAAGTATATTCATATTAGCTGTAAAGAGCTGTTGGCGGTTTAAAGTTCTTCTAAAAAGTCTTCGGTCCAATTAATTCAAAAGAATATTTGTACAAAATATACATACTGATATATTGTTCTTCTTTTATCAGCAAAATATATTTTTCTTTTATTTTACAACATTTCAGAACAAAAGAAAATGCAATTAGAAAGACAGCTTACTGCCAGAGATGTTGAAATAGAAGAGATAAGCGAGAACGGAGATGAAATTTCAGACAGTGACTATGATACACAATCCGATACTGATGTTGATGAAGTATGGACAGTTAGTAATGCGAGTGTGAAAGGTGCAGCTGTACTTGCCGTAAATACGGTCAGACAAGTAACGACAAAAGAGAAGAAATCATCGAAGGGAAACAAAGACAGTACCACTAGTTCAACAGATGTAAATACAAATATAGGAGTTAACAAACAAGACATTGATAAATCAAAAACAAAAACTGCAACAACAGTTGCTTTAATACATACAGAAAGGAATGCTAGAAATACAAATAATGTTCCAAAAGATTTGTCCAAGAAAACTGAATGCGGGAACACAAGACAACATTATAACGGCAGTAAAGACATAGAATTAGATCCTTGGGATTCGCCTTCTTTACAGAATAACCAAACTGATATTACTCCATCAAGATGGTCGTCTAGAAACATCGTAAATGATGAGACAGCACCAGTAGAAGACGACTGGGACGATAATATCGTAGAAAATCAATATACAAATGACAATGGTAGAACAATAAATAGCATTTCTAAAAATACAGTTTCAAATAACTTGCCTCCAAGTAAAAAGCAAAGAAGTAACTCTTCAAACGAGTTTGAATTACATTGTTTAGGATCAAAATCACTCCAAAATAACAAAATATCAGTTAATTCGTCTAATACAAAGACATATGACCGGAAACCAACGACTGCAAATAGAAAGAATGTACTTAGATCGCCAATAAACGACTGGGACGAGGGTGATGGATGGGGCGGTGTATTTATTCACCAGGATAAGGAAGGTTTGGAAACTGTTTCTGAAAAAGAAACAGGTAACAATGGGAAACAATTTCAATCCAATATACCAGTCATTCAAGTTTCAAATAATCAAATTGAAAAGTATAGTGATTGGGATGATGAAATTGAAATACAAGAATCAAGTATCTTAAGTGGTACTCAGAAAGTTTTGACACAAGTAAACGAGTCAAGATTTCATAAAGTTGATGTAGTTGCAGCTGGGCGACACAATACATCAACTATGAACAAAGCAAAAACACAGAAAGTAGCTGAGAAGACCTCAGACACCGAAATTCCAAAGTTGGCAAAAACTGACAGGAGTGATAATTCAGAGGCAAAGTCAAGTGGAAATATTACCACGAAAGGAGAACTGACCAAACGAAAACATGACAAAGTCAATCAAAATGAAAATCAAGCTGCAGGATTTTCTACAAAAGCTAAGGAAAATAAGAAAATTTCATTCAGAGACCAACAAACTAACGCTCTGAAACCGAAATTATTAAATCTTGAAACAAGTAAAGCTGAACATAAAAACAAATTCTTTATTGAGGACGAAATAGATAACATGAATTTACCAACTGAACAAATTCAGCGACCAAACAGCGAGCAGAATGGTAAAAGTATAGCCACAAAAGCATGGTTACCACAGTCAAACAATTTCAACATTAAACCTGGGAGAAAGACTCCAGTTAAAGCTTTACCAAAGGTGCAAAGCTGGACGACGGTAGAAATTGAGCCTATCCTTGGATCAGACAGACTTGGAAAGAAATTTCCTTTCCTAAATATTGATAATGAAAGCGCTACTTCAAAAATAGAACCGTTCAGCGCTACGTCTGGCAACCGTTTTAGGAAAAATATGAGTGAAAGTGATCTTGAAAGGCCATCAAGCACTCATGACACTAATTGTGATGTAGCTGTACCCAAGCGAATCAGCGAAGGGGATGTGCTATCCAAATTTATGAAAAACAAGTCTGAGACTGCGGACAAGGTTTTTTATGGTTTTGGAGCAGGCCGATTTCGATACATAGCTACAAAATGGATGGCACAGTTTCGTGCTAAGAAAAGTCCCGTGAAAACCGTTCAGTCTGACTGGCGATAATACTTTTTTAAAAAATAAAGAATAATACTTTAATGTATATGGAGTTCGGTTGGACAAATTCCATGCCTGGGTGCATTTAAAGTGACTCTCAATTCTTCCCAATCATTATTTGTTTTAGATAAAACAGTAGGGTCATGATGACACTAGATTGTTTGACTGAATTTCACAGCTCAAACATGTTTCGTCGGGGCTATGGTTACGATGTATTCTGAAATCTGAGTGTTTCAAAACAAGAAACTTTTCGATGTGTCATCTTTACACTAAAGGAACATTAAAGAAATTATGATATAAAGATTAACTTCATATATGTGACTTCAATTTGGCATGTTAACTGCAAAAGTGTATCAGCCATGTATCCTAAGAATTTCATTTAAGTATTATGTCTGGAAAATGAGTTTTAATTATCTGTAATATGGGGTATTGACAGACAGATTTTGAATTTTCAGCCAAGCTAAAGAAAGATCACTTACTGAAATGCTGCTGTCTGGCATTCTTTTGAAAATCATTAGTAGCTTTTAGTTTAAACAGATGTCTGTTTGTTTCAGTTTTTACAACTTTCCTATAATTCTAATTTTTAGAACTGAAAAACTGTTTGAATAAAACTCAACTGTGGACTACACATAATGAAATACCTTTTTATTACCTACATGTATTGATCATCGGAGATGCAGACCAGATCAGGTTAACTGACATATAGCCATGTTGCACCTCAAAATGGTAGCAACGCATTTTGGTAGTCACTACCAAAATTCGGCCGAGTTTTGCTAGTCACTACCAAAATGCGTTACACTCACTGCAATTTGGTAGTTTACAAAAATGTAGTACCAAAATGCGTTGGATATGTACACATCCAACGCAAAACGGTATTAATAATAACCTCATGATTTACAAAAAGTATATTTTGTGACGAATGGACAATATCATTTCAGAGAGAGTCATGATGGAACTTAGTCGCTCATCCGACTGGCCTTTTGACCTTGAAAATATAACGGCCCTAGACTCAGTCAAGCAGGACAATTGGAACACACGTGAGAGAGACATTGAAGGAACTTGGCACAACTTGTGCGTAATGTAACAAGAGCTCGTAGATCACGAAATGCCGCCTTGATGCATTCAGTAACTGCACAAGGAACAGAAATTATTTACTCACTGTTAACAAAAGTTCTACTGTTCTGGTTCAGTGTGACCTTGACCTTTGACCTACTGACCTCAAAATCGACTGGTCATGACCAATCTCCCTATCAAGTTTCGTGATCCTAGGCGCAAGCGTTCTCAACTAATCGTCTGGAAACGGTTTAACTGTTCCGGGTCACTGTAACCTTGACCTTTGACTTACTGGCCTCAAAATCAATACTGGTCATCTGTTGGTCATGATTAACCTCTCTATCAACTTTCATGGTCCTTGGCTCAAGCGTTCTTGAGTTATCGTCCGGAAACTGTTTGACTGTTCCTGGCCAATGTGACCTTGATCTTTGACATAATGACGTTAAAATCAATTGAGGTCATCTGTTGGTCATGACCAACCTCCGTATCAATTTTCCTGATCCTAGGCCCAAGTGTTTTTGAGATATCGTCCGGAAACCGTTTAACTGTTCCTGGTCACTGTGACCTTGACCTACTGATCTCAAAATCAATAGGAGTCATTTACTGGTAATGACCAACCTTCCTATCAACATTCACGATCCTAGACCCAAGCGTTCTTTAGTTATCATCCGGTAACCGTTTAACTGTTCATGGTCACTGTGACCTTGACCTTTGAATACTGACCTCAAAATCAATAGGGGTCTTCTGTTGGTGATGACCAACCTCCTTATAAACTTTCATGATCCTAGGCCCAAGCGTTCTTGAGTTATGATCCGGAAACTGTTTAACTGTTCAGGGTCACTGTGACCTTGACCTTTGACATACTGATCTCAAAATCAATAGGGGTCATCTGCTGGTGATGACCAACCTCCCTATAAACTTTCATTATCCTAGGCCCAAGCGTTCTTGAGTTACCGTCCGGAAACGGATTGGTTTACATACCGACCGACCGACAGACAGACCGACCGAATCTGCAAAACAATATACCCCTCCTTCTTCGAAGTGGGGTGGGGGACATAAAAATGAACACAGCCCCTGATGTAGAAAAAATTACCAAAATAGTGGACGGATAGCTCAGTGGTTTGCACACTGGCCTTCCAATCCTGAGGTCGGGGTTCGATCCCCGGCAACTACTCGGGAATTTTCAGAAACGCTTTTCAGTGTTTCTCGCCCAACTAGAGGTGTACTGGTCAGGAACCCAGGCAATCCTTGCGTGTATCAGTACTATACACTGGGCACGTTAAAGAACCAGGCTGTCTATTCGCAACGAGCTAGGCTAAGTTAGCCGGACAAGCCTGTATCTCATTTCTGATCTCTCTGTCGTGGGGGCTTTGTCTCACTCTGTCCCTTTGGTCAGATCGCTCTGTATCTGTACTAGTAGAGGATGAATTATGCGCCCTGTGTGACTGCATTTGAACTATGTAAAGCGCATTTGAACGTGAAATTGATCATGAAAAGAGCGCTATATAAATCTGGTATAATAATAATAATAATAATAATAATAACAATAATTCCATGATCCTTAACTCATCATATGTACCGTTGCAACGCATTTTGCCGCTACCAAAACTCGGCCGAATCTTGATATTGACTACCAAAATGCAATGCCATCATTTTGAGGTGTAACATAGCCATCAAAACTGTGACCAGCCCATTAAACAATTTGAATGCAATGTACTGTCACAGGCTTGAAGATTGTAGAGATATACAATAAACAGCTGTACTTGGCAGGAACAGAAGAATCAAACCATTTGAATGAAAAACAAGAGGGCCAAGATGGCCCTAGGCCGCTCACCTGAGAAACACAGCATAACAGTGTAAACATGTTTCCCAGATGACCCATACTTGAACTTGGCCTAGATTTCATCAAGGCGATCATTCTGACTAAATCTTATGAATATCCAGTGTAAAATGCAGCCGCCTTCTTAAATTTCTTTAATTTGACCGGGTGACCTAGTTTTTGACCCTAGATGACCCATATTCGAACACCATCTTGATTTCATCCAAACAAACATTCTGATCATATTTCATGAAGATCCGGTGTAAAATGCAGCCCCTATTGCATACTCAAGGTTTTTCTTTGATTTGACCTGGTGACCTAGTTTTTGATCCCAGATGTCCCATATTCAACCTTGACCTAGATTGTATCAAGGCAATCATTCTGACCAAAATTCCTGCAGATCAATTGAAAAATACAGCCTCTATCGCATACACAAGCCAAATGTTGACAGACAGACAGACAGACGACGGACGTCGGACATCGAGCGATCACAAAAAAATGAAGGCGAACATAAAATTAGTTAAAACATAGAATCTTATGAAAAGTAATTTCTGTACGTTATCTATGTATCAATCACATATCACTCTAAAAATATCATGATACTTTTTTTTCAAATAAGTACATGTAACATACTATTATTTCGAGACAATTTAAAAATAAAAAATAAAAACACTATAAATAATTCGGAATAAAAAAGGAAAAACAAGGTCCCTGTAAGGATGCTTCCGACCAGGTTTGATGAACACTCATCCAGCAGTTAAAGAGACATTGTTTGAAGGTAGTATCTTCAGCTCTTATTATATATATATATATATAGACAGATTTGAGAATAATCCTACCTTATAATAAGATGCTATAGACCAAGTCTGATGAAAATACGTTATGTGGTTCTTAAAGAAAAGTGGCCGTTTTAAGGTTTTTCTACTTTAAGCTCTGGTGATTGCCGGGTGCAACCAAGAGGAACCGTTCAGAAGTCTATAAAAGGGTACTTTTGACTTTTTTAAGATTATTTTTATTTTTAGCTTTTGCAGCAATGACGTACTGTCAAGTGGAACTATTAATGAACAAATTTGAGAAAGGTCCACACAAGGTTGCTTCTGGTCAAGGTTAGTGAATATCCATAAAGCGGTGCATAAGAAGAAGTTGACAACGGGTTTTCTGTTTATACCTCTCGCTGTGAACAAACAAGAGAAAGTTTATTCCCAGGAAGCAACAGACCAGGTTTAGTTATGTAGTTTTTGAGAAGTTGTTAAACTTGCTTTTTCTAGTTTTAGCTCTTCCATTAAGTGTGATCAAGCGGACTCCTTTGAACAAACTCTAGAAAGGTCTATCCAAGGATGTTACAGACCAAGTTTGGTGAAGATCCATCCATTGGATCATGAAAAGGAGTTGTTTATAAACAAAGGTTTTTTTTCTGTTTCATCTTCATGACCTTGGGCTGCGCCTAGATGCAGTTAAGTGAGTTAATTTGAGAGGAATTATGCCAGGATGCTTCAGGCGTTTGGTGCTATTCTGAACAGTAATTTCAGCGAAGATGTTAAAGTAAAATGTTGTCACCAATGGATGGACGGACGGGGATGAACGACGGACACTGGGTAATCACAGCAAATTACAGTCGTGAGCATTTTGTTTGAAAGTGATGTAAAAGAAAACGTATAATCATGTGTTTTTATTGAACAGACGGGAAAAATATTTAAACAGGGAAATCAATAACCACCTCTTGAAAACAAGTATTCAGCTAATCTTAACACTTGTCTGTTGTCAACATGTGGCTTGTTAACTCTATGGGTCGTAACATTGGCTCAGTCCTACAATATACAGTGCAACTTTGTCATTCTAGGTCTAAAATCAGATCACTTGATCAAATCATAGACAAGGAATCAGTACAACCGAAAGATGCTCGCCGATGCTATTGCTTGTCCTAATATGGGTAATAACGTATTAGAAACAAAAATAAAACAAGAGGGTCATGATGACCCTGGATCGCTCACCTGAGTCATATGAGCTACATGTTTCAAATGTAAAACTGATGCTAAAATATTAAGAAAGAAGGTCACATTTATGGTCACTGAAAGTCAGTTTTAAGATCGGTATGCAAAAATGTACATGTCATCCAAGTTTCAAGGCTGTATCTTAAAAACAAGAAAGTAGGTCGGTAGGTCACATTCATGGTCACTGAAATTCAGTTATAAGATCAGTCTGCAAAACTGTACATGTCATCCAAATTTTAAGGCTGTATCTTAAAAAAATAAGGAAGTAGGTCAGAAGGTCACATTCATGGTCACTGAAAGTCAGTTTTGAGATCGGTGTGCTAAACTGAACATGTCAGCCAAATTTCAAGGCTGTATCTTAAAAACAAGAAAGTAGGTCAGTAGGTCACATTCATGGTCACTGAAAGTCAATTATAAAATCGGTGTGCAAAACTGTACATGTCATCCAAATTTCAAGGCTGTATCTTAAAAGACAAGAAAGTTAGTCAGTAAGTTACATTCCACATGACCCAGATTCGAACTTGACCTAAAGACCATCAAGGTTAACATTCTAACAAAGTTTCATGAAGATACAGTCATAAATGTGGCCTCTAGAGTGTTAACCTGGTGACCTAGTTTTTGACCCCAAATGACCCAGATTTGAACTTGACCTAAACATCATCAAGATTAACATTCTGACCTAGTTTCATAGAGATATTTTCATAAATGTGGCCTCTAGAATGTTAACAAGCTTTTCCTTTGATTTGACCTGGTGACCTAGTTCTTGACCCCACATGACCAAGATTCGACCTCGAACTAAAGATTATCAAGATTAATATTCTGACCAAGTTTCATAGAGATACAGCCATAATTGTGGCCTCTTAATATGTTAACAAGCTTTTCCTTTGAATTGACGTGGTGACCTAGTTTTGACCCCACCTGACCCAGATTTGAAAATGACCTAAAGATCATTAAGATTAACATTCTGACCAAGAATCATACAAATATGGTCATAAATGTGGCCTCTAGTGTTAACTAGCTTTTCCTTTGATTTGACCTTGTGACCTAGTTCTTGACCCCTCGTGACCAAGATTCGACATCGACCTAAAGATTATCAAGATTAACATTTTGACCAAGTTTCATGGAGATATAGTCATAAATGTGGCCTCTTATGTGTAAACAAGCTTTTCCTTTGATTTGACATGGTGATCTAGTTTTTGACCCTACCTAACACAGATTTGAAAATGACCTAAAGATCATCAAGATTAACATTCTGACCAAGAATCATAAAGATATTATCATAAATATGACCTATAGAGTGTTAACAAGCTTTTCCTTTGATTTGACCTGGTGATCTAGTTTTTGACCCTAACTGACCCAGATTCAAACTAGACCTAAAGATCATCAAGATTAACATTCTGACTTAAGTTTCAATAAGATATGTTCATAAATGTGGCCACTAGAGTGTTAAATAGCTTTTTCTTTGATTTGACCTGGTGACCTAGTTTTTGACCCAACCTGACCTAGATTCGAACTTCAACTAAAGATCATCAAGATCAACATTCCGACCAAGAATCATAGAGGTATTTCATAATTGTGGCCTCTAGAGTGTTAACAAGCATTTCCTTTGAGTTGCCCTGGTGACCTAGTCTTTTACCCCAGATGACCCAATATCGAACTCGTCCAAGATTTTATTGAGAGTAACAATCTGACCAAGTTTCATTAAGATTTGGCAAAAATTGTGACCTCTAGAGTTTTAACAGTCAAATTGTTGACGACGGACGACGGAGCGATCAATCACAAAAGCTCACCCTGAGCACTTCGTGCTCAGCTGAGCTAAAAATGGAGATAATAAAAAGAAGAAAATTGAATAAAAGGAGATAATTCAAGAACTAGGTAAGGCAGAGTCATGCTTCTTTGACACTGCACTTCCCGTCAATGGCCTCTATCATTTACCAAATAAATAAAAATAATCTACCAAATAAAAACAGAAAGAAAATGCTTTCCACTCGATCCACATGTAATATGATCAGAATGTTTGTCAGCAGGTCAAAGCACAGAAAAATCTTGTGCATTCTCCAGAGATAATACTTCAACGTGGTCTTCATGGAACCTTGCATGCCTCTGAAATCTACATAAAGTTTGAGACTGGTTAACTGGTGTAAAGAATATGTCAATATGGTCAAATCAAACTAGAACAAGGCAGTCTGAAAGACAGCTATATCCCCCGCCATTGTTATGAATAGTGAAAGGGTTTATGGTATTGGGTGAAACAATCGAGTTGTGACCTTGACCTTAAGCTGGCAGGGGTGAATTTTGAATTCTGCACATTGTCTTGATAAAATGGAGAGCAGACATAAAATGGAAGGCTCAAACCTTTGACCTTGACCTTGAGCCAACAAGGCTGACTCATGAGTTCTGCACATCGTCTTGGTGAGGTGATTAATTGACCCAAGATTCATGAAAATCCTTCATGGGGTTTAGGAGAAACAGAGCGGACAAAAAATGGAAGGCTCAAGCATTTGACCCAGAGTTGTGACCTTGAGTCAACATGGCTGACTCATGAGTTTTGCACATCGGCTTGATGAGGTGATCATTTGACTCAAGTTTCATGAATATCCTTCAAGGGTTTAGGAGATACAGAGAGGACACAAAATGGAAGGCTCAAACCTTTGACTTTGACTTGTGACCTTGACCTTAAGCCGACATGGCTAACTCATAAGTTCCGCACATCGTCTTGATAAGGTGATCATTTGACCCAAGTTTCATGATTATTCTTCAATGGGTTTAGGAGATATATAGAGCGGACACAAAATTGAAGGCTCAAACCTTTGACATCGGGTTGTGACCTTTACCTTGAGCCAACATGACTGACTCATAAGTTCTGCACATCCTCTTGATGAGGTGATCATTTGACCCAAGTTTCATGATTATCCTCCAAGGGATTTAGGAGATACAGAGCGGACACGAAATAGAAGGTTCAAACCTTCAATCTTGAGTTGTGACCTTGACCTTGAGCCAACATGGCTGACTCATGGGTTCTGCATGTCCTCTTGATAAGGTGATCATTTGACCCAAGTTTCATGATTATCCTCCCAAGGGGTTTAGGAGATACAGAGCAGACACAAAATGGAACGCTTAAACCTTTGACCTTGAGTTGTGACCTTGACCTTGAGCCGACATGGCTGACTCATGGGTTCTGCCCATCGTCTTGATGAGTTGATCATTTAACCTAAGTTTCATGAAAATTCTTCAAGGGGTTTAGGAGCAGACACGAATTGCTACGGACGGACAGATGGAAGGATGGATGGACGGAAGGGCGGAGACCATTCCTACAACCCCCACCACTCGTGGGGGGGGGGGAGATTAAATATACCTTTACAATTCAGAGGCATCAATATCTACCTGATCCACATGAAAATTGGTCAGAATAATCATCTATCTGAACTCCAAATCAAATTTGAAAACTTGTTAACTAAGATAAACAAGATCTTGTAGAACACGAAACGTCCCCCACCACCTCTTTGATGCATTCAGTAACTGCACAAGGAACAGATATTATTTGGTCACTGTGCACTGGACGTTTGACATACTGACCTTAAATCAATAAGTATGGGTCATTTACCAGTCATAAGTGACCTCCATATCAAATATGATCTTTGACCAAAGCATTCTCTAGTTATTTGGCAAAATAGTTCTACTGTCCTGGGTCAATGTGACCTTGACCTTTGACCTACTGGCCTCAAAATCAATAGGGGTCATCTGCTGGTCATGATCAACCTCCCTATTGAGTTTAAGCCCAAGCATTCTCAAGTTACCGTCCGGAAACGGTTTAACTGTTCCAGGTCACTGTGACCTTGACCTTTGACCTACTAGCTTCAAAATCAATAGAGATCATCTACTAGTCATGATCAGCCTGCTTTTTAAATTTTGTGATCCTAGACCGACACGTTCTCAAGTTATCATCCAGAAACGGTTTAACTGTTCTCGGCCACTGTGACCTTGACCTTTGACATATTGACCTCAATATTAATACGGATCATCTGTTGGTCATGGCCAACCTCCCTATCAACTTTCATAATCCTAGGCCCAAGCTTTCTTGAGTTATCATCTGGAAACGGATTGGTCTATGGACCAACCAGCCCACATACCTACCAACCGACCCGCATCTGCAAAACAATTTACCCCTCCTTCTTCAAAGGGGGATGGGGGGCATAAATATTAAGTCATTATTTCAATTCACATAAAAAAATCTTTCTTCAAAATCTAGAAGCAACATTAGCTACCCGACTAGGTTACTGGGGTACAAAAAATAGTTCACTAGGTCACACCATAAAAAAACCTTGTTTAAAATCCAGAGGTACATTTTCTACCTGATCTACATTTAACCTGGTGTATAAAATCTAGGTCCAGCCTGAAACTCGGCCACTAGTTCAGATCATCAAACAAGATGGTCATGATATCCCTGAATCGCTCACCTGAGTAATATGAGCCACATGTTTAAAATGGCAAACTGATGCTAAAATATTACAAAGTAGGTCAGTAGGTCATATTCATGGTCACTGAAAGTCAGTTTTAAGATAGGTGTGCAAAACTGTACATGTCATCCAAATTTCAAGGCTGTATCTTTAAAAACAAGAAAGTAGGTCAGTAGGTCAAGGTCACAGTCAGGTGACCCCTAATCACTTGGGGTCATTAGGTAATTATAATTAAACAGTGTAAGAAATATATATATAACTAATATAGCTTGTGACCCCAAGGTCGGGCCTCTTTTCACCCCAGGGGAATAATTTGAACAATCTTGTTAGACATCCACTAGGCAATGCTACATACCAAATATCAAAGGCCTAGGCCTTGAACTTCCAGACAAGAAGATTTTTTTCCCTATATAAGTCTATGTTAAATTTGGGACCCCCAAGGCAGGGCCTCTTTTCACCTCAGGGGCATAATTCGAATATTTTTGGTAGAGGACCACAAGGCAATGCAACATACCAAATATCAAGAGCCTAGGCCTTGCAGTTTCAGGCAAGAAGATTTTTAAAGTTTTTTCCTATATAAGTCTATGTAAAACTTGAGACCCCCCAGGGCAGGGCCTCTTTTCACCCCTGGGTTACAATTTGAACAATTTTGGTAGAGGACCTCAAGGCAATGCTACATACCAAATATCAAGAGCCTAGGCCTTGCAGTTTCAGGCAAGAAGATTTTTAAAGTTTTTTCCTATATAAGTCTATGTAAAACTTGAGACCCCCCCAGGGCAGGGCCTTTTTTCACCCCTGGGTTACAATTTGAACAATTTTGGTAGAGGACCTCAAGGCAATGCTACATACCAAATATCAAAGGCCTAGGTCTTGTGGTTTTAGACAAAAAGATTTTTAAAGTTTTTCCCTATACAAGTCTATGTAAAACTTGGGACTCCTGGAGTGGGGCCTCTTTTCACCCCAGGGGCACAATTTGAACAATCTTCATAGACGACCAATAGATGATGTAACATGCCAAATATCAAGGCTCTACGCCTTGCGGCTTTGGACAAGAAGATTTTTAAAGTTTTTCCTTTCGGTTACCATGGCAACCAGAGTTATGCATGGAATTCAATTCTTTGAAAAATTTTGAAAGGGGACCACCCAAGGATCATTCCTGTGAAGTTTGATGCAATTCTGTCCAGTGGTTTTCAAGAAGATTTTTTTAGAAAATATTGACGGATGGACTACACACGACGCACAACACACGACAGACATTGAGCGGTCACAAAAGCTCACCATGAACCTTTGGCTCAGGTGAATTAAAAATGCTAACACTCTTATAATAGGCCATTTTTATACCTAGTCAGAATATTTGTTGTCAAGTTTATGGTATACCTTACAAAATGTGCATTACTCTGATGAGCAATATAGGGCCATTTGGGCTCTCTTTTTTAACCCTTACCCTGCTAGATTTCTGTAATGAACTTGTCAATCTTCCAGTTTGGACAGTACCATTTAACTGTTAAAAGGGCTGATTACCAAAAAGATACCGAATGAATAGCGAACAGTGCAGATCATGATCAAACTGCACGGATGTGCAGGCTGGTCATGATCTACACTGGTCGCAAAGGCGGAATCAATCCTGTCCAGTATGATAAGGGTTATTCAGCCTGAAAATCTTTAGCGTATTAGACTATGATCTGAGACATTGCCAGTTCGATCAACTGGGGTAGGTAATATTCTCTTTGATTACTTATGAGTAAACAATGTATCTAATTTCATATTTCTCCACTTATGATTCATGTGTTGAAGTTGTTACCAGTTACTTGTGCACTGGGATCAAAAAACAGGAATTTGGTTAGGTTAATGGACAACTGTTACGTAACTGAAAACTTTCTGTTGAAAACAGACCTTCGTCTAAATCAAATGAATAATACCAAAACAAAAAAAAAGAAACAAATATTGTTGACAGACTGCCATATTTATTTATAAAAACATAAAGATCTATTTTAAATACAAGAGCTCGTAGAACACGAAATGACCCCTTGATTTAATCAGTAATTGCACAAGGAACAGAAATTATTTGGTCACTGTACACAAAAGTTCTACTATTCCAAGTCAATGTAACCTTGACCTTTGACCTATTGACCTCAAAAGCAATAGGGGTCATCTGCTACTCAGGATCAACCTCCCTATTAAGTTTCGTGATCTTAGGCCCAAGCGTTCTCAAGTTATCATCTGGAAACTTTTTAACCATTCCGGGTCAATATGACCTTTTCCTCTGGCCCACTGGCCTCAAAATCAAAGAGGGTCATCTGCTGGTCATGACCAACCTCACTATCAACTTTCATAATACTAGGCCCAAGCATTCTTGAGTTATAATCTGGAAACTGTTGTTTTGGGTCACTGTGACCTTGATCTTTGGCCTACTGACCTAAAAATCAATAGGAGTCATCTGCTGATCATTACAAACTTCCCTAGCAAGTTTTGTGATCCTAGGCCAAAGCACTCTCAAGTTATCGTCCGGAAACCGTGTAACTGTTTACTGTCACCTTGACCTTTGACCAACTGACCTCAAAATTTATAAGGGTCATCTGCTGGTCATGATTAACCTCCCTATCAAAATTCATGATCCTAGGCCCAAGAGGGCTTGAGTTATCATCCGGAAACCATTTAACTGTTACAGGTCACAGTGACCTTGACCTCTGACCTACTGACCCCAAAATTTATAGGGTCATTTGCTGGTCATGACCAACCTCCCTGCAAACTTTCATGATCCTAGGCCGAAGTGTTCTTGAGTTATCATCCGGAAACTGTTTAACTGTTCCTGGTCAATGTGATCTTGACCTTTGGCCTACTGATTTCAAAATCAATAAGGGTCATCTGCTGGTCATGACCAACCTCCTATCAACTTTCATGATCCTAGGCCCAAGCGTTCTTGAGTTATCATCCGGAAACCGTTTAACTGTTCCAGGTCACTGTGACCTTGACCTTTGACCTACTGATCTCAAAATCCATAAGGGTCATCTGCTTGTTATGACCAACCTCCCTATCAACTTTCATGATCCTAGGCTTAAGCATTCTTGAGTTATTATCTGGAAATGCATTGGTTTACATACCGACCGACAGACCGACCAACATCTGCAAAACAATATACACCTCCTTCTTCGAAGGAAGCATAACAAGGTATATTTTATATATGATTATGATGTAAATCATCTTAAAATGAATGCTTAAGAGTAAAAAATAAGTATATTACATTTAAGGTCAACAGTTAGAACAATTTTGTAAGTAGACAGTCACACAGCTGCACTAGATCCACAATTTTGGGAGGAAATGTATGGAACAGCAAGAAAGCTCAAGTCAGTTGAGCATCTCACCCTGTGACTGACATGTATTTATGCTCAATATGATAAAAATGTTTCACCCTGTGGCTGGCCTGTATTAATGCTCAGTATGGTAAAAATTCTCACCCTGTGACTGACATGTATTAATACTCAATATGATAAAAAAAACATCTCACCCTGTGACCGAAACTTATTTATGTACTGTGATAAAAATGTGTATGAAACATCATATGACCTCAACATCACATGACCTCATTCCATATTCAGCCAACTGCTAAAATTGCAAACTAGGGGTTTTGTTTTAATTAAAAAGAATATCTCCAACCAAATGTACACAAGCACCTAGTTTAAAATATAAAATTTTAAAAAGTTACAACTATATCAAAGCCTTACCATTATGTGTGCATGTATAACTGGTCTTGACAAGAAGGCTGAACTCAGACAAACTGGTCTATAAGAGATGTGTCACCATCATGACACAATTTCGAATTCAGATATTGCTCAGCAGGGACATTGCATATACATGTCAAAATCATTTCTATAACAAGAATTCTGACAAGCTTTAAAATAAATAGGAATAGTTTGATTTAATGCCTATACCCAAATACATTCTCTCAATACTGATAATTTTATTTATTTTGTTGGGTGACTTTCCAGCTTTGATTGTGGAGGAAGAACCCCAATGCCCCTCCGTGCATTATTTCATCACCAGCGGGCACCTGGGTAGAACCACCGACCTTCCATAAGCCAGCTGGATGGCTTCCTCACATGAAGAATTCAATGCCCCAAGTGAGGCTCGAACATACATTGAAGATAAGGAACCATTTGAGTCTTAATATCACTGTGACCTTGACCGAAACAAATAAGGTTATTGTATGACCATACACATTGTATGACCATACACAATCATCATATGAAATTTGACAGTCTTTGGAAAAAGTATTTCCCAGTTATTAACTGGAAACTGTTTTCAATGTCAAGGCTACAGTGGACTTTTACCTCTTTTAACTTCCTGATCCTTAAACAAATGGCAGCATGTACTGACTAAAAACATCAAGAAATGCAGTTTGATGACTGTATATACACAAGTATTCTCTAGCTATTGACAGGAAAGTATTTACAGTCCCTTAAGTCTCTGTGCTGTGACTTGAACTTTGACCTTAACATCTTACGACCACATATAATATCGTATGAAGTTTGACAGTCCTTAGTAAAATCGTTCTCAAGTTATTGATCAGAAATCATTTAAAGCGAGGTCAGTATCAAACCTGCCAAGTTTCCTGGACACTTTTCCAGCAGATTTTAGTTAAACATTTAGATTTGATAAAAATCCAGGAGATTTTATCGACCAGCATTTTTATGAAATATTTTGGTCGAATATGAGACTGTAAAAGAAATTAAATCATTTTTCTTTTCTGAGTTGTTTAACCGTGTTGGGCAATATTTTCTGGGTTTGTAAGTTGTAATTTAAAACATTAAAACGGTTTCAATTTAATTATTATCATTTAATTATTGTTTAATTAGGTATAGGGGGCCGAGCATTTGAACTTCGGGGGGAGGGGTGGCTGGAATTTTACTTGGAGACAAGAAATTTCTTTACCCTTCTATGAAGGTCAGCCTTTTTTTTCTGAACTTGAAAACCAGAATATTTTTTTCAGGGTAAAATCAAAGATAATTAATTTCTTTTTTTCCCTCAAAATATTTTTTTCTATACATACGTTATTCAGAACTAACAAGCATGATAAAGACATACATTCTGTATTGAGTAATTTGCCTAAATACACATGAAATAGCTAAATGCTAGTCTCTTTGATTAGCAATTTGACCCAAATCACAGTTCCTTATTTTGAGCACAGTATTATACTTCTCTAAGCAAAAATGGTGAAATAATTGCTTTTACCGTTCATATACATATATAATATAATTGATACCTTAAATGGTCCGAGAGCTCACGGACTTTTATTGCAACAATTGAGGCCAAAAGAAGTTTATACATTTTTGGAAACAGTATTTCATATCCTGCATGAAAACCCATTTCTTAAGTGTCAAAGCCGTGCCTATCTATATTTTGTTCACTTATGTTTGTGATAGGGGAGGTAAAACTCAATTGTAAAAATATTAGGGGGTAGGGTAAAGTTTAGGTCTACCAGTTTTTTCACTGATTAATTACAGTAACTATCTTATCGTCAGTAAACGTATATATGTCCAACAATGACAGCAATAAGAAATTCATCAAAAAGGACTGAAGGGCAAACTGGATATTCAAGGTCAAAGGTCAGATTTATGTAAAAGTCACAAAAATTGGTATGTTTGAAATTTATTTTTATTCTTAAAAAATAGTTTGTTATCATAAGTCACTCATCTTTATTTATGTAATGTGTATATATCAGCCAAAATCAAAAATGCAAATTTTATTGCAAAAAGTCAAGGTCAAACCCGATAATTGAAGCTCAAAGTTCATTTTTATGCAAAAATGTGAAAATTATTACCTTAAGTTTTTCTAATCTGTTTAATATGTTCTCACATTATTAGTCACTGAAGTTAATTCGTTTTAATGCTTGCATGTCAGGCAAAGTCAGCAGTGCAGATGTAACCCAAAAACTGCCAAGAGTTAAGCTAATTCAAAGGTCAAATGTCAAATTTGTGTGAAAAATCGCATGAATAGCTTCATGTTTGAAATATAACATATATATTCTAATCATTATAAGTAATTGCTCGTGGTTTATTTCATTGTATATATGTCTCACAATGTCAGTAATAAAGATATCGTCTAAAATCAGACAAGTTCAAAGATAATATTAAGGGTCAAAGGTCATTTTCAAGTAAAAGAATGAAAACATAGCTTTTTAACTTTTCTCTTTATTAACAATATCTTGTCGATCTAGTCAATGATATCAGTTCATTTTAATGTATAAATGTTAGGCCATGTCTGGTATGCAGAAAAAAATTCAAAACATCCAAGTTCAACCATAATATGAAAGGTCAAAGGTCAAAAAGGAGTAAAATGTTGCAATAATATCACCTATTTGTAATATTTTTTATTGTTTAAAAGTATTTGTTTTGTCATTTCAGTAACTGGTCGTTGTTCATTTTACTGTATATATGTCAAACGATGTCATGGAAGAGACAATAAGTCATGGTCAAAGCTGGTATTAAGGGTCAGGGGTCATTTTTGTGTAAAAGATCAAAATGTAGCATACTTACTCATTATTTTGTGCAAAAATAGCTTGTTGTTATAATTCACTTTTAGCAATTTATTTTAATGTTTACATGTCAAGCACGGTCAGCAATGTAGGTTTTATCCTAATAAATCAAAGCCAGCCCTTTTTATTAAAAGTCAAAGGTCAAATTTGTGTGAAAATTCGCAAAAAACAACATTTTTGCAATGATTTTTCTTCATTGTTTAAGGGTATTTTTGTTAATACTAGTAACTGATCAGTATAAGTATATATAACAGGTGATATCATTCTTCCTTTATTATGAAAAATCAGTCCTTGTCAAACCTGACATTAAAGGTCAAAGGAGAGGGTCTTCAAGAAACTTGCCATTATGAAAAAATGGCTTGATCAAGATGGAGAGCAAATGATACGATCCTACGTCAAGTATACACAGGCACCGTAAGGCCCATAGCATAGTACGCATCCACCTAATGGGTAACTGCTTCCAAAACCAGTAAAGATAAACTGGACAAGGTTCAATATTCAGGCCTGAGGATAATTCTCGGAGCAATGAAAACAACTCCAATAAAAGAAATGAAAAAGACATCCAACATTGAGCCATTAGAGACAAGACGAGAGTACAAAGCCCTTGTGCAGGCAGAGAAGGCAAAGAGACTACCATCACACCCACTCCATTCAAAACTCGAGAGCAGAACTAAGAACAGACTGAAACGACAGTGTCTCAACCATATCGTCAAAGGACTGCAGAAAGGATAAACGGCAGTACTGGACACAGAGTCAGAGTCGCTTGTGCCCGATGAATGGGTTCCTAGACAATGTGCTCCAAAGATCAGATTGGTGGTGCCAGGAGTAGAAGAATAGGGAAAACAACATCAGGCCCACCATCTTTTATGCTAGAATCAATGACCGCTATCCAGCACACTCTTGGGTCCAAGCATATACTGATGGATCAGCAGAAAAAGCAGTTCAGAATGCTGGAAGTGGTGCTTACATCAAATTCTCTCACTCTCATCCAGTCGGCAAGAGATTCTCAAACGTTACAGCCGAGACGCAAACCCCAACTTCGGCCACACCCCAACTGTATGAGCGAGGAGAAAATGGACAAAATATTGTTTACCTGACAGCTTCCATGTGCGCTCTTCAGACTCTCTCAGCAGGTCCATCAGACATCTTAACGAGACGACAACTGCTGGAAATGTGGGCATAGCCGGAGATGAAGCTGCGGACAAACTTGCAAAGGAAGCAACCAAGCAAATACAGTTCCAAACCTCCAACTTCATACAGAGAAGAACAGATTTGCGTCAGACTAGAAGAACATAAAGATGGAGGCTATCTGCCAAATCATGACGGTCTGCACAAGCTAATCAGGCACAGCCAAACAACTATCCTCCCGTCAGCGCACTGGGCACTGTGGCCTGAGAAAACATATGAAGAAGCGGGGTGTTGCAAAGACACCAAAATGCCATTGCAGATCATAGGAACAAATACCATTCCACATCCTGCAGAGCGGTTTCTATCTGGATGTAGTACGCCAGAAAGTTTAGCCCACAGACATCCCAAATGAGATCAAGCTGTGGGGAGATGCCAGCGACCTGCAGAAGCGGCGCAGTTCACTGCGCCGTCTAGTGTCAAAGCAATGCCTATCTATATTTTGTTCTGGAAATTTGATATAGGCACCACTCCCAGCATTATGAACTGCTTTTTCCACTGATCCACCGGTATATGCTTGGATCCAAGAGTGTGTTGGATAGCGGTTATTGATCATTTTTAACGTAAGAGATTGTTGGTGAGCTGATATTGTTTTCCCTTTTCTTCTACTCCTGGCACCACCAATCTGATCTTTGGAGCACATTGTCTAGGAACCCATTCATCGGGCACAATCGAATCTGCCTCTGCGTTAGTGCTGCTGCCTTTCCTTTCTGCAGTTCTTCGACGATATGGTTAAGACTCTATCGTTTCAGCCTGTTCTTGGTTATGCTCTCGAGTTTTGAGTGGAGTGGGCGTGATGTTAGTCTCTTTGCCTTCTCTGCCTGCACAAGGGCTTTGTACTCTCGTCTTACCTCTAATGGCTCAAGGTTGGCTGTCTTTTCCATTTCTTTTATTGGAGTTGTTTTCATTGCTCCGCGAATTATCCTTAGGTCTGAATTTTGAACCTTGTCCAGTTTATCTTTACTGGTTTTGGAAGCAGTTACCCATTAGGTGGATGCGTACTATGCTATGGGCCTTACGGTGCCTGTGTAGACTTAATATAGGACCTATTCATTTGCTACCCAACTTGTTAAAGTCTTTTTTTTCATAATGGCGAGTTTCTTGAAGACCCTCTCCTTTTACCTTTAATGTCAGGTTTAACCTTGACTATTTTTTCATAATCTAAGAAGAATGATATCATCTGTTATATATACTTTAAAATGAATAATGATCAGTTACTAGTGTTGACAAAAGTACCTAAAACAATGAAGAAAAATCATTGCAAAAATACTGGGGTTTTTTGCGAATTTTCACACAAATTTGACCTTTGACCTTTGATAAAACGGTTGGCTTTGACTTTTTAGGATAAAACCTACATTGCTGACCGTGCTTGACATGTATACATTAAAGTAAATTGCTAAAAGTGAATTATAACAACAAGCTATTTTTGAACAAAGTAACGAGTAAGTATGCTATATTTTGATCTTTTACACAAAAATGACCCCTGATCTTTAATACCAGGTTTGACCTTGACATATTTTCTCTTCCATGACATCGTCTGACATATATACAGTAAAATGAACAATGATCAGTTACTGAAATGACAAAACATATACCTTTAAACAATAAAGAATATTACAAATATGTGATATTATTGCAACATTTTACTCACTTTTTGACCTTTAACCTTTCATATTATGCTTGACCTTGAATGTTTTGAAATTATATGTGCATACCAGACATTGCCTAACATTTATACATTAAAATGAACTGATATCTTTGACTAGATCGACAAGATATTGTTAATAAAGAGAAAAGTTAAAAAGCTATGTTTTTTTCATTCTTTTACTTGAAAATGACCTTTGACCCTTAATATTACATTTGAACTTGTCTGATTTTAGACGATATCTTTATTACTGACATTGTGAGACATACATACATTAAAATAAATCATGAGCAATTACTTATAATGATTAATACATATCTGTTATTTTTCAAACAGGAAGCTATTCATGCGATTTTTCACACAACTTTGACCTTTGACCCTTGATATTAGCTTTACTCTTGGCATTTTAGGGTTAGATCTGCACTGCTGACTTTGCCTGACATAAAAACATTAAAACGAATTAACTTCAGTGACTAATAATGTGAAAACATATTAATCAGATTAGAAAAAGTTAAGGTAATAATTTTCACATTTTTACATAAAAATGAACTTTGACCTTCAATTATCGGGGTTGACCTTGACTTTTTGCAATAAAATTTGCATTTCTGATTTTGGCTGATATACACACATTACGTTAATAAAGATGAGTGACATATGATAACAAACTATTTTTTAAGAATAAAAATAAATTTCAAACATGCCAATTTTTGTGATTTTTACATGAATCTGTCCCTTGACCTTGAATATCCAGTTTGCCCTTAAGTTCTTTTTGATGAATTTCTTATTGCTGTCATTGTTGGACATATATACATTTACTGACAATCAGATAGTTACTGTAATTAATCAGTGAAAAAACTGGTAGACCTAAACTTTACCCTACCCCCTAATATTTTTACAATTGAGTTTTACCTCCCCTATCACAAACATAAGTGAACAAAATATAGATAGGCACGGCTTTGACACTTAAGAAATAGGTTTTCATGCAGGATAAGACATATTGTTTCCAAAAACGTATAAACTTCTTTTGGCCTCAATTGTTGCAATAAAAGTCCGTGAGCTCTCGGACCAAAAGATAAATGAGCCTAAGCTGAACTGGATGGGGATCAGGACAAATTAGAGGGGTTTAGGAGTATGCTTGCATGGAAAACAAGAGCTGTCGGAGGACAGCAACGCTCGCCTATTCAACAGCGTTGTCAACTGAATGAATATTAGGTCTAACAAGAGCTGTCCGTAAGACAGCCAAGCTCGACTATTCGAAATATTGTCACAGAAGCAGGAAATAATTACCCAAAATGTGAAATATCAAAAGAGTTTTAAGTTAGAAAGGGGACATAATTGGACCAAAATACATATCAGAGCTATGGGACTTGATGTCATCAACTAGTTTTATAACCCCGAAGAAACATGTTAAGTTTCAATTCAATATCTGCATTAGTTTTGGGGATAGTAACTTGCATGTAAAACTTTAACCAGAATTTTCTAAGTCCAAAAGGGGGAATAATTTGCTCAAAATACATGTTAAGAGTTATGGAACTTGACCCAGTGAGGTTGGTAATTGACCTAGAAAAAGAATAAATAGGTTTCAAAGCTATATGCCTTTTGGTAATAGCTGTATGTACTTGCACGCAAAACTTTAACCAGGATTTTCTAAGTCCAAAAGGGGGCATAATTTGCCCAAAATACATGTCAGAGTTATGGGACTTGGTGCTATCAACTAGTTTTATAACCCCGAAGACACGTGTGAAGTTTCAATTTAATATCTGTAGTAGTTTTGGAGATAGTTACTTGCATGTAAAACTTTATACAGGATTTTCTAAGTCCAAAAGGGGGCATAATTTGCCCAAATTACATGTCAGAGTTATGGGACTTGACCCAGTGAGGTAGGTAATTGATCTAGAAAAAGAAAAAATAAGTTATGTTAAGTTTCAAATCTATATGCCTTTTAGTAATAGCTGTATGTACTTGCACGCAAAACTTTAACCAGAATTTTCTAAGTCCAAAAGGGGACATAATTTGGCCAAAATACATGTCAGAGTTATGGGACTTGACCCAGTGAGGTAGGTAATTGATCTAGAAAAAGAAAAAATAAGTTTCAAATCTATATGCCTATTAGTAATAGCTGTATGTACTTGCACGCAAAACTTTAACCAGAATTTTCTAAGTCCAAAAGGGGACATAATTTGGCCAAAATACATGTCAGAGTTATGGGACTTGACCCAGTGAGGTAGGTAATTGATCTAGAAAAAGAAAAAATAAGTTTCAAATTTATATGCCTTTTAGTAATAGCTGTATGTACTTGCACGCCAAACTTTAACCAGAATTTTCTAAGTCCAAAAGGGGGCATAATTTGGCCAAAATGAAAGTCAGAGTTATGGGACTTGGTGCTATCAACTAGTTTTATAACCACGAAGGCACATGTGAAGTTTCAATCCAATATCTACATTAGTTTTGGAGATAGTAACTTGCATGTAAAACTTTAACCAGAATTTTCTAAGTCCAAAAGGGGGCATAATTTGCTCAAAATACATGTTAGAGTTATGGAACTTGACCCAGTGAGGTTGGTAATTGACCTAGAAAAAGAATAAATAAGTTTCAAAGCTATATGCCTTTAAATGATAGCTGTATGTACTTGCATGCAAAAACTTAACCAAGGTGTGACGCCGACGCCAACGCCGACGCCAGGGTGAGTAGAATAGCTAGACTATTCTTTGAATAGTCGAGCTAAAAAGGGGCATAATTTTGTATAATTGCAAAACATGGTTATGGAACCTGTAAAATACATATCAGCACATGACAATGGACAAAATGTGTGAAGTTTCAATCCATTCCCACATTAGTAGGCACTGAGATATCAGCTTACATACAAAAACTTAACCAAAAAACTGCTAGGTCCAAAAAGGGGCATAACTTTGTAAACTTACAAATTAGAGTTATGGAACCTGTGCACTCATGTCAGATCATCACAGTGAACAAGTGTGTGAAGTTATAATCCATTCTCATTAGTGGGTACTGAGATACCAGCTTACATATAAAACCTTAACCAAATATTTCTAAGTCAATAAAGGGGCATAATTTTGTAAAAAAGCAAAAAGAGTTTTGAAACCTATGCAATGTAAGTCAGTTTAGCACAGTGAATAAGTGTGTGAAGTTTCAATTCATTCCCACAAGTGGTTAGTAATACTGAGATACCAGCTTACATACAAAAACTTACCCAAATCAGAATGCCGAGTCCAATAGCTCTACATATTCTTTGAATAGTTGAGTTAAAAAATCATTACCTTGAATGGTTTGAATGCTAAATATAACAAACAAATTTGACCTTTGAGCTCAAATTGTGACCTTGACCTTAAACCTACAAACCAGGTTCATGTTCTCTGCATATTTTCTCATCACTACCTACCTATGTGCAAAGTTTGAAGTCAATACCTTGTATGCTCCGGACACGAAATATGACTTGACATTTGAGCTCAATTTGTGGCCTTGAACTTTGACCTACAGAGCCGGTTCAAGTGCTCTGCACATCATCTCATTGCCATCTACCTATATACCAAATTTAAAGTCAATATCTTTAAAGGTTATGAAGTTATGCTCCGGACACGTATTATGACGGACCGATGGAGATCACATACCGGTAATACGTCCGTTTTTTTAAAAACGTGCGTATAAAAAAGTCATAGTATCTCAACATCATGTCTCTAAGTGTTCACTACAGTAGAGAATAGTTTTGGAAATGTCTGTAAAAATCATGCAGCTGCTCAAAACTGCTGCAAAGTCTATCATGCACACTATCAGGAGTTGTCTTTCTTTTCCAGGAAATTATCACAGAACTGCCAAAAGTCCATTACTTTTCCTACTCCAACTTTAGGGTCCATACTCATAAATTCTTTTATATTGTTTGCGGAGTCTGAAAATAAAGAACTTGTTGTATGTTATAAAGAATTGTTTGAAAATGGAAATACTGAAGTGAAAACCAGTTGTAATTTTTACGAACTTATTACAAGATACATGCAAAAAGGCAATCAACAAATTGTAACTTATAAGATGCAAGATCAAAATGAAATTTCTTTTGTCTAAAATCAGCCATTAATTAAAAAATATAATTAAAAATATCTGTGCAACATAGAAATCATGATATGAACTTCCTTTTTTCAACAGATATGCATTACAACATAAGTAACTCTTAAAGTTTCTAAAATACTTTATAACATTTTCTGAGTGAATATTATTGAAATACAAAAAGAGAAAAATATCTGGTATCTCGCATATTCATTTGGTTAAAAGCATTAAAAAGCATGACACAAAAGGAGCATTTATTTGTTTATGATGAAAGATAAATTTTAAATATCTTTCACTCATGAATGCGTCACTCGTGAATTTTCTCTTATGGCTACGTACGTGAAAATACTGTATCTTGTTTTCATTTGGTGAAAGATATTTTGATCTTAGCCTCTATTGATAATAAGTTATCATATACCAATCTTTCACTAAAATAGTTTATCTTTAGATTATCTGTAACTTTAAATGTTGAAAATTCTCAACAAATGAATTTACATGGAACTTGACTAAATTTTGAGGGGTTAAAGCCAGAACAGTATATTAGTCCATGTTTTACTGTAATCACTTTTTGCAACTTTTTAAAACTCTGTCATTTGCCCTATCTCTGGGACTATACCCAGTATGGAACTTAAGTTATCAAAGAGAACCTTATCGCAATAAGTGCTTAGCTGCAGAGTTGTTGTATGCCAGAACGTTATATGTGCACTAAAATGAAAACCAGAAGGATATTTATAAGCGCATTTAGTTCGTTCTGTTGGTGTACATTTTGATACAATTACGTTGGGTAAAAAATGTGCTAAAAGATTACAAGTGCGCTTAAACCATTTTAGAAGTAACACATTGTGTTGATAATTCAAGGCACAAAAATGACCACTTAATTTGTTCTTAAATTAACACCTCTGGTTAATGTCGAGAGAAAAAATACATTAAGGATCTTTATCTACAAGATGTTTCAATGACATTTATAAATGGAAAGTAGTATTCTTATCAGGGCTTATATTATATTCACTGATAACTTATTTTGTTCTTTAGAAGCTAACATGGTGAAAACCTTCCACATTTAACAGCATTCTGCAATATTCTTAATATACATCAGTGAGTTCTGGAAAACAAAAACATTAAAAGTGTGAGAGGGAATTAAAAAGAAGGTAAGTTCTTTACATTAATACATATGCTCATATGCATAAATATAAACATGTACATTGTTTTTAAAGTTCATTGTAAAAAGAATGCCGTCAGTTATATCAATCACACATATTTTTATCTTATTTTTTGTGACAACCAGATTGTTTTGAATAAGCTAGAGTAAATATATTCAATGTTATATTCAAGGGTTTTCTTAAGCGTATGATGTACACATACAACCACTTAACATTATCTTAAAGTAATAATGGATGTTTGGTCTTCTTTGATTTCAGTATAGTATAACCAGAAGATCATTGGCAGGCGGTGTCTAAGACACTTGAGGAGCCTTTCAGCGATAAAAAAAGACGGAAATTCAGCCGAGTTCATAGCTGTAATGCTTACTGCTAATAACCAACAGGAACATGTTTGTGAAGCAGACACTTCTTGCAAAGAAAAGAAACAATTTTTAGCGATGAACAAAATTCTAGCATTCCATATTTGGCCAACAGAGAGCAATTGAGTAACAATGAATCAGAAGTATTGTGTGAAATTTCTAACTACTCTTTCCATGTGCCAATACGACCAGTATCAGGCTCGTGTTGTTTACAGAAATAAGCAGGAAGAATATCAGCTGACAAATGACAAAACACTGACTGTTTTATCAGGAACATACCAAAAGGAAAGCCAGAGGGAGAAAATAAAAAGTTCAAACATATTATGCACAAAACAAGACCAAC
The DNA here is from genome assembly GCF_021730395.1 of Mercenaria mercenaria. Lineage (NCBI taxonomy): Eukaryota > Metazoa > Mollusca > Bivalvia > Venerida > Veneridae > Mercenaria > Mercenaria mercenaria. Next base: position 59,105,418 of record NC_069372.1, read on the forward strand.
CATTCACATTCCAACGTTTCACCTATAAGGCAGTTTTACTGATTCCTTGTTCCCTTCTCAGCAGAGTTTAATATAATAATAGGAGAAAGCTAAGATGCTACAATCTGTTGTTCGACCCTCTTCAAAATTCAAGTTCAACATCTAAACTGTGGAATGTAAATGAAGAACAAGAGGACCATGATGGTCCTGAATCGCTCACCTCTTCCCACATGACCCAGTTTTGAGTATGATGTCGTTTTTTCTATTATTTGAAATAGTGACCTAGTTTTTGAGCTCATGTGACCCAGTTTTGAACTTGACCTAGATATTATCAAGATAAAAATTCTGACCAATTTTCATGAAGATCCATTGAAAAATATGGTCTCTAGAGAGGTCACAAGGTTTTTCTATTATTTGACCTATTGACCTAGTTTTCGAAGGTACGTGACCCTGTTTTGAACTTGACCTAGATATCATCAAGGTGAACATTCTGACCAATTTTCATGAAGATCTCATGAAATATATGGCCTCTAGAGAGGTCACAAGGTTTTTCTATTTTTAGACCTACTGACCTAGTTTTTGACCGCACGTGACCTAGTTTCGAATTTGACCTAGATATCATCAAGATGAACATTCAGACCAACTTTCATACAGATCCCATGAAAAATATGGCCTTTAGAGAGGTCACAAGGTTTTTCTATTATTTGACCTACTGACCTAGTTTTTGAAGGCACGTGACCCAGTTTCGAACTTGATCTAGATATCATCAAGGTGAACATTCTGACCAATTTTCATGAAGATCTTGTGAAATATATGGCCTCCAGAGAGGTCACAAGGTTTTTCTATTTTTAGACCTACTGATCTAGTTTTTGAAGGCACGTGACCCAGTTTCGAACTTGACCTAGATATCATCAAGATGAACATTCTGACCAACTTTCATAAAGATCCCATCGAAACTGTAACCTCTAGAGTGGTCACAAGCAAAAGTTTACGCACGGACGACGGACACCGCGCGATCACAAAAGCTCACCTTGTCACTTTGTGACAGGTGAGCTAAAAAGGAAGCTCTTGTGAACTTTTGAAGTTGGAACACATAAAGCACTTCCTACACAGTAAAGCATGTGGGTTTTTATTCATCGCAACATATTTGTTGCTGTAGCATTAATGCATGTGTTAGAAAAAAAAACAATAACATAGAAACCATTGAACAAAAGTTTTTATAAAGTGGACTTACGCAAACAGAGACTGATAGTAAATTAAAATGGAGAGTGATGGTATAAGGTGGCAACAGAGACAGCAAAGAAAATAACTTCAGTATACATACCCTGCCAGTGGGATAGAATTGTGAGAATGGCACAAATGAGAATTCCTTATGTTGTATATGTAGTATGTTTACCAGTGAGAGATTTTCTTGATATAATGAGTACTGCAACGTATGTATTTCCCTAAAATGCTATGGACATAAAGGGACAAAAAAGTTCCAGTGGAAAAAAACTCAAAGGATCAAATTTCAAGAAAATGAACCTGGAAATGTACATGTTAAATACAATTTTGTTGACATATAGTTCCACTGTATAAAACTGAAATCAAAAAGGAAAGGGGTTTTGCTTCTATAAAGTATGATTTACTGCCATTCTACAATGCAAAACTTCCCATCAGTCCAGCAAAAAAGAAGGACCTTCTCTCTCTTTGTTCTGATGGAACAATACCTTCAGAATTATAACTGTCTTTAAAGGAGATTCCTTCTGAAACTGCCTACCAGAACTGTTTATATTGGAAGAAAGTGATGACTCAGAATGGTTATCAACAATACAAAATAGGTTTCTTTTTGTTTTAAGAGGTACTACATTGTAGCAAAAGATGGAAAAAACATTTTTATACTAATATCTAGAATACAACAGAACCAATGGCGACGAGGTGACTATCTATAATAGATTATTTAAACTTTTCATGGTGTAATTATACTATTTTCAACACATTTTGAATGTTTATAGCCATTTTATACAGAATTAAATGTAATGTATAACAGTCTTTTAAAAAACAAAATTCAACTTTTTTTAGTGACAATACATCTTTAAACTACACTATGCTATAAATGTATCAGGTGTGTATTATTTTAAACCTTAAATAAAGTACTGTTTATACACACAAACATGCTAATGTTATGTTTACATAGATAAATTGTATAGAACTTTTCAAATATCAATTTAGGTCTAATATAAAATCTTTAAACATTTTATAAGCAAGCCTTACCTAGTGTTTTTATACAAGGATAAGCTGGAGGAGGTTTCAACCATTTACCATCATCATCCAACATATGAGATCTATCTGAAGCAAATGTTGATAAAAATTCTTCCGCTGGTATCACTCGGAACAACCTGCACAAATTTATAAAGTGACTGAAATATGTGCATATAAAATGTACGTCCCAGCAATCAAGTGATATTGAAATAACTTAAATATGAAATGTTTGTCCCAGTATTCACGTTACACTGAAATAACTTAAATATGTGCATATGAAATGTTTGTCCCAGTATTCAAGTTTACGCTGAAATAACTTGAATAATATGTGTATATAAAATGTACGGCCCTGTGATCAATTATATATGTTTCACTGTAAAAATAGCAGGTACAAAATGTATACACTTCCCTCTAATATTCTCATAATCCACTGAAAACATAATGTAAATGCGGGTAGAAGACTGAAAACCTTAAGTGACAGTGAGACGAAGAGGTGCAAGTACTGTACCTCTGAAACTCGGGTTTTAAACTGGCACAAGACTGTATTCCTTGTCTGACGTACTGTTGAAATGGGCAGGGGAAATCAAGTCTGGTATCTAAATCATATACGCTGCTACCATCCGATCCCTTGAGAATAAATATCACATGATAATCCTGCAACATAAAATGTAATACAGTTTGCACTTAGGATACTGTGAAATCATTTTTATTCGCGTAGGACGAATTTTCGCGTATTTCGCGCTAGGACCGACGCGCAAATTTAAGACTGCGCTATTATTATTTTTTTATTATATTTTTCCTTTCTAAAATTGAAAATGCGCGAATTTAAGCCCGCGCGAAACAGTCCTTCTGCACGTTTGCGCAAAATTTCATGCCAGCGAAATTAAATGATTTCACAGTATATATGAACAAATTTAGCAACCCCATGCAATTTATCGGACATAGTAAACATATTCTGTCTCCTTCAAAGTGCTTCTTGGTAAATATCTACATTTCATGACCCCTCTGTACAGCTGAGCAAAATTGCTTGAAACTAGAATTGTGTCCATTGGACACGGATGCCCCAACATACTGTGCCATCCTCTAAATAAATAGCAAAGTTTTAAATTAGAAAATCTTCACATGAAGGATGTTTGCCTAAAAGTTTGAAGCAAATTGTATTCAGATAAGGTTGTGCATCTGAGCAACCTTGAATCCCTTCCTTCAAAAAGTGTATGAGGAGTTGAACACACCAATTTCTTTCACTATGGCCTATTTGTGAAATTAAAGAATGGGCCATAATTCTAGAACAAAATAGCCTCAGACTAAATAAAACTAGATTATTTAAGGTCATTTTCACATATAGGTATTTCATCTGTGAAACTAGTTGGACACACAAGATCCCTATATTCTGTACAGCAAAACTATCAAATGGCCATAACAGCGGTAAAAAAAGTTACAGTAAAAGTTCAGGGATACTATGACACAAGTTTGCTGTGGGTCCATCAAGATATTCACTAGAACAAGTTATTTAAAGTTTTTTTTTACTTTTTTTTTTAACTCTGGTGGCCAGTACAGGGGCCAAGAGGAAACACCTGAACAATTTTTGATAGACAACTACACAAGGTGCTACAAGCCAAGTTTGGTGAAAATCCATCATGTGGCTTAAAAGGGCATTTCAACATTTTTTTTTGGCGGCCCCTAAATGGAGCCAGGCTTAAACATTTGAACATACTTGAAAGAGCTCCAATACAGGATGCTACTGACTAAATCAGGTGTAATTCTGACCAGTATATAGTCTCAGAGGAGAAAATGTTTAACTGTTGATAAAGAATGATTAACTGTGGACAGATACAAGACCATCCACATCTATCAATGGCTCTCCTTGAACAAAGTTCAAGGTAGCTAAAAAAAAATTTCATTCTATCTACAAGAACAGTACCCTTTCTACCAGAAGATCATCCTTTCTAAAAGAACATGACCCTAAATTCTACAATACAAGATCCTTATCACAAGTTTTATATTCTATAAAACCCTTTCAAAAAACAATATTCTTATTACAACTGAACCCTTTCTATAAGATGAAGATTCTTTCTAAAACAACAAGATTTTTTCTACAAGATTCTTTCCACAAGAATGATCACCCTACCTAGAAAACAAGATTTTTATTACAAGGTAAGATCATTTCTACAAGAACAAGATTATTCCTACAAATATAAGGGATAAAGTAAGCTTTGTTTGTACATACCCAGACAACAAGCCCATCTTCTCTATTGCTGGCTGTTTGCTCCCACAATGGTATCTGTAAATGAAGAATTGTACAACATCATTCAAATATACACAGAAAAAGTTGAACACCTAGTATAAAAGCAATTTTCCTGTTAGGAAATAGCATTGGTAAGGTACATCTGTCACAATTAAGTGGCAATAATTCAAAGTTTGCAGTCTTAATGGGGTATCATCCTCAACAAACATTTTATGAAAAGGATTCATTATTCTAGGCGCTATTCTTTTTGAGCTATGAGCATCACAAACAAATATCCACTATTTTGGCTATTTCAAGGGCCATAACTCTGTAATAAGAGCTAAGATTCTCAAGAAGAATGCCAAGAGTGCAAGGTCACATCACGATAAAGACTCCAACAAGGTTTCCTGAATTTACATCAAATACTTTTTGAGCTAGGTATATAATTAGGTGAAAAAGTGCATTTTTTTACTATTTCAGGGGCCATAACTTTAAAAATAAGGGGTGGAGTCAGCCAAAAAATTAGAGGTGTGCAAGTTTATATCATGATAAAGACTTATGTGAGTTTTCAACCATTTATATTAAATACTTTTTGAGCTAGGTGTGTCACAAGGTGAAAATGTACATTTTTGACTATTTCAGGGGCCATAACTCTAAAATAAGGGGTGGACCCAAATGAAAAATAGGAGGTGCACAAGTTCATATCATGATTAAGACTGATGCAAGGTTTCATGAATCTATATCAAATACTTTTTGAGCTAGGCGTGTCACAAGGTGAAAATGTGTATTTTTGACCATTTCAGGGGCTATAACTCTAAAAATTGGGGGTGGAGCAAGATGAAAAATAGGAGGTGCGCAAGTTCATATCATGATTAAGACTCATGCAAGGTTTCATGAATCTATATCAAATACTTTTTGAGCTAGGCATGTCACAAGGTTAAAATGTGCATTTTTGACTATTTCAGGGGCCATAACTCTGAAAATAGAGGGTGGAGCCAGACGAAAAATAGGAGGTGCGCAAGTTCATATCATGATAAAGTCTCATGCAAGGTTTCATCAATTTATATCAAATACTTTTCGGGCTAGGCGCGTCACGAACTTCGGACGGACGGACGGACGGACGGACGGACGGACGGATGGACGGACAGACAGACGGACGGACGCACGGACAAGACCAAATCTATATGCCCCCACCACTCATGGGGGGCACAACAAACTGGTTAAACTTAACAACAGCTGTCAGTGGACATCGTGCTCGACTATTCTCAGTGCTTGATAGTATAATATAAGCTATGAGTAAAACTTTAACATTACAATAAGCATATTCTAAGTCGAAAAGGGGCCATAATTCAGTCAAAATGCTTAATAGAGTTGCCTCCACCTTTTTACAGACTGGGGTCATTATGGTAAACAAGTATGCAAAATATGAAAGCAATATCTCAATGGACTTTGAAAATATTTGGGGTGGTACGCAAACTTTAACATTTATTCTAAGTCGAAAAGGGGCCATAATTCAGCCAAAATGCTTGATAGAGTTGCCTCCTCCTTTTTACAAACTGGGGTCATGATGGTAAACAAGTATGCAAAATATCAAAGCAATATCTCAATGGACTTTGAAAATATTTGGGGTGGTACGCAAACTTTAACATTTGTGTGATGCTCACGCTAACGCCAACGCCGGGGTGAGAAGGATAGCTCCCCTATTCTTCAAATAGTCGAGCTAATAAAAAACAAATCCTCAAAACATTCTTAAAAGAAATTAAACGGGAAATGCTGGACAAAAAGGAAACTCTGATAATATTTTTCACATTTATAAGAAAGTGCTAAAGCTGTTCATGCTTATGTTAGTTGATATTTGGCATTGGTGATGTCACAAAAAAGGTGACAAAAGATTTTCCTAAACTGTTTACTCCAAACAGTCAATTCATAACCTCTCGATCATAACTAATTTCATACACATCTAAAAATAAGTCTGAACAAACTCAAGATATTTCCCCTGTTACGCCCTACACAAAATTGAAAAAAAATTAATATATCCAGACAATTTAATTTTCAATTAAATATTCAATTAAATATTCTCATTCACTTGATGTTGATTCGAGTATTCTATTTTACATACTATTTAATAAAAAAGGCCTCCTTTTCATAAGGGATTTTTGTGACACTGGATATAAAATCTAAGCTCACTCAAGAATGTTGAAGTTGCATGTTTTATAAATCTAAAACAAAACAAGATGTAGTACAACACAGAACTTTCTAAATTACTATAAATCATCTTTAGTCTGGATGAGAAAGTTCTGCACTATAGCAAATACAAGAACCTACTGTTTGGGAATGGTTTGATATAAAAACACAGAAACATTTTCCTAGTTCTTCTGGTTGCGTATCTCTCACTGAACTGCATAGATGCCATACATTTTCCTCACTGAAATAAAAAGGAAAGTCGGGAGATTAATATATCAAAGCATTTGGAACAAGGATACAGGGGATATAAAGTTACATGAACATAACTTACACGCAAATACCTCACCACTTTGGTGATGCACTCCTAACTTCACTTTAAAATAAAACTGTCTAAAATGAATATATCATGGCTTAAATTGTTCAGAAAACATTTGGCAATAGAACGAAAATGTAACTTACATTAGTAAGGGTGCTTGTTTTGTTTTAAAAACAATATTAGGAAGAGAATAAAGGACTCTTTTTTTGGTGGGTTTAACCGCACATCGACATAATCATAGGTCATATGGCAGCTTTCCAACTTTTTATGGTGAAGGCAGAGCCAAGGTGACCCTCCGGGCATTATTTCATTGAGTATGGGTACCTCAGTAGAACCACCAACCTTTAGTAAGCCAGCTGGATGGCTTCCTCACATGATGTATTATATGCTCTAAGTGAGGTTGCCCTCCCCTCCCCTCCACTATCAGTGAGGGGCAAGTGATTTGAAGCTGGTGGCCTTACAGAAGCTCCCTGTTCACATGTTTTTTGCAATCGTTTTTTACCCTCAAATAAACAGACTGAAAGGAGCTTTTCTCTGAAAAAAGAAAATACCTGCACGACAGTTTTCTTGAAATATACTGCCGGTCAATGTGCTGGTCAAAGAAATATATAAAGGTAAAGTATGATTCGTAATGTTTATTGTTTAAGAGCAATTAGTGGGTGTGCAAAATCGAAACCGGTTTCACCTAGAAATCGAATTGGATCCGATTAACCGATTAATTGTCCAAGTCCTTCTCTAGACTTGTCTTTTAGGGGTTGTCTAGGGGTACAGACCTACTTTTTCCAGATATTGTTCGTTGTTTACATCTTTAATTTAGTAGAAATAAAAATATGAAATATGATTTAATACATAATTAACTAAAACTTGAATCAAAATGGTTAACAGATACCAGCGTTCACCCTAATATTAACATTTTCTTCCGAAACGTAAAAAAACTAGGAACTCCAAATGAAAATACTGTTCCATGCCAATTAATTTATTATATATTAACTGTTGATAAAGATTAACATGAGTATCAAAGTCTTGAATGAATGATATGTGGAATTTATCAGAAAATATTAAATCGATTAAAACAAACTTTGCAATAAAAGGCATATACACCCATTTATGTTGTTATATGACAATATTAAATAATTGGCACGGAACAGTTTGTTTTATAATCAATTAACCGACACAAACAGAAAGAACTGTAAACATGTGAAATATTCCCCTGAATTTCATAATGCTCAACAAATGTGCAGAAAACATAAATGCTCTAATTTTTGTTAAAACTGGTTTGTCACAACATAATTCAAGCTCATTTTGTCTAATCTATATTGTGCAAGTTCAATTCCTTGTTAGCGTTCCTCAGTTATTGACATTTCAAAAGAAAATGTTAACAGTCAGGTGATTGCTGGTATCTAGGTTCAAGGTTCTGTTGAATATTCTCTAAATCTTATTTGCTACAAAATTAAAGATGTAAATAACAGTCATAACATCTGTAAAAACGAGGTCCATACCCCTAGACAACCCATAACAGGAAAGTATAGGGGTGCAGATCTTTACATGTATCTAGAATCAGATTCTAAAGGTACAAATCCATACCCCTAGACACTTCCTTTCCAATTTGAGAGGTTATGTTATTGCATTCAGCCTGATTCAGGATGTATATGTTTACAGCATTTGGCTTACAGGGATGACAACTTTAAATTATCAGAGGCATAAAATAAGCCATCCTGATAAGGCTACTCAGTAGGTAGTCCAACAAATTTGACACGATACTATGAAATATTGAGTTATGGGCAATATCTCCACTCGCATCAAACACTCCTAAGACCAAAATAGTGGAGGAAATTTTCCGATGAAATTGTCATCGCTGCCGATTCGGGTTTAAATGCTGATTTTGCAAATATGAGATAAATTCAAATAAAACTTACATGTGTCAAAAGGGGATTTAATTTTCATTGAATTATGTAAAAGTTATCAGATAATTTCCAAAATTATGAATTTTCTGGTGATTTAAAGCTGGGCAAAGGTCTAGGTAGCCGGTTCTATACGCTATATATATACATATCGTATATGAACATGTAAGGCTAAAGGTCTAGGTAGCCGGCTCTATAATTACATTTCGTACATGAACATGTATGTCAAGGTAGCCGGCTTTTATAAAGATCATTATGTTATTTAAATAAATTACATTTCTCGAGATTTATTATTTGTTTTTATTATATATAGTGTGATAGTGATAATTGTAAGCCACTCACTCATTCACTCACTTTCAACAAATCATCATTTTCGCACCTTTATGTGCATCTTTATTTATTTAATTACTACATAATCTCTCCGCCAATTTGTTTATTAGTCAATAATCTTGATTGGTTCTAACTGTTTGTTTGAACAAAACAATGAACTCTTTATTCTAAGGCAGCGTATACTGACTACTGTGAAAGATTATAACATGAAAAGACCTATTTATAAAGGATCGCCGACAATTGACATCATCTATCAAAAATGTTTTTCAATATATAACAAACTACAAAAAACCATTAAAAACTTTATTTAAGGAAGTTATAGCAGAGCTACCGGCGCCGCTAGCGTCACATTATGGTTAGACATATGAAAAAGAAAATGAATAGAGAGATCTAACTGTGTATACTATCGAGTTTAAAATTCGTGGTACTTTTTGGAATCGGTGTTGTTCGGATTTTTTCAAGTACACTATGCACATAGTAATTAATCAGTAAAGACGTCAGTAGACACTTACTGTTTACGGTTGACAAAAGCGTCTCGCTTACTGTTTTGAATATTGAATAAAAATGCAAATGAGCGTTTGATAATAAGAAATAAGTGCTAAATACATTTTCTACTATGTAAAAAGAAATAAAATACAATATTTTTAATTTTGAAACGACTTTCATCACGCTGCCATTACTGAACTTTATTATATATACTTATGTTTGTCCCTCTGACGTCATAACTCCACAATGGTGCAGTGGTTAACGAGTTCGCGTTGTAATCCAGAGGTTGTGAGTTCGAACCTTACCTGGACCAGTTTTTTTTTAATTTTAATTTTTTTATCTCATTTTTTTTTGTATTATTTTGAGTTTTGAAAATATAGTATAACTAAAGTCATTCATGTGAAATTTAACATGTGTTTAGTTTTGATGTCAGGTTCCACTGTAGTGCCTGTGTAGTAGTCAGTAGACATAACTTTAAAAAGTTTTAATAAGAATAACAGAAATTATTCAAATACGTATTTTTTTCTTTATCTTGGTGCAAATGTTAATCTATACCGAACTTTCTTTTGAATATATACAGAATATTTGTGGAGTTTTCACATGTCGAGAATTAATCTTGATGCAGTCTAAAACATGCATTCAGAAATCATGAATTACCATTAATACTTATAATTTTAATAGATCTAATAGAACATAAACTTCCTAAACGAATCCATAATTCCAGATAATTCCAGCACCACTCCTTTAATTTTTAACGGGCACTGTGATTTTTCATGGGAGCTCTGCCTTTTAGTAGCACCTAATTTCATATTCTCATTTTAAACACGCCGATGACGATAACGACACTCGATCGGTCTCTGATCATTTGATTATAACGTAACAAAATATCGGCCAATAAGATATGAGTGCGTAAATACGGCAAAATAAGCAGGTAAATCATGAAAAGTAAATAATGAATCACAAGAAATGTAATTTATTTAACTAATATAATGATCCTTTATAATATTGATACACTGTATCAAGGCCGGCTCAGTGACCTCGCCTTAATGTTCATATATGATATGTATCATTATGTATATATAGCCGGCTACCTAGACCTTTAGTAGAGGTAGCCTGACCGGCTACCTAGCCACTGCCTTATTACGAATATCTTACTAAGAATGAATTGAGATTCTACTCACCAATAGCAACTTGTGTAAACACAATCATTTCGTGAAGGAAATAAACGAGCTTCTATAAAATCATTGCTGCCTGCAGCAGGTTTCATATTGTCAGATTTTCTTGCCATAGTTTAATTTTGTATCATCTTCGTTGCAAACGAAATGACATTGCTTAGATTAACGAAGTTAACAAGATTTTCCCAGGAACAAAAATAATTCCATGGGCGCAGACATATTGATATGCTTGATTTATGATTTGGCAAAAAGTACATGTATATTTGAAATTTTAACGTTCTGTTGATCGATAGTTTGCATTTATCAAATGTGACAGATAAATATGTGTTTCGCATATTTTTTTTTATTTCCAATCTTAATACATCATCAGTGTTCAGACAAAAAAATCATAGATAAATTAGATTTCAATCAATCACATCTCTAGATCATGTGACTGTTTAAAATGGCGAAGCTCGGCAACATTATTGCCGGTAAAACTGTATTCTTTTGTTGTGACATGCAGGAGAAATTCAGACCAGCGATACAATATTTTTCAGATATTGTTACTTGTGCAAGCCGACTGGTATGTAAAAGAAGGAGTCACTGTCATTTCTGATTTTCCAAAAGATCTGTGCTTAGATGCGGGAGGGTGTTTTCACCCCAAGACACCCAAAAACACCTATTGTTTAGTATTAAGGTATTTCTGCAAATTGAAATTAGAAATCCATGTGAAAAATCAGACCCCTCGAAACAGCTTTCGAAATGCAAGGACACAAAAAATATATGATAAAAATTGAAAAGATATATCTTTAGGTAAACTTGTGAGCATGAAAGCTACGCTGAACCCTCCCTTACGAAATGGTCAAAAAGCTGCGAACATGCCGCGAACATGCTGCGAACATACCTATTCGCAGGAAGTATTCGGGGGGATATTCGCTGCTACCGCGATCATGCCGCGATTGGTTGGATACTGTATAGTTCGCGGGATATTCGCTGGAAGACCGCAGTGATCGCGGCATGTTCGCGAGAAGAACTCAGAAGATTATAATCTTTTGGTAAACTGTTACTGAAGAACTTTTATAAGAGCAGGTAATTGTAGATCAATTAATTTGTAACATTATCTGTAAGGTCACAGTATGAGTCTGATAATTTAATTACAACCAGATATTCTGGACATGTTTTAGAAGGAAATCTGTGTGCATTACAGACAGTTTTCATAAGTGATTCTTAGAGGCTGATAGGAATATATACTTTTTTGTGGTAAGTCAGAAAATTTATGTTTAATATCTATACTCATATATCTCAGTAAACATAAGGAATTTTGAAAATGAAATAGTTATGCTTAACCTTTTGCAGAGCTGTATCAGATTATCTAAAAAGAAATATAAAACTAGCTTTCTAAGCTTCATAAGTCTGATAATTAATATGTAAAACTATGACAGATTTGTAGTGATACATATAACTTAAAAGCAGTGTGAAGAAAAACATTGGGATGAAATGAATACATGCACTCTGACACTGTTATTGAACTGACAAGTAACAGTTAAAATTCAAACATATTTTATCATTAAAACTTTGTTTAAAATGCTCCAAATATGATATGAAAAAGTTCAGACATTGACAGTTTGAATTTGTTACAACCTCAGTGTTCAAGTTTATTCAATAAATCTATATCCCTGATTCCTATTAATTTATTTGTTTTTGCACTTTTTCTGTACATGCAATTTCTGTAGAGATGGTTTTCAGCTAGTTCGCGGGATGTTCGCAGCAACTAGTTCGCGGGATGTTCACAGCAACTAGTTCGCGGGATGATCGCAGTAATTTGTTCGCGGGAAGTTCACAGCTACTTGTTCACGGGAAGTTTGCGGCAACTTGTTCGCGGCAAAACTAATTTGCATGTGAAAAGTGAACACCAAACGAACATCCCGTGAACAATTATACCAATTGTATCAAAAGTGTTTGTGGCATGTTCGCCGGATATTCGCGGCATGATTGCAGCAAGTGTTCACGGCAAACTATAATATTTCCGTAAGGGATATCTCCACAGTGCTTTGGAAGAAAATTAGTGAACATTTTTGGTGCAAAATTTCGGTATCGTATGCAACCTAAATTGCTATAAAACATTTATTTTCAAAGAAATGCCAAAATAGTGCACACGAGCGTTACTTTTTCAAGAAAATGCCGTTAAATATTCTAATGCGCAAAACACGTGCACAGTTTTTCTAAAATATTTCGCCGCCATGTTTATTTCAAGGAATAAAATATATGATTGTTCTTTTACCTGAGATTTCCTTACTGAAATATGTATGTCTCCTAGCTTATTCATGGTTAGAGATATCCATTTAGTATAGTTTTTCAATGTCCGATCTCCTTAATCTGTTGTCGATCCTTCACATTAAAAGAATAAACGCAATGTGTAATGATAGTTTTTCGCTTTACACACCTCCCTTGGACAAGAAAGCCGTTTCACTTAAAATTTGTAAGCATCCGCTGACAAAATATTACTGAAAGATCGAAACTTTTTCTAAAATAAAGTTGAATTTCAATTATTTTCAAAAACTAGAAATATTATAAATTGTGTTGAATTTATCAATAAAACAAAAATCCCCAAAATAAACAATTTTAGATCTTTTCCGGGAATTATACGTTTCAGCCGAACAACGCATTTCAAGATGACACAAAACTGATTTCTCTTTGTAAACAATGTCAAAGTTCACCTGAGGAACATTGCTGAAAAAGTGAAAGTGCTTACTTGTTTCAGTTTTACGTCCTGTAGAAAACAATCAACTTTCAACTTTAAATGCATAGATGTTCTATAATTATTCCAATATAAAAAACCGTCCGATCTTTTCCGTAAGAAAGAAAACGAAGCAAATTTAACTATTTGTTTACACTTCAACCATGTGAAATTAAAGGCATGTATTATCACGAGACTTCCGTGCATTTTGAACCTCGTGGTGAATAAACTGAATTTACTTTAAAATATAATGTCTCAGTTGAGTCAGTTATTTGTTCATTTCAGAGAACATACATTAAAGGTGTTTTTAAGATTATGCATGTGTACGAATATTTACTAGTCTACTTTATATTAACGACGATAGAAAACAAGTGTGCACTCGGCAAATAGCAAGTCTATCATTTTCAGGTGTATACTGAACACTGATCCCAATGTTCGTAATTTTCAGATAAAGAACTCGTTTTCCTTGGTTTCGTAGACAGTCTTAGTACTGGACCGCTGTTTCTGCTGTCAACACAGTAATGTAAAGTCAGTGTCCATTTCTATGCCGGAATTTCAATGCACATTTATTATCAGTTTAAATCTATGAAAATGTGAAAAAAATATCTTTGTTTAACGAAGAACCAATATGCAGAAAAGTTACTTTTGAGATATTGCTGATTTTAATCATCAGGTTTTCGCGTGAGAAGTTCAACTGATTGCATTTTGTAAAATGTTTTGTAGTTATCTACAACTGTATACAAATTGTATTACCTCTTAACATATTTGGCTGTACATTTTTTCTGCGATTTATTCTCACTGTGTTTTCAAAAACATGCTGCATTATTCTCATATTGTTTAAAAAGTCGATATATCAAAATTGGTTAGTTTATGACGCATGAAACATCTAATAAGGAATCACTATACACATCGAACTTGTCCCGGATCAGTATGCGGAAATACTGTGGCCTAATGTTTCAAGATTGTCTAAAAATATTTGCATATATCGTGATAAAGCAAATATTTCGATTGTTTTATAATGTATAAATGTAGGGATAACGCATGTTTTTTCGTGTTATAACGTCTACAGAATCCCGAGGGATTCTGAAGATGTTATAAAACGAAAATAAAAAAAAAATGAATACATTATCCCTCAACATCATTAAATTTCCATGAAAAGCGCGGGAGTATCAGAGTTGTTTTTTCACGTTGACGTCATTTCCATTTGAATGATCCGTTTTGGGGCAGTAATACGTTTACGCTCTGCCACGGAAGGCACATATATAAAATGGTGTTATAACAGCACGTGAGCACGAGAATCTCTCTGTTAACACACGTTTTCTCTCCTTTTAAAACACCCCAAAAACGTGACAAGAACAACAGTTTTATGCTAGAATATACAATCATGTATGAGTGAGAAAGTTACGTTAAGTAATTTCGGTAGTTACCGCAGGAAGTGCCGAAAATTCCATTTCCACCAAATTTTCTGCGAGATAAGCAACGCGTAAGTACATAAAGTCCACTATAATAAATTAAACCTTTCTTATACTTGCCCAATCCTTGTAAAGAATTTTGGATCGTTGCCAAATCTTGTTCACATTAAGTCTGAGACTTGTCTTACAATTTTAGGCAGTTTGGTACACCATAAGTACAAAAATCATTGTCCGCACATTGCACTACTTTTATGTATGCTGAAAATAGCAATATGACAGATTTATTTTCATTTTAATACATGAGGTGGTCAAGTTTGAAAACAGATTTTGTAATAAATTTAGTTCTATTCAGTAAGACAATTCTCCTATGCACTAATTAAACTTTGAGCTAACTTTTGCCATTCATGAATTTTTAATAAAGTATTTTGAAAGGATTTATAAATCTAACCAAAAATTTGGAAAAATACAGGTAAAATATCTTCTTTGTTTATTTCCAAATTTTAGTTTTACTTTTTATACAGCTGCTTTTAGTTCAGGTCTTGCAAACTGAGCTGTTTTTGTATTCTAGAACAGCTGCATTTGAAAGATTTTGTTCTCTATTTTCACACTTCAAATGAAGGTCACTCTAAATTCAAGATGGCGGAAGTACCTTAATTAAGATGTCAAAATAATAACATATTTTGAAGCAAAGAGCTATAAAAATAAATAGATCAGCAACTTGAAAGGCATATAGAGCAAATCTCGCCAACATAACGTCACAACTGAATGAGATCTTGTTGTAATAGGCGTCTGTTGATTTGATCACGATTGATCAAGTCGACAAACACTTTGAAATAAGATAACTTTCTATCAGATCATTTGTTTAAAATGATAATGGTGCTTTTTTTAATTGTTATTAATTTTCTACACGGGGAAGGAATGAATGATTGGAAGTCTGAGAAATCAATTAACAGTTGTTGTTGTTAATTGAAAAATGAACTTGATTCGGTTTATTACACGCCGACCGTACTGCCACAGTAAACGTCTGTTGATTTGATCAAGTCGGCAAACGCTTTGAAATAAGATAACGCGCTAACACGAGATTATCTCCAGTTGCCATTCTGGGACCTGTTTTTTATATGTAGAAAAGTATCAACTTCAAATACATAAACGGCATTATCGTTAATTTAACAGATTTAAATGCACGGCAACTGAAAATTGCTTAAGGTATTAGGCCCCTAATAGCAATGTTTAAAAAATGGCATTTGCTTGGTATATTCTTACAGTTGGCCGTGCTTCGCACTTTGTTGCAAATTTTTAAAAACTTTTACCGAGCCGTTTTTTATAAATTTTATGTAATTTATGGTATTTCCTCAAGCTCAAGTAAAGACATATTTCAAGGTGGCGACCTGTATCCAAAATGTTTGCAGAGATTTCATTATACAATTATTTTTCATGAAAGAATCATCAAACTATTGGTAAACAATTATAAAACTAAAAAATATAAGTGTCAGTATAATTTTTTCCAGGGTGCCTCAAGTAAACGGATTTAATGAGACAGAATTCTGTCTCCAACATTGAAAAATTAAGGTCGAATCTTGCAGGTCTGTTTTCAATTTTGCTCACTTCATTAAAAAATAACTGCGGGGCAGAAGTAAAACTTACCTAAATTTCTTCCACAATATGTAATCTAAAGAATGAAGGCAAAATAGAGAACTTTTACCGCACGTAACTCAGTATTTTTAAAGATGTCTAACTCTACCCCTTCCATTTCAGAGGTAAATCCACTTTGAACAGCAAGAAATTACTTATCAAATGAATATTTTCCATTTTTGTACAATAAACCAATGACAAGTCTTGAAAGAAGTAAAAACTTACTAGAAAAAAAGAAAAATAAGGAAAAAAAAAATTTGGTCCCAGTGGGGCTCGAACCTACGCACCCCTGAAAATCGCAGTCAATGTAGGTTTATGGCAGAAATTGAATACTCTTCAAAGAGGAGATACTCTATTATGGGCCTAATACCTTAAATTATAAAACGTTCACCAAAAACACACTGTGTGCAGTAAGATGTGTGAAAGTCCACTTTAATTTTAAATACAGTACCTGAATAAATGTTGTCATTAACTGTGTAATATTTGTTAATGAAAAATCTAGATTTAATCCTTAGCCTGCTGGGGGCAGGTGATTTTGCCTTTGCGACCAGTGCAGACCAAGATCAGCCTGCACGTCCGTGCAGTCTGATGCAGACCAAGATCAGCCTGCACGTCCGTGCAGTCTGATCATGGTCTGCACTGTTCGCTATTCAGTCAGTATCTTTTAGGAAGGCATCCCTTTAAACAGTTAATGGTACTGTCCAAATTGAGAGATGGAAAAGTCCATTATAGAAATGTAGCAGGGTAAGGGTTAATATGAGGTAGGAAGACAATGATTTAAAGACCTTGATCTGTAATACATTGAAAAATACAAGAAATTTCCTAGTTATTTCAAGGGAATTCATGTATCTTTTATAACTCGGTATCATTCAAACATATGAATTTATGTTTCATTAAGAAAAAAAAATAGAAAAAAGATAGCTGAACATATTGTCAATATAAAAGTAGAAATCACAGCATTACATATGCTCATTGAAATGAATCTCATCCGACAAATTAAAAGCTTAACTGAAAGATTTTTTGAGTTTAACATCATTTTTTAATTGGAGAAGATAACTGCACAAGTTTTTTGAAACTTAGAAATATTTATTTAGAAATTAAAAATAAAAGCTAATAGTATACCGGTACCCAGTCATGAGCATTTAATATTTTCTGATTTGTTGTTAAGGAGATGCCATGTCTGGGACTAAATTTTCTCCAGGTTATTTCAAAAGTCATGAAATGTAATTATCGTGAAATAAAATCTTACATATGTATATGCATACATGTATCTCTGCTAAAAACTGTTTGTTTCAGTCAGATTTTGAAAAGTTTCAGGATAAAGGCAAACTGCCTCAAAAAGTAATAACAAAAGCACAAAATTAGTGTATCTATGAACATGTCTTAGGTTTTCGTTGCTTGTGTGTCAATATCTTGTAATTACTAGCAGGAAACATTCTTTGAACAAACGGTGAAGACTGCAGGGCTGAATGTGCTGTAATATTGAACATATTTAGCAGTCAAAATTGGTGCGCCAAAACATATACCCTGCCGTTTCTGATGTCTGAATGATATAATTAACCTTTTTACTTTCTTTTTTCAGCTGGAGGCATCAAAGATTCTAGAAATTCCAGTTATTGTAACAGAACAGGTGGGCTATTTTTTTTCTGAAACAGTAACATATAATTTTTTCATGTCATGATGGTAATAAAACTTAGTAAGTAAATAAATCTTATAACAGTCTAGCATTGGTTGTTATTCAACTTTCTTACTTATACTTAGCTTGCATATTTAAAATTCCGTTATTCAAGCTCCTCTGTGTGAAAACTAACATTATGACTCTTGGACCAGCGAGGATCAAGATCAGTTCACATCCCTATTGTAATCTTTTTTCCACTTCCATGCTGTTCATTTATCAATTTCAGCATTTTGTTAGCAACTGATATAAGCAAAGAGTATGGATCCAGATCAGACTGCACTGAGGTCACAAGGCCTTTTTGCTGGTTTTTGCACACTGGGGCTCATTTAGTAATGTTTAAGTATTAACCTGTAGGAAGTCAAGAAGTTTAAGAATAATTATTTGAGCCGCACCATCAGAAAACCAACCAGCATTTGCGACCAGCATGGATCCAGACCAGCCTTCACATCCATGCAGTCTGGTCAGGATCCATACTGTTTGCTAACGGTTTCTCTAAATGCAATCGGCTTTGAAAGCAAACAGCATGGATCCTGACCAGACTGAGTGGATGCGCGGGGTGGTCTGGATCAATGCTGGCCGCAATGGTTTTCTCATGGTGTGGCTCATTTATAAAGATATCTTTCATTGATATTTGTACATATCACAGGGGTTTGAAACTGAATCAATAAAAATATATGTAGGCAAAATCTTTTTAAAAGATAATGGTGTATTAAATGGGTGGGATATGATAATGAATATATTTAAATTGAGCTGCAAGCGTCTGTTTACATAGATTAATTTTGACATTATGTACTAATTCTTTATTCCAGTATTCAAAAGGTCTAGGCAAGACTGTTTCAGAGCTTGACATATCACATGCAGCAGGAGTATTTGACAAGACAAAGTTTAGTATGGTTCTACCAGAGGTGGAGGAGAAGATGAAGCACCTGTGTGAGGGAGATGTGACACATGTTGTTCTGTTTGGGATTGAGGTCAGTATAGTGAAGTTATGGTTGTATGGGTTCATGTTAGAATACATTTTATCTACTGCAAAAAAGTCATTACAAGCGTTTCTGTGTTACTTACCTGAGAAAATTCATATTCAGTGCCTGAAGATGTAAGCCTGCCAACTTAGGGCAATAGGGAGAGTGCAGATATACAGACCGCGGGGTTTGAGTTTGATCTTTGGGCGAGGCGTATGTCTCTTTGATCAATTGATGAAAGATATTGTATCTGAAATCAGGCGTCCTCCACCTCACATTCATGTTGAGAAGTTGGCAATTACTTGCGAAGAACAAGTTTGTACTGGTACAGAATCCAGGAACACTGTTTAAGTTGACTGCCTGTCATTACATAAATGAAATACTGTCAAAGTAGAAATTTTAGCGAGGGTTTAATTTTCACTGTATTTGCGAGGCCCTACATCTTGCAAAAATTTATCCTCACATTAATATTCACGATTAGCATAATTCATATCTGAGTATGATACCATTTTTGCAATTTTGTGATATTAAACTCGTGAACATATTAAAAATTCCAAATTCACGAAATTTTGATCCAGCGAAAATATGTGCTTTTACAGTACTGTTGAAAAACAGCGTTTAACCCCCAAAAAAAAAACATGATCTGAAGATGTGGTTTGATTATGTCCCATTGCCATTCTCTGTTCCCTACACTCTACAGCATTTCCCATGCTATTCTAAATGAAGGGTTTTCAGATTTATGATTGTCTAGGACTGAATGTATTTGTACCAATATTCATTTTTAAAAAGAATTCATGATATTTTCTAGTTCATTGCCTTAGTGCATATAAATTATTAAAATTGAATTGCCTTTAGAAATTACCAGTATCCTGTATTTACAGAGTGCTTTGATACATCTGTAAACTTTACAAAATAAAATATTGTGCATAAAATGATGACTTGTCTTGTGTGGTTCTTGGAACAACTTAACATACCTCATGTTTTTATTTCAGTGTAAATAAAACGTGACACAAAAATGTTTACTTTTGTTTGTTGCTATATAACATGTACTATGTTGGTGCTCTGTAAAATCCATAAGAAGAAATTTATTGATCAAAGGGTCATTATGCATTTTTTTATAATATGGCTGCCACATTTTTCATGAACATAAAATGTATTTATTTCCTGTTAAACATTTTTTTTCAATAATTGGTTCGTCATATATTCATCATAGATTTGAACATGTTACTTACGTAGTTGGTTTTGATTACCTCCCTTTTATTATGTAACTGTATCAGTTCATGGCAGTATTGAATGTAGTGCTTTTGTAACAATGTATCTTTGCATATTCCCTTTTTATACACCCGTCTCTGAAAGAGTGGGGCATACTATGTGAACACCCATGGCGGGTGGGGGCGGTGTCCAAAGCATGTCTACTCTCTGAGTCCAACAGTTTTCATTCAATCTTCACCAAACTTGCTGACAATGTTTGTGGGCATAGTATCTCGACCAACTTTGATAACAACCCAAATCGCCCCAGACACTTGGAATTACTTGATTAACTGCAAATTTTGCCTTGTCCGCTCTCTAAGTCATACAGTTTTCATCCGATCTTCACCAAACTTGCTGACAATGTTTGTGGGCATAATATCTCAGTCTTATTAGATAACCACCCAAATCGTCCTAGGCACTTTTGCATTATGGCCCTTGAATTAGGCCAAGTTTGATGACGGGCTCATTTTGTGACAGTCTGGCACTCTTGTTGGCAACTGTTTTATCATTTTTTAACATAAAATTAAAAGCCTTAAGGAGCATTTAAAGAGCATTGAAATGTGTGTTGAAAGAGTCAAATATTCAACTTTAGTTTGGCAGTATAAAGCACTTTCTGAGCTAAAATTCATCCTTGCTTTCCAATGTTTTGGTGTTTCATTCTTCCATATAAGACATAAACACAAAGTAAGAAGACAAAACTAGAAATCAGTTGCCTAAAATATTGTTGTGCAAAATATTTTATGTCAGTATCTAAACTAGGCTTAATTTTTCTTGCAGGCTCATGTTTGTGTTCAGCAGACAGTGATAGACTTGCTAGAGAAACGTATAGTGGTCCATGTGATAGCTGATGCTTGCTCATCTAGAAGTCAGATGGACAGACAGTTTGCATATGAGGTACAAAACAAGTTTAAAAGTTATTTTTATACCTTTAAAATTACGCAAAAAATGACATCGGAGGTTAGGGAACGGTTTAAAGATAAGAAGAAGAAATCTAACTCATTGTCAACTGATTTGCAAAGAATAAGAAAATTCTGTTAAGATTTAAGACCCAAGTTTTTTGCCTGCAAATTTAGAAGTATTATCCATTAAACATTATTTTCAAAGAAAAAGGGTAGTTTTTATGCTGAAGATGGAAAAAGTAGCTACTGGTGTTAAAGGGAGACAATATTATTGAAGTTGTGCAAATTATTGTTGTTAAAAAAGAAAATATTACTTAGTTGGCAAGAAATTCTGCCTTGATAATTCAGTAGAAAATGTTTAGATCTTTTAACACAGGATTACAGTGTGTTTAACCCAGCAAAGGAACATCATCATCATGTTCTTCATATTTTTGCAAAACAATGCTGACAAAAGTTCATCATTCCGACCCACCCACTTAGTTCAATAGGCAGAGCACAGATCTGTGGTTCATGGGGTTGTCCTCCACTCATGATTCTAGTGTTGGCAGTTACTTGCAGAGAATAGGCAAATACTGGTTCAGAACCTAAATACACTAGTTAATTTAACTGCCTGCCATTATATAACTGAAATACTATTGAAAAACAGTGCTGAACCCAAAACAAACAAAGAAACAAACTTCTTCATTCATTCACAAGAACTGCTTTATTGGGAAAATGTCAGCTTCTTGAAAACTGCTAAATGCAGGAAAAATTAAGCAGAAACAGTCTATTTTACCAAGCACAATCAAATTGAGCCAGCAACATTTTCATTTTTGTTATGTTAGACGACCTGTAGAGTTTTCACTTTTTCGATTTTTTTACTTATGCATGTATTGCTGAATTTATTATTCAGAGGGAGTTATTTTATGAACCTTACAGTTTTAAATGGTTTAACCAATTGATTTTGAAGAAGCCTTGTTAATTACTCCGCAGAGCTTTTACTCCCATTATAATTTACTCCCTTTCATACATACATGTATTTGGTATGGTCTTTTTATTACAAAATTTAAAGAAAAAAGAAGTTTTCCATAAATTTGTCTGTGAACTTTATTTAAAAATATCATTTAAATGCATTATTTGCTGTTGTTTCAGAGATTTCGTGCTATGGGAGCTACTGTGACAACTAGTGAGGCCATACTTTTACAGCTTGTTGGGGATAAAAATCATCCCAAATTCAAGGAAATACAAGGACTTATAAAAACCAGTGCACCCACATCAGGGCTTGTCAAACTTTAATATACAGTATCAGTTTCAAAGGTGATTTTGAAATAGGCTTAATAGCAGACTGCTTGGCTTAAATTAACTGAGCTGTTATGGTCTGCATGTGAATATGGAACAAAGCCAACTACATTATGTATACAGAAGGTTGTGTAAAGTTTGACCAATGTGGACAAAATGCCATCTTTTTTTTTTCAAACATGATATCCATATTTTCATACATTTAGTGAAAGAAATGACAGTTATCACCATGAGAAAAAGAGTTAGTTTTACCTTGACTGTTCAAAGAATAGGTAGAGCTATTGCACTCGAACAGTTGTCGCCATCTGATTCCAGATTTAGTTAAGTTTTGTATTTAAGCTGGCACCTCTGTGTGAGGGAATGGATTGAAAAGACACAGGTTTCGTAAGCCAACTTTGCATTTTAACAAACTTATGCCCTTTTGACATTGTAAGCTGGTATGTCAGTAACTACTCGTGGGAATGGATTGAAACATAAAATACTAAGTCTTGTACCCTTTAATAATTTGATGTGTAATTTAGAATATGCTATCTCAGTTGTCATCATAAGAGGGGAAGTTCTACAGTCAAAACTGTTGCCCTTTTTGCCCTTGGTTATGATTTTACTATTTTGTTAATAACATGGATTTTTAATACAAAATTGTTGCTGTCTTGCAACAGCTTTTCATGTTGATTTTTAGCTCACATGTCACAAAGTGACAGTGTGAGCTTTTGTGATCGTGCAGCGTCCGTCGTCCGTGCGTCCGTCCGTCCGTGCGTCCGTGCGTAAACTTTTGCTTGTGACCACTCTAGAGGTCACATTTTTCATGGGATCTTTATGAAAGTTGGTCAGAATGTTCATCTTGATGACATCTAGGTCAAGTTCGAAACTGGGTCAACTGCGGTCAAAAACTAGGTCAGTAGGTCTAAAAATAGAAAAACCTTGTGACCTCTCTAGAGGCCATATTTTTCAAAAGATCTTCATGAAAATTGGTGAGAATGTTCACCTTGATAATATCTAAGTCAAGTTCGAAACTGGGTCACGTGCCATCAAAAACTAGGTCAGTAGGTCAAATAATAGAAAAACCTTGTGACCTCTCTAGAGGCCATATTTTTCATTGGATCTGTATGAAAGTTGGTCTGAGTGTTCATCTGGATGATATCTAGGTCAAGTTTGAAACTGGGTCAGCTGCGTTTAAAAACTAGGTCATTAGGTCTAAAAATAGAAAAACCTTGTGACCTCTCTAGAGGCCATACTTTTGAATGGATCTTCATGAAAATTAGTCAGAATGTTCACCTTGATGATGTCTAGGTCAGGTTCGAAACTGGGTCACGTGCCATCAGAAACTAGGTCAGTAGGTCAAATAATAAAAAAAACCTTGTGACCTCTCTAGAGGCTATATTTTTCATGGGATCTGTATGAAGGTTAGTCTGAATGTTCATCTTGATGATATCTAGGTCAAGTTCGAAACTGGTTCAGCTGTGGTTAAAAACTAGGTCAGTAGATCTAAAAATAGAAAAACCTTGTGACCTCTCTAGATGCCATATTTTTCACAAGATCTTCATGAAAATTGGTCTGAATGTTCACCTTGATGATATCTAGGTCAAGTTCGAAACTGGGTCACGTGCCATCAGAAACTAGGTCAGTAGGTCAAATAATAGAAAAACCTTGTGACCTCTCTAGAGGCCATATTTTTCATGGGATCTGTATGAAAATTGGTCTGAATGTTCATCTTGATGATATCTAGGTCAAGTTCGAAACTTGGTTAGCTGCGGTCAAAAACTAGGTCATTAGGTCTAAAAATAGAAAAACCTTGTGACCTCTCTGGAGGCTATACTTTTGAATGGATCTTTATGAAAATTGGTCAGAATGTTCATCTTGATGATATCTAGGTCAAGTTCGAAACTGGGTCATGTGCCATCAATAACTAGGTCAGTAGGTCAAATAATGAAAAAACCTTGTGACCTCTCTAGAGGCCATATTTTTCATGGGATCTGTATGAAAGTTGGTCAGAATGTTCATCTTGATGATATCTAGGTCAGGTTCAAAACTGGGTCACATGAGGTCAAAAACTGGGTCACTATGTAAAATAATAGAAAAAAATGATGTCATACTCAGTTCAAAACTGGGTCATGTTGGGACAGGTGAGCGATTCAGGACCATCATGGTCCTCTTGTTCTCATTTTAAATTCTTGTTTAACAGAATCAAAGGGGGACTTTCTCCACCTTGGTCAAATGATGCACGAGCGATTTTATCAAAAGAAAATGCAGTGCATTGACCTTTGGGCAGATATATGCCAGTTAATATATATTTTGATACACATTATCTCAGATTGTAATCTATTATCTGACTTGTATCATATTTATTTATTGACACAAAGTGTGTATGAATTGTCTGCATTTTATTTCCAACATAATATGAAATAACAATGTGCAAGAAAATGTAATGTGTTTACAATATCATTTGAAGTAACACTATAATAGTATAAAGGCCTTATAATGTGACATGTTGCATTAGTACCTCAGAAACAAACATCTTTGTTTGCTTATTAGAAGCATTTTATAATGTATTTAGTCATAACTCATAGAAATAAAGGCAATACCTAGCTCATAATCTCAAAACATGCACAACGGATAACTTCATTTTTCATAGAATGATAAAACTTTTGCTGGCTAGAAGGTATTACGAAACATACTGGCATACTGACACTTCATCGAGGCTTGTCATCAAAAGTTTGACATCATATTCTTGACCATGAACAATAATAATAAACATATCAGTATTGTAACTAAAAATTTCAAAAATAAAATGGAACAAAAGTCAATCAGATTGATTGTAGTCTGAATATATTAGTCTCTTTTTGATTACTCACTGTAAAATGATATGTCTGCTTTGGTAAAATTTACTGTGCTTGTTTCTGAAAGCTTAATGTATAAGATTGAGTTTAACTCAAACTGAACTTTTGACAGCAGGCCACTAAATAAATGTATTAATTTCAATATCCACAAAAAGTGTGTCATCAACAAAATATTGCCAAATTCTATAAAGACAGTAGAAAATTTGAACCTCTGTCTTGGAATTGTATACTACATGTATATATTTACATAAGCAGCATACACAGTGTTTATCTAATTCACATGACCTACATCCACATACAGTTCAGGCCAGGAATTTTTCAACACTGGTCTTGATTTCAGGCTTTTGGTTGCCAGAATTTCCTTATATGACACTGCTAGAAAAAGACATTTCAGGCTTTTGAACTTCTCGTTTTTTAATAGAATCACAGGCTTGATTATACATGTAAACATTGTATATATCTACATAAATGACATGCATTACATTGACAGCATATGTATACCAAAACATTGTGTATATCCACATAAATGGTATACATTACTTTTAGAGGATATATACCAACACATAATATAAAACACTGTGTATGTCTACATTAATTGCACATATTACTTTGGCTGTATATGTAACAACATGATACATGTATACATAAACATTGTATATATCATATCTACATGAACCATACAGCATATATACCAGCACTTCATACTTAAACATTGTATATATCTACATGACCATATACCTTTCTTTGACAGTATATATATCAACACATTATTCATAAACATTGCATATATTTACATAAACTGCATACATAACGTTGTCAGTATAATATACAAATAGATTCGCATAGCCAATGCTTTCACAAGACCTATATCCAAATGCCGGTCCGTTGACTGCATGCATATATATACCAACATATTGAAGCTAATTAAATTGAATCAGTGGCTGCATTTTATAAAAAAACACGCACGTAGAACCAATGACCTATCACATTGCAGCTGTAATTACGGAAAAAAGACAATATACCGAATAACCCCGCAAATAAAAATTATGAATGTCCTTGACATCGCGTATGTCCATATAAGCATATGCCTTGAACTTACATAAACAATAATGTTGGCCTGAAGGGGAACAAAATGTCCTCCATAATGAGTAAATGATATATTGTGAGTAAATGTTATGAGTTAATGTGATATCGTGAGTTAATGTTATGAGTTAAGTCTGGGATTTATGAATGTAGCGACTCTTCCGTCATTTAAGATCATCACCATCCAGATTTACATCTCCCTTGAGCGGTTTGATGGCGTTTTCCGCGCAGCAACAGCATACCTTGGTCATGATGTATATCTGTGCTATAGTTGAGAGAACGAAGAAAAACCAGTGCACCAACAGAAGTATAAATGAGAAATATCTCATAACTTTGTTGCAGTTACTGTCGTCTGCATTCATCCACATGTCGAATATCCATGTACTTCCTGCCAATATAAAAGAAACAATTCAGTTCAGTCTTAAGAAATATAAGATTTATATTTTTTTTAAATTCGCAGATCTATTTTGTCTAACTGACTGACAGGTCAATGTTGGGGCCTATGTAAAAAAATCTGCACGTGACCAGTGACAGTTACTGCTGAGTATAACATTATATATACACCTTTCACATTTGTTGACCACTTTCTCACTTGAAGCAGGGGCTTTTTTTAAGACAAAATAAGAAATGAACATAATTATACAACCTGTTCATATCGACACCTGGAAAATGGGCTCATTTTGGTGAGAAGAAATGTTAATTTATTGCCATATGTCCATGTTCGATATTTTTATGCCCCCCTTCTAAGAAGGAGGGGTATATTGTTTTGCAAATGTCTGTCGGTCAGTCGGTCGGTAGGTAGGTCGGTCGGTCGGTCTTTTGGTATGTAGACCAATCCGTTTCCGGATGATAACTTAAGAACGCTTGGGCCTAGGATCATGAAAATGGATATGGAGGTTGGTCATAACCTACAGATGACCCCTATTGATTTTGAGATCAGTAGGTCAGAGATCAAGGTCACAGTGACCCAGAACAGTTAAACAGTTTCCGGTAGATAAATCAAGAACGCTTGGGCCTAGGATCATGAAAGTTGACAGGAGGCTGATCATGACCAGTAGATGACTCCTATTGATTTGAGATCAGTAGGTCAAAGGTCAAGGTCAAAGTGACCCTGAACAGTTAAACGGTTTCCGGATGATAACTCAAGAATGCTTAGGCCTAGGATCATGAAACATGATAGGGAGGTTGGTCCTGACCAGCGGATGACCCGTATTGATTTTGAGATCAGTAGGTCAAAGGTCAAGGTGACGGTGACACAGAACTGTTAAATGAATTTTTGATGATAACTCAAGAACGCTTGGGCCTAGGATCATGAAAGTTAATAGGGAGGTTGATCATGACCAGAAGATGACCCCTGTTGATTTTGAGGTCAGTAGGTCAAAGGTCAAGGTCACAGTGACCTGGAACAGTTAAATGGTTTCTTGACGATAACTTAAGAACGCTTGGGCCTAGGATCATGTAACTTGATAGGAAGATTGATCATGAACAGCAGATGACACCTATATTGATGTTGAGGTCAAAGGTCAAGGTCACAGTGACCCGGAACAACGGTTTCCGAATGATAACGCAAGAACGCTTCGGCCTAGGATCATGAAAGTTGATAAGGAGGTTGGTCATATCCAGTAGATGGCCCCTATTGATTTTGGGTCAGTAGGCCAAAGGTCAAGGTCACATTGACCCGGAACAGTTAAACAGTTATCATAGGACAACGAAAATTAATATGGAGGTCGGTCATGACCTGCAGATGACCCCTATTATTTTGAGGTCAATAAGTCAAAGGTCAAGGTCACATTGACCCAAAACAGTAGAACTTTTGTGTACAGTGACAAAATAATTTCTGTTCCTTGTGCAATTACTGGATGCATCAAGGGGGGCATTTCGTGTTCTACGAGCTCTTGTTGTCGCGAATTTATATTAATTCAAGATAAGTTGTCAAATCGGATATTTCACTGTTGGTTGCCTGAAACGGTGCTACCATACAAGATAATACGAGTTCATCAGTAAAATTCCACAAGCAACAAAACATAGAACTTAGTTGTCTATGTTTTAACTAAATACATGCGGACTATAGTTTGGGTATTATATCTTACCAAGGATAAGCCAGGCAGCAAACATGATATGGTACATAAAAGACGTTAGCCTCCAATATGTAACACCGTAATATTTCTCTTTTATACCCTTTATACAAACGAAGAGTGGGTAGGGAGTCACGGAGCTGACGATAACCCAGTATGGTATAATGGACTGGTAGGAGCAGTCAGTGCGCCATATAACGCCTGAAATGATAAGAATGGATAAGTTACTGCACGAGTTATAATACACGAAAAAACAGTCTTTTTGATGATGTTATGCATTGATGTTTTAAAGATACTCGCCCACAGTTGGGATGAAAATTTTCAACATGTTCATTTCCAGCAAGTTTGGTATAGATGCCACTGTATATATGACACTGAAAAATGATAGTGAGTGAAAGAAAACGTATGTCAATAAGTTTGTACCACTGGTCACTTTCACAATACCCTTATTTTATGGGTTTTTGTGAGGAAAATTGTTTGCCAAATATGTGTGAACGAGCTGCTTTAAAGTTGGCTCGCACTCACTTGCCCCTCATCGATGTGGGTTCGAGCCTCACTCAGGGCGTTGAATTCTTCATGTGAGGAAGCCATCCAGCTGGCTTACGGAAGGTCAGTGGTTCTACCCAGGTGCCCGCTTGTGATGAAATAATGCATGGAGGGGCACCTGGGGTCTTCCTCCACCATCAAAGCTGGGAAGTCGCCATATGACCTATAACTGTGTCGGTGCTACGTTAAACCCAACAAAATAAATAAATTAAAGTTGGCTCGCAAAGGATTCTTGAACTTCATTTTCATGTTTTACCGGCGATACTTTACACTCTTCTATAGGAGTCGCCCTTTTGAAATGCGGGAGTTACTAAGTCAGTTTGCACTTAACACTGCTCTCTTATGGACAGCACAGCAGGGCATCTGCTCACTGAATCAGTGTTTTAGTATTCATTTCAAAAGGATGGAACTTGTTCAAATCGTTAACCGCTTCTGTATCACGAGCCCCTATAAAGGCACAGGAGTTCAGTTAAATCTGTAAAGCATTTTTGAATTAACTATTAAATATTGTTTTCATATCCATGAAGCACGGGATTGATCCTGACAGGAGTCGAAACTGCCACCACGGAAACGAGAGGCCCGCACCCATTGTCCCCTACATCCTCTTTTCCAATACATAAATCGATTCTCAGTTATTGTCGATAATTTAACTGTCGACAACGCCAGTCTAACGTGACTAGATTTGATTCACAGTTAAGTTATGATGTCCGGTACAACTCGGATAAATGAATTCCAACATGTTTTCATCAAACTATTTCAATGAGCATGTAAAAATGAAAACAATCAATGCTTTCTTGTGGTTAATCGTCTAATATACGTTCATCATTCAGGCACTTGGATAAACCACTCGGACGTTCAATACCTGCACATCTGAACTCTGAACCGTTATAAATCAGGCGACAAAGCACCCAAAGGTCTTACTTATTTGAAAACTAACGTTGGAGGCCCGGTACAATGCTCTTTTAAAATAGACGTTATAATTCAATATGACGTAAAATCTAATGCCTCTTGTATGATCTCATACCTTGCATAGGAATGGATATCAAAATGAAACAAAAATGATATATTTACCTATTGTTATACAAGCTCCAGTGAGTGCAATAAGAAGTATTATTGGAATATAATACAGGCACAGAATGGTCACTGAAAAGGTAACAAATACGTGTAAAAATGATGTTTACGTTGAAAAAAAAAGTTGAAATGTTGGTTGACGTTTTTAAATACAGGTTTGACAGGATCGCTAATCGTGATATCGATGCATTGACGATATTGCCTTTCCAATGCTGTACCAATACATCGATATCACGATTAGAACTACAATACAACCAAATCAGCTATATCAATACAGAATTTCAGATTATCTGTACAATTTCAGTAAAATGTGCATATATGATTAAACAAAATCCAATGAATATTCAATAGATACTATATTAATGACGTTAACTTTAAAGATTACTACTAATAATTTGATGTTTGCTTGTGTAAAACCCTTTTTTATATATTATTAACTTGGATTTCGTAAAACATTTGTATATGAATCATTTAGATATATCGTTTGGCTGTTTTATATCGTTTGGCTGTTGATATAGCGATATAAAAATCTGTGTATGTACCTACCGCATGCCTTGCATTCAGCGCGGCATTTACAGCAACACATCAAAATCTCATACCAGCGCAATTCATCTATATCTCTCCTTTCTCCTGGTCTACCCATTTTCGGAACGTCTTATTTCTTCACGACACTTTAGAGAATGTGAATTAATGATAGTTCAGGAAACCCTTAATTCCATATTAGAAAGAACTCATTTTCGTCTTAAAGTCATGCGTTCTTAAAACACGTCGCGGATAAAATATTTAG
The DNA here is from genome assembly GCF_021730395.1 of Mercenaria mercenaria. NCBI lineage: Eukaryota > Metazoa > Mollusca > Bivalvia > Venerida > Veneridae > Mercenaria > Mercenaria mercenaria. The sequence continues at coordinate 59,136,481 of NC_069372.1, forward strand.
AGTAGATCAAAATGAGCTTAGATTATTTATATTTTTAGAAGTATCGTATTCCTTACAATTTGATATAATGACACTGTATACGAAAGTTTTATTTCACTCTGTACTTCTGTTTTAATCAGTGCGTGTAAATCTATATTTCTTATTGTTTTTGAAACTATTTTGGTAATGTTAGGAAAGAAGTGTTTTGCTCTGATAAGCATTAACATTGAAGACTGAATTTCACTTCGTTATAAACTGACTTTTCTGATCGGTCAGAATAAAACAAAAAAGAAAATATTATAGTTTGAGGCATGTCGCTGTAGGCATGTCTCTGTTTAAACGCAAACATATGTACAAATGTACAATATTCGGTTCATTTCCAGGTATTCTGAATCACTTGCGGGAATGCTTAAGGCAAATGGCTACTGAATGCAGGTTGTTGTTAAGGCAGGTTCAACTCTAGAGTTAAATTGATATAACGAATAAATCGAATTTATCCTTCTTTATTTAATATGTCAAACAACTGATAATACCGACTGGAAAAATTGAAAGTTTAATACGTTTAAGTGTGTGTGTGTGTGTGTGTGTGTGTGTGTGTTTGGGGGAGGAGGTGGGGACGTGGGGAAGCTGCAAGCTGCTTGATTCTGCTAAAATGAAAAATAAAGCCATACTGTATTTTGCTTAAATCGCTTGTATAATATTATCAAAGATCTACAGTTCAAAATGTATTACTTTTATATAGGTTTACAAAGGAAATAATTTGAATGATATAAAAAGGTTGTCATGGATATAAATGTATTTGAAATGTGATAGAATTAAAAAAAGGCAACTCAGAGAGAGATTCCCGGAACCAACCCAAATTGTCGAATCTTTAATATCTAATGCAAGTTAAAACATTCATTGTACATTTTAACAGTACTTCGATCATTATCGTGATATTCAATAAGCCATTTCTAAATGCTAGGTCATTTGTTTCAGCAACTTTGTAGATCGCAAGTAATAACACTAGAATGGACGTTCAATTTATGTTTATTTTAGTATTCAAAAAGAAGTCATTTCAATTCAAAGCAAAACAATTCATGTTGATATTTGTTTACATTGTTGTTGGTGTTTGTGTTGGTTCGGTACTCTTCTCCCCGGTCAGTTCATTTCCGGTGCAGGCTCCCATATGGAGGGTACGGAAGCTTTCAAAGTCATTTTTGCCCTCGCTGTGAATAAAATACAAGTAACGAGTACTGAGTCTATAGACATTAATCTTAAGTTAAACATGCATTTGAATGGATTTACCTCGTCAAAAGACATTGTGCTACCTCATCACAAAATACTGTGTTACATCATCAAATATACTGAGTAATTACATTATACGGTTGATACTGTATTACTTCGTATCAACACACAATATTGTGTTACCTCATTAAAAGATAATGTATTACCGTATCACAAGATACTGCGTTACCTGATACTGCTTTACCTCATACCTAGATACCGTGTTACCTCATGATACTGTGCTACCTTATCACAAGATACTGCGTTACTTCTTTGCTCAGTACTGTGTTACCTCATCGTAAGATACTTTTTTAGTTATTTCCTCATTACAAGATACTGTTTTGTCTCATCACAAGGTAATGCGTTACCCCATCACAAGATAATGCATTAATTCATCACAAGATAATGCGTTACCTGATCCCTCGATCGATACTGTGCTACTCCATTTCTATAAATCACAATGTGTTACCTTATCACGTGATACTGTGTGGTAATGTGTTATCCCACCACAATATAATGCGTTACCTCATCACAAGGTACTGTGGTGCCTTATCACATACTGTGTAACGTTTTGTTAATCTCTATCTGTCTTATAAGCAGCTTTTTTGTAACTGAACACTTACTTGCACCACTGAGATTTCAGAAAACACTCATTGCTGTTGTATGTTTTCCCGTCTGATCCACAGAATTCTATGATATACATGGGACAGAAACTGTTGCAGCCATTGTTTGCCCGCCTTTCTGGGAAGCAACTCACTCCTACAACAATAAGCCACAGTATTAGATCTAGGACAGAAATGATCACAGGTATTTGCTTTCCTTTCTGGGAAGCACTTCATTCCCATGTAATACCGGTATTATACATGAGATAGAAACTATTTCCGCTATTGACTGTGCACCTTTTTAGGGAAGCAATTTATACCTAAAATCATACAACTCCGTGATATGCTTTGGACAAAAACTGTTACAGTCATTATTTGCTTTACTTTCATGGAAACAGCTCGCACCTGAAACCGTAACAACTGTATGCATTATACTTGTACAAACGGGACAAAAGCTGTTAGCCTGGTACAGACATTGCGTGCAACTCATACCAAAAAAAAACACATAATTCCACTTTATAGGTATATTTACGGGAAGCAATTTACTCCTGAAACCATAGAACATTATGATATACGAGTATACATGAGACAGAATTTGTTGCTCTCTTTGTTTTCTCTCCTTTCTTAAAACCAACACACACCGAAACCTATATAGTATAGGGCATGAGCTCTTACAACCATTGTATACTTGTCTGTCTGAGAAACAACTCACATCTTACAACTGTATCATACATGTAGAACAGAAGCTGATAAGTCATTTTTGGCTCTCCATTTACGCATGAAACGACATGCTTTTATAAAAACAGTTCTAAGCTGCTTCAGTCATGATTTGCTTCCCTTCCTGCAACTTTATGATACAGATGCGACTGAGCTTTAAGAGCCATCTTCCTGATGTTCTGTCTTTACAGCCATTGCTGGCTCTACTTCACTGGTACCAGCCAACCTAAAACTACAGATTTATGTTCATTTGGGACAAAACGTTTCTGGTACCAAAATCAGATGCCTGAAATGTCCAGAGGAGCACCTGGGATCCTCCTTCTCTGTCAGAGCTGGGAAGTCACTGAGTCGGCGTGACTCCTTACTGTTCTCGTGTTTGCTACATATTTGTTTCTATGTGTGGTTCCTTTTAGCACAATATGACAATGTATCTAACCAGGACAGAAACCCGAACATTTCCATGCTTTCGTATTCTCCATACCAACACCGGAGAGAAAATTTAAAATGAACTAAATACTAAAATAAAACCACTCTTACCTACTACAAGGATAGCTAAAAGTATTGTGACCTTCATGTTGTCCTTTCTTTGTTAAAATGAGAGGTGGAAGTACATGAGGAATTTGTTCAAAATTTAGTGATAAGCGACTAACATTTAAGTTCAAAAATTACGCATCTTTTTCACACGAATTCATTCGTGGACAAATATGTCTACACCATTCCATGTGTCCTAAGATGATAACATTTTCAAGGTCACAAGGGCACAAGCTCTATCGTTCTGTTAAATGTAGACTGGTTGGCCCTTTTGTTACAAAAAGTGACTCATTTGTATTAGTATACTTAACATTTTTTGGATATATTTTAACAAAAGTACAATTCGTTCAAGTTACCCGTGCTCTTTTTTAAGGATCTTTTATTCGAACGAACAGGGAGACTCCCGCGGCAAAATGGTTAAGGTCATTGACTTGAATCACTTCTCCGCACCCACACACCACTGTGGCTTCGAAAAGTCCTCGCAAGTTTCTGTGGGTTCGAAACAGCCATCACCACCAATCAAGCCCCAACACCCCTCACCCAATATTGAATTATTAAATATGATGAAGCCAATCAGCTTATTCGGAATGGCGACGGTTCTCGCTACCTAAATTAATATCTGGGTGCAACTGGGTCTCCTCCTCCATATAATTGTCAAAACTTTTATTTGATCCTAAATTATGACTGAAATCTTGATGAAGATTTGACCTACGAAAATTTCGAAAAATTATCCCTTTTTTCAAAATTTTATTCGTATATAAATTTCGAACAATTATCATCAAGTTTTTCAACGCTCTAGACCTATTAAAACACAAAATAAAGTTGATATTCATTCTTTCTAGCTTCTATGGTGAAAAAAGGAATTTTGAGGACCACTGATTTGAAATTTTAAAAGTTCCTATTTTGTCGGTGAGCTTTTTTTATAGCCGCCACAATCGGCTCATACAGAAGACTGTTAGTTGTTTTAGTGAGAGGATAGTGCAATATAAAAAGACGCTACAGTTCTAAAAACATCTTTTGTTCTTAAATATGCCAGGTATAAAGTACCCATACACTGGACTCCTGTTGTTGGAAGTTCCGTAGTCAGGCAGTGACGTCGGTATCCATTTAACGTTGTTATAATATCAATGTCAGTTAATAAACTTTGATTATATCTTTTTTTCTCAATGTGAGTGTTGAACAGAAGCCAGTGAAAGCCGTTTTTATCAATGTTAATTTGACAGTACTCATTCAATGCTGTTTCGATAGATATTGAACCGTGTCATGAGAAAACCAACATAGTGGGTTTGCGACCAGCATGGATCCAGACCAGCCTGCGCATCCGTGCAGTCTGGTCAGGATCCATGCTGTTCGCTTTCAAAGCCTATTGCAATTAGGGAAACCATTAGCGAACAGCATGGATCCTGACCAAACTGCGCGGATGCGCAGGCTGGTCTGGATCCATGCTGATCGCAAGCCCACTATGTTGGTTTTCTCAAGGCACGGCTCATTATTTCCACGGTAGTCAGTAAACGCTGTTGTAACTTAATGTTTGTTTGACATCGTAAGTTTGTGTACTATTAATTTAGGAAAAACGAGGCAGTTGAACAGGTAGATGTTTTTTAACAGAACATAATTTTAGTTTTGCTTTAAGGGATCCAGCCCGCCCGCTTAACTCAGTAGGTAAGAGCGTTGGTCTACGGATCGCGGGGTCGTGAGTTCGATCCTCGGGCGGGGCGTATGTTCTCCGTGACTATTTGATAAACGACATTGTGTCTGAAATCATTAGTCGTCCACCTCTGGTTCATGTGGGGAAGTTGGCAGTTACTTGCGGAGAACAGGTTTGTACTGGTACAGAATCCAGGAACACTGAAGAACAGGTTTGTATTGGTACAGAATCCAGGAACACTGGTTAGGTTAACTGCCCGCCGTTACATGACTGAAATACTGTTGAAAAACGGTGTTAAACCCAAAACAAACAAAACAAATTTAAGGGATCCGCCAATATAAAAATATTAAGAAATAAACAGTCAAAATTCATGCACATTTATGAAAGGAAACTGGCATACATCGTATGAATACAGTATATCAGAGAGTTTACTACTAGACACTTATATTTTGTTTGTCAAAAGTATAAAAGAACAGATAGATATTAAACACGTTTATTATTCAGAACTGATACCAGCGAACAAACAATTGAATGAAATGAAAAGTAATTCATTCTCTTTATTAAAAAAGAACACACATGTTTTTATTGAACTTTTCAACTGACACGTTTTACATAAGGACTATAGTACCACGCAGTTTGCAAACTTTAACTTATTTTCAAACTCCCTTGTTATGCACAGTAAAAGATTCACTGAAATGTGCCCTCTCACCAATGCCCAAATTATTGTTATCAATTTTCTCTTCAGTTACATCGGTAATGTCGATATCAACCACTGTCCAGTCCTCTGGGCAGTCCTGAAAACGCTGATGACTCAAATGTGTCAACATTTCTTTGTTTCCTTCCTCAAAATTCTGTGATCTTTCCATGAAAATAAATCTACGTATAGCAAAAAGCAAAAAGCCACTTCCGATGGCTGCAAGCGTTTGGACACCGTCTATTGTATAGTTATCTGACTGGTCCACCAGAAAGAAAACAACGAATACCAAGTTCAGAACTGTTACAGTTGTTATGATAAATTGCGCCAGTTTCTTCATGTATAGCACGTGTATTTCTCCTGGACAAAGGGCATGTGGCAGTTTCACCATTTTCTCGAATAAAACGTTTGAAATACTTGTATAACATTTGTTTCGATTGATATCAATAAACAATAACGCACGTGGAGTTCGCATTTTAATTTGTCCATCCCCATTTTGTCTTAAATCAAGGGCATTAGCATCATCACCTAGGTTGTCAGGGGAGACCATTATGATTTCATGTGTCAATGTTCTGCAGTTCACTGGTTTTCTTTCGTCATTTAAATGATAAATTTCTCTAGCAATATTGCGCATTTGTTCAACTAGTCTTTCATACAGATTTTCACATACAAACTTGAAGTATTTTCGATACCAACTAGTCACGTGATGTGTACCGTCGTAAACGACGAAAATTGTGAGTGAAAGTGTTGTAAAGTACTTCAAAATATCATCAAAGTTTAACAGAAATCCTAGCAACGTGTAAACAATGCATTTTAGATAAAAAGGAACGCATAAAAAGCAAAATACCCATGCATACACGTTTAAAGTAATAGTCCAAGACAAGCCATAAATCTTACACCGGTATGTCAACTGGCTCTCAAGACCTGCTTGTTCTCCTTTGGGCGTTTGTGTCGTATGAACGAACCCATACACGAGTCTAAAAGTCAAATTGAAGAACGAATTTATAATACAAATAAGCAACACTGTATACGAAATTAGTAAAACGGGTAAAAGTAAAATAGCGCACAGTGTTGTCAGAATCTTTTTCCAGCCACAAGGACCTGCGCCAAGGAGACACCTCCAGAGGTATGTTATTCTTACAAGAGGTCCAAACCTCTCTAATAGGGATGATTTCTTTGTCTCCTCTAGACATGTCAGAATGACGGCGTTAGCGTGTTGTACATCATTTTCTGGAACAGAAATAGCCAAAATATACATGACTATAGATACAATTGCTGTAACCCAAATTGCGGTGATGATAACATTATAACAGAAATCAGAGTTTGAAACGATATTTCTCCTATCAGCGACAGATTGTTCGTACTCTAAATGTTCCTTTACATTTTTATTGTAATAGAAAAACACACACGTTAACGGCAACGTTAACAGCAGAAGTATAACTAATTTCCAGAATGCTTTGTAGACAAAATTCAAATATGGATCCGTCTTAAGTATGGTTTTGAGCGGTCGGCATATCGTTTCTAAATCCCACAGAAATGTTGTGAAACTTATCGGACAAGCACCTGTATCGCGGATGATTCGATGTCCTTCAACACGAAGGAAAACGTGTCTAACTTGTCCGTAATATGCTACGCCAGATTTGAAATTTTCAAACTGTTTTTTTAAATAGTCAAACTTGTTGCCAATACGGTGTGAATTTATGTACATAACTTCTTTGTCTTTTGTGATCATGACTGGTTGAAAAGCCCCTTCCTTAACCTCAAACCGATATATAGTTACGACCTGTTTCCGAAAATAGGCGTTCCTGATAAGAAAAGGGAAGAATGTTGATAATACACAGGTCACCACAAGAACAATGGCTTTCAAGGCGGTGACATACTTATCATAATCATAAAGTTCACAGTTCATTCCATTTGATGTATTTCTGCAACAAACATGATATATTTCCCCGTATCCGGTACCGTCATCGAAATAATGTTCGTTACAGACTTCAAAAACGTGATCAGTTTCATCAGTGGTGTCAATCAGCTCGTCAAGAATAAAATGTCTCACGGTGTTTTCAAAGTTTACCAGTGAATTATTTGCAACGCAGTTTTCTGGCGACTGGTTTAAAGTTATAGTCACATACGTGACAGAAAACATCAAGGTGTAGGCTGATTTTTGTATGAAATCTTCATCCAGCAAGAGAAACCTTTTACCAGGTCCCTGTAAGCCTATTATCCATCTAGAAGGACGATACAGGGTTCCTGTATAGACTCCATTTAAAGCTTTAATTTCACCATTCATTACAATTGAAAGAATTATCATTTCTTTTCTCTTTTTAATTCTACTGAAATCCCATTGCATTCCAGGAGCGAGAGATAATGAACAACCTGCATTTGAAGAATTCGTCGTTACCATGGTGATGTAAGACACTGACTCCTTTTCAGCACCAACATTTTGTTGAATCGGAAAATAGTAATACAAACACAAAATTAGTGTTGATACGCACGCTATATTCATTGTGAAACTGCTAACAAAAGTGATAGTCTCTTCCTCGGTATTCGATGCGTGAGTCCGCGAATAGTAAAATATTCAATTCCAACTGATCATTTAATTTCATTCACCCCATTTAACGCTTATTTATATCATTGAAGTAAGTATTGATCTGTGAAAACCGGAAGCACTTTACTTGATTATATCTTTTAAATGGGCAGTAAACAATTAAAGTGTTTCCTGGAAATAAATGCAATACTGTTAAACCTATATATAATAACCACACTTGAGACAGGGTGTGTATTTTTGCTATTTTTATGATCAGAGCGACATGCGAATTAAATTAAAATTATCTAAATGATAGTACTAGAGGAAATGCGAATCTTATGTGTACCAAAATTTCCCATTCAGAAGGTTATTGTTTTTTTTTCCATATATTAAATTACACTGAAAATGTTTATACTGGACATGTAACTTGTGGTTTTTAGTTCCAGGTGGCCTCTTATCAGAGTTTGACTGTTAAATCGTGATATAGTACTTTGATTACTTGATGTGAATATCAACGGGATGTTCTTCCCTTGTTACTTTAAAAGGAAATTTGCAATATGTTACAAATTTCTATGAACAGGATATATATGCAAACTTTCTGTGAAGTGCCTTTCCTATTTCTTTCCTTTAATTATGCCCCCACATTTATGGGGGTGTGGGGCGGGGCATATAGCCTTGCCGCTGTCCGTAAATTCATATGTCCGTCCGTATGTCCGGAAATCTTGTGTGTCATACTCTTCCGACACTATTAGCCTGACTTGCTTCAAACTTTCACAGATGTACAAGCTTGATGTGCAGATGACCAAAAAGAAAGGAACTTTTGCTGTGGCTATTTAACCGCATTTATGGCCCTTTGACAGTTTTGCTATATAGAATATAGAATAAAATATTGTGTGTCCAACACTTCCCACACTATTAGCCTGATTTGCTTCAAACTTTCAAAGATGAACAAACTTGATGTGCAAATGACCATAAACATGTGTACTAATAACTAATGAATTAAGATACTGAAGTAAAATGAAGATTGTCGCATATTAGCATGGCTCGCTTTAAAGACAGTTAAAAATCAGTCAAATAAATCATTTACAAACCCACCACGACCTAGTGACCTACTTTTTCCTCCCACATGAACTTCGTGCAAATCATTCTGTTAATACTGGTATAATACACTATTTTACAAGATAACAGGTGGACAATTTAGGCCCTCCCTCTTTTCAGTACAGTTTTATAAACCTAGAATAATAACTATCTTACACTGTAGAAACAAAGTGTGGTCTAAACTCACCTTAATACATCAAGTACTGTGCATACTAGACCTTTATCACGGACACGGACATGGGAATATAAATGTAAACGTACTTCGTTCAAATTTGGGGGGTTTTCTCAAACATGTTTTAGGAACTTGTGAGAATATGTCTGGTTATACATGTTGAACAATTCTCCTCTTTGGCGATCTTATCAGTACATCTACGGCACATATTCTGATAAGCCACCAGACAGCGCAACTGATAAATCCTATTCCTAAACTTACATTGATTTATATAGGAAAATTATACATTTACCATAGAAAGTGTCATAAATTACACATTTCTATTTATTCTATTATACCATCCCTGATATTTCCTTAAAAAACAATTCAGTACCTTTACGATGGTATGTTTTTCTTCAAAATAAGTCAATATTTGGTTGCTTCTAAATTCGTTTGAAAAAAGTCTCTCAAATTCAATATACTCCCTATATATATTTGGCAGAATTACACGATAACCCTTTTTTTACTGATTATTTTTGATGGAAATATTAAAGTTAAATTTCCATCCCTGATATATTTGGAAAGTTCTCTTCATGCACATTCTAGACATATATTTTATTATAAAATAAGTTATTTTTTTCTTGCTTCTAAATTAGTTTAAAAACAGAGTTTCAACGCTTTCTGTATATTGACAAAAACGTGCTAAGTTTTACGATAAGATAGTGCCGTATCGGAATAGAAATACATGATTGTATAATTATTTAACAGAGTTTAGCATGATTTTTAGGTGCGTTCCGTCTGACAAATGTTCTTTTAAAAGTTTTTTTTTTCTTTTTAAAGTTTTCATGGCATTTTCCTTTGAAAATACTGAGATATATTTTTAAAAATTCGAAAATAAAAGTGAAAGCAGCTCTATAGTTGCATTACAGTAATAACCAAAATAATAATACAATATATTTATTATGACTTATTTTGACAAAATTACTGGGTGTTTAAACTTTATTTAATTAATTTATTTATTTAATTTAAATTTAAAGTGTCATTTTGGTCAGGTAGCATCCTGTTTCTTGTATACATGTATATCATCGTGGCACGGGACAGCGTATTGTATTGACAAAATATTAGCATTATAAATTTTATGGTCATATGCGTTAAATCAGTATACGCAGAAATTAAATTATGTTAATTATATTTTAAAGGGACACGTATGTTGCAATCCGAATCACGGCATGTATGAATGAAAGGTATAACATCGTGACACGTCCCGATGTATGACATAAGTATTTGAATTTAAACGCGTGATTTATGTCAAAGTAGCGGATTGTATCAGTGGATTAGAATTAAAAGAAAATTGACAAGATATTAGCTGTGATTTGTAGGGTTTTTTTTATACGCACCTTGTAAAGTGTTCCAATAATTAAATGGAATAACCAATTGTAAAAAAATCTCGCAAAGAAAGAGTTGAAATGATCCTACAATATTCGAAATCTAAATGGCTATAATTTTTGACAATGTAGTACTAAACTTAAATGCCTTTCAAAGAATTAATATGAGATTACAAAATTTCTAGTGCGTGCCGTTTTACGCCAAAAAGATGTTTATCTCTTAATTAGATGTAATTAACAGTGGACAGATGCACATGTGTTTCATAATGAATGGAGAATCGACAACTAATAATTACCACCTGTGTTCATTTGGGCCAACATTTTAGGTTTTATTATTATTTTTTTCATGTTTTACCCTTTATTAAAAATAATCAGTAACAAAGAAAGAAAATATTTCTCAAATAAAACTATATAATATAATTACGTATTGTCCGTAAGTATTGACCTGGCACTCAGTAATATTCCGTATGTTTTCGTAAATTAATTTTCGGTGTCCGAACCTAAACAACGATATAACTATTGAAATGCCAATTATATACTATCATGTATCATGTGCAGATATCGCTGTGCGGACAAAGCGTTTTGCCACTAACCGCTGGGTTGTGTGTTCGAGTCATCTGTCTGACATTTTTTGTTTTAAATCTTCAGGACCGGGCAAACATTCATAAATTAATATAACTATAAATACAAATACAAGCACAAGGAATTATATTTTATATTTCATCGTAAAAAGCATTAAAAACGGCAAATTCTAATGTGTGTCCATAACATAAAGTTTGTCAGTAATTAAGTTTTAAAGCAATTTGAAAAAGAAAATGAAAAATCCGCCAGTGAAATGACCACGGAAGAACTTAAAACAAGACTGAAATCACTAGGAATCACTACAAAAGTTACTCCGCAAAGCTACTGATGCTGACTGATAAGTGTGTGTTAAGATGATGCAAAGATAAGGACTCTGAAAATAAGGGGAATGGTGTTGGAGATGATTGATATATTATAAACAGATGTGCAGATATTGTATATAATGTACCTAATTCAATATTATCAAATTTCATAAGAACTCTATGTTTTATCATAGCTGCATACGTACATTTAAAACAGAGTATAGCCATTCATCCATACATCATATACATGTATACTTTGATTTGTTTGAATACTAATACATGATATTATTGAAAGATGTGCAATGAAATTATTGAATAGATTTGGTAAACTTGATAGATCAGTCTGAAGAATACATCAATTATTCAAAAAAAATATGATTTCTGATCTGATAATAAATACTATCACAAAACATACCACTATCTTGTACTGAAATGTTTTCCTCTCGTACAGTTTAAATACTTTTGTTCGATTAAAATTTCAGATCAGAACTCTATAAATCTATAAAACGAATAAATTTCTAATGAAACACTTGCGTATTAGGTGCGAAAAAGTATCCATTGTTTCGTGCAAAGCACAGAAAAGAAATTGCTAAAATATTTTGTTTAAAGAAAAATATCAGTCACAACATTCACATTCCGAATAAAGAATGCTATTGATTTATATTAATTGAATGTATATAGGCAATCAAGCATGTAAGAGACGATGTCTTGCTACTTGATAATTTGTTTGAGATTAGAGTTATCAAAGCGCTAAGGGGAGAAAACGCTAACAGCGAAATTGACTTAATCGTAGTATTTGCACACTTCATTCCCCTGATAAGAGAGGAAAATTTCTCAGTATGAAATTAAAGCGCATTTTAAAAAATATATATATGTAGAGATTAAGGTTTAACCCAGTAAAGCTGCATGTTGTGTGAGCTTACAGAAAACAGTCAATGTAAAGTAAGACAAGGAACTGAGGGTCGATGTAGAATTTTTTGTTTGTTTGTTTTGGGTTTAACGCCGTTTTTTCAACAGAATTTCAGTCATGTAACGGCGGGCAGTTAACCTAACCAGTCTTCCTGGATTCTGTACCAGTACAAACCTGTTCTCCGCAAGTAACTGATTTCAGACACAATGTCGTTTATCCAATAGTCACGGAGAACATACGCCCCGCCCGAGGATCGAACTCACGACCCCGCGATCCGCAGACCAACGCTCTTACCTACTGAGCTAAGCGGGCGGGCGATGTAGAATTGTATCTTGTATGTGTGTGTGTGTGTTCGGGAAGGGACTTGATGGAGGGGAGAGGGGTTAAAGGTCTGGATGTTTGGGAGAATAAAAATCTATTTATTTTGTTGTCTTATGTTTTGGTGGTCAAGGTGTAAGTGTCACTGGGTTGGAGGAAAATGAATACTTAGAAACAAAATGAGCTATAACACAGCCTGTAAACACTTGCTCCATCTGCTTTTGGTAGCAAATTAGGTAAGTGGAATAAAGAGCTAATGATACTTCCGAGGTGGCACTTAGTTGTAAAGAAAGGCTGCTTTTTGTAACAATTTGTAAACGTATTTCAATTAAACGGGCAATACAAAATTATAGTCATAAATGACATATATGTAGAGCGATTTGCATAGATTTACTGTCTTAAGTTAGCACTTTTGACTTGACAAGTTTTGATGGTAGCGGAATAGAGCCGGTTCAAAAATGAAAGTTGAAAAAGTTTGGGAAGCATAATTCACTACAAAATAAATTAGGTAGTTTACTAATTGTTTTGACTTGTCTATATACAATTTTGAGATACGAGATGAAGCCAGTGCCGCTTGGAGCCTAGGACCGTAGTTAAGCAGGTATTGAGAAGCTTGACATAAATAATTAACCAACATTATTACAAAGTATGAGGTTTGATAATTATAGGGGCAGTTGATAGAGAAAGTTAGAATGTGGCCAACTTTAACAACATCGACACCAATCTGACTGAAGTACTTGATCTTCTAAACGAAGATCTGAGAACGACCCATTCACATTCGTCTTCTGTATAATTTGGATTTCCAGTATTCAAGGGGCAGGACGTGAAGTGGTTGCACACTTGGTTCAAGCGAGCGAAATGGTTGCAAACTTACAAAATGGCGGATATTTTCTGAAATCATCGCATGTCCACTTGCTTTTTTATCAGGTAAGCGGGTTTCTATGGTATTTTGAACTCTATGGATATGTGCGTGCATCAGTTCTATGTCTACGTCACACTCGGTTTTGCGTTTCAGCGTTGTAGATTTCGAATTCTCGAAGTTATTGAAGTTATAAAATTATCATGTTCATGTTTTGATATTTGAATTGCGTCGTTTCTTGCCGTTTTTTACATTTTAATGATCAAACTAGCCTGTTTTGGGGCCCTCAAACGAGACAAAACAACTAATTGTGAAGAATTCTATAAACGCTTGGCTCTGCATGTTTTCGGGATAGTGCTTTACCCAAATAAATCTTGTTCAAGCACTTTTTTGTTGCAAACATGTACTTCAAGCAATTTCTGTTAGAAACTTTTTCAGAAAAAATAGTGTCCAACTATCAGAGAATGTTTATTGTGCAACTCGTGAACATTTCTTCAGTTTAGGGTCGTACATTTCATAGCATCAAATGACCCTTTGATATTTTAATATAGCTATTGATAAAAAAACCTTATCATGTTTTCATGAAACCTGGTAGGCTTAGGGTTAGTGTTCCTACATAATTTTAACATCTTCCCTGTTTATAGATTCAGCTGTCTAGATTGCAAGCCGAAATAAAACTAAACTTTTGCAGACATTGTCTATAGGTACATTTTGTCTTTTGGATCTTGTCCAGCTATACGCACTATACAGACAACGACTTTAACATGTAGTTGTTTTCTTTCAGATCTTTTCAGGTCTAGATGCTATGAACATCAGACGCTATTATGACCCAAGAGCATGAACATGAATCTTCATTAGTTGAACAAAACTACGCTATCACGTATATCAGAAATAACCGTTAGGTAAGTGTTATTGGTATCAAAGACAATATATAAAATTTTGTAAGCCTATTCTTATTTTCTATTCCTATTCTGAACCAACAATTTTAGCAACCTAAAGTCAGGTACATTTTTTGCGTAATATTATAGTACACACAAGCAATGCTGGTTTCCACTTTTCTCTATTTGGTTACCAACCAGTAATGAAAAGTAAATTAATTGCAGTACCATAATACAGAAGACATATAAGTATTGCTACAGAAATGAATGACAAGGAAAAACATTGAAATGCCGTTTACTTGCAAAATTTATTTTAATTGTTAGAAACAAAACAAAAGCGTCAAGTGCAACGGTGTATATTGTTGTATGTTCAGTTCTTTATATTATATTAATTTTGCATTACATTGCAATATATTACACAAATTACCAGTGTTACTTTTTATTGCAGAGATCACGAGTTTAACCGAAGGAAAGGAAGCATACCAAAGTATGGAACCTTAAGAAAATTGAATAATATACCAAGAGGTGTTCGACCAGTTAAGTCACATTACAGAGTTGACAAGTCCACTAAGACTATATTTTGAGCGAACTCACAAATTAAAATACAGCAAAACAGTTCCGCTGTATACAGTTGATTGAAATTGATAATCTATAACAAGAAAATGTTCGGCTGCGATTAAATCCGTCTTCTCTGAAAATGAACAAACATAATTATGATGTTTTGTATTGATTGCCACCACAAATTTAAATGCCAACTCTACTGTTTTCAATTTTGCCTTAATAAAGTTGCTTGTGTCAAAGATTACATCTTTTTGGATACCGTGCAACTTGGGTTTTGCCTTTTCCGAAATTGTTTGTGGTACTTTTTCTTTCTGTTTAAAACCATTTATTTTTCCAATTAGAAACTTTAAACGACAAAATTAAGCACGTGATAAAATGATGGGAACTACAATCATGTTCCTGCAAATGTTACACTGTAACTTAGAGGAGTTAAACATTTTATCTCAGTTTTACTCTCATTGTACAGCGTCCATGTGTTTTAGTGTTAGTATCGATTTATTTATTGTTTTGATACACAGTACGTATGTCTTATAAGATATTCAAAGACGACGATTTATGTTTCAGAAACAAAATATGAACTATGCCGCATGTCCGTAAAGGGATATTTTACATGTATCTTATCACCAAAAAACAAAGAAAAATATCAAACAGGGAATGCCACGCACCAAAAACGTAGCCTCCTCAAAACGAAACCCCCAGCACGCAGACGCGTGCACTACACACACACACACACACACACACACACACACACACAAAGCCAACACATAAGGACAAAACGAACAACACACACGCACACAAAGCCAACACATAAGACGAAACGAACAAACAAAGGAACACAGTGGGGCACCGCCTTGGAACGGTCAGTGGCAAAAACACCACTGGGAAGCTTAAACCGGTTTATGGTGCACCTAACCTCACTCTTACCCCCACCATGTTCCAAAGACATGGGACAGTGTAAATAAAAGTAATCCCCTCCAGGTGAATCTCTTACACACGTAATGGAAACAAAAAGGCATGGCATGTAAAACACAAAAATGCTCGTGTATAAATATATAAAAACAAACCTTAAGAACCAAAAACGTATGTACTCAATGCCTTTTCAGAAGACAGAGCAACAAGAGAAACACCCTTAAGGGCCCGACGATACAGGCCAGAAGACAAATATCAAAACAGTTCAGTCCTGGTAGGATTTAAAAACTCCTTATCATAGAGTCCTCCCCCTCTTCCGTCAGACGCAATCAAAGAGGGAAGCGTAGTGTCCAACTGTAAACGGGTTGAACACTAAACATACGGTATGTCTCAAAACAGTTGGGTCGTAACCTCTTTTAATTAAACGTTTGATAATCTTTCCACACTCAATAATCGTATTATGATCATGTTATATCGACACAAGATTGCGCAGGTGGATGAACAACTATTATAACTTCTATTGAGTTCAAAACATTTTGCATCATATCTTAAGACTGGGATATACTTTTGTACATTAAATCTAGAAATAAAACATAACGTATGCATTTATGTCATTATGTTATTACATCACTGTTGTATATAAATGTGTTGTTTTTTTCTTCTATCAAAACTACATGTACTAATATTTTACGAAAAAACAGTTCTATGAACAAATCATCTATCCTGGTAGTTTGTTGTCTCATGTGACGACAAATGACGTTGAAGCACAATTCGTGAACGGCATTTCTTTTCGTAAATACCACATTCCAGAGGAGAATTCCCATCACTGTCTCAGTCTTGCGTTTTTGCCTGAAAAATAAATTGAACAAGGAAATACAATACTGTAGATTTCAGACCGATTGAAATTAAAACATAAGTTTGCTATAGGCCTATATTAGTTCGATTATAATATTTCTTTTATGTAAAATATCTTTAACAAATTTTCTGTCAATTATAAATACAGGTCAATGGAGATGAGAACTTAGAATTGGGACTAAGAATTGAGACGAGAACTTTTCAGATTACCCAGTTTGCATTAAGTAATTTCTTGGGCAAGATACACACAAGGCCAGTGCACACCATAGCAAAACATCGACCATATTATTCATGATCTTCCAAAATCACAAAAAGCTAAAAATAAGTCTCTGTTTTGTGCCCAAACGTCGTTATACGTGATTAGAAAAGAATTATGAAATTTTGCGCTATCTGTGGCAACTTTGAGGAAATTTATGATTAGCCTCTTCAACCAGTTACATAATAAACATTCTCTGTTAGTTGGACACTATTTTTTTTTTCAGAAAAGTTTGCAACAGAAATTGCTTGAAGTACAAGTTTGCAACAAAAACTAGCTTGAACAAGATTTACTTGGGTATAGCACTATCCCGAAAACATGCAGAGCCAAACGTTAATAGAATTCTTCACAATTAGTTGTTTTGTTTCGTTTAATGGCCCCAAAAGAGGCTAGTTTGACCATTAGAATGTTAAAAACGGCAATAAACGACACAATTCAAATAACAAAACATGAACATGACAATTTTATAACTTCAATAACTTCGAGAATTCGAAATCTACAACGCTGAAACGCAAAACCGGGTGTGACATAGACATAGAACTGATGCATGCACATATCCATAGAGTTCAAAATACCTTAGAAACCCACTTACCTGATAAAAGAAACAAGCAAACACGCGATGATTTCAGAAAATATCCGCCATTTTGTAAGTTTGCAACCATTTCGCTCGCTTGAACCAAGTGTGCTACTACTTCACGTTCTGCCCCTTGGCATTGCTATTTTTATTTTATCGAATCAGACGACTTGTTCGAATGTCAAAGAGTAAGAAAAATGTACAATCATTCCAGAGTTCGAACCCGGGACCCCTCGCTTACAAAGCAAGTGGCCTACCGACTGAGCTAACCGGCTATCTGATAAATTACGACATAAGAATTATAAATATCAAAAGTCAAGGCTACAGGTAGATTTGCAAGATGTTGTAAGTTAGGCACTGATTGGCTAGCGGAAGGGTCGTCAGAACGAGGCAATGAATAGGTCGTTCTCAGATCCTATGCGTAGCGTAATAGGATATGTACTTTAGTCAGACTGCATCGACACCAACGTTGGTGATAACTATACAACCCTCTTTATTCGCTTAAATTGTTTGAACCACATTACTGTAAATAAGAATGAGATATTACGATAACACTATTGGCAGCTGCAGCTCATTTCAACTTGTTTGCTACTGAAAATAGAGACAAAGGTTTTCGATTGTTTTTTGTTGTTGTTTTTTTTTTTTGGTTGGGGGGGGGGGGGGGGGGGGGGGGGGGGGTTGGAGTGACTTTGGAATGTCATATTTTCACAAAACATGCTTACAAAAACTCTAGCATAAGATTGCATTTCAGGCTGCTTGAATTGGGGTCAATATTATTGTACCTAAACAAAGAAACAGCTACCGGCAAATGAATTTAGTTCTGATTGAGAAACATTGTCACCAAACTTGGTTATTGCTAACGTATATCAGGACTTACCTTACCATAGTACATAGTACGTCTACATTGTCCGTGTCCGTTGTAAAGGTCTAATAGACTTTTATCACGGACACGGACAATGTAGACATACTATGTACTATGGTCAAAATCTAGGGGATTTCTCAAAACACAGAAATCGGAAAACATAACCGGAGAGATGCGTTTATTTTCTAAGACACCAAAGTCAAATGCTTTTGCCTAATTATCAAGACACGGTATATTCTTATAATTCTTGACAGTGTTATACTCTGCTGTGAATAAATCTTGTCTGTGTAAGGAGAACACAGACGAACACATATACCTACATCTTACGAATATTACCAGATTCAGTTTAATAAAACGTCTCTTCCTTTAATTTTACTTGTTGTCTGCCATTTGATAAAATATTCTTTCAGATCTTATTTTGTAAATTTACGGCATTTAATTTGTCAGTGTGACAACAATCAACCCAATCAGTAAAACAAATTTTGAACGGTTGACCTTTTTCATCTTAGCGGCCGAAAATACATTCTTAAGGTGAGTCCTGTATACATTAGCAATACACCAAGTTTGGTGACAATATGTCTCCGACGGCAATCAGAACTTAATTCATTTACCGGTAGCTGTTCTTTTTTGTTTGTTTAGGTACAATAAATTTGACCTCAATTCAAATAGCCCACAGCTATGCCTCTACATAATAACCAAGTTTGGTCAAACTAGGCCAATCAAATTAGTATAGTAATTCGGAGAACAGTGATTATCTTTTAAAAAACAGAAACCTTGACCTAAGCAACCTGAAATGAAACTTAAGCTGGAGTTTTATAAGCATGTAATATCCAAAGTTTAACACCAATCCTTTGTCTCTATTTTCAGTATCAAATAAGTTTAAATTAGCAGCAGCTGCCAATATAGCCAAGCCTTTTATTTTTATATACTTCCTATCAACAAAGTTTTACCGTAATATCTCACTTTTATTTACAGTTATATGGCTCAATCAATTTAAGCGAAAAAGGAGGGTTATATTGTTATCACACCGGCGTCGGTGCCGATGTGGGTAAACGTCGGCCACCTTCTAAACTTCACAATCAAACTGCCCCTAAGATTATCAAATCTCATATTTTGCAATAATGTTGGCTATATATTTTTATATCATACTTCTCGATACCTTCTTAATCAGAAAGCATTACTTAAGGATTGATTTTATAAGGGGGGGGGGGGGGGGGGGTAGATATTTCATATGCTTCAACTCTTAACGCCTAAACAAGTGGCATTGGCATCTCAAAAACTTATATAGGCAAGTCAAAACAATACAATCAGTAAACTACATAATAACGAAGTATCTTTCCTCCTTCCCAAAGTATTTCGGTACTATTTCAACTTTCCTTTAAGTTGGACAGTAATCTTTGCAAATCGCGCTACATACATGTAAGTTATAAACTAAACTCATTTATGATTGGAACCAATTGCCCGTTTAACAGAAATTCTGTTCCATATTGTAACAAAAAGCAGACTTTTTTTACAACTTAGCTCCACCTCGGAAGTAATGATTAGCTCTTTCTTCCACTCACCTCATTTGCCACCGAAAGCAGGTGGAGCCAGTGTTTACAGACCGTGTTACAGCTCATTTTGTTTCTGAGTATTCATTTTTCCTCCAACACACTGATCACCAAAACATGAGATATTTGAATAAATGTTTTTTTTTTTATTCTTCCAAACACCTAGACCCAAAACCCCCACCCTCCCCCAGTCTCCCATCCCCGATAGACTTCTACACCGATCCTCAGTTATTCATTGTGATTTCTATTCATATGCCTTTCTTTTTCAATTCTTGGTGTTTCATTTTTATAGTTTCAGTACAGCCTACCCTTTCCCACACAATAACAAAGAGGTGAAAGATTTGTATTTTGTCTACCAAATTGATTTCTTTCTGTCAGCCTTTAAAATATGCTATTTAACTGGGCTAAACCTTTATCTTACTATGGGCTTTTATTTGTTATCATACATATTCTTAATACAACAAGTTCCTAGAACATGTTTGAGAAAAACCCCTAGATTTGAAAGGAGTACAGAGTACGTTTACATTTACATTCCCATGTCCGTGTCCGTGATAAAGGTCTACTACTACATTAATGTAATACTGTATTTAGCCATTAAACACATTGTCTTGGCCTTATATATACTGGTTATTTCTCATTTCCTTCATGCAAAACGTGTATAATTACCATCATGGAAATACGAAACAATACAGTTATTTTGTGGCGCGTTTTTAAATTAATAAATAGAAGCAGAAAAAAGAAAAATGCGTCGCACGCTGTAAATGACAATTATATGCCTGACAAGCTATAGACTGTATAAATTATACATGTACCGTATCATAACGCTCGAATTGGAGCGTTAAAGGCTGTTTCAACGTTAACGTACTTGACGCATTAATTAAATGTTAATATAACTGTACGTTAACTCGTTGATTCGGCGGAATATTGTCAACACAGGTAATTTTCTTTGTATATCAGTAGAACTTCCTTTTAACATAAAATATAAAAGTTGGATAACACTTCTTGCCACGGCTAATTTTGTATTCCGGGCAGTAAATGCTGTGTTAACAGAAGAAATATTTTCATTTGATTTACGTCCGTAGCAAGTTACAGTGATTCAACAGTTTGAGATTTCTCAAAGTTTATAATTGTAAAACTTCACGCTTCTTCTTTGTTTTCCATTCTCGAACTGCATAGCGTCCGAGCTTCATTTTTTTTTTTTTATTGCATTACTTTGAAGCTTCGTGATTTCAAGCTTCAAACCTTTGAATTGTAAAGCTTTATTAATCTCGAATTCGTTTCTAAGCTTTAGAATTTTCAAGCTCAACATTCTAAAAATTCACGATTTTTGAGCTGGGTGGTCAAAAATCTGCAGGATTTTTTCAAACATTTGTCGTGACTGAGTCTTAGGTTTCATGGCTCTTGCAGGATGAACACCGTGTTGTTGATCGGCATAGCGGTCACTGGGGCAGCTTTATTGATATCAATAGTTGCAACATCCATTCCATTCTGGTGGCGAGTTGCTGCAGAGGACTGGGACGAAAGTATTAACTTTGGCCTGTTTCAGTTTTGTCGGTATACCAGGAGTGATGAAATTTGTATGTCGTATATATCAGGTACATTATACATTTGTATTTACGATAAATCTCAATCATTTAAACTTTTCATTTATGAAAGGTAAATAGTTCACTTTTTTGACTTCATTGTCACATTTTCGAACTGCTGGCTGTAGAACCCGGTCAGCCGACTGTCATATCCGTTCTTAAGTAATTATCTCAGTATTAATTACAAAATGTATTACATTTTTTTCCATGCGACTACACTTACAAAGTTTTCGTGCTTTCTTTGTTATAAATGCCTGAGTGGTTGCTCCTAAAATTTCAGACAGATTTTGTAGCCTGGTTCTTTTTCTTTCATTCTAGTCTCAGACTGGTTGCGTGCTACACAAGCAATGATGATCATGTGTATATTATCGCTGGCAGCAAGTGGTGGTTTATCATTATTGTTTGGTTTCGTACTAACAGACAAGACAAGCATTGCCTTAGCTGCGGCGTTCGTCGCAATGGCTGGAGGTAGGTTAAGTCAACTGCATTTGAATAAATAGCCTTACTGCACAGCCTGTAATGTATATCCAAGGCATGCTATCTGGGTCAAAAGTAAACAGAACCCCAATAGTGGTAATAAGTGTGCCTGCAGGTACAAAAGCTGTCTTATGACTGTGGGTATTGGGTAATGACAGCATGCTCAACCATTTAAAGTCATTCCATCTAACACTAGCTTACATATAATAGTTTTTTAAGTTGTAGATGGAGCACAATTTTGCCAAAGTGTAAGCAAGAGTTATGAACCTTGCCTTGTGAAGTCATCTCGTACCAAAGATGTGTTGAGAATCTGAAAACATTTTGTCAAGTTTGTTTCTGAAACATGCCAAACATTCACAAAATTTCTATGTTAAAAAGGAGCATCATATTAACAAAATAAAACTAATGTTTCGTGACCTGTCCGGTCAGCTCATGATGTTAAATACATGTGTGAAGTTTGTAAGCATTTGCCTGTTTTTAGCTTTTTATAAGCATTTGGCCTTGTAGCTTTAGAGAAACCTGCTTACATGCAAAACTTTAACTGCTACATTAAAGTGGACATAATTTTGACAAAATATAAGCTAGAGTTATGTGACTTACCTTGTTAAGTCACCTCATGATATGATGCCAAAGACATGTGTGAAGTCTGACAGCATTTAGCCTAGTTGCATTCGAGAAACCCGCATAGATGTAAAACTTGTGTGACCCAGCTCAAATACAACTAACATCGGATGACAACAGCTCTACTATTTTAAAACTTTCAAATGGAAAAGTACTTTTCTTATATCATTTATATACAGGTTTTGTAACTTTAAAGACTTTTTCAAAAGAAAAAGATCTTTCAGTACTAAAAACGTTTTGAGAAATATAATTACATGTACTCTGGAATCAAAAATTATTTCTAGTAACTTCTTATAATCATTATAAACGTCAAAAGGCAAACTGTAAAATAATTGGAAACTATTTCTTTTCAGCATTCTTTGGATTGTTGGGAGTAATAATATATGGTGCCAAGATGTCGGATCCCGATGGTATCATACATGTTCTCTCTGTGCTCAACGGGTCACTACATGCCGGGTTTGGTCTTGCAGCAGTGGCAGTGGTATTAGCAATGATAGCACCAGTGCTGGTTTTCTGTTCAAGGAATTCAAACTAGTATTGTCTGATTTTTAATATAGGGACCCAACACCATTTATTACAGTCATTCTATCATGTAACGGGCGACTTGACTTCGCGAAACACAGAGAAACTTTCCTGTTCACTATAATTTACTGGAAACTTCTCCATGTGAATCCAAGGGAGGAAAATGTGCAGTCTCAGAAGAGTTATCTTGCAGCTATAGTAGTTTTCTCTAGTAGTACTGTGAAATGCCGATTTTCATAATAAGACCTTCATGGTCATCATACAAAAACTTAACCAAATCAGGACAGAGAGGTTAACACACTGATGAGTTCAAAAGCTCTATTTATTCTACGAATAGTCGAAATAAAAATGAAAAAGCAATAAAGGAGGACACAGCTAAATTGTGATTTATCTTCCGTCAACTGCTACTTCGCAGTCTTGTTAGATTATGCCATAACCAGCATGTGACTGGTTTATATTTTGGATATCTAACACGGAAAATTTAAAGAACAGTGCATCTGCTGCAGCTAAAATTAACAGCTGCTACTGTTAACCCTTATCATGCTGGGCACGATTGATTCTGCCTTTGTGACCAGTGTAGATCTTGATCAGCCTGCACATCCGTTAAGTCTGCTCAAGATCTGCAATGTTCGCCATTCAGTCAGTATCATTTTGGTAAGCACACCTTTTAACAGTCAATGGTACTATCCGAATTGAAAAATGGACAAGTTAATTATAGAAATTTAGCAGGGTAAGGGTTAATAGGACACGAGTTTAGTAGCCTGAGTAAATGATTAAACTCCACAGAATGGACTGACACGCTACAAATGACTATGTAAATAAGTGGATGACAGAAAAAAGGACTTTATTGAAGGAAAAATTCATTGTTAACAAAATATATTTAACATAACACTTTAACAAATTGATAACATTTATCAACTTCTACATTTGTACTTTTATTCTTTTGTTCATAAGATGTGGCTTTGTAAACAAACACAAAGTTTTTTTTCTAAATAATAAACTTTCGTGAAATATGATGCAGTTTTTAAATTAATTTCAAAATCAAGGCTTGAATGAAACTTATTTAACACACATTAACAATGGAAAATTGCTATCACCATAAAACATGCTATTTTCTTGCTTACCTAGTATTAAAGAGTTATCCGGACATCAGATCACCTTACCTTTTTTCCAAAAGGTGAAAACAAGCTATATTGTGTATATCTTGAGGTCATATTGTGAAGTCATAGTGATTTATATCAGTGGTAGGCAAGAAAATGATCTAACACAATTGGATGAGTAAGGCTGGTGTTTTTGCCCCTCGGGTTTAGGAAAACTCTGTCTTACACAGGCAATCATATATGAGCCGTGCCATGAGAAAACCAACATAGTGGCTTTGCAACCAGCATGGATCCAGACCAACCTGCGCATCCGCGCAGTCTGGTCAGGATCCATGCTGTTTGCTAAAGGTTTCTTTAATTGCAATAGGCTTTGAAAGCGAACAGCATGGATCCTGACCAGACTGCGCGGATGCGCAAGCTGGTCTGAATCCATGCTGGTCGCAAACCCACTATGTTGGTTTTCTCATGACAGGCTCATATTAAGATATTTATCAAGTTTCAGATGCTGCTTGGCCACATACAAAATAACGGATAAAAATACACCAATCAAAAACGGGGAATACATCTGCTCGTACAAGATGCACAGAACATTACTTTATTAACTTCAGTTTCATGTATATCATATGAGCATGCAAAAACATTGTATAAGTCATCATAACTTACTGTTGTTACTTTTATACAGAACATGAACTTAAGTACCAATTCCAAGTTCTGTACACCAAAAAATGAAATTCTTAAACTTCCTTAAAATCCTCATAAATGTAGATATAAATAACACCGATTTGTTTGACAATTTTAAAATACCAGAATTAGCAAGACACTCTTTTTGGTAACATGCAGAATGTATTTTAAAGAAGTAACATCGGAGTCTCCAGGTAGTCAATAAACCTGTAATGTGCTAAAGGGCTTTCAAACATGTAAACACAATGGTAATGGTAAAGCTCAATGATAACTGACTTATTAAATTTTCAGGGTCTCAATATAAAACATTCATACATCTGATGTACATTTAAACAGATTCAAATAAAAACATCCAAGACAAGATTCAAATACTTATAAAGGACAGTAAAAATGCATTTGTTTACTTTTTAATGACTAGTTTTCTAAAAATCCACGTCTTAAAACCTTAGTCCGAGCAATATCTTATTGGCCATTTAATAATTCTGTAAATTGTGTACCGTAATACTAAATAGTAACAAGAGCTGTCTGATGACAGCGCACTTGACTTTTCTCAGTGCTTGACTCTGAACTTGAGCTTTGCCAGTACAAACTTCATAAAATTTCAACCAAATAATTCTAATTTAAAAAGAGGCATAACTCTGTCAAAATTCAAATCAGAGCAATGGGGATTATTTCTCCTGATGTAGACTTTGACAGTAAATAACTAATAAAGGTTTCAAGTCTAAAGCTTTTATAGTAACAGAGGTATCTGACTATATCAAGAACTTAAAGCAAAAAATATTCTAAGTTAAAAAGGGGAATAACTCTGTCAAAATTCGAACAGAGTTATGGGGAATGTTTCTCCTGGTGTAGACTTTGATAGTAAATAACTACTAACTCAAAAATACTCATAATTGTAACTTGCATGCATGTGTCTTAATTAAAACAGTAAAGTCCAGCATGCACACAATGTCATGTCCTTTAAACTTTACATGTCCTAGAAACTTCAGATGGCCTTAAAACTTCACAAGTCCTCAAAAGTTCACACACATCATGTCCTTAACACTGCAACCAATAAGCACTGAAAATATTTATAAATTATTCCAGTTGTGCAACTTGTGCCTCACTAGCCATGTTAGCAAGAGTACTCAGTGTTTGTTCTCCACCATCATTCATCACCAGAATGTTCCCACTACTCTCATCTTTAACATGTTCAACTTGTTGAATCTGTTGAATGATTCCACCTTCTACAATTTCACCCTCCTGAACGTGCTACAAGGAAAATAATAAAAGTATACAAATCATTTGTTTGACTGTTTGGTTTGCTTAAATTACTGCAGCACGCTGGGTCGAATAATAATTAACTTATCTTTTGACCCAAATCCCTGACATATTTCATATCAAATGGAAAATTTCTCCCTTTACTGGATGAGGAGGATCTAAAGACCCAAGTGCCTCTCCAGCCAAAATTTCAACCATGGACTTGCTTCTTTGCCAGAACAACCAAACTTCCAGAAGCTATCATACTAAGCGATTCTAAGTTGGCAATATTACGGTAACCATTTGGTTACGAAGCCCTTTTGTACAAATTAGTCCCCACCTTTCTGTTTATTGTATTCTGTAGTCATTCTGGCATTACTAAGTGTCCAGTTAATCATATGCAACTTCATTGAAATATCACTCCTCTTCAAGTAATGTAAGGAAATAGCTGTGAATGCAAAATCCATTTCCTAAGTTTATTTTTTGTTAGGTTTTAGAGTTACACAGACACATTTTAGATCATTTGGCAACTTTTCCAGCATTAGATGATATAGAAAGATCACAGGTGCTCCTCCAGGAATTGTTTCCAGCTTGGGCAGGAATCTGGTTAGAACCAATGACCATTACAAAGCCAGCCAGATGGCTGCTGCACATAAATTCTAGACCCAAAGTGAGGTTTCAAACCAACATTTGTAACGGGCAAGTAATCTGAAGTCGGCGTCCTAAACCGACATTTTTACCCAATTTATCAATAATTAATGTCATAAAGCAACACAAACTATTTTCTTCAGTCTTTTATTGTATACAAGGGAATAGGTTACCTGTAGATTTGAAGACTCTATAACCTGAAGTTCCTCCCCAGATCCTGCTATGATATACCTAGTTCCGTCTGGGCCCTCGATTACCTGTGTCTCCTGTAGGTATGTAGTCTCTCCTCCTTCATTACCTAAACCTGCAGAGAAAATATAAAATAGAGACTGGATAAACCATGGCCTACATCTTTTTCATGACAGTTTCAAAATGTACCTGTACAAAAATACTTTTTCTCAAAATAACACAATTCATGTTATAAGAATACCTTCTAGTTTTTAATGGGGAACTACTTTTTATCAGTGGAGTAATACTCATGATGCCCTTCTAGGAATTATGTAAAAGGCATGTTCTGGCACCTGGGCAGAACCATACACATTCTGCAAGACAAGTGGATTGCTTCCTCTAAAAAAAGAACTTGACTTGAGCACGCGGTAGAATTGGAACCTATATCACAAAGGGGCACGTGATTTCCAGTTGACTACTTTATGTCCTCTGTATATGTAAAGAAGTTAGTTTCTAAATAACTGAAGGGAAACAACTTAAGCTGAACTGGTCAGAAAACATAATCTGTTAAACTTAACAAAACATTCAGGTGTTCTCCCTTGCTAATTCACAAGTTAGTGATAAGAGTTTATAACTTATAAGCATTTGCACAGTACACAGACTTCTTTATTTTTCAACATTTCAGATAAATTGACATTAATTTTTAAATGAATCCTGATGGATAATTAACAACCTTTTTGCAATTACCATTAGTTTGATGTTTTAGTTTTGACACACCTTACAAAAGAAGGAAAATCCTAATTAAATAATAAATCTTGATCCTATAAAAAACAGATTTTTGTTTGTTTAGGTTTATTAACAATATTGTTCCTGGATTCTGTATTGGTTCTACCCTGTTCTCAGCAGTAATTGCTAACTTCTTCACATAAGTCAGAGGTGGAGGACCAAATAATTAAGAAACAATATCTTTCATTAAACAGTCAAGGGAAACAAGCACCTCGCCTGGAATCCAATCACCATAGATCTGCACTCTCCCTATTGAGCTAAGCTAGTGGACTATAAAGAAATACATTTCTTTACCAATAAGGAAGACTTGCTGTTGGCTATCACTCTCTTGCTGGATAACATCTACATGTAACTCATTCTGTCCTCCCTCTACTTCACTGCCTTCTACAATCTGTAATAGGTCTTCTTGGTGCTCGTTCTCTGCTTTCACGATCACTGGACCACCATGGGACGCACGTCTTGTTGTCACTATCAGTTCCTTGTTGCCCTTGGCAACATGATGTCGAGACTTTATGTGACGTTTCAGTTTATCATTACGGTGAAATGATTCGCCACATATATCACATTGGAATGGGGTCTCACCTATAACAGCTCATGGTAAAATTTTCTTTGTCATTCTTGTTTGCATATTAAATTTTTTATTGGGTTTCATGTCACACCCGACACAATTATAGGTCATATGGCGACTTTCCAGCTTTGATGGTGGACGAAGACCCCAGGTGCCCCTCCGTGCATTATTTCATCATGGACGGGCACCTGGGTAGAACCACTGACCTTCCGTAAGCCAGCTGGATGGCTTCCTCACATGAATTCAACACCCAAAGTGAGACTCAAACCCACATCGATGAGGGGCAAGTGATTTGAAGTCAGAGCCCCCGCAAATTAAAATAAGTCATCCTCATCAAGCTGTTACATTTTTACAAATGATAGATATTTATAGAAACTAACAATATCTAATGTACTAATATTCTGTTTGTTCTTGTCTGACTGCTGAGTGATAACTCTTTTTTGTACTATTTTTACCTATCTGCAGTTGAAATGCATTTTATCATTTGATATACAATTGAAACTCAGTATCCCTAGGCGAAATTTCACAATGTTTAAATCAAGTTTAACATACTGCTCTTTGTTTGAAGTACATTTGATGTTCCATCAGTCAAGACCTTTAAGTATTTACGTTAAATTCAAAACTGTTCTCTACATAATGGCACAATCATGTAATAAAAATAATGTATAAACTACTTTAAGAGATTTTATGTGAGGTTTCCCTTAACTGGTTTGGTGAAATACTGGGCAAATTTTTAGCAGCATAATATGGCATAACTACCATAAAAAATATTCAACAGTAATAATGTACCTGTATGTACAGCTCTCATATGATGTTTGAAGCCAGTCACCTCTGTGTACTCTTTGTTACAATATTCACATTTATAGGGCTTAGGTCTCTCTCTCGGGTCTATATGGACTAACATGTGCCTCACTAAACTCCTGAATGTCAAAGAAAACAACTTTAAGAACAAGACATAAAATTTAAAGTTTGTTTAATTTGGTTTACCACCACTTTGCTATAGTGATCAGTTACCCAATCCAGTAATTCTGGATTTTGTATCAGTACTTGTTTGTTCTTTGTGAGAAACTGACAACTTCTCCACACGGTTCAGAGGTGGAGGACAAGTGACTTGGTGCCATAGTTTTCTGTCGAATTCTTTGCAGGAAACAGAAGCCTTGACTGGGTATCAAACTTGCGACCTTTAGGTTCTTAGCTTTGTGCTCTGCTAACTGACTTAAGCACGCGTATCAGTAAGTGCTGAAAAGTACTACTGCCATAGAAACAGCTGTGTACTTTACAGTGGACACAGTGGTTCAGTGATACATTTCCAGCTGTGACTATAAATTAAAGCTTAGGTACAATCAACTGTGTAGTTAGTTCAAAATCATTAAGATGACATGTACTAATAAACATTTTTTTAAAATTTATATTTCTTTGACTGACCTTAAAGGGCATAAAAATTTAGCTCCATAATTATCTCTATTTCTATGCCTTCAAGCCCTTTTCATTTTCTTTTAACAAATCAGCATGGAAGCAAAGTCATCTTTAGGAGAGTAAATATTTGTCTTTCCTGTTTTATCATTCATTAAAATTTAATGACCTGTAACAAATACATTGCTCTTTTGAATGCCATAATAATCTTATCTTTTAAGTTAGTTCTGCACCCTCGGGTCATTTCTTTTCTACAATGTAGTATTTGATAAAACTCTTATTTTTCAAAAATTTAGAATATACTTAGAAAACATGGCAAGAAACAGGGTCATGTGAATGATTGTTTGCTAGTCTTATTTGAAAACTATGACCCTCGTATTTTCAAAATCACAATTTTGGTGACATTTTTTGCCAATATAAAGTTATTTACAATATAGATTTTAACAAAAACTTTTTATACCTGACCATGATTATAAATGAATACAAGAGATCACAGAGTGATCTTGGCGCCCACCAATGTGCCATTTTGGAGTGTTCCAAATTTCAAGACTTACTGACTAGCTCAAGGTCAAATTTCATTTCCGTACACAACACTGTGCATGTGGTCCAAATTCGAAAGCTGTAGCTTGAGAAATGTGAAAGTAGGTCACTAGATCAATCTTAAGGTCAAAGTTTAATTTGGTACACAAAACTATGCAAGTGGTCCAAATTTGAAGGCTTAGCTTGAGAAATGTGTAAGTAGGTCACTAGGTCAAAATCAAGGGTCAAATTTCACTTCAGAACACAAATCTATGCATGTGGTCCAAATCTGAAGCCTGTACCTTCAAAAATGTGAAAGTAGGTCACTAGGTCAATTTCAAGGTCAAAGTTTGTTTCGGTACACAATCCTATGCATGTGGTCTAAATTTGAAGCCTGTAGCTACAGAAATGTGAAAGTAGGTCACTAGGTCAATCTTAAGGTCAAAGTTCATTTCGGTACACAAAACTATGCATGTGGTCCGAATTTGAAGGCTGTAGCTTGAGAAATGTGAAAGTAGGTCACTAGGTCAAAATCAAGGTCAAATTTTATTTCAGAATACAGAACTATGCATGTGGTCCAAATTTGAAGCTTGTACCTTCAAAAATGTGAAAGTAGGTCACTAGGTCAATGTAAAGGTTAAAGTTTGTTTCGGTACATAAAACCATGTATGTGGTTCAAATTTGAAGGCTGTAGCTTGAGAAATGAGAAAGTAGGTCACTGGGTCAAAATCAAGGTCAAATTTCATTTCGGAACACAAAACTATGCATGTGGTCCAAATTTGAAGACTGTACCTTCAAAAATGTGAAAGTAGGTCACTAGGTCAAAATCAATGTCAAATTTCATTTTGAAACACGGAACTATGCATATGGTCCAAATTTGATACCTGTACCTTCAAAAATGTGAAAGTAGGTCACTAGGTCAAAATCAAGGTCAAAGTTTTTTCAAGTGCACAAAACTATGCATGTGGTCCAAATTTGAAGGCTGTAGCTACAGAAATGTGAAAGTAGGTCACTAGGTCAAAATCAAGGACAACTCATGTCAAGGTTCATCTTGCCACTCAAAAATATACATGTCCAAATTTGAATGTTGTAGTTATTGACAAGAAGATTTTAAAAGCTTTTCCCTATATAAGTCTATATGAACCATGTGACCCCCGGGGCGGGGCCATATTTGACCCTAGGGGGATAATTCGAACAAACTTGGTAGAGAACCACTAGATGATGCTACATTACAAGTATCAAAGTCCTAGGCTTTGTGGTTTGGACAAGAAGATTTTCAAAGTTTTTCCCTATATAAGTCTATGTAAACCATATGACCCCCAGGGTGGGGCCATATTTGACCCTAGGGGTATAATTTGAACAATCTTAGTTCAAAACCACTAGATGATGTCACATACAAAATATCAAAGCCCTAGGCCCTGTAGTTTTGGACAAGAGGTTTTTCAAAGTTTTTCCCTATACAAGTCTATATAAACCATGTGACCCTAGGGGTGGGGCCATATTTGACCCCAGAGAAATAATTTGAATCATCTTGGTAGAGGACCACTAGATAATGCTTCATACCAAATATCAAAGCCCTAGGCTCTGTGGTTTTGGACAAGAAGGTTTTCAAAGTTTTTCCCTATATAAATCTATGTAAATTATAGAAATAAACAAAGGGCAATAACTCACTCATAAATTGTTGAACCAGTCTGATTTTCAGAGGGACACAACTAGGGTACCAATACATCATTCTGACAAAGTTTGGTCAAAATCCCCCCAGTAGTTTCTGAGGAGATGCGATAACGAGAAATTGTTAACGGACGGACGGACGGACGGACTGACGGACGGACGGAATGACGGACGGACCACGGACGCAGAGTGATTTTAATAGCCCACCATCTGATGATGGTGGGCTAAAAATGTAGATCTGTGAGCATATTTTTCAGATTATCTGCATATAACAGTAGAGATCTGCAAATTTCATGTAAACAGGACGACAATATTTGGAAGTATTTCATGCATCAACATATTTGTTATCACCTTTTATCTTAAGAAAGCTATGTAAACACAATACCTGTAATAGATGAAATCTTTGCCACATGTTTCACACTTATGAGGTTGTTCACCATCATGTATTCTCATGTGGTCTTTGAAATGTTTGCGACTCATAAATCCCTTCCCACATACATCACAGATATATGTCTTATGTCCCCAATGGACAACCATATGCTGGTTACGCAGACTAGTTGATGTGAAACTTTTCTCACACACTCTACATTTGAATGGCTTTTCACCTTTATGAACTCTGTCAAAGAATAAGAAATAAAATATAGTTATGGCAAATGCATGCTGACTATTTCTTCAAATTAATTTGGTTAGTACATCAGACAAGAGAAAAATTGCCAATTTGGTCAAAATGCTTTTATTTTTTTTGCATTAAGTCGAGTAACATAAATAAGTCAATGGGACAACCACAGCATTTTTCCCCTGCTCAGTGTCTATTTGTCTTCTTATATACTGGTGTTTGGGTTTGTAATTTTTTTGTGACATTTGGAAGAAAAATCTTTTTTTTCAAAACATATTTTTGAGAAATTTGACCTCAGTGTATAAAATTAGTACATATAAATACCTAACATGGTCTTCCAAACGTTTTGGGTTTGGATAAGCCTGTCCACAGATTTCACACTGGTACGGATGCTCCTTGTAGTGACTTAACATGTGGGCTTTCAAGTAACTCTTGTACTTCAGAACTTTCCCACATACTTCACATGTTGTAGAAGACTTCTTGTTTAATACACATATTCCTCGAGCTATCTTGTCTGCACGCTGTTCATGGTACTTCAGATGCTGTCGTAACTTAGTCCTGTCATAAAATGTCTTACTACATCCCTCCCACTCACACATTTGGGCTTCATTCATATCTACATTTGGTCCATCATTCTGAAATTTTAAGCAATATGCATTTATATGGTATCAACAAAACACTTGAGGGTTTTGTAATTTCAAATATATGCATATACATTTAAAAATCCTTACATCTAGCAACAAAGACCTGCTAAAAACTTCTATAATTATCATTTGTCTTACAAAAAGCAAATATAAAATGTTTCAAACTTAATAAAAATTTTCTACAAGTTCCAACGAAAAGGTTACTAATTTGGTCAAATATAAGCTTCTCTGTTGTTGTCAAAATTTAGTGAAAAGATTCTATTTTTTCATTTGTGCATATTTTCAATTAGAATGAAAGCCACACATTTTAGATGAAAAATAATTTCTCTCAAAAATCCATAAAAAGTGAGTACTCTGAAAGTGACTAGTGGTACAAACTTATTGAAACTTAAGCTATTTTTATAAATAACCTAAAATATTGTACAGAAGGTAGTAAACCATTGCAACACTTTTGAAATAATGCAGAAAATTTAATTCTTCTTGCATTTTTACAGATACCTAACTTTTATTTTCACCCAGACATTTTTTCAGTGTCAAATATATACATTGGATTGGAAGAAACAGATTTCAGCAACATACCTTTGGGTTGAGTATTATCTTATGCTCCCTTCTACAGTGGATGTTAAGGAGGTCTAGTGAGAAGAAGATCTTGCTACAGAGGTCACATTTATACTGCTCGGTTGCTGTCTCGTGCTGGTGTATATGCTGCTCTAGCAAGCTCTGTGTGTTCAGAACGATACCACACATATCACACTCAAACTGAGACTTATCTCCGAAACCTTCCTCATCATCATCTTCTACAACATCGATAAATGTGCTGGTACCTCCTCCGGCAGAAATGACCATTTCTCGATGTACCGGCATGTTTGGAATACGAATATGCAGTCGGCGATGTTCGATCAGACTGTCCTTTTTCTTGAACGTTTTGTCACAAAATTCACATTTATATGGCCTGATTATATGCGCACCACTTCTGTGATACTTGAGGTCTTTCTCGGATTCGAACCCACGTCCACACATCCTGCATACATGAGGAGAATGCACAGGGTGGGTGTCAATGTGCTTGCCAATACTTCCTAGTTTAGTAAATCGCTTGCCACAGATATCACACTTGAACAGAGCTTCCTTGTATCTGCAGTTTGACTGAAATATACAGATTTCATCTGTAACTGCAGTATGTAATTCTAAGCAGCATATTTCTATCAATTACTCTTACAATTTCTTTCAAGATTCTAACTTCCAGATGGATATCAAATTTCAAAATATTTACAACAGAAACATTTTTATAAATCAAAGATACCATATATTCCCTTGGGCATTATGTTTTGATTCTGAAAAAAACAAAACAACTGTATACTGTGAAACCATTTAATTTCATGGTCGAAAAATTCAAACAAACATAGTAGCTTAACAAAGATACTTTTTACTTACAACTAAACCTTAAAAAAAGATTTTGAAAACTATGGTCAAGTTCTGCTTTCACCATGATTTGAACCTGCTATAGCTGAATCAAAACCCTGCACTACTGTGCTTCTCGAGCCTAGAGCTTCCAATAATGACATTTACATTCAGATAGAGGAGGGGAGCAGTCATGGAGTTTGAAATAAACAAATTTGACCTATGAGTAAGAACAAGTTAATGGAATACCTGTACATGTGCCTCAAGTTCTAGGTAATCAAAGAATCCCTGCCAACATTTGTCACAGAAACAAGCATAATCAAAGTGCATTTTTCTGTGCTCCATTAGACGCTGAATGTCAGGGAATGTCTGTTCACATACATCACATTTCATAGGCTTTTCTCTATTGTGGCTGCCTGTAACACAATACAAGGATACATTTACATGTACAACAAAATTGTTACAAAAAAGTCTTAAAATAATGCTTTCTGTCTTGACTGATCAATCCCTTTTGGCCTGAACTTATGTTTTTTATATACTGAATGGTATTTTCTTCAAGAATAATATTTGATAAATAACCTTGATTAAAATAAGCAATTAAGCCCTTGACTTGCATAAATCTTACCGAAATCATGAATTAATTTAGCCATGATAGTCATGACATAAACTCCTTTCACAGTCTTTTTTTTAACATATTTTTTTCTTATTCATATGAATTCCATTCCTCACTAACAGTAAGTGTTGGTGGAATTGTTTTGTTTTTGCTAAGTTTAACATCGCACAGACACAATTTAGGTCATATGTCGACTTTCCAGCTTTGGTAGCAGAGGAAGACACCAGGTGCCCTTCTGTGTATTATTTCATCATGATCGGGCACCTGGGTAGAATCACAGACCTTCCGTAAGCCAATGGGATGGCTTCCTCACATGAAGAATTCAATGCCCCGAGTGAGGCTCGAACCCACATCAATGAGGGGCAAGTGGTTCGAAGTCAGCTACCTTAACCACTCGGCCATGTAGGCCCCAAAGTGTTGATGGAGGAAGATCCCCTTCGGGCACCTGCAGAGTAGAACCAAAGACCTTATGTAAACCCCCTTCCTCACATGAAAGAATTCTAAACCCAAGCAAGGTTTTGAACTCACACAAGTGTTGGGCAAGTGATATGAAGTCAGCAAATGTAACTACATGTACTCAGTCACAGTGGGTACTGAGTCATAGCAACACAATTTAGTCATATGGGGACTGTTCTAGTTTTCAGTGCTTCACATAGCAACTCTTGGAATTACCTTTTGCACAGACTAGCACCATACACCCGATGGATGATTTCCTAACATCACAACCTAATAGGACTCAAA
The DNA here is from genome assembly GCF_021730395.1 of Mercenaria mercenaria. Classification (NCBI taxonomy): domain Eukaryota; kingdom Metazoa; phylum Mollusca; class Bivalvia; order Venerida; family Veneridae; genus Mercenaria; species Mercenaria mercenaria. Next base: position 59,172,500 of record NC_069372.1, read on the forward strand.
CCCATAGCAGTGGGGGGCAAGTGAAAATAAGTCAGTCACCTTGAACATTCCCCCAGGTATATCTAAACAATGAAAGTAACAATAACATGAAACATCATCGTGTCACATTCTGAATAAACAAAAAGTATCAAACTGCATATATCCATGCTAGCATAACCTACTTTCTATATGCTGATAAAGCTCCTCCTTGGATTTGAACCCAATAACACAGGTATCACACAGATGTTTATGTTCTTCACCCTCGGCATGAGCGTCTGCTAGATGGCGCTCTAGAGTCTTCTTTAATGTGAAAACCCTTGGGCACTGCTCACATTCAAAGTCACTCTCACCATGTTCGCTAAGTTTATGTTGCTGTAAACAAGAACAGTTTAGGTAATTTAATTCGAGGACACCAACATACACATATAAGAAAATCTACTTACTGGTACAAGAAAATAACTATTGTGCTTTCACAGATGCAGACAATCTTTACAGTATCTCTCATTTTATTTATCACTGTTTCACACAAAATGCTATTAAATAATTATTGTGGTCTGGCATGTCACTGTAACTCCTGCATAAAGTTGAATATTTAAATGAACTGTTACACCATCCCCTTGTTCAAGATAAGGAGCAGGGCTAATTAAAGACTTTTTGATAATGTTGATAATAACACAACCAGAGATTAAACATTCCAAAACAAGGTTCGATCTTTGTACTCATTCAGTTACTGAAGCTGATTGTCCTAAGAAAGGCAAAGCAGTTTTTTAACAAACTTTATTCAAAACATCAAAATTTCATGAAATTTCTGTCACACTTGAGTATCTTATTTTACAAAAGTCAGTCTTAAAAAGGATGAAAATATATATAACACTACGTCATGAGACAGAACAAAATACAAACTTTTCTTCTAAAACATACCCTTAATTGTTTGATATCACTGAAGACACTCTTGCAGATATCACAGAGGAAGAGAATACTGGTGGAAACATTTGATTTACTGTTCTCCTTATCTTCAGCTGGTGCTGTAATATATCAGTAATACAATGTTACATAATACATAAATAGACTTCTGTCGAGGTCAATATGTAGTCTGTTGACCTGCTTGAAAGTAATACTGACCACAGACATAAAGTACAATAAGTCTACTACTGCTGAATTATATTCCCATGATTTCCTTCTTCCATGATACTGTATCTCTTTTCACTGCATAAACTTAACAGTTCTGCAGTCAGCATCATATTTTACAGTCATTATTCCTGTATTTGAAGCACGTACACTGCTTTTGAGATATCAATCAGCACTGTTGTGTAACTTGCTAAATTACTTCATTAACCTTTAGTCTGCTGGTGGCAAATGATTCTACCTTCGAGACCAGTGCAGAACCAAGATCAGCCAGCACATCCATGCAGGCTGATCATGGTCTGCACTGTTTGCTTTTCAGTCTGACAGTTAATTTTCACAATTTCAGTGAACACCCCTTTGAATAAATTATAATAATAAATGGCCCAGATGGAATAATGGACCAGTCCATTTTAGAAATTTAGCAGGGTAAAGGTTAATATTAGTGTGGGAATTATTTTCATGAATTTCACAGAGTTGTCTTTCAATGAACTTAAATCCCAATGAACAAAATAAAATTCCAACTCCTTTAAATTCGCAAATCATTATCATTACATATGGCTGCTTCAGCCGAAACCATGAAATTCTATACCTACAAAAATAAATGAGTTAGCAGTATATAATTTTTTGCACCAAACTATGACTTTTGACCAATATTCCATTTAGAATTAAAATAAAGCAGTAACTTTATCAAAATCTTGCTAAATTAAGGGGAAATGGAGTGCTCTCTCCAGTGGATCAGGGATACTGGTGCTTTTTGTTATGTTTAACATCTATTGGAATCATTGAATCACTTAAAAGTTATAACTAGCATTTGCCCAACTCACTAAGAGGGCACAATTATGGCATACTGACTAAAATTGAGGAAAAATTGTGTCATAAAGAAAACAGTATGGCATAAATACACTACAGAAGGAAATGACTTAAAAAGCTTGTTGTCTTGTGTTTTACATGGAATGGTTTAAATATGCACTGACAGTTTTGGAAAACATTTTTTGGGGGTTCTGAAGGTAAATTTTTCACAAAATCTGGGAGAAAACATACTTCTAAGAAAGAAGGGAATGGGGATGAATTTCAGTTCCTAAAATACACTAACAGCTGAGGCAAAAAATGTTTTAGACAGAATGTGTGCTATCTTAGGGGACAAAGACATGAGTAAATGAACTGACAAACCTGCTGGAATTGGTTCTTTCTTTATGGTTGTAACATACTGGTGATCTACCTCTGTACTCTTACCATCTGCTGTCTTCTTTAATACAATAATTTTTGGCTTGACTGGTGTAGATTTCTGTTTGTCTGTTACACTCTCAGTCTACAGATTGAACAAAATAAATATACTAGTATGGGACAAAAATCAGGAGAAACAACCATTACAGAGAAGTCCAAAAATACTACAGGCGTAGCTTATTGTCAAATGTTAGACTAAAGATTAGAGGACTACATTTGAGCAGTGCCATGAGAAAACCAACATAGTGGGTTTGCGACCAGCATGGATCCAGACCAGCCTGCGCATCTGCGCAGTCTGGTCAGGATCCATGCTGTTCGCTAATGGTTTCTCTAATTGCAATAGGCTTTGAAAGCGAACAACATGGATCCTGACCAGACTGTATGGATGCGCAGGCTGGTCTGGATCCATGCTGGTCGCAAACCCACTATGTTGGTTTTCTCATGACTTCAACTACATTTACAATTTCAATAATAATGTCGACATAAGGTCTTTGTATGTCTGTCAATATTGAAAGGAATGGGAAAACTCCCTAAAAGCAATGTAAAGACAAAGGGAATATAGCACTGTCATACAGTAAGAGTAAACACATGCTAAAACTCACTTTGTTTCAAATTTATCTAACTTAAAAGTAACAAATGGAAAACACATAAAATATGGTACCTTTTCCAAACACATTGTACAAAATGAAACTGTACCCATTTAATTCTTGAAATTATCAAGATTTTAACACTACATGCAACTTTAAATCAAAGGCCTGAATGGCCTGAGTCGGCTAATGATTGATGTACTGACAGTATAGTCTACCAGTTTGAGTTTGTTTTTAGTTTTTTTCTTAAAATTTCATAACACAGCTCGATATTTACCCAAAATATTATATCCGGATACGATTACACTTTTCTCCAGTTTGAACAATATATTTTACAAATTGTGATGATACGAAGACATTTAGCAGCAATTGGCAGTATCTGACATTGAAGTTTACGGTTAAATTACCTCTTATTTAAATTTTTTCATAAAAAAGTTGTTTCGTTTCGCCAAACACAGACGATCTACTTTAGATTTCAAAAACTACAAGAAAATACAATTTAATGTTTCGCCGATTTGTTTATTTCTCGAAAAATAAGAATTAAAATCATTTTTAATATCAGTAGTAACTAAACAAACCAGTAAGAGCTTCTTCTTCCGATAATTTATCCGTTTACTGACTGCAAAATTCAACCCACGCAAAGTTTATAGAAATCATACGATGCGTGTTTACGTTCAATGTGGGAGAATTAAGGCTAATCGGCTATGTTACCTAACGCATCCAGACGATTCAGATTTTGTTTTTAAAAAAGTATTGTGTGCGTTTCTGTAATTTTATATACGTTTTTATACGCTTAGAAATTATTAGACATGCGTATTTGCATTATTTCTATACGTAATTTACGCTAATACGCATCTTATCTGGAGCCCTGCTGGAACTATTTTTTGTCTTTCGCTGGATGTTACCCAAGCTTTGTAAGCCTACGCAATTCTTAAAATGCACATTTATGCTTAATGAGTTACATTCGAGAATTGCACAATTACAAGTCATAAATATGACAGATCACATCGTATATTGGTCATAGCAAAGGGAATTGACATAACTTAACTTCATTCATGCAGTGAACTGTTTGAAGTTTGAGAAATCTAATGGAACTACATCCCTTCACTGTGTTACTTGGTCCATTTAGAGAATCGTTGGATAGCAAGGACTCGTCAAAAGGCTTTCAGCCTTTAGCCGACTCAAAAAATCAGACCCACTCTAGAAATGTAAAACAGATAGGTAATGCAAACATCTGGCTCTGAAATGGGTAACTATCAATTAAATTCTGAAAAGAACCTCTTTGTTCTTTGGGATGATTTGAATAAATGTACAAACACTTTAATCAGCATTAAAAGCTTACATCCATAAGTTCTTGTTGTTCGTCATCTAATAGATTAGTGGTATCATCATCTTGTTGACTGTCAGCTTCTGTATCATCAGGCATATCCTGGAAGTCTTCTTCTTCATCTCCTCTCATTTCTTCTATACCTGTACATTTTCATTCAATCAAGGGATACACTGGCACTAAATGGCATAAATGTTTATTGTGGTACAAACAATGACAAGCATTGTAAGAAAATCTCACTGGCACTGGAGTAATGAACTGCCCTTAAATGTCACATATGATCTAAATTTTACAAGAACGTAACCAAAAGCTTCACAAAATACACAAAACATAATCGAAAAGCCTTTTTTCTTCCAAATGGCTCTTGTGATATATGATGTTGGTGATGATGCAGAGCAACTGTTTTAAGTTTCAATCAAATCTATTAAGTAATAATATACGCAGCACATTATTCTGAAAAGGGAGATAATTTTTGAAATATTTCTGCCAGAGTTATGTATTGTGTGTCATTTGATGTAGGTGATGATGTGAAGGAACTGTTTAAGTCAGACCAAACAAGAGCTCGTCGAACACGAAATGCCCCCTTGATGCATTCAGTAATTGCACAAGGAACAGAAATTATATGCTCATTGTAAACAAAAGTTCTACCATTCTGGTTTAATCTGACCTTGACCTTTAACCTATTAACCTAACAAGAGATTATAGAGTGATCTTGGCGCCATCCACTGAGCCATTTTTGAATGTTTCAAATTTCAAGACTAGCTCAAGGTCAAAATCAATGTCAAATTTCATTTCGGTACAAAACAATGTGTATGTGGTCCAAATAAAGCTGTAGCTACAGAAATGTGAAAGTAGGTCACTAGGTCAAAATCAAGGTCAAATTTTATTTTGGAACAAAAAACTATGCATGTGGTCCAAATTTGAAGCCTGTACCTTCAAAAATGTGAAAGTAGGTCACTAGGTCAATAACAAGGTCAAAGTTTTTTTCGGTACACAAACCTATGCAATCGGTCCAAATTTGAAGGCTGTAGCTACAGAAATGTGAAAGTAGGTCACTAGGTCAAGATCAAGGTCAACTCATGTCAAGGTTCATCTTGCCACTCAAAACTATACATGTGGTCCAAATTTGAATGATGAAAGTTATAGACATGAAGGTTATAAGTTTTTAAGGTCTATATAAGTCTATATGAACAATATGACCCCTGGGGCGGGGCCATATTTGACCCTAGAGGGATAATTTGAACAAACTTGGTAGAGAACCGCTAAATGATGCTACATTACAAAATATCAAAGCCATAGCCTTTGTGGTTTGGACAAGAAGATTTTCCAAGTTTTTCCCTATATAAGTCTATGTAAACCATGTGACCCCCAGGGCGGAGCTATATTTGACCCTAGGGGAATAATTTGAACAATCTTTGTAGAGGACCACTAGATGATGTCATATACAAAATATCAAAGCCCTAGGCCCTGTGGTTTTGGACGTGAGGTTTTTCAAATTTTTTCCTATATATATAAGTCTATATAAACCATGTGACCCCCGGGGTGGGGCCATATTTGACCCCAGGGAAATAATCTTAACAATCTTGGTAAAGGACCACTAGATTCTGCTACATACCAAATATCAAAGCCCTAGGCCCTATGGTTTTGGACAAGAAGATCAGAAACCGTTTTAACTGTTCCCGGCCAACGTGACCTTGACCTTTGACCTAATGACCTCAAAATCAATAGGGGTCATCTGCTGGTCATGGCCAACCTAACTATCAATTTTCCTGAAACTAGGCCCAAGCGTTCTAGAGTTATTGCCTGGAAACCATTTTACTGTTCCTGGTCACTGTGACCTTGACCTTTGACATACTGACCTCAAAATCAATAGGGGTCATCTGCTGGTCATGACCAACCTCCCTATCAACTTTCATGACCCTAGGCATAAGCATTCTTGAGTTATCATCCGGAAACCGTTTTACTGTTCAGGGTCACTGTGACCTTGACCTTTAACATACTGATCTCAAAATCAATAGGGGTCATCTGCTGGTCATTACCAACATCCCTATCAAGTTTCATGATCCTAGGCCCAAGTGTTCTTGAGTTATCATCCGGAAACCGTTTTACTATTCAGGGTCACTATGACCTTGACCTTTGACATACAGACCTCAAAATCAATAGGGGTCATCTACTGGTGATGACCAACCTCCCTATCAACTTTCATGATCCTAGACCCAAGCGTTCTTGAGTTATCATCCGGAAACGGATTGGTCTACATTCCGACCGACCGACAGACCGACCGACCGACCAACCTACCGACCGACATCTGCAAAACAATATACCCCTCCTTCTTCGAAGGGGGCCATAATAAGTAATAATGGAGATAAGTGCATCAAAACTATTACCTGAATTTCAAAGTACGAAAGAAGCATAATTTATGAAATATTTCATAGTTATAGCCCTTGTGTCATATAATCTGCGTAAGGACATGGCGCATCAGTAAACCCACTGAGTAGCTAAAGAAATTAAGTGTAAGTCAAAAGTACATCAAAACTTTAACCAAATCTGGACCGGGTGGACCCAAATGCCGGCCAAATATTGTGTTAAAAACGTGCATACCAAAGCAAAAGTTGTGGAAGTCTTGCGCAATTTCTTGCCGTAGAAGACAGAAGTGATCTCCCTTGATTGAACCCACATGGTGACATGTACCATCTGATATTCTAAGTGACATGAGAAAACATTCCTCTCCTAAATCTGACAGCTGATGACACTGAAAGTAAATGTGTACCAATTCTGCAAAATATCCATATTTTTGGGAAAAAACAACAACATGGAATCGGTGAATGTATGATTGAAATGATGCCCCATTTTAATATTTTTCAAAGCAGAGAGTTTGTTAGAATCCACAGACTTGGCAACAATGAAATCTTGCTTAATTCAAAAACTAAAATTCTTCCCGTATGAACATAGTTATAGGATATAAATAATAGCATATTAGATACCAAGAAAACCTCAGATTGTTTTACAATCAAAATCATTCTTATTAAATAATGTTTAACACTACAAAAAATATCAACACTGGGCCTGTTCTTACATAAAGACTCCTGAAGTGAAGAAAACAATGTTAGGTTTGTTTGGTGTAACACTAAATTTCAACAGTATTTCAGTTATTTATGGTGGCCATTTATCCTTACCAGTGCTCCTGGGTTACTTAATACCTATTCTTCACTACTACAAGATAACCCTCAAATAAATCAAAAGTGACGGATGGGTGAGATTGACCTTAGCAGTTTCTTACCAGAAAATTCAGACCTATGGCATCCAACATTATGCTTGAAAGTCTAACAGAGAAAACTAAGTGAACAGAAGAATTCTGAAACTTACCAAATACCCAACAGAGTTCAGTACAAACTGGTCTTATTCTGGGTTCAAAATATTTGGATTTCAAAGACTGTAACTCAGCAATGTACCAAAATTGTTTAGTCAAACCCAAGCCCTAAAAACTTACCAGTTCTGCTATCTGTGACCGTAATTCACTTGCCACTTGCTGCTTTTCATCTTCTAAGGCTTTCCCATCCTCTTCCATTAAAGCTTCTCCACCATTCTGATCCTGAACTGTCTGGTTATTTTGTAGATCATGTTCTCTCAGCTGCACAACTTGACCTACTTGTCCCAAGTCAACAACTTGCTGTAAATAAAAGAATTTAAATCAGACGTCAACTTAATACTTTTACCAAACAAGTTGCCCATAGGGGAAACTAGGTGAGACATAAACTTGCCTGGGTAAACTTAACAATTTATTTTCATTGATTTACATTTAAGATAAACTGTACTTGCCATTCAACACTGCAGAAATGTCCGTTCATATCATTAGAACTTACATAAATTATTATAAAATTTAATGTTTTCCTACAGTAATAGACAACCAAAGCATGTTCAGTTTGAACTGCCATACTGATGTTTGACATTCTGGCAGAAACAAGGAGGCATACCCTTATTAATTACATACTCACTTTTAAATCTGCTGAATTACAATGAAACATCAATACTTTTCCATATTGATGTTAAACATTAATCAAGTATGTGATGTCAATTGTGACCTCAAGTTAATGTGTTTAGCTCCTGAAGTCAAACTGATTAAACTCAGGCTAAAGTTAAGAACATGCATATATGTTATTCATTTATAAGTGAAAATATATGTACATGTATGTGATAAAAAGATCATTACCTTTCCATTAGGAAATATGCATTTCTCCTTTCCCAATGTATTATATTTGCCCTATATCTCTGCTGCAGAACTTGTACATATTTTTTGACTTATAATTTTAAGTTATCTAACACCTGAACAAACAAAATACTGCATTACCTGGTCAACAGATACCAGTCCTGGCTGTGCAATATCCAGCAGAGTCTGCGCTACACCAGGCTCATCTTGGTACAGTGACTGTATGAGAGGTTCAACTGGCTGCTGGAGATTTCCTGATGAACTGTGAATAATCTGGACCGTAATACCTGGAGGTGCCGATGACATCACTACCCCTGAAGACATCACTACTCCTTCTGTCACTGAAGGCTCCTCCATGGTCTATCTGGAGCAATCTGTCAAAAAACGAGACTGTTTCATAACTTTAATATAAAAGTGAGTGAGGTAAATTGCAGCAGTGTTATACAAGATTTCAGCTTCAGTGCAAAATTTCTGTTGAGTAGCCAAATCTTATTAAAATACCTAATAGCTATAAATGTTTAGTGAACTTCAGCAGCTTTATGCAGAGAAATAAAATTCTGGTTCTCTAGCCTATGCATGGTACTTGGCTAGAGAACTGGTTCCGGACAAATAATATTATCTCGCTACAATCACAAGAAAATCTAGTCTAGACATTACCATAACTTAGCTCTGCAAGTAACTTCTATCACAGCTGACTACTACAAATACTCATTCTTCCCCAAACCTGCAGTAGATTGGAACATCTTACCATCTTGGGTGTATTCCGGTTTAATGTGTGACCCGTGCTGACACTCATCTGATTTTTTTGTATAATAGAAATATTGTCCTACCCATGATTTTCTAAGTCTAAAAAGGGCCATCACTCTTGCAAAAAGCAGGATAGAGTTATGTTTCTTGATGTACAGTGTCCACTTACGATGGTGAAAAACTGTTGCAAGTTTTAAAGCAATAGCTTTGATAGTTTATGAGAAAAGTTGACTTAAACATAATATTCAACCAAGAAAATGATTTTTCTTAGTCCAAAAGGGGCAATAATTATTGCAAAAAGCAGGATGGAGTTATGTTGCTTGCTGTACAGGGTCAGCTTATGATGGTGAACAAGAGTTGCAAGTTTTAAAGCAATAGCTTTGATAGTTTAAGAGAAAAAGTTGACCTAAACATAAAACTTAACCAAGAAATCTGATATTTTCTAAGTCCAAAAGGGGCCATAAATCTTGCAAATAGCAGGATGGAGTTATGTTTCTTGCTGTACAGGGTCAGCTTATGATGGTGAACAAGTGTTGCAAGTTTTAAAGGAATAGCTTTGATAGTTTAGGAGAAAAGTTGACCTAAACATAAAACTTAACCAAGAAATCTGATATTTTCTAAGTACAAAAGGGGCCATAAATCTTGCAAAAAGCAATATGGAGTTATGTTTCTTGCTATACAGGGTCAGCTTATGATGGTGAACAAGTATTCCAAGTTTCAAAGCAATAGCTTTGATAGTTTAGGAGAAAAGCTGACCTAAACATAAAACTTAACCAGGCAACGCCGACGCAGACGCTGACGCAGACGCCGACAACCGCTCAAGTGATGACAATAACTCATCATTTTTTTTCAAAAAATCAGATGAGCTAAAAATATATCAGTAATTGAAAGAGGCCATTATCGTAAGAGAAAAAGAAGAAATGAAGCAGTTCGCTTTCTATGGAACCGATTCAGGTTCTCTAGCCACTGCCAAAAATTAAAGTGATCCTACATGTCTTAAATTCTCCTTTAGTGTTATCTATTCAATATAACAAGTGAAATATTTCAATTAAGCCTGCGATTTTGACTTAAATTGTAATTTTAACAGATTTCATATACCTTCATATACTCTTTAGATTTATAGACTGAAAAATGTTTGAATTTATATATTTTATATGGACTGTCCATATATTTACAGAATGTCTGTAATTTGAAAAAGCCACGAATTTCTGTTGGAATACTAGCTGCGCAGTATCCAAATAATAGGACATTACGGGACAGCGTGATATCTTTTGGGAAGTGCATGCTATTCATACAGCTCGCCAATACCAATAGCAAAACAGCCTGCAGGTGGCTATTCCTCAGCTCCTAGGACAATATCTGGAAAAAAAACAACTTTAATTTGTGGAGTAGCTCCACCAAATTTTTGATTTCCAAAGAGGCACTTTTCTATTCAAGTTTAAGTATTTTTATCTTTCTTTGTTTATATTGGCAAATTCATGGAATTACTATTAATTTCAGAGTGGGCCGAATACCCACCTCATTTTTGGCTAGAATTCACTTTGGCAGTGGCTAGGATTACGGTACCGTAATCCTAGCCTCCGAGTCTAGGATTACGGAAGTTCCGTATTTCTAGACAACCATATGAGGACAGGCTAGGATTACGGAAGTAGTTAAGAGGCATCAAATATATTTTAGGACATGTATAATTTATGTTGTAAACATACGTTTTTCACATAAAATAGCGTGTTTTTTTGTTTTTTTTAAAATAATAGTGTTGTAATTTTATTCTTTGTTAAGAGTATGTTATTATTTCATATAAATTATTTTGCATATTTTTCTTTCATTTTCTTTTCTATTTTTTCTTTTCTCATTTTTCTTTCTTTTCTTCCTTTTTATTGATTTTTTCCTTCTTTTTTGGGGTCTCTCTTTTTTTAACATTTGACTAAAGATTTTTAACAGCTGTTACTCTGTTTATACACCCGAAAGTGAGTGCAGCCATTAATATATATCGTTAACCCTAAATGGCGGGTCATTAACACGATACGACAGGCATGGAAATCGCTATTTTAAGTGAAAAAAAGTAAGTTTACAACATCATTTATACATGTTCTAACATATATTTGATGCCTCTTAAATACTTCCGTAATCCTAGCCTGTCCTCATAGGGTTGTCTAGAAATACGGAACTTCCGTAATCCTAGCCCCCGATTCTAGGATTACGGTACCGTAATCCTAGCCACTGCCATGCACTTTACTGGTACGCACTTCTTACTAGGATTGTAAAAGGCAGGGTGTGCTCACAGGGCTTTTTTCCCCTATAAATCTACCTCCTGTAAAAGGAGGTAATCCCAATGCAAAAAAGTACGTTTTTTTCCCAAAGTTGAATTTAAAATTCCCAAATGATAATACCTGTTAGGGTTTTTGCTGTTTTAGAATAGTTTTGCTAATTTGTATGTATATTTAGGTAAATTATAATACTGTTGAACAATTACTGAAATGCAATTCACTAATATTTCACACAAAAACACATTTATGTAGATTTTGGTAATTTGCAAATTGTCCCAATGAAGACAATTTCCAGAAGCATTTTCCCAATTCAACCGGTGTCGGTGGCATTCCCAAATTGATGAAAAAAAGGCCTGGCTCATTACAATCATGTAAATAAATTGTAACAATAATCTAGTCATTAAAGAAAAAAGAAAAAACGGGGGTGTGGGGGCAGTAGCCCCCATAAAAATAAATTAATGTGGAGTATTTATTGAAATTATGTGCATACTGGTAAAGTGCAGGTGTCCCCCTAGTCTAAATAATGAGACCTCGGGTAGACCGATTTTACATTTTGATATTTTACGTTGTCTACCTTCAGGAGGTGGATATCGACAAGTCAAAAAAATATAACGATATTCAACTCTAGAGTACAAATTAATTATTATTTGGACTAGTGTCCCCCATTTTTCACAACGGATAAATTTTTAAAAAGGAAGTGTCTAGGGGTACGGATCCGTACCTCTAGACAAGCCTGTTAGGGGTTTTCTAGGGGTACGGACCTCCGATTTTCTAGAGATTAAGGGTCATTTACATTTCAAATTTTGTTGAAAATGAAATAACAAATAACAATTCATTAGAATTCACCTTAAACTTGGATCTAAATGGTTTACAGATTACAACGTTCACCCGATTTGTTACATTTTCTTTCGAAACGTAAATAACCGAGGAACACCGAATAATCATAAGGATTCGAACTGGCAGAAAAAAAGATATTAAGATTAAACAAAAAAAAGTTAAATATCTAGGGAAAAAACTATTTTTAATGATAATTTACCCTTAGGGTATTTATGTTTTCCACACATTTGGTAGCCGTTACAAGATACAAGGGACGTTTTCACAAACAGTTTCTTTTACTTAATGTCGGTTAATTGATTATTAAACAATCAGTTCCATGCCGATTACATTATATCTTGTGCATATTATTATGCTTAATTTATTCCATTGAATTTCAAATAGAATTCATTTAAGGGTTACAAGCACTCACTATCTGTTATCAATAGTTTATTTTACAACAAACTTATCGGCACGTAACAGTGTATTCATTTGGAGTTCCTCGGTTATTTAGGTTTTGAAAGAGAAGGTAAACAATCGGGTGAACGCTGGTATCTGTAAACCATTTAGATCCAAGTTTTCAGTGAACACTGGTTAAGTCTTATTTTTTATGTCATTTTCAACAAAAGTTAAGATATATATAACCCTACATATCTAGAAAAAGGAGGTCCGTACCCATAGAAAACCCCTAACAGGCTTGTCTAGAGGTACGGATCCGTACCTCTAGAATCAGATTCTAGAGGTACGGATCCGGAATACAGGTCTTTACTCCTCTGGGACAATACACCCTGGGACTTTACACCTTCCAAACCTGAGACATTACTCCTCCAAAAGGGAGGTGTAAAGTCCAAGGTTTTATATATATATATTTACAACTTTTTCATATATTTAATTATTTTATTCAAAATTATGAGTATAAAATCTTGTTTATCTTTTAAAAATCAAACTTTATAGCTGTAATAATACAAAAGTGATAATGATTTGTGTCACACTTTTCTAAGTTCAAGATTAAAGTAACCTTAATATAATTGTTATGTTAATCAATTGATTATCACAAAAGAAACATTAACACCTGAATCTTTGATGTTTTAATGACCACTGATTGATAATATTTAAAGCATTATATACAATACAATACAACACAATACAATACATACAATATACAAATACAAATACAAATACAAATACAAATACAATACAATACAATACAATACAATACAATACAATACAATACAATACAATACAATACAAATACAATGCTTATAGCACAATACATTTTAAACATAAGCAGATGAAAACATATCCAAAAGAGATAGAAAAGGACATTCGTAGGTTCAAAAGGAACTGAGTGCAACCAAATTCCTTCAAGGAATCAGCCATGTTTATGGACCAGCCGGGTATATGGCTAAGTGAAAAATATATATGACTGTAAATATCTAAGGCGTGAAGTGCATGATTGCTGATTAGACACACATATAATTTACTAGGATATGATCTTTTAAATTTGTGTATTCTGATATGCATTTAAGAAAGCGAACACTTCAGATAAATTAAGAAACATATATTTGTTAGGACTGTGTATTTTGTGATATCTTGGCTAAATATGACTATGAGTAATATGAGTAAAATTTCTATGATGTGAAGTGCATGATTGATTATTAGATATACATATAAGTACATTTTTATATGTTAATTTGTTACAGTGTTACATGAGGATGAAAAGATAAATTATGAAAATTATTAAAAAAAAGTGATATATCTTTGAATCTGTTCTTTTCCTTCTTTAAGTTTTTCCATGTATACTTTAATAAAACAATATAGGCATATGATATGTGGGAATTAACTAATTGCTAGACATAATAGCATCTCTGGAATGTGACATTACTATCAAACAGTGACACTTGCTTGAATTGGAATTTCACAGGAATGTGAAAGATAATATTAACATGTAATTTAAGACAATATATTTTTTTAGAATTAATTCTTCTATTTTGGACAATATATCATAAAGCAATGAGATCGGTTTTTAAACAGACAAATGTTGTCTCAATTTTTGTATATTATCTTTTAAATTAAATAACTTCATAATACTTTAAAAAAAAAATTTTAATATTGTTTTATAAAATGTAATGACTGATACAAAATGCATTGACAAACACCTTTTAATTACCATTTTTAATATATAATCTTTCTACCTTTACAATATTTGACAAATAATCCTAAATTGGTCAATTACAATTCACATTAAGTTTGAAACAGAGTTATAATAATTTTAATACTGTAATAATTAAAAAAAATGTTTAAAAATGAGTTATTAATTAAAATATAATAATTATAAATAAATATGTTAAAAAATGAGTTATTAATCAGAAAGCTGAATAATACATAAATCTGAAAAAAGCAAATTTCAACAAGACAGAATTTTGAACCAGCATCCATTCTTAAAACATTTACAAAAGAATTAAAATCTATTTGGAAAATATCAGTCAGATTTGGTTAATATTTTGTGTTGAGAGCCTACAAAAATACCCAATTAACTTTTATTTCCCAAACAATTTCAGTCTATTTCATTAACATCAACAGTGGATTAATATCCACATGCATAACTTTTTATTATCAATTACTCAGTGTAAGTGTGACAAACTCCCTCTATTTAATCAAATCAATTTCTACTCAAATAATCAATAATTATTACTGCCTACACAATAGATATTTATAGTATATAAATACGAATACGAATACGAATTTTATTGAGCATAAAACATATTACAATGTTTATAGCCATTACAACAATACAATACAGTGAGAAAATGGCAGATTTAACATTTTTCTGAAGAGTACATTAGTCAAATGGAACATTACAAATATAAATGATTTCCAATGGTATTAGAACAGATAACTTTTCTCAAGTGACACGTTTCTTATTTGCAAAGTATAAAAATTTAGAAAGATTGCAAACAGTTTTCTTGGATTTTGACGACAAAAGATTATCCAGTTTAGACACAGACGGCCAATGACAATAATACGGTTTAAAATATTTCATTCTCAGATCTCTGTTTATCAAACAAGGAGGAAGTGGTATTCTGTTTCGATTTGTTTCATATTACATGATTTGCATAACCTCTGTTCACGCGGTATACTGTCGTATCTCCCTGTTTCAGTTATAAAGATTATGCGAGGATGTTCTAAATCTAGTTTAAAGCTATTCTATATTTATTTTCTTGTACTAATCTAAATAGTTTTCTAATTCAAATTATGTTTAAATATGCAATATGTCTTTTAAACGAGCCGAGTTATTAATCTCAGTATACCATTTTTGCAAAAATGTGTCTATTATTCTTTGTTTGATAGCGTTAAAAGGTATTTCAATATTAAACTGATTTCCCCTGATGTACATAAAACCATGACTTGACAAAATATCCTTTATATAAAAAGCCCAATTTTTGTTACCGTAAGTGCGACCAGCATCTGCGTCAGACTTGAGAAGTATGTAAGACTGTTTAACAAGAGAGTTATCATTTTGTTTAAGTATGTTTGTCCAATATCTAAGCATTTTGAATTTGCAGAAAATATTTAGGGGAACACGACCTAATTCGCCATAAAGTGCTGCTAGCTTTGTAGACTTTTTTACACCTAAAACTCTACGTAAAAACTTGGTGTGTATTAATTCTACATCTGTGGCCTCGTGTGCCCCCCATATTTCCGAACTAAAATTTAAAATGGACCCCACCAAAGAATCGAACAATTTACATTTCTGATTAATTGGTAAATCTAAATGTTGAAAAACCGTAAAAAGCTTATGCAATGCAAATGACGCGTGTTGTGCAATTCGTTTTTGCGTTCTATACCAGTTACCATTTTTAAATAGAGTAATTCCAAGATATTTAAATGAGTCTACAATTTCGATTGGAGTGTCATATATAAACAAGAGGACCATGATGGTCCTGAATCGCTCACCTCTTCCCACATGATCCAGTTTTGAGTATGACGTCGTTTTTTCTATTATTTGACATAGTGACCTAGTTTTTGAGCTCATGTGACCCAGTTTTGAACTTGACCTAGATATTATAAAGATAAAAATTCTGACCAATTTTCATGAAGATCCATTGAAAAATATGGTCTCTAGAGAGGTCACAAGGTTTTTCTATTATTTGACCTATTGACCTAGTTTTTTAAGGCACGTGACCCAGTTTCAAACTTGACCTAGATATCATCAAGGTGAACATTCTGACCAATTTCATGAAGACCCATTCAAGGGTATGGCCTCTGGAGAGGTCACAAGGTTTTTCTATTTCAAGACCTACTGACCTAGTTTTTGATCGCAGTTGAACCAGTTTCAAACCTGACCTAGATATCATCAAGATAAAAATTCAGACCAACTTTCATACAGATCCCATGAAAAATATGGCCTCTAGAGAGGTCACAACGTTTTTTCATTATTTGACCTACTGACCTACTTTTTGATGGCACGTGACCCACTTTCGAACTTGACTTAGATATCATCAAAGTGAACATTCTGACCAATTTTTATGGAGATCCATTCACAAGTATGGCCTCTAGAGAGGTCACAAGGTTTTTCTATTTTTAGACCTACTGACCTAGTTTTTGACCGCACATGACCCTGTTTCGAATTTGACCTAGATATCATCAAGATGAACATTCAGACCAACTTTCATGAAGATCCATTGAAAAATATGGCCTTTAGAGAGGTCACAAGGTTTTTCTATTATTTGACCTACTGACCTAGTTTTTGATGGCACGTGACCCACTTTTGAACTTTATCTAGATATCATCAAGGTGAACATTCTGACAAATTTTCATGAAGATTTCATGAAATATATGGCCTCTAGAGAGGTCACAAGGTTTTTCTATGTTTAGACCTACTGACCTAGTTTTTGACCGCACGTGACCAAGTTTCGAACTTGACCTAGATATCATCAAGATGAACATTCAGACCAACTTTCACACAGATCCCATGAAAAATATGGCCTTTAGAGAGGTCACAAGGTTTTTCTATTATTTGACCTTCTGACCTAGTTTTTAAAGGTACGTAACCCAGTTTCGAACTTGACCTAGATATCATCAAGGTTAACGTTCTGACCAATTTTCATGAAGATCTTGTGAAATATATGGCCTCTAGAAAGGTCACAAGGTTTTTCTATTTTTAGACCTACTGACCTAGTTTTTGACGGCATGTGACCCAGTTTCATTCTTGACCTAGATATCATCAAGATGAACATTCAGACCAACTTTCATACAGATCCCATGAAAAACATGGCCTTTAGAGAGGTCACAAGGTTTTTCTATTATTTGACCTACTGACCTAGTTTTTGATGGCATGTGACCCAGTTTCAAACTTGACCTAGATATTATCAAGGTGAACATTCTGACCAACTTTCATGACAGATCCATGAAAAACATGGCCTTTAGAGAGGTCACAAGGTTTTTCTATTATTTGACCTACTGACCTAGTTTTTGATGGCACGTGACCCAGTTTCAAACTTGACCTAGATATTATCAAGGTGAACGTTCTGACCAACTTTCATGAAGATCTTATAAAATATATGGCCTCTAGAGAGGTCACAAGGTTTTTCTATTTTTAGACCTACTGACCTAGTTTTTGACCGCACGTGACCCAGTTTCAAACTTGACCTAGATATCATCAAGATGAACATTCTGACCAATTTTCATGAAGATCCATTGAAAATTATGGCCTCTAGAGAGGTCAGATAGTTTTTCTATTTTTAGACCTACTGACCTAGTTTTTGACGGCACATGACCCAGTTTCGAACTTGACCTAGATATCATCAAGATGAACATTCTGACCAACTTTCATAAAGATCCCATGAAAAATATGGCCTTTAGAGAGGTCACAAGGTTTTTCTATTATTTGACCTACTGACCTAGTTTTTAAAGGTACGTAACCCAGTTTCGAACTTGACCTAGATATCATCAAGGTTAACGTTCTGACCAATTTTCATGAAGATCTTGTGAAATATATGGCCTCTAGAAAGGTCACAAGGTTTTTCTATTTTTAGACCTACTGACCTAGTTTTTGACGGCATGTGACCCAGTTTCATTCTTGACCTAGATATCATCAAGATGAACATTCAGACCAACTTTCATACAGATCCCATGAAAAACATGGCCTTTAGAGAGGTCACAAGGTTTTTCTATTATTTGACCTACTGACCTAGTTTTTGATGGCATGTGACCCAGTTTCAAACTTGACCTAGATATTATCAAGGTGAACATTCTGACCAACTTTCATACAGATCCCATGAAAAACATGGCCTTTAGAGAGGTCACAAGGTTTTTCTATTATTTGACCTACTGACCTAGTTTTTGATGGCATGTGACCCAGTTTCAAACTTGACCTAGATATTATCAAGGTGAACGTTCTGACCAACTTTCATGAAGATCTTATAAAATATATGGCCTCTAGAGAGGTCACAAGGTTTTTCTATTTTTAGACCTACTGACCTAGTTTTTGACCGCACGTGACCCAGTTTCAAACTTGACCTAGATATCATCAAGATGAACATTCTGACCAATTTTCATGAAGATCCATTGAAAATTATGGCCTCTAGAGAGGTCAGAAGGTTTTTCTATTTTTAGACCTACTGACCTAGTTTTTGACGGCACATGACCCAGTTTCGAACTTGACCTAGATATCATCAAGATGAACATTCTGACCAACTTTCATAAAGATCCCATGAAAAATGTGACCTCTAGAGTGGTCACAAGCAAAAGTTTACGGACGCACGCGCGGACGCACGGACGGACGGACGACGGACACCGCGCGATCACAAAAGCTCACCTTGTCACTTTGTGACAGGTGAGCTAAAAAGTCATGATGGGAATGTCTACCCTTTTCAAAGATCATGGCTTTTGTTTTAGACGTATTTATTTTCAATCCCCATTGTTGACAGTAATGCTCTATATCAGTTAGCATTGACTGTAAAGATTCAGGAGATTGTGCAAACAGTACTTGATCGTCTGCGAATAGGATCAAGAAGAGTTTAAGCTCATTTATGGTGAAAATATCGCTTAGATCTGTATTTATACTAGTGTTAAGGTCATTGACAAATAACACAAAGAGAAGAGGCGAACTTAGGTCACCCTGTTTTAGGCCGATATTTGATTAAAAAAACTCTGAAAAAGAAGAATTATATTTTACACAAGCCTTAACTTGAGTATACATCGACTTCACTGCTTTGACAAATTTTGAACTAACATTTTCTAGAATAAGTTTTTGCCACAAAAAGGACCTATCTATTCGGTCGAAGCATTTTTCATAATCTATGAAGATGCAATACAGTTTCTTCCCAGAGTCGAGTACTTTTGATACAACTGTGTGAAAAATGAATATACAATCAACTACAGATTTGCCTTTCTGGAAACCAAACTGATTTTTACAAATTTTTTCATTCTTGACTGTCCATTTGGTAAGTCTATTTAACAAAATTTGCGAATAAATTTTTGCAAGAATATTGATAAGAGTTATACCGCGATAGTTTTGAGCGTCATTAACATCTCCTTTTTTAAAAATTGGTGTTATTATACCCTCCCCCCAAGTTAGTGGGTATTCAGTGTTATTAAACAGTCTGTTATATAATTTTAGTAAATAAATAAGGGAGGTGTAAAGTCCTAGGGTGTAAAGACCTGGAGGAGTAAAGTCCAAGGGTGTATTGTCCCAGAGGAGTATTGTCTCGATACCCGGATCCGTACCCCTAGACACTTCCTTTTAAAAACATGGTAGAATCTGAAGCCAAACTAATTTTATGAAAGCTACATATATAAAAAGCAAGCCTGAAAATTACTTTTTATACCTCTTTGAAACTGCCATTTTGAATTTAGCTCAGAGAAAAAAAATAAATAAAATAAGATCGAGTCCGCTTTGGGTACGAATTAACTCCCTTGAAAAACAGAACGCGTCACGCCATGTTTTTCTTCAAAATGTCCTTGCTTGACTGGTACACGGTTATAAATCGACAAAACTTTATATTTTCTGCAAATTCAATTCATGAAAATGTTACTAAAATGAATGTCGATATTCAAAAAACTATTTTACCTGAATCTGGGCTTTCGGACTCTATGGATTTCATCTAAAAATGTTAAAATAACAGTTTCACAAAATCACTACCGCCTTCCAATGGAAAATCCGGAAAATGCCGAGATACTATCGCTTCTTTCCGTATTATTAAGGAAAGCAACTCGGGAATCTTCGTTAGTCATCGTGCCGAACATGAATCGCAGTGGTGTAGCCATCCCCGGAAATTGACGTAAAAGGGTTGGGGACGCCGTTCACTGTATAAAAATTAATTATAGAACATAAAGCTGGCACTGCAGTATATCAACTGAATACATTTTCAAAATCCTTGTGTACAACACGTACAATAGAGGATAATTACCGTCCGCAGTGGTGTAGCGTCCTCGCTATAGGCACAAGCGTGCGTGCACAATTTTTAATTTTATGAAATGAAAACATGAAAATAATAAAAGTCAATAAAATCCAAAGGAGGAGGGTTGTTAAGTGTACGGTAAAATTTTATCCAGCATAATAATAGGAATCAAAGGCCTAGAAACAACTCCATCTACGTAAGCTTTTAGGGTCTGATGGGAGGGAACACACCTCTCCTGTCCTCCTACACCTCCGATGATATCATTGCTGAGAGTTCGGCGGATTGTCACGAACAGGCCGTTTGTATTTATGTTTAATAATCCCCGCGTCCATTTGCCCTTTCAGGCACAGTAAGCCTATATAGCATTATGCTATGTATGACTATATAGACCCGGCATGTTACCAGGTATATGCCGGTTAAAAATTGAAGCCAATGGTGAAGAGAATTTACCTTTAGGCAATTTCCGTAGAGCATCAGCCAAAGAATCCAAATAATTTTGAAGCCAAAATTTGGTCACTTTCACGGCCATTGAGAGACCCAATACGTTGTTGCTGTGACAATGTAGGTCTAACGAAGCGCGTCCTAACAAGGGCGGTTTCAAGAAGCCGCATTTAGTGCTGGCTGCCGCTGGTAGTGTTGTACCCCACCCCTCCCATGCCGCCTCAGTAGCCTAGTGGTAGATTGTCCGCTTTGTGTACGGGAGGTCTGGGGTTCGATCCCCGGCTGAGTCATACTAAAGACGTGAAAAAATGGTACTGGTATCTCTCTTGATTGGCAGTCAGCACTGAAAGGGTTTGTACCAGGGGGTAAAATAAGCACAGTTAAGTATCTGTTACTGGATACATAGTTTGTCGCACAAGAGCTTCAATTGTAGCTCGTGTTTTATGTTGGATTATATGCAACGTTAAATAAAGCTTACCTTTACCTTTCCCGCACCCCATGTTGAGCGTAGAGATTGTGAAGCTCAGGTTCTTTTCTCCATGCCGTCTGACTGCTGGCCGCCACCAAGAAGATACCTCCTTTCAACACACTGAACGGTCATTTTTAGAGCTTCTTAGGGCAGAAAAAGGCCAATATAATTATGATCTAGTTCCGCTAATGCCCCTGTACCTTCTGTAATCTCGAGACGTGCGTTCACCGGCGGGTCGGAGATGACAGGCCGCTTCCGCTAAGAGTACTGGCATTTTATACGTATTCGTCAGCGGCAAAATTGTACTGGCATACATATGCACACGCACATGAACACCGAAAGTAATTCCCTAAAAATCGTAGAAGTAGACAACAGTTGTCAAGAAATTATTACAGCCGAAAACGCAACTGCAACTACTCCTAAAATTTTAAAGGCCTAAATCTTGGCAGTGGGTCAAGGGATTTCTGTCCTTACTGGCACAGTCGGGTGTCAGTCAAACAGATGCATTTTCATGTACCTGGTTATAACGGTATATGGTTTCAATACACAGGGATCATTGTTTATTCGAAAATCGACCAACCTTAGAAGTGTTACAGTAAGTTGAAAGAGGAAACAGTGTAATTTACTATCACACTTCTTTATAATGAATCATTGAATGTGCAGTGTCTAGCCGTCCGGCAACAAGACGCTCAGCCTGCATTCTTGACGTCAGGTTACCCTAGGGGTTTTCTAGGAGTCCAGTAATAAGTTGATCATGTTTGATAGAATATAGACATGTAATAAGCATGCTTAATGAGAAATTTCTAATATTTCTCATTACTCTATATACACATTATCCTCTAATTCTCTAATGCAATATCTTATCTGCGCCATCTTCTTTAAAACTGTTCATAACTTTATCATGATGTCAGGAGTTCTAACTGACCAGTCAGACAGATGCATTTTCATGTACCTGCCAGTTTCCACTTGGATAAAAGGAAATTATTTTGACAATAAACATATAGTGACGTTACAGAAGTAAATATCACACTTTTAACAAGTCAAATTAGATTTTTTGAGCGCACATGCCCCATATGATGCTACAAACTACAAAACAAAACTTCGAAATTCCATTGAAATATTATATGGATTTAATACTTTGATGTTAGTTTTAAGTTTGAGATTTTACACAAGGAGTTTATGATAAAGTCTGAGTAAAATTTAATCATTACTCAAGTGAAATTAGTTTCATTCCGCAATCTTTCTGGCATTTTAAAATTATGAATGTTTGTCTCGGTGCATCTACTGCCCAACAGCAGCTGCAACACTGGAAAACTTTAAACAGCAACAGGGAATTCTTATACATATTTTTTTCCTTTCATAGAGAATTCTTATACTGTATTTTTTTCCTTTCATAGACCTTTTTTTTTTCAGATTCACATATGTGATAGGAAAATTTGTGCTGAAAACAATGAACAAATAAAAGAAAAAAAAACAACAAAACAAGAGCTGTCTCCGTAGGATGACACATGCCCCCGATGGCACTTTGAATGAATAGTTATGACCGATGTTAGAGTTTAGGACCTTTGACCTACGGAGCTTGGGTCTTGACCCGCGACACATCGTTCTTACTGTGTCACACATTCATGCATAGTTATTTTAAAATCCATGCATGAATGACAAAGATATGGACCGGACATGCCCATCAATGCACTATCATGAAAAATGATCTTTAACGCCTAAGTGTGACCTTGACCTTTGAGCTACGGACCTGGGTCTTGCGTGTGACACGTCGTCTTATTGTGGTACACATTCATGCCAAGTTATTTGAAAATCCATCCATCGATGGCAAAGATATGGACCGGACACGCCCATCAATGCACTATCCTTTAACGTCTAAGTGTGACCTTGACCTTTGAGCTACGAACCTGGGTCTTGCGCACTGCACGTCGTCTTACTGTGGTACACATTCATACCAAGTTATTTGAAAATCCATCCATCGATGACAAAGATATGGACCGGACACGCCCATCAATGCACTATCCTTTAATCCTTTAACGTCTAAGTGTGACCTTGACCTTTGAGCTATGGACCTGGGTCTTGCGCACTGCACGTCGTCTTACTGTGGTACACATTCATGCCAAGTTATTTGAAAATCCATCGATCGATGACAAAGATATGGACCGGACACGAAAATTGCGGACAGACCGACAGACAGACAGACGGTTCAAAAACTATATGCCTCCCTTCGGGAGCATAAAAAAAGAATAACAATGGATCACCAAACTTGTTTTTGTGAAAAATTGTTTTGAACACACCCATTGTTGCTGAAACTGCTAGCGATTTTTCAACATTTTCATATTTTTCTGTTTTTTTTTCTATAAATACCAACCAAACTATGCATCAAGGCAACAAAATAAGGTTTATTCTTTTCACAGATTTTATTATATACTTATTTGATATCATAGTCATATTTGTCATACTACGTGTATATCATTACAATAATGGGTACAAATGAAAACAAATCTTGTTTCATATTCACTTTTGTGAACAAAAAATATTGACAAAGAAAAGATTTTTTTATAAATTTTAGAAATGGGGAGGGGAGTCAAAGGTGTAAACTTTGAGTATAGTGTGTGTGCGTGCGTGCGTGCGTGCGAATGGGTAGGGGAAATTCTAACGTTTAGGAACTTATTCTGATAAACGTTTTTTTTGTCCAAGTTTTCAGGGAAAGTTTGGTGAGGTTTTGCAGTGGCACCCTTATGCCATTACAGATGGAATGTTTGTCTCTTGTTTGCTCAGACTACATCCTAATAAATTAGTCACAGACCTATGTATTTGGACTGGACAGAAATAAAGAGAAAAATATGTACATATTCATAACTAATATACATTAAGGATTACTTTACAGAGCAAACACCCTACACACAAACATCAAGGGAAAGAAAAAAATCCCACATTGTTGCATATCTAGTTTGGTATTATAAACATTCTGTTCTGTTCTGTTCTCTTCTGTTCTCTTCTCTTCTCTTCTGTGTGATTCACAGAGGTAACAAGCTCACAAATTGGGAAATACCGAAATGAGGCGAAATTTGATTGCAACATGCATATATAAAATCAACAGGTATGTAGTGTATGCAAACTATCAGGCACATGATTATACATATGAACTAAATGCACGGCTTAGACTGTATCTATCCCCTTCCTATTTGGTATAGATTTTGTACATTTTGAATCCAGGGATAGTAGTACGAGACCCTGACATAAACACTTGGCCGGAATTCCCTGGTGACCGGGTCACGGCACCCTTGTACACCCCATGAGGTGACACCTGCCAGTACGCCGTTACAAACCATCGGGCCGCCACTGTCACCCTGAAAGAATTGATTAATAACAAAATTTAGAAACTTAAAGTGTTTTCTGTCTTGTTATTTGTTTAATTGGAATTTTTGAAAAATTGGTTAAATGTATATAGGCCTACATGTATGTTCAATAACAGCAATAAAAACACGTGAAATTACGAGTAAGTATATAATATAGTTCGAATTTCGAAGTTTGCATTATTAGGCACATAGTGAAATACAACTGTCGCTATGCATGTCTTTCTACGACCTGCTATCATTCTTCCCGTACGGGTTTTTACATGAAAATGAAATTTTGCAGGAATCTATGAGAAAATTTGATAATCTAGTAGTACAAAGCAAAGATTTCTAAATAACTGAAGCGTAAATGTCTTCTTATTCTAATACGCGCGCAAATGTCTTCTTATTTTAATACGTTCAAACAGTCACACAAGTCACTGTTCATTTGTTTAAAATGTTCGAAAGCCTGTAGATACAAGTGAGACATTTTTTTGGTGGGTGGGGGTGGGGGGAGGGATTAACGTCGTACCGACATAATTCGACTATCCAGCTTTGATTGTGAAAGAAGAACCCACGCAGGTTCCCCTCCGTGCATTTTTGTCACGAGCGGGCACCTGGGTAGAACCACCGACCTTCCGCAAGCCAGCTAGATGAAGAATTCAAAGCCCCGAGTGAGGCTTGAACTCACAGCGATGAGGGGCAAGTGATTCAAAGCAGCAAACTTAACAACTCGGCCACGGAGGCCCCGATAGACTTTTTTCCTAATTATACAGATATATGTTATCGTACATTTACAAGATCTAATATAATGTATATTCCTAACATAAGAATGTAACATACACTGCAAGCAGACGCGCCAGATTCAGGGTCCTCGCCTGAAAATATACAGATCTGTCCTTGGAATATGTCTAACATTGCATCTGGGAAAATGTCTTTCCAAAACGCATTGCAGTCTGTCTGATTCATTACCGTCATATTGACTTCCTGTAGAGTGTTTGGAACAATCCCGTTTGTATCTGAAACATAATTTACTGTAAGTATACAATAAAAACAAGAAGACAAAATCTGTAATCTGTTGTATGGGGCACCTTAACTACTTTCTACACTGCGTAAAATTAAATCAGACTGGATGGACATTGTAATAAATAGTTTAAAAATCTTGTGTGTGTGTGTGTTCGGGTTTAACGTCTTTTTCAACAATTTTTCAGTAAAAACGTCTTTTTCAACAATTTTTCAGTAAAAAAAAACCCAAAAAAAACGACGGTGTCACTTTATAGTGCTGACTCACTGGAATATCACGCCGTAGACACGTGACACGATACCCCACCCAGTCACATTATACTGACACCGGGCTGACCAGTACTAGCACTACCCTCAAAATGCTGAGGGCCAAGCGAGGAAGCTACTAGTTCTCTATATCAGATACCCTCATGGGTTTTGAATTTAAAATGATTTAAAAAAAAAAACTCTGCTAAGTTCCGAACGGACATGATTGTGTCTATACTCCAGAAACAGTATTACTACCTACGAATAAACAGTTAAATTTTGACAAAACCAAAGCGCATTGTGTACTTGAAAAAAAAAAGAAACATGAGCCGCGCCATGAGAAAACCAACATAGTGGCTTGCGACCAGCATGGATGCAGACCAGCCTGCGCATCCGCGCAGTCTGGTCAGGATCCATGCTGTTCGCTAATGGTTTCTCTACTTGCAATAAATTTTGAGAGCGACCAGCATGGTGGTCGCAAAGCCACTATGTCTGAAAACATGCTAGTACTCGTGCTTTTATATTTTACCTACGAAGATAATGAGCATGCCAATAGCATACGTGATTCCTTTCCACACTTCTGTTGGTAAAAATATAAGTTTTCTTAATATATTTTAGAAATAACCTTCTGTGAAAAAAATGGCTTTTGTTTCAATATCACTGACGTATGTCTTATATATCATATTTTTTCAGCAAACTTTCCCTTTTACCAAAGTATGATATATCACTCTTTGCTTTTTCGAACTAAAGTTGGGGGAGATGAGGTGGAGTAGCGGCCCGCCTGAAACGCTTTTGAAATACTCGACTAAGAGGAATATGCCGTGCCATGAGAAAAACAACATAGTGGCTTTGCGACCAGCTTTGATCCAGACCATCCCGCGCATCCGCACAGTCTGGTCAGGATCCATGCTGTTCGCTAACGGTTTCTCTAATTGATATAGGTTTTGAAAGCGAACAACATGGATCCTGACCAGACTGCGCGGATGCGCAGGCTGGTCTGGATCCATGCTGGTCGCAAAGCCACTATGTTGGTTTTCTCATGGCACGACTCATATAGCATTTGAGACGTCATACTGTTACTTTAAGTATTAAAATTTACAAAAAGTATTCTAAAGATATTTACTGACTGGCGTAGGATGAAATCAGGGTACTGTTTGATGCCAAGTATGAGAATTTTTACATGCGAAGTATTTTGTATTCAATTCAATAATGCATTGTTTCCTCAATGAAAACAGTGATAGCCGCATTAAGGACGTATGCTAGAATTTGGTGCGAAAATTTTCCCAATAACAGAATTTCTTCAAACTTTGCATATTGAAGGACAATCATCTAAGAAACAAAAAAGTGCAATAAAAATCATAGGTCACCGGTATCGAAAAAGAGTTATCTGCCCTTGAAAACGGCATTTCCCCTAAAAATGACGTTTTCAAGGGCAGATAACTCTTTTTCGAATCCGGTGACCTATGATTTTTATTGGCATTTTTTTGTTTCTTAGATGATTGTCCCTCAATATCCAAAGTTTAAAGAAATTCTGTTATTGGGAAAATTTTAGCCCATCTCATATACAGGGAATTCTAGCGTACGCCTTTAAGCACTGGATATTCCATTTGTATGATTAACTTTATATGAGCCGTGTCATAAGAAAACCAACATAGTGGCTTTGCGACCAGCATGGATGCAGACCAGCCTGCGCATCCGCACAGTCTGGTCAGGATCCATGCTGTAGACTTTCAACGCCTATTGGAATTAGAGAAACTGTTAGCGGACAGGATACGCAGGCTGGTCTGGATCTATGGTGGTCGCAAACCCACTTTGTCGGTTTTCTCATGGCACGGCCTATGGATATAGTGACTTCTCTTCGATTGCATATTTACCGAAAATTGATGGTGTAATATAAATAATTATGATGGAACACATTTATATTTGTATGCATGTGGGTCCAGAAGATTAATTTGTCACCCTGCGTGATTTACGATTGAAATGGGCCTTTCTGTATATTTAATGAAGTGGATTTTGTAATTGTATAACATGATTGATGAAACAAGCTGGATAGATGTCTTAAAGGTATATAAGCCTCAAATTTCATATTTGAAAATAAGAATAGAACTACAAATAGTTTATTAACAAACTTATTTGTCTTAACAGTATGATGCATTAATTGTATACCTGTGCAAAGTATAAATGTGTAGCGTCATTAGAGTTTTTAACAAACGACTGTTACTGCATACAGGGCTCACACTGGCCTCAAAAAAAAAAAAAAAAAAAAAAATAGCCGAACTTTTGAACCTGTAAAAATGATGTGTGCGGACCTTTGCGTATTCAGTATTGGCAATCTTATTCAGGCTATTGAACAAATTCATAATGTTAACAATACATTTATACGTTTAGATACGTTATGTAATAAAAAGGTTATTACCTTTATGTCGGGAAATATGCACTCGTTCTTTAGCGAAAGAATATTGCGCTCCTAAATTCGCCCAATATTTCCGTAAAGCTTATAACTTAATATCATTTTATATATTTGGAAAAGTTATGTACACATAAAGAGAATTTTCTACATTTGTACACACACTTAATTAACAAACGGATAGCTAAAATTAATTTATATAGTTATATTCAGCTTTATTGTTATGAAGTCTAATTAATACATCAAGAACCGCTAAAACTGGGAGTTACTTTAACAAACGGCTGTTATTGCACGGCATTTCATTTTGAATGCAGTCCAACATACGTAATTCATTTATATCTTTATCAAAATTAAATACATTGATGAGGATTTTTTCTGCATTTGTACACAAATACTAGACTACTAGTAAGTAATTGCTTTAAACATTGTATACATTTGTACAGCAGCTAAAACTGGAAGTGTTTTTAACAATAGACTGTCATTGCATGTGATTTACTCATGAATACAGCCATTCAAACACAATTAATCTTTACAGTTGGAAATGTTAAATACAATTGATGAGCAATTCCTATATTTGAAATAGATACCTAAAGACAGACTTTTTTTATGAAAGATTGGCATTATATATCTTTAAACGTTTGTACTGTCGTTTTTAATTGACACGTTACATAACAGTATAAGCACGTGATGAATACGTAATGAGAGATGTCAAATACAAAATAAAAAAGACACTGTTTTATGCAGTAACTGACACAATTTCGTTTGGTGTACATGCACGTTTAGTTAGAAATGGAAATCACTGTGTTTAGAGCGTTAATAATTGTGGTTGTTGCCGCCGACGGATGTTTAGGCCAGATAACCCAACGAGGAAAATGTCCTTTCGTGCCAACAAAACCGGACTTTGATGTGTCTTTCGTAAGTCATTTCTTTCATAGTATACGTGAACGATATTAGCATGGTAATATGCATAACTATTAATTGCTCTTAGGCGATACAATAACATTCTCGTTATACAGCTACGGAGCCCTATACGTTCCATGGCGTTTTCACATTTTAAATATTAATATAAAATTCAAAATTTGTACAATCATTTAATTTCATCTTTTCTTCTTTAAGACTATAACTGACAACAAAAATAGAAATCTTACGACGTCATTTATATTGACGAAAATTCGAACTTTTTGAAAAGAACAGACTGTGTTTTATATTATCGCAAAAACCCCTTTACCAGTCCCAAACGCACAAAAGTCTTTAAAGTCACAGTTATTGCTACATAATGAAGAAGTAAAAATAGATAAGAAAAATGTTGTAAACTTTATCAAAAATACTCCCTTTTCGTTCAATAAAATTGCAATTGTATAGAAAATTTTACGATTAGCGATGAAACTAAACAAAACAAGATAATCTTTGTGTCAGCTGAACTGCCTGTTTCGTACAAAAACAGAGCACCAGCAAAACTTTCGTTATGTATGTAGCATACAGTTTTATTCGCATTTTCAATACATGCAAATTTATCTTTCTGCAGTATACGGGTCGATGGTACGAGCAGGAGAAATTCCCGGCAGCATTTGAGGCTAACCAAGTGTGTATCTCAGCCGACTACTACCTCATACCAACAGGTGGTGTTCGAGTCATCAACCGCGGATTTAACGTCGTCCAGAATCGCGATGTCACCATTTCCGGCGACGCCGTGCAAAGTCCTTCCCAGCCAGGAAAGTTAGGGGTTCGATTTTTTCCAGGTCAACCGCGGCAGCCATATAACATCTTAGATACCGACTACACCACATACTCGGTCGTATTCTCGTGTCAGGAATCGACCAGGAACGGCTACCCGTCTAACCAACAATTCTTATGGGTCCTGACTCGTCAACCTTGGGGTATTTCGCCACAACTTCGACACAAACTTTTAGCAAAAGTGGAAAGATTTGGCATTAACACGAGCTACCTAACTCGCACTCAACAACAAAATTGTTCGTACGGAAATTAATTGAACAATGCCTACTGAAACACTTTGAGTTTCTCTTTGTATTTTTTCTTTCATTATCATTAATTTAGCCGTGCCATGAGAAAACGAACATAGTGGGTTTGCGACCAGCATGGATCCAGACCAGCCTGCGCATCCGCGCAGTCTGGTCAGGATCCATGCTGTTCGCTAACGGAATGTCTAATTGCAATAGATTTTGAAAGCGAACAGCATGGATCCTGACCAGACTGCGCGGATGCGCAGGCTGGTCTGGATCCATGCTGGTCGCAAACCCACTATGTTGGTTTTCTCATGGCGCGGCTCAATTTATTTATATGCTGGGCAATATTAGAATAAAACGGCTACTCAAAGTGTGTTCCTGAGAATCTAGCTTTTTGTTGCTCTTCTCTCAAAGTAAATAATATTCACACCATTTCTTAATTCTGAAAAAAAGATACATACGCATATGCTTCGCTGTGGGCGTGAATGCGCAGTTTTCATAATTTTTCAAATTGACCTATGTGTGCCAGGTGCGGAAAAGAACCTCTGAAATTTGCTATAAAATGTCATGTTACTGCTTTTGTCTTTAATGTTTCTCTTTTTTACTGTACACAAGGTAAGATAAATTGAATTTTACGGTCTCATTCTCATTTGTGAGATTTGTCACATGTTTTTGCGACTTCACGTGTTGTAGTATAGCGATTACCATAGCAGATTTTAGTTAGTTTCTCTTTATTTGAACTAGCAAAAATGCTACGAAGAAATAATGGACCTATGTTTTGAAAAAAAATAAGAATGTTCGTTTAAGCCTTCAATTTGGTCGCCAATGTCAAAGCATATATTGAGAAAAAGTATCATTAATGAACCCTGTGCTATACTAATACACATGTATTAAATCTTAGAGAGGAAAAACGTAAGTTGTTCAAAGTTGTAGGCAAATTAAGAGTGTTTACGTTTAAATGTTTGGCATCTAGTCTGGACGCATTGTTACCAAACGTGCTGGTTGGCTAAATATTCATGGTCTTGTTCGTACCCCTCCGTAGTTTTACAGTCAAGTCGGAGAAACATTAATGAATAAGCGTTAAGTTGGTTCCCCTTATTTTCTTTTCGCTTAAACATTAGTACCATTAATTGGTAGATATTGTCAGTGTCCAGACAATAATGAACAAGCGAGGTGAAACAAATGTGGCATTTTGACACCTTGAATAAAGACCAGTGTACCATTTTGACACCTTGAATAAAGACCAGTGTACCATTTTGACACCTTGAATAAAGACCCTTGTGCTGTAAATCGTATCAATACAAATTCGTATAAACAGTTCTCATGTATTAACTTTTTGTAATTCTGTTTGGTAAAGTCTAGTTCACAGGAACATCTTAAAATTGCCAATAATACTTTGCTCGCAGTGACGAAAATCCCCCTGAGCTATTGATATACCCACGACGTCGGCGTCGTGTGAAGAAGCATTATTAAAGATTCTCAGCAAGCCTATATTTTAGTTATAACTCGTCATAACTGAATGAAAATATCTTCCCCGTGATAATACCAATTGAATTGTATAGGTTCTAGAGCTTCCTGCTTTCATTTGATGAAATTATGCCTATTTTTGTACTTAATTTTTTTGTACGATATATTTTCTTACTCCCCGTGACTGTTTTTTTTTTTAACAATATTGTGTTTGCGATTGTCAGCAAGCTAATATCTAAGTAAATACACGTCACAACAGAATGAGAATTTACACAATGACATTGCTTCCGTCTTATTGTGCCTTGCGTTATATCCCTCCCATTCTCTAGTGCCGGGTCACTGAAAGTGAACATGGGAATATAGAAATGTAGTTAATACGTTTGTGCGTCGGTCAAATAACATTTTTAATTTTAGTTTTTCATGTTTCTTGACCTTAGAGTTCCGTTATCTCCCCCGCTCATATTATTCATCCTTTAAGCCCGTCCCACCACCTTCATTCCCACTCCCAATAAGATTAAGCAGATACCTTTTAGTTCCTTGTGGTTCTTGGCCACACTCCATCTATCAAAATAATATCATGAAAAGGACTCTATATAAATCATTCGAAATCAAGAAAATATTCTGGTGTGTCAAGGTCAACGCTATCAGAGGCGGGGTACTGTATTATAGTCTCTTAATCCCTGAATTATCCCCCCCCCCCCCCCCCCCCCCACACACCCTCTGCTCAATTTGAACAAGACGAACAAAAATATTCCTTTGATTTTGTTGAATAAATACTTTAAAACTGAATATAGATGAACAGAATTTAAACAAGAGTTGTCAGCAGACAACGAGGCGAAGCTTGCCGTAAATTGGGTTGTAACATATACATATTATATTAAGTTATGTTTTTGAAGGGTGGGGCTATAGGGGACGGTGAAAAGAAAATAATATATATATTTTTTTTTATAGATGGGGTGTGGGTAATGCGCCTGAAATACAGATGTAGCGCATAAATAAAATAGCGCATTGAATAAACTTGAGCGACATATTGGTAACTTAATTAGGAAGCGAACGTACGGACGAACGAGATGATCACTGTTACTTTAAACAACATTACCATTGCGTCCCCATCCACTTATTGTACACAGGTCACCAGTAAAGTCTTC
This sequence comes from Mercenaria mercenaria, assembly GCF_021730395.1. Lineage (NCBI taxonomy): Eukaryota > Metazoa > Mollusca > Bivalvia > Venerida > Veneridae > Mercenaria > Mercenaria mercenaria. The sequence continues at coordinate 59,205,684 of NC_069372.1, forward strand.
GTTATCGTCATCAGCCATGTGGATAATAGTTGTTTTGTCCAGCACCTCCGAATCCAATCGAAGAACGGCTATGTCATTAGGGTACAGCTTATAGTCATAGTCCTGTCCAGGCAGCCACTTTTCATGCTGCAAAAATAACCAAAATCATTTAACAAGAAAGTAGAAAGTTATAAGAGCTATTTTCAACTTCTCGTGCTATGTTATACTTTTCGCTCTACAAGTTTTGGTCGTTAATTTGACGTTCGCGTCAAAAACAAAACTTTTAACTTTTCAAGTGAATATCTTAGCGTGAGAAGTTGAAATGACCTCTTTCAAATTTCTATATACGTGCTAAATATCCGGTCGAAAAACTGAAATTTGCGCGACATTTGTCGTGTCAAAAACTGGGAAGTTTTTTGTTTTTTTACTTTTCGCATCAAATTTACAGCACAAGTTGAAACTTAATGCTTAATTTCAAGCTGTCGCCTGTCTCGTCGAAAAGCCGATGGCGGAAACAGTATTCAGTAGATTGGTGATTACAGCTTTACGATATCTACGGAAGACTATAGGTTTCACGTGCTAATAATTAAAGTCGTAAGATCGAATTCCGTCTTGTTTTTATCTGGATTCGAAGCCGTGATATCCGGATATTAAGGAGTCAACACTTACGCCCTACATCACAATGAACAAGATGGCATGTCATGATCATAACTTAGAAACATATGAGCCGTGCCATGAGAAAACCAACATAGTGGGTGTGCGACCAGCATGGAGCCTGACCAGACTGCGCGGATATTACTTCCATTCGTCCGTCAGTACCCTTAAGGTAGGCCGCTCGTAATGACAATCGGCTATTTCAATGCTATTACGGAATCACCTATGCTGTTTCGGCATCCCTCGGCCATACGAGCAATTACTATTTATAACAACTGTCGAATTCCGGGATCGCATATGGAACATACGATATCCAACGGAAAATATCGATTGTCAGTTCCGGTCCTCTACCTAAAACAACTTCCTTCGGTCCAAACATTCAAAAGGCCCGGACGTTTATCGTGCGGAAATCATTGTGGGTATGGTGTTACATGCAAATTGCAGATAATAGTTAGTACTTTAGTTTTATTTAAATTGAAATTTTAAACAACAGAAGCAGAAGTAACTACATGAACCTACTGTATATATTCTTTGAATTCCGATGAATTGTTCATCTCCGTCTGTGTTGTACAGGTTATGGTCGTTGACGACAACCCGGAATTGCTCTGCAGGTCTGATGTATAGAGCGGCGGAATTTGAAATATAGCATTATAAATTACATTAAACGCTAAAATGCAATACATCATTTAATTTCCATTATTTCTGTTGCGTTTCACCGTTTACTGAAAATATGCATGAATAAAAAGTAAGTCGTGTTCTGGTTAGATTAAACAGTATTTTTTCAGTAGTTTACCACCTTCATAGTTCATCCGTTTAAGGCAATACATAGCTCCTCCTCATCATCATAATCATCACCCCACCACCCGCATCATCATCATAATCATCATCATTATCATCACCACACCACCAACATCTCCCACCATGCCAACCATTCCTCATCACCGCCATCACCACCACCACCACCACAATCATTATCATCATCATCATCATCAACAACAACAACTACAACTATATAATCGACTGGGGCGACGGTAACACATATAAAACAAGTTGTGCATTCACTTACGCAAAATCCACACAGTGTGCCGCAGTCAGTACAAAGAGGTCATCAATGACAGATCCTCCGCAAATGTGGAACCATGAACCAAAAAGGTACCACTGAAGTGTGACCTGGTGTGGGTGCGACCCTGGTATAGCATCCTGGCCGTTTACCACCTTTCCACCATTTAGCTGTCTTGTTGGGGACGCTGTGAAGTCAAGAGATCGATTTTGTTTCTTAGTTGAATGTTGTTTCTTTGTAAAACTTTGTACTTAGTTTCCTGTCATTTTTTAGTAATCTAAGTTTGATTTGTATAAATGAAAAAAATCTTTTATAAAAAAAAGATAGGGAAAAAAATAAAATCAAAGAAACATATAAATCTGCAAAATAATTATGATTTCATTAGCGGAGTTAAATTATTTTTCGAAAGAACATTAACGAGTGTAAAGCACAACGGAACTCTCTAAATGATTTATAATTGTGCCAGCACCATACATATAGTAGAAATGAGCCGCGCCATGAGAAAACCAATATAATGGTTTTGTGACCAGCATGGATCCAGACCAGACTACTCACATGTGCATTCAGGATCCATGCTGTTCGCTGAAGGTTTCTCTAATTGCAATAGGCTTTGAAAGCGAACAACATGGATCCTGACCAGACTGCGCGTATGCGCAGGCTGGTCTGGATCCATGCTGGTCGCAAACGCACTATATTGGTTTTCCCATGGCGCGGCTCAAATTATATTTACATCAGATAATTTTAAGTTGGTGCATGTTTTATAAAGTCATGTGCATATTATTTCAAACAAAAAGTTTAATGGTACACTATATGTTTGATTTATACGGCAAAGTTTGGATCTGCAAACAAATGAAGTTAACCTTTTCGGAAATGAATTGTCAAAAAATACACCTAGAACGGTGTGCGATAAAATAAAGTTTGAAAGGAAACTGAAACATCAAAATTTTTCGGTGTGTGCGTTTCAAACATTAAAAATATTTGCAATATTAAATAAAACATATTCTTACCGACAACAAATCTAATATCGACCACACCCAGACAAATGACAGCAAACAGCGATAAAATTTTCATTTTACTTTTTACCTAAATGTCCAATTAAGTTTCACCAACTCAAATCTTTTTTGTGACTGAATGGAATGAACCGATCGCCTTACTTATTTTTTAGGACAAAGTTCACAGTAAGTAAGTTTGTTGCATTTTAATTTTATTTTTATCGATAAAGGACACTTCTTACAAGTGTTAATTATCTCTTAAGTTTATTTTTGCTTCGACGATGCTTAAAAAGACATAAATCAAAACAGGCTCTTTTAAAAGTGTGCTAAATAACGTACATGCACATATCTGTGTCTCGTTTCTACAGTCAAAAGTGTTTAAAACCACCTATGAACTGAGACCAGGTGCTTCTAAAAGTAACTAGTTTCATATCCGACTTAAACATTTGTTTGTTATTCTTTTTATGTTGAGGGTAAGTTATACCGATAATTATAGGTAATGGATTCAGTTGTTGTACAGGAACACCCGTCTGTGATGATAATGCACGGAGGGGCACCTGGGGTCTTCCTCCACCATCAAAGCTGGAAAGTCGCCATATGACCTAAAATTGTGTCGGTGCGACGTTAAACCCAACCAAAAAAAAAAAAAAAAAAAAAAAAAAATTAAAAAAATAAACATTTGTTTCTTCTTTTCCTTTTTATGCTTGTTGGGTTAAACGTTATACCGATAAAATTATAGGTCATATGGCGACTTTTCAGCTTTTGGTTGTGGAGGAACACCCAGGTTCCCCTCCGTGCATTATTTCATCACGCACGGGCACCTGGGTAGAACCAACGACCTTCCGTAAGCCAACTGTATAGTTTCCTCACACGAAGAATTCAATACCCTGAAGTCAGCGACCTTAACCACCCGGCCACGGAGGCCCCTTAAACGTTTGTAATTTATTGCATATTTGCATAAAGATCACATTAAAATTAGCCCAATACACATGGCCTTCATAGACTTGACTTTATCTGCTTGTATACGTATGTTTTCCATACGTTCGTGTAAGAATACTTAAGCTAATAAAATGGTATTTGTTTTAAAATTTAATGGTTGTTGGTTTAAGTTGATATAAAATTGTTAGTACAACGGTCAGAAAAGTTGTTTCGGTAGTATCATAGGAGAAAACGTTGTGGTGACCCTAATGGGATTTTAACCCACAGTCTCCGGTTTAACCGCATAGTGCCTTTTCCACATGGGATTAGCGCCTTAAAACTATGTAAAATGTATAACAGAGACATCTAAGCACCGAGTCTAATAGTCTGATAACACAGAGTCAAAGGGCACGCTTTAAGGGAATTCCAACGACATGACAAACATGTTTTCATGAAATGGAATCTTATCTCATTAGTAGAAATATGCATACATAGCATCTAGTACTCTTATCTAACAATCCAGGCACCTCGAGACAAGTGTCCTCTACTTCTCTACTTGGTAATCAAATAGACAACCATGATCGGATATCAGTGTATTATACTATGTGCTTGCTTATGTGCTGGTCAGTATTTTTTCATATTTATTTTCTGATGAAAAGTTATTTTGTTGGTTCGAACAGAAAACGTATGTTCTCGTATCGAAAGAGAATTAAATGTGTGTTTTTGTGTTTTTTGTCCAAAAGCGTTTCAGTTAGTTACTGCTGCACGGCGGTCCGTTAACTTTAGCACTGTTCAGTGATTTTTTTTAACTAGAATTAGCCTGTCTATTGTAAAAGAACTGACAACATGTAATAGGGGTGGAGAATGAATGACCTAATGTGTGATACTTTTCAGCAGATGTCATGGAGAACGTACGCCGAAACCGGGATTTGAACCTACGGTCTCCGAATTGGCACAGTCCGGTTATTGGTGGAAGATCTAAGCGATCTCTAGATGCATATTTGGTTAAGAAGGGCGTAGCCAAAGAAGGGCGTAGCCAAAAATGAAACTACAAGATTTGTTGTTCATGAGTGAAAGTTTCATTGATGTTACATGCAAAACAAAATTTTTATTCTGTCTTTTCAATGGTTTTTATTGAACCTTATCCAGTTTGTAGATCCACATCAGTGAAATGTATATTTGGTATTTTTCACCGTGAAATTTCCAGATATATTTCACTCTTAACATTTCAACAATTTACTGAAAAACTTCAATAATAAAATTCAATATTTATAATGTGTTACAGTGTACGGACAGACAGATTGCTCGACCTTACCCGATGGTCATTATAATATAGGCTGCAAACGCTACGATGTTTGTACCAACCATGTGCTAACTTCGATAGAATGCAAGCAGAATAAAGTATACAACAACAACACCAAAATGTGCGACTAGTGAGTACAAGCATAAATTTATAGTCTTCTTTTAATATAGACAAAATATTAAAATAGCATACTGACATACTCGTTATAAGCATTTTTATTCTTAACAATGCTAGTGAATAGCAGATACCAGTAATTGGGATTGTTTTAAAAATATTGACTCTAATTATAACCGACTAGGTGCGTTTGAGTGGTTAAAGTGTCTAACCTGAAATGCTTTGCCTTAACTGCTGGCGAGGGCCAAGTTACGCGTCTTGCCGGCTGGTGGGAAGTCGTTGATTCTACAAAGGTTTCCGTCTGTGCCTTGAATAATTGTGTCTTCCCCTACCATTAAAGCTAGAAAGTCCTCCTTATGACGTAAGATGTGTAGATGTGACTTAACAGTTTAAAAAAGGGAAAGATGAAAATTGTTATTTGTTAAAGCAAATCCTCAATCCGTCGGAGTCATTTACACCAATAAACCTTCTTGTCATATCTGACATTGTTCTGTGTACTTCCTAATTGCAGTCAAAATCACGTAGACCCTCCCTGTGGTCTTGTTAGAGACTGCACTGGTAAAGCTGACGGTGCTTACACAGACTTCCAATTGAACTGTACATCATATTACACGTGCAGCCACCACGTCTATTATGGTCACAACTTCTGTACACCAGGTATTTTAGCGGTTGTGTCAGTAAAGTTATATGACTAATTTATTAGAAAAGCCCATTTCTTGTAAATACATGTTTGATAGTTAATCAATACAACAAATCTGTGCATCTCTAAAACTCAAATGTTTTAGACTAGGTCTTGTATTTCTCGTTGGGGTACTGCGCCCTTTTAGCACATTTAATACATTTCGTAGCATTTTCTCACCACCTGTCCCATGACACAAAGTCCTCTGACTGTTTCGGTGAACCTCTGGGTCACCATAAACTGTATTTTAAAAAATGCAAAAATATATACATGTATATCGACATTAACACAAGTTTGAGCCCACGATATATGTTTTCAGGTACGGTGTTTGAGATGAAAGTTGGCACGTGCGTGTGGCCGGATGATGCCTTTAAACCATGTGGAAACAAAGTTTGAAATAGAATGAATTCAGAAAAATAGACTCCTTATTAAAATATCAATATTTATGAGTAGCATTTTACCTTAAAATGAGTACAGCTTGGCATTTTGAGAGCCTATTTCATTCAGTCTCAAATGTTCTTTCCAGGTCCGAAAGAATCATTTGTCTACGCGCCTAAAATTACAGCACACATACGTATACAGACAAATTAAGACCACCTGAAGTCAGCTAGACAGACGTTTCCCCAAGTTCATATCCCCAGTCACCCATAGTGTCAAAACATAAACCAGTCATATATTCAAAGCCAATAAATGCAACTGCTTTCTCGTGCAGTATCTAGTTAAGCTTATGGAGACATGTGTTCGCCCATGTTTTCCCGCGCTGAAAATCTTTAATGTTTCAGGTTGTGGACTAAGAAGCGGCCACAAAAGTATCATTCATTCATTCATTCATATATTCTTTCGTGCATTCATTCGAGGCTGGATGAAATATTTTAACTAGTGGCGTAAGATTGGCGTTCTTCATATGGAACGACGTTCGAGACGTTTTTTAGATAGACTCTTTTTTTTTAGATATTATGCTACATTCTGTTTTATTTTACAGTTCAGAGATATTATTCGGTAATTCTATACATTTTTCTAGATATTAGGCTACATTCTTGTTTATTTTGAAAATATAAGTTTCAAATAATAAAATGATAATTATAGTCTAATTGACGAAATATTAAATGCGTTTTTACAAAATAAAAATAATCTTACATCTAAAATAAAGTCTTCAGGGGCTAGGTAAGTAAGCCATGTAAAACAAGCAAATTTTCTTTCTATTTTATGTCTTTTCTGTGGTTTTAAGCAAACTTTATCGGTTTAGCCCGTGCAGCCAGTGAAAAATATATGGTAAAGCTTGTATTAACAGACCACATAAAGGAATGGCAAAAAGTGGTCTCTCAACCCTAATACAGATAAGAACTGAAAAATGGTCTCTTAAGAATGTACGAGCGTTTTTGCTGGATATCCGCCATTTTGAAATATGTTTCTTCGAATATTTCTTTCTAACAAAATTTTTGCCAAAAATTAACGCTAAATAATTAAAATATGGCTAATAATGTACCATTTTACCAAGAGATTCTACTTGTTGCGAAAAACTTTTTTCACCCTTTATTTTGGCTGGCATTTGCCTAAAATTGATGTAAGATGAACAATGGGGTAGGGATCGGTGATTTTCAAATATCTATGAAAGTAGATCAGGTTTAGTTCTGGTATTTTTCTGACTGACATATATAATGATCAGCTAAAACTGAAATAAAAGTTATCACTTTATATTTTCCAGGAAATATAAATTAAGACTTAAAGAACTGAAAATATAAAAATTCACCAGTTTTTAAATATTTTTTTCCTAAATAAATCTCTTAGATGCACGGTGACCCCAACTTTTTTCTTTCCATTTTGAAGTATTTATGCGTGTCAAAGCTGTAAAATATTTTTTGACTTTTTAACGTCAGATTTTTTCGTAGATTTAAATACGTTTATTCCATTGAAAATAAAGTGGGTGGGGTAAATATGTGAACATGTAAAAATGAAAGAGATTTGTTAGTGACATTTACGGTTATATAATACTGATACACCTTGTATTCATACAAATCTGTAAGACCTGAAATATCTATAACATTTATTGGGATAACATGTTTTATAAAGAACCACCATCTTTCAATTTTACAAAATTTCAGAAATACTTAAACAGTTGATGAAGAAAAACAGTCCTGGAAAAAAATCAAGAATGCCGCCTGATCTTTTTTATTTACTGAAATGTTTAAATAAAGCTGAATGGTGTTTCGAAAAAAAAGTTGAAATCAAACACTACATTTTAGGAAATATCTTGATATTAACGTGAAGTGCTGTCGTAAAATGAGCCGTGCTATGAGAAAACCAACATAGTGCGTTTGCAACCAGCATGGATCCAGACCAGCCTGCGCGTCCGCGCAGTCTGGTCAGGATCCATGCTGTTCGCTTATGGTTTTTCTATTTGCAATAGGCTTTGAAAGCGAACAGCATGGATCCTGACCAGACTGCACGGACGCAAACGCACTATGTTGGTTTTCTCATGGCACGGCTCATATTATGTTTATCAGTTGTACGTTAACTACCATAGAGGCTCGTTAACGATGTCGCTAAATATATAACTGTGTCTCTTTACTATCTATCGGTATCGTCCGGTCGTAAAAAACAACAAAAGGAACAAAACAGTATTTTGTTAATAAATTTAATGGTCACTGGACTCGTTATAATGTGTACTACAAGTAATAGAGCAACATGCAGCTGGATTACTTGCAACTTTGTGGGCTGACCAAAATGCTGTCTTGCCTTTCCACCAGGGATCTGTCAATAAAGAATATGTCTAACCTTAATTTATGAATATACAAAATTGGATCTATGTTAAGTGTCCTGTTTTTACCTGTCTGAAAGTGTCCTGTTTTTACCTGTCTGATCGAAACAGACACACTCCATTTAAAAAAACGTTAAAATCCGCCAGTGGCGACGTATAAAACATATTCTTAGCTCAGTTTAAAACAATCAACTTGATGAAAACTACATTAGCTTAAAATACATATAGATGAATTGTTAATCGTATATTTATTGTTAAAACGTTTTACAGAAAAGCCATGTTGGAAAACTGACAAGTTTTTATCATATCTTTAGAAATTTAATTTGTTAAATTTTGTTGTGTAAATAGTGGTTTGTATTTTATGCCTTGTTATTAAACTTATTGTACAAACGTGTGTTTGAATCAAGATGCATGTTGTAGGTACAAAAGATAAGATACTGCCTGGTAGGTATATGTTGAAAACTTATGGTCGGAAAATTAACTTATTATTAGATGCAATTTGGTCTGATCTAAACAATAAAATCTGTAAAAAAAAAGATCATTTGGAAGCATAAAATGTAACCAAACAGAATAATTGCAGACTCGGTTTGTGTGAGTCTGTTCATGAGTGGTAATGAAATGTAAATCACCTCTTACGCCCACCCCCAGCACTTGTTTAAGCGGAACTCTGTTAAACCTCCACGATCCCAAAGGACAACACAATAAAACAATATTGAATCCATTTTACAGACACCACACGGCACTTAAAGAGTGCTGTTGTAATAGTTAATAAAATCTGTAAAAAGATCCTTTGGAAGCATAGAATGCAACCAAGCAGAAAATTAGCAGACTCAGTTTGACTGAGTCTGTTCATGAGAGGTAATGAAATGTGTAAAATTCTGACTAAACAGCTTTTAATTCTAGCAAATGAAGTTGGTTTGTAAAATATGCAGAGAAGGGCTCAGTTAGTCACATAACAGAAGCGTGATAAAAAAACAAGAAGAAACAACATGTTCATATAATTTTTGAGCCGCGCCATGAGAAAACCAACATAGCGCATTTGCGACCAGCATGGATCCAGACCAGCCTGCGCATCCGCGCAGTCTAGTCAGGATCCGTGCTGTTCGCTCACGGTTTCTCTAAAAGCAATAGGCTTTGGAAGCGAACAGTATGGATCCTGACTAGACTGCGCGGATGTGCAGGCTGGTCTGGATCCATGCTGGTCGCAAATGCACTATGTTGGTTTTCTCATGGTGCGACTCAATTATATCAACTAAATTTTAAAAGATACTGTTTCAGGAGTATTGATATCTAATAGTTTTTTTTATTGGTGTTCATCTAGATGCTTTGAAACATCGACTGTAAAATATTTCGAATTGTAAAATTTTTGTCGTCTTGTAAAAAAAAGCACACAAACATACACGCCAGGACTAACTGGCTGATAAGGAACTCCACTGATCTGGTATACATGATGTCATGAAGTGAAATATTTTATCTCATTTCCATGAAGTTTAGTGCAAATATGCATCATTCTCTTATCTTACTATAAAGGTAACACATAACAAGTGTCTTTTTCCACTTAATGAGCATATTAGTCGGCCATGATTGGACTGCTGTGTTTTATTGTGTATTCGTGCATTTGTGCTGGTCAGTATTACCTCCGTTATATTGTTTTTATTGAACGTTTATAAATGTTTGATATGCAGTGTCCAGGGGTGAAAGAAAAAACACACTTTTACTTCCATTAAAATAGTTTTGTTTCCTTTATATTTTGCAAAATTAAACCAAAAAGTTACGGACTCTTTTGCCCGTTAAATCTCTAGACATATGCTTTAGCGTTACTTCATATTTATAATATACGTTCTAATACATGTTTCTGGTGATCTATTGATATACAATGTATTAGCGTAAAATATTTCTGGCAATTTCAATGAAAAAAAATATCAGATATATCTTAACTGCTAGGAAAGAACAAAATGGGTAAAGTTTTAAAAAGACATGAAGTAAAATGATCACGAACAATATAGAAATGTCTTTCGTTCGCGGGCACCTGATCAGTTAAATCCATTAGATTCTTTATTAACTCCAGCAATGAGAGCTCTCAATAAATAAACATATCAATAATTGCATCAGTATAGAAGGCAGCGTGTAAAATATGGAGTGGAGCGGGGGAGTGGAGTCAGGAGTCAATTTCTGAGTGGAGTCACTCGAGTGGAGTCTCTGGAGCGGAGTCTATTTTGGAGTGAATTTTAGAGTGGAGTCAATTTTGGAGTGTAGTCACTGAGTTGAGTCTATTCTGGAGCCAGTTTTGAAGTGGAGTCACTGGAGTGGAGTCGCAGGACTGGAGTCACTCACAGTGGTCTCTTAATGAAACGGTCTCTTTTTTAATTAATACTTGGATTGATAAAATGGGTCTTAAGACAAATGGTATCTAAATACAAGTGGCCTCTCGAGCCAGATTTACTGTATATCTTGAATTTTATGAGTGGAGTCTAGTGTTTGATATAGGGAATTATTTTTTATTGAAGTCTTTGGTTTAGATCAATTAATTTAAATAATTTTTTGTGGTGAATTGAGGAATGGAATATTTTCCTTGATTTTAAGGTTGAAGAAAAAAAAACACTGGTTATAACTGTGTTCATTACGTTCCTTGTCAAAATGTTCTAATAGAGTCTGTGTTCAGTTTAGACAATGGTCATTCTTGGTAACATAATGGTTTACCAAGAGTATTAAAGTCCCAGAAACACTTTGGATGTTATGATTTCAAGTAGCATTTAATTAGACAAGAAAGATATCGGCCTTCAAGTTTTGCTGAAAAATATAATCCTAGCATTGCTTTTTAAGTTTAACTCCAGAAGAGATTCCACTCCAAAACTGACTCCACTACAAAATGGACTCCACTCCAGAAACGCCAGTCCATATTTTACACAATACCAATATAGAACAAAATAATATGTACAGACAGGTACAAAGCATAAACAAATCACCAGGGTTCAGTAGATCGTTTGCGGGGCAATAGTTGATAATTAGTGGTGTGATAAACACGTTTACATGTTGCTTAATTTGAATGTAGAGTAGTGGCTCCGTTGTCTGGAGGCCGTGATTTTGAACCCGTCAGATTGTACTCTATCTCTAACACATGCGAGAGTGCCAGAAAAAAAACCGATTGTTATCTTAAAATTTTAGATAAATCATTAAAATTTTAGATAAATCATTAAAATTTTACACGTGAAATATATCCATTTTTTCCGTCTCTACTCGTGGAAAAAAACCACATATATGTATATATACAATGTATTAACAAACTTGTGTCATACAACAGCGTATGGAGAGACAGACTGCTCCACTTTGCCCAATGGTCATTATAACATAGGATGCAAAGTTTTCGACGTTTGTACCAACCACGTGCTAACAACAGTAGAATGTGTGCCGGGTAAAGTCTACAATAACGTTACCAGGAGATGCGACGAGTGAGTATATCATTATGATAACATTGTTTTCTATCCCTGGTTTACAGTTCCATTCATGCTCAATGGCTAGTGTCACTGATCGTGAATCATTTGCAGGTTCGATTCCAATTCTTCCGTGTAAGGAAGTCCTGACCTGCTGGGGATTTCTGGTTCTACCTTATTTGAAATAATGTCTGGAGAGGCACTGTTGTTTAGTCCATCAAATCATTTCACTGGGTTTTCGTGTAATACTGCTTTATTTTACAAGATCTAGATTTAAATCATTCTAAATGACTCTTTGGGTGAAGGAGAAGACGGCCAATCATTGATAAAGAAATATTGTTTTGAAAAAAAATACGGACCTGGAAGCAATGCCCATAAACACCTTTCTAATGGCTCATTGTCACAGGGGCAAAAAAAATCAAAATGAGTTTTTGGCATTTTTTTCTAATAAAGCATAATAATTGTAATATATTTAAGCGTATATGGCTCATGGGCCCATACTGTATCCTAGGTACATTACTGCCACCTGTGTGCTGTTGTTGAAGTATATTTAAGTTCGCAGAGAGGCGTTATATTCATCCCATGAAACCAAGGTGCCCCCTCATCGGTGCATCAGATGTGGAGGTTAAATAACCTAAAGGTATTCCCTTCCTGTCGAATCGTTACCTTAGCCTGAGATCGAACTGATGAACTAAATATTGCAGGTCTTTTTTTTCCCTCCTATTGAGCTAACTGACATCTCTTGTTGAATTTAAGAGAAGTGACCTTTTATTTTCGAAATAAAATACAACATTGTACATGTATATGAAGGGTAAATGGTAAAATATTGTGCTATGAATAAGTCGAAAAAATAATTGCCTATCAAAACATACAAAGTATGTCAAAAATAATACCATTTTCATATATCTATAACCGTAACCGTCACAATTTATAAATTATACCAAATATTATGAAATTTTATCTAAATTTTCTCGTTGCAGTGAACGTGTCGTGGCACCCCCTTGCGGTCGCGTGAGGGACTGTTCCACTAGAGCTGACGGATCTTATCCTGACCTCTTATTGAACTGTACATCCTATTTCACATGCAGCCATCATATCTACTTCGGACACAACTTCTGTACACCAGGTATCTGATAATTGTAAATGTATAGGATTGTTCAAAATGCACCAGCTTTCATGAAAAGCACAAACCATTAAAGGGGCGTGCAGCTATAAAAAGTAAATACTTAGATAAAATTTGAAGCCCTTACATTTCATGATAATGAAAAAAATATGTTTGACAAGTATAGACTTGACATGAATTTCGTGTTCTTTGCATGTCCAAAACATATATATGATAAAGGATACGGGTTTGTTCAAGTATAAGACAAAACTATTTTTGAGTGAACAATATACCGGTATGCTAAATTTTCACACCTGGCACTGCCACGAGTGAAAATATAAACCATAGTGTTCATGAAAGAAATATTTTTCGATCTTACATGTAAAACAAGTATTTCCTATAATTTTTCAGTGGATGTTATGGGGTGATGTAATAGGGAGAAACAATATCAAGATAAAGGAATTCAAAATATTTTTTGGAGGGGAGAAGGGGGTGGGGGGGAGAGGATGAATGTGCGGTGGCGGGGTGATTAATGTGGGCGGAGGACAGATGATGAAATGTTTATATACTCAAGAAACTAAAGTAAAAAATGTCTTTTTTTTGTTGATCTTTGATCTACCGACCCGTTTCGTGTACACTGCACATCGTCTCATCGCCACCTACCGATACGTCAATTGTAGTCAGTATTTTGAATATAGTGAAATTACACTCCCGACACGAAATGCGAGGAAAAATTTGATCTTTGCACGCCATTTATGACCCTGACAATTGACCTACCGACTTGGCTCTGCTCATCGTCACCTACCTATATGCAAAGTTTGAAGTCCTTGAATGGCTGGTGAGTAAGTTCCAGACACGAAATGTAACAATCAGACTGGCTGAACACATCATAACTAAATACGCCAGTTTTCTAAAACTGCCTTATAAAAATGGCCAAGTACAAAAAGAAAAATAATTTATCAAAATGAAAGCAACGGTTATGGGACCTACGTCAGTAAGTTGGCATTACCAGTAAGAAGTGTGCAAAAAGATTTTCTAGTTGGGATGTGAAGTATTTGAGATACTAACACACTGGCAATCACAGTGTGTTGTTGAAAAAGTGACAAAACTGTCTAAGTACAAGGTGCATAATTCATCAAAACGAAAGCAAGAGTTATTGGCCCACGTCATGCAGCTGGTATTACCATGCGAAGAAATGAAATGTGAAGTTTTATTTACTTGTGATGTGTAATTACTGAAATACTAACTCACAATCGCAAAGTTTTGTAGAAAAATTGGCCTTGTACAAAAAGGAATTAACATGATTCATCAAAATGAATGCAAAGGTTACGAGAACTATGTCATTCAGTTTTTATTACCATGGTAAAGAAGAGCGGACAGTCACTTATATGTGATATGTAGTTGCTGGGTTACTGACTTGTTTGATAATCATTTGTTGAAAAAATGGGTAAGTACAAAAACGGGAATAATTTCAACAAAATGAAACCAAATGTTATGGAACATACGTCTTTAAGTTGATATTATAATGGGGAACGCATTTATGAAGCTGCATTAAGTTGAGACGCGAAACAAGAAATGTAAGTTTCTGAGAATCTTTTAAACGGTGTTTACACACCATGCCGACAGCGAGCTAAAATGATATTTTCACTGCTTTGAAACAGAGAAAATATCAATTTCATTTTACTGTTAATTCCATGGAAAAAAGCATAAAATAAATACAAAGACTGGTTAAACTTAACAGTCCTCTGCGAACATCTCCTTTACTGCCTAACCAAGATGCACCCCGGAGAGGAAACGTAAATCCTATAGTGATTTAAAAAGTAGTTTGCCAGTACCTACATTTCAGGAAACTTTGTAAAGTCAAGATACTGTGTCTGGTCAACAGTCTCGCACATCTAGCATCTGATTGGCCAATTATGTGGAAGAATATTCAAATTAACCAATAGCATTCCAAGGCTGCTTTCCAAAGTAATTCCATCCAGTATGATTTATCCATTTACAGGTACAGTGTTTGAAAAGACATTGGGTACATGCGTGTGGCCTGATGACGCCTACAGACCATGTGGAAACAAAGTTTGAAATGATTTGAACATTGAAAAATAGAATTTCTGAGTTACTACCATGTTTATGATCTATATGTATAAAATTCGTTATACCTTAATATGGAAAAAGCGCTATCTTAAAGCACATAACTCACACTTGGAATTTAAGGTCAAAACACGAATTTGCTTTCCAATATATTAACTGTTTATATATAGAGAGAAAAATTTGAAAGTACATATGCAATACTACTTTACAGACAAATTGAGTATCTGAACATTCCCCCAAAAAAAGAGTCGACTCTTGAAAAGTCTGCTGAAAATTATTTTCTTTTCAGTCATATTCCTTTTCACAACTAACAATGACCAGTTAAACCGAAGTAAAATATTTTTCTCAAAATATTCTTTGCTACATCTGCATTTGAGTCACGCCATGACAAAACCAACATAGTGGCTTTGCGACCAGCATGGATCCAGACCAGCCTGCGCATGATCCATGCTGTTCCCTTTCAAAGCCTATTGGAATTAGAGAAACTGTTAGCGAACAACATGGATCCTGACCAGACTGTGCGGATTCTGGATCTATGCTGGTTGCAAAGCCACTATGTTGGTTTTCTCATGGCATGGCTCATTTGTATCTAAATTGGACTCATAGTAATTATTGAACAATGCCGAGTAAGCTAGCTTCTGTTGTATTGTAACTCTAACATATAGCTGGACCATACAGGCGTGTTCATATTTCCAATAAAAATAAAGAACTGTCTAATGACAGTGCGCTTGACCATTTGAAGACCTTCCACTTAATACAAGTTTACATAAAAAAGCTTTGACAAAATTTATATATAAGCCAGTTATGAAAATTGCTAAAGATGTACGAAGAATCTGAAAACATTTAATCATGTAAGTCCTGAGAAACATAGGAAATTTTCGAGATGCTCTAGAGTGTCTTCCAGCAAACTAAATACCAGTTCTTGCCAGAAAAAAAGGGTCTTAATACAGTATGAAAGCAAAGCTCTTGTGGTAATTAATGGTTATGTGAGGTTTGATGACTTTAGCTAAAATACTTTTTGAATTTATAAGCATTTTCAAATTTTGTTGCAACAGTACAGTAGTTTACTAGTTTTGTGGATACTCATTTGTTCTCTCTAGTTCTCTTTAGCCACATAAAAAGAAACAGAATGAATAAAATTACTGTTATCTATTTTTCTCCCAGCCACATAACTTTCCTTATATGTGTAGAAGGACTCACCGCCCAGTTTGTTAACTTCTGCATAAAGATGCTTTGTATCATTTGTAAAATGTATTTATTTTGCATTTCAGTGTAGATAAATAATAAATATAGAAGGAACTGTGTACAATCCTGTATACAGCTCTCAAAGACCTCTGGATTTCTTTAGTCCACATCCTAGTCATCACATAGAAATACATGCATGGTTTTACTGTATATAGGTTTACATAATTCAATGAAATTTTTAAACAATTTATTTTCATTAATGTAATATTTACTCTAGGAACTCATTAACAGATATTTGAGCCGTGCCATTAGAAAACCAACATAGTGGCTTTGCGACCAGCATGAATCCAGACCAGCCTGCGCATCCGCGCAGTCTGGTCAGGATCCATGCTGTTCGCTTTCAAAGCCTATTGCAATTAGAGAAACCGTTAGCGAACAGCATGGATCCTGACCAGACTGCCCGGATGCGCAGGCTGGTCTGGATCCATGCTGGTCGCAAACCCACTATGTTGGTTTTCTCATGGCGCGGCTCATTTAATAAAACACATAATCCAAGTAAAATTCTATTTCAAAAGAAAATGAGATTCAACTGTATCATATTAAATCTCAGATTTAACAATACATTTTGTACAAATTTCCAAGTAATCAAGGGCTGTCCATAAGACAACATGCTCAACTTTTCTCAGTGCTCGACTCTGAATTAGAGCTTTGCCAGTAAAAGGGGCATAACTCTGTCAAAAATCAAATCAGAGTTATTGGGACAGTTTCTTCTGGTGTAGACTTTGATAGTAAATAAGCATTTTAAGTTTCAATCAAAAAGCTTTCATAGTAACAGAGATACTTGACTTTATCAAAAACTTCAACCAACAGCAACAGCGACGCCGACGCAAGTGCAATAGCTCTTCGTTTTCTTAAAAAAGCCAAGCTAAAAATGCTTGAAAGTTTTCTTTTTCATGTCTATACTAGAAATAACATCATATCACCTTCAGTGGGACAACTGTATCTGATAGCATATAATAAATATTTGAAGGTTTGATAAAGTGGCGGTAATTTTGTTTCTATAGCAACATTCTTTGAGGTCTGTTTTAGATGCAATTTATAGTGTTAAATCTATTTTATAAGTGCACACTGCTGTCTATAAATTTTTATAAAGTGGATTATTTATGCCTGAAGTAAACACTGGTGTAAGCATGAAAGTCTAGAATTAGGAACCAGGAACCAGAAATATACAGTTTATCTGTACAAATAATCAGCTTGCAAGTTGTTTGCGATAGCTGGTTCCCAAATGTCTCCACAGCTAAGCAACTTCTCCTTATTGTATATCATCTCCTCATGTGTCTCAGTAGAAAATTCGAAGTTAGGACCCTGGAAAAATGAAATGAAGTATATTTAAAACTCTATAAACTGGAGTTTATATTCAAAAGTACTACAATAAATATCTATGTATCTTGCATAAAAGCAATACATTCTATGAAATAAGGATTCTATGCATAACAAAGCAATATAAAAAGTAAGCTCATAGAAGCCATACAAAAACATACAGCATATTAAACTAGAACTGTTGGCCTTTCTGCAGAATAAATTACCCCCATTACATCATCTTTCTGGTTGTACTAAAGAAATGTTTTACAACTGTAAAATGTCTGTAAAGAATCTTATTTTGAAAATTACATGATTGAGTAAATGGTATACAGGGTATAATGAATTTAATCATGTCATCCTTTCAAGAGTTAGAGAATGGACATTCAAATTTGAAGTCAAGTTTAGAACTCGTGGATTTTAACTTATGATAATATACTTGTGTACTTTAAATGAATTCAATTCATTCATTGATTATGATTATGAAATGGACAACCAAATTTTAAGTTACAAAAAGAGCCATAACTCCATAAACTAGATTCCCACGGGCAACATGTCAAGCCCATCAGCTGTCATAAGGACTACCGGTAACATTAACTGCACCAAGTTTTGACCTTTGACCTCTAAGTATGACCTTGACCTTTAAGCTATCAATCTGGTTGTTGCACACGACTCATCATCTTATCGAGGCAAACATGTGTGCCAAAGTGTTTAAAAAACTCTCAATGCATGACTTGCATGAGTTACAGCCCGGACAAGCAAAACAGCACCGAGTTTTGACCTTTGACCTCCAAGTCTGACCTTGACCTTTAAGCTATCTATCTGGTTCTTGCACATAACACATGTGTCACTGAGGCAAACATATGTGCCAAGTTGTTTAAGAATTCCGTGATCCATGGATAAGACACAGCCAGGACAATCTCGGACACACGCGCATACACCAAACCCCCTTTGTGACAACTATGACGAGCTTACTGCCAGCGGCCTCGACAAAAATTGGTGGTTTGTAAGTGAAACTGAAGCTGGACTGTATTTTATAATCATGTACCTATCAACCAAAAATAAATTTAAATTACCCATTCAATATTTCAAAACTTATCAAATGGACATCAACAATTTGCTTAATTTTAAGTAAAAAAGAAGAACAACTCTGGCAAATATTAGTGGATTGTAACAAAAATCATCCATTACGTGTATCTAGACGATATACCTGAGTACCAAAAAATGAACTCAACCTACCCATCCTTTCAAGAACTATCAAGGGTGCACAGGCATGGTGACTTACAGTGAACCCCGACTAAACTTGGTTTACCGGGGATATAACAAGACTAACAACGGAGGCATTACAAACCCAGACCTGCAGTCAAAGTGTAAATGATATCCACTTCCATATTCAGTGTAAATAGTATCCAGATTTTTCATTCTTAAAGAGAGAGTAAAAAGACCAAACTTACCAGTGTAAACCAGCAGGGCATAAAGCTTTGGTACAACAGCATAACCATGCAAAGTATTATTAGACCTTTGAAATTGATTAAGACAGACTTAATACATGTACATTGAAGCTTAAGACTTTTTAAATTTGCAAAGAAAAGAAGATTCATCAAGTTATTTGAGATCCAACTAGAAGATTTGTATAAAGAATAAAGTGTTGGATTATGCTTTCTTCATATTCTGATTTTGGAAGAGGAAATGTTTGTCTGTTTTTGATTTAGCACTATTTTTGAACAGTATTTCAGTCACGTTACAGGAGATAGTTAACTAGACCAGTGTTCCTGGATATTGTACCAGTACTAACCAGTTCTCCACAAGTAATTGCCAACTTCTCTGCATGAATCAGATGTGCAGAGAATGATTTAAGTAGCAATGCATTCTATCAAATAGTCACACTTAATTCGAACTCCTAGCTCGACGATTCACAGAAATGTGCTCTCCCTATTGAGCAAAGCAGGCAAATAGAAACAGGAAATTAGTAAACAGTTAAGTGACAAAAAAATGTGGTCACTTCAATAATACCAAAACAGTAAAAAAATTGAAATATGCCAGAATCAAGTTCTTATTCTTGTTTAATTAATTTATCAAATATCTCCTCCACATTTTAATACGACTTTAATATGGCATTTTTTGGCATCTCTTTCTTTATTTTTGGCATTTAATATCTTTGTTAAGAAATGAAAGCCTTTAAAACAAATTAACAAAAAACTACAAAAAACTATCTATAAAAACAAAACCATTTTATTTTTCACACACTTCCATTTCCTGTAGACTTCATCTCATGATTTCGCATAAGTTAATATGAAGCACTGCTATGTAAAAGACCCGAGTGCATTTTTCTTTACATGCAATCTGCAAAATGAATGTATATCTGAAGCCAAGCCTATGTGATATCATTAATGTAAAATATAAGTCTACAATTGTATTTCACTAAAATGTTAGTAATTTTCAATACTTCAGGTTTTCAGTGGAGCTTCAGCATAAAAAATCACATGGTCAATAAAAAAGGCCTAACAACAAAACAGTCTATAAGCTGGGAACCAAAGTGTCTATCTATATAAATAATCAGCTTGAAGATTGTTTGCGATGGCTGGTTCCCACTGATCACCATTGCTGAGTAATTTCTCCTTGTTGTAAAGTAGTTCCTCATGGGTCTCTGTGGAGTACTCAAAGTTTGGGCCCTTCAAATAGTAGAGAAAATACAAGATAACACATACAATACTCCATTCAATGTAAGCTGAATATAACAGAATAAAACTGAACGCATCATGCATTACTGAACACTTATTGCATGCTGACGAGGTTAATATCCAAGTTTATTGACCTGACCAAGAATATATTCACTAAGGCTGGTAAGCTGCGGCAAATATGACCTTCGCCAGGTGCATTGACTTAAATATTTACCAATATCAGTATACAGTAAGCATCTTATTTTATGACTACAATTAAACCGACTGTGTCTAATAGCTAACAAAAAATCAATTCTAGACTGACCGTAAAAATAAAATGTTGACAGACTGTTAAACTACCTGTACTAACTACTCATTAGATTTGTTTCTCATAAGATCTGGTGATTGACCAATCTATATTTAGTTTGATGTGTGTGTTTGTTTTGAAAAGAATATCACTTTATCCAGTGAATATCTTTTACCGACCTCAACGTTACCAGTTACTAACAAATGAGATAAGTGGAATTTACGAGCCATAAAATAATACAATACTGTGAAATCATTTAAATTCGCTGGCATGAAATTTCGCGCAAACGTGAGGAAGGACTGTTTCCCGCATTTTCAATTTTAGCAATAAAAAATATAATAAAAAATAATAATAGCGCGGTCTTAAATTCGCGCATCGGTCCTAGCGCGAAATACGCGAAAATTCGTCCTACACGAATAAAAATGATTTCACAGTATACAGAATTCAAGTGTTATACAATAGGTACAGTAAATGATCTCAGTACAACCAAAGTGTTATATAACAAGGTATGGTAAACATGGTACAATAGGTTTCAAAACAAAAAGAAAATATTAGTATCAAATTTATAATGTAAGCATGGCAATCAACAAGAAAATGGTCACAACACAGGATTGCCACCAAGAAGGACAAATAAAATTCTGACTTTTCACTTCTAAAACCATGATTTTCACTGATCTATCATGAGCAAATTTTCTCCACTGAAATTTCTAATTAGTCCATAAAAATTATTTTTCCCTGAATATATTCGATTTTTTTTCACTGAACATTTTTTAAAATTCCCTCAGAATTAATTAATATCAAACTTCCATCACTTTTTAAGATTGGTGGCAAAAGGAGAAACAGAACAACAAAGTTTGAAAATTGTGGGAACAGGAGTCATAACCATACATTAGTAATCAGTACATTCCATGTACATGCTAAAGTATAACCTTTCTCTAAACTTCCTTAAAAGCTCATAATGCCTTTGTATAAAATGTGGCTACCACATTTTCTGTTATGAAAATAAAATGCATTTTTTTTTTTTGTTAAATCCGATTTCCAATAAATGCTTTCTTTTACATTTGTCAAAGGTCTGAATATTACTGAATATACTAGAATGTTTTATTGATTCTATTAATTTTTATTACCTCCCTTTATGACTTAACTATAACAGTTCATGTGCAATATTAAAAGCAGTGTTTTTCTAACCATGTAAGTACGCATAACATCTATTTGGAAAGCTGTTTCATCTGTTTTAAGATAAAAATTTACAGCATTATGGCCCTTTAATACATGCTGGTCATACATTTCAAAAGAGACAGTCTAACACAATTAACTGAGATGTTTTCACACTGGTTACTCTTCAATATTAGAATTATTCTTTAAAAAGTATTTCTGGAATTTGAAAAATTGAGCTTAGGTTAAGCACGAGCTTAAACCAATGATCCCTTAAGTTAAAGACAGAAGTGATGAATTTATAAAGAATATTAATTGCATTTATACACATAAGTATATCAAGCATAAGATGAATGTATGCTAAGTATGTTAAGATATAAATATCTCATACCCAGAGTTCTAGGCAAGATTTATTTTAAGCTGAGTTCTTAGGAATTATAGCTAGGCAGACTTTTAGCGATTCAGTGCAGTATGCAGGTAATTCATTTTAGCAAACTAAGACCATAAATTATTCATAAGAATGATATGAAATAGCTTGCGAAAATGTAACAAAATATACAGAGAAAGCTACTTATTTTAAAGTAGCTTAAGTATTACAACAATAAAAAAGAACAATGCAATGATAATCATTCAATATTTCTCTACTTGACTTTCTTTGAAGTTGAGGATAAAAGAAAATATTTACTGGGAGTAGATATTTTAGTCGCATACTGCGCCTGGCTGAAAGACCCTGGCAATAACCCTGATTACCCCTATTACAAACCTATTATAATTAATAATATTTATACAATCTCGTAACAATGCATGAAGCTGTATATGATGTGTATATGATGTGTACAGTGGCAAATGCATTGAGCCCTATTTTGTTTAGATCATAGATGGATACCGTCATTCTCTTACTATGGAAGGGAAGTATGATACAATATGTGTAATATACAATGTCTTCAAACTTCTGATCATCATATTGCTTCCTACTGATACAGATACTATGATAGTATGAGTGAGCAAAACAGGTGTAACTCAAACAAAAATGACCTGATCATTAACCAAGCTCTATCTTCTTTATAAATACTCTTAATGAACAAGAGCTGTCACTAATGGTGACAAATGCCCCCGCAGCGCCTTGACCTTTGACCTGGTCGTGTACTCAATAAGTACTATCAGCATGTGAAGTTTAAAGGTCCTGCATGCAGTGTTTCGCAAGTAAAGTGCCTTCATGCAAAAAGTTAACAGTTAACTCTGTCAAAATTCAAATCAGAGTTATGGGGAATTATTTCTCCTTGACTTTGATAGTAAATAACTATCTTAAATTTCAAGTCAATAGCTCTGATAGTAACAAAGATATCTGACTTAACCAAAAACCTAAACCAAAAGTTCTAAGTTAAAAAGGGGCATAATTCTGTCAAAATTCAAATCATAGTTATGGGGATTGTTTCTCCTAGTGTAGACTTTGATAATAAATAACAATTTTAAGTTTAAGTCAACAGCTTTGATAGTAACAGGGATATTTGACTTTATCAAAACCTTTAACCAAAATTTCTAAGTCAAAAAGGGGCATAACACTGTTAAAATTCAAATCAGAGTTATGGGGATTGTTTCTCCTGGTGTAGACTTTGATAGTAAGTATCTACCTTAAGTTTCAAGGCAATAGCAGAGATATTTGACTTTATCAAAAACTTTAACCAACGGAGACGCTGGGGTGAGTGCAATAGCTCTACTTTTTCTTCGAAAAGTCGAGCTAAAAAACCTAATCAATGTAGATGACAGTGAGCGCAATAGCCCTCCTTACTCTTCTTATCATGAAGCTAAAAATACAATAAAAACAGCTATGGACCACATAAACTGCTTGTGACAGCCCTGGTGCTTCTAACTAACACACAGACTAGTGCTGTGCATCTCTGAATTCATTCCAATTTTATATTTTCATACATTCTTTAAATCCTGCTAAGAACTGTACAAGTGCAAACAAGCTAACTTAAAATGGAAATGAAAAAGACAATCTACATTTTCTTATACAAATTGCAAGTTGCTTATGTGAAATATTAAACCGGAAACTTTGGAATTTGAATTATTTCTTTCATTTTTACAGAAGGTACCTCTACAATAGCATCTACAGGGCAAGCCTCCTGACAAAATCCGCAAAAAATACACTTTGTCATGTCAATATCATAGCGGGTTGTTCTTCTACTGCCATCAGCACGTGTCTCAGCTTCAATCGTGATAGCCTATAATGTGAAAGATAAACAAACTGCTTTGTTACCTGTAATGATTACACTGGTTAATTGGTATGGTGATTGCTTAAAGTAATTGTAAGGATAAAGACACGATTGCTGCCTATTAATATAATAGAAATAGCAAGAACAAACAAACTTAGAAATAGCAAGGACAAACAAAGTTCAAAATTGCCATATGTAAAAGTGATAACTGCTTTTGATAAAAATAATTTGTAATTTACATACAATTTACTGGTAGTGAAATCATATACACCATGATAGCCTAAAGTAATCTAATGGTTGAATTACTGACATAAGAACTGTTAAGGCACTCCTAACACAGGAACAATATCCAAGAGCCAAGTTCCACACCCTTCCCCAACTATGAAGAAGATATATACACAAGACTAGTCAGTATGCCAAATATATGTAACGAAAAGTGAAACACCTTAAAACTTCTGTATGACATTGGGATACTTGTATGAACAAGAGCTGTCCGTAAGACAGCGCGCTCGACTTTTCTCAGTGCTTGACTCTGAATTAGAGCTTTGCCAGTAAAAAAATTCCAAGTTAAAAAGGGACATAACTCTGTCAAAATTATAATCAGAGTTATGGGAATTGTGTCTCCTGGTGTAGACTTTGATAGTAAATAACTATTTAGAGTTTCAAGTCAAAAGCTTTAATAGTAACAGAAATATTTCACTTTTAACAAAAAATTCTAAGTAACAAAGGGGCATAATTCTGTCAAAATTCAAATCAGAGTTATGGGGATTGTTTTTCCTGGTGTACACTGTGATGGTAAATAATTATTTTAAGTTTCAAGTCAAAAGCTTTCATAGTAACAAGAGATATTTGACTTTATCGAAATCTTTAACCAAAAATACTAAGTAAACAAGCAAATTCGATGAATTGGTATCCCCCGCCGAAAGGGTTTGTGGTGAGGAATGGCAAAAAGATATATTCGGCAAAAAGTTAAGGATGTTAATAAGAAGCAAATAATTTCATTAGTCAAAATCAATTTAACAGAAACGGACGTTTAATTAAAGAGTACATAATAAATGTATGATACTTTGATCCTGACTAAAGAATTTATTTTGATTGGGATATGCTTACTGTAATAAGCTTAGCTTTTAAAATTAAATGCAGTTAATTGAAATATGAGCTTGAAGTTTAACTGGAATGAAATATTGTCTTTGAGTGGTTTGGCACCAGGTGTTGCTGTTTTACATGTACATTTGAACTTAAAAGATCAGATGTCCTTAAGAGAACACAGGTAAGATATCTTGAACATGGCTGAGGGCAAGGTTTGTGCAGTCACAACTTAACATGTTGAAGGTTTGAACATTTAAAAAAACAAGAGGGCCAAGATGGCCCTAGGTCGCTCACCTAAGAAACACTCCATAACAGTGTAAAACATGTTTGACCTAGTGATTTCATGGACGCCGGACATCGAGCGATCAGAAAAACTCACCTGAGCATTGTGAAAAAGGAATGGAAATATATATTTCTATATATAGATATATGTATATATTTATTTTTTTAGGGGGTGGGGGTGCAGGGGAAACGGGAGAGGAAACAAAATTTCACATGCTGATTATAAATATTGATTGAAAATTAAAAATGAAAAAAAAAAGAAAAAGTAAAAGGGTGAAGTTGAGGGGGAGGGGGTGAGGGTGGAGGGGGGAGGGGGGGAGAAGATGCATGATCAGTGGTGGGCATGACTGGGTGGAGAAGTGAGATGGGGGAATGGTACAACTTGGAAGGTTTTAAAAAAAAATTTAAAATAAGAAATGAAAAAAAAAAATTTTGGGAGGGGGTGGGGAGGGGGGTTGGGAGGGGGAGGGGCTGTGACCAAGGCAAGTGGGTGACCAGGTGTGGGTGCGCAACTTCACATGTTTATAATAAATGTAAGAAAAGAATGAAAGAAATTTAATGAAATTCTGCCAAATGGTAAGTTTGTTATGTACAAATATGTGGATTTTTAGACAATTAAAGGGCAATAACTCTGAAGTTACAAAAAGAAATCCATACAAAATTGTCTGTGTACAACCACATTATAGTGCTCTAAATTCTGTTAAAGTTTCATAGTTCTTGGTCAAATATATCAAAAGTTATGATGCAGAAATTGGCATATCTATAGATCTATAGTACCCTATATAGTTAACACTAGAAACTTCTAAGGGCCATAACTCTGGTGTTACTTGGGCAATCTGTCTGAAACTTGATGGGCCCCATAACCTCATAGTGGTGAACATGTATATGAAGTTTGTTTGGAAAAAATCTAAAATAAGGAATGAATTTTTTTTTTTTTTTTTGGGGGGGGGGGGGGGGGGGGTGTCGGGGGTCGGGGGATGGGGTGATCAAGCTAAGGGGGTGACCAGCTGTGGGTACACAACTTCGCATGTTTACAATAAATGTTCATGGAAAAGAATGAAAGAAATTTAATGAAATTCTACCAAATGGTAAGTTTGTTATGTACAAATACGTGGA
Source organism: Mercenaria mercenaria (assembly GCF_021730395.1). NCBI lineage: Eukaryota > Metazoa > Mollusca > Bivalvia > Venerida > Veneridae > Mercenaria > Mercenaria mercenaria. The sequence goes on from NC_069372.1 coordinate 59,232,131, forward strand.
TTTTTATACAATTAAAGGGCAATAACTCTTAATTCACAACCACATTATGGTGATCTAAATTCTGTTTAAGGTTCATAGTTCTAGGTCAAATATATCAAAAGTTATGATGCAGAAATTGCCATATTTATAGTACCCTATATAGTTAACACTAGAAACTTCTAAGGGCCTTTCGTCGGGGGATAAAAAGGGGCATAATTCTGTCAACATTCAAATCAGAGTTATGGGAATTGTGTCTCCTGGTGTAGACTTTGATTGTAAACAACTATTTTGAGTTTCAAGTAAAAAGCTTTAATAGCAACAGAGATATTTGACTTTATCAATTATTTTTAAAAAAAATCTTAGTTAAAAAGGGGCATAATTCTGTCAAAATTCAAACCAGAGTTATGAGGATTGTTTCTCCTGGTGTAGACTTTGATGGTAAATAAGTATTTTAAGTTTCAAGTCAATAGCTTTGATAGTAACAGAGATATTTGACTTTATCAAAAACTTTAACCAAAATTTCTAAATTAAAAAGGGGAATAATTCTGTCAAAATTCAAAGCAGAGTTATGGGGATTGTTTCTCCTGGTGTAGACTTTGATAGTAAATAACTATTTTAAGTTTAAAGTCAATAGCTATGATAGTAACAGAGATATTTGACTTTATCAAAAACTTTAACCAACGCCGACGCTGGGGCGAGTGCAATAGCTCTACATTTTCTTCGAAAAGTCGAGCTAAAAAAGGGTTCATACAGACTCATCGAACAAAATTTCAGGACTTTTTAATAAATTTTTAATGACCTTTTCTTTATTTTCCAGGACTAACTGTTCTCTCATCTTTTGAAACATGAGTTTCTGAGACTAGAAACGTATTGCCATATGTTCACCAAGAGCAGTAAAGATTAATTCTGTTAACTATTCCATCATCTTCAGTAACCTTGCCAACAATCTCTTTATTCTGTGAACAAACTGTTTGTTCCAAATTTACTGTCAACACTGCTCAACCATGAGCACTTTATTTGTCACATTTTATTTAAATAACATGGCGATCTGACAACTGGAAATGACCGACCAAAAAACTACAGGAAGCCAACTTCACTGTAAGGGACCAGTGTTTTTGTCCCACTTTTATTTCAACCCAGATAACAATAACGTTTTTGGCCACTATACATACATAACCAGCAGATTTATCATGTATGTTTTATAACTGTTTCTTCCCACAGCTTTTGTGACTCTTGGTAACAAAGTTGACTGTCAAGGGCTTTAACTCTGGTCTCACTGAGTGAAATCACAAACAAAACATCAGTGTGTAACTTTACACGCTGAATAACAGTCCTATGATGTTTGATGGTATTAGGTGAAATACTTTTTGAGATATACTTAATGCAAATTCGGACAGATCATGGAAAATTTAAGTGCACCATCAAAAACTTTCACCTTATCACAGAATTACTGTTTTGATAGCGAGATAACAAACCTGTGCTGGACAGATAGCTTCACATAGTTTACAGGCAATACATCTCTCTTCTCCTGAAGGGTATCTCCTTAAAGCATGTTCCCCTCGGAATCTTGGACTCAGAGGGGCTTTCTCAAAAGGGTAATTTAAAGTGGCTTGTTCCCTGAACGTCATACTCTGCACAATAGAGAACCCTGAAATGGAGAAATTTAATCATTAAGAAATAATTTATACCCAACTGTGAACTGCCCTTGAATAAGGTCATTGGAGTCCAGATGTAAAAGAATTATATCACACGGACAAAGACCAAGATATGATAGGGTTATTATAACAGTAGCTTGATCTGGGATGCTGTATTCGGCTAGAGTTGATTTTTGACAGATTGGATCTCTAGAGGCACACAAGCGCCGTGTGTGATCCAACCTTGCAAAACCCACAAGAGCCGAATACAAAATTCCAAGTCTAGCTACTGTTATAATGATCCTTTTATCATATACCTCTACCTATTTGTTTGTTGTTTTGTAATTGAATGAAATCTTCAATGTTTATCGATATTAAAATGGAACTAATTAAAGTTTTTATGTGCGCTATTTATAGAACTGTGTCAGGTAATGCATATTAATGAAAGAAGTCTGGCAGCATACAATATGGAAGGTACAATACGGAATTTTAAAGGTACAATAAGGATTTTTTTTCTACCTGTTTATATTAAATTATGAAATACAAGCTGACTTTTTACAGAATTTATATAAGACTTAGTATATGATAAATAATAATATCAACCTGAAAAACAAACAATGATTCTATTCAGGAGAAAATCATAGAGATGTATTTTGATCTTAAAACTGCTGGCAGCAAGACTTAATGTGATTCTGTCTTTCTGTACACTGAGGCTGTATTGTTGGTCTGTATTGTTAGCTATTCAGTCTGTAAGATTTTCCACGAACACCCCTTCGAATAATAAATGGGAATGTCAAAATTGAATGATAGACCAGTCCATTTTAGAAACTTAGCAGGGTAAAGGTTAGTAATAACATGATACCAAGAACAATTACCTACATCCTTGATGACATCCACCAAACACTTGCCTGTTGTGTGTGGTTTTCATCTAGAGTATGCCATTAATAATTGAGCCGTGCCATGAGAAAACCAACATAGTCGGTTTGCGATCAGCATGGATCCAGACCAGCCTGCGCATCCGCGCAATCTGGCCAGGATCCATGCTGGTCGGTAACAGTTTCTCCAATTCCAATAGGCTTTAAAAGCAAACAGCATGGATCCTGACCAGACTGCGCAGACGTGCAGGCTGGTCTGGATCCATGCTGGTCGCAAGGCCACTATGTTGGTTTTCTCATGGCGCGGCTCATATGTTTAATGACCTAATAACTGTGACATACAGGAAATGAATCAGGTTCAAATGTTAGAATTTCTGCTTGTCATTATGGGTCCACTATCTTAACCCTTACCCTGCTAAATTTCTATAATGATCTTGTCCATCTTTCAATTTGGACAATGCCATTAACTGTCTAAAGGGGTGCTTACCAAAAATATACTGACTGAATGGCGAACAGTGCAGATCTTGATCAGACTGCATGGATGTACAGGCAGATCATAATCTACACTGGTTGAAAAGGCAGAATCAATTGTGTCAACATGGTAAGGTTTAACATTTCTGATGTACTTCATACGCAATTTGCCACAGACTACAAATACCACAGATTTGTTAAATTGAAGAAAAACAGTTGGTATCAGTTATAGAAAGTTAACCTTTTACGAGCTCAGACAGCCATACATCCCTTCCAATTTCATCAACAATGTCCCCCATCTTCTTAGTAGCAAGTTCATCTTCTGGAGGATTAATATTCACTGTAATAAAATAATGAAAATGGTGGTTTTATAAAGTTATAAATTTTACCTGATAACCGAAATATTGAGTTTATAAGATTATTAATATCTGAAGTGCTAACAGAATGATTGGGTTTATAAAGTTAAGAATCAGCGGCGCAGTGGTTAGCAGGTTGGACTACAATGCCAGCAGTCTGGGTTCGTTTCCTGGTTGCAACTGATATCCCAACTAGTGTTCAGTGCTCGGTGATTTACTTAAACTGGTACTGTTTCCAGCAGTATCGGCCTAGACTGGATGCCGGGAAGGTAAACATGTCACCTGCCATGGGCTCGGCTGGAAATAAGTTGTTCCTTCCATTCCAGGTGGGGACTTTCGTCGACTACCCAGTACCAACATTAAACAAAAAACTTTACCATTACCTTTTAAGATCTTAGTTACGTGATAACAGAAAGTAATTAGTTTTTAAGGTTATAAATATCTTACCTAACAAAAGAAATATTGAGTTTATAGGGCTAAATATAAATATCTTACCTGATTACAGGAATATTGCATTTATAAAATGATAAATATCTTACATGGTAACAAAAATATGGTATTTATGAGGTTTATATATATATATTACCGAATAACAGAAACTGTTGATATTATAGGGTTATTAATTTCTTTACACCCAAATTCAGTAAACTAAGCTGAAATTACAACTGTAAGTAAACAATGAAAATAGAAAATGCTCTCACCAAAGCAGTCATCTCGATGATCAGACTGTGTGCTTGACAGACATTTTGGCTGGAATCTCCTGAGTACAGACGCTTGCACTAAAATATAGAGTAAAATAGACACAGTTCATTACTAGTCATCACAGAATCTCGACATCAAAGAAGTCGAATTGTAATGTGAAATCATTTACATGTATATTCATGGGTAGCTAATTTTCATGGATTTCGTAGTTGTGTCAATCAACGATATTAAACAAACAAAATCCTCTTTCATTTTATCTTTAATGGTTCATGTCATCACAAAATATTTATTTTGGCTAAAACCATATGATATTGTAACACTGCTACAACATTTAAAGATTTTACAATAAGTGGACAAGATATTTACTTTGTTCCATGTGTAAGTACTCTATACTTATAAGTCTGGCATTCAAATATGTAACACTGAGCCACCATCTTAGCACGGGCAATAACTCAAAAGTTGCTGGGACAATCCAGATGGCTTACGAGCTTGACTGACATTATTTCAAATTGACCAAATTGAAAGTGTCCAAAGGAGAGCTGCCCATTGGATCAAGACCGACTACGGCCGTACTTCTAGTGTAACAGATGTATGCTACACTCCCTAAACCTTCGTCGACTGGATTTAAGGTGTATAGATTCTAGGTTATCACTCCTCTATAAGATTCATCATGAACTGGTTGCTATCCCAATCCTAGATTACCTGACCCCAATGACCCGATGTGTCCGCTATGGCCATTCCCTAAGTTATAGGTTAATTACTGCAACCACTGACTATTACAAGTTTTCTTATTTTCCGAGAACAGTGTACCATTGGAACCAACTTCCCCCCAGTGTTGCCCACCTTCCTCCCTAGAGCAGTTCAGTGATGCAGTTTGCAGCCTTGAACATGCCTTGCCCTAGTTATCCTGCAAACTCAAGTTTTAACCTTTTTATATCACCAAAGTTATTTTTAGTTTCTTCCACTCTAAATTTTTATCACTATATTCTTTCTCTTTTTGATTTTGATGCGCAAAATGTCTACGTTCCCGCAAGGGGTTTGACGTCAACGGAAGATAGATAGATAGATAGACATAGTATGCCCATAAGCATTGTGATCCTGCTTGATAAGCATTGAGTAAGAACTGGTCAAATCTGCACAAGGCCAGTCAATTTTTGAAGTTTTAAGTTAAATAATTCAAAGGCTACAAATGTGACAAGAGAAATATCTCTTAGAAGATAAATGACCCCTACTATTCTTGGGTGCATGACATTTCGTCGAAACACATTTGGTTGAACAGACAAATGGACGAAAAGACATTATGCCTAATGGACATTATGCAGAATGTGACAATTAGTTGATAAAATTAACAGGCCACGACACTTGGTCAAAAATAAATTATTATTATTGATAATTACTCAAATTAAACGATCAGTAAACGCCTAAAGGTGTTGCTTGTTGTTGATTCCCTAAAGTCCTTTTGATTAGCAAGAATATTAAAGAATTATGTTCGCAGACCAGAAATCATAATCCGGCCTGACAGCAACAATAGTTATGGACTAGCTGAGCAATAAAAAAGAATCTTGTACGCTGTTAAGTTTTTCAATAAGGGCCTTCATCCTACAAGGTGATTTGAGCGATATCGTTGCTTTAAAGTTGGCCATATCGTCTAATTATCGCCTCTGGGCGAAATTCAAATCACCCAGTTTTCAGCGAGTTATTATCTGTTTACTTAAAGTTGCCTTAGACATATCATGGAAAAGAACCAATGTTTTTTATCAGTTCTAGAGGTGGAACGAAACTTTCCTTGGAAGGATTTTCCTATAATAAGGATATGAGCGATCCCAAGAGAGGGAAAATCTATTGGAGATGCGAGAGTCGTTCATGTAAAGGTAAATGATTTACTTATATTCTTAGAAAAGTTACATTGTAGCCTTGACACAAAAATCGCGAGAATTGTTCATGTAAAGGAAAAAGATTTAGTCGGCAAAAGGTATATAGTACGCACTCTTTCGACTTTATTTTTTGAGATTCAGCTTTCTGCAAAATGTATGTTACGAATTTGTATATCTTGCTTCAATTCAAATTTTTTACCTATTTTAATTTCAGACTAAGAGAACTAACGATCAGATCACAAGAACTGTGAAAGACTACGGAAAGAGGCCGGTCTTGGATTTTCTGAAGGGAATAAGCTTTAACATCAAATATTGACTTTATGGTGTATTTAGACAACAGCGCCCCAGCTAGAAACAAATAACAGGGCGCGCCGCCTGTTCCTTCTTCCTTTCCACCCTGTGTGCCCTTTTGCCACCCTGCCCTTTTTCTCAGTATTGTATAAACACGAGCTATAATTAACAGCTTTATTGCCCCTCTTGTTTCCTTTTCACTTGCCACGTGTAGGGCCGATTACGTAACATTACCTCGGTATCGGGCGGAAAGTTGCGAGTCGGTCGTATGATGGTATAACTCCGCCCATCGGCCAATCGCTACACTTACTGATGAAATAACTGCAATAAAGGCGGTACCGCTGAGAAACATTCCGACCTCCGTCCAATCAATAAATTGCATACCCTGGCCAAAGTTGCGTGAACAAACAAGTGTAACATTAATTGCTGTTAATTAATGTGATAATTTGACGGGTCTTTGCCGCCTTAAATCCAGCTGACGAAGGTTAAGGGAGTGTAGCATATCTGTTACACTAGAAGTACGGTCGTAGTTAGTCTTGATCCAACGGGCAGCTCTCCTTTGGACGCTTTCAATTTGGTCTATCTGGACTAGCCAGCCACTGCCTTTGCCCAAATTGTAATCCAAATAGTGGACATTCACCAAGGGAGGTTTGACTAGTCAAAATAATTTCAAAATAAATTTGACATTCAGACTGTTTTATATTTGTGATGGGCAATCTAACGTCAAAACTTTATAGCACCAAAATAATGGAAGTTAATTCACAGTACACAGTCATGTAAAGTTATAGGTTTTATATGGCGTGTAAACACACGGTAAACGTTGATCATGTACAGTACATACAATGGTTTAAGGTGATGTCACTTTTTGAATTTCCGGTGAATAACAAAAAAACAAAGAATATTCAGTTCTTTCCAAAAACTGTTATATTATGATTCAACCAAATAGTTTCCATTGTCTACCAGAAAGGAACAATTCTTATATCTTAATATTGAGATTTGATACCTTTATAACAGACAGTAAACTAAAACAATAGACATTCATATGGGACGTCGGTGAGCTCAACAAAGCAATTTCAAGCACAAATATTAATGTGGAATGTAAAGTAAGTTACACACTACAATATCTGTCCAAGATACTTTCGAAAACAATGCATTTGCAGAATAGAGAGATAAAAGTAATTTTGACAGCTCGTGAAAACTAATGACAAATTTTGACAGGTCAGGTCAGGGTTCTAGCCAGGATTTTTTGAAGGCATGCTGCAGAAGGATATTTTTTGACGAACAAAGGGGTGGGTGCGGGAGGGGTGTCCTCTCCCGCATGGGTGGGGGGGGGGGGGGGGATGGGGCTCACCCCAGAAAATTTTGTGTTACTACAACTCATTTTGGTGCATTTCAGAGTGAAAAACATAGTGGTATTTTCAGTGATTAATTAGCATCATTTACATGCACAACAAGAACAAATAAAGATATTGGGTCATAAAAAATCCTATGGGGTTTATTTGCTGAATGACAATTAAAAGTTTATCAATTTGAAGTTGCTAAAAATGTTCATTTACTATTTATTGTACATAAAACAACACAATTTTGGCACTGCACACAGATCTATTTGTTTAAAGTTATGTCTTGTATTCTTGTGGAGTTTATTTGCTGAAAACTTATCCATTTTAAGTTTTTGAAAATGTCCACTGTTTGTTGTACATACAGTACATCTAAAACAACACAATCGGAGACTGTCATCCAGGGAAACGCTGGTTTCCCTTTTGGATCAATGCCCGATTTCCTTTGGCCATTTGGCGTGGCTGGGAGGGATTCTGAAATTGTGACCGGGGCCTCCGTGGCCGAGTGGTTAAGGTCACTTGCCCCTCATCGATGTGGGTTCGAGCCTCACTCGGAGCGTTGAATTCTTCATGTGAGGAAGCCATCCAGCTGGCTTACGGAAGGTCGGTGGTTCTACCAAAGCGTCCGTTCGTGATGAAATAATGCACAGAGGGTATTTCAAACATTTCTCTATTTTGAAAGTGACGACAGAAAACATTAATTCTTGCATTGTCTTTTCGATATTCCGCCCGAGAAAACACATTTCATACATGTGAAAAATATTAATATTACGGCGATAATTGTTCAAAAGCATTTTACCGTGTTGCACAATTTTTGACTTAATTCCTTACATTGTCTTTCCTTTCCTTGATTGCGAAAAATATTCGGACGATAATTGTTGAATCATCTGTCATTATATCTAATGACATGTATAATCTTAAAACTTGCGAAAACAGTCACTTTCATGTACACATCACAAGATACCGCCTGTCAAAGGATTTAAAGGCGGAGCTACGATGAAATTTACGTCACACGTTCCACATAGGAAGCTGTCATTGGTTAATCGGTTATCTTAACTGGCATCGCTTTACCAAAACTATCGGGTAAGCACGTGGAAGCTTTTTGATTACACTATCGGATTAATCGAGGTGTTTATTGGGATGATTTTATGACATGTCGCTTCGGCAATTAAGGGATGACGGGGGAAATAAGGGATGTCGAATATACAACTCAAAGTCTGAAGGCATGTCGCACGCGACAATTGATAATAGCCTGGCGAGAACCCGGTATATGATGACTCATGACCTAATTAATTTTTTTCTGTTATTTCTAACTTCCAGTTTGATTTTCATAAAAATTATTAATGGGTATTCTTTATTGTAGCTTACAACTCGTACATTAAAAAAAATAAAAGAATATATTGTTAACTCACTGTCGTTTTGTCTATCCATCTCTCGTACGAATTCCTATTGTTTCAGTCATTTGTCAGTAATTAGAGCAACTCACAGTGTTGCAATCATACAAAACACATCCCTTATTTTCACATAGATATTGAGGATTTATCTAATGAGCACATGTATTGGAAACACAATTTCAATACCGACTGTGTATTGTAATAATCGATGCTAAACTATCTCAGCCGTGACATCTCCTTAAATCACCAGAAAATTCGTAATTTTGGATATTATTTGATAATTTTTACATAGATTAATGAGGAATTGTATCCCCTTTCGATACATGTAAGTTTTATTTTAATTTATGGCCATTATAATGATTATTTGTGAAATAATCGGCATTTAAACCTACAGCATGTGAAGCGTCGGCAGCGATGAAAATTTTATCGAAAGTTGCTTCAACTATTTTGGTCTTTTGATTGTTTGATGTGAGTGGGGATATTGCCCATATGAAAAAAAAATCTCAATATTTCTGTTGAGCGCAAATAACCAATCTGTGCTATTTACCAAACGCGCAGCGCATATAACAAATTTTTGTACGTTGGTTATATGCGCAACGATTGGTAAATTTAACCTGCCCGATTTACCAAATGCGCAGCGCAAATAATAAATGTAACTTTATATATCAGAAATTTGCATTTCGTGTTTGATAAATCATGCAGTTGGTCAATTTACCGGTATTAATAAATATAGATGTCAAATGCTGAATATCTCGGTACTTAAATTAGGTGTCATAAATTTGTTTCTACATCAGTAAATTCACGGCAGTCGGTCACCACTCACCAGGTTTCAATACCTCCAATCTTATACAAGATGCAATAAAACCCAAACATGCGTGAAGGTGTGATTTCCTCCAGCTTGCACACGTCGTCCCCTGGTGTGTTTTAGGCTATTTTTAAAATTTTCTACTTCACCCGAGCACACACTTAGCAAAATATCGTTTTTATTATATTGAAATATCTTGAAATTTCCCAATAATATTCTTCCTACCAAAGGGAGCATATCTCTCAACATGTCTAAGATAAAAGATGAAATAAAAAAGTCACAGAATTAAAAGAAAATTCTTACAGATCTTATCTATATTATTATTATTATTATTATTATTTTATAGTACAAAATCTATTGAATAAAGAGTAGGCCTTTGATTACAGACTAAAACTATAGGTTTTTTTTACAAATCAAAATGGATCTCAGTGCTCCAGCTGGGATTAAAAAAGGGCAGGGTGCTGGCACTGAAAAGGGCACTTCTGGGGTGGTGGTCGGTCCGGGACCGTGCTCCTCCGGGAAAAAAATATAACTGGTCCATGCATACAGTGCATTTTAACATACTTTAGGCATGGAATTTGGCATAATTTAGGCATGTTTTTTGGCACACTTTAGGTATGGTCTTTTAATAGGCTATGTCTGTCATCTCTAATGCACCTATTTATTAACTAAAAATTCTGCTGTTTGTATTTTACTTGGCACTGATTTTCAACTTGTAACATTTCTTTGTAATTGCATACTGAATAACAATATCTATGTGTTTAGGGTTATTTTACTTGCTACAATTTCAGTACACATCTTCTCCATGTAGGCTACTTGATATTTATAAATTTATACCTGCAACATATTATATACAGAAAATAAAGTTTAAACTTCCACTTAAATAAATGAAATCAGGCAAAGTTTTTAACTTACAACAGTCTAAAAGCAAGTTTAGCACTTGTAATAGACATATTCCTGGTATCCAAAATTTTATATCCGGATATGGTTACACTTTTTTCTAAAAGTCGTCGAATGTCCAATTTAAACAATATTTTTGAAAAAATATTATGATGCAAAGACAGTTTAACAGCATTTCACAGTATCTGACATTAAAGTGTACCCTGTCATTACATCTTAGTAAACTAATTTCAAAGAAATCTTCATGAAAAAACGGCAATTTCACAAAGCAGACGACAACTTACTTTCGATTTCAAAAACTTGTAAAACGATAAAATCAAAATATTTTCCTATTTAAATTTGATTGTGATCGATTTTTATTAATAACATATAAATGTCTGTTGTCTGGACTTAAGTTTCAGTTGTGTATAAAGGGGTATTTACGACTATATTACCGAAAACGAAAGTACACTTTGACAGGTGGCGCGAAATGATAATGATTTCAGACTGGTTTGCAAACTGTTTTAACTCTAAGGTTCAATGATTTTAATGCTAGTGGAGCAGTCTAAAATATCATGGTCTGCCTCGGGCACGATTACAGCAGGTAATATTGTTTAACTGTTTGCTAATTTTGTCAATGCCCCCAGGCGTGTATCACTCGATAAAAAGGGGGCAATAAAGCAGTGTATTATAATCACAGAGGCAAAAAAGGGAAGTTTGGCTAAAAAAAAGAAATGAATGGTTGTAAACGGGCAGGGTGCCTGGCGGGGCAACAGGGCGGAACGAATTTCGGAACGGGCGATGCGCCCTGCTGTAAATAGCTAGCTGGAGCACTGATCATCTATAATGTTACACCTGTAACTTGCGTGGCAGGTCTGTCCTGCGCTAATAGCAAAGTTTGAAATTACACTGTATTTCAGATATATTTCATTCATAAAACATACTATTTATGTAACTTTCAAATGAATACTGTAGAAAAATGAATAGAAAAAGAGTGATTTCTGTCATAACGAGAACGAAATATTACATTTTTTATCTGCGCAAGATGTGTGTCTGCGCTAATAATAAATCTGGAAATTACTCTGATAACTTGAATATCTTTTATAAATCATATTAACTTTTACTTTGATTTACGATTACAGACTAAAACTATAGGTTTTTTTACAAATCAAAATGGATCTATAATGTTACACCTGTAACTTGTGTGGCAGGTCGGTCCTGCGCTAATAGCAAAGTTTGAAATTACACTGTATTTCAGATATATTTCATTCATAAAACATACTATTTATGTAACTTTTAAATGAATACTGTAGAAAAATGAATAGAAAAAGAGTGATTTCTGTCATAACGAGAACGAAATATTCCATTTTTTATCTGCGCAAGATGTGTGTCTGCGCTAATAATAAATCTGGAAATTACTCTGATAACTTCAATATCTTTTATAAATCATATTAACTTTTACTTTGATTTACGATTACAGACTAAAACTATAGGGTTTTTCTCGTTATGACGGAAATCACGCTTCTTTCTATTTTTTTTTTCTACTCCGAAAACATTTTTATAAAGTTACATAAATAGTATCTTTTAGAACTGAAATATGTTTGAAAGATCAATGTCAGTTCAGAAATTGCTATTAGCACAGGAACAACATCCGCGCAGGCTACGGATGAAACATTATATTCAGATTTTCAAAAGCTACATTTTTAGATCATTGTAATCGAAAAACGAAGTAAAGTTAAAATGCTTTATAAAAGATATTCAAGTTATTGGAGTAATTTTCAGACTTCTATTAGCGCAGGACACACATCTTACACACCTACAAAATGTAAAATTTCGTTCACATTTTGAGGAATTTTATTAGTTATTCATTCTATTTATCTCACTATAAAACATTAAACAATTATATAAGTATAAAAGATCTGTAAGTTCGTCTTTTAATTCTGCTTTTTTTTGTTTTATTTTTAATCTTGGCCATGTCAAGAGATATGCTCATGTCGGTAAAAAAGAATTGCGCTTTTTCAATATGATGAAAAGAAAAGCGATATGGTGAAATGTGGTAAGTGTGTGGCAATTCAGTCTGTTATGTACGTAAGTCTCCTTTATGTTCTATATTCGGTATTAAAATGACTGCGTGTGATCGAATGAAGTAAAATACTTTAGTTATAAAAAGAATAGAGAGGACGATGTGGCTATCCGAAGGAAATCACACCTTCACGCATGTTTGAGTTTTATTGCAATATTGTATCATATTGCAGGTATTGAAACCAGGTGACCGACTCCCAGGAATTTAATGATTTTGAAATAAATTTATGACACATTTTTATAACCAAGATTTGCAATATCAGTCTGTAATTGTTAAACAATGTAAAAGTTAGCATGGTTTATGGCAGATATGCATATTATCAGAGTAATTTCCAGATTTTCTATTAGCGCAGGATCGACATCCCGCACAGGCTACGGCGTTTAAAAGTTAAAAAAAGTATAAAAATAAATAAAAAAAATACTTGTGTTATTAAATATACCTAGGATATTTTGTATCATTTTAATGTTTTTTAACACCTATGACAAATGACTCTTAATACCGTCGTCAACAGAAATTTATAGGCCATAAACTACCAGGGACGTGAGAATCTCATTGAAATTACCGCATAAATACGCTCATTTACTTAAAAAAAATGTTTTTCTTTTTCTTTACAAATTCACACCTTTACGCGTGCCTGATCACCGTCAGTTTTACAATTTTATGTAGGCCTACAAGTCTAACACTCTAATGATATTCAATTTTATCGGGAGATATCATCCATATGTTAAAAGCGCAGACTCATTTACCAAACGCGCAAGACAGTTGCCCTGCCCATATAAGAAATATATAAGGTTACCCGATTTACAAATCGTTGCGCAGATAACAAATTGGTTATTTGCGCTGCGCGATTTACCAAATGCGCAGATTGGCTATATGCGCGTAACATTTCCATGGATCAAGTCAAATTAGTTGGACTAGAGTAGAGGATTGACCTGATCCATACGCCCCCAAAAATTATATGGTACACCTTCTAGTCAACCGGAACCATTAAGAACCACTTATTGAAGTCGGTTATGTTGACAGCTCAGATATCAAAACAATAACAAAACATTACATAACTATAACACAGAAATTTATTCTTAAAAATTCTCAAGGCCGCACAATGTCACCGTCTCAAATAGGTAACTGCGGACGTTAACAGAACATAAAATACTGCAGTAAAGAAAATGATGTACATTACATATTTAAGCATTGAAGCAATATGAAAATCATGCTGAAAACTACTAAAAATTCTTTTACCAAGCCGATTTGCAGTGAACAACCTCGCAAGGGCAGCCATTTTAAATATCTCCAAATTGGAGAGTATTTTTGCTTCTATTCTCCGTACCGTACCGTACTGTACTGTACTCATCTAACACGAGAAATTCCCACGAGATTCATGGTTGATGATAAAGACTGTATGCTTTAAAATAATAAATTGTCTCATGATATTCACGCTCTTATCTTACCATTGGGAACAGGACTGTTCTATAGAATTCATCCCTGGTAACTGAGAGGTGTTGTGGATTACTAGAAAAACCCCTTGGGGGAAAAAAAAAAACAAAGACAAATATCAAACAGGGAATGCCACGTACCAAAACTTATATTTATGTACCATTGCCATTGAGACTTTTTAATGTATAAATAACTTATTTCCTGAATTTTTACAGCCTATGGAAATTGTCAGTTAAATGTTCTGTATATTATTGCAGGTATGAGAATATGTTTGAGGTGCCACAAGTCAGGACAACAAACTTCGACAAAAAATCTTTCAGGTTTTAGGCAGCCAGAGTGTGGAACAGCCTGTCAAATGACATACGTGCTATAAAAAAGTATCAGGCTATCCGCATCTGGACTGGCCCTGCATGTAAATGTGCCATGTGCCAATGATTTCTGCTATATGATGTTGCCCTGTTTAAATTCTGTTTCTTTGTTTCTTTTTAGTTACTTTTATGTTTTTTTCTTCTTTTGCTTGTAGCTGTGTCTGTGTATTTTAGCTGCTTTAGTTCAGTATGGAATTGTTACTCTCATGATGTTTCACTTCTGTTTCTTTTATTGTGCTTTGATAGTTAACACACTGCTTTTTATGTGCTGATTTATTTAATTAATCTGTGTTACCCTTGTTTTACTTATAGTATGTTTGTCGGAAAATAGCTTTTGAGCTTATGTTATTTGGTATCCGACGGAAAATCATTAGTAAAGTTTCTTGTATCTTGTTTCTTGTATCTTCACCTCATCAGAAATCAAAAAGATATTGAAATAAAGTCCTATTACAAACAAGTCCGCCCCAACTAGAATATTGTTCAATTGCCTATATATACGCCCTTAGCAAGTACAATTGATAGACAATTCGGCAGCAAACATATGCCTAATATAACTCTGATAACATAAGCAGTGAATTTCCCGTATGATAAATGCTTTAAACTGACAAACCCGTGAAAACGCCGTCTACACACCTCTCTGCTTGTATTGTAAGCAAATGCAGCCTAATCCATGAAGATTATCTCCACCTCAGACACCCTACCAGAAATCTCAACTGCTTATTTCCACGTTCACGTACAGGATGTCCCACCATATTTCCATAATGTCTACCAAGAATTTCATATACAATAAGTATAGAGACATGATTATTCTGCATTTTTCAAACTATCATTTACTTTCATATCAAGCATATATCAAAACTATTCAATATTTGGGTACAGTCAGGAGTAAGAGTTTATAGACTATATATCATAAGGCGATTTCTCGTCTTTTTTATACATTAGGATGCTCACTCTACTGAACAGACTTCTCAAGACTTTCTTTTGTCCGTGAAGGAGAAGAATTCTGTGAGATTATAAATCTTCAATTTTTGTGCTTTCCTGTTTCTAGTTCATACATCAATGATGTATGAACTAGAATTTGCAGGTACTTATTGGTACATCTACTTAACCCATTGCATAATCAATGGACGGTTATACAGCAGGGACGGAAGTCATGTGAACAGTTGTTAAACATGAGAAAGATCTCACGAAATGCAAGGTTGAAAGATGAAAAAGACTGCAGTGTCTTATTGATACCAAAATATTTAAAATCGGATGATTATATGATCATATGTAGCACGATAAAACTTTGATCGCTTCATAAACTTGGCCAACTCGTAACAGAAAGCGTTGTTGAATGTATCCGACTCATGCGCGAGTATTAAGAAATTCATTATTTTTCTTCAGTAACAGTATTTTGTAACGGTAAATATTTGAGTAACCAATTTCACACACATTCGAGCAATGCATTGGCAAATCTAAAAGTCCCCTCAAAAAGCACACGAAAATGAAGCCGAAACCATAAAATGTTATATCTAAGAAACAAGAAAATCTTGGCTATCTCCACTGAAAAAGAATAGTAACCTTGTTACGGATTCCAAAAGAAAAGTAAATATTCTTGTGGAAAAGTCTCAGTCAGACCGGAGCAGCAGAAGGAAGTAAGCTTAAGTGCGGATAAACGGCATACCATCCATTCCAGAATTAAAAATCAATGAGAAAGGAGTTTTGAAATATTACCTTTAGACTTGAAAATATCTAAAGCTATGTGGCCAGACCAATTACCGAACATTGTTTTGAAAACTTGTGCTCAAGAACTTGCATCTGCAATAACCAAAATCTTTCTGTGGATAATGGAACACTACCTACAGATAGGAGAATGCCAGTATTAATCCAAGATAGACACCTTGCAGAAAATTACCACCCTGTGAGCCTAACAACCGTTTTGTGTACAACTTTATAACATATTATATGTGGTCATTTAGTTTACTAAAACATTTTGAAAATTATTCTATACTCACAGATAGAAATCATGGTTTTAGATCAGGGTATTCAACAGAAACGCAAGTATTAGTAATCATGAATGACTTATTTAGTATCTTATGAAAAAAAATGCAAGTTGATATAGCAGTACTAAGATTGTTCAAAGGCATGCGACACCGTTCCACATGATAAATCACTATAAAAACTAGAGAACTACGGCGTCCATGGAAATTTACTTAACTAGCTATCATTCTATCTGAAAGATAGATTTATGAATGCTGTTGCAGAAGGTGAATAGTCGGTGAGTATGGATGTTGAATCCGGAGAACCTCAAGGAACAGTCCTAGGTCCTCATGTTTTTATGTCATATAAACGATCTCCCAGATTTAGTAAAATCTACACCACGTTTGATTGTTGACGACTGTTTATTATACAGATCCATCCGTTCACAGGACGGCCATCTTTTACTACAGAAAGCCCTACATGAACATGAAAAGTGGACAAATTTATGGGGCATGAAGTTTAATGCCAAGAAGTATTATATTTCAAGTGTTCGCCAGAAGTTATTTTATTTCTATGAACTAGATAAAACCATCTTACAGCGTGTGGACTCAAATCCTTACCTCGGTTTAGTTTTATCAAAGGATCTAACCAGGGAAACACACCTTACCAATATCTGTACAAAAGCCAATTCAACTTAGGAATTTTGAAGAGGAATCTTAGGAACTGTGCTCAAGACTGTAGGAAACTTGCATATATTTCACTTGTTCGGTCTTCACTTGAATACGGATCAGTTATCTGGATCCCTATCACGTTAAAGATATCGGCTCTTGAGAAAATTCAGAGACATTCTGCAAGATTCATTATGAAAGATTACCACTCCAGAGAAGATGGGTACGTGACTGACATATATGGGCAGTACACAGAATAGAAGACATCAGGCAAGATTAGTATTTAATATCTTTAAAATCATTAGGGGTATGGTGCTGGCAATCGATAAAAATAGTTATTTAACACCAGTGTAAAACAGAAGACGAATACGTCCCAAAATCATTATTGACAGTATGAGTTCCAACATTATAGAAAAAATCTGTTATAACCACTCAAATTGTTACAAAGTGAACATTGCGAATTCTGAGCAATTTAAACATTCATTTTTTTTATTATTTAAGGCAGTGCAGGAATGGAATAAACTGGAAGACAGTGTTGCATGCGCAGAGACAGTGGAGAGCTTTGAGGCAGCTCTTACGCATCCTTTCTGAACGACCAGTATTTGCCCAGACGCCTTATACCAGAAGTGGTCCTGCGTCGTACTTATACAGATATACGTATATACAGATAAATTGGCCATAAAAGTGATTGAATTAAAAATGATTATGTAGTGTTTTATATAGTACGTCGTGTTATGTAATAACTATTCCACATAATAATCAACGGTGAAGAGTATTGGATTGATACAAGCTGGACTATTTTACCAACAAGTAGCAAACCGTTTGGTTGTTCATCGGTCAAAACGTTTAGATTTCACCCACACTATCAAGCTACTGGGACAGTCCGTGTCCGCCGACGATTAACAGTCGACCGACATCGACCCTACCACGCCTTCTGCATCAAAGTTCTCATCAATAGAACTCAATGTGCGTTCAAAAGGTTCAACTATGATTCGAATAATCGGCGTCAAAGTCAGTCGTGATCCTGCGAGCATCGACGATTGTATGCAGGTATCAACTGCTCTGGTTTTCCTGGATCAGGATGAAGGTAGTAGAAGAAGGAGAAGAGTTCATTTGGGGCTTTGTGATTAGAGGTAGATCAATAAAAACGTGTTGCAGCCTGTCGTGTTGCCATTTGCCCAACAACATCCGCAATCGATGTTCATGCAGAGTACTACAGTAACGCTAAACGACAAGCGACCCAAGTGTCATAGCTGACAATATGGGTAGATTTGAGTCCTGTCGTACAATTATAACATAGTCACACCCGTGATCGTATAGTTATTAACAACGAGTTCAGTTACAAGTTTTACTACAACTTTTATTCTTATTTCATGTTTACTCACATTAATAAAAAACCGAAAAACCGAAAAACTGACTACGAATCTAAGAACACTACGTTTATAGCACATGTATCTTAGGGCCTGACAATTAGATCTACAGTAATACATCTTTGACATTTTAAGTTAAGTTATAATTTCTATCTACTTCGGTGGTATGACAGATATTACACATCACATACTAATTAGAATATTGATAAGGTAGACATCCGATATTAATAAAATTATTAGACTACCTCCTAGACTGTGATCATATATCATTTTACATTTTTATGTTTGAATGTAGTGAACTGAGCCAGTCTATTTCCTATGTCCAATATCATGATAAGTTGGTAATGGTAATTTTAACATCATTCCTCTGTTAAAATCTCTAAAATAGACCGGTTTTTGTCTCTATTCTAAATCATGCCTTACATATGATTTGAGCCGCGCCATGGGAAAACCAACATAGTGGATTTGCGACCAGCATGGAGCCAGACTAGCCTGCGCATCCGCGCAGTCTGGTCAGGATCCATGCTATTCGCTAACAGTTTCTCCAAGTCCAATAGGCTTTAAAAGCGAACAGCATGGAGCCTGACCAGACTGCGCGGATGCGCAGGCTGGTCTGGATCCATGCTGGTCGCAAACCCACTATGTTGGTTTTCCCATGGCGCGGCTCAAATCATATGTAAGGCATGATTTAGAATTAGGCACGTTAGAATCGACTTGTCTTGACGGTATCAGACCAAGATAGTAGTATATACAGTGGTACTTTTCCTGATAAATTAAAAGAAGCATGGATTATTCCTCAATTTAAATCAGGTAACAAACAAGACCCAGGAAACGACCTATATCCATACTTAATACAATATCTAAAATATTTGAACTTCACATTGCTACACAGTTACGGGACATTTTTAAACGAACAGACACAATACACAGAAGTCAATCGGGTTTCTACGAAAGACCCGTGGTGACATTTCAACTTCATTATTTCACGATTTCTGCTTCCTGATTTCACGATTTCCACTTCATGAATTCACGAATTCACGATTTCTGCCTCCTGATTTCACGATTTCCACTTCATGAATTCACGATTTCACGATTTCCACTTCATGAATTCACGATTTCACGAAAAAACTTCACGATTTCTTGATTTCACGATTTCATGATTTCACGATTTCTTGACTTCACGATTTCCACTTCATGAATTCACGATTTCACGATTTCTGCTTCCTGAATTCACGATTTCCACTTCATGAATTCACGATTTCCACTTCACGAATTCACGATTTCACAATTTCCACTTCATGAATTCACGATTTCACGATTTCCACTTCACGATTTCAACTTCACGAATTCACGATTTCCACTTCACGAATTCTCGATTTCATGATTTCCACTTCACGAATTTCACAATGGTGAAATCGTGAATTCGTGAAGTGGAAATCGTGAAATCGAGCATTCGTGAAGTGGAAATCGTGAACTCGTGAAGTGGAAATTGTGAAATCGTGAATTCGTAAAGTAGAAATCGTGAATTCGTGAAGTGGAAATCGTGAAATCGTGAATTCATGAAGTGGAAATCGTGAATTCAGGAAGCAGAAATCGTGAAATCGTGAATTCATGAAGTGGAAATAGTGAAATCAAGAAATCGTGAATTTTTTTCGTGAAATCGTGAATTCGTGAAGTGGAAATTCATGAAGTGGAAATCGTGAAATCGTGAATTCAGGAAGCAGAAATCGTGAAATCGTGAATTCATGAAGTGGAAATCGTGAAATCAAGAAATCGTGAAATCAAGAAATCGTGAAGTTTTTTCGTGAAATCGTGAATTCGTGAAATCGTGAATTCATGAAGTGGACATCGTGAAATCAGGAAGCAGAAATCGTGAATTCGTGAATTCATGAAGTGGAAATCGTGAAATCATGAAGCAGAAATCGTGAAATAATGAAGTTGAAATGTCACCACGGGTCTTTCGTAGGTTTCAGACCTAACCACTCCTGTCAGACTGCCTTAACATGTCTAATAGAAACGAGGCTGAAAGACATTGACATCGGGGAGTATATAGGGGCTATCTTTCTTGACTTAAGAAAAGCTTTTGATATGGCGGATCATGAAATACTGCTTTACAAACTTATACTTTACCATTTTAGAGACAGAACATTGTATATATTTAAATCTTATCTAGCGATTCGAACGCAGATTTTAAAAGTTAAGAAGTTGCATTCCAAAAGGATGACAGTACAATCCGGTGTCCCACAAGGATCCATGATAGGTTCTTTTTCTGATATTTTTTTTTTTTTGGTTGGATTTAACGCCGCACCGACACATGATTGGTCATATGGCGACTTTCCAGCTTTAATGGTGGAGGAAGACCCGAGGTGCCCCTCCGTGCATTATTTCATCACGAGCGGGCACCTGGGTAGAACCACCGACCTTCCGTAAGCCAGCTGGATGGTCTTTTTCTGATATATATATATCAATGACATGGCGTTGATTTCAAATACAACCAATATTGATCTATATGCCAATGCTCCCATCTTACATAAATCCGTCCAAAGTATTACAAAAAATCAGTCTGAACTTCAGTTTAGCCGCAGTAATGTCCATAATTGGTCTAAAATGAATAACATGTCACTTCATCTTTTAAAAACAAAATGTATGATATTAAGCACTAGAGTCAAAATAAAACGTACTAAAAATGCCGAGTTAATTTTAAATGGTTAGGTCATAGGAAACGTTAAGTGTCAGAAAGTTCTAGGTGTATTCATCGATGAAACTCTGTCTTGGCAATTCCATGTTAGTACAGTGGCCAATAAACTAAACTAAAACATTGCACCATTTAGAAAAAAGGCTTTTTTTTCTTAACAGACGAGATGATCTATTGTATTATATTTGAAGCCAGAGAAGCACTGAAACTTGATTAACTAATTATAGCTACATCTGCAAATATTACCGCAATACATCCTTTCTCACTTTGTTTTGGTTTTTCATTCATGCCCTTTACACAAATACTGACACACTGCCTGTGTCCTTGGTGGTTTCGTGGAACATACACCAATTAACTAATATCTCTTGTTTCCATAGCGGTTAGACGATATCATTTTGACAATCTTTATATTTGATTAAACCATATCAAATTCATATAAAATAATATTTAACATCAGATAGCTGTGCATTATTATTAGCTTATCAAATGTGGTAAAGACCATCTGAGGCCTATAGATACTGGTAGTAAACACAGATATTGGAACGGCTGTTGCGAACAGAAACTAATTTCAAACCTGTGAGTATGAAATTTCTAACTTTGTAGAGACACATTTTTGCTGAATTCATATTCTTTGTTGACAAAGCTGCCGCAGACGTGACTAGTTTCATAACACTTTTGTTTATTTCTATACTTTTATATTTTACAATCTGCGTAATCAATAGCAAGAAAATAAGGCTTTAATGAAAATTTAGATGAAAGCTTGGCGGGACAACAAAAATTAATTACGGTCATAACATTAAAAATTTCTAACGTTCTGTTGGAGAAAATAGTTTGTTGCCTTTATCACATAACGTCTCAACGAAAACAATAGTAACATATTTGTAAACTTGATAAGTAAACCACCAAATTCCATTCAGGATGGAACAATCTTCACAGCTTTATCTTCGGAACATTGTAATATAATCTATGAATTTTCAGTAAAAAGGATATACACAACATCGGAAAGAACAAACAGGCTGTTTTCAAGAGCATAATTTTTTATATCCACAACGCTTTAGTAAACTGTAATCTCGATATAAGTTATGACTTGTATCTAACAGTTAGGGCAGGTTTTCAACTGTAAATGGAAAAGCAAGTACACGTTTATTTTAAAATAGAAAATGTGGAAACTCCACAGATCGCTCAACACAGTAAAAATGAAAATGTTGCAGCCTTTTATGGACGGTAATGGAAATACCTGCCGCCCATGCCCTTTAGCCCCGTGTTGAGCAGAACGCATTTACACATGTTACAAGTACCAAAAAAAAAAAAAAAAAAAAAAAAAAAAAAAAAAAAAAAACAAGAGCGCCGTCCAGCGGGGCAATATACGCCCGAAGGGTTACATCAGAGGATGGGAGCAAAATTTAAAGAACTTGAATTTAAAGAATGTTGAAGCCCAAAGGACAGGAACATCAAAAAGAGGAAATCCCCCCCCCCCCACCCCCCCCCAAAAAAATGTCCAAGTCCAAGAAGAAAATCTTACTAGGTAAAGTTATGTCAAAATACATCTAAAAATTGGATGTACCATCCATGTTGTACCACAGAAAAGTGGTGTCAGTTTTTCCCTATAGCCAATAATAAAAAAAGTTTCAAAATAAGCTATTTATAGGCTATTTATAGTAACAAAAAGGGAAGTAATTCAAAAAAAATTATTGTAAGAGAACAAAAAGGTATTTTGCCAAATAAAAACAAGAGCACTGCAATGCAGAGCAATATACACAAAGCAAAGTCATATATGACCTTTGACCCCTAAGTGTGACCTTGACCTTGAAGTGAGTCATCCAAAACATGCGCTCTGCACGTCGCCTCAGTGTGGTGAACATTTGTGCCAAGTTTCTTTGAAATCCTTCAAGCAGTTCAAGAGTTACAGAGCAGACAAAGCAAAGTCATATATGACCTTTGACCCCTAAGTGTGACCTTGACCTTGAAGTGAGTCATCCGAAACAAGCGCTCTGCACGTCATCTCAGTGCGATGTGCCAAGTTTCTTTGAAATCCTTCAAGCAGTTCAAGAGTTACCGAGCGGACACGAAACACTCATATGACCTTTGACCCCTAAGTGTGACCTTGACCTTGAAATGAGACATCCAAACCATGCGCTCTGCACGCCGTCTTGGTGTAGTGAACAGTTGTGTCAAGTTTCTTTGAAATCCTTGAAAGGGTTCAAGAGTTACAGAGCGGACACGAAATTGCTAATGGACGGACGGACGGACGGACGGACACCGGGACCATAATATAATACGTCCGTTCGGGCGTATAAAAATTCTGAGACATCCGCAGATGTGTTCATACGACGGTGCCCATGGAGCCTCCGATGATACACTAGTGTGTAATTCCACGCTGAAAAGCGGCGTACGTCCCCAGTTAAATTAATGGGCTTGCCCTAAACGAGAAAACAATGGGCTGAACTAAATTAACTGAAATTTAGAAGTGGGGTCTGATGTTAAGGAGCTTGTACTTCACAGAAACTGCCAAAAAGACCAAATTAAAAGGCAGACACCATATCCAAGGGGCGATTATACAATAACCAAAGCTATGAAAGCGGGAGCATTGGATCCAAGCCAAAATGTTCCAGTTTAAAAACTGAACAGTAACAATAACACAAAATAAAGGTCGTCCTGAACGATATGAAAAGATCGAAATATAACAGCTCCGATTAAGCAAAAGCAAATAACTTGTTACAGTTACAAAAATCATATACACTGCGCGCAGATGGCATTCAGATTAAAGTAGTTCTGCACGTTCTGGTCATTTTTTCTACAATTTAGAATTTGATTAAACCCTGGTTTTTCAGAATTTTAGAACGTACGTAGTTATTAATAAACAAGAAAAATCAACAACAACACGTGTAGCGTTTGTTCGTAGATAATTATTAACTTCCAACGCTTCGGCGTTAAGCCTTCATCAGGGAAGAATAACAATAAAAACAACGGACGTGACGTCGTTAAACAACGTCGCGTAAAAAAGCGGTAAAATGTATACAAAGTTTAGATCTACATTATTTACAATGTTAAATGAATTCAAAATAACGTTTCTTTAAACGGAATTAACAAACATACCTAGTAAAATTGTCGGATAGTGTTTATACATAATTTCCCAGACTTATGTATATAAAAAACATACGTAGAAAATTCGGAAAATGAAAAAAAAAAAATAGGGTCGTATGCTTGATTTTTTTGCTAGATTGTATTGAATATTTTTGACCTCATGCAAGATTTCATAATGGAACCTATGGAAAAATCACAAAGGTTGATGACATTTTCGCGTATAGAATTATTTCTACTGTGTAGATTTAATGAAGATTCTCAAAATTATAAATGAACACATGATGTATAATATGGTGAAATAAGACATGCACATCTGTGTGCTCGTTTTTTAAAGATATTTGCTCATGATCAAGGAGATCCGCAAGCTTGTTTTAAGGTATAATTTGGAATTAATTAACGTGTCATTTTCTTAATATCATAATTTATCTCTAGTAAGATGATAACGTTGCAGTTCTCATAAATTTACTGACAGGTTGCCATCAATTCATAAAATGAGGCCGAGTCCAGTCTTTGTTCTACGTTATCCAGATAAACGACGTTACGCTTTTTCTTCCTGTTTATCAAACATGCAGAACCTTTTCTTAATGATTGAAAAGCAAGGAAATTGCCTTGAAAAAAAATGTTTCGAACCGAGACAGCCGCGTAATTTAGGATGTGTATTAGTACAATGTGTACTAGTTATTTGAAGACAAATGAAATTATGCTATGTGTCATTTTTTGTTCAAATTCAAGAACAAATAAAGACTTAATTTAAGAACTTGTGAGTGATTTTGTTGGCTTTGGCCGTTTTCATTTAGATCCAAGGACTAATAAAAACATGTTAATAAGTTTTACAATAATGTTTTCATAAAACGTAAGTATATGATTTTCCTCAGATTGGTGACATGTGCAGGGCTCGAACCAGCAGAGCGGAGGGACAAGCGATTCGAAGTTAACAGCCTTAAATTTTCAGCCATGGGGGTCCTTTTCTATACAACTGCTATTATTTTCTACGTTTATTATGGTCTGAAACAAACTTTGTAACTTTGAAACTCGATATCTCGAATTCGCTTATCTAAAATTTCCGGTCTTGCCGAATACACTTTTAAAACCCGTCCCCAAACACGTGCACAAAATAACATTTTTTATTACATGACTGTATTCTTTTGTTTCTCTGATTGGCTGAAAACGGTTCGAAAAGTAATGAGTACATATCATATCAACTTATCTTGGGTTATAAATAGTACGAAAATAAAAATAGATCGGAGTAGGTGCTTGGAAAACCAATATCAACCTGATTTGGCCTAAATTTATTCCTTATTTCTTTATTAAAGATACAATTGTAATAACAAGACTGACTATACATTTATTCATGTAATCAAACAATTATTGACTTTTTCATAGGTTGATATCAGGATTTATCAACCCGAAAAGAGTTATATTCACCGAGCCGATATCAACCTATGAAAAAGTCGATAATTGTATAAAGTCGAATTTTAGTTATCTCGGAGTAAAACGCTCGACCCCTTGGAATCCGAAATACCGAGTTTCAGCTTTAGAAAGCAACGACAGCCAAAACCAAATCGTGCTATAAATGTATATCTGTTCCGAAGACTGGTTGATCAGACATAATATGATATCAGTTATCGGTAAAACATGACTGTGTTGCTTTATGCCGCACAAAACATGCAGATTTAGCAGATTAAACGGTGTTCCTTGACTCTTTTTTTTAAAATCCTAAAAAGCGATGAAAGGTGATGAAAACGGAATGGTGCGATAGCACGATGACGAAACAACGATGGTGAAAACGCGATGGCGCGATAATGAAATCGCGATGGTACGATGGTGAAATGTCTTTTCATGAACGTACCATTGCGGCTTCACCATCGTACCATTTTGTATTTCCATTAACGTACCATCACGTGCAATTTCATTTTCACAATCGTGCCATCGCGTTTCCGCCATCGAACCATGATGGGCAGTAGTACAGTAGGATGTCATCTGATTCTAATACGGAAAGTATTTTTTTTTAAAATGTGTAAGTACTAAGTTACTGTTTTAACTGATGAAAAAGAAATTCAATGTAGTTAACTTTTGTTTCCATTACCCCAAGTTAATCATAATTACGTATAAAGGAACAACGCATGCTTAACCGGAAGGCGATGGTAAGATGGTGAAAACACGATAGTTTGGTGGTGAAAACGCTATGGTACAATGGTGATAACGCGATGTTACGAGGGTAAAAACGCGACGGTACGATGGTGCAATGAGATGGCACGATGGTACGATAGTACGGTGGTGAAAACGCGATGGTGCAATGATGAAAACGCGATATTACATCGACATTTTACCATCGTACCATCGCGTCTTTATCATCATACCATCGTGGATACAATAAAAGGTCACAATTGTTCAAACGGAACACCGTAGGTTTACAATGTTCAGCTATGCTCTGTGCGAAAGGACAACCTATATTTGTTGATGTGCTATATGTATATGTTACAAAAATGTATAAAGAGAATCGACAGTTAATCATAAAGTGGTAGGAAAAATAATACCTTATGCAAATATCATCTATAAAAACGAAGTTCTGAGTCGGCGTATGTAAGTGCCTGGATAATTAATAGTATTACATTTGTGTATGATATAACAGCACTGTTAATAATTAATGTTATTGCGAGGGAAACATTACAAAACAAATGTCATATTTGATCGCGGATAATGTCAAAACATTATTGCCTATATCGATTGTGTTGGAAATGAATATCATATTACATATATTTTGCAATAATTCTGGTATAAAGGAAAGACATATGACGGTATTAAAACCAGACTGTATTATTATTTCCGGTTTAATCACATAACAAAATAACCAAGGTAGCAGATGCCGGTTTTCGGACTCCGAAGACGTTCGGAGACCGCAATCCTATAGATTCAGCACAAATCACATAAACACAAAGAATTGAAAGAAATAAAGCATACAGTAATCATCTATTTTTTTTCTCTCTAAACAGTATCATCCATTTATAAGACTCTGTAGCCCATACATAACTAATAGTGAAACCATGTTGGCCGTCATTTGACCGACTTTAGGACACTAATTCCATTAAGATCAGCTAAATGTTTGTCAGAAGTTTCAAAATGTCCATTCCAGAGTACCAAAGCACAAAATTCGCTTTGAATAAACATTTTTAACGAAAACCAGGTGGTTTTATTGAATTGAATTTTCCTGAAATCATCGCTATAATACGATATATGTAAAGTCTCGAAAACGTATGACAAATCGTTCAATAAAGAATTTGGCCAATTTACTTGATCTGTTGTAAGTTAAGTGGACTATGGTACTGCAAAGCAATTTTCAGGCATTATCCTAACCTGGTTAGCAAAATTATGAAATTGCGCTCGAGGTAACAATCGTTTTGTTTTGAATTCGTATGTCAATAAAATTTGAGAAATGATGTTATACATAAATAGGACTTTTAATTTTTATGCTCTATTCCAGCTATACGAGTATATCCCATTACAGGGACAAACAGTTCTTAAAGGATATTCATGTAGAATCGTCCTTCTAATTATCTGTAGTATCGGTATGACCTTTTGAATTTTTACAGCCGAACATCTCCTCTCCTCTTACAGTTTTCAAGGGATATAGTCTAAACTGACAGAAGTATTGCATGTGCCTATTTTCAGAAAAAACAATGCTCTGTTTATGAATGAAGACTCTTTACAACTTTACAAAATGTATTATACCAATCAAATTAGAAGTCAGCGATGTTTTTGTACTTTTACTAATGGACCTGTCCGTTATTTAGGTTCTGTTTGTTTGTTTTGGGTTTAACGCCGTTTTTCAACAGTATTTCAGTCATGTAACGGCGGGCAGTTAACCTAACCAGTGTTCCTGGATTCTGTACCAGTACAAACCTGTTCTCCACAAGTAACTGCCAACTTCCCCACATGAATCAGAGGTGGAGGACTAATGATTTCAGACACAATGTCGTTTATCAAATAGTCACGGAGAACATACGCCCCGCCCGAGGATCGAACTCACGACCCCGCGATCCGTAGACCGACGCTCTACCTACTGAGCTAAGCGGGCGGGCCCGTTATTTAAGTAGTGAATAAGGCAACGTAAGTCATGCTGATTTCCCTATTCGGTAGACCTCTCAAACGTCTATTGAGTTTGCAACTTCAATGCAAGGGACCTGACTTAAACTTATAAGAATGCAAGTCAGGATATTTACTGTGTTAAGTTATGGCGCTTACATCAAACTTATATGCACATTTTCAGTTTGGACAGAAATTGATTATACCGGGATCTATAAAATAAAACAAGACAAGGTTTAGCTTTTATCTGGACTGATCTGAAAAAAAAATATAACCAATGCGTTCTCATAATGGGAGTCGGTGGGTAAATCACAAATTTGAGCCGCACCATAAGAAAACCAACATAGTGCATTTGTGACCAGCATGGATACAGACCAGCGCAGGATCCATACTGGACGCTAACGATTTCTCTAATTGCTATAGGCTTTAAAGCAGGCTGGTCTGGATCCATGCTGGTCGCAAATGCACTATGTTGGTTTTCTCATGGTGCGGCTCATTTGATGACATTTTTGTGTATAAGATAAATCATTCTCTCTATTGTGAACAGTACCCTGACTTTATTGCTTTATCTTGAATTATGTCACATGGATGGTGGTATCATTTCTAGTTTTATCAACAAGAGGAGGAAGCGGGGATTGGGTTGTAGTGGTATGTGTGTTTGTGTGTGTGGGGGGGGGGGGGGGGGGGGGGGGAGGTCTAGTTTTCTATATGGCTATATGGACAACTTTGAATATTTTCCTAGAAACTGCTCGCTCGATGTCACAGCAATGTTCCTTTGTTGACCCTCTACCAAAATTGTTCAGTCTAGCTTGAGCGATATAGTGTCCTCAAGACCTACTTGTTTTTATTTACATATTACTCTTTTACGATAGGGCATGACAACGTTATTATTTCACAGCAATGTTCCTTTGTTGACCCTCTACCAAAATTGTTCAGTCTAGCTTGAGCGATATAGTGTCCTCAAGCTGCTGTTTTATTAGTTTTATCTTTCGATGGGCACTGACAATTCTATTATTTCACACAGCAATGTTCCTTTGTTGACCTCTACCAAAATTGTTCAGTCTAGCTTGAGCGATATAGTGTCCTCAAACCTACTTGTTTTTATTTACATATTACCCTTTTACGATAGGGCATGACAACGTTATTATTTCACAGCAATGTTCCTTTGTTGACCCTCTACCAAAATTGTTCAGTCTAGCTTGAGCGATATAGTGTCCTCAAGACCTACTTGTTTTTATTTACATATTACTCTTTTACGATAGGGCATGACAACGTTATTATTTCACAGCAATGTTCCTTTGTTGACCCTCTACCAAAATTGTTCAGTCTAGTTTGAGCGATATAGTGTCCTCAAGACATACTTGTTTTTATTTACATATTACTCTTTTACGATAGGGCATGACAACGTTATTATTTCACAGCAATGTTCCTTTGTTGACCCTCTACCAAAATTGTTCAGTCTAGCTTGAGCGATATAGTGTCCTCAAGACATACTTGTTTTTATTTACATATTACTCTTTTACGATAGGGCATGACAACGTTATTATTTCACAGCAATGTTCTTTTGTTGGCCCTCTACCAAAATTGTTCAGTCTAGCTTGAGCGATATAGTGTCCTCAAGACCTACTTGTTTTTATTTACATATTACTCTTTTACGATAGAACATGACAACGTTATTATTTTTTGTTGTTGTCATTCTCTCCCATCATA
This sequence comes from Mercenaria mercenaria, assembly GCF_021730395.1. NCBI lineage: Eukaryota > Metazoa > Mollusca > Bivalvia > Venerida > Veneridae > Mercenaria > Mercenaria mercenaria. Next base: position 59,262,185 of record NC_069372.1, read on the forward strand.
ATGTTTTTCGCTAGATGTTTTAATGTATTTTTGTGACTTTTCAAAGATAGGCCGAAGTCGTAAAATGAGCGAATTTATATGATAGCATAATTTGATTTTTTTTTTGAAATTGTGAAAAATTATCAACAGCATATTTTTCTAAGCGTAGACTAAATTTCAAATTGTACGTTCAGTAATTTTTAAGTTACTGGCAAAGAACTAACGGCGGGTTAGCTCATTCATGTCCTGTATAAATACAGTGACACACTTACTGTTTGTCCTGGATTTATTTTGGGAGCAGTTTTCATTTGTTTCCATGACATCTAGACGATGTCATTTAGCTAATGTTTATAATTAATCAAATTTAGATGAAATATTCATGTGTTCCTGATCAGTCAGTCATTCTTATCAGCTGCACAAAATTGTAAAGGCCATGCATACACCTGGGGATATGTGAGTATGAGTTTTTAACATTTTGGTAAAATATCAACAAAACGGCTGTATACGGAGATTGTTAAAAACTGCTGAATTTATACAAAATGCAGTATAGCTTTTATGGCGTATTTTTTTACAAAAATGCCAAACACTCCACGTTCGAACTCTATTTCTAAACTATAACCTGCGTTTTCAATAGCAACGAAATAAGACTGCGTATATATGGATGACGTTTTAGTATTTATCACTTTCGTGATATAGCCCGCCCGCTTAGTTCAGTAGGTAAGAGCGTTGGTCTACGGATCTCGGGGTCGCGAGTTCGATCCTCGGGCGGGGCGTATGTTCTCCGTGACTATTTGATAAAAGACATTGTGTCTGAAATCATTAGTCCTCCATCTCTGATTCATGTGGGGAAGTTGGCAGTTACTTGCGGAGAACAGGTTTGTACTGGTACAGAATCCAAGAATACTGGTTAGGTTAACTGCCCGCCGTTACATGACTGAAATACTGTTGAAAAACGGCGTTAAACCCAACAAGAAATATCTTTAAAAATGATGGTCGGCGAATTGTAATAAGGAAAGAAGTTTATGAATTTTTCATCTAACATTCATCTTTCATCTAACATTTTTCAAATTGCAAAACTAAACACCGCACTTTAACAATTTAAATGGTCCTCTATTATTTTTTCGCAAAGGTTTCGTAGGGTTGCAATTTTGTTTCGTTTATCCTTAGACGAATAATTACAGCAGTAGTTTGATGAAGATTCATGAAGCGGTTCATGAGAAGAGGGCATTAAACGTGTTTATATTTTTAGCTAAATTGGCCCCTATCCCCATTTGTAGCAAAATAGCAGGAGACCTTACGATATTGTTACACATTTGATAAAAAATCCATTACATTTTAGTGGTTAATGCGAAGAAAGGCATATCTACTTTTAGCTATAGTGGTCCCTAATAGGGCCCAAGTTCCTATATAAATAAATTTGGAAGAGGACCTTATAATGATGCTCCAGACCAAGTATGACAAAGATCCACCAAGCTGTTCATGAGACGCTGTGTAAAGGCATTTCTAGTTTTAGCTCTACTGAGCAGCCCCTAAAAGGGGTTAAATGTCCCAGCTGAACAAAGTTGGCTGTGGGCCTAATAAAGATGCTACAAATCAAGTTTGATTAGAATACATGAGAAAAATTCAATTAAAGGATTTTTTTATTTATTATTTTTATTTCTTTCTAAAATAGGCCAACTGACCCCGCTTTAACAAATGCATATCCGCTATTCATGAATCTTTGGACAATGACGTCACACCTATAAAAAGTGAAGGTCAAGCAAAACATACAATTGTAATTATTTCAATATTTCTGTTTCATAAGCAAAGTTTGACCGTATAGTCATATCACATAGATAAACTGTATACCTTCATTTCAGAGTAATGAGATTCAGTCATTATATAGCATAAATATATTAAAACAGATTTCAACTGAGTTCAATATTTGCATACCATACTAAAGAAAATTATTCATATATAATAAATCAGTTAAATATTTTATAACAAATATATCAAAGCAAACAAGTACTCATTTCAATATGCAATCTGAATAAGTCACAAAAGCAAGAAACCTTTTCATATACAGACGACAATTGTAACAAGGAAAATCTTTTAAAAAGCATTTCTCTACATAAAAGACTCTTTTTACACCCTTATTCGTGTAATACGCAGACCGTATTCAGCTCTTTCTTTAATTTGATGAATGTTGGTATTTGAACAGGTTTTTTTTTTAGATATATCAATATTCTTGCTAAATATACTGAGCCAAAGTTAGCTTTAAAACTGCGAACAGCGTCGTTTAGGATAAACGCTTTGTCTACATTTCACTCAGCGTAGCACAATCAACAGAGTGAAAGAAATTGACACTCTCGTCCAATCAGGCAGAGTGTTGCATAAATCTTCCATTTTGATAAATTATCTATAATGCGTTATCAAGTAGTTTGATTTGCAAACTGAAGTCACGTGGCATAAGTACCGAAAACGAATTTAGACGGCGTCGCCGAAAAACAAACAAACAGAACTTTCGTGATAATCTATATCCTTATTATATTTTATGATATCAGTTAATATTTTTCATCATTTAAGGATACACCAAAATATGTTGAGCGGTATAGGGTTATCATGGCCGACTTGTTTTTATGAATGTAATTTAATCGATAGATGGCAAGAGAAGGCATAGCCTGGCTCCCTGGCTGCATGGTTATTTTTATATAAATACTGGAAACATTTTGTAAGAAAATTTTACACCTCTAAAATAGCACAATTTTATCTGATGGCTGAACCATATGTTCGGAGCCAGGGGCAATAAAAAATCTCAATATAGAAACAACCTTCTGGAGTTACTTCCCTCTTAATGAAGAAAACTGATATATGTAAATAAGAACAAACATAGGGACGGGAGCCAGTCTAGAGAAGGCAGTACATAACGTTATCTAAAGCTTGGAATGAAATAAAACTATACTGAGCCAAAGAGTTAACCCGAAATTTGCTATTTTGCAAATACTTCAAATATTTCTGAAAGTACATTTCTTAAATTAAGGGGACAATTAGATCGATCTATCAATAAAACATAGCAAATTTTCAATGGTATTAACTTACGCTGTGGCACCGTTAAATGTCGCAATAATGAAGATTTTATTTTTTTTAAGAGGAACTGTTTAAATTTCACGCACATATTGAATACTCGTACTCTTTACGATGGGGTATGACAACGTTACTATTTTTCATTTTCTTCCCTCATCATGTTTTCCGCTAGTTTGTAAATTCTAGATGTTTTAGTGTTTACTCTTCCAAAACTGTTCAATCCAGCTGTAAATATCATTGGTGAGATATATAGGGTCCTCACGACCTACTTGTTTTTATTTACCTATTACTCTTTTACGACAGGGCATGCCAACGTTATTATTTTTTGTTGTTGTCATTCTCTTCCATCATAACTTTTTTCGCTAAATGTTTTAGTGTATTTTTGTGACATTTCAAAGATTATATGATAGAGTAATTTGACTTTCTTTTTTTAAAATTGTGAAAACGTGTTAACAGCATATTGTTCTAAGGGTAGACTAAATTTCAAAATTCTACGTTCAGTATTTTTTTAATTTACTGGCAAAGAACTAATAGCGGGATAGCCATTTTGTTCAGTATAGGTTAACCAAGTTTTTACATTATCCAATGCAACTCTGTGCATCCTTTCTCTCGTTGTGTATAAATATAATGACACACATACTGTTTGTCCTGCATTTATTCTAGGAGCAGATTGCTCTTGTTTCCATGACGACTATAGACGGATATCATCCAGATAAGGTTTATAATTAAAATATTCATGTATATCTGATCAACCAATTGCTGCACGAAATAGTAAATACCATGCATACATTGGGCTGGTAGAACAGAATAGAAACTGCAAACAGGAACTTATTTTAAATCCGTGAGTAAGATTTTTCTAACATTTTTGTAAAATATGAACCAAAAACAGCTGCATGCGGAGTTTGTTTAAAATACTGTATTCATACAAGCTGTGGTATTGCTTTTATGGCGTTTTCTACAAAAATGCCATACACTCAACGTACGGACTCTAAACTTGCTAATTTGATAGCAGTGAAATAAGACTGCTATGTATGGATGACGTTTTAGTATTTATCCACTTTCGTGATATTCTACATTCATTTTTTTTATATCGTTATTTCATTTCATGATGTCAGTAAATGTTTTTCATCATTTAAGGATACACCAAAATGTGTGTAAATTTATATATGATATGCTAAATTCAGTATACGGATAGCAATCATTCTTACGCAATTATTATAAAATATTATTCTTGTAAGGTTTTGATATCACAAAATATATTTAAATATATCTAAAATAGCCTTTATTTTTGGATTACTGATATCGTAAAATAAAATTTAATGTATCTAAACATAATTTAATGGTATCATGAACTAGATTGAGTAATACCACGAAATAAATTATAACCTAAAAACCTATAATAAGAACAAAACAAATGTAGATGAATAAACTGCAAGCAATTTATATTATCAATCACTTTATAAATTACCGTGATTTAACATGCTAAACGTAAATATTTAAGGAGAGAGTTTCAAATAAGCTTCCAGGTTCCTACTCAATCCTGTATGCGTTATATATATATATATATATATATATATATATATATATATATATATATATATATACATGTTGTAAATGAATTGTGATTAATAAAAATATTGTTTAAACCAAACAGATCTGCTTAGACAGCGCGCTGCTAGATCTACTGTTATTCTGAATTGTAGTAATTATTATCTTAAATTCAAAATCAGATAATCATTTACGGATATCATGAAAAAAAAATTAAAGATATTGCTGAATTGAACTTAGGATATAACATATAACTGATTTTAAGCTACTAAAATCTATAATCGAATGATAGAGATCTATAAATCGTTCTGATATAGTTATATACAAAAAAAGTTAATAAAGATCATAACATGTACAAAAGTTCATAATTATGATGGAGACAATAGTCTGTTTGTCTTTAACATATAGTTTTTTTCAACAAAAACAATGATCACAATTTTGTAGGCTTATTATGTAAATTGCCATTTTCCTCTTCCGTTTCAACGTAAAATCTCAAATTACTCATAGTATACCTTCGAAACATCGTACGGGTGCTAACCTAAACTACAAGATGACGGAATGTTTATTGTCGTGCTAGCTAATATAACCAGTCGTACCAACTTTGATAAAATTTTATCAGAACAGAACAGAACATAACTTTATTAACTCAAGTTACATATGCAACATGTGAGTATACAGACCTAAATGAATTATTACAAATTTTCACATGACATGGTGTTTCTAAGAGAGTAAGCAAGCGAACATTATTTTTTTCATTATAACATTATAAACAGTGACTGTAAAAAGATTTTGATGGTCATATTTCAAAAGATAGGACGGGGGGGGGGGGGGGGGGTGTGTTGTATCATATACCTCAAAAGTTCACCGTTTCAAACGAGTTTTCAGACTTTATAGTCAATTTTGCCTGATATAACAAAAGAAATAGGTATTAATTTTATATAACAAAAAGCTTCCTTAAAACAGTACCCTGATCTGAAAAAATGCATTTGCCTCTCGTGAATTTTGCCAGGCCGGATCACACTCGGCGCAAGCTCCTCGTGGAATTCAGACCTGGCAAAATCCATTCGAGCCAAATACAACTTTTCAGATCAAGGTACTGTTAAAATAACCTTATTGTAATGCATATATCTGACATATACAACATCTGAAAGAACAAACAAAATAGAATATTCACGTAATTCGTGTCTTCTACAAGGAAAGAAAATCCAATGCCACCTTTATCACAGAAAAGATCGAATACTTACAGGTTATGAGATTTATACAGAAAATTTGCACGACTGTTCTGCAGCGAAATACCGCGCAACTTTATCATGTTTATGTCCGTTATATTTCGCCGCTAAAGAACGAGTGCATATTATTTCTCGACGATACAAATCGAGTAGTGTCTTGGCATTAACACACTAATTAGCTGCCCTTCTTTATTCTGTATAAAATTGACAATTTTCAAATGGCTGCAGCACACATCAGGACCCATTTTAAATGTCTGTAACTACATGTTCTTGAATAATATTGTCAGTGCTGAATGAAAATCAAAAGAAAAGTAAAGCGGGGGTAGTTTTTGATGCAAAAAAAATATTATTTTCAGTCAAACACACAAACTGCAAAATCAGTTAAAAATGAGGCCTTAAATTGTAGTGGTAGATTCCATGACTTTTGTTATGTTATCATGTGTTTATGAAATGCTTCCTAAATGTCAAACATAGATTTGTCATGTGATTTCAGCTATTCTTGCATAAAAACTACCTCTTTTAACTGGATCCGCCAATGTAATCGTGTGCAAACAAGGCAATTTTCACAGATTGACATCTGGTATCTGCGTTTCTGTGGCAATTTATCAATTATTTCTGCATTATTATAACCATTAAGCATCAGATTTGTTATGTTTGTTTTCATGAAAATGTTCTAATGTCAAACAAGATTGTATGTGATTTCGTAACTTGCATAAAATCTACCTTTTATACTGATCGCCTGTATGTGTGCAACGCAATTTCACAATTAAATGGTATGCGTGTCTCTATAACTTCTACATTTGTTCTCCTTAACCACTTTCTGTAGCATTTGTTTCTTCCATAATAACCACTTTCTGTAGCATAAAAGATGTGATCATTTGTTATGTAAAATTATATATGGATGATGAACCTTGATGGTTTAAGTCTGATTAAGAAACTATATGTTATGTTCTATGTTCTTTTGATTTCTGGGCCCCGGTTATGGATATTTAAAACACGTTTACCGTTTCCAAGAACAACAGAATGGTAATTAAAAAATGTACCGGAATCGTAAAGTCATCACATATGAAAACATAACATTTAGTCGTCGTGTAATGTCTTTTTATGCAAGAATAGCGACAATACATGTTTGTTTTGTGTATTAACGTCTGTAGAAACCCTTCGGTCTCGGTCACAAACAATCCCGCAGGATTCTACAGACGTTAATTATACACAAAAAACATGTATTATCCCTAAAACAATTGCAAAAAAATGCTAGCGCAATTCACGGATTTGCCAATCCAATTCTGTCGCTCATTTCGCATGAACACCGAAAAAAAGTATTCCATTTCTTGAAAATCCTTTGTAGTTGTATCTTGTTTATGATAATATTTCTGCGACTGCTGACAGAGAATGTATAAAACATGAATCTTTGTCACGAAAACCTGAAGATAAAGTACATTTCTACGCAACATCAGGGGCATGGAAGCTATTGAGCAAAATTCATTTACGAAAAACAAGTGGTCATTACTTGTACATCCAAACTCCCCTTTACTCAACAGATATAGATCTACATGAAAACAGCAAGGAAAGTATTTTCAAAACCGACCTTGATACATGATTTTGTGAGATCAGTTGAACCAGAGGTGTCAGTACAGCTGGTCCTTTCGGGGTAAAAATTTGTCATCTCTTTTTTTCTAAGTGAAGAATTCATACAAAGTTAAAAACAAATAGGTGATTCCTGTTCATGCAGATTTTATGCAAAAGAAATGTATACATAACAACAGAAGAATTCAAGCCCGAGAACAAATGAATAGTATATGCCATCTCTGACAAATCCAAAAATATTTTCATGGAATGGACAGACAGACAGACAAACAGACTGACTGACTGACAACTGCACCCAAGTCGGCAATAGGGTTCTATACTAGTATATCAAATTATCAAAAGGTGCCATTACTTCACCACAATAAACATGACGTTTTTAGAACTAAATAACCCTTCTTATACTGTATGAATAAAACCAAAGTATCTAAGAAATAATTCCAAAATCCCGCATATCACTCCGACATTCCACTCCATATTTTGTAATATGCCTGCTGCTGTTGACCGGATGTTTAGACAGACGCTGGAGTGAAAAGTAGGTTAATATAAACAACGATATTTCACAATATCAAGACAAAAGAACAGTTGGAAAGGTATGTGCGATTTTCTTATTTGATGATTTTTTTTCGTTGTTCAACTCAAGCAGTTAATTGGATTTTTGTTTGAGCAAACTGAAAAATAGTTCTCATAAATATTGACCCAGTTACAACCAGATAAAGAGGCAGCGCACGCTTTCATTTATATTCTGAAATAAATTCTAAACTAAAATAATACGTGCGAAACTCAGTTTTTGAACTTTTCACTACAGTGTTCATTTAATTATGCAGTATGCACATTGTTTTTAAAGAGTTTAAATTAAATAAACAAATCACGGACACGAATAATTGACCCGGTGTGAAAGATATAAAAAAACATGTGTTCGTTCTAGATCATTTCAAAATAAAATATACGCAGTGAAAGGCAGTGCACAATTTTATTGATATTCTAAAACTTAGCTTTTTGAATTTTTCATAACAGTATTCATTATGCAGTATGCACTTATTAAGGCGCCCTTATTAAAGTGTTAAAAGAGTTATAATTTTCAAGATTAAATTAAACAAAACCCACAGGCATGAATAATTGACCCGGGATGAAAGATAAAAACATGTTTTCGTTCCAAATCATTTCAAAATGAAATATTCTTAGTGAAATGTAATTCTTTTATTTTATGTAATAGTGACAACTGCTAGTCTATTTTCTCAGAGAACTGATTGTAATATTATCATATGATATTGGACATAGGATATAGACTGGCTATATTCACAATTTCGAAATAAATAAATGAATAAAATATATCATAGTCTCGGAGCTAGTCTATGCGTGCAGGTAATCGTAAAGAAAACACGTGGCGAGATAATTGTATGCATGAGTTATTTTTAGTAACTATTGAAATGTGCATGTATATTTTGCGAAGCTGACTTTTATTTCGCTGTGCATATTTCATAGGTGAAAACAGTTTGTTTTTATTGTCTACTCATATTTTGTCTTCTTTCAAGACCCGATATTCGTGCCCGAGCCAAAAAGCACCGCCTTTGATTATAAACATGATAAGGACTGTGTAGAACAGTCTGTATAAAATTCCAGATACCTGATAACACATTTTTTTCTATGCATGTTCTAAAATATGGCATGAACTTGCCGGCTACAACGTGGCCTTGATAGATCAGTCCAATATTTCGAGCCTGTTCATATATTTCATTAGAAACTGACGACAGGAACTACTTTTAATTACAACAATTTAGTTACAAAGCAAACTACGAGTTGTAAATATATTGCGAGGATGTAGCATATCAAATTAGTGTATTTTTCATTTAGTACTTTTTTTGTCCACCTCACTTTTATTTCTGGTAAAATTGATATAATTTGTATGTCAAATTATCACAACAATGAAGTCTTTACTTTGATTCAATTAAATTGAGAAACAACTGCGTCAGTATGGTTAACACAGCTAGCATAGTTGCCACAAACTTGCCTCTTGAACGGCATTTTTATTCATGAACATGAATGCAGTGCGAGTGCTAATTGATTTAACTAGAAACTGCGCATGGCAATCAACAATCAGAATACTGTTTTCTGATATAACACTGACTGTTAAAGCAGGTTTTATTGTTTAATTAAAGACTAACTGAATAATATGTAAGCAGATCTGCTTTTAGAATTAAATGTCATATAGTAACAGTCATTTCACGTTGTAACACAACTTCATATCATGGCTGTTTTATTAAGAGTGTACGATTTTGAAATTGCCACACCAAGATGATTATACACAAAAACACGTTTCTCTGTGTTTATATGGAAACTGTACACTGTTCATTAAACTCCAATAAGAAATTTGGACGTAATGCAAGTTTAAGATAGTGTTTAAATTATAAATTGTAAAACTAAGTTCTGTTATTCTTTGCAACTGATTACCAAAATAACTTAAATACGAAGAATGATTATGAAATTATATATCTTTGGAGTCGTGGTCATAGGTCATAAAGTGTTTGGCATTAGCGTATTGTCATGTAATATCTGTTACCGTATGTTATTGTAAATGTATTTTTAAAAAGCTTGAAAGAATCGCATCAGTTTTTTTTTCACATTCGAAATTAAAAGCCAGTAATTTGTAGTAACACATCTATAACTTTTCGGTACAAGTGACTTAACTTAGTTGATAAATTGTGATTACAAATAAGTAACTTATCAATTGAAATTACATGTACCAACTTGTTATAACAGGTAACTATCGTGTTGTTACAAGTTATTGCCTTGTTAAGGGTTTAATTTGTTTTGGGGTTGGGTGGGGGTGTTGTAGGAATTCTCAACTTTGATAAGACACAGTCTTCTCCCAGTAGACTTACAAAGTCTGTTGAGATCAAATAGTCTGTAATAATATTAATTTCTTCACACTGACACTAAATTATTTTCGCAGAAAAACATTTTCTCTCTAGGCTCATCTCAGAGACAGAGGCAAGAGATATTGTAAATTTCTTTAGAAAGTGGTATCAGAGAGGATTGATTTTATGGCCAGGTGCTTTACATTCAATGACTCTAACGACTGATGCCAGTCTATTCTCCCAGGTGAAAGAAGTTCTAGGTTACGCCATACTCTTTTCAAGTATTGACGCCATAACCCCCACCCCATGGAAATCCCCATTTTAAACTCTACTACACCATTGTCCTCCCCACTCCCACCCTCCCATTTTCTCCAATATACACCTGCTTAACCTGTAGAAACATTTTGGAACTTGCAATAACATATAAGTAGATTGAATTAATAAATTAGTCATTTGTAATAAAAAGAAAGAAAAAAAACTTCATATCATCAGCTTATCTTTTGCTAATTTCCATCGAAACTAAGGAGTTATCAGCATTGTTTCTAAAGGAAAAATATGTTCTTGAATACCAGACGGGGATTTCCGGTATTTTTCCGGTGCTGGAAAACTCCATCTTACACCCCGGGGTGTAAGATGACTCTGGATGTATTACGAACTACATATATGTAAAGTATTTATGTAGTAACTTATATTTTATTTCAAAAACGGAATAAAAATCCAATACCTTGACAGTTCCTCTTTGTTCCTAATAGTAAATTTCTCGATTCAAAACACGTTATTTTATCAAAAATTCATAATATTACGCTGCAACTGATAAAACAATACTGGAACTAAACATTGTTATTTGACTTTGAAACGTCATGACGTCTTTCCTGTTTACGAACGTTGGTTTCCCGCGCTTTGTTTAAATACGCTGCTATAAGAAATAGTTCTAAAAAGAAAGCCGTTCGATTGATTTTATTTTTATTATTATTTCTTGATATCGGTATGCAAGAAAAACATTCTGTCACTGGTTATAGGTGCAGATAGGAATATCCGGCTCTCGGGTAACTGTTTAGGTGGTAACTCGGCAGGAGCCTCGTTACTCTCGAGGCCGGAAATTCTCATCTGCACCTACAACCAGTGAAGGAATCTTATATGACGCCCCGCTAAAAAAACGGCTATTTATAGATTTAGTAATATCGGTAGGGAACGTATGTTCTGCATATGGAAAATCATATTTGAATAGTTTTACTAAATACTATCTGAATACAAATCAAATGCTACCTGTAATTTTTATTATTACCAACCGTCTTCCATACATTAAAAATAAATGCTTCTTTTCAAGAGCAATTGTGGAAAAAACATTATGAATAAATTGAACATGGTTCCCAAATGAAAATAACAGAGTCTTAAACGTGGTGGCAAATGTTAAATTTTATCAAAAACCGAATGATACAACCCTTAACAATCTTATACTGGCTCGCCTCGGCGAGACAGTATTACGATAGGATTTTATTATGAAAACTACCTAAAACGCCGAATATCTCCAATTCCTGGCCTGGCTCCCAGCTTTTTCCTTCAAATACAAAGAGCAAGACAGCAACCTGAAACAAAATGTCGGTTCGCTTATGAAAAGTGACCAACCGAAAGCTGGCTTTAAAAGCTTTAAAAGCCATAGTGCCCTACTAGGCCGCGGCCATCTTTAATGAACAAAAAGACCTCAATGAAGTGCAAAGGCCCAATCTATCGCAAGTAGAATATTGCATCATTTGCTTCTCCTAATTGCAGAAATGAGCTTAGGCCAGTTAGGAAAACTTTGGGTAACTGAGCCAGTCGAAGCACTTAGAAGCTTGCGTATTTGAAACGATAGCCATTAGGATATCTCATCACTGAAAATATTTCAGGGACTGGATACATGTTTATAATCATTTTTAGGAATGGTTCAGGTTGCTTCTTTGCTGGTAATAATGTGTGATGACAAAGTTTGCACCGGGACAATGTTGACACTTCTCTAATATTGAAATACTACTTCAAACACCCATTTCCAATGGCATATCACTTTGGGCTCCATCCCTGCCCTTTCGTAACAAGAGCTAAGCGAGCAACTGTATAGCTTTTTTTATAATCTATACTTGTTCATCTTAAAATATGTAATAAACTCGGTCAGTTTAATGAGAAGCTGACCTGTTAAACGCTTTATTATCAGTCTTCTGTGAAGAAGGACTCGTTTCGAGAGAGTAGAAAACAGACTTTGACTTTGACAGAGACATAGTACTCCGACGATCAGCAACAGCAATAAACTTCCGACCTAAGTCAGTGTGCCTACAGAATTAGTGTTGCAAATCGAAAGAATAAAATTTGTACAGGCATTGCACAACTGTGTAGAAATGAAATCAACATGCACAAGATTTCTGACAGCACATTTCGAAGTTTTGAGTATGGAATGTGAAATTTGATTTTCCAAAATGTCAATGTACATGCAATTAGTGTTAATAGACCTCCAGATTGATCTTTTAGAAGGCAGGCCAATTTGATGCAGACTTCTCAGACTTTATCGATGGAATACTGACAATACTCTAACCTTATGTTAATGGGTGACTCTAGTAAGCACATGAGGACATCAGACAGTATCAGATTTCAAGAACTGACCCTTCGCCATGGGTTTGATAGCAACATGTTAATTTCAGTTCTCACATCAATGGAAACAGATAAGTTTTAGTTATAACAGAACGAATTAATGACGTAGAAGTACTGGAATGTCCATTAGTTCTGATCATTGCGTTGTCAAAGTAGTTCTTAATGCGAATAAAAAAGAAACTATTTTTAGTAAAATAGTAACGTTTCTGAATTTGACAGAGATTGATACATCTGAATTCATTATTGATTTAAGGGAAATTTCAGTTGACTGTGAAGATGTTTCTGTTAACACGTTTGAATCAGAAACTGACACAGTTCTAGTTAGAGAAGGCCCTCTTAATTTGCAGAGTTTAAATGAAATTATGCCGCATCCCAAGTAGTTATTTTGGAAATTAGTAAGCCTATAGAGGAAATAAGAGAAGTACATCAGTTTTACATTTCAGTCAGTAGGTAACAAAAATCATTATGAAATCTGTAGTGGGATTGGGATGACAAAGTCATTAGTGGTTAAGATGATTCAAAATAAACTTGACTATCTTGTGTCTTAATGGACTGGAAGCAAATTCTGATAATGTATGACAACAGGAGAAAAAAATACACATGCAGAAAAATGTTGTTGACAATTTTATGAACAAGATCGCTATGTCTGTTACATTTTCGTGCTTTCCATTAAAAGTTGTTTTATATCTACGTAATTATATAAAAAGAACTTAATATTTCGATTTTTCTAAAAATACAAAATTTACTTTCCTTTTGTTACACACATCGCTGTCGTGTGAGTTAATAGGAAACTGAAACTTTGAAAAAGTAAAGCAATACTGCTCACAGAAATATTTCGTAAAATTGTAGACGTGCTTGTGGCATTCCTTGATAGATATGAATTAGCCTAGCGCTGGAATTCGACGAGAACTGGTTCTACCACTTTATATCAGACATCACAGGAAAACTGCAACAGTTTTTTTTTTGCATATAAAAGTCATTGCAGACCAAACAATGCTGTTGGCGACAAATGCCTCATGAGAATAATTAGTTTTATCAATATTCATCAATTTTCCATTAGACTAGTGCCACTGGCAACAGATGTACAAAATACGAAATACTATAAATTCAGTATCAGCTTTTTTTTTCATTATCACATTATTCGCATGAAAATTACTTAGTAAACTTTAATCAACGTTACAATTTGTAGTTGATTTCACTTATAATTTAGATACTGCCTTTATGAAGCGATTTGCTGTGGTTCATTTAGCAGGTTGTAAATTCTGACATGGTCCTTTTCAGCTCGAAACTCATTTTTTAAATTCGAAACTCACTTTTTCAAATCGAATTTCGAAACTCACTTTTTCAACTTGAAACTCGAGTTTGAAAACTCGAAACGCGTTTTTTCTTTAACTTGAACCTTGTTACTCGAAAGAAAGAGTGGCGTGAGGCCTGATAAGGTCAGTCCGGCAAGGTATTTTTACAGTAGCTTAAGATAAATATACATGAAGTATAGTGGACGCAGTTGACCTTTGCATTATAATACATAATGAGGCATAACCTATTATTGAAAAGGAGTTAGACTAGCTCCTAGACTATGGTATATCTTTTTTACAATTTTATGATTGAATGTAGTGAACTGAGCCAGTCTATATCCTATGTCCAATATCATATGATATTTTCAACATCAGTCCTGTGTGAAAATCTCTAAAATAGACTGGCTTTTGTCTCTATGAAATTGAATTTGTCAAAAGGGAAAAATATAGAAATATAGTTATTATCAGTCTAGTGGCTAGTCTAAAAAGGAGTGTACGTAAAACACGAGCTTCACAAGAAAAAGGAAATGTAAATGTGTGTAAATAAATTAGTGTATTGGAAAGTTTCAATTGATCAAATGTAAGTATATATACTTTGATACTGCACTGTATACAAACTAATTCCATATAAATATACACGGCTACCCTAAGCACCCTTGATTTCTATAATGAAATAATCGATATGAATAATCAGCCTAAGGTTAACCATCGCGGTCAAGTTGCGACTACTATACAAATACCTAAAATAAATGGTAATAGGTATTCATGACCACCAATGCCTCAAGAGATTTATTATCATAGCAACATTCGTCAGTAAGTTTGGTTCCACTGGCAAAATATGTAAAAAATTGAAAAACTTATGAACAGTGTTAAACATTTCATGTATTTTATCTTAGTAATCTTTAATTTTACAGCTTATAGCTGTTTTCATTAACAATATGAACACTCTCTTTACTAAATTCCGATAGTTGCTAGTAATGTGCTGCTTCCACACATAGTAATTGCATTTAAGGTATTAGATCACTAATAGTAATGTTTACAAAATGTCCTTTGCTTTGTATATTCTGAAAGGTAACCGTGTTTTGCACTATTTTGCATATTTTAAACAACTTTTACCGTGCCGTTCTTTATAAATTTTGTATAACTTATGGTATCTCCTCAAGCTAAAGTAGAGACAAATTTCAAAGTGATAGCCACTATCTAAAACGTTTGCAGAGAACTCATTTTACCATTAATTTTAATAAAACTATTGGTAAACAATTGTAAAACACACAAAAAATATCGATATCATTTTTTCTATGGTGCCTCAAGTAAACGGATTTAATGAGACAGAATTCATACTTCAAGATTGAAAAAATAAGGTTGAATGCTGTGTTTCTGGTTTGAATTTTGCTTACTCCATTTAAAAATAACCTTAGGGCAGACGTAAAATCTACGTAAATTTCTTCCACAATATATAATCTAAGAGTGAAAGCAAAATAGAGAACTTTCACCGCGTGTAACTCAATATTTTTAAAGATGTGTAACTCTATCCCTTCTGTTTAAGTAGTAAATTCACTTTGAACACCAAGAAATCCCTTATAAGATTCATCTTTTTCCATTTTTGTACAAGAAATCAATGATAAGTCTTGAAAAAAGTAAAACCTTACTAGAAAAAAAAAGGAAATTAAGGGGAAAAAATTGGTCCCAGTAGGGCTTGAATCTACGCCCCACTAAGAATTGCAGTAAAAGTAGCTTTATGGTAGGAATGGAATACTCTTCCAAAAGGAGGTTCTCTGTTAGTGATCTAATACCTTAATTGTTATGATAAGCTGAAATTTCAGTTATACAGGACTTGGATAGACATTTTTAGATTACTGAATAAGAAAATTAACCAAGTAAAAATGACACACATACACGCATGCACGAACGCACGCACTCACGCACGCGCGCGCACACACAAAATGTATTTACTTTTGTTAATTCATCAACTGCAGTTATTTAAAACACTGACGTGTCCTGACCTAGCCTGACCAGTTCACCATAATAAATTGAAACTTTTCAAGTGTCTTCAACCTCATTAATGTTCATACATAATTTGTGGGTATGGCATATCCTTAGGACGGCCAGCACATATTTATGCAATCTCGCCAGGCATATGTATGTTTTTGACAACACAGAAAATGACGCCACTCGACCTTCAGCTATTTCCGGAAGTAAATAAAATGAAAGTAGAAATGCTAAACTTGAAAACGAAAGCCGCATTTTGATTCGTAGATAGACAGGGGTCACGCGCAGGGGTCACTCCGTCTAAATGTATGCGCGTGGACTTCTTTTTTTTTTTTTGCTATTGGGGAGCCAATTTTCAGCACTTTATTACGAACTGAAATTACCTGGGCTTTAGTACAGCATGTCAGCTTTTAATCTATGAAAAAATATTTGAGCTCTGGATAAACAGAAATCCCAAAGGGGTCCGTAACGGACCAAGGGTACATTGATAATTTTGGAACTTCACCAAATCGCTCAAAATGTCATTGTTGATGTTGTCTGAGAGTGTCAGTATATGCCTCAGATGTAAGATATAACCGTATTTGAGAGCTGCAGACCTAGACATTTCAGAAATATTTTCAAAATAAGTTTCGTGTAATAAATGTTGTTTCTACGGAAGCGTGAAAGGGCCATCAGACGCTAATACGTTTTAGTACGTTAAGGCTGCGGAAAGGATATACAGATTTCCTAAAATGCATTTTAGTTCAGCCATTTTTGTCTCAAACGTCAGTTTTCGTACAGACGTGTTAAAAAATGTCGAAAAAGCACTGATTTTTAGGTAAAAAATGATTTCTCTAATAACAAAGTATAGATGTGTTTTTACTTATATATTTTCTCTGATAGTTTGTCCCTGAAATATTTTTTTTAAAAGTAAAATATCAGCATAAAAATCATGAGTAAAAGGTGTGAGCTTCATTATATATGTATAAACGTTGACGTAATTTACCAATAGAGAGTTTATACGTAAACGGAAGAGGCCTAATTTGGCAACGTATTGTAATTTATTTCACATTCTTTACTCCTTCTTCCTTTTAACTCCTCTGTTTCTGGTTATTGTATTTGATAATACCTCAATATGGTTTGCAATGTTCCTATCCAGTAGGAGACCATGTATTGCTTTACAAGTTTTACATTGTAAGCAATTTCATTGTCCTTTGGAAAGTTTTTATGCCCCTCTTCGAAGAATGTCGGTCGGTCGGTCTGCCTGTCGGTCGGTCGGAATGTAGACCAATCCGTTTCCGGATGTTTACTCAAGAACGCTTGGGCCTAGGATCATGAAAGTTGATAGGGAGGTTGGTCATCACCAGCAGATGACCCCTATTGATTTTGAGATCTGCAGTCAAAGGTCAAGGTCACAGTTACCTTGAACAGTTAAACGGTTTCCGGATGATAATTCAATAACGCTTGGGTCTAGGATCATGAAACTTGATATGGAGTTTGATCATGATCAGCCAGCAGATGACCCCTATTGATTTAAAGGTCAGTATGTCAAAGGTCAAGGACACAGAGACCACGAACAGTTAAAATGTTTCCGGACGATAACTCAAGAATCCTTATGTCTAGGATCATGAAAGTTGACAGAAAGGTTGGTCATGGCCAGCAGATTATCCCTAATGATTTTGAGGTCAGTATGTCAAAGATCAATGTCACAGTGACCCGGAATATTTAAACAGTTTCTGGATGATAACTCAAGATTGCTTGGGCCTAGGATCCTGAAAGTTGATAAGAAGGTTGTTCATCACCAGCAGATGACCCTTATTGATTTTGAGATCAGTAAGTCAAAGGTCAAGGTCACAGTGACCAAGAACAGTAAAACGGTTTCCAGGTGCTAACACAAGAACGCTTGGGCCTAGGATCAGGAAAATTGATATGGAGATTGGTCATGACCAGCAGATGACTGCTATCGATTTTGAGGTCATTAGGTCAAATTTCATGGTCACATGGGCCAGGAACAGTTCAGCGGTTCTGGACAAAAACTTGAGAACGCTTAGGCCAAGGGTCATGAAAGATTATAGAGAGGTTTATCATGACCAGCAGATGACCCCTATAGATTTTGAGGTCAGTAGGTCAAAGGTCAAGGTTACAGTGACCCGGAACGTTTAAACCGTTTCCAGACAATAACTTGAGAACGCTTGGGCCTAGGATCATGAAACTTGATACAAAGGTTGGTCATGACCAGTAGAAGACCCCTGTAGGTTTTGAGGTCAGTAGGCCAAAGGTGAAGGTCACATTGACCCGGAACAGTTTAACCCTTTCCGGACGATACCTTGAGAACACTTGGACCTAGGATCAGGAAACTTAACAGGGAGGTTGATCATGACCAGCAGATGACCCCTGTTGATTTTTTAGGTCAATAGGTTAAAGGGCAAGGTCAGATTGAACCAGAACAGTAGAACTTTTGTTTACAGTGAGCATATAATTTCTGTTCATTGTGCAATTACTGAATGCATCAAGGGGGGGGGGGGGGGGCACTTCGTGCTCGACGAGCTCTTGTCTAAATATGTTATTATTTGTTCAAGGTATATGAATATGAACTGTTTTACAAAAAATATATGCAAGCCTATATTAAAGTCAATGACTGAACTTGGCTTTAAAGAGTTGACTTTGGAACGACGACGGGGGCAAGGGATGAGGTTATTAGCGCAGCAGAAACCGGTTTGAATTCAGCAGTGGTGTGTTTGCCATTGACAGTTTCAAGACGTTGCCCGACTGTGTTCCTTTCATTGTTCATTTTGTCCTCGTTGTCTATATATATATATGTTTTACTTCGTCTATATTTTGTAGTTATGTTTATGTGTACACGTCCATACATACATACACTGCTATTGGGTTGTTGTTCGATTGGGCTGCGTTCTTGGAACCTGACTTTTTCTATTAGTTGTTAAACTTCATTCTTATTTAGATTTCCAAGTGAGAATTACGTGCTGTTTTGTCTCACTCATTGTGATATCACCAATGAAGCAAACACTAAGTGTTTTTTTTTTCAGTATCTATAGCCAGTTATTTCCTTACACTACATTTCTCAAGTGTATTAAGATGATTCCCTTCAACAGTACCCTATGCTCGCCTTAGTTTGATATGGAAAACCCATAATATTTCAGAGTTTGCAAACATCTTTCCCGCACAGCTATCATTCAGTGTTTTGTAGCAGTTGCAGCCTTTTTGTACTTTCAGCACTTTGATTATATTATAGGTGAGAGCGGACTGCCGCGGGTTATCAAATACCTGAACATAATATCGAGAAGTTCAAGACGCGCCACAGCAGACACGCTGGCCAGATGACCTTTATCTGACCGGAAAACAAATTAACATTAGGTTGCTATTTACATGTAGACTTCTTACAAACACATGTTTCTAGCTAACGCGCATAATTATTATGTAGGTGTTTGGTTCCTTTTTGAGTAAACGCAGCTTTTATGTGAAGATGGTTTTAATACATTGCCGACACAGCCAGGCACAATGAGCTCAGCTTACCTTTGAATCATAATGTATTAACAAGAACAAATTTAATCAAATATTCAAAAGTTCTAGGATATTATATGTGTATTTATTTACTTAAAAAATCAGGCCAGCTTTTAAAATTTCGGTCACGGTCAGGTAATTTATTTTCCTTTTCTGTTAGCCCCATAAGAATTGAATGTAAACGGAAAATTACTGGAACATACACATGAGTAAATAGAGACAGTCCCACTAATTTCATTGATTCCGGTTACTACTGGCAGGAAAGTACCAAGGCATGTTCTATTCTCTGGCCTGGCCTGGCCTGGCCTGGCCTGGCCCGGCCTGGCTTGGCCTGGCCTGGCCCGGTGAGCTCTATTTTCGACTGGGCCGGGCCAGGCCATGCCATGCCAGGCCAGATTTTATTATAGGTAGAGAAATGAATGGCATAAAATCTAAATATACAATTACAACAGCAGGCTGTATTAACCCGCATTGTTTACTTGCTGCATGTCAACCAGTCCTCCGGAGAATCATTAATTAGCCGTCATTCATCTTATTTGAAATACAGATTTGCACTGAAGAAAATGGTGTAACTAAATGATAACTACCCATTTTTTCTGTAATCAAATTATTTAAAGTCAACTTTAACACTTAGTTTTAAAACTAATGGCTAATTTCATTGATAAGTTTACCTGCTGCAGTATAACTGAATATTTACATGCAGTGAGAACACATCTCTTTGGGAATTGTAATTACAGGTTGTGTCCCTACTATCCTTAGCTGACCTTTTAACTGTTCAGTTGAACTTTTAATGTGTTTGGATTAGTTAAGCTGATGTCCAATTTATGGAAGAGTAATGAAAATAACATTCATTAATTGTGGGACCTCTAACTCATTGTCAGGGAGTTGGCATTTTAGATTATTGATATTTTTCTTGCACAAAAAAATAATGGTGCATTGTGTTTATGTTATTTCTAAGTGATATATTTCATGCTAAAAGATGCTCTTGAGCCTGTTTCACAAGACTTTGTATGATTTTTTTTCCACATGCTTATTATTATTATAGATCAATATAAAAACAATCTTACAAAAATATTCAGTATGTGTATAACCTAAACTACAAAATTTATATATCGCTTCCCCGCACCATACTATCCCAGGTTCTAGAACGGAGGTAGCATTATTTTAGAAATTGAAAGTTGTTGTCTGTAAGTATTGACAGGTGCCACTCTTTATTTTACATCATATTTGTAACCTGAAAATATCTAAATTAACCAAAATAACATGCAAAGTTTACCAATGGCACATTGGCGTAGTGATAAGTTCTCCGACTTTCACACATGTTACCGTGAGTTCGATTTCAATTCAGATTGTTTTCATTAAATCAATATAATGTCATTTTATTGATACTGGTTTTATTCTTACAACATTTTATGGTAATAATCTACTATGTAGAAGAATGTCAAATACTTGTGTATTTCTTTCAATAAATGAACAATAAATCACGATAAGTGATAATTTTCCTGCATTCTAAGTTTACAGAGGAAATTTAAAAAAAAAATGATAATGAAAATGGTCAAACAGGTGTTTCGAACTTACAGTCCCGAGATTGGTAGCTGAACGTTTTGTCAGGATAACTCTATCTGCATGTACGACCTGGCAGTAAAGAAATATTTATATTTTATTTGGTTTTCAATATTTATATTTTTATTTATGTTTGGGCACAATTTTTTTTACGGAAGCATACAAAATACATTCTTGAGTGCTAGTTCAATAATTTCGAACAATACTAAATAATCCTCAATAGACAAAATAATAAAATTAGTTAGGTTATTCAATTTGGGGAAAACCAAACCACCAGTCAAGGGTCAATTGAGGTGGAGATCCCCTGATAATAGTCATAACAATTAATCAGGCATCACCTTTAAATTAGACATAATAGTTATGTTAGCTACAGGCTTATTCCCAGGTGTATAATTTTACAGAGTGGGAGTTCAAAATGTATTTATATAATGTTTGAAATATCCAAACTTATTCCAAAAGTCAGATTATAAAGATGCTATAGAAATCACTTTCACGAAATTGAAATCTATGGCCTGGCCTGGCCTGGCCTGGCCCGGCTCAGTCGGAAATTGGGCTCATCGGGCCAGGCCAGGCCAGGCCAGGCCAGGTCAGAGATTAGAACATGCCAAGTACCAAAACATTTTATTTTTCTGTATCCAAATTATCAACATGAATACTAATTGCTGACTGATTCTTTATTAACCTTTAGCCTGTTAAATTTCAAAAATGGACTTACCCTTCATTCAGTTTGAGCAATATCAATTATTATTCGAAGGAGTGTTCATTGAAAATTTACTGTCGGATTAGCGAACAGTGCAAACCATGACGTGCAGGCTGATTTTAGTGCACTGGTTGCAAAGGCAGTATCACTTGCCGCCAGTAGGCTAAAGGTTAAACAATATGACCTCCTTTGATAGTTTATTTCAGAACAGTCTGATAATTGATAGTGACGTGCTGCTACTTTATAAATAAATTTGATTATAGTGAATGGCTGAACCCGGGGACAGATAAAGATTGCAGATGTCCTTTCTATAGATAAGAGCAATTATTTTATCCGACTGTTGCCAGGAAAATCCTGTGGGATCAACCTTGGTATAGATATTTTGGATTGAGTGAAAATTAAAACACTTATCAATACACTTTAAATTGGCATGTTTTAATCTCTGGCCTGGCCTGGCCTGGCCCGATGAGCCCAAGTTTCGACTGGACCGGGCCAGGCCAGGCCAGGCCAGATTTTATTGTATACATATAGAAATGAATGGCATAAAATCTAAATATACATTTACAGTAGCAGGCAGTATTAACATGTATTGTTTACGGCAGCCTGGAAAACCTGGGATGGGCTCGTGGGATGGGCTCATGGGATGGGATGGGATGGGCTGAAGGTCATGGGATCGTGGGCCCAAGGTCAGAGAAATATATAGTGAGAAACATGAATTAAAAGTTCAACTGGGCAATTAAGAGGTCAGCTAAGGATAACAGGGACACAGCCTGTAATTACAATTCCCAGAGTGAGACTCACACTGTATTGGCTGCCAAGAAGGGAAACAAAGAAAGAAAATACAAACACTTAGTCTTCTAACTTGTTAGAATGTACTTCTACGGTTCCAATATAAGTGATGAAAAATTTATGGACTGTATTTTTTATCATAAGTAAAGCAAAAGAGCAATTATTTTGAACAAAATATGACCATTTATTGTCCATTTGGTGTTAATATAAACATCATTTTTTATTATATTTAAAGCAAAAAAAAAAAGCAATTAATTTGGATAAAATATAATCATTTATTGTCCATTTGGTGTTAATGTAAACATCAAAATCTATTACCAATAAATTGAAAACTGTCATATGTTTGAGAATCCCCCTTTTCATATGTTATAATATGTCTAATATATTAAATTCATTTCTGTCATCTTTTTATTCTGAAATTTGTCAATTATTGTTTTCTTTTCAGTAACTTTTTTTTCAGAACTGATTTATCATAAGTTCCATTTCATTTTTTCTCTCAAAATGAATTTTCATCAAACATTAATGTTGTAGGTTCATTCTCTTACTTGGGTTAGAGGTCAACTGCTGAATTCATCATTTTTCTCCCTGTGACATATATACATGTGATTCTACCCTTTATCTTCGTAATTCTTCATTTTACCAAATTGTTTTGTTTTTATATTCAACTTCTTCTGCTATAATAATAAGTCTACTTTTATTTCATAAAGGTATCAATTATAAATACACATGCAAGAAGTATATATTTTTTAATTTTCATAATATTACTTTAAAATTATTACTGTTCTACGTGTTTCTATTTTTCATAATATTACTTTAAAATTATTACTGTTTTATTAAGTGTACTACTGACTGAATCAAGAGAATTAACAATAATAATGATAACAATATACTGTTATTAGCCTACAGAATAAGACATTAACCCATTTTGTTACTCTCGGCCAGATCTTATTGACAGTATGGCATGAATTCCCAGGAGTATCATTTATTTTATAGAGAACTGTTCACCTTAAGAAACCTTCGAGAATCTGAGAAAAGTTTAGGGGCAAATAAGTTCAGCCCATGTCCTTGAGCCCATCCCATCCAATCCCACGAGCCCATCCCATGAGCCCATCCCAGGTTTTCCAGGATCCCATTGTTTACTTGCTGCAGGTCAAACAGAATGAGAAACCAGTCCTCAGGAGAATAATTAATTAGCCATCATTCATCTTATTTGAAATACAGATTTGCACCGAAGAAAATGGTGCAACTAAATGATAACTACCCAATTTTTCTGTGATCAAATTATTTAAAGTCAACTATAACGCTTAGATTTAAAACTAATGGCTGATTTCATTAATAAGTTTACCTGCTGCTATATAACTGAATATTTGCATGCAGTGTATGCATCTCTTTGGGAATTGGTCAAATCAAAGGAAAAGCTTGTTAACACTCTAGAGGCCAAATTTATGACCCTATTTTCGTGAAACTTGGTCTGAATGTTGATCTTGATGATCTCTAGGTCAAGTTCGAAACACGGTCATGTGGGGTCAAAACTAGGTCAGTAAGCCAGATCAAAGGAAAATCTTGTTAACACTCTAGAGTCCAGTTTAAGTTTGAAATTCATGAGAATTGGTCAGAATGTTTGTCTTGATGACACTCTAGAGGTCACATTTGTGATTTAATCTTTATGAAAATTGGTCATAATGTTTGTCTTGATGATCTCTAGGTCTGTTGCGCGACCTGTGATTTACAATACTTCTATTTTGCTTAAATCATTGTTAAACGCATGTACACAGGTATTGTTTAATTGCATTCGTTTTCTCACATATCTGAAAAATACTTTGGAAATTTGCGAACTGTTTTGGAAATAATGTACACATTTTTATGGATCGACGCATGATACGAATTGTTCGCCTCATTTCAGCATTTATAAGCACATCTGAAACCTCCATTGTAGGCCCCTTGTCGGCATTATTTCAAAGCGATTGTCATAAGCTGTGAAATAACTGTGTCAAGCACAGCGGCAATAATTGTTTTGTTTTTGTTTTTTGCTTTGTATGTTTAAAACGATTTTTTTTTTCGTCGGAGAGTATTACACAACCTGCCTGTTGTAGTAACTGTTTTGTTGGTCCAGAAACTACCAGAGCTATTTCATACTGTAGTTTTTCTAAGGTTTCATTTTAGGAGGAGTTGGCGGGTTTACCCACTACCAACGTTATAAGTGTACTTCTGACAATCATAGAATCTTTATTTCATTTTAAGGAACTTCGTGCGCTACACAAAACACTTCCAATCATGAATATTGTGGATGAATTCTCAATGGCCACGCAGTCTAATCTGTCTCAATATAAAATCTATCAACGATATAAGGTAGTCCAACCCATGATTACATTACTGACTTTCCTGTGAGGTCACGCAGAGATCATCATAGATTTGAGGCACATATCATACATTGGTATTTGCTTTGTTACAGATAGATCAAAAGTTTATTAAGGCACAATGTCTATGTGAGATATTTATAAAGTGAAGGTGGTGGAAGTAATTATTTCACAGTGAAGGTTTGTTTTTGATTTGAATGCAAACTCTTTGTTCTTTATGTTTTATAAAGTAACGTTTTATACATGTGCCATGAAATTTTGACAGACAAACTAGTGGTCATATGTGTGAACTTTACTTTTGATGATTGCCTTATGCATTCAATTACGATGTTCAACTATTCTACGAAGTATCATAGCAGTATCTTGAATGGTAATCGAGAAGTAGATTTCAATCAAACTGAACTGAAAAACCAAAGTTTGCACAACTATAAACGTCATACAAGTTAAAGCATAGCAAAAGTTCCTTCTAGGGCACATCTAAATAAATATATAATGATCATCTTGTAAAATTTTGGTTGCAATGTCTGTTTTATACTGCCAAAAATGTCAAGTAGGTATTTACGCTAGTTATTATTTAACTTAAATTGTTAAATCCAACATCAAATTAAATTAGTTACCACTTTCAGTTAAGTAAACCGAAGGGCTATAAAAATAAATGTGTATTTTATACTTCTTTGAGTAAATACGGCAATAAGACATTGTCCCGGTCAATCCGTTATGATTCGTTGGGTGAATTTGTTGCACATAACAAGAGGTTTGTTTTCACATGTTAACCATGCATTTTGAAAATAACGATAATATTTAGTTGTTTACATGTAAATTTGCTGATATATGTCTATCTGTTTGTACATATGTTATGTTCTTCAATAATGGAGGAAATAAAAGAATCAGTTAACCATCCTCGGGTTTAGTAATATGTAATCCATGGACGCGTTCAGTCAGAGAGTCGCCTCAATTAGGAAAAAATAGTTTTAACGTCAGAGGTTATTTCTAAGGTCACGGAGTTTGACTGGCCAGCTTGTAATGACAACAGCTTTCGATATCAGTAGCTCAGTCAAGTGTGACTGACCAAACTATAATATTCCTTCTCAAGAGAAGGAACAATAAAAGTAATGGGTTTTGCCCATGGGGTTGATTGTATGGTGAATACTGATTGATTTGGATTTAACATTGTACTCAGCATCTAAGGTCATATGGCTATTTCCAGGAAGACCCCAGGTGCCACTAATAAATAATCAAAGCACTGAAGTACTTAAGGGGCGATTTTCTTGTCGGTCTGAAGGAAATTTTAGGTTCGAACCTCGCTACCAACCATACTGTTAATGATTATGGTCCTGTTCCTTCCCTGATACGATGGTTAGGAAAATTGATGGACCTGTAATACCCGTAATAGTGTACCTCCTTTTTTTGAAGAGTATACAATTCATACCATAAACCTACTTTAACTAATTTTTCAGGAGGACGTAGCTTCAAGACCCACTAGGACCAAACGGTTTTTTTTTTATTATAATTCTTTTATCTAGTAAGATGAACTGCTTTATCAAGATTTATTATTCATTTGTTATACAAAAGTGGAAATTTTTCATTTGATTAGCCATTTCTTGCTGTTTAAAATGGATTTAATGGTGAAGGTTTAGACATCTTTGAAAATACTGAGTTACATGTGGTAAAAGTTCTTTATTTTGCATTTATTCTTTAGTTTACATATTGTGGAAGAAATGTAGGTAGGTTTTACTTCTGCCCTATGGTTATTTTTGAATGCAGAGAGCAAGGTCATAATGGTTCAGTGTTGGAGCTCAATTTCTGTCCAATTAATTCCTTTTACTTGAGGCTCCCCAGAAAAACGTTATCGACAGTTTTATTTTGTGTTTTATAATTGTGACGCAATACTTTGAGGTTTCTTTTATCAAAATGTTTGGTATAATTAATTCTCTGCGATCGTTTTGCGCAGTGATTATCACTTTGAAATTGTCTCTGTTTGAGCTTGAGGAAATAACATAAATCATAAAAATAAAAAAAACAAAACAAAAAACACACACACGCACGCACGCACACGCACAAAACGACACGGTAAAAGTTGTTTAAAAAATGCAACACAGTGCAAAAACAATGTTAACTTCAACATGTTGTTCAAAACTGCTAACAATTTCTCGTTATCGCATCTCCTCAGAAACTACTGGGGTGATTTTGACCAAACTTTGTCAGAATGATGTATTGGTACCCTAGTTGTGTCCCCCTGAAAATCAGACTGGTTCAACAATTTATGAGTGAGTGATGGCCCTTTGTTTATTTCTATAATTTACATAGATTTATATAGGGAAAAACTTTGAAAACCTTCTTGTCCAAAACCACAGAGCCTAGGGCTTTGATATTTGATATGAAGCATCATCTAGTGGTCCTCTACCAATATGATTCAAATTATTTCCCTGGGGTCAAATATGGCCCCGCCCCGGGGGTCACATGGTTTATATAGACTTATATAGGGAAAACTTCGAAAAACCTCTTGTTCAAAACCAAAGGGCCTAGGGCTTTGATATTTTGTGTGTAACATCATCTAGTGGTCTTCTACTAAGATTGTTCAATTTATCCCTCTAGGGTCAAATATTGCCCCGCCCTGGGGGTCAAATGGTTTACATAGACTTATATAGGGAAAAGCTTTGAAAATCTTCTTGTCCAAACCACAAAGCCTAGGGCTTTGATATTTGTAATGTAGCATCATCTAGTGGTTCTCTACCAAGTTTGTTCAAATTATCCCCCTAGGGTCAAATATGGCCCCACCCCGGGGTCACATGGTTCATATTGACTTATATAGAGTAAAGCTTTTAAAATCTTCTTGTCAATAACTACAACATTCAAATTTGGACCATATGTGTATTTTTGAGTGGCAAGATGAACCTTGACATGAGTTGACCTTGATTTTGACCTAGTGACCTACTTTCACATTTTTGAAGGTACAGTCTTCAGATTTGGACCACATTGTGTTTCGAAATGAAATTTGACCTTGATTTTGACCTAGTGACCTACTTTCACATTTTCTCAAGCTACAGCCTTCAAATTTTGACCACATGCATAGTTTTGTGTATTGAAAAAACTTTGACCTTGACATTGACCTTGACATCGACCAAGTGACCTTCTTTCCCATTTTCAAATTTCGACCACATGCATAGTTTTGTGTTCCGAAATGAAATTTGACCTTGATTTTGACCCAGTGACCTACTGTCACATTTTTCAAGCTACAGCCTTCAAATCTGGACCACATGCATGGTTTTATGTACCGAAACAAACTTTGACCTTGACATTGGCCTTGTGACATACTTCTACATTTTTGAAGGCACAGGCTTCAAATTTGGACCACATGAAAAGTTTTGTATTCCGAAATAAAATTTGACCTTGATTTTGGCCTAGTGACCTACTTTTACATTTCTCAAGCTACAGTCTTCAAATTTGGACCACATGCATAGTTTTGTGTACCGAAATGAACTTTGACCTTAAGATTGACCTAGTGACCTACTTTTACATTTCTGTACTACAGGCTTCAAATTTAGACCATATGCAAAGGATTGTGTACCGAAACAAACTTTGACCTTGACATTGACCTAGGGACCTTCTTTCACATTTTTGAAGGTACAGGTTTCAAATTTGGACAACATGCATAGATTTGTATTCTGAAGCAAAATTTGACCTTGATTTTGACCTAGTGACCTACTTACACATTTCTCAAGCTACAGCCTTCAAATCTGGACCACTTGCATAGTTTCGTGTACCGAATTACACTTTGACCTTAAGATTGACCTAGTGACCTACTTTCAAATTTCTCAAGCTACAGCCTTTAAACTTGATGCACATGTATAGTTTTGTGTACAAAGAACTTTGTCCTTGAAATTGATCTAGTGACCTACTTTCACATTTCTCAAGCTACAGCTTTCGAATTTGAACCACATGCACAGTGTTGTGTACAGAAATGAAATTTGACCTTGAGCTAGTCAATAAGTCTTGAAATTTGGAACACTCAAAAAGGGCACATTGGTGGGCGCCAAGATCACTCTGTGATCTCTTGTTTAAAATATTAGCTTCAGCATTCGTCAGAATGTTTTTAAAACGAACTTGTTTGAACTGCCAAAAAAAAAAAACAACAACAACAAAAAACTGCCGTTAAATCAAAAAATATTATAGTTTCCATTGCAAGTGTAAACATTATTTCTATAGCTATTTGTATGACGATGTACATCTATTTAAGTTAAAAGTCCATATCGAACATTAAAGAAACCAGATACACCGCAATGCGTTGCAATTGTACCCACTGCACACTGCGTTAATCATTTTTGGTCGATTATTTTATGTCTGCAATGAAATTTCACCGATATTTTTGACAGGGTGAGCTTTTGTGATCGCCCTTCGTCCGTCGTCCGTCCGTCCGTCCGTCTTCCGTCCACAATTTTTGTGAACACGATAAAGACCACATTTTGCAAGCAATTTTGATCAAACTTGTACAAAACTTGTATTGGCATGATATCTCGGTTCCTTTCGAAAAACTGGCAAGAACCCATCATGGGTTCTAGAGAACTGTTATTGACCCTTAAAGGGCCAGAATTTGCTATTGTGCGTGCGTCAATAATTTCTTGTCTGCACGATAGTGGTTTCATTTATGATTTCATTTTAACCAAACTTGCACACAACTTGTATCGCCATAAGATCTTGGTTTCTTTCTTGAACTGGACAAATCTCTTTATGGGTTCCAGAGTTATGGCCTCTGAAAGGGCCAAAATTAGCTATTTTCAGTATTTTGACCTTGTCTGCACAACAGCAGCTTTATTTATGATTTGAGTTTTACCAAACTTGCACAAAACTTGTATCACCATAAGATCTTGGTTCCTTTCTTGAACTGGCCAGATTCCTTTATGGGTTCCAGAGTAATGGCTCCTGAATTAGCTATTTTGACCTTGTCTGCACAATAGCAGCTTCATTTATGATTTGATTTTAACCAAACTTGCACACAACTTGTATCACCATAAGATCTTGGTTCTTTTCTTGAACTGGCAAGATTCCATTATGGGGCCTAGAGTGATGGGCCCTGAAATGGCCAGAATTAGCTATTTTGACCTTGTCTGCATAATAGCAGCTTCATTAAAGATTTAAATTTAATTAAACTTGCACAAAACTTGGGTCACTATAAGATCTCGGTTTCTTTCTTGAACCGGCCAGATTCCGAAATGGGTTCCAGAGTTATGGCCCCTGAAAGGGCCAGAATTAGCTATTTTGACCTTGTCTGCACAAAGGCAGCTTCATTTATGATTTTATTAAATCAAACTTGCACACAACTTGTATCACCACAAGATCTTGGTTCCTTTCTTGAACTGGCCAGATATCATTATGGGTTTTAGAGTTATGGCCCCTGATAGGGCCAGAATTAGCTATTTTGACCTTGTCTGCACAATTGCAGCTTTATTTATGATTTGAATTTAATTAAACTTGCACAAAACTTGTGTCACTATAAGATCTTGGTTCCTTTCTTGAACCGGCCAAATCCCGTAATGGGTTTCAGAGATATGGCCCCTGAAAGGGCCAAAATTAGCTATTTTGACCTTGTCTGCACAATAGTAGCGTCATTTATTATTTGATTATAACCAAACTTGCACACAACTTGTATCACCATCAGATCTTGATTCCTTTTTATACGCCCAAAAGGAACTTATTATGATATCGCCTCAGTGTCCGTCTGTCTGTCTGTCTGTCCGTTGGTTAGCAATTTCCCTTCCGCTCTGTAACTCTTGAACCCCTTGAAAGATTTCAAAGAAACCTGACACAAATGTTCACCTCATCGAAACGACGTGCAGAGCGCATGTTTCGGATGGCTCACTTCAAGGTCATACTTAGGGGTCAAAGGTCATAAGACTTTGTTTTAAGTGTATATTGCTCTGCATATGCGTTGCATTACAGTGCTCTTGTTTTTATTTGGCAGATCCTTCTTTTGTTCACTTACAATATTTTTTTTTAATTATTTCCCTTTTATGTTACTATAAATAGCTTATTTAGTAACTTTTTTATTATTGGCCGTAGGGAAAAAACGAGATCACTTTTCTGTGGTACAACATGGATGACATAATTGTACCTTGAAAGAATTTTGTTTTCTTTTTGGTTAAATTTCTTCCCCTTGTTGTTCCTGTCCTTTAGATTTATGGCTATATAGAAAACTGATTTCAAAACAATTTTACACAAGACTAGTGTTCCTTGGGTGACCCTCTACTATATTCAAAAACATGGCCCCAAGATCAAGTAATCTGTATAAATCTCCTTAGTAAAACTGCCTTTTCGCAGAAAACCCCTTTTTTCTCTAGACTCATCTCAACAGAACATTAAGCGATTCTGCGATTATATAACACCTTTAACAGCGATTAGTACCACCCTAAACGGACCGGCAATAAGATTAGTTGAGCTATTTTCAAATTACCGTGCCAGATCTAGACTTGAAAGAAAGTAAAGCATTTAGCAGCATGTCCTGCAGAAGTATGCTAAAGCGTTTATATATGCTGAATAGTTTTTTTTTAAACCTTCAAAATGTATGTTAGTTATTTTCAGAATTATTTGACAACCTGTCAAGAGCTTCATTTCTTGTTTTTATTATAACATCACTAGAACTGATTCATTTTTGAAATTGCTAAACTGACTTTAGGAAATTCATTTTAATAGAAAAGTATTTTTCAAAACATATTAAAATTTTATGCATAGAATCAAAGTCATCGTAAACCACTTCTGACTTTTCCAGTTAGTTACAAAATTGGTTGAAACTACATACTACTTATAGATGCACACTATATCTTTTTAAGTATCAATTTATTTTCTAATTTGAAACCCGAATAAATACTTCAACATCAGCAGTTATACGGTCAGTTAAAACACACTTTTTATAACGTTAGATGAAAATGCACGGGATATCAATAAGAACTTTTACAAGAACCAATAACCAATACAGTCAGAGAATGTCAAATTTCATTTCAATTTCATGATTGTCTAATAAATGATACAGTTATAAATAACTAAACCTCTTTACTTCTTTTCAATATCTCGCGTAGTCTGCGTAATACTTTTGATCAAGATTTGAAGTTGACAGATGAAATGGCCGATATTTGAATATTGTTTTAATTAAGTACTAATTGAAGAATAAACACAATGTAATGACTTATGTGAGAATTGGTGATTTTATTCAGATTGAAGGACGTAAACAATCATTCAACAGTTCTTACAGAATTAATGACATATTTAATGTAATGACGTAAGTTCGTATAAACTGAAGGACAACTAACAAAATCTTAGGAGAGTTCTTACATCAAATTTGAGCCGCGCCATGAGAAAACCAATATAGTGCGTTTGCGACCAGCATGGATCCTGACCAGTCTGCGCGTATGCGAATTTGTAGAAAAATTGTATGATATTATTTTATGCAGCCATTGGCGATTTCATACAACTTCATTTGAGGGTAAATGAGTAACTTATCCCGCTACTGGGGTGGAGTGGGGGGTGGGGGGAAGTGAGGGGACAACTTTTTGAGATATTTTAGAATCCAATCTTACTGATCTTGGGTAATTACATTTCTGGTAAAGATGTTGTTCGTTTACCAAGTTCGTTTACCAAATATTTCTGTGGTTTGGAGTTACACTGCTTTAAATCTATATGTACTTTATTAATCTCAAGGACGAATGTAAAAAGTATAAACAGTTTGCACGAAGCTCTACGTGCTGATAGGAGGATCCGCATAACCGGTGAAGTGGATTATATGGAGTTTTCTAACACCATCCAACACAAATAGGGTCGAATACAATTGCCTCTGTAATAAGATGAGCACAGTAATGTATGATACGAAACTGCAAGAAGTCTGCCTATTAACGTGTTGTGTAGCATTATTAGGGCGAGTCCTTCAAAATAACAGGACGTTTTAAACTCAGGTGTGGAAACTCAGATACAGGTACGAGTACCGAAGTACTACTGGGGATTGCATGAGCACTTGGAAATAATCCCCCGAAACATTGCTAGATAGCTTGGACATTTACACTTGCAAAGTTTGTTGAGATCAAGTAATCTGTATAAATCTCCTTAGTAAAACTGCCTTTTCTCAGAAAACCTTTTTTTCTCTAGACTCATCTAGACTTGAAAGAAAGTAAAGCATTTAGCAGCATGTCCTGCAGAAGTATGCTAAAGCGTTTATATATGCTGAATAGTTTTTTTTAAACCTTCAAAATGTATGTTAGTTATTTTCAGAATTATTTGACAACCTGTCAAGAGCTTCATTTCTTGTTTTTATTATAACATCACTAGAACTGATTCATGTTTGAAATTGCTAAACTGACTTTAGGAAATTCATTTTAATAGAAAAGTATTTTTCAAAACATATTAAAATTTTATGCATAGAATCAAAGTCATCGTAAACCACTTCTGACTTTTCCAGTTAGTTACAAAATTGGTTGAAACTACATACTACTTATAGATGCACACTATATCTTTTTAAATATCAATTGATTTTCTAATTTGAAACCCGAATAAATACTTCAACATCGCCAGTTATACGGTCAGTTAAAACACACTTTTTATAACGTTAGATGAAAATGCACGGGGTATCAATAAGAACTTTTACAAGAACCAATAACCAATACAGTCAGAGAATGTCAAATTTCATTTCAATTTCATGATTGTCTAATAAATGATACAGTTGTAAATAATTAAACCTCTTTACTTCTTTTCAATATCTCGCGTAGTCTGCGTAATACTTTTGATCAAGATTTGAGCCGCGCCATGGGAAAACCAACATAGTGGCTTTTCGACCAGCATAGATCCAGACCAGCCTGCACATCCGCGCAGTCTGGTCAGGATCCATGCTGTTCGCTAACGGTTTCTCTAATTGTAGTTGGCTTTAAAAGCGAACAGCATGGATCCTGAGCAGACTGCGCGGATGCGCAGGCTGTTTGGATCCATGCTGGTCGCAAACCCACTATGTTGGTTTTCTCATGGCACGGCTCATTTGAAGTTGACAGATGAAATGGCCGATATTTGAATGTTGTTTTAATTAAGTACTAATTGAAGAATAAACACAATGTAATGACTTATGTGAGCATTGGTGATTTCATTCAGATTGAAGGACGTAAACAATCATTCAACAGTTCATACAGAATTAATGACATATTTAATGTAATGACGTAAGTTCGTATAAACTGAAGAAAAACTAACAAAAACGTAGGAGAGTTCTTACATCAAATTTGAGCCGCGCCATGAGAAAACCAATATAGTGCGTTTGCGACCAGCATGGATCCTGACCAGACTGCGCGGATGCGAATTTGTAGAAATTGTATGATATTACTTTATGCAGCCATTGGCGATTTCATACACCATCATTTGAGGGTAAATGAGTAACTTATCCCGCTGTTGACGAATTAAAAAAAACTACCAGGACAATTTATATTGACGATTAAAACAGTAATAAATGGACAAATTTAAACACGTGTTAGGCAAATACTATTGACAAACGGGCAAAAAGATCAGGTTTGTCATCTGTATTTGAAAATATGCAATCGTTTGCAAATATAAACCTGCAAAGGGGACTATATCGATTCATCGCAATCCTCGTTGTAGCAGATGTTGCAGTGAACATGGAAAACAAAACAATTAATGTTACCTACAATCAATGTAACAGGTGCTACTAGCCTGTAACTCAAGCAAATCAATCCAGCCATTGGAAATTCCTGAGACACTCTTGAGTGTCTCCCACCTAACTAGAGACCAGTACTGGTTCTTCCCAGGAAAGACGGCTTCGCGTGTATCTTTCCTTCATACCGGGCACATAAAAGCACCAGACTGTCTATTCACAAAGTAAGCTGGACATGTCTGTATCCAAGAGATTCCCACCTCTCTCTTTGTTATGGGTGCTTTCTCTGTCCCTCTGGTCAGATTGCTCTGCCTCTGGACTGGTACAGGATGAATTGGTGCCATTGTCCTGCTGTAAACTTTTAAGTTGCTAGGTTCTGTAATATTTGTAGACAATTAAAGTGTCCTGCTGTAAACTTTTAAGTTGCTAGGTTCTGTAATATTTGTAGATAATTAAAGTGTCCTGCTGTAAACTTTTAAGTTGCTAGGTTCTGTAATATTTGTAGACAATTAAAGTGTCCTGCTGTAAACTTTTAAGTTGCTAGGTTCTGTAATATTTGTAGATAATTAAGCTGATTATTTGGTATGCAATGGAAGAGTGCGAAGTGTAGATAATTTCTAACAAGGTCTTTGTTCCATTGTTTGCCACTTTCTTCGATCACTATCATAAATGTGATAAGATCTAAAGAAGACTGTATAAGAATAATTTGCATAATTCGAATATACTGGTTGTCAAGATATTAATCTGTGATTTCATTGGTTGAAGATCTTAAATTGAAAAGATAAGAAATAATGCAGCATCCAGGTAAAAAGACAGTTAGTTAGTGGACATCCACAGAACAAGCATGTTATACTTTAATGTTTAATTTCTTGTAAATTCGGTTAACCGACGTTAAAAGTGACACTAAATTTCTTATCTAATTATATTAACTGAATAACCAGTGTTCAAAAAGCTGACTACTTATTTTGTTATAAATTTATACCTTTTGTTAATTTGAACTATTGTGGATAAAATAAAAATAGTAAAATTGCACAGAAACGTTCGTTCTACATACACCCAACATCCCAGAACTGACGGCATCACACCATGATCGGCTGCCGTTGTACGTAAAGTGCCTTTGAACGTGTTTCTCGTGAATAGGGTGCTATAGTATGGCATAATAATTTATTTGATATGGATGAACAGGTCAGCTGCGCGATAATATCTATAATTCATTCAGAAGTAGTAAATAAGATGCAGGTTTTGTCATTTTGTTATAAACTACGAAATTGACAACTTGTCCTAAATGATGTGTATCGAATTTCGTTTGATATACTGCTTACATTAACCTTTTAAACGGGGATATCCTTGTACATAGTTAAACAATATGGCTTAATGATATATTTGTTTTCTAATTATTTCATTTTCTCATTTAATAAACGTGTACAAGGCCATTTAGGACACAGTTGAGTAACCTGCAGTCACGCGCTCGCTTGATAAATTTACGCCCTTCGGTAGTTTTTACTAAACACCGCGACAGTCTGTGCAGGAAATACCTTTGGTTTAAATAGTTTTTTTTACATTAAAAATTGGAAAAGGTGAGTGCAGTTTTCTTATTAACATTCAGGAATTGGCAATATGGAAATGGCTTAACATCTGCGCATGCACGAATTAATGCATTCTTTTTTCCTTTAATGGAATACTTTAGAGGAAAAATTCACATAAATGCCAGGTAGATAGGGAACATTGGGTTTATTATTTTATAGCTTATAAAGCTTGTTGTTGTATCGTTGATAACAATTTCCCTTTTAGAAATGTAACAATTTATGGTTTCTTTTATTAGTATTAGCATTCACTGGCCTACGGCTGTCATAAAAAAGATCACAAGATGATTTCAAGTTTGACCAACACGTGCACTGTAAAATGAATTGGAGACCAGGCATAGTCGTTAAAATCATCTGTTTGACGTGTAGTGACTTTTAGTTGCAGTTATCTTTTAATGCCTAATGTATATTTTTTTTTTCGGGGGATTAAATATGGATATTATATATAGCATAATTGAGCCGCGCCATGAGAAAACCAACATAGTGGCTTTGCGACCAGCATGGATCCAGACCAGCCTGCGCATCCGCGCAGTCTGGTCAGGATCCATGCTGTTCGCTATCAAAGCCTATTGCAATTAGAGAAACCGTTAGCGAACAGCATGGATCCTGACCAGACTGCGCGGATGCGCAGGCTGGTCTGGATCCTTGCTGGTCGCAAACCCACTATGTTGGTTTTCTCATGGCACGGCTCAATTATAATGATTGTTTTGCAAGTTGAAGGATATAAGGCCTGATCCAGCCTCGTAAGAAATTTGGCCGACCTGTAGAGGCCAGGCTATATAATTAGAATATGCCATCCTTAATTGATCTCTTAATTCTTCAAGTGAACTTTTTATACATGATCATTTCTTGGATAAAGTAGTGCTCAGCCAAGGAACCAAGCTAACAAGGGCCTGGTCAAGGGACCTTGCTCTGGTTCTCTAGTATGCAAATTTGGGTTGTGAAGGGGTTATTGTTAAACCAGGATGTGTGAAATAGTTGTGCTACATTATGTATTACATTTTATATGTGCATGTAGTTAGAATAACATGTAAAGATTTCAGGCCTGGATGTTTTCTCGTTCAATCGCTTGATCTAATTATTATACATTCTAACATGGCTCGATTTGATTTCCAGTTAATGATGCCCAGCATAATAATTATTAAAATATTTCAATGAGCATGTCAGAATGAAAACAACAATGCCTTCTTGTGATTTATCGTCTATTTACCACGGTTCAACGTTCAGATGCTTCAGTTTTTAATGCCCTCGTGGTTCAATTCCTACGCATCTGAACTCTGAACCATGGTAATATAGACGATAAACCACTCGAAGGTCTTGATTATTTGTTAAGTACATATTCCATTCCCATACATACGACGTACCTGCGTAAGAATATTACTGTGGCGAAGTATTTTTATTGATGACGTGCAAAAACATTTTAACATATTTTTCTAGTAGGCTGCTGTTGTATTGTATATATCACGCATGACTTGACACACATTAGCACATATATATCATGTCGAAAATGCAATATCTGACGCATGACCAAATGATACATAGCTTTAAGATGTGCATCCTTCGCTAAAATTGTATGTCTTTAGATACTTACTTTAACATGTTTAAATGTAGAAAATGTTCAAACAACTGATTAAAATTTGCTAAATCAAAGAGCTATAAAAATAAATGTAGTTTATACTTCTTTGGCTAAATATAGAAACTGTATTCGATTTCGGCATTCCTCGGATTTTACGGAAGAATGCCGAGTTGCTCAACGAGAATACGTAATAACACGGAAAATGCCGAATGTAATTACGAGGTCTACTACTAGTCTGGCTACCGACTAGATAATCTTTTTGATTTTTAAAAAAAATAATTTCTCTTATATATTCTGACCAGTCTTTCTTATCTATTCTGGTAAAATCTGGTCAGGGCTTGTGACCGGTGACCGATATTTCATGATGGCACACTGCAATAAATTATCTTCAGTTACAGTCATGTAATAACTGTAATACTTAAATTTATCAAATAGTCTTCTGATCGTTGTAATTAATATATTAAAAGTATGTAAAGTACATAATTATATGCTGTCTTGAATATAAGTAAAGTCATATCTAAAAGTGTATTGCAGCAAGTATATAACATCATATATATGGGCCATATTTTCCGTGAGAAAACCTGTATTAGTGACAGCAAATCAAAATTGAAATTACAAGATCTTTTAATTAAGAGACAGAGATTAAAATTGCTTATCATTGTAAACGAATATTGATAAAAAAGAAATTAAAACAAAGAAAAACAACCAACACAGTTTCAGCTTATAAATAAAAACAATAAATTAATTAGAGCGCAACTAGACATTCCATTTATGACATAATTTATTGTCCTGAGGTCAATATTTGGCCGAATAACTACATTCCTTTTCTATATAATATTATACAGTTTGTGTTAATAGGCTTTCTGATGATGTCAGGCGAGGTATAAGTTTATATTAAAGCAAATTTACTGCGTAAATTTTTTATTAAATCCTGTTTTTTTCGAACTTCAAAATATGCTTTAAAAAGTTAAGGTCGTGTGCTTAATTTTATGCAACTCAGATTTGAAAAAAAAATGGCCTTCATGCAAGTTTTCATATTAAAGAGAGTCTTAGTGAAAATCACAATTTTGATTACATGTTCGCGAATGTAATTTTTTCAGTGTGCTTTTCATGAAGCTCTCGCAGTCGTAAATAAATATATAATCTAGAATATCGTAAAATAAAACATGCAGGTTCAAACGCTTTGTTCCGAGATATTTGTGCCTGATACTAAGAATGTTCGTAAGAGGTGTTGAAAAGTGAAACACCCCTCACACCCACTAGCACTAATTTAAGCGGAACTCTTGGCATTGTGTAATAAAAGTAATATGAGCCGCACCATGAGAAAACCAACAAAGTGATTTGCGACATGCATGGATCTAGACCAGCCTGCGCATCCG
The DNA here is from genome assembly GCF_021730395.1 of Mercenaria mercenaria. Lineage (NCBI taxonomy): Eukaryota > Metazoa > Mollusca > Bivalvia > Venerida > Veneridae > Mercenaria > Mercenaria mercenaria. Next base: position 59,301,428 of record NC_069372.1, read on the forward strand.
CGCAGTCTGGTCAGGATCCATGCTGTTCGCTTTCAAAGCCTTTTGTAATTACAGAAACCATAAGCGAACAGCATGGATCCTGACTGTAATGAAACATGTCTTAATGAAACATGCCATACCCATGTCTTAATGAATCATGCCATACCCATGCCGTAAAAAAACATGCAACACCTATGTCTTAATGAAACATGCCATACCCATGTCTTAATGAAACATGCCATACCCAAGTCTTAATGATACATGCAATACCCATGTCTTAATGAAACATGCCATACACATGTCTTAATGAAACATGCCATACCCATGTCTTAATGATACATGCCATACCCATGTCTTAATGAAACATGCCATACCCAAGTCTTAATGATACATGCAATACCCATGTCTTAATGAAACATGCCATACCCATGTCTTAATGAAACATGCAATACCCAAGTCTTAATGATACATGCAATACCCATGTCTTAATGAAACATGCCATACCCATGTCTTAATGAAACATGCCATACCCATGTCTTAATGAAACATGCAATACCCAAGTCTTAATGATACATGCAATACCCATGTCTTAATGAAACATGCCGCAATACCCATGTCTTAATAAATCACGCCATACACATGTCTTAATGAAACATGCCATACACATGTCTTAATGAAACACGCCATACCCATGTCTTAATGAAACATGCCATACACATGCCTTAATGAAACACGCCATTCCCATGTCTTAATGAAACACGCCATACACATGTCTTAATGAAACACGCCATACACATGTCTTAATGAAACACGCCATACCCATGTCTTAATGAAACACGCCATACACATGTCTTAATGAAACACGCCATACACATGTCTCAATGAAACACGCCATACACATGTCTTAATGAAACACGCCATACACATGTCTCAATGAAACACGCCATACCCATGTCTTAATGAAACACGCCATACACATGTCTTAATGAAACACGCCATACCCATGTCTTAATGAAACACGCCATACCTGTGTTTTAATGAAACACGCCATAAACATGTCTTAATGAAACACGCCATAAACATGTCTTAATGAAACACGCCATACACATGTTTTAATGAAACACGCCATACACATGTCTTAATGAAAACGCCATACCCATGTCTTAATGTGCCAAACTACGTTAATGATATAAGAAAATGTATGATTTATTAAATTTTAACATGTAATATATGAGGTGCTTGAGCTTAGTTATGCATGACATATATTAACGTCGCACAGAAGTATTAGAAACGTTTTAAGATTGGTGTTAAGCAATTTCATTAATATGCTCATTAATCAAGGTACATTTTTCCGACTTGCGTAGGTTGTAGATATGGTTTGCACTACAAATAAAGACATGAGGGTGGGTGTAACTCGCTTATATCAAAGTCCATTTATAACCTGTAAACTGTTATCAAGGGACTGATTCCTAAAGACAGATTTTTTGAAAGGTTTGGTACCTTAAAAAAGTTTTCATGTTGTTTCTGTCCTTTGATTGACTTGCCGACTTGTTTGATTGACTTGCCGACTTGTTTGTATGTTGGGACATTTAATTGATGGCAACAATTATAGAACAGTATCATTGCTTGACATGATTGATTCTTTCTTTGCGGCCAGTGTAGATCATGATCAGCCTGCATATCCGTGCAGTCTGATCATGATCTGCACTGTTCGCAATTCAGTCAGTATCTTTTTGGTAAGCACCTCTTTTAACAGTTAATGGCACTGTCCAAATTGTAAGATGGACAAGTTCATTATAGTTTTAGCAGGGTAAGGATTAAATGAAGATGAAATACAATGTATATAGATCTATCACGTTGCTGAATATTCAGTAGCAATCATGAATGTATGTGTTTCGTCAGCTTTCAAACGCTATATTGACACATCAAGCGAGAAGTTAGAAAATACCAAGATTGCATTTTAAATGTTGAGAACAGTTGCAACTGACTTGTTGATTTCTATATTCATCTGCTTAAAAGAATCAGACATTGTGTAATACATACATGCGGTCATTTTCCTTGCTTAGAATGTGAAGTTTTCATTTTTGTTTTCAAAATACACGTACTTCTGTTGCTAGGTGACTGTTATTTCAGACGTGTTGTGGTTTAATGTCAAACGTTCATGAATAACTTAAAAAGGAATGAAAAAAGTTTTATGACATAGATATAGCAAAACGGTGTGCTGCCACAATTTGAAAAGCAGTTATTTGGGCTTCAACAAGGGTCCTTGAATATAATACGTGACGAGTGGTGATTTACAGAGATCTTTTCGTTGCTAGACAACAAAAAGGTCCGTGATGAAATTTAAGAAATGCTCATGCAATAGGAAACAATAAGGATTAATTAATTAAAATGCGTGAATTTATGTTAACAAATTGTTGAACTGGCTTCATTTTCTATCATGTGACCTTTAGACTAGCTCATAGACTATGATATATTATTTTTTGTAATTTTTGATATTGTGAATATAGCCAGTCTATATCCTATGTCCAATATCAATATAATATTACAGTCAGTTCTCTGAGAAAATCTCTAAAATAGACTGGCATTTGTCACTATTTCGTAAAATAAAAGAAAAACAACAAAACTGTAATTTTGTGACATTTTCTTTATTATCAGTCTAGTGGCTAGTCTATGTGACCCCCATCTCAAGTAAACAAAGTCTCTATTAACACTCGCATTTTCTTTATTTTACATTGTTAGTCGACATCGCAGCCTCCAACTTCCACTTCAATCATGCAATGGATATCCTACCACTTTAGATTTCATACAGTTTGCCGGGTTTTAGCGATGAATATAGCCAGTCTATCCCTCTGATCCATGACATTTCGTGCAAAGCATTGTTGCAAATTCATTCCGAGCAAATCATGGTTGTAAATTATCTAAACACATGTACACTGCTGACTAGCGTACAAATTAAACCAACTATCAGTCAAATCGAGTCTGCAATATTTACTATTTGTCCTCGTTGCTTCTGAGGGATCTATTTTTCAGATTTTGTTAGGGCCTAATGTTGTTATTAAGTGATTAGGTATATATCAATATCTATTTCAAGAAAAAAAAACATTAGATAATTTTAGGATTTTATTTAATGATAACATCCTTACACCATTTAAAGATGTTTCAGCAAATAATTTTTTATTTACACTACAGTATGTTCTTTGATTTTAATGCCGACCGTAACTTTGTAAATTCTTGTCCGGGCTGTAATTCTGTCATCCATGAAGGAATTTTGAAAAAGTCTAGCATTAATATATTAACCTTAATGAGACGACGTTTCATGTGTAACTCTCAGACCCCTTTCTACAAGGTCAATGTCACACTTAAAAGTCAAACAGTCTGTTTTGTGTCCGGATCGTAACTTTGCCATTCATCAAGAGGTTTTAAAAGTACTTAGCATAAATGTTTATCAAAATGAAACCCTAGCTCCAAGGTCAAGGTGTTAACAGGTTATTTTTGTGTCCGATCCATATTTCTGCTATCCATGGAGGGATTTTGAAATATCTTGGCATAAATGGTAACTATAATCAACAATGTGTCACGCGCAAGACCCAGATCCCTTGCCCAAGGTCAGTGTCATATTTAGAAGTCATATATCATAATAGATCTTTACGTGTCCGATATATAACTCTGTTATCCATGAGGGGGTTTTGAAACAACCTGGCATAAATGTTTGCCATAAGGAGGCAATGTGTTACGCGCAAGACCCAGACCCCTAGCTCCAAGATCAATATTACACTTAGAAGTCAAGCGAAAGGTTAAAAAGGTCTGTTTCATATCCGATTCGTAACTCTGTCATTAATCATGTTACAATCTAAATATTTTAAGATTTTGTACCAATTGCAAATTAGCTCAGTGGTAAAGCATACAGTCCATGTTAAACAGATCTTTTACTGTGTGGGTTCGAAACTCACCATCATACAATCATACATACAAATACAAACCATCAAAGAAAGAAACAAAATATGGGAATGAAAATGAAAACGAAAAGAAACACACACACACACACACACACACACACACACACACAAAGAGAAAACATGAAAAAAAAAATAAAAAAACTCACGTAGATTCGACCCCACAAAATGATTACGCTCAAGACCCAGACCCCTAGCTCCAAGATCAAGTTTACACATAGAAGTCAAGTGAAAGCTAAGGTCAAAAAGGTCTGTTTCATATCCGGTTCGTAACTCTGTCATTAATCAAGAAATTTCGAAATTAATTTGCAGAAATATTCCCCGATAACGAGAAAACGTGTCGTGCATAACAACCAGACCACTAGCTAACTTAGATTAAAAAGCTAAAATTTATGTTTCTTGTCCAGTCAATAACTCTGCCATCATCAAACATTATTTGTCACAATTTTCCCTATGATGAGTTAGTGTGTCATGTTCAAGACCCAGACCCTAGCTCTAAGGTCAAGGTTGCCTTCGGAGAAATTTTTTCTCTTGTCGAAAAATTAGTCATACCTTAACTATTCTGGCATATTTTGCGCATCGAACTGTAGCATTCTTGGACAAACCTCGGGGGCGTTTTGTCCACTAATAGTGCTATCTCTTGTTTGAGCTTCAATTCTAACTTTGAGAGTTATATTTATATTTGTACTTATCCCTTTAAAATGTCAAGTTCAGTAGTGGCTATTTTCAAGTTACCTTAAAGACACACCACTAACTAACTGTAACCTTTTGTATTTCCATAATGCTGTCTGACTAAAGTACATCTCCTAGTACGTTATACTTAGGATCTGAAGACGTGCTATTGATAGCCTCGTTCTGACGACCATTCCGTTAGCCAGGCAGAAGGCTTACTTAAAACATTTTGTAAGAATAAAAAATCTGTAAGCGACTGGGCCCGGATTCGAGTCCCTGACAGCCTACACATTTTTACTTACTTACAACATTTTGTAAAATAAAAAATCTATATTTAGACTGGGTTTTTGATAGTTACATTTTTTATGACGTAAAGTGTCCAGCCGGTTAGTTTCTGGTCGGTAAAGCGTTTAGCTCTGTCGGTAGAGCACTTGCTCTGTAAGCGACTGGTCCCGGATTCGAGTCCCTGACAGCCTACACATTTTTCTTATCTTTGATATTCGAACAAGTCGTCTGATTGGTTAAAATAAAAAAATAAATAGAATTGCGAAAATAAAAATAGCAATTTTGGAAATCAAAAATATACAGAAGACGATTAAGAATGGGTCATTCTCTGATCTTCGTTTAGAAGATCAAGTACTTCAGTCAGATTGTTCCATAATTGTAATTATACATTTTTGCATGGAGAAATGAGAAATAGCAAGTGTCTAATTACAGTTTGACAGTAACAGATATAAGGCTAAGACAATGTATTATTAAATATATTATTCAATTAATGTAGCAGTATGCACGGTACTTCATGTATTAAGGTGAGTTTAGATCACACTTTGTTTCTATATACAGTGTAAGATAGTTATTATTCTATTTTTTTTATAAAACTATACTGAGAAGAGAATGACTGAGTAAGTTTGCAGATGAAGTTATGAAAACCGGACTGAGCTTGTCCACCTGTCATCTTGTAGAATAGTTGTATGATACCAGTATTACCAGAATTATTTGCACAAAGTTCATGTTGGAGGAAAAAGTAGACCACTAGGTATTGGCGGGTCTTAAACTCTTCTAACTTGTTAAATACCGATGGATAAAAATAAATGCTATAGCCTATAATTAACGGTCAATGCGAATACGTTAATGTTACACACCGATAGCCACACGAAAACTACATGCAGATATAGACTTGCCACAGTTCTCTACTGCGAAAATCTAAAGTGGTAATTTTGACTGGGAATTCACGGCATGAAAACTTGAACATCATGAGTGTGAAAAGGTGAAAATGACACGTATGTGCCTGACGATCCAAATCACAAACGTTATCAAAGCGACTCTGTACTGTCATATAAATTACCTTATTACGTATTCGTTGATATTAAACCCTTATCACGCTGGACACGGTTGGTTATACCTTTGCGACTAGTGTAGATCTTGATCAGCCTGCTCATCCGTGCAGTCTGATCAAGGTCTGCACTGTTCGCCATTCAGTGAGTATATTTTAGGTAAGCACCCCTTTTCAGCAGTCATTGGTACTGTCCAGATTGAAAGATGGACACGTTCATTATAGAAATTAAGCAGGGTAAGGGTTAAACAACATTCCATACAGTCATCTTGATCATTCATCCCAACACTGTGATTTTCGTTTGCTACAAATGTAAACAAAACGCTGACATTGGCCTCATTGTAAAGTAATGTAATGCAACCCATTAATCGTAAAATGAATCGAGATTTGCTTTCGGCTAAGTTATGTACATGTATGGTGTATACAAAAATCTCAAGGCCTTTTCGAAACACAGCTTCATTTTTGACTTGAATTAAGGTTGTTGCTTACAGACAATGTATGTTTTAGATTTTTTAGGGTGTGTGTGTAGAGGGGTGGGGTGGGGTTTGGTGGGGGCGGGGTAATATTATTACTTACAGGCAATATCATATTATGTATGCTATATAGCCTTTTAATTTATTATCAGTTACAGGAAAACTATTGGTATGATTGGTGTAACATGAAACGCTACATGTATTTCACACGTAGGTTCATTATTATTACCTGGTATATTGGAATGCAACAAGTACTATGCCCCAACGGTAACTTTATATAAATTTACAAACATGACTATAAATAGATTAAAATGGAACATAGGGAATTCAGCATTTTTTCTAGCATGTTACAATCTAAATATTTCTAGATTTTGTTCCAATTACAAATTAGCTCAGTGGTAAAGCATACTGTCCATGTTCAACAGATCTTTTGCCGTGTGGGTTCGAAACTCAGCATTGAGAATTAATTTTTATTTCACTTTTGCATAAAAATTAAGTTTCCTTCATGAGCGGTGTGACAATACGACAGAGAGGTATCTAAAGCCGATATGGCAGATCAAAGTAGTTTATTATATTGATTAAATGCATGCACTCAAACCATGCAAATAATGAACATACTATTGTGTTATATAAAGACATATATACAAATTCAAACCATCAAAAAAAGACACAAAAATAATGAAACAAAAATGAAAACGAATAGAAAAAAAAACAGATCTGAAAAAAAAAACTCATGAAGAATCGAACCCACAAAACGAGTTGCTTATATCCAATTGTTGTTGCAGTTTATCCAACTGAGCTATGTTGCCACATACATAGTGACTATTTAAAATGAAAGAAGTACTAATATTTAATTGTCAAGTAATGGGTAAACATTATGAATTATTATTTCATCAGTTATCATGAAATAGACTCGTCCTCGCGTTTCGGCGGGAATCCCGTTATCATTGGGGATTAGTAGTGTAGCACATGGGGAATGGTGATATCACGTGATTTTTTTATCGATATGTGATTGGCTTATCGCATTTATGGAACGCCGTTTTTGCAATATAGCTGGCAATCTGTACGACATATAGAGAAATGCTTGTGACCTGAATTCCTTATTCATTATTTCATATAATTTATTCAAACTTTCAGCAATGATCAATATTGATATCTAGTTGTGCATAAGGGATTTTTTTAAATGCTCTTTAATTTCCTGGATTATGGTCCTGTGTTGTTTTGCTCTATATGTCAACGAAGTCCAGGTAAAGGCATAAATCACATTTGTGATAGCTCTAGTAAAGTGTTTCAATAGTCAAGGAATGTGACCAGTTGAGCTAAAAGCTATGTTATACATGAAAGGGAAATATAGTTATTTTTGCTCAAAACCATGACTTTGAGATTTAAGAAATACCAAAGAGCTATAAAAATAAATTTAGATTAGATTAAAAATAGATTATCTCCTGTTGCGATTCTGTGTATTTTATACTTCTTTGGAAATGCATATTTCATAGATCTACTTGTAAAACATGTAGAATGGAGTAATATTTCCTACATTAAAGCGTATTGATATGATAAAAAAACAAGCACGCTATTCACCCATAAGTTACTTTTTAGACTGAGTGGTCACACAAACATCAATAACAATTTCTGGTCTGTATAACTCCTGGCCGCAGGAAATATTTCGACTTGTTTTATATTTTGATCACGTTTGTCAATTTCAAGCTATACCATATGTGTATATGCTATATAAAATCCTCAAATGACTTTCATTTAAAATCTAATAAAAGTTATCAGTTACATGCTATTTATTACATATGTATACTATAAAAAATTCATTAGCCCTTTCAAGTAAAGTTCGTTTAAAATCTAATAAAACTATCAATTACAGTCTATAGTATATGTATGTTTGTAGCATAAAAAGCTTTATACCTTGTAAACGAAGTTCGTTCTGAAATCTAATAAAAGTTATCAGTTACAGCTATATCATAACATAATGTATGTATATATATGATATATAATATTATTTAGCTCTTTCCAACGATTTTTTAAGACAGGATGTATCATATATGAAATTCAGTAGGCAGAATCTGATTGAGGGCATATGCGTCTTGCAACATAGATTTTGCTTGATATGCGTCTTGCTACATAGCTTTTGCTTTGCTTAAATCAGCCTGGAGAAAATAACCTCCTTGCTATAAATCATCATAACATTATGTGATCAATTGAAAATACAACTGGTGTCAAATACGCCCACTGCTCATCATTACAAAGTACAGGTGGGACCGCATTGCTAAATAGTAAACACACTAATCCTAGTTTAAATAGACACGTCAGGCCGCTCATGTTATACTACATATTAAGGCAAAACATGAACGCGGAGGATGAGTTTATTCAAATATAAGGCACAAATATTGACAATTACATCAACTTGTGTAAATACTAGTAGCAGCTGCATAACTGAATTGTTATTTATATCACAACTAAAAGTAAACTACTTATAAACGGCAGTGTACACACTGGTTATTCGGGTACGTACTCGTGTGAGTGATACCGCCATCGTGTGATTTATGTACATGTTGGTGAACAGGAAATTCACATCTATAACATGTAATTATTCCGTATTTTACTGAAGATTTGAAATTTTTTAGTATTGAATGTGTAAGTTCATACTTTAACTATATCCATGTCAAATATCCATCTCATATGATCTGAATAACTGTGAAAAAATACGTTTTTTTTTTTGTCGTGGTGTAATACATGCATCTGTTAATAATGTTTACAAGAGGTGACCTACTTTAAACATCACATTTTTGTTCATTTTAAGTCACGATGGTTTTTGATACGGCTCATGCCCCCACGGCATTGAATGAGAAACGGCCATACTTTAGATGGACTATCTATATATATATAGATATATGTACTGGCTACCGTTTGAGATCGAGATCATGTAGTCTATTAGTCTAAGTGCAATTTGTTGGCGTAGAATTAAAGAATTTCTCCTTTCTCTTCAAATAAGGAAGCTGGACAAAAATAAGGATCATTTGATGTTTAAGTCTAATGATTGATTTTATTGTATGTTTTTCGGTGAACTACTGAAATTTATCAGTGAAATATATTGATATTTTCACTGTTTCAAACAAAGGTCAATGTCGATCTTTGAGGTCAGAGTTCAGTAGTTTATTTAGGGTGTCAGTGGCGCAGTGGTTAGCAGGTTGGACTACAACGCCAGCGGTCCGGGTTCGATTCCTGGTCGCGGCTGATATCCCGACTAGTTTTCAGTGCTGGATGATATGCTTAAATTGGTACTGTTTCCAGCAGTATTGGCCTAGACTGGATGCTTGGGAGGTAAATATGACACCTGGCGTGGGCTCGGTTTGAAATAAGTTGTTCATTCCATTCCAGGTGGGGACTTTCGTCGATTACCCACGTTATACAAGAAACTTTTTATTTTCCTGCTCAGTCCATAACTCAGTCATCCGTCAAGGGATTTTAATATTTCTATGCACAAATTTTTTCCATAATAAGTCGTGTGTAATGCCCAGGCCCTAGCTCAATGGTCAAGGTCACAGTTGGAGATCAAAGGTCAATAGGCCTCTTTTTCCTGTCCGGTCCATACCTCTGTCATTCTTCAAGGGATTGTAATATTACTTGGCATAAATAAAGATTCCCCATAAAGAGACGGTTTGTCATGTGCAATACCCAGATACTTAGCACAAAGGTAAAGGTCAAACTTTGAGGTGAAAAGTCAATAGGCTTTTTAGCTCACCTGTCACATAGTGACAAGGTGAGCTTTTGTGATCACCCTTCGTCCGTCGTCCGTCGTCAGTCCGTGCGTGCGTCCGTCCGTCCGTCCGTGCGTCAACAATTTCTTGTCTGCACGATAGTGGTTTCATTTATGATTTTATTTTAACCAAACTTGCACACAACTTGTATCACCATAAGATCTCGGTTCCTTTCTTGAACTGGCCAGATCCCATTATGGGTTCCAGAGTTATGGTCCCTGAAAGGGCCAAAATTAGCTATTTTGACCTTGTCTGCACAATAGCAGCTTTATTTATAACTTGATTTTTACCAAACTGGCACACAACTTGTATCACCATAAGATCTTGATTCCTTTCTTGAACTGGCCAGATTCCAATATGGGTTCCAGAATTATGGCCCCTGAAAGGGCCAGAATTAGCTATTTTGACCTTGTCTGCACAATAGCAGCTTCATTTATGATTTTATTTTAACCAAACTTGCACACAACTTGTATCACCATAAGATCTTGGTTCCTTTCTTGAACTGGCAAAATTCCTTTATGGGTTCCAGAGTTATGGCCCCTGAAAGGACCAGAATTAGCTATTTTGACCTTGTCTGCACAATAGCAGCTTCATTTATGATTTGAATTTAATCAAACTTGCACACAACTTGTGTCACCGTAAGATCTTGGTTCCTTTTTTAAACCGGCCAGATCCCTTAATGGGTTCCAGAGTTATGGCCCCTGAAAGGGCCAAAATTAGCTATTTTGACCTTGTCTATACAATAGCAGCTTCATTTATGATTTGATTTTAACCAGACTTGCACACAACTTGTATTATCACAAGATCTTGGTTCCTTTCTTGAACTTGCCAGATTCCATCATGGGTTCCAGAGTTATGGCCGCTTAAAGGTCCAAAATTGGCTATTTTGGCTTTTGCAGCCATATAGATACTTCATTTATGGTTTTATTTGATACAAACTTCCAAAATATCTTCAACAACAATAAATCTTGGATTCCATGACAAATCAGATCCAATCGTAGGTTCCAGAGTTATTTTATATCTGATTACCTCCCCTGATTGTAATCAAAATGGATTTATATCAGTAAGTACTTATAGGACTTATTTGAAATTTCATTATGTCATTAGTTGGACTGAGCCAATCAGGGTAGATAACTATGGACTGATTTTATGTCAAATTACCTCCCTTTATTTGAAATTAAAATGGGTATATCTCCATAACTAATGAAGATACTGGTCTGAAATTTCATTTATGTCAACAGATTTATTTGGCAGATCCTTCTTTTGTTCACTTACAATAATTTTTTTTAATTACTTCCCTTTTACGTTACTATAAATAGCTTATTTTTAGTAACTTTTTTATTATTGGCCGTAGGGAAAAACCGAGACCACTCTTCAGTGGTACAACATGGATGGTACCTCCAATTTTTAGGTGTATTTTGACATATCTGTACCTTGTAAGAATTTTTTTTTTGGTTAAATTTCTTCCCTTTGTTGTTCCTGTCCTTTGGACTAAGATATTTTTTCTGATGACCTTCTTGTCTTCAAGTGCAATGATAACAGGTGAGCGATATAGGGCCATCATGGCCCTCTTGTTGTTATTTCCTGTCCGGTCCATATCTCTACCATCAATCAAGTGATTTTGATATTACTTGGCACAAATGTTCCCTAAATGAGACAACATGTCACGCGCACACCCAGATCCTAGCTCATAGGTCAAGGTCACACTTGGAGGTCAAAAGTCTTTTCTTACTTTTTAGCTCGACTATTTATAGAATAGTGAGCTATTGCACTCGCCCATGCGTCGGCGTCCGCGTCGGCGTCGGCGTCGGCGTCCGCGTCCCGATTTTGGTTAAGGTTTTGTATGTAAGCTGGTATCTCAGTAACCACTTGTGGGAATGGATTGAAACTTCACACACTTATTCACTGTGACAAACTGACTTACATTGCACAGGTTCCATAACTCTATTTTGCTTTTTTACAAAATTATGCCCCTTTTTCGACTTAGAAATTTTTGGTTAAGGTTTTGTATGTAAGCTGGTAACTCAGTAACCACTTGTGGGAATGGATTGAAACTTCACACACTTATTCACTGTGATGAACTGATCTACATTGCACAGGTTCCATAACTCTATTTTGCTTTTTTACAAAATTATGCCCCTTTTTCGACTTAGACATTTTTGGTTAAGGTTTTGTATGTAAGCTGGTATCTCAGTACTTACTAATGGGAATGGATTGAAACTTCACATACTTGTTCGCTATCATGATCTGACATGCACTAAGCAAGTCCCATAACTGTACTCTCTTTTTTTTCAAAATTATGCCCCTTTTTCGACTTAGCAGTTTTTGGTTAAATTTTTGTATGTAATCTGATATCTCAGTATCCACTAATTGGAATGGATTGAAACTTCACACACTTGTTCACTGTCATGATCTAACATGCACTGTGAAGGTCCCATAACTCTACTTGGCATTTTTACAAAATTATGCCCCTTTGACTTAGCAGTTTTTTGTTAAGTTTTTGTATGTAAGCTGGTATCTCAGTATCCACAAATTGGAAAGGATTGAAACTTCACACACTTGTTCACTGTCATGATATGACATGCAGTACAGAGGTTCAATACCTCTACTTTGCATTTTACAAAATTATGCCCCTTTTTCAACTTTTGTATTCATTCAATTGACAAGGCTGTTGAATAGTCGAGCGTTGCTGTCCTCCGACAGCTCTTGTTTCTTTTCTTGTCATGTCTATGAAATGTTTTAGGTCTTTTTTCTTGTCCTGTTTGCAGCTTTTTCATCCATGCATGGATATTTAAATAACTTTGTATAAATATTCAACATGTCTAGCTTATGTGTCATATACGACGGTCACCTTCCAGTAGGGAACCAATACTTCTTTCACTTTTTTGTCATGAGGCAAAGGGCTGGCTACACTTGAATCAAACACACATATTATCATTGTTCATTTATGATATTGTTGTAATAACTATTATTTTTTATTATTATGTACAACGCCATTGAATATATCATTTATAAAAAAGGCGTTTAATCAAATTGTTCAGTTTCAGTTTTATGATTGCATATGTCATGTTTTGTTACTTTCCTACATATCTGCGATGTGTCACATGTTTAATTGTAAAGCGCCTTTGAACGTATATTCCATATGAAAAGGGCGCTCAACAAATCTGGTATAATAATAATAATAATAATAATATATAAAAGATGATGAAAAGCAGTGAATTATTCTTAAACATTTTTTTCATTTAATGTATAAAATAAAAAGAGGGTCGCGATGGCTTTAATTTGCTCGTCAGAATACCTAGCTCTGTTTGACATGGACAAAACTTAAGTACTCTACGCTCAAACATACTTTAGTCAAAACTATTTTAGGAGTGGTGACAAAATGCCACCACTATGATAAAATGGCGTATTTAAGCGCCCATTCATCCAGACATATTAGCTTTTCCTATAAGCAAGTGTTTTTTTTTTGTAGATTCGGTTGCCGATTTTGAAAGTTGTTTTCGGAAAGATGTCATTTGTTTATGAGTCAGTCTCACTTTATATAGCATTGCATCATTGTATAACTACACAGTGGATCAAAATATTCAATTTGTTTAAAGTGGCAAAACAGCCCTAATGATTAATACGGCACACGCTATAATAGTTTTATAACGCCAGGTGACTCAGTGTCGAAAATCTGATCAAAACAAATGTAGATCAGAAAGAAAATGTGACCAAAGTGTTCCCCGTTTCAAAATGGCATTTAACTAGGCAAATTTGCCAGGTTAGTCGATAAAGCGTTTGCTGCAATCTTTTATATGACTATTTAGATTAAACGAAAAAAAAAAACAACGTATTTTTGGAGTATACTCAGTCAGTAATTCCGGTTTACTAATAGTGAACACGAGTCTAAATTTTCGTCGAATGAAACTGGCCTTGGGTCCGTACACAAGAATGCATCACTGATATTATCGTTGGGACAATGCACTGTAGTGTAAATATACCTTAATTATATATTCAGTTGTGTTTATGTATACCGTCGTTTTATTAACAACATATGTAATGTGACCTATATAAACCTGAATCGTTTTGTAAAAATCTAATTAAAGTTCTCACAAGCAGTCTGTCATTTGCGTGTAGACAATATCGCATGTGTTTATATGTGAGCTTGCCAGAAGGAGACAAATGAGCTGTGTTTTACACTGTGGTATGCGCGTGAACTTCTTCTTTTTCTTCTATATGCTTACGATTTAAAACAAAACATCTGGGGTCGAGAATGACATGTAAGCTGTTTATCTATGTAATATCATTTGTACGCAGAAAAAACACAAATCCGACAGGGGTCCGGTACTAAAAGGGTTTATGGAGATTTTTCGAACATCGCCAGATCGTTCTTAAGGCCCTTTTTGATGTTGTCAGAAGGTGTCGGCATATGTATTAGATCAGTTGAGAGCTGCTGACCTAGACATTGCAGCAATATTTTCAAAAACAGGGCTATCAGTCACTATTACGTTTTTAATGCGTTAAAAGTGCGGAAAGGATATACAGATTTCTCAAAATTTTACTTACTATTTTCGTCTCAAACGTCTGTTTTGGTACAGACAAAACATTTCGAGAAAACAGTCATCTGAAGAAAAATTTGATTTTCCTCATATCCTTAGGACATATGTATGTTTTTGAACACACGCTACCGCAATATGTATGTTTTTTTGTTGTTTGTTCGTTTGTTTTTCGGCGATATATGACCTTTCTGTGTCTTTTCGCCTGAAAATCCAACTTACTGTTTTTTTTTCACAAGATAGAAAATTACGTCGAACGACCTTCAGCTTTTCCTGGAATTAATGAAAATGAAAGCACGCAGGCTAAACTTGAAAACGAATGTCGTATTTTTATTGCTTAACATCCATGGTTCACGTGCAGAGTACATCCTGTCTAAAGGTATTCATGTGGACTTCTTTTCTCCATTTTTAGCTCACCTGAGCAATGCTCAGGTGAGTTATTGCGATCGCTCGATGTCCGGCGTCCGGCGTCCGTCGTCCGTCGTCTGCCGTCTGTCAACATTTAGCTTGTATATGCGATAGAGGCTGTATTTTTCAACTGATCTTCATGAAATTTAGTCAGAATGATTACCTTGATAACATCTAGACCAAGTGCGAAAATGGGTCATCTGTGGTCAAAAACTAGTTTACTAGAACAAATCAAAGAAAAACATTTTGTATGCGATAGAATCTGTATTTTTCAGTTGATTTTCATGAGTTTTTGGCAGAATGATTGCCATGATGGAATCTAGGTCAAGTTTAAATATGGGTCATCTGGGGTCAAAAACTAGGCCACTAGATCAAATCAAAGAAAAACCTTGTGTATGCGATAGAGGCTGTATTTTTCAATTGATCTTCATGAAATTTAGTCAGAATGATTGCCTTGATAAATTCTAGGTCGAGTTTGAATAGGGGTCATCTGGGGTCAAAAACTAGGTCACTAGGTCAAATCAAAGAAAACCCTTGTGTATACGATAGAGGCTGTATTTTTCAATTGATCTTCATGAAATTTGGCCAGAATGATTGCCTTGATAAAATATAGATCGAATATGGGTCATCTGGGATAAAAAAACTAGGTCACTAGGTCAAATCAAAGAAAAACCATGTGTATGCGATAGAGGCTGTATTTTTCAATTGATCTTCGTGAAATTTGGTCAGAATGATTGCCTTGATGAAATCTAGGTCGAGCTTGAATATGGATCATCTTGGGGTCAAAAACTAGGTCAAATAAAAAAAAAACCCTTGTGTATGCGATAGAGGCTTATTTTTCAATTGATCTTCATGAAGTTTGGTCGGAATGATTGCCTTGATGAAATCTAGGTCGAATTCGAATAAGGTTCATCTGGGTCAAAAACTAGGTCACTAGGTAATATCAAAGAAAATACTTTTCTAAACGCAAGAGACCACATTTTGGTCCAACCCTAATGAAAATTGGCCAGAATATTTGTTTCCATGAAATCACGTGGTCAAACATGTTTACACTGTTATGGTGTGTTTCTCAGGTGAGCGACCTAGGGCCATCTTGGCCCTCTTGTTGTTAACAAAGAGTCAATTTTATGCCCTTTTTACAATTTGAAAATATCCTGGGCGAGCACAATATGTCAGACTTTTAGCTGTATACAGAAATCCCACAGGGGTCCGTTACTGAAAATGGTATACTAGTATGGAAATTTTCCAATCTTGTCGATCGCTCTGAAGACCCTTTTTAGATATCTAAAAGTGTTAGCATATGCCTCAGGTCCCGGATGTTTTTGTATTTGAGAGCTGACCTAGATATTTCAGCCATTTTTCAGACATTTTTCAAAAGGCCATCAGCCGCTATTACTTATAACGATAAAAATGCGATAAGGATATATAGCATATGCAAGTTGTACAGCTGTTGTTATTTCCAACTTTAATGTAAAGGCACACTATTATATCACATCAAAAGAAAACAACGTACTTAGTATACCTGTTATAAAACGAAGAAAAAACAATACAATTGCATGCATGTTACAATCAAAATGTTTGTTATTTTGTTTTTGAATGATTGATAAAGATTTATAAATTGTAAAAAAAATCATTTATGCTCCATCAAAATATCTTGGATATAACCGGTGCATGTCGACAAGTCATTTAACGGGGTTGAATGAAATATGATAGGTATAATTAAAAAATAATAAATTTCAGCGTGCAGGTTGTATAGTGCTGCAGAAATAATGTCAAATGATAGTTAATATCCATACTTGTCATCTTTATCATACTATAGTTGCTGTTTTAAACAAGTATCACGCGGGTATGACCTGAGTACACCAATGGTAAAGTAGTTTTGTGGCATATAATTTCATCAGACTAGACGTAGGATAGTAATATTATATGTTTTGTTACTGTGTCCAAAACTTAAAATCATACGTTAAATACCATTTTATTCAATCACTCATTAAGCCAAAAACTCGACTTAAAATGTATACCGACAGTATATTTTTATGCCCCCCAAATGGAGGCTTATTAGTTTTCAACTGTCCGTCCGTTCGTTCGTTAGTTCGTTCGTTCGTCTCAACGTTAACTTTTTGCATGAATGCACTTTACTCGCGAACCACTGCACCCAGGACCTTCAAACTTCACATGCTGATAGTACTTATTGAGTACACCATCCCTACTGAATTGGGGTCACCAGGTCAAAGGTCAAGGTCACAGGGGCCAACGTTAACTTTTTGCAAGAAGGCACTTTACTCGCGAACCACTGTACCCAGGACCTTCAAACTTCACGTGCTGATAGTACTTATAGAGTACACTACCTCTACTGACATTGGGGTCACCAGGTCAAAGGTCAAGGTCACAGGGGCTAACGTTAACTTTTTGCATGAAGGCACTTTACTCGCGAACCACTGCACCCAGGACCTTCAAACTTCACATGCTGATCGTACGTTTTGAGTACACCATCCCTACTGACATTGGGGTCACAGGTCAAAGGTCAAGGTCACAGGGGTCAACGTTAACTTTTTGCATGAAGGCACTTTACTCGCGAACCACTGCACCCAGGGCCTTCAAACTTCACATGCTGATAGTACTCTAGTACACTACCCCTACTGACTTTGGGGTCACCAGGTCAAAGGTCAAGGTCACAGAGGCCAACGTAAACTTTTGGCATGAAGGCCTCGCGAACCACTGCACCCAGGACCTCCAAACTTCACATGCTGATAGTACTTTATGAGTACACCACCCCTACTGACTTTGGGGTCACCAGGTCAAAGGTTAAAGTCACCAGGTCAAAGGTCAAGGTGCTGCGGGGGCATTTGTCACCATTAGTGACAGCTCTTGTTGTAAATAAAAACATGCAATAAGTCACTTATATTTGACCCAAGGGCACTGTAGCATAGGACATAAATGTAATGTTTTGTGTGTTATAAATACATAGCTACTTTTCTTAATTTGAATTATATTTTTTACAAGGGAATTACTAGTACACTTGAAACTCTGCATCTCGAATTCCATGTGACTTAACAGTTTACTTATACCCTGCTAAATTTCTAAAATAGACTGGTCTATCATTCAGTTTAGACAGCACCACTTATTACTCAAAGGGGTGTTCACTGAAAATTTACTAACTGAATAGAGATGCAGGCTGATCTTGGTCTGCACTGGTCGCAGAGATAAAATCACTTGCCACCAGCAGGATAAAGGTTAAAAAGATGCAAGTGTTTACCTCAGTTACATTTGCATGTAAATACTGCACATACATTTTATATACAGAAATCCTGAGAGTATAAAACAGTTGGAAACGCATTTTTTTCATATATTTTATCTACATTGATTCGTGACATTATTTAGAAAAAGTACATTGTTATTTAAACATATCGTGACGTAAATACATACTAATTGTACGGACGGGACATTAACTTCGACACAACTGAAGTCGAATTTGAGTTTAATGAAGTGATACTATATACGTTAAGAATGAATTCTGCGGAACTTGAAAACGTATTCGAAATAGCGGGAATTTCGAGATAAGGGAATTTTAAGGCGGAGTTTCAACTGTATAAAGTTTGATTTCAATATGACTGCACTTTGAGTTATATTGTCTGTGTCTCCATATCATTTTACTGTAAAGTTTTTGGAGCACTGTGAGGAAGTGTTACATGCGTGCCTGTGTTAAGCATGCCTTTTCTCTAGCCGAGGAACAGCACAGCCGTGAGCCGGGAATGAGAAACAAAAGCTTTAGCAAGGTTTCTTGTCCACGCTGTCCCGAGGGCTGGGAAAACAGTTGTCATTCACGTGGGTTTGAAATCAGGAGAAATTACTCCAGTCAATTTAACATCATCTTATAATTATGTTCAATCACAAAGATATATACGTGTATACTTAATGCAAATCGAGGTGTGGTTGAGCTGCAAACCAGTGGGTGTTAAAATTGTAAAGTCTGTTCAGGTAGACTGGCTGGTATATGAATATTTGTTAGTTAAAACGAAGTGATCTTGTCTGGTCCACGGTATTTAAGTTTGTGTCAAAACTATCTACCTGTGGTTTACTTGTAAAGTTTGTTTTCCCTACCAATGTACGCGAAACAAAATTTAAGATGTACGAAAAAATAGTTCTGTTTTTAGCTCACCTGTCACATAGTGACAAGGTGAGCTTTTGTGATCACCCTTCGTCCGTCGTCCGTCGTCAGTCCGTCCGTGCGTGCGTGCGTCAACAATTTCGTGTCTGCACGATAGTGGTTTCATTTATGATTTTATTTTAACCAAACTTGCACACAACTTGTATCACCATAAGATCTCGGTTCCTTACATGAACTGGCCAGATCCCATTATGGGTTCCAGAGTTATGGCCCCTGAAAGGGCCAAAATCAGCTATTTTGACCTTGTCTGCACAATAGCAGCTTTATTTATGATTTGATTTTTACTAAACTGGCACACAACTTGTATCACCATAAGATCTTGGTTCCTTTCTTGAACTGGCCAGATCCCGTTATGGGTTCCAGAGTTATGGCCCCTGAAAGGGCCAGAATTAGCTGTTTTGACCTTGTCTGCACAATAGCAGCTTCATTTATGATTTGATTTTAACCAAACTTGCACACAACCTGTATCACCATAAGATCTTGGTTCCTTTCTTGAACTGGCTAGATTCCGTTATGGGTTCCAGAGTTATGGCCCCTGAAAGGGCCAGAATTAGCTATTTTGACCTTGTCTGCACAATAGCAGCTTCATTTGTGATTTGAATTTAATCAAACTTGCACAAAACTTGTATTGCCATAAGATCTCAGTTCCTTTGTTGAACCGGCCAGACTTCATAATGGGTTCCAGAATTATGGCCCCTGAAAGGCCAAAATTAGCTATTTTGACCTTGTCTGCACAATAGCAACTTCATTTATGATTTGATTTTAACCAAACTTGCACACAACTGTATCACCACAAGATCTTGGTCCTTTCTTGAAATGGCCAGATTTCTATCATGGGTTCCAGAGTTATGGCCCCTTAAAGGTCCAAAATTGGCTATTTCGGCTTTTGCAGCCATATAGAGACTTCATTTATGGTTTTATTTGATACAAACTTCCAAAATATCTTCAACAACAATAAATCTTGGATTCCATGACAAATCAGATCCAATCGTAGGTTCCAGAGTTATTTTATATCTGATTACCTCCCCTGATTGTAGTCAAAATGGATTTATATCAGTAAGTACTTGTAGGACTTATTTGAAATTTCATTATTGTCATTAGTTGGACTGAGACAATCAGGGTAGACAACTATGGACTGATTTTATGTCAAATTACCTCCCTTTATTTCAAATTAAAATGGGTATATCTCCGTAACTATTGAAGATACTGATCTGAAATTTCATTTATGTCAACAGATTTATTTGGCAGATCCTTCTTTTGTTCACTTACAATAATTTTCTTTTTAATTACTTCCCTTTTACGTTAATATAAATAGCTTATTTTTAGTAACTTTTTTTATTATTGGCCTTAGGGAAAAACCGAGACCACTTTTCTGTGGTACAACATGGATGGTACCTCCAATTTTTAGGTGTATTTTGACATATCTGTACCATGTAAGAATTTGTTTTTCTTTTTGGTTAAATTTCTTTCCTTTGTTGTTCCTGTCCTTTGGACTTAGATATTTTTTCTGATGACCTTCTTGTCCTCAAGTGCAATGATAACAGGTGAGCAATATAGGGCCATCATGGCCCTCTTGTTAAGAAAAACACAACAGAATAAAGATCGGAATATCTTAAATGTATATTAATGATAATGTAGCTGATACGTAATCGTCACAGTAAAATCATGTAAAAGGTGACAGACATCGGCTGCTGGAAAAAGTGTGGCTGTCTGTTTAAGAAATTGGCTACCCAAGGAGGCAGCCATTTAAGGGTTTATAACGGTCATTTATACACTGCTCAATACTTTTCTTCGTAAGCAAAACTCCGCTTTAAGTAGACTATTTTTCATACTTTCTCATAAAGTGTATTTACTTCTTTAATAAAAAAAGAAGAACCGCCCCCCCCCCCCCCCCCCCCAAAAAAAAAAAAAAAACCAAAAAACAAAACAAAACAAAACAAAAAAAAAAAACACGAGAAACCGATTTTCAGAATTTAGGAAATAAAGTTCAAACAGAGATTTCTGAAATGAATTAAATCCATGGACCAATACTTTGTTTCTACATTGCGACTGTCATTTTGATGAAATGTTGAAATGTTTATATTTCTATCATTTTAAGCCGAATGATTTAAGATCAAGAATAAAGAAATGAACATTTTCCCCATTAAAGCATTCTCTAGCAATACACTGAAAGCAATATACACATCAAATCTTATTACGCAACACTAAGTTTAGTGCAAATACCTTTTAAATTAACTCACATTTTTGAGATTTTAAACACATTTAGAAATTCTGTTTCTAATAGGATAATACAATAGCAAATAAACTGAATTATACAATCACATTACTTAGCCTGCTCACACTTCTATGGTAAAATCATTTGTATGGAGATGATTTATTCTGCAACTGGATTTACATGTTTCAAAAGGGAGATAGGGGCTTTTGAAAGGGTGAAGAAAAATTAAACGTATGCACACGTTTGACAAGTTTGATTCCTTTTTTGTTATCTTTCAGTGTCAGAACTGAAAGTGTATGAAAGTACCATTAAATGAGCGAGCCTTTATTAACTCGACACAAAGATGTAGACATAAATTTACTTGTTTAAAAAATATGCTCATTATATATATGCTTATATTAGAATACTAGATTGAAATATATTCATTTTCTAGTAAAAAGTTCCAAATATAATATCATATCAGACTTTAATTGGCAGAATTTTGACAAGCAAAACGAAATTAGGGCCGTATTCATCAATGACTTAAGTCTGAATGATAGATTTAGCCTTAAGTCTGAATAGTAGATTTAGCCTTAAGTCTGAATGGTAGATTTAGCCTTAAGTCTGAATGATAGATTTAGCCTTAAGTCTGAATGGTAGATTTAGACTATTCAACTTGCAGTCACTTTGTCTGTAATGCTGCTGAAAATTTCCTTTCTTGAGCACAATGAAGATTCTTGCAAAGTTTCCTTGCAATGACAGAGCAAAATGAAAAAACAGCACTTTACACGTTGACGAATGTGGGCCTAGACTCTATGGTTTGCGCCGGCCTCAAAATGCTTCCTCGCCATTCAATGATTTCAAAATTATACCCAGAAATAACCAATAAGATATGTAACACTCAGCATTTTAGTTAAGTTGGTCTGCAGTTCGCAGTTCGCAGTTCGCGTTTCGAATTGCGAACTGCAAACTGGTCTGCAGTTCGCAGTTCGCAGTTCGCGATTCGAATTGCGAACTGCAAACTGGTCTGCAGTTCGCGATTCGAATTGTAAACTGTAAACTGGTCTGCACTTTACGATTCAAATGTCAACGTGCAGTCTGATCAACAATGTCCTGCACATTGCAGACAAGAATGCATTTCACATTTGGTCTCAGTTCGCCTTTCGAATTGCGAACTGCAAACTGGCCTGCAGTTCGCAGTTCGCAGTTCGCGATTCGAATTGCGAACTGCAAAATGGTCTGCAGTTCGCGATTCAAATTCGAACTGAAAACTGGTCTGCAGTTCGAGATTCGTATTGAGAACTGTACACTGTGCTGCAGTTTACGATTCTAATTTCAAAGTGCAGTCTGATCAGCACTGTCCAGCAAAATGTAGACAAGAATGCATTTCACAGTTGGTCTGCAGTTTGCAGTTCTCAGTTCACGTTTTCAAATGCGATCTGCAAACTAGAAAAGTAAAGAAGAAATGAAAAATCTTGAAATGGAGCTTCTCTATCTTGCAGAGTTTTTTCCTATGAATGTAGTAACATTTTTATGGAGGAGCCGCCCATATGAATTACCGGTGACGAAAATAGATAAGCTTAAATATAAACAATGAAAACATGTAGAAGTTATAGCATGTTTGTCACGGGATGTAACATTTCATGTTCTTTAAACTTAATAGTGACGTGCGCCGCGCATAGCGGGGAAACTAATACTTTTCCCTGGCGGTATCGTCTGCTGTTTAATTGAATTGGATATCCTCGGCAATGAACGTGTTATTACGAATATTAACGGAGATGTCCGAGGCACTTCATCCTTGCCCGTACAGTCTTTGTCAATTCTTGTCATGTAGTTTACAATTTACCAATTCAATTCCTTATTTCATATTAATAACAAAACACTCAGACTTCATTTTCAGCACTTTAGAGCATTTCAATGATATGAAAACCATATATGGCCATTTAGTATAACATGTCTTCTTATCAAAAATAGAAAAATATTGACATGTTTTATGTTGTATATAAGAAAAATAATCTGTTCTGAGAAACATCACCCTCTAAAAATGCCCCCATGAAAACAGCCGTTTAGCAATTACGCGTAGGTAGACATTTTTCGCAAAGAATAAAACTTATTCCAGGAAATTTACAATGAAAATGGTCTAGATCTATTCTCAATACAATAAGCAATAAACATAAGCCAAACATTTAACTGTCACCTCCTCATGTCACTCATTATACCAGACTTCATCCATAGCATGGAACTACATTTTGGACTACTTCACATGTAACACTGAGTAGTCACTTCCGGTTTGGTGTAATCCGTCCTGTATGACCAATCTTCTTGGTTTGTTTTATGAGTATAAAGGAGAGCTAGAATGAGAGAAAGAAATTCACTGGTGTTCTCTTATTACCTTTTACTCCCAAATTCCTTCTACGCTCAGAGTAGTTAATGTACTCTTACGAGCAATACAGTAAAATTCATAGAAAACTGAATTAAAATCATTAAGAATTCTTATGATTACTTCAATTAATTCACCAGTCGGTGGGCAAGGAATATTTTGAAATATCTTTAATATTGTAGTTTGTATTTCTTTACAGAGCGCGTGAATTTTTTTTTTGTGTGTGTGTGTGGGGTGAAAACTTTGTATTATTTTATCTTTATTTTATCAGTTGATGTATACTGTGACATTTCAATGTAAAGACATTTACACCCATTATAAGGATCGTCTACAGCCAAGTATGGCCTAATGTAACTCTTGAATGGCTTAAAGCCCAACTCGTTTACTGTCATGATTTTATAACATTTTTTCTTATGGAAGTTTTTAACTCAAATACATTTCTATTGTATTTAGGACTTAATAAAAGGTCATAAAACACATGAACTGACATATAAAAAATAAAATAAAATAATCTTGTGCAGCTTTTGCAGTAGTGCGTTGTTCCTGTAAAATAATTCAGCTTTACATTGTGTGATTTCTGTTACAGTACATGTGTGTATATCATTTCAATTTTAAACAAAAATTATATTGCCCTTTGTAAATAAAATCAACGAAAGATTAATTGTAAGATTAATCAAAGAACTGTTTCATTTGACGGAATTTGCCCGGATATTGAAGTAACTAGCCGGAATGTTCAAGTCACTGTCAGCCCACTCAAAAATGCTCATCTCACGTCTGACTATAGCTCACCTGACTTTGGATTATTTCTGACATATAAAATATTCAGATTGTATCCTACAGGTCAATGCAAGCTTGACATATCTGCGTCGAAGCCTGTATTGATTGTCCAGTCAGAGAGAGAGGCTAATTTTGCGATGAACTGCACCTGAGACGGGCTAATTTTGCCATGAACTTTACCTATTTCTAACTTTCTGAAACAGAACAATTTGATAAATAGTAACGAATATTAACGAAAGTAGCCCCACACACAAGCAAAGTACGCAGTCGTATTTTGACAGTGTTTAAAGCGAAATATACGGGACCTATTGTACAAAATATTCATAGATAGTGTCATATAAAGAAGAAAGTCCGTATAATCTCGTCCCTGGCAAAACCAGCATATTACATACATCTGCTAATAAAATACCAACATTAACACTATTCTTGCCGCCGCCTCGGATATGTCCAAAGGTAGCACTGGAATGGCTCATCGACAGACCCGTTTTATTGTCTTGGTATTAAATGAAATATGACATAAGAAATCTGCAAACGGTCAGTACTAGAGCCTGGGCTTTGATCTTGGCTTAGAAACATTACTTTATAAATCTTGTTTGGTTTAATGCAAGTGGGGCTTTGATATGTGCAGGTGTCTAATACTTTTAGGGGTTTTATCTATTTGTGCCATTGATAAGTAATTTGAATTAAATTGTCCATAACTAATTGGAACTACGACATTTTTTGTCGCAGTCGCAATTATGCACTCGGCACTAAGACCTGCATGATTGGTCAACATACCTTAAATGGGCGTAAGAAGAGAGTTGTGTTGTTTGTCTGTGCAAAATGGAACCATAAAAGTGTTTAAATGATCCAATGGGCTAAGTGATTGAATATATGTCTCGCAATTTTCTTAAAAAATATATGGACATTAAACAATAAATGTCAAATGATTTAGTTGTCTCCTTTATTTGTTTTAATGTCATTTTTAACCAGTTCCAAATGATCGCTAATTAAAGTTCAATGCATTATTCACAATTTTAATTGTAAACCGCATATACATTATGACAGAGAAGTTTTAAAGTCCAGTGATTAATCCTTTTTTGTATTGTATTAAAAACCGCTAACTTCAGGCCGTCTTTACGTATCTTTAGAGAACATCAATTTTTCCTACAACTACTTTTCAGAAAAGCTCTGTTACAAATGATAATAACAAGAAAATGGGGGTTGAATATTCCTATTAAAATGTCTGCCAGTTGTGGTCTGCTACCCTTAAAATAGCGCATATTTGCTCTAGTCCGCACAATAAACATTTACTTCCAGTTTCGATCTGCAAAACTTGCCATGTGGGGTGTATGAAAATGTGAACTGTCTCATTCCATGTAGAATGTATTCCAGTAGTGCAAAAGTGTGATTTATTAAAGCACTCGTTCTACACGAATGTGCCCAAATAAAATGGGTAATGTTCCAATATACTTTCATTTTAAAAAATTGAACTGCAGACCATTTGCAGTTCGCAATTCGAATCGTGAACTGCGAACTGCAGACCAGTTTGCATTTTCGCAATTCGAATTATGAACTACGAATTGCGAACGGGCGAACTGAGAACTGCAGACCAGTTTGCAGTTCGCAATTCGAATTATGAACTACGAATTGCGAACTGCGAACTGAAGACTGCAGACCAGTTTGCAGTTCGTAGTTTGAATCGAAAACTAGGAGCCGCAGACTTGCCGGCACTTGGAAGTGCAGACCATTAACATTAATGAGCCTTGGCATGAGAAAACCAACATAGTGGGTGTGCGACTAGCATGCATCCAGACCAGCCTGCGCATCCGCGCAGTCTGGTCAGGATCCATGCTGTTCGCTTTTAAAGCCTACTGCAATTAGAGAAACAATTAGCGAACAGCATGGATCCTGACCTGATTGCGCGGATGCGCAAGCTGGTCTGGATCCATGCTGGTCGCAAACCCACTATGTTGATTTTTTTCATGGCACGCTCAAAATTTTATATTTAGCAAACACTGACCTATGACTTTAAAATATAAGAGTAACTTTCAAATTCACTTTCATTTTGATTCTTGAACTGCAAACCAGTTTCAGTTCGAATTCGAATCGCGAACTGCAGACCAGTTTGCAGTTCGCAATTTGAAACGCGAACTGCGAACTGCAGACTAGTTTGCAGTTCGCAATTCGAATCACGAACTGCAGACCAGTTTGCAGTTCGCAATTCGAAACGCAAACTGCGAACTGCAGACCAGTTTGCAGTTCGCAATTCGAAACACAAACTGCGAACTATAGACCAAAATGCGCAAGAAAGTGCTGATCAGACTGCACTTTGAATTTTTTATTGTAATCAGCCGACAAGATTGCAGTTTGCAATTCGGAACGCAAACTGCGGACCAGTTTGCAGTTCGCAGTTGGAAACGCGAAATGCGATCTGCAGACTAATTATGAAATGCATTCTTGCCCGCAATGCGCTGGACAGTGCTGATCAGACTGCTCTTTGAAATTTGATTCGTAAATTGTAGCCCAGTTTACAGTTTGCAATACGAATCCCGAACTGCAGAGCAGTTTGCAGTTCGAATTCGAATCGCGAACTGCAGACCAGTTTGCAGTTCGCAATTCGAAACGCGAACTGCGAACTGCAGACCAGTTTGCAGATCGCAATTGGAAACACAAACTGAGAACTATGGACCCAAATGTGAAATGCATTCTTGTCTGCAATGCGCAAGAAAGTGCTGATCAGACTGCACTTTGAAATTTTATTGTAATCAGCAGACTAGATTGCAAATTTGCAATTTGGAACGCGAACTGCGGACCAGTTTGAAGATCGCAGTTTGAAACGCGAAATGCGAACTGCAACTAATTATGAAAAGCATTCTTGTCCGCAATGCCTGGACAGTGCTGATCAGACTGCACTTTGAAATTTGAATCGTAAATTGTGTCCCAGTTTACAGTTCGAAATACGAAACCCGAACTGCAGACCAGTTGCAGTTCGCAATTCGAATCGCGAACTGCAGACCAGTTTGCAGTTCGCAATTCAGATCGCGAACTGCGAACTGCAGACTAGTTTGCAGTTCGCAATTCGAAACGCGAACTGCGAACTACAGACCAGTTTGCAGTTCACATTCAAAAATATAAATGTATGAAATGTTTGCATATCAAACGAAACTATAAGAAATGTTTCAACTGCTACAGGAGTTCAACTTATATTTGAACAAAATACAGAAATATATGTTCAATGAGCTGTTTGCATTGAGATTGCAGTTACAGTAATAAATCATTCAACAACCAACACTTAAACAAGCATGGCAAAGTTGCAATCATAATTTACTGGTGCAGTTACTTCCATTTGCCCTATATTGCGATGTTATTTTATATACATATACCTAGAGCACCGCCTTGCGGGCGCAGACGCTCATCTGATATTTTTTTGTCTCTGTATAATAGAAATATAGTCCTACCTATGACTTTCTAAGTCCAAAAGGGCCATAATTCTTGCAAAAAGCAATGTAGAGTTACGGTACTTGCTGTGCAGAATCACTTTTAATGGCGAATAACTGCTCCAAGTTTAAAGCAATAGCTTTGACCGTAAAGGAGAAAAGTTGACCTAAACACAAAACTTAACAAAGAAATCTGATATTTACTAAGTCCAAAAGGCAATTCGAAACGCGAACTGCGAACTACAGACCAGTTTGCAGTTCACAATTGGAAACACAAACTGCAAACTATAGAGCAACTGTAAAATGCATTCTTGTCTGCAATGCGCAAGAAAGTGCTGATCTGACTGCACTTTGAAATTTTTAATTGTAAATCAGCAGACAAGATTGCAGTTTGCAATTTGGAACGCGAACCGCGGACCAGTTTCGCAGTTGGAAACGCGAAATGAGAACAGCAGACTAATTATGAAATGCATTCTGGTCCGCAATGCGCTGGACAGTGCTGATCAGACTGCACGTTGAAATTTGAATCGTAAACTGCAGACTAGTTTGCAGTTCGCAACACGAATCGCGTACTGCAGACCAGTTTGCAGTTCGCAATTCGAAACGCGAACTGCAGACCAACCGTGAAATGCATTCTTGTCTGCAATGCGCAGGCCAGTGTAGATCAGACTACACGTTGACATTTGAATCGTAAAGTGCAGACCAGTTTACAGTTTGCAATTCGAATCGCGAACTGCAGACCAGTTTGCAGTTCGCAATTCGAATCGCGAACTGCGAACTGCGAACTGCAGACCAGTTTGCAGTTCGCAATTCGAAACGCGAACTGCGACCTGCGAACTGCAGACCAACTTAACTGATATACACTCAGCTCTCCCTCACCTACACACCAATGATTATTGGCCTAATTAAAGAAATTGAGTTTTTGTGTGAAATATTATGATTTGTTTTTATTACTTTTTAATTGTCTTTCAGATTAAAAATGAACAACACGCTGTTGATCGCTCTTGTGCTTACATGTGTCGCCTTGCTACTGTGTATAATAAGCACTGCCATTCCCTACTGGTGGAGTAGTGACAATTTTGACCTAGGACTCTTCCGGTATTGTGGAACAATTAACATCCTTGGAACCTCTAGTACGTCTTGTGGAGAATTCTCTGGTATGTTATCATCTGTTTATAATGATTAGGGTGTTATAATTTGTAATGATAATATAATTCAATGGAATTAAGGCTTGTGCATAATAGAAATTCTAAATCGTTTCTAAGATTCAGTTCTTATGCAAAATTAAATTTATAAAATTATAAATCCTGTCATAAGTCAGTTCTAGAATATGTCACACTCATGGTAATGCTCTAAGAAGTGACATTTGGATCTGCATTAAGTATGTGATGATACCGATTAGGTAAAACTGATTTAGCTGTGCACAATTTAGTTCAGGCCAGGATTCTTCGAACTCTTTAACTGAAATGAGCCGCGCCATGGGAAAACCAACATAGTGGCTTTGCGACCAGCATGGATCCAGACCAGACTGGTCTGGATCCTGGTCTGGATCCATGTTGGTCGCAAAGCCACTATGTTGGTTTTCTCATGGCGCGGCTCAAATTTGTTTGTAATGGTATAATGTGCTACTGAGTTCAAGGAAGTGTGTTTAAAAAAGAAAAGCATTACCAGCTTCAGTCACTCAGTAAAAGGAGATGTTAAATAGCATGACATATCCTGAAAATAAGTTAATTGTTAAAGTATTGAAAATTATGTAGTCGGAATTAGCTTTACTTACAGCATACTACTGATTTTATGGACTCAAATAATATAACATAATGTTTCTAAAACATATTCTGTCTTAGCCAACAAAATATTTAGATATCGTTGGACTTGTATCATTTTTCCCGGAAAACGATGTACAGTGGGCACTGCCGTCACATAATTAGCCGGTCCGTTGCAAAAAAGTTTGTGTAGCAAATTACTTCCATTTTTAAAGGGTTTCATATAATACGTCATACACGTGATCACCAAGAAGTGTAGATATGCGTGGCATATTTTGTTTTTCTGACTGGACAAAATTGGAGTAAGGGCATCAGACCCACTTTCTCCTCAAGTATGTGCAGGTTACAACTTTATTTAGCAATTTACTGTTACGGGATTCAAATGAAACTTGGTACTACTGGTCTCCATGAAGATACATATGTGTGACATATTTTTTTTGACCTTCAACCTCATTCCCCTCAAGTTTGTGGGGGCAATCTATGTTCACAGATTTGAAGGGATTTTAATAAAATACATGATCAGCAATCAGCATAGATGCTCGCAATATGTTTTCTTTGGCAGACAGAGGTGGGTCCCATGCACCAATGGCCAGCACTCCCATTAGTTTTTAGCTCAACTGAGCAATGATCACGCTGTGTCCGTCGTGCGTGCGTGCGTCCGTCCGTCCGTCGTCAACAATTGTGTTAAAGAAACATCTCCTCCATAACCACTGAATTGATTTTGATGAAACTTGGCATGGATGTTCCTGTGATTGTCCTCTACCAAAGATGTTCAAATGTTTCCGCTTGGTTGCACACAGGGGCCGCCAAAGCTAAAAATAGTAAAAATCTTCAAACGACATCTCCTAAACTGATGGTCCGATTTTGAAATAATTTTCCACAAATGGTCCTTATGTCACCCTCTACCAGGATTGTTCAAATTATATTGATTCGTAAAAAACGTGGCAGCCAGAGGGCGTGGTCACTTTTCTCTATATGTGTATAGTGGAATTTTAAAAATCTTCTTGTGTGAAACTGCTTGCCCGATGTTAGAATAATTTTACTCAAATGGTCCTTGTGTGACCGTCTACCAAGATTATTCAAATTATTTTGATTCGCCAAAAAATATGGCCGCCAGAGGGCGTGGTTACTTTTCCCAATTTGTGTATAGTGAAAATTTTAAAAATCTTTTTGTGTGAAATTACCGGCCCGATTTTAGAATTATTTTACACAAATGATCCTTGTGTGAACCTCTACCAAGATTGTTTAAATTAGTTTTAATTGTCAAAAAGCATAGCCGCCAGAGGGCGTGGTCACTTTTCCCTATATGTATATAGTGGAAACTTTAAAAATCTTCTTGTGTGAAACGGCTTGCCCGATTTTCGAAATAATTTTACACAAAAGGTTCTTGTGTGACCTTTTACCAAATTATTCCGATTTGTCAAAAAACATGGCTGCCAGGGGGCGTGGTCACTTTTCCCTTTATGTATACCATACTTGTCGAAAGTATTGCTCTAAGGTCAAAAGATGGCCACACCCGTATCTGACATGTACTTACTTTATGCTTTTATATTAGAAACATTGAAAACCTTCTTCTCTGAATCAATAATGGCTAGAGCCTTGATATTTGGCATGTGATATCAGGTTTGTAATGTCTACCGTATTTTTTCAAATTATTGCCCTAGTTTCAAAAGTGTGTGTGACATGTTTGTAATATAGGTGAACATAGTAGAAACCTATCTCTGTACTTATACAAGCACACTTGAAACCTTGTACACAGGTAAGCGCTTTAGGGTCGATGACCCTCTTGTTTCTATTTTAACGTAATGCAAAATCTGATCATATGAAGCGTAGATGTGAGTGACATAACATTTTTTGGCTTTCATATCGTCCAAAGTTATTGATAGACTCATTGAAAATGTGCGTGACACAATTTTACTGGGATAGACAAAGGTTACAGCACTTCTACCCAGGTCCCCTACCTTTTCGTGGGTTTTAAATGGATTCCAATAAAACTTAATACATATGGTCACTATGAAGTGTAGTTGAGCCATGACATATTTCCTTTTGGTTGGGTAAGGATGAGTGCACCCATACCCAGCCAGCACCTAAAATGTAATTCTTCTTCTTTTGAAATGCAGTACGCACGATTCAATGAAGTGAAATTGTAAAATGCTTATTTGTTTTCTTTGGTGATCAAGGTCGGGTACCCAAAATATCTTCATTCCTCTGACAAAGTGGTTATTTAGTGAATATGATAGGGTTTTTTTTGTCTAATAGATACCGACTTGCCAATCGGTTACATGTAGGGACGATGACGATATTGGATCAATGTTGTTTACTTTGTGAAAGAAAAAGAGAACACACATAACCTGTTAGGTGGTTAAGAGAACACATTTAACGTTTGTTGTTTATACTCTAACAATACTGTCAAGTGGTTCATATTTTATCCGGCAGATATCTAGCCCTTTTTGGGCCAGTATGTGTGCCAATATTTTTATGTTAGCTAAATTTTGCATGTAAATCTATATAAAACCAAATGAATTTCATTTACCTAAAATGTATATTTATTAGATGTACCGGACTGGATGAAAGCCACTCGTGCAATGATGGTACTGTCCATCCTTGCTCTGGGTGCAAGCATCTTACTGTCTGTCCTGTTTGGATTCATTATGAAGGAGAAACAGTTCTTGGCTATTTTGGCAGCCTTCATGTGCTTTGCTGCAGGTAAATTCTTTTATTAATTTTATTTGTTTGAAATACTTATGACAGAGCAAACAATTTTTAAACGAAAAAGTATATTTAAAGAATAAACTACTTCTAACGAGTCGGAACATTAAAACATCAGCCAAAAATACAATTTTGTCTCACCCATCAACTACAGTATAGTAGAGTAAGTCACAGTTTAGTACATTTAGTCACAGTATAGTACAGTAAGTCACAGTATAGTAGAGTAAGTCACAGTATAGTACAGCAAGTCACAGTATAGTACAGCAAGTCACTGTATAGTACAGCAAGTCACTGTATAGTGCAGTAAGTCACAGTATAGTATAGTAAGTCACAGTATAGTACAGTCACAGTATAGTACAGCAAGTCACAGTATAGTAGAGTAAGTCACTGTATAGTACAGCAAGTAACTGTATAGTAGAGTAAGTCACTGTATAGTACAGTAAGTCACAGTATAGTACAGTCACAGTATAGTACAGAAAGTCACTGTATAGTACAGTAGGTCACAGCATAGTACAGTAACAGTATAGTACAGCAAGTCACAGTATAGTAGAGTAAGTCACTGTATAGTACAGCAAGTCACAGTAGTACAGCAAGTCACTGTATAGTACAGTCACAGTATAGTACAGCAAGTCACAGTATAAAACAGTAACTCACAGTATAGTACAGCAAGTCACAGTATAGTACAGCAAGTCTCTGTATACTACAGTCACAGTATAGTCTGCAAGTCAATGTAGTACAGCAAGTCACTGTATAGTACAGTCACAGTATAGTACAGCAAGTCACAGTTTAGTACAGTAAGTCACAGTAAAGTACAGCAAGTCACAGTATAGTACAGTGAGTCACAGTTTAGTAGAGTAAGTCACTGTATAGTACAGTAAGTCACAGTATAGTAGAGTAAGTCACAGTATGATACAGCAAGTCACAGTATAGTACAGTCACAGTATAGTACAGTAAGTCACAGTATAGTAGAGTAAGTCACTGTATAGTACAGCATGTCACAGTAGTACAGCAAGTCACTGTATAGTACAGTCACAGTATAGTAGAGCAAGTCTCAGTATAGTACAGTAAATCACAGTATAGTACAGTAAGTCACAGTATAGTACAGCAAGTCACAGTATAGTACAGTCACAGTATAGTACAGCAAGTCACAGTATAGTACAGTCACAGTATAGTACAGTAAGTCACAGTATAGTAGAGATAGTCACTGTATAGTACAGTCACAGTATAGTACAGCAAGTCACAGTATAGTACAGTAAGTCACAGTATAGTAGAGTAAGTCACTGTATAGTACAGTCACAGTATAGTACAGCAAGTCACAGTATAGTACAGTAAGTCACAGTATAGTACAGCAAGTCACAGTATAGTAGAGTAAGTCACTGTATAGTACAGTCACAGTATAGTGCAGCAAGTCACAGTGTAGCACAGCAAGTCACAGTATAGTGCAGCAAGTCACTGTATAGTGCAGCAAGTCACTGTATAGTACATTTAGTCACAGTATAGTGGAGTAAGTCACAGTATAGTACAGCAAGTCACAGTATAGTACAGTCACAGTATAGTACAGTAAATCACAGTATAGTAGAGTAAGTCACTGTATAGTACAGCAAGTCACAGTAGTACAGCAAGTCACTGT
This sequence comes from Mercenaria mercenaria, assembly GCF_021730395.1. Taxonomy (NCBI): domain Eukaryota; kingdom Metazoa; phylum Mollusca; class Bivalvia; order Venerida; family Veneridae; genus Mercenaria; species Mercenaria mercenaria. The sequence goes on from NC_069372.1 coordinate 59,335,594, forward strand.
ATAGTACAGCAAGTCACAGTATAGTACAGTCACAGTATAGTACAGCAAGTCACAGTATAGTACAGTAAGTCACAGTATAGTACAGCAAGTCACAGTATAGTACAGTCACAGAATAGTACAGTAAGTCACAGTAATGTAGAGTAAGTCACTGTATAGTACAGTCACAGTATAGTACAGCAAGTCACAGTATAGTACAGTAAGTCACAGTATAGTACAGCAAGTCACAGTATAGTACAGTAAGTCACAGTATAGTAGAGTAAGTCACTGTATAGTACAGCAAGTCACTATATAGTACAGCAAGTCACAGTATAGTACAGTAAGTCACAGTATAGTACAGCAAGTCACTGTTTAGTGCAGCAAGTCATAGTATAGTACAGAAAGTCACAATATAGTACAGTTAGTCACATTATAGTACAGCAAGTCACAGTATAGTACAGTAAGTCAAAGTATAGTAGAGTAAGTCACTGTATAGTACAGCAAGTCACAGTAGTACAGTAAGTCACAGTATAGTACAGCAAGTCACTGTATAGTACAGTCACAGTATAGTACAGTAAGTCACAGTATAGTACATTAAGTCTCTGTATAGTGCAGTAAGTCACAGTAGTACAGCATGTCACTGTATAGTACAGCAAGTCACAGTATAGTACAGTAAGTCACAGTATAGTACAGCAAGTCACAGGATAGTACAGTAAGTGACAGTATAGTAGAGTAAGTCACTGTATAGTACAGCCAGTCAGTGCATAGTACAGTAAGTCACAGTATAGTAGAGTAAGTCACTGTATAGTATAGTCACAGTATAATACAGCAAGTCACAGTATAGTACAGCAAGTCACAGTATAGTAGAGTAAGTCACTGTATAGTACAATCACAGTATAGTACAGCAAGTCACGGTATAGTACAGCAAGTCACAGTATAGTGCAGCAAGTCACTGTATAGTGCAGCAAGTCACAGTATATTACAGTTAGTCACAGTATAGTAGAGTAAGTCACAGTATAGTACAGCAAGTCACAGTATAGTACAGTCACATTATTGTACAGTAAGTCACAGTATAGTAGAGTAAGTCACTGTATAGTACAGCAAGTCACAGTAGTACAGCAAGTCACTGTATAGTACAGCAAGTCACAGTATAGTACAGTCACAGTATAGTACAGCAAGTCACAGTATAGTACAGTAAGTCACAGTATAGTACAGCAAGTCAAAGTATAGTACAGTCACAGTATAGTACAGTAAATCACAGTATAGTAAAGTAGGTCACTGTATAGTACAGTCACAGTATAGTACAGCAAGTCACAGTATAGTACAGTAAGTCACAGTATAGTACAGCAAGTCACAGTATAGTACAGTAAGTCACAGTATAGTAGAGCAAGTCACTGTTTAGTACAGCAAGTCACAGTATAGTACAGTAAGTCACAGTATAGTACAGCAAGTCACTGTTTAGTGCAGCAAGTCACAGTATAGTACAGCAAGTCACATTATAGTACAGCAAGTCACAGTATAGTACAGTAAGTCAAAGTATAGTAGAGTAAGTCACTGTATAGTACAGCAAGTCACAGTAGTACAGTAAGTCACAGTATAGTACAGCAAGTCACTGTATAGTACAGTCACAGTATAGTACAGCAAGTCACTGTATAGTACAGTCACAGTATAGTACAGTAAGTCACAGTATAGTACAGTAAGTCACTGTATAGTGCTGCAAGTCACAGTAGTACAGCAGGTCACTGTATAGTACAGCAAGTCACAGTATAGTATAGCAAGTCACAGTATAGTGCAGCAAGTCACAGTATAGTACAGCAAGTCGCAGTATAGTAGAGTAAGTCACAGTTTAGTATAGCAAGTCACAGTATAGTGCAGCAAGTCACAGTATAGAACAGCAGGTCGCAGTATAGTAGAGTAAGTCACAGTATAGTACAGCAAGTCAAAGTATAGTACAGCAAGTCGAAGTATAGTACAGCAAGTCACAGTATAGTATAGCAAGTCACTATATAGTACAGGAAGTCACTGTATAGTTCAGTCACAGTATAGTACAGCAAGTCACAGTATAGTACTGTAAGTCACAGTATAGTACAGTAAGTCACTGTATAGTACAGCAAGTCATAGTAGTACAGCAAGTCACTGTATAGTACAGCAAGTCACTGTATAGTACAGTCACAGTATAGTACAGCAACTCACAGTATAATACAGTAAGTCACAGTATAGTACAGCAAGTCACAGTATAGTACAGTCACAATATAGTACAGTAAGTCACAGTATAATACAGCAAGTCACTGTATAGTGCAGCAAGTCACAGTTTAATAGAGTAAGTCACAGTATAGTACAGCAAGTCACAGTATAATACAGTAAGTCACAGTATAGTAGAGTAAATCACTGTATAGTACAGTAAGTCACAGTAGTACAGCAAGTCACTGTATAGTACAGCAAGTCACTGTATAGTACAGTCACAGTATAGTACAGCAAGTCACAGTATAGTACAGTAAGTCACTGTATAGTACAGCAAGTCACAAGATAGTACAGTCACAGTACAGTACAGTAAGTCACAGTATAGTAGAGTAAGTCACTGTATAGTACAGTCACAGTATAGTACAGCAAGTCACAGTATAGTAGAGTAAGTCACAGTATAGTAGAGTAAGTCAGTGTATAGTACTGCAAGTCACTGTATTGTACAGCAAGTCACAGTATAGTACTGCAAGTCACTGTATTGTACAGCAAGTCACAGTATAGTACAGTAAGTCACAGTATAGTACAGCAAGTCACTGTATAGTGCAGCGAGTCACAGTATAGTACAGCAAGGCACAGTATAGTACAGTAAGTCACAGTATAATACAGCAAGTCACAGTATAGTACAGTCACAGTATAGTACAGTAAGTCACAGTATATTAGAGTAAGTCACTGTATAGTACAGGAAGTCACAGTAGTACAGTAAATCACAGTATAGTGCAGCAAGTCACTGTATAGTACAGTCACAGTATAGTACAGTAAGTCACAGTATAATAGAGTAAGTCACTGTATAGTGCAGCAAGTCACTGTATAGTACAGCAAGTCACAGTATAGTATAGCAAGTCACTGTATAGTACAGCAAGTCGCAGTATAGTAGAGTAAGTCACAGTATAGTACAGCAAGTCAAAGTATAGTACAGCAAGTCACAGTATAGTACAGCAAGTCACTGTATAGTGCAGCAAGTCACTGTATAGTACAGCAAGTCACTGTATAGTAGAGTAAGTCACAGCAGTACAGCAAGTCACTGTTTAGTACAACAAGTCACAGTATAGTACAGCAAGTCACAGTATAGTACATTCATTTTGTCAGCGTATAGTACAGAAAGTCACAGTATAGTAGAGTAAGTCACAGTATAGTACATTCATTTAGTCACCGTATAGTACAGAAAGTCACAGTATCGTAGAGTAAGTCACTGTATAGTGCAGCAAGTCACAGTATAGTACTGCAAGTCACAGTATAGTAGAGTAAGTCACAGTATAGTACAGCAAGTTAAAGTATAGTACAGCAAGTCACAGTAGTACAGCAAGTCACTGTATAGTAGAGTAAGTCACAGTAGTACGGCAAGTCACTGTATAGTACAGCAAGTCACAGTATAGTACAGCAAGTCACAGTAGTACAGCAAGTCACTGTACAGTACAGCAAGTCACTGTATAGTACAGCAAGTCACAGTATAGTACAGCAAGTTACAGTAGTACAGCAAGTCACTGTACAGTACAGCAAGTCACTGTATAGTAGAGCAAGTCACAGTATAGTATAGCAAGTCACAGCATAATCTTGAGTGATTATGTATTGAAGTAACCAATTGAAAGTAATATGTTTACTCTATAAACTATAAGTTGGATCATTATTGTGCACATATTGAAAAAATGACAAAAAGATATTAGTGCAATCTTTTGAGTTTACTGCCATAATTATTCATGGTTTTTCCTTACAAGAGGTAAAATGCATTACTGATATGATAATTAAAGTCTTACAATATAATACTTCTGAGACTTTCTGTTTATTTTATTTGAGAGCCAGTATGCGAAAATCAACGTTAGAGCTTTGCGACCAGTAACAATCCAGACCATCCCTCTTGTTCGTTATTCACACCATAATACTGTTACTTTATCAATTTCTGCGCTTGTATGCAATTGATAAGCAATCAGTATAGATTCAGATCAATCTGCATCTATACTGGTCGCAAAGCATTGTCAAACAATCACCCATGCCTCCGAGTAAATCACGTTACGATGGCAGTACCATGTGATTCTGTCATAATCTACAGGCAAATTGACATTTATGTCACAACCTTTAAGAACATAAATAAAGTATTCAATGTATCTATATTTTGCAGTATGCGATTCGTCAGATTCTCTGACTACTCAAAATACTGTCAAATAATTCCATTGTTTACATTTTAGCAGGTGCGCGTCACAACACCAGATAAAGAAGTAATTTTAGTATTAAAGCATTATTTTTTAGTTTTCTTTTCTCGTTTTAAAAGTAAAATATATAATATTTAACTATTGAGATACAAGAAGAAATATATAACTCGGCTGAAATTCTGAAGTTCAGCTATATATATATATATATATATATATATATATATATATATATATATATATATATATATATATATATATATATATATATATATATATATATATATATATACGCCTGTACCAATAAGGGGAAGTAACACTGTGTTGGAGTTTGGTCGCAAATGCATAACGTTAGTTTTCACACAGTGGTGCTCATTTATAATGATGCAATACAAAGAACATTTTATTTTGATTTGTAAAGCTTTATTCATGACCTTTAAGTGAAAATATGCCTGTAAATGTCTGCAAAATTGGACGCTTTGCGTGTTTTCCAATTACTAGCAGTAAAAAAAGATGTAGGTCGGACTTCCCTGGTAAACCGAGAAACACGTGTATATGTTGTCTATTTGTTCAATATATATGATTATATTTCCGTATATTGTACTATTAAGCTAATCTTATTAAATGTTTGTTTTATTTTGTCTGACTTTACCGATAATGCTTCAATATCTTGACAATTGTTAGTCTTGCAACTTCTGAAAATGTTTTTTTACTTTTGAAATTGCACAGTTATGAAGCCATATGATTATCTCATACAAAACTCATAACCCCTGTTTAACCCTTTTATTTTTCAGCTGGCCTGGCGATACTTGGTGTTATCATATACGGTGCCAAGGCCCCGCTCAAAAGTTTCGATCTGGTTTACGGTGAAGGATCCCTTCATGCCGGCTTTGGACTGGCAATTATAGCGGCCATTGCTGCTGTTGTTGCCGGAGTATTTGTCTTCCTGTCAAAGGGCAGGAACGTGTAATCAAAAGGAAAGAAAGCCTGGCCACTTTTTATATATGCTATATATTCATTAATAAATTTTTATGCATCTTATTACCATTCTCGCCCAGCCTTATTTAAAGTTCATTGTTTACGAGTTATCGCTTGAGCCATAATGATACTAAGACATTATATCAATCAAGTATATATACTATTGTGTACCATTCAAAACCTTCCATGAAATAGAGTTTTTACACATACACAAGTTAAGTTTGTTTATAAAGATACTTTGAAGTAACTGTTTGTATTTTTAAAGGTGAAATTTGGGTAAACAATATCTTTAAGAATTAACAGGGTAGACAGTGTAATTTAAAGCGGGCAACTGTGAATGAAATTATTGCCTTATATAATTGATTGGGTTTTTAACCAATGTCATGCCTTCAAAGGCCTATGTCATTTTCTTTTTACATTGTACATAGATCTCAGTTTTATTTTGCTCTCTACTTGACAGGTCTATGATTTGCATTTTCATCATGAATCTCATGGAAACTTTGGTATACACTCCATTACAATTTTGATTCGCATTTGATCGGATTTGGCACCGTGTTTAATTGGCTGAAAGTATGTTTTCTTGCATCAAGCACGAGTCTCGCTTTCACTTTGATTTATTCAGCACAGACATTGTACTTGAAAAAAAAGTTATTTACAGACATATGAAATGCTTTGTGTCTTCTGCAGCTAAAAAGAATAAAATGTATTTATTGTGTTTACACCTAGTGATTAAGAAGGATGGTGCATTGTTGACATGGAAATTCATTCACGGCTTTTATCATTAGATTAATCAATATGCATCCACTATTGACATATATGGCACGACCACATGCTTGGCAAGCAAATTGTTCATTGCAATGCTGCTGTTTACGAACTATGTTCAAGAGGCGATGCCTTTCTTTTACTTTTTCTTTTGCTTATATGTATAGATAGTCCTTGTGTGTTATTTTATACATTGTATTTTGTAAAATGAATAAAATAGTCAAAATCGTTTTGCTCTGTTCTTTTACTATATATTGTTACTTTGTCTTTGGAAAATGTTTTATATATTTTCCCAATGTTTTTGTCACTTACTGTTTGCAAGTCAGTTTGTATATTTTATTCTATATGATTTTCACGAAGTCTTCGTGTGAAAACACGATGAAAGATATTTTAAAGAGCATGTTTAGGGATTGAATAAAGAATATTGTTTGTTTCAGTACATGATCAGGTATCTTTCATCTAGTGAAATCAGATGTAGACATGAGCGTAAATATATTTTTTCACGGGGTAAAAATACTATAATCTTACATGTAAAACAAAACATTCTGTTATTATTTTTCTCATTTCATTTGTTAAACCGGATGCCAGCACACCAAGTGAAATTCACGTACATTTCATTATTTCGCTGAACATAATTATAATACCTGTGCACGGTTCGAATGTTACAGAAGTCTATCGGTTAAAGAGTTTGTAATACAGATACTCCTTTTGCTTGTTTGCCCATTGTGGTTCTAGGACGATCTGTATATGAAAAGAATTGAACTGGAACCACTGTCGTACCCTTGCATGATCGTAAGAGGCGAGTAATATTGTCTGAACACTTGGTTTTGCTGTATCTCGGTGATTCCACCAGGTATAAAAGTTTTGATTCCATACGTCATCTTTTTATTTCGATGTAAATGAGATATGAAACCAACAGTTTTAGCCCTGTTTGGCGCCATGTAACCTACACTGTGTTGATGCGCTGTAAAAACATATCAAATCACAAAAATTTGTGCTTGTTTATAGTCGAACATGCATCCATATCCAAATCAGACTGAGATCAATCGTCTGGAATGGCTATGAGTTGAAGTAGGTCTATGCTAAAGAAACATACTTTTCGACCCACAAATTTAGACTATATACAACAAGAGGTATCTAGTAAGCAAATATGGCCGCCATGATTACTTATCCTATTTTCAGCCCTGAGATCTGCGTGAAGGTAGGACCCTCTCGGATTAAACCATCAATTTGTGTGAAGAATTTCGGTGTTAGAATGGATTCAAACATGGACATGACACAGCATGTTAACTCTCTATGTAGAGCTAGTTATGCACAACTTCGGCAGTATATCACAGCTGATGCTAGCAAGTCTCTTGTGAACTCTCTGGTTACATCGAAAGTAGGCTACTGTAACTCGCTGCTGTATGGAATTTCCAAAGACACACTGCAAAAACTTCAATGTGTACAACACACAGCGACCCGCATCATAACCAAGACTCCGCGTTACAATTACATCACACAAGTCTTTAAGGAGTTGCATTGGCTTCCGGTTCAGCACCGAACTGATTTCAAAATCTTGACACTTACAAGCCTCGTAGAGACTTAAGGTCGGCAAATGGCCCAGAGTCTTTGGTTGATCTGAGGAGTTGAACAGTAATGTACGGTGACAGAAGTTTCAAGCATGCAGCTCCAAAGCTTTGGAATGCCCTCCCGCAAGCATCCGATATTCAAGCTCACTGTCCGCATTTAAAAAATCTATGAAAACACACCTCTTTCATACATGTTATATATATGTAAAATAATAAAATCTGAAATACTGTTAAAAAAATGGCGTTAAACCCAAAACAAACAAACAAACAAAAATAACAAATCATGACGGGTTTGTTTCGTGTAGAGAAAGGGATTACTCTCCTTTAATAGTGTATGTAATGTGAGCAAAATTTAAGGATAACCTTGTTTTAATTACCATTCCTTTCAATCTTTTACCAATGTATTTACATGTATATATATGTATGTAATATGTGTTCTTTAATGTCTTTGTAAAGCACTTTTGAACGCACATATTTTGTATGAAAACAGTGCTATATAAATGTGGTATATTAAGAATATTAATAATGACCTTTCACCTACTGACCTCCAAAACATTAAAGATCATTTACTGACAACTGGCTATCGTTCTTTGATGTTTAAAGACGTCTTAAGTTACTAAGCGGAAACCGTTTTCTGTCTCTAGGTCACTGTTATCTTGACATAGTGACCCCTTAAATGATATTGTCATGTACTTACTACAGCCTATCATCCTACAAAGTTTGAAAAACTCTAGTCCAAAGCGTTCTTGAGATATTGTGCAGAGACTGTTCAGTCTCAAAGTTACAGTGAATTTCTTATACTGACTCCGCCGAAAACAATATAGGTTATCTACCGTCCAGAAGCAATCACCATATGAGGTTTGAGGAGTGTAGATGAAGGCGTTCTTAAAGTTCTTGAGTGGTAACCTTTTCCAGTCTTAACGTCGTAGAGACCTTTGACCTACTGACCCCTACAGCAGTAACAACAATAGGAGTGGCAAAATAATTCAACAACGGAACATTCTTTTCACTACAATGTAGTAAAGTCTCAATTACCTGATGGGCGAGCCAACATTCTAGTGTACTCTATATTCATATTAGGTCTTATTTTGCTTATAAAAAAGAAATAACGTTCTTCTTTCTGGGGTTGTGGAACACTTTCTTGAAAACGACCAATGTTACCACATTCCCATTTTCGGAGGGGCTTCCAAGGGCGAAAGGGTAATGTCGTTGACATTATATGATTTAAACCTAAAGTAATCAACAACCATAATTTTCAGTGTTGAAATACCCTTAGAATTCGGGATATGGCATGCACAAACCGTGAAGGACCCCCTCATACAGAAATATTCAACATTTTCTCAAAATAAGATAACCATTTTATTAAGAATAGCTCTCAAACACATAGACCAAAAATGTGAATAACACTATCTATATTTTTTTTCACTTTTTGTAATGAAAAATTCATTTGAAATACAAACTTTTCTCAAGTAAAACACTAATCTCGTGAAAATTGTATTTAATGACAGAGATGACATTCTCTTAAACTTAGCAGAATGCAGGATTTAGTGTTTAAAATACCAAAATACTGCAGGATGGGTTCTCCCTGGAGTAGTCTCCCCCACCCTCCTACAACTTGGTATACATACACACATATATAATACTTTGTATACACTATCTGAGTCAGGGGTGCACCCAACACACCAATGTTCTAAAAAACTACAAGCATACATTTTATAAAGCCTAGAATTCAGATCTCAGTGCATTTTAAAAGAAATTTTCCGCTCGCTACTCTCGCAATTCTGGTATCAGTTGTATTATATTCAGCTGAGGTACAGGAGAGAGCAGAAAACAGACTCACTGTCTTCTACTTATACAGGATATTCTGCTTCTTCCCTTTCTCTATCCATCAGACTGCTTGTACCTTGTATCAGGTCTAAACGGTCATCAACTTTGTTTTACATAAAAGCAATTATTATTCAAATATATTGGTGAACTTTATCAGACACTTTTACATGCATTTTCATCAGCTAAGCCACACAGGTCCAAAGGCCGGGGCATGCTCATGATGTTGACAGGTATAATTATTATATAAAAATTCAAAAGTGGGGAGAGTGTGTTTTTTTAAATATACATTGAAATGCACCAGTGCTGTTCTGCAATTCATTTTTTTTCCGTGGGAGCATGCACCTCGAGTTCCTCTAATATGTCCCGAGCAATATCCAGTTTTGGCTTTGCACCTTTGGACTCATTTATCTTTTAGGTATCAATAATATGATTTATGTATATGAACATTACATGTAAATTCCATTGTTTGTTTACCATTTTTGCATAGAGAAATTTATTACTGTCCTCAAAATCAAAGAGACTTGCATTTAGCTGTTTCATGTGTACTTAGGCAAAGTATCCAATACAGACTGCATGTCTGTATCGCGCTTGTTAGCTTTGACTAACATAAGTATAACAAAATATTTTGAGAGAAAAAATATCTTTGGTTTACTCTGAAAATAAATATTCTTGCTTTCAAGAGGTGGAAAAAAATCTTGACTTACACCCACCCTCTTTCTGCATCTTGCATATAATTAAAATGTACTTGTCAAAGTTGTTGGATGTTTGAAACAACCCGTCTACAATATTTTTCCGTTGCAGCTTCTTTTTGTTGTGGGCTTACTTTGCGATGCATGGCTCTATGGCTGTGTTTGAGGTGCTCTGTGCTTCCGGGAAATCTAGTCTTACATTTTGTCTTCCATAGAAGGCCAAAAAAAAGCCTAGCTCCAAGTAAAATCCGAGGCCCCACCCCCACAGAAGTTCAAGTGGTCGGCCTCTAAATATCCAACAGGGAAAGTCACGTTCTAAAAACGCAGCCTCACCAAACCGCAACAAATAGCACACGGACATGCACACGACGTACACAAACACGCACACACAGCAAAGACCAGGACAAAACTAACAAACATAGGAACACAGTCGGGCACAGCTTTCGAACGGTCAGTGGCAAAAACAATGCTGAGGAGACTGAACCCGTTTATGCTGTATCTTACCTATTCTTACCCCCACCATGTTCCAAAGTCACTGAACAGTGTAATTAAAAGTAATTAAACAACGACTCTTGTTGGCATTCTCACATCTGCTACATTCTAGATAAGGGAAATTGAAAATAAAATCTGTGAAAATATCCTTTGGAAACATAGAAGTAACATAATAGCAGACTCGGTTTGATTGAGTCTGTACTTGAGAGACAATGAAATGTGCAACATCCCTCACGCCCCCCAAGCACGGTTTAAGCGGAATTCTATTACTGTAAAAATGAATGTACTCCAAATGACCAGAACATATAGCAACACTGAGTCAAAGTACGGAGAAACGTTTTACAGCCGCCACACAGCACTTACAGAATGCTATTGTGATAGTTAATACTTGACTATCGCTCCCTTGAAACCATATACGTCTTTCATAAGACTAATCGAATATGTTGCATGCAAAACTGTACCAATTATTGTTTCCTCAGAAAACTTAATAGAAAAATATCTTAGTAACACTCTTAGACAGACTGTATAAACACAGAACAGAATGAAATCTTGTCTATCCTGTTTTGTTCCTGACTAAAGTGGTTAAGAAATTGCAAAAAATACACGGTGTACCTGCAAGAACATAATTATATTTTTATTCATTTCTGTCTTCCATTAAACGTAACTGGAATTTATTGAGACAAAAAAAGAGAGAACAAAATGAAAATACAAGGATAAATATCCAACAAGCAAAGCCAATTACAAAAGACACAACCTCCCCAAACCGCAACCCAGCACACGAACGTGCACACGAAAAATACACACATTTAAGCACAAAGCAAACTCACGATGACGAAACGAACAACTATAGGAACACAGTAAAATAAAATAAAGGATCACCACCTTGGAACGGTTAGTGACGAAAACACCACTTGGGAGCTTAAACAGGTTTATGGTGCACCTAACTGCACTCTTGCCATGTTCTTAAGTCACAGGACAGTGTAAATAAAAGTTATCTTCGCCAGGTGAACCCCTAACACAAAAGGCATGTTATGTAAAACACAAAAATGCTCCTGTATAAATGTATACAAAGCAGTCCTTAAGAACAAAATAAAAGCATGTACTCATTGCCATTGCAGAAGACAGAGAAAAAAGCGAAACATCCTTAAAGGCCCGACGAAACAGCCAAGAAGGCATGCACGAGACAAAACATGTTAGTGCCTGGTCTTCGGGGGCCATCCTGGCGCCAACTGCAAACAAAAATAAGGGTCACTAAATCTGGTCAATAGCCACTACTCTACGTACATGATTATGTATATATCTATTTTTAAAAAAAACTGTACTGTCGTTTCGGGACACTACATTTAATATAAGTAAGTGCTTGTTCATCTGCGACCATCCTAGCTTAATTGCATGCAAAGCATACGGGTTTCGAAATTTGGTCAAATATCACTATTTCTATCATCCCTCCTAGAGCAATTCGGATATTTGGATGCCATTCCTCGCCGATTCTGTCAGTATACTGTACAGACTTGGTGTTTTGTCTACGAAGACCATCCTGGCATACGCTGCAAACAAAATATTATGATCCTAAAATTTGATCAAAACCTCTTTTGTAGTATTTATGTACATAATTATGTACAAGAAACGACCGTTGTTTAATACTATATTTAGTATAATGCTGCTCTCTAGTTCAATTGTAACTTAAAAGACTTACTGTAGCCTTTTCCTTCCTTAGTGTTTCTGCAGGACAGCCACGTGCTCATAAAGAAAAACGCACCAGATTTCATTAACGAAAATTCACAATTAACGATTTGTGTTATGTTCTATCGTAAAGTAAATACTAGTAAGTGCTTGACCATCTGGGACCCAACCACCCATTCCTATTTCTGATGGTGCTATTCCGCAACGATTTGGCAAGTAAACTGCCAAATATGTTAACTAGTGCTTGGTCTTCGTCCTCGGCTTCGGGATCAAAAGATTTTTTTTTACCAAAGACGAGGCACGGGAGTGCCGCATTTACATATAGAAATTAATATGGAAATTTGGATGAAATTTCACTCAAGAAAACTGGCATCTTCAAGGAAGCCTGTTGTGTTATATCGTTTGGTCATCTGCGTCCATTCTAGCATCGGTTGAAAGCAGAACATTCAGGTCGCGAAATATGTTTAAAATCCACTGCTTTCCCATAGAAATATGTCGATTTCTTGGTACATTTCCTCACCGATGTTGTAGGTATATAGCAAGTTTTGCAAGAAGTCAGGATCCAAAACTTTTTGATCAAAGCAGCTATTTGTCCGTACGGACGTTCATATTTCGTAGAAGAAATGACCGTTTCAAAATATTAGTATAATACTACTCACCCGTTCAATGTTTTCTTTCAAATTGTTCAATGTCGTTCGAAAGTGTATGAACCAAGTTAGAATATGATATTTTTAAGAAGCCGCATGTCCGTATAGAAATATAGAAACTTAGATGAAATTTGACTGAAGAAAATGAGAAAAATACAATATTAATTGGTCCTGATCTGATCATTTGGAACCATCCTAGCGTTAATTGGAATCAAATACATCGGGTCCTGTAATTTTGTCAACAATAGCTATTTTGCACGTAAACCCCTCTTAGAGAAGTGCAGTGATTTCTGATGGTGCAACTAATCTTCGATTTGTCGGTATACTGTAAAATTTGATAGTATATTGTTTTTGGAGTCTATCCTGGCTTTTTTCTATTTTAATTGCAACTACAAAACAGAATGCCGAACTTTGGTCAAAAACCGCGCACATACATTTAGTATAATGCTGCACACCACAAATGGCAAGGCCCAAGAGAGCCATGTGTGCTTAAGGAAAAAATTATAGAGATATGGATGAAAGTTCAATTAAGAAAGCTGATAAGTTATTATAGAAATATGGATGAAAGTTCAATTAAGAAAGCTGATAAGTTAGAAGGATTTGTTACGCTTAATCATCTTAGTCCATATTTGCGTCAATTATAAAAAAAATGCGGGTCAAAACATTTGGTATGCACATAATTATGTACAAGGAACGGCCATTTATCGACTCTATACTTAATAAAGCTCTCCAGTTCAACAGGCATATTGTCGTTGGAAAATGCGTATAACAAGGAACCAAATAACAATTTTCGGCCGAAGAACGTCGCCTGTGGAAATATAAATATAGGAACACGGAGGAGATTTTACTGAAAGTAAGTGACAAATTAAAGGTGATCTGTTAAATCGTAAGGTAAAGGTAAGCTTTATTTAACGTCGCATATAATCCAACATACAACACGAGCTACGTACAAAGCTCTTGTGCGACAAACTAGGTATCATGTAACAGATACTTACCTGTTCTATTTTTACCTCCTGGTACAACTATGTCAATGCAGAGTACCAAGCAAGAGAGCTACAAGTACTATTTTTTCACGTCATTGGTATGACGCCGCCGGGGATCGAACCCCAGACCTCGCGCATTCAGAGCGGACACTCTACTACTAGGCTATTGAGGCGGATGGCGTGGAATTAGAGAAATATGTCGAATTCTATCGGTTTAGAGCAAAGTGTGGCAGTGTTTGGTCTTCGACATCCAAGCGTAAACTTCAAGTATAACTGTGTGTGCATTTTATAATTATGTACTTGTGTACCAACATAGAATTTCATTCCATTCATCTTTTCAAAGTTTTTTTTTGTCAGAAAATCTTATTCTGCCAAAATTTGGTTGAACTTCGTCTGTACTTTATGATGATGTATGATCATACATGAAACAAGTTGAATGTTAATACGCGGCCAAAAGTAAAAAAGGTTTTTAAACCTGTCAGGAGAAATTTTGAATTTCCTTTGGAGGTGTGGTCAACAGTACTCTTACTGTTTGTAAACAAAGCCACGCGAATGGGATTATAAATGTAGCAATGTTATTGAACAGTATGTAGAATAAGTATTTATTTACATCTTTATTCAATCAAAATGTATTATGTAAGTTTAACTCAGCACAATCTTGCAGTTATAAAACAAAGCAATAGTGGATCTAACATTCATGAAAATAATTTTAAAGAATATAGCAAGACAAAGTCAATAACCTCTGTCGTCTGCTTTATCTCAGTATGCATCTGCTGTAAAGGCATACAGACACTAAATATGAAAATGGCGCGAAACAAAATGGTAGGATTCAAATAGTCCTCAGTCTGTTTTGCTTTGTAGAGCTGTTTTCCTTATTTTCTTTGTATTATTTTGCTGAAATCACACGACAGAACTATGCTTGACATGTAGGTGCATTTTCATAATGAAATAATAACATTTGTCATGGATACTTAGATGGTACACCACCACTTCAATTTGGGGTCTCATTGCTTAGCTGATTTTGCAGTTAAATTAGATAGATAAATTTATTCGTGAATATATATGTATATATGTCATGATTACAAACATTACAAATATCACATTAAGAACAACTCCAATATAAGAAAACATTCAATTGTATCACAGAAACAGCTTCATGTTATATCTCTAATTGATTAAAAAAATAAACTTACCCGTTTTACATATATAAATTTAGAGACATATATATATATATATAGTAGAGAGAATTTATACTAACTAAATCACCACCACAATATACCAAACCAACTACGGTAAAGCGCCTAACAGTTCAAACGAACACGCACATGCCACAACAAGTCCACTAACCCGTAAGATTAGTTTCGACGCTGCTTTATATACGAGCCCGAATTGCACTACACATTCGTACTGGTTCAACATTTGCATATATATACTCAAATCTCTGTTTCATGTCTCACAAATCAGTAGTGACATTTTAGTCTTTTTAACTTATTGGGACCAGAGAAGCTATATTTTCTCTCTCTGAAAGTTAACTGGATCTCGAGGATACATTGAATACATATGTAGATAATTTGCATTAAGGGATATAATTATATTCAGAACAGTTGACTTTCCTATACAAGTTCGCATTATAAATTATTATATAGTAGAGAGAATGTATACAAACTAAATCACCACCACAATATACCAGACCAATTACGGCAAAGCGCCTAGCAGTACAAACGAACACGCACATGCCACAGCAAGTCCACTAACCCATAAGATAACCCATAAAGTTTTTCAACTTATTTCCAATGGGGTCCTTGTGCATATCAAGGTACAAAATATTGGCTGTATTAAATGAAACTTTGGCCCAAGAAAGAGAACTGTTACTGGCATAAACGATAATCTTCACAAGAGTTACATGTAATTGTCTATCAAAGAAATCCCTGTCTAAAAACTAACATATATTCGTTACAAGTATCACAAATATCACAGTTCCATTCAATAATGACATACAAATCACAGAATAAATCAGGAATATTGCACAACAATGATAAAATGATATCATGCAACTAATAAAATCATAAAATCTGACTGTTCAGCACTTTTCATATTTTCAGTGAGTTCCATTGTGACTGTTTTTTTATAAGTATGCTTGTTATTTTTTTAATATTTATGTTATTAGGAAGGCTATTCCAGTCATTGATAGCTTGATAATAAAAAGTTGTAGACGTGAAACTTTCAACCTAATGCCCCAGTCACACATACGGCGCGGATAGCTACGTCTAGCCACGGATAGAAACGTAGTAATCCGTATCGATCCGTACCTGAGCCGTACTGATTGATACGGATTACCACTTTAAGGTAAGGCTCAGGTACGTATCGATACGGTTTACTACGTTTCTATTAGCCTGTTTCACTGATCTGTCTTATCGAATACATTGTCTGTTCACTGTTCTGTCTTATCGAATACATAGTCTGTTTCACTGATATGTCTTATCGAATACAGATATGTAGTATTTAACGCGTGGAAGAGTCTACGTTTCTATCCGTGGCTAGACGTAGCTATCCGCGCCGTATGTGTGACTTGGGTATAAGGTACATGAAAGCTGTTAACACTATGTCTACAACTATAAGAATGTTTCTTAGAGACAAGAGAGAAACTATAAAGCAAATAAGAGGGAAAACTACTATTAAAAAATGTGAACATGATTGAATCTTAATTGTTTAACTTAATATTTCAGCCGGCCAGTATTACAAAAATCTGACACTTTCAGAGATCTCCTGTAATATCATAACCACAAATAAACCTACAACTTTGTTTTGAGTCACTTGTGATCTATTTTTCAACTGTTTTGAAATACTACTGTACCAAGATGAAGAAGCATAGTCAAAATGACATTGTATTAAAGACTTTTTTACGCCTAAGGTGCAACATCTTTCAAAAAAAACAAAACATGTAGGGATATTGTCTAGACCAGTGCTTTTAGAGCTTTTAAGCTTACTCAATTCGTTATAGATATAGTCTTCACTGACTGTGTGAAGTTTGAATGTCTTAGACTCAGGGTTTCTGGTTCTATAAAACTGTTTAAACTGCCAGAATCAACACTAAATAGGTTGTAAGGCAAAGGTATTTTTTAACTAAACGAGAAACAACACTGGTCAAAAATGTATTAAAATGATCAGCAATAGCAGTCTTAGAAGGTTCAAAACAATTAGCACTATCTATGTTTAGAATAATACTAGGAAAAGATTTACATTTGTTACTACATGTATATCCAAGTGATTTTAATCTGACCTAATTATTATTTAGGATCATTTTTATTTTCTCCAAGTTTAAAAGACATGTACTCAGACTTGGCCCTTTTACTTCCCTCTGTTCCCATCTTTTTCTGTTTTTTTTTTTACTTGAAAATAAAAGAGTCTCTATGACAAATCAGATATAGAATATGTGAGTTTAGCCATGGTTCACATTTTTGTTTCAATCTTACTTCCTTCACCGGAGCAACAGTATTTAAAACAGATTACAATATATCTTTGAAAAATAACCGTGAAACTTCGACGGATTTAACAGTAAACATACTTGACCAATCACAAAGTTTTAAACTATTTATAAAATTTTAAACTTTGTAGTCTTTAAATGACCTAATAACAACATTCTTGTGATTATATATGTTCCTTTTTTATTTTTTGTGTACAAAACACTGGAAAATACAGGCAAAGTACCGGATTGAACAATCTTTTAAGTGTGACTACATATAATGTGATCTAACAGACTAGAAGAAGCAGATGAAATCCTGGCAGGGTTCTTAATGATTTGTTTCAAATTGAAAATATTAAGAACTTGTATCGCTTTTTTTGTTTTTTTTTATAGATCTGATTTCACTTAGCAAAAACAAATATTAAAATCACCGAAAATATACCATTCAGTATCAGATCTAAACAAAGATAGAACAGATTAAAAAAACTCCACAAAATCTGTTTGTTTTGGTGGTCTGTAACATGACCCAATTAAAATAGATTTAGTTTTTGGCAGTAAAATATCAGCCCAAACAGCTTCCAGTTTGTCTTTTTCAAGGTCACGTCTTTCGGTGAACGCCTCATATATGTATAGGCACACCCCACCACATTGTCTATCCCGGTCCTTCCTGATCACATTGTGGCCTTCGATATGAATTTCTGAATCTGTGATAGAGTTATCCAACCTCCTAAAATTGCAAATCTAAATTTTGAGGTTAAAAGTCTGCCTTCTGGTAATTCAGGTAAGAGAGATCGAATGTTAAAATGTATAAAATGTAGACCTTTTTGTTCAAAGCAATTAAAATTGTGACAAGATTCAGTAAAACGACCTTGATAGCCTTGAGGATCATCAACTCCTTGGAAGGAACTACTGTATTCAGTTCTTAACACTGGTTAAAAGGTAAGTTATTAAATGTACACTTCAGACATATAAGACTGAAAGATGTATTATTTTCAATCAAATTGAATATTTAGCATCATCAGTATACCCCAAACACTTTATGTGAGTCCATACTTCATAAATGCCACAGCTGTCAGCTTTACTACGGGTAGTTACCCCTGCATGGAAATTTGGGTTGTCTCCCTTTCCTCTTTGTTGTCGTTCCTAAATTATTGTCAGTTGAAAAATAATCTACGACTCCCGGTCCTGGGCGCGGACCTCTCCGCTCTGCAGAAGAAATAATAGGAATACAAATTTTGAATTAATAGTAACTTAGTATTTCTCTGGTGGCGAAAGGTACGAAATTAATTCAAACATAAAAATATCACTTGTGGCGTTAAAATCGTGAATGATCAATGTCTCTTCAGCATGATAAAACTTAAGACTTTTTGGCTGGTTGGCTTTGATAAAAACGACTGCTCTTGTATGAAAAGTAAAAAAAAAACAAGCGACTAAAACAACCACGCACAGCCGCCATTTTGTGACCTTGATAAAAAAAAAATGCGTGTTTGACTGAAAATATTTTTCTTGTATCAAAAACGATCCCTATTTTTCTTTTGATTTTATTCAGCACTGACAATCTTCTTCAAGAAAATGTGAGTTACAGACATTTAAAATGAGATTATCACCTCGAAATTCACAGAATTTCGATAAATATTAAATATTATTATTTATATGAAATATTTTGAATAAATAAAAGTTCTGAATCGTACGTTTTCACAAGCAGTGGTCAAACTATTTTTGTTGAAAAAAAAAAACAACAAACAAAACAACTGGCTATGTAACTTTTAAACTGTTAAAGATATACTCTTTGAAATGTTTACTCTACTGTACTGGGGATTGCCGTATGATGTACTGAGGATAGTTTCCAAATTGACAAATGTGTACTGAAGGTAGCACGTGAGAATAGGACAAAACTTTAGTATTCTGATTGATAGATGCACTGTTTACGCACAATGCGTGTCTATTTCGAGCCTTTTCATTTACTCTAATCTTTTGAAATATTTCTCATACGTACGTCTGTCACTAGTGTTCGAATGGTGTGCAAGTAAATAGTTTGTTTCCCTATTGTTTTCGTTTGGGTGTAGCAAGACATGTTACATTTTACAGTGGTACAAACAAATGATTTTTATTGCAGGTAAAATACATACTATTTTTGAAAACTAGCTGATTGAAATCCTTATCCCTAGTAAATAACCGTTCACTTTTATGCCGAAACATTTATGTGGGGGCACATAGCTTGCTTGCTGCTGTCCGTCCCGAAATAGTGTGTGTCCAACTCCTCCAACATAATGTATTGGAAATTATTTTTAAAAATGTCAAAATGTATCATGAAAGCACAAGTCAATACAAGGTAGCAACACTTCAAGAATCATCAACTTTGAACTCGCCAATATTTGTGATTTCAGACTTCATACCATAATTACCAGTAGTATTTAACCATACTTAAACTAATTTGAAATAAAAGTATACCTCCTTTTGTATTAAAGGAAAATACTAGTATGTAAACCATTATATGTTTACATTGAATTGCAAATTTCAAATTAGAAATTGAGGGAAGTCACTATAAGAACGTCAAGTATCTGAGTACGCAATATCAACAACTCATATATATAATATGACCAACCTCTGGAAGGACGAAAAGACAGACGAGATATCGAGGGGTCAGAGTGAAAATGTTCGAAGTAAATATAGGTAAAGAAGCACCTAGGACAGTTTCGCTTTCATCCCTCGATATGGACAACGTCGAAACCATATACCTCCGATTTTGCGTACAGGTAAAAAGACGTATGCAATAGATACTCTTTAACACAGTCACATTATTCGAAATACATCGTTACTATCCTCAGTCAGCTTAATAGCTATCCCCTGTGCAGTAATTTATTTGCTTTGTCTATCCCCAGTACACCTTCAGGACATCAAAAAGTATGAATATCTCCGTAACAACAAAACATATCGTATTGATATCTTGCACAAGTTCGGACTGTGTAATTACAATAAAATCGCTTGATTTAGTTATTATTCTTATTATCTATTTGTTGTTATCTTTTTGAAAACAATGAATATTAGTGAGCGATCATGCAACTTTCAACGAGAACTGTGCCATTATATAAGACAAGAGGTACATTTCCATCATGGTCGTACATTTCTTAGGATCAATACACAGGCTAAAGAGCCATAAAACCGTGTCCGGTAGTGGGAAATTAGCCCCAGGCATGTCACGGGTAAAAGTTTATCTGTACATGCTTCATTGATCGCTTGATCGGTACTTGATTGGGTAGTGGAGAAACTATTATGTTTTTTACTCTTTGGAAGTGTTTTGTTAAGTAAATCTTAAAATGAATCTGAAAATTGAAACATTATGATGGTTGTATTTTGTTTTTACATTAAGGCATTCCCCAAATTTGTTAAATTGATAGATATTTATCCTATCTTTTTATTTTACAATAATTATGAATTTGAAACTACTGTATCAATTTTACTCTTTTGACTCCAATAACCTTACTTAAAAACTCTCATAGTTTTAAAAAGTTTCTCAGTAAATCTTACAAAACGCATCTAAAACTCGTTACTTATGAGGGGTTTTATACATAAAAATATCATTTAATATGTGCTGTGATGTTATAGTTTGTACAGTTAAGAGTTCATTGTCATTTGAAATCTATGATGTAAATAGTAATTGTCATAATACTTTGTTTGTTTTGTTGGAAATCTAAAAACATTTGGCCATTTTGCAAATAGGGTACCCTAAATAATCATCTTAAAACTTCAACATTTTTTTTCAACTGGGTATCATACAGAAAAATAAGTCCATAACTGTGACTGTACAATCATACATACATTGAAAAGGCTTCATGAAATGATTAAAAAATAGACTTTTCCTTAAATATATAATACATTCATGCATCCTTATAGGTGATTCAGGTAGCAGGAAAATGCATCTTTTCATGTGCCATATTAAAAAAAATCGCCATCGGGAGGGGATACCGAACCCACCCCAGGTTCGGCCCCCCAGCAATAAAATACAAAAAAATGATTAAAAACTAATAGTGCGCTTAGATCAAGCGTGTATAGATTTATCACTTTCTTGGCTATATCCGGTGTCCGTTTCCCCACAGTGAATATACGGCGGCGTATGCATAACCACTCAAGAGTTATCGAAATGAGACCAAAAACTAATTGAAACTGTGCCCCAACTCTGCTAAAAATTCGAGGGGTCTAATCGAAATCAAACTTGGCCTGTATTTTGTTATATAATTCGGCATGCATCCTCTGTTTATACGCAGGTTTAGATTTAAGTTTTTTTTCCTGTCAGGCTAGATGTATGCCTGGATTTTTCAATAGCACGTACACTCAAATTCGTGTTAAGAGCGCCAAACTGTCACCACATACTCCCGTCACAGCAAGTTACTTTTGTGTTTTAAAATACTCTACTTATTAAGTCAACTTGTAGTCAGTTTCATTAATATCGGCTAACTTAAAGGCCGTAACTTCAGAGCGACAAAGACCTTCCGGCTGGTGATCGAACTTGGCCAAGATAATATGCCTATGACAAGCTTTCTGACTATGTTTGACGAAAATTTGATACAAAATTACCCAAAATTGTCAATTTTCGCAAGTTTAAGTAAAGTAAGGGCCATTATTCAATTATGAATGAGCTAGTTATATAACTTGGCCGAGAGTTTATGCCCATAAATATTGTGACCAACTTTGGTGACCATTAGATAAGAACTGCTCGAGTTAGAGAGCGGACACTATCAATAAGCATTTTTGATTAATTCAAGGGCATAACAGACAATCCTTGTAAACTTTCTGGTTCTTTTCATCTATTGGTTGATTTATATCGTAGCTACGAGATAATAGGTAGTAGGAACGAGATAATTGTCGTAGCCATGACACAATATGCCGTGGGCATGATATAATTAAGTCGCGGCCACGAGATAATTATGTCGCGATCAGGAGATAATGTTGTAGCTACGAATATTAGCACGACATATTATCTCGTGGCCGCGAGATAAAATAATAAAGTCATATGTTCCCTCTATGCTTCCGGGCAAAATTATTTTATCATAAATGTACATTTTATAAAGGGATTAAATCAATCAAATTATTGTTTCATCTAATCAATTGTATTCAGACCTTCACTCTTAGAAGGTATAGGTCCTTGATCATAGTATTTATCAAAATTTACATCAGTTGTGTTATATTTCTGGTCCTTTGAGATCATGGCGGACATTCATTTTGACTAGGATAGAATTACGCTTAAGCCGGTGCTAGGGGCCATTAGGGGTGTTGCACATTTCATTACCTCTCATGAACAGACCTAATCAAACTGAGTCTGCTGTTATGATGCTTAACTGTGCTCTATGCTTCCAAAGGCTTTTTTTCACAGATTTCATTACTTGACATGACTACCTCGAAAGTCTTTTTAACAAACGGAATGCGGCTATATTTATTGCCTTTCTTCAAAATATTTAATGATTGTGCCTCCACCACCCCCTCCCCAACTCCCAGTTATTGGTGGGAGACACTTAAGAGTTACCCATGTTTGTCCGTCCGCATTTGTGTCGTGCATAACTCAAAAAGTATATGACCCAGACTCATCGAATCCAGGACTGTTATTCATTATGGCGTTGTTATGGCCCTTGACTCAGTCAATAATATTCATAGAAAGGGCCTGAAAGTTTAGATCGCATGGATTTGACCTATAATTATGAAACATTACAGGAATATCTTTCAAATTCAGCATGTGAAGTTCAGCACCTTTCTGATTTTTCAGAGATTTCATCCAGCCTGACCAGAGTTATGATCCTTGACTCTGTCAAAAATATGCCTAAAAGGGCATAAAAGTATCTTAAAAGTATTTGACTTCAGGTTATGAAACTTGATAAGAATATTATGTATTATATGAAGTTGTGCACTTGGGTTTTTACTCGGGATTTCTGTCAGTCAGACCAGTTACGGCAAAAAAAAGAAAAGAAAGGCGCATACAAGTTCCCTCTTTGCAAATCCTAAGTTATTGCCCTTGACATAGTCAAAGATATGTACATGTATAAAGGGCATAAAAGTTTGAGTCGCAAGTATCTAAAAATGCACTTATTCATGAAACATTGGAGAATTGTTATACAACATGTAAAGTTGTGCACCTGGTTGTTCTCGTTCGGATTTCACTCAGATAGACAAAAGATACATGAAGTGCTTTTAAGGTTTGTTCTGCATATATTAAAAAAAAATTCACCTATAGTCATGAAGCCAAGTACTGTGACAGGATGTGTGGGCGCATCTAGATTTTCTTGTGTGTGTGTGTGTGTGTGTGTTTGGTGGTGGGGAGAGGGGGGGGGGGGGGGGGGGGGGGGGGGGCTACTTATATGCAAAAGTTTTGAGACGTGGACACCGACGACGGCGCAGACGAAAGGGTGTACAGAAAAGCGTTTATATATGAATAATTCAAGGTAAAATGCAATGACTTTTAATAACGATAAATTACATGAACAAAGCCTGTATAATATATAAAATAGACGGATGTCCTTTTCATCCCGAACGTGTATATCCTTTCGACTACCGCTATCGTACACCGACGCACTACCTGAGACGCCAAATGCAGACTATATTTTTGGGGTTCTCCATTACCGCTACTGTTTTGCAGACGGGCTACCGCAGACGACTAAAACGTACCAGAAAATTGGGGGTGCTCATTTCCATAGCGTATAAAACAGTATTTGGGTAAAAATTGTATATTTTCGCAATTGAAAATAGAAGGAATTAACAAAAATATACTACATTTTTATGCTGCGGTAATTTTTATGTAAAACGGTTGCTACACTATGGTAGTTATGTCCATTGTGTGGTTGTTGGTATAACTACACTGTGGCACAACTTATAGTTTCTTGTTTCCTGCAATAGTCTACTATGGTATTTATATGCAGATAAAACAAACAGTTAATATTATTTATTAAAAGTCACATATTTAAACGGCCACTGCATCACTGCGGCAGTACATGCTATTTTGTGTGAATATGTATTAATACGCTGTGGCACTCTCTTTGGTTTCGCATGCCTTGCATTAAACTACTGTGGTAATCGGGGAATAAATAATGCCTACAGGATAAGTTTTGATTACTAGTATAATCCTTTCGCAGGGTAACTTTCTCAACACTGTGGAAGTGCACTTAATTTCATTTAATATGTATAACTACACTATAGCACTTCCTTAAAATTCAAGTTTCTTACAAAAGTCTACTATAGGTCTTATAGTAACAGGACGAGTAAAACTACACTGCGGTACTACACTGAAATTCGTTCTTCCTGCAAACGTCTACTGTGGTAATTATTTGAGTGGTTTGGTTGCTGACCACTTCTCCCTGTCAGCCCCTCCCCCTCCCTTATCCCGTCTAACAAGACATATGCATCCCCACACCTATACCTAGATCCTCACTCCCTGTAATTACTATAAGTACTCTTTTTTCCAGGAACCATAGTGCTTTGGAATTCCCTTCCAGTACAGCTTATGCAAGCCCCAACCCTGAACCAGTTTAGGCAGGGTGTAACCAAACTTGCACACAATGCTTAACATGATAGACCTGTTTCTTTAAACTGCTTTTATCTGTAAGCCCTTTTTGTTTTTAACACTATCAACTGTATTCATGCTTGCAATACACATCGTGTATTACTTTTATTCTCCTGTCCATTCTACTTTCAAAATTCTTGTACAGGCGCGCAGCTGCACGTAATACTCGTAAAGAGGAGTGATGCAGTATAAAAAGATAAATAGATAAACGTTTAGTTAATAGTATGTATTAAAGAGAGGCTTTAAAATATTCGTTTTAGCAGATGCAGTTTCTGCATATCTTTGGAAGTTTAAAGTTTATATTAGAGGAAAAAAAGAAGTAGAACTAACGAGGAAGGTTGTTGAACATCTGTTTGAACCGTACAGCGCTTCTAGACACATCCCTTTGGCACGGGCGTTCCTTGCCAGCTCAACCCATCTTTGTGGGTCTTTTAATAAGGGCGAAAATTCTTGCCATATGATTTGAAACCACAGAAATTAGTCCGACAGAAGGATGTTTCGGCAGGAATAATGTAATACATGTAATACATTATAATTCCTGGTTTCGGTTAGTACAATGAACAAAGAACAGCATATGACACGTCAAATCAAAGATGGAAACATGGTAGCTAGAGAATGAAAGGTTACCGTTCAGGAATTAGGAAACCCAAACAAACGCAGGTAGTTAATACCACTGACCGAGAGTTTGAAAATTATCTCAATGTCAGGGCGAACAAATGCTTGTCAGTTTTGCAGTATGAAGAAACTAAAGACCGCCGGTTGTCTCCGAACACCAACGTTATCATTTGGTTCTAAGCAGTGTAAAGACAATTTACACAGGTATAACAATACTCTTCTTATTGTTCCTTCTCAAGAGAAGGAACACTTATGGTGAACATGTCACACTTGACTGAGCATGTAATGGATACAAGGGTATCGTCAAAGGAATCCGATTTCCCGTAGGGCGCCGCCATCTTGGACCCATGCATATTCATTACAGATAGCCTCTAGCCCAATATGTGTTTACGCATAATCAATCTTTATTCCAGTCTTTAAATAGTGCAATCCAACTACGTAAAATAACAGAACAAGAAGACACAATAATAAAGTTTAAATCATGTAACTCCTCGATTGAATATATCATAGTAAAGAATCGAGATTAATGAAATGCATATGCATCATCTAAAAATAGACTCCCGCCAAAAAAAAAAAAAAAATACGTAATAAAATTGTCCCTGGTCACGTGATTCCTTTAGCCTCTAACGTTTCAAATTTGCAAGTCATTTCTTTTGCGTACTTTTTTACTTCCTGATTTGCTTTTCGAATCGTAAACGCATACACGTACGAAATTTCTTTGTGTTAAGTGTGCGGATACTCGCTGGTGTTGTCGCGTGATGAAAATATCCGGAAATGAAATACAGACTGCAAGACAAATGCTTCCAATAGCATAATATGTACTGCACTTGCTCATATTAAAAAAAAAAACAGCTTTGGGTTATGATAAAACTGTTAATACTTAGATTAGTTCTTAAATAGATCTAATTAAGTTTGCACAAAAATGACAAAACATATTTTCCTCATTGCATTATTAAACATTTGTAACATTATGCTAAAACAATATCCCTTAAAAAGAATATTTTATATGTGCTAGAAGGAACCTTTTGGTAAGCTAAATCTTGTTAAAAAGTTATATTGATCTTATGAGTAGTTTTAAAGATTTCATGGTATTATTGAGTCATTGCTATGTTACGTGAACCTACTTGTTTTACTCCATGTATATAAATTGGGTCTGAGTCAAGAAATCGCTCAAATCCAAAAATGTACTCAAATTATCGCTCTGGGTCAAATTTCCCGAAATATTTAAGCATGTCAGAAGAGGAAAAGTCTGTAATTGCATTATATATTCGACTGCTTTTAACAGGTTAATATTCTTAGTACAGGATAAAAATGTTTCGAGAAATTTAGCCCTTAAGTACAAAAGCCAGTTCCAGAGAAGCTGTGCAATAATTGTAGTTGAAAATCAAAATGTCTTGCTTACATAAAAATATTTGTCATCTATTTTCAGGGTTAATCCCCGTGATCTTTTAAATACTACTTTCAGGGAATGCTTTCTTTCGTATCATGCGTCCAGAACTGGGATTGGCTAACTAAAGAACAAGTCCATACAGACCTCCAATCCGAAAACGTCCGTAAAACTTATGGCAACAACAGCAAAACTGGAAACACCAGAAAATCGATTTTAGTATATATAACCATTGCAAATCACTAAATGTTATAATTTGATACGTTTTATTATTGCTCATTATTATTACATTTTAATAAGAAATGCCTTCCTTCAATTTAGCTACATAACGGTCGCAAAAAATCACCCAGGAAGGTACATATTAAAATAGAAACACCCCGTAAAATGCCAACAGAATTATCTTGGAAATCGACGAAGAAGAAATGAATGTCTGACTAGCGGACACTAAGCACAAACTGGAGAAAGAAACAGACAGTGTCTAAGATTAGGGACAACATTACATGGTGTACACATTTTTACTATGTGTCGTGTGTATATGTACGTTATGTTTTTAGTACGAATGAGAAAGTTTGATTGAAGGAAAAGGGAAAAGGTGTTTAGAGTTAAAGTTTTGAAATTCAAAAATGACATGTTTCATAAAGTTTGGCTTCTTGTGAATTTTGATACATTGTAATATGGTATAGAAATAATAATCATACAACCGGCATATTAATTATAGACACATAACTAACTTATTATTATAATAAACAGTTCTACCGATGACATGTTTATCACAGTGAATTTTGGACATTTTATCTTTCTATGCATCATTAACAATGCTAATTACCCTACCACCCACCCCCTTGCATTTAGACGGCTATTAAAAAAAGTACATGTATATATAGATGAACGGTTATTGTCGTAAATTGTTGACAAAATTGTTACATTCTTACTCAGTTTAAACGGACTACAGTACAAATTCAACAAAAAACAGGAATTATTTCATGACTTTCAGTGAACATTTTGTGTAACATTACATATGCTCTATGTTACCTTTTGCGATGATTTGTAAGTAATGAATGATCTTCATCTGTTATAGCTTTCACAACTTGCTTTCGTTTAAATATATATATTTCTTTTTTATTTTCTGTCAAATGTTTTTGTTTGCTTTCAATGCTTTACTCAGTTTAGTCTCCTACCTGTTTCTCCGGATCGGACTATAAGTAGACTGTCTATCATGAAATTTAGTCCAAAATACGTTGGTCAGGTTGTGTAGCATTTGATGATTCTTCTTACTCATACCCGTTCATAGGAGATTGTCTGTACTGTAGTGTTTCCATTCAGTTGTTAATTTTATTGTTTTATCTTATTATTTTCTGTTATAAAAATGTTCTTTTTTTGCATTTTACTTTTAGTCACCTACCAG
The DNA here is from genome assembly GCF_021730395.1 of Mercenaria mercenaria. Lineage (NCBI taxonomy): Eukaryota > Metazoa > Mollusca > Bivalvia > Venerida > Veneridae > Mercenaria > Mercenaria mercenaria. Next base: position 59,364,000 of record NC_069372.1, read on the forward strand.
TTATGTCAGCGGACTATGTAAACGCGTCAACTATACGTTATTAAGGTTCATTTAAATTTATTAATATTCATTATCTGTTTTTGTGGTGTATACGATGCAAGTGCCAAAACAAAACTCAAAAATGTCGAATGACACTTCGTGGTAAAACTTATAATAGTAGCTAAAAGTGTCTTTTTCTTAGTTTGTTGTGCCTTACTGACTTTCAAACAGATTTTAAAATAAATGAATTTATTAATAGCATTATATCTGAATTAGAGCGTATCCCAGTTGCGAGCTGTATTCCGTTGATACTTTTCTTTAAAGTCCCAATTAAGGTATCAATTGTTTAATCATATAATGAAGAATTGTAAGATCTCATTTCACCGAAAGCACATTCATGTACGGTTTTGGAAACAGATCATTTTAGAGTCTGTTTTTGTTTGAATTTACGGTCATTTTCAACATTATTCCTGTTATATTAGGCAGCCAGTTCAACTAACCATCGTTCCTGGGAAAGACCAGTACTAGACGCCAAAGTCCGTAAGCAACTACCAGCTTTCTCACATAAAAAATCCTAGTCGGTAGCACAGCTCGAACCTGCGACCCTCCGTCAGTGAGAGGATTCAGAGATAACAAGTGCACGAATGTATCTCCTACATTACGGACCCGGACTGTAAATTAATATAATGAGTATACAAAGGCATATGTGAAATACTGAATACTGAACCATTTATAAAGCATTCCAGAGCATTCATGAATTATAATGCATAATGCACGGAGCTCAAAGTCAAAATTACCATTGTGTACTTTGGGATAATTTAATAATGCATTCTTACCTAAAGTTTGAGTTTTAAATTTGAAATTTAAATTTGAAAAGTACAATACTTCCATAGTGGATAAATTTACACACTACTAGTCTGCAATCGGAAGAAGCGATGTGTGCATATGTATTACCGTTGCGGCGTAAAAACGATGAAGCGTTCTGTAGAGAATTACCACAGTGTATATATGTATGTTCCAAGTGCAATAACAATTTAAAATATTACTACCGTAGTGTATAAATGTACACTATTTCTGATTACCACAGTGAAATTTTGTATTTCATGGAAAAAAGTTCAGAACTACCGTAGTGCCATAGTGAAAGTAACTGGTGAAAAGTCTACAAAACGCATCAGTGACAGACCCGTGGTTTTCAGACTTCCAGAATGCCGGAGCCGCATAATGCAGACGTAGTAAAATAGCTTTAAATACCGTAGCGTAGAAATGAGTAATTAATTAAGTTTTAAAAACTGAGTTCGGTAATTACCGCGACGAACAGCCATCAAAACTAATGGGTATTTTTGGAGAGTAATGATCCCTTAAATGTCTGAAAAGGATTTTCTTATCAACAAATTGCGATAAAAATGATTTTAGAACATTACTGCGCACGAGACGTTTGGTTTTGTTTTTAAATTTTATGGAGACCTGTAATTTGTTGCGTAATATTATTTAGTATGTCATATGAATGATTTAACTTATTAGTTTAACTGATTCTATACCGTTTTGTTAATAACATAAATGAAAGTTTACACTTCAGATCAAATTCTGCAATAAATAAAAAGCATTCAAATTCCCCCCAGATACAAAGAAAAATTAAAAAAATCCGGTAGTCCTACGCTGTACGATGTCGGTAATCTGGACCCCCGTTTTGATGGTACGTTTCAGGCGTCTGCGGTAGTCGGTCGGTGTATGATAGCGGTAATAGCGACCCCCGTTTTTATGGTACGTATTAGTCTGCTATGGTAGCCGAAAGGATATATTATTCTTTGAGATCATGGATTTCATACAATGTTTATGGATAATAGAGTTCTGCTTAAGCCGGTGCTAGGGCGCGTGAGGGGTGTTGCACATTTCATTATCTCTCATGAATAGACTCAATCAAACTGAGTCTGCTACTGGTTTAGCTTGGTTGCGTTCTATGCTTCCAAAGGATCTTATAGATCTTATTAACGTCGCACCGACACAATTATAGGTCATATAGCGACTTTCCAGCTTTTGATGTCGGAGGAAGACCGCAGGTGCCTTGTGCCTTTCCGTGCATTATTTCATCACGGACGGACACCTTAGTAGAACCACCGACCTTCCGTAAGCCAGCTGGATGGCTTCCTAACATGAAGAATTCAACGTCTCGAGTGAGGCTCGAACCCGCATCGATTAGGGGCCAGTTATTTTTTATTGTGGTTAAGTTGTTTAAATGTTTTATCATGTTTAATGCCAAATGCCAAATGAATATTTTATAGTTGTTTTTCATTTTTCTTGCGGCTATGTTTTAGTTATAACATTTCAGCATTTTTTTTTTCCGACGAAAAAATCTTATTCTTTATACATGAATAGTGCATACACCTACTTAAAGATAAATACAGTCAACCCTCTTTAAACCGTTTTCTGTTACCTTTTAGCTGTAATCTGTTACATTTAAGCTATTTTTAAAGTTGGGACGCAGTTAGAGGTCACAGATATCTCAGTCAGAGGTCACAGAAAGAATAGCCAGTCAACGAGGAGAAAAGATGCCACATGGCCTGGAGGGACCAATCACTGAAGTGGACCTATGTCTTGCTACTAGACTCCATTGATGACAGACTGCTGAAATCCAAGACTATCTTGGTTAATAATGATTCATTTTCAGCATGATCTGCCTGTTGTGGTTAGAACCACTTTCATCCTCTCCTAAAAGAAGTTTTTTGACCCTGTCACGTGAGGGCCTTTATTACTATACTGGCGCCAGAAGTAATCAAGAACATATCGCATGCATAGTTGTATAGTAGGACCCTGCCCTGTACGTACGAATGCTCAGAACTGCGGTAGGGATAATCTGAACGAGGATTCTAGGGTCGGTTAGTAGTTCTTATTTTCAGCTCGGCTTGAATAGAGAGGGAGCTTTGTCACCAAGATAAGAACCTCTTTTTTTGGTTTATTTATTCCATGTCTATTGTAACAGCTTGCGGGTTCATTTTCTCCAACTGAAGAAATTATTAATTTGCGTATTTTCCTTAGGTCTCGCGCACGGAAACGTGCCAACCAAAAGTACCGCCATATTACGCCTGAAGTTCCGGTAACGACTTTTACCAGTTAATTTTTAAATTCATGAATTAGTTAAAGAAAACATTACCAGGCGGATAGCAATTGAATTTATTTATTCTAAACTATTTAACGAAGGTACCCTCCCCTCCTTTCTACAAATGGCATTTATTTTCAAAGGGAAACAACTTTTTCTCGACGATTTCTGAAAAAATAATCGGAAAAAGTTGTCTCCCTTTGAAAATGAATGCCATTTGTACTTAAAATAATCGGAAAAAGTTGTCTCCCTTTGAAAATGAATACCATTTGTAAAGAAATAAAGATAAACAATTGCTGAAAACTGTGTTCCACCTTGTTATGCGAAATTTTACCACTCGCACGCTATTGCAAATGCATCAAAACGAACATGTGTAATTGTTCTATGAAAATGGTGAGTTTTTAAAGGCGTTTAAGTGTCCGGAAGTGGAGCCTCTTTAGGCAGTCCTTTTCCGGAATTCAATGTTTATATCAGTATACTGACACTTGTTTCGTAAAGTAATATTTATGTTTTACATGCTGTTCAATTTTCATGTCAAACAACTCTTTTTTTCTATGATTCGGTGTTGTTTGAGTTTTGTTTCTCAAGGCCTAATTCTCAACCTTAATAGACTTATTTTGACTATACTAAAATCGTAGCCTGCTCCATTAGTATTGAAAAAAAGTGCATATACCATACATTTTATTTGTATTTACCTTTGTAGCTACCATCCCATGTAAATAAAAAAGTATGAATAAAATTTAATGGTTTCTAATTCTTATGGCCAATACAACAATGTAATGGCTGCAGCAATGGTCAGCATCAATGATGACCATATTAGGAATACTGGGAATTTAATTCTGATGGTAATACAACAGTGGGTAAGTAAGGTGCAAACTTGAACATCAGTCTTGTCCAGTCTGCTGACGGGCCCTTACAAAAGTCAGCCCTAAATGGGCAAATCTGGACCTTTTTAATATATGGAAGGTCATGGGCTATGTCTTCCGGCAAACTCTTTGAACCAAGTTCTATCTGAGACCGGGGCACAGTTTGCAAACTAAATTTATTTCAATCTCAACTTGAATCAAGAAAGTTGGGGCATATTGTAGGAAGGGTAAAAATCTATCAGGGAAAGCCACGTTCCAAACCGGCAGATTCATCAAATCGCAACACAGCACGTGGATATGGACACGACCAACAAACTCATGAAGTAAACACTCGAGGACTAAACGAACAAATAAAGGAAGACAGTGGGGTACCGTCTTGGAACGGTCGGTGGCAAAAGCACCATATGAGAACTTAAACCGGTTTATAGAACACCCAACCACACTCTTACCACCACAATGTTCCAGTCACAGGACAGTATAAAATAAAAGTTATCAGTTAAAAAGTTATCAGTTAAAAGTTACGGTATCAGGTGCATCCCAAACACAAGCTATGACAACAAAAGGCATGTTATGTAAAACACAATAGTTTAGTGCTATTTAAATTAATATAAAACTCAATCGTTAAAAACCTAAAAGCATATACTCATTCCCTTTGAAGGAGATAGAGGAACAGACGACGTAAGCCCAACGAAACAGGCCAGAAGACAGAAGTCAAAATAGCGCAGTCAGAACTATCCCTTATAGATTCATTCGCCTGGTCTGTTAGACACAAAGAGGAAAGCGTAACGTCCAACTTTAAAAGGGTTGAGCAATAAACATGCGCTGTGTCCCAAAAACAGTTAGGTCATAGGTCTTCAAAAAGGCCATTTCCTCTTAGAGGTTTTTGGACTACAGCTAGTAATCCGAACTAGCACTCCAAATCCACATCAAGTGCTCCCATCAGTCAAACTGGGAATCACCAGGGAATATGTCTGACGGATCACATGCCGCCAATAGGAACTTGTGAAGTCGGTACCGCACTATCTACTATGGTATAATTTCCCGCATTTAATCTTGGTACGTATACGTTATGTCCTCCACCGTAGCAACTATGGAACAAATAGTTCAATTTCTTAAGCATTTATTGCCATGCGTCACAAACTTATGTCCTTGTTTGGGGATCTTGTGTTCTACAACTTTAAGGTTAACCCATCCCTTCACTCAGAGACTGGAAGGTTTCGCTTTCCTTTCTGCGCATCATCCAGGGCATGTGTGTTGGGTTATGCTAATCAGCAAAACATGGGTCTTTCACCTGTCCGATTTTTTTACATCACTATGGGACGATCAACTTACCGTGCAAGGTCTTTATGATGCCTACGGGAATCCTGTTTGAATAAACAGATCTTAACGGGCATGTTGTGCCGGAGTTTGACAGCTTGTTGTGATTTGGTGTCGCTAATAAATTCACCTGTCAGCTTTAAGCTTTTACATTTTGGCTTTAAGTTGTCATAAACCCATAAACCTCTCTGATAAATATGCTGCGTTAATGTGTTGAATGTTTTGCTTGGTTTTGTTGGAGCCGAACACTCGATTAGAAAAGAACAATTACAGGTTTTTAATTTTTGTATGCTGTCAGGATACTGGTTATATGACACAGAGAAGTGCCTACGACTTTAGTATCTTGAACAGTGGTTTGGGTCCAATCGCTAAGGTGACTATGTCTTAGACTAGCCGAAAAACGAATGTAGAATGTCCTTTGTTAAAACGTAGAGCTGGTGAGACCAAATATCTCATATATAGAATTTTCCTCTGGCTACCTTGCCTAAATGATTCGTGTACCAATGTTTCGTAAATGATTTCTTATTATGAGCTAGACAATTTCAGGGATCAGGCAAATCACTAAATGTTTCAAACTAACAATCTTTAATTAAAAATGATTAGCTCAAACTCCTATAGGCTGGAGACTCTATACGTGACTGGTCTGTATGTTGAAGTTCCCGTCAGACAATGTCTTTGAATCAACAACATACGAGTCCTATCGCACAGATGCTCGGCCTCTGTCCTCTCAAACTTTATATGATTGCCCTAACTCCTGGATGATCAGCGCCTATATGCTATCATATGTAGCATTCAACTACCATATAGGTATATCCCCGATGCCTTGGCTGTACTTCGCCAATAACGCTGAACCGTCTATAAGCTGGAACTCTCCTACTATCTCAGTAGATTACCGAACTCTGGGTCTCTGTCTCAGTTTCCCGATGCTCAGCCTATGTTTGCTATAGTCTATAGTATTCAACTTCCATAAAGGTAAAACTCCTATGCGCTGGCCCTATAGCTAGAAACCTGGTTGAAATTCTGCAACACTTCTTTAGTCTACAAACTTCCAAAGTCTTTTTTTAAATAATTTATCCGCCCTGACAGGGTAACTGCAATAGTCTCCTTCTCAAGGTACTGGGATAAATTATTAGTTGAATCCTCGATGTGTCTTCTTCGACCACTGGATATCGAATGAGCTCTCTGTCATCCATCTACCTATTTATACCCCAGCAGACGTGCTATTTTTAGAACTTGTTTGTGATTGGTCCAAATTTAAACATAAAGTTTAACAACGAGTACTTGCTCTATCAAATATCTGGTTCCCTTTAACTTTTGTATATGGCATAATGTGCGGAGCTGGGACCCAGCCATCTACATAATGAACCCAAATCAGCCACAGATCACCCAAATTCTATTAATTACAGCAATTCAACAAAAATTATAGCAATGACAACATGAAAAAGGAGTCAAGCACTATCTGTGCTTATGTGTTACGTTATCAATATACTAAATATGCAAATTATTCTGACATATGCAATAATCAAATCTGTTAGAAAAATCAAGTAAAACAAATGAACATATAAAGATATTTTAACATTTATAATAAATCCATGAAAAAAAATTCGACTGTCATAGACATGTTCAATAACCGTTATTATTGTTTAAAAACTTGGCATTAACAAAACAGTCAAAAGAATAAGGTATTGACTACTTACTCCAGAAAAACTTAACTATTACTCACTCGATCACTTTGTTGAAACTATTTTTTACCAAATTCAAGGGTACAATTGTACAAGTAGGGAACTTATGATAAAAAACACTGAAGCTCTGAACAGCGTTACAGACAGCGAACTAAGGAAGTGGAATCTAATGTTGCCTTAAATATGTGTATACATGTCTAGAAATGTAGTTTCCAGATTTGATTTAAGAATGATTTATTGCTTTTTGACAAACTATATTTACAACAATAATTCAATATTTTTTTTGCTTTCTCGTGGAAAGGATGTCTCAGAAATATGTGGGCTTTAAAAATGTTGTTTTCTTTTTATTTATTGATGAGCGATTACTATAGTATTTTTGTAGAGTCTGACTAGATTTGCTGAAAATCAATTTTCAGTTGTTACAAACATCCAACTAAAGCTTATATACAATGATAAAATGATATTCAGCAAAAGGATTATTTTATACAAGATCAGGGGCAGTAACTCAAGTTAATTTTAACAGCATGCGCACCAAATAAATACTGTACGAAATTTCTTAGTACGAAGATAAAGCAGTTAATGTATATAAATGCTGGTTAACAGAAGGACAATAACTCTGATATTATTGTGCAAATTCTAAATGAATTTGCAGGAAACCATATGTTTTGTTAATGTTTTACTTATGTTAAATATGAAATGCCGTTTATATATTATTATAAAGTTATCAGCAAATAATAAGAGTTCATTTCTAACTAAATAAGGCACAGTAAATTTGGTCTTACAAGATTTGTTTTCAATTTGTTTTGCATTTTCAGTTCATTTCTTGGCAAATTGGCATTACAAATGCCTTGGACCATTTACAATATGATTATTCAATATGGTCAAGACATATACATACATAATTGATATATGATATACACAAATAGACAAAATATATCATTTCAATAAAACATTAGTACTCTGCATAACATAAATTCGGCTAAAATTACATGAAAATCTAAGAAGCAGTTAGATCATATAGAATTTGTTCACGTAGTTTGAAAGCTTCGCTTATATATTTCGCATTTTTTATCAATCTTTTCTTGCTAGTACAGGACATATATATATATATATTATTAATTAACAGACGGCCAAGCTGTATTAATACAACATTTCTTTCTAATACGTGAATACTTATTGCAACAAAGCATAAAATGGTATTCAGATTCAACAAAATGACTGGAGCATATTTTACAGATACGATATCATATTGTCTATCAATACCAGCTTATCGGCCTACTTCGATTTCTAACCTCTAAAACTGTCCTCCTTGCTCCTCCTTGCCCGGCGATGTTCGTTCGATCCGGAGGAAGGTTTTGAGCATGTTCAAAATTTAGAGCGTACACGACCGGACAAAGTTGTCCGTTGGATGTTACTTATACGGTAGTAATGCGCTGATATATGTTTTGTTTTACTCGAGCGTTCCTTATTCTGTACTTGTCCGGTTCGCATCCGTTCTTGTCTGGTTCGCATCCGTTCTTGTCCGGTGGACCTAATTCACAGCCGGACTACTACCGGACATGCAACGGATGTAACGTATGTTCAACGGACAATAAGGTTTTGTCAGTTTCTCATGCGTTGCGCTTACGTTTTACGCGGTACAAGTCCGTTACTAGTACGGTGATATCCGTTAATTGAACCTTGTTTGTCCTATATATGTGCGTTAATCTTGCGGTCATTGTGCGTTTTATGCGCCCCATACACCGATCGCGAGAGCACCGAGCAGCAGCGGGGGCTGCCTTTTGCCACCGGATACTTTCTGCCGCATTTTTTTCTATACGTTTGGCGTCCGTTAACGCTATACGGTGTAGTGTGACTGATACATTACAATTTATACTACAGTTCAACCAGACATCACTAAAACTTAAACTATCTACCAAAAATTTAATTTTATGTGACCATGATTCGCCATTTTGGCTATTGCATTGCACATTACAAATTCTATACGTAGGCATTTCCTGATTTTTCGTTTTTATCCAATACTTTCAGGCTCTCTGTTTCATAATTACTTATAGTGGAAAGCGACCAAGCACGCCAAAGACAGCTTAGTTATTAGTTTGATTTTGTACCCCTAGGATATGTGTACAAAATCTTAAAATTTTGATTCATGTAATTTGTTGATTTCTTTAAATTCATATATACCCCAAATATTAGCAGTATACAAAAGAATAGGCGCAACCGTTGAATCAAAAAGTGATGATTTTGTTCTAATATCCAATATCCATATACTCTTAAAGCTTAATCAGAGAGAGTCTTTATAGCAATTTTTATAATTATTTCTGGTATAAGTGATCACCAAGATAACACAAATGATCAACAGTATCCAACATCCCACCATTAACATACTATTCAAATGTACGGTTTGTTCTCTTTCTTCAAATATACAAACTTTGGTCATTCTGAAATTTATCTTAAGGACCTATTAATCAGAATATTGATACATAGAATCAAGCTGTCATACATTGACAACTGAGTTAAATCATTTTCAGTTAGGTTATTAAAATCGATAGAACTTTTATTATCGTTTAGGAACAGTATAAATAATAGGAATAGGGGCGGTTCCCCGAGAGAATCTGTTTTGAGTTAATACAAACACTCATACAAAACATCACTTCAGTGTGACTAACCGTTACAAAGAAATAGCCTTGGATGGACGAAAACACAGTTTTAAATGAATCAAAGGACATCATTCCGAAAATTCTGTCTGCATGTGCAGAAGTCAATCCTTTGGTTAGCATAAACATAAGACTAGCCACTAGACCGATAATAAAGAATTTGTTACAAAATTTCAGCATCTTTAATTTATCTTTTATTTTACGAAATAGTGACAAATGCCAGTCTATTTGAGAGATTTTCTCAGAGAACTGATTGTAATATTATAATTTGACATAGGATATAGACTGGCTATATTCAGAATATTAAAAAAGTATATATGTATATCATAGTCCAAGAACAGTTATAAATATATATACATTTATATGTTTCAATAAATAAAAATCAAAATCATCTTTGTAAAACCTAATTATATAATATCCAAACGTCCTGTTATTACGGATGTTTGTAATAATTTTATCAACAAGAGTGTCTTACGTATATATTTCCGTCGACTTCAATTATCAGTATATTTATCGTCAGTTTTGATGATCTTTTAATGATTATCGTCATTGCACTTGACTTTTACTAGAGACTGAACAAAAGATATCATTTACGCTGACGACACTGAAAATAGAGTTTCTTATGAAATCCTAAGTTTTAAAATTCCTCTTAAATCCTTAGTTGTACCCATCTCCATAGCATTTGCGTAACAAGTATAACTCGTTCAGGATACAGCGTTTCGCTTCTGTGTAATACTTTGCCCACATTTGAAAACGGTTTCGGAGAAATAAATGCTGATATAGGGTATATAGATAGACACCGGAGGGACGAACTTAAGTTTTCGTTTACCTGGCTAGCAGTGTTGGCGAACAACGGGGAACATTCTCGCGGAAATATATTATATACAGAAAGAATTTATTTCGCTATTCTTAACATTTGAATATCTTTTTAAAAGGTAGGTCTATATTTTATGATCACTGTTACTACAAATGTATGAATAAATATTTTACTCATTACAATAAAATTATTTTGAATAGTCATTGGGCATTTGTTAAATGACAACGACAGTTATCGTACAGCATTAAGGCGCAGACAAAAGAAGTATATAGACCTAAATCTATGTACACAATTACGAAATGAGTGATACGCCTCGGATCAGAAGTACGTGTTTTTTTTGTTTTACCAAGTCTTGTATATTTTTTTTTAAATTGTAACAATTTCTATTTTTTAACTGCTTCGAAGATAAAAAAGATCCAGCATTTTTCAAAAATGTCATTTTAGCATAAAAGAAAGGCAAATAATTATGTTTAAATACACTTTATATGAGCCGTGCCATGAGAAAACCAACATAGTGGGTTTGGACCAGCATGAATCCAGACCAGCCTGCGCATCCGCGCAGTCTGGTCAGGATCCATGCTGTTCGCTTTCAAAGCCTATTGGAATTAGAGAAACTGTTAGCGAACAGCATGGATCCTGACCAGACTGCGCGGATGCGCAGGCTGGTCTGGATCCACGCTGGTCGCAAAGCCACTATGTTGGTTTTCTCATGGCGTGGCTCATATGATTTGTTATATGATATTTTTTATTTGATCAATTTTACTTTCTTGCGAATGTTTCGAAGCAAATACTTCACTTTAAAATAGCATTGCGCAGTTAGAAAATTCAGTAGTTATTAATCTAAATATAAATAAAAAATAATGAATTAGATAATAATACAAACCAGAGAAAAACGAACGTACAATATCATATAATTAAAAAAAATGGACGAATGCAAGATAAGAACACACCGCGCCAGTAAGCCGACTACTGATATACTCATATATTTTGTTTAAATTAGAATGCTGATGATTGTTTAATGATACCTAAACATCAAATACAACAACACACACGCGCGCACACACGCACGCACACGCACAAAAAAGAACAAAACCGTCATTATAGTGTGCGGTATTTCTAAATATTTGTAACTGATCCAAAATTCAAATTTCTATTTCATCATAATTTTATTTGTGCATTATAGAAGGAAATGAAGAATACTTGAAATTATAAAGTCTAGTGGATGCAATTTATACATGTATATGTCTGCCTTAATTTTCCATATATCTTACTTCTCGAATATTATTAGTTACACTGCTTGTTGATGACAGGATACGGGATATACGCTGTCGAGGAAATCCATATCAGGCGAGAACGATTTTATCTTGCCGACTACTCTTTATATACATGCCATAATCTAATATTTTGTAAATTAACAAAGCGGCAGCCATTTTCTTTTAAATCAAAATTCATATCTGAAATGTACTAGCAGGATATGGAATATATCCTGTCTCCACGTGACGTCTATTGACCAATAGAAATGCAAGAAACTTGTAGGAGGCAAGATAAGATGAACTACTTTGAAACAGCAACATGCAATAGACCGATAGAAAGATAAAACGTTTTAGTTTTATATCAATTCTATTGCTCAATCACTCTTACAAGTATTCTATCATTTCTGATTTATTCTGTTGATACATTTGTTCGTGTCGATGTCGATGTCATGTCTGTTTGCAAGTGCCGATTTTAAAACGTTAAACAAACTAACATTTTTTACTACAATAGAACTGCACAAACGTTGTGCTTGCCGTACATAATATTTTATAGCAAACTACATTATTACAGTCTTAAAGCGTTTCCGTAACAAGTTTTCCCTTGATATACCAATAAATATATAGAGGATATATTTTTTTTTCACTTGCCATCGAAATGTATTGTTACTGGTGAGATTTTCATAAATTAACAAGAAATTTTGTCATAACTGTAACAAGTGTTCGTTTTAAAGCGTTTCAGCGTACCTGTCCATTTTGCACATATGTCTAAAATGTATTGTTTTCGTGCAAACGGTGAACGAAGTAATGAAAAGTTTTAGTTTATGATTTTTACACTTATTACATTAATCTTATGACAGTAGGAAGAATCAGTAAAAACTATTAACAGTGATAAATTATCATCATGGACTTGTCCATCTATGAATTTAGATTATGCCATTAAATGTTAATAGTGTTGTTCCCTAAATATTTACTGAATGAAAACTAAACCGCACAGTAAATAGAAGTTGTCTTCACAGTTTTTGAAAACAATATACTTACAGTGAATGGTATTTGTCATTCCAATTTTAGGAAACTAAACGGTACTGTAACAGAAAAAATGGTAGTTGTCTTTCTAAGTTTTAGAAAACTAAACGGTACAGTAAAATCGTAGTTGTCTTTCGATGTTTTGAAAACTAAACGGTACAGTAAATTGGTAGTTGTTCTTCAATGTTTTGAAAACTGAATGGCACAGTAAAATGATAGTTGTCCTTCAATGTTTCGAAAACTGAACGGCACAGTAAAATGGTAGTTGTCCTTCAATGTTTTAGGAAACTAAACGGAACAGTAAAATGGTAGTTGTCCTTCAATGTTTTAGAAAACTAAACGGCACAGTAAAATGGTAGTTGTCCTTCAATGTTTTGAAAACTAAACGGTACAGTAAAATGGTAGTTGTCCTTCAGTGTTTTGAAAACTGAACGGCACAGTAAAATGGTAGTTGTCATTCAGTGTTTCGACAACTGAACGGCACCGTAAAATGTTAATTGTCCTTCAATGTTTTAGGAAACTGAACTCTACAGTAAAATTGTAGTTGTCCTTCAATGTTTCGAAAACTGAACGGCACAGTAAAATGGTAGTTGCCCTTCAATGTTTTAGGAAACTGAACGGTACAGTAAAATTGTAGTTGTCCGTCAGTGTTTTGAAAACTAAAAGGCACAGTAAAATGGTAGTTGTCCTCAGTGTTTTAGGAAACTGAACGGTACAGTAAAATGGTAGTTGTCCTTCAATGTTTTGAAAACTAAACGGCACAGTAAAATGGTAGTTGTCCTTCAATGTTTTAGGAAACTGAACGGTACAGTAAAATGGTAGTTTTCCTTCAGTGTTTCGAAAACTGAACGGCACAGTAAAATGGTAGTTGTCCTTCAATGTTTTAGGAAACTGAACGGTACACATGGTAAAATTGTAGTTGTCCTTCAATGTTTTAGGAAACTGAACGGTACAGTAAAATGTTAGTTGTCCTTCAATGTTTTAGGAAACTGAACGGTACAGTAAAATTGTAGTTGTCCTTCAATGTTATAAGAGACTAAACGGTACAGTACAATTGTAGTTAACCTTCAATGTTTTAAGAAACTGAACGGTACAGAAAAACTGTAGTTGTCCTTAAACGTTTTAGGAAACTGAACGGTACAGTAAAATTGTAGGTGTCCTTCAATGTTATAAGAAACTGAACGGTACAGTAAAATGGTAGTTGTCTTTCAATGTTTTAGGAAACTAAACGGTACAGTAAAATGGTAGTTGTCCTTCAATGTTTTGAAAACTAAACGGTACAGTAAAATGGTAGTTGTCCTTCAATGTTTTGAAAACTGAACGGCACAGTAAAATGGTAGTTGTCCTTCAGTGTTCCGAAAACGGAACGGCACAGTAAAATGTTAGTTGTCCTTCAATGTTTTAGGAAACTGAACGGTACACATGGTAAAATTGTAGTTGTCCTTCAATGTTTTAGGAAACTGAACGGTACAGTAAAATTGTAGTTGTCCTTCAATGTTTTAGGAAACTGAACGGTACAGAAAAATTGTAGTTGTCCTTAAACGTTTTAGGAAACTGAACGGTACAGTAAAATTGTAGTTGTCCTTCAATGTTATAAGAAACTGAACGGTACAGTAAAATTGTAGTTGTCCTTCAATGTTATAAGAAACGGAAAGGTACAGTAAAATGGTAGTTGTCTTTCAATGTTTTGAATAATAAACGGTACAGTAAATGGTAGTTGTCCTTCCAATGTTTTGATAACTAAACGGTACAGTAAAATGGTAGTTTATCCTTCAATGTTTTGAAAACTATATAAACGGTACAGTAAAATGGTAGTTGTCCTTCAATGTTTTAAGAAACTGAACGGTACAGTAAAATTGTAGTTGTCCTTCAATGTTTAAAAAAAACTGAATGGTACAGTAAACGTTAGTTTTCTAAGTTTTAGAAAACTAAACGGATGAGTAAATGGTAGTTGTCCTGTAAGTTTTAGAAAACTAAATTGTAGAGTATTCTGCAAAAAGGCAATACAATGTTAGAATATCTGTTTATTTGCATCGTCTCTTTGCATTACCTACTTCGTAGCTACTAATAAATCGACTACCATAGAACATGCATTGTATGTTCTAATGATATTTGAAGAAAGTTACTTTATCTTTTTTTTCAAAATGAGCTTACTTTTCTATTACGTTCTGTCAGTACGTAAAAACTAAAGATGTTTTAATGTAATTTTCACAGTTGCGACACATTTTGGCTAATGAACGTTGTTTGCTTCTTTTAACGTTAGAATTATTACGACATATATAAAACGTTTGTTAGCGTTAGGTATCGATGCAAATTTAACTTGACACATATTCATAATGAACTGTGAAAATGGACGTATTTAACCATTTTAAGAACAACAGATCTCGCATCAACATATTCTTTATCAACCAAAAATCCATTACTTCTTTTATGGCATAAAACACTTCCATTCGACAAATACGTAATATACATATGTATATTGTAACTATAGTCTGTTTCAAAAGTATATCCAGAAGTCTCAAAGGAAAGTATTTGAGCCGCGCCATGAGAAAACCAACATAGTGCGTTTGCGAACAGCTTGGATCCAGACCAGCCTGCGCGATGCAGTTCGCTAGCAGTTTCTCTAACTGCAACAGGCTTTGAAAGCGAACAGCATTGATCCTAACCGGACTGCGCTGATGCAAAGCCACTATGTTGGTTTTCTCATGGCGCGGCTCCCTTCATTTTTAAAAAAACCTCTACAACGTACATGTCCAGACATTAATTAAAGTAGACGAAGTATTGAAAATATATGCAATGTTTGTTTTAATCACTATAGTCGTCTGTCGTTATGTATTTTGGCATACATGTACAAACAATATCTAGACATCTTCTCTTTAAATCAACGACTTCTTTGGATATTTTATAAACTAACTAACTGTAGATATAGTTGCCAATCAGTGGGGCTCTCCTTGTTCAACTTGACTTTTATAAAATATATTTTCCCTTGCGATGTCTACACCTGATCTCTTTTATTTCAGAAATAAGAGAATACAGTAAAATCTCCGAACCACGACCAGAATCCTCTGATTTTCAAAGTCCCAAGTTTTTCTGTTACACATTCTATTAAAAATCATTCCGAATACAGGAAGATGTTTGAAGATTTTTCCCCTCCACAAAAGAATATTGTATATAAACTGTCCTCTGAATAGGAGTCAAACTTTTTGTGTATTATCGCTTTGATATTAAAACATTATCTCAAACAGTTGTCAAATTTTTGTTCACCAATTAACCATAAAAAATGTTACCGACACAGGCGTGAAACACACTTTTCTTGTACATCAGCTGAATGAAAAATGTCTGAACCTAAGAGAGAAGGTATCTCATCATGATTGGATCTGTTGTTGTATATTATATGAGCCGTGCCATGAGAAAACCAACATAGTGGGTTTGCGACCAGCATGGATCCAGACCAGCCTGCGCATCCGCGCAGTCTGGTCAGGCTCCATGCTGTTCGCTAACAGTTTATCCAATTCCAATAGGCTTTAAAAGCGAACAGCATGGAGCCTGACCAGACTGCGCGGATGCGCAGGCTGGTCTGGATCCATGCTGGTCGCACACCCACTATGTTGGTTTTCCCATGGCACGGCTCATATGTGCATTTTCAGACTATGACATTTTTTTCAGGGGCCAGCAGTACCACCTGATTGTAATTGCATCGTTTTCAAACTATTTGCAATGTTTCTATATGTACAGTGATGACAATATTGTGCCTTTACTTTATTAGCTGTGCTTTCTCGGTTAAAATGTTTTTGTGTTTTTTCTTGCTTCGGGAGAAGAAAATATAATCATGTCACGTACCAGACGTAATACATATATGACATATTGTCATATGGTAAACATTAAATGTTAGTTTTTTTGATGAACAAACTTATCTGTTCATTTGGCCTTAAACTCTGATTTGACTAATCATCAAAACACGGGTTGCTAAGGTTGGTGGTTTTATGAAAATTTGCTTTGCAGGTTAAAAGCCACTAATTCAGTTCCTTATTTCTTTCATATAACAAACTCTTTATAGGACACAAGATTTCATACATCTTCTTTTCATGAAAGTTCTCTTTAAAATTGACATGAAAATATAGAAAGAAAATAGGAGGACTAGTGGCCTGCTACCCTAAAAATATAGAAAGAAAATAGGAGGATTAGTGACCTGCTACCCTAAAAATAGAGAAAGAAAATAGGAGGATTAGCGGCCTGCTACCCTAAAAATATAGAATGAACATAGGAGGACTAGCAGCCTGCTACCCGAAAAATGTAGAAAGAAAATAGAAAGACTAGCGGTCTGCTACCTGATAAATATAGAAAGAAAAAAGGAGGACTAGTGGCCTGCTACCCGAAAAATATAGAAAGAAAATAGGAGGACTAGAGGCCTGCTACCCTTAAAATATAGAAAGAAAATAGGAGGACTAGTGGCCTGCTACCCTAAAAATATAGAAAGCGAATAGGAGGACTAGCGGCCTGCTACCCGAAAAATATAGAAAGAAAGTAGGAGGACAAGCGGCCTGCTACCCGAAAAATATAGAACGAAAATAGGAGGACTAGTGACCTGCTACCTTAAAAATATAGAAAGAAAATAGGAGGACTAGCGGCCTGCTACCCGAAAAATATAGAAAGAAAGTAGGAGGACTAGCGGCCTGCTACCCGAAAAATATAGAACGAAAATAGGAGGACTAGTGACCTGCTACCCGAAAAATATAGAACGAAAATAGGAGGACTAGTGACCTGCTACCCGAAAAATATAGAACGAAAATAGGAGGACTAGTGACCTGCTACCTGAAAATATAGAAAGAAAATAGGAGGACTAGCGGCCTGCTACCCGAAAAATATAGAAAGAAAATAGGAGGAGTAGGGGCCTGCTACCCTAAAAATATAGAAAGAAAATAGGAGGACGTTTATCCTTAGACGAATAATTACAGCAGTAGTTTGATGAAGATTCATGAAGCGGTTCATGAGAAGAGGTCATTAAACGTGTTTATATTTTTAGCTAAATTGGCCCCTATCCCCATTTGTAACAAAATAGCAGGAGACCTTACGATATTGTTATACATCGAGTTTGATAAAAATCCATTACATTCTAGTGGTTAATGCGAAGAAAGGCATATCTACTTTTAGCTATAGTTGTCCCTAATAGGGCCCAAGTTCCTATATAAATAAATTTGGAAGAGGACCTTATAATGATGCTCCAGACCAAGTATGACAAAGATCCACCAAGCTGTTCATGAGACGCTGTATAAAGGCATTTCTAGTTTTAGCTCTAGCAGCCCCTAAAAGGGGTCAAATGTCCCAGCTGAACAAAGTTGGCTGCGGGCCTAATAAAGATGCTACAAATCAAGTTTGATTAGAATACATGAGAAAAAATCAATTAAAGGATTTTTTTTTATTTATTATTTATATTTATTTCTAAAATAGGCCAACTGATCCCGCTTTAACAAATGCATATTCGCTATTCATGAATCTTTGGACAATGACGTCACACCTATAAAAAAGTGAAGGTCAAGCAAAACATACAATTGTAATTATTTCAATATTTCTGTTTCATATGCAAAAATTGACCGTAGTAGGGCCAAAGTTCCTATATAAATAAATTTGGAAGAGGACCTTATAATGATGCTCCAGACCAAGTATGACAAAGATCCACCAAGCTGTTCATGAGACGCTGTATAAAGGCATTTCTAGTTTTAGCTCTAGCAGCCCCTAAAAGGGGTCAAATGTCCCAGCTGAACAAAGTTGGCTGCGGGCCTAATAAAGATGCTACAAATCAAGTTTGATTAGAATACATGAGAAAAAATCAATTAAAGGATTTTTTTTATTTATTATTTTTATTTATTTCTAAAATAGGCCAACTGATCCCGCTTTAACAAATGCATATTCGCTATTCATGAATCTTTGGACAATGACGTCACACCTATAAAAAAGTGAAGGACAAGCAAAACATACAATTGTAATTATTTCAATATTTCTGTTTCATATGCAAAAATTGACCGTAGTCATATCACATAGATAAACTGTATGCAGCGTACCTTCATTTCAGTGGAATGAGATTCAGTCATTATATAGCATATATATAATAAAACAGATTTCAACTGAGTTCAATATTTGCATACCATACTAAAAAAAATATTCATATATAATAAATCAGTTAAATAATTTATAACAAATATATCAAAGCAAACAAGTACTAATTTTAATATGCAATCTGAATAAGTCAAAAAAGCAAGAAACCTTTTCATATACAGACGACAATTGTAACAAGGAAAATCTTTTAAAAAGCACTTCTCTACATAAAAGACTCTTATCACACCCTTATTCATGTGATACGCAGACCGTATTCAGATCTTTCTTTAATTTGATATATGTTGGTATTTGAACAGGTTTTTATCATATTTATTAAACTTACTTATCATTTTGAGATATATCAATATTCTTGCTAAATATACTGAGCCAAAGTTAGCTTTAAAACTGTGAACAGCGTCGTTTAGGATAAACGCCTTGTCTACATTTCACTCAGCGTAGCACAATCAACACAGTGAAAGAAATTGACACTCTCGTCCAATCAGGCAGAGTGTTGCATAAATCTTCCATTTTGATAAATTATCTATAATGCGTTGTGAAGTAGTTTGATTTGCAAACTGAAGTCACGTGGCATAGGTAACGAAAACGAATTTAGACGGCGTTCGCCGAAAAAAAGATGATCCTACATCCTTAAATGGATTAATATCTATAAAGAACGTTCGAATGTAGGTAGTTGGTTATTAGAAAAGGCGCCAAATACAGGTTGTCGCGTATAAAGATGTGGATCTATTAGATGAAAGTTAAAGTATATAGACACACAAATAACATTTGTTGTGAATATCCTGCAGTTTTTACACTTTTGCAACTTTTTTTTCAGATTGATAATGGATATAATACAGAACATGGGCAAAATGTTGCAGTATGGACTCGCATTGCAAGGTGTATCTGTAGTGACATGCATTATATGCATGGCACTTCCACGATGGTCTATTCAAAGGCTGCACGCGCATTTTCTCGAAATGGGTGTGTGGAAATCTTCCAATAGGTAAAGTATTTCATATACACTAAATCCTGTGTAAAATACCATTTTAGGGAGAGACTAAAATTATCTGTATCTGCATGTTAAAATAAGCAGAATTATTTAGACAAATATTTTATGATCTTACATGCCTGTATTCGACATGGTTTCCCAACCCGGGTGACAGCGGAGAATGATAAATCGAACACTAGAGAAAAGATAAATATGATATGCTTCGGGATATGTCTGTGTTCCCTCGCTAGGTTGGCAAGTAGGTCTTTGTTTAAGGCTGGTCTTAAGCACAGAGTCGACAAAATGCGCATCGTACGAACTACTGACTGAAACTACTGGCTGAACTGAAAGCTTTTGAAAATATTAAGAAATAGTTAACTTCCGATCAGTATTTATACTTGTATACCAAAGACAATATTTTTATTGTTTTCATATCTTTATTTCATATTCACTGCTTGAGTCAACGTCAATATTCAGGATGTTGCATGGTTTGAATCTAATCTACAATCAAAAGTATGTCAAACGGTCTATGAACTGATTCAAACAGTCATATGGATCTTTTTACAGATTTTATTAACTCTAACAAGAGCAATCATGGCTTTACGTTCCGTGTGGCGACTTTAAAAAGTCTCTACGTATATATTGGATTCAGTGTTGTTATATATTCTGGTCCTTCGGGATCATGGGCTCCATTCAACATATGTGTAATAGAGTTCCGCTTAAGCCGGTGCTAGGGCGCGTGAGAGGTTTTGCACATTTCATTACCTCTCATGAACAGACTCAGTCAAACCGAGTGTGCTATTATTCTTCTTGGTTGCATTCTTTGCTTCCAAAGGATCTTTTTACAGATTTTATTAGTAAAACATTCGCATGCAAACCGATTTAAATACTACCGAAGAAATTCCAAGCTAGGGATCGAACCCACAACGCCGCACTCAGCAGCGAAACACAACGCATCTACCTATACTGCGCCCCCTTGAATTGACACAATATAGGACAACAAAACTGTTGTAGACGTAAGTGTAAATTACTGGAAAATTTATGAGAAAAAAAATGATTTTGATTTTCCAGTGCCTGATTGGATGGGAGCAGCGCGAGCCATGATTATCATTGGTTTTCTTGCACAGTGTGGATGCATCGCATTGTGCTTGCTGTATCTCTTCAAAATGAAGGACAAGCATCACTTTGTACGTTGGGGAGCCTACCTTAGTGTTGCAGCAGGTAAAATGCATATGAAACTATTACATATGAGATTATAATGTTTTATTTTTGAGTGCGGTATATAGGCCCATTGGACCGAGTGTATTTATTGTATGTTTTGCATTCCCGTTACTAGTATATCCTTGTTTGGCACTGGTCATCATTAATAAGAAAGAATTTCTTACTGGTCTATATAAGTATTGTGCGCGTCCAAACCTTTTAATAAAAATATTTGGCCCTAAATTATATTTAAGTAAAATGTACATGAAGATAATTAAAAGTTCCTAAAACTGTATCTCGTACTTTGCCACAATTCCATTTTGAAATGATATAAATCATATGGCAATGTATATTCAATATGGTAAATCATTATGAATAATTATTATTATTATAATATCATTATAATATCATTCGAGTCTACGTGAGTATCATTATAATTTATAAAGTACAAATAAAACGTCTGCTTTACTTTCCAATTCTGTTTTCCAAGCTCATCTGCACATTTTAAAGACATATGAGCCGCGCCATGAGAAAACCAACATAGTGGGTGTGCGACCAGCATGGATCCAGACCAGCCTGCGCATCCGCGGATGCGCAGGCTGGTCTGGATCCTTGCTGGTCGCATACCCACTATGTTGGTTTTCTCATGGCGTGGCTCATATTGTTTTTTTTTTTGTTTGTGTTTTGATACGACTCAAAAGTCATTGAACATTTTTAATCACTTACTACTTACATCATTTCAAAAATTCGGAAATCAATGTATATAGGCGTGTCCTTTTATTTACCGTCTTTGCTGAATGTGCTCGTCAGCTTCAGACAGCTTCACATGTTTTTGAGTGGCATAGACATGTTACATCCCAAACCTCTGTCAAAATGACTTTTTTTGACCCACATATTTTAGGCGAAAAATAATTTCTCTTAAAATCCATGAAAACAGAGTACTCTGAAAGTGACTTATGGCTTAGACTTATTCCAAATTATTACATAATTAGGGACTTTGGTGAGTTTCAAATTGTCTCCCTTATTGGATTATGTCCAAGATAATAAAATTGTAAGTAGGTCCCATCATTTGCAATCCTTTGACTTTATCGCTATTTTGCCTAATGAGATATCTCGGTTCTAAGCTATGAAATATCTTGCATTTTTGTTAAATGTCTGGAATGTCAAAATTAGACACTCGAGTGTTTATAGAATATGTCGTTGAAGGCATTTTTAAATCAACAGTCATGATCAATAACTTAGCTTCATTTACATCTTATTGTTACAAATAATATAGCGATAACAACAGAGTAATCCAAACAAGTGAATGAAGTATTGCCGTGCAATACAAAGACTTAAGTCCCCTACTGGAAGGCACCTAATTTTCTCTACTGCAGTAAAACATAAAGAACTGATATATGTCAATGATGTATAAACAATATTGTACTTTATTATATACCTATATAAATTCTGTAAAATAATCGGCTTGTATTTCACAATTAAATATGAACAGACAGACAAAAATTCCGTATTGTACCTTTTAAATTTGTACCTTCCGTATTGTATGCTGCCGGACTATTTTCATTAATATGCATGACCCGACACATTTCTATAAATAGCGCACATAAAAACTTCAGTAAGCTCCATTTTACGGAAGCCTATTAGGGACATTTTGTCTTAGTTTTTATGCATTACCTCTTATGTTTGATGTATTATGCGTTACGTATTATTTATTACCTCTTAGATTATACACGTAAGGTAGAGGTGAAGCGGGAAACATGAATTGAATCCTTTACTGATATGTGGAATGTATAAGGTTTTCTTTCACAAAGCTCGACCGAATAGCTCTGTTAACTGGAATCTACATTCCGCAAAGTCTAATGTATTTTGTTACCAAAGTATTTGATTGGTATGATTTTGGCAAGAAAGTACGCTAAGAAGATGTCAAGATATGCTGTGAAATGTGTGGTTCCCATAGGAAGATATATAGCCAAGACTCAGAATGTCTAGTAAGACTGCTCAAACCTATAGTGTTCAAATTCCCATACATGTACAATATGCTATATAGAAAGCTATTAACACTTGATGAAGAAAAGCTTGATTAAATCACTTATTAACATAATGAAAATATCTTTCATTTCATCATATCAGTTTTCATTGTATGTGTGAAAATAAAGATACTATTGGATATGATACAGATTTGGTTAGGGGACACTTCTACAACGTTTGAACCAATTCCTTTGACTCAGAGAAGTTTTATGTAAATTTAACTTGGGTTTACGCAGAACATTGATTTGTAGCAAAAATCGCACGTACGCTTTAAGAATATTTTCATCGAAATTCTTAGCTGAAAAAGGGACACTAAACTGCCTAAGTGATATATATTTTGTTTTTAAACGTTGGTGTAAGGTTTTAAATAGCTTTTAATACTGGTGAAGTTACAAATACGCTGGAAGAAAACTTCAGTCCTTAGTGCGGCGCGAACTGCGAATTCCTACTTAAGTCTTAATTATCAGCTCTTGCATATATAAAATGTACATAATTTTGCATTAGGTATTTCATCTTACATCTTATGTCTAAGGTATTAGGCATTAGGTATTTCATATTATGTCAAAGGTATTAGGAATTAGGTATTTCATCTTATGTCTAAGGACTTATATACTCTCTATCGTACTTTATAATAGATAAAGTATATAGTTTGTATAAATATAGTGTTCAGTTACAGACATAAGTTAGTTCAGAGATTACTAACCTAACTGCGCAGTTAACAAAAGACGACGCACAAGTTCTGTAATGAAATATATCATGCAGCAAGATAACAAACCGAGAAAAAAAAAAAACAACAGAAAATAAGAAATCGGATTAATTAGCCTGTTTATGGGCAGTAATGAAATATATAATCCTGCAAGACAACAAACTGAAATGAATCACTAGGAAATAAGAAATGGGTTTTATAGAGTCTGTTTATAGGCAGTAATAACATACATAATCCTGCAAGACAACAAACTGAAATGAATCACTAGGAAATAAGAAATGGGTTTTATAGAGTCTGTTTATAGGAAGTAATTACATACATAATCCTGCAAGACAACAAACTGAAATGAATCACTAGGAAATAAGAAATGGGTTTTATAGAGTCTGTTTATAGGCAGTAATGACATACATAATACTTCAGATGCCCATTTGCACCTGTTTAAGCCATTCCCTATTTTTAGGAACAGCCAAACCCCGACTTCCTTTTACAATAAGTATATTTTATTAAAGTCATGGCCATGGTCTGGCTTTGTAAAGTCAAACCACACCATCAGAAGTACAACGTAACATGTTTAATAACAATCCTAGGTCTGGTTACTCTAGATTAAATACTTTTTGAGATATACATGGCATATATTCGAACAGACGTACTGACAAGAACAATTTTAAGGTCTCCCATAAAACAAGAAACAAAAGCTGTCGGTTGACAGCGCACTCGACTATTCGAAGAATTGATGGAAGTATAGGTTCAAAATATCTGACAAAAGATAAAAAATAGATAAGACAAACAATCTACCTGTATTTGTGGATCTGGATATATCTTGCATTATATGGCAATGTGTGGCCATGATGGTAAGCAAGTGTTCAAAGTTTCGAAGTTATATACATGTATCAAGCATTTTAGACAAAATATGGAACTATATGCGAAACGTAACTAATTTCCATGCCAAAAGAAAACGCCATAACTGAGCTAAAGACCTTGTCCTAGTTATGTAGTCTTGCATACATATGTATTCTATGATGGTAAACAAGTGGTCATCAGAAAAAATTGTTTAAAGGTACTTCTATTTCTGTCTGTAATGGCTTCAGAAAGGGATCAAATGCCCCGTATTTAAACTACAGACAAAGTTTAATGAAAATTCAACAAAAGACTTCATGAAAAAAATGTTTAAAGGTATTTCTGTGTTTAGCTCTAGAAGACCCTACAAGGGCACCATTGCGCGTTTTGAAACAGATTTGAAAATGACCTTATAATGGTGGTACAGACTAAGTTTGATCAAGATCCATCATGCTGTTCATAGCATAGGTCGTTTAAAGCTTTTTTCTAGCCTAAGCTCTAGTGGTCACCAAAAGGGGTAAAGTGCCAAAAGCAGTAATCGTTAACGTCCGCCTATTTTGTTTCCCTAATGAGAACTAGGCAAATCTAACTTTTGATAAGTAACACACAAGATATAACACCTAAGAGGTAATACGTAACATGTAAGAGGTAACTGATAACACGTAACACATAATATGTCATACATAAGAGGTTATGCATAAAAACTAAGACAAATTGTCCCTAATAGGCTTCCGTACCATTTAATATCGATAAACATTAAAGATTTCGTTCAAGAACAAAACAAGAATCAAAATGGTAAAGGTATATAATAAAAGGGTCATTATAACAGTAGCTAGATCTGGGACTTTGTATTCGGCTCTCGTGGATTTTGCCAGGTCGGATCACACTCGGCGCTTGCGCGCCTCGTGAGATCCGATCTGGCAAAATCCACTCGAGCCGAATACTGCATCCCAGATCAAGCTACTGTTATAATAACCCTATTATATATACAATATGTTATAACAAAACACTTGGATTAAAATTTGCATATATAAAAAACCTAGTTGTTTTCATATGGAATTTTTTGACCGATTATAAAAAAGTTATAATATAAGTTATTTATATCAACAACAAAGGGAAATTAATCCTAATATATATATATAAGTCGACAAGGAACTCTTTACCAGGTAGAGATAGGTCAAAATACACCTAAAACTTGGATGTAACATGCATGTTGTACCACAGAAAAGTGGTCTCGATTTTTCCTTACGGCCAGTAATAAAAAAGTTACAATATAATCTATTTATAGTAACAACAAAGGGACGTAATTCTAAAAACAAGGGTGGTGCCTCATGGTGTTGAACATTTGTGCCAAATTACATCAAAATCCCTCCATGCATGAAGAAGAAATGCTCCGGACAAAAAAATTGACCTCTATGTATGACCTTAACCTTAGACCTAGGGACTTGTTTCTTGCGCACGACAATCCGTCTTATGGTTGTGAACATTTTGCCAAGTTACATCAAAATCCCTCAATGCATAGAGAAAAAATGGTGCGGACAAAGTCATTCTTGAATTTGACCTTTGACCTCTAAGTATGACCTTGACCTTAGACCTAGGGCCCTGGTTTTGCGCACGACATGTTGTCTCATCCAGGGGAATATTTGTGCCAACTGATATTCAAATCCTGTTTTGCATGACAAAGTTATAGAATGGACAGGAAAAAAATCCTATTGACTTTTGATCTCAAAGTGTGACCTTGACCTTTAAGCTAGTGTCCTGAGTTTTACGCATGACACATCGTCTCATCAATGGGGACATTTATGCCAAGTAATATTGTAATCCCTTGATAGATGACAGAGTTCTGGACCGGACTGAAAAAAAACCCAATTTACCTTTGACCTCTAATTGTGACCTTGACCTTTGAGCTAGGGGTCCGGGTTTAGCACGTGACACGTTGTCTCATCATGGGAAACATTTGTGCCAAACACTATCAAAATCCCTTCATGGATTGCAGAGTTATGGACCGGACAGGAAAAAAACCCTGTTGACATTTGACCCCCAATTGTGACCTTGATCTTTGAGCAAGAGGTCCGGGATTTGCGCATGACACGTTGTCTCATCATGGGGAACATTTGTGCCAAGTGACATTAAAATCCCTTAATGAATGACAGAGTAATGGACTGGACACGAAAAAGACCCTGTTCATTACATGTTCATTTGACTGCTAAGTGTGACCTTGACCTTTGAGCTAGGGTTCCGAAAGTGTATGACACATCGTCTTATTATAAGATACATTTGTGCCAAGTGATATTAAAACCCCTCCATGGATGGGAGAGTTATGGACCGGACAGGAAAAAAGCCCTTTTGAACCTTGACCTCCAATTGTGACCTTGACCTTTGAGCTAGGGGTCCGGGTTTTGCGCATGACATGTCGTCTCATCATGGGGAACATTTGTGCCAAGTAATATTAAAATCCCTTAATGAATGACAAAGTTATGGACCGGACACGAAATTGCGGACGGACGGAAGGACGGAATGACGGACTGACGGAAAAGCGCATTCCTATAGTCCCCGAAACTGGTTTTCAACCAGTAGGGACCTACTTACTTTAATAGAGTACGAAAGGGAGATAACTGACCAAAGCCTTCCATTAAGACATTATTATGATAAGCATTTTTATATTTAACTGTTTGGAAATGAATATAATTCAAATAACAAGGACCTTTAAACACTTATATGTATTTTTTATTTATTCCAGCTGGCTTTATTGCTATTTGTGTGATCATAGCTGGTGCTAAATTATCATGGGTGAATGACCGCTTTGGGCGATATGGAGGTGAAGTGAATCTAGCGGCATCGTTCTATTTAGCCATAGTTGCTATATTACTCTCGGCTGCTTCTGGCGGATTTCTCTACAAATATAATCAAGAGAATGAAAATGAACACCAAGAATCTGGGAATGAAAATGTACCACCATTATAACTACATCAACCTGTGTAGTTTTGGTTTATTCACAATAACATATTCATCAGACAATCAATTTGGTAGATCTACTGTTGTTACTTCTTTGTAAACGTGTAAAACTAGGTGTAAAACGCACATCAATACAACAATTGAATTATTGCAGCACAATAGTCTTATACGAATATGAATGTTATCAACCATAAAACATTTATTGCCAATTCTAATATGCTTGTCTCTGTTAAAACACTCTTACGCTAGAATGACGTCTCGTTAACGTACAGTGACGTCAAAGTTATTGTTACGACGAAGAAAGAGGGCTTCTATATTTTTTTACTGTTTTATATTAAGGGCATATTTAAATCGAAATAATTTGTAGCACAACCGTGTATAACACTATTTATACACTCGGGTGGTAATACGTAGTGAAATTATTACGCCCCATCGTGCATAAATAGTGTTAAAGCACTCTTTTGCTACTTTGCTACTTTGCTACTTTGGCATGAAATGTAATACCATTATAGAACTGGCAGTAGTAAATTATGCCCAAATTTCAACAATATTAACAATTACTTTATGGTATCTACGTAACCGGATATTATTAGTCATGTTAACCTTTACTCTGCTAATTTTCTAAAATGGACTGGTCTATCATTCAATTTCGGCAGTAGCATTTATTATTCGAAGGGGTGTTCACTGAAAATTTACTGACTGATCATAAATAGCGAACATTGGCGCAAATGCAAAATCACATGCCGCCAGCAGGCTAAAGGTGAAATATATTGTATGACGAATTTCTTGCTGCAACTTTACATTATACTGACTTGGATTATTTGAAATATAATGATTCTAAGTGGTGATATGATAATAGATTAAAATAAGTTATTTATTTTTGCCATAAAAATGTGAAACAGTTTAGAAAATAGCTTTCATTTGATAAGAAGTTTTTGAAACAGCTATGCATACATTTTAATATAACATTTTTTGAAAAACGGTATATCTACAATGTTTTTGATAATTTTGTCTGCATATTATAATTTCAGACTTGATACACTTGTAAGTGTTCAATAAACTAATGAATCGTCAGTTATTAAGTGTTAAACCACCTACAGAATCTCACTATGCTCACAATTTGGTCCACAACAGGTATGAAAGTATTAGCGGCGTATGAGATTTTGGAGCGAAAGTACGAAATTGTGGCGATTTCAAAGTAAATCGGTTTTGTCTTAAAATCACCCCACCACAGACAAAAAAAATCCCATTTTATCAGTTGTCAGGAATTACTCTTTAACAAGACATGATCATGTTTGCCGGCATGCTAAACTAGTCCGTTGGAAGACTGATAGACACGTTAAAATATGCATGGCAAATGAGGATATATTGTTTATATATATTGCATAAAATAAAAGAAAAATTTAAAGAGAAATTGTTATTATTTTTACTGGGTAAAATGGATTTCATATATTGGTATACAAACAATGAATTTCAGAACACGAGACAAAACATGCAGCCTGACTGCATCATTTTATGTATGAGCCGCGCCATGAGAAAACCAACATAGTAGCTTTGCGACCAGCATGGATCCAGACTAGCCTGCGCGGATTCATGCTGTTCGCTAACGATTTCACTAATTGCAATAGGCTTTGAAAGCGGACAGCATGGATCTTGACCAGACTGAGTGGATCCATGCTGGTCGCCAAGCCACCATGTTGGTTTTCTCATGGCGCGGCTCATATATATATACACACCATGTTTTTTTTTTTGTATTAGACGGTCTTTTATGATTTATGCCTACTTCACCGCTGTTAAAAGGGTGTCAGCGATGAACTATTATTACTATCAGACACACTTTGTCAGATTATCAGCAATTTGAAATTATGACTATCTGTCCCAATTGAGTTATTCCGTTAGCAATTTGAAAGTATAACTGTTAGTTCAAATTATGATTAGACTGACAGCAATTTGAAATTTTGGCTATAAGTAACATTATGTGATATTATCAGTAATCTAAAAATTATGACAGTCAGATATATGCGCCACACCATGAGAAAACCAACATAGTGCATTTGCGATCAGCATGGGTCCAGCTCAGCCTGCGCATCCGCACAGTCTAGTCAGGATCAATGCTGTTCACTAACGGTTTCTCTAATTTCAATAGGTTTTGAAAGCTCGTCGCAAATGCACTAGTTTTCTCTTGGTGCGATTCATATCTTTTTTTTTTGTATATCGCCGTATGCGAAGTACTTACAGGAGAGTGTTGGCATCAATAGGCATGGTGATGTGACTAGAATTTCAGTTTAGAATAGTCTTAAAAACAAGATGATGTTGCCCTAAGAACAGATAAAAATTCATTTCAGTCCAGTTATAACTTAACTACTACATAAAGATTATTTCCTGAAACTTGTTCCTGTGAATACAGGATATAACGTCCCGGAATATACGAGTAAATCATTGAAACACATGAACTGTGATTAATTTCAAGGAAATAAACACTAAAACAGGATATTATTTCGATCTTTAAATAACGATATATCAGTCCTAGACAATTAAAGTAAATGTCAATAATATTGTGAATGTTTGTTACCATGAACAGATTATTCATTATAATGCCGATGATGTTTTGATAATTATGTTATCGTTCGGAAAATATGCGTATATGCGTGTTTGTATAAAGTTCAACTTTGGACCATGGAGAATGGTTTTAATTTTTAAAATAAAAAGCTCACTGTGTCCACTTTCGTTAATTTAGGAAACAACACTGTGGCACTGAACTTTTTTTCTTGATGGTACAAAATATCAGTTGTTAACGAAGCAAAATTTCTTGGTATCATTCTTGATAAGAAGTTTTCAGTTCTGCCACATAAATGAAACCTGTAGGCCAAATGTTTAAAGAGGCTGTTGCTAATCAGTGATCGGGGTGATACTATGATTTTCTAAACTGTTTCTTCAATGCGCAGTAGTGCTTTAATTAGAAATACAGTTTTTATCCTAATTATTTTAACTTTATTTTACTGATAGATTAGCAACTATCTGTAATATAGATTTGTAATATATAACATTAATTATTATGAACGATGGTTTTACCTATGAAATATGTGAAATGAGGGAAATATAAAAGTCTGTTATATTTCTAAATCAGAATGGTTACATACATATTGTTTGACATGTACATATATGTGCCTTGTGTATTATTGTATTGTATGTAATTGAGACTATAATAAAGAATAAACATATTGAATCTTTTAAAGGTTATTTCAAATACTGATTGGTGAGCCGATCGTAAGGTTTAAATACGACTTTATAGGACTTTAGTTAGATCCAAGCTAGATTACTGTTGTATTGTTTATGGTTCAGCAAGAAAATCTTATTTAAAAATGTTTGATACTATCCATAATTATTTAGAACATATCTTGTCGAAAGCTTATATGTGGAAGTAAACGAACCCTCTCTTTACACACGTCGGGGAAACTGTAATTGTAATATGCTGTGGGGATGTCTGCAAACGAACCTAATCCTGCTCATAAAATGAGCCGCACCACTAGAAAACCAACATACTGGCTTTGCGACCAGCATGGATCCGGACCGCGCAGTCTGGTCAGGATCCATGCTGTTTGCTTTCAAAGCCTATTGCAATAAGAGAAACTGTTAGCGAACAGCATGGATCCTAACCAGACAGCGCGGATGCGCATGCTGGTCGATCCATGCTGGTCGCAAAGCCACTATGTTGGTTTCCTCATGGTGCGGCTCAAATCATTTAAAACCCAAATACTTCGATTCATATGAGAAATAAAATCGAACCGTTTGAATTTCGCATACAATCTTCTATGAATGAAACTCACTTTGAATTCGTTGATATAAAAGAAAATTCATTCACGATACACCACCATGCACTCTTACTTTCCCTACAGTCCTTTTTTTATATGAAAACTGCCTTTATAAAGCTTGAAACTAACTCTGAAATATTCAAATCCATATATAATGAAAACAAGTCAACTTAGAAGGATTATTTCCAAATTTACACAGACGTTTCGAACGATGACTCTGTCAGCCTCCGTCATCGATCAAATTAAGTTTACAAAATAACGCAACAATATTTTTTGCCGAGGCAAAAGCTATTGATCTAGCCTTTGCCTACAGATGGAAATCATGTTGATAAACTAGTGTTAAAAGTTTCAAAGCCACAGTTCAAATAGTTTTGATAAAACGCTGACTTGTAAGAAAAACTGAACAAATTTCAAAGTCCAAAAAGGGCCATGATTCAGCCAAAATAGTTGTCAGAGTTATGTACTCTTGCCTACAGATGGAAGTCATAATGATAAATGTTTAAAGTTTAAAAGCCATAATTATGTCAAATAGTCTTGACAAAACATGGACATATACAAAACAGAACCAATTTCCAAGTTCAAAAAGGGCCATAATTCAGCCAGAGAATATGACAGAGCTATGTACTCTTGCCTATTGATAGAGACTATTATACTGAACAAGTTATAAAAGTTCCAAAGCTATATGTCAAACACTTTACACAAAATATAAACTGGTATGAAAAACTTAACCAAGATTTCTAAGTCAAAAGGGGCCATAATTCAGACAAAATGCTTGATGGAGTTATGTACCCTTGCCTACAACTGGACATGGTGATGGTAAACAAGTGTTGAAAGTTTCAAAGCTTTATCTCAAAAGACTTTGTCAAAATGTAGACTGGTACGAAAAACTTAACTAAGATTTCTAAGTCAAAAAGGGGCCATAATTCAACCAAAATGCTTGATGGAGTTATGTACTCTTGCCTACAACTGGACATGGTGATGGTAAACAAGTGTTGAAAGTTTCAAAGCTTTATCTCAAAAGACTTGGTCAAAATATGAACTGGTAGGAAAAACTTAACCAAGACTTCTAAGTCAAAAGGGGCCATAATTCAGTCAAAATGCTTGACAGAGTTATGTACTCTTGCCTATAACTGGACATGGTGATGGTAAACAATTGTTGAAAGTTTCAAAGCTTTATCTCAAAAGACTTGGTCAAAATGTAGACTGGTACGAAAAACTTAACCAAGATTTCTAAGTCAAAAAGGGGCCATAATTAAACCAAAATACTTGATGGAGTTTTGTACTCTTGCCTACAACTGGACATGGTGATGGTAAACAAGTGTTGAAAGTTTCAAAGATTTATCTCAAAAGACTTTGTCAAAAAATGAACTGGTACGAAAAACTTAACCAAGACTTCTAAGTCAAAAGGGGCCATAATTCAGTCAAAATGCTTGACAGAGTTATGTACTCTTGCCTATAACTGGACATGGTGATGGTAAACAAGTGTTGAAAGTTTCAAAGCTTTATCTAAAAAGACTTTGTCAAAATGTGGACTGGTACGAAAAACTTAACCAGGGTGTGATGCCGACGCCGACGCCGTGGTGAGTAGGATAGCTCTACTTATTCTTCGAATAGTCGAGCTAAAACATGAGAAGTGAAAAATCATTCTTAAATCCTGTATGATGAGATTAGTCATACATTGTGACTTCAATTATATCTTATCTTTGTCAAGCAATCACTGGTGCATAACACATATCAGCAACGAGATTTTCTATAATACATTATTATAGGTCGATATCTTTCAACTTGCGCACCCCTTGACCCTGAATATTCATTTGATTAGTTCAGACCTATCGATAGGTAATTTTTCAACGGTAATTTTAATGCACGTGCTTTTCGTGAAATTAAGTAGCATAAAATGATGAGATTTTCAGCATAATTATACTTTAATACGTTAAGTATGAAGAAATTGTGATCAACGCGTCTTTTCAAAATTGACATGTTACACACCTTTTTCCACTTAGGTAATGTGAGACTTTTTTTATTTCGTTTAAACGAAATCATTTTGTTTAAACGAAATAACTATTTCGTTTTAACGAAATAACTATTTCGTTTAAACGAAATCATTTCATTTAAACGAAATCATTTCGTTAAAACGAAATAACTATATTTCGTTTTTACGAAATGTTATTTCGTTTAAACGAAATCATTTCGTTTTAACGAAATAACATTTCGTAAAAACGAAATCATACACACCGTACAAAATAGCTGTAATCATAATTTGAAAATGTTCAACATATCAAAAATTCCCTTTTATCAAAATAGGACGGTCCGTATAACACATGTCAACGGGGTGAAGTGCACAAGTTGAAAGTAACCTGCCCATACAGGTATTAACCTAACTACACACAAAAATAAACTTCAGTTTGCAGTGGGCAAGACTTGCTATATTTATTGGACGAAAGGCAGGCGCATATAATATGTACATGTACGGTAACAAATTGTGATAACATAATAGATCTAAGTAGTTTAAAATAATTCTGAAAAGCGTTACTGTTATAATGTATACTATCAACATAAGTTCAAACGTGCACAAAATAAGCTTAGATCAAAAAGTTTCGATCAAAAAGTTTCGATTCGGACTCGCGTTATTTAGACCAAGACGGACGTTGCACACTACACCACAATGTAAAGCTATTTATAGACTGCGAAATACAGATATAACATGATTAAGGGCGGCTTTCAAGAATGATAAAAAAGTTGATGGATCTTATAGCTTTTAATGCTACTTTTAGAGAACGGTATAAGACTTATAAAATACAAGAATATTTTATGCAATAAAATAACTTGTGTACAGGCTTGATGATACATCGAACTTTTCAAACTTGATTAATGGACGCATCGACAAATCAAACAGGTTTAAAGGTCCGGTTGTACACGTAGCCACGATACGCTGTGTCGTGCTTATCCGTGGTTTAGCGGAAGATCCCGAGCAAAAAGCGCCCTCTGGTGCTAGAACGTGACATGCTACATGCTATGTTGTATTCGGCTTAGAGACATGTGAAGTGCAAACTTAGGGGTATATAGTGGTCAACCGTTCAATTGTTCGAATGAGCATCTTTTCACGAGAAATGTGTATAACGGAAACGAGAAGCAATAACACAACTTATAAATGTCTAATTTTAGATAGAAAAAATCGCAATACGTTAGCGCATTCGCCAAAGTTAAACTGTTCCATCCATACATTGCAGGAACCAGTTTATTTCTAATCGTCTGCGAATATACAACACAAATGCATGCATAATGCACGATGTAAGTTTACCACCTGCCAATGCATCGAATGTTGCATGTCACACTGCAGTATGTCCAAAAACAAGATAAATATTGCAGACCTATGCAGAAGGTCACATGTAAATTTACTAATAAACTACTGATATAGAGATATGGGCATATAGGAATGCAAAATACATTTTCAAATGTCAAAATGTCGATGCCACTGTGTAAAAAAATGTCTTACATGAGTACGAAAGCAACATGCAATTTTCGACTTAATATTGTTCCATAAACGTGCACTTGACATTGGAACTATTAACAATACTACATTAAACAATCATATCTAGTGGTTGTGATAAGGTAAAACGTTTAGAACTACAAGCTGGCACAATTTGTGTCGGACATTAGGTTTACAAGATGACTGAACAGGTTGCAAGAAGTAAGGTTACATATATTATGCTACATTGCTATATTCATTGGACTATATGAGGTGGAAAATTTGACATGAGCGATACTGTCAGATTCGATATGAATAAATTAATACCAACGCTCAACGGATCAAACAAACTACCTGGAATTTCTTACCTGATTTTGTCAAACTGTTCTATAGGCCTATATAAGTCCATTTCCAGCTAAAACTTTTGTCAAGTCCTTAAAGAACTTTCAAAATATCTGTGTTAGCATAGAAGCAACAAATTCTTGTAAAACCTTTTGAAGTTTTGAGATTGTTTTCCCAATTTTTGTTTGTTTCACAGGTCAAGGTGTTTCAACGAAAATATACAAATTATGAGCTGTAAAAGTATCTTCGTAATTTGAAAAAAAGATCCTACTACCACACCACATCAAGATATTTATTACATGACTCTTCATATAAATCACCGGTCTATAGTTTGTAATATTGACCTATCAATAGCTCTACACTTGTGTGCTGTGTTAATGTCAAAATTTGAAGACATGAAACCTGCGAAAATGTATTTATGACCTCATGTAATAAAATACAAAGTGAGTGGCTTGTCGATAAATTGTCAATCACACATAAAACACTGTCATGAAATTAGTGTATCAAGCAGTGAACCTTAATTTTGGGGAAGGGAGATCAAAGCTCCTCACGTGCTGTAGTACAGGAGACAGATACAAAAATATAACCCCGTTTGGACTACAGAGGCGTCCTATGGACAAGAAACAGAAAGAAAACTTGAAAATCTCAATATACTGGTACTTTTTATTATATGTGTGTGATGAGAATCGTAGCAAGGTTTTTTTGCGTCAGGCGTAAAAGGAAAGAGTCGCACGTATATCTTAAGGCGCATGCATGCTGTAAAAAGCCGTACCTACGTTATTCAATGCGTTATGTATGCTATGAAAAGTCGCAAGTACGCTTTTAAACTTCTTTAAGTCTTTCGTAAACCGAGCGTGCACATATATTTTTTTTTCACAGACATCAGTCTGAAAAGGTTACGTCCCATGTTTACTAAATGCATATAAATCAACAACGTTGAAGAAGTGGCGGAAGATGATGTAAGCGCATGTGTGCCGATGCGCTCCAAGAAAAAATCATTTTCTTTAATTTTCGAAACCTCAGCTACGGCCTGTCGGATATGGGCCATGAGGTGTCATCCCGGAGTTGAAAATCTTGTTTGAAAAGGAATCAACTTGGTAAATGAGAAAAAGGGATAAATTGTAACACAGCACAGCGGTGCGGTTGCAACGACCGGTAAGCCTGATGAACTCGTACAAAACATGTTTGACACAGTCTTACACAATTCACTCATCCTTTATAAATCAATCAACACGTTTTTCCCGAGGCAATGCCTATGTCCAGTTCACATAGCGCGTGATTTTTATGACTACATATTGTTATTGTTGGCGCCAGCGCGGATATATTTAAAGTGACACGTCTAAAAAGGTATGTACATTTTTTCTTCCTCTATTTTTTTTCTCTATTTTCTTTCTGTTTCTGTCGTTCTTCTTTTTCTCTTTTCTTCCGATACATATATTACTTATTCATTTTGTGTTTACCACATGTTTTTCCTGTGATAAAAATCGTGCAAATTCGACTGTAGTGTAAACAATGGAAACTATTCATAGAGAAATAGCTTATGCAACTGCTTTCTCAGTTCTGCGGATTGATAAAAAAGAATAATACATCAGAATTTTCATAGTTTTAATTGATTAACTCGGAGTGAAAAGCATCGGGAGAGAAACCATGATCATGCTCAAACTGACGTAGATATGATGGAATTTCCGCGTGTACATGTTCTTATTTTCTGAAATGAACTATAACTATGGAAATAGCCAAATTATGTTTTGCGCAAATGTATTTTTTAATGGGAACATTGTTGATCGCGCAAACAACCTCGCACCCATGAAAAAAGTGTTTTTGGGGGCGCATGGTATAGCTTCCTGCCCCAGGCCCAACCCCTATCTATCATCAAAATGTATTGTACAAAATTCGAAGAAAATGTTTATTTGAAACTTCCTTATTACTTACTGAATGAAACTTTTACAGCGTCTTTTGACAAATATCAAAAATATTTTGGTCAAATTTCGAGGGTTTTCTTATCCTAGAAGTGAAAACAGTCAGTCTAGAATCTTTTTTTGTAAGTTTGGTCGTGAGTTTTTCTACCGATTGCCAAGCCTTTTGTATAAGTGTTGTTCCAATGATAACAAGTGTTTTAAGGCATCGCCTACAGTGACAGCCATTTGACTCAAAATTAAAAGATGACTAAGTGGTAACAATAAAGTTAACGATATCACTGAAATTTCCAATAGCGCAGTACACATCTGTCACAATGTATAACTGATACACAAAAATCCAAAATATAAACTTACATATAAATTGAAAAGTTATAAAAACTTTACAAATTGATAAAATGTATAATAATCTCACTCAATATCCATAAATCATCAGGAAGAATACATTTGTAAGTTCCAAATTCGATCGATAAACTTCCGCCTTTCAACATTTTATACCGTCACTGACGCGCTTGTCTTTCATAACTGGCATTTGGTCATAACATGTAAATCATCATTACACAAAAACTATATGCATGACACAACTGGTTTTACTATCAAATGAAAGCTTTTTGTGAGCAGATTAACGTCCAGTAAAAATATTTCCTGAACAATGATACAGTAGTATTTTCTAAGCACGAGTAGTTTGCCAATTTTCAACAAAAAATTCTTAAATTTAGATATATAATTAGGCAAAGTTATGATAAAATATACTCAATACAATCCTTTACAAACAATATGAAGTCATAAAATATTGATTTCATTGCAGCGCAATGTGGCGCAGCAGGATTGAAGTGACCGGGGGTGTGAAAGATTTCCTCGTCAAATTTCCGCCATTTTCCGCTGCTAAACCGGAAATGAACGAATGCTCACGAGGCAT
This sequence comes from Mercenaria mercenaria, assembly GCF_021730395.1. NCBI lineage: Eukaryota > Metazoa > Mollusca > Bivalvia > Venerida > Veneridae > Mercenaria > Mercenaria mercenaria. The sequence continues at coordinate 59,401,950 of NC_069372.1, forward strand.
ATGTCGTAAAATTTCGGTGATTTCCGTCAATAAGATTTACGTCCCCTTGAAGCTCTCCTGTAAAATGGCCGACAATGTTTTGACAGAAATGAAAATGCATTTCAAGCGAGGATATAATGTATTAAAATTATTCTTTATTGAAAATAATGTTATAAATTGATTTATAAAGCAGCATGCTATTATTGAGTATAGCAATCAGCACATGACACTCATTATTTATATAGTTCCAACGTTTTTTATACACTCTAGTGTACCCCACCCACACATTTTTAGCTTGTTTATCTTTGAGCACAAATTATTATTGGCGTTTATGATTATAACATGGAGAGTTACAGATTCTTATCTAAATAAATACATATTCAGGCAACTGTTTCCATTCCTTGAATAATTTTGTCTATTTAACCCATTTAGTGAGACATTATTTATTGTGATCACACTCTGTCTGTTGTTTTAAATGTAATAAATTAAATGTGTATTCATTTATTGTAACTGAATGATTCTTCACTTGACTGCCATAATATATTCTACCGAAAACTAAGTTCTCCAGCCCCCAAAATGACCTATGAACGAAACTGAGGAGTTGACAGAATAAAAAAGATAAAATTTCATTTAATTTTTGAAAAAACAAATTTTTTTGCCATTAGAGTCTATTTATATTACACTATTGCTTTTCCTTTGACAAAACCTTCATTTTTATGTATCATATGCTTATATTTTTTTAAAATTAAAAAATCCTTTGTTATCGCTAATAAAGTCAATAAATTTGTCATAATTATGTTTTAAATATCTATGTGAACATATGCAAGTAGAAGGATGTGCATTTCACTACCTGTATTATGCCTTTATTCGATATTTTTCTATGAAAATTTGCAGTTTTATCTGCAGTCAAACTCAATATATATTCAATACATTTCAAAGATAATTACAGCCAATTGTAAAGCAGACCGTGAAGAATAAAGTCTTCAGAAATTATTTTGAAATTTTACCTGATTACTGAATTATACACAAAAATCCCAACACCATCAATTTATCCAATTTGTGTTATCTGTTCACACATAATTTACATGTATATAAACAGGTGATATTATAGGATTATGTATAGGTTTACCTGGCTATCTGTGGTCAGTAATGCATGTACAAACAACATTTTAAATTAAATTTACATGGGGTTGTCTTTTTGTGTCTAATTCAGGAACAATTTCGACAAATATCCATATGAGTTTGCAGTATACATATTGTACTATGAAATTAACTAAATTTTGTCTTTGTAATATTTTTTGTATTGGAGTTCTACTGCACATAAAATTTCAATATTTGGGGTACATTTTCGGTCTAAACGAGACTGAAATATTTAACAAGCGGCATATGTACTATAAATCATCATATGCTTCTTATGTTGATGATAATTTGACCAGCTGTTAAGGCTTTAGTGCAATTTTCAAGAGAAAAATATTCGGCCTGAAAATATGAACTGATACTGAGTTGTGACTGTGGCGATGCCTTAAAATAACTTTGATAGTTTTAATTGCAAGTGAGACATTTATGTTTAACAAAGTCTTATTTCTTTTTTAGGTTGTGTCTTTGTGGCAGAGATAAAGTGGTATATATAAGATCATAGATGGGTCCACGTGGTTTCAGATTTCTACTGTAGGGTTAAAAGGTGCGTATGTTGTCTTACTTTCTGTGTTTGAAATTTCTAAAGGCAAGACTACAATAAATATTTGTTTCTGTTTTTACACACCCCTTTCTGTATTTCGTATCCTTATGCTGCGTTTACACTTAGCCACGATGACCACGATGCCCACGATTTAAAGAAAAGCTCGGAGCTCCACGATTTATTGCACGATTTTTTTTTATTTCTACGCTTTGTTACTACCTGCAGCGTTTTATTACGAAACCATCACGATTCTGATTGAGATCTACCACGATTTTATTTTATTTAACGCTTTGTTACTACCTGCAGCGTTTTATTACGAAACCATCACGATTCTGATTGAGATCTGCCACGATTTTTTTATTTCTACGCTTTGTTACTACCTGCAGCGTTTTATTACGAAACCATCACGATTCTGATTGAGATCTACCACGATTTTGTTTTATTTCTACGCTTTGTTACTACCTGCAGCGTTTTATTACGAAACCATCACGATTCTGATTGAGATCTGTCACGATATTTTTATTTCTACGCTTTGTTACTACCTGCAGCGTTTTATTACGAAACCATCACGATTCTGATTGAGATCTGCCACGATTTTTTTTTTATTTCTACGCTTTGTTACTACCTGCAGCGTTTTATTAAGAAACCAACACGATTCTGATTGAGATCTGCCACGATTTCATCACGTTCTCTCAAGTTCTCTTACGATTACCACAATATGGTATCACGCTTTGTCACGTTCTGTTTAGATCCCTCACGTTATCAAGTTTTGTTAAGCTCTTCTAAGATTTATGGCCACTATTTGACCAAGATTGACACGTTTGAGCACGATTGGAGTATAAATAGGAGTCATGGATCATCCTCACTTTCTTTTCAGAGATTCCAAAGAGGAACGAGATATGAATCAAAGAGATGAGCAAGATGCTTAATTTGCAATTTTCATCATGATATGCCTATAATAGTTACTCGTCGGCAGCAGCAACAAGGGACGGAAGTGTAAACGTAGCATTAGTAAGGTAAACGAAAATCTAGATAATGATATAAAATGAATGACCGACGTTCAACTAAATTAATATTTCACCAATATTTTTAGCTCATCTGATATTTGGGGAAAAAAATGATGAGTTATCATCACTTGATCGGCGTCGGCAATATCAGATTTCTTGGTTAAGTTTTATGTTTAGGTCAGCTTTTCTCCTAAACCACCAAAGCTATTGCTTTGAAATTTGTAACAGTTGTTCACCATCATAAGCTGACCCTGTTCATTAATAAACATAACTCTGCCCTGCTTTTTGCAAGAATTATGACCCTTTTGGACTTAGAAAATCATGGGTAGGACAATTTTTCTATTATACAAAAAAAATCAACAAAAAAGTTGGTTGTCGAGGCGTTGCCATGGAAGTAAATACTTTAGAATAGTTTTAAAGCCCTGCTCCCGTCCTACCTTTTAACCTTGAATTGTCACTAAAAAGCATGAAAATATCCTGACTATGAACAGTGGTGCCTGTCAAAATAGAGTCTATTTTACATAAAATTCTATATGAAATACCTGTGGTTATGCGTGCTAAACTGTGGCACGTGGCGGTTAACTGTTTCCTATTGTAATCATGGGTTGCATACATACAAAGGAATTTGAATAGCAGCGTAGCAGGGCTTTAAATACAAAATGAGATTATTATTATTATTATTATTATTATACCAGATTTGTTGAGCGCCCTTTTCATATGTCATGTACGTTCAAAGGCGCTTTACAATTAAACATGTGGGACATCGCAGATATGTAGGAAAATAACAAAACATGACATATGCAATCACAAAACTGAAACTGAACAATTTGATTAAACGCCTTTTTTATAAAAGATATTTTCAATGGCGTTGTACATAATAATAAAAAATAATAGTTATTACAACAATATCATAAATGAACAATGATAATATTTACAGCCTTATTGTAACAAACAGCCATGACCACACCCCCACCCCCGAGGTCGTTTTACCCCTATTGCCAATACCAGTGCTTTAAACATCTGGTACGCCCAGACGGGCTGCATATAGTGGTTCAACCTCCCGGTAAATGGTGCCGTCATGTACTGTTTTAGATAGAAATACCACACATTTCAAGTGAAACTCAAGTCTTGCGAAAAACACACACATAGAACGTCATAACCCTTAAAATGTGACATGATGAAATAAAAGATGGATTGTCAATTTAGTTAATTACATGATGAATTGTACAGTTAAGAGACCTTCGTCAGCGACGAATGACTTGCTGTAGTTCTGTATTACAAAAATAATGAGTAGAAACAGTCACAGTTGGTATCTATGTGTTGTAGAAAATTTTGAAAAGGTGTGTTTTGAGAGTTCTTTTGAATGAATTAAGTGATGAATCTTTTCTGAGATTGTCAGGGAGAGAGTTCCATAGTTTTGCGGCGGCAACCCTGAAACTTCTATCCCCGTAGGTAACCAGTCGACTTTTTTGTGGCACAAGGGTTGTTGCTGCATTTGCTGACCTCAGATTTCTAGTTGGCACGTACACCTCCAGTAAGTCTCTCATATACACCGGCGACTGTCCATGCAAGGCCTTGAATGTTTGAATGAGAATTTTGTATTTGATTCTATCTTGTATTTGAAGCCAATGAAGATCTTTAAGGATTGGTGTTATATGTTCAAAACGGGTTGTTTTCGTAGATCAGCCGGCGCGCTTAGCTCGATAGGGAGAGCGTAGGTTTACGGATCGCCGGATCGTAACGGGGGCGTATGTTCTCCGTGACGATTTCAAATTTTGTTGAAAGACATTGTGTCTAAAATCATTTGGCAGAATTTCATTAAATTTCTTTCATTTCTTTTCCCTGAACATTTATTATTAACGTGTGAAGTTGTTCACCCACACCTGGTCACCCACTTGCCTTGGTCACACCCCCTCCCCGTCCCAACACCCCTTCTCCCTACACACCCCTAAAACATTTTAGCTCCACACTATTCGGAGAATAGGGGGGCTATACTACTCACCCCGGAGTCGGCGTCGGCGTGACCCTTTTTGGTTAGTCTTTCGGCAACCTTTGTTTTTCTGTCATATCTTTGTTACTATTGCTTATATCTTACTGTAACTTCACATAAACATTGTCCAGTATACAAACAATGTATGAGTAGGGGCTGAGCCCATTATATCCAAGGTCAAGGTCACCAAGGTCTTATACTGAGGTTATTTTTAAGGTTAAAGATTTTTGGCAACCTTTGTTTTTCTGTCATAACTTTGTTACTTTTGCTTATATCTTACTGTAAGTTCTCATAAACATTATCCGGCATACGAACATAGTATATGCTGGGGCTGGGTCCATTATACCCAAGGTCAAGGTCACAAAGAAGTTATACTTGGAATTATTTTCATGTTATTTTTTTTTTCAAAAGCTTTAATAGACAAATCTTTGGTACTCTAAAAGATAATGACTTGAAATTAAAAATATTTGTTTATAATCATCATCTGCATGTGTGGTTACATACCCCATAACTCTGATTGTATTTTTGATAGAATTATGCCCCATTTGTACATATATTTTTTTTTTAATTTTTGATTTCTTGATGTAACTTAAATGCAATATAAGATAAAACTTAAATGTATCTATATCACCATCATCTGCATGTGTGATAAAAATCCCCATAACTCTGATTTGTATTTTTAACCAAATTATGCCCCTTTTATACTTAAATTCTTTTAACAAACTTCGATTTCTGGACATATCTTTGGTACTACATAAGATAATGACTTGAAACTCAAAATATGTCTTTATCATCATCATCTGCATATGTTGTAACAATCCTAATGACTCTAATTTGTGTATTTGATGGAATCAGGGTTCTCACTCTTTTCCGTGGAAATAACTCAAGGACTTTTCAAGGACTTTTCCAGGACATTTTCACAAAATTCAAGGACTAATAGAGCGCCTCGTGGTTCAAAGATAGAGCGCCCGAACCTGATCCAGACATTGTAGGTTCAAGTCCCGTCAGAAGTGAAATTCTTTCACTGCTTCTAAGATCTTTAATAGGTGCTAGAACTTTAAGAAAATAAGCTAGAGCTATCCCTAAAGGGGATGAATACTTCTGCCTCGCTCACTGTCGCTTGGTTAAAGTAGTACTGTTTAAGAGACATAATGGAAAATATCTAGGTCCGAGTTATCTCCCCTTTGCTAGATTATCTTGTAATATGAACATCCTGATGTCATATACTGCCAGTCTGTAACGTTTCAACAAAACCCTTCAAATAGTTTAGAGTTATGTTCACAAGAATCATGGACAGACATAAATGGACAGATGGACAGACTCCAATATACCCCCTTTGAACTTCATTAGTGGGGGCATAATACATGTAAATTTAATTAAACTAAAAAACAGGACTCAATTTTCACCAAGCGTTTAGGACTTTTCAAAGTTGTCATTAGGTTGCTTATTAGATTGACTTCTTGTGCTGATAAGCATCTCTTCACCTTGTGATTCAGTTTTAAGGGTGTTCTGCAATTTGTCATATGTATTTCAGTCAGATTATAAGCACGGACAATGCAGTCATCTGGCAATACCGATTTATTGTCAATTTTCAGACTTTTGCGGTTGTATTTTACACTAGCTTTGCCAATTTCTCTTCTTTGTAGGAAAGAAATCATTTTTCGAAGTGTGCCACGTTTTTCTTTCATTTTAATCACCAGACACTTTACTAAGAAAGACAACTCCGTATAGACTAAGTAGGTGTAACACTACTAAAATCTCAACTGATGTGAAGAGACGAAGACGCGAATTTTTCAAGAACAGGGATAGCAATGCCGGTGTTTCTCTATTTAAATATGTTTGCTTTTTATGTACACTGGCAATATCGTGAGCATACAGAAAGAACAAAATTCCCGACTTTTTCCAGGTTTTCTTGCTCTTCTTTAAAATTCAAGTACTTCCAAGGCCTTGAAAATGAAATGAAAAATTCAAGGACTTTTCCAGTTTTCCAGGAAGCGTGGGAACCCTGTGGAATTATGCCCCTTTGTGTATCTTCCTTTTATAGAAGAGGTCTCTTAGTCAGACAAATATTCATTTTACTGTCAAATCCCCAAATGGTGGAGCGCGCTGTCTTACGGACAGCTCTTGTTTTTTCATGCCTTACTTTAGATTTTTAGCTCGACTATTCGAAGAATAAGTAGAGCTATCCTACTCACCACGGCGTCGGCGTCGGTGTCGGCGTCGGCGTCGGCGTCGGTGTCGGCGTCGGCGTCGGCGTCACACCTTGGTTAAGTTTTTCGTACCAGTCCACATTTTGACAAAGTCTTTTGAGATAAAGCTTTGAAACTTTCAACACTTGTTTACCATCATCATGGCCAGTTATAAGCAAGAGCACATAAACTCATCAAGGATTTTGGCTGAATTATGGCCCCTTTTGACTTAGAAATCATGGTTAAGTTTTTCGTACCAGTTCATATTTTGACAAAGTCTTTTAAGATAAAGCTTTGAAACTTTCAACACTTGTTAACCATCATCATGGCCAGTTATAGGCAAGAGCACATAACTCCATCAAGGATTTTGGCTGAATTATGGCCCCTTTTGACTTAGAAATCTTAGTTAAGTTTTTCGTACCAGTTCATATTTTGACAAAGTCTTTTAAGATAAAGCTTTGACACTATCAACACTTATTTACCATCACCATGGCCAGTTACAGGCAAGAGTACATAACTCCATCAGGGATTTTGGCTGAATTATGGCCCCTTTTGACTTAGAAATCTTGGTTAATATTTCGTACCAGTTCATATTTTGACCAAGTCTTTTGAGATAAAGCTTTGAAACTTTCAACACCTGTTTACCATCACCATGTCCAGTTATAGGCAAGAGTACATAACACCATCAAGGATTTTGGCTGAATTGTGGCCCCTTTTGACTCAGAAATCTTGGTTAAGTTTTTCGTACCAGTTTATATTTTTTGTAAAGTGTTTGACATATGGCTTTGAAACTTTTATCACTTGTTTAGTATAATAGTCTCTATCTGTAGGAAAGAGAAAATAACTCTGTCATCTATTTTGGCTGAATTATGGCCCTTTTTGGACTTTGAAATTGGTTCTGTTTTCATACAAGTCCATGTTTTGTCAAAACTATTTGACATATGGCTTTTAAACTTTGAACACTTGTTTATCATTATGATTTCCATCTGTAAGCAATAGTACATAACTGTTTTGACTGAATTATGGCCCTTTTTGGACTTTGAAATTGCCTCATATATTGCCATTTAGTGCAAGACTTATCGAAATCATAGTAATACAGGAAAATTGTTTGTCTAATCTATTTATTTCTTTTGTCTGAATATCCGTGGAAATATTTTGACCCCATTCTTCAATCAATTCTTCGAATAGTCGAGCGCGCTGTCATCAGACAGCTCTTGTTTTCAAACCTTCTTGAATATTTATCAACATGCAAGTTGTACCACTCCCCCACCTCGCATTTCAATTAACTGCATTTAATTTTAAAAGCTAAGCTTATTACAGTAACATCCCATTTAAAATAAATTCTTTAGTCAGGATCAAAGTATCATACATTTATTATGTAAATTGATTTTGACTAATGAAATTATTATTAACATCTTGAATTTCTTGCCCGGTATATTTTTTGCCATTCCTCACCACAAACCCTTTCGGCGGGGAATACCAATTCATTGAATTTGGGTTGTTTTTCTTGCATTTCAAGTTGTGTTTTAGTGGCAAAGATCAAGCACAACATACAGATCATGGACAAAGGTTGTTAGATCTGGAGCACAAACGGAAGCATATTTCCTATTTTCTTTGTCTAGAATTTTTGAAAGCAACACTAGAATAGTATTTGTTTCTGTTTTTAAGCAATACCTTTTTGTGCCGCATGCGTGGTGGGGCATATAGATTTGGTCTTGCCCGTTCGAGCGTCCGTCCGTCCGTCAGTCCGAAGTTCGTGACGCGCATAGTTAAAAAAATATTTGATATAAATTGATGAAACATTGCCTGATCCCCTTTTCATAATTAACGGATCTAGTGTTTCAGTTGGCGCCTTCCTTGGAATACATCATAAATATCAGTAATAAACCATTTATCTTTATCGTGTTCGTACGAACTATATGAAAGTAATTATACATATGATGTTTATTTCTAAAATTGAGGAGATATAATGTTGCTAAAATCGTTAGACGCAGTTAAGTTGGCAAACTTCATGAAAAAATGTAGCGAAATGCTAAAAATGTTGTCTGCCTCGAGAATTGTGTATGTTACGAAACTGTTCATGATTTGATTTATTGCAAATTCAATAAAATTCATATTTACTATGTAATTTTATCAGAACGTTTTAACAAAACTACGTGACAAAAAAAAAACAAAAAAAAAAACAAACAACAAAAACAAAAAAAAAAAACAACTGTAAATGGCAAGGAAGACGCGAGAATAATGAAGGATGTGTTAAATTCAAGAAAAATTTATTTCCAATGAAAACCTTGTTTTGCCATTCCAGATAAAATATAAAAAAAATTTTTTCTGTGTTTAGGGTATCGATTGCAATTATAGAAAATTTGTTATCTATTCTGAGATGACTAAGAATTGCAAAGATTTGACTTGAAATGTTTCATTGCAGCCCGACGGTGTTTGTCGTTGGGTAGAGGGGTGGATCGATTGCTCCGAATCACTAGATCATGTTTGGGCTATTATCAAATGAGACAGTCTTTTATTGGTTCGAATAACCGAACCGTAATGAAAATTGGAGATTTTACGTAGACTTCTGCAGGCTATGAAAGGTTATTCCGTTCAAAAATAGAGCTGCCATTTAAAAGACTTAGTATCAAAACTTATTTTTTCTGCGACCGATAAGACATTCTTGAATATATTTTTTATTTATATCTGAATTCTGTGGAGAATTTTGTTTATATGTCATTACATCTTCTTTAAATGCATATGTTTGGTTAAAGTTACTTTCCGGAGAGCAAATAAATTTCGTTACAGAAAAAAAATCTACATTGTCGTGGTGAAATCATTTTTTTCTCAAAATTGAAGCAGTGAAAAACATAATATCGGTGCACTTTCAAGGAATTTGATTAAATATACCAGGTAAGAAGGTACAGTTACCTGCCCTTCGTTACCGAATTAAAGGAAGTGTATTCGAGAGAAAAAAGGTCCCTCATTTCAAGATGGATTTGATTGAAAATAGATATCCCGAGCTTCTGAAAGTAACCAAATTTTATAGATCTGATGTAAATGAAGAGAAAGGGTAAACAATTGCTGGAAAATCATGGTTTCTTTTACAAATGACTGTCTGCGGATTTGTACAAAAAGTAGGCTGGACCGCTTCACTTCGTAAAAATGCAATAGACTACTCATTCTGACAGATGTGAGGAGAAAAGTAGCAGGTCAACAGGCCACTTACAAGGGATTTTTGTGTTTTTCTCAGATAAATTTCTATAAAGAAGGTATTTGCTTTTGTCTTTAGAACATTGTGTCAAAGCCTTGCATTGATATATTTGTATGTATATCTATGGGAAATTAATTGTACTTTTGGGCCACCATGAATCGCTAACTGTCGTCCATGACACTTAGCAATTATGAAAATAGTACAGTTTACCACGGCGGATGCACAGACATCTGTTTCCGGATGTAAACCGTCGTACGAAACAGAAACAGAAACGATAATGCTGAATTTAATTAATACTTCGTAAACCCAAACATACAAGTTACGACCAAAATCTCAAAACTATACTGCTTGCAATCACGCCTTATTTTTTGTTCACATCCGTGAACTTTTGACGTATGGGAAAGCCGACGAAAATACTATACTTTCAATTTCACCTTCTGAAAAAAGGTTTCGGTACTCCATGAAAAATAAGCGACATGGAATTTCAATTTGCAATTCGACGGAAGGTAACTTTAAATTCGTATAATATTACAAGTTTGTAGGTTTGAAGTTAAGCACGCTTGACATTATTGTACACATGAAAAGTTTGTTATTCATATGTAGTAAATTAATCACAACAATTATTTTAACACGACTGGATTGGTTTTTCTGTTAAATAAATACATTTGTAAGAGTAAGACTGAAATCTGCATCACAATTATGGCGTCATAGCGTGAAACATCAAAGAAAAACCACGTAAAAACATGCGAAAATAGCGCGAAAATAAGCACACGGACCTATACATTTTATTTCACCACATTATAGACCATATCTTTAATTTAGTTTATACATAATTTGTTTAATCGATTGTGAAGCAAGTTCTACAACTTATGTTAATCACTCTCCACACCACCAGGAGGCGGCGTCGAGTATATGAGATACACTTTTATTTTGGATCATGTAAAGATAGTTATGAATAGTTTCGAAACGATAAATAGAACACAGAGAATAGTGAACTAAAGGACCCGCAATATTGCACAATAGATTTTAGTGAATAAACAAAAAAAAAAACCGGAAAAAAACACACTAAAAATGTATGTTATACAAATTATCATGTGATATAAAATGATGTTATTTGTCATTCCTCTCCTTATTTGAAGAGCAGAAAATATTTTTTATTTAAAAATTCGTCAAAATGTGGATCCGATTTATTGATAAGGGGGAGGTTACTTTAAGTCAAGGTTTCTATTTCTGACCTTAGTATAACCTGATAACAATGGTATTTATACCACAGTTAGCAGTGGGTTATTATGCTTGCTAAATTTCCTGTAACCAGACACTGACATATGTCTAGTAACCTTTTGGTTCCACCAAAGAGGACTTCAGGTTCACCGTTCATCCGAAAATAAAACTGAGTTCTATGATATTCCAAAAGTATATAAGACAAACATTTGGTTGCTTTGGCAACGGAAACAACAAAATACTGTGTATCATCTGAATCCTGAAATCTATAATGTAGGTGATTAAGGTCCATGAAACTTTGTCAGTGAATAGAAAATGATAATATATACATTTGTATATAATATATATATATATTTTTTTTTTTGGGGGGGGGGCGGTGTTTGTTCTGTGAACCACAACTGAAATAATCAATTATCAGCATTTCTTCATTTCCAAACAAACTGCATTTATGTGAAACTTCATACACATGCACCTGCATATAAGAACTTTCCACAGCTGCGGACCTTAGTTGGTGAAATAAAACTTAAATTTTATATGTAAAGGGACCGCCAACTCGCAATGTCAAGGTCATTGCAAGTAGAGTATTTGTATTGCATGGTAATATTTCTTTATCATGTTTATTCTTGACTGTTTTTTAATTAACAGTTTATAACATATATTGTATTATATGCTAATGTTGATAATTTGTAACCAGTCAGACTAATACAGTAATGATTAGGTAATATTTCATATTGCAGTAAATGTACTTCAGACACAACACTTAGAGGCGTCTTTCATGCTTGCATCAATGATTTTCCTTGTTTCTGATGGAATACAATCATCACGAGGGGAAGAGAAGAGAGAAAAGGCCAGTTTCCCTTTTAGTGCTGAGCTCCGAGCAAGGGAGCTACTTGTACCATTTTTCACGTATTTGGTATGACGCGGCCGGGGATCGAACCCACGACCTCACACTCTCGAAGCGGACGCTCTACAACTAGGCTGTCGAGGCGGTTTAAGTCTTTAGTTTAAACATATTCATTCCACATAAATGTAAATATAGTTATATAACCATATCTTTATTTACGGCTGTGAGAAGTTTCATTAAAATCTACTTTGTGAAAAAGTAGATATTCGCGAACATGTTATGATGGTTGTAATTTTCCCACAGACTTCCATTATGAAAAATTGCGTGGGGTCCATTTTTTTCAAATCATTCAAGCAAAAAATCAAGCACACGACCCTATCTTTTTTATTTGCTGACTTTTCTAAGTATATTCTGAAGTTTTGTAAAATAAGGATTTAATCAAATTATATATCAAAGAAAGAATTGTGCAGAACCACCTTATGAAGAACATTAAGAATGCAAAAATTCAGTTCACCCTGTTCTTCCACATTCACTTTTACTTTTCCGGACGAAAGTTCATCATTGTACGCTAGGAGTAATATTGATGACGTAAATACATATAAAAATAGAACACAGCCTTTTAACTTTATATATAATCATTTTACGCCAATCAACGGTTTATTTGAGCACTGCTGTAAAGATGATACAGTCTAAATTGCTTGTAATAAGATTATCTAAAACTGGAGTTGATATTAATTGATAACAGAAAGCAATAACTTATTATATTATCACTTGATATAGAAAGAAAGATAAAGTGTAATGTTATCAGCCAAAGAAAACACATCAGTTACTTCTGATGTTAATCTTGTCGATACCATAGTATGAGGAGGAAATTATCACGTATATCAACACTTTAACGTCACGCGAAAACTAGTATCAACAGCTTTTATATGATTTGTTTGTCATGTATAAAACTTCATAGAAAGCTTAATTATATATATAGAATACATTTATTTATTTATTTCTTGTTCAAGTCAACGCCTGTAGATAATTCAATCATAAACCGCCGATGGTCGAAGCTCCATGGTCGAGTTGTAAAATTCTCTGGCTTAGAATCTCTTGCCTCTCACCGCTGTGAGTTCGAAACCTCACTTGGGGTATAGATTTCTTTCATGCGAGAAAGCCATTATATGAAATAATGCACGGAGGGGCACTTGGCGTCGCAGGTAGGGCTTTAAATAGAATGAAATTGAAACAAGTGATTAAGGTAGTGTATACAATTTTAACAAATTTTATTTGTTTTTTTATCTTATTATCTTATTATATTAAAGAGGCACCACAAAATAACTGTATTCTTTTGTGTTTCCATGATGGTAATTATACATGCTTTGCATGAAGAAAATGAGAAATGACAAGTATCTAGTTTCAAATTGACAGTGACGTTTGCAGCTAAAGTTGTCAAACACACATTTATGCAGGAAAGGCCTAAATTGTCCGCCCGGAAACTTGTAGTGTATTTTAAGAATTATTTTCATGAAGTTTTCGTGGGTGAAAAAAGTAGGTCACTAGGTCGTGGTGGGTCTTTAAGAAAGTATATAAACGTATACAATTTGGGTAGTGTGTTTGAAATTTCTAAACAAATAATACTAAAGTTGATATATTCATTCTGACTTCATAAATGAATTAAATGTCTATCATTTTTGACCTCGGGTAACACCGACACCTTAAAGCTTTATTGCAATCTGTTACTAGGTAAGTACATAAGTATCTTATACGGCTGTCAGTGTGAGACAGGGTTTTCCCAAACCCAAGGGGCTGCTTTGAATGGAAAACGGGCGCTAGCTCAGACAGTTATTTTAGATCATTTTTCTTGCCTACTGTTGATATTTTTGCAATCTTTTCATAGATATTGTATATTAAAAATCGCTCATACACTACGACGTCTAATTACGACGTCGATATGAGCACGTTAAGCTATGTGATCTGCTACCCGGATAATCATATCTTTCCTTGCAAGGTACGATAGAAATTGTTTTACATCGAAGCGTGTCTGCACTTTTAGCTCATAACAATACTGCAGTAAACACCGAGGACAGCTGGTAAGTCACGCCTCACTAATTGACGTTGAATTATAACAGCTATTAATAGTTTTGTGATTTTTAAAAATGACCCAGTTCAAAATGTATCTTTATGTACTTTCTAATATTTCAAAAAAAAATACAAATATTTGAACATTTTAGGGAACATAATTTCTTTAGACGTTAAAGGCTGCCTAAAATCTGTAAGGCCATCCTTCGAAACCAAACAAAATAATAGCAGATTCGGTTCGATATACTCTGTTCTAGAAGAATAATGAAATGCACATTCCACTCACTCACTGATGCGGAAACCCTTTTGCCATATAATTGGATGCACTTCATGACCTAAAGGACCAAGCCTAGTCGAAATATGGGAAGAATTTACACCCCCCCCCCCCTCAATGCATACAACAGTTAAAGACTGATTCTGTCTTAGTTTATGAAATAACAAAACCAGATAAAAAAAAACAGAGAATCTCTTCGTAAGATGTAATGACTCCAAAGGACCAGAAAATATAAAATCACTGAACCTAAGTTCGGAGCCTAAGTTTGTTAGTTTAAAACATTTTCGACTAAATAGCCACATACGCAGAGGAATACATCATCGCTTCCAACATCTACAGAATCGCGTTGCAAGAAGAAACACCAATTTTGGCCGTTCTGTATACGCTATCTATTTCTGGTACAAAAACATATATCACCGTCAGGCCACTAAGCCACTGATTACTTTCCATGAGGTTGATGTAATGAATTGGTTGTCAATTATGATTTGTAGTTGAATTAGTGCTGATACCTAATTGGGTAAGAAATTCATTGCAAATTATGCCGCATGGGAGTCAGCTCTTGACAAGTGATACAGTGTAGCCTACTATAATGATAAATTGTTAACTAAGTATTTTTAACAAAACATGGCACTTTTTGTCTTAGCTACGTTATGTGTGGCGGAAAATAAATTAATCATGGTATACATGTAAGTTGCCTGGTAAAATCAAACGTTCGTGTACGTCAGATATCACTTGTCTATTACACTGACACGGGCTTCAGAACTCTAAAGCATACAAGCTTTTCCTTGTTTTGTGATATGAAGAATATTTGGAAATGCAGGCTTTAGTATAAATGTTAGCGGTTGATTAGTTTATTTGCAAAATGCATTGTGTGTAATGGTAAAAGGCATGCAAGTATTGCAAGTTCATGTGCATAAACGTACATGTATTGTCTAATGTTTCAGCTCCCTTATAATTTAAAGGCCTATTCTGAACATTCAGTGTTGCAAAATCGTTGGTACAGACAATAGCTTTCGGGTGATAATAGCTTATTTCATTACCATGTTAATTTCAATTTAAAAAGGCATTAGTAATAGTTTGAGATGGAAATAAGATATAATGTGAAAAAAAGAGATGTGGGATATGTGAACGGTTTATTTAATTGTAATACTTTCTTCAAGCATCTAATAATAAGACAGGCACTCAATTATTAAAACTGCAATTAGTTTTCGTTAGATAAATGTCTAAGCCTTTAATTTAAACTTGTTTTAGTTTAGAAAGTAACTTTCCATCAGTGTCGCATGATTAGCATTGCCTGAACATCTGATTAAATCAAACGGGAAATCTATTACAGATGATTGAAAAAATTCCAAGCACATATTTGAATGGTCTAATATTAAAAAAATCGCTTAGGTGTAAATTCTCACTTTACCTTAATCCAGCATTTGCTACAAATTTTCACATAAAACATGTTTCAGGTGTTTTAGAATGGTCGAAATCCAAGAAGACTGCGAAATTATCGAAAGTCGTAAAGACCTGCTCCAGTCTACCTTTTAACCTTAAATTGTCACTGAAAAAACATGAAAATCTTGACTATGAACAGTGACGCCTGTCAAAATAGAGTCTATTTTATATAAAATTCTATATAAAATACCTGTGGTTTTGCGTGCTAAAGTGTGACGCGTGGCGCGTGGCCGTTAACTGTTACCTATTGTAATCATGGGTTGCATACACACAATAGAATTTGAATAGCCACGGAGCAGGGCTTTAAGAGGTGTAGTCTTGCTAACAGTTTTGAATCCATGATGTTTTCTGAAATAAGCATGCATACTCCATAAATATATGTAAATAATGAAATTGATTTTTATCTAGTCGGTAAAAAACATTCACTGTATGCCGACTTGCCAATTTTGATATGATCTGAACGCGTATTTGCGACTGACACTGTTTTCCATTTTGCGACTACAGCAGGCGATTTATGTCCTTTAAAGGCGTAAATAAAATAAAAAATGCATACCAAATTGTCTCTTTTGATCAGTCGTCCTGTATATAATGTCATTTAAATGCCAAACCCCTCGTGCTATGCATGTACTAATCCATTGGGGGTGGGGTTGAGGGTCTGAGACTCGCTATCCTACTTAATTATATAATGAATCGAATGCTTCAGAATTGTTTACATGCAAGTATTCCGTGTGGGTTATACAGACATATACTATCATAAGATACAGAATTAGAAACTGAAAGTATACACAGGGTCCCTACTATGTCATGCAAGAAATTAACCGTCTGTCGATTCCCTATGGAAGTCACGCGAAGAAATGTTACCTGGCGACTTCAAAATGTCGATGAGATGCGACAGGAGGGGACTATAGGTTGACACCGGTCTGTCTGTCCGTCTGCCAACAAAAGGATCCTCTGATTAAAAAAAAAACTATTGCACCCACAAGTACCCTGCGAATGGACATACAGCCGTCGTGTTTACTACCTGTCAAGATTTAACCGTTATTTCTCATGTTTGAAATAATTTACATTTGATAGTGATAACGCTTGCACACGCCGAGAATCTGTCCTTGTGGATTCAGTCGTTTTCATTGCTAAGCCTGGCTCAATCAACTTATGGCGTGAGTTCTATCTCGTCTTTGCTTTATTATCATCGGCAAATTCATAAGTTTGGGCCAAAATTGTGACCTCTAGGGTGTTAACAAGCTTTTTCTTTGACTTGACCTGGTGACCTAGTTTTTGACCCCAGATGACCCAATATCAAACTCTTCCAAGATTTTATTAAGGGTAATATTCTGTCAAAGTTTGATTAAGAGTGGGCAAAAATTGTGACATCTAGAGTGTTAACAGTCAAATTGTTGACGACGGACGACGGACACAGGGTGATCACAAAAGCTAATAAAACCTCATTTTTTCCCTCTTATGGCACTTCTGTTTGTACACTGGGGGCTTATTTGATTCACAGAATGTATTTTCAGTAAAATAAGACATGTTTCATTTCGCAAAATAGAGCTGTTTTCTGTGCGACGCTGTCAAGAAAGTGATCCACAAAGGGTTAGTGGATTCAATCTGGCGCCGTTTCACTACAAATCTTATTTAATGTTCATATTTTAACAGTTTATTAATTGTAGTTTGCGATGATATATCGGTTTCAATGGGTTGAAATTCTAGAAAATATAGTCATCGTCTCAATCCCTTCATGCATAAAGAAGTTATAAAACGGACACGAAAAACAGACCCTGTTTTACCTTTAAGTTTCACATTAAAGAGAAAAGGAAAATAATAAGACGGGCATTAACTACATATTGCCGATGTTTGTGTGTAAACTTTGAGAGAGGTAGGTGTACATGTAATAGTATTTAAGTAATTGCACGACCAAATTTATGAGGACACATATACAAACAGACCAAACAGACAGACCGCATGGTGACTCCTATATACCACCCTCCTTCAAACTTCGTTTGCGGGTTATAATTATAAAGAAATACTACAGGAGCATAGGAAACGCCGATATTTTATAAATAAGTCAGTCGCAAACAGGCATACAGTCTTTTTTACGAAAGTCGCAAACATTTGTACAGTACTAAAGCAAACATGCAGACAGTCGGGAAATCGCACCGAATCTTCTTTCATTGGCGGTTATAAACAAATTGGAGATTTTAGCAATGATTTTATTTTGTTTTACCAAACTAGTATTGTTTCTTTATTCGTGAAACAGTGGAATTTACATGTAGATCATTCTTCAAGCAAGAAAATACGTACTTTTGACGCCGACAATGTACAATTTCTGGACAAAATCAGTGATCAATCGAGATTTTTGCTATAATTTTACCTGTAATTAGACTAACACATTATATACAGAAACAAACCATGTCCAGCTTCCAATAAAATAAAAATATACATACCATCAAAGCATATCAGTCACTTTAAAATGGTGTTTTTCAACTTTTAGCTGTCAGTTTATTGTTTTGATCAGTCGCAAGAGGAAGAGGGGGAGTACAGTCGTTTATAGGGTGTGAATGTGTTTTTGCGAAATGATCAACATGGAGGAATTTCGAAATGGCCGCCATTTTTCATGACAATGTATTATTTGTATTTGCCAATTTTTGGTTTGATATTTTCATGATATTTATGACAAGCACGTTTTGTTTGATAGAAAAGCACACAGAAAATGCGTGAAATATATTAAAAAACCTGGTGTGTTCAAAATGTTACACAGATTTTATACAGAAGTCTCTGTAGCAATTTGCTAACCAATTCAGAATATAAAATATTATTATAGGTTAGGTAGAGCTGGTTATTTTATTACGTTTAGAATGACTATCGGAAATTCAAAATGACATGTGTATAGTTATAAATGGCTCGTATTAATTTGCAAGGTATAATAAAATAACATGGTTAATCTTTAGCCAGCTTTGCGGCTAGTGCTAACCAAGATCAGCCTGCACATCCGTAGTTTGATCATGGTCTGTACCGTTCGCTATTCAGTCAGTAAATTTTCAGGGAACATTCGTTTGAATAATAAGTGGTACTGACCAAATTAAATGATGGACCAGTCCGTTTTAATATATTTCAGGGTTAAGGTTAAGGCAGGTACGTTTTCCTTATATGGTTCTGTGATCATTCATCTTCATCAACTCTCATCATGGGAAATGAAATATGCGAAAAATGCCGTACATTTTCCATATTTTGATATAGAACAAACAACGATATATAAGTAGTCATTAGCCCACCCGCTTAGCTCAATAGAGAGGGCGCAGATCTAAAAGATCGCGGGGTCGTGAGAACGATATCCGGGCGCGTTATATGTTTTCCTTGACGATTTGATAAAAGACATTGTGTCTGAAATCATTCGTCCTCAGGCTCTGATTGATACATGTGGGGAAGTTGGCAGTTACTTGCGGAGAATAGGTTTGTGATTTTCTCTTGAATAAAATGGTTGTCGTTTAGATACGTTTTATTATATAATTACTTCACCTCTGAACTTCAACCAATGATTTTATTCAACGACAAAGTCATTGTTTTGGATAAACTATGTCCTCATTAAAACCAATCTCTGTAATGATGGTATCCAGAAACAGTGGTTATGGGTGTGTGTGTGTTCGGGTTTGCGCCTTTTTTTGATTATTTTTTCAGTCATATAAACGACAGAATGAGCACACTGCCCAAGTTTATAGTGCTGCCTCACTAGAATATCAAGCCATAGACATGTGACATGATATTCCACCCAGTCACATTATACTGACATCGGGCTGACTAGTCCTAGCACTATCCTCTTAATGCTGAGCGCAAAGCGAGGAAGCTACTAGTACCATTTTTACGTCTTTGGTATGACGCGGCCAGGGATCGAACCTACGACCTCCCGTACTCAAAGCGGGTGCTGTACCATTAAGCTACCGAGGCGGTCTTTGCTTTGTAAGAAACCGGAAACTACTTTTGAAAAAAAATACATGCAAATATGCAGTATCTGGATAAATGTTTGGACCATTTTTTTTAACCTACGCTTTGGACCGGACAGGGAAAAACCCCTATTGGCTTTTGACCTCAGAGTGTGACATTGATCTTTTAGCTAGGGGTCTGGGTCTTGTGCCTGGAAGGTTTTCTCATTCTGGAAAACGTTTGAGCCCAAAATATTAAACTCCCTTGATGGATGGTAGAGTTATGGACTGCACAGACTGCACAGGAAGATTCTTATTAAACTTTAGCCTCTAAGTGTGACCTTGACTTTTGAGTTAGAATTTGGGTGTTACGCGTGAAAAATTGTTCCGTTATGGGATACATTTGTTCCAGGCAATATTAGAATCCTTTCAAGGATGACAGAGTTGGGGGCCGGACAGAAAAAAAAACTAATGACCTTTGACCTCCGAGTTTAACCTTGACCTATGGGCAAGGGGTCTGGTTATTGCACTTGACATGTCATCTTAATATGGGTTACATTTGTTCCAGATAATATAAAAATCCTTTCAAGAATGACAGAGTTGTTGACCGGATTGGAAAAAAACTTTCCAAATGTGACCTTGCCCTTTAACCTAAGGGACTGGTTGTTACTTATAACAAATCGCCTCATGGGATACATCTGTGCAAAGCAATATTAAAATCCCTATCAGGATGACGGGAGTTATAGACCTGACAGGAAAAAACACCATTTCCTTTGACGTCTGAGTTGGACATTGACCTTTGAACTAGAGGTCTTGATGTTATGCATGACTTGTTGTCTGATTATGGGATAAATTTATACAAAATCCCTTCCAGGACGACAGTGTTAGGAACCTGAAAAAACATCACTCTTTGCTTTGACCTCTGAGTGTGACATTGACCTTTGGGCTAGGGTTCTGAGTGTTATGGAGACACGTCGTCTCATTATGGAATACATTTGTGCCAAGCAATGTTAAAACTCCTTCAAGGATAAAAGAGTTATGGACGGGACAGGAAATATTACTGATGTTTGACCTCCAAGTGTGACCTTGATCTTTGAACTAGGGTTCTGTGTATTACGTATGACACATCGTCTGATTGTGGGAAACATTCGTGCCAAGTAATAGTAGAATTCCTTGATGGGTGACAACGTTACAGACCGGACACGGATTGGAGACGAACGAACGGACGGACAGAGAGACGGGTGCTTTTATTACTATATGCCGTCCCCCATGGGGGCATAAAAAACGTTCAAAAGCAGCATAAATTTGATCTCGGAGTAATTTCCTCCTGGATATTTCAACACGCGAACAACAGTCAAAGTTGTGTAACACAAGCACGGCATAATCATTCTTTACCTCCCTTTTCGATGAACATGGCATGATGGAATGCAACACCAATTGTTTCTTTTTTCAGTTCCGTAGAAAATGAATTTCGTTTTGTTTATTTCTGTCGTACTTTAATAAACTCCAAGAATTTAAACTTATGAGAAAAATATGAAAAATAGACATATTCATTTAGCAATAGATATTTTAAACGCACAATTGAAGCCATACCATCACAT
The DNA here is from genome assembly GCF_021730395.1 of Mercenaria mercenaria. Classification (NCBI taxonomy): domain Eukaryota; kingdom Metazoa; phylum Mollusca; class Bivalvia; order Venerida; family Veneridae; genus Mercenaria; species Mercenaria mercenaria. The sequence goes on from NC_069372.1 coordinate 59,423,353, forward strand.
AACATAGCGTTGCACTGTGAAATAAATCTACTCAGGCTATTTCGTATCCGCAATCTAATTATTTCTTTTACAAAAATACAATTAGCTAGTACTCCGGTGAAAATCAACTTCCGTTAAGATTACGGAAATGGATTTGCTGTCAACTGGTAATTAACGTCATGTCGAAGTTAGAACAGAACGGACGAGGTATTTTTTGAAAAAAATCCTAGAGGCAAATTAGTTTGCAAATTATGCCCAGTGAGAGTATCACACAGACATTTGATAATTGATATACATTGTTTAAAACGTTGTATTTCTGCGATCATTTTCCAAGGAAAAAAAAGGACACGTCGTCTCACTAGCATACTATAAAGCAGATAGTGAAGTTGTAGTACTCAGTCGCTATGAGAAGCGTATATATTTCCCATAAGCGCCAATATCGCATCGGATGATTGTTTCTATTCCCATTAGCGCCAATATCGTATCGGATCATTGTTTCTATTTCCATTAGCGCCAATATAGCATCGGATCATTGTTTCTATTCCCATTAGCGCCAATATCGCATTGGATCATTGTTTCTATTTCCCATTAGCGCCAAAATCGCATCGGATCATTGTTTCTATTTCCATTAGCGCCAATATCGCATCGGATCATTGTTTCTATTCCCATTAGCGCCAATATCGCATTGGATCATTGTTTCTATTTCCCATTAGCGCCAAAATCGCATCGGATAATTGTTTCTATTCCCATTAGCGCAAATATCGCATCGGATCATTGTTTCTATTCCCATTAACGCCAAAATCGCATCGGATCATTGTTTCTATTTCCCATTAGCGCAAATATCGCATCGGATAATTGTTATATTTCCCATTAGCGCCAATATCGCATCGGAACATTGTTTCGCTCATAAAAGCCGATAATTTAATTCACGTTTTTTAACTTAGTGGGTATAGTAAGTCGATTTCAACAATTTTATCTAATTTAAAATTTAACATGTACATTGATAAATAACAACAGCAACTTTTATACCTTTGTTTTTTATTTTATCTTTTTATACGTTACTTTGATACACATTAAGTCCAAGTCCAGTTAGAAAAGCTAGGACGAAAACACCTAATTAATGATTAGTCTATTAATTAATTATTTAATCTTAATTAAAAACAGTAGTATATATAGTTTGAATCACAATAGAAGTCAAAAAAAAACAATGATTTTGTTTCTGCATCTTGTCACCCAAATTAAAGTTTTCTGGAGACATGTCTGCAATAAGGTATCATGATACTGATATTTGATACCTGATAACTTACTTAATTTCTCGGGTTTTGTGTCATACATTTTACATGAGCATATTTGTGTTATTACAGTGTGTCCCTGTGTTTACTGTTTTCGCGTGTAATGCATTCACTTGACAATAAGTAGTTTTTTCACACTGTCGTTGTAATTCAGGAGTATAGTGATGGTTAAAGAATGATATTTGGAGCCAGAAAGTTGTTTAAACTCCACACTGGTCTTTTTTGACACACAACCGCTGCAGGGCGGTGCAGGGCGGTGCAGTGCTGTGTTCCTTTTTCAAGTACGTTTCTCACTACTGTTAATGTTCCTACATGTATTTTGCTTTATGTATACTCACGCTGTGTTTCCGTATGGAGAGAGTGTTGTATGGTTGACTACTTTCTTTAAATGTGGCTTTTACTGTTGGACTTTTGTCCATGATTTCCCTCTTAGCTTTCAGTTTTGATTACTTTAAACTGAGACTGAAACTACTGCTTACTTTCTCGTCAGTTTAAAATTTATTGCAAACCAAGTTGCTGACCGTGTACATAAACCAAGCCGAAGCACCGCTTAGAATGAACTTCAAATACCAAGACTGTAAACATGCTGAAAGCTTATCGACCAAAGTCAATGTCTCTTTCGTTGACATTTACTTAAATGCCTTAAGAAATTGCAAATACACCATGAATTATCCAGAAGTTAATATCTTATCTTCCGCAAACATAATCAAATAATATCAAGATGATCGCTGCGTTGTTATGGAAGTTATCAGTAAAACGTATATAATAAAAGAGTTTTTCAAGATGGCGTCGGTATTTTCTGACAAAATTGGCTCCTGATATAAGGCTGAGCTGACCGCTTTGATTAACCTAGAATCAAATTACAGGAACCTGGTCAGAGTAAATCCTGTACTGGTCCAGTTGAAATACATTGTATCATATACTTGATTGGTAAATCAATTAGAATTGTAGTGACGTTGACATTACATGGCGCGGCAATGTAGACCCTTAATGAACCATATGTTTAACGTATATTTCCATTATAAATCAGCACAATAAAATTTCTAAATATTACATACAATAATGAGTTTCATTTTCATTCAAAGAACAAAACGCTATATAAAAGAATCCGACATAAGGATAAATGTTTACTTTACCTGCATGCGTGCACGTGTATGTATATAAACACATGTATTCGTGTGTACACATAAAAATGTCAATGTACGGATATATTTACGCCTGTACTTACAATTTATCAATCCTTACCCTGCTGAATTTCTATAATGAACTTGTCCATCTTCCAATTTAGTCAGTACCATTAACTGTTAAAAAGGGGTGTTTACCAAAAACATACTGGATACGGATGTGCAGGCTGATCATGATCTACACTGGTCGCAAAAGCACAATCAACATGGTAAGGGTTAATCAGCGTATATTTTCAAATAAGTCTGCACGCAATGTAGATTTTCGACTCAAATAGTCCTCCGTACAATACGCGGGTAATTGGCTGTGATTGATTTATTGGTGGTATTTTCTCTAAGGGATAATATACAAACACCTGGTAATTAGAACACTCGATTAATTATTTAACATCCAATTAGTTTTCATTAGTCTTGTGTAGGCCTTAAGTCTGTCTTCTCGTTTATAAGTTTAGCTTTACCCCGTATTGCTTAGCAGCTAATAAATCTTTAGGCTGGCTGGAATATTAGAAATGTCAAAATCATTAATTCTCAAAAGGTTAAGCGATGCAAAATGGCATTGTTCAGTGAAATTCGGCTGATTTATCGAGATGTTCTGTTGAAAAAGCTTGTTAATAAGTCATGTTAGTAAAATTATAGCAACTTGGATTAAAGCTACGCATTTAAGGGGTGATAAAACTACAGCAGTTATATGCGGTCAGCTACCCAGACCGGTCTGTTAGGGTAGTAGTTAATGACTTCAGTAGATGAGTCATACATAACATATATTTAATTCTGTAAATCTCTGAACTTATTATATATCTATATTTGTTCAACCAATAGATATATGTAGCTTTACAAGAACTTATCCCACTGTGACCTATTGTTATCTAAAATTCAATCGTGAGACTGTTCGTTAAAAAGAGGCATATCAATTAAACCGTTTAATGAATAAAATGAATATCAAAGTATTGTCATTATTATTTGAATCATTTCTAGTTGACTTTGAATACAATAAGTTGTTATGTGACGATGGTCTAACTTTAAATTTGGCTATATAAGTAACCATGTATGAAATTTTCATTACTATGTTGTTTTATTTTAGGTCCTTTCCTTTAGAACATGGAGTTCATCCAATATCTATTGCATAGTGCCCTTGAGAATGTGGGATGTTGCACTTTCAATTACTTCATATGAACTGACTCAGTCAAACCCAAATCTGCAATTGTATTGTTTGGTTGCATTCTATGCTTCTAAAGGATCTTCCTATAACTTTTATTCTATACTTATAAAATCTAATTTAGAATACTCCTCGAAAGCCTTGTCCCGAAGCCTAAAACTGACGTTATTAGGTTGGTAATGAACACCTCAGATCAACGAAAATAGTTAGGTAATTTACATCTTAGACATCAAAGGACTTGCGTACTGGGCTTGCCTACATTGGAACAAAGAATAAAATGATTTTTATTTTGAAAGAATTGTATAAAGCCCCAAGACCAAGTAGAAAATCGTAAAGCGTTTGTTCGTATTGAAGGGGTAACAAAACATGGATGCATAATAATATGCTAATTAATACTGAAATTCGGCTCAAGTCTTATAGGTTAATGGTGGTAAATATCTGGAACTACCTGCTAGAAATAGAATTGAATGTACTGCACCAAAAGGTAATTCATTTTATGTCTAGACTAGATAAAAATTTTGGGTGTTTCTGATAAATTGTACCAAAATTACTACAGTGTTTAGGTATAAAAATGCTAATGAAATGAGTGTTCATAATAGTGTAAGTAGTATGACTTAATTACGATGAAGAAAAGCTATTATATGAGATACTTTGTGTATAATTAATATATTACGGTCTGAAATACCAAGTTAAATGGACCCAAGAAAAATATAGATTTTATAAGTCACTGTTGCCGGTCTCTATCACTCTATGTGAACGTAATGAAATTCTGTAGCGCCAACATGACAAACATGTTTTGCTTAGATTCACAAGCACTCTTCTTTTCTCCACATGAACTTCTAGAAAAAATTAAGATATAAGAAATTAAGATATTACATGATAGAACCTATGACATGCTTTGAAAGCAAAAAAAAAAAAAAAAAACAACAAAAAAACACACACAAAAAAAAACAAAACACGCCCAACCGAAACAAAAGCAGACTTGGTTTAACCGAGTCTGTTCATGAGACGTAATGATATGTGCAAGACCCATCACGACCCAATCTGACTTAAGTATATCTCCAATTAAATCTACGCTTTGGATCTGAAGATGTGCTATTGGCAGACTCGTTCTGACGACCCTTCCGCTAGCCAATCAGAGCCTTGCTTTTAACATTTTGTAACTGAAAGTAGGAGTTTAAAAATCTATATTTAGCCTGTTTTTCATGTTTACAATGCTTATGACGACAACTGCGCCCTCGTGTTTTGAGAGGTATCATATGTCACGTTACGGACTTGGTCACGTAAGGGGAAATATGTGTCGGACAGCCGGTTAGCTCAGTCGGTAGAGCACTCGCCCTGTAAGCGAGGGGTCCCATGTTCGAGCTCTAGACTAACTGCACATTTTTCTCACCCTGTGACATTCGACGCTATTTTGATGCATGGTACAGCCAAATGCTTGTTGAAATGAGTCGTCTGATTAGTTGAAATAAAAATAGACGTGCGAAAATAAAAATAGCAAAATCGGAAATCCAAATATACTGAAAGATGAATGTAAATGGGTCATCCTCAGACCTTCGTTTAGAAGATCAAGTACTTTAGTCAGATTGCATCACGACCCCCACCCCACCCCAGCCCCCGCTTAAGCGGAATATACACGATTATCTCGGGAAAAGGTGTTAACATGTAAATTGTTAAGCATGCTAAGACGCTAAAGGATGACAGTGACGGAAGCTTTGGGATTATGTGAATCTGCATCGAGTCCACATACTGGATAAACCAGAGTTACCATCATACGATTAAATACTTGCCTTGTGTGACTCGAACCAGACACTTGGGTTGCACGTGCGGCACGTTATTGTTATTAGGTAGGTCAACACGCTTCTTTAACAGCCAATGATATTTTGCTTGCATAATATATTATATGATATATGCATCGTATAGGAAACCGTCAGAAAGATCAGTTATATTAATAATATCCAATAACTGTCCTTTCAAAGTTGCCGGAGGATATTGTAATCTGGCAAGATTGGTGAGTCAAATATTCTAAAAATTGTGACTGTTTGTAACCTGTCAAATTTTGTTTATAACCGTTTTTCACTTACCTTTGAAAATACTGTAATCTCGTGCAATTATACATGTATGTTTCTTATCTCAACATTCTACTTTCAGACAGTTCGCATTGACCCATATTATCTTGGAAGATGCCTGCTTCAAACAACATAGTTTCAATTATAAGAGTGTTGTAATAATTGAAAACACGTGCCTGAACGTTCCTTCGGAGAATATTTCAATTACATCTAAATTAGCTAGTTCTCAAGTAGGCCAAAAACATATCTGTTCATTTGGCTTTTTCCATGTTCGTTTCAAGTGCTGTTTTAAAGGTATACTCTTTCGCACTGAAAGACGTTTTCATAGCCTTTGATATAAAATGTGCCTATCATTATATGATGAGCTGAAAGTTTAATACTTTAAAGAAACTTATTAAGAGCCATTTCAAATTTGAAAGCATCTTAGAATCTATGGAATCTTTTGAAACTTTATATCTGTATCTTAAAGGGATAGACTTCGTGAATAGGTTTATACCCAATACCACAATTAAAAAAAAATGACACTATTAATCTTCACTATCTGAACTACAGGGGCGATTGTAAGTAGGACGGTTGGAACAGAGGGATGTCGCGGTTTGATGTCAATAAATGGCTCGATTTTGTATGTTTAGTAACGGTTTGAATGAAGCTACTGATGTTATAGCTTTCCTGAGCTCCCGGCCGGTGTAATGAAGTATTTCGACCCCCATAGAATAATGACCCCCCGGTCATTATTCTATAGAAAAAGTGACCCCCCGGTCATAGTATTATGACCTCCAGATCATAGTACTATGACTCCCCCACGTGAAGTAAACTGAACCTCAGGAAGAATATTGACTCCCATAAAAAAACGACCCCCGGTCATTTGGTCAAATTTAGTGATAACTCATGTATCTAAGGCCTAATTGCTGCATTTTATGCCCCCACTCGGGGGAGGGGGCATATAGATTTGCCCTTGTCCGTCCGTCCGTCCGTCCTTCCGTTTGACCATTAGCCCCAGATACCATCACTTGACACAGAAATCAGAGCATTCTGCAACGGGAAAAGGGATTCTATTTCTAGACGCTGTATCTTGGTGTATACATTTTTTTCAGGAAAATAACAATTCACAATATGTTCACAAAACACACCAGTGTCAATAATCTCTGCAAACTTCGGTATGAAGTAATTCTTCAGAAGAAAACTGCACAAGAAACTGCTAGCATAGAACTTAGTATTAATAGAAGTTGCAATACTTAGCAGTGGCAGTAAAGTACGGTAGCGGCAACAATAGAAAGTAGTAGTAGTAGTAGTAGTAGTAGTAGTAGTAGTAGTAGTGGCAGTGGTTGTGGTAGTGGCAGTTGCAGTAGTAGCAGCAGCAGCAGCAGCAGCAGCAGCAGCAGAGGAATAAGTGACAGCAACAGCAGCAGCAGGAGAAGAAGAGGTAGATGTACAAGACGTATTAGTGGAAGCAGGTATAGTAGTATCAGTAGTAGCAGTTGTAGTAGTAGTAGTAGAAGTAGTAGTAGTAGAAGAAGAAGAAGTACATGTAGTAATAGCAATAGAAGTAGCGACACCAGTAGTAGTAGTACAATCAAAATGTTAACTATTGGCAATGGAGGGTATTAGAGTTGTAGATCTAGTAAAATTGTCCGTTAGGTTTGGTGGGGATCACTTTTTAATAGATATTATCGTCGAAAGTCTTTTTAGGAGCCGGTGTTTTACACGGAAAGAGTAACTTTTTTAAATAGAATAATGTCCGGGAATCGATATTGTATGAGAGTTCGAATGTAGTAATTTCGGCAGTGAGTGTTTTACACGGAAGGAGTCACTTTTTCTATAGAATAATAACCGGGGTCGTTATTCTATGAGATTCGAAGGGAGTCATCTTTAGGGAGTCAGTATTTTACTTGGAGGGGTCAGTTTTTTTAAGTGTGTGAAGTTGGCGAGAAGTTCGACATTCGACATTGAACATTCGATCTCAGAACGACATTGGACATTTGAAGCGTGAAGTTGGCAATAAGTTAAACTTTCGACATTGAACATTCGATCTCAGAACGACATTGGACATTCGATACCAGAACGACATTGGACATTCAATTTTAGAACGACATTAGACATTCGAATCCAGAACGACATTGGACATTCAATTTTAGAACGACATTAGACTTTCGAATCCAGAACGACATTGGACATTCGAATCCAGAACGACATTGGACATTTGATACCAGAACGACATTGGACATTCGATTTCAGAACGACATTGGACATTCGATTTCAGAACGACATTCGACATTCGATACCAGAACGACATTGGACATTTGATACCAGATCTACATTCGACATTTGATACCAGATCGACATTGGACATTCGATTTCAGAACGACATTCGACATTTGATACCAGATCGACATTGGACATTCGATTTCAGAACGACATTGGACATTCGATTTCAGAACGACATTCGACATTCGATACCAGAACGACATTGGACATTCGATTTCAGAACGACATTTGACATTCGATTTCAGAACGACATTGGACATTCTATTTCAGAACGACATTGGACATTCGATACCAGAACGACATTCGACATACGATTTCAGAACGACATTGGACATTCGATTTCAGAACGACATTGGACATTCGATACCAGAACGACATTCGACATACGATTTCAGAACGACATTGGACATTCGATTGGACATTCGATTTCAGAACGACATTGGACATTCGATTTCAGAACGACATTGGACATTTGATACCAGATCGACATTGGACATTCGATTTCAGAACAACATTGGACATTCGATTTCAGAACGACATTCGACATTCGATTTCAGAACGACAAGCGACATTCGCATCTAGAACGACATTGGACATTTCATTTCAGAACGACATTGGACATTCGCATCTAGAACGACATTGGACATTTGATTTCAGAACGACATTGGACATTCGCATCTAGAACGACATTGAACATTCTGGTGTCGAATGTCCAATGTCGTTCTGAAATCGAATGTCCAATGTCGATCTGGTATCAAATGTCCAATGTCGTTCTGAAATCGAATGTCCAATGTCGTTCTGGTATCGAATGTCCAATGTCGTTCTGAAATCGAATGTCCAATGTCGATCTGGTATCAAATGTCCAATGTCGTTCTGAAATCGAATGTCCAATGTCGTTCTGAAATCGAATGTCCAATGTCGTTCTGAATTCGAATGTCCAAAGTCGTTCTGGTATCGAATGTCGAATGTCGTTCTGAAATTGAATGTCCAATGTCGACCTGGCATCAAATGTCCAATGTCGTTCTGAAATCGAATGTCGAATGTAGATCTGGTATCAAATGTCCAATGTCGTTCTGGTATCGAATGTCGAATGTCGTTCTGAAATCGAATGTCGAATTTCGTTCTGAAATTGAATGTCCAATGTCGATCTGGTATCAAATGTCCAATGTCGTTCTGAAATCGAATGTCCAATGTCGTTCTGAAATCGAATGTCGAATGTAGATCTGGTATCAAATGTCCAATGTCGTTCTGGTATCGAATGTCCAATGTCGTTCTGAAATCGAATGTCCAATGTCGTTCTGGTATCGAATGTCCAATGTCGTTCTGAAATCGAATGTCTAATGTCGTTCTGGTATCGAATGTCCAATGTCGTTTTGGATTCGAATGTCCAATGTCGTTCTGGATTCGAATGTCTAATGTCGTTCTAAAATTGAATGTCCAATGTCGTTCTGGATTCGAATGTCTAATGTCGTTCTAAAATTGAATGTCCAATGTCGTTCTGGTATCGAATGTCAAATGTCGTTCTGAGATCGAATGTTCAATGTCGAAAGTTTAGCTTATTGCCAACTTCACTATTCAAATGTCCAATGTCGTTCTGAGATCGAATGTTCAATGTCGAATGTCGAACTTCTTGCCAACTTCACACAGTTTTTTTTATAGAATAATGACCGGGGTCGTTATTCTATAGAGTTTTCAAAGGGAGTCAGTTTTTTATAAGGGGAGTCAATATTTTACAGGAAAGGAGTCACATTTTCTATAGAATTATGACCGGGGGGCGGGGGGGGGGGGGGGGGGGGGGTCGTTATTCTATGGGGGTCGAAATACTTCATTACACCTGCAATATTTTATTTTGATTATTTATATTTTATTTTCTCTTTTTTTAGAGGCATATTATATTTAACCATGTCAAAATAAAAATGCGGAAAACCACAGATCGCCAAGCACGACATAAACGAAAATATTGCAGGCTCGGTTTGATTGAGCCTGTTCATGGACAGTAGTGGAAGTGCAAGCCACTGCCCGCGCCCTCTAGCCCCGGGTTGAGCAGAACTCAACATTTACACATGTTATAAGTACCAGAATATATTTTAGAGACATCCGCAGATGTATTCATACGGCGGAACCTGGCACATTGAAACTTCAATGATGCACAGAGTGTAATTCCATGAATAGCGAAACTTTATTTGTGCAGAATTGATGAACTGCCACAGTCACAATAACAGTACTTTTAACTGTTGACAGTCAAAATAAATTTGCAATTGCAAATTTATTGAATAGTGGTCTGTGATGCTTTAAGGCATTTTAGACCACAAGGAATCATCATAAAAAATTATTATGAGCCGTGCCATGGGAAAACCAACATAGTGGCTTTGCGACCAGCATTGATCCAGACCAGCCTGCGCATCCGCGCAGTCTGGTCAGGATCCATGCTGTTCGCTAACAGTTTCTCTAATTGCAATAGGCTTTGAAAGCGAACAGCATGGATCCTGACCAGACTGCGCGGATGCGCAGGCTGGTCTGGATCCATGCTGGTCGCAAACCCACTATGTTGGTTTTCTCATGGCACGGCTCATTATGAAGTTTGACGCCTGTTTGACTCGGTGTTCTTCAAGAGGAGCAAATGTTCTTCAAGACAAGTTTAAAAGACCGTTGCACTCACTGAATTGAACAAATATACAGTCAAACCAATGTTTCCTAGTTACGTACTGGAAAGCAGTAAACATCAAAACTAAACTGCTTCTTAATTGCAATGTGTTATTTGATAACATAAATGAATCCTGTTGCCTACTGACATACTTCTACTACAAACATATCAATATGAAGGCATTGGTACGTAAATAAACGTCATAAATATCTGCAAAATAATGTTATATAAGCTATCCTTTATTCTTTGCTTTAGCTATGATTGAGTTTCACCTTTCCAAACTATCAGTTTGTCCGTCCGTTCTTCTGTGTCTGATCTAGACCTCACAGACTAGATTAAATGTTCATCTCTTCAACCCATGTTTAGCTCGTACTGACCAAAGGTCAAATTTACACTTCAAGGTCAATGTGTTTGAAGTTTGTATAATTCGTGTCCGGGCTAAAATACCTCGAAAGATTTTGAAATCTTGAAGCACATCGTCACAGCAGATTGACTAATATTCATTTACAGAATGCACCTGAAATTTTGTATCACTAAAGTGACATGTTTCATTCTGATATTCTATTTTGTTAATTCTTTTGACACAGACCATGAATGAAATTAAAATAGTAGGTTGTTTGCATTCGCGATATTACGTACTGGTAACGTTCACTAAATATGTTAGGTATCATGCGGGCAAAATATTAAATCTTCGGGAACAATTATTTATTCTATACCTATTTTATCTATCAAATCGCAAACGTTCATTTGCAACACGTGACCGTACAATATATTACGGTATTTGGATGCACGTGCGTACAAAAATCCTGTATTTTCTGTATTTGGACGCACACGCGTACAAAAAATCCTGTATTTTCTGTATTTGGACGGTTCAACAGTCCCATGTTAACATACGATAAAGCCCGAAACGCGTGAAAATGTTCCGAATGTAAATCGGATGAAGTAGGCGCTCTATGAACAGAGTTTGATTATGCGTCTTGAAATCTGGATTTAATTTTAGTGTTTTTTTTTCATTTACAACACACAAAAACGATTCAAGGGATAACAATGCTATCTGATTTAGATATTAAAACGTTCGTTAATAATCAAAAACTTAAAAATACAGTAAAAAGGATCATCAGATTTTGGAATGTTTGAAAATTCGCTAAAAGAAGCCGTTCCGGACGAAACCTAGAAATTGGTATCAGCCCTGACTGTCTGAATAGCTACCTCAGCAGTTTTTATTTAACGGTTAAGAAACAAAATGGAAAAGATTATGAATGGCAGCGGACGGGCGGTCAGCATCCAAAACATGCCTGCTCTATAATTCAGTTTTCGTCGGATCTTCACCAAACTTGCTGACAATGTTTGCGGGCATTACATCTCGGACAATTTCGGTAACCAGCCAAATTGTACCAGCCTCTCTTTGATTATATTCCTTGAATTACTCGAAAAACGTGAAATTGAGCCTTGTCCGCTCTTTTAAGTCGAACAGTTTTCATCCGATCTTCACCAAACTTGCTGACAATGTTTGTGGGCATAATATCTCAGCCAAGTATTATTACCACCCAAATCGCCAAATGACTGTTGTAGGTAGGTTGCACCATATACTTTTTTTAATGATGATACGACGAAAAAACAGCATTCCATGAATTACGTATATTACGTATGAAGTGAAATAAATATAGAATTTAAAGGTTATTTAAAGTCTAACATTGTTCTGTATAATATATATTTGCACTCATATCAAAGTGGGAAAAACTAGAAAAGGCAGGAATACAATATTCAGTGAAACATTTTTAATTTAAACTATTATTATAGTAAGATAAAATAGATATAGAATAAAAAGGTTATTTAACATTGTACTGTACAATACGAGATATATTTGGACTCGTACCCAGCTGAGAAAACCATACTGAACTCGCCTAGCGGCTCGTCCAATATGCTTTTCTCAGCTGGGTACTCGTCCAAATATATCTCCGTATTGTACAGAACAATGTTAAATAACCTAATAGTACTGCACAATAAAAGTGGATACATTCAACTTCAAGTAACACTATAAACGGCATTGTACAACTATATGGAATTAGCTCTCCCGCTCAAAATCATATGTTTAGTTTGGATTTATCAGCCGATATGAAAAACAAAACAAAAAGATGTAGAACCTTGTTTCGTCAGGATAGCGATAGCTGGCACTGAAAAGGCTAACGATTAAAGGCTTCAGGGACTATGACTACCTGTTCTCGATTACTCGGTCGATTGTAGCAACCCGTTCTAAAGTAAAGAGAGAGAGTGCGTGAGAGTTGGATTGTACGACGAATCGACACAATTATGTAAGAACTGGCCTTGAACCAAACGTTCGGGGAAGAAACCCGATGCAGCTGAATCTCACCAGTGCTATTTAACGGTTATAATATAGCTCCAACTACCTAGTTGTTAAACAATATAACAAGAAAATGATACGTTTTTGCTTTGAATTATAATCTAAACTACATCATTATCTTAGCCGTAATTGGATATACAAAGACCAGAAACGCAGTCTTAAAGATAAATATGTGAAATATTAGACGAAAATTGAAATCCTAGTCTTCAACAAACAAATATTGAAACATAAGCACATCAATTATTGCAATGATTGCGTGTAAACGATATTCACATATGGTAGCTCACGTACACCAGGTCTTAAGATTACACAAACATGCAATAAAAGATGTACGAACACTTTTTATGGCCAGGCTTTGCACTATTTTGTCATATGGCGTTTTCACATAATGTCCCGATTAATATGGGAATGGGTTGTTTTACATACTGCTATCAGTGGAGTTAAATAGTACAGCTACAGTAAATATATGTTTCTTAACGAACTCATTAAGCTCCCTTTTTAAAGACACTGCTTTTCAACGTATCTAAAATTCCACTTACTGTGGTTACTATGCGTATTTTGTCTGCTCAAATAGAAAATTACTAAAAGGACTACAATAACAATAAGCGCTTTAATTAATGTTGACTGGTCGAAGTATCTACGTCAACGGTAAAATGGCAAAAGCTCCGCATTGCGTAAAAGAGCTGAAATACTATTATGTATTAGACAGTAACCAAATCAGTAAATTCATTCCGAGCGCCCTAATTTGCCTTTTATTCTCCTGTCTAATTACAGACTGTACATCGATCGCGTGTTTCAGATTTTTCTGCAAGTGCTAACGACAGTTCGTCGTGTATGGTATTGTCAAATCAATGGTGAGCCACGCCATGAGAAAACAAACATAGTGCGTGTGCGACCAGCATGGATCCAGGATCCATGCTGTTCGCTAATGGTTTCTCTAATTGCAATAGGCTTTGAAAGCAAACAGCATGGATTCTGACCAGACTGCGCGGATCTGGATCCATGCCGGTCGCAAATGCACTATGTTGGTTTTCTCATGGTGCGGCTCGTGGTGGTTTGAATAAGAGCAGAATGCATTCATCTGAGTTGCTTTGATATCTGCCATTTTACTTATCGCCGATGAATAAAAATATACGATATTTGTGATGTTGTGATAACGTAAGATAAATCAGCCCATGTCCATCATTATTTGATAAGCATGACAGGTTTGAACGATTTTTCCAGTAATGCCCACGCAAATAAAGTAAGGTGTGCACTTGATATGATGCTACTTCAAAATGAAATAGAAATACCAACATTCGGAAGATTATGTCCACACTACACTAATGTTTGGCCATGTGTTTGGTGATTGTGACTAACATTGTCTGTTAAACGATTACCCAGTAACAGAACCACGGAGATTTGTCATATTGTTCAGAACAGTACGACAAACATTGATATGTTGCAAGGTCACAATAAAAACATTTGTTCACTAACACTGTATAAGCAAATAGTACAGGTTTACAAACTATATAAACAACTCGGACATCTCAACGAATCAGCGCGGTAATATAATAAAAGTAGTGTTTGTACGTTAAAGCTTCGCCTTTCTATATCGATGGTAAAATAGGGCGTTTAAAATTCTTATAGTACAGTAGTTCTCGCTGTATTAAACATTAAACAGTTAGTTATACTTTAATCGGAAATTGCGAATTGCCGCCAGACCGAATATCTGAGGGATATTCGGGCAAAATCTTCCGTCGACCTCCAGCGTCAGGTGAAATCGGACAGTGGCAGGGTTATTTTTGGTTCATGGAACGGCCCCCGGGATTTTTTTTTAAGTTAGCCGTCCGATGTACAATAATCGTCCGTGAGAAGGTATGGCAGCGTTACATTTTGACGCGTGGCAGCCGGACCGCACATGTCGGTGCCAAATCAAATATAGTCCGTTTGGATTCCTGTATTTTTTTCGCACGGGCACCGGCCAGTCCCTGTCAGATTTGAAAACTGCCCGTTCGACATATCTGCAGGAAAGACGTCCGGTGCCTACTTATTTTTTGACCACGTGAAAAAAACTTTATAATCGTCAGGGGCGTGTTATACTCTCCAAAACTTAGAAAAAGATCGGGCAGCGCCCCTTTAATAAACTGCTGGTCTTCTGCAAGTATGTTGACGAGCTCCCTCTCGTGAAACAAATGTACATCCTTTTTAAGTTTCGAATCCAAGTTGGAGTGGGACAAGTGATTCCATGTAAACAACTTTAACCACTCAAGCCAATTAGGTCCTTAACCACTCAAGCCAATTAGGTCCTTTGACAGAACTAATGTGCGTTGATTACAAAATGTTTGTAAATGTATAAGTAATAAAATCCATCTGTGAAAAAATCCTTTGGAGACATAGAACCCAACCAATTTATATAATAGCAGATGCAGTTCATGAGAGGTAATGAGATGTGCAACACACCTCACTCCCCATAGCACCTGCTTATGAGGAAAATTGAATGCTATCTTTTATCCCCGACGACCAGAAAATAAAACAAGTTTAGGTACGGGCATTTAATGACTACTGTTATTATAGTTTTTTTTTTTTTCACTTCCAAGGAAGATACTTATCAATCTTTACAGACATAGAATTTTAGAGATAAAAGATGATTAATCTTTCTATTCTTGTAGGTTCTTACAAGTTTTCTATGTTATTAATAAGATAAAATTGTCATTGGATCTTTGAATATTGATAGGTTCTTATCTAAATATATTTTGATAAAGTCAAATTACATATAATGCCCGGTTTCTCGGTTAATATTTACAATCACATACAACTAAAAGAATTCGTAAAATAAATGAAATAAGGGTTCGCAAAACGTGAAAATTATCTTTATTTTAAATCAACATATTTGCTAGTATCCATAAATTCAGGAAACCGGATCCTCGGTGTACAAGGCAACATGGCATAGCTATAACTACGGCGTTTGATTTTTGCCTACATTGTTCTGTTCTGGGGCACGTGAAAGAACGAGCGGCGATAATTTTAAGGCGTCGTCTTTTCGAGCTAAACATGTTCATATTTTTGCTCCGTCGCAGGTAAATATATGCCGGGAGAACACACACAAAAGGAGACAACTTAATCTTTCCAGAAACAACAGAAAAAAGTTGGTAAATATCAGTTGCCATAAATAAAAGTCGCACCATTTTTCAGTCATGTTATCGGTTCAGTCTACAGCAACGCATGCTACACACCGATATGGCAAACTCTGACTGTAAGCACAAGATTGAGCTAATCTGCTTGCAGAAAGAGCACTGTTGTGAAGTCATCGTCAAGAATCCAAATAATCAAACCGCTCATCGTCCATCTCTCTAACGCATTTTTCCAGAGCTTCCTGGGGACATATCTGCGTTTACTTACCACGTCCATGTAGTACGCATGTTACAAACAAGGGTCGTTTGATATATACAATTATAGATATGATTGTTGTGACTAAAGCTGTGTTTATCGCGTGTACTTCACACAGGTTATTGGAGTTTAATTACTTCGTGTTCTGTTGTATAAATATATTTAAGTTTATGGTGTCTAGCACTTTAACTTCGGACACGCAACCTAAATATAATGACTTTTCCACACTGAAATAAAATTGCCATACCTAGTTAACAGTTTCTTAAATACGGTTGAAATAAACACACTATTATTCCCGTAAAAAGGTAAGAACTTTTTAACTTCAAAATTTACAAATAAACACCTGCTATTTACTAGAACGTGAATTCTGTCTAAATATTTGTTTGTTTTCAGGATTACTTCCTTAAGTAGTTTCACCGTATGAACTTGTTAATTTAGTACTATATTATTCAAGCATTTAATATTAATGCAGTTTATCTTTGATAGATAGATAGATATCTTTATTTCCCCCAATTGTGGAGAGCACAACATATATACAAATATATACATTACAAGAACTATATGTACATATATACATTCATCAAATTCGTTTATATAATCATATACAAACTCAATATGTCACTCATTATTATAAGAGAAATGGAACAAATATTATTTTCTAAATTATTCCAACCATACATTAGTACAATGCCTGAATTAATCACACATCTCTTATACATGCGTTGTAAATATCGAACCAAGTCCACCTTATCCGAAACGAAATGATAAGAGAGACGTGCAGTTAACGAAGAATGTGGAAATAGCAGCAATAGCAACAAAAAATACCATATATAGTCAATCTTGAGCTGTGACTTACCAAGAATGACATATGGGACTATAATTGGAGCATGTTTATCTTATTACATTTTTATTTTAGTGACATCATTTTAAAATACATACTTGTAGTATGATACACCTGTAAACTATCTTTAAATAGATAGAGGTCGTTATTTTTGATATGTATTAATTACATTTTCAATATTTTACAGAGGTTTTTTGCAACATTATAGTTTCCTAGGTTATAACCATTACATACAGAGGCTATTTTCAAAAGGAGCGCACACTGATCATTTGGTCTTAATCTCATAAGTTCAATCATTCCAGCAAAACCACAATCAAGAAGCACTGCCTTCCATAACTTCTCTTGACGATTCAAATGACAGTGACATATTAAGTGTTCTAGTTCATCTTCAACTTGGTATTTGCAGACTTTACATACTATCAAATATTTCCTAGAAAGCCACTGGCTAATAGCTGCTACTAGAGTTCTACACAAGGGGGCTAACTTTGGCACATTTTTTGATAATTCCCACAGGCTACAGCATTTATTCACCTTTAATAGATCATTTAGATCCCAAAACAAAGAACGTTGTCTAATGTTGTTTATTATGACAGCTCTTTCTTGCGCAAACACCTGTGTATTTAACATATTTTTCCAAGCGTACCGAGATGGAAATGTGCCCGTGGACATAAACTTTTCTAGGACAGTCTGTAGGTTGTATTTATATATTAGCTGGTAAGCATCAGGAATAAAACCTTTCATTTGTTTGTCTAAACTCAAATACCTAAATAGTCTATTTACAAACAACTCTTTAGCAAGGTAGTTACATGGGAGTCTACATAACTGTCCAAAGAATGTCAGTTTTCTTTTATCGATGATTGCTTCCACAGAATTCAAATTTATCGCAGATATTGCAAAGTCTGTGCTAGAGTTACATTTCAAAAGTTGGGTTGACTTTAAACAAAAACGGTGTGATCTTTCCAAGGCAAGTAAATCCGTTTTGGAGAATTTTCCCCAAAGTTCACTGCCGTACAGGGCTTTTGGCAATATTACGGAATTGTAGATGGTCTTAAGTGTCAGTGGATGCATTGTACTTGGGTGAAACCCACTATTACAAATGGATAGAAAAGTACCTCTCAATTTGTCACATGACTCCATTACCAACTGGTGTGATGATAGGTCCTTATCCATTGTGATACCAAGGTGTGTGTATGACGGGACTATTTTGATAAGATCTTTACCTATAGGAAATGGTAGGTTCGTGGCGTTAGCGGTTCTTCTTTTGTCATTGAATATTATTACTCCGCACTTGTTTGCATTGTACTGATATCGCCAACGTAGAGAATACTCGTGACATATCTTCAACATTTGTTCCAATCCTGACCTTGAAAAAGAAACAAGTACCATGTCGTCTGCTACTGTTGGCGATGAAACATTTGTATTACAAATACAGATTCCACAACCACTCGTTTGCAACTTGTTAATCAGATCATTGATATAAACAAGATAACATATCGGCGAACTTTTACGTCCCTGGGGCGTACCTTGACGAACAGGGAAGGGTTCAGACGTAAATCCACCTCTGCTCTTTACACAACTTGAAGCGCCTCTATACAATTCTTTGAAAGCTATCAATGAAGTATCATCGATGCCAAGTTCATACAGCTTCAATAACAGTCCAAAATGCCATACAGTGTCGAAGGCCTTTTTACCGTCAAGGTAGCATACAAACAGTTTCGAGCCATTTTCTCGTGAATAATGAATACACTCTCGAAGAACAAAAGATGTCATTAGAACTCCTAACTTCTCACGAAAGCCTCCTTGTTGGGGATTCAGTGATAAACTAATAGTTTCCTTACATCGATCTAACAGGACTACTTCAAACATTTTTAAAATAACGGACGACAGTGTAATAGCCCTATAGCTGTCAGGGTCCTCTTTGCGTTTCTTACCGCCTTTGTACAGAGTGATAATTGTCCCTCTTTTCATGGCGTCTGGCACATATCCTACACGTAACATATATGTAAATAAGTTTGCGAGGATAACGGCAATAACGTCGGCTGAGTAAATCAAATGTTCATAATAAATCTTATCAGCCCCACTTGCCTTCCCTTTAGGCAAGGATTTAATAGTATTTTTCAAAAGAGTAGGATTAACTGTTACATTACTGTCAGTGCACATACTGTTTAACTTTTCCTCAATCGTATAATTAACTTTTTGATTAAAGTTTTCGTCATAATTTGTGGACACAGATGGCTCATACAATGATTGGAAGTATTTGCCCCAGTTTTTGGCCAGCAACTTCTGATCCCGCACCACAACATCACCAAATTTTATACCTGCACTCATTTTCGATGAAGATTTCCTTCTTGAGGATACAAGTTTCCAAAACTGACCTGAATCTACCTCAGCCGTTTCGCTAATTTTTTCATTTAAATTTGCTAAATGATTTTCAGCTGCCCTACGGTGCGTACGCCTGAATATTGCTTTGGCATCTTTATATTGGCGGTAAAATGAATTATTTGAGTTACGTGGCCGTCCTGCACGACACCACATTTCCCGATATGACAACATTTCCTTGTGTACGTTCGATAATTCAACAGACCAATATGGTTTCAAGTAACTTTTAAATTTTTTCATAGGAAAAGCTACATTACCAGCATCAACCAAAATTTGTGCGATTTGATCATAGGCATAGTCAATTCTATAAGTGTTTGATAAATCTGCAGTGGCCCATTCTTGAATGTTTTTATCACATAAAATATTATTATATGATAAAATATGGCTATGCGAAACTTTTCGCCAATGAATTGTGCGCTCCTCAGAATTAGGTACTAACATATCATTGTCTATATACAACTGCATACTACAAACAATAGGCCTATGTCGAGACACATTTAAACAGTTATCGTCTAAAATTTCAATATAATAAAACAAGTCTACAACCTCTGACGGTACACATATATAGTCTATTATTGACCTGTACAGGTTGTCGTAAGATACATAAGTATAGTTTTCACCCCTACATATTGGAAGTGTATTGATTGCAATTAAATTGCAGTTTGATAAAAATCTGTAAAACATCTTATCTCTCTGTCTTACACATGGTTCAACAATTTTGCTGTTAAAGTCCCCTAAAAAAATGACAGTACCTCTAACAGAATAAGTGTTATACAAATCAATAAGTTTATCAATATACTCATAGAATATGCTATTTGAATGGTTTGTACATGGTAGGTACACCTGAAATATATAAATATATTCGTTTTCGGAATATTGATACTGAATCCCTACGATATGATCTTCGTCTAAGTTCAATGGTGAAACATAATAGTCTATCGACTTTTTCCACATAATGGCCACGCCACCTTTCCCTACTTTGCGCTGAGTAGGCGTAAAAAGGTCTTTATCACAAACTGCATGATAATTATAATTACTACATACACTGTCGAAAAAGTAAAGATTATGCGGAAAGAGCCAGTGTTCTGAAAGGCCTACAATGGTAATATTTCTCAACCTTAATAGTTCACTCAAGTAGGAAGCAGACGACATAATGCCGGTCAAATTCCAGGTCATTAACGTTAATTCCATCAAATGTTTTTAATACATTGTGTATAAACCGTTACAGTATCATAAAACCATACCGCCTATTTAATCTACTTGTTCAATTAGTGGATCAAATTTATTGTAGTCACTAAATGATGGGTGACTCGTTTTATTTGCATAACGATGTGTGGCTACATTCTTATTTCTGCTATTTGCGCGGCGTGATTTCCAGCGTCTACATGAAACTTGTTCTGGCCAAAAATTTTCATTTAGTACAAGACCACAATTATCGTCAGCGTCGAGTATAAGACGAATCACCGCTTTTGACGGGTTCCTACGCGATGGGAAAGCCCGAATACCAGTGACACGTGGACCACGCCGATTAATTGCAGCAGCTAACTTATCTAAATTGGCATTCATACTAAATCCCAAAAGACAAAAATACTGTGAACGTTTCCTTTTTCTGAAATGAAAACCATTATCAGTTTTAGCATTTTCCTTGTTATAATTGTTAAATTCCGTTCTGTAGGTTACCCGTACCGGAATACATTGCGGTTCCGCGCCCATTGTAGTCTGTGTATCAAACAACGATTGTTTTGTAGCCAAAGTCTGATCCTCGCGTGAGCATAAATTTGGTGAACTCTGATACATCGTTCTTTCATTTACAGGAGTCAATGTATTCACTTCAACCTGTAGATTTTCATCATTCATTGATACGTTACGCTGCTGCAATAAAGAATCTCTAGATTGTTCACCATTAATCAAATCACCGTTATTTTTCATTCGGTATGTCTGTAACTCTGTTAAAGCAGGTTGTCTGTCAACTTGACAGTTATCATATTTTGACTCTCTGTCAAGCCCTTCACTGTAAGTCTCATTGCAATCGGGATCATAAGATGATCCAATGCTTACTTTTTCAACAGATACAATACAATTACTGTCTAAGAAAGATTCAAGCTGATTCACTCTATCTTCCACTGTCTCCAACTTCCTGATGCGTTCTTCTACAAGATCCATATCATTTTGTAGTGTACAACCTAATTCAGTGACGCATATGTGTGTTTTTGTGGTCACAGTCTTTAAGGCAATACCGCATTCTGCTATATCCAGTTTGATACTGTCTAATGTGGACATTACCACTTTCATTTGTTCTTGTCTTAATGTATCACTTGCAAATAATGATTGTTTAAGTAACAGAAAACCGGCCTGAAGAGAACAAACGGTATCTTTAAGAACATTGATTTCTGCACTGCATTGACAATTGTGCAAATTCTGCTGATGTTGAACGACTTTTGGTTCTGTTACATTCACAGATGATTTCCGTGATTTACCGCTACTTATCATTTGTTTCAGAATGCTGTAGTCTTCGCTACCTTCTATTACAGAAAGTAATGTATGGACATCTTGGGCAAGTTTAGTAGCAACAGGATCGCCATTTCTAGTTGCCTTGCGCAGTTTAAGCTCAGAATCTAGGCCATATGGGAAATCATCATGTTCTTGTTTTAATATTTCAAAATATTCCAGCCGTAATCTATCTAAATCTGGTTCGCTAGAGGCAAAATCTAACAGAAGCCGCGAGACAAACATGTCTCTCGGAAGGTCACGAAAGAGAGTGATGTGAGAGTTAAATGAGTTTAAGTAATCTAAGTTCATCTTATTGGTTTCTAATTCGTTAATGTGGAGGCCGCCATTAAATTGATCAAACGTGACCTTTGACCCGGACCTAGAGTATGGTATCTTCACTTCTGTCTGATCATCCAGCCGTAGCGGCTCCAAATCGGCAAACACTAATTCGTCCCCAGACATAATTTCAATAGTTTACCTGAGAGGTATAATCCAAATAATATAAATAGTGATAATAATCCAATATAGCCAACAGAGAACTCAAGTATATTGAACTGTCACTCACATCCGATATTTTCTTTTTTTTACATTAGTTTCCAAATACAGAGAGATCGTATATCATTACTAAATTCCAGTTCAAGAATCATAGTCAGCTTGACCTTACACGTCCAATGATGTAAATTTCATAAGAACCAACAGTTTCAACTACCGGTATATTTAGTTTACGAAAAACTAAGAGATCACTAAAACGTGATGTCACTATCCAGTGGTGACCGGTATGTCCAAATACTGTTTTAGTGAACCGGCACGAGCACGTCTCGACGCCGCCAGCGTTCACTTACTATTTCCACGTACCACGTCCTTGTAGAACGTTCCAGTTTGATAAGAGCCTTTCAGTAACTCAATAAAATATCATATAAAAGATCCAAAGTTTTTTAAGTGAACCGGCACGAGCACGTCTCGACGCCGCCAGCGTTCACGAACTCTTTTTATTTAAAACGTTTTGTTGAATGTTCCCGGTTGTCAGTACACCACTATATTATTACTGTTATTATAGTTTTTTTTTTTCACTTCCAAGGAAGATACTTATCAATCTTTACAGACATAGAATTTTAGAGATAAAAGATGATTAATCTTTCTATTCTTGTAGGTTCTTACAAGTTTTCTATGTTATTAATAAGATAAAATTGTCATTGGATCTTTGAATATTGATAGGTTCTTATCTAAATATATTTTGATAAAGTCAAATTACATATAATGCCCGGTTTCTCGGTTAATATTTACAATCACATACAACTAAAAGAATTCGTAAAATAAATGAAATAAGGGTTCGCAAAACGTGAAAATTATCTTTATTTTAAATCAACATATTTGCTAGTATCCATAAATTCAGGAAACCGGATCCTCGGTGTACAAGGCAACATGGCATAGCTATAACTACGGCGTTTGATTTTTGCCTACATTGTTCTGTTCTGGGGCACGTGAAAGAACGAGCGGCGATAATTTTAAGGCGTCGTCTTTTCGAGCTAAACATGTTCATATTTTTGCTCCGTCGCAGGTAAATATATGCCGGGAGAACACACACAAAAGGAGACAACTTAATCTTTCCAGAAACAACAGAAAAAAGTTGGTAAATATCAGTTGCCATAAATAAAAGTCGCACCATTTTTCAGTCATGTTATCGGTTCAGTCTACAGCAACGCATGCTACACACCGATATGGCAAACTTGACTGTAAGCACAAGATTGAGCTAATCTGCTTGCAGAAAGAGCACTGTTGTGAAGTCATCGTCAAGAATCCAAATAATCAAAACCGCTCATCGTCCATCTCTCTAACGCATTTTTCCAGAGCTTCCTGGGGACATATCTGCGTTTACTTACCACGTCATGTAGTACGCATGTTACAAACAAGGGTCGTTTGATATATACAATTATAGATATGATTGTTGTGACTAAAGCTGTGTTTATCGCGTGTACTTCACACAGGTTATTGGAGTTTAATTACTTCGTGTTCTGTTGTATAAATATATTTAAGTTTATGGTGTCTAGCACTTTAACTTCGGACACGCAACCTAAATATAATGACTTTTCCACACTGAAATAAAATTGCCATACCTAGTTAACAGTTTCTTAAATACGGTTGAAATAAACACACTATTATTCCCGTAAAAGGTAAGAACTTTTTAACTTCAAAATTTACAAATAAACACCTGGTATTTACTACAACGTGAATTCTGTCTAAATATTTGTTTGTTTTCAGGATTACTTCCTTAAGTAGTTTCACCGTATGCACTTGTTAATTTAGTACTATATTATTCAAGCATTTAATATTAATGCAGTTTATCTTTGATGCAAAGCAACTATTGTGCAATGTTTATTTATCAGAAGCAGTTATAGTGCAATAACATTAATTGCATTATTAGTAGTGGTAATTGTGCAATAACATTTATTTGCATTTATTATTAGTGGTAATTGTGCAATAACAGCTATTTGCATTTATTAGTAGCGGTAATTGTGCAATAACAGTTATTTGCATTTATTATTAGCGGTAATTGTGCAATAACAGTTATTTGCATTTATTAGTAGCGGCAATTGTGCAATAACATTTATTTGCATTTATTATTAGTGGTAATTGTGCAATAACAGTTATTTGCATTTATGCAATAACAGTTATTTGCATTTATTATTAGTGTTAATTGTGCAATAACAGTCATTTGCATTTATTAGTAGCGGTAATTGTGCTATAACAGTTATTTGCATTTATTAGTAGAGGTAATAGTGCAATAACATTTATTAGTATTTATTAGTAGCGGTCGTTGTGCAATAAATTTATTTGCATTTATTAGTAGCGGTATTTTTGTGCAATAACATTTATTTGCATTTAGAAGAAGCGGTAATTACGCACTAACATTTATTTGCATGTATTAGAAGTTGTATTATTTTTCATTACATGCTCATTTAAAAATTCCGTTAAGTTTCAATGGAACCTGAAACGACATTTTTTTCCATATAGACGTTCAAATTTCATCTAATTGAATTTACCATAATTATAGTGATTTTAAACCAAATATAAAAAATACATATTATGGCAATCATCGTGGAACAATGCTTCGTTCAATAAACTTCATGATATAAAACTGTTTTAGGTGAATGACACTAAAGGAACAGATCTGTTCGCAGGGAGGTAGTTGTTAGGCTGGCGAACTTGTTCGCTAGACTATTATTACCACAAATAGAAAGTCACAAAGACTGCTGAGACTGACAACAAAAAAAGTATTTCATGCGCAGTTCAAATATTTCCGTGCTGTATATCATTTTTACCATGAATTTGTTTAAAGATTGTTAAACTTACCTGTTTCAATAAATCTATTTTTCAACCATTTTATAATCATGTTTTCTTTTAAAGGAAATATATTTGAAAGCAAAAATAAAACCCCAAAAAGACAGATCTTTATAAAAGCGTTGCTTATTACATACTCAAACTTATTGCATACGCGTTTCTTTATTAAGCTGGCGTAACGGCACGCTGCTTGTTCATTCACTTTTGTATAGACTGTTACATTATGCATGCAAACAAGCTTACTTTTAGACTGTAGGATAGTCTATTTTAAGCAGAAACTAACGCACTTAAAATCTTGCAATTAGAGTTTTATCAACAACTTTATATCTATATATCTATTTACTAATCTAAAATATATTACATATTCCATGGTGTTAGAAACATTGAAATAAATATTGAAGATAAAAAGTAATGGAGTTTTCCCCGGCATAATCTATTGTTAGATTTCCTTAGATTATTTAGTTTTTTCCGTGTTCTGTTTTAGGCTATACGCGACTCATAATAAAAGCCGTACCGCACGTACGTTTCTTCTACCTTACTGTGCTAAATATATGTATATATGTTTATAGGACTTTATTACTTTGGCATTCAATTCACCATAATTTACAGGAACTTGATAAAAAATACAAGTCTTTTCAACCTAATTTATGTTTATACATAGTTTTGGGGATGGCATATCGAAGTATAGATGTTGTGTTTGTTACTTATATATTTACACTGATATCATAAATGTCCCTAAGTTGTTTTATTTTCAAAGTTGAATATCATTATAAAAATCGCGAGTAAAAGCAGTGAGCTTCTTTCATACATATATTAACGTTGACATAATTTACCAAATTAATGTCAAAATGTGCAATATCGTTATCAAAATTCAAGAGTAAAAGTCGAGAGTTCATACATAAACGCAGACTTAATTTTGGCAACGTAGTGTAATTTTTGTCACATTCTTTACTTTTAGCTTCCTCTGTTTCTTGTTATTGTTCTTTATAATACCTCATTTTTGTTTTCAATGTTCCTAAACAGTAGGAAGTCTTGTATTGCTCCGAAATACTTCTCTCGTTTGTACCCCTTACAACTTACACATTGTAAGCAATTTCATTGTCCTTTGGACAGTTTTCTAAACATGTGATTGCTTCCCGGTATATTAATATGATCTTTATTTCTACAAAATAATATACTTATTTAAATGCAAGTCTATATTAAAGTCAATGACTCAACTTGGTTTTAAGAGTTGACTTTGGAACCATGGTGGGGGCCAATCATAAGGATACAAACGTAGCATAAACGGTTTAAATTTGTCAATATTATGTTTGCCACAGACGGTTACAAGACGGTGCCCAGTTGTGTTCCTTTCGTTGTTCAGTTTGTCTTTCTTGTCTATAAGTTTTACTGCGTCTATATTTTGTCAGATTCCCAAGTGAGAATTACGTTCTGTTTGTCTAAATAATTGTGTTATCCCCAATGAAGCAAACACTATGTGTTTTTCTCCATCTATAGTCTGTAATATCCTAACATTGCCTTTCTCAAATTAATTAAGATGATACCTCTTAACAGTACCCTATGTTCGCCTTAGTTTGATACGGAAAACACATAATATTTCAGATTTTGCAAACAGTTTTCCCACACAGTAATTTAGTCTTTTGTGGTAACCAGCCTTTCTGTACTGTCAGTACTTTGATTCATTCTCGTTGTCGAATAGGTCATACACGTTTGACTCATTCATATTTTCTGAACAAAGAAGGTCAACCTGAATGCGTAACATGTCAAACACTGCTTACTATTAAACATGTTTGAATCGACTGTGTGGACATCGCTCCACAGCGCAGTACATACTAATAATATCTGTCATGTGTTTACGAATCGGATAGAAATATCCGTCCCGAGGGCACCTGCCCATGCGCAGGTGGCCGAGGGACGGATATTTCTATCCGATTCGTAAACACATGACTGGTATTTTTTCTTGCATATCGTATACATGTTAGCATTTTATTCTGGCAGATTATTTTTCTTGCATTCCGTATTTTACAAATAATACTTTCTTTGTAGCATTCTTTCTTGTAGTAGAGCGCGGGAAATTAACGTCCGTAAGCAGAAGTGACGTCATGATGTTTTGCGTTACGCATCATAACAAAGTTCCACTTTAGTTTTATCGTTTGTAGCGTAACGTTATGTTCTTACGGTAAACTAACGCATTTTGAGTCGAGAAATATACTATAAGGAACGGACGGAAACTATCAAGGTTTTTTTCGTATTTTTACATAAACAATATATTATCAGTGCATGAACCACTAGTTGTCATTAACAGCACGAGAGATGGGTTTTGCCGGCATGGGTAAACTCACCGGAAACGCCAGTCCGGTGTGCAAGAATACTACGTCCAATCTTTGAAACAGTTGTTTGAAAAAGTTTCAATCGGCAATGTTTGTCCTTTTTCAAGCAGATATGCATTTATCACAAAATCTGGACATCATATAGTTTTATTCACATATTTTGCAATATTATTATTGTTTGCCACTGATGTTTTAACCCTTGACATGTATACATATACGTATTAGTTAGTAGGCCCCCTTCTTTTCTTGATATAGGGTTAGACCATGTAATATGTCAAAACTATGAATAAAAACTATACTTTTTTGCCGCATGCGCATATGATATCTATCCTTACTAACATAAAGCTGCTTTTAGTATTTTAAGTATGCAGTATGTGTTGTTTTTTTTTAAAGTTAATTGGTCAAAGCGTATGCTACTCTGTATAATTTTAAATAGACAGTATTTATGTAACTGCAAGGAAGAATTCTCCATTTCACCAGCTAAGCTGTTCTGATCTGCAGATATTTTCCCCAGCTTTATCCGCCAGGCTTTATTAGCCTTTAGTAGTATTTCTCATAATGTTTACAAAAGTTTACACATTTTCATCAGAATTAGAACTGACACTGTATAATTTATGTTTCGGATGCGGTCACTATTTTCAGACTTTTATGTTGCTGGAATGTGCGAATCGGGAGCGGTCTGTATTTTCCGATTTGTTTGTCACTAGAGGGTACGGTTTCCCGGGAGCGTTCTGTACTTCAGGCTTTGTTAATGTCACTTGAAAATGAACGACTCGGGAGATCTTTTTGAAATATAAAATATGTGTTCTTTATTTCCATGTTTGTCCATGTCATAGTTAGGTGCGGTGATTTGGAACTGGTCTCTATTTTCAGACTTGTTTATTTCACAAGTAGGTGCAGTGATTCGAAAGTGGTCACTATTTTCAGACTTGTTTATTGCACAAGTAGGTGCAGTGATTCGAAAGTGGTCACTATTTTCAGACTTGTTTATTGCACAAGTAGGTGCAGTGATTCGAAAGTGGTCACTATTTTCAGACTTGTTTATTGCACAAGTAGGTGCAGTGATTCGAAAGTGGTCTGTCTTCTCGGACTTGTTTATTGCACAAGTAGGTGCAGTGATTTGAAATTGATCTCTAGTTTCAGATTTGTTCATATCACTAGAAGGTGCGGTCGCTCTGAGGAGTGGTTTCTAGTTTAAGATAAGTTTATGTCTGACTCACTAGACGGTGCGGTTATTCTGTGGAGTTATTATAGTTTCAGATTAGTTTATGACACTAGGCGGTGCGACTACTCTGGAGCGGTCTCTATTTTCCGGTCTGTTTATATCATTAGAAGGTGCGGTGAATCGGAAGAGGTCTTTATTATTCTAAGTGTTTATGCCTTAGAAAGTGTTCTGATCCTCGGGTGGCCCCTAATTTAAGGTTTGTTTATGTCACTAGATAGTGCTGTGGCTAAGGAGTGGTTTCTAATTTCAGTTTTGTTTATGTCACTAGAAAGTGTGACGACTCGGGAGCGGCCTCTGTTTTCAGATTTGTTTATGTTAAGACTAGTGTTAAATGCACAGTTTTACTTCACTTTATCTAATCTTCAACTACCAAATATAGCAGTTTATTATCACAGTCTTAGAAATTTTATGAAGGAACATCTATTCCGGGGTATCGTAACCGAAACTGAACACAACTGCAAAAGAATTTCTTTTAAAAATCTGAAGCAGTAATTACAAGAATTTCAAAGTTGAAATGACTATACATATAATTAATTATTAAATTCTCGAGCATATTTCAAGAACAATTTGGCGCGTCTGCTTTTTGCTTACCAAAATGACGTGATAGCGTAATACAAAATGCCAAGCTCTGTCATTTTAAGCATACTGCATTTAACCAGACTATTCCCGTCCTATATTTCCTTCGGGGACAAACGAGACAATGGTTCATTAAGTCAGTCCATATGGAAAGAAATGATTCCGTATTTACAAATAGTTCATAACGACCAAATGAGATTTTGCGTGGGTCCCTAATTTTGTCAAAGTCATATACATTAATTATCTGTAGTTAATAAAATCTGTGAAACCATGTGTATAACGTATTTTTCAGTTGTTTCGTATAAAGAAAAGGAAATGTCTAAGTTCCAATCAAATGCTTATTTTCGGTAACGCTGACATCTCGCCCTAATCAAAGATTTAAAGTGGCTAAAGATATTTCCCCTTTTGCGACGAACCAACTCTTAAAAGATGACAAGTGGAAAATTTACGCACTTTCTGATTTCATGTGTTTTCACAACCGTTAAAAACATAGATAAATAGCTATCTTACACTGTAAAAACAAAGTGCGGTCTAAGCTTGTTACTGCGCATACTTCTCATTACTTCAATAAAATGTTTACACATTATACACAGTCATTGTCTTAGCCTAATATGCATCACTAGATATTTGTATTTGTAACTCATCTATCACTACCAGCATTGAAAAACAAAAGTATACTGTTTAACAGGATATCGAAGGAAAAGTAAGCATATTGATATTATGCAGATATAGAACAGTTTTTGTATGATATTTCAACTCGTGACGTAATACTCAAGGTGTGGGTAGGTTTATTGGTAGATAAGATAATTGGTCATAAGGTCGTAATGTGTAGTTTGATAAGAGTGACTAACACCTTTCTCTTACAGTTTAGATATGAATTCTTATAATGGAAATATAATAAACCAACCAGTGAATCTGTTTCTTGCATACCATATTCAAGAAATAATAAGAAGAATAAAATCAATAGAACGGCTTTCTTTTTAGAACTTTTTCTTATAGCAGCGTATTTAAACAAAGCGCGATAAACCAACGTCCGTAAACAGGAAAGACGTCATGACGTTTCAAAGACAATGATATAGCCACCATTATAAGCATTTTTTATATGGATATGGAGAAGGAGATAAACTGCTAAATGTCTATAGTTAACTTGCCCATCTATCAAAATGGACAGTACCAGTAACTGTTAAAAGGGGTGCATACCAAAATGATACTGACTGAATGGCGAACAGTGCAGGTCATGATCAGATTGCTGATCATGTTCTTGCATATCAGACTGAAATTTCCGATATTTTTACCGCTGCTGGAAAAATCCAGGTGTAAGATGACTCTCATGCTGTAAATGACGTATTAGGAACTACATATATGTAGAAGATTTATGTAGTAATTTATATTTTATTTCAGAAAACGGAATAAAAATCCAAAACCTTGACAGTTCCTCTTTGTTCTTGAAAGTATATTTCTCGTTTAAAAACGTTGTTTTATGAAACATTCATAACGTTACACTGCAAATGATAAAGCAAAACCGGACACCAACTCTTAAATGCGAATTCAAATTTAACTTTTGTCCGTACTTGGATTCATTGTTGTTGTATTTTCAGGGCCTTTGGGATCATAGAGTCTATTCAATACCGGTATCTATGTAATAGAATTCCATATAAACCGGCGTGAGAGGTGTTGCACTTTCCATTACCTCTCATGAACAGACTCATTCAAACCGAGTCTGCTATTATTTTGCTTGGTTGCTTTCTATGCTTCAATATGATCTTTTTACTGATTTTATTAGCTTTATGTATTGACAAATGTTAACTGATACAAAGTGCTTAACCTTTAGCATGCTGGATGCAAATGATTCTGCCTTTGCGACCAGTGCAGACCAAGATCAGCCTGCACGGACGGTCTGCACTGTTCACTATTCAGTCAGTAAATTTTATGTGAATACCCCTTCGAATAATAAATGGTATTGCACAAATTGAATGATGGACCAGTCCATTTTAGAAATTTAGCAGGCTAACGTTTAATTAGATATTTTTTCTTATATTTTAATGTTTATAGAAGAGATAGAGGCTTCTTTTTCAATCTCCGTAAACACATTTAAATCGAGTATTAATTAATATTAGAGAAGACCAGTGTGAATATAGTGTCTATAAAAAGAAAACAAAAAATATTCTTACACTTTTTTGTGTCAAGAAAACATTAAAATAACAAATTACTTTAATTTAATCTGTGTCCACGATTGCAACCCATACGTTTCCTTTTCCAGAATTTCTATATATAGATACATCTTCTATTCTTGTGTAATGTAATTGAATTTAAAAACCAGACAAAATGTTGAAATCTGCATGATGTCATATAACAGACCAATAAATGAGGAAAGACATTTCTAACTTTTCAATTACGCCGTTATGTGTCGCGGACAATTTAACAATTTAGAGCGACGTTTGTTTTGTACTAAACTTTATGTAGGAATCCTTTAAACAGAATTTATGTTTTTTTTTGTTATGACGGAAGCGGATTCAAAGTGCCAAGATCTTTCTATTTCTATTTCTAGTGGTTAAAATTCATCGGGAGCACAGAACCATATCGAGCAATTAGTTATAGCAGACTCGGTTTAGTTGAGTCAAGTTCATCCTTGAGAGGTTATGAAATGTGCAACAGCCTTTATGCTGGTCACACATGTTAAACAAGTGTACATCATAGCACACATCTCTGGTCTATTTCCATTTTGCTGTTGTTTCAAGAAATTCAAATCAAGGCAAGTTTTTTTTTTTAATACGATGTCTGTTTCATTTGTTTAAACGACGGGGGCAGCTTTGAAAAAGTTACGGTCCATTCCGGAATGAAAATGACCTTGAACAGGTATTTGATGAAACAGTCAATCTCAACTTTAGATTTTGATATAGAAAATAAACTTTGAACGTATGTTCTAATACTGAATATGCACGTATTACTGTGACCTCTGCATTGATTCTGATCGTACCATATCTCATTTGCATCTATTTTGTTTTGCTTGATTATTTTATGTGGTGTGCACGCTATCTTCAGAAACATGCAAATTGACTTTAATTCAATATGATAGGACAGAGTTCGGTAGTATTGTCACATCCTTAAATATGTAAAACTAAGTTTCACTAAAAGCCTGCATTTGATCTAAGAATGGTGATCGAAATCTGCAGTACTAGCGTCATTCCTGCATTCAGTGTGATAGATTTTTCAGAGAATTGCCATGCAATTCCAATAAAACCTCTTATTCTTATTGTGATTGTGGACATGGTAATTAGGTTCGATCACAAATTACTAATCAAATACCTTGCCATTAAACAAGTTTACAATTACATCACTGTTGAGCGGCTGTCCTTTGTACTTAATTATTCATCAGCATTCATGTCAACACAGCAAGTTACATTTCCGTATAGTGGGCGATATGTAATAAACAAGTATCACGATAAAAACACAGCCCATAAAAGAATGTACAACAATGTCAAACGTGACCATACATTCACACGCTGTACTATTGCAATTCTCGGGGGTTTCTGTAATCAAGTAATCAATGCCTGTTGTAAGGATGTTAGATATTTCAAAAGCAAAATTCTCCACTACTTTCTTTTTAATTTTCAATATAGATGGAACAGAATTTGTGTATAATGTAAGAATTAAAAAGCTCACATACTTTGATATTTATTTGCAAAGAGCTATAAATATATTTATACTTCTTTGGTATTTGTTACTATCAACCTAGTGTTTATGCTTTAAAATATAGTTATTATCATTATATTCTGGAAATGATAATATTAATTTTGATCAAAATTAAAGTAACAGAGTTCTTACGAGAAATTCTCCTATATTGTATGAAACATTGTAGCATTGCTGAAGTGTCTATATTTGTTTTATCGTATAAGTTTAAATTAAATTAAATTTAATTTGATTCCATGTGTTCCTTTGATAAACACGATTTGTCATCTATAGCGATAAAGAAAAAAACCGTATCATAATGTTTATCATTTTGCAATGTCACCGGTAATTAATTGTTTAAATTTTCATTTTTATATTTCGCTGTAAGACCAGAAAGCAACTTTTCACTTTTCTGAATAGAAATATTGAAATATTCATTTTAAATATATAAACATTCCCACCAGAATATGTAACATTCTTAGTGGCCACCCGAATCATAATAAAAGACGAACTTTTCATAATATTTAGAACCAGTTTATAAATAATGCTAGATCATGGAATAAAGTAAGTCTCTGTGCTCTGTGATTTCACCACACCCCTTCCATTATTTGTCTAATTTGTATACATTTACATTCACTATATATTTTATATGAAAAAAAGGCGTTCATTTACGTATGAACAACGTTGGCGTAGTGATATCAAGGATTGCCCTTTCCGCGAGACTGCACGCGCCTTCTGGCGTAATTTATAAAAAATGTACAAAAAGGCGTCGTTGGAATTTTTATTTCAAAATTGGACACAAAAATTACAAAAAGGATATAAGATTCTTTTACTGGTTTTAGGTGTAGATAGGAATTTCTGGCTTAGGCGGTAGAGAGACTCTGTCCTGTTCCTGCGTAAACAGTTACCCGAAATCTGCACCTACAACCAGTGATAGAATTTTTTCTTGCATGCCATCTTCAACAAACGATAGTAAAATAGTTTCAAAGAAACGACTTTCCTACAGCATTTTTATTCTTGAAATAAAATAACGTCTTTAGAATCGAGAAATATTTTATAAGGAACGAAGTGAAACTATCAAGGTATTTGATGTTTATCCGGTTTAATGGAAAAATATATATTACTGCACGAATAGATGTAGTTCGCCATACGTCATTTACAGCATGAACGTCATCTACCCCAGGGTGTAAGATGGTGTTTTTCAGCACCAGTGAAATCGGTAAAACCGAATGATGCTCCCCGATGCATGTCCTTGTCCCAGTATGGGGAATAACGTATTAGAAACCAAAAAAAAAAAAAAAAAAAAAAAAAAAAAAAAAAAAAAAAAGTGGAGATAATAAAAAGAAGAAAATTTAATAAAAGGAGATAATTAAAAAACTAGATAAGGTAGAGTTATGGTTCTTTGACACTGCACTTTGTCTCAATAACCTTTATGATTATTTGAAGTTTCAATGAAATTCCATTAATACGTTTCAAGTTATACTCCGGACAAGCCTTATTTTGTAAAATAAAGGGAGATAATTAAAAAAACTAGGTAAAGTAGAGTTATGATTCTTTGACACTGCACTTTTCGCCAATGGCTCCTATCATTTTGTGAAGTTTCAATGAAATGCCATTAATACTTTTCAAGTAATGCTCCGGACAAGCCTTATTTTGTATAATAAAGGGGGATAATTCAAAACCTAGGTAAGGTAGAGTTATGATTCTTTATCACTGCACGTTGTCTCAATGTCCTCTATGATTATGTGAAGTTTCAATCAAATTCCATCAAAACGTTTCAAGTTATACTCCGGACAAGCCTTATTTGGTATAATAAAGGGAGAAAATTCAAAAACCAGGTAAAGTAAAGTGACGGTTCTTTTTGACATTGCACTTCCCGTCAATGACCTCTACCATTTTGTGAAGTTTCAATGAAACGTCATTAATACTTTTTAAGTAATGCTCCGGACACGTCATATTTTGTATAATAAAGGGAGATAATTCAAAAACTGGGTAAGGTAGAGTTACAAGTCTTTGACATTGCACTTTGTCTCAATGGCCTCTATGATTATGTGAAGTTTCAATCAAATGCCATTAATTCTTTTCAAGTTATACTCCGGACAAAAGTGTGACGGACAGACGGACGGAATGACAAAACAAAGCGGCAACTATATGCTCACCCTTCAGGATAATGAAAATGCGTTTCACTATTCACTGATTACGCAATTTATGATTAATGCTATTATAATGTGTCTAAGTTATGTGCGTACATGTTCAAAGAGATCAAAGTAGCAGTATGAAGTTTATAGATTGGCCGAGAAAACCCGTAATGCTGTCAGTAAGATGTTCTATTGTATATAGAAATATAATCAAATAATCCAGCTGGTCATATGTATTACAGCTGGAAATATTCCGCTTTATTCCGGGATGATGATCTAATTACTTCCTCTTTGAAACTTGCAGAATAATTTCTTAAATAATTTTATATACTTGATTAATTATTTAAACCAAATGTCTTTTCAGGCTTAAAGCTGGCATTAGTACCGATTGGCTTTTATACAGAACTGGTACTTGGCTGGTATATGACCGATATTGGTGAAATTAGAACTTCATCAAGTCGTCTAGTCGGACATTTTGTTCTAGATCACCAGTAGAAATCCATCTGACTAGAACTATGCTAATATGATGCATGATCTCTGTATCATTGTTTGAAACGGAAAGGAGACACATGAAGTCCTCAAAAATACTAGCAACAATGCATGCAATGCAAAATTTTACTTTCTTTGACAAAGCTGACAAACAACATAAGTATATCGCACGATTTTAAGACATGCTTATGTTGTTTTTTTATATCTCATTCTGCCTATCTTTTAGACCGGCGTAACTGCTGCAAAACTACTCCTATACCGGGAATAGTTTACATAAAATGATTTGATTTGTTAATATTTATGAAAACTCTTAGAAATGTCCGTAAATATCAAAAAATCAAAAAGAAATGTAGCTAATTTCTATTATATGGTATTGACTTTCGTTTTTTTTTTTTTTGGTAACTTTTCGAAATAATATGACGACCACACGATAATGTCATAAATAAGAATACTTCCTAGACCTGTGCATTTACCATTATATATTTGAGTATAAAAGACAATTAACAATAAACTTTTATTTTATGCTTACAGGTGAAATACTGAATAATATCGGTGAGATATTTCTCTATATCACTCACAGTTCCGAACTTCTTTTTTTCAGATAAAATTATCTCCCTTGAAATATATTCTTTAATTAACTCCCCTTATTGCCTTTATAATTGCTGGTATCCTATTATAATCCTAACATTCAAGCCATACAGGAGACATGTACAGCTAGACAATCCTATATAGGACAAGCTAGCTATAATAAAATTTGCAAAAGAAATAATAATGCTCTAGAAATGTAACCTTCAAAGTTGGTTGCTTGCCTTGCCATAGCTATATGATAGATACGTTTTTCCTCCACTTTTCGTCGGTTCCTCACTATCGTATAGTAGATTTTACTGGCGACAGCACATTTAGTTGGTTGTTGTCTTAGTTATTATCACAAGACATCAACTCAACCTTACGTAATATGCCAGCATTTTCGTCGAAATTCTTCCCCACCCAACCAGTTGTGTTCCAAATTCCATCCTATTGTGAGGCTATTCGTTATGCTATACAGCTCCTAGACCAATATTTCCATTAAATCCATGATGATATTTAATTCTGCAGCTTGATGTTCCAAGGACTTTCGGATATTCCCCAGTTGTTTACGTTTTTCGGGTTGTTTTTTAATCTGACCTTCGGCGTTTGTAAACAAAGCAAGCTTCCGGTTATTTAACGAACTGACGGAATTGACCGAAAAGTTTCAAATATGCGTATACGTAATTACTGTCTGTTGGCGGCCAGCAGACAGTAATTACGTATACGCATATTGTGCATTTTTTTAACAAAATATTTTAAATGCAGTTTTTGTTTTCAAAAACAAAATGGCGTCGTGTTGATTTCATGGACCTAATAACCAATATTCGATATCAATGTGCCTGAGTGTCCATGGTAATTTAGCGGATGCATCATATGTAACACGGTAGCCTAAACAAATCCTAATATCATCATGAAGTATTGGTCTTATTTGAACATGCGAGCATGTAATAAACAGAAAATTCGTTGATCTGCACCAATTAGCATAAAATAAAAAGAAAATTTGTTTGTTTGCAGTGTGATATCGAAATATGTCTTCACCGATAAGGGAGACAATTCTGATATTTTCACTCAGGCTCCGCCTTCGTGAAAATATTCAGTTGTCTCCCTTATCGGTGAAGATATATTTCGATATCACACTGCAAACAAACAAATATCCTCTATATAGTTTGCTGATTCAAATGTTGAAATTAGCTAGAAACATTTTGATGATTAAATCTGATATCAAGGGACGATAAAGGAAATCATCAAAATGATGATAAAAAAACCTGATCCAAAACCGAACTAGACAAGAAAGATACAAAAAATCAAAGCGCTGACAGCACACAAAGGTTGAAACCCACATTTGATGTGCAACACTTCCATGAAACAGTAGAATATTCAAACCATTTGCATCCATGTTACATTATATACTAGAAATTCTGCTCTGACTAAAACCATCAAGTGTCTTGAAACACATTGACGAGCTTGATAAGGTAACCCTTCATCGGCTTAATTAAAATTTACTATAATAATGATACCAATGAGAAATACAGTGTCTGTTTCATTAAAAACACAAATATTCACAAAGAAAATATAGATAATAGAAATATTAGATCCATGTCTTTTTCATTCAAATTAACAGTTAACAGTTTGAAAGACCGTAACTTTACGCTGAAAATCTATAGAAAATGCTATTTTTGAACTGCCAGTGCGTAATAGTTTCTCTTTCGATTTTCTAAAGTTATATACCATTACAAAGTTTGCGATCTGAGTTTTTCACAGATATATAATTTGATATATTTTCTTTTATTATTTGCATTTAAATGATTGCTAAACCTGACTAGGAACTTTTGCATAGAAATTATGTAGAGAGATAAGCGGTCGGTATACTCGTAAATAATCAATAAAAGTAGTGCAGAAATAGAACGGCGGATTAATCTGCTTCAGTGAAAACTGTCATTATTGAATTCTTGCAGTCTCCGGAATACGGTAGTAATAGGTTTCAACCGCTTTGCGGTTTCAGTCTAATGATCTTATTGCAACATTCATATATTTGTCTTATATCCAGCTTATTGCTGTTGCGGCTATCCCTAAAAGAAATACAAATTCAACCCAAGCATACGCCATTCTATAAAGATAGAATATTGTTCATATTTAGAATGTCCGTCAATAGTTGTCAGACTATTGCTGTAATTGTCGGATTACAATGTCAAATCTTAAAAGAACTAGATAGCTAACTATTTATACTTACTGATCTTGGTGAAAAGGGTTTGTTTCCAAAGACTAAAGCAATAATTAGAAACACCGATTATCATTTATGCAAGATGAAGGGCCTTGTTGAAATTATCTTGTAAACAGACCAGCGGTTTTGTAATAAAAAAACATAGATTACCTAGGGTTGAAACCTAAAACATTTAAACCGGAATTTGCACCTCTTAGACCAAGGACCCTGGTCCATATTACGTTTTCCACAAAATCACAGGCATGTCAATGACCCTAGGATATTAGTGCAATCAGTTTAGTAAAACATACCTGCTGTGTCAACTACTGGTTTTGATACGAAGAAATGTTAGAACTTCAGTTATTTTTATACTAACACGCTGTACGAAGTTATTTGTATGATATAATATGTCAGATCTCAAGTAAGTGTTTCTATTTTTGTCTATTTTTTCTCTACATCTATCACGTATTTTCTGTATACTTATTACAAACATTTTAAGGAGTTTCGAATTTCAAAATGTATACACCGCAAAAAATGTATTACTTGTAAATAGGAATAATAATAATAAAAGAGATTTATGATATAATACCATGACGTGGAGGCTTCGCAGTCCGTTCTGGTGTTCAAAACGTTAATAGACGTAATATGTGTGAGTAATATGGCTGTTACTTCTTGTTAGTTTAAACGTTTGATTAAAATAGACACCTTATGAAAAATGTAAATTTGTACTATTTTCTTGATGTAACTTAGGAGAAGACGAA
Organism: Mercenaria mercenaria; assembly: GCF_021730395.1. NCBI lineage: Eukaryota > Metazoa > Mollusca > Bivalvia > Venerida > Veneridae > Mercenaria > Mercenaria mercenaria. The sequence continues at coordinate 59,462,674 of NC_069372.1, forward strand.
AAGGAAAATTAGCGATGTTCAAACTAGTAAAATGTTAAACAGACATACCACCTGACTGATCTAATAAAATGCCATTAAGCTAATTTGCAAAAGTTGCAAACGGGATAGCTCTAGAGTATAGAAAAAAGATCAGAGAGGGATCGCCCCTATACTAGTACAGATTATGTTGTTAATCATTCTTGCAATATAAGGGATATTGCTTCCGGCATAGAAACAACGTCAGGAGCCGAGTGATACTTTTTCAAACTTTTAATTAAACGACTACTATGTTTAATATATATAACAAAACAGCCGTAAGTATGAAGACAGCAAATAATAATTTTAATATATTGACAACAAGTCATCAACAAATAGACATTTGATACATTAACTACATGTACAAAACAAATAGACATTTAAGTAACTGACTCTATATACAAATGTATAAACAATTCAGAAATTATTAATAAAACCAAATATCTATTTATTGATAATTTGTTGTCAATAGATAAACTGCGCATAAACAATTAAAACATTAACAATTAACAAATAATCAATTAATTGACATTTATTATATAATAATACATATTGTCTAGGCAGGAACAGTTAAATAGAAATTTAATATATACTGACAACAAATAATAGATCTATACTCATTTATTATATTAAATTATTCATGTAAAGAGTTCGTGATACCTATGGTCTCCATTTCAGACAGATGCACTAATACGATGACCCACAGACGCCTAGAAGACAATGTATTTTCAAGACCATAGGACATTTGCGAGAAAATTAAAATAATTAAGTTTGTTCGTGTTTTTAAAATATGTTCTTAAATTGAGGAATAATAAATTCTTAGAAGACTATTCTCTACAAATTTGGATGTATTTATAAACGTTAAAACCAGGTGGAGATTATATGCTGGCGAAAGTGTTGGAAAGATATTGGATATTAACTTTGAGAAAAAAAAAAAATTAATAAGCATCCTAAACCTGTTCATAAAGTTATATGACAGAAAGGATTATAATGAAAAGGTTACAGAAATAATATTCTTTTCTCTAAAATAGCAAAAGTCATTAACCGCGGTCATACCTCAGTGTCCATGTATATATTTTATACATACGTAAAATGAAGGCACTTGTGTGAAACTGAAAACATTCATTAAAACATGGCTATAAATACAGTGTTTAACTCGTGTCAATGAAAAACAACAAGTCCTTCCTTGTTTAATTACAATTACAGATGTAAAATGTGCTTTCATTACATCTACAATACAACAATATTTTCCCTATGTCATACAGTCTGAAAATATTTCGCGATGAAAATGATACATTTTTAAACATAATATTATTCTGGTACGTGGTCTGGGAACTGATCTCTTAACTTGACCGCACTGTCAGTGTTTGACAAGGCATATTGACAGCACTATTGAGAAACGTCTCTCTAGCAGCGACGTAGACAGCTTAAATGAACTTCAGTTCGCCAATATTTTCACAATACCTGTTTGGCTGTTAGAGAAAACAGCCCTGGTTTACAGTTCTGACTTGGAAGCGTTTCAAAATCTGTTGCAAATATACCTTTTGTTTATAGGTAATATGGATTTTATAGCTCACTCTGTTAAAGATCTTGATGGCGAAACTACAGCGTGAAAGGCCGAGTATGTAAACAAAGACTGAGTGAATAAACAATCGAGAACTGTTGGATTAAACGTTTTAGACGCTATTAAAATAGGGCTATAAACTATAATGAGGCTTCTGTAAATATTTTTATGTGCGGAAAAAGCAAAGTGGGGGAGGTTTGATAAATAGGACATAAAATCAAAGTATGAATTCATTTACGTGACTGTTTGGACTAGAACTGGAAATAACTGTTTGATATAAAGGTGGAAGTAAATTATATATCTGTTGAACTTCGTTTTTGAAAGAGGTTACTTGTTTTCTTTATAAAAAATATAAAGAAAAAAAAAACAACACAAGACTGTTTTGAAAAAAAAAATAAATAAATAGTTTGTAATTTTTTAACAGAAATAGATAAAAATTATATCATTATAAAAAGGAAATTTCATTACTGCGATAACAATTGCCTAAATGTTTTGTAAAACAGTAATATGTGAAGGACACATCATTACACTCTTTCATATAACAGCAAAAGTGAATTGAAATGGATGTTTAACCACATTGCGAGTGAAGAAGCAAGATCCGTGTCTAGACGGCAATTTACAGCTTGAAACGAAATAAAGGCAGAATATTACCGGCAAAATCTCGGCTCGGTCGTTCTAAAAATTTCTCATCGAAAACTTACTTTAGAAAATAGGTATGACATCAGCTTGATACTGGCTAAAAAGACAACAAAAAAAATATTCTTGTAGGAAAGTTAGATTTGCATTTTAAGAAATATTATTACGTTTTGAGATGGATACTTCGTTTTGATGCTAATCAAGAAAGTTTTTGATGACATTTTCCCCGTGGGAATTTGTGGCAATCCGTTCCTCCAAAAAAAAGTATATAAAAAATCAAATGCTCGCAAACTAATTAAAGAGGAAGATAAGTTTAGCAACTATAACGATGGGCTAAATAAATCATAGAATACTGACTTGCAAAAGTGCATTCGTCAGATTCAACGAATAAGAAAAGAAAATATTTACAAAATCGGTGCGTGCGATTCGTCTAGTGTAAAGACTGTTGAAATAGTTTGTACAGACAAAACACCTTCAGAAAACATCTAAATAAGAACTAAAACGACACTTCCGCCCACAAATATTTGGGAGGATAAACACGTTTTAAATCATTTGAATATTGCAAGAGTAAATTTGTCAAAAGATATCAAAGAAGAAGACTAGAAAAGACATGGATTTTAACGATAAATTGTGCTAAAAAGAATACAAAATTTGGCAACATTTCAGAACAGCTGGTTGAAACGTTTAGAAACAATTTAAAGTAGCAGACAGTCTGATAAACAATTGCATTATTATCTTCAATATTACTTCTTATGTATCTTTATGTGAGAGAACAAGATAAAAACATAATTATTGGATTATTAAATTGTAGTATTCTGCAGACTGTGCTTTATTTTGAATCAGACAGTGCTTTGTTTTGAAATTAAGTCACCATAATTATCTTCTGCTCTGTGTAAGTGCAAGTAAAGAGAATTTAATATATATGCACATCAGCATATAATAGGCTATGCTCGAAATACCATGTGAAAAATTATGACACGTGAGATATCTGCCTAGAAACGCACGAAAGTTCTTAGAACAAAAAGGAATTTAACAATATGTTATTGTCTAGTACCAAACGAACGTAAACTCTGAGTAGGATTTTTGTTGCAGTGCAGCATTTAACACCGCTGTGCACTTTTCTCGTGCAGACGGTATCATTTGAGGGCACGACAGCACATACTGACTTATATTCCCTAGCTGCAAATCAATCTGAACTCGATCAGCAGACGATATTCCCAGATATACGCTGTGATGAATTAACTGCTTCTATTTATAGTAACATAATAGCAAAGTTAATCCGTGAGGGTATTCCAAGAGGAAAAGAGGAGGAAATCGTAATAATTTTAGTAGCGAATGGATTTTAGAGGCTGACATTCTTCCATGTGAAAACAGTATGGATTTTTGTTGCTGCAAATATTTCAATTTAATGTTGATTAATTATTCCAAACAGATATCTCAGGAGATTACAGGATTAATTATACCCTCGAGAAATACGAATTTCTTGGAACAAAATTGAAAAATCAAACTTTGCCAGTGTTTGATTTATGACTCATTTACGAGAGAAATAATTATAGCTGTATTGAAATTGAAATATTGAGGAATTCTCCCGACAATATACAAAGTTGGATTTGTTGTTTTTACGCCAGAAAATGTGCTAGATATAGAAACCTATTTTATGATGACGGACTTTGATAAGGGGTTATCGCTCACTATTTCTGTCAAAATCCAGTATCAGAAGCTCAGCAGCTGAAAGCGAAGAAATGATAAAGTAATCAAATGTGTTTTTGATTGAAAATATTTATGGATATATTTAGAGGTCGTTTAGATAATGCGACTGAAATTTACGCATTTTGCAAATGCACGTGCAAACGGAATTTCCCGTATCGGAGTTCGAAATGTATATCAAAGAAAACGCGAGTGGAAATTTGAGAGAAAATATTACCTTTACGAAACATGAAAATGGATCCTATCATTATATGGATACGGATTATCGCACAAATTTGGATATGAATCGGCCTGATGTTCCCCAGACTGCACGTGGTGTTTCTTTGGTGATATTTGTGGCAATTGGATTTGCATTTAATACATTCATGATAGTTTCAATAGTACCTAATCGTCGGTTAAGAACGGTAAGAAATATACTTTTAGTTCATTTAGGATGTACTGGTCTACTATTATCATTTTTAATAAATTTATCCACGGCGGTTGTGAGTTTCACAGGAAAATGGTTTGGAGGCGTTGTAGTTTGTCAATTATACGGATTTTTATTAACTGTATTAACATTTGTGACGTCATGGACTATAACTGCGTTAAGCTGGGATAAATACCAAACCATTGCTAGTCCATTACATCATTCGCTCACAGCAACCGCGCTGAAAATGATTGTCTGCTTTACTGTGTTCTGGACGCTGGCATGTACCCTTTCAATCCCGCCACTTTTAGGCGGAAGTCGCTACGTATTCCACGCAGATAAGGGAATTTGCTTTTTTTGCACGAAATCAGTAACAGGAAAAGTATACATCGTCTCATTTCTTCTAGCTGCCATCTATATTCCGTTGGGAGTTATGTTATTTTGTTACACGCACATTTATCGTATTGCGAGAACGCAATCAAGCCGAATTGCGGCCACTATGGTCCAAATGACTTGCGTGATACAAGCCACTATAGCACCCAACAGCCCACCAAGTAGTCTATCTATCAAAGGTACTAAAGCCATGTGTACAATTTTCCAACTGATTGGCTCCTTCGTTGTTGTGTATATTCCACTGTCTGTGATATTGTTAGCCGAAGTTTTCACATCTGATGATTTTAGAATGAACAGCGTCTTATCATCTACATTTATTATGTTATATTTATCCGCTCCAGTTGTCCATTCGTCAGTGTATGGATTACGGAACAAAATTCTACGAAATTCTTTCCAAAGATATTTACGACGAAAAATTAGATATTACTGTTATAAAGACAAGCGCAAAAATAGTATCAAATCTTTCCGTTCATTTCGGTCATCATCGTTCAAAGCCGCCATGATGAATAGACGAAATCAAAATGGTGATGCCCCAGGACTGAGAAGAACACAATCATTTCCGGTCAGAGGGTATCGAGCAGGTTCCCGTCATTTACGCGTATCATACACTAAACAAAATGGCTGCTTAGCAGTCCCAGAGGATCCGATTGTTCGGCCCCGTTCATATAATGCATTAAATCCGGAGACAAATAAAGAAGATCAATCCGCAGACGACAAAGAGCCAGGGGATATACACTTCGAAATTTCTGATATAGACGAGGAGGGTGATCAAGCAAACAACTAGTTTATGTTAATAATCTTTCATCCACATAATTTGTTGACTGTAACAACAACGTTCTCCTAAATTTGAACTAATTAACACAATGTTCTTTTTATTAAGATCTGAGCATTACGAGTTTTAATGATATCTGATTTTTTTTTTTATTCCAAGGCCAAAAGAAAGAACGTTAGTATATTGTTTTGATCAGAAACCCTTGTTGTTGTTGTTTTTTTTTAATTTACATTCTTAGACTTATTTATGTAAGGCTCTCCTCGGTTAAATTGTAACGCTCGTTTTTGTCGAATCATATCTTATTTTGTTCATTTTCAACCGACAGTAGAAGTAATTTTATCTTTCATGTGCAGCCAGAAGTGGTGCATATTGTATTTTTGTTTCAACGTTGTTGCTTTTAGAGATATTTACATTTGTATTGTTGCCATTGTTAAGAAATTGAAAAGTAAAGGTTCGTGTTAGTTGATTGTAGTATTACAATAATTGTTAAATGGTTATTCATGTAATACGTTCATTGAATATGAAATGCTGTTGCTACTGGTAACACATGTGTCTGTTAACATTTAAAGGTATACTATAGACCATATTTGAAGACATGGATATTAACTAGTTTATTTCTATCAATAGTACTATGTATTAGGTTTAAAACAGTACACACTTAATACATGTATAGCTAAACACATGATTAAATTGTGCTTAAAACACTGGAAGTACTTTTAAAGATTCACTGTTACTGCATGTTATCTAGTTATGAATTTAGCCTCAAATACACTTGTAAGTAATCTATATATCTAGTACGGTTAAACACATCCGATGAGGATTTTTTGTTACAATTAAAGCATCTGAAGATAAATTATTTTGGTAAAAGATGGACATTAGATATCTTTAACTTTCAACTGATCTCTTCCATCATTTTTATAGCTAATGCTTTATAAATACTCCGAATAATTTTGATCTTTGTAATTGTTTTCAAACATTGTGCTTTACACAAACGTTTACAAGAAAAGTGTGTACTTGCAAGTGTTAGATGTATAACATACTGAGTAGAATCAAACTTGTTTTTTTTATATTTACGGATATTGAATGTGTAACAGAACGAAATACCTATTCATATGCACTGAACACAGCCTTCGTTCTTGATACAAATGGGAAACAACATATTATAAATTTTATCATGCATAGTTAAAATCATCGACCAGATATTCAATAAAAATGAAAAGAAATGCCTATTTACATATACATGTATTTTGTTTCAGTAGTCTTAACATTTTCACTGGCTGAACTAAATGCAAATATAGAAGAAAAAATGAAAATGTAATTCTGATATTTTGTAATAAAACACTTCCTGAATGGCATGCCGGTCAATAATCAAAACTGTTGCCCTACAGTTACATTGTAAATCGCAAACACTGACCCTAAACTGAGCCTTGTATTAGTGTCTTGAAATCTGTTTGAATATAAAAACCGCGAATATTGTTTTTGTTTTAATGTTTCTAGCAACACTCCCATCCTTCTGTTGGCAAATTGATACATACATGTCAGTTATCTAGAAATGATGAGTCATTTTCTGACGGGTATAATTGAAACATTTGCAAGTAGTTATTTTTGTGGAAAACCGGTGCTGTATTAGTAACCACCGGTGGAAGAGATTAAGCGGGTGCACATCTGGTGGTCTATGTCTCAATATACGTAACAACGTGCAGTCATGATACATGCAGATGATAAATACAATATCGTATTTGTAATTGGCTAATAATGATATTCAGGGAGATCTTTTTTTATGAATCAATTGTTTCTTATCTGACGTTTGTTTCCTGGTTATTTAGTTCACTATTTTTTTATTACGTAAATTCACGGCAGACTTTGGCAACAGTAAAGATAACGAAACAGCTTTCTAGTTTTAATTTTTATCAAGATCTCAGTTTCCGAGCTACTGTCATTTTATATCCGTCTCCATCTACCATGGAAGTAATTAATATACAAATACACCATAAATATTTCACAATGACACATTCGCGCACATATTTAATGGCAACACTTCTATTTTCAACGAAAACGATTAACTGTTATTCAATATTTATTTTAACAAGAAAATGATAGAATAACTTAGTACCCCAGATAAGTTTTGATCATTGGGTAAATACCCCTACATTTGAAAGCATAGGGGTATGAGGAGTTTTCGAAGGTAATGCAACTTGTTCAGTATTGTCTTCAAGCAATCGAAATACATCTGTAATTATGACTGGGTTTTTTACTGTTCCAAAGTTTTTTTCCTACGAAAAGTCATTCTCGGGTTTAACTATATCTTTCTCTACACGAACCTACCTTTAGAGTAATGTTATTTTGAGTGGGCTATACTTATAAATGTAGTTTTCTCAATTATGACGAAAGCTTTTAGCATATTAAAAAAGAAATTCGAGTTTTCTTGCTTGAAAAACCAATGCTAGTGTCATATGAGAAGGCGTAGTCGTGACCTTAACGAGGCTCGAACCCAAGACATCCTGGTTGAGCGGCCGGCACCTTAACCACTAGATCACAGCTCCCTTTAAACTAAAACTTGATAAGATGTATACTGACACAACTACCAAATTCCTCTTTTGGTGCTCAACTATTTTTCTAAACAAAGCGTCTGTACCAAACCAGCTTGCTATAGTGGATATCAAACTTATGTAGCAAAGTTATTTATTATTTGAATCTGGTAAAATTTGTACTGAAATTAACTTAAGTCCAATCGTTTATCTAATTTAAATAAAGAGCACGTACAAATATTGGTTACATTTCTTTTCGAACATCCCTCTACAATTTAAAAATATTGAAAAAGTCACGGATAATTGAAATGATTTTTAACAATTTGCCGGTCAAAGTCAAATGTTTTATTATTAACAGCATTTTCTGTGAACTATTACGTTGTCAACTTTAACTTTATACAATTTAAGATGACATCGAGAACTTTTAGCGATAAAAAGAAGACGTCCAACTTCCATTTATTTTTTACACCCAATATGTACTTTATTTCCTAACCGTCTTGCACAGTCAAGAAGATGGACGTCAGTTTCTGCAGAAATGTTCTCAATGCTTATTACTCGGTAATAACTTGTTAGCTGCAACTCGCACTTTGATTTTTCTAAGCGTCTCCTCGATTAGGAATGAGTCCCAGTCTGCTTTACAATTTGTACATGTAAGAACCATTTTTTTTCGAACACAATTGAACTTAAATAGTTTAAGGAGTCCAAGAGTTTCCATAAGTGCAAAATAGCTTTTCATGAATTAAAAATGCACTTTCTTTTTCAATGTATTTTGCGTAAATTCTGAAGCACGGACCTATGGAACTCAGAATAATTATTTAGCTATTATTTCAAAGTGTTCATTGTTTTGTATCATAACCATCATAACAGCTATTTGAACAAAAGTCTTTTTGAATTTTTAGAAGGAGACATATAGTTCCTTCTTCTTGTTTGTCCTAAACATACATACTTGCCTACGTCCGTACTTTTTTAAATCATTTATATACATTTGTTAAGAAATGGGCAAATTTAATGCCGTTTTATTCAATCCATGAAATGAAGATGTTGTTAAACATAATGCTTCGTACGTCTTTTACAAGGTTGTAAGCTAGATTCAGGGCTTTAGCAAACCCGAAAATGGTGCTTTCAATCATTTACAGTATTTTACAATATTTTTTACTGATTATAAGCAATATTTTATCTTATTATGTAAAAGTATACGATACGGATCAACCCAGTGGCAGATAGAATTAGTATCCCCATGTTTCAGCTTCACGAATAACGTTTAATCAGTATAAAATCGCTGCTTTTGATTAAAATATATTACAATTTATTTCTGTTTTGGCGTGCTATAAAACCGTGTTATTGTTAATATTTAAGGCATTAAAAAAATTGAAACTTTTAAGATTTATGAAACTTTCAATAAATACGAAACACTGTCATATTCTATAATGTTTTAACTTTTAACTATGATTATTCCAAATGATATAATTCAAATATATGATAAATAAATCAAAAGTTAAGTATTTTGATATTCAAATTAGATTTTTTATGATTTATTGTAAACGTGTTAAAGTGAATATTTGGCAGTTAGAGGAGTAAAGAGGCAAATTCGAAATAGTGTGCAGGTTAGCAAAAGGTCGGTCATTGTACTAAAGCTGACTGAATGTACATGTAATTTTATATATCGGCGTTTTGACTTTGTGAATGTTATGTTATAAGGGATTCTAATCAGAACTGACTAAACAAGAAAATTCCAAATCTTTGTAGAAGTGTGTAATTTTTACAGATCTCTAGTTTGTCGAAGTCTAAGTCACCATATGGCGGCAAAATCAAAGTTGTTTTAACCTTTAGCCTGCTGCCGGCAAGTGATTCTGCCTTTGCGACCAGTGCAGACCAAGATCAGCCTGAACTTCCGTGCAGGCTGATCATGGTCTGCACTGTTCGTTATTCAGTCAGTAAATTTTTCTTGAACACCCTTCAAATAGTAAATGGTACTGCCCAAATTGAATGTTAGACCAGTCCATTGTAGAAATATAGCAGGGTAAAGGTTAAGGTCACATGAAATAAAAAAGAAGATTGTAGAATGTGGTCTTGATATGTAAATGTTATAGTGCTATATATTTATTACGTGATTGATATTTAAATATAACTTATGAATATATTGATCACTTATTACATGCATTGTTATAAAAGTTGTTGTACTTTCGTATCAAGTGATATATTTTGTATGTTTATCTGTTATAATGAAATAAATGGAAGTAAAACTTAAAACATCTTTGGTCCACATATTTTGTGATATTGTTACTGTTAATAGTACAGTATCGTTTTGTCTGGACGTTGAAGACTTTTCTTTTAAAAAGCTATTTCCCGTTATCTTGACTTATCTTCAATGAGTGTTGCATAAGAATGCCTTCTACCTCAGATGGCGAAAGTTTCCGTGTTTTATTTTGGGTTCAACGGTATTTCAGTTATGATATGGCGGTCCGTTATAATACAGAATGGTGTTCCTGCTGACTTGACTTCCGTCAGTAGCTGACAGTTTCTCCACAAGAATCAGAGGTGGAGGACGAATGATGTTTTATGTTAAAGCGTCAACATTACATTTGCCTCGCGAAGGAATCGAACTTGCAGCCATTTGATTAATAGAATATTGCACTATCTATTATGTGTTAACCGGCTGGCATACGTAAAGTTATGAAAATTATGTATAATTTCATTTAATTTCTCAACAATATTGGAGATCACTTCTAAAATGGGTTACAGTAGGACTTGCAAAAAGATATCATGCCTTTAAAGTCGCGTTTTGTACATTTTAGTTCATCAATACGACGTGGATGAATACGTTTAAATCGTTAAGAACTGGTAATTGGGTAATATTCTCCATTTTACATGATTTAGGGAGTAAAGAGGTTTTCTACATGTTTCAGACCTTTCGAAGTAAGCATTGCAAGAAAATCCGAATAAACTTGTCTCCACTTTTATTTGCAAATGCAAGTGTAAAAAGAGTGTTCGCAAATACAAAATGTACATCTAGACGCCAGGTCCCATATTCATGAAAGTTAAAAGGTGGAAACTTAGACTTTATAAGGCAATTTTTGCAGTTTATAATTACAAAAGCTATAAACAAATGTGTGGCAAATAGAATTTTTGCCTTCCTCAACTCTTAAGTTTCAAACTTTTAATGTTGTTTATCAATAGGACACAGAATCATAAACATTTATAACGAACATGTTAAATTTAGAGATAATTGTATGTAGGCTTAGAAAGATGTCATTGTTTAAAGGACGTGAAAATATTCTAGAAAACGTATGTAGGAACACTCCTCTTCCACTACCGGTAAACAAATATATATATATACATGAATACATGATTCATTAGCTGGCAGATATATTTCAAGCATTTTCAGTAAGATCTATACTCGGCATCAGAACAGTACTTGAACCACCGGTAGAATAGATTTAGCAGATGCATATCTGGTAATCTATGTCTGTTACACGTAACGTAGTCTGCAATTAACATACATGCAGACGATAATCGCAATCTCGTATTTGTAATTGGCTTATAATGAATTTCAAGGAAACCTTTGTGTCTGAATCAATTGTTTCTTATCTAACATGAAAGGGAACTGGTATGTTTGTTTCCCGGTTATTTAGTTCACTGCATTTTAATTACGTAAATTCGCGAGCAGACATTGGCAAGGGTAAGAATCAAGAAATATTTCCAACAAAAAACTGCCTTATTTTTTTTTCAAGACACTGAGTTTCTAAGCTTCATTTATTTCTTTGCAAGTTTGCAAATTGATATAATTTAACACACGACAGTTACCTAATAAATACTAAATATAAAATGAGTACAATCCCGTTAATAATTTGGGACAAATTTTCTGTTTTTGTCGTTTTTATGGTGCATTTAAAATGGAGAGGAAACCACGCGCTTTTATAGATGTATTTCAACATGAAATGTACAATCATAAGACACGTTTTTATCTAAAACATACAATTAACAATAAGAAATATCTATGAATTAATAAAGCTTTCTCAATCAATACAGTACGTTATTGATGATAAACTGATATCTCCATTGTGGTCCTTAAAGTATGCCTATTACGGATCATTTAAAAGGAAATGAAGTCAACGTTATTAAAATAACGTTACCGGGCTCGGGCACTAAACAATCTCTCGGATTTCAGCAGATGTTATAACACAAAGAAACAGACATTGTCCCATCAAATTTATGGTAAAATCAAGAAAAGGTGCGAACGTTTTAGTTCGTCAGTGATCTCTGAGCCTGACCTTTAGACGATTTTATTTTGAACGGGTAGTCAGATATTAGAACTGACTTTGTCATACATTGCTTTTCAAAATGCCTTACATATCAAACTGGCGTGTACAATTGAGAAAACGACTGGGTATGTAGAATAGGAAGATGTCAGATCTAAATAAAATAGGTTCGAATCATGAGCTGAAGTGTTTTATTTAGCATCTTCTTTTTATATTTTCATCACACATAGTGCTCGGTTTCGCTTCCAAATAATACATGTATTTAGGTTTACGGGAATTACTATGAATTTGTATTTTTGATGCTTTCGTTTACATTTAGTGCACTTCAATTCCTGTTCGTACTAAAATTGATAATTCTCAATTCTACAGTTCACTTTCAATTTCTGTATCCAACTCTGAACCATTTTCAGTGACATCTTTCGTGTCTTTCAGTCAGATTATCTGCAGCAATATCTAGTCTGAAACGGCCTGATACACAGTGACGACCTGCAGCAGGCTTTGCAAACAGCAGCGTTATACTATATTTTCTGTGTCATTCTGAAATTTTAAACTGCTTTGTCCAATCTAAAATCGAATAGAAATGAAATGGTTTCGTTGTCAAAAAGCCCCTAATGAAAATCTTTTGAATCAATTCGTTTGGCTACATTATTCTAAGAGCAGTTTCCTAGACATTTCAATCAAGTCCCAGCCTACGGCAACTATATTTATAAAGATTGTCCTTGATAAGGTTGAATTGAATCGAAAAGACAGTCATGTCAAGGCTACGTTATCACAGAAGCAATGAATGTCATTCGTACTGACTTTTAAAGTACTCGCATGCTGCTGTTTTTAGACTAAGATGCTACACTGAGATTAAACATGCAGTTTCCTAGTTATCAATGAGTTTTTTTTAGAAATGCGAATATAAATAACGAAGTAGGATATTGTGAAACTCGTCTAAACCGGAACCCTTAAATACTGTAAACCCCTCCAAACTGAACAACTTTTGTGGTCCCCAAATTTGCACGTGTGTTTCATGAGAAAAATACCCCTGTTAACCAGAACCCCACTATTCCAGACACCGAATTTTTTTTCCCAGACCGAACCTCTGTTAATCAACACAAAATCACCCTTGAAAACCGAACAGTTGTAAAGGCAATCGGAAGTTTGGCACTTTCCTTCTGTCATGATTACCAGAATTTCCTCTATTTAGTAGCATACGTCCATAAACTCTTTAATGGCGTTAGTACAGTAACTGAACAATATCTGTATTTAAATGAATCTAATCGTTTGATAATTGTACAACTGTTTATGTAATGTAGCATACAATCCGCTGGCCATTCGATTTAGAGGGGTTCCACTGTATAGCAAGTTTAATAAAGCGCAATTTATATCTTACTGTCGACTCCTTTTTAAAAAATTCATTCAATGTTTACAAGGCCGTTTTCTACAAAATATAGTTTTCAGTCGTTTAATGACTTGATCTGGGTTGCTCTGTGCCTCCGTGAAATCTACCCTAACCTTTTATTGTTGACAGTTACCCCAGGAAAGAAATGTCAAATTTATACCATTTACATGTATTCCGTTTATTGCATATTTAACACATGCAACTTTATATATCGAATATCTTCGCTTTGATCGTTTGTGTTAAATAATGCAATAAAGAAAAATACACGTAGAACTATTTTACAAAATATCTTTGGCGTCTGAATAAACCAAAAGTACTTTCTTGTTATTTTGTGTAATTCGGTTAATATCTATGGTCCTTAAGTCCTCCTACAATTTTGAATGACTTTTTTTAGCAACTTGATAGGAATGGTGATCATCAAGGTTTTTTGTTGGTCTGGTGAATTTATATATAGAGAAATGACTGCTCTACTTTAATTTTGTTCCGTCCAATGTCTCCTGCAGTTGTTAAACTTAAGCGCATGTTTACAGGATGTTTGGCTGATTGCTTTTAGCTGAAAAAATGTATTTAGCTATTGTTTAAGAATATTTACTTACTGGATTCCAATCAACTCCTCAAATGTTTTATTCGAGGGTATCCATGTTTTATTTAAATGAATAGGTCACGAACTTTTTTATTTCTTTCATACGGAGTGTGCCTACCTATAATATATGTTGTAATTTTTCTAAGTTTTCTTTTTGCTTTATCTGGTCAGTTTTAGATATTGTATTATGACATATATTTTTCAGCACATCCGTGCAGTCTGATCCTGGTCTGCACTGTTCGCTATTCAGTCAGTAAATTTTCAGTGACCACCCCTTTGAATAATAAGTGATACTGTCCAAATTGAATGAGGGACCAGTCCATTTTAGAAATTTAGCAGGGATAAAGGTTAAAAGCTTTTTCAAGTCACATTACGGGCTTCAGAGCAGAACTTAAACAACCGGTGGAATAAATTATGCGGACGCGTATCTGGCTATCTTTGTCTGCTGCATGTAGCACAGTCTACAGTCTACAGTCAGCATGCATAAATGTAATTGGTTAACAATGATTTGCATGGAAATCTTTGTGCATGATTCAACTGTTACTTATCTACCACGAAAAGAAACTGAGATAAATGTTTTTTGGGGGTATTGTGTTCGTTAATTCTTAATTACGAAAATTAACGATTAAATATACTTTCTCAAGCATAAAGATAAGAAAATGATTCAAACATAGATCCGTGAAGTAATGATTTCTAATCCCGGAATATGACAGCAATCAAGATTCAAAGTTTTCAAGTTTACTTCATTTACTTCACGTTTACTCCAATGCATTGTAAACAATGAAGTTATGCACGCGTTTCGTAGCAACTCCCTTACCTTCAACCCCCGTTTTCTGTTATTAACGAGTAATGTTGAAACAAAATACAAGAAAAACATCTAAAAATAAAATAAAAACGAAATGAACGACAATTGAACACGTAAATGTTCCGTTTTAAGTGAACGTGTTGGCATGTGTTCAGTTAATTTACATAAAACATTTCGAAAATAATCTCAACAAGGAAACGTATAAAACACATGGTGTAAATATTCAGCTAAGTATTAGATGATGTACGACACGGAAAACATTTATTGTGACATATACGTTGCACAACAACACTTGAAGAAAAACAGACAGAAAGCTGAACATCATAAGATATGAGCCGCGCCATGAGAAAACCAACATAGTGCGTTTGCGACCAGCATGGATCCAGACCAGCCTGCGTATCCGCGCAGCCTGGTCAGGATCCATGCTGTTCGCTAACAGTTTCTCTAATTGCAATATGCTTTGAAAGCGAACAGCATGGATCCTGACCAGACTGCGCGGATCCATGCTGGTCGCAAACGCACTATGTTGGTTTTCTCATGGCGCGGCTCATATATTTTGAATCGATGTTCTAGACTTATGATAGAACTAACTCGCATCGTGCTTTTTGTGAAGTTGGGATAAGTATTGAAAGTATGGAAAATGTTTCCCCCATTTAGCACTTGGTGAATTTGTTTTGAAAAATATAACAAGCCTGTACTAATATTTTACTATCAACTTGAATCATATTCAATCTAATTCTCAACAGACATGTTCATATATTCACAAGATTTCAATAAAACAATATCATAAAATAGTTTAAAATGTGAATGCCGAAACTGAACATTCAAATGCTTCAGTCATCGTTTTATTGCATTTTGTCAAAATGGATATAGTAAATATCTGAACAGAATGTTCTAAAATAACATAATAAGACAGCGATGTTTTCACTTGACAAATAAAAAGAAAGGAAATAAACATGACAACATCTTCGTTTTACTGATATCATAAAAAAACATCTGAAAAAAATATGTACGTAATGTAACTACAGGACAAACCTCTTTGCCTGATACCGCCAACCTTTATTGGTGTCCTGAACAAAAGGTGTTTTCCATTGGCATTTACGTATTTTAATACACCCCTGTACCGTAATATTTCGAAATAAGCTGCACACATAGACATTAAGACATAGAAAATGATTTAAGTATGTCTTCAAAAGTGATTAAATATATAAAATTAAATGGAAGCCAGTCAAAAATGTTTGGTTTAGGTTACTTTAAATAAAATGACTTGAAGCCAATGGTTATATTAGCAATGTTGTGAATGTATCACAAGCGGTTAATGTCTATATTTTATATTGTTTTCACTACTGAAACACCAAAGTTGTTTAATGCATTGTCGATGATTATACAGGAATCATAGACAATATGTCTACCTTCATGATTTTATTTGAAATATTCGTGTTTCAAACGTTCAAATATATAAAATTCAATGAGGAACATTAGTTTTTACTTCCCTTGAAAAGTTGTATGATAAAACGCAAGGATAACCAAATGTAACATTGGTCCCTTTCAGTTGGATTCCTCTGACTTTTTTGTTATATTCTTTGTACAAGATGTTGCGACTGGTCAAAATAAATATGCTTTTTATTAATAGGTTTCTAAATAAAAATAATTAATCAAACCTAAATTTAGCACAGAGCCACTAAAAGAGAACCTTTCCTTAATCATTTTCCAATCCAATGAAATTTAGTACATTGCTTTTGAAAATTTCAAAGAAGTCAACGATAAAAATAGAGGAAGGACCAATCTACTTCTTGGACATAATCAGGGGAAGTAACTGACTATTGTTCCCCATTTATTTGTTAAGTATTAGCTCGTTGGGACGTCCTAAGATAAACATGTAATATACGCGTATAAGGCTTTTCCGAATAATATCACGTATGTGTACATTTAGCTAAGTAAAAATAATATTCATGTTTGTTGTTTGAGGTTTTACATGTTATCTTCCTTAAATTCTGAACCGAATATCTGGTTAACAAAAATGTATATATCCACATTAACGTTGATCACATTTGCCGTCTAGAAATCAATTAATATAAATGCATATCAAATTGTCTCAATTTAAAATATGTTAAGTTTATTATTATAACATCCTTCGTAATGAAAAGCGTCTAGTATCACTCCCATCCCATTCCCTGTAAAGAATTACGTTCATGTATAAATTATCTAGACTTCAAAGTGCTGTATGATGAATTATTTGCTAGCAGGTATATTTCAAACGATTTCAAGAAGTTTTTTTTCGGTATATGAATATGCCTCTACCGGTAGAACATTAAAGGAAACTGATATATATGTGTCCTCGTTATTGTATCTTACATAAAGTACACCAATAACCAAGTCAAA
This sequence comes from Mercenaria mercenaria, assembly GCF_021730395.1. Lineage (NCBI taxonomy): Eukaryota > Metazoa > Mollusca > Bivalvia > Venerida > Veneridae > Mercenaria > Mercenaria mercenaria. Next base: position 59,480,111 of record NC_069372.1, read on the forward strand.
GATAAACCCGCAAAGACATTTAAAGTCAAGGTATTTTTATAGAGTTTGTAATAATAAAATTCGTCAAAAGAGACTTTTTGCCTATATACTCATCTGTCAGGGATAAGAGAAAAGGCAAACAAAAATATGTTATTGTAAAATATATGACAAAAAATCTGTCCACTTTACATTATGTTACATGCGCAAATGCATTTTGTACCAGGAAACTTTCATAATAAGAATTTATGAATTAAGGAGAAAGTTTAGCATGTACGGGCTAATAAGTTAATGTACATCAAACATTCTGCACCAGCATTGTTAGTCTTATCTACGTTTTAACTTCAAAAGCAACAACGACAGCGATAACAACAGCACTAGTATCATCAATAACAGTAACAACAATACACATAATTATTTTTCTGAAATTGTTCAAACACACTGTTTAAAATGGTATGCCTTTTTATTTTCGATTAAAATTTCAAAGTTATTCATTCATCTTAGACAATGTTTCAAAGGCCATTTGTTTTCAGATACAAATTTTGAGTTCATCTATTAGAACACCAACCTATTAAACAGAAACTCAGATATTATAGATTCGATTGACTGAGTATTGTATCACCATCCCACGCAATTTTGTGACGAATAATTCGCTCGTTAATTTTACATAGCCGATTAATATAAACATGTTTTAGAATGGTGTTCCAATCTAAAAGTATTTGAACATAAAAGGACTGCATCGGCGTGGGTATAAGATGCATGTTCGCTCATCCCACCTTGTATTATGTCCTATGAAAATTTAGTCTGGGCGTATTTGATTTATTAAAATAAGAACCTGTTTTTTTGAAATTCTTAACATGCTGAAATGTACAACACAATTTGTATAGACATTTTTCAAATGTCTATTTTATGACATTAATGAAATTAAAATGTTGTTAAACATATGTATTGCTGCGTTTCTATCTAGGTTTTTGTTTAGATTAAAGGCATTTGCGAACCTGAATATGCTTCAATATAATGCATCAGTTAACAGTTTAGAATTTCAATATTCAGTTATTTCATTGTAGTGTTATAAACTGCACAAAATTGACTGGTGCTCGAGTTCATTAGTGATTCTGCTTTATAAAAGAAAACATACGTTGTTCTCACATAAACCGGTTAAAAGGCTAATTTAAATGAATATCAAATGTGCATCGACAGCCGTTCATTTCCTTTGTTTTTATTATGCGTCGTAGAGCCGTCATGCCACCATGAAAAGCGCATATATAAAATGGTTTGAACTCCTTTTTAACAACGCTTTATTTCCCTTTTTAAACAAACCTCGAAAACGACAATAGCAGCAATTTTATGCAGAAATTACAATTAATCTACCGACGTTTCGTTAAACGGAAGTTAAACTGTATCATTACCAACATTAACATATATCAGCCGCATTAAAAATGGGCTTTTCTGCAGAATGATTTGTATTGTTAAACGTGTGTTAACAAAGATTCTGCGCTCATGCGCTGTTAATACACATTTAAATACGGCTACGTAGCGGATAATTCAAAAGGAATTGACGCCAAGTAAATGACGTTGATGAACAATATATTCGTTTGTCTTGCTTCTTTCACTTTTAATGCTTGAAAACATAAACACACCTACCAACCCATCGGGATTCAGCGGATGGTATAACACAAAAACACATGCGTTATCCCTGCAAAAAAGAGTATCTTTTCTTTGACAGAAAACATTTCATTTCAAGTTTCAAATAAAATGTATTCCGCTGAAAAAAAAAAAACACACATAGAAGGTTGAATCTATTTTTTACTATTCATTAGCATGAGATTTTAGCAAAGTTATACCATGCGTAATATCTAGCCAGCGCACTAGCCATATTGACATCATAAACACTTTCAACTTTTTCCAACTCTTATTTATCTGCTTACGCTAGTAGAATAATTAACATATTAATTAACAGTATTACCGAGACACAGTAAGATAAATGTCAGACGTCGTAAGGTAGGATATTACCCTTACAGTCACGCAAATGTTCATGAATATTTTAGTTTCTGCTAGTGATATCTAAATGCAGTTAATGATTAAATTGGATCGTTTTAAACATGCACTGTTATGGTGGCTCTTTATTGGCGTGGTCTCAAGAGGAGAGGAAATAAACTATGTTTATATGCTTGTATCGTAGGGCAAAGGGCAATTTTGGGATCAGTTCTCTGAATGAAACATCTATATGCACTTAAATATTTCGGTTTTAGATGGATCCACAATAGAAATAAATATTGAATTCGCACTATACTGCTACATGTTAAGTATAACTGAATTAATCGCACAAAGTCTGGAGAAATTCCGTCAGCTTATTTCCTTGTAAGACTTCTGTATTTCTATTTAACAGAGATGTTATCAAGTTATGATGTAAGTAACAAAATTCCGAATAACAACTACTGTTTGATCACCGCCACCGCTTCAACATTACAAGGTTTTACGTTGATTTCTTTCTATAAAAATAAAACAAAACTAGTTAGATAATTGCAACGATCTCCCATGGTGTAAACAGCTTTTTTTTCTTCAGAATGACTATTTTTGAATTCATCATCAAAAAAAAATAAATAAAAAAATATGTTGGAAATATTTGTTATTGTAAATTTGGCAATTTGGAAACCATTTTGTGAAATATAAATGTCACTTAATTTGTTGGTAGATTAGTATGAAACTTTCAAGACTGCGTTATGAGGAGGCTGCGGGTTTGGAACTTGGCTTTTCCTGTTGCATATTAATTCTTGATTTTTAGTTACTATCAGGCTAAATTTTGAAAACAAAATGCACAAACATTCTAAAACATTTCATTTGGAATTCCTGATTTTTATAATGGGAAAATACAGTTGATATCCTTAAATATCTTTGAAAAAATTAAAATTAAAATATCACACTACAGACCTCGAAGACCTTTAGAATGACTGACATGTACAGTTTATATTCTGATCCTTCTGGATAAAGCCGTAATATGCAAACAGTCCTGCTAAAACTAGCTTGTTTACTAGGAGTTTAAGTCGGCCTGATACATGGGTTTTGTTTGTTTGTTCTAAAAACGACTTTCCAGCTTTCAGCTTTGGAGGAAGGATCTTGCTGTACTTTGTATGTTCTCTGTATTGAGTTTATCAGGCTCTTCCCGCTTATATTACCTATTTCTCTTATTATAATAACACGACTATTGGAAAGTTTTCGATATGATTTTAGCCCATATGACTGGGATCACGTATAGGCCATGGCTACAGTTTTAGAATTTCAAACCAAGATCAGGTACCTTGGTAGCTCTAGATTCCGAGGCAGGACATACACTGAGGTACTGGTAGGATTATTTTCAGTGAACAGCAGTATGATAAAAACACTATGTTACGTTTTGATCTTTGAGTCTCATAAAGCTAGGTATCCACACACACTTAATGTGCATATGTATGAACATGTACGAGCTTAATTTTTTTTGTCAATATAGCGTCTTTACAAGCGAATGAACGGTCATGTAAGGTGACCAAATGAGTTATATATGGTAGGGAACTAGTGTCGACTACTAAAATGTCTCGACCAAAGTAGCATCCCTAATAGCAAATATATGTCACTGGAGTCAAATAAGATAAACCTTAATCCCGGTGACACTTTTCTTGCTCTGCTTGGAAAACATTTTGGAAATATCATCGGACTTTTAATCAGTATTTTAACGATAAACATAAGGTGAAAAATTAGCGAATAGACAGATATAGTCACGTTGTACCGTTGCAGTATCTTACAGATGCAAGGAAGACAAATAGGCCCTTGGTTACCAGCAATAAGGATATTGTTTTGCGAATAGTTCATCTATATGATGGTGAAATTTGAAGAGAGGAATAATAAATAGCATATTTTAAAGTAGAAATATAAAATTGAAAGAACATGTACAATTTGAAAGAATTAGAACCTCAAAAAATGCATAACTGGCCTTGTAGACTAAGCAAATTTTGCCTGTTTGCGACCATTTAAAGACCATTATAAGTCCCCTACCGGTGGCAAACTGGAGGGAACTATAGGAATGCCCTCCGTCCGTCCGTCTGTCATTCCGCAAATCTAGATCCTGCATTTACTCAAAAAGTATTCAAGCTAGGTTCTTGGTTTGTGAATAGATGGGTAACATGTAAATTATGCACGTACATGACTTATGCTTGTACGTCAAAGGTCAAGGTCACTATTGAAGGTCAGTAATAATTGTTTCCGCTCAATAAGAAAAGAACACATGACCTTTGCTTGTCGGTCAAAGGTCACTATTGGAAGTTTTCCACCGGTAGGGGACTTCTGTATTGCCACTGCAATACCCTGTCACTTGTTCATATGCGTGTGATTTTGTCCTATCTTATGAGAAAGAGAGAGAAAGAGAGCAGGTCAAGCCCTTTGGATTTTTTTCCTCACGAATAGTTCTGTTTCTGTAGGTATTATTTTGGGAATAATCGCATTATTGCAAAATTGCACAATGTCTGAAGAGAGCAGATATCAAAATATCTATGGTCTTATGCCTAATGAGAACACCGGAAATGACGCAAATACAGACCTTTTCTCTTTTAACGCATTTTAAAAGATGGCATTATCTCGGCTGAATACAACCTGACTTTTAAACGCATGTTTTATAATAGCACAGCCATGCACTATACCACAATGATTATTTCAAAATGAATTTTGATTTTTACAGTTATAAGCAAAAGTTGCTACAGATAAAAGTGACATATTTGTATTCTTTCTTTCGTGAAACCTTAAAGTATTCGGAGAAACCCCCGCTGTGTTATCCACAGAAGTCGTCTAAGTAAGTTGAAAATTTCTATTATTAGAAACAGGTAAGTATTTTTACAGATCTACGTTATAAACAACACCATAAGTCCATTTACATTGATGCATTGCTGTAATCATTCTTTGTTACCAGATAATTGGTTCCAATACTACATGCAACTTTGCCAACTCCTAACTCATAAAAAATTATACATGTAGAAGAACGCATTAAAATTAAAGGATATTCAATGCAAAAATATATAATAACTATTACCACGCTTAGATCTGATTTGAATTGGAATTAATTATGAATTACTTTTCATATGCAACGAAAGTGACAGTGACGGTGGATGGTACAGTGCAACCTCTGTAGAGCAACATCCTTTAGGAGATACAAATTTTGACTGTTATGTAGAGGTTGGTCCGTTCGTCAATACGACAGCCACACGCAGTTGGATCATGCGATAACTTTAGAAGAACAATACCTGAAACTTGGCACATTGGTAACAATAAGAAACACATGTACATATTTTTAGTTTTTTGCTATGGCAAATACATGCGGTTGCTATGGCAACAGATAAGTCCAAAAATATGACAAAAACGTGAATTCTATGACAACTTAAAAAGTAGAAGATATATTTTACATGAAACCTGGAACATAGATAGCAGTATGTGGAATATACAGAGTATTTTACAATGCCCCCTTATCCATCTGTTCGTCCGTGTAACTGTCCATCCGTCAGTCACTAAAACTGTTATATTTCTGTATTCCGCTGAAAAAAAAACATGGAAGATTGAATCTATTTTTTTTACTATTCATTAGCAAGAGTTTTAAGTAAAGTTATAACATGCGTAATATCTAGCCAGCGCACTAAAACACTTTCAATTTTTTCAACCCTTATTTATCTGCTTACGCTCGTAGAATAATTAACATATTAATACATAGTATTACCGAGGCACAAAAAAACAAAGAAAAATATCAAACAGGGAATGCCACGCACCAAAAACGCAGCCTTCCCAAAACGAAACCCCCGGCACGCAGACGCGTGCACCACACACACACACACACACACACACTCAAAGCCAACACATAAGGACAAAACGAACAACACACACGCACACAAAGCCAACACATAAGGACAAAACGAACAAACAAAGGAACACAGTGGGGCACCGCCTTGGAACGGTCAGTGGCAAAAACACCACTGGGGAGCTTAAACCGGTTTGTGGTGCACCTAACCTCACTCTTACCCCCACCATGTTCCAAAGACATGGGACAGTGTAAATAAAAGTAATCCCCTCCAGGTGAATCTCTTACACACGTAATGGAAACAAAAAGGCATGGCATGTAAAACACAAAAATGCTCGTGTATAAATATATAAAAACAAACCTTAAGAACCAAAAACGTATGTACTCAATGCCTTGTCAGAAGACAGAGCAACAAGAGAAACACCCTTAAGGGCCCGACGAAACAGGCCAGAAGACAAATATCAAAACAGTTCAGTCCTGGTAGGATTTAAAAACTGCTTATCATAGAGTCCTCCCCCTCTTCCGTCAGACGCAATTAAAGAGGGAAGCGTAGTGTCCAACTGTAAACGGGTTGAACACTAAACAAAAGGCACATTAAGATAAATGTCAGACGTCGTAAGGTAGAACATTACCCTTACAGTCACGCAAATGTTCATGAATATTTTAGTTTCTGCTAATGATATCTAAATGCAGTTAATGATTAAATTGGATCGTTTTAAACATGCACTGTTAAGGTGACTCTTTATTGGCGCTGTCTCAAGAGGAGAGGAAATAAACTGTCTATGTTTATATGCTTGTATTGTAGGGCAAAGGGCAATTTTGGGATCAGTTCTCCAAATGAAACATCTATGTGCACTTAAATATTTCGGTTTTAGATGGATCCACAATAGAAATAGATATTGAATTTGCACTATACTGCTACATGTTAAGTATAACTGAATTAATCGCACAAAGTCTGGAGAAATTCCGTCAGCTTATTTCCTTGTAAGACTTCTGTATTTCTATTTAACAGAGATGTTATCAAGTTATGATGTAAGTAACAAAATTCCCAATAACAACTACTGTTTGATCCGCCTCCACCGCTTCAACATTACAAGGTTATAAGTCGATTTCTTTCTATAAAAATAAAACAAAACTAGTTAGATAATTGCAACGAACTCCCATGGTGTAAACAGCTTTTTCTTCTTCAGAATGACTATTTTTGAATTCATCATCAAAATTAAAAAAAATATGTTGGGAATATTTCTTATTGTAAATTTGGCAATTTGGAAACCATTTTGTGAAAAATAAATGTTGATTTAATTTGTTGGTAGATTAGTATGAAACTTTTAAGACTGCGTTATGAGGAGGCTGCGGGTTTGGAACTTGGCTTTTCCTGTTGTATATTAATTCTTGATTTTTAGTTACTATCAGGCTAAATTTTGAAAACAAAATGCACAAACATTCTAAAATATTTCATTTGGAATTCCTGATTTTTATAATGGGAAAATACAATTGGTATCCTTAAATATCTTTGAAAATTTTAAATTAAAATATCCCATTACAGACATCGAAGACCTTTAGAATGACTGACATGTACAGTTTATATTCTGATCCTTCTGGATAAAGCCGTAATATGCAAACAGTCCTGCTAAAACTAGGCGGCTCACACACTAGCTTGTTTACTAGGAGTTTAAGTCGGCCTGATACATGGGTTTTGTTTGTTTGTTCTAAAAACGACTTTCTAGCTTTCAGCTTTGGAGGAAGGATCTTGCTGTACTTTGTATGTTCTCTGTATTGAGTTTATCAGGCTCTTCCCGCTTATATTACCTATTTCTCTTATTATAATAACACGACTCTATTGGAAAGTTTTTGATATAATTTTAGCCCATATGACTGGGATCACGTTATGCCATGGCTACAGTTTTAGAATTTCAAACCAAGATCAGGTACCTTGGTAGCTCTAGATTCCGTGGCAGGACATACACTGATGTACTGGTAGGATTATTTGCAGTAAACAGCAGTATAATAAAAACACTATGTTACGTTTTGATCTTTGAGTCTCATAAAGCTAGGAATCCACACACACTTAATGTGCATACGTATGAACATGTACGAGCTTAATTTTTTTGTCAATATAGCGTCTTTACGAGCGAATGAACGGTCATGTAAGGTGACCAAATGAGTTATTTATGGTAGGGAACTAGTCTCGACTACTTAAATGACTCGACCAAAGTAGCATCCCTAATAGCAAATATATGTCATTGGAGTCAAATAAGATAAACCTTAATCCCGGTGACACTTTTCTTGCTCTGCTTGGAAAACTTTTTGGAAATATCATCGGACTTTTAATCCGTATTTTAACGATAAACATAAGGTGAAAAATTAGCGAATAGACAGATATAAAGTCATCGTTGTACCGTCGCAGTATCGTACAGATGCAAGGAAGACAAATAGGCCCTTGGTTACCAGCAATAAGGATATTGTTTCGCGAATAGTTCATCTATATGATGGTGAAATTTGAAGAGAGGAATAATAAATAGCATATTTTAAAGTAGAAATATAAAATTGAAAGAACATGTAAAATTTGAAAGAATTAGAACCTCAAAATATGCATAACTGGCCTTATAGACTAAGCAAATTGTGCCTGTTTACGACCATTTAAAGACCATTATAAGTCCCCTACCGGTGGAAAACTGGAGGGAACTATAGGAATGTCCTCCGTCCGTTCGTCTGTCATTCCGCAAATCTGATCCTGCATTTACTCAAAAAGTATTCAAGCTAGGTGTATGACTTATGACGTACATGACTTATGCTTGTACGTCAAAGGTCAAGGTCACTATTGAAGGTCAGTAATAATTGTTTCCGCTCAATAAGAAAAGAACACATGACCTTTGCTTGTCGGTCAAAGGTCACTATTGGAAGTTTTCCACCGATATGGGACTTCTGTATTGCCACTGCAATACTCTGTCACTTGTTCATATGCGTGTGATTTTGTCCTATCTTGTGAGAAAGAGAGAGAAAGAGAGCAGGTCAAGCCCTTGCTTATTGTGGCTGGATTTTTTCCTCATGAATAGTTCTATTTCTGTAGGTATTATTTTGGGAATAATCGCATTATTGCAAATTTGCACAATGTATGTAGAGAGCAGATATCAAAATATCTATGGTCTTATGCCTAATGAGAACACCGGAAATGACGCAAATTCAGCAGTTGTGTTAGATCATGAGGGCATATGTAGAGCATGCTGTCTGCGAGTCATACAGTCAAGTAGATTACACAAGTGGAGATGATTCGTCACATAATTTAAAAATGTATGGTGAATTGGTTGCTCAAAGGAAACAAAAAGGCTTAAATCTACCCTGACCTTTTCTCTTTTAACGCATTTTAAAAGATGTCATTATCTCGGCTGAATATAACCTGTACTTGTAAACGCATGTTTTATAATAGCACAGCCATGCACTATACCATAATGATGATTTCAAAATGAATTTTGATTTTTACAGTTATAAGCAAAAGTTGCTACAGATAAAAGAGACATATCCGTATTCTTTCTTTCATGAAACCTTAAAGTATTCGGAGAAACCCCGGCTGTGTTATCCGCAGAAGTCGTCTAAGTAAGTTGAAAATTTCTATTATTAGAAACAGGTAAGTATTTTTACAGATCTACGTTATAAACAACACCATAAATCCATTTACATTGATGCATTGCTGTAATCATTCTTTGTTACCAGATAATTTGTTCCAATACTACATGCAACTTTTGCCAACTCCTAACTCGTAAAAAATTACACATGTAGAATAACGCATTAAAATTAAAGGATATTCAGTGCAAAAATATATAATAACTATTACAACGCTTAGTTCTGATTTGAATTTGAGTTAATTATGAATTACTTTTCATATGCAACGAAAGTGACAGTGACGGTGGATGGTACAGTGCAACCTCTGTAGAGCAACATCCTTTGAGAGATACAAATTTTGACTGTTATGTAGAGGTTGTTCTGGAGAGGTAAATTTGATAGTATATTTCAGTTAGGGAAATTTTGATGATGTTGTTATTGAGAGGTTTTTGCTTAAGAGAGGGCCGCTCTGGAGAGGTTGTACTTATAAAATATTTTCATATTTTTCAGTTATGGGATGATTTATGCTATTTTATACATAAACTGCACTCATCAGCTTTTTCAATATCAACGTAAATGAACAGTAATGTATAATATGCTAAATGCCAACAGTATTTTAACATGACTTCTCATCTTAATAAGATATGTAACCATGCGCACGATGAAATATGTGTATATGCAGAAGTCTATGACTGGCAAGTTTATTTATATCTTCATAGTCTATTTTTGTACTACATTACAGTCTATGAACTTACTGGTACCTCATTCATTACAATCAGTCGGTCGTTACACTTTTAACCTTTCCCTTTGTTTCCCAGCGGTTAACCTGTAATTATTTACTCTCATGAGACGTTATTTGCTTATGTTTACAGACCGGATGTCTATTGTTTAGACCCGTTTGTAGTATAATATGTAATTATAAAAGCGTTTTTACGAAGAAGAAAGTTTATTTTCCTGTTTCGTAGTCTGATAAGCCGAGGAATCGTCTTAAAGTCTGTATGTTTTTATAAAATTTCAAATATTGCCAGAACAGAGCTAAAACGATTTTGCTGAGATAGTAAAAGGAAAAACATAGAAATTTAGAAAACGTGTTTTTATAGTCTACATAGAATAGCTAGTCAATAAGCAGATTAAATTGTTTAAATGTAAGTGTCCGTCGACATTCATATAGTTTTTTTTTTCGCGAGTACATGAATCTTTAGGTTAATAGAAAATACACTTTTATAGGTTTTTTATGTATCGGCTTTTTCTTTTTGTATATTACATTTTCAGTCTAGACAACGCTTCACAGGTCTAATTGTACTTCTTATATCACCACCATCATTCAAATCAGCATGGAATTTGAAATTGTTGAAAAATTGTCATATTTTGTGAACTTCTAAAATGCTTGGTCGTAGTCTAGAGATACAATGGAAAGTCAAAGGTATGGTGAAAATATCACAATTTTGTTCTTTTTTCAGTGGGTTTGGTAAATGTAACTGAAGAATTCTTCAGTTATTAGACCTCCCTTTGGAACAGGAATTTACAACACAACTTTGTTTGTGAAAAAAAACAAAAAAAAAACAACAATTGTTTTCATAAATAGAGTGCATTTACTGCAATAACATGACCTGTGGAATTTCTAGTTAGCCTGCTTTGTTCTTGATTCATAAAAATGTACCAAGTTATCACCCGTAACGAAATGGGAAAGTTTTTTTGTTTTGAAAATATTCGAGATACTTTCAAAATCCGGTGGCGGTTTGCTATTCAGGGAATATGTGCGGTTTCCATTGATAACAATGTTTAATTTTAAAAATAAAACGAACTAGGAATTAACTTTAATAGTCAATCTGGCATCCTTGGTAAGCAGTTCTTGTGGCTGTATTTTGTTTGGTTGTTATTGTGATTTTTTGGGCAACCCCCATCCCTCTTGTCTTCCACATGCGTTCTTTGCTGCGGTATTAGTATCCTCGTTTCCATTAATACCAACATAACTTGGAATGCAATAAAATATGATAGACTTTTTGTAAGATAGTGCATGAACCCTGAGAAGAGCATTTTTAAATGAAAGGATTTTCCATATTTCGGTTACGAATTGACTGTAAAATAGAAAGTTAGCCGAAAAAGATAATAAATTTGTCTACTATGTTTTGGTACATAACTGAAGGGCTAAATCAGTAGCTAATTAATGTTGCATTACTTACAATAAAGCCACGTTAGCGTTCATTTCTGTTTCATTCTAAAATTATCTTCGACTTTCTTTTTTTATCAACATAATTATTTCAGATTGGAATACATCAAAATACCTACATAAGACATTCCGACAAATACAACAACGATTTGCTATTTATGTAATTTGGAGATCAGCACTTTGCCAACACCCAAAGAATTTACCGTATTTGTTCACATGTATCAAAAAGAATTAAAATACATGTATGAATTTATTAGGATGAAGTAATATACAAATTATCTATGTTAAGCGGAGCAATTGAAGTAGAACTCAGGGTGTGCCTCAGAGCATTTTGTCAGTCATTCTATGGCATCAACCTTTCACTAGCTAAATAGGGATGTGTAAGCTGGTGCCTCAGAATAGCTTTATTACTCAAACATGCACATGAGTCAAGTGAAACAAAACTGCAATTCAGAAAACATCGACTGAATAGTTTCTGTATTTCTAGATATTCTGTATTTTCCTCTTGTTGATTCCAAATAAGGTGATCTATTACATTATGATAAAATCATACATACGAAGTTCGCCATTCATATTGTTCATTATCTTTCCCGTTAAAGGATTAAATATTCTATATATTAAATATTTCCCGGGTAATGGATAAGGCACCTGTCCCGCAATCGGGAGATCGAAGGTTCGATCCCTGTCAGAGGCGGGTCTTGTTACTGAAGAGAAACCGGTTGGTGAACCGCCAGCTAGTTAAATAATGGTCTGCCTGGTGCCTTGCATTAAAAACTAGGAATCGGGAAGTAATGCTGTTCAATGTTTGTAGGTTTCTCATAAGCCAAATTGGCTGGCCTTTTAAGTAGGGGTGACACTATAATAAACAAACACTTTACTTTTATATTGCTTCTTTACACAGAGATGCACACATGCGAAAGAGGAGTCATGTTAGGACAGAAAACACCAACGCCACACTTTGTTTTTGCAGTATTTTTAATTATATGGCGGCAATCAAATTTTTCAGGTAAATATATACACCATGTGGCCATTTGGTAATTATTATATGCACGGGCTGGTACCTTGGCCGAGGCACCGATCTCCAACAGATGTCGGGAACATCATGTAAAATCAATAATCTTTTAACTTAGACTCAGGCATAATTAAGCACTTTAACTTTAGACCATAGTGCGGTATTCAGTTCATCGCTGACTGTCAGAACTATAATGCGAAAGAACCACTTGCTGTTTTGCATTGATCTAATAATGGTCGCCAGTACTTATAATTCAAAGGAGCAGAAACATCCGTGAACACAGGTAGATGTGTGTCAGTGGATTTGATTGGATACTGCGTTCTTTTTAACCCACTTAATACGCAACCACATTAGACCACACTGTAGTATCAACCGGAGGTTCCTTAAATGCCATTCGGACTGACACTTAAAATTCTTGTCTTCTGTAACTTTGTAAATTAAACTGCACGTTTTCATGTGACTTTCCGATAGTTCTAAATTTCTGAAAATGTTTGAAGCAAGGTAAAATTAATGAAACTAAAACGAGAATATTTTTACATTAATGCACACTTAAAGGTTGCTTGCTTAACATTAGAGGCGGAAATAACTGTCTGATAAATTTAAATTTATTAGGCGAGTTGAAGAAAATATATTAGGCGAGGCTCTGCCGAGCCTTATATTTTTTCGTAGACGAGCCTAATAAATTTAATTTTTTTCAGACAGTAATCTAATATTCTATTTATCCTACCTGTTCAGAAAACTAGGGAAAAGTCGTTGAAAGAGCAACAGCGTGCAGACTTGACGTCATATAATATGACGTTTGCTAGTGTAATTCAGTTTGTGGAAAATTGAAAAAATGCAATAATTTTTTAATTTTTGGATAAATACTTTTGATTTTACCACTTATTTTCTTAGTTAGAACATTTCCAATACAATGATAACAGTTTCAATGAAAAATTCGGAAAAAAAGTTGTTTTCAAAATTTCCGACTGAAGTGCTGTAAAAGTGAAAAATAGCAATAACTTTTTTGTTTCAGAATAAAAACCTTTGATTTGACCACTCATTTTCTAAGTTCAGACATTTCCAATACAATGGTGATGATTTAAATGCAAAATTTTGATAAAATAAGTGATTTCAAAAATTCCCGCAAAAGTGATATCTTGACACTGACTAGATAAAGCAAAGTTTATTAGGCAGGCCGATATTGTGCTATATCTTATATGAGGGTAGGATAAATTCTTTTAATATACCCATTTACTCACAGTTTATTATAAATGTATAACACAGCCACCCTTCTAACATTCAATCATGGAAACTGGGGTACGTGCACATATATACTCGTGCAAATCGCTGGAGCATACATAAACACAAATGCAGTGATAATTCCACATATGTAACAGACAGACACAAAGCACACTAGAAGTATGAATACAACAGGAAAACATCTTGGAACGGTAAGTGGCAAAATTATGAAAAGGACTTTTACCTTAATTGTACTAGTGCCAAATCTTAATTTTAACCCAGCCAAATCTCAGTTTTAATCCCGTCTTATTCCGCCATGTTTCGAGCGTGTAAAATGATTGTGTGACTGACAACTCGAAATTCGTTGTTAAAATGAACCATTTTTAATATATGATAACGTTCTATGAGAATTAAATTCTATTTCTATCATTGAGGTTCAAGATGGTATTAAATTTACCAAAAACGAAAAAAAATAAAGTTGTCGGTTTGTGAACATTTATCAGAGAAGTTTAGATAATAGCGCTTAAGAATTTGTTTCAGTTTATAAGATATTTAGTTTATTTTTATCTCGGTTGCCCTAATGGAACCCGTCTAACAGAACCCCTTGTAAAATAAACACGTTTATTTATACATTGCCTATACTCAGCTTTTTATGATGAATTATTAGTTCAAGTGTTCTCACTAAGTTATATGTTATAACAAAATTCTAACCTCCGGTGGAACAGATTAAGCGGATGCGTGTCTGGTAATCTATGTCTGCTACACGTAACACAGTCTACGGACGATAATGGGTTTTATCGTATTTGTAAAAAAAAAAATGCTAATTATGATTTTCAGGAAAAGCTTTGTGTATGAATCAATTGTTTCTTATCTAACATGAAAGCACGTATATTCCTTGATTTGTTTTTCTTCATTTGTTAAATCTTAATTACATAAAGCACACTAGACACTTAATCAAAGTTAGACTTATAGAGTCTACTTTAATAGAGTTTGAAACAATAAAATACTTGAGTAAATCCTTCGTTTTTGCTCATATGCCAATAAGGGAAAACTTTAAAAATATTATCAGAATATGATTTCAAAGGGGATTTTCGACCATGGTCTTAATAAACACTCTTACTACAAGACGCACACAACGCATTTTGAAAGAAACTTCCGCGCGAAACATTTATCCGAAAATTTATGATGGACCGGCTAATACATTTATGCACACCACCCATTCGGCATCATGTTTGTGTCTGCCGTCTGGTAAAAATTGAAAAGCAGCAGCAGCAGCAGCAGCAGCAGCAGCAACAACAACAACAACAACAACAACAATAAAATATATTTTTCTGGAAGAGCTAAGTACATGATTGTTCGAATATCTCAGCCAAAACGCGATGTTCTTTTTTGTTTCAAGAATTATACAGATAAAGATAGAAAATTCGTTTATCGCGAGCAATAATTCATTTACTTTATCATGTTCAAAGAAACATATTGTAACACATTTTCAAGTTTTCAACCAGCAGAAAAGAAACATTGGCTTAGTGGTGTATTTTCTATTATTTTTTTTTCTAATTCACAACATGCATATTTAATGGCAAAATGATCCGACTGCTAATCCGATTGCTAATTTTACACATTGTACGTTATTCAAAACTTATAAAATGATTACTCCTTAAGATGCTGCTAAAGTCTAAAGAGGTTTTAAGCAAAAGGCGACTACATCGGTGTTAGTATAGAAAACACGTAAGCTCTTCTGGCCAATTATTCTATCACTATTTAGTCTAGGCGTCTCATTAAAACAAGAAAATGTTTACGAAATATTAATATAAAATAAATAAACAATAAAATTTGTTAAAGCATTCCTCAAATGCTTGATTCGTGATATTAATAAAATAAAGTGTCGTAACATATGTTTTAACATAAGTTTTTACAAGGTTGTTATAAAAATTGAAGGCATTAACAAACCCGGATATGCTTCAATAAAATGAAGCAATTCAAAGTTAAGAATTTGAATATTCCGTCTTGAAACTAATCATTTAAATTGTTTAATGATCTGATGAACAGAATATATAGTTAATGTCTAAATAAATAGAGAAGAATACTCGCAAAAGTATCTTTAGGCGGATGTGCTACCTCTCTCGGACGAACACATTTTCCCCAGAAGACAGGTTTGATATTTCTCACCTGACCTGTTTCGTCGGGCTTCTCTTGTTGATCTGCATTCTGAAAGATTTTGAATTATATTTGAGTATTTTTGCCCCTTTCTGTTGTGTACTACGCAAGTTTGTTTTATGTTTTACATAATGTGCGTTTTGTTATTAATGATCAGTCTTATAGATAGAATAACAAAATGCATAATAGGTAAAACATAAAACAAACTTGCTAGCCAGTGGTGTTTCTGAGACTGATCATTCGAAGCGGTACCCTACTGTGTTTCTTAATGGGTTTGTCGTGTTTTTGTCTATATATATTTGTATATATGTCTGTCGGTTACACATACAGAAATACACTACTGAAGGATAATGTTTTGCGAGCCTGTGGTCTTTGACGTCAGCAATTCACGTTAGAACTCTGTCCATTTTTGTACTGAGATTTCAAGGTTCAAGGTGGTTCTGCACCTTTAATAAACCGGAGGTTATAGCGTAAAGGTATTTATCCGGAAAACGTAAAATAAAGTCTGGGATCGGCGTACAGGAAGGAAAACATTTCATGAATTACTGGAAACCGATGAGTAAATTTTATCAAAACGGCAACGCTACTATCTTTCTAAAGTTAAAATATGATTTTAAAACTGCTGATACGTTAGATAATCCAAAACTGTCTTAAAATCAGCTCTCCTTTATCGTGGGCAAATATCTCAAAAACAAACACACTGATCTGTACACTTTATCACCACATAACAGGCCAATGTTTGTTTAAAACTTTACAAGAAGTTTCATTAAAATTTGTATTGTAGAAAAAAAACTATTCGCGGATACAATATCAGAATTTTGATTTTCCAATAGCACGGTGCCTATACCACGTGACTTTTATGGCTATGTGTGGGTATAAAAAACATAAACAGCCGTCGATTCAGGTAACATTTTTCATGATAACTTTCTTAATCCTGCACCAATTTTATTCAAATAAAGACGAGGGCCCGGCCATAAGAAAGATACAATCACGGCCCATCAGTTTGAGAAGAATAAATTCGTATTTTTGTAGAAAAGTGCAACCGCGCATTTTTCAGTCAGATAGTCGACGTGCTACGTGTGTGTGCATTCTGTTAAAATCGTTAATAAAACTCTTAAAAATGCGTTCAGCGACAGGGCAAATGGAACCGAGAATGTAATTTTACCTTATTTGACAGTTGCAAAATGATCGTTAAGAAATATAGCGTATTCCTCTCGTTTTTTAAATAAATAAAAAATTGCTATGTGTGGGTGCCGCTAAATTTATGCTACGTGTGGGAGTAAACTCATAAAAATTATACCGTTGCTTGAGATACTTGCACTAAATGAGTTTTAACTTACTCGTGTTACATTCATTGAAATGAGTATCCATCTAGCATAACTGATCTTTTTTATTTTTATTTAGAAAGTCGCTGTGTTATAGAGAATAGCGCGTCAGATTCATTGTTGTTATTGATTACGAGCGCGTGTTATCAAACATCTTTAAACGTTAAAACTCTGATATATGTTTGATGTAAAATTTTTGAAAACGTTATTTCCAATCTCCTTCAGTTGTGTTACATGCAAAGTGTTGTTTTTTTTTATCTTGATGCATAAACAACGGTTTTCATAAACACGCAATTGAATCATTGTCCCTGAGGTAGTTTTAAAGGGCAGTATGTGTGACAATATAGTGTAGAGCATAGATCGTAGCACTGGATGCTGCTCCATTGTAAATTCTACTGCTCACTTAGTTCGTGGTTAGTTGCAGCTAAAATGCTATTTACTGTAGCTTTGCGCTATACGTTTGAAACAACACAAATTACTACTATTACAGGGTTGTAGTTCAAACCACTTTCCAAGCATAACGAAAGGGCTTCAATCCCTCGAACGAAAGTAATGTTAACATTTACATGCACACACACACGCACGCACACATACACATCATGTATACATATTAACAACAACATGTAACAAAATAACTGTTTAATCAGATAAAATCACAGACAATTTGAGAATATACATACATTTTAGATTATTGCACTTTGATTGTAAAGTAATTATCACAGAAATTCCAACCCCGCAACAGCAATGATTTCGGTAGAAAAAAAAGAAAATTTAGCTTAAACAAATCAATAGCAACGAACCTTTAAAACAGTTTTCCCTACTTCTAGTCTTTCAATTCTAAAACATTTATTAATAAAATCCGGTATTTTCATAGGCAGCAGTATCAGTGCTTTGACTGAGAAAAGTTAAGTATATTAGATTTTTAAGACGAAAAAAAATCTCAAAGTCCGTATTATACTATCATACTAACAAATTGGTAGTAAAATAGTATAGTGAGGACTTGGAGATTTTTTTTCGTGTTAAAAATCTGATTTACTTAATTTTTCTTAATCAAAGCACTGATACTGCTGCCTATAGTATTTTACAGATATCAGTAATTAAAATTTGAATTTCAATGGAATGTTCATTTTGACTTTTTCCTCCAACATAACATAAGCAAATGGATCATTACAAGCCGTACACTCAGACAAATGATTTACCGCATCTTTTTTGAACGTCTTGAAATATTCTTAGTAATATCATCGTATCAAAATACGAATTTGATGACAAGCTCACTTTTTGTCTTTATGACGGGACAAACTGCTCTGGTGCTTGTAGCTTTTCCCACACGCACTGCAAATGTTGCGTTTCTCCATGGTATGGGAATTCATGTGTTCCTTCAAAGCTATTTCGTCTCTGCATTTCGCTTCGCAAATATCACATGCCACAAAATTTTCCTTCCTCTCGGATTTCACATGGGCGGATAAAAGATACTTGTCAGCGAAAACTTTTCCACAATTTGTACAAACATGATTTTTGGGTCCATCGTGCCTACTGGTACGGTGTCTTCTCAGATGGTAGAGGTCCTGAAATAAAGAAAACAGATGAAAATAATTACTTTTCTCAGTAAAAATGCAACAGACATCCCCAACTTTGAGCGTAAAATATACGAGAACCGCAACTCTTGTCGGTATTGATTTTTTGCCTTGTGCGCCGTTGTAGTTGTTTCCCTTTACACTAAAATATCGATAAATCTGCTAACTGGCATATTTCACGCTTAGGTAAACTCGGCCCTTTATTGAACAGCGCATCTTCAAATATCTTGGTAAGATAGAACAATAGAATATAACACATCTTTAAGCTAATGGGGATTGCTTTCCCTGGAGGAGATGTAGACAGTAAAGAAGTATTTTAACTTTCAACTCAATACTTTTGATAGTTTTCAGGATATTGGACTTTATAAAACTTCAACCAAAATTTCTTAGTCGAAAAAGGGGCATAAATCTGTCAAAAATAAAACAGAATTATGAGGATTACTTTCCCAGATGGAAATATTGATAGTAAAGAAGTATTTCAAGTTTTAACTCATTACCTTTGATGGTATTTTAGATATTTGACTTATGAAAAAAAAACAACTAAAAATTAAGTCGAAAAGGGGCATTACTCAATTAATTAAAATGCTTGACAGAGTTGCCTACCCCTGTTTATAGATTGGGGTCATGTTGGTAAACAAGTATGCAAAATATCAAAGCAATATGTCAGTGGACTTATTGAAAATATTTGGGGTGGTACGAAAAACTGAACCATATAATAAGCATATTCTAAGTGAAATGGGGGGTATAACTCAGCTAAAATGCTTGATAGAGTTATGTACTCTTGCCTAAAATTAGACATGGTGATGGTAAATAAGTGTTGAAAGTTTAAAAGCTTTATCTCAAAAGCTTTTATCAAAATGTGGACTGGTACGAAAAACTTAACCAATGTGTGACGCCGACGCCGTGGTGAGTAGGATAGCTCTACTTATTATACATTCGTATGATAGTCGAGCTAACAGTAAGAGATTTCACACTTACATAGAAAGACTGTCCACAGCAGGAAGATTTCCCTGCATTTGTATGTAATTGTTGAACTCCTTTCCACAAGTATCACACATGAATGAAGACATTTCTGAAAATTTAAAATAGACAATTTGAGATATATTTCCGTCATTATGATACTTAATCTTTCTTAGTACTGTTACGTTATTTATTTTGCATTACCGGCACGTGCAATAGTAGTTAGAAGCAACGGTATCATTTAGAAAAATCTGCAATATCTCAGTTTTTTTAGTTTATTCCCACACATAGCATAAATTTAGCGGCACCCACACATAGCAATTTTTTATTTATTTAAAAAACGAGAGGAATACGCTATATTTCTTAACGATCATTTTGCAACTGTCAAATAAGGTAAAATTACATTCTCGGTTCCATTTGCCCTGTCGCTGAACGCATTTTTTAGAGTTTTATAAACGATTTTAACAGAATGCACACACAAATAGCACGTCGACTATCTGACTGAAAAATGCGCGGTTGCACTTTTCTACAAAAATACGAATTTATTCTTCTCAAACTGATGGGCCGTGATTGTATCTTTCTTATGGCCGGGCCCTCGTCTTTATTTGAATAAAATTGGTGCAATCATGAAAAATGTTACCTGAATCGACGGCTGTTTATGTTTTTTATACCCACACATAGCCATAAAAGTCACGTGGTATAGGCACCGTGAATAGACTCAAATTATGAAAACTTGTGTGAGGTCAAATGTATTCAAATCAGTCTACTAGCAAAAATCGAACGCAACTCGTATCTATTTCATTTACCGATTTTTTTTCTAAGTTTATTCTGAAGTGTTGAAAAAATCAGGGTTTAATCAAATTCCTCATTGTATAGATATTTTATCTGAACGTTCAAAGAACTACTTCTTATGGCACGACTAGGCATGTTTAAACAAGAAGATGGGCCCCGTGTATTCACTCTGCATTTCCAAACTTTTCTTTTAGATACTTGATTTTTTTTTGTGAACCAGATTATTTAAATGAGCGCAATGAACTTAAAATGTTTGCTTCTCTTACATTATATATGCGAATATATAAAAGCTTTGTCAAATTAAACGTTTGTTCAAAAATGCACAACTTTCCTGTATAATAAGATTTGATCGGTCTCTGATGTTTAAAACTTTTATAGCATCTTTGTATAAGCTAAGACTTTATATCTTAATGTTTGTTTGTTTATTTGTTTTGGGTTTTACGCCGTTTATCTTGAAGATGCAAAATTGCAAATTTTCATGATAAAGGGAGTGTGAGAATGAAGCCCCACGCCCAGTTTGAGGTTACGCCATGGTTAAATCTCATCAAAGTCTTTTACGTGTGTTTTAGGATTGATATTGTTCTGCCCGTGCATCTGCCCTTGCACGTTTTCGTTTTCTAGGCGTTAGCATGTTATAAACCTGAAGGGAGCGAGCTCTACATGCTCTACGTGAGTTAATAGCTCTACCACAAGCATCCCGATTATTATGTAGATGTCAGGGTATAGAAGTGTAAGAGGCCGGGTGGCTCAGTCAGTAGTCTAGATCATGTACTCTGTAGACAAATGGCCCTGGGTTCGAGTCCAGGTCAGACTGTACATTTCTATTTGCGTCACAGTTCCTTTTTATGGGGGACCTCTTCGGGTTTGTAATATAAGTACATTGTTACTACACTACATAACACAACACAACACCAGCGCAAGGTTACTAGTTTTAATAAAGTAATAAGTAGCTCTTCAGTAGCTCTACGTATGGTTTTATCTGAGCTCTTCTTAGTAGCTCTACATGTAGTAAAATGATTAGATCTATATAGGTAAAGTCAACAAGGGTATATCTATTAATAAGAATATAAGAACGTAGGGTTCTTGCACAATATAGTCTTTTAAGGTCAAGTAGGTAGTGTACGAAGGGTTTATCCCTTTGAGTTCTCTGGGTGGGATAATTCAGGGGGAGACCACAAGTGCCAGCTAGCATAGACCGGGGCTACTCATTGTAGGACTTTGTTGTTGCAGTAATGTAGAGACAAACCTCGCTCTTCGGTCTGGTCTAGGCAACGTAGATATTCTAAATAGATAATCTGATATGATATAGAGCCTTGAGTTGACCTTTAGTAAGGGTCACCTTCACTTTGAGAGGAGATTTGATTGGATATTTATACCCGTCGTAAGATGTTCTGCCTATGTCACCAACATGATGACGCAGAAGAGCTCCGATAACGCCTTTCGGGCGTTTCCGTGGACATCAAACTCGATTTATTTAATTACGTAAAAAATCGAGCACAACCGGTAACGATCGAAGTAAATAACCAAGATGGCGTCTGACCTAGGTAGAACAATGTGGAGACGAGAGCGATTTGAAGGACAAATAAGGGTCCAGGGGCCAAGTTTTTAGGAATACCCGGGCTAGTTGGGTAAGGAAGTTGAAAACCAATTGAAGCAGATAGGGTTTACCGTCGGCAGCAATGGATAAGCTGGGAAAACGAAAAGTGTGGGCTGGCACTGGTCTCCCTGTGAAAATCTAAAATTTGGACACATAATCAAACGGTAAACAACATCAAGTTCTGACAAGGCGGGGTGCCTAACAATATTAATTTACTTATGCATACCGCCCACACGTAATCCCCGGCTTAAAAGCTTCAAAAGATAAGAAGATGATACCATGATATTTCATCGTAATTGTGCTAACGATAATTGGCTGGTATGCCGTATTAGCGCACCGGCTAATGGCGTAAAATTTGCACACACTGCTTGTTATAAAACTTACACACTTTAGATTTCACCAGGAAAACAATATTCTGACACAACAAATGAAACAATAATATGTACGCTCCTTTAGATGTAACCTTTTGCATAAACCTGTGTAAACAACATGTTGTTAAACATGTTTTACGTCCCTTGCAAAATTGTTACATAAAATTAAAAACAGACACGAATCCGAAAATAAAGTTGTCATTCTTTTTCAGTATTGGCTTCTTCTCCAAATATAGATCCAGTATCAATGTAAAGAATTGTTTTCATTATATCATGTAACAGATTTTTAAAAAGAATGGTTTATTCTAATTTTATGACCTTTTTGTATTGTTATCGGGATGTATATAATTTCCTTCCAATGTAAATAAATGCGGATACAATAAGTCTGAAGACAAAAATCGAAATTCTGTAACCTGGCCCTGTGTTCACAAAACATTTTTCGGTCTCAGCTGAGTTCGAGTTTGAAATTTTTATATCAGTTTTATTAAAACTTCAAGGTTAAATTCCAACTGAGACTGACCATGAATACTGAATAGCCGTTTGAAAATAGTTATTAACTTAAAATTTAGTTTTAAACATGCTATTTAGATATAAATGACAAATAAAATTTGATTATCAAACTCAGCTGAGACTGAAAATGTTTTGTGAACACGGGGCCAGGGAATAAAATAGAATTCAGTAAAACTGGATACAAGCAGTCACTTAAATGTTGTTCAAACATTGATGATGTTGACGATGACCTATATATTTTTGTAGTCAGTCAGTAAGTCTCTGATCAGTGTCTGTTTCGTTCGGTTGCATTCTGCGCTTCCAATATGAGCTTCTTACATATCTTATTCGCTATCACAATAACACTATTTAAGTGACGTGTGGTGGCTGTTAAAATTTGTAAAAAAAACTTGGACTCAGTGTTCCTATATTTTCTGGTCCTTTTTGAGATTTTGGAGTCCATTCAATCTCATTATAGAATTCCGCTGAATATAATAGAACTTCTTTTAGACTTTAATATCTGTTGAGAGTTTTAAGACCATCCAAAAATGTATGGGTGTATATACTTTCTTAATAAAAAGGAAATGTTGCAATCAATTTGAGAGAATAAATCTTCGTCAAAAATTACGCGTCACCTTTATTATGCTCGTAGAATAAGAGACGGCAAAGCAGAAGCGAAAGAATGCCAGAAGTTGTACGGTAAGACATTGACTTTCAGGTCACGCAAATGTTCATGAATGTTTTCATTATTGCTGATCCTATTTGAATTTAAGAGACGGAGACTTTAATCACTTTAAACATGCCATTCAAAGGTTACTGAACTAGCATCTATTATGCATGTTCATCTTGTATAAGATATAATGATAAAAGTACTTAGTATTTTTTATATTATTTCTCAGTACGTTTGTTGACATATTGGGTCTGAGAGGAGATTTTGTTCAAATCTGGATGGGGTCACTTGTCTCAAACAATACTGTGATGAGTTAAATGAAACAGTTATTGAACTTGCAAAGTGCATGTGAAATATATCTGAATTAATTGCACAGTCTGGAGAAATTCCGTATTTAAATCACCTTGTAGAACTTCAGTATGTCACTTTCAGATTGAGGAAATAAAACGCTGTATACAAGAGTTAGTTTGTTGTGTTTTGATAAGTTTCAGGTCAAGCTGATTGAATAGATAACATTTCGCAACTTTCCAGATTCTTGTGTTAGAGGAAAACCCTAATTACTTCTATAGGTATTTTTAAAAGGAAGATGCAGATAGCTATGGTAGAGCCTCAGACCTTCATTTAGCATGCTGGATGACTTCTAAAATTGAAACAATTCTATGTCAAAAGCCCGTTTATGAGTACAAAGCGGTGAAGGAAAATGATTCGAAGTCAGACGCCGTCAATAAACTGTTAACTCAATATAAAGTTGAAAGTGGTCTGTCTAATGAGTATCGTAACATGGTGCACTCCAAAAGTCTTGAGACGAGGAAACGAAAAATTGATTGAAAATATTGTGTTTGTTTTTTATGTCTATCTCAAGTGAGCTTTTTCTGTAGGCATAATCTTTGTTATTCAAATTAATATGATAATATAATCAATCTAATGAAATAAATTGTGATAAAATGAAGACATTATTTCATGGCAGTTTTATATAGATGAAAATACTCTCCTATAAATGTCACACAAATACAAACAGGCCATATTACTGACAAAAATTTAGTATTGTAAGATTACATTATTACAAGAAATCACATACAAATATGTTAGAAGACAAAGACACGTATTAAATAAATAACTTGCCGCCTTAAAACTTTGTAACAAAATATACTCTTGCGTTTTGTGTATCGATAGATGTTTACCCTTCCTTAATAATCTGACCATGAGGGTCATTAAAATCAGGATTGCAAAAATAATGATATTAGTAAAGTTGCTAATTTCTTTTCTTCAGTTATGCAACATGGATATTGTGATCGAGGCTACCTATAACTCTCTTGTAAATATTTGACAAGTATGTCTGGAGAAGACGCACTTTTTATAAAAATGTGCACACTCTGAAAATAGTTCACCAACTCCCAGTGACCTTTGGATAGGTGTATAGCAGCTAGGCTCTATAATTGTGAAAATAAAACAGACGAGGTTGTTATAGTTTTGCCATATGCACCTACTTATGTGCTTTGCCTGATCGAGGTAACCTGTAATCAGTTAGTATTATTATTAGAACATGGTAAGTATTTTTGCAGATAAAAATAATCACGTTATAAATAACATCATAAGTCAATGTTACATCATCTGAAATAAGAAGATGTATTGTAGTAATTACTCTTTCCTACTAGATAATTCTACAAGTAACATTGCCAAAGGTGTGTTCGTAAATCACTGCAAATACAGTATAACTTGGTTTTAGACGAAACAGAAGTAAAAGGGGATACTACATTACAGATGTTTGGCAAAAACATGCAATTTAGGACTGAATGTTATTTCTAAGCGTTTTTCTTGGAAATTTTGCCAGAAGCCCCAGTGTGGTTTACACCGGTATACACACATATCCTCATATTTATATTTTTAATGTAGCTCTCTGCAAAAGAATGCAGTTTCCTTCAATAACATTTAGAAAGTAATATATCTATCTTTAGAATGAATAGTTAGAAAACGCTAAATTGTTATTCACCAAATAAATCAGATTAAAATGTCCTTTAAAGCAATTAAAAGTGCATAGTCGTTTCATGTTTTGATACTGGTTTTTTTGTTTTTAATATTAGGGTGTTTTAATATTTTACAGCTGATAAATGAATTCATATGTATGCTTTTGTTTCAGTAGAAATAATTATATATTGTATATTTACATCATTCGCAAACTTCACAACAATTATGTGGTATCAGAGTTGATGAGCATTATGCTGCCAGATACTAAATGCCAACATTGTCATGTCTTACAGCTATTTATGCATCTATGAACACAACCCGTCTATAGAGAGGAAATATCTATGTGATGCAGAAGTTTATGACTGACTTCTTTATTTATATCTTCATAATCTAATCTATTTCATAGTTCAGTGCAAGGAGGAACGGTGGTCCTGCGACCGCTTGACCCGAAGGTCGAAGGTTCGAGTCACGCTGGGGTCACCAGCACACCCTTTCATATGACACAAAACTGGATTCCAGGAAATGGAATTGAATGTGGTTCAAATAAGTTTGAAGCTTTCATCACAATCTAAAATAAATTGGTATAAACCTAACTAAACTAAACCACTTCATTGTATGAATTTACTGACACTTAACCGGTCGTTTTCGGTTTCGCACTGATATTGTACGAAGGAAATGTTATTAATTTATGATATGATAATTGACGTCTATTGTTTTGGTTTATATGTAGGAGATTGAAATAATTAGCAAATTAGCAGATTTTATTACATTATTTACGTCTTCCGTATCTGTGCAAGTGTAAAAACTTCTGTGAAATGATTTGGAAGCATAGATCGCAACCAAGCAACCAAGCAATATTATATTAGCCTCGGTTTGATTGTTCATGAGAGGTAATGAAATGTGCAACACCCCTTACACCTCCTTACACTGGCTTTACAGAAAAATTGAATGTTATTTACGATCCAAACGGACTAGCAGATGTAGCAAAAAAAACAAAGAAAAATATCAAACAGGGAATGCCACGCACCAAAAGCGCAGCCTCCTCAAAACGAACCCCCCAGTAAGTCCCTAAGTATAACCCTAAGTCCCAGTAAGGTAGGTTATAATGTGAAAAAATATTCTGTAGACATTGTTTAGAATTCGATTTGCCCGCTTCGTTTTTGATGGTGAATTATCCGGATCATTAGCTTTCTCACTTGTTTTTACAACTGAACGGTATATTTTTCTGATGAAATTAAACGTAACAGATTTTTGTAAAGATCTGTTTACAATTTGTTAGAAAGGCCATATTTCACTTTCGTATACTAAACTTATGGGCGTGGTTGACAAAAGTGTGACGAAAACATTTTGAGACGCTTTTATTGTTTTATAAGAAATAGTATCAAATATTATGAAACATTGAATTATATATGAAAATGATATGTGTTGAACCGAAAATGAAAGTCTGGCGTTGTAACCTACTCTGGTAATAATTGAAAATACAAACAGTGTTATCTTCCATCAACTTTGAGAACTGTGGCTGTGTAGTAAAGGCTGCTAATCCAAATCTCATAGTCCTTCTCACTGTGTTCGAACAACAATTCTGGCAAAAACTGTTTTTAGAAAGCCAACAGCAACTACCGATCTTCTGCACCGACACGTTCAGTGTGTCACATGTATTCTTTAAACATCGAAGTTTTCTGTTATATTTCATTGACCTATCGGTCCACTTTTATGAACGTTTAACACATGAATTTAGAATAGACAGCTTTGACGTGCAAAGACGCACAAATATCTATGCTACAATATATAGAGCATCGAGTGTACTACTTACAACAAAAGATAATGCAAAAAACACACAAATAAATCTCAAAACATATTTAGATAGCACGTAGGTATATCATTTCCACGGTGATAGAAAATAAAAGCACACTAATTCACTTTGTTTTCTAAGTGCTGGATCTGTTGCTCGTAAATCTAATTATTTCGGGAGTACATAAGGCAGTGAAACGTACTTACATTTTGATTGTGTTAACGATGACATTTATCAAAATGAAAACATAAAACATGTTAACTTTACATTTGCTAAGCAAAAACATAACACCACTCTACGCAGCATCAAAGTATTCAAAGTTTTCTTCACATACAGGTAGGATTATTCGAGAATATGTATTTTGATGATCTGTGGAATGTCCCACATAGCATTATAACTTGTTATCAACCTTTTTACTAATTCTATTAAACTCTTAAATTGGATACAAAGTATTTATAGTCCAAAGGTCTCCGAAAATAATAAAATAAATAAAACTACTTGAAGACATACAGGTTCAGATGATAATACATTTTTATATAAAGGCATTGATTTTTAATATATAAAACTACTTTGTTAACAATGACACAATATAGTTTATCTATAAAATATTCTGTTTTACAATATACAAAAATTACTAGGAATTAAACAAATCTTATCTTCAAAAATATTGGCATTCTTCTTATTGCTGCAGGATCAGCAAAGACGTTTTTTATTGTAAGTGTCCAAGCCGGAATGGAAAGAGCAATAATTTGAAACATTTTCTCTTTAATTACCTGCGGCCTGGAGGCCGCAGGTATATTGGAATACAACAAGTAGTAAAGCACATGGAGACTGGGCGATTTCACGTGATATTTTACCGATTTGCGATTGGCTTATCGCATTTATGGAACGCCGTTATTGCAATAAAGCTGGCACTCTGTATGATATATATAGAGAAAGTCTTGTGACCTGAATTCCTTATTTATTATTTCATATAACTTATTCAAACTTTCAGCGGTGATCAATATTGATACCTAGTTGTGCATAAGGGATTTTTAAGATTCCTCTTTGTTTAATTTCATGGATTATGGTCTTGAGTTTTTTTTTTTGGGGTTTATTTTTGTTGTTTTTTGGGGTGTTTTTTTTTGCTCTATATGTCAATTAAGTCAAGGTGAAGGCATGAATCACATTTGTAATAGTTCTAGTAAAGTATTTCAATAGTCAAGGTATGTGGCCTGTTGAGCTAAAAGTTATGCCATACATGAAAGGGAAATATAGTTATTTTTGCTCAGAACAATAACTTTCAGAATTAAGAAATATATATTTCATAGGTCTACTTGTACAACATGTAGAATGGAGTTATTCCTATGTAAAGCGTAATGGTATGATAAAAAAAAACAAGTACGATATTCACTCATAAGTTACTTTTTAGCCTGGTATAACTTCTGGCCGCAGGAAATCTTTCGACTTGTTCTTCTTGTGACGCGTTCTCGAATCTTCTTGCAAGTTCTCAGTTAATACACACATATATATATATATATTTGTGGAAAAATAATAGGTGGAGAAAATATTTAAATAATCATTCTTTGTTAAAAAGATCTTATCAAATTGGTTATTTCTTGGTATCTAATTAACTTAAGCTAGGTTGTAAATTCATATTAGTTGTTTATTCTTTATCATCTATGTTAGAAAACGAAGGATTACATCAAGAGCTTCTGTAAGCAAATATAAGTGCCTTCCTTTGTGCACGCGGTAGATAACCATTTATCATCTAATGGATATAATCCAATCCAATTATATAAATTTAAATTAGGAGAGATACAGTAAAAGTAGCTAGCCTTGACATTGCACAATTACAATACACTTGTATATCTGCATTGATAAATGTTAAAATATAAACAACTGAACGTGTTTACTAAAACATGGGTTAAATTTTAGATATAACAAAACCATACAAAAGTTATAGTCTGAAATCACGATTTTCTTGAGAAGTTTCGGTAGCGGTTGCATTTATATATAGTTTAAACATACTTATTCCACATAAATGTACATATATAGTTATATTAACATGTATTGCATCTGTATGGATAGGATTAGAACGAAAGACAATGCCTTATAGAATTCTTCTCCTATGTCTGGTATATTTGTTTTATTTCCTTTGTACTGCCCTGAGCTTTAAGATTTTACGGATGATGGAGTATCTATGATTGGAAAGAAAATAAAACTGAAAATGAACAAAACTCAACGATAGAAATTCTTTACAAAATGTGTGATAGTGACTGGAAGTGGGGAAGATAGAAAGGAAGAAAACAGGAAAGGAAAAACAATGCCACATTACCGGTTAATTGGATATGTTTGAATGATTGGGGAAATCTCTTTCTGTTTGAAATATAAGATTGAACTAAAGCAAAAATTAAAACATCATTTAGATCTGTGAGTGTTGGGTCCCCAAATGATAGTGTATCCAGGTTTATGTTAAAATTTTGAAGACTGTCAAGCAGAATTGTTCGAATGTCATTATAAAACCTGCAGTCGAAGAAGTAGTGAAAATTTGTCTCAGTTTCACCACAGTTGCACAAAGGTGTAGGGGATATGTTTTTCAGAAACAGAGGATAGTTTATAGATCTATTTTTTGTAAGAAGACGTGTGTGAAGGACCTGTAGTTTCCTAGTACCAACATAGAAGTAGGATGGGATTTTGTTTTTGTCTTTGTTTAGGTACTTTTTAAATGAAGAAAGTGATGCAGATTGTCGAAAATTTAGAGGCAGTAAATCCCAATCTCGAATTACCAAAGGTAAAAATGAATTAAAATAAAGTGTGGTATGGGCTTCGAGTTTCCGAGGCTCAACTGAGTGGGGAACAAGAGAGGAGGGAGGCAGTCGGGTGTCTGATTATTCAACATTTTGTAGAAGAGAATGAGTTTATGCTTATACCTTCTTTCTGCGAGTGATTTCCATTTTGTTTCGTTCTTTAAGTTTCTAAAGAAATATGTTTTGATGCGGGCGCATCAGTTCTGAACTTTTTTTAAGTTGGTCCATTTCATATGAGTACAATTACTCCAGACAACATCGATTGACCTTATAAAAGAGGTATATATGACATCCAGTGATCTACGGTCAAGAGAGAACTTTAATTTACGCATAATATTGACTCCCTATGAGAATGCCAACTGCAATCATTTGAAAGAAAGATGCCAAGAGGTTTATGTTCAGGTACTCCGATTTGAAAGAGTTAAATGTTACTAACCATTTTTCCGCCCAGGATGAAATTTTGTGAATGTCACTTTGAAGAAGGTTTGCAGCCACATTATAGATCCCCAAACAGTCTATGTCATACAGCGACGATCGTGGAGAGCCCCAGACAGGCTATGTCATACAGCGACGATCGTGGAGAGCCCCAGACAGGCTATGTCATACAGCGACGATCGTGGAGAGCCCCAGACAGGCTATGTCATACAGCGACGATCGTGGAGAGCCCCAGACAGGCTATGTCATACAGCGACGATCGTGGAGAGTCCCAGACAGGCTATGTCATACAGCGACGATCGTGGAGAGCCCCAGACAGGCTATGTCATAGAGCGACGATCGTGGAGAGCCCCAGACAGTCTATGTCATACAGCGACGATCGTGGAGAGCCCCAGACAGGCTATGTCATACAGCGACGATCGTGGAGAGCCCCAGACAGTCTATGTCATAGAGCGACGATCGTGATGAGCCCCAGACAGGCTATGTCATACAGCGACGATCGTGGAGAGCCCCAGACAGTCTATGTCATACAGCGACGATCGTGGAGAGCCCCCGACAGGCTATGTCATACAGCGACGATCGTGGAGAGCCCAGACAGGCTATGTCATACAGCGACGAGCTTATAGATCCCTAAATAGTCCATGTCATAGAGCGACGATCGTGGAGAGCCCCAGACAGGCTATGTCATACAGCGACGATCGTGGAGAGCCCCAAACAGTCTATGTCATACAGCGACGATCGTGGAGAGCCCCAGACAGGCTATGTCATACAGCGACGATCGTGGAGAGCCCCAGACAGGCTATGTCATACAGCGACGATCGTGGAGAGCCCCAGACAGGCTATGTCATACAGCGAGGATCGTGGAGAGCCCCAGACAGGTTATGTCAAACAGCGACGAGCTTATAGATCCCTAAATAGTCCATGTCATAGAGCGACGATCGTGGAGAGCCCCAGACAGGCTATGTCATACAGCGACGATCGTTGAGAGCCCCAGACAGGCTATGTCATACAGCGACGATCGTGGAGAGCCCCAGACAGGCTATGTCATACAGCGACGATCGTGGAGAGCCCCAGACAGACTATGTCATACAGCGACGATCATGGAGAGCCCCAGACAGTCTATGTCATACAGCGACGATCGTGGAGAGCCCCAGACAGGCTATGTCATACAGCGACGATCGTGGAGAGCCCCAGACAGGCTATGTCATACAGCGACGAGCTTATAGATCCCTAAATAGTCCATGTCATAGAGCGACGATCGTGGAGAGCCCCAGACAGGCTATGTCATACAACGACGAGCTTATAGATCCCTAATAGTCCATGTCATAGAGCGACGATCGTGGAGAGCCCAGACAGGCTATGTCATACAGCGACGATCGTGGAGAGCCCCAGACAGTCTATGTCATACAACGACGAGCTTATAGATCCCCATACAGTCTATGTCATACAGCGACGATCGTGGAGAGCCCCAGACAGGTTATGTCATACAGCGACGAGCTTATAGATCCCTAAATAGTCCATGTCATAGAGCGACGATCGTGGATGAGCCCCAGACAGCTATGTCATACAGCGACGATCGTGGAGAGCCCCAGACAGGCTATGTCATACAGCGACGATCGTGGAGAGCCCAGACAGGCTATGTCATACAGCGACGATCGTGGAGAGCCCCAGACAGGTTATGTCATACAGCGACGATCGTGGAGAGCCCCAAACAGGCTATGTCATACAGCGACGATCGTGGAGAGCCCCAGACAGGCTATGTCATACAGCGACGATCGTGGAGAGCCCCAGACAGACTATGTCGTACAGCGACGATCGTGGAGAGCCCCAGACAGTCTATGTCATACAGCGACGATCGTGGAGAGCCCCAGACAGGCTATGTCATACAGCGACAATCGTGGAGAGCCCCAGACAGGCTATGTCATACAGCGACGAGCTTATTGATCCCTAAATAGTCCATGTCATAGAGCGACGATCGTGGAGAGCCCCAGACAGGCTATGTCATACAGCGACGAGCTTATAGATCCCTAAATAGTCCATGTCATAGAGCGACGATCGTGGAGAGCCCCAGACAGGCTATGTCATACAGCGACGATCGGGAGAGCCCAGACAATCTATGTCATACAACGAAGAGCTTATAGATCCCCATACAGTCTATGTCATACAGCGACGATCGTGGAGAGCCCCAGACAGGTTATGTCATTCAGCGACGAGCTTATAGATCCCTAATTCCATGTCATAGAGCGACGATCGTGGAGAGCCCAGACAGGCTATGTCTACAGCGACGATCGTGGAGAGCCAAGACAGGCTATGTCATACTGCGACGATCGTGGAGAGCCCCAGACAGGCTATGTCATGCAGCGACGATCGTGGAGAGCCCCAGACAGGTTATGTCATACAGCGACGATCGTGGAGAGCCCCAGACAGGCTATGTCATACAGCAACGAGCTTATAGATCCCTAAATAGTCCATGTCATAGAGCGACGATCGTGGAGAGCCCCAGACAGGCTATGTCATACAGCGACGAGCTTATAGATCCCTAAATAGTCCATGTCATAGAGCGACGATCGTGGAGAGCCCCAGACAGGCTATGTCATACAGCGACGATCGTGGAGAGCCCCAGACAATCTATGTCATACAACGACGAGCTTATAGATCCCCATACAGTCTATATCATACAGCGACGATCGTGGAGAGCCCCAGACAGGCTATGTCATACAGCGACGATCGTGGAGAGCCCCAGATAGTCTATGTCATACAGCGACGATCGTGGAGAGCCCCAGACAGTCTATGTCATACAGCGACGATCGTGGAGAGCCCCAGACAGTCTATGTCATACAGCGACGATCGTGGAGAGCCCCAGACAGTCTATGTCATACAGCGACGATCGTGGAGAGCCCCAGACAGGCTATGTCATACAGCGACGATCGTGGAGGAGCCCCAGGACAGTCTATGTCATACAGCGACGATCGTGGAGAGCCCAGACAGGCTATGTCATACAGCGACGAGCTTATAGATCCCTAAATATGTCCATGTCATAGAGCGACGATCGTGGAGAGCCCCAGACAGGCTTGTCATACAGCGACGATCGTGGAGAGCCCAAACAGTCTATGTCATACAGCGACGATCGTGGAGAGCCCAGACAGGCTATGTCATACAGCGACGATCGTGGAGAGCCCCAGACGGCTATGTCATACAGCGACGATCGTGGAGAGCCCCAGACAGGTTATGTCATACAGCGACGAGCTTATAGATCCCTAAATAGTCCATGTCATAGAGCGACGATCGTGGAGAGCCCCAGACAGGCTATGTCATACAGCGACGATCGTGGAGAGCCCCAGACAGGCTATGTCATACAGCGACGATCGTGGAGAGCCCCAGACAGACTATGTCATACAGCGACGATCGTGGAGAGCCCCAGACAGTCTATGTCATACAGCGACGATCGTGGAGAGCCCCAGACAGGCTATGTCATACAGCGACGAGCTTATGATCCTAAATAGTCCATGTCATAGAGCGACGATCGTGGAGAGCCCCAGACAGGCTATGTCATACAGCGACGATCGTGGAGAGCCCCAGACAATCTATGTCATACAACGACGAGCTTATAGATCCCCATACAGTCTATGTCATACAGCGACGATCGTGGAGAGCCCCAGACAGGTTATGTCATACAGCGACGAGCTTATAGATCCCTAAATAGTCCATGTCATAGAGCGACGATCGTGGAGAGCCCCAGACAGGCTATGTCATACAGCGACGATCGTGGAGAGCCCCAGACAGGCTATGTCATACAGCGACGATCGTGGAGAGCCCCAGACAGACTATGTCATACAGCGACGATCGTGGAGAGCCCCAGACAGGTTATGTCATACAGCGACGATCGTGGAGAGCCCCAGACAGGCTATGTCATACAGCAACGAGCTTATAGATCCCTAAATAGTCCATGTCATAGAGCGACGATCGTGGAGAGCCCCAGACAGGCTATGTCTTACAGCGACGTTCGTGGAGAGCCCCAGACAATCTATGTCATACAACGACGAGCTTATAGATCCCCATACAGTCAATATCATACAGCGACGATCGTGGAGAGCCCCAGACAGGCTATGTCATACAGCGACGATCGTGGAGAGCCCCAGACAGTCTATGTCATACAGCGACGATCGTGGAGAGCCCCAGACAGTCTATGTCATACAGCGACGATCGTGGAGAGCCCCAGACAGTCTATGTCATACAGCGACGATCGTGGAGAGCCCCAGACAGTCTATGTCATACAGCGACGATCGTGGAGAGCCCCAGACAGGCTATGTCATACAGCGACGATCGTGGAGAGCCCCATACAGTCTATGTCATACAGCGACGATCGTGGAGAGCCCCAGACAGGCTATGTCATACAGCGACGATCGTGAGAGCCCCAGACAGGCTATGTCATACAGCGACGAGCTTATAGATCCCTAAATAGTCCATGTCATAGAGCGACGATCGTGGAGAGCCCCAGGCAGGCTATGTCATACAGCGACGATCGTGGAGAGCCCCAAACAGTCTATGTCATACAGCGACGATCGGGAGAGCCCAGACAGGCTATGTCATACAGGCGACGATCGTGGAGAGCCCCAGACAGGCTATGTCATAGAGCGACGATCGTGGAGAGCCCCAGACAGGTTATGTCATACAGCGACGAGCTTATAGATCCCTAAATAGTCCATGTCATAGAGCGACGATCGTGGAGAGCCCCAGACAGGCTATGTCATACAGCGACGATCGTGGAGAGCCCCAGACAGGCTATGTCATACAGCGACGATCGTGGAGAGCCCCAGACAGGCTATGTCATACAGCGACGATCGTGGAGAGCCCCAGACAGGCTATGTCATACAGCGACGATCGTGGAGAGCCCCAGACAGACTATGTCATACAGCGACGATCGTGGAGAGCCCCAGACAGTCTATGTCATACAGCGACGATCGTGGAGAGCCCCAGACAGGCTATGTCATACAGCGACGATCGTGGAGAGCCCCAGACAGGCTATGTCATACAGCGACGATCGTGGAGAGCCCCAGACAGACTATGTCATACAGCGACGATCGTGGAGAGCCCCAGACAGTCTATGTCATACAGCGACGATCGTGGAGAGCCCCAGACAGGCTATGTCATACAGCGACGAGCTTATAGATCCCTAAATAGTCCATGTCATAGAGCGACGATCGTGGAGAGCCCCAGACAGGCTATGTCATACAGCGACGATCGTGGAGAGCCCCAGACAATCTATGTCATACACGACGAGCTTATAGATCCCCATACGTCTATGTCATACAGCGACGATCGTGGAGAGCCCCAGACAGGTTATGTCATACAGCGACGAGCTTATAGATCCCTAAATAGTCCATGTCATAGAGCGACGATCGTGGAGAGCCCAGACAGGCTATGTCATACAGCGACGACGTGGAGAGCCCCAGACAGGCTATGTCATACAGCGACGATCGTGGGAGAGCCCCAGACAGACTATGTCATACAGCGACGATCGTGGAGAGCCCAGACAGGTTATGTCATACAGCGACGATCGTGGAGAGCCCCAGACAGGCTATGTCATACAGCAACGAGCTTATAGATCCCTAAATAGTCCATGTCATAGAGCGACGATCGTGGAGAGCCCCAGACAGGCTATGTCATACAGCGACGTTCGTGGAGAGCCCCAGACAATCTATGTCATACAACGACGAGCTTATAGATCCCCATACAGTCTATATCATACACGACGATCGTGGAGAGCCCCAGACAGGCTATGTCATACAGCGACGATCGTGGAGAGCCCAGACAGTCTATGTCATACAGCGACGATCGTGGAGAGCCCAGACAGTCTATGTCATACAGCGACGATCGTGGAGAGCCCCAGACAGTCTATGTCATACAGCGACGATCGTGGAGAGCCCCAGACAGGCTATGTCATACAGCGACGATCGTGGAGAGCCCAGACAGTCTATGTCATACAGCGACGATCGTGGAGAGCCCCGACAGGCTATGTCATACAGCGACGATCGTGGAGAGCCCCAGACAGGCTATGTCATACAGCGACGAGCTTATAGATCCCTAAATAGTCCATGTCATAGAGCGACGATCGTGGAGAGCCCCAGGCAGGCTATGTCATACAGCGACGATCGTGGAGAGCCCTAAACAGTCTATGTCATACAGCGACGATCGTGGAGAGCCCCAGACAGGCTATGTCATACAGCGACGATCGTGGAGAGCCCCAGACAGGCTATGTCATACAGCGACGATCGTGGAGAGCCCCAGACAGGCTATGTCATACAGCGACGATCGTGGAGAGCCCACAGACAGGCTATGTCATACAGCGACGAGCTTATGATCCCTAAATGTCCATGTCATAGAGCGACGATCGTGGAGCCCCAGGCAGGCTATGTCATACAGCGACGATCGTGGAGAGCCCCAAACAGTCTATGTCATACAGCGACGATCGTGGAGAGCCCCAGACAGGCTATGTCATACAGCGACGATCGTGGAGAGCCCCAGACAGGCTATGTCATACAGCGACGATCGTGGAGAGCCCCAGACAGGTTATGTCATACAGCGACGAGCTTATAGATCCCTAAATAGTCCATGTCATAGAGCGACGATCGTGGAGAGCCCCAGACAGGCTATGTCATACAGCGACGATCGTGGAGAGCCCCAGACAGGCTATGTCATACAGCGACGATCGTGGAGAGCCCCAGACAGGCTATGTCATACAGCGACGATCGTGGAGAGCCCAGACAGACTATGTCATACAGCGACGATCGTGGAGAGCCCCAGACAGTCTATGTCATACAGCGACGATCGTGGAGAGCCCCAGACAGCTATGATCATACAGCGACGATCGTGGAGAGCCCCAGACAGGCTATGTCATACAGCGACGAGCTTATAGATCCCTAAATAGTCCATGTCATAGAGCGACGATCGTGGAGAGCCCCAGACAGGCTATGTCATACCTCGACGAGCTTATAGATCCCTAAATAGTCCATGTCATAGAGCGACGATCGTGGAGAGCCCCAGACAGGCTATGTCATACAGCGACGATCGTGGAGAGCCCCAGACAATCTATGTCATACAGCGACGAGCTTATAGATCCCCATACAGTCTATGTCATACAGCGACGATCGTGGAGAGCCCCAGACAGGTTATGTCATACAGCGACGAGCTTATATATCCCTAAATAGTCCATGTCATAGAGCGACGATCGTGGAGAGCCCCAGACAGCCTATGTCATACAGCGACGATCGTGGAGAGCCCCAGACAGGCTATGTCATACAGCGACGATCGTGGAGAGCCCCAGATAGGTTATGTCATACAGCGACGATCGTGGAGAGCCCCAGACAGGCTATGTCATACAGCAACGAGCTTATAGATCCCTAAATAGTCCATGTCATAGAGCGACGATCGTGGAGAGCCCCAGACAGGCTATGTCATACAGCGACGAGCTTATAGATCCCTAAATAGTCCATGTCATAGGCGACGATGTGGAGAGCCCCAGACAGGCTATGTCAT
Organism: Mercenaria mercenaria; assembly: GCF_021730395.1. NCBI lineage: Eukaryota > Metazoa > Mollusca > Bivalvia > Venerida > Veneridae > Mercenaria > Mercenaria mercenaria. Next base: position 59,518,354 of record NC_069372.1, read on the forward strand.
ACAGCGACGATCGTGGAGAGCCCCAGACGATCTATGTCATACAACGACGAGCTTATAGATCCCCATACAGTCTATATCATACAGCGACGATCGTGGAGAGCCCCAGACAGGTTATGTCATACAGCGACGAGCTTATAGATCCCTAAATAGTCCATGTCATAGAGCGACGATCGTGGAGAGCCCTAGACAGGCTATGTCATACAGCGACGATCGTGGAGAGTCCCAGACAGGCTATGTCATACGCGACGATCGTGGAGAGCCCCAGACAGGCTATGTCATACAGCGACGATCGTGGAGAGCCCCAGACAGTCTATGTCATACAGCGACGATCGTGGAGAGCCCCAGACAGGCTATGTCATACAGCTACGATCGTGGAGAGCCCCAGACAGGCTATGTCATACAGCGACGATCGTGGAGAGCCCCAGACAGGCTATGTCATACAGCGACGATCGTGGAGAGCCCCAGACAGACTATGTCATACAGCGACGATCGTGGAGAGCCCCAGACAGGCTATGTCATACAGCGACGATCGTGGAGAGCCCCAGACAGTCTATGTCATAGAGCGACGATCGTGGAGAGCCCCCAGCAGGCTATGTCATACAGCGACGATCGTGGAGAGCCCCAGACAGGCTATGTCATACAGCGACGATCGTGGAGAGCCCCAGACAGGCTATGTCATACAGCGACGATCGTGGAGAGCCCCAGACAGGCTATGTCATACAGCGACGATCGTGGAGAGCCCCAGACAGGCTATGTCATACAGCGACGATCGTGGAGAGCCCCAGACAGACTATGTCATAGAGCGACGATCGTGGAGAGCCCCAGACAGGCTATGTCATACAGCGACGATCGTTGAGAGCCCCAGACAATCTATGTCATACAACGACGAGCTTATAGATCCCCATACATTCTTTGTCATAGAGCGACGATCGTGGAGAGCCCCAGACAGGCTATGTCATACAGCGACGAGCTTATAGATCCCCATACAGTCTATGTCATTGAGCGACGATCGTGGAGAACCCCAGACAGGCTATGTCATACAGCGACGAGCTTATAGATCCCCATACAGTCTATGTCATACAGCGACGATCGTGGAGAGCCCCATACAGGCTATGTCATACAGCGACGAGCTTATAGATCTCTAAACAGTGTATGTCATAGAACGACGATCGTGGAGAGTTCAAGACAGGTTATGTCATACAGCAACGAGCTTATAGATCCGTAAACAGTCTATGTCATAGAGCGACGATCGTGGAGAACCCCAGACAGGCTATATTATACAGCGACGAGCTTATAGATCCCTAAATAGTCCATGTCATAGAGCGACGATCGTGGAGAGCCCCAGACAGGCTATGTCATACAGCGACGATCGTGGTGAGCCCCAGACAGGCTATGTCATACAACGACGAGTTTATAGATCCCCATACAGTCTATATGTCATAGAGCGACGATCATGGAAAGCTCCTGGTTGTTAACTCGGCATTTTGTAAGGCGTAAGAGGAGACCAAACTTTCACAATTTGATGGATGGTATGACTTGTAATCTGGTGCTTTGGGAAAACGATTTTCTCATAGCTCATATGTTTCAAACAAAAATCAACTTTCATGGAGTTAATATCGTTTGAAACTATTATTATTTTATGTCTAAATATTCTTTGTTTTCTTCTGAAGGATGTCACTTGGGGATGATCTATCTAATAAAATCTTTCAATCGAAGTTCCTCGTTCATCTTGTTTATTTTCAGTCAGTTGAAAGGATTAAATAAATTGCTTCTGTAAACAGAGGATATCGCTGACAATTGTACACATGGGAATGATTTGTTGATTAAGGGGAAACGGGAAACATAGTTTGAACGGAAATCACAAATGTCTTTAATTTTAAGTAAAAAATACACAATAATGGCGGGCAGTCGAAGACACCATATGACGCTCCAGCAAGAGCTGGCAACTTGATGGATGCAATGACTTTCGCCTGAGTTAAGGGGCTTTTTATTCCAGCGTACCCCTCAAATGTTGTCGTATGTTTTTGCCAAGATTGGCAAAAATGTAACTTTCTTGTAGCTATTCGAATCGTAAAAAATAAATTTGAAACCTCTTGCAGCCTTTATGTTTTTGTTCGTTGAGTCATTTCAGTTCCTCCATAGTTTTGGTACATAGCCAGTTTGTATACATCTTTTATAACAAAAGTTGAAATAAATGTTTCCTCAGAAATAAGTAAGAAGTTAAAACATCTCTTTAGAGAAATATCTTATGTCTGTAGTATCAGTAAACAACAGAAGGGTATTATTTCAGGTAGTATCATCGCAACTGCTTGGGAATCATTGCAGATTTAAATATTAAGCTCGTACTGTTATGTATAGTTACATAACTAGTTCGTTATAAACAGATGAACAGTTACACTTAAGTTATTTATTCAAGTATAGATTTATTATATATTTTGCCAGAAATATGTCAATAATAGAACATATAAAAGAGTATTGTTTTAGAAAAAAAAACAATACTATTTATCTGGCAATACATAAACTGATTATCTGTTGTAGCAACTGACAAGCTTTGCCTGAAATGATATAATTTTTGTTTTTATTAGGTTAGTGTTTGGTGGCGCAGTATCTTAGCATATTAGCAGGTTGCAGAAAAGTACTAGCGATCCAGGTTCAATTTACAGAAGCGACTGAAATCTTTACTAGTAGTCAGTAATGGGTGATTAACTATAATGGAACTGTTTCTAGCAGTATCGGCATAGACTTGGTGCTGGAGTGGAAAATATATCATCTGTTGATGTCTCATGTTAAATAAAAATACTGTTATCTATTGACAGGTCTATTTTGATATATGCTTATTACGCATATGTTTACTAAATTCGCCGCGAGTTTTCTACATCATCTTTTATCTAATATGAAATTGAAAATATCCGCAAAATGGTAAAATACTTTGACAATACTTGATCATGTCTTCACATCTACGGTCGAAATCGGAGCAAAAATATTCTTGACAGGAGTGTAAATTTGTATATGAAATACGTTTATGTTGTTTTTATTTGATAATCTATTTCTTGAAAGATTTAAGCTTTATCAAAAGAACTTGATATGTAATTATTCTTTTAGAACCTTCTTTTGTTTCCAAGCAATTGGTCTGCAACTTATTACTCTGAAAATCATTTTAATATGAGATTCGATGTGAATTTTTGTGACATGCATATATGTGTGCAGGATACTTTGACTAAATCTGCCGTTGAATTTGCATTTCAGTGCATGAACAACTGTGCCATCTCATTAGTTGTATTATTTTTAATCGAGGTCACCATAAAGAATATTTATAATTTACCAGTCATGTAGTGTTGGTATATCACTGAGTATGTCGTCTAAAAGCAATCTTAATACTAATTGACAATACATTTTGACTTTGTTTCCAGTGCAGCATCTAATTTGATTTCATTTTACGCTTAATAAGGAGCTGACCTGCTTTCAACCACATATGAAACGAGCACTGTTTGCAACCGTTATTGGCCTGCTTTGAATATTTTCAGATCACAGAAGGCCCTAAGGCATGAAAAGACTAAGATATATGAGTCGTGCCATGGGAAAACCAACATAGTGGCTTTGCGACCAGCATGGATCCAGACCAGCCTGCGCATTCGCGCAGTCTGGTCAGGATCCGTGCTGTTCGCTAACAGTTTCTCCAATTCCAATAGGCTTTAAAAGCGAACAGCATGGATCCTGACCAGACTGCGCGGATGCGCAGGCTGGTCTGGATCCATGCTGGTCGCAAACCCACTATGTTGGTTTTCTCATGGCACGGCTCAATTATAGTGTACATTTTATTGATACAAAATATAATACAATTGTAGAGCATGAGAAGCTGAATAATGTTATATCATATTTTCGAAACTTGTGCTATTTTTAGGAAATAAATCTTTTCTCGGTAAAGCAAATTGGTTCTTTTTCGCTACATTCTGCTAAGTGATTATTGTTTTTAAAGTTCTAAGAAGAATGGCTGTCTTGGCAATTCATCAGCTTTATCAAATTTGAAAGTGTACCTTTCCATTTGAAAGTAAATGTAATATACAGCATTTTCCTTGTAACACCATACATTTGAAATTCGTTACAATCAGCGTGAGTGATTTGGATTTTACGGCGAATCACCACGAAAAAGGCCTTAAATAGCCATGAGCTACTATCACGAGGATCAGATATTTTAATATAGAAATACAAAATAAAGTTAGCAAGAAGATTAAGTTCATCGTTATGGACAGGCAGTAAAACATAACTTTTTTTTTACACATTAACATCGCATTGATTTAAATGCCAACGCACAATTTCAGATTTCATGTTAAGTAAAAGATTTTACAGGGGAAATGATTCATTTAGATAATGGCAAATATCATCAATTTATTGTTCATGACAACGAAATCTAATCACTTGGACAATGTATGTTGAACTTTTCAAACAGACGAGGCTTCTCCTGAAGGAATAGATGCGCATTTAAACAATTTATTACCGTAATTCTAGATGGACGCTGAAGCAAACCAAAAGTGCTCGGAAACTATTTTAATATCTGTGAGAATCGTATGACATTTACAATGACTGTAAGATAATAATTCCGACAGAATTTAGTATTAAACAAGCAACTGTGAGTGAAAGTAGCAGAGGATGAACAAGGAATGTATTTGTGACATTTCAGTACATTTTAATGTAATAATTCATACACATACTGGTCAGATTGGTAATGTGTTCTGAAAGACCTCAGCTTCATACAAGAATATAATACCATGCTTATTGTTTACGGATAAACTAATGCCCAACGCCTAAACTCATGAATACAGCAGTTATTCGAGGTTTGATATATTTAAAGACTTCGTACAGTACTCCAATCCTGAACTGTCTACATAGATAAATGTCCTGTATTGTATATTTCCCTGCTTTAGACAAAAACACGTTAAGACAAGACCTGTAGTATGCAGAAATCAAAATGTAAATATGCTAATTAGTTTGTTGAGACGTAAAAATGTTGTTACTACAGTGAAGTTATTCTGCACATGTGCCTTAGGTAGCTAAGATATTATGCCTCGGTTAATATATATTGGCGCTAACTGAGTTTCAATAACGCAATGCAATTGTCTTGGATTATTTAATTAAAGAAAAGATAAAACCAAGTAGTCAAAATGAATCCCTAATAATATCTCTTAAAACTAAGCACTTCACATAAAATAGACAATATAAATCTATCTGAAATACTGTGAAATCTTATTATTACTGGAGGACATGCATTCGTGGATTTAGTTGTTTCTTTAATAAGCAAATTTCCACGTTATCATTTTATTTTCAAAACTCGAAATCTACGAATTCATATCCCCATTAAATAGCCGTTTTGAACAATATAACAAAATTTTATGCCAACAAAGTCAAATAATTTCACATTAAATATATCAAAGGCTGCAAATTATTCTACAGCATTAGCAGTATTTCTTAATTTCATTATGTTTTCATTATCATTCCGGCTAAATGTTTTAAAAATTAGAACGTGAAAGGAAAACTAAAGGGGAAACCTGATATTACTATGTCTACACGAATGAAGCCACCCAGCGTGCTATCGCCATCCATATAAGTTATATTTGTTTATTTTAACAATAAGTAACGATAGCCAACAGTAAAGATAGCCAACATGTATATATATATACGAGTATATCTGCCCACTTCTACGGTCTTTTACGGATTAAATCTACAGATCAAACGTATATCTGCCCACTTCTACGGTATAGTAAAAATGTATATAACAGGAATTTGCTACCAAACGAAACTTTAGTTTTTTCCCACACACATGTTTCTTCTTTTATGTTTTCATGCCAAAATTCACCAGATGTAGCTGGAATGAAATCAAATTGCGTTTTGAAACTAGAGCTTCAATAGACTGTAGGTTAATGCAATAACCTTACTTAGCTAGTTACTTTGTGCCAGACAATTATGATATAACTAAACCATATTATTTTTATAGTTTAAAATTTCGATTGTTCGTGAGGATGTTCGGAACCGTTTATGTATAAGTTTTCTTACAGAAAGAGTAAATATATGTATTTTATTGTATGTCCATAGATGTATCTGAAAATTGAGAAAGTAGATTATCCTCTTTGTAAGTATTATTGTGTAAAGTTACATTCTAGCATGAATCTCCAGTTACTCTCGTTTTCAAGGGCTGTTTAAACAGGAGAGAAAACTTGTGTTAACAAGCAGGCACATACTTTTTACGCGCGTCCCCACTGGCACCAGACCAGAAAGAAAATGCCTCTGTACATGTTATACCCTACCCCTAGGTATTCTATAAGAACCATGGTCATGAACGGGAAGGTGTACTAACCCTTTTCTATCGTACATTTCTCACCTAAAACGCGCAGTTCGGTGAATGGGTACCTAGCATATTGAACAAGCGATAACTTATCTTCCATCGTGCACCAGTCACATTGTCTCATTATTCCATATTGCAGAGATACTCCAAATATTTTATGCTTTCGTCAACGTTACAGAAAAAACTTGCTTGAACTTCCCTAATGAACATCCGGTCTAGAGGTCACAGCAGTGTGCACAAGTTAGGCGAAATGTAAACAAACAAAAGCAGAATGCAAAATATTCACAGTTTTACAATAAAACTCGAAATGATAATGAAATTCATCTTAGATATGATTTTGAATTTGAAGTCATACATTGGTATACATCTGTTCTGTTTATTTAATTCATTTTGCACATTTTTTTGCTGCATATACACATTTTAGCGTACACGTGTAGTTAAACGACGACTGACATACATTTTCACATCAACCAATCAGAATGGTTTCATAATCTAGACCGGAACTTCACCAGGGAAGTTCAACCAAGATTTTTTCTGTAACGTTGAAAAAATTATAAACTACGCGTTGTTTCTCTAAGATAAGAAATATTGAAGAAATGTGACCTGACACAATGGAAGATAAATTACCACTTGTTCAATATCCATAGTGCGCATTTACCGAACTGAGTGTTTTAGGTACGAAATGCGCGATTGAAATGAATTAGTATATTTTCCCGTTCATGACCATGGTTCTTATAGAATACCTTGGGGTAGGGTATAACATGTACAGATGCATTTTCTTTCTGGTCTGGTGCCAGTGCGCGTCCCATGGCGAAATGTAAAAGCATTATGGCACTTCAGCAAATATTTAAAACAAGTTTTGTACGAAATGCAGAATTCCTAATGATATGTTAGTTCCATCGTCCAGTTAGTTCGGACTTGTGTGTCACGAATGATTCGCGATTCTAGAGAGGTAGGTTCATAAAAAAATGCGTTTTCGATACTTTGACATTTTTGAGACCCGAAACTTCGTGTTTACTATCTTATAGGTTTATTTGAAAAAAAATAGCATACCAACAGTTTTCGGCATGTAGTGAATGTAGAATTTGAATTTAACTCTGCAACTAAAACTTGAAAATGCTATCCTATCAAAAACATTGAGTATATATGATCTATGTGTGCAAAAGAATTACCGAAACTAAAATTAAATTTCCTTTATGGTCTGATCTGTTTTTGCCGGAAAGGTGCAAATGCGACGCATATTCGATTGTTGAAAATCCTACCATAGCAAAAGAAAAATCGGCATGCTTAAAGCTAAAGGTTTACTTTCCCCCTTCATGTACATCTGTTTTAATTTATAACTTGTGTTGTTGATATCTCTCTTCACTCTCTTAGTTAGAAAACATACCTTCCTTAAAAAGATACCTAGTAATAAAATGATAAAACAGATATACAAGAAGATTCCTGTAAAGTATGGACTGCAACCAAGCAAAACTCGGTTTGATTGAGTTTGTTCATGAGAGGCTATGAAATGTGCAACTTAACGCCTTCTAGCACCGACTTAATTGATCCAAAGGGACCAGAAATTACAATAAATCTTAGTTTAAATACGGGAATGTTTGTCTTGTTTTATTTTACTATTTTCTAACAATAATTCTTAGTTAATGTACGGGATTTTTTTATTTCTTTTTTTATTTTACTATTTTCTAGTAAAATGTTGTATGAAATAAAGGAAACCTTTTCGTTTCTGAATGCAAATTATTTGCAGTAAACATACAAGTTGTGAATGGTATTCGTTATAAATAACATGAAGCACATATACATGTGTGTAATTGTTAATTGCCATAAGAATTAAACGTTTGCATGGCCATGACGTTTATAGTCAATTAAGTATGCCTCTTTTATTCGCCATAAATTCCTCGAAAACCTGGAAAATTCGTGCATTCATCCTATACAACATTAACATGTAGGAGATATAAAACAATTCCATGATAATTGAAAGTTAAAGGGAAAACCAACAAAGTATTGAAACAGTTGGAGACCACATAATTTAACAATCATCTAGATCAAACAATTTGATATAACATTTTCTTGGCTTAACTATAACAAATTAAAGCCAAATGAGTTACAATTTTAATGAAAACATTTATATTGCTTTTCGGGGAATTAAGAGAATAACTTTGTTTTCATTAATTTGCAGAAAATTCGATATACAGTTCTCGTAAAAAATATTCGAATGGATTAGGAAACATATTTTGTATATGAACCAGGACAATTCAAGTCGGCACATGCTGATTGTACAAAGGCTCCTACGGAAATATGTATATAAAAGCTGATATGTTGTTTGCAGAAATATAAACTTCTTTATATATATTGCTATATCAGATCAAAGTAACCAGTAATTGATATATTATTTCAGGTAGTATATAATTAGAACAGCCGAAGTATTTTCGCAGATATAAATGATTGCCAGGTGTTGTTGTAAACATACTGCATACGTCACCGTCTGTTAGAAGCATACACATTTCACCTACGTTTTTATTTAATCCGTTTAACTAGAAATTAATAAACTGAACTGAACATAACAGCATATGTACGAGAATTTATCTATAAAGAATGAAATATATAACACAATATGTACAACCATTTCTTTAAAACTTTTTTATGGATTCATTTTCGACAAATGTATCATAACAACAGCTATGGCGCAAATGTTGTCATACTACTTGAATGTTTTGATATGTGTTTTCGGATAAGACGTACACGTCTTAAATCATTTTCTCTCAAGCAAAAATAACAATAATAGACGTAGTTATTCAAAATGCTTACCTTCACCATAAAATTATTTATTATATATTAACATCGTAATAAGATATGATACTATAAATATGATATTTGTGTATATGTACGAGCGTCATTCTAAAAATAATGGCAATCGTGCTGGAATATTTTACACAGTCTGTGTACAGACTTCAAATTTAGTCCGTCCCTTTAAAGTATTCTCCCTTGACTTCCACGCCATTCCGCAGTCGAGAAATCAAAAAAATGAACGTTGCAGGATAGTCTCCCCTTGGTAAGGTCTTAAGTAACTCAAAATTACATATGTACCGCCCACTTCCAAGTGCTTTATTCGATAAATATTTGCGCGCAGCAAGCATCTTTTCAGCCTTTGAAAGAGGAAAAAGTCACAAGGACTTAGATCTGGTGAATAAGCAGGTTGATTTATTTGTACCACTTTTTCTTCTCTCAGAAACTGAACAATGACACTTTTGTGAGCCACAGCGTTGTCATGGATCAACCCCTGAATACCAGTCCTTGGACGCATTTTAATACCAGTCCTTGGACGCATTTTATTGTATTTTCGTCAACAGCTTTCAGTACTTTGTCTCTATAAAACCTTCAAATAACTGAGTTTGGAAGGAATTTGTACAACAATACCCCTGAGTTAAAGAAGATGGAATACAAAGCCATTTTGATAATTTTACTTCTTTTTGCATTATTATTACTAGTCTATGGTCACCTGTTCGCAGTGGTTGTCTGTTTTCAACGCGACTCTTTGGCTCATAAAAGTATATCCATGTCTCATCTACGGTGTTCCGTTCGGACAATCGTGACTTTTTATTTAATACTAAACCGCGATGCTCGATGGTACGATGGCGTAAACGAGCGATGGCACGATGATGAAACAACGACGGTACGATGGTGAAAACGCGATGGCACGATGATGAAATCGCGATGGTGCGATGGTACGATGGTGAAATGTCGATGTAATATCGCGTTTTCATCATCGTACCATCGCGTTTTCACCATCGTATCATCGTACCATCGCGTTTTCATCATCGTACCATCGCCTTTTCACCATCTTGTCATCGCGTTTACATCAACGTACCATCGCATTTTCACCATCGTACTATCGCGTTATCACCATCGCCTTCCGGTTGTCATGCGCAGTGGTACAGTATATGTGTCAGTAAAATACAGGCTTGATACAATCTCATTTCCACATTGCACTATGTATCTTCTACATCCTAACAAGAATAAGCTGAGTTTGAATAATACCATGTGACTATTACACCCACCTTTTTATTTACTTTCATGCATACATAAAATACAAAGGACGTGGCCTTGAAAATTTTACAGTTTGAATGAAGTGAGCACTGAACATTTTGTAAAACATTTTGCAAAACAGCAGAATCTAAATGGTAGATTTCTTCTCACAAAATACATTGAGATACATTCATCTCTTGTTGAAAAAAATACAAGTGTACGGAACTACGCATATCTAACCGGAAGGCGATGGTACGATGGTGAAAACGCGATGGTACGATGGTGAAAACGCGATGATACGATGGTGAAACAACGATGGTACGATGATGATAACGCGATGGTACGATGGTGAAAACGCGATGGTACGATGGTGAAACCACGATGGTACGATGATGATAACGCGATGGCACGATGGTGAAGACGCGATGGTAAGATGGTGAAAACGCGATGGCACGATGATGAAAACGCAATGGCACGATGGTGAATACGCGATGGTACGATGATGAAAACGCGATATTACATCGACATTTCACCATCGTACCATCGCGATTTCATCATCGTGCCATCGCGTTTTCACCATCGTACCTTCGTTGTTTCATCATCGCGTCATCGCGCCATCGCGTTTTCGTCATCGTACGATCGTGCATCGCGGTTTAGTATGAAATAAAAAGTCACGATTGTCCAAACGGAACACCGTACTCATCTCCTGTTAGGAGTTGTGACATTGTGTGATCATCTACATTTCAGAATTTTAACAGCGTCTCTTTAGCATATATGACCCTGTTGCCTTTTTGCTCTTCGGTAAGATGTGAGGCACCAATCGGGCATAAACCTTACCAAAACCCAAGTGCTTTGTGAGACTTTAATGAGTTCTCCCCGTTGACATTCAAAGAAAAGGCGCTATCTCGGACACCGTGTACCTGGCATCTTCATCAATCACACGTCTTACAGCAGCAATGTTTTTGACGCCACTGCTCTTTCGGGCCTGCCGGGACGAGTCCTGCCTTTAAGGACTGTCTGCCCATTTTTGGATTTACTTATCCACCTGTAAACGGTTTTCTCTGATACTGCAGACTTCCCATATGAAGTTTGCAGTTCACGGAGTATCTGCCTTGCAGGTATTTCTTAAGACCACCGTACTTTAATGTACGATTTAATTTCAGATATTTGTTCGCTTTTCATAGCTACATTTATTTTACTTAGTGTATATGACTACATCTGATACAAAACTAAATATCTCCGAAACGGTACGATAGATTTAATAAAGCTTTGCAGGATTACAAGGAAGTCATTCATGCATCATCCATGTAAAACACGAGCTCCTTGCCTCTCAAATGTCTACGGAAGCGCGCGATTGTCATTGTGTTTAGAATGGCCCTCGCACTATGTCTATGACTCAATACTGTATTTATTTCTTGTTAATTTAATCGTTCTCTGAACTAGCTGACACTATAATTCTATTATGTATCGAACCGAGACGTTCACACATTGATGAACCCTTTGCTTATCTTTGTATCCGTATTTCAGCTTTGCAACAATGCCGAATCAAATTGCAGTCATATCAGAAAAAAACGGTGAAAGCTTTCTTATTTCTACGGGAAACATAAATAAAGGTACTTTGTTTCTTAGATCATTTTCAATAAAATATCCGTTGTTTCAATTCAAACTTTAACAAATATATTCGAAATATTTCATGCACAGGGCAGATTCACCGAAATTAAAAATCAATGGTTTAAATTATTTTTCACTTTGGGGATTTATTCAATTTGCGCGCTATTCGACAGGGTTTACACATGCATGAACACCAGAAAAAAGTAATTTATTCCAGTTATACATAAGAAATGTCTAGAAAGCAGGAACGTGTATGTGTACAACTTATGTATGTGACTAACTGCTTTTATATGAGAACTTGTCGATACGTCTCTCAGTAAACCGAAACGGATGTTGTCCTTTCTTTTCCATTTCCCATCAATCAGTTAACATGCTTTTATGCTCTCTTATGAAAAGTGATTTGTTCATTTTATCAAACCGTTCAGCAGTATATTATTATATTGTCCTGTTTACAAGATACTGAACAATGAGTATCTGTAGTTATTTATGCATGCCTGTGCAGGAAGAAGATATTTTCATTTTTGTGATCTGATTTGAGTGAGGAAATTATATTTTTGTTTACATTATATCTTTATAATACATGCAACCACCAATGTTCTTATCTATAACTGCAAATATGCGAGTCAAATGAACGAAACTTAATTGTTTTCTGAGGATACACTACATTTTGTATATGCTTGTTTTAATCTAATAGCAGAATGTATTATGATTGATAACTGAACAGGATTGAATTTCTGTAACTACCTAAAACATTGCATAGGATCATAATCTGGCAAAATTTGAAGAATAAACAAAACGTGATAGAATAAAAAACATCATATCTCGACAACCGGCGCACATCATACGTCGAAAAACGACGTCATGCAAAGAAAGTGATATGATAAAAAATAGACTGCACATATTTTTCTCCGCGTTGATGATTCGAAGCACTGTTAACTGACGCTGCACTAATAAGACCCCTGGCGTAGATATCTCTCATCATGCTCTTACATAGTCGCAAATCTGTATATACGCACGTATTATTGTACGTTCTATTGCAAGCCAGACCAAAACGTGCTAGGAAACCATTGCAATTAATGTATGTAAACGTTACAACCCTGATCATGATTATTTATCTTTAATAAAATAAATGAATACATCGTTTTAACTGTATATGAAAAAGAACATGTTACAATAGTTTCGCGCTCAGCCCTTGACATGTACAAAACACGATAATTGGGTAAAACAGTGGACATTTATGTTTGTATATGCAAGTCAGTAAGCAAACACACTCTGAGTAGGAAACATGGTGTGAATTCAGGCACCCCAGACCGTGTATATGTGTTTTTCACGTTAAATAACCTGGGAAGTATCTGGAAGTGGAGCGTCCTCTGTATCTTGCACTATCTTTCGACAGTCTTCTGGAGCCGTTCCTCCTATAGGTTGTAGATGGCGACATTAAATAATCTTTAATACACAATTATGGTTAGGAAAATTAGTCTACCTGAGTGTCGGCTAATGACTGAGGTAGTAATGGGGGTTGTTGTAATTACTGTAGTAGAAAGTATAAGTTAATACGTCAAGGTGTACGGGAGAAATAATAGCTCAGAATGTTGAAGTATATTTATTTATGTTATTCAGCTTTGCTCTGATATATTTGGACGAGTAACTCATGAAAAGTCATATTGGACAAGCCGATATATACGAGGTTTCTTCCCAAAATACGTAGACCGATAACAGTCTTCAGAAGGAGTTGCTCCTGTTGGTTGTAGATGACCACTATAAATAATCTTTGAAACACACGCATGGTTATCAAATTAAACTAAATACCTGATGGACCTGAGAGTCGGCAAATGACGGATGTAGTAATGGGGGTTGTTGTGATAACAATAGAAGAAAGAATCACGTGAACGTGTACAGGGGCCATGATAGCTCGGAATGCTGAAGTATATTCATTTATGTTATTAAGTTTTGATCTGATATTTTTAGACAAGGGAGGGTCAGCTGAATATTGGACAAACCGATATATCGTATTTACAACATTGTATTGAACAACGTTAAGTAATTTTTTATTATGTTCTTATTTTTCTTAGTGGAGTAGAATGCATGTAATAATTAAACATGCGCTATTGAATAGTCCATAGATGATGTCATATGAATACTTTTATCGGTCAACAGCTTTTGTCATTGAGTTACAATGCAACATGCGATTTTCTTTTTTTTTTTTAATCATTCAATATGAAATTGGCCACGGTATTCAATACAGAAATCATCTTGGACGGTCAGGTCATGTGGTATAAATGGGAATGGCTAATTGGCAGTGATTTTAACAGAAATGGTAAAATATCACTTTCTTAAAAAGCTCGGGAATATTTGACAGATGTTTCCTGGAACTGGAAAGTAGGTCACTGATAAAGTGTTATTGCAAAGAAAACGGAGATGGAATTGTGTTTTTCATTATATCAGGATGATTAAACAGGGATAAAATTATGAGAAATTGTGATCTGAAAAATGAGTGTATTATCTTTAAAATGTGCATGATTTGTTAGACTGTCAGAAACACATTATGCTAGGATACTGTACTGAATTGAGATTACTAACCTGTTCAAGTTTTAACTTAACAACAAAGCATGCTATAATTTCTAGAAGAATTTTGTCGGAACACAAAAGGCACAGACGCATCAGGTTCTGACAGTCCAGATGAGAGGCTCTGGAACTACGAAACATCTTGCCCAGTTTTTGTCTTTAAAATCATTCCATGGGCATAGCTTTCAAAATCTAACAAGATTAGTCAGTGTATGACATTATTTAAAAAATATCAAAATGTCCCTTCAAAGCATTAGTTAAATTCAGTAATTCCCATACTATTGGCATATAATCTGAATTAAAGTTTTACTTTTGGGTTTGAAAAATATATATTGACTACTATTTTTACACCGACAGGCAAATAGCATTTCATATTGCATCGTTACATATATAATTATTCATGCAGTTCTTTTTCAGTTTAAGCCATCATTTAATCAATTATACTTATTTCCTTCCGCAATTCGTGTATATGTCTCCATGCTAGAGCCAGAAATGCCCGGAATGACGTCATTAAATTGGAAATACCAACACACGATTTGAATTCACCGAGTGCTTGTTGGAAGTCCCGCAAAAGGGTACTTCGGAAGAAAATATTTGTCATTTTTTCGCGTATGGCACAGAGATATTTCATAAATTCGACAAAACACATCGTATTTTGGTTATATTAATGAATTTAAATAATTTGATTTCATAAATGCCACGAACTCTTTGATTTTTGAGACATTCCAATGGAACTATATCAATGTACTGTGTTGTTCGGTCCAGACAGAGAGAAGTCGTACGACAGCAAGTAATCGTACAAAGCTTTAAGCATTAGCTAGCTAGAACCATTTTAATTGATATCCAATATATAATATAGCATCATCAATTGTGAATAATACTATTAGAAACAACCACTATATCGTTTCCAAATAAAAAGCTGAAAGACATAGTTTATATAAGGTAAAGTATAATTTATACGACATTTAACCAGAAGGGCTCAAGGCTCTCAAGTTCAAATAGAACCCTCATTTTCAAGTGAATGTCATTTTCCTGAAAAACATTCTAACTCCTATATTTTGAATTACTGTGTATCAACATACTAGTATAACTTATTGTAGTATGTCACAGTAACGAACGACTCCTAGACATCTCAAAAAAGAATAAAACAGTGATACTTTATAATTATGTCGTTTAGGAAATAAATAAGAAAGTGTCTGTTTCCTCTGAGTACCCCTGTCCTTTTGAATGAATGCATGAACTGGAATGAAAATAAAAATATTAGTATGATTTCGATGGACAGTTTACAATCATGCAAACATAATATATGCCAAACGGCGACATTTTTGCCTTAATCCTGAAGGATATCCCAGGACGTTTTTCTCGACATTTCCGCAAGCCAACTAGATTATTGTGATCCTGTTTGAAATTCTTAGAAACATTTCCATATCGATTACACACGTTATCAAGTAAACAAAATAAAAATTCAGAAAATTTATATGGATTGTTTCAATCTCTTTACGTTTAAATATTCTTTGTTTGTCATCTGTCTGCGGTGATCTATCTTGATAAAATCTTACAATCAAAGTTCGACATACATCTTGTTTAATAGGACTTAATCAATTGCTTCTGTAAACGGAGAACCTTGCTTTGAAGTTTACATATGGGAAATATAATTAATGAAAGAGTGACATAAATTGAAATGTAAATTCAAATGTCACATTTTGTTTGTTTTGCTGTGTTGCGTTTAAGTCACACAATTTAAATTTCTATATGTCGATAATCCAGCTTTCAATGACATTGTAATACACTATGTGGTCCTATAGACATTATAGCAAGCAAGAGTGGGTACCTGCTCAGAAAATACCGGCCTTCCACATCGGTGAAGTGTAAGAGGTTTAAGGATACCCTCCACTTAGCCATTTGCATTAATTAAACATCGAATAGTCTAAAAACTTTATTGTTTTCGATTTTGTTATTCAACAGTACTTTAGAGGTTCGACTTAATTGAAATTTAACTAATGTTTCTAGATTAGGCAGAAATGTTGAAATGTAAAGTCACCACAATACAAAACGCATTGAGTATATTATATACAAAAAAAATAATGTAAAATCAACATGAAATTGAGTATTGAAACATGTAAGGTATCACGCATATATGAATATATATATATTTATGTAACTTCCATTGAAAATATCTTTAAATCATTTTAGTGGAATTATTTTCAAATTTAATGCAAAACATTACAGATATATACTTATTTTAATAAATCCTTAGGTCTTCAAAAGTGATAAAATGGATAGTAATACTTGAAAATGTTCGTAGAGAGATCAAGCTTTTACTGCTCATAGGGCGCAAAGTATAAATATAAAAATAAAATAAACAATAAAAATATGGTTTACCTCAGAAATAACCCTTTTTACAATAATTTACAAATGACTATGCGTACATAAAATATAATGTTCCAAGATTACAAGTTTGTTGAAGGATTGGCATATCCGTAGCCAAGGTTTCGCAGAACTCAGCCTTTCCACTTTTAACAATTTATTGCCGTATTTCTAGATGGACAATGTAACAAAACCTTAAGTGCATTGATGCTATTTTACTGTCTTCTTTCAACGTTTCACATTCACAATGGCTGTAAGCCTATTAATCATCTTACAGAACTTAGAATAATATCGACAGCTGGGATTAAAATGAACAACTGAAAAAAAAAAAATAACAAGGGTGAGTTCGAATATAAAGTGCACGTTCAGGTCAAATTTCTGCAAGATTTATAGGACTGAAACTGAAAACAAGTTCAACATTTTCATTAATCACAGACATTATTATACTATTATAGCTGAGGCCTAAAGCCCTATACAAAGCAGTTTCCAAGTAAGTGTTTTGCAGAAAATCTTTTACGTCTTGCCATGTTAATATTCGTACGAACGGTTCTACCTTTTACATACTCCTGCTTTGAAATATTCTTTAATTTGTTGAGTGACAAGCAGTTAACCGTCGTAAGATGACTAGGTAGAAATATTTACACTGTACTTTTTACATGCATACAAAATAATGAAACTACAAAAAAATGTATGTAGCCTAAAGGTAAACCACAGTATTTATTTATATGACGTAAGTACATAGATCTAAGCTGTCATCGTTGCTATATTATCTAGTGATCTACATATTTTATTTTAAAAAAAGTGAAAAAAATAACTGAATTACCTGCATCTACCTATCCTAGGAAAAGCGAACTCGTACTCTGGCAATATTTTTGCTATCTCAAAAAATCTAGTGCTTCTGTAAGCAAGGAGAATCGATGTTAGTTGTACCCGCAGATAATTTTTGTCTGTGAAACTATAAGAGCTTGGAGATAAAATACGATAGTCTCTTTATAGTGTCCCTTATACACGATGTTTGACGAATAAGGTTGTCTCGGTACCATCAACACTTAACTTATACCAATGCCACAACTAAGACGTCTGGAACGCTTATTAGAACGTAAAATACACTGAATTATTCTAATTAACTTATTTTTTTGCAGGTACTGTTAGGAACATAATGATAGAAAACACAACCTGACTTTCTCTGATCAACTGCCTTTTATTTCATTATACTGTCTTGTTTCTGTCTCACATAATTGTATTATAAAGTGCAAACATATTAAAATGCATACGTAAAAGTATGATATTGACAATATCATTTGCAGACAGTCTGTCGGCTGCTTTCACCGTGTATGAATGGTTCTACATGCATCACTTTCATAACAACCAGAAATGTTCTACAAAATAAAACTATCTATATTTTCCCACACGCCGAAATCATCTTTATTTTGCTTTAATGCCAGATTTCGCCAGATGAAGCTTGTTACGTTTTGACTACAGTTGAAACAACGGGTGCAGCAGAATATAGGTTAATGCAATAACCTCTATTAACGTTAAAGGGTGTATAAAAGATTGTTTCTGATAAGCACACATCAATAAATTACAGGCCATTGAGCACATCCATACTATTCACCGAAACAAGTTTTATTACTGCTCATTCGCGGGAAGTTCAGCTTTATAAAGCAAATTAGAGATACTAGTAATATTTTATAAAAAACATATGAGCCGCGCCATGAGAAAACCAACATAGTGGCTTTGCGACCAGCATGAATCCAGACCAGCCTGCGCATCCGCGCAGTCTGGTCAGGATCCATGCTGTTCGCTAACAGTTTCTCTAATTCCAATAGGCTTTGAAAGCGAACAGCATGGATCCTGACCAGACTGCGCGGATGCGCAGGCTGGTCTGGATCCATGCTGGTCGCAAATGCACTATGTTGGTTTTTTCATGGCACGGCTCATATGGGGATAGACAACTTACATACTTTACGAGAAAAAGTGTTGCAAAATATCTATGAGGACATTTTATGAGAACGTTCTTGACCGAGAGGTTAAGTTTGCTTACTTCTAATCGGTGTGTGTATGTCTGAAAGCATTTCGATTTACAGTGCAGTAGTTGAGACACTTGTTTTTATTACACATACACTATATAAGGACGCTGAATTTGGTGTATTGAAAATACATAGTGTCTCTGTTATAAAAATCTGGACCTATTGATTTACTCTCTACCTAAAATTGTTAATCTGCTTTTATGTAGTCTTTAATCTGTTCCTTCTTTCAGTTACTTCTATTTTGCCAGACATTTTAACTATGAAAAAGACTTTTTTTTTCTTTTTTGTTGTTTCAAATCTCTATTTTCATGAGTTCTTTTAGTAGTATTACGCATATATCAAAATAAATTTAAATTGTTTATAATGCTGAAGGACTTCGGACGAAATATTTGGATTATTTTTCAGACAATTGATTAAGAAACAATCTACATTGTTAGTGCAGTATCTATTTGACACAATTAGAATACCAATGACTTGATCTATTTAATTACTACAGAACTCGGTATCTCAAATGCGTATGTCTGATATTCCAAACATGTAGACTAACGAAATCCCGTCATAATTGTTTTGAAAAATGTTATACTCGGTCCTTTGAAATGTGAAAAGGGAGCATATGGGGAAGACTTTGCAAACAAAGTTTACTGTGAATGTAGAAGTTTTACTGAACTTGGACTCTTAAACTTACAAATAATGATAATACGCAATGAGCAAAGAAATAAAACTATACTCGTATAACTGATGAAGTTATGAATAGTCCGATTGTCAGCTTGCCGTATATTCTCAGTACGAGGTTTGTTCAAATTTGAATGCATCTAAGCACATAAAAATGTATCCTTGATAGATTTCAATGAAAATATTATTTGGTCCCCTCGAAGTATTCACTTCCAACAGATATTCAAAGTTTCAGTCTTCTAATCCAATCCTTGAAGGCATTTTCATAGTCTTTTCTAGGTATACTATGAAGACACTGGAATATTGCAGAACCGAGGTGTTTGCGCTGCACAAATTTTCGACCAGAAAAGTATTTTTTGAGCAAAAAGAAGTCACACGGGGCAAGGTCAGGCGAATTAGGAGGGTGAGGGAGCACAACAACCTTTTCCTGCTTCAGAAAGTCTTATACAATAGACGCCTTGTGCGATGACGCATTGTCATGCAGCAATCTGACATTGGCCAACCCAGTTGCGGGTCTTCGATTTTTGAAATATTTCTCCAGTTTTCGAAGAACTTTAGTCTTGTTAAAATTTACGGATTTGCCTTTAGGTACAGCAACCTGAATGGCAGGACCCTGAGTTGTGAAGAATATGGCATACATTACCTTCTTGACACTCATGGTCCGCTTTGCAATGCATGGTCTTTTGCCAGACTTTGTTGCCCATATTTTGTTCTGAATCTTTCGTTTGGGCTCAAAAAAGTGAACCAGTGACGACATTTGCGAAAGACCGTGCATTGTAATTTGGAAACCGTTTAAGCAACAATTTTGCGCATTGCACGCGTGCCTTTTTCTGCTCATCTGTCAACAGATGGAGAATCCATCTAGCGCAGATCTTTCTCATTTTCAAATTACGTTTCAGAATATTATGAGCTGCTCCTAATGAGATGCCAACCATACTAGCTATTTGCCTAGCGGTGTATCTTGCATCAGTAGCAACTATTTCTTTCACTCTAGCAATCATCTTGGCAGACGTTGCTGTTTTCGCCAGACGGCCATGTGGTGCATCTTCTGTTGAAACTAACCCACATTGGAATTTCTTAAACCAACGAATAACTGTCGAAAAAGACATTTCATTATGCCCATAAACAGAACATATTTCATCAAAAATGTCTTTACACTCTATGCCAAGAATACAACGATTCTTAATATAGGACCGTATTTCAACGGCGTACGCTGACCTTCTTCCAACCATTTTTGTATTAGTATACACGAGTAGGCAATGTTTAGCGAGCGATAGACACAGCTAAAGTGAACGGATTTTAAATTGGTGTGTTATCAATGTAAAGCTAACATTTTTATCTACCCAATAATTGTAATTTCCTTGTGATTTTCGCATTATTGAGCGAGATAACGTTCTAGATGCATTCATATTTGAACAATCCTCGTAACATTAGCATAATTTGAAACTCTCTCAGTTGAAAGGATGATCACCAAGGTTCGCTCTTTACAGATAAAATGCTTCATAATTTGCTAGATATATTTAGTACATGTATGACAAAATAGACTTAGTTAATTTGTTATTTTGTCACCAAGCTTTATATGCAGCCATTGAAGTTGTACAAGTAATGAAGTGTCCTCCAAGTGAAACAAAATAAAGCATACCTATTGATTATTGTTTCGTCATTTTCCCTTGGAAAATAGATTCGACCATTTTTTAAAATTAAAATGGTAACAATAATAATGATTATTATAAAGATAATAATAACAACAACAACAGCAATAATAACAATAACAAGGATTATAATATTAATGACACTGTTAATAATATTCGCATGGGTATTTATTAACTAAGTAAGTTAATTCTGCACTTTGTTTAATCAGACTGATGACATAAGGGAAACATAGAATAACTCCTGGTAGCCTTTATACAGAAAGCATAAACGTATCCGATGTATTGACTGTTCATTAGTCAGCGCTGATGACTTTCATACGTTTCATTTTGTCAACAGACAGGTTTTGACATGTAATTATTTGAAATAAATAACAATGTAAGGGATCGACACTTGGCAAATAGTGAAATATTAAGCACATTTTACTTATACATTTTATTCTGGCCATATGATTGAAAACACATTTATCTACAACTATGAAAAACTACAATGTGGAACATTTTCTGCACGTAAAAATGTCATCATAGGTTCGATTTTCCTATGGACGCTCAATGCGACAATAAACTGCTGGACTGATCTATAAAACTCAAAAAGACGATCCAATAACTACTTGCTTATTTTTTAGGATACAGTGTTTGTTTGAAAAGATTTTACATTGTAGAATAATACTTATATCAAGCGTGATTGATATATTTATAGGTTGAAAGACACTAAAGATCACACATACCTCTTAATGGATCTGTATTTAAATTCTTTGTTATCTGAAACAGTTTGATGCAAAGGTTTGAGCAACACAGACATTTTTATAAAAAAAAATTTAGATTTGTTAGATAAAAAGAATTTCCTGATAAAAAGATGTATAATGCCGATAACCATATAGCCGGATTGTAATATTGAATGACTATAACCTACGATATGGCTATAATAAAAACATTCACTCAAGGAAATTGATTTTACAGATAAAAGTAACAAGCATATATTGTTATAAATATTAAAGTGGAATTATATGCATTTTTCAAGTAAAAATCAAGCTTAAATAGATGTGCATGTAAAAAGGGTGGAGGAAATTATAGCTTTTAACCCAACATACCAAACTCTTCCTGTTACCAGTACAAAATAATAAGTTTCCAAATATGACTTTTCTTATTTTGACTGGGGCAGTCTTTTTAAAAAACGTCAAACTGCAAGCAGGAGTTGCTTCCCTTCTATTTCAGAAATTTCCATTTTCAGGTAAGGGAGATCATTGCGCAGAAGATTGAAAAAATATCTATTATTTTATCCGTCCGATTTCTTTATTTTTAAAGCATCAACTTCAAATACTAATGCGGCATTATCGTTAATTTAACACATCTAAATGCACAGCAACCGAAAATTGCTTTTATAGAACACTCACCCAAAACACACTATATGCAGTATTAGATGCGCATAATGCCACTTTAACTAACTCCTCTTATGCATTGCAGAAGCTATACCACCTACCAGGTAAATGATACCAATGGAAATACCTTTGCTATAGGTGTTCTTTCTGAGCACATGCAGAAAAACGTGCTTCAAGACAAAACAAGGAAATTCATTGATGCAAGCATCAAAGACGCCGCCAAGTGTTGTGTCTGAAGTACATTTATTGCAATATATGAAATTAGCTAATTATTAGTTTGGTTAGTCTGACTGGTTAAAAATTATCAACATTAGCACATAATACAATATATGTTATAAACTGTTAAGAGCATGAAGAATAATTAAGCATGATAGAAAAGTATTACCATGCATTACAAATCCTCTATCTGCAATGACATTGACATTGCGAGTAGGTGGTCCCTTTACATACAAAATTAAAGTAATAATTTCACCAACTAAGGTCAGCACCTATGAAAAGTTCTTATATACAGGAGCATGTGTATGAAGTATCACAGAAATGCAGTTTGTTGAGAAATGAGGAAATGTTTAAAGATAACTATTTCAGTTGTGGTTCACAGAAACCATTATTTTTATTATCATATAATGAGTGTTTTCTATTCACTGATAAAGTTTCATGGACCTTAGTCACCTACATTATAGATTTCAGAATGCAGATTATACAGTTTCCGTTGCCAAAACAACCAAAAATCTTGTCCAAGAAAAAAATGATATAACATGAATTATATCTAAATTGCTCCTTTTCACAAAGCAAATGTCATGAATCTTTCTTATATACTTTTGGAATATCATAGAATTATTTTTTGGACGAACGGTAAACTTGAAGTCCTCGTTGAACCGTAAGGTTACTAGTAATATGTCAGTGTCTAGATTCAAATCTAATATTACAAGAAATTTAGCAAGCATAATAACCCAAAGCCAAAGTGTAGAAAATGTTTTATGATTTTTTTTAAGTTAGACAGGAATGGACAGATACAAAGACAAACTATCTATAAAAGTACAAAAAGGAAAAATGAAACAAGATATAATACAACAAGAGCAACTGACTTGTCATTTAAAATTAATGAAAATATAAATTCAGTAAGGAAATCTATTTGAAAGGCACTGATGCTTTGGGAAGTTATGGCTTTTGATATTTCGATCTAACCACATTTTAAAGAAGTATTAACTTGTCACTGACAAATTCAGCCAAATGATGACCCTTTATTGCACACCTTAGTTGACAGTGAATATCTGTAAACAATAAGTATATGACACATAAGCAAAACAAAATAAATTCAAAGGTTAGAATCAAGATGAGTTTATAAAATATTTAGATATATTCTGACCAGTTGTACATGTGGTCACAAATGGGAAATTCCACGCTTCAAAGTTAAGGTAACCATAACAAATAAATAAATATACAACTGTAAAAGGAATCTGCAAAAATGTGCGCATTCTGAAATTACATCACTGTATCAACAAAGAAAATAAGACAACAGATTAAAAAGATTAAAAATAAGTTAACAGCGGCACTTCCTACGTTCATTTCAATAATATATGCGTATTGATTCCTTTATTTAATTTGTTAATACGTTTTTTTCACGGAATTTTATGCAGGCAATGTGTAATTTTCCGTAATTTTATTTCTTAATATTCTCTCGAAGTTTACTGAAAGCAGAAAGGTCTTATACGTATCAGTTGTTCAAGCTAAAAGGTTATGTATTGTCAAATACATGAACGCTCCCGTGTCCGCAGTATGGTATATCTGCGATGTGTTCTATTTATAGAAAATTAGATAGGTAAGTAGGTCATGCTAAGGTCAGAAATAGAAAACTTGACTTACAGAGTAACCTCCCTTATCAATAAATCGGATCAACATTTTGACGAAATTGTAAATTAAAAAAATATTTTCTGCTCGACAAATAAGGAGAGGAAAGACAGATAACATTGTTTTATATCATATAATAAGTTGCATAACATACATTTCTTATGTTTTCTTTTTTCCATTTATTTGTTTATTCACTAAAATCTATTGTGCAATATCGTGGGTCCTTTTACAAACTATTCACTGTGTTCCGTTTATCATTCCGAAACTATTCATTACCATCTTTACAGGGTCCAAAATAAGTGTATCCCATATACTCGACACCGCCTCCTGGCGGCGTCGAACAAAAGTAAAAATGGATATTGAATAACAGATCTCTTATTACAAACAGTGGGGATCACGTGACCTGAAATGATGCATAACACGGATAAAATGGCGGTCACAGAGCGACATTTCACGGATGATGCGTTATACATAACCACCTTTTATTAGACATAGCGCAGGTTAAGCAGCAAAGAAATCTCTTTCCGACAGTATGTCTCCAAACTTTATAGTTTTGCTGGTTCTCTAGATTACCAGGTTTTGAGCGAGTCGATACTTTTAATGGTTCTATACAGGTATAGTTGATAATTTATCAAAAATAAAGATTTCAAGAAAGAACTGTTCAAGATGTTGTCGGTGTATGTTTACTTTATTCAAAAACACGCATTGTTTGTCAATATTTTGATGTCACGTCTTCAAATAAGAAAGATATTAATGACAATGAAAAAATTGTGCGTTCCGCGTAAATATTTGAAAAAGATGATGCTTAACATGAACGTTTCTTTCAATCCATTCCTCAGTTATACGAATTCGTATTCATTGGCCCTTTATCTTTTACAGGAACTTTGCCTTCAACAAAATGTCCAGAGAGTACAAATTGGTTGAAGATACAGGATGCCATTGGCTGTTTGTGCTGTAGTACTAGTTCAAGATCAAGCAATAAAAGCAATAAGAAAGGAAATAAGTTGAACGTTATACCAAATCATTTGCCTCTACATGTTGATCAATATAAACAACCCAATTTCTTCTCTCTACATGTAAAGGATCATAATATTTTATTTGAAAAATGTTCTCGAATCGTTCAAAACCTTGAAGTAATCAAGAAAATTAGCAAAGCTCTGGAGATCCATTAGAGATTTTTGTGCAGCTTAACTTGCACTACGACTGGTAAAAACCGTTACGTATTAATTCATAAACCTCGCATTTTCCGTGAAATTTGGATCTCTGGTCGCCAGTTTATCCATGTTTAGCATCATTTCAGGCCACGTATCTCCATCGTTATATAACTTCCGTAAATCCTGTTTATAGCAAGTGTTTTATAGCCAAAGCTTTAGCGGAAAGATTCTTCTTAATATGCTTAGACTTCTAGTGCGTGCTTTTAATATATATGAGTATTGTCTGTGTCCTTCAGTTGATAATCGCTTTATGCAGAGTTATTTACCATTGCAAATTATTTACTTTTATAATGCTAAATATAAGCCAGGTTCTCTGTAAAAAATAAAAGAAGATATTTTTTTCAAGTCCCAATGCATATTAATATTTGTATATGAATACATTTTATGACAGCTGAAATCACAGTTTAAGATAGGCAAGTGAATTTAAATTGGTTAAACAACGAATGTAAGATTTCATTCGAAGGAAATAAATATTCTGACCACAGTTTCGAGCCCAGCCTAAAACTGCCAGGTCTCTGCATACAGTTGGCCACTTATATCTTCATTTCTTAATAAGATAAGTATCTGTCTAGAAACCGGCATTAAAATACGTGTATATGCAGTAAGTCTATAGCTTACTAGTTTATTTATATCTTGATAATCTATTCTCGTGCTGTAAATGTAAACATGCGTATACTTCAAGCTGTGACTAACTAGTTTATTTATATCTTGATAATCTATTCTCGTACTGTAAATGTAAACATGCTGATACTTCAAGCTATGAATCAAATCGGTCGTTACCCTTTCAACTTAGGTTTCCCGCTATGCACTCTCAGAGTATGTTATATTACATAATTCCATATGAAAATCACCAGCGGTTGTGATATCGGCTAGTTTGTGGTTCAACAAAAATATTTGATGGGCTAAAGTAAAGTTTTATAGGTATGAATTATGAAAACATTTCTGATATCATGTAAAATACAAGGAGCCAACCCACGACCTCTCGCACGCGAAGCAGGCGCTCTATCGCTAGAATACCGAGGCAGTGACTTAACATTTACTTGATACGATAAATTCAAAGGTTTGCAAAATTTATATATTTTGGACACAAACAAATTGTTGTGTAGCAGCACTGTTATTTTTATCTGTATATGACAGTAGAATTATTTATTTACTTTTATTTGTAGACCGGTAAAAGTAAGTGTTGTTATTTTTACTTTCAGTTCTGAATTTTACCATCCTTTTATGTAAGCTTTCCAAAACTGTAAGTATAAAGATATTTCAAGTAAAAGTAAATTTTGTTTAGAAGCCATTTTACGTGTTCGTCGAGTCTGTAATTAATTTCACGACTTAATACGCCCTACATTTGAGTAATTACAACATCTTCTGGTTCAAGTCGTATATCGCCTTGCAGGATGCCTTTTAATAGCAATTTTTCATGAATCGTTATCTCCATTCAAGCTTGAAAAACATTCCACCTTCCTTCGCCAGGTGGTTTAGGTTGCTGACCTTTACTGATACAAATGTACACGCTACAATTAAAGAGACACCACAAAATAACTGTATTCTTTTGTGTTTCCATGATGGTAATTATACAAGAAAATGAGAAATGAAAAGTATTTAGTTACAAATTGACAGTGACATATTTTAGGCCAAGATGATGTGTGTAATGTCTTAACATTTTATTTAATTACTGTAGCAATATGTACAGAAATCAGTGTATTAAGTAATATTTCAATCACATTTTGTTTTTACATTGTTCTATGGTTATTTACCTATATTTTTGAAACTATGTTGAAAACAGATTGACTGAATAACTTTGCAGATGAAGTTGTCAAAACACATTTATTCAGGAAAGGCCTAAATTGGCCTAAATTGTCCACCTTAAAACTTGTAGTATAGCTGTATATTACCTGTATTTAAAGAATGATTTTCATAAAGTTTTCGTGAGTGAAAAAGTAGGTCACTAGGTCGTGGTGGGTCTTTAAAATGAAAGCACTGAGAGGACTGAAGTGGGCAGTCGTTAACAGCTTCTGGTATTTGGGCATGAAGAGATAGCTTAAAGTTGGTGATTCTAGTTAAATTACTTTTGATTAATAAGCATTTTCAACCTTTTATACCATATCAAGTCACTGTGCTCTAGATATTTGACGTACTGACCTATGGGTCATTTACCAGACATAAGTGACCTCCGTATCAAATCGAGGGTTCAACGCAATAAGGGCGTATCTACATATAATAATCATATGTAGATACGCCCTTATTGCGTTGAACCCTCGAAATGTGATCTTAGCTCAAAGCATTCTCTAATATTTCTGGCAAAACAGATTTATTATTCCCGGTCACAGTGACCTTGACCTTTGACCTATTGATCTCAAAATCAATAGGGGTCATCTGCTGGTCATGACAAACCTCCTAATCAACATTCATGATCTTAGGCCCAAGCGATCTTGAGTAATCATCCGGAAACCGACCGACCGACAGCTATCATCAAACAATAATATTTACAATATAACCCTTCTCCTTCGAAGGGGGTAATTAATTTTCAAACAAGAAGATGCTTTTGTAGAAAAGCCCATGTATCCCCCAATGCATAGTCGTAATAGGCAAGAAGTCAATAGGGGATAGGAGCGAAAGTTCAAGAGACACTAATGGGTGGCTGCAATAGGGATCATTTACTTCTCAATAACTATTATAGATCTACGCGGATGGTGTTGAAGTTCTTTTTTTTTGTAGGTTATTTGGTTTAATTTGGTCACGTGATCAAGACTTGTTTTGGTCAATTGATCAAAGCAAGCGTGCTCATTTTCATACGCTTTGTTTTTGTTATGAAATATAGATTGCGACAAATATGTACCAAAGAAATATATCTCATTTTGATAAAATTGAATCTCAGAAGCATTTCTAAAAGTTGAACGGACTTGAGTTACGAAAAATGTATGGAGGACATGGAACTACTTCTTGCGTGATGCTTAGATGCTTCTACGCATGCTGTTCGGTTTCAAATAAGACATATCGTGCGTAAATTTGTGGTATAGTGAACCTGCATGCTTTGCTGCCAACAAATATTTTCCTTCTCAATACTTATTTATCACATAATCATATCATGAAAAACTCGATGCCTATAAGAAAATATTGTATTTAAATATCTCATTCAACGAACTTAAACAGACATCATTCGGTGTATTGTACATGTATCTTTATGTCCTATTCTTATCAATCTGTTTTCCAGGTAATATTGATATAATGGGAATGGACATATTAACTGTCATTACTATTGCGCAGGAATTGCAAGTCTGTGAAAAAAGAAGTTATTTTTTAATGCAAAGTTGTATAAGTTATTAGAATATAAGATATTCAATGGTTATCTTTAACTTAAATATTTCATAACTAGATGGTTACTTCAAATATAGAAAATCCTCATCGAATATATTTAACTTCACTAAACAATTAATTAATTGTGTATTTAGAGCTACATTCATAATTAAATGTCATGCAGTAGCATTCGACTGTGTAAAAAACCCTACTTTTTAGTGGTTGTAAGCATTTATACTGTGTACAGCGTGTACTGTTTTTAACCTAATGCATAGTACTGTTTATACACATAAACTTGTTGATTTTATGCTTTTTTAAATCACTAGGGTCTGGGCTACCTAGCTGGCAGGGTTAATGCTACAATTTATGAGATAGCATTCCATATTTGGGAGATAGCTTGTAGCTGGTATAAAAGGGTTTGTTTTCATGTTTTCAGTTGTTTTTTTAGATTGTGTTCCCGGCTTATTGGAGGGTTTTTTCGCAAATATGTGAGAGGCATTTATGAAAACTTAACGTTTTGAATCAATCGCTGTAAATATTCGTTATAATATGACTAAAGTGTAGATTAAAAATGTAATCGTACTTTATGATTTGTGTGTATATCCACGATTATTATTACATATTATTATTATTATTATTTAAATGAATTAACTATTAATTATTAAACTCGTTTTTAATCTATTGGTTTTAATTTATATATTTTACTTTGCTGTAAGTAGACATAAAATAAAGTTTCCTTTTTAAAAGGAATTGCTTGGCCTTTTGAGGTGTAGTAGCAAGCTAACATCTTTTTGGGTAATCTATTGCTTGAACAGGTAAGTACAAAAATACCCTTCTAAACTCGAATGGATCCGGCCACAACGTAAGCGCAGAAATTGGCGGCAAATTTTCCTCTGAGATATCCATTTGGCAGTAGATTACATTATTTCAGGGGTGTGCTCACTATGATAGGCATAAATGTCCATAAAATCTTTACAATAGTAACTAACATAACTGAAAATATGTAAAGTCAGAAATGAAACTATCTTCATTTTCAATAACATCTTAATATATGTAATTGATTTACATTTTGTTATCATATTACTGTTCATGAAACACAATCGAATTAACAATAGACTGTCATAAAACGCAAATGCCCGTTGGACCGAAGCATGTAGGTGTGAACAATCGGTGGACTCCTTACACCATGCCTGTATATATTCTGTTTCCCGGCTTCTTGTAGTAGACACGACTACATTTTGGGAGGCAAATCCGAAAACAATATGTAGCTCTAAGCCAATAAACATTTACGGTATAAAAATAATATTGTCAGAATTTGCCTGCGCGTTCTTCATTCGAAATAAAAATGAGGAGCTTCAAAAAGAACAAAAACACTGTCTTTCTAATTATCCCCCTCAAGGAAATCACTTTTAAGTTGATAGCAATTTAAACATGCCTCAAGTAAAGAAAGATGCAATGTTAAGAGAGATATTGTTATACGAATTTAAAATCTAAATTGTCTTTTAGTCAAGCTTAGGCCTACACAATGATATTACATGATAAATGCTGTCTGTCTTGTCTTGATAAATTTGATATCCTGTCAGATTAAATCGAATTAAAGGTTTACATGAGAGATCACATTCCACATGCAATCTAATAAGACTGAAGAACAAATAAAAATAATCGGTATTCACAATAGATGTTGAAGAATGTTAACTGCTCTATATGTCGTTATACAGTGTCAAAACTGTAATTTAGGTAAAGTTTTAATAAATAGCTATATGAATAACTTAAAGTCTTTAGCTTGTGCATGATTAGATTTTCATGCAGCAATCAGTTATAACATAAATTATATATAAAAACTATATGTCAGTGTTTGCTCCGTTTCAATAACTTTTTTTGCGATTACTTTTGTATTTAGATTTAGGCAAAACTTTAAATATCACTGAAGAGATAGGTATGATTATAACGAAATATAATCACTGGGATATTCACACTGCCAGCTGTAATTTCTTTCAGCACTAATTTACCCATGGAACCAGATGCAAATGTAAACAATTAGCAACCGTAATTCTAGAAGGCCGCTTGAAGAATTTGTAAAGTACATGATAAAAGTACACTGCAAGTTGTTTTATATTGTCTAGGGGAAAACCAGATGAATACCAAAGTGTAGGTTTACTAAATATCCGACAGAATATTATAATAATTTACATTAACCACTATTAACCTATTTTATAAAAATGAGATAAATATCATTGGATATAATGATGAATTAATGGCATTTTGCGCTAAGTAACAAGAAAACAATTTGAACCATAGGGTCAAAGTGACGGATGTACTGTAACAACAGTTTCATCATTCATAGATATTGTTTGACCAAAGCCCCAACGCTAGTGGCCAATAACTCATCATTTTCTGAGTTTTGTTAGCGTTAATCTAGGGACTAGTTCCTAAATGTGTTTCATAGCTTAATGTTCTTGCAATTTTGCCTTGCTACAGTATAAAGGTGTATAAGTGCAAAAACCAGTAACAACGCTACAATTAAGACATCCTGAATCGGCTACTCAAAAAAGAAAACCAACAAAAATAAAACAACAAAAAATAACAAAAACAAAGAAAAACACATAAGCTAATGTCAAACGCATAAGGTGACTTTAAATGGTATGACTATTTTCAAACACGTTTTGACTGTTTTTTATTAATTCTAATACATATCTTCTTGCGAAATTATATTGAAACTTAACCAACGATTTAAAACAAAAAAAAAGAAAACGATACCTAGACAAGGTCAGCTATTCATTGTTGTCCATTTCAGCGCTTTGTAAGGATGGTTATGTCGTAAATAGCGCAACTGAACATGAACACAAGCTATGAGTATTTTCCTTAAAACAGGCTACCTTTTCCACTGTGTGCCTGAGTTCATCACGTATAGCTGAAGTTAAATCAAGTAATGTTTTAAAACATCAGCCTCCGTTTTTTTGATACCGAGGAATTTGTAAATCTGTGCGTTTGCTTTTTAAAAGATACTTCATATTATTTCGCGTTATTTTCTGCCAGACAGTTTGGATATCAAAAATAGAAATCACTTTTATATACTGAACGCTCAACTGTTAATGAATATCGACAGTTGCGTTCAACTCAAATTAGTTTATGCAAATGACACGACAAGGGACGTAATATTTAATTAGCCAGTACAGTTTGCTAGTACACTTACGAGGGTTGTTCGATGTGTAATGTGTATTGTACTAAAGCACGATAAAAGTGTGCACGATTTTAGCGAAACTGATACACATGGATAGCTCTCAATACGTTTACAATGGTATATACATGAATCTTTAGTTCAACACAGTTTTAAAATAATCTTAATTTCAATAGAGCCAGTCGTTGACCACTGTTGTTAGAAGAGGATCATGCTTGTCCTGAATCGCACACCTGTCCACATGCTAGGTCAGTAGGTCTAAAAATAGAAAATCCTTGTGACCTCCCTAGAGGCCATATTTTTCAATGGATCTTCATGAAAATTGGTCAGAATGTTCATCTTGACCGCACGTGACCAACTTGAACTAGATATCATCAAGGTAAATATTCTGAACAATTTTCATGAAGATCCATTGAAAAGTATGGCCTCTAGAGAGGTCACAAGGTTTCTCTATTTTTAGACCTACTGACCTAGTTTTTTATGGCACGTAACCCAGTTTCGAACTTGAACTAGATATCATCAAGGTGAACATTCTGACCAATTTCATGAAGATCCACTGAAAAGTGTGGCCTCTAGAGAGGTCGCAAGGTTTCTCCATTTTTAGACCTACTGACCTAGTTTTTGAACTTGACCTAGATATCAATATCATCAAGATGAACATTCTGGTCAATTTTCATGAAGATCCATTGAAATATATGGCCTCTAGGGAGGTCACAAGGATTTTCTATTTTAGACCTACTGACCTAGTTTTGGACCGCATATGACCCAGTTTCGAACTTGACCTAGATATCATCAAGATGAACATTCTGACCAACTTTCATAAAGATCCCATGAAAAATGAGACCTCTAGATAGGTCACAAGCAAAAATTTATGCACGGACGCACGGACGACGGACGCCGCGCGATCACAAAAGCTCACCTTGTCACTTTGTGACAGGTGAGCTAAAAATGGCTGTAAAACGTGTTGAGAATATTGAAGAAATTAGAGCTTACATAAAAGTTCGCACAAAACTCGGTCATTCGGTAAAGCAAATTTTTACTGAAGTGGGGGAAGTTTATGGGTCCTATAACGTATTTTATAAGACAGTTCGTAGGTGGAGAAACAAATTTCATAGTGGCTCAGAGTCTGTTAAAGATGCTACAAAATCAGGACGACCGGTGACTGCAACAGGAAAGACCAATGTCACAAAAGTTAGGGAAATAATTGAAAAAGATGGCAGACGTACGATTCTCGATATTGTAAAAGCTGTTGGCATATCACTATCGAGAGTACATTTCATTCTGAAGCGTATTTTGAAAGTACGAAAGATTTCTGCCAGATGGATACCTCATCTATTGACAGATGAACAAAAAAGGGTACGCGTACAAACGGCCAAACAATTGCTCAAAAAGTTTCCAAAGTTCAACCAAAGGCAATTTGCAGACATTGTTACTGGTGACGAGACATAGGTGCACTATTTCGAACCAGTTAGGAAAATTGGAAACACGATATGGCTAACCAAACACGGTAGACGGCCTTTAGTTGCCAAACGGACAATGAGCACAAGGAAGGTGCTCTATGCTATCTTCTTCTCATGTGATGGTATAGCCTTACAAGTTCCGGTGCCGAAGGGCAAAAGTGTCAATGGTCGGTATTACCGTGATGTTGTTCTAAAAAAACTCAAGAAATACTATTAGAAAAGACGTCCAGTAACAGGCTTTCAATATGTCTACTGCATGATAATGCTCCAGCACATACATCTGAAATTGTAAAGCAATTTCTGAAGTCGGAGAAGGTAACCGTTTTGCCACACCCACCGTACTCTCCAGATCTAGCCCCCTGCGACATTTTCCTTTTACCAAAACTGAAAAAGTTCTTATCTGGTCGTCGATGTAACTCCAGGCAAGCACTTGGCTCAGCCGGCAGCCAGTTTCTCAGAGGTATACCCAAAACAACCTACCGTGACGCATTTCAGAAGTAGATTCACAGACTGAAGTTATGTATTTCCAACCGTGGAGAATACCTTGAAGGGATGTAAAATTAATTTGATCATTTGAGTCGGTTCATTTAAGATAATACACAATACACATTACATATCGAACAACCCTCGTACGTTATGATATGTGTAAAATACAGATTTTACGCAATGCCACGTACATTTTTTATTTATTGTAAAGCATGTGCTCTGTACCTTGCATTTCAATGATTTTAATGTAAAACTATATATGAATTTGTTTTGAAAACTTTAAATTACTGAAGAAATTTATGAATTAAAATTTATAAAGAATTAGAGCTGTTAGAATTGTGAAAAGTCCAACTATCACCTTGTATTTTAATTATAAATCTGTATTATCAGAACAATTTTCATCCAGTTCATAAAGGGTTTTTTAATGCTTCCAAACTTGAATTTAAAACGTATGTTCTCTTATATCATACAAACTTTTTTGTATGTATGTCCGAAGTATTAAATTTCCTAGAATTTATTTGCTTTCTGATTCAGATTCCTGCTGGATAAAATGCAAGCTAGAAAATATTACACATTATCTGTTGTTGGCAAGTAAATTTGCCATTATTTAAATATTGTATGCATGCTAACAGTTTAAACATTTATCTTTCTTGCAAAAAATAACAACTACTTTTTCTTAAAAAAGAAAAAAAACATGATTGTGTTGTTGAGTATTTTCGACGAAAACCACTATGATAAGGTCCACTGTATTAAAGTAACAAACTGAATATTTCAGTGTGTTTGTTATTTTTTTGAATTGTAGTGGAAACGAAATATGTTATTTGTCTAATCCTGTCACTAAAGGTCTATCGTCAGACGGTCCATAAACAATGGCATGGGTTTTGCTTGAAAAGTTTGTTTTCATTTCAGAGAAATACTAAATGATTTATTCGTCAATCATAGATCAGCCTGATATGTCAAATTGCATTACGTCTAATGGAGATAAAGAAATATATGTTAATTATATTTGCGGCTTTAAGATTCAGGATATGAATAATATTTCACTCCACGGAATAAATACTTGTAATTTATTTTGAAGAAAATAGAGATTTTCTTCCCGAAATTCATTTTTAGATTTCAGTTAATCAGCTCTCGATGCATTTTCGTTTACACATTTTATATTGCCTTTTAATGTTTATGCCCTAACCTTTGCCATTTCGTTTTGGCGTGCGTGTAGGCACGCCAATTTGCCAATATGGCGTATTGGTGCTCTTCAAACGCACCAACACGCTATAATGAAATGGCAGAATTCAGCCACAATACTCAATATTTTTCAGGAGAAGAATCTACTTAAATCTTGTTAAGCCAAGGATGCCTTATGTTTTAGCAGCTCCTTAAAGAGATGTTGAATTCCGTCCACTGTTCATGGATGAAAGGTCGTTTAAATCCAAATGTCTTTCTTGTCCCTATACAGGTCTGGGAGCGTATATTGCAGTTTCTCTCCTTACCAGACTGAATGTTTATCATCAAACCGTTGTTTGTAGGTTGTATTGAAGTTTGGCGAACAAATGAATAGAAACTCTTACAAAATGTATCTGAGGACACATTTCAATTTTGATTTTAAAGGAATATCTACATAAGGGAAAAAGGCATCACTGAATTTTAAGGTTGTTTACGTCTAATGTATTAAAGTGTTATGGACAGACAATTGATTACACATCCGGGCGCCTTGAGGTTTACATCTGCATTTGAAAATATATTAAAATGTCTGGAGAAAGAAGATCTAAATAGTTATAAATTAAGCAGCTACTTTTTTCCGAAACTTTGATAAATAAACCCGTAGCATACACTACCCTTTTTAGACTTTAAGCTCTAGAATATGTGCTAATAAAGCAATACTGGGCAAACTAAAAGTTTCTGATTTCGATTTTTCCGTACAAGCATTAAAGCATCCTTTGTTCTTCTATCAGTAATCGAAGTGTATCCTTTTCCTTAACCAAATAAAGCACAATGACCTTAATTTCAAGCTAATTATGGCACATAATGATAAAGGGATTATAGTTATTGTGATTGCGTGGGTGCTACTTTCGTTTATTTGTATTATTGTCTCGATAATTAATTAGTGAGAGAAGATCGAACATATCAGCTGGGCAGAACTAAATACATGCCTGTCAACCTGATTAGTTAAAACGTATCAGATATCTCTAGAATAAACACAGATGCTACTGGGATAAAAACAGATGCCCAGTTATTTAGGTCACGGTACTGAGATGAATAAACCAGGACTCCTGCTATAGTTAAAGGAACACACGATAGTAGAATACTGGTCTAAAGAGCTTTCCAACCTCGTAATATCGATAGGCAGATCATTGCTTTACATATATCACAGTTTAATACATAGGTTCATTAAAAAGTACTACGTACTAAATAGAAAATTACTATGCTGCATTAATGCTATGCCATGGAGGATTTGAACGCGATCGGGAGAATATCGCTGATGATTTGCACATTAGTCTGTTATATTCCACTGAAGCATAAAATATGTGAGAAGATCCTTCAGAAGCAGGGAACGCAGCCATACAACATAATATCAGACTTGGTTTGACTAGTGTCTGTTTATGAGAAGTAATGAAATGTGCAACACTTCTCACACCATCCTAGCACCGAATTAAAATGTAGTAAATTTGGACGTACTTCAAGATCCCAAAGAACTATTTGAACTCCCTTTAACATATAATTTCTTTTCCTTTAATCATACATATTTTCATTTTTAGGAACTTTATTTCGCATTTCTATTTTGTCAACATTTGAGAACCTAATCATAAAATGCAAAATGTAGTCATATAGCTTCTTAGAGAAAATCTGTGACTATTCACAACAAACTGATATTTTACTGTCTTGTTACTGGAAAATACGTAGCAAAATATATTTACTACGATATGTGAATTTAAGCTAAACGTGTTAACCTTTAATCGGGAAAAGTAAAAGTGAAGTAAGATGACGCCAGAATCGAAACAAAGGGACTAAAGATTTGAATCAACACTGGACATTACATGAATTTGTCAACATTTATGAAGCGTTCAATTGCTAGGGGACGTTACTTAAGATGTTCCAGAGTACCGTTGTGATGTTTCGTTTACGTCACTAGATATGATATAATTGCAATATATTGTTCATTTTTGAATTTTATTGTCATCATTTTTTTTATTTCGTTCCACAATCAATATTGGTAATGTTGTTTATGTATATTTGAAATTCTTAAGATGAAATAAAATGAAATTTGAATATTAGGATGGGATTTATTTATAGAGATAACCCAAAAGTCAACTCGAATACATAGTGACTTCACAAGTGAATGTTCAAAGTAAAAGTCTACAAACGAATGCCAAAAACAAAATTCCGATTTTGCTCTATTTCATATTTCATATGATATCTACATTTAAATGTTTTTCTGCAGTCGGTGGATATATTTTATATCTTTGTACCATCTACACCAATATTTAGATCCTCCTGAGGTATTGTTGGTGAATGGATGTAATTAATAAGACACACAGCGAAAATAGATAGAACGGGATGGAATTAAATTATCACACTAGGGCGTAACAATTTGGCCAGCGAACATTTTATCTTCTTTCATCCTCCAATCTGACAGTGAACTAGCAGCTATACATAAATCAAGAAAAACTAGCCATAATATATCACCTCCACCATTCTTACAGATGCTGTTTATACTTGTTTATAACTGTGCCAGAATTAAGCAGACCTAGCTGAACCTGAAATCAAGTTACTGTTTATGCAAATGCATAAGCCTTGCTAGTTTAATGATTCTGATAGTTAGAAGTTAGATTGCCGTTCTATATGTTTTCTTTAGATGTTCTTTCAAGTTAATTCCTTGGTTCATATTTTGTACAATTTTTACAGACTTGTGTTGAAATCGAGAAATTCGCAGTTTTTTTATGTTCTTATTGTCAGTGTTTGATTGACACATGTACAATCTGCTCTGTGTAACACTAAGCATTAAAATATGGACAGTTAAGTATAATTAGAAATTGATTTATGCTGTCCACTTCTGATATGTGACGAGTTTGCTTCTCCCGAAAACAACTTTAACATTACTGCTAGCATAGACATAGAGCAATTGCGTTTTGAATATTAAGCATAATTTATTACAGCAACAAAGTCCCACAGGTCGCCATACACGACAAAACTGAAAATGCTACAGGCTCGGTGTGGTTGGGCCTCTTCATGGTCTACAGTGGAAATGCGTGCTACGGCCAACTTTCTCCAGCCACGGGTTGAGCAGAATTCACCATTTGCACATGTTACAAGTACTATTAAAATTTAGAGACATCCGCAATGTCAGGATGTCAAGATATGCTTGTGCAATGACTTGTTCATGAAATTTTAAGGTTATTCTTTCTTTTATACTCACTCACAAGATGGACGGAATAATGATTAAAACAAAGTCGCATGTTGTAAAAACAGCTGTTTTTTCCTCTAAATTATTGCAAATATATTCATTTTAACGCTTTTTTTCTGACAGTACTGATGGAATGGACTTTGCTAAACTCACTTGACTATTCGCAAGTCAGTTGGATAGCTTTTCTCAACTGGGAATTCTACATCTTTGGAGTTTCGGACCCACAGCCGTTAGGGCAAATTGACTTCGTGAAAATATCAAAATTAACCACTAGGCTACAGAGGTCCCACTTTATTTTCATTCTGCCTATGCATAGTCTAGAAAATTAGATTACATTTCACAAGAAAGCTTTTATTGTATTTTAGATTGAGAAAATACAGCTTTCAAGTTTGTTCACAGACGTCCTATAGAATTTAAACGGTACATCTTTTTCTCTTACCTAAGCTTGGATAAATGCTAACACATGTATCCGTACATTTATAAATTCATTGAAAAACACATTCGGTCTCTTAGCAAAAGATTTAGTACACAATAAGCAGTATACAACTAGCTTTTCCGTGCTCATTACGTACGTGGTCATGGTCATGAACGGGGAAATATACTTATCCATTTCAATCGCGCATTACATATCTAAAACGCGCAGTTCGGTAAATGTGTACTGTAGATACTGAACAAGTGGTAATTTATCTTCCATTGTGTACCGGTCACTTTTCTTAAATATTTCTTATCTGAGAGAAACAACGCGTAGTTTATAGTTTTTTTAATGTACACAAAAAACTTCGTTGAACTTCCCTAGTGAAGTTCCGGTCTAGATTACAGACACTCCCTGATTGGCTGATGTGAAAATGTATGTCAGTCGTGGTTTAACTACACGTGTTCGCTAATATGTGTTTATGCAACATAAATGTGAATTATGAATTAAATCAACAGTACAAATGTATACCAATGTATGACTTCAAATTCAAAATCCTATATAAGATGAATTTCATTTTACTGTTGAACTGTAAATAGCTTGCATTCTGTTTTTGTTTGTTTACATTTCGCCTAACATGTGCACACTGCTGTGACCTCTAGACCGGATTATCATTAGGGGAGTTCACGCAAGTATTTTCTGTAACGTTAACGAAAGCAGAAAATATGTGGAGTATCTCTGCAATATAAAATATTGAGACAATGTTACTGCATGATGCACTATGGCAGATACATTATCCCTTGTTCAATATGCTGGGAACCCATTCACCGAATTGCATGTTTTAGGTGAGAAATTTACGGTTGAAATGGAATAGTCCACTTCCCCGTTCATGACCATGGTTCTTATAGAATACCTAGGGTAGGGTATAACATGTACAGAGGCATTTTCTTTCTGGTCTGGTGCCAGTGGTCTGACCTCAGTTAAAAGAAACATTATTACAATGGTAAGTATGGCTTTTATTATGAAATCATAGTGTTTTTGTTATCCTTTTCCAATAGATATAGCAAGATGTAATAAGAAACAACAACATTTGAATCACATATTCCGATTATTTATAGCGTGCATAACGCTTAGAAACTATGTTTTATTTATAAAAGCTCCGAGGATCATGATATATCAAATTTAACAAATAATAAAAATGTGGTATTAAAATAATTGTTTACTTGTTGCAAATCGATGCTCTAATATTCTAATGCTCTTCCCTTTATATTTTCAGCTCTTAATGAGACAGTATCTGTCTAGAAATGTTTTATGCAGTATGTCTATGACTAAGCAGTTTATTTATATCTTAATAATCTATTCTCGCACTATATAAATGTAAACCTGCTGTTACTTCAAGCAGTGGATCAAATCGGACGTTCCCTCTTTAACCTTGTTTCCAAGCTATGCGTTCTCAGGACATTTTATTAGAGGGGACCTGCATAGTATAACACGGTTCTTTATAAAAAATCGCCGGTGCATAGTTTGTGCTATTGACTGGTCTGTAGGCTAAAGTCAAAAACTGAAGATATAAATTATAATATTTTTCTGGTATCACGTAAAAACATGAACAACAACTGTTTATAGTTATGCACGAATACATATTTTCTTCGTCGTCTTTTACGCTATATAGTTGTGACTGATATTTGTTTCGGTACTGTTTATAAGAGCAGAATTATATTAAATGTTTGCATTCTTTGAGCAATTTCAGACATGTAACATATTAAAGTAAAACAAATTTGTTCGCTCGTCCTATAAAGGCTAAGTGTATTAAGTGTATTTTCCGTAAAATATTTAGTCATATGAATGATTATGTATTATTGTAGCAGTAAGCAAAATGCCCAACTTTATAGTGCTGTTTTACTAGAATATCGCGTCCCATGATAATTCACCCACAATCACATTATACTGATCAATCCTTAAGCTGAGTGCATAGCGAGGAAGCTATTAGTACCATTTTTGGCATCTTTAGTATGACGCGGTCAGGATGCGAACCCATGACCTCCCGCATTCAAAGCGGGCGCTCTACTGCTAGGTTACCGAGGCGCGACGTACTGTTTACCTCATAAAATATGATAAAAATGGAAGTGTATGAAAGTTTGCAAATTTTATAACCTTTTGACACAAAGCAACATTTTTACCTTTATCTTTTATGACTGCCGAATTATTCATTTTATTTTATTTTTGACCGGCAAGCCATTCAATAAGTGCTTCTTTTGACATCCGTTTAAGTAAGCTTTCTTATACTGTATGTATCGAAGTTAAAGATATTTCAGGTGAAAGCCAATTTTGTTTAGACGCCATTTCACACTACCGTCCAGTCTTTTTATTCATTTTTCTACAAGCGAGATCACATTTCTACATGCAAACAAACTAGACTGAATAATAGTAATAAGACTAATCATATTTGACAACAGATGTTCTCGAATATTAATTGATGCTCTAAGAATTTTAGATTTATTACAGCTTTAACAAATAAGTATATCAATCATTTAAAGTCATCCAGCTTGCACATTTTCAAATGTTCAAGCAAGAATCAAAGTTATGTAATCAAAGTTTTGAGCTGTTTCAATGGACTTCTATATTGCTAGTACTTATGTTTTTAGATTAAGGTAAAATCTTCAATATCAGTGAAGAGATACGCGTAATTACAGTAACATCACTTGGATATTCAAAACGAAAACTGTGATCACTTTCAGCACTCAAAACACTAACGGAACCAGATGCACGTGTAAACAATTAGCCACCATAATCCTAGATGGGAGATGAAAGAATTTGTAAACTGCTAAGAAAACACTGCAAGTTGTTTTATATTGTCTATGGGGAAATGCAAATGACTATAACAATGTATCAACTAACATCAGACAGAAGAATATGATGTTACATTATGATCGATATCCACCAATAACCAGTTTTTGTCAAATGAGGTGAATATCAAGGCAAATAT
This sequence comes from Mercenaria mercenaria, assembly GCF_021730395.1. Lineage (NCBI taxonomy): Eukaryota > Metazoa > Mollusca > Bivalvia > Venerida > Veneridae > Mercenaria > Mercenaria mercenaria. The sequence goes on from NC_069372.1 coordinate 59,560,267, forward strand.
GTGACAAATTAATTGCGTTTTTGGGCCATTTGATAAGAAAAGAAATTGTACTTGCGGATCAAATTGTTTATAATGACAAAGTGACTGATAGGTCCCTACTTATATAGAGGATATTTGTTTGTTTCAGTGAAATATCAATTTTATTTCACAAGAGAGCATCAAAAACTGATATTTTCATGAGTAGTGCGAATGTGTAGTACAATTCGGGTGTGTATATTAATCGGCATCGACAGTAATCTTATTGGATTTAATTAATTTAGTGGAATGTTGTGGAATGTGCACGTTCGTTTGTACTGCTAGGCACTATGTCGCAATTGGTTTGGTATATTGCGGTAGAGATAAGTTCGTATAATTTCTCTCTCTCTATCTATCTCTAACCACCTTAGGACAGGGTACAATGTGGTCTCTTACCATAAATGATCACTTAATACAACATAGTTTGTTTTTAAAAACACAGAATGGACCTGAAAAGTGGCCTCTTAATAGACCTGGTTTATTAAGCTGCAAGTTTAACTGTAGCTAATTTCGACTTTTCAGGATAACAAAAATATAAGTCGTGGAAATGTATCATTATTTGGGAACTAAATAAGTCATAATATTTTTATTCTTTCACTTTTGGTTTATTGCAAAAGGCTCAAAAAGATGCATTACTTTTTGCTTTAATAGTTATATTTGTAATTTGTTTTCGTTTCAGAGAAGTATTAGTGAATTTATATTCGAAAGAAAATCATAGATCAGCCTGATATGTCAAAATTGCATTACGTCTAGTGCAGATGAAGAGATATATGTTATCAATATTTACAACTATTAGATCTGGGAGAAGGATAACATTTAGCTTCAGTTTCATTATATTCAGAAATAAAATTGAATCTGTTGCAGCATTTAGCGCACTGATGGAAGCAAAGCAAAGCATAACAAACACCCAGAAAATATTGCGGAAAATATGATAAATGGATTATTTCAAAAACCCGTCAACGCGGTAATTTTTTATATCATATTGAGCTCAATATGAAAGTTGGGAGAACGGGGTTAAATGAAGGAAAGAATGACTAAGTAAGATCACCAATATGCAAAGCAACACGCATAAAAAGCAAAACGGAAATGGTGTAAAAAGAAACTACAATTTTGTGTACAGTACTACTATTTGTGATATATCATTTCATCAAATGAAAACAGTTTCAAAAGGTGGTTTCCTATCATCATCATCTTAAGTGGTATTGTTAAAAGTTTTTTTTTCGAAAATAAATGGTCATTAAACTTTTTTGTTAGCAGCTGAATAATAATGGTACTTTATTAGGTACTGTATTCAAACACCTTTCAAATAGAAATATCTTTTGAATAACAAATATAAAAATATATGAGGTCTTTATTCTAGATGCGGGGCCTCCGTGGCCGAGTGGTTAAAGTCGCTGACTTCAAATCACTTGCCCCTCATCGATGTGAGTTCGAGCCTCACTCGGGGCGTTGAATTCTTCATGTGAGGAAGCCATCCAGCTGGCTTACGGAAGGTCGGTGGTTCTACTCAGGTGGCCGCTCGTGATGAAATAATGCACGGAGGGGCACCTGGGATCTTCCTCCACCACCAAAGCTGGAAAGTCGCCATATGACCTAAAATTGTGTCGGTGCGACGTTAAACCCAACAAAAAAAAAAAAAAAAAAAAAAAAAAAAAACAATCAGTAACGCGGAATGTAACGCGGACAAAGTGGGGAAATGAGATTCAATAGCATAATTGCCTACGTACGAAACAAAGCTCTCTGTAAATCAAATATTCAGAACAATGTGATGCTGCTTTTTCGGTGAAGATAGCTATAGCTGTGCAAAACATGAAAATTCCTTTTCAATACTGCACAGCAGATAAAGCGAAGAGAACAACGAGCTCAGCAAAAAGTCACTAGCAGTGAGAAATTCCGCACATATTGCAATACAAAAAACACACAGGCTTAAAAGGTTCATGCAAATGATAAACGTAAGCCTTATAAAATTGGTAATCCCTTTTTCGAATTATATATTTAAGTTTTATCTTTTGTACACAGAATTAGTCACACGTTTCAGGCTCGTAATATACGTACAGGAAGTAACTTGAACTTTACTCCTTGAAGGAAAAAATGTAAGAAGGATCCTAGAAAAAGTTTCCAAAATGAGTATATCCAATCTGAATTACATGTCAAAAAATGATAACGTAATGAGTAAGTTATTTTTCCACTATGTGCTGTCAAATTAAAAGGACACAATAAGTTACACCCACAGTAGTAACACCATGCTGTGAAAAAAACCCACCTCAGACTCCTATCCGAATTGTGTTTGACTGTAGTTGCCGCGAATCAAGAAATTCTCTATGTTTGAACGATTGTCTCGAGTCCCCACCATAGGAGTTAAATGATTTAACAGGAATTTTGATCAGCTTTCGACAAAACAAATTTGCGGTTTGCTGCACAGATATAGACAAAGCTTTCTAACACGTGCAGCTGATTACTTACAGATTCAAGGCTTTGCTGTTTGGTGCGATGCTCCCCTTTCATTTTATATGCAACTTTACTGAAACATCTCGATTATTTAAATTAGATTAATAATAATAAACTTAATCAAAGAATTCTAAATGGCAACAGTTTGTTATTATTCACATCCTGTTAAGGTATATATTATTGTGAACGATACATTTTTTGTGCATTATGTAGTAAGTCTTGGACTGACCAGTTTATCTATATCTAAATAATAAATGCTCATGAACTTACTCAGTTTTTGCTACTCTAAACGTTATGTTTTCTAGGTTTTTACCAGGTAGGTGACGCCATTTATCAGTATCATAAAAATACAAGTTTACAGTATTGAGATGTATACAGAATATCATAGCTGATGAATAGTAAATTTTTCGGCGTGCCGTATTAAGCACGATTTTATGACTTCGTATGACCTTATGCCGCCTGAATAATGTACCAATCGGATTGCTTGGTAAGGTATTCTCGGTATTTTCAGCCATAATGAGAGATTTTGTAAGAGTGGCGCTGATTGGAGGAAAGGCTGAAAATGCTTCACTCTTAGTCATGTGTGACACTGAGTGAAATGACAACGCGTTCGTCATCTATAACCTCTATAAGTACAGCACCATCGGGTTGTATGCGTACAACTTGAACAGGTGTGCATAACCAAATATTCACCTGCTCATCCGGACATATTTCTGTTTTGTTAAGTTTTCTTGTTAAGTTATTTCTGTTTTGTTAAGTTTCCTTTCCTTAAGTTTTGTTTTTACAAAAAGGTTATTTGTTTTATACAGTCATTAACTCTTACCCTGCATTACAGCAACAATTTCTAACCAGTGCAAATCATTACTAACATGTAACAACATGTCCGATACTGTTAAATTTTAGACTCTAAATTTTAAATTAATCTTTCCGGTGAAAACAGTACTGTACATATTCTGAATGATAGACAAATTTGATAATAAGCTGAAGTAGAGTAAGGGTTCATGTTGCTTCCAACAATTCCAGAAATAAAGTATAGAACGTATTTCAATATCGTTTGCTTACTGTTACCATCTTTTAAGCACTAAAGGCTCAAAGTGAGCTTTTGTGATTGTTTGGTGTCCATCGGGTGTCCCTCCACAATTTCTAAACACAGTCTTCTTCAGAACTACTGTCCTCATTTATACAAAACTTCACAGAGGCCCCTTTCAACATTGCCAAAAGATTTAAAATACAGGTTTCTGCCCATATACTACTTGTGCTTCAGTTACATCACGCCGACCATCTTTTTTAAAGATATTTCTTGTTTAATTTATTTATGGAATTCGTCGCTTACGGACGCATGTTAATTTATAATGTATAATTTATAACATTAACCTCATTGTATATAATTTTCAAGTGTGGAAAATAGTTTTCGATTTTGATCTTGTCAGTTACTAATCCTGTGGTTTTAGGGCCAACCATTTTATATAACGGGGAGGGGAGGGGAAGTGGGAGTAGGCTGGGAAAAAATCCTGTCTTTGGTTTTGCTTGAAAAAAATCTGACTCCCAAATTACTGATAAAATCTGGCTTGGGGTCAGATTTTTAAACATATACATATATCCATTATTCTGAAAGCGATATTCTTTGCCTTTTAGATTTGATATTCTATCATTACATAAGGTTTTCTTCATTTAATTACACTTTTTCTTCAACATGAAGAGAAGCATTTCCATCAACGTTTAAATATTGAACACTGCTGAAGAAGAGGTTGAGATTGATTTCAAAGTATTAACGGTGTGTGGTGTAATTTTTAATGCAATATGTTATACTGATAAGTTCAGTATATGAACAGTAATCTACATTGTATATAGACGTAAGAGCAGGAGGCTAGGGAAGGGAGCCCCATATTTATACTGATAATTTTAACCTAAAAGCTCACTAGAATTCAGCATTTAGTTTTTGAAATATTCAAAGTTATCTACAGTATCACTTCATACAATAACTTTGCTGTCTATTGAAGATTTGTATGCAAAATACCTTTTTATGCCTCCACATTTATTTGGGGTCATATAACGATGAAGCTGTCCGTACAGCTGTACGTTTCCATGTCCGACCATACGTCCCGAAATCTTGTGTCCAACTTCTCCCAAACTTTAAGCCTGATTTGCTTCAAACTGTCATAGATGAACAAGCTAGATGTGGAAATGACTATGAAGGAAGAAACTTTTGATTATTTTTACTGCAGTTATGGCCCCTTGATAGTTTTGCAATACAAATTACAGAGAAAGATATTTTGTGTCCACTCCTCACATACTATTAGCCTGAATAATACAATAATAACAAAATATTTTGGTTTACCCTGAAAAATAAAACATTCTGACGCTTATAGAAGGCAAAAAAAACAATACAAATTTGTAACATTTAAACGTTTTCTTTGCATCTTGATGATAAACTTTAAGTAGAAAATGCCTTCTATCTCGTAACATACAGACCAACAAAGTCTATTAAGATCGAAATCTGAAATTACGTTTGTTTCTTTTCTTGTATTGATATTGATATTTTCTTATAAATCCTTTCTCTCTCTCTTGGCACTTATTACGTTAGAGCCAGTGAATAGAAATACTGTGGTATTTTCCGAAGTGTTATAAAAGAACATTTTCTTGCAGAGAGATTTATTTCGAAGGACTTGATACCGGTCTACAAAACATGTAGAGTTTTGTCTCTCATTGCAGTGGGCGTTTTACAAATTTTGTGGCGTTTTAATTGAAAGCTATCCAGGTTGCTTGCGGAAGGTCAATACTTTCGTGCCCGCATTGCTGAAAGGCTGACCTTTCTTCACCCTCAAATCTTTTACCTTAGTGGCCTGAATAGTGTAGGTTTAACTTCAAACCCAACAAATTATTCAAAAATACACTTATGTCCAAAGAGTTTTTCCTGTGTAGTCCTCATGGGTAGCATTTAAAGATATTGTTATTTCTACCTCATGATTTTGATGTTCTAATAATGCAGGAAATGTTATCGTTTTTATTTTCACAAGTTAAATTCCTACCAGCTGAATCGATTATCCATACAGAAAAAATGCAAAAGTAACTGGTGTTTTTTTATGATTTGGTTTTTAGTTTAGGTCATGCTGCGACTTTCCCGCTAACATGGCGGAGGAATTCCACTTCTTTATCTTTGACTTTTACATACTGATATTAAGTACTTGCGCAAGAAAAAATGGATAACTTAAGACTTCAATCTGGAATTTTTTTTCCCGAAATCGTTTAGGACTTAGTTATTAACTCTCGGTGCATTTCTGTTTACAAAAACATCGAGATGTCAGGATTTAATGCCTCAATATATAGTTGTCTGTAGTTGGGGCGCCAAAACCACAACTATGAATTTAGCGACCTTGACGTGTTGGCACATTTGAAGAAGGCTAAGCGCGTAGCTACGACAAATAAGTGCGCAGATACGACAAATAAGTGCGCAGATACGACAGCTAAGGTAATTTTCATAGTGGCGCGCTAATTTGTCGTGCTAGCGCGTTGGCACTCATCGAATGCGCCCACACACCAGAAAAATATCAGCCGCAATAGTCCATGTATATGACAAGTTAGCAATAGCGTTTATCAGAAAACAAATCAAAGACCAAATATCTATGTACAAACATAAACATAACAGTTAATATAAGAGAAATTTATTGACAGAGTGTATGATAAATATTTATTATATTAGTTTATGTCTTGGTTGAATATCGATTGTAGGTACTAAATGTCAGTTCACATGCTATTATTCAGAAATGCAGCGTCTTTAGACTGATATACTTATCAAACAGTTGATTCCTGGATGCCGTATTGCTCCTTAAAGAGATTTCTATGGCGAATGTTAATAAATTCCGTCTGCTGTTCCGGGATAATACGTTTCAATCCAAATGCCATACAGTATTCCTTTCTTGCCACTGGATGGGTCCGGGGCAGTAGTTGTTGAGGTTTTATTCCTTACCAGGCCGGGTGTCACCGACAAGGTAATATTGACAGTTGGTAGTGTTATGGTCACTTACGCATAACCTGTACGTTTAAAGACAATCTCCGACGACTGCATGTCAGGGAGTCGACTCTTTGGCTCAGTGGTTAGAGCATTGGACAGGCACCCGGGCGACCAGGGTTCCAATCCCGCCAAAAGCAGTTTGGATTTTTCGTCATAAAATGCTATACTCTTCGATTTGTTACGGCTAAAAGTCGTATGAGTAGACAAAGGAACGGCCACCTTTACAAAACATACCTTTGGTTACATTTCCCTTTGTGACTTTAAAGGAATAGCCACATCGGGAAAAGAAGACATTAGAGCATTGTGTAAGGTCGCATAGATAGAATGTATTGGACAGACAACGGTATCCATACCAGAATACCAGTTATGATGAAAAGGTGGCATCAAACTAACTTTTGTCAAATAAGGCCAACTCATATCATTTTAACTATAATAACAATCAAGATATTTTAATTTTAATCTCTACAATGAATATTAGATGGAAAACTTGTACATATTCAATTACAAAAAAGACAAGAAAAGTTTATTACATCTACATGCTGAAACAGGTATTCCATTTTGCAGTACAAACCGGGAAATAGATCTCTATGTAAAACAAATGAAGAAAGAATTATTCAAGCATTCGATATACACTTTACTCGTCGTCAAGTGACATTCAGATGGTTTATTTTGATGGAACACTCAAGCTCATATAAAATAAGTAATACTCATTGTTTATTTAGCATGCTGTGATGTAATATTTCTAAATGTGGATGAATTTAGAAAAAAAGCAAAGGTAAATTTTGTATTTACGTTGTAGACACTTAATCATCAGAGAATGTGATGAAGCTACACAAATATGTTTTCTTCAGTTACAGACAGCTGAGTATAATTCCATGGTATTAATTAATTATAATTCTAACACGAACCGAGCTTTCCTGTTAAAACAAAGAAAACAGAAACTGTGTAGTAAATGTACACAATTTACGTGACGATTATTATGTAATAGCGTCAACCTTCATATCGGCGCCTTGCTAAGATCACACGAAGGAGGAAAATATTAAACGAAGTTATGAATAATTGCACTTTTGGCTTCCCCAAGTCTAACTTTGGGACGTTAAACGTTGATGGACACGGACCGAGTATCTTTCACGTTTATGTTACTCTTTGTTTTGTATACTGCGCCGTTCAAAAGTGTTCAGAAATTCACATGATTAGTTACATTTAGTTACTTTGTTTTAGGTTGAGAGTTTTCATTTTGTTTGTTTTAAATTAAAATATATTCCCAAAACTACGTAGAACCAAAATTTATCTTAATCGTTATTGATCAAAATACATGTATTTTCAATTGTTGTTTATAAGAAAATTCAGTTCAAAATGTCCTACCGCAATATTTGCCTCATACAAACAGCGCTTTTTAAAGTCTTAAATATTCATATGCATTGCTCAACTATATATAATAACTTAGTGTTTTGATATTTTGCATCTGGATTTGAAAATGTATAGAAAAACTATTAAATTAGTCCTATATTTATTTGTTGCTTTTTTTTCTTACAAAATTTAATCGCTGAGGCAACCTATTTTGACTTAAAGTGATTGATTTAAATTTGTGATCTCCTCGCAGTTACAAATTAGCAGATTGCTCATGGAACAGTATAGGGCAAACTGAAAGTTTGTGAGTTCGATTAGTCAATATAAGCATAAAAGATGCTGTTGTTCTGTCAGTAACCGAAGTGTATGCTTTTCCTAAACCATAAAAAGCACAACGACCTTAATTTACGGCTAATTATGACACAAAATAAAAAGAATGATACAGTACTTGCGTGGGTGTTTCTTTCGTTCATTTGTATAATGTTATCGATAATTAATTAGTCAGACAAAATCGAATACATCCATTATGCAAAACTTATTTAAATACGCGCCTGTCAACTTGGTTAGTTAAAGCGTTATCAGATATCGCTAGAATAAATACAAATGTTACCAGGATACAAACAGGTGTCCAGTTTTTAGGTCACGGTACTGGATGAATAAACGAGGACTCCTGTTGCAGTTATAAGAAAATATCAGAATACTGGTGAAAAAAATATTCCAACTTCGTCATATACATCGTTTGATTCTTTGATAACAATCCATTCTTACATATATAGACCAGTTAGTAAATGGCATCATTTAATGTGTGATTTCAGCTTTGATGGTGGAGGAAGACCCAAGGTGCCCCTATGTGCATTATTTCATCATGGACGACCGCCTGGGTAAAACCATCGACCTTATATGAACCAGCTCGATGGCTTCCTCACATGAAGAATTCAACGCCCTAAGTGAGGCTCGAACCCACATCGATGAGGGGCAAATGATTCAGTTTAGCAGTAACGGAGGCCCCGGTAATTTTAGGTAGAGGATAATGCAAGATACATGAGACGCTCCGATTGTAGAAGCTTTCCTGGTTCTTTAGTGTGTAAAACACCCGTACGCTTTACTCCTATCCTAATGTTTAGTTGGTAGAGCAGGGGTCGAACTTACGGTAGAATGAAATTTTTAAATACAGTTAACCAAAAAGTCAACTCAAAACACTGTGACTACACAAGGAACGTTTATGGCAAAACTCATCAGTAAAATGCCGCAAAGAAAATGTCAAACAATAATCTCGATTTCACTGTATTTATTCCGAATGATATCTTATACTTCATATGACATTTACTAACTTCTTTCATGTAAGATATATTAAGTATGTAAGTATTGCCATCACCAGTATTTAGATATCCCTGAGGTATTGTTGTTGAATGGCTGTAATAAATAAAACACACAACGTAAATAAATAAAACGGGATAGAATTAAATTATCTCACTAGGGCTTAACATGATATTGACTAGAAAGTTTTGCAAGCAAATATTTTATCTTCGTTCATCATCCACTTTGACACTGAACTGGCAGCTATGCATAAATCAAGAGAAACTAGCCATAATAGAACACCTCCATCATTCTTCCAGATGCTGTTTATTCTTGTTTATGTTCCTGACAGAATTTAGAATTTACTAGACCTAGCTGAACTTGAAAATCAAGTTACTTTTGTAAAGTAAAGGCTTCGTTACCTTCATTACTGCTTATACAGTAGCATTACTGACTTAGTTAGTCTGACAGTAAGAAGTTAAATTACCTCACAGATGTATTTGTGTATAGATGTGTTTACATACAAATGCACCATCACTGTTAAAAACTGAGACTCAGCTGAATATGGAATTTCTGTTAGGTGGGCCAATGTTGCTTTGATTGCAATAAACTGATCCAATTAAGAGACAGCGTTTCATCACAGTTTCCTAATTTTATATTTTACATTGCAGTTTATTATCTATTTTTATAAACACGTATATCAATGTTGGACTAGCTTGTAGATTAAAAGTAAATTCCACTGGATACTACGTAACTGGTTTTCCTAGTTTCTTGTTGTGGTTTTGTCATTCTTGTAACCTTTCTGATTTCCAGATTTGTCCATGATATACATGTACCATGTTTTGTAGAAAGCACCATTCGTTACATGAAATGAATGGATCTCTTCGCTGGGACATTTTTATTTACATTGTCCAATGACTTTGAAACATGATTAGTTCTGATTCACTTCACGGACCGGTATAAAAATTCCTGTGATGTTTTGCCACTGACCGTTCCTAATCTGTTCCAAAATGTGTTCCTTAATTAGTTTATATTACTTTGTGTGTATATTTAAGAAATAATAAGTTCCCAAACGTGGTTTATCGTAGAATAACCCGAGTTTTACGTTCTTATGCGTAAGAATATTATCACGAAGGCCGTAGGCCTGAGTGATATATTATTACGCATAAGAACGAAAAACTCGGGTTATTCTACGATAAATCACACTTGGGAACTTATTATTTCGATTCTAACACGACATACTAGTATCAACAGTGTTAAAAAAATGGTAACTACTTTTTACGACCGTGCTACGCACCTGGATCGGATGACGTCATTGCACGCGAGTGGTTTATCACAGAATAACCCGAGATAGATTTTGCTCTACATGTATGTTGGTTATTTGCTGGTCGTGTTAGAATTCTGATGCAATGTGTAGATTTGGGGAGACAGCATTCTAGAAATGAATGCTGTTATTTCTACAAGATGTTTGTCCTTGTTTTGTTGTCCAATATCCATGATAATATGATGAATGCTTATCTTTCTAGAGTCGGATATGTATGCCTTTTTAAAACAACGGTATAAATATAAGGGACAAAAACCGCAAAATAAATTAAGATGAATAAATTTTAAAATATTGTCATGATTATGTATGGTCAATAAGCTGGTTAATTATTGCTTACATATTAACAGAAATAAAAAAAGGCGCTAAACCCAAAACAAACAAATACATGCAGATACATACTTACAACATACTGCGTATGTCTGAAGATAGTAAGGACTTTTGTCGGACGGAAATTTTTCCATTGTCATAAGCGTACAAATAATTAATACAGTAAACAGACATTTACCAAAAAACGGAATATGATCATGGACAGTTTTAACAGAAGAGCGAAAACTGCATTTAGTACATAATTCCATATTTAACAGAAATACTCCAGTTGAAAGGTTACTACAGCCCTAAGCTGATAGATGAACTACTTCTTAGTGTGGTTGTTCACTGAAGTAAAAATTGTATGTAAGACTGAAAATTAGTAAGAATTGTATTCTGAGGAAATCTTTTTCCCGTGATTTAAATAGGAAATAGCTATAATCTAAAATTAAATATATACCAAGTCTTTTTTTTGTTTTCTGGCACATAAGTTAAATTTAAGAAAGAGTACAAAAATCTTTCTGAAGCATTACAAATATTTCGAAAATAATTCAGGAATAAGTGTTTACGTTCTCGTAAACAAACCACAATTACAATGCTTTGTTGACGTGTTACTAAATCCGTACTTAAATATTTGATCCAAAGAGAAATGGTTCCATCAAGATGTAAGATGCTGTCAGAGTGCTTTATGTTCAAAAGTGAGTAATCGTTTTATCCTTCCGTTTCGAGGTAAGCAGGTACATTAAGGTTATCATTGTCTCTTAACATAACTCGTAAAACATTTATCTTTTATCAAAAACCCTGAAATAGGCAGCATTTTTATAGAAATGATTTGTATTTTTATCGTTGATTTGCCTTAAGTCACATTGAGGAGACACTGACATTTCCAAAGTCATTTGGAGAACCATAAATATTTCTAAACCTTCGGTGATTTGAACAAAGAACTGTGAGGATCATTTGATTTAAGTCAGCAACTTTAAATGCTATTGAGTCTCCTCTTTAATTTCTATGCACTGACGTATAATAATCTAGAAAATTAGATTACTTATCATGCAATAATGCTATGTTAAATGGATACATTTCCATATATTTCTTGGTATGTTGCAACCATAGAAAATAGATAAATCTGTTGTTGTCTGCATTTTACTATTTACAATTAAGCACATAACGGACATTTAGAATTAAACGCATAACGGAATATCCGTGTTCAACTGGACAAATTTTTGATGACGTTCACAATATCAAAGTTAATACGAAACAAAATGCTCGCAAACATAATTAAAGGGCAGACCTACAGCGGAAAATAATGAAAAAATTTATTGTCTTTAAGAATTGGAAACTATAGCTTCAGACGTAAGACGTCTTAATCATTTTCAGCGCAATACCTTGTGTTCGTCTCTTCGCTTAAATTCACGCAAACAAGATGTTTTCTCATACTTGTGTCTATTGGAAAATAACAACAGCAACAAAAACACACAAACAAATTCAGTCTCTTTGCAAAAATAGCAAAAAGCTCGACAATTTACGCTATCTTTACTAGTTTGACACTTAGATGCTCCATTAGCGGTGTAAAACGGGCTTTTTCATGCTCGTTAATTTCTTCGATCTCCGTTTAATTAATAAACAAAGAAGCAACATCTCTACACACAGATGGTTTATTATTTTGAAACGACGATCCTTTCTTCTTCCTTTTTGAAATAAAATAGCAAGTGTTTTTTATTTACAACTCTATAATGTTTTAATGGTCAACTTAACCTTTGCAAAATTCTCTATATAAAGTGTTATATGAATTATGGTCAAGGTTAAAATATGTAGGCTGTAAGTAGTACATTGGTAGTTTTAGTAGTTCTTGCTGTGAGCATTTGTTTTTGTTTCTAGAAGTAAACGTCATTCATTACGTTAAATAAATCGACGAGTGATAACTGTTACTTACACTGCCCTGTGACTTTGGAACATTGCAAGCGATAAGAGCGAGGTATTGTGCGATTGTCCAATTGTTTTACTTTGTATTTTGGTGTAAATATCAATCATATAGTGCACATCTCTAAATTTATTTTTTTGTTGTCCCATTTCGGGAAAGTTTAATGCTTGGAAATAGGATATTCCTATTTGATCTTGGTCCTTATTATTGGACAATACTTATGTATAATACGATTAATGCACAAAAATGGCTTGATGTGTTTATGTTTACATCTGGAAAAACAGGTTTAACTTGTAACTCTGTGTCAGATCAGATTCAACAATTCTGCCGGGAATATGAAACCGCGGAGAGGATATAACTCTAGACGTAAAAGTGATTGAAATATACTTCTAACATGCCTGTCTCTGTTAAAACACACCTACGCTAGAATGACGTCACGTTAACGTGCGGTGATGTCAAAGTTTTTGTTGCGACCAAGAAAGAGCGCTACTATATTTTATCTACTGATTTAGATTAAGGGCATATATGAATCGAAATAATTAATAGCAAACGCGTGTTTTAACACTATACACTCGGGCGGTAATACGTCGTACAAATAACTTTACGAGGGTTGCGCCCTCGTGAAATTATTACGCCCGACGTATAACCGCCCATCGTGCATAAATTGTGTTAGAACACTCTTTTGCTATAAATTATTTCTTAACTGAACAGGCAAGCGAATTTTATACCGATAGTATTTCTCACTGTGCTACATGCCTCTTGAGGGACACTTATAACCTACCGTTAAAGATGCTTTGAAGGGCATTTTCCCTGTCATCACATATATGTGAGTATGTACTTTTTAGAACCTCTTAACTTATAATGTGTTATAAAACTAGTATCAGCATGTTCTTCCTGTATCTTTGACCGCCGGTTAATTAATAGCCCCAAATATCGAATATGGTTTTATCATCAAATTACCATACTTTCCGATATTTTATTCATCACTCTACAAATAAAATAGCAGGAAAAAGGAAACTATTTATTGAATCTAATGTTTGAGTCACACAATTATTCACTGCAATGTTTTAACAATCAAATGAATTATTGTAAAGATATCGCGATGTAGTAACAGCAGCTATGGTTTTATGTTTGATAATATCAGGTTACTTTGATTTACTACGTTTGTTCCCACATTTGAATGTTTTGTATTTTGTCAAAATCGTCTAAGGCCAATAACAACCATTCAAACTTGGCAGGTTTGTCATTAGATTTACATCGGCAGAGCAAGAACCTCGCAACCACAAAAATATTCCACCATTTACTATTGGAAGCACTGTAAGGTAGCAATATGCTATACAAAGATTTCATAAAAGGATATGGAAATACTCCCTTTAGACAAAAATGTAAATTAATTTTAGAATAACTAATTTGACCAAGTAAGATGTATATATTTGTATTTTTATTTGAACATTGTGATAACAAACTGTTATGAAAGAATAGCAAATGAATACACTGCTATTTTGTACTATTACTGTAGAAAGCAAAAGCTAGAGTTTGCAGTCTTTGATGTATTTTATTTTCGTAACTTACAGGATTTCCTTTTCTCACCTTTTCCACATGCAAGATCTGTAATTCCTAACTTTTTTAGGAAACGTCACTCATTACATAATGTGAATGGACGTCTATTGTCTTCTGAGGTATGTAGGATGATAAAAGGTTATTGCGTTTGTATCATGAAATGTGCACGAGCTTTACTGCGTTGTTATATTATGCGACAAGATATTATGACACCGCGGAAAGGGTGTGAAAGAATGTGACTTACAACAAATATATATATTGCCAAAAGTGACTGTAAACGGGTATATTTCTTGCATTTATCGATAGATCTTGAATAGTCATTCATCCTGCGTAAGTGGCATTTAAAGTGTAAATGTAAAACATTACATTATGAGCCTTTTGAAATTCAGGTAGAGAGCTATTATTACAGAAGAGGAAACATTATTCCTCAGTAAATGTAACAAACAAAATGCGATCCAGTAATTGTTTTTCTTTAGTTACGTAGTTTTGTAGAAATACAAAATCCCTTATGCCAAAATAATTTTCTAAAAAAAGAGTGCGAATCTACAGAGAACATTGGGAAAGCTTTGATTGAATTTTGGTATGTGGTAAAAAATTGGGCAAACGCTTTCTGACGTAAAGGTCTTCAAAATTCTTCCTTTCCCTTAGCCAGGACAACAAGGGTTGTCCATGCAATGGATTTCTATTAACACTTCGGTAGAGGACCAATGCTAATTGTCATACACTTCCGCCTAAACTGTTTCAGAGTTAGTGTCGTTTGAAGAGAATGTTAACAAAGGATATAGACAGACAGCGTCAGACGGTTGGTGAGTAATCGCAATAGCTAATTCGAGCATATTAGTTGAGCTAATAAAACCACACTTGCACTCTAGTATATCATTAAAGATTCAATGTACACCGCCGTATGAACACATCTGATCATGTCTCTAAATAGAGTTTCGTCTCCGTAATACGTGCACATTGACGCTAAAATACATTTCCACTACCGTCCATGAGCAAGGCTGATCAAACCGAGCCTGTAATATTTCATTTTCGTCGTGTTGTGCTACATGTTGAATTTCCATTTTCAATAATAACGATAACAATCGTCAAATGTATTGAGCCACCACAGTTTAAAAAGCTAACTTTAAAGCCCGAAGTAACATAGCGTGTAAACCAATACAGAGTTATGTCTGGAGTGCACTTAGAATACATGCATTCATCGTGACTTCTGTTCAGTGAGATTCAACAGATAAAACTGTGATTTTAACACCGTATAATGCAATTTCTGCTGAAACAAATGTTTATTGTGATGTGTTATTTTAGGGACATGTCATTCTTAAGGTATTTTAAAATATCGTGTCTAATTTTCATGACAATAAACGAATATTTTTTAAAACAAATATACAAATGAAACAAAAAGCTGCCAAAACGGAGATGTATCAGTGCAATAACAAGTTTTCTTTTTGTTTCTGTATGAAATCATCAAACCAGTTATAATGGAATGAACAATTATGATATCAGTGATGACGAATTTCACTAAATAGGTTGGTTCATTTTTTCCATATAAATAAACCGTAAACTTTATGCTAGACTCAACAATACTGTCAAGAATATAAAACAGCTGTTAGCAAATGAATTCACACGTGAAACTGACTGGCATACATCTGAACAGGCGTTTATCTGTCTGTGGTGATGACAGATTGAAATAAGAAGAACAAAATTTATTGCTTTTCCATGCCTTTATCATCAAACCGGCAACTATAACGATCCCTAAGGATGCATTTTTCACCATTTGTCATCTCATGACGTATGAGTGTGTACGAAATATGAGTTTAGAATTGCACAACTTTTCTAAATCAGTACAGCAATCAAACAAAATCATTCAAATATTCCAGACAAGAAAAATAAGCTGTTTTGACTGAAAGAAAATGTATGTGCACGCCATGTAAATGAGCTGTTGTGCTTATGTCTGTTTGATATTTACTTCTTGTGTTATTATAAGTAAGCCAGATAGTGAGTCGTAATGTTAATGACTGACTTTTGAGTTACAATAGAAAGTAACTTGGATTTGATTACATTTTTACGACAAGTATAGTGTGGCAAAATACAGGGAAATCACTTCCAGGTCGTACGGGGCTGAATTAGTGTCTTGTAGAATATATGGTTTGCTTATTGCATACAAGATCGTGATTTGTTTGATGAACTTACAGTGCTTGCTGTTTAACTTGGAGATGTTTTTGATCAATTAAGAAAGTTTGTGTTTTTAATTTACAGGATTACTTCTTCCAAGCGGATGATTACAGAAGTAGACGTCATCCAACTCATTTATCTGAACTGGAATTTGACTTGTCGTTTGTTTTCAAATTAGGATTATGTAGTATTTTCTGGTCCTTCGGGATCATTGATTTCAACTCATTTAGATTTGAAGATTGAATACTGCTTAAGCCGGTGCTAGGGGGCGTGGGCAGTGTTGCTTTTTCCATTACTGCCTATGAACAGACTCAATCAAACCGAGTCTGCAATTTTCACTATTTACCTTGTTCTCGGTGCTTCCGAGGGATCTATTTTCCAGATTTTATGACCTCATTATCTATTACTTTTCCTGCAGCTGAGTGGATGAAGGTGCAAGACAGTTCGAATATTAGAATGACTCATAAAATGATAGAAAAATGACTTTGCCAAAAGTGAGGAGCTACAACATAAATGACATGTACATTTTATTACAACAAAATTTTCCTAATCGTCTTTTACTAAAATATGCATTTCTCCTTAGTAATGTTTTCTTTCTATACATATAATATACGTAATCATTCATGTGGTAAAAGATATTACTTGTCCGTACAAGGAAATAAACGGCCACGTTGATTGAATAAGCTTCTGTTACTATTGGAACGTTTTCTATTTAATCTTTCGATCATTTATTCTTGTTTCTTACAGTAGTTATACCTAAAATGTTAATGTAAAATGAATTATTTGAAACGGTTACTCAAGGTAATTTACTACCATTTGAATATTTTCTATTATTTCAAACTTGCATTTAAAGAGCAGACAAAGGAATATGATTACTGATTGCTTTAAACTGGATGGATTTTCAATGTGAAAAAGCAATATGGCAAAACGTGAAGTGACCTATATAATTAGAGATATCAGATATGTTGCTATGGCATATAACACGTACGAGTGCGTGTTAGCTTACTTTTTATAAAATTTAGCTAGAAATTTCAGCTTCACAGATGTATATATGCCGTGGCGGATCTTGAAATAAACCCTGTATTGAAACTTAAACAGAAATCGTGCAAGAAATCTGTCAAACTTGTTTATTCAAATCACAGACTCATATATGAAAGGAATGTGCAACCTCTCTAATGCCAGGTACTGTCCGACAACGAAATATCGATCGATTACAGTTGCATAACCTAGAGAAAAGCTCTGAAGTATAGACACATCTGCTTTTCTTTTGTTTTAATTGTTTGAAAAGTCTTAAATCCTACGAAAGTCATTTCCCCTTGGGTATTAAACGTTAAATTAATTGATTTGAGATTGAGTCCGATCGTGAAATGTAATCCATTGCACCGGCTTAAGTGGAATTCTGTCATATAACTCTATGATCCCAGGATAAGGCCATATAAAAGTCAAAGTGTGTGTCTTAAAATCTGCTTATAATTAATTAGGGGTCATATGCCTAAATGTTACGCAAAAGACATTAAAATAGAAAGTGGAAACTCCACAGGTCGCTCAAAAACGACAAAAGTGTAGCAGGCTGGGTTTGATCTAGGCTGTTCATGGACGGTAGTGGAAATGCATGCTACCGTCCACACCCTCTAGCCCTAAAACTCTGTAGACATTTAACTAACCAGTTCTAACTTATATTAAGGAAGAATTTGTTTTGGGTTTTATTCGTTTTTCAACAGTATTTAAGTTATTTAACGGCGGGGTATAGGGAGATAAAGAAGAAGACGAAATTTTCTATGCTGCTTGCGAAATATAGATGAATATATTTCATTTATTTGAGTATCAACATACTCTTTGAGTTTTGTACTGAAACGTTGAATATTTTAGAAGTTCATCAGTGTTTAAGCTCATACAGCTCCTAAATTCAAATAATAAAACCTTCTGCTTCTTCTTCTTCTTCGTACGCAACTACACTGTCAGACCAGTAGCCTCGATTAAACTTGTGGTTTGCCGCAGATCCTCAACACCTCCATACAGTTTCTGGTGGATTGAGGTATCTATCGACCAAGTCGAAGCTCGCTCCTGGGCATGCCTTTTACATCCCTGGAGTATATGCTCCGTAGTCTGATCTTCCTCACCACATGGACAAGTGATGGTGCCAGTATGTATTTCTTGTACATGTGAGCATTGACCTTGTTGTGCCCTAAGCGAAGCCTGACCAGCATCACTTGTTCAGACAGATCAAGGAGATGAAAAGCATCTTCCTCTATCCCTGGTCTCGTTAGTGCCTTGATGATGGTGACTTTCTCATTGTAGCTCACAGATCTTGTTGTTCTGACTGAGCTCCTAGCTTAGCCAGTTGGTCTGCCTCTTCATTGCCTGTAAGTCCACAATGGGATGGATTCCACTGAAGTACTACTTTGCAGGTTATACTCAGGCTCTGCATTCTCCTGGCTAGCTGCGGAGCTTTATTGTTGATCAGAGGGTGCATCTGTGAGAAAGACGGCTGAGGAGCTTTCTTCTGCCGAGTCTTCAATCATTCAGACGGCCTTCATGAGTGCTTCAGTCTCCGCCTTGTAATTGCTGCAGTGTTTTCCTGTGGCTGCATGTTGTGTTTCCCGCTTGCTAGATGGGTATTGAATGAAAACTCCTGCTCCTCCATCTTTGATGGCGCATGTGGCTGATCCATCTGTATAGACATGAGTCCATGTTTCCAGATGATAATCTTCATTGATCACAGGCAGTGTAAGGCTCTTCCGAATACCTTCATCCTCTTGCTTCCCGTGGTCAAGATGAGGAACAGCAAGTCTCACAGTCACTGAGGACAGATCATTCGCTAGAGGGTTTATAAAGTATTCTCTACCTAGGGGAGTCGTTGGTATGTTCAGCTCAGTTTTGAACTCTCGATTGAGTTTCTTTGCCTCGTGAACGTAGCTGCTACGTTTGAGCCGATTTGTGGTGTAGCCATCCAGCTTGGCTTTCATGGGATGGTCTTGAAAAGACCTGAACTTCTCTGCTTGAAGCAGGACCTTTGCATGTCTCCTGTCCTGTCTTGTAACGGCTGTGTAGCTTCTCCATGAAGGAGATTGGTGTCGACTTTGTAGCACCTGTCATGAACCGCAATGCTTGGTTTTGGACTTTGTCTGGAGCCTGTTTTGTCAAACGCTCGCTGCAAGTGGTCTGGTTTTGTTTCTACAGCTCTTCCTCTGTGCTTCAAGTTTGTGCCTGAGGAATTTGATATTGGCACGCTGCAGAGAAAGGTTACTTTCTTGTGAGGGATTGTTTTCTGCTTCCTCCCGGGCTTCTGATAGCTTTGCCTATAGATTCTCCAACTCATCACTCCAGTAGGGCTTATAGTCCTTTCTTGCTCCCCTTGGAATGGTGCTGTAAGCAGCCTTTAGTATACTGGCGTTGAAGTCTTTGACAACCCGGTTGATGTTTCTACCTTCCACTCTGATGTCTTTACAGAGTTCATCACTCAGACTTTGGTAAAAGGTCCATCTGGCCTTCTTGTAGTTCCATCTTGGGATGTTAGGTGAAGTAGAGGCTATCTGATCCATAGTAAGATGGACTGGGCGATGGTCGCTACCTCCTAGTTGCTCATCAACTTCCCGCTTGACATGTCCGTGTATGTCTTCAGTACATAAAGCAAGGTCAGGGGTTGACGTTGTTCGCCAGCTTCTGGAGTAAAAAGTTGGGGGATCGTCCGGCTTGTTGATGAGGTTAAGCTTGTTATCATCTTGCCAGGTCTCCACATCCTTTCCACATTTATCCAAGTGGTCATATCCCCAGCTTTTGTGAGTGACTATTAAAGTCTCCTACAATGATGAACGTGGTTTCATCAATTGCAGCTTTGTCCAGGGACAGAGCTTTGTCACTTGGAGAGTATATGTTCACAAGTTTCAAGTTAAACTCGTTCTTTCTGAGGCTCAGAACTCGGAGTCATCCATATGCATGTTTTGGCAGCACTGATGTTGTTCCTGACCAATGTCATGATGCCTCCTTTTCGTCTGCTAATTCTGTCACAGCGAAAACACTGGTATCCTCTGACTTTGAAGGATTTCTCTGGTTGTAGGCGAGTTTCCTAAATGCAACAGACATTGATGTCTTTGTCATGGAGGATATGCTAAACTTCAGCCTTCTTGTTGAAAAAAACCCTCCGCATTCCAATGCATCAACCTGAACGGCTGATGCTGATTGGTTCTTCTCCTTGGTATGTTCCTCCTTCTTCTCTTTGCATGTTGTGGATTGAGAGAGGGACCCCTAGTAGCTGTGGGTGGACTCTGTCGAGGCTCAGAGCCCGGCACTGAATCTCCCTGGAGGGCTGTCAGAGATTCAGCACCACATTGTATAACAAAACCTAACTTACTCAATTATCTAGACATGTAAAAGAAGCTCTAACTATCAGAAATGCACTTTTAACTGTCGAACAATGATATTTCATGTTCATTCTCCGCATGTTTTCTATTCAATTATCTAGACATGTAAAAGAAGCTCTAACTAATCTAGAAGACAGATATCAAAACAGTTCAGTCCTGGTAGGATTTAAAAACTGCTTATAATAGAGTCCTCCACCTCTTCCGTCAGACACAATCAAAGAGGGAAGCGTAGTGTCCAACTGTAAACGGGTTGAACACTAAACATGCGGTATGTCTCAAAACAGTTGGGTCGTAACCGCTTTTAATAAAACGTTTTATAATTTTACCAAATACATTTGGAAAATTATCACGACCCAAGATCTTACGAAGTTTGTAAACCACATCCCCATAAAAAACGGGTTTAGAAATACCTTCTCGCAGAAGTGTCTTTGAATTACTATTGAATTTTAAAACTAAATCAGAATTACGATAGTAAAATTTAGCAAAATATTTAAGCAATTTATAATAACGGTAGCCTTGCTGAAGAAGTTTACTTGTACAGTGTAACTTCCGAAAACCGAACGACCTCCGGACCAGCCCAAAAGTTCGGTATTTGGAAGTTTCCGGAATTCAGAAGTTTGAAAATTTGTAGGCAAAGTGGACGTGGTGCACAAGAGTTATATTTTCTTATATGTAGGATGAAGGAGATTATTATCCTTTATAAGTTAATATATAGTAATTATTTAATTGATTGATTAATTATTTAATTACAAACATTAAGGATAATAAATACATAACAAATATAAAAAAACACATATCTATAATAATAGCATTTACGCAAATATTTTCCACTTAATTTTACCATCTCTTTGAGTCCTGAGTTCGTCAATATTTAATTAATGTTGATAATGCATATAAAAGTTTAATCGATGTAACTAAATCAAAACACCGGCCTTTCTTTCATTCAAACCTCAGAAAGTTTTTCAAAGGTAATATATTTAATTAATCACGTTTTCATAAATAGAATACAAATGAAAGTAATCACCGATGATTGTGATTATAAAGCATGTCAAAACAAACGACTGCTGCTAAAAGATAAACAAAAAAACATGTTGACAACTTGTCACGGGCATTTTTGGATTAACAGGTGACACTTTTAATCTGGTAAATATTTTGCTGTTCGGTTTTCGGAAGTCAATTTTAGTGTTAAAATATAAACGGTCTTTCAAAAATTGTCCGGTTTTCAGAATTCAGAAGTTCCGGTTTTCAGAGGTTAAAAATATATAGAAATAAGAACAGAAAAAAACGGGACCTTGAGTTTCGTGCGGTTTTCAAAGGTTTCCGGTTTTCAGAAGGTCCGGTTTTCGGAATATTGATTACGTTCATTGAAATGCTTGACATGACTACACGCTCTGGCAAACCGGATTAATTGAGAAATATAAACCCCATAAGATGTAGCCTGAGGTACATCCCCATCCAAATGGGGAAAATTTACAATACTAAAATTAAAATCATCCCTATTGTCATAAATGTTGGTATGTATAATATTGTCATAAATAGAGAGATGTAAATCTAAAAATGAAGCATCAGTATCCGAATTGTTAGTTTTAATTAACTGAAGCTCCCTAGGATAAATAGTACCCACCAACTGACCAAACAAACGGATTTTCCCTATTAAGAATATCATCCAGATAGCGTGATGTATTATTAAATGCAGTTATAATATCTGCCTGCGTATCTGGAAAAGGGCTCAACATAAAGTCTCTTTCATAACAATATAAAAACAAATCTGCGACAAGGGGTGCACAATTTGTTCCCATGGGAATACCAACTCTTTGTCTAAAAACTGCATTCCCAAACCTGATGTAAATGTTGTTCAATAAAAAGGAAAGGGCTTTACAAACTTCGTCACAGGTCCACATTGTATAATGTTTAATAATATTGCTAGTAGTAAAAAAAGCTTTATCAAAATTGCAAGCGAGAAATGTAACATTCTCTCTGGCAAAAGTCTTTTGAATTAGGGCAGTTAGTTTAAAACCTAAACCAAAATCATACCAATGCAGGAAAAATTCACTTACGTATTTTGGTTGTGTACAGGAATGGAATAGGAATTCCTAGAAATATTTGCTGGGTTTCATGCAACAAGTACGCTATAAACAAAGTTCTTCATCTGTCTGCAATATTGATACAGAGCACGTCAATTCATGCTATCTGTAAAAGTAAGACAGCTAATTACCCTTTTAGCAGTCTAATACTATCGGTGACAAGTTAATTACTAACGTACGACATTTGTTTAATTAAAATCAACATGCTTGTATGCGTAAAAATCGTTTTTTCTTCTATGATGCCTATATATTCACATAAAAACGTAACATAAGGCAATTATATCATTGAATGTTTGACGCAGATATTATTTTACTTTGGAACAATATATTGAAATAATATATCCTCATGATTTTAAGAACTGAAAATAGGCGCTACTTAGTAGTTTCATTTTGATGACATATTTCAGTTAAAAAAGAAAGAAACAAACAAACAAACAAACAAACAAAACAACACCAAAAGCCTGATGAATTTTAGCGTTTTAGTGAATCAAAAAAGTTTGTTTCTTTTCCATCATGTTACATGATAAGCTATGTACGAAATATATTTGTCCGTAAATGATTATTATTCAAAACAAAACAAGGGTAATACCAAACCTAAGACGTCTAACAGTTGGTAAAATATGTTCCTGCCTCTATTTCTGCTTTCGTTCAAATTTCTCTATCTATTCTGACATGGAACATTGTTTATGGTATTCTCCTTGAACCATTTATGTAGTTCACTTAATATATACCAATACAAGGCCGTTATTACTTTGGTTATAATGACAAATCACCCTTGATATGTAATTGCATGCATCGTTTAGAATTAAGAGGACAATATTACATTACAATTATTTAATAACAACTTCAAAGAGAAATTTATTGAATTGTTCTCTCGTGCAAATGACATGTGAAACAAGTTAATTTTGTACTTCCTTTGAAGAAACAATCGATGGTTATTTAGGAGGCAGAAACAAATCTTACAATTAAAATCTATATCCTTTTGAAGCATAGAATGCAACCAAGCAAAATAATAGCAGTAATCATGTTTGTCTTAGTTGCACCTTGGGTACAGTGCATCAATATGGACACTTACTATTACCATATAGAGATGGTACCTAAAAAAATCAAATTCATCTTTACAGATTTTTTTTTCAGAGTGAAATGATTGCTAAGTGCACCAATTTACTAAAAATATTGATGATTTTCCTCCTCTCCGTGTAAAAATAGAAATATTTGTTATTTAAAAAATGACTTTCTCAAAATATCTGAAGCAAAATGGACAACTCTTGTTTTGACCGTTTTTCAACGATTTTAGGATTTCCCCAATTATAGTCTGTATCAAAAGTCTCCACAGCTAAATAAATTCAATAGAGTATAGTGTAAGTGTAGTCTACTTCCAACACTTTGAAAGAGCCTATACTGAACTTCCTTTTGTCTTTTAATAAAGTCAAAATTCAAGACTAGCCAAGAGTCTAAAACTAATGAAAATAATCTGAGTGAAAGAGAATGACATGCACTTTATTATAAGCTTACCAAAACCATACCAAAAATTTACCTGAAAGAAGTTATTAAAGATTTTATAATGTAAACAAACCCCTACACCATTTTACCATCAATATTTTTCATTCATGAATGCACTCAATTCAGGTGATAATTGTTGATATATTATAAATGAGAGGCCCCAACAAAAATCTTTTTTCAGGTTGTGTAAACAGTTTAAGTTGTAAATTAATGTTGATATCTGAAGTTACCCGCTTACCTTGTTTACAACAATAAATAAACACATTATAGTTGTTTTAGGGTAGTTGACCTGTAACGAAAATCATCAAATAAAGTAACCTCCATATGCTTTTACAGCATTTATTTGTTTTTCATGGAAAGCAATGATCGTGACAGTTTCATACAGAAAATGCTGAATTGCTTAAAATACATTGCCTATCAGCTACCATAAAATGTTGTAATTTCATTTGAGGACAATGATTTTTTGTGTTACATTATTTGCAGTAAAGTACACTTGCACAGTAGGGGAAATGCTTCAAAATGACTAAAGCATAAAATGATCCATTCACGGCGTAAATGACGAATATAACCAGTCTAGCTACGTTGTTACACAAACGTGATACCAATTTACCTTTTTTTGTAATTTCACATTGTTGGATATATACATTTTATATTTTAGTATATAAATTTTGTGTAAACCAATGTATCATCATTGAGATCAATAAATATCTTTGGCTAAAAGATCAAAAGTAAGAAACGTTTCTTAATGTCATAAAATTTCTTTAATGGAATTTATGCATTATTTTACTTTATTTTCATGCACTACTAAACTTTCAATCAGTGCGTTACTACAATTTATAAAATAACTGTAAGTGTAAGCCATGAGAAAAGTGTGCATGTTGTATATTGAATACAAAGAGATTTAAACAAATGTAGGTCATATTTTGTCTGCCTGATCAGTTGTTGGTAAAAGGGCCTATTTGATTTTTCACTGGCTTCAGTTTATTTGTCAATTCAGAGTTGTTCCCCTTAGATTTTCTTGGGTAGGTACCATCTCTATACCATATCTATTTAAATACAAAGCATTTCATGAGGGAAACTTTGAAGACCATACAAAAAGAACAAACATGCAGGTCACCATGTAAGACAAAAATGAAAATGTTGTAGGCTGGGGTTAATTGAGCCAGCAGAAATGCACATCACTCCACATCACTCCACGCCATCTAGCCGATGGTTGGGTAGAATAAAAGTTAAGAAACATCCGCAGATGTGTTCATATGGCGGCGTACGATAAACTTGACTTTCAATGAAAAGCGACGTATGGCCCCCAGTTAAAAAAATGGAACAGCCCTTAACGAGAAAACAATATGTAGAACTAAATAAAAGGGATCCGAGTTTATGGAGAGTACACATCATGGAAACAAACGAAATCGTATATGAAATATAAAATACAATGTTGTGCTAGAAAACATCGAAGATATACTGATTTCTGTCAGGCTTTATCATATGCAGTAGCGGCAGAGTATTTCATAGAGTTGTGAGAGATATAGGAAGGAGATTAAAGTTTTAACTACTATTTAAAACTCGGTATATCATGTTATTTCAGATGAACATCAAAGTATATGTTGATAAAAGATGAACATTTATTCTTGCAAAATTCGTAAACAATTTAAGGTGCTTTCAAAGATAAGAAAACGTTTAATATTATGTATGTACATTTATGAATGCTTACAGGTTTTCATGTTTTGAGCTTTTAGATGAATTTACAAATACATTGTAACTGTTAACCTGGAGTAACAAAGATGATATTAGTGTAAAGTGCAGAATGTAAAATTCTTCTGAAATGTGTGTTACTGATGAAGTTTATAACACGCATAAAATAAGTTTTACAACCGCCTTTCAAAATCTCAAACTTGACTATAACATCCATTAAAAAAAATCAGTTTATGTTAACTTATGCATAAAGACACAGGGATTATATCCTTAGGACGGCCAGCACATATTTATGCAATCTCGCAAGGCATATATATGTTTTTGACAACACAGAAATTGACGTCACTCGTTCTTCAGCTATTCCCGGAAGTAAATAAAATGAAAGTAGAAATGCTAAACTTGAAAACGAAAGCCGCATTTTGATTCGTAGATAGTCAGGGGTCACGCGCAGGGGTCACCCCGTCTAAATGTATACGCGTGGACTTCTTTTCCTTTTTTTTTTCTTTTTTTTTTTGCTATTGGGGAGCCAATTTTCAGCACTTTATTATGAATTGAAATTACCTGGGCTTTAGTACAGCATGTCAGCTTTTAATCTATGAAAAAATATTTGAGCTCTGGATAAACAGAAATCCCACAGGGGTCCATAACGGACCAAGGGTACATTGATAATTTTGGAACTTCATCAAATCGCTCAAAATGTCATTTTTGATGTTGTCTGAGAGTGTCAGTATATGCCTCAGATGTAAGATATAACCGTATTTGAGAGCTGCAGACCTAGACATTTCAGAAATATTTTCAAAATAAGTTTCGTGTAATAAATGTTGTTTCTACGGAAGCGTGAAAGAGCCATCAGACGCTAATACGTTTTAGTACGTTAAGGCTGCGGAAAGGATATACAGATTTCCTAAAATGCATTTCAGTTTAGCCATTTTTGTCTCAAACGTCAGTTTTCGTACAGACGTGTTAAAAAATGTCGAAAAAGCACAGATTTTTAGATAAAAAATGATTTCTCTAATAACCTTAGGACGGCCAGCACATATTTATGCAATCTCGCAAGGCATATATATGTTTTTGACAACACAGAAAATGACGTCGCTCGTCCTTCAGCTATTCTCGGAAGTAAATAAAATGAAAGTAGAAATGCTAAACTTGAAAACGAAAGCCGCATTTTGATTCGTAGATAGTCAGGGGTCACGCGCAGGGGTCACCCCGTCTAAATGTATTCGCGTGGACTTTTTTTTTTTTTTTTTTGCTATTGGGGAGCCAATTTTCAGCACTTTATTACGAATTGAAATTACCTGGGCTTTAGTACAGCATGTCAGCTTTTAATCTATGAAAAAATATTTGAGCTCTGGATAAACAGAAATCCCACAGGGGTCCGTAACGGACCAAGGGTACATTGATAATTTTGGAACTTCATCAAATCGCTCAAAATATCATTTTTGATGTTGTCTGCGAGTGTCAGTATATGCCTCAGATGTAAGATATAACCGTATTTGAGAGCTGCAGACCTAGACATTTCAGAAATATTTTCAAAATAAGTTTCGTGTAATAAATGTTGTTTCTACGGAAGCGTGAAAGGGCCATCAGACGCTAATACGTTTTAGTTCGTTAAGGCTGCGGAAAGGATATGAAAACCTTCTGACTTTTTTAACATGATCTTTACATTTACAGCTGTGTAAGGATAGATCGTCATGAGCAATCCGATATTATGTGTCCAGCAAGGCTTTTCCAATTAAAATACCAGCAGAGCTAATGTCAGGTTGACATGAAATGAAAGTGATAATTAAGTTATGAGTTGGACTATTGCAGAACATGGTAAAAACTTTAATTTATCAGAGAGGAAATTGTAAAACTACGAGAAAAATTTGGACAGGGATGTATTCGGATATTTGAGTAGCATTAATAAACAGTCTCTAATTTAGATACTAAGATTATGGATTAATACCGATTAACTGATAATCATAATAGGTACTTCAATTCCTGTCCTAGTTTTAAAGGTGTTATCTACCAGTTGGGTTTGATACCACCACATTGTTGCTCTAAAATCAAATAATGTGTCTAAAATAATCAGGAACCGTTTTTTAAAATAACTATCTTTATAATAGTAATAGATTAAAACTATAACCTGAAAAAACACCAAGCATTCAGCTAATATTACAAGAACTTTGTATAATATTCACTGATTTATCGGACAGAAACCTCAGTAAACACACATGCGTGTTTCCTTACATTTCAATCGTGCTGCATTTATAGTTCGTGATTTTGTACAATAAGCTAATTCAAGTGAAAACCAATAATAACCTTAAGAACAATTATCTATTATCTGGAAACAATTTTCTACGTTTAACCACAAAGCTATAATCACTTTCTGATTACAATCAGGTCACACGGAAAACGCAGAATCGTCATTTTCTTTTGTTTCTTGTCAAACAAACGGGTCGAGAAATGTTAAAAAGTTTCTTATAGTTTAAAAATACTGAATAGTGCAAACAATTCTCATACGTTCACATTTTACTTTTATCTCCCGCTAAATGCAGAACTTATGATCTTGTAACCCTGCTTTCAACAGTACTTTTATTCTTATGTTTGAATAACTATTCTGTAAATTTGCTATCAAGCGTATAATTTAAGTATGGCAGCCAGTTTATTCACAGTAAATTTCTGTAATTAATCACATATATATAACGGCAGGTATTCTTGATATAGATTTTCTAGACAATAGTAAGCTAATTTATTAGTCTGATTGTCTAATGACCAGTTATGCAGATAATAATTCTGAAGTAAAAACACAAAATAATGTTTAGCATTGCTCCATTTTTGTCGTAATGTAGTATAATCTCTGCCTTCTACATGAAACATATAAAATCCTAAAACTAATTATAATGTACCACTTTCTTTTCAGAAATTCTATTGTTAAGTACATGAGTACAGAGTTATACAATGCAAGAAAAGAAAACAATACACGGCTAAACTGATTTAAACAATTCCTTGTCCCAATAACTCGTGAGGGAATTTAAACAAACGAATCGAAACAAAAAATTATTACAGCGATCGACAGCGAAACAAAAGTTTCGTATCAGTCATTATCTTTGTCCGATGATCATAGTAGATGCACCATAGTACATTTCATAAGAAAAGGTTACGGATTTCTATGAAATCAAGATCAAGAATTGAGCCGTGCCATGGGAAAACCAACATAGTGGGTGTGCGACCAGCATGGATCCAGACCAGCCTGCGCATCCGCGCAGTCTGGTCAGGATCCATCCTGTTCGCTAACAGTTTCTCCAATTCCAATAGGCTTTAAAAGCGAACAGCATGGAGCCTGACCAGACTGCGCGGATGCGCAGGCTGGTCTGGATCCATGCTGGTCGCAAACCCACTATGTTGGTTTTCTCATGGCATGGCTCAATTCTTTGAGTAAAAGGATGTGTAAGATAGAACGTCATTTTATTAGCATACAATTGGCGGTTACATAACTTTCCGAAGCATATAAATATGAAATTTTAAGCTTTCCGTAATGTGAATCCGATGGCTAACGCAATGTGAATGTAATGTTCTACAATAAATCAGAATCAAGTAGACTACGTCCGGAATACATCTGTGAATAATGCTTTGTGTTTTTGTCTGGTCTTATCTTCTAATCATTCAACTTTAGATAAAGTTCAGGGTCATAGAAGAGTTAAGAAGTGTAAATTGAATACATTTCCCGCAAATTAACTTTATATTTTAATATTACTTTATTACCTGCGGAGGCTGGAGTTATTTCCATATAATGGTCCTTAATAACAGAACTTATAAACATTTATGTCACAAGGTGCACCAGTTTGATTGTGCATGATTGTGCATACAGCATAACTCCGAATGATAATGATGGAATTACCCACTGGCACCAGAACAGAAAGAAAATGCCTCTGTGCATGTTATACCCTACCCCTAGGTATTCTATAAGAACCATGGTCTTGAACGGGAAAGTGCACTAACCCATTTCAATCGTACATTTCTCACCTAAAACGCGCAGTTCGGTGAATGGGTACCAAGCATATTGAACAAGCGGTAATTTATCTTCCATCGTGCACCAATCACATTGTCTCAATATTTCATATTGCAGAGATACTCCACATATTTTATGCTTTCGTCAACGTTACAGAAAAAAACTTGCGTGAACTTCCCTAATGAACATCCGGTCTAGAGGTCACAACAGTGTGCACATGTTAGGCGAAATGTAAACAAACAAAAATAGAACGCAAAGTATTCACAGTGTTAAAATAAAATTAGAAATGATGAATGAAATTCATTTTAAAAATGATTTTGAATTTAAAATCATATATTGGTATGCATCTGTACTGTTTATTTAATTCATATTGCACATTTATGCTGCATATACACATTTTAGCATACACGTGTAGTTAAACGACGACTGACATACATTTTCACATCAACCAATCAGAATAGTTTTAAAATCTAGACCGGAACTTCACCAGGGAATAACTTCCAACCAAGTTTTTTTCTGCCAGGGGCGTCGCCAGACATACGCAAATACACACGGGCGTACGTTGTTAAAAAAAATTAAGAAAATAAAATGGCCCAAAAATGCAATAAATATCGGTACTTAACACGGCTTAGGCATAAAAACGAGTAAACACTGCAAATGAACTATGCATGTATGATGAGTGACTCAAAAGTAGTTTTGTATGTTTATAAATTGACCCCCGGTATGAGACACAGCTTCATTTATCTTTTAATATCTTGGTAACACAGCTATACAATAATACCTTCATGCGTCTTTCTGTTCACAAATTTCACATACCGCAAAATCATGCCATTTGCGATGTCACACTTTAAAACTGTTCTTCAAGTTTTATTGTTTTATTGTAAATTTCATCAGGAAATATATCATACCTTTGATGCAGACCTATACCATTATTTTAAAGTTTGTTCGCCTATATGCAACAAAAACCTTGAAATATCTTCAAAGTTATTTACTTAGAATTTTGCCTGAAGGTATTCCACAATGAACCTAATGGGATACAGAATTCATTTTTTTTTTTCGGGGGGGCATGTCTTCGCCCCCCCCCCCCCCCCTCGCACACACTCCCCAAACACCCCTTAAACTATGAAGAATTCACATGTGCGTATGGTGATTTTCGGGCCAGCTACGCCTCTGTCTGCAACGTTGAAAAAAACCATAAACTATGCGTTTTTCCTCTAAGATAAGAAATATTGAAGAAACTTGATGTGTTTACAATTAATGTGAATACTGTCTCGTGTATAATGTCTTGACTTCACAATAAAAACTTTTAACGCTTCAAATTCTACATTAATGGTATGCCAGTAATCATTTTACATTTTTTTCTGTTTACTTTAGATACAATGCAAGTTCAACAAAGTTTCCACAGTATCTATTGCTACAGCGTATTTACTATTTGTTCCATAGCTTACTATTAGTTGTTAGACCAAATGACTTCTTACCTAATGCTTGAAAGTATTCATTTACATTTCCTGGCCATTTCAGAAGGTAACTTTCGTTATATTATATGTATAGTTATAAGGACAATGCTGATACTTAATAGGTATAAATACATCATGATGTTGTTATGTAGGTACATAAGGAAACGTTTGCAGCAAAAACAGGAAATAAATAAAGTGTAAACGAAAGCGCTAATGTGACGAAAGAAATATTGAACACAGCACCGTGTAATTAATACAGGAATGTTTGACAGATGACGCTGGCTGCGTTGTTTCGGATCTTTGTTAAAGAACGACCATGCCATTTCTTTTTAACGTACACTAACCGTAGGTTTATTCTAGAGGACGTTTTCATTGCATTAATAAAACTTTCTCTAATAGCAGTTTTCCCATGTCGAGATAGAAACTAGGTACATTTGTTAACATTAGTGCAATAAAGGGGAATAACTTGTTTCAGACTGACTTAACGTGCAATGTATATTGCTCTGTCTGTTGGTGGTGTTACCTTTTCTGCCGCCCCACCCCCACTTTAATGCCACTCAATTTTTATGCCTCCCCCTTTTTATTAACCCTTTCCCTTCCTCCGTTTATAATATTAGTATGTACTTGTTGAAGCATATTTGAAGCGACCCGTCTACTATTAAAATTATTTACCATAAATTATGTTTGAAGTTGGCTATATTTGCGTTATGTTGCTCTGTCTGTGTTTGCCACGGACGCAAGATTCATTTCTTGATCGCTTTGATTTTTCTCATGCACAATATGCCCTTGGAAAACGAGTTTTATCAATTTTCGAGGGATTTGATGTTTTAAATTACTTTAAAAGTATTTGTAATATATTTCTTCCGCAACATTAATGTTTTTCTTATGATCATAGCACACCCGTAAGTTATCAGCAGTAATAAATGAAATTTATCTGTGTCAATCAAGTTCTCTGAAATTAGAGATAATGCTTAGCTTATTACACATAAATCGTGGAATACTTTTTTTTGGAAACACATCCGGGTCTACAAATATTTTATCAGAACATAGAAGAGTCGATTTATCTTTCACCTGGAATCAGTAGGACCAACTATTTCGAAGTAAATATTGTCTTTCAGAATGTAAATTAAAGAATAAAATTGAATCATTATAAAATTGTGATATTATGCTATCAACTTTTAACGACATCACTTTCAGGTGAGGTTTTACTGAATTATGAAGCATGTACAAATGGTCATAACAAGCGAGAAAATAAGTGTAAGCAGTATCTAGAAAATAAGAATAAGCGGATCATCATGTGAATGGTATCTTAAAAATCAGGACAAAGCCAAAGGATATCATGTTGATAACGCCTGAAACAGTCTAGTGATACAAATACTAAAACTGAAACGACGCAAACAATAAAAGGTTGATAACGCTTTAAACAGTCTAGTGATGCAAATGGTGAACAGTGAAAAGCGCTTAAACAATCAAGTAGCACAAAAGATAAATTGTAGACAGTTTGAAACAATCTAGTGACATTAATGGTAAATGTACATAAAATTTGAAACAGTCTAATGACATTAAAGGTGAAGAATATCTTTAAAGAAAGGCGGGGCTTGAAACCGTCAAATGACACAAACGGTAAATGTAGTAGAACGCCTGAAATAATCTAGTGGGACAAACTGTAAAAGGCAAATAATGCTTGACCAGTCTAGTTGCACAGATTGCAAAACAGACAAATCTTAAAACTGGATAAAAGCAATATTCAGATTAAACTGTTCCTTTCCATGCCTCTTTTTGTATAAAGTGTATGTATACTTGTTAAATAATCCGACTTTAAATGCTAAGTATGTATTGAATGTGTATTATATTTCTGCTTCCTTAAAATCACTAAAATACACTAATTCATATAATTATATATATAATTTCTACTAATAGAACACATCCAGCATCCGTACTGGACAATACAA
Organism: Mercenaria mercenaria; assembly: GCF_021730395.1. Lineage (NCBI taxonomy): Eukaryota > Metazoa > Mollusca > Bivalvia > Venerida > Veneridae > Mercenaria > Mercenaria mercenaria. Next base: position 59,593,714 of record NC_069372.1, read on the forward strand.
ACATCCATTAGTAAATGTTAGATTTGTTATTTTGTCGACTCTCCCATAATCCCCTCCCTAATAAATACAAGTAGGCTTCTTTTAAAAATGAAACCTATGAGAAGTCCAGTGTTGCTCCTTTTAAAGTTATATCAGGGAATATTGTTATCTATGTCTCTGGTTATATGATAGGTTGTGCTATATACGAAACACAGTTTCCCTGATGCAGACCACTGTGACCAATTAGGGGTCAATCCGAGGACTGTAGACCCAAGTATTTCCTAGTTACTGGATTCCATTTAAAAATGTTCAAAAGCTACCACAGCAATAATTCTACACTGAAGTCTTTGGCTCCAAGTCCGAACTTGGCCCTGGTGAAAGCTGCCAATTTGGCATCTTACCTTTTTTGCGAGAACCTCACCTGACAAGCTTGTTTGTCAACTGCCCCGTTCGTTTGGGCCCCAGGAGAATAGCTTCTGAGAAGCTTTAGAAAAGCTTGGAAGAAAATCCCAATCGAACGGACGTCTGCCGAAAGATAAAAAATATAACATTCTTTTTTTAAATGTATTTTTTCAGAGATTTTTATTGTTAATGTGCATTTTGAAAAAGAAATTTTAAACAGTTTATTTGTTATAGTTTATTACTCAGTTTGTAAGTTTTATTTATTGATTTCAACTCATTTAGATTTGAAGATTGAATACTGCTTAAGCCGGTGCTAGGGGACGTGGGTAGTGTTGCATTTTCCATTACTACTCATGAACAGACTCAATCAAACCAAGTCTACAATTTTCGCTGGTTGCCTTGTTCTCAGTGCTTCCGAGGGATCATCTTTCCAGATTTTATTATATGTCGAACTGCTGCCTTGTTTTGATCACGTGGTTAACATCTTTGCTACCTCTTCCGACCACAAAAGATTATCTAAAAACAGAAGACGCACAATCGAATATCTCGGATGAGCTCTTCTTATTCCGTGGCCCAAACGAACGGGGCAAACGAACCGCCAGTTAAACAATAAATTTATTTAATTGAACGAAATATATTTTAACGTGATTCAATGCATATGCATATCTTTGAATACTGCGAACAAAGAATAGTAAATAAATATCTATATATTTTGCTATTAATAACTGAACCGTTTCCAACATTTGTAACAATAGTGTTACACTATATTTCTTTGTTTTAAACGAACAATGTTCGTCTTACAGGATTTCAAAACTTAATTGTGCGCAAGCGCATTGGGCCATTTTAGACTGGCTTACCGTAATTTGCGCTAGAGATTGAAATCTAACGCCGTAAAATCAGTAGATTAGTCTAAATCCTCCTAGATTGAAAGCCAACACTATGGAGAGGTCTTGATAGACCTCTCCAATAATATGTTTTTGCACTCGTGCTATTCCTTCATAGCTTTTTTACGCTATTAACCACCAAAGGCACGCCATGGCCATTTCATAAGTGATAAAATATTTCTGTCAGTATTATTTTTTATATACTCTTTCGACTAATCAGATGAGCGTGTTCCAGCAGGTATATAATACTGATAATGTTCTTATCTTTGAAAACACGTTGAATTGTTCATGAACTTTGGAAATTTAATAGAATAGATGTTGAATGTGTTTATCTAATATCAGCGTTGACGCTACCCCAAAAGCCTTTCAATAACATTTAGAATTACAATATTAACAATATCGCGTTTTTTATGGCCTTACCAACGGATGAAAATGTTACTGTTTTAAAAGTGTACATGTTACATAGCTAACAATGAAAGAGATTTGACATTTTAGTATATACTCCAAAGCACCAAAAATACTATAATAGCTATGATATTTTTTCTTTCTTTTTATTTTGCTATATTTCTTGTTCTCAAATTCTAGATTTAAGATAAGCTTTCTTATATCTTTTAAAAGTTAGTTTCTGTCTAAAGCGTCTAGAGTTAGATTGCGGACATGATATATTCAGGTGTAACACTGCAACCGCAAAATTATACTTTAGATTGCCTGTACTGAGTGATATATTGATGCGCACCTTATCGGTAAATCAAGCTGCTACCAACGGTAGCAATAAAAACAACTTGTACGGTGAAAAATGATCAGTACAAAGATGGAGAGCAATTCTGCAGAACCATAACTCTAGCTTTATTGATAATTGGAAAGCTTATTTTCTAAAGTGGAAGTCATTATTATACAGTATAGCTTCTTAGTTAAATGATCAGTGTTTAGGTTTAAATCATTAATCATTAAAAGGATGGCTCCTTAGTAACTGTTTTGAAGTAGAAATAAACTGATGTCTTGATGAACAGGAATGATCGAAAAATGATATTGCAGTTCAGGAATAGTTTTGGCAAATCCTTTTTCATGGTAAAGACTAGGCTTGAAGTTTTTTATGCCCCCGAAGGTGGGCATATTAAAATCGCACTGTCCGTCCGTGCGTCCGTGTAAGTTTTTATCCGGGTTATAACTCTGCCATCCATGAAGGGATTTTAAAATAACTTGACATAAATGTTTACCATAATGAGACAATATTTTATGCGCAAGACCCATACTCCTAGCTCCAAGGTCAAGGTCGCACTTAGACGTCAAAGGTTAACAGGGTCTGTTTTGTGTCCGGTCCATAACTCTGCCATCGATGAAGGGATTTCAAAATTACTTGGCATAAATGTTCCCTATATTGAGATGATGTGTCATGCGCAAGACCCAGACCCCTAGCTCTATGTGTTTCTTGTCTGGCCCATAACTCAAGAGATTTGAAAAAAATTTGACATAAATGTTAACCATATTGAGAAGGTGCGCCACGCTTAAGACCCGGGTCTTTCGGGCCAAGGTCAAGGTCACCATATGATGTGTGATTGTTTTTTTTTTTGCGCTGACAACTGTAGCATTCTTGGGCACGCTTCGGGGGCATTAGTCACCAATAGTAACAGCTCTTGATTATTTCATAGTTCATTTAATTCTACACTGGATATGCAGATATATTTGCTACAACATCTTTTTATTTAGTGTGCCGATGTTTTACGTAATTATTGCGTTTGTTTTTTGTTTGTCAGACTGCAAAATTAATGTAAAATGTACAAATCGTGTATTTTTGTCTCCTAATTTATTGTATAATCAATAATTCTGTGAGAATTTGGATTTATAATGCTGTGTCAAATACCATATTATTGTTTCCTTCGGTTTATGGGAAAATAATTTGCTACAATTGATTACACTGCATACAAAACCGTCCTTTTCAGTTTTGACAGATATAGTTGCATGCCATATTGATGTTTTGGTTAGTTGTTATTAACATGCTATATAGCAACGATATTTTGCCGTTGATATTACATTTGAATCTTTATTTAATGAAGAAGTTTGTACTATTTAATGAAATGTATTCTGTTGAAGTGATAGGCAGGTATAAATTAATAGTCTCACAAAAAAATAAATCAAGGAAAAGTGGTATTTGCTGTTAGAAATTATTTGAGAAATATAATCCTAGACGAATATTTATTGAGTTCGAAGTGTGCTAAGATATAAATTCAGTAAATGAATAATACTTACCTATCTATAGGACGTTAAACACGTATTTATGTAGATAAAAATAGCTTTCATTACAACTAGCCAGACAATTTTATCTTGACTGTTTTCTCTTAAATAACAATGTTTGTGATTAAAGGTCGTTACATGTCAATATTAAGAAAGTAAATCTTACGAAGTGAGGTAAATAACCAATAAAGGTCAAACTTTATTATGCTAAAAATGTAATACAGTCTGCCATAAATCCAACATTTTACAATGGAAATACACATCAAACTGCAATAAATGTGACTTTGCTATGTGCCTCTAACTTTATAAAGAAGCACATGCGGTTCAAATCAATATGCAATTCATTTATTCTGCCGTCTTCAACCATTATTTTCAAGGTAAGTTAATTGTTAATAATTTGTTATATACAGCCACAGCAGGATGACTAGGTCGGACAGTCGTTTTGATTCGAACCCCTAGCATCGGAGCACATGTAAATCTTAGTATATATATCCTGGATATGTATAATATTGTTGTACAGTAGTTTATATTACAGTCATTATATGCTGTTTAGCATATATAGATGTGTAGGTAGATGTACCCACTTTATTTTGTAATACATAAAGAGTCAGTACTTGACTAAACATTTTCTGGTATTTAGGAGAAGTAATGTTTTAAAATTGTGGACTTTGACTTAAAGTCTTTCGTTCAAATTGTGAGAAAAAGGAGGCAACTAACCCGTAACATTCAATTAGACATGATCTGACTGGTTAAAAAGAAAATGTTTACAATAATAAAAATTGTGTCAAAATTATGCAATGTAATGTTTTCTATGATATTCGGAACATATAAGATGTGCCCGAGTGAATTCAATGTTTTCTTTTCACTTCAGAATTGCAGGTTTCCATTGGCATTTGGTCTCTATATGCCATATATAGCGAAAGAAAATTATTTTATTAAATGCCTTAAACCAAAACTTAACAGACTACAGTGACAATTAAATTCTAAATAACAATATTAATTACGCCCCTTTGAAACAAATAACGTCAGAATTACGTCCCTTTACTTTATTTATAGGCTTCCATCTTGTGCCGAGTCTTTTCATTGTCATATATATATATATATGTTTGAAGAGATTGTAAAAAAAGGATCCAACAAGCCTATTAAAGTTTTTGTCTTTTATGTTAATTTATTGAAAGAATCACATTTTCATGTTCATCTCTCTATTTTGTGGTCAGTCTCATAATAGAAACTTACGGAAAATTCAATATCGTAGCCTGACCTCGAGCACACAGACCAGCTTAATGTAATTAAAGGGAATTCCTATAGTTTTTAATGCGCATCTTTCTGCGCAGCCGACACTTTCTATGGAAAACTGAACTGAAGTCAACATTTGTTGAAACATGGTACAGACAATCTTAAATATGAGGAATTTTGAATGAAATAACATTTTTGATAAGTTATATCAGTAATCAAATGTTGATACTGGTTTATGTTGTATTGACAAGTATCATGCCTGACAGGTATCTTGCTATTTTTGTGGTTGTGTTTTCACATCACATTTTAGTACAAAGACAGAGTTGTTCATATAATGTAAGATAATTGACTTAGTACTAATAAGACAATATCACCTTTCAGATTATTTAGTATTCAATTATAGAAAGAATTAAGAATTTTTAAAACTTTTTTTTTAACTTTTAGCAGACATACATGTAATGAATTTGGCCAGGTTCGTGCCATTTCCGTCCGAATAGGTGTTGTATTCTAGCGGTCTTAACATAAAATTTAGCCTGGTGACCCATACATTTTTAGCCATTTTTATGCTCACAATACAATTATCTATACACAAGAAGAAAAAGAAAAAATTCTATGAAAGAGTTTTTTCAAAATTTAAACTGAAATATTCTTCACTATGGGTATTTTTCATTAAAAAAAGTTCACAAAAGTAAATATGTAACAATATTTTTTTTCATTTGTACCCATTATTGTAAGGATAGAGTATTACAAATATGACTATGATATCAAATAAGTATATAATAAAATCTGTAAAAAGAAAAATCCGTATTGTACTGCCTGGATGTATATTTTGGTTGGTATTTATAAAAAAGCAGAAAATTATGAAAATGTTGAAAAATCGCTGGCAGTTTCAGCAACAATGGGTGTGTTCAAAACATTTTCTCACAAAAACAAGCCTGTTGACCTATTGTTTTTATTTGTTCATTGTTTTCAGCACAAATTTTCCTATCATATATGTGAATTTAAAAAAATTCTATGAAAGGAAAAAAAAACTATAGGAATTCTCTTTAACGTTCTGATCAAAGGTTTTACCAATGTGTTACTGATCTGTCACAAAAATGCGTTCTGTGTCATGTTTTGAAAACTAGAATGATGAAAAACATCAATTATACAAACACACAGATGGAAACTATTGAACACTTTATGACTGAATAATTTTGACCTTGAACAATAAATATCAAACATGCTCCATTTCTTTATGTCTGCAGTCTTAATTAAAATTGCTATTCTGTTTACTATTCCATTGCTGTTCTCTACTGAGAGGCAAATATTCTGTGCAATACAATGTAACCGGTCTGAAAGACATTAAATGTAAAGTCAGTTTTTTCAAAGTTGTTTGTACTTAAATTATGTCATGTTAAAAATGGTCAGTTGTATACAGTTACAATATTAGCGTTTAGCAGTCTGCATTTTTGTAGCTTATGTATGACAGAAATACCGTTTATACAGATAACACTCTTTAATATACTATTCCCAAACAGAATATTTGATACATGTTGTATTGAGAAAACTTATATTTTTACGAAAAACAATTGTGAAAATATTTCTTTATGTACCGTTAACAAGAATTTGGGAAGTGTTTAGGTTAAATGTCAAATAAAGAAAATTTCTTAAAGTAAGTATTTTTCTGGTTCAGTTGATCTGACAATGTAGGCCACGTATAATTCAGCTCATGTGGAACTCTTTTGAGGACACTTCATACATAAATGAGACTGTTTGGTTCTTTTTTAGCCATTGCTTTAGCAACTGGCTATATCTCTAAATCAACTACCTTCTATTTCTATGTGACCGCATCACACAAATATTCTGGACGTGTAAAACATAGTCCCGTATTTATTTTTCATAATCTTGGTATTGTATAAATGTGTGAGCAACTGAGGACAACTGTTTAAAACAACAAAAACAAACAACAACAGATTTTAGAATAATTATGAACTTTATATTCACAATCGAAATATTCGGAATCACTCCGCTCACTCTGTCTTTTGTATCAGTTTTTTCTACATGAACCCACTCTCGCGCATACCTTAAATTCTACTCGTAATGCAAAAGATAATAGGGTAGCATGGAGAGACGGCGTTTCGATTGATTAACAACATAAAATGGCGCCATATTCTAGGAAAGTCGAAGTTATCCCTAACCCTGAAATATCAATAAGCATTTGTTATCAGTCCTTTCAGGGCTTTGATTTAGTTATACTGCAAAAGCTCTAGTCAACTTATCATACTCTCTTTGATAAACGAATACAAATTATTCCATTATGTTTGATCTCAATTCTAAAGAATTTCTAGTCTTTAATCACAATACTAAGATAAAAATGAAAGTAATGGAGAAAAGGGAACATTGTTTAAATCAGAATCAGGTTTTTATGTGTTTTACGTTTGTAGTATAAAACAATCATGAGGTAAATTGTTACAAACACTTGAAGACCAAAGACATTCCTATTTCGAGCAAGAAGTTCAGTAGGGCAAAATTATTAGTTTTCTTGTCTTTGAAAACACTTTGAAGAATTGTTCGCGAACTTCGATAGAGTAGATGTTCAAATGCCTATCAGAAAATACCATATATTTAAATGCTTTGATGAACAAAGGTCTTAAGAAGTTACTAGTTCTTAACATTTCTAGGTACATAACATTATACCAAAGAAGACAAATTGCTTTTGCAATTATTTTTTTCTGCTTATCTTTCCCTCACAATTTTACGGACTGCTCTGGTTGATTTAAATACGGATGTTTATCATCAAAAATCAGTAAGTAGAAAACTGATTTCCCTTGACTTGAAGGTCTTATATGTTATATTTAGAAGATATTTCAAACAGTGACGAACAATAATATGGGCTATTTGTGTTATTATCATGTTAGATTGTATTTAAAGTTATTGGTAACCTAAATGCTCAGTGCACATATTGATCTGCTAGACCCAAGGTGCACAACACCTAGTTACCTAAGACATTCAACAGGTATATTTTATAATAATATAAAATATGAGTAATACGTTCTAGAAGAACATTTAAGAAAAACAATAACATTTATATTAAAAGTTTTAGAAAACTATTCGATGAATAACGTAAAGGTTATACAGTTTCTTTTTAAAATTTAGCGGGACTGTTGTTTCACTATTTTGAAGTCTTGCTGACGTGTTCAATAACCTTGTCGGTGTTTCTCTTGGATAGAGTATATAAACCGTTAAGTCACAATTAATAAATGTAATCATGTTGTATATGCTATACATGTCGGAGATCTGTATGACCTGAGATTAAGAGACAGGTACGGCATGGCTGATATGCGCTGAAAAAAAAAACAACACAAAACATCAAGTAATAAATAGAAATGAAAATTTAATGTATTCGTATCTTAAGTATTAGTAATGGCTTTACTATTTAAGATCTAAATTTAAAAGCAAAGTCGATCAATCCTCGTAGTAACGACACATGCGAGATTCGAAATAGATGAAAAGAGCTAGAACACATTTTGTATTCATGTAAGCAAACAAAATACATTGCAACACTAATGAGTAACTAAGCAATGCTTTTCTTTTGTCGAAAAATCATAATCGTCTCTTTATATTGAAAATTGATGCTGCTTTAATTTTTAAAGCTTTCGAGTATTTGTAGTACATATAATTCTTACTTAAATTCTCATGCAGTTTGTCAGTCATGTAGAGTACCTTACAACAAAATTTGTTTTACATAATGAATATGTTTTGCTGCCCTCATCATAAAGTGACTTTTATTGTGCTAACGTTTCGAAGCGCATGGTGGATACGCCGTCACAACTCTAAATACCATACAGGCATAAGCACATCTAAGAGCTTAAAAATCTTCAATCTTTCAAGAATTTAGCATTTACCATCAATACCACGCTGGTTTAATTGTAATTTTAAAGGATAAATTATGTCAATATAACAAAAGGTTAGTAAGCCAGAATACCAAATGAGCCATCCACCTGGCTTACGAAAGGTCGATGGTTCTACCCAAGTTCCCGCCTGTGATGAAATAATGCACGGAGGGGCACCTGGATTATTCCTTCACCATCAAAGCTGGAAAGTTGCCATATGACCTATAATTGTGTCAGTGCGACGTTAAACCCAACAAAACAAACACCAAATTAACGTTTTAACTTCTTAAATTTAGCAGCATATACTTCTGACACAGACAGACACCATTAACATACTTATTCCCGAACACAAAATCTAATATTTTTTCTTCTGATAAAATCAATATTTTTACTTAAACAGTTTTGAATATAGCTTTTTATATATTGCAAACATAAGCACTTACAAAGTGTTTCAGTTAAAATGAATGAAAAGCTTGCAAAGTACGTAATAATACTAGACAACTGTGTTCAAATGCTACTCCGCGTCCAAGGGGAACTCGTTTACGAAGACGCTTCTTATATTAACGAGAATATTTAGGTCTTTTTTAACTTCCATTAGATTCATACCTTACACCGAGTTTGATCTCATTTCCAAATAATTTCTAGACGGAAAACGATATGGCAATGTAACAGTGTAAATAATGGAGTAAAGTGAATGTAGTTTAAATTAAAATCAAATGTTTGTGTGTTCTACGGCTGAAGTTTAAAAACTAATAGTTAAATTAGAACAAACACTTAAAATTCAAAGAATTTCCTAATTAGAAAAAGTAGTTCAATAGGAAGTATTTAATTTAATAGTTTCCTTGTCTTTGAAGACTATTCTGACTGTTCAAAATGCTTATCAGCAAATATCATAAACTTTAAATTATATGATATACTAAGGTCTTAAGTAGTAATTAGTTCTTATGTTCTCTAGGTAAATTATATTGTACCGAAGATACAATTTATTTTCTGTTTATCGTTCTCTTTCAAAGACGATGGTAATCTTCATAATAGGTTAGTCGTAGACGTTTATGGTTTCTCATAAACTTGAAGGACTTAACTGTGAACCATATATTTCTTAAAAAATCTAAATTTTGCTTTCAGAAGTCATGTGTAAAACGTATCGGCTATTTGTATTATATTATTATTAGATTACGTGAACTTAACACCTAAATGATATATACGTAAAATAAGTGTACATATTGAAATATGCCACCCAAGGTGCACAACTTGATAAGACATTAAAATATTAACTATATACCATCATAATATTATTTAAGCATGATGTCAAAAACTATGAGTAGACAAATTCGTTCAAGAAGAACATCTAAAATAAAACAGTAACACTGAATACGTTCTTATAATGATTTACATTTGGAACCAAATTCTTCTCAAAACACTGGTAGATAATCAGAGCCAAGACTGATGAAGTCAGAATATATAACAGAATCATTTTGTCTTTAAAAAAATGATTATCTAGTCGGTAGCCAGACTATTATACACCAGGCATCGGGAGTATGCCAATAACATGTTACTTGTACATGTACCAATATAATGCAAGACATTTAGTATTTGTGTGTATTTTCCCTAAATTTTTATACTATTTATAGTAAGGAATTTAGTAATGTGAAATAACGTCTATGATACATGTATACAATTGACAACTAATGTTTTCTCTAATAAAAGAACAGATGTTTAATGGGCAAAAACTTGAAATGTGAATTTAACGGTCTACAGTAAAGTAAAATAAAAAAGATGTAGTATTGGATATAATTGTAGAAAAATGTTTTTTTGTAAATTTCTTGTGACATTTGGAACTAAACGTCAAATTCTAAAACTTGTTTAGATGGATAATTCGACAATAGTTTCCGCTCATAAACGTTATTTGTATTGATAACTCTGTGGTACTTGATAATTAAACGGTGGCTTGGGTAATAAGAGCAAAGTAACATACCTCTTTATACGTCACATTTAAGTATAAAAGTACACTTTTTTGTCCCGTTGAAGGACGTTTGACAATCAATGAAAATGTGTTACTTTTGTCTGATGTTAATTGTCCGCTCCGCATGCAAGTCAGAACTGAGAATCTGAAATGCAAACTCACAAAGTACAACGCTATTCTTGCACAAAAGATAAAGAATTTTCAGTGCTACAATTATGTAACACTTCTATAGCTATTTGTATCTCCCCCTTTTTATCTACTTGTTTAGATATATTTTATTTATCTAAGCTTGGTATAATTCTCTTTAACATCACACTAAAATGAAATTTTATTATTTCTGATTCCAGGCGTTCTGAGCGGAAAAAAAGATATACTAGTGGTTATTTTAAAATTTTGAATACAATGTTATTAAACCTAAGCTTCATCAGGACTGGTTCTTTGAAATCATCGAGGGATGTTTAGCATTTCAGTACCTCTCACGAGCAGACTCAGTCGTATCGCTTCTGCTACTGTTTGGCTTTGTGTTGCATTTTATGACTCCAGATCATCTTGCTATAGCGTTTACTGGCGTATGTAACACAAGAATGTTGATATGTAAATGAATCTTTGAATTTATATTTGATCTTAAGGAGAAATGACATTCTTAGGATCAAAGACGTTCTTAAATTGCTTCATGCTCAAAGACTTAACAATCCATTTAGCATTCCGTCGCCCGTGCTTTCAGATTATTAACTAAAGCATGTGCCGTTAGGTTTTAAGTGTCTTTCAAACGCTAGACATTGGATTTCGTTTGGCGTACTTGTATGTAATTTCATCGAACATTACACTAACGAGATACTCTATTCTCAGTTTCGAAAATAAAACAAAGTTTAAAGACAATACTCTGTAGATTACTGAGCTTTTTTTTTCTTAGTACGGCTTTGTCTTAAAATAGATCAGTAACAGAGTATCTGGTTGTTCAGTGTGTTTCTGTCACGTTTTGATTGACTGTGAACATTTTTTGTGTTGTTGCCTTAGGCCTCACCAAATTAATTTGTTGTTCATCGGATTTGCCGCACGTGTTTTTTTTCAAATGTAAAAAAAATATTTTTTTTTGTTTTTTACATGCGCCCGCACCCTAGAAAAAAATGAAGTTAAAATTTTGTGGTGCGCGACCTTTTTTGGACGGTACGGCGTGGGTTTTAGGCATACCAAAAAGACAAAATGGCGTCTGTGCCCCGTGTTGTAATTGTAAAGTTAAAAGATCGGAAAATTGCCGTGCAAACAACCACAGAAGATACTTTCAGTGACATATTTATTAAAGCCAAACATCTGGGTAACATCATTTCTGACGAAAATGCTATAAAAACTGTAATGATCTATGAAAACCCAAGTAAAATCGAACCCGACAATGGGATTTTAGTAGACAAAACTATGAGTTGTCAGATGTTGTCTGATTTAAATTACCGGTTCGTGGATTTCATTGTCGATGAAGAAAAAGACGCTAACAACAATGTTGACAAGTTTCCTGCCAATGCATTCAGCTTAATGATGTCAGAAAAATTCTGTTTGCCAGAAAAACCAAAGTCATCACATGGAAAGTTGACAGGTAAAGTGAGGTATCTGGATATTAGTGTTTGACAAAACCCCATCCACTGACTTTCTAATAAATGGATGAATTATCGTTAAAATAAATATTTTCATATAAAGAACAGTAAAGACTAAACCGAGTGTCTAGAATAGCCTTACTCATTTGGCTTATCGTAATGACCTGTTTTATTGACACGGGGTGAGAAAAATGTGCAGCAAGGCTGTGACTCCACCCATGTGCCTTGGAATACTGTTCAGATGCTCTACTGACTGAACTACCTGGCCGCCTACTGCTTTCTCCCAGTTTTATTATTCAAGTCCTATACCGTGACATTCTCCCCCGCTATATAAAATTCATCTTAGAATTTCTAATGGGATGGAGAACAAGGTAAACATGATCTCGAAGTATATTCAGTCACGGTCCCATGTTGTGCGCAAAATGTCACAGGGTTAGATAAATGTGCAGCTAGACCGGGACTCGAAGCTGGGGCTTACGAATACCGTTCTGATGCTCTACCGACTGAGCTACCCGGCCGCATACACACTTTCTCCCTGTTTTATTATTAAGGTTCTATACAGTACCGCTACATGATCTGATATTTATAGTCTTCATCCCTCTCATGGAGACAGCACCAATCAAAAGTTATTATGTTGTACATCCCGAATCCTGGTATTATTCATCTTCATTAAACAGTGTTTATTTATTACTGATTGGCACGGAACAGCATATTACTTGGTTGTTTGTTATTACTTGGTAGTTTATGTTATGTTTCTATAGGTACGGGGGATTTTATCTGCATTGTTTATTGGCAGTAGGAGGGGTTTTGACAGGCTCGTTTTGAATATAAAGTAAAATAGTCCATTATGCTACAAAGATTTACTTATCTTATCTTACACACTTTATGATATTAAAGATCTCTACAGTGTTGAGCAGACTTAAATTATCAGTCACATAAATGTAAAATATCATGAAATATGTGAATTTTAATGCAGGTATTATTTTGACATAAAAATTCATATTTTATACATTGCAGGTCCTAAGAAGATTCAGTCTGACCTCATTGACTTGGCAGAAAAGCTTGGATGCGGTTGGGCAAGGGACAGTTTGATGTCTGGTGAAAGGGTGTTAAAAAAACTTACAGATGCTCTGTGGTATATAGACCATGCTCATAAGAGAATGAAAGACAATAGTTGTCAAGTTCCAGAAATTTTTGACAAGTTTCAAGGCTATAATGAGTATGCCAAGTTACGTCATAGGCCACCAGTTATAAAGTCAGAGAAGTTGAATGAAATATGCAGTGATTTAGCTGATGTACTACAATTACCATCAATGAGTTCTAGTAGGAATAAGGTACTGAAAATGCATATAGAAAGCCTGGCGTCTGCTTTGGCCAAGTACAATGCGAGACTGAATTCAAATAAGGAATTGAAAACAAAGTCCAATGCAGATCCTGTTGCAGCTTCAAGTTTCTGTGAGAAAAATGAAACTGCTTGCAGTTTTGTTCCTCCAAGTAAGAAAGTTGGTGACAAATACATAGATCTTGATGAATATCTATCACAGCATGATGACTATGAATATATAGACCTAGATTTATTTTCCCCTTCAAACAGATATAAACGCAGAGATTTTATAAAGCATCTTAAATTATCAAAACCTGTTATGCTGTATAGGGTTGCATATGGGGGGAGTGTAGGAACAGTTAACTTTATTTGGTCAGTTCCCTATGACACATCCCAAACAAGGCTAGAGAAAAACAGCAGTGTTATGAACAGCATTAATGAAGAGTTACCAAAGTTTTCAAATAGACAAATGCGCAGAGACTTCATCAATAGGTATATTGACTATGTTAAGTGTCCCAAGTCTGTTCTGCGTAACATGTATTTTGATTTGACAGGTTGTGAACCAACCGCTGAAAGTTCTCACCAGAGACATGTAAATGATCGTGTATCTGAAATATTAATGGGAAGTGATGATACCAAATTACTTTTAGACTTGAGATCTATGAATGGCAGTGATACCAAATACGATGAATTTTATGATGCTGTTGGAAACTATTTCGAGGAACAGATCCTTCATGTTCACGAAAGAAGGAAAGCACAAGAGTTATACCTTCCATTGAGTATTTCAATAGAGGACCTTAGGGAACAGGTAAAGAAACGTTTACCAGAAGGGACGTCTGTACCAAGTACTGAAGCTCTTCGTTTACAATTCACGCCATCAAACCAGTTTGCTGAAACTGCCCTGAGATTTACATCGCGCTTTAATGTTAAGTTTCGTGTGCAGACAAGACTGGCAAGAGTGTCTCATCCAGATGCCCATTATGTGGCGGCATATTATAAGTACCTCAAACATTTTTGTGTAATGTTTAAAGAGTATACTCATTTTGTTTGTCTTGATGATAAATCAATAGTGCCTGTAGGTGAACCTGGCATACCAATTTCCACTGGAGTAAGGGGTCACAACAAGGTCATGACACCCAGTACCGGTCCAAAACTTGTGGCTGCTGATCATGATTTTCATGTTGCAGGAATCGTTCCATCAGTTGCTCTTGTAACAGACATCCCTGATTGTGCTGACGACAGTTTCTTTCAAGGAAATGTTTATGTTACATGCAAAGATAAAGTATTTCAGGCATCAACTCCATTCAGACATTGTACAGAGTTAGTTCATATTTTCAGGGAAAATCACTCGCTGAATGAAGTAGACTTAGATAGACCAATACTATGTATTTTCACTGATGGTGGGCCAGATCACCGCTTGACATATGAGTCGGTCAAAGTATCACTCTTAGCCATGTTTCTTGCTCTTGATTTAGACTTTTTAATTGCACTACGTACAGCCCCTAACCACAGTTGGATGAACCCTGCGGAACGCTGCATGAGTATACTTAATTTAGCTTTACAACATGTCTCACTATGCCGAGAGGAAATGAATGAACAGTCTGAAAAATCGTTAAAAGGAAAGTCATCGCTTGGTGCTCTCAGAAATCTTGCGGATATTAAACCAGGATTTAAAGAGGCTTTCAAAGGGAGCATTGGTCCGGTCATTAAAACAGTCAGTGACCGTTTCTCTAGAATGAAACTTAAAGGTACTAGTCTAAAGGTGTGTGCTGCAGCTTCTGATGAGGACATCGAGTCTGATCTGGATTTTTTGAAACTTGTCACATCTTCTCCTGGTGCTTCATTTGATTCTAGCAGTAAGAGTAAAGACTTCAAGACTTGTATCCCACTTCAGGTAATAAATGATTTGCATCATTCTCTTTTTTTTTATATGTTTTTTTATTATTAAGGAGTTTATCACCGAAACATAGAAATATTTGATATATAATGAACAACATCTTTAATTACAATCTACCTATCTAAATTCTTGTTCGGCAATTAAGAACATTCAATATAGTTTTAATGGAAGAGCCAAACTGATGTTCTGACTTTAGTCCTGATGTGGTGTGAATGTTTTGTCCTCGGTTACTTGCTTGAATATTAGTAAATCTTGTAAGGTTTTAGTTATTTACAGAGAATGGTAAAGAATCTAGAAACACTGAAAAGTTATTAGTTTCCATATAACAACTGAGATAATGTTGAAAACAGCATTGAATGCAAATTTCACGAAAGTCGTTATTGTTAATTTCATAAAATTTTCAGGAGTTTCTCAAATCACACTCTGTGTCGGGTCACTACAGCTTTCAAGTTATGAAGTGCAAGAGTACAAGCTGCGCCTACTGTACTTTTAATCCAATCCGTGAGGAGGAAGTTTACAACAGGTTGTCCTTCCTTCCAGAACCTACACCAGATGTGAGTGGAGAACATTATCTTCCATTCGAAGAGGTATGTCAGTAACTTGTTATTTTCAGTTTTTCGTGTACATTTTTGCAAACCATTTAAAATGTTGGAAATTTGACATTTACATGCCTCACTTATAAAGAGGGTGCTAGTAAAACCTCTGTAACTGTTGGAGATGAAAGTTCTTAGATGGTAAAACAGACTACAATATGTATGAAGTAGTATGTCCTTTGCTATGCTAAATGAAATGAAAAGGGGATTTAACTTAAGTTTTGTGCCGTTTTAAATGAACTAAATTATGCTAAGTTATTCCCATAACAATGATTTATTTAAGGTGTATGGAAAGAGTCAAACTTTGGACAAATATCGTCCCTCGGCTAAACATGGAGATTTTGAGGATGACTTGATTGAGGAAGACAAGAAAAACAGAGACATTTTGAAGGTATTAAAGTCAGTACTTTTAGTTTTGAAACTCTATAAATGAAAGCTCTTTAAAACGACTGTTTTTCCATGATGTAAAATTTTATTATGAAATATATAGTGTATCCGAAGGAAATTCTGCCAAAAAGATAGACCTGTGTGCTTGAATTTTTGTTACATGACATTCATAAGTATTGGCATTTTGGATAAATGATGTTATGCTGCTGTCACTTCCAGTTAATTTATGTGCTAAGCTTCTATAAATCTTTAGTGATGAAGTGAATAAACAGTTTTACTTTTTGAAAGCAAGTTAATTAGATGTTCCAAAAAAAGTTTTTTTTTCTATGGTTTATAGTTGCATGTAGCTTTTTATAATAATAATCTCATTTACAAAAAATACTTTTATCATTAAACAATAGATGGTGCAGTTTTATCAAAATGATATTAAAACACTTGAAAAATTAATTAAGTTTAATTTGTAGCACAAATGATTTATCATTATTTCAATTTAGGCCCAAAAGGTGAGAGATGTGATCAAATGTGGTGAATGTAACAAGCCTAGACTGGTGTACAGCAGCTCCAGGACAGAGAGAGCTCAGGTATTATGTTTATTCCTGAAGATACAATATTAAAAGTTTTCCTTGTATAACATACATATTTAGCGTCTACCATGTGAAAGTATTTTGTCGTATGCTTTTAATGGAAAATTGTTGATTTCTTGAACATGCATTATCAACCTGCAAATAGATACACAGTAAAACCTAAAACCTAACTTTAAAGACCACCTTTGTGGTATTTGTTGACAGGTGATCTCTCAACACAGGTAATTTTTCACAAGTTTGTTTAAACAAGAAGGATAAATGGTAGCCTAATCAGTAGTTTTTCTAGTAGTGACTTTTATTTGAATGTGGTCTCTATCACAGGTTTGACTGTATGTAAGTTTGTGATGCCTTATGAGAAGGGGTGTTGAAAGATTGGACTTCATTAACTCCCTCTGTCCTTAATTGTTATGTTGCCTGTCATAAAGAAACAATTAATTTATCAATATTTATGCAAATGATATCATTTTTATAGGATGCTTATCTGCATAGAGTGAAAGAGGATCGGTTATACATCTGTGGGGACCAGCTAGAGGAAAACTGTGGACTTTTCATGCAGAGGACCATAAATTGTAATTCAGACATCTCAATATCCTATTACAGCCCAAATTGCAGTAGATGGACAGTGGCAGTTTGTTGCTACTGCGGAAGCCCGGATAATATCATGGACGACAATGAACCATATATTCAGGACCTCTATACAAAGTACAGTAAAGTTAGGCCGTTATGCCACCCTTGTCGTACTGCAGGCAAAGATGCGAAAACATGGGGACAAAAATTCATAAAAAAACGGAAATAAACTGTCGAACTATATTGCCACCTTTTTCGTACTGCCGGCAAAGATGTGAAAACATTGGGACAAAAATTCATAAACAAAATACGGAAATAAACTGTCGAACTATATAAAGGAAATAACATTCAAGAGTGTTTTGGAAGAATAAGTTGAGCTATCCTACTCACCATGTCGTCATTGTCACACCTTGGTTAAGTTTTTCATACCAGTCCACATTTTGACAAAACCTTTTGAGATGCAGCTTTATAACTGTCAACACTTGTGTACAATCACCATGTCCAGTTTAAGACAAGAGTTCATAGTCCATCAAAGGTTTTGCCTGAGTTATGGCCCCTTTTAACTTACAAGTTTTGGTTTTGTACCAGATCATATTAAGTGTTTGACATATGGCTTTGAAACTTTGGTCACTTGTTTATTATAACAATGTCAATTGGTAGGCAAGAGTATATAACTCTTTCAATTAATTTGGCTGAATTATGCCCCTATTTGTACTTAGAAATCAGTTGATTTTTTCATACCAGTCCATACTTTGCCTTACATATTTGTCATATGGCTTTGAAACTTTTAAGACTTGTTGACCATAATTTTCTACATATGTAGACAAAACTACCTAACTACGACAAAGCCCATAACGTAGAATATACTTTACATACCATTCCATATTTTGTCTAAACTGTTTGATATATATAGCTTTAAAACTTTTAACACTTGCTTACCATCATGGTCACACACTGTGATATAGTGCAAGAATTGTTTTTTTTGTCTGAACATTGGTTATATTTTGACCCCATACTTCCATCAATTCTTTAAGCATTCTGTCAACAGACAAATCTTGTATGTTTTATCATTAGATGAAAGTATTATAGCCCATACATTTGTTTAAGGTTGTGCCATTGTATTTTACATTTACTTATATGCTAGTCAAATTATTTTAAAGTTACAAGTCTGTATGTTTAAGGTTGTGTCATTGTATTTTAAATAAGTCCCCTGAATTATTCTAGTCATATGTTGTAATCATTTTGTAATACTGTGAAGTACATGTATTAACTTTTCAGTTTTTCTTTTATTTTGATTATTGTTTGTCTTAGGTTTGTAGTTAGAATTTACCAGTATTCCATATATATATTTCTTCGCTCTTCGCTCGCTCGTGTTTTGTTCAGAATACAAAAAAAATATTTAAATTATTTTTTCGCTCGCCGCTCCAATTTTTTTGAAAAAAAATCCGATGAACAACTTTTCAATTTGGTGTGGCCTTAATATGACGTCATCGACGTCAAGACGTTACGTTCAGTTATCGTGGAAAATTGATGGCTTTTATTATCCTAAAGGTATGTAATTATGGGCAATATTTTTCTTTTTGGACAATTTTAAACAGCCGTTATTTGACGAAATATTTTATGAGTCTTTCGCTCTGATTAATGATCAATGTTTTGCGGCTTTTATGCAGTTATATTGAAATGTTATGCGGAATGTAGGAAAATAGATGGCGGTAACTGATGTTATTGGGAATATAGTTGGGTTACTTATTAAGGCCATTTCCAAATAATTGGCGAGTTTGATTTGTAATACCTATTTTTCCGTTTCCGTTGATAAATTTGTACTTGTATACTAAAACTATGCTCTAAAATTGTTCAAATTTCAGTAGAAAATAGTGATTTCTTGAATTAAATGAATGTTACTATGGAAACGAATCCCGTAACCTATATATCTATATGTAGCGTTGATACTGGTCTATATAAGGAACACAACTTCAGCTTTTATCTGTATTTCAACTCTATCCATGAGAATATTAATTGCAAGCATAATTATTTTTCTATAAAAATGTCAGACGAGGGGTACTGCTGTAAGCATTTTAAGCTTTAAAATTTGTTTAAATAAATACAAATAACATGAACACATTACTTACTTTAGAAATAAAATGATTTGAAGGTACATTAAACGAGAAAGATAATCTTATGTATTATTTTTCTAAGACGTTTCGATAAAAAGCAAGATATAAGATATTTTAAACATCTATGTTGCCATAGTTACTTTAAACTTTCAGATAAATAGGGTGTTTGGTACCTGCTAATACCCCATGTTGGTCATTAACAGAATGGCACTGAGGCTGTCGAAAACCATGTTATGATACATAATTGTTTAAAAACGATAGAAAATGCGTTACCCCGTAATCAACTACCCAGACTTCAGACTTGAACGGATAACTATGAAACCGAAATACACTGAAAAGTGTTAAATATCCGTATTTTCTTTCTTCTTTCAGTATAACATACCTTTGAATGGTCATATACTTCAAACCTCCATAAAAATATACGGGAAGGGACAAAGATAAACCAACTTGAGATTGTAGCAGCTAAAATATTAAATTATATGAAATACAATAAATTGCTACGGTTCTGCTAATTTGAATTTACCCTAGTAATAAGATATACTACCTCCTTACGGCCAATACGGATACACAAAATTCAATCTTAAATTTCAAAAAAAGAAATATTCAGATCATTACAGATATAAAGTTTGAAAATTTAGAAAAGTGTGTAAGAGAAAAAAGCAACAGAAAAGAAATATCGTCTTCTTCTCTTTATTGCAATTAACGGAAAACGCACACTAAAAACAACGTTGTTTCTTATACTATATCAATGTGTCTGCAATATTCAGGGATCATCAGTTCACGCTGTCTGTATACGTCTGACAGTTTAGTACCCTATTAGCGGCATAACACTAACGTTGACATGTTCGTTATATACTTTCGACATTTGTTAAATTAATAACAGCATTACTACACGTGTAATGATGTTTTTATTATCAAATGACGGTCTTTTTCTGCCAATGATGTCTGTAGTTTCGTTCTCATAAGAAAAAAAAAGGATGAAGCAAGTGTGCTCGTATGACTGAATGTTTGATACACATAAATCGTTACTGTGAAAAGTATTCTTCACTTGGGTGAGTCACTTAAGCGATAAGATGCCACATAAATACTCCAGTTTCTTTATTAAAAAACCTGACATGTAGCCTAACACCACAGTTATTGTTACTATATGTTCTTTATAGACATTGTACAATACTGCGATTTGCCTGTATTCCAAACCTGCACTAAAAATGTGGTAAATATAAAAATGAATAGCTTTTATGCATAAATATAGCTCAAAATGGTCTTGAGTTCAATGCCCGGGCGTATGTTCTCTGAGACGATTTGGTAAAAGACAGTGTGTCTGAAATTAATCGCCCTCCACATTTGATCCATGTTGAAATGTTAACAGTAACTTACGAAGAACAGGTAAATGCTACTACAAAATCCAGAAACGCAGGTAAAGTTAACTGTCAGCCGTTACATAACTGAAATACTGTTGAAGAAACGGCGTTAAACCCTGTACAAAAAAAAAGGTTTCTTCACTATGGAACAATAAGTTGAAATAAAAAATACTTGAGAAACTTAAGAGTTGTAAAAGGTACTACTGTTAAAGACCTGCTTCGGTCCTACCTTTTAACCTTAAATTGTCACTGAAAAAGCATGAAAATCCTGACAATGAACAGTGACGCCTGTCAAAATAGAGTCTGTTTTATATAAAATTCTTTATAAAATACCTGTGGTTTTGCGTGCTGAAGTGTGGCCCGTTAACTGTTACCTATTGTAATTATTGGTTGCATACACACAAAAGAATTTGAACAGCCGCGGAGCAGGGCTTTAAGCTGTCACCGGTATTTCCTTTTGAAGAAAAAGGCAGTCAATATAATGTATACCTAGCATGCTGAAAGTTATAATTGAAATACCATTATCAAAGAAGATAATATAACAAAAATTTAAATTCTATTAAGCCGCTATAGAATATGAAATGTCAGTATTGTTCCATATTGACGTGTAAATTTCATATCGTTACAATGACGTCTTTTGTGACAAAATGTTAACGTGTATTTTAGAGTAGAGTTAATACGCAACATCAATATGTGTAAATGCATATGTAATAGAAAGATTATTTCCTATACATCCAAGTAAGCACTCGTTCTTTGGCGAATTAATATTTCGCTCCTGGAGTCGTTCAGTATCTCCGTTATTGAACTCGTGCATATTTTACTCATTTTGTTTGCGTTAAAACGACACAATACTTTTCCTTTATTTGTGGAGGAAAACTTCAGGTGCTCCCATTGGCACCAATAAAGGCACGGAAAAAATGGAAGTACAGTGACGGTTGAACTTCCACAAGCTATGCAGATAGCTTCTTCTAGTAAATGAATACTGTTCATAATTAAAGAGCACGATGACATGACAGTAAAATGGAGGATGTCTAATGCAGCGTATATAAAAGTTGTGTTAGTACAGAGCTATGTTTAGTCGAGGTTTGGTAGCACTTTGAAAAAGAACTATGATTTTCAGTAAATCCGTATGAGCATGAGCATTACCCCTCTGAAATTGTCTAACGCATTTGCATTTGATAATATATTTTGTTTGTGGGAATTTACTCATTCGTTTTACCTCTTGTCATCTTGTAACCTGTCTGTATGCTAGATCGTAACATGGTTTTCTGTGTTTTTGCTGGAAGTATTATTCATCATTACATTATAAGAATGGACGTCTATTGTATTGGCCTAGATGTATGATAGTATGTTTCATACAATCACAATTTACTTACAAGTATAAACTCTTTCTCTGAACGAACTAGTTCTGAAAGTAACTGTGTAGATTCATTGTACTACTAAATAAATTTAAAAAAAACAACAACACAGTTTCAATTAAACTAAGTGAAATATTCAAATAACTGTAGTGGTGAAAAACTTGACGTATATATTTGTATAATTGTTATGCAGACACAGTTATTGAAGCAAGGTTCTGATAGTGCCAGATCATTTCTCACTTACAATACAATTGTTTACGCAGAGAAGAAAGAACTTGTCTAGTGAAATTGACTGATAGACGTATAACTGAACAGTTTTTGTTGTTTTCTTTGTCTGCCTGTAACGATGACACATTTTCATATGTTATACACAAATTGAAACACTTTTGTGCCTAAAAATTATGTAAATCTGCTGTCCAAAAACAGGAAAAAATGGTGGAATATCCAGCTATCGCCACTCACAAAACAAAACAACCGTTTCAGAAATATTAGAAGACTTCTTTGTCGTATCTCCCAATCCTTTGTTATTGTAATGCATTTGTTCGCGCCTCCAGAGTTAAGCTGGCTTATGTAATATAAGTAATTTGATGTATTGCTAAATCCCCACACACATAAGTTTTTGTTCCGGGAAGAAAAGACTTAAGATCAGAAAATTAGACATGTTGATTCTGCTTAATGGTCTGGTCTTAGCTTTAGAGTTGAACTTTCCTTTTACCACTCCAATTACATTTATTTAATACATTATCACGGTAATGATGTTGTTTTTTTTATCTTGTTTGTACGTTTGTTTTTCTAAAATTCGTTTATACTTTATGGTAGAATCTCTGTGTTTTGATCATTATCAGGCGAATACAGGTCTGGCCTGCTGTTTTCAAATAGTCTTCTTCGAGAAACAATTTCAAGTATCAAATACGTATTTTTGATCTCAACCTCATATACATGTAGATCCAACAGTTATTGTCAGAAAAAATTAGTCAAATTTAATTAGGAAGTAATATATACGCCTATTTTTTATCAGTCGATCTAAATGAAACATGGGTATGAGTTCGAATTCGTGATGAATTTTTAAAAAAAATCACGAATGAATAGCATTATGGTTTGTTTTTTTTTTCACTGATAAAATTTAGGAACAAACTTGATATATCGATTTTACCCACGCACTAACTGTTGAACAACATTTTAGGATTCGGTTCATACTGGAAAACATAGTATAATGGAATTCTAAGGAGGTTTTATAAACTTGTAATCAAAGAAGTCGCCAACCATTTGTCAAATAAAAGATATGCAGATATTTTGTTTTTCGACCTAGTGATTTTAGCTTAAGTTTTGTGTGACATCACATCATTGAATTCACTCATTTCTATTTATGAACATAATCTGGATGTATATTTTAGTTTTTCGGCTAAAATGTTGTGGATAAACATAATCGCGAAATCAAAGAAATTCAGTCCCCAACGAATATTTATGACTTCATAACAGTGTCAAATGTCAGTTTTTACTGTTTACAATGAAACATCTTTTAAAGGACGGCTTATTTGTTTGTTTAGGCTATGTGCCATTTTGGAGGTACTTACGTTATATAGGGAGGAGGTAGAAAAACATCGCTATAAACTTTTAAGCAGGTGTTTCGTTCGTAAATTACTGCTGAAACGTTTCGATATTGATCTTTCATTTTTAAGCTTACATTAAGATCTTTTTTGTTTAGGAAATCTTGAAGTAGCAATAATACCACCAAATTGTTTTGGCACTCTGACGTTTCTGAATAAAACAGTTCTCTACGGAGAGGTTAATTTTCTCCGTGAAATAGGGTAACCAGGCTGAAAAACGCGAGTTGCTGTAACCAGGCTGAATAGCGTGAGTTGCTCTTTTTCAAGCTACCAACAAATAAGAAGTACTGATAAAAAATTGAAGAGTCACTTAAAATTGTCGAAGTTGATACTTAATTTTAAGCATACAATTTGGATATGCATGACAAACTTATATTGACACTGAAAATATTATGTGAGTGAACATGTGGCCTGTCCGTGTAGACCATGAACGCTGCACCCTTTGTGAATCTTTTTTGTAAAGATTTCTTAAACTTTAAAGAAACCTTTCGTCTGTTTTCCATTTATTGTTAGTGGTAATTTAAACAACAAATAATAATATTCTTCAGTACAAACATTCTTTCAATAAGACTAACAAAGTATTCTACTCTGTTTGAAAATAATTTCAATGGATAACTAGGTTTAAATAAGAAAGGCATTGTAAAGGTAAGGAAAAGGTTGTTAACATCTCCCAGGAATCAAATGCGTGTGTGCTTTACGACTAAGGAATATAACAAAACATTATGTAAATCACAATATTTGAAGATCAAAGAATTTCCAAAGTAGAACATGAAGTGTAAGTGCAGTAGAAATATTTCAATTGATATTCTGCCTTTGAAAACACATTGCATTATTCATGAACTTTGAATGAATAAATTATGTGCAAAAGGATAAAAAAAACTTTTTCAGAAGATTTAAATGCTCACCCATAAATTATACAAATGTATTATTATTTTTGCCAGATGGATAGCCTAGAT
The DNA here is from genome assembly GCF_021730395.1 of Mercenaria mercenaria. Lineage (NCBI taxonomy): Eukaryota > Metazoa > Mollusca > Bivalvia > Venerida > Veneridae > Mercenaria > Mercenaria mercenaria. Next base: position 59,618,619 of record NC_069372.1, read on the forward strand.
CCTAGACACTTGCATTCTTCTGAAAGTGGCCGAAAGTCTCTGCATCGACATATTCTTAGGGAAATATAGTAAGACAACATTAAAATCCCCACAAAAGTACGACAGCATATATTTCAAGAATGGTAAATGTGTTGGTACATATTGATGTTAAAGTGTATACATGTCAGCGGTCTGAGATGTAAGGGTAAGGAGACAGCTACGGCTTCGACCTACGGATAGAAAAAAACCCAGATACTACTATAATTGAGACATCTTCAGGCAAATAAAAATATCCTCTTTTGTCGAATAAGTCAGTGGTAATTACTTAAATATATACGATTACGATCATCACAACCTGGTTCAAAGTCGATCAATCCCAGTAGGAACAAAAGATGAAAAATTAGAAAAAAAATCGGACATATATTTTATATTTATTCTTTATTATAGTCTCAATTACATACAATACGATAATACACAAAACAGAAATATGTACATGTCAAACATATGTATGTATCCATTCTGATTTAGAAATATTAGAGACTTTTATATTTCTCTCATTTCACATATCTCATAGGTAAAAACATCGTTCATAATGACGTTATATATTACATATATATATATTACAGATACAAATATATATATTACATATTAAACCTAAGGAGCAGTTGCTAATCTATCAGTAAAATAAAGTTAAAATAATTTGGATAAAACACTGAATTTCAAAATAAGCACTATTGCGCATTTAAGAAACAGTTTAGAAAATCAAATATCACCCCGATCAGATCGTAGATGAACTGATTAGCAACAACTTCTTAAAAGCATATAAAATGAATACATAGCTAAAAGAGAGAAAAGGGCATTATTTACAAATATATTAAAGACGTCGTCCTAAAATACTGTAGCAGGTTTTGGCACAATTTCTAATCATCAATGGGGTTGTGAATAGAAATACTAACTGATCTATTTTAGACATAGAAAGAAAGTCATAGTTTACACTTACAGCTTTATCAAATAATGACTGTCTTAAATCATCATACAGATAACAATCAAGCATGGCATGACTCTCGTCTTCAACATTGTCACAAAAGGGGCATTTCCGGTCAAGTACTTCCAGACCTTCATAACATCCGGTTTCGATACGTAAAGGTGTGACACCACATCGAAATTTACCAAATGCAGCACGATGATACGGCGACATAATAAGTTGGCAATAAGATTCCGTACTAAAATCGTCTTTAAAGAGGCGATAAGTACGTAACTTATTCCTGCCTCGACCAGAATGACCCGTGACACTGTTCAAGGACTGAAACCAATTTACCTTAAATTTTTCATATAATACATTGACAATTTTATTTAACAAAGTTTGTTTCGGTATTGCAGACTCGATATCAACATATTGCTGTAAACCGTTTGTATTAAACATATTGGTGACAATAAAATACCAATTTTTACACGATCTACATGATAAAGACTTAGCCCATAGTGCAACACGTTTATTCATTCTATGATCATGCATGGTTGATAGTCGTGACCAATACAAAGAAATGGACTTCCATTGCCGGATATCTGGAGGCACCCATCCCATACCACCCGAGACTGCAACATTTGGAGTATATCTACCGACCCCCAAAAATAAACTCATCGCACGATATTGAACTGCGTTAACGCACAAGAAAGAACGGTAACACCAAATGGCAGCTCCATAACTAATAGTAGGCCAGACAGAACTATCGTACATTCTTGTAAAAACATCAAACGGAAGCCCACCAATTGATTTACATTTCGCAATCAGCAGACCAAGTGCACGGCTTGCACTCTGAGCTATAACCTTCGCCGTAATATTATAATCTACATGTTCATGAAGAACCAAACCAAGATACAAATATCTATCAACAACCATTAATGTATCATTACCACATGTAAACTGCATCGGTGTTTTACAAACAGATACAGGGCGAAAGTGCACAATCTTACTTTTGTTACAATTTATGCACATATCATTTATACTACACCAGTCATTAAGTGCATTTAACAAAAGTTGTAGATCTTGTTCATTTTGTGCTAACAATACAATATTATCAGCATACAATAAAACACAAACTTATACATTTCCAAATTCTACACTTATATCAAGTAATTTCAAATATAATGCCAGATCATTTATGAACATGTTGAATAATAAAGGTGATAAGATACACCCCTGTCGTAAACCTGGCTTAACAGGGAACCACTCTGTATGTAACATATTAATTCTAACAGATGATGATACAGATGTATACAAGATTTACAGCCGTTAATATTTTTCCCTGAACACCAACATTAAACATTTTCTTCCAAAACATATCACGATTAATATAATCATAGGCTTTCTTAAAATCTATAAAACTACAAAATGTAGATTGCTTTTTCTTTGTCCTAGTATCAATAATGCTTGTTAGTGTAGAAATATGATTGATGGTACTTCTCTTTCTTCGAAACCCGTTTTGTTCATCAACAATTATATTGTTATCTTCGGCCCATTTTCTTAATCTCTCGTTTAAAATGGAACAATACAATTTATAAGCAGAACATTCTTTACTTCAAAAACAGATATATCGTTATTATAACTAAGGCTAGCATCGTCTGTATTGGTAAAACTATAATCTCTCTTACAATCTTAGTTGGGATTAGCCGTCATCTAATATAACCTCGTTTGGAATATTCTTTTTTTAGTTTGACCAATACCAATTTTGCCAATCTACTTCCAAAACCGAGATTTGTCAACATTGCATTCGTCCAACAAATCCTTTTATAGGTTATATCAATGACGACGCTTTGCCTTTTGTACCTCAGTATCAAATTGTTTGCGAATTTTAACAAACTCTGATTTAAAATACACTTTATCACTTCTACTATTACAATGAAGCCAACGCTTTTCAGCTTGTGACAAGTTATCCCACAATGTTGTCAACTGTTCATTCCACCCGGGTTTACCTGGTCTACGTTTTCTTGAACAAAACTCAGATCCAATTAATATAGTCTTGTGTGGTATATTAGTATACATAGCTGATTTCAGAATAGCACACCAACTATTATATGCTTGATCAATATCCTGTTGGGTTCTAAAACCTTGTTCTAAAGTATTTATTGTTCTATTAACATCAAATAAAATTTCATTGCTGTTCAAAAAAGAACTGTTAAAACAATCTCTATCAAATTTGACAAAAGAACCTGAATCAGTAGTTCTTTGGTTGGTAGATGTATGGTTTGAACTATAACATAACAAATTCCAAGACAATAGTGAATGATCAGGTATAGATGTCGCAGCAAGTCCTGCAATATTATCACATCTATTAATAACATCTGAGGTCAATGATACAGAAAAATCTACAAAATTATCAATGCTATCGTGTGGTACAATACAATAGTTCACGACTGATGCTCCCTTTGTGGACACAGATGTAAAATCATTGTTGACCATATTTCGTCCATTTAAGACACACATATTAACATTTATTAAAAAATCAATAAAAATCTCACCATAAGCATTTATATTAAAATCTATGATATCCCTATCTGGAATAACATCAATACCAGATATATGATCGTCTAAGTTGCCTATTCGACTATTAAAGTCTCCGCATATAAAAATCTGACCAATAGATTGCAATAAATACACATTAGACAATAACGTGTCATAAAACGTACTAATATCAAAATATCTAGAAGAGCTTTGTTGTGGAAGATAACACACACAAGGAAATATAACAGATTTGTGAGACATTCTCAACCATAAAATTCCTTCTACTGTATTATCTTCAATAGAAATATCATACATATTACATAATGAGCTTTTAATGAAAAAGCCTACTCCACCAGAACAAGTTCGAGCTATTACATGTATTTTTTTTCGGTTAAAACCAAACCATTTGTAACCGTGCAAATGTAAAACATCATTGTTTAAAAGGTGCGATTCAGCAATACATAAAACGTCAAAATTATTGTCTAAAACACATGAAGATCGTAAAGTATAATTATCAGAATTATTTTCAAAATTCCAACCCCCCTTCACATTCCAAAACCCGATGTGAAGCTAGCGACGGTACCATGGTTGCCGTAGTTCCGTCCGCCGCCGTTGTTACGTCTGTTGCGTCCTCTTCCTGCAGCTCCACGTCCGGCTCCACTACTAAAGTTACGACCACGACGAACAGGTGTGAAACCGTCGTCCGGGTCGCCGTGTCCGGTATCACGCCTGTCTGTGTGACGACCCACATCCCGTCTCGGCGAACGATCCCTAGATCCAGAATGACGGTTGTCACCCCTTGAATCACAAACCCTCGATCAAGTGACGGTTGTCATCCCGGAAATCACGATCACGTGGGCCATCACCACGTTCACTAGAGCCACGTGGGACTTAATGGCACTTAGAATAGATCTGAAATTGTTAGCCAACATTCGATCTGCCTGAGCCTAATCATGCTGAATATGATTATACACTAGAATATTGGCTGTTATTCTTCAATGACTTTTTCTCAAACATGATTTTACGCTTATCTTCATTCGATTTAATTTTTGCAATAATAACACCCGGTTTGGCATCACTTCTTGACTTTTTTCTTTCGGCACTTTTACAAACAACATCTCTAATTCGTAAGCCATCCTTGAAAAGTTTATCAACCTACATCGACATATGATAAACGTATAATATTGAAAAGCTTTCTGCACCCAGGAATACGTAATAACCTTGCAAAACCTTTACTTACTGACAATAATTACCACGTCACTTAGCACTAACTTGTTACAAACAAATTGATATTATTATTACAGAATTTTCCGTCCTAGTTCATAGAAGATACAATATATTTAACAGCATATTGTCGGTATCACAATTATGTACGAGACAGAAAAAACATTTGAAGCTTATGGGCGTGTATAATATTCAAGAATTACTTCTAAATGCTTATGACCTTGACCGTTTATGCCAAGCTGGTTCGACGTCCTTTATGTAGGGTATGACAATTATATGAATGGTAATTTAGTCAGACACTTTGCATGGCACTTTAAATACTCTTTTTAAATTGATTTTCAAGTAAGCGATTGGCAATACGTGCAAAGTGATCAATTTTAATCCAAAAACATTTGTAAGACACTACAATCTTTCACATTGGAGAAGTTAATCAGTTATGCACAATCAAATAAGCATTATTTATGCGTAGTGTTGTTAAATGCTTAATTGCTTTCTACTGTTACCTTTTACATTTGAAAAGGCTAGTGAAGAATTTAGATGTAGTTGTACTGGGTTAAGGTTACTTGCTACTATTATTTTTTTTAAATGAAATTTATAAGCTTTTTGGTTGAATCTAACCATGATCGTCATTAAGTTCGTTTTCGTAAATTTTCCTTTAGTTGTCCAAAGCTGCGCCTCATAGAGAAAGTCTTGAGTGTTTAAAAAGGAAGAAATGATCATGATAAATTAGATAGATTACAATGTAGTTTGAAAACATACCACCAACTGACCGGTTCCAAGGTAGTACCAAACTGTGTTCCTTCGTTTCTTTCCTTCATGTCTACTTTGTCTACTTTTCTATATAAACATCCGTATATACGCTGTCGTAGGATGTGGTCTTGCCTTTTTATACCGAATTTTGTCTTTGTTTATTCCTTCTGTTGTATCAAAGGCTTCAGTTGTGTCGTAATACTGTAGATACTAAATGTCATCCTAAAGAAATAAATTGCTGGCAGGGAAATGTTCTTAAATCTGGAAAACGGATTTTTTCACTAAGATTTTAATTCTGCATTTTTCACTGTACATTTCATAGGGGAAAATCATTGTTGTCTGAGAAACTAATGTAAATATTAAGTTGTACTGAATGTCACAAAATCTTTGTGGCTTACACCGGATATAAGCGTTCATCCTTTCCTGCAGAAAAAAGATAACATGTCCAAGTCTTAGAGATACCGTATACACTCGTATTAATGCGTAGACATGTTTTAACATATTTGTTTGCAATACGATTTCTATTTAAAGATCCAGAAACAAAAGACAATTATTACCTGTAAAGTCGTCCACTTCAGATATTGTAAATAAAGAATAGCTACATTTAGAAAACCTTTCTGCTACTATTGTATTAGTTTTGACGTATTACCTAGTTACCTTAGGTCCTGAACTGATTATTTCAGAACTTCGCTCAAACTTTTTAGATTGTTGTGTTCTTTTAAGGTAGATATAGTACGTGTCTAGGTAACTTTTTTTGGTTTTTCTCATATACAAAATCGAACTATTGGGAAACTTATGTAATGATTTTTACTCAATCAAAAAAGAATATGTTCGGTGAATTTTTCACTTTAAATTTCTGTTTAATTTCAATGCGTTGACGATTCGAAGGTCCAGCAATATTATCCTTCTCAAGTCGCATGGTACCACTGCATCTTATGTCGTGACCTCTTAACTCGTGTCAAATTCTGAACTCATTCACTCAAACTATTGTACATAGTACAAATATTTCTATTCAGGATACTCTGTCTGTTTGAGTCAGTAAGAATTTCCACTTACACTTAACTGAATTTTCTTGGTGTTTTTCGGCGAATGCCGTTATAAGAACGAATTCGTGACTTAGACCGACCCATGCCACGTGACTTCAGTTTGCAAATCAAACTAATTGATAACGCATTATAGATAATTTATCAAAATGAAAGATTTATGCAACACTCTGCCTGACTGGACGAGAGTGTCAATTTGTTTCACTCTGCTGATTGTGCTACGCTGAGTGAAATGTAGACAAAGCGTTTATCCTAAACGACGCTGTTCACAGTTTTAAAGCTAACTTTCTCTCAGTATATTTAGCAAGAATATTGGTATATTTCAAAATGATAAGTAAGTTTAATAAATATGATAAAAACCTGTTCAAATACCAACATATATCAAATTAAAGAAAGAGCTGATTACGGTCTGCGTATCACATGAATAAGGGTGTGATAAGAGTCTTCTATGTAGATAAGTGATGTTAAAAAGATTTTCCAGTTGTCGTCTGTATATGAAAAGGTTTCTTGCTTTTGTGACTTATTCAGATTACATATTAAAATGAGTACTTGTTTGCTTTGATATATTTGTTATAAATTATTTAACTGATTTATTATATATGAATATTTTTCTTTAGTATGGTATGCAAATATTGAACTCAGTTGAAATCTGTTTTATAATGTATGTGCAATATAATGACTGAATCTCATTACATTGAAATGAAGGTACGCTGCATACAGTTTATCTACGAGATATGACTACGGTCAAACTTTGCTTATGAACAGAAATATTGAAATAATTACAATTATGTGTCCCTTGACCTTTACATTTTTATAGGTGTGACGTCATTGTTTAAAGATTCATGAATAGCGGATATGCATTTGTTAAAGCGAGATCAGTTGGCCTATTTTAGGGGCCGCTAAAGCTAAAAATAAAAAATCCTTTAATTGATTTTTCTCATGTATTCTCATCAAACTTGATTTGTAGCATCTTTATTAGGCCCACAGCCAACTTTGTTCAGTTGGGATATTAAACCTCTTTTAGGGGCTGCTAGAGCTAAAACTAGAAATGCATTTAGACAGCGTCTCATGAACAGCTTGATGGATCTTTGTCATAGTTGGTCTGGAGCATCATCATAAGGTCCTCTTCCAAATTTATTTATATAGGAAGTTGGGCCCTATTAGGGACCACTATAGCTAAAAGTAGATATGCCTTTCTTCGCATTAACCCCTAAAATGTAATGGATTTTTATAAAACTTGGTGTGTAACAATATCGTAAGGTCTCCTGCTATTTTGTTACAAATGGGGATAGAGACCAATTTAGCTAAAAATATAAACACTTTTAATGACCTCTTCTCATGAACCGCTTGGTGAATCTTCATCAAACTACTGCTGTAATTATTCGTCTAAGGATAAACGAAACAAAATTGCAACCCTACGAAACCTTCGTGAAAAAAATTAAAAGAGAACCATTTAAATTGTTAAAGTGCGGTGTTTAGTTTTGCAATTTGAAAAATGTTAGATGAAAGATGAATGTTAAATGAAACTTTCATAAACGTCTTTCCTTATTACAATTCGCTGAACATCTTTTTTAAAGATATTTCTTGTTTATATAATGCTTTAATGATAGGATTAAATCAAACTCTTCAGTTGTATATGGTTTGAAACTACAAAAGAACCATTGAGGATCTCATAATTATAGTTCAAAGCAATTTTGTATCAACCACAACCAGACTGGTGTACTGTTTGACCTTACAATTCCAGAAACACATTCCTGATTAATAAGATAATTAGAATTATATTGCAGAAAGTTGGTAGAAGCATTTGGCACGCGTAACGGACAAATTTAGATTTAGTTGAAATTCGTCCATTGCATTGTCTGAAAGCACTTTCTATGAAATACATGTTGTGGGAAAATGACGTTTATAACTTTATAGGCTCTTTTGTTCAGGACACGCTTCAACCATATATCGAAATTATCTTTGGGAGATAAATGTGTTCAAAATATATTTTGAAATAGCCATTTAGTAAATGTGATAGTGATTTATTGTAGTCATATACCTCCTCATTTCAAGCTTAGTCCCATTGCACGTCTGGTTCTCTTTAAGAAAAACTAAAGCTGCCAATTTTGCAATCTTGTATATTACGTACATTTTTGTACTATTGGAATGATATCCTACCATACACATTCTTAAAATGAATATTTGGAGTTTTTTTTTTCTTCAAAAAAAAATGATACATGATTTATTTATTTTAGTTTACTAAGTCAATTTGAAGATGTTGTACCGAAACAAATCTTGCCACGACAGTAGTTATATGGCAATGAAGTGAAGCTGCGAAAACGCGTGCAATAATTTTACCATCAAACTTGTATTATCTTACATTGTCCGTACTGAAAATATGTATTCATAAAGACTAGACCGACAACAAGATTTATGGAATATCGAATCGTTATGAAGAAAATCTTTATTACGTTTATTACTGCCATTATAAACATGCCACCGTTCACAGGAATTATCCGGGGGGAAACGTAGTTGCCATCATTAGATTACGCGCTTGATAGCCGCCACAAAAGTCTTGGTTGAGAAAATGTTGGTATTACAGCTCAAGATTATCCGTCTTAAGCAAATGATGACTTTGGAGAGATGTGAAACTTTAAGACTAAAACAATAGACATGTAACTTTTTTGACATTGCTTTTTCTGACATTTCAGTAATGTTTGGGAACAGATATTGTATCTTGAAGTATTTTCTGTAACTTAGGTATAACTTTGAACTGCTCCTCCTATTTCCTACGGCAAAATTTAGTTTCGCTTTTTTAAAGCATGTACTAGATAACAGCATTTGATCCCGGCAATTATTAGAGGACAACTTACTCAAACGTTAGTCTTGCACGTGTGTTCTATAATGAATGTTGAATATGACCGTTTATGGTTATTGTAAATAAGCTACAAAAATAAAGATGATGACGGAAATCAGATCATAACTGCATAATATTTTTGAAAGGTGTCCCAGTTGCGACCACTTTCTAGATTTGTAACCTCAATCAGAAATAAAACCAGTTTTTGAATGTGCAAACTAAGACCTCATTTCAGCTTCTCTGGTAAATTGTTTGGAAATGATAGCTTTTAAATCTTCAGTTATTGAACAAATGCTGGGTTTTATCTTTCTATCATTCCTCTTAGAAAACAAAGTACTTTCTGTTCCTTTTTCTGGAAAAGTTTACAAAGTCGGTTTCATGTCAGTTCTTTATGATGTGTGAAGAAACTATACCATTCAAACTAGTTATATATTTTTTTAAATCGGAAAATGTATCTTTTGACATAAGTTTTCTACTGAGTAGTCTACTGTAACATTAGATTATTTTTTCAATCTGGCCGTGAAATTAAAATTTTATTTTTAAGACTACTGTAGCCCCTTCTAATACATCTAACCATTATACTGGTTTTAGAGTTTTGGTTTCCATTTCAAACCACACCACTACCAAGGTGTATAGCATAAAATATATTGTATAATTCTGTGTAAGAATATGTTCTCATAGCAATTGTGTACATAAAAAGTGGAAATAATCAAAATATCTTGAAATAACTTAGTCCAAAGATTCAAATGGCAAAATAATTCAAAATTAACCAAATATGTTTTAGAACATAAAATAGGTATGAAACAGTCTAGAGATATAGAGATTTAAATTTCTTGTTTCAAATGGGAGAGAGCAACATTCAATTTCCATCATTATAAGTAAGAGTAAAGTAAAAAAGAAAAGTAATGTAGAAAATCCCGCTTTCGTCACTGGTTACAAGATACACAACATTTAGAAAATGCTAGATTCCTTGCCCATAATTTCATAGTAAATAAATGGCTTTTTTCAACACTATTCAAAGCAGACTTTTCAAAGCTTAGACGTACTACTCAATCCCGACGTAAGTATTTGATGCTTGAAGAATAGAATTTACATTATAAAATAGCATGAAATAAGATTTCTTAATGCTATGAAACATTAGAAATGAAAAATCCCTTACGCATTCCGCCTATAACTTTTAAACAGGTAAGTGTTTATTTTCCCAGTTGCCATAATGTTTTGTCTTGTTTGTCTGCATCTTTTTTAAAAGGTCTAAAATCTTTGAGAAAATAATAATAAACTTCACATTCCTTTCAAGTTCGTGTATGCGCTTTGCAAAACAAATATCTGTTAAAATTCAACAATAAATCAATCCTGAGTAACGAAAAGGTGATTATCACTGTAACCATTAAGATGTTTTGGTTACTTAATGGAAAAACGTAGATAGCGTTGTTTCATTACCATACCATTGTAAATTTTTGCTTTGTTACTTAGACTGCTATCAGCAAAAGTACAAACCTTACAAATACTTTCGGCATGACATTCTATGTCTGATACGTGCTTCTAAACTCGCCTCAATCTGAATAGTTAAAATATAATCGGAAAATTAAATGAAAGACACCTTTGAAGTAACATAAATAGCATTTTACTGAATAGTATAGGTACTAACAAGTGAATTTCAAAGTTAAGTAACCAGAGGTAAGTAGCAAATAATAGTTGTCTTCGAAATCTTTTAACCGAAGTAAACAGAATTGCATGGTTCTTGAAATGCAAAGTAGTAATAACAAAAACAAAAGAAAAGCAGCTTGGTTAAAAAAGAGAATTTTTCCTCTGTAAAAGGATAAAAATATATTGATTTAATAGACTGAACTACACAAACCAGACAAAGTTGAACTGATTCGTCTTTATAGATGTCCTACTGAATCTACCTATATCAATAACACAAAGATTAACAAATGGTGAATACTTCTAATCTACCAAAATCAATAACAAAATGTTTGGCAAATGGTGAATTTTTAGTAAACCTATTAAAATCAGAAATTTCATGTATTGCAAATGGTTGATTCTTGCTAGACCTATTAAAAACGAAAGATCTTGCTTATTTTCCAATCCAGATAAATATTTATGTTGACAAAACGAGTGTGAAAATGAACACACTTTTAACATTTCAGTGAAAAGAATATATATATACTTGTATGACCGTGTGTCGAAAACGAACACATTTATTCCATAACTACGCAGTTCTGTGGAAGAGAATGCCATTCATTACAACAAAGCGAGACTGGTTTTGCTGATTTTCCCAAAATGGCATTGTTTCCTGTTTAGGGGTCGTAATGTGTCAATATTAAAACAAAACTAGTGTAGTAAATCTTTTGATGTGATGTAAAAAGTAATAAAATTCCAACATTATCACACTGGAAATACACAAAGTCTGCCATAAACATGTCTCTAAGCAAATAAAGAAGTTCATGTGGTCTGTATCAATACGCATAAAACATATTCTGCCATCCAAATCTAGCATCCACGGTTAATTTTAACTGTGTGCTATTTAGAACTTTTATTAAAATGTTTCATTTGTGTTTTTATCCAGAGTCTATGAGTACGTGAAACCTACATAACAAATATAGTGTGCTTTTTGTACTTTTTTCATGTTGGTAATATGTACTTATGTATAAGTGATATCTTACTAAAATGTGGCTCAGTATTTTAGCTATACGCGAACAGTTGATTCGTTGCTTTCTACACCGCCATGTGCACGTAAGAATGAGTGCTAGTCAGACACTTTCACCATTTTTTTCAAATGTCTCAAGAGAAAAATATCACATATTTTCACTCGTAATACTAGCAGAAATTAAAATATACAGAAAAAGTTAATCTACTTTGCCAGGTTAAAACGTAAAGAATAGACTCATTTAAGATTATCTGAAACATAATTTATAAGATTGATAAATCACTAATAACCTATTTGGACTAAATGCTTTCAGCAATGCCAGAAAAGTTGTGTTTACCATAAATGTTCATTTTTCACAGAATGTACTAGGCATTGCCAAGCGCGTCGCCTTTGCCTATTTTATGATCAGCGTCACGTGATTCGCTCTGTGGGAGGGATAGAATGATGTTTCTATACATTTATATGACAGAAAATACTTGCAGTATACAAAAGGGAAATATATATTCCCTATTATAAAATGCTGTAACAAAACTTTATAAATTTTTTTGCCTTACATAAAGTATGTTACTTACCATGTAGGTGGTTTCTGAAGTTTATATTCTTTTTTTTTTATCATTTGGAACAGTTTATATCATACTTTGCGGTAACACAGTTTACAATGTATATGAAAGAATTAACAGTATTTTAATCGGTCTGAACTTCATTCAAAATAATAACTGGGCTTAGGAATTATAGAGTTACAACGAAACATTTTAGTTTTGGTCAAATATAACAGTCTTTCTCTTTCTAAGTATAAACATTTTACGTGTTCTACGACTGATTTTATTATTATTATTTATTATTATACCAGATTTATATAGCGCCCTTTTCATGATCAATTTCACGTTCAAAGGCGCTTTACATAGATCAAATGCAGCCACACAGGGCGCATAATTCATCCTCTACTAGTACAGACGCAGAGCGATCTGACCAGAGGGACAGAGTGAGACAAAGCCCCCACGACAGAGAGATCAGAAATCAGATACAGGCTTATCCGGCTAACTTAGCCTAGCTCGTTGCGAATAGACAGCCTGGTTCTTTAACGTGCCCAGTGTATAGCACTGATACACGCAAGGATTGCCTGGGTTCCTGACCAGTACACCTCTAGTTGGGTGGGAAACACTGAAAAGCGTTTCTGAAAATTCCCGAGTAGCTGCCGGGGATCGAACCCCGACCTCAGGATTGGAAGGCCAGTGTGCAAACCACTGAGCTATCCGTCCAACATTTTATAACTAGCAAAAGGCTAATTATTAAACACGCTTAAAGATAAAAATTTCCAATTGAAGACATGAAGATTTGAAAACACCTAGCTTTGATAGAATAGATTTTTGTATCTTTTGGGCCTGCTGCAACATACCAAACTCAGTACTGACAGTGAATGGGTATTGGTAAACATCAAATATCTTATCACTAAACATATATTCTTTCAAAAGTCATTGATATGGCATTTGATCGTTTTGTTCTGTAGGTTTACAGTCGCACTGACACAATTCAGATCATGTTGCGACTTTGTACTTTGAAATACGCTACGTGCAATAACACTGCAATAACGTTATTTGCTCTCTCTCTCTCTCTCTCTCTCTCTCTCTCTCGTAAAGGAAGATATTTTGTTTATTTATAAAGAAATGTGAGCAATGTGATTCAATTTTAACCGCATTTCAGATGCCTCGTATCACGTCATTTGGCAGTATCACATCATAACTTATTACATATTAATTGATGATGCTATTAACTTTATTCTCCATCCTTATAATTACGTACTTAATCTTCCAAAGTACAGAGAAAGTCAGCTTTGGCGGTTTATTACATCATCTGTGCGAAATTACTGCTAGCGCATACTTAAAATTATGGGCGTATACGCTTCTCAAAAATAACTGTTAAAATGCTTTTGACATTGACGTTTAATTCCAAGCTGGTTCAGTAACCTTTATGAATGGTATATCAACGGCAAGTAAGCCATAAATGAAATTATTAGTGTATAATGTACATACTCAAACTAATTATTATCTTAGCTTAAGTATCGCTCAGAGGTTACTATTTTCATTGAATAATTTACAGATTTGTAGAGTCAGCTGGTCCAAAGGCATTTGTTCAATACACTATGTTACTTTAAGCAAATCAAATAAAGGGAAGATGTGGTCTAGTGGTTAAGGTGTCGGCTGCTGAACCTGGGGGTCGTGGGTTCAAGCCCCACTAGGATCACGACCATGACTTCTCATAAGACACCGCCACTGGTTTTTTCCAGAAAGCGGACTTGAGAGTTGTTAAAAAAACTTGAAGCTTTCATCACAATCGAGCGTAAATAATTTAGTATAAACTAAGCAAATTTTGCGAACATTTGTTCAATGTTTATTGATGTTCTACTGTTAGTCTTTACCTCTCAAATGTTGTTGTTTTGGTGTAACAAATTCATATGAAAATTCAAAGATATTTCAAAAGCATTCTCAATTGTTACGCTAAGCCTTTCGGTTGGAATTGAGATAAGACTCATTTGTGTTTCATATCTTTACATCGTCAGAAATACCACTTGAACTGAACATTTGCCGAATTAGGTTTACCGTATATAAAGGGGTATAACATTAAACAGATCTATACATTATTTTTGGACACACATGTAGCCTGCAATGTATTTTATAGCAAAAACATTTTAGTTTTATACACTTTATACTAACATATCGGACACATTCTATGGTAAATCTGTATGTGTGTTCCAAACACTTTAATATGTAGTCTGGCCCTTTATTTTGTTTGTACTTAAAATATGGTAAAAGCCATTTTTATGTTACCTCCCTATCATTTTAACATGTCAATTGTTTTCAAATAAACTATATGAAAAAAATGAAGACCAGCTTCTTTTCTACTGAGCCTTTTAATATTTTTGTCGTGAGGTAAACAAGTAGTGAAATTCATCACCTGCTGAGGTATTACAGAGTACATTTTCTAGTATCAAGATCAGTACTTTGTCAATATCCAGCTTCTACAGGTAAGTCATAGATCTAAATTACTTAGGCTGAATGTGTTTCAGTAAAACATAGGGAAAAAAATACACTATTTTCGACGCGTGTTGACAGAAATACAAATTGCTGCATCTATTTATGGTTTTGATCATTCCTCACTGCCTGTATCTCATGGAATTTCTCAAGGCTACTTATTTACACGTAACAATGTTATTTCGAAGGAATTTGCCAGACACTTTAAAACATGGTCTCAGTCCGCTAATTCTCTTGTACGATAACAAGTTCATTGAAAAGATACTGAGGTTTATTTTTGAGCTTATTCAGACATTCGGGAAATTTGATAATTTTATGACGCAGAAAGTGAAAAAGCATAGATACGATTTTAAAGACATGGATAACATGTGTAGTAGATGAAGTAAAACCTTTCTGACTATTAGAATGTCATATTAGAAATCAATTCAAAGAACAGAAATACTCGTATCAGATACATATTTTGTCATTATTTTATGATAAAACATGTCTCTAGTGTGTACGTTAAAAAGGGGGATATATATTATAACATAAACATTCAAAATCATATCGTAGATCCATTGAAATAATAAAAAATATCATTTAAAAGCATAAAACTCAACCAAGCAAAACATAGGCGACATGGTAACATAACAGTTCAGGAAAGCTTATGAGATGTGTAATCAGTCCTTACACCTAGAAAAGTTAAGAAAACACATGTATAATATTAAGCGAATACCCCAAAATACTTAATAGGGATATATTCAACCATTTTACTTGAATGAAAATTGTTGAGGCTTGCTCTTTATATAAATAACAAGGCAGTCTGAATGACAGCTAAATCCCCCGCCACTGCTATGGATAGTGAAAGGGTAAAACCTTTGATTTTAGCTGTGACCTTGACCTTGAACTGACATGGCTGACTCATGAATTCTGCACAACGTCTTGATGAGGTGATCATTTGACCAAAGTTTCATGAAAATCCTTCAAGGGGTTTAAGAGATACAGAGCTGAAACCTTTGACCTTCAGTTGTGACCTTGACCTTGAGTTGACATGGCTGACTCATGAGTTCTTGATGAGGTGATCATTTGACCCAAGTTTGATGAAAATCCTTCAAGGGGTTAATGAGATACAGAGTGGACACCAAATGGAAGGCTCAAACCTTCAACCCTTAGTTGTGACCTTGACTTTGAGCTGGCATGGTTGACTCATAATTTCTGCACATCGTTCTGATGAGGTAATCATTTGACCCAAGTTTTATAAAATTCCTTCAAGGGGTTTAGGAGATATAGAGCGGACACGAAATGGAAGGCTCAAACCTTTGACCTTCAGTTGTGACCTTGACCTTGAGCCGACATGGCTGACTCATGGGTTCTGCACATCGTCTTGTTGAGGTGATCATTTGACCCAAGTTTTATCAAATTCCTTCAAGGGGTTTAAGAGATATAGAGCGGACACAAAATGGAAGGCTCAAACGTTTGACCTTGAGTTGTGACCTTGACCTTGAGCCGGCATGGCTGACTCATGGGTTCTGCACATCGTCTTGATGAGGTGATCATTTGACCCAAGTTTTATAAAATTCCTTCAAGGGGTTTAGGAGATATAGAGCGGACACAAAATGGCAGGCTCAAACCTTTGACCTTGAGTTGTGACCTTGACCTTGAACCGACAAGGCTGACTCATGGATTCTGCACATCGTCTTGATGAGGTGATCATTTGACCCAAGTTTCATGAAAATCCTTCAAGGGGTTTAGGAGATATGGACCGGACACGATTTTGTTACGGACGGAAGGACGGAAAGAGGGAAGGACGGAAGGACGGAAGGACGGACGCAGACCATTCCTATAATCCCTCCGCCACGGCGGGGGATTAACAAAAGCAGTTTGTTACATTGTATGTGTTTTACAAACCGCGCCTTCTGTTACCATTGCGTATGTACGGGATTCATTTTTATTCAAATTGAAATGTAACTGTAAAACATGGCGGAGATTAGAGTGAGATTTGGTGCCTCATTAGTCGGTTTAACTCCATTTAACTCCACAGGTGTGTTTCTACTACAGACCATCTCTGAGTTTGTTGTTTTGTCGTCGTTGTCTATGTTTTATTTTGCCTTAGTATTTGTTTATATATATATTCATAATGTACACATTCATATATTCTCATCTATAACGTTTCCGTGTTCAGCGTTCATTGAACATAACTATATCTGATGGGTCTTTGTCGTTAATTGCGTCCTTGACCTTTGTTTCCAAGCTGGTTCAGCGATTGTTATGAATGAAGTTATTATCTACCTAACGTACAATAAGAAATACATCAAATTAAAGCAGCGTTTTTAGCATCTGAATAGCACTCAAAGTAGACATTTATGCCCTCTTTGAAATAATTTACAAAGACATTGTGCTCCGTAGGCACTTGTTCAGCTCTCAACGTTATCGGTTACATATGTACTATTTATGTTCGGTTTTAATTTGCTAAATGTTTCTTGGGCTTTTACTGTTATCCTTCATTTTGAATATCTTGCTGATGTGTATTTGTGATGTCAACTTCTATAACTGGAAAAGGAATTATAATAAAATGATAGAAATTATTGGATAATTAGACATCATCAGTCATTACGTGCGTTTTCATTAATTTTCCTAATGTTGCCAGAATTGCTATTCGCATTGGAGCTTTTGCCAAGAAAAAGGGTGTCTCATAAACAGGGTCTGGTTTTAAAGAAAAGAATTAATAGTCATATAAAATTAGTATAATTTTTTAGTATATGAGAAAAACAATTTGTTCATATGTCAGAAGTATTGTCGATACGCGAATAGATACCCGACGATCACTCGTGTGAAAACTACTAGACAACATTTCTAACAGATTTTTAATTGGCATCTCAATTCTTTCTATGTTGAGTGTCGCCAACACGAGTAAAATAGCAAACAAACACAAATCTGTATATATAAAAATTACGATATACATGTAGCACTTTTTTCAAAGTCATATGTCCAGTTTTTAAACCGTATATGTAGTGAATAAGCATTTGATAATAACATAAATGTCTCCTAATTTTTCCTTTGTAACAAACCTGTTATATTTTAATACCATGATAATATGTTTAAATTAGCATTTTGATACACATTTTCTATGTTCAGAAAAATTCAACATTCAAAAAGACATTGATCACCTAGTGATGTATTACAAAGTGTATACCTTCTACACCGAAGTCAATAATTTGACCAGACTCCAGTGGTAATTAGTGATTTTTGTTCTTTCTTTCTATTAAGTAACTTAGGTTGTGCATCAACTTTAACCACCCGACCACGGAGACCCTCGAATAGTAATGAAAGGCCCTTTATGCGCACTTATAAGACTAACACAATGTCTAGTTATTTCAGATTCATGATGTTTAACTGTAAAGACCTAAACTCAAAACAAACACTCTTTCTTACAGGTTAAGTAAAAGCATAATATCAAACTATGTATGCAGTTAAATTGGCTGGGCTTTATACTTCCGATTGGTCGTCTATTTTAGAAATCTATTTTAATGCTTGACATTTTGTTCTTCATCGTTTTCATGTTAATAAAATTTCTTGCCAGATAGTGTTGGCACGAAAGAAATTGGATGACCTTCCACCATATTTATTCGAACAAAGGTTTGTACGCCAGCGAGCGGTACATGTTTTAAAACATATATTAAGTGGAAATTTTGATAACCGTCTTATTAGAGAAAATAAAAAAATATATATCAAATTAGTTTTACAATAAACTTGTTTTGTGTGACGCTTTAGAACTTCATTAAGATCATCCTTCCTCGTTATAGTTTATATCCGCAAGAAAGAAACGCGGGATTGGGGTGGGAGGGGGGGGGGATAGGGACACATGAGGATCTGATAATCTAAGATACTTAGTTTCTTATATGCACTTGGCGATTCGATGTAGATATCGAATGTTGTTATCCCTAACCGTTTTTTTTTTTTCTTAAACCGTACCATAAGCATACTTTAACTGAAATCAGTCACAATATGATTATACAATACCTTAATGATTCTATTTTGGTCCATGTAGATTATTTTATTACAGTATAGACAATATTAGTCCGTTAAATGACTACGATGTACCAATCCATTCAAAAGCATCAGCATTCTACTCGCGACGTTTTGCACGTCACTTTATTAATAAGATTATTTCAAATAAATTATTTTAAGTATTTTTCTACCATCTTATGTGTATTTAGCGGGTGAATTCGCTAATAAGCCGGTAATCACAAATAATGGCGAATCAAAGTTTCTGATCAGTAACTATAATGCTTTTTGATGGAATATTTTGAAATTCTTTAGACATTAGACTTGTAACTAGATGTAAACATTTGGCATGATTTTATTTTAAAGAGAAAATAAGTTGAGCAGGATGTTTCATAAGGTTAATCATAAGGTTAAGGAAAGTTTCGCCACCTCTCATGAACCGACTCAGTCGAAACTAGTCTTCTGTTATTTTGCCGTGTTGCACGGCATGATTCCAAAGGATATTTTAATACCCTTCATTATAACTTTATATTCCAGCTGCGGAGTTCTGATAACCATGAAATTCAGAAATACTCTATTGTCAAAAGGCATTTTTGAAAGAAGGATAATATCTGTCTATCTACCGATTTGTACTTTATGACAGGCAAATCATTTCTAGCAGACTAGCTAGAATAAAGATCTTTTATGTTATTACGTAATTACGTAAATTCCACGGCGGTATTTACGTTATTGCGGTTATATATAATCAAATTTGAATGGTAATTGCATTGCATTCCGTGTGCGTATGCGCAACTGATCAGGAAATGACAGCTAATGAAAAGGTACTTAATGACTGGCGCTGAGATAGATATAAAAGTTTTGTCTTTATTTTTACTGTAGAACAATCAACTAAGATGTGATATTTTATGTTATTTTAAGTTAGTTGAAGAATATATCGCTGCACTAAACATTTGTCATGTCATTACTGCCTGAGAACACTTTACACTGTGTAAACCTATGATAAAGTTCAAGGACATCAGATTGTAAGAGGCCTGCCTACTTTATTGTGTTAGCCTATCATATACTCAGTAATTCGCACTCCTATCTAACAAAAAATAACAGGTTACTATCTTTTGAGAAAGGAATTTCTCAGACTCCACTCGTCTGATAAACTCTTTCTCAAAAGATAGACATAATTCATATGTATCAATATAATTGATGTAAGAATTCGATTAACAATTTTAATACTCCTAAAATCTTAGATTTTGGCAGTTACCAAACAGATTTCTGTCACTTACACCGTATTGTTTCAATTAACAGAGATCATTGTTTATTTGAACCTTATATCTGTATCAGTAAGTGAGAACTCTCAAATATGAGACAGAAATTTACTTTAGTATCGTTATCTTTTATCCAGATTGAATTTAAATCATTATCTGGTGATTTTTTTCTTTTAGACTTGCATAAATTCAAATCGGATTTTTAATAAAGATGTGACATTCACACATCTATTTTTTTTATTTTACTAAGTTGCATTTCAGTGTTATAAAATACAGCTTGAAAAAGAACACTTTGTGAAAGTGAAGATGGAATTCAAACATAAACACTGATTTTATCACCTGATGTTATTTTCCAATAACATTGGTTGCATATTTATCATTTTACTATTTTTTGTAAGTATTGTATATAAACACAGGTATGTCACCTTCTTGATTATGATGTTATAAGCAGATTTTGCTTGGCAAATAAACCAAGTTTTCAGTCACTACATCCGTGATTTTTGTTGTTATTTTGTTGTTGTTTTTTCTTTAATCATTAGTATTATAGATAACAGTGATAATAATAATAATGATTATCTTTATTATTTTTGTTATTATTTATTTTTATAATAAGTAGCATAATTATAATTATATAATAAGAATCAAAATAATTATTATTAAGAATATGAATAATAATATTTATAATAATTATTATTATTATTGTTATTATTATAATTACTGTAATTATTTTGAAGAAAAAACTAAATTCTTTTAGCTCCATTGAGTACATCATTGTCTAGTTGGGACCCTCTGCTGTGGCAATTACCCTCCTACTATTACCTTAATGCTGATAAGCAGAAGATAAAGCTGGAGTTGTTTATTTGATTTCGGGGGACAGTTATGTAGAAGTGGATCTAGGCCTTTAATCATCGTTCTTAAATAAATTGTAAACAAACAAATAAGCTATATCTAAATGGGTTCTATTTCTGATTTTTCATGGTTTGCTCTGTGCTCATATTGCATTCTGAAAAAGTGTGAAACGCATTCTTTAAATAGAAAGCTTATAGGGACAAGTCTCAAGATAGCCATTAAAATAGAAACAATGTAAATTTTATTTAAAGAATACCAAAAAGCATTCAGTTGACATTTCATGCGTATGATAAAAGGTATAGTTTTTCGTCCGTTTTTCCTCATATTTCTTCTGCATACTTAACAGAAATGTTCTACATGCTTTACAGACTTAATGCTCGCTGTAGTTAAAGATATCTTCCGCTTTGAAATCAATAAATGATTTTTTTTTGTTGCAAGTACTATTCAATGAAAGCACTTGTTAACATAACTTTGAAAGCCCCTGTTTCCATGTAAGTGTTAATACAAGAAAAGAAATTACGAAAATCAATTTAGATATAATCACATTAGGTAAGTAAAAATTGCATTGAAAACATTTATTTACAAAAATACAATACACTGAATAGAGATAGTTATATTTTTTAACGAACTAAGGATAGGAAATTCCGTCCAAACGATTTAAATTATCTAACCGCAAATCGTAAAGTTTAGTAATAAAATAAAAGCGCTACTGGTATGGCTTCTGGTATGTACAATGTACTGTATTAATCGGTAATGGATTTAGTTACAGGACAGAGGACATAATAGGAAAGATTTTTTCTTACTTCGCATGTTCATGTATTCTTTCGGAACTCAGACAAACTATTAGTACATAACACTAAAGCAAAAGTGACACATATAAAGTATCACGGCTTATAATTCACTTCGTCTATAATAAGAATGTTTCTCATTGCAGAGTTGGTGCAGCCGTTCTGCGCCTGCGCGGAATTATTATCCATTGGAGCGCACGGCAAAATTACTCATTTTTTTGCATGTCCGCACGCATTTAGAGTATCAAATGCATAACATACTGACTAGAGATTAGGGTTAGTATCACCATGGTTACAAAATATATACATTTAAGATATTTTCTTTCAAATTTAGTTAATCCGGTATATACCGGAGTCTGTAATATATCACAGGTGCACCAACTCTGTATTTAGTCACAGCCCTATAATAATGTTATCAGTTGTAAACCTTTCAGCTATTCTTATTTAGAACAAGGAGAATGTCTAGGACCCTATAAATATTTACACGATCATTAGAATTAAAAAAATGTTTATTGTGTAATACATTAAATTAATGATCAATAAACAAGAATAAATATTGCTACTTGATGTGATTATATTTAGAATTGGTACAAAGTATATCTATGTATAGCATCTTGGTTTTAGTGAAATATAAAAGTAAATGTAATCTATACTAATTCATCTTGGTCGATTACTGTGATTTTTTAGGACAATGAATTATTATGATTGAAAAATATTTCCCTCATGTTTTGGTTAACGGGCAATGTAAATATATGTATAGCCAGTCGGAAACATTGATAAATGTATTAAATGTAACGCAACGAAAATATGCATTTACGTTTACATTTTGTGAAACCTTTTAAATAATCAAATGACTAGATATATGTTTCTTAGCATGATTGATATTTTAACTATAACACAAGGTAACTACGTAACATTGTTCACGTTTACTGTAAGCATCTTTTATTCCAGATGCTTGGTTATGATAATTAAGTTAATCGGAATTATATTGAAAACACGTGGAGAAAAGCAGGTGGTATGCGGAACAGACAGCAAACAGATCATGTAATCCATGTGCTCATCGGATTGTCAAAATACCTTCTGGAAGTTATAGTTTTCCAAAGAAGCCAGGTTACATGAACTGGTTTATTCCTTACTGAAAGAAATATTTCTGACAAACGTAAGTGCATAATTATGTAACTAAAAGCAATACGAACATGTGTTTCAAAACATAGTGTGATAACACAAATATAATTATCTCATTAAAATCATCAAAAACATCCCTGAAATTATCTGAAACAAATCGGCTGAATATTTCTACTTACGACTCCATATATTATAGCAATGATTCCTACAAAGAAAACGTTGAAATTGAATGTTTGTAATACAAAGGCTTATTACAAACCGTAAAGGACAGTTTCCAGAATATTATAATGTAAAAGATTTATAAATTGTGGGCCGGTGGCCTTTAATTACAAAATAAAATTGTTGACTTGACTTGACTTGTCGCTAATAAAATATTTCGTTAAATGTTTCGATAAATGTTTGTGTATGTTTTGTATATTTAACAGTTGTAATGGTAAAACATTTTCTGTTCATTGAAAGGTCTCTGTAAGCACATGTAATGAGCAACGTATCCATCGTTATTTTCATTACAACCAAACATATCATATAATTAAAATAAAGAATGATAGAAATGAAAACAACAGTCAAAGAAAATTCTTACTCATCAATGAAATTCACTTGCTTTTCAAGGCTTTTATACATCTCCAGATATTTTGTGTTAAGGTAGTTCTGCACGTTTGAATAACTGGAAGTAATGGCGTAACGTCATTTATCCGGAAAATGTAGAATAAAGCATGGATTCGGCGTACAGAAATGAAAATCTTTTTATCAGTTTTATAAATAATTCCAAAAATGTCTTAAAATTAGCTTGAAATGCACGGATCTCTTTAATCGTGGGCAAACATCTCAAAAACAAGCACACGGACCCATACATTTTATTTCACCATATTGTAGGTCGTGTGTTTATTTACGAATGTGAGGAGTTTCATTACAATCTACATTGTCAAAAAAAATATTTTTTCGCGAAAATGTTATCAAACTTGTGATTTTCCCATAGACCCATTATGAAAACTTGTGTGAGATTGAAATTTTTCAAATCAGTCTAGCAATAAATCGAGCACACGATTTGCCAAATTTTCTAAGTGTATTCTGAAGTTTTGAGAAATCGGGGTTTAATCAAATTCTACATTGTAGAAAACAAATTGATCCGAACGTGCAGAACTAACTTAAGGTACAACTGTGAGAAGTTTCATCAAAATCTACATAGATTTTTCCATAGACTCCCATTGTAAAAAAATTGCGTGAGATCCACATTTTTCAAATCTGTCTAGCAAAACATCAAGCACAAGGCCCTATCCTTTTTCTTTGCTGAATTTATTAGGTATGTTCTGAAGATTTGAAAAATCGGAGTTTAATCAAATTCTACATTGAAGAAAAAAAATTGATCCGGAAGTGCAGAACTACTTTAATTACTAATTATACTTATACTCATTAAACATTTATTATTCCTTTGGAAAAAGCACTGCAGAGCTATGAGTTTGGTGTTTACGACATCACCGATTTAAAAATGGATGACAATGTTTTGTCTAAGAGTGTTCATTGAGATACGACAGACAGTGCTCATATTTCAACATTGTCTTATCAAGTTCTGTTTTCATGATAGTTATGTTTCTTAACTGATTTTTTATAAAAGGTTGAAGCATCTATTTGTTCTTATTTAGGAAAAATTAAATTTTGTTACGTCCATTAACAGCTGTTGGTTCCTATTTGGGTTATAATCAAAGGAATTGTTTTCTGTCTGTATTGGAGTCCACTAGACGGAAATATTTGTACTTGTTACCCTCCTGGAAGTACTACTATTGGTCAAATGGAATGCAATACTTGCTATAATTACCCCCACCACCTTTCGATAACTGCAGATCCTTGTTTGAAATTGACACCTATCTTAGAGAATTTATGGTATGGCAACAGTTTGTTTAATTTATACCTCATTTTATATCATTCTTTTACGTATTTTGAGTATAATCACGTTTTAGATGGCGATCGTAAGACGTGTAACTAACTTCCCTTTGAAAATTGCTGAATGGTATCGGGAATGAGAAAAGGCGCTTCAGGCTTAACGAATTTAATATGCAATATCTCATTACGATCTCTACAAACACTGAGAAATACAATTTATAAATAATGACCGTATTTGAAATATGTATTAAATATTAAAGAATTTAACCTTTTCAGAATAACTTCATGTAATTCAAGATATTCTTCACCGAAATCTAATTTGACTGACATCAGAATTTTTTATTTCGTTTTTGCCTTTGATATGTTATGTATTATTCGAAGAAAAGAATAATGTTCCAGATGACAAAAATTTGCACGCAAATATTTTGTTTTAATATGGACTGAATAACAATATATTATCATAGAATGCATCACATCAACACATATGACAGTGCTTAAATCGGCTTAATGTATGCTAAAAGTCACATGATTGCGAGCTGTAACAATCAAATATTTCTGTTTGAATAAGGTTTAAATTACGCCACATTATGCTCGAAATACACGTGACAGTGTTTTAACACGTTTAGTTTAGGGAAAAATAATATCATGTTATTGTTATACATCATGCAATGGTATTGTTTCCTTTAAGGTCTTTCTTTAAATGCAAAATCATTTGACAATAATAGGCAGCAGTTTAAAGATTGGCGAGTGGAATATTGCAAGATTCAGTGCGTATTATAAAAAGACTGATTCAAACCAATTCTGCAATGAATTATGTGTATCCGAAAAATCTCATTGAAACAGTTGCTATTAAAAGTCGTCTCCACGTACTTAAACTGAAGTGTTGTTTTATCTCCTGGTCCTTTGCATCACAGAGTCCACCAAACCGTATGTATAACAGAGTTCCATTTCAGCTGTAAACTAGGGGCGGCAATGGTGTTTCACATTTCCTTACCTCTCGTTAACAGTCTTACAACCGAATATGCTATTATTTTGCTCAGTTGCATGGTATACACTTACCTTTCAAAACATCTTCTAATAGATTTTATTATTTTTATTATATACACTCATAGTATTCAAATTTTATGAACATCATATATGAAACAGAAACACGCAATAGCTTGATTCAAATGTGTTTTTCTAAACCTCTAGTAAATAAATGTCCTTTCGTATTTTGACGAATATATATCTGTATTATATACAAACGCCTGGAAATACTCTTTCACATTAGCTACATATTTCGTGATTATGATAGTTTCAGTAAGCTATAAATATATATAAATTGTATGCCTTTCGCAGCTTACAGGTTCTGCATCTGTAAATGTTGCTAAGGATTGGGGCGGGATTTTATTAAAGTAAAACTAAACGTTTTACTGTCAACAAATGGTACTAATAGACTTCTGTTGTCAAAGTTAATAAAATCTGTGAAAAGATCCTTTAGAGCACAGAACGTAGCCAAGCAACATAATAGCAGACTCGGTTTGATTTAGTCTGTTCATGAGAGGTAATGAAAATCTTATTACTCAAAATGTCTTAGATAACGCGAAAATCAATTCTTTAGATATTATAAAATGTGATATAGACAAAGCATTTCTTTAAACCATCCTTTGCAAATTGCCTTACGGATATAGAAACTGTCAGCTGCGATAGACATAAAACATGATATATTCTATTTATTTTATTTTTTTGCTGGGTTTAACGTGGCACCGACACAATTTTAGGTCATATGGCGACTTTATTCTAATTTTAGTTAAAGGAAGCCATAATAACAAAGAATAAATAAGTAAATGTGACAGAGAAGCATCTAAACTTCCATTTTAATTCAAGGCGACCATTGACAGGGTTTTATGTATATATGTGGAAAACAGGGCGAAATATCCAACAGGAAAAGCTACGTTCCAAGAACCAGTGTATTGTTCGTTATGATTCAAGGTTTTCCGCATAAGCTAACACCGCAAGTAAAGATATGTACTTATCTATCTTAGTATACTTTTAAGCTCGTCTAGCTATTCTACTCACGATGGCGTCGGAGTCGGCGTCACACCTTGGTTAAAGTTTTGCATGCAAATACATATGGCTATTATTTAAAGGCATATAGCTTTGAAACATTTTTTTTTCTAGGTCAATTACCAACTTCACTAGATCAAGTCCCATAACTTTGACATGTATTTTGGCCACATTATGCCCCCTTTTGGACTAAGAAAATCCTTGTTAAAGTTTTGCATGCAAGTTACTGTCTCCAAAACTAATGAAGATATTGAATTGAAACTTCAAATGTGTCTTCGAGTTTATAACACAAGGTGATAGCATCAAGTCCCATAACTCTGACATGCATTTTGGCCAAATTATGCCCTTTTTGAAAATCCTGGTTAAAGTTTTGCATGCAAGTTACTATCTCTAAAACTAATGCAGATACTGGACTGAAACTCTATAGATATTTTATTTGTTTTTTTCTGTTGTTTTTTTTTTCAAAAAAAAAAGAAAGAAAGAAAAAGAAAAAGAATGGTTTATAAAACATTTTTAAACTTTATTGTTGTCACTGTAAATACAGAACTAATGTTTGAAAACAAAACGATAAATTAAACAAGGTTCAGCTTTTATTTTCAGTATTTGATTTCCCAAAGAATTTCTAAATTATTAATTAGAATTCTGTTTACGGAATGCCTTTGTTTTTACTGATGAGAGATCATTACGCTAATGGTAAAATCTTGGAATGCTTTAAGTGTTATGTTAGATAGCCAGGGATTGAGATGTTTCTCTGTTCAACATTATACTTGATCATCTACTTATACGTTACTCTGATATTACTCTCATTAACTTTATAATTGATCATTTACCTACATGTATACGTAACTCTGATGTTACTCTGTTCAACATTATATTTGATCATCTACCAATATGTCACTCTGATATTACTCCGTCATCATCATCTGATGTTACTCTTTTCAACATTATAGTAGATCATCCTTCTACATCTTATTCCGGGATTACTCTATTAAACATTATAGTGGATCATCTACCTGTAAGTTATTTTTGCAAACAGCAAATGTTAATCTGCAAAATATCGTAGGTCTTATAAATATTTACATAATTATAAGACATTATATTTATTGGATAATATATCTCACATACGTAGATAAACTACAGTTTAATCTGAGTATAATCAACTCATTAAAAGACACCATCTGTTCCTTCCTCGTATACGTATCAGAACGCACTTAACGTTACATTTGTTTTGTTCCATCTAGCTTAGAAAAAATAAGCATGTTTTTGCTTCTGTTATCAAGTGTCGAACTACTCTTTTGCGTACACTGTAACGAAATATATCAGTTAATTAAACTGATGCGATAATTACACACACTACTTTAAAATAAACTCATTTCTGATAATATAAAATCCCTTGTGTTAATTTAACGTCATTGTAGATAGTGTATTAGGCACATGCATTGTTTCATGCTTGGATTAACTGATTTCGTCATTTCATTGATTAAGTTTTTGCACGACATCTTATATAAAGTTTCAACTTTTGTGTTTCAGCTTCTTGTCTATAATATGAAACTATTTACGTCTTTTTCTTAAACTATCTATTTAAATTTGCTTTTCAATTACAAAAGGCTGTTTCCTTAAGGTTCTTATCTCGTCTCTCGCTTTATTTACAAAATAAAGATTGATTGTTTTGTTCTTCATACTGTATAGAATGACTTTGCCCTACAGTAATAATAGGACAGTTATAGTAAGCAGACATTCTGGCGCAATACATTAATTTCTTCTTTTTGAAATACCTTTGGACTGGAAAAAAAATCATAATTCAAATTGTAAAACTTCAGAGATTGTTATCTTTCGAACTCGAAGGTAAGAGCTTAGTGTTTTCATTTAAGATTATTTTTACAGTTAAATAAATATTTATGTACATAAATAGCGGTCAACCTACAACATCCCTCATTTTCTATCTATAATTGTTTTTGTTTTATCCAGAGTCTTCTACAAGGAAATGTAGGTGAGAAGCTTCAGGCTGAGCAATCAGATGATATAAGAACAAACACAAGGCATGTCCAAAGTAAGAAGCATATATTGATTTTATGCCATTTTCAAAGCCCTTAAAAAACTTAAACAGTGTCTAGTTTTTATCTGAATGGCAAGCATTAAGAATCTTCTTGAAACTAAACGATTAGACCGCCGCGAGTTCAATGACTCTACATCCTCTAATATTCACACTATAAATGCATAAGGTGCGTTCAAAACAATGCGAATCTCAATGTTTTCTTCTGATCCAATACATTTGCGAGGATATGATAATGACATATTTGGTATTTGATAACGATGAAAATTTTAGCTGTTTTCCTCAACGCCATCAAAACATTTAAAAAGAACTACCATTTGAAATTTTTGCCTTAGTTAAAGGACTGCATTATCTTGTCTCAAGAATAAAATCGACGACATTATATAATTTCACATTTAACATAAAAATATTGTTGTAGAGATGTCACGAAATTTGCCTTTTCAATGTCTTCAACAACACAACATAAAATACACCGTTTTCTTGGTCAACATAAAATATGTCGGACACATCAGAATGACTTTCCCTATGTTGTATTCCAGATGCAGTGAAATCAGTGATTAATAAGAACTGTTTTAAATTGATATAAACAGGTGACATTTTGCAAGTGTATTGCACAGCTGTATTTGACAGGTATACTATGTATATGTATGCACTTATTACATTGACCTAGGTAAGATACAACAGGTGGGAAATGTTACAATTCCACATCAGTTGTCATCGCAGAAAATGAAATAATAATATGAATACATTGACTGTTTGAAAACTATACGAGTATTGGGTACATCATGCAACCAAGCGAAAAAAAAACAACTGGCAAACTAGGCAATGAAATCAGCAACACCGCTTACGATCCCTTGCACGAGCTTTAGTAGAACGAATTCAGAAACATCGAATAAATTCAATGATCCCAAATGACAATTATAGTGATATAACAAGAATGATCCAAATATGGGATGAAATTTCTACAGCCGCCATATGTCATTTAATGGTTGTTGTTGTGATACTTATACCAAAAAGACGATCCATCTGGTAAATAGAACACAGAACTCAACAAACCTAGGGTAATTGAGCCTGTTTATCGGGGCTTGTAAAATTACAACACCCTCAAGCCCCCTAACATCTGCTTTAACCGGACTATGCTTCATATACTTTGAATACACCTCGTTATCCAAAAGGCCTAGGAATGATAACCCTAGGTCCAGAATCCAACAACAATTACCAAAACGATGCACTAGGCAACCTTGAATTACAGAAGCGAAATTCTTGGGTTAAAAGGGTACCATTAATGTATTAGAATCACGTGGAAATAGACAAGTGGCATGCGGAACAAACAATGTAAGATAAACTTTAAAAAAATGTTTATTGCACTGTCAAAATGCTTTTAGGAAATTTTGTTTTCTCTTTGAAGAAAAAACTTTTTCCATCATTAAATTAGATTCGTTTTAGAAAAAAAGTGGCGCATACTTATAGAACTGTTATATATGGCAAATCTATGAATTAACTAATTACACCAACCACCGCACACGCACGTAATATCGAAGTACATTCAAACTGATGGAAAAAAACAGCTAGTAAACTATTTTTCAAAAGCTTATAGGTGAACTATAGTTTCATCTACACACGTTTATAACCCTAAGGAAACAGATATTTATAATAAAGCTTTCAAAAATACAGTTTTCTTCTTATATTGTCTGCCTGAATATTATATATTATGGTCCAAAATATCCTAACTTCAAGTACATTGCCATTAAACATCAATGTGTATTGCCATCACACATCTGATTCCACTTCTCCAAGAAAATAATGTGCCGTTGTGAAGCTTAATTCTCCTGTTTCGTAGCTCTTTGTTATATCTTACAAACGCATTACTTTCTGATTTCATTAGTATCAGTTTAGTTAACTTTAATACAGAGTTTAAAAAAGTTTCAGCACGTTTATGCATTTCAAGATTTCGATAAAAGTTGTTTGTTGAGCTAATAACTTGTGAATTTAATGAATATGTGTTTTATATATATCTTAGGTCATGAGTTGGCTAAGACTATGTGCTTCAAAATCTCCATGGAATTATCTTTTTTGGTTTTCGAAACGACTAATTATCACTGACAGTATAATATTGAGAACAAATTCAGATTAAAATTTTATATGATACCGTTGCTGTATATATTAAATATAAACAAATGGCTTGTGACAAAATGTTTTGTCGCCACCGATAGCTCTAATAACTATCGTTTTGTTTACTTTCCTTCAAATTCCATTACAAATTAATTATTGTTTCTGATAGAAGAGATCGCTTGTGTATTGATTTTGGTCTTTCTGTCTTGTCACCCCAAGCGTTAATCATTTATGAACTTCACTGAAGATAATTAACGTTATATAAGGTCATTCTTTTATTGATTAATCTTTAGATATAAAAGGGTATTACATTACATAAATATGTGACAATTCAAAAGAAGATTCATTTAATTGATTATTCGTGTAAATCAAATGACATTTCAATTGGTTTACTTACTTTTTAACCTCCGTTAAAAAGCTTACAACTGTTTTTGTAAGAGTTGTTGCCTCTACTGGAGCAATCTGACGTGCAAAGCGAATACCAATACTTAATATGCTAATATCGTTTTGGCTTAATACACAAACAAAACTCTAGACATAGAGATTTACTCATTTATGCATATTGTTCAATATAACATTCAATATGTTATCTATTCCTTTACATAATAAGCACATTCAAAACATGTCATCTACACCAGACTAAAACGAGGAAACAAAACAGCTACTGAAATAAAAATGCACGTGTGTGAGATAAAGTGACTGTTCAAATAAACGAGAAAGAGCTTTATTTTCATACCATACCCTTTAAAATGCTGAATATTATATATACATGTTATTTATCAAATGTACGTTACTTTTATATTTCTTTTATGCCCCTGTGTCTGATTAAATGTTTCATTTAAAAATAAGTATAGGCAATACAGTCATACAAAACAGTATCTCATATGAGACAGCATTTAAAACCCTGAAATTATTTTTAAAAGAAAAATTGCCAGCTTCTTTAAACCATTTCGCTTGTTTTTACCACACCAGTTTTCAGATTAAAAAATGCACCGTGTTTATTTTATTACATATTTACTATTCCTAAAAGCTTTATTGGATCTAGCCGCCACGAAGACATTTCATACCAGTTGAGACGAATAATAAATTTACCGTACTAGTACGACCTTGAAAGAGTGAGGTCGTTATTTGTTTTTGATTTGTTTTATTCAGTTAATATTCATAACAATGCTTTGTGTTTGCTTACACATTTTTTTCAGTTTTAACCTAGTGATTTATTAATCAAATTCTATGTCCAAAAATTATCAATTACTCTTATTGTATGAAATGGATAAGAAACAGTTATATCTTGCTGTGAATAAACACAGTATTGTTCAAGTGAGTAAGAGGACTAAGACAACATTTAAACTTCCTCAGAGAACGTATTAACTGGTAGAAAGAAACGCACAATTCCAGAATTCCAGAGATGCAAGCATTGATGAAAGATCAAAGCCGTAAACAAATGAGAATTTTTATATTACTGCCTACACGCTTAGAAATCAAAGAACTTCTTTCTGAATCCAGCGAAACCTTTACAATAGGACTGCCTCAGTTGTTTAGGATAGATGAATATAGACGAAAATCAAAATAATTGACTTTTATATCCAGACATTTTGTCAAGGTGTCTGATGACTTAGATTAAAATTTCCTCTCCAGTGTTGATTGCGCGAAACTATGTATCTAAAATGTTTTTCAACGTGCTTATCATAGAAAGGGCAATAAATAAATCTGGTGTGTTATCCCCTCACACACATAGCATCGGCTTCAGCGGAATTCTATCATAATAAAAATGAGTGTACTCAATCAGCCCAAAGAACCAGAAAATATAACAACACTTTTTGGCTCTGATTGACATTTACTTGGTTCACCTTTATATTAATTTAACACTAACACATTCATCTCTGGTAATCTATTATATGTTCGTAAAACCCGGTATTCACTGATGATAATAAATGAGCAACAAAAGGGCTATGATGGCCTGAATTTGTAAAATATAATAGAGTTTCACTTAATTCGGTACTATGGTGTGTGAGAGTGTTGCACATTTCATTTTATGAACAGACTAAATCAAACCAAGGTTATAAATTTGCGTTCTATGCTTCCGGAAGATTTTCGTATAGATGTTAAGTTTAACAAGAACTGTCTAGAGTGACGTGTGGCTCTCCTTTACTGAGACTCAGTATATTTTCTGTTCCTTTGGGACATGGAATCCCAGCAATGTTTAGGTACACCATAAAATCCTGAAAGCCCATTGGATTTGTTTGCTAATTTCAAAGCAATGGGCATTGAATTGCTTTAAACTAATACCCCACTTTAGAATGAACAACTCAACAATAAAATTGTAATGTTCAAATATACTTTCGAATTATTATCTTATAAGTTTCAAATATTGACTAAACTACCAAACTGAAAGGTATATAATTATCATTAATTGGAATATCTTGAAATTATTAATACTTTGAAGTGCATAAATATTTTATGATCCTGCACAAAATCTATTCCAGGACCTATAATATAAATTCATTTAATACCATTTAACAAATATTCAGTATTATCTTCTAAACAACAATTTCAATTAATGCTAAGGTTTGCAATTTGCACACAAGGCCAATTTGTTCGAAACACAGTACATTAGAAAATGACGTTAGAGTAACCCTTAAATATTATTCCATATTTTAGTTATAATTTGCCGGTAATGTTGTCCCACATTGTTTCTGTCATGGGGACGAGAACTTGAATAGAATCACCGGCCTTCAGTAAACTAGATTGATAGCTGCCTCGCTGAATTAATTCTATTTCACAACCATAAATGTAGGTAAGCCGCAGCGTCCTTTTAAAATCAACTGCCATGAGATGCCAGTGATTTGAATTCAAAAACCTTTCTCATTCGGTAACAGAGACTTCTCAATTCATCAAAAACTTATACTGATGCTAAAACACAAGCCATATAAAACAGGGTATGCCACGTTCCAAAAACGCAACCTCCCCTAAACGAAGTTGACTCTGAAACGTTACAAACGTTTTGTAATTACAAACAAAGCCTCTTAAACACGTCCCGTCACAGTTTACATCAATCACTATTACAAAGTGTTTATTACAATAATACAAATGCTTAGTTGGTATGCATGTTAATCTAAAGTGTCTGCACATTTTGTGATAAATGTATACTAAACGAAATGGTTGTGGAAACGGCATTCAAGCACATAATTATATTATGGAAACCTCTGCATTCTTGTCGTAGCTGACACGTCTGCTAAGTGGATATGGATTTCTTGGATCTGATGTTCTGAAGAAATATTCAGCCACAACATTATATTCAGTATTAAACTTGTAGTTTAATGCATTTTGATCTTCTGAACGGTATAAAAATAAAGCAACTTTGTGTTGTGCCTGAAGTAATACGTATATATAAGTTCCAGTTGATAAGTACGTTTTTATCAGCCAAGCGCCATCACCTTTCATTGTATGTCTTCAGTATTAAACTTGTAGTTTAATGCATTTTGATTTTCTGAACGGTATCAAAATAAAGCAATAAATCTTCATTACCTCAAAGATTTAGTGCAAGTTTAATCATCATAATTATGTAGATTACAAGAATATTTGCGTTTGGTCGAATGATAAAATGTTGATACATGAAAACATAAATGTATTGATAAATGAAACAAAATGATGCCCCCTGTCGTAAACCTACGATAATTTAGGACGAAAATCGCAAGTCGGTGTGCTGGAAAAGAAAGCCACACAAACTGGCAAATATTGGCTGGTTGTCGTCATATGTTAGAATTGAAATAATTTATCTCAAACAGTGATTCACTCTTCAATAAAATCATTGCGCACTCATGGTACGGTTCATTCGCGTATGAACTCCAAACAATGACACTATCGAACGACAAACCAGTGTTCGGGATATAACATTTCTTTAATAGCGCGATAATAAAACTTAAACTCAAAATTTCTTAGTGTTATTAAGTAAAATTCAAGCCAAACAAAAACCTAGATGCCTCTGGTAAATCATTTAAAATCTCACATTGCTAAACATTGCAAGATAGTCTATGAAAATGAGCTTACAATACATATTACTGTTTGATGCTGCACATATGTTGGATGAACACTACCTATCGCACTGCACTCGATTGTGGAAGAAGGCTAGCAGTAAATAAAATGATAAAATGGATCAATATTAAAATCGAAGGTAAACAAAAAGTCTAGGTTTTGTGTTTACATTTCGAGGGGTGAATGAGAAAGCAGTACTTGCACTTAGACTTCTTTCGCATTCATCCGTTGATGTTCTCTCTCTATTAACACAGAAGTAAAGGTTCAGATAATGTGGGTGGATTTGCGATTGGTTTGGAAATACAAGCCTTTTTGCCAGCAATTGTCTTTTCTTGTCAAAATGCCTGATTACTAGAAAGCAGTTTAATTACTCAATTAACGCTGATAGAAGTGTATATAGTCCGTGGCTTCTGCAATTTTAAACGTGTTTTCATAACTATTTTAATGACTGATCTAATTAGATCAGATATTAAAGAAATTTTATTTCATTTTAAATCATAATGCAGTAATAATACATTATTACATTGACACGCAAATAATGAACCTAAAACACAAGCAAAGAAGTAACACCTTATGTATGAGCATTTTCAGACAATGCCAATGCATTTATGAGTAAGCAATGAAGAAACACTTAAAGAATGAGCAGTTGGACCCTTTCTAGTTAAATCTTTTTAATGATTTACACATTCTTGGATAAACGTTCCAAGGTCACAGTTTTAAAACAAAGACATATATACCTCCAGCTTTTCGAACATATACAGATATGTAGATACTGTCAGTTTCAACAGACATAGACAAGATATATTAAGATGTTATAGCTATGGAAAGAACAATAACGTTACTGTGACAAGGAGGCATTTCAAATGCCGTTCCAAAGTAATTGCGACCATTTCAGTGGTTTCATTTGCGTGTCATATTGATCAAAATGTATTTTGATATATTCATTTGAGTCTCCAAATATTTATCTGAATTATGTAAACACATATTGTTAGCGGTGTTTTCCTTCTGAATATATAAAATAAAAAACATAGATAAACTTTTAAACAATTCATACTGATGCTCGATTGTTTAATTTTAAACGATTCTCATTATATAGACTTATTTTCCAATAGTGTTTTGATTTCATATGCCGTATTTGTAAGAACTAAGTCTAAATGAGTTAAGTTCATCAGTTTTACTAGAAAAACAACATTTAAATCACAATTTGTCATATTTATTCGTCAGTAATGAAATCATTCCCTCTAAAGCGGTAACTGAAACTGATCGAGACATAAAATCGTGTTAACTATAAATGGATATTTCAATTGTGCATCAAATTTCAGTCTAAGTTGTTTTGAAGTACCGACAAATTATTATTCGTGCTTACGGAATTTTTGTGTCATAAATGAACTTTTGTTCTGCTTCTTTCGTCATTTGTTGATATACTTAAGTTTGACTTTATTCATAGGCTACCTAAGATATATAAGAAAACAATGTATTAAGTTTAAACACGTTCTTCGAAAAGCTTTTGTAATCACTTTCACATACAGACATTTAAAGTTAGGATAAATAGTTTCTTTTTTAAAATCCTGGTTTAAAATAGAAAATGGGATGTTTCAGGATATACTTAATTTATAAATAATATATTCGGAATAAAATGGTTCTCATCTGTTTTGATTAAATTCATATTGTCTCCATAAATGAGACATGTGATAACATCATACAGATATTTTTTCAAATTCTTCGATCTCTATGTTAATTAAACATTCTAACATGACTCGGTTTGATTTCCAGTTAAACAAAGAAGGAAACCAAGCTCTGTATATTCTGCGATAAACAACGGTTGACGCGCGAGGGCATTATGACGTCAATTATGACGTCAAATTGCCGCATGACGTCTGATACATTACTCCTCGCATAAATGAAGTCCAACATAATATTTATTAAAATATATCAATGAGCATGTCAGAATGAAAACAATCTAAGCCTTCTTGTGATTTTTCGTCTAATTTACCACGGTACATCTTTCAGATGCTTCAGTATTTAACCACTCGGGCTAACGCCCTCGTGGTTCAATTCCTACGCATCTGAACTCTGAACCGTGGTAAATCAGAGATAAACAACTCGAAGGTCAGGTTTTTTTGTTAAATAAGATCCGTTTACTGATAAAAGTATCCGCATGATAATATCAACCCTAATATACCTACGTTTAAAAGTTCCGGCTGTTTATCCTTATCTATTGAGAAAAATAAGCATAAATTGTAAACTTATTTATCATTGTCTTGTACAATATGAGACATATTTGTACTCGTACCAGTATGAATATAACATATTAAACTTGCCTATCGGCTTGTCCAGTATGTTTCTTCGAAAGTGCATTCGTCCAAATTTATCACCATACTATACAGAGCAACGTTAAATAACTTATATTGTTGCTCTTAATGACTGTACTCTGACTTACAGAAATACAGGGGTAAAATATAGCAGTAGATTTGTGTCTATGTTGAACAATATGAATTTTTTTTGTATGCGATAATCGAACAGAAAAATATAAACAACTAAACGCATATGTGTCCGTTTATTAAATATAATATAAAAATCGAACATAGACACAAATCTACTGCCATAGTAAAATCGCCTTAGAAATATAGCGTACTGTAGTTTTGTGTCGCGCTAAATTCTTTGTTTAATGGAATTTTGATATTGTATAAAGTAAAATCACATGTATTCTAAACAACTCATAAGTTCCTATCTAAAATAAAGTATATTTAGTAACACCACTTGAAAAGTGTTATACAATACTTAATCATAATAGAATAATTACATTACAACGTAAAATCATATGCTACTTCAAGCATGCACGCAATATGACATGCATTCGAAAAATGTTTTCGTGCATAAAAGATGTTATTTAATACTTACTTAAAAATTACAAATTGATTTAACATTTCGCAGGCAATTTCGACATCGTTTTCATCATAATCATTGTTTCCTAGAATTATCAATAACAAAAAATTACGAAACAAGGGAAAACAATACTTTCAGCTTGTTCTCGTTTAATGACAAATTTTGAAGTGTTATACCGCACTTAAAATAGAATAATATTTTAAAACTGTTTATACTTATGGTCATATAATCAGAATTATGCTTGAAAAAAATGAAGTATTTAATTCTCAGCTGTTTCCTTAACAAACAGTTTGTCTGTTTTGCTGGATTTCACGAGGCACAGACAAAATTATAGGTAATATGGCGACTATACGGCTTTTGATGATGGAGGAAAACCCCAGATGGTACCTGGAAAATTGGATGGATGGATGGTTTCATCACATGAAAGAACTCTACATCCGAGCCGAAGTTTCGTTCTTACAGCGTTGAGGTAAAAGTGATTCGAGGCCAGCAACCCTAACCACAAGGCTACACAGGTCCCTACAAACAGGTTTTGTACATTTGCTTTGGATTTAACGCCGATTTTCGAAAATAAATATTCATCATAAAGCCTTTTGTTGGCTTCTTACCATTTAACTAGAAGATGTTTTTGTAGAAAAGCGCATGTCTCCCCCAATGCATAGTAGTAATAGACAAGAAGTCAATACGGGACAGGAGTAAAAGTCAAAGAGACACTGATGGTCGGCTAAAATATTGATCATCTACTCGGCATGTCCAATCATCCAACTAAGTTTCAACATTTTGGGCCCAGCGGATTGGAAACGGTTTTCCATGCTTTGGCCCCTGTGACCTTGACATTTGATCGAATGACAAAATCAACATGTGTCATCTACTCTGTATGTCCAATCATCCTATGAAGTTTCAGTTTTCTAAGTCAAGTGGTTTTCAAGATATTGATGGAAAAGTGTTTCCATGTTCAGGCCCCTTTGACCTGGACCTTTGCTCGAGTGACCCCAAAAACGATAAGGATCGCCTACTCTGTAAGTCCTATCATCCTATGAAGCTTGAAGGTTCTGGGTCAGATGGTTCTCAATTAATTGATTGGAAACCGTTTTCCACGTTCTGGTCCTGTGACCTTGTCCTTTAATCAAGTAACCTAAAAATCACTCTGCATGTCCAATCAACTTATGAAGTTTCAACAATCTTGGTCAAGTGATTCTCAAGTTTTTGGTTGGAAATGGTTTTCCATGTTCAGGCTCCTGGGACATTGACTTATGATGGAGTAACCCCCAAAACATAAGGACTGTCTACTCTATCAGCCCTGCCACACTATGAAGTTTGAAGGTTCTAGGTCAAATGGTTCTGCAGTTATTGGTCGGAAATGAAGTGTGAGGGACGGACAGACGGACAGGACAAAAACAGTGTCTCCCGGGCCAATGGTTGGTAGACATAATTATACATCATGAATTCTAAGTTTAACGATATGTACTTCTGAAGGTTTTAGAATATCTCTATATGTTTGTGCTGTTATTGCTTTTTAACTATATGCATATTATTATGTGAAAATTCTTTATGAAAAACTCAAGCCCGTTTGAACTAGAAAGGTCCCACTGCAGTTATGTTTCGGGGTCATGTTTAACATTTAGGATGTTTAGCCTGAATGAAAGCAAACTGTTAAACAAATTAATTTTTGAAAAACAAGTACGTCTTTTGGACTTTTTTTCAAAAGAATTTGCATTTTTATGATATAATTAATAATCGAAATTTCAGAAAATTCCTACACCTGAAGAACACATTTAAAGATCACATACACGTATGTTTTAAACATAACAAGAATAAATTCGCAAAACACATCTTTGAATAAACTACCCCTTTTTAGACGGACTGGTTGAACATTTGTAACTGTTACGTATTTTCACTGCCTCGTTATATAGAACTTGTTAGGGCTTAAAGAGTACTGTTTGGTGCTAGTAGACAAGTTTATACTCCCCAGTGGTGTTTTTGCAGTTACAAGGTTCAAGGTGGTACCCTACTTGTCACTTCTTTAAAACGCGTGTATGAATTAGCTACCTCTCTTTAGACGAGCTGGTTTGATATGTTTACATTAGTATTTTATGTGTTTTTGTGGTATATGTTACGTATTTTCACTGTCTCGTTGTATAGGAGCATGATAGGGCTTAAACAGTCAGGGTTGGCATCGATGGACTAGTTTAAACGTTTCAAGATGATACACTACTGTGTTTGTTAATTATTTCTTTGTAATCATTGTATTCAGTTGTGTTTCTTTGTACATTTGCCCGGCCATTGTGTACGTGAATAAAAAACTGAAACTCTGTAATTTGATTAAATGCCTATTTTTATACAATGATATATTCAACGGCGTTGTACATAATAATAATAATTATTATTATAACAATATCAATAATGACAATAATAACGGCCTTATTGTAATAAACAGTCATGACCGCACCCCTCCCCTTGAGGTCATTTTACCCCTATTGCGAATACCAGTGCTTAAAGCATCACATGGTACGTCCAGACGAGCTGCATATAGAGGTTCAAACCCCCTGGTTAATGACGCCATCATATACTATATAAGATAGAAAGGCTACACACTACCCTACCCATAGAGCCTAACCAACAAGTGCATTTAATTAAACAAACCTTGGAAAGAAATATAAATGTTGATATGTAAAACCTTTTACAAACATTTAAGAACTATCACCTGAATAAAGTTTCACATACTCAATTTAATTTTCTATGAGAAGTGCTGAACTTTGAATGTGACTTTTTCTGTTGAACGTGTTTCCTTTTTTAATTTTTTAAATATAATTTTTTAGCATTTAGTTTAGATTTTCACCTTCATAGTAACAAAGTCAGAACTTGTGTCTTCAACGTTAACTTGTACTTACCGAAACTGAGATCTTAAAGCTTTAGATCTGTGTGATATCACACGGCAATATAAATGAAAACGGGATACATTTTAACAAGTGAGCATCGGATACAACGAGTGGTGAAGCCAGGATTGTGAAATTTGTTGTTCACAAATAATAGATATTTCACTGAAAGATACAAACAAACATCCTCTTGAAATTTCTACTTCCGTTTGCTGTCACCCAGATCTCAGACACCTCTTACTATCTCCACAAATTGTCTTGCAACCACATGTAAGTAAAATCAGGTTTTCATTTCAGTTAAAGACATTTTCCTTTTTATTGCATGTCTTTTTAACCTTTAGCCTGCTGTCAGAAAGTGATTATGCCTTGGCGACCGGTCAGACAATTTTCAGTGAACACCCCTTTAAATAATAAGTGGTACTGCCCAAATTAAATGATAATGTTGGACCAGTCCAATTTAGAAATTTAGCAGGATAAAGGTTAATGGTGTATAATAATACCAATTTTACCAACTTTACACAGATTGGGCAACGTTACTGTCATTTTATGTGTCTAAAATTGTATGAATTGTCCTTAGTAACGGGATACTGCTAGTGACTTTGCCAGTTACATCTTTTTCGAGTGTATCTCTTTCTGAGCCAATTTAGACACATTCTAAAAAACTGTAACTTCCAGACATTTTGACAATTTGATAAAGAAAGGTATCTGTTTGCTATCTGTTCTGTTTGCCACCTGCTAATCTCTAACTGTTTCGGATATAACTAAATTATAAAACCCATTTGGAATATAAGGTCATGCAGTACAGCTGCTGTGTTCAGTTGCTGAACATTATGCCATCGTATACAAACTCTAACAAAAAAAATAACAATGGTGGATGATATCAGTCGGTTACATTTGCATTAGGAAATGCATTTTATTTTCAAAATATGAAGGTTCCTGTAGTTAACTGGTTATTGGCGTCAGCGTTTGAACCTGCGAATAAATGCTTATGGATCTATGGCTAAAATCTTGTATTTGCAAACAGACGCAAGGTTGGGATTGAGTTAAATTTGCTTATGTATATGTTGACATCTTGATTGTGGAACAAAAAAGCGAATCATGTCGGTGAGTGACATATGGTATTTCAAAATTCTTCTGTAGTATATACTTGAAAACCCTCCTTCCTGTTTCAATAATTAGTCGTTAAAATGAAATTTTCAGTCTAATACTTTTCACATTCAGATTCTCATTGGTCTTTTAAAAGTCATTTTTCAAGTTAAATCCTATAGCCTAAGAACAGTGCTAAAATATACAATTGAATCTTTTGAGATGAAATTTTTGGTTGTTCGCAAAATTTTAGCAATACTTTCTAGCACTTACCGAGATTTAAGTAAGTTTAAGATCTATGTTATAAATAGCGGATACATTTTGTAGTTGGTTCGGAGTAAGATTTCATCTAACAAGTGAGCATCAGATGATACAAGTGGTAAAGCCATGAGTACAAATGTATATTTTGTGTTCGCGAATAATAGATATTTCGATCATACACTGAAACAAACAATTATCTTCTTTTTATTTCTATTTCCGTTTGATGTCTGAGACCCCTTGAATTGATTCCATAAAATGTCTTGCAGCGACAAATCAGTAAGATTGAATGTTCAAGCGTGAATATTATTTCAATCAAACACTTGTTTCTTTTAATAGCATGTCTTTTAAATGGTATGTACCAAATACTACCAAAAAAAAAATTCCAAAGTCGTGTACCAAGATCGGGCAACGTCACATTATTTCTTAATTTAATGTGTCAGAATTTGTATATTGTCATCGATAACGGAATATTTCCGTATGATGTCTGAGACCCCTTGAATTGATTCCATAAAATGTCTTGCAGCGACAAATCAGTAAGATTGAATGTTCAAGCGTGAATATTATTTCAATCAAACACTTGTTTCTTTTAATAGCATGTCTTTTAAATGGTATGTACCAAATACTACCAAAAAAAATTCCAAAGTCGTGTACCAAGATCGGGCAACGTCACATTATTTCTTAATTTAATGTGTCAGAATTTGTATATTGTCATCGATAACGGAATAATGCTAGTAACAGGAATCTCTTTCAGATGTATTCAGTCAGGAATGGATAAGTGTTAATCGTTTTCACTGTAAATGCATATAGGTGTAAGAGCGTAAGGTTGGGATTAAATAAATTTGCAGATGTATAATGTTGACAGGGCTTTATGGTACATATCTATCGCTGTAACTTGGTACTCTCAGAAAATATGCAAGGACATTCAACTATTAATTGTTGACCTAATTACATGACCATTAAACGTAGAATATTAAATCTTTATATATAATATGAAACTTTTGTTTTGGCTAGAACGTTGCTGTCCTTTAAAATAGGGAACATTAATCACAAACAGAAACTTATTATCTAAAAACACACACCAGCGTGTACAAGAACTACAGAAATATAATCTCCAGTTGTTAAATGCATTAGGTAAGGTCATTTAAAACATGTACTGATTAGGGAATGGTAATCAGTAAATAGTAATAAAGTTAATTTGACAAAGAATCATTATGATACTGAATTCAGATATCTTTCTAATCTCATTGCAACCATTTTAGAGCTTATAGTTTCGTTTCATATAAATTGATATCTGTCTTAGACTACGTTTTAACATAAAAGAAGATAAAGCGAGAACACAAAAGATTATGATCAGGATAGCTTTTTATTTAAATTTTATGCCACTTTAAAGAAGACGTATCGCTATAATGGTTATTTATATTATATTCGATACAATCTTCCAAGTTCTGTATCACTTTTATTACACGTAGAAATATAGAAACTTGTACAATCCGGAAAATGCCTTTTAAATCATCTTTGAACAGATAATACAAAACTGATCGTAGAAAGATATCATACAATTGATAATGGCCACCACAGGGAATAAGATGTTTTACCGTGTCGAAAATCATATTAAGGCTTACGCTTTTTGAAATTAAAATGAAATATTTTAGTCAATGTAATCTGCATCAAAGGATATTGCTTCTTGGCTCTTCAGATGCATCAATCCCCTTACAGTACATAGACTCTAGATTTTCATGGTCTCGGGGTATTTGTGACAGCAGTGATTAATGAAGCGTTCGGGAGATAATCGCTGTTGGGAATTTGACATCTGTGAAAAATGTGGTGATGCTAACTTCTAACAAGAGCTTTCTGAGGACAGCGCGCTCGACTATTCGA
The DNA here is from genome assembly GCF_021730395.1 of Mercenaria mercenaria. NCBI lineage: Eukaryota > Metazoa > Mollusca > Bivalvia > Venerida > Veneridae > Mercenaria > Mercenaria mercenaria. Next base: position 59,662,748 of record NC_069372.1, read on the forward strand.
AGAATTGATTGAAGAATGGGGTCAAAATATTTCCATAGATTTTCAGACAAAAGAAAAAAATAGATTAAACAAAAAAATGTTCCTGTATTTGTGGATTTCGATTAGTCTTGCACTAAATGGCAATGTGTGACCATGATGGCAAATATATTAAGTTCTATGTTAGGCGAAATATGGACTTGTATGAAAAATTTAACTAATTTCTAAGTCCAAAAAGGGCCATAATTCAGTAAAAATAGTTGACAGAGTTATGTACTCTTGCCTACAGATGGAAATCATGTTGTTAAACTAGTGTTAAAAGTTTCAAAGCCACAGTTCAAATAGTTTTGACAAAACGCTGACTTGTAAGAAAAACTGAACAAATTTCAAAGTCCAAAAAGGGCCATAATTCAGCCAAAATAGTTGTCAGAGTTATGTACTCTTGCCTACAGATGGAAATCATAATGATGAACAAGTGTTTAAAGTTTAAAAGCCATACGTCAAAGTCTTGACAAAACATGGACATACATTTTTGTATACAAAACAGAACCAATTTCCAAGTTCAAAAAGGGCCATAATTCAGCCAGAGAAGATGACAGAGTTATGTATTCTTGCCTATTGATAGAGACTATTATACTGAACAAGTTATAAAAATTCCAAAGCTATATGTCAAACACTTTACACAAAATATAAACTGGTAGGAAAAACTTAACCAAGATTTCTAAGTCAAAAAAGGCCATAATTCAGAATGCTTGATGGAGTTATGTACTCTTGCCTACAACTGGACATGGTGATGGTAAACAAGTGTTGAAAGTTTCAAAGCTTTATCTCAAAAGACTTTGTCAAAATGTAGACTGGTACGAAAAACTTAACCAAGATTTCTAAGTCAAAAAGGGGCCATAATTCAACCAAAATGCTTGATGGAGTTATGTACTCTTGCCTACAACTGGACATGGTGATGGCAAACAAGTGTTGAAAGTTTCAAAGCTTTATTCCAAACGACTTTGTCAAAATATGAACTGGTACGAAAAACTTAACCAAGATTTCTATGTCAAAAGAGGCCATATTTCAGTCAAAATGCTTGATGGAGTTATGTACTCTTGCCTACAACTGGACATGGTGATGGTAAACAAGTGTTGAAAGTTTCAAAGCTTTATCTCAAAAGACTTTGTCAAAATGTAGACTGGTACGAAAAACTTAACCAAGATTTCTAAGTCAAAAAGGGGCCATAATTCAACCAAAATGCTTGATGGAGTTATGTACTCTTGCCTACAACTGGACATGTTGATGGTAAACAAGTGTTGAAAGTTTCAAAGCTTTATCTCAAAAGACTTTATCAAAATATGAACTGGTACGAAAAACTTAACCAAGATTTCTAAGTCAAAAGGGGCCATAATTCAGTCAAAATGCTTGACAGAGTTATGTACTCTTGCCTATAACTGGACATGGTGATGGTAAACAAGTGTTGAAAGTTTCAAAGCTTTATCTCAAAAGACTTTGTCAAAATGTGGACTGGTACGAAAAACTTAACCAGGGTGTGACGCCGACGCCGACACCGGCGCCGACGCCAACGCCTACGCCGTGGTGAGTAGGATAGCTCTACTTATTCTTCGAATAGTCGAGCTAATAAAACGAAGCAAAATTTGATTATTTTAATTGGCAAGTGTCTTAATTTATTGTTAAACTGACGTTATAATTTGCCTTCAGTCATACTTCTGGTTCTCGCTCAACAAAGAACTTACTGAAAAATGAGATTCAGCAAAATGCCTTTGACGTGTTAACTATTTTTGTATGTGTTAAATTTAATTTAAGAAGTAATGTGCCGAATCAGTGATTTGTCATTGAATCAGATCATTGTTTTGTATACAGATACGAAGGAATCACGAAGGCGCAAACCAAATGATATAATGATACGCATCAAAACCACAAACAGTAATTGTATTGAAGAGAACTATAATGTACATATAATATAGATAAACTTGAGATCCTATCTTTGAAAACACCACCATGCATTGTTTACGAACAATGAAAGAATATATGTGAAAACAAATCTATTTCAGCAGATTTAAATGCTAACTAATACATTATAGCATTATTCTTATCAGGTGGGTACCTAGATTTTAGATATTATTCAGTTACATGTTGAAATACACACTGACCCTAGCTGACAGCTGCATTTATCGGAAAGTAGCCGAAAGTCTCTGCATCGATATATTCTTAGGGAAAGATAGTAAGACAACATTAAAACCCTCACAAAATATTTCAATACAGGTAAATATGTTGGTGCATATTGATGTTAAAGTGTATACATGTCAGCGGCCTGAGATGAAAAGGTAAGAAAACAGGTACTGGTTCGACCTACGGATAAAAACACTGCATATATTACTATTGAGACATCTTCAGGCGAAATACAAAATTTCTTTTTGTTGAATAAGTCAGTGGTAATTGCTTAAATATATAAGATTACGATCATCACAAACAAATTGATATTATTATTACCAATTTGTCCATCCTATTTTAAGATTCCTCAGTTAATAAAGTATACGATATATTTAACAGCATATTGTCGGTATCACAATTATGTACGAGACAGAAAATAACATTTAAAAGCTTATTGGCGGGTATAATATTAAAAAAATACTTCTAAATGCTTTTGACATTGACCGTCTATGCCAAGCTGGTTCGACATCCTTTATGTAGGGTATATCAATTATATAAATGGTAATTTACTCAGACACTTTTGCATGGCACTTTAAAGAGCGACAAATACTCTTTTAAAATATATTTTCAAATACGTGCCAAGTGATCAATTTTAATCCAAAAAAACATGTTAAGACACAACAATCTTTCACACTGGAGTAGTTAATTAGTTATGCGCATACAAATATGCATTATTTATGCGTAGTGTTGTTAAAGGCTTAATTGCTTTCTACTGTTACCCTTTACTTTTGAAAAGGCTGCTTGGCAATTCAGGGGTATTTGTACTTGGTTATAGTTACTTGCAAATAGTATTATTATTCAATGAAATTCATAGTTATAAGTTTTTTTGTTGAATCTAACCATGTCGTCATTAAATGTGTTTTCGTAAAGTTCCCCACATGACAATAAAGCTGCATCTCATAAAGAGAACCTTCAGTGTTTAAGAAGCAAGAAATGATAATTATAAAGTAGATAGATCACAATTTTAGTTTGAAAATACCTGTATACCACTAACTGACCGGTCCAAGGCTGTACCCAACTATGTTCCTTAAATTTTTTCTTCTTGTCCACTTTGTCTACTTTTCCTATGTATTCTGTAATATACATAAAAATATGTGCACTTAATTAGTTTTTTAAGAACATTGCTTTCTTGAAAACGGAGATTGAAATAAGCTGTTTATTTGGTATTTTTGTTGAATTGTTTCCCCCATGAAATGTACAGTAGACTTTACAGAATTAAAATCTGAGTGAAAAACGTCTTTCAGATTTGATAATATTTTCCTACCAGCAATAAATTTCTTTAGGATGAAAGTTAATATCTACAGTATTACAACACAACTGAAGCCTGTGATACAATACAATGAAAAACGAGGACAGAATCCAGTAGAAAAAAGGCAAGACCACAGTCCTACGACAACGTAAATATGGATGTTTATATGATGAAATAGAAAAAGGTCGCTCAACACGACAAAAACGAAAATGTTGCAGGCTCGGTTTGATTTTGCCTCTGGAAATGCATGCGCTCTCTACGCCCCAGGTTAGTTTTTTAAGTTTAGTTTTAACATAATTTATTGCTTATAATACATGTACATGTATTTATATAATTACAGCACATATAGATATTAACAATCAATTGAATTATAGCAATAGGGTCGGGCCACAAGTTCTGACAACATTTACGCATGCTACAAGTACAAAAAAAACAATTTAGAGACATCCGTAATTATGTTCATACGGCGGTACACTTGGAACCTTCAATGATACACCAGCTTGTAATTCCAAGATAACGGTTTATGATCCTCAATTAAAATAGTGGGTTTGCCCTAAACGAGAAAACAATGAGCATAACTAAACAAACTGGAATTAAGAAAGGGGATCTGAGGTTATAGAGCCTGCATATCACAGGAACTGCCAAAAGACAAAATTAAAAAACAGGCACCATATCCAAGAGGTGATTACACAATACCCAGAGCTATAAAAGCGGGGGTATTGGAACCACCCAGGCCGAAATGTTCAAGCTGAGAAACTAAGCGGAACCAATAAAACGACATAAAAGTCGTGCTGAACGATCTGAGAAGACCCTGATTAGAAAAATATTCTCAGCCTAATTCTTACCACGTATGTACTATCACTCCGTTCAAACAAAAGATAATAGACAGCTATTTTCCATCATTTTGTGAAATGTGAAAGGCAAATGCGAATTAAAACTCAATGTTTATGATAAGGTATTAGATTATAATAAAGTATCATATACAATAAAACTAAGATATGTTACATGTTTGTTGTTGTTTTTTTTGTTGTTGATTTTTTCTGTTTTATTGTTGAGTTGTTATAAATCTCTCCCTACTGTCGTTTTACTTAATGCATGACTACGTTTACCTTTCCAGAAAGACTTATGTTTAATACATTTTGCCGCAACCCGTTAATTCTTAAGCTTCCGTGTTGTCTGAGAAACTAATGCAAATATTAAATCATTGTTACATTAAATCTGATCGTTGTAGCTTTATGTAAGGTTTAAATCAAATCTCGATTTGGAGCAATTGATTGTACTACAATCCTTTCGACAATCGTGACAAATTTCTAAAATTGCGTTTGAATAATTAGTATTAGTTTGTACCATCATAACGGAATCAGAAATTTTCGAAAATTGAATGTCACGATATCTTTGTGGTTTACACCAGATGGTATAATGGTTAAATGAGTCAGAAGGTACTAAAAGTTTACAGTAGTCTTAAACATTAAATTTAAATTTCAGGGCCAGACAGAAAAAAATAATCTAATGTTATATTAGACCTCATAGTTGAACATTTCAGTCAAAATATACATTTTCCGATTAAAAAACATATATCTAAACATTGTAGTTTGAATGGTATTGGTTTCTTTATACATCATAAAGGACTGACATGAAACAGATTTTGTAAAGTTTTTCAAGAAAAGAAAAAGAAAGTACTAAGCATAATGGTAGAAAGATAAAACCCAGCATTTGTTCAATAACTGAAGATTTAAAAGCTATTACTTTAAACGTTATGATGTCATTTCTAAACAGTTTACCAGAGAAGCTGAAATGAGGTTTTAGTTTGCACATTCAAAAGCTGGTTTTATTTCTGATCGGGGTAACATGTCTAGAAAATGGTCGCACATGGGACAACTTTGCAAAACTATTATGCAATTATGATCTATATTCCAATTTGTAGCTTATTTACAATTACCCTAAATATTCATATTCAACAACATTCATTATAGAACACAAGTGAGTGAAATAAGCTATTAAATAACGTATTGCAGTGATTAATTTTAATGTTACACATTTTCAATACGGACAAGGTAAGATAATACAATTCTTGCTTGCTTTGACGATTTGTCACCGGTTTTCGCAGCTTCACATATTGCCATACAACAACTGTCATGTCGAGATTTGTTTCTGCACAACATCCTTTTTCTGTTTCCTTAAATTGACTTAGTATACTAATATAAATAAATCATGGATCCTTTTCTTGAAGGAAAAAATACCCAAAACGTGAATGGTAGGCCATCATTCCAATAGTATAAAAATGTACGCGATATCAAAGATTGCGAAATATATGGTGTTTTACTTCCAATACGTGCCATTGGCAGTTTAAGCTTTTTCTTAAAGAGAACAAGGTGTTAGATGGGACTAAGTTTGAAATGAGAAGGTAACGGACTACAATACATCACTATAACACAGAATCAACCTTGAATTCATTTGTGAAGCATGCTAAATTAATTAACGTTTCTGTCATGTTTTATCCTTCCATATTTACTAAATGGCCATTTCGAAGTATAATTTGAATTCATTTACCACCCAAAGATAATTTCGATATATTGCCTGCTGTGGTTGGAGCTTGTCCTGAATAGTTATAAACATCATTTTCTCCACAACATGTATCTCATAGAAAGTACATTCAATCAATGCAATGAATGAATTTCAACTAAATCTTAATTTGTCCGTTCCGCATGCCAAATGCTTCTACCCACTTTCTGCAATATAATTCTAATTATCTTATTAATCATGAATGTGCACGTGGAATGTAAGGTTCAAACGGTACACCAGTCTGATTGTGGTTGATACAAAATTGCTTTGAACTATAATTATGCGATCCTCAGTAGTTCTGTTGTTGTTTTCCAATCATGTACAACTGAAGAGTTTGATATAATCCTGTTTTCAAAGCATGGTGATAATTTATTTTCGTACCTGAACGACCTTTCTTTAAATATAATCTGTAACCTTTTTTGCATTACAGACTTGGACATGTTATTTTTTTCTGCAGGAATTTCCATTCAGTAAGGATGATGCCACACCACTACCAAGGTGTATCTTAAAAATATATTGTGTAATTCTGTGCAAGAATATGTTCTCACAAAAATGAGGAAATACTCAAAATATCTTGAAATAACTTAACTCAAAGATTCAAATTGCAAAATAAATCAAGATTAACCCAAAATGTATAAGAGCATAAAATAGGTCTAAAAGAATTTAGAGATTACATTGTCTTACTTCAAACGGGAGAAAGCAACTTTCAAATTATATAGAGAATGAATAAAGTAAACAAAGTACAGTAGAAAATTCCGCTTTCGTCACTAGTTACAAGGAAGGCAACATTTAGAAAATGCTAAATTACTTGTTTAGTTGACTCTCCCATGCATAATCCCATAGTTATTAAAATGGTTTTGTCAACACTGTCCAAAGCAGGCTTATCAAAGTTTTAGATGTACTAATTTATCCCGACCTAAGTGTTTAATGCTTGAAGAATAGAATTTACATTACCAAATAGCATGATATAAGACTGCTTAATGCTTTGGAACATTAGAACTGAACAATCCCTTATGCATTCTGCCTAAATTACTTTTAAACAGGTAAGTGTTTATTTTCCCAGTTGTCATACTGTTTTGTCTTCTTTGTCTGCTACTTTTTTTTAAAAAAAAAGGTCTAAAATCTTTGAGAAAATATTAATAAGCTTCGCATTCCTTTCAAGTTCGTGTATGCGCTTTGCTAAACAAATATCTGTTAAAATTCAACAATAAATCAATCCTGAGTAAAGAAAATGAAGGTGGTTATCACAGTAATTATTAAGATGTTTTCGTTACTAAATGGAAAAACGTTGATTGCGTTGTTTCAAATTTTTGCTTGGTTACTTAGACTGATATCAGCGAAAAATACAAACCGATCTTTCGGCATGATATTCTATGTCGGATACGTGCTTCTAAACTCGCCTCAATCTGAGTAGTTAGAATATAATCGGAAAATTAAATGAGAGACACATTTGAAGTAACATGAATAGCGTTTTTACAGAATAGTATAGGTACTAAAAAGTTAAAGCATGGGAAAAGTTCCTTCTAGGGCACATCTATATAAATATATAATGATCCTCTTGTAAAATTTTGGTTGCAAGGTCTGTTTTAAATATTGGTCATCAGTGTGTGGAACACCATGATCGGCCACAAGGACAAGACCATTCTACCTTATTTACATTCCGTATCCCCACGGTTATGTGCCCCCGGGGGCGTTACATTTTGCACCAAAGATGCATTTATTTCTGTTCCAAATATAAAAAAATAATACTAGTATTTTGAAAAAGAACTATGTTGTTACCTACTACCGAAAAATGTCAAGTCCGCTATTTCCAAAGTATTTACGCTAACATACATGTATACATGTAAGTCGTTAAATCCTACAACAAAGTAAATCCGTTATCACTTTCATTTGGGTAGATACGGCAATTAAGAGTAAATATGGCAATTAAGAAACACTGGCTATAAACATTGACACGGTCAGTCCACATGTAGAGTACCATTCGATGCGTGAATATGTTGCGCACATATAGAGGGTCGCAATAGGGTTTGTTTTCGTATATTGACCATGCATTCGAAGGTAATGATGTATCATGTTAACCTTTGTCACAAAATAGATGTTTGGCATGTTTAAAAAAATCACTTTTCCATCCTCGGGTTTAGTAATATGTAATCCACGGAGCGCGTTCAGTCAGAGAGTCGCCTCAATTAGGAAAGAATAATTTTAACGTCAGAGGTTATTTCTAAGGTCACGGAGTTTGATTGGCCAGCTTGTAATTACACCAGCTTTCTAGGTCAGTTGCTCAGTCAAGTGTGATTTACCAATTCAAAGTTTTCCTATTCAAGAGATTTATTTTATTTAAATACTCATAATGTGGGTAAAATATTTATGTTGACAATTTGAGTGTGAAATGAACTTCAGTGAAAATAATATATATACTTGTATTTTCCGAGTGTCAAAAAACGAACACATTTATTCCATAACTACGCAATTCTGTGGAAGAGAATGACATTCATTACAACAAAGCGAGACTGGTTTTGCTGATTTTCCCAAAATGGCATTGTTTCTGTTTAGAGGTCGTAACATGTCAATATTAAAAACAAATCTTTTGATGTGATGTAAAAAGTAATAAAGTTCCAACAAAGTCTGCCATAAACATGTCTCTAAGCAAATAAAGAAGTTCATGTGGTCTGTATCAATACGTATAAAACATATTCTGCCATCCAATTCTAGCAGTCACGGTTTATTTTAGGTTGTTCGTTTCCATGTGTGTTATTTAGAATTTTTATTAAGAACGATCATGTCAGAAATTCCATTTGAAATTTGTGTTTTTTATCCTGAGTCTGTGAGTTCATGAAAACTACATTACAAATATACTGTGCTGTTTGTACTTTGTTTTGTGTTGGTAATGTGTACTTATGTATAAGTGATAACTGTCTAAAACTGTGGCTCAGAATAATAGCTATAAACGAACAGTTGGTATGTTGCCCTCTGCATCGCCATGTTCCACGTGAACTGCTTAATGCACTAGCACGAACGAATGAGTACTTGTCAGACATTATTACTAGTACAAATCAGGTATTCAGAATTCGTTTGTAACATACGTCTGCCGAGGATAAGTATGTCATTAGATTTTTCAAACAAAACACAAAGTATTGGGAGTTTCTACTACTCTGGGCGTTCATTTCTGTTTAAATAATGCTGACGCAATTGTTTAATTGCCGTTAAACCAGATTTGGTAATTATTGAATTAAAAAGTATAGATGACGAATATTTGATAAAAATGTTTATTCAAACAGACCGTCAAGTGTAAATGTTGGAGATGTTTGATGATGTTTGTTTGGTTTCAAGTGACAGTGATGGTTGACCGTAAAATGCAATAGTCTAGTAAACAGAGTGGACCGACCCACTAAAATTTGTAAATTTGTAAAAAAAAATATTAACGCATTATCGTCATCTTACTCATATTCATTCTGTTAATATACTTATGTTTTTGTCGTTCGATATGCATAAGTTGTAGAGGTGCAAAAAAAACACACTGAAGACGTAAACCACCATATTGTCTGAAATACTGTAGATTAATTGGATTTGTTTTTATGCAAGGTATATTTGGCGTGATGTATTATCCATGCTACTTTTAAAGAATTGCCACGAGATAAATCTTCCCTATAAAACAATGTAGCCTGTCTTTGAAGCCAATCAAAATGTCACTTCCTCGACACTGCCATCTTTTTTTTCAAATGTCTCATGAAATAAATATCATATATTTTTACTCATAGAAGAAGTGAAAAATATATATACAAATAAAGTTAATCTACATTTTCCAGGTTAAAACGTAAACAATAGACACATTTAAAATCATTTAAAATGTTGTTTATAAGATTGATGAATCATTTATAACCTATATGAACTGAATGCTAAAAGTTGTGTTACGATAAATGTTTATTTTTCACAGAATGTACTAGGTCGCCTTTGCCTCTTTTACGATCAGCGTCACGTGATTTGCTCTGTGGGAGGGATGGGATGATCTTTGTCTACATTTATATGACAGAAAATACTTGCAGTATACAAAAGACAAATATATATTCTCTATTATAAAATGCTGTAACAAAACTTTATACCATTTTTGCCATACATAAAATATGGTACTTACCATATAGGTAGTTTTTAAAGTTTATACTCTTTTATTATATTTTGGAACAGTTTATCATACTTTGCGGTAACACATTTTACATTGTATATGAAGGAATTAACAGTATTTTAATCGGTCTGAACTTAATTCAAAATAAGAACTGGCCTTAGGAATAACAGAGTTACAACGAAAATATTTTAGTGTTGGTCAAAGATAATAGTCTTTCTGTGTAAGTACAAAATGTTTACGTGTTCTATTGCTGATTTCATAACTAGCAAAGGGCAAGTTATTACAAATACTTAAAGATAAAATATTTCTAGTTAAAGACATGAAGACATGTTTTTATATTTTAATAGGCCTGCTGCAACATAACAAACTCAGTACTGACAGTGAATGAGAAATGCAACATTGATATTCTATAGTAAGAAAGATAAACATCAAATATCATGTCAATAAACATATCATCTTTCAAAAGTAATTGATATTGCAGTTGATTGTTTTTGTTCTGTTAGATTTAGAGTCGCACTGACACAATTCAGATCATATTGCGACTTTGTACTTTGAAATACGCTATGTGCAATAACACTGCAATAACGTTATTTGTTCACTCTCTCTCTCTCTCTCTCTCTCTCTCTCTCGTTAATGAAGATATTCTGTTTATTTATAAAGAAATGTAAGCGATGTAATTCAATATTAACCGCATTTCTGATGCCTCGTATCACGCCATTTGGCAGTATCACATCGTAACTTATTAATATTAATTGATGACGTTATTAACTTTATTCTAAATCCTTATAATTAAACGTACTTAATCTTCCGAAGTACAGAGAAAGTCTGTTTTGGCAATTTATTACATCATTTGTGCGGAATCACTGCTAACGCAGAATAGCAAAAACATACTTATTATGGGTGTAGACGCTTCTCAAAAATAACTGTTAAAATGCTTTTGACCATGACGTTTAATTCCAAGCTGGTTCAATAACCTCTATGCTCAAACTTAGCTTAAGTACCGCTCTGAGGTTACTATTTTTATTGAATAATTTATATATTTGAAAGATATAACATGTAGAGTCAGCTGGTCCAAAGACATTTGTTCAATTCACTATGTCACTTTAAGCAAATCAAATAAAGGGGAGAGGCGGTCTAGTGGTTAAGGTGTCGGCTTCTCAGCCCGTAAGTGGTGGGTTCGAGTCCCACTAGGATCACGACCATGACTTCTCATAAGACACCACTACTGGTTTTTCCAAAAAGCGGACTCGAGAGCGATTCAAATAAACTTGAAGCTGTCATGACAATCGAACTAAAGTAAATTGGTATAAACCAAGCAAATTAAACTTACTTGTAGGCTACATGTGTGGCCAAATAATGTATCGATTTATTTCATTCCATACCACCAAATATCTTGACCTCTGTATACGGTAAACCTTTGTCAGGTGTTACAGTTTAAGGGTATTTCTGACGACGAGATGTAAAGATATGAAACACTGTTGAGTCTTATCTCAATTCCAACGTAACAATTGTGAATGCTTTTGAAATATCATTGAATTTTCATAAGAATTTGTTACTACACCAAAACGGTTAAGGGTAACATATTGGAATACTATTATTATCATTATTATTATTATTGTTATTATTATTATTATCCCCCACCGAAGGCGGAGGGATATAGTTTTGGCATTGTCCGTCCGTCCATCCGTCCGGAGCCATATCTAGGAAGTGGATCAGAATATTTAGATAAAACTTTATATATATGTTCAACACTACAAGGAAATGCGGCACGTCAAGTTTCAGTCAGATTGCCCAAGTAACACCAGAGTTATGGCCCTTAGTAGTTTCTAGTTTGTATATAAATATTGCGATTTTTGCTTTAGAACTTGTGACATATTTGGCCTAGAACTATGAACTTTAAAACTGAATTTAGGTTACCATAACGTGGAAGTGCACACACATTTTCGTCACGAATCTCTTTAGTAAACTCAGAGTTATTGCCCTTTAATTGTTTAAAAATCCACATATTTGTACATAACAAACAAACCAATTGCTAGAATTTCATTTAACTTGTTTCATTGTTTTTCCATGCACATTTAGTATCAATATGTGAAGTTGTGTACCCACACCCGGTCACCCCCACCGCCCTGGTCACACCTCTTCCCCTCCCCACCCAATATTTTTTTCCATTTTTTATTTTCCATCAATATTTATTATCAACATGTGAAGTTTTGTACCCACTCCTCCTTGTCACCACCAACGTTCCAGATTTTATACTTGAATGTGCTCTTTTAAGGACATCTGTTCTTTTAAGTTCAATTGTAATGCAATTATTTGCTTCTTAGTAACATCCTTAACGTTTTGCCAGATATATTTCTTTGCCATTCCTCACCACAAACCCATTCGGCGGGAATACCAATTAATCGACTTGGTATTCTATTATTGCTATGTCAGAACTATAGACATTCTTCTTCAAGAAAATTAATATAATTTTCAAATGCTATCATATATCACTTCTGTTACATTTTGATGAAACCAAAAGAAATCATTTCGTGTAATGAGTATCCTGCATCAAGCTATTTTACAATCAGAATAGATTAAAATTACAGAAAAAGTTGAATGTACAAGTCGGAGTCTATAAACCGCTCAGTAAAATTTCACCCGTATCAATGTGTTACAAACAAACCTGAGAAAAATTCAAAATTTGCCATTCTAAAGTCTAGGACTAAGTTTCAGACTTTATCTCCCTGGACCGAACTTCCATTAATTCCATTCAAATATATTATAAGTGTTTGCTACTTACACTTGCCTTTAAAGCACACCGGTATGGTATAAACAGAACATTAGAAAATGTGATAATAAGTGTGCAGTTTATACCATTTAATCTACAGTGTCTTCTTAGATTATTTCAGTAACAAAGGACACATAGACAGAGCCACCAGCCTTCTGCATTCCAACTTTATCCTAGGCGGTCTTCCGAATCTAGAGCCGCACAATGCCAGAAACGTCTTGGTCAAGCTCTTTCGAAGTGATAACTTTAAACATCCAGCTTTTACTTCAATACTTTTGCCGAGTATGAAAAACATTCCAGTGAAGGTAACATAAATATGTTTAGTGCAGCGATATTTTAGGCAAATAACTTAAAATAACATAAGTTGTAATATCTTGGTTGATTATTCTACAGTAAAAACAAAACCTTTAAATCTATCAGTGCCAGTCATTATTATTATTATTTATTATTATACCAGATTTATATAGCGCCCTTTTCATGATTAATTTCACGTTCAAAGGCGCTTTACATAGTTCAAATGCAGCCACACAGGGCGCATAATTCATCCTCTACTAGTACAGACACAGAGCGATCTGACCAGATGGACAGAGTGAGACAAAGCCCCCACGACAGAGAGATCAGAAATCAGATACAGGCTTGTCCGGCTAACTTAGCCTAGCTCGTTTCGAATAGACAGCCTGGTTCTTTAACGTGCCCAGTGTTTAGCACTGATATACGCAAGGATTGCCTGGGTTCCTGACCAGTACACCTCTAGTTGCGTGGGAAACACTGAAAAGCGTTTCTGAAAATTCCCGAGTAGCTGCCGTGGATCGAACCCCCGACCTCAGGATTGGAAGGCCAGTGTGCAAACCACTGAGCTATCCGTCCAAGTGTGCCCCTCATCCCACGTTTCTTCCTTGCGGGTATTAAGTACATTTTCATTAGCTGTCATTTCCTGATCAGTTGCGCATGCCCATGGAATGCAATGCAATTACCATTGATTCAAATCTGATTACATATAACCGCAATAACATGCATACCACCGCGGAATTTACGTAATAGCATATAAAAATTAATCATTCTAGCTAGTTTGCTAGAAATGATTTGCCAGTTATAAAGTTCAAATCAGTAGACAGAAAGACATTATCTTTCTTTCAAAAATGAATTTTGACAATTAAATATACACTTATAAAGATGCGTTTCCTACGTACAACCTGGTTGTCCCGACGTGTCCAGAAGAGTATTTCTGAATTTGATGGTTATCAGAACTCCGCAGCTGGAATATAAGGTTATAATGAAGAGTATTAAAAGATCATTTTGAATCTTGCCATACGACACGGCAAAATAACAGAAGACTAGGTTCGACTGAGTCGGTTCGAGAGGTGGAGAAACTTTAACCTCTCACGTTCCCTTAATCTGAAACATCCTGCTGAACTTAGTTTCTCTTTAAAATAATATCAAGCCAAACGTTTACTTACATCTAGTAACAAGTCTTACATCTAAAGAATATCAAAATATTCCATCAAAAAGCATCAGTTACTACAAGAAACAATTTTACCAAAAAGTTTGATTCGCCATTATCTGTGATTACTGACTCATTAGCAAATTCACTCGCTAAACTCACATTAGATGGTAAAAATATATGAAATTATCTAAAAGTGGCGTGCAAAAAGTAGCGAGTAGAATGCTGAGGCAGTAATTTAACCGGCCAGTATTGCCTATACTGTAATAATATAATCTATATGGACACAAAAGGTACCATTAAGGTATTGTATAATCATATTGGGATTGATTTCAATTAAATGTATGCTTATCGTACGGTTTAAGAAACAAATGAAACAGTTAAGGATAACAACATTCTATATTTACATCGAAACGCCAAGTGTATATAAAAAACTTACCATATTATATTATCAGATCCCCGTGTGCCCCCCATCCCGCGTGTCTTCCTTATGGGTATATACTGTAACGAGGAGGGATGATCTGAAAGAAGTTTACAAAGTAGACAGGTTTATTGTAAAACTGATTTGATATTGTTTACTTTCTCTGACAAGACGGTTATCAAAGTTTCCACTAAACATATGTTTTAAAACAGGCACCACACGCTGGCGCACACATAAATTTGTTTGAATAGATATGGTGGAAGGTCACCCAATGTTTTTTATGCCAACAATATCTGGCAAGAAATTTTATTAACATGAAAACGATGGAAAACAAAATGACAAGCATTGAAATAGATTTCTCTCGGAAGTATAAAGCCCAGTCAACTTAAATGCAGACTTGGTTTGATATTATGTTTATACTTAACCTTTAAGTAAGAGTGTTTGTTTTGACTTTAGGCCTATACTGTTAAACATCATGCATCTGTACTAGCCGGTTAAATTACTGCCTCAGCATTCTACTCGCTACTTTTTGCACGCCACTTTTAGATAATTTCATATATTTTTACCATCTAATGTGAGTTTAGCGAGTGAATTTGCTAATGAGTCAGTAATCACAGATAATGGCGAATCAAACTTTTTGGTAAAATTGTTTCTTGTAGTAACTGATGCTTTTTGATGGAATATTTTGATATTCTTTAGATGTAAGACTTGTTACTAGATGTAAGTAAACGTTTGGCTTGATATTATTTTAAAGAGAAACTAAGTTCAGCAGGATGTTTCAGATTAAGGGAACGTGAGAGGTTAAAGTTTCTCCACCTCTCGAACCGACTCAGTCGAACCTAGTCTTCTGTTATTTTGCCGTGTCGTATGGCAAGATTCAAAATGATCTTTTAATACTCTTCATTATAACCTTATATTCCAGCTGCGGAGTTCTGATAACCATCAAATTCAGAAATACTCTTCTGGACACGTCGGGACAACCAGGTTGTACGTAGGAAACGCATCTTTATAAGTGTATATTTAATTGTCAAAATTCATTTTTGAAGAAAGATAATGTCTTTCTGTCTACTGATTGAACTTTATAACTGGCAAATCATTTCTAGCAAACTAGCTAGAATGATTAATTTTTATATGCTATTACGTAAATTCCGCGGTGGTATGCATGTTATTGCGGTATATGTAATCAGATTTGAATCAATGGTAATTGCATTGCATTCCATGGGCATGCGCAACATGATCAGGAAATGACAGCTAATGAAAATGTACTTAATACCCGCAAGGAAGAAACGTGGGATGAGGGGCACACTTGGACGGATAGCTCAGTGGTTTGCACACTGGCCTTCCAATCCTGAGGTCGGGGGTTCGATCCACGGCAGCTACTCGGGAATTTTCAGAAACGCTTTTCAGTGTTTCCCACGCAACTAGAGGTGTACTGGTCAGGAACCCAGGCAATCCTTGCGTATATCAGTGCTAAACACTGGGCACGTTAAAGAACCAGGCTGTCTATTCGAAACGAGCTAGGCTAAGTTAGCCGGACAAGCCTGTATCTGATTTCTGATCTCTCTGTCGTGGGGGCTTTGTCTCACTCTGTCCATCTGGTCAGATCGCTCTGTGTCTGTACTAGTAGAGATGAAATTATGCGCCCTGTGTGGCTGCATTTGAACTATGTAAAGCGCCTTTGAACGTGAAATTAATCATGAAAAGGGCGCTATATAAATCTGGTATAATAATAAATAATAATAATAATGACTGGCACTGATAGATTTAAAGGTTTTTGTTTTTACTGTTAGAATAATCAACCAAGATATTACAACTTATGTTATTTTAAGTTATTTGCCTAAAAATACGCTGCACTAAACATATTTATGTTACCTTCACTGGAATGTTTTTCATACTCGGCAAAAGTATTGAAGTAAAAGCTGGATGTTTAAAGTTATCACTTCGAAAGAGCTTGACCAAGACGTTTCTGGCATTGTGCGGCTCTAGATTCGGAAGACCACCTAGGATAAAGTTGGAATGCAGAAGGCTGGTGGCTCTGTCTATGTGTCCTTTGTTACTGAAATAATCTAGAAGACACTGTAGATTAAATGGTATAAACTGCACACTTATTATCACCATTTTCTAATGTTCTGTTTATAACCATACCGGTGTGCTTTAAAGGCAAGTGTAAGTAGCAAATACTTATAATAGATTTGAATGGAATTAATGGAAGCTCGGTTCAGGGAGATAAAGTCTGAAGCTTAGTCCTAGACTTTAGAATGGCAAATTTTGAATTTGTCTCAGGTTTGTTTGTAACACATTGATACGGGTGAAATTTTACTGAGCGGTTTATAGACTCCGACTTGTACATTCAACTTTTTCTGTATTTTTAATCTATTCTGATTGTAAATAGCTTGATGCAGGATACTCATTACACGAAATGATTTCTTTTGGTTTCATCAAAATGTAACAGAAGTGATATATGATAGCATTTGAAAATTATATTAATTTTCTTGAAGAAGAATGTCTATAGTTCTGACATAGCAATAATAGAATACCAAGTCGATTAATTGGTATTCCCGCCGAATGGGTTTGTGGTGAGGAATGGCAAAGAAATATATCTGGCAAAACGTTAAGGATGTTACTAAGAAGCAAATAATTGCATTACAATTGAACTTAAAAGAACAGATGTCCTTAAAAGAGCACATTCAAGTATAAAATCTGGAACGTTGGTGGTGACAAGGAGGAGTGGGTACAAAACTTCACATGTTGATAATAAATATTGATGGAAATAAAAAATGGAAAAAAATATTGGGTGGGGAGGGGAAGAGGTGTGACCAGGGCGGTGGGGTTGACCGGGTGTGGGTACACAACTTCACATATTGATACTAAATGTGCATGGAAAAACAATGAAACAAGTTAAATGAAATTCTAGCAATTGGTTTGTTTGTTATGTACAAATATGTGGATTTTTAAACAATTAAAGGGCAATAACTCTGAGTTTACTAAAGAGATTCGTGACGAAAATGTGTGTGCACTTCCACGTTATGGTAACCTAAATTCAGTTTTAAAGTTCATAGTTCTAGGCCAAATATGTCACAAGTTCTAAAGCAAAAATCGCAATATTTATATACAAACTAGAAACTACTAAGGGCCATAACTCTGGTGTTACTTGGGCAATCTGACTGAAACTTGACGTGCCGCATTTCCTTGTAGTGTTGAACATATATATAAAGTTTTATCTAAATATTCTGATCCACTTCCTAGATATGGCTCCGGACGGATGGACGGACGGACAATGCCAAAACTATATCCCTCCGCCTTCGGTGGGGGATAATAATAATAATAACAATAATAATAATAATGATAATAATAGTAATAATAATAATAGACTTGGAATATATTCCAACTTTACTATTTATGAAGAATGGCATGTTTTTATTTTTTCAAGTTCTATCTGGTTTATGTTAATTCTCAACTTATAAATATGAGATAAGCCCGCCCGCTTAGCTCAGTAGGGAGAGCGCGCGCCGATCTACGGATTGCGAGTTATCGATTTCGATCCCCGGGCGGGTCGTATCTTCTCCGTGACGATTTGATAAAAGACATTGTCTCCGAAATCATTCGTCCTCCACCTCTGATTCATGTGGGGAAGTTGGCAGTTACTTGCAGAGAATAGGTTAGTACTGATTCAGGAAAACTGGTTAGATTAACTGCCCGCCGTTACCAAACTGAAATACTGTTGGAAAACGGCGTTATACCCAAAACTAACAGACAAATATGAGACAGAAATTTATTTTTATATTGTCAATTTTCATTCATATTAAAATTGAATTTAAATGGTACTCTGGTGAACATTTCTTTCAGACATGCACAAATTCAAATCGGATTTCTGATAATGTGACATAAATAAAATAAAGCATGAAAAAGTACAATAAAGAAACTGTAAATTCCTACAGAGATTGAATTCAATTATAAACATTGATTTTATCACATTGTGTTATTATATTCCAGTAACATTGGTTTCATATTTATCATTTTACTGTTTTTTGTAAGTATTGTAAAGGTAAGAGCACCTTCTTCATTATGATGTTATTAGCAGATTTTGTTTGGCAATAAAACCAAGTTTTCAATCACTACATCCATGGTTTATTTTTTTGTTTTTTATTGATCATTAGTATTACAGATAACAATAATAATAATATTAAGGATCATCATTATTATAATGAGTATTATTATAAGAATCGTAGTCATAATAAGATAATGATAATCATAATTATTATTATTAAGAATATCAATAATAATAATTATTATTACTGTTATTATTTGGAAGGAAAACCAAATTCTTTTAGCTCCATTGCGTACATCATTGTCTAGTTGGGACATTCTGCTGTAGTAATTACCCTCCTACTAATACCTAAATGCTGATAAGCAGCAGATAAAGCTGGAGTTGTTTATTGAATTTTGGAGGACACTTCTATAGTAGTGGATCTATCCCTTTAATCATCTTTCTTAAAATAAATTGTAAACAAACAAATAAGCTATATCTTTATGGGTTCTATTTCTGATTTTTCATGTTTTGCTCTGTGCTCATATTGAATTCTGAAAAAGTGCGAAAGGCATTCTTTAAATATAAAGCTTATAGGGACAAGTCTCAAGATAGCCATCAAAATAGAAACAATGTAAATTTAGTATTAAAACAGGAAATGCATTTCTTGCGTATGGTAAAAGGTATAGCTTTTCTTTAATTTTATCTCATATTTCTATTGCATACTTGACAGAAATGTACTACATGTGTGTGTGTGTATTATCTAAAGATATCTTCCGCTTTAAAATCAATGAATGATGTTTTTACCTTTTTTCGTTGCAAGTACATGTACTACTAAATGAAAGCACTTGTCCGGCAAGTCTTTACTTATAATGGTTAATAAAACAAAAGAAAACTATACGTAAATCAGTTAAGACAATCATCTTAAATAAGTCAAAAATGCACTTAAAACATTTATTTACGAAAATACAATACCTTGAATAGAGATAGTAACATATTTTAGAGAATTAAGGATAGGAAATTCCGTCCAAACTAATAAAATTATCTAAATTAAATCTTCTTCTATTTGTTGAAAAATTCCGCAAATCGTCAAGTTTAGTGATAAAATAAAAACGTTACTGATATGGCTCCGGGTATGTACTTTATTAATCGGTAAAGGATTGTAGTCAGAGGACATTATAGAAGAGATTTCTTTCAAGGAAAAGACGAATTATTTCTCATGTCCATGTACTCTTTCGGAACTCAGACAAACTATTAGTATATAACACTAAAGCAAAAGTGATACATATAAAGTATCACGGCTTATATTTCACTTCTTCTGTAATAATATCATTACACAATGTACTGACTTCTTAACCAATGTGTAATATTGTAAGCATAAACTCTATTAGAAATAATAATGAGTCGTTAACCTTTAAGCTATTCTTATTAAGAACTAGGAGAATGCCTTTGACCCTATAAATATTTACACGATCATTAGACTTAATGTTTATTGTGTAATACATTGAATTAATGATCAATAAACAACAATAAATATTGCTACTTGATGTGATTATTGGTACAAAGTATATCTATGTATAGCGTCTTGGTTTTAGTGAAATATAAAAGTAAATGTAATGTAATTAACTTATAGAACTAATTCATCTTGGTCGATTACAGTGATTTTAGGACAATGAATTATTATGATTGAAAAAAATTGCCCTTATGTGTGGTTAATGGCAATGTAAAATATATGTATAGCCAGTCGGAAACATTGATAACTGCATTAAATGTAACGCAACGAAAATGTGCATTTACGTTTACATTTTGTGAAACCTTTTAAATAATCAAATTACTAGATATATGTTTCTTAGCATGATTGATATTTTAATTATAACTCAAGGTAACTACGTAACATTATTCACGTGTACTGTAGGCATCTTTTATTCCAGATGCTTGGTTATGATAATTAAGTTAATCGGAATTATATTGAAAACACGTGGAGAAAAGCAGGTGGTATGCGGAACAGACAGCAAACAGAGCATTTACATGTGCTCATCCGATTGTCAAAATACCTTCTGGAAACTGCAGTTTTTTCAAAGAAGCCAGGTTACATGCTTTGGTTTATTCCTTACTGAAAGTAATATTTCTGGTAAACTTAATATAAATATAAAATAAGTGCAGAATTCTGTAACTAAGTAACAGAGGGCAATTAATACATACATTTTCAAAACATCGGATGATAACACAATTATGATTATTTCGTACAATAATACAATACAAGAAAAAGTCGCTCAAGTAAGAAATTATCCCAGACATCATCTTCAAAAAATCAACTGCATATTTTCTACTAACATCTCCACATATTGTAGCGACGTGTGGTATAATGGTTTAAAGAATCTATTATACCAGATAGTTTTAGGCATTTTTTTCAGTTAGTTTTTTTGTCATTAATAAGTCATGTACTTGAAGAATATTTCACATTCCTTTTCACAATTAGCTTTCTGGTTGTAAGATATAATTTAATATCATTTTTGTTAAAGTGCATTCTAGCTCTGGATTTTTGTTAAAGTATTGTGAGAATTATTGTGAAAATTGTGTTTCGCTAGTAATGCTGGGTTTTATATAAAATGTTTAGAGAAATTAATTGGGTTTTGACTTAAAACGCAAGAAAAACGATCTAGGACTAAAACAAAACAAAAACGAAAACAAAACGGAGATAATCTAGCACTATAACAAAAATAAGTGAAATTGCGAAAACAAAAACTTTCTCATTATGAAATTATTTTATATTTTTTGTCATTCTTTTAAGGAGTATTATATCATGAATTAAACTTTTATATTCTTGATTTTGTGTATTCAATTGTGTTTTCTTCTACTTGAAGAAAGTTATCGTCAGAACTACGTTAAAAATAGTTCAATATATAATTACTTATCAATTTTCAGTCGGTTTATTAATTGTCTCATGTAAATTTTTGTTTTTATTTTTATTCCCTTATAGATAATTAAATGAAACATTCACGAGAAAGGGGGTGAGTGTGGTATAATGGTTTCAGGAATACATTATACCAGATAGTTTCTAGGCATTTTTTTTCAGTTAGCTTTTTGGTCGGTTATAAGTTATGTACTTGAAGAATATTTCACATTCCTTTTCACACTTAGCTTTCGGGTCTAAAAATTAATGAGAGGTTACATTATTTCGCCCAGTATCTGCTTTGTCCAGCAACGTATGTTTCATAATTACTAATCGTTTTGACAGCTGACTAAATGAATAAATGACAGGATAATTATAAACACCCAGTATTTTGATCACATCGCATGACTCAAAACACGAATCTTTTATTTTATAAGCAGGAGTTTTGAGATATAATTTTAGTATCATTTTTATAAGTATCACTTTTCTACTCGGTTAGGTTAGATACGTATGCCCGATACCCGCATACGTTACCAAAAGGAAGCTTAGGACATGGGCAATTAAAGTTGAAGTATTTATGTCAAAGAATAGAGGTTTTGTTAATAACTGAGATCATGTTAGAGAACTGTGTTAGAGAATTATAAAGAAAGACATTTTATGTTTATATATATTATCCTAGAACTTAGTACAATATTAAATAGTAGTTATTGAAGAGAACAGTTGTTGTTGTTGCTGTAGTATTGATGGTATTTTTGGACATCAACAGTTAAATTTTTACCCAATTTTTAATAATTCTTTTACTCAACTTTGAGTATAATGACATCTCAGATGGCAATTTTAAGACGGGTTACTTCTTTTTGAAATCAGGAATTGGAAAAGCCGCGCTTCAGGCGAAATGAATTTCAAATACCATCTCATTACGGTCTCTACAAGCACTGAGAAATACAATTTCTAAATTATGACCGTATTTGAAAAATCTGTCAGATTTTAAAGAAATTAACTTTTTCAGATTAACTTCATTTAATTCAAGATATTTTTCACCGAAAGGTAATTTGACTGCCGCCAGAATTTTTCATTTCGTTTTTGCCTTTGATATGTTGTGTATTATTCGAAGAAAAGAATAATGTTCCAGATGACATGAATTTGCACGCAAATTTTCTGTTTGAATATGGACTAAATAACAATATATTATCATAGAATGCATCACACCAACGCATGTAACCGTGCTTATATCGGCTTAATATATGCTAAAAGTCACATGATTGCGAGTTGTAACAATCAAACTTTTCTATTTGAATAAGGTTTAAATTACGACACATTATGCTCGAAATACACGTGACAGTGTTTTCACACGTTTAGTTCAGGGAAAAATAATATCATGTTATTGTTATAGAACATGCAATGTTACTGTTTCCTGTAAGTTCTTTCTTTAAATGCAAAATCATTTGACAATAATAGGCAGCGGTTTAAAGATTGGCGAGTGGAATATTACAAGATTCAGTGCGTATAATAATAAAAGACTGATTCAAACCAATTCTACAATGAATTCCGTGCATCCGAAAGATCTTATTAAAACAGTTGCTATTAAAAGTCATCTCTCCGTTCTTGAACTGGAGTGTTGTTATATATCCTGGTCCTTTGCATCACAGAGTCCATCAATCTGTATGTATAACAGAGTTCCATTTCAGCTGGAATGGTGTTTCACATTTCATTACCTCTCGTTAACAGGCTTACAACCGAACATGTTATTATTTTTCTTAGTTGCATGGTATACACTAATCTTTCAAAATATCTTCTAACAGACTTTATTATTTTTATCATATACACTCATATTATTCAAATTTTATGAACATCACATATGAAAAAGAAAAACGCGATAGCTTGATTCAGATGTGTTTTATCAATCTCTAGCAAATAAATGTACTTTCGTATTTTGACGAACATATATCAATATTATATACAAACGCCTGGAAATACTCTTTCACATTAGTTACATATTTCGTAATTATGGTAGCTTCAGTAAGCTATAAATATATGTAAATTGTATGTCTTTCGCAGCTTACAGGCTCTGTATCTGTATAGGTTGCTAAGGATTGAGGTTTAGTAATGTTTTTTCTATCTAAATAAAACTAAATGTTTGTGTGCTTCAAAAGGACCAGAAAAACTTAAAACACAGCTGAGTCTAGGTACGGGAAGATTTTTTACTGCCGCGCCAAATGGTACTAATAGACTTTTGTTGTGAAAGTTGTGAAAAGATCCTTGAGAGCACAGAACGTATCCAAGCAACATAATAGCAAACTCGGTTTGATTTAGTCTGTTCATGAGAGGTAATTCAAATCTTATTACTCAAAATGTCTTAGATAACGCGAAAATCAATTTTTTTGGATATTATAAAATGTGATATAGACATAGCATTTCTTTAAACCATCCTTTGCAAATTGCCTTACGAATATAGAAACTGTCAGCTGTGGTAGACATAATATTTTATTTATAGCTAAAGGAAACCATATTAACAAAGAAAAAATAAGTTAACGTGACAGAGAAGCATCTAAACTACTGTTCTATTTCAATGCGACCATTTACAGGGTTTTATTTCGCGTGTTGATAAATATGTATATATGTTGGTGAAAAACAAGGCGGAATATCCAACAAGAACCAGTGTATTGTTCGTTATGATTCAAGGTTTTCCGCATGAACTAATATCGCAAGTAAAGATATGTACTTATCTATCTTAATATACTTTTACCTTACATATACGCTCAAAACACGTCGAGATTAGCATACGAATTTTTTTCTGACACTTGAAGTGTCGTCGATTTTTAAAACTTTGTTGCTTTTTTAATTTATTCACAGAACTTTAAGGAAAAGGATTTACTCTTTAGAAATTAAGACGGGGTGAATCGATGTATCAGATCTCGGTACAACAGTATTAATATGGGTTTTGTTCCTATATTTTCAAAAAGAAAAAAAAAACATTTGTAACATGGATGAAAATTGGTAAAATTAACATTGAAATGCCAATAAAATCGTAGTTTATAGAACAATTTTAAACTTTATTGTTATCACTGTAAATACAGAACTAGTGTTTGAAAGCAAAACGATAAATTAAACAATGTTCAGCTTTTATTTTCAGTATTTAATTTCCCAGAGAATTTCTAAATTATTGATTATAATTCTATTTAACGGATTGCCTTTGTTTCTATTGATGAGAGATCATTACGCTAATGGTTAAAACTTCTAATGCTTTCAGTGTTACGCTAGATAACAAGGACTCAGTTCAACATTATACTTGATCATCTACCTATAATCGCTGTAAGGTTAATATATTTGAAATGCGTTCTTCTATGACATTATTTTGGTAACTTCTTTCTATTTTTTACCGGCCTTCTCCGGGTGAATACATGTACGTACCTCATCTAATAGGGTTTCATTTAAACGCAATGTCAGTTTTTCTAGTTGTATATGTTATATGTGTCATTGTATATTTCTTTTGTACACTGTCCGCTGTTGTATTTGTGACTATGTATGTCATCATGGGCTTTTTAGCCTATTTGATTTGAAATAAAATGTCTGTCTTTCTGTCTGTCTGTCCTATATGTAATCATAAGACATTATATATTTATTGGATAAAATATCTCATAAACATAGATAAACAACAAAATATATTTCTACTTGATATATCAGCTGACTTCATTCAAATGATGTTTTTCTCCAATTACGTGCGTTTAATCTGAGTATAATCAAATCATTAAAAGACACCATCTGTTCCTTCCTCGCATGCGTATCAGAATGCACTTAACTTTACCATTTGTTTTGTTCCAACTAGCTTAGAAAAAATAAGCATGTTTTTGCTTCTGTTATCAAGTGTCAAACTACTCTTTTGCGTGCATATTAACGAAATATATCATTTAATAAAACTGATGCGATAATTACGTACACTACTTTAACATAAAACTCATTTCTGGTATTGTAAATATTTGTCCCAGAAGCACAAAATACGAAATATTAGGGGGGAAAATCACTTAAGTTTATGTAGCGCCATTTTAGATAGTATATTAGGCACATGTATTGTTTCATGCTTGGATTAACTGATTTTGGCATTTCATTGATCTTTTTTTGCACGATATCTTATATACAGTTGCAACTTTCGTGTTTCAGTTGGCTTTTTGTCTGGTATGTATTGACAGGCAATCTTTTATTTACCGTAGTTTAATGTGCTTCGTGAATTTGTCAAATATTCTGAATAACTACATATTTTCAGGTTACAGCCTTTGTAACGAGTTGCCCCTCCATGCAACGAGTTCTGTCGGTGTTTTTTCCATTTGTCAGTGTTCTTCTGATCTAATAAACTTTTGAGAATATGAGAATGATTTAATATTATATTGTGTTTGCTGACGATGGAAATACTTTTTTTTGTCTTGAACGGCGTCAAAACTTTGTAAAGAACTCCTACTCAAAGTATTGCCTTAGTTAATCAAGAACTGCATTGTCTAGCATTGTCCTAGCATTATCTTGTCCTAAGCACAAAATCGACGACATTGTATAATTAAATATTAACATAAAAAAATCAAAATTAGATTTATTGTCGTAGAAATGTCGGAATGTTGTATTCCAGATGCAATCAAATCAGTTGTTAATTAGATATGGTTTTAAATTAAAGTAATCGGGTTACAGTTTGCAAATTTATTGCACAGCTGTATTTGACAGGTATACTATGTATATGTATGCACTTATTACATTGACCTAGGTAAGATACAACAGGTGGGGAAATGTTACAATTCCCCATCAGTTATCATCGCAGAAAATCAAATAATCATATGAATACATTGACTGATTTAAAACTATACGAGTATCATGCAACCAAGCGAAAAAATAAACAACTGGCAAACTCGGCAATGACATAAGCAACACCACTTACTCTCCCTAGCACGAGATTTAGTAGAACTGAATTATTCAGAAACATCATTTAATGATGTGATACTTATATCTATAAGAAGATCCATCTGGTAAATAGAATATAGATAACAAGAGACCCAGGGTAACTGAGCCTGTTTATCGGGGCTTGTAAAAATACAACACCCTCAAGCCCCCCACCAACGGCTTTAACCGAGCTCTGCTTCATATACATTTAATACACCTCGTTATCCAAAAGGCCTAGGAATGATAACCCTAGGTACAGAATCCAACAACAACTACCTAAACGATGTACCAGGCAACCTTGAATTACAGAAGCGAATTCTTAGGTTAAAAGGGTAGCATTAATGTATTAAAATCACGTGGAAATAGACAGGTGCCATGCGGAACAAACAGCTTAAGATAAACTTTAGAAAAATGTTCATTGCACTGTCAAAATGCTTTTAGGAAATTGTTTTCTCTTTGAAGAAAGGTGTTTTTCCATCATTAAATTAGATTCGTTTTTAGAAAAGTGACGCATAATTATAGAACTGTTATAAATGGCAATTATTACTCCAACCACCGCACACGTACGTAATATCGAAGTACATTCAAACTGATGGAAAAAAAACAGCTAGTAAACTATTTTTCAAAAGCTTATAGGTGAACTATAGTTTCATCTACACAAGTTTATAACCCTAAGGAAACAGATAATAAAACGAAACTTTCAAAGATAAAGTTTCCTTCATATATTTTTAATGCTATTATAAATTGTGGTCCGAAATATTCTGACGTCAAGTTTATTGCCATTTAACATTAATTTTTATTGTCATTTCACATCTGGTTCCACTTCTCCGGAAAAAAGATTTGCCGTTGTGAAGCTTAATTCTCCTGTTTCGTAGCTCTTTGCAATATCTTACAAACGCATTACTATTTGATTTCATTGGTATCAGTTTGGTTAACTTTAATACAGAGTTCAAAAAGTTTCAGCACTTTTATGCATTTCACGATTAAGATAAAAGTTGCTTTTTTTTAATTTTTGAGCTTATAACTTGTGGATTTAACGAATATGATAATTCATTAAAAATCACTCTTTTATTGAATTTTCGGCCACCTGGCCTTTATCAAAACATGAAAAGTCATTGATACAGCTATGTAACATCCATTTTATAATACTTGTTTTGTCTCAATGACGTGACGTCATTTCCTGTAAACACGACGTCAAACGACGTAACGTCACTTCCCGTATTATTTCACATGTGTCTGTCACTCAATTTATGTGTTATATTTAACATTGCAACCATGTGGAAATTTCGTTGCAAGCTTCTTCATCCATTTCTCCTCTATTATCTGTCTGTAAAGGCGGCCTTCATGGTATAACTTTTGCAGTACTACCACCTGCAAGTCCCTTTCAGTATGACCTATAAAATGACGATTAATAGGCTTGTCAACCTGCTGTCTGATATCACGCAAATGTTCACTTATTCTTTCTTTCAGACTCCTCTCAGTTTCCCCAACATATATTGTTTTATTGCATGGTTTGCACAGTAATCCATACACTAGATTGGTATCACTGCTTCAAAACCTCCATTGAATTATCTTTTAAGGTTTTCAAAACGACTGGAAAAGAAAACGGACAGTATAATATTGAGAACAAATTCAGATTAAAATTTTATATGATATCTTTGCTGTGTATATCAAATATAAACAAACCGGCTTATGACAAAACGTTTTGTCGCCACCGTTAGCGCTAATAGCTATCATTTTGTTTTCTTTCGTTCAAATTCCATTACAAGTTAATTATTGTTTCTGATAGAAGTCATCGCTTGTTTTGGTCTTTCTGTCTAGTCACCCCAAGCGTTAATCATTTATGAACTTCACTGAAGATAACGTTATATAAGGTCATTATTTTATTGATTAATCTTTAGATATAAAAGTGTATATTACATTACATAACTATGTGACAAATCAAAGGCAGATTTATTTAATTGATCATTCGTGTAAATCAAATGACATTTCAAGTGGTTTACTTTTTATACGTTAAAAAGCTTACCATTGTAAGAGTTAAGCGTGGTTGCCTCTTCTTGAGCAAGCCAACATGCAAACCAAAATTTATGCTAATATCGTTTTGGCTGACGCTTAATAAACAAACAAAACTTTAGACATAGACATGTACTGATATACTAGTATGCACATTATTATGAATGGACAACTACAGTCAATATGTTATTTATTCCTTTACATAATCAGCATATTCAAAACATGTCACCTACACCAGTAATAAAACGATGAAACAAAACAGCAACTATAATAAGAGGAAAACGCATAAGAGCAATAGAAATACACGTGTGTGAGATAAAACGTCTGTTCTAATAAACTAGAAAGAGCTTTATTTTTATACCATACCTTTTAAAAATGATGAATTTTATATATACATGTTATTTATCAAATGTAACTTTTACATTTAACTTTCATGTTTCTCTGTTTGATTAAATGTTGCATTTGAAAATAAGTATAGGCAATACAGTTATACAAAACAGTATCTCATATGAGACAGCATTTAAAACCCTGAAATTATTTTTAAAAGAATACTTGCCAGCTTCTTTAAACCATATTGCATGTTTTTACCATGCCAGTTTTCAGATTATTACATATTTTGCTATTCCTAAAAGCCTAATTGGATCTAGCCGCCACGAAGACATTTCATATCATTTGAGACTAATAATAAATTTACCGTACTAGTACGACCTTGAAAGAGTGAGGTCGTTATTTGTTTGTGATTTGTTTTATTCAGTTAATATTCATAACAATGCTTTGTGTTTGCATACACATTATTTTTCAGTTTTATCCTAGTGATTTATTAATCCATTTTTTTTGCCCAAAAATTATCAATTACACTTATTGTATGAAATGGATAAGAAACAGTCTGTTGTTCTATCTTGTTGTGAATAAACACAATAAAGTCAATAAGAGGACTAAGGCAACATTTAAACTTCCTTAGAAAACGTATTAACTAGTAGAACGAAACGTACAATTCCAGAATTCCAGAGATGCAAGCATTGATGAAAGATCAAAGCCATAAACAAATGAGAATTTTTATATTACTGCCTTCACGCTTAGAAATCAAAGAACTTCCTTCTGAATCCAGCGAAAACTTTACAAATAGGACTGCCTTAGTTGTTTAGGATATATGAATATAGGCGAAAATCAAAATAATTGACTTTTATATCAAGTCAGTTTGTCAAGGTATCTGATGACTTAGATTAAAATTTCTTCTCCAGTGTTGATTGCGCAAAACTATGTATCTAAACAGTTTTTCAACGTGCTCATCATGGAAAGGGCAATAAATAAATCTGGTATATTATTCCCTCACACCCCTAGCATCGGCTTCAGCGGGATTCTATTCATAGTAAAAATGAGTGTACTCAATGCGCCCAAAGAACCTGAAAATATAACAACACTGTGGCTCTGACTGAATGTGAAATTATTTTTTATTTACTTGGTGCTCCTTTATTTTAATTAACACTATCTGGTAATCTATTATATGTTCGTAAAACCCGATATTCACTGATGATGATAAATGAGCGACTGAACAAATAGCAAAAGGTATGGTGGCTGATTTCTGCCATCTCGTTCTGGCGTGTTGGCGCGTTTGCAGGACGCCAGAACGCCAGGACGCCAGGACGACAATTATACGCGCCAAGACGACAAACAAGGCATTTGTCGTTCTGGCGGGGGCGGCAACACGCTAAATTGGGAAGTTGTCGTCCTGGCGTTCTGGCGTCTTAGCGCGTTTGCAGGGCGCCAAGACGCCAACACGCCAGGACGACAATAATATGCGCCAAGACGACAAAATCCATATTTGTCGTTTTGGCGCGTTCATTCGTCGTCTTGGCGTGTTGGCGCGTTGGCGGGGGCGGGGGCGCCAAGACGCCAACACGCCAAGACGACAAATGAACGCGCCAAAACGACAAATATGGATTTTGTCGTCTTGGCGCGTATAATTGTCGTCCTGGCGTGTTGGCGTCTTGGCGCTCTGCAAACGCGCCAACACGCCAGAACGAGATGGCAGAAATCAGCCACCATAAAAAGGGCTTGATTTTTTTATTACATTTTATGAACAAACACAATCAAACTAAATTTAAATATTTGCGTTCTATGCTTCCGGAGGATTTTCGTATAGTTGTTATTAAGTTAAACACTTATCTTGCTAAATTTCTATAATGAACGTGTTCATCTTAAAATTTGGACAGTACCATAAACTGTT
The DNA here is from genome assembly GCF_021730395.1 of Mercenaria mercenaria. NCBI lineage: Eukaryota > Metazoa > Mollusca > Bivalvia > Venerida > Veneridae > Mercenaria > Mercenaria mercenaria. The sequence goes on from NC_069372.1 coordinate 59,693,587, forward strand.
AAAAAGGGTGCTTACCAAAAAGATACTAAGTGAATAGCGAACAGTGCAGATCATGATCAGACTGCACGGATGTGTAGGCTGATTATGATCCACATTGGTCGCAAAGGCAGAATTACTCGTGTCCAGCATGGAAAGGGTTAACAAGAACTGTCTAAAGTGGCAAATGGCGGCTTTGATGTCTCTCCCTGACTTAGACTCGGTGTATTGTCTGTTTCTTTGGGACATGGAGTCCCAACAATGATTAGGTACACCATAAAATCCTGAAAGCCCATTAGATTTGTTTGCTGAGTAATCATTTATAAGCATTGGGTATTGAATTGCTTTAAACTAATACCCCACTTTAGCGTGAAGAAATCAACACTAGAATTCTAATTTTCAAATATACATTCGAACTGTTACCTTATAAGTTTCAAATGTTGACTTAATTACCAAACTGAAAGGTACATCATTATCATTAATTGAAATATCTTGAAATTGTTAATGCATTGAAGAACATTAATATTTTATGATTCTGTGAAAATCCATTCCTACAACATAACTTCATTTAATACCATTTAATAAATGCTCCATTTTATCTTCTAAACTACGATTTCAATTAATGCTACGGTTTGCAGTTTGAACATATGGACAATTCGTTCGAAACACAATACATTAGAAAATGTCCTAATAAGTTTAAGCCTTAAATATCATTCCATCTTTTAGTTATAATTTGCCGGAATGTTGTCCCCAATTGTTTCTGTCATAGAGAAGAGAACTTGAACAGAATCACCGGCCTTCAGTAAACTAGATTGATAGCTACCTCCCTGAATGAATTAATATCTATTTCACAAGCTGTTGTTTGAATCCACAATCATAAATGTAAGTGATCGGTAGCGTCCTTGTAAAATCCATTGCCATGAGATGCCCAAAAAACCTTTCTTATTCGGTAACTGTTTCATAGGTTTCTCCATTCACCAAAAACATATACTGATTATTTTTATTGAATCCACAACCATAAATGTAAGTGATCGGCAGCGTCTTTTTAAAATCCACTATCATGAGACGCCAATGTTTTGAATTCAAAAACCTTTCTCAATCGGTTAGCCGTTTCAGAGGCTTTTCAATTCATCAAACACATATACTGGTGTTAAAAAACAAGGATACATATCAAACAGGGAATGCCACGTTCCAGAAACGCAGCCTCCCCAAAACGAAGTTGACTCTGAAACGTTGCAAACGATTTGTAATTACATACAAAACCTCTTAAACACGTCCTGTCAAATTTTACATCAATCACTATTACAAGATGTTTATTACAATAATAGAAATGCAAAGTCGGTATGCATGTTAATCTAAAGTGTCTGCTCGTTTTGTGATAAATTTATTCTAAACGGAAAGGTTGTGGAAACCGTATTCAAGCACATGATTAAATTATGGGAACCTCTGCATTCTTGTCGGAGCTGAAACATCTGCTAAGTGGATATGGATTTCTCAGATCTAATGTTCTGAAGAACAACGAGAAATATTTAGTCACAACTTTGTGCTTATAAGTGCCAGTTGATAAGCAAGTGATAATAATACACACCTTTCATTGTATGTCTTCAGTATTAAATTTGTAGTTTAAGGTATTTCAATCTTCTGAACGGTCTTAAAATAGGCCAATAAATGTTCATTACCTCAAAGATATAGTGCAATTTTAAGCAGTTCATCATATGTAGATTACAAACATGTTTGTTTTGGTGGGAGGTTAAAATGTTGATACATAAAAAACATGAATATATTAATAAATGAAACAAAATGATGCCCCCTGTCGCAAACCTACGATAATTTACGACATTGCGAATGTGGTAATAATGAAATGACGAAAATCGAAAATAAAAGCGTCATAGTCGGTGTGCTGAAAAAGAAACACAAAAAGGCAGATATTGGCTGGTTGTCGTCAAAGATGTAAATATTATGTCAGAAATTAAATCATATGTCTCAAACGGTGATTAACTCTTGAATAAAATCATTGTCGCTGCATATAACTGCACCGTCATGGTATGATTCATTCGCGTATGAACTCCGGACAATGACTATCCGTTTAGGATATAATATTTCTTTGATAGCGCGATAATGAAAATAAATTTCTATATGTTGTTAAGAGAAACTCAAGTCAAACTAACACCTAGGTGCCTGTGGTAAAATCGTTTAAAATCTCAGATTGCAAAACAATACAAGGAAGTCTTTGAAGATGAGATTACAAAATATACTAATGTCTGATGTTGCACAGATGCTGGATGAACACCGCCTATCGCATTACATTTTTGATTGTTGACATGAAGGCTAGCAGTACATTACAAATAAAATAATAAAACGGATCAGTATTAAAACTGAATGTAAACAAAAAGTCTAGGTTTTGTGATTTTTACATGTCGAGGGGTGAATGAGAAAGCAATACTTGCATTCAGACTTCTTTCGCATTCACCTGCTGATTTTCTTCTCTATTTATACTGGAGCCAAATTTAGATAATGTGGTTGAATTTGCAATCGGTTAGGAAATAACTTACTGCGCAGAAGTTTCCAAAATTACAGAATGTTACAAGCCTTGGCGCTAGAAATTGTCTTTTCCTGTCAAAATTCCTGATTACTAGAAAAGTAGAAAGCATTTTAAAAAACTCGATTAACGCCAATGGAAGTGTATATAGTTCGCGTCTTCTGCAAGTTTAAACGTGTTTCGACTCACATTTAATAACTGTTTTAATGTCTGATCTAATTAGATCATTAATGGTATTCAATTTCATTTTAAATCATAATGTAGTAATTAAACATAATTATTTTACTGGTGGCTGACACGCAAATAATGAACCTAATACACAAGCAAAAAAGTAACAGCTTATGTATGAGCATTTTCAGACAATGCCAATGCATTAATGAGTAAGCAATGAAGAAACACTTGAAAAATGAGCAGTGGAACCCTTTCATTGACAAGTTAGTTTACAAAATCTTTTTAATGATTTACAACTTCTTAAATAAACCTTCCAAAAGTTTAAAAACAAAGATATATTTAGCTCCAGCTTTTCAAACATACATGTATACAGATAAAGATAATGTCAGTTTCAAAAGACACAAGATAGAAAAATGTTTATAGCTATGGAAATAACAATAACGTTACTGTGACAAGGAAGCATTTCAAATGCTGTTCCAAAGTAATTGCGACCACTTCATTGGTTTCATTTGCGTGTCATATTGATAAAATTATACTTACTAATATATTCATTTGAATCTGAATTATGTAAACACATATTGTTGATGGCATTTTCTACTCAATATTAAAAAAAAAACATAGATAAAATTGTAAACAATTCATAATGATGCTCGATTGTTTAATTTCAAAAGTTTCTCATTATAGACTTATTTTCCAGTAGTGTTTTGATTTCATATTCTGTATTTATAAGAACTAATTCTAAAGAGTTTAGTTCAACAGTTGTACTAGAAAAGCAACTTTCAAATGTATTCGTCAGTAATGAAATCAGTCCCTCTAAAGCGACAATTGAAACTGATCGAGACATAAAATCGTGTTAAACTTTAAATGAATATTTCAATTGTGCATCAAATTTCAGTGTAAGATGTAAATATTATTCGTGCCTACGGAATTTTAGTGTCATGAATGAACGTTTGTTCTGCTTCTTTCGTCATTTGTTGGTATACTTAAGTTTGACTTTTATTTTCATTTGACGTTACTCCTGTTTTTATTGACTACCTGAGATATATAAGAAAACAATGTATAAAGATAAACACGCACTTCGAAAAGCTTTTGTAATTACTTTCACATACAGAAATATTATAGGATAAATAGTTTCTTCTTAAAATCCTGGTTTAAAATATAAATTGCTATACAGGATATAGCTACATTATTAATTATACACTCGGAATCAAATGTTTCTTATCGGTTTTAATTAAACTTATATTGTCTCCATAAATGAGGAATGTTATAACAATTGTTATCTATTCACATATCTCAAGTAAGCTACAGATTTTTTTTCAAATTCCTTCCTTCCAATCAGGGGCCTCTATGTTAATTAAACGATATAATCCGTTGATCGATCAAATAAATATGAATATCAAAAAACAAAGAAAAATATCAAACAGGGAATGCCACGCACCAAAACCGCAGCCTCCCCAAAACGAAACCCCCAGCACGCAGACGCGTGCACAACACACACACACACACACACACACACACACTCAAAGCCAACACATAAGGACAAAACGAACAACACACACGCACACAAAGCCAACACATAAGGACAAAACGAACAAACAAAGGAACACAGTGGGGCACCGCCTTGGAACGGTCAGTGGCAAAAACACCACTGGGGAGCTTAAACCGGTTTATGGTGCACCTAACCTCACTCTTACCCCCACCATGTTCCAAAGACATGGGACAGTGTAAATAAAAGTAATTCCCTTACACACGTAATGGAAACAAAAAGGCATGGCATGTAAAACACAAAAATGCTCGTGTATAAATATATAAAAACAAACCTTAAGAACCAAAAACGTATGTACTCAATGCCTTTTCTCAACCCTTATATACCTACGTTTAAAATTTCCAGCTGTTTTTCCTTATTTACTGAGAACAAATAGCATACATTGAAAGGTTATTTAACATTGTCTTGTACAATATGAGACATATTTGTACTCGAAACAGTATGAATACAATATATTAAACTTGCCTATTGGCTTGTCCAGTATGTTTTTTTTATTGTTTTTTTTTTTAAATGTATTCGTCCAAATATATAACCATACTATACAGAACAACGTTAAGTAGCCATATATTCGTGATCTTAAAGATTTTATACTGATATACAGAAATACATGTGTAAAATTACTTTAGAAACGTAGCGTACTAATATTTGCGTCGCGCAAAATTTCTTTGTTTTTTAGGAATTTTAATATTGTGTAGCGTAAAATCAAATGTATTCTAAAATTGTCATACGTGTTTGCCTAAAATAAACTATATTTAGTACCAACACGTGTATTGCAATGGAAAATATTGTTATACAATTCTTAATCATAATAGAATAATTAGATTGTTACAACGTAAAATCATATGCTACTTCAAGCATGCACGCAATATGACATGCATTCGAAGGATGTTTTCGTGCATAAAAGATGTTATTTAAATACTTACTTAAATAGTGAAAATTGATTTAACATTTCGCAAGCAATTTCCACATTGTTATCATCATTATTATTGTTTCCTTGAATTATCAATAACAAAAATCGACGAAACAAGGGAAAACAATACTTCAGCTGGTTCTCGTTTAATGACAAATTTTGAAGTGTTATACCACACTTGAAATAGAATAATATTTTAAAACTGTTTATACTTATGGTCATTTAATCAGAATTATGCTTGAAAAAAATGAAATATTTAATTCTCAACTGTTTCCTTAACAAACACTTTGTCTGTTTTGCTGGATTTCACGAGGTACAGACACAGTTATAGGTAATTTGGCGACTATACGGCTTTTGATGATGGAGGAAAACCCCAGATTTCATACACAAGTTGGTACCTCGAAAATTGGATGGATTTATTTCATCACATGAAAGAACTCTACATCCCAGGCGAAGTTTCGTTCTTACAGCGTTGAGGTAAAGTAATTCGAGGACAGCAACCCTAACCACATGGCTACAGAGGTCCCTGCAAACAGTTTTTGTACGTTTGCTTTGGGTTTAACGCCGTTTATCAACAGTATTTAGGTGCAATTTCCAAGGCAGTTATCATAACACTCAAAGTGAATGTATAGTTTTTGTTACTTGAACACTAACGGTATTTAAAATGGGATAAAAGGACAAATTTATTGCCATCCCAAACAAATAACAGTACTCACAGAGAGGTAGCATGTTCAACGTTTGCCAACGAAACAAATAAATACTAATAGAGCAGACTAAAGTTCTCAAAAGTAAGTTCATTCTTACAAAAAATAATTTCGACAAGATTATAAAGTTTGTGAAAGGTTGTATATAATGCCCACTTCAAGCAACATTGGACGTAACAGATGTTAAAGGTACAGAAAGACACATTTGATAAAAATAGCCGCCAATAAAGTGAATTCAGATGTGTTCGCCAAAATGTTTTTTAAAATATTCTAAAAACAGAATATTTTAGCAAACTTTTCATTTAAAATAAAAATGTCCCTTAAATTGGAGTTCCATAAAAGCTTTGATGCAGATAAAACAGCTGTCCAAATAATTGCAGAAATGGTTAGAAAAGCAGCACTGCTTTTCATACTGCACATGAACTTTTACTGTTAGAGTAATAACGGAATAGATACAATAAAAGTTTCTACTATGTTCATCCATATTTAAACATTTGACGAATATAAGAGAAAACAATAACAAATATCGGAAGTAGAATTTTACAAGTTAAAGTTCATAATGGAATACACGACAGTCGCATTTTAAAAAAGCCATTATAAGCCTTTTATGATCTGAACATTCAAATGTATCTTGCTCTCCTGAATTAGTTCGTTTGAGCACAGCTACAACTTGAGGACATATATGGTCGCCCTTTGTGACAGATTTATACACTGTTACAACTTTAGGACATATATGATTGACCTCAGTTACAGATTTATACAATGCTTCAACTTGAGAACATGTATGATAGACCTTGGTAAAAGATTTATAAACTGCTACAAATTCAGGACATGTACAATTGCCCTTGGTAACAGATATATACACAGCTATAACTTGAAGACATGTATGTTTGCCCTTTGGGGCCTCCGTGGCAGCGTGGATAAGGTCGCTGACTGATATGGATCCGAGCCTCACTCGCGTAGAATTCTTCATGTAAGGATGCAACCTGACGTATGGAAGGTCGGTGTTTCTACAAAGGTACTCGCCCATGATGATATAATGCCCACAGGGGCGTCTGAGGTCTTCCTCTACCGTGGAAAGCTTGAAAGTCACCATAAAACCTATAAATGTGTCAGTATGACGTAACAACAAACGAAAAATGTTTCTCCTTGGTCAATGATTTATACACGGTAACTTGTCAAACGTATTCCTTTCAGTGAGATATTTTCCGTCTTTAAAATATGTAATGTCCAAATAGCATTTGAAAACATTTAATATTGTCTGTGTGCAATACTTTTACGAAGATATAACAAAATTGAACATATGAATTCATTTTTTGAGTAACTTATGTTAAATCTGCTTTTCGAAGCTTATTTTTAGCTAGGGTCTAAAGTTAAGACAATCCAAATTTTAGGTGATGTCGGACCGAGAGAAAGGATAGAAATAAATATACAACATAAAACCTTTTGTTGATTTCTTACCAATTAAATATACATCATAAATTCTAAGGTTGTCGACAGGTACTTCTGAAATATATCTACTTTCTAAAAATATATTGATATTAATTTTTAAAAAAATCCCTCTTGAACTAGAAAGGTCCGATTCCAGTTATTTCAGGATCACGTTTAACATTTAGGATGGTTTTGCCTGTAAAAAGCAAATTTCTCCTTAAAAAAATAAACCTTTGTCTTTCGGAGTTTTTTGTCCAAAGAAAATTGCATTTTAATAATATGATTAAAAAACGTCTTAAATTCAAACTTCCTAAACCTGAAGAAAAAAATAAAGAAAATAAAGCTCATATAGGTATTAAACATAACAAGACGAAATTCGCAAAACGCGTGTTTGAATTAACTACCCCTGCTTAGACGAAATAGTTTGACATGTTTACATGAGCATTTTTTGTGTTCTCGTGATAACTGTTACGTATTTTCACTGTCTCGTTTTATAGAACATGAGAGGGCTTAAAGAGTCAGGGTTGATTCAGTTGACTTGTTTAGCCACTAAACGTTTTAAGGTGGTACCCTACTGTGTCATTTCTTCATGTATGTTTTGTGTCTGTTGGTTATGTCTTTGTAATCATTGTATTCATATGTGTTTCTGTGTATATGTGCTCAGCCATTGTGTACGTGTATACAGTTTCACATTACTTATTTTTCCACGAGGAGTGCTGAATGGTTCTTGGAATGTGGCTTTTCCTGAAAGATGATAAAGCATGGTCGTGTTGGTCTAGTCTTGTTATCAACCTTATACTTACCTCATTGAAAGATAGAAATATTCACCTTCATAGTTACAAAGTCAGAACTACTTGTGTCCTCAGCTTATGCCTCTTCTTAAAAAATATGAGCAAGACTTTAGCAACATTAACTTCTACTTACAGAAACTAAGAGCTTTTAGATCAGTGTAAGGGGCCTCCGTGGCCAAGTGGTTAAGGTCGCTGACTTCAAATCACTTGCACCTCATTGATGTGGGCTCCAGCCTTACTCGAGGCGTTCAATTCCTCATGTGAGGAATCTATCCAGCTGGCTTACGGAAGGTTGGTTGTTCTACCCACGTGCCCGCCCGTGATAAAATAATGCACGGAGGAGTGTCTGGGGTCTTCCTCCACCACCAAAACTGGACTGCAAAAAGCGTCATATGACCTATAATTCGGTTCGACATTAAACCCAACAAAACAATAAATCAGTTAATATCATACTGCAATAGAAATGCATACAGGATTCTTCTTTACATGTAAGATAGAAATATATTTCAACAAGTGAGCATCGGATACAACGACTGGTGAAGCCACGATTAAATCTGTAAAATTTGGTGTTTACGAAAGATAAATATTTCCATTTTCAAACAATCATCCTCTTTTAAATTCTATTTCCGTTTGCTGTCACACTGATCTGAGACACATCAAATTGTCTCCACAAATTGTCTTGCAGACACATGTAAAATTAGGTTTTCACTTGTAAAAGATATTTCAATAAAATACATTTTTCTTTTTATTGCATGTATTTTCAATAGTATTAACCATATAATACGACAACAAATTAAGAGATTGAAGTGAAGTAAACTGGATGATTTTATTGTGTAAATACATTCAAATATGAACTATTTTATAACAAATACAAAAATACAGTTGTTTGTAATAACTTCTGGACATGTCGCAATAACCCACTTATTCTTACTTAATAACAAACAGCTATCTTACTGTATCTTAATACTCTAATATTTTATTAATCTTATCTGATGCCTGATCTTTTGTTTAATGTTTACTAAATAGTGTATTCACAATGCTATTTATGCTCATTTATGTCATATGTCATTTAAAATGTCTTAATTTTTGTCGTATTTTTATGTATTTGTAAAACGCAATTGAATATGTTTTACGTAAAAATAGGCGTTTAATCAAATAAAACAGTTTCAGTTTCAGTTTCATATAATACCCGTTTTACCCACGTCACACAAATTGGGCAACGTTGCATTCATTTTATGTGTCTAAAATTGTATGGATAGTCCTTGGTAACAGTATACTGCTAGTGACTTTGCAAAATATATCTCTTTCAGACGTTTCCCTTTCAGTAATGAATGAGGTAATTTAGACACATTCTAAAACCATGTAACTTCCAGACACAATTATGACAATTCGATAAAAACATGTATCTGTTTTCTGTCTATTCCCCATGCCACCTGCTAATCTCCAATTGTTCCGGATATAACTCCCATTAACTGAATTATAAAACCTATCCGGAATATTAGGTCATACAGTACAACTGCTGTGTTCGGTTGCTAAACATTTATGCCACTGTATCCATTGTATACAAACTAAGAAATTAAACAATGATATCAATAGTAGATGATATCAGTCAGTGATATTTACATCAACTTTCTAGTTCCTTTTTTTTTTCAAAATATAAATGTTTCTGTTGTTTACTGGTTATTGGCGACAGCGTTTGAATGCTTATGAAGTTTTTATGGATAAAATTTTGTATTTGCAAACAGGAGCAAGATTGGGATGCGTTTGAGTTTAATGTACTTATGTATATGTTGACATCTTAATTGTGGAACAAAAATGTCGGCGAGTAACATATGGTATTTCAAAATTCTTCTATAGCATATTCTTTATAACCCTCCTTCCTGTTTCAATAGTTAGTGTTTTATCTATAAATGGAATTTTCATTCTCATACTTTTCACTTTCAAATACTCCTGGGTCTTATAAAATTCCTTTATTATGAAAATTGCTACAGCATAAGAAAATTGCTAACATATGAAATTCAATTGTTTTAAGATTACGAGCTTTAAGTTATTCGCAAAATTTCAGCGAAACGTTTTTGCATCTACCTAGACTATAGATATAGGTTTTAGATCTACGTGATATCACTCAGTAATAGAAATAAATAGAGGATAATTGGTTCAATATTATCTAACAAGTGAGCACCAGATGAAACAAGTTGAAATGTAAATTTGGTGTTCGTGAAAGATAGATACTAGTATTTCGACCATACACTGAAACAAACAATTATCCTCTTTACATTTCTATTTCCGTATGATGTCTGAGACCCCTTAAATGGACTCAACAAAATATCTTGCAGCGAGAAATCAGTAAAATTGGATGCTCACGAGAGAATGTTATTTCAATCGAACACTACTTCTCTTTTTATAGCATTTCTTTTTAATAGTATGTACAAAATGGTACCAAATATTTTCACATGTCGTGTACCAAGATTGGGCAACGTCACATTAATTTCGTGTGTCAGAATTTGTAGGTGTTGTCCTAGGTAACGGAATAATGCTAGTAACTTTGCCAGCTACATCTCTTTCATATGTATTCCTTTTTGTCAGGAATGGGCCAATTTAGGTACATAAGCAAAATCACATTCTAAGAACAACTTACAAAACTACTTCCAGGCAAACTTTTGACAATTCGATAAAGACATGAATCTGCTTGCTGTCTGTTCTGCATGCCACCTGCTAATCTCCAACTGTTTCGGATATAATTCCAATTAACTAAATTATCAAAATACATCTGGAATATAAGGTCATACAGTACAGCTGCTGTGTTCAGATCCTGAACATTTATGCCATCGTATACAAACTCTAAGATAAAATAAGCAATGATAACAATAGTGGATGGCATCAGTCGGTAACATTCAAATTAAATTTCCGAAGGTGGGCATATTAAAATCACACTGTCCGTCCGTTCGTCCGTGCGTGAGTCTGTGCGTCCGTGCGTCTGGTAAATTATTGTCCGGGCTGCTGTAACTCTTCCATCCAATAAGGGGATTTTGTAATAACTTTGCATAAATGTTCACCATAATGAGACGACGTGTCATGCGCAAGATCCAGACCCCTAGCTCCAAGGTCAATGTCACACTTAGAGGTCAAATGTTAACATGGTCTGTTTCGTGTCCGGTCCATAACACTGTCATCCATGAAGGGATTTTGATGCAACTTGGCATAAATGTTTACCATAATGAGACAACGTGTCCTGCGCAAGACCCAGACCCCTAACTTCAAGGTCACACTTACAAGTCAAAGGTTAACAGGGTATGTTTGGTGTCCGGTCCATATCTCTGCCATTCATTAAGGGATTTTGAAATTACTTGGCATAAATGTTCCTCATAATGAGACGACGTGTCTTGAGCAAGACCCAGACCACTAGCTCCAAGGTCAAGGTCACACTTAGAGGTCAAATGTTAACATGGTCTGTTTATTGTCCGATGATCCATAACTCTGCCATTGATGAAGGGATTTTGAAATTACTTGGCTTAAATGTTCCCTTTAATGAGATGAGGTGTCATGTGCAAGACCCAGACCCCTAGCTCCAAGGTCAAGGTCACACTTAGAAGTCAAACGTGTTTCTTGTCTGGTCCATAACTCTGCCATTTATCAAGGAATTCGAAAATAATTTGACACAAATGTTAACCATATTGAGAAGATGTGTCACACTTACCATCAAATCTCAGGTCAAGGTCACAAAATGATATGTGATTTTTTGCGCATACAACTGTGGCATTCTTGGGCCTACTTCGGGGGCATTTGTCACCAATAGTGACAGCGCTTGTTTTTGTTAGTTTTCTTTTTTTCAAAATATACATTTATTGTTGCTTACTGGTTATTTGCGTCAGCTTTTGAACCCTGCGAAAATAAGTGTTAATCGTTTTCACTATAAATGCATATAGGTGTAAGAGCGTAAGGTTGGGATAAAATAAACTTCCCGAGGTATAATGTTGACAAGGCTTCATGGTACATATCTATCGCTGTCACTTGGTACTCTCAGAAAATATGCAAGGATATTCAACTATTAATTGTTGACCTAATTACATGACCATTAAACGTAGAATATTAAATCTTAAAAATATGGAGCAAGTTGAAGTCCAAAATCTGTAGGATGATTTAGCTTAATTCAGTCTTTTTTCAAAGATGACTTTTTGTAAAGATATCCTTTAAACTTTTGATTTGATAAAAAATGTAAAATGCCAGAGTAAAAATGATTATCATGCAGAAAAAAATGGCTCTGATTTGTTACTTATTTTCATAGCTCAAGGTCTGTCAAAAGCAAATTAAGTCGTTCAGATATTTAAAAGTAGTATCAATTTAACGGCGACTGAAATCATTTTCATGATAAATTTGTTTAATCAATTAGTTGGCAATTTCTGTTCTTCGTATACTATTTTCGTATACCGTCTGGAATGAATATAGTGAGCTATTTAAATTGTAGTGTACTCGAGAAGCAGTTCAGATGAAATTTGTGTTTTGGCTAGAACGTTGATGTCCTTTGAAATAGGGAACATTATCTACAATTCTAACACGATCCGATACATTTTCCTATTAAACAAAGAAGGCTGAAAACAGTGAATTATTATACAACAATTCACTGTTCTGACGTCACAATTATTACGTCATAGCGTCAAATGGCATAGTGGCACGCCGGAAAAAGAAACCGATTGAAATGCCGTCAAGGATGTACTTTAAAATCCTTGGTAACGTGTTAGAATCGAAATAATATATCTCATTCAGTGATTTTCTCTTGAATAAAATCATTGTTTGTCGTTCAGATGCGTATTAGTATATCACGAGGGCGCAGCAAATTATTTTCAAATCCCTTGATAAATGGCACTTTGACAAAGAATCATTATGATAATGATTTCAGATATCTTTTTAATCTCATTGCAACCATTTTAGAGCTTTTATTTTCGTGTCATATAAATTCATATCTGTCTAAGTTTTTAACCTAAAAGGAAGATAAAGCGAGAACACAAATGATTGTGATAAGGATACCTTTTATTGAAACTTTATGTCACTTTAAAGAAGATGTACTCCTATAATGGTGACTTATATTATATTTGATAAAATCTTCAAAGTTTTGTATCAGTTTTATTACACTTAAAAAATATAGGAACTTGTACAATTTTGGGAAAAGGCTTTTTAATCATCTTTGAACAGATAATACAAAACTGATCGTAGAACGTCACCTGGTCACTTAGGGAATAAAATGTTATACTTTGTCAAATATTTGATTAAGGCTTATGCTATTTGAAATGAAAATGAAATATTTTAGTTAATGAAACCTTCATCAAAAGATATTACTGTCAATGACTGCTCTTCTTGGCTCTTCAGACGCATCAATCCCCGAACAGTACAGAGACTCCACAATTACAAACATTTATCGTTATTCGATAAATCGCTTTTTTTCTTTTTTCATCATTTGACTATTAGACTTTAGTTATTGAAATTGTTACAGTATCTTTAAAGAAATAAGTGAATTTCGTTTCAACTGTAATACGACGTTCATGATCTCGTGATATTTTTGACAGCAGTGATTAATGAAGTGTTCGAGAGATAATCGCTGTTGGGAATCTGACATCTGTGAAATCAGTGTGGTGATGCTAACTTCTAAAATAGTTTCCTTACAAAGCAAAACTTGATTATTTTAACTGGCAAGTGTCTTGATTTATTGTTAAATTGACGTTATCGTTTATCTTCAGTGATACTTCTAGTTTCAGCTCAAATTGAGATTCAGTCAAATGCCTTTGACGTGTTAACTATTTTTAAATGTAATTAATTTAATCTAAGAACTAATGCACCCCATCAGTGATTATCTTTGAATCAAATCATTTTAAGTACAGATATAAAGGAATTATATCAGGACGGCGCAAACAAAAATGATATATTGATACGCATCATAACCACAAACAGTAATTTTATTGAAGCGAAAATTACTATTTTACATAATATTATATCAATTCTAGCAAGATACCAAGGATTATCACATCCCAAAGGACGATTCGGTATCACAATGGATGTTTTGAAATCTTATAAAGTTTTCTGTTCAGTAGGCTATTGATAAGGTGACAGCTAGCTAGCCTACTGCAGTCCAAAGAGACTACTTTAAATAAAAATTGTTTACTTAAAAATAAGTAATGTATTATGTAGTTCCACATAGATACAGTTGCAAGTCATTTGCCTGCTTCGTGTGGTTTTCTTTCCAGTGCACCGCTATGACGCTGGTGTATGAATTGTGGCGTTTAAGCAGTCATTTTGTAACATCCTTTTATAGAAGGGTGTGGAAAGTCATCTTTGTTTTTACTGATGAAACGACTAAAAAGTAATTATTCTGTAATTTTTCTAGAACGATTCATTTAGGTTAAATTGCTCTACCAGAAAAATCTTGCAACCAATACTGAGGCAGATAGTCCGCAATGCATTATATATATGGCTTAGTCAAGAGGAAGCGGATAGTTATTCTCTTGTCGTAAATAACATGAAATATGTAAAGACTAGAAAAAGCAAAAGCGAACGTTTTAATTTTTTAAACCAAGGATAATGTGGGAAAACACACTTTCAACAGGTACCTTTGACGTCCTCATGATAAAATAGCAGTTATAAAATCAATTAAAGGGACAAACAACAAGCTTACATACATTGCTGAACTTCTGTCTGAAATGTAGGCTGAAAACATGATGTTTCAAACAGAATATTAGAAAATAAATGTACGTGTACATAGTATGTGTTCGAATTTGGGTGGGAAAGTCAGTCCTAGATTTTAAAATAATGTTGATTATAAAATGAAAACTGTTTGAACATAAGCTCAAAATAAATTAAAGGCAGTTTGTAGAGAAACTAAATATGTTATACAATAAAAGATCCGAAACTGTCTCAAACATGTAATAAAACATTCGAAAAGTGTCATTTAGAATGAACAGAAATATTAGGCCGCCGTTCAATGTCTCACCATTCTTAGACTCAGCGTACTTGGGATAAATGCAGTCCAGTCATCGTATGTTGACAAATCATTTATATTGACATGGAACTAAGTTTTATAGAGTTCAAAACTTTATCAAGTCCCTAGATTAAGTAATTCATGTGTATTTTATCATTAAACTTTTAAATAATCGTTACCGATAATCTACCTGTCTAACGCCTGGAGTTAAAAACAGGAGTTTGAAAATAATGTTGTTAAACATTTGTAGGTGCCTCATATGCAAACAGGGGTGGCCCTGTAGGTACGCCACTATAATAAACACTTCACTACTTACTATATCAAATAAATAAAATACCGATAATAGAATCCCGCTTTAGCCGTTGCAAAGGCGTGTAAAATTTCTATTTTTTTCATATGGTCACGAACAGACAGACTCACCAAAACCGAGCCTTCAGTTAGGTTTCATTGTTGCGTTCTATGATTCTGAATTAAATAAAAGAGTACAAAAAACTTCTCCAGGAAATTTGATTTTTCAACTGTATGAAACTGTATGACACTTTAAAGCTAATTTAAAATTAATCTGTTACTGTAACAGCAGTTGTATTAATTGCAAGACATTCTCTTCAAGTTTAACATGTGTTCAGCCTTGATTTCCAACAAAGTAGAAACAATTAAATTCATACAAAACCATCTGTTTTAAGCAATAAAATCTAGATTAATTTTGCCTCTTTTTACGGTTTGTAAATGAGGTCTGTTTCCTGCCTCATTTTTGTATCTAGCAGTATTATCTTATGTTTTAACATTAAAAAAAATGCAACCGTTGGGCGTTCTGATATGTACATCTAATTTGCGATTTAATTATTTTTGACGACGATATTCGGTAGTTTTAGGAATACATGTATACTGGTATTTAAGATAAACGACGTAATATTTTATATGAAGTAATGATATTTCATTGAATTAACACTCTAAATGTGTCTGGTACACTTAAGATGGCATGCGTATTGCTGCTGTATGGTAAAGCATAATTCGAATAGTCATACCATTTTATGTAATAAAGCCAGTTCTCCAAATGCTGGTAGTTCTTGCCAGTTTCTGCCAACGCATGAGGTAATGTTGGCATGGAGGAACATAAGTGTTCTTCCTGAACAATCAAAGTTTGAAACTACCATATGACCTCATTTGTGACAGTGGCACTGAAAACCCAGCAATCAAGTTGTTAAGTAAAAAATGTTAGATTAAAATGCAAATAAATCTAAGATATAACACAATACAAAAAAGCCTAGATATGCATACTGTATACTATATGTGTAAAGGTAGCTCTGCACGTTTGATAAACCCGGAAGTGATGGCGTAACGTCATTTATCCGGAAAACGTGGAATAAAGCCCGGATTCGGCGTACGGAAAAGAAACTAATTTTATGAATTAATGGCAACCTGGGAGTAAATTTATTACAATAGCGCTGTTACTATCTTTTTGAAGTTAAAATATGATATTAAAACATCTGACACGTTAAATAATTAAGTAATAATGTCTTAAAATTAGCATGAAATGTGCGGTTCACTTTAATCATGGTCAAATATCTCAAAAATAAGCATACGGACCTATACATTTTATTTCACTTAAGTATAGGTCATCTGTTTAGTTACAACTGTGACAGGTATCATTAAAATCAACATTGTAGACAAATATCTATTCGCGAATATGTTATGAAGTTTACGGTTTTCCCATAGACTCCCATTACGAAAAATTGCGTGATTTCAAAACTTGCAAAAAAAAAAAGCAAGCACACGAACCTATCTTTTTTATGTCTGAATTTTCAAAGTATATAAGTATATTCTGAAGATTTGAAAAGAAACAGAGTTTAATCAAATTCTACAAACGTTTTTTATCTGAACCTGCAGAATTACCTTAAAAGATGTCCTGTATTTTCCGCATTTTTATGTAAGTTGATTTTGCAGTCCAAATCCACGCTAAGATTTGCATATATTTTTCTATCTTCCATGTTGTGTGCATGATCATTAATGCGGCGTGACCATAATCATTTCTCATCTATATATTTTCAGTCGTAAGGAACATTTCTGTTTCATTTTTTAATTTTTCTTGAAATGGGACAGGGCAAAAGATATAAGGCAATATTTAAATTTGTGAAAGTGCAATTTTCTTAGTTATTGTAAATATAATGCCATACAGCGATGCCAAATATAAAGAATTAAATTAAAAAGTAAATTAATAAATACTGAGTTACAGTTTTTGTTATCTGTTTGTGACAATCTGGAGACATGCATCTTTTTACGGAAGTCAAAGAAATATGTAAGTTCGTCAGTAATAATTGGCATATATAGTAATACTTACGCAATTAATAGCGCTTATTCAGTCAATATGAATCATTTAACTAATAATATATCTCTTTAAAACACAACTTATTCTGAAATGTAAACGATCTGATTCTTCACTAAGGAATGGTAGTCACGTGGCATTCAGAGATTAATAAAACATACTTTTTGATGTCTCCACTGAAAGTGTTGTTGGGCAGCTCAAATGCTAACGTATTCGTGTGTATGATTTTAGTTAAAAAGGAACCCGAGGTTAAAATGTCGTTTGTTTTCTAAGGATTGAGAATTAATTATGATCTGTTCATGACATAAATAAAACTGAAGACGTTTTAAAATGTTCTACAACTAAAAAAAAATAGTAAAGATAGATATTTTACATGAATAAAATTGATTATGACCTGTAACGTTTGCTGCCTTTCATGAATACTTATTCCGCAATTTTTATTAAATTGAAAAAAAAACAAGTCGGGTTAAAAGAAATAAAATTTGTATTCTCGCTTTGTTCTCTATGCTATATAACTGCATATGAGAATTGCATAACGTTGGGCTGCAAATGGACCTTTATGTAGTCTTTACCAAGAATTGATTCTGTTGTTGAATGTATTGATCTGAAACATTTCGTGATGGCTGTATTTATTAGAATCTTAAATTCGTGTTTTTAGTAATTAAATGACAAATTACGCAACAATGTCATTTTTTCCATGGAATAAGGCAACACCATCCTTAATTAACTCAGGTAATACTATTAGTGTTTTGTTCTTTGCTAAAATGTGATGCCATTTCCTTCATCGTAAAACAAACACAAAACAAACCATTACTAGATAACAAGAAAAGAAAATAATAAAGATTTGAATGTGCTTTGTGCATTAAGATCCTGCACATTGAAAAGCAGGCGATGTCAAGCAAGCCTTCCTATTGATTGCAGACGATTGCTTTAAGTTAAAATGAGAAATTGTTTCGACAATATTTTTATAAATTTGAACATTGTTTTTTCTTTTTCATATTGCATTGATTTTTAATGTAAGGTTAAATCAGGGAAACATTGTAGACTGAAAATGAAGAATGCAATAGCTTTAAATGCCATTTATCATATGTTTGGCGTCGCGGGTGTGAAATAATATATAATGAAGTCAAGATTGGAATAATTTTTCTATAGTAGGTAAAGAAAGAATAACTTTTGATGTTTGAAGAGGAAAAGCTAATACATGAATTTGATAAAAAGAATATTACATTTGTGTCTTTCTAGATTGAATTTATCACTCATTGGATAGAATAGATTGAGACAGGTCCTCGCATCCAATATGAATAGATACTACTGTAATATCCTCTACAAATGTTTACAAAAATGTCTACAGATATGTCTACAAAGCCAAGACGACTCTTGTAAGAGTTCTAAATTCTAAATAAATCATTTGAAGGGATAAAATACTCTGAATCTTAACAATTAGAGTGAAGTCTGGGTTTATTTTAGATCGAAAGGTATCTGAAAAATTAATATAGAAAATAAATCCTTTATTGCACAAGAAAGTTTGATTATTTTGAAATATTTTGTAATTACTGTTGCGCAAAATTATAATATACAATATAGAATACAGAATTGTACAGTAAGTGAAAATATGAGAGAAATAGGTATAGATTAATAAATAAAATATGGAGCATGTACTTCTTATAGCAAAATTCATAAATAACATCCTTAAAATGTTTATACAAATAGAAAATGTTGGGATGGGATCTTTTCAGAAATACTGTGCTTTATGTTAAACCATTTTGCATAATTGCAAGAATCGTTTAATGGAAGAATAATTGTAACATGAAAATATCTATATTTTGGTTCAAAAAGAACAAGCGATGTAGGTTAGAACCTAGCCCGGGGCGTAGAATTCTTTCTGTGAGGAAACCGTCCAGCTGTCTTACAGAAAGCCGATCGACCGTTCTACCGAGGTACCCGCCCTTAACCAAATAATGCCTGGAAGGGCGGGCACCTGAGTTTCCCCCCCCCCCCCACCCCTCCCCCGTCAAAAGCTGGAAAATCGCTAGAATTGTGTGGCGTTAAACCAAACAAAAGCAAACGACAAGTGCTGGCAAAGTTAACGGCGTTCTGATGAATATGTGCTGTCTTTATGACATCTAAAGTTCTATTTCTGATTACATTCCTGGTGGTGATACAGTTTTAACACCACATAAATCGGATATTATACATATTATTTGCGTTTATTCTACCAATTATCTCATCAAGCAGCAGTATCACAGAATTGTTTATAGTACATTAATTAAGTATGCTACTCTATAAATATCACGTCTAATGAAAGGGTATCTATTTATACGCCTACGACTTTACCAAAGTAATAAATCTTTAGAGGTAACCGCAGACAAAATAAGCATGATTCTGCTAAAGTCAGTGTGAAGTTCTACCAACATTCTTGATCGAAAACCGTTATTTTATTTCAATAAACACTTTAAATATTAAGAAACATAAATGCTACCGTCTGCCTCATAGTGTGCCAATATATATAAAAATTGGCTTTTTTGATGGCATTTTTGTTAATGCTTGACAAATAAGTGCATTTTCGCCATAGATGTAAAAAATTCGATATTCTGATTACTTTTACAATATAAAATTCCATTTTCTTTTGTAAAGAAGTTTAAATATTACGTTAAGATATTACTTTGTGTATTGTTATTTATATTAATTGCATCTGAGGCTGAAAAAAAATTATCAAAAAGACTAAAGTTATAACAACAGAAAGTACTGAAATTTGCGTATGCATTAATAGTTTGTTGATATTAGGCTGTTCCCACTATGTCACTCGAACTACTGGGGTCCTATGTAGGCCTATCTCATATAGGCCCTAGCCCTGTGTTTGAGTCCCACTCAGAGACTTGAAAACGTAAACTTGAACTTTTGCCAAGAGCTGCCATCGCATCGTTTTGCAAACTCGTTAAAGCATGCAGTCGATTAAAACATATATAAATCTGTAGCGACGTCTTAATAAAATCTGTCAAAAGATCATTTGGAAGCATAGAAAGCAACCAAGCAGAATAATAACAGGCACGGTTTGATTGAGTCTGTTCATGAGAGGTAATGAAATGTGCAACACCTCTCACGCCCCTTGGCACCGCCTTAAGCGGAACTCACTTTTAGCTGTAGAAATATCTTGTAAAGTCATGAGCATGATTGAAACTATTTTAGAAAACAACCTTAAGCGTGAATATATAAATAATTTTTGAATTACTGCATTTGTGATTGCTGCATTGAATTTATCAGGCAGATCATTTTGTCATCATTAATAACATTTGATATCCCTCAGCCGAACATACTCTGGATCGTGTTTACTTCGAGTCGAAGATTCTTATTTGCAATTTATTTTTTAGCAGCAAAGGAGGATACCATTCGACCTTTTCCGTTATGAAAATTTTAGCAAGCACGAAACTATACCTAGATCTCTTTCAAAACAATATTGACAATCGAAATTTTGAAACTAAAGCTATACATGGTCTGCCATGTCTGACGATTTAAAGCACTTCCGATATAGGTTTGCTTATTAAATCTGTTTTCATTCAAATATTTCCGGCAATGGTTCCAAAATCCAATAATTATACAGAAAAAGACAGTTGGTTTAGCATTAAAATTACATCAATATTTTTTCCATCAACTTTTGTTGATAGCAATGTAAGTTTATGCCATCTTTACCTTTCCATAGCAGGTGCTAGTCACTAAAATAGGTTTAAATAATAGGGCCCTACTACTACTTAACAATTAATATCATCAATCAGAGAGAAAATCATGTGTCAAATATCATTACATGTTTACTCCATGATATGATACCATCTATGTGTACCTCTAAAACAATGGTCACGTGACCTGCTGCTGGAACTTCAGAGGACGGTTGATATCCAAATCCGTATGATATAGGTGTCTTAGCGTGACATATCACTTGTATCAGCTATTAGTTTTGGTGCAAACGTCGTAAACATTTGTCATGGTAAAATAAATATTAGCTGAGTGGGAATTTAATAGAATGTCATATTTCATTAGCATGTTCTATAAGATTTCTAACATTTTGCGCATTAACCTCACGCAAATACATACACAAATACTCAAACATACCACTATACTTCATCATTTTATTTGGTAAAAGCAATGTCTCTGTCAGTAGTCATGAATATATAGAATGTCTTTTTGCCGAATCATTTCATTGTCTAAGCAATAGTCGTATAAAAATGTTTGGCAAAAGTTCAAATTCAAGATACGTACTCGTTTTCAAAATGCTGTCAACCTATGATCATGTGCTGCTTGTTGTGTAAACATGATATTTGAAATTCTCTAGAATTCTCCTATACAAACATCACCGGCTTGATAAAATAGCCGTAAGTTTATCATCAGCATTGACATCCCTTTTCTTTGTGTACTGAAGAAACATTGACTGACAGAAGCACTGTAAATGCAAATGTTTCTTACAACGGAAAATTCGTTTTGGTACATAGAGTTTAGTTCTGTCACTATTTAATGGGTGAAGTAACAGTTTTCGATGTAAATTTCGGGCGCCTCTCATGAAACATGATAATGTTAATGCATTCCATATTGATATTGCATCATCGTAGAAGAGACTATTATCTTTTATTATCAGGAAAATGCAGAAACAGCTTAGTATGTAGTAGATACACAAAATAGCTGGATAGGATTATTATTATATTTCTTCAATTTCAGTATTTGATAGTAAATCTATTTTATATCTAATATGAGACATTTTATATATCCATGCATCAATCATTTACAGTTGTTTTCTGTCTAAATATTTTATTTCCATTCTGAAGCGCATTGTTCAAAAACTGTAACAGAAACGAATCAGCAGAAATTTTGATTATCAGCGCAAAGATTAGACACAAATAATATTGTTCCCCGAAATACAAATCATTTGACATCTTAAATGATATTTTATAATTATAATATTGATAAACGCAAAATTTTGATATTAGTACGTACGAAGCGCATTTGCGACGTATAAAACATAAAACTTTACTTTTGACTTTTGAAGTCACTGTTACCTTGTAATGGCTGCTGAGCATGAATATACCCTTTCATCGGAGGTCATTTTTCCGATATTTAGCTAGGACAGACTATAATAAATATACCAACATGGATAGCAATCAATTTTCATTTATAAAATATTTGAAGACTTTAAAAATTAATTTCAAACTATTTCAGAGGTATGACTAGAAATTACATGAGTGTTAAGTGGTTACGTTTAATCCTGAATGCATTAATTTGCTTATTTGCATCATTATGCCTTAGGCTAGAATCACATTGTCCCGGATGGCTTGCGGATGAGTTCCGGATTCCCATCCTCGGATTGCTCCGGATGTGTAAGGTCGACGAATTTGTTACGTTATAAATCTCTAAATCCATCGTAACAGAACCTTAATTAATCTTATTAGAACCGCCGGAAAAAAACTGTAATAACTCGTATTATTTCATCACAGTGATGTTCTTCCAGACTGTTACGATCTTTTAAGATCTGTTACGATCTTTTCAGAACTGTAACGGATTTATTACGGATTCCTTACGGATATGTTATCCGTGGCAAACTTTTGAGCATGCTCAAAACTTTGCACCCTTGCTCCTGGATGCCCCCGATTTCTGAACGGATACACAGGATGACTTACGAATGAGGTTGGAGTTCTAAGAATGCGTAGAACGCGACAGTCCCTTACAATTTTATGTCTTTGCCTAATAGTCACTTTTGTACTGATATCCGGGCATTAACACAAAATGTCGTTAGACAGAGAGATAGTGGCAGACTATCAGTGAGACGCGGGTAACTGTAATATTACTATCATCAATCAGATGCAATAGCATACCAACATCAATATTCGTAAGCATTCTTTCAGTGATGCAACAGAAACGTTTTGTTAACAGGAAAGAACCTAGATATGGTGTATTTGATACACCATAAAATTTCAACTTAAATAAATTTAATTCTTGATCTTTCAGTATTCGCTTTACGTTACTTGTTGCCTTTTAGAAATGGAATTTCCATGATGATCTAAGGATTCTTCGGAACCATATTTGTTTAATACTATATTGACTGGTATTCATTTTATACTGTTTACTGGACAACACGAACAATAATGTGACACATTAGATAGTTACAGAGGTATGGAACAGTAAACCGTTTCATACAGCTTCATAGTTTGGTTATACTGTTTTAGAAAATAAATATTTCATCATTTCACATAGAAAAAGTACTATTGTGTATTCCCTACTGATTTTAAGAAAGAAAATATCAGACTGATTTTTACGGATATTAAGTATACATATACTATTGTTAATTAATTTCTAACGTTTGATTGGTAAGTTTGCATCTGACATATTTTCATTTTTTTCACATTATACGAAATAAAGCACAAACAAGATTATTGTAGGAAATAGAATTGTTTCAAATATAAGAGATATAGTCTGTTTTAAACAATATTGCATTCAGACTATATAAAAATATCTTCAAGTAATGTTTTGACCATCATCTCTTGCATAAACAAACATCGACTTCAGCAAGCTGGATTGATAGCTTCCTCAGATAAAAATCATACATCCATAAGAGGGGTTTCAAATTCACAACCGTTGTGTGCATGTAATTCGAAGTCAGCATTTTCAGTCACCTTCCCCTTTTAGGAAGATCTGAAATGCTTAGTAAGCAATAATTGGTCTTCAGCGTATTCCTTATTAAATTGCACATTCAACTGCTTCTGTTTCATTCTTAAAACAAGATGTTTACTCAAATATCAAAATTCAAAGTCAGTATGCATGCCAGTTTAAAGAGAAGTGTTGTTTGTATTATAAGTTTATGCTAAAGGAATTGTTATAGCAACTGCGATCATGCACAAAATCAAAATATGGTAACTGGTTCATTCTCATCGTAGCTGAGATGTTTGCCATGTGGATATGGATTTACCGGACCAGCTTTTCTGAAAAACAAGATAGTATCCTTGCTGAATATTTTTAAATGAAAATAAAGTTTTAACTTTGTTACGTCTGGAATTATGCCTGAAAACCAGTCAATGAGTGGAATTATGCCTGAGAACCAGTCAATGAGTGGAATTATGCCTGAGAACCAGTCAATGAGTGCGTTATATTTCGTTAGCTATTATCTCATCGCCTAAGATATTAATCACACTGTTTGCATATACCCATGCAGTGCAATGCAACAGTCAATGGTTTCGATAATAACTATGATATGTAAGGCTATTCCCAATTGTTAGAATATACAATATATTACTAAAACATTTACGGTTGCTAAATGTTGACGATATAAAAAAGACAAACAACTTTTTATTACATCAAAGAAATGATATACTTTAAACAAATAAGATCATCTGTAAAACATTAATTTGAGTTTTCCAAAGGTTGAAATATTAAGAAGAAAAAAAAAATCTCCTGACAGAAAAATCACTATACATTAGGATTAAACATTTTCACCGACCTACTTGCATGTACAAACATAAGACAAGAAATAACTGTAAAGTATGTTAAAATAATAAATATAAAATGAGCAAATTTATTCAAACGATTTCTCGTAAAACGTCTAAATTTTTGGTGCAAAACGTTCTCAGTCATTAGAAAGTTCCAAGAAAAAAAAACAAAATGACAAGTAAAAAGGATAAAATAAAAAGTTCTATGTCATAATGGAATGTTTAAGAGCACAAAACTTCCTTAACTTGAATGTTTTTTACCTATCGCATTAAACTTGAAATGTGGATCTAACGGCTAACAGAAAATCAAAGTAAGACGGAAATTACTGGTTTTATTTTTTCACATATCTTTTATTTTCAATAGATGCTGTAAAATATTGTGCGCAAATACGCCTATTTAATTTGTAACTTTCTGTAAATTGGGGAGTTCTTATTTCCAAGACTTTGGTAAACAACATATATGATATAGCACAGAAATTTCCAAAATATCATATTTAAATAAGCTATTTTACAAGAAATGTTCCTTTCCTGTTGATAAAACGAAATACAATTTTCTTCACACAAGAAAATTAGATAACCTGAAAGCATCTTGACAATTCGTTGAACGCTTAATAACTAGCGTAATCCACATGCCACCTGCTAATCTCGACGTGTTTCGAATTGCAATTATGAAGTGCATGGATATCAGAACTGCGCATCTTCATCTTAAGATCATTAAGTACACTGCTTTAAATGTGCTCATAGGCTTAAAAGCTTAAATCATTACAAAATTACATATGTCGCCGGTTATCAGATTAGATTTTATCCTTGAGTTTCATTTTGTTTTTTGTTTGTGTTTTCTTTTATTCTGTAGAAATGTATTTCTTTTTCCTTTACAACGATAACATTTTATGATGCAGGATGTTCAGTATAATTAACTCAATTTACTTTATTTTGTTTCCGATTGCAAAATGTTTCCATCAAAACGTTATGGTAGTAGCTGCTGGTGTTGTTGTCTGTGTTTTGTTAAATAAAAATGATTACAGAACTGTTGTTTTTACATAATAATTATCGAAAAAGAAAAAGCGAAATACATTAACATGATTATGAAAACAAATCACACTGTTTCGTTAGTTCACAGGGCAACAAAGATTATTTTTATATTTAGGTTTGTATATTTAGTAGATGGACAAGCACTAGAATGGCAGTCTTGATCTTTTAAAAGGAACAAGTATCAAACTAAATACTTTACATAACACACTTGCAACCAATATTGACTATAATTTACAAGAACTGAATTAATTTCTTTTGAACAACTGCCCTTCATGTACAAAATTGTCTATAATTTTATGTGAAAACACTAACATCAAACTCAAATATATATCCAAATCCATGTTTACTTGATAACATGATATCCGTTATCCAGTTTTTACTACCTTTATTTCAATCAATCGAATCCCGTTGTACAGGAATTCCTTGTTTTGTTATAAACAACTGAGGATAGCTTCTGTTAAAGCTAGTCAGCGGCTTTTAATTTGTTACTGAAAAATGTGTGGCTATGATCTAATTTCAGTTAAGAAAATAATTACTCCCGTATTAATGTGATGAAAGGAAAATTAACACTGAAAAAAAATGACGTTTTGTTATGATAGCATGACATACGTCAAATGTTTTAACTGATTTGTTAATGTAAGATTTTCCGCCTTATACATTTTTATTTATTTATCTAATTTCTATCAATAGGACTAAGGTAAATAAAGTACTAACACCGTTGCTGTATCAAGTCTTTCTTTATTAACCGAAGTGCTGTTTACTAACAGTTAATTTAAACTGGACAGTACGTTTATATTCGTGTGAATTCCTATGCTTTGTTCCATGTGTATGTGTAAGTGTAAATACAAAGAAATGATAAAAATAGTATGACATGTATATTTTGTGTTCTTAAAATACTGAAATGAAATGAAAAGCTAGTATGAAAAATGCGTTCGATTGCAAACTGAGAAAAGTTGTTTATAGTTATAAAATGCTTAATTATCCAACAGAATAACTCAGGCCTTTGTATACAAAACTTGAATATCTAAAAAAAACCCGACAGAACCGGTACCACTATAGAAATAACACACTTAAATGAATCTATCGGAGAAGTTAAAAGGTTGTTTACAGTATTTATGAAAGCGTGTTATATTATAGAACTTTATCTAGAATTGCGCCTTTCTTCCTAGTGATGAAACAGAATCAAATGACAAAATTTCCATTAAATAAAAGCCTTTATTACAAAAGACTTTTAGGATTGTAAGATGATTGTTTCAAAACATGACAAAATAAGTTGTCAATATTCTTTTCTAGAAAAAATGACACATCGCAAAGTACTTCGTGTTTATGTCATCGTACAAATGTACTGTGGTGCACTTATTTCAAGATAAGACTACGAATTTGCAGGAAACATGTGGGGAATATTGAATGGATAGAAAAGACTAAATCTGGATTCGTGACACCTCCTGTTCTAACAGACATGTGCATCCATAATATTTTGTGACATTAACAGTGCATTATGATTTGGACCGTAAAGGCAATGAAATAACAGTTTAAGCAAGCATGATTAATCTTTGGGGACATATGATTATTTTCTAGCCTTCAAGCTTACTTTCTCAATAAATAAGTTACGAATAGTTTACTTAATCTACATGCTATGTTTCAAATTGTCTTTCTTAAACGGAACAAAATGACATTTAATTCTCTGGACATTATTATTTATAAAATCTCAAGTTTGCAAATATAGGCAAGAACATAACACACTAAGTTAACCACCAATCTTTCGTGAGGTATTAGATACAGAATCTGTCCGCTGAGACATAAAAACTAGATATGTTATATCTATAGCTGAAAGCAAACGCGATAATCAAGAAATAAGTAAATTATTTAGAAGGAGCTGCATTTGAAATACCGTTCCAACGCAAGTATGACAATTTCAAGGGTCTGTTTTCATAAAAAAAGCAATGATAAATATCCCACAGGAAAAGCCTCTTTCCAAAATCGCAGCCTCCCCAAACGTTAACCCAGCACGCGGATGCGCGCACGATCAAAACACACACACACACACACACACACACACACAAACACACAAGGACAAAACGAACAAATAAAGAAACACAGTGGGGCACCGCCTTGGAAAGGTCAGTGGCAAAACCACCACCGAGGAGCTTAAACCAGTTTATGGTGCACCTAACCTCACTCTTACCCCTTAACATTCGTCAATGTGCGGAAAATGTAAAATAAACAGTTAGACAAACCTTATGTTCCTAGTTGGTAAATAACATGTGATTTTGATGAAATACTGAAAATGATATCAAAATTATAAGTTTTGCATCAGGGTTTTAAAACACATATGAGCTAAGCAACTGAACAGTTCTGTTCAAGGTCATTTACTTTTATAAACCACCTTTCAACTGCAGGTTTGTATTTTCTGTGCTACTGAGAACGGTTTTTCAAGGCATCTTAAAGTACATTCATGTTCTGTCGCAATTATATGACTTACTTCGTGCCTGAAGCATTACCACGCGAATTAAAAAGCTGTTTACATCAAATATTGTTATTCACTCAGTGATTTGATTGCTACTCCATAAATTCATGTGATTTACTTTTAACATTCATTTAATCAATATAGGTACCACCACGTGCATCGAAAAGCTCATTTCTTGCATAAGGTTATTTTTTTATTTAGTGCTAACTTAAATACAATAGTGTTTCTTGATACAAATCAAAAGCAATTCTCGACATCGTAAACATGGTCATTATTTATAGTTCTCGGAAAAGCAAATAAAACATTAAAGGTTACACAATGCAAAACAAGATCTTAGTATCAGCTAAATTAAATTTCGGAGAAAATAACACATTTTGAAATGCAAGAATGACACTTAAAAAGTGCAATGTTTCACACTATTATATTTTATTAATATTATCACAAAATCAGAAAAAATGACATAGTTACATTGTTAATTTATTTTTCATCCCATAACACATTCTCTCTTCAAATGAAACCTCTTTTCACTCCAAACAACATTAACCATTTACGTTTATAAAGTGTGCACTTGATCTTTATAATATTATTGCTCGATGGCTAGATGATATATGTAACCCACTTTGAGTCACATGCAAGTCTTCAATCTGGACTTGAAATTCGACTTATGATGCTGAATTCATTTGTCCATCATAATAAGCGGAGTTAAATTATATGTCTTACACATTACTTAAACAATACTGATAATTATATTTTTTGGATTTAACGTCGCACCAACACATGATAGGTCATATGGCGACTTTCCAGCTTTTTTAATGGTGGAGGAAGACCCCAGGTGCCCCTCCGTGCATTATTTCATCACGAGCGATCACCTGTGTAGAACCACCGACCTTCCGTAAGCCAGCTGGATGGCTTCCTCACATGAAGAATTCAACGCCCCGAGTGAGGCTCGAACCCACATCGATGAGGGGCAAGTGATTTGAAGTCAGCGACCTTAACCACTCGGCCAAGGAGACACCTGTATTTTGCTTCATGTCCTTTTAATATTACATTTCGTTATGATATAAATTTCACTTTTCAGTTACAGTTTTCAATTTGATCCGTTTGTTGTCTGCTCCGCATACCATATGCTAATCTCCGCATGACTATTATACCAATTAACTTAATTATCATATCTCACACACCTAGCACACGAAGTTGTACAGTACACATGAACAATGTTTTTGAAGGAATAGTATCTTATTATGATAAAAATGATAATTAAAGTAAATGAAAGAGCTGATATTTCGGAATAGTGACTTTTTATCAACAATTAAAACTGTTTATTTTAATACATATGTTCAATAATTAATATTTATATCGATGGAAACGCAATACAGAGCGCAACGGAGTAAGCAATTGCTAAAAAGCAAGTAATGTTTTCAAAGGAGGGTTGATGGGGAACGGTCAGATATTTAAAACAGCGATCAATTTAGAATAAATTGAAATCGTGTTTACGATGTTTTTGTATCCATTTCATCGACACTTCCATTAGTTTGTAAATCTCTATAGTCGGTTATTTGATAACTGGAACGAATACCGACAATATCAAATGCGGTTATCTTTGGGAGCTTTTCAGATGTGATCGTAATTTTGTTAGATGTCAATACCACTGAACAACTACATTATAACGATATACACAACCTGGCTTGGCATTGATCCCTTCTGTGATGTTTGGTGGAATTCCTACCAGCGTTATAGGAGAAGTAGCAGATACCTCACAGAATTTGACAAATTAAATGTCATAATTCCACTAAAAATCATTAAACCGGAACGCACAGCTACGCATCACACACTGATCACTTGTAAGGTCTAATAAACGTCAGTCCAATGGTTGCGTGAGATAGTGTAAACATTGAAAAATACGACAAATCAATGGCCTTAACTCCGCTGAAAATGACTAAACGGAAAAATGCAGACAATATGCACAATAAGGCTTGACACTTATCACTCTTGTAATGATGGTAGAAAATTGTTCAATAACGAAGAAAAGTGGCAAAAACATCATAAAATTTAATTTAATAAGGGCCATAACTCGGCTGAAAATCAACAAACCGGAACATGCATATGACATGCAAAATTAGGCTTCCTGTAATTCTTCCTGGTGGTATTGCAGCAGTTGTTTGACCAAGTTACAATACGTGAATATGCACTATTCGACGAATCAAGGACCATAACTCCGCTCTAAATCACCGGACCGGAATATGCACACGATATGCACAACTAGGCTTGGCATTGATCACTTTTGTTAAGTTTGGTGTCATAGGGGTTTCTCGGACAAACTTTGTGACAAATATACTGGCTGACAGACACAAGACAGCACCAGATCAATATGTCTTCCCAAACTTACTGGAGACATAATAACCATTGACATAAAACATCAGCTGTTAAACAAGTTCAGATCAGATTGCAAATGGAAACAGAAAGTAACAATCAAGTTACTTTGACATGACCGTTCCAATTTCATTGCAGCAATTTATGGAGCTTGTATGTTATGTAACATATGATTGAAACTGTTTCATGTTTTACTATCAAAAGACATAAACGATCTACGTAGAATTAAATGGTTGCCCTGTTACAGCTTTTCTGCAGAAGTTTTAAAAACAATCAAATCCATGAAATACTCTTTTCTACAGAGATGGTCAGTTTTGCTCATCGAAAAAGACATTAAATCCAAATGTCTTAGCAAATTGTAGTACTCGAAGAACTGAGATAAAAGGAACTTATATGTCTATTATATCTAAATTTATTATTTAAAAATATGAACAATTATTTTATGTAGTTTATGTAAACATAAAATTAACAAGTTTATGTGTATTAACAGTACTATGCATTAGGTTTAAAATAGTATACATGTATAGATAAACAAAGTATAAATGTGTACTAGCACTAAAGAACTGGCTGATTTTTCAAAAATCGTCTGTTTCTACATGACATTTAATTATGAATGTAGTTCTATATGCAAAATTAATTTGTATATTAGGTAAAGTTAAATACATTTGATCAGGATTTTATACATTTGAAGTAAATATCTAAAGATAATATATTTTAGTGGGAGATGACCATTGGATATATTTAATGCAATTTATGAATGTAATTTTAGTTATATATTGTGTTTCAACAAAATTTAGATCCTTAATTATAGTGTAAAATTTCATCAAAATGTAATATTGCATTGAAAGATAAAATTAGATTCGGTAAATATGTTGGTAAATTCTTATTAACTTTAAATGAGAACGTCATGAAAGCAATATGACGTCGTAGAGCATTAAGTGTATTTGATGTCAGTTATGCAATAAATTAGTACATGTATATCACTTGCTTGGTATGAAAACAGTTTTCTGGAAAATGACTTAACTGTGTACTTTTGGTTTCATTACATGCCTTTTATGTATAAAGATCTTCTCATGGTACATGTGTGTTCTGCAATTTTGGTCACAGTGGCAACTCAAACACCATTTTTATGTGAAATATGAAAGAATTTGATTTACATTTAATAAAGTC
Source organism: Mercenaria mercenaria (assembly GCF_021730395.1). NCBI lineage: Eukaryota > Metazoa > Mollusca > Bivalvia > Venerida > Veneridae > Mercenaria > Mercenaria mercenaria. Next base: position 59,725,447 of record NC_069372.1, read on the forward strand.
AAACTTAATATCTACTCATAAGATTTTAGGAGAAAGATGCGCATACAATATCTTCAAAATTACTCTATCTAGAAGATTACGTCAATTATTTCAGATTAACTAAAGCACAAATATAATTTAGAAACAAGGATAAATATCAAACAGGGAATGGCACGTTCAAAAAACGCAGCCTCCCCAAAACGTGTGACCTTGACATTGTAGCTAGCCATCCAGAACAAGCACTCTGCACATCGTGTTGATGTGGTGAACATTTGTGTCAAGTTTCTTTGAAATCCTTCAAAGGGTTCAAGAGTTGCAAGCCGATGACCTATGACCCCTATGTGTGACCTTGACCATGATTTTTACACTAGAAAACATTAAATATTTCATGTTGTAAAGTTATCAATTGTAACACAAAATTAGGTCAAAGTCAGCAGTGTTGAATGAGTTCTTAATAAAATCACTTTCTTGCAAAAATGAATATCCAGCATGCAGTGTTAACAGGTTGAGACAAGAAAATTGGCCGAAATATTTACAGAAGCATTTCCATGTAAATACATTAATCATATGCGCCTTCTGTTTAACAAAAATGTTGTGGTTGTTAAAAGTTTCGTCTATCAGATTTGTATCAACAAATACTCTAACTATATCTTTAGACACATCTGAGATAACAATTCTGTAATGAACATTTCTGAAATCTTATTCTAATGAAGCTAAAAATAAATGTTTTATTTGGCAGTTATCTAAATTTTATTGCTAAAGTGAGGTTATTATTTGTCTTTAATGATATATCTATTTCTCATCCAAAAGCATGAAACACGTAACAGATGAATAATGTTAATAGTATTAGTTTCTGCCAGCTGTAGTGTCTTTTACTTATAAATTTTCACATTTATTCAATTGCAATATGATAAACTGCAATCAAATCTGCTTTACATGTTTGAACCACTGTTTTGTAAAGGGCAATTCGTGTTCTAGGGTCCATTCCACGGAGCCTACACAAGACAAAATATGCAGCAGTTTTAAACATCTTAGCCGAAGAAAAATAAGGAAGATGTGTCATCTGTTAAAAAGTTATAAAAGGTAAAGGTAAAGGTTTTGTTTATCATAGTGTCAGCCCTATTGAAAGGGTCAGCCAATATGAGTTATTAGACACCTTTATTGTGCGTACCAATTACCTCCCAACTCATACCATTATGGAAGGCGCCAGGCGGATAGAAGTCGGTAACCATTCATTTAACTAGCTCGCGGCTCACGAACCGGCCTTTTCGGAACGAGTCCCATGATAAACATGCCCCGGACGAACACTCCCCATGGGGCTCGAACCTTCGATCTCCCGATCCCGAGGCGGACGCCTTAACCACTGAGCCACGGTGTCCAGTTATATGTTATGAAATTTTGTCTTCAAAGCCCTTATTTTAGCGAGAACTTAGAATGAAACTTATGAATTTTTGTGACACACCCAGTACATGCCTACGATGACACTGTTAAATAAGCCGAATGGAATTTTTTTTTGTTTTATGCAAATTGTTTTATCAGTGAAATATAACCTATTACACTAAAACTGTGAATGATCAAACTTTTGGCCATCTTCTTTGTTTTTTATCAATTAGCGTAAACATTATTTGTTGATTTTTTGTGAATATGAAATATGATGTATATGAAAATGGAATTCAGCTTTAAAACTATTGTTCCACCAAGATCATATATGCAAAACAAAATAAATGTAAGTTATTAATATTTGGAGATCGCGACGAACAATTTTACAACGTCATGATAAGGGCGCTATTGTGGCTACTGTGTTAAAACAATTCAATTTTTTTGCAACTAACATTTTCATATACAGTATTGTGGAATTATTGGTGATTTTTCTTACCTTATTATTATAATAATGGTATTTTATCAATCTAGATGTTTTAAATTTTCTTAAATGATAATCGTGCGTCTATATTCTTTATTCTGTCCACTTCATGACACTTCTTAGAATCAGTATAGACTAGTTATTAGCATTAAGAGGTAAAGAATTTCTTTTCAGCGGTTTTTGCTTCTGTTTAGACAAATGCCCTTTTCTCATCGATTCGAGCCTTCTCATCGATCCGTCACGTAATAATCGCTGCCAAATTTGCTCGTGCGACTACTGTTCTTGTCCGAAATATATGCAGTTTTATCACCGGATCATTTTAAACCACATGAGGAACAGCAGGTAAATATAGAATCTTGGCAAAAGTAAATATTTTTTCGAAAAATGTAGTAATCTGCTCATAAAAATACCAGAAGTTATCAGTGTTCTGCTGTCTGGATGCCCAGTAGTACGGAGGTTGTCGCCCTTCGATCCGAGTCACTGAAAGCAATATTGGTAAAGCGTATTCCAAAAATTCATTTCCTTTTCAGTTTTCAGCATGTCCAATTAAAATGGTTGCAAAAAATAGTATTGACCTCATGCTTTTAAAGCCTTTTTTGTGTTAACCCAGGTAAAACCAACTAAAGTTGAGAGGCACTAGCGCAGATATTCGCCTGAATCACTGCTGAAGGCTTGAGAAGAAATTGCCCATAAAGAGAGCTGCTAGACAGTTTGGTGTGCCTGAAAATACCCTAAGGGATCTCCGGGTTGATACACTTCTGTATCGGGGGTGAAACTACTCTTAGCAGAGAAGAAGAGGAGGTTTTAGTGGAACATTTAGAAGTTATGACTCAGCTTGGATATGGTTGTACAAACACCAAGTTACAGCAAATATCAGGAGAGCTAGCATATGAAATGGGAAAGAAGAACACAAACAAAGCAACGAGCAATAACTTGTATGGTTTCATGAATAGATGCAAAATAGGCTAGTTTCCTTGTCCCCCAGAAGTTTAGACAGCAAACAGGGCAAAATGTTCAACTCCAGAAGCAGTGTCATCCTACTTTCGTAATCTTCATGACACTAAAAATATATGACCTCCTAGATAAGCCCAGGATATTTACAACCTGGATGAAACAGGATAACAGCGTGACCATAGACCACCTAACATCATAGCACATCCACGCTCAACGACAACTACACTAACTGGTTGTGTAATTTTGTTCAACCTTTCTTTCTATTCAAGGGAAAACGATTTAATCGAGACTTAATAGAGGGGTACATCATCCGGAGCAAGGGGAGAAATGTCAGAGTCTGGCTGGTCAAATGGTAACATTTTTAAGAAATACCTCACAGAACACTTTCTGCCCTATGCAAGAGCAGGGGCTGACACCTCACAGCCAATACTTCTTATCTTTGATGGCCATCCATCACACATTTTACCATCTTTAATCAAATGGGCAAGGACACAGAACCTCATAGTCTTCGTTTTGCTAGCACATACATCACATATTCTTCAACGCTTTTGGGCCCTTCAAGTCATTTTATTACTCGGAGGCCAGACTTGCATGTAAAGCATACTTAAAGGCAATGACTCAACTCAGTATCCAGGCTGGCTTCAGGAAAACTGGAATTACCCTCTCTCACAAGATGCAATTACCATGGAAAAGCTATTCCCAGCAGAAGGATTTCGAGAAGAAAATCCAACTGATAAGGTAAAGGCCCTCAAGGCAGGAAAGGAAGCTGTAGAAGAATTTGTTAAACTTAAACTGGAGCCTAGAAATCAAACTATGACTGAAGCCAAAGGTCAAAGTGTATGCCCCACTTGTACGTGTTCATTTGAAGACCAGAAGAAACATACCAAACCAAAACCCAGTGGCAGAGCCATAGCTGAGGACAGTTACCTGACAGAGCTGGAAGAATATAAAAATAAAAAAAAAGAGCCTAAATTTGACCATCAAGATAAAGAAAATCAATGTCTGTTCTGCAAAATTCATAGAAAAAAATCAAAAGCAAGCAAAACATGTTCAAGTCCCAAGCCATCTATAAGTGGAACACACATATCCAGGACAGTATCAGAGTTAGACAAGCAAGTGTCAGATACAGAGTTTGAAGAAGAGACACCATAGGAAGAGCTTTGCTGTGTATGCAAGAAGTGGTCACCTCCAAATCTGGCTGATCATCCTGGCATCAAAGTTATCACCTGGGTTTACTGTGACAGATGTACCCATTGTGTTCGCCTAGCTTTCTACTCTTGTTTGAGGGTTGTGAGACGCCATACCTCTTCCATGCTATGAAGCATAAAACTACGCCAGTTTGATGGCTGTTGCTGTTAAATATTCTCTTTAAAATTGTTTGTTCTATACTGCTTCAGCAAGTGATGAGGGACTACTCCACCTTGCATATTAACTTGATTATTTGTTTTTTTTTTCATCTACATGACAGTTTTCTTGTTGCTAAACATTTCTTCTACAACATCCACACACATATCAGAAACAGTGAAAACATGTGCAGTGACAAATTTTGCATAACAACTGTAGTTCCAAGAAAACCATGCTAAATTTAGACTGATAATAGAACAGCCAATCAGAGGGCTCAGATCAATGAGAAAGCTTCAGGCTGGTAGTGATTGAAGGTCACAAAAATAAAAAAAGGTAGTAACTCCATAAACATTATGTTTTCATGTTTTTTGGTTGTTTTAATGTTTAATAGTGTGAAAGATTCACTAGAAATTGATATTATATGACAGACACAATCCGTACAACTGCGCATGCGCCGCTATAACTGTTAAAGGCCCGAATCCACGAGAAAACAACATATGTTACACATGTCAAGCAAATATGTTAAGATCGCATTTGTTTTTGACAAACACATTCTTCTTTTAAAGGAATTCTATAAAAAGAACGAGAAATGATCAAATGTCAGCCTCGTATGTTTTATGTCAGTCTGACGAATGAAATTTGCTTGGAATCATTCTGGCATCTAATTTTAAATTATCCACTGAGAGCACCAATTTTACTAACTGTCCAGTAAATAGCAATGTTTTCACCTTCGAATGAATTACAATTTAGATTTCATGGCTTCTTTTAGTGACTATTTTGCGCTATTTAAACCTTTGCCAGTCGCACATTTTTCTGCAGAAAATATTACAAAACTGAGGAAACAAAATCCGGGAAAAGATCCTTTACGTGCATCAAACGCAACCAAGCAATATCATAGCAGACTCGGTTTGACTGAGTCTGTACATGTTACAACAATTCTTAGAATATAAAAGGTGTTCTCTTAGACACAAACTCACTTCAAGTTTAAATAATAAAATATGGAAGACACGTTTGCTCGTTTTGATAATCAATTAGCACACAAAAGCAATAATAGGAGGGAAAACTTTATATATTTTTCGTAGAACTGGAAAGAACTGTTAGACAAACAGAAAGATGAAATGGAGATTCAAACTTGTTGCGGCTGTTCCTGTTCAACTTTGAAATAGCAAGTTAGATTTATGAATTTGATAACGATCTGTACGGTGTCCTTTTCGGGCCACCTTAAATTTCGCTGCTAAAACAACACATATAGTTGCGAATATTAACAATCACAATCTTCGCGAGGTTTATAACGCGATAATTAAATTTCGCAGGTAATATTGTTTATTGAACAGAAAAGATACTAGCGAAATTTAAGAACTAGCGATAATTATCGCGTTGGACATGCGAAATGTAAAGACAATCGAAATTTTGTTAAAAGGCTGGAAATAAGCGGTGCTACCGGTGTTTGGTTAACATTGTGTCAAATTATTTTCAAATCCCTTGATAAATGGCAGAGTTATTGACCAGACAAGAAACACCTTTGACTTTTAAGTGTGGCCTTGACCTTGGAGATAGGGGTCTGGGTCTTGCGCATAACATGTCATCTCAATATAGGGAAGATTTATGCTAAGTAAATTCAAAATTCCTTTATCAATGGCAGAGATATGGACCGGACACGAAACAGACCCTGTTAACCTTTGACTTCTAAATGTGACTTTGCATTTTCCAAACTGAATAAATGTTTTCTATTTCTTTCAACAGAAACTGCAGTATGATGTAACAGGCATGTGACTTTACAAACAATTTTACAATTCAGCTCATTTTCATTCTCAGACAAAATTTATTACATTTTATACTTATATTGTACTTCCTTATCAAATATATTGTCATCATGTAAAGAGGTTTTCCAAAAACAAACCTGCGTTTCAAGTAAGCGACAATACGTTTATCAGGATTGTTTTTTGTGAAATTGAATGTTTTGGCTCGTGAAACTTTAGTCTGAGATATTTCTCTCAGCATTTACGTTTTTGTATCTATAAATACGTCTGTGATAACAGTTCGGAATCACGTATTTCTTAAATGTTATTCCAACGATGTATTACATGACTATTTTATCTGGCAGACATAAGTGATTATTCGTACATTTGGATAATTTCATTCGAATGTGTATTAAAATATCCAAGGTATTCAAGGGATGAAAACTTGCAGGCTACAAGCCCACAACAAAAGTATTAAAAATGTCAATAATGTGTTTAAATGTTTACGTAATTCCTAACCATTAGCAACAGTTTAGTCAATATTAGTAAACTGTAGACACTATCAACAACTGAATAAATAAATCACAAGGTTATTAAATTGTCAGAAGAATTTGTATTCTTGATTTATTGATTAACGAAACAAACAAGCAAAGAAAATGCTTGGCTTCCTTTTCATTCTATCATTGCTATAATTATAGTTGAATTGCTGTTAATGATAAGATTAAGGCCAATTATCAGTATCACACTTTATGTCATATACAATAGTTAAAGGGAACCAAATATTCGTTAGTGCAAGTTCTCGTTGTAAAATACAACTTATGAATTTGGACGAATTTGGACCAGTCAGAAACAAGTTCTATAAATAGCACCAATTAGAGCGCACTTCTGCTAGATTATGAATAGGTAGTCGGATGACAGTAAATTTATTCTGTATCAGGCGACTGATGTAGAAACATCAAGAATTCAACTAATAATTTATCCCAGAACCTTGATGAGAAAGTTATTGCAGCTGCGCTGTCAGAGTGGATAAATTATTTTAAATAGGACATGTCACGTTCATACACTAAAGAAAAGTTGCAGTATTGTAACTAGGTTTTGAGCTATAGGGCTAGTGCATAGAAGTTTTACTTTTACGGTAGTTGAATGCTATATGTGATACCATATAAGCGCTGAGCATCAGGGCAAACATACTAAGTTACAGCTTGAATTAAAAAGACGTATGCTGAACATCTATACGAAAGGACTCGTATGTTGTTAATTCAAAGGAACTTCAACAAAAAGACCAATCAAGTATAGCACCTAAAGCCTGTAGGAGCTTGAGCCGAAAATCATTAGTTGTATGTTGTTAATTTATAACATTTAGGGATTTGCCAAATCCTTGAAATTATTGAGCTTACAATTTAAAATCATTTACAAATCACTGGTGCACGAATATTTAGGCGAGAATTTTATATACGAGATATACAGGTTTAACCAGTTCTATGTTTTAACAAAGGACATTCTACATAGTTTGTCAGCAAGTCTTAGACATAGTAACCTTAACGACTGGACCCATGTCATTGCTCGAGATATTAAGGCGAAGACACTTCCTTGGGTCATATTACTCGTATCTTGACAACAATATTTAGGATATTGCCACACAGATTTATATGGAAATTAAATTGAAAAAAAAACTAATTCTTCTTTTCACACTTCTGGAAATCAGTATAGATTATACTGAACAAAAAGCTAACTCGCCATTACTTCTGTTGCCAGTAATTTAAAAATGACTGAACGTACTATTTTGAAATTTAATTTACGCCTAGTACAACATGCTGTAATTTTCTTTTTACACACTGACTTCATTTTAGCGCTTTCTACCTATTCCAGTACAGGATCTGATGTTATTTTTATCACAGTTGTCGTAAACAGCAGTCATTTAAAGCTGCAGTCGACAGTTCTTTCCGCTGACAATCAATTTTTATCTATTTTCAAGTATCTTGAGAAAAGTTTCAAAATCTATGTTTTTGATCTCTTTATGCCTAAAATACGTCTTTTATGCTAATGATGTCCAAAAATACATTTGTCCTCATAAAATAAAAAAGTTGTTCATCGGATTTCCCGTTCATATTGTTTCAGAAACAAAATTATTTATGCTTTGTTTGTTTGCGCTCGCAACACAGAAAGAAATCTGCTGAAAATTTGTTGTGCTCTACTTGTAACGTACGTATTAGTGTACAAATGATTATAATACCAGTCCAAAATGAATTTTAATAAAAAATAGAAACATAATTATGTACACACCACTTCCATTACTATATACATATTTAGTTGCAAAATGTTATTCCCTTTATGCAGTTACCCCGTGTTCCTAGAATGATTTGCCAAATTGGGGTTTATATCATTGAAACACGAGATGAATAAACTTATGAACAGATTAACATCAATCTACATATCATTTACCAAATTGAATGGCACCAATTGTTATCACGAGATGAATAAATATATTATCGTTGTCTAGCCTAAGTTCGCGGATAGTAAGTTCGTGGATTCCCCATCACATATGACATCACACTCCAGCTTTGGCATACGCGCGCATTTGCCATCAGAAAATCCGGAAGTAAACAAACTTGTGTAAACCACAAAAAAGTCAAAATATAAGGTTTAAACAGGTAAGAACACCAATAAAAGTCCAAGTATGCAGAAATACCGTGTACTTACTAATCCCAAATGGCCCCTTACTCTTAATCCCCTTAAATACAGTAGAATGACAATTTTATTTCCCAAATATCATCTCGTCTGCTTTGTTTACATTTTAACTTGACAGCCTCGGTTTTTGGTTTTGACAATTCTCGTGAGCACGTAAACTGATGACGTCATCCACGAACTTAAATGAAAATGAAATTAGGTTTACTAACAGACATGCATGTTCTGTTTTGCATATTACTGGAATGTTTATGGTCTTTTTCACGCTTTTTTTGCATGTCTTTTAAAAGAATATAGATTAAATATTTAATTGTAAGTATACATTTGTTGCTTTTTGCAAATTTTATTCAAATATGAAATGGTTGTTCCTTGTATCCACGAACTTTGACCAGACAAGGATGATAGATTATTACATCAATCTACATTATTTAAGTAATGGTAAGTATGTTTAATGCACGTCACTCTCCTGATTGCTTCTTTTTTCTGTTCAGTTATGAGCGATTCTACACGAAACCACGTTGGGTAAGGAATGCACAATATGAAGTTGTCTTCAAGCCAGTTTTGTTAATTAAAGTATCTCCTTCTGCTTAACATAATGTTATTACACGTTTTGTTCCACTTCGGACTGAAGTTTGGGTTTCTTTTTTTTCAAGAATTGTAATTATTGAAAAAAAGTTTAAACTAGAAATCAGTGTTAGATATTTTCATAGCCATTTAATGTTTTACAGCAAATATTCAGGTCATATATCTATGTCACTATTATAGTTTAAACTTCTGCAATAGTGTACAATACATATTACATAATAACATTTTCAAACATGTAAGTTATTTGAAGAATTATTTAAGGAATTTCTTAAAATATGAAAATTGTTTTCAGACCAGAAGTTGTAAATGTAAGCCATGTCCATTCCTTAACAAAACAGTCAAGTCGAATTCAATGATTTGTTTCGTATCAACAGAAATAAATCATAAATTCTACCTGCCCATTTACAGCGGGGTTATTTTTTCCAGCGTAGTTATTGTCCATCGGACGTTGAACAGTGTGATATTAAAATAAGTGCGTTTAATCACATCCGGATAGTATGATGGCTGATTTTGTGTGTTCGTGTTGGCGGGGCGAAAACATGACAAAACGAAAACACGACAAAAACATAATTTGTCGAGTTTTCGTGTTGTCGTGTCGGCGAGGCGAAAGCACGAAAACACGACAAATTTACGCGAAAACTCGACGTTTAAAGGGCGCCGACACGACAGATTTATCTGTCGAGTTTTCGTGTTGGCGGTTATAAATATGTCGTGTCGGCGCCCTTTATTTGTCGAGTTTTCGTGTTTTCGCCCCGCCGACACGAAAAATCGACAAAATTAGGTATTTGTCGTGTTGTCGTGTTTTCACCCCGCCGACACGACAACACGAAAACACGACAAATTCTTTTGAGACATTTCTTATAAAATGTAGCGTTATTCTGAAGCCAGTGGCAAAGGGTTTTAGAAGCATTTTTCTTTCTATTCGAACGAACCGCCAATTCAAAATTTATTTATATTCACTAAAGCTGCATTAGGAGATTTGAGATACAAAACAGTACAATAAAATTTCAGATGTCAGTTATCGTTTTAAGAAATTTTTACGAAGTGTATGTATTACTGACCCGGTTCCAAAATATTTCAGTGGGGTGCGGGAATCGGCAACAGTTAAAGAATAAGTTAAAGACTGAGGGCGGCACTGGCGAGCCGAGTGGGGTTAGGTACGAAAGGGGGTAACCCCTCATGTTAGGTGGGTCAGGGCGTGTCTGCCTTTAAATGTTTGAAATATATATATAAAATGGTGGCCTCTGCTGCAAATTATGAGGTACGGTGGTTAACCCACTCCTGACAGTGATGTCACAGGGTCTTTCCCTTGTCATTTTTGAAATATAGGTATGAAATGATGGTTCCTGCTGCATTTCTTTCCAAAATTTGAGATACGTTAGGGGTTCATGCCCTCCTATTTATGGGGTCAGAAGGTATCATCACGGACATTTTTGAATGAAATGATGGCCTCTGTTGCATTTTTGGGTCTAAATTGCGTAAAATATTATTCCTTTGCCAAAATAGTTGGGTTGGGTGCAACTATGACGATTACAGGTCACTTTGGGGGTGGGGGGGGGTACCAAATATTTAAAGGCAGAAACGCCCTGACCCACCTAACATGAGGGGTTACCCCCTTCCGTACCTAACCCCACTCGGCTCGCCGATGCCGCCTTCATTCTTTAACTGTTGCCGCTCCCCGCTCCCCAATGAAACATTTCTGGAACAGGGTTAGTTATACATACACTTCGTATTACTTTACATTTTATAAGAGATGTCTCAAAAGAATTTGTCGTGTTTTCGTGTCGGCGGGGCGAAAACACGAAAACACGACAAATACCTAATTTGTCGAGTTTTCGTGTTGTCGTGTTTTCGCCCCGCCGACACGAAAACTCGACAAATAAAGGGCGCCGACACGACATATTTATACCCGCCAACACGAAAACTCGACATATAAATCTGTCGTGTCGGCGCCCTTTAAACGTCGAGTTTTCGCGTGAAATTTGTCGTGTTTTCGCCCTGCCGACACGACAACACAAAAACTCGACAAATTAGGTTTTTGTCCAGTTTTTCGTGTTGTCGTGTTTTCGCCCCGCCAACACGCCAACACGAAATGGTAGAAATCAGCCACCATAGGATAGTTACTATCTACGTTTATGTAAGACGACAAAAACACTAATCCGTGCAATAGTGTGTTGAATTTTTAGTCATTTATATTTACATCATTTACGTAACTTCAAGGACCTTACTTATTCATAATGGAAATAACATGTCCTTTCTGCGCAATGTATGACGTAGTTAAGTATTTTCCTGTCTTATGTGAACTTTGCACGGCCATGCTGTAATCCTCACACGAGTTTGTTGACCGTAGGATTGACTATCCTCTCTTATTTCTGGATAAACAGCGTATGATACACATATAATAGTTACTTCTTGAAGTGAAAATAAAGTATAAATATCCAACAGGGAAAACCACGTTCCAAAACCGCAGTCTCCCCAAACTTAACCAAGCACGTGGGCGTGCATACGACCAACACACACACACTCACACAAAGCAAGCACAGTAGGACAAAACGAACAAATAAAGAAACACAGTGGGGCACCGACTTGGAACGGTCAGCGGCAAACCCACCACTGAGGAACTAAAACTTGTTTATGGTGCATCTAACCTCACTCTTATCCCCACCAAATTCATAAAATTTGCACGATAACATGACATGGCCGTTTAATAATTTTCTCACTGTGCAAAACTGTTATAGATACGCGTGTTCAGCGTCAACTTCCAGTAATGTTGATAAGGAATATAAAGTACAAAATGTTGAAATGCTGAAACTTTACATCCCTATTGAAAGAAAAAACTGTTCATTTATAAACGTGTGTATATTTTTGTGTGTAGGAATATAAGTTTGCCGGTAATTCAGAGGTGTGTGCATTCAACACAATCTATATTTGCCTGTAATTCAAATGTGTGTGCATTCAACACAATCTATATTTGCCGGTAATTCAAATGTGTGTACATTCAACACAATATATATTTGCCGGTAATTCAAAGGTGTGTGCATTTAACACGACCTATATTTGCCGGTAATTCAAAGGTGTGTACATTCAACACAACCTATATTTGCCGTTAATTCAAAGTTGTGTACATTCAACACAACCTATATTTTCGGTAATTCAAAGTTGTGTGCATTCAACACAACCTATATTTGCCGGTAATTCAAAGGTGTGTGCATTCAACACAACCTATATTTGCCGGTAATTCAAAGGTGTGTACATTCAACACAACCTATATTTGTCGGTAATTCAAATGTGTGTACATTCAACACAACTTATATTTGCCGGTATTTCAAAGTTGTGTACATTCAACACAACCTATATTTACCGAAATTTCAAAGTTGTGTACATTCAACACAATCTATATTTGCCGGTAATCCAAAGTTGGTTACATTCAACACAACCTATATTTGCCGGTAATCCAAAGTTGTGTACATTCAACACCACCTATATTTGCCGGTAATTCAAAGGTGTGTGCATTCAACACAACCTATATTTGTCGGTAATTCAAAGGTGTGTACATTCAACGCAACCTATATTTGACAGTAATTCAAAGTTGTGTACATTCAACGCAACCTATATTTGCCGGTAATTCAAAGGTGTGTACATTCAACGCAACCTATATTTGACGGTAATTCAAAGGTGTGTACATTCAACGCAACCTATATTTGACGGTAATTCAAAGTTGTGTACATTCAACGCAACCTATATTTGACGGTAATTCAAAGGTGTGTACATTCAACGCAACCTATATTTGCCGGTAATTCAAAGGTGTATGCATTCAACACAACCGTATCATAATTTATTTAAACAGAATACAATTCAACTTTAATTGTTAGTGATGTTCGTTTCCGTTTTTAATCAACTCTGGACAACTACTGAGCTTATATGTTTGACAGATCACAATTTCACAAATTCATTTTATTTCAGCAGCAAATGTTCTCTTTTGATTTAGTTTCAATGATTATAACAGGGCCGGCAAATAAATCGGAATTCTTGAACATCTGTTTTCTGGCAAATCCGATATCTCGTTTGTTTTCAGTGTTTTTACAGCTGTCTTATTTTTCTGCCCTAAATTTTCTTCGTCTTTTTTATCTGATATTGTTTATTTTCTTAAGTGGCTAGACTGACAGACTTTTCATCAAACGTAAATCAACCAGACTTTATTTTTCCATATGAATAAGTAAGACATTGTGTGTTTAAAACATACTTTTAAGTTTTTCTAGCGGACAAAACTTTGATTCATTTTACAGGAAATTATTACAGTTTCAGACTTAGATAAGATAGAAGTAATCGTCAACGCTAACAATGCCTTGAAAATTTTGAAAACAATAATTCTATAAAAGGTCATCGGTGTCATCTAGTCGACTACGAACCATACGTCGCTTTTCATGGAATTGCACATTGAAGGTTCAATGTGCACCGCCGTATGAATACATCTGCGGATGTCTCTAAATTACATTCTGGTACTTATAACATGTGTAAATGTTGAGTTCTGCTTAACCCGGGTCTAGAGGGCGTGGATGGTAGCTTGCACTTCCACTTTCGTCCATGAACAATCAAACCAATCCTGCAACATTTTCCTTTATGTCGTATTGGGCTACCTGTTGTTTTCCCTTTTTTATTTGGCTCAAGTGATATCAACATAATATGCAAAATAACATTTATATAGCTAGTCAACCATTATCTAGTAAGCCGCCTTTTGTAAAAACTAGTCAGCGGTACTATTCAACATTCCGAAACTGAAAATCCTATGGTCAAGAACTAATTTTGAACAGTATCAGCATTCATTTCAGAGACAAGGAAAATGGCACATATAGAAGCTACTGTACCCAACTAATAGATATGATAACAATGACACCACTTTGTGACACGAATTTTGGTTTTGATTTAAATAATTTTCTTCAACGAACGTATTTCCCAGCTTGCCGGTTGCTCATTGCACAGAAAGCCACGTAAGCTCCGATCTATTTTTGTTGTTGTTTTTAAGAAGGGTGGTAATTATTTGATAATATACTTGAGGGTAGTCCCTCTAAAAATAAATAAATATTTATAATCATGTTGACTGAAGAAGTACAGATAGAGCTAGATATCAAATGGTACATCGTTAGTTCATAAGTGTCCTCAAATATATTAAACATGAACATCAATCCTAAATATTATCAAGGAAATAAAAGATTGTCACTCACTTGCGCTAAATACAATCTTATAACATTTTGGTTTTACCATGAGATAACCTAAGTAATACAAATTATACCATGCCTTTTCCATTAAACTGCCAGACAATATTTCTTTTAAATACATTTAGATATAAAGTACGACCGGGCGGGGGAGTAGTTTCTTCTTTTCGCACCTGGTTTATTTGATATACAGGAAGTACTATTTTTTACAACTATATTTGGAGCATGCAAACCATACAATTTTTTTTCTTGAAAGCAAAAATTCGAAAACCAGAATTAACTTTTAATTGCACATTTCTTAAAATAATCCCATAATGCCACTCAGATATCAATATCATTTCTTTTTAGGTTCGGAAAATGGTCTGATTGGCGTTGGATTTTTATATAGTTGTTTTATTTCATTGAGGTTGTTGTTTTGTTGCTGATATTTTTTTAATTTCTGATTGTTCAGAGTTAATTTCTACTATATATCTGTGAATTAAGCAAACAGATATTTGAGCAGTTGAGTGGTTGTGAATGGACACCGTAAAATGTATAAAAGAAGTGGATATCAAACAAACTGTACGTACATTATATTAGGTTTGATATATAGAACTACAATCAGCTGAAGAACACCAAGGCTGTCATTTACTGACGAGCAAAACAGACCAGTGATGCGCTTGAATTAAATGATGGATGAATAAAGGGTACTAATTCTACCTTCCGATCTGTTTCACTTTAGTCCGATGCTTTTATTGGAATCAGATTTAAAACAAACTCTCGTTCGTTGTGTCCGTTATGTTTTTGAGAAATTCCTCGGTTGCTGGATAAACATAATATTAGGTAACAGCCTTTCCAAACTAAAGTTTATCCGGTTCAACTCAATTATACATTTCGGTAAATAAAATCTGAAAAGTAGATCCCTCGGAAGCACCGAGAACAAGGCAAACAGTGAAAATTGCAGACTCGGTTTGATTGAGTCTGTTCATGAGCAGTAATGGAAAATGCAACACTGCCCACGCCCCCTAGCACCAGCCTCACTAAATACGTTTTCTCTGACTTCCTTAATAAACTAAATTACAGAATGACAATCACCTAATATTTTCTGTTTACCTATCCAAACCCAATCGAACCAAAGCAGTGGTTAATCAAACATAGAATGCATATATATTATTTATATTATAACCATACTACATTTAGCCTTTATTATAAACAATTTGAAACACTTATTTAGCTTTGTTTATCCTGATATTTACATGTAAAATGTATACATATCAAATATTCAACAAAGAATAGTTGGTAGAATGATATAAAGCCACTAAAATAAGATTAAAAAGTAGTTTTCTACGGAATCCTGTTCGTGCCACTTAAATTGTCGCCTCGCCAACACGGACAACGCGATTGTCGCCCTGTCCAAAAACGTATGTACATGCGACATTTAACAATCCTCGCGAGGTTAAGAGGGCGATAATTATCGTCTTAACTGTCGCATGTCTTTCTTAATTCTCGCGTCGTGAAATTGAAATCCAATAGACATAGTTGCGAGAAAACCTCGCATTGTCGCCCGGTGTAGGTGATAATTTCTTACTACATCACCGTGGTATTGATAAATAGTACCCAGGAAGAATTACATCGATCAATTTGTCCGGAAATTTAATCCCAAGCGAGATTTTACTAATTCTCGCAACTACGTCTATTGGATTTCAATTTCACGACATGCGACAATTAAGACGATAATTATCGCCCTCTATACCTCGCGAGGATTGTTAAATCTCGCATGTATATATGTTTTCGGATAAGAAGACAACGCGATAATTATCGCGTTGTCGCGTGTTGGCGAAGCGACAATTTAAGTGGCACGAACAGGATTCCGTAGTTTTCTTGGGTCGAAACTTGAATGCATATTAGAGACAACTACGCTAAGCTGCTAAGCCGCTTGAATTCCGATTGATTCCAACTGGTTTTTATGCAATAAAACAAACTGTTAAACTTCAGACAGTTATTACAATGCAAGTTAAACATATGTTCCACTTAGCAACACCTGTTTCTTTTTGTACATGTATGAATATATGTTCATTACATGAATATTTATGATATAGTTTTCTGTTTCATATAGATATGTATCTAAAACTGAAAATTAGTTAGAGGAAAATTAATGGTTGGTCCCAATTTGAAAGAACTGCAATATCAGGCTGCTTTTCATGGAATTAATGGTCTAGTGTATCACTGAAGGTTCCATGTGCACCGCCGTATAAACACATCTGCGGATGTCTCTAAATTGTATTTTTGTACTTGTAGCATGTGTACATGTTGAGTTCTCCTCAACCCGGGTCTAGAGTGCGTGGACGGTAGCTTGGATTTCCACTACCGTCCATAAATAGACTCAAACTTTTTTGTCGTATTTAGGGCGTATTTTATGAGGCACGGAGTTGCTTCCTGCTGCAAGTACGTTCGAGACATATATATCGCCACAGGACAGTTCTACGAGGGATGCTTCAACGTTTTTGGTAATTTTTGGACATATTTCATTCCTCCGCAGATAAAAAAATTACCAACTTAACTCTCACTTCAGTTACTTTCTTAATTAATGATTTTGACATCCGGTTTTATTACAGATGTTATTAACTATAACATCATCAGTATTAATGTACCCTGTAACAAAAGAAGAAACGAACGTTTCCTTTGATGGTTTTTAGGTTAAAACCGCGAAGCGGTTCAACCTATGTCAGTCGTATTCTGGAGACTGCAAGAGTGTTTACTGAGATCGCAAGCTTTCTAATTGTGTATATCTTTAGAAAATCGAAAGAGAAACTATGACACATTGGCAGATTAAAAACAGTACTATCTATAGATTTTTAGCGTAAAATAACGTTTATATCTTTTCGACTGTTAATTTGAATAAAAAAGGCATGGATCTAATATTTATATTATTTATTCTCTTTGTGAATATTTGTGTTTTAATAAAACAGACACTGTATTTCTCATTGGTATCATTATAGTAAATTTTGATTAAGCCGATGAAGGTATGTCTTGCCTAGCTCGTCACTTGATGGTTTTAGTCAGAACAGAATTTCTAGTATATAATGTTACATGGATGCAAATGGAGTTTCATGGAATTGACTTAAACTGTTACAGCGGAGTGGTTTATTGCACTTCAAATGCGGGTTTCAACCTTTCTGTGCTGTCAGCGCTTTGTTTTTCTAATCCTTTGAGATAATGGGATCCATTCAATATTTGTATGAAATATTTCCGGTTTATTAGCCGGTGATGGCGACTTGAAGTATGACGAATTACTACATATGAACTGTTTCGATCAAACCATGTCTGTTATTTATTGCATACGTTCTATACTTCCCACGGATGTTGTTATAGATTTTATTTAATAAAATGTGAAATGCTTATTTTATGAGAAAGTGAAGATGATCACATTACCGCCGCTTTTTTTCGTTTAAAAGAAAGTAAAACTTCACACATTGCGAGTGATTTAGGAATCGCTTTGTCCTCGTTCTGATAAATCATATATAAATTTCAGGCATAAATGAAATTTATGACTCTCCTTTAGTCGGCGTTTGGATAACTTTAATTAAATTGTTTCTTTCTTACAGCTATTTGCATCCAATGTGAGAAGTACTTACAAACAGTGAACAGTTTTATTGCTTTATTAAATCTTATTAGCGGAGATGTTCAAACAAGGTAATATTTCTGAATCAATCCGAAGAGGTTTCTTTCAGTGAACTTGTAATACAAGCTAAAAGCAGACTTTACAAAAGTATATTTTGACTCGAAACTTTAATAAATCACGCGCAAAATTGAGTAGTGGTCAAATTCAAAGTATGCAAAATCTATATATCGTATCGGACCCTTCCATTCTTTTTGCAATATATGATAGGATTTAAACAACATGTTCATCCTTATCAAAAAGGCTTCCAACATGCAAAAAGCTATGCTAGGAATGTTTAAAACTAAAGAAACTATGATTAATTAAACGTTGCCACTAGTCGACGCTAGCCCGATTACAGTATACAATGCGTTAGACTCTACAATGAATTTTGTTCCAAAAAAAGGATTAGTACAGCTGTGTCAAAATCATCCATTTTATCATTAATAAGTTAATTGTGGTTGTGGCCGCATTATGTAACAAAACAGTTTTGTTTGTAGAATTTCATTCTGAGATATTTCTATCAACAGTTGTTTTGCCTGCATCTGTAGACACAACTGTGATACGAATTCGGTATTTCACATTTCTGAAATGTTATTCTCTAATAAGGCAGAGACTATATGATTTATGTGGCATTCATGATGTAGTTGTACGTCCTTTCATCGAATATATGAGCCACGCCATGAGAACCAACATAGTGGGTTTGCGACCAGCATGGATCCAGACCAGCCTGCGCATCTGCTCAGTCTGGTCAGGATCCATGCTGTTCGCTAACAGTTTCTCCAATTCCAATAGGCTTTGAAAGCGAACTGCGTGGATCCTGGCCAGACTGCGCGGATGCGCAGGCTGGTCTGGAACCATGCTGGTCGCAAACCCACTATGTTGGTTGTCCCATGACACGGCTCATATATTGAAATATGCAGATATGAAAACTTAGCCTGAATTCCACATTTTTCTGCTACGTGTAAAAATGCGTTTCTTATGTTTTCAATAAATGAGATGCAATCTTTCCTTTCAGACTGGTTCTCCGTACTCACTGTACAGATATTGTGTTACGGGTTCATAGTGTATAGTGGCTTGTAAAAACGTCGTTAGATATCAATCATATATCTATATAAAGAAGACATTTACTTTATTTAATACGAATATAATCTTTGCGGGCATGAAATATATTGAAGCAAACTGATATGTACTTTGTACGTATATTAATCAATTTCAGAAAGCTTCAGATATTTATATAGGAGCTCAAATTTAATTCTGCTTAGCATTAAAAGATTTAAAGATTTTATCAATTTAATTAATGCGCTCTCTATATATTTCAAGAAAGAGGTTTTAGTTAGTTCGAAGTTCCATATGACTATTACAACCCCAAAAACCAAAATCCTTAAGCAGAGTATTTATGAATAGGTACATGACTACGCTCGCAAAACATAAGCAACAAGACTAAATGAAAAAAAAATAAAGTTAACAACGTACACCGCCTTTCAACCGTAAGTGGCAAATTAGTTTTGTTTTGATCAAGCTTTGGAACAAATGCACGGGTTATTTTTAAACCCGGATATGCAACACAAATTCCATTTCCCGTAGTTGAAAATTTTAAATCCACATTGATCATGTATATATTTTAGGGCTGTCATTTGTTTTTGTTTTTTGGTTTTCACACTGCGTGCAAAATTATACAGAATGCTAATATAACGAATCTTCATGATATCATTGAAATTGCACATTCATACGAAGCTGAATGGACTGTATTCTTGACCATCCGATATCTATACAGCGTTAGTACAGTAATGTTACGCAATAAGTCTCATAAACAAATAATAATAAAACACTTAATTCAACCATTTTTCAAGTCGTCATAGTAAATTACATAGATTTTTATAGTACAATTAGGACTACAGTTTATACACAATGCCTGAGCTCAGCCTACGATGTGTAAAATCTTACATCCATGTTACCTACTAAAATATATGTGCAAACTTTTAATTATAGATAGAAATAATTAAAGATACCACATTTTACGTTCTCATTGACTTAATTAATAAAATATATAGCTTTAGGCAAAAGTAATAACAATACGCGGGAGATACTGGCAGATTTGTTAACAATGTTTTGATGCATTTTCCTGTTTAAGACTTTCAGGTGACATATTAAACGAAAAGCCGTTGCCACAGTAAGTGAAAACTATAGCTACTTCAGACATGCACGTGTTTTTGCAATTTAATATTTACTTTTGCTGTTGAGTAACGTAATCAAATTTTGTAAAAGCTCTAGCAGGTATTTCATACTATGATAAAAGGTCAAGCCATTCTCCCGATGCTTAACAAATGCGCTGATTCTTGTCATTTTTGCACATCAATATAAACTATTTAAAACGTTTTATTGAATGATTTTCATTTCACACTATATACACTAGTAGGTTCATACCTTGGTTCACAAGCTGGTATTAATTGGTTTAGCGAGTTTGTATACCTTGTGCCTCCGTAGAAAACGATATTCCTATATTATATTGCACTAATTGCGATTTTTCTGGGTATTTTTTGTATGTATGAAACATAGGTAATGATGTATAGTCTTAACAACAATAGAACAAAACAAGAGGAATCTTTACAAATTATTGCTGCAGTTTAATGAGTGTTAATAATGTTCGAATAGCTACTGTGCCTGGTCGACCATCCCACTTCTGACACCATTTGTGACAGGATGGACGTACCGGGGACAATAACTACCAGAACAAATCAACACCCATTACAATATTTACAAATTTATTTACAACAAAATGATTATTTACAATGAATAAACGAAAAGTGAGAAAAAAAATCTTATTATAAGAAAGAAAGAAAAAAATCTGAGCTCAGTATCTCTTGTTAACAAGTATAAAGTTCTAACACTGACAGTTCCGTAACACAGATGTTTCCGTTAACTTTGAACTTTAAGTAGCACAAAAACTAAACATATATTCAAGTAAATTCCTTCTAAACCGTGAAAACGTTGATTCCGTTTTGGCTCCCTATGATGGTAGGTGATTGCATCCCTAAGCTGACTTCAGTGGATCACAAAAATCATCGTCTTTGCGGTTACGGCACAACCATGGGACGAAAGCTCTGCGCTGGGAAAATCACATCCAGGCGAGTGAAGACAAGTGAACCGCGGGTATTGTACTTCCGGGTCGTGACATCATCACCAGGTAAAAGTCGCCTGATGGAAGAAGCTAAAATATATAACATGTGGTAAGCACCATAGCAAAACAAAAGTCAGGGCATAAAACTGCTCCTTTGGGTACACCATACCTCCGTAGGCTCCCATAAATAATACGTGCTACTTATACAAAATATATGTGCTACTAAGTTCATACGTCACGTGATTAAAATACGTCACTTATTACTTCCATTATTTTTAAAATTAATTCCTTAAAAGTCTAAAGTTAAAGTATGGAAAAGATATGAAAAGTTTAGTGGAAAATTATAGATAAGGAAATGATAAACTGCAGCTATTATTTACAACTACAAATTAACAAAATCCAATGCAATTTAAACGTTATACAATAGCTAGTAACAATATAATATCACATGCCATAAAACAAAACGGACATTGTATGTATATGCTATAGACTGGCACACAATTTCAAATTACAATAATATATTACATACACGGTACTAGACTTGCCACATATATTTATACATTACAATGCAATGCAGTAACGGCGTTCCATAATTAACAACGAAATGTTTGACATAAGTTTATGACAAAGAGTACTTTACAATTATCATGTTACACAAATTTCAGTACAAATCTTACAGCCAATACAAACGAAACATTTTAGATCCCTCTTTCGAAATAATTTACAAAAGCCTGAAAAATTTAATAAAAATTCCTGACCTACCTAAACTAGCCAAAATCACATGCCGAAAAGTAAACGTGTTACAAAATTCTGTAGAATGACCAAAATATTACTAATTAAATCGTAATTCAAAAATTATACAAAAATCTAACAAATAAATTTCTTACCTCGATCGAGCATAAATGTCTACCAAGAAAAATCAATTTGACGTAAATTCGTCTAATGTCGAAAGTGGTGTGCACTAGGCATATCTAGTCCAGTCTATCTGTAGGGTAATGTCCCGCCAAATACTAAATTTCATGGGACTCACGACATATGCGTGTCCTCTGACTATTTTGCATTTCCACGGGAATCACGATATAGTCGGGAAATCTGACTACTTTGACACGGATTTGAATTTGACAATAAAAGGCCCGTTATAGTGGTTTTGGGGATAAAAACATAAATTACTGAAGTTTATAAAATATCAACTTTCTTATTACTGAACCGAACTTAATAAAATTTACATGGAAATTTAAGTTATGAAATACAGAAAAACATGAGAGGTATTTCATGCATAAAATCTGACATTTACCTCAATAACACAAAATTTTACAAAAAGATGATGCAATACCTGCATTTACACTACAGATACATTGAGGCCCGTATGTCAGTTTGTGACATTATTAAATTCAGTTTGACACGAAAACATGAACTGATCTATTCTGACCAGATTTATTACGACACAATTGAAATTCCTGATACACATATACTTTTATCATCAAGATATAAAATGACTTTCTAATATTCTGCACCCTCACATTTTGTCAAATTGTCTTTCATGCGTAATTATCTGCTAAAACGTCAAAACATTGATTTCTAAGAATAATTAAGCTATGAAAAAATCACGTGTAATTTGTACAGCATGCAGAAAAGCTCCCACTCTCAAAAGCGTGAGTTATGAAATGAGTAACTTGTGTAATGTAAGAAGCAAGTAATCATACTCATAAAATATACTGATATACTTATACATAGTTATCTGAGATTTATATTCTGGCGTTTTCTTATGTTATGATAGTAGTAGTATTTTAACAGTAATGTTGAAGGTAGTCCAATTAAGAATAAAAAGATTCATAATGTTGCTGACTCCAGAGGTACAGTCAGTCATAATGCGCTGTAGAATGCCATGACTTAGAACGATAAGAACATAATTCCTACAATAAATGAATAGCATTTGCATATATATCAGTTCTGTTAATTGTCATGGAAATAATAGATTGTTAAACTTGTCATCAATTAATGATGAATATTTACGTTTACCGAGAGGTTATCAACGTTTGTTCAACTGGGATGAAATGACGGGTTGATTTTCTAAAACCATTTAATTAGTGGGGAGTAGGAAGAGGCTTTTCTGATCGGATATTAAGGGCAGATATAAATGGTCTGTACAAGATTTAGCAAAATAGAAAAAGTGGAAAATCACAGGTCGTCCAACACGACATAAAAGAAAATGTTGCAGGCTCGGTTTGATTGAACCTGTTCATGGGCGGTAGAGGAAATGCAAACTACCGTCCACGCCCTCTAGCCCCGGGTTGAGCAGAAATCAACATTTACACTAAATAAAATTTAGAGACACCCGCAGGTATATTCATAAGTTATACACAACATCAGTGTCGAAAATTGATAATAAACACAGAAATGTGTTTACCTTAGAACAGATTTCTAATATCGATACGAATTTGCATTTTGACATTTTAATATGTATTCAATGTTCTGATTGTTTTTGGATTTATTATTTGGCATTTTTTCTAAAACAAATGAGAAAGAAAAGGACATTTCTACGCTCCACAATTAGTTCTAAAACCTAAAAGTGATGAAAACGTATCAAAAAGAGATTATCGGTTATTTCGATGTTAAAGCGCACCAATTTACTCAGTAGTTTGCAGAGGATACAGAGCATTATATTTAAGGGTAGACTAGATAAGTTGCAAGGCAAAGAACACCTCCCTCTAGTCAAAATTTATGAAAACATGTACACAAGCATACTTGGATTTTGTATATAATGCTATAAAAACAAGGACGAAAGTCAAGCAGGAAAAGTCACACTGCTTCTTATAACTAACCAATTAGAGGAATATACTAATTGTTTTCAGCTGTTTGCCGGAATCGAATTCTCATTGATATCACTTAGTAGTAATAGCAATTTTTTTACCAAACTGACTGCACAAAGGATGATGATTTAGTACACAATTTGGTATAGTACAGTTAAAGCCGTGTTGTATGCACTGATATGTAAATGATTTTGTGCACAATGTTTTCAACAGTAACATACACGTGCCTCAGCAAGTTTTAAATTTGAAAATGAAACTCTATGCTGTTTTCTGTACACATCAAACAGAATCAGTAGGCAAACAAAGTGTCGAATCACTATTGTGGAATACAATATCATTTGAAGACATATTGAAGAACAAATAAGTTATGATGATGTTATTATTTATCAATAGTATAAATGGCAATAACAGACATACAAATGTGCGGTTACGAAACAAAATAAATCAAAAATAGAGCGGACACCTAGGACTGGAATAAGGAAACTTAAATTCAACTTTTCAGACAAGCCATTGCGACTGTGTCAGATATCGTCCACAAAACATCACGTTCGAATCTCGCAATGTAAACTTTGATTCGATCAAAATGTCAAACGGCGTCTGAACATATACTCGGATTGGCGTCTATAATATTGTTTTAAGGCGCTGAAAAGTTACAAAATAGTCACATAATGTAGGTATCATTTCAAGCCAAGCTAACGTATATAATGATATCTCATACACAAAACCATACATGACTGTCATTGTCAGTTCACAACATAACATTAATCAAATCTCAATATTAAAGACTGAATTGCGCCGTAGATATTATCATGTGAAGTTGTTTATTTTCCGAATAATAGTTTGGTTTCCTCATTTCTAAGTTAATTGGTAGAATATTTGCGCCAGTCAGAAGGTCGCATTACAAATAGAATAGTCATTACTTATGCATTAACAAGGGAAAATGCATGCATGCCGGTTCAATAAGTAATTTAAAACCGATAAAAGTATTACGATGATTAATGAAAACTGATTTGTTGAAGAAATCAAGCTCATCACAGACAAAACGTAATAATGCTTTGAATTTAACTGCTTCCTTGTACATTTATTCGTACCAACGCTTGTAAATTCCACGTAGTTTCATTTGGTCATAATAACACTTACACTTTGTTTTAGTTTTTCATTATTGTTAAATATCTTAACATAAATCGAGCAGAAAAAAATTATATCAATTTTCTAACACAGATGTTGTTAGCTCTCCAAAGGTGTGCAAGGTTTTGTACTTGAATAGGGCGTGTATGCGAACTTTGGCTAGGAATCGCCATTCGGAGAACTTAAAAATCCATATACCCGCAATATATCATTTTAGCACAGACATCGTTATTTAAAGGGAGATGCCAGAAGTTTCCCAATATGTGACCAATTTGATTGCAAGAAGTATGTCAACAGAAAATGTCAATACTCGGAGATCATTAGAGCATAGATTAAATATATGTAGCAAATTAATTCTACCTACGCTGACCCTCTCAGTTTGCAAGCGTTCAATTTTGTTTACGTATTTCGGGCAACAAAATGTTTTTTTTCTGTGCCCATCAGGGGATAAATTAAAAGAGCTTGTAATCTTAAAACAAAAACTAAAAAAAGTTATTATCAGATAAAAGTGTATGTATGCCCGCTAACTGAATAAGTAAGAAAATATGACGTGATAATGTCTTCAAATCATATTCGTCCATGTTTTCAATTTACAGTTGTTAAAAAAATCTCTATCGCTTTGGGCGCTAATCTTGAAAATAATCTTGGAATTTCGGAAAAATGATTATCTGAAGAAAGTTGCGATGCTTATTTATGTCAAAAAAAAATTGCAGCAAGTCAGCTGACAAGTTAAAAGTGTTAAACCAAATCAAAGTTTATATATATCAAAAATAATACTTGAAACACGTTTACAGCTTTATGCTAAATTTGAAGCAACGTTTTTGCAATTTGAAAAATCTTAATATTGATGATAAAAAAAATCGTCGATTTCAAAAACGTTTCTTCTCGTAACAGCTTTACGCCGTAGGAGAATGAATATAAATTGTAGCAAAAACTTAGCTTTACAGCATGCACCAAAACAGCGAACAAAATTTAAGGCATTTATTAAAAACAGTTTGTTTTATCTAAAGATGTATCTGTCTGTTTTGAAATAAATAGGTTTGTCGACATTGATTTGCAAGCGAGCAGTTTTAATGGACTTTAAAATCTAAGATTTTATAATGCGGAAACATTTTTAAGATTTCCATCTTTTCATGAAAAATGGAACTACACGTGCAAACAATATTACACAAGACAAACAATTTTAATTCTCAGATGGTAACATTTCCTTACTTTATTGACATGTACCCTGTACTACGTCCTATGAGTTTTGTTTTAATTTCAAATAGTATGACATTTTCCAGAGTCTGTACTCCTATTCAGGACTTCAATGTAACTACTCCAAGTAAGCTTTTTAACTATTATTAGTAAGATGACGTTATCATAAGCTTTGCAAATCGTTTGCTGTATTTTATCACCAGAATTCTAATTTACTTATTAAATTCAAAAGTAATCTAATGACACTTCTGAGTCAATGGATATCACAACCTGAGTTTTATTGACGTGTTATTTATCAACTATATATAATTTTTAAATTCTTCAGCAAAACAATTTTTGACCGTTATTTAGTAAAACTATCAAACGTTATGCAAGTTCATAAATATGATGCATATCAATATTTCTCGACTATTAAAACTTTAAACGAAGTTAAGTTTAGGTAACATAGCAGATAAACAATATAAACTCATGTACATACTACAAAGTAAAATGTTAAAATATGGCACAGCATACACAGCCAGAGCCACACATCGAAAAGTAAGTCAACAATAAATAGAATCGAATTGTCAGGTATATCATTATCATTTTAAATTTCTTGCCACTGCAAAGACATAAATGTTTTTTTCTCTTATTAACATAATATAGCCGTAGCAATAAAAGGTGTTTTCCTTTCCCAAAACAAATTAGTTACTACATGTAATAAATAACAACGATATAATATTAGTAAAAATATCATGATTTATTTCTTCCATTCATAAATTTTACAAGGTTTCTAAATTAGCAAAAAGAAAAAAGAAAAACTAATCTGGAAGAACATATAAATGAATTACACATCTCGAGCAAATGTATTTTGATATGATATAATCCCTATCTAATACATTTTAAGTAACCATTTCCGAATGTTTGATGAATTGCTGGAAAAAAAACACCTACCGATACCACTTTTATTCAACAATCTTAAGACCTGCCAAATATTTACACCTCATCAAAAACACATAAATATGCATTCTCATTTATGTATAAAAGTCTATTCATCTTGCAAATATTTGAGGAGATCAGTGCCAATTATACTTTGAATACATATTGCTCCATATTTTACTACCTAAATTCAATCAGTCTGGCGGTAATCGTTCCCTGTCTATGAAGTCGTCTTTCTGTAATAAGATCAATGTTAACATCATTCATTTTTGTATGCAATTTCACGCAGGGCATCCGTGACCGAGTGGTTAAGGTCGATGACTTCAAATCCATGTGAGGAAGCCATCCAGCTGGCTTACGAAAGGTCGGTCGTTCTACCCAGGTTCCCGCTCATGATGAAATAATGCACGGAGGGGCACCTGGGTTTTTCCTCCACCATCAATCAAAGCTGGAAAGTCACCATATGACCTATAATTGTGTCGGTGCTGCTACGTTAAACCCAACAAAAAAAAATAACAAAAAACCGAACAAACAAACAAAGAAAACAACAACAAAACACACACACACACACACACATACACACACAAAACAAACAAAAAACAACAACAAAAAAACAACAATATCATGAGACAAATTTCTTGCCAAAGGGGGGAAACTGAGTTAATATGACATGTACGAATTAATGTACGGCCGACTGATTTAGTCATTATTATAAAATATGTTAGCCCGGTTGTTTATTGTTGTTTTCAATAAATGTTTCAATAAATTTAGTCAGTTCGACTTATGCTGTCGAACGCGCAAAAGTTGTTTTACACTAAATACATGTCATAGGTATAAAATACAAAATTTCTCTGACAAATTGTATGCAGTTTGTGCTCCAAATCTGATATCACTTACGAAACCGCTGTTATTTCGCAAATACCAAACCGTACCACACTGTAAATATACAAGTTAGGCAACAAATATAACACCGATACATATTCTTTCCATCTAAGTGGTTTACGGTAGGAATAGTTATGAGCCTGTTATTATAAATGTTGCAAACTAATTTATAATGGATACTGATTTTAAAAGTCATTTAAAAGTATTGGTTGAGTTGTCATTCTAATTAGAACTGTCTCCTAAAAATGGCCAAAGTGTGCAATTTATTTCGAAATATTACGGGAATATAGTAGAGATAGAACCTAAAATTTTAAATTATGAAAAGCAATTAAAAAATTAACTTTGGTTGGTTAAATATAATATTTAAGAGGAATATTATACATAAGTCTTGATTTGATCATTTTGAAGCTTGTTGTTTAAGATTGTCTTAAACTTTTTTTATTTTATTTCCATGTATCCCCTCTTGCAGATAGTCCTACCTTTCAAGTCATTCATCAATATTTAATCACCAATTATACTTTATATTGCGGTGGCGCCCCGCACTAAAAAATTAAGCCGCGGACAAAGTGTACGGACAGTGCGCTGCCAACCGTACTATTGCCCGATTGGTATCTCTCTTTAAAGAGGGAAGAACCAGCATCATATATAAGGCCCGTCCAAGGCTCCCTCTGACTGCTGTGTCTGACAAAGACATTGATGCTGTGAAAGTAATAATTGTGAAAGATGCAAGATGCACAGTGGAGCAGATAGGGGAAATATCGGGATAATTCATTAGCGGTTTTTCTGAAAGGCTTAACATGCGCAAGGTTTGTGCACGCTGGATACCGCATTTATTGACCTCTGAAAGAGAGGGTAGAAAATATAAAAACAAGGAATCTAGGCGTATCAAAGAAATTGTTACAGGTGATGAGACATGGCTGTACTTTTTTGACCTGACAATAAAGAAAATAATAAAATGTGGGTAGCTGAAAATAACGAGAGGCCCGTTATTGCTCGGCAGGCGGGTTATGTATGCCCTGTTCTTTGACTCCGATTGAATTGTGGCTCGAGTCCCTGTCCCTGAACACAGTAGTGTTACTGACCAACGTTTTACAAAGACAATGTCCTCAGCTGTTCTCTAGACCCAGAGTATAGAGGTCAATCAATATACATATACTATTATGTACTGTATAACCAGTGTATAAGGTAATTGCTGGTAAAAGTTATGATTAGTTGTCATAAAGTTGCCGTTATCACGTTGTTTATGTAAATATTTTATCTTATATAAGCTCTCACTCTGGTCCGAAGCAAATAGAATAGATTTCACAGTGATTTCCGGTAGTCATCGTTATTATTTACCCAAGCAGTAAAACGAATTCAACAATGCACGAGCACAATCAATGTCTAAAATACTAAAGAGAACATTATAAATTTAATTGGTCAGTCCCAGGAAAAAGAAGAGTTTGATAAATGCTTCCGATTACAGCGTACAAATTACTATTTATAATTTATCGAATTTGCAATCGTACTTTTCCTAGGATTAAAGAGGTATAAATACTTCTGTTTCCTGTCACTTACATGTATTTAAAACGACGAGAAAAATACGAGAACAAACTTTTGAAACCATCTCTCGTTTTTAAAAATAAAATATAGTCTCCTTTTTATAAATACCAGTTTAAGTATTCATATTGATTACGGACCGCTAGACATAACCGGGTCTCTAGACTCCAGGTCTAGAGGTCCAGATACCGGACCCCTAGCCGCTGCCAATTTTGTATCAGCAATTTCCTCACCTGCCGAGGATCGGAACATTAGTAAACGTTCAGATAAGATTTTAACGGAATGATTTAACAGCGTTTAAGTGTGGTTTTGAACAACTGATATAGAACTTACATACCGGAAAAGTTAAATCTGAACTGAAACAAAATATCTAAATATTCCCAACAAAATATCCATCTTATTATCCTGTGTATTTTAAACATAACACATGTAAGCATTTTCCCCACTGCATAGCATATATGACCTCTGTGTAAGTATATTTTCCTATTGCTTAATTTCTCCATTGTTTTGGTCCTTCGCAGTATTTATTTATGGTTACATTGTCCATAAAAAAGATTGAACAATATGACCTTTGAATTATTTTGACTAGAATGAACCGCTGCTGAAGTGCTTTCTTTGTGTTAATTGGCGTAAATACAGGTTCTTCTCAGGATACCTAGCCGTTTACTGATGTACTGGACACGATAAAGAATCTAGGAACCTATTCGTAAAAAAACTATAGAACAACTCACATTGTCCTATTAGTTAATACTTAAATGACATTGACTTTGACACTTAAATAACTTTTGAAATGACAACTTCACATTCAGATATTTCTTTTTACGTAACGTATTTATTCATATATATGCATAAATCATGCACCTCAGTTTCTTTCTGTATCTGCATTTTAAATATTAACTGTCAAAACTTTCTGCTTTTAAGATACAATATTGGTTTAGTTGTTTCCAGGCTGCAGTACACACAATAATTTTTTGTGACAAATTTGCCAAGCATTGCACTGTTGGTGGCGCTCTAGCTGATTTAAATTGAAGAAAGTTTTATCTAAACCACTCAATTACATTACAAGTTCAAGGAAAATGGATGCCAGATCCCAGAGGTGTTCCAGAAATTTCAAAATTATAACCAGTTTTTGAAATACCATCACACGCAACCACAAATTAAGAGTGAGAAATTGTCAGAAATTTGTGGTGATTCTGGCTGATGTTACAGGAATGCCTTAAATGACATCTAAAAGAACCAATCCATTGAATATGCTTATTGAAAATCTAAATACAGTTCTGGTAAGATATTATGAGAGATTGATTAAACAGAGTCAAAAAAAAAAAAAAAAAAAAAAAAAGAAGAGATAATAGTTCAGATCTCCGACCTGATGAAGAGAAATCCACAGAGACTTCATGTGAATTCATTCAAAAAGTTTCAGGGGATAAAGTAGAAAATAGATATGTTATTTTAGATGAATATATAAGTAAAATGGAGCAACATGAATATGTCAGCCATGATGATTTCACTCCGTCAAACAGGTACAAAAGAAGGGATTATGTAAACAATTAAAGCTGTCGAGCTCAGTCATGTTGTAACGAGTTGCCTGTTGTGTTGGAACACTAAGCTTCATTTGGGTAGTTCCTGATGATAACGACTCTGAAGAAAGAATACAGAAAAATAGCACAGTATTCAAAGTTCTGACTGAAAAACTTCCCAAGTTCTCAAGTCGGCAAATGAGAAGGGACTTTATTAAAATAGAAAAAGTGGAAACTCCATAGGTCGCTCAACACGACAGAAACGAAAATGTTGCGGGCTCGATTTGATTGAACCTGTTAATGGACGGTAGTGGAAATGCATGCTACCGTCCACGCCCTCTAGCCCCGGGTTGAGCAGAACTCAACATTTACACATGCTTCAAAAAATGTGTTTGACCTAAACGAGAAAACAATGAGCAGAACTAAATAAACTGGAATTTAGAAAGGGGATCTGATATTATGGAGCCTGCATATCACAGAAACTGCCAAAGACAAAATTAAAAAGCAGGCACCATATCCAAGGGGTGATTATACAATACCCAAAGCTATGAAAGTGGGAGTATTGGAACCACCCAGGCCGAAATGTTCAAGCTGTGAAACTAAACAGTACCCATAACACGACATAATAGTCGTGCTGAACGATCTGAGAAGATCGGAATATAACAGCCCTTACTGAATGTACGGGGAGACATTTTACCGCCGCCACACGGAACAAACAACGCTGTTGTGATAACACGACAACACGACAAAAACGAAAATGTTGCAGGCCCGGTTTGATTGAGCCTGTTCATGGGCGGTAGTGGAAATACATGCTACCGTCCACGCCCTCTTGCTTCGGCTTGAGCAGAGCACAACATTTACACATGCTACAAGTACAAAAATTAGAGACATCTACAGATGTGTTCATACGGCGGTGCACATTGAACCTTCAATGATACACTTGCATGTAATTCCATGAGAAGCGGCGTATGGTCACCAGTTAAAAAAAGTGTTTGCCCTCGACGAGAAAACAATGAGCAGAACTAAATAAACTGGAATTTAGAAAGTAGATCTCAGGTTATGGAGCTTGCATATCACAGAAACTGCCGAAAGACAAAATTAAAAAGCAGGCACAAGTACTATAGCTTTGTGAAATGCCCAAAGTCTGTTTTGCACAATAAGTCTTTCGAATTGTCAGGGTATAAACCCTCATATGAAAGCAGTGGCCAAAGGGTCATTGATAAAAGGGTAGCTCAATAACTGCTGTATAGTGATGACCCAAAGTCAACCAATGGTTGTGGTACAGTATATGACAAGTCCGCATGTTTAGTGTTCAACCCGTTTACAGATGGACACTACGCTTCCCTCTTTGATTGTGTCTGACGGAAGAGGGGAGGACTCTATGATGAGCAGTTTTTAAAAACAACCAGGACGGGAACGTTTTGATATCTGTCTTCTGGGTGTTTTCGTCGGGCCCTTAAGGGTGTTTTCTCTTTGTTGCTCTGTCATCTGAAAAGGCATTGATACATACGTTTTTTTGGGTTTTAAAAAGGGTTTTCTTTTTTTAAAATTTTAATTTAACCACGAGAATTTTTTGTGTTTTACATGCCATGCCTTTTTGTTTCCATTACGTTGTTAGAGATTCACCTGGAGGGGATAACTTTTATTTACACAGTCCCGTGTCTTTGGGAAAATGGTGGGGGTAAGAGTGAGGTTGGGTGCGCACCCATAAACCGGTTTAAGCTCCCCAGTGCTGTTTTTTGCCACTGACCGTTCCAAGGGGGTGCCCCACTGTGTTCCTTGTTTGTTCGTTTTGTCCTAATGTTTGGCTTTGTGTGTGCGCGCGTGTATTGTGTGTGTGTGTTTTGTGGTGTACGCGTTTGCGTGCTGTGGGTTTCGTTTTGGGGAGGCTGCGTTTTTGGTACGTGGCATTCCCTGTTTGATATTTGTCTTTGTTTTTTATGATGAAACTGCAAAATACTTTGATGAACAGATTATGCATGTACACGAGAGACGCAAAGCGGCTGAGCTACACATGCCGTAAAGTATTTCCTTAGAAGATTTAAGGGAACAGGTAAAAAAGAGGCTGTCAGAGGAAACACCTATCCCAAGAACTGAGTCACTAAGACTGAAATTCACCCCAGCAAACCAAATTTCAAAGACAGCATTGAAATACTCATCAAGATTTAATGTCAAATTTCGTGTCAAGATGCACACTAAGTAGCAGCATACTACAAATATATGAAATAATTCATGGTTACTTTCAGGGACAATAAGTCTTTGTGTGTTTGAATGACAAGGCTATAGTGCTAGTTGGTGAACCAGGTATTCCAATTTTTACAGGGGTAAGGGGACGCAACAAGGTTTTGACGCCAGTTGGTGGTGCCAAGTTGGTCGCCACTGACTTTCACATTGGTGGAATAGTTACATTAGTTGTTCTTGTACCAAATATTCCAGAATACAAAGATGACAGTTTCTTCAGTGGAAATATTTACGTAACAACAAAGGACATAGTCTTTGAGCCATCAAGCCCTTTTTGACATGCAACAGAATTAATTAAAATACTCCAGGAGAACTACTCTGAATGTGAAAACTCAGACTAACTTAAATGTCCGATACTATGTATACTGACGGATGGGGGCCTGATCACCGCTTAACTTGTGGCACAGTTAAAGCATCCTTGTTGGAAATATTTTTAACACTTAAGCTGAATGTATTAGTGGCTTTGCGAACAGCCCCAAGCCACAGTTGGATGAACCCAGCAGAGCGTTGTATGAGCATACTTAATATGGCTCTCCAACATGTGTCATTGAGTAGAGAAGAGATGCATGCACAGTATGAAAAAATGATCAAGGGTTAAGTGTCTCTGACAGCTGTAAGAAACCAAGGTGATGTATTTCCAGAGTTCAAGAAAGCCTTTGCATCAAGTGTTGAACCTACAATAGACACGGTGAACAAATGGTTTGAAAGAATGAAACTGAAAGGAGAGAATTTGACAGTGTATAGAGGAGCTTCTCAGGAACAGATAGAAACCATGACACAGTAAAGGTTGCTACAGGGTCAGACCAGCCATCATTCGACTCCTAAAGCAAAAGCAAAGATTTCAAAAAAGGATGCTCCACTTCAGGCAAGTGTCACACACAAAAAATAACTTGAATATTTAGTAGTTGGCCAGTACCTTTAACTAAAATTGATTTGCTTTTAGGTTTTTTGTGGAACTGCTATAAGTGATATACATGGAGAAAACAATGTTTTTCACAACCCGGGAGATAATTAATAAAGATTTAAGTTCCAAACGGGCTCAGCCAAGATTTGTAATTGCACAGTGAATTAAATATGGCTTGAAATAGTAATACAATTGTTTTCGTATAACTGATAACTATGACTTCAATCAGAGCTGTTATATTTCGATCTCTTCAGATCGTTTAGCACAATATTTATTGTTTAATTTTTCAGCTTGAACATTTCAGGCTGGGTGGTTCCAATACTCTCGCTTTAAAAGCTTTTGGTATTGTTTATTTACCCACTGGATATGGTGCCTGCTTTTTAATTTTGTCTTTTTGCAGTTTCTGTGATATGCAGGCTCCATGACCATAGATCCCCTCCCTAAATTCCAGTTGTTTAGTTCTGCCCATTGTTTTCTCGTTTAGGGCACAGCCATTATTTTATCTGGGGACCATACGCCGCCTTTCATGGAGTTGCACTCTGTGCATCATTGAAGGTTCCATGTGCATCGCCGTATGAATACATCTGCGGATGTCTCTAAATTACATTCTGGTACTTATAACATGTGTAAATGTTGAGTTCTGCTCAACCCGGGGCTAGAGGGCGCGGACGGTAGCTTGCACTTTCACTACCGTCCATGAACAGGCTCAATCAAACCGAGCCTGCAACATTTTCGTTTATGTCGTGTCGGGCGACCTGTGGTTTTCAACTTTTTTTATTTCATACATTTACAGCATTTCCTGAAGTCCCATGTGATTTCGTCACACTGCTGCTTCCAGATTAGAAAATGTTCTGACAGTAATTGCCAGTACTGCTCACAAAACCCTGTTCGTGAAGAAGCGCACTGAAAAGGTATCTGCCTTACCAAAGCCAAGACTACAGTGGTGCACATTATCTTCCATTTAAGGAGGAAAAGTTTTGTTTGATATTCATTAATTTTTCTATGTTCCAGAGTAGTGGAATGTGTCACATTAAGAGTGGTCGAAAGGCAGCATCTTATGCTGTACCTGAGTAAACAGTCATCTTTGAACATATCACCGTATGACAGCTTGAGCATCTTTCCAGCAATGTCTGTGTGAGTGATTAGTCTAGAACCTTGTGTTAAGTCAGAGGGAATAATGCATTGTGAAAATAGCCAGAAGAATTTTACATTAGTGTTTATCCTAGTCTACTGGAGTTTATTGAAGCCTCTTAATGAATGTAGACACAAGAAAGTACATTTCATTTTTCATCTCATTTCTATGACATAATGAGTAAGTTGTTGCAGTTAGCATGGGAGTGCTTGATTGATGCGATATCATATATGAAAATATGTTATTTCTATAAAAATTGAGAAAAACAGTTGTACTTCAGGGTGTATGGAAAATCAGTTAGTTCTGACAAATTTCGTTCTTCTACAAAACATGCCGACTTTGATGATGAGAGTGTGGAAGAAGACAAGAGAAACAGAGATGTTTTAAAGGTAATTGATTATATAAGTCATATACGAGTCATGTTAGAAAACCAACATCAAGGCATTTGCAACTATTGTGAATCCAGATCAGTTTACATATCTGTGCAGTATGGACAGGATATACACCAGTACTATTCACTATTCAGTCAGTATAGATGTTGTATGATGCTCCTCGTTATCACAGACGTGCAGGCTGATCTGGATCTATACATGACGTGGCTCATATTACTTGTGTTCAAAGGGACCATATAGCGCATCACTATGTTAAATTATTTAATGGCAAAATTTATTTGGAATACATAGGCTGACAATTTACCTAATTTGACATTCTTTCATAAGTTAATAAGTACTTGACAGTAAGGTTTTCTGGAAATTCTGTAGAGCCATTTAAACTGACTTTTTATAACATCATATTATACCATTAATTATGACTAATAAGAACTATCATTTACTTTTTAAATACATGCTCAGATGTGGAAATGACATACTACAGCTTTAATTTTAGCAATTATTGTCAACCTGTGTGTTGTTACCGTGGCACTGAAGATGAACTTCTGGATGATAGTAATCCGTACATAGAAGACTTATTTACCAGATTTTCGAAAGTGCGCAAAAAGTCTGTAAAAAGGTAAAAAGTGTTATGATAATGACCGTGAGGATAAAACTTGGGGAAGGAAACTTAGTAAAAAGCCAAGAAACTAACAGGATTTTTAGCATTGTGGAAGTGAACAATTACCTCTAGTCAAAACACTTTTGGTCAGTAGAAGAGAAGTGCAGTTAAAGAGCATATGCCTTGACTTAACGACAGAAGTTGTTCTGTCGGTTAATAAGAATCGGGGGTTTCTTGTTTTTTCATTACAATGTGTTTGAGCATAAAGTGTCTGATGGTTCATTAAATGATAATAAATTGTTTCTCTGTCAAAAACTTGTTGTTAATAGCTGTAAATATTTGTAAGAAAACAATATATGACCAAACAAATTTAGTTATAGTTATTTCAATAAATGATAATGTTTTCTTGCAGAAAGCAATTTATTATACCCTGCAAACTTAGTATTGGTGTATACAGGAGCCACCGGGTGGTCTGTTGGTCTGTACCGTTTGTAACAATGTATGTCAAGTTCTTCATTCCCGAAATTTAGGTGCTTGTTAACCTTTTGGCCATAGAAGTCAATGACACTTCTAAGAAAATATATAAACGTATGTTTACTGTGCGTAATGAATTATGGAATTCAAGGCAATGCTACAGTCTGTGAAAAGGAATTAAAGTCACTCTATAGCAGACATACTCGTGAAGTCAGTCGAAAGATGCAGCACACCGGCACCTCGGTGCTTTTTTTGCGATTACATTACTACGAGACAAAACAAACAAGATAAATTCCAGTTGAGCAAATGTCTAAAGAAAATTGTAGCATGAAATACAAAATCTTGCCATTCGATGACATTTACATAACGTTTTTAGATCTCTCACACAATAATAAACAACAATTTTATAAGACTTCAGAGAAATTTCCATTTTCGGGGTACTAGAGGGCACTTATTATTTGTCCATGTTAATTACTTGTATCTGAAGTTGATAATTTAACAATTTCTTATACGAAACGGAGTATAATATCCCGTCCAAAATGTTTATCTGAACGGGTAGTCGTCCAAATATATGTGTACCGCCGTATTGTACAGAGCAATGTTTAAAAAATAACCTAAACGTATTGACATAATTCAAAGTTATACAAAGGAACACATAAGAAAGGTAAAAAAAAACTCCCAGGAAAATTCCATCAAGCCATTACACAAAACACATATAAAATGAAAAACAGATAAACAGAAAGGCAAGAACGAAGTCTGAATAGCTACAGAAAAAAAACAAGAATTGTATTATGTCCAAATATAGACAGGAAACAGAACTCAAAAACATTATGACATGCAGCATTAAAGGGAAGACAAAATATAATGTCATACAGCAAATGTTTCTTTATTAGAGTAAGCTGTTTACATTGTTCATATACAATTCAAATAAATTGCAGTTCGCATGGGAGTATAATACTTAAGGAATAATTCCAGGCATTAATAAATCAAAAGTGTAATTATATATATATTGATTAACATTATTATAAGACGAGAATGATATAAAGGCAATTATCCGTAAATAATGTAATAGAGAAAATCAAGACACTTCAAAAATATTTATTTGCAAACAGCACTTACTTATTAGGCCTACAAATATTCAATATAGGGACCAATGTAAATGAAATATTGCAGTGTCAACATTGCGTTCTTGTATGACCAACTCTGTAAACAATCGAAAGTGTTCATAATGTCTATAATTTGTCAACATTTCTTGCCTAATTTAAATGTGTATCATTAATAAAGTAATTTACATACATATCTAAGCCAGAAAAATAAATCATTTCATTATCAGTGCAGTGAATATATTAGCACAAAAGTTCATAAAATACTTTACAGATGTTTGCAATATTAAGAATTCCATGTTATGTTATTCCGAACCGATAGAACTGCGGTCTATATGATTTTGAAAAAATGAAAGAAGGGAACTAGAGACTTCACAGCCTACTCAGTATACGTTTAGAAAAAAAACCCTGATTTATGCGAAAGTAATATGAATTTCAATATATTACGCTGTCTATGATCTTTTTGTGCTGTATCTGTTTATAAAATATGCAACGTCGTCAATTCTGCTGGTCTCAGGGAATGAAATATTATTATTATTATTATTATTATTATTATACCAGATTTATATAGCGCCCTTTTCATGATCAATTTCACGTTCAAAGGCGCTTTACATAGTTCAAATGCAGCCACATATGCAGGGCGCATAATTCATCCTCTATTAGTACAGACACAGAGCGATCTGACCAGAGGGACAGAGTGAGACAAAGCCCCCACGACAGAGAGATCAGAAATCAGATACAGGCTTGTCCGGCTAACTTAGCCTAGCTCGTTGCGAATAGACAGCCTGGTTCTTTAACGTGTCGAGTGTATAGCACTGATACACGCAAGGATTGCCTGGGTTCCTGACCAGTACACCTCTAGTTGGGTGGGAAACACTGAAAAGCGTTTCTGAAAATTCCCCCGAGTAGCTGCCGGGGATCGAACCCCCCGACCTCAGGATTGGAAGGCCAGTGTGCAAACCACTGAGCTATCCGTCCACCATAAATATGTCTCAATTATAATCCAACTTACAGAACTGTCCATAGGAAAGATATACGTCTCGGCAGTATTTGAGGCAGGAATTCAATCAGTTTCCCACCTGTCACATTATATGGGTGCACTCAATATAGTAGATGGAGTGCCATTTTCCTTGCTGATCGAAAATGTATGTTTTAGCACTACTTTGAATATAGTAATCAGGCATCTGTCTGTTATAATTGTTTTGGATAGGAGACATGCGTCAGGTTTTTCTATTATTATTTTGTCTGTTCATTATCAAATTTCAGTTGCGTTCTGGGCATTTTGACGGCAAAATCTTATGTAGGTCATAATGTAAACAATGGCGTTACATTTCATTCGTTTAACCCTTTCCATGCTAAATTTCTATAATGGACTTGTCCATCTTTCAATTTGGACGGTACCATTAACTGTTTAGAGGGGTGCTTACCAAACAGATACTGACTGAATGGCGATCAGTGCAAATCTTGATCAGACTTTACGGATGCACAGGTTGATCATGATTTACATTGGTCGCAAAGGCAAAATTATGCCATCTCGTTCTGGCGTGTTGGCGCGTTTGCAGGGCGCCAGAACGCCAGGACGCCAGGACTACAATTATACGCGCCAAGACGACAAACAAGGCATTTGTCGTTCTGGCGGGGGCGCCAACACGCTAAATTGGGAAGTTGTCGTCCTGGCGTTCTGGCGTCTTAGCGCGTTTGCAGGGCGCCAAGACGCCAACACGCCAGGACGACAATTATACGCGCCAAGACGACAAAATCCATATTTGTCGTTTTGGCGCGTTCACTTGTCGTCTTGGCGTGTTGGCGTCTTGACAACTTCCCAATTTAGCGTGTTGGCGCCCCCGCCAGAACGACAAATGCCTTGTTTGTTGTCTTGGCGCGTATAATTGTCGTCCTGGCGTCCTGGCGTTCTGGCGCCCTGCAAACGCGCCAACACGCCAGAACGAGATGGCAGGAATCAGCCACCATACAAAATCAATGCTGCACAGCATGATTAGGGTTAATTCATAGATTTTCTTTCCGAAGAGTAGACTCTTGACAAAAATATTTTTCAAAAGGACGATAGGCTGACATAATTTTCATAGCATATCAGATAAACTATACGTTTTATAACTTGCGTTTACGTATCCTAGTAAGGTTTAGTTGAATACATATCTACGGAAGCTTATTAAGGCCTCCACTTATCTAAAAGTTTCGCGTCAAGTCAACTTGTGTCTTTTCGTTTTGAACAAAAACATCTGATGGAGGCGTGATAATTAATACTTTATACGTAAATGTTTTTTATCATTACGCATACTTTTTTATCGAATTGCGTGAAATATTTGTCAGTGCGATTAACTTCTACACGTCTAACTAGATCTTTCAGCGAAGTCGTCAAGAACCATAACAAGTAGATAAATGTATTTGGTATTTCAACATAATTTACTCGACTTGTTACATCTTTTTCTCGAGAACGTTTACCTTAAGGCGATATAATTATGCATGTCACGTGATATTTAAACACGCCAGGTTAAAAATTGCCTATATTGGTTTTGTCTGCACAGTGATGGTTTCATTATGTCTACCCAAGAAATATTCTAGGGAGACATATTGATTTTCCCCGAGTTGTCTGTCTGTCCCGACGTGCCCACATGTAAATTTGGGGTTAGCGTTTCTGTTGAATTTGACATTCTGAGGTTGTGGTCATTCTGGGGTTAAATTGGTATTGTGGGGTTAAAAAATAGTATTGTGGGGTTAAGAGGATCAAAGGAAGATAATAGGTAATATAAGGGATTACCCCACAAATCCTGTAAGTTCGCCCGTCTGTCCTTCACATAAAGGATTTTCAAATTACTTGGCACAAATAGTCACTGTTACAAATCATGGAGGCTGGGGGAGACATGTGTTTTTGTTATAAAAACCCTTCTTGTTTGTGAGTTGATTTTAACTAAACTTGCACGTAACTTTTACCACCAAAAGATCTTGGTTCCTTTCTTGAACCAGGCATATCCCATGATTGACTCCAGAGTTATATCCCCTAAAAGGACAAAACTTGTCTAATTTGTGGTCTTGTCTGCACAGAATTATTGTTTCATTTATGATTTTATTTTTCAGCTATATTTCATTATTAACATGTGAAATTTCATAATAACACAACAACACTTCCCCCTCTTCCACCCAACCCCACATCACAACCCCATCCCCACACTGAGGTGACCCCCTCCCCCATTAAAAAAATCTATTGTTCAGCTATATTTTCAATATAACATGTGAAAATGTGAAATTTCAAAACAACAGTTCCCCGCATCCCGACACCCTGCACCCCCTCCACCAGGATGACATCCCTCCCTCAGTTATTTTTTTTTATTTTCCAGCCCTATTTCAGTATGAACATGTGAAATTTCAAAAGAGCACTTCCACACGCCCCCGCCCCCTCCCCACCTCCCTCCCATTCAGTTATATATGATTGTCCTTTTAAGCTCGACTAAATATATCAAACACTATCAAAGCTTTGATACTAGCTAGATCAATGTAATTTTGTATGTGAATAGATGGCAATATTGAAATTATGCACAACACCTTGTTAAAATTCATGTTGCTATGGCAACAGAAATAGTCAAAATATAATTTTCCCATATGGATCCTTTGACAACAAAAAATTATAGTGGCTAGATTAATGTAATTTGGTACGTGAATACAAGGAAATATGGAGATTACTATAGGTTTACCATCCATCTGTCTGTCTGTCCATCCGTCCGTGAGTCAGTTCTTCTGCATTTCCTCTGAAACTACTGAATGAATTTTGATGAAACTTTGCCACAACGATCTCCCAGTGCCTTAGTTGGCCCTAACTGAGAACGAGGTCACTAGGTCAAATGTCATGGTCACGGTGACCTTCAACTTAAATTTTTCTCACAATGTTTTTCTCGAAAATCACGATGTATATTTTTTTCAATTAAATATTTGTCGAAAATAGAAAAACATCGAGCATATTGAGAAAAGTTAAGTCGAAAAGTGAAAAACATCGAGCATATCGAGAAAAGTTAAGTTGAAAAGAGAAAAACATAGAGCATATCGAGAAAAGTTAAGTCGAAAAGTGAAAAACATCGAGCATATCGAGAAAAGTTAAGTCGAAAAGTGAAAAACATCGAGCATATCGAGAAAGGTTAAGTTGCATTACATCTATACTTTTAATCTTTGTCAATAAATTTTATTGACATGTGTAAAACATCTTATCTAGGCGAGTAAAGACAAGTCGACTTAGCACAAAACATCTCACCAACTGTAGGCCCTAATAAGCTTCCGTACATATCTATATATCTTTGCCGCTTTAAAGTTAATATCATTATATTGTTGCAATAAATTGCACAAGGAAGAAAACGTATTTAATGTTAAACTGAGAAATTAAGAGGAACTGTTCCAAATATGAAAAGTCGTTTAAAAGCTTTAAAAATGCTTTTCACAATACTTCTGTTTGATAATAACTTTTATCTATTTAGCACACAAATAAAAAATGATGTGCGACATTTACATTAATGTAAGAGTTATTACTTTTAAAAAAAAAATTTTCAACTTTTCAGTTCAGCTCGTTATTTGGATAATCGATAATTGGATTAGTTTTTTGTACATATCTATACGCCTATCTAAATGGGCAAAAAAATCTAAAATTACTGATAAAACGTGCTGTTAAAATAAATCATGTTTTAAATATACACAAAGTAACAGGTGGGACTAAGTGGAAAACATGTTAATCTATCATTTCACGTATTGAATAGATTTTATTGCAAAAATATATTTCATCAAAGTATATAGATATTCAAAATGCACAATAAAGCCATGTAAAAACAGCCAGGTTTACGACTCAATAATTCTGTAAAGGGCGTCCCATTCACTTTGGTTTGTTAAAAGTAGAATATTTTTGTTTATTGTTTTATAATCCTCTATTTGTAACAAAAAGTTTCTTTGTACGAAATAGAAAATGTATTTGATATTTAAAAGTCAAGCAGGGTTCTCAGTAGTAAATAAGTTTACATATGAATTATAAACTATAGGGGCATTGAATCATCAAAGCCTTTTGATTTACTC
This sequence comes from Mercenaria mercenaria, assembly GCF_021730395.1. Lineage (NCBI taxonomy): Eukaryota > Metazoa > Mollusca > Bivalvia > Venerida > Veneridae > Mercenaria > Mercenaria mercenaria. The sequence goes on from NC_069372.1 coordinate 59,768,467, forward strand.
GAGTTTCAGCTTTCATGTTCCGTCTTCATACAAGCTCTTGGTTCTAACATGAAACTTGGATATTATTCAGTTAAAAAGATGTTTAAATAAATACCTTCACATACAAAACACAAGGACAAAAGGCGTTAAGAAAAATACATATTTAAAGAACGTAACCAGTTATACAACAGTCCGAACTGAAAATAGAGGTACATGTACTCGTTAATGCATATACGTGAACACCAACGTAAACTGGCGGCAAAAATACCAATACCTTTTCCGAATTCCCAATATTCAGTCCTACTGAATAATAATAATAATAATAAACAATACCGTAACAACATCAACAAAGCACCACAATTTCTGACAATTTTGACAAATGTTTTGATGAAGCTTCTTCTGGATTGATGCTTACTTATTTTGCCATGACAATTCTTAGGTGCCACGTGATCATACACACACCGGATTATCGCGCTGTGGTCGCGGAAAAAAGAGTTTTATTTATAAATGACAAACAGAAATTAATTTCACTATTCAGATACACTTAGTTTTTTAAAAATGTTTTTAAAGAAATTTATTCAAGAAACACACTGATACAAAACAAATATTGCAATAAGTGAATGAATTTTATAAGAAGATCTATTTGAGGCATAGAATAAAAGTATGAATCCCCCAGACAAGATAGAACACTCGATATCAAGTCTCTGAAAATTCGGCATTTGTAATAACAAGGATCAAGAGCGCCTCATTTTCAACATCGAAATAAAGATCGTGCAAAACATGAACTGCACAGAGATAAACGCTTAAGTCAATTGAATGAAATTATTAGCACCTGCTAACATTAATTTTGATATGTTTTGCGACGTAAATGTTCTAGGGCATTATCTAAAATGTTATTTTGAGTATAGCTATGTTTATTGACGTGGCTATCTTTATTTACGCGGCCTTTTGGATTATATGAATATTACATGTATAATAATATTTATTTGTAACGAATACAAGGGCTTTTAACTGTTTTGTTCGGACATAAAATATGGACGATACATATGTAGTTTACAACATCAGACAGAATAGAAACTATCATTAATGACAATATTTTCTTTCATATACATGTAGATATTCTTTGGAAAACGTAAAATTAGGATCATAGCCACACAGACTGTAAGGTACTAATTCAAAAACAGATTAATAGAAGTCAAGACCCCTGTAAGGAGTAATTAACTGTTAACATATGTTCTTACAGCAAGTATGGAAATGTATAAATCTTAGGAATTACCATTCATGTAATATATCGTTACTACGAAGAAAATATGAGAGCGAGAGAATGGGTAAAAAAAGTTTTTTTTCATCTATCAATCCATTAAATTTGTCTTACATAATTGAAAAAAAAAACCGTACTGTTAATAACATATACGCTTAAGGAACTCAAGTAATTGTGAACATATCAAAGATCTTGCTGCGCCTCTATCTTTGCCTTCTGAACAGTTTGCGAAAGCACATAAAAAGGTAAAGTACATGTAACGCTGAGGATATACGTAATTTATATGTTCTAGTTTATTTCTTTTTGATTTACCATAAAGAAGACTGAAAGATCTAGATTTAAGACATAATGAATGATCTACATTTCATAAAATGAGAAACCAGTTTTTCTGATTTAGAAGAGAAAACGGTTGAATTATAATATCAATACCATGGATGTATTTGTAATGCTAAATTAGGCATAAAAATAAATTGTATATAGTATAACTTTATTTTTCTTTATAAGCCCGTTGACGTATGAAAAATATTTAATTTTGTATGCATTACGCAGAAAGATAAAACTGAGAACATATTTATTTACTGTGGAAAGGAAGTCCTAGAGTGTTTTCTACGTGGATAAGATCAGTCTTTGCAGTTTCTAACTTGAAATTGATTTTGACTTCGCTTATAATCGTAATAGTAGTGATTAATGAAAAATAAATGACCATTTAATCCGCTTTGAAAAGATAAATGCTATTCTACGGTGCCCTAAAAGTGACATGTTACGCACTTTTTTCCACTTAGGTAATGTGAGACTTTTTTATTTCGTTTAAACGAAATGATTTCGTTTAAACGAAATAACATTTCGTAAAAACGAAATAACTAATTCGTTTAAACGAAATGATTTCGTTTAAACGAAATAACATTTCGTAAAAACGAAATCATTTCGTTTAAACGAATTAGTTATTTCGTTTAAACGAATTAGTTATTTCGTTTAAACGAATTAGTTATTTCGTTTAAACGAAATAACATTTCGTTTAAACGAAATAACTAATTCGTTAAAACGAAATGATTTCGTTTAAACGAAATGATTTCGTTTAAACGAAATAGTTATTTCGTTAAAACGAAATGATTTCGTTTAAACGAAATAAAAAAAGTCTCACATTACCTAAGTGGAAAAAAAGTGCGTAACATGTCACTTTAGGGGCACCGTACTATTCGTTTTAACCGTCTAATATTTCCATCCCTAACCTGTTCGTTCGTCTGACAAATTTACAACTGCTGGTTTATATTCAATGAATAAATACATCACTCATACGAATTTACTAACCAAACAGACAGACACAAAAATATAACAAAGGTATTGTTTTCTTTTTCGAATTAACGACAAAACAATAAGACAGTTCAGGCAGACGTAAAAAAAGAAAAATATGAAAGGAAGCAGACCTCTAAAACATTATGGCACTGAAGCAAATAAATACAAATTTAACTGCCAAAACAGATGTTCAGGAATTCCGATTGATCAGCTGACTGTTACTGAATAGTTTAAAGAAGTCATTTGTTGTAGAAATAAGAACATATTGTTAAATTATTCTTATATTTGTACATTCTGTTTGAGGTTTGTTTGAAAAATTGTCGATTACATAAAGCTTGATTCAGATAATAAATGTTTGTCTTTTTGAGTAAAATTTGTTTTTACGCCCTTATAGGAAATAATACTTTAAAAGCGGTGACTCAGTCTTTTGATTCCAATAGGTTATTCAAGTTTATATTTCCAATTGAATATATTTGTATATTTCAACAAAAAGACAGGCTTTCAAACTGCCTTGAAGCATCAAAATGAATCTTATTTGAGTCTTTTTATTTGGTGCACAAAAGGCAATAAACATTATTCTACGAACGTACATGTCTAACAAACTGCAGCTGAATTTATAACTACCGATGCAAATATTTGACAAATTTCATACAAGTCTTTGTATACTTCTATATTTTGAATATAACATAACTGTCTTTTCGTATTGAATTAATTAAAGAGTTGAATGCAATAGTAAATTGCGGGGCTCTGTCAAGTATGGCATGTCAAACGTTGTTAAATTTTATATGTATGTTATTATTATTGTATGTTTGTTATTGTTATTCAATGTCGTGTCATTCATATTCTTAAAGTCATTATTGTTATTCTATATTTTGTTATTCTTATTGTATCTTTGATATTGTTATTCAATGTCGTGTCATTCATATTCTAAGTCTTACCATTGTTATTGTATATGTCGTTATTCTTATTGTATGTTCGATATTCTTATGGTAAAAGTCATTATAGTTATTCTGTATTTCGTTATTCTTATTGTATCTTTGATATTGTTATTCAGTGTCGTGTCATTCACATTCTAAGTATTACCATTGTTATTGTATATGTCGTTATTCTTATTGTATGTTCGATATTCTTATGGTAAAAGTCATCATTGTTGTTTAATATCTGACGATTCTATTTACAGAACGTGTGATTCTTATTCTATGTTATGTGATTGTATTTGTTTAGCATCGCTGTGCTATTTATATCGCGGGAAATCGCACATACAATAAGATTATCAAGCTTACAGAAACAGTAATGAATATACAACAACAATAACGTCTTTTACAATAAGAATATCGAACATACAATAAGAATAACGAAACATAGAATAACAATAATGACTTTTATCATAAGAATATCGAACATACAATAAGAATAACGACATATACAATAACAATAGCAAATTTTAGAATATGAATGACACGACATTGAATAACAATAACAAACATACAATAATAATAACATACATATATAATTTAGCAACGTTTGACATGCCAAAGTCAAGCATTTTATAAATTTTATTCAAGGAGTATGGTAAAGGCAATTTGGGAAGACAAACATGTAATCTTTTTATCACATGTTAGCTTTCCCTGCAGAAACATCAAAATTCTTCTTTCTTAATCTATTATAGACCGAGTGTATTCAATTCAGCCAACGTCTCATACATCAAAATGACGTCAATGTCGCCGTGAAAAGCTTCCCTCAGACGGAATAGAATATAACTAATGTCTGGCGTTACTGTTTAAACTGAACATCTTAAGTCAGTCATTATAATGTTCTTCTTAGATGTGTAATGATCATGCACTTGAATGGATGTGTGTAGTGTTACTTCATACTTTAACACATACAGTAGTTATCAGGAAGTGCTGCCTAAAGGTTCATTTTAATCGTACGATTTTTCACTAATAAAAAGAAAAGGTAATGAACAGTAGAAAGTATGATAAGTACTGTGCATAATTTTTTTTCCCCCACACAGTGGTGGGGGAGACATATGGATTAACTCCTGTCTGTGTGTGTGTGTCCGTGTGCGTGTGTGTGTGCGCGTGCGTGCGTGCGTGTGTGTGTGTGTGTGTGTGTGTGTGTCTGTCTGTCACAAATCTTGTCCGCGCTCTAAGTCAAACATTTCTCATCCGATCTTCACCAAACTTGAACAAAATGTGTTTGCCAATAAGTCCTCGGTCAAGTTCGATAACTAGCCAAATCGGCCCAGGCACTTCAGAATTATGGCTCTAGAATTACCGAAAATCGCTCTGTACACAACTGTCCGCACTATAAGTCGAACATTCCTCATCCGATCTTCACCAAACTTGAACAAAATGTGTTTGCCAATAAGTCCGCGGCCAAGTTCTATAACTAGCCAAATCGGCCCAGGCATTTCAGAATTTTTGCCGTTGAATTACCGAAAATCGCTCTGTGCACACGTGTCCGCACTCTAAGTCGAACATTTCTCATCCGATCTTCACCAAACTTGAACAAAAATGTGTTTGCCAATAATTCCTCGGCCAAGTTCTATAACTAGCCAAATCGGCCCATGCACTTCAGAATTATGGTCCTTGAATTATCGAAAATCACTCTGTACACAGATGCCAGTGATACATGTATTGGTGCATGGTTGAGTCAGATACATAACTATTCAGATGATTAGGCAGTTTTGGGAGACATGCGCTTTTCTCAAAAGCAGCTCTAGTTTGAATTAATTTTGATCTTTCTTTTAAATACGTCAGGTTACTGCAGCAATATCGGGTAGATTTTGGAAGGTCAAACGCTCGGTCTGACCTGCTTAGTATGTGTTATTTTAACGCTGCCTTTTTCAAGGCGCTGAAACAGCGTTGAAAGAATAATATTACCTACAAATATATTTTCAGAAATCAAATTGACCATATTGGCTGATAGAAATTAAATTTATGTAAAACTTTGATCAAGTTGAAAAGGAAACTTGGCATTGGCTTTACATGGTGACTGTCCCCTCGTGTCCCCTCTTCGAAAGTTTACCTCCTTTAAATGCAGATGTTTGGTTATTTCCACATGTTTCATGGTGCGCGGAACAGTAAAAATAAAGTATTGTTTATTAAGTAAAACACTGTGTATTACTTGGTTACATGCATAAGCTTGCACTAAATCACGAACCTTTAACAAAACCACGTGCGAAAACGAATAAAATATAAATAATTGCATTTCATCGTGTTTTCATTGAAAACACAAGAAATGCAATTTACACAAAAAGTGTTTTAGTTCTATAATATGCTTGAATGGAATTATAACCATATCCTAATAAGTTCATGTCTGTAAAAGAAAACTGCCATGTTCTGCTTGATTAAAGTAGTATTTTTAATAGTATGCGATATAAAAAATTATCACAGATGTATCTATGGTTGGAGACAAAGTAGGTGTTGATAAAAATATAGATGAGCGTCTCACTGGCTCTTTTTGAGTATAAATTAAATTTCATTTATATATCGGGATTAGGTAACAAATGGCACAAACTAATTTTATGGAATATACAATCATAACTACAAGACAATAATTCACCAAACGTACTATCGAATTGGACAAGACAAATCAAACATGTCCGGAACACGACAGCTCGAATTATATTTAACACTTGGCAACGTTTTCATACTAAAACAGCTCTGTGGCTACATGTGGAAAGGAATATAGTCCACAATTCTGACTCTTCGTCTAAAAGACTCTACGTGGCGATTTCATAGCTTGTATTAGTGACATGAAAGATGAGGAACCTATCACCGAATTTCGACCTGTTATATTTGGCTTTCTCACTGATCTGATGTTTATTTAATTTATATCATAGCAGTTTTCAGTCAATGCCTGTAATCGTGATTTACGGTCGTAAAAAGTCTCTCCGTACTTGGATTCAGTGTTGTTATATTTTCTGGTTCTTTGGGATCATGGAGTCCATTCAATGTCTATGGGTAACCTCTCATGAGCAGACTCAATCAAACCCAGTCTGCTATTAGTTTGCTTGGTTGCATTCTATGCTTCCAAAGAATTTTCTTACAGATTTTATCTTATAACAATACATGCAGCTTTGATAAGTTTTCTAGGTTTTACGCTAACAACAAATTTGTAAAATGCAAAATGGTTTCTTGCTCGAAAATCTTTTATTCTCGTATTTTGATTGCCTCCTGCCTTCTTGTCTGTTCCGTCATATTCATCATGTATAAGCGTGTTTCATTAACTCTAGCATTTGGTTCACAGACAATTGAATAGCCTTGCTCCAAATTATATTATGGGAATTATAGATATCATAGCATTTCTTGAATAAACAGATACTTTGCAAAATGTACCGTGCCAGCTTTTTTCTTATTTTTCGCTCAATCCGTGTTGCATTCAACGTAATCGTTTAGATGTTTTCTGAATATATTTCAGTATTAAAGACGTACGTTAGAATTCCCTGTATATGAGATGGGCGAAATTTTTCCCAATAATAGAATTTCTTCTAACTTTGGATATTGAAAGACAATCATCTAAGAAACAAAAATATACAATAAAAATCATAGGTCACCAGTATTGAAAAAGAGTTATCTGCCCTGTAAAACAGCATTTTTGGAAAAAAACGACGTTTTCAAGGGCAGATAACTCTTTTTCAGTACCGGTGACCTATGATTTTTATTGCATATTTTTGTTTCTTAGATGACTGTCCAGAGTTTGAAGAAATTCTATTATTCAGTTTGGGAAAAATTTCGCCCCGAATTCTAGCATACGTCCTTAAATGTTAAAGTGCATGCACTATTGTCTGCCAATATATAATTTGTCATATAAATCTAAAAGTGTACATCTTTTGTCATTCCTAGACACACTAGGCGTAGATTTATGACTCTTTTATGTCACATTTTACCTCGATAGTCTTACAGTATTAGTTCATTTGCGAAAATAGAATGTATACATCAAACAACTAATAAAAGTCAGTATCCAAGCAAACATATTTAGTTTGTAATTATAGTTCATTTATATAATATGCGGAGGGAAATGTAGATATTGTGGCTTTTTGTTGTGAAAAAAAATCATTTGAAGATAGGTATATACTTACGAAGTTTGATGTATCCAGGCACGCAGGTGCCTTCAATAGTGTTCGGAGAGGTATCTGTGGCAATCTCCCACCATTAATGCAGGAAAGTGGTCATATGAACAAAATCCAACAAAACAAACATATATAGGTACATTTTAATTATATTCTTACTTTACTATTTTAGATATATTCAACACTTAATAGCGTAGTAAAAATCAGAGGTCACATTCTGTGTAAAAATGTTATACTATACAAGTTTAATATTATGGAATGGAAAATTCAGATTTGTTCTGAAAACAACCAGTCACTGATTTAGATGGAATAGACTTTAAGAATACATAATGTTTTAGTTACATACACTCATTTTTAAAGCAGTATCTCAGTTCAAATTATAAATGTACACTCATTAATGGCATGATTTGCTGATTCCATATTTTTTTTAGATTTTTCCAAGTACAGTTTAATTATTCAGCAGGATTTTATAATGTTATTTTTAAAATACTTTTAAGACGATATATTTTCTTTCACTTAAAACGTACTTATCTAAGGTTTGTTGATCACTTAAGAATTAAATTTTTGAATGTTTTGTTCTTGCTGAAAGTTTTCAAGCTCCACGTGATATTAATTTGAATGCGTAATTATAAAATCATTGTCGAGTCTGCTCTTTGTTTAATTGCAACTGAAGCAGACGACAGTTTGTTTAATTTTGTACATCCTTCTGTATAAAAGTATTAAAGCCAAGGACTAAGTAAACAGATAAAAGTTGCCACATTATAAGAATGCAGCACCTTAAAAGTTACTACAGTAGGGTATATTTGAAACTCAATGACTTAATATTATCCGGTTAAGTTATACTCCATGAATAATGATTTATGGACACTTTCACTAGTATTACGTTTCTGATTAATATGATATTGGCAAACATTGTTTGTACATAATTGATAGGTACACAGAAATACATAGACAAGGCAAAATCAATCTGCACCACTGTGCTATCACTGTAATGTTGCATGCAGAAAGACTGAACAATCAACTTTGATAAATGTATTTTTCCAAGACATATTTCTCATTATGAAAACATAAGTATTCATAAACGAAAAATAAAATATTTTGTGAAGTAAGCAGAAATAACAATTTAATGGACCGAAAAGAGAATTCAGTTATAATTATAGTTAGTTACCAATACAGCATTTTATAAAGTTGCCTGATATCATTAAAAAACAAGACAGTCGTCAACGTAATATATAAGTTCGTTGTGTTAGAATGCATGCAATATCTTGACCAAATAATAATTAAGCAGACTCTCCAAACTGCATAATGAAAAGATATGTAAAGTAATGAAATAGGCTTTAAACATTAGTAAAAATGTCCATCGACCTTTTTCGCAAAACAGACATTCAAATGAATAAAAGGTATGTATAAACTTCAATGATTCAATTTAGGATTACCTACGGCAAAGAAAACGTGTTACATACAAATGTAGACATGACTAAGGCCTAAAACATTCAAAGCCAAAATAAAGATAAAGTTCATGTCCAGAGACAGATGCTACTGAAAATCATTAAGTTACTTTACTATGTTCAAATTCAATGAAATAAATGCCACATACGTTTTGATCTATGACTTGGAGAAAATCAACAATAACATGCAATTATTATTCAAAAGCGTGAAATGATTTTATTTTTTATTTGAGGGAAAATTATATGATGGCAATTATTATATCATCATTTCTCATTCATATATACTGCAGTGAGATGTTCTAGCCCTTCGCAATTATTGCTATAAAATTACTATAAAAATTTTCAATGTAAACGAAATTTTTTGATAACACTATGATTTTTGTAAACACCTCCGCTTTCACAAAAAAACATATTTTGTTAATAGTTTCTTAATATTTCTCACATACATTAAATTGAAACACATAACATTCCTTTAAAAGGATAGTGTATGCACTATTGTATGAAAGATAATGAAATGCATGACTGATGCATTGGATATTCATACTAGATGGTTGTAATTTAAATATTAGTACGGGATAAAAACAATATCAACCTAAATAATTCATATAATACATTATAGCAAAATTACGCTATTTCAAGAATTTGTTCTACTGCATCATAAAAAGGTGGAAGATGAAGAGAACTAGCTATTTCAAAGCATCCAGAAAATCACATTTACATACGTGAAATAATGCGACTTTCGATTTTCTTTGCTGTCTATGATCTTTTTATGCTGTAGTAGTTTACGAAATTTGTTACTTTGTCTAATTCTGCTGGTCTGGGGGAATGAAATATGTCTCAATTATTACCCAACTTACACACTTCCCTTACAGAATTGCCAACAGAAGAGATATATGTCTCGACAGTATTTGAGGCAGGAATCAAATAAGTTTCAAACGTGTAAGGTCATATGGGTGAACTCAATCTGCTGAAGTGTTCTTGTCTAACAAAACAAAGTACAGTTAACACTCCGTACGTCCATTTTAAGCAGAGGTCTGCCTAAAATAGCATTTGCTTAGTAGACACACATCATTGTGCTTGTTACCCTTGTGTAAATGCTATTCCGGACATAATACGTCATGTATGAATGAAGTATACACTATTCGGACGCATTTTGTTTTAAACAATATCGAAAGATTAGAGCAAATTAAAACGAACACGGATATACAGAAAGTATGTTTCCAAATTGTGTAGTGAAATAAATTAAATAATAATAGGTGAATACATTAATCTTAAGATTTTGATATTTAATCAGAGGTGAATAATTAGTAAAAGGAAAAGATTCACCAGTAACACTTCAATGCGAAACATTTATTAAAGTGTATGTTTTTAAGAAGATCTATATGCTACTTTGATTTAAGTAAAGGTTTGAAAAATTGTTTCATGTAATTCTATAGTTATATTCTGTTTGAAATTGACTTGTATGGCGGGAACTACGAATCATCAAGCTATTCACGCAAACATACAAACAATAGCAAACAATAACCAACCCTTTACAAAACAACAATAGAAGTACTATTTTATCTGATAAATACCCTATTAGGGCATCAAAATGAGTTTAAAAATTTTTACTTACAAAATCAATTATATCTTTCACAGTTAGTATAACTTTGCTATCAGATCAGACAGTCTTATAATTTCTAAGGAGAGGAGCGGTGGTCTTGTGCTTAAGATGCCGGCCACTTCTACTTGTAAAGACGTTTTTGATAGAAAAAGTGGAAACTCCACATTTTAAGACGCTTATTCAACAAAACATTAATACAGCGCAAATATTAATTCTTACCTCAAGTGCCACTGCAGAAGTCATAACATATCTTTTTGTATAAAACGCAGACTTTTGCGACCACAGAAAAACACAGCAAAAGGTGTCACATTGTATACGTGATAGAGCATGCATTCTACTTCGTTAGCTTATTACATGACAGACACGAAATTTGTTACTTTCAGCAGTTGAAGCAATACATAAATACCTGAAATGTATGATAGTAGATCACGTACATCATTAAATGTACTTAAGAACTTATGCAATAATTAAGCAGACAGTCCAGTATTACATGACATGACATGCTGCAGTTGCACTGTGAACATTTTACAATCTTCCCTTAACCTGTTAAGAACTTTTGTAGAAAGAGAATACGATTTGTTTTAGAACAATCTGTTTCATTCTCCGCGCCCAAAGGAGTTCCTATTATATGTTATAAATATAATACACCTGTAAGAAATGTTATCCAAATACAGAGTTCCTTCAACTATTGATTTTGATGCTTGTCGTGGTCAGATTGCGGAATCAATCGAAACTTGTTGTGTTAAATGGTATCGTCGTGAGAATGCTGATCCCAATGCTGATCCCAATGCATTAACGTCTTGGAAACGAAATATTTTTAACATTGTCGATTCTCGTATAAAATTTTATCAAAGAAATGAACACCTACTTTCCACCAAAACCCAAGTTTACTTTAAGACATCTGAAAAGGGAAATCCAAGAATTTCATTTTAAGTATGTCTTATTTCCAGCAGACAAGGCGGCCAACAATATTATCATCATTGACGCCTACATTATATTTATGTTTTGCAAAACGAACTAAATAGCACTAAAGCTTGTACATTGAGTCCTTCTGTTGAAAAAATATTGGTCACTGATCACATCACTGAGTTTCTAATTTGGAAGTTCGTATATAAGATCAACAAATTTAACTTCCAAACATGTACTGGATTCCTAAATTGCATAAACAACCATATAAAGCTCGCTTCATCGCTAATTCAAGCTCTTGTACCACTACAAATATTTCAAAACTATTAACATCATGTCTTACTGCTGTAAAAGCCCATGTGAAAAGATACTGCGATAAAGTATACGAAAACTCTGCTAAACACTTATTTTGGTCGATTAAAAATTCTGGCGAAATCCTGGATAAGTTAAAAATTAATAATTACAAGGTATCTACAGTCATTACATACGATTTTTCTACTTTATGTACCACTTTACCACATAATTTCATAACAAACTAACTGCCCTAATTCAAAAGACTTTTGCCAGGGAAAATGCTACATTTCGGGCTTGCATTTTTAATAAAGCTTTTTTACTAGCAGTATTACTAAACATTATACAATGTGGACCTGTGACGAAGTTTATAAAGCCCTTTCCTTTTTATTGAAAAGCATTTACATCAGGTTTGGGAATGCAGTTTTCAGACAAGTAATTGGTATTCCCATGGGAACAAATTATGCACCCCTATTCGCAGATTTGTTTTATATTGTTATAAAAGAGACTTTATGATGAACCTTTCTCCAGATACGCAGGCAGACATTATAACTGTATTTAATAATACACCACGCTATCTGGATTATATTCTAACTAGATAATTCGTTTTTGGTCAATTGGTGGATACTATTTATCATAGAGAGCTTCGGTTAAATAAAACTAACAATTCGGATACTGATGCTTCATTTTTAGATTTACATCTCTCTTTTTATGACAAAATTATACATACCAAAATTTATGACAAGAGGGATAATTTTAATTTTAGTATTGTAACTTTTCCCCATTTGGATGGGGATGTCTTATGGGGTATATATTTCTCAATTATTTTGGTTTGCCAGAGCGTGAAGTCATGTCGAGGATTTCAATGAACGTAATCAAAATATTACAAGTAAACTTCTTCAGTAAGGCTACCGTTATTACAAATTGCGTAAATATTTTGCTAAATTTTACTAACGCAATTCTGATTTGGTTTTAAAATTCAGTAGTACTTTAAAGACACTTCTGCCAGAAGGTATTACAAAACCCGTTTTTTATGGGGATGTGGTTTACAAACTTCGTAAGAACTTGAGTCATGGTAATTTTGCAACTGTATTTGGTAATATTATAAAACGTTTTATAAAAAGAGGTTACGACCCAATTGTTTGAGACATACCACATGTTTAGTGTTCAACCCGTTTACAGTTGGACATTTTTGTGTTTTACATGCCATGCCTTTTTGTTTCCATTGCGAGTGTTAGATTCACCTGACGGGTATTACTTTTATTTACACTGTCCCGTGTCTTTGGAACATGGTGAGGGAAGGAGTGAGGTTGGGTTCGCACCATTAACCGGTTTAAGCTCCCCAGTTATGTTTTTGCCACTGAACGTTCCAAAGCGGTGCCCCACTGTGTTCCTTTATTTGTTCCTTTTGTCCTCGTGTGTTTGCTTTGTATGCGAGTGTATTAGTGTGTTGGTAGTTTGCACATCTGCGTGCTTTGAGCTTTGTTTTGGGGAGGCTGCGTTTTTGGAACATGACATTCCCTATTTCATATTTATCTTTGTTTTTTTAGTCAAACAATTGCCCGAACATTATATGTTAAATTATCGTGTTTAACTCCCTTAAAAAGTTTGTTTACTCTACATGTACAAATCTGCACTTAAAAATCTGAAATGTATGACAGCAGAAACGCACATCATTAAATGTACTGATGTAATATTTACGCAGACAGTCCAGAATTACACGACATGACAACTGCAGAAATTGATCCAAAGGTCGCCGATCAACCGTTTTACACTTTGAACATTTGACAATCTTCACTTAACCTATTTAGAATTTTCGAAAATGAGAGTACAATTTGTTTTACGAAGTCAAAAAATTGCCCGAACATTATATTATTGTTCCTTTATTGTTTTAAATTATTGTGTTTACTTCCATTAAACAGTTTGTTTATGTACACATCTGCTCTTACAGATAGTATGAAACAACTTCGATATTTGGAATATCGTCTTCATCAAATTTATCGTGATGACACAGGAAAATAAAAATGAGAGAGAGAGAGAGAGAGAGAGAGAGAGAGGTGGGGTAAAGAAAAGCTTATTCCTTTCACCAATCTGTTATAATATCTAAAAAAATGCTACACGTAAGGAACTCAAATTAATCTTCACGTTTCAAAACAAATCCATGTCCATTATGTACACATACATATAGCCATTTCCACATTTTTAGGCATATGAGAACCCGTGTATCACCTCTTTAAGACACAGTATGCAGCACCTTATAACTGATCACTCGACGACCAGGCTGCTGATGAAATTGAAAGCATTGTCGCTGCATGAACATCTTATTTTCTTCTGTACTTTGTGTGGTTTCCTTTATTTAGAAAGAGCGGTGCGAAATCGTTGCCTCTGAAAATCAATGTTATTTTCCTGTCCATAGTTTCAAATGCAAATGAATCCTCATTGTGATTCTTTAAACACCAGGTCTAGCAATTTAATGGCTTCATTTTCATGAAATCGAGACGGAATAATTATAGACGTTACATAGAAAAATATTTTCAAAATCTAACAGTTCGCCTTGAAAGCGAGAAACTTGATATAAATTATAATGTCGTGTTAGGCGAGAATTAAATATTTTTCAAGGTTTTGAAACAGAATAGTTTAATTATTTAAAAAAAAATACAGTTTTAAAATGGAGAAAGTCTGTCAACAACTTGTGACAGTCATGTATTTGTTAATTATTGTTAGGTCATTTAACATTATCCTGTGCAATACGACCATTTATCTTGCCTTCTACAAGTTTCTTGCATTTCTGTAAGTCAAGAGACGTCACGTTGAGACCAGATATATTCCATATCTGGTATATTTCCGATGTGAATTTCGATTAAACCAAAGTGGCTGCCGCATCGCTGGCGTAGTCAAATCAACTCAGACTAATACATCTGCAGCTACAGATACCTATTCCAAGAATAAATTTAGCGTTTTTATTGCCGTTTTTGTCCAAGTATTTAAATTTTATACGTCCAAATAGTCATGAAAGGTGGAAGAAGAAAAACGGTAACTCTGCATGGGGGATTATGCGGAGATCATGTTGAATTCGTGTATCGTAAAGTAAAGGATTTGGCATATTCTTTACTCAGCAGCTTGTTGAAGTATCATTTAATCTACATGTAAGATTTTACAGGAACTAGGATGAAAGCGAAAGTGTCAAGACATTTCTGATATTGTGAAACGTGTAAGTTTATGTCAAATCTGCTAAAGGTTCTAAAATCTGGTTCACATAGCAAACACCAGAGTAACTTTAAATACTCAAAACATAGAAAAAGTATTCTTTATTGCATGTATTTAATTTCATTGCATAATATATGTAGGAAATTATCCCCTCTGCGGTCTGCAGTTAAAGTTATTTGTGTATGAATTTAGACAATTGTAAATACATTTCTTCCCTATTGTCATACTTTACGTCATACGGTCCAGTGCCAGTATCTTCCAAAAGATATTAATCAGCATGCACGTTTCAATTTTTGACATGGATAACTTTTTCTTGCATACCAGACGGGGATTTCCAGTATTTTCACCGGTGCAGGAATACTCCATCTTACACCCGGGGATGTAAGATGACTTGTAAGGGGAACGGTGGTCTAGTGGATAAGTTGTCGGCCACTCAGTCCAGGGACCGTGGGTTCGAGCCCCACTGGGGTCACGACCATGACCACATATGACACCAGTACTGGATTTTCCAGGAAGCGGACTCGAGAGTGGTTCCAATAAGCTTCAAGCTTTCATCACAATCGAGCTAAAATAAGTTAGTATAAACTAAAATAAACTAAGATGACTCTCGTGCTGTAAAGGGCGTAAAGCAAACTACATATATGTAGAAAATTTATGTAGTAATTTAAAGTTTATTTCATAAAACTGCAAATGATAAAATAAAACCGGAACTAAACATTGTTATTTGTCGTGGAAACGTCATGACGTCTTTCCTGTTTACGGACGTTGATTTTCACAGGTAGGTTTTAGTGGCTTCGAGAGGTTTTTAGTATTATAAAGCGACATCGGTTTTCTCATAACTTTACTAGTATTTTTTAAAACTTAAGACAAAACAATTCAAAAGAAAACGTGAAATGGTAAGATCACACACTGTCAAAGAGAAGGAAACGTGCCAACTTGCATGCATTGCTAGCACGTGAACTGAAGTACATGTGAGAAGATTTGTTTCAATATCCATAGAGACTGAATATTACAAATGTTCTTCTAACAATCAGATTTCTCTTGACAGTCCCTGGGGCTTAATTGTGGCTTTGAGAAGCTGAAATTGCATTTTCAGAAATAATTGTTTCCGTTTTGAACAATCTTCCTCTGTTCCTGTTCCTATGGAGGTAAATACTGATTCCCATTATAAACACTACTTGAGACACAATACTGGGCTAAAATATATGACCTCATTTATGAGTGGTTAATATTTACAATAGTGGGTTTCATTATGTTAGGCTTGCTTTGGTGGGACTACTCAACATAATGTTGCCAGTCACTGTGATTCTTTTATTATGCACTGAGACGTTACAATTGTGTTGTTTTAGACCCATATAACTCAATTTAAAACCAATGCGCGAGAAATTCTGTCCACAAATAGAAATAACGTCATCATGTTTCAAAGGTGAAAAATGTAACAGAGCTGTCGGTTCGGTTTAATAATTTAAAACACAGCCTAGCATTGAATCAAATGATTAAACTGAAAAGAACTATGTTATGTTGTTACCTTTAAAACATGATGACGTCATTGCTGTGTGCGTGCGTGCGCGTGTGTGTGCTTGTGTACGTGTGCGTGTGGTGTGTGCGTGCATGCATGTGTGCGTTTGTGTGTGTACTTAAATGTTTTTAATCGAGAAATATATTGTAAGCTATAAAGGTATATAATAACAGCGTTAACTTACTAGCCTGGTACATCTTGGAATTATAAGCGACTTAAAATTAACTACAAAAGTTCGCAATATCATAACCAATGTCTTTGCTTTAAAAATATATTATTGTTAAAATCAGTTACGCTATATCTACGGGAAGAAACTCTCACGCGTATATAGTAAGTGTAAGAATGGTATTTACGCCGATAGCTAAACCCTGAATGTTATTTTTTTTTTGTTTTTTTTTTATATAGTTAACAATAGGTAAGGATCTGGTTTTTCTTCAGATTATTACTTCTCGCAATCTAGTTTCTTCAAGATAATGAAAAGGTTATCATTAAAGATTTTCAAGTAATTGAAGTTTAAATTCGTACACATTCTCTTAATAATTCATACTTAGAAAGTATATATTTTTTTATCATATTTCACACATTTAGGACTTTTGGGCTGTAACCCCAAATGAATGACAATTATTTGAACGCCTGTGACTCAAATGTGTTAAAACAGAAATTATTTCATAGTTTAATTATGCTATATATGGTATCCTTCATGAACAGACTCGTTCTATTATTTTGTTTGGTTGCATTCCATGTTTTCCAAAATAGATTTTATGTATCATTCCGGCTATTTCTGAGAATGCTCTTCAGTAAGGACGGTCTGCAAACACGTGTTGTTATAGGTTTGTTGTAAGTGTTATAAGTCTGTAATCTTTTAGAAGTTTGTTAATGCTTCGTTGTGGTGGAGCTATGCCATTTAATGTTTATCTAAATAAGTTTGTCCGAATTGTCTGAAATTGTACTTGACAAACTAATTGAAGAAAATATACACTTGTGTCACTCTCTTTCTTCATATTGGTAGGCTGTCTGAAAGCTAAAGTATGAAATATTTATCCTTTATTGAGGATTGGAATTTTCTTCAGATAATTAGCTCTGGCAACAAAATATTTCTTATTGAAACCTTCTTCCTGACCAAATAGATATAGACGTATAGATGTTAAGTAATGGCATACTTATATCATATTTTTCCACTTCAGACTCTGTAGGGCTTGGATACTAACCTTTTGCAATTATATCTCTCTCGAATTCTTTAGCTATTGAACGTGTAAATTGAAACCGTAGACTTATATGTACTAACCAAAACAGCTAACCTGACATTTGCTCTTTTGCAAATATACTATGATTGATCAAATGTAAGTTTTTGAAAAAAAGAAAAAAAAACAATATCTTGTTAATACTGTCTACTTTTTGCAGCATTTCATACAGCGCTAGACGCCTGAAATGTTGAAATAAACATTGTTCTTACAATAAGTGTTATTCAAGAAATAATAAGTTCCCAAACGTGGCTTATCGTAGAATATCCCGTGTTTTGAGTTCTTATGCGTAAGAATATATTACGAAGGCCGTAGGCCTGAGTGATATATTGTTTCGCATAAGAACGAAAAACTCACGTTATTCTACGATAAATCACACATGGGAACTTATTATTTCGATTCTAACACGACATACTAGTATCAACAGTGTTAGAAAAAATGGTTACTACTTTTTACGACAGTGCTACGCACCTGGATCGGATGACGTCATTGCACGCGAGTGGTTTATTGCAGAATAACCCGAGATAGATTTTGCTCGACATGTATGTAGGTTATTTGCTGGTAGTATTAGAATTCTAATCAGATAATTAACAAGAATGAAATGTTCAAACTTAATTTTCAAAACAGAAACGAAAAGGTAATGTTCAAATTGACGGAAATATAAAATCAATTAATTCATTAACTAATCACACAGCGAGTACTTTGCAATAAACGTAATGAGTGCAACCAGTTTGTTAAAAAGGGCTGAAACAGGTATTTTAAACAATATTCTTGTAATAAAGATATCTGAGCTATATTTGCTTCGTGAACAGATGTTACAATGCTTTAGGGTATTGAAGATAGCTAACAAACTTTCGATGCATTCCGATTCAACGAAAATGGATTCAGGAATTTTATTGTATATCAGAAGAAAAATGTCTATTCTTTTCAAAACTATCTCAGCTTTTAATAAAAAAAATCATAGTTTTTTCTCTCCATTTCATTGTTTACTTGAGCACTGATTCAGTGTATATGTGGTAGCGTTTTTCAGTTATTACTTACAAGAATAACATCTAAACAAACTTACCATAAATCAAAATAAGTATCTATACTCTTTTCAGAAATACTCAGCTTTTGAAATACGTTTCATTCACTGATGTTTTTTTTTAATATACACATTGATTTAGTCCGTAGACGATAGCATTGATTTTAATACGATGAAAAATAACACAACAAGCAAACATTTAGATGTGTATCACAGTGTCTGTTTACATGTCAGTAAAAGAATGAGATGAAAATTTATACAATAGTTTAAGTCTAAATGCAAAATTTATCAACCTATCCTTATACCATAATATCCGCTAGACCCTAAAGCACTACATTTTCTTTAGTTTGAAATTATTTTTGAGCTGACATACATGCATATTCCTCTGTCAATCAATGATAAATGACTGTTTACTTTACGCTAACCAGCAATGCGTAAATACTTCACCATTAGCTTGGAAAATAAGAAACCAGAGTGTTATTGTAGAAATAAACAACTGTACATAATTATATTTTCAACCGCAAACCAATGTTGAAAATCAGTGTAAAGGGGTTTTTTTTTATATTTGTTGGCGACGACATACATACATCATTATCTTGGCAGCATAATTTTCTTTTTTTACATTTGAGTTATAAAAAATTAATTATTTTGGTTTGAAATTACACATTAATCATAAAGGAAGTAACACTACATTCAGATACGGACTTGCACCTGGGTTGAATCATCGTCAATTGAACTACTTCTTTTGAACCCAGTGCGATGAGGTGCAGAAGACTTTAACGGAAACTCCCAATTTCAAAAACAGATATGATTATCCAAGGTAAATGATATCTTTATTTTAAGCTTGATATTTATAAATAAATATGTTGTACCTAGTAAAGTCTTTTCATATTATGAACTTGCTATGGTAATGAGTTTAGTGTTACTGAAAATAATATTGTTACAGAAAATGCAGTAAATTTGAAAGTTAAAAACGTAAGTAATTTACATTATTTTGAAATAAACAGACAACTATTGCTTTGTTAACATTTTAAGTAACACCTGACACATTTTGTCATGTTTAATCATCTATAACAGGTCGTTATAGCTCTGTTTTGCAGTTCCAGATTTTTGTTAGACGAGAAATGCTGTGTCTGTCTTCTGTTAAAAGATCTATCAAATACATCTGCACTAAATAAACAATGGTGATAAGTAGGTGTCGACATTATGTTTTGTCTTCTAATTGTTCCTGGCAAATGTGCCTGAATACGTTATACTTCTTATAAAACGAATCTTCCACAAGGTGCAAAGAAATTTATAAGCCTCCACTTTTTGAGATGTTGTAAATTTAGCAGTCTTATTAAAGCTGATTTATTAATTGATTCTACTGATGAGAAACTTTGGCCTCTGCTGCTTGAGCTGTCATTCACCAGTTACCCTCATAAATTGCTTGAGACTGGAGTGTGTATCATTTTGTATCCTTTTATCAGGGTATGTAGTCATCATGTTCCATTGTAAACATGTCTGGTTTGTTAGAGTTAGAGGTGGCTCCGTATTTGGGATGGTACCATCAGTCAACAGTTATCCCCATAAATATTAGGGGTAATCTTTGTCTTTCATTACTATGATACACTCCAAATATGGAAGGGTACATACTTTTGTATATAAACCTAGGTCAGAACTTGGGAGAGAATTCTTTACTTTTGGCTCGGACTTTGAAAATACAGATCATAGGATCTAGAAACAAGAAATGAAATATTTTACAATTATAATAAAATAAGTGACATTAGACCAGAGGAATGAGAGAATTATAATTTTGATGACTATAATTCCATCACTTAGACTATATATACATCTCATAATAAACAAACATAGAAAACTGGAATTGATGTGTTATTTTATCAATGGAGTAGAAACCCTCACCCCCGAACCTACGTTTTTCAACAGAGGAAACACTCTATGTATTGTATCAGTTGAGCAATGTTTCTGTATCGGTGCTCATTTGATTCTAGAAAAAAAAACTGGCTTAGGTACCTAGAATTTTATAGTCGAATATATGTTAGTAATTAGTTGCCTTATTTGGCTGCCGTATATACAGAAAAACACAATACACAGTTTGATGGGATTGTTGTCGATGCTTTCTGTCCCTAAATAAACCGAAGACAGTGTTGTGAATACAAACAAATCACACATGCTATTATAATATTATGATATATTGCATGCTATTATAATAAACATATGCTAAAACCTGATGCTCTTTTGTTATCAAATGATCTAACGATGAAAAAAGAAAACACACGTGTCTACGATGTTATATAATAATTTCTCATTAAACTTTTTTCAGTTGAATCGTACAAGGTGCCTAAAATAAAAATTGACGTATATTTCAACAAACTGTTGTAAGTCAGAAGTTTTGAGGACTATATACAAACTGATTTGACTGATTAATAAAAACAAATGTTCATATTTACCACCTCTAAATCATATAATAAACCAGATCTAACAGAATCTATAATATAACTTTTGCTTAAGAATTAAAAGGTTATTTATGTATATTTTCAAGAAATATATCCATGATTAGTCAATTAAATGAAAGAAAGAGGTTATTTTAAATCTTGCTACGATATTCGCTGTATGCCTACATTCATATGTAAAGTCGGGAATGTCTAATTATCTCACAATTTCCATTGATATTATTGATATTGATAGCAATATTTATAGCTATATTCAGACTAACTTGGCATACGCAGGTCTAGGTTGTATAATCAGGAACAGTCTGCATTCTCATAAATGTAAAATATCAATTTGACTCAATTTTACTATTATATAATTCCGCGTAAGCCGGTGCTAGTTGGCGTTAGGGGTGTTGCACATTTCATTACCTCCCATGAACAGACTCAGTTAAACCGAGTCTGATGTTATATTGCTTGATTGCATTCTATGCTTCCAAAGGATCTTTTCACAGAAAGCATCATTTAGTATGCCAATAAAATGTGAGAAATGTCTTATATATTAGGTGACTTATAATGACAGTCGTAAGATCTACGATCAGGTATGTTTTATCTGTTTAGAGATTTATAAAACCTTCTCAGAAATGTATAAGTTTATGTTATAAAAGAGGATACAGAGATTTCAGCCAACAAAATTGTGGTAAGTATTACACACCACCGTAAGAAATGATCTCTAATACCCTTGTCTTCAACTTTCAGTTTGACTTTGATAAAGTAGCGGCTTTTTATATAAATTGACCTTGGTTTTCATGTGGTTATAAGATTTTTTTATGTTACTTTGTATTTAAATTTCACTACCATACATGAACAGTCTCGGTGAAACATTTTTCTTGGCTGCGATTTGTGCTTCCAGAAGATCTTATTATAGATTACATTATGTATCTTTTTACGGATTTTATTAATATCCAGTTATTCGACAAATGTTTAACAAAAATGTTGTAGCTGCAGGAAGAGTTTGAAAGTCAATTAAAAGATATGTCAATAACATCTGCACTAGGCAAATGCTTTTGCAATGTATGTGTCGACATTATTTTATATTAATTTAAAAGCGCCTGTAAACATTTATTTGGGTTATAATAGGAAACAGGAAGCTAATGTAAAGAAACGTTTTTAGAGTGTACCTCAAATGTTCAAGAATACTGTGTCCTCACTTTTAACCTAGAAAGTCTGTGTTACTGATTCCCAAGAAACACCACACACAGTAAGTTTGAACTTCCCTAGCAGATGACAAACCTCACAACCAAAAAAACAAAAACAAATTGCCACAGAGCATCAGAAAACAATCAACATTACCAGACATACACAGAACACACAGACTGACACAGGGCAGCAGCGAAAAATAAACAAAACTAGACAACCACAGCACATACAAATTGCCAGAGAACATCACAGAACATTTAACATTACCAGACAAACAAAGAATATACACATTACAACAGAACAATAAACGTTACCAGACAGATACAGAACACACAAATTGTAACAGAGCAACATAGAAAAAATTCATTTCTAGACACACACAGAACTCAAATATATGCCACAGAGCAATACAGTACAACAAACATTACCAGAAAATACCAGAAAAACGCAGAACACACAAAGTGCTGCAGAACAACACGGAACAATACTAGACAAACACAGAATACACAGAATACACAGACTGACACAACACATTAAATTGAAGGAAAAAGAAGGTGCACAAGGGAGGGGATATTCACTGAAATGTTCACAGTTAGATTAAATCGATTTAATTTACATATATGAGGCACGTCTGGACACACACATGGATGT
Source organism: Mercenaria mercenaria (assembly GCF_021730395.1). NCBI lineage: Eukaryota > Metazoa > Mollusca > Bivalvia > Venerida > Veneridae > Mercenaria > Mercenaria mercenaria. The sequence continues at coordinate 59,791,596 of NC_069372.1, forward strand.
TTAGAAGCAATATATACTATGCGGACTGACCTATAATTGTGTCGGTGCGACATTAAACCCATGCGGACTATAAGTCTATGGTGTGAATATAACCACGCTAATTACTACATAGCCTAGAGTCTATAAATAAAACCATAATACAACATATATACACAGAATCATCGTACAAACATGTATATTGTGAAAACTTTATTTATATTATTCAAAGAATTTATTATGATATGACCACACGCGAATACATCTCCTTCCTCAGCTATTCATGGTATTTACTTATCAGGTATCAATACATTTATATTGCATCCAACCTTTTACAACCTTTTAAAATACATTTGTGATATCTAACTTCAACTAAAACGACTGATTAAACTAATCACTAATAACGTTCTTCAGCCGCATGCTATTGTGTAGCAGGTGTTTTTATACATTAAAACTGTAAATTTTGCTCCCTTCAAGCAAATACATCTGTCAAAATGGCACATTAATGCATATTATGAACTTCTTCACATTTCACATGTATCTACTACCCCATATCTTTTCTTTTAAATCATAATATTTCTTGTGCAGTTTTCAATCAACACTTCATCAATACCCTGCTTCAAACATAAGAACTATTTTATGTGGAACCAAGCTTGTCACGATGTTAGCCGCTGTCGTGTAACAAATAGTGAGAAGTGATATTCCGGTCCAAATGAGTTGAAAATGTATTAAGTTTGGTAAACCGCTCCGCCTCCCTATGGTTTGCCCGATAAAGAGCGATTACCTACGCTCGGTTAGTGCCAGATTTATGAAAAATCTCAACATCTCGACAAAACCCGAAAGACAGTTGTCAGGACAGGACCATGTCGATTAATGATAGGTAGGTGCAAAATTGATGATTCTTTGGTTCGTTTACATTGTAATCTTGTGATAGCAATATGTTATAATTGTAACAAAGCATGTTCTATTATTGCAGTCTATACCCAGTTCGTATGCTAAACGATATCGCCCGACATTTGAAAAGGGGCGATGGGGTAGGGGGGATTGGGTGGTGAATTATCTGTGTTTTCGTTGTGGTGGATTGATGGATTTTAGTTTCCAATTGAATTAATAAATTTTCATATTTAGACACTGCCACCTCGGGCTTTTTACTTTTCGAGGGCATCCTTATGAAACATTCATCCTTAGAAAATCTCCGAAAATTACTTGTTACAATCAAATTTCTCAAATTCAAAGCTTCTTTTAGCTCCAAATCTAACGTAGATGCATGTCAAAGACTGTAAAATGGCAGCCTAGACGATATTATCTGAAGGCATTTTCTAAATTTATCCGTTGATTGGCACTATGGTATTCCCCACGTAATTTTGCCATCAGATTTCTCAAATTTCAATCTTCGTGTAATTCGAAATGAATGAAATTGTTTTGAAGATGGAAATTGAGGACGTAGATCAAAATGATTTGATGGTTATGATATCTTTTCTTAAATAACTCTTGATAAGCACCACAGTATGGGTAGTCCAATAATGCCACAAATATCAATTTGATGACCAACAAAAACCCCTTTATTAATGTTATCCGTAGCTTACACTTTTTAACTCGACTATTCGGAGTGTACTTAGAGCGCTATCGTTGTCATCTGCGTCCGTGTTGGCGTCCATGCCGGCGTCTGCGTGCCGATTTCGGGTAAGTACACACTTGATCCCTGTGATGATCTGACTTGCAGTTCATAGGTTTCATAACTCTGTTTTGCATGTTATAAATATATTTTCGGCATTGCAATTTTTCATTAAGTTTTGTGTGCATGCTAGTGTCTTAATAACCACTAATGGGAATGGATTAAAACTTCATACAATTTTTACCTGGGATGATATTACATGTTTTGCTTTTTCAAAAAAGGTATGCCACTTTTTCATCTTTTTTGGTGAAACCTTTAACTTCACGAAGCATTTTGAGAGCGAAACGTACTACGACTCAGAATTGTTGCCGCTTTTGTACTTGTTTATGATTTCATTATTTTAACATTTTGGCGAATCGGGTTTTGAATACAAGAAGTCGATTGTTGCTGTCTTCCGTTAGCTGCTTTTCAATTATAATCTCAATTATAATTTTCTCGTTATCTTATCAAATTTGGAAACTTGGCAGACGGCAGAATAAACATTTGGTAATTCAAAAATACCCTGCCAGCAAATGTATATATTTTGTGTTACAAGTACGAAATGTAATAAGGATTAAATGCTCCTCTAAATAATAAGTTAAAAAAAAACAAACAATTGTTATAATTTTCTCATTATCTTATCAAAGTTTAAAACATGGCAGTCTAAACATTTGGTAATTCAAAATACCCTGCTACCAAATGTATATATTTTATGTTACAAGTACGAAATGTAAGAATTAAATGCTTCTGTAATTAATAAGTTAAAAAAAAACACTAATCCAAAAGGTTTCCGTTTCAAGGAACAAAATGCACACTGAAATATATTGCCAATAAATGAACCAAAATAGTGAAACTTTGCATATTGCCTAACGGAAGATTCAGATATCTGCTTCAGTTATTAATGATAAAGAAATAAATAAAAAATGAAACTCCATCTTAAACTTGGAACATAAACAATCAAGCATGTCTGTTTAAGCTGGCAGATGTGTATTCGTAGTTATATTTTAGTGTTTTCTTAATCGTTATTTATATTGGTATATTCAGGCAGACTTAAATGCTTAAACAATCATCGTAGGAAGCAGGAAGCCAAGAATAGTTGTAGAAATAAATAACTGCACATAACGATATTTACAGCCGTCATGCAGTAATGAAATTGATAGAATTTTTGTTTTACAAACGATTAAATCTCTATCTATATGAATATACAATGGCAGAAATGGATCTCTATTTTGGCAGAATTTTTGTGACTTTCTAGCTTGGATGATCAAAGCCCTAGATGGGCTTCTGGCCAATATTCTGTTGCTTGCACTTTCTTACCCAGTATAAGTACGTTTTTAGACATTTTCAGGGCACAGAAAATACGTAATGATATAGATATATAGCCAAATTCAATTTATGTTCAAACTTATATCAAGTAAAATATCGAAACATAGACACAATTCTTAATATATTCAATTAAGTGCCATACTTCATAACACCTTAGTAACGCATTTTAGTTTTTAGTTTTTTGCATATACTTATTCCATACTTCGTCAATTTCTTCGTTATTATTTTCAAATCTAATGATATTAAAGGGTGATGTTAACGTATCAATGCCTGTAAAAAGACACGATTCACGTTATACGCAATATCAATTAGTCTATGTTATGGACGTAAAGAGACAATCACATATATTGAAGGTTTACCAGTATATCACCAAATCAGAGAAATGTTTGATAAACTAATATCATCTTTAGAAACAACCTGCCTGTTCAATACAGTGTTTTTTCTTACTGTCTCATACGACTGGATGCGTAAAATATTCTCAAAAATTGACCCCATTTAAGACAGAATGATATTTGTAAAAAATAAAAAAAAACATGCTGAAAACTATGTTAAACCTAACTATGTGACATTTCAGCCCTGAGATATTATTGCAAATGCATGAAAACGAATATACTTTATAGTTCTTTGAAAATGGTAGGTTTTAAAGGTGTTGAACACTCCAAATTTTTCAGTCCTTTTTTCTGGAATTCCACGCACATACAAGTAAATTGACAATTGTTTTGTAGAGTAATTTACATGTTTATGCTGTTTAATTTTTATGTAAAACGACTCATTCTTTCTATGCTTTGATGTTGTTTGAATTTTGTTTTTCAAAATATGGAAGTAGTCGTAAACTGAATATCCTAGAGTACAGCGGCGTTTAGCTTATTACTATATCTAGACATAGTACTAGAGCCCAATCAATGACACAAATAATAATCCGTCTCTGCTTTAAACTGTACACCTGTATGACACCAGTTAATAGGAAGAACGAAGTAACTGTATGGTTAAAAACCTAGTGATAAGTCGTCATTTCATTGTAATTTCAAATTTCATGGTAAATGCTGAAGAGTTGTTGTTTTTTTCTGGCTTTTATATATGATGTGTGATATGGTAGAATTAACATTATATCTGAATTTCAGCTTAAATAATGGATCAGAATTTATTTTATTAGACTTAAATCATTTTCCGATGTCATACAATAATCATGTACTAGTACTTGACATTTTTTTGCATTGAGTTAAGTTCTTCCCGCAATAATCCAGGTGATTACATATTGATCAATGACTTGATAGGTAGGATTATCTACAAGAGGGGATACATGGAAATTAAACTAAAAGTTTAAGACAATCATAAACAACATGCTTCAAAATGATCAAATCAACACTTATGTATTGTATTCCGTCTTAAATGTTTTATTTTATTGGCTATGGTAGAACCTACTATGAACAGCAGGCAGTATGCCTAGTAACAGAGAGATAGCGACATCATGCACATGTGCATACAAAATGTGAATTAAATTTCTACAAGTACATGTATACGTAATATTCAGCGTCTGCCAAAGACTTTCAGGTAATCTTTACCTGATACATAACTTGTACGCTTACACATGACTTTTATGTAAATAATTTTTACTTTTCTGATTTTTGTCGCATGAGATGCTCTTTGAACCTACACGTATGCGTATCCGCACAAGTACAAAATCGCAACCTCTCAATTACAAAATATACAGCCAGACCTGTGTTAAGCAACCCACAAAGGAATAAACCCATGAAATTGCCAAAGGCAGGTGGCTGCCTAAGTCTTGATGAGAAAGTGAGGCGAATTGTTCATTGTTTACACTTCAATTTATAAATTGCTATATGCCATACCGAAATGCACGTACGGTCGCATGTGTATTGAAGTCCACTAAATATGAAAGAAGATTCGTCCAATCAGTAAACAGAATGCTGTTTATTTGTTGATATTTTTTTCAAGTTCTTTGTCAAAATTATATGTTAATTACATGAGCTTAAGAGTACGTAAAATAACATAATTTAATTCTACAAGAGAACATAAATTCATATATTTAAACAACCAAAATTTATTTTTAAATAGCTTTTCATAATTTAAGATTTTAGGTACTATCTCTACTATATCCCCGTAATATTTCGAAATAAATTGCACACTTTAGCCATGTTTAGGAGATAGTTCTAATTGGTCTTATAAATGAACTATTTATACAAAAGTGGTGTAACTCAAATAAACAGTTCAAATTGTATGGATAGCCAAAACCTTGAAATTCAGCAGCAAAATACCAAAAATGTTACCAAAATTAGATGTGAATCCATTACAAGAAGAAGAAGTGAGAAGAAAATTCGTGTATGCAGTTTCAATCCAAGATCTGTCAAAAATAAGACAGTTTCTCTGTGTGATCACATAGTTTCAAATGATTTTGATTTGGTAGCACTCACTGAGACTTGGCTCGGAACTACCATGGATAAAACGTGTATTGGCGAACTTGTACCGAATGGATATTCAATTAAAAGTGTGGCACGGTGCAGCGGCAGCCGTGGAGGGGGTGTGGCTCTCATACATAAGTCTGCATTTACTCTTCGTGTTGTTGCATCTAGTCGTGACAAAGATTTTAAACAATTTGAATACATGGATTGTAATTTGAGCATCAATGGATTTTCTGCACGAGTGGCAGTGATATATAGACCACCACCAACAAAACAAAACGGTTTAAAGACTAGTGTGTTTCTAGAGGAAGAATGGCCTACTTTCCTAGGCAGGTATGCTACAGTTGATAAAGACATCATCATTGTGGGAGACATGAATTTCCATCTTGATATTCCATCAGACCGAGATGCTGTCAGATTTAAAAGTGTACTTCAGTCATGTGGTATGCATCAACATGTGAACGGACCAACCCATGCCCGCGGTCATACATTGGATGTTGTAATAACCAGGAACGACAGCAAAATAATATCATGTGTCGAGGTCATCGATCCAGGTCTTTGTGACAATACTGGTAATATGTCACAGGATCACCATGCAATTCACTTCAACGCCAGTGCCGCAAAACCAGCTCCGATACGGAAGCAAGTTTCTTTTCGGAAACTACGCTCTATTGACGTAAGTTCTTTCAAACAAGACATCTCAGCGTCGCTTGCACTAAATACGCTTCCAGAAGGCGCAGACGTGGATCAGCTAGTAAATGCATATTCAAAAGGATTATCCTTACTGATAGATAAACACGCTCCTTTACGCACAAAAACTATCGTTCTTCGACCTAGCTGTCTATGGTTTACAGACGAACTTCATGAGGTTAAACACTTAAAACGCAAGCTTGAGCGGAAGTGGCGTAAATCCAAACTAACAATCGACCATCAACTTTATAGGGACCAATGTGCTACCATGAATAAACTCCTAATTCAGGCCCGAACCGACTACTTCTCTGATAAGGTGAAGTCGTGTGGCACTGACCACAAAAGTTTGGCCAAGATAACCAAAAATCTACTAGGAGACAGCCAAGATGCTTCCCGTCCCTCTAACACATCACCAAAGGAACTTGCGCAGAAGTTTAGTGACTTTTTCATCGAGAAAATTGAGAACATTAGGAATGATATTATTTCGCATAGCCAAACTGATCGTGATTCAGTAGACTTGCATTGTCCAGAACACCAAGAAGTAGCAAACTGTCTTATTGATTTGGCTCCTACAACGACAGAAGAGGTAGAACAAATTATACAAAAATCTCCAAACAAATCCTGCGAATTTGACCCTTTACCAACATGGCTTCTGAAGAAATGTCTCGATGAGCTCTTGCCGCTGATAACAAACATCATAAATACATCAATGGAATTAGGTTATGTACCAAAAGAGTTTAAAAGTGCTAGGATAAGACCCCTGCTTAAGAAACCAGGTCTTGAACCAAACATTCTCAAAAACTACAGGCCTGTATCTAACCTCCCTTTCATTTCAAAAATCTTAGAAAAGGTAGTAGATGCGCGTCTTGAGCGGCACTTGAGTGAAAATGAGCTACATGAGGGACTGCAGTCTGCTTACAGAAAGTTTCATTCAACTGAGTCGGCTTTGATAAAGGTACAGAATGACATCCTCACATCTCTCGATCAAAATTCTGTAACAGTCCTCGTGCTACTCGATCTTTCTGCGGCTTTCGACACGATTGATCACCAAACACTGTTACACCGGCTCGAACATCATTTTGGAGTCACAGACAAAGCACTTGCATGGATGTCATCATATCTTAGTGACCGCTATCAAACTGTATGCGTTGATGGTGAGTTGTCGACGCCTACGTTGATGAAATACAGTGTGCCCCAGGGATCAGTGCTTGGTCCAAAGAACTATATCATGTACACTAAACCCGTGGGTGCCATATGCAGACGTCATGGACTTCTTCATCATTTCTACGCTGATGACTCTCAATTATACCTATCTTTTAAGCCGATAGAGGCTGTGGCCAGAAGTGAAGCTTTGCGCCGCATTGAGAGCTGTCTGACTGAAATTGTCTCGTGGATGAATTCCAACATGCTGAAGCTCAATGCTGACAAAACTGAGGTAATGCTATTGACATCAAAGCGTAACTCCAAGTACATTGATGACGTTTCTGTGAAGGTCGGTGATTCTGTGATAAAATCCACGAAATGTGTTAGGAATCTTGGAGCAGTATTTGACAGCGGTATGGATATGGAACAACAAGTCAACTCGGTGTGCCGGGCTGGATATGCACAACTTCGCAGAATAGGTCACATCAGACGGTATCTTACCAGTGATGCCACAAAAACCCTTATAAACAGCCTGGTTACTTCACGGTTAGACTACTGTAATGCCTTGTTAAGTGGTATACCAAACAGCACACTTAACAAGTTGCAACATGTCCAGAACACTGCAGCTCGCGTAATCACTAAGACGCCCCGTCGCAATCATATAACACCGGTTCTGAAGGAGCTTCACTGGTTGCCAGTGAAATACAGGGTGCAGTACAAGGTTCTGACCCACACCTTTAAGGCGTTACACAATCAGTCCCCTGCCTATATTAGGGATATGCTAGAAGTGTATAAACCGGTCAGGACCCTAAGATCGCAAGACACGCTGTCACTGGTTATGCCAAAGTCTAATACCATGATGTATGGCAATCGCAGCTTTTCGTGCACTGCTCCAAAGCTTTGGAACTCTCTTCCTGTCAAGATCAGGGAAGCTGACACGCTAGCTGCTTTCAAAAGCCTGCTCAAAACCCACTTCTTTGTACAATATTTTGTTAACTGACCGATACATTTATTTTTTTATCTTGTATTTTTTTTTTTAAATTATACTTGTTTTTCATTCATGATTTTTTGTTAATGTGGAATGCATTATCTTTGTATACGTATTTGTTTGTATTTTTGCAATTTATTCTGTAAAGCACTTTTGAACGTGTACAAGTGCATGAAAAGAGTGCTATATAAATGTGGTATAATAATAATAATAATAATAATACATTTATAACATTTCCGTGACAAATTTCTTGTTAAATGTATTTTTTACATTATCTTAAATTCAACGGCCATTTACGTTTACGCCCTTGGTATGAAGAACATAGCTGCAAGTTGAATATAAAACATGTATATCTATATTCCATGAAACATACGCAATTGAACTAATACCAGTTCTTTTTGTATATTGCCATTTATCAGAGAGCAATAGAGGATTTTACAAACTACCTCGCTTCCTAACTTTTATGAATTAAAAGTGTTTTATTCGAATTAGAGCCTTGTCATATACATTTATCGTGTTTGTGAACTAATTGTGTGCACAAATTAATGGGACTTACTTTTAAAAAACTTAAACTTCGAGTCCACTTACCACTTACCACAGCTCTGCTAAACAGTTAAGTAACCATAAAGGTATAATAACACATATAATCTATACTATAAATAGGTCATGTTATTCTGTATATCTATTTAAAGTTAATATTTTAGAAAAAAAAGAACACGGCAGACTTATCCTATATATGCTAGTTATATTTAGAACGACAACTCAACCAATACTTTTAAATTACTTTTAAAATCAGTATCCATTATAAATTAGTTTGCAATATTTATAATAACAGGCTCAAAACTATTCCTACCGTAAACCACTCAGATGGAAAGTAACTTGTATCTTTACAGTGCGGTGCGGTTTGGTATTTGCGAAATAATAGCGGTTTCGTAAGTGATATCAGATTTGGAGCACAAACTGCATACAATTTGTAAGAGAAATTTTGTATTTTACACCTGACATATTTAGTGTAAAACAACTTTTGCGCGGGCATAAAATAAAATTCAACAGCATAAGTCGAACCGTCTAAATTTATTGAAACATTTATTGAAAACAACAATAAACAACCGGGTTTACATATTTTATAATAATGATTAAATCAGTCGGCCGTACATTAATTCGTACATGTCATATTAACTCAGTCTACCCCCATTGGCAAGAAATTTGTCTCGTGCATTATTTCGTCAGGAGCGGGCACCTTGGTAGAAACACCGACCTTTCCTCACATGAAGAATTCAACGCCCCGAGTGAGGCTCGAACCCACATCGGCGAGGGGCAAGTGATTTGAAGTTAGCGACGCGAACTTAACCACGCAGGCCCCGCGTGGTACTGTATACAAAAATAAATGATGTTAACATTGACTTTAAAGAAGAAAGATTAGACGACTTCATAGACAGGAACCGATTACCGCCAGACTGATTGAATTTAGGTAGTGAAATATGGAGCAATATGTATTCAAAGTATAATTGGCACTGATCTCCTCAAATATTTGCAAGACAAATAGTCTTTTATATGTAACTGAGAAATGCATATTTATGTGTTTTTGACGCGGTGTAAATATTTGGCAGGTCTTAAGATTGTTGAATAAAAGTGGTATCGATAGGTGTTTTTCCCAGCAATTCATCAAACATTCGGAAATGGTTACTTAAAATGTATTAGATAGGGATTATATCATATCAAAATATATTTGCTCTAGATGTGTAATTCATTTATATGTTCTTCCAGATTAGTTTTTCTTTTTGCTAATTTAGAAACCTTGTAAGCATTTCAGAATAAAATTTATGAATAGAAGAAATTCTTGATAATTTATAAATATTGCATCGTTGTTATTTATTACATGTAGTAACTAATTTGTTTCGGGAAAAGAAAACCCTATTATTGCTATGCTATGTTCTGATAATAACTGGAAAAAAACTTTTATGTTTTTGCAGTGGCCAGAAATTTAAAATGATAATAATATACCTGACAATTCGATATAACGCTTCAGTTTCTATTTATTGTTGGCCAACTTCTTGATGTGTGACTCTGGCTGTGTATTCTGTGTTTAATGCTGTCATGGACTCTGTTATAACATTTCACTTTTGTAGTATGTACATGAGTTTATATTGTTTATCTGCCATGGTACTTTTAAAGCTTAACTTCATATAAAGCTTTAGTAGTCGAGAAATATTGATATGCATCATATCTATGAATTTGCATAACGTTTAATAGTTTTACTAAATAATGGTCAAAACTTGCTTTGCTTAAGAATTTAAGAATTGCAGTTGATAAATAACACCTCAATAAAACTCAGGTTGTGATATCCATTAACTCAGAAGTGTCATTAGATTACTTTTTAATTTAATACGTAAATCAGAATTATGGTGATATACTATCTATGAAATAAAATTGTTTGTCTCGTGTAATATTGTTTGCACGTGTAGTTCCATGTTTGTTGAAAAGATGGAAATCTTAAAAATGTTTCCACATTTTTATATCTTAGATTTTAAAACCAATTAAAAATGCTCGCTTGCAAATCAATGCCGACATACCTATTTATTTCAAAACAGACAGATACACACTGGCACTGGATAACCGGCTATCCTGACGCCCGCTGGACAAAAAAAAAACGCTGGAAATGTAACCCAGCTATAAATCGGTAGGTAAAGTTTTTCATTTATTTTTATTGAAACGAAGTCAATTCTTGCAAATCAACTTGACAGAAATTGTTTTGTTTATAAACAACCTGTGAAAACTTTTATCATCTGGTTTAACGGATGTGTCCTTTAGGAACACCTTTGTGAAGTTCCCGGGTTCTACGTTATTCCTGGAAAAATATATTAGCCGTTAAATAGGCATGGTCGAAAAAAAGGACTGTCGAAAACGGCTGCTAGTGCTGTCGCTGAACTCGGATGTTAACATTTATAGACTATCCATTAACTCCGATGATTTTGAATACTTTTGTATGTAAAAAGTTTTACTGGCAGTGATTTGACGGAAACGTTATTATTTTATAAAACGGAACTTTCATTTCAAGAGGCTTTATGACTATATTCCTTCACACCCGGGCTGCATTTTAACCTAGTACACGCGTTCTTGCCGTTCATTTTTCAGCCATGCGAAAGCCAACCATATAGTTTTTTGCAGTTACACCGAAACAATACAGTATATATTGCCACTTTGCCAGCTTCTGAGGGTGGAGGAAAACTACTACAGATGCCTCCGGGCTACTACAGAAAGTAATTTCACCTCGGGTTTTGCAAGTGCAAATGATTGCTTCTGGTCGTCAGTCCTTTGAATTTCGTTTGAAGAATTCAGTATCTTTAATGAATCTCAAATGCCCGTTCTTGTTTTGAAGTGTTCTTAGTGCAGTGCTAGATACGTGTATAATCTTATTTGCTCATACATAATTATTTAATTGTTTCTTATGTTAATCTGCTATTTTGTTTTATTTATAAATACCTTTTCAACAAATACCAGTTTATTCGTGGTCTAAAAGTTGTTGATGTATACAGGCAAACGGTTGTAAACGATTGTTTCAAATCTAAATAAGCAGAAAATAAAATCTGGAAAGTAGATCCCTCGAAAGCACCGAGAACAAGGCAAACAGTGAAAATTGCAGACTCGGTTTGATTGAGTCTGTTCATGAGCAGTAATGGAAAATGCAACACTGACCACGCCCCCTAGCACCGGCTTAAGCAGTATTCAATCTTCTAATCTAAATGAGTTGAAATCAATGATCCCGAAGGACCAGAAAATATAACAACACTGAGATGAAGTCGGGGCGACTTTTTACGGCCGCCACACAGCACTTAACACCCGCTGTTGTGAAGTAAATAAAATCTGGAAAGTAGATCCCTCGAAAGCACCGGGAACAAGGCAAACAGTGAAAATTGCAGACTCGGTTTGATTGAGTCTGTTCATGCAAAAACTTTGCAAAATCTCACATGACTGTTTTAAAGAATAGTGTTCTTTTATCAAATCAGTTATTTCATAACATGCCAGCCACATGTAGCTTTAACCAACATATAAAATGGTAGATCGGAACTCTTCTTTGCTTGTTTACGATCCCGGGTCCCAGAATTTATGTCACAAGAGTTACTCCCCTTTTGTGCAGTTTACGCATTTGCTCTTTCTGTCAACAAGATCTTACACTGTTATTTTGTACAACGCTAGGTTTTGTGCATTGTTTCACATTCATAATGTCTTTTTGTATAAAAGTATATGCTTTAGAGACCGGACCCGAAAGTGCGACCTTAATGTTCAAGCAAGGGTGATGCCTCTTGCATGTCTAAGATCATTTTGCTGTAGTAAACATTTGTGTAACATATTTCAAAATCTCTCGAGAAAAAATAAAGTCATACGCCTGACAAGAAATGTTGCTTTATAAACCTATGGAAAAACATGAATATATTTGAAATGGTCTATGTATGTAGAAATTGCCAGTCCGACACAAAATACTTAAATACATTGTATATAGCTCTGTGTTAAAGATTTTTGTGATACTGACATTAGAGGTGGTCATTCGTGATTGGGTCTCACATATACTTGTATCATTGGTAACACATGTTTGAAGTTAAATCAATGCTTAAAAATCAGTCCATGCATGTAGAATCACAGCCCGGACAAGACACTGCGGGCGGACGGACGAAAGGAACTAAGCAACTTTTAGACCCTAAACCAAAAGGACAATGATAATGAAATCAACCAGAATTACTCGACATGGCAATAAGGATCATACATAAGTATAATATTATATAAACTGTTTACTGACTGCAAGTATACACATTTTACACAAATGAAAGACGAAAGAAATCGCAAAAACACAGATAGATTAAACAGATACAAAACATACATGAAGAAGAGACACTACAGGGCATTACAAGACAGTTATTTTACTTGTATATAGCTGTATTCTCGATAGCCGACAGCTGACTTCAACGACTGATTATTTTCTTACTTGTTTAGTTAGCGGGCATACATACACTTTTATCTGACAATAACTTTTTTCAGTTATTGTTTTGAGATTACAATCTATTTTAGCTTTAAGCTCAATATGTATTGAGATGTTTGAATGGTGCAGACGGATAATAGTTTTTGAGGGCATCATGACGATACATTTTTATCTCCTGATGGACACAGAAAAATAAAACATTTTGTTGCCCGAAATACGTAAACAAAATGAACGCTTGCAAACTGAGAGCGTAGGTAGAATTTTCTTAAGAGTTAGGTCCATGTTTCGGAGAACAAAAAAGTTCGAACATCACCAAATCATAGAAAGAAGGCCTTGTTTTACATGAAAATTAAACAGTATATAAAACATGTATATTATTCTACAAAACCATTGTCAATTTACTCATATATGTATCAAATTCCGGAAAGGGACTGCATGAAGGGGCCACACTTCTGGACAGTTCAGCGCCTTTAAAAACTCACCGTTTTTATAAAGCTGTTACATGTCTTCGTTTTGATGTATTTGCAACAATGTACCAGTGTGTGTTTAAACTTAACATAACTAGGTAAGACATCGTTTACATTTATTTCTTTACAAATGGCATTTTTAAAGGGGGACAACTCCTTTAGAATATTTTCAGATCCAATTCTATGGGACAGAACTGTAAAACATAAATTGGACAGATAAGTTGTTTGTGAAGATATTGACCGTTTACTAATAATTTCTGTTGTTTTATGATATACTACTAAACCTTAATCTATGCCCTAATGATCTTCGAGTATTGACATTTTCTGTTGACAAACTCCTTGAAATCAAATTTGTCACATATGGGGAAACTTCTGGCATCTCCGTTTTCAAACGATGTCTGTGCTAAAAAATGAGTATTGTGGGTATATGGATTTTTAATTACTCCGAATGGTGATTCCTAGCCAAAGTTTGCATATGCGCCCTATTCAAGTCAAAACCTTGTACACCTTTGGTGCACCATCAACATGAAGTTAGCTACCGCTGTGCTAAATTGATATAAATTTGTTCTGCTCGATTTATGTTATGATATTTTACAATAATGAAAAATTAAAACAAAGTGTAAGTGTTATTATGACCAAATCAAACTACGAGGACTTTACAAGTGTTTGTACGAATAAATGTACAAGAAAACAGTTGAATTTCAAAAGATAATAGGTAAGGGTAGATTTCTCGGAAGCACAGATTAGCACAAACACAGCCTCAGAGCCATGCATTTGCAAAGTAGGTCAACAACAAAAAGAAGCTGTAACGGGAAATATTATAGATTGGTTTCTTCAAGGATCCAAGAAGTACATTTTAATTTTATGCAAAATATAGAAAAAAAGGGGATGAATGGTTAGGGGGTATAAAAAGGGGGTGAGGGTTGAAGGGGAAAGTGGAACAAGGGTGTTCCTTAATCACAGTTACCCTACAACGTAAACTACAGCAGCGCAGACACTCATGTACAAAAGACACACGCACCTAACTAACTTACATAGATAAACAGACAAGTAAGATATTACAACATTGTAGGGCACCGCCAAAGACAAACACACACACATAAGCATGAAAAAACAACAATCGGGCACCGCCTTAGGATTCCGGCAGCCAAAATTAAGGTGGGCACGATAACTTACTCATAGTAAAAGGGGAGGGGATGCTAAACCAAGGGAGCGCAAATGCAAGGGGAAAGGATGGCGGATAGGGGGAATGAGGAGAAACAGGAAAGAAACGCTAACAACAAACAAGACAACATACGCAACAAAAATACAAGACAGATGCATTCAGTAATTGCACATGGAACAGAAATTATTTTGTCACTTTGCACTGGATGTTTGACGTACTGACCTCAAATCAATAATTATGGGTCATTTACCAATCATAAGTAAACTCTGTATCAAATGTGATCTTAGACCAAAGCATTCTCCAGTTATCTGGCAAAAAAGTTCTACTGTTCTGGGTCAATGTGATCTTGATCCTTTGACCTACTGACCTCAATATCGATAGGGGTCATCTGCTGGTCATGATCAACATCCCTATTAAGTTTAGTAATCCAACTGGCACCAGAACAGAAAGAAAATGCTCTTATACATGTTATACCCTACCCCTAGGTATTCTATAAGAACCATGGTCATGAAAGGGAAAGTGCACTAACCCATTTCAATCGTACATTTCCCACCTAAAACGCGCAGTTCGGTGAATGGGTACCCACCATATTGAACAAGCGGCAATTTATCTTACATCGTGTATCAGTCACTTTGTCTCAATATTTCATATTGCAGAGATACTCCACATATTTTATGCTTTCGTACACGTTACAGAAAAAACTTGCGTGAACTTCCCTAATGGGCATCCGGTTTAGAGGTCACAACAGTGTGCACGTGTTAGGCGAAATGTAAACAAACAAAAAACAGAATGCAAAATAATTACAGTTCTACAATAAAACTCGAAATGATGAATGAAATTAATCTTATCTATGATTTTGAATTTGAAGCCATGCATTTGTATACATCTGTACAGTTTACTTAATTCATATTGCACATTTATGCTGCATATACACATATTAGCGTACACGTGTAGTTAAACAATGACTACATACATTTTCACATCAGCCAATCAGAATGGTTTTATAATCTAGACCGGAACCTCACCAGGGAAGTTCAACGAAGTTTTTTGTGTAACGTTGAAAAAGTATAAACTACGCGTTGTTTCTCTCAAGTAAGAAATATTGAAAAAATGTGACCGGTACACAATGAAAGATAAATTACCTGTTGTTCAGTATTATAGTACACATTTACCGAACTGCGCGTTTTAGGTATGAAATGCGTAATTGAAATGGGCAGATATATTTTCCCGTTCATGACCATGGTTCTTATAGAATACCTGGGGGTAAGGTATAACATGTACAGAGACATTTTCTTCTGTTCTGGTGCCAGTGAGTGATCCTAGGCCCAAGCATTCTCAAGTTTTAGTCCGGAAACTGTGTAATTGTTCCGGGTCATTGTGTCCTTGACGTTTGATCGGCTGACCTCTAAATCAGGGACCATCAGCTGGCCATGACCATCCTTCCTATCAACTGTCATGATCCTAGGTCCAAGCGTTCTTCAGTTATCATTTGGAAACTGTTTAACTGTTCCGGGTCACTGTGACCTTGGCCTATGACATACTGACCTCAAAATCAATAGTGGTCTTCTGCTGGTCATGGCCAACCTCCCTATGAACAACTTCCTTGATCCTAGGCCCAAGCGTTCTTCAGTTATCATCCGGAAACCGTTTAACTGTTCCGGGTCACTGTGACCTTGACCTTTGAGCAACTGACCTCAAAATCAATAGGGGTCATTTGCTGGTCATGATCAACCTCCCTATTAACGTTCATGATCCTAGACCCAAGCGTTCTTGAGTTATCATCCGGAAACCAATTGGTCTACCGACCGACCGACATCTGCAAAACAATATACCCTACCTCCTTCAAAGAAGGGCATAACAAGTTGAAAATATTGGCACCGCCTTGGAACGGTCAGTAACTATATATAAAGGAAACTGAGGTTTAAACATGTTTAGGGCATGTCAACCTCGCACTTACCCCATTTTCAACAAGTTAGACAACACAATGTAAATATAATCATTCCCCGTTGAGAAAGGCTCTAACATTAGTGAAAAATACCAGATCATATTAAGTAAAACATAAAATTATGGCTAAGGTATTATAACACCAATGTACTCAACAACTTGTCTGAAGTCAGAGCACCAAGAGCCTAACTTTTAAGGGCACGACTAAGAAAGCTGCAAGACAAAATTCCACTTCCTCCGTCCGTTTTATGTAGGATTTAGGAGAAAAGCATCAAGGAGTCTTACACTTTATTAGTAATCGCACCATCAAATAGGAAAGCGTAGCGATTAACTGTAGAGGGGTCAATCACCAAACATGCACTGTGCTTCACGATTTTCGCATTGTATCCTCTTTTGATAAACTTTTTAACACATTTTACAAATATCTGATTAAAATAAGGACTATGTTTAATTTTCCGAATTTTATTAACTACATCTCCATAGTAGATTTATTCGGGGTGTGTAAGTTTTAAAAGTGTTTTAAGGTTAGTATTATATTTCTTTAACAGGTCGGACGATCTGTAGTAAATTTTACTGAAAGCTTTCCGTAGCTTATGATAACGGTAACCCTGCTGTAATAATGTTTTGGTGATATGAAGATTTCTATCATTAAAATCCTCTAACTTTGAGCAAGCTCTTGCAAAACGAATAAGACACCGTATGGTGTTGCTCGAGTGACATCTCCATCAAGGTGGAAACCTGACAATTTCAAAATTAAAATCGTCTCTTTTATCATATACTTTCGTTTCTAGATTATTATTCACATTCTTAAATTTAAGTCCAAAAATGACGCTTCTAAATCTGAAGAATTAGCCTTGTTCAGCTATATCTCCTTTGGGTAAATGTGTCTCACCATTTCTGAATAATATAAGTTGTCCATATTTAAAATATCATCAAGATACCTCGAGACTCCATTAAAAAGTTCAATAATTTCAAATTGTGTCTCAATGGAGTAAGCAAGAATAAATCAGCAATGTTTAAAGCATTGTTACGCTTTTCTGCGATAAGCTTGATTTGTTTAACAAACAAGTATTCTTTCATTATCTTATTATATTTTTATCGGTTTTAAATTACTTATTGAGCCGGCATGCATGCATTTTCCCTTGTTAATGCATAAATAATTACTATTTGTAATTCGAATTTCTGCCAGGCGCATATATTCTAATAATTAACTTAGAGATAAGGAAATCAAACTATTATCTGGGAAATAAACAACTTCGCCTAATTATATCTACTGCGCAATTCAGTCTGTAATATTGAGATTTGATTAATGTTATGTTGTGAACTGACAATGACAGACATGTGTGGTATTGTTTATGAGACATCATTGTATACGTTAGTTTGGCTTGAAATGATACCTACATTATGTGATTATTTTGTAACTTTTCATCACCTTAGAACAATATCACAGATATGTTCAGACACCGCTTGACACTTTGTTTGAATCAATGGTTGAATTGTGAGATTCGAACTTACAGCCAGAGAACTTAACAGAAACTTTCATTAAAATAAAAATTGTGATACATGATATGTTTTGTGTACGATATCTGATCCAGTTGCAATGGCTTGTCTGAAAAGTTGAATTTAAAGTTTCCTTATTCCAATCCTAAGTGCAACCTCAACTTTTCGATTTATTTTGTTACGTAACCACACGTTCGTTATTGTTATCTGTTATTGTCATTTATACTTTTGATAAATGATTATATTATCGTAACATATTTATTGTTCAATATGTTTTCAAATGATATTGATTACCATAATAGTGACAAGACACAGTGTTTGCCTTTTGATTCTGTTTGATGTGCACAGAAAACAAGCATATACATATTGCATAGAATTTCATTTTCAAATTTAAAACTTGCTGAGGTACGTATATGTAACGGTACATAAAATCATTTCCAAATCGAGGCATACAATACAGCTTTAAATGTACCAAATTGTGTTCTAAACTACTATCATTTGTGAAATCAGTTGTGTAAAAATGTTGTTCTTACTCTAAGTGATATCAATGAGAATCTGATTCCGGCCAACAGCTGAAAACGACTAGTATATATTAATCAAAGCACTGAAGTACTGAAGGGGCGATTTTCTTGTCGATCTGAGGGAAATTTTAGGTTCGAACCCCGATACCAACCGGACTGCTAATGATTATGGTCTAGTCCTGTTCCTTCCCTAATACGATGGTTAGGAAATTTGATGGACCCGTAATAGTGTACCTCCTTTTTAATTCCTACCAGAAACCTACTTTAACTACGTTTTCAGGAGGACGTAGGTTCAAGCCCAACTAGGACCAAACGTTTTTTTTTTTTCATTAACATGTCTTTTATCTAGAAAGATAAACTGTGTTTTCAAGACTTATTATTGATTTGTTTTACAAAAGCGGAAAATTTTGATTTGATTAGCCATTTCTTGCTGTTTAAAGTGAATTTAACCTCTGATAGAAGGGTGAAGGTTAACACATCTTTGAAAATACTGACTTACATGTGGTAAATGTTCTTTATTTTGCATTTATTCTTTAGTTTACATAATGTGGAAGAAATGTAGGTATGTTTTACTTCTGTCCTATGGTTATTTTTGAATGCAGAGAGCACGGCCATAATTTTTCAGTGTTGGAGCGTAATTTCTGTTCAATTGAATCCTTTTACTTGAGGCTTCCCAGAAAAAAATGTTATCGCTAGTTTTATTTTGTGTTTTATAATTGTTACGCAATACTTTGAGGTTTCTTTTATCAAAATGTTTGGTATAATGAATTTTCTGCGATCGTTTTGCGCAGTGGTTATCACTGTGAAATTTATCTCTGTTTGAGCTTGAGGAAATAACATAAATTTTACAAAATTAACAAACACACACACACACACACACACACACACACACACACACACACCCAAACCGACACGGTAAACGTTGTTTAAAATGCAACACAGTGCAAAAACAACGTTAACTTCAATACTGTATCAAGTTAATGCAATTATTAAACATTACCATTACGGGTTCACTATATTAATATAACCTGAAATACAGTTGAAAACGGATATTTAAACAAAAATCGCTCCCCCCACCCCTGAAAAGCACTTTTTACAATATTACTTTAATGTTTCTAAAAAGAACTTGTTTAGTATATAAAAACTGCCAAAAGAACACAAACAAACTGCCCGTTAAATCAAATAATATTATAGTTTCTATTGTTAGTGTAAACGTTATTTCTGTAGCAAAATATAACATGTTGTTTCGGTATACAAATCGTAAAATTTTCTTCTCACGTTACTGTGGCAATTCCACGCAGCGCTTACCTCCCATAGAACATATAGCAACTGATCTGGAAGAATTCATTTTTAAAACTGATGCTCCCATTTTACATTATTAATATTTTGTGCTCATTATTTATTTCATTATATGCAAAATCATACCTAGTGAAAGTAATAAATTTATTAAACATACAATTAATAATGCACATCGACATTTGTTATGGATGAAACTGTGCTTGTTTCATGAGCTATTTATAGACCGAGGCCTTAAGGTATAACGAAGTGGTCGCTGGAATCCCGTTTCCATTTAAACAACATAAACATTATCTAAATGTTTCGATAAAATTTTAATTCGATGTGTTGTATATTTTTGTTAAATAAGTCTTACATTTCGCATGATTTATTACTTTATCTCTGCATATTACACAGTGTGTGTATTATGTCACTGAGGTTTACCTTACCAAAGACGAAAAAGTTCCATTCATACGGATATTTCATTCAAAGGGGGCGAATTAATTTACCTTCATTATGTAATATTTTCTAATGTTATCTGAAAGGATAACAGAGAACTGCATGACATAATCATATACAGAATCACGTAGAAATTATAGTATTCTTTGTATTTTTGACAACTATATATATTTATATGCCATACATGTTATTACTGTTCTGCGGAAATGTTAGGACTATTTCGGGGGCAATTGTTTACTGTGTTCTTAGGCATATGGTATTAAGAGAATCTGAACCGTATTGTTCACTCTGGGGCTCTAAAATCGCCCCAAAAACAACGAATGAAACGCGCGATTGTAAAAGTATGTCAATTACCAAGTTTTTAATGACTGCTGAGGAATGTTGTTATCTTCTTGGCACGTCCTGCCGCCGAAGAAAAGTCTTAAGTTTCTTCGACGTACATGTAATAGCACCACATCACCATCAAAATTTTTACTGTGACATAGCACAAAAGTACCTGAGATAAATAATCCGAAATATCAAGCTAAAAGAACACTGTTATTTTAGTTTCAGAGATACAGGATGGTTTTGGTGAAATCGAGGGGTTTTTTTTTTGTTTGTTTTGTTTTGTTTTGATTTTTATTATAAAGCTTGACAAATAAACTTAAGACAAAACAATTCAAGGGAAAACGTGAAATGAAAAGATCACACACTTTTAAAGAGAAGGAAACGTGTCAACTTGCATGCATTTCTAACACGTGCAAGGAAATACATGTGAAGGCTTCACTAGAGAAGATTTGTTTCAATATCCATAGAGACTGAATATTACAAATGTTCTAATAATCTGATTTCTCCTGACAGTCCTTGGGGCTTAATTGTGGCTTTGAGAAGCTGAAATTGCATTTTCAGAAATAATTGTTTCCGTTTTGAACAAGAAATTGCTTTTATTATATTACAAGAAATCAGTCCATATTAAAGACAACTTCAATCTTCCTCTGTTCTATTTCCTAGGTAAATATTGATTCCAATTATAATCACTACTTGAGACACAATAATGGGCTAAAATTGTTTAAACGTTTTTTTAATCAAGAAATATATTGTAAGCAATGAAGGTATTTAATTACTGCGTTAACTTCCTAGCCTGGTACATCTTGGAATTATAAGCCACCTAAAATTAAACAGAAAAAGTTCGAAATATCATGTCTCAATGTTTGTACCTTAAAAAATATATTGTTAAGGTACTTCCGCCATCTTGAATTAAGTGTGACCTTCATTTGAGGTGAAAATATAGTTAACAAAAGCTTTCAAATGCAGCTGTTCCAGAGTACAAAAACAGCTCAGTTTGCAAGACCTGAACTAAAAGTAGCTGTATAAAAAGTAAAACTAAAATTTGGAAATAAACAAAGAAGATATTTTACCTGTATTTTTCCAAATTTTTGGTTAGATTTATAAATCCTTTCAAAATACCTTATTAAAAATTCATGAATGGCAAAATTTAGTTCAAAGTTCCAATTAGTGCATAGGCGAATTTTCTTACTGAATAGAACTAAATTAAGTACAAAATCTGTTTTCAAATCTGACCACCTCATGTATTAAAACGAAAATAAATCTGTACATATTGCTATTTTCAGCATACATAAAAGTAGTGCAATGTGCTGACAATGATTTTTCTATGTATGGTGTACCAAACTGCCTAAAATTGTAAGAGAAGTCTCAGACTTAATGTGAACAAGATTTGGCAACGATCCAAAATTCTTTTCAAGGATTGTGCAAGTATAAGAAAGGTTTAATTTATTACAGTGGAATTTATGTACTTACGCGCTGCTTATCTCACGGAAAATTTGGTGGAAATGGAATTTTCGGTACTTTCTGCGGTAACTATCGGAATTACTTAACGTAACTTTCTGACACATACGTGATTCTATATTTATAAATTATAAAAAAAAAATCGAAATTTTTGCTTTATCACGATATATGCAAATATATTTAGACAATCTTGAAACATTTGGCCGCAGTATTTCCGCATACTGGTCCGGGACAAGTTCGATGTGTATAGTGATTCCTTATTAGATGTTTCATGCGTCGTAAACTAACCAATTTTGATCTATCGGCTTTTTATACAATATGAGAATTTATGCAGCATGTTTTTCAAAACACAGTGAGAATAAATCGCAGAAAAAATGTACAGCCAAATATGTTAGGAGGTAATACAATTTGTATGCAATTGTAGATAACTACGAAACATTTTACAAAATGCAATCAGTTGAACTTCTCACGCGAAAACCTGATGATTAAAATCAGCAATATCTCAAAAATAACTTTTCTGTATCTTGGTTCTTCGTTAAACAATGATATTTTTTCACACTTTCATAGATTTAAACTGATAATAAATGTGTATTGAAATTCCGGCATAGAAATGGACACTGACTTTACATTAGTGATTACTGCGGTGTTGACAGCGAAAGCAGCGGTCCAGTACTAAGAACCAAGGATAACGAGTTCTTTATCTGAAAATTACGAACATTGGGATCAGTGTTCAGTATACACCTGAAAATAATAGACTTGCTATTTGCCGAGTGCACACTTGTTTTCTATCGTCGTTAATATAAAGTAGATTAGTAAATATTCGTACATATGCATAATCTCATAAACACTTCTTTAATGTAAGTTCTCTGAAATTAACAAATAACTGGCTCAACTGAGACACCATTCTTTAAAGTAAATTCAGTTTATTCACCACGAGGTTCAAAATGCACGGGAGTCTCGTGATAGTACATGCCTTTAATTTCACATGGTTGAAGTGTAAACAAATAGTTAAATTTGCTTCGTTTTATTTCTCACGGAAAAGATCGGACGGTTTTTTATATTGGAATAATTATAGAACATATATGCATTTAAAGTTGAATGTTGATTGTTTTCTACAGGACGTAAAACTGAAACAAGTAAGCACTTTTACTTTTTCAGCAATGTTCCTCAGGTGAATTTTGACATTGTTTACGAAGAGAAATCAGTTTTGTGTCATCTTGAAATGCGTTGTTCGGCTGAAACGTATAGTTCCCGGAAAAGTTCTAAAATGGTTTATTTTGGGGATTTTTGTTTTATTTATAAATTCAACACAATGTGCAATATTTCCAGTTTTTGGAAATGATTGAAATTCATCTTTATTTTAGAAAAAGTTCCGATCTTTCATTAATATTTTGCCAGCGGATGCTTACAAATTTTAAGTGAAACGGCTTTCTTGTCCAAGAGAGGTGTGTAAAGCGAAAAACTATCATTACACATTGCGTTTATTCTTTAAATGTGAAGGATCGGTAACAGATTAAGGACATCGGATAGTGAAAAACTATACTAAATGGATATCTCTAACCATGAATAAGGAGACATACATATTTCAGTAAGGAAATCTAAGGTAAAATAACAATCATATATTTTATTCATTGAAATGAACATGGCGGCGAAATATTTTAGAAAAACTGTGCACGTGTTTTACACATTAGAATGTTTAACGACATTTTCTTGAAAAAGTAACGCTCGTGTGCACTACAGTGAAACACCGCTCGCTCGAGCATCGATGACTCGAGCACCCGGGCTCGCTCGAGCAATTCATGTGGTCCCGGTCAATTTCCTTCTATTTTCTATGTGAAATTACCATGGCTGGGTCGGGCATCGATAACTCGATCGCTCGAGCATGACACCTGGTCCCTGTGTATTAATTTACTCTTTGTTGCTTCTGGCAAACTCGAGCAGAGGTGTCAACATTTTTCACACCTTCGGCGGTCAGAATGTATCGGTTACTAGTAATTAAAATTTTTCACACGCCGTGAGAATTGCGGAATTGAGAAGATATTTATGAAATCTTAGTATCTTAATCAGCAGTTATTTGCATGCAAATGAAGGTAATAATATAGTTTTTTCATAAAATTGAGACGATAATTTTTATATGCACTTGTTGATAAATAAAACTAAAAAGTTTTAGTTGTTTCTACACATGTGCCATTTAGAAATTACATTTTGAAACGTCTATCATAGATAACGTTTGTAATACGTTTTTGTTTTGAAACTGTCTCTGCAAATGGTCCCGATGACAATTAGTAAAACAAATTTCAGTTTTCTTCGTATGTTGGTCAATGTTTGGGTCGTTCGAAACCATGGATAACTCGAGCATTTTGCTCATCCCGTTGCGACCTCGAGCGAGCGGTGTTTCACTGTATTTTGGCATTTCTTTGATTTGAAAATAAATATTTTATAGCAATTTAGGTTGCATACGATACAAAACTTTTGCACCAAAAATGTTCACTCATTTTCTTCCGAAGCACTGTGGAGATAGGGTTCAGCGCAGCTTTTATGCTCGCAAATTTACCTACAGATATATCTTTTCAACTTGTATCATATATATTTTATGTTCTAGCATTTCGAAAGCTGTTTCGAGGATTCTGATTTTTTACATAAATTTCTAATTTCAATTTGCGGAAGTACCTTAAAATAAGTTACGCTATATCTACGGGAAGAAACTCTCACACGCTTATAGTAAGTGTAAGAAGGGTATTTACGCCTATAGCTACTCTATTTTTTCGAGTTCTGAATGTTATTTTTTGATATAGTTAACCATAGATAAGGATATGGGTTTTCTTAACATTATTATTTCTCG
The DNA here is from genome assembly GCF_021730395.1 of Mercenaria mercenaria. NCBI lineage: Eukaryota > Metazoa > Mollusca > Bivalvia > Venerida > Veneridae > Mercenaria > Mercenaria mercenaria. The sequence continues at coordinate 59,816,726 of NC_069372.1, forward strand.
CAATCTAGTTTCTTCAAAATAGCCCCAAATGAAAAGTTATAATTAAAACTTTTCAAGCAATTGAAGTTATAATAAGTACACATTCTCTTAATGATTTATACTCAGAAAATATATCCTTTTGCTATCGTATTTCTCACATTTTGACCTTTTGGGCTGTAACCCCAAATGGATGAAAATTATTTGAACGCCTGTGACTCAAGTGTGTTTATACAGAAATTATTTCATAGTTTAATTGTGCTACATTTTATATATATTCTTGAACAGACACGTTATACAATTTTGCCAGGTTGTGTTCCATGTTTCCAAAGGATCTATCCTAATATAGATTTTAGTAATCATTCCGGCTATTTCTGAGAATGCTCTTCAGCAAGGACGGTCTGCAAACACAAGCTATTATAGGTTTGTTTTAAGTGTTATAAGTTCGTAATCTTTTAGAAGTTCGTAAATGCTTCGATGTGGTGGAGCTATGGCATTTAGTGTTTATCTAAATAATTATGTTTGTCCGAATTTGTCGGAAATTGTACTTTACAACATAAAAGAAGGAAATATACTCTTGTGTCACTCACTTTCTTCATATTGGTAGGCTGTCTGAAAGCTAAAGTATGACATATTTATCCTTAATTGAGGATTGGAATTTTCTTCAGATAATTAGCTCTTGCAACAAAATGTCTCATATTGAAACCTTCTTTCTGACCAAGTAGATATAGACGGATGTTACGTAATGGCATAATTATATCATATTTTCCACTTCAGACTCTGTAGGGCTTGGATACTAACCTTTTGCAATTACATCTCTCTCGAATTATTTAGCTACGAACGTGTAAATTGAAACCGTAGACTTATATCTACTAAACAAAACAGCTAACCGACATTTGCTCTTTTATACTAATGATTAATCAAATGTACATTTCTGAAAAGAAACAATATCTTGTTAATACTGTCTACTTTTTGCAACATTTCATACAGCGCTAGACGTCTTTGTTGAAATATACATTGTTCCTTCAATAAGCGTTATTTCTAATTAGATAATCAACAAGAATGAAATGTTCAAATTTAATTTTCAAAACAGAAACGAAATGGTAATGTTCAAATTAATGAAAATATAAAATCAATTAGTTCATTAACTAATTACAAAGTGGGTACTTTGCAATAAGCGTAATGAGTGCAACCAGTATGTTAAAAAGGGCTGAAACTTGTAATTTTAAACAATATTCTTGTAATAAAGATATCTGAGCTACATTTGTTTCGATGTTACAGTGCTTTAGGGTATTGAATATAGCTAACAAACAGTATTTAGAAGTTTTTATTGTATATCAGAAGAAAAATGTCTATTCTTTTCAAAACATTCAGCTTTTATTAAAAAAATCATATATTTTTCTCTCCTTTCCATTGTTTACTTGGGCACAGATTCAGTGTATATGGGATAGCGTTAGTCATTTTTCAGTTATTAGTTACAAGAATAACATCTAAACAAACTTACCATAAATCAAAATAGATGTATACTCTTCTCGGAAATACTCAGCTTTTCAAATTTCTTTGAAATACTTCTCATTCACTAATGTTTTTATCTCATCTGATTTTTGGAAAAAAAACTGATGAGTTATTGCATCACTTGATCGGCGTCGGCGTTGGTGTCGGTGTCGGGGTCGGCGTTGCCTGGTTAAGTTTTATGTTTAGGTCAGCTTTTCTCATAAACTATCAAAGGTATTACTTTGAAACTTGCAACACTTGTTCACCATCGCTGACCCTGTACAGCAAGAAAATAACTCCTTCCTGCTTTTAACAAGAATTATGGCCCCTTCTGGACATAGAAATTATCAGATTTCTTGGTAAAGTTTTACGTTTAGGTCAACTTTTCTTCTAAACTATCAAAGCTATTGCTTTGAAACTTGCAACACTTGTTCACTATCATAAGCTGGCCCTGTACATCAAGAAACATAACTCCATCCTGCTTTTATCAAGAATTATTGCCCCTTTTGGACTTAGAAAATCAGATTTCTTGGTTAAGTTTTATGTTTAGGTCAGCTTTTGTCATAATCTATCAAAGCTATTGCTTTAAAACTTGCAACACTTGTTCACCATCATAATCTGACTCTGTAAATCAAGAAACATAACTCCATCCTGCTTTTGCAAGAATTATGGCCCTTTTTGGACTTGGAAACTCATGGGTAGGACAATTCTTCTATTATACAAAAAAAATCAGATAAGCGTCAGCACCCGCATAGCGGTGCTTTTGTTTATATACACACTGATTTAGTCAGTAAACGATTACATTTATTTTCATACGATGCAAGTGAAAAATAACACAACAAGCAAACATTTTGATGTGTATCACAATGTCTGTCTATATGCCAGTAAAAGAATGAGATGAAAATTTAAACAATAATTTAAGTCTAAATGCAAACTTTATCAACTTATCCTTATACCCCATAATCCGCTAGACCCTAAAGCACTACATTTTCTTTAGTTTGAAATTATTTTTTGAGGAATAAGAAACCAAAGTGTTATTGTAGAAGTAAATAACTGCACATAATTATATTTGCAGCCGCAAACCAATGTTGAAAATCAGTGAAAAGGGGATTTTTTTTCATATTTGTTTAGTATCACTTTACGAAGTTGGTGACGACATACATGCATCATTATTCTATATCTATTTTATCTATCCAATCGTGAACGTTTGTTTGCAACACGTGACCGTACAATATATTACCTTATTGGACGCACGTGCGTACAAAAAGCCTGTATTCTTTCGTATTTGGACGGTTTAACAGTCCCATGTTAAACATACGATAAAGCCCGAAACGTGTGGAAATGTTCCGAATGTAAATCGGGCGAAGTAGGCACTCTATGTACAGAGTTTGATTATGCGTCTGTATAATATGCATGTGCGGGTGCAGAAATACAATATTCAGTGAATCATTTTTAATTTAAACTAAAGCCTAGCGGCTCGTCCAATATGATTTTCTCACCTGGGTACTCGTCCAAATATGTCTCCGTATTGTACAGAACAATGTTAAATAACCTAATATTGTTTTCTCGTTTATGTATGAGTTATACAAAATTAGTTATTTTGCTTTGAAATAACACATTCATCATAAAGTAAGTAACGCCATATTCCGATACAGACTGGCACCTGGGTCGAATCATCGCCGACTGAACTGCTTCGCTTGAACCCAGTGCCGTGGGGTGCAATAGAACCAAAGTCGAAAACTTTAACGGAAACCCCCAGTTTCAAAAACAGGTATGATTGTAATCTATCACGTGTTTCCTTCAGCAAAATAATAACAATTTCCCTTTTCCAAAGTAAATGATATCTTTATTTTAAGCTTGATAGCGGTTTCTCGTCGCCCGGATATAGAAAGCTGTCACTGATTAGTATTTTAATAATAAAACCCTTTATTCAATTCAAAATTTGTTGTCGAGTTTTCTATACAAAGTGATACTTTAGTAACCTTTGAGAAAACAATAGGACATAAATATATTTTATATATGTATAAAATGTTTGCTTGATTTTTGGTTGCGGATTTATCCCGCTACCATAGTTAAGTGTATTTCTGACAATCATGTAGCATCTTTATTTGATTCCAAATCACATCCAAAGGATGTTCATGTGCTACACAAAATAGTCCCATTCATGAACAATGCCGATGAATTATCAATGATCAAGCAGTTCTTACTCATCCTCTATCCATTCACACTGGCCATTTAGATTATATAAGACCTGTCAATGATTAGGTATTCCAGCCCATGGTTACATCACTGACTTCCAGCTGGTCATGTAAGGTCAGACAGAGTTTATCTTAGATATAAGGCACATTAGTATTTGTTTCTTATACATGTATATTTAGAGATTGGTAAAATGAAAATAAATCTAGCAAAACCCGCAACCACCGGACATCTCAAGGCTTTGATTATTCTATTCTGTTTACATGTTTCAGCTATGATTCATAGATCAGCGAAGGGGTTTATGTTAATCCTATCATAAATAAGAGCCAATGAAAATCTATCCTTTATGTCACATTGTTATATGAACCAATCGCTAGTTGAGTAGTCAGTCTTTGTTTAGTTGCGGAAACTGTTAGCGGTGGTTTAATTTTGTTATAACCTTCACCTCCCCAACCACCTCCTTTTGCATAGATTAGTTGTTTATAATTTTTATGAACATTTGAATTCATCGAGACAAAGTATGGTTAATGATTCTATAAATACATATGTTGTACTAAGTAATGTCGTTTTAGTTATGAACGTGCTATGGTAATGAGTTTAGTGTTACTGAAAATAATATTGTTACAGAAAATGCAGTAAATTTGAAAATTAAACATGTAAGTAATTTACATTATTTTGAAATAACCAGACAACCATTGCTTTGCAAACAGTTTACGTAACACCTGACACATTTTGTCATGTTTAATCATCTATAACGGGTCGTTATAGCTCTGTTTTGCATTTCAAGTTTTTTATTAGACGAGAATTGCTGTGTCTGTCTTCTGTTAAAAGATCTATCAAATACATCTGCACTAAATAAACAATGGAGATAAGTAGGTGTCGACATTATGTTTTGTCTTCTAATTGTTCCTGGCAAACGTGCCTGAATACGTAATACTTCTTATAAAACGAATCGTCCACAAGGTGCAAAGAAATTTATAAACCTTCACTTTTGAGGAAACATTCTCTGTATTGTACCAGTTGAGCAATGTTTCTGTATCGGTGCTCATTTGATTCTAGAAAAAAAAACTGGCTTAGGTACCTAGAAATTTATAGTCGAAAATATGTTAGTAAATAGTTGCCTTCTTTGGCGGCCGTATATACAAAAAAAAAACAATACACAGTGTGATGGGATTGGTGTCGATGCTTAACTGAAGACAGTGTTGTGATTACAACCAAATAACACATGCTATTATGATATATTACATGCTATTATAATTTCCATATTCTAAAAACTGATACCCTTTTGTTAACTTTTTCAGCAGTAAGTTCAGATGATGATCTAACACTGAAAAAAAAAGGAAGCACACATGTCTACGATGTTAAGTAATAACTTCTCATTATCATTTTTCAGTTAAATAGTACCATGGTGCCTAAAATAAAAAAAATTGATGTAGGTTAGAAATCTTAAGGACTATAAACAAACTGATTTGACTGATTAGTGTAGACAAATGTTCATATTTACCACTGCTAAAACATATATTCTAATATGCTTGTCTCTGTTAAAACACTCTTACGCTAGAATGACGTCACAATAACGTGCGCCGACGTCAAAGTTTTTGTTGCGACCAAGAAAGAGCGCTTCTATATTTTATCTACTGTTTCAGATTAAGGGCATATTAGAATCGAAATAATTTATAGCATAAGCGTGTTTTAACACTATTTATACACTCGGGTGGTAATACGTCGTTCAAATAATTTCACTCGGGCTGCGCCCTCGTGAAATTATTACGCCCGCCGTATAACCACCCATCGTGCATAAATAGTGTTAAAGCACTCTTTTGCTATAAATTATTTCTCAGATAAACCAGATCTAACGGAATCTAAAATATAACTTTAGCTTAAGACTTAATTTAGGTTATTTAGGTATATTTTCAAGAAATACATCTATGATTAGTCAATTAAATAAAAGAAAGAGGTGTTGCACATTTCATTACCTCTCATGAACAGACTCAGTCAAACCGAGTCTGCTATTATTCTTCTTGGTTGCATTCGTCGCTTCCAAAGGATCTTTTTACAGATTTTATTTTAAATCTTGCTACGATAGTCACTGTATGACTACATTTATATGTGAAGTCGGGAATGTCTAAATACCTCTCATTTTAGTGACAATAAGTAACATTAAAAGCAAAAGTAGATAATGATATTGATAGCGATATTTAAAGATATTTAAACTAACCTGTCATACGTAGATCTAGCTTTTATAGTATTCTCATTAATGTAAAAGATCAATTTGACTCAGTTTCACTATAATTATAGAATTCCGCCTAAGCTGGTGCTAGGGAGCATGAGGGATGTTTCAAATTTCATTACCTCCCACGAAGCAAGTCTGCTGTTATGTTGCTTGCTTGCGTTCTATGCTTCCAAAGGAACTTTTCCCAGATTTCATCATTTAGTATGCCCATAAAATGTAAAAAATATCTTATCTACAATAGATAAGGTAATTTATAATGACATATATCGTTTTGTAGTCGTAAGATCTAAGATCATGCCTGTTTTACCTGTTTAGATGTTTATGAAACATTCTCAAAAATAAATAATTTTATGTAATAAAAGAGGATACAAATTCCGGTAAGTATAGCACGACCTCTAACATCCCTGTCCGACTTTGATAAAGTAGCGGCTTTTTAAATTAATTGAACTCGGATTTCTTGTGATTACAAAAGCGGTTTTTATGTTACTTTGTAATTATCTGAAAGTGAACGACCGCACACGTATACTTCTGAAGTAAGTTTATCACGTGACCATAAATACGTGCAATCTAAAGGATTATTAGAGAGCATTTCTTTATATATCTATAGAAATTGGATACGGCAAGAATACTTATAAGAATCTGATTTCTCTTGACACTCTTTTGGACTTAATGGTAACTTTTAAAGAGAATGAAACAACTCATTATTAAAAAAATGTTTCTGTTTGGGCGATGAGTTTTAATCATCATTCTTTTAATTAATCCACATTGACGATTACTTCAATTGCCGTTTAAATCAACTTCCTATAAAAGTACATACTGGGGCCTGTTGAGAAACACTGCGTCCTCTTTTGTGAGTTGAAATTCCCACGTGTCAGACTAAGCTTGTTAAACAAATGTTACTTTCTACCCCTCACCCCTTCCTCCACCTCTATATATATTTTGCATAAAATTAAAATGATCTCGTTGGATTTTTGAAGCAACCCGTTTGTAATATTTTTCCCTTACAGCTTCTTTTTGTTGTGAGCCTACTTTGCAAATGCGTGGCTCTAAGGTTGTGTTTGTGGAGCTCCGAGAAATCTACCCTTACCTATTATCGTTTTTTTTGGTGCTTTAATCAATTAAAGATGATTTCTACAGTTACGTATTACCATTTTTAGGTAGAATGAATAAGAATAGACCAAAATATACGATTAATATAAAAGATCAGTGTAAAAAGTAGTTTTTTTTTCACATTTTGAAATCCTAAATGCTCACATTGTTTGTATTCTTTGCAGTTTTATTCTACAGTTACGTATTACCAATTTAGGTAGAATGAATAAGAACAGACCAAAACTTTAGATTAATATAAAGAAAAAAACAGTGTAAAAAGTATTCTCATATTTTTTATGGGTTAGGATTATTTTGTGGGTAATTTTAGCTAAAATATTTATGTTTTATATAAGTCAATTTTTTGTCAAAATTTTACCTAAATATTTCAAAAGATAGCTATTAACTGGGTCTGGATAAAATCTATGAAACAGTTTTTAAACAAATATATAAATGTAATGTATCGATATTTTTCTTGTACTCACGATTTCATTACCTTATGTCAAAATGTTTCCATTTCCATTAATAATCAAATTTGCAATGGCTTGTACAACAAGTGAATTTAAGGTATGTGTGAGGTCGGCTAGATAAAGTTCATGTGTTATATCATAGTTTTCATTTTCCAGATTTACTGCCCTCCCTTGTTTCATCTAGACAGTTTTTAAATCCCTATATGTTTTATATGTTATATCTGTTTTATGAGGTTTGCTTTAAGTGTTTAAAAAGTAGAATTGCACACTAAATGTCATGTTGTCAAGGAAAAGAATGTCCAGCCAGGAAATTTCTGTTCATGATCATTTTATTTTACATGCTGGTTTGATATGGTAGTGGTTATACATTTAGGCTGTGTTTCGATGTGGTATGAGTTATGGATAATAGCTTTGAACGTGAGAATTTTTGAATATCATAAAATAAGACATGAGTGACACGTCGTTTTCTGTATACAATTAAAATTCGGGCATATTTTGAGATATGGACATTTCCAAAATAAAACCTGCATTAGTGGCAAAAAAATCAAAATTGAGATAACAAAATACATATATTAAAGAAGAACATTCTTTTACCTTTTAAATCTGAATATTTCACAATTTCAAAACTGACAATTAAGTAAGCTTTTAAGTTAGTCACTGAAGGCATTTACCGACGCGATGTTAAGAACGTCATGAAAGCATTATGACGTCGTCGTTCATGGCGTGTATTTTTCATGCCATTTATGCGACAAATTATGCGTATCACTAACTAAACATCATGCATTTGAATGATTAGAAACAGTTTAAAATGACTTTACTGTGTATTTGTGATCGGACCGTTTATCTATCAATTCATTGTGGAAGGGTGCTTTGGAATTTTGGTTGCCGTGACAGGAGAAATAACATTTATTTGTAAAATAAGGTAGAATTTGATCTATTTATATGATTGAATTACAATATACATAAGAAAAAAAATGATTTTCCAGTATTTTGAATATTTATGATGCAAGAATTATATTATGTCACTAATACAGATTTTTTCAGGGGGTGTCCCAAATCTATTCTGAAATAAGCTTCATAATTTTCTCAAATAGTTAAATTTCGGATTTCCACAAGAAAAATACTTATTTGAGATTCACTCCCCCCCCCCCCCCCCCCCCCCCCCCCCCCGTATTATTACTTCTTGGAATCAAAGTTCTCAAAAGACAAGCTTCTTTTAGCCTTAATGGATAGAGCTATTTTGAATACTGTAATTGAGCGCGCAGACGGATATCACATGCAGGCTTAATTATGATACATTTTGTCTATGGAAACATAGATTTTGTTCTAAAAGTACAAACGTCTTAAAGTGCGAAGTGCATGGACAGGATTTTGAAAGCTTGTAAATCGAAAGCGAATATAGAAATAATTCTAAATACTTTTTTCTTAACTTATCCATTGCTGAGCATCAGCAATTTCTTTAGATTATGATACGAATACAAAAGGAAAATAATGTTAAAATGGTTGATGTATATACTGTGAAGTTATATTTTCAGTTTCCGTTCAAAGGTTTTGGATTCAATAATATATACAATATAACTATTCCTGATCTGCTTGCAGAACAGACGTTATCTTTTTAGTTGAAAGGGACTTTGTGAACTGGCGTAAAATGCATGATTAGTCATTATTTATGTTATTAGACTAAACTGTTCTCCCAATTAATTTAGAAAACAAGAAATCAAACGTAACTGCAGACAGAAGAGAATTAATAATTAAATTTGCAGTCGTATTTAAGTGTTTCAATCTGGTAGAAAAGTTTGTTTCGCTGAAGGATATCGTTTAAGGTATGAGGCGGCTAGAACCTCTAGCAATTTTGTAGCTTCTCCATATAAAAATGAGTTTAGGGTAAGGGTATAGTTACTCAGAGCCCCAGCGGCCTTTGAGACTCCCGTTAAAAAATTGATATATTATAGTTTCTATTAAAGTTGATTTACTGTCAAAATTGTCATTTCACGAATAAGAACAAAATACATAATGTCTTTAAGTATTTATTAAAGGTTCTATAAACCCAATATAAAGTGTTATGTTATATGAAAGATAATTATTCAATGAACATATTCTGCGGTTTTATTTTCACCGGAGTCACTCATATAAGCTATAATCAAGCGATCCATAAAGCACCGAATGCACCTGTACGGAAAAGGCCGATTCAAATTACGGAAAATTACGAAGTCGCTTACCGGTGGTTTCCGGGTATGACGTCACTGGAGGTACATGTTTATTTTTGCAACAATGGCGTATAGTTCAAACAACGAAAGTTCCGACGAGTTCTCATCGCATAACTCCAGTTTCTCAGAAAATAATAGTTTATCAGACACCGGGAGTGATGAAGCTATTCATCCCTACCGATTTGAGCCTTTGAGAGCTGCAGTGGAGGGCTCTGACGAATCCAACTCGGAACAAGACGATGCAGTTGGAAATGCTCAGGATGTTGGAGAATGGTAGATTTTTTTTTCACGTACCGGTTAATTTATAAATTTGTATATTTATGTCGTAAAGGCTGATATCATCGTAGTACAGAAAACAAAATATACATGCATGCACTGTGAGTCTTTATCAATTTCTTTGTAATCGCGACCAGATCAGCAGATGGGCGACAAATAATTTAGAATGTGAAAAAACGAGTATCGTTACTGTAAGCTACTGGAACATTCATTTCTAACATTGTATTTTGTTTACTCGGTTTTTAATGTTTCTGACATGGGACTTACATCTAAAATAATGTCAGTAATCCTAGCCTGCTTAAGATGTACGGGAACAAATGCAATGGTTTCTTTTAATTTCTTGGTCATAACTGAAAAATTTAAAGAAGTTGCTTTCATTTTCAGGTGTACGTGTCACAATTGTGAGGAGATGGCAACCGCTGTCGAATGCAGATGTTGTATTCGTGTTGGCAGAGTGAAAGACAAGATGGAAGAACATACCTCTGAGACGGGAGAAGAACTTGCATGCATTACCCATCACCCAGGCTTCCAAACAGTTTGTCTGGACAGATATGTTCTAGAAACTGCGTATCTACAGTACCGTCAACAGTATGGGGAAAGAGATGATGCAGATATGAATAGGTATTAACTTTTTATAATGCATGTGAACACTTGAATTGTATAAATTATGAAAGAGGGTAAGACGTAAAAAAAAATTGTTTGTTTCCAGTATCCCGACCTACCCTAAATTTTTGGCTCGACCCGGTTTTTATGGCCTTGAAGAATTTTTTTTTCAACTTTTTAACAAAAAATTGCAAAACTTCACTTTTTATGCTTTAAACATGATCAGTGATGAAAGAAATAAACTTACTGATGATTTAAAGACATAACCCCCTTATTTGTATTCATTTTATTTTGACAAAAAAATAATTTCAGAAAAGTCTCACTCAATAAAAAAATTCCAGCTTCAAGTTGACTCAAGAAGTCTAGTTATCATAATTCATACACTGTCTTATCCGTGTATATAGTAATTGCTGGAGATAAGCTATGGTTATTGTCATAAATTTGCTGTTAGTGCATTTATTTGTATATCTTTGTTTACCCTGCTTGATGACCTCTTGATTATGAAATATTTGCACCGATTCAAATAAGACAGTCAAAGTGAAATTAATATACTCAGTCTTATTCTTGAGTACTAATGGAAATAGTTTTTTTTATTAAAAAGAGCCGCGTCATGAGAAAATCAACATAGTGGTTTTGCGACCAGCATGGATCCGTGCAGTCTGGTCAAGATCCATGCTGTTCGCTAACAGTTTCTCTAATTGCAATAGGCTTTAAAAGCGAACAGCATGGATCATGTTGGTTTTCTCATGTCGCGGCTCAAATAATCATTGTCTTGAAAAGCACAAATATAAAAAACTTTAAAATAGGTCAGTTATGAATATTGACAGCCAGCCCTCAACAAGTTAGTTATAGAAGCAGTCATCATCGCTGAAGAAGTACCAGATGTATATTAAATGTATGAACAAGGGTGTCCTTGATACATGTGTTTACATTTTCCCCCGGTCTTATTTTTCAGGAGACACAGATATACAGCCTACCGACAGTTGGCAAGATGGTGTTGGGGATATCTGGGGAAGGAAGTGCGCGTGGTTCTACCATCGTGTGCAGTTGTTCGTATCAGAACAAGTTTTCCATCAGATGACTATGAGGGGTTTCATTTTGCTGGATAGTACACATGCGGCTAGCCATTACTGGACATTGTTGCCATACTTTTGTAAAAAAATGATTTATGTTGTTTGATATGTAATGAAAGAGCAAATGCCTATTTATTAAATGTTCATTTTACAGAAGTTGTTGCTTTTATCTTCCATTTTTTTCTAGAATTACCAGTTAAGCAGAAAAATATTAACACTGGTTCCACTGTGGTCAAAATCAAGGTCAAATTTTATTTCGGAACACAAAGCTATGCATGTGGTCCAAATCTGAAGCATGTACCTTCAAAAATGCGGAAGTAGGTCACTAGGTCAATAACAAGGTCAACGTTTGTTTCGGTACACAAGCCTACGCATGTGGTCTAAATTTGAAGGCTGTAGCTACAGAAATGTGAAAGTAGGTCAAGATCAAGGTCAATTCGTGTCAAGGTTAATCTTGCCATTTAAAACAATACATGTGGTCCAAATATGAATGATGTAGGTTATAGACATGAATATTCTAAGTTTGTCCCTATATAAGTCTATATGAACCATGTGACCCCCGGGGTGGGGCGATATTTTACCCTAGAGGGATAATTATAACAAACTTGGTAGAGGGGTCATATGCTGGTACTGGGGCCGGTTGTTCGAAACTGACCTGCTGTTAAACTAACCGCCTGTTAAATTTTGATTCAAAATACAAGACTTTGTGAGAAACACTAGTATGATGTTTTGATTTTTTTGTAGAGTTTTCATTGTTCATAATTCTTACCTAATACATTTGTTTTTCAAAGTCGTGTGAAATGCCGAAAAATAACTTTAAAAGTTAATCAACCGTTAGTTTAATCGCCTGTTAAAGTTTCGAACAACTGGACCCTCAAAATGAATAGAGGTCATCTGCTGGTGATGAACAACCTCCCTATCAATTTTCATGATCCTATGCCAAATCTTTCTGAGTTATCATCTGGAAACTGATTTGTCTTACGGACCAGCCGACATCTGCAAAACAATATACCACTCCTTCTTAGAAGGGGGGCATAACTAGGCTTTACATTAATCACTTGGTACAGTTACAGGTGTTCTGAGGATAAAATCATATACAAGCTAAATGGTGAAGTTATATGAAAACATCAAGTTGAATATTCTTTCATCTTTTAATAATAAATTATTTAATAGCAACAATCACATATAACAGTAATAGTGAGGTGTTCAATCTGATTCTGGACATGTCATGTACTTTTACAACTGACTGAATTCAAATAAATCACTAACTTATCTACATACTGCGACATAAAACAGCAAAATACCTTTACAAAGTAGACTTATTTTAAGTAAGTAACCTGAGATGTGCAAATACTACAAAATGAGACAGAACACTTTCAATAGAAACTAATCCTTTTGCAGATAATTACTGAACACTTTGATAAAAGAAGTGTTTTGTTTCTTTAAGGTAGTTCTACACATCTGAAAAACCGAAGGTGATGGCGTAACGTCATATATCCGGAAAACGTAGAATAAAGCCTGGATTCTGCGTACGGAAATGATAATCAGTTTATGAATTAATCGAAACCTGTGAGTGAATTAATTACAATGGTTCTGTTGCTATATCTCTAAAGTAAAAATCTGATATTAAAACATATGGCTCGTTAAAAATTCAAAAATTATGTCTTCAAATCAGCATGAAAAGTCTGGTATAATTTAATCATGGTAAAATATCTCAAAAATAAGCACACAGACCTACACATTTTATTTCACCAAATTATAGGTCATATGTTTATTAAAATCCTGAGAAGTTTCATCAAAATCTATATTGTAGAAAAAATTCTATTAGCGAAAATGTTATGAAAGTAATGATTTCCCATAGACTCCCATTATGAAATATTGAATGAGGTCCAAATTTTTCAAATCAGTCGGAGTTAAATCAAATTCTACATTATAGAAAACATTCCGACCCAAGCGTGCAGAACTACCTTAAAGACAATTTAAACACGTGTAAAACTGCACGGTCAATAACATGCATATCTATGTGTACTATACCATGTATCGGATGCAATAATAAATAATCAAACAAGTAAAATGTAAAATCCTATGTACAAAAATAAGTAACATATGTAATTTAGAATGTTTGATTAACTAAAGCGACTGTGTTGTCTGTTGATAGACTAACTGTAGATTGCATGTATTATATTCCAGACATTTAAAGTAAGGGCTTCTGTCTTTCTAAAAGTATTTTGAAAATAAATAGCTTTTGATGTAACTAAGAAATTCAATGAAATTTGGTTATCAACAGAAGAAAAATAATTTTCTGAATTTTCAAAACTAGCATAAAAACAAAATATTGTGTCAGTGTGGACCATAAAAGCTGACTTTACATTCTCTACAGTACTTATATTAAATTTAAAACATTTCTAACTTGAAATATCAAGCTGTTACAGTGAAACTTGTTTTTCATTACACAATGAAACCACACCACAGCAAAGTCTCCACTGTGTACACTATCTGGTCGACTTGAACAATTTAATACTCCAAGCACCTCCTTTCCCCAAATCTTAGTTTAGTGTATCTACTCAAAGTTTTAGCTATCTCATCTTTACATGGTTTTCTTTTAGCACTATTCAGGAAAGGTGGGGCAGGGGTACTAAGTGTGGGGAGACATATTGTTTTTGCCCTGTCCGTCCATCCGTACGTCACACTTCCATTTCCTGGCAATAACTGACGAACCATTTGACATAGAACCTTCAAACTTCATATGATGGTAGGGCTTATGGAGTAGACTGCTGCTATCGTTTTTGGGGTCACTCCATCAAAGGTCAAGATCACGGGGACCTGAACATGGAAAACCATTTCCGATCAATAACTTGAGAACCACTTGACCCAGAATGTTGAAACTTCATAGGATGATTAGTCATGCAGAGTAGATGGCCCCTATTGTTTTTGGGGTCACTTTGTTAAAGGTCAAGGTCACAGTGGCCGGAACATGGAAAACCATTTCCGATCAATAACATGAGAACCACTTGACCCAGAATGTTGAAACTTCATAGGATGATTGGACATGCAGAGTAGATGACCCCTATTGATTTTGTGGTCAACTCTCTTAAAGGTCAAGGTCACAGTGGACAGAACATGGAAATCAATTTTTGGTCAATAATTTGAGAACTATTTGACTTAGAACCTTCAAACTTCATAGGATGATAGGACTTACAGAGTAGATGACCCCTATTGTTTTTGGGGTCACTCCATCAAAGGTCAAGGTCACAGGTAGTTGAACATAGAAAACTCCTTCCAATCAATAATATGAGAACCACTTGACCCAGAATTTTGAAACTTCATAGGATGATTGGACATGCAGAGTAGATGACCCCTATTGATTTTGGGGTCACTTTGATAAAGGTCAAGGTCACAGTGGACAGAACATGGAAATCCATTTCCGGGCAATAGCTTAAAAACTATTTGACCTAGAACCTTCAAACTTCATAGGGTGATAGGACTTACAGAGTAGATGACCCCTAATGTCTTTGGGGTCACTC
Source organism: Mercenaria mercenaria (assembly GCF_021730395.1). Lineage (NCBI taxonomy): Eukaryota > Metazoa > Mollusca > Bivalvia > Venerida > Veneridae > Mercenaria > Mercenaria mercenaria. Next base: position 59,831,864 of record NC_069372.1, read on the forward strand.
CATCGAAGGTCAAGGCCACAGAGGGCTGAACATAGAAAACTATTTCCAATCAATAATTTGAGAACCACTCGACCAAGGATGTTGAAACTTATTAGGATGATTGGATATGCAGGTTAGATGACCTAAAACTTCCCACGGTGTATTTTAATCCAAATTTAGCATATTATGTTCAAAAAGTTGTCGAACAATAAATCGGAACACAAATATTTATGATCAATAAAGCAGCGTTTATGGTTTCTTTCATATTCTTTACAATGTGATATACAACTCCAAACCTTTGCTTGTCCGTAGAACCTTTCTTGCTGTAAATATACAATGTTCGTGGAGTTTTTGATACTTTTATAGTCAATTTCACAACAAAATAATTTCAAATAACTTCCGGCACTTGTAAAACACCGTATAGCCGGGGAGCCAAGGCATGAAAAAATGGATTTACCTGTCCGGTCATGCTATAGTCAGTTTCTATACATATTATGAAAGTACCAGAAAAATCGGGCCTGCAAAACCAAAGCTCTTGCGAAATTTGAGAATATCAAGGGGAGATAACTCTGTATATTTGCATTTTTTTAAGATTCAAATCGTGTTTTTACTAACAAAACATGACACCATGTTTCTAAAACCAGTTCAAATATATATCTTTTAACATTGCTTTTACGCATAAGGCTTATGCTTAAAAAATATGCAAAATGTTCTCATTTTATGTACATATTATTATAAGATTTGGCACCTAAAATACCAGAGAATAAAATAAAAATATTTAACCTAAAATTTACAGTAACAAGAAGTAACCTTTAAAATGGTCTTATTTATCAAAGTCATTTATTAATACCGCTGCGAAACAGTCTTTTAGAACAGAAAATCATCTAGATACGCTAGTTTAGGTTTGGCTAAGAAATACACAAATCCGGAGTATTTTATGTACCCCACCCACTTTATATAAGGCAAAAAATGTATAATAAAAATATTCGACCAACAACCAAGAAGATATATTCTTTTTATCACGTATACAATATAATCTATATTTCTGACCATATAAAGCTGGATAAGGGGTATTTAAAAGATTTTAAGCAGAAAAAGGGGGTAGGAAAACCTATGTATTTTACAACCGATAATTAGAATAAACAACCCGTTATTAAATAAGAGCAACACTAATGGAAGGCGATGAAACCTTTTCTTGCAAACTATTCATTTAGAAAGTAATTTAATCAAATACTCTTTCGTGCAATCTAGTTCGGTTTTGGCTAAGAAATACGCTAATACGGGGTATTTTATGTACCCCACTCACTTTATATAATGCAAAAAATGTATAATAAAAATATTCGACCAACGACTAAGAAGATATATTCTTTTTATCACGTATACAATATAATCTATATTTTTGACCATTTAAAGCTGGATGAGAGGTATTTAAAAGATTTTAAATAGAAAAAGGGGGTAGGAAAACCTATGTATTTTACAACCAATAATTAGAATTAACAACCCGTTATTAAATAAGAGCAACACTAATTAAAGGCGATGAAACCTTTACTTACAAACTGTTCAGTTGAAAAGTAATTTAATTAAATACTCTTTCGTGCAATCTACTCCAGGCGTGGCTAAGAAATACGCAAAACCGGGGTATTTTATGTACCCCACCCACTTTATATAATGCAAAAAAATGTATAATAAAAATATTCGACGAAAAATCAATGAGATATATTCCTTTTATTACATATACAATATAATTTATATTTATGACAATTTAAAGATGGATGAGGGGTATTTAAAAGATTTTGAATAGAAAAAGGGGGTAGAAAAACCTATGTATTTTACAACCGATAATTAGAACAAACAACCCGTTATTTACCATTTAATAAATACAAACATCAATAATAAAAGGCGACGAAATCTTTACTTGCTAACTGTTCAGTTGAAAGTAAATTTAAATACTCTTTTGAGCAATTTTGTCAAAATTGTGAAATTGTAGGGGTATGAACATTATCCCACCCATCTAAAACTATGTAAAAATTTTGTGATTGATCGATTAATACAGTTTTTACAAATTAACAAAGTATAAATGCTTGCTTCGGGGTTGTACACATTTGTTTTTACCTTTCTCATGATAAACAGATTGATGGAATGTAGTTCTGATGTGTTGAATGTATTGTAGAAATTTGACATAATGTGTAACTTTAATGTTTATAAAATGAGACATTTTGAATAATCTTTACTATTCAGAAGATTTAAAAACTAATTAATGTAATGATAATTCATTATATCACTTTTCAAGAAATTTTACAAATCGTACTAAAAAGTCGTAATTATATCCCCCAAACATATATAATTCAAATAGATTCTGTCAGAGTTTTAGCTCACCTGTCACGTAGTGACACAAGGGAAGCTTTTGTGATCGCCTTCGTCCGTCCATACATTTGTGAACACGATAGAAACCACATTTTACTATTGATTTTAATAAAACTTGCGCGCAACTTGTATAAGAGCTAGGAGACGAGGGAGGAAATCTACTGGCCACCAGGAACAAAAAAAAAAAAAAAAAAAAAGTCAATGCAACCTTTCAAGGTTTTGCATTGGAATGCAGAAGGACTCCTAAATAAGAAAATGAATTAGAGAACATATTGTTTGATAAGGCCATTCAGTTCTGCTGCATCGAAGAGATTCACCTTAGCGAGGATAAATCCTTCAATGTTAAGAGGCTACCAGTGCTTCCGTTGTTACAGGTTGGGTAGGAGCAAGGGAGGAATCCTAACACTGATGAGAAACAACATAGCAACTTGTACTGGTATAAAATCTCGCTTTAAAAACTGGCCAAATCCCATAATGGGTTCCAGAGTTAGGGCCCCTTAAAGAGCCAAAAGTTTCTGTTTTGGCTTGTGAACAGTGTAGAGACCACATTTTGCAATTGATTTTAATCAAACTTGCACATATATTCTATTGGCATAATATCTCGGTTCCTGTCAAAAACTGGCGAGATCCCATAATGTGTTCTAGAGTGGTGGCCCTTAAATGGCCAAAATTTGCCATGTTGGCTTTTGTAGCCACACAGGCACTTCACTTATAGTTTGATTTGATATAAACTTGCGAAATATCTTTAACAGCAATAAATCTTGCATTCCATGATGACTTCATCAGATCAAATAATAGGTTCCAGAATAACGACCCCTATTTGAACCCCGAAAGTCCCAAAATTTGTTAATTGTTACATTATGAACACGCTAGAAATGACATTTTACGTTTGACTTTAACCACACTTACGACTTAAGTCACGATACGATCTCGGTTCAGTTCGAAAACTGAGTTGATTGACCTTTTAGCCATAAAGAAGTTTCATTTATGCTTTGATCTGACACAAACTTGCAAACTTGATAATATTTAGACCAAGTTTGAAACTGGATTATGTGGGGTCAAAAACTAGGTTACCAGGTCAAATAAAAGGAAAAGCTTGATAGCACCGTAGAGGCCACATTAATGACGCTATCTTCATGAAATTTGGTCAAAATGTTTGTCGGAACTGGGTCATATGTGATTAAAAACTAGGTCACCCGCTAAAATCAAACGAAAAGTCTGTTAACATTCTTGAGGTCGTATTAATTACCCTATCTTCATAAAACTTGGTCAAAATATTTATCTTGGTTAATCCTGTTTCTAGGCACTTTTCGCCCCTTTGGCTCCCTGGCTAATAAGCCATGTTTCATCTTTTACGAGGGACGTTCAATATGTAATGTTACTCCGTATGTAGTTCCGTAACCGCTTATCATTTTTAGATGCGGTTTTAGGCACATTATAAAGCAATTTATTGGGAACAAAATGCTATATAAATTATAAAAATCGGCATGTTCAAAGTAAAAATATAATCATTTTAGTGAGGTGTGCTCAGGTATACTGGATCATAATTATAATTTAGGTTTGTCCTGGGCATCCAGAGTATCAGGAAAATAGAATGACTTGTAAAATTACAAAATTCTATCATTTTTCTACGAGGTACAGCAATTTGTGATGAGTTTGCTTTTGTTTTAATCTATTTATTGCATTTCTAATTTTACAACACAACTAAAAAATCTAAACTCGAGGTAGATTCCATCTAGAATGGGTGTTGAGAGCGATTAATCAAAGTTGTAAGAACTAGTTTCGCAATCGAGAATTAAGATACTAGTATCAACTTAAAATACAAGATTTTTTACGATGATTATCGCGCCTGACAAAATTGCAGAGGCTTATTGTACTCACCTTATCATTTTTCGAGTAAAAATGAACTAGAGTTCTAGTTGTTGAATAGTAGAATCAAGGAATTGCATATTACAGTCTCAATATTTTAGACATAAAATTGCCTAGTGTACCCGAGTATACCTCACTCAAATGATTATATTTTTACTTTGAATCAACCGATGTTTATAATTTATATAGCATTATGTTGCCAATAAATTGCTCTATAATATGCCGAAAACCGCGGTTACGGAACTACATACGGAGTAACATTACATATTGAACGCCCCTCATATCCTACCACTAAGCATTTATCAGGCTGATATCAGTTTGCCGTATAAACTTGGGGTTTATTCAGTCAATAGAGGTGTATACGGTAAATACAACTGATGGACTACCTTTTCAAGGCTGTATAAACTGGGTCAAGAGTTCGAAGCTCAAACATTTTACCGTTTTATGAGAGCAGCCATGGTAAAACAAAAGTAAAATAAAAAAACAGTTGACTCTTTCCTAGAATATCTGAAAACGGAATAGTACGGTGACGGTTTTAAAGTATGGGTGAATCGACCTTGACTTTGCTTATCGTGGTGGTATCACAGTTCTAGTTAGAAATGTAGACATATAATCTGTTTTAGGCAGTCGTTTATTGTAATTATTAGATCTAATCCATTCACGGTGGAAGAAATTTTATTTACCTCACGTTGTCTTGCACGGAAATGGAGTAAATTTAAGGTAGAGACTGCGGGCATTTGAATTCATCTCAAGCATGGTTTTCGACTGAATTTTATCCGGGTCAAAACCACTTTGCTTGTTTGCTTGTACACAAACACACTGTTAGCATCTATGATTTATAATACACAGGATGCAAAGAATGAGTAAGGGGTAATTTTTATTGTAAGGAATCCTGTGTAACTGAATCAAGCAAGGGCGTAGGAATTTACAAATGAGCAAAAATCTGTGCGGGTTATTTTTGTATTGAAAAACATTTTTCAAAGAAATATATGTTATACACAGATTTTATTGACAGCAGGATCAATAGAATATTAGGTTGTTGTCTTTTTTAAGTTTATCTGCCTCGTCTCCGAAAAGTTTATCCCCCTCGGCAAGCCACGGGGTGAATAAACCTTTCTCTGAAGGTCTGTTTGTGTTTTTGTGCGTCCTTATGGGAATTATATCCAATAATAGTGCAGTGCTGAGACAACAATACGGTACCTGCCTTCACTTCACCAACGATAAATTAAAGATTTTAATAAGCTTTTATAAATAGCATATAGCAAAACAAGTAAGCTAATTAGGTATCGACATTATTTATTATTTATCGATATTGATTCTAGTCCGTCCTTGGACTCAGTGTGTTGTTTTATTTTCTGGTCTTTTGGAATCATGCAGTCCATACAATGTGTATGGAAAAAAGCTGGTGCTAAGAACTATCGTGATCCGAGCCTAGGTATTAGTTTATTAGTTTTGCTTGACTGCGTCATATGCTTACAATTTTCATTATTATGTTTTGCTTTTTGGTTTTTTTCTAAAGGCGTCTGAAAAGATATTGTTGAGATAAACTTTTAAAGTTTAGTATATCAGACGACAAACAAAAAATGTCATTGCTTATTTAATGTATAAACCATTTCCAAAGGAAACATGAAAGCCAGCGTTCTGTCAAAGAATAAGACTCGTTCTATCTCTCCCTTGAATTCCTTACATAACGAGTACACCTGGGCGGAAATGATTTTAAAGACATTATTTGAGTACTTTTTCCATATATCTATAAGCTAACAATCAGATTTCTCTTGACACTCCTTGTGGTTAGATTTGACTTTGAGAGACTGAAATATTGCGATATTTAAATAATTATTTCCGTTCTGTAGAATAAAGAGTTCTGATCATAATAAGCTAAATACACTAGACTTTTGATGTATATTAAAGGCTAGTTCAATCAACCTTTATTTCACTTTCTACGGATGTTAATATTGGTGCCTGATAAAGAACACAGCCTGGAGCCCACATGATTTTATATTGCTGCCTCATTTACGAGTGTTCCAAAGGTCAAAAAAGATCAAATGGAATTATGAAATACCTTTATGTCAGACTAAATCATCATGGTAGTCAAATCTTTCTTGGTACTAATATAAAATAAATGACAGAAAAAATACGACCGGGGCTGTTAGAATAAGTTTACCCGACTAGACGAAGCGGTATCGAGCATCTAGATTTTACGCGCTGTGAACAAACCATATTTAAATAGAGAAGGTCTGATCGGGAAAAAAATCAATATCTTGATAAAAGCGAAAGTAGTTGTTAAAATCCATCAAGAAATATCTAAGAGAAGAAACTCACACAGGTTTATGACAAATATAAGACAAGAATTACGTACGCCTTCTGCTGCACTATCCCTTACAGCAAATCATCCCAGAACATTAATGAGAGTACTCAAGTCTGATTTATCATCCTTTATTCTACAAGTTTAGAGTCAAAGATAGAGAGAATTCATTTCCTTACCTGCCTGTAGTTAACTAGTTAACTCCTGTAGTTAACTAGTTAACTAGTGTTTTACAGTGGCCGTTTTATTAAAGTCTGTCTGAGGTGATGAAAGTTGTAGCTTTTTAGGTATTGTGATCGCTCACCGTCCGGCGTCCGTCCGTCCGTCCGTCCGTTGTACGTCCGTCGTCCGTCCACACTCTCCTTTAAACAACATCTCCTCCTAAACAAACAAGCTAATTTTGATGAAACTAGACAGGAATTTTCCTTGGATGGTCTTCTTTAAAAATTATTCAAAGAATTGAATTCCATGCAGAACTCTGGTTGCCATGGCAACCGAAAGGAAAAACTTTAAAAATCTTCTTCTCAAAAACCAGGAGCCCCAGAGCTTAGATATTTTAGGTGAAGCATTGCCTAGTGGACCTCTATCAAGTTTGTTCAAATCATGACCTCGGGATCAAAATTGACCCCGCCCCAGGGGTTACTTGATTTTACATAGAAAAATCTTAAAAAATCTTCTTCTCGAAAACCAGAAGCCCTAGACCTTAGATATTTGAGATTTAGCATTGCCTAGTAGACCTCTACTAAAATTGTTCATATCATGACCCCGGGGTCAAAATTGACCCCGCCCCAGGGGTCACTTGATTTTACATATGAAAATCTTCACAAAATTTCTAAAAATAAACCAGAAGGCCTAGAGCTTAGATATTTCACTTGTAGCATTGCCTAGTAGACCTCTACAAAATTTATTCAAATTATTACCCCCAGGGTCAAAATTGACCCCGCCCCAGGGGTCACTTGATTTTACATAGGAAAATCTTAAAAAATCTTCTTCTCAAAAAGCAGAAGCCCTAGCGCTTAGATATTTGACCTGTAGCATTGCCTAGTGGATTTCTACTAAATTTATTCAAATCATGACCCCGGGGTCAAAATTGACCCCGCCCCAGGGGTCACTTGATTTTACATATGAAAATCTTCAAAAATTTTCTTAAGATAAACTAGAAGGCCTAGAGCTTAGATATTTCACATGTAGCATTGCCTAGTGGACCTCTACAACATTTGTTCAAATCATGACCCCCGGGGTCAAAATTGACCCCGCCCCAGGGGTCACTTGATTTTACATAGGAAAATCTTTAAAAAAATCTAAAAATAAATCAAAAGGCCTAGATCTTAGATATTTGATATGCAGCATTGCCTAGTAGACTTCTACAAAATTTGTTCAAATCATGACCCCCGGGGTCAAATTGGCCCCGCCCCAGGGGTTACTTGATTGTACATTGGAAAATTTTCCAAAACAATTCTAAAAATAATCAGTTTGACATTTGAAACATGTAGCTCATATTACTCTGGTGAGCGATCCAGGGTCATCATGACCCTCTTGTTTTAACAAAGTGTAGATGGTGAACAAAGTGTATTTTCTCATGTCTCAGTATATTCAAATAACTTTTTCATCTTAAAACTGAATTTTGGTCTCCATGTGAACGTTACTTTCATCGTTTCGCTCTTGACCTGCTTCATTAATTTTACGATCGAGAAATGTCATGGTCAAATGTACATAAGCACACGATGCAGCTTTGTTGAGACACTACATTTAACGAAGTGTCAGTCACATCGAGACATAGTTGGCGTCATTGAAATATGATGTTAACAGGCAACATTCGATATCCTACACATATTTCTTAACACTGTTTGTAGCCTAGGACAACTTTACGACCATGAAGATCTTTCATAATACATCGGCCGTTAATTCAAGAATTGGCATACAGCAAACGAAAACTGTACTTGTTGGATTTTCAAAGCAACTTGTCTACAATATTTTTCGTTACAGCTTCTTCATGTTATGTATATATTTTGCTATGCATGGCTTTATGGCTGTGTTTGTGGTGCTCTGTGCTTCTAGGAAATCTACCCTTACCTTTTATCTTTTGTGGGACAACGAATTAAACGTCCTACACAGAGAAAAATACGAGATTACGTAATCTCACGGGAATTGCCGATTGGCATTACCAGGTCGGTGATTTAAAACGCAGTCAAATATGCCTTTAAAATTATTGTGATTGATACAGCAAATACAAACGTTCTCTCATCAAGCTGAAGAGGAGGAGTCCTTAAACACGGACGAAAATACTAGTGTGTTCAAAGTATGACTGCAAACCACAAGTAGAAGCATCATTGAAGGCGATAATAAGGATCTAGCCTCATTATGAGCGGTAACTGAAATTCGTAGAGCTAAACGTACATTAAATCAAATAGAAATGGAAGTTAGGAAAAAGGAAACTGATGGACTTATTCGTAGAAAAAAATATCTGGAATGAAATACGTGTTACCTTGTAAATATTTACGGATATTTTTTAATAATGCCGCATATATCCGCCATTTTTAAGCAACATGCTCAGTTATTCCAATACAGACGCAGCTCAACATGCGTCCCAATCCCTCTTCCTTTTGTTATATTAGTACATCCATCCCCATCCCTGTTAGGTATTTCATCTTCTTAAAACCATCCGTTCCCTATTAGGTATTTCTCCTTCTTACATTCATCTCCATTCCTGTTATGTATTTCATCTGCTTACATCAATCCCCATCCATATAAAGTATTTCAGCTTCTTAAATCTACCCACCCCTTGGACGTATTTTATCTTCTTACACACATCCCCATCCCTTTTAGGTAATGCGTCTTCTTAAATCCATCTCCACCCCTGTTATGTATTTTATATTCTTATCCATCCCCGTCACTGTAAGATATTTCATGTTCTTACATCCATCGATTATATCGCCCTCATGGTTCAATTCCTGCGCATCTTAACTCTGAGCCGTGATAAATTAGACGACAGACCACTCGAAGGCCTTGATTATTTGTTGATTCTATTTGACTTTTTAACGACAAAGGTTATATTAGTATTTGTTACATAATTGTGGGTATGAAAGATTGCCTTCTCATATGTTAATATAGTGCTATCATATGCATATAACATAGCAATAAAATCTTTCATTTAAAATTTGATACAAAACAAGCAATATCAATTAAGTGTGCACGTTTGTCCTTTGATCATTTTCATATATCTACTACGTATCAAATGTCCAGACATTTTTGGTTGCCGTTGCCGTGTCAGTAGTCCCTTCTTGTTACCCGCAACACGTTTAATACCTACAAAATATTAAGACTTACATTATCAATGACTTACATACACGTTCTAGTTTATACGAAACGTTTTAATAAAATTTCTAGAGCGGTCTCCGTGGCCGAGTGGTTAAGGCCGCTGACTATGTACCACTTGCCCAACTTGCTTGGAGTGTATAATTCAATAATGTAAAAAAAAATATCTAGATGGCTTACGGAAAGCTGTTAGATCTACCTATGTGCCCAAACCTACCCGAAACAATGCTGGAGAAGTTGCCATACGATCTTAATTGTGTCGAGGTGACAATAAACACACCAACCCTCAACAACCCCGCCAAGAGTATTCCTTGCCTTCATACTAGTATTAGGCATACACTTCCCTTAACTTTAAACCGGAAAAAAGAAAGATTTTTAAATCAATGTGACCCTTATTTACAAAAAGAATTATAAATGAAATGTGGACATACCCTGTACTGTCATAAAATCCGCAAAGACCCAGGGCATTTCTCCGACAAGGAATTCAGCTCGCAATTTGTCGAAGGTTTTGTGATATTCCTGAAGAAATTCTTGTTGGTATTCCTCGGTGAACACGAAACTTGGTTCCTAAATTATTTAAATTTATTTATAATTATTTGAATGACCCATGAGGATGCTTACAATTTATGTTGTTACGTTCCCTGAGACTTATTGAAACAGAAGAAAATTTTCATTCAAAAGACCTGAAATTCACGTCATTCCGATTTTTTATACCTTATCCAATATGTGAAATGGTTACATTACTGACACTACAACGAGAACGTAACATCATGAGACTAAGAATTCACTAGAAGAAATGATCAAGCCTTATCATCGTGGAGACAAATGACAGCATGTGACCTTGCCATCACCCAAATTCAAAGAACACAATCCACGCAGATGATCTACACATAAATTATAACAAGGCAATTTCAGAAGCAGAAGTAGAATTTTACTTTTTACCGTTTGCTTATCTTGTTGATGTTGTATGTCTCAGTGGTTATTAGCTGTTATGTATTTTGCATACATGACACAGTTACTTGCCAACACTTTTGTCTGGGTGTGCGCATGCGCGTGATGGAATCTTTACCTGGTGAAACCCAGCTATTGTGTCTGCACCATACTCAGAGACTATAACTGGCATGTTAAATCTTTGGTACCAGTGGCGCAAATCGTTCTCCAGTTGTTGTTGGATTAGTTCAGTGTGACCGACGTCCGTGTACCACGCATAATAACGGTTTACGAGAATTATATCCACATACTGGACCTATAAATAAACACTATTGTCATCTTTATTTAATATATTATTTGTCAAAAAATGTAAATGGTAAAAGCCTTACGGAGTTAACAAATGTTGGTTGTTTTTATTGATATTTACTATTCTCGTAAAACATTAATATAGAAAAGCAAAAACAGTAATGCGTTAAGATGGTGATGTCTTTTGGTTACAAGTCAGAGAAGTTGCGATTTCAATACTTGAAAGTACGTGTTCGCGTACGTGTTTACGTCACAAACATTTTAATTGTTGTTTTACAAGTATAATTGAACGTAAACGTGAATAACTTGCATTTTTCTTATGTTTGACACTTCAGAAATTTATTGAAATGAAGAAGGAATTCCTACAGGTGTGCGTAGTATACAAGTATGAGATCGCAGTCTCTGTATTGTCAATGTTAAAAATATGGAAATATTTACGGCTTATGCATAGGCAAACAGCAGGTGTAGTCAAAATAGCATAACATAAATGTTTGTACATAGCCCTAAGTTACTACTACTTTGTAGGAGACAGGCTTTAATCGAAAAGATACTCCATGACACTGACTGCAACATCTGTATTGTAGGTCTGGTTAGTGATAAATGTCACTGGACGTGTCGAGTCGAGAGAGCGCACGTGTTCCACGACATCCCTACCAAGAACAAAAATCAGTTAAATTGATGATCTTACATTAAGACTGTACAACTGGTGTTATAACTTAAGCAAACGTGCAATTGGCAGAAATGCATGACAGGCTCGGTGAGCACTGAGCACCAATGAATAATCAAGTTATTTTGTGATATCACAAATCATTCAAATTGTGTATCAGTCTTATTTACTATATCATGAATACTGTTTAATAATATCTTTAATTCTATTTTATAATATCCATTAATGATTATTCAATCAAAAAAATCTGTATCATTAAATAGAATTGAAGATATCATAAATGTAAATACTACTTTTAGATATCTTAAAATTGATTTTATGAGACAATTAATGAATTAGAAAACAAATAATGTGTACGAATTACTGTTATCCATTTATCGCAATTTAGATATCTTCAAATGATTTCTTGATATTATAAAATGCTTTACAGATGTCAAAAATGAATTTAAGATATCATTAAATCGAAATAAGGATATGTGAAGTAATCGTATTAAGAGATATCCAATGTCCTATTTTGTGATATATGTAATTCATTTTATCAAAATATTTCAATGAGCTTGTAAGCATGAAAATAATTAAAGCATTTGAATGGTTTGTCTCCTTATTTATTACAGAGTTCTGACGCGCAAGAAATGTAATAGTTTTGCAAGATACCAAACATGAAATAATTATCATCAAATTGCTTTTGCCCATCTTAACGGAAGTAGTAGAACCTTTATTTATGCCTTTGACAAGTTAGCCTTGAATAGATACTTTAAAAGTGACTGTCATCTATAGTAATACTCCTTTGAAAATGAAGTTAAAAGCATTTAAGGTAGTGGGCCCATTGAGACAATCGGCAATTATCTTTCGGGTGTGTTTTCACCTGATACGATATCAGCATTCTCCGTTAGGAACGAAAAGTAAGCTCTCGTTTGAGCTACAGTAATATCAAAACAAAAAAGTAGGACTTTTTACACCATATAGAAAGTGACTATGCAGTGTTACGTGTAACGTAGTCTGAAATGAAGTTCCATACTGATGAGAAAATATAGTAGTTTTAGTAATATAAGACAGTAACATGTTCTCGTCTAGTTTAATTGCTGGTTGTCCTTAGAAAAGATTCCGACCACTGCCATTATGCATTTTCACTGAGTAAATGACTACGTGCACGTGATTTCCAGGGAGGTGTATGACAACATCTCATTTTTCTTCTTTGTTTGTTTTGTTCTTTTTTTTTTAGTAGACAGGTTACATTGTACAGTAGTTGGCTATATAAGGTTTTCATATCACTGAGATGCTCTAAAGTACTGGATAGATACTTGAATATGAAATTAAAAGGAAATTAGCTACTATGATTTGACCAGTTGCATAAAAGTATTAATTGCACAGAAATTGTCGATTATCGTACGGATACATTACCTTAATGAAACTGAAATATTAAGTTAACAGATTACTTAAAGTATGGTCCGGCTGCCGGCTTGTTGGTAGCTGGTTCATTGGCCACGGACCAAAGGATGACGGCGGGTCGGTTCTTATCCCTTTGATACATCTCCGTCATCACTGCTTTATGGTGCTCAAGTGACTTATTGCTAAAATTGTCTTCGCTACATAAATAAAATAAAAATATATAAACTATTATACAAAATAAAAATAACAAGCGATAGCATAATCAATTATCTCACCGTTTTCGGCATCTCTATTGGTAAAGAGACATCACGTTAGTAATTCCATATCGTATTAGTAATTAAATACTGGATTAGTAATTATATATTGGGTAAGTGGCCATTCGGTGTCCTAATTCAGAAATTATGGACATTAGCAATTATTTATTGGGTAAGCGGCCATCCGGTGTCCGAACTCAGAAAATATGGAAATTAGCAATTATATATTGGGTAAGTGGCCATCCGGTGTCCGAATTCAGAAATTATGGAAATTAGCTATTATATATTGGGTAAGTGGCCATCCGGTGTGCGAATTCAAAAATTATGGAAGCAAGATAAAATCGTTACATGTTGTAACCGGATATGGGATATACGTTGTCCCAAAACACCCCATCAGGTTCGAGCTTCGCTCTCGCCCGATATGGATTTATTTCGACAGCATGTATCACCTATCCGGTTAAACTAATAATAGTGGTTTGTTAGACGAGTCCCTCCATTTATCAAACTGATCCAACATTTTTCCGTGAAGAGTCAGTAAAAATCAAATAATTTATTTGTTTTATCAATCACTTTGTACGTACGTAATTACCATTTTCCTTATGTGTTTAGAGGAAACTACGTCATAATTATTTAAAAATGACTGAAGACTATAAATTATGGTGCGTGGAGTGAATTGTTACGCTTTTTGTGTGCTAAATAATCTATTTAAGTGTATATCATTTCGATTCTTTAATGAGGTTCTTCATACAGGTGAGCATGTGTTTGTGCTTATATAGATATCTCATAATATATAATAAAAACAATCAAAAGGGCTAATACACATTTACTCAGTACATGCACTCCCTATGTTTACTTTCATCATTCCGTAAATCAAGAAAGAATAACAAAACATCGTCATAATTCATTGTCTAGATTCGATATAAGTTGTTGAAAAAGATGCATTTCGGAGTTAAAGATTCAATCTTAAAGGGAAGTAACAATAATCTTTAACCTTTCTGTCTGACCTAGACCTTTGATGTAGGAATCTAGCTCTTACACGCGACACATCATCTTGTTGTCTGTCGTGAATGTTATTTGAATACCCATACATGCATGAAAAGTTATTGACCGACAAGAAAACTGACACCAAGATAACTTTGACCTTTAATCTAAAGAAAAAAAAAGGAAAGTATGACGGACTGATGGATGTACGAGGCGCAAACCTATAGTTTGAGACTTAACAACTTGCCCCTTTTTTCGATTATTTTTTCCTGATGTTGACTGAGTAATCTTTTGTATATCAAGCCGAATTCCATTTAAAACGACCTTCACAGCGACGCTTCTAGCTTTTGGTAGCAGTAACTTCTCGGATTCTTTTTTCTTTAATTATTTGTAGGAGCAATGAGATAAATATAGCAACATTACCCGCAAGACGGTGTTATAAATAGTAGTGTGTAATACTCTCTAAACTCAGAAAACAGATATCCTGAATATTATCGAGGAAGGCGTTTGCCGTGAAACTGGACTATGGTTAAAATGTGAATGAAATATCCATAGGAAAAGCAAATTATAGAAGGTCGTCTAAGGGAAATATCACTGACAATTATGTGAGGAAAACAGCTGGTGGGACAGAGGCTGATTATTTTCTCTACTTTTTGGAAAAAAGAAATTGTCATTTTTTGGCTGCAATTTACATTATATACTGGTGAAAAGTGAGGTATTCTGTCGTGTTAAGCAATTCTAAGTCGACTGAATTTAAAGCTACCCACTATGAGATTCCAACACCTATCCCAACACCTGGGCTTTCATCGATGACAACGATGCCTTGCTGATCTGCCTGGTCCATTATCTCTTCAGCGTACGGATAATGCGAAGTTCGGAAACAGTTTACACCCAACCATTTTAACATATTGAAATCACGAGCAATTAGAGGATAGTCCAGACCCTTACCACGTATCTGTGTAAAAAAATGATTCATAACATTAAAGACTGAAACACTTATTCCACTGGGTTCAGCATTTTTATTATTATAAAACTGAAGTCGGCATAAAGCTTCAGTCAGCATTTTTAGAGTGCAAAATAAGCAGAAATCGTGGAAACATCTGTTTAGATATTTTATGAAGCCAATAGTTATCATAACATAATATCAGACTACTGGTATTCTTGTATGCCAAATAGGATTTTCCTGTGTTTTCGCCGGTGCTTGGAAAAAAGTCATCTTACACTCCGGGTCGTAAGATAACTCACGTGCTGATATTTATGAATGAATGCGTAAATTCATATGCAACTACTATAATAAAACTGTGCTTGAAAGAAAAGCGTTTGTTTTATTTATTTCTTCCATTATTTGAATAATACGGCATGCAAGAAAACGAATCTGTCACTAGTTGAAGGTGCGGATGGAAATATCTGGCTCTCGGGTAACTGTTTCGCGGTAACTCTACAGAGCCTCGTTACCGCCTTAACAGTTACCTCCGAGCCAGATATTTCCATCCGCACCTTCTATCAGTGAAAGCTTCTTATAATGCAACATACATCCGAGTCCTCGTGTTTGTTGACTCCTAGACAGTAGAACGGTTGTTCATTGATCATCAGACTGGTATTTGTGACACGTACTGTCCGAATACCAAACGGCTGGCGGTACACATCTACATCTCCTCCAGTCAAGTCTGTAACTGTCACCTAATAGATAGTAGAAATGGTTTAGTTAATCTCTACGCAGAATGCTCTCCTGCAGAAGAAGAAGAAGAAGAACGACACCTGTGCATGATTACTGGTCTAGAGAGTATTCGTAGTACCTGAGAAATATTTATTGATGTCTCGACAGAAAGTGAGTGAACAATACGATTCGAAAACGCCCTTCAGAATTAAATATAAACGTACACATGCTCGAATGTATTTTATGAAATGTATCTTAAGAAAGCATTGCAATAAACAGCCAAATGAAAATATACAAAGCCCATGCCCAGCTATCCATTAAAAAGAAGTTATTTGCTCATATATGTGCTCTTACAAAATTTTCGAAACGATCTAATGTACATTTTTCTTATATGTCCAGTTTAATGATTTAACAATGTAACACCGCACTGGCATGTTACTTTCAATGTATACAGGTATCCTGGGCTGCTAGAGTTCATTGTATACGGCCACCAGAAATGTGCATCCCGTATTGTAACAGTATCTTTGTACATGTTGCTGGTAGCTACCACGTGACCCTCTTTGTCGGCAACCTCAACCTTTACATTGATCAGGTCCGCCAGCCCACCAGAATATATGACAAAATTGACTCTACCTGCATTAACAATAAGAATTTGTTAAGTACTAGTAATTAGAATCACGCGCATATCAAACTTAAATGCAGAAGATTTAAACGAAGTCAGAGAGTGTCAATATAGCGATGAGACAAAGTGAATGGCCAACGCTAGCAAAAAAGGGGCAATTCTATGTTAGTCAAAATAATAATATTATGTACATTGTAGAAAAAGTACATTTATATGTTTAAATTGGATATTCACCATCATTTCCTTGTATATCAGTGACTATATCAATGTCCTCTATATATGTCTTTGGTGTTGTATAAATAGTCACGTGACGATGGATTCCAGCATAGTTGAAAAAGTCCATTTGCAAATTCTGAACAAAATAACCCGGCGGGTACCTAAAAATAATTCAGATGATAACTTTGCATAACTCGGGGAATATCTGAAAAATAACCTGGCGTATACCTAAAAATAATTCAGATGATACCTGAGCATAACTCGGGGAATATCTGAAAAATATCCCGGCGGATACCTAAAAATAATACAGATGATAAATGAGCATAACTCGGGGAATATCTGAAAAATATCCCGGCGGATACCTAAAAATAATACAGATGATAAATGAGCATAACTCGGAGAATATCTGAAAAATAACTTGGAAGATACCTGAAAATTACATGACCAATTTACTATGTAATCCCACCAGCATAGTTGAAATATAATATTACAATTTTCTTGATTAATTATTTTTGATAAATCTTAACCCTGTCGGAGACTGAACTCACGGAAGAGGAGCAAGCGAGTCAAAGCCTACAATTTTAACCACTGTTCCACTGAGAATGAAGTATTTAATATTTTTTATAGCATATTATTTCAGTTTTAACGTGATCACTAAACTATAAAATACAGTTGTATTTTTGACAGTGGCTTTAAACACTGTTGCACTTTTCACACATAAAAACCACACGCGGTAAAAGTTGCGTTACGTTGTGAAGTATTATGCAAAGTGCACAACATAACATTCTCGATCAATTAGATTTTCTGGGTCAAAGGCATTTCTTTTAAATCAACTGGTTAATCAGTTTGTCCAAAATCGATACAACTTCTGATTGGTTAAATCGGTCAATTTTAATGTCCGTTATTGGCAAAATATCCTGACTAACATCATTTGAATACAAGTACTATAACAGATGATAATTCATTTGGTGTTTATCCCCTACCATAACTGGTGATTATCGCAACATATTACAATTCCAAAAAAAGACGGAAATGTATATTTGCGTTGGTAAAAGATTGGTACCAACTATTGTACTGGATCTGAGAAGGATTGTCAATGAATTCACTTTGTCCTGACCGGCGGATTCGGTAAACGGGCATTCGGTTTAAATAAAGAATTCACTATTGTTATTATTTATCTGTTTGTTTGTTTGTTTGTTTTAATAGCTTATATCTATTTCATTGAAAATCCCTTACTTCTCTGGGTCTGTCTTGTACTCAGTAGCGCCTGGTGGCAGGGTGGTCGGTGAAAGTGTGTTGTTGATTGCCACTGTGACGTAATTTTCACCATTAACTTGTAGCATTTGCGTCACTTCCGCTTCGAATGGAAGATGGCCGCCTTCATGGCGCATTGCTTCTTGCCCATTTATCCACTGTGGTATAAATAGATAGGTTTTCTATAGGCGTGTATTTTGCTGTATCACACACTACATGACAAAGTAGGCAGGCTGTTGTCATTTGAATTGTAATCGTATGTTTATGTTGTGCCCGGTATTTTTGAAAGTCTTTTAGAAGCTAATTTTTGTTTTAGGGTTTAAGGTCACATCGACACAATTATAGATAATATGGTGACTTTCCAGCGTTTAGTGGTAGAGGAAAAGTGCAGGTGCCCCTCCGGGCATTATTTATCATCACGGCCGGGTACATGGGCAGAATCAACGACATTCTGTAATCCAGTTGAATGGCTTCCTCACATGAAAAATTCTACGCTCCTAGTGAGTCGATGAGGGGTAAATAATTTGAAGTCGGCTACCTTAACCATTCGGCCACGGGGTTCTCTTAAGTAAGAAAGACATTATTATTATAGGGTATTTATGCCATGTATAGATATAGAAACAATTGTAAAGAACTTTGAATTATTTGAATTGATTCCGTAAAAAGCTGACGTACTTACCACAATGGCGTTATAGTGGGCACTGTCAATTCTGAGAACTATCCTTTTATTTGACCACGTGTTATCCAGATAAAATTCCCTGTCGTACCAAGCCCAGCCGACAAAGTCTCGCACCAGTTTGGAGTTGGTGATATCATTGTAGCTGGATGGCACTGGCATTGCAATAACATCTCCGGCCTGAGTAGTAGGAAAAAGAACATGATGAGATAACAAACGTATGAAAAGTAGGTTGTATCGTGTCTTAGCAACTTGTAATTCTGCAAATGTAAAGTAAAAACGTAAGGTTTGTAGTCAGATGGCTTATTTCAAAATAAAAGTTTTACTGTACTTGCCTGGTTCAGTATTGTGCAATATAGTTCTGCCCTGTGCTTGTCCGGTTCATATCTCTTTAATTAGCAAGCTACATTCGTGTATCGGAATGCAGTAGCGTTACAACCAAAACCGAGAATTGAAAACCAGGGAAATAAAAATGAATTGTATCCATTTAACTATTTTACAAACATCATTAATGTAACTTATCCATGTGCATATCAACGTGTATCTAAATCCATTCAATGACTAGATAGATCAAGCTGTGAATAAAGACCACCTGCCAATGAAGACCATTTATTGTCTCTCCCAAGGGTGGTCTTTACGGACAGGTTTGTCTGTATATATCAATTAGGAAGATGATCCACGGCGATTATTATCGGAGTTTGACGAAAAGGGTCGAGAAGCTACTGTAATTTCGCAATCAAAACTGCTACTGACCTGAGATAACCGATCACTGTACCATTGATTGACAAAACTTTCGTTCCCTGTGACTGAATCGTCTATGATAAAGCTCCACATCCCGTCCAGATGCCGCAAAGTCCGACTTTCTGAATCCCTCGGGTATAACATACCGACAGGTTTCCCATTAGACATAAAACACACGTTTGAAAACACTTGTAAACATAATAAGAAAAATGTAAGTCTTATTGAGATCTCCATGTTTGCTTCTTACATCAAGTGCACTATGGTGTTATCACCAAGTATCAGATAGTCAAATACTGTAAGTATAGATCTTTGATGATGAATTGACATTTGTTTATATAACAAAACTCACAATAAGCAAAAATAAGCGAGGGCATCACAGATCCCGACGTAACACGCGAACTGCATGCCGTCGGAAATATTGCGGCAACTAAGAGCATAAGATTTCGTCTTGCCATCTTTAGCCAAATTGCCGCCCTGTAACTGTAGTCGTATATCATGACAGAGTTATACTATCATATCATAACTTTAAAAGAAGGTTAACTAATCTATAGGCAATATGATTTCATATAGAGTGGAGACAAATTAACTAATGTGTGTGTGTACTAGTATTAACTTGAATCGTTTTAAGCATTGAAATCATTTTATTGCAATTATTCCTTTAAATGTTCTACAACTTTTGTGTAATATCTGTATATTGTACATCTGTAAACAATGGCCAGTAAGCTCTAGAAATTACTATCTAAAGCTCAAATTTTAAATTCTTTATTCAAGTTGTACAATACAGTAGAGTTATCATTTGTAGTAGCTCGATCTGGGATGCTGTATCCGACTCGAGTGGATATTAGCCAGTTCGGATCTCACGAGGCGCGCAAGCGCCGAGTGTGATCCGACCTTGCAAACTGATCCGCGAGAGCCGAATACAAAATCTAGACCTAACTACTGTTATAATGACCCTTTTAATATATACTTCCACTTTTTTGTCTGTTGTTTGGTTATTGAACGAAATCTTCAATGTTTATCGATGTTAAAATGGAATTTAGTGAAGTTTTTATGTGCGCTGCTTATAGAGCTTTGTCAGGTCATGCATATTAATGAAAGTAATCCGGCAACATACAATACAAAAGTTACAATACGGAATTTGTTCTGCCTGTTCATGTTCAATACGAAATACAAGCCGATTTTTTTACAGAATTTATTTAGGTATACCGTATATAATAAAAAAGCATGAGGTTGTCTGTAATCATTGTAGTATACGAGTACTATACCGAATGACAGTGCAAGATATGTCACAGCAAAGGACAACACGCTGTTGATGGTATTATTAAAATTGCATAAATAAAGCAAAACCACAAAAATGGTAAATAGAAATGTAAAATCACTAAGTACATCTGGCAGCACTTGTAATGTTATAATATAAACCCTTCTGCAAAATATTCTTGGTTCTAGACATAAACAGCTCACTTGTCGTCGTCGTCGTCGTCGTTGCTGTTGTTATAAGTAAAGATTGGACAGGAAGTTGTAAACACTTGAGATGTTTCTCCTTATCACAACAATTTACAATATTTTAGTCTTATTTACAGTCCGTACTGTACTTCAGTACTTTGGTTTATATTTGTAGTGTTTTTGACTCAGTCCTCGACAGCTATTTTGATGAGTTAATCATTATTCAATTTCAGCCATTTTCCGAACAAGAATATGAATTACTGCTATTCTGACTCCATTTTTGCGGATCAATATACATACTTGAATATACGTTAACTATTGGTTTCTGTATTATTAGGTTAAACTTTACGAAACATCTTGTTAACTGTCGAATAATATACAGTAAGTGTGATTTGTAAAGTATGTTCGTATAAAAAACAATTTATAGACCAAAAACCACGCAAGATTGTTCGAACGTAAACGTGGGAATTATATAAAGCCAGACTTGGTTCAGAACTACAGATTTCCCTTTAAGTTTGGCTAAACACACAGACGGAATAAATCCTTACACGTAGGGAGCTGGTGTGGGGAGCATAAATGACCGGATATTTCACTGTTGAACATGTTCATTTTCATTCAAGGTACATTTTTGGTGGTAAATATCATTCTGGTCAACATCTGTCAAGCAACTGTTTATACAATGGTATATTGTTTCACCAAGTTAGGTTAAACAAACCTAACAAGTAAGGCTAACGCCAAAACTTGAATAGAAAATAATAACAACAAAAACATTATATTTAAATATTTTAATACCTTATCATATGGATGGATTTTTAAATACGTTAAAACATAACTTTTAAACCCATTTTCAAAGTTTGAATACTGTAAAATCGTCAATATTGATGGGGAACTAATTTCCATGGATTTCGTGGTTGAATTAATCCATAGAATTATATTCCAACGAAATAGGTATTATGTCAAAAACCATGACATTTTATGACCACAAAATCAAATTTTTACAGTAACTGTTTTATCGGTTGTATCACCAAGGCATTACTCGTCCGCTATAATGATACAATTTCCCACTACTTTCTTCACTATTGAGCGAGTCAATGACCTTTAACAGTGCTTCAATACAGTCTGATGCCTCTGTGGTAGCTTTTGGACCACCCATACCGGTCTTGATCCAGCCCGGATGTATCGCGGAGACCAAAATACCGTCCTTCTTCAAATCGAGGCTGAGATTCTTCGTTATCATGTTAAGCGCCGCCTGAAAAAAGTATACATTTGTTACTGATATGGGTTTTCTAAAGTGTTCATCAAACATTAAGAATATCAAACAGAAAGTGTTCTTTCTGCCTGAATCATTATTATATGACAAATCAAATTTGCAAGGCCGCAAGACAAAAACATGGAAGTACCAAAAGCATATACATAAAACACAAAATGTGCCAGTTCCCTTTGCATTCTGATTCCTTTATTTAACTACCTCGTACACAGTCTGCTTTTATCTTGTTTGGATTTCGTTATATGTATTTATGTATCTAAGGCGTATATTAACTACATTTCCTATTTATTTGTTCTTTTTGGTTTATGATTCATTTCAGAATAAGAGAAGTAATTAAACAATAAGTCGCCTTAATGCCTTTATTGTCGCTAATGCATTGAATTCAGGTACATCTAAACAATAAGTCGCCTTAATGCCTTTATTGTCGCTAATGCATTGAATTCAGGTACACCTAGTACGTCCTACATGTTTGCTTTAATGTAATTTGCTATCATCTTCAGACATGAGAGACACTATTTCCAAACCTTTGAAGTCCTGTATGAGTATGCACCACCGGTATCATTCTCGGTTATGGAAGCCACGCCCGTGCTGATGTTTATCACGCATGCGCGATCACTAGACATTGCTCCGCCCTTAGCCGCTGCCTTGCGTAGTAGAGGTAGAAAGGCCTGTAGTTTTAATTATTATATAGTTATATCTACGGAGTATGAAACTTATTTTAGATGCGAATCAGTAACTGTTATATACTACTATTGTACAGGATAAATCAAATTTAAATAGAAATAACAATTTCGCACGAAAGCATTACGTGCTCTGGGTGCTTTCTTGTGGGTTTTAACACCTTTTAGCCAGTTTATGTAGAAGCCGGTAGAAATGACAAAAATAATACGTTTCCCCGTTCATTTTTAACACGTTTTAGCTAGTTCATGCAGAACTTAACGGAAATGGTATATACAACCATACTTACTTTAGTGAGCATCAGTGGTCCGACGGCATTTATTTGGAATAGACTAACCATATCCTCGCTGGTTACAGTGTCTAGACTTGCTCGATTTGCAGCACCTGCATTGTTTATTAGGAGATTCAGACCTGCGTCTCCAACAACTTCCTCAACAGCTTTAGCAGCAGAAGCATAAGTCGCCTCGTCATTTAAGTCTGTAACAAGAAAAAACAACACAACCAACCTCAGTTCATCATCGCTGAAATTTTGATTCAAGTTCAGAAAAATTTGAAGCGATAGAACTTTACGACCAGCAAGGTTCCTGGTCAGTTCACATCCATACTGTTCGTTTATCAGTCTTAGCACTTGTGTGCAACTGATACGCGAACAGCATGACTTCAGATCAGACTACACGGGTGTGTAGGCTGATCTGCATCCATACTGGTCGTCGCAAAGCGCTAACGCTTGAACTCATTAATGTAGCTGATAAAACTTAAAGAAACGCACATTATATCAAAATTTCCTTTCATGACTCTGAAATTACCTAGATTTCGGAGGTTCCTAAGATGTCATTTTTAACGATTCATGCCAAACCACTGTCATAATGTAACCTATACTACAGCTCTGACGAGACCCGCTTCACAAAAGAGAACTGATCGTTGTAACATAATATGGTTTCAGCAATTTACCCCTAAACCGACTCTTTTACCGACCCTGTCAATCAAGTAAGAACAAATTATTGTTGAACAACTTAAAAGAATTATTTGAGCCGTGCCATGCGAAAACCAACATAGTGGGTTTGCGACCAGCATGGATCCAGATCCGCGCAGTCTGGTCAGGATCCATGCTATTCGCTAACGGTTTCTCTACTATTGAATTGCAATAGGCTTTGAAAGCGAACAGCATGGATCCTGACCAGACTGCGCGGATGCGCAGGCTGGTCTGGATCCACGCTGGTCGCAAACCCACTATGTTTCCTCATGGAGCGGCTCATTTGCTCTTTAGAAATGAAAACGGTACACATACACGATTCCATCTATATTCCAGGCAAAGCCACTATGTTGGTTATCTCATGGCGCGGCTCATTTTATTTCTACTGAACATCTAGGAACTGACTTACATATTTGATAAAAGAATGAAATTTAGGCAAGACTGACAATATAGTCTTCACTAACCTATTTTAACAATTTTTATGTTCTTGTATTTTGTCTGCAAATCTTGGAGGTCCTGAAAAAAAGAAAAATGATTATAACTTCACGAACACAATGTTTAAATTGTTTGATTAAGTAAGAGACGATCTTTAGACTTTATGATCGATGTTCATCGATTTGTTTCTTCTCTTTCTTTGATCGACATATTTTTGATGATAATACATCATGTTAGCATTATCTGTTACATTGTATTTAGTTTACAGCTTTGACTGTTCAATATTTAAAACTTACTGCTCACATTATCTTATCTGAATGTGGCGATCTACAACCTGATTTTGCTAAGCGAAGTCCTGCATTTATCTAAGCGGAGTCAAGCTATCTGCAACCTGATCTTACTTTAGCGGAGTCTTCGATTTACAACATGCACTTACCTTAGCGGAGTACAGTCTGTTCTTGCCTTAGCGGGTTCTGGCGATCTACAACCTGCACAAACTTCAGCGGGGTCTAGCAATCTACAACCTGCACTTACCGTTATGGAGTCTGGCAATCTACAACCAACACTTAACGTAATGGAGTCTGGCAATCTACAACCTGCACGTACCTAAGCGGGATCTGGCAATCTACAACCTGCACTTACCTTAGCCGGATCTGGAAATCTACAACCTGTACAAACCTCAGCGGAGTCTGGCAATCTACAATCTGCACGTACCGTAACGGAGTGTGTTAATCTACAACCTGCACGTACCTTAGCGGGATCTGGCAATGTACAACCTGCACTTACCTTAGCGGGATCTGGGAATCTACAACCTGCACTTACCTTAGTGGTTTCTGGCGATCTACGACCTGCACAAACATCAGCGGGGTTTGGCAATCTACAACCTGCATTTACCGTAATGGAGTCTGGCAATCTACAATCTGCACGTACCTTAGAGGGATCTGGCAATCTATAACCTGCACGTACCTTAGCGGGATCTGGCAATCTACAACCTGCACGTACCTTAGCGGGATCTGGCAATCTACAACCTGCACGTACCTTAGCGGATCTGGCAATTTACAACCTGCACTTACCTTAGCTGGATCTGGCAATTTACAACCTGCACGTACCTTAGCGGGATCTGGCAAACTACAACCTGCACGTACCTTAGCGGGATCTGGCAATCTACAACCTGCACGTACCTTAGCGGGATCTGGCAATCTACAACCTGCACGTACCTTAGCGGGATCTGGCAATCTACAACCTGCACATACCTTAGCGGGATCTGGCGATCTACAACCTGCACGTACTTTAGCGGGATTTGACAATCTACAACCTGCACGTACCTTAGCGGGATCTGGCAATCTACAACCTGCACGTACCTTAACGGGATCTGGCAATCTACAACCTGCACTTACCTTAGCGGGATCTGGCAATCTATAACCTGCACGCACCTTAGCGGGATCTGGCGATCTACAACATTCACTTATCTTAAAGGTGTCTGGCGATCTACTACGTTTGGAGAGTCTGGCGGTCTACAACATGAGCTTACCTTAGTGGATTATGGTCATTACCTTAGCGGATTCTGGCGATCAAATACAGTATCTCACGTCTGGATTCTGACGATCTACAACCTGATCTTACCTTAGCGCATTATGGTATTCTACAATCTTATCTTGATCTACAACCATATATTACAATAGCGAATTCTGGCGATCTACTAGAGTATCTTTTTGTTTCTGGCGTTCTACAACCAGATCTTACCTTAGCGGATGCTGGCGATTTACAACCTGATCTTACCTTAGAGGATGCTGGCGATCTACAACCAGATCTTACCTTTGCAGATGCTGGCGATTTACAACCTGATCTTACCTTAGCGATGTTGACGATTTACAACCTGATCTTACCTTAGCGGATGCTGGCGATCTACAGTCTTATATCTTGCCGTTAACGGATACTGGCTATCTACATCCTTCCCTTACCTTAGCAGAGTCTGGCGATCTACAACCTGCAAAAACATGCTGTGGACAATTCGGTTGAAGCTGAGCGTACTGTTTAACAAATTCCAGACCGATACCTCTGTTAGCACCAGTGATGAGAACATTTGCTGGTGACATTCTAGAAGAGAAGAAGTAGTATAACTGTAAAAAATCAGACACCACTTAAGATGAAGGCAAGTGCACTAGTATAATCTATATTGTGTTATACACCGTAACTTCCGGACCATCATTTTCCTGTTTAAGTGTGTGAAATATGAAATACTACATTTTGCGTAATATACTGCACAACATAAAGAATTATGTAAATCCTAGAAGTAAAAGTTATTATCCATTGAACGTAAGTAAAATAGATCTACCTTCAAATAATTGGTATCTGGTATTCGCTATGTAGTGGGTTTTCAATATAAAGTGACCGCTGTGTCCGTCAAATAATAGTTTGACGTACCAGCAATATTGACTGTCCTATATTTTGTTCTTATTATAAGTTATAGTACACAAAAACTGTCGATAATTTTTGAACTCGACCCATCTAACTTGACCAACGGAGCGAAAAATACACAAACAGTGAAACACGGCGTAGTAGTAAGATTTCAACTTCAAGCAACAGGAAATTGAAACACTTGAATATATGGAAGGGTTACAGCGAAAATGTGTCCGTGCATAGATTAAAAGTAGAAACTATATCAACGCTAGTTACAGCTACTGTGACCAACTCTAGTTTGTACTGTTTTAATGATTTCAACTATAGATTCGCCGCGGTATTTTTATGATAGATGATTTTCTCTTAAAATTAACTTCTAATTTGTATGTTTCAACTTATGAATATTTGTTTTAGATGATGTGCTAATAAACTTTGATAATGTGGCAGTTGACCTCAATCCAATCAACACTGTTTATTTTCCAGTACAGGTAAATCTAATATTTGCTTTACAATAGATCTATGATAGATTATCTTTGGACACCCCTGGACTTATTGGACTCAACTGCCACATTATCAAAGTTTATTAGTATTCTTCATTTGTTTCTATCCGATAGTTTAGTGTTTTTGTTCTTTGGCGGAGACTACAAAACAAAAATCATATAACTTGTACGAGTTATCGCCTGTTGTATTAAAACTGTAAAATAGTCCGTAAAATCACATGACTAATGTACAATATTCAGGCCCGTAGCCAGAGGTAAAAAAATACGGAGGCATTTGGTAGGAGGCCCGGGGGCATGCTCCCCTGGATTTTTTTTTTCGAAGGTGCCATTTCGTGCGTTTTTCTGCATTTCAAACATGTATTTGTTACTTTTAAGATACCGATTTCGGAAAAAATAAATGACGTTAAAAAGATTCGCGTACATTTTAGTTAATATAGATCTACAGAAAAATAAGAGTTTTGAAACAGTCAATGTATTTGCGATTATTGTCACTCTAAAACGCTAATTTAAAGGCATATGGTCATGTTTGCTTGGTTCTTACATCTTCAGTTGAGTAAATGTATATATGTTCATGTATAAACGTTTTAGCATGGCCGACGTGAAACGAAAATTTGAAAGAAGCAACACAGTTTATGCATATACAAATACAATACAGAAACGTAATACAAAATTAATGTACTTAGTACATAATATATTTTGTCAATCTTCTTAAAATAATATTACATTTTTGAAATTCAGCACTTGGATAAATAGTGCGTATCACTTGTCAGATCTAAAAGATCAAATGTTGTCATAAAGTTATACTTATATGTTAATGAAAATCTAAAATGTCACACATTTATATAAAAAAAAGTATAAACGGGAAGATTCTATACTTACGAACAATTAGTAAGTGTATTTGATATAAGTTCTTAACTTTTAAGTGACCATATATTTTTGACAGAAATCTTATAACAAAGTTTTGAAATGCTGTACGTAGATCTATAATCGTGACTTTTTAGAAATGATATGTTCAAAGGCGTGTTAAGAACAAAACCTCATGATTGCAAGACTTCAATCTGTTGTAGTTGCAATGTCAAAATGAATCAATTTAGAAAATATATCGACATTCAATCAGATAAGCGCCACGTTTTATTGTGCCCCCCACCCCACCCCCATGAGTGGTGGGGGCATATAGATTTGCTCTTGTCCGTCCGTCCGTCCTTCCGTCCTTCCTCCGTCCTCCGTCCGTTCGTCCTTCCGAAAATGTTGTGTCGCGTCTAGCTCCAAAAGTATTTGACCTAGAGTCACAAAACTTTACAGGAATGTTGGTCAGCATGTGTAGTTGTGCACCTGGGGTTTCGCGTCCGGATTCATTCAGTATTGTAGGAGTTATCGCCCCTGACTTTGTAAAAATTGGTCATTTTAGTGTTGTGTCGCGCCTAGCTCCAAAAGTATTTGACCTAAAGTCACAAAACTTTACAGGAATGTTGGTCAGCATGTGTAGTTGTGCACCTGGGGTTTCGCGTCCGGATTTATTCAGTTGTGTAGGAGTTATGGCCTCTGACTTAGTAAAAAATTGGTCATTTAAAATATTGTGTCATGCGTAGCTCCAAAAGTATTCGACCTAGAGTCACCAAAGTTTACAGGAATGTTGGTCAGCATGTGCAGTTGTGCACCTGGGGTTTCGCGTCCGGATTCATTCAGTATTGTAGGAGTTATGACCCCTGACTTATTTTGTTTTTTAAGTTTTTTCATTACACAAGACCAGACTTCTTGTCCAGATTTACTCAAAGTTTGTGAAACATGTATGTTAAAATGTACTTGACCTAGAATCATAAAACGTTATAGGATTGTTTTATAGCCTGTGAAGTGTTCTCTTTAGGATTTTACTCAGCTAGGCCAGAGTTAGGGCTAACTAAGTCATAAAACTAAGTTACAGTGGCAGGAGGGGGGCACCTGTGTCCTATGGACACACATCTAGTTTAGGTATGCATAACATAAAACTTCTTTCGCAAGAACATGAACCAACTGACAGCGACAGTGTAAGGTGGAATATAAACTAACGGGCGCATAGGTTGAGCGAAAACTATGCTATATAGCATGGCCACAGCGACTATTGAGGCAACCGAGGCACTTGCACTTGCCTCGGTCATTTTTCTGCCTCATTTGCCTCGGTAGTTTTTTTATTATCTTTAGTCTGCCTCAGCTGTATGAATTACCAGGCTTTCCGGTAGTGTCTAATCTAGGTTTAGTAATATGTGTCACATCCGATATAGCTCCCTTAGGATATAGCTCCTCGGGGAGCTATATTCGGGGCACCTTTTCGTATCTATCTCCGTATATAGCTCCCTTGCTTAAACTGGAGCTATAAACGGAACACCTGTAGCTTTGTTCCGTATAATTATAGCTCCTCGGGGTTTTTATGCAACATGGACCACGTGGCTTATTTAGGACATTTCGTTATGTCGCATTTTTAAAGACCAGATAGTGTCAAGGGGGCCTCCGTGGCCGAGTGGTTAAGGTCGCTGACTTCAAATCACTTGCCCCTCATCGATGTGGGTTCGAGTCTCACTCGGGGCGTTGAATTCTTCATGTGAGGAAGCCATCCAGCTGGCTTACGGAAGGTCGGTGGTTCTACCCAGGTGCCCGCTTTTGATGAAATAATGAACGGAGGGGCACCTGGGGTCTTCCTCCACCATTAAAGCTGGAAAAACGCCTATCATGTGTTGGTGCGACGTTAAATCCAACAAAAGATAGTGTCAAATATTTCAAACATGATACCTTAATTCTGATGTAAGGGTCAAAACTAGTACTAAACCACTATTTGCCTGTCAACATTTCTGGACAGTCTTGGAAATAACTTTGGGGCAACTACCTTATTTCGTCAAATCCGACAAAATAAACTAAAATCTTCAGGTACACCTAATTAACATTTGTTCCAAATTTGATAATTCTGTCACATACTACGGAAGATGAGTGTCTGTCACAGTATGATCAAATATGTATTTGGACTCCAGGTTATATTTGCTAGACCAGATACAAAATTTTAAACCCATGTTTCTAACTTAAATGGCCAGTTATTATTTTCTTGTACAGGTTGGCGATTCTTGGTCTAACTATATCCGTTTTCGGGACTGTGTACCTACGCACTCTCGCTCTCTAGCTCATACGTATGAATGCCACGAGAAATAAAATTTATAAATCCCCACCTGTCTCCCAAGTGGTGTGGAAAATCGTATATCAAAATGACACTCTGCCAAATATTCATGTTTTTTATTACTCGAACAGTACTGTTATAGTATTTTAATTTTTCCATGTATAAGGAGTCATATTCGGGTTTGTCGTATACAGCTCCTCTGTCCCAAGGAGCTATATACGAAAACGTGTGCCGAATACAGCTCCCCGGGAAGCTATATCCGAAGGGAGCTATATGGGGTGTGACAAATATGTCTTCAATTTTCATTTTCGAATAGGTATGTTATATGACAACAGCGTAAAAACACGATACGACGTTATAATTATGTGGTATTTGTGAGATATTTCAGTATCATACTTCAGTTGGTGCGCGCATTTCAGATATCTTAATGCAAGTGGTCTCATATTATAGACATAGTACCCAAATTTAAAATTATGAAAAGCAATTGAAAAATTCATGTTTGTTGCTTATATATAATATGCAAGACCAAAAAATCTTGAACTGATCATTTTGAGCATGTTGTTTTAATGTTTTTTAATTTCCATGTAGCCGCTCCTGCAGATAGTCCTACCTATCAAGCTATTGATAATTATTGCGGGAATAACTTCTCTCAATGACGGAAAATTGTAAGATACATGCATATTGTATGATATCAGAAAATGTTGTTGTAAGTCTAATAAAATAAATTCAGATCGACTATTTATCTGAAATTTAGATATAATGTTATTCGAACCATATCATATATCATATATAAAAATAAGAAAAACTATTCAATATTTACCATGAAAATTAACATTACATTGAAATGACTTTTCACTAAGCTGTGACATACAGATGTATGGATGAATGCAAGGTAGGATTATTATCTGAGTCATTGAGTGTTGTGGTCTCTCAAGCAAGTTTGACTGTACTTAAAATTAAAAATCTAAGTATAGCACTGAAGGCTATGTCAGGCTGACATATTAAGATATCATTTCATGATTCAGACACGCAAGTAAAGAAAGGAAATTTTAATAATCTTCAAACGATTTACCAAATATAATACTAAATCAAGTTTTGCAGTCAAAAACGTTACTCATTAACATACACTTGCATCGTAATCTAAACACGCTAAATGAAACAGTATATACAATACTGTGGAAAAAATGATTTTTAAATGTATAAATGTGTAGTGATCGAATGCCGCAAAGTAGGTTTTTATGCCTTTTTAGTTGTTTGGATCTCATTACATGGTAATATGGGCATAAGTTGCAGTGTCATTGAATTTGTGAAATAAAATAGGAATAAGCACCTGATAACTCCATTCGAATAATAGAAACAGACATCAGCCTCATACTGTAAATGAAATGATTTAATGGAAGATGTGAAATTCAAAAGATTGCCTGAAGACAGCGTCTTGTAGAAATGGGAAACGCATTTAAATAGCTACTTTTATACTACGAAGAGTAGCGATTTAAAATTTAAACCTCTTTCGATCAGCAGTGTGGAGTCTAATTACACGCTTATACACTTACCATTGCTACATTACATACAATGTATTGTTCAAGATTGTAAGATACTACACTATGTCCTCCTCTCACATGTACATGTAATTACAGTGTTAAAACCAAGATGTTGTAAAAGTTGCCAATCGTTAGTTAAAAACTGATATAACTTAAGACCTAAAATTACATTAAAGCTCAATCTCGACCTTTCTCAGTTAGAACTGGGCACTGGCGCCAGATCAGAAAGAAAATGCCTCTGTACATGTTATACCCTACCCCTAGGTATTCTATAAGAACCATGGTCATGAAGGGGAAAATTTACTAACCCGTTTCAATCGCGCATTTCATACTTAAAGCACGCAGTTCGGTAAATGTGTACTATGGATATCAAACAAGTTGTAATTTATCTTCCATTGTGTACTGGTCACATTTCTTCAATACATCTTATCTTAGAAAAACAACGCGTAGTTTATAGTTATTTCAACGTTACACAAAAAACTTGCTTGACCTTCCCTGGTGAAGTTCCGTTCTAGATTACAAAACCATTCTGATTGGCTGTTGTGAAAATGTATGTCAATCGTCATTTTACTACACGTGTTCGCTAAAATGTGAAAATGCAGCATAAATGTGCAAAATGAATAAAATAAACAGAACAGATGCAGACCAATGTACGATCATATACAAGATGAATTTCATTCATCATTTCCAGTTTTAGTGTAAAATTGTAATTATTTTTTAATTCTGTTTTTGTTTGTTTACATTTCGCCGAACATGTGCACACTGCCGTGACCTCTAGACCGGATGTTCATTAGGGAAGGTCAAGCAAGGTTTTTCTGTAATGTTGACGAAAGCATAAAATATGTTGATAATCTCAGCAATATGGAATATTGAGACAAGGTGATTGGTGCACGATGGAAGATAAATTATCGCTTGTTCAATATACTAGGTACCCATTCACCGAACTGCGCGTTTAAGTTGAGAAATTTACGATTGAAACGGGTTAGTATGTTTTCCCGTTCATGACCACGGTTCTTATAGAATACCTAGGGGTAGGGTATAACATGTACAGAGGCATTTTCTTTCTGATCTGGCGCCAGTGGAACTGGGCTTAATTCTATCAAATATCGAAAGAAGCAATAAAACAGATCAGGCCAGGGTATGAGGCTAGTGCCAATGTCTGCGCATATATTAGTAAACTGTATTTTTGTAGACTCTATCAGACCTCGACGTTTCAGTCGTTCAGTTAAGACGTTCCACTTTTTAATGGAATTTATTAGCAAGTGCAGTGAGTGATAAAACACTTCTGTTGCATATGCATATCTGAAACTCTGGGATACGGTCAAAATAAATGTTTTATATTTGCTTAATGCAGATTTTGGTACTCCTAGTCCTACAGCTTAGTAAATATTTCACAACTGTAATTCATTTAATAATTTCTACTGTAGACCTTTATTTCACTGTAAATGTTCATTTTGCTTAAATGTAGATGATACCATACTGGTTAATACCAACAAAAGTTTTACCACTATTACAAGAAATGGATGTCAGGTTAACATAATTTGATATCCTTTCATCGTCGTTTCATGATTCAGACACGCCAGAAAAGAAAATTTAGTGTTATTTTCAAAAGATTTATAAGATATAATACTGAATCAAGTTACCGGTCAAAAATGTCTACTGTCTGTATCAAAATAACAGTATCATATGTTATCAGATACATTTGCGTCATAATCTAGACGCCGCTAAATGCAAAAAAAGTATCTAAAATACTACGAAAAAGACGATGAAACTGCTTTCAAATGTAAATAGCGAAATGCATACCCATAAGGTAAGACTTTTTTTAGTTGCTTGGATCTCATCACTTGGTAATATGGGCATAAGTTGCAGTGTCATTGCATTTGTAAAACAAAATGAGAGAAAAAGGCTCCTAATAACTGCGTTCGAATAATATAAACAGAAAGAAACCATAATACTGTAAATGTAAGGTAATTCAAAAATAGCAGGAAAAAACAGTGTATTATACCAGTGAGAGACGTATTTAGCTACTTTTATTCCAAAGAGCATGACAGAATAAGTTTCCAGTCAAATTTAGAATTTAAATGATCAATAGCAAAACTCTTTCGGTCAGATGTGTTGAGTCTAATGATAACTTCTTGTTACACGTTTACCCTTACCATGAATTGCTTCAAAATTGTACTCGTGAGTATTTTATACGAATAAAAATTTATATATTTATCATACTAGAAAAATTATATTCATGTAGTACACTTTAAGTCTTACAGCTTTAACTACATTTGTATATCCATAGGCCCCATGTGGTTCTGGGACGATATGTGTATTAAAAGAATTGGAACCACTGCCTTACCCTTGCATGATCGTAAGAGGCGACTAATAGGGTCTTAACACTTGGTTTTGCTGTAACTCTGTGATTCAAGCAGGTATGCAAATTTTGATTCCATACCTCATTTTTTTATTTCAATGTAAATGAGATGTGAAACCAAAATTTGTAGTCCTGTTTGGCCCCATATAACCTATACTGTGTTGGTGCGCCGTAAAACCGAAAAAAAAATATTTTGTTTGTTTGTTTTGGGTTTAACGCCGTTTTTCAACAGTATTTCAGTTATGTAACGGCGGGCAGTTAACCTAACCAGTGTTCCTGGATTCTGTACCAGTACAAACCTGTTCTCCGCAAGTAACTGCCAACTTCCCCACATGAATCAGAGGTGGAGGACTAATGATTTCAGACACAATGTCGTTTATCAAATAGTCACGGAGAACACACGCCCCGCTTGAGGATCGAACTCGCGACCCCGCGATCCGTAGACCGACGCTCTACCTACTGAGCTAAGCGGGTTGAAAAAAATATATATATAGTGCCTGTCTAAAACAATACTAGTTTAAACTTTGATCTTCCCTATTCAGTTTCAAATAAGCTCCAGTATTATAGTATCAGCCGAAGTGTTGCCCATAAGTATATCAAAACAATGTCTTAGTATTTTTTATTCGGCACAATAGAATAGTCAGTTTGGGAAGCTTCTTGACTGGCTACTTAATAATTAATGCCTTAAGTGACCGCTAAAGCAAAATGTACTGTATACGTCTATCATAGTTCAACATAAATGTCCTTTATATGTGATAAAATAGGCCTGTTAAACCAACCAAATAGCTATTTCTAAACATTCACAAGGACTGCATTTTTCATTCGTGAAACATTCGGATCCCGAATTAGTATTCGCATCCCTCCCATCGTCATTTCGTACTTGGGCACTTATAGCCGGAGCAATGATTTACGGAAGGTAGGGGCACTAGAAAAGTTTACATACCTACGTTTTCTAGCTACTTTATGTCTAATTTCCTACAATATAAATCGTTTTTCCCAAACTAATTCATTTCAAAGTATGGTTAAGATTCAAAATAAATCGATGAATTTGTTGGTGCCAAAAGCAAAATCATTTGAAACTTAATGATTTATCATTATAGCTTATATGTATTTCATTTTTATCAAAATATCATTGATGGAGAACGGCGCAGTTTATTTTCATTTATTTTGAAGAATATTAAGCGCGAAATTCTTGTTGAAGCAGACGATAGGTAGAACATGTGGTATCGTGAGCAATTGATGAAACTCCATTTATGCTGTAATCATTAATTAATATGGATTTGAATGTTCTTTTCAACCTAATGAAGTTTTATTTTAATTTCACGCAGCAAACAATTTGTTAAAACGCATTTTGCTCTTACCGGCCTCTGTGGCGAGTTATACTGATATCCAGTCTTTGTAGCAACATCCTTGTCATTGTATGAAAGAAGATTTTTTTATAGAAAACTAATGTCCTTTTCAGCATGAGAGCAACATTAAACGGAACTTTGATTTTAGGGAAAATTGTTTGAACATTTTTACATTTAATTTTACTCGTATGAGATAAATCAGCAGCTCCATCAAGAAGAATATTATAGACATACACCTCTCAAAAAGTAAGTCCTGTGTTGCATCCGAGACCTCCATCGCAAGAGAGACATTACAAACGAACCATAAATCGGTATTAGTACCCGGGGTAGATCGCGGAGTGAAAGGGTATTTTTTCTCTTTAATATAAAAACAGCGCAACAAAGTGTGTTTTTCATATCATATATCCTATTTTTGGGGGAGCCCCCATAAACCCTCCTGGAGGGTGGGACACAACTGTCCTAATTAATGCCTGTCGGGGCTTTGCCTTTACCATTCAAATTTACCTAACAACCACGAACAAACGCACATACTCGTTTGCCTCGGTAAAATTTAGTCTCTCTCTACGGTCATGTATAGTGTAATTATTCGTGATATTAAGAAAATGGCGGAAACTAGTTTAATAAGTTAAAATGAAATAATAGTGCCTCAGTTCGGTTATGCCTTTTAAGATGGTGACTCAAAACATATCCTTTTTATGCCCCAAGCATCTACTGATGCGGGAGGCATATTGTGATTGTCCTGTCCGTCCGTTCGTCCGTCCGTCCGTCCTAACGAGGTTAACCAAATGGGACCGTTTCGTCTAGCATCAATACCCATTACTAGAATGACTTGATACTAATGCAGATGTAACCTGTGACCATTCCTCATCTTCAAACATCACCTGACCTCAGTTTAACCTTGACCTTGACCTCATTTGGACTTAGGTTGCTTTATATGGGCCATCTCTTGGTTAACCAAATGGGACCGTTTCGTCTAGCATCAATACCCCTTACAAGAATGAATTGATACTAATACAGATGTAAACTGTGACCATTCCTCATCTTCAGACATCACCTGACCTCAGTTTGACCTTGACCTTGACCTCGTTTTGGACAAAATCTATCGACAAGGATGCCACTGGGGGTATCAAGCGTTTATTGAACGCAGCTCCTTGTTTCTCATAATCTTGGCAGAAATCAGGGAGGCACCGGCCTCCCTGTGCCTCAGTGTAGCTACGGGCCTGGTATGGGTATCATATACACAGATTACTGCACCTTTCACAATGTTCTAATTCCTTCACATTATTTCCAGTTACCATCCCTTACTTAAATTAAGGCAAGAACAAAAGCAATAGCCAGCTGCCCAATTACAGCACTTTTGGAGATGGATACATTTTCGTTTGTCCGCCGGAGTGGTAAAAGATATGGCGTTGTAACAAAATAATTTGCAAAATAAGATCGTGGACTGTGTTATGGAGTTGTTTTGGTCTTCACAACGTTTTCAAACTATTGAAAAAAAATCGTTTAGAATCATACTGAAACAATTTAGGTCAGGACTACTTTTCCAGCTTTTGAAGGAGGAAAACTAAAGGGCATTAATTCATCACGAGCTGGTCCTAGGGTGCAAACACTGGACTTCAGTACGCTATATGGATGCCTTCCACGAATGTATTCTAAACCACAACCGTATCAGTGAAATGTAAGTGATTTTAGTCAGCGACATTAACTACTTTGCCATTTCCCTGTTTAAGTGTGTGAAATATGAAATACTACATTTTGTGTATTATACTCTTCAATATAAATAATTATGCAAATCCAGGAAGTAAAAGTTATTATCCACTGAAAATAAGTAAAATAGATCTACCTTGAAATAACTGGTATCCGGTATTCTCTATGTAGTGGGTTTTCAGTATAAACTGACCGCTTGTCCGTTAAATAATAGTTTCACATACCATCATAACCATAAAATCAATATTGACTGTCCTATATTTTGTTCTTATAAGTTATAGTACACAAAAACTGTCAATAATTTTTGAACTTGACCCATCTAACTTGACAACGGAGCAAGAAATACACCAACAGTGAAACACGGCGTTATAGTAAGAGTCACGGTGTTATAGTAAGAATTCATAGCTCGTTTTCATAATTGAAACCCTTGAATATATGGAAGGGTTAAAGCGAAAATGTGTCCGTGCATACAGATGAAGCAGAAAATACATCAACCCTAGTTAAAGCTGCTGTGACCAACTACAGTTTTGCATTATTTTTATTATATCAAATATAGATTCGCCGCGGTATTTTTATGATAGACGATTTTCTCTTTGTTAAAATTAACTTTGAATTGGTCAATATTTGTTTCAGATGATGTATTCTTCATTTGTTTCTATCTTTAGTGTTTTTGTTCTTTGGCGGAGACTACAAAATGATCACTTGCGTACAAAAATCATATAACTTGTACGAGTTATCGCCTGTTGTATTAAAACTGTAAAATAGTCCGTAAAGTACAGTATTGCAATTTCTGTTGAAATTTGTAGAAGATCAGTAATATGAGAAAACATTACATTTCATTGGATACTACTGGAACATTTTACCAAAAGCAGTTTGAGATGTAAAACTCGTTTATATGAAATTATTTTGAAATTTCTCTTTATGTACTGTACAGTGAACATGCGTGTAAAACGAATGGCAGAAAAAGCTAGAAATCAGCATTAAATCTGTGCTGAAAGTGTTTTATTCGTTATGAAAGGATAATTTAGTTTTTTAACTATTGAATGGGTTAGTAACGTATTAGCTCATTTCTGTATTAATTAAAACAACTGAATCAGGCACTTGAAGCATCTGCACTTCCGGCACTAAGCGGGTTTTTAAAACAGCTCGATCAGCGAATGTTTTGCTTGGATACATCTACATGTTATTAAATCCCCTTGAAATATTGCTTTAATTTTTTCAGAAGATGGTATTACAAAAAGCTCAATGTTATTTTGAAACAAGGTATCATATGTTAGATGATTGGTTAGAATTTGAGTTCAGTTTATGTACTGTGTGTCCATCTCTTCGTTCATTTTACAAAATTTTACAGGTGGCAATTAATGATACATAACTGCGGTGCGTTTTTTTACAACTATTCACATGCCAGGTATTTTCATTTTCTCCGGTGTGTACGTGCGTACGTACGTATGTTTTAATACTGAAGATTTTACTTCATAACCTCTATCCTTTACTTACGTTAATTTTTTTTCAATTTTTCTGATTTTTATTTGGTCTACATTCAATATAAGATCTAGTTAGCGGCCCATGTATGTCTACTATATTATTGTGCGTTGCATCCCACTGCCACGGATGATCACGTTTTTCTGAGCCGGTACCTTAAGGTTTAGCAATATATCACAAAACAACAGAAATTATTAGTAAACGAACAACATCTTGACAAACAACTTATCTGTCCAATACATGTTTTACTGTTCTGTCCCATAGAATTGGATACTTAAAATATTGTAAATGAGTTGTCGCCCTTTAAAAATGTAGAAGCTATCATGTGTTGACCAGATTCAAAGTTGACTAGTCTGGGTAAAAGAAATTTAAATAAAAAACTAACATTAAAAATCAAAATCCATTGCACAAATTCAGTTATCATAAACGATCTCCCGGGTGAAAAAACTACATAATTATACAACCTACAGCACATTGTTGAGCACATTATGTAACAGAAACATACTATAAGAAGTTTTATCTTTTAAAAACACTGACATGACTCTAAATAACTCCACTAAGAGCTAGGTAACTTATGTACATATGTATATGATACAACTGTTATGAAAAAATGTCCTTCGTCACAACTGTCAGCAAAACTATCCACAGAATGTGTAAAACCAAAAACATTAAAAATCAAGTTAACACTCACAGACTTTATGGCATAAACATGCCATATTATTGCTTATTTAATTTAAATTTCATATAATTATCAATCCCTTTGTACTGCATCTGATTCTTTACACATAAGAAACTACAGCTGTCACAGGATGACTGATTACAACAGAAGACATACATAAGATGACACCTGCCAAATCAAACTACTACCATTGAATGGTTTTGTAGAATAATAATTATAATATATATGTTTTATATGCTGATTAATTTTCATGTAAAACAATGCTTTCTTTCTATGATTTGGTGATGTTCAAACTTTTTTTCTCCGAAACATGGACCTAACTCTTAACCAGTATGACATCATACGTCCGTTTGATATCATTTTACCAAATAGTATGTAAATTCAATGTACGTCTATTAGTACATGAAGGTTTGTGTGCTTAACTCATATTTTAAATTATATGCAATATTTCGTCCAAACCTCCATAATATGTAGATGCCCAAAATGTGATTGAATCTCGCCTTTATACCAGAAAAAAGAAAAAGTCCCTTTCAATGTTTTCATTAAGGAGTATGACGGCCCAAAGTCGTTACCCAGTTCAAGCAGCGGCCCAAAGTCGTTACCCAGTTCAAGCAGCGGCCCAAAGTCGTTACCCAGTTCAAGCAGCGACCCAAAGTCGTTACCCAGTTCAAGCAGGCGTATGTATGAAACGTATCCAGTGGAAACTATCCCCGCCAAATAGTAAGATTTTATTTTATAAATCAAAAGCCTAATGTGCACAATCTGAGCAAAATGATCTGCTGAGGAATCATTTGTTCCATGTTATTTTAGGTGTCCATCAATACATGCGGAGAAAACAAAACTGCAAAACATGTTTTTAGCGAATCGCAACGGTTTGGTCATTTTGATAAATAGCCCTCATGGAAGCTTTTAACTTTGAAATCGGACTTTCATGTGTTTTCATAACCCCGGGGAAATTTAATTCACCCGGCAAGCGGGGGAATAATATTTGAAGAGGACCACCGAAGGAATGCAGTGCTATAAAAATTATTCTAGTCAATACGTTCACAGGGCAGGAAAGGGAACGCAATAATCATGTATTGTTTGACCATTTCGAGTGAGAGCATAAACTGGTGGGCCAATTCTTCGTCTTCTGCAGAATAACACTGCCAGTAATAACTACAATGTAATATTAGACTAGATGAGATACAGTTGACATATTTTACTTCTTGAAATAGATGAAAAAGGCACGCGAGAATGAATGCGAATGGTGCCTTTTTGATTATTTATTATCACGAAAATAGTAAAAAGAATCAATTTCTTTTCTTCCCGTTTCTTTGCAATTCTTTCCTACGGAAGGTATTGGTCATCTAGAGAGACGTCTGCTGATTAATCTACCATATTCCTGTGCGGGCGATACCAAAACTTCATTTATGAAATTTACATCTAATGTAGATGCTTCTGGAATGGCAGCTGCTACTATTATTGATGATGATAATATGATGATGAAGACGACGTTGTAGGCCGATGGAATTGCTACATTGAATATCTTCGTATATTTTGGCTTTACCAGGACCTCATATTCGGCATACAATTCTCTGCTGGTTGTCTTACGGATCAGCCTGCGCACAATTACACCTATAAAACAACAGTGAATTTAGCTAGTTGTAATATTCATTTCTTAATAGATGTCATCGATGTATAGAATAATGCTAAAACAAGAGCTCCGCAAAGCGGCGCAACAGATCAGAGAAAGAATTTTATTAGTGTGCGTGTCAGAGGGGGGTGTAATGTGGCAGTGGGTTGGAGACTGGGTTTGGGGATTTTTGTGGCAGACACAAATATGACGGACATTCGCACACGCCATCACATATTACATCCGCATTTTTTTTTCAAGCCGGGCGTATAAAAAGCTTAACAGGTATATACTCATTACAGGCCACGAAATTCAAATCTTAAATCAATACCTTGAATAATTATTAAGTTATGCTCCTGACACGAAATATGAAAGTAAACTTTGACCTTTGAGCTCCACTCTGCATATCGTCTCATTGCCAACAGTTTCTACCTATATGCCAAGTTTGAAGTCAATACCTTGAATGGTTATGAGTTATGCTCCGGACACAAAGCATGACGGACATTCGCACGCGCCGTCACATACTTCGTCGGGTTTTTTTTTCAAAACAGGCGTATAAAACGTTTTACAGGTATATACTTATTACAAGCCACGAAATTCACATATTTCTAGTTTTAGAACTTTTGAACTTGTTGTATTATAATTATGTTATGCACGTATAAAAATAGCCTTGTAACAATGTCATATGATAGCTATTGGCCTTAAAAGTTATTACCCAAGAAAATAATGGGACGATAGACATAGCTGTCAACGAACTTTTAATGATAAAAGTACATGCAAACTAAAATATCATCTTTAAAGTATTCTTAAGGGCATACTTATTTAACTCATTCTGGAGTCTATGTGTCATATAAGCGGCGAAATGTAGACCTCAACGCAAAATCGAATCTGTGGACTCCGGGTTGAGCGAGGGACACAAAATTATCTTCCTTTTTTCATGAAGCATGTGGAATTATCGAAGTATCAAGCTTCGTCACTGCATATTAAAACCTAATTTGCAATTTTTCTTCTCCATTCATACCACTCTTCATACTTTTGCGTGAATCTCGTCGGTAAGACGATCATCAAACGTGGACGTTTTTGACTGAGGAAGGATTGCTCAGTCAAGAAAGGAGCATAACTCTACAAAACTGTCAACTAGAAGTATGTAACCTGTTAGTTTTATGTTAGATCTTCACAGTGAACATATTAGATGTCAAGTCTCAGTACATTCCCAGCACTTAATGAGATTCCAGTTTTATAAAACTGCAAAGTCGAAAAAAGGAAATATCTATGTAAAAACAAACATGTGTCGTGCATTTCAAATCATCACGGTGTACAAGTCAACCCATTCCACCAAGCGGTTACCGAGATCCAAGCTTTTAAACAAGAGCTCAGCCAAGCGGGGCAATATACGCCCGAAGGGTTATATCAGAGGAGGATGGGAGCAAAATTTAGAATGTGATGCATCATCCATGTTGTACCAAAGAAAAATTACGGGTGTTAATTTTCCCATAAGGCTAATAACAAAAAAAGCTATTTATAGGAACAACAAAGAGAAAAAAAAACTAAAAAAAATTCAAGTCCACAAAAAAATCCTAACCAGGTACAGATATGTCAAAATACACCTAAACATATGAGGTACCATCCATGTGTACCACAGAAAAGTGGTTTCGGAATTTCCGTACGGCCAGTAATAAAAACGTTACAATATAAACCATTTATAGTAACAACAAAGGGAAGTAATTCTTAAAAATTGCAAGTCCTGCCAAATAGAAGATATATTTTAAGTTATGCTCTGGACATGAAATATGATGGGCAGATTTGACCTTGACCTTTGATCTACCAGCCTGGTTCATGCACTCTGCACATCGTCTAATCACCACCTACCTACATCCCACGTTTGAAGCTAATACCTCGAATGGTTAATAAGTTATGCTCCGGACACAAAATATGGACAAGTTTGACTTTGAGCTCAATTTGTGAGCTTGACCTTAAATCTACAGACAATGTTCATGTCTCTGCACATTGTCTCATCACTACCTATCAACAAGTTAAGTTTGAAGTAGATACCTTAAATGGTTAATAAGTTATGCTCCGGACACAAAACACAACAGATATCAACTTCGAGCTCAATTTCTGACCTTGGCCTTCGGCCTACATACCAGGCTTTTTAGGCTCTGCACATCGTCTCATCGCCACCTATTCACATGCCAAGTATGAAATCAATACCTTGCATGGATATTTAGTTATGCTCCGGACACAAAATATTGACATTTTTTACCTTCAGCTCAGTTTGTGACCTTGACCTTTGACCTAGTGCTGGTTCAAGCGCTCTGCACATCGTCTCATCGCCATCTACCACGACGGATGGACGAACAACAGACGCACGTGCCCTCACAAAATACGTCCGTTTACTTATAACCACAAATTGCCAACTCGAAAAGGAAAATAACTCTGTAACATGTAAAACATGGGTAGGTTATGGACCTTTGATAGTGCATGTCAGACCATTACAGTGGACAAGTGTATGAAGTTTCAGTCCATTCCCATTGAGAAAAACACATACGTCCGCGATGAAATAATACTCGGAGGGGCATCCGGAATGTCGCCGTAACTTCAAGACTTTACAAGGGTAGGTATGTACGTCACGCGCACTCCTGTATGGGTATCATATATACAGATTACTGTAACTTTCACCATGTTCCAATTCCTTCACATTTTTTTCTAATTACCTTCCCTTACTTAAATTAAGGCAACAACAAAAGCAACAGCCAGCTGCCCAAATACAGCCATTTTAGAGGTGGATACATTTTCGTTTGTCCGCCGGAGTGATAAAAGATATGGCATTGTAACAAAATAACTTGACAAAATAAGATCGTGGACTGTGTTATGGAGTTGTTTTGGTCGTTCACAACGTTTTCAAACTATTGAAAAACAAGCTGTGTTCAGTAAACGCTTGATGCCCCCGGTGGCATCCTTGTCGATACAAAGCAACCTAAGTCTAAAACGAGGTCAAGGTCAGTCAAACTGAGGTCAGGCGATGTTTGAAGATGAGGAATGGTCACAGGTTACATCTGCATTAGTATCAAGTCATTCTAGTAAGAGGTATTGATGCTAGAGGAAACGGTTTCATTTGGTTAACCAAGAGATGGCCCATACAAAGCAACCAAAGTCCAAAACGAGGTCAGGTGATGTTAAAAGCGCATGTCTCCCCAAATGCATCGTCATATAGGCAGGAAGTCAATAGGGGACAGGAGCAAAAGTCTAAGCAACACTGGTGGCTGGATGCAATAGGAATCATCTATTTTGCATGTCCAACCATTCTATGAAGTTTCAACATTCTGGGCTAAGTGGTTCTCAAGTTATGAATTGGAAA
Organism: Mercenaria mercenaria; assembly: GCF_021730395.1. Classification (NCBI taxonomy): domain Eukaryota; kingdom Metazoa; phylum Mollusca; class Bivalvia; order Venerida; family Veneridae; genus Mercenaria; species Mercenaria mercenaria. The sequence goes on from NC_069372.1 coordinate 59,876,317, forward strand.
CTGTTTTCCATGTTCAAGCCCCTGTGACCTTGACCTTTGATCGGGTGACCCCAAAATCAGTAGGGGTCATCTACTCTGCATGTCCAATCATCCTATGAAGTTTCAACATTCTGGGTCAAGTAGTTCTCAAGTTACTGACCGGAAATGTTTTTCCATGTTCAGGCCCCTGTGATCTTGACCTTTAATAGTGATCCCACAATCAATAGGGGTCATCTGTTATGCATATCCAATCATCCTATGAAGTTTCAACATTCTGAATCAAGTGGTTCTCAAGTTATTGATCGGAAATGGTTTTCCATGATCAGGTCCCCGTGACCTTGACCTTTAATGGAGTGACCCCAAAATCAATAGGGGTCATCTACTCTGCATGACCAATCATCCTATGAAGTTTCAACATTCTGGGTCAAGTGGTTCTCAAGTTACTTATCGGAAATGGTTTTCCATGTTCAGGCCCCTGTGACCTTGGCCTTTAACAGTGACCCCAAAATCAATAGGGGTCATCTACTCTGAATGACCAATCATCCTATGAAGTTTCAACATTATGGGTCAAGTAGTTCTCAAGTTACTGATCGGAAATGGTTTTCCGTGTTCAGGCCCCTGTGACCTTGAACTTTAACACAATGACCCCAAAATCAATACTGGTCATCTACTCTGCATGACCAATCATCCTATGAATTTTCAACATTCTGGGCTAAGTGGTTCTCAAGTTATTGATCGGAAATGGTTTTCCATGTTCAGGCCCCTGTGACCTTGACCTTAAACGGAGTGATCCCAAAATCAATAGGGGTCATCTACTCTGCATGACCAATCATCCTATGGAGTTTCAACATTCTGGGTCAAGTGGTTCTCCAGTTATTGATCGGAAATGGTTTTCCATGTTCAGGCCCCTGTGACCTTGACCTTCAACGGAGTGACCCCAAGATCAACAGGGGTCATCTACTCTGCATGATCAATCATCCTATGAATTTTCCACATTCTGTGTCAAGTGATTCTCAAGTTATTGATCGGAAATGGTTTTCCATGTTCAGGCCCCTGAGACCTTGACCTTTGACGGAGTGACCCCAAAAACAATAGGGGTCGTCTCCTCCATAAGCCCTGCAATCCTATGAAGTTTGAAGGTTCTAGGTCAAATGGTTCTCCAGTTATTGATCGGAAATGAAGTGTGACGTACGGACGGACAGGGCAAAAACTGGGGGGGGGGGGGGGGAGAGACGTAAGAATTCATCACGAGCTGGTCCTAAGGTGCAAACACTGGACTTTAGTACGCTATATGGATGCCTTCCACGAATGAAATCTAAACCACAACCGTATCAGTGAAAGGGAAGTGATTTTAGTCAGCAACATTAACTACTTTGCCATGGAGGCCCTTTTCTGGTTACTGTTTAATCGTTTTGTTGGGCTTATAATCACACCAACACTGATAGGCGACTGGGTAGAACTACTAAACTTCTGCAAACCCAGCTAAATGTAGACGACTTGCTCTCACAATCTCAGCAAGGTTCGAATCCAGCGAGGGCATGATTCAAAGGCCGTTACCTGAACCACCAGGGAATGGAGACCACACAGCAGACCATGGACAAAGTGCCCAAATTGCTGAAAACTTTGACAGAGAAAAAACAAAATTCAATATCCAAGTTGAATTCAATTTTTATACTATAGAAAATGTACTCTACACAGTGTAATATGGGTCTTTTATTTATGAAATTTACATTATGTTCATATTTACAATGAATGTACACGATTTCATAGGGTGGAAGTTTATGTACATGATGACAGTGTGCAATAATAAAAATCCTGAGGTTAAAAACTTCCAAAAAATTGCCACATTTTAATAGTATTTTGATGCACATGAAAAACAAACATGGCGATAAAAAGAAAAAAGAAATTATGAAGATTCTGCATCAGAATATAAAATACCAAAATGATAAAAGTATAATATTGAATGTGAACGAGAATGTATTTCTAATGACGCTGTAATAGCACTTTTGTAAACACTTAAAACAATTTCTTCAACAATGGAAACACAAAATAATTCCTTGAAATTCAAATTTCTTACACATAATCATTAACAGCATGGTGAAATCACTGACTTAATCCCCAATGGTTATGAAAAAGAATTTCAACAGAATCAGGGCCATGACTACCAGCCCTGCAAAAATGTTATATTCTGAAAGAAACTGACATTCTTTAAACCAGAACTGGAAATTTAACTCCCAATACAAACATGCCCAATAACCCCAAATAGCCTATAGCAACTTTGATTGTTGGAGAAAAGGACAATTCTCCCAAACAGTTTTATCCCAAGCACAGGCTGATTCTTATTTGGCAAATGGCCGATTCTCTGGACTAGTTGGATCTCAAAAGCCAGTGGATTTTTGCCTGAACGAATACTTTGGTCTAATGACACAGCACAAAAGGACGTGTCAAAACAAATATATCAAAACAAGCCTGATATCAATTCAAACCCATGGATATGAATAAATAGAGCTCCTTAGATTTTGTGCTCCACTGAATTTCAGGAAATGTTAGGAGTGTTGTCTACTTTACAGTTCAAACTGGCAGTGTTCAGTTGAATTGAAATTGCCACAGACTCCAAAATTAGTCCCAAGAGAAAACGTTCCAAGACATTAGAGTAAGATCTGCCCTGATCAAGTTTGATTATGTAGAGACTTGACCCATAGTGAAGGCCTGGTTTTTAGTTTTAGTTAAACCCTGAACCAGCCTTATCCTTGCAAAATTACAGATTGTTATAGTATAAATCTAGGTCTTTATGTGCAGAAAACTAACTGATCACTTTTAGGCCTAAGCTACACAAGCACTGGATTGAAATGCAAAGGAAGTTTCTTTAACAACAATAAAAACAGCTGCCAACCAGGTATATATAGAGGTACAGTAACTGCATCTCCACCCTAGCCCCCTCCCCCACTTCACATTACTCCCTCAAATGAAGTTTTGCATTAAAAATACTACCTTACAAAACTGAAAGAATGCAACATTTCTTTTTTAATTACACAAGTTTTATTGAAATTCTAACACAATTCTCAACAGTATAAAATGTAAAACATGATAAAAATTTATTATAAGAAATTCCTGTACAATTAAGCGAAATGATTTTGAACAACCTTCTAATAATATTAAAACATGATAAATCCATCTGTCTCACAAAAAAAATTGACAAAGTAACTATACCTAAGATGTAACTGAGCAATCTATTCCTGCCTTCCTAGATGTTAGTACAAAACCTAGCTTTTTTTTTGTAGGGTTACGACAAACACCTTTTTGTTGCTGCTATATTCCAAGTGATAAAACGACAAATAAGTGTCAATCTAAGCCAAACGCCTTTTATGTTTTTTTTTTGTGTTTTTTTTCAATCAAAATCCGCTTCTTCTAAAATAGCCCTCTTCAAAGTGGAAGTTGGAAGGCAATCCAATGAGTCTTTAACCTTTACTCTACTAAATTTCTAAAATGGACTGGTCCATCATTCAACTTGGGCAATATCATTTATTATTCAAAGGGGTGGTCACTGAAAATTTACTGACTGAATAGCGAACAGAGCAGACCATGATCAGCCTGCACAGATGTGCAGGCTGATCTTGGTCTGCACTGATCGCAAAGGCAGAATCACTTGCCGCCAGCAGGTTAAACTGATAAATCGATGATAATACACATTATTTTTTCTATTATAACTTAAATACTGCTAATCTGGAATTGCATTAAATTTCAAACATTGACTCCTTTAATTTGTAGGATTTTCACTGAAGAATTAACGATTATGTTTTCCTATGTTAATATATTAAGCATGGAGAATAATGTGCAAAGGAGATTTTATCCTACACTCACCACTCTACAGATTCTAGTAGACACCAAAATAAGATCTTTCAAAAACAAATCACTACTCCTGTGCAAAACTATCACATTAACTTCTCAATATACATATACACTTTAAATATTTTCACACAGAGGAAATAAAATATCTAGTATAGTGTATCATTTTTTCAATAACAGATAATAATATACACATAAAAAGTTCAGTCAATAAATGCCCCACACTTTTTTTTTTAAAGTAAGTTTTCATTATCAGTTTTGATCACCTGGAATATAGATGGAATCGTGTATGTGTACAGTTTTCATTTCTAAAGAGCAAATTAAGTATAGAATAAAAAGATTACTGAACATTTTCCAGTTCAATATAGGATGCACTTTGACTTGTACCCATCTGGGAAGCAAGTTGGACTTGCCTAGAGGTTCATTCAATATTTTATATGACTGGGTACTAGTATAAATATATCACTGTATTGTTACACGAAAAACGTTAAATAACCAATCAGTAACTGATCTAAAACACACCAGCTTTCAATTCAAAATGACAATCTATACTAAAGGTAACTATGGTAACAGATAAAATAACAAACATTGCACTTCCATATCCCTGTGTAGCACATCATAAAATCACTTTGTTAAACTAATACAGGTCTATTACATCAATATCAAAGCTATACATGCAAATAAGTGAAAAAGAATTCACTGCTAGCAGAAGTTAAAGCTGACTTTTACTGTGAAAAATATCAAGATTACCCTATCATGTTATGGTAGAAGTCCATTAATGACAAACTGTCTTTTCCATTCCATTTCATATTCTCCGTATGCAATGTCAGTATTTCCTGGTTGTTGTGGAAAGTCTCATGTTCTTAATGCTACATTGACTAAATTTTTTTGTTTTGGGTTTAACGCCGTTTTTCAACAGTATTTCAGTCATGTAACGGCGGGCAGTTAACCTAACCAGTGTTCCTGGATTCTGTACCAGTACAAACCTGTTCTCCCCAAGTAACAGCCAACTTCCCCACATGAATCAGAGGTAGAGGACTAATGACATCAGACACAATGTCGTTTATCAAATAGTCACGGAGAATATACGCTCCGCCCGAGGATCGAGCTCGTGACCCCCGAGATCCGTAGACCAACGCTCTTACCTTTACTGACTAAAGCGTACGAGAAGCATACGAGAACATGTAAATGCAAGGAAATTGTAATTAACAGTCCACTACTTTAAATAATCTACAATATTTCGCGAGTTATACGCCTGCACAGCTGTAATTTTCTTGCCAAGCATATATTTCCCTTTATAAATGCAATATATCTTTGTTTTCAAGGAAATCTTCAATAAGCAGGCAATGTGCGATCTTTTTTTTCAGGCTATACTAATACTGTGTTTTGTCTTGTATTAGAACTTTAAACTTGTATTAAAGACATTTTTAACTGTCCTGGCTTGCATTAACTGTGAAGCAAAGAGAAAACAACTAAATCCAAGAAAACATTTTTAGCACTAAACTGTTGCATGAAAACAAACTTTATTAATCATCATTCTGAACAAGACGGACCTAAAAACAACAAACATGACGTTCTGTAAGCCATCCCAAAAATAGGCCTTATATATTCTCTAAACCTGCAAAATGAATATCTATTAATGAGCTTATCCACTTAAACATTTTGAGATCATATGAAACTGATAAAAAATTTCCACATAGACAACAACAGGCTTAAATATATATGAATTTGCAGGGCTAGACATTAACACTTGGACTACCATGAGTAAGGTCAAGACAAGTATCAACTGATAAAATGTTAATACAGACTTTCAAAGCAAACATTTCGTAAGATTTTATAAGGATTTTTCCTCTTTCTTAACTAATTTTTTCATGTTTACATGAATGCGTGCAGTGTGTCACAACACCATAAATTTTCTCTGTAATTTTTTTCCATATGATTCTATCTTCAATGTTTTTGGAATAAGGAACGTATCCTTGCTGGTAGCACAATAACAAGTGAAATTTTTAATTCTTTTACTATTTCACCATGACAAGTAGCCTCACTGACATTAACCACTGATGAACAAAATAATGACCTGTCAAATTCAATGTGGTGTAAAAAAAAATAATAAGAATATCCAGTATTTTGGAAGTCAAAACACTGCTCCAAATTTATTGCCAACAAATAACAGACATTTTTAAGACTCATAACATTTGAATCATTTCTTCAATTCTGAACACCAGGAGCAATACAGTCAGCCAAATTTACAACTATAACGCTTAGTATTTCTATTTTTTTTACTAAATATTGGTACAAGAACATTTTTGGTAAAGACCACATTAACAGAAGCACTTGCCCAACAATTTTTAAGTTAATGTCTAGCCCTAAATATAACTTGTCTTAAATTCTTTTCAAACTAATTCTTCAGGCAAGGACAGAAGCTTAACTTTCAAAGAAATAACAGTGCCTGGAAATTTTAAGTAATTTGGAAACCCGTTATAAAAATAGTTGTAATACTTTAATCTTAGTGTATTCTGTTAATCTAGAAAATTTCATGATTGGTACTGGAAAGGAAGATCTTACACACATGACTTTAATCAACCAGTACAAATAGCAATGTAATTGCAAATATGACCATAATCCAAAAACATGACCCTTAAGATATAAATGTAACAAAAACAATCTTAACATTTAACAAGAGGAAGAAGTCAATCATTTCATTGACAAAGTAAATTTAGGTCTATTGCAGAATTTTACTCAGAAGTACTAAATAGCAGTATTCATTTTTTTATGTAAAAATAATAATTTAATAAATAACGTTTCATGTTTTCTGTGACAAAACATGAGGTTTCTGTAATGGATAATGTGTATGTCGTGCAACACTAAACATTTGGAAGAAACTGACCAAATGTCAGTCTGGGTTAAACTTTGGCAACAACAATTATTTAACAAAATACCAACAACTTTATCTATAAAGCTATTCTCAATTTATCTGTATTTTTGGGCCATCATGTCATGGGGCACAGCAAAATAATCAAACCTGGAGACTGACCATGAATGCTGCAATTCAAGGCCATTGAAAATCACATGGTTTCCGGTTGTTTCTAGTGGCCACTTTGTGTAAGATTGCAAAGAAAGAAACATCTACACATACACTGAAGACTTCCTGAATTCTGCATCTCATTTTACTATTTTATACTTCAGAATTTCATTATCAAAGACTCAGGGATTTACAATAAGTAGAAGACCAATTTTAACAAAATTATCTTTTAAATGGAAAAAAATTCAGTTTCTACAACCAAAATTTGCACGACAACTTAACAATTTTTTTTCGAAAAAATAAAAGGTAGGAAAAATCCTTGTGATCATATATTCTAAAATAATGCCCAATATTCTCACCTTAATTTGATTAAAATGTTGTATCACAGAAGACATGAAACGTAAAACAAGTTGTCTATATGTTATGGAACCCCTTTTAGATGTGACTTAAGTAATGACATAGGTTCTCTTTTCACACCAGTTATTGGCTGTGAAGTGGCATGATCTACAATGCTGAACACAAACTGTATACAGCCCACTTTGATGTAACTACCGTGGTGGAGAATCGCTGTGCCTTCCCAGCCTGCCCCGCTCCCACCTATCAGACTGGAGCTGCTGCCTTTACAATTACATCTCAACCGCGTCTGTAAACGATGATGAAACATTTTTGAAATGGTTGAAATATGCATTTTGCTTCATAAAATTAAAAACATATCTGGAGTATACCACAAGCGTCTACAAACAGAAAGTTTTTATCCTACCTTCATGCAAAATAAAGGGGGGTATGATAAATTTTGCTTTCTCAGGTCAGTGGCTTGATAAAGCTTGGCGGACTACTTTCTGGATTTCTTTTTAAAACGACGCCATCCTGTTTTTGAGAATAACTGCTTAAAGGCATTATTTATGCAATTATTTTTATAAACGCGCTTTTATTAGGTACACGAGACCATGTCACAAATGTTAGCGTATGCATACCGTATTTGCAATTACCACAAAAAGTTTTTATAACGGAAACACTCAAGAGAAACGGAAAGTGATTCATGTATAGCGTTTGTTCAGGATTTTAGCTTTCTGCACTTAAATCTAGGAATATATTGCATCTGAAATGGAGTGTTATTGAATAAAATCATCAAGGAAACAGTTGCCTATTTGTTCTGTCAAGCGGCGTTATGGCGTGTGTATAAGTCAAGAGGATCAGTAATTTGACATGCAACTGAACTTCGTACAAAACTTCACTTGGCAGCAAATTAAAATTATTCTTTTAATATTCAGCAGAACAGAGAGGTCAGGCACAAAGCAAAACAAGGTTAGCCTTTGTTTTTCAGCTCTTATTTTATAATATTTTAGATTTTAAAGACCTATTTGTGTAATGGTGGGGCGTATTAATTTTTAAATTTCTATGCAAGGCAGACTCAGATCTAGTTGGTGGTCAATTTTGAATTTTAATTAAAGAATGATTTTAGATCAGAAGGTAGGATAAATAGAATATTAGGTTACTGTCTTACAAATTTAAATTTATTAAGTTTGTCTATGAAAAAATAAGTCTCAGCAGAGCCTAGACTTTTTTATTTTCTCCGACTCACTTAATAAATTTAAATTTACAAGACAGTAACCTAATATTCTCTATATATTGCATCTCCAGAGCGCAACAACAAATCTGCTGAGAGCCTTGTGAATATAAGACAGCAATCCTAAACTGAAAGAAGCCTTATATAGTGTTAAAGGCCAAACAACTTTTTTTACCGAAAGTTGCAAATATACAAAAGGAAAGGAACTATTTTTTCCCTTAATATTGATCGATCTATGTACTGCATCTGATAATGACTGTTAATATGCATGAATTATGTATGTTTCAACTAAATACATAAATAAATTTTCTAGCTTACATCAGGCGGTCGAGCTGTCATGGTTAACCGTTCATCGGCCTTCATTTTAGGTTTGTGCATTTTGTTGAGATGCCGTACTGCTGCTACCACTGCTGATGGTTGTGGAGTTGTGGCGGGTTTATCGGAGAAATCACAGGAGTAAAGCACATTATCCACAGTTGTTCCATGCTCACTGTAGTTCAATAGCTCATAATGCTTACTAGTCTGAAATAAACACAATTTACAAATTTCTACAACGCTCAAATGATTCAAGATGTAATATATTTAGGCACATCATCATAGTGAGTGAGTGAGTTGGGTTTACTGCGAATCGACACAAAATGGTCATATATCGCCGAGACATCATCATAGAGGACAACTGCCTTTCTTTTAAATTTAAAATCTCTGAACTTACTACTACTTTGTGTTGCACATTTTATTACCTCTCATGAACAATCAAACATCTGCTATTATTTATGCATGGTCGCATCCTACACTTCCAAATGATCTTAAGATTTTATTTACATATATAGTTCTCCACAAATAGTTCTGTTACCAAGGAGGGTTCAGAAAGAAACAACAGAAACAAGTAACCCGATATAATACATACCTCATCATAGAAAATGAATGCATGTTTTGCCGAGATGAAATTGCATTGTCCATACTGGCCTAGACAGACATCCATATCAGCACCTGAAAATACATCATGAGTTAGGGCTGGTCTGAAAACTTCTTTTAAAGTTGAATACAAACAGAATTGATGAACTTTATAATTTATAACTATCTAGAGTTTTTGTCTTAGACAGGGCTTTTCATCAGGAAATTGGGAAGAGGCCTTGGCCTTTCAAAATTGGAAATTTATGTGCGATAATTGTCCATATTGGGAAAAATAATCAACCGGGATTAAACACCGAGAAAAATTAAATTTATCTCCCCTAAAACAACAGACTAAAATCCAGGCCATGGAACAGATGACTGGTAATGCATCACACGTGGTTCTGTGCACTGTTAGGCTATAGTGTAAAAAAAATCAATACTTGACAAACGCTTCCTCGGGAAATACTAAAATGTAAACAAAATCTTAACCATCTGTTGGCTTGATTTTGGAAAATCTTACCTTGCATTTTGGAAAATATCTCTGCCACAGTTGGGAAAAATATATTTTTGGATTGGGAAGTGGCCTAATATAGGCCTCTGTTATATAAGGATGAAAAGCCCTGGTCTAAAATAGAAGTAACATTTGCAGGTGATGTCACTCATCAACATGTCTATTAAGGCATAATTTCAGACAAAAGAATACCTGGGTAAAAAAATTTACATTTTGTAAGCCAGTTGGATTAATGGGAGACTCAAACCCCCAAGTGCAACAGAGTAGGTGATTAGTAGTCGGTGACCTTAAAAACACTGCCAAGGAGGTATTTTTTATGTGAAATCAATTCATCCACTTCTTAATCATGGACAAACAAGCTGAATACAATTAAGCAGCTTTAACCCATAATCTGCTAAATTTCTACAATGAACTTGTCCATTTTCCAATTTGGACAGAGCCATTAACTGTTAAAAGGGACGCTTACCAAAAAGATACTGACTGAATAGTGAACAGAGCAGATCTTGATCAGCCTGCACATAATGATCTACACTGGTTGCAAAGACAGAATCAATCTTGTCCAGCATGATAAGGGTTAATGCTGTTATTTTCCTGCAATTAAGCCAGTCTATATTACAAGAAAATAGTAACTTTACCTGTCCCTATTGACAAGGTTCTGTATGGCATAGGAATAGCCTCCCCTCTACCGGACAATGGACACAGAACTGCTCTCGCCTGTACATCCTGAAGACCTGAACATATACAAACCATCATACTATGTTTACTCAGCTCCAATACAGATATAATTACAAAATGTTTCAAGTTTCAAGTCATTATCTGGTCTTTTATGCAGATAAGAAATTCTGAAAGTTTTTCCCCTCCAAGTCATTATTAAAGCTATCATTAAAGGCGATCAATACCCTTAGATGCCACTTTGATACAGGGAAAGTAAAATGCTGAGAGTATGATCTTTGACCTTCAAGTGTGACCTTTAATCTTAGAACTAGTGACTTTGGCTTGTGTGCACTGCATGTTGTCTTGGTGAGGTTTTCAATTCATGCAAGTTTTATAAAAATCTTTCCAGCAGTTCAGACAGAGTGGACGAAAAGCTAAGTTATTTGACCTTTGACTGCGAAGTGTGACCTCGAGCCTTAAATCAGTGGCCTGGGTTGGACACACTGCATATCATCTCGCAGAGGTAAACAGTTGCTGTCAGTTTTATGAAAATCTTCCAAGTGATTAAAAACGCATTCAGTGGACATGACGGAGAGACCAACAGACTTGCAGACTCCCAATAGAGCCCCCATATACTCTGTATGATCCGACAGTATTACAAAGCATGAAACAGTTATAAAGATCTTGTTTTGCGGTATTCAAAATTGTTTTTTCAACGAGACATACATATTACCATGAACACGAGGTACACCACTAAAAATCTACGCAAATTTCCAACAAATAGGCTTTTACTAAAATGCCTACTGATTTTTAGTAGAATAACAAGTTGAAGTTCTATCAATGTCAAGGCATAAGCCTCTTTTTATTTAGACTCCATAAATTTTCTTTAAATAAAGCATGCTTAAAATATCAAAATTTGAACATAATCTGTTTAATATGCCCAATTTAAAATATTTTTAATCATAGCAAAAAATATGAATTATTTTCATACCTGGTGTTGTGAGGAGACCATTTAATGAACCTGAGTTTTTTCTCTGTGACTCACTGCCTGTTTTACTTGGCATCAACTGTTGCAGTCGCTGCCAAGCTAATATCTGTATCAACTTTTCATCTAGTTTACTCAACTCCAAGTCTGAAAAAAAATGTATAAGCTTATAGATGCATCATCTAAACCACTTGAAAAACAAGAGCTGTCGGAGGACAGCAACGATCGACTATTCAACAGCCTTGTCAACTGAATGAATACAACAGTCGAAAAAGGGGCGTAATTTTGTACAAATGCAAAACAGGGTTACGGAACCTGCCCAGGGCTTATCAGCTCATGACAATGGACAAGTGTGTTAAGTTTCAATCCATTCCCATTAGTGGGTAATGAGATACTACCTTACATATAAAAACTTAACTAAAAACAGCTAAGTTGAAAAAGGCGCATAATTTTGTAAAAATGCCAATTAGGGTTACTGAACCTATGTACTGCATGTCATATCATGACAGTGAACAAGTGTGTGAAGTTTCAATCCATTCCCATTAGTGGATACTGAGATACCAGCTTATATATAAAAACTTAACCAAAAACTGCTAAGTCGAAAAAGGGGCATTATTTTGAACAAATGCTAAGTAGAGTAAAGGGACCTGCGCAGTGCACGTCAGATCATCACAGTGAACAAGTGTGTCAAGTTTCAATCCATTCCAATAAGTGGGTTCTGAGATACCAGCTTACATACAAAACCTTAACCAAAAATTTCCAAGTCGAAAAAGAGGCATAATTTTGTAAAAAAGCAGAATAGAGTTATGGAACCTGTGCAATGTAAGTCAGTTTATCAGAGTGAGTAAGTGTATGAAGTCTCAATCCATTCCCACAAGTGGTTACTGAGATACCAGCTTACATACAAAAACTAAACCAAATCGAGACGCGGACCCACGGGCAAGTCCAATAGCTCTACTATTCTTTGAATAGTCAAGCTAAAGATTATCCACCAAGGATAGTGGATTGTAGTTTTTATACCACTGACTGATATGTCATTCCAAATCCCAGCTATTTGGATCATAATTCAAACCAGTTTATTAGCACTAAAGCAAACTTTATGAATTTAGCATTAGCAAATTACAAATTAAAATCTAAAATGTTTATAAAAAAAAATTTACACAAGGGAATCATTTGCGACCACTCAGTTTTTCTATTGTTGTTCTTTTTTTATATCACACCAACATAATTTTAATAATGTTATATACTTCAGATACCATCAACCGCTTGGGTAGAACCAACAATAGGTCATCCAGATATAATTCCTCCAATCAAGAAAATTTTACATCCAAAGTCAGCTTCCAGCCAACAGCAACAAGACGCATGTGATCCACCAATCAACAAAGGAGGCCCCTAAACTAGTAAAGGCCATACTGATGGATGAAAAACTGGTATCTACATTCTCCCTTTTAAGTCTACGAATACAGCAAGAACTACTAGTAACGCCCACTCAAGAGAATAGTGATGTTGTAACTTACCTGCAGTACCCTCGAGGCACTGCTGAAGGGTGTTGTTTAGTGAGATTATTGCAGATGATGTTTGATTGGCCCCAGTACTTGTTACTTGAGGTGCCTTCCCCTGGGATATTGCAAGTTTTGATGCTGAAAATGAATACAAACATGAATGCATTGCACAGACACAGCATAAAACCAATAGCGGATGGGGGACAAAATATCAACCAAATGAAATGAGGGCAAACTGAGAAATTCAGGAAAGGTCTAAATAAGTAATGCCGGTGTAATGGTCAGTTTTTCCCCTACTCAAATGGTCGATTCCTTCCACCCGGTAAACATCTGTCAGTCAGTTAGCCAACCCCTGACTGGTTTTTTTTTTCAGCATAGTTTTTGTACAAAGTAAAGCTTGGGAGCATAGAACTGTAGCAAATATTGCTCTTGGATTCTGTACCAATCATATTACCTGTTCTTAAAGTAGCCAAATTCCCCACATGAAAGGGAAGTGGAATCATACTTACTGAATTCAGACAAGACTTTTGTCTAAATATAAGAAAGAATATACCACTTAAACGGAGACTGAGTCTGCTTTATTATAGTCTTGACTTCCTCCTACTGCCCTAACTGGGTAGACCCTCAGGAAAATGAGGCTTTTATAAATACATTTGTTTTATAATATAGAGTCTCGACTGAATTTATTATATTACCTTGTTGAGATTGATTCACTGTGATGACTTTTGTTGAAGGGCTGCCAGATGCTACGTTTGACTTGAGTATGGTGCTGCCTTGTTTCCCTGTTTGGTTACCTCCCCTGGCAGACAATATTGATGTCTGCCCTGCTAGCTTTCCAGGAATTCCTGGTACCACTCGCGTATATACATTGTTTGTTTTACTCACAGTACTAATAACAATATTTCTACTACCAGAAGTTTGTGCATTATTTGATACATTTACTTGTTTATCACCGCCAGGCCAAGTCAATTTCACAAAATTTGAAGTTCCATCAGGTGTATTACTGCAGTCTGATTTTGATCGAGCAGGTTCTGCCATTTCAATGTCACCATTTAAAGAACTACACGAGGGGTTTAATAATGACACAGCTCCTTTACTCACATCTAGATGTCCATTGTTCACTTTTGTGTCACAATTTGAGACTAGAGGTCCATTTGATACACTACAATCACTAAAGTTACTATTTTTAGATTTAAGATCACTGGACTGGTTACTGCTTTCCGATACAGAATTAGACTGATCCATTAAGTCTCTATTTTGCACTGGCTGAACCGAGGCTGTCGGTTTTTCAGTTTTGGCAGATTCAGAATTTTTACAGCTATCCAGTGAATTACTTCGTTCCAACTGTTTTTTAGTCAAAAACTGTGCTATACTTGTCTGCAGTGAAACCACAGACTTTAACCACTGAAAAACAAAACGCAAATTTGACTGGGAATGTTTACCAACTAAGCTAAAGTCAAGTGTATTATGAAATCTAAACTGTGTCTCTTAATTACAGTTCTTACAATCTACTTCATATAATATAATTTTGATTTTTTTCCCCCTTAATTTTAAAACAACTGTGGGGAATAAATTTTGATATACATTTTGTAACACATTTACATTTTGTACTTGTTTTGCAACTATGGCAATGAATGAGATTTTTAAGTGAATAACATACATGCTCTTGTTCTTCCAGTGATGTTTCTGACAGACAATCTCTATTGGTAGCATCATCAGAAGTTCCCCCGCTTGTATCTAAAGTTGGTGGTGGTAATAAATCACTCGGATATTGGTAGTAATCCTTAATTGATTGAGGAATCTGAAGAAATAAGACAGATGTCAGCATGAAATTGTATTGCCAGGTGACGTTGTGGCAGTAATACAGTTAACAGCATATTACTTGAGATCCATAATTTCATGCTCATCTTTATCTGACTTTCCAACGGAACAGCTATTATTCTGCTTGGTTGCACACTATACTTCCTTTAGGACCATCTTACAGATATTATTTGTAAGGCTTAAATGATTTTTTCCTACAGCATTTCAGTGCTTCACTCATTCCATTAACTTGAAATGAAGTTAAGAAATGCACACGACTTTCCAAAGTATCTTGGTGAAATAAACTCCCAAGATCATTTGCTTGATTTTGCAACTGATCGGACAACAAAGTTATAAAGTCTTTCACAAGTCAAGCAAACTATACTGACTACATTTTTACACACCCAGAGCAGTTTGTTTAGCTTGCCTTACCAAGCTAGTGTGTGTGTGTTCGGGTTTAACGTCTTTTTCAACAGTTTTTCAGTCATATAAACAACGGTGTCTACTTGTAGCAGTGAGCACAATGCCCAACTTTATAGTGCTGCCTCACTGGAATATCACGTCATAGACACGTGGCATGATATCCCACCCAGTCACATTATACTGACACCGGGCAGACCAGTCCTAGCACTATCCTCTTAATGCTGAGCGCCAAGCGAGGAAGCTGCTAGTACCATTTTTTACGTCTTAGGTATGACGCGGCCAGGGATCGAACCCACGACCTCCCGCTCTCGAAGCGGGCGCTCTACCACTAGGCTACTGAGGCTAGACAGAACAGTACTTTTTAACTGTACAATCCTGTGAATTTTTTAACTATAGTATCAACAGATAACAAACAATGTAAAAGCAGCAATTAGAAAAATCATTGAATACCTGTGCAGCTTTTCGTCGTGGATGTCGATATTTTAACCTGAATGGAGGGTCTCTTCTGTGTACTTTCTTCATAAATCCCATTTTTACACTATGCTGATTAACTCTGTCATTATATTTATCCCATAATTTCACTCTTTCTGTGATCATAGTTGTCTTTAAAAGTTTCTCATCCTGAAACAAAGAAACAGAAATGTTAAAGAACACACAGCATAATCACAACAGTCACACTCAGACTCTCACTGCCTAAACACTTCAAATTTACATCATCTGGATATGTAAAACAGATACAAAGTAAGTAAAAGGTTGTGATCATGACCCCTGGCCTTCAAGTGTGATGTTGACATTAAACCTAATGACCTTAGCTGTGCAGTCTGCATGTAATCTTGTCGAGGTAAACAACAGATGCTACTTTTACAACAATTCTTCCAGTGGTTAACAAGGCTGCCATAGTCAAGACCTCTTAAGTGTGACCTTGACCTTACACCTAGGGACCTGGTTCTTGCGCATGACACTCTGTCTCATGGTGGTGAACATTTGTGCCAAGTTATATCAAAATCCCTCTGTGCATGAAAAAGAAATGCTCCAGACAAAGTTTGTGGACGCCGCCCGCCCGCCAAGGGCGTTCCCATATGTCCCGTCTTTCAGACGGGCCTATAAAAAGGAATGAAGTGGGCACAGATTTAAGCTACCTGATCACTGACCTTCAAGTGGGACCAATTTATCTGGGTAGTGCTCTCCGCACGTTGTCTTGTAATGTTAATATCTGATGCTTGTTTTATGAAAATCTTCCAAGTGTTTAAGATATGGAGCCGACACAATGGTAAGACAGACTAACATGGGAGAATCCAATATAGACCCAATATACTTTTTATCTTGAGGTGTAATAACTCCACACCAAACCAATTTTGAATGTTCAAGACAGTGTTTTCCCTTGGCTTTTGAAAATAAGGGTCATTGTGACCCCCAGTGTTTCACATGTGGGGGTCATTTTCAAATTTTGGGGGTCATACAGATATACTAAAATTAGTATTTTGAATAAAACTTTGTTTTTCTTATACTAGTGATTATACAGATTGAAGTCTTTCCTCATATTTGACACTGAATAAAATGATAAAAACAGCTGAAGTTTGTCAGACTTATTTTTATATGTGCTAAAATAGGTTTTAGTACTTTTTACCAGGCAGTGTTATAGTAGAAACTGGCGATCTGAACCACTGGGTCCTACTGTACTTGCTGCCGACAATGTCACAAACATCGTCAGCTTGCTTTGATTTTGAGCCATCTTTTTTAGTAAATAGCAGACTGGTACTACTGGTAGTAGTAGCGAGCAGCGATAACAACTGTTACAAAGTGTTAATCAGTCAAAGTATCAGACTAGGTATTAATTTGTGAAATGTGAATCAACGCAAATATAGAAAATTGGTGACACAGTCTGCATATAATTATGAAACTGAAAGTACATTTTCAGAAAATCGCTCATTGTAAACAAAATTGACCTGATATTGATTTTCAAGAAATTGCGTCCACTGTGACGCACAGAATTTATTTTTACGGGTCATTTGTCAGAAAAGTGCGACTATGACGCAGGATTTGTGCGTCAGGGAAAACCCTGTCAAGACATATTTCTGTTCAATGTATCTACATCCCAAATGATCCTGATTTGTAACTGGAAAACATTTACTCTGAAAATGAGAGGAAGCCCTGGTTATAACGCTTTTGTTAAAACTTGTCATATGCAACTACTTAAAAAAGGTCTTCAAATCAAAGTTCAAACTGCAAGGCAATGAACAGCCTCAGTGTAATATCTAAATCAAGATCCCTTTCTGTGGTTCTTTGATTTTCTCTACAGATTTTTAAGAAACATACAAACTCCCTATATATTGCCATTACAATAGATACTTACAATGATGTTTTCTACATGATTGGGACACATCCATACTGTTGTAGGTACAGAGGTAAGAGGTGGATCCAAACAGTCTAAGTGATACATACATGGACAATAGTCACAAGGTAACAGGGGAGCCACCCGACAACTCCTGTAAATATAACATTGTCTTTTAAACAATATTTCTGCCAAAGTGGCTCCAAGTTTGCTTTTTCCAGTGAAATTACACTATGTTCTTGTATAAGCAGATACTAACAAGAAATTTAACTGAAATATTTAAATACCCCAGGGCCACTTTCTCGGACTGTAAATTGGCATATCCAAATATTTAACTGGAATCTCGTACAGTTTCTGATATATGAAAAAAGATTTTTTCGTAACTTCTGCATTTTTATCGTAAAGTTTGCGTACAGGGCCAAAATTTACAGCCCTGCACTTTTTTTTTTTTACATGTAACCTAAACCCTTTCAAACATTAATCATACTTCACTGGCCTTTGTTGTTCACTGACTGATACTAAATGAACTTTAGAAGCACATAACTAACTTACTTGTTACAAACAAAACATAATTTGGCAGGCAGGGGTACCAATCCATTATCCAACTCATGTGCTGCCTTTTTAGATGGTAAATTTTTATCTCTTCCCCACCACTTCCTTTTGTATGATCCTGAAAATTTATGGACAATATTTTTTCTGACATCAAATTAAAAACGGTAAGTAAAATCGAATTTATGTGATGAAATCTTTTTTTTTTCATATTACATTGAGATCTCAGACATAAGCTAGAAGATGCTTTTGTAAAAAAGCGCATGTCTCCCCAAGTGCATAGTCATATAGGCAAGAAGTCAATAGGGGGACAGGAACAAAGTCAAAGAGACACTGATGGTTGGCTGCAATAGGGATAATCTACTTGTCATGTCCAATCATACCACTAAGTTTCAACATTTTGGGCCTGGTGGTTCTCAAGTTATGAACTGGAAACAGTTTTCCATGTTCAGGCCCCTGTGACCTTGATCTTTGATTGAGTGACCCCAAAATCAGTAGTGGTCATCTAACCTGCATATCCAATCATCCTAATAAGTTTCAACATCCTTGGTCGAGTGGTTCTCAAATTATTGATTGGAAATAGTTTTCTATGTTCAGCCCTCTGTGGCCTTGACCTTCGATGGAGTGACCCCAAAGACATTAGGGGTCATCTACTCTGTAAGTCCTATCACCCTATGAAGTTTGAAGGTTCTAGGTCAAATAGTTCTCAAGCTATTGCCCGGAAATGGATTTCCATGTTCTGTCCACTGTGACCTTGACCTTTAGCAAAGTGACCCCAAAATCAATAGGGGTCATCTACTCAGCATGTCCAATCATCCTATGAAGTTTCAAAATTCTGGGTCAAGTGGTTCTCATATTATTGATTGGAAGGAGTTTTCTATGTTCAACTCCCTGTGACCTTGACCTTTGATGGAGTGACCCCAAAAACAATAGGGGTCATCTACTCTGTAAGTCCTATCATCCTATGAAGTTTGAAGGTTCTAAGTCAAATAGTTCTCAAATTATTGACCAAAAATTGATTTCCATGTTCTGTCCGCTGTGACCTTGACCTTTATGAGAGTTGACCACAAAATCAATAGGGGCCATCTACTCTGCATGTCCAATCATCCTATGAAGTTTCAACATTCTGGGTCAAGTGGTTCTCATGTTATTGATCGGAAATGGTTTTCCATGTTCCGGCCACTGTGACCTTGACCTTTAACAAAGTGACCCCAAAAGCAATAGGGGCCATCTACTCTGCATGACTAATCATCCTATGAAGTTTCAACATTCTGGGTCAAGTGGTTCTCAAGTTATTGATCAGAAATGGTTTTCCATGTTCAGGTCCCCGTGACCTTGACCTTTGATGGAGTGACCCCAAAAACAATAGCAGCAGTCTACTCCATAAGCCCTACCATCATATGAAGTTTGGAGGTTTTATGTCAAATGGTTCTTCAGTTATTGCCAGGAAATGGAAGTGTGACGTACAGACAGGGCAAAAACAATATGTCTCCCCCAGTGGGGAGGGAGACATAATGATAACCAATCACTATTCAAGTTTGCAAAGTACTGTACTGTTAGTCTGTTACACAAGAGTATTGTGAAAAAGATATTTGGGGAATTTAGCTTTCAGACAAGAAAACAGGAAATTCCATTAAAACTGTGTATTTTCGAATTGCAAACCATTCTAAAGGGATCGTTTTCTAACTGGCTATTTTAATGCGTAAAAAACCCTTCCTTATCTTGGTATTGATGTAATAAGCTTCCTACAGCCAGTTTCACTTCTTCCACTTCATCCAATTATTTTTGAAGTTACAGTGACCTTATAGCCAATAACAAATCTAAACCCTAGCCATATTAAAACTAGATATTTTGAGAGGACAAGATGTCCGTTGCAACAATTCCAACCACCAAATGACAATTCCCAAATGTAAATTCTAATTACCAGGTTTTAAACAATCTAATGATTCTGACAGGCAAGAATGTGATTTTGACGAGGATATCAGGGCTAGACACTAACTTTTTTCCAGTGGTGGTCCGAAGGACCAGCAGCTTTTGCAAACTGATGGTCCGACAGAATTTCAGGTGGTCCTACCTAGATGGATGTTGTTTTTTTTTTAAGTTAACGCAACCAGTAACGTATGAGACCCCCTCTTCTTTCATGGAGTACTTTTTACAAACACTGCAAAACATGTGATTTTTATATTATTATTTTGATAAACATCTGCCATTTAATTATTAAAAATAGTTCTGAAAATCAAATTTAAAATAAAGATGTCAATAAAGATAATTTTTTCAGCAATTCATATTTTAAGTGGGTGGGGTTTGGTGCCACTTCTCGAAAAATGCTTCAAAATAAGAGCGTTTTTTTGCAACAGTTGTCATTTTTTCTTAAATACAGACTTTTTATTGACTTTTCATTAAGATTGCACTAGAAAATCTCGTTAAAAATGTCCGAAAATCACGGCCGTGAAAACGGGAGACAAATATAGAACACGAAAGTAACATTAAATTCTTGATAAAATACGTGTTATAATTTTTTTTTTCATTATACCTATTGAATACTTATAATTTCTGCTTATTAAAAGCATTTTTATTTATTTTTGCCCAAACAAAGCCTCGGTAATGATAATAAATTAAATAAAATGCTATAGATCGTAACGGCCGATGGGCTTATATAAACGTGTCAAGCACATAAAATAAATGAATTTCGTTATCCAATTTGTTGTTCAGTAATAATCGGCAAGACAACAATACAGCAGAAGCTGTATACCGCTAATTAACAAGTTGTACAAACACGATAATAGGCTGCTTTTCGTATTGTTTATCAATTAACTTTTAACTTTTTGATCAATAAACACTTTTGATAATGACGGGCACTAAATACAAACCGCGAGATGACAACGTGTCAGCCGGCGCGTGGCGTAATTGACATATGTCAGTAGCTAATTAATATACGACGCTCCGCCTTCTGCCATACTTCCGCTTATGGCGGCAAACAATATTTAAATTCACTGGGATTTTGATTGGCACAGAGGCAGAACTTTCGAACTCGAGACGAATCAAAGAAAATTTCCGCGGGCCACGCCGACGCATGGGGCATTTTCTGTGCGAGTCAGATACGAGTTTTTCTCTATTTTCTCGGGTCAAAATCCGGAACCTTGGGTCTACCGAACGCTGGATACTGTACTGATACCTCAATAGTTTGTAAAGGAATACTTGAAGCAGATAGATAAGTTGCCGTGTTCCGTTCCCGGGTTTTAGTACCAGCGTTACATCCGGGGATTCCAAATTTCAAGAAAATATACACGGGGAAAACCAAATTCTATTTTTAAACTGCAGTACCTTGAACAATTCAATGTTTATTAATTTATTTTAAAAATGACTTGCTTGTAATTTTCGGTGGTCCGTCGGACCACACAGGTTCGAGAAGTTAGTGGTCCTCCCTGAAAAGCACTGGTCTCGGACCAGCGGACCAGCGTTAGTGTCGAGCCCTGGATATGCAAACAGCAACATACCTGGAAGTGGGGTTGTGCAGTCTATATCTTTTGGAAGCTCAAACTGTACTGGATTAAGTACTTTGGCAGCTTCAGCCAGTGTGTGCAATGGGTTTGACAACAATACAGGTATTGGAACCGGTGGTGGAAGGTACTTTGAAGACTTCCCACCATTGGAAGAGCTGCCACTCTTAGTTGAGGAGGCATCATCATCCTTCTGTGGGTAAATTAACAAAATCAACATACCATTTTTTTTCTTCATCTTGCAACAAAAAACTTTAACAAAGCTAGTGATATAATTTTTTTTTCAGACTATACATATCAAAAACCTTTATCAAGCTAAAACACAACCTTACTGCTTACAGACATCTAGACTCAAACTGTGTTTACATGCATCATCAAAATAACTAAACAGTAAATCAAAATCTGTCTTTTTTTCTCAGCAACAGTGAACATACATGTCAGCCTTGCCCTATATATTAAAATCTACTCTTGTTTAGATAATTTTTTCAATCTTGTACCTCTTTTGGGCCAGTTTTACATCTATGACAGATCCATTCTCCTGGAGGAATATCATCTTCTTCTAGTGGAGGATCACTGAAATGTAATGTGTAAACTGATATTCAAACAAGCAAATTCAGTGAATTTATATCCCCTGCCGAAGTTGTTTTGCAAAAGAGGGAATTGTATTTTGAAAGATATTTAACTTTGATATATACCAGTAATGTACAAAAGGACCATACAACAGTTTGTTGGTTTCTATTTTCTTACAAGATCAAGGGGGAAACTTTGCACTACAGTGATCTATATTTGTATTAAGTTTCATGAAAACCCATCAATGGGTTACTTTGTTTTAAAGGAATTTATGAATTTAAAGACAATTTAAGGTCACCCTGATGAAACTTTGAAAGGTATGCATGCAATGCTGCCCTATAGTGATCTATATTTGTGTTAAATGTCATGAAGATGTGGGAATTTATGGATTATAAAATAATAAAAAAAATATGAACCAGGTGTCAGGGGTCACACTGGGAATTTTTTTCTCTGAGCCACTGCTTTTTCCGAAGATAAAATTATGAGGCCAACAACGGCGAAAGCATAGCATTGACATTCTTGTAGGACTACATTATATGTACCAAAGTACTCATACTACTCAAGAAATTAATGTAGTTATTACATATTTCTTAGTGACCCTTTAAAAAGCTATTTAGAAAATAAATTTGAGTTAATTTCTAAAATTATCATTTTTATAAACATCATTCTGCCATTTAATAAAAAAAAATTCTGAAAATCACATTGAAAATAAAGATGTCAAAAAAGAAAAAAAAACAGTGTTGCCCAGTGGGTGGGGTTCGATGCCTTCGTATGTTGTATTCTCGAAAAATACTTCAAAATAAGAGCTCCTTTTGCAACAGTTGTCATATTTTTCTTAAATGTAGACTTTTTATTGGCTTTTTATTAAGATTGCACTAAAAAATCTCGTCAGAAATGACAGAAATATCCGAAAATCATGGTCGCGAAAACGGGTGACAAATTCAGAAAACGTAAGTTAGAATTAAATATTTGATAAAATACCTATGTTTTATTGCTTTTCTATCATCATAGCTATTCAATACTTACAATTTCTGCTTGTCTAAAGCATTTTTATTTGTTTTTGCCCAAACTAACCCTCGGCAATCATAGAAAATTTGTCAAACGGCCGACTGCTCATAAAATCGTATCAAGTGCACAAAATGTTGATTATAATTATCCAGTTTGTTATTCAATAATCTAATTATCGCCAATTGACTGGCTGATCAAAAAAAAAAAAAAATTCCAAATTGACTCCCTCCCTTTCAATAACGGATGTTGTGTCTACACAGATTATCGATTTTTCACACCTTTTGGTTCGTAAAACTGGCAATATTCGTAGTTTTGCAGACAGACACAGCTTCGGGCCATTTTCACCAATTAGAAAATTTCGGAGCCACATTTAATTTTTTGTCGCAAATGGCTCAAGTGGCGATCGACAGCGTGACCCCTGAGGTGTTGAACGTTCTACAGGCAGTAGAAGGTTACATAAATTAGCATGACAGATGGCAAACAGTTCATAGACTATAAATGTATGCTTCCAAAGGGCCTTCTTACAGATTTTATCAACTATCACATCAGCAGTCTTTAAGTGTCGTGTGGAGACTGTAAGAAGTTTCCCCATACTTGGATTCAGTGTTGTATTTTCTGGTCCTTTGGGATCATGGAGTCCATTTAACAATTGTGTAATAAGAGTTCCACTTAAGCCGGTGTTAGGAGGCTTGAGAGGTGTTGCACATTTCATTACCCCTCATGAACAGACTCGATCAGAGTCTGCTATTATTCTTCTTGGTTGCATTCTTTGCTTTCAAAGGATCTTCTTACAGATTTTATTTCATATTGGTTGAAGAAATATACAAAAACAACTGGAGCAAGCTGAAAGTGTTTTGGCAGGTCTCTTTCTAATGGTTAACTGCATTCAAGGGTTCACAAGAAGTTTTTTAAAGGTATTTCTATTTTTAGCTCTAGTGGGCAGCAGTAATAGTGGTCCCTAAAAGGTGCTAAGTGCCCCATTTGAATTTTGAGAGGACCCAATAATGGTGCCACATACCAAGTTTGATGAAAACCCCAAGTCATTCACAATAAGAAGCAATTTAAAGGTATTTCTATTTTTAGCTCTAGTCACTCCAAAAAGGAACCAAGCTCCATTTGAAAAAATTCTGGAGAAGACCTTATAATGATGCTAAGCTCAAGTCTGATGAAGATTCATAAAGCAGTTCATGGGAGGAAAGGTATTTCTATTTTTGACTCAAGCTGCCCCCCACCCACACCCACCAAAAAAAGGCCAAGCAAATAACTAGCACTGCATCTGTGTATGAGTACAAGTCATGATTAAGTCAACCTCTGAAACATAACTTCTTAAAAGTAAACCATTGATTCTTACTGGCACTGGAGATGAAATGAAGCAGGACATCTGTCACAGCAAACAAGATCACCCCCTTCAGTACAACTATCACAGTAGTCATGATTTATAGCCTTTCCATGCTTTTTGAATTCCTTTGGTCCTCTTCTCATCCTTCGTGCTGCATCTTCACTGACAGGTGGAGCTATCAACCTCTGAATATCCTGAAATTGCAATAAAAAACTGTGTACATAGAATAAAATTGGCCAAAGCTCAATTCCTTCGAGTTTTTGAAGACTTGTATTAACTGCTATTCAATTCAAATAAAACGGCAAATTAGATATACTTTGTTTCAATAATAAAAGATGCATTCTAATTGTCCATACCCCAATAATTGTAGCTCCTAGTTTACAGTATGTTTAAAAATTTGAGAATTTCTATTGTACTCTGAACAAGATTTTATCAATGGCAATGTCAAAAGGTGTTTTGTTTTGTCAAGTGTAATGTCGCACCAACACATGTATGGCGCCTTTCTAGTTTTGATTGTGTAGGAAGACCCCAGGTGTCCCCTCGTGTATTGTTCAATTACAGGTTGGCACCTGGGTAGAACCACCGACCTTCCCTAAGCCAGCTGGATGGCTTCCTAACAGACTTTCGGAAAGTTGGAAAAAATTACCGGACATTCGGTCTCGCAATGTCTAAAAATCTGCCGGACTGAAAAACAATCCACCAGACTGAAAATGAACTTGTAATGCAGAACCAAAAAAAAAGCCTCTGTAAACTACCAGTTTAACACGCTGTTTTACAAGCTGGGCCATATCTTCGCCATTTATCATTTATATTAAGATAGAACCTCTTCTTCCTCGAACTTATTTTAGCTTAATTTCTAGATTCTGCACTGGTATTTTTTTTTAATGATGCCATGAAGTCAGAGATGTTGCGGTTCTCGGGATACGATAAATGCAGTCGGACCGCATCCAGGTTAAATAACAGCAGACTTCTTCAAAATTTTGTGATGATGTCCGTTGGACCAACGACTTTCCGAAAGTCTGTCCCAACATAAAGAATTCAACGCCCCAAGTGAGACAAGTCATGGACCTTAACCAATAGGGCACAGATGCATATGACAAGGTGAAATTATGCTTAGGCGTCCTTCGCAGTGAGAAATATTTGGCATCTTTGGCGAGTTCTATTAAATTTACTCTTTCATTTATAATTCATCATGTAACTTTGACGAATATAACCTTCCACAGAGTGGGGAAAACCATAGTATTACCTTCTCGGTTGGGGCAGATTTTTCCAGTAATCACTTAATAAAGACAAAAAAAATGGCAATCTGGGCCCCAAGCTTATTTTTTCAACTTATCAACCTTTCCATAGACCCGTGTCATGTGGAACAAAGTTGCAACTAGCTCACAGGATAGACCGACCGTACATCACATAATTTCATGTAGATTGGGATTGTTGTTATGAATAACATAAAAGCTAAAGATCAACTTCACGGCGAACTTTACAAAGTTCCATAAAGCCATACCCAGCAAAATAGTATACAATTCACAATGCATCTACTATCAATAAGATTTAATCATTAAATCGAAATTATAAAAATAACTTTCATTCATAATGGCTGCCATGAAAGAAAAAAAATGTTAAATTTTTTTTTTTTTTTTGAAGACTGAAATTTAACAGATTATCTTCACATAGCATTATTTCTTGTTATAAATATGTATAGCAAAAACGTACATCCATCAACCCTCCAGAAGTGTCTAAATCATATTCACAAGACGCCATTTTGGTTTGTAATGATGATGAACTTTGCAAGCGAAGAGCACAAAAAAGAACCAACTCTGGTAAAATGTCACAATTAAACCAAAATTTTGCAACTCTGACGAAACCGAGCGCACTACAAACTAAAGCATATAATGCAAAACGTTTGTGGTCTTCGGTTCGTGGAGACTTTGTAAGCGCATTGCGCACTGATTGTTCATAAGACTATCATTTCCAATTTGCAAATATTTCTCCAGGAAACTTGGCGCAAAATGTCGGACAACACAAGTGCGCTTGCGTTCATCCGGGAACTTTCGGACGGGCATGCGTGCTAAAGGTATAGATTAACACATTTACGACTACAGAAATATCATGGTGGGATCCTAATTAGGTGATAGACCATTAAATATTATATCCCCCCCCCCCCTCACCCCACCTCCCACCCCCAGCCCATCTAGATTCCTCCACCTGTTCGGTCACAATCAAAGAGGAAAGAGTACCAACTTCAAATGGGTGAACACTAAACACACGGGTATGGACCTACGTTCTAAAACAGACAACATGGCTTCTACATGTGTAAATCATGATAAGCAATAACTTTCGAAAATAACCATGTTGTCCACATTTAATGTTTTAGTAGTTACAGTATAGAGAAGTGATATTTGGCATCCAAAAAGCATCCACGGCGGCTGGTCACCAACGGTGGGGAAATAACAATTATAGTGTGGGATGAACTATGGCAACAGTAAACACAGACTTTCAGTGTCCTCTAACAAGAAATAATTAGGATTAAGTTAGGACTGAAATCGATAGAATTTAGCGTAAATTTACATTTTAGGTCTGTTTTCAGGTTTGCAAAGTTTAAGAGGAAAATATTATGATACTACTAAAAGCCCTCAAATATTTTAACACGTTTTCTTGTACAACTTTTGTTCCCTGTGAAGTCTCTAATTTGACTGAACAAGCTATGATAGCGATACATTTAAGTTAAAAGAGAATATACTCTTGTTATATTTTTCCTAAGCAGCTCTATGTAAATGACAGTATTTTCCACACCCGTGTACCACACTATTCTCAAATCCTTCTCAAAAATATGTCAGAATCAGTTCATTTCTATAATTAAGCTTATTATACTTTCTGGACCTTTGGGATTATGAAGAAAACGCGATATTACTAAAACAGCATTCCCCATAAGCCGGCGCTAGCTAGAGGGCATTGGGATGTTGCTCATTTCATAAGGGTTAACCAAGTTTGTGGCGGCTGTAAAATATCTCCCCGTACTTGGACTCAGTGTTGTTATATTTTCTGGCCTCTTGGGATCATGGAGAACACTCAGTATTACTATTAAGCCAAATACAGTGCTAGTGGACGAGGGGTTTCTGCTTTTATCATTACCTTTCAAGAACAGACTCAATCAAACCAAATCTGCTATTATATTGCTTGCTTGCGTTCTATGCTTCCAATGGATCTTTTCAAAGATTTATTTTTTTGCTGATTTCTGAATTAACTGCTTTTCAAGTACATGTAAGTAAAACGAAAAACTTCTCCCTTTTTAACGATACTTAGTTTAAAAATTGTAACGAAAATCCAAGGCTCTGACGGGCATCTGACATAGACATAACATGGCAAACAACATGGCATATTTTACAATATATGTTCTTGGTTAAAACGTTTGTGGAGGATGCGAAATGGTATTAAAACAAACAAACTATCTGAAAGTAGACACCATTTTGTTCAAAGGACTGCCAATTCCAATAAAGTGCCTCTATTTTCACAATTCATAAGTTTTGAAAATATAGAATTATTAGGATGTTTAAAGTTATGGTCATCTAAATATTTTGTTCTAACATCATTTAAGTAAGCGCAGTTCAAGAGATAATGGAAGTCATCACCCAACAAGTTATTGTTACATAATTTATATGACAAATTCTTTGTTCTCTTTCAATCTTATAAAACATTCCTTTTTCTCCTGGCACTTTGTGGTTCATACACCTGAATTACAAAATATGACATCAAGAGTGAAAGGCAGAAGTATATATCGAAACTCCACAGGCTATTCAGCACGACAAAAATGAAAATGTTGCAGACTCTGTTTGATTGAGCCTCTTCATTGACGGTAATGGAAATGCAAACTACCGTCCACGCCCACTAGCCCCGGGTTGAGCAGAACTCAACATTTGCTCATTTTACAAGTAAAAAAATACAATTTAGAGACATCTGAAGATGTGCTCATACCATATGCATGGAACCTTCACAGAGTGCAGTTCCATGAAAAGCAGTGTATAGTCCCCAGTTAAATCAAAGGGTTTGTCCTAAACGAGAAAACAATGGGCTGAACAAAACAGAGAGGTCTGAGGTTATGGAGTCTGCATATCACAGAAAATGCCAAGAAACAATATTAAAAAGCAGGCACGCACTATATCTAAGTGGTGATTAAACAATACCCAAAGGTATGATAGAGACATTATTGAAACCATCCAAGTCGACTTGTAACACAGGGTGAGAAAAATATAAAGTCAGTCCGGGGCTCGAGCCCGGGACGCCTCGCTTACAGGGCGAGTGCTCCAATGACTGATTTAATCAGCTGCCTAATACATATTCCCCCTAACGTGACCAAGTCCGTACCGTGACAAACACAATCACAAAGTGAAAATTCGTCCTTGAATTCCGGAGGTACATATTATTACAAGCGTCTTTAGAATGACCAAGCAAGTATGCCACGGTCCAACACAGGGCGGCAAACTCACAGGGTGAGAAAAATGTGCGGTCAGACCGGGGATCGAACACGGGATCTATCGCTTACAGGGCTTACCCATTGACACAGCAAACAAACTGACAAGTAGGACAAAACAACAAGATGGAGCACCGCAACGGCGACGGCCAGTGGAAAAATAAAATTCCGTTGGGAGCTCCAGTCAGTATATAGTGGGTACCTAAACTCCCTCATAATGAAAGGAGAGGTTGGTCGTAAAAGTAGGGGGCGAGGTGAGGAAAGTAACACCACAACAAACAAGATAATATAATTAACTGGCACGAAGCAAGTGAAACTAAAATGTGTCTGTTGGACACAGGGTGTGCCCCCACTGGTACATTTATCACAAATAAGGGGCAATAATTCAAATGTTTGCAGTCTTAAGGCGGTAAAGCCTCAACAAACATTTTATGAAAAGGATTCATTATCCTAGGCCATACACTTTTTGAGCTATGAGCATCACAAATAAAAAATGCACTATTTTGGCTATTTCAAGGGCCATAACTCTGTAATAAGCACTAAGATTCTCATTTCTCAAGAATAATGCTAAGTGTGCAAGGTCACATCATCATAAAGACTCAAGCAATGATTCATGAATTTACATCAAATACTTTTTGAGCTAGGCACATTATTAGGTGAAAATGTGCATTTTTGACTATTTCAGGGGCAATAACTCTGGAAATAGGGGCGGAGGCAGACAAAAAATAGGAGGAGCGCCAGTTCATATCATGATAAAGACTCATGCAAAGTTTAATCAATTTATATGAAATACTTCTTGAGTTAGGCGTGTCACAAGGTGAAAATGTGCATTTTTGACTATTTCAGGGGCCATAACTCTGGAAATAGAAGGTGGTGCCGAAAGAAAGATAGGTGGTGCGTAAGTTCATATCATCATTAAGACACATGCAAGGTTTTATCAATTTATATTAATTGTTTTTTGAGCTAGGCTATCGCCTGAAACTTCTCTGGGTTTGCATTCATTTGATTTTTGGAAAACCAGTTTATAAGAATTATGCTGTCATTTTCGAAGCTTTTGAGAGATCTACCAAAATTGCTGCCAGATACTGGTTATTGTCTAAGAAATATTTCCAATCCTTTATTATTTTCAAAAGAGCTGTATTACATCCCCATAGCATGGTCTAAATGGGCTAAGGAAAGGATGAAATATTTTGTCAAAAAAAGACATAAGCTGTTCATAGATGGCTCTCTCAAAAACCTTTGACATTACAGGTAAAAGACCGACAGGTGTATAATTAATCTTGTCTAAAATACTTTTTTCTTGTGTATTGGTACAATTTCAGTTTTTTTTTCATAAGACTCCTCAGAACATCTGTTTATCATATCAGTTAATGGTTCTGCAATGGCAGAGGAAGCAATTTTTAACATTTTCAGAGGGATTTTTTTACACCTGGTTGTCTTCTTTATACCCATATTTTTATTTGTTTGTTTACAAAGGCTTCTAAGACAGGTTTAAAATCTAACTCATCAATAATATTGTTTGTTTCCATTATTTTATTTATACTAACATGACTGTCATCACAAGAGACATTACTATCACCAATATTGCTGGCAACATTAATATAAAAGTCGTTAAAATCATTACTAATCTCCACTTAGTCAGAGATAAGTTAATAATTTTTTACTAAGTACAAATTGCTTTTTGGCAAATGGTACCCTTCACAGCATCTATCCAAAACATAGTTTTTAATAGAATCTGTCTTTATTTTATCAACCAGATTTCTCATTTGTCTGTTATTTTCCCAGTTAGTTACATTTGAATTTCTAATAATATTTATCAAATAATATTTTCTTCTTATATATAGCTTATTTTCATGTAGAATTCATAAATAGTGTAGGCTGTAATAGTTACCTCCTTTTCTTGATTGATGCATGTTTGTCAAATCATTCTACCACAATTTCTGAGAATTTTTCAGATACTGAATTAATTTCCTCACCATTATTAATAAAATATAGCTCTAAACATGTAAAACCATTTAAAAACTCTGTTTCATTAGAAATTTTAAAACTCCTATAACTAATCCACCTGCCTTTATACTTTTGCACATCTAAATTAAAAATAAAACCATGAAATTGTGACAGTAACTAATTTGTTTGTGAGGATGACATCCAGTACAATTGTTTCATGACTTAATTGAGAGTAGCAAGTGGCCTTTTTTATCATGTTGACAAGATAAAAAATATTACATATGTCATCTATACATTCACATTTATTCTCCACAAGGTAGTCATACTTCAAATCCCTAGGAAAAGTGTCATAATGTGCAGTAATTTTGTCAATGGATTTGTACAGGTCATTATTTATCCTTCAGACTCGGTGTTCGATATAGACCAGAGATTAACCACTAAAAAACAAAGACAAATATCAAACAGGGAATGCCACGTACCAAAAACGCAGCCTCCCCAAAACGAAACCTACAGCACGCAGACGTGCACATCACAAACACACACACACACACACACACACGTGCGCACACACAAAGTCAACACAGGAGGACAAAACGAACAAACATGAACACAGTGGGGCACCGCCTTGGAACGGTCAGTGGCAAAAACACCAATGGGGAGCTTAAACCGGTTTGTGGTGCGCACCCAACCTCACTCTTACCCCCACCATGTTCCAAAGACACGGGACAGTGTAAATAAAAGTAAGTTCTAAGACAGTTCTAGGATTACCTCAATGCACATTGATTAACTAACATTGAATTCTGAATGTTTCTTTCTATCGCCTGCCAGGTCCAATCTGAGATAGGCTGCAATGTATCCACTATGTGCGTTCCTGTCCGTCCTGCAGAAGTGGTAATTATCCACCTGAAATTGAGCATCGACAAAGTTATCATCAAGTTTAGTTTCAGGGATAAAGAGTAAATCACGGGTTTTCATCAACAGTTCTTTTATATGGCCAAATTCTTTCTGTATGTGAACTGGTACTTTGAAAGAGCTCTCCTACTTCTAATTTCCATATTAAGCTGTTTTTAATTATATTTTTCATCACCTTACTCACAACATGTTCCAGGATTATAGGCCTGTAACATCTTGTTGTATTGCGAATAGTTTCTCAGGCTTTGAAATCATGATTTTTGGATTCATTTAATCTCATATTAAGGGCAACACTAAAATCTGGAAAGTAGATCCCTCGGAAGCACCGAGAACAAGGCAAACAGTGAAAACTGCAGACTCGGTTTGATTGAGTCTGTTCATAAGCAGTAATGGAAAATGCAACACTGCGCACGCCCCCTAGCACCGGCTTAAGCAGTATTCAATCTTCAAATCTAAATGAGTTGAAATCAATGATCCCGAAGGACCAGAAAATATAACAACACTGGGATGAAGTCGGGGCGACTTTTTACGGCCGCCACACAGCACTTAACACCCGCTGTTGTGAAGTAAATAAAGTCTTCTTTTTTCCAACATTTTTGAACAATTTATCGAGACTCTTAAACGCCTCATCTCCACGTTCCATTATTATTCCAAATACATCTCCTTCAGGGTTTATGAAAAATTTTGTGACAGTTTATTTGACTTCAGATTCTTCCTTTGCAATTCTGCGTTTTCAGTATCGCAGGTCTCAGAGTGTTCACGTGTGTACATCATGATGATGTTATTTTATCTCTTGTACTTCTATCTTCGTGACTTCCTTTTTCTAACATGTCGTTCTATTCTGTGTTTTGTGATTTAACATGTAATTCTTCTTATTCGTATCTTTTCTTCATCTCAAAAAATAGTTCTTGTTATGTTACAGCTAATTCATAATCCTCTCTCAACACTGTTTTAAAACCACCTGGCGCTTTTTGAGTTAGTTTCTCTACATGTTTCTCCGTGTGATTCTTTCTTGCTGTTTCTCTGTGGACAAGAACTGCTTTGTTTCTTCCAGTTATTCTTCATTGGTTTGATCCCTCTTTTGCATAAAAGGATTCCTGCGGTTTATATTTCTACACCAGTTCTATTAATCTGGAGACTAGTAAGGTTTACTATGTGCACATATTTTCTTCTTGGGCATACTTTTTCTGCTCGGTCTAGAATAAGCTTAACAAAACGTTCATATTCTTTATAATATTGGTTTCCCGTTTACTGCTACTTTCTTTGAATTCTGTATTACATTTTTTTTCCCATTAGCTCAAATATGTACATGTATTTTCAAAGTCTCATTTTTCTGCTATTTAAATGGGTAGTTTTCCCTAAATCAAAACTAACGAGGCTGTTGTCTGTATTTAGATCAATTTCCTGTTTAATTGTCCAGTTATTTATCAGTTGTGTTAGATGTTGATCTTGTATATGTCACATACGGACTTGGTCACGTTAGGGGAGAAGATGTGTCAGACAGCCGTTAGCTCAGTCGGTAGAGCACTCGCCCTGTAAGCGAGGGGTCCCAGGTTCGAGCCCCGGACTGACTGCACATTTTTCTCACCCTGTGACATTTGGCGCCCAACGTGGGGCCGTGACATGCTTGCTTGGTCAGTCTTACGACGCATGCAATATTATGTACCTCCGGAACACGAGGACGAGTTTCCAATTTGCGGGGGTGTATGTCACGGTACGGACTTGTTCACGTTAGGGGAGAAGATGTGTCAGGCTGCCGGTTAGCTCAGTTGATAGAGCACTCGCCCTGTAAACGAGGGGTCCCGGGTTCGAGCCCCGGACTGACTGCACATTTTTCTCACCCTGTAACATTTTTCGTCCAAAGTTGGACCGTGGCATGCTTGTTTGGTCAGTCTTACGACGCATGCAATATTAATATGTACCTCCGGAACTCGAGGATGAGTTTCCAAATTGTGGGGTGTATGCCACGTGACTTGGTCACGTTAGGGGAGAATATGCGTCAGGCAGCCGGTTAGCTCAGTCGTTAGAGCACTCGCCCTGTAAGCGAGGGCCCCGGGTTCGAGCCACGGACTGACTGCACATTTTTCTCACCCTGTGTCATTCGGCGCCCAACATGGGACCGTGGAATGCTTGCTTGGTCAGTCTTACGGCGCATGCAATATTATGTACCTCCGAAACACAAGGACGAGTTTCCAATTTGTGGGTGTGTATGTCACGGTACGGACTTGGTCACGTTAGAGGAGAAGATTTGTCAGGCATCCGGTTAGCTCAGTCAGTAGAGCACTCGCCCTGTAAGCGAGGGGTCCCGGGTTCGAGCCCCGGACTGACTGCACATTTTTCTCACCCTGTGACATTTTTCGCCCAACGTGGGACCGTGGCATGCTTGCTTGGTTAGTCTTATTGATCAGGTCGGCATGACGTCACTTCCGGAGCAATCGATTATGCAAATTATCGAGGAGGTGAAAGCAGAACCCGGCGAATCGTAGCGAATTAACAAGCGGTGTGGGTTGTGCTGTTGTTGTTGTTTTTTTTTGTTTTTTTTTCAAATAAAACGTATCAAGATTCTTTGTCCATTTAGTTGATTTTATTACCTGCAGCCCGTATATGACTGAGTCTGTTAATGAGCAGTAATGGAAAATGTAACACTGCCCACGCCTCCTAGCACCGGCTTAAGCAGTACTCAATCTTCAAATCTAAATGAGTTGAAATCAATGATCCCGAAGGACCAGAAAAAAAACACAAGTTTATCCAACATTTTCTCAGTAGCACATGCACATACTAAACCATAGGAATAATACATAATAAATTTGTATTTGATTTAGTGACGCAGATATGAGCGCAATACGACGAATACAGATCTAGATCTCATCAAATACCTGACAACATAACATTTTTTTAACTATCTATACAACTTCTTGGCCTATTATAATCGTAGCGGTGTTTCTTTTATCTATCAGAGAATTTTTTTAAGTGTCTTGAACAACCAGATAAAAAAATGAAGAATAAATTTGCTGATTTTTTTTATAATAAGCTGATTTTTTAAATGTTTTAATGCTCTGAAATAATTATATAGTTGCCATGTACTGAAATGTACTTTGTGCGATATATTTTTTATAGTTCTATGTATGATGTCAAAGTACATTTAGTATGAAAGTCATATGAATAAAATTGAAGACTTATACTTTACTCTATGCATTCTTATTGCAATTAAGTTTTTAAGAAAAAGAAATGTCCTTCGAGTCAAAAATCATTTTGGTGAGGATTTTAACTGGTCACAACTGATTTTCCACATACTGACTGCCCGTTTCCATAGTGATTCAAGTGACTTATGATTTAGGCAACTGGAATAAATGCTTTTTGTGGTATGCGGAAGCAGTCTATTGTGAGAGCCTAACACTTTACAAAAATTATAAGACATGACAAAAATGATTCTAGACATAGCATGCAAATTATCGTTGACTGTTTTAAATAATTGATATAGATGTAGTGGTTTAAACCATTATTTTATTAATACGTCCTGGTCTGGCCCTTTGTAAAATGAAGCTAGCATGCAGTTATTATACATCTTTATATTTCCACGTGTAGCACGCTAGATGTCATATTACATTTTGTTGATGATGTTATAAATACAGATATAGATCTACTATTGTGATCCTGATACGCTTCGAGGGAGAAAAAATGCCTTCGCCAATTTTCACGCATAATGTACTGACTAGACTAGCTCCTAGACTATGATATATCTTTTTACATTTTTATGATTGAATGTAGTGAACTGAGCCAGTCTATATCCTATGTCCAATATCAACATCAGTCCTGTGTGAAAATCTCTAAAATAGACTGGCTTTTGTCTCTATGAAATTGAATTTGTCAAAAAAAGGAAAAATATAGAAATATAGTTATTATCAGTCTAGTGGCTAGTCTATGTACTGACTAATAAAGCTTTAAGACACATATCATTAAAATAGAGAAAAGTGGAAACTTCACAGGTCGCTCAACACGACAAAAACGAAAATGTTGCAGGCTCGGTTTGATTGAGCCTGTTCATGAACGGTAGTGGAAATGCATGCTACCGTCCACGCCCTCTAGCCCCGGTTTGAGCAGAACTCAACATTTACACATGCTAAAAGTACAAAAAGCAATTTGGAGACATCCGCAGATGTATTCAAACGGCGGTGAACATGGAACCTTCAATGATACACGTGTTGAGGCGTGTAATTCCATGAAGAGCGGCAAATGGTCCCCAGATAAAATAATGGGTTAGCCCCAAACGAGAAAACAATGGGCAGAACTAAACAAACTGGAATTTAGGAAGGGGATCTGAGATTATGGAGCCTGCGTATCACAGGAACTGTCGAAAGACAAAATTAAAAAGCAGACACCATATCCAAGGGATGATTATACAATACCCAAGACTATGAAAGCGGGAGTATTGGAACCACCCGGGCCGAAATGGTCAATCTTATACGAATGCATTTAGGTAAGAGGTGTTGATTAAATTAAATTTGGTGTGATGAATCACTATTAACACCATAAACTATCCTGGCTTTTAGAACTATTCTTAATGGCAGGCTACACAATAGAACGAGAAAAGTGAATATACGTGCGAATAGAGAAACAAATATTTTAGACTATTTAATTTTAAAAGAACTCTGACTTATCCAATGATAATTTTCTTCAAGTCTGTCACAAATGTGAAAATACTTTGCAGTTACCTTAATTGCCGCATACACGGATCTTTTTATACAGACAGTCAATGTTGAATATCACGTCTGGAAAAAACAACAACCAGCACTAGTGAAATATGCAATGCTTTCTAATTACTATTTGGTGTTTGCTTTCACTTCCGCTTGTTGCTACGTAACGCGATACGCCACAACCACTTCCAGATCATGCAATATTATGTACCTCCGGAACTCGAGGACGACTTTCAAATTTATGGGGGTGTATGTCACGGTACGAACTTGGTCACGTTAAGGGAGATCGAGGATGTGTTAGGTACCGGATAGCTCAGTCGGTGGAGCACTCGCCCTGTAAGCGAGGGGTCCCGGTTTTCTCACCCTTTGACATAGCTTATAATTTAATCCATGACGAAAACGAAAAATCTAGAGACTTCAATACAATACAATACAATAAATTTTATTTAAAGTCGGTTGCAGTCGGTTATAAAAGCTCTTCTCGAACTTATGTTTTCTGTTATGATGTCTTGCCGACTTTAAATAAAATTTATTGTATTGTACTGTATCCATGACGAAAATGAAAATTCCAGAGACTTCAACATTTGAATCTTCTCAAGATCAAATAAATCTAAAACGATTCTATCTTTTTCTGTTAGTTTTTTTCCGAAACTTTAACCCGTGTGATCGCCACACAAGTAGAAGAAGATAAATTGGTGGTTTGTACCTAACGAGTGAGCGCGCGCGTCGTTTAGAGTCACGTGATTCAGCGACGTGAAAGAACAAAAATGGCAGACCAACGTGGGTATTTTGTGTAAAATAAAATTCAAATTTCTCTACCCGAGACGCATCTTTTGTCTTCCCAATAGACATACTTGCTTTAAGTTCTATTTGTTTCTTCGTTTCTGCTAAAATTTAAGTATTTTCAGTTGTGAGTTTTGGGTATTTTCGTTTTTAAAATTATTCGTTGTCTACTGTCCGCCATTTCTTTTTTATTTATGGAGCCAGGGGGCGTTCTGTTGCTAATATAATGTAAATGTTGTGGTTTTATGTTGACGTCTGAGCAAAGTATATATATACCCATATGTGGAGATGTGCCCAGCCAGAAAAATATGCAAATGCCCTGCCTTGTTTTATTGTTGACCCCGGTGCAGGTGCAAAACTTTGAGCAAAGATATTTTACAGAAGAGGGATGGGGGCGTAAATATTTTGTAGTTCAGCTCATTCCATTTTATCGATGATGCCTCTAAAGTTGTATATAGAAGAACATGATCATGTCTGGGACTTCATCTAGATTGAAAGATATTCTCTTGATCTAATCATAATTTTGGCTATTCCAGATAATATCAGAACGCCCCTCCCCCACTTTGCTGACAGTTGTCTTCCATAGTCTTGTCCAGGGGGTCTTTTGGGGCAAAAATGCCTTCCATAGTCTTTATCTAGGGGGCCTGTCCGAGGGGTGGGTGGGTCTGGAAACGGTTTGCCCAAGGGTCTTTTCGGGCAAAAATGTCTTCCCATTATTGTCATTTTTGTCTCTTTGTTTATTGTAAGAATGAAAAACAATGAAATAATAATTAAAACACTTAGATTGAATGCAATATTTTATCTGAAAGACAACAGTAAATTATCTTTCTTTTATCAAATTTTCAAAAATAGAATAACATTCATCAAGCATTTGATTTTTTAAAAATACATAAATTTCATTTAAACCAAAATTAATTGGCCTGTTTTCTCATTGTGGAAGTAAGCTGATTTACTTTGGTATCATTAGCATCCTTCTACAGATTGTACATATTTCTGATATGTTAGTACAGTTTTATTTTCCTTTTATAGAATATGCTGCACAGTATCAAACAAGTGGACAAGCAGGGTAAGTTAATACCATTATTTTGTTTGTGCAGCTAATAGAAAAAAAAGAGGAAGATTATATCATGTCTTAAAAATATGAAAGTTGGTAAAAATTCTGACCCAAGTTTCAGGAAACTGAAAAGGAAAGGTTGCAGGAATTGATTTTTAGTGTGAAAATGTATGCCTTGATTTATAACTTGATATTTCTATAAACCACCGAGACAGTAATAAGACTTTCAGCAGTTTCTACTTTTTTTTCATTCACTGAAATTGTATTATCTAGATTTGTACGTTCTATTTCAGATATAACTACGCAGGTGCTTATGGAACAACTCAAGATGCCTCGACTTATGGACAACAAGGTGGAGCTGCATATGGCTCAGCTACGGTATGTACAGGTCTTCCAGTGCATTGTCTTTTTAGCTTGACTTTTCGAAGAAAAAGTAGAGCTATTGGACTCACCCCGGCAGGCCTCGACCTTAGCGGTGGACCGTCGCAACCAAAATATCGACAGGTCCACTATCAAAAGTTGGGTAGACCGATGGTCAACCAATTTTCACGGTCTGTAAATAAAATAAAACTTAAAAGTGCAAAAAAGGGAGAGAAAATCGTACTGTAATTGGCAATTCACAAAACGAAAGTTGATTTTGCCTTAAGTATGGCATTCTACAGTTATTAGCATTGGCGAGTTAAAGTCAGGATAGAACGATTGGACTAGTCGACCGATCAGGCGAGTGGTTTTTAATTTAATTAAAATTCAGAAATTACATCAGGCAAAATTACCTGGATTGACTGGAATTTACCCGCGAATCATAAAGATATCAAAACGTCATGTTGGTAATATTCCATTCCACAAGCACGTGCGCCCTGTCGTAATACCTAATTTACATCGCCGTTACTTTTTGTTTATTGACGCGTACACAAAACGCGTGTAGTGCATTCATTTTTGTCGAGCCCGCTTGCGAAAGCGAAGACATAGTTGTCCAAATGGCTGTTCGGTGTATACATGCGAGTGCGTCCGTCCGGATTTGTTTGTCCGGACCGTAACTTTGACATGCATGGAGCAATCTTGTTCATATTTGGCATGAATGTAAACTCAGTGAGACGGAGTGTCATGCGCAAACCCCAGGTTCCTATCTCAAAGGTCAAGGTCACAGAGGTCAAAGGTCAAATTCAATAATGACTGTCCGGAGCATTTCTTCTTCATGCATGGAGAGATTTTGATGTAACTTGGCACAATTGTTCACCATCATGAGACGGAGTGTCATGCGCAAGAAACAGGTTCCTAGGTCACTTAGAGGTCAAAGGATACAAGAATGACAACTTTGTCCGGAGCATTTCTTCTTCATGCATGGAGGGATTTTGATGTAACTTGGCACAATTGTTCACCATCATGAGACTGAGAGTCATTCGCAAAAATCTAGAATTACTTCCCTTTGTTTTAACTATAAATAGCTTATATTGTAACTTTTTCATTACTGGTCATAGGGAAAAATCAAGACCACTTTTCTGTAGTACAACATGCATGTTACATCCAATTTTGAGGTGTATTTAGACCTATCTCTACTGGTAAGGATTTTTGTGTGGACTTGGATTTTTTTTAACATTTACTTCCCTTTGTTGTTAGATCTACTACAAATAACTTATATTGTAACTTTTTGCAATCTTTTATTTATTTGGCATAAATGTTTGCCGCAATGAGACAGAGTGTCATGTGCAACTCCCAGTCCTTTTGACAGCTTGACTGGCTCGACATGTTGCCCGTGGGCATCTAGTTTAATATAATCGCTTCAAATTTTCAACACCGCTTGAGAACTAATACAGTTTGAATTCTATAACAATTTTAATAAGATACCGACAGAAATGTAGTCAAAATTTTTTAAAAACGATCAAATTTTCATATAATAATTTGTAAAATTTCAAACGGCGCGATCTTGATTATTTATTTCTTTCTTAAAGTAAATAAACGATGCATACTATGGTAATAAAATTCAGACTTTTGACCAGAAAGTAAAAAAGACACAAAAAATCTTAAATAATGAAAGAGTGGCAGCATGGTAATAAAATTCAGACTTTTGACCAGAAAGTAAAAAAGACACAAAAAATCTTAAATAATGAAAGAGTGGCAGCAAATTAAATACATGGAGTAAAACGATTTTTGGCAAACAGATTTCTGCTAGTGCGACAGAATAGGGTACGTGACCTCGTGAACGTAAATAGAAATGTGACAAAAACATGACGTAATGCCATGACAATCTCGGGCAATTATACCGCTTTGATCTCCACTTCAGATGCCATAATAACCGACACACTTCATATAGCTTTTTGAGGGGTGTTAATTGATGATGAAAACAAGGCCAATTACTTAGTTTATTAACAGAATAATTACCGATAATTGTTAATGTTTTTTTTTGTGGGGCTTTCAACACGGGTCGGGTAGATGATGATTAGTGTGTCCATATTTTGTGACACTTTTCAAAATAATTATTTTTCGGGATATCAGATTGCTACAGTTCTTCCATTTTTAAATATTTAAGAAATAAGTCCTGTTTCTTTGAGTCATATGAAGTTATGACGTCTACAACATCACAATTTATGTGATAGAATTGGAGGTCCACTAAAGTCTGAGCAGGTCTACTAGATTTTAACAGTTGGGTGGACCTGCTGGAAACTGCTGAAAAAAGTTAAGGCGAGGCCTGCCCGTCGTCTAGGCAACGTTGGTTAAAGTTTTTGATGGAGTCGAATATCTCTATTAATATAAAAGTTATTGACTTGAAACTTAAAATAGTTACTTATTATCAAAGTCTACACCGGGCGAAACAATCCCCATAACTCTTGATTGAATATTGACAGAGTTGTGCCCCTTTTTAAGTTTTATAAAGTTTTTACTGGCAAAGCTCTGATTCAGAGTCAAGCACTGAGAAAAGTCAAGCGTGCTGTTTTATGGACATCTCTTTGTTTTATACACTTATTAATGTACATACAATTAATAATTACACTTAACGACTTTTTTAGTTTGATGTTGCCAGTTGTCTGTTCTGTGGCAGTTTTGCACCATATCATACATTAAATGTGTCTTAGACCTTTTCTCCATTTATTGTATTTATATGCTAATCACATTAGAACCACTCAGAAATATTTTATGGCATCAGGGTTCGAATTTAAGCTCGCGTACTCGTAAAATGAGAGAACATTTTGAAAAATGCGAGTGACTTTAACCCAGACTCGCAAAATTTTGCGAGTGCAAAATCTCAAATAGAAATGATGACCAACTTTCAGTTTTAAACTGCTGTAAATATGCTTTCATTGATGATGTTTGTTTTTTTACATAGTATGCACCGATTGATGATGTTTTGAAAAGTTTGCGATGCAAAAAAACCCAGTTAAATTCTAACCCTGGGCATGAAGAACAGCAAAGCAGTATATATACATTTAAATTGTATTTCAGGCTGGTCAGCCAGCTTCAGCCGGTGGATATGGTGGTCAGGCACAGCAGGTAGCGGGCTATGCTGGGTATGACACCTCAGCCTACCAGCAACAAGGGAGCACAGGACAAGCAGCACAGCAAAGCCAGTATGGGCAACAAGCACAAGGTGGGTTTCATATAGCTTTATGAAGTTGTTAGTTGTTTATTATATATTGCTTACCATTTTTTTCTGGCGGTCAGGAGCATTGGACATAACAAATTTGCAGATTTGAGCTGGAGGAATACAATGTGCCCAGTCTGTCAACCATAGGTACTAAGTAGTGAATTCAAGTCTGTTCCAGTTTCTGGAGTTATGTTTGGCATTTTCAGGTAAAAATACTAGAAGTAATTCTTTTTTGCAGGCTTGTGATTAAATGCTACATTCTGTAATTAATTTGTTCATTTTTGCTTTGCATTAAAAGTGCATCTTTGGTAATTTTTTACATTTTCATAGACGTTAATGCATTTCTAGTGTAACAGTTTAATTGATCAGTCCATTAAAATGGAAAAAAATGTTTTGTTTGATTCTGCTTTGTAAGTTAGAAATTTAACTTGCCAAGTTGTAAAGAATTTAAGTACTGAATTTCTAGGCCAGGCTGGTGCACAGGCTTACGGCACATATGGTTCATACGACCAAAGCGGATACGGCCAACAGCAGTCGGCTCAAGGTTATGGCCAGCAACAATCTCAAGGTATTTTCTATGCACACCGTATTACTGTCATTCTTGCGTTTCAGTGGTAATTTGGTGCAGTAAAGACAATCTGATGTAGCAAGCTTTTTGAAATACTGATCAGTATAAAGGCAAAGTTCTGATACAGATTTAGTTTTGGAATATTGCCGCTTTACTTTGGGGGAAAAACAAATAAATTGAAGATTTTGGTCTTTTGTAGAACTGTAAATTGGGTATTGTTATTTATATATCGAAAATGTCTTGCTTAGAACAGGTTTTTTGTTGACAAATTTTGGTTTTTGTACATGGCAGTTTAAAATTCTGAAAGTGTGATGTTCATGGGTATTGATTTTTATGCCCCCAAAGGAAGGCATATTAGTTTTCAACTGTCTGTTTGTTCGTTAGTTCGTCACGTTAACTTTTTGCATGAAGGCACTTTACTTGCGAACCACTGCACCCAGGACCTTCAAACTTCACATGCTGATAGTACTTATTTAGTACACGACCCCTACTGACTTTGGGGTCACCAGGTCAAAGGTCAAGGTCACAGGGGCCAATGTTAACTTTTGCATGAAGGCACTTTACTCGCGAACCACTGCACCCAGGACCTTCAAACTTCACATGCTAAAAGTACTTATTGAGTACACGACCCCTATTGACTTTGGGGTCAAAGGTCAAGGTGCTGCGGGGGGGGCATTTGTCACAGCTCTTGTTTCTTGTAAAATTTTGCTGATCAGTGTTTCAAGATAATCAGAGTGTGTTTACTCAGGCTTTAAAGAAGCATAATACATCATGATTTTCCTACTAACCTTTAGAAGTGTTTTTGGTAGAATTTGTTTGTAGATGTTGCGGTCAGTTCTGTGTTTGTTAACCATATATGCTGAACTGGAATTTAGCAGATCATATTCTTTGGTTGAAAACAGAATAACTGTTACAGGAGTTCATTAAGATTATTGTAAATTGTATAATATGTAAGCTTTCTGCCATTAGTCCTCTATAATCTTGTATCTGAACACTAGGAAATGATACTTCTCTGTTTTTGCTTAGAACTTTCTTGTTTTACCTATTGATGATTTTAAATAAATCGACCTAGTTATCTGTAATTAAGTTTTAACATCTGTAGGAGCTGTGTAAACATACCATTGGCATTAGTTGGTCTTGTAGTAAATAAAACTAGTTTTTTTTGTGTTTTGGGGGAAATGATCACTTGTCAAAATA